>NC_135805.1:97021114-102013096 GCF_964213995.1 Mustelus asterias
TTGTTTAAGAGCCAAATAGGCAGCTGGAAACCAAACTTCTTGATTGAAAGCATTTATATTAACTGATGTTTGGATGAGTTTTGATATGATTAGCAGTGAGGATATTGCTTTGTAATTATTGCAATCTTTGCAGTTTTGTACTCAAGTAATTAAGGCAAGAGTTATCAGACAATTGATGATGAGCTCAGGGAACAGTTAATTATCAGGGGACTCTAAACATAATTTCCCATTTCAAGCTTTCAAAGTATTATAACTTTCCTGTGCTTTATTTTGATTTGACTAAATTGCTAATTTTTAAATAAGAATTATGATTTTTTTTTTACCACGTCCCACCCGGCCACTCCATTCAACACCACTTTCAATGGAGCAGAGAAGCAAAAAGCGAGCTACTCAGTTTTATAGTTTCATAGCCTGGCTATCTCATTGTTGCAGGGATCATGTGCCATTTTAATCCAACATGAAAAGAGCTCTGGAATCCAAAATGAAATGATGGATTTTTTAAAAATCTGAAGTCTTCGGTTAGGATTTACATGGGTAAATGTCATCACATCAGTGGAACTTTCTATAGGAAATGAGGAAGGTGAGAAAGTAAGCACAGACATGGTCAAACAATTTATCTCCCCTGAGTTCTGCCTAAATTCCATCCAAAGAATGGTGGAGTCTAGGTGTGAAATTAGGTCGTTTTATTCAATAACTCAACCTTGCCCAAGGAGATGTGGAATATAACAATGTCCACAGCATTAAGAGGGGCTGCAACATTGGGGCTTTGTTTATGGAAACAGTTTGAGCTATCTGCCACCATAATTTTGTCTGATAAACATACAATTAGGAAATGTTCTCGGACATATTTTCTGGGGATGTAGTGAAAGAAGGATGTTCAATGGAATGAAAATGCCAACCTGGCAGTGTCAACTTGGCCGTGCCAGCCTGTGTTAAGGAGCAGGCCCCAGTGGGAGCCTCATAGGGGAGGGTGGGGATTCATTCAGATTTGGTTATGGGCCAAGAGCGGGGAAGCTGGCGAAGGCCGTTGTGGGGACGGTGCGGATGGGTGCTGGCTCTGTCTTTGAAGAGGGGTAGGGGGCAATGGATTGATGTTCAGCAGGGAAGTGGGGTGGAGGTGGGGGGGAGAAGTTCTGCCTTCCAACTCCAATCGGGGGTGGAGAGAGGAACCCCTGATACTTCCGTGGTGGACTGAGGGGGAGGTTTATTTCTGTTATGATTGGGGTGCCCTTTAAAGATGGTGCCCCAGTCTCAATACAACCAAATTTTGCCAGTGTATTATGCCACCCCCCATCCAACCTCCCACCACCCGCATGATGGCATGAAACACGCCCCCTCGTTTTGTTTTAGGCATAGTGACATAAGATTTGGAGAGAAACACACCAGTTTTCTCACCAAGAAGAAAAACACCTTTTTGGTATGATTCCTCCCATTATTTCTACACACACTGAAACATTTCTGTTTCCCAAATTGCACTTCCAACAGTTTTCGATCAACCAAAGTTCTAAACTAACTTCAATGTTGACGTGCTTAGAAGGAATGGTCCAAACTCCAATGAAGTTTTGACTTTTGGATAGAGGTCAGTCAAGCTAGCAGATCCTGCTTGACACCATTTCAATTGATCCATTTGTACAGCCAAATATTATGGCCCATTTTCCATTTGAAGTGGCAATGAAAGGCAAATAGAATCTAGAGTAAATGGTGGTCATAAATGATATTCAATAGGAGGCTTAAGTAGGTGTGGGTGCAAAGGGATTAGCTGTGGTTTAGTGGCAGCATTCTTAGCTCTGACGCTAAAGGTTGCGTGTTCAAATCCCACTCCAAAGAGTTAAGTCTAAAATTGGGGCTGATGCTTCAGTGTCAGAGGGAATGAGTTTCTATTGCAGGTGCTGTCTTTAGGCTGAGATATTAAATTGGATATTACTCAGGTGGATGTAAAAGATTCCATGTCATCACTCAAAAAGGAACAAGGGAGTTCTTTCTTGCACCCTGGCCAATATATATCCTTTAACCGACATCACTGAAGTGGATGGTCTGGTCAGTATCACTTCTTTGTTTTTGGACTCTTGCTGTACATAGAATTGCTTGTGTGTTTAATACATTACACCATTGATTACCCTTCAAAAGTACTTCATTCACTGTAAAGCATTTTGGGAGGTCCTGAGGTCATGAATGATACTAGGAAAATGCAAGTTTTGTTTTCATTCTTAAGTTAATGAGCAAACTGTTGGGTGAAGTTGTCTAAACTATGAAGCAGGTGAATTTTAACCAAGCTTTTTTGCTTCCGAGCACACACTTCTGATTCAACTGAAGACTGATGTATGTATGTGCTGTTGTTTCAATTATTACAGCAGCTTTGGACAATAGACTAAAATTGAATCCGTTGTGTGTGGTGGATGATGAAATATTGCCAAAGGAACTTCCTTTCCTTAAATGGGAATTTGAAGATTCCTGACATCAAATTAGTGGTATGGTAGGGTGACAATTGATGCAATGAATTTCAGGTAACATTTGCACGACCTGTATTATGCTGTTGCGAAAAGTAATTGCACTCAGAGAAGGACAAGATCAAAGTTCTTCACAAGTAGCTAGCCTATTAGGATCGTCAGAAGTTTCAATAAAAATTAAAGTGACAGGTTGATCGGTATTTAAAATTGATTTTGAAATGTGATAATTTCAATAGAGACCAGTAAGATTTAACAATAAATTTGAATTTCCAGCTGTTAACTGAAAAGACCACACAATAAGGTTTCATGCTTTGGAGCGAAAAAACTTTTACTGACAAAAGAAGTACAAGCACTATTAACTTAACTCATTAACATTGATTCTTTAAATCAAAATTCTGAATATAACTCTTATAGAGTCATAGTCATAGAGGTTTACAGCATGGAAACAAGCCCTTCAGCCCAACTTGTCCATGCCACCTTTTATTTTTAACCACTAAGCTGGTCCCAATTGCCTGCGTTTGGCCCATATCCCTCTATACCCATCTTACCCATGTAACTGTCTAAATGCTTTTTAAAAAACAAAATTGTACCCGCCTCCACTACTACTTCTGGCACCTTGTTCCAGACACTCACCACCCTATGTGAGAAAAAATTGCCCCTCTGGACCCTTTTGTATCTCTCCCCTCTCACCTTAAACCTAAACCCTTTAGGTTTAGACTCCCTTACCTTTGGGAAAAGATGTTGACTATCTACCTGATCTATGGCTCTCTTTATTTTCTAGACCTCTATAAGATCATCCTGAAGTCTCCTATGCTCCATGGAAAAAAGTCCCAGTCTATCCAGCCTCTCCCTGTACCTCAAACAATCAAATCCCGGTAGCATCCTCGTAAATCTTTTATGCACTCTTTCTAGTTTAATAATATCCTTTCTATAATAGGGTTCCTGTTCTAATTTTAAGTACTACCAAGAACTCCTTTTTTACACTTTAGTTACTGGGGGTTAATTAAATTCTCCTGGAATCAAACAAAGATGTGCCACAGCTCCTGGGAATTCACTCCAAGTCGCCTTAGTTTCACCTTCAGACATGACCATCTTCTCCCACAAGCATCTGGCAAGGTGAATCCTCTAACCCTAATTCAATACTTCATGAATTCAGATTTCCCCAGCCTGGGCCTGGGGCTCACTCACATCCTTACATAGTGACTCTAAATCAGAAACACCCTGGTTCCTGATGGCACTTTGGGGCTGCTGGCGTATCCTCTCATTGCTTTCTCCACCCTTCCCAAAGACACAGAGGCCAGAATTTTACCGGCATGCCAGCCCCGATTCCAGGGATGGGCGAGGCTCTCCGTTGGCCTTGGGCGGGATCATATGAACCTCAGGAGGACATGCCGGTAAAACTCCGCCCAGACTATCCTATTCAGCTGAGATATACCAAAACCAAAAAAAAACTTCTTAACCCTCACAGCCCATCTCCATCGCAATGTGACATGCATAACCTGTCTCTAGATAGAAATATAAATTAATTATCTTTCACGTTAAAATTGTCCTTTGATCATAAAGGCATATGGATACTTTAAAACCTTCCTTTGTTTACCAGATACCCTCGAACCTTCCTTTGATTTTGGGAACTTATATGAATATTTTAAACCCCCCGGTTTATGCTTCAATTTCAAACTCACTTTCAAAATGCCTACAGACAGCCAGTCTCCTCACTAGAGATTTATTTAGGTCACTATAGTCCTAGTTATGGCAACACCACCACAATGGGACTTCCTCATTGATCTGCAATTACAGGCCGATCTGATAAGCTATCTACACCAAGTTTTCTTTCATCTCTCCCACATTTAAAATCAGTCTCCTGAAAGAGAAAATTATCTTATAAACCAAAAGTTACAATTCTAAAATATATTCGTCTGAGAATTTTGTAACAAAATGTCGAGTAAATTTGCGTCCATGTGCAAATAGTTATCAGTTTTCCAATATTCATAAACATCCAAAGCAATGACCTAATCTAACAATATATCTCTTCCTTCACTGCCTTCCAATTTGTGAGGTTGGTGTCTCAAGCCTGGGATACAGTGCTAATACCTTCCAATTTAATTTACAAACTTTCCCATTACTACTAATCCTGAAAGAGACGTTTCCTTACCTAATCAGCCTAACAGATCATTGGCTGGTTGATAATAATTGGTTAGTAGTGGGATAGATAGAGCAAGTTGACAAGGTATCTGCTGTCAAGCAAAGAACAGCTTCTTCCCTGCTGTCATCAAACTTTTGAATGGACCTACCTCGCGCTAAGTTGATCTTTCTCTACACCCTAGCTATGACTGTAACAGTACATTCTACACTCTCTCCTTTCCTTCTGTATGAACGGTATGCTTTGTCTGTATAGAGCGCAAGAAACAATAATTTTCACTGCATACTAATACATGTGACAATAATAAATCAAATCAAATGTGTCAGACTCATCTATCCCAATAGAAGCAATAAAATATAGGTCTTGGATGACCTATTCTTGGATTACTGTCATGTACGTGAACATATCGTTACTCCTAAAGGCACAGTGATAGCCTATCATTCTGGTCTCATTTGTTCTAATTAATCATTGTATGAGTAAACAAAAGCTCACTTTGAGACACCATTTATTATGCAAAATTGGGTACCTATTAGTATAGTTGGCTGTACAACTAAATTTGTTAATTAAATAATTTCATGGTCTGGTGAATTAAAAACTGCTTGCCAAACCATGTTGTTATTTATTTGGTTGTTTGTATATGGGCTCTTGAACCTTCCTAAAACCTGTTTACCATGCGTCATGATGTGGAGATGCCGGCGTTGGACTGGGGTAAACACAGTAAGAAGTCTCACAACACCAGGTTACCATGCGTCAGAAAACACAATCCATACCTTCAGCGAAAGTGGGTGCATGGAACAGACATACACTATTCCACAACAATTATGTCCGATCAGTGCAGCTGCAAAACTCTATTTTAACACCTCCAGGCAATTTCATATTAGGTTAAAAAGAAATTGGAATGGAAATTAGATGCTAACACCAGGCTTTTAAACAGGCATGTCTTATTAGCAGGGCACTTGTTTAGTGCTTGTTTTCTCCCTTTCACTAAAATGACTCATAGTATTTCTGTTGTGATGTGCTCAAAAGGGACAAGACAAAACAAGGGCATGTTTAGTATTTTTAACATAATCTTTATAAATAATTAAGTGGCAAAAACATATTGTTGATACGCCAAATCTTCCAAAATAGCTCAATTGGGAGAGCATTAAACTGAAGATCTAAACGTCCCTGGTTCAATCTCTGGTTTCGGCAGGTGTTATCCTTTGGGCAACACAGCGGCACAGTGGTTAGCACAGAGCCAGGAACCCAGGTTCAATTCCGGCCTTGGGTGACTGTCTGTGTGGAGTTTGCACTCTCTCCCTGTGTCTATGCGGGTTTCCTCAGTCCAAAGATGTACAGGTTAGGTGGATTGGCCATGCTAAATTGCCCCTTAGTGTTAGGGAGATTAGCAGGGTAAATACGTGGGGCTATGGGGATAAGGCCTGGATGTGATTGTTGTCAGTGCAGGCTCGATGGGCTGAATGGCCTCTTTCTGCATTGTAGGGATTCTATGATTCTATTCTATGATGTGAAATATTTAGTTACTGAATTTGTAATAGAATACGTAAAATCAATGATTTATAGGTCACTGTTAATGAAGATCTTTGATGCTTCATTTGTATTATTCACACAGGCTTTAATAGGCACCCTATAAGATTAGGCAATGTTAATACAAAACTATAGAATCATGATTAAGAGTGAAGATCAACTGAGGATTAGAGATTGAGGTATTTGTCAAGATCCAGCTCTAAATGTTGCCAGAGATAACATTCCATTACCTTGTTGTCAAGAAATAGATTGATATGAAGACAGATGTTGGGAAGGGATTTCAAGCCATTTTGTTAAGATGTGGCTGATATTTTCTCCAATTCAGTGGAAAGCAAACAAATGTTAAGTGATTGTTCAAAGGATAATTTTGTTCTAATTCTGCAGAAGTATTTCAAAAACTTCAAGCTTCCAGCATATTTGCTATGCCATTGCTTTCAATAAATCAAAATATACATCGATTTATAAGGAGATGAGCATTGTGTAATGTAACACATGACAATTTCATAACGTGGAAACTCCAGTCTTAATGCTAAATCATGCAGGATGTGAGTGGGAATCAAATACAGAAATTCGTGAAACCAATTCAGTATGATCTTGATTTTACAATTCAAGTGTGTGTAAGCATTTGGAAGCTGTACTCCATCCTCTGTGAACCTCAATTCCATCTCAAATATCATTAGATGCATGGACATGTCATCTGACCATCTGGAAGAGTAAGTAAGTTTATTCATTAGTGTCACAAGTAGGCTTACCTTAACACTGCAACGACGTTACTGTGAAAATCCCCTAGTTGCCAAACTCCAGCACCTTTTTGGGTACACTGAGGGAGAATTTAGCATGGCCAACGCACCTAACCAACAAGTCTTTCGGACTGTAGGAGGAAAACAGAGTATCCGGAGGAAACCCATGCAGGCATGGCCAAAACGTGCAGACTCTGCACAGACAATGACCCAAGCCGGGAATTAAACCCAGGTCTCTGGCACTGTAAGGCAGCAGTGCTAACCACTGTGCCACCATGCCTCCTGAGGAAGAGACCTCAGCTTCAGTAGTAATAGAACATAGAACATAGAACAGTACAGCAGAGAACAGGCCCTTCGGCCCACGATGTTGTGCCGAGCTTTATTTGAAACCAAGATCAAGCTATCCCACTCCCTATCATCCTGGTGTGCTCCATGTGCCTATCCAATAACCGCTTAAATGTTCCTAAAGTGTCTGACTCCACTATCGCTGCAGGCAGTCCATTCCACACCCCAACCACTCTCTGCATAAAGAACCTACCTCTGATATCCTTCCTATATCTCCCACCACGAACCCTATAGTTATGCCCCCTTGTAATAGCTCCATCCACCCGAGGAAATAGTCTTTGAACGTTCACTCTATCTATCCCCTTCATCATTTTATAAACCTCTATTAAGTCTCCCCTCAGCCTCCTCTGCTCCAGAGAGAACAGCCCTAGCTCCCTCAACCTTTCCTCATAAGACCTACCCTCCAAACCAGGCAGCATCCTGGTAAATCTCCTCTGCACTCTTTCCAGCGCTTCCACATCCTTCTTATAGTGAGGTGACCAGAACTGCACACAATATTCCAAATGTGGTCTCACCAAGGTCCTGTACAGTTGCAGCATAACCCCACGGCTCTTAAACTCCAATCCCCTGTTAATAAAAGCTAACACACTATAGGCCTTCTTCACAGCTCTATCCACTTGAGTGGCAACCTTTAGAGATCTGTGGATATGGACCCCAAGATCTCTCTGTTCCTCCACAGTCTTCAGAAATCTACCTTTGACCCTGTAATCCACATTTAAATTAGTCCTACCAAAATGAATCACCTGACATTTATCAGGGTTAAACTCCATTTGCCATTTTTCAGCCCAGCTTTGCATCCTATCTATGTCTCTTTGCAGCCTACAACAGCCCTCTACCTCATCCACTACTCCACCAATCTTGGTGTCATCAGCAAATTTACTGATCCACCCTTCAGCCCCCTCCTCTAAGTCATTAATAAAAATCACAAAGAGCAGAGGACCAAGCACTGATCCCTGTGGCACTCCGCTAGCAACCTGCCTCCAATCCAAAAATTTTCCATCCACCACCACCCTCTGTCTTCGATCAGACAGCCAGTTACCTATCCAATCAGCCAACTTTCCCTCTATCCCACGCCTCCTCACTTTCATCATAAGCCGACCATGGGGGACCTTATCAAACGCCTTACTAAAATCCATGTATATGACATCAACTGCCCTACCTTCATCAACACACTTAGTTACCTCCTCAAAAGATTCTATCAAATTTGTGAGGCACAATAAGAACAAAAAATGCTGGAAAAACTCAGCTGACCTGGCAGTTTCTGTGGAGAGGGAAACAGAGATAATGCCTGGAATTTTCTGATGTTTTTTTTGGAGGGTGACACAGCGAGTGGGAAAATGGAGGTGTGGGGAAATTGCTGGCCCCAAGGACAGCTTCCACTGTTGTATTGTTAGCTACTAAGTGCAAACAAAATTCAGGGCCGGGTCCAACAATCATATGGACAGTGTCGGGGGCAGCATCTGGGCAGTGCCAGGACAGTATACTGCCTGGACATGACCATTCCTCCAGGGGGTTGTACTCAGTTGTACGCTCTGGCCAGTTATGCTCTCCAGTTGTACATCATGGGGCCCTGTTGTGATTCACATCTGCATGAGGGCACACCAACGTGAATAACAATCCAATGGGTGGGGGAATGGGAGTGGGGATGCGGGGGGACATTTGTTGGCATGGAGAGTATGAGGGGTCATGAGCAGTGAGAGCATGGGTTTGCATGTGGGGTATGAGAGTCCATTGGGGGTAGGCAGGAGGCATGAGTTGGCACAGATGAGGCATGGGAATGGGCAGTAGGGGGCTGTGATGACTGAAAGGTTTTTTTAAAGTTTATCTCGTAGGGTCACACGTAGGCTTACTTTAACACTGCAATGAAGTTACGGTGAAAATCCCCTAGTCGCTACACTCCTGTGCCTGTTCGGGTACTTGGAGGGAGAATTTAGCATGGCCAATGCACCTAACCAGCACTGTGGGAGGAAACCAGAGCGCCCAAAGGAAACCCACGCAGGCACGGGAAGAATGTTCAGTGACCCAAGCTGGGAACTGAACCCGAGTCAATGGCGCTGTGAGGCAGCAGTGCTAACCGCGGTGCCATGAGGGTTAGAGGACCTAAAATATGAACAAAAAACTTGGATAAAGTTCCAGAGAAAAGAGGTGGTCTTTTAACCAGCCCACCATGGCAATATGCTGCCTTTGTAGCTGCCACCAGTCTGTGTCAAGGGATGGCGAGCCTGACTCCATCCCTCATCTACCCCCTCTGCCTTTCAGATCAGTTCATCCTGAGCTGGGTACAGTGAGCCAGGAAATTTAGCAACACATGCTACCCACCTCGGGAGCTGAAATCTGGACCCATGTTTAATTACTCCCTGAAATTGTATTGTTTTGCCTTGCAGCACTTAAAAATATAATTCCTTTCCTGTAAGAGTTTAGCTTCTCGTTACTATTTGCCTTGAGGCAAATCTGAGATGGACAAGTTGACATTCCTTTGGAGATTCCATTGGAATTCTAGATTTTAGATGAAGAGAGAAAGCCTTTAGGGATAAAGCAGCTGGGTGCTCTTTTGTCACCAGGCAGTCAGTGATGTAAGGTATGTCAGCGAAGAACTTATTACAAGGGAAGCTGTTGCTTAATTGTACCATCTTCTGTCGATAACTTTGACCATAAGGGTAGTTGTCTTAAGCCTATGCATCAAGGGATACATTCAAGCTACCACCAGGGAATTATGTCAGTTGGCTGCCCCCAGTCAAATCAAGGAAATTTACAGAGGATTACATAGGAAATACTGTTTTGGGCTTCATCACCTGCCTCTGCTAGAACCACTCGCTGTCTGCCTAACTACTCAGAGCATGTCTTTGGGAAGTGGAGGGGCATTGCAAGCGCAGCCTATTTTCTTTTCCACTCTTCAACAAAATATTTAAACGTATAAAAAAATATGGAATGAGACAATCTTTTGGCTTAATTACATACCTTAGGTAGATTCTGCAAACATAGCAATTTGTATAGTTAATACCCTGAAGTTAAAAGAAAACTTCCAAGGTTTTCACCACGTTCAGTTACAAATGATGAATTGTATTCCATTAATGATACTCAATAGTTCCAGCAGGACAGGAATTGTAAAACATCCGGGTTTATTTTGTTTCATACTGCTTTTGGGTGCAATATGAAGTGGAAAATCAGACATAGTGGATCACATCCCCATAGCTTCATCCAACAATTTAAACAAATGTAAATAGGAAAGGCTCCACCACTCCTGTGGAATTCGCCTTCTCCAATGTTTCCCTATGCTCTGCATCGAGGTGATCCAGATCTTTTAACTTTATCTTTAATCTTTATTAGCCACCCAGAAGCGGTACATGTGACAAGATACATTCATTATTCTTTCCAATTTGAGTCATGGGAACAGTGATAGGAGTTAGTAATGTAAATTGGTGACAGCTGAAATGTACCTCAGGGCAGGGCAATGTTGAATGGCTCAGATGTCCTGAAGAAAGCGATGGAATACAATTGCTTATTTTTAGCTCAGCAAAGTGATATCTGGAAGAAAGCTGAAGCTAAAACAGAAGAGGAAGAGTCACCAGTCTGTCTGACAAGGTGGCATTAAGATTCAGAAAATGAATTGCTTACATTATAGATGTAATAAGCCTGAAGGTTAATGGCTGGCTTAGTGAAGGACAATACATTCAGTGGTTCTAACCAACTTTAAAATACCCAGAAACTGCCAAACAAAACCCGATGATATCTGAATGTATCATATCGGAACAAAAACAGAAAAGATGCATCGCAGGAGAAATGTGAAACAGTTCAAAAGATCAAGAATGAGAGGTCACACGACACCAGGTTATAGTCCAATGGGTTTATTTTAAATCACAAGCTTTTGAAGCACTGCTCCCCCATCCCCCATTTCTCCAACTAAATATTGGAAAGACCAAAGCAATTGTTTTTGATCCACACCACAATCTCAGTTCCTTACCCATTAACTCGATCCCTCAGCATAGCATCTGTCTGAAGCTGAACCAAACTGTCCATATACCTGGTGTCAAATTTGATCGAGAGAACTTCCAAACACATATCTGTGCAATCTGTGCAAACACCTCCTCTGTAATACTGCCTGGCTCAGACCCCAACTCAGCTCAGCGGCTGCTCAAACCTTCATCCATGCCTTTATCACTAGGCTTGACTAATGTTCTCTGGTTAGACCCCATCTTCCACCCTCCATAAACTTAAGTTCATGCAAAACCCTAATGCCCATATCCTAAATCACCCCTATTGTTGCTGACCTTCATTGAACCCTATTTGAACACTGCCTCAATTTTAATGTTGGGTGGGATTCCGCTCTCCTTCCCCTGTGGCATATTTTCTGGCAGCCTGCCAATGGCCGATGGTGTGATCTTCCTGTCCCACTGATGTCTAGGCATTTTGCATGCCAGGGAAGCTGCTGAGGCGGATCACCATCAGTAGGACTTGAAGTCCCGCCAGTGGGAAGGGCCAGAAAATTCAGCCCATTGTCATCCATGTTTTTAAGTTCATCCCCAGCCTTGCTCCTCCCTACTGCTGTAACCTCCTTCAACCCTGCAACTCTCTGGCCTCTTGAGCATGCCCAATTTTAATCATTAAACCATTGGTAGCCATGCCTTAAACTGTCTAGGTCACGAGCTCTGAAATTCTCTCCCTAAACATCTCCACCTCTGAATCTCTCCTTTAAGACACTCCTTAAAACCTATGTGTTTGACCAACATTTTGGTCATCTGTCCTGATATCTCCTTATGATGTGGATGAGAAATTTTATTTGTTTATGCTCCTGTCAAGAATCTTGGAACATTTTATGATATTAAAGGTGCTGCACTACTACAAGGGGCAGAATTTCCCCATCCTGTCAGCCATAGGAATCATAGCGGGCGAAGGACGGACAATGCAACAGGCCGGTGACCTCGGGTGGGATTTTCCAATTTTGGGGCTAACGTAGCCAGAAGATCTCGCCCTCGTTGTTGTTTACGGATTTTGGACCAAAAAAGAAAGCATAATATTAAAAGAAGGCACAATTTCTTGTTCTTGATATTCTGCAAAAGGATTAAAATAGCGTTGCTTTTGTTCTTATCCATTTTTTAAAAAACTGTATTACCAACACACACTCTTTGCTTTTGAAATTAGTGACAAACTGTCAGATGCATAAAACATAACGTAACAAATGTGATAACAATAGCCTATGCAGCTCTGCACCAGGGGATGTGATGCATACATGGGAGGTATTTATCTATGCATGATGAGTATACTGAGCAAGTGATTAGTAAGAGATTAAATTAGCCAATTTCTTCAGCTCTATAGACTTAGCTGACTTGGATTACTTGAAGCAAGAATTGATGTTCTTTAAAGGGAAATTGTCATCCCTATTTATCATGATGTCTTTTCTGCCTTTTGATGAGCACATTTCAAAAGTATCATTTGTTTCGCATTACAGTGTCACACTGCACATTCAAATTAGTTGCATTGCAGCATATAGTTTCCCCTATCACGTCCTCTCAAAACACAGCAAATTCAAGTTCACTGGAAACTATTCATTTCAGGAGAATGAACCTGTCTCGACACTGGCAGGTTTTTTCTTAACATTCGGAAAGGTTTTGTGAGCAGCTTTCAAGGTACAAAATTCACCTCAGAAGTTTGTCTTTCTAAATGCAATACAGTCGAGATTAACATTACCTGCTGGCTCTTTGTCAAATGTCAAACAAATGTCAAACAGTTTCCCAGTAGAGGTGAGGTATGCTATATCAGAAGGGTTTTTTTTAAAGTGTCGACTAAGAATTATTTTGTACATTGAAAGGAGTTGATTCCTTTGTCAATTCAATGACCTTGCAAGCAGGTTCCTCTGCTAACTATTAGATGATTACCTCACGCAAGCTTCATTAAAAGACAGTTCAGCTCTACTTTAATTAGGTTGAAAAAAGAACAAATAAATATTGAGTATCATACTTTTGGCTACAGAAAGTGAAGCAAACTGTAACATTCTGTTTTATACTCATGGAAAGGAAACTATCTCAATAAATGTTCATTCTCAGTTCGGCTTTTTTGATAGTAAACTGTGGTTTTTAAAAAATCCTTTTGTTTGTTTTGGAATCCAATTAAACTGGCGTTATCAACACAACACTATTAAAGTGAAGGTTGAAACTTTTGAAACTCTCCCTGATGCACCCCACCATTACTGAATGGACACAAATGCCGGAATTTTACTGGCCAAGGGAATTGGAGCGGGCGAGGGGCGGAGCATGGGAAAGTCCATTAACCTCGGGCAGGATTTTACAGTTTCAGGACGAGTGAGGCTGTAAAATCCCACCCATAGATTCAGAAACCAAAGTTTCTGACCACTCCTTTACTGACCACTTGTGATTTGAACGAGGTGTGGTGGGGCAGTTGGGCAGCACTGCCATATTTTACAGCCTTCCTCTACTGGCTAGCCCTTGAGATGTGTGCCTCCGGCTGTGGGTGTCAGGCTTTATTTTGTAAAATGTGCAAACTTTCCCAGACTCCATGGACTTCAGCAGAGTCAGAATGAGAGATGACAGACAATCCTAATTGTTGGGTCAGTTTGTTGCCTTAGGAGTTTGCTTGTGGTCAGTTGATGTTATGAATTTGTTTCATTGTATTCCTGGATGCTGAATTAGCAGTATTTCGAGATTGTAACTTTTTCTAAATGGAGGTCGGTCACCAGTGGTGTATCTGTTCTCGGACCCTTGCTGTTTGTCATTTTCATAAATGACCTGGATGAGGGAGTGGAGGGATGGGTTGGTAAGTTTGCCGACGACACAAAGGTTGGTGGGGTTGTGGATAGTCTAGAGGGATGTCAGAAGTTACAGAGGGACATAGATAGGATGCAAGACTGGACGGAGAAGTGGCAGATGGACTTCAACCCAGATAAATGCGTAGTGGTCCATTTTGGCAGGTCGAATGGGATGAAGGAGTACAATATAAAGGGAAAGACTCTTAGTACGGTAGAGGATCAGAAGGACCTTGGGGTCCGGGTCCATAGGACTCTAAAATCGGCCCCGCAGGTGGAGGAGGTGTTTAAGAAGGCGTATGGTGTGCTGGCCTTTATCAATCGAGGGATTGAGTTTAGGAGTCCGGGGATAATGATGCAGCTATATAAGACCCTCGTCAGACCCCACTTGGAGTACTGTGCTCAGTTCTGGTCGCCTCATTACAGGAAGGATGTGGAAAAGATTGAAAGGGTGCAGAGGAGATTTACAAGGATGTTGCCTGGATTGAATGGCATGCCTTCTGAGGATAGGCTGAGGGAGCTCGGTCTTTTCTCCTTGGAGAGACGTAGGATGAGAGGAGACCTAATAGAGGTATATAAGATGTTGAGAGGCATAGATCAGGTGGACTCTCAGAGGCTTTTTCCCAGGGCTGAAATGGCTGCTACGAGAGGTCACAGGTTTAAGGTGCTGGGGGGTAGGTACAGGGGAAATGTTAGGGGTAAGTTTTTCACACAGAGGGTGGTGGGCGAGTGGAATCGGCTGCCGTCAGTGGTGGTGGAGGCAAACTCAATAGGGACTTTTAAGAGACTCCTGGATGAGTACATGGGACCTAATAGGATGGAGGGTTATAGGTAGGCCTAGAAGGTAGGGATATGTTCGGCACAACTTGTGGGGCCGAATGGCCTGTTTTGTGCTGTAGTTTTTCTATGTTTCTATGTTTTTCTATGTAACATTTAAGGTACAGAGTGCTCCAATGTTTTTTTTACATTGGTTCCTGCCCAGGAACAAGGTTAGGACACTCAGAGTATTTTGATAGGTCTTCAGATCAGTTCAAGGGTCAGTGAACAGCTTTTCCTAAGGTTGTCAGTTTGAGGCAGCCTACCAGCCCACAAGTTCATGATGACAAAAAGGATAGAAACACCTGCCAATTAATTTGTTAAAGAAAGAGCTGTGGGGAGCAGACTTTAAGTAAATAGGACTGTCGGGGCAAAGATACCCCTTTGGAGTAGTGGTGTTCTGCTTGGCACAATCATACATCTGTTAGTATGCTTTTGAGCTAGTGTTTGAGTGTATTCAGAGAAGGAACTTTGGAAGGCGAGATTGAAAGCCTGTGAGGCGGGCCATAGTTAAAGTCATCCGAATGGGAGCAACACTTGAGGTGGGATTTTCCAGCTGTGCTCACCGCAAAACTGGAAAATCCTACCTGAGGTCAAGAGACCTTTACATGATCCACCCCCAGCTTGCTATGATTCCTGTGGTGGCGGGACGGGAAGATTCCCCCCTTGGAGAGAATTCCAAGGAGAGATCGTCAAAGGTGAAGCTGGGAATCCCTCATGTGACAGAGTTTCAATGAAATTGTTTGGCTTCGTGTTCACTGATGCCTGTGTGGGTTTGTGAGAAATACCTGGACTCTGTCTTGGTTGCATCTGTCATTTATTCTGTAGTGCGGTGTGTCCAACCACAGTTCACTTGTTAATTCACACGTACCTCGTACTTACCCTTAATGTTAGAATATAAGATACATATTGCAAATTGTATTATCTTTCTGAACTTGCCGAGTGGATGATCCATCTCGGCCTCCTCCAGTAGTCCCTAGCATCTCAGATGTCAGTCTCCAGCCAATTTGATTCATCCCACGTGATATCAAGAAACGGCTGGAGCCACTGGATACTGCAAAGACAATGGACTCTGATAATACTTCGGCATAGTACTGAAGACTTGTGCTCTAGAACTTGCCGTTCCCCTAGTCAAGCTCTTCCAGTACAGTTACAACACTAGCATCTACTTGACAATGTGGAAAATTGTCCAGGTATTGTACACAAAAAGCAGGACAAATCCAACCCTACCAATTCCCACCCGATCAGTCTACCCTCAATCATCAGCAAAGTGATGGAAGGGGTCATCAGCAGTGCTATCAAGCAGCACCTGCTCAACAATAACCTGCTCAGTGATGCCCAGCTTGGGTTTCACCAGGGCCACTCAGCTCCTGACCTCATTACAACCATCAAACCTGGACAAAAGAGCTGAATTCCAGTGGTGAAGTGAGAGTGACAACCCTTGACATCGACTGAGTGTGGCATCAAGGAGCCCTAGCAAAACTGGAATCAATGGGTATCAGGGGGCAAACTCTCCATTGGTCCGAGTCATACCTGGGGTACACGATGATTGTGGTCATGAAGGGTCAGACATCTCAGCTCCGGGACATCTCTGTAGGAGTTCCTCAGGGCATTGTCCGAGGCCCAACCATCTTCAGCTGCTTCATCAATGACCTTCCCTCCGTCATAAGGTCAGAAGTGGGGATGTTCGCCGATGATTGCACAATGTTCAGCATTATTTGCGACTCCTTAGATACTGAAGCAGTCCATGTTCAAATGCAACAAGTTCTGGACAATATCCAGGCTTGGGCTGACAGGTGGCAAGTAACATTTGTGCCACACAAATGCCAGGCAATGACAATCACCAATAAGACGGACTTTAACCACCGCCCCTTGACATTCAATGGTGTTACCATCACTGAATTCCCTATTGTCAACATCCTTGGAGTTATCATTGACCAGAAACTCAACTGGACTCATCACATAAACACAGTGGCTACAAAAGCAGGTCAGAGGCTAGGAATACTGTGGCGAGTAACTCACCTCCTGATTTCCTAAAGCCTGTCCAACATCGACAAGGCACAAGTCAGGAGTGTGATGGAATACTCTCCACTTGCCTGGATGAGTGCAGATCCAACAACACTTAAGAAGCTTAACACAATCCAGGATAAAGCAGCCCGCTTGATTGGCACCACATCCACAAACATCCATTCCCTCCACCACCGTTGCTCAGTAGCAGCATTGTGTACTATCGACAAGATGCACTGCAACAATTCACCAAAGATCCTCAGACAGCACCTTCCAAACCCATGACCACTTCCATCTAGAATGAAAAGGGCAGCAGATATATGGGAACACCACCACCTGCAAGTTCTCCTCCAAGCCACTCACCATCCTGACTTGGAAATATATCACCATTCCTTCGCAGTCGCTGGGTCAAAATCCTGGAATTCCCTCCCTAATGGCATTGTGGGTCAACCCACAGAATGTGGACTGCAGCGATTCAAGAAGGCAGCTCACCACCACCGTCTCTAGGGCAACTAGGGATGGGCAATAAATTTTGGCCAGCCAGCGACGCCCATGTGCCAGAACGAATAATAAGGAAGTAATCGTTTTTGTTTGTCCAAACTCATGGAATCTTGTGACCTTATTCCCAAAACAGGTGTCTTGAAAGTCAAACTTTATACACATTAAACAAATCTTTATTGGTTCCAAACTGGATCTGCCCGCCTCCACTCCACCTCCTAAGCTCTGGCCAAATATTGCAACAGTTGATGAATACATCAATTGATTTGTTACTGAATAATACAAACTACAAAGGTTTATGCTTCCTTCACAATATTGTATTGACTCAGTTTGGCCAAGGCATTATGTTGTCCTCAGTGCCATTGCAATAGGGAAGTAATGCACAGGAACTCTGGCTGGATATGTGGCTGAGTGCTTATCACAGCAGATTTGGATTTAATTTGAATATTATTGTCCAACAATTGAATTACCATCATTACTCACTGTCTTATTTCAGTGGCCACTGAAGAATGGCCACTTGGACCCATGTGAAGTCCCTTAGGAGAGAGAATTATAAACGCAAACTGAAAATTAAATTAATGTGAAGCGTATAATCCTTTGACTAACTAGTGTGATGTGTCAAATAAGCATCTCTCAAGATGGAGTTTTGACAAAATACGATTTTTCTCTTTGTCATGACTGTCTCGAATATAAATATATTATTTTAATGTCAGAACAGAAATAGAGAAATTCAAACAGTTAGCAATATCCAGAGAATTATTAACTACAAAATCTAATTAATTTACCATCCTGGATTCTACCCTAGGCTAAAAAGATTAACATATTTTATACATAGCTTTGCCCAAGTTATCAATGAATATATTGTTTTGCAGTGCCTCATCCTTGCATGTCTGGAACAGATCTATGAAAAACAAAGCTCATTTGAAAATGCAAACAGACCACATGAGACTTGTTGTAAAATGAACATAGAACTAAAGCAGTCTCCTTTCTCAGCCATGTTGCTTAAAAGCTCTAAAGTGCTTGCCAGCCTCCTAAACCCTCAAAATAGCAGGCAGGAAGCATGTGTATATTTTTGGGCAGTATGTCCACTATATTGGTGAAAGAAGAAACTTTTTGTGCAATGCCCATGCCTGGAACAGGCATTATGATGTTTCCACACTCAGATTGCTTTGCCGTGAGAAAACCATGGCCAGTACCTGTGCTGATACCAGCACTACCCATCTACAATCAGTAAATGGAGCCATCATTACCAAAGGGGTAATAAAACAGAAAATGCTGGACAAACTCAACATCTGTGAAGGGAGAAACTGAGTGAACATTTAAAACATTAAGGCCGGGATTCTCCCAAAAAGTTATAATTGCCGAATTCGCAAAAACTGGAGTAACTCCCACTAGGTTGTGTAGCGGGGATTTTCTAAATGAATCTCCCACACTCTGTGCATCACAGAGTGCAGTAGTGAAAATCAGGGGGCGGGGCCTGAGAGGCCAGCAGCATAGCGCTAAGTGGGCACTGCACATGCATTGATGCGTCAGAGCGGAAGTCGGCGCATGCACAGTAGCCCCGCACTGCCGGCCTCCGATTGCTGGCCAGCACAGCAATCCCACATCATTGGCCTCCCAATCCCTCACTCCACCCAATCGCTGGCCTCCCGGATGTATCTGGATGAGCACGAACGCTCCTTCTCTGCCCCCCAGACAGGCTCGATCTGCCCGATCCACCCCCATCCCCAAACACTGATCAGCCTCCTCCTTCCCTCTGACCGTGTCCCGACTGCAGAGTGGCAGCAGGACCCTCCAACCTCAGCTCCACCCCCCCCACTGATCTCCCTCCCCCCCCCCACCCCACCACAGGCCCCACCCCCTTGGAACTTCCTGATGCCCGGTGTGCATTGCCACTTTGCCCCTTGGGCAGTGCCAGGGGGCCACGCTGGCAATGGCCAGGGGCACCACCCCTCTGTTACCCCTGACCTCCTGGAGGCCCCCTCCATGGCCTCCCTTCACTCCAGTAGGGTTGGGCTGCCAGTTCCGCTTTCGTAGGGAGCTATTGTAAACCCTGCAGGACTGAACCACTCCTCGTGTGGGGTGGTTATGTCTCCTGGCCCACTGTGTTGCTCTAGCAGCGCAGCGGGCTTGGAGAATTGCCCCTAACTCTTACTTTCTCCACAGATGCTGCCAGACTCGATGAGTTTTTCCAGAATTTTCTGTTTCATTTCTGATTTCCAGCGCCTGTACTATTTTGAATTAACCAAAAGGGTACATTTCTGAAAGCAAATACTCCTTGGAACTTTGCTTTTAAATAACTCGAGTCCACCACTCACACTGGTAGCTGCTGCTCTCTCCCACTATAACACCCTCCCTGCACCCTCATCCCATTTCTGACCTCCTTCCTGACCTAACATCCAATCAAACCCCTCCAGCCCTGATAGACTGACCTAACCTCCTTGCCTGACCTTCATGTCTCCTTCCTTGGCTCTCATTTACCTGAGAGCCGCTGTGACTCAGACTTAATTTATTCTTCACCGAAGGGCTGTTCATGCTACACTGACTTGATGTCAATGAGACCCAAGGTCTAATAACTGGCAGTGAGGGAACGGGTATGGATAGAATTTTGGGCAGGCTTCAGGCCTGAATATTCAGATGTGTTGATTGCACCCTGTGTGCTCTCCAAAATGGGAGTGCTCAAATTCCCTCTTCTAAACTAATAATAATGAGGTGATGCCAAAAGATAGATTGTGCTAACAATGCTAAATGCACTGAATGCTTTAACAATTGCATTGTAAATGTTATAATGCTTCATGAAGTTACAATATGATCACATTCTGTGTGCTTCATATCATGATGTGGAGATGCCGGCGTTGGACTGGGGCAAACGCAGTAAGAGTTTTAACAACACCAGGTTAAAGTCCAACAGGTTTATTTGCTAGCAAATGCCATTAGCTTTCGGAACAGACAAGATAATCAGTATTCTGTAACTTGATTTTGTGTCTCTGTATGCCCTGTTTGAGAGCAGATATCCACGCCATCTGATGAAGAAGCAGCGCTCCGAAAGCTAATGGCATTTGCTACCAAATAAACCTGTTGGACTTTAGCCTGGTGTTGTTAAAACTCTTACTGTGTTTCATATCATAACAGTGACAGGTGATCACTTTTGACTGTTCCGTGTAAAATTACAAAAAAGATGATATGTTGTGTAATACTATAATTATATTGCAAGATGATTTTAAATTAAAATCATAAGTTAAAGTTAATTTATTAGTCACAAGTAAGTCTTATATTAACACTGCAATGAAGTTGCTATGAAATTCCCCTAGTCGCCACACTCCAGCCCCTGTTTCGGTCAATACACCTAATCGGCACGTCTTTCAGACTGTGGGAGGAAACCGGAGCACCCGGAGGAAACTCACGCAGACAAGAGGAGAATGTGCAAACTCCACACAGACAGTGACCCAAGCCAGGAATCGAACCTGGGTCCCAGACGCTGGAGGCAGCAGTGCTAACCACTGTGCCACCCATCAGTACAATTCCTGTGAAGTAACTGATATACATTTCATATGCATAGTTGCGCAGTAACTTATTAATAAATTAATAATCTGTAATCAATTTATTCGGCTGTTTACTAAATGAGAATGTGCTTTTCCAAAATTGCAATTGACTTCAGGGTTAGAGACAGAAGACAATATGTCATTGGGATTTTATAATGTACATAATATCATCATCATTAAATATTCATATAAATTTAATTACAATCTAATCAACTGTGTCTCTATTACATCCTTTATTTGTTTTTCTTAATCAGATTAATTATATGTCTACATAGTTAACGTATTCTACCGGTCATCATAATGCATTCCATATAATTATAATTTTGAACATAATTTCTGGCAATTGTAAATAAGAGAGAGGCTTTCTGCAGGCTTCTCACAGATCAATAGTTGTAATTCAATTACTCTGTCAAACCCTAGATAACACAAGACTGTTTTCCAGGAGGGTTTCTGAATCCAGAAATAACACTGAGGTTAGGAGAAAGAAACCTGATGAATATTTAACAGGGAAAAATCCTTCTCTTATCTCTTGGTCCTAGGTTAACAACAAAGCTTTCTTCACAGGTCTAAAACTAAGCACGTGCTATTTAATTGGTAGCTTCTCCCTGTTTATTTTACAACATACCTGGTCAGTTTGCAGCTTCAAGTTTAGCATGTTGAACAATTATTTTCTTCATCAATCAATGAAGATTCTTTAAAGGTTTTTTTTTCCCTTTTGTTAATCTTCCTATGACAGTGATCATATCTCGAAACCCTGACCCCAGAATGCCACCAGTTGATCAGGGACTTCCGACAGCCGCTGTGAGTTGTTCTTCCATTTTTTCCTTTATACTTTTGTAAAAGTGCCTGGTCTTGGTGATTTGTGCCTGGGATAACACACTTGAAGTTGTCCACTCATCACATGTAGACCATCTGTAACATGGCACATTGGAACCTTATATCTAATGTCTTGCACACTTGTTTAACTTCAGTACTTCTTTCTACGTTAATAGACATCAATTTCTCCAATCTATTTTCTCCTTAGTCAATGCATTAACTTTCAGGATCACCCAAGTAGCCTTCCATCACTTCCTCCATGACTTTATTGTTTCTTGGTGACCAAATGAAATGCTGTATTCAAGATGTGGCCTGATCTGGGCACTGTACACTTTTTGCAATGACATCCACAATGTGGCACTCGGTTGACCTAACAATGTAATTTATCATTTTGTTTCACTTTGTGGTCGAGTTAAAAATACTCCCTTATCCCTTTCCACTTCACTTTCAGCTACTTCAGCAACATTTGACACACATCTTTCCTTCTAATATGAAGTAACTCATATTTGTACTTAATTTTAGCTGCCACTAATTAGACCACTGTCTGATTTAATCTAACTCTTCCATAGGTTCTTGCATTCTCCTTCAGGTTGAACTGCTCCTCCGCCTTTCTTACGTTCGTACAGTTTGAGAGTTTGATCATTTGGCATTGGGTTTTTGAATCCACATCATTATTACAAAGCGAGATAATAGACTTAAAACGTTGGTCAGAATCTTCCATTCTGAAGTCTAAGTTCGGTGGCGGGAGCAAAAGTCAGAGGCCAGAATTCCCCAAAGTCGTCAGTGCAAAAAGGGGAACTTGGCACTCAGCCAAATCTCCAATCACAGCAGTGGGATTCAACAATTCCAGCTGTGGGGAAAGTCAGAGAATTCCGGCCAAAATGTTCTCCTAAGCAGGATGGCAGATGGTAACAGCTAGCCAAGCATGATCTTGCTATTACCTGATGTGTTCAAAAGTCTGCCCATATTTATAAGGCACCTGGAAAGCTTCCCTCCCTTCGTTTCCCTCCTGTGTCCGGCCTTGGCTCAGCTTGTGCTATCGGCACCTAATATGACCAGCCTCCCATCCATTGACTCTGTCTACACTTCCCACTGCCTCGGCAAAGCAGCCAGCTTAATTAAGGATCCCACGCACCCTCTCTTCCACCTTCTTCCGTTGAGAAAAAGATATAAAAGTCTGAGGTGACGTACCAACCAACTCCAGTACAGCTTCTTCCCTGCTCCCATCAGATTTTTGAATGGACCTACCTCACATTAAGTTGATCTATCGCTACACCCTAGCTATGACTGTAACACTACATTCTGCACTCTCACCTTTCCTTCTCTATGTACGGTATGCTTTGTCTGTATAGCACGCAAGAAACAATACTTTTCACTGCATACTAATACCTGTGACAATAATAAATCAAATCAAATATGATTCAAGGTGTGAGTGATCCTCAAGTAGGGGAAAGAAGGATCTGCTCACCTCAAAGTCATGCACGGCACTTATCTGCAATCATAAAAGTGAATGTTCGAATTTGTCACTGGTGAGGAACTTAATTTGGAGGAAGAACTTAATTCTGGTGAGGTGGCCTTTGAATGAGCATGCACGACATGCTAATTCATGGAAAAGAGCTTCCCAACATTGTTCAATGGGAACAATGCCTTTAAGGCAACTTCAGTGTTTCCAGGGTCCAGGGTTGCTGGTGGACTCCATCTCAAACTCTGACGGCAGTTAAGAACATAGAACATAGAAAAAATACAGCACAAACAGGCCCTTCGGCCCACAAGTTGCGCCGGTCATGTCCCGACCTACCTAGGCTTACATATAGGCTTACCTATAACCCTCAATCCTATTAAGTCCCATGTACTCATCCAGAAGTCTCTTAAAATACCCTATCGAGTTTGCCTCCACCACCATTGACGGCAGCCGATTCCACTCACCCACCACCCTCTGAGTGAAAAACTTACCCCTGACATCTCCTCTGTACCTACTCCCCAGCACCTTAAACCTGTGCCCTCTCGTAGCAGCCATTTCAGCCCTGGGAAAAAGCCTCCGAGAATCCACCTGATCTATACCTCTCAACATCTTGTACACCTCTATCAGGTCACCTCTCATCCTTCGTCTCTCCAAGGAGAAAAGACCGAGCTCCCTCAGCCTATCCTCATAAGGCATGCCAACCAATCCAGGCAACATCCTTGTAAATCTTCTCTGCACCCTTTCAATCATTTCCACATCCCTCCTGTAATGAGGCAACCAGAACTGAGCACAGTACTCCAAGTGGGGTCTGACAAGGGTCTTATAAAGCTGCATCATTATCTCCCAACTCCTAAACTCAATCCCTCGATTGATGAAGGCCAGCACACCACATGCCTTCTTAACCACCTCCTCTACCTGCGAGGCCGATTTAAGAGTCCTATGGACCCGGACCCCAAGGTCCTTCTGATCCTCTACACTGCTAAGAGTCTTACCCTTGATATTATACTCCTTCATCCCATTTGACCTGCCAAAATGGACCACTACACATTTATCCGGGTTGAAGTCCATCTGCCACTTCTCCGCCCAGTCTTGCATCCTATCTATGTCACGCTGCAGCTTCTGACATCCCTCCAACCTATCCACAACACCACCAACCTTCGTGTCATCGGCAAACTTACCAACCCATCCCTCCACTTCCTCATCCAGGTCATTTATGAAAATGACAAACAGCAAGGGTCCCAGAACAGATCCCTGGGGCACTTGACTGGTGACTGACCTCCATTCAGAAAAAGACTCATCTACAACCACTCTCTGCCTTCTGCAGGCAAGCCAGTTCCGAATCCACAAGGCAACAACCCCTTGGATCCCATGCCCTCTCACTTTCTCGAGAAGTCTTGCATGGGGGACCTTATCGAACACCTTGCTGAAGTCCATGTAAACCACATCTACCGCTTTTCCTTTGTCAATTGTTTAGTCACATTTTCAAAGAACTCCACCAGGCTCGTAAGGCACAATTTGCCTTTGACAAAGCCGTGCTGACTACTTTTGAGCATACTAAACTTCTCTAAATGTTCATAAAATCCTGTCCCTCAGGATCTTCTCCATCAACTTACCAACCACTGAGGTTAGACTCACCAGTCGGTAATTTCCTGGGCTATCCCTATTCCCTTTCTTGAATATAGGAACCACATCCCGACTGCATGCCATATTGTTCTCTGGGTTTAATGACATTAAGTCCCGACTGCATGCCACATTGCTCCAGAGGTGTTGTGGACCGGCATGTTTACACACGGGCATGACAGACAATCAGGCATTGGAAGAAAATTTGGGTCAAGCCATCATTTGCATCCCATTAGCCGGATGGGAGCCTCATTATGCCACCAACGAGGGGTGGAGAAAATCAGAAAAGGAGATCTCGCCGATGAGATGCTTTAATTCTGACTTTGGTGTTATTTTGCATCCATGTCACCGTTCTTGCTTGCGGCAGAAGCAGACGCAAAATCACGACCACTGTGTTCTGTGTTATTAGAGGTGTTTTGCATTGATACAGGATCATGACAAGAAGGTCAGAGGATTTTTTTGTTTTGACAAAAAGGAAGCCTGTGTCATTGGGCTCTAGTTACAGGACTTATCGGGTTGCAGCGTGATTTGGAAATGAAACGTTGGTAGCAGAGAGGGGAAGATGTGCACAGAGAGAGGATGAAGAAGGTTCTCAATAGAATTTTGTACACCTCAGTTAAATATCCACTCAGTCTCGTCTGTTAACAATACAAAGAAAACAAAGGGATGGTTACTGAACTGTGCCATCTCCTACAACCTGATCTGTACCTGCTAGTGCTGTTGGGAAGAGTTTAATCTAGGTTGGCAGGAGGAGGGGACCTAGACTGTTAGCAGAACAGGGACACAGTATAACATAGAAAAGCAATCAGGTCAGAAGGAATACAGTGGTAGTAAGTTCCAAGGGAGTAAGACAAGGCTGGAGGGCCTCTACTTTAATGCAGGAGAATTAAAAGTAAAATGGATGAGTTAAGGATAAGGATTGACACATGTAGTTATGATATAATAGCCATCATAGAGACATGGTTGAGTGAAGGGCAGGATTGGCAGCTCATCATTCCGGGATATAGAATCTTCAGGCGAGACAGAGGAGAGGGTAAAAGAGGAGGAGGCATTGCATTATTAGTTAAGGAGGTAGTTGTTGCTGTAAGGAGAGATGATATCTTAGAGGGGGCATCAAATGAAGCTTTGTGGGTAGAGCTTAGGAATAAGAAAGGAACAGTTACATTACTAGGTGTTTATTATAGACCCCCAGATAGTCAGGGGGAAATTGAAGAGCAAATATGTGTGCAATTCACGGAGGGGTGTAAAAACAAAAAGAGCATAATTATATTAGGCGATTTCAACTTTCCCAACATTAGCCATCAGGTTAAGGGCTTAGATGGAGTAAAGTTCTTAAAATATATACAAGAAAACTTTTTAGGTCAATATGTAGAGAATCCAACAAGAGCAGGAGCTGTACTGGACCTAATTCTGGGGAATGAAGCCAGACAGGTGGTTGATGTGTTGGTGGGGAAGGATTTTGGTGAAAGGGACCACAACATGGTTCAATTCACATTTGTTATAGACAAAGAAATTGACAAGTTGCAGGAAAGGGTTTTGGATTGGGGGAGAGTAGATTTTAGCAAAATCAGGCAGGATCTGGCCAGGGTAGACTGGAACGAGTTACTTGTGGGGAAATCTACAGAAGAGCAATGGGGGGTGTTCAAAGATGAAATGGGGAGGGTACAGACCCAACATGTTCCCTCTAGGGTAATACGAAGGTGTAATAAACGCAGAGAACAATGGATGACCAGAGACATTCAGGGTACAATGAGAAGGAAAAGAGAGGCTTTTAACAAGTATAAGGGAAGTAAGTCTGCGGAGGTATTAATGGAGTACAGAAAGTGCAGGATGGAGCTTAAGAAATCAATTAGGAGAGCAAAGAGGGGATATGAGAAAGCTTTGGCTGGTAAAAGTAGGGAAAATCCAAAGATATTCTATAAGTATATCAATGGGAAGAGGATAACCAGGGAAAGAGTAGGGCCCATTAAGGACCAAGGGGGAAATCTGGGGGTGGAGGCAGAGGACATTGGTAGGTGTTAAATGAATATTTCACATCTGTCTTCACCCATGAGAAGGAGGAGGTAGTTATGGGACTTGGGGAGAGAGACCGTGAGGCTCTAGAGAAAATTATCATAGCGTGTGACAATGTAGTGGAGGTATTAGCAGGCTTAAAGGTGGACAAATCTCCAGATCCAGATGAATTGTGTCCCAGGCTATTATGGAAGGCAAGGGAGGAAATTGCACGGGCTCTGACCCAAATTTTTAATTCCTCCCTGGCCACTGGGAAGGTACAGTAAGAAGTCTCACAACACCAGGTTAAAGTCCAACAGGTTTATTTGGTAGCACAAGCCACAAGCTTTCAGAGCGCTGCTCCTTCATCAGGTGAGTCACTCACCTGATGAAGGAGCAGCGCACTGAAAGCTTGTGGCTTGTGCTACCAAATAAACCTGTTGGACTTTAACCTGGTGTTGTGAGACTTCTTACTGTGCTTACCCCAAACAATGCCGGCATCTCTATATCATGACTGGGGAGGTGCCAGAGGACTGGAGAACAGCTAATGTGGTCCCGCTATTTAAGAAAGATTGTAGAGACAAGCCAGGGAACTACAGACTAATGAGTCTCACGTCTGTGGTTGGGAAACTACTGGAGAAGATTCTGAAGGAGAAAATCTATCTCCATTCCGAGAGGCAAGGTTTGATCAAGGATAGTCAGCATGGTTTTGTCAGTGGGAGGTCATGCCTAACAAATTTATATTTTTTGAGCACGTAACCAAGTGTGTGGATGAGGGTAGTGTGGTTGATGTAGTTTACAAGGATTTCAGCAAAGCCTTTGTCAAAGTCCCACATGCGAGACTTATTAAGAAGACGAATACACATGGGATACAGGGTGATCTGATAAGGTGGATTCATAATTGCCTTAGCGGTAGGAGACAGAGGGTGATGACAGATGGTTGCTTTAGTGACTGGAGGCCAGTGACCAGTGGCACACCACAGGGATCCGTGCTGGGCCCCCTATTGTTTGTCATTTATATAAATGACATCGATGACTATGTGGAGGGGGGCGGGGAGAGGGCAGGGGGGGGGGGGGGGCAGAATCAGTAAGTTTGCCAATGACACAAAGATTGGCCGGGTGGTTATCAGTGAGATTGAGTGTCTTGGATTACAGGAAGATATAGACGAGAGGGTCAAATGGGTGGATAAGTGGCAGATGGAATTTAACTCTGAAAAGTGTGAGGTGATACACTTTGGAAGGAGTAATTTGATAAGGATGTATTCTATGAAAGGTCTAACACTGAGAAATTCTGAAGAACAAAGGGACCTTGGCATGTTTATTCATAGATCTCTGAAAGCGGAAAGGCAGGTTAATAGGGTGGTGAAAAAGGCATATGACACACTCGCCTTTATCAATCGGGGTATAGATTACAAAAGCAGAGAGGTCGTGATGGAGTTGTATAGAACTTTGGTGAGGCTACAGCTGGAGTACTGTGTGCAGTTCTGGTCATCACATTATAGGAAGGACGTGAACGCACTCGAAGGGGTGCAGAGGAGATTCACCAGGATATTGCCTGGGATGGAACATTTAAGTTATAAAGAGAGGTTGGATAGGCTTGGGTTGTTTTCTCTGGAGCAGAGAAGACTGAGTAGCGACCTGATTGAGGTGTTCAAGATTATAAGGGGCATGGAAAGGGTGTTTAGGGAGCAGCTGTTCCCCTTAGCTGAAGGGTCAGATACGAGGAGACACAAGTTAAAAGTGAGGGGTGGGAGGTTTAGCGGGAATTTGAGGGAAAACATTTTTACCCAGAGGGTGGTAATGGTCTGGAATGCACTATCCGAGAGGGTGGTGGAGGCGGGATGCCTCACATCCTTTAAAAAGTACCTGAATGAATACTTGGCATGCCATAACATTCAAGGCTATGGGTCAAGTGCTGGCAAGTGGGAATAGATGGACAGGTGAGGGCCTTTCTTGCGTTGGTGCAGTCGCGATGGGCCAACACTGTAGTATTCTGTGATAGCTCAGAGGAGAACAAAAATAGCATTGAGTCAAACTGTTCTTTTGTCTCTCCTCTGAGTATCATTAACGCAACAACATGGTTGAAGTTTTATCAAAGGTTAAACATCTTTATTGAGCCACTAAGCAATAGTACATACTATGATGCTGGCACAGACATGATGGGCAAAATGGCCTCCTGAGGAGGGCTTATACTTGGGAAGATAAACAGGGTGTTTATCTTCCCGGTAATACTGGTTGCTTAGTTTCCTCAGTCTGTCTCAGTGGTCAATCCAATGTAAAAATCCTCTTCATGTCTCCTGAGCAATTGGCCACATTTCTCTAACCCCTGCAGTGCCAGTGGTTCTGTGTGCTCCTTCTTTTCACCTTTTTCCTTTTGCTATGGCCCTGTGCCATATGAGGTAAAGTCTGCTTTTAGTCCATTTAATTGTTTTTTAATGACATCAATGTTCATCTCCATGCCTTTTCCAGATGTTGCCTTGCTCGGCCTCATTTGAAAGTCATGCTTGAGGTACTACAACCAGCTTACCTCTGCTTTGTTATCTCAACACTGGTATCAATTTCCTGAGCTGGGATAAGACGGCATATTTATTGCCCCTTAGCGAAGCTCACTCTGTTTATCTTCCCGGGTATGAGCTCTCCTACACTTTAAGCCATTTTGCAAAAGGTGATGCGGATTCTAATAAAGCTTTCACTTGACTAAATGAGCCATCATGTTTTGTGTTTTGAGCTCATGGTGCAGTTCAGTACAGTTCTTTACATATCTTCATTCTGGATCTTTCTTTTATCTCAAAGTTCCGTGTTGTCACCATGTGACTCCAGACACAGGGTTACACCACAAATTGGTCTACGTTGATTAATATAATCACCGAATTGCTGCACTTCAGAAGGCCACTTTGCCCATCATATCTGTGTCAGCTCGCCAAACGAGCGTCATAATTTAATGCCATCCCCTTGCCTTTACTCCATACCCTGGCATGTTGTTTCTATTCAAACAATCATCCAATGCCCTCATCAATGCCTCCATTAAGCCTGCCTCAACTGCACTTCCAGGCACTGCATTCCAGACCCGAACATGACCCACTGTGTGAAAAAGTTCCCTCAACATTACATTTGCTTCTTTTGCAAATCACTAAATTTGTGCCCTGTCATTCTTGATTCTTTTGCGAGCCGGGACATTTTCTCCCTATCTACTCTGTCCAGCACCCGCATGATTTTAAACAGCTTTATCAAATCTCCTCTTAACCGCCTTCTCTCCAAGGATGAACAGTCCCAATCTCGCCAATCTATCTTCATAACTGAAATTTCTCATCCCTGGAGCCATTCTTGTAAACTCGTCCGTCAAACCATTCGTGTAAAAGAAATAAAGAAATAGTTGCATAGTTCAAAAGATATATTAAAAAGATAAATAATACTTGGCTTACAACAATGGTCGTCAAGGTCACTGATGCTCTCAATTTCTGTGCCAGTGGAACCTTCCATGGGGGAGTAAGTGACAACAACATTTCACATATTGCTGTCCAGAGGCCCTGTGCAGAGGAGAGGAGACTTCTCCCTGCGCAGGGAGAAGCAGGAGGAGAGACTGCATTGTCAGAATAGCAGGATGTTGCATGATGAAATCAACTGCTTACACTTGGCTCTCTGGCCCCCAAATGTTAATGGGTGATGTTCTCAAGATGCAGTGGCTGCCACTCCATTACTGCCTAGTTGGTATTTGATCATGCCCAGAAGATCCATAAAATTCTCGATGGTTGGAGGTGTCCAGGACCAGGGGGTCACAGTCTGAAGATATATGGTCGACTGTTTAGGACTGAGATGAGGAGCAATTTTTTCACTCAGAGAGCAGTCAGCCTATGGAATTAGCTACCACAGAAAGTAATTGAAGCCAAAACATTGAGTGTTTTCAAGAGGCAATTCGATATAGCACTTGAGGCGAAGGGGGGTCAAAGGATATGGGGGTGGTGCGGGGGAGAAAGCAGGATTAGGCTATTGAGTTGGATGATCAGCCATAATCATAATGAATGGTGGAGCAGGCTCAAAGGGCCGAATGGCCTCCTCTTTCTCCTATTTTCTATGTTTCTATGTTTCGTTGGATGCCCACCAACCTGCAGACAGCCATGATGCTCTCTTCCTGCACCAGGAAGTTGCACCTGCCATCTTTAGTTCACCACAAAGAAGATGGGTTGCTGTACGACAAGGGATACCCACTCTAAACCTAACTCATGAATCCTCTTCATCACCCAACCACACACGGACAGTGAACCTGTAAAGAGAGCCATGCAGCCAAAAGGAACACGGTGTCAAAAAGGAACTGTGCCAAAAGGAACATCATGGAGCAAACCAGCAGCAGGACTTGAAGCAACACTGCAACTGCTTGGACCACCAGTACTCTCAGTTACCCACAACCTTGTTGTCGTGAAGATTCAGGCCTTTCCGCCAGACAGACACAGGCCACCTTGGAAGGTGAAGCATGAGGAGGAGGAGGGAAAGAAAGAGAGAAGGTAGAGGAAGAGGAAGAAAAGAACAATGAGGAAGGGACCCTTTCTCTCTGGACAGACAGTCCATCAACAAGACTTTGGTACCCCTGAGATGTCATTCTACCATTACAGCAGCCCCAAAACCCTCACCATTCAATCCACCGGCCATGTACCATCTAAATAAAAGCAAATTACTGCGGATGCTGGAATCTGAATCAAAAGAGAAAATGCTGGAAAACCTTAGCAGGTCTGGCAGCATCTGTAAGTCATGATGTGGAGATGCTGGCGTTGGACTGGGGTAAGCACAGTAAGAAGTCTCACAACACCAGGTTAAAGTCCAACAGGTTTATTTGGTAGCAAATACCATTTGTTACCAAATAAACCTGTTGGACTTTAACCTGGTGTTGTGAGACTTCTTACTGAGCATCTGTAAGGACAGCTCGGTAGCACAGTGGTTAGCACTGCTGCTTCACAGCTCTAGGGACCTGGGTTCGATTCCCGGCTTGGGTCACTGTCTGTGTGGAGTTTGCACATTCTCCTCGTGTCTGCGTGGGTTTGCTCCGGTTCCCTCCCACAGTCCTAAGATGTGCGGGTTAGGTTAGGTTGATTGGCCATGCTAAAATTGCCCCTTAGTGACCTGAGATGCGTAGGCTAGAGGGATTAGTGGGTAAATATGTAGGGATAAGGGGGTAGGGCCTGGGTGGGATTGTGGTCGGTGCAGACTCGATGGGCCAAATGGCCTCTTTCTGCACTGTAGGGTTTCTATGATTCTATGACAGAAAAGAGCTGATGTTTTGAGTCCAGATGACCTTTTGACAAAGCTTTGACAAAGGGTCATCTGGATTCGAAACGTCAGCTCTTTTCTCTCCTTACAGATACTGCCAGGCCTGCTGAGATTTTCCAGCATTTTCTCTTTTGGCCATGTGCCATCTCTTGGCCAAAGTCTTGAAATAAAAGCCACCAATGAGGAAGAGTTCCATAACAACTTTACCCAACAACACATCCAATACCACATACAAAATTGAACTATCCACCCTTATGCATTCCCTTATCACTTATGTCGCAGTCGGTTTTTCTTTCTTAATGCTATTATGCATTGCTACTCAAATGGCTGGAGAAGACTGTTGACTTCAACTGAGGGAAAGTCTGCAGCCTTTAGATAGCCTTTCAGGATTACCTCGGGCCCTAGATGTCCTCCAGATGCTGCATCACAGCTGGATCCACATGTGCTTTGAAGAGTTGAAGCTGTTGAAGCTTTGAGAGGTGGGTGTGAAGATGGCAGCAATCATCAGTGTGCAAGGTTGAGGTGAAGTATCTGAATGTTAGGCCTGGGTCCTGACTTCAAAGGAGTGTTGCTAGGTGAGTAATGGGGATGTGGGGTATCAAACAGTTTGAGATTGATGGTGCGATTGGGTCAGAAATATTATGTGAAGGTGCCTAGACCACACTTGCGAGGTGATTGAGCTCCTTGTGGCACTGCTCCAGGCCCTCATGACGAAACTCCAGGAATTGAGCTCCCTGGCAACCTGTTCCCATTTCCTTCCAAGGGGTTCTCAAAACGTTTCTGTAGAAACATGACCTCCTTCCTCCAGTTGACCTCTCGGACTAAGGGACTAAGAGCCCTCTCTTTTTGTTTTTTCTGCATTTGATGTTCTCCTTCCATCCTTGCACTGCAGACAGCACCAGTTTCCTCATAATTAGTGCGCTTCTCCTTTTCAGAGGGGCAGGCTGCATTTAAGAGGTGTCAGCTAGTTGCAACATGCACCGGCTACTCACACTGCTGGGCTCCCTGTTGAGCATTCAGCTGGCTAGGAGCGGGCGTCGCACTGGTCTAATTGCTGCAACTATTCAAATGAGAAAGAAAAATGAAGTATGTGTGATGCCTGACTCAATGGAGATCGGGAGCAAGCTGGTTATGAAATGCAACCCCTTCATCTGAAAATGAAAACAAACCAATTCTTAGCCCTAGGAGTGAATGACAGTTTTTCAGATTGAGTAGTAATGTCCCATGGGGTTCTGTTCTGAGGCTGGATCTGATTGTTGTGCACCACAATATATGACTCAAGACAATAGTGTCCAAATTTTCAACCGATAGTAAGTTGTCAATCAGAATATAAAATTTAATGGAACCTGTTCACATAGGAACCTGTTTGAAGGACAGTACCACATGAAGATATATACATTTTATATATTTGAAGAAATGCCTCTCATTAATTCAAACTTGGCTATTAAATGTGAGCCTTGGACCTTGTAGAAAAAGATTCACCTAATCCATTATTATTTGTTCAATGGCACTTTCACTGTTCACACTGAGGCAGGTGAACCATTTTCTAGGAAGCAGCTAATATCAACCCAGCAGGATCTTGCCGTAATTAAGATATTACCAGAGTCACAACTGAGGTGCTAGGATATTTTTCTCATGTTCTCAAAGTGCTGAAGGTACAAAGCCATCTGTTGCTGGAACAGATTTAGTGGCTAGAGTTCAAACATTGAAGTTATATGGCAGGATTGTAGTAAGGAACATGACTGCAGAAATTGTGTTACTTACCATTGTGAGTCTTCACAGAATATGCATTCTGTAGAAAACAATACAGTAACAGGAAATAAAAGTCTATTTATCTTTATGTTATCATCCTCCTCATTTACCAGTTCTAAATCTGTTAATTAGCGAGTTTGTGTAACCTGGAGACTGACCTGTAACTTTGACAGCTTCATCGCAGCATTAGGCAGTCAAACAGACTCGAGATGATTTCATTGGAAAAACAAGACAGAAACCAGTTGGGAGAATGTGAAACAAAGTCACACTGAAGCAGTTTGTCTCTTTCTTTGGCTTGCATGAGTTTGGCAGGAAGAAACAATCAGCAGTTACACTTGGATGAATGGATTTTAAAATATCAAAATAATTGCTTGTGAAAATTTTATGGGATGTGAAATTCAATTGCCCCAATTTTTGGGCATGAGAGTCACAGTTTTCTGCATATCCTCGCTCATTGTAAACGGGTAAGATCCAAAATTAATCGCCCCGCCTTGTTTCCTTGATTGTGGTATGATATGGTGCGACCCCAGCCAGCCCCAGTTTCCATTTCAGTGCAGCCCTTCCCTATGCAATCCAGGGAACAAAGTAGCATTTCTGCAGAAAGCATCAATTTCAGGTTGCCTTCCCTTTCTTAAAGGTGCATTCCCATGAAACAGAAGTTAGAGCAATCCACTGCAAGCTGTAGGTTAATTGATTTAGGCCACTGACAGAGAAGCCCTGTCAAACTAAGGAAAGGAAGGGAATGAGTTCATGTGACAAAGCCCACAACGTAGCACCACGGACCTGTCAATAGTCCCAAAAGATATAATGGCCTTACTCGAGAGGTCAAGGCAAGTGAATGCATCAGCATACCACCTGACAGCACTGCCAGATCCACCCATAATAGAGCCTCTGTTGGCCACTCTCTCAGCATCCAGTGTGGTAAATTGGATGTTACAGAGTTGTAGCAGAAGTTCAGATGGAGCTCATGAAACCCCTGGATTCTGGCATGCAGATTCAGATGGCTTCCATCCAGTCACAAGTAGCTGCCATCGTGCACACAGGTATCCATGCTCAGCAGAGCTCTCAGATAAGTTATGCATAGGCCAAGAGCCCCGACTCTCAAAATCCATGACAACTACCATCTAGAAGGACAAGGGTCCAAGGATGCATTGTAACACCACCACCTGGAAGTTCCCTTCCAAATCACTCACCACTTGCTGTTCCTTCACTGTCACTGGATCAAAATCTCAGAACTCCCTCCCTGACAGCACTGTGGATGTACCTATACCTCATGAATTGCAGTGCTTCAAGAAGGCAGCTCATCACCGCCTTTGCAAGGGCATCCCAGGAGTGAAAATTGGGTCTGGCAGGACACTTTTTATTGAGATGGGTCTGCTAAGTCTGGAAACTTCCTGACTCTAACGACCTGTTTTGCAGATGGAAATCTGGCACTCTGTATCCTCCTTTTACTCTCCTATCTGTCTTTGCAAGTTCAGCAAATTTGGCTGCAAAAGTGGATCCCTTCATCCAAGTCATGTTTAAAGACCATACTCCTCATACCAAGATTATCCAGTCCATACCTGGGCTCTCAAGGCCCAGAGGCCTTTGAGGTCACCTGGCAAAACTATCTGCAGTCTCCCCGCTGTGAAACTCAGCAACTTTCCGCCACAATGCTTCTGCTACTGGGTAATATTGATCCATGGCAGGCAAGGACAAACTCAAGACAGTCACTAACGGAGTACACAAGCTGAGTAATTCTATTATTTTTGTCTTACTGATACATTTTTGGATAAAATTGTTGCATGAAGAATATTGCTTCAGTTTTCATTGAGTAATATAGGCTAAGGACACTTTGGATAGGGAGTCTGAAATGGATGTATTTCAGGACAATGCTGAGTTTATATTGGGAATGGGGAGGCTCCATTCAACTGAAATGAAGTCTTACTTTATGCTTCCTCACATTCCATCCATTTACAGCTGGTGTGTATGATCTCCTCCACTTCCTCTTCCTTCTTCTCCTCTAAAGCTGGCCTCAGATCTCAGGAGGTAGTTTCTGAGCCCTTTTAATTGTGAAATTGCAGAGGATGTGGCACAGCACCACAAACATAGACTCTCTTTAGCATGTACTACAGAGATCCCCCATGCGATCTCGGCAGTGAAATTTGATCTCACATGGTGGGATAGTGCAATGGACAAAAGAGCCATGTGTGATGTGGGTGTCTGACTTACCATCCTATTGTCTTAGTTGGAGGCCTGAAGGCTGTGGATATTGCGGAATAGCGAATGATGAACTAAATCATGGATGCTGACAGGATAGCAGGCATTCACTAGGATGAATTTATTGGCGAGGTCTCATACTATTGAACGGTAGCCCTTGCAATTGCAATATTCCTCCATGAGGATGTGGGTGTCTCCTAGAGCCATCTATTTGCAATCCATGGTGATCTGCAAGATTGAGAGATCCTGCACCTTGATGATTCTACATACTCTTTCTCATCCCAGTCTTCCCTCTCAGGGTGTAGAACATCTCTCTCACTTCTTGGGTACTTTGTGGATGGTGACCTCTGAGAACATTGCTGTCACCAGTCGCAGGAAGGAACATGTTGCAAAGAAATAACCTGCAACAATAATCTTCACACAGGCACTGCAAGGTCCATCCTCATGCTGGCTTGAGTCACAGGGTCTTCATGAAGGAGGTGACGCATCTCCTTCACCATAGAAAAGCAGAGCCTTCTGAGGCACTCTTCCTGACCCAACTCAACTCAAGGACTGGTGCTTCAAGGAGACTCTTTAGGTAGATATTTAGATAGGACCTCTGAGGGGAACCCTCTTTCTCCTCTCTCCGTGCATAGATTCCCCACATTGCCTCCTCCTCTGCAAGTCCTGCTCAGGTACAGCAAATAGTATTACAACCACTGTCCCATACCTATGCAAGGAAATGTAATTCTCTTAACTCTCCTGTGGTCAGCAACTCACCAAAGTGCTTCCATCAACGAGCATAAGTAATTCAAAAGCATCTCAGCTGCAATTTCTTCATTGGTTCTTTAAATAGCTCCAGAACAGGAGACAAATTGCTGCTTGGTGTATTTTCAGGAGTGAATAAGAAAGACGTCCCCTGCACATTTGTTGGCCAATTTTGATGCTCAAGGTCCATTGGCGTCACTGACATTATGATCGTGTTCTTTTAAGCCCTCGGAATTATGCAGAGGACCGATCTCCATACGCCACACTCCAGGCACGTGATGCCAGATGGCCCACTTATGGAAAGAAGCCAGTGGTGCCTCCCACACTTCTATAATTGAGTCGTGTCTGCGTAACGTTTCATGCCGTATTGCTTTCTAAGAGAGCAATAAAACTGGCAACAAGAACTTCATTAATTCACTTACTCCAAGCTAACAGGCATGTAAGCTAAAAAAAAATGAGCATTGTCAGAAACAATCTGTAATTTTGAAAAGACAAAAGCTCCCGCTGTGGCATCTTCTTAAACATGCTGGGATTCGGTTTCTGTTTTTAACCCAATATCAGCTAACTAGACAGAAAATGTTTGCACTTTTTGAAAAGTCCTTTATCCACAGCTCATGCCCCTGCCGCATTTTCTGTTTTTCAGCAAAAGTAAAATCCACCCTGAACCAGTGCAATCAAGAAGAATTTAGAATATAAATCTTTTCTTTTAAAGGTTTCAACAAATTTTTTTAATATATCCAAGAGTGGTCGGTTGGTGCAGTTTCATTATTGCAGAGGAGAATGAGTTCATCATTAAAAATAAGCATTTACAATTAGTATCTCATTCACTGACTGCCAATATTTGAATCTGAAATAACTGAATTGAGTTTAAGAAACATACAGAACAATTTGCTAGTTATTTTCTGTAGCCAGCTTCTTAGTAAGCTACAAACACATTCAAAAAGTTCTTTAAAAAGGCATATCCTTGCACTTAAAAATACTGCCTTTCAACATACAAACATGCGTACATATTAACATACAAAGTAGGAGCAGGAGTAGGCCATTCAGCCCCTCGAGCCTGCTCTGCCATTCAATAAGGTCATGGCTTATCTGCTTGTGTTTCAAATTCTACATTCCCATCTACCCCAATAACCTTTGACCCTTGCCTAACAAAAATCTATCAACCTCTGTCTTAAATATATTTAATGACCCTCGCCTCCACCACCTTCTTAAGCAAAGTTCCAAAGTCACACAACCCTCAGAGAGAAAACAATCCTCCTCATTTCTGTCCTGAAAGGGTGACCCCTAATTTTAAAACAATGCCCTCTCGTTTTGGGTTCACCCACAAGAGAAGATGACCATCCCACATCCGCCTTGTCAAGACCATTCAGAATCTTATATACTTCAATTAAGTCACCCTTCGCTTCCTTAAAACAATGCAGTCTAACAGAAATTCCAGGTCATTGTAACATTGTAATGCACAAATGATGCTTTCTCCACCACTTTAACTTTCAAAACATCAATCAGATCAACAGTGTTATTCAGATGAAGACACATATTCTGCACTTTCCATGGGCCCCAACTGTTTACAGCGACCTCTGCTTGTTTATGCTTCTACATTCTAAAGTATACGAGTGTTATGAGGTGGCACAGTGGTTAGCACTGCTTCCTCACAGCGCCAGAGGCTCGGGTTCGAACCCTGGCTTGGTTCACTGTCTGAGTGGAGTCTGCACGTTCTCTCCGTGCCTGTGTGGGTTTCCTCTGGGTGCTCCAGTTTCCTTCCACAGTCCGAAAGGCATGCTGGTTTAGCATTGGCCATGCTAAATTCTCCCTCAGTGTACCTGAACAGGCACCGGAGTGTGGCAGCTAGGGGACCTTCACAGTAACTTAATTGCAGTGTTACTGTAAACCCACTTGTGACACTAATAAATAAACTTAAATTTAAAATTATGCTCAGTAAATCCCTGCCAGCAAGAGCAACATAGAAACCATTGTTAACTTCAGCATGTGTTCCGTGTGTGTGATCAGGTATAACTTCAGAAACTGATATTCGTCAATTACTTATTGATGATAATTCAGAAAATTATAAGTGCTTGTCAAGCACTGATATTAACAACAATGGGGCCGATTTTACCAAATCGACTCTAAGTGCCGGGTGCGATCGTAAATAAGACCCACGCCCGGCAGCTGCGCTCCAGCGCCCCCCATACACCTTTTTTCGGCGTGGGTCCAGTGGGCGAGGCCTAGCGCATTTGCATCTGTCGGAGCACCAAACTGTGCATGCGCAGCACTCAGCACTCAGCGCGCCCGAGCGCGAAAGTCAAAGGCAGCGCTGACAGCACTGCTGTCTGCGCTGCCTTTGACTTTCCCTGATGGGGGGGGGGGGGGGGGGGGGGGCGCGTGGGGGGGGGGGGGTGGGATGTGACGTCTCTTCCCTGGTGGGGGGATAGAGGGGGGATCTGACATCTCTTCCCTGAGGGGGGAGGTAGGGGGGATGTGATGTCTCTTACCTGGGGGTGAGGGGGGGACGGGGGGGGATGTGACGTCCCTTCCCTGAGAGGGGGGGGTGGGGGGGATGTGACGTCTCCGCCCCCCCGCCCCCAGGGGCAAAGGCATCACATCCCCCCCCTACCCCCCCCCCCCCCTCAGGGAAGAGACATCACACCCCCCCTACCTCCCCCTCAGGGAAGAGATGTCACATCCCCCCCCACCCCCACCCCTCAGGGAAGAGACGTCACATCCCCCCCCTCCCCCACCCCCTTCCAGTGAAGAGACGTCATCCTGCCCATCAGGACCCCGGGAGCAAGGCCAGGATCCAGGATTGCAAGATGCTTTCGACGGACACCAGCGATCAAGGTAGGTCGGGGGCCCGGGGAGACCGATCCCGGGGAGGGGGGGGGGGGGGCTGCTGGCGGGGCCTGCGTCCCAGGGTGGTCCGATCGGGGGGGGGGGGGGGCGAGGGGGGGGGGTGGGCTGCCGGGGTGGTTCACGGGGGCGGTCCGCGAAGGGTGGTCGGGGGCGATTCGGTGGTTCAGTTGCTGAGTTGAAGCCCTATCAGACTTGAATTCAGCAACACGGTAAATGCGCGGGCGCCGATCGGATCGGAGCCTCGTAAAGTGGGAATCCTTGGGTAAGTTGGGCGCGGGCTTCATTATGCCAATTTAAATGCATGCAAATGCATTTAAATCCGCCCGCTGGCCGATTCGGGCGCACGCCGGATCGGCGCCCGGATCGGCCGTTGGTAAAGGTGCGATTGCCCTTGGGTCAGGTCTGGACAGGCGCCAAATTTTGGTAAAATCGGGCCCAATGAGCTATGCATTAATATTATGCAGGTATCGATAACTGATAGTTTACACCAGGTTTTCTCCGAACTACGGCCCGCGGGCCACATCCGGCCCGCAGCGGGCTAACATCTGGCCCGCAGCCAGTGGGGCGGGATGGGATTCCCACTGCCGAAAACACTCCCGTGTCTGGAACCCCGTCGCTGACTCAGGATCCAGATGCGAGGACGGAAGCCACAGGCCGCACATTTGCTGCTGCTCCGCACGGTTTTCTGATGGATCCATGGGAATCCCCGCCCTCTTTACCAGCCTATTGTCCAATCAGAGCTGCCATCCTGTGACTGACAGTTCATTAAAGGAATCAGCAATTGAGACATCTGTTATCCAATTGCCACTCTGCATTGACTGAGTGATAGCTGCTTTATCCAATCCGTAAGCTCCATCTGTCTGAAATAAGCGAGAACAATGACAATGATGGCGGCAATTCAGACCAATTCAGTTATGGAAGGAAAAAAGAAAAGAAAAGTAGACAGTGAGTGCCGCCTGTTTAATGAATAATGGGGTGTAATGTACTTCTTTGTACAAGCAGGTGATAAAGCCTTGTGTGTCATATGCAATGAAACTGTTGCAGTTTTGAAGGAGTACAATGTACCTCGGCACTATGAGACCAAACATGAACCAAGTTATTCCCAATTCACAGGAACACAGCGTTCGGAAAAATTTGAATCAATGCAACGCAGGTTGCTTTCCCAACAAGCTTTTTTTACGCAGAAGATAACTGTAAATGAAGCTTTTACCAGGGCCAGTTACAAACTAGCTTATGTGTTGGCTAAAAGAGGAAAGCCATTCACCGATGGAGATCTCATCAAAGAGTATATAATGGAAGCAGTGGAAGAGTTATGCCCAGAAAAAGCAAATCTGTTCAAAATCATCAGTCTTGCGCCAAATACTGTTGCTCATAGAATTGAGGATATAGGAAGCAATATATTTAATCAAATTGCAGACAAAACAAGAAATTTTCAGTTGTGTTCTCTCGCACTTGATGAATCAACTGATGTGTGTGACACATCACAACTCCTAGTATTCATCCATGGCGTCGACAGTGAATTTAATGTGACACAAGAATTAGCATCAGTGCATAGCATGCACAGCACAGTAACTGGAGAAGACATCTTCAAAGAATTGCAAAAAACTGTGTTAGAATATAACCTGGAGTGGAATAAACTGCAATGTGTGACAATTGATGGAGGAAAGAACATGTCTGGGGTGAAGAAAGGTTTGGTTGGACAAATCACAAAAGCTTGTGAGGTTGGTGGATTCTCAAAGCCCATGTTTCTGCATTGCATCATCCATCAACAAGCATTGTGCGGAAAATATGTGGATATGTCTTGCGTTCTGAAACCTGTTGTTTCAACAGTGAATTTCATACGATCTCACGGGCTTAATCATCGCCAGTTCATTTATAAAACAAATTTTTTTTCTTTGGCCCCCGAAAATGTGTAAAATATACAATGTGGACCTCGTACTGAAAAGTTTGAAGACCCCTGGTTTACACTATTATGTCCAATGATGCCATCTAGTCATATATTTTAATGACTGCTAGTTGTGTACTAGCAGTATGTGGATACTAATAACTGCTAGTCATCTACTTTTATTACTTAAAATACTGATTATGCTATCTAATTCCATTACCATGTCCCTCCCCTCTTCCTATTTCTTACCGAATAACACCATCCCTCTCCTTTGCACTTTTCTGGTTTAGCCATTCAAATGGAAATCTGCCTTTGCTGCTGTGTCCAAATCATTCAGTTCCCACAATGTGAAGGAGTATCAATTAGGCTAGGGAGGTAGTGGAAAGTGGCAATAGTGAATTGACAGTCTGTTTTGTACTTGACCTGATTTTCCCTGGCTAGAGTATAGAAGGGACTAACAATGCTCATTTTACACCACTGAACAAGGTGAGGTTATGTGGAAATGTCTCTGCCTGCCTGCTCCTGTGGCATTTCTCCTTCTATCAGTTAGTGTGTCCTGTACGCAACTGGCTGCTTTAGTGCTTTTTGGCATTGAAGGAGAGTGCTGCTGGATAATTGGGAGTAGGTGGCAGGTGTAGTGCCGTGCCCCAAGGGGATCCAAGAAAAGACTAAGAGAACAATTGAACGTGTGGATGGAAGGTAAGAGATTGCACTATTTGGCCCATGGCTATAAATAATAGACAACATTGTACCGGCCTATATTTTATTATCCACATTTTAACTATTCCCTTCATATATTGTTCCTGCCCCTCATTGTTCAGCTACCTCTCTGCCAAGAACAACTGTTACTCCATTTGAAGCAGCATGACATTAATGAACCTTTGCTCAAAGGAAGGAATCTTGATCTTCTTCAGCCAGTGTTGGCAAACAGTCCCCAGTACAAAATGAAGACACACAATTGCAAATAGCCGAAATGCAATCAGCTACGTGGTTATCATCTTGTTTCATCGCAGATGATATGCAGAGAGATATTTGGAAATATTTTACTGCTACTTTTGGTGGGAGGAATATTAAAGCTTCAATGCTCGAATAGTAAAAACTATTTCCAGTAGGTACACAAATTTATAGAATCGTTGTTACAGTGCAGAAGGAGGCCATTTGGCCTAATGTGTCTGCACCAGCTCTCCAAACGAGTATCATGACTTAGTGCCATTCCTCAGCCGTCTCCCTGTATCCCTGCACATTGCTCTTATTCAGATAAATACCTAATGCCTTCTCAAATGCCTTGGTTGAACCTGTCTCCACCACACTTCCAGGTAGTGCATCCCAGATCCCGAACCATTCATTGTGTGAGAAGTTTTATTCTCACATCACATTTGCTTCTTTTGCAAATCACTTGAAATCTGTGCCCTCCCATTCTTGATCCTTTTACAATAGGGAACGGTTTCTCCCTATCTACTCCATTTAGCCCCCTCATGATTTTGAACACCTATATCAAACATCCTATTAGCCCTTCTTCTCTCCAAAGAGAACAGTTCCAACCTTTCCAATCTATCCTCATAACTGAAATTTCTTATCCCTGGAACCATTCTTATAAACCTGTACTGCACTCTCTCCAATGCATTCACATCCTTCCAATAGTGTGGTGCCCAGAACTGTACAGAACTGTACACAACCTGTCCAGCTGAAGTTTAGCTAGTGTCTTGCATAAGTTCAGCATAGCCTTCTTACTCTTATACTCTATGCTCCTATTAATAAAGATGTGGAGATGCCGGCGTTGGACTGGGGTGAACACACAGGTCTGGCTGGTTGTAGGGATTCGCATTCTAATCAGTATTCTGTGACTTGATTTTGTGTCTCTGTGCACTGTTTGAGAGCACATTTCCACTCCATCTGACGAAGGAGCAGCGCTCCGAAAGCTTATGGTATTTGCTACCAAATAAACCTGTTGGACTTTAACCTGGTGTTATGAGACTTCTTACCCTATTAATAAAGCCAAAGATATTATAAGCTTTATTAACTGCTCTCTCCACCTGTCCTGCCATCTCAGAATCACATTTTTAACTATAAATATTATGTAAGATTTCTTTGGGGGGGATCTAATTCTGGGGATCATTCAAAGTGAACATAAAATCAATTGCTAACCAAAAGAGAAAAATGCTGGAAAAGTCAATTGCTAATATGCATAATTTATATGATCTATTCACCAAATGGAATTTGCATTGATTCTTCATATCCCTTTAGTTAACATGAAAAGTGCATGGTGTCAATGAAGAATACCAAAGCAGATGGTGAAATAGCTTGCCATGATGTCACACCCAGAGAAAAAGGGGAATTGATCCATTATACTAATGTGCAATGAATTGAAATCTATGTACAAAATGCATTCTGCCCTCTATTTCACAGGCAAAATCTCTTGCTCTGTAACTAACATGGTTACTGAGGATTTTTTCACTATTCATTGTACCGAGAAGTTATTGTCAGAAGACAGTATTAAATTAAAATATTAAATTGTCATTCTGAATAATGTAAAATAACAATATGCTAAATTCAGGCATTATGACCCCAAATTTACTCACCTATTCTGGCTAATTTATTGCTTCAACTCAATACACTGGCATCTTTGGAGATGGAGAATTAGGCAGGGACCTTTTCTGCTGTGTTTCTGCTCCTAAGTACGCACCATATATCTGCCACTGAACTAATTTAAAGAATATTTCCTTGTCTGAACATCCTTGAAGTCAGCCAGTGTAGAGGTGGAAACATGGGAAACCTGATAGAGACCCATCACTGTATTCTCAGCTAGCTTTTGCTTTTTGCTGACGGTCCCTTCATCACCCCATTGCAAGTAAATGAGTGCACAGAGGCAAGGCTTGGAAATCCACCTCATTTCCTTTCCTTTCTCCATTGATCACAATGCCTCCAGGGAATGCCAGGGAAAGGATGGTCCACTGGTGCTCTTTTTGGAGGGCAAAGGAGTGAGTATCTCACCAACTGCAGAGGGACAATTGACCCACTGCATTTGGGTGTCAGCCCATTCCAAAGACTGAGCGAGAAGGACTTGTCTAACCTCTCCATTATGAGCAACAAATGAGAGAACGCTGTCTCCCCTGCCCAGGAAGTCGATGTCCTAAAATCATAGTTCTCTGACAGACGTATAGGTTCCCGAACTCCATGGAAGAAATGACTGCTTCTCCATTATTCTCTCCCAGCATCTGTTCACTGGTGCCCTGCAAGACCTGTCCTGTGACTACTTCATAAATAGGAGAAAAATTCAGTCCTGTATGTTAGTAAATCATTTGACCATGAAATTAGGAGGTTAAACCTCACATCAAGAATTATGTGACCACCAAGGGAAATTCCATGATTTGCAGCAGGAAGTACTACTCAATCCATAATGCATCCTTTTCATCTTTCCAGTGTTCATGCTGTACATGGAAAACACCAAATCTTCCACGGCCCAAGATTTGCCCACAGGGATTATTTGATGTTGTTTCAAGACTGTAACTTTGGCTGATTGTTTTCCTGGCTTTAACAGCAGATAACGTAAGGGATATTGCAATGATCTCCTACTGCCTTGGGAGAAATCAATTAACTCGCCATCCATCAGAAATCAAACCTGGCTTTTCTTCTGTTACTGGATGGAATGGCAGCAAAATTGAGGTGCTGAAGCCTGTGAATCCTGAACTTGATTTTCCAAGCTCACCACTGTTGGGAAAGCTGCCCTTTAACAGCTGCGAATGGCTTTTTTTAAGTTTATTCCTTCACAGGATGTGAAGGACATCACTGACTCGGCCAGCATTTGTTGCCTATCCCTTATCTCCCTTGGAAGATGGTGGTGTGCCAACTTAAGGAGTCACTGCAGCCCATCAGATGCAGCTACACCAATCGTGCTGTTAGGACTTTGAGCCAGTGACTGTGAAGGAACGGTGATATAGTTCCAAATGAGGATGGTGTGTAACTTGGAGAGAATACTGCAGGTGGTGGTGTTCCCTTACCTCTGCTCCCTTGTCCTTCTAGGTCAAAGAACTTGGGGGTTTGGAAAGTGATGTCAAAGGAGGCTTGACAAGTTGCTGCAATGCATCTGGTAGATGCCACTGTACATTGGTGATGGAGGGAGTAAATGTTGAAGATGAGGATAGGGTGCCAATCAAGCAAGCTACTTTGTCCTTGATTACGCGAGCTTATTGACTGTTGTTGGAGTGGCATTCATCTGGGGAAGTGGAGAGTATTCTAATCTGAGTCTTCTGGATGGTGGACAGCCCTTGGGGAGTCAGAAGACGGGTTACTCTCCGCAGATTTCTCAGCCTCTGACCTACTCTTCTAGCCACAGTATTTATATGAATGGTCCGGTTATGTTTCTGATCAATGGTATGCTGCAGGACTTTGATATTGGGGGATTCAGTGATGGTAATGCCCTTAAGTGTCAATGGGAGATGCTTATCTCTTGTTGGAGATGGTCATTGCCTGGCATTTGCACAGCATGAATGTTACTTGCCACTTATCAGCCCAGGCCTGAATGTTGCCCAGGTCTTGCTGTCAATGGACACAGGCTGCTTTAGTATCTGAGTGCAATTGGCGTTGAACATTTTGCAATCATCAACTAACCTCTGATCTTATGATGGAGGCAAGATCATTGATGAAGCAACTGAAGATGGTTGGGCCTAGGACACTGCCCTGGTAAACTCCTGCAGCGATGTTTGGGACTGAGATGAACAATCCCCAACAACTACAACCATCTTCCTTCATGCTCGGTATGACACAGCCTGTAGAAAATTTTCCCCTGATTCCCATGGACTTCAAATTCTGGACCTAGAGGTAGTACTTCACTTTCTGCAAATTTTTGTCAATCATTTTCCATATCAAGTATCTATGTCTGTTCTACCATCAAGATTATCCTCATGTATAATCCTCCAGACATTTTGACATGGTGCTAAAATGACAGGATAGAAGTAGCACAGGAAATTTGTCAGTCAAGAATGTAACTGGCACTGTATAAAATATAATAGCAAGATTTAATTTGGTGGTACAGTCAACAGCTGTCACCATCAGAGTTTAGAACAATATAGTGGAAAATATATCAAAACATCTTTGTTTGAAATAGTCCTTTAATATCTGCAAGCAGAAGTGCTTGAAAAAAAACGGATCAGTCACCTGCATCTATTCTTACGGATTGAACTTAAACTGAGACATCTGTATGAGTGTAGAGGCACCAACGCCTACATGACAGTATTTTAACTCAACTGATAAAACAAAGGAAAGATCTGGAGCCTTTTGTTCCAAACATTTGCCCATTTGAAGAAAATGATGGGCGCAAGAGAATTCTGTTTCATGTTTTACCTTTAATGACAATTTTCTTCTGACAATCAGGTCCCTGTTCAGTGGTGATTACAAATGTGGGTTTCCTGGGAGAGAGCATGTCCTCCTTGGGTTCAACAGCTCCTTATGAGGCTTTGGCAGACCTCAAGTCATAGTTGCTACTGTTTTAAATAGAATTGCTTCAGGATGCACAGAAAAGCTCTCTGCTGGTAACATAACCAGAGTGTCCCAGGGAGGGTTCAAAATTGATCAGGAGGAAGTATTGAATAGAGTGGTGGTAGTTAAAGTTGACAAGGCACCAGGACCAAAGATACTGAAGGAAGTGAGAGTGGAAATTGCAGGGGCTTTGGCCATAATCTTCCAGTTTTCTCCAGACTCAGGGAAGGTGCCAGAGGACTGGAGAATTGCAAATGTTGCACCCTTCTTCAAAAAAGGTTGCAAGGATAAGCCCCAGCATTACAGACCGGTCAGTTCAACATCAGTAGTGGGCGAGCTTCTAGAAACAATTATTCAGGATAGAATTAGTAGTCACCTGGAAAAATGTGGGTTTATTAGGAAAAGAAAGCATGGATTTCAAGAGGGGAAATTGTGATTAACTAACTTGCTGGCGTATTTTGAGGAGGCAACAAAAAGGTGGATGAGGGTAATGCAGTTCATGTGGCATATATTGACTTTCAAAAGGCATTTGATACAGTGCCACACAACAGACTTGTGAGAAAAGTTAAAGCTCATTGAATAAAAGGGACTGTAGCAATGTGGATACAAAATTGGCTGAATAATAGGAAGCAGAGAGTAATGATCAATGGATTTCTTTTGGGCTGGACGAAGGTTTTTAGTGTTGTATCTCAGGGATCAGTATTGAAACACTTATTACTATCTTTGAACTTCCACTCAAAGCACCTGAAGGTCACCTTTGACCAGAAACATAACTGACCACCCACATAATGTGCAGGTCAGAGATCATGTACTCTGCATAAGAATGTCAGAAATAAGAGTGGAAATACAGGCCATATGATGTCGCCATTCATTATGATTATGGCTAACCTAAGGCCTCAACTCCACTTTTCTGCCCATTCCCATAACCCTTCTCTGAGATACAAACATCTGTTGATCTGAACCTTAAATATATTCAACAATGGAGTCTCCATATGCATCTGGGGTAGAGAATTCCAAAGATTTGCACCGCTTGAGTGGAGAAATTTCCACTTATCTCGGTCTTAAATGACCGAAACTGAGACTGTGCTCCTTTGTTCTAAATTCACCAACTTCTCAATATTTACTCTGACAAACTTCTTCAAAATATTATTTGTTTTAATGCGATCACCTCTCATTCTTTTAAGCTCCAGAAAGTATAGGTTAATTTTCTCAGCATTGCAACATAGGACAACGCTTTCATCCCAGGAATCAACTTAATGATCCTTTGCTCGACTGCTTCCAATTCAAGAATATCCTTCCTTAAGTCTTGAGACCAAAGCTACACACATTACTCCAGGTGTTGTCATCTTGCAGCAAGTAACTCATCTCCTCACTCTCCAAAGCCTTTCCACCATCTACAGGGCATAAGTCAGGAGCCTGATGGAACATTCCCCACTTGCCTGATGAAGTGCAATTTCAATAATGCTCAAACAATTCGGCACCATCCAAGACTAAGCCACCCATTGAATTTCAATCCATTCACCACCTTAAACATTCACTCCCTCAATCACTGGTGCAAAGTGACAATACTATGTACTGACTACAGTATGCACTGTAGCCTCTTCAACAGCACCTTCCAATCTCGACTGCTTAGAAAGACACGGACAGTAAGTGCATGAAAATACCACTAATTGCAAGTGCCCCTCCAAATCACGCACCATTTGATTTGAAAGTATAGTGCGGATACTTCGTTGTCACTGGGTCAAAATTCTGGAACTCCCTATCAAACAACAGTGTGAGAGTACATTCACCACACAAACTGGAGCAGTTCAAGAAAGCATCTTAATGCCACCTTCTCAAAGACAATTAGGAATTGAAGATAAACTGGTTTTGCCAGTGATGTCCACATACCATGAATGAATACAAAAAAGACTTGAGTGGCTTTATGCTGGTAAAATCATAAAAATATCAGACTCGCGAGTCTAACATTGTTTGAAAATCTGGGAGTGCCAAGTGGGAATTCCTCCCCTTAGATTTTTCTCACCTTTAAATTAAGGTTATGGCCTGGATTTTCATGGAGTCTTGGAGACTATGTGAACATTTTAAAAAGGAAGGCAGGATTTAGATGTGGAAGTCTGCTTGTGTCAATGAGAGTTGAAAAAAACAACAACAGTTATAATAACTGTTTATTGATATTTCTCTATTACGATTATATCATTCTGCATGATTGCTGCCCTTCATAAGTATGTAATTGATGCGCGATTAATTCACTCGGGAGGCTAGGACGTACCCGGGAATAAAGGCTTTTATTCACAACAAGAATAGAGCATACTGCTTAACAATACTATCCCAGACTAAGGGCCACTAGGAAGTAGCAGTGACCTTTATACTCCTGTAAGAAGGCGGAGCCAAACGGAGTGCACCACAGAACAATGCTAACAGGTGGAACACCCCAACCCTAACCCCAACAGTAACAAGAGTAACATATGTACAAGTACCCATAGTGGTAACCATCTATGGTTCACCACAGTAATTATCACAGTGGGATGCCCTAAATTCAGTTTGATTGACAGATGAAAGAGGTTATTAAAGACTTAGCTGTCATTGTGGAGTTAGGAATAGAAAGTTTTTTAATTCTTTGAAGGAATTTAAGGTGATTTCAAAGTTTTAAATTGTCTTTTATGAATGGAAGTGTTTTTTTTTAATATAGTGAAGGCTATAATAGATATTTAGCCCCTGTCCAATTTGCTCCTGTTGTGGAAGACCTGACTCTATCCCATCCCCAGAGTGCAAATTGGCACTGATGGGGGGCACTTTCTACCAAGCTGGGTCTGCTAAATTGGGTAATTTCCCAATTTGAGCTATCTGCCTCAGTAGCGAAAATCTGGCCCATTATTGTTTGATGCATCAATTAGAAAATATTCCAGACAGTGTTATACATTCAGAGGTATCAGAATTCTCCCTGGAACTACAAAGGCTTTTAGAAAATGCTGAAGGATAATGTGTTTGAGAAACAAGTTACTTTGTACTATTGTATTTTTCACACTTGGTGGATTTTCCTTGTGTCTGGTCTGGATCTGTTATGGACTAATTGATGGAAGTTAATTATTATACTTCATCAATTATTCCATTATCATTCTATCATGTGACTACCAGGATGATAGATTTTCTTTGTCTAGAAATTCCTTTGTCCCATTGCTGGAACCTGTTTAGGCTCTAATGGGAATAGATTTATGAGCAATGTATAAAGCAATGAGGGAAACAATAAGGGAAAGGGGGATGTAAATTATATAAATATTGTGGTCAATTTAAAAATACTGAGATCTTTAATTAATTAAGAGGCTAATGTTAATTACAACTGGGTAAAGGGATAATCGATCCTCATATGTATAGCTGTTTATCAAAAATGGGTGCAAAAGGGCTGCTGGCTGACTGCCAACAATTGGAGATCATGTAGCCCATTCAGAATCCATTTGTTTATACCCAATCTCTTGGCTGGCTCTGGAAGCTAGAGTTATAGAGGACCACGGGTAACAGAGATCCAACTTTACTGCCTCAATGGAGAACTCATGCCGATCATACAGGATTCTTTCTTCTCACAGACCAGATCTAATTGAGTGGGGATGTTACAAAAGACATTCTGACCAGTTGGTCATTAAAGTGCCATCATTGTCCTTTATATCTTGTTGCATTCTGGATTGCACAAACGTATGACCTGCCCATCTGAATCTTATGAAAAATAATGGCCTTGAAATTGTCACCGCAGGCAGGGATGGAGTGAGAAATTGGCCCATTCCATTTTAACTCAGGCTCAACACAGATTTCACTCTTTACCCTCAAGTGCCTTCCTACAATGCTAAAAATTGTAAACTGCAATTTATTCCTCAGATCATTTGTCACTCAGCATACTACTAGAAGAAGGAAGGGCTTTTTTTGAAGGCTCATGCAGTGAATAAATTGTACAAGTTTTGAAAGGTCTCAGTCGCTGATAAATCGTCTACTATACTGCTTATTTCTCTTGTTTATTTTTATCTCGGCTTTATTCCTTTATTTCCCATAAGAGCCACTCACTACCATGCTTTCTGATAAAGGACGACAGGATAGTCTATAACACTGACTGCTGCCAATGCCAATTTAATAATCAGTTGACAGGCGCCATCAGCAAGTGCTCGACCATGATCTGTCAGCTTTACCATTTTCTGCTTAGAAATCTTTCTTTCAAGTTGGTGTTAAATTGCAGTATTCAGAAAGCAGTGATATGACAAGGGGGCAGTAAATCTTTTTATTCCCATCTCACAGAATATTTCAGTAGCAAACTCAGAAGCCACCAAAAATGTACCTGAAATTTGTAATTTGTGATTCTCGATAGCCGTGTCTTAAATGAACCTGAATTTGATTTAAGCCAGATTCTTGCCCTTGGAACAATCTCCTTAAGCATCTGATTGCTATTCTAATAGTAGCAGGGAATGAAAATGGCAGATCCCTGAAGACACAAGCACTAGATTACCAACCTGAAACAAGTCACAATGCGTATTCCCACAACAAATTATGTTTTTCCCATTCCAAAATGGACTTTTAACCGTGTTAGGTTTGAAATAGATTAAATACATTAAAGGCAATCTTCTCCTGTAAAGTTCTACGGGTGGGTTCTAGTGGAGGAACTCTACTGCCAGGTTTCATCCCCTCTAATGGTTTTGCTGCATTTCCAAACTGGTCTTAGGCCTTCCGTGTATGCACTTGCTAAGGCTGCTGGAATTGTATTATCAAATATTAAGAACAATACCAATGTCATTTGAAGTCCCCAGCTTTTAGGACTTGCAGTACCATTGCACCAAAAGAATGATATAAGAGGGACATACCTGGTGTCCATATCAGCTGATACTGGCAAAAGTATTTTATGTTGCACCCTGAGGAGATTTCAAGGGAGATTGCTAGGGTTACAGAAAATAACAACTGGTATTTATCTACTGCATTCAACGTATAAAGTATCCCAAATATTTTATTAAAAATGTTTGACATCAAGCCATGAGATGGTATTAAGGAAACCGGCCAAAACTTTGATCAAAGAGAAAGATTTTAAGGACCACCTTAAAGGAGAATCAGAAAAAGTTTCAAGAAAAGGGAATTCCAGAGCCTGGAACCTAGACAAATGCAGGCACACCCACTAATTGTGGCACAATTAAAATCAGTGTGCTTGGGCCAGAATTACATCAGTGCGACTATCTCAAAGGATTATGGGGCTGGGGGAGATTACAGAAAAGAGCAAGGTTATGGAGGGATTTGAAAACAAATGTGAAAATTTTAAAATGAAGTTGCTTAAGCATCAGATGAAATAGAATCATAGAAACCCTACAGTGCAGAAGGAGGCCATTCGGCCCATCGAGTCTGCACCGACCACAATCCCACCCAGGCCCTACCCCCACATATTTACCCACTAATCCCTCTAACCTACGCATCCCAGGACTCTAAGGGGCAATTTTTAACCTGGCCAATCAACCTAACCCGCACATCTTTGGACTGTGGGAGGAAACCGGAGCACCCGGAGAAAACCCACGCAGACACGAGGAGAATGTGCAAACTCCACACAGACAGTGACCCGAGCCGGGAATCGAACCTGGGACCCTGGAGCTGTGAAGCAGCAGTGCTAACCACTGTGCTACCGTGCCGCCCAAATAGTCATTGAGGACAGGGGTAATGGGTAAATGGGACCTGGTCCGAGGAAGGGCACAGGCAACTGGGTTCTGCATGACTTCAGATTTACTGAAGAGAGAGCATGTGAATCTGGCTACGAGCACATTGGAATGCTCAGGTCCAGAGGTAATAAAGATATGGATGAGAGTATCAACAGCATGCGAACTGAGGCAGGGGTAGAGTTGAGTGATATTACAGAGGTGGAGGTTGGCAGTCGAGATGGCAGAAAGGTCAAAGTGTCTTAAAGCAGCTTTTTGCTTATCTTATCTTGGTTGGATATGCTTCCAACAACTTGAAAACTTCTGAAATCACCAGAAAATGTGAAAACATACTTTATATATTGCACAAAATCACAACCTGATATTCGGCTCATTGTGTTTCTTACTTGTCTGCTGTTCTCTAGCCTACAGCTGCAATATTTAAAGCTTTAGGAATTATCCTGGTGAAAAACAGGTGCTAAATGGATCCTATATATACTGATATTGTTTGACAGTCTGCTTTTAGAATGCAGTTTTGGCCCTAATTGCTGATTACCATAATTTGAAATTGCCGAAGGTGCTAAAATAGAAATCTGCAGACCAAGCACTCAAGCATTAGTTAGATTCAACTTTTATGAGGGAGCATATGTTAACTCCCCATACCCACTTGTACTGAAGATGTGGAATGCTCTGACTAATACAGAGGGCACATTCTGTATGACTCAAAGAAGCCTGCTGTGGAGGAGCTCCAGAGATGGGTATCCTGTACCTGCATAGGGATGGAATCACACCTTGCCCTCCAGTCCATCCCTTTAGCAGAAGCTGAAGTTGTTCTGCCTGATGTCCTCCTCCCATTCCCCCAGCACACTGAAGAGAGCCCTCACACAATGTCCAAGCACATCATTTCTCCTAGTGATCCCTGTGAGGTGCCCAATGAGGTAGACCTGCGCAGCACTTTCTTTAGCTAAAATCCTCAAAGAAGTTTCAGAAGAAATATTGATATTTTTGGTGAAAGTAATAAAACGTCTCTGAAAGTCTCCTGATGTGTTTCAGAAGTTCTCTTCAAACACCCAACAGGAAGTGAACAGTAAAAAGTGATATATCTTTATCATGCATTCAAAATCATCAATAATGACGATGTATACCCAATCAGCTTGTCGCTTAGGTCAAGCATTATCCACCAACATGTTATACAGCTTCATTAATAAGCATTAGGAGACAATTTAAATGGCAATCAATCCCTTGCCAATCCTCTGGGCAGCCATCCTCATCATGTTGTTATAATGATATAAGCACAGATTGCTCATAAGGGATTGTGTAAACACGCTGTGTGTTCATTTATGGAAATGACACACTTTACAACATTTATACACAGGTAGAAAACTCGAGGAGATCAGCAGGAAAGTTGTGTGTTGTGTTCTGCTCAAAAGCAAAAGTGAAAATAAGACTGGATCATATGATATACTTCCCTTCTTGTGACATCATACTGCTATCCCTTAAAAACATCCCCCTTTATCCTCCTTTTATATTAAACATAATTTCCCCCATCCAAGTAAGTATAACTGTTTACAAAATATGTTTATGTTTAGTTACCGCTGCGTAAGTAACTGGTGAATCTATGAGTCTCTAAAGCGTAAATGTATTCTGCTGGCATGCCCAGACCTTATAATGGTAACATTGTCAGGAGGTTTCTTTAGCAGCCCACAGTGATCTGTGGGATTGTCAGTCTTAGATGTTGTTTCTTGTTGCATTTTGGATTGAGCCCTCAATGCTATAGGACTGCACTATGGCTGAAGAGCTAGGATAGATCTGATGTTCCCTTGGCTACATCTCACCATTGCACACTTCATAGGGTATGGCCAAATACATCTTTGCCACCTCGATTGGTCACTACGTACCTTCTGTGGACTCCTGGATGTGAACTTGCTGTCCCAACTCTACACTGGGAAATCTGTAGGTGAATTTCTGTTGTGCATGTTGGCCACCTTCTCTTGCAGTTTTTCAAGTTTCTCTGTGGTTCCTGAGAGACTAGAGTGGGTAAGAGTAGATAAATTGACATGTATTTGTCTGCCAAACATGAGCTCTGCTGGTGCTGGAATAGTTGCACTTAAAGATGTTGGTCTCAGATGTAACATTGCAATGTGTAGCTCTTGTTTGGTCTATCTACAAATTCGAGCTTGGGATTTCATCAAGCAAATCATTTGTTCAGCTAGTCTAGTATATAGCCATATGGCTAACAGCTAAAATCTCAAAGCATGATGGGAAAAGAAGCCAATCTTATACCAGCGCAAGAGCTGTGGAGGAAATGTGATTACAGCTTAACGAGCGAGCCTGCTGAGCTATCATCTTGTGGTAAGGACCTACTTAACATGGAATTGCTACAAATGTTCCTAAACAAAGGATTGAAGGAGGAACAATGGAGCAGACTTCTCCTGTGATCAGTAAGCAATTGAAAAGAGGATGTTGCACATTAAAGGAAACCAGGTGTGCCAAGAGACACAGAGGGCTCAGAACATCCGAGGAGGGGAGCAGAATCAGTTACATAAGGTGACATCTCATTGGAGCTGTGAGCAAAAACCTGCAGGAAGAAGCCATTGTGCAGGACAAACCCTGAATCAGGACTCAGTGAAGACTGTTTGTAAGAAAAGCCTGCTCAGCCTCCACCCCATCGGGTAGTGTCAAGTTACTGAATCTTATTCTTATCTTTTATCAATAAATACACGTTTATTAATGGATCCAGTGAGTGTGTTTTTATCCACAATTCCAGTTGAGCAGAGTGGAACTCTCTGTCCCTCAACAATTAGATCTCGGGTAATGAGCAGAAGAAATAGTGTGATTGATATTCCATTTCTCACACACATTCTTGAAATGGCTTACCAATAAACTGCAGTCCGTCATCCTCTAGATCTCTCTAGATGCACCAAATAAACTGAAAATAACATTTAGAGTGTGCATGAATGTTGTGCCTGATAAATTGTGCACTTGTTGACGAGTGAGGTACTTGTTAAAGTAGTCAACAATGACGATGAAGTCAGTGTCATGGGATGAAAAGGGTTGGGTGTGATTTTTGGCCCAAGGATGGGAAGGAAATTCAAGTGCAACCAATGGTTCTTTGTGCTGACTTGGCAAATGTTCTTGACATGACTTGTACTTCATGATGACTACTTCAATGTCATTGTTCATATCCAGCCAATAGACTGTCTTGCTCTTGCAGGGCTTCTCGTCCAGCCAATGCCCATGTGTGAGTGATGAAGTTCTTGAAGAATATCTGATCGTAAAGATTCTAGTATGATTACCTACCTGTGGCATGGTGGCACAGTGGTTAGCACCGCTGCCTCACAGCACCAGGGATCTGGGTTCAATTCCTGGCTTGGGTCACTGCCTGTGCGGAGACTGCACATTCTCCTCGTGTCTGTGTGGGTTTCCTCCGGATGCTCCGGTTTCCTCCGACAGTCCGAAATACGTGCTGGTTAGGTGCACTGGCCATGCTAAATTCTCCCTCAGTGTACCTGAACAGGCGCTGAAGTGTGGCGAATAGGGAATTTTCACAGTAACCTCATTGCAGTGTGAATGTAAGCCTACTTGTGACACTAATAAATAAACTTTAAAATTACTCCTTGGGAGATGCCTCACATATTTGCATTCCCCTGCAAGCATAACATTGCAGCTCCCTTAAAACTGCAAATTCTGTCACATTATTCTGATTATTTTGATATTATGAGATGAATTGAAGTGACAGAAATATTTTGTGACATTGATCTGCCATGTTGGATCTGACTGATTCCATGGATTGTCACCAGTGCAAAGTTACAGCGTGCTGGTGGACCTATAGTCACTGGTCCTTTGGTGTCCAGAATGTAGAATCTCTGTGACATCCAGGAGGATTGATCATTCTTGTACTTCAGGACTATGAAATCCACTCATGGAATTAGTGAGCATCATAAGCCAAAAGTTGCACAGTAATAGGCTTCACCATGGTCTTCCATGTCTGTAGATAGATGTCTTTCACAATTTGAAGAGGTCGTATGTTGACTCTTGGCCAAAACAAATTGTTGCTAACTTCTTTAGGACAAATAATTTCAACCCTTGGCAAACATCTTGGTTTAACGGTAGTTACGTTTTCCGTGAGATTGATGGTATGTAAGATCTGTTCACTGCTCATCTTGTCATGCATATCATCGTCTTTTCCGGGTTTGTCAAACACCTCATGTATATAATTTTGATGGGATACCAAATGGTCATTCTTAGTGCTTGAAGGTAACCTGTTGTATATGTTTGGTTTGGATCAGTGCATGGCTCTTGTGGCTGCATCAGCCTTTTCTCTAGTTCACTGCTGCTGACAATGGCCGTTTCAACCAATTGCCTTTACAAAATTGATCAAAAGCTGGACTTGGTGCATCAGCTAGCTCTTTGTTTGAAAATCACAATACATTACAGTACGTAACCATTTCTCTACTTCTGTTGATCAAGTGATCTATGAGTTCTTTAGGCTGTAGTCAAAATAACATGAACTCTAGTTGATCAATACAGAAGTTTAACCTGATTCTGAACCAGACTTTAATGTAGTCCATATTTTTTGGATGTCCGTTCCTCTTCTTCTGTTCAATCTGACATGTTCAGCCTGTGTAGATCTTCATTCCTAATTACTAGATGAATTTTTATGGCCTGCTTGTCTGGTTCAGATGGTGAGAGGTTTATTTATTTATTTATTTAGTGTGTTTTTTTGCCTTTATTTTTCGAGTAGTATTTTTCTTTTCTTAATTTTAAACTGAAAATCGGAAGTGGGCTGCTAAGGAGTCTGGGAAGGGTTTTTTAAGCACGCAAAGTATAAAAGGTAGGCTGCAGTATACAGCGGAGTGAATGGGAAGCAGATTGTGAGCTATAAGGGCTTTGGCTCACAGGGCTTCGGGGGACAGGGCGAGCAGGGGTGAGTTTTTCATTCTTATTTACTTTTCTCTGTGTACCTTGGTATAAAGGATCAAATATGAGTGTGAAGCCAGTGTGTTGTTCCCAGTGTAGGATGTGGGAGGTCCTGGAGGCACCTGGCCTCCCGGACATCCACATCTGTGAGAGGTGTGTCGAGCTGTGGTTCCTGAGGGACCGTGTTAAGGAGCTGGAACTGCAGCTCGAGGATCTTAGGCTGTTAAGGGAGAATGAGGAGGTGATAGACAAGAGCTATCATCAGGTGGTCACACCAGGGCAACGGGTGGAGGCCAAGTGGGTAACGGCCAGGAAGGGTAAAGCTCGGGTGATTGAGAGCACCCCGGTGGGTGTGCCCCTACACAACAAGTACTCCTGCCTGAGTACTGCTGGGGGGGACAGCCCACCTGGGGGAAGCAGCAGTGGCCATGTCTCTGGAGTGGAGTCCGGCCCTGTAACTCAGAGGGCTAAGGAAAAGAGGAGGAAGGCAGTGTTCATCGGGGACTCGACAGTAAGGGAGTCAGACAGGCGTTTTTGCGGAGGCAGGCGGGAGTCTCGCATGGTGGTCTGCCTCCCTGGGGCCTGGATCCAGGATGTCGCTGGGCGAGTCCCAGAAATCCTGAGGGGGGAGGGAGAGGCGCCAGAGGTAGTGGTACATATTGGTACCGCTGATGTGGGAAGGAAGGGGGAAGGGGTCATGAAAAGAGAGTATAGGGAATTAGGGAGACAGCTGAGAAGAAGGAAAGCAAAGGTAGTAATCTCAGGATTGCTGCCTGTGCCACAGGAGGGTGAGGGCAGGAATGGAGTGAGGTGGAGGATGAATGTGTGGCTGAGGGACTGCTGCAGGGGACAGGGATTCAGGTTCCTGGACCATTGGGACCTCTTTAGGGACAGGTGTGACCTGTACACTAAAAATGGGTGGCACTTGAATCCCAGGGGGACCAATATCCTGGCGGGAAGGGTGGCTAAGGCTACTGGGGAGAGTTTAAACTAGATAGGTTGGGGGGAGGGGATCGAGACGAGGTGACTGGGAGCGAGGAAGTTAGCTTGCAAACAGAGAAGGGTTATAGACAGTGCAAGAGGGAGGATGGACGGGGGATAAGAAGTTGAGAGCTCAGACCAAAGGATTGAGATGTGTTTACTTTAATGCCAGGAGTACAGTGAATAAAGGGGATGAGCTCAGAGCGTGGATCGATGCCTGGAATTGTGATGTGGTGGCCATTACGGAGACTTGGATGTCTCAGGGACAGGACTGGATACTCCAGGTGCCGGGATTCAGATGTTTCAGGAAGGACAGGGAGGGAGGCAAGAGAGGGGGTGGAGTGGCATTGCTGATCAGGGATAGTGTCACAGCTGTAGAGAAGGTGTATGCTGTGGAGGAATTGTCTACAGAGTCTCTGTGGGTGGAAGTTCGGAGTGGGAAGGGGTCGATCACTTTGCTGGGAGTTTTCTATAGGCCGCCCAATAGTAACAGGGAGGTGGTGGAGCAGATAGGGAAACAGATCCTGGAGAGTTGTAATAATAGCAGAGTTGTTGTGATGGGAGACTTTAATTTCCCAAACATAGATTGGAATATCCCTCGGGTAAGGGGATTGGATGGGGAGGAGTTTGTTAGGTGTGTTCAGGAGGGTTTCCTGACACAGCATGTGGACATGTCTACAAGAGGAGAGGTTGTACTTGATCTGATACTGACCAATGAACCTGGACAGGTGTCAGATCTCTCAGTGGGAGAGCATCTTGGGGACAGCGATCATAACTCTATTTCCTTTATGCTTGCATTGGAAACAGAGAGGATCAGGCAAGCTAGGAAAGCGGCTATCCGACAGGAAGCAAAGAGTCGGAATAAATGGGTGTTTTTCCAGTTGGAGGAAGGTAACTAGTGGCGTGCCGCAGGGATCGGTACTTGGGCCGCAACTGTTTACCATTTATATAGATGATCTGGAGGAGGGGACGGAGTGTAGGGTAACGAAGTTTGCAGACGACACAAAGATAAGTGGAAAAGTGAATCGTGTGGAGGACGGAGAAGATCTGCAGAGAGATTTGGACAGGCTGAGTGAGTGGGCGAGGATATGGCAAATGGAGTATAACGTTGAGAAATGCGAGGTTATACACTTTGGAGGAAATAATAACAAATGGGATTACTATCTCAATGGAAACAAATTAAAACATGCTACCGTGCAAAGGGACCTGGGGGTCCTTGTGCATGAGACGCAAAAACCCAGTCTGCAGGTACAACAGGTGATCAAGAAGGCAAATGGGATGTTGGCCTATATTGCGAGGGGGATAGAATATAAAAGCAGGGATGTCTTGATGCACCTGTACAGGGCATTGGTGAGGCCGCAGCTGGAATACTGTGTGCAGTATTGGTCCCCTTATATGAGGAAGGATATATTGGCATTGGAGGGAGTGCAGAGAAGGTTCACCAGGTTGATACCGGAGATGAGGGGTTTGGATTATGAGGAGAGGCTGAGGAGATTGGGTTTGTACTCGTTGGAGTTTAGAAGGATGAGGGGGGATCTTATGGAGACTTATAAGATAATGCGGGGGCTGGATAGGGTGGAGGCGGAGAGATTCTTTCCACTTAGTAAGGAAGTTAAAACTAGAGGACACAGCCTCAAAATAAAGGGGGGTCGGTTTAAGACAGAGTTGAGGAGGAACTTCTTCTCCCAGAGGGTGGTGAATCTCTGGAATTCTCTGCCCACTGAGGTGGTGGAGGCTACCTCGCTGAATATGTTTAAAGCGCGGATGGATGGATTCCTGATCGGTAAGGGAATTAAGGGTTATGGGGATCAGGCGGGTAAGTGGTACTGATCCACGTCAGATCAGCCATGATCTTATTGAATGGCGGGGCAGGCTCGAGGGGCTAGATGGCCTACTCCTGCTCCTATTTCTTATGTTCTTATGTTCTTATAAGGCAGCAAATTAGAGGAGTAAATTGGAAGGAGGTATTCTCGGGGAAATGTACTGAAGCGAGATGGCAGTTTTTCAAGGAATGTCTGTCCAGTTCTACAGGACAACGTTCCGAGCAGACAGGGAGGAGGTGGTAGGTTAAAGGAACCGTGGTGCACGAAAGCTGTGCGGGACCTAGTCAAGAAGAAAAGGAAAGCGTACAAAAGGTTCAGAGAGCTTGGCGAAGATAGGGATCTAGATGAGTATACGGCTTGTAGGAAGGGATTAAAGAAGGAAATTAGGAGAGCCAGAAGGGGTCACGAGAAGGCCTTGGCAGGTAGGATTAAGGAAAACCCTAAGGTGTTCTATAAATATGTGAAGAGTAAAAGGATGAGACATGAAGGAAGAGGGCCTATAAAAGGTGAAGGCGGGAAAATCTGTACGGAACCAGTAGAAATGGCAAAGGTGCTTAATGAGTATTTTGCCTCGGTTTTCACAGAGGAGAAGGACCTGGGTGGATGTACTGCGGGCTTGCGGTGGTTGAAAAGATTGAGTATGTGGACTTTAACAAGAGGTTGTGCTGGAATCTTTGAATGGCATCAAGATAGATAAGTCGCCGGGTCCGGATGGGATGTACCCCAGGTTACTGTGGGAGACGAGGGAAGAGATTGCAGAGGCTCTGGCGATGATCTTTGCGTCGTCGATGGAGATGGGAGAGGTGTCGGAGGATTGGAGGATTGCGGATGTGGTTCCTATTTTCAAGGAGGGGAATAGGGATAGCCCAGGAAATTACCGACCGGTGAGTCTAACCTCAGTGGTTGGTAAGTTGATGGAGAAGATCCTGAGGGACAGGATTTATGAGCATTTAGAGAGGTTTAGTATGCTCAAGAATACTCAGCATGGCTTTGTCAAAGGCAGATCGTGCCTTACAAGCCTGCTGGAGTTCTTTGAAAATGTGACTAAACACATTGACAAAGGGAAAGCGGTAGATGTGGTTTATATGGATTTTAGCAAGGCGTTTGATAAGGTCCCCCATGCAAGGCTTCTCAAAAAAAGTGAGAGGGCATGCGATCCAAGGGGCTGCTGCCCTGTGGATTCAGAACTGGCTTGTCCAAAGGAGGCAGAGAGTGTGTATAGAAGGGTCTTTTTCTAAATGGAGGTCGGTCACCAGTGGTGTGCCCCAGGGATCTGTTCTGGGACCCTTGCTGTTTGTCATTTTCATAAATGACCTGGATGAGGAAGTGGAGGGATGGATTGGTAAGTTTGCCGACGACACGAAGGTTGGTGGGGTTGTGGATAGTCTGGAGGGATGTCGGAAGTTACAGAGGGACATAGGATGCAAGACTGGGTGGAAAAGTGGCAGATGGACTTCAACCCAGATAAATGCGTAGTGGTCCATTTTGGCAGGTCAAATGGGATGAAGGAGTACAATATAAAGGGAAAGACTCTTAGTACTGTAGAGGATCAGAAGGACCTTGGGGTCCGGGTCCATAGGGCTCTAAAATCGGCCCTGCAGGTGGAGGAGGTGGTTAAGAAGGCGTATGGTGTGCTGGCCTTTATCAATCGAGGGATTGAGTTTAGGAGTCCGGGAATAATGATGCAGCTATATAAGACCCTTGTCAGACCCCACTTGGAGTACTGTGCTCAGTTCTGGTCGCCTCATTACAGGAAGGATGTGGAAAAAATTGAAAGCGTGCAGAGGCAATTTACAAGGATGTTGCCTGGATTGAGTGGCATGCCTTATGAGGATAGGCTGAGGGAGCTCGGTCTTTTCTCCTTGGAGAGACGTAGGATGAGTGGAGACCTATAAGATGTTGAGAGGCATAGATCGGGTGGACTCTCAGAGGCTTTTTCCCAAGGTGGAAATGGCTGCTACTAGAGGACACAGGTTTAAGGTGCTGGGGGGTAGGTACAGGGGAAATGTTATGGGGAAGCTTTTCACACAGAGGGTGGTGGGCGAGTGGAATCGGCTGCCGTCAGTGGTGGTGGAGGCAAACTCAATGGGGTCTTTTAAGAGACTCCTGGATGAGTACATGGGACTTAATAGGATGGAGGGTTATAGGTAGGCCTAGAAGGTAGGGATATGTTCGGCACAACTTGTGGGGCTGAAGGGCCTGTTTTGTGCTGTAGTTTTTCTATGTTTCTATGTTTCTATACCTGAATCAAGAGATTGATAACAGTGTATGCCATTTGAACCTTTTGAATTTGGATAGTAGATCAGCCTCATTCCAATTCAAACTGAGGAATTTTTGTGGACATTTTGACAATATTCCTTTGACCTTCATTCTCGTACAGTATGTGGGATGAGTGTTGCTGTAACTGCTTTTGTGTAACTCCACTTCTGAAGATATGTTGCGGTAGGAACACTCCACAGATGAATGGCATCTTTGCCTTTTATTCAACTTACGTTTCAGCAACTCCAGAAACCATCCATTTTGTTTTGCTTTTCTGAAGCTCTGCTCATTATAATTATAACCTTCTCTGGCTCAATTTTTGTGATTTTTTTTGTTTGATCCTCCCTCACTCGCTGATGATCTGACCCATGCCCTTGTCTGTCCTGACTGAGCTAACCTGCTGCCTCACTGTCTCACTCACTGAACTGGCAGGTTATCACTGTAATCTCATCATGAGGGATCTGTCTGCTTACCAGCTTTTATTTCAGCATTATCCCTGCACTATGTCTACAAAAGTTTTCTACGATGCTGCAACTCATTGTATCAATGGTCATCTCAGGCCATGTAGCATGAGTTAAGGCTGCTCACCATGTCATAACGTACTTAGACTTGATACTTGTTTGACCACTGCTGTCAAACTATGTGATGTCATTATCATGGTATAAGCACCAGTCACTCATAAGGATTTGGATAAGCATGTTGTGGGTTCATTTATTGAGATTCAGCACATGAGAAGATTGATTTAAACGTAGGAAGCTAGAGGGCATCAGCAGGGGGCGGGAGTAGTGTGTTTGTGTGTGTGTGTGTCATTCTGCGCTTAATACAACCTACATTTGTATTGTAACTTAAAACCCATCTTAGCAATGTCAGATACTCTTAGTGCCTGATGGTGCCATTGTAAATTATCCCAATTTTGTTTTTTGAAGCTTGCGTTCCTAATTTCCAATTCTCTTTCCAACCTCTTCACCTCACACTCCTGTTTCAGGTGGGAATTGTACATTTGATTCAGTCATCAATGGGTATTTGTGATGCTGTGACTGACAGCAGAATCAGTGTAAATGGCATTGGTAGGAGCCCTTGTTCAAGAATTCCTGGACTCATGGATTTTCAAGGCCATAATATTTATTTATCCAAACATGCATGTTCTTCCTACTCTGGTAACCTCTCTCTGGTGAACCTGAAAGAGGATAGAGATGGCAGAGTCTCCCCAAGTTAAGAGACGCGTCATAAGAGGAACTGAGGAAGAGAAGGGAAATCCTCTGGTTAGCTGTGGTGCTAGATTGCCATAAAAAACCAAGAGATTCTGACGCAATAATGCCAAGTAAAATGCTGAAGAGTGAGCCCGTATACTGGGTGGCACACTATTTATAAGGAACCAGATACCCTAACACACAAAATAAAGCGTGACCTTCTATGTACATTGTGCCTTCCATGCATGACCTATGGACTTCTCAAGTGCTCCATTTGTTCATAGAGTTCATAAAATCCTACAGTGCAGAAGGAGGCCATTCAGCCCATCGAGCCTGCACCGACCACAATCCCACCCAGACCCTATCCCCATAACTTCATGCATTTACCCTCGTCCCTCTGACACTAAGGGGCAATTTACTATGGCCAATCCACCTAACCCGCACATGTTTGGACTGTGGGAGGAAACCGGAGCACCTGGAGGAAACCCATGCAGACACGGGGAGAATGTGCAAACTCTACACAGACAGTGACCCAAGCCGGAAATCGAACCCGGATCCCTGGCACTGTGAGGCAGCAATGCTAACCACTGTGCTACTGTGCCGTCCATTTGAATTACATTAACATACAGGTTATTGGTTCCTTGCAATAGCCACCCATTTCAAATATTAACAACTGAAGAACTTGGGACTGACATGTTTAAAAATATAGATATTAAGCCATTGCTTCTACAGAAGTGAAGGCGGTGGACTGTGCTTTCAGAATCAGGTTATCTGACAGTAACAATGTTTGCAGAAATCTGACGTGGATGAAAGATTTTTCAAAACTCAGACTGAAGCTGGATATTTCCAACATATAAAAGGGACAGTAATTTTATCTAACATTGCAGAAAAGCCAGCTGGAGGTCAGTTCAGTTGCACACAAGGAATCTTGATGTTCCGGCATGATTTAATGAATGCAGACTCTGGTAGAATTAAAGTGCTGTTCTGTGAAATTCTTTGCATGCTCAAACATTCTTTCCTTTCTTCAGCACTCTTCCCTAATGACTTGTAATGAGTTGGAGCGAGTATGCTTTTTCAGCACTCGAGATTGAAAATGCCTGGGTACGGAACACAAAATTGTCTCAAATGTATTTATCTAAACTCCAAGTCTGTCAGGTACAGTTGGGGCTGTCATATGAGACTAGCTGTAAAAAAAAATACCGCCTCATGGGGAGAGCTTTTTACTCGAATGCTAAAGAAATGAGGGAAATAGTTTCTTGGCTGAAGACGGAGAAAATCAATCTGAGAATATTTTCAACTTAAGAAACTTGTGGTTTATGCCTCTGTAAGGTACAATTAAAACTGATTTTGACACAGGAACATAGGAATTATTAGACGAAATATACCAAGCTCCAATAGTTTACACATCCACAGTGCTGTTAGGAATGGAGGGGGCGATTCTCCCAAAAGTGCTGAATTGGCAGGAAAACTATTCTAAATCCCGACTGTTTTCTCAGTTCAGCTTCTCACCTGAATCTCCACTCTCTGTACACTGCAGAGATCCCAGTCATGAATCGCATTAAAAATCCAGGGGAGCGGGGCCTATTCACACCAGAGTTTGACAGTTCTGGAACTCTACACGTACGCAATGGTCCTGATCTGTCAGACTCCTCGTTTGTGGGCCAGCTCGATCGCTGGATAGCCCAGGGCCCGATCGCGGCCCCCACAGCAATTCCTGGGCCAGCCCTGACCCTGCCCCTTTCCTGGAGTGCCCTGATGCACAGCCCACACCCCCCCACCGGGAGGCAGTTCCGCCCACCCCAATCGCTGCCCTCTCTCCAGCCCAGACCAATCCCCATGCAGAGTGGCAGTGGGACCTCCCCACCCCCAATGATTGCCCCTTGGCCCCACCCACAATAGGCCCTGCCCCCTTTGTGCTGCCCGATGCCCAATGGGCAGTGCCAAGGTGCCCCCTGGGCATGGGCACTTTGCACCTTGGGCAGTGCTGGGGGCACAAACTGGCACTGCCAGGGTGCCCATGCCCAGGGGGCACCACCTCTGCTGCCCGACCCCCATGGGGGCCCCGTTTGCCTCCCGTTCATTCTGGCAGGGTCTCCCGCTAGTTCCCCGAATGTGGGGAGCTAGTCTAAACCCTGCTGGAATGAAGTACTCCTGGCAAGGTGGGAGATTCAATTGGGACCTGAAAGTTCCCGATGATGAACTGCTAAGCATGTTTAAAATGCATTTAAAAAAAGATTCAAATTATTTACCTGCCTTCCCGCCGGTTTCCAGCGTGGTCTGACTGTTCGCCACCTCTGGGAGATGTGCATGTGTTCCCAACGCATGTACAAGGCCGGTGACGCGCATCTCCCACCACGACCCGACAGAAAAGTTGCGGGTCGCGATGTGAGAATCACGGCTGAAGTTCCAGGATTTTGATCCATCAAACAATGAAGGAATGACAATATAATTTTCAAGTGTGTTCAGTTTGTGACTTGGAGGGGATTAGTTTTGGTTTGTGGTGTTCCCGTTTGTCTGCTCTTGTCCTTGATGTGAGAGATCACCAGGTATAGAAGGTTCTGTTGAAAGAACTTGGCAAGTTGCTACAGTGCATCTTGTGTATGGTACACACTGGTGCCATTGTAGGTGGTGGAGGGAGAGAACATTTAAGGCGATGAATGAGTATTAATCAAACCGGTTGCTTTTCCTTGGATGGTGTTGAGCTTTTTGAGTGTTGTTCGAACTGCACTCATCCCGGGCAAGTGGAGAGTATTCATTCTCCTGATTTGTCCCTTGTAGATGGTGGACAAACTCTGCATCAGGAGGTGAGTTACTTGCTCCAGAATTCCCAGCTCTGACTTGTTCATATATCAATGTTATTTTTTATGACTGGTCCAGTTACATAGGAACATAGGAATTAGAAGCGAAGTAGGCAATTCAGCTCTTCGAGCCTGCTCTGCCGTTCAATCAGATCACGGCTGACCTCTTCCTGGTCTCAAATCCACTTTCCCAACTGTTCCCCCTATCCCTTTAACCCCACTTTTATCATAAATATATCTATCTCCTTCTTGAAATGATTTCATGATTCAGACTCAACCACTTTATGGGGCAGCGAGTTCCACAAATTCACCACCTTCTGCGAGAAGTAATTCCTCCTTATCTCCATTTTAAACCGACTGCCTTTCGACCTATACTTGTGACTTCCTGTTCTAGATTGCCCACAAGGGAAAACATTTGGTCTACATTTACCTTATCAATCCCTTTTAGTAGTTTATATACCCTCTCATCCTTCTCAACTCCAGCGAGTATCAGCCCAAACTGTTGAATCTCTCCTCCTACATTTCTTGTCAATGGCTACCCCGAGAATGTTGATGTTGGGAATTCAGTAATGGTGATATCATTTGAATGTCAAGAGGAGACAGTTAGATTCTCTCTGATTGAAAGTTGTCATTACCTGTGTGGCAAGGATCAATTATAGAGTGCACCATCTCAGCATAAGTTGCAGCATTCTGGATTGGCTGGCTGACAGGCAACAGAAAGGGTTTTGATGGAGTGGCAGGAGAGAGATGACAAATGGTGTCTTCTTCCTCCATGGAACAACTATCAGTCTCCCAGGCTAGTTCCTCAACAATCCTAATAATGTGTTTTGGAACAGATTGTTGAAGTGCTGTGAAGCCGTGGAAGCCCATTCGCTCATTGGTATCCACAAACCTGAAGGCAGCAGTCTGAGTTTCTATAGCAGCACTCAGGTGCTGCGTGAATGCTGCTTGTACTGCAATGGAAGCTGAGACATTGGCCATCAGATGCTGCATCATGATGGGTTCCACAGGTTCACCGAAGGAGGTGGCCACCTGTTCTATGTTGGAAACTCTGCACAAATTCCTGTGCCAGGTTGTTGCTGGCTTCCTCCATGCTTCTTGGCATTGAAAGCAGAATTTCCATCTGTTTTTTTTATTCGTTCATGGGATATGGGTGTCGCTGGCTGGGCCAGCCTTTAACGCCAACCCTGAGGGCATTAAGAGTCAACTGCATTGCTATGGATCTGGAGTCACATATATGCCAGACCAGGTAAGGAAAGCAGATTTATTTCCCTAAAGGATATCAGTGAACCCGATGGATTTTTACGACCATCGACAACGGTTTAATGGTCATCACTCGACTTTTAATTCCAGATTTTTTTTTATTGAATTCAAATTTCACCACCTGCCCTGGTGGGATTTGAACCCGGGTTCCCAGACCATGGTCTCTGGATTACTAGTCCAGTGACAATATCACTATGCCACTGCCCAATTATTTGAGCGTGTACAGTGAGCGTCAGCGAACCGGATCACACAATTCTTAGCAAACCATCTCAACAAGCAAGTACCCCAAATCTGGGGTTGATAGGATCATCCCTAACCCACAATAATACCAACAAATTTAAATGAAGTAAAATAATTTTAAAAAACAATAAGAAACAATACATCAATCGGTATATACAAAACAAAGCAATAAACAGTACAAAATGACAAGTGACTATACATATTAAATACAGACGCGAGAGATTCAAGGCTCTTGATTGTAGAGCCTTTCCCGATGTCGGATGGCCCTTGCCGAGTCCAAGTTTTGCAGAAATTCCTTCTTCCATCGGGTGAATTTAAATATGAGGATGGTTAGGTACATTGCCATCAGTAGGATTCCTATTACAGCCAGGTGTGACAGAATGCTGACGCATGGGTGGATTTGGACATTTGAACCCCAATCCCAGAGGTCCTCCCACCATAGAACATAGAACAGTACAGCACAGAACAGGCCCTTCGGCCCACGATGTTGTGCCGAGCTTTATCTGAAACCAAGATCACGCTATACCACTCCCTATCATCCTGGTGTGCTCCATGTGCCTATCCAATAACCGCTTAAATGTTCCTAAAGTGTCTGACTCCACTATCACTGCAGGCAGTCCATTCCACACCCCAACCACTCTCTGCGTAAAGAACCTACCTCTGATATCCTTCCTATATCTCCCACCATGAACCCTATAGTTATGCCCCCTTGTAATAGCTCCATCCACCCGAGGAAATAGTCTTTGAAAGTTCACTCGATCTATCCCCTTCATCATTTTATAAACCTCTATTAAGTCTCCCCTCAGCCTCCTCCGCTCCAGAGAGAACAGCCCTAGCTCCCTCAACCTTTCCTCATAAGACCTACCCTCCAAACCGGGCAGCATTCTGGTAAATCTCCTCTGCACTCTTTCCAGCGCTTCCACATCCTTCTTATAGTGAGGTGACCAGAACTGCACACAATATTCCAAATGTGGTCTCACCAAGGTCCTGTACAGTTGCAGCATAACCCCACGGCTCTTAAACTCCAATCCCCTGTTAATAAAAGCTAACACACTACAGGCCTTCTTCACAGCTCTATCCACTTGAGTGGCAACCTTTAGAGATCTGTGGATATGGACCCCAAGATCTCTCTGTTCCTCCACAGTCTTCAGAAACCTACCTTTGACCCTGTAATCCACATTTAAATTAGTCCTACCAAAATGAATCACCTCACATTTATCAGGGTTAAACTCCATTTGCCATTTTTCAGCCCAGCTTTGCATCCTATCTATGTCTCTTTGCAGCCTACAACAGCCCTCCACCTCATCCACTACTCCACCAATCTTGGTGTCATCAGCAAATTTACTGATCCACCCTTCAGCCCCCTCCTCTAAGTCATTAATAAAAATCACAAAGAGCAGGGGACCAAGCACTGATCCCTGCGGCACTCCGCTAGCAACCTGCCTCCAGTCCGAAAATTTTCCATCCACCACCACCCTCTGTCTTCGATCAGACAGCCAGTTACCTATCCAATTGGCCAACTTTCCCTCTATCCCATGCCTCCTCACTTTCATCATAAGCCGACCATGGGGGACCTTATCAAACGCCTTACTAAAATCCATGTATATGACATCAACTGCCCTACCTTCACTTAGTTACCTCCTCAAAAAATTCAATCAAATTTGTGAGGCACGACTTGCCCTTCACGAATCCATGCTGACTATCCCAGATTAATCCGTATCTTTCTAAATGGTCGTAAATCCCATCCCTAAGGACCCTTTCCATCAATTTACCAACCACCGAAGTAAGACTAACCGGTCTATAATTACCAGGGTCATTTCTATTCCCTTTCTTAAACAGAGGAACAACATTCGCCATTCTCCAGTCTTCTGGCACCATCCCCGTGGACAGCAAGGACCCAAAGATCAAAGCCAAAGGCTCTGCAATCTCATCCCTTGCCTCCCAAAGAATCTTAGGATATATTTCATCAGGCCCAGGGGACTTATCGATCTTCAGTTTATTCAAAACTGCCAGGACATCCTCCCTCCGAACATCTATTTCCTCCAGCCTATTAGCCTGTAACACCTTCTCTTCCTCAAAAACATGGCCCCTCTCTTTGGTGAACACTGAAGAAAAGTATTCATTCATCACCTCGCCTATCCCTACTGACTCCATACACAAGTTCCCACTACTGTCCTTGACCGGCCCTAACCTCACCCTGGTCATTCTTTTATTCCTCACATAAGAGTAAAAAGCCTTGGGGTTTTCCTTGATCCGATCCACCAAGGACTTCTCATGTCCCCTCCTAGCTCTCCTAAGCCCCTTTTTCAGCTCGCTCCTTGCTAACTTGTAACCCTCAATCGAGCCATCTGAACCTTGTTTCCTCATCCCTACATAAGCTTCCCTCTTCCTTTTCACAAGACATTCCATCTCTTTCGTGAACCATGGTTCCCTCACTCGGCCATTTCCTCCCTGCCTGACAGGGACATACCTATCAAGGACACCCAGTATTTGTTCCTTGAAAAAGTTCCACTTTTCATTAGTGCCTTTCCCTGACAGTTTCTGTTCCCAACTTATGCCCCCTAATTCTTGCCTAATTGCCTCATAATTACCTCTCCCCCAATTGTAAACCTTGCCCTGCCATACAGCCCTATCCCTCTCCATTGCAATAACAAAAGACACCGAATTGTGGTCACTATCTCCAAAGTGCTCTCCCACAACCAAATCTAACACTTGACCCCGTTCATTTCCCAGTACCAAATCCAATGTGGCCTCACCTCTTGTCAGCCTATCCACATATTGTGTCAGGAAACCCTCCTGCACACACTGCACAAAAACTGCCCCATCCGAACTATTTGACCTACAAAGGTTCCAATCAATATTTGGAAAGTTAAAGTCTCCCATGACAACTACCCTGTGACCCCCACACATATCCATAATCTGCTTAGCAATTTCTTCCTCCACATCTCTATTACTATTTGGGGGCCTATAGTAAACTCCTAACAACGTGACCGCTCCTTTCCTATTTCTAACCTCAGCCCATATTACCTCAGTGTGCAGATCCCCCTCGAAGTGCCTTTCCACAGTCGTTAAACTATCCTTGATTAACAATGCTACTCCTCCACCTCTTTTACCAGCTTCCCTACACTTACTGAAACATCTATACCCCGGAACGTCCAACAACCATTCCTGTCCTTGTTCTACCCACGTCTCCGTAATGGCCACAAAATCGTAGTCCCAAGTACCAATCCACGCCCCAAGTTCATCTACCTTGTTCCGGATGCTCCTTGCATTGAAGTAGACACACTTCAACACCTTCCTGTCTACCGGTACCCACCCTTGACCCTGATACCTTCCCCAATACCTCACCACCCTCAACACTGACGTCTGGACTACAACTGCTTTTCCCAATCCCCTGACAAATTAGTTTAAACCCCCCTGAAGAGCCGTATCAAATTTCCCTCCCAGGATATTGGTGCCACTCTGGTTCAGGTGCACCCTGTCCTGTTTGTACAGGTCCCACCTTCCCCAGAATGTGTTCCAATTATCCACGTATCTGAAACCCTCCCTCCTACACTATCCCTGCAACCACATGTTTAACTGCACTCTCTCCCTGTTCCTCAACTCGCTATCACGTGGCACCGGCAACGTACCAGAGATGACCACATGTTTTGTCATGCCTCTCAGCTTCCAGCCCAGCTCCCAAAATTCCTGTTTTAAATCCCCGTCCCTTCTCTTACCTATGTCGTTGGTACCAATGTGTACCACGACTTGTGACTGTTTCCCCTCCCCCTTAAGAATCCGGAAAACACGGTCTGAGACGTCATGGACCTTGGCATCCGGTAGGCAACATACCATCCGTGAGTCTCTTTTGCTGCCACAGAACCTCCTATCTATCCCTCTAACTAACGAGTCCCCAATAACTATTGCCCTCCCGCTCTGCTCCTTACCCTGTAGTGACTCTAATTCACTTATGTTCTTTTTTATTTCCCGTTTGTTGGACCACTTTGACAAAGGTCTTGTGTGCTGTGATCAATTGTGTCCAAATTTGTTGAAGTTTCTTGGGGAGAAGTGTTATCCCAGTATCAAATTTTTCAAAATAGTCTCCCAAGCTTTGTCTCAATTTCTCGCGAGCATTTATTAGTATTTTCTCTCTTCTGTGTATGTCTACCATCTCAATTAATCCTATCCTAGCAGGAATCTGTGGTTTAATGCAAAAGGTAGTGTTGTGGATGTTACAAATGGCTGCCCCATTTTGGTAATTTTCTAGCGAGGTTGTAATACAATATTCTCCCTCCCCCCTGTAAGCCACCCAGGTGACATCCCTTTCCAAATTTCGAATTTCCAGTGTACATTTAGGTTAGTGGTTGTTCTGAATCCACACAGGGCATGTTCATTTTCATACACCGGATATGGTCACACAACCATTTTGTCTGTGTGTTCACATTTCTCCAGACTGGTGCCTATGAGCTCCCCTCCTTTCTCAACCACATACGGTGGAGTCCCCTGGTATCCCATCCACATCCCTCCTTTAATGATCCCTATATTTTTGGCTTCCAGAAGTCTCAACCCGACCTTATCTTTTAAAATTACTGGGATCCCCAACCCCATTCCGAGTGCAGTCCCCGGGGTTCCTCTACAACTCTCGTTAGACCAGACCTTGGTCAGTTGCTGTAATTGGCAGTTAGTGACATTGGGGTGTCTTTTCCCCCGGTACAGGTGTTCAATCTGTTCATCACTGATCCAGGACGGAACATTCCCCCTGCAAAGCTGGTCGAGATTCTCTCTTAACTGCTCGACCATCCATTGCCCATAGATGCTACATAGGGTTTGGTTCTGTTGCCTGACATCATCTTCCACCCTCTCTTGGGCGATCTGATTAATAGTTTGGGCATGTCCTTCTAGTACAGTAACCATAAGGCTACTAGCCCTGTTCTCAGCTAAATCTCCCTCGGCAGCTTGCCGAGCATTTTCATTTAAGCTGTCCAAGGTCTGTTTAACTTGTCGGGTTAGGACTCTGAGATTATTATCCAAATCAGCCAGATCCAGTGCATTAATGGTGGATACCCCTGCTCCGAATGCAGTCGCCAGATCATTCAGGATTTCCCTCCTCTTGCGCTCCTTTGACCTGGGCATCTCTTCCCCCGCTGTGTCCCAGTCTTTCGGCTTAGCAGCCTCTGGGTCAAGTGGAGGTACAATTTTCTAAGTGGGGAGGGACACCATTCTGGTAATTGTATTCCGGCTAAATCTACCACTACTGGTACCAATTCATAGTGTGTGTTGTCGAATAATATTTTCCCTGTATGTTTTAGTATCAACCCATTTTGGGGCCCTGGGGTGGTTTCGGGACATGTGGGGATGGGTGTGCTAACAGTTGGTCGTAACCCATTCTTAATTTCATAGTATATATACTCGTTCTGAATAACCTTACCGGGGCACTTCTTTCCTAATTCCAGCCCTTTGTCTGGGCCATGGGCTAGACAGGCTAGCTCCATGCACCCATGGTTAGTGTACGCCCACCAATCACTAGTGAGGGTCGTCCTTAGGGAGCAGTAATCAGAGCTCCCATTATCTTTCCTGCACACCACTCTTTGGTTATTACACCCATAGGTGATACTCTTATTGGGGTGTACCCATAGGATGGCATCCCCACATTTGCCTGCATCTGGTGGGGTGAACCACATATATCTGGGGTATCGTAGGCTGATCGTCTGGTCTTTGGTTGGTGTGGTGTCTGTGATTCGGTCTGAGACGAGGAGTCCCAGATAACAGAGAAGTATGTAGTTCATTCTGGGGGAGATAAAGGGAGCACCTGTTAATTCTTATTAATACCTGATTCTCTTTTCCTTTTCTTTACTAGAATGTCATATGACTCCCCTCTTTTTTTAAAAAAAAACAAAGAAATAAGTAAATGAATAATAAAGGTCCAATGGTGTCATACGAAGGGTTGGTCGGTAATCAATGTTAAAGAACAAAGAACAGTACAGCACAGGAAACAGGCCCTTCGGCCCTCCAAGCCTGTGCCGCTCATTGGTCCAACTCGACCATTCATTTGTATCCCTCCATTCCCAGACTGCTCATGTGACTATCCAGGTAAGTCTTAAACGATGCCAGCGTGTCTGCCTCCACCACCCTACTTGGCAGCGCATTCCAGGCCCCCACCACCCTCTGTGTAAAAAACGTCCCTCTGATACCTGAGTTATACCTCACCCCTCTCACCTTGAGCCCGTGACCCCTCGTGATCGTCACCTCCGACCTGGGAAAAAGCTTCCCACTGTTCACCCTATCTATCCCCTTCATAATCTTGTACACCTCTATTAGATCTCCCCTCATTCTCCGTCTTTCCAGGGAGAACAACCCCAGTTTACCCAAACTCTGCTCATAGCTAAGACCCTCCATACCAGGCAACATCCTGGCAAACCTTCTCTGCACTCTTAATAGGGTTGAGTGGGGTAAGGAGTTTGCAGAGCGTGAAAATAAAATGTTGGGTATGTGGCATGTGTCCTTGTTGTTGGAGGACTGTGGCACAGTATGACAATAGATTCTTCATCCCACAACCAAACTGTGGTGTGTCGGAAGATTATGACGCAGTATAATGTGGACAGATAAGAAACCCTTTTCAATTGGGTGATGCGTGGAGTGGACGGATAAAGCTATTTACTATCTGGACTGTGATGTCCTGATTCTTTCTCAGTTGAGGGAACCTATATGGGCGGGCTTTGGCTGCCAGATACCACTGCATTACCACCTCTGGTAGTGAGCGCCGGGTCAAACGGTTCTGGGAGTCCCGGTACCAGGGGCGCCATAGGGGGTAAGGTTTGCGGGTACCCCCATCCTTTTCGTCGGGGTCCCTTGGCCCGGTGTTTTATTCCTGAAGCACTGTAAATTGGGGCGGGAACCGAGGGTGCGTGTGCTGGTCCTGGGGATACAGAATGTGAGTTATAGTGGCTTGTTGGGCCGGTCCTTCGAGGGGCATGGGTCGGGGTCCATCGTCGGGGAACCGCTGAGATGGTCATGTGGGGTAGTTGCATGGTGCCCTACAGTCCCGGGCAGTAGGTTGCCCGCAGGTATAACACTGTGCTTGTGGGCGTGGGCCTCTGGGCTCAGTTCTATTTCGTTCTTGGTGTCGGGGGTTGGGCCTATGTCCTGTGCAGCCTTGTGGTTCCCTGTGTCGGCGATCAGCAATAGTGTATGGGTATTCGGGGTTTGCTGGTCCCCTGAAATTTGGTGGTGCCCTACAGTCCCGGGCAAAATGGTTGGGTTGCCCACAGTTATAACACTGTGCTTGTGGGGGTGCATATCTGAGGTTGGTTTTATCTTGTTCCCTGTACCTGGGGTTGGGAATATATCGGGGTTCTGCGCGGGGCTGCGGTTTTCTGTATCGATGATTGGTACGGGTATATGGGGGTGAGTTTCCCAGTCCCCTGTTTCCACCTCCCCCTTCGTTATGCCAAACCGGGGCCAGGTCTGTGTGGATTGGGTTCATCGTTCCGTGTTTTGTGGGCTTGGGGGTGTCTGTTTGTCTGACTTCCCGTTCCCACACGCGAGTCATTTTGCGATGGCCCAGGCTTCTGTGTGTGTATTATCATCAGGGTCAAAATTCTCACAGGCTTTCTGACTCCCCTCGGTGGCGTGTGCTATCAGAGCCCGGATCCATGTGGGCCGGTGGTGTGCATTTAATTGGACTCGATTTAATTGGCTGAAAACCGCAACAAATTGGTTCCATAGTCGGCCAGCATAGGCTGTCGGGTGCTCCCCTCTCTTTTGTTGGCAGTTGTTTAAGCCTTGTACCGGGTCATCCCTATTTTAGCCTATGGCGGCCAGAACGGCTGCCTTCATTTCTGGTAGGATTCCCCCGGCCACGTTCTGGGGTTCGGGTAGGGCGGAACGGATGGCAGGACTTAAACAAAGCAAAATAAGTTTAACCTCTTCAACCTCATCTAGGCCGTTTAAAACACGATATTGGGTGAGCTGGTCAAAGAGAGCATGTGGATCCCCGGAGGGTTCGAATACTCCAATCGCTTTAGCTATGTCAGTGAGCTGTGTCATGGTGTATGGAGTTACTTAAGTCACATTGTGGTTCTGTCCGTCCTGTCGTTGGGTGGTGACTGGATTCATCGGCACGGGAGTCAGATTAGTGACTGAAGTTATTGGGATGGGTATAGGACTCGGGGCTGAGACTGAGTGTTCCGGGTTGGTGGCCGGATTAGGTGGTTCCATTACCAGGAACGGAGGTGGGTGTCCCCAGTCAGCAGTGGTACTAGCTGTTGCATAATGGCAGGCATCCTCTTCTAAATCCCCCCACTCTACCTCTGGGTCACTATCCCCTGTTTCAGAGGTGAATGCACACATTACACCCCTTTTTATGGCTAGTTGTGATTTTAAATCTTCAATCTCGCGCAGGCATTTGGAGTGGTCTGTTGCACGGGCTGTATTTGCTTTTCCTGCTTGGTGCAAAACGTTTACTGCAGCCTGCAGGTCGCTGCATTTACGTTTAACTTCCTCTACCTGTTGCAGCACAGCCTCTCTCTCACTGACAGCGCGCTGTGCCTTTTGGTAGGCTTTATCACATTGAGCCTGGAATTGGCTCATGTGTATCATATTAATCTGATTCCTTTCCTCTCGTCTGCCTACCTCCGCTTCCAATTGTTGTATACGCGTGATAGCACTCATTAAGTTTTGCTTTAGTTGGGTTACCTGGGTCTCTCTCTCCCGTTTAACCCGGATAATCTCTGCTTCTCTACCAAGGAGCTGTTCTAGACAACTAGCAATCGCAATCACCTTCCTAAGCTTGGGAGCCCTTTTACCCATTTCCTTATGGGCATGATTCCAACAATTCTCTCCCTTGGATCCCAGATCCGGTTTCGGGGCGTCACCCCACAGTACCCATTTGGGCCACTTATGGTTCAAATATAAACGGAGGATTTCTTCCCATTCGGCATGACTGGCCATAATTATTTCCTTTTAGAGTTCGTCATGTGGGTATGGGTAAGGGATCGGGGTAGGGGTCCGGTTTTCACTAAATTCCCTCCCATAGATTTTACCCAAATTCCCTTGACTCTCCTAGTTCTAATTATACAGTTTGTCCATCTTGTGTTACAGACACCAGGTTTAGGGCCCAATTTACTGGTCGAATCTGTATTAGTCTTTCACTCACTTAAGACTGGCCATCATGTGGGGCAACCTGCCCTCTTAATTCAGGCTCAGATGGAGTGTTGGAGAATACTGGGTTGAAGGTTCGACTTCGGAGCAATGCATCACTTCTTATCGAAGGACCGTCTGGGGTGCCAAATGTTGTACCTGTTAATTCTCAGATACTTTCAACCAGTTTGCTTACTCAAAGCTTTTACCCCGGTGTCCTTATTTGCAAGATGGACAAAGGACAAACACAAGTAAAAGTTCAACAAGTTTATTAATAATAACACTATTAGCCCTTACATTACCCACATAAAACAAGTGGATACCCCAGATTCAAGTATACTACCCGCAAAGATGGTTTGGTTAAACTGCAGGCCCGATTCTCTGAGTCCCTCTGATCTGTTGTCACAAAGGTGAATCTCGATGGCAGCTTCTTCCTTCCTTCCTTCTCTGGTCAGTCTTCTGGATGGTCAAGGTCACCTCCTTCGTCGAGTCTTCACTGCTTGTGTGTCTGAAATGTGTCCCTTTATCCCCCTGCCTGCTTGCCTTTCCAGAAACTTCTCTGGCTTCCAGCCAATGATGTCCCAGGAGGGGGTTCCAATACCCAGTGGGTTTCTTGATGTCTGCCTGACAGGACACCAGGATCCACCCCCAGGTGTCCATCTCCATGCTGTTGCTTACATGTAGCCTTATATCAGATAAGCTAACTGCAGGAACTCTCGGTGACAGAAAGTCTGGCCCAATCTGGGCTTCTAACAATAGGCCGGTGCATTTCAATGGGGTGCAATGATCTCCTGCTAAGTCTCAGTAGAGTGCAACGACCTTTGATGGGTGATTGATGGGTCAGGCCCAGACATGTTTGTGTATTTGTACGATTGGCCTGCCTGAGGTTTGACTGTGTTTGATTTTAATATGCCCAATTCTTTAATTTAGGATATCCAATTTTATCAGCCTTAAAACAAGGCCCTGTTTATATTACCACACTATGATGGTCACATTGTCTCCCCAATGGGTGCTGAAATATGCAGTCATTTCTCCCTCTTTCCTGTTAATCTCTATTGGCCCCTGTTGTGTTCCACCTCTGTAACACAACAGAGTCTGTTTGGCTGATGGTGCTGCCATGGTTGACCAGCTAGCAGTTGAGAGATGTGCGTGCAAGGTTTGCAGTCATCTTAACTGTATGAGGAGGAGATGAATCCATCAATGTGGGGTCTGAGTCCATATTGATAAAGATTGTTGGTGGATGAATGATGAGGATGTGATGATTTGTGCTAGTCATGTAGTTGGTAGAATTTAGCATTTGAAGATCCATTCACTGACATTAGCCATTTGTAAGAGATCATCAACCTATTTCCGGTGCTGCATCCAGGTCCTTGGAGACACACCTTGCATTGATCTCTGCCTCAATCTCTTTTCACTGCCTTCTCAGCATGTGTCTGGAGAGCTTCATTTTTCCACTATCAATATTTAGCATTGTTCTTTCTTTTCAGCTCTTCTACCTAGACCTCCAGCACAGCAACAAAATCCTTTGTACTTGCTTACTCCCAGCCATTGCTGATTCGTCCACAGAACAATATTCAGAATTAACCACAATGTAATTCCCTTTAAGAGATGCAGGCTGGATGTGAGCTGCAATGCAAAAGCAAAATACTACAGGTGTTGGAAACCTGAAACTAAAAGTTAAAAAAAATGCTGGAATTGCTCAGCAGGTCAGGCAGCATCAATGGAAAGAGAAAAATTGTTTATGTTTCATGCCAGTAATGTTTTGGAACTTGAAGCGGTGCAGGCCAGCCTTAAGTAGCGCTGGCACTAACTATATTAGATGGCCTGCTGATGTGTATAGCCATTGAACAGCATGGGAAGCAGTGGCCACATGCCAAAGTTACAGGAATAAGCATACATTGCAAAGCTGGCATCCTATCTGCATTCCAATTAACTGGCATGAATTAATTATACACCATGATCCCTGCACCTGATTTTGGGGGTTAACTAAATTAAGCCTTGTGCATCTATCCATTATGCCCATGATCCTATACACTTGATTAACTACTCAAACAGTTGCGCACCAACACCCCCAGATCTCCCTGTTCTTGAGTCCCTTTTACAATTGTACCATTTAATTGGTAGTGTTTCTCCTCAATCTGCCCACCTAAATGTATCGCATGCCACATTTCATCCTTCACGAATCTGCCCATTTTACCAGCCTGAAAATGATCTCTTCGAATGTAATGCAGTCTTCCTAACTTTAAATAACATTTTAAAATTTCTTGTCGTCTGCAAATTAATGTGAATTATCCTGTTGTCACAGACTTGATGAATGTTTGTGGAATGGAATACCATGGGAATGAAAAGAGTAGGGCAAAGGCAAAATACGGTGGATGCTGGAATCTGAAACAGAGACAGAAAATGCTGGAAAAACTCAGCCGGTCTGACAGCATCTGTGGAGAGAGAATAGAGCCAACGTTTTGAGTCTCGGTGATCCTTCATCAGAGCTGCCACCTTGCATTATTTAATCCAGTCAGTCATAAAAGAATAGGGCTCTTTCACATTGTCAGTGGGTTACTGTAGGAAAATGAATTAAATTGTTGGCCTGGACAATCACTGCACTTGCTGTTGCTTGTAAAGAACCAGTGTCCAAAGATTTAGGATAGGGGCCACCAAGATACCCATCATGCCTGAATAGGCTTGTTAGCCAGTGTCATTTTATAAAGGTGCTGCATGAGAAATTGCAGCATCAGTGATATGGAAGAGAATATCCGTCATCATGCTGACCTCTTCAACCAGGATCTCCAGTGCTGCAGATCAGAAGTGAGGATCTATGAAGCTTCTGTTTGGCCTGTTATCTCCTCAATTACCACCTTTTTAGTGGCAGCTAAAATGCATTTCCACTTTAAGAGACAGAGGCTGCTTTTAAGTATTATCAGGGACAGCTGACATTCAAGCTTCTTATTAGTTGAGCTGTAAGTCAACAGTGGAATCAGCACTGGCAGCTCACTTATTTCATAATAATAAGGACACTTAACCAATTTTGCTTGTTAATTATTCCCACATCACTTAGGCACAAGGCACGCTGCCAGCACAGGGCAGATTCTGGGCCTGAACACAACTGCCTGTGTGGTATATATTTAGCATGAATATTCTGTTGTAAAATTTGTGCTTGTGTGCTGCAAAAGGAATGATTTGTAAGCAGTCAACCATTCATATCACCATCAATATCCTGAGATGATCCATGTGCATTGCACCCTGTCAATGTATTTGTAAAAATGTTCCGCACAAGTTTCCAAATTTAAATTTAATATCATTTGGACATAAAAGGGGGCCTTGTCCCCATTGTAGCATCAGCAGATTAGGTGATTAAAAAGCCTCCAAGATGTCTAATTTGTTTTGAGCTAGAATGCCAACTCAACCCACTTTCAGTGCAAGATATCATCTTGGTCAAGGGGTTGAAGGGCACACAGGGAACAGCTGCGCTGAGGATGATAAAAGCTTCTGGTAACCAATTAAAATGGCGCCTCATGCTCATTAAAAAGGATGCATTCTATTTTGCTGGAATTGGCGAGCTTTTCTAACAGTGATCAACTGAATAGAGTCAAGGTGAGGACTGCATTATTTAAAGCCCTGCTCAGCATTCATTGTCCATTTGCTGATTGAAATCAACTCTTAACATTGTTTGGAGAGGACTTTAGACACATGTCTGGAGTCTTTCTCGCACTTGCCAGGATATCATCAATACCCTTTCACTTTTTCTGGAAGTGTTGGTGCTGTGGTAATTCTATCAAGAAACATAGAACATAGAACACAGAACATTACAGCGCAGTACAGGCTCTTCGGCCCTCGATGTTGCGCCGACCAGTGAAACCAATCTAAAGCCCATCTAACCTACACTATTCCAATATCATCCATATGTTTATCCAATAACCATTTGAATACTCTTAATGTTGACGAGTCCACTACTGCTGCAGGCAGGGCATTCCACACCCTTACTACTCTCTGAGTAAAGAACCTACCTCTAACATCTGTCCTATATCTCTCACCCCTCAATTTAAAGCTATGTCCCCTCGTGTTAGCCATCACCATCTGAGGAAAAAGGCTCTCACTATCCACCCTATCTAATCCTTTGATCATCTTGTAAGCCTCTATTAAGTCACCTCTTAACCTTCTTCTCTCTAACGAAAACAACCTCAAGCCCCTCAGCCTTTCCTCATACAATTTTCCCACCATACCAGGCAATGTCCTGGTAAATCTCCTCTGCACCCTTTCCAACACTTCCACATCCTTCCTATAATGCGGCGACCAGAACTGTACGCAATACTCCAAGTGCGGCCGCACCAGAGTTTTTTACAGTTGCAACATGACCTCCTGGGTCTGAAACTCAATCCCTCTACCAATAAAAGCTAACACACCATACGCCTTCTTAACAATCCTATCAACCTGGGTGCCAACTTTCAGGGATCTATGCACATGGACACCCAGATCCCTCTGTTCATCCACACTACCAAGTATCTTACCATTAGCCCAGTACTCTGTATTCCTGTTACTCCTTCCAAAGTGAACCACTTCGCACTTTTCCGCATTAAACTCCATTTGCCACCTCTCAGCCCAGCTTATCTATGTCCCTCTGTAACCTGCCACTTCCCTCCGCACTGTCTACAACTCCACCGACTTTAGTGTCATCCGCAAATTTACTAATCCATCCTTCTATGCCCTCATCCTGGTCATTAATAAAAATGACAAACAGCAGTGGCCCTAAAACAGATCCTTGCTGTACACCACTAGTAACTGAACTCCAGGATGAATATTTCCCATCAACCACTACCCTCTGTTTTCTTCCAGCTAGCCAATTCCTGATCGAAACCACTAAATCACCCTCAATCCCATGTGTCCGTATTTTCTGCAAAAGCTTACCATGGGGAACCTTATCAAACGCTTTGCTGAAATCCATATACACCACATCAACCGCTTTCCCCTTTGGTCACCTTCTCAAAGAAGGCACTGGATACAGCATTGGCTATTGGACCTGACAACACCACAACTGTAGCACTAAAGGCTTGTGCTCCAGAACAAGCTGTTCCCTTAGCCAAGCTCTTCCAGCACAGCTAGAACAATGGCATCTACCCGACAATGTGGAAATTTGCCCAGGTAAGTCCCACTCAGGGAAAAGCAGAACAAATCCAATACATCCAATCCACCCTCAATCATCAAAGTGAAGATGTCATTGATACCTATCAAGTGGCACTTACTCAACAATAGACTGCTTACCAATGCTCAGTTTGGGTTCCATCAGGACCTCTCGGCTCCAGACCTCATTAAAACCTTGGTTCAAACGCATACAAAAGAAAAAAATAAGAAGGTGAGGTGAGAGTGACTGCCTTTGACATCAAGGCAACATTTGGCTGAGTGTGGCATTAAGGAGCCCTGTCAAAAATGGAGTCAATGGAAATCAGGGGGGAAATTCCACTGGTTGGAGTCATACCTGGCACAAAGGAAAACAGTTGTGATTATTGGAGGTCAATCATTTTAAACTCAGGAAATTCCTCCGTTCTAGGCCTAACTACCTTCAACTGCTTTATCAATGTCCTTTCCTTCAACATCAGGTCAGAAGTGAGGCTATTTTCTGATGATTGAACAGTGTTCTTTATCACTCACAACTCCTCAGATGCTGAAGCAGTTGGTGTCTGAAGCTTTCTACCAGCCATGGTAAACCTGATAGGAGTACAAGGAGAGGTAAAGACATAAGGGAGAAGTACTAAACAGTGAATAGTTTATTTGTCTATGCACTTTGGCATGACTTAGTTTACAAATTTGGATTGGACTGTGTATTTTGTGTGGCTGTTAATTGATTAGTTAATGTGAAGCCTCGGAATTGCAATTCAGACAAAGGGGTGAAGTTCAATTGAAAATAGCTCACCATCATGATAGACCAAATTATATCATTTTTAAACTGGAAAAATAATCATTTTGAAAATGATTGACGAGGGCATTGTTGATGCAATGAAAATAATTTTCAACTTTTCTGCCTGGTTCATAACCTGGTGGAATGGATCATCAGGGGCAATCCAAGTTTTAGGCTGGGATTGCAAACGTTGTTATCTGCAAGAATAAGATTAAGCGATGACACACCTACGAAAATGATGTTTTCGCTTAATAATCCACTCAACAGCAATAACGTACATTTATATAGCACTTTTAAAATAGAAAAATGCCTGATGATGCATTACAGAGGGAAAAATCTCAAACTGACATATTAATTTATTTTCCCGTAATGAAAATCCAATTGCATTTTTACCTAGGGCAATTATTTGCATGCATAAGCCTAGTATAACAATTAAGCCAATGCTTGAATCCAAATTTAGTATTCAAAACTATAAATTGAGTGAGCTAATTTTGTTTGAAACCCAGCTATTACAATCACTAAATTGAAGAATACGAGAGAATGGCTAACTCCAGGAGATGGAATTCAAAAATGCAATACACAAGAGCAGAGAGTGCTCAGGGAAGATAAAGCTCAGAAAAGAAACTGATGCAGCCCCAGATGTCAGGGGCACCTTGAAGGTTACTGAAGTAGATCCACGTGATGTGAAAAGCTGCAAAATGAACTACCCTGCCGGCATATTTTTATTGTGAAAAGGTCAAACTAACACCAGGGCTATGCCACACACTGCCAGGGCCAGAATAAGAAAGAATAGACTCTCCTCTATGAATGGATAAGAAGGGGATGTGGAAAAAAAAGATAGGTTATATTAATAGGGGATTTAAATCAGCAGAATATGAATTGGGAATGCCCAAGAGGTTTAAAGTTTGACTTCGTAAATGTAATGTTCAATAGCTTTTGAACTCAGTGGATCAGCAAATCCATGTATGACAGTGCAGATGGAGGTAATGGTAAATGACTCAGATAATACATAGGCAATGAAAGTCATGGCAACCTTGGGAAGCAGTGACTGTAAAATGTGAAAATAACTTGGGATTTAGCCAGCAGTTAGTTAAATAACTTAAAGAGAACTCACTTCACATCATATATTTTAGGGAAAAGAACATAGAATGAAAGTGCAAGAACACTAACTTCATTTTGGTGCAGTGACAGCTTGTTAGATGTTGTGTTCATTTGCAGTATTCTGAACTGATCTTGCACTATAATGCAAGGTCACATCATTTAAGCGATATTGCAGCATTTTTTAGTGTCCAGTGCATAATGTGTGGGAGTGGGCTCAAGAGTGTTTCATTAATAAAAAACGTAATGTACACAGTTTAACATCTCAATGGCCAATTCCAGTAAGACTGTGATTGCTGAATTGCACTGCTCTTTAGACTTTGTCCATGAATGCCTCAAAGAAGTCATGAATAATCGTTGTAACCATCTAACAGATTTTCTGGTCCTTAAGTAATGATAAAAACACCGGGTAAGAATTTCCCAGGAGTGGATTGCCGCCCCTCTCCTTTTTATGTACATTAGTCTGGAGCTGCACATATCTCAGCTGGACTTCCGACCTGGGCCTGTGGAGAATTGTTTAGCATGGCTGTTTCCCGATCCCTTCCAGTGCAGGGCAGGAGCACTGGGAGAAGTGAATCCACATTCCCATTTCTACAGCACCAGCTGCTGCAAACCGGTTAAGTTTGTAGGTCCCATGCACATTGAGAAGTCAGACAGAATTATAGACATATAAAGTAAATGGATGAGGATTAGGGTGGTTGTGGAAGGGGGCAGGGAGGAGTCGTCAGGTCATGCGAGCGCAGGGTCAGAGGATATTGAGGCTGGGTGGTCAGGTGGATGTTTGGATCAGGTGGTCAGGGGAGGGGTGGTTTGGGGTTGGCTCGTGGTGGGGAGGGTGGTCAGGGGAGGCTGGGTGGCTTTGGTGGGTAGCTGGGAGATAGTAGAGTTAGCAGTCACATGGATACAAAATTGACTGAATGACAGGAAACAAAGAGCGGTGGTTACTGATGGTTTTTCATACTAGAGGAAGGTTTATAGTGGAGTTCCCCAGGGATCAACATTAGGACTCTTGCTCTTTCTGATATATATTAATGATCTAGACCTTGGTGTACAGTGCATAATTTCAATTTTTTTTCAGATGATACAAATCTTGGAAGTATGTGAACTGTGAGGAGGATAGTGTAGAAATTCAAAGGACATAGGTTGGTGCAATGGAGGAACAAGTGGAAAATTGAATGCAGAGAAGTGTAAAGCATTTCATTTTGGTTGGCAGAACACAGTATAAAGTAAAGGGTGTAATTCTAAAGGAGGTGCAGGAGCAGAAAGACCTCAGTATATATGTGCAGAAAACATTGAAAATTGCAGGATAGGTTGAGACAGTGGTCAATAAAACATGCAGAATCCGAGGCTTTATCAAGAGAAACATAGATTACAAAATCAAGGAAATTATGTTAAACCTGTAAAAAAAAACACTAGCTCAGCATCAAATGAAGCAGTGTGTCCAGTTCTGAGCACCACACTTGAGGAAGGATGTGACAACATTAAGGAGGGTTCAGGAATGGTTCCAGTGATAAGGAAATTCAGTGACGTGGAAAGATTGGAGAGGTTTGGACAGTTCTCCCTGTGGAACAGAAGGTTGAAAGGAGATTTGATTGAGGTATTCAAAATCATGTTGGGTCTGGACAGAGTAGATAGAGAGAATCTGTTCCTATTGGTGGAAGGATTGAGAACCAGAGGGCACAGATTTAAGGTAATTGGCAAAATGAGGAAAAGAAAAATTAGGCATTGAGTGGTTTGGGTCTGGAATGCACTGCCTACGAGTAAGTTGAAGCTAGGTTAAGTTAAGGCTTTCAAGAGGAAATTGGATTGTTATCTGAAAAGTAAGAATGTGCAGGGTTATGGGGAGAAAGGGGTAGAATTACACTGGGCAATTTGGAGATCAAGCACAGCCACAATAGGGGTGATCTTACGAAAAATATTCTAAGTCCAGAACATGTGTGAAAACAGGGGAGTTTTGGATCCGTTTTTTCAGCAAGTTCAAATTTCATTTTTATGCATGAAAAAATCCTGAAATGTGTTTCTCACCTATAGGGGAGTGTGTGGAGCTTAAATCACTGGAAAGTTGGCTGATAGCAGCAGAGGGCACAATTGCACATGTGCCAGTCTATACTCTTGAGAGAAGTAGAGACCTGTCACACAGTCTCTGCTGCTATAGCCAGCCTCCGTGGCCCAGCACCCCCACACCCTGTGGTACCATGGGGCCCCGCAGCCATTCACAATCCCCCTGGCTGAACCGATCGCCCCCCTCCCTCCCCCCACCGATCACAATTGAAGAGTGTGCAGCGGCCCTCCCCTCCCCCACCCGGGTTGGTTGGCCCTGCCCTCTTGGCACTGCCCAGTGCCTGGTGGACAGTGCCAGGGTGCCTGGTGGGTAGTGCAAGGGTGCCAGGCAGGCACTACCCAAGGGGCACCCCCCCCCCCTTGCCTCTGACCTCATGGGAGGGAGGAGACTCAATGGCCTCCAGTTCTACCTTCCCCACCCACTGCAAATTCATCTCTGATCAAATGTCCCAGTCCCTGGCATCAGGAAAGCAGCAGAGCCTTCTGGACTCCTGCTGTTTGATACAGTGAACAATATCAATTCCCCTCACTATACTGTCCCATGCTCCCACTACATACTTTTTTCCTTTCCCCACTAGAATAGATTCCTGTATCACAGCACCATGGCCAGTTTCATCATCTGCCCTGCAGCCCCTACTCTCATTTTAACAAGCTGAGAGAACCTCAAATCTTCTCTGGGACCCCTTTCTTGTCTCACTTGCAGTCACACACTCCTGTTCCTGACCGCGAACCAAATCAGAATACCCTATCCTAATGGAAGTGACTGCCCCCATACAAAATATCCAGGTAACTTTCCCTCTCGCTGATGTGTCACAGATCGTATTTTGCTCCTCTAAACTCCAAAGGATTTAGGCTTCTCCTACTCAATCTCTCCTCATGGGACAACACTCACACCCTGGGAATCAATTGAATGAATCTTTGCTGCACTCCCTCTATGGCAACCATATCCTTCCTTAGATAAGAAGACCAAAACTCTACACAATACACATGATGTGATCTCACTGAAACCCTATATAACTATAGTAAATCTTCCTTACACTTATACAATCAAGTCTAAAATACAATTTGCCTTACTGTATCTGCAGGTTAATTTTCTGTGATTCACGTACGAAGACACCCAAATACCTTTGCTAACAAAATTCAATCTCTCATCTTTGAAAAAATATTCTGCTTTTCCATTCTTCCCATTAAGTGATAATAATGCCCTCTATCACCTTCTTTTCAATCACTTAATCGGCATCCTTTCTCAGCTTTTTTTCAAAATTCATTCATGGGGAGTGTGCATTACTAACATAGCCATCATCCACTCCCCACCCCGAATTACCCTTGAGAAGGTGGTGATGAGTTGAATATATCCGAAGGGTTGGCTGGGTTATTTCAGAGAACAGTGAGAGATAATCACGTTGCTGTAGGTCTGGAATCTCCAGTCAGCCAGACTGAGGAACAATGAGAGATTTCTTTCTCTAAAGAATATTAGTGAACCTATTGGTTTTTTTTACAACACACTGATAGCTTCATGATTACCATTACTGACCCATGATTCCAGAGTTAGTTAATTAAACTTAAATTCTTCAGCTCCACAGTAGTATTTAAACTGATTTCTCTGGATCATTAGCCCAAATCTTAGGATTGCCGGTCCAGTAACAAAGCCAGCGTACCACTGGACACCATCTTTACCCTTCTCCACAGTATATTCCGTCTGTCCACTTGCTTAACCCATCTACGTTCCTTTGCAGACTTTTTGTGTCCTCCTCATTCGCTTATTTTTCCAGCTTGTTTTGTATCATGAAGAAACATCGGCTTTTAACATTCAGAGCCCTCATCTAAGTCAATGATATGGATTTCAAATTTCTGAAACCCAAGCACTGAACTTTGGGGCACTTCACTAATTACACTAATTATTCCATCTCTCTGTTCTCTGTCTATTAACCAATCCTCAAATATTTTACCGCTAATTCCTTTTTGCAGAACACCTTACTACATGGCGCCTGATCAATTTGTTCAACGTGACTTCAATTAATTTTTAATTCAGTCATCTCACTATCATTTTCCATCCACGTTTCCTGTCCAGTCAGTGATAATGGGGCGGCACGGTGGCACAGTGGTTAGCACTGCTGCCTCACAGCGCCAGGGACCCAGGTTCAATTCCCGGCTTGGGTCACTGTCTGTGTGGAGTTTGCACGTTTTCCCCGTGTCTGTGTGGGTTTCCTTCAGATGCTCCGGTTTCCTCCCACGATCCAAAAAATGTGCTGGTTAGGTGCACTGGCCATGCTAAATTCTCCCTCCAGGATACCTGAACAGGTGCCAGAGTGTGGCGACTAGGGGATTTTCACAGTAACTTCATTGCAATATTAATGTAAGCCTATGTGTGATTAATAAACAAACTTAGAACTTACTTAGACTTAATGGGTTGATGTGAATTCACATGGTGTGGTCTCAACTCCTATATTTAAAGACAGCCTCCACAAACTCTCAATCGTTATAGTGAATAAGTAGGGCATACGGCCCACCAACTCTGCATTGGTTTACTGAAAGAGCATTCTATTTTATCCCACTCCCCTGACTTAACCTAGTAACTTTGAACATTATTTATTTCAAAAAAGAAATCCAATTCCTTTTTGAATATCTTGATCAAACCTTCCATCACCCTGTTAGGAAGTTCGTTCCAACCTTCGGGTGAAAAATAATTTCTTCTCATCGCTTCTACTCCTTTTGCCCGTTATTTTGAATCTATGCTCTTTAATTCTTGATGCACTCTTGAAAGTGAACAGTATCTCACTATTTATCCTGTCCATACCTCTCAGCATCTAGAATGCCTCTATCAAATCTCCTCTCAGCCTTCTTTTCTCTAAGGAAAGCAGCATAATCCCTATAATCTATCTTCGTATCTGCAATTGTTTACCTTGGAATCATTCATGTGAATCTCCTCTGTACTCTCTCCAATGCCTTCAGATTCTACCTCAAGCACGGTGACCAGAACTGGATGCAGAACTCCAAATAAAGCCGAACCAATGTATTATCCAATTTCAACATGACCTCATCACTCTTGTGCTCAATGCCCTTGTTTATAAAACCGAGGATATTATATGCTTTATTAACTGCTCTCTCAACATATCCTGTTGGCTTCAATTACTTGTGTACACATTCCAAGGTCCTTTTGTTTCTGCACCTTCTTCAGAGTTTCTCCCTTTATTTTATACTGTCTCTCCATATTATTCCTGCCAAAATGAATTGCTTCATACTTCTCTGGATTGAACTTCATCTGCCAGTTATCTGCCCAATCCACCAATATGTCTATGTCCTTTTGAGGTTCAATATTATCCACATCACAGTTGAGAAAGCCTCCAATTTTCATAATACCTGAAAATTTTGAAATCATGCCCTGCACACCACAGTCTAAATCATTAATATTTATCAGGAAGATCAAAGATCCCAACACTGACCCCAGGTGAATTCCACCTCAAATCTATCTCCATTCTAAAAAAAACAACTATTTATCACTACTTGTTTCCTGTCACTCAACCAATCTTTTATCAAAGTGATTACTTTCCCTTTTATTCCAAAAGCTAGAATTTCACTCAAAAATCTATTGTGTGGCATTGTATCAAATGCCTTTTGAAAACCCACATACACCACGTCAATAGCATTGCCCTTATCAACCTTCTCTGTTACCACCTTAAAAACTCTAGCAAGTTAGTTAAACATGATTTTCCCCGAATTAATCCATGCTGACTTTTCTTAACTATCCTACATCTTCTTAAGTACCATTTGGAAATTGAAGGAGTTGGCCATCAGAGAAGTGTCATAAACGATTCATGGTTTTCAATACTTTTGGGTACAAATTCATCTATATTTTCCAGGTGGAAATAGGTTTTAAAATAACAATCATTGAAATGCACCCAGTGTAAAGTTAGCTTCAAACAATTTCACACATCCTGAATGGCCCCTTTCGACTGGCTTTAAGCTCCTTGAATATGTCAATGTCAATCTATTTCTGGGCCCTCAGCGGTAATGAGAGCAGGGACTGGGTCTGACATTCTCAAGACTCAATAGAATGGCTGCAGCCTCAATCGTATTTCTTTTAACTGAGCTTCATATGGAACCAGGAAGAGCAAGAGTTGCTCCTCATAACTCCAGGGCATAGTGCCAGCCAGCAATCATTCCTCTCCCATTCTTCTCCCATCCTGAGACATAATTAAGGCTGCTGTGAGGTAGAGTCTATGAAAAAGCAATCATTTTGCTACAATTGTTAAACAACCAGCAAGGTTACCAACAGATGCAATTATTCCACCAATGAACTCTTGTGCATTGCTTGGAACATGGGAATAACAAAGGGCGAGAACAATTAACTTGCGTGGAGACCAGCTTTTCAAATAAGACCGAGTTTATTAAATTGACGTGCCACAGCTGGAAGTAAAGAGGCCAACTTTGGACTTTCTGTACTTAGCTTTTATCTTTCTGATGCATTTAAAGCTTATAAGAAAAGGCATGACAGCAGCAGAGGAGATTTACAGCAGCAGGACTTATTTTATGCCAAGCACATCATGATTTGTGAGGCATAATTTCCATATCCTTTTGACACAATTTATCCTGAGAAGCTGTATGCCAATAGTTGTTTCCATTTACACAGCTCCCTTAGAAAAAATAAAACACTTGTATGGGAAATAGCAATATAGATCATTTCCATATTTTTGCTTGGAGCAGAATTAACTGGAGAAAGAATATATTGCATCTGAAAATCCATAGGAATAGATTCAAATATATCTTAGCCTCTTTCAAGTTTGGATAAGAACAAATCATTGTTGAATCCGTTGTTCCCTTTTACAAATGATTTAACTGGGAGGTTTGTAGAATATTTCCCAGTGTAAGGTTTAGAGACTGGTAAAGAGCTGAGAATGTTTCTCATCACCCTGCTGTGATTCTCAGCTAATTTAGGCTGAGTAATAAAGGTATGTTTCTGTATTGTTGATTCTGTCTCAGGGTAGAAATATCCCATGAATGATACTGTGTTAGGGAAATTTGATCTGGAACCAAAAATGCCAAATGCCAAAAAAAGTTTTAAATATAGAAATTGGAAGCAATCAATGCTTCCGTGAGCGAGGAAAAGAGGGAACTTTTCAATACTGTCTCTCTGTAATGTCTTGTAAAAGAAAATCAACTTCTATTTGACTTGATCTGCTAATCCTCTGATTTATATGTACATCAAATGTTCTTAAAACCACTATGTTCTTCTATTTCTCTGACAGCAGAGATCCAAATGAAATGCCTCCCATTTAAGTCTGAATGGGCCGAGGCAGGATGTGCACAGCAGACCTTTCATAGTGTCAGTTTAAATAATTTAAATGAGCTTCCTGTTATAGGTTTTTGGCAAGCAAAGGAGGTCTAAGATTAGCACTGGTAGAAAAGCATTCAGAATGGAAATGAGCTGCACATCAATATCTCACCAAAAATTATCTGCTATAGAAATTGTTAGTAGACCGAAGAGTTTTAAACTGGTTTCCTCGAAAGTAATTCATTTCACTTCTTACACCATTTGAAAATCGCTAACAGTACTTTTCTTTTTCCTATTGGTCATGCTTTAAAAGCCCAAGTGTGTCATGGGAATGTGCCCCTTTCCCTGTCCAATTAGTTTGTTGCTGGAGAGGAAGCACATTCCCATCAAATACTGCTTCAAATGAAAATTCTCAGTTGCTTAATAGAATAGGCCCAGGAGTTTCCATCAGTATTTCCACAGCGAGTATATATTGAATAAAAAGTCATATTCTCAAGGATATTATGCGGAATATATTCCGCACTAGGAATACAGTGTTCAATTCTGGTCGCCACACTACCAGAAGGATGTGGAGGCTTTGGAGAGGGTACAGAAAAGATTTACCAGGATGTTGCCTGGTATGGAGTGCATTAGTCATGAGGAGAGGTTGGAAAAACTTGGTTTGCTCTCACTGGAACAACAGAGGTTGAGGGCAACCTGATAGAAGTCGACAAGGTTGTGAGGGGCATGGACAGAGTGGATAGTCAGAAGCTTTTTCCCAGGGTGGAAGAGTCAATTATTAGGGGGCATAGGTTTAAGGTGCGAGGGGCAAGACTTATAGGAGATGTAAGAGGCAGGTTTTTTACACAGAGAGTGATGGGTGCTTGGAACTCGCTGCCGGGGGATTTAGTGGAAGCAGATACGATAGTGACTTTTAAGGGGCATCTGGACAAATACATAATAGGATGGGAATAGAGCGATATGGTCCCTGGAAGTGTAGGGGGTTTTACTTCAGATGGACAGCATGGTTAGTGCAGGCTTGGAATGCCAAAGAGCCTGTTCCTGTGCTGTAATTTTCTTTGTTCTATGTTCTTTTTTATCACAGTTTAATATAGAGAATAAGGGGAAAATACTGACTGAAATATTGTACAGTGAAGTCAATGTCCACGTTTTTAAAAGTCAGCTTTATCACAGTTTGCTGGTGACTATCAAAACATACAGGTGCAAACATCTTGGCAGAAATGAAGTATTAAGTAGATATTTTCTTATTATTTTGGAATCTGTTCGCCACTGCCTGAAAGGGTTGTAGAAGTGCGAACCCGCACAACATTTATGAAACATTTAGATGAGCACTTGAAATGCCATAGCATCCAAAGCCAAGATCAAGTGCTGAAAAATGATCATAAGAACATGGGAATTAGGAGCAGGAGGAGGCAATTCAGCCCGTCAAGCCTGCTATGCCATTCAATACAAGCATGGCTGATCTCATCTTGGCCTCAACTCCAATTTCCTGCCCGTTCTCCATAACGCTTCAACCCATTATTAATTAAAAATCCATCTCCTCCTTAAATTTACTCAATGACCCAGCATCCACCACATTCTGGGGTGGTGAATTCCACAGATTCATCACTCTCTGAGAGAGTAGTTTCTCCTCATCTCTGTTTTAAATTTACTGCCCCTTATCCTAAAACTAGCTCCACAAGTGGAAGCATCTACTCTATGTCTGCTTTGTCAATACTTTTTAATCATATATATCTCAATTAGGTTTCCTCCCATCGTCTAAACTCTAGCCAGTATAGGCGTAAACTACTCGATCTCTCTTCATAAGACAAACCCCTCATCTCTGGAATCAATTTAGTGAACACCCTCTGAACTGCCTCTAATGCCATTTCATCCTTCCTCAAATAAAGGAACCAAAACTGTACCCAGTACGGCAAGTGTGGTCTCACCAATTCCTTGTATAGTTGCATATTCTTTCCTTTAGGTATAAATGCTAAAATTCCATTTGCTTTCCTTATTACCTACTCTACCAAATATCAGTTTTCTGTGACTCATTCACGAGGACACCCAGATCCCTCTATACTGAAGCACCCCGAAGTCGCTCACTGTTTAGATAATGTGCCTTTCCATTTTTCCGACCAAAATATATAACCTCACACTTACACATGTTGAACGCCATCTGACACATTTTGGCCCAGTCACCTAACCTATTTACATCCATTTGCAAATTACTTATTTCCTCACTGCAATTTACTATCCCACCTCATAGAATCCTTACAGTGCAGAAGAGACCATTTGGCCTATTGAGCTTGCACCAACAACAATCCCACCCAGGCCCTATCCCCGTAATTCCACACATTTACCCTACTAATCCCCCTGACACTAAGGGGCAATTTAGCATGGGCAATCAACCTAACCTACACATCTTTGGACTGTGGGAGGAAACCAGAGCACCCGAAGGAAACCCACACAGACATGGGGAGAATATGCAAACTCCACACAGACAGTCCACCCAAGGCCGGAATTGAACCCGGTCCCTGGCACTGAGGCAGTGCTAACCACTGTGCCACCATACCATCTTCCTATTTCAGTATCATCTGAAAATTTGGCGATAGTACCTTCTATCACTGTATCCAAGTCATTTATCTAGATTGTAAATAGTTGGGGCCTAAGGACCTGTGGCACCCTGTGGCACCCCATTAGTTACATCTTGCCATCCAGGAAAAGACCCATTTATCCTGACTCTCTGCCTTCTACCAGTTAGCCAGTCTTCTATCCAAGCTAAAAAATTACCCTGAACCCGACGTGATCTTACTTTGTGTATTAACCTTCTGTGTGGCACCTTATCAAATGCCTTCCTGAACTCCAGATATACTACATCTACAGGATCCCCCTTATCCACTTGGCTTGTCACATCTTCAAAGAACTCTAGCAAATTAGTTAAACACAATTTACCCTTCATAAAGCCATACTGATTCTGATGGATTGCGTTTTGACTTTCCAAATGTCCTGTTATTACTTCTAACAATTTCCCAACAATGGATGTTAAATTAGCTGGTCTATAGTTTCCTACTTTCTGCCTCCCACTCTTTTTGAATAAGGGTATTCATTACATTAGCGTTTTTCCAACCTATTAGAACCTTTCCCACACGAATAGCATTTTGGAATATTATAATCAATGGATCTCCTGTCTCCATTACCACTTCTTCTAATACCTGAGGATGTAGGCCATAAGACCTGGGGACTTGTCTGCCTTCAACCCCAATAGTTTGTTGAATATTGTTCCCCTATTGATGATGATTGTTCGAAGTTCCTCCCTTTCCATTACCTCTGCATTACTTGTTACTATTGGGATGGTATGAGTGTTCTGCTTTTTAATTTAGCCCCCAGCTGCTCATATTCCCTCAGCAGAACCTCTATCCTCGTTCTACCTATGTCATTGGTACCTACATGGACCACAACAACTGGATCTTTACCCTTCCACTCCAAGCTCCTTTGCAGCCCAGATGACACTGGCACCAGGTAGGCAACACAACCTATGGGACTCTTGATCCTGATCACAGAGAACAACGTCTATACTATCCCTGATCATCATTACATTTCTATTCTCTTCCACCGATTGAATGGCTCCCTGTACCATGGTGCTGTGGTCAATTTGCTCACCCTCTGAACTGTCCCCACTCTCGTCCACATAGGGGGCAAGAATCTCGAACCTAATGGACAAGGGCTGAGGCTTCTGCAGTCCTACCTTCTGGATCCCTCTACCTGCCTCACTCACAGTCACACCCTCCTGACCCTGGCCACTGGCCAAATTCAAGGTTGTTAATCTAAGGAGGTTGACTGCCTCCAGGGATGAGAATAGGTAGGTGCCTGATGGCTGGTGTAGACATGATGGACCAAAGTGGACTAAAGTGCCACTTTCTGTGCTGTATGACTCTATGACTCTAAAAAGCATAATGTTATTTTTCATGCAATGTGCCCATATGTTTCACTGAGCTAGATTTTGTGGGGTAGAAAGGGATCTTGGTTACTGGTTGGAGAACAGGCAGGGAACTCTATCAATTCTGTGGGAAAGGCTTGGCCAAATTAGGTGTCCTTCAGCTACTTAAGTGGCCACTTTCAAGTTTCCCCTGCTCACTGGGAGCTGCTGGTCAATCAAAGAATAGCAGCTACTTGTTGCCGCCAGTGCAAATGGGAGCGATGGCTGCTGGTAGCACTGCATCCGCTAGAGGTCCAGGAACCACATGGAACCATAGAACAAAGTTGAGTAAGGGCAGGATGGAGGTCACAAGATATGGGAGAGGGGGATCAGAGGCTAGAGCATGGGGTTGGCTTTCAGCGACAGACCCCTTTTCCCAATGCTGGGTCATAGAGTGCATAGTAATATGATGCCCCGGGAAGCAGCTGGCAATTCCAACAGAGCTTGCTGGGTGTCCTTCAGAGCATGTGGGAAAGCCATGTGGCTCCTGTTAAATCCCTGAGGCACCACTAAACTGTGGTGGCCACAGGGATAGTGGGTGCCAATTGATTCATTCATGGGCCTTATTGACATCCCTCTGGGAATCCACATTAGCTCCTTCTGCACTCTGACCTAATTGGAGAAAGTTTTTCCACTGTCGGGACACTGGCGTGTGGCCTTCCCTGCAATTATGTGGGCTAGGCCACATTGTTCCCACTACCACAGCTACATTAAATCCTCTCTGTCTCACCATGAAGTGGGATAGTCACTGGATGTCATTTGTAACTCGAAAATGGATTTGAAGAACGTGAGGAGGGTTTGTAGTACACAAAGAAATGCATTAAAATTGTGTCAGGTCCACATAGTAACAGAAGTTAGATTACAAAAGCACAGTGCCTGTTCACCACTGTGGGCAAACAAAATACACGCACAGATCAACAATCCTTCCAGTGCGTGGATGTTTGAGAGTTTGCCGTATGTGCAGTCTGCTCTCAGAAGAAAATATCAACAAATAAAACTTGATTTTGGTGAGCTGCCTGAAAAATACATATTTATTAGATCAAGGTCTGTGTGTTTGAACCAGCTAGTTCTGTTAACAGAATTAAACAGTTGGCCAAAAGGATGCTATTTTGAAACAAATCATCTCGTATTATGACAATGGTGAGGTCAGTGGACATTAAACCTAAGGCTACATTTTCTCTTCGCACCAGCACTAACAGTGCTGTTCAGTGACTTTATTTGCAATGACTGGAAGCCTGAATTTTGCACAATTTTGTTGAACTCTCAGATAAATTGCACAATGTAAATCATATTATTCTCCTTGTAAACTTCTTACAGTTGGTGCAAAGCTATTATGGTCCCAGATTTACCACATAACCCAATGGTGGTTGAAGAAGCCATTCCAAATGGCATAAATGGCCAAAGTACAACCCTGCTGAACACCAGGTATTTTAGGATTGTTCTAGTGGTATTAGACCATCTGGAAGAGTTGAACAGGTGACTTTTGTCTTCTCATTCGTCACCCAAGCACTTCACTTTCTATTTATTTTCTGAAGTATTTTTATTTTCCCTTTCCCTGTTCAGTTCCTTTTTGAAACCTGCTTTTCTGTGGCATCTTCCAATCTTGAGAGAGGCCTTAGATCTAAAAATTTAATCACAGAATATTTGTTTTCTGCATTGATATCTACTCAACAGTGTTTATAGATTTAAAGGGCCTTAGATTTCTTTGCACACCCCTACCTTAGAAGTGAACTACTTCACATTTTCTGCCAGGGAATATGGCAACTACTGGGTGTAGACCTGCAGTACATGCACATCTGAAGGACAAAATTGTCTGTACCAAAGTTCTCACTGGTTGGCTTTCATTGTATCTGCATTCTTCAAGATAGTATCTGATTATGTTTCTCATATCAATCAGGTAGCCACCTACCTAACTTCATAAAGAGGGGACTGGTGTTCTCTTTAGCTGGGCCAATCACACTGTAACCTCTCCAGTCCGAAATGTTTGGCACCATAACATTTCAGGATTTTTGAATTTTCTGGATTATAGAATAGCGTTAGAATGCCAAATCACAAGTGTGAGAACTGGACATGAATATGTGCCTAGGACACAAAACAGTGATAAAACATTACAAAGCACGAGATATTGTTTTATTTATCCAAATACTGTTTCTTCCATGTTTCTAAGTACTGTACGTCAGCTTTATGCTTCATAGGAGGTGAAGTAGAAGCAAAAGTAGGCCCTTTGGCCCCTCAAGCCATCTCCACCATTCAATAAGATCATGGCTGATCTGCAATGTTTCGAATTCCACATTCCCATCGACCCCTGATAGAAGATTGGTGGCTGGCAGAAAACAGAGAGTATGCATAAATGAGTCTTTGTCTCATTGGCACAATGTGACAAGTGGAACCTGCAGGGGTCTGTGCCGAAGTCACTGACTGTAAAATGTTAATCTTCCCCTCCTGGCAGAATCTGCTTCCACCACCTTTCTGGCAGTGTATTGAAGATCATGGTAATTTATTGCATAATAAAAATTCTCACTGAAATGAGATATTGAGTAGTGCAGCGAACCAGGAGACACCAGCTCATTGCCTTTAGCGAGTCTCCCAAGCGCTTCTTTTTAGCGCAATCAGCTCTGCGCCGGAAATCGGCGCAGAGACGATTATCATATTGAAATTTGAATTTCCATATGATCAGGGGGCCCAGAACCATATTCTCCAGGCCCGCTCATGTCTCCCCCACCAGCCGGAAGTGGTTCCCTCCAGCAGCGTTTCCAACTGCTCCCCACTAACAGGAAACAGGCACCCTGACTCTGCCGGTGGGGGCAGAGACCATTAGCGCCCTCCCCAGAAGGTCAGGGGTAAGGGGGGGTGCCCCTTGGGCAGTGCCAGAATAGCAGTGTCAGCCTGACATCCTGGCACTGCCCACAGAGCATCTTGGCATTGCCCAAGGGACAAACTGGCAGTGTCAAGGGATGGGGGCAGAGGAGGCAAGACATAATGGGGACAGGGCTTATTGGGCGAGTGATTGGTGCGGGGAAGATGCTGCCACTCTGCAATCGGAATCACTGGGAGAGGAAAAGAGGAGGTGATCATGGCTGGGGGGGGGGGGGATCGGGCATGGTCATCCGGGCGAGGGGGGGTCGGGGCTATCTGGCGGGAGGGGGATGGTCAGGGCTGGCCATGGGGGTGGCGGGTTGGGCAGACTGGCCATGGTGGGGTTGGGAGAGGTGGGTCGGGGAGATCGGGGCTGGCTGGAGGTGGGGACTTTGGGGCAGGCCTAGGCGGGTCTGGGAGGCCAGCGATCAGGGGCTGGCCAGTGATCGGGAGACCGGCAATGAAGGAGGCCACCAGAAGTGGTAAAGTCGTACTGTCACTGGACTAGTAATCCAGAGACCCAGGGCAGTGCACAAATCCCACCTCAGCAGATGATGAAATTTGAATTCAACAAAAATCTGGAATTAAAAGTTTAATGATGATCATGAAACCATTGTCAAATGTTGTAAAAAAAAACATCTGGTTCACTAATGTCCTTTAGGGAAGGAAATCTGCCGTTCTTACCTGACCTGGCCTACATTTGACTCCAGATCCACAGCAGTCAGGATACCTTCTGAAATGGTCTAGCGAGCCATTCAGTTCAAAGGCAATAAGGGATGGGCAACAAATGCTCCCTATGGCATTCTTTCCAAAACTAAAAAAGAAAATGCTGGAAAATCTCAGCAGGTCTGGCAGCATCTGTAAGGAGAGAAAAGAGCTGACGTTTCGAGTCCAGATGACCCTTTGTCGAAGCTGTCAACGATGTGGCTAGACCTGCTGAGATTTTCCAGCATTTTCTTTTTTGATTTCAGATTCCGGCGTCTGTAGTAATTTGCTTTTATCTTGGGATTCTTTCCAGCCTTCTTAATCTTTGGTGGAAAGGTTTTATATAGTATTTCCTGTCTCATTATCTAAATCAAGCTTCAGAGGGTCTATCTAATCTTGTGTCCCATAAAATGCATTTTCACCTTTGATTGCTTGTCATGCTATGATATATCCTTTCTCAGCTATCAAGGAGTTTATAATAGCTGTGATTGAGAGGGCGTGATGCTGATTTCCATGAATTTAAATTCATTTAAATATCATTATACAGCTTAACACCGTTGTTTCCGGGATCGTTAGATTTTCGCCCTGCTGGCGTGCTGACACACCGGTGGGAATCACTATTGATTCTTGAAAACGAAAAACGGTCGTAATGACCACGCCAGGGGTGTGGACGCGAGTATAGTTCCCGGGCAGTGAGGGACATGGCACTACCCCTAGACATCCTACAGGGGAGAGGAAGCCTCTGTGTTGTCCCATTGACGGAGGGCCATGGACAATGAGGAAAGCAGTTAGAACATAGAACATAGAACATTACAGCACAGTACAGGCCCTTCGGCCCTCGATGTTGCACCGACCAGTGAAACCAATCTAAAGCCCATCTAACCTACACTATTCCAATATCATCCATATGTTTATCCAATAACCATTTGAATGCTCTTAATGTTGACGAGTCTACTACTGCTGCAGGCAGGGCATTCCACGCCCTTACTACTCTCTGAGTAAAGAACCTACCTCTAACATCTGTCCTATATCTCTCACCCCTCAATTTAAAGTTATGTCCCCTAGTGTTAGCCATCACCATCCGAGGAAAAAGGCTCTCACTATCCACCCTATCTAATCCTCTGATCATCTTGTATGCCTCTATTAAGTCACCTCTTAACCTTCTTCTCTCTAACGAAAACAACCTCAAGTCCCTCAGCCTTTCCTCATATGATTTTCCCACCATACCAGGTAACATCCTGGTAAATCTCCTCTGCACCCTTTCCAACACTTCCACATCCTTCCTATAATGCGGCGACCAGAACTGTACGCAATACTCCAAGTGCGGCCGCACCAGAGTTTTGTACAGCTGCAACATGACCTCCTGACTCCGAAACTCAATCCCTCTACCAATAAAAGCTAACACACCGTACGCCTTCTTAACAACCCTATCAACCTGGGTGCCAACTTTCAGGGATCTATGCACATGGGCACCCAGATCCCTCTGTTCATCCACACTACCAAATATCTTACCAGTTGTGCCCGCATTGGGGGTGACGATGCCAGCTTGGGTGGGGGGGGATGGGGGGTGGGTTCACTATGTCCTTGAGGGTGGAGAGAGAGGTCCTTTAATGTTACTTTGAAATTGGGGTGCCCCATAAAAATGGCACCTCAATCTCTGAATCCCTGCTTTGCTGGTGAGTTTACTGCCCTCCGCCACCCCCCGCCCCCTCCACTCCCCCAAGCCGGCTGTGTAATCCTTGCAATCACACAGAGTGCTGCTTGATAAGGATAGAAAAGGGAGCTGTGAAATCAGAGGGTTTCACACAGCTTTTCTCGCCTGCTCCAGCACTTTTGGGAAAATTCTCCCTTCCATCTTTCAGAAGGTTTATTAAATTTGAGCCTCGAATATCTGTGGGATGGTTCAGGTGGATGATTCATACCAACATCATTCCCTTCAAAGGAAAACAGGGAGTTCTCTCCGCCTTAGCCTGAATTCCTTTCTCAACAAACATCAAAAACCATTTGATATCCATCTCATTGCTGTTTGTAGGATTTTGTAGTGCGCAAAATAGCTGCTAGATTTGCCCATATGACATTAGTAATTGAAGTTCAAAGTACCCAAAGTGCTTTAAGATGATTCTGACAGACAGGATAGGATTCAGTGTAAATAAATTTTTGTTTTTTCCTTTTTCCTCCTGAAGGCATTGACTCCTTGCTGGGAAATGCCTAGGTACTGTTTGGTACTGCCATCAAATGATTCTTATTCATCTGACAATGTGTTGGCATACTGTTCAAAAGCAGGAGTATCACAGCTGGGTCTGATTCTAACTATACCTACAGGTAATGTTTCTGTCTTCACCAATATGTCTGATTATAATGGGTGACCATGCCCTCTGTAAAAATGCCCTATTTCCATTTCATTTATTTTTAACAGAATTAAAATTGAATGCATTGTACGTAGGGCCGGTAATCCCTTTGGTCAGATTAGCATCTATGGGGTGAACATGAAACTGACCTCCCAAGTATCTATGCAAGCAATATAAATATTCAATATTGCAGTTAGTGTGCATGTGTGCCCACCTTGTCCGAGAACCGACCTGCCCAACATATTGAGCTGGCTATCCCTAAGCATCCCAATCATATACTGAACATATGTTAAACTCCAATTGAAACATTTAAGTAAGTGTCTCAGCATGGGACCTTTTGGGTTGAAGTCAACAGAAACAACATCAGTGGCAGGGAGGTGGGCTGAGGTGGAGGGGTAGCATGTAATGGTGACCAATCTACTGCAGCCTGTTTGGTGCCAAACTGAATTTTAATAAAATAACTTCAAGAGAGGAATTTCAGATGAACATGATAAATGTTCACACATTCCTATCCTGTAGTGCAGGTTCAAGGCCTTGGGTGTTTGAGTTGCATATAAAACAGGATTAAGGCCATTTACGGAAAACTGTTAGTCCTTTATTCTAAAGTTACAGCGACGTCCCAATGCCCTGAGTATCTGCTGTCCAAATCTGGTTCTCTTTGATGCCAGTAGATTGCCAGGTGCCGGTTTTTTGCAAGTTAATATGGTGAGTTCATTGACGGGTACAGAATAGGCACTTTTTCTTAGTTTTGCCAGCACATTTTTATTCTTTCGTAGAATTATTTTTTTAAGTACCATCAGAATTTCTTCCCCTGACGATTTCACTTTGCAAAGTTGTACCTGACTCAGAACATGTCATACGAAGCAAAATAAATGGCTCCAGTTACAGTAGCGATTTTCATAGAAATCATAGATTCCCTACAGTACAGAAGGAGGCTATTTAGCCCATCAAGTATGCACCGACAACAATGCCACCCAGGTTCTATCCCCATAACCATGTGTATTTCCCCTGCTAATCCCCCTGACACTAAAGGGCAGTTTAGCATGGCCAATCAACATAACCCACACATCTTTGGACTGTGGAAGGAATCCAGAGCACCGAGGAAACACATGCAGACATGGGGAGAATGTGCAAACTCCACACAGACAGTCACCTGAGGCCAGAATTGATCCCGGGAGGCAGCAGTGCTAACCACAGTGCCACCCTTCTTTACTTCTCGCCATTTATTATTAAGACCCATTCCCTTAATGTTCTTTTCTTCTATTATCCATTTGAGGAGGGAGAGCTTTCTCAGTGTTTAGTTTGGAGTGATGCAAAGTTGAAATCTAATCCAAAGTTAATTTACAGAAAGGTGATGGAATGGAAAATAAACTAGAAAGAACGAAGAGTTTTTAAAAAAAGTTCCCCCCCCCCCCCACCCAAAGGAAAATGAAATCAGCACTGGATGGCACTCTGAATATATGGGGAGATATTCTTTCAAGGCTGAGCTGCAACACATCTAACCGCACCATACCCGAGTGCTTGATTCCGAATCTAGGGGTGAGTTTGGTGCTTGGGCCTAAACAATGTTACCCACCCAAATTATGAAGGATGTGAGGTTCAGGTTATTTGACTATGGAGCTTCATTTAATTTTAAAAAGACTGTGTTCTTCCTGAATGAAGTTCCCAGCCCTCCTTCAATAACTGGGAGTTGCCCAAAATCAGACGTTCCTCTCCAACGTGCTCCCTCAAACAACCCAGGAGTTTCAGATGTTTAAATTTCCCACAATGGTCCATCAAAACCCTGTGCGCCCCCAACTTCATAACATCAGCAGCTGATGATGGAATAGCCTCTGGCTCACTGACACCATAATGTGGAGATGCCGGCGTTGGACTGAGGTAAACACAGTAAGAAGTCTCACAACACCAGGTTAAAGTCCAACAGGTTTATTTGGTAGCAAAATCCACTAGCTTTCGGAGCGCTGTTCCTTCGTCAGGTACTGGGAGTTCTGTTCACAAATGGGGCATATAAAGACACCAACTCAATTTACAAAATAATGGTTGGAATGCGAATCTCTACAGGTAAACAAGTCTTAAAGGTACAGACAATGTGAGTGGAGAGAACATTAAGCACAGGTTAAAGAGATGTGTATTGTCTCCAGACAGGACAGTTAGTGAGATTTTGCAAGCCCAGGCAAGTCGTGGGGGTTACAGATAGTGTGACATGAACCCAAGATCCTGGCTGAGGCCGTCCTCATGTGTGCGGAACTTGGCTATCAGTCTCTGCTCAGTGACTCTGCGTTGTCGTGTGTCGTGAAGGCTGCCTTGGAGAACGCTTACCCGAAGATCAGAGGCCGAATGCCCATGACCACTGAAGTGTTCCCCAACAGGAAGAGAACACTCTTGCCTGGTGATTGTCGAGCAGTGTTCATTCATCCATTGTCATAGCGTCTGCATGGTTTCCCCAATGTACTATGCCTCGGGACATCCTTTCCTGCAGCGCATCAGGTAGACAACGTTGGCCAAGTTGCAAGAGTATGTACCGTGTACCTGGTGGATGGTGTTCTCACGTGAGAAGATGGCATCTGTGTCGATGATCCGGCACGTCTTGCAGAGGTTGCTGTGGCAGGGTTGTGTGGTGTCGTGGTCACTGTTCTCCTGAAGGCTGGGTAGTTTGCTGCGGACAATGATCTGTTTGAGGTTGTGCGGTTGTTTGAAGGCAAGAAGTGGGGGTGTGGGGATGGCCTTGGCGAGATGTTCGTCTTCATCAATGACATGTTGAAGGCTCCGGAGAAGATGTCGGAGCTTCTCCGCTCCGGGGAAGTACTGGACAACGAAGGGTACTCAGTCCGCCGTGTCCCATGTTTGTCTTCTGAGGAGGTCAGTACGGTTTTTCGCTGTGGCGCGTCGGAACCGTCGATCGATGAGTCGAGCGCCATGTCCTGTTCTTATGAGGGCATCTTTCAGCGTCTGGAGGTGTCTGTTGCGATCCTCCTCATCTGAGCAGATTCTGTGTATACGGAGGGCTTGTCCGTAGGGGATGGCTTCTTTAACGTGTTTAGGGTGGAAGCTGGAGAAGTGGAGCATCATTCTCCAGCTTCCACCCGAAGCACATTAAAGAAGCCATCCCCTATGGACAAGCCCTCCGTATACACAGGATCTGCTCAGATGAGGAGGATCGCAACAGACACCTCCAGACGCTGAAAGATGCCCTCATTAGAACAGGATATGGCGCTCGACTCATCAATCGACAGTTCCGACACGCCACAGCGAACAACTGCACTGACCTCCTCAGAAGACAAACACGGGACACGGTGGACAGAGTACCCTTCGTCGTCCAGTACTTCCCCGGAGCGGAGAAGCTACGGCATCTCCTCCGGAGCCTTCAACATGTCATTGATGAAGACAAACATCTCGCCAAGGCCATCCCCACACTCCCACTTCTTGCCTTCAAACAACCGCACAACCTCAAACAGACCATTGTCCGCAGCAAATTACCCAACCTTCAGGAGAACAGTGACCATGACACCACACAACCCTGCCATAGAACCTCTGCAAGATGTGCCGGATCATCGACACGGATGCCATCATCTCACGTGAGAACACCATCCACCAGGTACACGGTACATACTCTTGCAACCCGGCTAACATTGTCTACCTGATACGCTGCAGGAAAGGATGGCCTGAGGCATGGTACATTGGGGAGACCATGCAGACACTACGACAACGGGTGAATGAACACCTCTTGACAATCACCAGGCAAGAGTGTTCTCTTCCTGTTGGGGAACACTTGAGCGGTCACAGGAATTCGGCCTCTGATCTTCGGTAAGGCGGCCTTCACGACACACGACAACGCAGAGTCGCTGAGATTGATAGCCAAGTTCCGCACACATGAGGACAGCCTCAGCTGGGATCTTGGGTTCATGACACATTATCTGTAACCCCCATGACTTGCCTGGGCTTGCAAAATCTCACTAACTGCCCTGTCTGGAGACAATACACATCTCTTTAACCTGCGCTTAATGCTCTCTCCACTCACATTGTCTGTACCTTTAAGACTTGATTACCTGTAAAGATTTGCATTCCAACCATTACTTTGTAAATTGAGTTTGTGTCTTGATATGCCCTGTTTGTGAACAGAACTCCCACTTACCTGACGAAGGAGCAGCGCTCTGAAAGCTAATGGATTTTGCTACCAAATAAACCTGTTGGACTTTAATCTGGTGTTGTGAGACTTCTTACTGACACCAGCCACTGAAAAGTTGTGACTGCACGCAAGTGGCTGGAGAATTGCAGATCGAGATATTGCAGCTTTCTGCATATAGAGGGGATTTGGAATCAAGAGGTGGGATTTGAAATGGGGGGGCGGGGAGGGGGGGGCATCTCTGAAAGGGAACTAAGTTCCTCAGTTCCCCTTCTTCCTCACCCTGGTGTTTTCCCTCTTTCCCACCTTCAGTCCCCCACTTTCACCTGCTCATGACTGGCTTCAGGTTCTTGGAACTTGTATAAACAGCTGCTGATGCAAAAATACTCAACTATGGGGAGTCAACCTTTACAAGGTATTTTTCAGTAGTATTTGGAGAAGCTATGTGGTAAATAGTATATGTTTGAATATTGATTGATTTTATTATTGTCACACGTATTGGGATACAGTGAAAAGTATTGTTTCTTGCGAGCTGTTACAGACAAAGCATACCATTCATAGAGTACATAGGGGAATAGGAAAGGATAGGGTGCAGAATATAGTGTTACAGTTCCTGATAGTGTATAGGGTCAGATCGGTTTAATGTGAGATAAGTCCATTCAAAAGTCTGATGGCAGCAGGGAAGAAGTTGTTTTTGAGTCAGTTGGAACATGTTTTCAGACTTCTGTATCTTTTTCCCCATGGAAGAAGGTGGAAGAGAATAGGTTCAGGGTGCGTGGGGTCCTTGATTCCGCTGGGTGCTTTCCTGAGGCAATGAAAAGTGCAGACGGAGTCAATGGATGGGAGTCTAGTTTGCGTGATGGACTGTTATATGTTCTGACATTATATGATCTCGTGGACAGGTGCCATGTAGTCAAATTGTGATGTGATCAAAGCTCTCGGAATTCCTCCAATCAGAGTTGGCAAGCCTAAGCCTGAAGCTGATGGGAATAAAGTCAGGATCAACAAGCAAATGCTGGAAGTGGAGCAGGAACTGTGCAACAAATGAGGGTCGGGTCACTGTGGTTGATTGAAGGGAAGTAGAATTGTTACAGAGATTGTGGTTGGAGGGAGCAAAAGGCCAGACTAGTACTGGGGAGACCTGAGGACTCCTTCTCGAGTCTAGGTCAGCTCTCCTGCTCCTCCTGGAGCAAATGTATTATAAATAAAAGTGTTTGTTTTTATTAACTTAATTTCTTCTGGCCGCTCCACAAACACACACTATGGTAAAGTTTTCAGATTTGGCTTGGTGTGTTGAAATGCAGGTCTGATAGTATCATTCTGTTGTATTAGCCTGCCTGCAGCAGAGCCCTCAGTCAATCTCATAGATGGTGAAGATAAAATAAAAATAGAAAATGATGGAAAAATTCAGCAGGTTTGGCAGTGTCTGTGGAGAGAGAAACAGAGTGAATGTTTTAAGTCCATATGGCTTTTCTGCAGCACTCAAGTGGGGTAGAAATGTGATGGATTACATAGCTGGAGAGTGGATGTGGAGGAGGTGGGGCAGAATAGAAGGTCAGGGACAGGTCAGAGCTCAGGAGAGATTGACAATGATGTCATGGACTCAAGACAAAGGGAATGTTAATTATGGCATTAAGGACTAAAGAAGGTGCGGATAGTGATGTAAACCTAAGACTGCAGAATGTGTCAATCGGAGAACAAAGGTCAGTGGTCAGTGAAAGCAAAACTGCGGAACAAGTGACAGATGGCCCTGTCGGGGAGGACAGGGAGTTGTTTGCATTGGGACAAATCAAAGAAACAAAAAACAAAAAGTGAGTCAAGGTGGAGGGGCAATTTCACAGTCTAAAGTTGTTGAACTTAATGTGCATAATCAGAAGATGAGGTATTGTTCCAAAGATAAAATGTCACTGGGCAGGCATGCTTGGTGCAGCCAGTAAATTGACTCAGGTGATATTTAACCCCTCCCACACACTATTCCTGCCCTTGGTGTGGGTGGCTGGGGTGTATGTTTGGTTAATATTGACTCATATCAAAAATGACAAATGCTGTATCCGGCATCACAAAATCCTGGAAGTCCTAAAAATTGGGTCATGTATTGCTGTCCATCATAACGCTTATTAACAAAGGGTCAATTTGCAGGGTTGCTTCGATAGCCCCAAATGCAATTATTCCTCTCCCCATTAGTACGTTCTTCTACTGTTGATAGTTCATTCAGCACTGGTGATGGAGGGGCGTTTCTTCATATGCAGGTCATGGTGCACCGATTCCTTACTCTCCGGGTCGGGTATCCCCAGCACCCAAAATCTGGAAAATCCCCAAATTCAGCACATGTCCAGAATAAGGTTCCTGGATACAGGGTCCGGTGATTCCACACCACAGCACAGTAACAATAAACTCTGGCACTGGTGGCTTGAAGAAACTGTTTTTTCTTGAGTCAACTATTTCAATTTCTAGCTACTTTAACTAACTGGTGTGTTCATTTTAAAACTGACATTCGACTGGAAGCAGCCTCTGTTGTCAATGAAAAAAATTGTCTTTCCACAGAACATACTAAAAAGGAAAATCAAAGGACTCTTTGTTTACACAGAATCAATACACAAACAAGCATTGTGGGCTCGATATTATCCTTCATTTCCACCCCCTCCATCCCACATTTCCTCCACCAAAGCAAGAGAGAAATGGAACGGTGGAGGGCGTTTAAAATTTAACATCGGAAAACATGTCATCACATCTCCAGCAAAGTACTGGCCACTGTTTTTCCACAGCGACATGCATGTATCCCATCTTGGAGAGGCTGGCATATTGTTATCACATTCGAAGCAGGATCCCACCGGAGCCTGATTTAAACTTAACAGCTGCCAACCAGGTTTTCCACGGCTTGGGAAACTTGGCAGCAAAATGGAGGTGACAGCTGCTGGCTCCAGCAGCTAACTGCTTCTTATGGCACTCCAGGTGGACCAGCAAGAGTAAGAGCGCTTCTCCATCTCCTTCACAGAAGCCTTTTGCCTCCCCCCTGCCAATTGTGGCCTCTCTGCTGCTCCAGTCAACAACCCTCCTGCTGCCAAACTCCATCTGTGTCCTGCTGCCGAGCTCTAACCATCCTCCTCTTCACCTACCACCCACCAAGCTCGGATTCCAGGCTCCAACCTTGCCTTCTCGATTGGTTTTCTCATGTGGCAGCTTGCCAGCCTACTACCTGGCTGGAGTGAAAATGGAAGGAGCAAAATGTTCATGTGGTCGTGTTGTTAATATTGCTGGGGCCTCCGTATCTCCAGGCTTTCCAGGTTTTGGAGACGCTGGAGTGCATTTTTCCAGTCTGGGGAGACAGTCTTCGAGGCGGATGGGGAGGAAAATGAGAGAATCTCAAATCAGAGCAGATCCCCGATGCAATCCCAATCCCATCTCCGGATGATCATGCAGGAAGCTGGCTCTGGCGAGCATCAGCTATCCATTGGCAGTGGTGGAGCAAGTTAGTGAAGAAGCTCAATTAATTGTCCTTCCATTGGAGGCAATATGGAGGCAAACTCTTAAGGAAATCTTCCCAATGGCGGATGGAACCTCTTGTGAAACCAAAGTGTAGTCATCCCCGAGAGGTGATCGCCTGCATCAGACCTAGGGCCTTGCAAGGCCAACCCTAAATCCCATTCCCCCTCCCACCCTCTGGAGATTTGGGGATCAGTCAGCCACAGCTGTGGTCAGGAAACATCCTGTGGAGTGTTTGTCTCTCCACACCGCTGTATCACATTGTTCCACAACACCCCTGCCTCCCAGTAAATATTGGACCTGGCACTTTTGACATTCAGCAATTTAATTTTGGTACATTAGGTCAAGGGAACTAAACAGAATGGGTTAAGGGATAGTCGGGTCGGGGCCATTGTCAGGGGGCGGTTGGAGGGCCAGTGTGAATGATTTGGGGATTGGATGTGCATTAACTCAGATGTTAGGTTAGGTTTCAATCTGTAACTACCCAGGTATGTACTGCAGATCTTTTCTAAGTCTCTAATTCTAGCTCAAAATCTGAGACTTTTGCACAGTGTCCAGAGGAATAGGGGAATTGTCTGTCAGAAAGGTAATCTTCCTGGGTGATTCATATGTAGATCTATATGTCAGGACTTACGCCGGGTTCGATGTGCATCCTCAATTATATGTCGAGTCTCTGACAATCTGGAGACTGGATTTTTAAAAAAATTAATTTACAGGATGTGGGTGTTGTTGGCTAAGCCAGTATTTATTGCCCATCCTTCATTGCCCTTCAGAAGGTGGTGCTGAGCTGCCTTCTTGAACTGCTGCAGTCCATGTAGCATAGGTATACCCAGAGTGCTTTAAGGGAAGGAATTCCAGGATTTTGACCCACTGACGTTGAAGGAACGGCAATATATTTCCAAGTCAGGATGATGAATAACTTGGAGGGGAATTTCCAGGTGGTGGTGTTCCTGGTATCTTTTGTCCTTCTAGATGGTAGCGGTCATGGGTTTGGAAGGTGCTGCCTATTAAACCTTAATGAGTTCCTGCGGCGTATCTTGTAGATGGTACACACAGCTACCACTAGTCATCGGTGGTGGAGGGAGTGAATGTTTGTGGAAGTGGTTGCTATCAAGTAGGCTTTGTCCTGGATAGCCATGTAGAGCTTCTTCAGTGTTGTTGGAGCTGCACTCATCTAGGCAAGTGGAGAGTATTCCATTACACTCCTGACTTGTCCCTTTTAGATGGTGGACAGACATTGGGGATCAGGAGGTGAGTTACCTGCTACAGGATTCCTGGCCTTTTAACCTTTCATCAAACCATATTAACTCTGATTGTAATGTGATTTTCTAAATTTCCTGCCACTACTTCCTGAACAATGGATTCCAGAATTATTCCAATGACAGGTGTTAGCCTCTATCTCCCTCATTTCTAGAATAGAGGTACGACATGTAAATTTTACAATCTGCTGGGACCTTGGTAGAATGAAGGACATTTTGGAAGATTACAACCAACGCATCCACTGTCTCTGCAGCTGTTTCTTTACAGACTCACAGAGAATGGGCATTGCCACATTGATCAAGTGGAAGTATTAACCCTCCCACCCATTTTCCCAGTCTTCCACCACAAATGTCTGATAAACTATTTACCATATAAGTTTGGACTTTTTCTGATACTTTTAGTCACCTCTGCAGACAGTACTCCATTGGGCTGGGCAATAGATTTCCTAAATTGTATCTATTCCTATATTGCGAAGAGGAGAAGGGTTTGGATAAAGCTAGATTAGGAGCAGCGAGAGTGAGGCATCACAAAAGTTCCTAATAATTTCCTAATTAGTAGATAATCATTCACAAGCATTTACAGATCAACAAGGTCTTACTAAGATTTCTTCGAGTGTGTCTATTGGTCCTTCTGGCACTGGGCAAAGGAAGAGATGAACAAGACACAATGATTTTATGGAGTTTATGACTTATATAAAGTATTGTATGTGATTGACTATGGCTGAAGACATGGGCAGCAGGAATCATCCCAATGAAATATAGAAATTGAAGGTGTTTTGGTTCTCTTAGAGTGCATATAATTTGGAATGTCTGGGATAGGGTCATGATGATAAATGTGTGAAGCCCTTCATCCTTAGTTGCCCTTGTCATTTCGTATGATCTAACTGATTGAAACAATGACTTATACGATCACGGTTTGTGTCTCAAATCAAGCTCCTGCTTGATTGTGCAATTCATTACCTCTGCCAGTGCACAGATAGAAACCAAGCACAGAAAACTACCCAATTCTTCATAAATCAAATTCTCAGTAGTATTAAACAGCAATTTATTAAAACCTCAGTAAGTGTTTTGCAGTACAAACAATTCAAAATCCAACAATCTGCACGAGTAAAGGATAACCCAGCATTGGGAAGTGGGTTTGAAAAAAGAATCTCACTCATAGTTATTTCGGTTCAGGGAATCTCTTGTGTCAATTTCCCATAGATCCTACTTATTTCATGACATTCAAAGACATTCGCTAATCAATTTTTACATCACTGAATGTTGCAGTTTTAAAAACCTACCCACAAAAACATTAATAGTATCCAAAAGTGTTTCTGAAGGGAATTTTATTAATAGTCTTCTGCTTAAAAAGAAAAGTTCGTTAACCTCTTCTCTCATTCCTTCAGTGGTGATCTTAAAATGATGCCTTTCATTTCTCAACTCAATATCCGATGGAAATAGTTTTCCTTGTTTTACCTCATTCAAGCCCCTCCTAATTTTATAAACCTCTATTTTCTTCTCTTCATCATCTGAGTCTTTTTGAAAAGAATCCTATTCCCTCCTCATAAGTAAATCCTCTCAATCCTGCATTACAGGCAGGGAGAGATGATGGAATAACTTCTCCTTTTTCTCTCAGCTGACTGCAATAAATGTATTTTTAAGCAGGAGTGCTTTCACCCTTTTGAGTGCTGTGGCATTCAAGAATAGTAATGAACAGGTTTTCTTGTAAGATTAAAATCAAAAGACTTTTTAAAATTCATTTCCAGGATGTGGCATTGCTGGCTGGGCCAGCATTTATCTCCCACACCTAACTGCCCTCCAGAAGGCATTTGAGAGTCAACCATTGCTGTGAATCTGGAGTCACATGTAGGCCAGGCCAGGTAAGGATGGCAGATTTCCTTCCCTAAAGGACATTAGTGAACCAGATGGTTTTTTAATGACAATCGACAATGGTTTCATGTTCATCGCTAGACTTCTTTTTAATTCCAGATTTTTATTGAATTCAAATTTCACCATCTGAGGTGAGATTCAAACTTGGGATTCCCAGAGCATTTGTGGTGAACCATAGATGGTTACCACTATGGGTACTTGTACATATGTTACTCTTGTTACTGTTGGGGTTAGGTTTGGGGTGTTCCACCTGCTAGCATTGTTCTGTGGTACATTCCGGTTGGCTCCGCCTACCTATAGGAGTATAAAGGTCACTGCACTGCCTAGTGACCCTTTAGTCTGGGATTGTATTGTTAAGCAGTATGCTCCATTCTTGTTACTAATAAAAGCCTTTATTTCCCGGGTACGATCCAGCCTCCCGAGTGAATTAATCGCGCATCCGCATTACCTTGGGTCTCCGCATTACTAGTCCAATGATAATAGCACTATGCCACCCCTATAGGATAAAAATGTATTGTCACAATACCTGAAATGTAAAACAGTCACCCCCCAAACAAGCAGGAAATAATTATTTCTAAAGATGTAGCATGCACTTAAATTATTACCAGAGTAAAACAAATCACTTATTTTTAACCAGTCCTTTAAGGTGGAAGTGGAGAAACATTGCAGGTCTGAAGGATTCCTTCTCTTGGTTTCTTTGAAGAAAAATGGAGGTTAGAATTTTCACAGGCGAAATCACGGGCTGAGCTCCTGTAGAGAAGAAATGTAATCATGGGGTAAAACAAATGACCCCCTTTCACTGTTTTGAGGTGACTGTTTGTTTTATGCAGATTTCATCTCTTCAGGCTGGGTGTAATCACTCTGTATCGCTGGTCCCAGACTGTCTTGCTTCATTCCCTTGTGGATTAATAAGGTTGTCAACCCCCTCTCCAGCTAGTTGTCGTCATGTGAGGGCAGTTTTGATGCATCCTACTGTCCACATAATGGGTTGGAGTTGAAGTGATTGATGCATAATGTGAGGAATGATTGATACCTCATCAACAGACCAGATATGATTAGCTCACTGAAAGATTTTATTTGACATTGCATCCTCATGGGGCCGAAAGGTTTGGTACCCATTGTCCTTTAAAGCTCTTCCATTAAAATGGTGGTGGGAAAGTCAATATATACCTGGAAAACCTATTTGCATTTTTAAGTCACTTCATAGATATATTAGGGTACATTTTACAGTCCCACCCGCTGCGGGAACTGTCACAGTCGGGACAGACAATTTGACAGGCTGTTTAAAGGTCTGTTACCCTCAAGTGGGATTGGCTGGTCTCGGGGCGGGGTGGGGGGGGTTAGGGCCTTGGTGGGATTATCATTGATGCAGAGTCGATGGGCACTGTAGAGATTGTCTGAAACCGCAAATAGACATTTGCTGTATTTCCCAAACTTGTTGTGAGTGAATACAGCATCCAATATTTTGTGTTGCTTTCTTTCTAAAAGTACAGAGTCCATACTCCAATTATCTTCATGGGAATGACATGACTGTCGCTGCTAATTTCATACAGCAGCACTATGGTCCAGTTTCCCTATGTGTTGCTATTACACATGATTTTCCCAAGGCAAAATCTCAGGGTGATGGCTACTTGTGGTCTCTATATGCCCTGTTTGAGAGCAGATATCCACTCCATCTGAGGAAGGAGCAGCGCTCCGAAAGCTAATGGCATTTGTTACCAAATAAACCTGTTGGACTTTAACCTGGTGTTGTTAAAACTCTTGTGGTACTTGTGGCAAAGCAGTAGGCCATCAACTAAACCAAGTTTAGGCAGCCAACCAAGGAGGATTTTGCCACATATGTGCAATTTTGTCAATGATACATGAGACTTAAAATGGGTCAAACTTCATATAAAGCAAATGAGGTGGTTGCATATTGGGAGACCATTGTGGTAAGTGGAACTTACTCAATTATTTGTTTGAAAGGAGAATAAATAGATATATATGGTTAATCAGAGAGTTTACACTGAGGAAGCTGAACTCTCCGTTTGAGAATTCTACAAGAGAATTCGAGAATTCTACAAAGCCTTGTGTTACAGGAATTGTGTTCCTGATGTCAGGGTCCCAATGATTTCAGCAAAATCCCACCCAATGGATGAGACTTTCGGAAATTGAAGTGATATCTTGAGTGCACCTTTAATTATTCAATAAGTCACCCATTTTGTGAGGACTGCCAGTAGTTTGATAGCTCCAAAATTATCCAAGTTTATAATTGTAGAATAACCAACGATTTCTGTAGGATTTGATTTTCCCATACCAAAGTCCTAATCATTGGTATATTAATGCTTAAATAACTTGTATTAAATTATCACATGGTTTCTTAAATCCCAATTGCACTTATCCCCATTAACATCATGTTTGTGCAGTTGACTCAAGCACAAGAGCCTGCTTTCCATATTGGAAACATTGGTCTAAGTATTCTGTGACTTATCTAGATAGTCTAGGAGCGCTGCTCCTTCCTCAGATGGAGTGGATATCTGCTCTCAAACAGGACATACAGAGACCACAAGTAGCCATCACCCTGAGATTTTGCCTTGGGAAAATCACGTGTAATCTATTTTACTTCGTACTAAACACATTTCCTCTTTTGACAACGGGATTGCACACTAGGAGCAAATGAAGCAAATGTCAAACTAACCATCTAACCTTCCATCATATATTATTCAACTTTGTCCATTTGCCAGTTATATGATATTTTCTTAATCCAGTGAGCACAGCAACGATCATGTTTCATTTACAACGTAATCATCTCCATTGTACATCAGCTTATACCCCTCTATCTAAACTCTGCAACTTTGAGGCATTAAAGGAGTGCTTGCTATAATGCTGGGTCGAAGGATACCAAAGTTGATCACCAAACTTTATGAAGTTAGCGAATTCCAGTTTTGGAACTGCATGGCTATCTGTAATATACTACATTGTTCTTTTGAAGTAAGCATGTTAAAAAAAAGGAAAGGATAAAGTAGATTTAATAAAGTTAATCATTAGAGCCCTTTGATCTCCATAAAGGAATTCTCAGTGAAAAGCTATGCACTGGAAGCACAAATCTGTAAAATCTACCCTCATGTTCAAAATGTAGCATTGCCAATTGCCTTACATAAAGCTGGCATATCCAGCTTTGACTTAATAAACCTGGAAGCACAAAACTCCACTGGCTGTGCCAAAGGGAGAATCCATTCACAGAGCAGTGTCTGACAATTTTGTACTGATCTCTACGGCCAGCTCCCTGATCAGTAATCACATTGAGCGAGACCTTGCAGTTTATGTGGAGAGTTGTAATAAATGGGGCTAGCGCCAGGTGCCCCCTCATGATGCATCCATTCATTGCAGGTCAAAGTGAGTGATTTTGCAATCTTTACCCAACTAGTCTCATGGTGAACAAATTTCATAAACTCTACATTGTGATTTAATGTGTTTTGTGCTCTGACCTATATCCTACTGAAGTGAAGATCTAAGTGTCGATCATTGCAATATCTCACTGGTGACAGGGGAATCCAGGAAACCTGTTGCCTCATCTCGGGGTACTCATTTTTCAATGGTTGACTTGGCAATCCTGCACTACCAATTTATGCAGCTCTCATTCCAGTGTTAAAATGACCTTAAAAATGTCTCATCAATAGTTGTGACTGAATCCACAGCATGGTCAGTGCTGACAAATACCTCCATATTGTTCCACCTTCAAGGACCTTTCACAAACTCCCCTTTCTCATCATTCAACGTGCTTAGAACTCACAGAAAGATATTCATTTTCAACACAACAACAACTTATATTGATTTTGCAACTTTGAGTTAATGAAATGTTCCAAAGTGCCATTTTTTGAAAGTAAACACTTCGGACCCCCAGGACACTCAGCTAAGAGCATCAAGGAAGCCTAAGGGCATCACAGACCTGTTATTGCTCAATCGGAAGAGCATTCACAAGAGCATTATAAAACAAAGTACAACATGAGCCAAATAAGTGGATATTAGGTCAGATGACCTAAAGCTTGGGCAAACAGGTAGGTGCCTTTTAAAAAATGCCTTAAAGGAAGAAAATGAGGTAGAGAAGTAGAGAGGTGCAGGTAGGGAATTCCAGAGTTTGGGCCTAGGGAACTGAAGGCTTAGCCACCATTGGTGGAATGAGTATGGTTGGGATTGCAAAAGAAGCCAGAATTAGTGATGTGGTGATATTGCAGAGGGCTATGGGTTTGGAGGAGATTACAGAGATAGGAAAAGGCAAGGCTAATTCATTCAGTGAAAATTAAATACCAGGAATACTCCGAATAGGAAACAAAAGCAATGGTAAGTGAAACCAATTAAAATACAAAAATTATTTATTATCCAAGTAATAAGTGGGGGAACCCATGACTATTCATCTATTAACATCTATCAACATGCACATTGACTGGCAGACTCAAGTCGGTAAGGGTGGAATGGAGGAAGAGTTCTTAGAATGCTGTCGGGATAGTTTCCTTGAACAGCATGTTCCAGAACCGACGAGGGAACGAGCTATTTTGGATCTGGTATTGTGTAACGAGGTAGGTAGAGTTAAGGATCTTATTGTGAAGGACCCTCTTGGGTCTAGTGACCACAATATGGTCGAATTTCTGATTCAGATGGAAGAGGAGAAAGTTAGGTCCCAAACCAGTGTCCTCTGTTTGAACAGAGGGAAATATGATAGGATGAGGGATGAATTGGCTAAGGTAGACTGGGAGAGCAGGCTGGCAGGTAGGATAGCTGAGGAACAGTGGAGGATTTTTAAGGAGATCCTTTTCAGTTCTCAGCAAAAATATATTCCAGCAAAAAACAAGGATTGTAAGAAAAGGGAGAACCAGCCGTGGATAACGAAGGAAATAAAGGAGAGTATTAAAATAAAAACAGCTGCGTACAGAGTGGCCAAAAATAGTGGAGAAACAAGTGATTGGGAAAAATTTAAGAAACAACAAAGAGAGACTAAGAAAGCGATAAAGAAAGGAAGGATAGACTATGAAGCTAGGCTAGCAATTAATATAAAAAATGATAGTTAAAGTTTTTATAAATATATAAAAAGGAATAGAGTGGCTAGAGTGAATATTGGACCCTTGGAGGACGAGAGGGGGGAGTTAATAGTGGGAAATGAGGATATGGCTGAGTCTTTAAATAAGTTTTTTGTGTCGGTCTTCACGGTGGAGGACACAAATAGTTTGCCAAATATTAACGATAGAGGGTTGGCAGCAGGAGAAATACTTAATACGATTAATGTTACCAGAGAGGCAGTGCTGGGTAGACTAATGGGACTGAAGGTGGACAAGTCCCCGGGTCCGGATGGAATGCATCCCAGGGTATTGAAAGAAATGTCAGAGGTAATAGTGGATGCGTTAGTGATTATTTATCAAAACTCGTTGCATTCTGGGGTAGTGCCGGTTGATTGGAAAACGGCTAATGTTACGCCGCTGTTTAAAAAAGGAAGGAGACAAAAGGCGGGTAACTATAGGCCGGTCAGCTTAACGTCTGTAGTAGGGAAAATGCTGGAATCCATTATTAAAGAGGAGATAGCAGGGCATCTGGATAGAAATGGTTCGATCAATCAGACGCAGCATGGATTCATGAGGGGAAAGTCGTGCTTGACGAACATGTTGGATTTTTATGAAGATGTGACTAGGGCGGTTGATGGAGGAGAACCGGTGGATGCGGTGTTTTTGGATTTCCAAAAGGCGTTTGATAAGGTGCCCCATAAAAGGCTGCTGAAGAAGATTAGGGCACACGGAGTTGGGGGTAGTGTGTTAAAGTGGATTGGGGACTGGCTATCCGACAGGAAGCAAAGAGTCGGAATAAATGGGTGTTTTTCCGGTTGGAGGAAGGTAACTAGTGGCGTGCTGCAGGGATCGGTACTCGGGCCGCAACTGTTTACCATTTATATAGATGATCTGGAGGAGGGGACGGAGTGTAGGGTAACGAAGTTTGCAGACGACACAAAGATAAGTGGAAAAGTGAATCGTGTGGAGGACGGAGAAGATCTGCAGAGAGATTTGGACAGGCTGAGTGAGTTGGCGAGGATATGGCAAATGGAGTATAACGTTGATAAATGCGAGGTTATACACTTTGGAGGAAATAATAACAAATGGGATTACTATCTCAATGGAAACAAATTAAAACATGCTACCGTGCAAAGGGACCTGGGGGTCCTTGTGCATGAGACGCAAAAGTCCAGTCTGCAGGTACAACAGGTGATCAAGAAGGCAAATGGGATGTTGGCCTATATTGCGAAGGGGATAGAATATAAAAGCAGGGATGTCTTGATGCACCTGTACAGGGCATTGGTGAGGCCGCAGCTGGAATACTGTGTGCAGTATTGGTCCCCTTATATGAGGAAGGATATATTGGCACTGGAGGGAGTGCAGAGAAGGTTCACCAGGTTGATACCGGAGATGAGGGGTTTGGATTATGAGGAGAGGCTGAGGAGATTGGGTTTGTACTCGTTGGAGTTTAGAAGGATGAGGGGGGATCTTATGGAGACTTATAAGATAATGCGGGGGCTGGATAGGGTGGAGGCGGAGAGATTCTTTCCACTTAGTAAGGAAGTTAAAACTAGAGGACACAGCCTCAAAATAAAGGGGGGTCGGTTTAAGACAGAGTTGAGGAGGAACTTCTTCTCCCAGAGGGTGGTGAATCTCTGGAATTCTCTGCCCACTGAGGTGGTGGAGGCTACCTCGCTGAATATGTTTAAAGCGCGGATGGATGGATTCCTGATCGGTAAGGGAATTAAGGGTTATGGGGATCAGGCGGGTAAGTGGTACTGATCCACGTCAGATCAGCCATGATCTTATTGAATGGCGGGGCAGGCTCGAGGGGCTAGATGGCCTACTCCTGCTCCTATTTCTTATGTTCTTATGTTCTTAAAATAGGTTATATTTTGCTCCATGTGCTAATTGGTAGATAAGGGGCCAAGAGAAACAAATGCAACATCACCTAAACTGTGACTCCTGTATTCATTACGATATCAACATAGCAGGTTCATAGACCACTTCACACATGCTAGGACATGGCAAAAGAAACCACCACCTCTTTGCAATAATATGATATGGACTGCTGCAGAATAATCTGCAGGAAGCATCTGAAATGGTGATGGCACGTCCCCCATGAAGCTTAAGCTTTCAAAGCACTATTGGAGAAATGTTCACATTTCAGGCAGCTTGTAGTGCTTGGAATTAACAGCTGGAAAATTCTGTGGCACTGAATTCCTGTAGACCAGAGGTGGATTTGAGCCTATGCATTTTTTGGATGGAAAGTTATGGTTGGCAGGGTAGCGTTCTGGTCAAACCCCTTGTGCTCAATCTATTGCAAAAATGTGCCAGATGCAAAATTGGGAATCTGCAACTTTTAACTGTTATGAGCAACCACCTGAAACAGGTGTTAGGCACCTTGATTTGCAAATAGGAGGCCTTCCACCAGACTAAGGGCCCCTGTGCAAATCTGGCATGTAAATTCATGCAGCTTGTATCTAGTTAGCTCTTCAGTGGCCTAACTAGCATTCAGTAAATGAACTGCTGCAGACTGCCAATGAAAAGGTAAGTAAACTTTTGATTGGTTTCATCGTGGTGTGGTAGGTCGCTGGAGGGCCGAATATCACTGGCCCTTGTGTGCAGAATGGTTCAATAAAGCCAGATGCACTTCCTGAAGCCCCTAATAGTGAGCTCCATCAGTGACACTGGATTGATCCACGACAAACTGGTTTCATGCAACTGAAGCCTGAGGCCCAACTTAGAACAAGTTTCAGGACAACATCCTCAGTTGCACATTTACTCCACCCACTTCACGATGGAAACCATCGTGAATTCAATTTTTCCCCCCTCGTTTTTGGATTAAACCTTTTAAGTTAGGAACTTTACAGCTCTGTTAACAACAAGGTCCAGCCTGTATAATTAAATGATGAAACATCAGCAACTAAATTTCCGTTTTGTCCCATGGCCTTCCCAGAGCTCAGAGGAACTGCTGGGAATTAATGATGAAAGTTTTACATCGTCCATGGCTGGTTTGTGTCTGGTAGTGCTACAGAGGGCACTACGTTTGCCATAAACAATAATCAGGAAGCTATGGAAACAGTCAGCTGCATTCAGAGGGCAAAGCAGCCTGACCACATTGTCAGAGAACTCACATTGTCTGACTACTGAAGTAAAGGTAATCAATGGTGAAGAACAGTTATCCAGGAAGGCTGCTGAAAAGAAAATTGGGAATCTTCAATAGGAATTCAATCATTTCAGAGAGAAATGTAGTCAGCATGCAACTAAACAGTTTGCACTGAGCATCTTGTTTGTTGCTAATTGTGCCACCTCAGTTAATGATAAATAGTTTTAAATATCACAAAGAAAATTCAATATTGAGGAAAAATCTGTGGTGATCACTTGCTGGCATGGACATCCAATTAAAGGTCATCACCCTGAAATATTGGGCACAGTTTTAACCTTACTGAAGTAGAGAAGGTGAGTGAATCAGTCTCTATATTGATTTTACTCTCCATTAAAACCAATGAAAAGTCAAATTTGATGGGGTGTAAAACTGATGTTTTACCCAATCTCATGTCTTTTCCATTTATTGCATTAGATTGAAATGATTCCCTTTAACTCTTGTTTCACCTCTTACAGATACTGCCTCCGTGCCGGTTCACCCTTTACCAAGGCCCGAAAATGGCCGCAATCGGGACTGCCCCTGAAACGGGCATGAGGGCCATTTAAATGCATTTGCATGCATTTAAATTGACTTAATGGGCTGCATGCCCAAACTTACTGGCACTTCCCCCTTTACCATCACATTCGCCCATCCAGAATTGGCACGAAATAGACATGCTCCAAAAAAAATCCGATTCAGGCACTCCAGTTAGTGAGGAGGTTAGTGCCGAGCATCCGACGGCTTTCTGCCTGAGATCGGTGGGGAGGGGGTGTGAAGGGGAGGTCCACTGCCACTCTGCCTGAGATCGGTAGAGGGGGAAGGGGGGATGGGCCTGTGATCGGTCTGGGTGGCGGAGGAGGTGGAGGGATAAGGGGGTCAGTAATGATGTGGAGGTGGGGCGATGTCTATGGTGCCAGGGGGAGGCATTATCCGGCCCGGGAGGGATGTGGCAGAGGAGTTGCATTCTATCTTTTTTTTCTGCGCATGCGCAGTTGGATGCTCCGATCGGAGTTGCAGGATTTCGGCAGGTTAAGCCCCGCCCACAGGCTTGTGCAGTGCGATTCGGAATTGCTGATATTTTTTCATGATGTGGATATGCCGGCGTTGGACTGGGGTAAACACAGTAAGAGTTTTAACAACACCAGGTTAAAGTCCAACAGGTTTATTTGGTAGTAAATACCATTAGCTTTCGGAGCGCTGCTCCTTCGTCAGATGGAGTGGAAATCTGCTCTCAAACATGGCACAGAGACACAAAATCAAGTTACAGAATACTGATTAGAATGTGAATCTCTGCAGCCAACCAGGTCTTAAAGATACAGACAATGTGAGTGGAGGGAGCATTAAGCACAGGTTAAAGAGATGTGTATTGTCTCCAGACAGGACAGCCAGTGAGATTCTGCAAGTCCAGAAGGGAAGCTGTGGGGGTTACTGATAGTGTGACATAAACCCAACATCCCGGTTTAGGCCGTCCTCATGTGTGCGGAACTTGGCTATCAGTTTCTGCTCAGCGACTCTGCGATGTCGTGTGTCGTGAAGGCCGCCTTGGAGAACGCTTACCTGAAGATCAGAGGCTGAATGCCCGTGACTGCTGAAGTGCTCCCCCACAGGAAGAGAACAGTCTTGCCTGGTGATTGTCGAGCGGTGTTCATTCATCCATTGTCGTAGCGTCTGCATGGTTTCCCCAATGTACCATGCCTCGGGACATCCTTTTCTGCAGCGTATCAGGTAGACAACGTTAGCCGAGTTGCACGAGTAGGTACCGGATGAATAACGGATGAATGAACACCACTCGACAATCACCAGGCAAGACTGTTCTCTTCCTCTGGGGGAGCACTTCAGCGGTCACGGGCATTCAGCCTCTGACCTTCGTGTAAGCGTTCTCCAAGGCAGCCTTCATGACATATGACATCGCAGAGTCGCTGAGCAGAAACTGATAGCCAAGTTCCGCACACATGAGGACGGCCTAAACCGGGATGTTGGCTTTATGTCACACTATCAGTAACCCCCATAGCTTGCCTCCTGGACTTGCAGAATCTCACTGGCTGTCCTGTCTGGAGACAATTCACATCTCTTTAACCTGTGCTTAATGCTCCCTCCACTCACATTGTCTGTATCTTTAAGACCTGGTTGGCTGTAGAGATTCGCATTCTAATCAGTATTCTGTAACTTGATTTTGTGTCTCTGTGCCCTGTTTGAGAGCAGATTTCCACTCCATCTGACAAAGGAGCAGCGCTCTGAACGCTAATGGTATTTGCTACCAAATAAACCTGTTGGACTTTAACCTGGTGTTGTTAAAACTCTTACGATATTTTTTCAGCCAGAGTGCGTATGGGGGCAACTGAGAACGGATCTAAAAGTCGGATCTGAAACACTCCCAGTTTCAAGTCCGCCCAGCACTTAGAATCAAAATGGTAAAATAAGGCCCTGTGTGTCAAAGAAGCAAATTTGCATGTTTCCCAACTGGAAACCATGGATGCAGAGGGATATCCACTTCTTGCAGAAGTCTAGGTCTGAGGTGTTCAAGTCAGGTGACCCTGACCTATATAAGAAAGCCAGATATGATCTAAGGGGATCCATTAAAGATTCCAAAAAACAGTACCGGACCAAGCTAGTGTCCCAGGCTAGCCACACAGACCCCTGCCGACTATAGCAAGGTCTGCAAGATGTAACAGCCTACAACATGAAGGCATGTAAAATCGCCGGCTCCAATACACCCCTCCCTGATGTGCTCAATGTATTCTATGCCCATTTTGAGCAAGAGGTCAGCAAGAGCACTCCCTCCACCCCAGAAACCTCGGACAGACCTGTATCTGAGATCAGCATTGCAGATGTCAGAGCAGCCTTCTCGAAGGTCAACCCACAGAAAGGGATTGGCAGGGATGGAGAACCCGGATGAGCACCCAGATCCTGTGCGGACCAGCTGGTGGGGATATTCGCAGACATCTTCAACTTCTCGTTACAACAATCTGATGTCCCTATCTTCTTCAAGAAGATGACCATCATCCCGGTACCAAAGAAAAGCCAAGCAGCGTGCCTTAATGACTATCGTCCGGTGGCTTTGACATCCATCATTATGAAGTGCGTCAAAAGGTTAGTCGTGGCATGAATCAATTCCAGCCTCCCAGATTGCCTGGATCCACTACAGTTCGCCAACTGCCATAACAGGTCCACAGCAGGCGCCATCTCCTTGGCCCTGCACTCTAGATAACAAGGACACATATGTCAGACTCCTATTTACCAACTACAGCTCAGCCTTTAACACTATTATTCCTACATAACTCATCTCCAAACTCCATGGCTTGGGGCTCAGCTCCTCCCTCTGTGACCGGATCCTGAACTTCCTAGCCCACAGACCACAATCAGTAAGGATAGGCAACAACACCTCCTCCACGATCATCCTCAACACCGGTGCCCCACAATGCTGTGTCCTCAGCCCCCTACTATACTCTTGTACACTGATGACTGTGTGGCCAAATTACACTCCAGCTCGATTTTCAGTTTGTTGACGACACCATCGTAATGGGTCAGATCTCAAACAATGACGAGACAGAGTACAGGAGAGAAACTAGTGACGAAAATAATCTCTCCCTCAATGTCAACAAAATGAAAGAGATATTCTTTGATTTCAGGAAGTGGAGTGGAGGACATGCCCCTGTCTACATCAGTGGGGATGAAGTAGAAATGGTCGAGAGCTTCAGGTTTTTAGGTGTCCAGATCACCAACAACCTGTCCTGGTCCCCCCATGCCGACGCTATAGTTAAGAAAGCCCACCAACGCTTCTACTTTCTCAGAAGACTGCCTGCAATGACTCTTACCAACTTTTATAGATGCATCATAGAAAGCATTCTTTTTGGTTGTATCACAGCTTGGTATGGCTCCTGCTCTGCCCAAGACCGCAAGGATCTACAAAAGGTCATGAATTTAGCCCAATCCGTCACACAAACCAGCCTCCCATCCGTTGACTCTGTCTACATTTCCCTCTGCCTTGGAAAAGCAGCCAGCATAATTAAAGACCCCACGGACATACTCTCTTCCACCTTCTTCCATGGGAAAAAGAGACAAAAGTCTGAGGTCACGTACCAACCGACTCAAGAACTGCTTCTTCCCTGCTACCATCAGACTTTTGAATGGACCTTTCTCGCATTAAGTTGATCTTTCTCTACACCCTAGCTATGACTGTAACACTACATTCTGCACTCTCTCCTTTCCTTCTCTATGTACGATATGCTTTGTCCATATAGCACGCAAGAAACAATACTTTTCACTGTATACTAAAACATGCGACAATAATAAATCAAATCAAACATCGGCCAGAATCTTACCACCCCTCCTGCCATGGGAATCGGAGCGGGCTGGTGGCGGACCATGAAAAGGTCCGTTGACCTCAGGCGGGATTTTACAGTTTCGGGATGAGTGATGCTGTAAAATCCCACCCATCATCTTCCATCTGGCAGGAAAGAAAAAAAGAAGGAGGTAATTTTTCCTTTAGGTGACCGTCAATTTTGGATCATTGTACATCTCTCCAAACTTTCACTTCAATTGACAGCAGCCTCTGTCAAAAACCAGGGCTTCGATCTGATACTTTCCCCAGAGCTGAGTGAATTTGAATAGCATAGCTCGAGCATGTATAATGTACCTAATTTCCCAGGGCACATGAGCAGTGCTGAGGGAACATGTTTTATTAGCTTGCATTTTTCTACCCAGAGCTTTCCTTTGATTAATTTTGGAAAAAGATAAAAGGGCAATTTTGAAAAAGTCAGCTTAAGTAAAAGGCATACGAGTGATTGATTTTTGGAAGGAAAATCTGTTGTGGCACATTTTCAGCTGCAAAACTGATGACTCACTTGTGAAGGTGGTAGTGAGCAGCCTTTAACGGCAAAGTAACCAGAAAATCTTGTCTATTTGGTGGGATCCAATGTGGGTTGGCCCTTGGATAAATCCTGGGAAAGGGAGAGAATAATGGGAGATGGATCAGTAGGGTAGTTTAGCTGAGCATGGACTGGGTTTGGAATACTACTGTTACGTCTGAAATGAATCTTGCTGCTTCTCCCAGCAAAGCAGTGAAGAAAACCACAAACATTCTTTTGACAATATCCTGGTCTGTTTAAGGGTTTGTGGCTATGCTGCGTGAGAAACAGGTAACACTGAGTATAGCAGGCCCAGTGTAATGCCCCACTAGAGGTGAAATATCGTGGAGGGTTGTTGAAACATCATTTATATAAATAAGGGCCTAATACTCATTTCTAACAGGCACTGGGGATGCCTGGGATGCTGTAATCAAGAGTATTGCACTGCCAATGCCGCACACACAGATCAGACATGGACATTGTACCTCAGAATTGAGTCTTGCTGTCCCTATTATACACCAAAATGAGCCAATTAAGGACCAGTTTTCCTATTTCAGTGTGTATTGCACACAGATTAACGCAGTGTGAGACAATGACAGCGAGGAAAGCGATGTGGGTTGGGGTTTCGCCTGCATACCCTAAGACACTGGTAACTTTGTGTTGAATAGATGGAGGATTACCATCCAGAAAGAATACACAGAAACGTCTGGAGAAGGCTGGAATTCCGTGTATCTGAGGATTTTCGCTCCATGATTTTTATTACCTAATGGAGTTAACGAAATATTCAGAAAGATTATGGTCGGAACTCTCCGTCTGTTCACGCCGGCGGGATTCTCTGGTCCCGCCAACAGCACACCCCTGCCTGTGGGTTTCCCAGTGGCGTGGGGTGACTTCAATGGGAAATTCCATTGGCAGCGGTGGGACCTGAGAATCCTGCCTCCCACTGCTGAGAAACACGTGGCCCGGAGGCCGGAGAATCCACCCTCTGTTCGGGTTTTGCAGTTTTCGTATATAGATCAGTGAGATTGTGGGCGGGTTTCTCCAGCTTCCAGGACACGAGTTTCCCCATTCGCTAGTGGTGAATTTCTCTGGTCCCGCTGCTGTCAATGGGATTACCCATTAAGGGCACTGCCACACTACCAGGAAACTGGCAGGCGGGGTGCGCCGCCAGCGGGACCAGAGAATCCCGCTGCCAGCGAAAGGTTGGAAGACTCCGGCCTGTATCAAAAAATGTATGTTTGTCTCAAGGGGAATTTTTATAATCTTTGAAATGTACATTCAAATTGGTGAACATCATCAAAATATCAAATTAACTACCAGAAAAATGATTGTCTCGTGCAGCAGACAGACTCCACTACACTTCCATGGTTGATTTACATTCATAAAGGAAATTGTTAGCATAGGAGCTGCAACAATTTTAAGATATTGATCAGAAATAAAGCTGTTTCTTGCAAAACACTTGGAGATGATAATTGTACCAAATTGATGATACACAAAATATGAGAACAAATAATGATTTCACCGATTTTCTAGAATCTCAGCAGCTGAAACAGAGAATCGAGAGCAAAACAGTTGCCCGATGAAGATCTCAATGAGCAAAAGATGCACTTTGATGAAATATTAGCCTCTTGTGAAAAAAGATCTAACTCTCAACTTCATAAAATCTCTGTGTTGGGACTGTGACTTGTTTGAAAAAAAAACATAACTTACGTTTGAGAGCCAATAATATATTTGAGCACCACAATAGCCAACAATTGATTTTCATATCATTAAAAAGTTTAAACATTAACTTTTGTTTTATTTTTCAATGAGAGAAAGAAGAATGTGGTGGACTATAATGTTCTTGAAAGTGAGGATACCTTCATGAATTTGGAATTAATAATTGGTACCAAATTCTTGCATGTGCCTTTAATTGGCATGAGAATTGAAGTAATGGACAAATGATAAGTTCAGCATTATGGGCAGTTTGGATGAAATACTTTGCCCCTTATCCTCCTCCTCCATAATGGAATTTCTCATTTTTCAATCTTTACTGAGCTGTAGAATCATAGAATCCCTACAGTGCAGAAGGAGGCCATTCAGCCCATTGAGTGTGCACTGACTCTCTGGCAGAGTATCTTACACAGGCTGACCACCCCCTCCTCCTCCTCCCCCCCACCCCCACCCTATCCCCATTAACCCACACATTTCCCATCGCTTAGCCATCCAACCTACGCATCTTGGGACACTAAGGGCAATTTAGCATAACCAATTCATCTAACCTGCACATCTTTGAACTGCATATTAAGTGCATATTACAAACAAAAATAAACAAATCCATTCGTTATAGAATCTTACGTTGAGTTTCTGCCAAACAAGTAGTGTCCAACTACTAGATAGCAGCTTTTCACCATGTCGGTGGAAGTGAGAATGTATTGCCAGCCAGTACAGTGTTTGAAACATTCCAGCATACTGTTATCAGGGAACCTATGGCAAGTAATCAATATGCTTCATTATAAATACTACAGTTAAAACTATTTATAACGCAGTCCTGGTTCATGGTAAAAAGAACTTCAGCAATCCCAATATAATGATCATGTAAAGCATAAATAATAAATTAAAAGCTGCACTTTCCTCAATGGGCTAAGCTTCCCACAGAATTAAACATAAGTGCTGAGGAAAATCATTAGAAACTTTCCTTTCCTTTTACCAATATTTCCCCTTTGATGAAACAAAATAATAGAAATGAGATGAAACAAGTTTTGACAATAGTTCAGCTCAGACTAATAAAAACATTAATTATGGAAGTGCAAATATGAAGAAAGATTTTGAAAAATTGGGCTTGATTTTTTTGTCAGAACAAAGATTACAGAAGATGTGCTTGGAAGTGTGACGGGATATGAGACAAGGTATCTGGAAATAGACTGTTTCCCGTGATTAAGGGCTTTACAACAAATGGATATAGGATTAAATGGAAGAGATCTAAGGCAGGAGGGAGCATGAAAAAAACATTTTTGCATAGACTGCAGAATATGCAAAGGTTGAAGCAGAAACAATTGGCTGAATTTTTCAGAGGCAGATGAAGTTGCGCCAACCCACCCCGTCCATCCAGCCACAATGGGGTGGTGATGGAGTAGACAATGGGTGGGCAAGAAAGGTTATTTAACAATAAATTATGACTTAGAATCCCATGAGGAACTCAGTTACACCTCATTCAACAAGGCTTAACTTTTTCAGGAGTTTATATTTTGAAAATAATGGCACGAGAGTGGAAGTTCATGTCAATTCAATAATTTCTGGATGATTTCCATCAGCAGGGGCTTCTGAGAAGGGGAGGAATAGGGAATTGCCACCAACAATTTTTAGACTTCTGTGTTTAACTGTGGATGTTTGGGTGCCAGAAGTTGCTGTCAATCTCTTAATAATGACAGTTTTCCCGCCATTGCAACCACAAGATCTGAGTCAATTTATTTATGATGTTTATGAGAGCTTCAATTCATTTTGTGGCCACAATGCCATGGACATTACGAACGAGAGAAAAACATTGAATAATTTTGCTCATAATGCAGTGAGGGTGAATTTTCCTGAGCTTCTCCAGTTGTGAACTGTAACATAGACATAATTCAATGGCTCGCGGGAGAAGATTGGAGAAATATAGCACCATAGTTGCTTTCTTTGGTGTTCAATGATACAAATTCCAGAATTTTTTATCTTTTTGAAAAAAAGACTCAGTAAAGACACAAAGGAACCACAAAGTTTTAAAAGGGAAAGTTAATGATTATATTATGGCTAGAACTGTGGTATTAGTTCTGTAACTTGGATCTTATTTCTTGCTTTTTTCTAAAATATGTACTGTAGCTCTATGAAAAAAGATATTTTTTTGCTTGCCAGCTTCCAGCACGTAGCCTTGTCCACCAGAAGAGCCAATCATTAAATCACACACAAGTTGCCTATTATCAACCAACCATTAACTTAAGGCATGAAAATTTGAGGAGAGCATTAGCGCAATGTGGCCAAATGTACTCTTGGCAAGCTTAGCTCCACACCAGGCACATGCAAGTGGAAAATGTACCATACAATATGTTCTGAAAAAGTTGTGCTGTTGAAGGTTCATTTTCTCAGTTTGCTTCAGTGACAGGAGCCACATACACTAAGAGCTCATAAACATAACTTCGCAATAGCACTGCCTGCAGTTTTTCAATATACACAGCTGGCAAGAAAGCTTCCTGCCGACTGCATGTGCCCAGAAAATTGCCCCCTAATAAATGGAATTAAAAGACACACATGGCAGCCAATTTTTTGCACTGTTAATGCTTCCATTAGAATAATGGACAAGAGGAATGTCGTACCAGCTGGTAACACTTTCATCCACTACTATTATGATCGCTGCTTAGTATTAATGCCTCTTCCTATGGCTAAGGAGTGGGAAATAAAAGTAATGCAGAAAAATATTACTGGTACTAAATGAAGCTAAATTAAATCTTTATTATTGCATTTAGTCAATATTCTTGTAACTTCATTTCTGTCAATGATTCAAAAGATTTTTAGATTTGATTTAAAATCAATGCATGTTCATAATTGAAAGAAATAATAAACTTCTACCAGAATTATTGTTAGATCAGGTTATTTTTAATATAATAAAGGAATGCATTTGTAATTTTTGCAATGGGTTATTTCACAGTGCAGCTGAATTTGAATTAAAAACACTCTGCGGTCTGTTGTAGATATGTTATAGGAATCCAAACATAATTTATACTATTCAGTGAACTACACAAAAAAAACTCAAATCACCGAAAAGCATTATGTGTTCCAAGCGTGATGCTCATTTTAAGTATTATGTCTGCATCGGGAATTCCAAATAATGAAAGAGAATGTGAAGTTATTCTGGGACAATAGAATTAGTTCTGAAATAAATTGTACTTCACACTCTCTTAACTATACTTTAAATGTTTAATTTTCTTCATTCTTGTATTTATTATAGTGCTACCATTGTTGTACTCTTTATATTCCTTTTTTTGCTACGTTTGCAGTTTGATACAGATGTGAAAGTTCCTGCAAATATTTCTTTTTGCAGTAGCTTTGAGGTTATGAATCTACGAATTAGCTTAAAATTGCAGGGAAAGCAATTAAAAGAAATACATCATCTTTATTCATTGTGGTTTTAATTGTCACCTTAGGGTATTGGATATTTGTGGATATTCATCACCAGAGATACTGAGATTTAATTTAATGAAAATGACCGAAAATATTTCAGCTTCATTAAGAAAGCTATTAAAGAATGTTCAGTCCATTTAAATTGAATACCTCTTAGGCAAAGGACCCTGCTGTGTATCACACTACAGAATGGGAAGACACAACTGCCACAGAAGTAGCCTCTTATACTATCTCTGAACGAGTGGTTTGCTGCTCTTAGTGACTCCAAATTTAGCAAAAAAAAAGAAGGCTGATGAAACAAATCACATACATTTCAGCTGCTGGAAGTGGTTCAAAGTTTCAGTTGTGTTTGCCTCCATTAGCATCAGATGCCAGGATAAATCCTGTGATTAAAACAGCAAATGCTGGAAACCCTCAGCAGGTCAGGCAGCATTTGTGGATGGAGAAACAGAATTTGCCTCAGGTTTCAGACCGTTCATCAGAACCTGGATAAGTTAGAAATGCAGTGGGTTTTGAGCACGGGGTGGGTGGACATGGACAAATAAGGAGTTCTCAACCATGTCTGCCACATTTCCTGTATACGTCTGCTCTCACCCCTTCCCTTCCCTCCCAAAACCACAATAAGATTTTCTCTGTCCTTACCTTCTACCCCGCCAGCCTTCTTCAGTGCCATGAATAAAAGATTATTTTGTTATTTCATCTCATTGCTATTTGTGACATATTCCATATGTAAAAGCAAGTTGTCCCAAGCAAAAGAAGTTTGCTGTGTGAAATGCTTTTAAATGTTTTGATTGGTAAGGAGTTTTGCATTTGCTTGAAATGAGTGCAGGCTTCATTTCAGTATTTAACTGAGGCTCCTGTGCATATTTTACACTCGGGTTGATAAATATATGTACTGTCATTGGAATTTGCAATGCACAAGCTCCAACAGGCAATTCTGGGCCTTCAGGAGTAAACTGACAGTCCTGCTGCTAGCCACTCGAAAAAGGGTCCAAAAAGTACTTGTACTTTGTGGAGTCAAATGGAGCAGATGTGCCACAGATCACTGTCGGCCCACATTTGACCCCTTCCAGTAGACTAATAGCTCCCCCCTCTTCAGATGCCTTCCAGCCCCAATTTCAGTATCTGAGTAACACCCACTGGTCAACTGATTTATTCTAAAGAGGCCCGAAGATTAATTTAGTTTGATCCTCTAAGCTCTTTGTACTGGTGCCTCACTGGAATCACACTTGGCCTGGGGCACTAGGGAATCATAGAATCCCTACAGTGCAGGCAGAAGGGGACCATTTGGTCCATCGAGTCTGCACTGACAACAGTCCCACCCAGGCTCTATCCCCATAACCCCACATATTTACCCTGCTGCTCCCCCTGACACCAAGGGGCAATTTAGCATGGCCAATTAACCAAACCTGCATATCTTTGGACTGTGGGAGGAAACCAGAGCACACAGAGGAAATCCACGCAGACACGGAAAACGTGCAGACTCCACATGGACAGTCACCCAAGGCCGGAATTGAACTCAGGTCCCTGGCGCTGTGAGACAGTAGGGCTAACCACTGTGCCACTGTGGAATTTAGGTCTTAAAACATAAATTAAGTACCTGAGGAGGAGCTAGTAGTATTTGTGCTTACTGCTATATAATAAGTAGAAGTTGTTAGGAGGGGGAAGAGGGAACTGTGAGCACTATAGGGTTCCCATGTTCTTTAGTTTCACTCTAATAAGTTCAATCTGTCCAAGCACAAGATGAAAATCTCTGCCCTTTGCAAGCAATCAGAGCCTAAAGTGAAATGAGATTGGTTTGTCTCAATTCACTTCTTAGCAGCTGTGGGCTCAGAGCGCAACTCTGCTCATTATTAAATGCAAATTAGCAATTTCATTCAGGCAGGCTATTTTAGAAAATGAGAACATTTCAACTGATATAGTTCCATAGATCGGGTCAAGATATATTGTTGAAAAAGGTGCTTTTGCTGTCTATCTGACCTCTGTTAGAGAGAATCATTGGAATCTAGAACAACATCCCTAAGTCCCTGCAGTTCCAGCAACAGATTGCAGAGACATTTGGCCTCATCATAATTACTGCCAGCAAAAAAAATTACAGTGGCTGGTGGAAATCTGCAATAAAAATAGAAAATGTTAGAAAACATTTAGCAGGTCAGACAGCACCTGTGGGGAACACATGGATTTAATAATTCAGTTCAGGAACCTTTCACCAGCACCAGTAGATGCTAGAAATTTAATGGTTAATTTTAACCACAAAGAGCAGGTGGGTTAAGGAATTGGATGTTGAAATTTTAAAAGTCCCAATCCTAATCTCAAGCCACCACCAGTTTTCCCACTTCTGGGCTTAGTGGCAGCTGAAAGTGGGATCAGCATCAATCTGCTCCCAGGCAATGGGGACTATTTAAGTATTATGTTAGGCCGCATCCTTCTTATTTAACCTATTATCTGATTCCCAATTCTGGGAAACACATAAGCTGAAGGAAGATGAGAGCTGCTTTGTGGAGAAAGCGCTGCTTGTGGGCTAGGATGAGCAGAGGGACTTTCCTGTATCTACCTGCTTCCCTGCTGCTATCGGAACCACGTCACTGTTACCCTTGGATCCCCCCCACAATCAGACAGCCTGGAATCAGAGATCATAAATGTGTGCACAGTTGGGGATCAGATATCCGTCCATTTCAATATTGTACTATCCCCAGGAATCAGTGATCATCCCCCCCCTCTCCCCCCCCAACACCCCCATCCCAGTATTAGTCTCCTCCAATGGATTGCTGATCATCTGCAGTCAATCCCCCACCTCCACCCCACCGCCATATTGGAACCCCCCCTCCCAACCCAGAGATTGACAAGACTCTCCCCTCCCCACCACCCCAACATTAACTAAGCTGCAGGCTCCCATCCTTTCTTTGGGCTGGGGATTCCTCTGATGTTCCTTGCCCAAAGTGGGGCCATGCATTCAATCAGGCTGACTTCTAGGCAGGAAATATGCATGAAAATAAGACACATGCTGTGGATTCAACTCGTGGACTTCCAGCTTTCCCAAACAAAACCCCCCAACCCCACCTTTCTCATAAAGCCAACCCGAGCCAAGAGTGAACAATTCTTCCAATAGTGTATAGCCAGCAGAAAGGGTAGAGGAGAAGTGAAATAACAGAGGTGAAAAAAGAAGAGGTCTATGAAAGAGCGGACTCTAAATCTGATCAGATTACAGAGGGATGGTGATGCGAGGGAAAACAGGGTGGTAATGGGACAAATTCTGATGGAATCCGTGGGTTCAAAGCTTGCAATTTTTGAGGCAAACCCTAACTAGAACAGAAATGGAAACTTCAGCTAACTGAAAGGGAAATTGAATTTCAGCTTCCTAGGAGAACTGAAATAAAAATGGAAACTTTAAGGGCAGGATTTTTCACTTGAAGGGATTTCACATTCCGCCACCTGAAGAATCAGCGGGGAAGGCATCATCACCAAACCTGGCTGCCCTGCAACTAATTAAAGCTCCATGGGGTTTTCATTGCCTCAGGTAAAGAGTTTGGTTTACATCTGGAGAGGAAGTACCACCTCTGAGAGCTGCCAGACACTGCCAGGATTTCTCTGTAGTCCTAGCAGCACCAGGTTCAAGAAGTGGCTGCTGCAGGAACTACAATATGTTCTGAAGAAGAGGCTATGGATACCAAACTAAGCTAAGTATAAGTTATTGTCAGGGCCTGGCTGGCAGGCTTCAGCAAGGAGGTTAAGGGGGTGGGAGCTGGGTTTGATAGCCCATGGGTAAGGGTTAAAGGAAAAGGTATGACCTTAATGTGGCATGCATTCAATGGGCACAGGGGACCCCTAAAGGTGGCCAGTAAAAGCTGCCAGGCTACCTGCCTCACAAGAACCTCCCTTTGCATTGGGCAATATAATGACAGGGGCAGAATGAAGTACTTAGACCCCAGGGTGAGTGGGCAGTGCAACACCTCCACTGCCCCCCCCCATAAAATGGGACACGGGTCAAGGTAGACAGGAAGATGGCAGACAAGCCACATGCTGTATTTTACAAGCCTCCCATCTTCACATTGGCAGGTTGAGGACTGTAATATTTCACCCAAGGTTTCTAGGGGAACTGCGTTGGAGCTAGAAAGGCCTCCCACAACATGTTGTTCTTCTGGTCCCACCTCTGTCAATGGGATTTCCCAGTGACTGCGCCCCAAACCACTGGGAAACCTGCAACAGGGGTGTGCCGTCAGTGGGGACCAGAAGATCCCAACAGCATAAACAGCTGGAAAATGCCAGCCTAGATAAAAAGACCCATTCTCATTTGAGTCATCTGTAGATGTGTGTCATTTTGGTGAAGACCTAGCCCCCTGAATTCAGGTTGGTTGAGTGATGCTATACACCAGGTATTAGGCTAAATCCTTGAAGAAAAATAGCTGGAATTAGAGCAGAGAAAGTTCAGAGCTTTGAAAGCAATTGTAACTGACTTTCATTCCATGATGCCTAATAAATCCGTCAGAGATATCTTTGGTACATCAACTGTTTAATAAATAGTGGCTGTGGTGTTTTGTGTGACCTGCCCGTCCACCACTGGGGAACCCACCACAGGGGGGTGCCTTTGGCAGGACCAGAAGATCCCACTGCAGGGAAGGGCTGGAAAATCCTGCCCAGTTTCTTACCTCATACAATTTGTTAATTAGTGTTTCATTTATATTGATTCTAGTTTGGTTGGCACAGTAAAAGCTTAACAATTGTAATAAAGTCCATAATATTTTGTTTTTCAAAGGGTCATTTGGGAAGTTGCACTTTGTTGTGATATTAGTCTCTGTGAGAATCATAAAAAAACTGAGGACCCATCCTGTAACTTTCCAGAATTAAAACAAACAAGATTCCCCAAATTATTTTTGCTGTATTCTTTTGGGAATCGTTCATGAGCACCATTAATTCTCAAGCTTTTTTGGACAGAAAGAACTTGTCTTACAGTGTCTTGGAGCAGTTAGCAAAAGACAAGTTGAAGAGAATGGGGGCCCGCTTAAAATCAGAATCTAAGAAGACAAGATTGTTGAAGAATTGACTCATCATCTGGAGCTTGAGAAAGAAAATGATGTTCTCAATAATACTCAAATAGAATTATCCAAACTTTAATTTGAAAAGGAAAGAGGAATAAGACAATACGAAACAAAATCCTGCACAAAGCCAGACCTAGGTGGAATTTGGTAGCACAAAGTAAATGGTGTTTGGTATAAATTGATAAAAGCTGAGCAAGATATTGAGAGCCTTAAAGAAATTATTCTGATGGAAGAATTCAAAAATAGTGTCCCATTGGGAATAAGGTCCCACCTGCAAGAACATGAAGTTCATAAAATAAAGGAAGCTGCAGTATTGGCAATGGTTATAAATTAACTCACAAACTTTGAGAAAGTAGGGTCCAGTGTTAAAACTGTAGAGCTGTTGGACAAAAAAAAAATTGCGCCCGAACTCTACCACCTCACCCGCCCCGGAATTGATGCGGGCAAGGGTCCCACAATGGAAATCTCCGTTGACCTTGGGCGGGATCTTACGGTCTCCCCGAGTGAGGTCATACAATCCTGCCCTTGGACCAGCATTCTCCAATGTTGTACCCCCACCACCTCTGCCAGCGAGAACAGAGTATTTGGTGCTCAGCCAATTCCCCATTCAAAGCAGGGGGACCAGAAAATCCCAGCCGTGGACGAGGTCGGAGAATTCCGGCCTTGTTTTGGAATGCAAAGGAGCACTTCAGAAAGAAGCAGTAGTAACAGCAGTTGCCAAAGTGGAATTGTAAAGTTTGAGCTCAGTGGAGTCAAGAAAAAAAGAATTTAATAGAATTTATGAATTAAATCAAAAGGATTATGAGGCCTTCTGAGCTAAGCATCAGAATAAACTCAGTGAAGTTCTTAAGGCAGCTAAAGGGTACTTTACCAGACAGAGAATTGAGCTGTCTGCACAAAAGGCATCAAAATTAATCCTGCATTTCCTGGAAAAACGAAACAAATGGTCAGATCATGAAGAGGAACTTTCAATTAAAAATGCTCTTGAATTTGAATAAGGTAGGACAGTTCCAGATTCAAACCTGGATAAAGCCTTGGATGTTAATAAGCAAAAAGACACGGAAGGAAATTGACATCAGGGATTAGAATTTGAACAGAATGGTTTGAAGTCCAGCACCAAACAAAGTCCTGAAGACAAGCTGGTCTCCGACTTCAAAGTAAATCCGTAAGCATTGCTGAATTCAAGGGGCAAGAAGCAATGTGAATGGGAATTTCTCCTTGGATTCCAGTTCATAGCACCCAGTACCCAAAGTCAGATGGACTGCCAGCATCCACAAAGTTGTTCTTGACTGAATTAACCAGGCTAAACAAATTGCAAGCCCTTTTGACACCTCACGAAAGACTTCGCACTATCCCATATTTGGAAGGGAGGCACAATATGGGTAAGCTGGAGTAGTGTTGAATGTTTGACCAAGGGGGTAGCAAGGGAGTAACAGACAAAGAAGAGAACCAGGGAATATTATTACAAATGTAACTGTAAATGATGATATCCAGGGGATGAAGTCTGAGAATGCATTGAAAGAAACTGAAGGATAACATGAGGAATACAAAACTGAACAGCAAGTACAGAAATTCCGACAGCAAGGAAAGCAGCTGAAGAAAAAGGTGGGGAAAATATATATAAATAAACGCAAAACTGCAGATACTGGAATCTAAAACAAGAACAGAGGACAGTGGAAAAACTCAGGAGGTCAGGCAGCATCTATCAGGAGAGAAACAGATTTAACTTATTGACTCTTCATCAGAACTGAACGGAGGGAGGTAAAGGCAGAATACTGCAGATGCTGGAATCTGAAACAAAAACAGAAAATGCTGAAAAACCTCAGCAGGTCTGACAGCATCTGTGGGGAGAGAATAGGGCCAACGTTTCGAGTCTGGGTGACACAGCTCTGACGAAAGATCATCCAGACTCGAAACATTGGCTCTATTCTCTCCCCACAGATGCTGTCAGACCTGCTGAGATTTTCCAGCATTTTCTGAATGGAGTATTGTGTACAGTTTTGGTCACCTAGTTACAGGAAGGATGTAAATAAGGTTGAAAGAGTGCAGAGAAGGTTCACAAGGATGTTGCTGGGACTTGAGAAGCTGAGTTACAGAGAGAGATTGAATAGGTTGGGACTTTATTCCCTGGAGCGAAGAAGATTGAGGGGAGATTTGATAGAGGTGTATAAGATTTTGATGGGTATAGATAGAGTGAATGCAAGCAGGCTTTTTCCGCTGAGGCTAGCGGAGAAAAAAACCAGAGGGCATGGGTTAAGGGTGAAAGGAGAAAAGTTTAAAGGGAATATTAGGGGGGGTTTCTTCACGCAGAGAGTGGTGGGAGTGTGGAATGAGCTGCCGGATAAAGTGGTAAGTGCGGGGTCACTTTTAACATTTAAGAAAAACTTGGACGGGTTCATGGATGAGAGGGGTGTGGAGGGATATGGTCCAAGTGCAGGTCAGTGGGACTAGGCAATAAATGGTTCAGCACAGACAAGAAGGGCCAAAAGGCCTGTTTCTGAGCTGTAATTTTCTATGGTTCTATGTTCTATGGAGGGAGAATGTTAGAGCAAAATAAGCTGCGACAAAAAGTAGCAACTTTTACACCAAACGATGGCCTGGGGTAAGAGGGGAGAGGGCATTTTGCATTGAGGCAATACATGTATGGAATATTTTTATAAAAGAAAAATAGGGGAGCTTAAGATGGAGGAGGAAGGTCAAAATCTAAAGTTGCTGAACTCAACATTGAGTCTTGAGGGCTGCAATGTGCTCAACCGGAAGATGAGATGCTGCTCCTCCAGCTTGTACTGGGCTTCACTGGAGCATTGCAGCAGGCCAAGGATGGACATGTAGGCATGAGAACAAGATGCTGAGCTACAATGGCACACAATGGGAAGATTGTGGTCATGGCTTGTGGTTGAGCGAAGGTTTTCCGCAAAATGGTCACCCAGTCTGTGTTTATCTCTCTTATGTAGCAGAGACCTCATTGGGAACAGCGAATAACAAACTGAAGGAAATGCAAGTGAAATGCTGAAAATATATAGGCATGAACACTGTTCATGAACATAAAACCGCTGTATTGGCCTTCCGCAGCCTGTGGGCACCACAGCGGCTGGGGTACATCATCACCCCTGGAAATGGTAATTTAGTTTGATTAGTCAAGTTTCTTTTGACAGTTTGATTTTTGTTACAATGCCCCACCAGGGTCTGTTCCACCACCCCCTTCTTTTTTGATCTTTTGTTCAACTTAGTGATTTATTGTGTTCTCAAAAGATTATAAAACTGAAGTACATCATAGAATCATACAATCCCTGCAGTGCAGAAGGAGGCTATTTGGCCCATCGAGGCTGCACCGACAACAATCCCACCCAGGCCCTGTCCCCGTAACCCCACGTATTTACCCCGCTAATCCCTCTAACCTAACCATCCCGGGACACTACGGAGCAATTTAGCATGGCCAATGCACCTCGCCCACACATCTTTGAACGGTGGGAGGAAATCGGAGCACCCAGAGAAAACCCACGCAGACACGGGGAGAACGTGCAAACTCCACACAGATAGGAACCCAAGCCAGGAATCGAACACAGATCTCGTGAGGCAGCAGTGCTATCCACTGTGCCATCATGCCGCCCATCTTAAAGAAGAACATGAAATAATAATTAAGATTATTCTAAATGAAAAGAAGATCTTTTGAGAGTGCAGAAAATAAACAAGCAAATATCAACACATGTTTTTGCTGAAAACTTAAAACTTCAACAATTCATCGTGGCTGAACACTAAATCCTGCCACATTTTCTTGGTTTTGATATTGGTTAAGCCCTGATGGAACTCACTGGCTGAAAGAGTGGCAGAGGTGGGAATCCTCACAACATTTAAGAAGCATTTAAGTGAGTCCCTGAAACGCCAGTGCAAACAAGGCTACAGATCAAGTGTTGCAAAATGGCACAGACACGATGGGCCAAAGGGCCAGTTTTTATGCTGTAAAACATGATTGCCGGAATTTTACCGCCTCTCCCGCCCGAGCCCAATTGTGAATGCTATTCTGCAAGTCCAATCCGCCCTGATTCTGGGGCATGCAAGGCAGTAAAATTCTGGCTGTATGACTATGACTGTATGATTTTGTAACTATGAGGTGTATAATTGTAAAATATGACAAAAGAAATGCTATCTGTATGATATATAATAAGTTATTTATTAAAATGTTTGTGTTGTTCAAAATGTGATGCACTTCAAAACTACCGTACAGAAAACATTACTACCAGTAACATTTATTTTGCCCCAAGGTAGAGGGTTGATGGAATCTGTGGTTTCAAAATGTGTACTTTTGAGAAAGACCCTAATTGGAATTGAAATGGACACTTCAGCTAACTGAAAGGCAAACTGAAGTGGAAACATAAGGTTTCTTGCAAAACTGCCACTGGTTGAAACCATTAATAACACACGTAGCTATTGGAATTCAGATCTCAATAGGGCATTACAGGCAGGAGATGGAGCCAGCATTCAGGAGTTGGGAATAGGCAAATACACAGTTGCTATAGCTGTTTCTGCTACTTATAGATAACATTGGTGGATATATGCCATAAAGACCATTGTGAGCAGAGTTGAGGAGGTGCTATTTTAGTGAAGACCTTGCAAGGTTAGTTGAGTGCTGCTGTTGGATGAAGTTCAGGCTAGGTTTTCAGAGAATAGGAGCTGGGATTCTACCAAAGTTCAGAGCTTTGAATAACTTTGTAGTTGAAATTAATGGTACATATGTTGAACGGACATGCCTGGTAAATCCATGGGATCTATTTTTTGCTGTATCTGCTATTTAAAGTTTAAATTATAGTTTATAATCATAAAATTAGTATGCAATTAAAAACCCAACTTTACATCATTGAACAAATCATAACTTTTCCAAAAGCTTTTACAGTGAAACTAAAAGTGAAAGCTTTCATCAATTCAAATGATTTCAGAACATTTCCATCTGTGAGGATTTCAATAGAGCAACAGGAAAACAAGAGAAGCAGCTTCTGGATTTTCACCTTTAAATGAATATGCATGGGCACCAGAAGTTGTTGTCAGTTCCACACACGCAATGATGGTTAATACTACTGTTTTGCCATCACTAAAATTATAAAATTCAGGCCAAGGGTATCAGGTCAATGACCATTTTCCAGTAGTGGAAATTGTGAGCAATATACAAGTTTTTAAACAAGAGGGAGTGAAAGTGAGGGGAGGAAAGAACAAAAGGGAAGGTCTATGATAACATAAGATTACATAGGATATAAAAACAGAACCCACAATTCAATGCAATCTGTCCATGCCAATGTTTATGCTCGACTCAACCCTCCACCCATCTTTTCTCATCTAAATCCATTATCATAACCTTCCAATTACTCCTTCCTCAAACACTTTCTAGCCTCCTCTTAAATAGATCCAATGCTATTTGCTTCAACCACTCTCTGTGGTAGCAAATTCCACATTCTCTGAACTATTTGAGTTAAGAGGTTTCTTCTTAATTTGCTCGAATCATGACCAGCAGGAGACTTAGAGGGAATCTGAGGAAAAACTTTCAGTAAGAAGTTTAACAACACCAGGTTAAAGTCCAACAGGTTTATTTGGTAGCAAAAGCCACACAAGCTTTCGAGGCTCTGAGCCCCTTCTTCAGGTGAGTGGGAATTCTGTTCACAAACAGAACTTATAAGTTCTGTTTGTGAACAGAATTCCCACTCACCTGAAGAAGGGGCTCAGAGCCTCGAAAGCTTGTGTGGCTTTTGCTACCAAATAAACCTGTTGGACTTTAACCTGGTGTTGTTAAACTTCTTACTGTGTTTACCCCAGTCCAACGCCGGCATCTCCACATCATGAAAAACTTTCACTCAGAGGCTGGTGGGAATCTGGAACTCATTGTTGCTGCTCCTCTTGTTCATCATCAGAGGTGTACGGTAGAGCTGCATAAGTTACATCCAGGCCACAGTGAAGTCTGACAACAAGGCAGATCCGGGTAAGTGAAGTCCAGGACGGGTGAACTGACTACTAAGAAGTTGGCGATCACCTAAAAGGCAATAAGAGCACATTCTCAGAAGAAGTATTGTAAGCAATAGCCTCACACAGAGGCAGGCCTGCAGCTATTCAATTTCACTCTCTGAAAGCTTTCCAGTCTACTTCACTGAAGAAACATTCAAGCTCTTGCTTTTTTCAAGCTGATGTACTTGACACAGCTTGTGAAACCTGTGTGCTGGCTGTTAAAGCCAGATTGCAGGTTTAAATCCTTGGTTAACATATTTTAATGACTTGTCCAACAACTCCTGGGTGGTTCCTCATTCGCTAAGTTAAATTGGGGAGTGTGTTGGACAATGTTGGGTTCCCAGCATGCTGTCACTTTTCAACTCCTTAATCCTTTGTCCACATCCAAACCCAACTCCCTATTGGCAGTTAAAATACCGTTCAAAAAGTGAATTAGAGCAGATAGCTGATAAAGCTATCAAAGATAATCAGGGAGGTAGAAACAGCAAAGGTAAGGTTAAGGAAACATAGAAGCATAGAAACTAGAAGCAGGAGTAGGCCATTCGGCCCTTCAGGTCTGCTCCACCATTCATCTTGATCACGGCTGATCATTTAATTCAATATTCTGATCCTCCCTTCCTCCCATATCCCTTGATCCATTTAGCCCCAAGAGCTATATCTAATTTCTTCTTGAAATCAGACAACGTTTTGGCCTCAACTACATTCGGTGGTAGTGAATTCCACACATTCATCACCCTCTGGGTGAAGAAATTTCTCCTCACCTCAGTTCTAAAGGTTTTACCCCTTATCCTCAACTATGACCATTAGTTTAAGTTTATTTATTTATTAGTTACAAGTAAGGCTTACATTAACACTGCAATGAAGTTACTGTGAAATTCCCCTAGTCGCCACGGTCCGGCGCCTGTTCAGGCCAATGCACCTAACCAGCATGTCTTTCAGAATGTGGGAGGAAACTGGAGCACCCGAAGGAAACCCACGCAGACACGGGAAGAACATGCAAACTCCACACAGACCGTGACCCAAACCGGAAATCGAACCTAGGTCCCTGGCGCTGTGAGGCAGCAGTGCTAATCACTGTGCTACCATGCTGGATCTGGATTCCCCCACCATTCGGGACATTCTTTCTGATTTTACCCTGTCTAACCCTGTTAGAATTTTATAAGCTTCTATGAGATGCCCTTTCACTCTTCTAAACTCCAGTGAATATAATCCTAACCAATTTAGTCTCTCCTCATATGACAGACCTGCCATCCCAGGAATCAGCCTGGCAAACCTTCGCTATTTTTCCTCTATAGCAAGGACATCCTTCCTCAGATAAGGACACCAAAACTGCACACAATATTCCCAAGTGTGGCCTCACCAAAGCCCTATACAACTGCAGCAAAACATCCCTTTCCCTAAACTCAAATCCTCTCACTATGAAGGCCAACATACCACTTGCCTTCTTAACTGCCTGCTGTACCTGTGCACATACAGCGACTGATGCACGAGGACTCCAAGGTCTTGTTGAGTATCCACCTCTCTCAATTTACACACATTCAAGTAATAATCTGTCTTCCTATTTATTATTGCTATCAAAATGGATAACCTCACATTTATCCACATTGTGCTGCATCTGCCATGCAGATACCCACACACTCAGCTTGTCCAAATCATGCTGAAACATTTCTGCATTCTCCTCACAGCTCACCCTCCCACCCAAATTTGGAGATAATACATTCAGTTCCCTTTTCCAAATCATTAATATATAATGTGAACAGTTGGGGCCCTAGCACAGGGGCCCCTGCAGAACAGCACTAATCACTGACTGCCAATCAGAAAATGACCCATTTATGCCAACTCTTTGTTCCTATCTGCTAACCAGCTTTCTATCCATCTCAAGGGAAGGTCGGTGAATGACGTAAAACAGCGTAAGAATATTCCATGAAGTGGAATGTGAGCCAATGAAACTCTGCACAGGATCTCTTTGTATCATGATAACAGGGATTATCAGGACAAGGAAGGGCTTTTCAGAGGAATGAAGTAGATTTTGAGCAGTATCAAGCATCTACTTGGAGAAGGGAGTGGTGGCCTGACTTCCATCATTTAGACTGTGATATCAGTTTCAACACAATACATAAAGAAGTGACAGAGCTAAGACAAATTTTTTTGCCTTTCAATCATTGTGAGGACTACTAAACCAGAGAATAATTCAAAAATAATCTACATTCTTAAAAGTAGGATTACGTTATTTCTTTAGAATCCCAAGACGGTGATTACCTTTACAGTTAGTCAATTTTAACAAATTGCCTCCTTGATCTAAGTGGCTTAACTGGAGCAGTACATATTTTAATTCAATTGAACGTAGAAGCAATTACTAATACATCGACACATGCAGATGGTGTTTCACCGAGCAGACAGCCACTAATCACCAATCACTTCTCTCTCCAAAAACCTCCTGGCTGATTTTAATTTGGCACAGATAAATGAGTTGTGGATAAAATCAGGAAGACGTGCACCCTTAGTCTTGAGGACATTGAAGTAATCACATACCACCTGTACATTAAAAGAATTGAAGCCCTTTCCGTTAGTATAAATCAATCCATTTTGAACAGACACACAGAAGGTTATGGTGAATTCACCTGAGAGCACTCAGGAGGTTGGAAAACACAGCAGTGTTAGAGAATCAGTGGTGTTTAGTTACTGTTGTGTGGGATGTTGGGAAGCATATACACTGCACAAGAATAAAGAAGGTAACTTTCCACATCCCTTCCAGAATTGGCAGCACTAGAATGAGGCAGGAAACTTCTCCAGCAAGGAAACGTGTGTGCAAGCCTTTTTCTACACGTTATTAGCTAATATCCCAACCCCAATGAGATTCTTTGTGATTCTGTAGCTGTTCCATGACTGGTATCATTTTCAAGCAGATACTCTCAAACCAGTGGTGTTGTTGATGGGATTTGTCTGGATTTACTCTGCTGTTGCAACTGAAGAACATTACACTTTCTTGTATAAGACACAGTAGCAACCATGGTCAGGTCACATGGCCCCTTCAATCCTCCATTTTGCCTAAAATTAAAAGAGACAGTCCCAAAACATAACAACAGATCTAGCGCTGCCCCCTCCAGATAGCAGAGAGGAGATGGATTTTTTTTCTAATTTTGGCAGAGTATAAATCAAATGGGAAGGCAATGGCCTAGTGTTATTACCGCTAGACTATTAATCCAGAAACTCCGTTAACGTTCTGGGGCCTGGGTTCAAATCCAGATGGTGGAATTTGAATTCAGTAAAAAATATTTGGAATTAAGAATCTACAGATGATCTTGAAACCATTGTCGATTGTCGGAAAAACGTATCTAGTTTACTAATGTCCTTCAGAGAAGGAAATCAACTGTCCTTACCTTGTCTGACCTACATGTGATTCCAGAGCCATAGCAATGTGGCTGACTCTCAACTGCCCTCAGACAACTAGGGATGGGCAATGTCCCACGAGTGAGAGATCTCCAGGCCTGCGTGTTATCTGGTCAGTGCCCAATTCTCCACATCATGAGTGCCCAATTACCATGGCTGTTGCTTGAACAATTGGCAAGACAGAGTATAGGGTGAGCGGGCATTTTTCTTGAAGCTGGCATTAAATAATTCATGAGAGACTCACATTCCAAATGTTGCTTTAGCTCCTCACAAGAGTCATAATGCCTCAATTTAGTAAATTCAAATGATTAAAAAAAACTATCATACAATAAGCAAAAATAAAACATATGCAATGTGTGTTTCTGAGGAATGTTTCTCTTTCTGGAACATGGTGTGACAACTGGTAATTTACACTTTGCCTTTGGACAGAATGCATTTTTAATAGGTTATGAACATATTACATTTTGCATCCCACAATTTCCTAATAAACTTTCAAACTCTGGAACATAATGCTGATTCATTTACATAAGCACGCAATACACCACCACACAGGACAATTGGACAATATAAAGTCCTACAAAAATGCCACAGGCCACATCAGGAGATGAAATATGAAACAAATTAGGTAGATACGCAAGGGAAAATAATTCAATTCCTTTAATAATCAGTAAAATATTAAGGTGGATAGCAGCTGGCTGCTGATAGCCATGCTCCCACATCTAAAAAGTTTACTTATTTATTAATCACAAGTAGGCTTACATTCACACTGCAATGAAGTTACTGTGAAAATCCCCTAGTCTCCACACTCCGGCGCCTGTTCGGGTACATGGAGGGAGAATTTAGCATGGCCAATCCACCTAACCTGCACATCTTTGGAGTTTGGGAGGAAACCGGAGCACCTGGAGGAAACCCATGCAGACACGGGGAGAACGTGCAGACTCCGCACAGACAGTGACCCAAAGCTGGGAATTGAACCCAGGTCCCTGGCATTGTGAGGCAGCAGTGCTAACCACTGTGCCACCATGCCGCCCCACGTCTCTAGCAGAAATATTTATTTTTATTGCAATTTTCACAAGCCATTTTTAAGATCACAAAAGTAAAGCTACTGTTAATTCAAAATTGTTTCAAATTTTACCTCCCATATTTCGTTAATTCCCCCTCTTTCTAAGCCACGTCCCAAAATTAGTGCTCCAGTTTTGAGGTAGTCATACAGTAGTCTGTGTACTTCATTATCCAAAGAAATTCATCAAAGCAGAACAGCAATTGATGTCCTTTGACACTTTTAGCACTCCTTCACTAATGCTGGAATTTAATACTTGACGTCATGTCGATGTTATTAACCAGTGAATATTTGCATTGTCATCCAGCCACATCTCTCCCAGACAAGTTTATATGGGGGTGATTCACCCAGCCGACTGCACTGCTTTAGTAGGACAGCAGGCCAGGAGACTCAATCGGAAGCCGTTTAGCAGGCTTCCTGCTGGGCCAGCCTCCGCGAGTCTCCAGGCACCAGATTTCCGGCGCCATCAGCTTTGCGCCAGAAATTGGCGCAGAGCTGTATAAATTATGTTAATCCTCATTCTGATACAATTTACGTTTCATTAGCGGGCCCGGGACTGAAGTGTCTGAGCCCGCTAGAATCTCCGCCCCCCTAACCCCCCCCCCCCCCGCTAGGAGTGTTTCACGCCAGCGGGGTTTACAACAGCTCCCCACTAACAGGGAGCTGGTGGCCCAACCCCGTTGGAGTGAAGGGAGGCCATCAAGAGCCCCCAGGAGGTTGGGGGTAAGGGGGTGTCTCCCGGGCATTGCCAGCTTGGCAGTGCCAGCCTGGCCCCCTGGTGCTGCCCAAGGGGCAAAGTGCCAATGTCCAGAGGGCACCTTGGCACTCCCTTCCAGGCATTGGGCAGTGCCAAGGGGGCAGGGCCTAATGGCGGTGTGACCAAATGGGGCTGTGCCTCTGCGGGCGGGGGGTGGGGGGGGGGTGGAGATCAGTCCCGCTGCCATTCTGCAGAGGGATCAGTGACAGAAGGAGGGAGGCCAGCGATCTGGGCTGGCCATTGGGGTAGGAGGATTGCCTGCCGGGGTTGTTGGGTCTACGGGGGCGTTTATGGACTGCCGGGTGTGGTCGGGGCTGCCGGTGGGGGGCAGCGGGGGAAGATTGAGACTGTGGGGAAGGGGGGGGGGGAGATCTAGGTGGGCCTGAGCCTGTCGGGGTTGGCGAGTCTGGCCTGGATACGTCCGAGGGGCCAACAACCGGGGCGTGGGCTGGTTGGACAGGCCAGCGATGTGGGTCACGGGGCTGGCCAACGATTGAGCTGGCCAGAGATTGGGAGGCCGACAGTGCAGGACTACTGCTCATACATTGATCTTGGTGCTTTGCTGCCGGCCTCTCCAGCAAGGATAAGTCCTGCCCCCTGACTTTTCACGTGAATCATACTATAGCACTCTGTGATGAAGATTGTGGGAGATTCATTGAGGAAAACAGCAGGATTTCTTTACTGTATCTACATTTACCTCAGGGATCAGTGTTGGGACTCTTGCTTCTACTGATTTATATAAACAATTTAGAGATGGGTTTTGAGTGCAAAATCATTAAATTTGCAGATGATACTAAGCGAAATGTGAGGTAACGTATTTTGGTAGAAGAAACCTGGGGAGACAATACAGGCTCAATGGTACAACTTTGAGGGGAGTACAGGAGGGACCTTGGGGTTCAAGTGCATAATTCTCTAAAGGTGGCCAGGCAAGTTGCAACAATTGTTAAGAAGGCTTTTAGGATCCTTGGGTTTATAAATAGAGAAATAAAGTAAAAAGCAAAGAAGTGATGCTACACCTCTACAAATCATTGGTCAGACCACATTTGGAATATTGTAATCAGTTCTGGGCAACTTATTTAAAGAATCTTAAGAGAGTTGGATACATATTTGAAAGTGATTAATTTAGAGGGCTACAGAGATTGAGTTGGCGAATGGGACTAGTTGGGTAGTTCTTTTGGGAGCCGGTGAAGACACGATGGGCCAAGTGGCCTCCTTCAGTGCTGTAAAAGTCCATGGTTCTATGATTTACAAACTGATAGATGCAGAAATAATTGCCTGGTACCATTATTGTGCTAATATTGCACTCGGTCTATATATTAGACACTATATAGACCGAGTGTTGCTCGTGATTGCTGACATTTTGAATTAGTTTCATTCTGTTCAGAAGTATGTACTAAGTGGCAGAGTAATGATTAATTACTAACAAGGGCTCTATTCAATCTAAATCTAAAATTGTATACAAATATATACAAATAATTTGAGATACTTTTGCTAACTTGTTTATGTTGTAATTCCTGTTTGTATCCTAATTTCCATATCTTAGTGCTGTGGCATTTAGAGATATTAGAAATGTGTTAATGTAAAAGGATTATATCAGTCATAAGACTGTTGAATTCTGTATCTCAGTTGGCAAATTTCTTACATTTTCTTGGAAACTTTTCCTGTTTCTTCCACAATGCAAATTTAAGCTTATATGAAACATTGTGATAAATCCTAATGATAGCATCAATATTCTGCCCATTCAAAGAAGCAGAAACATATTTCTATGAGCTGTGAAATAATTTAAATATGCTCTGAGGCATTCGATAAAATTAGCATAGAAGAGTCCTGATTCCCTGCCAAAAGCTGCTTTGTCTTGCCTGCAGTCAGAGGTACCTTTCAGAAGCACTTGTGGAATAGGTTACTGAATCCATCTCATTTCACATTCAAGTACTCTCATCAGTCCACATCTATATTATTTTTCAGTAGTCATGGAATACTTCAATTGGTACAGATCTTTGGAACAGATCTTGGTTCTGGAGACTGAGACTTTGGAGGTACTTCAGCGCTACATGAAGAGCTTCAGTAGTATATCTGTCATCCCCAGAAATTTACTGGAGTCTCCAGTGCCTATACTTTGTCAGTTCTTCACCACTTTACATGAAACCTCCATATTTGCTAAAACCTATTAATGTGTAGCCTGCAGCTGAATAAACATACAAAGTAAATGGCCTGCATAATATTGATTGCCTTTTCCTCTAGTCTGTCATTTTCCTTATTATAGTTCAAGTCATGCCATGCCATCAGAGAACGGGGATTGTGAAATGGCATCTCAAACATGCTCACAGTTACACAGAATTTCAGCCAAATTGTAGATGTCAATAAACAGCAGCACAATACTGCTGGACCAGGTTATAGACCATTCGCCCACGTTTAGCATTGCTCCAAGAAATGCTTTTCACATTGGATGTACGGCACAGAAACAATGCAACGGGGTGAATTTTCCCATTCCGCCCACCATGGGTATTATAGGGGGCGAGGGGCGGACCATGGAGAGGTCAGTTGACTTTGGGCGGGATTTTCCAGTTTCGGGGCAAGCACGGCTGGAAAATCCCCTTCGACAAGTCCATACCTCCATCCATTTGAATCCATCATAGTGACCATCTTTTCCCTTCTCCCTCATATGCTTATCTACCGTCCTCTTAAATGCATCCATTATTCACTTCAAGCACTCACGTGGTAGCAGGTTTCATATTCTTACCAGTCTTTGGCGGGGGGAGGGAGAGAAAGCAGAGAGTGGGGATAAATGTTAGGTGATCAGTGACTAGTGGTGTGCCTCAGGGATCAGTGTTGGGACCGCAATTGTTTACAATTTACATAGATGGTTTCGAGTTGGGGACCAAGTGTAGTGTGTCAAAGTTCGTAGATGACACTAAGATGAGTGGCAGAGCAAAGTGTGCGGATGACACTGAAAGTCTGCAAAGGAATATAGGTAATTTAAGTGAGTGGGCGAGGGTCTTGCAGATGGAGTACAATGTTGGTAAATATGAAGTCATATTTGGTAGGAATAACAGCAAAATGGACTACTATTTAAATGGTAAAAAATTGCAGCTTGCTGCTGTGCAGAGGGACCTGGGCATCCTTGCACATGACTAGCAAAAAAGTTGGTTTGCAGGTGCAGCAGGTAATTAAGAAGGCAAATGGAAATGTTTCCTTCATTGCTAGAGAGGTGGAGTTTAAAAACAAGGAGGTTATGTTGCAGCTGTATAAGGTGCTAGTGAGGCCACACCTGGAATACTGTGTACAGTTTTGGTCTCCTTACTTGAGAAAAGATATACTGGCACTGGAGGGTGTGCAGAGGAGATTCACTAGGTTGATTCAGAGTTGAGAGGGTTGGCTTATGAGGAGAGATTGAGTAGACTGGGACTATACTCATTGGAGTTCAGAAGAATGAGGGGGAGATCTTATAGAAACATATAAGATTATGAAGGGAATAGATAAGATAGAAGCAGGGAGGTTGTTTCCACTGATGGGTGAAACTAGAACTAGGGGGCATAGCCTCAAAATAAGAAGGAACAGATTTAGGACTGAGTTGAGGAGGAACTTCTTTACCCAAACATTGTGAATCTGTGGAATTTTCTGCCTAGTGAAGCAGTTGAGGCTACCCCATTGAATGTTTTTAACACAAAGATAGATAGATTTTTGAACAGTAAAGGAATTAAGGATTATGGTGAGCGGGTGGGTAAGTGGAGCTGAGTCCACGAAAAGATCAGCCACAATCTTATTGAATGGCGGAGCAGGCTCAAGGGCCAAATGGCCTACTCCTGTTCCTAGGTCTTATGTCCTTATGTTCCGAATTTGCCAATGAATTCCTTGATGGTGATCTTACCGATAATCTCTAGTTCTGCTCTTTCCCACACGAGGAACCATTCTCTCTGTATCCATCCTTTCAAGATCAAAATGTACCAAACCAGCCAATGTTTAGCCTCCACCACATAGTTTTACTAATGTTGTTGACATAATTAACATCACAGGCCTCTCCCATGAACATTTAGTCCTATCACAGAATGAGCATTTTGTCTGGTTACGATCTGTCTTCGACCAGACACTGAGTGCCTTTGAATAAGGGTACCCCACTGGGAACTTGCAAACAATCCAGCACAGCTTTCCTTGTCATGCTCCCTGCATAAGGAGCCCAACACCCACCTGCTGTCACTGGGTTAATACAGCAATGGTGCAATGGGTCCATAAGTGGGCTTTAATTGCTCACTCATATAGGTATTCTTGGAGGTTGCATTGGAATTTAGCAGTTGGTGGAAGAAGCAAGTATATACCTGGCACCAGTAGGATTTCAAAGACACATAGATCACTTTTTGAGGTCATTGGAAGAATACAGTAGCTCATTATGTCACAGAAACTACCAACGTATCACTATACATCCACAAAAGGCATCATTCTTTCAGTAAGAAGTCAATAATTCATCATATTTTCCTACTATCTTTTATTCACTATTGACATTTTCAGTATAAAGATCTTCACAACAAATCTTCTTTCTGCATTAAAAGATGCTTCGCCAGATAAGGCAAAAGTTAAAGACAAAATAAGTTCAGCAGTTCGGATGGTGATCCTCTCATAAGGCCCTGCCCAAGTCTCCACTAAACAAGGGCCGGTGGTCAGCACCAGGGACCAGGTTCGATTCCCTGCTTGGATCACTGTCTGTGCGGAATCTACACGTTCTTCCCATGTCTGCATGGGTTCCCTCCGGGTGGTCCAGTTTTCTCCCATAGTCCAAAGGACGTGCTGATTAAGTGCATTGGCCATGCTAAATTCTCCCTCAGTGTATTTGAACCGGCGCCGGATCGTAGCGACCAGGAGATTTTCACAGTAACATCACTGCAGTGTTAATGTAAGCCTACTTGTGGCATTAATAAATAAACTTTAAAAGCATATCCAATGCCTGGTATATGGACTTTGATGCTTTATTGGTTATTGGGCTGCTGGTTAATCCTTCACACCATCTTCATTTTCCAGCTCTTGTTTCAACTCTCCATCTAAGCCTGACTACATTTTGATTTGATTTCATTTGATTTGATTTATTATTGTCACATGTATTAACATACGGTGAAAAGTATTGTTTCTTGCGCACTATACAGACAAAACATACTGTTCATAGAGAAGGAAACCAGAGAGTGCAGAATGTAGTGTTAGTGTCATAGCCAGGGTGTAGAGAAAGATCAACTTAATGCAAGGTAGGTCCATTCAAAAGTCTGACAGCAGCAGGGAAGAAGCTGTTCTTGAGTCGATTGGCACGTGACCACAGACTTTTATATCTTTTCCCGAAGGAAGAAGGTGGAAGAGAGAATGTCCGGGGTGCGTGGGGTCCTTAATTATGCTGGCTGTTTTGCCGAGGCAGCGAGAAGTGTAGACAGAGTCAATGGATGCGAGGCTGGTTTGCGTGATGGATTGGGCTACATTCATGACCTTTTGTAGTTTCTTGCGGTCTTGGGCAGAGCAGGAGCCATACCAAGCTGTGATACAACCAGAAAGAATGCTTCCTATGGTGCATCTGTAAAAGTTGGTGAGAGTCATAGCTGACATGCCAAATTTCCTTAGTCTTCTGAGAAAGTAGAGGCGTTGATGGGCTTTCTTAACTATAGTGTTGGCATGGGGGGATCAGGACAGGTTGTTGGTGATCTGGACACCTAAAAACATGAAGCTCTCAACCCTTTCTACTTCGTCCCCATTGATGTAGACAGGAGCATGTTCTCCTTTACGCTTCCTGAAGTCAATGACAATCTCCTTTGTTTTGTTGACATTGAGTGAGAGATTATTGTTGCCGCACCAGTTCACCAGATTCTCATTCCTGTACTCATTGTTTGAGATCCGGCCCACTACGATGGTGTCGTCAGCAAACTTGAAAATCGAATTGGAGGGGAATTTGGCCGCACAGCCATAGGTGTACAAGGAGTACAGTAGGGGGCTGAGAACACAGCCTTGTGGAGCACCAGTGTTGAGGATTATCATGGGAGGAGGTGTTGTTGCCTATCCTTACTGACTGTGGTCTGTGAGTTAGGAAGTTCAGGATCCAGTCGCAGAGGGAGATGCATTGGAGGCACACAAATATGTTGCCAACACTTCTGATGTGCTCTGATTGAAGAAATCATCAGAACAATCCAATCATTAAAGCAGTGTTTTGATAGTAGCTGAATCTTCTCTGAATATCTTCCTGTAGTTGACCTCAATTGGATTCAATTAGTGTGCAGAAGTGTAAATAGTCAGTGCTCCAATAGGTAAGGAAGATTTTGCAGGAGTAACCCAACTCAAACTTTATTCTCTCTTGTACAGACCTGGCATGAATAATTGTCTTAGATAAAATTGTTATATGGACTTCCTGGATATCTATCAGGTTATAATTCCTATATAATTCTTATATGGATGCGTATCATTTGAATGTTCATGAAAATAATCTTTTTCTACTCACTGATAGTACAGCATAATCCAAAGATAGGCAGAGGATCATATTGCTGCAATTAAATAGACCTTGCACTTTTGAAAAACCACCACTGAAGGAAAACATTCTTTGCTTTTCCTGTTGCTTCTAATATAAAGGGAGCCGATTGTAGATACCGACATATAACAAAGCACTTGTCATATTCTTGTGCATCACACACTGCTCCAATAATGTGGGCAATGGTGAGTCCATGCAGAAGTTAAACAGTGCACTTGCTTTAATTGTTCGTAAGACACCAATTCAAATATGTAATTGACTGCCCAAGAACTAACTCTAAACAGATGATAAATGTCATTGGCTGATCTCTCCTTAGTTGCATCCTTCTGAGTCACTGTTCCTTTGATTGCACTGGATAACTGACCTGATGTGGTTCACTCGATGGTTCTGCTCGTTGTGTTCCCAGGCTGGCAATGCTTCAGCACTTCATTAATGTTAACACTCTCTGCTTTCGTGTTGATACAACCAATTCCTTTCAAATTCACTGGAACTGACCTACTGCTCAGTTCTCCATTTCACCTCCATCATCAATTTTCACACAAGTGACAACTCTTATTTGGAAAAAGAACATGAATAAAGGAAGGTTACTGCACTCTGCTGTATACTTCTTTGCTTAACATTCCACAGGCATTTAAAATGTAGAACAATATTTGCGATGGAAGAACATTTTACTTTCCTAAAAGAAGGAAAATGTTGCTTTGGTATAGGCACAGTGAATGGGGGAACATTCCATTGTCATGAAATCATGATATTATACAAATACAACACTTGACAGTGAATTCCCATCTTAGACTAAATGACAAGCATAATTGCCAGGCTTTTGTGAATTGTGGGTTTCTTACACCTGGATGAAACAAATCTGTACTGCTCACTGCTTACTCTACCTGACCTCCCAATAAAGTGATAGTTCACCTGAGTGAGATAGGAATAAAATAACTCGCATGTTTAAATTTTCACTTGCTAGGTTGACAACTACTCACCAGATTTTACAATTAACTGAAAATCATTCCTAAGACAGAAAGGAGTTCTACCCCAGTTGAATAAACAAAATCTCAGCAGTGACAGGCACTCCTTCATTCATGGAAGTAAATCATAATACAAGCTCATGAAGTTGTGCAGTCACCGGCGAGGCAGCCTTCCTTTTCTCACATGGATCAGTGATCCATGCAAGAGTGAAGTTTGCATGTGCAAGCCCACAAAATTAAAAGCAGCAGAAACCAGCTATTTTACCTGTACTGACAATCATATAACTGAAGTGTAATAAACTAATATCCCTGTTATTTAATTAAGATTCCTGTTGCTTGCCATTGCATCTCAGCATCTTGCTCTCCTACCCACACGTCCATCTTTAGTCTCCAATGCTCCAGTGAAACCCAACACAAACTGGAGAAGTAGCACCTCATTTTACAATGAGGCATGCTACAGCCCTCAGAACTCAACATTGAGTTCAACAACTTTAGAATGTGATCTTTCTCTTCCATCAAGGTTTAAAGGAGATGTACGAGGCATGTTTATTTGCACAGAGAGGGTAGTGGGTGCCTGGATCTCACTGCCAGGGGAGTTCGTGGATGCAGATACAATAGTAACCTTTAAGGGGCGTCTTTACAGCTATGTAAATGGGATGCGAATAGAGGCATATGGTCCCCAGAAGGGTAGGGGGTTACAAATCAGATGGGCAGTCTGGTCGCTACAGGCTTGGAGGACTAAAGTGTCTGTTCCTGTGATATAATTTTTTTGGTGCTTTGTTCTATGCTCAATGAAGAAATGTGAATCATGTGTCTTGCATCCCAGATTCCTCTCCCTCCCTTGCACTTAACCTTGCGTCCTATGTTGCAGGGACAGATCCGGATGCACCAGGGCATTCTGGACTCCAGGCCCCTACTGCAGCTCCTGCCCATCCTGGCCCAGACAGGATGAGTCCTCGGAGGATATGGGTGAAGGGACCTCCAAGGGTGCCACCGTTTTGGCGTCAGCTTCCACCTCACAACTCACCATTCCCAGATGCTGACACGTAGGTGGATTCAGATAGTGTTGAGGCATCTGGGTCACTCTCTGGCGAGCATGATACATCTGACAATGTATGTCAATGTGGAGGAGGGAGCGTCCAAGGCCTCTGGCATTCGGGGGCCTGCCAGAGGCGAAGACTCAGCTGGCCCCAGGCTACATGCGATCACTTCTCCTTCAGCTGCTGGAGATGCAGCAACAGAGTCAGGGAATGCAGGAGGGGCTGATGGCCATATTGGACCAACGGCAAGGCTGTTGGGAGGAGTCCCAAAGCTTTCAGATGGACCAGCTATTGCCTGTCTTGCGTGCTTCCCAGGCCAACACTGCAAGGGTAGCATCTGGAAAACCTGGGGCAGGGGATCCTCACCATGAGTGGCAGGCTCCAAGCGATGGCCGAGTCACAGCAGGCCACAGCAGAGTCCCAAAGGGCCGCGGCTGAGTCCCAAAGGGCTGCAGCTGAGGGGCTGAACAGGCTTCTCGAGATTCTGCAACCCATGGCTGAGAGGCTCGAGAGCTTGCAGGAGACCCAGCGGGACAGTGCTCAGACACAGCAGGCTATGGCAGCAGCCCTTGAGAATGTGGCCCAGTCACAGAGGGTCATGGCAGAGGGCTTGCAGAGCGCGGCCCAGTCTCAGAGGGCACTTGCTGCGGCCATTGAGGGATGGCCCCCGACTCAAGTGGCCATCGCAGAGGGCTCAACCACCATGGGTAGGACGTAGGTGATCCTCCAGCACTGGCAGTGCCAGGTGACGGCGGAGCTTCTGGAGCTCACTGCAGAAGCACCACCATCCCATGGAGTGACCCAGGGACCCACAGGAACCCTAAGGGAGGAGGAAGGCCTCGAGCCCATGCCAGGGCCTTCCAGCCAGGGAACTTTGACTGTGGCTACACCTTCTGACTGCCCCCTTCCAGACACCGGGGCATCTCAGGGGCAGCGGGATGAAGAGGGGGTCATGGAAACATCCCAGACACCTGGAAGCAGGCCAGGGTCCTCAAGGTTCAGGGCCTCCAGAGGACGCCCGCCACGCGCATCACAGGTCATGGGGCGAGGTAGGCAGTTGGCCCCCTCCACCTCCGATGTACATTCTGGGGAGTCACTGAGGCGTAGTGGTAGGCCATGTAAGGTTAGGAAGTTGTAGTTGCACTGAGATGGCACGGGTGAAGGGCTGCACTAGTTAGAAAGATATTTAAGTACGTTAATGTTTTCTGTTCACAAGTTTTTATGTTAAAACGTTTTATTTAAACACCTTTATTGCAATTAAATGTTTTTTCACCACCCACCTGTGACTAATTTGTCTTTGATTTGTCTCAAATAGGAATCCTCTTCCATTGATGATCACCGGAGGGAAGCTTCATGTTGATGTCCGTTGGGGAGGCCCCTCAATGCTGTGTCACTGAGAACATAGAACATAGAACAGTACAGCACAGAACAGGCCCTTCGGCCCACGTTGTTGTGCCGAGCTTTGTCTGAAACCCAGATCAAGCTATTTCCTCCCTATCATCCCGAAGTACTCCATGTGCCTATCCAATAGCTTCTTAAATGTTCCTAAAGTTTCTGACTCCACTATCACTGCAGGCAGTCCATTCCACACCCCAACCACTCTCTGAGTAAAAAACCTACCTCGGACATCCTTCCTATATCTCCCACCATGAACCCTATAGTTATGCCCCCTAGTTACCGCTCCATTCACCCGAGGAAATAGTCTTTGAACGTTCACTCTATCTATCCCCCTCATCATCTTATAAAACTCTATCAAGTCTCCTTTCAACCTCCTCCGCTCCAAAGAGAAAAGCCCAAGTTCCCTCAACCTTTCCTCATAAGACCTACCCTCCAAACCAGGCAGCATCCTGGTAAATCTCCTTTGCACTCTTTCCAGTGTCTCCACATCCTTCTTATAGTGAGGTGACCAGAACTGCACACAATATTCCAAATGTGGTCTCACCAAGGTCCTGTACAGTTGCAGCATAACCCCACGGCTCTTAAACTCAAACCCCCTGTTAATTAACGCCAACACATGATAGGCCTTCTTCACGGCTCGATCCACTTGAGTGGCAACCTTCAGAGATCTATGGATATGAACCCCAAGATCTCTCTGTTCCTCCACATTCTTCAGAACCCTACCTTTGACGCTGTAATCCACATTTAAATTTATCCTACCAAAATGAATCACCTCGCATTAGTCAGGGTTAAACTCCATTTGCCATTTTTCAGCCCAGCTCTGCATCCTATCTATATCTCTTTGCAGCCTACAACAGCCCTCCACCTCATCCACTACTCCACCAATCTTGGTGTCATCAGCAAATTTACTGATCCACCCTTCAGCCCCCTCCTCCAAGTCATTTATAAAAATGACAAATAGCAGAGGACCAAGCACTGATCCCTGTGGCTCTCCGCTGGTAACCGGTTTCCAGTCTGAAAATTTTCCATCCACCACCACCCTCTGTCTTCTGTTAGATAGCTAGTTACCTATCCAATCGGCCAAACTTCCCTCTATCCCACACATCCTTACTTTCTTCATAAGCCGACCATGGGGGACTTTATCAAACGCCTTACTAAAATCCATGTATATGACATCAACTGCACTACCTTCATCTACATACTTAGTTACCTCCTCAAAAAATTCTATCAAATTTGTGAGGCAAGACTTGCCCTTCACAAATCCGTGCTGACTATCCCGGATTAAGCTGCATCTTTCTAAATGGTCGTAAATCCTATCCCTAAAGACCTTTTCCGTCAACTTACCGACCACCGAAGTAAGACTAACCGGCCTATAATTACCAGGGTCATTTCTATTCCCTTTCTTAAACAGAGGAACAACATTCGCCACTCTCCAGTCCTCTGGCACCACCCCCGTGGACAGTGAGGATGCAAAGATCAATGCCAAAGGCTCTGCTATCTCATCCCTTGTCTCCCAAACACTCCTAGGATATATTTCATCAGGCCCAGGGGACTTATCAACTTTCGGTTTATTCAAAATTGCTAGTACATCTTCCCTCCGAACATCTACTTCCTCCAGCCTATCAGCCTGTGACACCCTCTCTTCCTCAAAAACATGGCCCCTCTCCTTGGTGAACACCGAAGAAAAGTATTCATTCATCACCTCTCCTATCTCTTCTGACTCCATGCACAAATTCCCACTGCCGTCCTTGACCGGCCCCAACCTCACCCTGGTCATTCTTTTATTCCTCACATAAGAGTAAAAAGCCTTGGGGTTTTCCTTGATCCGACCCGCCAAGGACTTCTCATGCCCCCTCCTAGCTCTCCTAAGCCCCTTTTTCAGCTCATTTCTTGCTAACTTGTAACCCTCCATCGAGCCAACTGAACCTTGTTTTCTCAACCTTACATATGCTTCCTTCTTCCTCTTGACAAGACATTCCATCTCTTTTGTGAACCATGGTTCCCTCACTCGGCCATTTCCTCTCTGCCTGGCAGGGACATACCTATCAAGGACACGCAGTATTTGTTCCTTGAAAAAGTTCCACTTTTCATTAGTGCCTTTCCCTGACAATTTTTGTTCCCATCCTATGCTTCCTAATTCCCACCTGATTGCATCATAATTACCTCTCCCCCAATTGTAAACTATGCCCTGCCGCATGGCCCTCTCCCTCTCCATTGCAATAACAAAAGACACCGAATTGTGGTCACTATCTCCAAAGTGCTCTCCCACAACCAAATCCAACACTTGGCCCGGTTCATTTCCCATTACCAAATCCAATGTGGCCCCACCTCTTGTCGGCTTATCCACATATTGTGTCAGGATCCCCTCCTGCACACACTGCACAAAAACTGCCCCATCCGAACTGTTCGACCTATAAAGGCTCCAATCAATATTTGGAAAGTTAAAGTCCCCCATGACAACTACCCTGTGACCTCCACACCTATCCATAATCTGCTTAGCAATTTCTTGCTCCACATCTCTATTACTATTTGGGGGCCTATAGTAAACTCCTAACAACGTGACCGCTCCTTTCCTAAACCTCAGCCCATATTACCTCTGTAGGCAGATCCCCTTCGAAATGCCTTTCTGCAGCCGTTACACTCTCCTTGATTAACAGTGCCACTCCTCCACCTCTTTTACCAACTACCCTACACTTACTGAAACATCTATACCCCGGAACTTCCAACAACCATTCCTGTCCTTGTTCTACCCATGTCTCCGTAATGGCCACAACATCGTAGTCCCAAGTGCCAATCCACGCCCCAAGTTCACCTACCTTATTTTGGATGCTCCTTGCATTGAAGTAGACACACTTCAACCCACCTTCTTGTCTGCTGGTACCCACCTTTGACCATGATACCCTTCCCAGTACCTCACTACACTCACTGACCTCCGTACTACAACTCCTTTTCCCATCCCCCTGACAAATTAGTTTAAACCCCCCCGAAGAGCTGTAGCAAATTTCCCTCCCAGGATGTTGGTGCCCCTCTGGTTCAGGTGCACCCCGTCCTGTTGGTACAGGTCCCACCTTCCCCAGAAAGTGTTCCAATTATCCACATAGCTGAAACCCTCCCTCCTACACCATCCCTGCATCCATGTGTTTAACTGCACTCTCTCCCTGTTCCTCAACTCGCTATCCCGTGGCACCGGCAACATACCAGAGATGACAACCTTATTTGTTCTGGCTCTCAGCTTCCACCCTAGCTCCCTGAATTCCTGTTTTAAATCCCCGTCCCCTCTCTTACCTATGTCTTTGATGCCGACGTGCACCACGACTTGTGACTGTTCCCCCTCCCCCTTTAGAATCCTGAAGACACGGTCGGAGATGTCACGGACCCTGGCATCCAGGAGGCAACATACCATCCGTGAGTCTCTCTTGTTGCCACAGAACCTCCTATCTATCCCTCTAACAAACGAGTCCCCAATAACTATAGCTCTACCGCTCTCCCCCTTTCCCTTCTGAGCCACAGGGACGGACTCAGCACTGGCGATCTGGTCACTGTGGCTTACCATTGGTAGGTCGCCCCCCCTCACCTGTATCCAAAGTGGAATACTTGTTGCTAAGGGGAACGACCACAGGGGATCCCAGCACCGACTGCTTCCTCCCAGCCCCTCTCACTGTCACCCATCTATTTTCATTCCCTGGAGCAACTATGTCCCTGAAGCTTGTGTCTATGGCCCTCTCTGCCTCCCTGATGACCCTAAGCTCATCCAACTCCAGCTCCAGCTCCCTAACGCGGTCTTGGAGGAGCTGCAGATGGGTGCACCTCCCACAGGTGTAATCAGCAGGGACACTGACGGTGTCCCTCACCTCAAACATTCTGCAGGAGGAACATTGCACTGCCTTCACTTCCATCCCCTCCATATAACTTACTGCTACAAAGAAAAAGAATTGCTCCAATGGAACACTGAACCCTTTTCCCCCTTCCTCAGAGTGCACTGGGAAAGAAGTTTAAAAAGCAGGAACACAGAGCGGCGACAGATGAAACCCCAAACTGATATTAAATCCAAACAACTGATATTAAATCCAAACAACTGAGATTAAACCCAAACAACTGAGATTAAACCCAAACAACTGATATTAAGTCCAAACAACTGATATTAAATCCAAACAACTGAGATTAAACCCAAACAACTGATATTAAACCCAAACAACTGATATTAAGTCCAAACAACTGATATTAAGTCCAAACAACTGAGATTAAACCCAAACAACTGATATTAAACCCAAACAACTGATATTAAGTCCAAACAACTGAGATTAAACCCAAACAACTAATATTAAACCCAAACAACTGATATTAAGTCCAAACAACTGATATTAAATCCAAACAACTGAGATTAAACCCAAACAACTGAGATTAAACCCAAACAACTGAGATTAAACCCAAACAACTGAGATTGGTTTCAATTGGTTTCCCAGACCCCACGAGCGATTCCCTCCGGTCCCCCACCCCACCCGCCCCAGGGCCCTGTATGGGGGTTTCAGATCCCTTACCCACTACACAGACGTGGACCCAGGTGCCAGCATGCATGTGGAGCTCAGGTAGGAGTCAGACTAGTTTGCACCAGGGCATCATCATAATGGTGCTTAGCAAGTCGTCATCACCCTCCTGCCTGCCAGAAAACTCGCTAACACAGAGTACCCAGGCCCATCACTCTGGTGTAACAATGTTGCAGGGTATAGAAGGAATTTGGGGGATGGGAGGGCGGTGGGAATGGAACCCCCAGACACAAACCCCTAGCGACTGAACAATCTGGTGATCAGGGCCTCCCTTGCTGCCCTCGCATGCCTCATTTGAGCTGCCAGCCCTCCAGCGCCTGGTTGGTGTTCCTCAGTGTGCTCTTCTTCCTCCTCCTCTTCCTCGTCCTCCTGCTGGTCATCCTCCCAGTGGTGCCCGGCTGGTCAGCCTCCACGTCCTCTTCCTCCTCCAATATGTCACCTCTCTGCAGAGCCAGATTGTGCAAGGCACAGCACACGACCACTTTGCGGGATGAGATCACTGGGCTGTACTGGAGGGCCCCGCCAGATCGGTCCAGGCACCGGAATTGCATTTTGAGGAGCCCAATGCACCTCTTCACTATCGTGCGAGTGGCTACATGGGCCTCATTACAGCAGGTCTCCGCCTCAGTCACAGGCCTCCGCACAGGTGTCATCAGCCATGTCCAAAGCAGGTAACCCATATCACCCACGAGCCACCCCGCAGCCTGGGCTCCTCCTCAAATGCCTGCGGGATGTGAGAGCTCCTGACAATGAAGCTGTCATGCACGCTGCCTGGATGTCTTGCACAGACATGCATAATGTTCATGTTATGGTCACACACTAGTTGAACATTCAGGGAACCTCTTTCTGCTTGACACACGTGTGCATAGCTGACTGGGAAATGCTAGGGGTCTGGAAGGAGCCAGTCGCATAAAAGTTCAGAGCGGCCATCAATTTGACAACCACCGAGAGTGGGTGCCTCCCCTGCCCTGCCTCTAGGTGCCAGGTCCTGCAACAGGTTGCACAGGTGTCGCACGGTCTCCTTTCGGAGGTGGAGATGTCGGCAGCATACGGTGTCCATCATCTGTTCAAACAACACTCATGCACGGAATTGCCAGGGCCTCTGCTCCCTCCTTCTCCTGTGCCCCGCCGTCTGGGTGAATGGCGGCCACCTCCTGCCTCTGGTTGTCATCTCCCTCTGCTCCTGCAAGTGGTAGAGCCTGGGCCTCCTGTGCCTGCAATTCTCCCTCCAGTTCCTCCTCCTCAGCTCCAGCAGCAACCAAAAGAACAGCAAGATCGATTGGCTACATCGTAAAAGCCACCTCGTCATTCTGAAGGGGGGGATAGAGAGGAACACATGTAGAGGTTAAGGAACGCTGTTTGCCCCTAGCATATCAACAGTCACAGCGCCCTTCCCCCGCAATTCACCCAGCCACATGCTCCCCACAATCGCAGCCCCTCCCCAATGCCCCCAACCACATAGAATAGAATCACAGAATCACTACAGTGCAGAAGGAGGCCATTTGGCCCATCAAGTCTGCACGAACCACCATCCTACCCAGGCCCTATCCCCATAACCCCATGTATTTAATCTAGCTAGTCCCCCTAACACTAAGGGGCAATTTAGCATGGCCAATCAACCTAACCCACACATCTTTGGACATGCTCCCCACAATCACAGCCGCCCCCCCACAATTCCCCCAGCCACATGCTCCCCACAATCACAGCCCCTCTAATTCCCCCAGCCACATGCTTCCCACAATCACAGCCCCCCGAATTCCCCCAGCCACATGCTCCCCAAAATCACAGCTCCTTGCAAAGTTGAAAGGCTGCAGCAGTGCAATTTGAAAGGGCTTTGTGCACATCCTTCAGCTGGAAGTGAGCTGAGTGCACTGGGACCCAGCAGCACCGCAAGACCCGAGGTCAGTGCTGAGACCCGGGTCAGTGCTGTAAGTCGGACATCGGAGACCCTGCTGAGCTCGAGCTTCTCAAGAAGCGATACAACAAACCGCCGAATGAGATGCATGCTCGACACCTTCTAGCCACTCGACGGCGGCAGCCTGGCGAAACGACGGAACAGTACGCGTGCGACCTTCAACAGCTAGCCAGAGCCTGCAACTGCAAGGCAGTGTCGGCAGACCAGTTCATGAATGACCTAGCTCGAGATGCATTCGTGGCGGGAATCGGCTCGTCGTACATCCGCCTTCGGCTGTTGGAGCAAGGTAACCTCGACCTCACTAAATCCATAGAGTTAGCTGACGCTCTAGAAACGGCCTCCAAAAGTCTGGCGATGTACCCCGACGACCACGTGGAGACAGCGTGGCAGGGGCAGTCACAGACCCCACTTCATTCAGCGGGACCGAAAAACTGCGCGATTGCGTTCCCAGCCTCGGACCTGACGACGGCAGCAGCTCCAGGTGGCCCGCGGTGTTACTTCTGTGGGGGGGTGAAACACCCTCGGCAGCGATGTCCAGCTAAAGCGGTGTTGTGCTCCGCCTGCAGCAAGAAGGGGCACTATTCCAAGGTATGCCAGTCCAAACTTCCATCCAAGAACAGCAGCGCGGCGTGTGACTCCCCGGAGCCGGCCTCCTTGTCTTCTGCATCTTCAAGGTCTCCTGCCACGTGCGATTCCAGGACGTCGCCATTCCGAACGACGGAGTCGCAAGACACGTGCGACCAGCAGGGGCTGCAGGTTTTGGCGCCATCGTCCACGTGCGACCTATGGGGGCAGCCATTTTGGTCGGCACCGACCGCGAATGACCAGCAGGGGTCGTCATCAACCATCTCAGCTGCCTGCAGTTGCGCCCATGAACCAACGGTGGCGTCGATCATCCTGGACCAGGCCAAGCCTCACAGACTCGACAGGTCCATGATGGACATACAGGTAAACAAACGCCCGATTTATTGTTTGTTTGACAGTGGGAGCACGGAGAGCTTCATTCACCCAGACACCGTGAAGCGGTGTGGTCTCCAGATTCGGACTGTCAAGCAGACAATTTCGATGGCGTCAAGGTCCCGGTCTGTCACCGTGCTAGGGAGTTGCGTGGTCAATCTGATGGTGCAGGGCACGGTTTACGAGAACTTCAAGCTCCTTGTGTTACCGCACCTTTGCGCGCCAATACTCCTAGGACTAGATTTTATGGTCCACTTGAAGAGCGTAACCCTGCAATACGGTGGGCCACTCCCTCCACTTTCAGTGGGAGACCCGCAGCCTCTAAATTGCCCAACGCGCTCCACATGTAGTCTCTCAACGTTTAGGATTACCACACCCTCCCTATTCCAGAATCTCGTGCCAGGCTGCAAGCCCATCGCAACAAAGAGCAGGCGTTACAGCGCTGAGGAGCGGATCTTCATTCGATCTGAAGTTTAGCGGCTCCTCAAGGAAGGGATCATCCAACCAAGCGCTAGTCCTTGGAGAGCGCAAGTCGTGGTGGGTAAGAAAACTGGACACAAACCCCGGATGGTCATAGACTATAGTCAGACCATTAACAGATACACGCAGCTGGATGCGTATCCCCTCCCGCGCATATCTGACATGGTCAATCAGATTGCGCAGTACCGGGTGTTCTCCACCATCGACTTAAAATCTGCTTACCACCAGCTCCCCATTCGCCCAGAGGACCGACAATACACGGCCTTTGAGGCGGATGGTCGCCTGTACCATTTTTTAAGGGTTCCTTTTGGTGTCACGAATGGGGTCGCAGTCTTCCAGCGTGCTATGGACCGAATGGTGGACCAGAACGGACTGCGGGCTACCTTCCCGTACCTGGATAACATCACCATCTGCGGCCATGACCAGCAGGACCATGATGCCAACCTTCTTAGATTCTTACGCACTGCATCTCGCCTGAATCTGACCTACAACAGGGAGAAGTGTGTATTTCGCACGCGCCGCCTAGCTATCCTCCGATACGTGGTGGAAAACGGGGTCCTTGGCCCTGATCCAGAACGTATGCGTCCTCTCCTCAAACTTCCCCTGCCCACTAGCGTCAAAGCACTGAGAAGATGCTTAGGCTTCTTCTCATACTACGCACAGTGGGTTCCCAATTACGCGGACAAAGCCCGTCCGCTCATCAAGTCTACCTCTTTTCCCCTAGCAACAGAGGCTCGCTTAGCCTTTGCAAGAATAAAAGCCGACATCGCAAAAGCCACGATGCACGTTATCGATGAGACCATCCCCTTCCAGGTGGAGAGTGATGCATCTGATTTCGCCCTGGCTGCCACACTTAACCAGGCGGGCAGGCCCGTCGCCTTTTTTTCTCGTACCCTCCAAGGCCCTGAAATTCGACATTCGGCAGTGGAAAAGGAGACCCAGGCCATTGTGGAGGCCGTCCGGCATTGGAGCCATTACTTGGCGGGAAAACGGTTCACTCTGCTCACGGACCAGCAGTCCGTGGCGTTCATGTTCAACAACACGTTACGGGGTAAGATCAAGAATGATAAGATCTTGAGGTGGAGAATCGAACTCTCCACCTACAATTATGATATCATGTATCGTCCAGGGAAGCTCAACGAGCCCTCGGATGCCCTGTCACGTGGAACATGCGCTAGTATGCAGGAGAATCGATTGCAGGCTCTCCACAATGACCTCTGCCATCCGGGGGTCACTCGGCTCTTCCACTTCATAAAAGCCCGGAATCTACCCTACTCGGTGGAGGATGTCAGGTCCATAACCAGAAGCTGCCGGGTATGCGCGGAATGCAAACCGCACTTCTACCGACCTGACAGGACACAACTCGTTAAGGCCACTCGTCCCTTCGAAAGACTGAGTGTGGACTTTAAGGGCCCCCTTCCCTCGACAGATGGGAACGTGTACTTCCTCAATGTGGTTGATGAGTACTCACGATTCCCTTTTGTCATTCCCTGTTCTGATATGACCGCTGCCACGGTTATCAAGGCATTTCGTGATCTTTTCACCCTGTTCGGTTACCCCTGTTACATCCACAGCGATAGGGACTCGTCGTTCATGAGCGATGACTTGAGGCAATACCTGCTCTCATATGGGATTGCCTCTAGTAGAACCACGAGCTACAACCCAAGGGGTAACGGACAGGTCGAACGAGAGAATGCTACAGTCTGGAAGGCTGTCTTACTGGCGTTGAGGTCTAAAGGTCTTCCAGCCTCCCGTTGGCAAGAGGTGCTCCCTGATGCGCTCCACTCCATACGCTCACTCCTGTGTACGGCAACCAACGCTACTCCTCATGAGAGAATGTTTTCATTCCCTAGGAAGTCTTCCTCTGGGACCTCATTACCGTCTTGGTTGACGTACTCAGGACCTGTCCTCCTGCGGCGACATGTTAGGACCCGCAAGTCCGACCCTTTGGTTGAACAGGTCCATCTCCTCCACGCCAACCCTCAGTATGCCTACGTGGCATATCCTGACGGGCGAGAGGACACGGTCTCGATTCGAGATCTGGCGCCAGCAGGGGGCTTGGAAACCCCTGTCACTCCCACACCTCCTGTTAGGGACCCCCCAACCATTATTTCCCCTCCTGACACAGCGCGGGCAGTATCAGGACCACCACTTAACCCTCTTACTCCCGTGTACAGCTTGCCTGAGTCCAGGAGATGGTCGCCACTTCAAGGCGTGCCCGAGTTCAGCGGATTGTCACCACCTCGGGGTCTACCGGCCCGTGAGGCACTGGAGGAGTCGCTGGACACCGCCTTGGAGAGAACGTCACCGCGATTGCCTGAACCTGTGTCATCGCCGGTGTTGAGGAGGTCACAGCGACGGTGCGGTCCCCCAGACCGTTTGAACTTATAGACTGATGAACAATTGTTCTGTGTTTTGTACCCCGCCGGCCTTTTGTTTTCAAATGAGGGGTGAATGTGGTGAACCATTGTTGGTTCCCACCAGGTAGTGCTGAGCCATGGTCTGGCCAGTACTATGAGTCTGTATATATGTTACTATTGGGGTTAGGGTTGGGCTGTTCTACCTGTTAATACAGTTGTTATGGTATACACCAGTCGGCTCCGCCTCCTGGGAGATGTATAAAGGTCACTGCTCTGCCTGGTGACCCTTTAGTCTGGGATCGTGTACTGTTTATGGTAGCTCTGTTGTTGTTGGCAATAAAAGCCTTTATTTCCCGAGTACATCACGCCTCTCGTGTGTTATATCGCGCATCACTGTGATTGTGTGAAGGGGATGCAACAGTTTGCCAAAGCAGACCAAGATGACACTCGCATGCAGTAACCACCACAGTCTATTGCTGTTGGCAACACAGGTATGTGAAGGCCACAACATTGAAATCTGGAATTGGTATCTATTACTTCCTGTTGTATGATTTGGCAGTTGCACCATTTGTTTAAAGTTTCAGAAGAATTGAATACATTTAGCTTGCTTTATTCATGTGATGCACATTTGCATTGGTTTCTGTTATGATTATCCCTTCTTAGACAAGTAATTCTGCTAATATGCAGTATTCCTCTACTTGAAGATGTCATAGTGGGTGAGTGGCTGTTTAATTAACTGAGACAAGTTGCAAGGAAAGAGGAAGCATGCTAGCAATATAGTGCACTCAATGTGTCTTTGAAGTACCTGGCAGGACTCTTCTGTCTATTACTCGATGTCAATTAATTCTTTACAGAGGCAATAATACCATCATTGAGATAACTACCAGTGACATGAGCACCAACAGCTGCTTCCTCATACATGATGTGGAGATGCTGGCGTTGGACTGGGGTAGACACAGTAAGAAATCTCACAACACTAGGTTAAAGTCCAACAGGTTTATTTGGCAGAACGAGTTGTCGGAGGACTGCCCCTTCATCAGGTGAGCAGGTGAGCATCAAGGGGCAGTGCTCCGAAAGCTCGCGCTACCAAATAAACTTGTTTGACTTTAACCTGGTGTTGTGAGACTTCTTACTGTGCCCACCTCAATCCAACGCCGGCATCTCCACATCATGGCTACCACCGACACCACAAACTGCCGGCTCAAAGTGGAGAGGACCTCCAAGAAGATCACGCATATCCTCATACATGTCACTTTGGAAGCCATCTCTCTCTGATCTCCTTACCTGTAGAATGCTGGACTTCTGTGAATTTCTAAATCTGTACCTCATAGTTACCTGTAACCAATGTCTAAGTGGGCTGAGGCCAGACATGATTACATTTTTGGAGTTTGGACCTCAATACAGCCATACAGCTATGGTAAAAGATCTCAATTGTGACATTCACTGTTCAAGAACAGACTACAGTCCAATCAACTAATTGTCCAAGCTGACCATACCATCCTGTACATTGAGATAAATGAGTGGCCACCTCGATTTTTGAAAGGCCTATTGAAATATGTGCTCTAAGTCAATTCAGGGGGTGATTCAACATGATTACACCTCTGCTCTGCAACTATGGGCAAGTTATCAAACCACACCTCTGATGATATCTTTTCATCACCAGTGCCCTAGGTTTCATCTTATATTTCCTCAGCATTATCTCTATCAAATTATAATAACATGTTTTTGGTAACAGAAAAAGCACATTCAAAATAATAATGGAACACATTCCCACTTTTGACACAAAGCTGAGAAGTCAGGGTTTCAATTCTACAACCAAAGGACTCAATTGCAGTACCACATGAGCATAAGTCTTTGCTGTATTAAACCTGTGGAAAGGGTTTTGTCTGTGGGAAGTTTTTTTATTGGAATATTTTAGATATATTTGGTAAGGGTTATACATTATTGTGGTTGCTTTGTTTTGTTTGTAATTGATAAAAAGTTATTGCTAATTTTCTTTCTATACATGTCAACTATATTCTTAAATAAACTTTGTTCGATAAAAGCTCCCTGGTGGGTCATTTGAATCATACCTGAAGTGAAACATTCCTTACCCTAGCCAAATTCAAAGTGCAGAACTTGTGATCCAGGTGGACTTCATAAAAAAAACACTTTGGAGTTTCTGACCGGAATTATAACACCTTTGAGTGAGGTGACTTTAAAAACAGACGCAAAATAGTTTAAATCAAGGTGCCCAAATGTTGATGACTTGAGATCTATGTTTTTGACTGTCATCCTAACACAATCTACAGCACAGTGTTCTCACCCTTCCTCAGAGGAACATTCAAACCCCTTGCACAATATTGGTCTTATATTGCCTATCAATGGATAAAAAAGAAGAAAAATGCACCAAGAACATTCTCGCACTTTATTATGCAAAGTTTAATTAGAAATATCTTTATTTTTCTCATTTTTATTTTTACAGCTATATTGAGACTTATCAGAAGTACAGATGCAACGACTACATTTTTGACATAAAATGTTATGAAAGGAATGGTTCTTTAACTCAATAATGTGATGCTTTGCACTGCATGGTGTCAGCAGGCATTCCATAATCATAGCTGATTGCTAGCCTCAAGCAGACATCCAGGTGGTCATCTGTCAGAGTGGACCGGGATTTGGATTTAATGATCTTCATGTGGAAGAACGCTAACTCGCAAATGTAGGTGGATCTGAAAAATACTGTCAAGTACATCGCCACTTTTTAAATATCTGGACATTTTTCCTCGACAATTAGGTCCCAAGAGTTTCCCCCTGAGGCCTTGGATTTGATTTGAGTGTTGTTTTGCGAAGTCAAAATTACATTCTCGTTTGTAGTTTGTGCCCACATGAAACAAAGACGCAATTTCTGACGCAGTTTCATTAATATCGATGTCATCACCAAATGGGAAGCATATAAATGTCGCTACAGGCTCTAGTAATGTAAAGTCTTGGAAGCGTCTGTTACAATTTGAAATAGGGTTTTGCATCTATTTGACGTAACGACCATTGTTGAGCAGCGCACATTTTTTCCTCTGGCGTTCTAACTCAGACTTGGTATTTCTGAAATTCCACAGTTTGTGTCACTGCAGCTGTGTGGACAACAATTGTGTTTTTTTTAAAAGCAGGCTCTGAACTAATCAGGTCAACAATATTTTTGTCTTTTGCTTGCAGCTCAAAATTGAGTTCATTTAACATTGCAGCGTCCCTCTCCCAATAAACTTTATGGGTATTTGACATGACCACAACATAATCCCACTCTAACCTCGCTGTAAATTGCTTTAATGAACAAACAAGACTGTCTCCATCTGTTGTGCATGTGCATGGTCAGAGAATTAGAATCAACCTTTGCTCTGCTTCTTTCAGAATGAATAAAACAAATCACTGGTTAGTGGTGACAACAGTAAGAAGTCTCACAACACCAAAGCCAGTTTGGTGACAAAGCCAGTATTATTGTTTGTCAAGGTGATAAATTAAATCCACTGACAATTAAATTGTCTCAAATACAAAGGAAAGTGATATGATATCTGATAGTATAATAATGTTTATGTCATGAGGTGTTACTTATCTACTTATTAACAATAATAAAGTAAATATTGATCACTATTTCCCTCCATTTTAGATGTTTCTAACTCTACATCTAGCTGTTTCAGGTAAAAAATTGAGAGCTTTCTGCTTAGAATGGTTTTCTTTACTCCAGCTCCACAGGGACTCCAACAAGTACAAGCTACAATGGTTGAGCAAACCTGGCAGCCCCAAGGTAAAATTCAGTAAACTGAACAACCCTAACCTGAAACTCTATAGTGAAATGTAATAAATAAAGAAGTCCAGGTCAAGGCCCTGCTACAAATAAAATACTTTCAGCAATCTATGTGGATTCAATGGCAAGTCCAGACTGGAACTCGTTATTAACTCCAAAGGTCAAGAGAGAGTCAGCAATAGATGCAATAAGCTCAGATGGAAATTTGAGACCTGATGCAAGGGGTCTGAGAAAATGCCAATATTTATTCAAACTTTATCAGGGAAAAAGAGAAATACCTAGAAAAAATAGCTAAAGATAAAGTCAAGAATTGTCTCGATATCACAAGAGCAAGAGAGTATTCAGTGAAGTGGTGGATATCATAAAAGATATGCCTTGAAACTGAGAATGAGCACAAGATAGAAAATGTTGTCAATGATTTCTTCCACCAAGGACTTAAAAGAAGATACTGGTAACATACCCTTCTCAAACAAAATCAATAAGTTTGATATAAATGACATGAAAAGCCCAGACAGGCTAAAAGAGTTTGAACACGAAATAAATCCTTTTTGATAGCTGAGATTTATTTTAGAGCATTGAGAGAGCCTAAAAGCTGTAGTAGCGAGCCCCTTTTATGCGCGAGATTTTGGGGGATCATGTGACACGATTGGCCAATTGGGCTGAAGAACGTGAATCCTGGGGCTGAGCTTGGGCTTTCCCAGTCAGTCTGAGACTGGGGTCAAAGTAGTCGGTTGCACATTTCTTGCACTCTGTACATACTTCATTCATTGCTATAAATAGTTTGTTTAGTTACCAAACTTGGTCACCAATCCTTTGAGATATCACATTGGCGATGAAGATTAATGGGAACCCTTCAAATTGCCACAAAGAAAGACAGAGCAGACCTTGTGTGCATGTCATTCAAGTCAGGTCCATTTAAGAGTCAGTAAGTTACAACAGTGCCTCTATTTGGAAAATAAAAGCCATTTGATCCTAATTCAGCAGATTGGGTTTAATACATTGAACGCTTGCAATATTTTTTCAAAGCAAATGAAATGAGGGGGAGGAGAAGAAGAGGGTAATACTGTTAACAGCTTGGGGTGCTCAAACATACAATTTAATAAGGGGTCTTTTGACCTGATTTGCCCAATCAGGCCAAAGAACCTGAATCCTGGGGCTGAATGCAGGCTTTCTCAGTCAGTCTGAGACTGGAGTTGAAGTAGTTGATAACATATTTCTTGCACACTGTGCACAATTATTCATTACAATAAATAGTTTGTTTAGTTAATAAGCTTGGTGGTTGCCAATCCTTTGAGATATCACAAAAGCACTAACAGTTGTTATGACAGATTTGCTTATATTAAAATTTCCAATCAGGCAAAGCAGCCTCTTGCAAATACTGCAGGACCAATTTATGTAATACCTTCTTTTGACAAAGGAAATGAATTTTCAAGTTGGGGCAGCAAACTTTACCAGACATGATCACTTAAGATTGCTGTTGATTTTAAATCAAGCACAAAAGCAAGAATGTATTTATAAGTAATTTTGTTGTGGAATCCATTTCAAGCAGGCTATGTGCATCTGTTTCACTCACCCTATCATATGAGCTAGAATTCTATTGGTTGTGATGATTCAGGCCTTATTTAAATAGGACAAGCAAGCTGTCTGTGCTAATCATGGTTTTTTTGGGGAAAATCACCATTCAAAAGGGCAGGACATCTAACAGTGCCCATTCTGATCTTACAGAAATTTCTTAAAAGGGCAGATTAGAAAGCCGGGGTTGGGGGACGTAGGGGGAAATGGGGGGGGGGGGGTGGTGGGGGGGGGGGGTGGTGTTGGTGGGGTGTTGGTGGTGGGGGGGGGGGCTGGAGGGGGGTGGGGTGGAGGGAGGTGGGGTGGAGGGGGGTGGTGGGAGGGAGGGGGTTGGGGTGGAGGGAGGTGGGGTGGAGGGGGGTGGTGGGAGGGAGGGGGTGGGGTGGAGGGGTTGGGGTGGAGGGGGGGGGAGGTAGCACAGGTAAATGGAATATATTTCAACAGGAAAATTCTATAAGCTCTGTAGAAGAGTGTATGTAACTACAGTCCAGTGGTGAATAAGGTTTCAGGAACAATAATCAGGGAAAAAGGTTAATAGGCACTTGGAGAGGATTCAGTTAATTAAGATGAGTCAGCAAAGGTGGATCATTGTTAGCTTGGGTAAAAATAAATGGCTTAAGATCAGTGAATGTAACAATCATTGCAAACGGTTGTTTTTCGGACTGGAGGATGGTATACAATGGTGTTCTCCAAGGGCCAGTGCGAGGACCATTGTTTTTTTGATAAGTATAAATGACTTGGCTATTAGAATGCAGTGTACAATTTCAAATTTTACTGTTGATACCAAACTTAGAGGTGTGGCAAACGGCGAGCATGATACCAATCACCAGCAACAGAACAGAAGTAGGCTAGCAGACTGGCCAGACGTTTGGCAAATAGAATTTAACACAAAAGTGTGAGGTGATCCATTTTGGCAGATGGCATTGGGAAAGACAGTACTGACTTAATGACACAGTTCTAAAAAATGTCAAGGCATACATTCATAGATCTTCAAATGTAGCAGGATGATATTGAGAGAAGGAACAATTAGGAATGCATATTTGATCTTAGGCTTCACAAATAGAATTATTGAGTACAAAAGCAAGGATGTTATACTTAAACATTATAAAGCACTGGTTAAGCCACAACTAAAGTATTATGTCGAATCCTGGTAAACTACATTTTAGAAAGGATGTGAGAGTCCTTGAGAGGTTGGAAAGAGGATTTACCAGCATGATTCCAGGTATGAGGGAATTTAGCTACAAGGGCTTCGTCTTTGGAGCAAAGGAGATTCAGGGAGGATCGCTTATGACAGGTGGACAAGGGAAAATTGTGCCCATTAGCTGATGATACAAGGGCTAGGGGACACACATTTAAGGTTTTGGGTAAGATAAACAAAGGGGTGTGAGGAAGAAACTCATCACAATGATTGGTAAAGATCGGGAACTCCCTGCCTACGAAGGCGGTGGAAGTGGAGATGGTCAATGATTTGAAAAGGAAATTGGAGAAGGACTCAAGGGAAATAAACTTGCAGAGATCTGGGGATACAGTAGGAGAATAGAATTGCCCTATTGAGAGCGATGGAATGGGCTCGATAGGCTGAATAGCTTCCTACTGAGCTTTTATTACCCTATGACACTGCAGCAAAGCCTTTAAGATTCAGATTTATCAGAAATCTGAAAATGAGTTCTGAATTTTGCTCCCAATGCAACTGACTGAAACTAATGGTCCCTTTAAATCATGCTGTAACAGCAGCGCCCTGACTTGCACTGCCCTTTGGGGGTAGTTTCAGATGATAGAGGCTATACTGATTGACACAAACAGGGCATTGCAGTGTATTGACCTAATTTGCACAAGAGGTCCCCAAGCTGTTTCCAGTGGGAGAACTGGCAGTTTAAATCAAGGTCGCAAAAGCCACTAGCTTTCGGAGCGCTGCTCCTTCATCAGGTAAGTGGGAGTTCTGTTCACAAACAGGGCATATAAAGACACGAACTCAATTTACAAAATAATGGTTGGAATGCGAATCTTTACAGGTAATCAAGTCTTAAAGGTACAGACAATGTGAGTGGAGAGAGGGTTAAGAACAGGTTAAAGAGATGTATATTGGCTCCAGCCGGGACAGTTAGTGAAATTTTGCAAGCCCAGGCAAGTCATGGGGGTTACAGATAGTGTGACATGAACCCAAGATCCCGGTTGAGGCCGTCCTCATGTGTGCAGAACTTGGACATCAACAGCCTGGCAACAATGAGAACTGAGGCTGAGAGCTGCGGAGAACATGATTTTTAAAAAAATCTCTTAAAGGTACACTAATGTCACAAGGAGTTAAACACTCTTTCTCAAAAGCTCATCTTGTTGCAGTGAGCCAATGAGAAAATGGTGAAATTATCCCACATCTATGATGGACATCTCTCCCCGTCCATTGTAAGTGACAAGTTGCTGCTATCAAATATCAGTTTGGTGATAGTTACACCAGTTTTGCACTTTTTTTTACCTTCAAAGGAACTGTAGGGGGGAATTTCCATAGAGCTTTCCAAATTATCGTTCATAACTTTGGAGGATTGTTGCCAGGCTGTCTGTAGAAGTCCTTTTATTGCTACTCCAATGGCTTAAATGGGGTTGTTTATTTTTACTCTGGGATTTGTTATGATCCGGCATTGTTAGGAGGAAGCCTGGTTGGCATGTCATGTGTTTTTGAATAGTTTTCTTTCCTTCCTAGTGAATCTGTTTTGGCTGGCTGCAGTTTTTAGTTTTAGAAGGGACATCAAGCTGAAAAGAAATGTTTTTCTCTCTCTCCCTGGTTTTGGAAATTCTGTTGGTTCGCAGAAGGTTTCTTGCCTTCCTGGAGTAGAACATCTGCTGTTGGTGGTTTGACCAGAGAGTCTCCCTGGGATTCTGGGAAGCTGTTCTGACTTCAAACTGTTCTGGGTGTATCCAGAGGGCTACTAGAAGTTACAAGGCTGAGAAGTCAGGGTTTCAATTCTACAACCAAAGGACTCAATTGCAGTACCACATGAGCATAAGTCTTTGCTGTATTAAACCTGTGGAAAGGGTTTTGTTGATGGGAAGTTTTTTTTATTGGAATATTTTAGATATATTTGGTAAGGGTTATACATTATTGTGGTTGCTTTGTTTTGTTTGTAATTGATAAAAAGTTATTGCTAATTTTCTTTCTATACATGTCAACTATATTCTTAAATAAACTTTGTTCGATAAAAGCTCCCTAGTGGGTCATTTGAATCATACCTGAAGTGAAACATATCATGCTTACCCTAGCCAAATTCAAAGGCCCAGATCTTCCAATATCAGAATAGTTGGAGATTGGACATGCTCCACAGATACTTGTCAGGAGGCCAGACATGCACATAGCCCCAGTACTTACGAGAGAAGATTAAACATCTGCTTGTCAGTTTTACCCTGCTCAAATTTTCTATTATTTATTCATGGGATGTGGTTGTCCCTGGTGAAGTCAAAAGTTATTGCCTATCCCTGATTGCCCATGAGAAGGTGATGGTGAGCTGCCTTCTTGAACCACTGCAGCCTATGTGGTTTAGTGCACTCAATGCTATCAGGGAGGGAGCTCCAGGATTGTGATCCAGTGACAGTGAAGGAATGACGATATATTTTCAAGTCAGGATGATTTGTAGTTTTGAGGGTAACTTCCAGATGGCAGTGTTCCCATGCATCTGCTTTCCTTGTCCTTCTATGTGGTAGGGTTTGGAAGGTGCTATCAAAGAAGCCTTGGTAAGTTGCTGCAGAGCTTCTTGTAGATGGTACACAGTGCTGCCACTAGTGGAGGAGGGAGTGGCAGTGGTTGGGTTGCAAATCAAGCGGGCTGTTAGACCCTGGATGTTGTTGAGTTTCTTGAGTGTTGTTGGAACTGCATTTGTCCAGGCAAATGGAGAGCATTTTATCACATTCCTGACTTGTAAATGGTAACCAAAGATGTGCGGGTTAGGTTGATTGGCCAGGTTAAAAAAAAAATTGCCCCTTAGAGTCCTGGGATGCGTAGGTTAGAGGGATTAGCGGGTAAAATATGTGGGGGTAGGGCCTGGGTGGGATTGTGGTCGGTGCAGACTCGATGGGCCGAATGGCCTCCTTCTGGCACTGTAGGGTTTCTATGATTTCTATGAAACAGGCTTCGGGAGTTACTCATAGCAGGATTTCCATACTCTGACCTGTTCTTGGACCTATACTATTTATATAACTTGTCCATTTCAGTTCCTGATCAATGGTAACTCCCAGGGTTTTAATAGTATGGGAATCAGTGGCTTTGTAGCAGTTTCAATACACAAACATTTGAATTAGAAGCAGGAGTAGGCCACTTGGCACTTCAAGTGAGTGGTTTGACCAGTCTGAGAGAATGCTTTGCTCGGCCATTTCAGGGCATTTAAGAGGCCATCACATTGCACTGGATCTGAAATCACACGTCAGCCAGACCAGGTAAGGACTCTTCTCAGGGCCTGTTGTCATCCAGAACTCCCTCACCCTCAAGACCCCAATCACCTCATTCACAAACTGCCCCCAACCCTCCCCCATTAGTGGCAGGGGCGGTGCCAGGGAAATGCCTGGATTGTGCCTTCTCCCTCCTGAGTGATGCACTTACCTGACCTTCTCTGGGAGGTAAGCTTGCCAGGCGCACACTTTGGTCGACCAGTTGTAATCCACGCCATTCTGCCCACATGCCAACGTGAATGGAAGTTCTTATGCTGCGTGGGATGATTTAGGCATAGACGCCTGATAGTAACATATGAGTGTGTTATAATGATGTTCCTGACATTGAATGTCAGGATTCCTGTTATGTCAGTGATGGGGGAATGAAGACCACCACGTCACGCTTTCACATCAGCATGAAACACCATTTGGGCCTCTCACAAGATTTTCTGCTCCCGCCGCACCCGAAGAACGAGAGCGGAAAATCTTTCCTACGCGAAAAGGCAACAGGGTTCCCACTAACTGGGCGTGGCAGGTTTCCGTGCCAGGTCATTCACTCTTCAGCTTGTTATTTATGCATGGATGTGCAGCGCGTCATATCTCTTGGAGGGGCGGGCTGGGATTTGTCTGTGCTGCCATTGCCTGGTGCCATGTTTAAATTGCATCCACACACACATTCACTGTCTCTGCAGCCCGGGACACATCCTGGCAAACTCCAGAGTGGTGGTGGGAAGCAAGAAGCTCAGACCTCTGAGGTTTATGGCAGTGCACTGATGGCACTCCTCCAGGCAGCTGAGGACAAGCAGGACATACGTCTCCCTCACATTGGGGCCGGAAATCCACCAACCTGACTACAAAGGCCTGGCAGGAGGGCGCCAGTGCAGTGTGGACTGCCATCCAGAGCAAGAATAATCTCTTTTGCTCCACTAGGGTAAACTGACCTTCTTCTCATTGTCAACTAACACCCTCACAAGGTCATCAGGCATTCACAGCTATTAACAGTCTTTTCCCCTGGTTTCTATGGCTATGACTCATCTTTCATTCCCTCCCCCTGCAGTATAAATATCTCCCAATTTCTATGCCTTTTAGCTTTGTCAAAGGGTCATCTGGACTCGAAACACCAACTCTTTTCTCTCCTTACAGATGCTGCCAGAACCTGCTGAGATTTTCCAACGTTTTCCCTTTTGGATTCACAGGGCTCGGGTCCACAGGGATTTCACACACTACCAGCACAAGGGACACCACCAGCACTTTTTTCACGTGCACTTTTAAAACTTCACCTGTACGGGAGAAGTTTGGTGCAGGGTAAGTGGGCATGGAGTGTTAATCCCTGAGTGAGTTCTCCAACGTTATAGGATCATAACTCCATCAGTGCACACTGTCAACAGAGTAGACACGCTACAGTCTCTGTAGGCATCTCACTAACATTCCACTACCTATGGCAGCCCTCAAGAGGCAGGAGCAGCACTGCAAACCTCAGTGCACTTCATAGAATCCCTGCAGTACAGAAGGAGGCTATTTGGTCCATTGAGTCTGTACCCTCATTTACCCTGCTAATCTCCCTGACACTAGGTCAATTTAGCATAGCCAATCAATCTAACCCACACATCTTTGGACTGTGGGAGGAACTGGGAGAAAGTGCAAACTCCATGCAGACAGTGACCCGAGGTGGAAATTGAACTTGGGTCCCTGGAGCTGTGAGGCAGCATTGCTAACCACTACACCACTGTGCCACACTTGTGGCAGTATGCCTGGAATATTGCGAGGTGTCTTAAGAAGTACAATCATCTCTCATTTGTTCTCATTTTGATGTCTGAGGTCTAATCTGAATCTGGACTGTGGCATGACTGAATCATGCGCTTAGCTAGAACTAATACCAGGCCTTCCATCCCCAGATCATCCCTTGCAGCTGTTGCACAGCCATGAGCATCAATGGAAGCACATTGCCTGTTCCCCTCCCACTGCACTCTCCAACCCTCACACCTCACCCCCAACCTCCTCAACAAAGGCCTCACCACTTCCAGAAAACAGGAAGCAGCTTGGATCTGGATGAGTGCAACCAGGCGTTAGCAATCTCATTCAGGGTTCTGTAAGACTGACCCCTTTGAGTTAGACCAGAACGCAATCTTTCGCTAATGTAATGACTGCAATCGGGGAGGCGTGTAAAGCCTGGACCTGTCAGCTTTGGAATGTGAATGTCTTTGCGGCATTAGGCATATCACTTTGACTGATGTCCCCTTTTGAGCTGCATCCTTCTAAGCTTGGTGATTCCTGATGAGAGGGAGAAGTTGTCAATGGAACACAGTAGAAATATGTCCCCAGGGCTAAAAAGACTCTCGCAAGAATGCAAGTTAAAGTGCCCAAATCATTCACTTGGCATTTAAGACTTCCAAACTTGCCTGAGCCGTGATATGATCTCCATTTGGTTAGCAGGTTGCCTCTTCACTTGGCCCAAATGTGCAGAATTTGATTCCTCCCAGAAGCCTTGAGTTCAGGTGATTATTTTCCATTGCTTATTTATATCCTGTGTCATTGGACTGGCTTGTACAATGGTGGTGCGGTTTACAACCCCCTGAACCCTGTCAACATTGAAGTCCATCCCATTGTGCTGGACGAGTAGAATGTGCAGGTATCCCCCACCTTGCCCACCCCCCCACCCCCACACCCGCCCTCCCCCCCCCGCCCCCCCCCCCTCCACCCCCCACGCCCTCCCCAATCACTCTCCTTCCTCCCCATTTAATCCTGGATGTCATCATAATTGTTGTCACTGACTGACTTCTCCCGTCCACCCTTCCCCAATGATGTGTCTCTGGCACCCTTTCTAAGATCCCCCCAGTCATGTGTCTCTGTTCACCCTTCCCCAAGGGTGCAGTCAACTCGCTCTTCCAGCCCCTTCACTTGTCTCTGTCTTGTCTCACCTTCCTTATCTTCCCCAACCCCCACCCTCAGCCCCCCGCCCCAAAAGCCCAGTTCAGCCTTTGGTTTCCAGCCTCCCTCAACTATATTCGTTTTTCTGCTGATTTTGGCATGAACCCTCCACTTGCCTTCTAACTAGTCTTGCCTAAGCATCCTTGGCATGGACTCAGAGAAGTAATGAATGCAGCACAGTGAAGGGTAGGTGTGTACAAACCTCAAGATCATGAATGAAGCGCAGTTCACCAGATGCATGTCACTTATATCCGGTCAGGATTTACACTGATCTAATTTGGTGCTGGTGTGGTCATTTCATCTGGAAAGGGGAGCAAGATTCCACCAGGATAGGTTAGCACTGAGTATTCATGATATTCAAATGAATGCTAATGCATTTCCCAATATGGAGTGGCGGATGACTTGACACATCATGAAAGTTGGGAGCGGAAAATGTCAAGCTATTTTGACACTGGCGGGAAACTGATTTATGGCCACACTCCCAAAGTTTCCTGACCTGGCGACCCTGAGGCCCATCATGAGCAGGACTGGAAAATCCCACCTGTGAATGTACCCTTTGGCTGATGTGTTTGAAACTGTTGAAAATTATCTGCAATGCACCTAGAGACTTTGCAAATATGCTAAACAGAGAATTCTATTCAAATAACATTCCTATCAATTAGGTCACATCAAATGGACTAAGAGTTAATTATTGCTACCAGATTTCAATTATTACTAACCTTTGCTCTCTGGTATTGCTTTAATTTTCATCCTGCTGACTCAATTTACATGTTGACAATTTGGAATATATTTGTATTGATGTGAAGATTTTAACATTATCATAAAACAATTAAAAATAGAATCCTTACATCTACTTTGCATGCCACCAACATTATTAATATTAATATCCTTCCTGGACCAGCTAAATAGTTCTTATTAAAGGATTTTATTATCAATATTTTAGCATAATCCAATACAACTTGTAAGGAGTCCATAGGGACCAGCAAACTGGTTTATGTTAACAATATGATTGTAGGAGACTTCTTCCTAACACAATTTTATTTACTTTGCAGTCTTCTGGGACATACTGTTTTATTTCCACATGGTGCTTATTTTAATGCAGATCGTTTTCTCTGTGAGTATTTTATATGCTGGTTGATCTCTTGTGGCATGTCTCACAGACAAAAATAAAATTAAAAATTGGGTAATTAGCTCCCTGCTTCTCTCCCACACTTTTTTTTTTCTGTTTCCCTCCCACTGTCCTACTGGTTGTCTTTCACTGTTTCTCCCTCCCTGCACACCTCTCATACATTTTGGGTAAGGTTTTACAGCCAGGTCGCAACAGGGCGGGGACATTTAAATGTCCTTTGACTGTGGCAGGAGCGGAAAATTCCGAATGAGGAAGTGTCCAGAAAACATAGAAACATAGAAGCTAGAGCAGGAGTAGGCCATTCGGCCCTTCGAGCCTGCTCCGCCATTCATCTTGATCATGGCTGATCATCGAATTCAATATCCTGATTCCCCTCTTCTCCTCCATATCCCTTGATCCCTTTAGCCCCTAGAGCTATATCTAATTTCTTCTTGAAATCAGGCGTTTTGGTCTCAACAACTTTCTGTGGCAGTGAATTCCACACATTCACCACCCTTTGGGTGAATAAATTTCTCCTTACCTCAGTTCTAAAAGGTTTATCCTCAAACTATGAATCCTAGTTCTGGACTCCCCCACCATTGGGCACAATCTTTCTAAATCTACCCTGTCTCACTCTGTTAGAATTTCGTAAGTTTCTATGAGATCCCCTTTCACTCTTCTAGACTCCAGTGAATAAATTCCGCCCTGTATCAAAGAACAAAGGACAAAGAAAATTACAGCACAGGAACAGGTCCTTCGGCCCTCCAAGCCTGCACCGAACATGCTGTCCGACTGAACTAAAACCCTTCCAGGAACCACATCCCTTCATTCCCATCCTATTCATGTATTTGTCAAGATGCCCCTTAAAATTCAATCCTTGTTGTCAACCTTCCACCTTGAGGGACTGAGGCTTGATGACCACCAATGGGTTGTTCGCGTCCTGAGTGGTTGAATGCAAGAAATCTAAAACAGGAACCCAACCCTCTTTAAACCTGCCAACTTCTGGTTTTAATAAAGGCAGCATAAGAGGTGGGTGATGAACCCATCCGTGAAAGCAGGCTGGTTATTTAAATATTATAAGAAGGCTGTGCATTTCTCAAAAACGAGGGCCTGTCTGTGAAGGCCTTGGTACAGTTAACAGAGGTTAATTTGAAGGCAGTGGCAGAAATGTTGGAAATAGATTTAAATGTAGACGCTTAAAAAAATCAGGAATTCCTTTGCTTTCACAAAGACTATACAGTAATGCTGTGTCAATCTGCTTGTTCGACATGGTGAGCCTAGTCACTAATGTGCTGCTCAAGGAAGCCATTGACATTTGCGCTGCATCACTATATCATTACACTTTAGGTTCACCATCATCTCCTAAATCTGTAATTAAACTTATGAACTTAGCAATTCGCACAGTTGAATTCAGCTTTAATTACACTATTTATGCCCAAATAGATGGTGTTATCACAGGTTCCCCTCTAGGCTCAGCTCTTTGCTTACATTTTCATGGTTTCTGCAAGAAATGCCTTTTTGATGGAATGACCCCTAACTTCCTACCTCTTACACATTTCTGATACATAGATGACAATTTTGTGATATTTGCATCGACAGCTGCATGTAAGAGTTTCCTTACACACTTTAATGCACTCTATCTCACAGTCAAATTCACTTTGAAAATGGAGAAGTCTAATAATTTCCATGTTTTTGACGTGCTGGTTGAGAAATCTGTGATTGGGTTATCTACTACTGTTTACAACAAGTCTACCTTCCTGGTTAATGGGATTTCAACAGCAAAACACAAGCTTCAAGATGGTCCTTACTGGCAGTCTGGTAAATAGGGCAGGAACCATTTGCTCACCATCCAAGCTTAACCATGAAATTGGGCACATCAAACCTTTCCTGCGGGACAATGGATTCACTGATTGCTCGCTTTATATTGTATACACACATGGATGGGCCGAAGGCCACCACTTTCAGATCTGAAAAGTCCTCAAATTTCCCTGGAAGGATAAAGTACCTCAAATATTTAAGGTAGTTAAAGCTAGCCATTTCATGCTGCTACCATGCAGGGGCAACACACATGATATTTTCCACTAACGGGATGCTACCGTCAAACCAAAAAAATGTCTGCCCAACATGCAGTAACGTGGCATTTGAATTTAATTGCCAATGCCATGCCAGGTATGCAAGCCATGTGTCTCAATGACTGGTGTCTAATCAACCCTCATTATCAACATCCTGGGAATGACCATAGATCAGAAACTTAACTAGGTCATATAAATATTGCAGCTACAAGATAAGGTCAGAGGCTAGGAATTCTGAGGTGATTCCCCAAAGCCTGTTCACCATCTACAAGGCACAAACCAGGAGTGTGATAGAACACTGTCCACTTGCCTGGATAAGTGCAGCTCCAACAACACTCAAAAAGCACTTCATCCACTATCTTCAACATTCACTCACCCCACCACCAAAGCACAGTGGCAGCAGTGTGCACTGTAGCAACTCACCAAGGCTCCTTTGCCCGCAACTTCCAAATCCAAAATCTCTCCCACCTCATAAAAACAAGAGTATGGGAAGAGCACCACCTGCAAGTTCCTCTCCAAGCAGTTTCTTCCCTGTCGCTGGATCAAAATCCTGGAACACTTATGGTAACAGCATTGTGGGTTGACATATACAATGTTCACTGCAAAAGTCCAAGAAAGCAGCTCACCAACACGTTCTTAAAAGCAAATAGAGATGGACAAATGCTGATCTTGGCAGTGAATGCTAACATTACACACACACAAACACAAACACACACAAACACATACACACGCACAAACACATACACACGCACACACACAAGCACACACACACACACTTGCAGTGTACCACTGTGCTTCAGTGGTAGGGGGAGTGGACTTTTGTGGATGGGGTGTCAATCAAATGGGCTGCTTTGCCTGGATGGTGTCAAGCTTCTCGAGAGTTGTTGAGGCTGAACTCATCCAAGCAACTGGGGAGTATTCCATCATACTCCTGACTTGTGCCTTGTAGATATTGGAAAGATTTTGGTGGGGAGTCAGGATATGAATTATTCATCACAGGATTCCTAGCCTCTGACCTGCTCTTGCAGCCATGGTATTTATATGGCTAGTCCAGTTCAGTTTCTGGTCAGGATGTTAATAGTGGGGGATTCAGTGATGGTAATGCCATTGAATGTCAAGCAGTGGTGGTCTGATTCTCTCTTGTTGGAGATGGTCATTGCCTGGTACTTGCATTGCACGCATGTTACTGGGGAAGGTTGAGAGGAAATTTGATAGAGGTGTTCAAAATAGTGAAGAGTCTGGAACAGAGTAGATAGAATGAAATTGTTCCCATTGGCAGAGGGTCGAGTGCCAAAAGACAGATTTAAGATGTTTGGCAAAAGAGCTCGAGGTGAGAGGAGGAAAATCTATTTTATGCAGTGAATTATTAAGATCTGGAATAGGGCATTAACTATATGAGGAGCAAGATTGAAAGCAGGATGACAGCAGGATTGGAGATGGGGGTGAGGCGGTTGGGAGTAGGCCCTGGAACTAAGCTAGTGAGTGAAAGAGGACGACCCAACCCTGAAACTGAAATGGAGGGTGAAAGTCCATTAGGACGTTGTCTGTTTACTATTTAAAGGTCCAGATAGTGAAAATGAGACACAAAAATGAACCTGATGTAAAACCTGAGATGATTGCCAAGTAACATTATAATACTTCCATGTAATTTCTCTCCATGAAAAACTAATTAAATTAACCATAAAACAAGAGTGATAGTTTTAAGAAAGCTCACTCAGTGTTGGGTCAGCACGATAGCTAATTTATCTTCTGCATATCCGGCTGTTTGTAAAAAGCAATGAAGAAACAGCAGGATAAGCATTCAAGAAATCTAATTAATCTAATGATCATAATGCTAAGTGACTGCATGCTCACTGAGAACTTGTGCTCTCGATCTGAAGCTTTACCCTGTTATTCTCCAACTTAGCAGTTGGCCAAGCATTTATGGCAGGATATCAGAGGACACAGTGCTGAGGCTGAGGAAATAGCTGGGAATGTCTCAAAGAGATGTCGGGCCTATAACTTTAGAACATAGTCAATTCAGGATTAAGCCCAATAGGAAATGGTGAAATGTGCGCCCTGGAATTTATGTTGGGCTGGAGATTTTTAAAGGAGGTTTTGATGAAGAGAAACAAACCTGAAACATTAACTCTGTTTTCTCTCCCAGCAGATGCTACCAGATCTGTTGAGCTTTGTCCAGCTTTCACTGTTCTTATTTCAGATTAATAAGCAATATTGTGTTAGTTGGAATTGGTTGCCAGATGTTATGCTGAATGAAGCATTGTATCCATTTGTGTAGTTACAAGGTATTAATAACAGCAGCTCTGCATTTGGAGCTGGTCACTAATGGAAGTTTGCAGGCACCGGTATCAGGGGTGTTGCCCTTCATTACCTTTTATCAACAATCTGGAGGAACAATCCACAAATTGACACAAAAACATCTTTGGGATATGGACTATGAAAAAGTAAGATTGCAGTTGGATTTGAATGCAGTGGGGAAATGGATCTGTGTCTGGCAGATTTATTGTAAGATAAAAAATGTGCAGCAAGATGGAATGATGGCCTGCTGAATTTGGGCATAGGTCATTCCAGTATTCATGTGTCATAATGAGCTGTGTACTCATGGCAGGGGTGATAATTTATGTTTCATTTTAGGTCTATGACTTCTACTCAAGATGATTGCAAAAGCCATTAGAGTGCTTGGATACAGAAGGTAGATTAAATATAAATTACTTGATCCTTTCTTAATTCAGTTAAGACCTTGGCTCACTATACCTAGAATACTGTATCCAATGTTGGTCCTTTCACATGCTAGGAGATATCGAAGCATTGGAAGTAAGTTCAGAGAAGAACTGATGTCTCATTTAAGGACAAAGAACATTGAATCTTTATTAAGTCTTTAAAATAACTAAGGAACAAACTCTGTCCATGTGGATAGGTCATTTCAAGTAGATAGGCATGGGAGAACCAGAGAAGACCAAGTGGTTGAACAATTGGTTGGTTTAGTGGGCATCGCTGGCTGGGCCAAAATGTATTGCCCATCCCTAAATACCTTTGAACTACATGGCTTGCTCAACCATTTTAGAGGACATTTAAGAGTCAACCACATTGCTGTGGCTCTGGAATCACATGTAAACCAGGTAAGGTTGGCAGATTTCCTTCCCAGGACATTAGTGAGCCAGATGGGATTCTATTGCAATCAACAAAGATTTCATGATAATCATCAGACTTTAATTCTAGACTTGTATTTGATTTTGAATTTCACCATCTGCCATAGCAGGGACTTGAATCCAGATCCCAGAGCATCTCTGGATTAGTAGCCCTGTGACAATACCACTATGCCTCCGCCTCGCCTAATATGTTACCGGACTAGTAATCTGGAGGGCAGGATTAGTGATCCGGAAATGTGCGTTCAAATCCCACCATGACAGCTGGGGAATTTAAATTCAGTTATTTAAATAAATCGGAGATGAAACTTCCTGAGGAAATGAAGCACATCATCCCATTGTTACAGAAAGCATTTGTGTTTCATCAGCAAATGCACATTCACCATGGAGACAAGCAGTCAGTTTAAGGCATTTAACAGGGTGACTTCACTGGAGCTAAAGCCGTGAAGCTCAATTCCAGACTGGAGTTCACAATGTGTAATGTTATTATATTTAATGTTTGAATATCAAAATGTATTTGAACAATTTGTAAATTTTTTAAATCAAGCAGCGTATTTTCAATGCAGGTTTCATAAAGAATGTACAGGCATGAATGAAATGGAATTTAATATTTATTTCTGCAATAGGGTACAGTAACTGTCAATGTAGAAAGCAAATCAATGACAATAAGATACCAGTTCATTCTGAAACCAGAGACACAATACTAATTCCAGCACTGGGATGAATGGTCAAGGATATTATATTGATTTTGCAGACTGCTGCCTTACCTTAGCCAAACTTCAGTTCATTAATTTTTAACATAAATACTGAAAAAGAGATTCTGGAAGATTGAGTGGTGTAGTGCTTTGGAATATTTTCTGCCTCTGGCAACTTGGATTCAAATTTAGCCCAGAATGATGAACTGAATGAGCTTGGCAAACAGTTGTAATATTTCTAAATACAATAATGTGGGACACTCGCAATTGCATTTCTGACGGCATTGAGAACTCCTCACGACCAAGCAGAAACTAGTGCAAACAAGTAGCCAATCTCTCTTAAAAAGAAATACATGGTTGATTGGAAGGATTGGAGAAGAATTCCCACAGGGCTTCCCAGACTCAATACCACTGCTTCAGTATGAGGCCTGGGAAAGCTCTGGAGAAATATCACTTACGCGGTGTTTTGTAAAAATTTCAGGTAATTGACTTTGTGAACTGGACTTTCCTGAGTAAGAACTCAGAGTCATTGCTGAGATTTAGCAACGCTCCATTGTGTTATCAGGTAAAACAAATTCCTCGTAAGTGGTTATGTAGGTGAGGACAAATGTTACTTGAATTTTAAATTCTGGCCTAAAAGTAACTTTGCAATGTTAAAAGATTTCACCAGTCTCTATCACTTAATTTACTTTGGTGATATAATTTGTGTTAGTGTAGTTTACTGTTGGTTCTGAAATGAAATTTGGATAATATTGCTTCTCAGATCTTGTTTGCAGATGAAGTTGGTGTGAAGAAACATTTATACTGATTTCAGAGATGTGGGTCAGAATTTACGCAGTCCGGAGAGCAGGCTGGGAGGAGGCAAGGTGGGAAGGGAGGGTAGGGGCATAAATGATTATTTTCAACTCTGTATCCTTGTGTTCATCTGTTGAAGCTACATTAGAAAACTGATATGACCACTTCAGAAGGGAGAAACGTTCACCTCCATCTGAAAAAAACTGGAGAAATGGCAGCTGTTTCTGATCCAGTATCAACATAGCTCGAACGTACAGCTCTGACATGGGATGCCTGAGAATGCAATTACATTAAAAATGAAAAATAGAAAACAATTGTGACACGGCTGAATGAATGACTGTTCAACATTAGTCCAGTAGTTCATCAGTCTCTAGGGCTTGACTTTTAACACAGAGAGGCTCTCCATCCATACAAAAGCATAGACTAATGCTAGAATATAGAAGTCCCACTTCCAGAACTGACCTATGCCATTATCATGGTGAAGGGTGGAGTGAGGCAGTGGGGTGTGTGGTGGAATGAGGGCAGGTTATAAGTAGCACATCCTTGGCTCATGGAGGCAGCTGCCCGCCCTTATAAATCAGTAGCTGCCACCATTTGTCTGATTTTGGTAAGGTAAGTGGCTGAAACCAAAGTGTGCAGATTAGATATAGTAGGAGCTGAATCTTGCGAATTCATTTGGGTGGCCAGTGAACCCCTTTGAAGAGATAAGTTACTCCTTTAGATATGGTCCAAGGACACCTTTAGAAGAGGTCCAGTACCCATTTGAAGAGGTAAAGTTTACTTTGGGAAAGGTAAGGCACCCTTTGGGACTGATATGGCACCCTTTGTGATAGGTTAAGTGCCCTCTGGGATTGATAAAAGTAAAAATGCTTGCGTGTAAAACATGCATAAACATTGGAAATGTGAAGCTGTCAAAGAACTGTCCAGCTGTTAAATAACAGAGCGGGGGGGGAGGTGGCAAGGGGCGCAGATGGCCTATTCCTGCTCCTAGTTCTTAGTTCTTATGTTCTAACTGCCAGAGCTGTCAAAGAACTGTCAAAGCAGTCAAAGAACTATCAAAGCTCATTGGAACTCTGCTGGCTTTTAAATTTTAAAAATGTATGGTGTTTTTAAAAAGCCAGTGCTTAGTATTTCACTCTGTTGACCTGAGTCTAAAGGTTGTCATTGTAGAATTTGGGCTGCATGACTGATTTTACAGCAGGAATGCCTGTTAAGTGACTAGTTTCATTGACAGCTCCAATTGGTTATGGAACAGAAATGTTTGTTATCATAATGGATTAGTTGAAGGAATTTCAATGAATCGAATGTTTTATTTTCAATAAGAGCTCTTTTTAAAATAGTAACAACATCAATAGACACATCACTTTATTTCATAAAAAGCAAATTACTGTGGATGCTGGAAACTGAAACAAAAACAGAAAGTGCTGGAAAACCTTAGCAGGTATAACAGCATCTGTGGAGAGAAAAAAGAGTTAACTTTTTGAGTCTGGATGACTTTTCATTAAATTTATGTCAACATGGCTCCTGAGTTTTTTCCTTGGTGGATATTAGGTGAGTTGGCATGGAGATGGAGAGGTTAAGGGAAAAGAATGGTGGGTGGGGGAAATGAGTTGGCATTCATTAGCACTAATTGGCATAAGGGCAAGAAGGGCCCTGAGGATGAGTTGGGGAAATGGGTTAGCAAAGGGAGTATGAGGGGCCTGAGGGAAAGTAGAAGGGCACAGAATGGCATTGGTATAATGAGGGGAAATGGGGGAGGTTGGGGCCTGATATAGGTTCGCATGGATGGGCAAGTGGAGCTTGGGGGAGGCTGGGTGAGGGGTGAGGGCTGGAGACCTGTTTCTTCTTTTGATATTTTTTTCAGTAATTTCACTAAAGTGCCACTACACAGAGGCAGACCTCCCACCCAACCTGCTTCCACACCCAGCAGCCTCCACACTCATTCCGCCGCTACTGAGCCATCTTTGAATCTAGCCTTCTCCTCTGGAATGAAAATCCAACCTACCCGGCCTCTTTTTCCCAGGTCACGGCGGCACGGTAGCACAGTGGTTAGCACTGCTGCTTCACAGCTCCAGGGTCCCGGGTTCGATTCCCGGCTCGGGTCACTGTCTGTGTGGAGTTTGCACATTCTCCTCGTGTCTGCGTGGGTTTCCTCCGGGTGCTCCGGTTTCCTCCCACAGTCCAAAGATGTGCGGGTTAGGTTGATTGGCCAGGTTAAAAATTGCCCCTTAGAGTCCTGGGATGTGTAGGTTAGAAGGATTAGCGGGTAAATATGTGGGGTGGGATTGTGGTCGGTGCAGACTCGATGGGCCGAATGGCCTCCTTCTGCACTGTAGGGTTTCTATGATTTCTATGATTCACATTCGTAGAGCTGGAAAATGTCATATCTCTGTGCTCTTGACCAGGTAACGGAAATTCAGGCCTTAGCGTTTAAAAGTTTGTTATGAAAAAAAGGAGGAAACGCAACTGTCACAAAGCAAAGTTAAGTTAGCAACTGAGCCCTGGGGGTGTCAGCAAGCTTTGCTAAATAGAAATATGAGCATTTGAGTTGCCAGTATCCCAAAATGGACAATTTGTTCTCACATATTTAGAAAGAATACTCACACAACTGTCATGTTATGTGTAACAGAAGGTGGAAATGAGTGTGATTTTTGGAAGTCAATTTGTTTTGTCTGGTTGACAAAAATTAATAATTAAAAATACTTATCAATGTTTGAAATGTTTTATTTGTAATGGTCACATTCTCTGATTTTCGAATGAATCCTGTGTTTTGCTTTATACAAAATGATATAATTCAATTTAAGTACCATTATTAATGAGATCATATTAACTTTTTCACTGTGTAATATTGGTTTCACTCAATTCAATTTTCTTTTATGATGCTAAACCCTCTTTTCATGGTTTCTGAAGCCATTAGTTTTTATAAACTGGCTTAAAAAATGTATTGCTTCTATCAGTGATTTTCCTTCTGGGATGTTACCATCATAAGTTAAATAAATAATTGATAAGCACCTCATTTATCCATTTTGTACTAATCTTGCTTGCTATCAAATCTCATTTAATTAATTTGCCCTGCTTTTGGTTCTGGTTAGTTGGAATCTGGGAGGGGAACAATTCTGATCATGGCAATTGAATTAACAGCAAGCACAATTCTTCTGCATTTAAACTAGTTTTCACACTGCTGTCACTTAGACTTAAATGTTATGGCCGGGCAGTAAGTGGATTACTGCTTCAAGAGCAGGTTGAAATTCTCAGCTGTTAAAAATGTGTCACCATGGCAAACATTAAGGCAACTAAGGTCCTTATGTATCCCTTCTTGCACAGAAGATTTTTAATTTTCATATTGGCAGGGCTCATTCAATTTACGAGAAGATTTTCAGTATTTAAATGTCTAATTTAAATGGGACCAGGGCAGCACGGTGGGTGGCACAGTGGTTAGCACTGCTGCCTCACAGCGCTAGGAACCCAGGTTCAATTCCCGACTCGGGTCACTGTCTGTGTGGAGTTTGCACGTTCTCCCTGTGTCTGCGAGGTTTTCCTCCGGGTGCTCCACTTTCCTCCCACAGTCCAAAGATGTGTGGGTTAGGTTGATTGGCCATGCTAAATTGACCATAGTGTCAGGGAGATTAGCAAGGTAAATATAGAGGAATTACGGGAATAGGGCCTGGGTAGGATTGTTGTCTGTGCAGACTCAATGGGCCGGATGGCCTCCTTCTGCACTGTAGGGATTCTATGGTTTCTATTTCCTGTCAAATGTGTTTGACCTTACTAAAACCATAAGCACAACAAGCATTTTTTTTCTAATAACTAATGTATTAATCACTGTTATTTCAACCAGTTATGAGTAAATTGATATACTATAAAACCATTTCAAACCCATCTACTCAGAGGCTGGTTCTTAAAAGTTCATTAAGTCTGTCTCCCATTTTCTTTATTCTGACATCGAGTGCCTGCACTGAATTTCATCTGTTTACTTAAAAAGACACTGGACAGAACAATTCCTCCACCAGCCCTGCCATCATCAGGGTCTGTGGTAGGCAGGGGTGAAAGTGGGGAGTAGAATTTTCCCGATATTGGGAAATCAGGTCTGGATCTTCCCTTCCCAATGTCCATAGTGGGTTGTTGATGGGTTGGGTTTCCCACTGAAGCTCGGCAGGAGCCCATTTTGCATCACATTGAATTTCATTGAAACCCTAACAGACCAGAATCATGTGTCCCTGTCAAACCTTCCACCTGACCAGCGGGAATTTCCACTGCTCTGCCACTGGGCTGCACATTCACAGCATGCACCCAGCGCAGGAGAATTTCAAAATACTAACCCCGACCAATGAAGGTAAGCATGCCATGTGCCTTCTTGACCACATTATCCACTTGTTTTACCACTTTCAGGGAACTGTGGACCTATACTCCTCGATCCGTTTGTTTGTTAATGCTTCTATTGTCTTGGATGCCCCAGCCTCTACCTGTTGTTCACCTAAATCTGTGCTGTGCCAGATTCAGGGTCACCTGATTGTGAGCCTGAGCCTGCTGTAGATCCAGGTCCCACCGAGGTGTGCTTCTTGGAAGAGTGTGTGGGTGAACACTGTGATGGGTCTTCATCTGTTACATACTCAGGATCCTCATCTGAGATGTCAAGGGGGCTGGAGATGAGGGGCTGGCTCTCAGTGTCCCAAGGGCAGTTGGCATTTGTGCCAAAGAAAGAAAGTAGAGCTGATTAGAACATAGAACATAGAACAGTACAGCACAGAACAGGCCCTTCGGTCCACGATGTTGTGCCGAGCTTTATCTGAAACCAAGATCAAGCTACCCACTCCCTATCATCCTGGTGTGCTCCATGTGCCTATCCAATAACCGCTTAAATGTTCCTAAAGTGTCTGACTCCACTATCACTGCAGGCAGTCCATTCCACAACCCAACCACTCTCTGCGTAAAGAACCTACCTCTGATATCCTTCCTATATCTCCCACCACGAACCCTACAGTTATGCCCCCTTGTAATAGCTCCATCCACCCGAGGAAATAGTCTTTGAACGTTCACTCTATCTATCCCATTCATCATTTTATAAACCTCTATTAAGTCTCCCCTCAGCCTCCACCGCTCCAGAGAGAACAGCCCTAGCTCCCTCAACCTTTCCTCATAAGACCTACCCTCCAAACCAGGCAGCATCCTGGTAAATCTCCTCTGCACTCTTTCCAGCGCTTCCACATCCTTCTTATAGTGAGGTGACCAGAACTGCACACAATATTCCAAATGTGGTCTCACCAAGGTCCTGTACAGTTGCAGCATAACCCCACAGCTCTTAAACTCCAACCCCCTGTTAATAAAAGCTAACACACTATAGGCCTTCTTCACAGCTCTATCCACTTGAGTGGCAACCTTTAGAGATCTGTGGATATGGACCCCAAGATCTCTCTGTTCCTCCACAGTCTTCAGAACCCTACCTTTGACCCTGTAATCCACATTTAAATTAGTCCTACCAAAATGAATCACCTCACATTTATCAGGGTTAAACTCCATTTGCCATTTTTCAGCCCAGTTTTGCAACCTATCTATGTCTCTTTGCAGCCTACAACAGCCCTCCACCTCATCCATTACTCTACCAATCTTGGTGTCATCAGCAAATTTACTGATCCACCCTTCAGCCCCCTCCTCCAAGTCATTAATAAAAATCACAAAGAGCAGAGGACCAAGCACCGATCCCTGTGGCACTCCGCTAGCAACCTGCCTCCAATCCCAAAATTTTCCATCCACCACCACCCTCTGTCTTCGATCAGACAGCCACCGAAGTAAGACTAACCGGTCTATAATTACCAGGGTCATTTCTATTCCGTTTCTTAAACAGAGGAACAACATTCGCCACTCTCCAGTCCTCTGGCACCATCCCAGTGGACAGTGAGGACCCAAAGATCAAAGCCAAAGGCTCTGCAATCTCATCCCTTGCCTCCCAAAGAATCCTAGGATATATTTCATCAGGGCCAGGGGACTTATCGACCTTCAGTTTATTTAAAACTGCCAGTACATCCTCCCTCCGAACATCTATTTCCTCCAGCCTATTAGCCTGTAACACCTTCTCTTCCTCAAAAACATGGCCCCTCTCCTTGGTGAACACTGAAGAAAAGTATTCATTCATCACCTCGCCTATCTCTACTGACTCCATACACAAGTTCCCACTACTGTCCTTGACCGGCCCTAACCTCACCCTGGTCATTCTTTTATTCCTCACATAAGAGTAAAAAGCCTTGATTAGCACATGGCATTGAAATACACGATGTGGAGATGCCAGCATTGGACTGGGGTGAACACAGTAAGAGTTTTAACAACACCAGGTTAAAGTCCAACAGGTTTATTTGGTAGCAAATACCATTAGCTTTCGGAGTGCTGCTCCTTCGTCAGATGGAGTGGAAATTTCCACTCCATCTGACGAAGGAGCAGCACTCCGAAAGCTAATGGTATTTGCTACCAAATAAACCTGTTGGACTTTAACCTGGTGTTGTTAAAACTCTTATTGAAATACACAACAGCACATTGAAGCTACAGTCTGAAGAGTCCTCAGTCAGGTGTGTGTTGCTGACCTCACCGCCGCTGCAAGTATGGTCACCTGATCATCTCTGGCCAATTGAAGAGCACACTCCTCATGCTGATTGAGGGATATGATCTCGGCACAGTAGCACAGTGGTTAGCACTGCTGCCTCACAGCACCAGGGACCCAGGTTCGGTTCCCGGCGTTGGTCACTGTCTGTGTGGAGTTTGCACGTTCTCCCTGTGTCTGCATGGGTTTCCTCCGGGTGCTCCGGTTTCCTCCCCAGTCCAAAGATGTATGGGTTAGATGGATTGGCTACGTTAAATTGCCCCTTAGTGTCAGAGGGACTAGCTAGAGTAAATGTATGGGACTATGGGGATAGGGCCTGGGTGGGATTGTGGTCGGTGCAGACTCGATGGGCCTAATGGCCTCCTTCTGCAGTGTCGGATTCTATGATTCTATGATCTCTGCAATGCCCTCACTAGTTTGGGACCTCTCCTTTTTATTATTGGAGAGCTTGGCTTGCATAAAGAGAGGTAGAGGGAGTATGATCATGAGGCATGCCAAGGCAGATGATAAGGATGGCCTTGCTGAGTAGAGTCATGTTCAGGATGAGGATGTGAGCTGCGCAGGATGTGAGGCAAAATGGAGATTGAGGTTTGTGCAAGAGAGTGAGTGGTGCTATCCGTGGTGATGGCGGTGTATGAGATCACTGTAGGGTTTGATCCTGAGAATGTGTGAGGGGCTTGTGAGAATGTGAGTTAAGAGAGAGACGGGAATGTCGAGTTACCCCGGCTGTGTGGATGAGATCATTCATGCAACTTCCACATCATGAGGCCAATCTCCTCTGGATGGAGTTGGTGCTCTCAACACACACACCCACTCGCAAATCATCTTACTTACATCTGTGGACCTCCTTGGGCTCAGATGTTCTTGGTAGACCTTGACTGCATCAAGCAAGTGTTGCAACGCAGCATTAGTAAACTTTGGAGCGGAATGGTTCTTCCCTTTGAGGTCCATCTCTCAGGCAGATCTCCTGGAAGCATATAGTAAGACTGTAGAACTGGGGCTCAGCCCCAGGGCAACCTTTGCCTGCATTTACCTCCTGTAGCTAAGTTTCTCTGACCAATAAATACCTTTTGTTCTGAACGAAGTCTGAAATCTCTTGACGATGCCATAACAGTCACAGCACAACAGTGACTGGCGCAATAACTCACTGATGTCACGGTGGGGTGGGCAAACCACAGGCTCGCCACCAGGATGATGGTGTGTTTACTGCTGATAAATATTTAATGAGGTGGGAAGTAGACAATCAGGCACAGGAACCTGCTATTGTGGCTGATGGGGAGACGCCACTTTTCCCACCTGCCACCGCACGCAGCCCACAGAGGGGAAATTCCACCCTGGCCTTGCACATGAGCCTGTGCTGTGACCACCAGAGTGTGAGCCCAAGCTTACAATATGACTCACTGAGGAGTGTGGTTCTGGGCTGGTGGAGGGTGCAGGTAAATGCTGTGATGACTGTATGGGTGTGGTATAATCCTCATCTTCCTTCAAGATGTCTTGGGGGCTGACTCTGGGGATTGGTCGTTCCCTCCGTCTGCTGGCACCTAGAATGGACAGAAGAAAGAATGAGTGACCGCCTATGTTGGTTCAAACTTGGCACTTATTAATCACCTTGATTTTCTGAGGTTCTCGAATTGTGCATGCTTCTTCACTGGGAGGGAGGCCGAGCTCGCCCACAGAACAGGCAGTGTTATGGTCACAGTCCTCCCCTGGAGCCTGCTCCTCGAATGGAGTGAGGTATCTGAGCTCAGGCGTTCCCCCCTCCCATCATCTTTCTTCCTCCTGTTGTGGGCCACCTTCTCCTGCATAAAGATAAATAGATGGATTGTGAGCATGTTAGATGAAACAGCAGGTCACAGGCTGCTAATTCTGTGGTTGGTAACTAACTCCATGAATTGCCAAGACCTGACCAACCATACGCATGGCATTGGTGAGGAGTGAGATGGAATAATCTCCACTTACCTGGATGACTGCAGCTCCACAGACATTCAGGAAACTGGACACCATCCAGGACAAACTAGTTCACTTGATTGACACCCTGTCTACCACCCTCAACATTCTCTCCCTCCACTGTGTGCACCAACACATTGGTGCCAGGCATCAACCAGGCATTGATCACCCTGCCAGGCATCAACCAGGCATTGATCACCCTGACAACCTCCTACAAGTCCATGATAGTCAGTTGGGTGAGCCTCCTATGGCCATTCTTGGGGAAGAAGACATCCCAGCTTTCCTACACTACCTCAAGGAGGTGCTTCAGGGATGCAACCCTGAAGTGGGGAGTGGTGACTTGTTGCCTTCTTCTGCTCATCCTTCTTCCCTTAGTGACAGCCTGTCCAATTGCTTTTAAAATATGATGCCCATACCTGACAGCGGGGTGCCCAACCTCCTGCCCACCCCACCATTAGTCTTAACACAAAACGTGCGCATGCATAAATAATAAGGTGGAGAGTGGACCATTGTGCATAAAAGCCCACCCTGCCTGTGGCGGAAATCACTCCGACTTTCCAATCACACCACGTTCCATTAAGATAGCAGAGGATGATTCCACCATCTATTACTGTGCCCCACCCTAGCATTCCTTGCCCCCTCCCTCGCCCCCACTACCCTACACCACCAAATTGAACATCAGCACAAAATTCAACTAAGAACACGAGATATAGGCCAAAGATTTTTCCACCTTGCCTGCTGTGAGAATCGTAGCAGGCAAGACAGAAAATTCGGCAGACCATTTAAAAGTCCATTGAACTCAGGCAGGAATTTCAGGTCTTTGGGTGCATGCAGCTGGAAAATCCAACCCATAATTTTCACTTTCACCACTTGGACAAATGGGTTGCCCATCCACTGTAGAGCCTGCCTGATTTTTATTCAACTGAAGGCATACACCCACAGTTAAACATGTTCATGTTTTCGCTACAATTACTTAGCAAGAAAATCTCTGAAAACCTGCTCACAACGTACTTATCTCATTCATAATGTCCTTCTTCCCAAAACAAATGGCGTGCAAATGACAAGCACAGTTGGTCTGCTTGTAATATCTTCAACAAGGTCATTGATGAATGTTATGAACTACTGTGGTCCTCTGAGAGTATTCCATTAGTTACGGCTACCTGTCATAACCATTACTATTGTTATCCACTCTTATTTCATAATATCAGGTTAATTTGTCTACCCTAATTGCCTTAAAATTATCTCTCCTGAAAACTGGTACATTAATTTTATTATCCTTTGCTTTAACTTCTGCTAGGAGATCAAATTTAATTGCATCATGATCAGCAGTGATCAAGCATACTGCAATCTACAAGTTTCCTGCTGTCTCATTTTAACTACTACAGCCCTATTTTCAAATGTGACAGATAATTTCCTCTGTATGTTTTTTTAAAATAAGATTACAAACGTGCAGCTTGTGAAAGTATACATGATGCCATTTTTTCACATAGTGCTAAATCCTGCATTACTCTTATGAATTGACCTCCCAGTTTTAACAATCTTCTATGTTTATTTTACTTAAATTATAATAATGGAATGAAAATAATTATTACCTGTTTTCAAGTGAAGTGTCCAAGTTCGTAGCCTTCAATTGTTATTGAAGAAGGCAGCAGACAAACTTGGTGCTGCTTCCTTATTTATCAAATTGTAGCACTGATGAGTGCTGGTGATGCAACCAGCCTACTCCTCCTAAAGGCAGTCTGTCCTCTTAATGGTGAGCTGCACTCAGTGGAAGAAAGTTGCTGCGTGTTGTCGCTAGCAGAATGTTGAAGCTGCTCAAATAGATTCGCAAATGTGGTGTTAAAGGCGTTAGCAGTGGATGTTGTCAGGAGAAGAGAGGAAATGTTGCCTCAGTGGACCAGAATGTACTCAAGGAGCACCTTCCAAAGGGAATGGGAGCAAGTGACCATGAAGGTCAATGAAAGGAGTCTGGCTTCAAGGACGTAGTAGGAGTGCCAGAAGATGTTCAAAGAGCACATTGATCAAGGTCATCGAATATACCTTCCAAGGACCTCATACCTTCACATTATCAATCTCTCACACTGCACAATGCACCACAGCCCCATCGCTCAATCAAGCATAGTGTCAGGAACTCAGAACTCACCACGTGTATATTCCAATGATACCAGCTCCTGTTTCTCCCCCAGACCTCCAGCTATTCAACGCTGACAAGCACCTCAATCAAACACAGCACAACATACTGACATTCTTCCCTCTCTCTTGCAGGACTAGGTCACCCAGAACTGCCCACAGCAAAGCAGAACCAAAGATGTCAGCATTTCCTGAACCTGACAGGGGAGATAGTCCTTCATATCAAGTATCTGCAATATAGCCTGTCGCACCACTGGGAACATTGACAATAGTGATATGTTCCCGCCTTGTGTTCTTTTTCAGCTTTCAGCCTATTGTCATCCTGCTCTTTGACAAGGCACCGAAGCTGTTGATAGCGTTACCATCGACCTCTTGTTTTCCATTGACTTTCCCATTCTGATTTCTTGCTTTTAGACACACCAAGGGATAATTTGAATGGTCAGCTGTAAGTGTGCTTGGGCAGTGAATTTTAGTAGAACTTGACCATTTTTGACCCCCTTCATTTTCTATTCATTGTAGAAAGCAAATAAGGGCAAAGAAGTCATTTTAAGACTAACATTTAACTGAAGAAGTCTTTTGTATATTGTATTTTATAGTATTAATTAATCACCAGTCAGAAACAAATGACTAAATAAGGAGTGAATCTCAATTGACTTAATATGTTAAAAGACTGTGTTATATTTAAAGACTCTCTAAGTTTGTTTTACATTCCATACTAAAGTTGTTGTAAGAAGAAATGTAAGATATGATAAGATGGTTAGCAGGGAGTCCTCCATGGCCTTTGTCAACCTTTTTTTGGAACTGAAAGATTATTCATTGAATAGAGGCTTGTAGATACGAGAGATGCATTGAGCAATCCGATTGTATCTCTGTCTGAGATAACTTGCACAAATGGCTAAAAACCGATCAAATCAATTCACCAATGAAAGTGACCAATCATCAATTTACAATCAGCTCCATTGAGTTGGGGTAATCGTTATTGAGGAGTTAAAAACATGAGGCACTGGAGGACCTGGTGTCGCTACATGGAAACTGCTGAGGCAAGCTCCTTATCAGAACTATTGTCAAATAAGTAGTACTAGAGGGATTATGCTTCTTTGGCATGAACAGCCAACAAAAATAATTAAAGCCTGTTCTGTATTTGTAAGTATATCTTTTCCCCTCTGTAAGTACTGATAAATATTTTTCCTTCAAATAAACTTCTATTAATTTACCTTTTGAGAGTCATGTTCTGGTTGAGAGACTTGTTCTATCTAAAACAATGGTGAATTGGATTGATTGCAATTAGACTTAAGCAATTCCATATTTTAATAAACACCAATATTCCTACACTACTTGTCAGTCAGGCAAGGGCACTGATGGATTAAAATAGCAAAAGGGGACCAAGATGAGAATTTAAATCAAGCGGAATTGAGGAGAATGCTGATGAGGATATAAACCGAGGTGCTGGGTGTATTTGCTGATGTGTCAAACAGCCTCCTGTCACTTAAGGAGCATTGAAGAGTCTGTCTCCTACTTAGCAGTGACTATCTACAGTTCCTGCTCCATCTCTTACTCATATTGAAGACCCAAAGACATAAAGCTACAACCCCTATAGCTGCTACTGCAGTGTTTTGTGGACAGATCACCAAACCTTCTGCCCTCCCTGTGAAGATGCTGCAGGACGTGGAGGCTTTGGAGAGAGTGCAGAAAAGGTTTATCAGGATGTTGCATGTATGGAAGGTATTAGCCATAAGGAGAGATTGAATAAACTGGGATTGTTCTCCCTGGAAAGACAGAGGCTAGCATTAATATAGGGGCAGTACACGAAAGATTAATTGGATTGAAGATTGATAAATCCCCTGGATCTGCATCCCAGAGTGTTGGAAAAGGTGGCTATAGAGATTGTGGATGCATCAGTGGCCATATTTTAAAATTCTATAGATTTTGGTAGGTTCCTGCAGACTGTCTTATGAGGAGAAGTTGAGGAAACTAGTCTTATATTCTCTAGAGCTTTGAAGAATGGGAAGTGATCTCATTGAAACGTACACATTTTTACAGGGTATGACAGGGTAGATGTAGACAGGATGTTTCCCCTGGCTGACAAATCTAGAATCAGCGGATACAGTCTCAGAATAAGGGGGCAGACGATTTAGGACCGAGATGAAAGGGAATTTCTTCACTCAGAGAATTCCAAAGATTTTGCACCCTCTACGCCAGGGGGCTGTGGAAGCTCAATCATTGAGCATCTTTAAGACAGGAATCGATAGATTTCTGGTTACTAATGATGTCAAGGAATATGGGGATAGCGCAGGAAAATGGCATTGAGGTAGATGTTCAGCCATGATCTAATTGAACAGCAGAGCAGGCTTAACTGGCTGAATGGCCTATTCCTGCTCCTATGTGCCTATCACTCTCACATCGGTGACTAAATAAATAAGCGCAGCAATACTATTAAACTGAAACAATCAAATACTTAAGCTGTTTAATTTAATGCCTCAAATGTCTCATTATGTCTAATCTGCCTATGGCTATTTCTTCCTAATTATCTAACAAGTTATTTTCCTTTTGCCTTCTAAAAGATATAAATGAATTTTAGTCCAGAGAGGTGGAAATTTTTTTTTTTAAAGAAATTGGTTTTGATAAATAATTTTATGCAACAATTGTATCTTGAAATATTGGTGCATAATATAACTGGCTAAGAGGATAAACATCATTAAAACAGTTCCATCTGCATCCAGCTGTGATGTTATCTGTATTACAAAAAGAATCAAAACATCCTTGGTTCAATACATTGGCCATAAGAGAAAGAAATAGATTTATAGTTAGGTTTTCTGAACAGTATTACTGTAGAACCACCATCTCAAAACTCTCTGCTGCTGCTCAATGTTATTCTTTATGGTAAAGCACCCTGGACCTTACAGACGATAGTGCTGAAATTTTCCCCTATCCATTGGGCCCCCACCTTGTGTGACTTACATAGAACAGGAGGTCACATCACACCAATTAACCACACTCACAACACAATGGAATAAATATGCATTGGCTACTCTTACATGGAGTTTTCCTAACTTTTCCTGAAGTTATCAGAACATGTTCTAGCTCCAATTAGAACATTTCAATGTTAACAAAATCGACTAAACCTAAAACAAATCTTAAGAACAGACTTGTGCAGTCTTTTCTTCATTATTATACATATAGGTGAAAACACGGACTATGTACTGTGATAGGGGTGAAACCAGTATTATGATTTTGCAGTGTAACATACACAGTTATACAATTGAAGTTAAATAATAAGAATGTAAGTAAACTTTTATTACCAAAATTTAAAGTTAATGAATGCATGTAATACAGGGGGAAAGCTAAAATATGATAGTTTACATTGTAATGGGAAGGAATTTAACTTGAATATTTTGATGGATGAACACAACTGAACTGAGGTATTTACAGCCACTGTCAGCTACTGTAAACAGAAATCCTTGTCATTTGAATTGTACTGATATTAAACTGTCACATGTGAATGCAGATTTACAGAAAGTGAAAGGTACCGAGTAGCTCTTTACATCCTAAAAGTAGCAAAGCATACTCAGTGCTTTACCTGAGGGTCTTCAATTTATTTTCAGGAAGGTCTATTACTGCAGACAATAGAAAATATATTTCTTATTAATTTTCACCATGACTAATGTTTCCAAGTGACAGAAATAATGAAATCTTGGTTCGTAAGCATGTTAGGGATGAAGTTCCACCCATCAGTCTGTGGCATTTTAACACCTCATTATCATTTTACTTCAGAGTTTGGTATCAATTGCGAGGCAGCCATTCTGATGAGGACTTGTATGATGTCACAGAAAGACAGAAACGAGAAAAAGAAACCTATTGTTGTCACAAAAAAGACGTGGCTGGAGAAGGCTTGAAAAAGAAATCAGCATCAGGACATTCTGCCATGCTCCTGATTCAGTGAGGAAGCATTTTAATGATAAAACCAGGTCAGGAAAGATGAGTGCACTTGCACATTTCCGCTGCACCACCCCAGCCACTTATGCTGTCCTGTCAAGCCTACTCCAACATATCACTCATCACATCCATTTACCTTGCTAGAACACCCATCCTTCTCTTTCCTCACATCCACATTCAGCACTCGCACTCATCCTCATCCATATGCAACTTCACACACTTCATCCTGGTAGCACCCTTACCAAATGCACTCATCAGGTGAACAGATGACATTATAATCACTCATAGGTCTGTTCTTTAATCAGTTACAGAAAAAGGGAGCACAGAACATCAGGGAGACAATTGGATGGAGGTGATCATGTGAACAAATGTAATAGGATTAGAAGTAGGCCATTTGGTCTGTTCTGCCACTCAGTAATATTATGATCCTATGCAGAGGTCATAGCTAATCACTGTAGAGCAGCAGACACTGGAAATATGTGGCATTCTGATGTCCCTAACTATTGGAGATGAGTCCTCCCAGCCACCTGGTGACACCATTGAATATCAGCGACACACATACCACTCAGCAGTCAGTCAGTCATGTTGACTTGATTTCAACAATAAGGGTAGATTATGGTATTCTTATCTTGTCAGTATGAATTCATACCTTCTGTCAGGGCCTTCAGATGTACAGCACCAACTGATGGATATCAGAAATGATCCCTCCTCAGAGGCTCTGATTCATTTTGAGGCAGCTCTATCACAGGACTCAAATTTATCATGCATCAGCTTAAATACCCATAGTTCAGTGGACGAAATAGACAGAGCATTGTGTTTTCAACTGGCAACTCACACTTCACAAGTGAGCAAGAGCATGCGCGGGTGGCAGAGAACTGTGGCGAGTCCATGTTGAAGGGCATAGCTCTCTACAAGCTCTGTTCATGTAGTCACAGATATTGAGTCACAGTGGACATTGATGATAAAGAAGGTCATTGCGCAGCAGCAGAGAATTTGTGATGTTACTGTTAGGCCTGCCATAATTGCAGAGAGAATGGAAAAGTTTGCCTCAAGTATGATAGGGTCCATATTGCAGGGTTTTGCAATAGTGTGTGATTTCCTCAATAGTGTGGCCAAATCTCTGGAACATCAAACATGGCAGTTGAGGTTATACAGGCCTTGACTATGCCTGTTCACATGCTAAATACCAAGAGGTCTTGCCACCTTACCTAGGCACCTTAACCTTAGAGGGATACACTGATCTCCACTGTAGTGGTAGCAGTGATGATGAATGGGGAATGGAATTGGGAATGCTACTCAAACTGGTTCCACTTCTCATCTGTTGTTTTTCCCTCAGTCAGAGCCTTACATTCTGCCACATCTCCAAATGGCTAATCTGCCCCTGGAATAGGTGGAGCTGGAGTAGTCTTTGACATGGCTCCACAACCTAGATATGGTTGGCCACGCATATCTCAGCAGCCTGCCTCTACTTCTGCTTAAGCCAGAGGGGTTACTCCAAGTCCCAGAAAAAGAGCTTTGTAGTTGTTTAAGGGTGTGTACAATGGCGTATAAGAAAGTACGATGTTATGAATTTTCTGCTCATCAGTACAATCAGAAAGATTTTATTCTTCTGCACCACTCTCCCAACTTACCCATTCATGGTTGCTGGGTGGCATGCCACTTTTTTAACTTGCTTAATGATGAATGGGAAAGCTATTAATTGCAGGGAGTCGATGAGAGGATACAAAGTCTGTCTGATTGTCCACAGAACTGCTTTGTATCAATGGCATGGGGATGGGAGATTGGGGGATGTCACATACATGTGTAGTCAATAACACTCTGCACCCGTGGGAAGCCATCCAAAAACACAAGCCCAATTGCCCATTTATTCTGACTGGTACCATCTTATGCAGTGCTCATATGATTGCCAGCCACCCATCAAATGCATTTGTCTCTGGCAGAGCTCTGGAGGTGCAAAAAGATTGTGGGCAATAGTGACTGGCATCCATTGTAATGCAAAGCTCCCAGGTCCAGGAAAGATCATATCTTCCTCAGGGAGGTTTCAGATGCCTGCAACCACCTGATGTGACAACCTGAGAGAACACATCCATTTCTCCAAGGCAAGGTCCTGGTAAAATCTCCAGAATAAATGTTGCTTGTGTTTTGGCAAAGTTCTGACAAAGTCTTCCGAAAAGTCTCTCGATGTGCTTCAGAGATCTTCATCACAGCTCCAGCAGCATGTGGACATGCCCAGCCTCAGGAAGCCCAGCAGTTGCAGCAAGACAGGGTCAGTCTCAGGGAACACTTCTCATTTGTTGGGAACGGTGGGAGTCTTTCCCCCACCCACCCCCAGCCACCCCTAACCCCTCCTTCTCCTTGGGATTGAACTTCCCTTCCTGTGATCTAACCCCTAGCATTCCCTCCCCACAGTATGGGATCAGAAGTGTCTTGGGTCAGGGAATCGGCATCCTCAGGGTTAGGGATTGGAGCCCCCCCAGTCCAAGATCAGAAGATCTCAGCTCCAGGGCCAAGGATTAGACTTCACCTTGGTCCTGTATCAATGTGATCCTGCAGTCTCCACCTGATTCCCCACCTGACTGTATGCCAAGCCTTCAAACAGAATGGCTTCCGGGCACCGAATCTGGCAATGAACTCACATGCATGCTGCAAAGTTAAAGCCCCCAGCATGTGGCGAAACTCCAACTTTCCAGACTTCCCACCAGCTACCAGGACTTCCTCCCCTTGGTGGGTCAACAAGCTGAAAGTCACAACATAGTGCAAGTAGGAGAAGCACACAACCTAAATGTGATGGGGATGTGTTGAATATTTTTCAAGTTTCTTACATGTTGATTCCAGACCTTTGACTATTCTTGATCATTCAGCAATTCGCTCGCTTGGTAAAACTACAACCAAAAAAAAAGACATGCATGAAATCAAAGCATAAAACTGTCATTACTCTGTGGCTAATTGCACTACTCTACACAAATTTTCAATTCATTTAACAGCTCATTAAAAAATTGTCTGCATCTAAATTGCAGTGACGCTTTGGAATGAAGCCAAATTAAGGTAGAATGACATTTGCTTTCAACCAACTGGAAATTAAGATTTGTGTTAGCAACAGGTCCAACATATTTTGCTTACATTTCCATATTCCTCTTCCATATCGTCAGCACTTATATTAGTGCTTTGATGGTGTAAATATTAAGGTGTAATATTTTATTGAACTTCCTCCATTGCTCCTGTACCTTATTGATCTAAGTACGCACAGATTGTTAGCATCATCCGAACCTCACCAATAACTAAATAATGTCCTGCTTGTAGGCACTTTGATGTGTGTGAACCAGAAAAAATCCAAGTAGATCTACTTCATTGACTTAAATAATTTTCTCAATCTTCCAAATGGATAAGCTCGATTCCACATAATCAAAAATGATTGCTATCAGGCTCCACTGTTACTTAGAAGAAGAGTACAAAACACTGCTCTGAAACATGGAGGGTGAATGTTTTGGGGACAGGGGAGTAAGAATAAACCTATGGCAGGAGAGCTATTGAAACCCCAGAAAAACTTGCACATGAATGTAATTGGCATAACTCTTAATATTTCAAAAGTGTTATTAATTCATACTTTCAAACCATCACAATAGCTGCTCCTGAAGTGAGCCAAAATCCCCAGGAGTACACTTCCAAGGTTACATAGGACAAGACTATCAGTAAAGATATCAAACCAGTTGGAACTGGGATATCAGGTGAAATTTAGTGGCTCACCCAGGAGCAGGGAAGCTGGGAGACAGTAAGGGAGGGGAAGGGGAAAAACTTAACCAGGCTGGAAGTGGTGGAAAGTCTGTCGCTTTTCTCCCATTCACCCCCAACACCCAAACAATCAAGTCAGGGCAGAACATTGAGGATTCTTCCCCCCTCTTTCCCCCCTCTTTCCCCCCTCTTTCCCCCCTCTTTCCCCCCTCTTTCCCCCCTCTTTCCCCCTCCACCTCCACACCAGTAAGCCAAGTGAGGCCCCTAAGTGGCCGATTATGGGGCTGTTAAATGCCTTATTCCATGGTCACTGGTATTCTATCAACAGTGGGGCAGGGGAACAAGCCATGTGGGCAGGCTCAGGGGGAGGCAGGTTTCTTACCAGGCACCTGGGTGGCAAAGGCCTCCCCCACTGAAAGGAACGCACTTGCCTTCTAAATCGACCACCCATGACATTTTGCTGGGGCCTACCTGACTGGCTTCTCCAAGGCCATCCCACTTACTTGTCCTTCTGGCCTCCAGTTCTGCTGCTGGCCTTACCACTTTCGCCCCTGCAGTGGTCAATGCTCCCAGTGGTACTTCTGCAATTGAAAAGCTGTCAGTCATCTGATTGGCGGGCAACTTGTGAAGAGGATCTTTACTTTCAAAGGCTTGGGAAGCCCCAGTGGCAGACAGGTAACAGTCTGATTGGGATTTAATTCACTCAGTACTCCCAGGAATGGCCATAGCAGGGTTGCCACTGGCTTTCTGGCTGCAAAATAAGCCACGCATGATGGAAATGGCATTTTTTTGGAGATTTTGCCATTTATCCATCAAAGTTTTAATGCACATGGAGGAGAATAGGGAATAGGGGAATACCTGCATAAATTTATCCTTGTGGTGTTTTCTCAAGCATCTGGTGTTGTAAACAATGAACATACCACTGGGTCACTTTTGAGACAGCAGAATGTTTGTTCCTGAGCTTCAAGCCTAATAATTGAAGTAAAACAGTAAAATGGAGTTTGTATGCAGCCCAGTTCAACAGGACCAGGCTTGGGCTGATTGTGAATTTCAACCATCAGACCCGAAAATGGGATCAATTTAATTTTCCCAAGGTTCAAGCAAAAAAGAGCAATAATTTACTCAAGCAATTATACCTTATTATAACATGTAGCACTGAAAATCAGTTTATTTGCCTCCCTATGTAATTTACATCCAGCTGTTCTCATGCCCAAACTTAAAATTATATTAAAAGGAATTTTCTGTTGATAATTTAGATCTGTTAGTGAATCTATTTCAGGCAACAGGTTGGCATATATTCCAATGAACAAAGTGTTCCATGAAAAGACCTATTTTTCCAAATGAAAAAAATAAATTAATTTATAAATAATTAAAAAGAGTGAAAGCAGCCCCTGAAAGTTAAAAGAATACAGTTTTAAAATCATATTATTGTCAAACATTATATAGTTACATTTCTAATGAACAGACACAATAGTTCTTTAATTTTTCTCTTTGACTTGAAGTAACCCTGGTGAACTCTTTGCAAGGTAATAGCTTATCTACATTTATCAAAATATGATAAATCTCAGGCTTTGCTTTAAAAAGATGTTCATTACTTTGGTTCGACTACTTGCTGCTTCACTGAGGTAATAAAAGCCAACAATACCAAGCTCACAGCCTTTCACATGCATGTGCATTTAGGGTGGCACAATGGCACAGTGGTTAGCACTGCTGCCTCACAGCGTCAGGGACCTGGGTTCGATTCGCAGCTTGGGTCACTGTCTGTGTGGAGTTTGCATGTTCTCCCCATGTCTGCGTGGGTATCCTCTGGGTGCCCCAATTTCCTTTCACAGTCCAGAAAATGTGCTGGTTAGGTGCATTGGCCATGTTAAATTCTCCCTCAGTGTATCCGAACAGGCTCTGGAGTATGGTGACTACGGGATTATCACAGTAACTTCATTGCAGTGTTAATGTAAGCCTACTTGTGACACTAATAATTAAACTTTAAATCAAAATTGTAGGCCCCAGCCAACCTTTGATTGCTAACCAGATGCTAGACATTTCTGGACCCAGTTCCAGTAACACTCAAACCAACAAGACACCTCTCAATATGGCCCACAACCTGTAGAAATTTCAAAATAGAGCAAAACAAAATTCTGCACAAGATAAATTGGTCATATTTATGCAGCCTGACCCAAAAGCAAAATATGAATCCCACAAAGCTGTGAGAAGTACAACAATGTAGCAGCTTCCAGAATGAGGGGAAAGAAATCCAGCATGAGGCTGACAAGGATCTGTAAAGATTGGAAACCTCTCTTTACAAAGAACAAAGAACAAAGAACAACACAGCACAGGAACAGGCCCTTCGGCCCTCCAAGCCCACGCCGCTCCCCGGTCCAGGATTGAATCCTGAATCCAGGATCCCCGCCCAATTTTCCAGCCTATCTACTTCCTAATATCCTATCCACCGAGCTGTCCCTCACAGCTACGATGCTTTGTTCATCACAACCTATTAACTCACCCCCACCCCCCCATTCCAGACCATGTGATCTCCAGGGAGAGGCAAAAACCCAGAGTGAAAACCCCAGGGCCAATATGGGGAAAAAAAAATCTGGGAAATTCCTCTCCGACCCCCTGAGGCGATCGAAACGAGTCCAGGAGATCACACTGGCCCTGATCAGAAAATGCTTCCCAACCCTATTCATTTCCACTTCTGCTTGACGAACACCATCTGAATTCCCTGCCCCCGAGACAGGTTCCCAACTATCCGCAGTCTCGCTCTGTACTGGCACCAGCAAGATGATCATAGAATGAAGCCTTGAAACGAGAAACAAAGAACAATTAGCCCGCGCCGCTCCCTGGTCCAAACTAGACCACTCTTTTGTATCCCTCCATTCCCACTCCGTTCATATAGCTGTCTAGATAAGTCTTAAACGTTCCCAGTGTGTCCGCCTCCACCACCTTGCCCGGCAACACATTCCAGGCCCCCACGACCCTCTGTGTAAAATATGTCCTTCTGATATCTGTGTTAAACCTCCCCCCCTTCACCTTGAACCTATGACCCCTCGTGAACGTCACCACCGACCCGGGGAAAAGCTTCCCACCGTTCACCCTATCTATGCCTTTCATAATTTTATACACCTCTATTAAGTCTCCCCTCATCCTCCGTCTTTCCAAGGAGAACAACCCCAGTTTCCCCAATCTCTCCTCATAACCAAGCCCCTCCATACCAGGCAACATCCTCTGTACTCTCTCCAAAGCCTCCACGTCCTTCTGGTAGTGTGGCGACCAGAACTGGACGCAGTATTCCAAATGCGGCCGAACCAACGTTCTATACATCTGCAACATCAGACCCCAACTTTTATACTCTATGCCCCGTCCTATAAAGGCAAGCATGCCATATGCCTTCTTCACCACCTTCTCCACCTGTGACGTCACCTTCAAAGATCTGTGGACTTGCACACCCAGGTCCCTCTGCGTCTCTACACCCTTTATGGTTCTTCCATTTATCGTGTAGCTCCTCCCTACATTATTCCCACCAAAATGCATCACTTCGCATTTATCAGGATTGAACTCCATCTGCCATTTCCTTGCCCAAATTTCCAGCCTATCTATATCCTTCTGTAGCCTCTGACAATGTTCCTCACTGTCTGCAAGTCCTGCCAGTTTTGTGTCGTCCGCAAACTTACTGATCACCCCAGTTACTCCTTCTTCCAGATCATTTATATAAATCACAAACAGCAGAGGACCCAATACAGAGCCCTGCGGAACACCACTAGTCACAGGCCTCCAGCCGGAAAAAGACCCTTCCACTACCACCCTCTGTCTTCTATGACCAAGCCAGTTCTCCACCCATCTAGCCACCTCCCCCTTTATCCCATGAGATCCAACCTTTTTCACTAGCCTACCATGAGGGACTTTGTCAAACGCTTTACTAAAGTCCATATAGACAACATCCACGGCCCTTCCTTCGTCAACCATTCTGGTCACTTCTTCAAAAAACACCACCAGGTTAGTGAGGCATGACCTCCCTCTCACAAAACCATGCTGACTATCGTTAATGAGTTTATTCCTTTCTAAATGCGCATACATCCTATCTCTAAGAATCTTCTCCAACAACTTCCCCACCACAGACGTCAAGCTCACCGGCCTATAAATACCCGGGTTATCCTTCCTACCCTTCTTAAATAACGGGACCACATTGGCTATCCTCCAATCCTCTGGGACCTCACCTGCGTCCAGTGACGAGACAAAGATTTGCGTCAGAGGCCCAACAATTTCACCTCTCGTCTCCCTGAGCAGCCTTGGATAGATTCCATCAGGCCCTGGGGATTTGTCAGCCTTTATATTCTCTAACAAACCTAACACTTCCTCCTTTGTAATGGAGATTTTCTCCAACGGTTCAACACTCCCCTCCGAGACACTCCCAGTCAACACATCCCTCTCCTTTGTGAATACCGACGCAAAGTATTCATTTAGGATCTCCCCTACTTCTTTGGGCTCCAAGCATAAGTCCCCACTTTTGTCCCTGAGAGGTCCGATTTTTTCCCTAACAACCCTTTTGTTCCTAACGTATGAATAAAATGCCTTGGGATTCTCCTTAATCCTGTCTGCCAAGAACATTTCGTGACCCCTTTTTGCTCTTCTAATTCCCCGTTTGAGTACTTTCCTACTTTCTTTGTACTCCTCCAGAGCTCCCTCCGTTTTTAGCTGCTTGGACCTAACATACGCCTCTCTTTTCTTTTTGACCAGTCCCTCAATTTCCCTGGTTATCCACGGTTCTCTAATCCTACCCTTCCTATCCTTCTTTTTTACAGGCACATGCTTGTCCTGTAGCCCTAACAACTGTTCCTTAAAAGACTGCCACATACCAGATGTGGATTTACCCTCAAACAGCCTCTCCCAATCAAGAGCTGCCAATTTCTGCCTGATCCCACTAAAGTTAGCCTTCCCCCAATCCAACACCTTACCCTTGGGACACCACTCATCCTTTTCCATCACTATCCTAAAGCTAACAGAATTGTGGTCACTATTTGCCACATGTTCCCCTACCAAAACTTTGAAGACCTGACCGGGCTCATTCCCCAGTACCAGGTCCAGTATAGCCCCCTCTCTAGTCGGGCTGTCTACATATTGTTCCAACGAACCCTCCTGTACACATTTTACAAATTCCTCCCCATCCAGAGTCCCTGCCCTCAGCGATTTCCAGTCTATACCAGGGAAATTGAAGTCTCCCACTACAACAACCCTATTTTTCCTGCACCTATCCAGTATTTCCTGACATATCCATTCTTCCACTTCCCTTGGGCTGTTGGGGGGCCTGTAGTACACTCCCAACATAGGGACTGTGCCTTTCCTGTTTCTAAGCTCCATCCAGAGTGACTCGTTACACGACCCCTCTGAATTGTCCTCCCTCTGCACCGCTGTAATATGCTCTCCAACTAATACCGCTACTCCCCCACCTCTTTTGGCCCCTCCTCTGTCTCGCCTAAAACACTTGTACCCTGGAATATTCAGCTGCCAGTCCTGTCCCTCTTTCAACCAAGTCTCTGTCACCACAACCACATCCAAATTCCTCGTGCGCATTAAGGCCCCAAGTTCGTCTGTCTTACCTGCTACGCTCCTTGCATTGAAGTATAAGCACTCCAGACCTCCAGGCTCAGTGAGGTCGTCCTCCCCCAGAGTGCTTTTCTTCTTTGCCAGCCTTGTCCCAGCCCCAAGCTCGTCCCCAGCCTCCACACTTGTAGACCTAATATTTTGATCCCCACCCCCCTGCCATACTAGTTTAAACCCCCCCGAACTGCACTAGCAAAGCTCCCAGCCAGGATATTTGTGCCCTTCCAACTTAGTTGTGACCCCTCCCTCTTGTACAGGTGCCATCCTCTCCTGAAAACTTCCCATTGATCTATGAAAATGAAGCCCTCCCTCCTGGACCAGTCCTTTAGCCAGGCATTCATTTGTACCAACTCCCTATTCTTAGCCTCACTGGCACGAGGCATTGGGAGCAGCCCAGAGATGGCCACCCTAGTGACCCTACTTTTTAACCTATTTCCCAACTCCCTGAATTGCTCTCTTAGGATCCCCCTACTCTTCCTATCTACGTCATTTCCACCAATGTGTATAATGACATCCGTTTCTTTATCTTCCCCTTTTAATATGCCTCCTATCCACTCGGAGACATCCGTGACCCCAGCACCAGGTCGGCAGACTACCATCCTGGAGTCCCGTTCGCACCCACAGAATCGCCTGTCTGTGCCTCTAACTGATGCATCCCCCACCACTATCGCTCTCCTGACCCCTCTCTTCCCTTTCCGGGCCACAGAGCCTGACTGTGTGCCAGTGACCTGGTCACTGTGTCTTACCACTGGAGAGGCACACTCCTCCACACTATCCAAAACAATATACCTGTTTTGGAGTGGGACAACCACAGGTGACCCCTCTTCTAACTGTTCACTCCCCTCCCCTCTCACACCTGTCACCAAGCCTTTCCTATTTTGAGAGACCACCACTGGAGTACTCCCTGGTACTTTACCCTTCTGCCCTTTACTCCTCCTAACTGTGACCCACGTGTCTTCCTCCCGATGCCCCGGTGTAACTAGTTGCCTATAACTCCTGTCAATTTTTCTCCCATTTTCTCTGACTAGACTAAGGTCAGCGATCTGCAGCTCCAGTTCCCTAACACGGTCCCTCAAGAGCTGCAGTTCCACGCACCTGGCACATATGTGAACCTCTGGGAAGCTAGGTGTTTGCAGGAACTCCCACATCCCACATCGGAAGCACTGAACTGGCCGATCACTCATACCTGCCCTTATCCTTTATAGGGTTGGATAAAAAATAACTAGCCTTGCCTCGCCCTTTCAGCCTAAGCCCTGTGAGCCAAAGCCCTTATAGTGCACACTCTGCTACCCACTCACTCCACTGCCCGCTCCCGACGCTGCCCTCTGTATAGTGCAGCCAGCTTTTTATGCTCCCGGCAAACGCCCCAGGTAACTGCCTTTTATACTAAGACTCAACCTCCCAGAATCCCCTTCAGCTGACCTCACTTCCTCAATTCAAAACCCTGAAAAAAGCCCGCGAAATATACAAGGAATACCCTTAAATGAATAAATGAATAATTAAATCACTTCTTTGCTTACTCTCAGCACTCCTGCTAAGACTCTCTCCCCCAGTCTCACTCCAGTCAAACAAAGAGGTCGAACCCCCAGGTAACTGCCTTTTATACTAAGACTCAACCTCCCAGAATCCCCTTCAGCTGACCTCACTTCCTCAATTCAAAACCCTGAAAAAAGCCCGCGAAATATACAAGGAATACCCTTAAATGAATAAATGAATAATTAAATCACTTCTTTGCTTACTCTCAGCACTCCTGCTAAGACTCTCTCCCCCAGTCTCACTCCAGTCAAACAAAGAGTTACTATAACTAAACATATCAAAAGCACTGATTAGACTGAGAGATCCAACAACCTTGTGCTGAGCCACGTAAAACTAAAAGAAATAAGTGTGTTCAACAGGTGCATATTGTTTTATTTTTAACTCCATCCTTAAAGTTACAAAGCCAATGCTCAGAGAGGACCAGGCAGATCCAAATCCATCTCCTCGCGTGCTCCAAAAGTCAAATTCAAAATCCAATTGAATCCAATACCTGGTCCCCACAAGAGACAAACAAGATCCAAGCTGACAAGATAAGGTGTTGCACCCCATCTTGTGCTTGATCCCAAGCTTGATCTTAGCCAGAAGGCCGAGAAAGAAGTACTGATTGGGTCTTGGAAATGCAATGCTGTACTAATTAACTGTCTTGCCATAGTCATGTGACATACCATGGTGTACTCTGCCTCTGGAAACAGACATCTTGAGATCATTTGAATAAAGGTTCTCACTGAGTAAGCACTGTAAACGTATAGCTGTCCTTATACTTGCAACACATATGTTGACATTTCTGATCTCTCCTCAAATTTCACAAAAAGGGTGTTAAAAAATAAAACAGTAGATTGAACACTTCTATTTTTTGCACTGACCTCATAGAATGGCAATGCTTCAGTTAACTAATCGTCCCTTTGGAACTAGAGTTCAGTTGCATAGGGGATCTGAGCAGACTCGGTAAGTATGTAGGTTGCAGCACTCACAGTCCGCCAAAAACAGACAATATTGTGGAAAGGAGAATGGTGTTCCGCTCTGTATATTGTACTTTCTTCGTTACTCAGCCAGCTTTGTGTTTGCACTAAGTCCTACTGTTTTGATGTCATACATCATTGAAACTTGTATCTATATCTACAAGCATACTGATGAATAATTGTGAGAGATTGCATGCAGACTTTCATGAGTGGGTTAACATGCAAAATAAAATGTGTCATTGCAAGCCTTGAGAATTGTCATTTATATTACGATCATGGAATAGCAATACCCAATGTGGTTTCATGCTGCTGCTTGTAACAGTGCTGTCCACCAACTTTGTCTTTCCTTTGAACATTGATCTAACTTGTCATTATCCCACATTCACATTGCCTATAGAATCACTGTATTGCATAGTAGCCAGACTAATTGTACGAGTGAGCATTCTCAACTCTCTTTCAGGTCTTCAGAGCAGTCGGAAGCCTGAATATAACAAGGTACAAAGTGGTTTGAGTTTTAGAGTTGGGAACAGAGAAAAATTGGTAGATAAACTGAAGCTCAGTTGGAGCAAAGTTGTGTTTATCCAACTGATTTATCGAACAAAAATGATAAAACAGGGCTGAGAGAGACATCAAGAGTGATTAACAAATAAGGTGTTGGAAACAGCAGTGATTAAAGAAATCTGGAAGAGATTCTTTATTGTCAAAGATTTAGATCTAATATTGTACAGAAAGGAAGTGAAAATGTTGCTGTGAAAATCAAATCTTCCGAGACTACTGTCCACAACCGCTGCATTGAAGGCTGCAGGGTGTGAACATACACCCTTAAATTTATAAAGTCAAAGAATTTGCCTAGGCTGAAAAAGAACAAGGAACAGTACAGCACAGGGACAGGTCCACCAAGCCTGCACTGACACATGTCGCCTTTCTAAACTAAAGAGCGTTTACCTCCAAGTGATCCGTATCCTTCTATTCCCTGCCTGTCATGTATCTGTTAAGACGCTTCTTAAACATTCCTATTGTATCTGCTTCGACTACCTCATCTGGCAGAGCATTCCAGGCACTTACCATCCTCTGTGTAAAAGCCCACCCGGTCTTTAATTTGATTTGATTTGATTTATTATTGTCACATGTATTGGCATACAATGCAAAGTATTGTTTCTTGCGTGCTATACAGAAAAAGCATACCGTTCATAGAGAAGGAAACGAGAGAGTGCAGAATGTAGTGTTACAGTCATAGCTAGGGTGTAAAGGATGTCTGACGGCAGCAGGGAAGAAGCTGCTCTTGAATCGGTTGGTACATGACCTCAGACTTTGTATTTTTTTCCCGACGGAAGAAGGTGGAAGAGAGAATGTCCGGGGTGCGTGGGGCCCTTAATTATGCTGGCTGCTTTGCCGAGGCAGCGGGAAGTGTAGACAGAGTCAATGGATGGGGGACTGGTTTGCGTGATGGACTGGGCTACATTCACAATATTTTGTAGTTGCTTGCAGTCTTGGGCAGAGCAGGAGCCATACCAAGCTGTGATACAACCAGAAAGATTGCTTCCTATGGTGTATTTTATTGCCTGCCATAGTTGTGCTCGATGAATTAGCAAGCCATAATTTCACATCTCCTTTAAATTTTCCTTCTTTTTTCTTAAACTTACATCTCCTAAAAAATTCTACCCTGTGAATATTAAAATGGAACTGACAAGTTTTGTTCTGGGATTTGCAGTATATAATTTCCTGAAAATGCCATCCTAAGAACGTAAATATTGCAAACATGAGAAATTCCCAGCGCCCACTGCAATAGAGCGACAATGTATATCATGTATGTACAGGTATACCCGCACATTTTAAGTCTCGTCTTAGGATCCATGTTTTATGTTTAATATACTGGTAAGTCTGTTACATCAAATTTCTTTGGTGTTCACCTTTAATATACGTTAACTCATTTATTACAACATACCAAGGAATCTGACACAAATACATTGCTAAATGTACCAAGAATAGTGCACAGAGGAACCTCAGTCATACTTACAAACACAGAAATCTGAAATAATTTGCTGACTCATGGGCTAGGTACAAAAAATATGTTTATTGGGCATGTGAACAGGATTAAAATTGCAATATCTGTTCTAATATTACTAATGTCATTAATAACTAGGCAGTTCCCAGCTTACTAAAAGCTGATTTTCATTCAGAGTCAAAGTGAGATTGCCTGAGGCATCCTTTCAAATGGATTCTTTATTCCAAAGTATCAAATAGGAAAATCTGTTTCACAAAACTGAATTTTTTATTAATATAACTCCTTCCGGTTAGGGTGAAATAAAAAATAAGTTTATGATTCAATATTAAATCTGTCCATTAAGGGATATAAATAGCCTCCTGAAGGGGGAAAGAGAAATGAATTCCCTGAACGAGATGCCCATCAGAATATTTCACTTAAGGCTTGAGATCATTATTAGTGATTCTGACAAGTACATAATGCTTAACACCATTACTTGATTTTTTTTCTCTCTGTTACTGTAACGTAAGGAGATGTCTTGTGGCACAGTGGGTAGTGTCCTTACCTCTGACCCAAAAGCTCCTTGAGTTTAAGTCCCACTTCAGGAGTTTGGCCATGGAAGGAGCATTCATGGTATGGCCAAAAAGGTTGATAGTTGGCCTGCTCATTCTTCCAACACACACATGGCAGGCAATAAGAGCAGGTGAGATCCATGGCCAGCCATGTTTGACACAGAGTCAAACTACAACCACTTGTCTCTCTCCAACAGATATATAGGGCAGGATTTACGACCTTGCATGGGCGAGAATATAAAATCCCACCTGAGGCCAAAGAAGGTTTCCATTCTGGAACCTCGTCCACCCCGATTCCAGGGCAGGCGAGGTGGTAGAGTTTCGGCCATGTTCTCTTATTGACCATGACTAATTATGACTGACTGTTAAGTAGGCATTTTGGCACCTGTTTTATCCAAACCTCTTCACAACTGCTCCTGAAGTCATTCCACAGTCAACCATGTAGCAAAGTTGCTGGAAGAGATGCACTTTGTCATTAAACAGTATCATGGTGCTGTCCACCTCGTAGCCTGACCAAGAATTGATGTAGCCCTTTACAGTAAGACACAGAGACCTAAATACCAGACAGCTTTAAAAACTCAACCCACGATTTTCAGTCTGTTCAGTTAACACTTGCATCATTTCTCCAGCAAGTCTTACAAATTTTTAACTAAGACACAAAAAAGGATTCTCTGCCTCAGAAAACCCATCCTATATCATAAATGGGTGAACCTTGTACACACCACTCTCAGTACAGCAAATCCAGTCTAGCTATTGCATTTAAAATTTGGTCTGTTTTCTGTTGAATTATGAATACAGCTTGGATGACAGGTTCATGCTGCATAACCCAATGCCCCAATGTAAACTCTCGAAGCAATCTCAGTCACAGTGCTGACTGACATTGGAAAGATCAATCTGTGAGCATTCAGAAAGTCTAACTGTCAACGTATTCAGTACAAAAAAGTAATATTACTGCAGAAAGTACCATCAAATACATCTTATTAGGAGCTGCATACTCCACACTGATAAGGTTTTCATAGTTCTTGACTGTAATGACTTACATCAAGGAAATTTTTAATTGCAATATAGATAGAAACCGTGGTGTGGTGAAATGTGCAACACTCGAATGTCGTTATAGGTTTATATGTGGAGTGCTGCAAGAAAAGCTTCAATACTGAAAGGTTAATAAGCCAATTGACCCAACTTTCAGAACTACTTATATACAAATTTCACATTTACATTCAAATATCTATTGGCAATTTTACAATTCCAAGTTGTGTCTCAGCTTAGTTTCTTCCCAGAATGACACAAACACTGCAGAAAGATAGAAAAATGATATAGATTATGTTAATAATAACTTGCTTGTGCAATTCAATTTCATTGTTTGATAAAATTGTTACGCTCAGCAGCCACGCTAACATCAATAACATGGGGCTGGATTTTCAAATGCCAAATGGGTAGGAGTGTGGGTGTGATTTGAAAATTGCGTTCATAGAGGGTGCCTCTGGATCCCACCACCTGCCAAACAGGATGTGCTTTTTAAAGAGACGGTGGGAGAGTGGGATTCTGGAATTCTGAAACCTGTACGCCTCCAATTAAATACTCGCTGAGCTCATTAATGAACTCTCAGGGAACGGTTTTGAACTTTCAATTTGCAGGCACGATGAGCAGACCGTGTTTGGGCTATGACAGGGTGAAGCTGGCATGCACACACATGGGGAGCCATCAGGATACACTGCTGAACTCATTCAAAAGAGGGGGAATAAAACTTGGCTGCTCAACCAGTAGCACAGAGTTGCCATTGCTGGTGATGTGAGGCTTGTATTTCTCACCAGTGAGAGGTGGGCATCCTAGTGAGGGGTGTCAGACTGCTGGCATCACTTGGGAAGCAAGGGTTGGCAGAGGAAACTCTGTTGAACAAGTGAATGCCAGCTGGAAATTGGAACAGGTTATTCAGAGGCTGGGCAGGGCAGTGAGGAGGAGCTTCAGTGGAGGCAACCTCCTGGTTATAATGAGGCCAGAAGAGTAAATAAACTGCCCTCAAGGATGTACAGCCCACTGGTCAGCAAATAATAGAGTGCCAGTGCCATAGGAGACTGTATAGCTGGTCTCAGATGTTTGTATGTCTGTTTAATGAATTGCTTTCTGGGCAAGATGCCATTGATGTTCCCTCGGAGCCTTAAGAGACTTGAGGTCACTCGTCCCAGAAAGAGAACTGAATGAGGTGAGCTTCCAAACACATTCTCTGGGCGAAACCTTCCGGCCTCACTTGCCCCGAAACCAGAATATCCCGCCCGAGGTCAACGGACCTGAACATGGTGGGCTTCTCACCTGCTCCAGTTCCCGTGGCAGGCTGGACGGTAAAATTTGCCCCCCTATGTCCAATGTTCCCTCAAGCTGGCTCATTATCATTTGCCAGTGGCATCTGTAACCAATCCTTGCAGTTTCTAAATGTTTGATGCAGACTCAAGAGTTATCACAAAGCAATGTTATTGGAAACTCTCAAAATGTTGTGTTCAGGCTGACCCTCAAAGCATTAGATGGAGCCATGTGGTAGATGCCACTTCAAAAGTTACCTGTCCTTCACCTGGTGCCTTATTGCTGAATAAATCTCCTGTCACTCTTTCCAGTGTGTTTTTCAGCTCATGAGAAAGTTGCAGTAAAGTATTTGACCCTGTGTGTGATGGACTTCTCCCAGTTCCACATCATCTCAATGATATGGTAGAGGTTCATCATTGGTAGAGTAGGCTCCCATTGCCCTGAAATCTCTATTCCTCTGAGTCTGGCTTCTCGTGAACCATCCTCTTCTTTGCCTCACAATTTGTAACTATATTCTCAACTAGACTCCACACTTTGGAATTCCCTTCCTAAATGGGGCAACACAGCGGCACAGTGGTTAGCACTGCTGCCTCACAACACCAGGGACCTGGGTCGATTCCCAGTTTAGGTCACTGTCTGTGTGGTGTGAGTTAGCACATTCTCCCAGTGTATGGGAGCCTACTCTACCAATGATGACATCTTCTCCACTGCCTCAATGACATCTATGCTGCTGAAACATTGCTCTTTTCAAGACTAAGCCCATATTCCTCAGCTAAGGGTAATATTTTCTTCACCATCCAGAGATGAGAAAAATGATTTCTTCCATTCCTGGTCCGTGTACTGATCAGTGCTCACTTTTTTACTGCTTCGCACTGAGTGCCTGCTTCGCGACTGGTGTTTGTGCAACTAGATTCCAGTACATGATGGTGGGTGAATATGTAGCAGGAATATGTTATTGGAGAAGTCAACCTCTTCCTCCAAGGTACCACCCGTGACATGAAAAACTATGTAACTTTTTTGGCCCAGTTCATGGTATAACATTTCCTCTTGAAAGGAAAAGCTGCAAATAACGGCTTTGAGGAAACACATTCCAATAATTTGCAGTTATATAGAATCTTTTAAAGCATCTGATGATATTAAGAGGCATGGTCAGGCAAATAGATATTAAGGAAATTGAAGAAACAGGAATTTCCATGGAATCATAGAATCCAATTGTGCAGAAGGAGGCTTTTCAGCCCATCAACACTGCACCGACCACAATCCCACCCAGGCCCTATCCCCATAACCCCATGCATTTACCTTAGCTAGTCCCCCTGACACTAAGGGGCAATTTAGCATGGCCAATCCACCTAACCCGCATATCTTTGGACTGTGAGAGGAAGCCGAAGCACCCAAAAGAAACACACGCATACACTGGGAGAATGTGCTAACTCACACCACACAGACAGTGACCTAAACTGGGAATCGACCCAGGTCCCTGGTGTTGTGGGGCAGCAGTGCTAACCACTGTGCCACTGTGCTGCCCCATTTAGGAAGGGAATTCCAAAGTGTGGAGTCTAGTTGAGAATATAGTTACAAATTGTGGGACAAAGAAGAGATTGGTTCATGAGAAGCCAGACTCAGAGGAATGGAGATTTCAGGACAATGGGAGCCTACTCTACCAATGATGAACCTTGTCCAGTCTTTACCAACTTACCAATTTCCTGCCACTTAACTTTCAGCCTTCTCATCAAAACTCCTGCTTCCTGTTTGCCTAATACTTGCTCAGCTTTTGTTTTGAGGAGCCTCAGGGTTCTCAGCCCTGTTAGTTATGCACGGCCTTTCCATTTGCTGGGACAGAACACAATTTTAAAGCAATGTTGGCATTGTGGACATCACGTTTCCCCCCCCACGTGAATGCATCATCCCGTGATGATGAGATCCACAGATGCATTACTCCATAAATCACCTGCACCTCAAGACTACCAGAATTCTTTGTGGTGAGCAATTCAGAGAGTTTGTGAGTAAGCATGAAGCCCTAATGTTTCCTACCTTTTGTATACTTCCCCTGATTGAGAGGAAAGTCTGATCTGTGAGAGGTAGAATCACATGGCAAGCCCTCCCACTAATTGACTACCGGAAAGAGATTCAGCCCCACTTCTCTCAGTATCTGGAACTGGCTGGTAAGTGTCAATCTCTGATTTTGAAGCAGTTGCTCCACTACAGCATCACTCAATTTTTTTGCCAGTATCCTGATGCGCGTTATCACACACGAGGCTTGAGATGCTCAAGGAAATAAAGGCTTTTATTTACTATTACAACAAAGCTACCATGTATAGTACACGATCCCAGACTGAGGGGTCCCAGACAGAGCAGTGACCTTTATACCTCTCCCAGGAGGCGGAGCCCAACTGGGATGTACCATAATAACTATAATACAGGTAGAACAGCCCAACCCTAACCCCAACAGCAACAAGTAGAACAACCCATCCCTAACCCCAACAGCAACCTATATACATACTCGTAGTACTGGCCAGACCCTGGCACAGTACTACCTAGTGGGAACCAACGATGGTTCACCACATATCCCTCTCTAAATGCATGAAAAAGGTTCTGTGTTCAAATGCTTTTTCCACACTTCAAATGCATAAATCGTTCGTTGGGAGTTTGACAGCTGCAGCAGTCCTTCTGCACTTCTCGTGAATTTACCTTCCAATAGAATCGATGCCATGCCACCACAACTTCGCTGGAATGTAGGTGAAACTTCAGATGGAAATGTGCTGCACCTACCATACAGTTGTGATCACAATTTTATTAAACTGCACTCTTCCAGATCTCTTGGAAAACGTGAAGAGACAGACAAAAAGAAATTCCAGGCCAATTAGGGAAACATGCACCGGAATTCTACCACCCGTCCACCATGGAATCGGAGTGGGCGAGGAACGGACAACGGAAATGTCCATTGGCCTTGGGCAGGAATTTCCGGTCTCGCTCGAGCGAGGCCATAAAATCCCGCCCATAGTCTGGAAAAGCCCATTTTCACAATTAAAACCAATTCAGAAAACAGGAGATTGGGCTTCACAGTGCCTGTTTTTTGGGTCATTTGGGTCTAAAATAGACATGATTCTGACAGGAGGAGCCATCCAGGTAAAGGATGTCCACGGTTAACGTCAGGTGAAGCAGGCAAATAATACTGTCAATCAATGTAGAAAGCTGATTTGATGCCAGTGCTACAGTCACCAGACAATGTAAACCCTCTTTATCTTTCACAGTTAAACATGCACCAAAGTAGTATGAAGGACATCCTCTGCCCATTCCCTCAAGCAGTATTTTTTAAATGAATCATTAAATATTATAAATTAGTTGCTTGTTGATTTGTTCTGGTTGTTATGATGCTTCTACACATTTTAGTGCTTTCCAGTTTGTTTAAAGGGAGGTGTGTGGCAGTGTTGAAGGCCTGTTTGCTGACTTCAAGCCATCTGGACGAACCAGATATCCCCGACATGGGTGCAACAATCGGCCTTCTCCTCAAAATGACTGGGAGATGAACAAAGAGCACACGTAGCTGGCCAAGTGACTGGAAAAGGGAGGAGGAGGAGGAAGAGGAGGAGCCTCAACATGAGACAATATCCACCCGGGGTGTCTGGGGAGTATTTCTCCCTCAGCAATTTGAACCTCAGCAATAACGAATGTTTGAGATGTCTGCGCTTCACTGAGGGGATTGTCACTGAAACCTGCCGAATGGGGCAGCCACACCTCCTGGTGCAAGATCCACATAGTCAGTGGTTGTGAAAGTGACCTTGGCTATGAACCAGTGTAGATACTCACAGGTCAGTGGGCATTAGGTCATCATCTCCATGGGTAGTCCCACAGCGATGAGGGCACATCACGCTCGTGAGGAAATGGCAGAAGCAGGGAGGTCTCAGGGAGCCGACAGTGGGAGCATTGCTAAAGACCAGCGACATGCTGAGCCCAAGGCAGATGACAGGTCTTCCAGAGACATCCACCAGCAGTCAATGCTGTATGTCCAGCGGGCGCACGGTAAGATCTGGCAGACATCCATGAGGGTTTGCGTGCCTTGGCTTCCACCACAGAGGAGCTTGTGTGGAACAGGAGCACAGTGTTGACTCTGAGCACCTAGTGCATGTCCTCCTCCATTGAGAGAGTGGTGACTCATGAGGAGAGGCAACCTCAAGGGCACTCCCAAGGTTTCCAGGGGTCACGCTCAAATCTGTAAGCCAGTACACCGGCTCTTCCCTCTGGAAGTCACTGCCAGTGTGATCTGGTGATGCCCACAAGACTAAGGAGTGCCCATGGAGCTGATCACACTCTCCCAACCTGTGCCACCTCTGGCACCAGTAGCCAGAGGATGACCGCCATGGTCATCACAGCCACCAGGTCAGCAAAGTCAGCAGGATGATCCAATGCCGCTGCCAGCAAGGGGTGGGAGGCACCCACAGGCATTAGCTTAAGGCACCTTAAGCACAGCAGGGATGTGTCATGGGTGACATTATTTGTGATGACTCTGTTAGGTTTGGAATATTTGCATGCTCTTTTTGTGTTCATGTAAAATCACATCTACCTTGTCTTTAATTTTAGGCTGAGTTGGCTGCTTTGAACATTGGCAGATGTTTTACAGGCTTGTAAATGGAGAGTTGTGCAGGGCACAGCACACAAACACTATGAGAGAGAAATGATCCGGAGGTTCCTGCCATAATCCTCTGGATCAGTCGAGGCATCGGTAACACCTCTTGAGCAACTCAATGATCCTCTCCACCACCACTCCTGTGGGTGCATGACTCCTTGTCTATCTCCCCTTGGCCTCAGTTCTTGGGTGACGGAGTGGGGTCATCAGCCATCTCTTCACAAGATAGCACTTGTCACCCAGGAGCCATCCATCCAGTCTTGCAGGAGCCACTAACAGCCTTGGAGTGCTGCAAGATGGATGAATCGTGTGAGCTCCCTGGATAACAGGCACATCCTTGCAGAATCTGTGTCCTGTGGTCATCGACATCTGTATGCTCATTGAATAATACCCTTTCCTTTTGATGAAAGCTCCCAGCTCTCCTGCTGGAACCCCGATGGCCACAGCCTTGCAGCATATAACACCCTGGATGTGGAGGAAACCAGCCATCGCCACCAATCCTCGTGCTCTCTCAGTGCGGCTGCCCTCATCTGTCTGGTAGCTGATGAAAGTGTGGCCGTGTGTGAAGATGTATCGGTCACTAGCTTGACACAACTGTGTGCGGCTGATTGCGAGATGCAGAGCAAATTCCCACTGAGTTCTGAAAAGAACTGGAGGCATAGCGATTGAGGGTCATTGCGACCTTCAACACCACCCACATAGGGTGATCCCCATGCAGTTGGAGGCAATTTCAAGACCTATCATTTCACAAAAAGATGTCACTGTTTCCCTGGCTATGAATAGCCTTCCACAGCACTGGACCTCAGGCATTTACAGGTGCTTGGTGTGCTGCCTGTATACTCTGGCTGCGGGCTAGTGGCGTCTTTGGCGTCGCCTCCTGTATTAGCCTTCCTGCTGGCCTTGCACCAGTTGGGCCTTTCCTCTTTGCCTGGGACACTGCCTGCGCTCACCTGGCCTCCTCTCCCTCCTGCCCCTCTCTTCCTCTTTGGAGGTGGTCCCACCAGCAGAGTAGACTATCCCCATTGGAACAGATGCAGAGGAACAGTGCCTTGCAAATGATGGATCACTGTGCTCCAAGCTTCAGGGAAACCTGACAGGGAAGTACTGAAATGCTAAAAGTCATGCTTCAAATGCTAAATAATAACTAGAAAACTCAAGCTAATGTCTACTCACACAGCTATGAATTCACAGAGGAAACCTGCCTGCTGCTCCGGGGCCTTTTATCCAGCCCTTGGATGAGAAAATGACAAAAACATGATGACCGCTCACCCGCTTTCCCCATGCAATGAGCTGAAAATCTCATGGAAATGTGTAATTGCTGTTGATTGGACTTTCAATGGCCTTAATTGACCCTTCAATTGTTGGCATGTGCGCATCCGATTTTCGGAATCATGCACGTGCACAATGATGTCGGGATATGCGCCTGACATCGTGTCGCATGATTTAACACACTTCCGTGTCAGATGCGCACCCACCCCAGCTATGTCAAATTCCGCCCCAGCTAAATTAGACTGCTTCCTCATAATGAGAATGGTGCACTGAAGCAGAACAAGAACTTTTTTTTTCAAACTGTACTCCAGGCTGGCCTTCGTTAGCCTTAGGGCAGTTACCATCATTTCCACCTCTGCGGCTTCTAGTGGTCAACTCTTTAATGGGGACTCTATACAGCACTGTCTGAGCAGTCCACAGGCCTTCACAGAACATCTTGCAGTAATTGTCAGTGGTGTTGCTTACACGGGCTTACTGTAGTGATGCTATCTGTTCATTTATGCACAGGCATGTGTGGCATTCCCAGTGGAACCATTATACATCCTATTGAATTTTCATAGAATCCCGACGGTGCAGAAGGAGACCATTCAGTCCATCAAGTCTGTATCGACTCTCCAACAGGGTATCCCACGCAGGTCCTATCCCTGTAATCCCACATATTTACCCTGCTAATTCCCTTAACCCACACATCCTGAGACACTAAGGGGCAATTTACTCTGGCCAATCAATCTAACCTGTACATCTTTGGACTGTGGGAGGAAACTGGAGTATTTGGAGGAAACCCACACAGACACAGGGAGAACGTGCAAACTCCACAGAGAAGATTTTCTTTTTCTAAGTTATTCTTTGTTCCACTTTACCTGTGGCCTAACATCAGTGGTTAATCTTTCAGTCACTTGGCCTCTGAGGTTTCCACCAGAATTACTCTGCCAGCTAACACTCCTCCCTGACTTTAATAACTTCTTACAAACTCTTCTCCACAGCTGTGTTTACACCTCATTTCCAATGTGATTTCCCTTTAGTTTAGCAAATCATGAAAGTGAAGTATCTGTTCCCTGAAGAGGCAAGAATTGCCATGCTACGAGAAAAGTGCTAGAGAGTGAGATTAGTTGGATATCTCTTAATTAATTGGATATCTCAATGGGCAAAGAGGGCTGAATGGCCTTCTCCTGGGCTGTACGATTTTATGATTCTGCTGAGATGCTGACAGACTTGCAAAATGCTGTGGAGGTTTATCAAACATGTGCTCTGTCTGTGCTTTCATTTGTCTGCACAGTAAAACTCACTGAGACATTTCTTCTTCGGGTGAAGAACTTGTTGAATACTTGTTGAATGTTATTGTTGTTGTGAAGTTGAAACATTTCTATTTATTTAAAATTTTGACTTACCTTCCTAACTTATTTGGTTTTTTTTATTGCAGTTCTGTCATGAAATCTAATTAAATATCAGGGTTGAAGCAAATAATAAAAGATAATGGCGATGATCTGGAGCTGGGAAAATGTTTTTGATGTTCTTGTTTATTTGCTTTTTATGTTTAATTTCTAACCAAGAGCCATAAAATACCTTGGCAAAATGATTACATGTTGTTTCATGTGGGCTGCACTGGCAGAGGCTCAATGGGATGTGGTGCTGATTTAATGCGTTTGTTTTTCACTGCTCTCTTTTACTGCGTTTTCTCAGAATGCTCATTTAACAATGAACTGACTGTTGGGGAATCTAACCTCATGATGTGCTGGATTTCCTCCGCATTCATACAAGCACACTGACAGACTGTGTGCAATCAGTCCAGACACCCAGCCTATGGTTCTGGTGAAATCCTTCTACATTTTCTACATTTGCCTCACTCCATTCTTCACTCCATTCTTCACTGGTCTTCTGAGGCAACTGTCATTATTACTCTGCATAACAAAGCAGAAAGAAAGGTACGGTTCAATTGCATTATCTTTTCAAAACAGCAGTCCGCTCTTCCCATTTTTCTCCTAGAGCATTTTTTTTCATTAATCATCATTGTATAATTGATACAGAACTTATTGTATGCCCTGTTTGACAATGCCAGGCATGCACCAACAAGCTAAGCTTTGCTTGTTTATTTTCAATTACCATTTTAATTGTCCAGAATAAAGGTGAACAAGAGGCTCAGGGACTGCAAATAATAGGAAAGGGGAAAAAAAAGGAGCAGATTGCTGTGAGAGACTTCTCTCGCTGAGGGGAAAAAAGTGATACTGATGAGACAAATGACAGAAGTAGAAGCTCACCAGCAAGTGGTTCAAAAATGAGGAATTGGTGTTGACTACAGTAAGATAAAAGCAAAATGCTGCAGATTCAGGCGATCTGAAATAAAAACAGAAATTTCTGGGAAAAAGTTCAGCAGGTCTGACAGCATTGTGGAGAAAGAAACAGTGGTGACAAATCATGTCCAATATGACTCTTCTAAGAACCTCGATAAAGCAGACAACTGAAGAATTGCCTTTGCCTTTTGAGCAATAGATGAATCCAACATTTGTTTTCTGGGTAAAAATAAGGACGTAAATGCATGAAAAAAAAACAAAATTTAGAAGATACAAATTTGGGGTGATTTCTAAAGGTTTCAGGACTGACAAGTTCAGAATTTTGAGGATTTTCTTTTATTTTCACGTTACAAATGCTGCAATATGGCTAACTTTAAGCATTTTTGTGTTTCATGATTAACAGATTTTACATTTAAGGAAAATTAAAGTGGCGTTGAATGTTTCAAAGATCATCACTTTCCCTAAGGTTAACAGTCAATCTCCCAAGTCCATGCCCCTTCTCTATTGCCCCAGTTCACAAAGGCACTGAGTTCCCTTCAATTTATAGACCCACATGGGGGTTCTCCTGCTTCTCCACTCTAATTTCAATGAAAGAGCTGGGGAAAGCTTGGAAAATAGCACTTCAAATGCAGTTTCTGGTTTTGGGTCTTCAGCCAAAGTTACGGCAGTCGATCAGGAAAACTCTGCAGATCTTCTCCTCCGCAGTCTTCAGAAGGCGCAACACATTCTGGAAACTCTTTAACCTCTGCCTTTTAAAGTTGCTTAGCATTCTTCCACCGGGACGCGTCTTCCATCCTTGTCTGTTCGAGCAAGTGTCATTCCTTCCCGGTCTCCAAGTATAACATCAATGAGAAACTGCCAGAACCCTCAGGGGAGTGATGTAAACAGCTGAGTTATTCCTGTCATTCCTTGAAGGGTTCTGATGGAAGACTGGGAGACCGCAGGATTTCAGGGTCACTGAAACTTTTCACAGCAGCTATTGACAACAAGCAAAGGAACAGCAATTGGCTACTCTGTCATCTTTGGGAGGAGAGGAATCAGCCAGTGTCAATAATAGACTCAGAGTCAAGCTATCAGCAATGTGATCCTTATACAAAACATTATCAAAGCGTTGAACTGACATGAATACAGAGGTTGTGGAAGCTTCCTAGAACATTTACCCCCAATTTCAAATTTTTAATCAAACTTAGCATTAATTTTACCAATTTATTTTTTGATTGCAGAACACAACTGCAATGTTTTCAGTAATTCTCACTAAATTAGACACACGAGAAATTGCAGATATCGGACTGTTTTTGAGATATTCAATTCAATTCAACTTTATTGTGATTGTATAATGCACCAGTACAAATACAACGAAAAGTGAGCTTGCAGACTCCCAAGATACAAAAAAAAACAAATGCAATAGTCATTATAAAATAGTGCCAATAGTCATTAAGTGTATACATGCATATTGCACAATGCTCATCGCCTGGAAATATGTTAAAGGACGGAGTTCATCTGGGTAACAGCTCTGGGGAAGAAGCTGTTCCCGAGCCTGGTCGCACGGACTCGAATGCATCTGTAGCACCTTCCAGATGACGGGGGGCGGTGGGGGGGGGGGGGGGGGGGGGCGGTGGGGGGGGGGGGGGGGGAGCGGGGGCAAACAGTCTATGGCTGGGATAGGTGGGATCTCTGGTGACGTTGAGATCTCCGCAGACAGCGGTTGTGATAAATGTCCTGGATGGCTGGTAGCTGTGTGCCAATGATGTATTGGACAGTTTTGACTACCCACTGCAGAGTTTTCCGGTTAGAAATGGAGCAACTGCTGTATCACACCATAATGCAATTTGCCAAGATGCTCTCTATCGTGCACCGGTAGAAGTTTGAAAGAAGCTGGGGGGACAGGTTGACTCTCTTTAGCCTCCTCAGGAAGTATAGGCACTGCTGAGCCTTCTTCACTTGTGAAGAGGATTTGCGGGACCATGAGAGGTGCTCCGTGATGTGGACACTCAGCAATTTGAAGTTGCAGACCCTTTCCACCTCTATCCCATTGAGGAGTGTGTGCTGCCTCTGGACTTCCTGAATTCCACAATGAGTTCTTTGATCTTCTTAGTGTTGAGGGCCAAGTTGTTTCCAGCATTCCACATCACCAGATGTTGGGCCTCCTCCCTGTAGGCTGACTCGTTGTTATTAGTGATCAAGCCTACCACCATCGTGTTGTCCGCAAACTTGATGATGATATTTGTGTCGCAGACAGGCACACAGTCATAGGTGAAGAGGGAGTAGAGAACGGGACTCAGCACATATCCTTGTGGAGTCCTGCTGCTTAGGGTTAGGATCGGGGATGTGAGGTTACCTAACCTAACAGAGTGGGGCCTGTTGGTTAGGAAGTCCAGGATCCAATTACAGAGGGAGGTGTTGACTCCTAGGGTGTGGAGTTTATGGACAAGCTTGTTGGGGATGCTGCATTGGTGTTAAATGCTGAGCTGCAGCCAATGAACAGCATTCTAACATAGGTGTCCTTGCCTTCCAAATGGGTCAGAGCGGAATAAAGAGTAGTGGAAATAGCGTCTTCCATTGACCTGTTTGCGCGATAGGCAAACTGGTGCTGATTCAGGTTGTCAGGGACATCGCCTTTTAAGTGAGTCAGGACCAATCTCTCGAAGTACTTCATTATGATGGGGGTGAGTGCAATAGGGTGATAGTCATTCAGGCTCATCACATTCAATTGCTTCGGCACAGGAACAATGGTTGTACACTTGAAGCATGCAGGGACCACTGCCCGGGCCAGTGACAGGTTGAAGATGTCAGTAAAGACCTCAGCCAACTGATCAGCACATGCCCTGAGTACCCGTCCAGGAATGCCGTCTGGGCCAGTGGCCTTGCAAGTACTCACTCTGCATAGAGTACCCCTTATATCATCGGAGGTAGACAGTGTGAGCACCTAGTCATCCGATGGTAGTAAGGCCTTAGTGGCTGGTATGAAAATGAAACAAAAGTATTTAATATATCAGGGCACCACAGCTCTGGTAAATACATGGACTTAGAACATGAGACTGAATCTTGGGAGATATCACTTGTGGATATTTGAAGCATACCTTTGGCTTGTAATGCAAAGACCAACGATGACTTTTATAGACAAATGACATTTAATGGGGTTTGTTTTCTGTCTGTGACATTTTACTGCACTGGTTAATGCATTTGCTTTGTGTATCTGTCTGTATTATTTTAATACAGTCATTGCTCATTTAAAATAAATGTTGAAATAGCAGAGACAGGAATTTAACACAAGGCTATTAGCTAAAGATATTTAAATTCTTTGGAGTCTTACACATTTTATTACAGATGCTTCACTGCTGAGCCTTTAATAGAAAAATGCATAACCATCACTGAAATTGAGGGATTTCGATTTAAGGTGAGAGGGGAGAGATACAAAAGGTTCCAGAGGGGCAATTTTTTCACACAAAGGGTGGTGAGTGTCTAGAACAAGCTGCCAAAGGCAGTCGTAGAGATAGGGGTACAATTTTGTCTTTTAAAAAGCATTTAGACAGTTACATGGGTAAGATGGTATAGGAGGATATGGGCCAAAAGTGGGCAAATGGGACTAGCTTGGGCTGCAGGTTTCCATGCTGTAAATCTCTATGACTCTATGGTCTGTGAGTGACTTTTGGTTCTACAGATATAGAAATTATTATTGGTGTGCTAATGAAGGGTTCACTTCATGTCCCATTGGGTTTTTGAGAGTTACAAAAAGTTTGCTTCAATGTCTAATTTTGCTGATGTGTGTAGTCCTGCTAAAATTTGCACAGTGGTCACTGAGGAACTGCATCAAGTCATTCAGGCAAGCACTTGCTAAGAGCAATGAATAGGCATCTGAATATCTGAAATAGCATAATGGCAAACGTTAGAATGACCTAGGCAGAGGACAGCCAACTTCCTTGAAGAACTGAGTTAGAGATAGGATACATTGTACCATACAGATGGACACTGCCCAAACCACTGGGTAGAGCAAGCAGAGAGAGCAGTGAGAACAGACTGACGGTGCCTCCAAGCAAGCCAGAATACCATGGCATCCAATTTCATAATTGCCACTTCTGCAATACACCAGGACAGCTATACATAACCTGGGGAATGTAGATCATGAGATGAGAAGTTAACACAAAGTTAGTCACAGTACAGAGTGGAGAGAAGCAAATAATGGTGACGACTGAAGGGCAAAGATTCACCATGGCTTCTGCCTCTGCTGCAGTGCTTAGGGATTCATGCCTCACTCATTAATTCATTCATTCATGTGTGCCCTGCCTGAAGGCAGGGACTTGGCTCATTGTCTGCTGATGATTCATCCTGACCTGTTTTCTTGCTGGTTTTCTGTCAGTAATGGTCAGCAATTCCATTCTATTCTCAGGGGCAGGGCAGCAGCTCCCAAGTCTACTTCAGCCGGAATGGCAATCAAAGCTGCTGCTGTTATCTGGACACCATGCTAGCCATCTGGCTAACTGAGCTAGCGAGCCCCTCACTGGGCCTGTTTTTAAAGTTAGATCATCACCCGCTTATAAACTTAAGCTCTTTCCCTGCGAAAAATCATTCATTTGTATTTGTGCTAAATTAGGGTTTCCCAAACCTTTCCAGCCATAGAACCTTTTTGCCCTCCCTCGAGTACTGACAGAAGCCCAGAGGAGCATTCTTCTTACGTTGAGGCATTAAACCACAAAAAGGTGATTGTTTTTGCACAATAGGTACAAACGGAGAAGTGTTTTCTTTTATTATATATGCATTTATGCATTTATTATAATTAAAAAGTTCTCGTATTCAACAAACGCCTCACCTTACTTTTGCCATTTTTAATGGGAGAAATGATGCTGTTTCTTTTGCTCACAAATTAATTTCTTAGGAATATTGTTGGAGAGATGAATTCTCATCTCAGACATGAACACACACCCCAAAGAAGCTCATCTCTCTCTCACACAAACACTCACGTTCTCTTTTTTCAAAATCACAACAGACACACATAAACATTCCCACACCCATCTCTCTCTTTCTCTTGCACACACACTCCCACCTTCCTCTCACACACACTGTCACTTTTCTCTTCTCACTTTTCACACACCTACACTCTCATCTCCCTCTCCACCATCCAAACTCCCACCTCTCTCTCTTTCCTCACGCACAAACCCACACCCTCGTCTTTTTCTTTCTCTGTCCCATCCAAACTCCCACTTCTCTCTCCCTCACTCACACACTCACCCCTCTTTCCCTCACACCCACCCACCTCTCCTTCACTCGCACAACAAACTCTCCCTCTCCCTCACTCATGCATCCATTTCTCTCTCACTCACTCACACACCCACACTGCCAGCTCTCTCTCTCACACACAAACACACTGTCCCACCTTTTTCTCTGTCATTCACACATCCACCTCTCTCCCTCTCTCTCTCGCTCACTTACACACCCATACTCTCACTTCTTTCTCTCACTCACTCACTGTGGTGAACCATCGTTGGTTCCCACCAGGTAGTACTGAGCCAGGGTCTGGCCAGTACTATGAGTCTGTATATATGTTGCTGTTGGGGTTAGGGTTGGGTTGTTCTACATGTTACTGTTGGGGTTAGGGTTGGGCTGTTCTACCTGTATTATAGTTATTATGGTACATCCCAGTCGGGCTCCGCCTCCTGGGAGAGGTATAAAGGTCACTGCTCTGTCTGGGACCCCTCAGTCTGGGATCGTGTATTATATATGGTAGCTCTATTGTAGTAGTCAATAAAAGCCTTTATTTCCTCGAGCATCTCTAGCCTTGTGAGTTATATCGCGCATCACTCACACACCTACCCTACCATTCCTCTCTCTGCCTCTGCAGACGGTCCTTGTCGCAGCCTCTGAGTAGGCCTCCCCTCTGCCCCGTGGCTGCAACTTAACTCACCCCGCCGCCCACTCCACCATCTGGTCGCATTCACTCTCGCCCTGACTTTGCTGCTGACTGATTTTGCCTCAATTTCCAGCTCCTCCAGTCAGAGGCAGGCTTCTCGGTGCATTGGTTGCTGCTGGTCTGACTAGTGCGCTGATCAGTAGCTAACACTGTGTGCAAACTGTCTTCGATTGGACAATCTCAAAGAACATTGTTTTTTCAAATTTAAAACAACCAGATCTACGGCGGAACCTCTGGATGAGTTGCTCGGAATTCCAAGGTTCCTCAGAACCCAGTTTGGGAACTGCTGTGTTAAATTAATCGCAAGAGCTGGCAAGCAGTAATAAGGAGGCCATGTTCTCACCTGACAGTAAGAGATGAATGCTTGTCTGTCCTACAGTCCATTGTGGAACGTCTGAAACTCCTGTAGATGTACAGAACGGAAACAAGCCCTTCGGCACAACTCATCCATGCCGACTAGGTTTCCTAAACTGAACTAGTCCCATTTGCCTGCGTTTGGCCCGTATCCCTCTGAACCTTTCCCATCCACGTACCTGTCCAAATGTCTTTTAAATGTTGTAATTGTACCCGCCTCTACCACCTCCTCTGGCAGGTAATTTCATATACGCACCACCCTCTGTGTGAAAAGGTTGCTCCTCAGGTCCCTTTTAAATCTTTCCCCTCTCAACTTAAACCTATGCCTTCTAGTTTTGGACTCCCCTACCCTGGAGAAAAGGCCTTAGCTATTCATCTTATCTGTGCCCCTCATGTAGCATCAACTCTGGAGGCCTCCATAGCAGGAACCAAAAGAATAATATAAGTACCACTCATGAAGATTCCTGCTATTCCTGTCGTAGCTTTGAGTTCCAGACTTAAAAGTGTCTCTTGGCTGCTTCAACATATCAGCAAACAATCTTGCAGACAACTTCAAGCAATAGAACCACTGAATATTACAGCACAAAAAGATAGCACTGTGCTAGCTCACTTCCAGAGAAATCTCACTGTTCTGTTACAATCCCTGAGGCAAGGATTCACACACCTCAAAATTGCCAAAATTTCTGCTCTCACTTGAATAATAAACTTACTGATAGAAAACCCCGCAGCAGAGGCAATTACTCTGTTAACTGCCTATCATAATCATGTCAGACTGGCCCATCTATATCCCATCCAAGTGACATAGATGAATGTTGCTGAGTTAAATATTTAAAGATGTGCAAATTTGGGATTGCCTTCTAATGATAATCACAGTAGGGGTTTTTTTAAAGATGATTTTTATTGGCCAAAATTCTCCAGTGTTGGTTTTACCTCTGTGTGAGACCAGTAGAACACTACATAAAAGGATGTCACAAGAGCCAATAGAACCCATATACAGAGTAGTGTTAATTCAGTTCAAGATCACAGTTCTAAGGCTTTATCACATTCTGCCTTGCTTTGTTGAATTGCAAGCTAGATATCGAAAAGCCACTGAGTACATACTTTCTACTGATTCATGTCCACTATCCAACAAAACTTTTAACCTTCACAATCACAGAATTGTCATGGTGCAGAATGAGGCCATTTGGCCCATTGTGTCTGTGCTGGCTCTCCAAATGACCATTATGACTTAGTGCCATCCCCCTGCCTTTTCCCTGTAACCCTGCGCATTGTTTCTATTCAAATAGTCATCTAATGCCCTCTTGAAAGCCTCAGTTGAACCACACCACACTTTCAGGCGATGCATTCCAGACCCCAACCACTCATTGGCCGGAACTCTACCACCTCGTCCGCCACAGAATCGGCGCGGGCAAGGGTCCAACAACAGAAATCTCCATTGACCTCGGGCAGGAATTTCCAGTCTCACCCCAGTGAGGCCATAAAATCTCGCCCATCATGCTTTTTCTCTCATCACATTTACTTCTTTTATAAATGACCTTAAATCTGTGCCCTCTTGTTCTTGACCCTTTTATGAGTGGGAATAGTTTCTCCCTATCTACTCTGTCCAGCCCCCTCGTGATTTTGAATCTCTCTATCAAATCTCCTATTAGACTTCTCTCCAAGGAGAACAGTCCCAAGCTCTCCAATCTATCCTCAAGAGGTTTCTCATCCCTACAACCAGTATTGTAAACCTATTCTACACTCTCTCCAATGCATTCACACCCTTCCTATAGTGTGGTGCCCAGAACTGTACACAATATTCCAGCTCAACTCTAACTAGTGTCCTGGATAAGTTCAGCATAATCTCCTTGCTCTTGTACTTTGTGTCCCTATTAATAAAGACTAGACTACCATATGCTTTATTAACTGCTCTCTCCACCTGTCCTGCCATCTTCAATGAGCTATGCACAGATATACCCAAGTCCCTCTGCCCCTGTATCCTCTTTAGAACGTTACCCCTTATTTTATATTGTCTGTCCATGTTCTTCCTACCAAAATGCATCACCTCACACTTCTCCGCACTGAACCTCAGCTGTCACCTATCTGCCTACTCCACCAACTTGTCTATATCCTTTTGAATTTCTGGATGTCATCTTTACAGTTTACAATGTCTTCAAGTTTTGTGTCATTCACAAACTTTGAAATTATCCCCAGCAACACAAGATCTTGATCATTGATATATATCAGAAAATACAATGGTCCCAATATTGACCCCTGGGGAGCACCACTACAAACCTTCCTCCAGCTCAAAAACTATCCATTGACCATTACTGTCTGTGTCCTATTATTCAGCCAATTTTGTGTCCACTTTGCTGCTGGCCCCTTTATTCCATGAGTTATAACTTCTCTCACAAGTCTGTTGTGTGGCACTGTATCGAATGCCTTCTGAAAGTCCATGTATACCATATCATCAGCATTACCCTCATTGATTAACAAATGTGAGGCAATTTGGAAGGTCTACTGCAGAAGGAAAGTATACAGTAAATGGTAGAGCCCTTAAAAATATTACCATGCAGAGGGATCCAGGCATGCAGATCCACAGTTCCCTGAAGGTGGCAACTCAGGTGGACAAAGTGGTCAAGAAGGAGTAAGGCATGCTGGCCTTCATCGGTCGGGGTGTTGAGTATGGGCATTGGAAAATCATGTTGCAGCTGTATAAGACTTCAGTTAGGCCGCATTTGGAGTATTGTGCACAATTCTGGTCGCCGAACTACCAGAAGGATGCATTGGAAAGGGTGCAGAAGAGATTTACCAGGATGTTGCCTGGTTTGGGGGATACTGACTATGAAGAAAGGTTGATCAAACTTGGATTGTTTTCATTGGAGCATCGAAAGATGAGGGGGGACCTGATAGAGGTTTACAAGATTATGACAGGCTTGAATGGAGTGGATAGTCAGAGTCTTTTTCCCAGGGTCAAAGGGTCAATTACTCAGGGCATAGGTTGAGAGTGAGAGGGTGAAAGTTTGAAAGAGATGTAAGGGGCAAGTTTTTCACACAGAGGGTGGTGAATGCCTGGAAGCGCTCCTGGAGGAGGTGGTGGAAGCAGATTCTATAACAATGTTCAAGAGACATCTGGATAGATACATGAATAGGCCGGGAATAGAGGGATACGGGCCATGTAGAGGCAAGAAAATATTAGATTAGAGAGGTATCTGTGTCAGCACAGACTTGGTAGGCCAAAGGACCTACTCCTGTGCTACACTGTTCTTATTCTTTGTTCTTTGACCCTTTCTGGCACCTCCTCAAAAATCTCCAGAAAGTTAGTTAAATCTGATTTCCCCTCTAGAAATCCATGCAGACCTTTTTTAATCAACTCATATGTTTCCGTGCGACTACTACTTCTATCCTGAATTATTGTTTCTAGAAGTTTGCCCACCAGTGATGTTGAACTGACTGATCTGTAATTGCTGGGGCTATGCTGCAAGCTTTTCTGACCAAGGCCATAACATTTGCAATTCTCCAATCCTCTGGCACCTCCCCTGGATCGAGAAAAGAATGGCCAGCACCCCTGTAATTTCCATTCTCACTTCCTTCAATATCGCTGAATGCATCTCATCTGGTCCCGGTCTTGTCAGCTTTCAGTACTGGCAATCTATCCAACATTCCTCCTTATCAATTTTGAACCCTTTGAGGAACAGAATTTATTTGTCTGTCACCAAGTCCTGGGTAGCATCTACCTCCTTGGTAAAGATAGGTGCAAAGTCTTCATTTAATATCTCAGCTATGTCCCCTGCCTTCATGTGTAAATTCTCTTTTAGTTCCCTAATCAGCCATACTGCTCATTTTACCAACCTGTTACTATGTATAGAAGACTTTGGGGTTCCCACTTATGTTGGCTGCCAACCTTTTCTCATAATCCCTCTTCGCTTCTCTAACGTGCTTTCTTTCCTTCCCTCTCAACCTTCTGTATTCACGGTGGCAGAGTGGTTAGCACTGCTACCTCACAGTGCCAGGGACCCAGACTCGATTCCTGCGTTGGGTCACTGTCTGTACAGAGTCTGCACGTTCTCCTCGTGTCTGTGTGGGTTTCCTCCAGGTGCTCTGGTTTCCTCCCACAGTCAGAAAGACGTGCTGGTTAGGAGCATTGGCCATGCTAAATTCTCCCTCAGTGTATCCGAACAGGTACCAGAGTATGGTGACTAGGGGATTTTCACAGTAACTTAATTACAGTGTTAATGTGAGCCCCCTTACTTTATTGGCTCTCAATTGTATTTTCTACCTGACACCTGTCATAAGCACACTTCTTCCCTATCTTAATTTCTACCTCCTTTTTCATCCAGGGAGCTCTGGATCTGTTTGCCCTACTTTTCCCTTTTAAATTCCTGAGGAAAAAAATCCTGTTTTCCCTGAAGATTACAATGATGAAGTCATGTTATAGTATTCTGGAGATCTTATAAGTCAAGCATTATGCTAAATTTCACAGTGTAAAATAGATCAAATTAAAAAATAAAAATCCACCCTATTCTGCAAAGATATCTTTTTCCCTTCTGTTCCATTTCATAGTTTTACAAAAAACGCTAGCACAATATGTGCCAGTGTTGCTGGTGATTTTTTTTTTTGCTTAAAGGCAAACAATCAAACATCTCTTTAAAATATTGAGCTGTGATTCTGAAAAGATTCAATTAGAATCTATTAGAAATTAATGTTACTTTCCACGGTATTTTTGTGGCTAAGGTCATCTGTGAAATAAAAGTAACCAGTCTGGAACTTTGCAATCAAGTTTAATTTTGAAACCTAATTTGTTGACATGTTGCCAGTCCAGGCTATTAAAAAAGACTATATTGCTTTCAGTTTTATGTTGTGATTTACACAGCACTATGACTCAGTTTCCATTTTTAACTTAATATTCTGCTCGGAAAACAGATGTGTCTTGTGAGAAAATTCAAACCTTTTGACTACACTGCTTCATTGTTCGGACCATCGTGCCAGAATCTAGATGTTAGAAGCTGACTCGAATCTTCATCATGTTGAGAGCCTTTTCAATTTTCACAGAGGCGCAACTGGAGTGGACCAATGTTCACGTATGTACCTTTTACAAATGCAGTTGGCCCATTTAAATCATCAACTGCTTCTACTAAAGTAGGATTATGGTAGCCCAGAAGTGTGAAACATGTACATATTAGAACAGGTAAGAGCTTGTGTGAACAAGTGAATTCATTTGGATAGCCAAAAGATAAGATAGACATTTGAATACGGTGCTGGGATACACTGGGGAGAGGTAAAGTACCCTTTGGGATAGGTAGGGAACTCTTTGAGGGAGAGGCAAGGCACTTTCTGGTATAGGTAAGGCATCCTTTGGTATGTTAAAATCAAACATGATTGTATGTTAAAATTGCACAAACACATTAGAAGTGTCAAAGCTGGCAAACAACTGTCAAAACACATTGAAACTGCCATTACCCATTATAACTATCAATGCTGTCAATGGATTTAACTCTGCTGGACATTACATTTAAGAAGCCTAGAACTAAAAAAATAGTCAGTGCTTGATATTTCATTCTGTCTGTTCTCATAAGCCTGAAAGTTGTCATTATAGGACTTGTGCTACAATAACTAGTTTTACACACTTACATTATCATAGTGAGGTAGGTGTGTATTAAGTGAGCAGTTTTGTTGACAGCTCCAAATGGTTAAAAGATAGAAATGCTTGCTTTCATTAGAGATTAGTTGAATGAATTTCTAGTATTGAATATTTTATCAATGAGATTATTCTTTCATTTATAATAGTGATGCTATCAATAGACAGATAACCAACCATATTTTATGACAGGCTGGTTCCTGAGGTTTGTCCATGGTGGATTTTAGGTGAGTTGATAAGGAAGGGGCAAGGGTAAAGTGTGGTGGGTGGTGGCACATGTTTTCATGAGTTGGCACTAAGTTGGTAAAGGCGCTATAAAAGGCGATGAGAATGATTGAGAGGCATGGCAGTATGACGGGTCATGGGGGCCATGAGTAATATAGGTTGACATGGATGGAGAATGGGGAGTGTGTGTGGGGGTGAGAGAGTGTGGGTTGAGGGCTGAGAGGCTGTTTTTGTTTTAACCTTTTGTTTATTATTTTAACTAAATGCCCGAGGACAGAGCCAGGCCTTCACACCCAGCAGCCTCCGCACTCATTGCAGGGAAAGCAAGCTGACATTTCATCCAGCCCACCTCCTGGAACAAAAATCAGAATTGCGGGCAGAAATCTCCCATCTATGAACAGTCAACCTGGGAGCAAAAATCTGATCTGAGCCATTACTTGAAAAGTCTACACTAGGAAAATGTCATGCGCACATATTTTCTAAAGTATTTTATTCAGCAATCCATGTAACCCAAAACATACAAATATAATCATTCTGTGACTAAAATCTCCCTAATCATTTCATTTTTAGATGCAAAAATGGGCTTGAATACATTAGGCTCAAGGTGATCTTGACTCTAAAGCTGTAGGAAGGTCTTTGAGTAGGATTTTCTAGCCCCCCCTTGCAGTGTGTTTTCTGGCAATGGAGGCGGCCGACAGGATTTTCCGGTCCTGCCAATATCGACAGCATTTTGAGTGGCTCACCTATTAAGTAACTTGCCACCTGGGGGTCACTTTCATTGGGGCCAGAAGGTCCTGCTGGCAGAAAGGGCTAGAAAATCCCTTCATCTTGAACATTGTCATTGGTTCTGTCATGGTTTCTTTAATTTTATAAAGGCACCAATCACTCATAAGGAATTGTGTAAATTTGTCATGAGTTTATATAGTGAGACTTAGCGCATGTGAACAGATAAACATGAATATAAAGCTGAAAGACATCAGAACTGCAGAGCTGGGTCTGTGTATTCTGCTGAAAGAGAAAGTAAAACTAAAACTTGGGTTTTCTCCGGGTGCTCCGGTTTCCTCCCACAGTCCAAAGATGTGCGGGTTAGGTTGATGGGCCATGCTAAAAATTGCCCTTAGTGTCCTGAGATGCGTAGGTTAGAGGCATTAGTGGGTAAATATGTAGGGATATGGGGGTAGGGCCTGGGTGGGATTGTGGTTGGTGCAGACTCGATAGGCCGAATGGCCTCTTTCTGTACTGTAGGGTTTCTATGATTCTATGATTCTAAAACTGGATTGCATGACGCACTTCCTTTCTCGTGATGCATAGCAAGAATAAACTCCCAACGGAAGCATTGGATGCCGGTTGTATCAGCAAGTTCAATAGGGAGATGGATAGGTGCATGTAGTATAATTTGTTGGAGGTTTTTTAAAAGGTATCATGGGGTATGGCACTTCCTCATGGTGGAAACCTGTCTGCAAGATGACAGTAGCCTTTTCTCATCTTGTATATTACTATATATCACATCTTTTCAGAATTTAAAAAGTTTCTTTATCTGGAAAATAAATTTGTATTTATAGGTCATCTCAATATATTTCACAATTAGCTGCTTTTAAAGTTTATTCACCTTTGGTACACAGGCACGTGCAATTCTCAATGCGCACGGTCCCAGAAGCAGCATTAAAATGAATGACTAGTTAATTTGTATCTGGTGACATTGGTTGAAGGAAGAATGTTGGTCAGGACACCTTTGTACTCCAATCTTGTTAGGGAATGGTATAGAGGGATATGGAGCAAAGCCAGATAAATGGAGTTGAGGTACAGATCAGTCAGTGAATAGCAGAGCAGGTGGAAGGAGCTAATTGGCCTATTCCCTTTCTATGTGTTCCCATGTTCCTAATTTAGGTCATGCCATGAGATATCCAATGCATCCACTTGAGAGGACAAACAAAGAAATCAAATTATTCAATTTGATTTGATTTGATTTGATTTATTATTGTCACATGTATTAATATGCAGTGAAAAGTATTGTTTCTTGCGCGCTATACAGACAGAGCAGCCCATACACGGAGAAGGAAACAAGAGTGCAGAATGTGGACATTAAGAAAAAGGATGTGTTGGAAATTTTGAATAGCATCAAGATAGATAAGTCGTCGGCACCAGATGGGATGTACCCCAGGTTACCGTGGGAGGCGAGGGAAGAGATTGCAGAGCCTCTGGCGATAATCTTTGCGTCGTCAATGGAGACGGGAGAGGTTCCGGAGGATTGGAGGATTGCGGATGTGGTTCCTATATTTAAGAAAGGGAATAGGGATAGCCCAGGAAATTACTGACCGGTGAGTCTAACCTCAGTGGTTGGTAAGTTGATGGAGAAAATCCTGAGGGAGAGGATTTATGAACATTTAGAGAAGTTTAGTATGCTCAAAGGTAGTCAGCACGGCTTTGTCAAAGGCAAATCGTGCCTTACAAGCCTGGTAGAGTTCTTTGAAAATGTGACTAAACACATTGACGAAGGAAAAGCGATGGATGTGGTTTACATGGGCTTCAGCAAGGCGTTCGATAAGGTCCCCCATGCAAGACTTCTCGAGAAAGTGAGTGGGCATGGGATCCAAGGGGCTGTTGCCTTGTGGATCCAGAACTGACTTGCCTGCAGAAGGCAGAGAGTGGTTGGAGATGGGTCTTTTTCTGAATGGAGGTCAGTCACCAGTGGAGTGCCCCAGAGATCTGTTCTGGGACCCTTGCTGTTTGTCATTTTCATAAATGGGCTGGTTGAGGAAGTGGAGGGATGGGTTGGTAAGTTTGCCGACGACACGAAGGTTGGTGGTGTTGTGGATAGGTTGGAGGGATGTCAGAAGCTGCAGCGTGACATAGATAGGATGCAAGACTAGGCGAAGTGGCAGATGGACTTCAACCCGGATAAATGTGTAGTGGTCCATTTTGGCAGGTCAAATGGGATGAAGGAGTATAATATCAAGGGTAAGACTCTTAGCAGTATAGAGGATCAGAAGGACCTTGGGGTCCTCGCAGGTAGAGGAGGTGGTTAAGAAGGCGTATGGTGCGCTGGCCTTCATCAATCGAGGGATTGAGTTTAGGAGTCGGGAGATAATGATGCAGCTTTATAAGACCCTCGTCAGACCCCACTTGGAGTACTGTGCTCAGTTCTGGCCACCTCATTACAGGAGGGATGTGGAAATGATTGAAAGGGTGCAGAGAAGATTTACAAGGATGTTGCCTAGATTGGTTGGCATGCCTTATGAGGATAGGTTGAGGGAGCTCGGTCTTTTCTCCTTGGAGAGACGAAGGATGAGAGGTGACCTGATAGAGGTGTACAAGATGTTGAGAGGAATAGATCGGGTGGATTCTCGGAGGCTTTTTCCCAGGGCTGAAATGGCTGCTACGAGAGGACACAGGTTTAAGGTGCTGGGGAGTAGGTACAGAGGAGATGTCAGGGGTAAGTTTTTCACTCAGAGGGTGGTGGGTGAGTGGAATCGGCTGCCGTCAGTGGTAGTGGAGGCAAACTCGATAGGGTCTTTTAAGAGACTTCTGGATGAGTACATGGGACTTAATAGCATTGAGGGTTCTAAGTAAGCCTATATATAAGCCTAGGTAGGTAGGAACATGACCGGCGCAACTTGTGGGCCGAAAGGCCTGTTTGTGCCGTATTTTTTCTATGTTCTATATTTTATGTAGTGTTACAGTCATAGCTAGGGTGTAGAGAAAGATCAACTTAATGCAGGGGTAGGTCCATTCAAAAGTCTGATGGCAGCAGAGAAAAAGCTGTTCTTGAGTCGGTTCGTACGTGACCTCAGACTTCTGTATCTTTTTCTCGACGGAAGAAGGTGGAAGAGAGAAGGGGTGCGTGAGGTCTTTAATTAGGCTGGCTGCTTTGCCGAGGAAGCATGAGATAGACAGAGTCAATGGATGGGAGGCTGGTTTGTGTGATGGATTGGGCTACATTCATGATCTTTTGTATTTTCTTGCAGTCTTGGGCAGAGCAGGAGCCATACCAAGCTATAATACAACCAGAAAGAATGCTTTCTATGGTGCATCTGTAAAGGTTGATGAGAGGCATAGCTGACATGCCAAATTTCCTTCGTCTTCTGAGAAAGTATTGGTGTTGGTGGGCTTTCTTAACTATAGTGTCGGCATGGAGGGACCAGGGCAGGTTGTTGGTGATCTGAGCACCTAAAACCTTGAAGCTCTCGACCCTTTCTACTTCATCCCCATTGATGTATACAGGGGGATATTCTCCTCTACGCTTCCTGAAGTCGATAACAATCTCCTTCATTTTATTGACATTGAGGGAGAGATTATTGTTACCGCACCAGTTCACCAGATTCTCTATCTCATTCCTATCCTCGGTCTCATCACTGTTTGAGGTCCGACCCATTACGGTGGTGTTGTCAGCAAACTTGAAAATCGAGTTGGAGGGGAATTTGGGCACACAGTCATAGATGTATAAGGAGTATAGTAGGGGGCTGAGGACACATCCTTATGGGGCTTCAGTGTTGAGGATGATCATGGAGGAGGTTTTGTTGCGTATCCTTACTGATTGTGGTCTGTAGGTTAGGATGTTCAGGATCCAGTCACAGAGGGAGGTGCCGAGGCCCAGGCCATGGAGCTTAGAGATGAGTTTCGTAGGAATAAATTAAATTCATATCGCAAGATGACACCTACAGTAAGGCAGCATGCCCTCAGTACTGTACTGAAGTGAGGATGTGCTTTTGACCTGAATTGGAGTTTGAAACTATGAGATTCTCGGCAGGAATTTACAGCCTCATTCATCCCAAAACTGTAAAATCCTGCTTGAGGTCAACGGACCTTTCCATGCTCCGCCCTCACCTGCTCTGATTCCCATGGCGGGCAGGATGGGAAAATTCCGGCCTCAGAGTCCATGCTATCAAATGAAGCAAACATGCACACTGAGTGATTTACAATGCAGTGTTTGATGTGATAACGCACTGTGGCAGACAAAGAGTTTCTGAGTTCATATCCATCAGCGGAAAATTCTTCATATAGTATCTACCCAATTAGGGGATGGTATAAGGCGGGAGACAAAATTCCAGGGTAACATCCAGTTTAATATAACGAGAAAAGTTTTCAGAATTATCTTAGTATTGATTGTTCAATGAACTGTGAAATGTTGAGTTGAGGCATTTTGCAAATCAATAGGTGGGGTAGGTTTTAGTTTCCATAAAATGCTGCAGATTTTGGTCTGATATATGGACAGATTGACAGGGCCGGAATACAAAGAGACAGCATGATTCCATATCCAGAGACGCCTAGGGATGAATGCAGTCCATGATTGGGGTGTTGGAGAGTATGCCTGTGAGTGGGGGTGGGGGGGAGGGGACGTGTTTCCATGATTGTGGCCAAGGGAGAAGTTTTTCTGTGATTGGTGTTGGAGTGAGGTAGTCTGGGGCAAGGGAGGCCCATAGCTTTTTTGTGAAGCCTGAAAAAGCATTCCTGCCACTCTCATTCCATAAGAAAATCTGAGAATTTTTTTTAACCTTGGGCCTCTTCCGTCCCTGGATCCAGTTGCTGGCAGAGGAGAAGCTGTCCCCCATGCCCATGCAGCTTCAGCTTGGAATTACAATCAGGCTTTGTTCGGATCATTAGACCTGATCCGCACATTTAAAATAGGACTCTTCTACCATCCTGTGAGTGTGCTGCTTGCCTGCTCAAAAGAGGTTAACAAGACAATATGCGGGAGAGAAGCAGGATGGATGGCAGTACCAGTTTCCACCAGGTTGGGGCAGTTATAGTTGAGGCCCAATTATTTCTATTTGTTAATGGGATTTGAGCATTGTTAACAAGGCCAGAATTTATTGCCCATCCCTAATTACAGTTGAGAAGGTGGAGGTTTGCCACCTGCTTGAACTACTGTAGTCCACTGCCGTCCAGGTACACCCATTATGTTGTTAGTAGGGAGTTCTAGAATTTTGACCCAATGACAGTGAAGGAATGGTAATATAGTCCCAGGTCAAAATGTTGTCTGGTTTGGAGGGTACCTGAAAGAGGTGGTGTTCCCACACGTCTGCTGCCCTTGTCCTTCTCTGTCAGGGATCAGCAAGTTCTGGAACCTCTTTAACATCTCATTTACAGCCCCCAACCTTTTCCAGTTGGATAGCATTATCTTGAAAATTGCCTGAAAAATTATGTCAAGAAAAGTAAGAGCCATGATTTTTCTGTGAGGATAACAGACTAATTTAAGCATCTGAACTTGCTCATACTTGAAATATGAAAAAAATCTTTCTAACAGTTGCCAAATTGTCAATAATTCAGTTAGGTCTATTTTAATTTTGATGTTTTTCTATTGTTACATAAAGTAAATACATGAAATCTATTTATTACATATGCTAATTATGCATTCTCCCAGATTTACATGGTAATTGCCCATGAGTTTGGTTTAGGAATTGCAAATTTTCATCTTGCAGTTCAAAATAATTTTATTTTAGGTAATGTTAAAATTCTTCACAGTTAAAAAGGTAGTGAACCATAGATCCATATTTAGAGGTTGTGTGTTTATGATGTTGCTATCAAAGGAGGCTTAGATTATGTTTCCTAAAGAAGTGAAACACTCCTTAGACATCTTAACAAATTCTTACAGGAACTGCAAAGAATACTAACAGGTAACCCCTGTTCTCTTCAGTCCTGTGCACATTGGAATGTAAAAGCTCTTTCTTCGACCATCTTTTATTTTCAGTTCTTCCTATTTTCTAAATCTTGGAAATGCTTCAATAACATACACCTTCCCAGTGAAATAGCAAATAATGTTCAGTAATTTTAGGTTCTGCCTACAAGTTACACATAGAATCATTGACAGAAAACTAATCCTCCCATTCCTTTTAAAGAATACAGAAAAAGATCAATAAAAAGCCAAAGTATCAAAGTAGCCAGTTAGCATTAAAGCTAGTACTAAACATGCACTGTAAAATAAGACAGGTGACCAGAGTTAAGATACAGATCATCCATGACTTGAATGGTAGAACAGCCTTGATGAGCTGAATGGCCTAATCCTGTTCCTATATTCCTAAAACACTCAAACAGAAGGCATCTGCTACATGGCCAAGTAATTTATTTCATTGCTTTCCTCAGTTCTCTCGATTTGATTGCATTCAATGTTCCATGTTTTTTTGAATGCCTTTAGGCAGAATAATCTTTGAACAGATATTACTCTTGGGTCTTAGAAATTATACTTTAAGAACTTAGAACACAGAAGCTGAAATTATTGGTATAAGATTCCGTTGTCCAATATCTTAACAGAAACATTAACCTATTTACTTTAATCAGGTTCATGTTGTTGCAAAAATTACAGCCACAGGAAATTTGTACGCATGCTTTCATCTGTTCTCATATTCAGGATTTTCCCCCATTGCACAAATTGAGAGAGCGAGCATGAAAATAGGTGTTCTACCCATCGGCCGCAAAGGTGGGTTTTCACACCATACCATCCATTCCCTGCTACTTATAATGCATGCATGGAAAACACACCGGATCACTGATGGGCAGACTCTGATTCACCCACCCTTTCATCATCTCACTGCCTCCTCACTCCAGACGCCATATTTAAAGTGCAGCCACGCACAGCTTTCTCAATGTTTGTATCCATGACTGATCTACTGAAGGCACGGCCCCAACACCCAAGAAGGTAGCAGCCCCCAAATTCAATGACACACTCAACAAGCCCATCACACATTCGCTGGCAGCTCACTCACTGCCAACTCAAGGGCCATCACCATTCACTCTCTCACACGCACCCTCACATCTCTATCTGGCCTCATCTCCTGTGGAACTCACACCCTCCTCTCATTCATGACTGGCCCTCACGCACCAGGCACCTTTGTCATCTGTCCTGGCATGTGTCTTGTTCACACTTGCTATGTTTGTCTTTAAACAGGATAAGCCCATGCACAATCGCAGGGAGTTATCCCAGACCAGGAGAAATCAAGGTCTTCTCTTGGTTCGAAAACTGAGCCATAGAGCTGGCCCGAGAGGACATCAACCCTGCCTCTGTCAACAGTGGGGTGGGCGGTGCACACCCCCAGTAAGGATCATGCACTAGCTCATCCCTCAGACAACAATACTGTGAGTGCTTTGTCCTATTTTAGAGTCGCCAATTATACACTAATTTCTCTCCTTTCTTTCATAGGCATCTCTGGAAAGCATCTGAGGGCATCCACAAGCTAGGCCCTCAGCTCCGATGACCCCTCGGATGAGGAACTGGAGGACACCACGGCAGAACACCCCTCACAGTGCTCACCCACACCCTCCGCCATTGCAGAGACACACACCTTGGTGCAACCTAGTTCTAAAGCAGGCTGAGGATCAGAATCTGGTGAGCAAAGCACACAATCTGGTACACAGCAGGCAGAGACAGCAACATCTGAGCTCACTGATCTTCGGAGGATTGCTGGAGGATACAATTCAGATGTCGAACCTCTGGACTTGGTTCTAACTCAGTCGGTGGAGCTGCAGTGACAATCACAGGAGCATCAGGAAGGGACGTCTGCTGCATTCCTCAGATTGCAATGAACAATGAAGGAATCTGTCCACCTTCAGTCTGAGGTGATAGCGCCTGCATGCCAATGCACTGAGGTCAACACTGGTAGGATGGCAGCTGCCATAGAGACCATGGTCCAGGGCGTCATCCAGGGCCTCACCCTGCATGGGTGCATGAACTACACTCCATCACTGTAGGCATTGGTGGCAACAATCAGTGACCATGTGAGAGAAGAGGCAGGGCACCTCGATCTCACTCCAGCTGCCCCCTCTCCTTGAGGAGTCAAGGATAAATGCAGCCCAATGAGCGTCCCTCATTGAGAGAGTCTGATGTCAGCATGATTTGGAAGAATGCACCATAGATAACTGAGTCATCTCCAAATGGATTCACAGCATTGGAACATCATCAATGCCCTGTCCAGGGCGAATTCTCTGATTCACCATCGATGTTCCACAGAGTGTGTCGTTCCATTGCTTAAGATGGATCTCCTTGAGGAGCCACGTCACATTGAAGAGATACAGCTACAAGCTCACTGAGGATTGTGCAACAGCTCCTGCCTCTTGTCAGGTGCCGTTGTGACTGGGATTCTGGAAAGACCCTTGAAGAGGCAGCATCTTCTGTTGTCTAACACTGGGGCTCCTTCCTCCAGTTGGCACCTCAACTCAGCAAGGACACATGTTCTGGAGGCTTCATCATCCTTCAAAGGATCAGGGCAATGTGAGCCTGATGTGTGACTATTCACTCCCATATTGAAGTGCATGGGTGAAATGAGAGGAATATCAATGCTGGTGTTTATGCAGACCCATGATGGAGGGCACTTGTCCAAGAGGACTCTCACCGCAACTCGTTATCCTCCCTTTGGCGAGCCAGGCACCTCCATCACAATCTTCTCCTTCTTTACTCCTGCCTGTGTGCGATAATGCAGGCTGTTATAAATCCAGACTTCATCTTCCCGATGGTCTCATCTATGCAGTATCAATGAGAAACAAACCAGAGTCAGCATTAGTTTTCAAAGATCCTCTTTATATCAATGACTTATCAATGAATGTGTGTCCAAGAGCTTGTTCCTGTGAGAGCGTACTCAGCCCTGAAATGATGGCCAGTACAGGGTGGGTATCAATGTCCCCTCACCCACTTCTCCCACTTTCAACATGACCGGGTGCTATGACATCGCTTTAGCCAGGTGCATGGACGTGTTGCTTTCAGCTGAGGTGCTGGGAGCCTCTTTCATTGCACTCTAACACTACACTCTTTGGAATAAACTTGAGGCTAAATGTTTAGTCCGGGAAAGAGTTCATTTGAGCAGGTCTGAGCCTCCTCTTTTGTGAACCTTCCAACCCCAACTTTCTAACCGGCTTCTGGAGCGTGTCCAGTCACCCAATTGCTCTGGAGATTGGTATTGCTCTGGGGAATTCCCACACTGTGAACAAACGGTTTGAACAAGAGATTGATTAGTGCCACTCTGTGGGATTAGTCCCATATGAATGGGCGCTGTCTTGATTCCCTGCAATGTCATTGAAAAGCTCCTAAAGTGTCTCAGTTGTGCCTCCCTCTTCATTCGGGAATGCATAGTTCTGCTGGGTTCCCTTTTATTTGCTCTCCACCCACCCCCACTCCCCCACCAATACATGTATCTGTCCTCCAATCTGCCTGCAGAGCCCTCACCAGCAGAACTTCTCCTCATTTTCATTTTTTACTGCGCTATCTCTTCAGGTTGGAGATGGTGGCGCTGAGCATTCACTGCCAGACCAGTTATGACCCTCGCTATGTGAGTGTGGAGACGCCTCCCATCGTCCTAGACTTACGCATCAAGATCCTGCCATCTTTAGCTTTAGCTCACACTTGGAGAAAGCAGAACAGAGACCTGCCTGAAGCCAGTAAGGGCACTTATTAAATAGTATACAATAAGATTCAATCCAAGTAATGTGAATTCAGATGAAGATTAGCAGCAGAAGAGGCTATTGAAAGAAAGTTTTTTTTAAACTTTGTAGTGTAGGATAGAACAATGACTTATCCTCCAGATTTCATGGGAAAGGTTGGGTGGCTCTTATAGAGACCTACTCCACCATTCTCCTAACATACTCCCTGCCCACACTGTTTGTCATCTTGTGCTCAATTAGAGACAGCACATTGTCACCCTCTACCTGTCGCATTATTGCATTCAGGATTGTTCGCCAAGAAAGGAGGAATTCAGTCACCAGGCTGGATTTTACCATGAGCTTCAGGACACTGACTTCGGGATGAGATCAGGGATGGTTTTCCAACAGTGGGACCAGTTCAACAATTTCACTGAATGCAGCATCCTAATTGGTCAACTCCTAGCTCATCGTACTGTTACAGAGAGTAGGCCCAGGTTGCTTCTGGCCCAATCAGAACTGGACAACTCTGAAGCCCCATCAGCCTCCACCTGGTTGATCTATAGATCCAAAGCATTAACATTGTTTCTCTCCACAGATGCTGTCAGGCCTACCAGAACTTTCTGTTTTTATTACAGACTTCCAGCATCCACAAGATATTGCTTTTATCGATGTAGGGCTCTTGCCAGCTCTCCAACCATCAGGCCCCAATTGCCCAGATTAAATTCTGCCTATAAATCTCGAGGTTATTTTGCTTCTTCCTCCATTACAACCATCTCCTGGAGTGATGTATCTGGCACTGATATGTTCTGATCATTTTGCCCACTAGCGCTGATCAACTTGCCTTCATATCTTGCTGCCACCTGCCAGGCAGTTAATGTACATCCTGTTTATGGCATCCTCCACCAAAACTCTTTAACATGGTGTCAGATAACTGGGGTGAGGTAGGGTTGGGCTGTTCACAGAGTGAAGGTTCACTTGCACATTCAACTGTACTTACTATAGGCCACAATCCTCAACTATAGCTGCCCATAGCCAAAGTACATCATCCCCTTTAAAAGCTGCAGGAAACCTTTATATGGTGTCAGTAATGTGTGTAATTGTGAGTTTTTCCTCACATTCCCTCTATTTTAATAGGCACTAAAAATGTTCTCCATCAATAATGAAAAGTTTAACAGCTTTAGGTAAGTAGTAACATCAGCATCTGTGTTTATTTCCTATTTTGTAACCTTCATGTATATTTTATAAAAATGTTTTACATTAGAGCAAGTGTAGCCCAGCAGAGATAGGAATAAACAATTGCACTGCTATGCCTAGGGTTAGTTTTCTGGTTTAATCTTTAACCGTCATTGAAATATTTTGAATAGGTTTCACCAATTCTCAGCAGGACTACACAGTAAAGTGGTCCCCATGTGCAGGGAGACTGGAAATTAGGGAGAGGATTTTTTTTTTGCTGGGTGGGGGGGAAGCTCAACTCGTCCTCCTGTCCTCCTGTGATGAAAAACTCTTCCTATTGGCAGTAGATGGGTGGATGAGTAGATGGGTAGATGAGTAGATGGGTAGATGGATCCTCAACCCATACTATTCAAGCAGGTAGAAGGCAAAAACAAGTATTAGAGTCATTCTCTTCCATTTCCTTGAGATTTTCTTGGTTCATTTCCAGCTGCCTACAGAGGTAGATGCAACACCATGTTAAGGAAGCAAGCACAGAAGAAAAATATTTTTAGAAACTGAGGATTAATGTCATAAATTCGCAAAAACGTCAGGCTCCAAATGTTAGCTTATCAACGTCATCAATAACTGCCCAAAACGTCTTGACAGCATCAGAAAAGCAAAATTCTCTGGCAAGCCATATAGATGGGTTTCAGTTATGATTGATGACAGAGCGTTGATGGGAAGATATAAAGTAAAATAGAATAATGAAAGAAATAGCTTTTCTTTTAGGTTCTTCATGTGTTCTTCTTTCAAGAGCAGTTGGAATAATTAATTGTTGGTACTCGCTGCACATTTTTCATTGTAAGCATGCTATAATCATTCACATCTTGTGGAAGTGGGACATCTCCCAGCACATGTCATTAGTTAAACTTTTTATTGCACCCTTCAGGTAGAAATCTTCCACTCACTGTCACTCTCTGCCTTCCATCTCTTTGCCAATTTTGCATCCATACTGTCAATATCCCTTTGATCCCATGTCCTTCAATTCTTCTCGAAAATCTATTACATGGTATTTCATCAATTTTGTTTTGTAAGTCCATATACTCAACTTCAATACTACCTTCATAATTTCCTTTACTTCATCAAAGGACTCAACCCAGTTAGACACAAATTGCCTTTGTCAAATAAAAGCTGGTTGTCACATATTAAACACAGTAAGGAGTCTAACAACACTAGGTTAAAGTCCAACAGGTTTATTTGGTAGCAAACGCCACTAGCTTTTGGAGCGCTGCTCCTTCGTCAGGTGAGTGGGGACTCCCACTCACCTGACGAAGGAGCAGTGTTCTGAAAGCTAGTGGCATTTGCTACCAAATAAACCTGTTGGACTTTAACCTCGTGTTGTTAGACTCCTTACTGTGTTTACCCCAGTCCAACGCTGGCATCTCCACATCATGTCACATATTAACCCATTTTTTCCAAGTAGCAACTATTTTTTTTCTCAAATTATTGTTTCCAAAGGTTTCATCATTACACATCTGGCAAAATCATTTTAAATGCTGAATATAGACATCTAGGTTTTAATGGCAGAACAAATTTCACCATATTACGAAATGCATGGAAGCAACGACTAGAATGTCAGTACTTGACCATTGACATAGAGAAGCAGCTTCACTTAATGTTAATGTTGGCACAATAGAAATTATTTTATACCAATGCAGTAAGAGTAATTTTTCTAATATAAAGTATTCCATTGCCCGAGACTAGCTGTATAAGGATGCAAAATGCTTATGATTCAAAGACTACTCCGTGCAGCTGAACTTCAATGAATATCTTTTGAGCATAATCACAATTTACATTCCATTCCTTAATCATAATGAACACTAGGCAAAAGAATTTTGGGGTGTCAGAAAAATTGTGATAGCGTAATGATATGTGGAAATAATATTGACATGGTTATCTGTTGAACGTAAAGGATAGAGGTTTCAGAAATATGTTGAGGAAGCTCATTTATTACACCAATTAAGCTCATTAAAGCATGGATCCAGTTAAGTGGAACAGATTTTGTGTATTTAAGGGGCATGAAGACCTGTCAGCTTAGAGTTAGAGTTAATAGAAGCAACTCTTTATATAATTGAGCAAGATTTCTGTATTGAGGAATAATGTATTGCACAGTCAACCTAACGTTGATAAAATCCATCAACCAAGAAGACAAATAGTTTAAACCAGCAATTTCCAATTTCAAAGAAGACATCAAGGGCCTGATTTTACCATTTTCATTCTAAGTGCTGAATCTGGGCGTAATGCAGATCCGACTTGGAAATCTGCTTTCAGGCGCCCCCATACGCTCTCAACCATCTCCAGTCCCATTCACGCTGTGGGCGGGGCTTAGCACGGCTGAAACGATCGGAGCTCTGAACTGCACATGCGCAGTTGGAAAAAAAATTGAAAAAGCGCGCCTGTCACATCACTCCTGGGCTGGATAATGCCTCCCCCTAGCCCTCACAGACATTGCCCCACCCCTACAGCATTACAGACCCACCTATCCCCCCACCCTCCATCACCCAGAACAATTGTGGATCCCTCCCCGCTTCCCCCCACCGATCTTAGGGAGGGTGGCAGCAGACCCTCCCCCTTCCCTCACTGATCTCAGGCAGAGAGATCCCCCCTCCACCTGACAGATATCAGGGCAGAGTGATCCCCCTCACTCCCAGCCCGGACCCTTCCGCACAAGGCCCCCATCCCACCTATACTCCGATGGCTGTGTGACACCTCCCTCTCTCTCCCCTGTCGCTAATCATTGAGGCACTCATCCACCACCACTGCCCCCGCACCCCCCCCCCCTCCCCAGCAGCACACCTGCAAGTGCTCACTTGCCTTCCCCTCAATGCTAACAAACAAACTGCATGGAACTTGCTGGAATGCTCTGTCAAACTGCCTGCAGCTGTTCTGCCCTAACGAGGGAAGCTCCATAAGAAACCCCAGAATGGTCAGGCAGGCAGTACAGGACTATGAGCGCACGACCAGCCCCCCGATTTTCTGAGGACGACTTGGGGAGGCTGCTGGATGCAGCAGAGGCAAGGCGGGCCACCCTCTTCTTCCCAGGAGGACGCTGACCCAGGGGGGCTGATGGCCATGCAGCTTGGGAGGCAGTCGCCGCCTCGGTCAGTGCCAGGGCACTGGCCCCCGAACCGCGAGGCAGTGCCGGAAGAAAATCAGTGACCTCATCCATGCAGCAAGGGTGAGTGCTGAACCCCATTCAGCATGCTCCCCCATATCTCCCCCATATCCCCCTATTTCCAGCACCCTGCATGCTTCCAGCTCCTGACCCCCAAGCACCTCCGTCCTTTCCCCCCAATGAGCCTCACTGTGTTTGCCCTCTAGGGGTCACCACCTGATTCTCTGCATGAGTCATGCCACCATTTATTTCATGGTTCCATCTGTCTCCACAGAGGAAGACCGAGCACAACACCCGTGAGAGGGCGAAGACAGGGTGTGGTGAGTCAGACCTCCAGGTCCTCACCCCGTTCGAGGAGCGGGCGCTGGAGCTCACAGGAGAAGCAGACGCGCAGGCTGTCAGTGACAGCATGGTCGGTTTGCTGTCCAGACGAGAGCACCTTTCATTCCTACACTCACTTTGAGGCAACTTCTTGGGGGCACGAGTTTCGAGTGCAAGGGGCAAGGTGTAAAGGAGATGTACGAGGCATTTTATTTACATTGAGAGGGTAGTGGGTGCCTGGAACTCACTGCCCGGGGACGTTGTGGAAGCGGAAACTATAGGGACATTTAAGGGGCATATCTACAGCTATCTGAATGGGATGGGAACAAAGGCATATGGGGGCAAACAAATCAGATGGGCAGCCTGGTTGCTACAGGTTTGGATGTCCGAAGGGCCTATCCCTGTGATGTAATTTTCTGGGTTCTTTGTTCTATGTTAATGGAGACATGTGATTCATGTGTTTGGCAACCCGGATTCCTCTCCCTCCCTTGCATTTAACCTTGTGTCCTGTGTTTCAGGAACAGATCCTGATGCCCCAGGGCCTTCTGGACCGCAGGCCCGGTTACAGCTCCCATCCATCCAGGGAACGATAGCTCGGATGAGTCCCCGGAGAATGTGGGTGAAGGGACCTCCGAGGGTGGCACCGTTTATCCGTCAGCTTCTACCTCACAAATCACCATCGCAGAAACTGACACGTCGGTGGGTCCAGTTAGTGTTGAGGCTTCTGGGTCACTCTCTGGTGATCATGACACACCTGCTGATGTACATCGGGTGGAGGAGGAAACGTCCGAGGCCTCTGGTATGCGGGTGCCTGCCGGAGGCGAGGACTCAGCTGGCCCCAGGCTACATGCTGGGCCTCTGAGATCACTTCTCCCACAGCTGCTGGAGATGCAGCAACAGTGCCAGGGAATGCAGGAGGGGCTGACGGCCACATTGGACCGACTGCGAGGTTGCTGGGAGGAGTCCCAAGGCTTTCAGGTGGACCAGCTATTGCCTGTCATGCGTGCTTCCCAGGCCAACACTGCAAGGGTGGCGTCTGCAGTTAAAAGCCTGGGGCAGGGGATCCTCAGCATGGGTGGCAGGCTCCAAGCAATGGCCGAGTCACAGCAGGCCACAACGGAGGGCCTGAGCAGGTTTCTTGAGATTCTGTGGCCCGTGGCTGAGAGGCTCGAGAGCCTGCAGGAGACCCAAAGGGACAGCACTGAGACGCAGCGGGCAATGGCAGCAACCCTTGAGAAGGTGGCCCAGTCTCAGGAGGGCCACGGCCGAGGGCTTGCAGAGCATGGCCCAGTCTCAGAGGGCACTTGCTGCGGCCATTGAGAGATGGCCCACGACTCAAGTGGCCATCGCGGAGGGGTCGACCACCATAGGTAGGACGCAGGTGGTCGTCCAGGACTGGCAGTGCCAGGTGACGCCGGAGCTTCTGGAGCTCACTACAAAAGCACCAGTGTCCCATGGAGTGACCCAGGGGCCAAAAGGGACTCCAAGGGAGGAAGAAGGGCGCGAGCCCACGCTGGGGCCTTCCAGCTCGGAGATTGTGGCTATGGCAACACCTTCTGACTCCCCCCTTCCTGACACTGGGGCATCTCAGGGGCAGCGGGATGAAGAGGGTGTCATGGAAACATCCCAGAAACCTGGAAGCCAGCCAGGGCCCTCAAGGTCCAGGGTCTCCAGAGGATGCCCGCCACACGCATCACAGGCCACGGGGCGAGGTAGGCAGTTGGCCCCCTCCACCTCCGATGTACATTCTGGGGAGTCACTGAGGCGCAGTGCGAGGCAGCGTGAGGTTAGGAAGTTGTAGTTGCACTGAGATGGCACGGGTGAAGGGCTGCACTAGTTAGAAAGGACTGTAAGCACCTTAATGTTTTGTTTTCACAAGTATTTGTGTTTCACCAGCTTATCTGAACACCTTTACTGTAAATAAATGTTTTTTCTCCACAACCACCTGCGAATCGGTTGTCTTGAATAGGATTCCTGCCCCATTGACGATCACCCGATGGATGCCTCATGGTGAGGTCAGTCAGGGTGGCCCCTCAATGCGGTGTCACTGAGAAAAGGAAGCCATTAGTCTCTCGTACCCCACGAGCGATTCCCTCCCGTCCCCCAACCCACCCGCCCCAGGGCCCTGTATGGGGGTTTCGGATCCCTTACCCACTGGACAGGTGTGGGCCCAGGTACCATGTGGATCTCAGGCAGCAGTCAGACTGGTTTGCACCAGGGCATCATCAGAATGGTGCTGAGCGAGTCGTCATCACCCTCCTGCCTGGAAAAAATATCGTGAGCACAGAGTACCCAGGCCCATCTCTCTGGTGACAATGTGCAGGATAAATGGGAGGCATTTTTCAGGGGTCGGGGGGGGTGGAATGGAACCCACAATCACCATCCCCTAGCGACTGAACTACCTGGTTATCAGAGCCTCCCTTGCTGCCCTCGCATGCCTCAGCTGAGATGCCAGCCCTTCACCACCTGGCTGGTGTTCCAATCCTCCTCTTCCTCCTCCTCCTCTTCCTCCTCCTCCGGCTGGTCATCCTCTCCAGTGACGCCCGGCTGGTCATTCTCCACGTCCTCTTCCTCCTCCAAGACGTCACCTCGCTGCAGAGCCAGATTGTGCAGGGCACAGCACACCACCACTATGCGCGAGGTGACCAGGGGGCTGTACTGGAGGGCCCTCCGGATCGGTCCAGGCACCGGAATCGCATTTTGAGGAGCCCAGTGCACCTCTCTACTGTCGTGCGGGTGGCTACATGGGCCTCATTGCAGCAGGTCTCCGCCTCAATCACAGGCCTCCGCACAGGCGTCATCAGCCATGTCCAAAGCGGGTAACCCAAATAACCAACCCCCGCAGCCTGGGCTCCTCCTCAAATACTTCCGGGATGTCCGAGCTCCTCAGAATGAAGGTGTCATGTACGCTGCCTGGATGTCTGGCGCAGATTTGCATGATGGTCATATTGTGGTCACACACGATTTGTACATTCAGGGAGTGGAACCCCTTCCTATTAACAAATTGTCGTGGATTCTGAAGGGGGGCCCTGAGGGCGACATGGGTGCAGTCGACGGCCCCCTGTACATTCGGCATCCCCGCAATTGCAGCGAATCCCGCAGCCCGGGCTTCCTGATGGGCCTGGTCCAGGTTGAATTTGATGTACTGCCCAGCCCGGGCATACAGGGCTTCAGTGACCTGCTCGACACAGGTGTGGACTGAAGACTGGGAGATGCCACAGACATCTCCGCTCGGGCTCTGGAAGGCGCCAGTCGCATAGAAGTTCAGAGCAGCCGTCAATCTGACAGGTTGCACAGGTGTCGCACGGTATCCTTTCGGAGTCGGAGGCATACGGTGTCCAACATCTCCTCGAAGGACACTCGTGCACGGAACTTCCGGGGTCTCTGCTCCCTCCTTCTCCAAAGCCCCCGCTCTGGCTGGATGGCGGCCACCTCCTGCCTCTGATGGTCGTCTCCCTCCGGTCCTGCAAGTGGTACGGCCCGGGCCTCCTGGGCCCACAATTCTCCCTCCATGTCCTTCTCAGCTCCAGCAGCAACCAAAAGAACAGCAAGATCGATTGGTTGCATTGCAAAAGCCATCTCATTACTCTGAAAGGCGGGGGGGGTGGGGGGGAGTTGGTTGCGGGGAGGTGGAGATGAACAAATGTGGAAGTCATGCAATGCTGCTTGCCCCAGCACATCGACAATCACAGCCCCCCCATGCCCCCCAATCCCCCCAGCCACATGCCCCCCCATGCCCCCCAATCCCCCCATGCCCCCCAATCCCCCCAGGCACATGCTCCCCACGATCACAGCCCCCCATACGCCCCAATCCCCCCAGCCACATGCCCCCCCATGCCCCCCAATCCCTGAGCCTGGAAAGGCTCAGTAAACCAAGGTCCACCACACTACGAAAACAAAAAGGGACGGTCAATAGGGAATTAAAGGTGCTATATTTAAATGCCCGCAGTGTCCGGAACAAGGTATGTGAGCTTGTGGCCCAGATTGTGACTGGCAGATATGATGTGGTAGGCATCACAGAGACGTGGTTGCAGGGGGTTCAGGACTGACAGTTAAACATCCAGGGATTCACAACCTATCGAAAAGACAGAGAGGTAGGTAGAGGGGGCGGGGTTGCCTTGTTAATTAGAAATGAAATTAAATCAATAGCACTAAACGACATAGGGTCAGACGATGTGGAGTCTGTGTGGGTAGAGTTGAGGAACCACAAAGGCAAAAAAACCATAATGGGAGTTATGTACAGGCCTCCTGACAGTGGTCAGGACCAGGGGCACAAAATGCACCACGAAATAGAAAGGGCATGTCAGAAAGGCAAGGTCACAGTGATCATGGGGGATTTCAATATGCAGGTGGACTGGGTAAATAATGTTGCCAGTGGACCCAAAGAAAGGGAATTCATTGAATGTTTACAGGATGGCTTTTTGGAACAGCTTGTGATGGAGCCCACGAGGGAACAGGCTATTCTGGACTTAGTGTTATGTAATGAGCCAGACGTGATAAAAGATCTTAAAGTAAGGGAACACTTAGGAAGCAGTGATCATAATATGGTAGAATTTAGTCTGCAATTTGAAAGAAGGAAGGCAGAATCAGATGTGAAGGTTCTACAGTTAAATAAAGGTAATTACAGGCGCATGAGGGAGGAACTGACAAAAATCGACTGGAAGCAGAGCCTAGTGGGAAAGACAGTAGAACAGCAATGGCAGGAGTTTCTGGGAGTAATTGAGGACACAGTGCAGAGGTTCATCCCAAACAAAAGAAAGGTTATCAGAGGGGGGATTAGGCAGCCATGGCTGAAAAAGGAGTGACAAGTTCCGCACACACGAGGACGGCCTCAACCGAGATATTGGGTTCATGTCACACTATTTGTAACTCCCACAGTTGCGTGGACCTGCAGAGTTTCACTGGCTGTCTTGTCTGGAGACAATACACATCTATTTAGCCTGTCTTGATGCTCTCTCCACTCACATTGTTTTGTTTCTTAAAGACTTGATTAGATGTAAGTATTCGCATTCCAACCATTATTCATGTAATTTGAGTCTGTGTCTTTATAAGCTCTGTTTGTGAACAGAATTCCCACTCACCTGAAGAAGGGGCTAAGAGCTCCGAAAGCTTGTGTGGCTTTTGCTACCAAATAAACCTGTTGGACTTTAACCTGGTGTTGTTAAACTTCTTACTGTGACAAAGGAAGTCAGGGAATGCATCAAGGCAAAAGAGAGAGCCTATAATGTGGCAAAGAGTAGTGGGAAGTCAGAAGATTGGGAAGGCTATAAAAACAAACAGAGGATAACAAAGAGAGAAATAAGGAAGGAGAGGATCAAATATGAAGGTAGACTCGCCAGTAACATTAGGAATGATAGTAAAAGTTTCTTTAAATACATTAAAAACAAACGGGAGGCAAAAGTAGACATTGGGCCACTCCAAAATGACGCTGGTAATCTAGTGATGGGAGACAAGGAAATAGCTGAGGAACTTAATAAGTACTTTGCGTCAGTCTTCACAGTAGAAGACACAAGTAATATCCCAACAATTCAGGAAAGTCAGGGGGCAGAGTTGAATATGGTTGCCATCACAAAGGAGAAAGTGCTAGAGAAACTAAAAGGTCTGAAAATTGATAAATCTCCGGGCCCAGATGGGCTACATCCTAGAGTTCTAAAGGAGATAGCTGAAGAAATAGTGGAGGCGTTAGTTATGATCTTTCAAAAGTCACTGGAGTCAGGGAAAGTCCCAGAGGATTGGAAAATCGCTGTTGTAACCCCACTGTTCAAGAAGGGAACAAGAAAAAAGATGGAAAATTATAGGCCAATTAGCCTAACCTCAGTTGTTGGCAAAATTCTAGAATCCATCGTTATGGATGAGATTTCTAAATTCTTGGAAGTGCAGGGTCGGATTAGGACAAGTCAGCATGGATTTAGTAAGGGGAGGTCGTGCCTGACAAACCTGTTAGAGTTCTTTGAAGAGATAACAAATAGGTTAGACCAAGGAGAGCCAATGGATGTTATCTATCTTGATTTCCAAAAGGCCTTTGACAAGGTGCCTCACGGGAGACTGCTGAGTAAAATAAGGGCCCATGGTATTCGAGGCAAGGTACTAACATGGATTGATGATTGGCTGTCAGACAGAAGGCAGAGAGTTGGGATAAAAGGTTCTTTCTCAGAATGGCAACCGGTGACAAGTGGTGTCCCGCAGGGTTCAGTGTTGGGGCCACAGCTGTTCTCTTTATATATTAACGATCTAGATGATGGGACTGGGGGCATTCTGGCCACGTTTGCCGATGATACAAAGATAGGTGGAGGGGCAGGTAGTATTGAGGAGGTGGGGAGGCTGCAGAAAGATTTAGACAGTTTAGGAGAGTGGTCCAAGAAGTGGCTGATGAAATTCAACGTGGGCAAGTGCGAGGTCTTGCACTTTGGAAAAAAGAATAGAGGCATGGACTATTTTCTAAACGGTGACAAAATTCATAATGCTAAAGTGCAAAGGGACTTGGGAGTCCTAGTCCAGGATTCTCTAAAGGTAAACTTGCAGGTTGAGTCCGTAATTAAGAAAGCAAATGTAATGTTGTCATTTATCTCAAGAGGCTTGGAATACAAAAGCAGGGATGTACTTCTGAGGCTTTATAAAGCACTGGTTAGGCCCCATTTGGAGTACTGTGAGCAATTTTGGGCCCCACACCTCAGGAAGGACATACTGGCACTGGAGCGGGTCCAGCGGAGATTCACACGGATGATCCCGGGAATGGTAGGCCTGACATACGATGAACGTCTGAGAATCGTGGGATTGTATTCATTGGAGTTTAGGAGGTTGAGGGGAGATCTAATAGAAACTTATAAGATAATGAACGGCTTAGATAGGATGGACGTAGGGAAGTTGTTTCCATTAGCAGGGGAGACTAGGACGTGGGGGCACAGCCTTAGAATAAAAGGGAGTCACTTTAGAACAGAGATGAGGAGAAATTTCTTCAGCCAGAGAGTGGTAGGTCTGTGGAATTCATTGCCACAGAGGGCTGTGGAGGCCGAGACGTTAAGCGTCTTCAAGACAGAAATTGATAAATTCTTGATTTCTCGAGGAATTAAGGGCTATGGGGAGAGAGCGGGTAAATGGAGTTGAAATCAACCATGATTGAATGGTGGAGTGGACTCGATGGGCCGAATGGCCTTACTTCCGCTCCTATGTCTTATGGTCTTATGATCCCCCCAGGCACGTGCCCCCCCATGCCCCCCAATCTCCCCAGCCACATGCTCCCCACGATCACAGCCCCCCATACGCCCCAATCCCCCCAGCCACATGCCCCCCCCATGCCCCCCAATCCCCCCAGGCACATGCCCCCCCATGCCCCCCAATCCCCCCAAGCACATGCTCCCCCACGATCACAGCCCCCCATACGCCCCAATCCCCCCAGCCACATGCCCCCCCATGCCCCCCAATCCCCCCAGGCACATGCCCCCCAATCCCCCCAGGCACATGCTCCACACGATCACAGGCCCCCATACGCCCCAATCCCCCCAGCCACATGCTCCACAAAATCACAGCCCCTGGTAACGTTGAGGGGCTGCAGCAGTGCTATCTGCAAGGGCTTTGTGCACATCCTTCAGCCTGAAGTGAGCTGAGGTGCTCGGACCCAGCAGCACTGCAGGACCCGAGGTCAGTGCTGAGACCCAGGTCCGTGCTGCAGAACAAACATCGGAGATCGTGCACAGCAACAGCCCCCCTCCCCCCCCACACACTCGCAGAGCCGCCACCGACCCGGGACAGCGAAATGGCCGCAACAACAGGACACTCGTGAGTAGCAGAGAGCCGTCGGACGCCATGCACCTACCTCCTTGCCAACCCTCATTGATGAAGTGCCTGATTCAGACTTTTATTCAGCAGGTCCATTACGGCGCGGTTCCGGATTGGCAAACGCGGTGGTAAAGGGGGAAATGCTGATAAAGTTGGGCGGGCAGTTCATTAATTCAATTTAATGCATGCAAATGCATTTAAATCGCCGTTGCGCCCGTTTTGGGCGCAAAGCAGATCGCAGCCATTCCCGGGTTTCGGTAAAGTGGCCATCTGCACGGACGCGGGTGCGGATCGCGTTAATGGCCTCTCACCCGACATTACCACGTTTTCGCGCCCGAAAACGGGCGCAAGGCAATGATAAAATAGGGCCCCAAAAGCACTTGCAAGACAATGAACTTAATTCACTACTACTTTTCAGGCAACTGCAGCAGCTATTCTGTGCTCAGCAAGGCTCCATGAAAAGATGAATGGCCACTTAATCTATTTTTGCAGGAAGAAAGTTCCTCAGGATTCCTGGAGAGTGTTTTGCTCTTCAGTTCTGCAAGCAGCATTTCTGTTTTTATCAAAATGCTTTTTTAAAAATATGACATCTCATTAAGGATTGAGGATAGCCCTACAATTTAAATCGCAATAATCATTTAGAACGTGCAGTCACTGTTATAATACAGGATTAGAATTTCTTGCAAATCCCCAACAATATAACACTCCCCCAGAAGTGCATTGAAGTGTGAACGTAAGTTATGCAATCTATGTGAATGTGAGTTCCGACAACCTATATATCTCAATGTACCTCTTTGTTTGTGGATTTGGCACACAATGTATTAAAACAGCTTTCAATTCTGCTTAACAGGAGTGAAAACAAAATGCTACAGATGCTGGAACTCTGAAATAAAATCAGAAAAAACAGCCATGAAGAAGAGTCAATAAGCTTGAAACATTAACTTTTTTTTCTTTCCACAGATGCTGTCGGGCCTGCTGTGTTGCTCCAGCATTTATTGTTTTTAATTTCCATTGAATAGGAATGATTTTAAAGCTGGTCGAAGGTAAAATTCAGAAGCTGAAAGAATGAGGAGGATATTCACTATATCTTAAGGAACTGAGGCATGTGGGTTTGGTTATTATTTACAGTAATTAAATTATTTAAAAGCTTAAGTGGACCATATAACCATGGTTACAATCAGAAATGAGATAGATGTCAGTGTATGTTACCTGAAAAAAAATCTGTATTCTTAATGTATTGTAATTTTAATATGCAATGAATATGAAATTCAAAAAGTAGAATTGGAATAAATAGTTTGAGCTCCTGACTTGTGTGTAACTTGGTTGAATGCTTTGATTCAGTAAAGGAGGTGATGAAGGTAGTGCTTAAGTTGAGTATATGGACTTTCAAAAAAAAAATGGACTTTAGCAAGGCCTTTGACAAGGTACCGCATGGTAGGTTGTTGCATAAGGTTAAATTTCACGGGATCCAGGGTGAGGTAGCTAAATGGATAAAAAACTGGCTTGATGACAGTTCAAACTGGAGACCTGTGACCAGCAGTGTGCCTCAGGGATCGGTGCTGGGTCCACTGTTATTTGTCATTTATATTAATGATTTGGATGAGAATATAGGAGGCATGGTTAGTAAGTTTGCAGATGACACCAAGATTAGTGGCATAGTGGACAGTGAAGAAGGTTATCTCCGATTGCAACGGGATCTTGATCAATTGGGCCAGTGGGCTGACGAATGGCAGATGGAGTTTAATTTAGATAAATGTGAGGTGATGCATTTTGGAAGATTGAACCAGGGCAGGACTTACTCATTAATGGTAGGGCGTTGGGGAGAGTTACAGAACAAAGAGATCTGGGGATGGTTCATAGTCCCTTGAAAGTGGAGTCACAGGTGGACAGAGTGGTGAAAAAGGCGTTCAGTATGCTTAGTTTCATTGGTCAGAACATTGAATACAAGAGTTGGGACGTCTTGTTGAAGTTGTACAAGACATTGGTAAGGCCACATTTGGAATACTGTGTACAGTTCTGGTCACCCTATTATAGAAAGGATATTATTAAACTAGAAAGAGTACAGAAAAGATTTTCTAGGATGCTACCGGAACTTGATGGTTTGAGTTATAAGGAGAGGCTTGGTAGACTGGGACTTTTTTCTCTGGAGCGTAGAAGGCTGAGGAGGTGATCTTATAGAGGTCTATAAAATAATGAGGGGCACAGATCAGCTAAAAAGTCAATATCTTATCCCAAAGGTAGGGGAGTCTAAAACAAGAGGGCATAGGTTTAAGGTGAGAGGGGAGAGATACAAAAGGGTCCAGAGGGGCAATTTTTTCACACAGAGGGTGGTGAGTGTCTGGAACAAGCTGCCAGAGGTAGTAGTAGAGGCGGGTACAATTTTGTCTTTTAAAAAGCATTTAGACAGTTACGTGGGTAAGATGGGTATAGAGGGATATGGGACAAATGCGGGCAATTGGGACTATCTTAAGGGTTATAAAACAAGGGCGGCATGGATAAGTTGGGCCGAAGGGCCTGTCTCCATGCTGTAAACCTCTATGACTCTATGAGTCTATGCTGCCAGCGAGAATGGAGAATCTTGCGCTCAGCCGAAACTCCATTTACTGCAACAGCACTGGAGAATCCAGCCATGGATGAGGTCAGATGATTCCGGCAAAACAATCAAATAATCATATACAATTGTATTGTATGATAAGATTGAGTTCTCATATCGACTTGTATAACTTGAATTTGTTAAAAATAAAGGTTTGGTTCTATGATTGTTACAACTGATATCTGTGTTTAACATAATGAAAAAAAAAGAACAGGAAAGCAGTTCAACTTCCCGAAGTAAAACTTGAACCCATAGCTTCTGATTCAGAGACAAGTGTGCTACCAAATCTTTGGTTCAATGTGTTTCTCTTCGCTTCGGTCTCCTATAGAATTATCTGTTCCTCAACCAATAATGTTGACAGATGTGATCCGCTATTCTATGATTAGTCTTTGAGATAATGGCTGGAATTTTCCCATCCCGCCCGCCACTGGAATTTTAGCAGGCGGGATGCAGAGAATGTGAAACGCCATTGACGGTTGGGTGGGAATTTCGGGCTTTTAGACCAGCACAGCCAGAGAATTCGGCCCAATCTGTGAAAGAAACAGGATTAATTCAACTCTCCCTCTCTGGGGAAGTGGCTCACTATGGAATATTTTGTTGACTCAATACAGAAGCTGAGAACTGACCAGAAGTTTAGGGAAGTTTTTTCTAGTCCTGTACCTGAGCATGTTGGGTGACGCATAACACAGAGAATAAAATCAGGTGGGATGGATCACATGCTTAGATGGAAATAGGCCCAATGTTCTGCCTATTTAAATTTTATATAAACATGTTATCCAATATACTACTGGTAGAAACTGAGCCCTTGGGGAAAATTTTCCCATTCCACCTGCTACAGAAATCGTAGCGAGCAAGGGGCGGTACAGGGAAAGGTCCGTTGAACTCGGGCACGATTTTCTCGTTTTGGGGCGAGCTCAGCTGGAAAATCCTGCCCATTGAGTGGGAATTGGAAGAGTAATGTCATTTAATAATGTTGGAAGAAGAAACTTATTTCCACACAATTCAACATAAATTTGCCAACATTCCATTCTTGGCTGATCACATATAATGATGTTTGCAATACTGAATATACTGAAGCAGTCCAAATTCAAATGCAGAAAGACCTGGATAATATGCAGGCTTGGGCTGAGAAGTGGTAAGTAACATTCGTGCGCGCAAGTACCAGAAAATGACCATAACCAACGTGAAAGAATCTAGCCATCGCCCATTGACATTCAATTACATTATAATTGCTGAATCCCCAACTATCAACATCCTAGTGTTACCATTGAACAGAAACTGAACTGTACTAACCATATAAATACTGTGACTACAAGAGCAGCCCAGAAGCTAGGGATCCTGTGGCAACTCCCTAAAATCTGTCCACAATCTACAAGGCAGAAGTCCAGACTGTGATGGAATACTCTCCACTTGCCTGGATGAGTACAACTCCAACAACACTCACAAAGCTTAATGTGATCCAAGACAAAGCAGCCGTTTGATTGGCACATCATCTACAAACATTCACTCCCTCTACCACCAATGCATAGTGGCAGCAGTGTGTACCATCTACAAGACGCATTGCAAGAACTCAACAAGGCTCCTCAGATAGCAACCTCCTGACCCACTACCCTCTAGAAGGGCAGCAGACATATGGAAACACCACCACCTGAAAGTACCCTTCAAAGTCACATACCATCCTGACTTGGAAATATATCACTGTTCCTTCACTATCACTGGATCAAAATCCTGGAACTCCCTTTGTAACATCATTGTAGATATACCTACACCACTGCAGTGGTTCAAGGAGACAGCACACCACTACCTTCTCATAGGCAATTAGGGATGAACAATAAATGTTGGCTTAGCCAGGGACATCCACATTCCTTGAATGAATTTTTAAAAATTGCGTTTTCCTTTTTTAATTTATTCATTGGAATAAATTAGAGTTGATTTTAAACCTAAAAGAAAATAAAGAACAATTTCAACAATCTACAGAGTGGATTTTTTATTATTCATTTGCGGGACATGAACCTCACCGGCTGGCCAGCATTTATGACCCATCCCTATTTGACCGATAGTCAACCACATTGCTGTGGCTCTGGAGTCACATGTAGGTCAGACCAGGTAAGAACGGCAGATTTCCTTCCCTAAAGGACATTAGTGAACCAGATGGGTTTTTCCTGACAATCGACAATGGTTTCATGGTCATCAGTAGATTCTTAATTCCAGATTTTCTATTGAATTCAAATTCCACCACCTGTCAAGGTAGGATTTGAACCCAGGTCGCCAGAACATTAGTTGAGTCTCTAGATTAATAGTCTAGCGATAATACCACTAGGCTATCGCCTTCATTGAATGATAAAAATTTGATTTTTGTACTAATGCAAAAGAACGTGAGGATTTTTAAAAATAGAGCCTATATATATATAAAGATATAGGGTATAATGTTGAGTTAAGTGATAGCTTGGAAGAAGTAATACTTAGGGAATATTGCAACCACACTACATTTTTCATTAAGGGTTTAACACAGCAGTTAGTGATGCTAATTCTAATGTTGCAATTCTAATTAAGCCAGTAATTATAAGATGAATCTCGGCATCGCCAATCTGCCACTTTTCAAATTTTGAAATCTTTCACAGTATAAGTGCCATGATTCAGTTATAATTAGATTTGAAAGCATCCCACATTATTAGTGCATGATCATTTTTGTTTCTAAATTTGGATAAACTGAATAGTTTTAAATTATTGTTTTATGCTAGTTTTCTTGCAACTTTTGGATGTCAACTAAAGCTAACCAACTACATTTAATTATTGTGATAATCTAATGAATGCTTGGGGAAAGATTTGCAGTGAAAACTTTTGAAGTAACAACATATTTATATGTTTCAGCTGGCATTATACAGAGTGCATCCACATGAAGAGATTAATTAAATCAAAAGAAAGCTTTCGGTAATTGATAGTTTATTATTTTCATTTTCAGGCCCTATTAGCCTTGCTGCCTATTTCCATCATTTTTAGTTTTTTTGTTTGCATTCAAAAGCAGTTCTTATCTCACAGATTTCAGAGACTGTAATGTCTGTGCCAATAATATATATTTTTTAATTAGATGATAATCTGAACAAGGATAGACATGGCACAGAATATAAATGATAACCACAAGAAAACACATTGAGCAGATTCAGCATCTGCAGTATTCCAGTATTTCAGATTCCAGCATCTGCAGTATTTTGTGTTTATATTATTATACAGCTTTTCATATTAGTTAATGCCTACCTACCTAAAGTTAAATTTAAACTGGAGCTAACTTTACTATGCTGCTTTGTAGATTTTTTAAAACTTGCCCTGTTCTGAAGATATTGGGGTAATTTTGACTTTGATGATAGGATTGACTGATATTGAATCAACTCCTCATCATGCATCTCTCCTGATTTTTATTTCCATTAAAATGAATGGATATTTAAGGGTTTATTTTCTAAGTATATATCTTGTGCACCAGGAGTATATTGGGAAAGTTCAGAATGGTTGCCCATGGTTTGACATCTATTACAACAAAGGTATAGACAATTAAAGGGAAAACAACCACAATCTCCTGATATGAGGTTCAGAACACTCTACTTGCCAGGAGCATGCATTGGAAAATCAGCCATGACAACCAATTTAGCAGTTAGAAATTTTTACGCTTTTATGAGATGAACATTGCTTCCATGTTTGTTCTATACTGTCACATAAGAAAATCGCATGTGTCAAGTTAAGATATGTTTACTGTGTTGAGAGAAAATGTTACCATCACACCAAAGCAAATCTTTTATATTTACACCCCAATGTCTTTTCATTGCTTACACTGGTTTTGCGAAGGAATCAATCTATATAGTGCCAAAAGTTGGCTTATTGCTGATAGGGTGCAGTGTTTATTTAATTAGATCTGGAAATTGGTATTTTACAAGGTTTTTGAAGTAAATTTCCCGAATTTACCAATGTGTAGTATATAAAATAGGTTAAGCATGAAAAAGGTTGTAGATTGACAAGAAGCATCATCTTACTGAATATCATTCTGAAAACAACGTTATGCAGTTACAAACAACAAAGAATTCTGAAATCCTAAGGCACTAAAACATTCAGCAAATTAGTTTGTTTTGCCATGTTTAACTTCTTTTAGTGTGCTGTTCATCAAAATGACAAGTATGACTGTTTTATTGAGTCTGCCAAAAGGTGTTGAAAACTAAGCAGAAAATGTGCAGATTTAGTTTCTCACCATTCCAAGTAGATGTCAATCTCTTCAGCTAACTGAGAGTTTCCACTGATCAGCATTTATATGATCATAGCATTACTGCATTCAGCTCCTTAGATGTTCAAATTATTTATGAGGTCAGGCAGTTTCAGAAAGCATGCTTCTTTATAAATATGGCAAATTTGAGATAATCCAGGGCTGCATTTTCCCTTGGGATTTTCACAAAAAAGTACACAAATGAAACATTCAAGGCTGGCAAGAAGCAGGAGTGACCATCTTTTTTCTTATTACCACCACTGCTTGAATTGTATTGCTTGAATTATCAGTGAATTTATTGTGTTTGCGAAGCTCTGCAAAGGCAAATGCTCAGAGTGCAGTGAGAAAGGAATAAACTAAAGGGAAGGCATAACTCCACTTTCATAGTTATATCTATTTTGGAAAGTGTAAGTCATTTATCCACCAGAATTCTGCCATTGCAGAGCTCTCCCATTGAAATCATCCACCCTATGTGCATTCCACTATGTTCTCTCCTTCTGTACCGGGTCCTGCTCGCCAGGATTCCTCTCTATTCAAGAATCTTACAGGAATTCAAAGATAACCCCTACCCTCTTTTCTCTTCTGTAAACTTCAACCTCTTCATAAACCTCTGTTCCGTGTCTCCGACAATCTCATCTTCAATGTGTAAGGAGTTCATGGATTTCTTAATGATTCTATATGCAATTCAAGTATATTATAAAAACAGAATGATGTAATGGCAACATTTTATTAAGTGTGAAATGTAGCTTAATGTGCTAAAATGTATGTAACATTTCAATTGTAATTTGCAGAAAGGAAATGTTTAATTAATTATGAAGGCTTTCTAAGCTACCCTGATCTTGATCTTACTATAAACCTATCAGCTAATCACAATCGTTGTTTTTTAACACTATTATTTCTTATCCACTTCCTTGGGACAGGAATAGGAAATACGGTCTTCATAGACTCATAGAGTCATAGAGGTTTACAGTATGGAAACAGGCCCTTCGGCCCAACTTGTCCATGCCGCCCTTTTTTTTTAAACCCCTAAGCTAATCCCAATTGGCCCATATCCCTCTATACCCATCGTACCCATGTAACTGTCGAAATGCCATTTAAAGGACAAAATTGTACCCGCCTCTACGACTACTTCTGGCAGCTTGTTCCAGCCACTCACCACCCTCTGTGTGAAAAAACTGCCCCCTGGACACTTTTGTATCTCTCCCCTCTCACCTTAAATCAATGCCCTCTAGTTTTAGACTCCCCTACCTTTGGGAAAAGATATTGACTATCTAGCTGATCTGTGCCCCTCATTATTTTATAGACCTCTATAAGATCATCCTTCGGCCTTCTACGCTCCAGAGAAAAAAGTCCCAGTCTATCCAGCCTCTCCTTATAACTCAATCCATTAAGTCCCGGTAGCATCCTCGAAAATCTTTTCTGCACTCTTTCTAGTTTAGTAATATCCTTTCTATAATAGGGTGACCAGAACTGTACACAGTATTCCAAGTGTGGCCTTACTAATGTCTTGTACAACTTCAACAAGATGTCCCAACTCCTGTATTCAATGTTCTGACCGATGAAACCAAGCGTGCCGAATGCCTTCTTCACCACTCTGTCCACCTGTGACTCCACTTTCAAGGAGCTATGAACATGTACCCCTAGATCTCTTTGTTCTGTAACTCTCCCCAATGCCCTACCATTAACTGAGTAAGTCCTGCCCTGGGTCAATCTACCAAAATGCATCACCTCGCATTTGTCTAAATTAAACTCCATCTGCCATTCGTCAGCCCACTGGCCCAATTGATCAAGATCCCATTGCAATTGGAGATAACTTTCTTCACTGTCCACTGTGCCACCAATCTTGGTGTCATCTGCAAACTTACTAACCATGCCTCCTACATTCTCATCCAAATCATTAATATAAATGACAAATAACAGTGGACCCAGCACTGATCCCTGGTCTATTGTGCTTACTCCAGCACTTAATTCAATCATGGCTAATCTTTGACTTTAACTCCATTTTCCCACTTGCTCCCCATTTTCCTTGATTTGTAATGATGAAGAACCTGTTTATCTCAGCCTTAAATATTTTCAACAATGGAGCATCGACAATCTTTTGGGCTGTAGAATTCCAAAGATCCATATCCCATTGTATTTTATATCAATTCCTGTTTACTTTTAAACCTTCTTTCAGTATCTGGATATTTGTTTGTTGGAATATATTAAATATTTGTATATGTCTACTCATTTGATAAATTGGATCACCATGAATAATAAAATCTGCATATTTTAAAAAATGTTTTAAAAAATTCTTTTTTGAGTCCCTGACCTCATAAATTATCAATTTACAACAGATCCTAATTATAAATTCATGTTGGCCTCATGATGACTTGTCTCCTGTGTGGAAAAAGTCACAGCTGTAACCATGGTAACACTTGCTCATTTTTGTTTATATGATCAGGTTGTAAAGGTTTTGCCAAGAATGGTTTTACAGTATATGAGGATTAGCAATAAGCAAGAGAACCCATAGTTCTGAGCTAAACATTTTGCACGGCATTTACATGCCAGTCTTAATCTCTCTCATACAAATGGATATATGAATGAGATTGTTCACATCGTATCTGTTACATTCTTGGAACTATTGATCACATACGAAGAGCTCTGACTTCTATTTCATCTAATAGTTCAAGAGGATATGGACAAAACTAACAATCAATGGAGGAATTTGGCCGGTATTGTGACTATAACTTGATTTGTTGGAGAGAACTTATTCTTTCTTCAATTTAAAAAAACACAACCTCAAGACATCTTTCACACAGCAATTCTCATTAGCTTTAATGATGAGTGATGTCCCCATCTCTTCAGATGATTTGCTACTTACTGCAAGATACAATTAAACATGTTCCTGAGTTCTCATTTAGATTCGGGAAGAAATATAGTAAATATGCTCATTATGTGAATTAACAGTCGTCCTTATGAAAGCTATTTTTGGATTGAAATGATCAATAGTTCATGCAAGAGTATAATATTTAATGGACATGATCATTTTCTTTCACTTATCCCTTGTCAAATATTGCAACCGGAAATTGGTTTCTGATCTGGGGGAAGGCTGATTTTAATTGGATAAGACAGGACCTAGTGGACTGGGAGCAGCTACTTATAGGAAAATCCACAGCAGAGCAATGGGAGTCATTCAAAAAGGAAACAGAGAGATTACAATGCCAACGTGTTCTTGTAGAGGTAAAGGGTGGGACCAACAAATCCAGAGAACCCCGGATGGTGAGGAATATACAGCACTGGATAAGGAAAACAAATGAAACTTATGGCAAATTTAGGGGGCTCAAAATGAGTGGATACCCTTTTGGAATATTGGAAGTGCAGGGAGGTACTTAAAAAAGAAATTAGGACAGCAAAAAAGGGGCATGAAAACACACTGGCGGACAAAATATAGGAAAATCTTGAGGTGTTTTATAAGTATATTAAGGGCAAGAGCATAACCATTGAAAGAGGTGGGCCCATTAGGAACCAAAGTGGCAACATGTTTGTGGAGCTGAAAGATGTAGGTAAGGTATCAAATGAATATTTTGCATTTGTGTTCACTATGGAGAAGGAAGGTGTAGGTATGGAAAGGAGAGAGGTGGTCTGTGATATAATTGAACAAATTAGCATTTAAAGGGAGGAGGCGTTAGTGGTTTTAGTGGGTTTAAAAGTGGATAAATCCCAGGCCCAGATGAGATGTATCCTAGACTGCTGTGTAAAGCAAGGCAGGAGATTGCAGGGGCTCTGATGCTAATTTTAAAATCCTCTCAGGAGATGTGCCAGAGTACATGTGGTACCATTATTCAAGAAGCAAGCAGGGAGAAAACAGATAATTACACACTTACTGATGGGAGTCTAATATCTGTGGTAGGGAAATTATTGGAAAAACATTTGAGGGACAGAATTAATTCCTACTTGGAGAGACAAGAGTTAATCAAGAATCATCTTCATGGCTTTGTCAGGGGAGATCATGTCCAAGAAATTTGACTGAACTTTCAAGGAGGTGACTAGGTGTGTAGATCAGGAGAGTGCAGTTGACGTAGTCTACATGAAATTCAGGAGGACTTTTGACTAGTCAAGAAGGTAAGAGCTCATGGCATCCAGGACAATTTGGCAAATTGAATCCAAAATTGGCTTAGTGGCAGGAGACAGAGCATAATGGTCGAAGGTTGTTTTTGTGACAGGAAGCCTGTGTCCAGTGGTGTACCGCAGGATCTGGATTGTAGCGCACATTAATGATCGAGAAGCTAAAGCAAGGGGTATGATTAGTATGTCCGCAGATGACACAAAAATTGGTGGTGTGGTAAATAGCAAGGTAGAAAACCTCAGATTACAGGATAACATAGACAGGCTGGTCAGATGAGCAGAACAGTGGCAAATGGAATTTAACACTGAAAAATGTGAGCTGATGTATTTTGGGAGGACTAACAAGGCAAAGGAATAGACAATGAACAGTAGGATGCTAGAAAGTACAGAGGACCAGAGTGACCTTGAGGTACATGTCCGAAGATCTCTGAAGGCAACAGGACAGGTAAATAAGGTGGTTAAGAAGGCAAATGGGACACTTGCCATTATTAGCTGAGGAATAGAATATAAGAGCAGGAAGGTTAGGATAGAGTTGTATAAAACGCCGGTTAGGCCACAGCTGGAGTACTGTGTGCAATTCTTGTTGCTACAGTATAGGAATGATGGGATTGCACTGATTTGATTTGATTTGATTTATTATTGTTACATGTATTAACATACATTGAAAAGTATTGTTTCTTGCGCGCTATACAGACAAAGCATACCATTCATAGAGAAGGAAAGGAGGGAGTGCAGAATGTAGTGTTACAGTCATAGCTAGGGTGTAGAGAAAGATCAACTTAATGCAAGGTAAGTCCATTCAAAAGTCTGACAGCAGCAGAAAAGAAGCTGTTCTTGAGTCGGTTGGTACGTGACCTCAGACTTTTGTATCTTTTTCCCGAAGGAAGAAGGTGGAAGAGAGAATGTCCGGGTGCGTGGGGTCCTTGATTATGCTGGCTGCTTTGCTGAGGCAGCAGGAAGTGTAAACAAAGTCAATAGATGGGAGGCTGGTTTGCGTGATGGATTGGGCTACATTTACATAGAACATAGAACAGTACAGCACAGAACAGGCCCTTCGGCCCACGATGTTGTGCCGAGCTTTATCTGAAACCAAGATCAAGCTATCCCACTCTCTATCATCCTGGTGTGCTCCATGTGCCTATCCAATAACCGCTTAAATGTTCCTAAAGTGTCTGACTCCACTATCACTGCAGGCAGTCCATTCCACACCCCAACCACTCTCTGCATAAAGAACCTACCTCTGATATCCTTCCTGTATCTCCCACCACGAACCCTATAGTTATGCCCCCTTGTAATAGCTCCATCCACCCGAGGAAATAGTCTTTGAACGTTCACTCTATCTATCCCCTTCATCATTTTATAAACCTCTATTAAGTCTCCCCTCAGCCTCCTCCGCTCCAGAGAGAACAGCCCTAGCTCCCTCAATCTTTCCTCATAAGACCTACCCTCCAAACCAGGCAGCATCCTGGTAAATCTCCTCTGCACTCTTTCCAGCGCTTCCACATCCTTCTTATAGTGAGGTGACCAGAACTGCACACAATATTCCAAATGTGGTCTCACCAAGGTCCTGTACAGTTGCAGCATAACCCCACGGCTCTTAAACTCCAACCCCCTGTTAATAAAAGCTAACACACTATAGGCCTTCTTCACAGCTCTATCCACTTGAGTGGCAACCTTTAGAGATCTGTGGATATGAACCCCAAGATCTCTCTGTTCCTCCACAGTCTTCAGAACCCTACCTTTGACCCTGTAATCCACTTACGACCTTTTGTAGTTCCTTGCGGTCTTGGACAGAGCAGGAGCCATACCAAGCTGTGATACAACCAGGAAGAATGCTTTCTATGGTGCAGCTGTAAAAGTTGGTGAGAGTCATAGCTGACATGTCAAATTTCCTTAGTCTTCTGAGAAAGTAGAGGCGTTGGTCGGCTTTCTTAACTGTAGTGTTGGCATGGGGGGACCAGGACAGGTTGTTGGTGATCTGGACACCTAAAAACTTGAAGCTCTCGACCCTTTCTACTTCGTCCCCATTGATGTAGACAGGGGCATGTTCTCCTTTACGCTTCCTGAAGTCAATGACAATCTCCTTCATTTTGTTGACATTGAGGAAGAGATTATTGTTGCCGCACCTGTTCACCAGATTCTCTATCTCATTCCTGTGCTCTGTCTCGTCATTGTTTGAGATCCGCCCCACTACGGCGGTGTCGTCAGCAAACTTGAAAATCGAATTGGAGGGGAATTTGGCCACATAGTCCTGGGTGTATAAGGTGTATAGTAGGGGACTGAGAACACAGCCTTGTGGGGCACCAGTGTTGAGGATGATTGTGGAGGAGGTGTTGTTGCCTATCCTTATTGATTGTGGTCTGTGAGTTAGGAAGTTCAGGATCCAGTCACAGAGGGAGGTGCCGAGGCCCAGGCCACAGAGTTTGGAGATGAGGTTCGTGGGAATAATAGTGTTGAAGGCTGAGCTGTAGTCAATAAATAGGAGTCTGACATAAGTGTCCTTGTTATCTCGGTGTTCCAGGGTTGAGTGCAGGGCCAGGGATATGGCGTCTGCTGTGGACCTGTTGCGCAGGTAGGCAAACTGTAGTGGATCTCAGTAGTCCGGGAGACTGGAATTGATTTGTGCCATGACTAACCTTTCGAAGCACTTCATAATGATGGATGTTGGAACCACCGGCCAATAGTCATTAAGGCACGCTGCTTGGTTTTTCTTAGGTACAGGGATGATGGTCATCTTCTTGAAGCAGACGGGGACCTCAGATTTTTGTGCAGGATCTGAGTGCACATCCGGGTACCCCATCCGGGCTTGAAGGTGGGTTGACCTTCAAGAAAGCTGCTCCTTACATCTGCAGTGGTGACCCCAGATACAGGTTCATCCAGGAGAAGATGCAGGGGAAATTCACCAGGCTGGTGTCTGGGCTGAAGCATTTAAGCTATGAAGAGAGGCTGGTTAGGCTGGGGTTGTTTTCCTTAGAGCAGAGAAGGCTTAGGGGGATGTCACTGAGGTGTACAAAATTATGAGGTTCCTAGATAGCGTAGATAGGAAGGAGCTTTTCCCCTTTGTAGAGGAGTCAATAACCAGGGGGTATAGAATTAAGGTAAGGAGCAGGAGATTTAGACAGGATTTGAGAAAAATTCTTTTCACCCAGAAGTTGCTGTGAATCTGGAACTCACTGCCTGGAAGGGGATAGAGGTGGAAACCTTCACAACATTTAAGAAGCATTTCGATGAGCACTTGGAATGCCATAGCATACTAGGCTATGGACCAAGAGCCGGAACATGGGATTAGAATTGATAGGTGCTTTATGGTTGGCATAGACATAATGGGCCGAAGGGCCTCGTTCTGTGCTGTAAAACTCTATATGACTCCAACATTAATCTCAGCAATAGTACATTACAGCGGGAAATAATGTATAACTACTTCAATAATACCTTCAACTATATATTATGATTGGTGAACCCATAAAGCAAAAATAAAACCTACAATTTTTAGTAAAATTCAAACAAATGCATATAAGTATCAAAACAAAAATCATCCCATGAGTCCTGTTTATATGGGGTTACATATACCAGTAAGCTCGTCAATAAATTGTTTACTGTAATAAAAGCTTTCGTCGAAAGAAATTGGAGCAATTTTGACAGCTGCCTTGTCCCCTATGGTATAAGACTCAAAATGAGTGCCTGAACAGAGATTTGACTTTTATTTCTCTCCTGATTCAGTCTTCTTGGCATAGTTTTGTCTAATAGACAAGAGCATTATTATTACAATTCAAGATCGCATTATGTGCATTTTTGTGCCCTACACAAAATCTCTACATCTATGCAAAATAGTGTCAATGGCCTGCCACTGGAATTGTAGTGGGTGGGACATGATCCACGCAAAGGTCCATTGACCTCGGATAGGATTTTCCGACTTTGGGGTGAGCGCGACCAGAAAATCCCACCCAATGTGTGTAACTATTTGGCAGTTGCAGCTTGAATCGAGTTGAAGTCAAGCCCACATCTGAAAATGGCAGGAAGCTTCCTTAAAGCCCTTTTCTAATTCATGAACAAAAGGAAGTTTTGGATGCAGCATCCTCTTCCACTGTAAAGAAAGGCTGCAGGAGGCAGGTATCTCTGGAGCAGCACCTTACTGATCAAGGGTTTCCTTGGATCTCGCAGACTGCAAAGTCTGGATTTGCCATTCCATGTGGATATGTGGTTTGGGGCCAGTTCTTGAAAATAGAGGGGAGCCATGTCAGGACATTTCCACCTCCAGGGGACTTCCCCAAGGGCAGATTGCAAACTGGGTTGTCTACCTGCCCAATGAAGACTACACTAGTGGTTTAATTATACCGGAGAGGCCCTCCACAATGTCCTGAAGCCATTGGTTCGATTGAGGCCAGGGGTCCATTGGAGGCAAGCGCTCCATGACCAACTAATGCTGCCATGGGGTTGGAAGATTGCAGCTATCTCTATGCATAGGCCTAAGTAGGGGTTTCCCCCCATCTCGTACTAGGTTCAATGCAGACCTTCTATGTTGGCCAGAGAAGATGTCTCTACATGGAGGCATTTTTATGATCTCCAAACTGCCTCAGCAGCACCTATCTCCATGCTGGGGATTGCTACAACTTCCAGGTCTGCCAGTTCTCTGATTGGGCTTCCAGCCTCTGGGACCTGCCATCCTTAATACAGTGCCAAACATAGAGGCCTCACGGAAGGTTTTGCCACTATCTCACTATCAGCAAGTACAACCTTGGGATCGTCATCTAATCCAGATGTTTGGGTTCTGAAAGTCCAGCGCCAGGAATACTATCCCAACCACTTGTTGTGGGTCCCTCATAGAAAGAGTAGATTAAGAACATCAACAAGTAAGTTAGCTGACCCAAATTGAACGTATAATGGGAAGTAGAAATTGATTAAAAAACACTCATCTGTATCTTTTCATAAGTTGTCCTGTGCAAAATAAATATTATTTAAATATCAAGGTTCAAATTTCATCTCTTTGTATACTTGCTGACCTTGAAACTGGATGATGGCAGGGAAAAGGTAAGCATCTTTCAGGGAAGAAATAATTTAAAAGCTTGGACAATGATGTTATGTGGGGAAGAGTTGGACTGGTATGAAGTGACATCATTTGGATTTCAATTTGTATTTATTGAAAGCATTGGGCTACAAGTAGTCCCTCTCCTATTCCAAAATCTCTCCCTCCCCACTCTCCACCCCTGGAAACCTTCACCATCATCCTTTGCAGTTTCTAGGAACCATCAGCTGTTCTTCATCAATATCACTTAAGACGTGGCAAGATACATTGGAGTGGGTTTGAATCCGAGCCAAGACTGAGAGGTTGTCTTAAAATCAGGTCCTGAGGCTCATATCTTCAGGACAAGCTGGCAACATTTATCACACCTCCATGGTTCCTCAGGTATGTTTCACAAAAAAGGTTGCATCAGCCAATATGTGGGTCAGTCAGCAGGATTGTAGGTGTGGGGAACAGCTTTCGTTGGCAGCCACAAGGGTCACTGAAGATCCCTGAATGGATAAGCCCAACGCCTGCTCAAACTTTATCGCAGTCATGGAACCCTCATTAACACATTTGAAGGGCCTAATGTTCTTAAGCATCTGCCAGGGACACTGAACGAATAATCCCACAAGCAGTGGGACCAATCAATCCATCCACTACAATCCACTGCTAAATCTGTTGTTTTGCACCCATTTGATGCTCAGAAAATGGGCACAACGCTTGCAAATTACAATGATTATTTAGCTTCTGACTATCATGTATTGCTTTATCCAGAGACCTAAAATAAGGCGACAGTCTGCTCAATTACACCTTCTATTAACATAGGCCTCCTTATAACTCTTTCAAACCCGCTGTGGAACCTGACCACAATTTAAGCTATGTTCTTCAATCAAATATTCTGATACATAAGTTCCGGTTATCTGGGTGTCTGTGGCACAAGGCACTGATGTGAAATGATACGGATTAATTTTTTTATGCAGTAAATGTCTATTGGAAATAGCATCTTTGTTATAAAAATGACCTGGGTTGATGTGATGTATTATCACATGATGATAGCACAGTGGTTAGCACTGCTGCTTTATAGCTCCAGGAACCTGGGTTCGATTCCCGGCTTGGAACACTGTCTGCATGGAGTTTGCACATTCTCCTCGTGTCTGCATGGGTTTCCTCCGGGCGCTCCGGTTTCCTCCCACAGTCCAAAGATGTGCGGGTTAGGTTGATTGGCCATGCTAAAATTTCCCCCTAGTGTCCTGAGATGCGTAGGTTAGAGGGATTAACGGGTAAATATGTAGGGATATGGGGGTAGGGCCTAGGTGGGATTGTGGTCGGTGCAGACTCGATGGGCCAAATGGCCTCTTTCTATGATTTCTTTGAGAGGATTATGATAGCATCCTGGGTAGTAGCATTGGCATCACACACTGGCTAGACATTAACGGAGTGAAAGCCTTTCGCAGTCTTGTAATTTAGGAAACTGTCATTGGAGCCTTGTAAGTGCCACATTTATTCTGTCATGTGCCCTTGGGAACACTGCCAGGACATAGGACTGCAGAATAAGGGCAAGTCCTACAGTTGTAGAGTTTTACAGCATGGAAAGAGGCCCTTTGGCCCATCTTATCCTCGCCAGCCATCAAGCACCTATCTATTCTAATCTCATTTTCCAGCACTTGGCCCATATCCTTCTATGCTACAGCAGTTTAAATGCTCATCTAATTACTTCTTCAATGTTGTGATGGTTTCCGCCTCTACCACCCTTTCAGGCAGTGAGTTCCAGATTCCCAACACCCTCTAGGTGAAAAGGTCTTCCCTCACATTGTCAATAAATCTCTTGCCCCTTAATTTAAATATTTGCCCAATTTGCCCCATGGTATTGACCCCTCTGCTAAGGGGAAAAGTTCCTTCACATCCACCCTATCCAAGTCCCTCAAAGTCAACTTTGTCATTGAGCTGCTGGTTGACTAATGTGACAAAGATCTCCAGATGCTGGCCAGAAGCTAAGTAATTCAAGGTGCTGGGGACAGTCACTGACACATGTAATATATATATTTTTAAATCTTACTCCATTCTTAAAGTTATAAAGCTGATGCACAGAGTGGACAGGTAAAACCCTTAATCCATCTCCTTGCTTGCTCCAAAAACCAATTTAAATTTAATCCAATTCACGGTCCTCACAAAAGAGACATACAAGATCCAGGATGAGAAAAAAAGGCATTGCACCTGATCTTGAGCTTGATCTGATGCTTGATCTTAGCCAAAAGGCAACACGAGAAATATTATTCTATCACTAGGAATGGGTGACGTGTTCAGTCAGCAGCTGGCATATCTCACGAACATCCTCTAGGTGACCCATAGCCTTCTAAGTCAGAAATGTGTTGACAAGTCGAAGCAGAATCTTCTTGGTCTTGAAGCATTGCGAAGTGAACTGTTACCACTGCTAACACAGTGGAGATTCACATTGGAGTGGGTATGGAACAGAAGACAGATAAAAAAGTGTTGATAGGGTTCACCGCACCCATTTGGTCTTATTTTTATTTTGGAAAGCAGACTATTAGGTGCAGATTCTTGCTCCAAGATCAGGTGCGCAAAGATGGGAGAATTCCTGGATTCACAAACCCAATCTTTAAAAATGGCTGCCTGAATATCAGATTTTCAGTCTAGGGTAATGGGGGGCGGGGGGAGAGGGGGGGGGGGTGTGGGAGAAGAGGGATGGGTGGGGATGGACTGGATTAGAAGTCGCATTGGGCAGCCCTGGGAGAACTGAGGAGGATGCAGCATGTGGCCACAGATTCTACTTAAGGCCTGCTTTGGGGCTCAGGCATTTTATCTGATGTTTAAAAATTAAAATAAAGCATCCCTCCGGCCCTCACCCCAATCACCTCCCACACAGTCCCCATGCCCCATCTGTGCCAACCCATGCCCGCACCCACCCCATGACTTTTTATACACTCTATGTCCCCCCACCAACCACCCCCATATACCCACATAGCTTAAATGCCAATCTATTCCCCCAACTACCGCAAAGACCCTCCTATCCTCATTCCAGCATATGCCCCTTCACCCACCACCATGAACTTTTTAACCCCCTATACTAGCTTAGTTCCAACTAAACATACATATGAATGAGGAGCAAGCATAGACCATTCAATAAGATCATGGCTGATCTGATTGTGGCCTCAACTCCACATTCTGAACACCCCTAATAACCTTTGACTCCCTTGAATCAAAAAGTCAAGAATCTATCTACCTCTGCCTTCAATGACCCTGCCTTGACCACTCCCTGGGAAAGAGAGTTCCAAAGATTCACAACCTTTTGAGAAGAAAAGGTTCTCCTTAGAGTCATAGAGGTTTACAGCATGGAAACAGGCCCTTCGGCCCAACTTGTCCATGCCGCCCTTTTTATTAAACCCCTAAGGTAATCCCAATTGCCCGCATTTGGCCCATATCCCTCGATATCCATCTTACCCATGCAACTGTCTAAATGCTTTTTAAAGGACAAAATTCTACCTGCCTCTACTACTACCTCTGGCAGCTTGTTCCAGACACTCACCACCCTCTGTGTGAAAAAAAGTGCCCCTCTGAACACTTTTGTATCTCTCTCCTCTCACCTTAAACCTATGCCCTCTAGTTTTAGACTCCCCTACCTTTGGGAAAATATATTGACTATCTAGCTGATCTATGCCCCTCATTATTTTATAGACCTCTATAAGATTACCCCTCAACATTCTACGCGCCAGAGATAAAAGTCCCAGTCTATCCAGCCTCTCCTTATACCTCAAACCATCAAGTCCTAGTAGCATCCTAGTAAATCTTTTCTGCACTCTTTCTAGTTTAATAATATCCTTTCATAATAGGGTGACCAGAACTGTACACAGTATTCCAAGTGTGGCCTTACGAATATCTTGTACAACTTCAACAAGATGTCCCAATTCCTGAATTCAATGTTCTGACCAATGAAACCAAGCATGCTGAATGCCTTCTTCACCAGTCTGTCCACCTGTGACTCCACTTTCAAGGAGCTATGAACATGTACCCCTAGATCTCTTGTTCTGTAACTCTCCCCAACGCCCTATCATTAATTGAGTAAGTCCTGCCCTGGTTCAATCTACCAAAATGCATCACCTCGCATTTATCTAAATTAAACTCCATCTGCCATTCATCAGCCCACTGGCCCAATTGATCAAGATCCCGTTGCAATTGGAGATAACTTTCTTCACTGTCCACTGCACCACCAATTTTGGTGTCATCTGCAAACTTACTAACCATGTTGCCTATATTCTCATCCAAATCATCAATATAAATGACAAATAACAGTGGGCCCAGCACTGATCCCTGAGGCATACCGCTGGTCACAGGCCTCCAGTTTGAAAAACAACCCTCTACAACCACTCTCTGGCTTCTGTCAGAAGCCAATTTTGTATCCATTTAGCTACCTCACCCTGGATCCCGTGAAATTTAACCTTATGATTAAACCTTGTCTCCGTCTTAACTGGGAGAGGGATACCTTATTTTACAACTGTGTCTCCTAGTTACAGTATATCTCATAAAGGTAAACACCCTTCCAGCATCAACCCTGCTACCAAGTCCCCTCAGGATCAGATATGTTCCAATAAGATTATCTCTCAATCTTCCAAACTCCAATGGATACAGCCCCAGCCTGTCCAACCTTTATGACAAACCATGACCTCCTCATCCACCATCCTTTTCCCCTTATATCTACCATGACAATCTTGTTCCTTCAAGGGTAGGCCTGCAGATCAATAACGAGGTGAAATAAAATAAAGTTACATTAAATAAATTTTGAAGTGTCTATTTCTTTACTAGATTGAAAAATACACTCACATTCATAAAAGCCCATCACTACAGTTACATTCCTTCAACTATAAATATGCTAATTACAATAAACATTTAATTCAAGTGCACAGTCCCTTGTAGCTGTCAATCAAACCATGAAATGTTAGGCAACTAACTGAAATAATATAGCCTGCCGGTAGCTGTAGTTTTTTTTTCTCTCGGGCCCCTAGCCCTATAAATTGGTGCAGAGGAGATACCCGATCCTCTACACTGGTAGAGGATCCCACCCTTCCATCCTCCTCTAACCTAATTATAAGTGTGGGGAAGTTTTTTGTTTTCTTTTTTTCTTGCTGGTAATGGCTTCAGGGATGGCAGTTCAGGCAGTATGCTGCATCTCCTGTGGGATGTATGTGGTGAGGAAATCCAGTAGTGTTTCAGGAGATTTTAGTTGTAAGAAGTGCATTAGATTGCAGCTTCTGGAGGAGCGTGTAAAGGAGATGGAGGGGGAGTTAGAGGAACTCTGCATAATTCGGGAGGCGGAGGTGGAAGTTGATAGGAGTTATAGAGAAATAGTAACTTCTAGAAATGAGGCTTGGGTCAATGCCAGGAGGAGGGGTAAGAAGCAATCGGGAAGACAATCCCCTGGGGCGGTTCCCCTCCATAATAGGTTTTCGGTGCTGGAGGCTACAGTTGAGGAGGAATCAACTGAGCATAGAGAGCAGATCTCTGGGGGTGAGCCGAGTGAGAAAGCTCAGGTGGTTAGGGGCTGTAAAAGACTGGGCCTTGTGATTGGGGACTCCACAATTAAGGGGACAGATAGGAGGGTCGGAACTAAAGGCAGGGACTCAGGGTTGGTGTGTTGCCTACCAGGGGCTGGGGTCCGGGATGTGTCTGACAGGGTATTCAGGACTCTTAGGGGGGAGGGAGATAAACCACAAGTTATTGTACATGTGGGGACACACGACATAGGGAGGATAGGGGAAGGGGATATTAGGCAGGGATTTATGGAGTTGGGGTGGAAACTAAAGGCCAAGACTGACAGAGTGGTTATCTCTGGACTCTTGCCTGTACCACGGGATAGTTTAGAGAGGAATAGGGAGAGGGAAGGTTTGAATTCATGGCTGAGGGGATGGTGCAGGAGGGAGGGGTTCAGGTACTTAAGCAATTGGGGCTCGTACTGGGGAAGGTGTGACCTCTATGAGAAGGATGGTCTACACCTTAATCAGAAGGGGACCAATATCCTGGGGGGTAAATTTGCTAAGGCCATGCAGGGAGGTTTAAACTGATTCGGGGGGGGGGAGGGATCCTGAGTAGTGGGGCTGAAAGTGAGGGATGCATGGATGGGGACTGCAATGCACGGCATTGCAGAGGTGGGGTGGAGCAGGGTTTGAAATGTGTATACTTCAATGCCAGGAGTATTCGCAATAAAGTGGGTGAACTTGCAGCGTGGATCAGTACCTGGGACTTCGATGTTGTGGCTATTTCAGAGACATGGATAGAGCAGGGGCAGGAATGGATGCTGCAGGTCCCGGGGTTCAAATGTTTTAGTCGAAGTAGGGAAGGAGGTAGAAGAGGGGGAGGGGTAGCATTATTGGTCAGAGATTGTATCACAGTGTCAGAGAGGAGGTTTGATGAGGACTTATCTGTTGAGGTAGTATGGGCGGAGATTAGAAATAGGAGAGGAGAGGTCACCCTGTTGGGAGTCTTTTATAGACCTCCTAAAAGTTCTAGAGAGGTTGAGGAAAGGATTGCGGAGTCAATCCTGCTTAGGAGTGAAAGTAATAGGGCAATTGTTATGGGGGATTTTAACTTGACAAATATTGACTGGAATTGTTATAGCTCTAGCTCGTTAGAGGGGTCAGTTTTTGTTCAAAGCGTGCAGGAAGGTTTTTTGACTCAGTATGTAGACAGGCCAACTAGAGGTGAGGCTATATTGGATCTGGTGCTGGGAAATGAGCCAGACCAGGTGCTAGACTTGGAAGTTGGTGTGCATTTTGGTGATAGTGACCACAATTCGGTTACGTTCACCTTAGTGATGGAAAGGGATAGGCATGAACCTCGGGCCAGTGGTTTTAGCTGGGGGAAGGGTAATTATGAGGCTATTAGGAGAGAATTAGGAAACATAGGTTGGACTAGGAGATTACAGGGACTGGGAACGTCCGACATGTGGAGTTTTTTCAAGGAGCAGCTACTGCGAGTCTGTGATAGGTATGTCCCTGTCAGGCAAGGAGGAATTGGTAGGGCTAGGGAACCGTGGTGCACCAAAAAAGTTTCTTTGTTGGTTAAAAAGAAAAAGGAGGCTTATGTTCGGATGAGACGTGAGCACTCGGGTAGTGCACTAGAAAGCTTTAGATTGGCTAAGAGGGAGTTGAAGAGCGAGCTTAGAAGGGCTAAAAGGGGACATGAGAAGACTTTGGCGGATAGGGTTAAAGAGAATCCTAAGGCGTTCTATAGGTATGTCAAGAACAGAAGGTTGGTTAGGGCAAGTTTAGGGCCAGTTATAGATGGCAGAGGGAAGTTATGTGTGGAACCGGAGGAGATTGGTGAAGCATTGAACCAATATTTCTCTTCGGTGTTCACGCAAGGGGACATGAATATAGCTGAGGAGGACACTGGGTTGCAGGGGAGTAGAATAGACAGTATTACAGTTGATAAGGAGGATGTGCAGGATATTCTGGAGGGTCTGAAAATAGATAACTCCCCTGGTCCGGATGGGATTTATCCAAGGATTCTCTGGGAGGCAAGAGAAGTGATTGCAGAGCCTCTGGCTCTGATCTTCAGGTCGTCGTTGGCCTCTGGTATAGTACCAGAAGATTGGAGGTTAGCGAATGTTGTCCCATTGTTTAAGAAGGGGAACAGAGACTTCCCCGGGAATTATAGACCGGTGAGTCTCACTTCTGTTGTCGGCAAGATGTTGGAAAAAATTATAAGGGATAGGATTTATAGTTATTTGGAGAGTAATGAATTGATAGGTGATAGTCAGCATGGTTTTGTGGCAGGTAGGTCGTGCCTTACTAACCTTATTGAGTTTTTTGAGAAAGTGACCAAGGAGGTGGATGGGGGCAAGGCAGTGGACGTGGTATATATGGATTTTAGTAAGGCGTTTGATAAGGTTCACCATGGTAGGCTTCTGCAGAAAATGCAGATGTATGGGATTGGGGGTGATCTAGGAAATTGGATCAGGAATTGGCTAGCGGATAGGAAACAGAGGGTGGTGGTTGATAGTAAATATTCATCATGGAGTGCGGTTACAAGTGGTGTACCTCAGGGATCTGTTTTGGGGCCACTGCTGTTTGTAATATTTATTAATGATCTGGATGAGGGTATAGTTGGGTGGATTAGCAAATTTGCTGATGACACCAAAGTCGGTGGTGTGGTAGACAGTGAGGAAGGGTGTCGTAGTTTGCAGGAAGACTTAGACAGGTTGCAAAGTTGGGCCGAGAGGTGGCGGATGGAGTTTAATGCGGAGAAGTGTGAGGTAATTCACTTTGGTAGGAATAACAGATGTGTTGAGTATAGGGCTAACGGGAGGACTTTGAATAGTGTGGAGGAGCAGAGGGATCTAGGTGTATGTGTGCATAGATCCCTGAAAGTTGGGAATCAAGTAGATAAGGTTGTTAAGAAGGCATATGGTGTCTTGGCGTTTATTGGTAGGGGGATTGAATTTAGGAGTCGTAGCGTTATGTTGCAACTGTACACAACTCTGGTGCGGCCGCACTTGGAGTACTGTGTGCAGTTCTGGTCCCCACATTACAGGAAGGATGTGGAGGCTTTGGAGAGGGTGCAGAGGAGGTTTACCAGGATGTTGCCTGGTATGGAGGGGAGATCCTATGAGGAGAGGCTGAGGGATTTGGGATTGTTTTCGCTGGAAAGGCGGCGGCTAAGAGGGGATCTTATTGAGACATATAAGATGATTAGAGGTTTAGATAGGGTGGATAGTGATAGCCTTTTTCCTCTGATGGAGAAATCCAGCACGAGGGGGCATGGCTTTAAATTGAGGGGGGGTAGTTATAGAACCGATGTCAGGGGTAGGTTCTTTACCCAGAGGGTGGTGAGGGATTGGAATGCCCTGCCAGCATCAGTTGTAAATGCGCCTAGTTTGGGGGCGTTTAAGAGATCCGTAGATAGGTTCATGGACGAAAAGAAATTGGTTTAGGTTGGAGGGTCACAGTTTTTTTTTTAACTGGTCGGTGCAACATCGTGGGCCGAAGGGCCTGTTCTGCGCTGTAATGTTCTATGTTCTATGTTCTATGTTATCAAATCACTCATGCAGCACTAATCCTGCAATAGGAACCCTGGGCTGATGTCAACAGACAGAGTAAAATAGCAAGCAATCTTTTTTTTTTCCACACTGCAGACTTTTTAAAAAAGATTTTAAGGGCAGGACTTTTAAATGCCTTGACAGCTTGACAGATCCCTCTGACCGATGCATCTGACAGTTTTGACAGATCTCTTGGACAAGAGTTTCTGTCAGTTTTGACAGATCTCTTTGACAGGTGATTCTTCCAGTTTTGAGAGGTCCTTTTGACCTGTCCTTCTGACAGTTTTGACAGTTGATTTTGACAGGTCTATTGACAGTGCCATTGAGCTTGATAGTAATGTGTTTATGTACCTTTTATGCAAATTTATGCTTACTTTTAACAATTCCAAAGAGCTACCCCAAAGGGCACCTGACCTACCCCAATGGTGTCCTGGGAGCAGATCCAAAGGGACACCTTATATTCCAAAGAGATTACCCTGGCTATTCAAAAAAATCCACAAAGTTCAGACCTGCTCTTACCAGGTCTAATTTGCACATTTCAGGTTTCACGATCCTGGGCCAGCAAAACCTTACGTCAGTGGAGGCAATCAATGAGTTACACGGCCAGCTGCCTCCATAAACCATCCATGTGGAAAACACACCTCATCCATAATCTCGTCCCACAAAAATGGAAAATGTCTTGTTTGCGTGCAGGACTTTGCACCTTTGGACATTTCCGCTATTCTCACCACATTGGAGCACTTCTACATCGTGACAAAAATCTGGTGAGCCTTAATTCAACTAACAAATTCCCATGCAATGTAAAACTGATGGTTTTGACTCTTGAGGCGTCTCCACCACATTTGACTCTATCCACTACCTCAAATCAATCTCTAAACAAGCAGTGGTACAAAGAAAATCCAGCCCATTATGTTGTATGACACATTTGCTTATCTGATTTCATATTTTTTCTCATAACCTTTGGCTTTGCTCCTAAATAGGCATCGACCCAGATTTTTCCCAGGTCACTGAACACAGAATATAATGGAAATAAAAGAGCCAGTCAAGGGTGAAGAGCAAGTGATGCAACTTGTACAGGATTTTGCACATTATAATGGAGCAAAATGAGCATGATTTATAAAGGCCTTAATGATGTCACCTTCAGAGCTGAGAATACATACGCATCACTTAAGAAGCTAAGAATAACAGTGAATGGGAATGTAAAAGCATACAACTTAAAAATTCAAAGATAATGCTGAAAATTTAATCAGATCAGTTAATAATTCAAAATAAAGAGTAATAATTTGGACAATAAAGTCACTGAGGAGTAAATTTGAAAGAAATTACTTGGTCAGTATCTGAGGGAACACTTTAGTCATAAGAGCAAATCTTAAGCATTCCATGTAAGTCATCTCAATCTACAAATGAAATTCTTATCTTGAACTTGACAATTTTGAATTTGGTATTCTGACATCTGATTAATTTTGTAGCTGGGAATAATGGTAATTCTGCAGTTACTTGTCTCCATTTCTGATGACTATATGATATTGTTGGTTGGAAAGAGAGCCAGGCTTTGCCGAAACTCTACCACCTCACCCGACCAGGAATCGGGGCGGGTGAGGTTCCCAGAACAGAAATCTCCATTGGTCTCAGACGGGATTTTACGATCTCGCCCAAGTGAGGCCATAAAATCCCAACCAATATGTTCAATGGAATGAAGATGGCTGGAAGAAACTTATATATTTAGTGTCTGCAAAGGTATTTACAGCAATATTCTGTTCTAATCAGTTTCATGACTGCAACATTTTTCTAATGAAGGAGAAACGGAAATGTGGTACAAATTATTGTCATGTACCTTAAGGGATAGCAGCATGACATTATGAAGGGAAGCTTCACTTTGGCTTGTGAACAGAAAGCGACACACAGAGCTCTGCTGTGATGTTTTCAAGCTTTCTATCCATGTACATAAGTTGCTATGTGCCTAGTCTGAATAAATGAACCCACAACACGTTTTCACAATCCCTTATGAGTGGTTGCCACCTTTATATCATTATAATGTGACACACATTATGTTGTATAGTACAGAATTACGATGTGTGAATGATACAATAGAATAAGATTGATTATTCAGACATTTAGTTCTTTTGGGAGTGAAATCAGGAAGCACATCCTCACAAAGAGTGAGGTGGAGATATGGTACTCTCTCCCAGAAAAGGCTGCAGATTCCGGGTCAATTGAAATGTTCAAGACTGTAGTTGATAGATATTTGTCAGGTAAGGATATCCAGGAATGTGGAACAAGGGTCAGTACAAAGATTAAACACACAGATCAGGTCTGATCTAATGGAAGGGACTTATGACCTCAAAGGGCTGAATGACCTATTCCTATACATATGCTCACTATGTATAATATTGGCAGATTATAATATTGTTTGCGATAGTGATTGATTTTCAGAATGGATCATATCTGCTGCAGAAGCAATGGAGGTGGGCTGTGGTCTATTTCATCTTTGCATCATAGTGACGGATCATTTAATGTATTTAGTTGTAAGCTTTCTATACTGATATCATGTCCCAAAACGAGCAACAGCAGGACCAAGGCTTTGCCGGATTTCAGATCTTGCCAGATTTTGCATTTGGACCATGGGTGGTTTCAGTCAAGCTGCTTCGGATGGGGTCAAGGTGTGTGGGAATAAACTGGTTTATAAACAACAATGGGGATAACGAACTTGATGCTGCACCATGCCAATGCAGTGTCCAGCAGAAGTATCCAGGGATGAGTTTTTTTGCCCAATTAAAATTGATGCATGGCACATTCTAAAAATGTCCGCTTTTAGGACAATTCCTTTTTATGGACAGTTGAATTTGAGACATTGTTCTGCACTAACATAAGTTAGTAAATTGTATATTAATAACAGGTTTGGCACAACAGATGGCCAAATCCATAGCCAAGGCACAAATCCAAAAGGGATGAACAATGTTTTAATCTTACTTTCTCTTTCTGATGTTCGCTGATTTCTCTTTGTTTGTCCCTTGTATATTAACAGCTGGTGATAAGTCCAATGACAAAATTTGCTAATTGTAGAACATATAGCAACAAATGAGGACAGGAAGTCTGTGCATGTCTATAAGTAAACAAATGTGTGTATATTTGTAGCTGTAACGTCCTGAAAGAAAATTTGGTGCTATCTGGATGTGCCATAAGATACTCTCAGTTCATTGTAGCAAATGAGTTGTTAGAGCTTTATAGTACAGTTTAAGTCAGGTATTACAGGCAAGTAGCTATTTGTGAATAAAATAGATGCAGCCAGCTTTAAGAAAAAGTCCAACACTGAAACCAGCAAATTTTCAAAGATATTAGCAAAAGTTTAATAATATCTGAGTCAACTTGGTGAAGAGAGTGCTAATTAATGATTAATAAGAAATGATTATAAGAGGACTCCACTGTATGCCATGAAATAAACCAAAAGAATGAACTTTAAGACCTTTTTTAATAGATTTACCATGTGGATTCTGTAGTTTCTGGGTAAGGTGAAGCAAAAAAAAAGAAAGGGAGCGATTTCCCAAGTCTCTGCCACCAGTTCAGAGATTTTTCACCAGATATGTGAAGGTTGATGTGAAATGTACCTGACAAATTTTGGAGATTGTTTGACAGATTCAAATGACTTGCTAATTATGCGAATATGACAACCAAACTACTTTCCACCGTTAAACCACTGACAACATTGGACATCAGGATTACTGTTAATGTTTTGACATCCAGCATTACTAAGGCAGGGAGAAGGTTTCATATCTGTACCAGCCAACAGCCCAGCCAAAAGGTGAATACCACTTCATTTTATTGTAGGGCTGGTCTTCCACTGAAGACAGCTAACCTATACTGACTGAAGATGGAATCAGTTGAGCGCACTCTCAAGAAGTCCATCCGTTGGTTTATTTCATGACATACAGTGGAGTCTTCTTATAATCATTTCTTATTAGTCATTAATTGGCACTCCCTTCAACAAGTTGACTCAGATATTATTAAGCTTTTGATGATATCTTTGAATGTTTGCTGGTTTCAGTGCTGGATTTTTTCTTAAAGTTGGAAGAAAAGGACAAAGGGCCCTGAACACAGAATTGGACCAATTAGACCATTTAAATATAAAAAGTGAAATCTTACCAAAAAATGGCAGAGTGTTGTTTCTGGTGAGAAAACAGGCATGGCAGATTTGACCACACTCTTCCCAAAATAATAAATGAGGGTGTGTTTCATGCCACCATGCAGGGGGACGGGACTGGAACATGCTTACAAAAACCAGCTGCACTGATTTTGGGGTGCCATCTTTAAAGGACACCCTGATCAGAACAGTCAGTGGCGGCACCTGCCCATCTCCCCAGATCATCAACACCTTCCTGCACCCAACCCCCTTTCACGCCCAACAGACATCGCTGGCATCCCAGCTCCTACATCCACTCCGGCCCACCTGAACATATGAATGACTCCCCCCCCCCCCCCCTCAAATGAGGCTCCCACTAGGGTCTTCACCTGGCACTGTCACCTGACACAAGTTGACACTGCCAGGTTGGCAGTTGTAGCAAGGTTAAGTGGCAGGTGGCATTGCCAGGCCACTGCCTGGCCATGTACCTTTATGTCCTTGGGGAGACCCCCACAACAGGTTCACATCTCGGTGAATCTGTTGTAAACCGTGTCAATTTGATGTCACTTTGGTGCGATGTCAATATATGGCAGGGGACCAATAGCTGGCAAGGGGGTGGGTTACTGAGATGCATATAAAGCAGGTTCACACCTGCTATGGGCGTGAACCTGATGACATCACCGGCGAGGGGCGGAGAAGATCAAAAATCGCAATCTCGCTGGCGAGATCTGCGACTTCCGAATCTTGAGCCCCCGTCAGCATTTGCACAGACTGCAAACATAGGCTGTCCCTATAGTTCTTTATTAATCTTTTGTATTGCCATTTCTTTTAGCTGGTTCCCTTCATTTGCTCACACAAAAGCAAAAACTCTGGGCGCTGGAAATCAGAAAATGCAGGAAATACTCAGCAGACCGGGCAGCATCTGTGGTGAGAGAAACAGAGTCAAGGCGTTGAATTTTCAAACAGACATTGAAATTTTGGGGCTGACATCAGGGCTTGAACTCTCCGAGCTTGCCCACGGCTGGGATTCTCTGGTCCCGCTGCAGTGAATGGAGATTTGGCTGAGCACCAAATTCTCCATTCTTGCTGTCCGCAGTAGTGGGGCATGAAAGACCGGAGAGGTTTTTCCCAGAATCCACGTGGGAGTCCCAAACTTGCCTATGGCCGGGATTTTCCAAAACAAAAGGCTTTTAGCTGCTCTCCAAATTTTTATGTCCCACCCTCAACAATGCCCCCTGCTGGCAGGAACCGGAAGATCCTGCCCTACGTCCACACTGTGCCCACTGTTGCAACCTTCCAGAGGGTGGCCTCCTATCAAGGGTATTGGCAAGCTCCAAGACTTCATGCCCAATCAGCAGGCCCCCATTGATATCGGGTCAGTAGTCCAACAGGAGAGAGAAAAGCAGGGTGCATCAACAAGAACGTACACTGAGCTGTCTGCATTGAAGTAATCTCAAAGAAACTCAAAACCGGCCTTTTGGAGAGGTTTGCTGCTTTTCATCCCAGAACTAGGGGTCATAGTTTGAGAACAAGAAGTAAACCTTTTAGAACTGAGGTGAGGAGAAATCTCTTTGCCCAGAGAGTGGTGAATGAGTGGAATTCATGACCCCAGAAAGTAGTTGAGGCCAAAACGTTGCCTGATTTCAAGAAGAAATTATATATAGCTCTTGGGGCTAAAAGGATCAAGAGATATGCGGGGGATGGGGGGAAGGGGGATCAGGATATTAAATTTGATGATCAACCATGATCAAAATGAATGGCGGAGCAGGCTCGAAGGGGCCAAATGGCCAAATCTTGCTTCTAGTTTCCATGGTTCTATCCCCTCCTCCAACATGGGCATGGAGTCTTTGGCTCTGATGATCAATTGGCCTTGAATGAGCTGGTGCCCACTGCACATGGCAGGACCTTCTCTGGTAACAAATATCAATGCTGTACCAAGTGACCCAAGAGTGGGCTCTCTTATTTGTACCAATTAGCTTGCCCCTTCCATGGATTGGACAATGACCCAGTTCTCAGCCTGTTTCAGAGAAGTGCACCCTAGAGGCAGAAATGCATCAGAGGGCCATACTGACACAGTTCCTCACTATTTCCCTGACACCCTACCCTCCCCACCAGCACTGTTTCATCATGGCAACACAAGTGACTGATCCAAGAACTGTCAGATCTGAACTGTCTAATTGGACTTATTTCTTTTTATTTGTTAATTGCCCTTGAACTGATAAATTGACCTTACTGTCAGGGGATTAGCAGGGTAAATATGTGGGGTTACAGGGATAGGCCTGGGTGGGATTGTGGTCGGTGCAGGCTTGATGGCCAAATGGCCTCCTTCTGCACTGTAGCGATTCTGTGATTCTGAGTGACTTGCAAGGCCATTTCAGAGGGCAACTAAGAGCCAACTATATTTTGCTGTGTATCTGGAATCACAAGTAGGCCAAACCAGCTAAGGATGCCAGATTTCCTTTCCTAAAGGGCATTAGTTAACCTGTGGGTGTTTACGACAATCGACAATTGTTTCATGGTTATCACTAGACTTTTAATTCTAGATTTTTACTGAATTCAAACACCTTAGATTCAAACTGAGGTCACCAGAGCATTACCCTGTGTCCTGGATTGGTAGTCCAGCGACAATATCACAGTGCCATTACCTCCTCTATTCTACATTTGAGTATTCTGCCCCTTCTCTTCAGGTTGAGAATACTCCCGACTGATTCCATTTTCAGTCAGTATAGATTAGCTGTCTCTGTGCTGCAGATGACCAAGAAATAATCCCATTTCTCCAGAGGTAAAAGCAGGCTATGTACTGAATCTCATTTAAAATTAATCACTCAATAAATATTGAATGAGCACTTTTTAGGCCAAAAGATTTAACATGATAAAGGAGAACAGTGGATTTTATCTGAGTTCTGAAAGCTAATTATACTGGTGAAATTTCTTACATTTCAGTTGGAGTAGGGAATTTGTACCAAAACAGTTTTCCAAGGAAGACTAACGGCAGGCTAGCCCATTAGCAGTTCCAACCCTTACTGTGGAAAAGATTAGTGTTCCTCCATTTCATTAAAATGGGAAATGTTTAAAGTTAAAGTAAAAGTTTATTTTATTAATCACAAGTAAGGCTTACATTAGCACTGCAATGAAGTTACTGTGAAATTCCCCTAGTCACCACAGTCCGACACCTGTTCGGGTCAATGCACCTAACCAGCACGTCTTTCAGAATGTGGGAGGAAACCGGAGCACCCGGAGGAAACCCATGCAGACACGGGGAGAACGTGCAGACAGTGACCCAAGCCGGGAATCGAACCCAGGTCCCTGGCGCTGTGAAGCAGCAGTGCTAACCACTGTGCTGGTGTGCTGACCCTGTGCTACCGTACTGCCCCATTCTTTAAATGTTAAAGAAATTGTGTTTTTAGAGTCATAGAGCAAGACAGCATGGAAAAAGGCCCTTCGGCCCAACTGGTCCATACCGATCATGGTGCACTCCCAGCCAGTCCCAATTGCCTGCATTTGGCCAATATCCCGTGAATCTTTTCCCATCCATGTAGTTATCTGAATGCTTTTTAAATGTTGCTGTTGAACCTGCCTCAATCACTTTCTCTGGCAGCTCATTCCATATATGCACCACCCTCTGCGTGAAGAAGTTGCCCCTAAGGACCCTTTATAAATTTTTCCCCTCTCAACTTAAACCTATGCCCTCTAGTTTTCAATTCCCCTACCATGGGAAAAGGACTATGTGTGTTCATCCTATCTATGCTCCTCATGATTTTATACACCTCAATAAGGTCATCCCTCATTCTCCTACATTCCAAAGAATAAAGCCCTAGCCTGGTCAACCGCTCCTTATAACTCAGGCCCACTAGTCCTGGAAACATCCTCGTGAATCTTCTTTGCACTCTTTCCAGTTTATCAATGTCTTTCCTATAACAAGGTGACCAAATCTGTACACAGTTGTGTACAGTTTTGTTGTTTTATTGATGAAGCTGTAGTGTACTGCATCAATCGGTTCATTACTTAGCTTTGAAAATTTTAGAATTTAGTGCTTCAGTGTTAAATAATTTCAACTTTTTAATCAATCACTTTTGTTAGTTAGAACAGATAAACAACAGCCACAATCAAGATACAGGTTTTCGGCATGTTTTTCTTTAAAGGGGAGAAAAATAACAACGCAGAGAAAATTAGGAAAAGAAACCTCCATAGATTAGAGCAAAGCTGCCAGTGGCGCACACTGTTAAACAACAAAATAGAGGAAATGCAGAGTTTCAAAACATTCCTTCTAATCCTTCTCTCACTTTGTCAGAACTGAGTTTTCCTCAGGAGAAATATGCAGGAAACTCTTTTAAAAATCTCTGATTGCCAAGTGATATCAATATAATTTTTTTGTATTAAAAGAAATGAATGATTTAGATGAAGACAAATCATCCCAAATATTAATGAAACCAAAATCAATCACAGACTCCAACAGTTTCCATATGAATTGTTCAGCCAATGTTATTGATGGGTAGAATCAGTATAACATAGTTTTTGTAGAACAGTTACACTCCTGATTATCCAGGTATGGGCAACCGGCTCATTTGAATGTTAATAGGAGCATTTTCCATCAGAGGTTCCAATTGTTAGATTGATTCACTGCTTTATTGATTAGGAGCACAGTTGTCTCCTTGAATTCTGTTGTGATTGTTGTTTCTTTATTTATTTGTGTGTTCAGGGATGTGGGTACTGCCGACAAGGCCATTATTACACATCCCTAACTATCCTTTAGAAAGTAACATTTTAATTAAGGAATTCCAGGATTTTGACCCAGGGACGATGAAGGAACAGTAATATATTTCCAAGTTGGGATGGTATGTGACTTGAAGGTGATGGCTTTCACATGCACCTACTGCCCTTGTCTTTCTAAGTTATAGAACTGGCAGATTTGGGACATTTTATCAATGAAGCTTTGGTGAGTTGCTGCAGTGCGCCTTGTAGGTGGTAGACATTGGAGCCACATCGTGCTGGCGATCGAGGGAGTGAATTTTTAAGGTAGTGGGTGGGTGCCAATCAAGCGGGCTGCTTTGACCTGGATGCTTTCAAACTTTGTAAGTATTGTTGGAGATGTACTCAACCAGGAAGAAAATATTCTATCACATTCTGATTTGTGTCTTGTAGATGTTAGATGGGCTTTGGGGAGACAGAAGGTGAGATCAAGATCACTTACCATAGAATTCCCAGCCTTTGACCTGCTTTTTTAGACACAGTATTTATGTGACGGGTCTAGTTTGTGCCACATAAGTGTCAGACAATGACTATCTCTTGTTGGAAATGGTCATTGTCTGACACCTGTGTGGCACAAACGTTATTTGTCACTGATCAATCCAAACCTGAATGTTGTCCAGGTCTTGCATGCAGGCACAGACCGCTTCATTTTCTGAGGAATTGCCAATAGAACTGGGAATTGTGCAATCATCAGTGAACAGTAAGGTTTGAGGAAGACATATGGAGGCTGCAAAGAGATCAGATGATGGTGTCAGAACAGAAATAACTCACTCTCAAAATCTAAATGTTGTAATATGAGATTCAGAAGAAAGAACAAAACACATTGTGGAAAGTGACTACAAACCATTTAATTCATGTTGAAAGTGAATGCCTCGTTCCTACCCTATGTTGGAGAGGTGGTTATTGATTAAGCAGCTGAAGATTGGTGGGCCTAGGACAGTACCCTGAGGAACTCTTGCAGGGGACATCTCAAGATTGAGATGATTCGTCTGCAGCAACCATAACCATCTTTATTTGTGCTAGGTATGACACCAGCCACCAGAAAGATTTCCCTTGTGCTATGTGTACATAATGAGACTCTCAGCTACTCTCATGTACAGTATAATATGTTGCACATTTACCATTTGAGAAATACGCCAAAAAATGTTTTCATCTTAGCTACAGGGCTTCAGAAAGAATGCATGTAAATATATGGTCTCTCTGCGGCATTTTTCTTTGTGGGATCTTCTGATCGCTTCACTGTCAGTGGGATTTTCCATTGATTCCACCTCATGCTACCAGGGCACATGCAGCAAGGATGTGCATCCGTAGGACCAAAAGATCCCACTTGTATGAAGAGCCAAAGGATCGCTCCCAATGTTTTCATAACAGCCTCTGTCAGACTATTAATTAAGCTGTGAAATCTTCTACCACTTCACACTATTCTCATTATTAATGATTACTTGGCAAACTCAGCACCAAGCAGAGTTACAATTAAAGGCATTGGTCTATTTTGGAACTGGCATTAACAACAATCCCTGAAAAAGTTGGGAGACTCTTGAACGTAAACTAGTAGATCGTTGCAAATACCTTTACCAAAAGTCAGAACAACATTCTCTGTTCATAACAAACTCATTGAGGAAGACACAAGATTCAACTGAAGAGACTGGGAATGCCTCCAGCAATAGTATGATCACATGATCAACATAATCAATAGGGCAATACTATGTTTGTGCAGAATAGAAGTTTTATTGAGAAAGTGTCAAAGTCTAAAGTAAAGAATTTAATGATTTTCTTTGTAGTACTTGAGCTTAGTGGTATGTCAAGCAATGCTGTATATCAACCATCCAAAACCTAAATTTGCTTCCTCGGCAGACCTCCCCAACAACACAGTTCATGTTGTGAATGGCAACTGTGAAACTCAATGTACAGTAGTGACACTCTAAGGTGAATGAAGTTGGTGAATTGGTTGAAGCCTAGGCAGAAGCATACCAGCTGAACCTTATAAATGATCCTGTAATTCCCAGCTCAGTCATGATTCATTGGAAGTGAGGATTCAACTCCAATTAGGTATTGTCATCAATGTGAGAAAGTTGTTTTAAATCTGGTCACAAACTTGTAACATCAAAGCAACCTATTGGAATTAAGATCAATGTGAGGCTTTCCCTTAAAACTACCAGTTTAATTTTACGAAGGCAAATTGAGAATTTTTTTCATTAACCTTGATACAACTTATATGGTTGGACAGACGGCTGTGACCACTTTGTGGAGTTAATGCAGGTGAATGTTTGAATAAATATAGGAAAAGTATATAGAATGAGTCCAGACAGATCCTTTTGCCATGGATCCATTCACAGTATGTGACAAACTCAATACTGTTATCATCAACAAATAGCATAAAACTTGGCATAAGCTGATCAAATCAACTGATCTGATTCTCAGGAGAGCTTGGAGTACCTTATAAATATTCAGTAATGACCCTATAAAATTGAACACATACTACAATGTCGCAGCATATTAATTTTCCCACCTGCTTGTCTATTCAAATGGCTTTTTAATCTTGCTCATTTTGGAAATGTAAACATTACAGTATATTGTGGATCAATTGAAATGACTTTGTTTTCAACCTTTCTAATCAAATATGTAGATAGACCCTGTTCAGATTCTTAGGAAAAAACAAACTTCTTGTCCCTTCTGTAGACAATAAATTTATACTTTTGAAGATATAATATCATTTTCTGAAGCCTGGGGGTGCATTAATGAGACATTTATTTTCAATTTCAATTAAGTGGATTGCAATCACTTTCCACGATGTATTTTGTACTTTCTTCTACATTCTTCTGCATCTCCTATTACAACATTTAGGTACCATTACCTGATCTCTTTGCAGCTGCTATATGTCTTCCTCAAACCTTACTGTTCCACCAAGCTTTGTTGTATCATCATGAAGTGGATTATAATCTTACCCCCTTTTTGAATCTATTTCAGATCAGGTGTACTCCTCAGATGATCACTCTTACTTAAGATTGAGAAAGACAGTCCTGACAGACACTTTAATGGGTCTGACGAACTGATCTAACTCTCCCCAAAGGAAAGGAACCACCAGGGTATGTTACCATCCTTCGGATAGCCTTTCAACATGTTTTAGCTAGATTATAACATTGCGCATATTATATAAGTGTCTGGGCATCTTTCCTCAAAAATGAACCTCTCCATTGAGGAATGTGCAGACATAGGTTCTCAAGTTTGTGCACAGAAGACTATATGAGACAACAGCCAGAATTCTCCAGCTGTTCATCCCCCGCCATCGCTGCAAGTGAGGATGAAGAATCTGTCACTCAACCAAATCTCTGTTCACTGCAGCGGGACCAGAGAATTCTGTTGGCGTGAACAGCCAAAGAATTCCAACCAATATATTTTCTAAATCATATAAATGTTTATTAAGGAGCCGAAAAGGCAATGCACATTTGATGGTAATCACAACATTGATAGTTCTAGGAAAAGAAAGTAAAATTTTGTTTCTACTAGACAACCCAAGCTTCAATTGTAAATAATGTTTCAGAGTGATAATTAAGAGATACATCAATATTTAAAGTAGTATTTACCTTCAGTTCCTGAGTAGAAAGCAATTGAGTCTAGTGAGATGCTTCTATCCCAATGCGGGGGGGATAACGATCATCACTACGCTATAGCAGCTATTCCTTTACCTTGAGAGATGCTGAAGCGAATCGAAAAATGCTACTGTGTGTTTTCAATACTTATACAATAGAAGAGCTGAACCAGCATGAAGCATGTTGAGCAAATATGTTGGACAACATCCTTTGTTTTAGTCAACATCTTTCAAGCAAACAGGATACTGAGAGTTGCAAATGGTAGTCACTTTATTAGCACACTCAATTTCCAGGATTCAGTTGACAAGTGACCTAGGGGCATCCTTAAGTTTATCCATTGCCAGATTGTACTATCTTATAATTTATCAGTGCCTTGCTGAGGTAATTCAGTGGCCAGTTCTTGTTTTTTCAAGACTGGCTTGTGTTAGAGGATATACCATATCTTATGCAACAGGATTTGTTGTCCTTGAGCATACAATTATGCCCAGTCATGTTTATAGTTTTCTGAACCTATGTCCAGCAGATGAACTCTGTTTTAATTTTTTTAATCTATCTTTTTAATCTTATAACTCTATTTATAGCAACATTTCGTCTTCCCAATCAGCAAACTTAGATACATTACCCTTAGCCCTTCATCAAAGTAATTTATTCAATGTTTATATGGCATCTTAATGGATGACTTTTGGAAATCCAAATATAGTACATCCATTGGTTTCCCTTTGTTTATCCTGCTTGTAAGATTCTCAAAAAACTCCAATAAATTTATTAAGTGTAATTTTCCTTTCATAAAACCATGTTGACTCTACCTAATCATATTATGATATTCTAAGTGCCTTATTAATGGCTCTTTAATAATGAATTCCATTATTTAATTCTGACAACAGGTGTCAGTATGTTTGCTCACTTGCTCCTTTCTTTTGAAGTTTATTTATTAATCTCAAATAGGCTTACACTAACACTGCAATGAAGTTACTGTGAAAATCCCCTGGTCGCCACACTCATGCACCTGTTCAGGTACATTGAGGGAGAATTTAGCATGGCCAATCCACCTAACCAGCACATTTTTTGGACTGTGGGAGGAAACCGGAGCACCCGGAGGAAACCCATGCAGACACAGGGAGAACGTACAAACTCCACACAGACAGTGACCCAAGCTGAGAATTGAACCCAGATCCCTGGTGCTGTGAGGCAGCAGTGCTAACCACTGTGCCATCGTGCCGCCCTTGCTACCTTACAATCCATTCGAGAATCTGGCAAATTTTACAAGGTCACAATCAATGCAGCCACCATCTCTTTCATTATCACCTCATTTTGAATAGTAGAATGCAGGCTATCTGTGGATTTGTTTTCCACCTATGGGAAGACATAGAAATTTTCTGGCACTTCATGCCAGCAGGATTTTCTGTGCAGTGAATGGAGACTTGGCTGAGCGCCAAATTCTCCATCCACGCTTGTAGCCCCGGCCATGAATGGCTGGAAAAGTCCAGCCATGTTCTATGCTAAAAGCTCTGTTTAAAATTTTCTGTGATTATTTAACCACCAGAGAATTTGACAAGATTCTCAAATGAAGCTCCAGAGTATCTGTCTAATTTCAAACCTAAATTGTCCAGTCTTGTCTCATTGCTCTTCCCTAGACTCCCTCGCATCAACAGTCTAGGAACCCATTGTAGTATGGAGTACAAAGAACATTCAAATTCATCTGCAACAAGTATTCATCCAGTTCTTTTGGAAGGAAGTTGATTGATACACAATTAGCTGCTTTTTTGGTGGGCTTTAAGGGACATATGGATTTCTCAAGACTGAGACACAGCCACAGTATTGATAGATATTGATCTTGAAGTTCTCCAGTGCTGAAAATAAACACTGCATGCTGTGTTGTTACTACCTGGGCAATAAATGAAGATTAGATTGTGCAGCTCATCTGTTACTATTGCAGATGAACCCATGAAATTGCAACCACTCAGAATCACATCATAGACTGTGATGAAATGGAAAGTTCTCTAAAGAAGGGAACATCAAAAATCAAGGCAGACCTGGTGCATAAAAATCCTTATTCGCCATTTTTTTACAACAGCTTGCAATATTAAAAAAGATGAATACAGTATAACATTGTAAAGGGTAAAAACAAATGCTCAGATCTTGCAAGTTTATTTTTATGCTGCAAAGCATTATGTATGTGTTTTTCTAAGGTGGATATCAAAGTAACCGACCTCAAAGCTTTTATTTCAGTTCTTTACATTCATCAAGGTTTTCGACAGTCTTTGAATGACTGAATCAATGCAGAAAGGGGACCACAATCTACCTCTTCAGATTTGGGAATTTCCTTTTCTGGCACGTCTTTACTTAAATCCTCTGCAGCTTCGGTTCATCTCAGTCTCTGAGAGAAATGACAATATATTCATCAATCATCTCTCCTTCATGCTGTTCATACAGCAACTGACTCACACTTTGTTATTGAGTCATCTCAGGAAGCAATTTGACATAATATTAATAAATATTAGAGACAGGAAATCAGGTTGAATTGTTTTTAGATACATTGTTCAACAAACCCAATCGGGTTGAATGGTGCAAAATTCAGGCTCGAAGATGAAAAGTTTCCATACGACAGGATTTTTGCATTTACTTATTTAACAGAATCTCCAAATTTTTTAATGTATTTGTTCTTGGGATGTGAGTGATGCTGGCAATGCCAGCATTTATTACCCATCCCTAATTACCTGTCAGAAGGTGGGAGTGAGCTGCCTTCTTGGAATGCTGCAGTTCCATGTGGGGAGATGAGAGCGATGAGATGGTTCTATCATCTACCATCATTGTTGTCATTGAATCATAAAATCCTGCAGTGCAGAAGGAGGCCATTCGGCCCATCAAGTCTGCACTGATGACAAACCCACCCAGGCCCCATCCCCAAACCCCATGCCTCCACCCAAGCTAGTCTCCCTGCTACTAAGGGACAATTTAAAAGTTAAAGTTTATTTATTAGTCACAAGTAAGGCTTACAGAAACACTGCAATGAAGTTACTGTGAATTTCCCCTAGTCGCCACACTCCTGCGCTTGTTCGGGTCAATGCACCGAACCAGCATGTCTTTCATTCTGTGGGAGGAAACCGGAGCACCCGGAGGAAAGCCACACAGACACGGGGAGAACATGCAAACTCCACACAGACAGTGACCCAAGCTGGGAATCGAACCCAGGTCCCTGGAGCTGTGAGGCAGCAGTGCTAACCACTGTGCCATCGTGCCACCCCTCATCATAAGGTATTCCAGGATTTTGACCCAGTGAAAGAACAGTGGACAGGATCTTCCAGCCCTTCCCGCCAGTGGGATCTTCCGTTCCTGCCAAAGTTGAATCCCGCCACAATTTCCCCATCAGTGGAACAGCTGAGCCATGTAAATTGCCATCGACTTTGGTGGGACTAGAAGATCCCACCAACAGCCAATGGTGAGCCACCTCTGCTGCGGGAAAAACCTCCGCGGGGACCGGAAAATTCTGACCAATGATCTAGTTCCAAGTTCAGATGATGTGTGACTTGGAGGGAATCCTGCAAATGATGGTGTACCCATGCATCTGCTTCTCTTGTTCTTCTACATAGTAAAGGTCATGGTTTGGAAGGTGCTGTGAAAGGAGCCTTATTGAGTTGTATCTTGTGGATAGTACACACTGGTTCCACTATGAGAAGAATCATCTCAGATTTGCACTAAGTGGAGTAACGGATGGGAAAGAAGTCAATTTCTCCGCTAACTGCAATAATGGGTTTTTGCACTGTATCACCGCTTCTCACGTCATGAATTATTCACTCATGGGGAGCATGCCACTTTGCTGGCTGCTGGCTTCTGATTCACCCACCACACAATCACCTCACTGATTCCCCGGTGAAAATATGATCTGCCAGAAATGGAGACAGAGGGGGCGATTCTCCCAAAAAAGTTCTAAGTGCTGAATTGGCAGGAAAAATGGTGGAATTCATGATTGTTTCCTCATTGGGAGTTGAAACTCGAATCTCCCCACTCTGTGCAATGCAACGGTCACAATCATGAACATCATTAAAAACTCAGGGGCGGGGCCTATTCACGCCAGATTCTGACAGTTTCAGGCCTCTGCCCATGCGCAGTGGCCCCGATGTGCCACTCTCCTGTTTGCTGGCCAGCTCGATCGCTGGCCAGCCCGGGACCCCGGCAGTGCTGCCTCTACACTCCCCCCCATGGCATGATCGTGGACCCCACGACCATTGCCGGACCAGCCCCGACCCCCCCCCCATCCTGGAGCACCCTGATCTCCAGCCCCCACACACCCCCAGCAGTGATGATCTCCCCCGCAGCAGACCCCCCTGGCAGGCAGACCCCTCCCCCCCATCAGCAAGCAGACCCCCTCGGGAGGCAGACCACCCCCCAGCTTGCCCCAATCACTGGCTTCCCTCTAGCCCCAACCGATCCCCATGCAGAGTGGCAGCGGGACCCCCCCCCCATCTCCACCAATCGCCCCAAGGCCTACCCTCGATAGGCCCCACCCTCTTGGCAGTGCCCGATGCCTGGTGGGCAGTGCCAAGGTACCCCCTGGTCATGGGCACTTTGCCCCTTGGGCAGTGCCAGGGAGAACAGGCTGGCACTGCCAGGGTGCCCATGCCCAGGGGGCACCACCCCACCACTGCCCAACCCTCTTGGGGTCCCGATTGCCCCCCCCTTCACTCCAGCGGGGTCTCCCGCTAGTTCCCCGAATGTGGAGAGCTACTCTAAACCCCGTCGGAGTGAAATACTCCTGGCAGGGTGGGAGATGCTATCAGGCCCAGAGAATTCAGTCCTGGGCCCAATGATCACATTTAAATTACAATAAAAACAGATTAAAATCACTTCCCTGGTCTTCCCGCCGGTTTCCAGTGTGGCCTTGACTGCGCTTGCTCTCCGGCGGTGGAGACGTGCATGCGTCGGAAACGCATGCACAAATCCCACAAAATGGCCGACACGCGCATCTCCCAACCCGACGTGCCAAAGAATTAGTGCGTCACGATGGGAGAATCGGGCCCAAAGTCTCTGGTTCTTGAATCATTTTTAATAAAATGCAGAGACTCTGTGGGCGGGATTTTATGACCTTGATTGGGCGAGGCTCGTAAAATCCCAACTGAGGCCAATGGAGATTTCCACTCTGCGAGACTCGCCCACCCCGATTCTGGGGGCAAGGTGATAAAATTCCAGCCCATGAGTCTGATGGGTGAGCACAGCACACAATCTGTTCCACAGCAGGCAGAGTCAGGGACCTTTGAGGTCACAGGCACTCGGAAGGACTGCCGGAAGCAAGGGATCTGCTGAGGCTGAGTCAGATGATGAGCCTCCAGACTCGGTCCACAATAAGTTGGTGGAGCTGCAGCGACAAGCTCGGGAACATCAGGAAGTGATGACAGATGCACTCCTCAGATTGTAAGGCCAGATGGCGAAGTTCACCCACCTTCAGCCTGAGGTGATGGAGCAGCGCCTGAACTGTCTCAGCTGTGGAATAAGGCTCACTTTATAAAAGCTTTCCCTAATGCATGGCTGCTTCCCTCCCCTCTCCCCTGCATGTGCTTTCGTACTACTATCAGACTACACTTTCTCCACCTCCCAGCCCTTCACTCCACCTGCAGTGCAGCCCTTGCCACCATATTGTCTACTCACACTGTCAAGCATGTTCACCACCAATGGGAGCAGAAAATTCCACCCAGTGTGTCGGTAGAAGGAGTGAATGTTTAGGGTAATGGTTGGTGTTGGTCAAGTAGCTACTTTGTCCTGAATGTTATTGAGCTGTGTGAGTGTTGTTGGAGCTGCACTCATCCAGGCAAGTGGAGAGTATTCCATTACACTCCTGATTTATGCCTTGTAGATGGTGGACAGTCTTTGGGAAATCAGGAGGTGAGTCACACATCACAGTATTCCCACCCTCTGACTTACTCTAGACACCATGGTATTTATAGGGTAACTCCCACGATGTTAATTGTGGGGGATTTGACAATGGCAAAGTTGTTGAGTGTCAAAGAGAAATAGAATCTGTCTTGTTGGAGGTGGTCATTATCTAGCTCTTATGTGACACTAATGTTACTTGTCACTTATCAGCCCAAGCTTGAATGTTTTCCACATCTTCGTTATCTGAGGAACTGTAACCAGATTTGAACACAATGCAAAGATCAGCAAACATCCTCACTGACCTGCTGTTAAATGAAGCAGCTGAAATGGTGCTTGGATGGGAATACCGGGTGCAGTCGGCTTTAAAAAAAACCGCTTCTCGGCATTTTGGCTAAGATCAAGCATCAGATCAAGCCCAAGATGGGATGAAATGCCACCTCTTGTTAGCTTGGATTTGTTTGTCTCTCTCGAGGGGACCTTGAATTGGATTCAATTGGATTTTGAATTTGGTTTTTGGAGCAAGCAAGGAATGGATTTGGGTTCACCTGGTCCACTCTGAGCATTGGCTTTTTAACTTTAAGGATGGAGTAATTTCTTTTTAAGAACGTATACTGCCCTGAGGAACTCCAACACCATTGACCTGAGATTAAGATGATTGCCTTCCAACAATTTCAGATATTTTTCTTATTTATACACGCTGAGATTCCAGCCAGTGTGACTCTGCCCCCACCACCAACTCTCACTCATATTCCCACCCATTTTCATTGATATCAACTGAGCCAGAGCTCCTTAGCACTGCGCTTGCTCAAATGCTGCTTGATGCTAAGAGCAGGCGCTCTAACAATCACCTCTGAAATTCAACGCTTTTGTCCTATTTGGACCAAGGTTGGAATAAGATCTGGAGCTGAGTGGCTGTCCCAGAAGGAAAAAAACAGTTTGGACCAGTATTCTTATTTCACAGTTTTCCGGTGTTCCATTTAATGCATACAAGACCAGTATACTGAGCAGGTTATTGCTGAGTAAGTGTCATTTGATAGCACTGTCATTGACATCTTCCATGACTTTACTGATGATTGACAGTAAATGATAGAACGGAGATTTGTCACATCTTATTTGGCCTACTTTTCGTGGAAAGGACACACCTGGACAATTTTCCACATTGTCCAGTAGATGCCAGTGCATTTGGTTGTACTGGAATAGGTTGGCCAAAAGGGTGGCTAGTCACAAGTCTTCAGTACTATGGCTGGTATGTTTTGGAGCCCATAACATTTGCTGCTTTCCTGTGAATTCAAGCATTTTTGATATGTGAATCAGATTGGTTGAAGACTGGCATTTATGGTGATAGGGACTTAATCGAAAGCTGAGATAAATCCACTTGGCACTTCTCACTGAAGGTAGTTGCAAATGTTTCAGCCTTGCCTCTTGCACTGATGAACTCCCCCATCAGTGGGGGATATGCCAGACCATGAGGTTACAGATTATGGTAGAATACAACTCTGCTGCTGTTGATGGCCCACAGATATCCGGTTCTGAGCTATTAGATCTGTTCAAAATCTATCTGTAATCTTGCTTCACAACATAATGGACAAACTTAAGTTGTCTTTTTTGTGGACAGGGCATACCTGAGCGACTTTCCACTATGAATAGCTAAACAGATGACTTTTCATCCACTCAAATAGAAGTTTGGGAGAAAATACTATACAGTGGCCGGAATTCTCCGACCTCGCCGCAGCTGGGATTCTCCGGTCCCGCTGCTGTGAATGGATATTTGGCTGAGTGCCAAATTCTCCCTTCTCGCTGGCAGCAAATGACATCGGCGATTTCTGGCAAGTAGCTGTGCATTGCACAGGCAAAGATGAAATAAGGAATCATACAAATTGTCCCTCCCCTCAAATTTCTTAAGTAATAAGCATGCCAATCCAAGCTCATGATGGATACAAACACTTGTTACACAGTACGTTTCCAATGTGTACGTGTTGGAGCTGTGGATTCTACTCAAATAAAGCATCCACGTTGAAACTAGATGCCAATAAAGTTCACATTCAGTATTTACATGGAACATTAATTTTAGAATAAACTTGCTTCTCACATAAAAAAAGTAAACATAATTTTCACCTTTACCACATGGGCAGTAAACATCTGGAACAGATCACCAGTCCATTATATATGAAAATTAAAATCAGTTGGGTTCTACAAAGATCGGACATTTTACCGTTCAAGAGATGAAGGTGAAAATTATCCTTCATGTTTCTTTTTCCATTCACGCAACATTAGAAAAAAAGTGGTTCAAAAGGTCATTCTCCCGTTCAGTTAACGTTAATCTTGTATTAACAACCAGCAATGTTTGTCTTTGATCTTACGCATTTAATGTTAATTCCTTTGTAATTTTTCATAAACTTTGATACTTGCAATTTCCTTAGGGATTCTCCCAACTGGCCTCTGTAATTGCAGTTGAGGATCAGTGGAAGCGCTGGCCGATCAGACGGCCCCCAAGGACATTCCTGGTGCAAGTCTCAAGTTTTATTTCTTTGCCTGGCTTCAGAATAAGAATCATTCTCAACAATTCAACATTGCAAGGTGGGCCTGTCTTCATCTTTCAAGCTCCTGTTATCATGCAACCATTTGCGAATGATTCACTTGCAATTATTTATTGAAGTAATAAAACCATTAAGTCTGATGTATTATATAAAGTGTTTCCAAGCCCAGAACTTTATTTTGCCCTCAGTGCTTGTTGTGCCTTGGCTTGTTCTGCTGTAAATCAATTTTAATTTTATGTTTTGATGAGGTTGTTGCTTCTGCTTCTATTCAATAACATTCGCAACATTAAAAATAAAACAACCTGTTTAAACCTTGGCTGATGTCAAATGAAATAAGCTTTCAATCCATCAAGTAACCCGCAGCTGGTGTCTGAATTTCAGTTTTTTTGTAGGTTTCTTTTCCATCCTGTAAATATAATTTTAATTTCTCTCTCGCCGATATTTCTACAAAGCTGCACCTTCACTTTCAAAGCCGGGATGCACTAGAAGTTGACAATACATCCCTGAAATAGGAAATGATATATTTCCCAAATCCAATATATCTTAAGATACAAAAAAGACATCAAAATGTTCACCTTATAAATCTACATTTCATTAAAAATAATGCATTTGGTACACATTCCCTTTCCACAAAAATTGCTTCTTGTAACATTTCACAAATCCATATTTGTAATTAAAAATTCTAAAGTGAGCATCTGTAATGGGATTCGGCATGTAAATCTCCTGTAATTGGAAAATCATCTTTAAACATTTTAGCATCACAGTTTGTTTATGAAGCAATTGATTTATTCAAAATGCCATTTTTTTGGCTCAGTGACTGAAATTTTTATGTCCCAAATAAAGACATGGATTTTAGCTTCAGACATGTTTCAGGGAAGTGAGGAGCAGAGCAAGGGAGTAACATGTGGGCTGGCTTCAGTTTATGGTCCAGGATATTTTAACTTAAATGCCATCATTCAACATACCGTGTAAAGGTCATTAGCAGCTACTAATGAGGAAGAATCGAGCAGCGCTTGTTTATCTTCCTCCTTGTAGGGAGGGTGAGGGTTTCAGTAAGAGGAAAAGGAGTGTCTAATGCAGGGGAAGTTATGGCTTCCCTGTGGAGCCGTAAGATCCCCCATTTCCCCTGCTCCCGAAAAGGCAGGGTTGACACTAATCTTGAATTACCTCCCGCCATGTTAGTTGACCAGCTACAGATGTGGTTCAGCCCAGTGGAAAAGGCATTGCAGCTTCTCCACTCAGCTTAGGTAAAATGCAGAGTGCCATTAACATAATAATTTAATGAGAGCCCACCTAGTTTAGATGGGTGCTTCTTTTCCCTGCAATAAATTTCAGGTTAAAATTGGAAATGGTACAAAGAAAGAAAGAAAGAATGTAAATCTATATAGCACCTTTAAAGTCTTCAAGATGTCTCAAAGCACCAATGAAATGCTTAGAAAGTGTAAGCAGTATCGATTTCAGATAGTTTCAGGTAGGGAGTGCCCAATGTAAGTGGGTTGCAGTGGCCAGCACTGCTGCCTCACAGTGCCAGGGACCCGGGTTCAATTCCCAGCTTGGGTCACTGACTGTGTGGAATTTGCACATTCTGCTTGTGTCTGCGTGGGTTTCCTCCGGGTGCTCCAGTTTCCTCCCATAGTCCAAAGATGTGCGGGTTAGGTGGGTTGGCCATGCTAAATTGCCCCTTAGTATCATGGGGACGAGCTAGCATGGGGTTATGGGGATGGGGCCAGGGTGGGATTGTGGCCAGTTCAGACTCGATGGGCCGAATGGCCTCCTTCTGCCCTGTACGATTCTATGATTCTATGATTCTAACTGGTGACCAGGGACTAACAACAACAGAGATTTGTTGATAGTACTGAGCAGCTCTTACATGCTGTGTGTCTGCCCATCTGACGAAGGAGCAATGCTCCGAAAGCTAATGGTATTTGCAACCAAATAAACCTGTTGGACTTTAACCTGGTGTTGTTAAAACTCTTACTGTGTCTGCCCATGCCCAGTGTTCCTGACACATGAGCCCTTTTGTACCCGCATTATCCCAGCATCCACATGACCACCCAGTCTACAGTAAGGAAACAAGGTAGCTAATTTGTGTGCGGAAAAGTGCCACAAAGCACAATGAGATAATGATTTGTAAATCTGTTTTTAAAAATGTTGGTTGAGGGATAAATTTGGCCAACACAACAGGACAGCTGCTTTGCTCTTCATCAGCTGGTGCCATGAATCCTTTGTGTTCACCTGAGAATGCAGACTGGGTTCAGATTAACATCTCATCTACAAGACAGCAACTCCAACAGTGCAATACTCACTTAAACTATCAAGTTACACCATGTGTAGTAAACAGTGAGGAGGAGAGCGACAGACTTCAGGAACTGATAACCAAACTTGTGAAATGGAAAAAAAACATGTCACATGAAATGTAATGCTGAAAAAATAAGGTGAGACAATATAAACTGAATGGAGAGGTCACAATCTATGAGTAATTCCAGAGGACAGGAAGAAGTCTCACAACAAAAGGGTTAAAGTCCAACGGGTTTATTTGAAATCACGAGCTTTTGGAGCGCTGCTCCTTTATCAGGTGAGTGGAGAGGTAGGCTTCACAAACACGGCATATATAGACAAAGACACAATTGCAAGATAATGGTTGGAATGAGTCTTTTCAGGTAATCAAGTCTTTACAGGTACAGACAGAGAGGGCCCTATTTTACCATTTTCATTCTAAGTGTTGGGCGATCTTGAAACTGGGAGTCTTTCAGATCCAACTTTTAGACCCGTTCTCAGGCACCCCCACACGCACTCTGCCTGAAAAAATATCAGCAATTCCGAACCGCGCTGCACAAGCCTGTGGGCGGGGCTTAACACACCCGAAACCCTGCAGCTCCGATCAGCGCCTCCAATTGCGCATGCGCAGAGAAAAAAAGGATAGAATGGAGCTCCCCTGTCACATTGCTCTGGGGCCACATAATGCCTCATCCTGGCCCCCACAGACATTCCCCCACCCCCACAACATTACTGACCCCCTTATCTCCCCACCCCCTCCATCACCCAGACAGATCACGGGCCCCTCTCCCCTTCCCCCCAATGATCTCAGGCAGAGTGGCAGCGGACACCCCCTTCCCCCTCATTGATCACAGGCAGAGTGGCAGTGGAACCTCCCCTCCCCCTCTCACCGATTTCAAACAGAGAGCCTTCAGACTCACCTCCCCACCTACCACCCCCCCCCCACCCCCCAGCCCCCCAAGTTCAAGCAGAGTGCCATCGGACACTCGGCACTTACCTTCTCACTAGCTGGAGTGCCCGAACCCGGACTTTTGTAGAGCATGTCCGTTTCGTGCCGCATTTGGATGGGTGAACCCGGTGATAAAGGGGGAAGTGCCGGTAAGGTTGGGCGTGTAGCCAATTAAGTCAATTTAAATGCATGCTGATGCATCTAAATGGCCGTCGCGCCCGTTTCGGACGCAGTCCCGATCGCGGTCATTTTTGGGCCTTGGTAAAGAGAGAACTGGCACGGAGGCGGGCACGGATCACGCTACTCACCTCACACCAGACTTTACCAAGTTTTCGTGCCCGAAAACAGGCGCAACTTGATGATAAAATTGGGCCCCATGAGTGGAGAGAGGGATAATCACAGGTTAAAGAGGTGTGAATTGTCTCAAGCCAGGACAGTTAGTGAGATTTTGCAAGCCCAGGCCAAATGGTGGGGGTTACAGATAGTGTGACATGAACCCTAGATCCCGGTTGAGGCCGTCTTCATGCATGCGGAACTTGGCTATCAGTTTCTGCTCGGCGATTCTGCGTTGTCATAGAAACATAGAAACATAGAAAACTACAGCACAAAACAGGCCCTTCGGCCCCACAAGTTGTGCCGAACATATCCCTACCTTTTAGGCCTACCTATAACCCTCCATCCTATTAAGTCCCATGTACTCATCCAGGAGTCTCTTAAAAGACCCTATTGAGTTTGCCCCCACCACCACTGACGGCAGCCGATTCCACTCGCCCACCATCCTCTGTGTGAAAAACTTCCTCCTAACATTTCCCCTGTACCTAAACCCCAGCACCTTAAACCTGTGTCCTCTCATAGCAGCCATTTCCACCCTGGAAAAAGCCACTGAGAGTCCACCCGATCTATGCCCCTCAACAACTTACATACCTCTATTAGGTCTCCTCTCATCCTACGTCTCTCCAAGGAGAAAAGACTGAGCTCCTTCAGCCTATCCTCATAAGGCATGCCACTCAATCCAGGCAACATCCTTGTAAATCTCCTCTGCACCCTTTCAACCTTTTCCACATCCTTCCTGTAATGAGGCGACCAGAACTGAGCACAGTACTCCAAGTGGGGTCTGACGAGGGTCTTGTATAGCTGCATCATTATCCCCGGACTCCTAAACTCAATCCCTCGATTGATAAAGGCCAGCACACCATACGCCTTCTTAACCACCTCCTCCACCTGCGGGGCCGATTTTAGAGTCCGATGGACCCGGACCGCAAGGTCCTTCTGATCCTCTACAGTACTAAGAGTCTTTCCCTTTATATTGTACTCCTTCATCCCATTTGACCTGCCAAAATGGACCACTATGCATTTATCTGGGTTGAAGTCCATCTGCCACTTCTCCGCCCAGTCTTGCATCCTATCTATGTCCCTCTGTAATTCTGACATCCCTCCAGACTATCCACAACCCCACCAACCTTCGTGTCGTCGGCAAACTTACCAACCCATCCCTCCACTTCCTCATCCAGGACATTTATGAAAATGACAAACAGCAAGGGTCCGAGAACAGATCCCTGGGGCACACCACTGGTGACCAACCTCCATTTAGAAAAAGACCCATCTATACCCACTCTCTGCCTCCTTTGTGCAAGCCAGTTCTGGATCCACAGGGCAGCAGCCCTTTGGATCCCATGCCTTCTCACTTTTTCTAGAAGCCTTCATGTGTCTTGAAGGCCGCCTTGGAGAACACTTACCTGAAGATTGGGGGCTGAATGCCCTTGACTGCTGAAGTGTTCCCCAACAGGAAGGGAACACTCCTGCCTCGCCAATTGTCGCGCGGTGTCTGTTCATCTATCTCACTGTGGGAGGTCCGTGGAACCTTAACCTATAATGGCAAATGATGGTCAATCCTAGATGGATCACTTGCTGTTGCAAATGCAGAGTTCATTGAACACTTCTGACCTTATATTCAGCTGAAGCCAGACCTCAGGCTCCTCTTTTTTCACAGCAACAGCATTCAATTTCAACATTTGTGCACACATTGATCATGTAACTGACTCCAGTCCCTGGAATTTGGGACGAACTCAAGGTGGATGGAAGGGGCAAATGGGAGTGCTTAGCTCTTTCTATTGGAATTTTCCCCAAGATATTTCATTCCAACGGATCCATCTTGTGCACTTGTGCTGCACATGGAATAAAATTGACATGCATAAGTAAAGCAGTACCTATATAAACGCTGAAAACCTTCGACCTAGTCAATGGCTGGGATTCTCCGGTGCTGCTGCGATGGATGAAGTTTTGGCTGAGTGTCAAATTCTCCATTCTTGCTGGTAGCAGGGCAGGTATAGACAAGGTCAGTGAATCCTGCCCCAAGTCTATTGACATTTTTATATCTGCACGCATTTCCAATCTACAAAATCTTATTTGCTTTTGTTGCTTTTTGTGTTACATTTCCCTGTCAATTTGTTTTTCCTTACAAGTTCTTAGAACTACATTTATAACAGAAACCACCTATGTAAACTTTTTGTCATACAATGGTACAGTGTGAACATTAGGTGGAGCTGAATCACCTTTCCTCATATATTATTTTATTATTGCCCTACAACCTTTTCATTGAGCATGGAGCATCTGAGATGAAAATTACCCTCTTTACAAGATTATTTTGTATTTTTAAAATGTCTTTTTCAGAATATTAGTCTTGGAAGAAAAACAAATTATTTAATAAATCAAATGTGTCACAAAGCGGCATTAGAATGGAAATAATTAAAAATAATACAGATGATATATGATGTGCTAGATTCATATGATTGGCAACAAGGGAGATTTTCACAGGAAGGTGAGAAAAACTGGTTGTTCAGCTGAAGACGTATTCTCCTGTATATTCTCTATTAAATTAAATACCGCACACAGCCACTCACCAAACAGAGAAAATGACAGAATTCCTCAACGTTTTATCATTCCTTCCAGGCATGCCGGAGACAATGGAACAGGTCAAAGGCAACAAAATGCAGAAATGATGAGGACTTATAAATTTAAAGTGCGACTTCACAAACTTGACAGCTTGAGACTCAAAAGGTGCACGGCTAGACAAGAAACATGCCCTACAGGTAAAATTTTTAAACATTCAGTGCTTTTAATTTCTCACAGAAGGATGCAGTCAGCAGCTGTGTTGATTGGATTCACAGCATGAGGCAAAGGGAGAGAGACATTGCTGATAGCTTGGCTCTACATGGTGACTGGCATCTGAATAGGGAATTATTGCTTCATACAAAGCAACGGCTTTATATTAAACTGGACTACACCTGCATCAAATCATCTCTGAGTCTTACAGGCTCACAACTGGATAGGTTTTAACTTGTTCAATGCCCCAGGAGTAATGTGGCACATTTTTCATATAAATTGATCAATGTCCCATGGAATTTGACATAGGACCGTGGTGTGTTCTCCCAGAATCCTACATTAACTCAAGTGGTTCCACCAGTCTCCCACCAAAGGTAGAGCAGGAAACTGGGGTAAAATCCTTCAGATTCCAAGGTTCAAGGCCAAAGGATTGATTTAACTCTGCTTATTCAGTGAAAAACTGATAAAACACGCAAACACATGGAAAGCACACATTTACTTTACATTTAAATTTGTAAAAACACACATTTAATAATGTTCGCTGGAAGCACCCACACCAGTTTATGATATCAAACTGCCCCTCTTGGGAGGCGAGAGGAAGACCTGCCAAATGTCAGCAAGGATTTGCCATTTTAACCCGAGGCCTGCATGGGGAAACTGTTATATTTTCCCCAGCAAGCCATGGGTGACTGTGCGGAGTTTGCACGTTCTCCCTGTGTCAGCGTGGGTTTCCTCCGGGCATTCTGGTTTCCTCCCACAGTCTAAAGATGAGCAGGTTTGGTGGATTGGACATGATAAATTGCCCTTAGTGTCCAAAGATGTGTTGGTTTGGTGGATCAGTCATGGTATATGTATAGGGTTACAGTGATAGAGTTGGGTGGGAGGGGCGGGGGGGACAAGGTAAGATGCTCTTTCGGAGAATCGATGGAGATTTGATGGCCCAAATGGCCTCTTTCTGCACCATAGGGACTCTATAGTTCTCAGAGGAAACAGGGCCAGAAAAACCAAAAGAGGTACAAACATAAGAAATGGGAGCAGGAGTAGGTCATATGGTCTGAGCATTCTCCACCATCCAATAAGATCCTGGCTGATCTGATTGTGGCCTTAACTCCACTCTTCTGCCTGTCCTCCATAACATTTGACCCTTTTGTCGGTCAGAAATCTGTCTAATCCTTGAATATATTCAATCACAAGCTTCAGCTGCTCTCTGGGGTAGAACATTCCAAGGATTAACAAGCTCTGAAAGAGGAAGTGCCTCCTCATCTCCATTTTAAATGGCAAATCCATTATTCAGAAACTGTGCCCACAATTTCTCGATTCCTCATTCACCATGAAAAGTTTGTTCAGAATGTTTGATGTTCCAGTAAGATCACCTCTGATTCTTCTAAACTCCAATGAGCATAGGTCACAAAAGAAAATCTCTTCATCCCTGAAATCAACCAGGCGAACTCTCCCTTAGGTTGATTGGCCATGGTAAATTGCCCCCTAAGTATCAGGGGGACGAGCAGGGATTACGGGGATAGGGCCTGGGTGGGATTGTTGTCAGTACAGGCTTGATGGGCCAAATGAGCTCCTACTGCACTATAGGGATTCTATAATCTGCTGAATATTTAGTGCATTTTATTCCAGCATTCCACTTACAGTTCTGATGTTAAAATTATTTCGTTTATAAGATTATTATATTTTGGGGCTGTACCTTTAGAGTAAATGAAAGGGTCATGTGACCTGTCCTGGCAGTAAACATGAATGGTATGATCATTAGAGATTAATGGAGGGATCAGATTATTTTACTGAGAGAAAGGCGCAAGGTAGTTATGCTTGGAACCAATGACCACAGTCTCTAAGCATACCAGAAGTACACTATGTCACCATGATTTTATGCCCACGCTCACTGAGTGCAAATGGCAACGTGGGTGCAAAATCCCACTGTGGGGCGGGGGGGGGGTGCCTTTGCATGTGTGGGGGAGCAGGGGCGTTCCCTGTATCTGTAAAGGGGGGGGGCATATATTTTTAGTGTCCTCAGTCTCTTAATGTCCCATTAAAATGTTATATGTATTGAGTTGTAAACAATTGTAGGTTTAAACTTATATGGCAGGGGGACAGGAACCTTTGCAAGGATTCAGCATAGGGGGGATTAAGAACAAGAGGAAATGACAGAAAGGAGAATAAGGAAGCTGATAGGCAAAGAAATCAAGGGCCAAGGTCAGATAAGGACCGAGTAAAAAATAGTAGGAAAGTGAAAAGAAATGTTAAAAGTGCTCACCTCAAGGTTTTGTACCTGAATGCTCGGAGCACTCGAAACAAAATGGATGAATTCGTTGCACAGATAGATGTAAAGGGGTATGATAGAGTTGGCATCACGGAGACATGGCTCGAAGGTGACCAAGGATGGGAACTAAACATTGAGGGCTATTCAATATTTAGGAAGGACATTCAGAAAGGAAAAGGCGATGGAGTTGCATTGTTGATCAAAAATGATATTGATATGATATTGAGGAAGGATATGAGCATAGATAATGTGGAAACTGTATGGGTTGAGTTCAGAAACAACAAGGGGCAAAAAATATTGGTGACGGTGGTATACAGACCATCAAACTGTAGTGGTAATGTTGGGAAAAGCATTAGACAGAAAATCAGAGATGTATGTGTTAAAGAAACATCTGTGATTTTGGACGACTTTAATCTGCATATAGATTGGGACAGTCAAATTAGTCACAGTGCAATAAAGGAGGAATTTCTAGAGTGCATATGGGATGGTTTTTTGGAGCAATACATTAAGGAACCAACAAGGGAGCCATCTTGGATTGGGTGTTGTGCAATGAGAAAGGATTAGTTGGCAATCTAGTTGGGAGAAAACCCTTGGAGACAAGTGACCATAATATGGTAGAATTCTTTGTCAAGGTAGATACTGATGTAGCTGATTCTGAGACCAGGGTCCTGAATCTCAGTAAAGGTAACAATGATGGTATGAGGCATGAATTGGCCATGATGGACTGGGAAACATTACTGAAAGGAAAGACAGTGTACAGGTAATGGCAGGCATTTGAAGAACAATAGGTGAACTCCAGAAGTTGTTTATTCCTGTTTGGCGCAAGAGTGGTAAGGGAATTGTGGTCAAACTATGGCTTACAGGGGAAATTAGAGATAGTATCAGATTCAAGGAAGAAGCATACAAATTGGCAAGAAAAAGCAATAGGCCTGAGGATTGGGAGCAGTTTAAAATTCAGCAAAGGAGGACCAGGGGATCGATTAAGAAGGGAAAAATAGAACATGAAAGTAAACTAGCAGGGATCATAAAAACTGACAGTAAATCTTTCCAAAGCTACTTAAATAGAAAAAGATTGACAAAAACGAATGTAGGCCCCTTACGTTCAGAAACGGAAGAATTCATAACAGGGAATAAAGAAATGGCCAAGGAATTAAATTCATACTTTGCTTCAGTCTTCACAAAGGGAGACATGAATAATGTACCAGAAGTTCTGAGAAAAACAAGCTTTAGTGAGGAGCTAAAGGAAATCAGCATTAGCAGAGAAATTGTTTTGGGAAAAAATTGATGGGATTGAAGGTGGATAAATCTCCAGGTCCTGATAATCTTCATTCCAAAGTACTTCAGGAAGTGACCCTGGAAATAGTGTATCCATTGGTGGTTATTTTCTAAAATTTTTTGGACTCTGGAATAGTTCCCACAGATTGGAGGGTAGCGAAAATAAGCCCATATTCAAAAAGGAAGGCAGAGAAAAAACAGGGAACAATAGACCTGTGAGCCTAATGTCAGCATTGGGGAAGTTACTCGAGTCTATTATCAAGGATTTCTGATTGACAGTCAGTGACTAGTGGGTGGGAGGGTCAGCTGTGAGGAGGATGCTGAGATGCTTCAGCGTGATTTGGACAGGCTGAGTGTGTGGGAATATGACACCAACAGACACTTCCAGACGCTAAAAGATGCCCTCATAAGAACAGGATATGGCGCTCGACTCATCGATCAACAGTTTCGACGCGCCACAGCGGAAAACCGCACCGACCTCCTCAGAAGACAAACACGGAACACGGTGGACAGAGTACCCTTCGTTGTCCAGTACTTCCCCGGGGCGGAGAAGCTACGGCATCTCCTCCGGAGCCTTCAACATGTCATTGATGAAGACGAACATCTCGCAAAGGCCATCCCCACACCCCCACTTCTTGCCTTCAAACAACCATGCAACCTCAAACAGACCATTGTCCGCAGCAAACTACCCAGCCTTCAGGAGAACAGTGACCACCACACCACACAACCCTGCCACAGCAACCTCTGCAAGACGTGCCGGATCATCGACACGGATCCCATCATCTCACGTGAGAACACCATCTACCAGGTACACTGTACCTACTCTTGCAACTCGGCCAACGTTGTCTACCTGATACGCTGCAGGAAAGGATGTCCCGAGGCATGGTACATTGGGGAAACCATGCAGACGCTATGACAACGGATGAATGAACACCACTCGACAATCACCAGGCAAGACTGTTCTCTTCCTGTGGGGGAGCACTTCAGCAGTCAAGGGCATTCAGCCTTAGATCTTCAGGTAAGCATTCTCCAAGGCGGCCTTCACGACACACGACAGCGCAGAGTCGCTGAGCAGAAACTGATAGCCAAGTTCCGCACACATGAGGACGGCCTAAACCGGGATGTTGGATTTATGTCACATTATCAGTAACCCCCACAGCTTGCCCCCTGGACTTGCAGAATCTCACTAGCTGTTCTGTCTGGAGACAACACACATCTCTTTAACCTGTGTTTAATGCTCCCTCCACCCACATTGTCTGTACCTTTAAGACCTGGCTGGCTGTAGGGATTCGCATTCTAATTAGTATTCTGTAACTTGATTTCTGTATCTCTGTGCACTGTTCGAGAGCACATTTCCACTCCATCTGAGGAAGGAGCAGTGCTCCGAAAGCTTATGGTATTTGCTACCAAATAAACCTGTTGGACTTTAACCTGGTGTTGTGAGACTTCTTACTGTGTGGGAATAGGCATTGCAGATGCAGAATAATGTGGATAAATGTGAGGTTATTCACTTTGGTAGCAATAATAGGAAGACAGATTATTACCTGAATGGGTGTAAATTGAGAGAGGTGGATACTCAGCGAGACTGTGGTGTCCTCATGAATCAGTCGCTGAAAGTAAGCGCGTAGGTACAGCAGGCAGTAAAGAAGGTAAATGGTATGTTGGCCTTCACAGTGAGAGGATTCGAGTATAGGGATAGGGATGTTTTGCTGCAATTGTATAGGGCATTGGTGAGGCCACACCTGGAGTATTGTGTGAAGTTTTGGTATCCTTATCTGAGGATATGAGCAAAATGAATAGCGGAGCAGGCTCGAAGGGTTGAATGGCCTATTCCTGCTTCAGGTTTCTATGTTTCTATGTTATTTATGGTGAAAACTGTCATTTTACTTCTCAGAAGAAAGGAAATTGGGATCAAGAATAACTAATTAGTATTTCCACTCAGATACAAAACCGATGGGCAGAATTTTGCATTCTGTGCACAGAGTGATTTGATTTGATTTGATTTATTATTGTCACATGTATTAACATACAGTGAAAAGTATTGTTTCTTGTGCGCTATACAGACAAAACATACCGTTCATAGAGAAGGAAATGAGAGAGTGCAGAATGTAGTGTTACAGTCATAGCTAGGGTGTAGAGAAAGAACAACTTAATGCAAGGTAAGTCCATTCAAAAGTCTGACAGCAGCAGGAAGAAGCTGTTCTTGAGTTGGTTGGTACGTGACCTCAGACTTTTGTATCTTTTTCCCGAAGGAAGAAGGTGGAAGAAAGAATGTCCGGGGTGCCTGGTGTCCTTAATTATGCTGGCTGCTTTGCCAAGGCAGCGGGAAGTGTAGACAGAGTCACTGGATGGGAGGCTGGTTTGCGTGATGGATTGGGCTACATTCACGACCTTTTGTAGTTTCTTGCGGTCTTGGGCAGAGCAGGAGCTGTACCAAGCTGTGATACAACCAGAAAGAATACTTTCTATGGTGCAGCTGTAAAAGTTGGTGAGAGTCGTAGCTGACATGCCAAATTTCCTTAGTCTTCTGAGAAAGTAGAGGTTGGTGGGTTTTCTTAACTATAGTGTGGGCATGGGGGGACCAGGACAGGTTGTTGGTGATCTGGACACCTAGAAACATGAAGCTCTCGACGCTTTCTACCTCGTCCCCACTGATGTAGACAGGGGCATGTTCTCCTTTACACTTCCTGAAGTAGATGAGAATCTCCTTTGTTTTGTTGACATTGCGGGAGAGATTATTGTTGCTGCACCAGTTCACCAGACTCTCTATCTCATTCCTGTACTCTGTCTTGTCATTGATTGAGATCCGACCCACTATGGTGGTGTCGTCAGCAAACTTGAAAATCAAATTGGAGGGGAATTTGGACGCACAGTCATAGGTGTTCAAGGAGTATAGTAGGGGGCTGAGAACACAGCCTTGTGGGGCACCGGTGTTGAAGATTATCGTGGAGGAGGTGTTGTTGCCTATCCTTACTGATTGTGGTCTGTGAGTTAGGAAGTTCAGGATCCAGTCGCAGAGGGAGGTGCCGAGGCTCAGGCCACGGAGCTTGGAGATGAGTTTCATGGGAATAATAGTGTTGAAGGCTGAGTGTCCTTGTTATCTAGGTATTCCAGGGTTGAGTGCACAGCCAGGGAAATGGCTGTGGACCTGTTGCGGCAGTAGGCAAACTGTAGTGGATCCAGGTAGTCTGGTAGGCTGGAATTGATTCGTGCCATGACTAGCCTTTCGAAGCCCTTCATAATGATGGCTGAGGCGAGAAAACCAGCATGTAGCTCTCCAGCTGCACCATTGAGTTTTCTCTCCAGCTAATCTGGCACTCTGTGAAAGCGAAATCTGGAGGCATAGCCCATGCTAAAATAATACATCCCCACGCCCTCACGAATACGGGGAATTCCACCCCCCCCCCCCCCCCCCGCCCCGACCCACACACACAAGGACAACCCACCCACACAGAAAAGATCCATCCATACGGAAAAGAGGAAAAGGCACTGCCATGGTAGTGCCTGGACATGTCCCTCTCTCCCCTTGGGCTACACTTACGGATGTGCCTCTGACGGGTTCCCTTTGCCTAATTTACATTTTTTAAAAAGTTGTAAACTTCGCCGATGTGATGTCACACTGGCGCGGGAAAATTTCTATTGGAGTGGGAACGTATAGCAGGGAAGCCCTTCATTTATATTATAATTAATAGAAATGAGGTTCAGACAGAAACCTCATTATGTCACCGGCAAGGGACAGGGAAAATTGGAAAATTAGATCTCGCCGGCGAGATTCCTGTTGTCCGAGTCTCACAAAATGTTTCCCCCAAATCACTATTTGCTACTAATGGCTGGCACATGCACATAATCACTCCCAATGTGTTTCCTGTTACCACAAGGATGAGGGTGGAGGTAACCATTTTGAAATCAGGTTACAGGTTTTCTATCAGTCCATAAATATGTCAGACAGACAGCAGTTTTGTCTTGTGTTGCCTTCAGCCAGGTGGAGAGCAAAAGGTAGAAGCAGCTAGGCCGGTATTTCAAGTAGAGAAACATCTGATCTCCTTTTTGATCACTTTGCAAAACATGGGTGGCCTCTTGCACTCAGATTGAAGACTGAGTTGATGAGGATTTTAAAGAACCTTGAAGATTTGCCTCGCTTGGCATTAAAGGAAGGGATCTACAGTATAATCCATGCGGGAAAAACAGTTCTGGGATTAGAAAGTGGGAAAGTAAAAAGGAAGCCATTAAGAACTGAAAATAATTTTTGACTGGTTTCTGCAGAATAGGGTGTCCAGTTAAGGGAAGTATAACATATAACCATAGCAGGAGACTTTCAGCCATGCTAACAGATAAATGGGGAATGTCTTTTCTGCAGTTTAAAGTATAGGTTGCCTCTGGGAAAAAAAATAGTATTTAGTCAATCATGTTTTCTAATTAGTTGTTACAGTAAAAGTTTCAAAACCTGAAATTTTGAGTTGTCATTCTTTTAGCTGTTAATTGGAAGTTCCAATTTCTTTTTAACTGTTATTGGTCTCTACACAGACCGTAACATTAATTTGGAAATCCAATTGCACTATATTCACTAACACTCTTTTATCCAAATTGTTGCCTGCTCAATGAACTCTGATAAATTTGTTAAATATGACTTCCCTTTCATAAAACCATGTTGGTTTTCCTTGAATGTACAATAATTTTCTAAATGCTCTGCTGTTACTTCCTTAAAACTTGATTTCTAGCATTTTCCCAATGACAGATGTTAGGCTAACTGGCTTATTGTTTCTTTCTGTCTCCCCTTGAAACTAAGCAATATGTTTTTTAAAAATTCATTTGTGAGACATGGGCGTCACTGGCTGGCCAGCATTTATTGCCCATCCCTAGTTGCCCTTGAGAAGGTGGTGGTGAGCCGCCTTCTTGAATCGCTGCAGTCCATGTTCTGTAGGTTGACCCACAATGCCGTTAGGGAGAGAATTCTAAGATTTTGACCCAGTGACTGCGAAGGAACGGCAATATATTTCCAAGTCAGGATGGTGAGTGGCTTGGAGGGGAACTTGCAGGTGGTGGTGTTCCCATTTATCTGCTGCCCATGTCCCTCTAAATGGAAGTGGTCATGGGTTTGGAAGGTGCTGGGTAAGGATCTTTGATGAATTGCTGCAGTGCATCTTGGAGATGGTACACACGGCTGCCACTGAGCGTTGGTGGTGGAGGGATTGAATGTTCGTAGATGTGGTGCCAATCAAGCGGGTTGTTTTGTCCTGGATGGTGTCAAACATTTTGAGTGTTGTGGGAGCTGCGCCCATCCAGGTAAGTGGGGGTTTTTCAATCCACTGGGGCCTTTCCAGTATCTAGAGAATTATGAAAGATTACGGCCAATGTATCCACTATTTCTGTAGCCATTTCTTTTGAGGTGCTCGGATGCAGGCAATCAGGTTCAAATTAGGTAGTTGATGCAGGCATGTTCACAAAACTTAAGACTTATCTGGATAGACACATGAACAGATGGGGTATAGAGGGATACAGGCAACTGGTCTAGATAGGACAACATGTGCAGCGCAAGCTTGAAGGGCTGAAGGGCCTGTTCCTGGGCTGTACTATTCTTTGTTCTTTGTTCAGGGCATTTGTCAGACATTAGCCCCATTAAATTTCTGGTAATAGGGATTGTTTTAAGTTCATCCCTCCCCTGTACCCCTTCAATTTCTAACACTATTGGGATACTGTTTCTGTCTTCTACCATGAAGACAGATGCAAAATACTTGTTGAATGAATGTCTCTGCCATTTCCTTTATTCTCATTAATTCTCCAGTCTCATTCTCAAAGGGGCTAATGTTTACTTTCATTATTCTCTTCCCACTAAGTATACATCCCCACAGTCTGCTTTTATGACTCTGATAGCTACTTTCTTCCTTTTTTGGTTGTCTTTTCCTGGTTTCTAAAATATTCCCAATTATCTGGCGTACCACTGACCTTCACAGAATTTTATACCTTTACTTTCAATTTGATGCCATCCTTAATTTCTTTAGTTAGCTACAGATTGTTCATCCTTCATGTCGAGTATTTCTTTCTCACTGACATGTATCTTTGTTGAGAGTTACGAAATATCTCATGAAATGTCTTCCATGGCTTAGTTACCATCTTACCTTTTAACCTCTTTTCACAGTCCACTCGAGTCAACTCTGCCTTCAGAAAGAGTTTATAATTGCATTATTTAAGTTTAAGACACTAGTTTCACTACCCTGTTTCTGACCCTCAAACTGAATGTGACATTATACCATTATGTTCACTATTGCCTAGTTCTCATTTATTTTACTCTTCATGTGGGATGAGGAGGAGCACCAATTTTCTTCCTCACCCCCAAAATTAGGTTAGGCCTCCCAGGTCCTGAGATACCCCTTCTCCCCACACTTCCCTCAGTACCCCATCCCTCCATTTACCTGAGTGCTGAGAATTATTCCCAAAGGTCTGCAGTCGCAGCTTGCCCCGTCTGACATTTCATTCATACCTACTGGTCAGTAACTATGCCTTGATAGTTTCTGGTGAGAATTTAACTTTGCCTATGCTGATGAAACCTGAGAGCTGAGAGTTAAAATCTCCCAGGCTTCTCTCTAATGTTGCTATGGAAACTGCGGACTTTTCTGTCATGTCCATACCCACAGAACTCCCACCAGAAGATTGTGTACGTTCTCAAGTATCATCTTTGGGTGAAAAGTGTTAAGAGATCTAAGTAAGTTGAAGGAGTCTGCAGCTAGAATTCAGTCCTTAATTCAATCATATTGCCTCATTTTTATGTTTCTATTATAAATTCCAAAGTCCCAATTTATAATTAAAACTACCCACCAAAGCTCATTGTAACTATGCCTTTTTTGTCAGTGGTGGCAGAACTGAGAGGAGGAATGGATAAGGAGGATTAGGCTTGAGGTATAAAGGGAAGGATAGAGAGATTGAGCATACAGTTCAAAAGTGAACAATACAAAATCAGCTCATTTTCATGTTCCTGTCAAGGATGGGACTTCTGTAGCACTTCTTTCCCACAAAAATGACATGCACATCAGCAAATTAAGTGTGCTTTGAGCAGACATTTGCCTGAAAAAGAATAGATTGGTGACAAATGCTTTTGATTGCCATGGATTGAGAAAGATGTTTTTTAAGATTCAACACACACGCACCAGGGAGCTCAGTTTCTGTCACAAACATAGCAGGTGCTGAGCTCCGACATACAGGACTCTATTGCTCACCGTTTCATAGGCTGGATGCTGAATTGACATTACTGAATAATAACCTATGGTTTGTTTTCATGCAGATCATTGGTCATCCTGGAGGGATAACCAACACCTGTGGTATGGAAAAGGAAAGACCAGCTAAGGCAGCTTCATCTCAAAGTAATAGCTATCCAACCTACCTTACTCATCAAAGATGTGCCAATTAATGGGCCACCAACTTCTTCGATTTGGCTCCATCTGCATCAGACCCTCTCATGAACCTACGCTGCAGCCCATCAGGCTCACATTGAACATTAGCATCCTGCACCTCTCACTCAGGTAGCACTGTGTCATTGCGCTGGGTTAGATCATAGAAAAAGCACACCTTTATCAAGTCAGCAGAGGAGAGTGGAATGGTAACCATTAGAGGGCTTTTGTTATAAAAAAAACACTAGCAGTTTATGACTGCTTTTGCATTGCATTCCTGAATCCATTCTCCCTGGAGATGGCCTGGTTGCTTCCAGCTGGCATGTGTAAAGACAGTTAAAGACTCTGTGAATGAAGTGGGATGAATATCATTAGACCTGCCACATCATCTGCATTTTATTTGAGGACTGCATGAGTTGGTGAGCACAGTAAGAAGTCTCACAACACCAGGTTAAAGTCCAACAGGTTTATTTGGTAGCAAATACCATAAGCTTTCGGAGTGCTGCCCCTTCGTCAGATGGAGTGAAAATCTGTTCTCCAACAGTGCACAGAGACTCAGAAATCAAGTTACAGAATACTAATTAGAATGCAAATCTCTACAGCCAGCCAGGTCTTAAAGATACAGATAATGTGGGTGGAGGGAACATTAAACACAGGTTAAAGAGATGTGTATTGTCTCCAGACAGAACAGCTAGTAAGATTCTGCAAGATCAGGGGGAAACCTGTGGGGGCTACTGATAATGTGACATAAATCCAACATCCCGGTTTAGGCCGTCCTCATGTGTGCGGAACTTGGCTATCAGTTTCTGCTCAGCGACTCTGCGCTGTCGTGTGTCGTGAAGGCCGCCTTGGAGAACGCTTACCTGAAGATCCAAGGCTGAATGCCCGTGAATGCTGAAGTGCTCCCCCACAGGAAGAGAACAGTCTTGCCTGGTGATTGTCGAGCGGTGTTCATTCATCCGTTGTCGTAGCGTCTGCATGGTTTCCCCAATGTACCGTGCCTCGGGACATCCTTTCCTGCAGCGTATCAGGTAGACAACGTTGGCCGAGTTGCAAAAGTAGGTACAGTGTACCTGGTAGATGCTGTTCTCACGTGAGATGATGGGATCCGTATCGATGATCCGGCACGTCTTGCAGAGGTTGCTGTGGCAGGGTTGTGTGGTGTGGTGGTCACTGTTCTCCTGAAGGCTGGGTAGTTTGCTGCGGACAATGGTCTGTTTGAGGTTGCATGGTTGTTTGAAGGCAAGAAGTGGGGGTGTGGGGATGGCCTTGGCGAGATGTTCGTCTTCATCAATGACATGTTGAAGGCTCCGGAGGAGATGCCGTAGCTTCTCCGCTCCGGGGAAGTACTGGACAACGAAGGGTACTCTGTCCACCGTGTCCCGTGTTTGTCTTCTGAGGAGGTCGGTGCGGTTTTTCGCTGTGGCGCGTCGGAACTGTTGATCGATGAGTCGAGCGCCATATCCTGTTCTTATGAGGGCATCTTTCAGCGTCTGGAGGTGTCTGTTGCGATCCTCCTCATCCGAGCAGATCCTGTGTATTCGGAGGGCTTGTCCGTAGGGGATGGCTTCTTTAACATGTTTAGGGTGGAAGCTGGAGAAGTGGAGCATTATGAGGTTATCCGTGGGTTTGCGGTACAGTGAGGTGCTGAGGTGACCGTCCTTAATGGAGATGCGTGTGTCCAAGAATGCAGAGTGTCAGAGGCACTGAGAGTTGTAGAAATCCTTATATCAAAGAGATATACAGGCCTATCTCGTGCAAATGGCAGTTTCTCTGCCAAATAGCGATGATAAATTTCTTCTGAAATGCCCAAGAAGGGATGCCAGGGACTACAAACATTGGCTTTAGGGCATTGATGGGTCTGGGTGTGATGCCTCAGATGTTAACATGGTTACATTTGCTTTAAGCTAATGAGATCCAAATCCTCATCTAAACCATGTAATGTATGGAATTCCAAAAGTATTCCCATCATTAACGTTTTTGTATAAGTACACCAACAAAAGCTTGCATCAAATGATTTTATATAGAAATGGCACTTTCCCCAGCAACAGAAATTCTTACAGAGAGCAGACTATAAATAAACATCACTGCTTGTAGAAAAAATGCAAATTTATCATGAACTTTTCCTGCAACAACTTAACTTTAACATCTCAGCTTCAGCAGACAAAGGAAGTGGATCAGTCTCGCACTCATTTTTTGTAGATGAGGTGAGTGCAAGAGGAAGAATTCTTTCAAGAAAGGAATGTGAAAATAGGACTTAATTAATAACATGATTGTGTTACTGGACAATCACTCAAGCCTCTCGCTGCATGCCATTTTCCTTGTTGCAAAACAGTGTGCTGATAAGTTTGATAGGTAGTTCTATTCGACAACCTGCATTTGTCCTTGATGAGGTTTCATAGGCAGTGCAGACATTATGGCCAGAATTCTCCGACCTCGCCCCCAGCTGGGATTCTCCAGTCCTGCTGCAGTGAATGGAGATTTGACTGAGCGTCAAATGTTCCGTTCTCGCTGGCAGCACAGCAGGGCGTGCGAGACCGGGGAATTCTGGCCGACAAAATCTGGGCCACGGTCAAGTTTATTCCAATCATAAACGGTAAAATGTTTTTTGGAAACATTCTTCTATTTATTCCAGTTCAGTTGCTCAATAGCTGCCTAAAAAGTGTTGAAGAATATTGTTTGAGGTGTGTTTTGATAAACTGTTTCTTCATCACTGCTATCAAAATTGCATTCTCATCTCTTGTAACTTTCTGAACCAAGTGTTCCCATGACCTTTCTGATGAGTCAAAAATAATTATAATAAAGCTGTTATTTGTGGGTTCAAGTCCCACTCAGGACTTAGGCAGAAAAATGAAGGCCAAGACTATTATCAGTAATACTGAGGAGGTGCTGCACTGTGAAAGGTGCCATCTTTCAGATGAGACATCAAATTGAGGCCCCATTTGCCTTCACACGTGGATGTAAACTATACCGTGGCACTGGTTTGTAGAACAGCCAGGGGTTGTCCCCAATGTCCTGGCCAATATTTAACCCTCAAGAACATCACAAAAACACATAATCTGTTTATTATTATAATGCTGCTTGTGAGAGTTTGTTGTGCTCAAACTGCCTGTCATGGTACTTACAATACAACAGTGACCGCACTTTAAATATGCTTTGAGAAGTCATGATTGGTGCTATATAAATGGAAGTTTTTTGTTGATATCTAAAAGTGTAAACAAATTTATAATTTAAATATGCAGATGTTAGTATTTATACACCATACAAGTTTTCTTCAACCCTATTTCCTCAAATCTTTTCTCTTATCTAACTTACATAACCAGCTCTTAAACGTACCTATGCTATTCACTCAACTACTCCAGATAAAAATGTGGCCCTTTGCAAGCAAACAATTTGAATATAGTTAGCAATTATTTTTGCCACATGACCCAATGAACCAGTGACACAAGGGTCTTAATTAAGGTGACTCCAAAAGGTTCTTAAATAATTTAATATGCAAGCAACAATAGCAGTTTGCAGAAGACATTGAGCTGTTTAGATTACCTTACAGTACTGCAAGGATTTATTTTTAAATACATATCTTATTCATGACAATAATAAACCTCATTTTCTGATTGTCAAGGAAAAGCCATTAATGCTTCAAAACTGTAAACAAGCGCAACATTAAACAAATGACTTTGGCAATAGTTGTTCCCATCAAGGGAAGCACAAATAACATGGGAAGAAGGTCATCCTACCTAAACGTTCAGACTTGGTATGGAACAAATATGTGCAAAGTCATTTATTTTCCAATATGCCATGTTTGACACCACCAAAATTAATAAAGAATTATTGGTGACAATTCTTGATGCAACAAGGAAATGCTGATGACTGGACAGCCTTCTGGAAGTCTCAATATAGCAGCTAAGAAACGACTGCAAAGTCTGAAATCAAAGATGCTAAAAGTATAGTGCAGGTATGTATCAGCATCTAGAAAGAAATGTTAGGCAAAACCCTCTAGCCAGAATTCTATTTAAAATCCTCAGCTTTGATTATTTATATTTACCGTATTGCTCACTGCAAGTCCAATCTTGAAGTGCTTAAACAGAATTCAATATCACATAATGCATAATATGCCATTCTGCTGCCAGGATGAAACTTTGTTAAGTAGGCTTGTCTCTTTAAAAGTCACAAAATTTGGATAGGTCCCACAATTGGGTATATTGATTGTGATGCCCTTTCAAAGTAATGCGGGTAACACCCAAACTCGATGCTGCCTGCTAATGACAATGAGTGTGACATGCAGCTAATGCTGAACCCGCTGTTAAGTCTCGTTCACAACTCAGCAAGGTGCCCAAGTTCAACAAGGCCGGCTCCATTTAAAACCAACTTGTACTACCTAAAAATGGACTGCATTTCTTGAGGACAAGGTGCATTCTGGCTGTAGCAGAGGATGGAAGTGTTAAAAGAGGAGCTGGAGACGAAGGAGAAGCTTGAGAAATGATGCTGCGGATCAAAGAGAACATGGCATGGTTCTCTGATCCGGTGAATGGAAGAGTTAGGCATTAGGATGCCCTCCAACAAGTGCTAAGAAGCCAGAGTGAACATGTGGCCTTGCAGTCAGTGCCAGCAGTCTAGCCCCAAGGTCCAGGATGCAGTGCTGCAAAACATTTATCAGCTTATAGCTGGAGTCAGTGAATACATCTCCAAATGCCATGTACTACCAACTGCCCCACTAACCTCACACACTGCTCAGTGCACACCACATCCCCATCAGTCACCTACCAAAAATCTCAATCAACTCTTCCTCAAATTGCATGTTTGTAACCTTACCTCACTCTCACACAGCACAGCTGAAAGCCTCACATTCAGATCTCACAATAGTAAAACAAGATAAAGTGGAGATCTGAAATAAAAACAGAAAGTATTGGGAAGACTCAGCAGCTTTGACAGCATATCTGGAGAGAGGAACAGGGTTAACGTTTTGTATCCAAGACTTTTATGATCTCCAAAGAACAGTCATACTGGAATTCAAGTCATAACTCTGTTTCTCTCTCCACAGATGCTGCCAGGCCCACTAAGTTTCTTTACAGCACTATCTGTTTTTAACTCAGATCTCACAACTTGCACACCCTGCCAGCTATTCAACTGTTGTAGGCACATCACCAAAACAGATTGCATCATGAGAGCTCACTCCCACTGGCTTTTGCAGGAGAATGTGGTGCATCATAGAGGGCAGCAGCACCAAATGGAATGGGTGCGTGTCTTCAGTCTGATAGGGGATAGGTGCTAGAAATCATTCAGGCAGCCTTGACTGAAACATGGCCGGTGGTGACATCAAAAGTGATGGCACGTCCCTACCTAATGCACAAGTGAGCTGCAGCCAAGCTAGGAGGAAAGGATGGCATCAGTGCCCAGTCCTCACTGGACAATGTTGTGCAAGAGTTTTGCTGCAGAAAACTCTTTGAGGAACTTGATGGGAGGCCAAATAGGTAAAGGCTGATGGGTATGCAAACAGAATCGCTTAGTGTATTAGCAGGTTTGCCAGGATGCTTCCTGTCACTGTCAAGGGGAATGGAGGGGTCTGGCTCCAACTTGTCACAGGTCTTCGAGCAGAGCTTGGAGCCCGTCCTTTCCAGTTTGGAAAGGATGGTCAGCTTCATGATAACATTGGCAGTCTCGACCATGAAGTGGTGTCAATGTCTCAACTTCATTGCAGTACAAACAGAAGCCACCTGAGTGCTGAGTGATAGGTCAGCCTGAAGTCATGAAACCTCATCTTGTTGCCATTCATGCTCAGAATTCTACCATCAGAGCTGTGGATACCAGTGATTAAAGGGGCACTCAGGGTCTCAAGGGCATTCCAGAAGATTACTTGGATTGCTGAGGCCACGCTCCAGGGGAGTTTTCAGTACTTCCCTGGGGCACAAACCTGTTATCCTCTCTCAGGGTGACAGCATTCATGCTCTGATCATTACCACTCTGCCAGTCCCTTGTTGCCTCTCAGTCAACCAACTCAGACTATTGCAGTCTGAAGTTGGGCCTTCTGGATCCGGTGCTGTTCCTGGTCATCATGCAAGGCAATCTATAGTTTTCCCCACTGAGAGGCAGCAGCCATTCTTCAGCCACTGGAGTAGCATTTGTGTAGGAATACTAGACTAGGAAAAGGCACCTGCAAGAAAGGTACAAAGGGAATGCACACTGCTGATTAGTTAATCTCTTACAGAATATAGGCTATTTTGATTAATACAGTTTGTATGGAAAGGTTGTTTTATGGTTTTGTTTCAGGATTGTAGCCAAGAGGATCTGCGATTGTCAGGAACAGAGGAAGGATAAAGTGTGTAACTGCTGTCAAGTCAGGATCTGGGATTGTATTCATGGGAACCAGAATGGAATGATGTGCTCACAGACAGATTGTCAGGAATGTGATGTGCTGACTACCTTTTCCCTTCCTCCTCATCCTCTTCCTGCCTTAGGTTTAGGTTTAAGAGATGCTCCCTAAACATACCATGTGTAAAGCGTTCTACTAAGATAACTTTCTTTCTCTCCTACTCCTCCCTCTGTGGGAATCATGTCTTCTTATTTGCTGCCTCTGTACTATCTCCCTCTCATGCTGCACATAAATGAGGCTGCTACTATAATTGTCCTGATCAGGAGCAACTGGTTTGTCCAGGTCCCTTGTGGTCACATCCAATGTCTTCCTCCACATGCAGCACCACTCCCTCGCTACAACCTGAAACAAAGCCACAAGACAACCTTTTCCATACAATTTGCATTCATCAGTACCTCACTAACTGTACGCAATTCCTCAAAACACCCAGCACTTTCACAAACATAAGCAGAATCAGTAGAAAGTAATCAGCAACTAAGCCACATGTTCTTGATAATACTTTTTAACAGGACTGGTGGATGGGCACTTCTTGCTGCTGAACACATATTCAGCTGTGGGTTTAAATGAGGTAACAGTTTTAACAACACCAGGTTAAAGTCCAACAGGTTTATTTGGTAGCAAATACCATTCGCTTTCGGAGCGCTGCTCCTTCGTCAGATGGAGTGGAAATCTGCTCTCAAACAGGGCACAGAGACACAAAATCAAGTTACAGAATACTGATTAGAATGCAAATCTCTACAGCCAACCAGGTCTTAAAGATACAGACAATGTGAGTGTTTAAATGAGGGCATTAGCCAATGCGGTGAGGCCCAAAATGGCAGTGCTAGCATCAAATCTCCATTTGATGTTGACTGACATCACAAAATGCCTATTCTGCAAATATCTGATGCATTCCTGTAACGCCTACACAAATGCTGTCACCAAATAGCGTTCAGTGTGAGATGTCCAGGAGTGAACGCAAGAGGTGCAGAACCATTCTGGTACTCACAAGGAACCAGAAGAATCAAAAATACTTGGACTTTGGAGTCTAATTTTGCTATTTACTATAAACATTTGGAGGGGGATTTTCTGGGTGTTTTTCTGGCAAGGCAGGAAAATTTGGAGAGTGGCCAAAAGTTAGTTGACCCGTTCCATCCAGAATGATGCTTGCTGTTAGCTGGACCAGAAAATCCCACCCAAAGTGCGAGGTCTATTTGAATGTATGAGTCATTTGTAAGAGATGCTGGTATAATGGAATTCAATCTGCTAACATCCCTTACTGACATATTCCGTAATTGACCTGGGCTGCACTACTATCATTCTTACCCATAATTTCCCAAGGATGTCCAGGTAATATGCAGATATTATTTTAGATTCCAATAAAATGGCCATGTTGCAGAAGTCACTTTGATTTGTAGCACTGATTTTGACCTGATGATGTTGTGGTTGTAATTTTGACTCAAGCAGAGATTGTTTTCTGTAATATTCGGAACTATTTTGTTTTGCTAGATTAATCATATCTTATCTTTGAGACAAATCTTTTGAAACACACATACTTCTTCAACTTACAGCATCTCAGAATATTTCTACCTGGTAAACAATTCTCAAGCAAAGTCCCAAGCTACAGGATGATTCAGAAATAACATTCATTCATTTCCTTACTGGAGGCCATGGTGGACATCCATCATATTAGATGGATGTATGGAAGATGAAACTCAGAATCACGACTCTTTTGCCTTTAGGAGCCAATTTTAACTTAAAACCCATTAACACACAGAGAGTTGAAATCAGGTCATGTAAATACACAAACCTTATACACAATCTCGTTGAATGAAACCTTTGGTTGAAGGAGTTAATATCCACTATAGTAACATCAAGATATTGTGGCTGCAATTTGTATTATCTACAGGATGTATTGTAACAACTCAGCTTGCTTACTCTTGCGATGGAATCTGTGGGCAATGTTTGTAAAATTTGAGTCCGAGCCTAGCTGAAAAGGGAAACTGAAAAAAGAAAATTGAGAAAGGAAACTGGCCCTCCCAGTTCCTAAGGAAGTAGAGAAAAACACAGAATGGAAAGCAAAGGCTCTAGTTGAAACTATATTGAAAGGAGACAGCACCATCAGAGCTCGGAAGCACTCCATGATGAAACCATTGATGCAGTACAGGCAAGCTGAAGAATACAAACCATAGATCCAGAAGCTGAGAATAAGTTGCTGCAGCTTTTTCTGTTACTTATTTCATGAGGCCATGTCATTTTGTTTTTGAAAATATGATTTTTCAACTTTCAACCCACTGGGAAATGTTTCGGTTTGAACTGAGGCAGAGCTAACTGCTTAAAAATGTAAGGTCACATTCCAAGGTGAAGGTGAGAAATAAACAAATCATCCTCGTGGAAGTGTGAAGAAAGCGGCATTTCCTAAAATCCAGACACCCATCAAAACTCATAACTAAGGAACAGACATTAAAAATGCAAACTACTAGGTATTGACACAATAGCTACCACAGACAGATTCACAAAATAATCTCTTGGAAATACACAGTGGATACGATATTTCAAAGCAAGCTTGCCCAGCTACTAGAGAGAGATTGCAAGTGACACAGGCAGTGTCAAGAAAGTCTCCAGCAGAGCAAACAGACTGAAGGCTGTTCTCTCTCCCCCTCTCTCTTTTGGAATAAGTGTGTCACTTGCTTCAAGAAGCCAACTCTACCAGCAAATCGGGATCTCATAATAATTTCAATATCTTCCAGATCTAACTGCATTCAGGAAATCAGCTAACCCAAATGAGTCACAGCATTTAAAAAATTCAATCCCTCAAAGACAATTAATAGACATTTAAACTTACGTTATTTTGACTGCACGAGGGCTGAATGCTTGACATCAGCCGGAATTCTCTGGTCTTGCACACCTCATTACCACTGCCAGCGAGAACGGAGAATTTGGCGCTCAGCCAACTCTCCATTCACAGCAGCGGGACCGGATAATCCCAGGCGTGGGTGAGATCAGAGAATTCTGGCCATCATGTTTTTATTATTTTTCCCAGGTAGTGGTTAGTGAATTTGTTATTTCTTTCCTTAAAGAAAACCTTGTTTGATTGGCTCTGTATTGCTCAGAGCTTAAATATTTAAGTACATTCTGACTTTGAAAATACACATCCTGCTGAAAGTGAAACTTAAATTATTGTTGTGACCAACTGAGGGAATAGAGGGGAGCCTACTCATGTCTTCTCACCTGGTTGTAACACTTGAACATAACATTGATGCATCCATGCCTCACAGTGCCAGGGACCCAGGTTCGATTCCTGGCTTGGGTCACTGTCTCTGTGGAGTTTGCACATTCTTCCTGTGTCTGCGTGGGTTTCCTCCAGGTGCTCCTGTTTCCTCCCACAGTGCAAAGACGTGCAGGTTAGGTGGATTGGCCATGCTAACTTGCCCCTTAGTGTCAGGGGGACTAGTTAGGGTAAATGCATGGGGGTTATGGGGATAGGGCCTGGCTGGGCTTGTGGTTGGTGCAGACTCGATGGGCCAAATGGCCTCCTTCTGCGCTGTAGGATTCTATGATTCTATGCCATCCAGACTGAATTGAAGAGGTTTTGTAGACATATGCCACTTCTGATGTAGATGTGTGTTGCTTGTGTGCTGAGGATGACAGAGATCAGCTACATTTTAAAGAAGAGGAGCAAAAATTCTTGGGAAGGAAGACAAGAATTTTTAAAGACTTTGTTACAGAGCTTGATGAACCATATGCTGAGTAGACTGCTGAGCTAATGTGTCAGATCTGTCTTCATTGTATCTGCCATTTAACATGCAATTTATAGTTTATAATCTGCCTGTTAACTCATGCTTCACTAATGTTGATTTTGAGTTTTCTTCTTCTTTGTCAGAGTCAAAGGTGACTTGCTTCTGCACTAAAATGAGTTCTCAGGTGGCTGAGGAGTCCATTATTGGTATACAGCCTCTGTCACAGGTAGGGCAGACGGTAGTTGGGGGAGCGGATGGATGGGGTGCTACGGTTGCCATGCCATTTTTCCCATCCGCCGTGCCACTCTGCCAAAAATGAGAACATTCAGCCCTTTACCTCCAAACTAAAAGTTATATGCCTAAAACTACAAGCACTCTAAAACACACATACTATGGAATCAGACATTCACAACACCATCTCCAACAAGAGAGAATCTAATCATCTCCCTTTGACACTCAATGGCATTACCATCATGGAATCCCCACTATCAATGTCCTGGGAGTTACCATTAACCAGAAACTGAACTAGACCAGCCACATAAATACAAAAACAGGTCAGAGACTGGGAATTCTGCAGTGAGTAATTCACCTCCTGTCTCCCCAAAGTCCTTTCACCATCTACAAGGCACATATCAGGAGTTTAATAGAACATTCTTAATTTGCCTAAATGTGTCTGGCTCCAAAAACACTCAAGAAGCTTGACACCGTCCAGGACAAAACAGTCTGCTTGATTGGCACTCATGCACCTTAATCATTCACTTTCTCCATCACTGACACAGTGGCAGCAGTTGTAGCATATATAGGCTGCACCGTAGAACTCACCAAACTCCTTCAATAGCAGCTTCAAAACTCATTGCCTCTACTAACTAGAGGACAAGGACAGCTGATGCATGGGAACATCACGACCTGCAAGTACCCTTGAAGCCACACACCATTTTGATTTGGAACCATATTGCAGTTCATTCAGTTACTGCATCAAAATTCTGAAACTTCTGAAACTCAGCACTGTAATCGCACCGACACCAGGTGGACGACAGTGATTCACCATCTTCATAAGGAAAATTAGGAGTGGAATAAAAAAAGAAAAAGGGAGATAACAGTGATGAGCTGGTCCACACAGCAGTTGAAATTCACAAACAAATGGGCACAGAGGGACTTGACTTACATGGTCATTTCAGAGATTAGCGGAGATATGGCCCTGATCATAAACAAAGGACAGAAATGTGAAATTTGAAAGAGTTTAAGGTTAATGTTTGACATTCTGTAAGAGGATGAAATCACCTTTCAGGCTAATGTGGATTTGACTTGAAGTGTACATGACCAATGTCGAAGTTAAAAAATAGAGCAACTCTAGAATTAGAAATGCAGCATTACATACTTGAAACAATCTCTTGTAATTTTTGAGATCTCAAGCTGCTTTTAGACTTTGATGCTCAGAGAATACAAAGGCCTGCAGTATTCCTGCAACTGTAATGGAGTGAGGACCAAATATATATAAAGCCTTTGCAAGCCAGAGTCGACAACTTTGAGACATTCCTCTTACAAGATTTCAACCTTCCATAAGAAAATCTTATAAATTTGATGAAACCGAAACTGTATTATTCTGGTTGTAATCACTTTAATCCCTACTAAGGTATAAGGTCTACTCACATTGAGGCCTCAAAATTCCCATAATTTGAAACCAGATAAATCCAGTAGACCTATCGAGGAATGGTCAGAATTTGGGAAGAGAAGATCTAATTATTTTACATCCGATTAGTTCCAATTTTGTTGGAAGTGTGGAAAATTATGAGATGTGTCACCGTTGATAAGCTAGAGCCATGCTAATGAAGGGTTTAGGCCTGGATGACATCATCAATCTTAAATTTAGGAAAGCAACAAGACAAAACTGATGCTGTGACCTTGAAGGTGAATTGCTGTGTTTCATTGTGCTGTTAGATAGAGGTCCTTGTCTTTATTATGGATCAATCTTTGATCCAGATTCAGTTTTCATAGAATCCCTACAATGCAAAAGGAGGCCATTTGGGACCAACCACAATCCCACCCAGGCCCTATTCCTGTAACACCACATATTTACCCACTAATCCCTCTGACATTAGGGTCAATTTAGCATGGTCAATCAACCTAACTCACTATCTTTAGACTGTGGGAGGAAACCGGAGCACCCGGAGCACCCGGAGGAAACCCAGGCAGACACGGGGCTGATGCGCGTTATCAAACACGAGGCTTGATGCTCAGGAAATAAAGGCTTTTATTTGCTGTAACGAAGCAGCCAACAATTATATACACGATCCCAGACTGAGGGGTCCCAGCCAGAGCAGGGACCTTTATACCTCTCACAGGAGGCGGAGCCCGACTGGGATGTACCACAACACTACAATACAAAGGTGTAACAACCCCACCCTAACCCCAACAGCAACAAGGAGTACAACCCATCCCTAACCCAACAGTAACATATGTACATCCTTGTAGTACTGGCCAGACCCTGGCTCAGTACTATCCAGTGGGAACCAACGATGGTTCACCACATTCACCCCTCCTTTGAGAACAAAGGCCGGCGGGGTACAAAAAACATAATAAAATGTCATCAGTCTATAAGTTCAGATGGTCAGGGGGACCGCACCGTCATTGTGACCTCCTCAATACCGGCGGTGACACCGGAGTAGGCACTTGCGGTGGCGTTCTCCCCAAGGCGGCGTCCAGCTGTTCTTCCACGGACTCACAGGCCGGTTGACCCTGAGGTGACGGTAGTCCATGGATTCCTGACACGCCCTGAAGTGGCGACCATCCTCTGGACTCAGGCAAGCTGTACACGGGAGTAAAAGGGTTAAGCAATGGTCCCGATGCTGCCCGCGCCGTGTCCGGGGGAGAAACAAGAGTTAAGGGGTTTGTAACAGGGGGTATGGGAGCGACAGGGGTTGCTACGTCCCCTGCTGGTGCCAGGCCTCGGATCGAGACCGTGTCCTCTCGCCCATCAGGGTATGCCACATAGGCATACTGAGGGTTGGCTTGGAGGAGATGGACCTGTTCGACCAACGGGTCGGACTTTCAGGCCCTTACATGTCGCCGCAGGAGGACGGGTCCTGAGTACGTCAACCAAGACGGTAATGAGGTCCCTGAGGAAGACTTCCGAGGGAATGAAAACATCCTCTCGTGGGGAGTAGCATTGGTTGCCGTACACAGGAGTGAGCGAATAGAATGGAGCACATCAGGGAGCACCTCTTGCCAACGGGAGACTGGAAGACTTTTTGACTTCAACGCCAGTAAGACAGCCTTCCAGACTGTAGCATTCTCACATTCCACCTGTCCGTTACCCCTAGGGTTGTAGCTCGTGGTTCTACTAGAGGCAATCCCGTATGAGAGCTGGAATTGCCTCAAGTCATCGCTCATGAACGACGAGCCCCTGTCGCTGTGAATGTAGCCGGGGTACCCGAACAGGGTAAAGAGATCACGGAATGCCTTGATAACCGTGGCAGCGGATGTATCAGAGCAGGGAACAACAAAAGGGAACCTAGAGTACTCATCAATGATATTGAGGAAGTACACATTCTGATCTGTTGAGGGAAGTGGGCCCTTAAAATCAACACTCAATCTCTCGAAGGGACGAGTGGCCGTGACTAAATGTGCCCGGTCAGGTCGGTAAAAGTGCGGTTTGCATTCCGCGCAAACCCGACAGCTTCTTGTTACGGACCTGACGTCCTCCACCGAGTAGGGCAGGTTGCGGGCTTTTATAAAGTGGTAGAGCCGAGTGACCCCAGGATGGCATAGGTCATTATGGAGAGCCTGCAAACGGTCCTCCTGTATACTGGCGCATGTTCCACGCGAGAGGGCATCCGAGGGCTCATTGAGTTTCCCTGGACGGTACATGATGTCATAGTTATAGGTGGAGAGTTCAATTCTCCACCGCAAGATCTTGTCATTCTTGATCTTGCCCCTCTGCGTGTTATTAAACATGAACGCCACGGACCGCTGGTCCGTGATCAGGGTGAACCGTTTTCCCGCCAAGTAATGGCGCCAGTGCCTGACGGCCTCCACAATGGCCTGGGCCTCCTTTTCCACCGCTGAATGCCGAATTTCGGGGCCTTGGAGGGTGCGGGAAAAAAATGCGACGGGCCTGCCCGCCTGGTTAAGTGTGGCGGCCAGGGCGAAATCAGATGCATCGCTCTCCACCTGAAAGGGGATGGACTCGTCAACAGCATGCATCGTAGCTTTCGCGATGTCGGCTTTTAATTTATCGAAGGCCAATCGGGCCTCTGGCGTTAGGGGAAAAGTCGTGGACTTAATGAGCGGACGGGCTTTGTCCGCGTAATTGGGAACCCACTGCGCATAATAAGAGAAGAAGCCTAAGCATCTTCTCAGTGCGTTTGCACTAGTGGGCAGGGGAAGTTCAGAAAGGGGGCGCATACGGTCTGGATCAGGGCCAATGACCCCGTTTTCCACCACGTATCCTAGGATGGCTAACCAGCGCGTACGAAACACACACTTCTCCCTGTTATAGGTCAGGTTCAGGCGAGATGCAGTGCGTAAGAAATTCAGGAGATTCGTGTCATGGCCCTGCTGGTCATGGCCGCAGATGGTGACATTATCCAGGTACGGGAAGGTAGCCCGCAGCCCGTTCTGGTCCACCATTCGGTCCATAGCACGCTGGACGACCGAGACCCCATTGGTGACACCAAAGGGAACCCTGAGAAAGTGATACAAGCGACCATCCGCCTCAAAAGCCGTGTATTGTCGGTCCTCTGGGCGAATGGGGAGTTGGTGGTAGGCAGACTTGAGGTCTATGGTGGAGAACACCCGGTACTGCGCAATCTGATTGACCATATCAGATATGCGTGGGAGGGGATACGCATCCAGCTACGTGTATCGATTAATGGTCTGACTGTAGTCAATGACCATCCGGGGTTTGTTCCCGCTCTTGACCACCACGACCTGCGCCCTCCACGGACTAGCGCTGGGTTGCATGATCCTTTCTTTGAGGAGCCGCTGAACCTCAGATCGAATGAATATCCGATACTCAGCGCTGTAACGCCTACTTTTAGTCGCAATGGGCTTGCAGCCTGGCACAAGATTCTGGAACAGGGAGGGTGTGGTGATCTTCAGCGTCGAGAGGCTACAGGGCAATTTGGAGGCTGCTGTTCTCCCACTGACAGTGAAGGGAGTGGCCCACCGTACTGTAGGGTTACACTCCTCAAGTGGACCATGAAGTTTAGTCCGAGAAGTATTGGCGCGCAAAGGTACGGCAACACTAGGAGCTTGAAACGCTCGTAAACTGTGCCTTGCACCGTCAAAGTTACCACGCAACTCCCTAGCACGGTGACAGACCGGGACCTCGATGCCATAGAGATTGTCTGTTTGGCAGGTTGAATCCGGAGTCCACACCGCTTCACAGTGTCTGGGTGGATAAATCTCTCAGTGCTCCCGCTGTCAAACAGACAATAAATCACGTGGTCATTTACCTGGATGTTCATCATAGATTTGTCAAGTCTATGAGGCTTGGCCTGGTCCAGGATGATCGACGCCACCGTTGGTTCATGAGCGCCACTGCAGGCAGCTGAAATCGACAAGGAGGACCCCTGTTGCTCATTCGCGGTCGGTGCCGACCAACATGGCCACTCCCATAGGTCGCACGTGGGTGATGGCGCCAAACTCAGCGACCCCTGGTGGTCACACACCTCCGACTCCGTCGACCGTAATGGCGTCGTCCTGGCCTCGCACGTGGACGAACCCCTCGATGATTTCGACGACGAAGAGCCGAGCTCTGAAGAATCGCAGGCCGCACTGCTGTTCCTAGATTTAGATCGGCACACTTTCGAATCGTGCCCCTTCTTACCGCAGGCGGAGCACAACACAGCCTTAGTGGGACACCGTTGCCGTGTATGCTTCGCTCCCCCACAGTAGTAACACCGCGGGCCGCCCGGAGCTGCTGCCGTCGTCTGGCCCGAGTGTGAGCACGCCATTACGCAGCATTTCGAACCCGAGGGACGAGGAGGTATTGGCGACTGCTCCTGCCACGTTGTCTCCACGTGGTCTTCAGGATACAATATGAGGCTTTTGGAGGCCGTCTCCAGCATCTCCGCTAGCTCGATTGCCTGGGTAAGGTCAAGGTTACCTTTCTCCAGTAGTTTAAGTCGAATGTACGACGATCCGACTCCCACCACAAACGCATCTCGGGCGAGGTTGTTCATACTCAGCTCAGCCGACACAGCTTTGCAGTTACAGCCCCTGGCTAGCTGTAGGATCTCGTTCGCATATTCCTCCATCGTTTCGCCAGACTGCCGTCGTCGAGTGGCTAAGAGGTAACGAGCGTGTATTTCATTGGGCGGTTTGATATAACACTTCTTCAGAAGCTCAAGGGCCTTTGTGTAATCGGTGGCCGCACGGATCGCGAGGTAGACAGTGTCGCTTACCCTCGCATGGAGGACACGGAGTCTGTCATCATCTGTGGTGACCGCTGCGGAGGCTGCCAGGTAGTCTTCGAAACACTTCAGCCAGTGGTCGAAGGTGTTAGAGGCGCCCACCGCACGTGGATCTAGTGTAAGGCGTTCTGGCTTCAGTATCTGCTCCATATTCTCTTTTTTTTTCTTCGACGAGAGTTTAACAACAGCAAATAAAATTGATGCGCGTTATCATACACGAGGCTAGATGCTCAGGAAATAAAGGCTTTTATTTGCTGTAACGAAGCAGCCAACAATTATATACACGATCCCAGACTGAGGGGTCCCAGCCAGAGCAGGGACCTTTATACCTCTCCCAGGAGGCGGAGCCCGACTGGGATGTACCACAACACTACAATACAAAGGTGTAACAACCCCACCCTAACCCCAACAGCAACAAGTAGTACAACCCATCCCTAAAACAACAGTAACATATGTACATCCTTGTAGTACTGGCCAGCCCCTGGCTCAGTACTATCCAGTGGGAACCAACGATGGTTCACCACAGGGGCAAAAGTGCAAACTCCATACAGACAGTGACCCGAGGCCAGAATTCCAAGGCCGGAATTGAACCCCGGTCCCTGGCGCTGTCAGGCAGCAGTGCTAACCATTGTGCCACCATGCTTTTATCTCTGAGGCTCTTAGCTCCATTAAAAAACTTGCATCAAGACTGTTTTATGTGGGGAATTTCCCTCAGAGGAAAGGCTGCAAAATGTTTCTCCCTGTGGACATTCCATTACTTATGATTCAGTTAGCTACTTGAGAAAGAGGAGGAAAAGCAGGCAAACCAGGAAGCCAGGCTGATAGGCGAGCATCACAGGACAGCATCCTACAGATAGCCAAGTGAGCTACACAGCACCAGAATATCAACCCTCAGCATATTCATGGAGTTATTTGTCACAGGGTTTCCATGTCTGATGAACTCCTTGCAGATATTCCTGGAGCTGCCACTCACTCCAGGATATTCAACGTTCAACAGAAGGTCTCTAAAAGGTTATAAATGATCACATTGGAGGTTGGTCATCCCTCCCATCTGCCACACATCTTCTCAGAGTTTTTGCAATATCTTCATACTCTACCAGGTTTTGTCTTGTCATTGCAGAAACACTGAGATCACCTTCCAAAAGCTGCACATTCAGGTTGTGGTAACTGCATAGCTACATCATACTCAATCTCCAATATTTCTTCCTTGTGAAATGTGGGTTACTCTATATTAATTCCTCATGTACCACACCAAGTCAACCTACCTGTCTTGCTGAATGCAAATAATAGGGTTTGTGGCAGGCCGTTTTGGATATTGGAGGCTCTTTTTTTCTCTCCCTCTCTCAATCTCGGCAATAACTTTTTGACTTCTGGCTTCTATGTTGAGAAGAAGAATCAGAAATATAATCAGTTTCCCAGTGTCTTTTTTTTTTCTCCTTGTTCTACTCATGTAATGATGCCTTCTCAAAAAAATACATTTCTGATCTTTGACCTTTGGTTTGAGTCCACTACAAATCACCTACAAATCCGAGTCTCTGTCCATTACTTGGCTGAGTCACAAAGGTTTGCTCTGCCTTCTTTTGTGTGCATGCTGCCCTTTTCAGAACTTGTGTACATCCTTTTCCTGCTTATTATTGTCAGTCACCGGCTGTTTAATTTTAGAGCTATTTGAAAATTCTCATCACTTGTCTTGCGGAATTCCCACAGAGATAGTGAGTCTTCAACAGACATCCATGCACTGCAGGATGCTATATCCATTTAATTGAAGTCTTCAATGTGCAGGTGTCAGTACAGTTTGTTTAATGCACAGATTGATGTCCTTAGATTTGTGAATGCACTTTCAAGGTAAATAAAGGTACACTGCCTCAAAGTACAGGAAGTACATTCATGCAACTTGCATCTGCAACACTTACATCTGCTGACCTTATGGGAACCATTAAACCTCAGTGTTCATCACAGACAAGCCTGGGAGTTCTGTGAGCTGCCACTCACTACTTTTACCTATACCACATGTTACTGCTGCTGAGTTGGCAGTCTTCTTGCTACATACTCCCGTTATATAATTCGCCAATCTGCTTAATTTCAGTAAGAGGAGTATTTATGCCACTTGCTGAGAAATCTGCTGCTTATTTACTATTGCTACCAGGCTGTCACCTTCCAGCACACTAGTTCGGTCTTAAGAACAGTCAAGCTTTGAATGTTGCAGTTGGTGCCCTCAGAACCTTTCCCCTAACTCTAACATATATTCCCAGGTAGCATTATATTTGTCAATCAGGTCTTATGCCTTTGTCCCACATACTAGTGTCATAATGAATTGAATTGAATTGATTTATTCTTGTCACATGAATTGGGATACAGTGAAAAGTATTGTTTCTTGTGAGCTATACAGACAAAACATACCGTTCATAGAGTACATAGGGGAGAAAGAAAGGCGAAGGTGCAGAATATAGTGTTGCAGTTACCGACAGGATGAAGAGAAAGAATAACTTAATATATGATAGGATATATATGATATGATAAGATGACTTGTCGTGGGCTCAAAGGTCTGATGGCAGCAGGGAAGAAGCTGTTCTTGAGTCGGTTGGAACATGTTTTCAGACTTTTGTACCTTTTTCCCGATGGAAGAAGGTGGAAGAGAGAATGTCCAGGGTGCACGGGGTCCTCGATTATGCTGGATGCTTTCCCAAGAAGTGTAGATGGAGTCAGTGGATGGGAGGTTGGTTTGAATGGTGGATTGGGCTGCGTTCACTTAGCCCACAACTTTTGGTGGGGTCAGTGTCAGGAGCATTGGTGGGCAAAAGTTCTGCCCTGCTGCCACTTCTGGTGCAGAATCACTGCACATCAGCCTTCAGGACCTGAACCTTTCCTCTTAAAAATCCTACATTGGGGGTTAGTCATTTTCTATGGATATAAGCTACAACCACTTGGGATAATGGCAGCCCTGTGAATTCTGAAAACATTGTTCACATGCTTTGTGCGCGTGGTGCTTAAGTAACATTTTGCACAGATAAAAAGAAAAATTGTGAATATTGTAATTTTGAAATTTAAACAAGAAGTACAGCAGATCTGACAGGAACTGAACAAGAAGCTTTGTTAGTATTTGTGGAGGTGGGGGGGAAAGTACTTCTCAGATTGTTTAAATTTTCTTCCGTCTTGCAAACTAAGGAATGGCAAACAAGAAGATGATACAAAAATACTATGGGGCAAGGAGCTCGAGGAGCCCAGCCGGCTGGGAGACATCAGCAGAGGTCATTTCACAGAATTTCCAATGGGCGTCACGGCCTCCACAAGTCTCCACGACTAAGATTTCCAGTCTAATCAGCTCCGTGCCAGACATTGGTGCGGTTCTGATTACAATATGGAAATCGCGATTTCCATTTCATTTGCGGGCCCAGGACTGAAGTCTCCTGGCCCGCTAGCGTCTTCCCCCTCACCAGGGGTAGTTCACTCCAGTGGGGTTTACTCCTGCTCCCCACTAACGAGGAACAGGCAGTCGACCCCGCTGGAGGGAAGAGAGGCCATTGAAGATCCCCCAAGGAGGTCAGGAGGAAGGATGAGTGCTCTTTGGATAGTGCCAGCCTGGCAATGCCAGCCTGGCAAACTGACACTGCCAACTGGGCCAGAGAGGGCAGGGCCTATTGGGGGCGATCGGTGGGGATGGGGGGGTCCCGCTGCCACCCTGCAATAGGATTGCAGGCAGAGGAAGGGAAGAGGTGATTGGGGCTGGCCATCCAGGTGGGGTGGGGATGGGTCGGGGTCAGGGAGATCAGGACTGCCGGGGGCAGGGATCGGGACATCAGGGCAGGTCACGTAGGGGAGATCGTGGCTGGCTGAGGTTGGGGGAAATCAGAGCTTGTCTGGGGAGGTCTGGGAGACCAGCAATCGGGGTGGGTGGGCTCTTCACATGCCAGCGCTGGGGGGTTGTGAAGCTGGCCAGCGATCAGGCTGGCCAGCGATCTGGAGGCCGGCAATGCGGGGTCAGTGTGCATGCACCGATATCCGCTCTGACAGATTGGCGCATCCGCAGTGGCCTGCTCAGCACTATGCTGCTGGCCTCTCAGGCAGGAATAGGCCCCGCCCCTGAATTTCAGATTAAATCCCGCGAGGGCACTCAGTGATGCACAGAGTGTCAGAGATTCATTCTGGAAATCATGCTAAAAAAAACCCAATAGAATTTACTCCCATTTTTCTGCACGTTGGGGAATTAGAATCTTTTTTGGGAGAATCCTGGCCTACTTCTACAATAAGAAGTTTAACAACACCAGGTTAAAGTCCAACAGGTTTATTTGGTAGCAACTTTTGCCGGCATCTCCACATCATGACTACTTCTACAACACAGCAGTGAAAAGTTTAACAACCTCAAAGCACTGAGAAGAGCATTAACTGGACTTCTCCCACACATATAGAAAAAATAAACACATACGGCCTTATTACAAAACATTCAGCTTGAAAATGATGATTGTCTTTGGGATTGCACGTGTTTTAAAAATTTGGCCTGAGCTGCAAATGTAAATTATAGCATCCAATTGTAACTGCATTATGTTTTTATTCTAATGGATCACATTATCATTCTGACACTTGAGCATATTTCTATAAATGAAAGTGCTTTCATGAATCAAGTACCCATTACCCACTCTGTGTAATCAAGCTGGGTTCTGGCAGTAGGCACACAATAGGGTTATGCGAAAGATTTCTGCATTCAATTAGCCTCTAAATTCATACTGTAATCTACTGAAGTGGATACAGTTACAGCTTAAAGGCATTCCTTAATAGCATGAAGAAAAGGTTAGAACATGTAGAATGAAAACAAATGTTAATGCTTAAAAAACTGTTCTTCTCTTTTAAAGTTGGAAATTATTTTCAAGAATACATAATAAGGAAGTGGTGGATTTTTAAAAGTTATTTTAAAAAGATTTAATATTAATAGATTCCCCCATATCCCAGTTTCCTTTGTTAGGCCTTTAGCATTGCCTTTAATAGGCTTAAACTACATTCTTCAATCTCAATGCACCCAAGTATCCACCCACCCTTCAAGAAAACAGCTATCTGACTCCTATCTGCCACCACCATTTGTTGCTGTCAATTATGTAGAATGTGCTGAGCCAGCATTCTAATAAGAAAATCTGTAGACATATCCGGGTATTTATTTAAAAAGGAGTTTATTTACACTAATTACAGTAGGTTACAGGGAAGGCACAACTTCCCTCGAGGCTACCAGCCTGCTCCCTGATGTCACTACAGCACCACATACCTCATAGATGAGCTTTTCCATTCCATTAACCCTTTATAATACACCTCCCACCAATTTGACTATCTTCTTTCTAACAACAATAAGAGACAATGGCCGCGATCTGGCGAGAGGAGAAAAATCAGGACCGGCCCTGGTTTCTCATCACTTGCGATCTTACTTGCACTGGTGTTTCACACTCAGAAAGGGCGCGAAGCCAATTTCAATATTAATGACATGCTTTGCAGGTTATTAGTAAGTCCAGGGCGCTATCATCTGGGCTCAATTTAACTTACTTCCTCATGACCGAGGCCCTCACCAGTGAGGATAACGTATGATCCTCACCAACAGGGACCAGACGTGATGGCCTTGCCATTGAAGCCCCATGGGTGGTCAGGTGCAAGGCCAAGCAGTGCCCCTTGAGCTGTGCCAGCCTGGCAGTGCCTCTGGGCAACCTGGCACTGCCCACCAGGCACCCTGGCAGCGACAGGGGCATTGCCAAGGGAGCAGGGCCAAAGGGAGCGGGGCCATCATGGGAGGAAATAATTGGCGAGCCAGTGAAGGAAGCATCAGCAGCAATGACAGTAGGCAAAGGGGGGTCATAGTGCGCCAGCACATCCGAGAAGACTAGTCAACCTTTAATGGATTGAGAGACTTTGGGCAGGATTTTCCAGTCCTTTCTGCTGACGGAATCTTCTTGTCCCTCCGAAGGTGACACTCTGCACCTGGTTACCCTGCAGTAGGATGGACAAGCTGCGCAAAGCACCATACATTTCAATGGAACTGAAGATCCTGTCAATCACCAATGGCCAGCCACCTCCACCCTGGATACACGCTAAGGCAGGATGGGGAGGGGCGGTGGGGGGAGAGGGGGGGGAGGGGGGCGGTGGTGAAGGGGTGGGTGCTGGAAAATCTGGTCCTTTGAGTTGTTGCGTGCCACAGAACCATTGTTGGCCCACCTCCAGGAGGTCTCGTAAGGGTTCCATGAGTGTGGCCAAGATAAGAATACATTTTCCCATCTGGTTTATGTTGAACGTTAGTGATGAAAGTTGGCTGGGGAAACTCTGTAGTGGCTTCAGGCCACGCAGCTGGATGATATGCCCTAGGAATTTTAGGTTGGTTCTGGTGAACTCACACTTGACATTCAGCATAAGGCAGTTTCCTGTAGAACCTTGAGGACCTGTCTTACCCTGTGATCATGTTTCACTCTTGTAGAACCATTCATGAAGATGTCATCCAAATGGCAGATTGTTTACTTGGAAATGGACAGGGTAGGGGCAGTGACTGTTCTTGCAGAGTCACCATCACTACTTGGCTTTAGTGAGGGTATCGCTGAGATGCTTGACAAGATATCATGCTGAACCAGGATTTTAGTAATCTCAGTCGTATGGCACCAGCAATGAATTAAATTGGGATTGTCACCACTGCTACCATATTGTAAAATGTGCTAAGCCAGGATTCTAACAAAGGTGATCTGTAGGAATATCAGGGTATTTATTTAAAATGACTTGATTGACACTATTGACAGTATGCATGTGGTGGGTTACAGGAAAGGGGGCTACCTATTTTAGGCAGCAGATAGGGGGCTACCTATCTGCTGCCTAAAATACCTAGCACATGACTGCCTATTGTCAATACTCCATCATCATTTACCTCATGGATTAGCATATTCATTCTGTTCACCTTTTCCACCACAGTCAAGATAATTTTAGCACTATTGCTATTTACTGGTATAATACTGCAGAGCAAATTTCAGAAAGGCTCAAATTTAGCTTGGAACTTAACATGGGAAATTTGAGAATGTTGATGTGGGGTGGGGGTTAGTTTTATCAGGAAGTATCGTCTCTCTATGTCATGTTGTTGTATCTGCACAATGCGCTGAGTGATAAAACTCGGTCCAAAGATCATGCTGGCTGGACACAATGACAAAACAGTTTGATGTTTGAAAGGACAATGAGGACATTTCTATGTTTTAGTAAAAACTTACCCAGTTTCTAGAAACCAACAAATGTAGATGTTGTGCAGAAATCTCCACCTGAGTCAGGGTTCTTGGAAATTCAAATCATGCTGCTCAGTTTTTTTGTGCGGGGTTTGAAATAAAGAACCCATTTGTAATGATGCGTGCTCACAGATTTCGTCAGGAACACAAAAGGCATTTATTAACAAGGAAAAACTGCACAGAGGCTAGCAGCCCATGGCTGCCCCAGTCCCTATATGTCTAGTATATGTCTTCAAAATATCTTCTGCCTAAGAGAAGACTCCAACCCCTGGGGTGATTACCCACTCTCAGTCCCAATTAGTCCCTCAAATTAGGGGACCCTGTTCTGCTGTGTTGCCCTGAGAGGAACAATCACCACACCATTCCATGTCCCAGTGCTGAAATTCATCAATTATCAGATTGTTGAGAAACAGGTTCAATCAACAAAGAGGTATATTTGAGACATGATTGGACAAATTTTAGAAACAAAAAAAATCAATTTTAGCTGTTTGGATCTAATCAGGTTTCAGTTTCAAAACCTCATTTTCTCTCAGACAGAACAGAATTGTTTCCCAAATTATAATAAATTTATAATGCTGTATTATGCAGTTGCTTTGTTTTGCCACCTCCCCCCCCCCCCTCCACCCCCCACATGCCTACAGTAATTCATTCTTGCAAAATCCTGCTGAGTCTTAATATTTTACAGCATATAAATCTTCCCAATACAATATTATCACTGTTATAAATCGAAGAAGCCTTTTTATGCAAAAAGTGCTGATGAAAATATATGACAATGATAGAAATGAATATGCGTTTGTTAAATGGTGCAATCTGAAACACATGATACTTCCATCTGTAAATAAAGCCAGGGCTTTGCATGAAGGGGCCCTCCTGGGGAAAATAATTCCAAAAATAGCACAAGAAAATTCTGAAAATGCACAGTACGGCAATTGGTACCTGTGGGAGAAAGGGACAATGACTAGTAAGCTCATGGAAAATTAATGTAAGGAAGGTGGGTTGCCTCAGGCCGCCTCTTGTTCTGTCGTTGTGACTGCAGAAGTTTGGCTAAAATCCCATGTCCGTCCAGCCACCAGCCTGCTGCCTACACTGTCCCACTATTCTTGTCACCTCCCATGGGAATGTGTTTTCAACAGGTCTTGGGCCAACTCCTCACTGGCAGACAGCTCTGTGATAACCAGCACTTTTCCTTTTTACAGTCATTGCATTCATTTCTGCTGCAACAGGATTGAATGAATGGGGTTACAATGACTCATGGCCGATCTTACACCTTGCCCACCATCAGGTCATTGAATTATTTTTGGTAATGATCTGTAGTCCTGGGGTGAGGCAGGTGGCACTCATTGTTACTGCCATTTCTAGAATCCATAGAATCCTACAGTGCAGAAGGAGGCCATTCGGCCCATCAAGTCTGCACTGAGCACAATCCCACCCAGGCCTTATCCCCATAACCCCATGCACTTTACCCTAGTTAGTCCTCTTGACACTAAGGGGCAAATTAGCATGGCCAATCCACTTAACCAGCACATATTTGGACTGTGGGAGGAAACCCCGGAGCATCCAGAGGAAACCCACGCAGACACGGGGAGAATTTGCAAACTCCACACAGTGTCCCAAGCTGGAAATCAAACCTGGGCCCTTGGCGCTGTGAGGCAGCAGTGCTAACCATTGTGCCACGTGCTGCATGTGACACACTTTTCGGACATTTCTTTCTTAAGCACCAAGCAGTCCCTCTCTCCTGTGCTGCACCTGGAAGATTGGACTCAGTAAAATTCTGAGTTTCTCTTCTCTGTCTCTTTCATCACATAGGTTTACCTTCTCCTTCACTTCAAACATTATTTAAAAGTGCCACAGAATGTTGGATGAGCTATCAGCACCATCTACCAACCAATCAAATGAATCCTTACCATGGTTCATTATTTGGGGAGGTAGTGGCGTAGTGGTATTGTCACTGGACTTGTAATCCAGCAACCCAGGACAAAGTACCTGGGTTCAAATCCCTCCATGGCAAATGGTGAAATTTGAGTTCAATAAAAATCTGGAATTTTTGATGATCATGAAACCATTGTCGATTGTAGTAAAAATCCATCTGGTTCACGAATGTCCTTTAGGGAAGGAAATCTGCTGTCCTTACCTGATCTGACCTACATGTGACTGCGGACCCACAGCAAGTGTGGTTGATTCTCAAATGCCCTCTGAAATGGTGCGCAGTTAGTGATGGGCAATAAATGCTGACCCAGCCAGCGATGCTCACGACCCATAAAAGGAATATAGAAAAAGAAAAGCTACCATTCCTTCACTTACTGTTGGAATGTGTGGCCAGGCCTTGCTATTTAAAATCACCGCCTGAAATTTTAAGCCCCTACCTCGACCTTGTCTACCTGCCTCACAATCAATACATTCTCGTGTTTCTAGGAGAAGTTGCACCGAGAATGTGTGTTTCTGCTGAAGCCTGTGTAAACTTTGAAAATAAGGTGAATGGGGACAAGCTTATTTAATTTCACTGTTGCAGTTTAATGTATGTAGAGGTAAGATTTCCACAATTGTAAACACACCAATTTCTCACTCTACTGTCCTTACCTGATCTGGCCTAAATGTGACTCCAGAGCCACAGTAATGTGGTTGACTCTCAACTACCCTCTGAAATGGCCTAGCAAGCCATTCAGTTCAAGGACAACTAGGGATGGGCAATAAATGCTGACGTGGAGATGCCGCCGTTGGACTGGGGTAAACACAGTAAGAAGTTTAACAACGCCAGGTTAAAGTCCAACAGGTTTATTTGGTAGCAAAAGCCACACAAGCTTTCGGAGCTCCAAGCCCCTTCTTCAGGTGAGTGGGAATTCTGTTCACAAACAGGGCATATAAAGACACAGACTCAATTTACATGAATAATGGTTGGAATGCGAACACTTACAGCTAATCAAGTCTTTAAGATACAAACAACGTATCTTTGTATCTTAAAGACTTGATTAGCTGTAAGTATTCGCATTCCAACCATTATTCATGTAAATTAAGTCTGTGTCTTTATATGCCCTGTTTGTGAACAGAATTCCCACTCACCTGAAGAAGGGGCTTGGAGATCCCGAAAGCTTGTGTGGCTTTTGCTACCAAATAAACCTGTTGGACTTTAACCTGGTGTTGTTAAACTTCTTACAATAAATGTTGGCCAGCCAGTAACGCCCATGCCCCACAAATGAATAAAAAACAAAAAAAAATTATTGGCATTTGAGTCACTTTGCCAGGCCAACAATAAAACATGCGAACAGTTAAAAGCTGGATCAGAATACAATTTGTGTGCCATATCAAAGCAATTAGATATGCATTTTACTTTAAAAGAGCTTACAGAAGCACTTCCTTTGTCTTCATATGAGCAATATTTAAAATGCAAACTCTTTGATTCTTTGTGAGGAAAGCTAAAATGCAGGTTTAGATGTCTTTTCTTTCATTGACCAATACTGGAAGTACCATAACTCTACTGTACAAAGAACAAAGAACATTACAGCACAGGAACAGGCCCTTCGGTCCTCTAAGCCTGCACTGACCAGTACTTCAATCATTGGAAGAATGGTTTATAAGTGGCTCATCACATGCCCTTTAATGCAGCATTGCTGGTTCATGCGGTGTTCAAGTTCTCAGTGACTTGTGCATGAAGGAACCATCGTAGACTCTGGACGATCAGCTCATTTATATAATAGACTTGTTGTCTAGGGACATATCTCTCAAGAGATGCCAGGGCAATACTATCAACATTAATACAATATCCAAATAGACAGGCCAAATGCTTTTGTGCAGTGTAAACTTTCTTGGTGTGGAGAGGAGTGCTAGGGAGCTGGGTGTGTTAGGAGATAGAAAGGCAGAACTGCCATTTTTTTTTTCATTTTAATATAAAGGACTCTCTTTTGGTGAATTAGGCAGTTTCCATCATATTACTGACTGCTGTGCATAGTAATTGCTTATGTGGATCACTTATGTCCATTGCACAAATAAGCACAATTGAATAGTGAACCTTTAATGGTAAAATATCTAGACTCAAAGAGGAAGTGAGATTAATGAACCCCATCAACATTTTCTACTTTATTTAATTTTAGCATGATTTATTTATTACCCTCTATTCAACCATTTAATCAATATTTGCATCTTTAAGTTCTGGCATGCAATTTTGATCACACATCTTTATATAAATGTTAAGAATATTTTTGGTAAATATTTGAGCTCATCAAGATGAGGAATGTCAGTGTTGGAAAATGGAGAAACTAAAATGGAGTCCAGCATCAGACCCTGTCAAATAGTGCAGAACGGTCAGATGCAGCTTAGCATTTTCATCATTTTCCCTCAGCAACTGAACTCAAAGTGGAAGTCATTTTAACCTAACTCACCAAATGGGAATCTCATTTTACACCCCGCACAATATGGCTCTGTATTGGTTTCCAGGAGGAGTAAAATCGGGTTGGGTTCACAAACAGCTTCGTACACCATCCCATCAGTTTTCCGATGGAATGGTTAGGCTAAAATTATCCATCGAATAGCATAGAATATTGTTCTGGAGACTGAAATCATCGCATAACTCAAGGTAGTTTAACTTTTGTCGGAGTTTATACACAGCGAAGCTTCAATCTTTGTTTGCTCTACTACTTTTGTCTCTATTTAATGCCTGCACAGGTCACTTAATAGCCAAATAAATTAGGTATCTTTTGCACTCTAGCAGCAGTCAATGCAATGGCAAACCTCACAGTTCCATTTCCAACACCAGTCATCCTTGTTGCTCTTCTATGGGAAAAGTTCAATATGTGGCAAACTCCAGGTAGATTTGTGCCGTGGAGGTGGACTGAGAATCAAATAAATCTTCATATCATCAGTCCAGGTTAGATATGAACTTTGGTAAAGAGGTTAATGTACTGACCCATGGAGCCATCCTGTTTTTTTTTAATGAATTAATTTGTGATATAGCGGCCTCGGCGCACTACTAAAAGTGCCGTCGTATTTAAACCTGGAAATGATTTCTGTTTCACCCACATGCTTATTAAATGAAATCTCCCCTGCTGCTGTTAAATCTACCCTCTAAATAGATGGCATGCCCACACACACACAGCTATATTACAGTGAATAATAAGGCAGTTTATTTTTGAGTGCTACCAGATATTGCACTTAACACTTGAAATATGGCAGAAAATATAATAAAACTGTCATAAAATTACCACAATCCAGTTTACTTATTTCCAGCCAATACCAGATGTTCAATAGCAAACTTGTGTACCTGAGGTCATTTCAGGTTTACTGGAAAAGTTAATGATGTTAATATCTAAAGTAATAGTCATCTTATTGACCAGTAGATTGTTTCATTTGATTCATTAGGAATCACTCAAAAAGATAATGTGATTTCCCTTGCGTTTTCCATCTTCTTAGTTTTCCGACCTGCTCTCCTAAGGTGCTAACTTAACTGTACAATATCATGGACCCAAGCCATCTTTCAGTTCCCGATTTATCTTAATAATTCCCTATTTATTCTTAATTTATGGGACAAGAGTTTAAGTTTAAGTTTATTTATTAGTGTCACAAGTAGACTGCAATGAGGTTACTATGAAAATATCCTAGTCGCCACAGTCCGGCGCCTGTTCGGGTACACCGAGGGAGAATTTAGCATGGCCAATGCACCTAACCAGCACGTCCATCAGACTGTGGAAGGAAATCGGAGCACCCGGAGAAAACCCACGCAGACACAGGGAGAGCATGCAGACTCCGCATAGACAACGATGCAAGCCGGGAATCGAATCCGGGTCCCTGGCACTGTGAGGCAGCAGTGTTAACCACTGTGCCACCATACCCGCCCCTGAGTGAAGCCCTGATTTTAACTGGGAGGAGGAATCAGGTCGATAGCCACTGAAACAATCTTCCAACCCTCCCCAACCCCAACAGCATGAGGTCCTGGTATTTGTAACAGCTCCCACACACTGTCTATGATTAAAATTGTAGTCAGGGCTGATATCATCAAATCATAATCTGGATATTTAAAAAAAACACTTCACTGCTGATTCAGGAGAGCAGGTTAAAATTGAACACAGAGATCTGAGCAATATTCTGGCAGGTCAGTGACCTGACAGATTTTAACTGCATGCCTGCCAGGCTTCTGAAGGGGTAGCGAGGTTAAAATCACCGATTGAACCTCAGCAGGTTGTTGAATGTTGGGCTGCATCATGTTTACATCTCTCCCATCCTTCCCAAATATCAACATTGGAGTAGTTTACAGCTGGATAGCATCAAGGAATGGAAATCCAGCTTGATTTTTTTCATAAAAATAGAAAATATTCAGTAAACGTAGAAAAAAGACAAGATAACATTCTGGGTATAATGGTCTTACACTGAGACATTGGGCCCGATTTTACCATCAAGCTGCGCCCGTTTTCGGGCGTGAAAACTTGGTAAAGTCGGGCATGAGGTGAGTAGTGCGATCCGCGCCCGTCTCCACACCCGTTCCCCCTTTACCAATCGCTGAAATTGGCCGCCGTCTGGACCGCACCCGAAACGGGCACGACGTCAATTTAAATGCATTTGCATGTATTTAAATTGACTTAATGGGCTGGATGCCCAAACTCCTCCTTTACCACCGCGTTCGGCACGCAACAGGCATGGCCCACGAAGGTCCTATGCAGGCTCTCCAGCTTCTGATGAGGCAAGTTCAGAGCTTCCAGCAGCTCTCTGACTCAGATCGGTGGTTGTGGGGCTGGGTGGGGGGGGGGGGTCAGATCACTCTCTGGTGGGGGGGAGGGAGGCGGATCAGATCACTCTCTGGTGGGGGGGAGGGAGGCGGGTCAGATTGCTCTCTGGTCGGGGGGGAGGCGGGTCAGATCGCTCTCTGGTGGGGGGGTGGGAGGTGGGTCAGATTGCTCTCTGGTGGGTCAGATCACTCTCTGGTAGGGGGGGCAGGGGGTGTCTGCTGCCACTCTGCATGCATTCGATGGGAGGGCAGGGGGTGTCTGCTGCCACTCTGCGTGCAATCGGTGGGGGGGGAAGGGGAGATCTGCTGCCACTCTGTGTGTGATCAGTGGGAGGGAAGGGGGGTCCGCTGCCACTCTGCATGTAATGGGTGGGGGAATGGGGGGCAGGGGGCCACAATCAGTCTGGGTAGCAGGGAGTGGGGGGATAAGGGGGACAGTTATATTGTGGGGGTGGGGCAATGTGGCAATGTCTCCGGGGCCGGGGGGGAGGCATCATTGGGCCTGGGAGCGATGTAGCAGGGAGCGTTTTTCTATTTTTTTGACTGCGCATGGAGTGGCAGCAGCGTTTTGGGCACGATAAGCCCCGCCCACAGGCTTCTGCAGCGCGATTCAGAATTGCTGATATTTTTTGAGGCAGAGTGCGTATGGGGGCGCCTGAGAACGGGTCTAACAGTCAGATCTGAAACACTCCCAGATTCAGCTGACTTAGAATCAAAATGGTAAAATCGGGCCCACTAATTTGTCTTTCCTCTTTCCAGATGTTGAGTAACCCATTTCACGTTTCTACACGCTTGGATTATTTTTCTTATTTGTATTAATAATTTTCCATTACTGTCTTTGTTAACATTCCAATAGGGTAAATATGGGCAGATGTTTCAGTGATTTCTTCAAACCGCAACAATCACCATTCTGATCAGAAAGCAGAAAGATTTATTTGCACACACAGAGGTCCTGCCTTCCAAACCATTACAAATTACTATTCACAGACACTTCCTATGTATTGTGCTTACTTAAATATTAATCACAGTGTATTTGTAGTCGGAGTCATTGATGGTGCCCACAGATTGAAATGACCAGAATTTGTTTTTTTTTATTCTTTCATAGGATGTGGACATTGCTGGCTAAGCCAGCATTTATTACCCATTCTTAATTGCCCTTCAGAAGGTGGAGGGCCTTTTTGAATCGCTACAGTCCATGTGGTATAGGTACACCCACAGTGCTGTTAGGGAGTTCCAGGATTCTAACGTGGTGACACTAAAAGTAGAGCGATATAGTTCGAAGTCAGGATGATGTGTGGCTTGGAGGTGGTGACATTTCCATGCATCTGCTACCCTTGTTCTTCTGGTAGCGGTCATGGGTTTGGAAGGTGTTTCTGATGCACAGAATGATGGAGTATTTCAATAAATATGAGCTGATCAGGGAGATCCAGCACAGATTTGTAAAGGTTAAGTCATGTCCAACAATCATAGTTGACTTTTCTGAGGAGGTAATAACCATGTAGAGAAAGGGAGCGACTGTGAATGTTATTTATATGGACTTCCAGAACGCATTTGACAAGGTTCCACATAACAGACTTAACAAAAATGAGAACGGTGGAATTGGAGGCAATCTATTAGTTTGCATGCCAAATTGGTTAGGAGTAGGAGGCAGAGATTAGAGATAAAACATATGTACTCAGCCAGGCAGGATGTGACTCATGGTGTCCCCGTGGATCCATGGGGCTTCAGTCTTTCACTATATTTATAAATGACTTGAAAAAAATAGAGGGCTATACATGACACTAAGTTAGGTACAGTAAGAAGTCTCACAACACCAGGTTAAAGTCCAACAGATTTATTTGATATCACAAGCTTTCGGAGCGCTGTTCCTTCATCAGGTGAGTGTTTATTCACTCACCTGTGTTCACTCATAGTGTTCACTCTCCTGAAGAAGGACCAGTGCTCCAAAAGCTCGTGATACCAAATAAATCTGTTGGACTTTAACCCGGCGTTGTGAGATTTCTTACTGTGCCCATCCCAATCCAATGCCGGCATCTCCACATCATGACTAAGTTAGGTGGCAGAGTTAAAATATGGAAACAGAAATTGTAAAAGGACATTGACAGATTAAGTGAATGGGCCAAACTGGGACAGGTGGAGTTCAACTATAGAGTCCACTTTAGACCTCATATAGATAGCTCAGAGTATGCTCTAAATAGTAAGAAGCAAGGAACTGTGGATAAATAGGATTATTTAGGAAAACAAATACAGATATCGCTGAAGGCTAGTCAACAGGAACAATAAATAATTAAAAAGTATAATGGAATGTTGAACTTTCTCTTAATAGGGCTGGCATACAAAGGAATAGAAGTTATCTTACAAATGTATGGAGTTCTGGATCGTCTACATAAGCGGCATGGACAAGTTGGGCCGAAGGGCCTGTTTCCATGCTGTAAACCTCTATGACTCTACGACTCTACATGTCAAGTACCACATTCAGTTCTGGAGACCACACCTTCGGAAGGTTATATTGGTCTTGGAGGGGATGCAGCACAAATTCATCGGAATGATGCTAGAGCTAACAGGAGTGTAGATTGAAGATTAATTGGCATCTAAATTAAGTGTCTGAGATGATAAAAGGAGTTAATAAGGCAGATAGAAAGAAATTATTTCCTCTGGTGGAGGCTCCAGAACAAGGAGTCATAATCTTAAAATTAGAACTAGGCCACTCATGGATGATGTCAAGGTACAATTTTTCACACAAAGGATAGAGGGTATCTGGATCTCTCTCCCTCAGAATGCTGCTCAGGTGAGATCAATTGAAAAGTTCAAAGCTAAAGTTGTTATATTTTTGTTAGGTGAGGACAGAACCAAGATGGGTAGATGAAATCATATGAAGTTGCTTTGGTTCCAGATGAAGATAGGCTGCTCCCTGCCTTGAGGGGAGAGTTAGCTGGTGGTGACTTAACCTGAGGATCACCACACCTCAAGCAAGGGGCAAGGTTGGGAAGGAGGGACATTCGTGAATAATCTCAGCAGATACAAGAATTGAACCCACACTAATGGCAGCGCTCTGCGTCACAAACCAGCCATCCAGCCAACTCAGCTAACCGACCTCTATGCAGTAATATAATCATAGAATGGTACAACAAGGAAGGAGGCCATTTGGCCCATTGATTCTGTGTCAGGTCTCTGCAAGAGCAGTTCAGCTGGTCTCCAGCCCCCTTGCTCAGTGACCCTGCAATTTCTTTCCTCTTTTATGTGATTATGACATATGGAGTTAAGTTACATATTAACTATGATCTAATTGAATGAAGAACAAATGCAAGGGGCTAAATGGCCTACCATGAGTGCTAAATAAAACAGGTTTTATAAATTGTATGATCATGTGGCTGGAACGTTAGGAACTGTCCTGTATTATTTTTTTTTCTTAATTCATTTTACACGGTGTGGGGTTGCTGGCAAGGCCGGTATTTATTACCCATCCCTAATTGCCCTTCAGAAGGTGGGGGTAAGCTGCCTTCTTAAACTGCTGCAGTCCCTGAGGTGTAAGTTAGGGAGGGAGTTTCAGGATCTTGACCCTGCAACTGTGAAGGAACAGCAATGTATTTCAAAGTCAGGATGTTGAGTGACTTGGAGGAAAACCTCCAGGTGGTGGTATTCCCAGGTATCTGCTGCTCCTGTCCTGCTAGATGATGATGGTCGTGGGTTTGGAAGGTGCTGTCTAAGGAACAAAGAACAAAGAACAGTACAGCACAGGAAACAGGCCCTTCGGCCCTCCAAGCCTGTGCCGCTCCTTGGTCCAACTAGACCAATCGTTTGTATCCCTCCATTCCCAGGCTGCTCATGTGACTATCCAGGTAAGTCTTAAACGATGTCAGCGTGCCTGCCTCCACCACCCTACTTGGCAGCGCATTCCAGGCCCCCACCACCCTCTGTGTAAAAAACGTCCCTCTGATGTCTGAGTTATACTTCGCCCCTCTCAGCTTGAGCCCGTGACCCCTCGTGATCGTCACCTCCGACCTGGGAAAAAGCTTCCCACTGTTCACCCTATCTATACCCTTCATAATCTTGTATACCTCTATTAGATCTCCCCTCATTCTCCGGCTTTCCAAGGAGAACAACCCCAGTCTACCCAATCTCTCCTCATAGCTAAGACCCTCCATACCAGGCAACATCCTGGTAAACCTTCTCTGCACTCTCTCCAATGCCTCCACGTCCTTCTGGTAGTGCGGCGACCAGAACTGGACGCAGTACTCCAAATGCGGCCTAACCAGCGTTCTATACAGCTGCATCATCAGACTCCAGCTTTTATACTCTATACCCCGTCCTATAAAGGCAAGCATACCATATGCCTTCTTCACCACCTTCTCCACCTGTGTTGCCACCTTCAAGGATTTGTGGACTTGCACACCAAGGTCCCTAGAACCTTGGTGAGTTCCTACAGTGCAACTTGTAGATGGTACACACGGCTGCTACTGTTCAAGATTAATAAGGATTTTGATAAAGTACAAAAGGAGAAACTGTTTCCAATGGTGAGTTGGTGATGTGATGCAAGCAGATTCAATGATCAGAATCAAAATGGAGTTGGATATTTAATTGAACAAGAAAGAAAATGTCAAGTCTATGTAGAAAGGCCAGGGGAGTGGGGATGATTGGATAACTTTTTCAAAGGCACAATAGACTGAATGAGTGGCACAGTGGCACAGTGGTTAGCACTACCACTCGCAGCTCCTTGGACCTGGGTTCAATTCCAGCCTTGGGTGATTGCCTGTGTGGAATTTGTACATTGTCCCCGTGTCTGTGTGGGTTTCCTCCCACAGTCCCAAGATGTGCAGGTTAGATGGATTGGCGATGGAAAATGTGTGGGGTTATGGGGATAGGGTGGAGGAGAAGGCCTGGGTAAAATACTCTGTCAGTGAGTCGGTGCAGACTCGATGGGCCGAATGGCCCCTTCTGTAGGGATTCTATGTCTCCTATGCTGTGTGGTTCAATGAATCAGTGATTATGACAGACCAGATAACAAAACAATACTGCTACAGTTAAACCTCTCAGCAGCCTGCCAGTACAGCCTCAACTCTTGAAAAGACATTAACATGATTGCTTTACGATTGGATAACACAGATAACACATGAGGCAAAGAAATGATTGATACGGTTGAAGGAAATCAGGAGAAACAGCACAGTCTGCTCAGGTTGAGAAATGTTAGTCTCAAGGAGAGTTTCCAATCATGAAAACAAATGGATATCAAGTGATGAGGGAAGGAAATGAAACCTGATTAACAAACCTGTGTGTCTGTCTCCACGGGAGGGATGGAGGGAGGAAGGTCAGCAGAGATTTATTATAAGCAGAATGATATCTAAAGAAGAAAAAATAGATGTAATTCTGGTGTATGTGGAATGTACCTCAATCCGGAAGTGTGTAATTTGGGGAGTGGGGAAGGGGGGGGGAGGGGGGTTGGAGGGGTAGGGAGGTCCCCTGGTGGCATTGGCTTCACCCAGGGCATCATTACTCCCTGCACCCATGACCATCCCCACCCTACATGCCTTACATACCATACATGCAAAAACGTCTTTTTGCTGCTACGAGTTAAACAGCATGAAACAGATGTTCAGCCTATCATTCAAATGAGTCATTTGGTATATGAATTTCACTGCAAGTGTGATGCTAGGTAATTAGACCATGCATCCCAAAGACTGGCAGATCATATCAAACAGCATATCCCTGCCACTCTTCCCAATGGGCAAGGTATAGACCATACCCAACCAGCTTGGGCTTACAAAACCCCCAAAAAAGAATCCAACATTAGATGCGATGCTGCGATTGGACAACATTTGCTAAATGTTCCTCAGTGTGCTAAGAATTACACTGACAACCAATTTCAGATTGTCAGTTGGGCTCGGGATGTGGCACAATTTCCTATACTGGAAGCAACATATATTAATACACAGGGCTCTGTTCTTTGCAGACAGAAAGAACACGTACACACATTGTACCTGTTTCAGCTAAACAACTTACGTGACAGCCATTCGCTGGTTCTTTCCTCATGTCACTGCCGTGACCAATCAGAGACAAGCTGCCTGATTTAAATTTTCAAACAATGCTTGGCAGTTAATTGTCAGTCACCATTACCTGCTGTATTCTCCATGGTAACACCTCTACCAATCAGGATCCATTTCCAACCAATCAGCACTTTCTTCTCATGAAGTATAAATTTGTTGATTTCTCTTATATTGTTTCCTTGCGAGTGTTCTGATAAGTGCAAGACAGAAAGCTTCAACAAAAAATGTCTCATTTGTTCAACAATACCCACAGTTCATTTGCAGGACCACATGTCAGAAGGCCAGCCATTGAGATCTTTAGACTCAATCCAATTTTATAGACATTAAATTTAGCAAACAGAATCTAGTATAGGACATGTGGATTTTCATTTTCCTTGAATTTGCACTCAGAGTGTGCAGACCATTTCGCTGAGAAAATTAATTCTTGAAACATGCACCATGTGAATAGATAAAGCCCGCTTCATTGGTTTTATCTCCTCTAATGAATTTACCTTCTAAGGAAGAGAAGGTAATGCCGCTGGTTGCCCAAGGCAGATAGTCTGATCTGTCTCTGGGGCTTAGTTAATTTTCAGAAACACACCATGCTATGGATTCACTAATTAATGAGCAAAAGGTTCATAAGGCAGTGGCTTCTTGGGTCAGCTATTAGTTTGTCACTTTCTATTAGGATTAGGAATTGCAGCCAAAGAAGGGGATCAACTGTCCACAGGGATTCTCCTTGATCCTGAGGGTGGTGCTCCCATGGACCAAGGGAACCCACAAAAGATGTTCTCCCACACTTGCCCAATACCAGACCACATAGCTAAAGCTACAATAACGAAAATAGAAGATGCTGGAAAATCTCAGCAGGTCTGACAGCATCTGTGGAGAGAGAATAGAACCAATGTTTTGAGTTAGGATGACCCTTCGTCAGAGCTCAGCTAAAGCTGTCAGGTTCCTGCATGGAATGGGATCCCCCGACATAGGTTAAATACCACTGGGGCCCAAATGGGGCCCTTAGGTGGCCATTAATTGGTCACTCAAAGACCTCAATAGGCCCAAGGGCAACAGTCCATCCAACCCGTTGATGTGCTACTCAAACACGAGGCCTGAAGCTCAGTAAATGAAAGGCTTTTATTTACTGTAATGAAGCTGCCAGAACTTATATACACTATCCCAGACTGAAGGGGTCCCGGCCAGAGCAGGGACTCTTATCCCTCTCCCAGGAGGCGGAGCCCAACTGGGATGTGCCACAACACTACAGTACAAAGGTGTAACAACCCCACCCTAACCCCAACAGCAACAATAGCACAACCCAACAGTAACATATGTACATCCTTGTAGTACTGGCCAGCCCCTGGCTCAGTACTATCCAGTGGGAACCAACGATGGTTCACCACATTCACCCCTCCTTTGAGAACAAAGGCCGGCGGGGTACAAAAAACAGAATAAAGTGTCAGCAGTCTATAAGTTCAGACGGTCAGGGGGACCGCACCGTCGTTGTGACCTCCTCAATACCGGCGGTGACACCGGAGTAGGCACTTGCGGTGGCGTTCTCCCCAAGGCGGCGTCCAGCTGTTCTTCCATGGACTCACAGGCAGGTTGACCCTGAGGTGACGGTAGTCCATGGGATCCTGACACGCCCTGCGATGGTGACCATCTTCTGGGCTCAGGCAAGCTGTACATGAGAGTAAAATGGTTAAGCAATGGTCCCGATGCTGCCCGCGCCGTGTCCGGGGGAGAAACAAGAGATAAAGGGTTTGTTACAGGGGGTATGGGAGCAACAGGGGTTGCTACGTCCCCTGCTAGCGCCAGGTCTCGGATCGAGACCGTGTCCTCTCGCCCATGAGGGTATGCCACATAGGCATACTGAGGGTTGGCGTGGAGGAGATGGACCTGTTCGACCAACGGGTCGGACTTGCGGGCCCTTACATGTCGCCGCAGGAGGACGGGTCCTGAGTATGTCAACCAAGACGGTAATGAGGTCCCCGAGGAAGACTTCCGAGGGAATGAGAACATCCTCTCGTGGGGAGTAGCATTGGTTGCCGTACACAGGAGTGAGCGAATAGAATGGAGCGCATCAGGGAGCACCTCTTGCCAACGGGAGACTGGAAGACCTTTTGACTTCAACGCCAGTAAGACAGCCTTCCAGACTGTAGCATTCTCGCGTTCCACCTGTCCATTACCCCTAGGGTTGTAGCTCGTGGTCCTACTAGAGGCAATCCCGTATGAGAGCAGGAATTGCCTCAAGTCATCGCTCATGAACAACGAGCCCCTGTCGCTATGGATGTAGCCGGGGTACCCGAACAGGGTAAAGAGATCACGGAATGCCTTGATAACCGTGGCAGCGGATGTATCAGAGCAGGGAACAACAAAAGGGAACCGAGAGTACACGTCAATGATATTGAGGAAGTACACATTCTGATCTGTTGAGGGAAGGGGGCCCTTAAAATCCACACTCAGTCTCTCGAAGGGACGAGTGGCCTTGATTAAATATGCCCGGTCAGGTCGGTAAAAGTGCGGTTTGCATTCCGCGCAAACCCGACAGCTCCTTGTGACTGACCTGACGTCCTCCACCGAGTAAGGCAGGTTGCGGGCTTTTATAAAGTGGTAGAGTCGAGTGACCCCAGGATGGCACAGGTCATTATGGAGGGCGTGCAAACGGTCCTCCTGTATACTAGCGCATGTTCCACGCGAGAGGGCATCCCAGGGCTCATTGAGTTTCCCTGGACGGTACATGATGTCATAGTTATAGGTGGAGAGTTCAATTCTCCACCGCAAGATCTTGTCATTCTTGATCTTGCCCCTCTGCGTGTTGTTAAACATGAACGCCACGGACCGCTGGTCCGTGATCAGGGTGAACCGTTTTCCCGCCAAGTAATGGCGCCAGTGCCTGACGGCCTCCACAATGGCCTGGGCTTCCTTTTCCACCGCTGAATGCCGAATTTCGGGGCCTTGGAGGGTGCGGGAAAAAAATGCGACAGGCCTGCCCGCCTGGTTAAGTGTGGCGGCCAGGGCGAAATCAGATGCATCGCTCTCCACCTGAAAGGGGATGGACTCGTCAACAGCATGCATCGTAGCTTTCGCGATGTCGGCTTTCAATTTATCGAAGGCCAATCGGGCCTCTGGCGTTAAGGGAAAAGTCGTGGACTTAATGAGTGGACGGGCTTTGTCCGCGTAGTTGGGAACCCACTGCGCATAATAAGAGAAGAAGCCTAAGCATCTTCTCAGTGCTTTTGCACTAGCAGGTAAGGGAAGTTCAGAAAGGGGGCGCATACGGTCTGGATCAGGGCCAATGACCCCGTTTTCCACCACGTATCCTAGGATGGCTAAACGGCACGTACGAAACACACACTTCTCCCTGTTGTAGGTCAAGTTCAGGCGAGATGCAGTGCATAGGAAGTTCAGGAGATTCGTGTCGTGGTCCTGCTGGTCATGGCCGCAGATGGTGACATTATCCAGGTACGGGAAGGTAGCCCGCAGCCCGTTCTGGTCCACCATTCGGTCCATAGCATGCTGGAAGACCGAGACCCCATTGGTGACACCAAAGGGAACCCTGAGAAAATGGTACAAGCGACCATCCGCCTCAAAAGCCGTGTATTGTCGGTCCTCTGGGCGAATGGGGAGTTGGTGGTAGGCAGACTTGAGGTCTATGGTGGAGAACACCCGGTACTGCGCAATCTGATTGACCATATCAGATATGCGTGGGAGGGGATACGCATCCAGCTGCGTATATCGGTTAATGGTCTGACTGTAGTCAATGACCATCCGGGGTTTGTTCCCGCTCTTGACCACCACGACCTGCGCTCTCCAGGGACTAGCACTGGGTTGTATGATCCTTTCTTTGAGGAGCCGCTGAACCTCAGATCTAATGGAGATCCGATCCTCAGCGCTGTAACGCCTACTTTTAGTCGCGATGGGCTTGCAGCCTGGCACAAGATTCTGGAACAAGGAGGCAGTGGTGATCTTCAGCGTCGAGAGGCTGCAGGCGGGGCGCGTTGGGCAATTTGGGGGCTGCTGCTGTTTTCCCACTGCCAGTGAAGGGAGTGGCCCACCGTACTGTAGGATTACACTCCTCAAGTGGACCATGAAGTTTAGTCCGAGAAGTATTGGCGCGCAAAGATACGGCAACACGAGGAGCTTGAAACGCTCGTAAACTGTGCCTTGCACCTTCAAGGTTACCACGCAACTCCCTAGCACGGCAACAGACTGGGGCCTTGATGCCATAGAGATTGTCTGTTTGGCAGGTTGAATCTGGAGTCCACACCGCTTCACAGTGTCCGGGTGGATAAAGCTCTCAGTGCTCCCGCTGTCAAACAGACAATAAATCACGTGGTCATTTACCTGGATATTCATCATAGATTTGTCAAGTCTATGAGGCTTGGATGATCGACGCCACCGTTGGTTCATGAGCGCCACTGCAGGCAGCTGAAATCGATGAGGAAGACACCTGCTGGTCGTTCGTGGTCAGTGTCGACCAACATGGCCGCTCCCATGAGTCGCACATGGGTGAGGGCGCCAAACTCAGCGACCCCTGGTGGTCATACTCCTCTGACTCCATCGACCGTAATGGCGTCGTCCTGGTCTCGCACGTGGACGAACCCCACGATGACTTAGACGACGAAGACCCGAGCTCTGAAGAATTGCAGGCCGCACTGCGTTCCTGGGTTTAGATCAGCACACTTTTGAATAGTGCCCTTTTTTACCGCATGCGGTGCACAACACAGCTTTAGCGGAACACCATTGCCGAGTATGCTTCGCTCCCCCACAGAAATAGCACCGTGGGCCGCCCGGGACTGCTGCCGTCGTCTGGCCCGAGTGTGAGCACGCCATTACGCAGCATTTCGAACCCGAGGGACGAGGAGGGATTGGCGACTGCTCCTGCCACGTTGTCTCCACATGGTCCTCCGGATATAATACTAAGCTTTTGGAGGCCGTCTCGAGCATCTCTGCTAGCTCGATGGTCTGAGTAAGGTTAAGGTTACCCTTCTCCAACAGTTTAAGTCGAATGTACGATGATCCGACCCCGGCCACAAACGCATCTCGGGCAAGGTCGTACATGCTCTGCTCAGCCGACACAGCTTTGCAGTTACAGCCCCTGGCTAGCTGTAGGAGCTCGTTCGCATATTCCTCCATCGTTTCGCCAGACTGCCGTTGTCGAGTGGCTAGGAGGTAATGAGCGTGTATCTCATTGGGTGGTTTGATATAGCGCTTCTTCAGAAGCTCGAGGGCCTTAGTATAATTGGTGGCCGCACGGATCACGAGGTAGACAGTGTCGCTTACCCTCGCATGGAGGACCCGGAGTCTGTCATCATCTGTGGTGACCGCTGCGGAGGCTGCCAGGTAGTCTTCGAAGCACTTCAGCCAGTGGTCAAAGGTGTTAGAAGCGCCCACCGCACGTGGATCTAGCGTAAGGCGTTCCGGCTTCAGAATTTGCTCCATACTCTCTCTTTTTTTTTCTCTTCGACGAGAGTTTAACGACAGTAAATAAAATTGATGCGCTACTCAAACACGAGGCCTGAAGCTCAGTAAATGAAAGGCTTTTATTTACTGTAATGAAGCTGCCAGAACTTATATACACTATCCCAGACTGAAGGGGTCCCGGCCAGAGCAGGGACTCTTATACCTCTCCCAGGAGGCGGAGCCCAACTGGGATGTGCCACAACACTACAGTACAAAGGTGTAACAACCCCACCCTAACCCCAACAGCAACAATAGCACAACCCAACAGTAACATATGTACATCCTTGTAGTACTGGCCAGCCCCTGGCTCAGTACTATCCAGTGGGAACCAACGATGGTTCACCACACTCGTCCCCTGCCCTCCCGTCAAAATTTCAGCCAGGTCAAGGGCATGCACCAAGGCCACCCCTTGTATTTTATGTGCTCCCTGCTTTCAAATATGCCACTGAGGGAGTGTAAAATTCAGCTCACAGAATGGTGTGGAGAAGCTGTATTTACGTGTCAGATAACCATTAAATCTGTCAGAAAGAAATTAAGGCTTGTCCATTCCGGTAGAAGTAAATTTTTGATAGCATAATAAGTCTTAACTACTGCCAAATAGCCTCTCTGACAGTGAAAATTAACTTTAACAAGACTCATTCCTGCATACCTTCATTCATGTTGGAACTTCTTTTTCAAATTAAGAAATACTAAATAATTTTATTTTAAAATTTTCTCTTTGTCTCTTATCTCTTTCTTAATCCAATTTTTGTTTCCCACTTTTTATTTTAATTCCTGTACCTGAATTAGCATTGAATTATATATTCTAATTGAAATTTCTTGCTCAGTGGATGGGCAGGATTTGTGCTTGGACCAGGTATTAGTTCTTCTGTATATGCAAATAAGGAGTCTAATTCTTAATCATAGAAAATGTATGGGCTTGTGCAAATTTAATGACGGCACCTCTGACCACAAAATGCAGCCCAATTATGGCAAAGTTAGTAAGATATTCAACCCAATGTGGAGTCAGCACAAGCTAATTGGTGGGAGGTAGTAGGAGGTATGTGCCAGGGGACAGGTGACCAGACTTGACCAGAAGCCACAGTGGAGGACATCTTTACTGGTCCCTGTCCCAGGGCCTGATGGCACTTGCTGGACAGCAGTTGGAGGTGATTTTCCAAGTGGAACAGTTTTGGGAGGACCAAGCAATCATGCAGTCTAGGCTGTGGTTTGCAGAAGAGGCCCTCATGACCCTATCCAGGGTGAAAACTGGCCTATGTGACCAGGTTTGGATGACGAAAGAAGAGGCTGTGGCAAAACTGAAAAGGGCGAACAGGAAGGCTTGATCTGAAGTGGGAGATAAAGAAAAATAAAGTTACTGCCACTATTTTGGTTACTTTAAAGGAACCGATTTAACATGAACCAGCCAGAGAAAGCACAGGGGTGTTACTGAAGGTTCAGATAAAGATGGAGCCATGTCAACAAAGCTGGGAATAGCAGATCTGAGGAGTTTTTTGGAAAAGTGTATCATTTGATGGAACTCGAGTTAGTTGGAAGCTACTGTCCGAAGAAGATCGCTAGCTAAATATTTGAAGAAAAAGAGTCAGAATTCTTCCCAAGGAAGTTCAGAACTTTGAAGGAGTTTGTGGTTGAAATTGGTGACATATATGCTAAATGCGCTGTGAGATGTTTCTTTGTTACATCTGCTATTTATAGTTTATATTGGCAGCAATTTTGTCTGTTAAGTAATGTTTAATTTATCTCGATTTTGATTTGATTGTTAAAGTACCAGTTATAAAAAATGAAATCTTATCCATTCATTTTTCTATTGGGGTTGTTCAGTAAATTTGGTTCTTTGGTTCTTGGTGTCCACGGGGATCATTACAAAGTACAAACTGCATATTCCAATTCTAATGCTTTGTCTATGGCCAGGATCAAGTCATTATGGGAACACAAACTTCATCATAATGAAATTACAAACATTTTTTAAAAATCACGCTTTAAAAAAAATATGAAGTACCAATCCAGATTTGGTACATCATTTTTTTATTTTTTAGTGTTTGCTAGTCATTTCAGAGACATGCCTGGTTCAATCCTCCCACTATGCTCAGTTGCTGATCATAGTTACTCACACTGCTTTCTAAAGCATATCTCTAGAGAGATGAAGTGAAAATCAGCATGGAGGATTCACAGCAGGTCACTGGCATACATTCTCTGGCTACCTTCAAATAGAGAAATCAACAAAGCATCCATTTGTCTTTGGAATAGCAGAATACAAGAAGCCTGACAATGACAATAATTTAAAAAATGAAAATGAAGAACAAAAGAAAATTGTAATACAAAAAAATAGTCAAATGCTTTTGATTTTCTAGTCGGGGTTCAATGGCTTCAGTGAATAACTAATGAATATTTTCCTTCCATTTCCATGTGCTATAGTTAAGAAAGTCCACCAACACCTCTATTTTCTCAGGAGGCTAATGAAATTCAGCATGTCCACTATGACTCTCACCAATGTTTACAGATGTGCCATAGAAAGCATTCTTTCTGGTTGTATCACAGCTTGGTATGGATCCTACTCTGACCAAGACCGCAAGAAATTCCAAAGGGTTGTGAACATAGCCCAATCCATCACGTAAACTAGCCTCCCATCCATTGACTCTGTCTACACTCCCTGCTGCCTCAGAAAAACAGCCAGCATAATCAAGGACCCCATGCACCCCGGACATTCTCTCTTTCACCTTCTTCCGTCGGGATCACGTACCAATCGACTCAAGAACAGCGTCTTCCCTGCTACCATCAGAATGGACCTACCTTATATTAAGTTGATCTTTCTCTGTAGCCTAGCTATGACTGTAAGACTACATTCTGCACCCCCTCCTTTCCTTCTCCCCTATGTACTCTATGAACGGTATGCTTTGTCTGTATAAGCGCACAAGAAGCAATACTTTTCACTGTATACCAATACAATAGGGCAGCACGATATCATAGGGCGGCACAGTAGCATAGGACAGCACGGTAGCACAGTGGTTAGCACTGCAGCTTCACAGTGCCAGGGAACCAAGTTCAATTCCCGCTTGGGTCACTGTCTGTGTGGTGTTTGCACGTTCTCCCCATGTCTGCTTGGGTTTCCTCCGGATGCCCCGGTTTCCTCCCACATTCTGAAAGATGTGCTGGTTAGGTGCATTGACCCAAACAGGCGCCGGAGTGTGGCAACTAGGGGAACTTCACAGTAACTTCATTGTAGTGTTAATGCAAGCCTTACTTGTGGCTAATAAATAAACTTTCACTTTCATGTGACAATAATAAATCAAATCAAATGTAATCAGCTTAAAAACCAACAAACAAAAATATTATTGCAACAAAGGATCAATATCTCAATGAAAAAGTTAAGTATTATATATGCATTGCCTGATTATATTTCAAAGCTGTTTTTTAATATCAAATCAATTTGTGTCATAAAGGAAGACTAGGAATAGCAAGCTGGCACAAACAACACACAGAACAATCATTTCATTTGAACAACGAGGCCTGAGATTCAGCCAATATTGGGCCTTGGATCTCATATTGAGGCTCAGGTGGGAACAAGAGCATTGAATATCTAGGCCGCATATTTTATGGTTTTAATGTGCCGCTTCATCAGATGTGGAAAAATTCTGAATTCCTTCTTGCATATGTTATGATAATTACTGCTTTTAAGATGATATAAAATGTGACATTGTTGGGTTTGAGACTTTGAAAACAAAACTAGCAGTTTGAATGTCAAACCAGGAAGACATGCTGATGGATGAGTAAACTCTTTGACAGCCCCGAGAGCCAATTATGCTTGCATGACCAAACTTGTCTGTGGTAAGGGATATTTTTGCAGGGTAAGTGTTATTACTGCAGCATTTCCTATGTCTAGTGAGATAAGCGTCACTAACATAACAACATCTGTCTTCAGAATAAATAAAGCTAACAGTTACAATCGGAAGTAAATAATTTTGAGTGAAACGATTATTAGAACGCAATTCAGTAAAATAAAACCTGAATCAACCCCCCACCCCCTGCGTTACAGGTCAGGTACTATTGTAAGATCAATGTGGTTGATTTTAACTGTTGGGCAAATGTTGAGTGGAACATGCCGGCAAGCCGCTCGATCCTAACAGGATATGTGGTCCAGTTTGTGTACAAATCCTCCTTAACAAGCTGGCAGCTAACTGTGAGCATCAAACAGATGCCTCCGTGCAGCTTGCCAGTGTAATATCAGGGGTCTGAATGCCAACCCAACCGGCAGGAAGGTAGTACCAGGGTTGGGGCAGAGGGTGGTGAGGAGATGATAATGAGGGGGAGGAGCCCAGGGTACAACAGTCTGCATTTTTCTCATGGAGTACAGGGGGGGAGCAATCCAGCTCTTCCTGGCCCCACAAAAATAATTCTAAATTCACCCTTTTTGACCTTCTGCTGCACCAGCTGGTGAAACTAAACAAAGCATCAACTGTGAACAGGCCACACAGTCCAACAAAATTACAGTCAAGGTGCTACATTCAGCATACAACCTGATCTGCATATTAAAAGAGTCCATCATGCAAAAAAAATGGGAGTTATGAGCTGATAATTGCAGCTATATTAAATTAATAACTTACCTGTTCCAGGGAGAACTAAGTTTTTTTTTGTTCGTGGGTTGTGGGCATCGCTGGCTGGCCATCCCCGAGGGCATTGGAGAGTCAACCACATTGCTGTGGGCCTGGAGTCATATATAGGCCAGATAAATTTACTTCCCTAAAGAGCATTAGAGAACCAGATGGGTTTTTACAACAATCAACAATGGTCTCAAAGTTCATCATTAGACTATTAATTCCAATTTTTTATTGAATTCAAATTTCATAATCTGCCGCGGTGAGATTCGAAACCGGATCCCCTGAACATTACACTGGGTCTCTAGATTACTAGTCCAATGAAAATACCACCATGCCACCACCTCCCCTTCCAGCAGGGTGTCCACAGAGAAGTTCATACAATTATTCTAGTGGTTATTGTGGTGAACCATCGTTGGTTACCACTGTGGGGTTATTCCAATGTTACTGTTGGGTTAGGGTGTTGCCACTGTGGGGGTTGTTATAATGTTGTTGGGTTAGGGTGTTTACACTGTGGGATTAATATACCTGTGGTGGATGCTGTTATGGCACATCCCGGTCGGGCCCCGCCTCCTGGGGAGAGGTATAAGACCCTCTGCTCAGGCGGGACCCCTCCAGTCTGGATTGGTGTACTCGTGTTAGATAGTTCCATTGTTTGTCAATAAAAGCCTTCAATCGCTGAAGCCTTGTACCTCGTGCTTGATTGTCACGCATCAATTTTATTGACAAACACAAAACTCTCGACAGTAAAGAGAGTATGGAGCAAATGCTGAAACCAGAGCATCTGACGCTGGACCCACGTGCGGTCGGTGCCTCTAACACCTTCGACCACTGGCTGAAGTGTTTCGAGGACTACCTGGCGGCCTCTGCAGCAGTTACTACGGACGACGACAAACTCCAGGTCCTCCACGCGAGGGTAAGCGACACGGTCTATCTTGCGATTCGTGCGGCCACCACTTACCCGAGGGCCACCGAGCTCTTGAAGAAACGATACACGAGACTACCCAACGAGATTCACGCTCGTTACCTCCTCGCTACACGACGTCGGCAGTCGGGCGAAACCATGGAGGACTACGCCAATGAGCTCTTGCAGCTTGCCAGGGGCTGCGACTGCAAAGCTGTGTCGGCTGAGCAGTATATGTACGACCTCGCCCGAGATGCGTTTGTAGCAGGGGTAGGGTCCTCGTACATCCGGCTTAAGCTACTGGAGAAAGGGAACCTCAACCTGACCCAAGCGATGGAGATGGCTGAGATGCTGGAGGCAGCGTCGAAAAGCTTGGCTCTGTACCCCGAAGACCACGTGGAGACAACGTGGCAGGAGCAAGCACAAATCCCTCCTCGCCCCACGGGTTCGCGCTCCCATATCGACCCGACGACGGCGGCAGCTCCAGGCGGCCAGCGGTGCTATTTTTGCGGAGGGGCCAAGCATCCACGGCAACAGTGCCCAGCTAAAACAGTGATCTGCAGTCAGTGCGGTAAAAAGGGGCACTACGCGAAAGTCTGCAGATCGAAGCCCAAGAACGGCAGTGCAGCCTGTGACCCTCCAGAGCGGAGACAATCTCCTTCGGCGTCGCAGTATCCACGAGGTCCGACCACGTGCGAATCCAGGACGACGCCATCGTGGCTGGCGGAGGAGGAAGATGACCACCAGGAGTCGCTACGCTTGGCGCCCTCACCCACGTGCGATTCATGGGGGCGGCCATCGTGGTCGACGACGACCAGGAGCGACCAGCAGGGGTCCTCAGTATCAACCTCGGCTGCCTGCAGTGACATCCAAGGGCCAACGGTGGCGTCGATCTCTCTGGACCAGACAAAGCATCACAGGCTTGACTGTTCGATGATGAACATCAAGGTAAATGGTCGTACTGTGTATTGTCTGTTTGACAGTGGGAGTACCGAGAGTTTTATTCACCCTGACACTGCAAAGAGGTGTGGACTCCGGGTTCTACCTGCCAAACAGACAATTTCTATGGCATCACGGTCCCGGTCTGTACCGATCCAAGGACGTTGTATGGTAACCCTGGAGGTGCAGGGCACAATTTACGAGCGATACAGGCTCCCTGTGTTACCGCACCTTTGCGCGCCAATTCTCCTCGGACTAAACTTTATGGTCCACATGAAGAGTGTGATCCTACGGTACGGTGGGCCACTCCCTTCGCTGGCAGTAGGGAATCAGCCGCAGCCTCCAAGTTGTCCAAAGCGCCCCGCATGCAATCTTTCCACACTAAAGATCACCACACCCTCCTTAATTAAGAATCTGGTACCAGGCTGCAAGCCCATCGCTACTAAAAGTAGGCGTTACAGCGCTGAAGACCGGATCTTCATTAGATCTGAGGTTCAGCGGCTCCTCAAAGAAGGGATCATACAGCCCAGTGCTAGTCCGTGGAGAGCGCAGGTCGTGGTGGTTAAAAGCGGGAACAAACCCCGGATGGTCATCGACTACAGTCAGACCATTAATCGTTATACGCAGCTGGATGCGTATCCTCTCCCGCGCATATCTGATATGGTCAATCAGATTGCGCAGTACCGGGTGTTCTCCACCATAGACCTTAAGTCCGCCTACCACCAACTCCCCATCCGCCCAGAGGACCGACAATATACGGCTTTTGAGGCGGATAGTCGTCTGTATCAGTTTCTTAGGGTTCCATTTGGTGTCACCAATGGGGTCTCGGTCTTCCAGCGTGCTATGGACCGAATGGTGGACCAGAACGGGTTGCGGGCTACCTTCCCGTACCTGGATAACGTCACCATCTGCGGCCATGACCAGCAGGACCATGACACAAACCTCCAGAACTTTCTGCGCACTGCGTCTCGCCTGAATCTGACCTATAACAGGGAGAAGTGTGTATTCCGTACGCGCAGGTTAGCTATCCTGGGATACGTGGTGGAAAACGGGGTCATTGGCCCTGATCCAGACCGTATGCGCCCCCTCACCGAACTTCCCTTGCCCGCTAGCGCAAAAGCACTGAGGAGATGCCTCGGCTTTTTTTCTTATTATGCGCAGTGGGTCCCCAACTACGCGGACAAAGCCCGTCCGCTCATCAAGTCCACGACTTTCCCACTCACGCCGGAGGCCCAATTGGCCTTCAAGGCTTTGAAAAGTGACATTGCGAAAGCCACGATGCACGCGGTGGATGAATCCATCCCTTTTCAGGTGGAAAGTGATGCATCGGATTTCGCCCTGGCCGCCACACTGAACCAGGCAGGCAGGCCCATCGCGTTTTTTTCCCGCACCCTTCAAGGTCCCGAAATTCGGCATTCAGCGGTGGAGAAGGAGGCTCAGGCTATTGTGGAGGCCATCAGACACTGGCGCCATTACCTGGCAGGGAAGCGGTTCACCCTGATCACGGATCAACGATCCGTGGCGTTTATGTTCAGTAATACGCAGAGGGGCAAGATCAAGAATGATAAGATCTTGCGGTGGAGAATTGAGCTCTCCACCTATAATTACGATATTATGTATCGTCCAGGGAAACTCAATGAGCCCTCGTATGCCCTCTCGCGCGGAACATGCACTATCATGCAGGAGGACCGCTTGAACGCCCTCCATAATGACCTGTGCCATCCTGGGGTCACTCGGCTCTACCACTTCATAAAAGCCGTAACCTGCCCTACTCGGTGGAGGATGTCAGGTCTGTAACGAGAAGCTGTCGGATTTGCGCGGAATGCAAACCGCACTTTTATCGACCTGACCGGGCACAATTGGTCAAGGCCATTCGCCCCTTCGAGAGGCTGAGTGTGGATTTTAAGGGCCCCCTTCCCTCAACGGACCGGAATGTGTACTTTCTCAATATCATAGATGAATACTCCCGGTTCCCGTTTGTTGTCCCCTGTGCGGACACGTCGACTGCCACAGTGATTAAGGCATTCAGTGAACTTTTTACCCTGTTCGGGTACCCCTGCTACATACATAGCGACAGGGGCTCGTCGTTCATGAGTAACGACTTGAGGCAATTCCTGCTCTCATACGGGATTGCCTCCAGTAGAACCACGAGCTACAACCCTAGGGGTAACGGACAGGTGGAGAGAGAGAATGCTACAGTCTGGAAGGCTGTCCTATTGGCGCTGAAGTCCAGGGGCCTTCCAGTCTCCCGGTGGCAGGAGGTCCTTCCAAATGCGCTTCATTCCATTCGCTCCCTCCTGTGTACGGCAACCAATGCTACTCCCCACGAGAGGATGTTCTCATTCCCTCGGAAGTCGTCCTCGGGGATCTCCTTACCAGCCTGGTTGACGTACCCAGGACCCGTCCTTCTGCGGCGACATGTGAGGGCCCGCAAGTTCGACCCCTTGGTCGAACCGGTCCAACTCCTCCACGCCAACCCTCAGTATGCCTATGTGGCATATCCTGACGGGCGAGAGGACACAGTCTCGATTCGAGACCTGGCGCCCGCAGGGGACGTAGCAACTCCTGTCGCTCCTATACCCCCTGTCACGAACCCCCTTTCACTTCTTTCTTCCCCAGACGTGGCGCGGTCAGCACCGGGACCAGTGCATAACAGTTATACTCCCATGTACAGCTTGCCTGAGACTCGGAGATCGGCGCCACCACAAAAGGTACCAGGATCCCCTGCACCACCGCTTCACCAGGGTCAACCGGCCCGTGAGTCCTTGAGGGGACAGCCGGACGCTGTTTTGGAGAGAACGCCACCGCAAGCACCTGCTCCGGTGTCGCAACCGGTGTTGAGAAGATCACAGCGACGGTGCGGTCCTCCAGACCGTCTGGACTTGTAAATTTTGTATATATGTAATCTGTTTTCGCACCCCGCCGGCCTTTGTTTTTAAAGGAGGGGTGAATGTGGTGAACCATCGTTGGTTACCACTGTGGGGTTATTCCAATGTTACTGTTGGGTTAGGGTGTTGCCACTGTGGGGGTTGTTATAATGTTGTTGGGTTAGGGTGTTTACACTGTGGGATTAATATACCTGTGTTGGATGCTGTTATGGCACATCCCAGTCGGGCCCCGCCTCCTGGGGAGAGGTATAAGACCCTCTGCTCAGGCGGGACCCCTCCAGTCTGGATTGGTGTACTCGTGTTAGATAGTTCCATTGTTTGTCAATAAAAGCCTTCAATCGCTGAAGCCTTGTACCTCGTGCTTGATTGTCGCGCATCAGTTATACAAGTCAAACCCAAGAATAGAGATTATACTTGAAGATATTACAGTTACAGAAGAGAACGCAATTTCACACAGAGGTACTATCGCAGAGCTTGATTTTTGCAGTTGGACCAACTCTAGACGACATTATGAATGGTGGGTGGGACCTAGGATTCAGAAGACCTGTTTTCATTTCCAGCAGATCCCATTTTTTGCCAGCAGGAGGAAGGGGTGGGGCATGAATCACACAGGTGAATGTGGGCATGGACTGGATAAGGACACGACCCAAAGGTGAGCTGAATATGTGTGTGGGAGAGTGAGTGGTGGTGCCTATTGAGCTGGCAATGAATGAGATCCCTATGGATGGGTGCATGAGTTTGTTAGCTAAGAGAGATGAGAAGAGTGATTTACCCTGGTGGTATGGAGGAGATTGCTCATCCTCTTTCGGCACTGGGTTGTTGTCCTCTTTTAGGGGGCATTGTCACTGACCACTGCCTCCCATGCTGAATTGGTGTCCTTGCTTGGTGGCCTTCACCCAGCGCAGAGTTAGAGGACATCATGGTGGGCCTCAATGGATCTAGCAGGCACTTGAGGGAGATGTCACTAAAGTTAGGGGCAGTATGCTTTTTAACTTTGGCAGTCATCAGTTCCCAGTGGCTTCCTGTTCTTTGAGGCATGTTAGCGCTGTGCAGAGACAACCTTTTGATAAGGTGCCCAGATTATTGAAGCTCTGAGGTCAAGGTGGGTGAATCAGAGGCCGCCCTACCAGTGATCCGACGTGAAACAGGTGCTTCAACTATTTTTTAAACAAAATGCAAACTATGCAGCAGTGAAAGTCACCACTGCTTGAATTCAGTCTTTGCTGATTTCTGGGATGATTCCACCCAATGTTTTCCAAGCAACAATCTTTTACTTATAAGCCATGAAAATTCAGCCTTCAGAAGCTGAGGAAGTTTATACACTCAGCAGTGAATTCCTTTCTTTCACAGAGACATCATCCACTCGACCCCAGGGCAGAGATCGAAGTTATGAATTTCAGTTTCTTCACAAAGTAAGGCCAGAGGCCAGAGAAGCCACTGTGGCAGGTTAGTTCACGGCCCACTTCTCTTTGAAAAGTTTGCAAAATCTGAAGGCCTCCGCTTCCAAAACAAACCACAGTGATCTCTGCCCCTCTCAACCCCTATCGCTTCATGGCCCTGAATTTCCCACGATCTTGGCTGCTTCTTTTAAAAAAAAACTCGTTAGGTTTTCGGCACCCTGAATGTCCTGCACTCTGAGTGATTCAGTGAGTGTGGGCTAATTTGAAAGCCGAGAGGCATAAACCCTGCAGGTTGTTTTCTTTCTTTTCCCTCTGCATTTTGGGGGACTTCTCAACTGTCAGCCATCGGCCATTTTTTAAATGTTTAAAGCGACAGTCTCTCTGTTTCTTCTTTTTGAACTCTGCATCAATTCTTTGTTTTCTTTTACTCAAGTTCCTTTCTTAAAAGGAGTTAAAGCCACAGCACTTCTTGCTGTTAGCTCTCCATGGTTATCTTAGCACAATATGATTTTCAGCTTGTCAGACTGTATGTGTTGACCTTCTTTAAGCTCAATCCATTTCAATGTGCTACCAAACGTAATGAGTAATGTTGAATCATTCTAGACTCTATTTTTGCCTGAAATCAATATTTAATAATAAACCTGCTATACAAACATGATTTGAACTCATTTTATTGATATATTAACACAAGTATTACTCACACTGAAATCAAAGTGAACAGTTCACCTTTTTTTGTGTTTCTCACAGCTCCGTCAATCCTGCAGATTGCAACATATGTCTGGAAATAGAAATGAAATCCTTTTTATTTTGTGTCACTGAAGTGCAGTTCATACATTCTAGATTTGTTCTATATTCATGTTTTAAAACACAGTTATGTGTCATTAGGTCTCCTGTTAATATAATGTCAATGATTTTTTTCAATATCAATGCCAAATTGAATGCAATGCCAAGTTTTCCACCCACATTGACAATATGTATAAATCTAAAGGTTTGAGTGTCAGCTTGGCTCAGCTGGAAGCACTCCTGACTTAAGCCTAGAAGGCTCTGGATTCAAGCCCATTTCAGGTTTGGGAGTATATAATCTAGACTGATACCCACAGGCTGCATTGGTGGAGAGTCCATATTTCAAATAAGACATCAAACTGAGGCCCTGCTTGTCTGTTCTGGTAGATGTAAAAAAAGAGTCCATTGCACTGAAGAACACATGTCAAAGCAACACTTCAGTGTTAATAATGGCATTTAAAAATGAGCTGTTATTTCTAACTAGGACTAAGCACTCAGACAAAATGTTAGTTGTTTTCTATCATGCTGCAAAGTTAAAAGGCACTCTTAAAGTTGAACGATATCTTTGCAGTGCAGCTGATCTTCAATTTCTTGCATGTGTTTGCTGTCTTCTTTCCGCATTTGTATCCCTTAGGTATTCAATGGCTTCTCTTTTTCTACGATTGACCTTGTAGCCTTCTGACTCCCCAGTAGAAGATACCTAAATATATGTGATCTTCCTCTTGTCATTACTTCAGCGTGTAAACAAGGTCTGAGGAGCAGGAAGGACAGTGTATTATCAGAGCTTCGTTTTGAAAATGTATAGCTGTTAATATTTTGTGAATTTGTGTTTGGTGATTTTCGACAGAACATTAGATTTGTACTTTCTGTATGCATATTGTTCGAGTACCGGACCAGAACCCAAATTATATTTGGAAGCTAGACTAGACCACAACATGTTTTTCTTTTTTCATAAATATGAGGATAGGATATTCCTCTAAGTATGGACAAACTTTATTTAATAACTCTAACAAATGAATCAGCTTAATCATTAACCATTGAACAATATTTAAAAATGAAAGTAAACAACTTTACTAGCTTATGTTCCAGTTCTAAATACACACCACTTATGCATAGATAAAAACGACTTTCAAATAAATACAGTTAGCAAACCCAAACATACTTGCTATAAATTGTCTTGACAATCTGGAAGCCTTCAGACAAAGATTTTGTGGAGAGAGAGTGAGTTATCAGGAACAGCCTGCAAGTCCCTCTGACTTTAGCAGAGCTCTAACTGAAACTGAACAAACACAAAATCCCTGCCACAGACCTATCTCCTCTCATTAACCACATAATCATATGACCCTGCCTACCTAAACCCGCATTCCATTCCTTTGACCAAAACCCCCAGGTTTTCTTTTCATATACAAAAGTCCATTAGCTCTATCATAAGTGAATACTACATAGCTAAAATGAGCAATTATCCTTCTCTCCCAGTGTCTGAGCTGCATTCCCCAGACATACCGACTGCCTGTAGAATAAAGCTGAATTTTAAATATTCCCCTTAAATATAAAAAAGCATATATATTTAGATATATATCAATTGCACTACTATCATCACAATATGAAGCTCAGTATAAAATAGGTAAAGGCTCATTTCTCTTGAATGAAGATAACAGACAATAAATAAGGTAAGTGATATTGTATTTAAAAACAGAAAATGCTGGGTAAGCTCAGCTGGTCTAGTAGCAGATGTGGAGAGAGAAACAGAGTTAATGTTTCAAGTCCATATGACCCTTCTACAGAACTGAAGAGGGGTAGACATGTAATGGATTATATAGTTGGCGAAGGGGGTGGAAGAGGTGGGGCAGAATAAAAGGTCAGGGATAGGTCAGAGCCAAAGAGAGATTGACAAACATGTCATGAACATAAGACAAAGTGGATGTTAATGGTGCTGCCAGACCTGCAGAATTGGGCTGCACTTGGCACAGTGGTTAGCACTGCTGCCTCACATTATCAGGGACCCAGGTTCGATTCTGGCCTTGGGTGACTGTCTGTGTGGAGTTTGCACATTCTCGCCATGTCATGTGTGTTTCCTCTGGGTGATCCGGTTTCCTCCGATTGTCTGAAGATTTGTGGGCTAGGCGGATTGGCCATGTTAAATTGCTCATTACTTTCCAAGGGTTTGTAGTTCGGGTGAATTAGCCATGGTAAATTTATAGGGTTACAGGGATTGGGCAGAGTGGGGTGGGCCTGGGTGGGATGCTCAAAGAGTCCATCAAGACTTGATGGGCCGAATTACCTCTTTCTGCACTGCAGGGATTCTATGGAGTTTCTCCAGCATTTTCTGCTTTTATTTCAGATTTTCAGCACCCAATATGCTTTGTTTTTATTTGAGTGACAAATAGTTATTTCTTATTTCAGCTTTGACAAAGGGTCATCTGGACTCGAAACGTCAGCTCTTTTCTCTCCTTACAGATGCTGCCAGACCGGCTTAGATTTTCCAGCATTTTCTCTTTTAGTTATTTCTTCTGATTTGTCCTTCTGCACTCACCTATTCTAAAGTAGCTCATCTCCACTTTGTATCTCATTCCAATGATCTGGTCTGATTGAAACCTCAATGTATTGGAAATATTGAAAATCGTAGCCACATTTTACTACTTTGCAATGTAACACATTTGCACACTAATTCATGCCCTGTCTGTGCAAATCTGTGAACAATTGTATATTAAAGAGATTTTTTTTCTCAAGTTATGCTGTGGACGTAAGTTTTATGGATATATATTATACATGACTTAAATTTGCTTAAATGGTAGGTTCACCAAAATTATAAAAGCATCAAATAAAAGGTATTTTGGACATAAGTGAATTCATTGAAATGTATGGGCTGGGATTCTCCCCAAAAAATTCGAAGTGTTGAATTCACATAAAAACTGGAGTAAATCCCGCTGTTTTTTCAGCGGGATTTTCAAAATGAATCCCCCACACTCTGTGCATCAGAGTGCTCTAGTGTGATTCACATGAAAAATTAGTAGGTGGGGTCTGTTCCTGCTGGAGAGGCTGGCAGCATAGCGCTGAGCGGGCCACTACACATGTACCGATCCGTGAGTGCCAAGATCGGCGCATGCACGTAGCCCCACATTGCTGGCCTCCTGATCACTGGCCAACCTCGTGACCCAGCATCGCTGCCCATCTGATACCCCCATCCCTGATCGCTGGCACCCAGACATGTCCGGGCCAGCCCCGACACCCACTCCCCGCCCACGTCAATCTCCCCCCCCGCCCCACCCCCAGCAGTCCCGATCTCCCAATTCCCCCTTCCCCCCACCCACCAGCAGCCCCAACCTGTGCCCCCCTCCCCCTCCCCCCGCATCCCAACCACCCCCCTCCACCCTGACGGTCAGCCCTGGTCACTGGCCTCCCTCACTCTGTCACTGATCCCTCTGCAGAGTGGCAGCAGGTCTCCCACCCCCACTGATCTGCCTCCCTCCCCCACCATGAGGCCCTACCCCCCATTGGGCTCCACCCCCTTGGCACTGCCTTTGGGCAGTGTCCCTTTGGGCATTGGCACTTTGCCCCTTGGGGAGTGTCAGGAGGCCGAGCTGGCAATGCCCAGAGGGCATCCCCCTCACCCCTGACCCTCTGGGGGGGGCCCTCGATGGCCCCCCTTTCACTCCAGTGGGATCAGGCTGCCAGCTCCCCATTAGTAGGGAGCTGTTGTAAACTCCGCTGGAGTGAAACACTCCTGGTTGGGGGGGGGAGCGGAAACACTCCTGGTTTGGGGGGGGGGAGCGGAAACACTCCTGGTTTGGGGGGGGGGGGGGGAGCGGAAACACTCCTGGTTGGGGGGGGGGGAGTGTGGGGGAGGTGGTAATGGGCCTGTAAATCTGGTGGCCAGAGAGGCGTAGAGGTGCCCAGCAGCGAGGCCGGTAAAAGGCCTCCGCCTAAGCCTCCCTGCTGGGAGAATCGCCCCCCATGACCTTTCGAAATGCACACAGAGCAAGTAAAACAAAAAGCCCATGTGATGTCTTGCTTGTCCTTTTTGCTAATTCCAGGGGTGAAATTTTACAGTCCCGTCACAGTGGGAGCAGAACTGTAAAATATCCATCGCCTTTGACATGATCGTAAAATCCTACTGGTGTAAAATTCCACCCCAAGACTGCCATCCAGTCAACCAAGAACGATGAGAACATTTTCTTAAGAGATGACAGAAGATGTAAGTTTTCCAGCAGATGAAGCATCATGGCTGTGCTATCCATCTGTTGTGATTCAGTCTCTAAATGGAGCAGTAGCTTCTTCTGACATTGGTTAAGACACTACGAAGGAAACATAATGGCCCAGATCTTCTGCAAAGCAGCAATCATCATTGGATTGCTGCTCCATTCAAACTTTTCCATTCTTCATTGCTGCTCTGCATTTCCTGTCTTGTCTTCTGAACAACTCCATCACAATGTTGCAGCATCAGAAGTAAGCTTCCATATAGGTTTAAAGGTCCAGTGTGAATGGATGAATGAGTGAATAGTGGTAGGGTGGGTGAAGTAAGTGATTAATTGGATAGAGGAACAGGTGGGTGAGGTGGCAGGTGGGTTAGGGGGTAGCCAGATTGGGTCATGAGGAGTAGTCAGGCCAGGGGCTAGTTAGGCTGTTTCAGCAAGGTGGCAAAGTGGTTAGCACTGTTGCCCCACAACGACAGGGACCCTGGTTCAATTCTGGCCTCAGTTGACTGTGTGGAGTTTGCACATTTCCCCATATCTGCGTGAGTTTCCTCTGGGAGCTCCGGTTTCCGCCCATAGTCCAAAGATGTGCAGATTAGGTTGATTGGCCATGCTAAATTGCTCCTTAGTGTCCCAAGATATATAAGTTAGGAAGATTAGCAGGGTAAATATATGGGGTTATGGGTAAGCCTGAGTAAGAGTCGGTGCAGGTTGATGGGCTGAATGGCCTCCTTCTGTGGTGTAGAAATTCTTCTATGACTTCCAAACCTGAAATGGACTTGAATCCAGAGCCTTCTAGGCTTAAGTCAAGAATGCTTCCAGCTGAGCCAAGATGGGAGGGGGAGTTGGGGATGTTGGGGGGCAGTGGTCAGTGTGAATGATTGGGCTTCAGTTCTGTAGTTACCCAGGAGTTAGATTAGGATTTTTTTGTCTAACATTTCCTGAGTAATTATCCAAAGGCGCCAAGTTCAGCTCAAAGTCAAAGACATTCACAGAGGATCCTGGAGAGCAAGATCACAACAACTTTGTGAGCTGTAAATGTGTTGGTTTCATATTGGATGCTTTACAGGAATCAGCGGGAGAAAGAGAGTGCATGGTCATGGGCATCATGCATAGGGGCTCCCTCTAGGTTAGATAAGGAATGGGAGGAGAGCATGAGGCTAGGCAGAACTGTATCAATTGCTAGAGGAGAGAGGGACAGTGGTGTGAGGTGTCTAACGGGACCTCCAAACCACCCACAGTTACAGGATGCCTTCCACTTCAGGAAGTCTTCATCAGGCCATCCAGTGATGCATCCTTGAACCTGTGCACCCTTTCCTTTGCTCCCTGAGCCATTTTGGAACATGCCATTGTGTGTCAGCCACCACACTCTACTTCAGAGGAATTGGATATGTGAAGCCCACAAACATTGCTTCAAGAAAATGGTGACTAATGAACACTTGAGAGTTAAATATGCAGCTTTCTAGAGTAGCACCTTCAGCCAAGTTCAAGTTATGACATTCAGTAATTAGAACCAAATATGTAGACTAAAACCAAACTTTCGAAGAGATATGTCTTATTAACACAGCATCCATTTATCAGTTGTTCTTGCCTAGTGGCCACAGTAGCGCCCACAATATTCAATAGCTCCATTGTGCGGAGTTCTACTTATGTCAGGAATGCATTCTGATTTCATACTGTTTTGTTAAATGATCCAAATAAACATTTTTTTAAATGATGGGCTTTTTGTGCAATTTACTTAGTCTGGCAGACACAGTTTCTCATTAAAAGAATTTCTCCTCAAAGTAACACCGTTAGATTGTGTGAGTTCCTATGGTTACAGCTGTCACTCCCTGTGCTGTGAACCAGGAAACTGCTGCTAGCTACTGGAAAAGTTGGGCTTTGTCTAACTTACAAGAAAAAATAGTGGTTTGTGGGATTGAAAATCTATGGAAGACGTATACTAGTATAAATAGGGCACCCCATCATACGGATACCTCTAGAGCAACTGTCTTTCCCTAGAGTTCTGCAGATTGAAATGCAAGTTTCCAAATCCATGAAGTACATGATGCTGTCAGCTGCCTGCCAGAAAGACGTGAAAAGGGACCTGAACTGTAAAAGTAAATGGTGCACAATCTATTGAGACTTTAGGTCACAATCACAGCCTAGATCAACATATGAGCTCCATGACTGACAATCAGTGCCCTGGTATTCCCAAAGTCAGTGATCATCTAGTTCTCATACCGAACTGGAACATGGAAACTCCAAGTGTTGGGAGTTCCTGCCATCAGCCATTCCCTCTTTTACAACACTGTTATTAGGGCTAAGCTGAGGTCTCACAGGCCAAGTAGGGATACCTGTGCCAGATAAGGATCTGGTGAATCCAGGTCTCAACATAGTTTCTGGTCCTTCTGGCACCACTGAGCAACAACTCACACTTATAGGGCTGAATTTAATGGGCCAAAATGGTGATCCCATTCACTATTCAGAGAGCTGGGATCAAATAACCCTGCCATGGCCAATCTCCACATCAATTCCAGAAGACCCAGTGAAAATGCATGCCCATCAGGCATTTAATTAACTCCCGAGCTTCATGGTTTTGTGCATCCCCAAGAGTTACGGTTGGCAGTTCTTCAGTTCCTGCTGTGCCATGAGTAATGCTGGCTGCTGATGGAATAGCAGGCAGCATGGACCAGCAGTCATGAAGGAGGCCTGAGAATGGAGATAAGTGCATAGAGCTCTTTTAGGCCCATCAAGCAGGGACCAAAAAGTTTGGTTGTGTTGGTGGGGGGGGGTGGGGGAGGCATGATAGTTGGTTGTTGTTTAGGGAAGGCGGGTGCTTTCCAAGGGGACAGGACATAACGTCGGAGGAAGTGTCCTCTGTGAGATACACGGTGCCTGATCAGAAAGACTCTCTACAACCTGCCACCTCTCCCTCAAATTTGGCCACTAAGGGTCTGAAGGTCAACATCATCCTTGCCAACCTTTAACTGAATGAGAAGGAGCTGGGAAGGTAATGGGCGCTCGAATCCTCACCTTCTCTCATGATTTTACAGTCCTCCATCACTCCTACTCTCAGCCCATCCCTGAGGGCAAACGTACATTTCACCAATATGGTGCATTTAATGTTGAAAGGCAACACAAAAGTGCATTCTTTTGAGCGCACCGATAGTCAGTTACGGAGCCCACATGGTGATCTAAGCTGCGATTGTGGCCTAAAGTCTCAAAAGTGCAATTATACCAGGAGGGCCATGCATTTTCTGCTCCTGCATATTTTTCTTCTGTCTGTTGGCTACACCTCTTGTCTGTGACATGAATTCCACAGAGTCATTTTGTAACCAGTTAAGAAATATGAAGAAGGGATGGTGAGGAGGTACAAATTGATGGAAATTGAAATTCCTGGTAAAATTAAATCAATGTATTCCAATGTAATTGAAATTTGAAATAGAAACAAATCAATAAAATATTACTTACCACTTTTGTTAAAATGCCACAATTCTCCAACTGAGCTCACACAATCAATTGTAGCCAATTAAAGTTCAGCCGCACAATCTGTAACCTCATAGCCTGGCATTTCTTTGACTCCACCATTACTATCAAGCCTGAGGCACACAACTGCTGGCAATAATTATCTCCAACGAAAGAGAACCTAACCCTGATATTCAGCAATATTACCGTCACTGAATCCTCCACTATCGACATCCAGCGGGTTACCATTGACCAGAAATACTGGCCCCAACCACATCAGTTCTGTGACTACAAGAGTAAGTCAGGAGTTGGGTGACAAATTCACCCTCTGACTCCCCAAAGCCTTTCCATCATCTATAAGGCACAATTCAGGAGTGCGGTGGAATAATTCTCACTTGTCCAGATGAGCCCAGCTTCAAAAACACTCAGGAAGCTCACCACGAAAAAAAATGGCTCCAGAGTGAGGCAACTTCTGGCAAGCTGTCCTCAGCGTACCCTCTAATTCCATCTTTTACTCCCATTCTAAACTCTTAAAACTTAACTCTCTTTTAAACTGTCTAATAATGTTCTTCACCCTATCTGTAATGGCAACACTATATTCAGCACCCTATCCTTTCTTTCTCCCCATGTACTCTATGAACGGTATGTCTTGTCTGTGTGGTGCACAATAAACAATACTTTTCACTGTATCCCAATACACGTGACAATAATAAATCAGATCCAATCAAATCACCATCAAAAAACAAGCAACCCACTTAACTAGCATCCCACCCACTACTCAAACATTCACTCCCTCCACCACTGATGCACCATAGTTGCAGAGTAGACCATCAACAAGATGCTACAGCATCTCACCAAGCCTCCTTCAACAGCAGCTCCTAAAACCTCAAGGTCTGCTCATAAGAAAGACAAAAGCAGCAGGCATTTGAAAACACTGTCACTTCCATGATCCCCTCAAAGTCATACACGATTCTGATTTTGAAAGATATTAATTCTCCTTCATCAGTGCTGGATCAAAATCTTAGAACTCCCTATTTAACAGCACTGTGGGAATACCTACAGCCCATGTTGCAATGGTTCAGGAAGGCAGCTCACCACGACTACCTTCTCAAAGGCAGTGAGAGATTGGCAATAAATGCTGACCTTGCTAGTGACATCCACATAGAATATTTTGTAGAATCCCGACAGTGCAGATGGAGGCCCTTCAGCCTGCATCAACAACAATCCCACCCAGGCCCTATCCCCATAACTCCACGTATTTACCCTGCTAATCCCCCCGACACTAAGGGGCAATTTAGCATGGTCAATCAACCTAACCCACGCATCTATGGACTGTGTGAGGAAACCAGAGAACTCAGAAGAAGCCCACACAGGCACGGGGGAGGATATGAAAACTCTACACAGATAATGACCCAAGCCGGGAATTGAACCTGGATCCCTGGCACTACGGGGCAACAGTGCTAAACACTGTGCCACCGTGCCGCCCACATCCTGTGAACGAATAATAAAAAAAATACAATTTGAAACCAGTAGCAATATGTTTATAATAAACCATTAAATATGTTTCAATCATGGTTCAATCAGCCATAGGCTTCCAAAGAAAATATAAATGGACTAAAAAGTTCAGCAACCCAGTATTGTTCAAGCAGCAATCATTGTATAAAGATGGCAAGCTTCTTCAGATCAGAGAAGGCAGTGAAAGGCAGAGCACTTCTAATACTTTGAACACAAGTGGTTGATCAACAAGATTGGGTATAACTGGAATTGCAGTAAGTGTTGTCCCTTAGGAAATACAAAACAAAACCAGTGGGAGTGAGGCAGTCATCCCAAACCGGATAATTGTAACAAAGGGAAACAAACAGAACAAAGGAGTTGTTTTTTCAAATAATGTGAGCTACTACAGTGAATCAGTAGAGAGAGCGCTCCACACATGTCTGTCAAAAACTATGGAAGAAAACTGTGAAAAATGGATACACTTACTTGGAGATCGTTTATTCGGCCAGAAAACCTCAGTGGATTAGGCTTAACTGCAATTTGATTTTTCATGGAGTTGCTGGTCCCAAACTGAAGGTTAGGTTTTTGACAGTAAACAGAATCAAATGGAACTAGGTTCACCATTACAAATAAAGTAATATTTTCTGAAACTGAACCAAAGAAAGAACCTTAGAATTATCGGAATTATGGCACAAAAGTCCATTTGGTCCATCCTGCTTGTCCTAGTATCAGGTCTTCCAAAGAAGCCCCTTCTTTACATTTCCTTTCCAACAACTGATCCAGTTCTCTTTTGATCAAAGTTCATGGCCCACTCACATACACAAACACACTCTCTCACTCTCCCGTGCACACATACACATACACACTCACTCTCCCCACCAGCAGCAAGTCTCTTCTCAACACCCTCTTCCCCTCGCTAGAAAGTCACTTATCCCCCGCTGGACAGTCACTTTCCTCCACCTCCACCGCCCCCCCCCCCCCCCCCCCACCCCACTCCACTCCACTGGATAGTCACTATCACCCCTCACCCCTGCTCGGTAGCCACATTCTCCTGGCTCAGTCACCACTTCATCCTCGTCTGGGAGCCACATTATTCTTCCCCCTCTCTGAAAATCTCTCTCCCAGCTGAGCAGACTCACTGCTGCAGCCTCGCCATAGGCTGAAGAAAATTGCTCCTCCAATTCGAGATTGTTCCTCTCCCAGGTTTCCTGCTGATTAGTTCACTCGTGATTCTGTCAACAGCATACTTTGGAGAGAAATGGCCTGTGATTGCAGGTTCAGTTCCTTGAAGAATTGTCCTTGCGAGTTATTTAATAGACAGCCAAATAAAACTTAAGAGTCTGAGCTGAAAATATCTTGAAATATATATTTTGTGATTTTGCAGTCTCAGTGCTGACCAAACAAGTATAGCTCTGTCTTTCTCTCTCTCTCATTACAACCATAAAACTGACAGCAACTTTTGCACATGTGAAATTGAATGTGGATATCTGGAAGTTGCTGTCTGTGATTCCCAGGAAATGCTCTGGTAGTCCCCATAGATTAATGTGAGTCAGGATGGCTGAGCAGTCTAAGGCACTGTGTTCAGGTCCCTGATTCCTCTGGAGATGTGGGTTCAAATCCCACTTCTGCCAAAAAAAATATTTTTGGGCGGCACAGTGGTCAGCACTGCTGCCTGACAGCACCAGCGATCCAGATTCAATTCCGGCCTTGGGTCACTGTCTGTGTGGAGTTTGCACATTCTCCTTGTGTCTGCATGTGTTTCCTCCGGGTGCTTCAGTTTCCTCCCACAGTCCAAAGATGAATGAGTTAGGTGGATTGGCCATGCTAAATTGATCCTAAAGTCAGGGGGACTAGCTAGGGTAAATGTATGGGGTTATGGGAATGTGCCCTGGGTGGGATTGTGGTTGGTACAGACTGGATGGGCCAAATGGCCTCCTTCAGCACTGTAGGATTCTATGATTCCACTTTCACACTATTCATCTTAATCTAGAATCCTAGAAAAGTTACACCTTGTTGAATGAGGCAAATCCAAACTTTTAGTGGAATACTAAATCCATGATTACTGATGATCCAAAAACAGTAAATGCTTGAAAATTTCAGCAGTTCTGACAGCATCTGTGGAGAGAGAATAGAGCCAACATTTCGAGTCTGGATTTGATTTGATTTATTTATTATTGTTACATGTATTATTATACAATGAAAAGTATTGTTTCTTGCGTGCTATACAGACAAAGAATACCATACATAGAGAAGGAAAGGAAAGAGTGTAGAATGTAATGTTAGAGTCATAGCTAGGGTGCAGTGAAAGATCAAATTAATGCAAGGTAGGTCCATTCAAAAGTCTGCGATCCACTTCTTTAACCCTGAGAAACTAATTTTAAATTTATGCATTGTCATATTGCTCTATTATGATAAAAAATATTGCAGTTTTTTTCAAGATCATAGATTTTAAAAACATCAGGTTTTGACAGTTCAGCTTCTACTTGAATCCTCTGTGTATGTCCCAATCTTTACTTCACTGCCTTTACAAAAGATACAAAGTGATGTTTGCTTCCTGGTTTGGTGTCTGTGAGAATTCTTCAATATGATTGGCTGCTTTGCCTGCATGCTGATATTATTGTTGTCAGGAACTAGAGATCGCCTGGCATTGGTACTGGAATCAAAATCATATCAGGGAAGGGGACACCCACACCACAGATATCACTAAATCTTTGTGGGTAATTTTCTTCAAGGTCACCAGCCATTTCTTCACTGCTGACTTGAAATCTGAGTCATTACATTGCAACCGAGGTGGTCTTGTGGTGCAGTGGTTAGCAGCCTTGCCTCTGAACCAGAAGCTGCAGATTCAAGTCCTACTCCAGGACTTGATGACTAAAGAAGGTGCGTTCAAAACGTAGCCAAGCCGGTTGAGTATCAACTTGTAAATCCTTCCAACGATTGCAATGTCAGGTGATCAGAGTGGGAGAGATTCCTGGTCATCTGTGTGATAGAAAGAAATTAGAGCCTTTACCATCATTATCCATTGCTCCAGAGTACAACATGCATGTAAAAATGTATGTTGCCATAGCAACATGGATTCCTTGGTAGGCTAGTTAGATGATCAATATTGATCAAATAAGTACCAACAGCACAGGGTTCGATCCCTGTTCCAGCCAGAGTGATTCGAGTCGCACCCTTTCCCTGCCCGGGGTGGAGATCGCAGCACTCTTTATTTATTTATTAGTGTCACAAGCAGGCTTACATTAATGCAATGAAGTTACTGTGAAAATCTGCCAGTCACCACACTCCGGCACCTGTTTGGGTACACTAAGGGAGAATTTAGTATGGCCAACGCAACTAACCAGCATGTCTTTCAGACTGTGGAAGGTAATTGGAGCACCCGGAGGAAGCCCACGCAGACAACGGGGAGAATGTGTAGACTTCGCACAGACAGTGACCGAAGCCGGGAATTGAACCTGGGTGCCGGGTGCTGTGAGGTAACCATGCCACCACGCTGCCCCAGGTACATCGAACTTGCCTTTGGGTAGAGAACTTACGGAGAAGATATTGCCATATTCTGAATGATGTTTCCAAATGAGATCTGCTACTAAACAAGAACGCAGCCACCTCCTTAGGTGCCTTGAGGTTTATCTGCCTCTGTTACAAAATAGCCAGCAGATCAAGCTACTATGAAGTATAAAATGAGAAACCTGAGTAAATCAGATTTTCATGGAAAAATAGTATAATTCAAACAAAAAAAAAGAACCATCACAGAAAACTGTCGGAACTTGCGACATTTTTCAAGGACAACGGGATGTCCCAAAAACATTCATATGCATTGTACATTCATGTGTGGTTAACTTTTAACTGCCCTCTGAAATGGCCAAGCAAACCACTCAGTACAAGGGCAACTAGGGATGGGCAATAAATGCTGGCCAGCCAGCGATACCCATGTCCCATGAATGAATAAAATAAAGACTTTGAACTGCGGTCATAAGAAAATTATACAGCAGTATCCTACAAACAGCAATAAAAATAAGTTTTCTGTTGAGGGGATCATAGTGCAGCGACTAACTTACTAATGAACGTTAGCATCTCGCCAAACCTGTGACCTCCACCGGCTAGTAGGACAAGAGCAACATATGCATGGGAACAACATCACCGCCACATCACACACCATGTGCAATGCAGCAGTTCAGGAAGAAGGCTAACCAGTACCTGCTCAAAAACATCTCAAGGTGAGCATTGAATGCTGGCCTTCCTGGCAATGCCAAGAATAGGGAATACGGGAATAGGGCCTGGGTGGGAGTGTGGTCGGTGCAGACCCAATGGGCCGAATGGCCTCCTTCTGCACTGTAGGGATTCTATGATAACCTGAGAATTAGTTTCTCCATTTTGACCAAGATACCTTCTGTAGTTTCAAGGGTTCTTTAATATCCTCCTGAATAGGCATTAAATAAATAAGTAACAACAGATTAGCCTAAATGTATAGGTCTTGCTAGTTTTGAAAGAAAAAATACCTGAAGATGGTAGAAGAATATGAAATAACAGAAGCATTTTACCAATAAGTAGACCAGCTGAGTATAGCAATTATGAACAAAGTTTAAGTGGAACACAGGAAACAAAAAGTCTTGTGGTTGTAAATGATCAAGATTTGTTCCAACCTGTTGGTTTATCCCTAGAATCTTGAAAGATAAAATAAGGATGATGACTTCAAGAAAACCTCACTTGTCATGATGTTCATTATCAGTCAGCAGAAATGCAATAAATATGATAATTATTTCTCTTGAATGGCATTTATTTTTGGCTGGTTCTGACAAGAAAGTGCAAGGACGCAGATCAATTGAATCACTGTCCATTAAAATAGTCACAAATATTTTCTGTCACCCTGCCTTTCAGGAGGATGTAATGACCTGATGCCTATCGTACCTGTTGCATTTAAATGATTGTGAGTCAGTGAGACTTAGTGCTCCATCACATCTCCCTCCCAGTGCACCACTGTTCTATTCCTGATGTTCTATTCCTGATGAACAATTCAGCCCACCTCCCTCAAGCCCCCTTTTACCTCCTCAAGTTTTCCCTTCTCTCCATGTGCCCCACGAACAAAAGAACCCCCCTTTTCCTTTTTCCCTATCACACAATTACCACCCCCCCCCCCCCCCCCCCCCCCCACAACTGTCCACCAACCCCGTCCGCCACTCAGCACACAAAAGACCAACATGCATAAAAATAGATAAACTCCGGGGGACAAGAAGACATCAAGCCACAATACAAGGGCAAGGCATCAAAAGAGGCAACATGGGTTAGATGTGAGACAAACAATAAATGGCAGAGCAAATAGAGAATTGGAAATGTCCTCTGTCTGACCCCAAAAAACTGGTGAGCTATTCCCACATAGACGGCGAGGTAGGTATGTCACATTGGAAACAAGGCTGCTGAGGCCAACCATCAGTTTCTTTCCTTAATGTGTTTCCGTGATTCTAGCATTTCAATTTCTCACCCCTTCCCAGAGCAGAAATGTTCTGCTGGACTCCTCCACATTTATTTACCTCTGCCATTAAATTGTATTAAATTAGATAACCTTTATAGAATCTGTAGCAAGTACTTCATTGCAGAAGCACTGCATTCCCACCGAGGTGGACTCACAATGAGTGCTATTAGTGCTGGAAGCTTCCCCTCAATTATTAATTGACCTACATCCAAAAATAAATGAGATGAGGTCATGGAAAGGTCATGACAGCAACTGGAAGCTCTGCCCTGATCTAGTTCTTCGGGTTGAGTAGAATTCACACTAGCAGCCAATTCATTCTCACATTATTCTGAAAGTACAGTTCTAACAAACAGTATGATCATAGTTACATATGGTTTACTGGATATGTATATCCTAAGAAGGAAATGAATGCAAGTTGAGTGCTCGTCAACAACAAGGGAAATGATGCATTGCAATGATTTACTGCAAGGAATTGGAGTATAAACATAAGAACGTTTTGCGTACAGGGCATTGGTGAAATTGCACCTGGAGTACAGTGTGTAGTCTCCTTACTTAAGGAAGATATACTTGCATTGAAATCAGTTCAAATGAGATTCACTAGGCTGATTCCTGAGATGACAAGATTGAGCAGGTTGGGCCTATACTGGAATTTGGAAGGATGAGAGGTCATCTGATATAAGAGTCGATGGGGCTTGACAAGGTAGATGCTGAGGAAGTTTTAAGTATTACTATCACAGGTAGGCTTACATTAACACTGCAATTAAGCTATTGTGAAAATCCCCTAGTCGCCACACTCCGGTGCCTGTTTGGGTACACTGAGGGAGGGTTTAGTATGGTCAATGCACCTAACCAGTATGTCTTTCGGATTGTGGGAGAAAACCGGAGCACCTGGAGAAAACCCACACAGACCCAGGGAGAACGTGCAGACTCCGCATAGACAGTGACCCAAGCCAGGAATCAAATCTGGGTCCTTGGCGCTGTGAGGCAGCAGCGCTAACCACTGTGCCACCGTGCCGCCCACATGCTTCCTCCCATGGGGGAACCTAGGACAAGGGGGCGCAGTTTAAAAATAAAGGGTCTTGCATTTAAGATAGTGACAAAAAGAAATTTCCTCTCTCAGAGGTTTGTTAGTCTTTGGAAATCTCTTCCGCAGGGAGCAGTGGAGGCAAGGTCATTGAATACATTCAAGGCTGGGTTGGACGGACTTGTGATCGACAAGGGGGTTGAGGGTTATGGGGACAGGCAGGAAGGTAGAGTTAAGGGCACAATCAGATCAGTCATGATCGTGCTGAACAGCGGAGCAAGCTTGATGGGCCAAATAATCTACTCCTATTTCTTTTGATCTTATGAGGATTGCAAGGGAAATAATAAAATTTGTAATACTAATTTCATAGTCTTTGAGAATAATTATATTAGAATGATTTGAAGGAAGTGAGTCTGAAATAGTTGACTACATATAAGGAATTAAATCAACAACCTGGCTAATGAAAAGCATACTTGTCAAGATTTGTTCTTATCCCTTTATGTATCCTTCAATTTAAGGAGCTTCTAATCTTTTCATTAGAATACCGAAGACCACGCTCCAAAATATAAAATGTACTTTCAAAATGTAACGACCATAAAGTCAACATAGCGTAAGTGTTCCCTGTATTTAATGTTCTGGTATGAAAATTATGGACGAGTGTTTCCACAAAACATTTCGTTGTGAAAAACGATCCCACTGCTGAACTGACCCGGGGAACCAACCTTGCAGGAGATCAGGTCTGTTTCATTGATATCAGTCACGGTCATTGTCAATGAGCATATCTAACACAGTTTTAATTCCTAAATTCTGCTTTGGAGTGACAAACCAATTCTTCACATCAGAAGTCATCGAGCTATGCTGTTCAGTTAGCTGTAAATATAATTAGTCAAAGTCTATTAGCATTTCCATAGAAATTGAAATATGATTCTGCCTTAATAACTAGGAATGAGAACTCAGTTGCAGGTGAAGTCAGATCAATGCTTTAAAGCTGGTAACAATGCAACAAAAGAATTTGGAAAATGGCAGTAAATTGAGTAAAAGTAATTCAGAAGGCAATTATATGAACTATTGTGCTATCAATGGGAAAGGTACCACTAAATTTGAGCAATCTTGAGAGATTTAAAATCACCCTTCAGCGAGTCAGGAAGAGAATTTACTATACAATTACTCATTATTTCCATCTAAAATTAATAGTATTTCTAGCCCATATCATTTTTTTTTATTTGTTCATCAGACGTAGTCATCTCTGGTGAAGAATCCTGCTTCGGACACCATGAAGGAGCTTTTGTAGTCTCGAGTATATTAACAGCAAGACTTTGTTATCAACTCAGAACTATATACATGTACACAGCAGAGGATACAGGTATGGAGCGGACCCCATCTCGGTCTTTATACATCTCTGTCCACCTCCACGCTGACCCTGGCTCTGCCTTCTTGCATCACTGTGTGGGCAGTACTTATTCATATGAACATACAAAATAGGAGCAGAAGTAGGCCAGTCGGCCCCTCAAGCCTGCTCCACCATTCAACAAGTTCATGGCTGATCTGTTTGTATTGATCTCCGCATTCCCCACCCCCCCAAAATCTTTGATCCCCTTGCCCAATAGGAATCTATCTAACTCAGCCTTAAAAATATTAGCTTTCCCAATGATTTGCTGTACCTGTATCCAGCCTTTTGTGATTAATGCACTAGGACACACAGATTTGCTCTGCTGCTCAAATCACATTTTGGCTGAGCCATTGCTTGGTTTGGGATATGGCCATCCTGTTGGCAGTAGGTGCAGACGTGGATACATTCTTCATCACAGAGCTGCTCTTGGTGGATATGTTAGATCCTGGCCGTGCTGGCTTGTGGTGTCTGGTTGGTCTGTGAGTAGGCCTCCAGTTCAATGACGAAGGCAATGCTATGTTTGGTCAGAGGTCCCACAGTAACCCTTGGAACTGCATCTGCCATCATCTGATTTACACTTCCCTCCGCCTCAGAAAAGCAGCCAATATAATCAAGGACCTCACGCACCCCGGACATACTCTCTTCCACCTTCTTCCATTGGGAAAAAGATATGAAACTCCAACCAACTTAAGAACAGCTTCTTCCCTGCTGCCATCAGGCTTTTGAAAGGACCTACCTTATATTAAGCTGATCTTTATCTACACCCTATCTGTAACTGCAACACTATATTCTGCACCCTCTCCTTTCCTCCTCCCCTATGTACTCTATGAACGGTCTGTTTTGTCTGTATAACGTTCAAGAAACAATGCTTTTCACTGTATCCCAATATGTGACAAAAATAAATCAAATCAAAAGGACAGATGGTTGAGGTAAAACCTGCCAAAAGTGGCTAATCAATGTTGTTAGGAGCTGGGAGTCTTCATGGATGGAGAGCTGCCAGAAACCACTGCTCACATCTAGTTTAGAAAATACTGTTCTCCTTGAATGCTTACTCAGGCTCTTGTCTACTGAGAAGACTGAATGGTGGACCTCTCCAGCAATGGCCTTGTTAAGCTGTGTGAGGTGTATGCAGATGTGGAGAGACCCATTTGGTTTCCCTACTGGGATCATCCCCAAGCACCATGTAGTAGGTTGCTTGACTTGGGAAATGACTCCCATGTTGACCACGTCATCCAGTTGTTGCTATACTTCCTCCATGAAGGGGCGAGGGAATTTTCGTGGAGTGAAGAGGCACACTGGCCTCGTGTTACTCCTGAGTGTGATCCTGTAGGCATTTTCCAAGTGGCCCAGTCCCATGAAGAACTTTGGAAACTCTTGACTGTATTTCGAGCCAGGCACTTGCCAACTGACTTCACCAATCCATTGCAGGAGATTAAGCTCAATACAGGCATTGCAGCTTCACAGAGAATGGACCTCATTGTAGAGCACAAAGCTTGGATTGTTTTGTTCTTGTACTGCAGAGTTCGCCTGTACTGAAAGATGGAGTCCTCCTGCCGTGTGAAGCAGAGTGTCCATTGTTTGAAGTATGAGGTCTCCAACCATGGTTCCCTGTCGGACAGGACTGTGATGTTGGCTCCTGAATCTAATGTAAAATTTGTTAGATGATCATTTACCAGGATGTCATCATTCCAAAATGACAGAACTGCATTTGCTGATCCCACCCAAGAGGCATGGGTTGCCTCTCATCTGGGGTTTCAGTCTTGGCCTTGTGGATTGCGTTTTGGTTATCTGTGCGGTATTAAGGGTTTTGACATGCACAGTTTACCGAAGTTTCCCTATTGGTTGCAGTGGAAGAATTGGGCAGTGCTCACAGAACACTGTCTTTCCTGTGAAGGCACTTTACACTGCAGTGCTGGCAAGGTCACTCCACTGGAAAGTGAACAGAGATGTGAAAACCAAGGATGGAGTCAGCAATGCTGTCTCATAAAAATATTTTCTTCCCGCGAATCCAATTCTCTGACTGGTCTAGGCATTGGGTGAATCCCAGTGGAACGGTGAACATTTTGAAGATAGGTAGAGCTTTAAGAGATTACAGGCTTCCAAAATGGCACCGTCATTTGCTGCTGAACAATGGACCTGCCCGTACTTGGCAGTTTATGGCGAGATTTCCAAAATGGTGGTGGTGTATTTCTGCCTGAGGAATAAGGGTCCACAATTGTTGTGAGGGTTAGCCAGTTGCTGACTTAATTTAAGCAGCGGTATAGTGTTGCAAGTCAAGACACGTAGAAAAGAACTGCAGGTTTGATGTTTCGGAATTCGGAGTCACAAGGTAGCCAAAACAAACAAAATTGATCCTTAATTTATTTTCCTTTTCTGTCGAACTCAGAAGCCATGTGGTGAGGCTCAGAGTGAGGGATTGGGATTAGAGACGGGTTTCTTTCAAACAGCACTTCTAACTGAATGAATGGAAAGGGGTTTCTAAGGACTGGCTGGCCAGGAATTTAAGAACTGTTCGCCGGAAACCTCCAACCTCGCCTGTGGCTGGGATTCTCCAGTCCCACTACAGTGAATAGAGTTTGACTGAGCGCCAAATTCTCCATTCTCACTGGCAGCGGCGGAGGTGTGAATGAGATTGAGGAATTCTGCCCTTCCAGGCTGCGAGCTCTACTTGTTGAAGTTGGACTTCCAATGGCATCTTATGCTGGGTATAAGTTCTACCTTTTAGCTTCCAGGCTCTTCTCTCTCTGGATCTTTTTCTTTCCGGCAGCTTTTCTCCACATTTGTATTTTCAGTTATGAGTTTGTTTCAGTTCCGAACTTGGTGAAGGTGTCCTTTTTCTACATTCCTGCGAGGATAAGAGTTTTTGACCCTGACACTTCCACCATGCAGAATCCTGCTTCGGACGATATGTCTGAAGCCTTGAGCATTTTAACAGCAAGTTTTTATTAGCAACTCAGAACTATATACATATATACAGTAGAGGTTGCAGGTATGGAGCTGATTCCATCCTAGGTCTTTACATATCTCTGTCCACCTCTAGACTAACCCGGTCTCTGGATTATGTGCATTCTTACATCACTGTGTGGGTGATACTGTACTCAGTCCCACATTAACCCTGCATGTACCAAACCCTACTACTATAGCTGGCAAGGCAGCATTTATTATGCATCCAAATTGCCCTTGAGAAAGCAATGGTGAGCCACCTTCTTGAATATATCGTATTAGTACATCCACAGTGCTATTATGGAGGCAATTTTGGGATTTTAGTTCAATGACACTGAAGGAACAGAGATATATTTCAAAGTCAGAATGGTATATGACTTGGAGAGGGACTTGCAGGTAATGGTGTTCCCATGTGGCTACTTTTCCTGTCCTAGGTTGCAGAGGTCGCAACTTCAAATGCTGTTGAAGGAGCCTTGGCACGTTGCTGCAGTGCATCTCACCGATGCTACCCTTTGCAACAATGGTGCATTGGTGATGGAGGCACTGAATGTTTGAGGGGGTTAGATGGGGCGTCAGTCAAGTAGGTTGCTTTGTCCTGGATGGTGTTATGTTTCTTCAGTGTTCGTGGAACTGAACTCATTCAGGCAAGTAGAGTATTCCATCAAACTCTTGGTTTGTGCCTTGTAGAGAGTGATGGGGCTTTGGGAATCAGGAGATGAGCTATTCTTGTAGCCATGGTGTTTCTATGGCTGGTCCAGCTAAGTTTATTTCAAGTGGGGCTTCAGTTTTGCAGAACATCTCCTTTTTGCTCAGCATAAATTTAGCAGAAAGCCCATAGAAACCCTGGAGAAATGGTGTACACAGTGGTGCAGGCAGAATAGGGGTAGAGGAAATGGCAGTGAGCAGGCGCTCCAGTGAGGTGTCAATGAGGTTTGGAGCTGCTGTCTTCCAGGGTTTCGGGGCCATGTCTTCAGTGGACAGTCCGGGGCTGCCGGCATTGAGAAGGCTGCACTTTAAATATGGCTCTCGGAGTGAGGAAGCATGGAGCTAACAACAGGGTGGACAAATCAGAGGCACAGAGCGGACAATACAATGCAAAAAGCAGCCAATGTAGCTGGCGGGTACAGCATCATTTGTCACACCCGCTCCACACTAATATTTCACCTTGTGGAGGAATCTAGGTGGCAGTGGGGAGGGGAAGGTTGTCGGAGGTGAGGGTGACACTGGACGGAATTTTACCGACACGCCTGCTCACTGCCATTTCCTCTACCCCTATTCTGCCTGCACCACTGTGTACACCATTTCTCCAGGGTTTCTATGAACTTTCTGCTAAATTTATGCTGAGCAAAAAGGAGATGTTCTGCAAAACTGAAGCCCCACTTGAAATAAACTTAGCTGGAGCAGCTAACAACCAGCTACTTCTGGTTACCATAAGATTTCAATCTGAGGTTATAGCAAACCATTAGGAGACACCACCATCAAGATTAATAGAATTACAACACAGAAGGAGGACATAAAAACATAAGAAATAGAAGCAGAGTAAACTATTTGGCCCCTTGTGACTGCTCAGCTATTCACTAAGATCATGACTGATCGGACTTTGGCTTTAACTCCACTTTCTTGCGGATCCAAGCACCAATCCTCTTCCCACGCCTCCCACCACCAATTGCCTCAACTACCTTTTGTCCAACACAGTTTTGAATATATTTAATGCAAAAACCTCCACTTCTCTCCGGAGATAGAGAATTCCAAAGGTTAACAATCCTCTAACCCTCAGAGAAGAAATTCCTCCTCATCTCCATTTTAAATGGGAGATCTCTCATTTTGAAACAGTGGGCGGAATTTTACCAGCACGTCCGTCTGAGGTCCGTACGATCCCACCTGAGGCCAACGGAGAATGCCGTTCTCCGAGCCTCGCCCGCCTCCAGAATCGGGGCGGGCGTGTCAGTAAAATTCCGGCCAGTGTCACCCTCACCTCCTACAGCCTTTCTTACCACCCCTCCCCACTGCCACCTAGATTCCTCCACAAGGTGAAATATTAGTGTGGAAGCGGGTGTGACAAATGATGCTGTACCTGCCAGCTACATTGGCTGCTTTTTGCATTGTATTGTCCGCTCTGTGCCTCTGATTTGTCCACCCTGTTGTTAGCTCCATGCTTCCTCACTCCAAGAGCCATATTTAAAGTGCAGCCTTCTCAATGCCTGCAGCCCCGGACTGTCCACTGAAGACATGGCCCCGAAACCCTGGAAGACAGCAGCTCCAAACCTCATTGACACCTCACTGGAGCGCCTGCTCACTGCCATTTCCTCTACCCCTATTCTGGCTGCAGGAGGTCCAGCAAGTGGTACAGAAGAGGTCAGCCACCAGTCGGAAGAGGATGAATGATCTCATCCATGGTGCCAGAACTTTCAACCATCTCATTACTCTCAACTCATGTACTCACAAGCCCATCACACATCCGCTGGCATCTCACTCACTGCCAGCTCAAGAGAGATCACCACTCACTCTCACACACACCCTCACATTTCCATCCGACCCCATCTCCTCTGGAACACATGTCCTCATTTCATCCATGGCTTCACTCAGCACCCACACAAAAACCAGGCACCTCTCCTGGCATGTGTCTTGTTCACACTTGCTATGTTTGTCTTTAAACAGGACAAGCTCATGCACAATCGCAGGGAGTTATCCCAAACCAGGAATGGAGTGCTGGAAATCAAGGTCTTCTGTCAGTTCGAAAACCGAGCCATGGAGCGCTGGACTTAAATTAGCTCTTCCTGGAGAACGATGAGCAGGAATCCCTTGCAGTACAAAGTGATCTCTTGGAGATTGAGGTGCCAGAGAATGATTCGCCTTGATAGGTGTACCTAATGAAATCTCTGTTGTCCTTTTAGTGGCCAAGCGGCATTCAGATTTTAGTTCCACTGAAGCTACCGAAGCCTACTTCATTTCCTGTTGATCATCAAGAGTCATCCACAGAGGCCTAGCCCGAGTCCAGGTTAGAGTCCATAGAGCATCACACTGCTCAAGGGCTCAGGGGAAAGTGAATTTCCACCCATACTTCAAAATCAGTCATCGATCTTCTTCTCTTCAGAGATGGAGGTCAGTGCAGAATCTTGTACAGCAATCTTGTCCCTGAGTTAATTATTTACAGGAAATTCATCCTCCAGAACCGTGACTTGGGGAGGGGAAGATACAAATTGGAGTTGAGTCAAGTCTGTAGTTGTAAAAAAAAAGGGAGATACAGAAAAGCAATGTAAATAATTAAAGACATCAGATGGGCCTGAACTTCTGCAGAGTGGCAATCACAATCAGGGAAGGGAGAGCATTTAAGGGGGCCAGAACCTACGGCATTAAGCCATATAATGATACTTTAATTCATTCAAGTTCATGGAAATCAGGGCGTGAACCTAATTATGTCACCAGCAGGGAAGAGCTCAAACTGAGATTTCGCTGCCACAAATCCCACTTTGGTCCTCTCGTGAAATTTAGCGGCCATAACGAGATTTGCACCCACAGAAAACAGGCCTGCAGAATCATTCCCTACATCATCAATTTAACACTTCGGGAAAGTTCATTAAATATTATTCTTTGTAAATAATTTATATGTAAAATTTATTCCTTTGGATTTAGGAATTAGATGTTAATCTAAGAAATTGCTGTTGAAGGAAAAATACTGTACAGGCTACAAAAAAGAGGAAAAGGAATTACAATTTAATTTATATATAGGAATCCTTAGAAGAGCAGTTGCCACTCTGATGCCTGTAAAATATCAGGTGCAAAATGGACCTGACAAGGTCTGAACCTTCCTGTAGGAAGATGCAGTGGAGAACTGCACCATGTATGAAAATTGGCTTATTTCTCTGTCAGTTATTGCACTTCCAGCTCCTGGAGCCAATCTAATAGTGATAGAGATTATAGAATCTGATTGGGATAGAAAAGCTCAGCTTCTTTAACTGACAAATTATTTAATTGGAGAAAGCAGAACCAATTGCCTGTAAGAGAGTGTAAGGTGAGAAGTTAATTAGCACAGTGCGATACAACATAAATCACAGTTTTCTGTGGCAAATTCAGCCCTGCTTGTATTCAATGGGAGAAAAACAAAATCACAGCTGTAATCCGCAATGAAAGCAGGAACAAGAAGTGCCTCAATCCTGGCATTGCATATGTACCAATTACTTTTGTTATGACTGGGATTCGCATTTCCACAGAAACACAGACTTTAAAATGGATATTTATGGACATCCTAATGTACACTCATTCCTACATCATATCCAGCGCAGTGGAAAACTACAGAAAAGTTGCTAACATGTAGAAATTCTCAAAAAGTACATGAAAATGTACGAACAGGAGTAGGCCATTCAGCCTCTGGTACCTGTTCTGCCTTTCGATTCGACTATATCTGACCTATAAACTCCATTTATTAGCCTTCTTCCACATTCCTTAATACGTTTACCCATAAAAATCTATCAACCTTATTTTTGAAATTTTCCACTGATGTGGCTCAAAACCATTTTAGGAATGAGAGTTCAAGATTTTTACTACCCTTCATGTGAAAAGAATATTTGCTGATATCATTCCTGCTTGGGCAATTTAATTTTGCCCTTTTGTTCTGCTCGTGCCCCATCAGCAGAAATAGTTTCTCTCTATACCCGATCAGTAACTTCAATGCTATATTAATGTAAGTCTATTTGTGACACTAATAAATAAACTTCAAAACTTTTAAACAAATCCTTTGGCCATAAACACCTCAATGAGATCACGATTTAATTTTCTATATTCAAAACCTATCCTTTTAATTTAAACATTTCGGGAGGGTTTTTCCGGCCGCGCTCGCCCCTCTGCCGGAAAATCCCGCCTGAGGTCGATGGACCTTTGAATGGTCCGTGTCCCATCCACCGAGGTTCCCATGGCGGGCGAGACGCGAAAATTTCACCCTTTAACTCCAATATCAAGCTGGTGAATCTGTGCTGCATCCCATCAAACACCAACCTGTCCTTTCTTCTGTGAGATGTCTGGGACTGAATGCAATAGTCCAGATGCAAGCTAACCAGAACTTTATAGAACGGTTGCCAAATATGTATCACTTTTTACTCCAGGGACCTCGAGATAAAGACCAGAATTATCTCTCCACTGATGCTACTTGGCTTGCTGTGCATTTCTAGCATATTTGGTTTCTATTTCAACCATTCTACTGGCTTTTTTTGATTACATTTTGTACCTGGCCACTTGTTTTTATTGATTTCTTGCTTGAACCTGTAAGTTGCTCACAGCTGCTAGCTTCTCATGATTTATAAAATACTTGGATCTATCTTTAAGTCTAAAGTGGATAACCTTACACTCCAAGGAATTTCATTTGCCACAGGTTGGTTCATTCACATACCTATTCATGTCCCATCGCTAATTACTGCTGCCATCTACACCACTTACTGTGCCACCCAACTTAGAGTTATCAGCAAATGTGAATAGTCACCCTACCATTCCTTCAGCTCAGGTTTCACTAAGGTGTCATATTCTTGCAAATATTTTTATAGGTTTTTTTGTTGTTGCAATCATTAAGTCCCAGTAATGAGTGATGATGAAGGAGCAGTGCTCCGAAAGCTCGTGCTACCAAATAAACCTGTTGGACTTTAACCTGGTGTTGTGAGACTACTTATTGTGCCTGCCCCAGTCCAATGCCGGCAACGCCACATCATGAGTGAGAGAAAGAAGGTGCGTTAAAGAATGATGAAGCATAAAAAGAAATAGAAAACAAGGATGGAGAGAAAGCAAACAAAGAAAAATGGAACAAAAAGGCTAAAGAAACGTGGAAACAGCAAAATGGCTTCCTGATAGCTCAGCAATATTAGTCACTGAGCAGTTGAGCCATGCAGAGCAGCAAACTATCTAGTTTGATCCCTGTCTGTGTTATGTTGTCTGATCTCAGCTGAGGTAATGGTAAAAATGATCCAAAGAGTTCAGAGCTCTTGAGTTAGGGAGGAAAAAAAATCAATTTCGTTTCTGGTGCTGCTGATTCCTGGAAGTGCACTTGTGGGCAGTGAGGACAGTATTGGTTGTAATACCAGCAGTCACATAAACTAAAAGCTTTCACTGCTGAGGCTTATGTAGGAATAATGGCATCTTGAGTGATATATCAAAGAGCGATTGGCACTCTGCTATTTGGACCCTAACAAGAAATCAATGCTTCAGGAGAGCAGGGGTGAAAATTTGCAGGGAAGAAATGTTAATTTGTCATAAAAAATGAGCGACTTTTAAAACATTTAAGGAATGCTACAGTCTGAGGGGATCCTGTTTTATTATTTGAATGACATGAGTTCTATACACATTTCGATCAGTTTATTCCTACATCAAATGCAGTTTCTCTGTTTTAAAAGCATAGGGGCTTCAGTGGGAGCGCAGGCAGCAAATATTGATAATTCACCCACTGTACAGTACAATCCAATCAGTTTTATTTCTGTTGAAATCACTGATGTGTGTGACTGTGCCTATAGTTAGCACTGCACCAGATGCCATAACTCCAGTCTCTTTGGTAAAACAGAGCAGCATGGCTCCTTGGTTGGGATCAATGGTCTGAATGGTTTACTCTAGTTCCTATCATGTTAGAATCCCTACAGCGCAGAAGGAGGCTATTTGGCCCATCATGCCTGCACTGACAATAATCCCATCTATGCCCTATCCCTATAACCCTATCCCTGTAACCCCACGTATTTACCCTGTTAATCCACCTGACACTAAGGGGCAATTTAGCCTGGCCTACCAAGCTAACCTGCACATCTTTGGACTGTGAGAGGAAACCCAAGCAGACACAGGGAGTACGTGCAAACTCCACACAAACAGTGACCCGAGGCCAGAATCGAACCTGGATCCCTGGTGCTGTGAGACAGCATGGTTAACCACTGTGCCACCGTGCTACCTGTATTAAGTGCTGGCAATTGTTTCCTTCCCCCCCCCCTTGTGTCATTATAGATTGTACGTGTTTAGGAACACAAATGATAGACTACTCTATGAATTAAACTGATAATAAGGGCACTGAGACAGTGAAAAAATACATCTTGACCTTTATAGGTTAACAAACTCGTTAGGCTTAGACAATAACATGAGGCATTAAGAGTCCTCAGGCACTGCACATATAGTCCATGGGTTGGACAAGCCTGCATGACAAATCTGAACAACAATCCACTTTGCAGACAGTAAACAATGTGTGACCTTTACTAAATAGAACTGCGAAACATATTTTGCAGTGCTTGGTATGACTCATAAAATATATGTGGTTCTAATTAGCTGTAACACAAGTTTGCTCTTTCATATACAAAAGACTTTTAGATTTGGAAAAGCTTGGGACATATAACTTAACAAACCTAAAGACTTTCTCATCACTTTAACCCCTCTGCTATCTTTCTTTGAAGCTAATAATGTGTTAATGTTAATGCCTTTCCTAGTAATTTGTTTCACAGCTCCATTATCTTTAATGTAAAAAAAACATTAGTTGACCTTTCGTCTTACTCACATCGTCCCAAGTTTAACATATGTTTCCATCCATTTGATTCCTGGAATAAGGTGACAAGATCTGTAAAGAAGGTTCCTCGTCATAATCTTGAAATGTTTCCATTAAGCCACCTAAAAGTCTGAACTTTCCAAAGAAAAAGAACTTAACTCCCTGAACCTTTGCTTAAAATTTTAATTCCTGATACCAAAGATCATCTTTTTTAACTCAATATCCACAGCACATTTCTGAACTGTGGAACATAGGCTCTTGTACAATTTGAGCTCTGTCTCTTCATCTCCTTTGTGAAGCCAAAGTGTGTTGCTAAACTCTCCAACAGCCTATCTAATAGCATAACCTCGATAAGCCAAGATCTTTGCTGGATGAATGTTGACAACGTCAAAGCCACTCTCTTTGGCTCTTGACAGTATCTACATTAACTCCACTAATCTTTATGGTAGCCAGGTGAGACTGCGTCATGGGGTGCAGAACCTTGACTTATATACCCCAAGTTCAGCTTCCTCTTCACCAAACTTCCTTTTTAGTTCACCTTCACAATGCTGATGCCTTTGGCCATACCTCACTTCAGTGCCATCGAGACCATAGCCAAACTTTCACCATCCAGGCTCAGTTTCTAACTCTCCTCACCAGCACCCAGATGCTTCATTCAAAGTGATGCAGCCTTACCAGTCCTACATTTCCACTATCCACATCTTCTTCAAGCTATGCAGCTTCCTGTCTGATGCGCGATATAACTCACGAGGCTAGAGATGCTCAAGGAAATAAAGGCTTTTATTTACTATTACAATGAAGCTACCATATATAGTACACGATCCCAGACTGAGGGGTTCCCAGACAGAGCAGTGACCTTTATACCTCTCCCAGGAGGCGGAGCCCGACTGGGATGTACCATAATAACTATAATACAGGTAGAACAGCCCAACCCTAACCCCAACAGTAACAAGTAGAACAACCCAACCCTAACCCCAACAGCAACATATATACAGACTCGTAGTACTGGCCAGACCCTGGCTCAGTACTACCTGGTGGGAACCAACGATGGTTCACCACACTGTCCTACCTGGATATTTTGACATTATGTTTGCATTTAGATTAACTCAAAAATGATCAGCAATTGTTTGGCATCAAATGTTCTGTTCTGGAATACATTCTTCATGCAGCAGATATCTCGCTATCTTTGGCATCAAATGCAATCAAAGCAAAAGGTGTTCAAAGGCAACAAACATGCTGGAAGCTATCAAATATGTTCAAAGCCATCAATTGCACTCAAACACAATGGATGCACTCGGTAATCTGCACTAAAATACAAAGAAATTCATTACTTAAATAGTGTGTCAATTTATTCCGTTTTTCATTAATCCAAAAAGTCTTTCCACTACTGATACTGGAGAGCACCCTCAGATCCCTGTCAGTCCTTAATTCATTTTATTTATTCATTAAGTGCCATTCTGGGAACAAAATATGCAGGGCTTGGGACAATCAGCCTGAGTCTCAGCGTCTCTGGTTTCTCCCCCAAACCTCTTAATATTTCCTCCCACCCCCCAAATCTCCTCCCAGTAGCCCAGCACCCCCAACTCCCCAATGACTCTCTCCTCTGCAATCCCCAGTCTCGGGTTTGACACCATTACTCACCCCCCTCCCCATCCTAGTATGGGGGCCTCTACACCTCTCGCCCTCCCCCTGAATGAAACTTTTCATTCCCGCCCCCACGGCGACTCTTTCCATTCATCCCACCTCCCCCCCCTCCCCCCCCCCCCCCCCCCCCCCCGCCCCCACCACCCTCCAACAACCAATGTGACTTCCGCAACCCAGTATTTACCTTGCTCCTGCTGCCATCACTTTTCCCATGCTGGCTGGAAAACTGTAGTAGAGACAGCCTCATCTTTGCTTCTGGTTCCGGCCAACCCTGCAACCAGAGATCTCCAGTGGGTGTACAGAAGAACGAAAGAGAGAAAGAAAGAGAGGGAGAGATGGGAGGTTGAAGAGAGGAGTGGGGAAGGGAGAAGGACAGGAAGGGAAACGGAAGGAAAGAGAGGGAAAGAGAGAGAGATGAAAAGAGGCAGAATGAGAGGGGAAAGGGAAGAGTGGGAGAAGAGAGGGGAAAGAGAAGGGGAAAAGCGAGGGGGAGATGGGGAAAGAAATCTGCTGATTTTCTCAACACCTCCCTGGAACTTGGGGTTTCACAGTTTCACCATTAGCACAGATGCTACTGCCGTTGTCCACAAGCATGAACACCTTATACCTCCTTCCCAGTGAACCATCCTGAGCTCCTCTTTGACTTTTAACAATCAAACCATTCAGGTTTACTGTCAGTCAAATTCAGAGCAGGTCACATGACCCCCTTCATTTTACCCTTTATTAAGGACACTAAACTTCATATTTTCAATTAAGGGATTTAGTTGTTAGAAGTTTAATTTTTCCACTTTCATTTTGTTCCAGAAAGGTGGGGCGAGGTGGAGGTAGGCCTGAGTTGGCAGGAGAAGTGGGCACATGGCCAGGTAGGCAAGCTGGAATAGAGGCCCACCCTAGGGTGGCACGGTGCCACAGTGGTTAGCACTGCTGCCTCACAGCACCAGGTACCCAGGTTCAAATCCCGGCTTGGGTCACTGTCTGTGTGGAGTTTGCACATTCTCCCCGTGTCTGCGTGGATTTCCTCCGGGTGCTCCGGTTTCCTCCCACAGCCCAAAGATGTGTGGGTTAGGTGGATTGGCCATGCTAAATTGCCACTTAGTGTCAGGGGACTGGCTCGGGTAAACGCATGGGGCTGTGCAGATAGTGTTTGGGTGAGATTGTGGTTGGTGCAGACTTGATGGGCTGAATGGTTTCCTTCTGCACTGTAGGATTCTATGATTTTTTTACTGGGGACATACTCCCAGTTTTAATGATATATGTTGGCCCTTCAATCCCTCATCCCTCAACCCGAGGCACCTCCCCTCTCCATGCTATCTCATACCCTCATGCTCCCCGTATGCTCTCCATGGCCACATCCACTAACCCAGCATTCAACTTGGGAAAACCTCAGGATGTCTTTGAAACGGACATGAAGAAAAATTAAACTTCTAACAACTAAACCTCAACCACATCGGGTGCAATTTTCCTGAAATTGCCCATTGTATTGGATTAGGCGAGAAAAGCTGTGCGAAACTCACCGGCTTCACAGACACCTTTTCTCACCTGATTTAACATCACTCTGTGCAATTTCAAAGTGCTGGCGAGGGAAACACAGCCAGCTGGAGGAGCAGGGCCTAAACACACCAGCAATGCCGGGATTCTGAGATCAGGTGTCGTTTATAAAAGGGTGCCCCAATCTCAAAGTTAAAGTTGAGACAGCCCCTCAGCGGAGATCCAGATCCCACCCCCAAGGGAGATCGGGATCACCCTCATGGAGATGAAACAAGGAATCATCGTAAAATCCTACAGTGTGGAAAGAGGCCATTTGGCCCATCGAGTTGGCACCGACCACAATCCCACCCAGGCCCTTTTCCCCATAACTCCATGCATTTACCCTAACTAGTCCCCCTGACACTAAGGGGCAATTCAGCATGGCCAATCCACCTAAACCTGCACATCTTTGGACTGTGGGAGGAAACCGGAGTACCCGGAGGAAACACACGCAGAGAATGTACAAACTCCACACAGACAGTGACCCTAGGCCAGAATTGAACCCAGATCCCTGGCACTGTGAGGTAGCAATGCTAACTACCGTGTCACCCTCTGGAACTCCTGCCATGGAGATTTGAACCCCCTCTGTGATCGGGACCCCCATGGAGATTGAGACCAGCCCTTCCACAGAGATTGGGACCCCCCCAACCCTACTGGAGATGGGGACTGCTCTCCAGGGAGATCAGGACCCCCAAACTCCCTCCGGCACACCCACAGGAAGAACACACTCTAACCCCCAAATGCAGGAGGGGAACCTCTCCCCAATGAAGGGAGTAACCCCTTGCCAGAACCTCCTATATGTGCCCCCTTGGCACTGCCCCCTTGGCACTGCCCCCTTGGCATTGCCCAACCTTGCCTTCAACACTCAGGGCCTGCAGGCACCTCTGTGCCCCCGGCATGCTCATCATGATTCTTTCCTGTCTTTAGCTGCTTGTGAGATTCTGCAGCAATTATAGGATTTGCACGTGCAGCTATATTGAAAAATCATTTTGCTTCAAAAAAAAGACATTCCAAAAAAATTAAATCCTCTTAAGTGGTCATTCTGTTGTTAACAAACAAACAATCATCTCTTTTACTAACCACATTAAAGACAGCTAATCCTTTAATAACCTTGCCACAGGCTGGAGTCATGCATAGAACAAAGAAGATGGTTCTGGTTGTTGGAGGTCAATCACCTCAGTCCCAGGATATCACTGCAGAAGTCAGAAGTTCCTCAGGGTAGTGTCCTAGGCCCAACCATCTCCAACTGCTTCATCAATGACTTTTCCTCCATCGTAAGGTCAGAAGTTGGGATATTCACAATGTTCAACATCATCTGTGACACCTCAGAAACTGAAGCAGTCCATGTTCATTTGCAGCAAGACTCCACATTCAGGTTTGGACTGAAAGTGGTAAATAACATTTATGCCACACATATACCAGGCAATGACCATTTCCAACAGGAGAGAATCTAACCATCTCCCCATGACACTCAATGGCATTATCACTGAATTCCCCACTGTCAACACCCTGAGAGTTACCACCGAACAGAAACTTAACTAGCCCAGCCATATAAATACTGTAGCTAATAGAGCAGGTTAGAGGTTGGGAGGCCTTCAGAGAGTAACTCACCTCCTGAATTCCTAAAGCCCGTCCACCATCTATAAGGCATAAATCAGGAGTGTGATAAAATAATCTCCAGTTGCCTGGATAAGTGCAGCTCCAGCAACAATCAAGAAGCTCAACACTATCCAGGACAAAGCAGCCTGCTTGATTGACACCCCATCCATCATCTCAAGCATTCACACCCTTCACCGCCGACACAAAGTAGCAGCAGTGTGTACCTCTACAAGCTGTACTGCAGCAACTCACCGAGGTACATTCAACAGTGCCTTTCAAACTTGCAACTTCTACAACTTAGAAATACAAGGCCAGCAGATATATGGAAACACTTGCAAGTTCTCCTCCAAGCCACACACCAGCCTGACTTGCAACAAAATTCCTTCACTGTTGCTGTGTCAAAATCCTGGAACTTGCATCCTACAATATCTGTACTTACAGATATGAAAACATATCAGGGAAATCCAAGAAATTGGAATATTTCCTGTTGGTTATGTTATGGTCATATATTTTAAACTGTGGGAATATTTAGAAAGATAATTAAGGCAAGGACAGAGTGACTGAATGAATTAGTGCATTTGATGTGTTAATGGGCCTAGCAACACTGCAAACAGATGTTTAGCTAAGGCAACTTAGTATCATTGAATATTGAACATGAACAGGTTGTTAAGGATTCAAAGGAAGGGAGTAAGGCTGTGAAGGAAAGGTGACATAGGGAAGGTGAATTGAGTGAGTTTACATTGCTTTTAAACTGTAAAAGCTAAAATAAAGAGATTATGGTAATTACGTCTGGGAGAGGGTAGTTCTAAAAAAATTAGATAAAAATCAAAATACTGTGGATGCTGGAATCCGAAACAAAAACAGAAAATGCTGGAAAATCTCAGCAGGTCTAACAGCATCTGTGGAGAGAGAGTGGAGTTGGAGTGAAGTTCCCTGGTGGTCTAGTGGTTAGGATTCAGCGCTCTCACCGCCATGGCCTGAGTTGGATTCCCAGTCAGGGGATTACATGTTTAAGGCCAAAATGTTGTCTGATTTCAAGAAGAAATTAGATATAGCTCTTGGGGCTAAAGGAATCAAGGGATATGGGAGAAAGGGGGGATCAGGATATTGAATTCGATGATCAGCCATGATCAAAATGAATGGCGGAGCAGATTCAAGGGGCCGAACGCCTGCTTCTAGTTTCTAATAGAGCTAACATTTTGAATCTGGCTGACTCTTCATCAGAGCTAAAGATAAAGAAAATAGGATAAGATTTATACTGTCAAGATGGAGGGGGGGGGGGGGAGGCGGTGGGGGGTGGTGCGGGAGGGAAGGTGTGATTGACAAAGATCTCATAGGCACAAAGACAAAGGGAATGTAAATGGTGGTAGTAAAGACTGAGAATGGTGCTAATAACAGCCCATTAAAAGATCGGAATGTGTAAATGGCAGAACAAAGGTGCAGAGTGTCAAAGGACAACCTAAGGCATGTAGTAGATGGCCCTAGTGGGGTGGAGGGAGGGGTGGGTGGGAAACAAGATGGAAAATGAGAATTTTAAGAAGTGGACAAATGAAATAATGGAAGAATGAAAATTAATAATAATATGAATAATATAAAGAAATAAAAATGGGCTAATAAGATAAAAAGAAATAAAAGGAAATAAATGGAAATGTAGTGGGGGTGGAGGAGGGAGTTCATGCTCAAGTTGTTGAACTCAGTGTACAGTTCGGAAGGCTGTAAAGTGACTAATCAGAAGATGAGGTGCTGTTACTCCAGTTTCCGTTGGGCTTCACTGGAACATGGCAACAGGCCATGACGGACATGTGGACAAGGAAGCAGGATGGTGTGTTGAAAGGGCAAGAGACAGGAAAGTCTGGATCCTGCATGCCGATGGACCGAAGGTGTTCTGCAAATCAATCACCCAGTCTGCATTTGGTCTCTCTGATGTAGAATGGACCACATTGCAGTAAATGCAATAGAACAGATTGAAGGAGGTGCACAGAAGTGCTGCTTCATCTGAAGAAAGTGTTTCTGGAATGGTGAGCAGGGATGAGGTAAAGGGGCAGGTGTTGCACCTTCTACAATTGCATGGGAAGGTGCCATTGGCAGTGGGTGAGGTCCTGGGTGTGGTGGAGGAGTGGACCAGGGTGTCCCGGATGTGACAGTTTTTTTAAGCCACAGCAGATTGCCTGCTAATCAAAGTATATCCAGGAGGAGGTATGTCTTATTTTCTCTAACTGATAACTGATGAAGGTTTTTTTTCCACTGAAAAGGACTCTGGGCATTTAAATCACATTAGATTCGTACACTGGATATCCAATCATTACAGTAAAATATATCTAATTTATAACATAAAAACCAACTTTGAAATTGAAAGAACATTTTTTTTTGTATTTCCAAGCCTGTCAATGAAGGAATTCCAGGAGCAAGTGATATTATTTTGTCCCCCACTTGGGATTGATTTTCCCCATGGTTCACCACTCCTCTCAGAAGCCATGAACAATGCCTACTTCCTGAAGGGGCCTGATTCCACTAAAATTGCGGTGGGGTTTAAATTGCCTACCCTTGCAACAGAACCAACAATGGCAAGAGTGTTGCATGTAGGTGGACTACCCGCACCCTTAACCTGTGTTGCCAAAAATTGCCAGAAATGGGAAAAGGGGCAGAAGGCCCTGAATCAGTTCCCGCTCGCCATTTTAAAAGGGCTCCTGATTCATCCTGACTCGACGGAAATCTGGATCACCATCTTTCAGATGAGGCGTTAAACTAAGGCCCTGTCTGCAAGTAAGTGGAAGGAAAAATCCCTAAGCACCATTTCAGAGAGGAGTAGGGGAGTTCTCTTTGGTGTTCCAGCCAATGTTTACCCCTCAATTATTGTCACTTACAAAAAAAAGATTATTTGGACATTTATCACATTGCTGTTCTGACGGTTTGCTCCATTACAACAGTCACTATATTTCACAAAATATTTTTTTTGGCTGCATAAATATAAGTCCTTCTTTCTTTATCCATTCTGAAGAAGGATACCTGGCAGAGCTGTCAGGATTCTTATTTATTAACAATAATTATGTTCTTTCCAAGGTTCAGAATGAATAGGTTGGTGGATTTGAGTTTCAAATCTTGTTATGCAATGTTAATACTCCTTCACTTCTGTCAAATTAGGAAGTGTTGTCAAATCTCTAATAAAGATAATGGAGGGATATCGTGTTATGAAGAAAAAAAATGTCTGTTGCAAAGTTAATTATCTCAAAAATGTTGCTGGAGAACTGTTGTGATTTGTCCTTTCAATGCCCTCCAGTAGATTACTCAGAATAATTTGCTCTCCAGACTTATATTGTATTATTTGCTGTCAACTTGAACATTTTGGAACATGTGCAACACTGAAAGCAGAATGATAATCACGTACTTTGGTACTAGTTGTTACATAAGGATATAAATTGCTGCTGGGGTGCGATTTGGTCAGGAATGGTGCATTGCAGCGGGTACCGCTGACAGTTTTCATACAGCTGCTCCCACCAGCAATTAAACACATGCATGAATGTACTAATCAGAGTGAGTTCTCACCCACAGAGTGCCTGCCTGGGGGTGCACTTGTACAGCTAACAAGAATTGTGAAGTGTTGCAGGAGCTGTTTAAAGAGCTCCACAAACAGAACAGGGGGTTGGAATTGCATTGTTTCAAGAAACTACTGGTACAAAAATACTATGTGCTGTTCCTTTAAAATTTGTATTTCTGTAACAATACCTTCAAAATATGTGGATTACCTTCAAGTCTACACACAATGAGGATCATTTCAATGGAATAGAACATTGGGCAGGATATAAAACTGATAGATTCGCTATCAGCTATTTTTCACCCAGCAATAAAAACTAGTGTTAAGCCCAGGCTTCTTTTCAATGGAAAGTTATCAGGTTATATGTTAGACTTTTTTCAGGGTGTAAGGCAAAATGAGCAACTGCAGTGCTATTTAGTTATTCATCCCATTATTCTTATTTACAATGTCAATTATCTCATGCGTTTCAGTCTTGGTTTAATGGCAAAAAACAATACAGTTGAACTTGGAGAGATGCTGAAAGTTTCACTCTTGCTGACTCAGAATGAATTAAACCACTCTTATCCTTTGCTAAATAAAGATTCAAAGAGAACTGGTTGGTCACAACACTTCAGATTACATTTACATCAGAATATTTGGAAAAGGTAGAAACTTGTAGCAGAAATGTTAAGGTTCCATTTTCAGTCGGTTTTGAAGCCATTAATGTTCCTCATTCAGAATTGACAATTTTGGATTAAATCTCCTTTATCATGAATAACATTCTACATTTTAAACCAAACCATAAGTGACAAAAAACATTTTAATGTTCATAGCTTCTCGTTGAAATGGGATGCTTGGTTAAAGGCAGATACCAATGTCAATAAGGACTTATACCTTGGTGCAGAAATCTATGACAGAGAGCGGAATATTCTGCTCTTGCTGCTAGTGAGCTTAGAGGCAGGAAGGCAATGTAATTAAGCGTTATGGTAGCGCACCTGAACCGTGCTGGTATTAAGCTGTATGCAAGCAGGCCTGTCACCATGCAGTTTGCATGGCAGGTGAAACAGTGTGTGCTATTTGTCACCTCAGCAGGTGCCTCATCAAGAGACTGCACATCAGGAAGTGGAGACCTGCTGCCACCCACCCCCTTATCCTTGCTTCTGATGCCCCTTGCCCCCTCATGCTAATGATCCCCAGCCCATGAATCCCCAACCCCTCACAATAGTAGCCCCGGTTCTCTGTGATGCTGGGATTCAGGGGGGTGTTCTTCTGGCAGCAGCAATGGCCTCCTCATATTTTGTGTGGCCTTTTTAAGAAGTGAGTTGGAAAGCATATACTTACCAAGAGAATTCATAACATGCAATTCCATGATAAGGCACCCCAGCAAGCAATAATTCTCACAGAGGACATGTCTGTAAAATTGTGGCTGTGGCCATGGTGATTTCCTGATATGTGCCCCTCCCATGCAACTGCTTCTCAGAGACACTTCGCTACGGTTTCCTTTAGGATAAAATGCATAATAAGAAACTACAAAACATTGGCCCAGATTCTGTGTAAGAATAAAGTTGGCTAGTTAACATGGGATACATCAAACAGCAATGCCCAACATATAAATATCTACCAAAATCTAAGACTGAAAATGCATTAACCTGAAAGTTAATGCCTTGTTTGCCCCGCTCCACCAGAACTGCACCTCACCAATTGATGTGGCTGGCTTTAAAATAAACGTAAGGCTAGGAATGTATGATTTTTAACCTTGGGTTCCCCAATAAACATGCCAGTAAAAAGAGCTTGTCCACCCTAATGTAAGTGAATTTTTAATGGGATGCTAAGTCTTAATTATATGCAGAAAATCTCTCTGGCACTGAAAATGTAACTTTTGCAAGTATGGAGTTTCACTCCTTTAGAGTTTCATTACTGTTGGAGATTTTTAGTTTTCTTTTACATTTTCCTTTCTGTCACTTTTATCTCTTTCTTCAACCTCCTTTCTTTCTTACCCTTTGTTTTATTTCCTGCCCATCATTTTACAATGAATTAGATATTCTAGCTTACATTTTCTGGTTTCTATTCTGCAGCAAAATTCTCATATTGGCCGGAATTCTACCACCCTGCCCACCACAGGAATTAGAGTAGATGAGGGGCGGATTGTGGGAAGGTCCGTTGATCTCGGGTGGGATTTTACGGTATCATAAAATCCCACCCATTATGTAAGAAGCAGGAGGGCTGTGAAATTGATATTAGGGCACAGAAAAAAAGAAACCCTACAGTACAGAAAGAGGCCATTCGGCCCATCGAGTCTGCACCGACCACAATCCCACCTAGGACCTACCCCTACATATTTACCCACTAATCCCTCTAACCTACGCATCTCAGGACACTAAGGGCAATTTTTTTTAGCATGGCCAATCAACCTAACCCGCACATCTTTGGACTGTGGGAGGAAACCGGAGCACCCAGAGGAAACTCACGCAAACACGAAGAGAATGTGCAAACTCCACACAGACAGTGACCCAAGCCGGGAATCGAACCCAGGTCCCTGGAGCTGTGAAGCAGCAGTGCTAACCACTGTACTGCCGTGCCGCCACAGCTTGCGGTTTTCCTTCTCCAGGCCATTTTGGTGCAGGCGGTTCGGGTTGGGGGGGGGGGTTATGGCAATGATAGCCACCCACTCAATGCAGCAAGTAGCCAATTAAGGCAATTAAAGGGCTTCATAAGGCTAGTGTTGAGCTGAATCAGATGCCAGATGACAATAGCTTATATCTCTGAAAATCCCATGAAAGCTTGCAAGCACTTTACAATGTACTGAAGGGCAGCATTGTTTGTTCCCCAGCGACTGTAAAATCCAGGCCATAACCTGTTTGATGTTATTAACTCACATACAAGCTCACCATCCAATTTTCAATCTGATATTCAGCTTTATTTTACCAACGTATCATCTTATCAGCATTTTCAATAACCATTAATTATTTTCACTGAGTTTGGAGATTGTCATGAATAAGCCAATCTGAGTAACTGGAATATACAACTGGAGCCTGTCAGACACTGTGAGATTAATAGAGGTACAAAGCCAAAGGCTGATGAAACAGTTTGTTTTCCTACATTTATTGGTTGTGGATAAAATTGAGGCAATAAAACAGTTAATGGTAGCCTGCACCAGCACCTGGACAACATGCAGGCCTTGGCTGGCACCCTTTCCAACAAAATGAAATCCAATGCCTGTCTCTGCCTTTCGGATTTTACTTATCTCCCAACCATTAGATCCTAAAAGTAAATGTCGAAGTCTTGGGTTCCAGTAACTGGTGACCAGGGACTAACAACAGTAAATGTTTACTAACAGTAACTGAGCAGCTGTTTCATGCTGTATTTCTGCCCCCGCTCCAGAAGAACCCCGGCCCACCAGACACATGACCCCTTTTGCACCCAAGTCATCCCAACATCCACATGGCCACACGGTCTACAGTAATCATAGCAACATCATAATTACAAGAGTATTGGCTGGGTAACTGTGCCTCACCTCTTCCCCTCTCCATGCCTCTCCACAATTAACAAGGGTCAAGCCCTATGTGTAAAACGTGCAGCTGCATTAACACTTCAGAAGTTCAATATCATCAATGGCTAAGTAGGAGCATTCCTGATGTGAACCTTGTAGAGAGAATGTGAGGAGTCAGGAAGTGAAGAAAGTCAGACAAACAGCATAGAAAAGCTAGAAAAGAAAGGGAGATTAGTAAGTTTCATTGACCAGATTTTCAACAATGCAGTAAAGCAGAAGAAAATTGAAGGGTGACACAGTTACTTTGAACAGCAAATTTCCCTCAAATACTGCAGTTATCCATTGATTAATTTAAGATAACCAAAAGACTGAGTCACACAACAATGGAAATGAAATGCCTTCATTATTTCTATCTCTACAGCTGCTTCTAACTAATTAAACTGTATGGCATTTAATCTTCACTGCATGGTCCAATAGTAACCTCCTGCAAGAAACCCAGTTACTCAAATATCCTGTCTGCATCTGTAGCACGTCCCTTGTCGTCATCAAGCACCAGTTCACTCTAGGCACTGACAGCTGCTCAAAGGAAGAACAGATGGATGCCTACCTGAAGGGTATGATAGCTACTCACTAAAGGCATCAACAGGTACTCTCTGAAGATACCAACAGATGCTTACTGAAGAATTGTTACTATCCAAACATCATGCACAAGCTTTAAGCCCAAGAGAGTCTTCAGTGTTTGAAATGGATTCAATAAATGTTCCCCATTTTCAATTAGGATGCTATTTTAATGGAAATAATACAGGGCTGAAGCCCTTTGGAGCTGGCTAGGAAGCTGGAGGGCTGGTAAAATGGCAGTGGAAAGCATCAAAAGAGTATTTTCCCACTGTCACGGCACATTACCTGTAATGAGAACCTCAACAGCATAACCTTCTCCAGGACAAGTTAAGCCAATTAAGTGGTCTACTATTTATATGGACTTTGAGGGAACATCGGCATAGAGGCAGCTTCAATGATGTTTTTAGTAAAGAACTGGCAGATTATAGTAGCACAGTGGTGATGTTAATGGACATGTAATCTAAAGGCCTGAACTCTTAACCCAGAGAATGCAAGTGCATATGCCACCACAGCAGCTTGAGAATCTGAATTCCATTTTTGGAAAGTTGGAAATGAAAAGCTGTCACCGGTAAAAGTGAGCATGAATTGTCGTACAAACCCAACTAGCTCACAAATCTGCTCAGGGAAGCAAACCCGCTGCCTTCTTCCAGTCTGGACCATATGCAACTCCACACCAACATTTTGACTTTTAACTGCTCTCTGAAGTTGCCTGGCACCCAATTCAACTAGAGATGGCAGTAAATACCATCAATGCCCGCACCTTCAGGTTGAGTAATTTGTTAAATATCTCAATATTGCCCGTGGGTCATCTCAGACAAAAGGGCGGATTGTCCTAGGTCATCATCGCTATGGTATTAGATATGAACAGCATAACCATTATATTTCATATCCTTAACTTAAGGGCAGTGCTTATTCAGAAATATGAGGTGAGAGGCCAAAGAAGCTACTTCCCATCCCCTTGCTACAGCAGTGATGGGCTTGCACACTGGAGAGGTGATGGCCTAGTGGTATTATCTCTAGACTATTAATCCAGAAACTCAGCTAATGTTCTGGGGACCTAGGTTCGAATTCCTGGTTTGGCCTACATGTGACTCCAGAGCCGCAGCAGTGTGGTTGACTCTCAACTGCCCTCTGAAAAGGCCTAGCAAGCCACTCAGCTGCATTTCAGGAAGGCAGGTCCTCAAGGGCAACTAACGATGGCAATAAATGCTGGCCAGCCAGCAATGCCCATGTCCCACAAATGAATTAAAAACTAAAATCTCAAACCAGCATAAGATGGGTGCCCAGAAAATTCTAATCAGATAATCTTTCTCACAACAGGCAGGTATTTCACAATGTTTTTCTTTATATTCCTTCCAGAAACCTGCTTTTTAATTGGACTTTCGCCATCAGCAACTCAAAGATCCCAATCAACTCGGGCCAGAAAGGTCATTTAACTGGTCTGAGGGGTTGTTCTTGTTTAGCAACAAGACTTAGAGGACTCAGGAAAATTGGCCCTTAAAGGTTCTTAAAAATTCTCTTCACTCTCAGCTTCCTCAGTAATAATTTAACACCTATTCTTCTAAGGATTGAATTCCTTCATACATTTGGAGTTTTACCAATCTAATTTTATACAGCAGCACATAATCAAAGGGAGGACACTTTAATTTTTTAAAACTTAAATTGATTTTCGTCCCCTGATGTTTTTTCCCTCTTGCCTAACACCAACTACTATTTCCCAACCAGTTACACTTAATTGACAGTAGCTTCATCTAGACAAAGGATCAGAGAAAAGAAACAATTGCCAAAGTTCTGCAAATGCTGCTCTGTAACTGGCAATTAGGAAGTGCACAAATGGCCTGATTTTCTTTCCTTCCCCAGTGGGAAACTGCTTCTTCTCCACTCAACAGCTACCCTTGATGCTCTCTCTGCCTGCAACTGGAAATTTAGCGTGTGGGGATTTGTGGTTACAAAGCTACATCCTATCACTCCTTGACAAAGTGCTTTGATACATCAGTGCTCTGGAGCAGCATGTCTCCAATCAAAAGAAAGATTTTCATTCTGCTTGTTGTGATTGAAATTGAACTCAGTTTCCATTAGTGAAGAGACTATGACTGCATTCGAAGACGTTCTGCCACCCAGACAGATTTAAATTGGTTTCACTTTCTGACTGACTACACATTTGTAGTGAGTTTTTGAAAAGGGTGCAGCATCGTACAGTGCAAGTTTAGGTTGTTTAAGCAAATCAACTTCTATCAGATTACATTTTCAAGTACTTCTAATTCATTGTTTTACGTTTCAGAATCAGCTCTTAGAAAGCAGTGTTTTCCTTTATCTTTTTTGACTGTTATGTTCAAATAAATGCTCAAATTAGTATGGTAATAATTAGCAGTTTTTATTCATGATCCAATAATATTCCAAAAAAAACACAAATAATCCAAGCAAGATCTTAGAGTCTCTTTACTACCATGTGCTTACTCCCATCAAGTGGCAGTCTACTGTTCAGATAACAATATTCAAGTATAATACATGTCAAACACCATCCTACCAGCTAAATAAAATGTATTTCTGAAAAAAGAGATGTGCTGTTGAAGCTTTACATATTGCACTCATCAGGGCAGACTCAATAATGGCAAATTTCAAAGAGAACAGCAATTTATACTGCATGAGAAAAGGGATGCTGATTTGTTGGCAAGTTGGCTCTGATTGGTGGAGATGTTATGATGTGGAGATGCCGGCGTTGGACTGGGGTAAACACAGTAAGAAGTCTAACAACACCAGGTTAAAGTCCAACAGGTTTATTTGGTAGCAAAAGCCACTAGCTTTCAGAACAGGCTGTCCCTTCGTCAGGTGGGTGGGAGTTCTGATCACAAACAGGGCACAAAGACACAAACTCAATTTATATGAATAATGATTGGAATGTGAGTCTTTACAGCTAATCAAGTCTTAAAGGTACAGACAATGTGAGTGGAGGGAGCATTAAGCACAGGTTAAAGAGATGTGTATTGTCTCCAGGCAGGACAGCTAGTGAGATTTTGCACATCCAGGCAGGTTGTGGGGGTTACAGATATTGTGACATGAACTCAATATCCCAGTTGAGGCTGTCCTCATGTGTGCGGAACCTGGCTATCAGTCTCTGCTCAGCGACTCTGCGCTGTCATGTGTCGTGAAGGCTGCCTTGGAGAACGCTTACCCGGAGATCAGAGGCTGAATGCCCGTGGTCGCTGAAGAGAACAGTCTTGCCTGGTGATTGTCGAGCAGTGTTCATTCATCTGTTGTTGTAGCGTCTGCATGGTTTCCCCAGTGTACCATGCCTCGGGACATCCTTTCCTGCAGCGTAACAGGTAGACAACGTTGGCCGAGTTGCAAGAGTATGTACCGTGTACCTGGTGGATGGTGTTCTCGGGTGAGATGATGGCATCCGTGTTGATGATCCAGCACGTCTTGCAGAGGTTGCTGTGGCAGGGTTGTGTGGTGTCGTGGTCACTGTTCTCCTGAAGGCTGGGTAGTTTGCTGTGGACAATGGCCTGTTTGAGGTTGTGCGGTTGTTTGAAGGCAAGAAGTGGGGGTGTGGGGATGGCCTTGGCGAGATGTTCGTCTTCATCAATGACATGTTGAAGGGTCCAAAGGAGATGTCGTAGCTTCTCCGCTCTGGGGAAGTATTGGACGACGAAGGGTTCTCTGTCCGCCGTGCCCCGTGTTTGTCTTCTGAGGAGGTTGGTGCGGTTTTTCGCTGTGGCGCATCGGAACTGTCGATCGATGAGTCGAGCGCCATATCCTGTTCTTATGAGGGCATCTTTCAGCGTCTGGAGGTGTCTGTTGCGATCCTCTTCATCCGAGCAGATCCTGTGTATATGGAGGGCTTGTCCACAGGGGATGGCTTCTTTAACGTGTTTAGGGTGGAAGCTGGAGAAGTGGAGCATCGTGAGGTTATCCGTGGGCTTGCGGTACAGTGAGGTGCTGAGGTGACCGTCCTTAATGGAGATGCGTATGTCCAAGAATGCAACCGATTCCGGAGAGTAGTCCATGGTGAGTCTGATAGTGGGATGGAACTGGTTGCCATGGTGGAGATGTTGCCATGGCAACCAATCAGATTTGACTTGGTGCGCCTTTCCTCATGCATATATATTGCTGTTCTCTTTAAAATTTGGTATTCTTGTTTTTGTCCTGAGTGCAAGACAAAAAGCCTCAGCAGCATCCCTTTTTTCTCAGCAATACTCAAATTCTCTACTAGTAAGCAACTTTGTCATTTGCTTTGCTGTATTATTTCTTGCTGGAAAGACAAAGTGAGATTTTTTTTCTTTTGTACAAGGAGGCCTGTGTTGCAATTGATCTTCATGTTTTTATTTTTGATATGGCCTGGATTTAAAAAGGTACAAATTTAAATTTACTCCATCAATATACACATTGAAACTATTTGATAATATATGAACAGACTATATAGACAGACAAGCCATTATTTTTCATTCCTATTCACCACATATGAAGCTTTATTTAGCTGTTTATTTTTACGAACAAAGACCCTCAGTACTTGTGACTATCCAGATTTCTGTCATATTATTCCTCTGGTCTACATTTGATTGCTAATCTTTTTTTCCGCTCTGGGGCTAAACCTTTAGCCTTCCCCCCACTCTATTTCTTCTGAAAATCAATGTCATCCTTTTACTATCCATCTTATTAACTCTTTTGCCTGATCATTACGTTCAATAGTCATCAGGTATTTCTTTTGATACCAACCAAATAAACAAACTCAAATTAACTTAGGGACAAATTAAAAGGGGCGGCTCCCCAAAAGGAAGGGGGAACAGCCCGAACCAAAAACAAAGCCGAAAAGAAACTTAAAACATCAAACCAAAAGGTGATTATCAGGGTCGATAATGCACCCCAGCCCCTGCGGTGCCCAGCGGGTGCGGAAGGCGTCAACTGTGCCCGTGGATACCGCATACTCCCTCTCCAGGGACACCTGGCCGCGAATGTAGCCGCGGTAGAGGGGCAGACAGTCAGGATGGACGACCCCGTCGATTGCCCGCTGCCTGGACCTATTGATGGCGTGTCTCGCCAGGCCCAGGAGCAGGTTCAAGAGGAGGTCGCCATCCCGACCCACCCCTCTCCGCACCAGGTGCCCATAGATTAGGAGCGTGGGACTGAAGTGCAAATAAGTGCAAACAAAACATCAGTAAAAGGTGTTTCAGGAAACCAAAAAGGGTGTGCAATCTAAAACATAGAACGTAGACATGGTCCACGAACTCCACAAGGCCACAGAAGGGGCAGTCTCGGGAGCCCATGAATTGGAAAAACCTACGGTTGTACGGCACTGCTGCATGCAACATCCTCCACCCAAGGTCCCCAAGATAATTAAGGGAGATCCTTCCATAGAGGGACCTCCACTGGGGACCTCCGCCGCCCGGCGGCAACAAGGCCCACCAAGGTGTATCCGGGCGACAGGCGAGGACACGGTAATGAAAGGTGTGCACGGAGGACATTTCCGCGAGGCGGCACATGCAGTGGGTAACCTGACCCGGGGCAGAGGGGGGTCTCGGCTTTGGGCCAATGTGAAATTCCGTCCGAGCAGGGGAACCCTCGGGCGGGATCCCACCGCACGCCTGCGCCGCCTCGAGAATAGTCGTCAGGTATTTTCAGATCTCACAAACTGGGTGGAATTCTCCCACGTCCCCGCCAATGGGTTCAATTGCAGGTGGGAGGGAAGAATATTGGCTGGAGTGTAAAAACCAGGTTAATACCAGGGTGAATTTCCGTGGTATCTTCCACCGATGTCCAGCACGGCAGATTGGGGAACCCACTTGCACACGTGTGAAATTGATTTACATCCCGTTACTGAGATGCAGATAAAAGCGTGACCGAATCTTCCCTGCCAGGTTCTCCGCGACGCCAGCAGGTGCAAAACACATCTGGAACAGCGTGCAGATGTCGGGATTCACATGAACAATGCGTGGGCTGTCTCCAGAGTTTAGAATGGAGGCCAACAGCAACCCTGGATCCTGGAACACCACAGCAGTCATTACGGACAGCATCTACTGGTGGATTTTCTAGTTTCAGTGCCATCGAGGAAGCCCATCTTCCAGCTTCGGAATGTTCCTGGAGATCCATCTTCTTTCTTAGGAAGTCCAAATTCTTTTCTCAATGCCTTTTCAAAATGGCACCCAGATATGATGGCAAACTATGCACCATCAGGCTTTCCCCACCATGGAACACAGTGCAAAGCACCATGTTGCATAATTAATGAGATCAGAGCCGGAAGACACGGAATGTTTTCCTGTTAGCCTCCGCAGCAGGAAACATTCCACATTCCTGTCCTCGCCACAGGACTTAGTCCCAGATGAGGGAATACTATGGCTGAATCAAGGTATCTTAATCCCGATTGGAGGAGTTTGAATGAGAAGTTACAGGTAAGGGCCTGGACTTGGGAGGCAATAACACTTTCAGAGGATGCAGGGGAGGATGAAGGGTCATTGTGAATGAGCAAGCTGGACTGTTGCAAAGATTCACTGTGGCAAGAAGCAGAGAAGTTTGAGTGTGGCAGCAGAAGCTTGAGGGGCCAGTCGAACTGAATCCACTGAAGGGTGATAGAAGAGTACTCAGTGCATGTGGAACAGAGCAGGTGCATCACCGATATGAAACCATTGAATAGCTTTCAGAAGCATCGAAGCAGCATAAAGAGCAGGATTGAAACCAGTAGATGCAGATTCAATCTACTTCTGCAACATATGATTTCACAATTAGGCCAGATGGACACTTCACAAGTTTCTCAACAGCCATTTTGACAATGTGAAGGAAAATAGTTCAAATTTCCATAAATTAACAGGATATTCAAATTGATCACATGTTGGTGGGAATACAATTTTTCCATAAACATGGGAATTTCACAGCATATGGGTGTGCATCATGAGGAGGGGAAAAGAGGCATTCAATTGGGTTACGGAGAGTAGGAGCCTATCCCGCCAGCTACTGGGCACCAGGCAGGATACACCCAGGATGGAATGCCAGTCCATCACAGGGCACACACTCACACACACACTGAGGGGTAATTTACCATGGCCAATCCACCTCACCTGTCTTAGAACTGTGTGAGGAAACTGGAGCACCCAGCAAAGATCCAAGCAGATGCAGGGAGAATGTGCAAACTCCACACAGGCAGCCACCCAAGGCCAGAATCGAACCCAGGTACCTGGAACTGTGAGGCAGCAGTGCTAAGCATGATGCAATAATCATATATGGATTTTGGATTAAGTAAACTTGATAGCAGAATGAGTTTTCTTGTTATTTTCTTGACCTTTCTTCTGTTCCTAACAATAGAGTTGCCCTTGTATGCCAGATACCAGTTCGGAGTGGCAGAGCTTGGACAACTAATTGCCGATTCATCTTCTCAGTCAAGAGAACATGTGGGATGGTGCTAAAGATGAAGCAAACTCAATATTTTAAAACTGAAAAATAGAAAATAAGATCATAATTTGGATTATCTAGAAAGTTTTTAAAGTTTATTTTGTTAGTCACAAGTAGGCTTACATTAACACTGCAATGAAGTTACTGTGAAAATCCCCTAGTTGCCACATTCCGACATTTGGGTGCACTGTGGGAGAACTTAGCATGGCCAATGCAGCTAACCAGCACATCTTTCAGACTGTGGGAGGAAACCGAAGCACCCGGAGGAAACCCATGCAGTCTCAGGGAGAATGTACAGACTCTGCACAGACAGTGACCCAAGCCAGGAGTCAAATCCGGGTCCTTGGTGCTGTGAGACAGCAGTGCTAACCACTGTGCCACCGTGCTGCCCCTTCTGTCACTGAGAAACATGAAATAGGAAAATGTGGAGGCAAACTTTCCATGAGGGTCTCTCCTGCTGGTCTGCCAAGAAGTCTCCTTAACACCAGAAAAAATGTTTTCTCAGAGTTATTATGGATCTCCCACTGAAGCTGTGATAAATAAATGGGAGAAAATCAGCACCACAGGCCAGGATCTTCAGGCTCTTTCTGGGACCTGCTTGTACCCCTCTCCCCATGACTCCTATCCCTAATAAAACTACCTACCCTGTTGTAATTTGCTTTTAAGGAACAATAGCGTGCCATCATTAGAAGGGAAGTGTGTCATGTGCTCTAGACACACACACGCACACACACACGCACGCGCACACACACACACACACACACACACACACACATCATGGGGTTTTGATTCCAGGAGAAGCCACTGCCTCATTGACATGTGGTTCAGCAGGCCTTTCAGACAAGAGGTCGCTTGGGTTCCTCGCTGGTTGTCCAAACAGGTCAAGCACTTCAACATGATTCCACCCATAAGGCAGAATCTTCCCTTCAATGCACAAACGCTGCCTGTGTTGAGGCAACTGATGTGCTGCTCTCCAGCTGCACAACTATGTTTTCTCTCCAGATTTTAGTGCTTTCTATGCAAAAATAATTGGGAACATGGTTTTCACCACCACTCTGGTGAGCATGCACCACCCTTACAGACACGGAGAACCCAACGCAAACATCAGGGAAACCATCCCCCCCACCACCTCACAGATGTTGGGGCAATGTCCCCCACCCCCATAAGAGCATCATCCCCACTGCCCCCCAACAAGCATTGGTGCAAACCATTCCCCCCCCCCGCCCCCTCCCCACCATCCCCCCCCCCCTCCCCCGCCCCCCCTCCCTGCCACAACACAGGCATTGGAGCGATGACCCGACCACCACACGAGTACCGTGCCCCTCCCCTCCACCTCGACTGACATTGGCGTGTAACCCCCTCCAAGGCACCGGAGCATCGCCCAAGCATCAGGGTGCCCCCCTCCCCCTTCACAAGCATCACCCCCACAAGTATTAGGCCACCCTCACAAGCATTGGGACCTCCCACCCCACAAGATTCAGGGCACCCAACTGCACAAGCATCAGGTCCCCCCGAACAAGCATCAGGCTCTCTCTACCCCACAAGCATCGGGGCATGGCCACCCCCGCCACACATAAAGAGAATCCTCCTAATGGGGCTCCCCACAGTGCTTGCATGGCACTTCTACCCAGGCAGTGATAGGTTGACAAAGCCAGGTTGACAGTGCCAGGAGTCATTGCCAAGGCACTGGCCAGGCATGTCCCTCTCCCCTGTGGAACCTGGTTGGTTCCCCTCAATTACTTCAGGTTTTTAAATAGCTGTTGTGAACTCATTGATGTGATGTGAATATTCAGTGAGGGGGAACATTTTGCGGGAAAGCCCTAAAATTATATTTAAACTTATTGAAAGGGTGCAAAATGGTGGGAACCTCTTTATGTCATGGGCGAAGGGCATGGAAAATTGGGAAACAAGATCTCGCCAGGGAGAATCTCATTTCCTGACTCCAGTGAAACTTTGGCCCGTGTCGCTGTTTATGCTGACAACCCAGTGGGCTCAAAATCACCCCCATCGTGTGGTAAACAGGTGTAGACATTAGTCCCTGTATTGAAGTCATTATTGCCAATGTTTTTTGCCTAGGTAAGTAAAAACAAGAATATTGAGCAAGTTAATTGATTTGAAAACGCATTAATCCAAAGATGTCAATTATGCTCAGTTGTCTAAAGGTTGGTTCTGTCCATTGCTCCAAGTCAAACTTCATTTATCTGTTTACCAATACAGAAGTGTCAGTGCTGATTGATTCTGGTGCAGTGTACTTTTTATATCAGATTAAACACAAAAAGTCTTTGTAAAGTAAATAGCCAGAAGGCATGCAAATAAGTGTAACCATGATGTAAGCTTGTTTTAAAATATATGTAGGATTATTCATAATGAAACCAATGTTCTTTTTAAGAGCAGGCTGTTCTTTCAGGTAATTGGAATTAAAAATGTTGATATGTCAGCATTGACGTCTGGGAGCACTGGAAAGGGGCTCCAGGGATGCAGTCTAGGGCATTTGAATGAAATATGAGGGTTTCTGAGAGTACTGAGTAGGGCCTATCATTTGGGATCACTTGGAAGAGGGAGGGCTATATAATGGCAAGCTTCTAAGAGTGTGCACAAGATCTGAGAGTGAAGGAAAGTTGAGGGATTACCTGATGTTCCAGAGCACTTGGAGAAGCATCTGGGATCCTTGGCTACTCTGATCTACAGAGAGTGTGTAAGTGAGCAAGTGAGTGAGTGGTTAGGTGTTCCAGGAGAATGGAGTTTGAACCACCTTTGGCCAATTTCCGACAATCAGCCACTGCCTCAACTGTGATTCCATGTCAGCTTTCTCTCCTGACCCATGTATAACCCCCAAGAAGGTCTGTGGCAACGCTACCCACACCAAGGTCACTTTCCTCATTGTCAACCAGTCTTAGCTTTTATGTTCCACCTATTATATACGTAATGACATAACTGTACTTTTACTAACTTATATTGGCCTTGCATCCAGGGAAAGTTCATTTCCCAGGGTATGAAGATGGGGAAAAAGAACATGGAGATCCATTTCCTCATGTTTCCATTCCTTCACTAGAATAGTGACATTTCTGTGGCTACACTAGGAGATTCTGACATGGGTGTGTATCTGCTGTAAGTGAAAGCCAATGCAGGAATTCAACAAGATGGGAGAAATTATTCCTGATTTCCAATATCATTTTGCAAGTCCAGTATTTACCAGCTGGCCAGGAATATGCAGTGAAATATGGCACTCCAGCATACTCCCAACTTCCACTGACCAGAAAGCCAATAGGGGTTCTGGATGCAAAGAACAGACAAGAAGACAAGTTTCCTTTTTAAATGCTAAATTTTCCCACTCACCCCACATGTTTGGGCTTTGAAATGTAATCAGTCTGGTGTCACATCAAGTTCTCCGTAGTAATTTGATTATGCCTCGAGACTATCTCTGAAGGCAGGCATCTTAAGGCAGCTCAATAAAGTCTCTCACTGAGAAAACACAAATGAAGTTATGTTGTCCTTAAACTTGAAACACACACACAGATAATCAAGACCCTCTCTATTGGAGCCAGAAATATCCAGGCTCATAAAAGGGTTGATGAGAGATGTACGTAGCTGTTCTTATTTTTTCAGTCCATTAGGCTGGTATTAAGCCCTGGAATTAGCATAGAATCTCTACAGTGCAGAAGGAGGCCATTTAGCCCATCAAATCAGCAATGATTCACTGACAGAATATCTTACCCAGGCCCTCTCCTCCGCCCTATCCCCATATCGCCACATATTTAACCCGCTAATCCCCTTAATCTACACATCTTGGAACACTAGGGACAATTTAGCATGGCTAATCCACTTTACCTGCATATCTTTGGACTATGGGAGGAAGCTGGAGCACCCGGAGGAATCTCATCTAGACACGGGGAGAACATTAAACTCGACACAGATAGTCACCCAAGGCTGGAATTGAACCCAAGTCCTTGGCCATATGAGGCAGAAGTGTTAACCACTCTGTCCTAGAAGGAGGCCATTTGGCCCATCGAGTCTGCACCAACTCTCCGACAGAGCATCTTACCCAGGCCCAACCCCTGCCCTATCCTTGTAAACCCACGCTTTTACCCCAATAATCCCCTTAACCTGCACATCTTGGGACACTAAGGGGCAATTTAGAATGGCCAATCCACCTAACCTGCACGTCTTTGGACTGTGGGAGGAAACCAGAGCCCCCAGAGGAAACACACACAGGCACGGAGGAGAATGTGTAAACTGCACAGACAGTCACGTGACAGAAGGACAGGTCTGCCATGTTACTGACCCAGGATAAGACCATCTATCATGCCAGGTGAGGTCATTTAGCCGTATCTAGTCTTTACAGAGGAAAGTTTTTGATAAACAAAGAAATATTATTTCAAGACATTCACAAGTTTGTTGTGCGGTTTCCAATTATTTATGATGGCAATGCACCTTTAAGCCTCCAAACTGCTGTGCTGTATTTGTCAAAAAAAAGTAAGAATTGAACTGCATCTGGAACCTGACAGCAGCAATTCGGGAGGAAGCCATTAATTCAAATCACTTGGAAATACTATTCCACTATTCAGCTGAGTAAAAGATGTGCATTCTCCATCAGCAATTGCTGATTGATGTTCGAAACATGAACAAATAAATTCACAGGTGTTTTTAATCACAAATGTTGTCAAATTCCCCGTGAAGTAAATTTCAGTGGTTCATTATGAAGAAAAAGCAATTGTTAATAACTTCCATGTGTAACTGGTTTCAAATAAGTCTTTAAGATTCAATGTCAAGTTTATTTTGAAGCTTTTTGGAAAAAGCAAGGACACATACATCATCTCATTGGACATATGGAACACCTTTTTACTTCAATTCCAGAGAAATATATTCAAGCATTCGTGAGAACGAAGGAAACTGAACATACTCAGAATACACAGATATAGAATCGTATAATGTTAATGGAATGAAGGATGTAATTCGGCTCATCTCGCCTGTCCTAGTTCTTTCAAGTTGTAATCCAGTTAGGCACACTTCTTGTCTCTTCCCAGTGATTTTTTTTACGCCTACAAGGTTTTTTAATTCATTCATGGGATGTGGGCATCACTGGCTAGGCCAGCATGTATTGCCCATCCCTAATTACCCTTGTGAAGGTGGTGGTGAGCTTTGATCATGAACTACTGCAGTCCATGTGGTACAGGTAAGCCCAGAGTGCTGTTAGGTCCAAGTCAGCGTGGTGAGTGCCTTGAAGAGGAATTTCCAGAATGTTCACATTTGTTTGCTGCCGTGTCCCTTTAGATGATAGCAGTCTTGGGTTGGAACGTGCTGCCTTAGCAGCTTTGGTGAGCTCCTGCAGTGCATCTTGTCGATGGTACAAATTCCCACTTCTGACCTAATGATGGAAGGAAGGTCATTGATGAAGCTGGTGAAGATGATCAGGGCAAGGACACCCTGAGGAACTCCTGCAGTGATGTCCTGAAACTGAGCTGATTGACCTCCAATACGAAAACCGTCTTCCTTTGTGCCAGGTATGACTCCAACCAGAAAAGAGTTTCCCCCTAATTCCCATTGACTCTAGTTTTGCTGTGGCTCCTTGATACCACACTCAGTTGCCTCGATGTCAAGGGCTGTCACTCTCATCTCACTTTTGGTGTTCAGCTCTTTTGTCCATGTTTGAATCAAGGCTTCAATAAGGTAGTCGTGATGTGGAGATGCCGGCGTTGGACTGGGGTAAACACAGTAAGAGTTTTAACAACACCAGGTTAAAGTCCAACAGATTTATTTGGTAGCAAATACCATAAGCTTTCGGAGCGCTGCTCCTTCGTCAGATGGAGTGGAAATCTGCTCTCAAACAGGGCACAGAGACACAAAATCAAGTTACAGAATACTGATTAGAATGCGAATCTCTACAGCCAACTCATGGCCAATCCACCTAACCTGCACGTCTTTGGACTGTGGGAGGAAACCGGAGCCCCAGAGGAAACACACACAGGGCACGGGAGAATGTGTCTGTCACACTATCAGTAACCCCCACAGCTTGCCTCCTGGACTTGCAGAATCTCACTGGCTGTCCTGTCTGGAGACAATACACATCTCTTTAACCTGTGCTTAATGCTCCCTCCACTCACATTGTCTGTATCTTTAAGACCTGGTTGGCTGTAGAGATTCGCATTCTGATCAGTATTCTATAACTTGATTTTGTGTCTCTGTGCCCTATTTGAGAGCAGATTTCCACTCCATCTGACGAAGGAGCAGCACTCCTAAAGCTAATGGCATTTGCTACCAAATAAACCTGTTGGACTTTAACCTGGTGTTGTTAAAACTCTTACTGTGTTCAATAAGGTAAGCAGCTGCATGACAATGGCACAGTGTAGACTGAGCATCAGTGAGCAGGCTGTTCCTGAGCAAATGCTGTTGATGACCCACCCCTTCCATTGTTTTCCTGATGATTGAGAGTAGACTGATGGGGCTGTAATTGGCTGGGTTGGATTTGTCCTGTTTCTTGTGTACAGAGCATACCTGGGCAATTTCCCACATTGCCAAGTAAATGCCAATGTTGTAGCTGTACTGGAACAGCTCGGCTAGGGGCACGGCACGTTCCGGAGCACAAGTCTTTGGTACTATTACTGGAATTTTGTCAGGGCTCATAGCCTTTGCCATATCCAATGCCTTTCAGCCATTCCTGGAATGAATCAAACTGGCTGAAGACTGACATCTGTGACTCGGGACCTCAGGAAGAGGCCATGATGGATCATCCACTCAGCACTTCTGGCTGAAGGTTGTTGCAAAAGCTTCAGCCTTATCTTTTGCACTAATGTGCTGGGCTCCTCCATCATTGAGGATGAGGATATTTGTGGAGCCTTCTCCTCCAGTGAGTTGTTTAATTATCCACCATCATTCGCAACTTGAAAAGGCAGGACTGCAGAGTTTAGGTGTAATCTATTGGTTGCAGAATCGCTTGGTTGTAGAATCACTTAACTTGTTTATCACTTGCTACATATACTTTTTTGGCACACAAGTTGTCCTGTGTTGTAGTTTCACCAGGTTGACACCTCATTTTTAGGTATACCTGGTGTTGCTCTTGGCATGCCCTCATGGCTTGGTGGTAATAGTAGAGTGGGAGATTATCCAGGCTATGAGGTTACAGATTCTAGTTGAGTACAATTCAGCTTCTGCTGATGGCCCACAATGTCTTGTGGATGCCCAGCCTTGAGTTGCTAGATCAGTTTGAAATCTATCCATTCAGCACAGTGGTAGTGCCACTCAACATAATGGATGGTCCCTTTAACATGAAGGTTGGACTTCATCTCCAAAAGGACTGTGCGGTGGTCATTCCTGCCAAGGTTGTCACGGACAGATGCATCTGCAGCAGGCAGGTTGGTGAAGATGAGGTCAACTCAATGTTTTTCCCTCTTGTTAGTTCCCTTACCCTCTGCCACTGACCCATTCCTGCAATTATCTCCTTTAGGACTCAGTCAGCTGGGTCTCTAGTGGTGCTCGTGAGCCATTCTTGTTGATGGACATTCATGTTCCCCACCCAGAGCATATTCTGCTCCTTGCCACCTTTAAAGCTTCCTTCAAATGGTGTTCAACATGGAAAAATACAGGTAATCAGCAGGAGGTTTCCTTGTACATGTTTGAATTAATGCCATGAGACGTCATAGGGCCCAAGGTCAATATTGAAGGCTCCTAGAGAAAAGAAACTCCCTCCCACTTTGCTGCCACCTCTGCTAGGTCTGTCCCGCCAGGGAGGGTGGTGGTTGTGTCTGGGACATTATCTGTAAGGCATTATTCCATGAGTATGCCTACATCCGGCTTTTGCTTGACTAGTCTATGAAACAGCTTTCTCAATTTTGGCACAAACCCCTAGATGTTAGTAAGGAGGACTTTGTAGGGTCCGTGGCACTGAGTTTGTTGTTGTCCTTTCCAGTGCCTTGGTCGACGTCAGGTGGTCCATCCAGTTTCATTCCTTATCCAATTTTCTGTAGCAATTTTGATACAAATGAGCCGAAAAAGAGTCACATGCACTCAAAACTTTAACCCTGTTTCTCTCTCCACAGATGCTGCTAGACCTGTTATGTTTCCCAGTATTTCTTGATTTTAATTCAAATTTCCAGCAGCCTCAGTATTTTGCTTTTATTTTATTTTCTTTGCCCCTATTTATAAAACCCACAATCCCATATGCTATATTAACTACTTTGTAAATTGAACTCTTTGCCATTTTCAAAAACTTGTGCACAATCACCCCCAGGTATCACTCTCCTTGCAATCTCTTTAAAATTGTACTATCTCGCTTGTATTGTCTCGCCTCGTTCTTTCTACCTGTGTGTACCACACATACTTTTCTGTGTTGGATTTCATTTTTCACACGTCTATCTATTCTACCAGTCTGTTCATGTTCTCTCAAAGTCTATAACTATCTTCCTCACAGTTTACTAACATTCCAAGCTTCGTGTCATCTGAAAATTTCAAAATTGTGCAGCTGTGTTTCTTGTACTGAACCCTGAGGAACTCCATGACATATTTCCCTTCTATCTGAAAAGCAACAATTCAACACAAATCTTCTCATTGTTTCGGTTTACTGATTCTGCATCCATGTTGCTATTGCCCCTTTTAATGCATGAGCTTCAATTTCTTGAACGTGCCTAATAAGCAGAACTTCATCAAACTCCTTTGGAAAGTGCATATGCGCAACAAACAATTGGACTGCCCTCAACCATCCTCTCGAAACCTCATCAAAAATCTCTTTCAAGTGATGTTTGTCTAACTAAATCCTTGCTGGCTTGCTTTTATGAATCTGTGCTTGTCCAAGTGGCTGGTAATTTTCTCCTGGATTATTGTTTCTAAAAGCTTCTCCACTTTTAAAATGGTCTGTAAATGCATGGGTCATCCTTCATTTACTTATTGTTGCCACAGGTAGGCTTACATTAACACTGGAATGAAATTATGTAAAAATCCCCTAGTCGCCACACCCTGGTGCCTGTTTGGGTACAGAGGAATTTAGCATGGCCAATGCACCTAACAAGCACGTCTTTCGGACTGTGGGAGAAAGCTAGAGCACCTGGAGGACGCCCACGCGGACAAAGGGAGAAAGTGCAAACTCCATATAAACAGTCCCTAAGGCCGGAATTAAACCTGGGTCCCTGATGCTGTGAGGCAACAGTGTTAACCACTGTGCCACCGTGCCACCTTTGTCCCCTATGCTCCTTTCAATTGTTCATGTGGGAAATATTTAATCGAAGAACAGGTTTCTGAGAAAGGTTGAGCCTTTGAACTAAAAACATGAATCAATATATTAAGAGGCAGAAAAGATAATTCAAATAGTCAATTAAATTTGATCATGATTTTTATTTGCTTTTATTTTGTTTAAACCCTTATTTTGAACATTAGAAAAGTCTGTTATTTTGATGTATTTGGAGCAATTTGACAGGGTCTCCCAATTCTCCTTTTTTTAGCCTTTTTCTTTCATTAGTGCATTGATTGCGCCCTTCAGTTCTTTCTAGTTCCTGTTGATAGTTGACTATCATTTTCCTCACTTCTGATTCGCATTACACACCTCCTGAGTTCCATTTTCCTGCTGTTTTGCAGTGAAGTGTAACTTGGAAGCATGACAGTTGAAGTACCATATTATAAGAAGCAAGTGTTACACATGAGGAAGTGTGTACAGATGCAAGCGTTTTAGCATTTTTAATATATATTTTAATTTATAATGTGCAAGCATTTTACAATGATTGCGAATGCAAAAGTTGCAGACAGTACCATCTTTGTCTGGTAGTGATTTTCTCTATATGTAACATCCTCAATTGTTCAGGGACTACGAATCATGGCCCTCCATGCCATGTGGGCAGCATGGCGGCACAGTAGTCAGAACTTTTGCCTCACGGTGCTAGGGACCCGGGTTTGATTCTTGCCTTTTGTGACTGTTTTTGTGGAGTTTGCAGACTTCTTACCGTATCTGCATGGGTTTCCTCCGGGTGCTCCGGTTTCCTCCCACAGTCCAAAGATGTGCAGGTTAGGTACATCGGCCATGCTAAATTGCCCCTTAGTGTCCCAAGATGTGTAGGGATTAGTGGAGTAAATAAGTGGGGTTACGGGGATAGTGCCTGGGTGGGATGCTCTGTCGGAGAGTCGGTGCAGACCCGAAGGGGCGAATGGCCTCCTTCTGCACCAGAGGAATTCTGTTCTATTCCATCTTTTTATGATGCCATGATGTCACAATGGGGCAAAAGAAGCAGGCCTCAAGAAATACCTCAGGCAAGTGTGGGGGTTAAACCCACACTGTTGGCAACAAGGACCACATTCTAACCAACTGAACTGACTTGCCCTGTCCTAGCAGGTAGCAGTGTGTTAAAAATCCAATTAACCAATTAGTCATTAACTTTCAGTTTGCTGGTCACTTATCAATATAAAATCAGCTCACATTAGTAGATGAAATTGTTTATTTTTAACAGATAGTCAAATTTATAGAAGAAGACAGATTATTGTTTCTTGAAATACAATTTTAAAATTGTAAAAGCGCAAGATTAGGAAGTAAATAACAATAACTAAACAGATAGAAAGGCATACTCAATATCTGTTTTCATTAAGTAAAATGAAATTTTAAAAAACTTTGAAGAAAACTCTTTTATTTCAGTCTCATGTGTCTTCCATGGATTTAGCTTTGATTAAATACACATGGACTTTCCAACAGAAAGGTGTGGTTATAAAACATGTACCAGACAACCATCTTATCCAGTCCTTCATAACGAATGACGTACTCAACAATTTCCATTGCATAAAACCTCTTTTGCTTGATCTGCTTTTTTTTTCATTATAAAATAATGAAACTATCACTTTCATCCAACTAGTTTATCATTAAAGAATAGACAGACCGAAAAGAAGAAAACACAGACAAACCAAAGTAACAAATAAACAGATCACTAAACATACAGGCAGCCCCAGACATTTCTGGGGTTCCACCTGCCTTCTGTCATAAAACCCACTGGTGACCAGTGGTCACGACTAGAAAACAGCAGAGACTTGGCACAGGCACGTGGAAAGAAGAAATCAAGTGGCAGCAAGACATAAAAACAAAGATATGAATAAGACCATAAGATATAGAAGCTGAATTAGGCCATTCGGCACATCAAGTCTGCTCTGCCATTCAATCATGGCATTATGATTCTCATCTCCATTCTCCTGCCTTCTCCCTGTCACCCTTGATCTCCTTATTGATCAAGAACCTATCATCTCTATCTTAAAGAAACTCAATGACCTGGCCTCCAACAGCCCTCTGTGGCAATGAGTCCCACAGATTCATCACCCTCTGGCTGAAGAAATTCCTCCTCATCTCCGTTTTAAAGGAGTGTCCCTTCACTCTGAGGCCGTGCCCTTGAGTTCTGGTCTCTCCCACTAGTCGAAACATCCTCTCCATGTCCATTCTATCTAGGCCTCTCAGTATTCTGTAAGTTTCAATTTCCTTTTAAACTCCATCGAGCATAGACCCAGATTCCTCAACCATTTCTCATATGACAAACCCTTCATTCCTGAGCACCTCCTCTGGACTCCCTCCAATGTGATATGAAACGTGCGATTATATATTTATTTGTCACAAGTAAGCTTACATTAACACTGCAATGAAGTAACTGTGAAAATACCCTAGTCGCCACACTCCCATGCCTGTTCGGGTACACTGAGAGAAAATTTTAGCATGGCCAATGCACCTGACCAGCATGTCTTTCAGACTGTGGGAGGAAACTGGAGCACCCAGAGGAAACCCACATAGACATGGGGAGAATGTGCAAACTCCGCACAGACAGTGACCCAAGACCAGAATTGAACCCAGGTCCCTGGCGCTGTGAGGCAGCAGTGCTAACCACTGTGCTGCCCTATTAGTGTGCCATTTATATTTCTGAGGATCTCCTCCAAATGTGAGTCAGTGTATATGCTGTTTATAGATTAATGATAACTTGCGTCCTTTTAAATCACTTATAGAACAGCAGAATAATCCCATCTTAACTGGTGTACTCTTACTTAGTATACAGGCTACTGGATACAATGGCACACCAGAGAGGAGAGCTTTCTCCCTGGTACAGGAGCATGCACTTGGGTATTCTATATTTTTCAGGATCATACTGGAGCAAGAGTGTTTGCCTCATTTAGATGATTTTTCTACAATACTTGAATCTGCTCCAGGTGCATTTTTCCTCAATGGATTCAACAGATGCAAGGATATGGAAAGAAAGGGGGACAGTTAGATAGTCAGCAGAGCAGCAGGATAGATTCATATGGCTGGGGAAGCAGTTATAGTTCAATGTCAAGGTTAATGATTCAGTGACTTTGAGAAAACACTCCTAAAGATCTATTTTCTTTGGAAGCTTATACTTCAGAAAACAGAGATTTCAACCAAATGCTGCCAAGATAGTTGGCAGCCTTCCACCTGAACACCTCAAGGCCAAGGAAGAACTTTATGTCCAGTCCTGTGGCTGTTCACTCAACTATGGCCAAATGTCAAGATACCTTGACATCAGTCTTGACTGCAGATTGACCTACCGGCAATAATTCCCGAACACTGGAGCCAAAGTCAAGATGAGGGTGATTCTCAAATGGAAACTGGTGAGTACTATTTGGGGCAGCAAAGCCATCACACTATACACTGTTTCACTCGCCCTGGTATAGCCAACAGCAAGATACTGCTGCTCAACCTGGCTCAGGCGGCAGCACACAAACTGTTGGGATGGCATTAGTTGCAGAAGTCTGTTAAAGAAGTCTTCATTGTCTTCAGTATGTTTATTAACCTCTTGTAACTATGTACAACTATATACAGTAAAGGCTACCATTATGGAACTATCTCCATCTTAGATTTTATCACGTCTCAGGCCAACACCATAATGATCCTGGCTCTGCGTCATGTGCCTTCTTACATCACAGTGTGGGCGGTACTGTACTCAGTCCCACTATGTACTAGACCCTTCTTTGGGTTGCTACCCAGTTGCAGCAGCACTTGTGGTCGTGGCATGGTGCCTGGAGGTTGCAGTGTGTGCACAGTGGTTGATGTGTCTATCAGCTGTACGATCATCATAGTTAGAGCTAGAGACTTCTCAGACTGCTGATCATTCTCTGGTACTGCTTCAACCACTGGGGAATTTCCAGGACAGGGAATAAGAATGAACAAACCTGCTCTGCAAAGGGAGAAGCCAGATCGAAGATGAAATCTGAATCTGAATACTCTTTAGTGTTTGAGTACTAAGAATCATGTTGTTCTGTTATTGAAAGATACTTGAATGAAACCAATATGTGCCTCTGGAAAAACACATTGGAAAAGACATTGAATGATGTTGAAAGACAATTATTTGCTCTTTGCAATATAACAATAATAGTGGTCTTTACATCTTCTGCTGTTTGGAGGAGATTCAAGGCTACAAAGGAAGCACAGAACAGAGAAAGGTTGGTTACGGATTATGTACATCAGCTTAAAGATCTGTTTGCTGCTCCATGTTGTATTCTCTCCACTGGTTGATTTTTCCTTGGCAGAGTGTAATTCTCTGTACTACCTTTCAAGATCACATTCTGTAATTGTGCTTCTTTCAACTCTCTTTGAAAGGCCTCACACTTTTCGGGAGAACTTCAACCTTTGCTTTCCATTCCATGTTCTTGATTTTTATCTCTTTGTAAAACTGTTTTAGAACGTAATGTTTTTTCAAAGTTCCTTCCAATGTGCAATTGTTTTCTTCAGTGCTGCAGTCTATTTTTTGTACCTCTTGGCTTCCTCCCAGAATAGTGAACATCCCTGAGTCTTTAAAAACCGGATTATCAGCTCTTTCAGAGGGGCATTAAATTAATTTTGTTACATTTCATAATGTTCCCAAGGGACAAACGTGGACCTGAGGTATTATTGTAACATGTGATAGTTCTTCAACAGGATTTTGTTTTTGTTGCAAAGCTCAAAAACTTTGTCTTGAGTTTTCTTGTATTCATCAGACTCACACTGAGTTTGTTCTACTGTTCTGCCGTTCTGCTGTTCAAGGTATTCTTTACTTCATCATGTTGACAAAGGGTAATGAGCAGTTTTTCGAAGCTGATTCTGAAGGACAATTAGTTGCTCTTTCAACTGTTTATTTTCTTGTTCTGCCACTATCTTCTCACTTTGCGTATCAGTGTATAACTTTGTCATTGCTGATAGCTCCAAGGTGTCTTTTTCTGACGTAGCATTCAACATTTTTTTCAACTCCTTTCCAGTATTGGTTGGTGAAGGAGTCCTTCGAGGCCATGAGCTCTATGAGTATCTTCTATGTTTGTTGTCAGGTTTGGCTGTACTTCAGGTTGTGTTCTTCCAATTCAGCTTTGATGCCAACATTCTCTGATTGTATTTCTGCTTTTTCTAACTCCACCTGGGTCAGAACTCTTCCCTTGGCGTTCACTACCAGCTGCTGATATAGTTCTAGAAATTTGTCCGTATCTTTGAAAACGAAAGCATTTGGGACTTTAGGCTCAGGTTTTCTAATATAAAAATATATTGCCGGGGCTTCTGGAGAGTTCTGTGCCTCTCTGCTCCGACACCGTTATGTGGTTTGTTCTTGAGTTGCCTTTTTCCCTTTCATCGCTTGGCTGGGGGTTTTTTTTATGACTGATTTTAAGCTCTGAACTGTCCTCAGCTGGAAGATTAAGATATTTATCAAAGTCTGTCCATAGTTCTCCGAGGCTGGTTGTGGACTCATCAATGCCTTGCATCAAGACAACATGGGTAGCAAGTTACATCAACAAATGTAAAGATGGCTCACGTCTTCTTTTCTCTACCGCAATTATTTTCTTAAACCCCTCTCCCCAATCCACTCACAATTAGCTCCAACAAAAAAAGCAAGAAATTCATAGATGTCTTTGTCACTAAGATTGAGACATCTAAGAACCTCACCCTACTGTTTCCCCCATTTCCCCTAATGCACTCGGCAAAACTTCCTGAAATTTTACCCTGCACTTATTTTTACCTTGCATTTTTATGTAGTTTCTCTCCTATCTCTCATCATGCTCCAAGTTCTTAACCATGGGACCTGCCTCCTACTTCCACAACTCTACTCCCATTATACTGCTGGCCACACAACTTTCCTTCCTGGTCCCCATGTTAATTGATATTGTTAACAGTTATCTCTCCTCAGATACTGTCCCTCTTGTCAAATCTGTTGTCATCAACACTCTCCAAAAACCCAACCCTTGACCTTACCATTCTTGCATGCTACCATCCCATCTCCAATCTCCTTTTCCTCTTCAAAGTTCTTGAACATGGTGTCAACTCCAAAATCTATGCACATTTTCCTGAAATTCCATGATTGCATTCCTCAAATCAGTTTTCCATCCCTCCCATGAAAACTGAAAAAGCTCTTGTTGTTGTTTCTCTTCCCACACCTAGTGGTGCACAAGGCAAACTTTCATCTGATCCCATAGCGAGGTTTTTCCTGGAACAGGTATCTAGTCTGCTGCAAGAGGCTTATGGCACAACTCTACATCAAGCATGGCTAACCAACAAGGAGTCTCTCCTATTCTTACCGCCTGTCACTGGGGTGCTGGAAAGATTTTGCAGGTTGATATTTAACTTGTTTGGCCACAATATGAATGCCCCTTCCTTGACCATCAATTCCTGGGGAGGGACCTGAACCCAAAGCTTCTAGCTCAGAGACTGCAATGGTACTCACTGCTCCACAAGACCTCCCAAAACAGCTCTACTGTAGTCATAAATAATATGTTTACTATGACTATAGCAAAGATAAGCTATCCTTCCTCATCCTATCTTGACCAGTCTTTGACATGTTTGATCACACTGTCCTCCTCTGACTGTCAACCATAGTCCGATTGGATGGGGCTCCACTTATCTGGTTCTATTATTATCTATCCGGTTGTAGCCGGAGTGGCTTATCTTCTCCCTTCCCACTGCCAAATAGGTACTTCTGGTTCCTCCTTGGATTTATCCTTGGCCTTCTCATTTACATGCTGCTTAGGCGACATCATCCAAAGGCACAATTTCAGGTTGCACATGTATGCTGGTGAAACACAGCTCTACCTCAGCAGAACCACTCTCAACCTCTCTACCATCTCAAAACTGCTTGTCTAATATCCAGCACTGGATGAGCAGAAATTTTCTCTAACTAAACACTGGGAGGACTGGAGCCATTGTCTTTCCTCATCGTCACATATTTTGTTTCCTAAGCACTGACTCCACCTCTCTACTTGGCAAATCACGTCTGATGTTGAACCAGACTGTTCATAACTTTGGTGTCATACTTGACCTCAAGAAGAGCTTCCAACCACATATCCTTGGCATCACTAAGACTGCCTATTTCCACATCTGTAACATTTCCTGACTCAGAGCCTCTGCTGCTGAAACTCACATTCATGCCTTTGTCACCGCTAGAATTGACTATTGCAATGCATTCCTGTCAGCCACCCACATTGTATCCTTCTTAAACTTGCCAGTTAAAGCTCTGCTGTCCATGTCCTGGCTCATCCATCCTCCCTCTGCTCTACATTGGCTCCGGATTAAGCAATGCCTTGATTTTAAAATTCTAATCCTTGTTTTCAAATCCCTCCCTATTGCCCTTCCCTATCTCTGTAATCTATTCCAGCCTCACAACCTTCCAATGTATCTGTGGTCCTCTAATTCTGACTTGGTGAAGGTGTGCGATTTTAAATGGTGGCAGTGTCTTCAGATGTTAAGATGTTAAGCTCTGGAATTCCCTCTTCTCTCTCCACCTCTGCTTCATCTTTGAAGACTCCTTAAAATCTACATCTTTGACCAAATTATTGTTCATCTATTCTGAAATCTCCTCATAAAGTTTGGTATCAAATTTTGATTAATAATACTCCTAAGAAGCGCTTTGGGGTGTCTTGCTATGTTAAAACTTCTATACAAATGCAAGTTTTGTCATTGCTGGTTAGCCTGGTCCATTTTGTGAATAGGACATAGCTGGGTAATGTTCAATATTGTTACCCAGTATTGTAGCTGCGCTAGCTTAATTCAGTCACGGGCTCAATTGGCTTTGGTACACAATTCTTTGGCACTACAATCAGAAGGTTATCAGGATCTGTAGCCAATAGTATGCCGTGTATACAATCCTTTCCAGTTTGTTAGCCGTGTTGCAGCTGTGGGTTGGCAAACTCATTAGTGTAGGTTTATAAGTCTGTGCGTGGAATAGAGAAAATAGGAGATGTCTGAACAAAGGAAGATAATTGCAAAACATTTTTGAAGGCATAATCTAGATTCACATCACGGGAAAGATCAAAATAGAAGTACAAAAGAGGATAGAACTTTAAAGCAATTATACCAGTAAAAAAACAAGAATTTGAACACATCTCACTCATACCATGGTAATGTTAGAGGTACAAGTTTGTATTGTCACTCATTTCTGACCTCTGGTGAGCTAAAAGTTTAATCGTTTCCAGCCAATGCTTTGACTATCAGCAACATACTATCTGAATATTATTTGTATTACATTAATTGTGTGCAAAATATATCAGGATCTTCCAGTTTAATGGGGGTTAGGACCTGAGACATAACTGACCCTACATGTTGTAAACTGTCTATTCCAATTCTTTTTCCACACTTAGTGATGGACTAAGGCAGACTTTTGCCTATTTCCATAGCCAGTAATTCCTAGATCAGGTTGCTAGTCTGTCGCCAGAGGCTGATAGCTTTAGTGACGCCACTCCACATCAAACGTGGCTGACCAAGAGTCTCTCCCGCGCCAGTCATTGCCAGGTTAGAAAGAGTTGCAGGTTGGCACACTCAACCTTTTTGGCTGCATTATGAACGCACCTTCCTTGGCCATCAGGTCCTGGGGTTGAACTTGGAGCTTCTGGCTCACAGATAGGGACGCTACCCACTGCGCCACAAGACTACCGTTGCATCCTGTAATCTTGTGTAATGCATCAATTTTATGTATAAACTAAGAACTTTCAGGAATTCAGTCCATGGAAATTTCTTCCAGCAACACATTCTTCATCATGGCATGTATAATGAAATTTGCAATGATCTCCTTTTATCATTTCTGATACCATACTTGCTATATCTTTGCTCAAGTTTAGTCCCTATCATTTATTGATTATTGGAGCAATCATTAAATCTGGCAGTACATCTAGTTAATCTAATTCTATTCCTGTAGATCTCAATTACAAAGGCACCATTTATACCATCTAAAAGCTCTGGTTGTTTTGGACAAGATGTGGAGATGCCGGCGTTGGACTGGGGTAAACACAGTAAGAGTTTTAACAACACCAGGTTAAAGTCCAACAGGTTTATTTGGTAGAAAATGCCATTAGCTTTCGGAGCGCTGCTCCTTCGTCAGATGGAGTGGAAATCTGCTCTCAAACAGGGCATACAGAGACACAAAATCAAGTTACAGAATACTGATTAGAATGCGAATCTTTACAGCTAATCAGGTCTTAAAGATACAGACAATGTGGGTGGAGGGAGCATTAGGCACAGGTTAAAGAAATGTGTATTGTCTCCAGACAGGACAGCCAGTGAGATTCTGCAAGTCCAGGAGGCAAGCTGTGGGGGTTACCGATAGTGTGACACGAACCCAAGATCCCGGTTAGGACGGCCTAAACCGGGATCTTGGGTTCATGTCACACTATCGGTAACCCCCACAGCTTGCCTCCTGGACTTGCAGAATCTCACTGGCTCACCTGTCTGGAGACAACACACATTTCTTTAACCTGTGCCTAATGCTCCCTCCACCCACATTGTCTGTATCTTTAAGACCTGATTAGCTGTAAAGATTCGCATTCTAATCAGTATTTTGTAACTTGATTTTGTGTCTCTGTATGCCCTGTTTGAGAGCAGATATCCACACCATCTGACGAAGGAGCAGCGCTCCGAAAGCTAATGGCATTTTCTACCAAATAAACCTGTTGGACTTTAACCTGGTGTTGTTAAAACTCTTACTGTGTTTTGGACAAAGTCAAGTTCATCACAGCTCGTTATGTGTGATTACTTTAATTACTTAATCCCCTGCATTTACTGATTTAACAAGTCTGCTTATTTCAGGCAAACTCAGGTTTTCCAACAGCTGTTCAATCAGCCTTTCACAAATCATTAAGGTGCGATTAACATGACAACTCACATTTGAATCTGTTAATCAGCCTCTCGAGCAAAAGTTCTCTTTAAAGCAACTGGGGGTTTTATCAGCTACTTCATATAGCAGTCATACAGCACCAACGCATTTGCCCAAGTGTTAGGGACTGTTTCTGTGTCAGTAGAGCAGGTTTTGCAGTTGTGCTTAATAACGACTACACTATTCTTCAAACCTAGTCTTGTGTTACTATTGCACAGTTACATTCATGCTTCAATGTTTTACTTTAAGTCATATTACTCCTTCCAGATTTCGAGCAAAGTCCTCCAGGTTTTCGGTCAATGTTCACTTTGTCCATGCCTGGCAGCTTTTCTGCATAGTTTTGGAGCTGTCTTCTCCCATCAAAAATAATTTTGATTATTCTATTACAGAATTTATTTGCAGTTGCAAAGCCTTGGATTTTTCTAATTTGCTTTTTAACCATTTTCAAAAAAATAAATTGTATATTGCATCACTGAATTAACCATTTTTATGTATGATGTGTACTCGTCGCTCATTACCGTTAACGATTTCTAAAAGATTAAGATTGAGTTTGCTGATGCATCATTGTTCATCATTCGCGAGCTCCCATTTTTTGGTAAAAGAGAATTTCGAAACCTGAAGAACTTACGTTACACATCGAATCATAGAATCCCTACAATGCAGAAGGAGGCCATTCGGCCCAGTGAGTCTGCACCGACTCTTACCCAGGCCCCTATCCCTGTAACCCCACATATTTTATGTCACTAATTCCCAAACCATATATCCTGGGAGAGTAAGGGGCAATTTAGCATAGCCAATCCAGCTAACCTGCACATCTTTGGACTGTGGGAGGAAACCGGAGCACCCGGAGGAAACCCACGCAGACACAGGAGAACTTTCAAACTCTACACAGACAGTCACCCAAGGCCAGAATTGAACCTGGGACCCTGGAGCAATGAGGCAGCAGTGCTAACCACTGTGCCACCGTGCCCCTGGCCTGAACTTTTTTTCCTGAGATCCAATCCCACCATTGAGATGAAATATTGTTTGGGAACCCACAAATGCTGGCACCGGTCCCATAGAGTGACTTTGAAGAAGGCAGCCAATTAAATTGCCAACTCTGGGAGCCCCGTCTAATTATGAACTGCAGTTGGGCTCCACGGTCTGCAGGACCAATAGGAGGCCATCTAGCACTGACGGATTAGGCGCCCCACCATCAGAAGTTGAAGATGCTGAGGTAGGTGAAGTGGCAAGATGGCACATCGATTTCCAGTCGCCTGCACAAATTAGCTAAGTCGGGGACCAGAAAGGTTAGTGCTTCAGACATCAGGGGGACAACGCCTCAGAGTAACAGGCATTGCCACCTTTGAAGCTAATTTTCAGAGCAGTGCCTTCCAAATACATTGGAGCCTCCATCGCTGGTCTCTACCATCAGGAGGCTGCCACGGACGGCCTCCTGACACAACAGGTAACCCATATATCGGATTGAAAATCCGGTCAGGGTCAGGAGAGTGTCCTTCCCACCTCATTTGGGCAGATGACCGATTTTAGGACCCCCACTGCCTCTTCCAAATGCACTGGGAAGCAGGACCATGTCAGAAAGCTGGCACGTTGCTTGGCAACATGAAATTGTGGGCTTGCCAACTCTGGGCCCACTTCTTCATCCAAACAAAAATTCCAGGAATTCTGCAAACAGCTGCTTGCTTTCACTCTATCAGAAAAGTACAATATGTTCTGCCCAGTCGGGTCCTTTTAAAATTTCGAAGCAGTGGGGACTTTTTAATATGCTATTTCCTTTAGAGTGTTCCTGCAGATTTCCAACTCATTCAAATAAGTAATATATTGTGGCATTTTTTTTCATAACCTGATAAGTCACTCCTTTGAAGACATCACAAATTTTTGGAAAATAGCACAAGCTTTTGCACAACATAAACTAGCAGTACAACAATGACTGCAAATAGACTTTGAATGTAAATTTTCTGATGATCAATGCCTCCCAATCTTCATGCCTGCCTCTTCAGAATTTATGAATAACCATCAACACACTCAGTCAACCACAAATCAATGAATTTAGCCTTGAATTCTTTGTATTAATAATAAAACTGGAATGATTCCCTGCTAACGCTTCAACACTTGAAAGCATGCAATTGATTCAACATAGCTTGTCACCTTATTTTCAAAGGAGTGACTTATCAGATTATGAAAAAAATATATAACATATTATTTACTTGAATGACTTGCCCCAGAGGCTGATTAACAGACTGTTACTTTTATTTAAAAATATACTTTTCAAGTAGTGCAGTTTTTGCACATACTTTTTCAAACAGTAACACTCAATACCACACCTGTTTTTCAAGTCTTGAACTTACCTAGAAACTAAAATAAACAGTAGCTACAGAAACAAGTCTTTTCTTTTTAAATACGCAAGGTAGGAATTTCCTGATTATAATTCAGGCTTCCTGTTATATAAAGCAGAAAAAGAATAAATTTAAATGACAACTTACACTTCCAGGTTGCAAGTGATTACAGAATCTGAAAAATATTAGGATATAAATATATATATTGCTTACGTGTAGAGAGAGAGAGAGATGGAGTATAATATTTCTAGGTCAGAAAAATTTAAGAGGTTAGGGATTTGTTTTTCTTTGTAACTGAAAAATTCTCAATAAAATAGACCACAACATTCCTTAGATTTTTCTAGGTTTACAGCAAATATTCACAGGAGACGTTCCTCTGAATTGTTTATTTTACAAGGTTATATTTTGTCGTGGTTCTATTTCAATGTCAGTGCGTGTGTGTGTGTGTGTACGTGCATGTGTGCATGTCGGTGGGGAGGGGCTGGTTGTGGGCTAAGAGGTGGACAGCACATCAGGTAGTTAAGTAATTAATTAGTAAATCTCCGGGTGGAAGAAAAAATTAATCAATGACCCTGTAAGGTTACTTTTGGGTTCAAGACCATGGGCGGAATTTTATCATCCCACCCGCCACAGGAATTGTAGCGGGTGGAACATGGACCATGCAAAGGTCCATTGACCTCGGGCAGGAATTTCCGACCTTGGGGTGAGCGCGGCCAGAAAATCCCTCCTTAGCTAATCGATGATAGCACTTCAGATCTGTAAGCGCAATGATATTTCAAAACAATACCAATATTCAAGAAGATTCAAGTAAGCATTATCAATGTTTCAAATAGTCACAAAATATTTAGACTAGTGACTGCTGGAAATGCATAACAGCATCTAAAAAGTGAATACATAAGGTTCTGATTTTAGATGCAGACTCTTTCATCTAGAAGTGTTGTTTTTTTCCATTCTTCATTTTTTTATCTTCCATCTCTTAACTTTGTTCACCCAGGGTGATGAGATATGCTATTGTCAGCTCTACTCCATATTGTCCAACAGTGGCAGCACTCAGGAGAACCATTCTGTGCCTGCTTGCTCCTACTATTTATTTCCAAAATAGTTTTAAACTTTTTCAAATCTTCAACAAAAGAGATATATATAACTCACCTTATTGTATAATTCCTCTGTCTATTGGATATAATTAAAGTATTAGTTATGGATCAATGTGTTTCGATTTTGGGCATTAATAGTAATAAACTATTGACAACCTTTTTGTTCACATTCCTAGAAGGGAATCGTAGGGAGTGGGACAGGACCATGCAAAAGTCTATTGACCTCGGGCAGGATTTTCCAGTCTTGGGATGAGCGCAGCTGCAAAATCCCACCCATTAAGTGGCAAAAAAGACTCTGGAAATGAGAATAAATAAAGATACTAAGCAGAACAGTAAATATCATTTCAGTGCCATACCAGTATGAGTAAAGTTTGGTGAAGAAGTAAAAACTATACAAGATAGCCAAAACGGAAATGAGTGATGCGATAGCTTATGCACAGTCGAGGAAAAGGTCGCTTCCTGTTAGTGATCAGGTAGGATGCTGGTGGGAGCTTGTTCTCTGGTTAAAAAGGCAGGACCTGTGGAGATTTAAGAACACTGGAAAATTTGTCCTGGTGTGGTTGGCAGAAGTAGTCACCAGAGTGAGCCTTGTTGCTGGAAGTCCGTTTCATGATTCTTAGAGGACCAATGGAAGTAACTTTCAACAGACACTGGATTTTCTGACTGAGACAAATGGGAGAAGCAGGTTGGGATTAACTTTGAACTGTTTCCTGTGAAGAGTATTGTGGTGAACCATCGTTGGTTCCCACTGGATAGTACTGAGCCAGGGTCTGGCCAGTACTACAAGGATGTACATATGTTACTGTTGGGTTGTGCTCTTGTTGCTGTTAGGGTTAGGGTGGGGTTGTTACACCTTTGTACTGTAGTGTTGTGGTACATCCCAGTCAGGCTCCGCCCCCTGGGAGAGGTATAAAAGTCCCTGCTCTGGCCGGGACCCCTTCAGTCTGGGACAGTGTATATAATTACTGGCTGCTTCATTACAGTAAATAAAAGCCTTTCATTTACCGAGCATCAGGCCTCGTGTTTGAGTAGCGTATCAAGTATTTATATAGGATTTGAGTACAGGAGTAAAGATGCCCTGCCGCAACTGTACAGGGCCTTGGTGAGACCACACCTAGAGTACTGTGTACAGTTTTGGTATTCTTGTCTAAGGAAGGATATACTTGGCAGAGAGGGAGAGCAACAAAGGCTCACCAGACTGATTGTTGGGATAATGGATTTGTCCTTTGAGGAGAGATTGACAAGATTGTGCCTATATGCTTTAGAGTTTAGAAGAGTGAGAGGTGATCTCATTGAGGCAGGCCCAGTCTGACCCCGCTCCCCAGTATGCGCTGCCCCCTCTGGCCCCATTCCCTTGGCACTGCCTGATACCTGGTGGGCAGTGCCAGTGTGCCAGGCTGGCACTGCCAGGGTACCAAACTGGCACTGCCGGTGAGGCCATCATGGCTGATTCCCATTGTGGGGACCATCTGTGATTCTCACCGTAGAGAATCTCTGCCGGCCATAGGCAAGTGAGCCTGGACGATTCTGTCCCGGGCCTATTAATTCTACGTAAATTCAGTTTTAAATATATTTAAATAAATTATTCAGCCTCGCGCTGGGAATGGGCACGAGGTTGATCGCGCCAGATATCCAATGCCAGTAAGATCGCAAGAGGTGAGAAGTCAGGTGTGAACCTGATTTCTTGGCTCTCTCGCCAATCTGACTGGCTCACCCCACCCATCGGCCAGCAGGGCGCAACAGTAAGATCAACTCCCTTCGCCTCAATAATGGTGATCGTGAAACTATCATCAATTGTTATAAAAGCCCATCTGGTTCACCAATGCCCTTTAGGGAAGGAAATGTGCCACCCTTACCTGGTCTGGCCTACATGTGACTCCAGATCCACAGCAATGTGGCTGATATTTAACTACCCTCTAAAATGGCCCAGCTAATCACTCAGTTTAAGGGACATTGGGGATGGGCAACAAATGCAACATTCTATGAAAGAATAAATAAGGAAATAATAGCAGTGGTTCACAAATAAATTTCCGGATTTCTGATGAGTTGCCATGTGCTGAAAGCTATTTTTTGATATTAAATTATTAACATGCCGTGCTCCTATTCCCCATATGTACATTTATTTCACACGTTGTGTTACTTGCTGCATTTGCAACTACTTCCCATGCGTGCAACATTGATTGCACCAACACAAAGTCACGACAGCAAAACCATTTAATTTTCCATGAAAATATACAAGGTGAAAACCATAATATAATTTAGTACACAATACATAAAACCATAATAATAATTATGGTGAAAACCATAATACAAGTGCTTATAGTAAAAAAAACTGCAAAAAAACGGAAAAGATTCAGTGCCATGACATCATGACAAGTGTTACTATTTTTTTTCACATCTTTGTAAGCATGAACTGCATAAACATGATTTTGAAAGGGTCACTAATACCATACTGGTTGGCCTTCTGGAATCATGACATCTTCTCAGTATTACCAAAGGAATTAAACTCAACAGTGCCTTATAATTCAGGGTTATGAAGTTGGATCATTAGACTGTTGGCAGTATTGAAATATGCCATGGGACATTTTGGCTCCTTTCTTTCTTAGCTCTCTGAAATAGTATTAAGGACTGTCATGATTAGTGTTCATTCATGCTCCAGTTGTTTCTCAAGATGTGCACAATCTTCCACACTAGCATCTTGATGCCACCCAAGCTCAGCATTACTATTGCCATAATTTACATCTTGAGCTAACTGAAATGTTATTGTAACAATAGCCAGTAGTTGTTTGTGCCTTACAGTGTCATCTATCATTAAAATCGAGCACTGACATGCTACTATTTCCTCTGGATCAAATACACAGTGAGAACCACCGGAAGATAAACAAGAGGCATGGGCCTCCAAATTTAATGGCACCACACACATTTTTCTAAGCTTCCAAAATGGCAGGTAGGAACAATACAGTAAAGTCCCGCCATTTGCAGGTTATGTTCTTGGAAAACCGCACAAAAGCAAATTCTTAAATGGTGAACATCCTTGATAATGGGAATCAATTAGATAGGTTACAACCTTGTAAAAAATTGACATATATAGAGAAACAAAAAAAAAGAATGTTTTTAACAAATATAAAGATGTCCCGCTAATTAACAAAATAAGAAATACATGTTTGTCAGACTTGCCGTTATTTTATTTTAATTTGTTCATGGGATGTGAATGTTGCTGGCTAGTCTAGCATTTAGTACCCATCTCTGAGGGCATTTAAGAGTCAACTACATTGCTGTGGGTCTGGAGTCACATGTAGGCCAGACCAGGTAAGTACAATAGATTTCCTTCCCTAAAGGATATTAGTGAACCAGATAGGTTTTGACAACAATTGAAAATGGCATCATGGTCATCATTAGACTTTTTAATTTCAGATTTTTATTGAATTCAAAATTTCACCATCTGCCATGGTGAGATTCAAATCCGGGTCTCCAGAGCATTACCCTGGGTTACTGGATTACTAGTCCAGCAACAATTATAAGGTTCTCCAGCAGAAGGTGGGGTGAAGTTGGTGAAGGTTCACTTGAAGGTGTTAATGAACCTAATTGTAAATTCACTAATACCACATTCCAACATGGAACCAGAGATGAAGAAGAGAATGAATTTTTTGTCTCCATATTCACAAAGGAAAGCGATGATGTGGATATAGTAATCCAAGGGAAGCAATATGAAATATTGGATAAAGTAATCCTAATGAGAGAGGAAGTGTTAGAGGAGTTAGAATCTTTGAAAATGGATATGTCGCCAGTGCCAGATGGATTGTTCCCTAGGATGTGGGAGGTCAGGGAGGAAATAACGGATGCTTTGAAGATTATTTTCCAACCTTCACCAGACACAGGTGAGGTGCCGGAGGATTGGAGGAATGCAAATGTGGTTCCGCTGTTTAAAAGGGGTACAAAGAAAATGCCAAACAATTATAGGCCAGCTAGTCTTACTTTGGAGGTGGGCAAAACTGTTATTTAGAAAGGCACAGACTAGTCAGTGATAGTCAGCATGGCTTTGTTAAGAGAAGGTCATGCCTTATAAATTTGATTGAATTTTTTGAGGAAGTGACAAGAAGGATCGATGAAGGTAGTGCAGTAGATGTTGTCTACATTGATTTTAGTAAGGCATTTGACAAGGTCCCACATGGCAGACTGGTCAAAAAAGTACAAGACCATGCGATACAAGGTAATATGGCAAATTGGATCCAACGTTGGCTTAGTAACAGAAAACAAAGGGTAATAGTCAATAGCTGCCCTTGCACATGGAAAGCTGTTTCAAGTGGTGTCCACAGAGCTCGGTGTTGGGACCCCTGCTGTTTGTTTTATATATTAACAATTTGGACTTGAACATGAGGGGCACAATTGGGAAATTTGCAGATGACACAAAAATTGGCTGTGTAGTGGATGGTATAGAGGATAGTTGTAAGCTCCAAAATGATATCGAAGGGTTGATGGAGTGGGCAGGAAAGTGGCAGATGGAGTTCAATGCTGATAAATGTGAGGTAATGCATTTAGAGAGGTTGAACAGTAAAAGGAAATACACAATACATGGGAATATATTGAGAGGGGTAGATGAAGTGAGAGATCTTGGCGTACAAGTGCATAGGTCCCTAAAGGTAGCAGTACAGATAGATAAGGTTGTAAAGAAGGCATATGGAACACTGTCCTTCACTGGCAGAGGTACAGAATACAAAAGTAGGGATCTAATGATGGAATTGTATAAGATACTGGTGAGGTCAAAACTGGAATATTGTGCACAGTTCTGGTCACCACATTACAGTAAGGATGTAATTGCTCTGGGGAGAGTGCAGAGAAGATTTACTAGAATGTTGCCAGAGATAGAGAGTTGTAGCTAGGAGGAGAGATTGGAGAGGTTGGGGCTGTTTTCCTTGTACCAGAGAAGGCTAAGGGATGACATGATAAAAAATTGTGAGGGGCAGAAATAGAGGAGACAGGAGGAACTTGTTTCCTTTGGCAGAGAGTTCAAAGACCAGGTATCATAGAGGGGACATGAGGAAAATTATTTTTACGCAGAGCATGGTGGGTGTCTGGAATTCACTGCCTGAGTTGGTATTGAAGGCAGAGACCCTAAATTCATTTACAAAGTACCTGGACCTGCACCTTAAGTGCTGTAAGCTGCAGGGCTATGGGCCATGTGCAGGAAGATAGAATTAGAAAAGACACTTGGGTGTTTTTGGGTTGGCATGGACAAGATGGGCCGAATGCACCCCCCCCCCCCCCCACACCGCCCCCCGCCCCCCATGCTGTATCATTTTTATGGCTCTGTGGCCAACATGGTAGCACTAGTACTGTTTCTCCAGTCTATTTAATATTGTCACTTTTTCAGTCACCAGAATACTAAGATGTTTACTGTTTGGTTCAGATTCACTCATTGTTCAGTAATTGTCATTTAAAGATTACCCAGATACTGTGCTGTACTGCAGACACAATTAAAATTGTAACAGCTATGAACACTCCCATGCAAAGATTCCCGGAAGCAACATGGGAGATGACATATGTAAAATGCGCACCTTCTAGTCCAGGAAATATGTCATGGTCACCTTCCATTTTGTTTATTTTTATATTCATTTCTATTTTATGACATTTGCTTCAACTTTTTGCCCACCTCCCCCGCCACTCCACATCCAATGTCTGCCACCCATAAAATACACTTCAAGATTTTATAGACTCACCTGAGGGCCACTGCCATTGCTTGCCAATCCAATCTTTGAGACCTGTTCTCTGACAAATTGCCTCGTGACATCCATTTGCCCACAATACACAAGTTTGATGGCAATGGAGGTGGAGATCCAATATTAGGCGGACCTTGGGCCTGTCTATTCAGATGAGGGATTGTTTAGTGAGTGCCCATTTGGTGCAAAAGCAAACTTCTATGAACAAAAATTGTGTTGACGACAGTACAATTTGCTGGCAATGGCCTGCTACTCACTTTGCCAGAACCCATTTAGAATATTTCTGCACATTTCTTTCTCAATACATTTTTCCTAAGTTGTATATATCAGTTTGTGTTGGATTCCCTGAAAGGAAGCTGAGAAGACAGTAATATAATGATGTCCTGTGGGACAGCTGTCAAACCACTGTTTCAATGACCAGCGTGTGCCTCAGCTATTTAAAGCATCAGTGAGCAGCATTGAACAGTACAGCAACATTGAGAGCAGAAACTGACTTAAACTGCCAAATCTTTTTATCTGTATTGGCCAGAATTTTCAGTCCCAAGGTGGGTGGCCTGAGTCACGAAATCTCCTGACTTGCCAAGCCCACTTTGACGAAAAAAACTGTCCCAAATGGTGAGATCTTCATTTTGGGGATGCAGATGTGGGGTAGAGTTGAGCCTGCAGCCCCGGGCTGCAGAATGAAGGTGGCACAGGGGCTGCTGAGTACCTGAACAGGCTGTTTAAAGGGCCTACTATGGCTTTATTGAGATAATGTCCCAGTTGTTTTGTGAAATATTAGGCCCTCTCACAACTCCCTCATTTCCCACCCACCACCAGAGCCCCTTATAACCCCCATGCCAACTCCTGCCAATTAATACCAACTCATTACCCTAACCTTTGCGCTCCAAGCCAACTCCCCCAGTATCCAACTTGGGTAGACCACAGGAGTTATACTCAGGTAAAATAAAGTTCTAAATATATATTACAGCCTTTACTATATTAAAAAACAGTCCCAATCATTAAAACACATTCAAAAATGTAAATCCCCTCGAATGCTTAATCCCATATAAAAACAAACAGACTTGTGTTCATAACCCCACATCAAAGACAACTAGTCGCTAAACAATCGATTTGAGCTGTCAATCAAACTGCAAACTTAGGACCCTTGCTGAGTCACCTGAACAACCCAGGGATTGTGGTTCGAGTCCCATCTGGGGTGAGAGATTCTTTGGGCAACACAGTGGCACAATGGTTAGCAGTGCTGCCTCACAGCACCAGGGACCCGGGGTGACTGTCTGTGTGGAGTTTGCACTTTCTCCCTGTATCAGCGTGGGTTTCCTCTAGGTGCGACGGCTTCCTCCGACACTCCAAAGATGTGTGGTTTAGTTTAATATGCTAAATTGCCCCTTAGTATCAGGGAGATTAGCGGGGTAAATACATGGGGTTACCCAAGGGCCTGGGTGGGACTGTTGTCGGTGCAGACTTGATAGGCCGAATGGCCTCCTTCTGCATTGTAGGGAGTCTATGATTCTAATTAATGCACCCTAATGTCTGGGCTCCCCAGCATCAAATTTGGGGTATGCCAACAATGCACTGGGGAATCGCTCTTGAAAGTTCCCAGGTAAGCATTTGCACTGCAATTAAGAAATGCTAACTTCCCCTCCCAATTTTGATGCATTGGGAACCATCTGAAAAAGTGATTTGAATCATTGCTACAGATGGTTCTGCCAGGGTTACACAAATAGTTACATCAAAAACGTTAGAAGAAATAAAACCTCTTCTAAATTCTGTGTAACTATTTTAAACACCCAGACCGATCCCCACACACATGATCCCGCAGGGGACTCCACCAGCCCCTGACTAATCACTCCCTCCATGGTATTCCCCACTCCTTGACCTCCCCCCCCCCACCATGGGATGCCCCTCACCCTATCTACCTCCTGCCCGCACATGACTACCCGTCACCTGTGGGCTTAACTTTCATTCCAAGCCCCACCCCCAACCTGGCTGGACCCCACCTCCCACCACTCAGCCCTTGAAACAGCTGGAACATCCCTGACCTGACCCCCAGCCCCCCTCCTGATGTTGGACTCACTACCCCTTCCCAATTTTCAACTCTTCCCAACGTTTGACCCTCCACCCATCTGATGTCTGACCTACCCACCCTCCTGATGTCCAACCACCACCATCACCTCAAAGTCTGACCACCCCACCGCCCCTCACACAACCTCCACCATCTCCATACCCCCCGTCCACAACCTCGCCAGCCTCCAACTCTTTTGGTGCAGGCCCCAAGCAGCTCCAGCGATTGGAAATTTCATCAGAATTTTTAGACCAGGTAAATGGACTTTCAAGTTTTGTATTTACGCTGGGCCATCGCATTCTGATGCTAGTTAGAAGTTGTGGCCCAAAGTTAGGTTTTGGAAAGCAGCCAAGCATTAGCAATGACATGATTATAACCCTTGGAGTAATATCAACAAACAGCCATTGTATTGTAACTGCTAGAACAGATTTTTTTGGACCCTCACTGACAAAGATAGCCTTTTTTTAATTTTTAAAAGACTAGGGTTTTAAATAACTTAAAAGCTTGAGTTTTTGTAACCTCTCGCTGACACAGGCAGCCTGTTTTTTTATTTTTTAAAGGGCTGGGAATTCAAATAATTTCACAACTAGAGTTTTTTTAAACCTCTCAGTCATGTCCATTGAAGATATGCCCGATTAATAATTTTACGCACAGACTGCATTCAGTAATAATTTTCTGAAATCTCTTTCCTATAAAAATGGATGCTAACAAGACTGCTAAGATGGCTGCCAAAGGTCAGGTGTAAGTTTTTCGGGCAACTCAGGCCTTTTTTTATGAGCTGGGAAAAGGACTTGAACCCTAAAGAACTGTGAAAGTGGCCACATTTGGCTGCAGGACTTGACCAAAAATTTCCCAGGGAGCTCAGCCAGCCTGTGTGTGTGTGTGTGTGTGTGTGAAGGGGCCCAGTCCAAAAATTGCAAGCAGCCAGAAACCAGACAGACTGCTGATTAGGTTTATCAGCAGCACAAAAAGGATCTGACGACATCACCAGACGAGGCCGGCAGCAAGACAATGCACCTGGTCTGGACTCAATACAGGTGATAATGGCCTTGTCCCAGAGCGAGGAGAAGCCTATTTCCATAATGGGAAAACAATTAAATGATCTCCGATGGAATAATAAAGGACAGCAAGGGACCTATCACCTGGGATGGGATCATCTGGTCTCTATGGACTGTAAGATCGCAACTGCAGATAACGAGCAAGCCTTTGTCTGTGGAACTGCCGGCTGGAAGGGGGGCGGAGTTGGCAGGAAAAGAATTCAAGTTTTACAATATAAAAGGATGGTCAGGCCGGCCATCTCTCTCTTTTCTCTTCGGACCAGCATGACAGCACTCCTCTCCTGTTCCTGCCTCTCGTTCGTCTCCAGCACGCAGCCCGAAGCCCACTGAGCAATTTAAACTAGGATTGTGAGTATCCCCTGGTAATTCGCGAAGTTCCCGAGATCATCATAGTGGATGAGGCTTTGGGGAAAGGGGGGGCTTTTGCATGCACCTTTCATAGTTTAAGACACTGGTAAACTTGTGTAACGTAAGCATTCCGTCGTGTCCGTTTTAGTATTCCTTCCATAGCTATAGTCTTATAGAGCATAAGGCATTGTGTGTTGTTTTCCTGGTGTTTGGTGATATTGACCTTGATGTTTTAATAAATATATATATATATATGTATCTTTGACTTCCATTGGAGTCCGTTTTGATCTTTTCAATTTCTCACCAATGATCTCTGACCAAGTCACAATATTAAATATTCCATACCATAATTCCGGAGTCTAGAACTGAGGGTACCCTGGGCGCTTCGAAACCGCCCACTCAGGAAAGGCTGCCAGGTAGTGGAAAGGCAGCAGTTTCCTTTTCTCTCTCTTGGGAGCGCTACTCTAGTGAAGTAGATGCAAGGTGGCCGTTGTTCCATCGGCGAGAGAGAGAATCACTCGGGCATTGGTGGGGTTTGGGTAACGGAGAACCAAACCTAAAATAAGTCCAGTGGAGTTAAAAAGAGGGATCCCGCTACACAGGTGACTTGCAATTTCTGCATCAAGCTTCCGAAAAGTTCCTGATTGAATAACCATGAGTGGGAGCTTCCCCTTTTGAATGGACATATCTAGACGAAACCCATTTGTCATGATTTGCACCCGCTGTTGTATGTGGACTCACCCTGAACTCAAAATCTATAGACCTGGAGACCCTCTGGCTCTGAAACATAACAAAAGAAAGCTGTAGAAGTCAGTCTATGAAAATAGGTGCGAACAGACCACCACCACTGCCCCCACCCCTACAATTATTCTCCGTTGTATAGCAATGTCTTATAACTTTAAACCATTCTAGGTGAATGACTAAACAGCTGGTGTAGGAGGGAGAGTTTCAGATATCTGGACCATTGAGATCTCTTCCGGGGCAGGTGGGACATGTACAAGAAGGATGGGTTGCATCTAAACTGGAAGGGCATAAATATTCTGGTTGGGAGGATTGTTAGTTGTGGTGAACCATAGATGGTTACCACTATGGGTACTTGTACATATGTTACTCTTGTTACTGTTGGGGTTAGGGTTGGGGTGTTCCACCTGTTAGCATTGTTCTGTGGTACACTCCGTTTGGCTCCGCCTTCTTACAGGAGTATAAAGGTCACTGCTACTTCCTAGTAGCCCTTAGTCTGGGATAGTATTGTTAAGCAGTGTGCTCTATTCTTGTTGTGAATAAAAGCCTTTATTCCCGGGTACGTCCTAGCCTCCCGTGTGAATCAATCGCGCATCAATTTTATTCACAACAAAATACCGAAAATTTTGTTCAAAGAAAAATGGAGCAGATGCTGAAACCCGATTGGCTAACCTTGGATCCGCGTGCCGCTGGAGCGTCGAACACTTTCGACCATTGGTTGAAGTGTTTCGAGGATTACATCGACGCCTCGACAGCAGTCCAGTCCGACGCCGACAGATTGCGGGTCCTCCACACCAGGGTGAGCGACACTGTGTATGCAACAATCCGTGATTCCCAAAATTACAAAGAGGCCATCGAATTACTCAAGAAGCTGTACCATGAACAGCCGAACGAAATTCATGCTCGTCACCTATTAGCCACTCGTTGGCGGCAGCCCGGCAAAACTACGGGACAGTACCTGCGTGAACTTCAACAGCTAGCCAGAGCCTGCAACTGCAAGGAGGTGTCGGCTACTCAATACACCAACGATCTTATCCGAGATGCGTTCGTGGCGGAAATCGGCTCATCCTATATTCACCTGCGCCTGCTAGAGCAGGGTAACTTGGACCTGGCTAAGGTGGTAGAATTGGCCGATGCAATGGAAACAGCCTCCAGAAGTCTTGAAACCTACCCCACCGACCACATGGGAACATCGTGGCAAGTACAGCCACCGCCTCAACTGCACTCGGCGGCTCCTCGGAACTGCGCGATAATGCTCTCAACTTCAGACCTGACGGCTGTGGCAGCTCCTGGAGGCCCACGGTGCTATTTCTGCTGATTGGCGAAGCACCCTCGTCAGAGATGTCCGGCCAGGACGGTGTTTTGCTCCGCCTGTGGGAAGAAAGGGCACTATGCAAAAGTGTGCCGAGCAAAGACCCCTTCCAAGCCCAGCAGTGCTGCGTGTGACTCCCCAGGATCCATCTCCTCGTCTCCGGCCTCGTCGATGTCTTCAGCCACGTGCGATTCACGGGCGCCACCATTTCCTATGACGATGATGCAAGCCACGTGCGACCTGCGGGTGCCGCCGTTTTCAACCATCATCGACCATGTGCGATTCGTGGGCGCAGCCATTTTGGTCGACACCAGCCGCAGAAGACCAGCAGGGGTCCTCGTCGTCGGCTATCTCAGCTGCCTGCAGTTACACTTGGGATCCAACAGTGGCGTCAATCATCCTGGACCAGGCCAAGCCTCACAGACTCGACAAGTTCATGATCGACATAGAGGTAAACGGGCGCCTGGCGCATTGCCTGTTTGACAGCTGGAGCACGGAGAGCTTTATCCATCCGGATACAGTGAAACGGTGCGCTCTCCGTGTGCCAACTGTCAGGCAGACTATCTCCATGGCGTCGAGGTCCCAATCTGTTATCGTTCTTGGGAGCTGTGTGGTAACCTTAACGGTGCGGGGCACAGTTTACGAGAACTTCAGGCTCCTCGCGTTACCGCACCTTTGCGCTCCGGTACTCCTGGGGCTAGACTTTATGGTCCACCTGAAGAGTGTGACCCTGCGGTACGATGGGCCACTCCCTCCACTTTCAGTGGGAGAACAGCAGCCTCCAAATTGTCCAGCGCTCCACATGCAGTCTCTCGACACTCAAAATTACCCCGCCTTCCCTATTCGAAAATCTCATGCCAGGCTGCAAGCCCATCGTGACTAAGAGCAGGCGTTACAGCGCTGAGGATCGGATCTTTATTCGATCTGAGGTTCAGCGGCTCCTCAGGGAAGGGGTCATTCAACCTAGCACTAGCCCATGGAGAGCACAAGTCGTGGTGGTCAAGACTGGAGACAAGCCCCGGATGGTCATAGACTATGGTCAGACCATTAATAGGTACACGCAGCTGGACGCGTACCCTCTCCCGCACATATCTGACATGGTCAACCAGACTGCGCAGAACCGGATGTTCTCCACCATCGACTTGAAGTCAGCCTACCACCAGCTCCCCATTCGCCCAGAGGACCGCAAATACACGGCCTTTGAGGCGGATGGCCGTCTCTACCACTTTTTAAGAGTCCCTTTCGGCGTCACTAATGGGGTCTCGGTCTTCCAGCGTGAGATGGACCGAATGGTGGACCAAAACGGACTACGGGCTACCTTCCCGTACTTGGACAACGTCACTATCTGCGGCCATGACCAGCAGGACCACGACGCCAACCTCCAGACGTTTTTACGCACTGCGACTCTCCTGAACCTGACCTATGACAAGGAGAAGTGCGTATTCAGCAAGCACCACCTAGCAATCCTCGGATACGTGGTGGAAAACGGGGTCATCGGCCCCGATCCAGACCGTATGCGTCCCCTCCTTGAACTTCCCCTACCCACTAGCATCAAAGCACTGAGAAGATGCTTAGGCTTCTTCTCATACTATGCACAGTGGGTTCCCAATTACGCGGACAAAGCCCGTCCGCTCATAAAATCTACCTCTTTTCCCCTGACAGCAGAGGCCCGCCTAGCCTTTGAAGGGATAAAAGCCGACATCACAAAAGCCACGATGCACGCTGTCAATGAGTCCATCCCCTTTCAGGTGGAGAGTGATGCATCTGATTTCGCCCTGGCCGCCACACTTAACCAGGCAGGCAGGCCCGTCGCCTTTTTTTCTCGCACCCTCCAAGGCCCCGAAATTCGACACTCCTCTGTGGAGAAAGAGGCTCAGGCCATTGTGGAGGCCGTACGGCATTGGCGCCATTATTTGGCTGGCAAACGGTTTACCCTGCTCACTGACCAGCGGTCTGTGGCCTTCATGTTCAACAACACATTAAGGGGAAAAATTAAGAATGATAAAATCTTGAGGTGGAGAATCGAACTCTCCACCTACAACTATGATATCATGTACCGTCCGGGGAAGCTCAATGAGCCCTCAGATGCCCTGTCGCGTGGAACATGTGCCAGTGTGCAGGAGGACCGGTTACAGGCCCTCCACAATGATCTCTGCCATCCGGGGATCACTCGGCTCTTCCATTTTGTAAAGGCTCGGAATCTGCCCTACTCCATAGAGGATGTCAGGTCGATAACTCGAAGCTGCCAGGTATGTTCAGAGTGCAAGCCGCACTTCTACCGGCCTGACAGGGCACACCTCATTAAGGCCACTCGCCCTTTTGAACGACTGAGTGTCGACTTCAAGGGCCCCCTTCCTTCGACAGATCGGAATGTGTATTTCCTCAACGTGGTTGACGAATACTCCCAATTCCCCTTTGCCATCCCCTGTTCTGACATGTCCTCTGCCACGGTCATCAAAGCCCTGCGGAGTCTTTTTACCCTGTTCGGCTACCCCAGTTATATCCACAGTGACAGGGGTTCGTCATTTATGAGCGACGACTTGAGGCAATACCTGCTCTCTAAAGGAATTGCCTCAAGTAGGACTACGAGTTATAACCCCAGGGGTAATGGACAGGTCGAGAGAGTAAACGCTACAGTCTGGAAGACTGTTTTACTGGTGTTAAGGTCTAGAGGTCTTCCAGTCTCCCATTGGCAAGAGGTACTTTCTGATGCGCTCCATTCAATCCGGTCCCTCCTGTGTACGGCAACCAACGCTACCCCACATGAGCGGATGTTTACCTTCCCTAGGAAGTCTTCCTCTGTGACCTCACTGCCGAGTTGGTTGACCTGTCCTCCTGCGGTGGCATGTTAGGGCCCGCAAGTCCGACCCTTTGGTTGAACAGGTCCACCTCCTCCACGCCAACCCTCAATATGCCTATGTGGCATATCCTGACGGGTGAGAGGACACGGTCTCTATCAGAGATCTGGCGCCTGCAGGGGACCTGGAAACCCCCGTCACTCCCGCACCCCTGGTCAGGATTCCGTTGTCCATTCTCTCCCCTCCTGACACGGCGTGGGCAGCATCGGGACCTCAACTTAATCCTCTTACTCCCGTGTACAGCTTGCCTGAGTCCAGGAGATTGTCGCCACCTCGAGGTCCACAGGTGTGTGAGGAACTGGAGGAGTCACTGGACACCACCTCGGAGAGAGGGTCATCACCACGGTCACCAGAACCGACACTGGAGCCAGTACTGCGGAGGTCGCAGAGACGGTGCGGACCTCCGATACGGCTGAACTTGTGAACATATGGACAGTTCATATTGTCTCCTTACCCCACCGGCCTTTGTTTTTAAAGGAGGGGTGAATGTGGTGAACCATAGATGGTTACCACTATGGGTACTTGTACATATGTTACTCTTGTTACTGTTGGGGTTAGGGTTGGGGTGTTCCACCTGTTAGCATTGTTCTGTGGTACACTCCGTTTGGCTCCGCCTTCTTACAGGAGTATAAAGGTCACTGCTACTTCCTAGTAGCCCTTAGTCTGAGATAGTATTGTTAAGCAGTGTGCTCTATTCTTGTTGTGAATAAAAGCCTTTATTCCCGGGTACGTCCTAGCCTCCCGTGTGAATCAATCGCGCATCACTAATATCACACGGGAGGATTTAAACCAGTTTGGTAGGGGGGTGGGAACCAAAGCAAAGGTGAATTAACTGAAGGGAATCAGAGAGTAGAACCAGTAAAACTCAGCGAAACAGCAGGCAGGGTGGGATTGCAAATCAGAGAGGGTCTGGTGGACTGAAGTTCATTTGTTTCAATGCGAGAAGTGTGACAGGTAAGGCAGAACCTAAAGCTTGTATTAGTACTTGGGACTATGATGTTGTTGCTTTTACAGAGACTTGGTTAAGGGAAGGATAGGATTGGCAGCTTAACGTCCAGGATACAGATGTTTCAGGTGGGATAGAGGGGGATGTAAAAGGGGTGGGGGAGTTGCACCACTGGTTAAGGAGAATATCACAGCTGTACTGCGGGAGGACACATCGGAAGGCTCATACATGTGCGCCTAGTCAAAAAGAAAAAGGAAGCATTTGTCAACGCTAGGAGGCTGGGACCACACGAGGTAAGTATGGAATACAAGGAAAGTGGAAAGAAACTTAAGCAAGGCGTAAGGAGGGCTAAAAGAGGTCACAAAAAATCATTGGCCAGCAGGATTAAGGAAAATCCCAAGGCTTTTTATACATATATGAAGAGCAAGAGGGTAGCCAGGGAGAGGGTTGGCCCACTCTAGGACAGGGGAGGGAATCTATGTGTGGAGCCAGAGGAAATGGGTGAGGTATTAAATGAATACTTTGCGTCAGTATTCACCAAAAAGAAGGACTTGGTGGATGATGTGTCTGGGAAAGGATGTGTAGATAGTTTGAGTCATGTTCAGATCAAAAAGGAGGAGGTATTGGGGTTCTTGAGAAACATTAAGGTAGACATGTTCCCAGGGCTGATGGGATATACCCCAGAACACTGAAAGAGGCAAGGGAGGAAATTGTTAGGGCCTTGAGAGAAATCTTTGTATCCTCACTGGCTACAGGGGAGGTCCCAGAGGATTGGAGAATAGCCAATGTTGTTCCTTTGTTTAAGAAGGATAGCAAGAATAATCCAGGTAATTACAGGCCGGTGAGCCTTATGTCAGTGGTAGGGAAATTATTGGAGAGGAGTCTTCGAGACAGGATTTACTCCCACTTGGCAGGCCGTGTCTCACTAACTTGATCGAGTTTTTCGAGGAAGTGACGAAGATGATTGGTGAGGGTAGGGGAGTGGATGTTGTTTACATGGACTTCAGTAAGGCCTTTGACAAGGTCCCTCATGGCAGACTGGTGCAGAAGGTGAAGTTGCATGGGATCAGAGGTGAGCTGGCAAGGTGGATACAGAACTGGCTCGGTCATAGAAGACAGAGGGTAGCAGTGGAAGGGTGCGTTTCTGAATGGAGGGCTGTGATATGTGGCATTCCGCAGGGATCAGTGCTGGGACCTTTGCTGTTTGTAATATATATATAAATGATTTGGAGGAAAATGTAACTGGTTTGATTAGTAAGTTTGCGATGACACAAAGGTTGGTGGATTTGCAGATAGTGATGAGGATACAGCAGGATATAGATCGGTTGGAGGCTTGGGTGGAGAGATGGCAGATGGAGTTTAATCCAGACAAATGTGAGGTAATGCATTTTGGAATGTCTAATACAGAAAAGAAATATACAGTAAATGGCAGAACCCTTATGAGTATTGATAGGCAGAGGGATCTGGGTGTACCGGTACACAGGTCACTGAAAGTGGCAACGCAGGTGGAGAAGGTAGTCAAGAAGGCATATGGCATGCTTGCCTTCATCGGCCGGGGCATTGAGTTTAAAAATTGGCAAGTCATGTTGCAGCTTTATAGAACCTTAGTTAGGCCTCAATTGGAATATAGTGTTCAATTCTGGTCACCACACTACCAGAAGGATGTGGAGGCTTTGGAGAGGGTACAGAAAAAATTTACCAGGATGTTGCCTGGTATGGAGGGCATTAGCTATGAGGAGAGGTTGGTGAAACTTGGTTTGTTCTCACTGGAACGATGGAGGTTGAGGGGTAACCTGATAGAAGTCTACAAGATTATGGGAGGCATGGACAGAGTGGATAGTCAGAAGCTTTTTCCACAGAGTGGGAGAGTCAACTACTAGGGGGCATAGGTTTAAGGTGCGAGGGGCAAGGTTTAATGGAGATATGCAAGGCAAGGTTTTTACAGGGTGCTTGGAACTCGCTGCCGGGGGAGGTAGTGGAAGCAGATATAATGGTGACTTTTAAGGAGCGTCTTGACAAATACATGAATAGGACGGGAATGGAGGGATATGGTCCCTGAAGGGGTAAGGGGTTTTAGTCCAGTCGGGCAGCATGGTCGATGCAGGGTTGGAGGGCCAAAGGGCCTGTTTCTGTGCTGTAATTTTCTTTGTTCTTTGTGAACAATAGAAATATTTGGCTGGGCAGTTATCTGATCTGAACTTTTTTTTATTATTCATTTGTAGGACATGGGCATCGCTGGCTGACCAGCATTTATTGCCTATTCCTTGTTGCCCTTGAGAAGGTGGAAATGAGCTGCCTTCTTGCAACACTGCAGTCCATGTGTTGTGGGTTGACTCACAATGCCGTTAGGGAGGGAATTGCAGGATTTTGACCCAGCGACTGCGAAGGAACTGTCTTAAGATAACAAATCCATTACCCAAGAACCAGACAGAAATTAGTCAGTTTGCAGAGAACGCAACAATAAACAGCTGCAGGAAAAGGCAGTAAGATGTACGCCATTAAAACCCTGGAGACTAGACTATATAAAAGGTCTCCCATCTGTTCCTTTTCAAAGTTCACTGGTACAGAAACTTGACTCCTGGTAAGAAAAACTACAAATGACTAACAACACGACCTGCTGAACATCCATCTCTTCAAGGAAATTCTGCAACAACTCTAACCTGTAACTTCAGCTATTTGAATCCACCTCGATTACTCTTCAGGAAATTTGAGGCAATAGTGTTTAAACTTTTGGAGTGAATGCGCGAAAAAATATTCTTCTTTATTTAAGCCCATGAAAGCTTGGTACTGATTATTTAAAAATAGTGAGAGAAATGGTACAAGGGTTTCAATTCTCTCCTAACCCCATTCATAACACTCTCACTGTCCCAGGTAGCCCTTTTTAAAAGGCTGGTACTTAAACTTCACAGTGTGACAGTTCTACAGGCCACATTTGCCCTTCAATGGCAGTTACAACTACTCTAAAAATTAATAACTCTCACACTGAGGATTAAGGCCTTTACTAAATGAAGTGGAAATTCAGCAGAGTTCAAACGGTCCAGTTAAGTTTGTGTTTCCTTTTCCGTGACTAGTGAAAGTTGGATCTGTCAGAAATGGGAGAGAGTTCCGCATCTGGGGACTGGCCACCTTTTTTAAAGGTCTGTGAAATCTTTCTGACTCTGCCAAAATCTGTGCCATTACTTTTCAACAGTAACATTTTACCAGCACTCAGCACTCTTTGGTTAAATACTACAGTTCCTTGCACTCTCCGTAATGGTACTGCCAGCTTGAGCATCCCAATTTAAACACGTTATGTTATGTGGAAGCTGCTGAGGATAGATTTTAATTTTCACCCGCCATCAGAAAGTTGGCAGTAGCAGATGTGACACCCATTATAGACCTCGTCTGAGTTACTTTTGGAAAAGGAAATGGAAGGGATTGTATCACATTTGGTGGATCTGTGGCCACCAGCTTTTCACCCAGTGGTGACATTCAGCATCTATAATAGTGTTATCTGGTATCTATGCAGTGTCCAAACTGTCACTCTTGAATTTAGAGACTATTTGGTCATGAGGGTGATTATTTGTGACTTGTTCAAATTGAACACTTCGACTAGATTCCACTGTAAGTGCCAGTGTTGAGGTGGTTGTCAGTTCATTTGGAAGAGAACAGAATGATGATGAGATAAGTGGTACAAAGCAGGATATTGGTGAGACTTTTTTTTTAAAGGCAAAAAACATGCAAATGACATAAAGGTGACAAAAAATAATTTGAAGAGTTCACTCCTCAAATATTAACTTGTCTATTCTCTCCATGGACTTTGAATGAACTACAAAGTGTTCCTGGCATGTTGTGTTTTTATTGTTGGAGGTTATATTGACGTGGTAGGGCATTATTGTCCAAAACGTTCACCCTATGTAGCTAACTGGGAAGCCAGATGTGGCCAGTGGGATTTTTAATTAAAGGATGACTAATAGAAGGCTTCTTTACAGGCAGTCTTTACATTTATATTCATACATGGTGTTTGCTCATGTACTTCAATCTGTTGGAGATTTCGTTGGTAAAGCAGTTGCAACAAGTCTTCGGAGGCAAAAGTCCCTTCACCAAAATCCCTTGATTTACAAACTCTAACAGCAATACACAGAGTGCGAGTAGTTAGCAGTCTACCTCCAGGGGTGTCAGAGGAACTGACACTCCCGGTTAAGTACAAGGCAAAGACTCTCTGATTGGCCCATCAATTGGATCTTAGTCAGGGATGTCTTTTGACACCAACCAAGTAAACAAACTCAAATTAACTTAAGGACAAATTAAAAGGGGCAGCCCCCCAAAAGGAAGGGGGAACAGCCCGAACCAAAAACAAAGTCGAAAGGAAACTTAAAACATCAAAGCAAAAGGTGATTATCAGGGTCGATAATACACCCCAGCCCCTGCGGATCCTTAATCAGGGATTTCTTTCAACACCAACCAAGTAAACAAACTCAAATTAACTTAGGGACAAATTAAAAGGGGCAGCTCCCCAAAAGGAAGGGGGAACAGCCCGAACCAAAAACAAAGTCGAAAGGAAACTTAAAACATCAAAGCAAAAGGTGATTATCAGGGTCGATAATACACCCCAGCACCTGCGGATCCTTAATCAGGGAGTTCCTACTCCAATAGGCCAAACTCAATGGGGTATTGTGGGAAGGGTGTAGGTTTTTTTTTCTTATAAAAGTTACTCACCTGGGGGGATCGTCCTCATTGTTCATCCATAGCGAGGCAAAGAGGAGTGATTTGTTGCAGGAGTCTGGGGTAAGAGATCGACTTTTAACATTACTTTTTTTTGCGGGCTTTATTTTTTAAAACTTAAAACTACAAACGGGAAGTAGCCGTACGGTATTGTGGGAAGGCTGTAGGTTTTATTTTTCAGCACGGGAGGGTTAAGAGCAGGTCGCACTACCCAGCGGGCAGTGTCATTAGCGGGCAGCGGAGTGAGCAGGTAGCAGAGTGAGGGCTGAAGGGCTTTGGCTCAACGGGCTTAGTCGGAAACGGGCGAGGCATATTAGGTTCATCTCGTAGTTTTACCAGTGTACTTGAAGAAAGGGGAATTATGAGTGAAAGTCCTGTTTGTTGTTCTCAGTGTCGGATGTGGGGGTTCCTGGAGTCAGCTAGCCTTCCGGATGTCCATATCTGTGCCGGTTGCATCGAACTGCAGCTCCTAAGGGACTGAGTTACAGTACTGGAGCTGCGGCTCGATGACCTTTGTCTGGTCAGGGAAAATGAGGAGCTGATAGATAGGAGTTACAGGCAGGTGGTCACGCCGGGGCCACGGGAGGAAGACACGTGGGTCACAGTTAGGAAGGGGAAAGGTCAGGTACTAGAGAGTACCCCGGTGGCTGTGCCCCTTAAAAATAGGTACTCCTGTCTGAGAGCTGTTGGGAGGAGCAGCCTACCTGGGGGAAGCAACAGTGGCCGTGCCTCCGGCGCAAAGTCCGGCCCGGCAGCTCAGAAGGGTAGGGAAAGGGCCACAGCACCATGGTAAAGGGAGCCATCCAAGTGGGGGGAGAAAAAAGAAATGTTGTAGAAATTGGGGATAGTACACTTTTGGATGCTGTTGGGGGGGACGACTTAGCAGGGATAAGCCATGGGGTACAGGTCACTGGCTCAGAGTCTGTCCTTGTTGCTCAGAAGGGAAGGGGGGAGAGGAGTAGAGGATTAGTCATTGGGGACTCCCTAGCTAAAGGGACGGATAGGAGATTCTGCGGGAACGAGAGAGACTCACGGTTGGTGTGTTGCCTCCCAGGAGCCAGAGTCCATGATGTCTCGGATCGTGTTTTCGAAATCCTTGAGGGGGAGGGGGACAAGCCCCAAGTTGTGGTTCACATAGGCACTCAAGACATAGGTAGGAAAAGGGATGGGGATGTAAGGCAGAAATTCAGGGAGTTAGGGTGGAAGCTTAGGGCTAGAGCAAACAAAGTTGTTATCTCTGGTTTGCTCCCGTGCCACGTGATAGTGAGGAGAGGAATAGGGAGAGAGAGCAGTTGAACACGTGGTTACAAGGATGGTGCAGGAGGGAGGGATTCAGATACCTGGACAATTGGGGTTCTTTCTGGGGTAGGTGGGACCTCTACAAACAGGATGGTCTGCACCTGAACCAGAGGGGTACCAATATCTTGGGGGGGAAATTTGCTAATGCTCTTCAGGAGGGTTTAACCTAATTCAGCAGGGGGGTGGGTACCTGAATTGTAGCTCCAGTGTACAGGAGATTGAGAATACTGAGGTCATGGATGAGGTTTCAGGGTCGCAGGAGTGTACTGGCAGGCAGGAAGGTGGTTTGAAGTGTGTATACTTCAACGCCAGGAGCATCCGGAATAAGGTGGGTGAGCTTGCAGCATGGGTTGGTACCTGGGATTTCAATATTGTGGCCATCTCGGAGACATGGATAGAGCAGGGACAGGAATGGTTGTTGCAGGTTCCAGGGTTTAGATGTTTCAGTAAGTGCAGGGAAGGTGGTAAAAGAGAGGGAGGTGTGGCATTGTTAGTCAAGGACAGTATTACGGTGGCAAAAAGGACATTTGATGAGGACTCGTCTACTGAGGTAGTTTGGGCTGAGATTAGAAACAGGAAAGGAGAGGTCACCCTGTTGGGAGTTTTTTATCAACCTCCAAAAAGTTCCAGAGATGTAGAGGAAAGGATTGCAAAGATGATTCTGGACAGGAGCGAAAGTAACAGGGTAGTTGTTATGGGGGACTTTAATTTTACAAATATTGACTGGAAAAGCTATAGTTCGAGTACTTTAGAGGCGTCAGTTTTTGTCCAATGTGTGCAGGAAGGCTTCCCGACACAGTATGTAGATAGACCAACAAGAGGCGAGGCCACATTGGATTTGGTATTTGGTAATGAACCAGGCCAGGTCTTAGATTTGGAGGTAGGTGAGCACTTTGGTGATAGTGACCACAATTCGATTACGTTTACTTTAGCAATGGAAAGGGATAGGTATATCCCGAAGGGCAAGAGTTATAGCTGGGGGAAAGGAAATTATGATGCGATTAGGCGAGATTTAGGTGGCATAGGTTGGGGAAGGAAACAGCAGGGGATGGGCACAATTGTAATGTGGAGCTTGTTCAAGGAACAGCTACTATGTGTCCTCGATAAATATGTACCTGTCAGGCAGGGAGGACACAGTAAGAAGTTTAACAACACCACGTTAAAGTCCAACAGCAGGGAGGAAGCAGTCGTGTGAGAGAACCGTGGTTTACTAAAGTGGTTGAATCTCTTGTGAAGAGGAAGAAGGAGATTTATGTTAAGATGAGACGTGAGGGCTCAGTTAGGGCGCTTGAGAGTTACAAGTTAGCCAGGAAGGACCTAAAGAAAGAGTTAAGAGCCAGGAGGGGACATGAGACGTCTTCGGCAGATAGGATCAAGGAAAACCCTCAAGCTTTCTATAGGTATGTCAGGAGTAAAAGAATGACTAGGGTAAGATTATGGCCAGTCAAGGACAGTAGGGGGAAATTGTGCATGGAGTCTGAAGAGATAGGAGAGGCACTAAATGAATATTTTTCATCAGTATTTACACAGGAGAGGGACAGTGTTGTAGAGGGGAGTACTGAGATGTAGGCTGTTGGACTGGATGGGATTGAGGTTCATAAGGAGGAGGTGTTAGCAATTCTGGAAAGGGTAAAAATAGATAAGTCCCCTGGGCCGGATGGGATTTATCCTAGGATTCTCTGGGAGGCTAGAGAGGAGATTGCAGAGCCTTTGGCCTTGATCTTTGTGTCATCATTGTCTACAGGAACAGTGCCAGAAGACTGGAGGATAGCAAATGTTGTCCCCTTGTTCAAGAAGGGGAGTAGGGACAACCCTGGTAATTATAGACCGGTGAGCCTTACTTCTGTTGTGGGCAAAGTTTTGGAAAGGATTATAAGAGATAGGATTTATAATCATCTGGAAAGAATAATTTGATTAGGGATAGTCAGCATGGTTTTGTGAAGGGTAGGTCGTGCCTCTCAAAACTTATTGAGTTCTTTGAGAAGGTGATCAAAGAGGTGGATGAGGGTAAAGCGGTTGATGCGGAGTATATGGATTTCAGCAAAGTGTTTGATAAGGTTCCCCATGGTAAGCTATTGCTGAAAATATGGACATGTGGGATTAAGGGTGATTTAGTGGGGTTTGGATCAGGAATTGGCTAGCTGTAAGAAAACAGAGGGTGGTGGTTGATGGGAAATGTTCATCCTGGAGTTCAGTTACTAGTGGTGTACCGCAAGGATCTGTTTTGGGGCCACTGCTGTTTGTCATTTTTATAAATGACCTGGATGAGGGCGTAGAAGGATGGATTAGTAAATTTGCGGATGACACTAGAGTCGGTGGAGTTGTGGACAGTGCGGAGGGAAGTGGCAGGTTACAGAGGGACATAGATAAGCTGCAGTGCTGGCTGAGAGGTGGCAAATGGAGTTTAATGTGGAAAAGTGTGAGGTGATTCACTTTGAAAGGAGTAACAGGAATACAGAGTACTGGACTCATGGTAAGATACTTGGTAGTGTGGATGAACAGAGGGATCTGAGTGTCCACGTGCATAGATCCCTGAAAGTTGGCACCCAGGTTGATAGGGTTGTTAAGAAGGCATACGGTGTGTTAGCTTTTATTGGTAGAGGGATTGAGTTTCGGAGCCATGAGGTCATGCTACAACTGTACAAAACTCTGGTGCGGCCACACTTGGAGTATTGCGTACAGTTCTGGTCGTCGCATTATAGGAAAGATGTGGAAGCGTTGGAAAGGGTGCAGAGGAGATTTACCAGGATGTTGTCTGGTATGGTGGGAAGATCGTATGAGGAAAGGCTGAGGGACTTGAGGTTGTTTTCGTTAGAGAGAAGAAGGTTAAGAGGTGACTTAATAGAGGCATACAAGATGATCAGAGGATTAGATAGGGTGGATAGTGAGAGCCTTTTTCCTCGGATGGTGATGGCTAACATGAGGGGACATACCTTTAAATTGAGGGGTGAGAGATATAGGACAGATGTCAGAGGTAGGTTCTTTACTCAGAGAGTAGTAAGGGCGTGGAATGCCCTGCCTGCAGCAGTAGTGGACTCGTTAACTTTAAGAGCATTCAAATGGTTATTGGATAAACATAGGGATGATATTGGAATAGTGTAGATTCGAGGGGCTTTAGATTGGTTTCACTGGTCGGCGCAACATCAAGGGCCAAAGGGCCTGTACTGCGCTGTAATGTTCTATGTTCTGTGTTCTATGTTCTATGATTGAAGTCATTACCGCAGTAAGATGAAAAGCTGAGACTGAGTGTTTCTTGATTTTTATGGGCGGCATTTTATGAGATTGATTCTGAGGGCCCGATTTTACCATTTTGATTCTAAGTGCTGGGCAGACTTGAAACTGTGAGTGTTTCAGATCTGTCTTTTAGATCCGTCCTCCAGCACCCCCATACACACTCTGCCTGCAAAAATATCAGCGAGTCCAAATCGCACTGTACAAACCTGTGGGCAGCTCTGATTGGCGCCTCCAACTGTGCATGCGCAGAATGCTACTCTCCTGGCATTTTGCTCCCGGGCATGATAATGCCTCCCCCTGGCCCCCACAGGCATTGCCCCACCCCCACAACATTATTGACCCCCTTATTCTCCCCCACACCCCCACCACCCAGACTGATCGCGGGCCCCTTCCCCCCACCAATCTCAGGCAAAGTGGCAGCGGACCCCCCCCTTCCCCCCACTGACCTTGAGCAGAGAGCCGTCGGACCCTCCCACCACCGATCTCAAGCAGAGAGCTATTGGACGCTCAGCACTTACCTCCTAACCATTAACCACTAACCCTCACTGATAGAGCACCCGAATTGGACTTATATGGAGCATGTCTGTTTTGCGCCCATTCCGGAGGGCGAACGTAGTGTTAAAGGGGGAATGTCGATAAAGTTGGGTGTGCAGCCCATTAAGTCAATTTAAATGTATGCGGTCCCGATCGAGGCCATTTTTGGGCCTTGGTAAAGGGGGAACTGGTGAGAAGGTGGGCGTGGATCACGTTACTCACCTCACACCCGACTTTACCAAGTTTTCGTGCCCAAAAACAGGCGTAATGTCATGGTAAAATCAGGCCCTATGTGTCCAGCTAACATGAAAATGGGAGAGTTCCTGATCCATTTTTTGGGCATGTTTTCACGCCCAATCTTATGCACTTAGTCATTAAAAATGTGGGCTAGATTGTTTCTAGCTGCTGCAGGCAATGGGCTGGGCTTAATTCACCAGCAAGCCTATAGAGGGAGCTACTGCGCATGTACAAAACTCTGATGCTGCACATGTGCAATTTCAGCAGCAGAGGTCTGACAGACAAGAGAGAGAGTTGCCAGGTCCCTGCTGCTACAGGCAGCCTCACAAACTCCCCCCTCCTGCAATCACGGGGGCCCACCTCCGATCACGAGCCTCACAATGCACAGACATCCAGCCCCTGCCACCCACCCCCCGTTGCCCAGACCAATAGCGCCCACCCTCCCCTGATCCAATCCCATTGCAAAGTGGCAGTGAGCTCCCCTCCCCCCATCAGGCCCCCCCCTTCATGCCCTGCCCTATTCATGCCCCACCCCCATAGGCCCTCCCCCCTTCATGCCCCACCCCACATAGGCCCCCATTGGCCCTTCCTCCATAGTCCCCAACTTCATAGTCCCCACCCCCAGCACTGACCGATTGGCAGTACCAAGTTGCCTGCTGGGCATTGCCCAGGTGCCAGGCTGGCACTGCCAGGGTGGCACTGCCCCAGGGAGAGCCCCCATTGCCCTCGGACTCCCCAGGGAGCTCCAAAGGCCTCCAGTTCCACCAGCAAGGCCAACACAACTGTTCCCCATTAATGGGGAGCAGGTGTTTTCCTCCCCAGAGAGAACTTCTCCGGGCGAGGCCATAAAGGCAAGTGAGCCAAGACTATTGAGTGCTGGGCTCACCAAACAGATGCAAATGAGAATTTAAATAATTTATTCAGCCTCTCTCCCAGTTCCAGTGAGGAGCTGACTTCAGCGGAAATCCAGCTCTCGTAAAATCGCGAGAGCTAAGAAATCGGGCGTGATCTTGATTTCTCGGCGCTCACACAATTTTACCGGCTGGGTGGAGTGAGCCAGTAAAACTCCACCTCATGTGTGCTTTATGCCTTTGGTTGTTGCTTAATTGTTATCTGCTAAAATGGTGAGTAACACAGTAAAAATGCCACCAAGGAAACATTAACAACATTGAGTTGGATTTTAAGTGTTCAACATACCAGCAGCAGGGCTGTCCTGCAGCATGTGGGGAACAGAAAAGTATTAGCTTTTGAACCATGACATTGCATTTGCATCTGACTTCCAGATTTGCCAATTAATTAGCATGAGTCGGCATGATGGCAATCTACAGGAGTCTATTTCTGCTGATTTATAGGAACCCTGCTCTAATGAAAGATGGGGGATTGTCCAGGTGTTCCCAAAGAGCAGAAAGTTGTAGAAATTGACTTCTGTTATCTACCTTGATCAATGCATCCCTGGGGCTATAAGGGTTGTAAGAGTTTTAACAACACCAGGTTAAAGTCCAACAGGTTTATTTGGTAGCAAATGCCATTAGCTTTCGGAGTGCTGCTCCTTTGTCAGATGGAGTGGATATCCGAAAGCTAATGGCATTTGCTACCAAATAAACCTGTTGGACTTTAACCTGGTGTTGTTAAAACTCTTACTGTGTTTACCCCAGTCCAATGTCGGCATCTCCACATCATGGCTATAAGGGCTCCCAGGGAGATTTTCTTCCCTGCTAATGGGAGGAACAAGGGTTCCATAGAAAACATAAATCTATGTTTGGAAATTCCTTGAGTGGTTAGCAGCAGGATAATGGTCCTTCACAGCTAGATGTAGTGCTGGAAGAACTTAATGGCCTAATCATACCAGAATAGGTAGTGGCATACCATGTCCGTGTCCTAATATGTGTCAAATTCCAATGCCCTTTCACTCTACCTTCCCAAGAAAATTGTTGCACATCATTCCTTATGTCAACTTATCTTGTAGATGCACCCATCCATCTCTGCCTAGGCAACTCCTCACATCCCCATTTGACAATCCACCACTGATACTCGCCCTCATCTTGATGCATTATCATGCCTATATCTCACAGTGACCCTCAGTAAAGGTTATCCACCCATCCAATCAACATTCCATTATTCCCATTCATAGGGCTTTCCTTTCCCACCTTGCAGCAGAGGACAGAATAAGAGGAAGAGGCAGAGAGCCAGAGATATTCCTTCAGCCATCTATATAGTGAAGACTGCAGGGAAGAAATGCTGGAGTTGAGTGTTGGCATGCCAGGCTATTGGAGATGGAGATATGGGGTCTCCCAACTACCTGATGACAGAATTAAATATCACACAACCACATAGCATCCAATGGTCATTCATGTTGACTTGATGTCAGCAGCCAGTGAAATTTGATCATTTTACCCAATGATCTCATTTCTGTCCTTCTAAACCCACAGACACATCAAGCATTAAAGCAGGAGATGATGAGGATGAAAACTTCGGAGAGGAGGTCAGTTGTTCTGAGGATACATCATCACAGGACATCAGACATCGATGGGACAAACAAGAGGGAATAGTTTGGTTATCACATTATGTCTCACATCACAAATGAGAAGGAGTAGAAGCTGGAGACTTGGGCCAAACTTTCATGTTTCCCTGCAGTCATATTTTTAGGTGGAGAGGGGGGGTGTGGTGAAATTGAAGGAACAGGATTTCCTCTGGGTTCCTGCCCACCCTGATCTTGCTGCGATTTTATGCTGGGACAAGCAAGGCCTCAAATGGGAAGCCACCCATGATCCAGTTGAGGCCCTTGGGTGGCCAATTAAGCACCATTTCCCCATCCAGCCTCAATTGTTAGGCTGGCATGAGAATTGACCTTGTGTGGGGGAAGTCTGAAAATCAGCAGACTTAGATTTCAGGTAGGCGGGGGTGCCGGCCCCTCCATCAGAAGCCCCCTTCTGATGTCAGGCACTCCCACATTAAGGTCCCGTGGCCTCTGGGCCTCCCTCCCTTCACTCTCCTTGGCTTTTCCCCTGAGACCATGATCACCCCCCTCATGCAACCCCAGCCTCCCCGATCCTCCCTGGCCTGGGATCCCTTGAACTTACTTTGGTTTCTGGTGGCCAGACTTAGTCTCAAGTGTCGTTGTGACTCATCAGTCCACTTCAGCTATTGTTGCTGCAGGGACTGGAGAGACATCCTCCCAGGTGAGGGGCCGCAGTCTCACCTGCAGTCAATGTGGAAGTGTAAATGCACCTTCTGAAAAGTTCACCCATGGACAGCAATGAAGGGTCCCATTTGAGTTCCTGTTTTGATACAAGTGCTGATAGACAATTGTTGCTGAGGTCCTTATGGAGTCCTCAACCCAGAAGGCATTAACCAAGAGCATCTCAACAGTCAGAACAGAGATCTGAGCAGTCTGTCTCAAACTCTGTTGAATGGTTGGAACCATTAGGAAAAGGAAGAATAGTTGCACAAACAAATGTTAGATTGCCAGTGTCTGCTTGATTTTTCTGTAAGATTAAAATAGTTGGTTCACCATTTTCCTATTTTAACCATTTTTTGCCTGCTGCTTGGCAAGTGACCTTTTCACTTGTGGAGGAATGGTAAGAGAAAAGTTACGTTGATGCTTCTCCTTCTCCCCCCAAAGGGCAGTGTGCACAGTACTTTCTTCCCATGGCACTCCAATCCTTGCTGCTGTGCAATGTTGTGCAAGGTGCAGCACACCACTACCATCTCCGGTACTCCCAGGCTGGTGCATGCTGTGCACACTGCCTTTTGGGGGGGAGAAGGAGGAGCATCAATGAGAGGAAAATGTGGGAGGAGAGAACTCATATGGTGAGGGCCCCAGCAGTGTTGCACACAGCTACCTGCAATGCCCACACAGTGCCCACACCCATGATCCATACAGACACCTAAAGCCTATTTAGTATCCCAATTACATGTCTGGTGGTAGCTCTGGTCGTCAGGTATATGATGATCCTTTTGTGGCTGCATGTGAGCTGCACAATGAAGGAATGGAAGCCCTTGTGATTGGGGAAATCTCTACAGTCTTGAGGGGGCTGCCTTGCTTGTCAAATGAGTACAAGCGATGTCTTCCTGCATCAATGGGAAGCCAGCCAGAGCCACAAAGCTGAGGGCAGTTCATTCTGACTGGCTTAATTTGTTGCAAATTGCATATAATTCTTGCTCCTGGCAAACATGGCGTAAGTCACCCGCCAGATGCAGTTGTGGGTAGATTGCCAATCCCTGGAAGAAGCCAGAGGCAAAGATATTAAGGGCAATGATGACGTTTGCAATCACTGGCAATGCATACCCACCAGGTCCACTTGGCTGCAGGTCTTTTTCCACAATGCTGCAAATTTCAATAATCACCCAGGCCCTAATCCTGAGGCACTGGAGGTCAGACACATCAAGGAAGCTGATCATCTGCCGGTGTTGGAGGTGAAGCCTCTATCAATCTGCAAATCTGTGCCCATTCAGTGGAGCGGCAGGTTGGCAAGGAGACTTCGCTGCTACTTCGGCTGAGTGGAGGTTGGTGGGTTGCTGCTGGCAGCCCAATGGACTGTCAAATCAGTCCTTCTACCAACCTGCTGCTCGCAAACCCATTCATTTTTCAGGGTAAAATTCCTGCCTTTCCATGGAGAAAGTGAAGTCATTGTGATCACCTTGATCAAAGAGAATAGCTGTGTCTGACAAGCAGAAGGAAACATGTCCAGCCAATAAAATAGATCATCATAGAATCCCTATAATACAGAAGGAGGCCATTTGGCCCATCAAGTCTGTACCGACAACAATCTGACCCAGGCCCTATTCCCGTAACCCCTTGTATTTACCCTGCTAATCCCCCTGACACTAGGGTCAATTTAGCATCAACCTAACCCTTTGGACTGTGGGAGGAAACTGCAGCACCCGGAGGAAACCCACGCAGGCACAGGGAGAATGTGCAAACTCCACACAGATCTTCTCATCAGGGCAAAAGGATAAGCACTATTCAGCCACTGAGAGCAAGGGCAGATCTGATGTGACTTGTTGTGTGAATCAACACTCTCAGAATCCAGTCTACTGGAGTCATAGTACCACCTACAACTCCTGGGCCAAACCTAGAAGTTGCAATAAGATGCAGTATGCCTGATAAATTCATACCAGAATTTAAAATTTTGTGAAGGAGGAGGACTGCAAAGTTTGGCAGTATATGTTAGAATAAGTCAAAATATATAGGACGTGCATTACTCACATTTTATGTAAGGTGTTTTCCAATATTAGTGCATGTGGCTAAAATGGTGTTGCCATAACCACATTTGTGTCTATTAATAACATATATTGGAAAGGCCTGTGGTAGTGGAAGCTATTTCCATTAGTGGACATTCCTTTGCGTTCAGTGTGCCATTGTTAACAGTTGCCTCTGAATTTAACAGTTCAGCATCTTCAAACTTGCTTTCAGCTGCACATGCTGTTGTGATGACATTGGAAATTGAAATCGTTAACACAGATGGTTGTGTGGGAGAATGAAAGCCAAGCACAGCATTCATTTCACTACAGCAGGTCTCTGTTGTTGCTTCCAGTGATTATGTACAGCCTCCGTTTCAGTGTTAACACACACTGGCAAGTTTGGTTGATATCTTGCTATAAATACAAGTGATACGAGTAATAAGCTGCTGAATATATCCCTTCTTCCAAAATGGAAACACAAGGTGCTTGAACCACCCAACACAAGTCCATTATCATGCCTCACTGTAGCTTTGCCTTTTGAAATGCAAGGGTGATGGTTAAAAGGCTGATTGAGCACACAGCAAAAGACCACACTGCAGGAAAATTCATCATTTCTGCACATATGCCAGTAACTGTTAAATGAAAATGTTAATCTGCAACCACAATGTTACTTGCATCAATTCTTGCTTCTGGAATAACGTAATTTTAGAGGAAATATGCGTTTGCAAAGTTTGTACAAAAAAATTGAAATAATTATTGCACTCGTTTATTCAATAAAATGAAGAAATAACCTTCACAGGAAAGAAATAGAAAAAAGCAAATAAGTGCAATAAAAGATGACTTGACAAAATTATTTGTGAGGAAAGCATATTAATATCAACATCTGTAGCATAAATAATGACTGGAATACTGAAAGCAATTGCACTTCTGTCCATCACAGTTTTGCAAGCTCATGCCTTGGAGGTGATTTTGTCTTTTAATTGGGCTGGCATTAGTGACATTTATATCAGGCTCCACTATTCAGTTGGAAGGCTGGTATAAACACTGGCCTGTCAGGTTTCGCAAGAGTCAGGAAAGGGTGGCAGCAATACTGAGCCGGAAGCTATTGGAAGAAGCATGTCGGTGCTTTTTTTTAGCGTGTCTTGTGAGCCAACAGGAGCAGCGGTGCTTCCTGGGAGACTCAAGAAAATTGCCCATTACTTTCCAAGTAACTCACAATCCCAAGACTTATGCTCTGCAATCTTTGCCAATCCTCCTTTATGTCCCACAATCTTTGCCAACACCCCTAGGCCTCACAATCTTTGCTGACCTGCCTCCTTATGCCCCGTAATCTTTATTGAACCCTTCTTTATGCCCTGTAATTTTACCAACATACCTTTATGTTGTGCAATATTTGCTGACAGTCCCTCATCATGCCCTGTGATTATTGTCAGCCTCCCATTTATGCTCAATGATCTTTGCTCACTCCATTTCAGCCCTGTGGTCTTTGCTGACTCTACTTTATGCCTGCTATCTTTGCTGACCCTCCTCTTTATGTCCCACAATCATTGCTGGCCTCCCCTAAAGCCCTGCAATCTTTGCTGACGTCCTGTTATGCCCTGCTGTCTTTGCTAATTGCTGGGAACCATCCCCAGTGGTTTCATATCTGAGACCTTCTGCTGGAGGCTTTCCAGCCTGGCAGTCAGCCAATTAATGAATCTTGTTGGCTGCCAGGCAGAAAAAGGAATAGAAAACAATGGTCCTGCTGTTGAGTTGAGCACAATCTCTGTGATCACAGGCACTGCAGGGTTCTCTCTAGCAAACATGTTCTCCTGGACCCTCCGCACAAATTTTGGGGCCATTATGTCCCTTGTCTTTGTACATCATGTATGAAGATTTATAACAGAACTGAGAATTCAGTTTGCCAAAATATTCCCAACTGGGCTCACTAACTCTGGAATCTTTAAGAATCAAAGTATAATTTCCGAGAAACTTCTGTGGTCCACAGAATGGCCCCTACTATTTCTCATCCGGAGAAATAGTAGGGCCATTAAAATGTGCTTGCTTTAACTTTCTTTGAATGCCTTTGTTATAAAAACCTTTGAATTAGAAAAAAAGGTTGTTTTGATCAATCATCCAAACAGGTAACATAAAGTGGTTTGCTTTCCAGTTAACGTGAGAAGCCAATATGTGACAAAAATCGTTGCTGTTCATGTGAGTTCGGCAATGTCACATGGCAAATCCTCCTGGATATGTCCAGCCCAGGTCTGGAGGGACAGGATATGTGCACATTTGGAAGAAAATGGACTAATTAATGACAGGCAGGTTTTGTATGGGGAAGGTCACGTCTCACCAATCTGATTGAGTTTTTTGATGAGGTTTCAAAAATAATTGATGAGAGAAGAACTGTGGATGTAGTTTATATGGATTTTAGTAAGATGTTTGACAAGGTCCCACACGGCAAACTGGTACAAAAACTAAAATCACATGGGATTCAGGGTGGGCTGGCTAGATGAATACAGAACTGGCTTGGTTATAGAAGACAGAGTAGTGGTGGAAGGATGTTTTTCAGAATGGCAATCTGTAGGTAGGGGTGTTCCACAGGGATCAGTGCTGGGACCTCTTTGTAGTATATATAAATGATCTGGAGGAAAATGTGGGTGGTCTGATTCATAAGTTTGCAGATGACATGAAGATTGGTGGAATTGCTGATAGTGCCAGGGATTGTCAGAGGATACAACAGGATATAGATAGATTGAAGACTTGGGCACAGAAATGGCAGATAGAGTTCAATCCGGACAAATGCGAGGTGATGCATTTTGGAGGGTCAAATTTAGATGTGCATTATACAATAAATGGCAGAACCCTTAGTAACATTAACATACAGAGGGATCTGGGCATACAGGTCCACAGTTCCATAAAAGTGGCAACACAGCTGACCAAGTTGATTAAGAAGATATATGGCATGCTTGCCTTCATCAGCTGGGGCACTGAGTACAAGAGTTGGGAAATCATGTTGCAGCTATATAAAACCTTGGTTAGGCCACATTTGGGGTATTGTGTGCAGTTCTAGTCACCACACTAGCAGAAGGACGTAGAAGCTTTGGAGTGAGTGCAAAGAATGTTCACCAGGATGTTGCCTGGTCTCGAGGGTGTTGACCATGAGGACAGGTTGAATAAACTAGGATTGTTTTCACTGGAAAGATGAAGAGGGGAGGGGAGACCTGATAGAGGTCTACAAAATTATAAGAGGCATAGACAAGGTGGATAGTCAGAGCCTTTTTCCCAAGGTGGAAGTTCAATTACAAGGAGGCACAGGTTCAAGGTGAGAGGGGGAAAAGTTTAAGGGAGATGTGTGGGGGAGGTTTTTCACGCAGAGAGTGTGGGTGCCTGGAACACATTTCCAGAGTAGGTGGTGGAAGCAGGCACATTAGCAACATTTAATAGGCATCTGGATGGGTACATGAATAGGGAGGGAATAGAGGGATATGGACCGAGTAACGGCAGGTTTTTTTTTAGTTAAGTTAGGGCATTATGATCGGCACAGGCTTGAAGGGCTGAAGGGCCTGTTTGGCTGTACTTTTCTTTGTTCTTTCTTCTTCGGCAATGTTTGTCCTGCCTCCGTGCTAACCGGATGATCATCCTAATTTGTTGTGGCAGGCCATCTGCATGGAGCACCACCAACACATGCCAGAGTCTGGCGGAGCCTTGTGTTGCTGAAAAGGGCAGGAAAATGAGATACTACCACAGATATCCGATATATTGGCAGCAAATGGACATCCAGGTAAAGTAGTTGTGAAACTGGACAAAGGACAGAAGACATTAATGTCAGTCAATGCTCACCATTGGATAGTGAGGGTAGAGAGCCAATGGTAGCAAATGGAAGCTTCTGACTGGTACACTAGTCACTGATTGCATCTGAATTGAATTTCTGTTGTGCCAATCTGTTCCTCGCGGGCAAGAGTTCACAAGACAAACTGTTTAGGGTACTTTATTAAATGCTTTCACGGCTGTTAAACAAGCAGGACACTGGAGTTGGGGGAAAAGAGGCACTTCCCTAGTTCAGATGTCTTGGTTAAATCATCACCATAATGTATTGCAGCCTATTTACAGCTAATTCACACTAAACCAAGAATATTCTAGAGCCCAACTTTAAACTGAATCAGTCTAAACTAAGAGCCCACATTTACTGTTAATTCACACTAAACTAAGAATGTACTATTATTGCTAATTCGTATTAAACAAAAGACAAACAGTATAATAAGGAAGAGGATCTTCGGGTATAAACAAACTGGGATCCATCCTACAGCGCTTTCATCCTTATCATTTCCAAGCAGGTACCTGGCAGGAAAAGTTATTGGAATAAAATACCTTTCAGCAGGTTAATAATCAAAAAAAATAAAATATTTCTAGCAATAGTGACAAGGACTTTCATCTCAGAAGAATTTCACATTATAAAACAATATTAAATTCACAATATGAAAACACTTAAAAAGTTTAGTAGACCAAATTTTTAGCAAGGTTCTTTTCAAGTAATTTCTTTTAATTCAACTCATATAATGGTGAATTGGTGCAATACAAATATATAAAACACTGAGCAATTATCAGCTGAAGGTCTTCTTGTGCAGTTGATAGTGACCCTGCCTCTGAGCCAGAAGCTCGGGCTTCAAGTCCCAATCCAGGACATGATGGCACAGCCAAACAGGTTGAATATCAACCTGTACAATCCTTCCAACACACGCACATGTCAATAGCAGGCAGTAAGAGCTGGTCAGCCATACTTGATGTGGAATGGTGCTCTTCAAGCAATAAGCCTCTGCTGAGAGGCCAAGGATCTCTTCCTGGAAAACCCACACTAAGGGGGCAGATGAAAATCTGGCTTGTGTACGACTAGGTGTGGGAAGTGAAACAACAACAAATAATTATCAGCTGAACCCAGAAAACAGTTTTTTACTTTTCATGCCTAACTTGATGACATTTAGAAATTTTAAGTCATGCAATAAATCTTATTAAGTTTAGATTAGAAAACTTATTAGTTGTATGTTACAGCATCGTTCAACAATGGAATTTTGCAAACCATCATGGCTTGCAAAATAAGTCAGCAAAATTACAGATGATTAGTGGGCAATCCAGATTGAACCTAAGAAATATAATCAGAGTGATTTTCTTAATGACAGGAGACCAGAAGCTGTGGAAGGGCAAAGAAATTTGGCATACAAGCACACAAATCATTAAAAGCTGATGGACAAGTACAAAAGGCAATCAAAATGGGATGTTGGCCTATATTGCGAAGGGGATAGAATATAAAAGCAGGGATGTCTTGATGCGCCTGTACAGGGCATTGGTGAGGCCGCAGCTGGAATACTGTGTGCAGTATTGGTCCCCTTATATGAGGAAGGATATATTGGCATTGGAGGGAGTGCAGAGAAGGTTCACCAGGTTGATACCGGAGATGAGGGGTTTGGATTATGAGGAGAGGCTGAGGAGATTGGGTTTGTACTCGTTGGAGTTTAGAAGGATGAGGGGGGATCTTATGGAGACTTATAAGATAATGCGGGGGCTGGATAGGGTGGAGGCGGAGAGATTCTTTCCACTTAGTAAGGAAGATAAAACTAGAGGACACAGCCTCAAAATAAAGGGGGGTCGGTTTAAGACAGAGTTGAGGAGGAACTTCTTCTCCCAGAGGGTGGTGAATCTCTGGAATTCTCTGCCCACTGAGGTGGTGGAGGCTACCTCGCTGAATATGTTTAAAGCGCGGATGGATGGATTCCTGATCGGTAAGGGAATTAAGGGTTATGGGGATCAGGCGGGTAAGTGGTACTGATCCACGTCAGATCAGCCATGATCTTATTGAATGGCGGGGCAGGCTCGAGGGGCTAGATGGCCTACTCCTGCTCCTATTTCTTATGTTCTTATGTTCTTAAAAAGGCTTATGGAATGCTGCCCTTTATCTTAAAGGGACTGGAGTACAAAGAGAAGTACATTAAGCTTCAGTTGTACAGAATCTTGGTCAGACCCCATCTGGAATATTATATTAGGTTTGAGAGTCACATCTCAGGAAGGATAAATTGGCTTTGGACATAGCGTGCAGTGCAAATTTACCAGAAGGATACTAGGGTTTAGAGGGTTAAATTATGACAACAGGTTGCATAAGCTTGGGTTATAATTCTTAAAGTGTAGAAGGTGATCCCAGTTAGTTGTTTAAATAAGGAAGTGCTAGGATGAATACAGAGAAACTATTACCTCTTGTGGTGGAATCAAATACAAGGGACATAATCTATTAAAATAGAAATAGGTCATATAAGAGTGGAATCAGGAAGGAATTTTCACATAAAGGGTAATAGAAATCTGGAACTCTAACCCCTAAAAGGCTCTGGATGCTTGGACAATTGAAACTTTCATGACTGAGATAGATAGTTTTTTGTTATGAAAAGGTATCAAGGAATGTGGAATTAAGACAGACAAATGGGTTGAGGTGCAAATCAATCAAGATCTGATGAGCAAGTTGGAGGAGCTGAGAGGCTCACTCCAGTTCCTAAGTTCCAACTATAAGCAGTCATTTATTTCAGTCCTCCTCAGACAAAACAAGTCTGCATATAGAATACTAACAAAGAACGTTGTGATAAATTCTTCAACATTTAAAGTTGGATCTTCCATTCTCTGGGCTTGGCAAAACAAGGTGGGTTGATGCTGCTCGATGATAATGGAAAGGTATGGAGTCCAAGCGAACAGTTGAAGATTGTCTGTATCTGATTAAAACACGAAGAAAACAGTTTACCTGATGCTCACCCTTCTCCCTCTGCCCAACTAAATCCATGAACTGCTTCACAATGAGTATCAATTGTAGACTTCCCTCCAGTGAGCAATAAGTCATGGATTATTCTCTGCCCGTCATGTCTATTAGCTCAAATTGTCATTCATTCATCACTGGCTGTACCTCCCCGGCCAGCTCAACCTCCTCTTCATAGCTACATTTCTCATTCTAAGCTACTTGCTGTTACATTCCTTGCTCCCTAACAGCTTCTGTTTATTTCCAGCAATATTCTTACCCTGCTGTATTACTGCTCTATTCCTCATACAAAGGGTATTTCTGCTGCAGGCATGCAGTTGACTAAACAATATTCTCTATTACGCTGCTATACACTCATACTGCCTCTCATTTCCATCTTCTTGTCTCTTTCATTACCCCTAGCCTTTCTCTCATCCCATCTCACTGAATCTCTGTGAGAAATGCTGTAGTAGATGTGTTATAAATGTGGATTTAGTATTCAAATGTATTGCATTTACTAGTCCCCAGTGAATGACTCACATAGTTTCCTAATTTTAGATTCAGCATTTCTGAAAATGTAACGTATATTGAGCCTGACACTAAGCAAGTATCTGAAATGCCATGTTATCAGGCTGGTTCAACTGACCTCTAACAGTTATAATATTCTGAAGGAAGTCTCAAGTGGAAACTGCCAAAATAAAGAATATGAAAAATCCTCAGGAATCATTGTATATACCGAGAGTAAATATTAACCTTACCTAGCCTGAATACATATTACCTTGAAAACAAATTCTGTAAGTATTTTATAAATATAAAAATATTCTATTTTTCAAGATTTATCTCTTTATTAATGACAATCTCTTAAATATTAGGTTAAAAAAACCCAAAACTAACCAATGTGGACAGTGGATGCCCTTCGTAGGTACATAATTGACTCAATGAATATAGCAATGCTACGGTTTCAGTTGATGAACTTTCATTCGTCATCTACACTATTCCGTTATCTAATATCATTAGCTTCAACCTTGGATTCCTCTAATCCGTAATGTACATTTCCCTTATTTCACTAATATTTTACCTGTGGTTCCCATAACTTCCATGTTATCCACCTGTGGTTCAACCTTTGTAAGCTCAGTGTAGCTCGGAGAGTTTTTCACCTAATCAAGAATAACAGCTAAAAGAACAAAGATGTCAAGAGTGAACAGTGAAATAATAAAGTTATTTCACACAGGGAGAAAAATGCTTTCCTACCTGACTTTTGTTACTGAGCTCAATAACATGTGCACTGTACATTCATTCTACATTGAACAACTTTGGACAGTGCAGAGGGAAGCTGAAGATAGTCGCCAAGAAATCCAAATGGGAATTGAGAAGAAACTTCTTTACCCAAAAACAATGGTAAGCATGTAAAATTTGCGACTACAGGGAGCGATTGAAGCAAATAGTACAGATACATTTAATGGGAAGTTAGATAAGCATTTGAGGAACAAGGGAATAGATGGTTACAATGGTTCATTAAATGAGAAAAGATGAGAGATTCTAATGGAGGACAAACAGCAGCATGGACCAGTCCTGCATCCTATGTAATATTGCTCAGTGCTTGAAAAGAGTGCTGATTGAACAATGTTGTCTCTCTCACTGCATGGAAATTTGGATTTGCAGTACCCCTCTATATAAACAGTTTCAAAGTTGAAGGACGCAGAAAAGCAAATGTTCACAATCATGTTTAGATAGGCATGAATCAAACCCAAAAGGTTTAATCTAATTTGACTATCTTGCAAAAAATAAACTACTGGTTTATATCAGTTATCAAAGGGTGTATTATCACATTGCTAGGGATTTGTTGTGATGACTAAGGAGATAATTAGTGAACGTCGCAGGAATCGTAGTGGGCGAGACAGAATATTTGGCAGACCATTCAAAGGTCCATTGAGCTTGGGTGGGAATTTCTGGTCTTGGAGCCTGAGAGTCCCACCCCCTATTTGTTAAGTTGTATCTCTTTGAGTCGTGGAAATCTCTTAAATGTTAAGTAAAAGTATATGAGTAACATTGTGCTGAACACCCAAATAAACCCAGAATTTCTTGTCAAATCAAGCAGATAGTTGCAGACACCAGATTCTATTAGTAGGTACCATCATTGACTCAATGTGTATGACAATGGTATGGTTTCAGTCCTTCAATGTTAATCTCAAATTGTAAGTAATTAAATAACTTTGAATTATGTCACAGAATCACAGAATGTTGCAGCACAGAAAGAAGCCATTTGGTCTGTTGTGTCTGTGCTAGCCCTCCAGAAGGAGAGGCAATGGCCGAGTGGTATTATCACTAGAAAATTACTCCAGAAACTCAGTTAATGTTCTGGGGACCTGGGTTCAAATCCCACCATGGCAGATGGTGGAATATCTGGAATTTAGTATCTACTGATGACCATGAAGCCACTGTCGTTTGTTGGAAAAACCCATCTGGTTCAATAATAACCTTTAGGGAAGGAAATCTGTCGTCCTTATCTGGTCTGGCCTACATGTGACTCCAGAGTCACAGTAATGTGGTTAACTCGCAACTGCCCTCTGAACAAGGGCAATTAAGGATGGGCAATAAATGCAGGCCAGCCAGTGATGCCCATGTCCCATGAATGAATAAAAAAAGAGCAATTTACATCGAGCCACTCGTCCGCCTTCTCCCATGCCCTTGCATTATTTATTTGTAAACAACAATTAATTCATTCTTGAATGATTCTATTGAACCTGCCTCCACCATATTATTAAATAGTGCATTTGCAATCCTAACCACCCAGTGCATGTGCAAGTTTTTCCTGATGTCGCCAACGCTGCTTTTTCTAGTTACCTTAAATCTGTGTCCTCTGGCACTCGATCCTTCCCACCAATGGGAACATTTTTCCATTTCTACTCATTCCAGACTCCTCTCAATTTGGAATATGCCTATCAGATCCCTTCTCAAACTTCCCTTTTCCAATGAAAACAATTCAAGCTTCTCCAATCTACCTACGTAACTGAAGTTCCTCATCGCTGGGACTTGTGAATCATTTCTGCATGCTTTGGAATGCCTTCACATCTTTCTTAAAGAACTAGACACAATACTCCAGTTGAGACTGAACCAGTGTTCCATAAAAGTTGTACATAACTTCCTTGCTTTTATATTTGATGTACCACTAATCAAATTGAGGATGATCTATACTTTATTAATCACTCTGTCAACTTGTCCTGCAATCTTCAGTAATTTATGCAAATATATACCCAGACCCTTCTGCTCCTGTACCTCCTTTGTTTTATATTGTCTCTCCCCACTCTTCCTACCAAACTAATCACTTCACCCATTTCTGCATTAAATTTTATCTGCTACTTGTCCACCCTGTCCACAAACTTATCTATGTCCGTTATGAATTTTACACCATCCTCCTCATAGTTTACAATGCTTTCAAGTTTCATATCATTCACGAATTTTGAATTGTGCTCTGCACACCAAAATCTAGGTCATTGATTACATATGAGAAAGAGCAAGAGTCTCAACTCTGACCCCTGGAGAACTCTGCCTTTCTCCAGTCCAAGTAAACATTCATTAATTCCTTCTGTCTGGTTCCTGTCACATGGACAATTTTGTATCTATGTTGCTATGTTTATTCCATGAGCTATCATTTTACCCACAAGTCTGTTGTGCAGTACATTATCAAATGCCTTCTGGAAGTCTGCGTACACCACATCAACATCAACCCTCTATTACCTCATCAAAAAACTCTAGCAAGTTATTTAGAATGGGATTTGCCCTCAACAAATTTAGACTGGCTTTCCTTAATTAACCTAGATTTCCCCAAGTGACTTTTAATTTTGTTCCAAATTATTGTTTCTAGAATCTTCCCCACCACAGAAGTACTTTCAGGTGATTACTGACTGAAATTCATTGTATGTAGACAAAAGGATTTTTCCAGATTTTAATTGACTTGCACACTGGAATTCTATTGCCCTGCCCACCACGGGAATCAGAGTGGGCAAGGGGTGGACAATGGAATGGTCCTTTGACTTCAGGTGGGATTTTGCGGTCTCAGGTCGAGCAAAGCCATACAATCCCACCCATACCGTACAACAGAATAGTTTGATACAGAGTCATAGAGGTTTACAGCATGGAAACAGGCCCTTCGGCCCAACCTGTCCATGCCGCCCTTTTTTTTTTAAACCCCTAAGCTAATCCCAATTGCCCGCATTTGGTCCATATCCCTCTATACCCATGTAACTATCTAAATGCTTTTTAAAAGACAAAATTGTACCCGCCTCTACTACTACCTCTGGCAGCTTGTTCCAGACACTCACCACCCTCTGTGTGAAGAAATTGCCCCTCTGGACACTTTTGTATCTCTCCCCTCTCACCTTAAATCTATGCCCTCTAGTTTTTCCCCTACCTTTGGGAAAAGATATTGACTATTTAGCTGATCTGTGCCCCTCATTATTTTATAGACCTCTATAAGATCACTCCTCAGCCTCCTATGCTCCAGAGAAAAAAGTCCCAGTCTATCAAGCCTCTTCTTATAACTCAAACCATCAAGTCCCGGTAGCATCCTAGTAAATCTTTTCTGCATTCTTTCTAGTTTATTAATATCCTTTCTATAATAGGGTGACCAGAACTGCACACAGTATTCCAAGTGTGGCCTTACCAATGTCTTGTCCAACTTCAACAAGATGTCCCAACTCCTGTATTCAATGTTCTGACCGATGAAATTAAGCATGCCGAATGCCTTCTTCACCACTCTGTCCACCTGTGACTCCACTTTCAAAGAGCTATGAACATGTACCCCCGGATCTCTTTGTTCTGTAACTCTCCCCAACGCCCTATCATTAATTGAGTAAGTCCTGCCCTGGTTCAATCTACCAACATGCATCACCTCGCATTTGTCTAAATTAAACTCCATCTGCCATTCGTCAGCCCATTGGCCCAATTGATCAAGATCCCATTGCAATTGGAGATAACTTTCTTCACTGTCCACTATGCCACCAATCTTGGTGTCATCTGCAAACTTACTAACCATGCCTCCTATATTCTCATCCAAATCATTAATATAAATGACAAATAACAGTGGGCCCAGCACTGATCCCTGAGGCACACCGCTGGTCACAGGCCTCCAGTTTGAAAAACAACTCTCTACAACCACCCTCTGGCTTCTGTCAAGAAGCCAATTTTGTATCCACTTAGATACCTCACCCTGGATCCCGTGAGATTTAACCTTATGCAACAACCTACCATGCGGTACCTTGTCAAAGGCCTTGCTAAAGTCCATGTAGACAACATTAACTGCACTGCCCTCATCTACCTTCTTGATTACCCCTTCAAAAAACTCAATCAAATTTGTGGGATATGATTTTCCACTCACAAAGCCATGCTAGCTGACCCTAATCAGTCCTTGCATCTCTAAATGCCTGTAGATCCTGTCTCTCAAAATACCTTTCAATAACTTACCCACCGCGGATGTGAGGCTCACTGGCCTGTGGTTCCCAGGCTTTTCCCTGCAGCCCTTTTTAAACAAAGGCACAACATTTGCCACTCTCCAGTCTTCAGGCACCTCACCCGTGACTATCGATGATTCAAATATCTAGGCTGGGGGACCCGCAACTTCCTCCCTAACCTCCCACAATGTCCTGGGATACACTTCTTCAGGTCCTGGAGATTTATCTACCTTGATGTGCTTTAAGACTTCCAGCACCTCCTTCTCTGAAATATGTACACTCCTCAAGACATCATTATTTATTTCCCCAAGTTCCCTAACATCCATGCATGATATCAACAGATATCAATGTCAATTTTAACCCCTAGTTTGCTTTGGGGAGAATGCTGTTCGACTGCACTTGTACTTGATGACCTAAGTTTGAGACCTGTGTTATTTTAACTCTACATACTGCCAGTCAGGTAGAAAGTAACTTCCGGGGAGTACAGAGAGCCAGAAGTTGCCATCCAACTCACCGACAAGCCAATAAAACAAGGAAGGAGCTTTCAGGAGAATCATATGGGATCATATGGAATCCAGAGCACGGGAGGCCACAACTTTCCTCATGAGGTCAAGAGTAGGTGGAGTGCTCCTCTTTGTCTCACAAATGAAACTTTCACTATTGGGTGGCCTCTCTTGTTTGCAGGGCAGCTTTAGACTAGCAGGAAAACATTTCATGTTCAGATAAAGTTTAAATTCAATTTGTTTTCCATTGGTGCAACAGGATGCCTCAGAACGCTGCAAGTTTAAAAAAAAGGCAACAAAGGAAAGTTAAGTTACTGGCGAATAAGAAACCTGTCATTAATTTGCAGGTTTTGAAAGACAGGCTGGTTTTGATATCAAGAAGAGTCTAACATCAGCAGAAGGCTTATGGTAGACACCTGCCTCAAGTTGCAAATCAATTTAAACTTCTTCATTTCTATTATTTCAAAAGATACAGACTATACATATGATTAAAAAATGTATGTTTAATCCAGTCACAAAAGAAATAAAGCTGGGCTTGATTCCAGGAAGTGGGGTTAGCTGTAAAGCTCCATAAATAAATGTCAGCCACTTTAAAGAGGCTTACCCTTCTCATTGCAGAAGATGGGGAGGGACAGCACAACAGCAGAATATTTTATCACAGCAACATCACACACAAAAGATGTATTTGCATGTTCTGATACAAAATCTGCCAATGTTTCCTGAACATTTTCCAATAAGCATTTAAAAGGATGCACATTCAACATTCGTGTTTATCTTTCAAATCACTGCAACAAAACAATTTGGGAGGAGGTGAATTTTAATTAATCTGGGATTTATTTCTCATACTTCGTATCTTTACTATTCTTTCATGGGGTGGGAGCTTTGCTGGCAAGGCCAGGATTTATTGCCCATCCCTAATTGGCCTTGAGAAGGTGGTGGTGGGCCATCTTCTTGAGCTACTGCAGTCAATCTGGTGTAGGTACACCCACAGTGCTGTTAGGAAGGGAGTTCCAGGATTATGTCCGAGTGACAGGGAATGAATGACAGTAAGGTGGATGGGGGGTAGCTTGGAGGAGAACTTGCAGATAGTGGTGTTCTGATGCGCCTCCTGCCCTTGCCCTTCAGGTGGTAGAGGTTACAGGTTTGGAAGGTAGTGTTTAAGATGGTGTGACGAAGTACTGTAGTGCATCTTGTAAACGACACATACTGTTGACACTGTGCACCAGTGATGGAGGTAATAAATGTTTAAGATGGTGGGTAGGGTGCCAATAAAGTGGACTACTCTGTCCTTGATGATTAACAAGCTTCTTGTGTTCTTGGACCCATGCAGGGAAGTGGAGAATATTCCATCACACTCCTGATTTGTGCATTGTAAATGGTGAACAGTTTTAGGGGAATCAGAAGGTGAGTTACTCACTGCAGAATTCCTAACCGCTGACTTGCTCTTGTAGCCACAGTATTCCCCTCTATACTTAGGCAGAAAAACTTTATTAAGCAAACTTTTAAATACTATTGAATTAAAATTGTATCATGGTAGATAGGAAAATTGCATTTTTTTGTCATAGAGGGGAATAGAAATGAAATTGACAGCTGCAGAGATTGACAGCTTGTGTCGTCCACCTACTGAGAAAGCAGGCGAGTGCCTGATCAGCAGGGATTGTTTCTTCTTGTGAAAAACCAGTCCGATAAATTCATAATAGGATGTGAATGCCTCACTAAACTTAATAAAAGAAAATCAAAACGCAATGTCAGAAAGGGACTGAAATGTTGCAGAGACAACAGCTGAGCTTTTTTCTGATGCAGCAGTGGCCTCATCCAGTGGCCAAAAAGTCAGAGAGAACCCCTCTTCAGCTGGTCTGGGTGCTTGAGCTGATTTTACCAGCACAGCTAGTTAATTGCCTGGCATTTAGGGCTCCCATCCCTTCAAGAGACAATGTACTGGTTCTCAGATCTACTGACCAATCCATAGAATCCCTTCGGCGCAGAAGGAGGCCATTTGGCCACTTGAGTCTGCACCAACTCTCTGAAAAAGCATCTAATCCAAACCCACCCCAACCCCCTGTCCCCAATTTCCATAACCCCCTGCGTGTTTACCACGGCTAATCCCCCTAACCTACACATCTCTGGACACTAAGAACATAAGAAATAGGAGCAGGAGTAGGCCATCTAGCCCCTCAAGCCTGCCCCGCCATTCAATAAGATCATGCTGATCTGATAGTGGTTTAGTTCCACTTACCCGCCCGCTCCCCATAACCCTTAATTCCCTTATTGATCAGAAATCTATCTACCTGTGACTTAAACATATTTAACGAGGTAGCCTCTGCTGCTTCAATGGGCAGAGAATTCCAGAGATTCACTACCCTCTGAGAGAAGAAGTTCCTCCTCAACTCTGTCCCAAACTGACTCCCCCTTATTTTGAGGCTGTGCCCTCGAGTTCTTGTTTCCTTTCTAAGTGGAAGGAATCTCTCTGCCTCTACCCTGTCTAGCCCCTTCATTATCTTATATGTCTCTATAAGATCTCCCCTCAGCCTTCTAAACTCCAACGAGTACAGGCCCAATCTACTCAATCTCTCCTCATAAGCTAACCCCCTCATCTCCGGTATCAACCTGGTGAACCTTCTCTGTACTCCCTCCAAGGCCAATACATCCTTCCGCCAATAGGGGGACCAAAATTGCACACAGTACTCAAGTTGCGGCCTCACCAGTACCTTGTACAATTGCAGCAAGACCTCCCTGTTTTTATACTCCATCCCCTTCGCGATAAAGGCCAACATTCCATTTGCCTTCTTGATCACCTGCTGCACCTGCAAACTGAGTTTTTGCGATTCATGCACAAGGATCCCCAGGTCCCTCTGCACAGTAGCATGTTGTAATTTTTCACCATTTAAATAATAGTCCATTTACTATTATTCCTTCCAATGTGGATAACCTCACACTTGTCAACGTTGTACTCCATCTGCCAGATCCTCGCCAACTCACTTAGCCTATCCAAATCTCTCTGCAGACTTTCCGCATCCTCCATGCAATTCACTTTCCCACTCATCTTTGTATCATCCGCAAACGTTGTTACCCTACACTCAGTCCCCTCCTCCAGATCATCTATGTATATGGTAAACAGTTGAGGTCCCAGCGCCGATCCCTGCGGCACGCCACTAGTCACCAACTGCCAACCAATAAAGCACCCATTTATTCCAACTCTCTGCTTCCTGTTAGATACCATCATATAGGTGTTTCAGTGATTGCTCACCATGACTCCAAAGGAAGAAAATGTCATCGATGTATCTAGTGTGTAGCATCGGTTGAAGGTCCTGTGCGGTGAAGAAGTCTTGTTCGAACCTGTGCATGAAGATGTTGGCATATTGAGGTGCGAATTTTGTCCCCATGGCTGTTCCGTGTGTCTGGATGAAGAACTGGTTGTTGAAGGTGAAGACATTGTGGTCCAGGATGAAGCGGATGAGTTGTAAAATTGCATCTGGAAACTGGCAGTTGACGGCATTGAGTACTGAGGCCGTTGCAGCAATGCCATCCTCGTGGGGGATGCTGGTGTAGAGTGCCGAGACATCCATTGTGACGAGGAGTGCTCCTGGTTCAACTGCTCCATGTGTGTTGAGTTTCTGTAGGAAGTCCGTAGTGTCGCGACAAAAGCTGGGGGTTCTTTGTACAATGGGTTTCAAGATTTCCTCGACATAGCCAGAGAGGTTCTCGCACAGGGTTCCATTTCCTGAAACGATGGGACGGCCGGGTGTGTTTGCCTTGTGTATTTTTGGGAGGCAGTAGAGATCTCCAACGCGTGGAGTACATGGGATGAGAGCACGGTGGGTGCTCTGAAGGTCCGGATCAAAGGTTTTGATCAGAGTGTTGAGTTGACGGGTGTGTTCTTTGGTCGGATCTGTGGGTAACTGTCTGTAGTGTTCCTCGTTGTTCAGTTGTCGGTACACTTCTTTGCAGTAATCCGTTCTGCTCAGTATGACGATGGCCCCTCCTTTGTCTGCTGGTTTGATGACAATGTTGCGGTTGGTCTTGAGAGCGTGGATGACGTTGCGTTGTGCTTGGGTGATGTTCGGTGCTGTCTTGTGAGTGCGGCTGATGAATTTGGTGTTGACGCACCTCCTGGTGGCTTGGGCATACATGTCAAGTCGAGGGCAGCGGCCTTCCGGAGGAGTCCAATTCGACTCTTTGTCCAACGCCGGCATCTCCACATCCTGTTAGATAGCCAATCCTCAATCCACGCTAACACTTTACCCCCAACTCCGTGTACCCTAATCTTCTGCAGCAACCTTTTGTGAGGCACCTTATTGAACGCCTTCTGGAAATCCAAAAACAGCACATCCACCGGTTCCCCTCTGTCAACTGCACTCGTTACATCTTCATAAAAATCCAGTAAATTCTTCAAACACGACTTTCCCTTCATGAATCCATGCTGCGTCTGCTTGATCGAACCATTTTTTTCCAGGTGTCCTGCTATTTCTTCTTTAATGACGGATTCCAGCAATTTCCCAACTACGGACGTTAAGCTAACCGGCCTGTAGTTACCCGCCTTTTGTCTACCTCCTTTTTTAAACAGTGGCGTCACATTAGCTGTTTTCCAATCAGCCGGCACTTCCCCAGAGTCCAGCGAATTTTGATAAATTACAACCAAGCATCTGCTATTACTTCTGCCATTTCTTTCAGTACCCTGGGATGCATTCCATCCGGGCCCGGGGACTTGTCTATCTTTAGTCCCATTAGCCTACCAAGCACTACTTCTTTAGTAATAGTAATCATTTTAAGGACCTCACCCCCTACAGTCCCACGACCATCAATTTTCGGTAAGCTATTTGTGTCCTCTACCGTGAAGACCGACACAAAAAACTTGTTTAAGGCTTCGGCCATTTCCTCGTTTCCCATTATTAAATCCCCCTTCTCGTCTTCTAAGGGTCCAACATTTACTTTAGCTACTCTTTTTTCCTTTTTATATATTTGTAAAAACTTTTACTATCAGTTTTTATATTTTGTGCTAGTTTAGTTTCATAATCTATCTTTTCTTTCTTTATCGCTTTCTTAGTAGTTCTTTGTTGTTTTTTAAAGCTTTCCCAATCTTCTAATTCCCCACGAGTTTTGGCCACTCTGTATGCATCGATTTTAATTTAATACTCTCCTTTATTTCCTTAGTTATCCACGGCTGGTTATCCCTTTTCTTACATTCCTTTTTTATCACAGGAATATATTTTTGCTGAGTACTGAGAAAAATCTCCTTAAAAATCTGCCATTGTTGCTCAGCTGTCCTACCAACTAGTCTGCGCTCCCAGTCTACATTAGCCAATTCTGCCCTCATCCTATTGTACTCCCCTCTGTTCAAGCAGAGGACACTGGTTTGGGACCCTACTTTCTCACCCTCCATTTGTATTAGAAATTCAACCATATTGTGATCACTCATTCCAAGAGGATCCCTCACAAGAAGATCATTAATTTTACCTGTCTCATTACACAGGGCCAGATCCAAGATAGCTTGCTCCCTCGTAGGTTCTGTAACATACTGTTCGAGGAAACTATCCCGACAGCATTCTAAGAACTCTTCCTCAAGTCCACCACGTCCGTCTTGGGTCAACCAATCAATATGGAGGTTAAAATCCTCCATGATTATTGCTGTTCCGTTTTTGCACGCATCCATTATTTGCTTTTATAGCCCGACCCACCTCAAAGTTATTAGGTGGGGGCCTATAGACCACGCCCACCAGTGACTTTCTCCCCTTACTATTCCTTATCTCCACCCACAACAATTCCACATTATGCTCCTTAGAGCCTTTATCGTCTCTCACTACTGCCCTGATGTTATCTTTAATTAACAGAGCTACTCCACCTCCTTTTCCTTCCTGTCCATCCTTCCGAAATGTCTGATACCCCTGGATATTCAGTTCCCAGTCTTGGGCAACCACGTTTCTGTAATGGCCACAGGATCATACCCATTTGTACTGATTTGTGCCATCAACTCATTCACTAAGGGGCAATTAAACATGGCCAATCCACCTAACAGTCAAAGCGGCAGCACCTCTTTAGTCCCAGCAGTACCACCAGGAGCAGTGGCCACTGGCAGAACTGCAACCAGGGAGAGCAACATGCAGCAGCCTCAGAATGAAGCTGAGCCCTGGAGAGGTGTGGTGTTTGCTTTTCGTGAAGGCTTGGGGTGTTGTTTGCACAGAGATTACCCTTGTCAGCGGGAGAGCCTTCAATGGGTCACAAGGTGCCCAATTAGAAGGTCCCCACCTCCCTCCTGAGCCCACAAGAATATATAGGGTATACCAGGCAATCTACTACATGGTAAATTGAGCAGAGGTCTTTAATTAATGTTTAATTAGCCACTTAAATGCCTCAAATGACCCCTGGGCAGGAGGGCTGTCCATGACCTTCCCACTGTAGGTAAAATGCCAGGAGTGAAGGAAAGGTAGTTGACATGCAACTTTTAACCCAATTTTGTATGCATCCCTCAGACTCCCTACATGTTCTCCGAGGCTCGGTAACACCCCAGCCATATGCCTCACTTTTAAGGGGAAGCAAATAATTTGCAGCAAGGTACCTACCCACTCCTTCTCTGCCCTTATCTGACAAACTACAATTTTAATTTGAAAGTGCTAGAGCACTCACCTTGAGCCAGTTCTATTTAAAAATGTAGGTTGTGGAGCCCACTCTATCATTTTAGTCCAAGACCTGAACAAGAGGGTGGGACTTCCTCCACTTGGGCAAACCAGCCATGATTCATTGTGGACCAGTAGAGATCCCAGCAGCATGAGTTCTTTTGGTTTTGTCTTCCTCTGAGGCCCACAACATTGACCCGGACCTTATCTCAGAGCCAGGGAGGGAGCTGGGGGAATTATTGGGAAACACAGGGGTATGAGTTTTGCTTGGATTCTGCAGCTGTTGGACCTGCTGAACTTTTCCAGAATTTTCTGTTTGTTTCAGATTCCAGCATTGGCAGTATTTTGCCTTTATTTATTTCCATAGTATTTAATGGGATCACCTGATTACCACTTTCTATCTCCACTTGATGGTCCCAGCTAATGAGACTGGATGTGTAGCAGGTTTTGATTTGATTTGATTTATCATTGTCACATATATTAGTATACGGTGAAAAGTATTCTTTCTTGCGTGCTATACAGGCAAAGCAGACCGTACATAGAGAAGGAAAGGAGAGGGTGCAGAATGTAGTGTTACAGTCATAACCAGGGTGTAGAGAAAGATTAACTTAATATGAGGTAGATCCATTCAAAGGTCTGATGGCAGCAGGGAAGAAGCTGTTCTTGAGTCAGTTGGTACGTGATCTCAGACTTTTTCTTGATGGAAGAAGGTGGAAGAGAGTATGTCCGGGGTGTGAGGGGTCCTTAATTATGCTGGCTGCTTTTCTGAGGCAGCGGGAAATATAGACAAAGTCAGTGGATGGGAGGCTGGTTTGCGTGATGGACTGGGCTTCGTTCAAGACCCTTTGTAGTTTTTTTGCGGTCATAGACAGAGTTGGAGCGATACCAAGCTGTGATACAACCAGAAAGAATGCTTTCTATGGTGCATCTGTAAACGTTGGTGAGCGTCATAGCAGACATGCCAAATTTCCTTAGCCTCCTGAGAAAATAGAGACATTGGTGGGCCTTCATAACTATAGCGTTGACGTGGACAGACCAGGACAGGTTGTTGGTGATCTGAACACCGAGAAACTTGAAGCTCTCGACCATTTCCACTTCATCACCTTTGATGTAGACAGGTTGATAAGGGTTTGGATATCAGGCCACAGCCAAGGAGTGCAGAAAATAGAGGGAGAAATTGGAAAGACCAGAGGAAGGTGGGGTTTGAAAAGGGGGTGCAATTTGAAGGCAAGTTCTGAGGCTGGGATCAGGAGAACATCAGAATCTGAAGGGGAGAAGTGATTGGAGGCCGGAGGGGAGATCAGAACACTTTGGAGGTTTAGAGGGTGAGGGAGATCGGAAGGGTTGGAGGGAAATTGGGGAGGGTCAGTGGAAGCATTCGGGAATGTCAAAGAAGGGAGAGCACAATGGTTGGGGGTGGAGTTGAGAAAAATCAGGGAAGATCCTAAGGTAGGAAGAGACTGTAAGTCTTACACACAACTTACACTTCATCCAGTTTCCTCAATATTCATCACACATGGGGGACTCTCACGGGTAAGGAGATGACCCACTGCAACACAAGACGTACATGGGGAAGTAACACCTCATTAATCGCTGCATTTGTCTGAAATTCCTCCTAATGCAAGCATTTATTCTAAACATTAAAGCTCTCATTAAAAAAGAGAAATTTCATCTCAGTGTTCGTATGATAACTTCAGGGCCTTGGTTTTCCTTTCTCCAAGAATAATCACAGTAACTTGGTTGAGTGTAGTCATAAATTAGTTTGACTGTAAACGAAAGTCCAAGTCTGCTTCTGAACTTTGGATCATTTTCAGTTTTAAAATAAATTAAGAAAATAAGGTGCAAAATTGGATTGTCCCGAAAATGGGTATGGGGATCATGATGCACCATTTGGTTCAGTAAGTGAAGCTAAAACCATCAAAGATGATGATATGCTCATAATTCATATTCTCACATCCCACTTACCCCTGGAAACGCTAATGAGTTACAAGCTGCAGATGGTGTAAGCATAAATCTCTCCACTTGCCACAATCCTGCGGTTGTGCCCCTCTCCTTTCAGACACTGAAGACTGCAACCTGGTCAGTTAGTGGAGGAAGAACGAGAGATGGAAGATCAGAAAGACAGTTATGAAGATGAAACAGTGTCATCTAATCTGACACTTGCAGAAACCAGCTCATATACTGACCTTGCACATATTTTAGCAGAGAGCTTAGAGGCAGGATCTGCATGTGGCGAGTGACCAGGGACGTGAAGCCTGTAGCCAGGGTATGGACAAGGGTGGCACATGTGGCAGCTCACCAGGGGGTAAGGTCACACATGGGTTCTGCTGCAGAAGACTCAGATAAGGACTTTGATGAGATGGCCTATAGACGAAAGCTGAAGTATATGCACACTGAGTTCTTTGCTGCATTGTCTGACCTATCAGAAAGATGCCACTGTCAAAGAGCTTGGAGGAGTCCAGCTCTAACTTGTCACAAGCCTTTGCACAGATCTTGGTGATTATTCTCTCCAGGGAGGCAAGGGATGAGATTGCAGAGCCTTTGGCGTTGATCTTTGGGTCCTCGCTGTCCACGGGGATGGTGCCAGAGGACTGGAGAATGGCGAATGTTGTTCCTCTGTTTAAGAAAGGGAATAGAAATGACCCTGGTAATTATAGACCGGTTAGTCTTACTTCGGTGGTTGGTAAATTGATGGAAAGGGTCCTTAGGGATGGGATTTACGACCATTTAGAAAGATGCGGATTAATCCGAGATAGTCAGCACGGATTCGTGAAGGGCAAGTCGTGCCTCACAAATTTGATAGAATTTTTTGAGGAGGTAACTAAGTGTGTTGATGAAGGTAGGGCAGTTGATGTCATATACATGGATTTTAGTAAGGCGTTTGATAAGGTCCCCCATGGTCGGCTTATGATGAAAGTGAGGAGGTGTGGGATAGAGGGAAAGTTGGCCGATTGGATAGGTAACTGGCTGTCTGACCGAAGACAGAGGGTGGTGGTCGATGGAAAATTTTCGGATTGGAGGCAGGTTGCTAGTGGTGTGCCGCAGGGATCAGTGCTTGGTCCTCTGCTCTTTGTGATTTTTATTAATGACTTAGAGGAGGGGGCTGAAGGGTGGATCAGTAAATTTGCTGATGACACCAAGATTGGTGGAGTAGTGGATGAGGTGGAGGGCTGTTGTAGGCTGCAAAGAGACATAGATAGGATGCAAAGCTGGGCTGAAAAATGGCAAATGGAGTTTAACCCTGATAAATGTGAGGTGATTCATTTTGGTAGGACAAATTTAAATGTGGATTACAGGGTCAAAGGTAGGGTTCTGAAGACTGTGGAGGAACAGAGAGATCTTGGGGTCCATATCCACAGATCTCTAAAGGTTGCCAGTCAAGTGGATAGAGCTGTGAAGAAGGCCTATAGTGTGTTAGCTTTTATTAACAGGGGGTTGGAGTTTAAGAGCCGTGGGGTTATGCTGCAACTGTACAGGACCTTGGTGAGACCACATTTGGAATATTGTGTGCAGTTCTGGTCACCTCACTATAGGAAGGATGTGGAAGCGCTGGAAGGAGTGCAGAGGAGATTTACCAGGATGCTGCCTGGTTTGGAGGGTAGGTCATATGAGGAAAGGTTGAGGGAGCTAGGGCTGTTCTCTCTGGAGCGGAGGAGGCTGAGGGGAGACTTAATAGAGGTGTATAAAATGATGAAGGGGATAGATAGAGTGAACGTTCAAAGACTATTTCCTCGGGTGGATGGAGCTATTACAAGGGGGCATAACTATAGGGTTCGTGGTGGGAGATACAGGACGGATATCAGAGGTAGGTTCTTTACGCAGAGAGTGGTTGGGGTGTGGAATGGACTGCCTGCAGTGATAGTGGAGTCAGACACTTTAGAAACATTTAAGCGGTTATTGGATAGGCACATGGAGCACACCAGGATGATAGGGAGTGGGATAGCTTGATCTTGGTTTCAGATAAAGCTCGGCACAACATCGTGGGCCGAAGGGCCTGTTCTGTGCTGTACTGTTCTATGTTCTATGTTCTATGTTTAGTCATGGTGGTCAACTCCATGAGAACATTTGCAGACCCAGCCATGCAGCAGCATTTGACGATATTTCAGTTTCCACTTGAACACAAGTAGAAGCCGTCCAATCTCTGAGTGCTGTGGTGGAAGCTCAGACTGAATTATGCAAACTCAGCTTGTCACAATGCAAACTCAGACTGATGCCACTGGAGCTACAGATAACAATGTTAAAAACGGCCTTCAGGCTGTCGCAGAACTCCATGATTAGCTGGCAGCTCTCGGGAGGTGTGTTTGGGTGGGGGGTCAAGAGAGGGGGGATTTTACTGAATGGCAGATGCAGCTCTGGGGGCCATATTGTCTACTTCTGCTGCTGTTTCACATGTTCTTGCCCATGTTATGCACTTCTTCTTTATCTCTCCTATTCTGCCTACATCCATCTATGATGTGGAGATGCTGGCGTTGGACTGGGGTGGGCACAGTAAGAAGTCTCACAACACCAGGTTAAAGTCCAACAGGTTTATTTGGCACTAGCTTTCAGAGTCTCAGGCTCCTTCATCAGGTGAGTGACAACTTGTGTTCACAAACAGGGTATATAGAGACCATGCAGATGCTACGACAACAGATGAATGGACACCGCTCGACAATCACCAGGTAGGAGTGTTCCCTTCCAGTCGGGGAACACTTCAGCAGTCACGGGCATTCAGCCTTTGATCTTCGGGTAAGCGTTCTCCAAGTCGGCCTTCACGACACACAACAACATAGAATCGCTGAGCAGAAACTGATAGCCAAGTTCCGCACACATGAGGATGGCCTCAACCGGGATCTTGGGTTCATGTCACACTATCTGTAACCCTCCACGACTTGCCTGGGCTTGCAAAATCTCACTAACTGCCCTGGCTGGAGACAAGACACACACCTCTTTAACCTGCGCTTGGCCCTCTCTCCACTCACGTTCTCTGTACCTTTAAGACTTGATTACCTATAAAGACGCGCATTCCAATCATTATCTTGTAAATTGAGTTTGTGTCTTTATATGCCCTGTTTGTGAACACAAGTCCTCACTCGCCTGATGAAGGAACCTGAGACTCCGAAAGCTAGTGCCAAATAAACCTGTTGGACTTTAACCTGGTGTTGTGAGACTTCTTACATTTATCTATCCTCTTCTGCTTCTTTCTACTCGCTATTTACTCTTTCTTTGGCTTTACACTTTTTTTCAAGGTAGAGATGCCATTTTGAAAAGGTATCCTGAGCAATTTGTGGGAACGCAGTGGTCAGGTTACAATCACAGGATAATATGCTGTCAATGTAAAATAGCAGCCACATTATGTTTGCTGCCATAGGTTGTGGCTCAGGAGTGTGACATTGATAAAAAGCTATTATAGTGCCACTTAGAGGAGAAGCAGGTAATGCAGATATTTATCACGAGTTTTTAATGAAACGTACACTACGTATCTGAATTTAATAAATAATAATATACATTGCACACCCTCCCACAAATAAACATGTTTACTGAGCTATTAATAAATAATAATAAGCAGCGGTTAGTTGATGTTCCACATTTTCAAAGCAATTTTTGATATGTATCCTATCACTTACACCTAAGGAAAGCAGCATCCTTCACCACACACAATATGGAGGGAATACTCACATGATAGAGTACCAGCTCCTACTCCAGCCATCCTTACAGCCTCTGAATTCATGCTGTGTAGAAACAAGTCAAGGACCGTTTTGATTTTTGCTGTGAGGTTCTATCCACTACAAATTAGGTTGTACCTGACTAAACTGATTCCACTGTGGTGCCTTACAGTCAAAAAGCTTTCATTATTATTTCAGTCTGGGTTGGATTAAAATGAAACCCCTGAGGGGAAAAAAACAAATTATGCCACGTCCCATGATCACAACTTCTACGCAATGGGAATGGATACAGACTTTTATTTTCTTTGGTTCAGGTATGTGGTTTATCTAGGCTCAGCTGCACTTTGTAATTGGCTCAGCAATATGTCAGGAAAAAACTGAAACAACATTTTATATTCATTTGTATTATCTTTCCTTTTGCGACATGTGAACTATGTACATAACAAAATTACACAATCATTTTGAAGTGCACAAACGTTCAAGCTGTGAAATGACCTTTCAAATTTAATAAAAAATGCAATCCAGTAAAATGAAAGAACAGTAATAAAAACTGAGGCTCTGTGAGGTGTATGATTCTTGTCTTTTCAAATTTGGCATTAAATCAAGTCCTTGAGTGATTAACCAGTAACATTTCCACCACCATGAATGGCTGTTTTGGATGAGAGTTTGCCATTCTTTTTAACTGTTGGCTTTTCTTCACTTAGTCCTGACCTCCCGATTAATCTATCAATTCCCTCAAGGTCTTTGGTGCTCCTGGAAGTTACGAAGGAGCTAATGTAGCCAAAGACTGAAATCCACCTAACTCCAGCTCTATTGTCATAGACAGGATAAGCAGCACTTGCTCTACTTTGTGTAGTGCGCATTGTCAGAATCTGGCATACATATCAAAACTGCTGAAACAAGCAACATGTCAATCTTAAATAAAATGACGTTAACCAGAATTAGGAACTGCATGATAAAATTCAGGGTCCTCCCAAAAACCAAGATCATGGTTCTCTCCCAACCCTCCTGATATTCCCAATCTTCTCTTCCTTCCTCCCCAACATCCCATTTCTCTTCACCTTCTCTCGATGGTATTGGTCGCGGCCCAGTGTTTTCTTCTTTCTCTTCCAATGGTGGTGAGTGCACCAGGAAGCTCTTTTATGTCCCTTCCAATTATTCTGATCAGACCCTAAGGTTCGCTTTCTCCCCTCCCAATGGCCTTGAGCATGCCCTGTTGTTCTCTTTCTGTTCTTCCGATGTTCTCTTCCACCCCTCATGATGGCCATGATCAAACCCAAATGCTCTTTTATCTCCATCCCAATTACTTTGATCATGTCCAGTGCACTATTCTGTCCTCCTCACCTTCCTGATGGCAGCACGGAGCCTGGATCCTCTATTGTCTACCAGAGGCTGTCCACACGGGTGCGAACAAGGTTTACCAGGATGCTGCCTGGATTAGAGGGTATGAGGGTAAGGAGAGGCTGGACAAACTAGGGTTGTTTTCTCTGGAGTGGTAGAGGCTGAGAGAAGACCGAAGAAGTCTATAGAATTATCAGTGGCATAGATAGGTGTCCCCAGAGTTGAAATGTCTAATATTAGGGGCACGCACTTAAGGTGAGAGGGGGAAAGCAGGGTAAAGGCGTGAAGTTGCAAGAGTAGGGCTTGGGTGGGATTATGGTCGGTACAGACTCGATGGGCCAAATGGCCTCCTTTTGTACTGTAGGGATTCTACGATTCTATGCTCCTTATCCACTCTGTCCATGTCTCTTGAATCCATTGACTCTGTCTACACTTCCCGCTGCCTTGGCAAAGCAGCCAGCATAATTAAGGACCGCACGCACCCCGGACATTCTCTCTTCCACCTTCTTCCGTCGGGAAAAAGATACAAAAGTTTGAGGTCACGTACCAACCGACTCAAGAACAGCTTCTTCCTTGCTGTTGTCAGACCTTTGAATGGACTTACCTTGCATTAAGTTGATCTTTCTCTACAGCCTAGGTATGACTGTAACACTACATTCTGCACTCTCTTGTTTCCTTCTCTATGAACGGTATGTTTTGTCTGTATAGCGCGCAAGAAACAATACTTTTTACTGTATGTTAATACACGTGACAATAATAAATCAAATCAAATCAAATAAAATTGGAGCGGGAGAGGAGTGGACAACGAAAATGTCCGTTGACCTCGGGCGGAATTTTCCGGTCTCGCTCGCGCGAGGCTGTAAATTCCTGCCCCTAGTCTTTCAAATGTTTATGTGAAAGTGAAATTTGCACTTCTGGCGAGCTTACAATCTGATACAATTTTAACAGTTTTAACATGTGAATATGCAAGTTTGCTGATGATATAAAGCTAGGAGGGAATATAGGCTGTGTGGAGGACACAAAGAGGTTACAAAGAGGTATAGGCAGGTTATGTGAGTAGACAACATATGGTAAATCTAGTATAAAGTGGGGAAGTATGAGGTTATTCACTTGGTAATGAGAATGGAAAAGCAGAATATTTTATTTAAAAGGTGTGAAATTTTAAAATGTTGAAATTCAGAGATAATTGTGTGTACTGGTACAAAGAATACAGTAAGTTAGCTTTAGGTTCAGCAAGCATTTTGGAAAGCAAATGCCATGTTGCAAGGAAGAATTCCTGCTACAATTATATAGGATTTTGGGAAGACCATACCTAGAGTACTGTCAAGCTTTTGGACTCCATATCTAAGGGAGGATATACTTGCTTTGGAGCCAGTGCAGTGAATGTTCACAAGATTGGTCCCTGTGGTGAGAAGTTGTTCTCTGATGAGAGCTGAGTGAATTAAGTCTATATTCTCTGGAGTTTTAAAGAAGAAGAGGTGATCTCATTGAAGTGTACAAGATTCTGAAGGGACTTGACATGTTTTTCTAACTGCTGGACATGTATATTAAATTTAGTCCTCAGGATTTTGTTATCTCTGAGGTAAGATAAGCATTGAATGATTTTAAAATGTTTAAATGTTTAAAATGTTAAAATGTTACCAAAGTTTTCAGGTGATTTGTTGATTCCTTTTCTAGCTATAATATCGTTGGCTATGAGGCCGACTGAATAAAGCAGTGTGTTTTTAATTTGGTCAACTTCTGTCTTGTTACCCAGATTTGAAGAAATCATGTATCTAAGAAATCTCTTTCTCAGGGCTACCCAATTTTGTGATCAGTCTGGGCCTTGGATAATCCAAATTGATCTGGAAGAATGGATTTCTTCATGGTTCCGCTTTAAGATATTTCTGAAAACCCAAGATGGTACTGCCATACTCTCTACACAAAAGGTTTCCCCAAACTTTCCAGTTTTGCCAGGCTCCCACAGTAATGATGCTTGTAATCTCAGCGTTTAAAAATTTTCAACAAAGGCTGCATTGATTAACTGGTTAGAGTCTTCCCCCTTTTAGCGCAATGTTCTTGTTCTTGGAAGCTTCGAATCCTAGCTTTTACCAACTCGGTCAGAATTAATTTTTAATAAATTATTATTTCTTTCTTTGATCTGAGTGAGCTCGGCCTCCACATGTTCAGGTGCCAATTTGGGATTCTCGGACTGTAATTTAAATGGAAATTTCTGACCAGTGTGATATTTTATTTTTTCCAGGACTTGTGATGTCTAAGAATTTCAACTTTTAGCTCACCCTTGATGGGTCTGCTGACTCTGCACACCCTGGGTATTGAAACTGGATTCAATGGAGTCTTCTGCTGCAGTGAAGAATTTAATTTCTGCCTTCAGCTTTCAAGCTTTTCTTTTGAGTTTTTCTCTGATGATTTCTTTCTAGGTCTTCACTTCTTGAGCTTTTCTTCAAGTTTAACGTTTTTCTTTCACTTTCCAGGATTTTAATTTTCTTTTGCAGTCTCTGTGAGGTTTTGAGTTGTTCCATTTGCTGCCACCATGTTCTAAGGTCTCAGCATAGTATGGTAAATGTTATTAAAATATTCATAGTCTTAGGTAGTCCAACGGTAAGTATTTATGAAGTAATAAAAGTATATACATAGGCATAGTAAAGATCCAAGCTGGAATGTATCTCCATGTTTACTTCTACAAATAGCTCTGTCCATTATTTTGACTCATTGTGTGGGTCATGACTTCTGTTACATCACTGTGTGGGGTGGTACTGTATTCAGTCTCACGTTAACCCTTTATGTGACAGACCCTTGTACTATAATGTTCACTAAAGGGTTCTAGATGTTCTGAGATTACTGCTGTCTAACTATCTGTGGTCAGACATACTGCAAGCATGCAGTCTGGAGAGAGTTTTTAAAAATACATATTGGGCCCGGTTTTACCATTTTCATTCTAAGTGCTGAATCTGGGCACAATTCAGACCCGACTTGGAAAACTGCTTTCAGGCAGATTTCCCTTAGCACTTAGCCTGAAAAAAAAATTGTGGGTCTGAATTGCACTGTGGGCAATTGCACCTGAAATGACCGGAGCTCTGAACTGCGCATGCGCAGTTAGAAAAAAATTTGAAAAATGCGTCGCTGTCACATCGCTCCCGGGCTGCAAAAAGCGGATAAAGCGGCCCAGGAGTGATGGCCCCCCAGACATCACCCCCACCCGTACAACATAACTGTCCCCCTTATCCACCCCCCCCCCCGCTACCCAGACCGATCACAACCCCCTGCCCCACTTCCCCCCCACCAATCGCCCACAGAGTGGCAGTGGTCCCCCCCTGTCTCCCCACCCTCCCCCGCCAGAGATACATCTTACCCGCCTCCCTCCTCCCCCCCCAAACCAGAGAACGATTGGGCCTCACTCCCCCCCACCCCCTGAGAATGATCGGGCCTCCCTTCTCCAGCCCCCCCCCCCCACCAAGGAGAGAGCGATCTGGCCTCCCTCCCCTCCTCCACCAGAGATACATCTGAACCGCCTCCTCCGCCGCCCACCACCCCCCACCACTAGAGAATGATTGGGCCTCGCTTCTCCCACCCCCCCCCCCCCCCCCACCCTCACCAGAAAATGATCTGGCCCACCTCCCTCCTCCCCCACCACCGATCTGAGTCAGAGAGCCATTGGAAGCTCTGAACTTACCTCTTCAGAAGCTGGAGCGTCCGAAACAGACCTTTGCCGAGCATGTTTGTTTTGCGCTGAATCTGGGCGCGCGAACGCGATGATAAAGGGGGAAATGCTGGTAAAGTTGGGCAGGCAGTTCATTAATTCAATTTAAATGCATGCAAATACATTAAAATCGCCGTTGCGCCCATTTCGGGTGCGAATTGGATCACAGCCATTTTCAGGCCTTGGTAAAGTGGGCATCTGCGCAGACGCGGGTGCAGATCATGTTAATGGCCTCACGCCCAACTTTACCAAGTTTACGCACCCGAAAATGGGCAATGGTAAAATCAGGCCTATTGTCTCTATATTCATTAGTTACTAACATGTTGCTGTACCATAATAAATTATGATTTTTTTTGCAATGGTAACATTGTTTTCCTTGAGGTGGCTGATAATCACTTGAAAGTTTGGATAGGGGACTATTAGGAACATAAATTGTTTGCAGATCAAATGCAGATTGGGTGACCATTTCGCAGAACACCTTGGTTCAGAACTCAAGTCTAACCCTGAAATTTCCTCAACTTAGAAGACTTCCCAAGTCTAGAGCTGAATGAGACAGACAAGGCATATGCTTGTGTTCCCCCTGGAACAGGTTGCCAGCTTAAAGCCAGAAGCTATGGTTCCAGGGCACCACTCTGCACCAAGCGTGGCTGACCAGAAATCACTCCCACTCTTACCACCCACTATAGGCATGTTGGAAAGACTTTGAGATCAACCTCAAATTCTGGATTGGAATTCAAAATTCAGGCTCAGTGGCAGAGTCATTACCTATTGTGCCGCAAGATCGCCACCTGAGCTTTTGGTGTGTACAAAATAAGGTACAACCTAATTAAGTTTAGGCCTATACTCTCTGGAATTTGGGAGTATGAGGGGAGATCAAATTGAGGTATACAAGATGATAAAATGTTTGGATAAAATAGACATGGAGCAGATGCTTCCTCTTGTGGGACACTCTAGGATGAGAGGTCATAATCCTAGGATAAGGTGTAGCAAATTTAAAACAGAGTTGAGGAGAGACTACTTCTCCCAAAGGGTTGTGAATCTGTGGGAATTCGCTACCCCAACGTATATTGGATGCTGGGACAGTGAGTAAATTTAAGGAGGAGTTAGGCAGATTTTTAATTGGTAATGAGTTGAAGGGTTATGAGGAGAAGGCAGGAAAATGGGGATGAGGAACATATCCGCCATGATCAAATGGTGGAGCAGACTCGATGGGCTGAATGGACTAATTCTGCTCCTCTATCTTAAGAGTTATGAACTTATGAACTTAAGTGCATGTACACAAAATAATTGGAACAGGATTCCTTTTTAATTGACCAATGCATTGGTTTCAGACATACTAGCAGTGATAAAATTGCTCATTTTTAAAAAGCATTTTGATTAATTGTGGCCACTAAAATGCACCAATAGTAATTCTAAGTACTGTATGATCAGGATGATGCATTTTGTGGGCAATGTGTGTTTATGGGTTTTTTTGTTTTTGTACACTTAATGGATCACATTAAATAACAAAATGTTTGGCAATTAATATGTTTGGCAATTAATATTTACTGCTGCTATTTCCATTTTCATGCACTACTTGATGTCAATTTTTAAGTAAGTAAGTTGGCCTGAAGCTTGTTTGTGGCTCACTACTATGCCCTTGTTATTATTTACAGCACAAATATTTGAAATCCAGAAAAAGACTTCTATTCTTCTCTACTATAACTATGGATGGCATACAAAAATAATCTAAGGTATATTTTAATAATTTGTAACATTATCTTGGAAAACATGCCAAACCATTCCAAATGCTTTTGATGTCTCCATCTAGTGTTTGTTTTCTTCTCTCCGAAAAAAATATTAGAATACCTACAGTTAGTTAACCAATTTATTTAATCCCAAATTAGTGTCACTGCATTTTAACTCTTTCAGCTTTTTCTTTTCATTTTTATATATAAATAACATTGTTCTGATCTTGTTCTAAATTCTTTAACAGGATCTTAGTTTTCCTGATTCCTTATCATCGTTAAAGGATGATCATCATTAAAGACAGAGTGTAAATATGCTTTAATCAAGCCAAGTACAAACTATTTGGCCAGATTAGTGTCAGAGAGCATTGTACAATTTGTTTTTGAGCTATTAATGAAATATTAGTGTCACCAATTCAAACTACCATAGATATTCATTGAGTTAATTAGCTCAGATCCTCTCATAAACAGTTTGAGCAATTTAATCTTATGGGAGCTGACTCATACTGCCCTATATCTACTTCCATGGTAGGTTAACCAGAGGTTCTAACAATCATAGTCCCTTGTGAACTGAACTGGACATCTATGTGTTAAACACATATGCTTCTTCAATCTCTCTACAGATGAACTGTGTGAACACTTGTTGACTAGAATCTGCTTGCTTAATTTGACTATAATCACTATTAAATTCAAATGCACAGAGTTGCTGCAGCAGCAATAAGTGTTAATGATCATTAGAATGTTAAACTATCATTCACTGTCTTTGAAATATTAGTTCAAACATCCTGTCTGAATGATAATCCAAATCTCCTAAGCCTAAATAAACCAACTCTAACCCTAGGTTTAGCTAAATGATAGTGTTTTTAACAAATATATGTATGCCAGCATGATCCTTTGGTAGCAGTCATTAATCTTGAAAAGTAGCACTTAGGTTATTCAGTATTGTGTATACATGCATGCATACATACATACATACATACATGTATTGCAGTTATTCATGTTTTTACAGGATAGTCAAACCAAGCTACTGAATGTCCTGGAAACTGCAGTTTGTTTTTCTGATGCAAAGTGTATGCACGTTCTCCAAAGGTCCATTTAACCTAGGTACTGATATGAATCAACAATGGACAAACATCCCTTCCAACTGCTAATATCATGGTGATAACGTTTTGGCCTCTACAAAGTTTCAAAGTCACACTATGAGCTACCTAGCAGGCTGTGGGGTAAGTGTTCAAGCTAGTGATAGTAAAGAACACATGATCCCCATTTGAGTCAACCAACAACATATCGCCATCAACTGCATAAAGGAGTGTTGCAATTCTTTTAGCAGTGCCTAAAACAGACACTCCCAGTTGGGATGTAACCAAACAGAATGGATCAGATAATCAGTCCATTTCCATTCATTTCAGTGGGACAAGATTCCAATGGACTCTATAAAGGATGAATAAACTGCTCTGACCAATTACCACCCAAGGTGACACCCCAATGAGCTATCCCCTATGGTGCCACCCAGCACACCATTTATGAGGACAATGAATCCACTACATCAGGTATAGCTACTCCCTTTATCATTTGCATCCTGATTTTGTGCAAGTTCTCTCTACACCTGATTGTCAAATGCGCCGCTTAAAATTTTGGGTCAGCTGCTCCTTCAATTTATTAGTTTCTTAATCATAAGAGATTGACTTCCCAAGCCTTTCTTCACATCTTAATAACTTAAAAGTTTGGAATTGCTTATGTTACAATTTACTGAGTCCTTCCTCGTGCTTCTAGATATATGGGACCTGAAGTTCATTGGATCCTTTTAAGGAATGGAAGTGCAGTGGAATAAAACTTATTATTTGACTTTTCCCCCTTCATTTATCTGTTATTAGTTGCAAGTTCTAAGCGAGGTAGAAAAGTAGAAGACAAATGACCTGCTTCCAGAAACTTCCCAGCATGGCCTGTATCTTGATGCTAGGAAACAGCAGAGACCAACCAGATGTAACCACCCCATTTTCTCTTCCTACATCTGGGACACAGCATTATAGGTAAAATGCACAGAAATGTATGCCATGTGTGTTTTCATTATTACATTGTTGTGTTAGCATAACCTGCCTTCTACAATTGTACTTATACACTACAATATTTATAATATGTTTTCTTTTGGAATTGCTGCCCAATATTGATAACACTTTAAGTGCTCTCAACTATAAATCCATCTTATTAACTGCTTTACCTTTCATTTTATAATAATATTTTCTATTTTCATTCTAATATATCTATTGTCTTACAGTTTTAACTATTAAATTTTACTTGTGATACCTAGTACTGACTCCTGCTTTCCAATGAATTGACATTATGTGTAAACTTAGTTTGCTCTTAATTGTTGAAATCTACTTTCAATTAAATTGTTTATAAATATATAGAAATATATACAATGTATACATATATATATATATTCAATCACAACCTTACGATTGGAAAAGCCACAATTGATTGCTAACCTTTTACACTGTTATTAAGACAATGTTTCCAAAACCTTTCACTTTATAAATCTCTTCATTACATGTTTTCTAAAAGTTCACAAGTGCAACATGTACAACATATGTTACAAAAAAAGTTAGAGAAAGTTAAATACGCTCATATTAAAATATATAAAAATGTGTAGACCTAAATTTTGGGAGTAATCATTGTATTCATGGAACAAGAAGTTGTCGAGTTAATTGACCTTAGAAGTGCTGTTAGGTATGCATAGCTGTCGAAGCGCATGTAAATGTGTTTAAATTTTAAATAGTTCAGAAAGCTGCAAGAGACAATATTTTGAAGTCAAGAATTTAATAATGTTGTAAGGCCAAGAAATCTTTAGGGATGAATAGAATTTTACTTCAGGTATTTTGTGGATTCTGTGGATATAATGTTTTTGTGCTACTCAAGATATGGTTGGAAATTTTAATTTGCAATTGGGCCTAAGGAATTATTAGTCTTTATCACACCATAGCTATGTACTGGCTGAATGCTGCATATCAGCTGCATGATACTGTAGCCTTGCAAAAAGAAGGCTATGGTATCAATTCATATTCGCTCTGTGATTAAGTATGCGGCAAAATACTTCTTCTATGAAGAAATGTGAATCCTTACTCATGAAAGATAGGTGTTTCAAAACATAGAAGTCTAGGAACAGCCATGGTGAAAAACTTGGGGAGAATACAGAAAATTACTGCACTTTATAAGTGTCACAATAAATGACCGCACTGCGAAAGTTCACTACATTGTTCCAGGCATATGGAGACTATTCCATCAAACTCCTGACATGTGACATGTAGGTGGTGGAGAGACTTTGGGGAGTCAAGAGTTGAGCCAGTAGGATACACAGCCTCTGACTGTGTAGCAAGTATTAATAACTATCCTCAGGGGTGTGTCATGGGCCCAATGATCTTCAGCTACTTCATCAATGACCTTCCCTAGACTATAAATCAGAAGAAGAGGCTATTTGCTGCAGAATGTAGCTCCATTCCTGAGAAAATGAACCAGTTCATGCCTATCTGCAGCCAGACCTGGACAATAAGCACAGTTGATAAATTACAACTAACATTCATTCAACTCTAGTACCAGGTAATGACCCCCCCTCCAGTGAGGGAGAGTCTAACCAGCTTTTGACATTCAATGACATTATCAATACCAAGGCCTCCAGCATCAACATCCTGGAGTATACCATTAACCAGAAACTTAACAAGACCAGTTACATAAATACTTGGCTACACAGTCAGACAGTGTACATTCTATATTGAATGGTTCACCTCCTGTCAACTACATGGCACAGGACAGGAGGGTAAGGAATACTCTCCACGTACCTCAATGGGTACAGCTGCAACAATAATCAAGAAGCTCCACATCATCCAGGAAAAAGCCATCAGCTTGATTTGCATGTCAACTCCTGCCTTAAGCATCCACACCCACCATCCTTGGTGCACTATGGCTGCACTGTGTGCCATAAGAACATAAGAAATAGGCGCAGGAGTAGGCCATCTAGCCCCACGAGCCTGCCCCGCCATTCAATAAGATCATGGCTGATCTGATAGTGGTTTAGTTCCACCTACCCGCCCACTCCCCATAACCCTTAATTCCCTTATTGATCAGAAATCTATCTACCTGTGACTTAAACATATTTAACGAGGTAGCCTCTACTGCTTCAATGGGCAGAGAATTCCAGAGATTCACTACCCTCTGAGAGAAGAAGTTCCTCCTCAACTCTGTTCTAAACTGACTCCCCCTTATTTTGAGGCTGTGTCCTCTAGTTCTTGTTTCTTTTCTAAGTGGAAGGAATCTCTCTGCCTCTACCCTGTCTAGCCCCTTCATTATCTTATATGTCTCGCAGATCCATTGCAGCAATTTGCCAAGATTCACATAAAATATTGATTTTAACTCACAACCCCCTTCCTCATCACCTTGGCCAAAATCCTAGAACTCCCTCCCCAACAGCACTGTGGGAATAACTAGAGAACACAAGAAAGTCGAACACCATTTTCACAAGGGCAACTCAGGACGGACAATAATTGCCAGGCTTGGTGTCAATACCCGCATCCCAAGAATTTTAAAATAAAACCTATTGAAGTATATACTATTATATTGGAAGCTACTGTTTGCTCTTTAATGTATATTCAGTAAGACAATGACTGTTGAGGCTACAACTTCAAATTGGGTATATTTTCTCTGAATTTACTTTAAGAAATATTGCAAAATTTTCAAAATCTCCTGGGTAAAACAGTAATATAGAAAATTCATGAGCTGATAGTGTAAAGCTAAAAAATCAGTGCAGTCTTTTGGTCTGGAAATGATTGAATAATTGGTCTGGAAGCAAAATAATCTTTCCTATGATAAATCAATAGCTGTCATAAGTTAGTGACCAAGTAATTGAGTCTTAGGTGACTGTTGACCTCAGAGACAGTACCTGGACGTCAATAAGACATCTTGAAGTATTGCATGGACATCTCATAAACTTCACTATTACACAGTTGTGGAAGTTCACATCTACCGCAGAGTCAGCTGTCTGGAACCAAAGTGAAACATGAAACAGTTTGTCTCATGTTCTGCATTCTGCTTAGCTGGATTCTAGCACAAGCTGATGCATACATTCTATTTATCTTCCCTGAACTTTTAATAAATCATGCTGTATGTGTATACATTAGCAAATTAGCAGAACGCCCAAAGTGGCAAATTTAAAATGTAATGATAATTATTTGCCAATAATATGAAAATAAATAAAATGCAAATCTCTATACAGAGCTACACAACAAATCTTAGTATAATGCTGTGTCTTGTGAAAATTTGAGATGAGACCTGTAAAATAATTGACGTGGTTAGTATTGGAAAGAAAACAGCTGAAAATACAATTTCCTGGGCAGATATGACTTGCAACTCAACTAGGAATTTCGAGATGGCAACAACAATCCAGCAGGTAGTCTGCACTGTGGGGAAGATACTGTATATATTACAGATGATAGAAGTCTGTAAAATATTGATCCCTAATCTAAGCTCTGAGTTAATGAACCCTATGCCCTTAATATATTTTCACTATTAATGCATGTGTCGTGAGTTCCTATAAATAATTCCTGCAAATTGCAAAGCTAATCCATTGTCTGCTTAGTTATCTATTTGTACAGAGTGCTTATTATTGCTCTATTCAGAAAGTGAATCTTGCCAAAGTACCTCTTAATTAACAGTTTATTCCTAAGTATTAAGCAGTAGAATTCCAAGCCATCACATTTATTTTTCTGATGTAAAAGTAGGAACGAAAGAATTTGCTTCCTTGCGTCATCCATTATGAAATTATTCAGATCTTTACAGTCTTGGTGAACTTTCGGATTAAATGATTTAATGTCTCAGAGCACAGACCTCTGCTTTTCAGCTCTTCCCTTCTATTAATCACAGAGGTCTTGAAATTGCACTATGTAATTATAGTGTACAAGCCCACTAATGTTTTTTTGTAGGGAATTCATTGACCCACTATCTTAATGCAGGCGTTAACCTGTTAAATGAATGAGTTAAGACCTATTAAAACAACTGAGAGGGAATGTCATTATTGGTGCATTAAGCAATCCTACACAAATAACACATGGCGTGAATTCAAGGCACAGTGGTTAACACTGGTGCCTCACAGCGCCAGGGACCGAGGTTCGATTCTAGTTTGGGTCACTGTCTGTGCGGAGTCTGCACGTTCTCCCTGTGTCTGCATGGGTTTCCTCCGGGTGCTCTGGTTTCCTCCCACAGTCTGAAAGACGTGCTAGTTAGGTGCATTGGCCATGCTAAATTCTCCCTCAATGTACCCAAACAGGCGCCGACAGTGTGGCGACCAGGGCATTTTCACAGTAACTTCATTGCAGTCTTAATGTAAGCCGATCAAAATAAAATAAATAATGTATTGCAAATAAGGAATACATGTATTAATGGGGTGCAGAAGATAACATGGTAGCTCTCAGTATTGTAGTGGTAACTGTACCATGCACATATTTAACAGTAGGTTAACAATTTCAACTTTGAAAACTTGACGCTTATGGAGAAACAGCGGGGAGTGCGGGGGCCCTGGAGGGATGGGTATGGACACATTCTCCTCTTCATTTCCTCTCACTAAATATCTCGGTTTTTTTCTTGGACTTGCTTGCATCAATTACAAAAGAAGTGTAGATATTAGTTATCACGTTTTGCTGCAGAAAGTGAGATAACGATGAATTAATAAATTCCAGTTCTATCTTTTTTACAAAAAAAAGCTTATTTACAAAATATGGGACGTTTTCAATCACCGTTCGGGACAAAAGCAAACGTGTGAATAGCCAGGGTTGGGGAGGGGGGACTCTCAGCTCAATCCAGGCAGAGCCCGTTTACACCTTGCTGGACGCGCGTCCCCAGCTGTCGGGGACGTGCCGCCCCCGCCCCGTGCGCGCTCCGGGCTCCCACAGCAGCGAGCGAGCACGGAGCGAGCGGAGCGCGCGCGCGCGCGCGCGGGGGAAGGTGGTTGTGAAGCAGCCTTTCCTTTCCCCCCCCTGTTCCTGCTGGCGCCCGCCTGACCGCCTGTCAGCCAGCAAGCCGAGCTCAACACAGCAGCAAGCAGCAGCAGCAGGAGGAGGAGGGCTGCTAGCAGGCAGTCAATCAACTGTCCTCTTTAGAGAGGAAGAGATGGGGCCAAGAGAATTAAACACAACAGTTTAGAAATAATAAAATTCTCATGCTGATATCGGAGACGAGAGAGAGACACAACCAAAAAAAACAATCAAGCAGCTGATCCGCTCCAAATGGCTTATCCTCCAATATCTAGAATCTGAATTAAACGGGGCATCCTCCTGAAAGACTGCTGACTGTTTAACAAAACCCCACCACCACAACAAAAAAGAAAGCCTAATTTCCTTTACCCGGAACGTCCAAGAATTTTGCAAGGACGCAACCTCCAACTCTCAGGACAGTGGAGGTAAGAGCTGTGCATTGGATCGTATTAAGAACAAGCGTCTTTTCAGCGGTTCCTTTTTGCTGTTGTTGTATGTTTGTTTGGTGCTGGTGTGGCTGATTTGCCTGCTTGGTAAAAACGTGTATTTTTTTTTGGAAAGTTGTCAGGGTTGGATCCTGAGGCGGCTCGCTGTGAAGTTTGCACTGTGCGTGTGGGTCTGGGGGAGCTGCAGCAGCCGCTCTAACTGACTGGGTGACTGCTTGACAGGCTGGGCTGAGTGAGTGAGTGGCAGCGGTTGCAGCAGTCACTCTGGCTGACAAGCTGGCTGACAGGCTGGGCTGAGTGAGTGTGAGTGGCTGTAGGTGCAGCAGCCTCTCTGACAGGCCGGGTGACAAGCTGGGTTGACTGAGTGGCAGTGGCTGCAGCAGCCTTTCTAACTGACAGGCTGGCTAACAGGCTGGGCTGGGTGAGTGGCAGCAGCTGCAGCAGCCTCTCTGACTGATAGGCTAGGCTGAGTGACTGCGTGGTAGCGGCTGCAGCAGCCTCTCTGGCTGACAGGCTGGGCTGGGTGAGTTGCAGTGGCTGCAGCAATCTCTCTGACTGACGGGCTGGGCTGGGTGAGTGGCAGTGGCTGCAGTAGTTGCTCTGGCTGACAGGCTGACTGACAAGCTGTGCTGAGTGAGTAGCAGCGGCTGCAGCAGCCTCTCTCTGGCTAACAGGCTGGGCTGAGTGAGTGGCAGCGGCTGCAGCAGCCTCTCTGGCTGACAGGCTGGGCTGAGTGAGAGCCAGTGGTTGCAGCAGCTTCTCTGGCTGACAGGCTGGCTGACAGACTGGGCTGAGTGAGTGGCAGAGGCTGCAGCAGCCTCTCTGGCTGACAGGCTGGGCTGTGAGTGGCAGCGGATGCAGCAGCCTCTCTGGCTGACAGGTAGGCTGAGTGAGTGGCAGCAGATGCAGCAGCCTCTCTGGCTGACAGGCTGGGCAAAGGGGGTGGCAGCAGTTGCAGCAGCCTCTCTGGCTGACAGGCTGGGCAAAGTGAGTGGCAGCAGCTGCAGCAGCCTCTCTGGCTGACAGGCTGGGCTGAGTGAGTGGCAGCGGCTGCAGCAGCCTCTCTGGCTGACAGGCTGGGCAAAGTGAATGGCAGCAGTTGCAGCAGCCTCTCTGGCTGACAGGCTGGGCAAAGTGAGTGGCAGCAGCTGCAGCAGCCTCTCTGGCTGACAGGCTGGGCTGAATGAGTGGCAGCGGCTGCAGCAGCCTCTCTGGCTGACAGGCTGGGCAAAGTGAGTGGCAGCAGTTGCAGCAGCCTCTCTGGCTGACAGGCTGGGCAAAGTGAATGGCAGCAGTTGCAGCAGCCTCTCTGGCTGACAGGCTGGGCAAAGTGAGTGGCAGCAGTTGCAGCAGCCTCTCTGGCTGACAGGCTGGGCTGAGTGAATGGCAGCGGCTGCAGCAGCCTCTCTGGCTGACAGGCTGGGCTGAGTGAGTGGCAGCAGCTGCAGCAGCCTTTCTGGCTGACAGGCTGGGCTGAGTGAGTGGCAGCAGTTACAGCAGCCTCTCTGGCTGACAGGCTGGGCTGAGTGAGTGGCAGCGGCTGCAGCAGCAGCGCTCTTTCCCCGCCGTGCGATCAGCAGCCCTCCGCCAGCAGCCGGCTCCAGCTGCTCCGCGCGCCTGCGCGCCCGCTCGCCCGCCTCTATAAAAGTTGCTGCTCGCCAGCCAGCCACACTCACACACTGAAACATTGGGGGATTTTATAGCGGCAACCCAGCGACATACAACTTCAAACTTACTCGGAAGCGCGCTTTAAAGCTGGCTCACCAAACATCCTGAGTAAGTTTACCGTCTTGCATTGCTCTCTCTCTCTCCACTTATTTTTTTTCTCCGCTGCATTTTGTTTTGCCCCTGACCTATTTTGGTTTTCCTTCACCCAATTTGCTGCGAGTCAGGAAACACGCTGCTGAAGGACCAAGTGGCAGGTTTATTTCTGCTGAAATGCCTGTGTTTATTGATTTTAAAAATAAACAAACAGGATAAACTGTGATTCCAGTTGTGTTGTGAGGTGACCGTGAACCAGTAATTTCATTTTATTTTCATAACTTTTTGCAAGACTTTACCAAACTTGATTTATACTTGTGTAGCTTTTCAGTGGATTGGATTATTGTGTATGTTATTGTATAGTGGGAGGAGGCGGTGGCACAGGGAAAGAGTTTGAACCGGTTTTCTGGTGATGCTGGTCTATTGAGCAGTCTTGTCTTTTGCTCTAACTCACATGATGAGCATCTTTTCCTGGTGCCAGGGAATCTAAAGGTAGCTTTGCCCAGCTATTAACCTCCTATCAGTTATCAGGTCTTTATATTATTTATTTATATATATATATTCCTTGCACAATTCCCACAGAATGCAGATTTGGAAACGGATTTGGATGCTGCGGTTGGTCTAGTGCAGATGGGATAGTTTAAAGCTTTGAAATTTCTCAGTAGCCGCTGTAGCTTCAGGGATGTGTTGACAGCTGCCCCCGCCGGGGTCTGTGGAGCTCTGCAGCTTCTGTGTTCGTGCTGGACGCAGACAGGGGGGGGTTTCTACAATTCCGGTGCTAAGGTCTAATACTCCGGCACCGGGATTAGATTCTGGTTAAGATAAAAGCATTAGGTTCTCATTGTGTGTCAGAGCTGAACAAGAGCGCTCACCCGCTCTAACGTGCAGCAACGGCGGCGGGCGCCCCATACATCTCTTGCAGACTTCACTCCACGGTAGGACTACTTGAGCCAATATTTATTTATTGTTTGGAACAGTTTCTCCCCCCCCCCCCCCCCCCCTGTTTTAAGCCCGTGATAACATCGTGAGCACATTTTTGCTCCGCTGCAATGGCGCTGTGAAGGGCTGGAAATGCCGGCGAGAAACCTCCAGTCCAGCTGTTTTTATCGAATGAGAAAAAAAACACATCGATTTCAAAAGCATGCATGGCACCTCAGACCCTTCAAAAAAACAAGTCGACAGCTTAGTTTCTTTTTTTTAACCAAATGGCATTCTGATTAGAATAAGATAAACCTTCGGGTAGAATGTAATTCAATACGGGAAATACAACATTTCGGAACTCATAGGTGTAATTGCACTAGTGTCTGTTATTATACATGTTTTGACCCTGGTCTGGGAGTTTTTAACGTCAAAACTTTTGCCGTTTTCATTACTTCTGTATGACTTGAGGAGAGCTGCACAGCCAGCGGTGCTGTCTTGCAGAGGAGATTGTAACCTAAGCCCACTGCTGCCCTTTCCGATAAAAGATCTAATGGCAGTCTAAGAGCAGTAAAGTTCTCCCTTGTGCATTGTCCAACATTTGTCCCCGAACACCTAAACAAAACAGCAGATTAACTGATGGCCATTATCACCTTGATGTCCATGGAAACTTCCTGTGTATAAATTGGGATGCTGCGTTTTCTATATTCGGGCAAGGACGAGGGATAGGTTGGGCCTCTGAATGATGCTATGTGAACATCATGTGTCTGTTAGTTTTGTATCGTCAAAGTTTTCACAGAAAAGACTATTTGACTGCCTTAAGTGTTCTGACCTCCTGCATACTACTTCATTTCAAGTGGCGTTTTGTTCAAGTTTGAATTGAGTGGTCCTCCAGCATTGCGCTAACAGGCTCACAAAGAAGTTTACAGTGAATCATTGAAGGAAAAAAGTGTGTAGCACCAAATTATATCAGATCCATAAAATAACTTGTTTTCTTTCAATGCACTTCAATTGATAGGCAATGATTGGAAAAAGCTCCAAATGCAATTTTTAAGATTGAAGAAATATTTTACCTATATTTGATCTGATGCGTTCAGATTGGAGTGGTACAGTATCAGCACTGCTCCAAATGAGCTTGGGTTGTGCAAGTATTTTAGCATGTTTGCAAGTTTTATGAAGCATTAATAGTATTCTATCTGAAATAAACTTCCAATTGTTGTCAGATTAATTGCAATGTAATAATGATGCAAAAACCTTTACTAAACTATCTGCTGAAGTCAGTGCTTTGTTTTACCGAATTGATCATAGATTTTCTATCATTTGCTAAATATCAAGTTGACAATACAATTGATTTGTTAGAGCTCGACAGAATGGGTATTATGAACACATCAAACATTATCGTCTTGCAAAAACACTCGTTCCATTGCTGTTTACAGGTAGAGACTATGGTTCCTTCACCTCAAAAAGCAATTCATTGTTTGAAACATTCTGAGATGTTTTAATGTAATAAAATTATTAAATAATTATTACCTGAGTTTAACATTTACGTTTCAAAAGAATCACTTTATTAAACAACGTGCAGTTTCCACAAAGCTAAGTCCAGAAAGCAGATTTTGCACTTGAGATATTTACCTCCCCAACCAAATTGAGATTCCTGAGCTACTTCTGGGAAAGAGCAAACTGAGGTCCTTTCCTCACTGTTTGTCCTCAGACTGCCTTCTCCCAGGTGGATGCAGATACACCTGCAGAACCAATATTTGGAGCTTGGAGCTCCAATTTCTAGTCACTTGAATGTGTGGAGTTGATCCAAAATCCAAAACTCCAGCTTAAAGATAGGAATACTTCCACTGAGCCCAATGTGTAGAGTACTCTGCTGGATCTAAATCCAGTATTTATAGGTCATATTCTAGTCACTGGAGCTCTCTAGAGTAGGGCTTGGACCCTTGACAATTTGAGGTGGAAATTCTACCACTGAGCCAAAGGCACTCTGTCATTTTTTTTGTAATATTCAAATAGTTTACTAAAATCTTTAAGGAACAAATTAATTCTTAAGTAGACAACATGAAGGCGATCTGCAGGTGATAAAGGTTTATTCTAAGCAGTAAGGGTTTTTGAATATGTTTCAACTTCTGCAGCATTAAATAGTAGCAAGCTCATGATGTGCTTGAAGCTTCAACCTCTTTTGAGTATCCCTTGGCTGTTGTCTGTCCTAAAGTCTGGTAGTGGTGAACCATGAAAGTCATTATCACAAATATTTAAGCCATGCACTGACTGATTAAAGTTTTCGTTTTTCTCCTCACAACATTTAAGAAGCATTTTGATCACTTGAAACGCCTGGGTATACAAGGCTATGGACAAGTGCTGGAATTTGAGAATAGGTGCTTGGAGGGGCTGAAGGGCCTCTTCCTGTGTTGTAAAGGTTTTATTATTCTTAAGATCTGCTGCAAGTATTCAAACATCAGTAAAACATGCTGCCTCTTTCAATTCTTGAGCCAGCGATTGAGAGGGACAAGAGATCAGCAATTTGCAGGCGCAGATATGCACATTGTTCCATTTGCTTAAGTCTGGTGTCTGCATCATTAGAATATTTCAGTTAGTCTTTACTTCATATGGCATGCATGAAAAAGAAAATAGATTCCGAAGACAAACTTTTAAATGTCTTTATCTACTGTTCCCTCACTTCAAGCATTCAGAAACACTGTTACAATACCTTCAATTTTCTGGAGTTATACCAAAACATGTTGCATCATATCTACAGTAATATCGCCATCTTATGACCAGATTTGTCTGCATAATTTTTTAAAATGTTGCCAGATGTTGGAGATATATATTTCATAATCAACAAAGCAGTATTTCACTAGTTTTTAAAGGAATTGTAAAATTTAAAGATTGATACATTTGTTAAGTAACTTGTACAGTCAATACTTGGTGCAGGAGTGAGAACATTTGGGAAAGATTAACTTTTGAATGGGTCTCCTGGGATGCCTGAAATTGCATAATCTTTGAAGTTTGAAATATATAAATGTGACTGGATCTGCAAATTTCTTGAGAAAATGGGCTTTTTTTAATCCTAGAAGTACTCCATTGTACAACTGTTATAACCATTTATCACTTTGTTGACAAAATTTACTATTTGTTAGGTTAAACTCCTATTTCTAAAAATAAATCAGTAAATAATAAGCTGAGGGAGCAGTACTTGAAGGATGTTAGCTGTTTAATTACTTATGTTTGGAAACCATAATTAAACCACCTTACAAGATCCACAACCAGTCACTTCCACCATAATCCTTGCCAGAGATATTCAGCAACAAGATTTATCAGAAGAATACAGTGGGAATTATGTATTCTGTCCTGTCAGTTTGCCATACTTATTTCTGGAATGAGTCAACATGCTAAATAATCAGCCATATTATCTTTCAAAGCATGGGGGGGCAACTCTCCAGCCTGCTGCACTGCTCTAGCAGCGCAACAGGCTGGGAGACATCAGTGGAGGCTGTTTAGCAAGCTCCCTGCTGGACACCATGGCCTCCATGTGCCTCCCAGGCAAAGAATTTTGGAGTATTCAGCTCCGCACCTATTTCCAGCATGGGGCTGACTTAAATATTTAAATTTGGATTTCAATTTCATTAGCGGGCCTGGGACTGAAATCTCCAGGCCCACTGCCACTCTGCGTACGGATCGGTGGCAGAGGGAGGGAAGGGGGTAATTAGGGCTGGTCATCCAGCAGGGGGTGGTAGAGACTGCTAGGGAAGAGGGAGGGAGGGACTGCCGGGCAGGGTGATATTGGGGGGGAAACATTGGGACTGGCTGGGATAGGTTCAGGAGACCAACGAGTCAGAGGGACAGCGATGTGGGGTCACGGGGCTGGCCAGCAATCTGGAGGCTGGCAGTGCGGGGCCACTGCGCATGCGCTGATCTGTCAGTGCATGCGCAGTGGCCCGCTCAGCACTGTGCTGTCGGCCTCTCCAGTGGGAATAGGCCCCACCCTCTCATTTTCAGAATGAGTCTTGCTAGGGCACTCTTCAGTGCTCAGTGTGGGAGATTCATTTTGAAACTCCTGATTAAACAAATCAGCGGGAGTTATTCCTGTTCTCACGCGAATTCGGCATTTAGAATTTCTTTGGGAGAATTGCCCCCAGAGTTTATACTTGCATAACTACTACCCAAGAACTTGAAACAATTTACTTTAAAAACATTTTTATCATTAGGTATGAGTGTCGCTGGCTAGGCCAGTGTTGATTGCCCATTTGATTGCCCTTGAAAAGGTGTTGGTGGTGAGTCACCATCTTGACCGTTGCAGTCCACGTGGTGTAGATACACGCATAGTGCTAGGAAGAGAGAGAGAGAAAATGTGCTGCCCTTGTTCATTTGGATAGTAGAGGTTGCCGGTTTGGATGGTGCCTCAAAGAGCCTTGGTGACTGATGCAGTGAATCTTGTAGATGGTACACATTGCTGCCACTGCGGGGGGAGTGAATGCTGAAGGTGGTGGATGGGGTGCCAATCAAGCTGACTGCTTTGTCCTGGGTAATGTCAAGTTTCTTGAATGTTGTTGGAGCACTGTGGGATGAAACTGGACACCCGGAGGAAACTCACACAAACATGGTGAGAACGTGCAAACTCCACACAGTCATCCAAGCCAGAATGGAACCCAGGTCCCTAGTTTTGTGAGGCAGCAGTGCTAACCACTGTACCACCATGCCGTCCTTGTGGAGAGTATTCCATCACACTCCTCACTTGTGCTTCGTAGATAGCAGTGGGGAGTCAGGAGTTGAGTTACATGCCACAGAATTCCCAGACTCTGACCTGCTCTTATAGCTGCAGTATGGTTGTTCCAGTTCCATTTCCGAATAATGGTGAAGCAACCCCCAGCCCCCAAGATGTTGATCTTTTCACCCTTATTTCTTAGCTATTTGCGCCATTTCGCTGCTCAAAATATTCACTAGAAAGTAAATTTCTACTGCTTGGCTGCTACAACATATTAAACAGCAATGCATGTACATGCATCACACATTCCTTCCTTGTCTCCAGAAGCTTGGATTTCAAACACTTTACTAAAGCATGTGAGCTGTGAAAATCTGTGGCCTGGTGAACCAGAGGAAAGGAGAACAAATATTGTGAAAGGCTCAAATCCTTCAGTAAATACTGCTCCAGTCATAATGATGTTTGACATATTTTGTGCTGGCATGGGATATGGATGGTTCTAGCATAAAATGCACTGTAGCATATATGATTGCCATTAATAAATGTCACTTTAAGAATATGTACTTGTATACTAATACCCCCTGTCTCTGCCAATCTGCTCATTAATTACTGTTTAATCTGCTAATGTGAAATAATGGATCAGTACATGACTGGATTGCTTTAATAGGCATTATGATTAGACCAAAATCAATATTAATGCACTTTTTTGAGTGCTGATTATCATAAGCAACAGCATCTAGATCCTAATTAGTGAATAGAGCTGAGCATCAAGTTTTCTGAATTTTATCACAATAAAATGAAGTACTAAAAACATTTTCTAAATAAACAAAATGTTTTGATAGAGAAGATGTTATTAGTATACACCACTTTCCAGTCACATAGTCACTGAAAGAATGCAAAATAAAATGAGAACTTTAAAGAAGGCCCTGTCTGATGTCAGTAAAGGCGCACTGTTCTTAATCACTTGAGCTGTGCTAATTTAGCTTATGTTAACCAGGTCAGTGGTAGGCCTCAGCACTCTTAGGCTTCTGTTACTGATTGTTGTCTTGTACCCCCTTCCTAGAAAATATGGGTGTGTGGTGGAAAGGCTTTTTGGACATCCACAGTGAAATATATGAAGCCGAGGTACTAGAGAGGCTGCATATTTCTGAGGAAAAAATGGGCACTTTTGGGACAGAGGAAATAAATACGATTACAATTAACTTAAGCACAGTGGTACAGTAGTTAGCACTGCTGCCTTAGCTCCAGGGACCCGGGTTTAATTCCAGCCTTGGGTGACTGTCTGTGTAGTTTGTACATTCTCCCTGTGTCTGTGTAAGTTTCCTCCGGGTGCTCTGGTTTCCTCCCACACTCCAAAGACATGCAGGTTAGGTGGATTGCCCATGCTAAATTGCCACTTAGTGACCCAAGGTATGTAGATTAGAACCATGTGGCCGTGGTAAATGTGTTGGGTTATGAGGAGAGGTTCTGGGTAAGATTCTCTATCAGAGAGTTGGTGCAGACTCAATGGGCCGAATGGCCTCTTGTGCACTAGGGATTCTATGATTCTATAAAATTCTCAAAAGTATAAATGGGAAGAGTGACTTGGCTGGGGGGAGTAACTGCATTTCATGTTTGAGCACTAAACATCTTCAGAGGACGCGATGGCCTGGTGGTATCATCACTAGATTATTAATCCAGAAACTCAGCTCATGTTCTGGAGACCCAGGTTCAAATCCCACCACAGCAGTTGGTGGAATTTGAATTCAATAAAATATATCCGGAATTAAGAATCTACTGATAACCATGAAACTGTTTTCAATTGAAAATGGCCAAGAAGGCATATGGCATGCTTGCCTTCATCGGCCAGGGCATTGAGTTTAAAAATTGGCAAGTCATGTTGCAGCTTTATAGAACCTTAGACCACATTTGGAATATAGTGTTCAATTCTGGTCGCCACACTACCAGAAGGATGTGGAGGCTTTGGAGAGGGTTAAGAAAAGATTTACCAGGATGTTGCCTGGTATTAGCTATGAGGAGAGATTGGAGAAACTTGGTTTGTTCTCACTGGAATGACAGAGGTTGAGTGGTGACCTGATAGAAACCTAAAGATTGAGTGGGATGGGCAAAGTGGATAGTCAGAAGCTTTTTCCCAGGGTGGAAGAGTTAATTACGGGGGGCATAGGTTTAAGATGCGAGGCGCAAGGTTTAAAGGAGATGTACGAGGCAAGTTTTTTTTACGCAGAAGGTGGTGGGTGCCTTGAACTCACTGCCGGGGGAGGTAGTGGAAGCAGATACGATAGTGAGTTTTAAGGGGCGTCTGGATAAATACATGAATAAGATGGGAATGGAGGGATATGGTCCCCGGAAGTGCAGGGTGTTTTAGTTCAGCCGGACAGCATGATTGGTACAGGCTTGGAGGGCCGAAGGGCCTGTCCTTTGATTGTTGCAATAACCCATCTGGCTCACTAATGTCCTTTTTTTTAGGGAAGGAAATCTGCTGTCCTTACCTGGTCTGACCTACATGTGACTCCAGAGCCGCAGCAATGTGGTTGACTCTTAATTGTCCTCAGCCAACTAGGGACAGGCAATAAATGCTTGCCAGCCAGTGACGTCCATATCCCATGAATGAATTTTTAAAAACATATTTAATAAAGCACGAACATGAACTGCAAAACTCTCAGGTCTTGCAGCACCTGTTGAGAGAGAGAGAGTTAATCGTTCAAGTTGAATGTGACTTCTTCAGAACTGAAGGAGGGTGGTAGAAATGTGATGGGTTTTATGTCGTTGGGGGGGTGGGGAAGAGCAGAAGGAAAGGTTTGGAATAGTATGGAGGTGGGAAAGATTAAATGACAAAGTTGTCATGTTACAAATAGTAAAGGGAGTGGTCATGGTTGTGGTAAAAAACAAAACATTTTTCCAAGGTGAGTGCGAATGGCAGAATAATGAACAATTCTGTCTGAAAGCAAAAACAAGATTCAGACTGGCACATGGCAAAAAAACGGAATCAAAATGGGGGACAGAGTTCTTTCCTTCGAGATTGTTGAACTGAAGTAGTCCAGAGGCTGTAAAGGCCTAACTGTGAGTTGAGGTGCTGTTCCTCTAGCTTGTGTTGAGCTTCACTGGAACACTAAAGCAACCTGAGGACTAATGTGCATGAGAGCAAGGTGATGAATTATGATAGCAAGCAGATGGGACCTTGGGTTCATGCTTGTGGATTGACGGAGGTTCTCCACAAAGCAGTCACCCAATCTGCACTTACACTCCCCAGTGTAGAGGAGACCACATTGTGAGTAGCAAATTGAAAGAAGTGCAACTAAAGTGCTGCTTCATCTGGAAGGAGTGTTTTGAAGAGGAGGTAAAAGGCCTCCTGTGTATCCTGTGATACACCTCCTGTGATTGCATGGGAAATTGCCATGGAAAGAGGACACAGTGTTGGATGATTTGAGAACGGTCCCTTTGGAATGCTGAAAGGGTGGATGATTCTTTGAATATGAAATCTGGTGGGATGGAAAGGAGGGACAAGTGGAACCCAATCATGACTCAAGAAGGGATGGGAAGCATTGAGAGGAAATGGGGCAGGCATGGTTGTGGTAGTGATGTGTGGAAATCCTCAGCTGAGGGAAAAGGAAGACATATTAGAAGCTCTGGTGTAGAATGTTACTCATCAGAATAGATGAGATGGAGAAATGGGAAGATTGGAATGGAGTTCTTAGAGGAGACAGGGGCCTGAATTCTCTGGCTGTTCACATCAGCACGGTAGCACAGTGGTTAGCACTGCTGCTTCACAGCTCCAGGGACCTGGGTTCGATTCCCGGCTTGGGTCACTGTCTGTGTGGAGTTTGCACATTCTCCTCGTGTCTGCGTGGGTTTCCTCCGGGTGCTCCGGTTTCCTCCCACAGTCCAAAGATGTGCGGGTTAGGTTGATTGGCCAGGTTAAAAATTGCCCCTTAGAGTCCTGAGATGTGTAGGTTAGAGGGATTAGTGGGTAAATATGTGGGGGTAGGGCCTGGGTGGGATTGTGGTCGGTGCAGACTCGATGGGCCGAATGGCCTCCTTCTGCACTGTAGGGTTTCTATGATTCACTGGGCCCACCAGCAGTGCATCCCTGCCATGAGTTTCCCAGTGGCATGAGGTGGAATCAATGGGAAATCCTTTTGATAGGGGGGGACACCAGAAAATCCTGTTGCCTGTGAATGGCACATTGCCTCCCGCCACCGAGAAACATGCAGCTAGAAGATCGGTGAATCCAGCCCAGGGTGTGTTCATTATTCTACCATTAACACTCACTCTGGAGAAATACTTTGTTCCTTCACCATAACAATCACCACTCGCTTTTGTTCCATGACATTTTTGTCATATAATCTCTCCCACTCTCTACCCTGTCCCAACCTTCCCTCTAATTCTTCCCCTCCCCATCATTCAATGACAAACTCATCCTGTTCCTACCTTCCTTCAGTTCTGAAGAAGCCATATCTGTCAATGTTGAAATCTGTTTCTCTTTCCACAGATGCTGCCAAACTAGCTGAGTTTTTTCTGCTTTTATTTCAGACTTCCAGCATCTGCAGTATTTTATTTTTTAGTAGCACCATTTGAATGGGCTTTGACTGCAGCAAGGTTGTACTAGTAGCAGTAACATTACATTCTGCACCCTCTCCTTTCCTTCTCTTTGTACAGTATGCTTTCTGTATAGCGTGCAAGGAAAAAATACTTTTCACTGTATACTAATAGATGTGACAAATTAAAGAGTCGCAAATTGCACAGTCAGTTAGCAAATCACAGCACAGGATGCTGACTTCAGTTAGAAGAGAAAGATCATTAGGACAGTGAATGTAAAATGTGGATATCTTGCCTGATGTGTTGTTCCTTATGCTGATCCAGGCCCATAACAATCTTGCATTGCTCTTTTAATGTTGATGTAGCAAGAATAATGACCCCGTGCTGATGTGTTTAAAAAAATCTCTAAGCAGCAGATTTGTATAGGTTACATTTTATTAGGTGAGAAGAGCTACTATAAAATGTAAACTGATTAAACAGTGGTACATTGACATACTATGAGGCTGAAGACTGTATCATGTTAGTCAAGTCTAGATGCAAAATATTCATTTTTTTGCACATTGGGTAAGGGCATGTTAATTCAAATGTCAAATATTTTTAATGCAAAAATTGAATGCGTAGTATGAAATATAATGTGATATTTGTAAATATGCGATATATACATTGGTGTTCAGTTTTGTGGCACAGTGGTTTGCATCCTGTCTCTGAACCAGATGCTCCGGTGTTGAGTCCCACCCCAGGACATGGTGGCCAAGGAAGATGTGCTCGTAACATAGCCAAAAAAGTTAAACATCAAACTGAAAATACCTCAAACACTTGACAATGGCAGACGGTAAGAACAGGAGAACTTCCTAGTCAGCCATGTGATAGAAAGAAAGTTGGATTCTGCACCATCACCATTCATACCTGAACCTGGAGATATGTCAGGAAGAGCACTGGCATACCAAAAAAAAGAGGTGTTGACTTAGTGAAGCTGCAACACACAACTACTTGCATGCTAAGCAGCACCATGCAAAAAACATAGTTGAGCAAACATAAAACCAATGGATCAGATGTAAGCTGTGCACGCAGTCGTGAATGGTTGTGGACAAGTAAGAAACTCGCTTGATGAAGAGGAGACTCCACAAATATCCACATCCTCAATGATGGGGAGCCCAGCACATCAGTGCAAACAAGGCTAAGCATTTGTAATCCCCTTCAGCCAGAAGTGCTGAGTGGATGATTTATCTTGGCCTCCCCCTGACATCCCCAACAATACAGAAGTAAGTCATCAGCCAATTCCGTTCACTCCATGTGATATCAAGAAACAGCTGAAATCATTGGATAATGCAAAGGCAATGGGTCCTGACAGCATTCTGGCAATAATACTGAAGATTTGGGTTTCAGAACTAACTGTGCCCCTAGCCAAGCTGCTCCTGTACTGCTGCAACACTGGTATCTACCCACCAATGTGGAAAATTGCCCACGTGTGTCCTGGCCACAAAAAGCAGGACAAATCCAAACCAGCCAATTACCAACATTCCACCCACATCAGTCTACTAGTGATAATCAGCAAAATGATGGGAGGGATGGTGAACAATGCTATCAAATAGCACTTATTCAGCAATAACCTGCTCACTGATGCTCAGTTTCAGTTCTGCCATAGCTAATCCAGCTCCTGACCTCACTACAGCCTGGATTCAAACATAACAGTTAAACTCTGGGTGAAGTGAAAATGACTGCCTTTGACTGAACATGACAAACCCTAGCAAAATTGAAATCACTGAAAAAACAACTCTCCACGAGTTAATCACACCTAACACAAAGGAAGATGGTTGTGGTTTTTGGAGATCAATCATCTCAATTCCAGGACATCACTGCAGGAGTTCCTTAGGGTAGTGTCCTCAGCCCAACTATCATCAGCTGCTTCATCCATGGCTATCCCTCCATTGTAAAGTCAAAAGTGGGGATGCTCACTGATTGCACATTGTTCAACAGATCCTGAAGCACTACCTGTTCATAAGAAGCAAGGCATGGACAATATTTTGGCTTGGGCTGATAAATAACAAGTAGCATTTGTACCAGGCAGATACTAATGCCGACAATAGAGAATCTAAGCATCTCCCCATGACATTCAATGATATTACCATTGCTGAATCCTCTATAATCAACATTCTGGAGGATGCCATTGACCAGAAACTTAACTAGACCAACCATATAAGACCTCCAGTTACAAGTGTAGGTCAGAGACTGGATATTCTACAGTGAGTAACTCACCTCCTGACTCCCCAAGGCCTGACTGCCATCTACAAGGCACAAGCCAGGGCTGATGTAATCTCCATTTGCCTGAATGAATGCAGCTCCATCAGTACTCAGGATGCTTGACATGATCCAGCACAAAGCAGCTTGCTTGATTGACACCCCATTCATCACCTTAAACATTCAGTGTCTCCACCATGGGACAATTTCTGCAAGATACACTGCTGCAACTCACAATGGCTCCTTAGACAGCTCTTTGTATACCTGAGACCTCTAACACCTCGAAGGACAAGATCAGCAGATGAGTGGAAACATCACCTACAAGTTCCCTTCCAAGCTACACACCATTCTGACTTGGAGCTGTATTGCTGTTCCTTCAGTGTCAGAGTTAAAACCTTGGAACTCCCTTCCTAACAGCATTGTAGATATACCTACTCCACATGGACTGCAGTGGCTCAAGGAGGCTAATTTCCACATTCTCGAGGGGAAATCGGGATGAGCAATAAATACTGACCTAACTACTAATGCCCACATCACGTGAAAGAGTAAATTTAAGAAATAGACTAAACATGCATGCCAGCCACAGCACTCTGACTCCCTTAGTAGACTGTTACACTATCATACAATCTGAGCCTGTTTCAATAGTTTGACCAAGTGTCTTTGAAGAATTGATGGTAACAGGAAGTAGTAATTAATTTTTGTTCTTCCTTCAAATTTCTCTTTAAAATCTGTGGCAGATGTTTTATATCTTTTCGGATATCTAATAAAGAAGGTGATGAAATCAACAGGCTGTTCTCTAATTCCCTATTGTATCTTTGCACATTGATATATGCTTGAGAAGAAGTTAACTGATTTATTTTTATTTTATGCAATGTGTTAAATAGCTTTGGGAATACCTTTTTTGCACTAGTACAGTTTGTCCTTCACATACTCAAGTTAGTTATTTCATTGTTGTGCAATCCTGTTTCGTTTGTATGATTATCCGACAGTAACACTTATTTTACTTTAAAACTGCAATTATAAATCTGAATTTTGACATCTTTAAAAATATACCAATAAGATAACCAAAAGTAAAAATTGAAATAAACAGCATCACATATATTTCACGTAAACCAATCTATTATTGTGCAGTTTTCTTTAAAATATTGTAGTTTACAAAACTGGGCCAAATTAGATGGAGACATGAATTATAGGACTTATTGTAGTGGCACTCTATACATGAACACGATCAGTTTATTTACAAATAGTTCATGATTCCTTCAGGGAATATCTTTATACTTGGAGCACCACATATTGCACCACAGTGCACAGGTCATGCAATGGTTACCCAAATTTTGAATGATTTGCTGTACTTACAATATAAAACAAACAAATCTTCAGGCTTTCTCACTGAAAACTTCTTTCTCCTAAGTGGTTAACCTTAATCAGATGTTCTTCAGCCTAATGCATGTCTGAGCAGCCTCCTCATCAATCTTATCTATGTTCACTTCCCCAGTGTTCTTATCTAAACTCTTGCCAATCCATTTTACCTTGCAGGGTGTTATACTGACAGTAAGAAAAAGTCAGTACTACTATTTTACCCATCTGCTGTGCTGAAGGGTTGCTGATGGTAAAGTTTGTTCTGGTGACCTTTGTAGATTGGGACAGGTCTTCGAGTCACTGTACTCCATTGTGCATTTGGCTATGGGACATGAGTCTTTTGCTCCTGGAAGAAGATCATCAGATCTGAAAAGACAAACATGATTTTGTTGTTTAGTTTTTTTTCCTCCAACATGCTTCCTAATTCCAGCTGTTTGCTTGGCAACTTACCCAACATATCTGGAGGGCTTTCTTTTCTCCCCAGCCTAAAATACTTGTTTCAGCTGGTGGAATTTGTGGAAAAAGCCTGCTACAGGTGTGTAGATATTCTTGTACCCTGGAGCTGGTTTAAGACTAGTAGATGGGTAACTTTTCCATTTGTGCAGGTGATAATCCCAAACAAACCAGCCACCTAAGTATATCTTTTCCATTTAATGTGCATAGTTACAGACAGATAACATTTTCACTTATTCTTCACTTCATTGCTTTGGGGTTACCATTTGTATAAAGTGATTACTGTTTAAATGTAGGAGAATTGGCTGCATGGGGATTTAGTGATATTGAAAAGCAAAATGGTTAAATCATGTCCCTTGTAATGGATGTCAATATGAGCAATGTAAATAATAATATCTTCATTTGTGATTTTTAAAATGTAAGATCTATAAGCACATGATCTTCAGTAATAAGTCAAATGCATCCAAAACTAATGAAATACTCCATTTATGTTTGCAGTTCATCCTTTTAAAACAATGTAAATGAATCCTCCAGGGAGCTTGTGACTCTTGTAATTTGGTAATGTTTCAATGAAACAAAATATAATAAATTTAACAAAAAATTATATTGGTGACTGCAGTAGCTGAGAATTTATACAGATAATCAATAACTTGTTTCTGTAGTTCTTTGTTTATATTTATAATCTTTTTTAACATGAATATAGCAATGATAGATTTAAAGTAACAAATATTACAGCATTCTGTTCCTTACCGATTCAGTGGACTTTTAAAAATCTATCAATAGGAATTTTTGATATTTGAAATAAATTTAATGAAATAACTTATGTAATCATTCAGTCAGAAATACCTAAATTTCATATTAAAGATTGTAAAAGTATGTTAAAATTGCCCAAATTGAATAGTGACATTGTTATGATAGATGACAGTGTTGCTTTTTAAAAAAAAATTCTTAAAATCTATGTATAAACTATTCTTTGACAACTAGATGATAAAATAGTTTGCAATGAGACAACTAGATGATAAAATAGTTTGCAATGAGACCAAGTTCTAGAATTGTGTGTGGACATATGTTTGTATTATTTACTCATTACAGCAACAGAACAATGTATAGTTTATCCAGTATGAATGAAAGTAAGCTTATGTTTTCAGTTGTGTAGAAAACCGATTCTAAAAAGCATATGAATGTGTGAAAAGTACGTCCCTGTAAAAACGATCATCCTTTTTTGGAAAGGTCTCATTGTTCATAGTTCCAATACTGACTTCTAGTGGTGGATGTTAAGCATGTTTACAGCAGTCACATTTTATTGATACGTCCCTTTCTGTGTATTGTTAAATATTTTTGAATCCTAAAATTCTACAATAAATGCAATTCTTTATATGAAATTGAAGTAACTGATTGATTGTGTATACATTTTTCTCCCTAATTCCTGCACATTTTCAGCATACAGTCTGCCCAATCTTCACTGTCGCAGACATTTACTTGTGCTGGTATGTGATTGTGTGGGCTTCAATTGTGTAGTCCAAGAATGTTGAGGAATCACTCTCTGCCCTTTTGCTGAAAAATTGGCAACATGTCTGGATTATTGTTGTTTCCATAAATTTAAACAAATGCAGGAAAATTATTGAATGCACTGTGTAGTGCAATATAAAATAGTATTGGAATAGTGATGGATACTCTCCACTTACCTGGATGTGTGCATCTCCAACAACACTCAAGAAGCCCAACAACCAGAACAAAGCATCCTGCTTAATCGGCACTCCCTCCACAAATCCATGAACAGTGGCAGCAGTGTGTACCATCTAGAGACTGCAATGCTGCAATTCCCCATCGGCAGCACCTTCCAAACCTGCGACCTCTACCACCAAGATTTTGACCCATCAACCGTGAAGCACCTGCAATATAGTTCAAAGTCAAGATGGTGTGTGGCTTGGAGGGGAACTTGCAGATGCTGGTGTTCCCAGCATCTGCTACCCTTGTCCTTGCAGATAATAGAGGTCACAGGTTCGGAAGGTGCCACTAACTCTTCATCAGAGCTGTTATTTTAAACTTTGTTTTTGTTTGCATGAGATCAATTATTAGCATCTAACCTCGGTGGTAAAATATTTACATGTTCAAATATGTTTTTTAGTAAACAAATATTGAGAAGAATGCATATATTCTAATCATTTCCATTTGTATGGGAAAGGTCTGCAGTATTTCAGCAAATACAAGAGATAAGTAAACTTTGTCTTGTCCACCAGAAGAGATTGGTGGGTTTGTGTAACTTTCTAACTATCGGTGCTCTCTCTTCTCAATGTCCGTAAAGAATTACTTTGTAAATGCTACTTTTTCTGCATTATTATTTTCGCTTAGAGGGGAGAGCCTCTGTTCTTTGTGACCCACACAAAGTTCAAATAACACATGTGTGCATGTCTATATTAGTTACTGAATATATTGAGAGATGGCGTAATTGAAATAACTTGTTCAATGGATTAGATTCATGGGAATGAATTATTGAGATTCAGTGAGCAGATTGTAGAGAACGGTAGTAATTATTGTAACTTGGATCATTGATAGCAAAACTAGTTTCATCATGATCAAGGCTAATATGAATATCCTTTCCAAAATAATCTCATTACTATCAATTCACTGGTGAAATATGTTTGTATACTGCAAAGCCCAATTGGCTAAAGTGTGCCTGATGCTGTGAATTTTTAAACATGTTGCAATCGAACCATAGAATCCCTAAAGTGCAGAAAGATGCCATTTGGTCATCAAGTCTGCAACAATTCTCTGAAAGAGCATCCCATTCACACGTTCCCTCCTCTGTGCATTTACCATGGCTAATTCCCCTAACCTACACATCTTTGTACACTAAGGAGCAATTTATCATGGGAAATTCACCTAACCTGCACATCTTTAGACTATAGGAGGAAACCGATCACCCAGGGACAGGGAGAATGTGCAAACTTCGCACACTCTTACCCAAGGCCAGAATTGAACCTGGGGCCCTGGCATTGAGGCAGCAGTGTTAACCACTGTGCCATGCACGCGGTAGCACTGTGGTTAGCAGTGCTGCTTCACAGTGCCAGGGCCCCGGGTTCAATTCCCAGCTTGGGTCACTGTCTGTGTGGAGTTTGCACATTCTCCCCGTGTCTGCGTGGGTTTCCTCTGGGTGCTCTGGTTTCCTCCCACATTCTGAAAGATGTGTTGGTTCGGTGCATTGACCCGAACAGGCGCCGGACTGTGGCGACTAGTGGATTTTCACCGAAACATCATTGCAGTGTTAATGTAAGCCTTACTTGTGACTAATAAATTAACTTTAACTTGTTATCATTGTGGTTCCCTGTAAGTTCATTCTGTGTCCTGCTGTAAGTTGCTTGTTGACTGCTATTCTGTTATACCAGGATTCTTCCTAGCTGAATAATCTCTCCAGTTTTAATTCTTCATAACAATTATCACATCTATTTATAGCTAGTCATTGGCAGTGTTTAGTTGTTGGTTCCATTCCATATCTATCAATTTTAAATCATGTGCCCTCTGTGCTCCCATTATGCATTTCTCTGAGTGCAGTGGTTGAATCATTATATTTGACCTCCTTGTGCCCTTTAGTAAGACAGTGAACAAATTGTTTCTTTCAATCCTTTAGATGGTGTTTTGTTTTTATTCCAATTTTAGTCATCAGCTAACACTTCTTTAGCTCAATAGATTTTTTATCCATTAACATTCTTGTCTCCCTCGATCCTCATTTGAAACCCTTGCATCTCTTCCACAGCAAGGAAACTTTGTTTCCTCTTGCTTGACAAATGATCATTATTCTCCCAACATGAAAACCTGATGCATGATAAATGATGTCTGTCTTCAACTTTCTTCCTCACCATGCCCGCCCCCCCCACACTTTTTCTCTCTGTGCGCTCTCTCTCATGACCATTTTCATAGTTTAATACCATGGTCAGTGGAGATTTCCTGGGTCTGTCGCTATCCATATGATAGTCTACATGTTTTTCTTCTTTTATGGATTCTGACTCTGCTGAAATCCTTCCCTCTGGCAGATGTTGGGTGGTAATGAACTTATCACTTCATTCCCAATCCACTGCAATTTCTATGGAGTCTTATTCTGTCAGTTTAGGTGCCTTCCTGAATCGGGTGGAAAGCTCATGAATTTATGTAAACAACACATAAAGGGCCTAACATAATTTTGACTACTCATTGGCAGAGTGTCTGTTATTGCACAGGATTCATGTCAATGAGCTGTCTCAGAATGCTTGTGCATGGCATGCAGCTCACTGCATATTAATCAATAAGGTTCAGACTTTAAATTGACCAAGAGTTAAAACCTACCCTTTAAGCCTCTTAGTCTAGTTCATTCTTCTCAGCTACTGAACTCCTTGCCTCCCTCAACCTTTCCTTCCAGCTACAATCCTTAGACCTCAAACTCAAGTTTAGTGCCAGCTAATCATTACTTCTTGACTTAAGTTTCCTTTCTTCAACCATCCAGCTCACCTTGGGTCACTCAGACTATAAAACTAGATTGTTGCTGGCTCTACTAGGAACTTAGGAGTAAATGTGCTCTCCACCAAGATTCTAATTCGGTGTAGATCCACAGTGCACAATGGCACATAATTGGAACGAATTGAGGCTAAGTTAAAATTTCACTTCAGATTGAATGGATCATAGAATAATATAACGCAGAGGAAGACCTTTTGGCTCATCGAGTTTGCACTAGTCCCTTCAAGCTGCAATTCAGTCGGTCCCACTCCACCACTCTTTTCTCCACATACCTGCAAAGTGTTCTCCTTCAGCTGCTTGGGGAACTGCACCGTACACCTCTCATTAGTCTGAAATCAGCTATTTATCACAGCATTCTCTGTTTTCTCTCCCTTTGTCAAACTTGTATCCATTCTCTCACCATGCTTTTTTATCCCATCACCTTCAATTTACCGAACAAGCCTATTAAATGTTACTTTATCAAAATCCTTTTTGAAAGCCCGTGCGCACATCTACTGCCCACCCTGTGTTACTTCATCAAATAAATCAAGCTGGTCAAAGACTATTTGCCTTCAGCAAATTTCTGTTGGCTGTCCTTATGCGTCCATGCTTTAGTTTCTAAAACCTCCCTTCCACTAATATTAAACTGGCCTGTAAATGCCAGTTTTATCCTACTCCTTTTGTGAAAAAGTGTAAAATTAGGAATCCTCCAGTCCTTTGATGCCGCCTTGTATCTAAGGAGATCTGGAAGATTGTGGTCAGCACCTCCACAATTTCTACCCTTTCTTTAGTAATCTAGGATGTATCCAATCTGGACCAGAAGACTTGGCTGCTTTAAATATAGACAGTCTTTCTACTACCTACGTTCAAGTGCGGGGAGAAAAAAGAAATGTAGTAGAAATTGGGGATAGTACACTTTTGGATGCTGTTGGGTGGGGGGACTTAGCAGGGGTAAGCCATGGTGTACAGATCACTGGCTCGGAGTCTGTCCTTGTTGCTCAGAAGGGAAGGGGGGGAGAGGAATAGAGGATTAGTCATTGGGGACTCCATAGCTAAAGGGACGGATAGGAGATTCTGTGGGAACGAGAGACTCGCGGTTGGTGTGTTGCCTCCCAGGAGCCAGAGTCCATGATGTCTCGGATTATGTTTTCAAAATCCTTAAGGGGGAGGGGGACCAGCCCCAAGTTGCGATTCACATAGGCACTCAAGATATAGGTAGGAAAAGGGGTGGGGATGTAAGGCAGAAATTCAGAGTTGGGGTGGAAGCTTAGGGCTAGAACAAACAAAGTTGTTATCTCTGGTTTGGTACCCGTGCCAAGTGATAGTGAGGAGAGGAATAGGGAGAGAGCAGTTGAACACGTGGTTACAGGGATGGTGCAGGAGGGAGGGTTTCAGATACCTGGACAATTGGGGCTCTTTCTGGGGTAGGTGGGACCCCTACAAACAGGATGGTCTGCACCTAAACCAGAGGGGTACCAATATCTTTGGGGGGGGGGGGTGGGGTGGGATTTGCTAATGCTCTTCAGGAGGGTTTAAACTAATTCAGCAGGGGGGTGGGTACCTGAATTGTAGCTTCAGTGTACAGGAGGTTGAGAGTAGTGAGGTCATGGATGAGATTTCAGGGTCGCAGGAGTGTACTGGCAGGCAGGAAGGTGGTTTGAAGTGTGTATATATACTTCAACGCCAGGAGCATCTGGAATAAGGTGGGTGAGCTTGCGGCATGGGTTGGTACCTGGGATTTTGATGTTGCGGCCATCTCGGAGACATGGATAGAGCAGGGACAGGAATGGTTGTTGCAGGTTCCAGGGTTTAGATGTTTCAGTAAGTGCAGGGAAGGTGGTAAAAGAGTGGGGGGGGGGGGGGGGGGGGGGGGAAGAGGGAGAGAGAGAGAGAGAGAGACAGACAGTATTACGGTGGCGGAAAGGACATTTGATGAGGACTCGTCTACTGATGTAGTTTGGGCTGAGGTTAGAAACAGGAAAGGAGAGGTCACCCTGTTGGGAGTTTTTTATAGACCTCCGAAAAGTTCCAGAGATGTAGGGGAAAGGATTGCAAAGATGATTCTGGATAGGAGTGAAAGTAACAGGGTAGTTGTCATGGGGGACTTTAACTTTACAAATATTGACTGGAAAAGCTATAGTTCGAGTACTTTAGAGGGGTCAATTTTTGTCCAATGTGTGCAGGAAGGCTTCCTGACACAGTATGTAGATAGACCAACAAGAGGCGAGGCCACATTGGATTTTGTACTGGGTAATGAACCAGGCCAGGTGTTAGATTTGGAGGTAGGTGAGCACTTTGGTGATAGTGACCACAATTCGATTACGTTTATCTTAGCAATGGAAAGGGATAGGTATATTCCGAAGGGCAAGAGTTATAGCTGGGGGAAAGGAAATTATGATGCGATTAGGTGAGATTTAGCTGGCATAGGTTGGGGAAGGAAACTGCAGGGGATGGGCACAATTGTAATGTGGAACTTGTTCAAGGAACAGCTACTACGTGTCCTTGATAAATATGTACCTGTCAGGCAGGGAGGAAGCAGACGTGTGAGGGAACCGTGGTTTACTAAAGAGGTTGAATCTCTTGTGAAGAGGAAGAAGGAGACTTGTGTTAAGATGAGACGTGAAGGCTCAGTTAGGGCGCTTGAGAGTTACAAGTTAGCCAGGAAGGACCTAAAGAAAGAGTTAAGAAGAGCCAGGAGGGGACATGAGACGTCTTTGGCAGATAGGATCAAGGAAAACCCTCAAGCTTTCTATAGGTCAGGAGTAAAAGAATGACTAGGGTAAAATTAGGGCCAGTCAAGGACAGAAGGGGGAAGTTGTGCGTGGAGTCTGACGAGATAGAGGCACAAAATGAATATTTTTCGTCAGTATTCACACTGGAGAGGGACAGTGTTGTCGAGGGGAGTACTGAGATGCAGGCTGTTGGACTGGACGGGATTGAGGTTCATAAGGAGGAGGTGTTAGCAATTTTGGAAAGGGTAAAAATAGATAAGTCCCCTGGGCCGGATGGGATTTATCCTAGGATTCACTGGGAGGCTAGAGAGGAGATTGCAGAGCCTTTGGCTTTGATCTTTGTGTCATCATTATCTACAGGAACAGTGCCAGAAGACTGGAGGATAGCAAATGTTGTCCCCTTGTTCAAGAAGGGGAGTAGGGACAACCCTGGTAATTATAGACTGGTGAGCCTTACTTCTGTTGTGGGCAAAGTTTTGGAAAGGATTATAAGAGATAGGATTTATAATAATCTAGAAAGGAATAATTTGATTAGGGATAGTCAGCACGGTTTTGTGAAGGGTAGGTCGTGCCTCACAAACCTTATTGAGTTCTTTGAGAAGGTGACCAAAGAGGTGGATGAGGGTAAAGCGGTTGATGTGGTGTATATGGATTTCAGCAAAGCGTTTGATGTTCCCTATGGTAAGCTATTGCTGAAAATACGGACACATGGGATTGAGGATGATTTAGTGGTTTGGATCAAGAATTGGCTAGCTGTAAGAAAACAGAGGGTGGTGGTTGATGGGAGATGTTCATCCTGGAGTTCAGTTACTAGTGGTGTACCGCAAGGATCTGTTTTGGGGCCACTGCTGTTTGTCATTTTTATAAATGACCTGGATGAGGGTGTAGAAGGATGGATTAGTAAATTTGCAGATGACACTAAAGTCGGTGGAGTTGTAGACAGTGTGGAGGGAAGTGGCAGGTTACAGAGGGACATAGATACGCTGCAGAGCTGGGCTGAGAGGTGGCAAATGGAGTTTAATGCTGAAAAGTGTGAGGTGATTCACTTTGGGAGGAGTAGCAGGAATACAGAGTACTGGGCTAATGGTAAGATACTTGGTAGTGTGGATGAACAGAGATCCCTGAAAGTTGGCACCCAGGTTGATAGGGTTGTTAAGAAGGCATACAGTGTGTTAGCTTTTATTGGTAAGAGGGATTGAGTTTCGGAGCCATGAGGTCATGCTGCAATTGTACAAAACTCTGGTGCGGCCGCACTTGGTATATTGCATATAGTTCTGGTCGCCGCATTATAGGAAAGATGTGGAAGCGTTGGAAAGGGTGCAGAGGAGATTTACCAGGATGTTGCCTGGTATGGTAGGAAGATCGTATGAGGAAAGGCTGAGGGACTTGAGGTTGTTTTCGTTAGAGAGAAGAAGGTTAAGAGGTGACTTAATAGAGGCATACAAGACAATCAGAGGATTAGATAGGGTGGATAGTGAGTGCCTTTTTCCTCGGATGGTGATGGCTAACATGAGGGGACATACCTTTAAATTGAGGGGTGATAGATATAGGACAGATGTCAGAGGTAGGTTCTTTACTCGGAGTGTAGTAAGGGCGTGGAATGCCCTGCCTGCAGCAGTAGTGGACTTGTCAACATTAAGAGCATTCAAATGGTTATTGGATAAACATATGGATGATATTGGAATAGTGTAGATTAGAGGGGCTTTAGATTGGTTTCACTGGTCGGCGCAACATCGCGGGCTGAAGCGCCTGTACTGCGCTGTAATGTTCTATGTTCTACTTTAACTATTTTTGTCTCATTCAGTATCCTGGCATAGCTTTAGCAAGTCGCCCTTTGTAAACATTAATGCAAAATACTAATTCATTATCTCATCCATGCCTTCTGCCTCCACCAGTAGCTCTCCATTTTGGTGCCGAATTGACCTTACTGATTCTCTGACAATGATGTCTTGTATAAATATGAAAGATTTATACTGATGCAGAAAGAGATACTCTTTAGTTTGAGAAACATTTGTCAGATAGATGGAGGTGTACCTTGTTAACTGATGTGTACATTAGCTGACCAGAGAGTTTTGGATACTGACACTGAGGCCAAAGAGGAAAAACTTTCCATTCTTCACCTGACGTTCCTCCCCATAACTTCTTCCAGTTTTTTTTTTGGGGGGGGGGGGGCAGCAACGAATCATCTTTGCTTGACAATTCCAATTGCAAAATATTGTTTGTGCTCAGAACTTTTATTTAGGTTGTCTTTTTCTTCTTTTAAGTTTCACTTTCTTCCTTTTTGTCCTCTGCAGCCAAGAAGGTGTTTGCAGGGCACTGCCAATGCTGTATTTTGCTGCAATGCTTACAGGTAACTTGGACAGTGTAAACATGATTCTGCCCTTTGAGTTTTCTCCTTCTCATGGAAGGGAAAAGCTGCGACTTTCGTTCGGCAAATAACTTGGCACAGCTTAGATCAGGAACTGAGCAGAATTGGCCTCCGTAAATGGGGTTGAAGATTTTAGCATCCAAATGTTCAGTGCCATTTACAAGAGCCCTGAAAGCCTGCTATCTAATCAAACACCACTGCTTGGATTGCTCTCAGTTTTAGGAATGCTGCATATGACTAAGACATCAATTAAGGCAATTTTATAGAAGTGAATATAATTAAAATCACCCATTAGAATTCCTCCTGAATCCATTTGTAATATTTAATCAATTTTTTAAATATGGGATTTTAATATCACTGTCTCATGCTTAATCCTCTGCTCCTCTGCTCATGTTTGTGCATTGAGCTGCATCGTATGAGTAACATGTTCACTTTGCACCACAAACATGGAGGGCGGTGGGAGAGGAAAATCCTGTGGATTATCTGCAGGCCAGAAATTAACTGCTCGATTCTTGGCAAACAGTAGGAAATGCAGTGGGTTTTCCATCAGCAAAAGCTTCTGTCACATCGTTAACCAGTGCTCTGTTTCCAATTATTTTTTAATTGCTAAGATTTTCCAGATAAGTTATCTCTCCTAAGTACAATTTGACTTGTCTATACATTTAGTAACTGTTGTAAAAGTATAATAGTGTGAATATCCATGACTGTATGCATCAGACAACATTGACTTGCGTTCATTCCAAGTCTCTTCCCACACTGGTGATGCACTAAGGTAGACTTTTATCTGTTTCCATTGCTAGTTATTCCTGGAACAGGTCACTGGCCTGTTGCCCAAGACTTGTAGCTTGAGGGGCAACATTCCACATCAAATGTGGCTGACCTCTGTCTGCCCCGCTCCTACCACCAGCCTTTGCCATGTTGGAAGGATTTGTAGGTTGACACCCAACCTGGCAGTGAAAATCTCCAACAAGGGAAATTGTAACCATTGCCCCCTTGACGTTCAACGGCATTACCATCACTGAACCCCCTACTATTAACATCCTAGGGGTTACCATTGACCAGAAACTGAACTGGAGCAGCCATATAAATACTGTGGCAACAATGGCAGGTCCAGCTTATCCACCACCTACAATGCATAAGTTAGGAGTGTGATGGCATTCTCTCCACTGACTTGGATGAATGCAGCTCCAACAACACTGAAGAAGCTTGACACCATGCAGGACAAAGCACCTGCTTGATTTACACCCCATTTCATCACGTTAAACCATTAACTCCCCCCTCCACTAACACACAGTTGCAGCAATGTGTACCATCTACACCGGCTAGCTCAATTGGTAAAGCATGAGACTCTGTAGTTGGGATTTTACGACCTTGCTCGGGCAAGGCTCATAAATCCCACCCGAGGCCAATAGAGAATTCCGGCCTGTATCTCCGGGTCGTGGGTTTGAGCCCCGCATTGGGCGTTGTTATTATGGATGACATGGTGGCACAGTGGTTAGCACTGCTGCTTCACAGCGCCAGGGACTCAGATTCGATTCCCAGCTTGAGTCACTGTCTGTGCGGAGTTTGCACATTTTCCCCGTGTCTGTGTGGGTTTCCTCTGGATGCTTTGGTTTCATCCCACAGTGCTGGTTGGGTTGATTGGCCGTGCTAAATTCTCCCTCCATGTACCAGGCGGCGGAGTGTAGCGATTAGGGGATTTTCACAGTAACTTCATTGCAGTGTTAATGCAAGCCTACTTGTGACACTAATAAATAAACTTCAAACTTTAAAACTTAAACTTACAAGGTGCATTGCAGAAACTCACCAGATTCCTTTGACAGCACCTTCCAAATCTATGACCTAGAGGGATAAGGGCAGCAGATGCATGGAAAGCAATCTCATGCTGTTTCCCTCCAAGCCACCCACCATTCTGGTTTGGAACTATATTGCCATTCCTTCACTGTCACTGGATAATATGTGGAGTTACGGGGAAAGGGCCTGGGTGTGATTGTTGTCGGTGTAGGTTCAATGGACTGAATGGCCTCCTTCTGCACTGTAGGGATTCTATGACTAAAAATCCTGGAACTCCCTCCATAACAACACTATGGGTGTACCTACAACGTCATGATGTGGAGATGCCGGCGTTGGACTGGGGTAAGCACAGTAAGAAGTCTCACAACACCAGGTTAAAATCCAACAGTAAAGTACCTATAACAGTAAAGTACCTATAACCACATGGACTGCAACAGTTCACCACCTCCTTCCAGAGGGCAACCTGTGATGGGCAATAAATGCTGACCTAGCCAGTGTTGCCCACATACCTTGAATGCAGAAAATAAATGGTGGTTGATCTGCATTTAGAGTTGAATTAAGGTGTGAGATGACACAGAAATTATGCAGTACTAGCCAAATTGATTTCCAGCCCTCCAACTCTCCCACCCCCCCCCTTCAATTATTGTCTCCATGCTTAAGTGCAGAGTGACAGTAAGAACCAAGTGCAATTCTCATTCAGCTCTGAGCAGGGAAGCCACTGAAGAACAGCATCAGCCGAAGAAAAGACTAAAGTAGGCCAGCATTTTTTCCTTTAGGAGGAAGCTTGCTCCTTCGATTTGCCGTGGCATTCATTACTCCACCACTATTCAAATCTGAAACCCCAACAAGACATTCCAGGTTCCTGTCTATATGACAAAAATCTATCCCAGAATGTCAATATTAAAATGCAATAACTTGAGAGTTAAGGGCAAAATTTCCAATTTGTAAGGCTTAGCAGGATTATTGCACCCACCTCTTGAATTGTCTTAACTAATTACAGGAATTTAGACATCACAACTTCCTACACCATCACTAAAATTCCACTTTGTGCATAATTGGTGACAAAAATCCATTAAAATGCAGAAGAATTTCTTTCCTCTTCACTTCACGCTGCACATTGATGTAGCATGTGTCTAAATTAGTTCCTAATATTTTTCTAATATCTTACTTAAAATGGAAGGAAAAATGTTTGGAATTGTTTTCTGTTCAAAGTATTTTTACCTCAATTATCCAATTTCTTCAGAAACTTCTAGAAAACACATTATACAAATTCTTTTCTGGTTCTCTGTGAATACAGTAAGAAGTCTCTCAACACCAGGTTAAAGTCCAACAGGCTTATTTGGCAGCACAAGCTTTCGGAGTCTCGTTCCTTCATCAGGTGAGTGAGGACTTGTGTTCACAAACAGGGCATATACAGGTACAAACTCAATTTACAAGATAATGATTGGAATGCGAGTCTTTACAGGTAATGAGTGGAGAGAGGGCCAAGCACAGGTTAAAGAGTTGTCTCCAGCCAGGATAGTTAGTGAGATTTTGCAAGCCCAGGCAAGTCGTGGGGGGTTACAGATAGTGTGACGTGAACCCAAGATCCCGGTTGAGGCCGTCCTCGTATGTGGAACTTGGCTATCATTTCTGCTCAGCGATTCTGTGTTGTCGTGTGTCATGAAGGCTGCCTTGGAGAATGCTTACCCAAAGATCAGATCTTCGGGTAAGCGTTCTCCAAGGTGGCCTTCACGACACATGACAACACAGAATCGTTGAGCAGAAACTGATAGCCAAGTTCCACACACATGAGGACGGCCTCAACCGGGATATTGGGTTCATGTCACACTATCTGTAACCCCCCACGACTTGCCTGGGCTTGCAAAATCTCACTAACTGTCCTAGTGGAGACAATGCACATCTCTTTGACCTGTGCTTGGCCCTCTCTCCACTCACATTGTCTGTATCTTTAAGACTTGATTACCTGTAAAGACTCGCATACCAAACATTATCTTATAAATTGAGTTTGTGTCTGTATATGCCCTGTTTGTGAACACAAGTCCTCACTCACCTGATGAAGGAGCGAGACTCAAAGCTTGTGCTGCCAAATAAACCTGTTGGACTTTAACCTGGTGTTGTGAGACTTCTTACTGTGCTTACCCCAGTCCAATGCCGGCATCTCCACATCATCTCTGTGAATAACCATTTGATCTTTCCTTGCTTCCTGAGCAGCTGCACTGAACTGCTCTTATTTAGGTCATGAACTATCCACTATAAAGTGGCTAAATGCTAAACCTCATAAAATATTTGTGAAAGATAGTCATTTTCTTGCCCTAACAACCAACCTAGCCTATACATTTTCATTTAGTTATATTATTGTTACTTCTAAGCTATCAACTATAAGTTTTACATTCGTTTCACTAAACTTTAAACTTCACTGTAACTTTCAATGCTAGGCATTGCGGATTGAGTGCCTGTTTTATATGCACTGCCTGATTTTTCTTAGATCACGAGAAATGTTATAAAGCCGGAAACCTGTGAGTTTATTCAGGGATTATAAACATAATGTTCTTTAGTTAATACAAAATAAGTGTTAGATGTACCATTGAACATAGGAAAGTGGGGTTGATTTAGTTTAGAGCAATCAAACCACTTGCATTCAAATAGAATTAGACCCAATATTAACTTGAATTAAAAACAGAAAATGTTGGAAAATCTCAGCAGGTCTGACAGCGTATGTGGAGAGAGAATAGAGCCAACGTTTCGGATCTGAATGACCGTTCTTCAGCTCTCAAAACATTAGCTCTGCCCTCTCCACGGATCTGCAGTATTTTGCTATTGATTTATCCTTCCTCTGTGAAACCAAGAATTGGTGGAGGTTTTACCAAATAGGCTGAGGAGACTTTTGTCTTCCACATGGTACAATGCACTGAATTTGTATTAATGCAGCCATTCTGCTAATTTTTGTTCATTCTGTAAATCCATGTATAAATTCTGTTTTCTACTGCATCTGTGTATCTGGAAAATTCGTAGAAGTAAACAATATTTGTATTTTGATTTATTCTCTTTGCTTTGTATTTCAGTCTTTTGAAAAGCAATTGAGTTTACGTTTAATAACTAGTCAGCATATCCTCTGAAACAACTTCAATTTTCTTTTCTCTTCTCATTTCACTGACATGGAACTTTGTTGACAGTATCATGAAGACAGTAAAAAAATAGTAGAAGATGAAAACAGCAATATTAAAATGCACAATTTGAATTGAGAAAACAGATAAGACTGTACATTGTATGGATGTGGTTTCTCGAGGCAAGGTGAGAAAGGTGAATTGAAATATTCAAGAGACCAAATTGTCTGTTATCTATGAAATCAGAACATCATAGCATATTTTTTTCCATTTAAAAAAAATTCTTAATACTTTCCAAATTTAAAATTTGTTATAATGTACATCGGAAGGGAATTGACACAAAGTATACTACCTGTGAAGACTTTCACCATGTCATTGCAGCATGAATTGGTAGTGAAGTCAAAAGTTTTTGATTTATTATTGTCCCATGTATGAGTATACAGTGAAAAGTATTGTTTCTTGGGTGCTATGTAGACAAAGCATACCGTACATAGAGAAGGAAAGGGGAGGGTGCAGAATATAGTGTTACTGTCATAGCTGGGGTCTAGAGAAAGATCAACTTAATACGAGGTAGGTCCATTCAAAAGTCTGATGGCAGCTGGGAAGAAGCTGTTCTTGAGTCAGTTGGTACGTGATCTCAGACTTTTTCTTGACGGAAGAAGGTGGAAGAGAGAATGTCCAGGTTGCGTGAGGTCCTTGATTATGCTGGCTGCTTTTCCAAGGCAGCAGGAAGTGGAGACAGTCAATGGATGGGAGGCTGGTCTGAGTGATTGACTGGTTTCATTCACAACCCTTTGTAGTTTCTTGTGGTCTTAGTCAGAGCAGGAGCCATACCAAGCTGTGATACAACCAGAAAGAATGCTCACTTCCCCATATATGTTATGAGTCTTTCTATAATACATGAGCCTAGAGGGATTGGCCTTCTGACAATCTGAATCAAACAATTCCTTTCTGCACAGTTGCCTATTGACATCTGTTTGCAAAAAATTGTAAATCATCCTTCACTCAGCTTATCCAATACTTTTTTTCAGTTTCAAACCTCTGCTAATAGACCTGCTTCCACTTGCTGTCTTCCCCTGTTTGGTGAACTAGGGAGCACAAATGACCATCCAGGTATAATAACCTTCCTGGTTATATGTTTGCCATGAGATACTAAAGCATTAATTAGCATGGAGCGGAATCACGTTTCCCATTCCATGGGCTGAATTTTACATTTTGCAGCAGAATGACGGAAGCAGGTCAGAAACTGGTCTATTTTTGATGGCACAGTGGTTAGCACTGCTTCTTCACAGTGCCAGGGGCCTGGCTTGGGTCACTTTGTGTGTGGAGTTTGCACATTCTCCCCATGTCTGCATGTGTTTCCTCCGGGTGCTTCGCTTTCCTCCACAGTGTGAAAGACATGCTGGTTAGGTGCATTGGCCATGCTAAATTCTCTTTCAGAGTACCTAAACAGGCGCCGGAGTGTGGCAACTATGGGATTTTCACAGTATCTTCATTACAGTGTTAATGTAAGCCTACTTGTGACACTAATAAATAAACTCTGAAAACTGGTTTGCTCCCGCCCCTGCCATAATTTCTCATCCAATCAAGTATCGGATGGCCGTCTGGTGGGAAGGAGACCAGTTAGAGGTGCTCAGGAGGACTCTGCCCAATCTGCACTGAAAGCCAGGATGTCATATGACAAAGGGCTAATTCTGCATACGAGAAGTCTGTCACGGCTATAAGTTTAAAGACCCACTGCTCTCTGAATGTGTCCTTATTTTTTATTGAAACCTTAAAAAGAAGCTCAACAATGAGCTTAAAAATACTCAGACACTGCCACCTTCACCAGCAGAATCTGCTTCTGAATTCAGCAATAGAAACAAGCAAAGTATAGCTACAGTTAGGAATGAATCTGGTTGAATGCAAGTAAAAGCCAATTTTCCTAAACACTTATGATGAGTGCAAAAGATATGTTGATGAATAAATTGAAGTGAAGTTTTACCAAATTTCTGTAGAATCCATATCTTTTGGGTATCAAGTTAAATCATTTTGAGTTTCATACTAAAATAAATATCTATGATGCGTAACACCATGTCAGTGATGTATTGCTGTTTCCCCAGTTGCTTGTGGAATGTTCTGAAGCAAACCTCATCAAAAGTAAATTATGAGCTGGAATACAAGAATCCACTGAGCAGGTTCAGTAATGCTTACCCGTACTGATTTGCAGAAAATGATCTATTGCCAGTCAAAATCATTGTTTTGGCACTAATCTTCTAAAGGTCACAGCCATCCGCACAACAACAAAAAAGTGAAAATGCCTGTTGTAGAGCATTTTGATGTGAAAGCATTATAAGCACTAGAAATTGAAGTATAGACCGTGAATATTAGAGTAGCTTTTCAGAGGGAGTTGAATAGATGTGGCTCAGAATCTGGATAACCACATATCCTTGTTCTGAGTTACATTTAGGGGCAGCACAGTGGTTAGCACTGCTGCTTCACAGCACCAAGGACCTGGGTTTGATTCCAGCCTTGAGTGACTGTGTGGAGTTTGCATATTCTCCCCGAGTCTGCCCAGATTCGTTCTGGCTTCCTCACAGTCCAAAGATTTGTAGGTTAGGTGGATTATCCATAGTAATGCATAGGGTTACGGGAATAGGGCGTGGGTTGGGGGGGGGGGTGTGGGGTGTTGGGTCTGGGTAATGCTCTTTCGGAGAGTTGGTGCAGACTCCATGGGCTGAATGGTCTCCTCTGCACTGTAGTGATTCTATGATTCTCAACAAAAATCTCACCCAAAATCTGAATATTTGGAGTATGTGGAGTTCATGGAGCTAATGTGCCAAATTGAAGTTTGGAATTCATTTGTAATCTGATATGTTTTTGCATGGTACATCAAGTTGTTATGTATGTGTGTTGCCAGTAAATGAATGTTAGTCTTTTATAATATGCAGTTCAAATCACATTGCTGGATAACACTTTGGGTTGAGATCATATGATTAAGTGTCAAGAGCTTGTAGCTTTTCTCTGTCAGCATTACTTTTTTCCCTCCTCCACCTCCTCCAATATACATGATACATTAATACAAGGCTAGACGTGATGCATTGATTAAACATCCATCTGCTGTTTTAGTGAAATTGCTATCCAACTCTTTTTACATAGGCTTGTTAAGCATTTGCCTGCAAAAATATTACTAACAATATTAGCTGACGGTTTGAACTTAAGTTTCAATTTGTAATGTGTTGGAGGATATGATCAACCACTTGGTTTAATTGGTTTGTTCTGCAGCCTCCAAGATTAGCCCACAGGTTTTACCAAATCTATTATAGCTGTCTTAGGTGGCTAAGAAAGTAGAATGTTTTTAATGGTCTCTGCTGATGATTTTTACATAGTTTGTTGCTGAACTAGAAGAAATGAGAGATGAGAACAGACTATTGTTTAACGTGTACTTTCAAACTTTTTTGAAATGAAGGATGCTGCATTCATAAATTTTAAAAATAATTGGTTAACTTCAGTTTAGCAATTGTTTTTATTCACTTACATATTGTGACATTGATCATTTCAACACCGTGACTTTATTCATTCTCGTTATGTTAGGAAATTTGAATTACAAACATTTGACTTAAATGGAAATGAAAACTGAGAGATGCAAAACAGGGTTCCAGTTTGTTATTACCCACTTTTTCGCTACCACACAAAGTCACCATAAGAAGGATTTGGCCATTCAGCCCTTCTAGCTGGTTCCATCAATGAGATCATGGCTAGTCTGTGATCTAACTCCATATACCTGCCTTTGTGTCTCTCCTTTTTATACCTTTGGTTAATTTAAAAAAACCATCAATCTCAACTTCACTGCAGCGAGAGTGTGGCATGGACACGCCAAACTTGTCTTTTTTTTGTTTGGAAAGTCCGCCAACACATGCACACTTTCAAAATCTTTCTTCATAAAATGTACAGTAAATATACAATTACTGTATTTGTATTGAAAATGGTTATGTCTTGAGAAAAATCTAACGTTTCGGGATTAAATGCAAGTCACCGAAATAGTTTTCCCTTTCAGTCCATTGATCCAAAGTTTAATGCTGCAGAATCTGAGTGTGTAAACATTGCCTCTTGGAAACTTAGCTGTGAGATGTAAGGGAGAGAAATTCAACTCCTGGCTGACTATCTTTCAGGCATAACAACGCATCAGAACTTTGAACTTGCAATCTGCTATGCCCATTGCACAGGGAAACTGTTAGTTGTTCAGGGCACCCTGATAAGTGTGAAAATTAGAATGCTGCACTTCTGCCAAATTCAACATTTGAATCACTGTATTTAGTCATATTAATATCCGCCAATGAATCCTTGGTGCCAACATTGGGGGTGCAAGCTGTGTGGGCTTTAAAGGAAACTTTAACTGCTTCAGGTAGGTGTCTGCTTAGTTGATTAGATTGCCCGTGGACATTTAGGCCCATTTCTGGTTGTTTTGGCTTCTCGCTGAATTCAAACATTGTGAGGGGATTTTTTTTGGGACCACAAGACAATCTCCGCCCAGAATCTTGTGTTCAGTATGAGTAGTTGTTCCATTGCCATTGTAGCTGAAAGATGAGGAAAAGGAAGAGTGGTGAGTTTAGAATGCAACTGCTGGCAGAAGGAAAAAACATGGGACAGGCAAAAGTTTAATTCCTGCTCCATTAAAAATTAAAATGCTCCTTGGCAACACTAATGTTCAATTTGTTACGCTCTATTATTATTTTTTGATCAGCTGGGAGCTGAAAGATTGAACTATAGTGCTCTACATTGCTATGCTTCTTTCTGTAGCAGGAGCAACACCTAGTTTCATCACACATCCTGGAAGAGTCCTTCAAGTTACTAATGAGTTGAACAATGGCACATTCTACACAAATGCCTATCTTGACTTGGAAGAGTGAAACTCTATTGACAACTAAAAACATAGAAAATTGACTTGTCATTGAGACTTTGCATATTTTTGCATAACTGGGTGTTTTAATATTCTACTGGAAGGAATGGATATTAATAGTAACAAAACTTTTCTACACTGATCTCAAATAGAACACCTACATCATCACCATTGCGAAAACTGCCAACAAGGAGCTTAACTCCATTCTTTAGGACAGGAAAATATTCATTTTCCCCTCAAAGTACCTGGCCTACCAGTTGTTTGTGTAGTGCACAATAAAGGTCCCTATATGGCAGATAGAAAGTGTGCACATATTTCTGGCACCACACAATATGAACAAATAATATGCAACCGCTGCCATCCTGAAACAGGGCCCTCTGCAAGACTGGCCTACCCTGAGATAGGCAGCTGCACTGGAGGAAATCATGCCTACGGACTGGCTACTAGGCACATCTAGAGGGTGAATATCACGCCTGAATGTGGAGCAGGGAGAAGCCGGAACATTATTCACATCTCTAATCTAAAGGAAGTTATAACTGCTGTCACCGTTTCCTTTCTTCCACCCTCCCATTGCCCTGATCCTTGATTGAATTATCTGAGGCTTGTTGCAGAACTAGCAGTGGCCTGATTTTGGATTGCTTTGGTGCAAGCATTGCAGCATTATGATGAAAACCAAGGCCCAGCATCTGCGTAGCCTCAGGCTTCATTAAAGCATGGGGAAGGAAAGGTGTACCCATCATGCACCGAACAATGGCTGGGTTTCTCACCAAAAAAAACTAAGTGCCCAATGGGCAGGAAGATGGGAGATTTTCCCACCTGTTTTTTGCATGTACTTACCTGAATGAATCACCAACACTGCTTTACAAAGTGCCTCAAAGATTCACGCCAGAAAGTGGGGGGGGGGGGGGCGGGGCCTCACCCCATCGGAGAGGCGAGAATTAGCACGCTGAGTGGGCCACCGAAGATGCGCAAATCTGTCAGTGGAGAGATTGGCACATACGCGCTGATCCCCCCCCCCCCCCCCCCCCCCCATTGCTGGCCTATCGGGCCCCCTCTCCCTCCTTTTGATCCCATTGCAGAGTGGTAGCAGGTCACCCCCCCCCCTCCCCCCAATAGGTTGTGCCCCCTTGGTACTGCCCGGTGGGCAATGTCAGGGTGCCTGGTGGCACTACCAGGCTGGCAATGCCCAAGGGGTCAATCACAAAGCCGACAGTTTTAGGTAAGATTAATAAGTGAAATCTGTTTTATGTAACACAATGTATTGGTCAAGGACAGGTTGTCCCCTTATTGAGGAATGATTCCATCTCTACTGCCTGTCTTTACATTACCCAAGCAGCAGTGTAGTTCCTTTTTGCTCATAATATAATCACCTCAAGAACAAGCCTGATCTTATCCTCAACAGACATCCATATCCAGTTACCACAAGGAAGTGCCACTGAGTAACAATGGCAAGGAGGATGTCTGTCCAATATGTGACCCCCCCCCTCCGACCTCCCAGGGAGGCCTCAATGGCTCTGTCCCCGCCAGCAGGGTGAGCATGCCTGTTCCCCATTGGTTGGGAAGCAGTTGTAAACCCCGTGAGTGGGAATTTCTCCCGATTTCCCCCTTATTTAGTTCTAGTTTCACCTACCAGTGGAAACAACCTCCCTTCATCATTTTATGTTACTATAAGATCCCCCCTCATTCGTCTGAATTTCAGTGAGTAGAGCCCCAGTCTTTTCAGTCACTCCTCATAAGTCAACCCTCAACTCTGGAATCAACCTAGTGAATCTCCTCTACACCCCCTCCTATGCCAATATATCCTTTCTCAAGTAAGGAGACCAAAACTGTACACAGTATTCCTGGAATACCTGTCATTGCACTGGAAAGGAGGATACAGCTGCAACACAATCTTCCTGTTTTTAAACTCCATCCCTCTAGCAATGATGGACAAATTTCAATTTGGCTTCTTAATTACCTGCTGCACCTGCAACCCAACTGTTTGTGATTCCTGCACAAGGACACCCAGGTCCCTCTGCACAGCAGCATGCTGCAATTTTTTACCATTTAAATAATAGTCCATTTTGCTGTTATTCCTACCAAAATGGATGATGTCACATTTACCAACATTGTACTCCATCTGCCAGACCCTTGCCCACCCACTCACTTAGACTATCTGTATCCCTTTGCAGACTTTCAGTGTCCTCTGCACACCTTGCTCTACCACTGATCTTCGTGTAATCCGTGAACTTTGACACACTACACTTGGTCCCCAACTCCAGATCATCTATGTAAATTGTAAACAATTGCGGTCCCAACACTGATCCCTGAGGCACAGCACTAGTCACTATTAGAAGACCCACCTCTGTTCTCTGCTACTTCATCCCAATTGTTTCTAGTCCTCACCCATCACACCACCAGCTACTCCCCTTGGCTCCTCGTATCCTCCTTTCCAGTGCAATGACAGCTCCCCCAATGGCCTGTCATACCTTCCATGCCACCTCCATAGCCAGTCTTCCAGTATCCACCGTGTGCAACCTCAGGAGCCATCTTCAGATGAAAAAATAAACTTCTAACAATCTGTTCTTAGTCATACATACTTGATAGTGGAAAAAATACCGAATTCATAAAACCCATTAAAAAAGGGCAGGATTAAATGGTTGTGCCCACTGCCACCTTGTGGTAATTCTCACAAGGTTGATGGATCTTTAAACAATCTGTCAAGCTGCCTGTCCCTTCCTTGATTCCCGTAGTGGGTGGGACCAGAATATTTACTCCAAAGATTCTAAATCTCCTCAACGGGTTAATCCCTTCTTTAAAAACAAAATTCTATTCCGTTCCCACACCAGACAACCAATCCTTAATAGCCTATTTAAACTGTTAATCTGTAAATTCAAATGATCTTGCTCAGTTCAGCTTTCCCTCCGTATGAATCACACCCACCCTCTTTGATCACTGGCAAATTTGAATCTGATGGAAATGGGGGCTGAACTTCTGCATCCAGGTCCAGCCACCAAGTTTTCCTGGCTTCGTGAAAAACTGGCCCTAATACTCAATCATTGTTAGTTATCGGCGTTCAGTCCAGTTGAACATCCCTTGGTAAATCAGCAGTTACCTGGGAGTGCAATCAGAACCAAAATAACTGAAATACAGATAAAACAGACATGAAATGCAAATAACAAACTTAGTTTGTGCAACTTTTCCTTTTCAATTGTCTGAGTCCAAGTCATGCAGATCCATTCTTCACCTTCTGTCAGAGGGTGAAGAATGAACTATGATAAGAAACGGGGATGGACGTAGCAATTAGATTTGAATTATCTAAGGGTCTAATTATTGAATTTTACAACCCCTTCTGCCAGCAGTATTTTCCAGTTCCACCAAATATATGGATGTATGTTTGAATGGTCTGCCACATTTTCCAGTTGCCAGGGCCGTAACATTCCACCCAAGCTTGTTTCTTAATATATTATAGGATTCTTAAGCTTTCAAAATAGCATAAGCAGGCAATATCTGTATTCACATTGGGTATAATAGCTTAAAAAGTCTTGGCTGAAAGCAATGGTTAAGTATGAGCCATCTGCTATATGCTGTCCAGTTCCTGATTTTTGTATCTTGCCTTCTGTCAAAAATTGCTTACATTATTTGGTAATAATCAATTTGCTTAATTGCATTTCATTTCAGGTTTCCCACTGGTGAGTTGCTTTATTCTGTAGTTTCAAGGTGAAAGTTCCTGTCTTTAGTAACAAACTCCACCCTCCTGATTCACACCTAGTTCATCTTTAAATCACTTTGTGCAGGGGAAAAGCCATTAGGAAAGCATGCCAAACCAAACATTTGAATGCTAAATTTGCCTATCTATCCAACTGTTTTCTCTTTAGCTGTACACCCAGGTTTTGCCCTGATTTTCAAAATGCATGATCTAATTTGAAGCGATTTTATTTGGAAAGGAAGACTGGTTAAATAATCCTTGCTACTGTGATCAGGACATGCACCAGAATACTTGACAAATCATACTTGTAACAAGCCACGTTCCTGAGATTGAGTTTCTCGAGCATTTTTAGAGAAATCTTTTTCCCAATTCAAATTGCTAGTATCCTGCTCCTTAGAGTAGCTGAACCAACATATGACTGGATCTTACTGATTGTGGAAAGAAATAGTGGTGATGGAAGCATGGTGGGAGGTGTCAACTGTATGTAGGCATGCAATAACTGTTGGTTGAGGATGGAATTTATCCTATCGTTAACTGAAAAGCATTCCACCAAAATCATGATCTAAACTTCCACATTCTCCTGAAGTTGCTGGAAGATAATTCTGAGTAAGATGTTTGCCCTACAGGAACTGAAGTAGATGAGTGCCAGAATTCTATGCCCTGCCCGCCACGGAATCAGAATGAGCATGGGGTGGACAATAGAAATGTCCGTTGACCTTTGGTGGGATTTTCCAGTCTCGGGTTGAGCAAGGCTGTAAATCCCACGCAATGACACTTTCCAAGTTAAAGTTCACTTATTTAAGCATTAACAGTTGTACGTGTCCAGCAGCATGTACTAAGCATAAGTTTGAATCAAATAAGATTGCACCAGAAGCTCACATACATTTTTATTCTTTCACAGGATGTGGGCGTTACTGGCAAAGCCAGCATTTATTGCCCATCCCCAATTGCCCTTAAGGTGGTAATGAGCTGCCTTCTTGAACCACTGCAGTTCACGTGGTGTAGGTACACCCGCAGTGCTGGTGGGAAGAGTTCCAGGATTTTGACCCAGTGACAGTGAATTAATGACGATTATAGTTCCAAGTCAGGATGGTGGTTTATGACTTGGAAGGGAACTTGCAGGTGATAGTGCTCTCATGCATCTGCTGCCCTTGTCCTTCTTCTAGCTCTTGAAGGTCATGTGTTTGAAAGATGCTGTTTCAGGATCCTTAGTGACTTACTGCAGTGCACTGCTGCCACTCGACAACTGTGGTGGTGGAGAGAGGGAATGTTTAAAGTGGCAGATGCAGTAATGGTTAAATGTGAAGTTATACGAATTGGTGTGAAAAACAGAAATGAAGAGTACGATTTAAATTTTAAAAATTCGTTTACAGGATGTGGGCATCGCTGGCTGGCCAGCATTTATTGCCCATCCCTAATTGCCCTTGTTCAGAGGACATTTAAGAGTCAACCACAGTGCTGTGGGTCTGGAGTTGCATGTCGGTCTGACCAAGAAAGCATGACAGCTTTCCTCCCCTAAAGGTCATCAGTGAACCAGATGGGTTTTTATAACAATCAGCAATAGTTTTATGGTTGTTGCTGGACTTTTTAACTTTTACTCCACTCTTAAAGTTACAAAGCCAATGCGCAGAGCAGGCGAGCCCTTAATCCATCTTCTTGCTTGCTCACAAAACCAATTCAAATTGAACCCAATTCATGGTCCCCACAAGAAAGACTTACAAGATCCAAGCTGACAAGAGAAGACATTGCATCTGATATTGGGCTTGGTCTGATGCTTAATCTTGGCCAAAAGGCTGAGAAGCACACCCTTGCCAAGTGATCATTGTCTCACTCTTAATTCCAGATTTCTTTTATTGAATTCAAATTTCACCATCTGCCATGGTGGGGTTTGAACCCCGACTCCCAGAGCATTACCCTTATCTCCAGATTATTAGTCCGCTGACAATACCAGTATGCCGCTGCATAGTGAGAAATTGGGAAGTGTGGATGTACAAAGGAAGCTGGTTGTCCTTGTACACAAGTCAACGAAAGTGGAGAGGCAGTTACAGTGAGCAACTAGGATGGCAAATGGTATATTGTCCTTCATTGCAAAAGGATTTGAGTTCAGAAGTAATGATGTCTTACTGCAGTTATACAGGGCCTTGGTAAGACCACACTTATAGAGTATTGTATGCATTTTGGTATCCTTACCCAAGAAAGGATATACTTGCCATAGAGATGTGCAGCAGATATTCACTAGGCTGATACTGGGGTTGTCCTATAAGGAGAGATTGGGCCTATATTCACTAATGTTTAAAAGGATGAGAGGAGATCTGATTGACACATGTAAAATTCTAACATACTAGATGCAGGGAGGATGTTTTCCCTGGATGGGGAGTCTAGAACCAGGGGACACAATCTCAGGATATGGCGTAGACCATTTAGGGCTGAGAGGAGGAAACAGCTCTTCACTCACAGGGTAGTGAAGCTGTGTAATTCTCTACCACAGTGGACTGTGGAGGCCAAATCACTGAATTCAGGTAAAAGATAGATTTTTTTTTTAGATTTTTAATTGTATCAAGGGGAGAAAGCGGGAATATGGCATTTAGATGGAGGATCAGCCATGATCATATTGAATGGTGGGGAAGGCTTGAAAGGCTGAATAGTCTACTCATGCTTTTAGTTTTTATGTTTAACTATTTTTGATAGCCAATAACTTCAAAGTGGCCTTGTCTTTATGATTTATTTATCTGTAGTTTTCCTGAGCTGATAAAGCTTATTCATTTCAGACCTATCTTAGTGGTTCGTAAAAGACATCGCTGTTACTTAATGGTTCATTGTGCTGTCATGTGGCTATGCTTTTCAGTCAGTGATAATGCGGTGTGAAGTTGTTTTCCACTAAATTATCTACTGTTCTATCTAAAAATTGTTTAACAGCTGTGTCCTAGAAGGCTTATTATTCAGCTCCCGAGAGTAGACTGTCAAAAAAAACTTGCATCGTTATAATTCCTTAACACCATAAAGTATCCCAAGGTGCTTCAAAGTTGGCGGTCAGACCACCGTAGGACTTAAAGAAAAGAGGGAGGATGCTATTTTGCCCATCAAGCTTGTGCCTGCTGTCTGCAAATGTAATTTAGCTAGTTTCATCCCCTGCATTTTCTTCCCTTCAGATGCTTATCCAGTTTTCTTTTGAAAACCAAAAATTTGTCTCTGCCAACCTATCAGGCAGTGCATTCCAGATCCTAACCATTCTTTTTTTAAAAACATGTTTTTCTTCTCATCATCTTTGGTTATTTTGCCAATCCCTTTAAATTCTATGCCCTTGGGTTCTTGATCTTTCTGCCAATGGGAACAGTTTCTCTCTATCTATTCTGTCTAGACCCCACATGTTCCTGCATATTTCTATTCAATCTTCAAGGAAAACAACCCTGGTTTCTCCAGCCCATGTAACTGAAATCCCTCATCCAAGGATTCATTCTCGTAACTCTTTTCCCCACCCTCTCCAAAGCCTTCTGGAAGTGTAGTATCCAATATTGGATGCAATACTCCAGTTGTGATTGAACCAGTGTTTTGGAAAGGTACACCATAACTTTGATTTTGAACTCTAAGGCTCTATTTATAAGGCCCGGAATTCCATCTGCTTGTTTTACTTTTCTCAACATGCCCTGCCACCCTCAGTGATTTATGCACATTTATTCATTGGTCTATCTATTCCTGAACTCTCTTTAGAATTGTACTCTTATATTGCCTGTTCCCATTCTTCCAACCAAAATGAGTCCATTCACACTCTCTTGCATTCAGTTTCATCTGTGGGGTGTCTGCGCATTCTACCAGCCTGTCTCTGCCCTAGATGTCTATCAATATCTCATTACAGTTCACTATAATTCCAAGTTTTATGCCATCTGCAAATTTTAAAATTATGCTCTTAACGTCCATTATTAAAATAATTGGTCCTAGTGCCAACCCGAATTAAGGCAGGGGAGGTGATCAAGGGCATAGAAAATAAATGTGAGGAGAGATGTAGCAAAGCATAGAATACTAGAGTCTGGGATAGGAATGGATGAATGCTCACCACTTGTGTTAGAGCAGATGGAGGAGGAGAACACAATAGGTCAGATTCGGAAGAGTTTGGGGTGGAGGTGAGCTAAATTATGTTGTCTTGCATACAACACAGAAACAAACGGGCCTTTCAGCCCAGCTCCTCCATGCTACCATTTATTTTCTGCACATGCCCCCCCACTCCTCCATCCCCAATCCTCCTTCATTTAACCCCAACAGTGCATATTCTTTTGTTCATGTGATTGTCTCGCCTCCCATTAAATGCATCTCAGCTATTTGCCTCAACTGCTCCTTGTGGCATCTAAATCTACATTCTAACCACTCTGAATAAAGAGGGTTCTCCCAAAATCTCAATTTTATTCATTGGTGACTGTCTTATATTTATGACCCCTTGTTTTGGAGTCCCCCCATAATTGGAAATGTCTCTATGGTAACCCAATCAAACATTTTATAATCTTAAACATCTTTATCAAATCACCTCTCAGCCTTCTCTTTTCGAGATAAAGAGCCTCAGCATGTTCAATCTTTCTTGCTAGGGTAATCCTCTGAGTTCTGGTATCATTCTTGTGAATTTGTTTTGATAATTTCTCCTCTCTATATCCTTTTTATAATATGTAGGCCAGAGTGGTGCACAAACTCCATATATGAACTAAGCAAGGTTTGACATGAGCTTATAGTAACTTCTCTGCTTTTCAATTCTATCCCTCTAGAAATGAATCCCAGTGCTTAGATGGTTTGTTTTCTTATGGCCTTGTTAACCTGCGGTGTTACTTTTAGTGATTTGTATATCTGTACCTGAGATTCCTTTTGTTCCTCTGACTCATTTGGACTCTGATTACTCATGCAGTACGTGACCTACTTATTCTTCCTACAAAAACGCACCACCTGCAGTTACCAATTGTGAAATTAATTCACCCATAACATGTTCATTCTGCAAGTTTATTAATGTATCTCTATTTTGTTAAACCGCCCTCTCTAACTGTACCACCTATTAAGTGTCATGTGCAAATTTGATAATTTCTGATTCCCTAGTCCAATTTATTGATGTAAATTGTGATCATAGGTGAAACTATGAAAGAGGTTTTGCTGAGAAAGTATGAGCAGCTAGGGGCGAAGTTTAAAAAAGCAGAACCGTAAAGATAATCTCTGAATTGCTAGCTGAGTCGCAAGCAAATCAGCGTAGGGCAAATAAGATCAGAAAGCTGAATGCATGACTCAAAGACTCATGACGGAGAGATGGGTTATGATTCATGGGGATTCAGCACCAGTACTGGGGGTGGGGGGGGGGAAGGAGCTGTACCACTGGGACAATTTTCAATTGAACTGCACTAGGACCAATGTCCTGGTGAATCCAATAACTAGGGCTATAGGGAGGGCTTTAAACTAAATAGCGGAAGGCAGGGTTTACAGGAGGGGAGATTTGGAAAGTTAAGAAAAAGGACAAAACCATAGTACAGAGTAGTGATGGGTAGTAATAACTGAAGTGTGACAGGGAGGAACAGGGCGTAGAAACACAAAAGTGCACCAGCAATAGCGGATTGTGGCAAATATTCCTTGACCTGAAGTTCACGTTGTGAATAACATTTATTATGTCATTTGGACACTTCTGCTTTAACCACCTTCCCTTCGGTGTAACATCAGCTTTGGAGATATTCCAACAAACCATGTTGAACATTCTGGAAGGAAAAAAGGGAGTATTTGTCACATGGATGACCTACTTATCCATGGCACCAAAAGACGGGAGCATGATCACAGAAGTTCCGAAAGAGGCAGGTCTCATCTTAAATTAAAAGTTGAATTCATGAAAACAACTATTAAGTTAATGGGATCCATAAAACAACAAAGACAAAATGATAGATCTTCAAATGAAAACAGTCAGCGATGTCCCACAACTAATTCTGTTACTGATATTGAGAGATTCCTTAGAGTGGTCAATAGGATTGGTAAATTCATTCTGAACTTAGCTACAGTCACTGAACATTTGAGGGACATTTTACAAGATAAAATGGAGGTCCCAAAAGATGGTTTAAAAAAAATGCCAGTCCACTTTGTTTCCAGGGCATTTAACTGAAATGGAACAATGCTAATTTACTATAGAGGCAGAAGTGTTAAGAACATAAGAAATAAGAACATAAGAAATAGGAGCAGGAGTAGGCCATCTAGCCCCTCGAGCCTGCCCCGCCATTCAATAAGATCATGGCTGATCTGACGTGGATCAGTACCACTTACCCGCCTGATCCCCATAACCCTTAATTCCCTTACCGATCAGGAATCCATCCATCCGCGCTTTAAACATATTCAGCGAGGTAGCCTCCACCACCTCAGTGGGCAGAGAATTCCAGAGATTCTCCACCCTCTGGGAGAAGAAGTTCCTCCTCAACTCTGTCTTAAACCGACCCCCCTTTATTTTGAGGCTGTGTCCTCTAGTTTTAACTTCCTTACTAAGTGGAAAGAATCTCTCCGCCTCCACCCTATCCAGCCCCCGCATTATCTTATAAGTCTCCATAAGATCCCCCCTCATCCTTCTAAACTCCAACGAGTACAAACCCAATCTCCTCAGCCTCTCCTCATAATCCAAACCCCTCATCTCCGGTATCAACCTGGTGAACCTTCTCTGCACTCCCTCCAATGCCAATATATCCTTCCTCATATAAGGGGACCAATACTGCACACAGTATTCCAGCTGCGGCCTCACCAATGCCCTGTACAGGTGCATCAAGACATCCCTGCTTTTATATTCTATCCCCCTCGCAATATAGGCCAACATCCCATTTGCCTTCTTGATCACCTGTTGTACCTGCAGACTGGGCTTTTGCGTCTCATGCACAAGGACCCCCAGGTCCCTTTGCACGGTAGCATGTTTTAATTTGTTTCCATTGAGATAGTAATCCCATTTGTTATTATTTCCTCCAAAGTGTATAACCTCGCATTTATCAACGTTATACTCCATTTGCCATATCCTCGCCCACTCACTCAGCCTGTCCAAATCTCTCTGCAGATCTTCTCCGTCCTCCACACGATTCACTTTTCCACTTATCTTTGTGTCGTCTGCAAACTTCGTTACCCTACACTCCGTCCCCTCCTCCAGATCATCTATATAAATGGTAAATAGTTGCGGTCCGAGTACCGATCCCTGCGGCACGCCACTAGTTACCTTCCTCCAACCGGAAAAACACCCATTTATTCCGACTCTTTGCTTCCTGTCGGATAGCCAGTCCCCAATCCACTTTAACACACTACCCCCAACTCCGTGTGCCCTAATCTTCTTCAGCAGCCTTTTATGGGGCACCTTATCAAACGCCTTTTGGAAATCCAAAAACACCGCATCCACCGGTTCTCCTCCATCAACTGCCCTAGTCACATCTTCATAAAAATCCAACATGTTCGTCAAGCACGACTTTCCCCTCATGAATCCATGCTGCGTCTGATTGATCGAACCATTTCTATCCAGATGCCCTGCTATCTCCTCTTTAATAGTGTTGGCAATAACCATGGCATCAGAGATTATCAGATTATTTGATGGGATTACCAGGCAGACTACAAACCATTGGTCATCCTTCTTAATTCCACAGATGGTCAAAATGCCTCTTGTGTTTCAGATTCAGTCCGATACATTATCATTATGTATATGTACCAGGAAAAACATAGACCACAACTGACGCATTATCTAGAGCTATTGCTCATCAAGCAGTAACCCAAAGCTCAATGTGCATTTCAGAGGTGGAAGTATTTTCATCGGTCATAACCGACTCTACCAGACTGAGAGAAAAAAAAACTACAAGAAATCACAATAGGAAAAAGTGGAGTGTACCCAGGTTAGGAAATCTTGCCAAGAGGGTTGATCAAAATGTAGTCCAAGCAATCAGCTCTTATGAATGTACCACAGAGAAAACATCTAATAATAGTGGACGATCTTCTAGTATTTAACCATAGATAGGTAATACCCAAGGCTCTAAGGGAGGAGATTCTTCATAAAATCCATGGTGTTTACCTGGGGATAATGAAATGTAGAGCTTGTACACATCTGTCTGGTGGCCAGGAATTTCAAAAGCAATTCAAGACTTCATATTTGTCGTGCCATACTTGTGTAATTAATGGCCAAATACAAATAGAAACTTTTACTGTCTAGTTTTCAAGACAGGCTCTGGAAAAGATTGGAACTAGATGTCTTTGACATTTGAAGAAAAGCATGCTTTATCACAGTGGATTATTATTCAAGCTGGTTAGAAGCTACCAGACTGTCTGCTGTGATGGTTGAGACTGCGATAAGAGCATCAAAGAATATCTTTTCAATACATGGTTTTCCAGACTAAGTTGTTTTGGCAGTGGCCCACAGTTCATGAATGAAAATTTAGCAGAAAACAATAGAGTCAATCACATTATTAGTTCTCCTCTTCACCCACAGACCAATGGAGAGGTTGGGAGAGTGGTGAAAACCATTAAAATGCTAATGGTTAAAAATAGTGATGGCGTTTAGCCTTGTCGAATTATAGAACACCTTTGAGTAATGGCTCTTCACTGGCAGAGTTGTTTATGGGCCGAACTTTGAAAACACAGATTCCATTGTTAAAGCAGAACTTAAAACCCAATGTTACAGCAGATGACCATAAGAGTAAAAAATATAGAGAAATGATCAGAGAAAAACTGCAGAACTGATATAACTCCAAGCATAAAGTGAAGTCTTTAATAATACCAGTACCAGGTTAGAAAGTATGGATCATAGATCGAAAGTCTGAAGGTACAGACCTTGAGCATCCTTTCTGGATATATCACAGCTTGGTATGGCTCCTGTTCTGACCAAGACCGCAAAAAACTACAAAAGGTTGTGAACATAGCCCAGTCCATCATGCAAACCAGCCTCCAATCCATAGAATCCATCAATACTTCCCACTGCCTCTGATAATGCTGGCTGCTTTTCCATGACCCCACGTACCCTGGACATGCTCTCTTCCACCACCTTCCATCGGGGAAAAAGATACAAACGTCTGAGATCATGTACCAACTGACACAAGAATAGCTTCCTCTCTGCTGCTATCAGACTTTTAAATGGACCTACCATATAGAGTCATTGAGTCAAAGAGGTTTACAGCATGGAATCAGGCCCTTTGGCCAACTTGTCCATGTTACCCTTTTTTTAAACATCTAAGCTATTCCCAATTGCCTGCATTTGGCCCATATACCTCTATACCCATCTTACCCATGTAACTATCTATCTGCTTTTTAAAAGACAAAATTGTACCCGCCTCTACTCCTACCTCTGGCAGCTTGTTCCAGACACTCACTACCCTCTGCGAAAAAATTGCCCCTCTGGACCCTTTTGTATCTCTCCTGTCACTTGAACCTATGATGTGGAGATGCTGGCGTTGGACTGGGGTAAACACAGTAAGAAGTCTCTCAACACCAGGTTAAAGTTCAACAGGTTTATTTGGTAGCACAAGCCACTAGCTTTCATCAGGTGAGTGGGAGTTCTGTTCACAAACAGGGCATATAAAGACACAAAATCAATTTATAAAATAATGGTTGGAATGCGAATCTTTACAGGTAATCCAGTCTTAAAGGTACAGACAATGTGAATGGAGAGAGCGTTTAAGCACAGGTTAAAGAGATGTGTATTGTCTCCAGCCAGGACAATTAGTGAGATTTTGCAAGCCCAGGCAACTCATGGGGGTTACAGATAGTGTGACATGAACCCAAGATCCTGGTTGAAGCTGTCCTCGTGTGTGGAACTTGGCTATCAGTCTCTGCTCAGCAACTCTGCGTTGTCGTGTGTCGTGAAAGCCGCCTTGGAGAACGCTTACCCGAAGATCAGAGGCCGAATGCCTGTGACCACTGAAGTGTTCCCCAACAGGAAGAGAACACTTGCCTGGTGATTGTCAAGTGGTGTTCATTCATCCGTTGTCGTAGCATCTGCATGGTCTCCCCAATGTACCATGCCTCGGGACATCCTTTCCTGCAGCGTATCAGGTAGACAACGTTGGCCGAGTTGCAAGTGTATGTACCTGGTGGATGGTGTTCTCACGTGAGATGATGGCATCCGGCACGTCTTGCAGAGGTGGTTGTGGCAGGGTTGTGTGGTGTCATGGTCACTGTTTTTCTGAAGGCTGGGTAGTTTGCTGCGGACAATGGTCTGTTTGAGGTTGTGCGGTTGTTTGAAGGCAAGAACTGGGGGTGTGGGGATGGCCTTGGCGAGATGCTCGTCTTCATCAATGACATGTTGAAGGCTCCAGAGAAGATGTCGTAGCTTCTCCGCTCTGGGGAAGTACTGGAGACGAAGGGTGCTCTGTCCGCCGTGTCCCGTGTTTGTCTCCTGAGGAGGTCGGTGCGGTTTTTCGCTGTGGCGCGTTGGAACTGTCGATCGATGAGTCGAGCACCATATCCTTTTTTTATGAGGGCATCTTTCAGCGTCTGGAGGTGTCTGTTGCAATCCTCCTCATCTGAGCAGATCCTGTATATACGGAGGGCTTGTTCATAGGGAATGGCTTCTTTAACGTGTTTAGGAAGCTGGAGAAGTGGAGCATCGTGAGGTTATCCAAGGGCTTGCGGTACAGTGAAGTGCTGAGGTGACCGTCCTTGATGGAGATGCGTGTGTCCAAGAATGCAACCAATTCCGGAGAATAGTCCATGGTGAGTCTGATGGTGGGATGGAACTTGTTGATGTCATCATATAGTTGTTTCAGTGATTATTCGCCATGAGTCCAAAGGAAGAAAATGTCATCGATGTATCTATTGTATAGCATCGGTTGAAGGTCCTGTGCGGTCTCGAGGTCTTGTTCGAACCTGTGCTTGAAGATCTTGGCATACTGAGGTGTGAATTTGGTCCCCATGGCTGTTCCGTGTGTCTGGATGAAGAACTGGTTGTTGAAGGTGAAGACATTGTGGTCCAGGATGAAGCGGATGAGTTGTAAAATTGGATCTGGAGATTGGCAGTTGTCGGCGTTGAGTACTGAGGCAGTTGCAGCAATGCCATTGTCGTGGGGGATGCTGGTATAGAGTGCCAAGACATCCATTGTGACAAGGAGTGCTCCTGGTTCAACTGCTCCATGTGTGCTGAGTTTCTGTAGGAAGTCCATAGTGTCGCGACAAAAGCTGGGGGTTCTTTGTACAATGGGTTTCAGGATGCCTTCGACATAGCCGGTGGTTCTCGCACTGGGTCCCATTGCCCAATACGATGGGATGGCCAGGTGTGTTTGCCTTGTGTATCTTCGGGAGGCAGTAGAGATCTCCAACACGGGGAGTACGTGGGATGAGAGCACGGAGGGTGCTCTGAAGGTCCAGATCAAAGGTCTTGATCAGTCTGAGTTGACGGGTGTGTTCTTTGGTCGAATCTGCGGGTAACTGTCTGTAGTGTTCCTCATTGTTCAGTTGTGGGTACACTTCTTTGCAGTAATCCATTCTGTTCAGTATGACGATGGCCCCTCATTTGTCTGCTGGTTTGATGACAATGTTGCGGTTGGTCTTGAGAGCATGGATGGTGTTGCGTTGTGCTTGGGTGATGTTCGGGGCTGTCTTGTAAGTGCAGCTGATGAATCTGGTGTTGACGCACCTCCCTGACGGCTTGGGCGTACATGTCAAGTCAAGGGCAGCGGCCTTCCGGAGGAGTCCAATTCGACTTGAACCTATGCCCTCTAGTTTTAGACTCCCCTACCTTTGGGAAAAGATATTGACTATCTAGCTGATCTATGCCCCTCATTATTTATAGACCTCTATAAGATCACCCCTAAGCCTTTTATGCTCCAGAGAAAAAAAAGTCCCAGTCTATTCTTATAACTCAAACCATCAAGTCCTGGTAGCATCCTAGTAAATTTTTCCTGTACTCTTTCTAGTTTAATAATATCCTTTCTATAACAGGGTGACCAGAACTGTACACAGTATTCCAAGTGTGGCCTTACCAATGTCTTGTACAACTTTATATAAATTTATATAAATGATCTGGAAGAAGGAGTAACTGGGGTGATCAGTAAGTTTGCGGACGACACAAAACTGGCAGGACTTGCAGATAGTGAGGAACATTGTCAGAGGCTACAGAAGGATATAGATAGGCTGGAAATTTGGGCAAGGAAATGGCAGATGGAGTTCAATCCTGATAATTGCGAAGTGATGCATTTTGGTGGGAATAATGTAGGGAGGAGCTACACGATAAATGGAAGAACCATAAAGGGTGTAGAGACGCAGAGGGACCTGGGTGTGCAAGTCCACAGATCTTTGAAGGTGACGTCACAGGTGGAGAAGGTGGTGAAGAAGGCATATGGCATGCTTGCCTTTATAGGACGGGGCATAGAGTATAAGAGTTGGGGTCTGATGTTGCAGATGTATAGAACGTTGGTTCGGCCGCATTTGGAATACTGCGTCCAGTTCTGGTCGCCACACTACCAGAAGGACGTGGAGGCTTTGGAGAGAGTACAGAGGAGGTTTACCAGGATGTTGCCTGGTATGGAGGGGCTTGGTTATGAGGAGAGATTGGGGAAACTGGGGTTGTTCTCCTTGGAAAGACGGAGGATGAGGGGAGACTTAATAGAGGTGTATAAAATTATGAAAGGCATAGATAGGGTGAACGGTGGGAAGCTTTTCCCCGGGTCGGTGGTGACGTTCACGAGGGGTCATAGGTTCAAGGTGAAGGGGGGGAGGTTTAACACAGATATCAGAAGGACATATTTCACACAGAGGGTCGTGGGGGCCTGGAATGTGTTGCCAGGCAAGGTGGTGGAGGCGGACACACTGGGAACATTTAAGACTTATCTAGACAGCTATATGAACGGAGTGGGAATGGAGGGATACAAAAGAGTGGTCTAGTTTGGACCAGGGAGCGGCGCGGGCTAATTGTTCCTTGTTTCTCGTTTCAAGGCTTCATTCTATGATCATCTTGCTGGTGCCAGTACAGAGCGAGACTGCGGATAGTTGGGAACCTGTCTCGGGGGCAGGGAATTCATATGGTGTTCGTGGAAGTGGAAATGACTAGGGTTGGGAAGCATTTTCCGATCGGGGCCATTGTGATCTCCTGGACTCGTTTCGATCGCCTCAGGGGGTCGGAGAGGAATTTCCCAGATTTTTTTTCCCCATATTGGCCCTGGGGTTTTTCACTCTGGGTTTTCGCCTCTCCCTGGAGATCACATGGTCTGGAATGGGGGGGTGGGGGTGAGTTAATAGGTTGTAATGAACAAAGCATCGTAGCTGTGAGGGACAGCTCGGTGGATAGGATATTGGTATGTAGATAGACTGGAAAATTGGGCGGGGATCCTGGATTCAGGATTCAATCCTGGACCGGGGAGCGGCGCGGGCTTGGAGGGCCGAAGGGCCTGTTCCTGTGCTGTATTGTTCTTTGTTCTTTGTTAACTTCAAGACGTCCCAACGCCTGTATTCAATGTTAGCTGATCTTTTCTCTGCACCCGAGCTATGACTGTAACACTATTCCGCACTCTTCCCTATGTACTCGCTGAATGATGTTTCGACTATATAGTGTAAGAAACAATATTTTTCGCTATCCCAATACATGTGACAGTAATAAATCAAATAAACAAACCGAAAACTATATTCCATACTCATTCAAATTCTGTTTAGAAGAAACAGAATATCTCTAATATTGAGAGAGGCTTCTATGAGAGGCTAGAATATCACAAGCTCTGGGATGACCACCCCCCTCCCCACCCAGTCAGGTTCCCCAGCGGCATGACCAGTGCAAATCGCATTCCACTGCTGGCTAATGGCAAGCCACCTCCACTGCTGGGAAATACGCCATGAGGGAAGGACAGAAACCCTCACCCAAAGACTATATTAATTACCTCCTGGAATGTTGATCCCGTCAGTGAACTGATTAAGGACATTAATTATCCTTAATCAACCATGACGAGAACAAGGTCAGAGAGAGCTGCAAAGGCACTGTACCTGAGAATTTCAGACTTTGGGGAGAGTTGATGGTAATGCAAATCGTTAAAGAAAATAGTTTTAAAATTGTTAGTTTAAAAAAAAGAGTTGAGGTATTTGGGTGGATGGGGGAAATGTAGACTAATGGATTAATAGTTACGGTAATGAGATAGTGATGTGTGCCATAACCTAACAGTGCTATCAGCAGTCATCTGAAAGAGACTAAGGATAAGCTGGAATAGTCTGTACAAGACCGAAGTTGACTTATCTCGAAGCTTGGAATGCACTATATATAAATCAATGAGTTTTTGAAGAAACATACTCGAGTTAAACGTAAGGTACTTGGGTAGTGAGAAACCTTTCCAATCTAGAACAGGCAATTAGTTATGCAAAGAAAGGTCCAAATAGTATTCGAAGTGGAAACCAAACAACAAACTATGATTGACTGCAACAACTACTTGACATAACCCAAGCATGTCCTTGGTATTACACCATCACTGGTGAAACATGTTACATTATTACTCTAGCTGCATAATATATTTTTATGCACGTGTGCACACACCCTCCTCACTGATACTGCAAACTGATCATATATGTACTATTTGTCCAGTGATTTAGTTCTGCATATGCTACATATTATATTAGAAATAATGTTGAGAGAAACAACAGCCTCTGATTTAATAGACATTTTTCACAGCAGCAAAATTTCTATTTCCATATAAAAGATAGTACACTTTGGAAATGTGTTCAAATCCCTCTTAGACGAAAGGTTAAGCCATGGCACGTATTTTAGCAGTTGTGTCTCACTTACGTAATTTATTTGGATACAAGAGCTGTAAATCTTCTCTGTACTCCATCCTCACTGCTTCTGTCGGTGCTTTTGGTCTGTACAAGCAATACTTGCATTTATATAACTTCTTTCATACCCTCAGGATTTCGCAAACCATTTCCCAGTCAATTGATTAAGTTTGAACTGCATTGTGTTATTTTCTCATACACACACACAAAAGCCCCATAAACTGTAAATGGATTGATAACCAGGTAACTATTTTGTTAAAATAGTTGTTGGCTGAGGGATAAATGTTGGGCAGGACATTGTTACCTTGTTCTCCTTCTTCGAATACTGGTAAGAGATAAAGACGGTCGATGGGAACTTGGTTTAATGTGTCTATCATGATGACTATATGAAGTGTCAGCTTAAAACTATCTGAAATTAAGAATTTACCAATGACCATGAAACGATTATCAGGGAAAAAAACCCATCTGGTTCACTCTTAAGAAGGGAAATCTGCCATCCTTGCCTCGTCTGGCCTACATGTGACTCCACAGCCACAGCAGTGTGGTTGCCTTTGGGCAACGAGGGATGGGCAATAAATACTCCATGTCCCACAAATGAATTTTTTTTAAAAAAGCTAGATTAGGTGTTCAAGTCTCTGGACTGGCACTTGAACCCATGAAATTCTGATGTAGGTGAGAGTGCTGCCATAGAACCAAGCCTGCTGCATATTGACAATGTAAATATATAATTAGCATGCAATTTGTAAAGCAATTGAAGTAGGGATTGCATTTGTTCTCAGTAATTAGTATTTGAGCTAAAACACCGCGCAAGTAATTGTTTAACCATATTATAGAATTCAAAAAGCCACAGAGCTAAAACAGTAAACCGGTTCTGAGACTAGGTATTATGTTGGTTGGTTCTAATTCAGTGAAGTATGATAATCCACCCTTTATGAAAAGATGCATTTTTGTCAAAAGTAAGGAGAAGGCCTCTTTTGATGTAATTAACCACCCTCTAATGAAATTACTTTTGCAGAAATTGCATGTTTCTAAGCCAATTATTCCTGCAATAATTGAAAAGAAACATGGGTAATCTCCCACCTTTGTGTTAGAAAGGGAATTTTTCACCTTTTTGTTTACTGTGATTCAAGAGCAATGAGATAAATACCCGTGGATGCTGGAAATCTGGAATAACAGAGGTAAGTGGACTGTTTGGTCCTTGCAATGAAGAGGATATATACTGTAAAATGGGTTGACTATTTTTTATTCATTTATGGATGTGAACGTCAGTGGCTGGGCCAGCATTTATTGTTCTGTTCCAGAAGTCATTTGATAGTCATTGCTATGGATCTGGAGTCACATTAGGCTAGACCAGGTAAGGACAGCAGATTTCCTTCCCTAAAAGGGTCATTAGTGACATTAGTGAACCAGATAGGTTTTTACAACAATGGTTTCATGGTCATGTCATCATTAGATTTTTAGATCTAGATTTTTATTTAATTCAAATTTCACCATGGCTGGATGCTAAACTAGGTCCAAACATCTTGCCTGGGTCTTTGGATTATTAGTCCAATGACAATACCACTGTGCCACTGCCTTCCAATAAGTTTAATGTTACCAATTTTGCATTTACTGAAAATAAACCCAAACAAATGTTAGGATTTAACTGGTGTGTACAATAAGCATAACATTTATTTACAATGTTTAACATTTCCTCATTATTACCTCCCCTAAAATTTTGGCTTCTTGTCAATTTCCCTCCTTGCAACTGAATTTTATTAATAAAAGGTTATACTTTTTAAATTGTCAAGTTTGCCTTAACCACAGCTTTGGATAATTCATTCCTACACATACATTATGCCAGGCACATTAAAATAAAGCCATCAACAGAGCAGTCAGTTCGTGCTCTAACAATTGGAATTACAAAAGGATTCAAATACGATCCTGTACCCACTCCTAATCCAAGCCAGGCAAGGGGAACATAGGAAGAGGAATAAGCCATTCCTCAAACCTGTTCCACCATACAGTTAGATCTTAGCCTATTTTCACTTCAACTCCTTTGCTCCATATCACTTGATACCCTTTCCTAACAAAATTCTATTGATCACTATAGTACTGCTTCAATGAAGGAAAGAGGGGAAATCAAGTGAGAACACCTTGCTTAAATATTGTCGTGGCTCTTGGTAGCCAACCAGCAAGGAGCAATGTCAAAGGTTTGGGAGTATTCTGATGCCTCAAAGACTCTTTGATCTGTGTTATTAAGTCAAAATACATGCATGTCTACACTGTCAACAGATTTAAGGACTTATTAAGATTATGGAATAATAGAATCCCTACAAGGCAGAAGGAGGCTATTTGGCCTATCGAGTCTGCGCTAACTCTCAAAGAGCATCTTGCCCAGGCCTAACCCTCTGCCCTATCCGTAAACGCGCACACTTACCATGGCTGATCCTGCACACCTTTGGACTGTGGGAGGAAACCGGAGCACCTAGAGGAAGCCCAAGCAGACGCAGGAAGATGTGCAAACTCCACAGTCAGCCAAGGCTGGAAATTGAACCCTGATCTCTGGTGCTGTGAGGTAGGATGCTAACCACTGTGTCTCCATCTAGCATATACATCGTTGAACTCAATTTTTGAGTTCAGTACATCAATTCCAAAATGCTGCCCATTTGTCCACAGCAAACACAACTTTCAATGTGCAAGGCTCTCCGTTAACAAACATTTGTAATGATTTTTCCTAATCTATGTTGATTGAAACCTGCAAGTTAGCACTAAATTTCAGTTAACCCACTGTCTTTTTTTTTGAAGGATGGATTTCTAATGTGTTTTTACTGTTGGCATATCAGAGAATATGTAGCTGTAAGTTTAAAGCTTGAAGGCGGCACATGACTCAGCATCCTTCAAATGCAGGTTACTTTATAGCAGTGAAGGATAAATCTGATAATTCTGCTGAACTTTCATTACAAACAAACAGCCTTCGTGCTTCTCACCACATTTTCCAACTAATTTGATGTAATCCCAGCATTAACAACTTATCACTAAAAACATGCAGAATGTGAAAGATCCTGTTTCATCAGCATCATAGCTATCTGAATTTAGAATTGTGCCTGTAGGCTTTGTAAATCTACTGTCATTGTAATGGATATTTGACTACTAAAGTAATGGGCTTAAGGTACATTTGTAGTTTACTGTGCATAACATTGAACATTTCATTTATATTGGTAACATTTAAATGTCTCAGCACAATACTTTAAGCATATCTCTTGTAAATACAATCTCCCATGTGCATTCTGTACTTTGCAGTAATGATCAAATATTACCTTTGCCTTTTTTGCTAAAATCCCACAAAGAAAATATTGCATTGTAGTGCTTTAATAGACTAGGAAGTCACAAAGTGCTTTACAAGCCAGTGTATTCACTGTTGTAATGTAGGCAACCAACAGTGTTTGATAATTATATTTTGCTAACCTTTGTGCATTTAGGTATTATGGTACCACCCACCAAAATTGCATTTTCAGTTGTCTATAATATTGGTAACTAGATTTGGATTTGTGAAAGGGTTTATTACAGTTGTCTAAACATTTGCATTCATAGTTACATAAACAAAACACGATTCTTAATTTTAGAGAAGGCAATGTTGATCAAAGGCTTTAGGAACATAAAAGGCTAATGGTACCTATTAATTACCACTGACAGTCATATTTCTCGCAGTCAGAATTCGATTCAGTCGGGTTTAATTCGCAGCTGGGGTCACTGTGCAGACTCCGCACAGTCATTCTCCCCGTGTCTGTGTGGGTTTCCTCCAGGTGCTCCAGTTTCCTCTCGCAGTCCAAAAGACATGCTGGTTAGGTGCATTGGCTATGCTAAATCCTTCCTCCGTGTATCCAAACAGGCGCCAGAGTGTGGCAGTTAGGGGATTTTCACAGTAACTTCATTGCAGTGCTAATGTAAGCCTACTTGTGACATTAAATAAATAAACTATACAACTTTATAGACTTATTGAAAGACTGCTAAAAGGAGAATATCCACATTAGGTAGAAATTTATATAGTTATCAGTTTGACTTAATTTTAATCCAATAAGGCAGGTTCCTGTGTGTGTACATGCAAGTTATATGGAAAAGTTGTCTTTTCACGACTTTTATAAATTTTTAGCTATAACATGAGCTTATGGGTGGAATTCTCTCATCCTGCTGATGGCAGGTTTAGTAGTGGAAAGCAGTGGAGAATCTAGTGGGAGCTAAAAAGTCAAACTTCCCAGCGTAAAATTGCATTGCAAATCTTCTAGTGGTGGGTCAGTCATCCTGTTGGCTGGTGACGTAAATACCATTTCTACTCATTTGCATTTCATGAATGCTCATTAGAACAGCTACCCGTCAGTGTCCCATCAGATCTTTCAATCTTGTGCAACACCAACGAGATATCATGTCAGCATCAAAATTGATTGCTGAAGAGTGGCATGTACAAGATGGTCCTCAGTTGACAAGAGACTTTGACGTGAGTACAACAAACTTTCTGTCGTAGCGCTGCACTGCTCCTGATGTGCTGTAGACTACTCTGCCAGACAGACTGATTTTTGCATCCATCTTCATGCTGAATTGTTCTCATGGACAACACCATCCATGCTGCCCCCCCCCACCCCCCCCCCCCCCCCCCCCCCCACACACACCAGTGTCTATCTGGACAACACTGTGCTGTGGGACTCATGAAGCCACTGAAACAAAGGTCCAAGGGTGGAGTGTGATGGGGGCCAGGGTTGGTGAAGACAAGGGAGGCAATGTGAAAGAAGGAATACGCATGGTGGGGGAAGGGCGGGGGCTCATGATGTCAGGCAGAGGGGCAAGGATGTGGCTGAAGGAAACAAACAATGGAAGTCTGCAAGAAGATCGAGGGCAGGGAAACTGTATCCCAACAAGGCTTTGTAAAAAAGCCTTAAACAAAGGAGACAAAGAATTACCATGTCATTGACTGGAAGGGGATGGATGAAGACTCTAATGTGAAGACAGGTGTGCTGGAGAAAGAGATACGAATGTGCTGGACTGGTGTTTAAATATTATAAGTCTCACAACACCAGGGTAAAGTCCAACAGGTTTATTTGGTAGCAAAATCCACTAGCTTTCGGAGCGCCGCTCCTTCGTCAGGTGAGTGGGAGTTCTGTTCACAAACAGGGCATATAAAGACACAAACTCAATTTACAAAATAATGGTTGGAATGCGAGTCTTTACAGGTAATCAAGTCTCAAAGGTACAGACAATGTGAGTGGAGAGAGCGTTAAGCACAGGTTAAAGAGATGTGTATTGTCTCCAGACAGGACAGTTAGTGAGATTTTGCAAGCCCAGGCAAGTCATGGGGGTTACAGATAGTGTGACATGAACCCAATATCCCGGTTTAGGCCGTCCTCATGTGTGCGGAACTTGGTTATCAGTCTCTGCTCAGCGACTCTGTGCTGTTGTGTGTCGTGAAGGCCGCCTTGGAGAACGCTTACCCGAAGATAAGAGGCCGAATGCCCGTGACCACTGAAGTGTTCCCCAACAGGAAGAGAACACTCTTGCCTGGTGATTGTCAAGCGGTGTTCATTCATCCGCTGTCGTAACGTCTGCATGGTCTCCCCAATGTACCATGCCTCGGGACATCCTTTCCTGCAGCGTATCAGGTAGACAACGTTGGCCGAGTTGCAAGAGTATGTACCGTGTACCTGGTGACCAATCAGCTATCAACCCACCAGGAGAAGCCAAACTCTCCTGTGCGTAATTGGAGAAACTCCAAATGCATGATCTGGCATGGAACTTTGCCATTCTGGCTAGTGGGAAAGACTCCACAGGAACTGCCTACCACCAGACTTAGTCTCAAAATAGGAGAATTACATCCAATGACTTTAATCTGATCTTATGCGACTTATTAATTTTGAGTGATCAGTTCAGGGACTTGCCTCCTCAGTTATACTACAGATTTTAAAAATCTGTGCAATATAAAATCCCCATTCCAAAACACAATGCTGCAGGATAACTGACCCATTTCAGCTTGATTGTAAATTTGTCAGACATTACCACACTGCCATCCCTTACCTCATGACTTCCTCCATTGTGGCTCCTGCATCACATATTCAAATCTCTGCTTATCCATCCTAATAATTCAGAAAGTCATTGTGGAATTATTAGATACCCAATGAAATCTGATATCTTAGCATTCTGAACCATAGCACCACACCAGAGTTGTTCTTTAATCTGTATTGCAGTATTTCTAAGGTATTTTGGAATTAAGCACTTTTCTTTGGTTGAGTCCTTTAGAAACATAAAAGCAGGAGTAGGCCATTCAGACCTTCGAGCCTGCTCTGCCATCCATTATCATGGCTGATCATCAAATTCAATATCCCTGATCCAGCCTTTCCCCCATACCCCTTGATCTTTTTGATCCCAAGAGCTCTATCTAATTTCTTCCTGAAATCGGACAATGTTTGTGAAGGGGAGGTCGTGTCTCTCAAACTTGATTGAGTTTTTCAAGGAAGTGACGAAGATGATTGAGGGTAGGGCAGTGGATGTTGTCTACATGGACTTCAGTAACGCCTTTGACAAGGTCCCTCATGGCAGACTGGTGCAGAAGGTGAAGTCACATAGGATCAGAGGTGAGCTGGCAAGGTGGATATAAAACTGGCTCGGTCAAAGAAGACAGAGGGTAGCAGTGGAAGGGTGCGTTTCTGAATGGAGGGCTGTGACAAGTGGTGTTCCTCAGGGATCAGTGCTGAGACCTTTGCTGTTTGTAATATATATAAATGATTTGGAGGAAAATGTAACTGGATTGATTAGTAAGTTTGCGGACGACACAAAGGTTGGTGGATTTGCAGATAGCAATGAGGACCATCAGAGGATACAACAGGATATAGATCAGTTGGAGACTGATACAGATAGGAAATATACAGTAAATGGCAGAACCCTTAGGAGTATTGATAGGCAAAGGGATCTGGGTGTACAGGTTCACAGGTCACAGAAAGTGGCAATGCAGGTGGAGAAGGTAGTCAAGAAGGCATATGGCATGCTTGCCTTCATCTGCCGGGGTTTTGAGTTTAAAAATTGGCAAGTCATGTTGACACTTTATAGAACGTTAGTTAGGCCGCACTTGGAATATAGTGTTCAATTCTGGTTGCCACACTACCAGAAGGATGTGGAGGCTTTGGAGAGGGTACAGAAAAGATTTACCAAGATGTTGCCTGGTATAGAGGGCATTAGCTATGAGGAGAGGTTGGGGAAACTTGGTTTGTTCTCACTGGAGCGACGGAGTTTGAGGGGAGACCTGATAGAAGTCTACAAGATTATGAGGGGCATGGACAGAATGGATAGTCAGAAGCTTTTTCCCAGGATGGAAGAGTCAATTACTAGGGGGCATAGGTTTAAGGTGCGAGGGGGCAAGTTTTAAAAGAGATGTATGAGGCAGATTTTTTACAGAGAGTAGTGTGTGCCTGGAACTCGTTGCATGGTCAGTGCAGGCTTGGAGGGGCAAAGGGCCTGTCCCTGTGCTGTAATTTTCTTTGTTCTTTGTTTTGGCCTCCATTACTTTCTGTGGTACTGAATTCCACAGATTCACCACTCTCTGGGTGAAGAAATTTCTCCTCACCTCAGTCCTAAAAGTCCCTTATTCTCAAACTATGTCCCCTAGTTTTGCACTCTTTCCCCCCCCCCCCCCCCAACCATTAAGAACATTCTTTATGAATCTAATCTTGTTAGAATTTTGTAAGTTTCTATGAGATTCCCCTCTCACTCTTCTAAACTCCAGTTAATATAATCCTAACCAATTTAGTCTCTCCACATATGACAGATCTAGCATTCCCAGGAATCAGCCTGGTAAACCTTCGCTGTACTCCCTCTATAGCAAGGACATCCATCCTCAGCTATGGACATCAAAACTGCACACTGGGTGTGGTCTCACCAACACTATGTACAATTGCAGTAAAACTGCAATTCTTATACTCAAATCCTCTCGCTATGAAGACCAACATGCCATTTGCTTTCTTTACTGCCTGGTGTACCTGCACACTTACACTTAGCGACTGATGCACGAGGACACCAAAGTCTCAGAGTATCCACCTCTCTCAATTTATACCCATTCAAGTTCTGTCCTTTGTATTCAATCCCTTGGTCCTCCTTTGCCGAAACTGTGCTAATGTAAGGTTGTTCCAAGACAGTAGATTTAACTAGTTATAACTCCCACTTTGACGATTATGATATTGATGTTAAATCTTTCATTAGAGGAGCTGATCTCAGTTAATTTTAACAGCTGCTAAGTAGCCATTTTCCTTACATTCTAAGAAATGGCCTGGAATTTCCTTGAAATGAGTCATAGTGCTGTTGCCCCTTGCATGTGTTGGTGCCCTGCAGAGGAAGTTGCATGCAAGTTCCCGGATTCTGCTAATTGCATTCCCAGTGGCGCAATCATGAGTGTAAAACTAAATTGCAGCGGAAGCTTGGAAACTATTATGCATTTTTCAAAGACAATTCAACCTGCGCTCTTCACAAACAGATCAACAATGTTTGAATCTCTCGTTTCACTCTGAAATTACTCTGTCTTAGCAAAACATTTTTTATTATGCTTGCACATAATTATCAATGTGAGCAGCAATTCAGAAGACTGCAGAGCATGGCAGCAAGCCAAAGATCGAGTATACAATGCAAATTTTGAATAAACCGCCCAAGATCTACTTGAGGACATTTTAGACAGGAACAACGCACATTTGGGAGGTGCTACCCAGAAATTTAATTTGACTTGTTATTGTCATATGTATTGGTATCAGTGAAAAGTATTGTTTCTTCCGCGCTATACAGACAAAGCACACCGATCATAGAGAAGGACAGGAGAGAGTGCAGAATGTAGTGTTACAGTCATAGCTAGGGTGTAGAGAAAGATCAACTTAGTGCGAGGTAGATCCATTCAAAGGTCTGATGGCAGCAGAGAACAAGTTGTTCTTGAGAAATATCCATGGTGCTACCTGATGGGAGCTGCACCTGGCTCTGACTGCTGCCTCTCTCATCTCCAGGATTATGGAATGGTGCTGTGAAGAACTCCACAACCTCAGCAGGTTAGGTAAGATAGCCCTCTGACAAGTAGAACACAAACTTCTGAAAATGGCAAGTGCATGTTCTTTTTAAAAGGGGTACGTTTAAGTAAATTTTAGCCTTTTTTAACTTTGTTAGTGTATGAACATGTGTCTTTCAGTGTGCCCTATTGTAGAGCATTATGCAGCATCACAACAGGAATAACCAGTCATTGATGATTGGGTACTAACTATGTCAATGTTTTTTTTTCATTTCATGAAAAGAATATTGGCTGGGATTCTTCCAAAACAAAACTAAGTGCTCAATGGTGGGAAACAGAAGTATTTCGCGCCCGTTTTTTGGGCGTACTTACCAGAGCAAATCTCCGACACCCGAAGCAATGCAGTGTCATAGAGTGATTCACTCTGAAAAGTGGAGCAAGGGCCTATTCCCACCCAAGAGCCAGCAGCATAGTGCTGGACGGGCTACTGGGCATGCGCCGATCTGTCAGTGCGGAGATTGGTGCATGTGCACTGGCCGTCCCCATCACTGGCCTTCCCAGCCACCCCCCTCCCAAAGACCAGCCATGATTGCCCCCTCACTCCCTCCCCCACTGATCCCACTTGCAGAGTGGCAGTAGGTCTCCTGCTCACTGGGCAATGCCCATTTGCCCCTTGAGCAGTGCCAGGTTGGCACTTCCCTAGGGGCATCCCTCCTTGCCCCTGAATTCCTGGGGGAGCCTTAATGGCCTCTGTCCCCACCAGAGGGGTGAAGACGCCTGTTCCCCATTAGTGGGGAGTAGTTGTAAACCCTGCTGGTGGGAACTACTCCCGGAGGTGGGGGGATACGCTAGCAGGCCCAGAGTATACTGTCCTGGGCCTGCTACTCATATAGAAATGTCAATTTCAATGGCATTTCTATATGATAATCAGCTCCACGCTGGAAATCTGCACAGAGCTGATTGTGCTTTAAAAAAAAAGCACTTGGGAGACTCGCGACCGGCAAAATGCTTCCTGCTGATGTCTCCTGGCCCACTGCTACTTGAGCAGTGCAGTGGGCTGGGAGAATCTCTGCCATTTTGGTTCTGTACAGTTCTTCAGTGTAACTTTATCATGACCACTATTAGAAATAAATGGAGATATTTTTACCTCAGGACTTCAGTTGGCATCTAAAAATTGTTCTTTAATGTCTAAACACGCTCTTAAACATGTAACACTGCTATGCTTATTTTTGAAAATTTGATCTCTATCTTAACTTGAGATCTATATTAAAATTATTAAAGGAAGTAATCAGTCTTTCTTCATGAGTACTATTGTTAAACATGTGTTATACATTGAGTTGTGTGCAGTAAAAAGTGCTCTTGTCCCTGTAGTAATGCCAGAAAAAAAAAGTACTCCAGTCAACCTGAAAGGCATTGGCTGAGCCAGAGATACAGTGCAATAAAAATGCACTGGCATTCTCCAGCACAAAATAAAATCCTCCACATTTTCAGATACTTGTAACTAATGTAGTAAGGTGGGGGCTTTAGATTAACCTTTTATAAGTGTCTCTCTCTCACCCTTAATTTATTTTGGTGGTATCCTTCAGTCACATATTGCAGCATCTCGAGTAGTATGCATAGATACCACGATCTTTTACACAGTTCAGTTAGCCTTGTTATATGGTTTGAAGAGCTACATTTAGACTACTTCTGTGCAGTGTTTGGTGGCTAGTTCTGGAATTGCATAGACGGATGCAATTCACATCCTCTTTGCTGCTTTTCTGGGAGCAGTTGGTGTCTGATAGCTAGATGGAACCAGAAAAGAGAACAGAAAATAACTTCCAGTCTTATAGTATTGAATGTTAATTACAACCAATATCTAACAGTTGTGCTAAATCCCAGTTCTAATACCCACACTTGAATTAATTGTTGACGGTTATTAACATTCGATTGCTGCTGTTTACAAATGAAATTTAAAATGCTGGATAATGTGGCGGGAGTTAAAAGGCTTTATTGTCAGTGGCAACATTGTAAATCACATGCATACCTAAAATTCTCAATTTGATTATAGCTTCTACATCTTCCTCCATCTCACCCACTAAACATCTGTTGGAAATGGAAACTGCTAAATTTTAAGATGGTGCATGTAATGCAAAGGGTGCTATAAGGCTCTAATCCAATCAATTATCATGCTGTAAGCCAAGAGCACACTAAAAGCTCTCAATTATTTCATCGCCTCCAAATTTCCTCCCGCCCACCAAACACCTGTTTGAAATAGAGACTGTTAAATAGTGAATCATGTTGTTCAAAGAATACTCTGAGTACAATCATAAATTTATCTGTGTTAAGGAATAACAAGATTATTCACAAAAGTAAATGATATTTTCGTGCTGAATAATCATATGACATGAGTGAGGTGTCTATGTGAAGTTGGTAACAGTTTGCTGATAATATTGGTATTTTTCTGCAAAGCTATTCAGCAATCTAATTTTGGTTCAGGGTATTATTTTTCTTTAATTTTGTGACAACCATCAATATTTTACAGGCTAATTACATTCTTATTCAATTTGTTCATAACTGCTGATGTGAGCTCAACAGATCTGTTGAAAAATATTCACACAAAAGCAGTAGTGTCAAAAGCTTTGACAGGAGTAGAAAGAGCACTTATAATTCGCAACCTGTGATCTATATGTTGTTATAGATAGTGTAAATAATTGCTTGGTAGTATAGAACTTGAGTACTGCTGAAAAAGTGACATGCTGTTGAAGGTTTTCGTTTTGCACTCATCAGAACAGAATTGCCAGAACACCAAATTTCAAAGGAAATAACAATTTATGCTGCATTAAAAAAATGGTACTGATTGGTTGGTAACTGGACTCTGGTAGAGCAAGGTTCCTGACCAATCAGCACCTTTTGTCTTGCAGTTGGTATTCTGATGATTCTGTCCTGATGAATGCAAGACGGAGAGCTTCAGCAGCATTTCTCTCTTTTCAGCAATACTCATGTACAGTGTATTTGAAGTTTCCCAGTAATGAACTGGGAATTGTGAACATTACTGCGCCTACATTGGGCTAATTTAAGAGCTTAATTTTGAAAGCTTTTCAGGAAATTCCCTGAACACCATTAGATTACTTCTGTTAAGTTGCTCTGGTATCATCAGTTGCTCACTGTCCAGGGTACAGCATATATCTTTAAGAATATACCTGCAATGAACTCTGTGTTCTGTGACTAGTCATGATGTGGAGATGCCGGCATTGGACTGGGGTGATAAGAGTTTTAACAACACCAGGTTAAAGTCCAACAGGTTTATTTGGTAGCAAATGCCATTAGCTTTCGGAGCGCTGCTCCTTCGTCAGATGGAGTGGAACTGTGTTCTCAAACGGGGCACAGAGACACAAAATCAAGTTACAGAATACTGATTAGAATGCGAATCTCTACAGCCAACCAGGTCTTAAAGATACAGACAATGTGAGTGGAGGGAGCATTAAGCACAGGTTAAAGAGATGTGTATTGTCTCCAGACATTCGGCCCTTTGAGCCTTGAGTGCCATTGAATATGATCACGGCTGATTATCAAATTCAGTATCTTTATTTTCCCCCCTGTCTCTCTTCTCCCCTCCCTCCCCCACCCCATATCCCTTGATCCCTATAGCTCCAAGAGTTACATCAAATTTCTTCTTGAAATCACACAATGGGCCCGATTTTACCATTTTCATTCTAAGTGCCGAATCTGGGCATAGTACAGATCCGACTTAGAAATACGTTTTCCATACGCTCTCCGCCATCTCCAGTCCCATTCGTGCTGTGGGCGGGGCTTAGCACGGCCGAAAGGATTGGAGCTCTGAACTGCGCATGCGCAGTTAGAAAGGAATTGGAAAAAGCGCGTCCGTGTCAGATCGCTCCCGAGCCACAAAAAATGGAGAAAGCAGCCCGATAGCGAAATTCGGGAGCGAGGCCGTTGGAAACACTGAACGTGCCCTTCAAAGGCTGGAGCACCCGACCCAGACTTTTATTTAGCAGGTCCGTAATGGGGGGGTTCCGGATCGGCAAATGCGGTGGTAAAGGGGGAAATGCCGATAAAGTTGGGCGGGCTGTTCATTAATTCAATTTAAATGCATGCAAATTAATGCATTTAAATCGCCGTTGCGCCCGTTTTGGGCGCAAATCGGATTGCCGCCATTCCTGGGTTTTGGTAAAGTGGCAATCTGCTCGGATGCAGGTGCAGATCGTGATAAAGGTCTCGCACCCGACTTTACCACGATTTCGCGCCCGAAAACGGGCGCAAATTGTTGGTAAAATCAGGCCCAATGTTTTGGCCTCAATACTTTCTGTTGTAATGAATTCCACACATTCACCACTCGCTGGATGAAGAAATTTCAAATCCCAATGCATCTGATCTTTCTGGCCAATTAAAGGTGGAGGCCAGAAAACAATGTGTAGTGCACACATCTGCTGCCTATAAGCAAGGCTCCTTGTTGGCAGCAGCACACCATAAAATTACTTATGGGCTTTCCATGCAGGCCAATCTCTTAAAAACACATTTGCTTTTCCATGCCTAGCAGCAGAAAGGGCAACCTATTTTGTTTTGTTTTTTACGTGCAGCACATCCTCTAGATTGTTTCTATTTTTTGAATACCTCTTGTGTGGAATATCTTTAGGCTAACCCAGAGCTGGATAGAGGGGGCAGTCGAGTCAACTTGGAGTAAAGGCCAAAAGCTGCCATTGGACAAGAGTAGTCCACTAAATTCCGAGAATGGAACCTGTTTCTGTCTGCTTGGGGAACTAAAAACACTACTAGTGTGAAAATACTGTGTACAATTTAAAGACGCTTATAGTTTCAAATGTCTAGTCATAAAATAATTAAATCTACAGCTTTATATGAATCTCTGAATTATCTGCTAGATAACATTCAACCCAATACCATTTAATTGAAATGACTCTATACATTTACGAACTAATTTGAGATCAAAGTTAAAACAAAACTCCTTGGACAAGTGGTGAACTCCCACAAAATCATTTTGAGAAATGTCAAAATAAATGATTTAATTCAAATCAGGACATTGCAATGCGGTATACAAGATTATATAAATTAGTTATCCAATCTGTAAACTAGAGCACCATGGTGCAGGTTACATATCTGAATTATCTGTCACATTAAAGTACAACTAAATGGACTAGAAAGCTGCCAAGTTCAAAGGATAGTCCATGCTCAGTGAGCTGATCTCACACACTGGTTCTGTGGGTGCTACAGTTGCCCCCTGTATCGCTGATGAGGGAGTGAGAAAATTAGCCAGGATTCTTGCTGATAAGTGTGTGTTTGTGAATGTGGATGCCAAATCAGGTTGAGGTTAGATTTGGCTGCGCATTCCCACATTGAAATAGCCCGCCAACACTTGCTGTCAAAATTGACTCAATGAGATTCTAGAAAAATGGACAGCACAAAAGTGGAACCAAAAGAACAGGACAGGAAAACAGTAACTGCAATAAGTTTCTGAACCTTGCACTGCTGCTATTCCATTGTTTATAAAATTCAAGTTAATTAAAATGCAGTTTAAAGAGCCAAGTTCTCTCCATGTGCAGAATATTGGTTCACAATCATGCAGTTGAATGTCTTTTATGAAAAAGACTTGTTGGCTGCAAATTATATTGGAATATTTCTAACTGCATTTTGCGCTGCTTTCAATTTCCTCTCTCAATCTCACCTCTATTTGTAAATTTATGCTCTAACCAATTTTGCAGAAAATAAACAGCTTAAAATAACCATTGTATGGACAACTTTTATGTTTGCCTCCGCCCTCCCTCCCATAGAAATTATATTTTACTAACGTAAGATATCAAGGTTTTTTTATTTTGTTTAGTAGGGACAGATGCTAAAGGAACACAATACTTTGATATACTGTAATGAGGTTCGGATGATTTCACGAGGTGGAACAATACAAGATTAATTACAGTGAAAGGTAGAGCTCCTCTGAAATATTAAAGTAACAAATCCAGATTTAATTAACTTCTACATTAATGTTGCGATAAAATCAAATAAAGCTCAACAGCACATTGATGATGGCATGTAAGAATTTCAAAGCAGCTGTCTTGTGTTGAGGATGATTAATTGTTTGCTGAAACCTGCTTTGTTGTTCTGCCATTGTAATTATCTTTGTTTGCAACCAGTTTGTTAAATTACAGAGGTCTAAGTGAATGGATTTGCAGTAACATATTGCACAGGGCACAGCAGAATTGAGCTGGTAATTTCAAAAGAACTTTGAGAAAATGCTGCAAAATAATGCTATTCGTTTGTATACCACTTTTGTTTTTGTTTGCATTTCAGTGAATTTTGTGAATGTGCAGAGCTCTAAGCTCCCGAGTTCTGAACATTTTTTGAGTAATCTTAAAATCAGTGTTTTAAAACCTGTTTCTGACACCGGCCCAGAGTGTAGCCTCAGCAGTTCCCAAGTGGAGCAGGTGCCTTAGCATTCAAGATTAATTTGCAGGTCACAGATTGGGGTTAGTCTGGCAGTAGAAGGGTGGGGCATTGGTCGGGAGAATGCTCATAAGTGTGTTCATGCATTTCAACATTTCATGATTGAGTTCTAATTCAATGCAAATACAATCAGGGGTCATTGAAATATATACTGATTCATTGTAGGTTAGATGGATTAGCTACGGTAAATGTGAGGGGTTATGGGGATAGTGATGGAGAAAGGGCCTGGGTAAGATACTCTGTCAGAGTCGATGTAGACTCGATGGACTGAATGACTTCCTTCTGCACTGTAGGGATTCTATGATTGTATTTTTGCTTTGTTTGTTTTATTTTCAATTTGCTTTGGAAATGCGGGCACCACATTTATTGTCCGTATCTTGCCATAAGAAGACAGCTTGCCAGGCTATTTCAGAGTACAGTGAGCTATAACCACTTAGTTTTACTGGGTGGGGATGCATGATTCCCATCAGAAATATTAGTGAGTTAGATTACTTATTTTACAGTGACAGCTCACATGTGACCAGATTTATTGAAATCAATTTCTTGGTTTGCTATAATGAAATTTGAGATCATGACTGCTGGACTGTTGATCTGAAACCAAAATCACTGTGGTACTCTTTCCCCCTTATTCGTGTTAATGACAAGAGGCACATACTAATTTCCCACTTGTGTCAAACCACTCTTTACATTTTTTCATATGAAGACATTTGCCTCTTGATAGAAATAATGCAGAAAAGGTAGAAACATTTCTCTCCTGTCTTGTCCCAATTCTTAACACATAATACAGCACATTTCCAGAGATTTCCTATGAACTTCCTTTGCTAAACACCACTGAAAACAGCATATTCTATATTACATTGCTCTTTTATATTTGAGATACTGAATGAGAATCATCAATGTCAAATCAAAACTAAGCAGTCCAAATCTGAGTGTTCATAACCAATTAAAGCTGCAATGCCTACAGTTGGGCAAAATTTTATGGAATAGCAATGGTGAGGTTAACAGCACTTGCTGTTATTACAGGGTAAATCTAATAGCAACAATTAGGTGTCCACACGTGTAGTTCCACATGGAAATCTGGAAGCTGCTGCCAGAGCTATCCAACTCCTCCACAGGATGTATTGTTTATGTTCTCAGTGAAGTATTCAGCATCGAAATTGGTGTGTCCTATCTTTACACTAAAAGTTAGAGCTGGTAAATTTAGGAGTACACAAGATTCTGTTGTTCTTTCCCTCTTTATTTCTCTTTCTATGTTTGATTGACATGAAATTCACCCACTCTAATTTATAACTGTTTTTCTCAATCCTTTAACCTGATTGGTTAAAGCACCGTACTTTTGGTTGCTGTAATCTGTCAGGTCCCAGATGCCTCATTTTGAAATGAAGGGTGCAGGGGCAAGTCTAATAACTAAATTGTTTGATGCCCTTCTACAGAGATCTGACCTACTTGATTTTAATTTCAGTGAGGAACCCCCTTCCTAACAGCATTGTGGGTACACTGACACCACATGGACTGCAGTCGTTTTAGAAGGTGGCTCACCACCTCCTTCTCAAGGAAGTTTCAGGATGGGCAACACATTCTGACCTAACTAGTAATGCCCACGTTCTGTGAAATAATGTGAAAATAGAGTGGTGCTGATATTGAGCAGAGGTTTACTGCTGTAGTATTTGTAATTACGATTGATTTGATAGGTATCTCTCAGTTTACATATTGGAGGCTATTGGACAACATAGCACATATTGTTTATCATTTCCTTACTTAGTGACATACAGTTGCTCTGTTATACATTGGTTCCCAAAATGGTACCACAAATAGAGCTCGTCACACTTCAGTCACTCAGAAAAATGTAGTATCTCAATATTACGTTTGATGCCGCATCTCTCTGTCACGCACTATTATGTTTTCATTAGCTGCCGTCTTTAAATTAGAAATGTACAACAGTAGTTTTATGGAGTTGAATAACTTTTTTTAAAATACTGAAATGGATTGATTGTGCAGAATGCTTTTAAGTGCCTAACTCATAACTCTTAATATTTACCAATTATATGTAAAATTTAACTTCTATTTTTAAAGGCACCAAAGGCTAGAAATTACTATTAAAATTAATGAACAACATGTGTGCATTTCCCTATTTTAATAGTCATTAGTTGCTCTAGTTCATCAATCATTAATATTAACAGTAATTTTTGGTCTTAGATGTTTGAAATATATTCATTTAAGATGTATATCCAACATGCAACCTCCCACAGCAATTACAAACTTTAGTATTTGATACAGTTCCTCATCATCCCAATTGACCTTGGCCTTCCCGCTGGCGGAGTTGAGCCTTACTGGGGCTGAAGGGAGTGAGACTTTACCTAGGTTCAGGGGAGCAGGCTACTGGGTCAGGCCCGGCTGGTAGGGAAGCACAGCCGCCAAGACTGTGCAGGACCAGAGTGAAGCAAGGCTTCAAGAATGGAAATGAGTGAAGCTGTCTACTGCTACATCTTGTACGATCGCCAGGATCTGCAACATTGCAAGTTACAACCATCATCTTGTGTTCCTTCCCTCCCCAGTTGGTACCAACAAGAGGACTGAGACAGCCTCAATTCAAGCAGAAGGGGAAAGGGTGAGGTATGAGACAGCGAATGAAAAGGAGAGGGCAGCATTCACCACTTCCAGTCATTATTCTGAATGGCGTAGGGACAATGAGAAATAAGATTGTTGAGATTTGATCTGCTACAGCAAGATAGATCTGCTACTGCTACAAATAAGTCCCAAGGTGGGGTCATATGTTTATATAGAAATAAAAATTGATGCCAAAATTTTCAGGTTAACAAGCATGTTTGCTTTGCTAACAGTGAATTACAGCACATGTCTTTTAGACCCTTCTTTCTGTTCTGTGAATTCAATCAATTGCATGTTGTTTTGGTAAATTCAGCGGTTCCACTGCAGACAAGAAATGCCACTCCTCCCAGATTTACCATAGATTATCATTGGTGATATCAACCATTGTGCCTTGACTTTGAGGAATACTTTCTGTAACTACACCTAGGTATGTTGACAAACTGACTCTTGGAGAGAAGACACTGGATCGATGTTTTTTTTCTCCATTTGTGACTCTTGCAAGTCTTTTAGACCAAGGATTGTAGATTCAGATGTCGTGCATCTCTTCCATAAATCTGGATAATTGAAAACCCGTAAAACCTGGTAGGAAAGTGGTTTAAGTTTGGGATAAAGTGGCTATACAAGATCTGCAAATTTGCTTTGATAAAACAAATTGGGATATTTTATGGAATGAAGACATAAGAAAGCACAGATGTCATAAATGATTATATCCTCTTTTGTGAACAACTTCATGTCTAAACTATGATGCTTATTCAAACAAGAAACTCTAGATTACAAAGGGCTTACAAAGGAAAGACAAATTGATTTTAATGCAGGGGGTCAAGACAAACTTGATGAGCTAAGGATCAAGTGCAGAAAGGAAATTGAGAATGGGAAAGATGCATACAGTGATAAGTTGCATAACTGTTTTGGTCAGATAATACCAGAGATGCATAGAAGTGTGTGCATAAAATGTCAGGCTTCACATCGAAGAAGAGAAATTACCCTATTTTGTCTGCAGATAATCTTCAAGATGTTGGCAGATTATTCAGGAGAGTCTGGGTGAGCATGGTGATAGAGCCAACATCCAAGGTAATTTTGGGGGGGGGGGGTTCAAATGTGACAGAAGAGAGTGGAAAGCTGATGGTGAGGTGTGGGGGGTGGTGGTGGTGGTGGGAGTTGGTAAGTGAAAGGAAGGGTAAAAGGTGGTGGACCAAGGCTGGAAGGTGATGGATACCATTTTTCAAATCTGACCTTGATCTCTTAAAGTGGGAGGAGGGTCCTCGGGTGCATGGAACTCGAGGTCAGCACAAATGGGACATCCTAATAATTATGAAGCAACTGGATGTCAACCCTGCTTAGTTATTATGATATTGCAGGCAGTAACTGCCAGGCTGCCCAAATCCTAAAGGGAAACCTGAACAAGCTAGCACAATGAATTACAACTTGTATTTTATGAGATGATATCAAATCACATATGAACGTTTTAAAAACGAAGAATAAAAGCAAAACTTAAAGACACTAGATTACATTTACATAGTTAAAAGTATTTTTACAAATATTTCCCAAAAGATTTCTGCTTCACTAATTTAGAGCTTAATACTCCTTTTTGGCAACAGTCCTTATAGATATTAATCTGAAAAGGTTCCAGTAATACCACAATTCCACAGTTGCCAAAGGGGAAGTCTTATACAAGATTTTCTCTCACTCCCGCACTCGCTCTCTCTCTCTCATTCAATACTAGGAGTCCAAAACTTGTCTCAAAAACCTTGCAGACACAAACACTTTGCTCTGATGGTGGTGGCAGCTGCTTCTTCATGGGTCAGTTTCCAGCACACACTGCTTTAGGATTTTATAACTACACCAATTGATACAGTCTTCAGTTTCTCTTTTAATGTGCTTTCCTCTTTCTTCTTCATTAATGCGTTGGCCTAGTGGTATTATTGCTCGACTATTAATCCAGAAATTCAGCTAATGTTCTGGGGACCCGGATTCCCATCATGGCAGATGATGGGATTTGAATTCGATAACAAAAAATACCTGGAATTAAGAATTTACTGATGACCCTGAAACCATTGTCGATTGTCAGAGAAAAAAAACCATCTGGTTCACTGATATCCTTTAGGGAAGGAAATTGCTGTCCTTACTTGGTCTGGCCTACATGTGACTCCAGAGCACAGCAATGTGGTTGACTCTCACCTGCCCTTGGGCAATTAGGGATGGACAATAATAAATACTGGCCAGCCAGTGATGCTCATGACCCATAAATGAATTTTTAAAAAACTATTGTTTTATATTCCTTTAGAAGTTCCTTTCCCACCCATTTACGGACCCTTTATGTCATTTTATGACAACAACATTTTGGGTAAAAGTAAACTTACTACGTTGCTTCATCCATTTACAATCTCTGCCAATTGTACATGTTCTTTTTCAAATACAGTAGTTAACTTCAAGTCACTTCTCTTCATGATGTAAATTTCTATTCATGCTGCCCACTGGTGCTTCATCTTAACTCTACTCATCTCTGCTTCAAATTATTTGCTTTCACATCGAACCCCTTTGGAATTTTGCAATCTACTGTCTTCAATTTAATTAAGACATATACACACACACACACCTACAAAGGTCATGAATGTAGCCCAATCCATCACGCAAACCAGCCTCCCATCCATTGACTCTGTCTACACTTCCTGCTGCCCCAACAATGCAGCCAGCATAATTAAGGACCACAAGCACCTTGGACATACTCTCTTCCACCTTCCTTCGTTGGGAAAAAGATACAAAAGTCTCAGGTCATGTACCAGCTGACTCAAGAAAAGCTTCTTCCCTACTGCCATCAGAATTTTGAATGGCCCAACTTGCATTAAGTTAATCTTTCTCTACACCCTAGTTATGACTGTAACATTACATTCTTCGCTCTTCATTACCTTCTCTATGAATAGTATGCTTTGTCTGTATAGCCCACAAGAAACAATACTTCTCATTGTATACTAACACGTGTGACAATAATAAATCAAATCAACACACACATATAAGCCTGTTTCACAGTATACCACAGTGATGTTGGAGAAATATTGAAAAATATAATATTTCCTCAGTTATATTCTTCTCTGTATATTGAAGCCCACATGGCAGCAAGCTTGTTTCTGACTGATGGGTCTCATAACATTGAGGTCCTGGCAAGGTATGGAGCTGCCATTCATTCAGTGCCATTGACCACTGCTGCAGCCAGAAACAGATGAAGGGAGGAGAGTGGTGGATGCCTCCAGGAGTCTCGCTGGTGAACAGCAGCCAAATTATGATTCCAAACATCTATCCTCCCAGGTAAATGGTCATGGCTGACCAGGGATCATGTAGTTAGTCTTTTCATGTTGCCACGGCAATGGTCTCCCTATAGAGTCCCAAGAGTAGTGGAGGGAAGTGGAATAATGTTAGAGGAAAGCTTCTTGCACATGGCTCTCATCATCCTGATCAAAGAGTAATGTTTCCATGTGCAGTCATGTATGAATGGGCAAAACACCCATTTCTAGTTCTGCAAGATGTCCTACACCCAGAAGGGGTGGTGTGGGGATGCCATGTCTCGATGGAAGCCAGGCAAGGAGTTTAGCACTGGCCTGCTGCCTTTGAGATGGAGGGAAATCTGTAAAGGATAAGCTCAATAAATCTATCACTTCAATTCATTCACAGAACCACTGAGGCATCGATAATGCGGCTGCAGGCACCTGCATTGGTAATTCCCCTCATCCACATAAGGAGATAGAGGATCCATTGCATATTGGCACAGGGGCAAGACTAGCAAGGGCCTCAAAATCAAGATGCTGGTGAACTGAGCATTGCAATGACAAGTGTTTGTCTGAACATGAGTCTATCACCAATGGTATTTTTATCTAGAAATGAAGTCATCCATGTTGTTCCCGGCGCTTGTTGAGGTCACCTGGCCCTATGTGGACTGCACTTCATTTCCAGGGTCAGCAGGCCTGACTTGATTCCACATCTGCTCCACTGGAGAGAAAATGATCTGTATCAGGGTGCTTTTTAGTGAGCTGAGTCCGGTAAGTTAGTATATTTCTGAAGTCTAGACCATGGTGATGGATGCACGAATAACATTGTGCACTAAAGTGGGGAATTTAGTTCCAATAGGGCATGTTGGCTTCTTTACTTCCTGAGGAACTTATGTAAACTTACCCCAAAAACTGGCTTCTTCCCATAATATTGATGGAATTTGAATGAGAAATTGATATTGTTTTGGATAGAAATGCATTGTAGCTAATAGGATTATTAAATGGAATAACCAATAATGAGATCATGCACATTAAGTGCATACAGTTGTGTTCCCCCATGGCAAGATTTTGTGGTAACCTAGATATGCTGTACAATGGCTTTAATCCAACACAGTTGAATACAGAAAAATAATGGTGTATTGTTGCAAAAGTCTTATGGACCTTGGCTGAATATTATGGAGGGTCGAAATCCACCAGGGCACAATTTGAAATTGGTGCCAAGGAGGTAGAGTATGTCAGGTCTTGGTTACAATTCGTTAGCAACATTGGTAATTGGCCTCTTATCTTCAAATAGGTGGGCAGCCAGCACAGGTTGTGCTGTTAATTGGCAGCTGACTTAACCAGGGTCATCAGTATCTGGCATGTGTGAAGCTATTTAAAGGTAACTTGCATAAGTTAAAGGGGAGGTGCATTTTGATTCCAGGCTTCAAAAGCAGTTTTACAGAAGTTTAAATGGCCCCCCACTTCTTGCTGGAGCATTGGAGATCCTTGTAGAGGAGATCAACAGAAGCAGTGTCCTTTTTCCACTAACAGCAGCTATCTTGCCATGTTGCTCAGGATATAGGTGTCAGCCAATGACCATTTCCAACAAATGAGAACCTAACCACTTCCACTTAATCTGGAATTCGAAGGCATTACCATTATCAGGTTTTTCTCAGTAATTTTTGACCAGGAGGTTGACTGAACAAACCCCACAAACATCATGGCTACAAGAATAGATGTGCCATAGGGAGATCTGCAGTGCTTGGCCCACCAACTACAAACCACAAGCCAAAAGTGTGATTTAATACTCTTCACCTGCCTCGATGGATGGAATAATGCTCAAAGTATGACACTATCAATACAAAACAGTCTGCTTAATCAGCATTCTATCCATCACTTTGACAATCCACTCCCTTCCTCACCAACATATCATCGCTGCAGGATTCACTGCCACAACTTGCTAATGTTTCTTTGTCAGCACCTCCCAAACCTGCAGTCTCTCACCTAGCAGTACAATGGCTCAGATACATGAGAACATCATCAACTCCAAGTTGTATACTGTTCTAAGATCCATATCACCTTTCCTACGTTTGTCACTGTGTCAAAGTACTGGAACTTCCATCACCACATAGACTACCAATTGAAGAATAGAGGCCAGCACTGCCTTCTCAAGGGCAGTTCAGATGAGCAGTGAAAGCTGATGTTTTTAGTAATGGCCATAGCCCAATAATGCAATAATGTTTTCTCTTCCTGTGGCCCACAATTGAAATGTTTTTGAAAAAAAAGACTCGAGGAAAAGTATTGTTCACTATTTTTATACATAATCCTGAAAAAACAAATTCAGTGGTTAAAGATGTTGTGTAAATGCTTTCAAAATATAAGACTAATTATGAATCTACAGTTGTGAAATTAAAACTTACTTGAATGCATAGTCTGAAAAATAACTTAACCAACTGGTTTCTGTTTTCTCTGGACTCATAATTGTGCTTCAGAAACTACTTATCATGGTACAAATAATTTTGAGAAATATTTTATTTAAAATGTAATGACTGATGCGGTGGATTCTGTAAAAATAAATCTCTAGAGTTGTCTTAATAGAGTTTTTTTTACCTGTATATTTTTGCCATTGTAGCCAAAGGTCTGTAACAGGACTTGTACACTTTGAGACATGCTTCATTTCAGACTTTGTCTTTTGCTTGTTTTCTTCAATCTGCTATCCATCATACTGTATTGCTTTTCAATTCGATTGTTTGGCATTCTGTTGCTCCGTTTCAGGATACTGTTTTCTCACACAAGCCCATTTTTCCTTTACTGAGCTAAGTTGTAATGTAGGTGGGAATATAAAGTGAATGAGTTGTTGTTGTCTTGTAATAATAAATCTGCAGTCTTGCAGGACATGAAGAATGCCAGGTGCCCATTTCTATTTTTAAGGGCGTTTGTTGTGGAAAAAATACCGTTTGAATCATATACGGTTGGTGTTGGTTTTCGATGGTTGTCCTCGGTCGTTCTTGCATCACTTGGTGAACTATTTAATGATTATGTACGTTTCTCATTTTATAGTGGTCAATTCAGTATGTCACAGCAAGATATGTGGATGCAGGTCATTTGCTTCCTTAGTTGGTGGTGGTACATGATATGTGAATTATCAGGGTAAATACATGGGGTTATGGGATAGGGCCTGGGTGGGATTGTTATTGGTGCAGGCTCGATGGGCTGAATGGCCTCCTGCACTGTAGGGATTCTATGACAAGAGAAACCCGAAGAAAATTGAGAGATTGTTATATTGTTCTTTGAATTACCAGGGTCCTGTGAATGCAAAGAATCTCAAATTTAAAAAAAATCAGGACTATAAGAAAATTAGTCAAGAAAAATGTTACAGGATTTTCTGCGTGGGTTTCCTCCGGGTGTTCGAGTTTCCACCCACAGTGCAAAGATGTGCAGGTTAGACGGATTGGCCATACTAAATTGCTCCTCAGTGTCCCAAGATGTGTAGGTTAGTTAGATGGATTAGCCATGGTGAATGTGTGGGGTTATAGGGATAGGGTTGGGAGAGAGGGCCTGGATAGGACATTCTGTCAGTGTCAGTGCACACTCAATGGGCTGAATGGCCTCTTCTGTACTGTAGGGATTCTATGACTGCACTGGCTCAAGGCAGCAGTTCACCACCACCACCTCCAAAAAGCATTTTGGGGATGTGCAGCAAATGCTTAGCCTTGCCAGCGACATTCACATTCCATCATCCCAGGAAAGAATTTTTAGAAATCAAGAGTGCACTATTCCTGCAGCTGCTGATCTTTTTGACAAATCATCCCAGCTTCTCTGGTTTAGTGTTTTTAATGCAGCATTTCAGCAGATGGTTTACATTATCTCCCAGGTGCTCTTTCAGCTTTGTATAGCTCTGAGATTCAAAGGATTGTCTGCCGAATAGACATTTTAAATTAACTACTAAGGTTTTCAAGATCTCCTGGAATTTCCATCATTCAGCTACATGGCAAATTGCCATTGCATCTGATGAACGGTGAAGTAGAAAGCCATTCATTCACAGAAAATACTTGTGTAACACATCAGTATTTTTGTTCAGCTATTTTAGAAGGAAAAAATTAAATGCTTTGGTTTGCAATATATTTATTCATGAGCACTTCAGTAAAGTTAATCAATTGCAAGTGGTGGCAAATGGAAAAACTAATCCAGTCAGAGCTGCTTGTCTTGTCTCATGTCATAATTAAAAACTGATCCTCTGTCCTTGGAAATTCCCTTTCTATTCATGGTTTCTAGGGCAAATCCACTTCTGCTTTTAAAAAAAAAATCAGCTGCTGTAGTCCATAAGAAATTCTAATGATATATACTCTGAATTTGCAACTGAAGTCTTATCTCTTTGAATGCCAGTCTAAATCTGATTTTGCGAAGATTCTAAGTTGTCATTTTGGTTTCATTAATTAAATTTTGAAGGAGCGATATTTACTGTTGTGTCTTTATAAAAAAAACTTTACCTATTGTATACTCACAGCTTTAAAACTAACTGAAGCTTTTGCTAAAATTAAATTTTACAGTATATCATTGTTCATTAAGTTAAGGCTGTAAATTTAACTTATAAAGTCAGTCCAGTCAAATTGCTAACATTGGGAAGGATTCAAATTCCAGAGTGCAAAATTAGTGGGTTGAAAATCTGTGGGAGTTCTACAACTTGCCTGTCTTAACTACAGTAAAAGATCCTGGGAAACATAGGTGGGGGTGAAGGGGAGAAGTGCACATTTTCCTGGGGCTTCTGCAGCTTTTTCATGAAAGTTACAGTGAAAGAGAATCTCCACAGCAAATGTTTCAGTACATTGGCAAGAAAATTGACTTCACGAAAAATTGCTCATCATCCATATCAGAACCTGACTGGAACCTATAGTGAAGATTTCCTTAGGCTCTGAAAAACTTGAAGCAATGATACTTTTTGTTGTTTTATCTTTTAAAAAAAAACCTTTACCCATTGTACACTCGTAGCTTTGATTTCTAACTGAAGCTTTCTCTAGAATAAACTTCCTATGCTCCATTGAAACTAATACCAACTTTGAGTCCACAAGTGTGCAACATAACATGGCAATCTAGAAATTACAGTCAGTGATTCCACACTCCCCCAGAGGGAGCGCTTTTAAATTTTCCCCTTCAGACAACAGTCCCTAGTCAATCAACAAATTGAAAACTGCCACCTTTAAGCAAAATTCAGGCAGAAGGCTTTGGTTCGAATTGTGGCTGGATTCCTAAAATCTTTAATTCTTCAAAGATTTATCTGTTTCATCTGTTTGGTGAGGGGTTAAAGCAGGTTCTGTATGCAGTGCTTGTCATGATCCTACAGAAATGGTGGAAACAGTTTACCCCATCTGGTTCATCGTTCTGTAGAAACCTCCTGTCCTTAATCATAGCTTGCAATTTAATCTTGAAACAAAAGCTCAGAAATTTTGCCTGCACCACCCTATCAGAAAGATCATTCCCGGTTATGGCCACTCTTTTTTTTTGTATAAAGGAGTGTCTCTTGACATTAAATTTGAATTTTGTTTTTAACTAGTTCTTATTGATATCTTTTTTGGTCCCTTCTTATCACATTTCAAGGCTGAAAAAACTGTTATCTAACTTTTCCTTAACATCGTCCACCAACAATAGTGACCCTTGGCTATATTGCTTTGAGTGTTTCCTTTGTGCTTTTTGCAGTCAATACAAGATACAATCTGACCAAAGCATAATACAGTTTCAACATAGTAAAGTGCACTGATTTTGCCATTTTAGCTCCGAATTCTGTTTGTTTTCTTGAGTACTATAGAGGGTAGTATAATCCCCAGATTTCTCTCTTACTTTCCTTAGCTGGTTGAACAACATTATTTAAGTATGTTGTTCATTATTTTTCATTCAATAACTATCCATGCTTAATAGGGACCTGCTGCATGCTCCCTCCAAGTCACACACCATCCTGCCTTGGAAAATATATTGCCGTTCCTTCACTGTTGCTTGGTCATAATTTGAAAATTCCCTCCCTAACAGCACTGCGGGAATACCTACACCACATGGACTGCAGTAGTTTTAAAAAGGAGGCTCACCATTAACATCTCGTGGGCAATTAAGGATGAGCAAATAATGCCGGTCTCATCAGTAATGCCCACATGCCATGCACAAATGGAAATAAAACCTCTGCGGTTAATTGCTCTCTTACTAAACATAGCTGGAGACAACTTGAGTGCACATTCCATCTTATTAGAAGGAAGTTATGTATCCACTGTAGCTGTTTCAGACAGATTTAAAATGTGCTAAGTGTGTACTGGTAGTATTCAAGGTTTTATTTAAAAATGAAATGTTGAGTGCCAAGTGAAGTGAATTACAATCCTGGACTACATTTTTGGAACAATCTTGGATCAGGTATATGCTGATCATTCTCACTTAAGGTTGAGAAGGACGGGCCTCGCAGACACTTAAATGGAACTGAAGAACTGATTTAACTCTTAAAGGAAATGAGCCGTCAGGGAATATTACTGTCCTTGAGAGAGCCTTTTTAACAAATTTTAGCTATATTGTGACAACCTGATATTCTGCCATTTCTGTGGGATCATGGCAAGCACTGCATACAGATCCAGCTTTCACCCCTCACCAAAATAGATGAAACCAATAAATCTTTGAAGAATTAAAAAATTTTAGGAACCCAGCCACGGTTCAAACCAATGCCTTCTGCCTGAACTTTGTCTAAAGGTAGCAACTTTCATCAATTTGTTGATTGACTAGGAACCTCCTTTTTGAATCACTGCAGTCCATACAGTTCAGATCGAATTGTCACGGTCTGAGCATCTCTCATCAACAATGTACCTCTCCACCGAAGTGTGTAAGGAAATTGATTCGCTAGTTTGAATACAGGAAACTATATGAGACAGTATATTTCTCAATTATATAAAAGTTTATTAAAGAATCCAACTTAAAATTCACTTTTGATGGTAATCATAACATTGATAGTTCGAGGAAAATTAAGTATAATCTTGTTTCTACTCGAGAATCCTAGACTTATTAATATTACAGAGAGCTATTTAAGACATCTATCAATATTTAGAGTAGTATTTATATTATATCCCAAGCAGAAAGCTACTCAATCTAGCAAGTTAGCTCTATCCCAATTAAGGGGCGAACTAAAATCACTACACAATAGCAATTGTGCCTTAACCTTGAGACACACTGGAGTGGAATTCAATGAATCTAAAAATCCTACTGTGCAGTTCTAATATTTATACCATAAAAGAACTGAACCAGCAGGAAACATGTTCAGCATTTGTGTTGGACGATATCCTTTGTTTTCATCAATGGCCGCCTTTTAATCAACAACCTTCAAGCAAACAACTTGCTGAAAGATAATGGTCATGACACTCGGTTTTCAGGATTTTGTTGACAAGTTTTCAAGATCACCTTTAAGGTTAACCTTTGTTAGTTTGTGGTTTGTTAAATTTATCAATGCCTTGATTTTTTTTTATTCTGTTTTTTCATTAAGTAAATTGTGTTAGTGGATATACTATATCCTATGCCACAGGATGTTAGTGTCTTGAGTACACAGTTATGCCCAGGCATGTTTATAAACTTCTGAACTTTGGTTCATCAGATGAGTTCTGCTTTTTATTTTTAATCCCTTCACAGGAGAATCTCATTTTTTAACCTTTTAGCTCCATATTGAGATCGGGATTAATTTACAACTCCATTTTTGTGATCCTAAAATGTGTCCTTGCACTTCTGTAAAAATGGGAAGTTGAGCCCTACATTATAAATATCAGTGTTAAATTTACTATCTGTTTTAAAATAGGCCTAGTACTTCATAGAGGTGTCCAGCACACCTGTACAAGTTGGTGTACGTAACTGTTATAACTGGCCTTTACATAAGTTCACATTGAAAAGCCAGTATTTAAGTGACACCAGAGTCTTGCAATAGAGTATGTGTAATGAGGATAAAGTGTGGTAAAGCTTTAGACAGGTTTACTAGCAGTAATGTCTGAATCGTAATTGCAATGTAAATGGGGTTTGAAAGAACAGCTGACTTCAGAGCTGTACAGTAGAACTGTAGAATGATTTCCCAAAAGAAGTGCTAAATTGTTGCTACTGTACATTAGGGAAAAGCCAATTATGGAGATCATTAATTTGAACTGAATTTCATTTCCTTATTTGTGCTGTATCTTCTCTGTGAACTAGGACAAGTCATGCAATCAGATTATGGAAGAGGAGTGTACCATAGTGTTGGGGAAGGGCTGAAATTCAAATGGAACTGTATACATCTGCTTGGCTCAGATCAATGTGCTACATAACTAGTTAATCTTAATTGTGGTGTTGTTGGGTTTCAATGCTGTTTACATAGTTGGAGATAAATTGATAAGCGAAAGATAACACAAGCAGGAATGCTGTTTGTCTCTTATTTTTGGTTCTAACGAAGGATTCACACCAGGAGCACAAACTTGTCCATTCTCTTCACAGATGCTGGCTGACCAAGTGTGGTTTCGGCATTTGCTATTTTGCTTCCCATTTCTGGTATTTGCTTTGGACAAAAAAGATGATGTTTGCTTACTTGAATATGAAGTCTCATTAACCCTGTGCTGTTTACTAGTTTGAGTGAATTTGATTTTTTAAAGTTTCACTTAAATTCAATATCCAGCTTACTGAACTCCAAGAAAGATCTGAATCATTGCAATTACTGATCATTGCAATTGTGCAGCTTGACATTTTGGTTCAATCCCAAACTCTTCTTTATTGTGGCTTCCGGTTTCTCTGAGTAGAGAAATGCGTCTTTTATCTAGTTGTCGATAAATAGGCAGTTAAATCCTTGTTGCACCCAACCCGATTGGGACAACTAAGTTTGGGGCATTGACTTTGTTATCATACTCTGCCTTACTTGTGTTTTAATGGTGTTTTAATTTGATTTTGTAGTACATTCAGGACCAGTGCAATTTTATAGTTGTATTACACTGTTCAGTTGAACAGTCCATCTGTCATTGACAGATTAATCTTGCAGAGTCTGCCTAAAGATGATTTGGTCGTTAATAGTTTGTGGCAATTGCCCTTGGACCTGAAATTATTTCAGAAGGGTTGCTAAAAGCATTAGCACTGAGTTTCCGTCACTTGCGCAAAACTACTGTTTAGTGAACGCCATGATTAATACCATTACCAAATTATTAAATAACACAACACCAAGAGATGTCTAGGTCAATAGAGGAAATGAATTCACACTTTCAATTCAAGGGTTGGGCTCCTGTTTTTTTTCACTCGCATTAAATACTCTAGTGCAGGTACAAGAGTGCTTTTTGTAATCTTTACCTGCATGCTGTGAATATATCATAGAATCATGGAATAACACAGCACAAGAAACCATTAATTTCATTACATAAATTACATTTACTTACTGACAAGATCAGTGTTTTTCATTATGCTGGCATCATAAAGGTTTACTATCGTATGAAGGTTCCAAAATAAATTAGTTTGATTTTTAGCTTACAATAGCAATACTAAACTATTTCTGAATCATGGAATCCTCACAGTGTAGAAGAGGCCATCGAGTCTGCACCGACTCTCTGACAGTGTCTTACCCAGGCCCTCTTTCTCCTAACCGATTCCTGTAACTTCACACATTTATCCTGCTAATCCTTCTAACCTACACATCATGGGACACTCAGGGGCAATTCAGCATGGCCAATCCACCTAACCTGCACATCTTTGGACTGTGGATGGAAAATGGAGCCCCCAGAGGAAACCCATACAGACATGGGGAGAATGTGCAAACTCCACGCAGTCACCCAAGGCCAGAATTGAACCTGGGTCCCTGGAGCTGCGAGGCAGCAGTGTTAACCACTGTGCCACCATGCAATAATAATTTTTGTGTACTTGTGCTTTTAGCAAAATTTCTCCTAAAGTGCCAATGTTATTGTTTCTTTATTAAATAAATGCCCAAATGATCAATAATCTATTTGTTCTTTTCAGATCTATTGTCAATTTGTTCTCACGATCAGGCTCATCGTGTAATTTTTTTTAGTTGACATTTGCAATTTTTGTAGTTTTTCCTACAAGACTCTTTTAAAACTGCCCCATGAAAATTGCAACACAATAGTTGATGATCTTGCAGCCTTAGGCAACCAGTTTCTCAGTTGCATGATACTGTGTAAACTAACTGGTAAAATCTTATTTCATAAATGGTCTAAAGTTTTTTTTTTAACATGTATTTATTAGTGTCACAAGCAATGAAGTTACTGTGAAAATGGTGCTTGTCTGGAAACTCCTCAAAAGGGAAATGATACATTTTAATTCTAAGAATCCTGTTCAAACAAGGGAACAAAAGTGGTTTTGAGTAGAGTTTATTCACAATGATGTTTTCTTTCAAGCTAGAATTCTGTAAATGTTTTAGGGCAATATGGCAGATTTTCAGATGATCGGGATTTGCATCGAGACCAATGTGCCAAACTTCCATTTCAAATATTTCTGCAATGGAAGTTGGTGCAGACACAATGGGCCAAATAACCACCTCCTGCAACATAACATTTGTGATTTTTGACAGAATTGAAGGTGGATGGAATTAGGACTGAAGTGGCGGAGGTATGCAAATTACAGGATAACAAGGACATAACCTGATCTATCAGAAATTCCCTGATTTAAGCTAGCAATGTATTTATCTCTCTTTTTACAGGCTTGAGTTAAGTTAGTTGCGCGACTAGCCAAACTGAAAATAGTTCATTTCAAAGGGTCTGACTGTCCACTGTTTATCGACTTCGAAGTGGTTTTGTTTTTGCTTTGTTACTAGAAGGACTTATTATCAACTTACTTTCAGAAGCTTTGAGTAGGGAGGTGTGTTCCGCCCTTAAAATGGGGTTCCTGTAGACATTCTCATCTTGTGTCTTTCTAATGTAGGCAGAAAAACAGCAGGATGAAGAGCAAATATGCTTGCAGGAAAAGATGATCAATTAGATTTCTCTGGCATCAAACCTCCAAACAAGAGCTCAGTAGTGAGGCATTACTTTATTGCAACTAAACATTCTCTCAAAGGCAACATTCAAAGAAAGAAAACACGTACCTCAAGATTTCATATTACAGCATTTAAATAAGTTGATGTGTATTCACAACAAACAATTCTTAAATATTAATGTTTAAAATTATTTTTTACTTTTCAAGTTGTGGTTCCCTCTGGTGTTTGGCTATGCTGTTCTTAAACCTGTCCTTGTACTTAATTTGGTTCAACTGACAGCTTGATATGTTAGAGATACTTGGTTACATCTTAGCATCATGATTCTTCTGACTAAGATGGCCTTTGTCTCAGGGTTTCTGAGTTCTAAGAGGACAATATTCACTGTCTGCATTGCATAGATATCCTGTTCCTGTGTCATGTCACCTATGTGAACATGCGTCTAAGGAATCTGACCAGAAAGGCCACAAGCTGTCGTCAGAAGTGAGGGCAACATCATAAAGGCAAATTCATGTCATGTCACTTGCCCTAGATCTCCCTGTCCACTGATCAAACTGATAACAAATCCAAATTGTTGCATTTAGCTGAATTAAACCTTGAAAGTCCTAAATCTATGCTCTCTAAAGCCAGTTGCCATCATTCCCTCGATTACAGTCTAACAATGTCTGAATGCTAGTGGTCTATATCTCCAGAATAGAATCACAAGTTAGATTGGTGGACTTCATGATAAGGGTGACTGGTGCTAGGAACTATTTTTTGCTTTAGGTCATGCTAAACTGTTTAATCTTGGAAATTGGCATAGATGATGGCATTTGGCTCTGCCATGACTCCTACTTTCTATCCCAGGCTCTCCAAGATAATCTTACAGGACTCCACATTACAATGATTCAGCATTCCTCATGAGCAGGACCTCTGAGATCTGAATCCTGAAATTCTGACTTCTGTGACACCTTTTCTGTCCACTCGAGATTTTACTAGCATCTCCCAGCACTGCACTGAGTAATTTAGCGGCACAGCCTTTTCAGCACAATTTGGATCATGGAAACATAGAAACTAAGAGTGGGAGTAGGCCATATAGCCCTTTGAGCCTGCTCCACCATTCAATATGATCATAGCTGATACTCGATCTAAATATCATATTCCTGCTTTCTCCCCATACACCTTGACTCCATTAAAATCTAAAAATTTTTCTATTTGAATCCGACCACATGTTTTTTCCCTTATTCCTCCACATTGCCTTGGATTACTGTTGGAAAGATCTCTCATTGTTCTTAACTCATTTAGCTAAATGTCCATTTTACAAGTCAAAGTTGTAGGGGACAGTGCTCCAGCACAATGGGCTGGGAGACTCAAGCAGAGGCTGTTTTGCAGGTTCCCCACTAGGCGCCATGACTTCCGTAGCTCCGGCAACAGGATTTCCGGCGTCGCCAGCTCCATGCCAGAAGTCGAAACTGCATAATTTATTCAAATTAAAATTTCCATCTAATTAGCGGGTCCGGGACTGAAGTCTCCAGGCCCACTAGAGACTCCTCCGCACCTCATTCCACTGGGATTTACAATAGCTCCCCACTTGTGGGAAGCTGGCGACCCAACCCCACTGGAATGAAGGTGGTCAATCGAGGCCCCCTGGCACTGCCCAAGCAGCAATGCCCAGGGGGCATATTGCTACTGCCCATCAGGTATTGGGCAGGGCCAAGGGGCAGGGCCTCTGTGGGTGATTGGTGGGGGATCTGCAGAGTGGCAGGGAACCCCCTGCCACTCTGCAGGGGGACCAATGATAGTGGAAGGGAGGCCAGCAATCGGGGATGGGCATCAGGGTAACGGGGTGGGGGGGGGGGGGGAGGGAGGACGGGGGAGCATGGCGGCAGGTGGGGGTTGGGGATTGAGAGATCAGGACTGCCAGGCGAAGGGGGCGGGGGGGGGAAGGCCTTCCCAGACGCATTCGGGAGCCAGTGATCGGGCCGTGGGGTGGTCATACAACCAGCGATTGGGGGGTTTGTTGTGCTGGCTAGCAATTGGAGGGCCGGCAGTGAGGGCTACTGCGCATGCATTGATCTCGGCGCTGACAGAAAGGCGCATGCGCTGTGGCCCACTCAGTGCTATGTTGCAGGCCTCTCCTGCAGGAATAGGCCCCACCCACAGATTTTTTGCGAGATTCACGCTGGTGCACACTGCAGTGGGAGATTCAGTTTGAAACTCCCACTGAAATAACCAGCGGGATTTACTCCAGTTTTTACGTGAATTCGACACTTCGAATTTTTTTGGGAGAATCTCTCTCGTAATCTCTTGGTTTGCCTGTTATGGCTGTTGTTCCCTTTTGTGTCCCTCCCTGCAATGATATAATTGCTCCTTTTGACAGAAGCAGGCTTTATATCCCGCCGCTGCACTACTTCCCTGTTTTTCCACAAATTCTTCGTCCATTTCCCACCCTGTATACGCTTAAATCATTCAGTGTGCATCTACCTCTTGCTGACGCATTTGTTCCACCTACTGCAAATGTACCATTGGTATTGCAGCCCGAAGTAATACTGGTTGAAAGCTGCTATTTAAACTAATTAACCATACAATTTCTGGCAGGGTCAACACCAATGCAAAATTGTGAGCGGAAGCCTTGTCTCACTTTCATCAGCATAATTATTTTCCCCTAGGATTTCTGGGCTAAAGTTGAGGACGAAAATAGAAATTAGAATAGAGAATATCATCAGGTGTTTCTTCTACATGGTTTAGACGTATGCATGCACCCACATGCACACACATACATGCATGCGCACACATCTGCACATATAAATGTGCACACACACACAGGTAAGAATCATAGAATCCCCACAGTGCAGAAGGAGGTCATTTGGCCCATCGAGTCTGCACCGACCACAATCCCACCCAGGCCCCATTCCTGTAACCCCACATATTTACCCTGCTAATCCCCTGACACTAGGGTCAATTTAGCATGGCCAATCAACCTAACCTGCACATCTTTAGACTTAGGAACTGTTTCGTAAGACCTGTACCTCAAATCCAGTTGTCCACATTATCAATTTCAGTGTTGATTTTAAGTAAAAAGCAAAGAAAAAAATTCCCTTGGCTGATGTGATAACTGATGCAAAGAAAGCAGATTGTAATTGTCAGAACCCAGTCATCACAGACCAAGGACATCATTGCAGGGCCTCCTTGGGGAGTGTGCTAGACTCAACATTTTCCACTGCTTTATCAATAGCCTTCCATCTATCATAGGTCAGTAGTAGGATATTCACTGATGCTTCCACAATGTTCATATCCATTCACAACTCCTTCAGTAATGTTGCAGCCTATGTCTGCCTACAGCAGCACCTAGATAGCATCCAAGTGTGGTTTGACAAATTACCAGATATTTGGCAGATAAATTGCACATAAGTTCAAGCAAATAAAAGAAAGCCAACCATCTCTCCTTCACGTTCAGGGGCTTCATGATTCTTCCACCATCATCACCCTGGGGTCACCAAAGACCAGAAACTGAACTGGACCAGTTGTTTCAATACTGTGGTTAAAAGAGTTGATCAGATTGGTGATCAGCATAAGATGTAGGAGCAGAAGTGGGCCATTTGACCCATAGAATCTGCTCCGCTATTCAATGAGATCATGACTGATCTTGTATGATAAACCTCAACTCCACTTTCCCACCTTGTCCCCATAACCCTTGATTTCCTTACTGATTAAAAATTTGTCTCTCTCCGTCTTGAACATGCTTAACAACCCAGCTTCTACAGCTCTCTGCGATAAAGAGCTCCACGGATTGCTACTCAGAGAAGAAATTCCTCCTCATCTGTCTTTAATGGGCAACCCCTTACTCTGGCTTACTCCTGACTGCTCAAAGCCTCGCCATATATATATGGCTCAAATCAGGTGAGCAATGGGATAATTATCACAGGGTAACCAAGAAAACTCACCACACAAGAGAAGATTGCATCAATCTTTGCCACCGGATTCAATATGGGAATGCCATCATAAGGACTAGAGCAGCTCAAAGAAGACTCTCAAATAGTTGAATGATGTATATGTTATTGAAATTTTGACTTAACAAAGTAAGAAATCTGATTTGGGTAATTCTCCCACAGATGATGTTCCTGTCATACCTTCTTCTCAACAGCGGCTGTGACCAGGACAGCCTGTTACAAGTTCAGAGCTTCACGTTAGGTTTTTTTGTCACTTGTTTAGCGGGTTACAGCATTTTGTTTTTGAGATTGTGCCCATACTGCCCAATATCTAACAGTTACATTAGCAGAATACAAGGATGTAACAACAGTATCTCCTTGTAAACTGAACTGGATATTTTGTGTTTTGTCACATGTGCTTCAATTTCTTTGAAGTTGGACCAAACAATCTCTTAATGATAGGAGGAAAGATCCAATTCGTTAAGCTGCTTTATTTCACAGTAAGGTGAACATGCAGGACAAGTTTAAGCCCTCTTATTTCAATCAGTACATTAGAAAAAATAAAGAACATTCTACATTGTTCAGTTTTTAAAATAAAAAATTAATTCCATTGTCCTCTGGCTTTTCCAGCTTATTTTTGCAAAAAAGCCCTTGCTGCTTTCTCGCTTTAAAACCTGACTTCTGCCTGTGTTTCCGACTCCCCGTTTTATACCCTGCTGCTCACTGTCAGAAAGGAATCAAAAACATCTTTCCAATACAATGGGTGGGATTGTTGCGACAAGGTAACAAATTGCTTATTTTGTCACAGTCTGGGGAGAAATATCAAAGCTAGATCATTAGCATCCTAAATACCTGCCATCCCGGTGCTTTCGAGGTGGCACGAGTAAGTGCCATGATTTAAAACACAAAACGTAAAGGATAATTTTCCAACCACCCAACTGCCAACCTTTTCTGTGAAAAATATTCACCAGATCCTGTAGTGTAGGGCCATTATTCCAGGCAAACTGTCATCACCCAAAATCCATATAAATGCACTGCTTGCCAGTATTTCATGCATGTAAATCAAGGATAAGAAGTCTGCCTTTTGTCCCCCTTCCCTAGCCTGGGGATATTCAAGTAAGTTGTCACGCCCCACTGCTCACCGAGCTTGGTTTTCTGATGAGAAAATAAACTTGAACCTTCCTCATCTAGTACACTCAACATGCTTGCCATCTAGTCAAACATGTTGAACCCTGTTATCATCAAACACAATTAACCTTATGATTTCTAAGTTTTATAGTTTATTCATTAGTGTCACAAATAGGCTTACATTAACAGTTCAATGAAGTTACTGTGAAAATTCCCTAGTCGCCACACTCCAACGCTTGTTCAGGTACACTGAGGGAGAATTTAGCAGAGCCAATGCACCTAACCAGCACTTCTTTCAGACTGTGAGGAAACCGGAGCACCTGGAGGAAACCCATACAGGCACAGGGAAAGTGTGCAGACTCCGCACAGACTGTGACCCAAGCCAGGAATTGAACCCGGGTCCCTGGCGCTGTGAGATAGCAGTGCTAACTACTATGCGACTGTGCCAATTGCACCTGTTGGTAATGATTGCAAATTTTATGGAGCTATGTGATTAAACTCAAACTTGAGGATCAAGAAGCTTTTTTAAAATTTGAATTGTCTACACTAATAACCAGAAACAATTTAAAATTGCAGTTTTGTAGTTTGGGTCTAGATGGGGTTTCTTTTGGTTTTGCCTGTTTCTCTAAGAAAGCTACTTTAGTCTGCAATTCATTTCAAAAAACACTTGTTTATTTACAGAACTATATACATCTGAATAATTCTGCAATGAGGCTGCACTTTTTTAAAAGGACTCCATATGCAAAGTTTTGCCAGACTGCCTAATTACTTTTGAAAAGATTATTTCAATGTGGTCTAGTGGGTTGGAATGGGAAAATGTGCCACTTGTGGGAATAATCTCTTGAATTTGACCTACTTATGACATATGTTGCGGCAGGGGACCAGATGGACCTATCTCCTAATCTGTATCAAGTAGATTGCAAATTTTAAACCATTTTTATACAATTGACCTGATACCAATTTAAAAACAAAGTTATTTTGAAAGAACAGTATTTAAAGGAAACTCATCCACACAAAAAACGACCCAGTTTGGTAATAAGCCATAAATGATTATCATGTTCTTTCCTAAATCCCCCAGTGGATTTTTGTGCAAGCTATAGACTTGAGGTTAGACACAAGCCTGTTGCTGCAATATAATGAAGTCACAAATGGCTGCAGTTGTTTTCAGGATGAGGTTTACTTCACATTTCAACCAAGTTGTCAATTTTTCTGCTAAAATTGACAACATTTTGGAGTATTACATAGAGTAATTCTTGAGGTAATTCATCACAAATGTGCAAATGATTGGAAATCATTACCAAACTATAATGCAGTCACGAGGGCAGCATAATTGTAAGCCATTTTTATTCTTACTAAGGAACAAAGGATAATGTTGTGAACTGCTGGATACTTTCTTAATGGCTATATGGGTGCCTCTTCTTTTGAAAGGACATAATCATCAGTGACAGCAGTGGAGAGGGGGGTGGGGGGTTGCTAGATAGCTTTTGGAATAAGCAGTCAGTACAATCTCAGTGATCCATTGAAGGCAATGAACACCCACTGGTATGGACTTGCCTCACTCTGAGAAATTAATAAAATACATCAGTCCACAATGTTGAGTGCAACTAATGATATTGTGACGTGCTTGTGCAATGAATGGTCTGACAGCATGTAAATTGCTATTGAGGAAAGTTTCTCCTAAAGCATTTCACAGTTAATTATTTTTGATCTATAATTATTATTGTTATTTAGCTATTACATATAAAGCAATTAAATAGCTTTCTAAAAGTCTGTGTGAAGTAGTCAGTAATAATTACCAAGTCTGTGTTCCTTTCTGAACTTGTTGTTTAATAAATATGTTTGCTATTGGTTGAACTAAAACAACAGTTGGTTCAATATTTCTGCAAAGTTGTGGGAAAGATGTAGAGGAACAGAGTTGGGAGGAAATTACAGAGGAGTGCAAGAACTTTAGGCTATTATAATGGGGGACTTTATATTCAGATAATTAAAGGGTAACATGGGGGCAAGCGTTCCTAGAATACGTTCAGGAGAATTTTATACAGCAATGTGTTTCCAATCTAATGAGTATGAAAGAATTTCTAGACCTGGTGTTTGGGAATTAGGTAGGCTGAATGGATCGAGTGTCAGTAGGCAACATTTGGGGGACAATGATCATTGTATCACAAGGTTTAGGTTGGCTGTGGAAAAGAACAATGAGCAATTCGGAGTAAGAATAACTAACCGGGGAAAGCCAACTTCAATGGAATAAGAATGGATCTGGCCCGGATAAATTGGATGTTAGTCGGCAAAACTGTAACAGAACGATGGGCTACTTTTAAAGAAAAAATGGTTCAAGTGCAGTAAAAATTTATTGCCATGAAGGGGAAAGGCAAGGCAAACAAATTGGAGCTCTCTGGATGATGAAAGAGATTGAGGTCAAGATGAAGCACAAAAGCTTATGACAAAATGAAAAGCAAAGTGAGAGTGAAGAGAGACTAGCAGCTAACTTAAAAAGGAATCCAAATGTCTTCTATAGCATATAAATAGTAAAAGATGATAAAAAGAGGAGTGGTGCCAATTAGGGACTAAAATAGGATTTACGCATGGAGACAGATGACATGGCTGAGGTATTAAGTGAATACTTTGCATCTATACCAAGGAAGAAGATGCTGCCTAGGTCATGGTGAAAGAAGAGGTAATTCAGACACTCAAAGTTTAAAATGAGGATAACATTGTATGCTGCTTTATGGACAGGAGGGGGATTAATTTAAACAGCCCCGATTTCTCCCCATTTTGATTTCTGATTCCTCCTTTTATAAGTAGTGGTGTATTTTCCCCAATGTTTCAGTTTGGAGTGATCCCAATCTCTATTAATAATCCCACAGCACAGCAAACTCGATAAGATAAAAGTGGGTTATCTTACGCACACAGAATGTGAGAAGGAGTTTCACAATGTGCCCTCAGCCCTCTTTTCGTACTCCTACAATAAAAGAGGGATAAGGGAAACAAAGGGTTACAGGGCAAGACCATGATAAAAATAAGAGTTATGGTTTTGTGCGAGTCCAGTGTTCAAAATTAAAAATCCAATGGTATTCCATCAGAGGGTAGCTGACTGTTGCATGGTGAGCAGTCTTTCCAGAAGTGAGGAATTCCTCAATGGATAAAGGCACGCAGAGGTCAATGAGCTCCGATATTCCAGTACACAATGTAGATGAGGGACCGACAACATACCTGGACAGAGCTCTATCTACTGTTGCCTGTTAGGTAGACTACCATTTTACCACCTGAGTTCAGTTCCACATAGCATGCTACAGGTTTTAGCAGTTTGGGAGAAGCCACGTACCTCTCACTACTTCTTGTGGATCTTGGACAAAAGATGTATTCTTCCAGCTCTGGAATCTTGAAGTTTAATAGAGGAATCAGAATTCCTTTTGTGCATGCAGACACACTGTCACCTTTGGTCAGCACTGCCTTAGAAGTGTAAAGGGTGTTGGTGCATTTCTTTAGAATTTGATTTTTTGCAGTCACAGGGGGACATTACGATAACAAGGTCGTTTCTGGCTTTCTGAAGGCTAGAGGTTCCTCTAGTATGAGTCATGGCTAGTTAGGCATGCCCATTTTTGAGAGAAAATAATTTTATAAAGTAGCCAGGTTGACATAACATAGATTAAAAGCAAAATACTGCAGATGCTGGAATCTGAAACAAAAACAGAAAATGCTGGAAAATCTCCAGCTGGTCTGGCAGCATCTGTGGGGAGAGAATAGGGGCAGCATTTTGAGTCTAGATGACCCTTCATCAGAGCTCAATCCTTCAGCTCTGACGAAGGGTCAACTAGACTCAACGTTGGCTCTATTCTCTCCCCACAGATGCTGTCAGACCTGCTGAGATTTTCCAGCATTTTCTGTTTTTGTGACATAAACATATATATATTTTCCTTCCTGGTTTCTAGATGGGACAGCTGTCTGTACTTAAAGTTGATAAAGGATTGGATGAGATGCATCCAACAGTATAAAGGAAGTGAGAATGGATTTTGCGGAGGCTTTTGTCATAATTTTGCAATCTTCCTTTAGATTTGAGGTGGTGCCAGAGGACTGGAGAATTGGAAATATTATACCTTTATCCAAAAAAGTTTAAAGATAAACACAGCAACTACAGGCCAGTGAGTTTAACCTCTATGGTGGGGAAGCTTTTCGAAATAATTCAGACAATTGTGACTTGATAAAATGCTAGTATTCAGTTATTAAGGGAAAATCATGTTTAACTAACTTGCTTGAGTTTTTTGACAAGGTAACAATGTGGGTTATGAGGGTAATACTGTTGATGTAGTGTACATGGACTTCAAAAAGGCATTTGATAAGGTACAGCACAACAGACTTGCGAGGAATAAAAGTGACAGTAGCAACATGGACATGAAATTGGCTGAGTGACAGGAAACCGAGTCAGTGGTGACTGGTTGTTTTTCAGATCGGAGGAAAATTTATTGTGCAGCGGCCCAGGGGTCAATGTTAGGACCCCTGCTGTTTCTGATATGTATTAATGACTTAGATCTTGGTGCACAGGGCAGAATTTCAAAATCTTTGGAAGATACGAAGCTTGGAAGTATTGTGAACCATGAGGAGGATAATGTAGGACTTCAAAAAAGACATACACAGGCCATTGGAATGGGGGGGGGGAACAAGTAGTAAATAAAATTTAATGTGAAGAGGTGTGAGGTAATTAATTTTCGCAGGAAGATCATGGAGAAACAATATAAAGTAAAGGACACTTGTAAATTTGGTGCAGAGGATATATGTGCATAAATTATTGACGGTGGCAGGGCAGATTGGGGGAGTGGTTAATAGAATTTGTGGCTTCCTGGGCTTTATCAATGGGGGGCATAGATCACAAAAGCAAGGATACTGGCCAGTATTTTACTGCCCCACCCACCAAGGGAATTGGAGCAGGCGAGGGGTGGACCATTGGAAGGTCCGTTGACCTCGGGTGGGATTTTACGGTTTCAGGACCAGCGAAGCTGTAAAATCCTGCCCATTATATTAAATCTGTATAAAACACTCAATGGAATATTGTATCAAGTTCTGGACAGCATACTTTAGGAGGATGTGAAGACATTTGAGAGGGCGTAAAAAAGATGAACAAAAGTGGATTCTCGGCTGAGGAACTTCAGGTGTGCAGTTGGTTTGCAGAAGATGGGACTGTTCTCCTTGGAGAAGGGAAAGTTGAGAGGAGATTTGGTAGAAGTAATCATGAGGGATGCCAGGCAGAGCAGAAAGGGGAAAACTGTTACCAGCGGTGGAAGGATTGAGAACCAGAGGGCATAGATTTATTAGTAATGAGCAAAAGAAGTAATGGCAACATAAGGAAAAACATTTTTACACTGAGTGGTTTGGATCTGGAATGCACTGCCTGACGATTACCTATTGAGGCCTTCAAAAGGAAATTGGATCATTATCTGAAAAGGGAAAGTTTACAAAATTACAAATTAAAGACGGGAGTAACATGAGGTAAATTGTTCCTTCAGAGAGGCAGCACAGACATGACAGGCCAAATGTCTCTTTCTGCACTGAAACCATTCTCTGAATTTTCAAATCATTAGAATGTTCATATATACTGCATCTGTGAAGTTCCTGGGGACATTATTCTACATCAAAAATGCTATTTAATGCATGTTGTTACTGTTTAGTCCCAATTAATTTGAAGTTATCTTTTTGCTGTTTAAGAATTGAATTAAGCAAATGTGAAGCAAGAGGAGTCGAGGTTTTGCTAACTAAATTTTGTGACCAGTTTAAGAGGCAAAGTTTGTACTGCTTTGATCTGTCCAAGCAATGGAACCTCCCTCTAGCAGATCAGCAGAATGTTTCAAAGTTGGAAACTTGGGTTTCATTGGATTAGCATTCCCTACCTATACATGGATTTGTCAGTGGAGTCATTTGATAGTGAACATATGTGGTTCGCTAACAGCTTCCTGTTCGATCTTTCATCTCCTGCAGTCAGGAGTGCGATGGAATAATATCTACTTTCCTGAATGAGCACAGCTGCAATAACACTCGAGTAACTCAGCACCACCCAGGACAAAGCAGTCTCTTTAATTCGATGCCTGCCCTCCCACTGCCAAACATCTGCTCCCTCCACCATCATTGAGCCATGACTGTATTATCTACAGGATGCATTGCAGCAAATTGTAAAAACACCTCTGAAATCTATGACTTCCAAAACTCAGGACAAGGACCGTAGATGTATTAGAACACCATCCCCTCTAATGGGTATGCCATCCTGACTTGGGCATATATCGCCATCACTGACAAACTCTGAGAAACCCCTACCTAACAACACTCTGGGAGCACCTTCACCACATGGACTGAAATGGTTCAAGAGGAAGAATTACCACCACCTATTCAGTGGGAGATGGGCAATAAGTGCTGTCCTTGATCGCAAAACCCACATCTCAAGGATGAATGAAACTGATAAATGTGTTTGACTACCACAAAATTCAAGTTGTTTCCAGGTATAATGCATTCATTTTCATGATTCAGATTGTGATATCAGCTGAATGTTAACAATATGGAGCACTTTCTTATTTGTAAAAGTCATTGGGTTTTTGGGCTGAATGGTATTATAGGCTTAATAAGAAGAAAAATCCAAAACCTATAAATAAGATCCAAGCAGTACCCATTTTGTGTGGCAAAGCAACATTAATGGAGTAAACACGCACTCATAGTCACAACCATTGTCACTAATGTTGGACAAATTTGAGACTTGATTAAATCAGGAAATCTAATAAATTCCTGACGCTGACTTCTGTCCAATGGAGATGCATACAATAAGGAATTCACAGAGTGATTCGAATTTAGAACTTGCTGCCATTAGGAGTTATTATGATGACTAGCACAACATTGAGGCTAGCTTTTAAGGAGAAGCTAGTTAAACATGAGTGAGAAAGAATAAGAAGCAGAGAGGAGACTTGTAGAGCATCAACACTGGCATGGACATATTGGACTGAATTGCCTTTCTGTGCTATAAATATTATGTTAACTATGTACCATGCATTAAGCTAATTACTAAGTTTGCAAAAAGGACCAAAAGATTTCTATGACTGAACACTGCATCTCATGAATCAATTGCTTATGTCTTCTGGCCAAGTTCAGTGAGATGCTCTCCCAGAATGTATGGGTGGTCTCAAAACACACTAACTGCTTTTGTCTTGCAATGTTAGGAGCTACTGTAATTAATGCATATGAATCACATTATTGGCAAAGCCAAAAACAAAGTTCAGTTTTTTTTGCTCTGTTTTTTCAGTATGTAATGTCTTGGGTTTGCTTCACCTTGTTGACCCAATTAAGTGGAGTTATTACATTTATAAAGATGGCGTTTATGCTCTTTGAATATTGTACCTATTGACTTTGACAACTGCCATTTTTTTAATACTTTTGTTGCGTTAATATGATCCATCTAATTTACTCGGGTTGTTTCAGTTTTTAAGTTGACTGCTCTTCATTTTTAAACAGTGATGTACCTTTGCAGCAACCTTTTTAGTTTTGTCACTGATTAATGCTATTTGTCTCGTCACTGATACATCTACCTGAGATAAAAATATATTTGGGAATATTTTGAATGTCTTTAAGGTGTATGACCTGGCTGATAGAAACATGGTCATATCCTATTGTCCTGTTGTCTTTAAACAACTCGTGGGCCTTAATGGCTGCTGACTTGAAAGAAAAAATTTGCATTTATATAGCACCTTTCACAGCCACAGGGCATTCCCAGAAGTACTTTCCAAATGTAGTCACTGGTCCAATGTAGGAATGTATTAAGATATATGACCAAGGTATCAATGCTGTGCTGTATATAAATATTGAAATTAAGATTTTGACCTTATTTTTGTGTGTATTTAATGTATATATTAAATTATAATTAATTGGTACAGCTATTCATTGCAGAGACACAAAGCAGTATAAAGGCTTAAAATACCTGTGGAGAGAGAAACAGAGGTAATATTTACTCAAAACTGAAATGTTAACAATGTTTCTCTCGCTGTGGACGCTGCCTGACCTGCTGGGTATTTCCAGCACTTTTTCTGTTTCCGATTTCCAGCATCCACAGTATTTAACTATCATAAAAAAATTTACAAGTTGTCTTAACTAATTCCTCTACAAGAATTAACTAAGTTGAAACAAAATGTGATGAATATTGCATTTGAGAAAGTTTTATGTAAGCAATATGCACATCATGGGACAGTGCAGGGCATCTTTCTTTCTTCCACGAGGAAAGTCTGACAGTTTGAATGTTGAAGCCACGGATGAGTTATGAGGTTCTTTTTCATGAATAGGATAAACACGATTCACTGGTGCTCCAGACTGGGTAGAATTTTAGAAAGTTACAGCATAGAATCCAATTCAGTTTTATCTGCAGTGGCTTTATTGACAGAACTATCCATTTCGCTCATTGTTTCACACTTTATTTCTTTTAACTATATTTGTTTACTTCCATTGGAAAGTCATTATACACTTATTTCTATTCCTATTCCTATTACCACATTATATATTCTAGCATCACTATGAACCTCTCACTTTGCTCTTTCAAGGATGACCTGAAACTAGTGACAAGTGAAAATAGGTTTGACAATTACCTTCTCAAAATCCTTCAGAATTGTGAATAGTTTTATTAGTTTTGTTAGTGCCTTCTGTTTTAGTGAAAGGAATACCTACTTCTCTAATTACATTGCCTATCATCTTTGGCATCATTTTAGTAAATCTCTTTCATCTCCTTACCATGGATTTGGTGCCCTTCCTAAAATATGGTGTCCAAAATAAGGCGTCATGTTTTAATTCTGAGCTAACTAGTGATTTGTACAGATAGAATCATGGAATTGCTACAGCATAGAAGGAGGACAGCCAGCCATTTTCCATGTCAACTCTCTGCATGAGCAACTCTGCTCATCCCACTGTCCTTTTCCCATACCATTGCAAAGTTTCTCCCATCAAGGACTAATCCAATTCCCTTTTGAAAGACTTGATGGCATCTGTCTCCACCATCCTCTCAAGCAATGCAGTCCAATTTCTAATCATTTGCTGTGTAAAAATCATTCTTCATCACTTTACATCAATGTCCTCTGTGTCATGATCCTTCCACCAATAGGAATAATTTCTCTTATCTACTCTTATCTAGACAGCTCATGATTTTCAATCCGTCCATGTGACTGATTAGGACTGGTGTGTTTGGATTTATCTTTACTATTCTATTTCTTTTAACACTATATCATTGGCCCAGAGTTTCTCAATGATTTTTTTTCCCAATTGACCATTTGATTCAGGAGGAATCAAATTAAGCAGTGCTAATATTGCGGATTATAGATGTAAATAAGTTCAGGCCATAAGCATATTGCATTGCAGTGTCTGCGATCTTTTACGCTGGTTCAAAAGTTTACCCAAGTTAGTCCTTGGCCAAAAAACTGGCCATGCACATGGTTAGCTTGTTCACCAATTTTGCCTGTTCCATGGGCAAGGGATTTATCACCCAGGTTCTTGGGTGTACAGGCAACCATGATTTCATGAATCTGATTATTCACCCGACTTTAACTTGAAGGGTTGTTTCTTATGCTGCAGAATTTAGTTGAAATCAGTTAAAATTCAATCAATTGACATGTCCTTAATTGATGCATAAAACTTTTGATCAGTTGTTAATTGAAGCCATACAGATTGTGTCCTGCATTGCAATAATTAGTGAATTGAAAGAAGCATTGACCAGGAGTCAGTACAGGACAGAGGGAAATGCCACAGCTTCAGCTTTACTCTAAGTGGGTTTTTTTTCTTACCTTTTTTATGAGTCCAACCAGCAATTTGAGGCTCCATTATCCCTGATCACAAATAGATTGTGCTAATTTAAGGGCAACTTTATATCAAGCTTTATGTAAATGAGCTTCACCTCCTCAGAACTGGTGTAATATGAGATACATTCTGGTATAGTTTCCTGATTGCTGGAAACTCCAGGTCACTGTGTATATTCCTCTCGCTACCTTGCTTCTAAAATTAATGTATGGACACGCATTTCTGGGCACTGATTCTTTTTTGGACTCTGTCCAGTATATATGTTGCCTCTTGACATCCCTACAGTCCTCTTCACAGCCATATTTTTATGTCCTCTTTGATAATGTTGCATTCTCATTTAATGTAATTGCAAAAAGGTACCAGAACTGAGTCCCTGGGATATGATCAGCCTGAAGGACATCACTCTCCATTCTTCTCTGCCCTGTAATTAACTACCTATCCACGCTGCCATATTCCTTTTAACACTTGTATTTTTATCAGTGTATACATTATCTTTGGAAATCCACTTGCACAACAGCCACTGCATTTTATTTGTCTACAAAGGCAATTATTTCTCAAAAAAAACTTTGTTCAGGTATAATTTGGCTTTTACAAGTACTTGCCGGCTGTCTTTAATTAGTCCCTGTTTTCTTAAGTATAAATTTATCAGGTATATTAGTCTCTTTAAAACAAACTGCTTAACAATCTTGGACTGTCCATGGTTACATGTTTTACTGATTTGGTATCTTGCATATAGAATTGATATTTATTAAAAGATACATAGTGTGGGATTTTCCAGAGGTGGCTCACCATTGGTCAATAGTGGAATCTTCCAGTCTTTCCGATGTCTTAATGTTTTGCGTGGCTCACTCATCCTGCCACTGGGGAACCCACTGTGTGGCGGGGATGGGGGTTACCTTTGGCAGGACTAGAAGATCCCATTTTAGAGAATGGGCAGGGTTTTCTGGCTTTAGTGTCAACGCAGAAAACGCTAGCAGTTTAAGAAGTTAAGTACATCCTTCAACCCCTTGAAATTCACATAAATGGATCTCAAATGCCTTGAATCGGGCCTCTGGGCAGGAATGAGGTTGTGTGGGGGAATCCTGTGGGTTGGGGCTTTCCTGTCAGGTCGTGATGGCGGGGTGGGGGAGGGAGAAAGGAAGAGTCCCATGGGGGGGGGGGGTCATTGTGGGTCTCCATAATATTTAACCAGAAGTTAGATGTGGTTTTAATTTTTCAAACTTTTTCTGGGTAACAATTGGCAAACCCAATCTGAACCATCTGAACTTTGCGATTTAAATTGCATTGTTTAGATGGTTCCTCGTGCAGGGAAGTTTTCACTTCCAGGCAATTGCTGTGCAAATGTTATTTTCGAACTTCTTAAGGGGATTTCCTGGTACATCATTAGGATACCACCCAATACGATGTCCAAGAGCTTGGAAGTTACGGCCCAATAATCTAGGTCCAAATTAATTGCAATTTTGAAAAATATGAGCTAATAAATATGTGGTACTTGTAACTGATGCAGATAGTAAAGATGCTATGAAGGAGAAAGGAATATTGCATGATAGATTTAGATGGGAAAAAAATGTGTGAAGGTGCAAGTGGAGCATAAACACCTGCATAGACTGTTTGGGCTAGATAACCTGTTTCTGCACTGTATATTTGATATCCTCTGAAAATAGAAAATCAGCATGAATTTGTCAAAGGCATGTTGTAGTTAATTTACTTGATTGAGTTCTTTGAAGTAACAGAAAGGATTAACGAAGCACGGGGTTGATGCTGTTATGTATGCAGCCTTTCAAAAATCATTTTATAAAGCACAACACAGTAAACTCATTAACAAAATTAAAGCCCATACGATTGAAGAGATGCTGTCCATGAGTGGCAGCGTGGACAAAATTGGCTAAGGGACTGAAAGAAGTGAGTAGTGATGAGTAATTAAAGCATATTGTATCCATGGCTTCACTAACAGCGAGGTAAGAAAAAAGCAAGGAAGTTATATTAAACCTTTCATAAAACACTGGTTAGGTACCAACTGGAGTATAGAATTTACTTCTGGGTCCCCACTTTAGGAAGTGTCAGGCCTTAGACTGAGTAGAGAAGAGATTTACTAAGTACAAGAAATGGGCACTTCAGTGGAGAGAAGTTAAGTTTCTCCTCCTTAGAACAGAGGAGATTTAATCGAGATGTTTGAAATTCTAAAGGATTTTGATAGAGTAGGTAAAGCAAAACTGTGTCCAGGAACAGAAGGGTCAACAGCAAATAGACATGATTTTAAATTACTTGGCAAAAGAGCCATAGGCAAGAGGAGAAAACATTTCTATACACAGTTCTTTAATCTGGAATACGTTGCCTGAGAAAGTCATGGAAGCAGATTCACTAATAAAGAAAATTGGATAAATACATAAGGGAAGAAAATTACAAAATGTTGGAGAAAGAACAGGAGAGTATAACTTATTGGGTAGCTTCGCCAAAGAATCAACACTGGCACGTTATACTCAGTGGCTATTTTCTATATTGTATGATTTGTTTATTCCCTGTTCCCCTCACCCTATCTCTCTGGATTCCTGCAATATTACTGTGCTAAGCGATTGAATATCTCAAGTGGAGAAAAACTGTTTCACAGAATCATCAAAGTGGCAAATATATTTTGATTCAATAATCCAATAGTAATTTAATTCTTGCATCTTAAACCTTTTAAGTTTTGTAATTATTTGTGACTTTTCTGGGTAAATTGCATTTAATATGCACCTTTACATTGCATATAGATGAAATAGTTTGTTAAACTATGTGGTTTACAGATCATGTGGCAGTGTTAAGTCTTACCTAATATTGTTAGGTTTTTGTTTGCCTCATTCTTGTAACTGGATATTGTGTTTTGCAACTTACCACTTTGATGGTTGTACTTGGTTGAACTTTGTTCTTCATTCATAGATTCTAGATGAGGTATTATGTCCCAAGGCAAACGGACGCTCCCGAATTAGTCCCTGGTTCACGCAACACTGTCCCAAATACCCTAACAGGACATGTCTAATGCATAAATAAGGCAGGACAAAGTAAATGAGGTGTAAGTTATGTTGGATAAAGGTGTCTGCTAAATTATTAAATAATCAATGCTTTAAGAAAGAATATCCAGAATGTTTCCCTGATGGGCGTTTATGGATACTTGGCATATCCAGTCCGTCCTGGCTTTCCACAGAGCAATCCAGTCTGACCAATCTCCAGCTCAATACCTGTGGCCCGACAGGTTTATTTCCTTCATGTGTCCATCTAATTTTGTTTTGAATTCATTGCTTGTTTCCACTTCTGCGACCATCATGGGCAGCAAGTTTCAAGTCAATACTACTTGCTGCATACAGTAGTTACCCCTCTTAGTCCCGCTGCACTTCTTGCCCACAATATTAAATCTCTGCCCCCTTGTCCTTGTACGAACAGCTAAGGAAGAGTTTTTCTTTGTCTACATTATCCAAACCTATCATAATCTTGTGCATTTCTATCAAGCCTCCTTTCAATCTCCTTTGCTCCAAGGAGAAAAACCCAGCTTTTCCAACCTAACCTTGTAACTAAATTTGCCACAGCTCTGGAGCCATTCTGGTAAATTGCCTCTGTATCCCCTCAAGGCCCTCACTCTCTTCCTAAAATGTGGTACCAGAACTGGACGCAATATTCTTAGATGGGGCCTAACCAGAGTTTTATAAAGATTCAATATAATTTCCCTGCTTTTGTACTTGATGCCTCTATATATGAATCCCAAGATCCCAATTGCATTTCATATGCATTGGCACTTAGGCACTTATAGAGTTAACATGGGGGTAACTATGGTATCACCCACCACAGTGACCTGCACCTTGGGGTCTCTCTCGTGTTGGAGAGAGCTGTGTGCATAAGCAAGCATGGAGCCAGCTCCTAGCATAATCTCCTTACTGTACATAGTTCTTGTAGTTAGTACATGCAGTTAACCTACTTAAGACTACAAAGACTTCATAAAAAATCTTCAGAATGGTTTCCAACACTCTACAACACCAACCATGCTGTCAATATGGCATGCCACCATTAGAGGTCAATATATATGCACCCCACATCCCTCTGTTCCTTGCACGCACTTGAGAACTGTCATTAAGTCTGCTTTGGCTCTCTGTAACCATTCTGCCAGGATGCATCATTTCCCACTTCTTTCTATTAACTTCCATCTGCCACTTGTCTGCCCATTCTGCTCAGCTATCTATGTCATTATTACTATTAGCTGTATTATAGATGATGCCATTGTAGTTGTCACAGCTGCAATGGTGAATATATAACATAGAACACACGGATGATTTGCAGCATGGTGAAAACTGGGCCGTCAAAAAATTGCAATTGCTGTTTAGCAATTAATTTGAAGCTGATATTCCGTGCTTACAATCAACAATAAAGAAACATCAGTATTAAATTTAATATGCCAGTTAGCATTCTTTAGAATTTGTCTTTTAATTTGGCAAATTTGAGGAGAGAAGTGGAAATAATCTTTTAAGCTCCAAATGACCTTTTCTCCTTATTTAATACTTCAAGATCTACATCAACTATAGCAAAATGAAAATTTTATAATCATAGCTATAGATTGTAATACATAGAATCCCTACAGTGCAGAAGGAGGCCATTCGGCCCATTGAACCTGCACCATCAACAATCCCACCCAGGCCCTATTGCATGTATTTACCCTGCTAGTTTCCCTGACACAAAGGGGCAATTTAGCATGGCCAATCAACCTAACCTGCGCATCTTTGAAGTGTGGGAGGAAACCGGAGCACCCGGAGGAAATCCATGCAGACACTGGGAGAATATGCAAACTCCATACAGACAGTGACCTGAGGCTGGAATTGAACCCTGGTCCCTGATACTGTGAGGCAGCAGTGCTAACCACATATGGGCTCAATTTTATGACTGCATAACATGTGTTATATTTTACTGGCTGAACATTTATTTCTGATTAAATAAGAGGCTAAATAATTACTGTACTTAGTGACCTCAGCAAATAGTTTTAAGGCTGATTGAACAGCACTGTCTATTAAATCCACATGGACTAGGAATGGAAGCACCTTGGCTGTAACTGTGATGCATAAACAATTCCTGCAGGCAAACATATGGTGCTATGTCGACTAAATTCCATCAGCTGAAAGTTGCTATTTTCTTTACTCTGATGTTGGTAATCTGCAATAGGAAACAAAAGGACAAAAAGCATTCATTGATTTTGGGTGGTTATGCTCAGTTCACCCAAAATACCGTTAAGAAAAACAGTTAAAGTCCTTAAACTGTCAATTCTTCAACCTGCAGCGAATTATGAGTAATAGTTTGCACCAGTAAAGCAAGTCGGCTTTAAAAGTCTTCTCTTCCAACACCTCCCCACCCCGAGCAGGTACCTTATTGAATTCCCTTCATTAGCACGAATGTCAGAAGGAAGCTGCTACTTGCATATTTTTCTGTTCTATTTATTTCATCTTTTTCCAATGCCATGAAAAACGGGTTGATCGCAAGCGTGAGCAGAAGTTTGAGAGAGAAGAAAAATTGAAACTGAACTGCAGAGCATTACTGACCAAATATTTCATAAATATATGCTCCAGGACACTGCAATCTCCAAACCTATATAATGCAATCCAGTAAATAACTCAAAAGCCCCATTTGTTTTTTGTTCATCTATCAACCTAATGTTTTTACTTGCGCCTCTTTCCTGGAACTGCCTATGGAAAGAGAAAATCAGGGACTAAATCTAGTGCAATGCTCATGTGTACAAGTAGTGTAGGTTAGAAATCTTGGCGAGGGGGGAAAAAAACCTTATTTTCTTTTCGATCTGTTTCTTCTTCTGCCTGCTGGCAAGGCTGATCAAGCTAATCTGCACATGTAAAATTGCTGAAAAATATTGTCTTCAGGTTTCAAAATATAATTTTCCACTAAATGTTATTGTGAAGTAATCTTTCTTATTTTAATTTGACTAAAAAGGGTTAAAAAACAGCCACTTTCAAAAATTATACAATGCCATTTATTGTTGAAGGGAATCTCTTTGACAGTTAAGTCAGAATGCCAGAAATTGCGAATGCAATTGTAGTTGTTCCCTGTGCATTGGAAATATAATTTCCTATCTATAGAATCTCATAGAATACATAGAATCCCTACAGTGCAGAAAGAGGCCATTCAGCCCATCGAGTCTGCACTCAACATCTGAAGGAGCACTCTACCTTGGTCCAATCCCCTGCACATCTTTGGACTGTGGGAGGAAACTGGAACACCTGGAGGAAATGCACACCAACACGGGAAAAACTGCACACACAGTCACCAAAGGCAGGAATCGAACCTGGGTCCCTGGTGCTGTGAGGCAGCAGCACTGACCACCCTAATGTCTGTTTTATCCTTTTTTCATTTATTTCTCCAGGTATTTGCCCCATAATCTCTGATTCCTGATACATAATAGAGCTTCCTGAGTGTATGTTCACCACCCTTCATGCCCCATTGTTTTACTGTCTTTTAGTCATTCCTCTTCCGTGTTTAAGGCTATGCCCTTTGTTAAAGAATCTGTAACTGTGTTAAACACACTGTTTGTCTTGTTTATAGCCCTCAGGATGTTGAATACTTGGATAGCACAAACCCAAGCCTTTGTTCTCCAGTGTAAGCAGTTTCAGCTCCTGTAATCTATCTGTGACTAATCCAAGCTGCGAATTTAGTTCTTTGCTGTACCCTCCCCAATGCCTTAGTGTCCTTTTTCAAAACATGTTGAGCTGTTTTTTGTATACTGCCTTTATATAGCATCTGTCTCAACTTCAGGACGTTACTAATCATTTCATAACTTGTGTAAGTATAATCATTATTGTAATGTAGGGAAACGTAGCAGCCAACATGGACACAGTGAGCTCACAGCAATAACGTTAATGACCAGATAACTTACTTCATTGATGTCGGTTACAGGATAAATATTGGCCAAAACATGGGCAAAAGTCCCCTGTCCTGGGATAATTTATATCCATCTAAAAGCCCTGATAGTGCTTCGGCTACCATCTCCTCCTAAAGACAACACCTCCATCAGTGTTGCACTCCCTCAATACTGTACGTGTGCTTAAGCCTTGGAGTAGGGCTGAAACCCTCAAGCTTTCTACGTACAGGCAAGAATGCTATTACTGAGCCAAGGCTAACATTTAAACTGAACCACTAATCCCAATTTTTGTGTAGCTGATAAGGGTGGCGTGACACCTGTTCCAAGTTGCTGGCTTTACCGCCTGAACCAAGTTAGTTGCAGACTGACACCGCCTGAACCAAGTAGCAATGATGCAGAGGTCTGGTGGGCAAGCAGGAGAAAACAGTCACTGCCAGAAATCAAAGGTAACTGCGATGGGCAAGGTCTGAGTAGCGTGAAACCCAAAGTTTCTTTTTGGGGAGATCTGGAGTGCTCCACCTCCTGGCCCATAGACAAAATTAAATTATAAATTATTCAGCCCCTTAAAGTTAAATAATATTTAGCTTTTACTTTCCAAACACATTGGCCATATTCTTTGAGCAAGAAGCATGATTTATCTGTGTTGTCTGACCCCTTCCTATTTGTCCGACAGGTTAAAAAATTCAAATGACCGGGTAAAGCTGCCAAAATTAGCCCCTCCTTTGAAATTAGGAATATATAATTTAATCCCGAAACCACACTTCAAGATTTGCTACCATCGCATTTTTATCTGCAAGTTCAAGAGCAAATATGATGATGCTACTTCCTTGTTTTCACCATCCTGCTGAAATATTCTCTTCTCTTAGAAATCATAGAAACCCTACAGTACAGAAAGAGGCCATTTGGCCCATCGAGTCTGCACCGACCACAATCCCACCCAGGCCCTAGCCCCATATCCCTACATAGTTACCCACTAATCCCTCTAACCTACACATCTCCCGACACTAAGGGGCAATTTTAGAATGGCCAATCAACCTAACCCGCACATCTTTGGACTGTGGGAGGAAACTGGAGCACCCGGAGGAAACCCACGCAGACACGAGGAGAATGTGCAAACTCCACACAGACAGTGACCCAAGCCGGGAATCGAATCCAGGTCCCTGGAGCTGTGAAGCAGCAGTGCTAACCACTGTGCTACCGTGCCGCCCCAACCACTGTGCTACCGTGCCGCCCCAACCACTGTGCTACCGTGCCGCCCCTCTTCCTTGTGGTGCTGTTTTGCTTTCTCTTTGGCCTTTCCTTACCTCAATTTTTCTTCCTCCCTCTATGTCATTGAGCTGAAATTCATACAGCAGAGCTAGCATTCCCTCCATTGGATCAGATTGAAGCCCTGCAGTCCTGACGCATCCCGTTAAGAATGGTAGTCATGTTATACAACTAACTGGAAGAGAATCATCCCCATCTTCAATGATCAGGGAGCCTGACACATCTGTACTAAAGACGAGGCTGAAGTATTTGCAACAGTCTTCAGCCAGAGTGCTGAGTAGATGAGCCATGGCGACCTCCTCCTGGGGTCCCCGACATCACAGATGCCAGTCCTCAGCCAATTTGATTCACTCCATGTGATTCAAAAACAGCTGACAGCACTGGATACAGCAAAGACCATCAGCACTAACAACATTCTGGCAGTAGTACTGAGGACTTGTGTTTCAGAACTATCTGTACCCAGAAACAAGCTGTTCCAATACAGCTATAATGTTGGCATCTTGCCAAAAATGTTAAATTGTCCAGGTATGTCCAATCTGGATAATTAACGTCCCACCAATCTACTCTCAATCATCAGCAAAGTGATGTAACGTGTCATTGACAATGCTATCAAGTGTCACTTAGTGAACAATAACCAACTCATTGGCAGTCAGTTTGGGTTCAGGCAGGGCCACTCACTCCTTACCAATTACACCCTTAATTCAAATATGCACAGAAGGGCTGAACTCAAGAGGTGAGGTATGAATGACTGTCCTTGACATCAATGCATTAAGAACCTAACAAAGTTGAAGTCACTGTGAATCGGGAAAAACTCTCTACTGGTTCAAGCCATAGCTAGTACAGAGGATGATGGTTGCAGTTGTTGGAGGCCAGTCATCTTCACCTGAGGAGAATGCTGTAGCAGTTCCTAAGGGAAGTGCCCTCGGCCCAACCTGCTTCATCAAAAAAGTTCCTTCCATCATAAGGTCAGAAGTGGGGGTGTTTGCGTATGTGTTCCATACTATTTAAATTCCTTGTATACTGAAGCAGTCTGTGCACAAGTGGTGAGACATGGACAACATTCAGGCTTGGGCTAATAAGTGCCAAGTACCTTTCACATCACAAGTGCCAGGCAATGACGATCTCCCGTAACATAGAATCTAATGATCTCCACTTGAAGTTCAACGGCATCACTATCATTGACACCACCACCATCAACAAAAACCTAGCTGGACCAACCATATAAAAACTGAGGCTACAAGAGCTGATCAGCGTCAAATGTATATGTGCATAAAAATGTTTTTTTTAAAATTTCTTAAACTGGTTTAAGTACAATAAGTACTATTCTCCTAAAACAACTTTTAGTCACAGCACTGTAAGATAAACAGTTAAGCACTTACTAAATTGGCAAACCTCTTTCAATAAGCCTTTTGTGGTCAAATGAGGAGTGAGAAAAGAAGAGAGCCACTCTACCCCGATTATAACAATGACATATTTTGTGACTGCAACATGCCCGGTGGCACAGTGGTTAGTACTGCTGCCTCACAGTGCCGGGGTCCTGGGTTCAGTTCCAGCCTCAGAGACTGTGCACACTCCACACAGACATTCTCCCTGTATCTGCATGGGTTTCCTTCACACTCCAAAGATGTGCAGATTAGGTTGATTGGCCATGCTAAATTGAACCTTAGTGCCAAGGGGATCAGTAGGGTAAATGCATGGGGTTGTGGGGATAGTTGTTGGTGTAGGCTTAATGGGCTGAATGGCCTCCTTCTGCACTGTAGGGATTCAATGGATTCTATGAAACATTGATGTCTATTCCTCCTCCTCCTCCCCCCCTGTTTGTCATTCAATAAGGTTAACCATCGATCCTCCTCTGATTCAACTTATCTGCAGCTGAAACCCTTCACTGCTTTTGTTACTTCTTTACTCTTTCTCCTTACTAATCTTAATGACCTCCTGAACTTAATTGTGTGTGAACCCCAACCTGTGCAGTACTCCACTACCCATTCAACCATTACTTGCTTGCTCAATGTTTGTATGCATATCTTCATTTATAAATCTCTGCATCATCTAGTGCCATCTCCTTCTAGCCTCATTTTCTCTTGCCCCACCTCACTCCTGGGCTTTTTTGGTTCTTCAGTTGCAACCTCTTTACAGCTCCTCCTCTTGTTGCACCATGGATCCTCAGTCAATTTGGCCCTGCACTTTGGATCATCCTTTCAGAACAACCCCTCCACCTGCTACTTCTCTCCTTGCCTTTCAGTGTCTACTGAAAATGCATCTGCTTGGTCGTATTTTTTGATTACTTCTAATCTTTCTGCTGATGCTCCACATCTGTTTATCCTCTGTGAAGCACAGTATACAATTACTTATTTTAAATGTACCATCTCAATGTTAATTGTGATGTCCAGGGATAATAATTGGCAAGGCTTACCTTGTATGGCTGAAACCGTATTCGAACAAGGTGATGAAATGGGTCCCAGAGTGCTACTTGGCATCTAGCTGCAAAAACTGATTAAGGGAAGAGTACAGTTTTGATGTACAATGTGACATTTAGCCAGAATGATCATGATGACAGATTGAAATGTGATCACACTATTGACTGACATATTATCATACTGAAATAGTTCGTAATAAAATGACATTGTGGCTCATGGTATGTTAGCCTACAAGTTTTCTTATTACAATGAATCAAATGTGTTCCAACAATTCTATTTCAGATGTTGTCAAAGTTGTTTCTATTATTGCAAGTATGCATATACATGCATTAAATCAGCCCCAAAGATTTGTGACAAAATTGAATGAGTGTACTGTACATAGGTAGCACAAAGGCCAAATCTGTCTCCGCTACTGAATCCCATATTCCTGTCTTGTGCTTTGCAAAAATAAAGGAAGTGGAAAATATTTGAACCAATTAAAAGAAAAAAATGTACTTTTGTCTCAATGGTCCTCATTCAGGATTTTCCACTTGGCAATCCATAGTGTTTAACTTGAGCTAAAGCTGCAAATGATTAAACAAATCACTTAAGCAGGAGTTCCCAAACATTGCTGGTCATAATTCTGTCCAGTAACTGACTTGCTGCTAAACATTCTAAATATAGTAGTGAGCTGACTTCAGTTCAAATTGGCAATTGCGATGTGGTTTGGATGAGGCATTTTAAGAAAAAAATGTTGACAGTTGATATGTAACAGGATACAAATCCTGGGTTGAGTCTTTCTCTTAGTATGATGCTTAGCATAATAAATCGTTCACTAAAATAAAAGCAAAATACTGCAGATGCTGGAAATCTGAAGTAAAAACTGAAAATGTCCAAAAAACTCCACAGGTCTGGCAGAGTTAATGTTTCAAGTCCACATGACTCTTCTTAAAAGATAAAGAGAGGGCAACATGTGTTCTGGATAAGGAGGGGATGGAGAAGAGTAGGAGGTCAGTGATGGGAGCTAGGAGAGGATGCAACAAAGATGGGAGCTAGGAGAGATTACATCAAAGATGTGGAAGGCAGAGGAAATGTTAATGGTAGTTTAAAGGACTATGGGAGCAGCTGATAGTGGTACAAAGGTAAGAAAGCAGAATGCAGAATAAGCCAATCAGCTTCTTGTCTCTGTTTACCACTGAATTAGATCATGGCTGATTTGAAGCTCAATTCCATCTACTCACCTTTGCTTCATAACCCTTGGTACCTTTACTTAACAAACATCTATTCATTACAGTCCTGAAACCCTCCATGCCGACGCTATAGTTAAGAAAGCCCACCAACGCCTCTATTTTCTCCGAAGGCTAGGGAAATTCAACATACCCAGTACGATACACTCCAATTTTTACAGATGCACCATAGAAAGCATCCTTTCCGGATGTATCAAAGCTTGGTAAAGCTCCTGCTCTGGCCAAGGCCGTAAGAAACTACAAAGAGTTGTGAACATATCCCAGTCCATCATGCAAACCAGCCTTCCATCCATTGACTTCATCTACACTTCCCGCTGCCTAGGAAAAGGACCCCACGCACTCCACTTTCTTCCACTGGGAAAAAGATGCAAAAGTCTGAGAACACGTACCAACTGACTCAAGAACAGCTTCTTCCTTGCTGCCATTAGACTTTTGAATGGGCCTATCACAAATTAAGCTGATTTTTTTTTTTCACCCCATCTGTAATTTCAGCACTATATTCTGCATCCCTCCTTTCCTTCTCCCCATGTACTTTGTGAACAGTATATTTTCCAGTATAGCGTGCAAGAAGCAAGACTTTTCACTTTATCCCAATACATGTGACAATAAATCAAAAATTACAATTCACCTCGAATTTGCAGCCATTTAGAGAAATGAGTCCCAGATTTTCACTATTTCACTCTTAAAAGGCCTAATTATTACTTGATGCCCACTTGTTTTAGATTGTCATACCAAAATAAATAGTTCACCTCTATTTATCTCCTCTTTCCAGCTAGCTTCCTTAAGTATTTAAGGATTGCCAGAATACAGCTTATGCTGCAATTTTACTATGGGGCAGGGTCAGCCAAAATGGGAATTGAACTCTCCGCTGTTGGTGTTATTCTGAATCCCACGCTAGCCAAGTTGCCAGATGGGTGAACTGCACCTCCCATTATCATTTACGAATTCATTATTTTGCATATCTTTAAAAAATTCTTGACACCAAATAACATCATTAGATGAAAAAGGTTTCTTAAAATTTCTATTTAAGAAAATAGAAAATAACATTTGTTCTTATTGGTCATAATTGAGGCTCCCAAAAGGCAACTTATTCATGGAAATTATAGAATCATAGTACATCACAGGAGGAAACTATTTAGTCCATCAAATCTATTGAAGAGCAATCTGGTTCATCCCACACCCTGGGCTCTTTGCAATTTGTTGTTTCTTCAAGTATTTATCCACTTCCAACTAGAAGGATGCTGCTGAATGTTCACTCATCACTCTATTAGGTAGTGCATTCCAAATCTTAAGCATTCGTGTAAACATTTTTTAACCTTATGTTACTTCTGGTTCTTTTGTCAATCACCTTACATCTATGCTCTCTTATTGACCCTTCAGTCATTGGAAACAGTTTCTGTTTACTTACTCTATCCAAATCAAGATTTTTGCGTAGCCCCTTCAAATTCTCTCTTAACCTTCAAATCTTTGAGGAAAACAACCCCAGTTTGCCCAGTCTATCCCTGAAACCATTCTAGTAAATTTCTTCATTACGCTGTACACTCTCCAACTTCCTTTCAAAAATCTGGTGCCCAGAATTGGACACTATCCCACCTAGGGCCAAGCTAGTGTTACATAGAAACATAGAAAACTACAACACAAAACCCTTCGGCCCCAAAAGTTGTGCCGAACATATCCCTACCTTTTAGGCCTACCTATAACCCTCCATCCTATTAAGTCCCATGTACTCATCCAGGAGTCTCTTAAAAGACCCTATTGAGTTTGCCTCCACCACCACTGACGGCAGCCGATTCCACTCGCCCACCACCTTTAGTGTTCTTTAATGTAGGTTTTGTGTAACTTCCTGTCTTTTGTATACATTCCTTTCAAATACTTCCCTGTTGTGTCTCTGTTTGTGCATTCCTTGCTAGGTTGAGCATATTTCCCCTTGGTAATATTGAATTTTTAAAAGAGAGATGCATTTGGTTTCATTTTAAATGCATTTAAAAAGAATAGATTTTTAATCTGGTATAACAAGTTGTACTCTGGGTGGTGGGGGAATGGTTTCACCAAACCATCACTTCCTGAAAACCTAATTTGCATTCTTCCCCTCACAAGACAATTTTCCCATACTTTGACCTCTTCCATAAGTCTGATACACTAATTTTCCCCCCGATTCATTGACACTGTCTCTGACATAACTTTTTTCACCTTTGATCACCCAGCAGTTCAGAGACACCATTCCCTTCTGTGTCACTTCTTCATGCTGGCACTTTTCCCCAACAATTCCTAGTATTGTTTAGGTTCTGCCGAGGTTGCACCTCTTCCCTTCTACCCCAGTGGTACTTTGAACTATCCTGTCTCCTCTTAAATCAGAACAAAGCCCAAGGACAACACTTTGTTTTTTCGTACACTTGGATGCTTTTCCTGTTGCTACCACGATTCAAAGCTCCAGTCACTGTGCCAGAATCTTCTGATCTGGACAGTTCCCAACACAAGTGTAACTCCTATTCAAAGTTGGAGAGATAGTAACAACAGGAAGTTGGAGCCCCACTGGGAGAAGGAAGGCCTGATATATGTGCTGATTTTCCTTTCATCAGGAAACAGACAGTGGTAACCCAAAAGTCTGACTATCTATTTCAACCTCAGATATTTGGCATCTGATGTGATGATCCAAAGCACTTTACTTTTATTCTACATCCACCCGTTGGGGAAAATGATCTCCGAATTCCCTTTCTTGAAAGAGCACCCATTAAGCATGCCCCTCTCTGTAGATTCTCTAGTAGCCATATGAAATGTAAAGAGAGAACATTGTTCTCTGAATGTTAGGAACATTACGTTACTTATGTCCACCCTACACATAGAAACTAGAAGCAGAAGTAGGCCATTTGGCCCTTCGAGCCTGTTCTGCCATTCATTTTAATCATGGCTCATCAGCAAATTCAATATATTGATTTACCCCCATATTCCTTGATCCCTTTAGCCTCAAGAATTATATCTAAATTTCTTGAAATCAGACAAGGTTTTGACCTCAACACATTGTGGTAGTGAATTCCACACATTCCCCACCCTCTGGGTGAAGAAATTTCTCCTCACCTTAGTTCTAAAAGGTTTATCCCTAATCTTCAAACTATGAACCCTAGTTCTGGACTCCCCCACCATTGGGAACATTCTTTCTGAATCTACCAGGTCTAACCTTGTTAGAATTTTGTAAGTTTCTATGAGATTCCCCCTCAACCTTCTAAACTCCAATGAATATAATCCTAACCGATGTAGTCTCTCCTCATATGATAGACCTGCCATCCCAGAAACCAGCCTGGTAAGCCTTCACTGTACTCCTTCCATAGCAAGGACAATCTTCCTCAGATAAGGGCACCAAAACTGCATGCACTACTCCAGGTGTGGCCTCACCAATGCCCTATACAATTGCAGCAAGATATCCCTGTACTCAAATACTGTCGCTATGAAGGCCAACATACCATTTGCCTTCTTTAGTGCCTGCTGTACGTGCGTGCTTACTTTCAGCAATTGATGCACAAGGACTCCAAGGTCTCACTGAGTATCTGCCTCTCTCAATTTCCACCCGTTCAAGTAGTAATCTGTCTTCCTATTCGTGCTACCAAAGTAGATAACCTCACATTTATCCACATTATACTGCATCTGCCATGCACATACCCACACACTCGGCCTGTCCAAATCACGCTGAAGCATCTCTGCGTTCTCCTCACAGCTCACCCTCCCACCCAACTTGGTATCATCTGCAGATTTGGAGTTAATATATTCAGTTCTCTCTTCCAAATCATTAATATATAATGTGAACAGTTGGGGTCCTAGCACAGATCCCTGTGGAACCCCACTAGTCACTGACTGCCAATCAGAAAAAGACCCATTTACACAGTTCAGTTAAAACTTTAGGGTTGTCTGCTACAATATAAACTGAGGAAAACCTGAAACTCTAGGTTTCCTCATCAGCAGAACAGTGGGTGACCTGGTTGAGAAACTACCAAACTAATCTTTGGGCCTGATTTTACCAACAATTTGCACTCGTTTCCGGGCGCGAAATCGCGGTAAAGTCGGGTATGAGGCCTGTATCACGATCGGCACCCGCGTGCGAGCAAATCGCCACTTTACCGAGAGCCACGAATGGCGGAGATCCGTCCCACACCCGAAATGCATGCATTTAAATCGATTTAATGAACTGCCCGCCCAACTCTATCAACATTTCCCACTTTACCACCGCATGCACCAATCCGGATCCACGCTTTGAGCGACCTGCTGAATAAAAGTCTGAAGCCGGCGCTTCCTCAGTGAGGGTTGGCAAGGAGGTAGGTGCATGGCGTCCGAAAGCGCTCCGCTACTTATGGTTGTCCTGCCATTGCGGCCATTTCGCTGTCTCGGGTCTGTGGCGACTCTGCGAGTGTGTGGGGGGGAGGGGGGGCTGTTGCTGTGCACGAACTCTGATGTCCATCTGACAGCACGGACCCAGGTCTCAGCACTGACCCCAGGTCCTGTAGTGCTGCTGGGTCCTAGCACCGCAGCTCACTTCAGGCTGAAGGATGTGCACAAAGCCCTTGCAGATAGCACTGCTGCAGCCCCTCAACGTTACCAGGGGCTGTGACTGTGTGGAGCATGTGATGCGCGTTATCACACACGAGGCTTGAGATGCTCAAGGAAATAAAGGCTTTTATTTACTGTTACAACGAAGCTACCAAGCATAGTACACGATCCCAGACTGAGGGGTCCCAGACAGAGCAGTGACCTTTATACCTCTCCCAGGAGGCGGAGCCCGACTGGGATGTACCATAATAACTATAATACAGGTGTAACAGCCCAACCCTAACCCCAACAGCAACAAGTAGAACAACCCATCCCTAACCCGAACAGCAACATATATACATACTCGTAGTACTGGCCAGACCCTGGCTCAGTACTATCTAGTGGGAACCAACGATGGTTCACCACAGCATGTGGCTGGGGGGATTGGGGGACATGGGGGGGCTGTGATTGTCGATGTGCTAGGGGCAAGCAGCGTTGCATGACCCCCTCCCCTCCCCCCCCCCGCCCAGGAGGGGGGGGGGGCAGGAGGCCCAGGCCGTACCACTTGCAGGAATGGAGGGAGACGGCCATCAGAGGCAGGAGGTGGCCGCCATCCACCCAGAGCGGGTGCTTTGGAGAAGGAGGGAGCAGAGGCCCCGGCAGTTCCGTGCACGAGTGTCCTTCGAGGAGATGTCGGACACCGTGTGCCGCCGACGACTCCGAAAGGATACCGTGCGACACCTGTGCAACCTGTTGCAGGACCCGGCGGGGGGGGGGCACCCACTCTCAGTGGCTGTCAGATTGACGGCTGCTCTGAACTTCTATGCGACTGGCGCCTTCCAGAGCCCGAGCGGAGATGTCTGTGGCATCTCCCAGTCTTCAGTCCACGCCTGTGCCAAGCAGGTCACTGAAGCCCTGTATGCCCGGGCTGGGCAGTACATCAAATTCAACCTGGGCCAGGCCCATCAGGAAGCCCGGGCTGCGGGATTCGCTACAATTGCGGGAATGCCGAATGTACAGGGGGCGATCGACAGCATCCATGTCGCCCTCAGGGCCCCCCTTCAGAATCCACGACAATTTGTCAATGGGAAGGGGTTCCACTCCCTGAATGTACAAATTGTGTGTGACCACAATATGACCATCATGCACGTCTGTGCCAGACATCCAGGCAGCGTGCATGACAGCTTCATTATAAGGAGCTTGGACATCCCGGAAGTATTTGAGGAGGAGCCCAGGCTGCGGGGTGGCTCCTGGGTGATATGGGTTACCCGCTTCGGACATGGCTGATGATGCCTGTGCGGAGGCCTGTGACTGAGGCGGAGACCCGCGATAATGAGGCCCATGTAGCCACCCACGCGACAGTAGAGAGGTGCATTGGGCTCCTCAAAATGCGATTCCGGTGCCTGGACCGATCCGGAGGGGCCCTCCAGTACAGCCCCCTGATCTCCTCCCGCATAGTGGTGGTGTGCTGTACCCTGCACAATCTGGCTCTGCAGCGAGGTGTCCTCTTGGAGGAGGAAGAGGACGTGGAGAATGACCAGCCGGACGTCACTGGAGAGGAGGAGGAAGAGGAGGATGAGAGCACTGTGGAACACCTGCCAGGTGGTGCAGGGCTGGCATCGCAGTTGAGGCATGCGAGGGTGGCTAGGGACGCCCTCAAAACCAGGTGGTTCAGTCGCTAGGGGATGGTGATTGTGGGTTCCATTCCCCCCCTCAAAAGTGCCTCCCATTTATCCTGCACATTGTCACCAGAGAGATGGGCCTGGGTACTCTGTGCTCACGATACTTTTTCCAGGCAGGAGGGTGATGACGACTCGCTCAGCACCATTCTGATGATGCCCTGGTGCAAACCAGTCTGACTGCTGCCTGAGATCCACATGCACGCTGGCACCTGGGCCCACGCCTGTCTAGTGGGTAAGGGATCCAAAACCCCCATACAGGGCCCTGGGGTGGGTGGGTTGGGGAACGGGAGGTCATCGCTCGTGGGGTATGAGAGACCAATGGCTTCCTTTTCTCAGTGACACCGCATTGAGGGGCCACCCAACTGATCTCACCATGAGGCATCCATCGGGTGATCGTCAATGGGGCAGGAATCCTATTCGAAACAACCTATTCGCAGGTGGTTGTGGAGAAAAAACATTTATTTACAGTAAAGGTGTTCAGATAAGCTGGTGAAACACAAATACTTGTGACAAGAAAACATTAAGGTGCATACAGTCCTTTCTAACGAGTGCAGCCCTTCACCCGTGCCATCTCAGTGCAACTACAACTTCCTGCCTCGCACTATCCCTCAGTGACTCCCCAGAATGTACATCGGAGGTGGAGGGGGCCAGCTGCTGACCTCGCCCCGTGGCCTATGATGCGCGTGGCAGCCGTCCTCTGGAGGCCCTGGACCTTGAGGGTCCTGGCCAGCTTCCAGGTTTCTGGGATGTTTCCATGACACCCTCTTCATCCCGCTGCCCCTGAGATGCCCCAGTGTCAGGAAGGGGGGCAGTCAGAAGGTGTTGCCATAGCCATAGCCTCCTGGCTGGAAGGCCCTGGCGTGGGCCAGCACCCTTCCTCCTCCCTTGAGGTCTCTTTTGGCCCCTGGGTCACTCCATGGGACGCTGGTGCTTCTGCAGTGAGCTCCAGAAGCTCCGGCGTCACCTGGCACTGCCAGTCCTGGAGGACCACCTGCGTCCTACCCATGGTGGTTGACCCCTCCGCGGTGGCCACTTGAGTCAGGGGCCATCTCTCAAAGGCCGCAGCAAGTGCCCTCTGAGACTGGGCCACGCTCTGCAAGCCCTCGGCCGTGGTCCTCTGAGACTGGGCCACCTTCTCAAGGGCTGCTGCCATTGCCCGCAGTGTCCCAGTGCTGTCCCTCTGGGTCTCCTGCAAGCTCTCAAGCCTCTCAGCCACGGGCCGCAGAATCTCAAGAAGCCTGCCCAGTCCCTTCACTGTGGCCTGCTGTGACTCGGCCATTGGTTGGAGCCTGCCATCCATGGTGAGGATCCCCTGCCCCAGGCTTTCCACTGCAGTGTTGCCATTGGAAGCATGCATGACAGGCAATAGCTGGTCCACCTGAAAGCGTCGGGACTCCTCCCAGCAGCCTCGCAGTTGGTCCAGTCTGTCCGTTAACCCACTTCTGCATTCCCTGGCTCTGTTGCTGCATCTCCAGCAGCTGAGGGAGAAGTGATCTCAGAGGCCCAGCATGTAGCCTGGGGCCAGTTGAGTCCTCACCTTCAGCAGGCCCCCGCATACCAGAGGCCTCGGACGTTTCCTCCTCCACCCGATGTACATCAGCAGATGTGTCGTGCACACCAGTGAGTGACCCAGAAGCCTCAACACTAACTGGACCCACCGACGTGTCTGTTTCTGCAATGGTGAGTTGTGAGGTACAAGCTGACGGATAAACGGTGCCACCCTTCACCCATATCCTCCGAGGACTCGTCCGAGCTCTCGTTGTCAGGGTGGCTGGGAGCTGTAGCTGGGGCCTGCGGTCCAGAAAGCCCTGGGGCGTCAGGATCTGTCCCTGAAACACAGGACACAAGGTTAAGTGCAAGAGAGGGAGAGGAATCCGGGATGCCAAAGGCATGAATCACATGGCTCCCTTGAACATAGAACACTGAACCTAGACAATTACATCACAGGGATAGGCCCTTCGGACATCCAAACCTGTAGCGACCAGGCTGCCCATCTGATTTGTTTACCCCCATATGCCTCTGTTCCCATCCCATTCAGATAGCTGTAGATATGCCCCTTAAATGTTCCTATAGTTTCCGCTTCCACGACCTCCCCGGGCAGTGAGTTCCAGGCACCCACTATCCTCTCAATGCGAATACAATGCCTCATGCATCTCCTTTACACCTTGCCCCTTGCACCCGAAACCCGTGCCCCCAAGAAGTTGCCTCAACGTGAGTGTAGGAATGAAAGGTGCTCTCGTCTGGACAGCAAACCGACCATGCTGTCACTGACAGCCTGCGTGTCTGCTTCTCCTGTGAGCTCCAGCGCCCGCTCCTCGAATGGGGTGAGGACCCGGAGGTCTGGCTCACCACACCCTGTCTTCGACCTCTCATGGGTGTTGTGCTCGGTCTTCCTCTGTGGCGACAGAAGGAACCATGAAATAAATGGTGGCGTGACTCATGCAGAGAATCAGGTGGTGACCCCTAGAGGGCAAACACAGTGAGGCTCATTGGGGGGAAAGGACGGAGGTGCTTGGGGGTCAGGAGCTGGAAGCATGCAGGGTGCTGGAAATAGGGGGATATGGGGGAGATATGGGGGAGCATGCTGAATGGGGTTCAGCACTCACCCTTGCTGCATGGATGAGGTCACTGATTTTTTTCCGGCACTGCCTCGCGGTTCGGGGGCCAGTGCCCTGGCACTGACCGAGGCGGCGACTGCCTCCCAAGCCGCATGGCCATCAGTCCCCTGGGTCAGCGTCCTCCTGGGAAGAAGAGGGTGGCCCGCCTCGCCTCTGCTGCATCCAGCATCCTCCCCAGGTCGTCCTCAGAAAATCGGGGGGCTGGTCGTGCGCTCATAGTCCTGTACTGCCTGCCTGTCCATTCTGGGGTTTCTTATGGAGCTTCCCTCGTTAGGGCAGATCAGCTGCAGGCAGTTTGACAGAGCATTCCAGCAAGTTCCATGCAGTTTGTTTGTTAAAATTGAGGGGAAGACAAGTGAGCACTTGCAGGTGTGCTGCTGAGGAGGGGGGGGGTTGTGGTGGATGAGTGCCTCCATGATTAGCGACAGGGGAGAGCGAGCGGGGTGTCACACAGCCATCGGAGTGTAAGTGGGATGGGGCCTTGTGTGGGATTATCCGGCCCGGCAGTGATGCGACGGGTGCGCTGTTTCTATTTTTTTTTTCCAACTGCGCATGCGTGGTTCGGAGCTCCGATCGTTTTGGCAGCGCTAGGCCCCGCCCACAGCGCTGAAAGCATATGGGCGCGCTGGAACGCGGATTTCGAGGTCGGATCTCTACTACGCCCAGATTCGGCACTTGGAATCAAAATGGTAAAATCGGGCCCTTTGTAGCTCGTCACCAGTAATAGCTTTGATTGAATTAGCTGCCTCAACATTTCATGACCCTGCGCTATACAAGCAAGTAATGTAGGTGAGCTTTGGTGCTTAATTGAGTACTACCTAGTTTATCAAATTAAGCTAACCTTTAAATATTTTATACCTTGTTGGGATGGCAAGGTACGGGTATGGATGCAAATTGGGGAAAAAATAGCAAGAGATGGAATAGATGTAGGATCAGCATTGTATCCAAAATGAAAGATCTTGAAAAGAAGTGGCCTTGACTTGCATCCATTTTGAGCTGTCCATGCTTTGACTGGTCAAAAGTTGGAACTTGATCTGAACATAATTTGTTTTGTTTAGAACAGGAGCCAACATTTTTCTTCTTCATTCTCAGGATGTGGGCATTTCTGGCAAGGCCAAGATTTATAGCCCTAAACTAAGTTTGCTAGGCAGCTTCAGGCCACAGTTATGTAAGCTACATTAGTGCAGAACTCGCATTTAGGGGAAAGAAAACAGATTTTTAAAATTAAATTCAAATTCCAGCTGCTATTGTGGGATTTGAACTTGCATTCTCTTTATTAAAGCAATTGTCACATAATTCTGAAAATTCTTTGCATAGTAGGCACAACTAACTTTCCATGCAAGCTCTGACCTTTTGCTGGAGTTTAGAAGTGGAGGGGAAGACTGAAAGTAATTCCACGGGCAGAATTTTATGGTCTCCATAATCTTCTGGCAGGTTTGCAGGCACGGGGTTATAAAGTTCTGCCTGTCCTTCCTGTCACCAACCTACCTGCCCTTGCAACAGCTGTGTAGTTGGTACACTGTATAGTGGATTTTCATTGCTCATTTACCTGAAAGGTCTGTGATGCGCGATATAACACACGAGAGGCGTGATGTACTCGGGGAAATAAAGGCTTTTATTGCCAACAATAACAGAGTTACCATATACAGTACACGATCCCAGACTAAAGGGTCACCAGGCAGAGCAGTGACCTTTATACCTCTCCCAGGAGGCGGAGCCGACTGGGGTGTACCATAAGGACTATATTAACAGGTAGAACAGCCCAACCCTAACCCCAACAGTAACATATATACAGACTCATAGTACTGGCTCAGCACTACCTAGTGGGAACCAACAATGGTTCACCACAGTCTGGTTATGTTTTTAACTCTTTTTTTTGCCTTGAAGTCATGCCAGATGTTAGAAATTATTGGTGCATTCACAGCACATATTTGGTTCTATCAATAGGTTAGATTGCTGACGGCTTCAGGGGATCCCAGACTCTCTTCAAACATATCTACTTTGGATAGTCTCTGACTACCACAGAATGACTCGAATATAAATTGCTTATATTGGACACAGTAGATTTAAAAAAAGAACAAATTGATTGCAACCCAGGAACCAGCTCCAGTGCAGTCAATCTTGCATATGACAAACATAATTTTTGCTATATACTGACAAACTTGATGCTGAAACTTTGTGGTTTCCCACACGCTATCATATTCCCACGCTGCCAGTGCATCCAACAGTTGAAATGCTGGCCGTTGTGTACAAAATAGAAATTTTAAAAATCTTAAATATTTGTGTCATATGGCACAGTGCATAATCCCAGAATTTGTCGGTCAGCAAACTATATATTATTATAAATGTTACTTCTATGCAATTATACACTTTGATTTATTAATGTTGCTCTGTGCAGGAGTAGCAAGATATGAGTTCACTGCTACAATTTCCTATGTGGTTTTGGGTTGACTTATCTGAAAAAATGCCAAATAGCCCTTTACTTACAAGTAAGGCATATAAAAAAAATGTACAGTTTATTCAATCCCAATATACTGTTCTTGAGGGAATTTTCACAGTAACTTCATTGCAGTGTTAATGTAAGCCTACTTGTGACCTTAATAAATACAGAATACAAGTCTGACAAAAGGTTAAATGTCTTCTCTGAAATGTGAAATGGTTACGAGACTGGTAAACCATAACTGAACAGTTTGAACACTTGCCATTGAGCAAGTAATGTATTAAAATGCACTGCTTTCCTCAAAACAGAAAGGGAGGCACTTTTTTTTTTGGTGATATAGATAAGCCTGTTCAAAGATGTCAAGGTTCTATAAGCAGCTAGCTTGTAAATTTAATCAAAATAATGCAAATAGTAGATAGCTGGAATCAAACAGAAAATGCTGGAAGGTTTGCCTTATGGCATCTACAGTTCAAAACATGAGGATGCTTGGTAATCCACAACAGATACATGGACTTCTAGAATTTCAGAATTTCTTCTCATCCTCAACTCTGAGGGACTGTCTAAGAATGAGTCACTGCCATACTAAAAATTAGTTCTCAGATGACTGAGGAGTCCAAAGTGCTCCTCTTGCTGTCAATGTTTGGGAACGACACATTCAAAACTTTGGAAATGAAAGGTGATTTGTAAAGTGATTGGTAGTTTGCAAGGACACAGAAGCGTCTGATGCCAGCATTTTGAAAAGGAGGGGGATGTACCTGAGAGAGAGAGGGTAATATGCAAAATATTAGCTGGCATGAGGGTTAGGAAATGAGGTCTGTTGGACACTGGAAGTGAATGGAGTCCAAGGATTAGGTGGTATGTTTCATGTGCGAGATGAGCTCAAAAAGAACATGAAAGGAAATAGGAGAGAACCTGGAGAAAGACAAGTTAATAAGTTTACTGTTCCCCACACCCCACACACACACACACACACACACTTTTGCTGAGAAGAGATTTACTGGAGGTCAGTAGTCTGTCCACCCACCCACTGATGTAATTTCCTCCCCATCTTCTCTTGCCCTTCACTTTCCTCATTACCTCCTGATTCCTTCTCTCTATCCCCATCCATCTTCTCTTTTCCCCCCTCCACCACCATCACTCCTCTTTCGCTCAAGCCTTGCTAATTCTTCTCCTCACTTGTCCTCCCTCAAACCCTGGTCATATTCAATTACGCCCTGTCCTGTAACACTATCTAAATACTGTATTGGTGTTCACTCTGTGTGCAATACCATGGAGGATTGGCAAGCGATTTATAGGTAGCTGTGTAATTTTGTAATCCAAAAATAGTAAAGGTAATAAAACAAGAATTACAACTCATTGTTTGTTTGAAAGGGTGTACAGTTGAAACTTGGGGAATTCTAACAACAAAGACCTCAGGCATGTGTGTCAGTGGCAAGATATATCACTATATTACATTGATGAGGAAAGTTGTGCATTATAGCTATGAGAGAGATTGAGTAGTTTAGACTATATTTGCTGGAGTTTAGATGAAAGAGAGGAGATTTAATTGAGGTATATAAAATGCTAAAGGGGATTGACAAGGTAGGCGTAGGGTGGATGATTCCCCTTCTTGGACATTATAGAATGAGAGGCCATAGTTTTAGGCTAAAGGGTGGCAAACTTAAAATAGAAATGAGGAGGAATTACTTCACTCAAGGGTTCATGAATCTGTAAAAGTCCCTACCCTAGAGTGCAGTGGACACCGGAACACTAAACAAATTTATGGAAATCTATTGAGTTTTAATTAATAGCAGGATGTAAGGTTATGTAGAGTGGGCAGGAAAGTGGAGATGAGATCAGCAATAATCATACTGAATGGTGGAGCAGGCTCGAGGAACTGAATTGCCTACTTCTGCTCCTAGTTCTTCTGTTATGATGCATTTATGTATGGCAAGTATATTCTGCATGTTTTCAAACGTCTGACTTTTGTTTTAATATCCTTCCCTTCTCTAAAATTTTATATCTTTACCAGGTAGTCTCCGGCAGCAGTGCCTTCTATATCTTTTTCCGTGTTGTCAACAAATGGCTAAGATCAAAATTTACACAATGGGTTGATTGGGCTGTATGTAAATCATATGTAAATATGCAAATTCGGCCCTACTGCTATTTTTACTGTGGGGTGCTATTGAGGTTACTGTACATTTTCTTAATTTTCAAATTTATAATGCCTGGAATATTTTTCTCTGTTCTGTAAAGTTTTTCAAAAAGCTTTTAATTGTTCTGGTTTGTATCTTGCAAGAAACCTCTTTGGACAGAAACATTCCTGCTTTAATCATTCTGGAGAAAGAAACTAGAAATGAATTATTGTGCATGTACCTGCAGCAAATTAAAATACAACAGCTCTATGACCCGAGAGGAGTTGTTGTCCAAATTTGCTCTGGTATACAATACACTAAGATGTAATCTCCAGAATCCATTATACTGTGATTCCTTATTGGTATACTCCAGGAAATAAAGTTCCAGTGAAATGGCAATAGAATAGAATGTATAACATATTGCAAATAGAAATTTAGTTTTCTGTGAGAAACAATACAGATTGACCTTTTGATACATCCCTCGTTTTTCTTTTTAACTGTCTCTTATGGAGTGATGCATGGCATGAAATTGCTAGCAACCTTTCATAACAGATGTGTGGAAAGCTATTGGTTCTTTGTGCCTGCATTTTTATGAGCAATATATATTGAAAATGTATCTAATGGTTCGGTGCAACTCCAGGTAATTTGAACAATAATGTCTACGTGAACTACACAGCTTGTACTTCAATATTAAGAATGCCTGCACCAGCCCTTTAATTTAGTTAAACATATCAGGAGCATAAAAGGGTTGCTTCATGTGACTACTGTATACATATGCCTAAAATACAGCCCATAGAACAGACAGCTCCTCACTTACTTTAATACAGAAAAGAATGAGAGAATTCCATCAACTAAGAATAACATTCTCAATTAACCAGATCTTACCAGAACATACAACAGAGCTCTCTCTCTCTGTTGCTTCTCAATTAACCATAACTCCTCAGAGCATTGGAAGACTTAATGAGCTTAATTAGCTTTTAATATATATAGCAGTCGGTAGTTCTTTCATTGTGAGAAAGGAAAAGCATCTATTAACAAAAAAAAGTAGTCCAAATCTAACCTGTGCAAGGCGAGTGCCTAGGAGGGTCTTCTAATATTAAACTTGAGGACAAGCTGACCTTGTGGCTAGATTGCACAACTGAGTCACAATCTCCCATGTGAGCATGAGCCACCTCGAGCATTGATTTTCAAACACAGATGGATGATTCTGTTGCCTTATAGTCACCGTCTGAAATAATTCATATTAAAATTCCATGCCAGTGATCCAAGTTTGTAACAGATAAAACTACCCATTTCAGTCACTGCTATGGTAGCCAGCATGAGTTTGAAAAAAAAGAATGTCAAAACATTTGTCACCATCTTCAGCTAAAACTGCAGAGTGAATGATCCTTCGCTGCCTCATTTTGAGATTTCCGCCAACATAAATGACAGTATTCAGCCTATTTGTGATTTCAAGAAAAGGTATAGCAAAGACTACAGAATCCCTCAACATTTCAACTGTACCACTGAAGACTGATTTCCAGAACTAGTCGTGCATCTAACCAAATTGTTTCAGTATAGCTGCAACAGTAGTGTCTACCTGACAGTATGGAAAATTGTCCAAGCATGCCTGTCCATAAAAAAACAGGACCAATCCAACCAAGTCAAACACTACCACCACCTCCCAATTATCAACAAAGTGATGGAAGGAATTATCAATAGTCTTAACAGGTGGCATTTAATTACCAATAACATGCTCACCTCTTCAATTTGGATTCCACAAGTACCATTTGGTTCCATGTCATTCTATAGTCCTGGTGCAAACATGGACAAAATAACTCAATTCCAGAGGTCAGGTAAGAGTAGCTGCTCTTGGCATCATGATAGCATTTGACTGACTATTGCACCAAAGAGCACTCGTAAAACTGAAGTCAATGAAGATCATGGTGGGGAGTGGAGTAACTGTTCAGTGGCTGCAGTCATGTCTGGCACAAAGGAAGATGGTTGTGTTTGTTGGAGACCAATTATCTTGGCCTCAAAACATAAGGGTTCCTGAGGAAATGGTCCTCGGGTCCAATATCTTTGCCTATCATCATCATCATAAGATCAGAAGTAGGACTGTGCACATAGGTTAAGTCCCTTCACAATTCCTCAAAGTAACACTATCCGTTACTCCACAAAGCATGATCTGCACAATTTCTAGGCTTAGTCTCACAAAAAGCAAGTAACATATGTGCCACATGAGCAATGATTACCTCCATCAAGAGAGAGCCTAACAACTTCGCTTTGATATTTCATGGCATTACCATCACCAAATCCAATGTTGTTAATTGAGTTCCTCTCGCCATTGATACTGCCTGATCTGCTCAGTATTACCAATGTTTTCTGTTTTCATTTCATGCTAGGCCTGACCTGGAATAAATGTTCATTTTGTAATTTGACTGTGCAGCTTCAGAATGGTCTCAACAAATAAATATTAGGTTTTGCTTCCTTACTAATGTTCATTAAAATTTTCAGATGCTTGAAGTTTTGTTCTAATCCTCAGAAATCCCATTACACCTTTGTGCTGTTTATTCTGTTTGCACGTGGTATAGAAGTCTTTTTTTGGTGAATTTCTATATGTTCTGATGTCCATTCATTTGTTTTGATCTGTGAAGAGCCTTGTCAATGGCAATGAATGGTTTTCCAAATGCTTTTATCACTTCTTCCTCCCATTAGTGAAGGCAGTTGTTCTGTTTCCCTGAACATTTCTTGGTTTATCACTACCTGATGGATGCATTTTATGCTGGTTTCAGAGGGTAGTAGGTTAGAAATTGTTTTTCAATTTTGGGACATCATTCTGTTTTACAATGTTAGTCATTTTATTCCATGACACCAAGCCACCTCAAGAAATATTAGAACAGATAATCAATATTTTGGTCAAAGAGCAAGATTTTAAGGAGAGTTAGGTAAAGACGTTTAAGGATATAATTTATGGAATCATTACATTTCTTAATTCCTAATCTTCCTTGCTTTTATAGTTTGATGACCTTCCAAGCCCAAGTTTAACATCACCTATCCATTACAATTTGGTTTGTCTCAACCTTTTTTGCTCTTCAGTACTTCCGTGTTATGTTGCACCTGGTACTTCACCTGGGTTTCTAAATATTTAAAACAAAAGGCATCACAAGTGTACCTAACATGTGACCTTTGTTTTCTGATGTCTAGTGTTACTGATGCCTAGTGTATACGGGATGGTTTGTGACAGGGAAAGGGTAGGTAAGTCTGTAGTTGCTAGAGCAGGTTTGTATTTTCAGCCTTGGTGCAAATGATGTATTCTTCATTGGGACCATGTGGTGAAATTGAATGTAAACCTGGCTGTAAACCATGGAGTGAAAGAAGTGTGTGCTTCAGGTTGACTTGTTAGCATGAATAGCGCACACATATAGATTTCTTTCATCATGGTGGTCATGGTGCAATAAATAACAACAAGTTAATCTCAGCAGGAAATGCTTAATCTTCAAGTGAAAAGGATAAATGTTAGTCAAATGTTTCTGTTTACAAGAGTTTCAAAGATTGAAGATGATAATTGTGTCCAAAATGTGAATGTAGAAGCAATAGTTTCAGAATTTGCCATTCATGTCCTGCCTTGTGTCTGATATAAAACCATTTAAGGGTAAACTAATTCTTTGGAAACTATTGAGCACAGATAAGCCATATGTTATTTCAAATTCTCAAGTAGTCCACTGATGAACATAATCGATGTTTTTCCTCTCTATTGTTTGGATAGTTATGACTAATTTGTTATTTTGGTAACATATACTTCCCCAATTCAGGCAACTGAAGCTTCGGCATTTTGAGTATATTGAATGGTTATTGTATGATTTTTTTAAAGGGTATTTTAGAGTGGGAACCATAAACAACATATATATTTTTCTCTGAAAGTAGTACTTTATCCTCAAACAATATTCTGTAACTGAATGCAAGGAGATAAATAAGACTAACTGACTTCCCATGAGTGCCACCAATCAGCCTCAGCTCATCTGCTAATAAAGCCCTCATCCATGTCTTTATTAATTTCAGATTCAACTATTTCTTTGATTTGATTTATTATTATTGTCACGCATATTAGCATACAGTGAAAAGTATTGTCTCTTGCGTACTATACAGACGAAGCATACCGTTCATAGAGAAGGAAACGAGAGAGTGCAGAATGTAGTATTAGAGTCATAGCTAGGGTGTAGAGAAAAATCAACTTAATGCAAGGTAGGTCCATTCAAGAGTCTGACAGCAGCAGGGAAGAAGCTGTTCTTGAGCCGGTTGGTCCTTGACCTCAGACGGAAGAAGGTGGAAGAGAGAATGACCGGGGTTGTGGGATGCTTTCAATTCAATTCCATTTCAATATTCCCCTTGCTGGCATCCCATTTTGCGTGCTCTGTAAACTTCAGTTCTTCCAAAACTCTGCTGCCCATTTCCTAACTTACACTAAATCCAATTCATTCATCGCCCCTATGCTTGCTGACATATTGACTCTGTTATTTTGCAGCATTGCAAGTTTAGGATTCTCATTCTTGTGTTCAAAGTCTCTCCCTCGCTACCTATGTCATCTCCTACAGCCCCGAGATCTCTGTCATTGTCTTCCTTTTTTGGTCTCCTGTACGTCTTTGATTTGCACCACTCATGCAAGAGCAGTCAGGCTTTCAGCTTCCTAGCCTCTAAGCCCTGAAATTTCCTCCATGAACCTCTTTACCTCACTCTCCTTCTCAAACGTCTCTCTTTGACCAAGCTGTCCTGGTGTCACTTTAGGTGGGTCAGTATCAAATCATGCATGGGAACACTCCTCCTGAAGTGCTTTGATACATTTTTACTCCATCATAGATGCTGCATAAAGTTGTTCAGCGCTGCACAGTGGAGACTGAAAAATCATTATGTGGAATCACAGGTAGAAAAGGCCAACATGTTAACCCGCTTAACCTCCCAGTTAACGGAAGTAAGATTTTGACTTGATTACTGACAATTGCATATGAACTGTACTTGTAGAGAGATTATTCCTTCACATTTATTCATACTTAAATCTTCAAGTATTTTGAAGATGAACAAATGTGCTAATGTTTACTGCTTTACCTAAATTCTTAGAAATTCCACTCTGCGCCTTCTTTGATATTTATTTATTGCCCATGGTATGCAATTTTCTTTGTGGAATTTCTGTTTTTGTGTCTAATGGGCTAAATTGGCAGAGACTAACTGACCACATTAGCAGCTTCTGCAGTTACAGTCTGTTCTTATCGTATGTACTGGCTGGCAGTAAATTTTCAGCATTTGCAGTGAAAGGTGGTTATTTAACAAGCTATTTATAATGCTCAGTTTCTACACATACTGTGCTGTAAAGAGAACAGGTGATCAATGTTAAAGAAACCATATTGTTCATTTTGCCACCTAACCTTTCAATCCAGTTGAATCAAATCTTAAAAGACTCTCCGTTAATACAATGCACATGCTGATTTGTTGCAACCTTTACCTAGCCCTAGTTACAAATTTGAAAATTAATGCCATGTAGAATTAACAACCAAGTTTGAGTTCATATTCTCTCTACAACATTTACTTTTAGCCGTTTCAGAACACCACCGTTCTGTAAAACCTATAATGCCCTCTTTATTTTAACTTCTGCTTCTGTAATCCAGGTAGATCTGTTGAATTATCATCTTTTGGCTGCCTATTATAAAATACCCTGAACTATAACTTTGACAAGAATATTGGCCTATCAACCAAGAATTCAACACACTCAATAAATCTTGATTTGTTCTTACATTCATAAGCTAGTGTCAAACAAATCTTCTGGAGAAAAAGACCCAGAATAGACAATCTTTCCTCATGACTCAGCCCTAATAAATTCAGGAATGGGCCCCATAGCACACTTGGGAAAATCCCCCTAATAACTACCCTCTTTGGTAAATGCCAAATCTCAATACAGTATTGCAGACCTGGGGTGGAATTTAGTCAGGTTCTGACTAAAAACCGTCATGTTGCTCCCTAGAAACAGAGCCAGGTTTTCCCCCCAGATCTTAGAATCGTAGAATCCCTACAGTGCAGAAGGAGGCCATTTGGTCCGTTTAGCCTGCACTGACAACATTCCCACCCAGGCCCTATATCCCTGTAACCCACATATTAGCCCCCTAATATTAAGGGACAATTTAGCATGGCCAATCAACCTAACCTGCATATGTTTGAAGTGTGGGAGGAAACTGGAGCACCCAGAGGAAACCCACGCAGACAGCGGGAGAACATGCAAACTCCACACAGTCACCCAAGGTCGGAGTTGAATCTGGGTCCCTGGCACTGTGAGGCAGCAGTGCTAACTACTGTACCACTTTGACACTTTGTCAAACAAAAGCAGGGGGCATGGTTTAGGGTGTCATTCTGGTGGGGCACAGCTTTATAGAATCAGCAAAACTGACTGCAGTGAAGCTAAATTAATTTATCTGATCTTATGCTTTTACATTCATCTATGTTGCCCTCCATTTCTATGTTCATTGACCAGGTCTATCCTGATCTCTTAAGATTATTGCACATTTATAAGCATACTTTATCATGAAATATAATTTAATGATGCATACAAATCGCACACCCCCAAGCCATTAATAAAAAAATTAGAAACACCATTGTCCCCAAAGACTGACAACTGAATTTCCATTCATGCTTCTATTAATCGCATCACTTTCCAAATGTGCACCAATTCAACCTGGCTTGCACTGTGTGAATCCGTTCTTTGTGTGGAACAGCAGCAAATGCCACCTTGAAATTCATGTAGGTAACTTTCACTGCCTCACCTATATCCATCATCTCAATAACAATATAAATCCAGTAAATTGATGCAACACGACACGCTGATCGTTTTCTCTATTCAGCCACTAGTTCTTCCAGATGCCCCAATATGTCAGCCAAAGACCGAAGGATGTTCCTTGCAATCATGATTGTGATCTCATTGGCCTTTCGTCTTCCTTTAAAATAAAGATAATGTTTGTTTTCCAAACTATTGGAATGTTAAAAGCACAAATTATTATAGATGCTGAAATCGGTTTGTGGAATTGGGATGGTAACCAATTTCAACGTATTTATAAAGGATTGCAGTGGACGTACAATCTCCCCAGCCACCCTCAACAAATCTGCTATGATTTAGGAATTCGGCTATGTCGTTATCCCAAGTTACCAGTTCCCTCTAATCAGTGATAAACTATCCAGTGGCTCTCTGTACACTTTTCTTGCTCCAAGAACATTTTGTTGGTGTCTTTTATTTTCCATTATTATACAGTTCTGCTTCCTCTTTGAGCCTGTTATCAGTTTCTTGACGCTCCTCAGCTTAGTTCAGTATTTTACCATAAATCTCTCCTTTTTGCTGTACGTTTCACAGTTTTACATATCCTTTCTTTTTCCCCATTATCTGAAATAATGAAAATAATCCATGCCAATTTTATTCTCCTGTAGTGCCATCAATGTGCGCTTGTGAGAGAACCTGCCTCTGAAATACCATCCCTTCAATGTCTGCTCTTTTGAAATACATTTCTCTCAATAATTTCTGTTATCTCTTCTGTTCTGGTTTCAACCTTAAAAACACTCGCATTTTTGAAACTCCAAATGCCACTTTTAGCACAATTCAACTTCTTATTTCATCCTTTTTATTTAGGAGTAAATCAGTATTGCTTTTCACTGGTATGTTTTCTCATCTGCTGTTCAGAAGGATGGTTCTTGAATGTTTTCAGTAACCCCAGTGCACATAGAGATTGTTCTAATTGTAAATCCCTAAGAATCTCTTAGTTCTATTTACCTTATGTTGAACAGTAAATTGTCTTTAGTACTGCTGTTTTTAAAAGCCTACAAATCTGACATTGAAACTACTATTCACAAGCTTATGGTATCTGTCATACCTCTTTCTATCATGTTGTTGTTTTCTTTTTACAATATATTACTAAACAGCTGTGTGAGAATATGATGTCATCGCAATAGTAGCAACATGGCTTAAAAATGATGAGGCCTGGAGATTAATACTTAAGGATACAAAGTGTTCAGAAAAGATGGGGAAGGGGATAAGGGAGGTGGGGTAGGGAAAAAAAATTGCAGGATTGGAAACAAGAGTTTGTCCTTGAGAGAGCAAGGAAAGAATCCATTCAGTTAAAATTGAGAAGCAAACACAGAATGATCACACTATTAGGGGTATTCTTCAACAATGGGCCTTTAAATAGTGAGAGCAAAAGAGGACCAAATCTGCAGGGAAGTTAGAAAGATATACAGAAAATGTAGAGTGGTGATATTGGGGATTTTATTCAAACGTTGATTGGGATGGAGTTAAAGGGAAAGGTGGTGGAAGAATTTCTGAATCGGTCCAACTAAAAAGGCAATGCTGGGACTGATGCTGGGGAATGAGATGCATCAATAGACCAAGGCCGGAATCTTACCACCGTTCACGCTGGCAGAATTTCCCCAAACACAATGCAGTGAATGGAGATTTGGCTGGCCGCCAAATTCTCCAACCTCATTGCAGCGGGAGCGTGACGTGAACAGCCAATAAGATCACGCCCCAAGTGTCTGTGAGGGAACACTTGGGTCAGAGCGATCATTATATCATAAGGTTTAGCTTCATAATGGAGAGGAGCAAGGATAATGTAAGTAAAATTTCTAAATGGGAAGAAAACTAACAATGGGATGAGAACGAATCTAACAAGGGTAAAATAGAGCCAAAGGCTAACAGAAAAATGAAGGAAATTTTTCAGGTGCAGGCTAAGTGGATTCCCACAAGATGGAAAGGTAGGAGAACCAAAACCAAGCTTCCTTGGATTATGAGGGAAATGGAGAATATGATGAAACAAAAAAAGTAGATGAAGCATGCCAGATGAATTCTTCAAGCAAGAACCAGGCCAAATACATTAAGTTCAGTGGGAAGATGGAGGGAAAAGTAGGACTAAAAGTAAGAATAGAATAGCAGCTAACATCAACAGAAATGCAAAGATCTTCTACTGGCAGTTAAGTAGTAAGTGGCTGGTAAGAAGTGGAGTGATCCAATAAGGGACAAAGAGAGAGATATTTTCTTAGAGCCTCAGGGCTCAGAGAGCTTATTCCAATGCAGCTGTTGATGAAAGTACAATATTTCGCCAAGAATTTCATGCTTCAGTTGATTTGCATTTCCATTGAAGTATCAAATGGTTTAAAACCATTCTAAAATGAGAGCAATGTGTTGGAGGGTATGGGAAATTGAATACAGCTTTTAAAAAACAAACATTTGAAGCTGAAAATTGAAACAACAGTTTGGGGGAGCAGTAGGTAACTAATGAGCAAAATTTGGCTCAGTGAGTTGACTATCAGCTAGCATAGACTAGATGTCTCAAGGCATTTTTGTGCCACTTCACAAGAACCTCTTGAAGGCAGGCAAACAATCTACTAGAATGTGATATGGAGACGGGGAAGATTATGCAGTTCAACGTGCCTGACCTGTAAAACCTTCTGAAATAGAAAACAGAAGAAGCAGACTGATGAATTTTTGTGGCAGGAAATGTACTGAAAGAGTCACATCTGACGTGGAAGGAGATGATGCTGGCACTGAATGCCAGTTCTCTCATTCACAGAGCTGCCATCAATAACCTAACAGCACAGTAGCAGATCTTGCTTCCTTTTCACTTCCCTCTGACCCCTTTTTCTAATCTTACCTCTTGCTATGTATTTATGATGCCCTCCAACCTTTCCCTTAATCTGAACGCTCTCTCCCACTGAAGCCTCAGCATCATCCTTTTATGCTCCCCACCTCAAAAGAATTTCAAGTTCAACACAATGCGGAGATTTCTTTGCCTCCACACGCACTTCTTTGGCAAAGTGTCTTCTCCCCACACAGCAGGTCTTTTAAGCCATCTCCAGTGTTCTTCCTCCACTTGGACTTCGCTCTCTTATTCCCTCTTGATATTTTCATCAAGAATTGCTGGTGTGACATTAGCTATTTCTATTTTTCTGTGATCCTCACTCACTTTAACCCATCTCCCTCTGAACTGATGAGCATCCTTCCTCTCGGGTCCTAAACTAAATTCATCAAATCTGCCAACAACGATGGTGCTGTTCTTGTCTGGCACATTTAGCTTCTATCCAGAAGAGGCTAAACGCCAACTCTCAGACACTGTCACTATCTCTGGACAATAACATCACTGCCAAATATCCTTTTGGATGGGATTTTCCAGGCCCCCAATCACCATGATTGTCTGGTCCTGCCAAGAGTCAATGGACTTTTGGCTGAGGCACTGAATCTCCCGCAGCAGGTTCCACCTCAATGGGGCCATGAAATCCCAGCCATTTTTCCCAAAACTGTCACTGACTCCATCTTCTTTGGAGATCTTCTCTTGATAACCACCAAAGCTGTAGTTCTTGAAACCCAAGTATAATCCCCCAATCTTGAATAGCTTGCTTCAACCTCTTTCTCAAGATTCACACATTGAACCTGTCCTGGTAGACCCAGTCTACTCTTGCCTTGCTGAACTGATTTTTTCCTATCTCAACTCTATTTTTCTTCCTTAGTCCAGTCTCTCATGTTCCAAAGCCTCCTTCATTTTAATAGTTTCCAATTTTCTGCTGTTCACCATGATGTCCAATTCCTCTACAATTCCAAACCCACCAAGACAGGCTTGGGATTCTCTGCCTTTTTTCCTTAAAAGGAGTACCAACCAGTCTCCATCCAGTACCACCCTCTAGCTAAACATATTTTCACATTGAACACCTTCTCTTTTAACTTTGCTCATTTCCTCCAACTAAAAAAGGGATCCACATGGATACTAGTTATGTCTGCCTTTTTGTGGGATATGTGGAGCATTCCTTGTTCCATTTCTGCTCACTTCCCCTCTTCTTTTTGCGATACATTGATGACTGCATCGATACCATTTCTTGATCTCGCTCACAATGAAAAAGTTTGATCAACTTTACTTCCAAATGCCGCCCTTCTTATACCGTAGCATGGTCTCTCTCCAACTCCTCCCTCCCTCGCTTTTGCTGTCTCTGTCACCCTCCCCAACACAAACAGCGTTTCAAAGGGAGCGTTCCATCTGCCATGCACTGCTCCACCCCTCAATAACCCCTACCACCCATTCCACTTCCCACAGCCCATTTCCATGATGGAACAGAAAATGTCACAACTGCCCTTTTACCTCCTCTCTCCTCACTGTTTAAGGCCCAAATACTCTTCCCAAGTTAAACAACAATTTAGTTGTATTTTTAACCTACTGTATTGTATTTGTTGCCCCTTAAGCAGTCTGCTCTACACTGGGGAGACCAAATGCAGATTGCATGACTGCCTTGTGGAACATTTCCATTCTGTCTGCAAGCATGATCCTGAGCTTCGAGTCACCTTGCTGACCCCTGTATCCTTTGACTCCTGCAGAGTTCCAATGAAGCTCCATGGAAACACAATGAACAGCATCTCATCTTTTGATTAAGCATTTTTACAGCCTTCTGGACTTGACATGAGTTCAACGATTTCAGATAGTAATCTCTGACATCCATTTTGTCTTTATAACTTTTGTTTTAACTTTTCTCCTTGGTTTTGCTTTTGGATGGTAATAGGCACATCTGTTGTAAATTTGTTCCTTTTTGTGTCCCATCACTACTCCCTTTGGGCTTGAGTGACTAATTATTTTGTCATTTAATCCCTCCCGTCTTCCACCTTATCACCTTTTGTTCTGTCTCCCACCTTCCCCTTCCTCAAAACATGTTACATTTTTAACTTTTCCCAGTTCTAATGAAGTGCCATCAACAAGAATCTTTGGGCGGAATTTCTCCCATCTGAGAACTAAGTCCTGTGGCAGGGGCAGGAACGTGGAATGTTTCCCGCTGCAGATGCCGGCAGGAAAACATGCCAAAATGGCTGCCCCGAACTCCTCAATTATGCAACTGGGTGTTTTGTGCTGCATTAATAGCAGGCAGGCCTGATGGCATGTAGCCCACCATCCTATCCTGGCATCATATTAAAAAGACGCCCAATGTCAGTGACCCACTGTTGAAGAATCTCCAGGAACATTGAGGCTGGAAGATGGACCCCTCCAGGACACAGAATTCTCCCTTCCACCCACTGCTGTGGTGTTCCGGGCTCCTAGTTTGCTGGCAGCCTCCATCCTTAACTTCGGAGGAAGTCCCAGGCATTGTTCAGGTGAGTCCTGACTTCTACAAGGCACGTTGTCCCAGATGTGTTTTGCACCAGCGTGCTTTCTTGCTGGCATCAGAAAATTGGGCATAGGTGATTGGCCCTTCATCAGCATCCTATGATTGGGTTGCAAATCAGTTTCACGCCAGCCTCCAGTGGGTTTCTGTCTCCTCGAATTATGCCTGACCAGCTCAGTATTTCCAGCATTTTCTATCATTTCAGATTTCCAGTGTCAGCAGTATAAGGCATCATGACCAGCTGGCCATTCTTATTTTTCTTCCTTGGGCAATCTGAGCACCACATGCTTTATCCTCTAAAAGTAATGGCAGGATAACTGAAAGCACATATCTTAAAAATGGCTCCATGATGCTCCTCATAACTGTGGCATGCATGCGTATTCCTTAATTTTAATGAAGTGAAATCATTGCATTTCATACTCAAGCCTTCATTTGTATTCAACTGGCATCCTTTGCTTAAATTATGTAATCTTATTCCAGCAGAACATGGCCCATAATGTCTATGAGCTGCCACTCATGCAGGGTCACCTGCAACCTCATGACCTATGTGGAGCAGATCATGCTGCTCTTGGTGAGGCGCCGTCCTCTTGCTGATGCTAGATTAGGGACTGAACACCTAAACCGTGCTGCATTGATTCCTTAATCTCAAAGTGGCACGATTCACCAGTTCTATAGCTATATCCTTCATTCCTGCAGAGGTTGGAGTTCTCCTCCTGAACCGGTAATCAAATAAAGTGTGGACCACTTCCAGTCGGTGCTATGACCCCACCACCAACCCTGTCCTCTGAATCATCACCAATACCTCCTAGCTCTGGCCATCCCTTCATCACTTCACTTGCACACCACCTTGATGGAAATAAGATGCAAGGCCCTGATACTGGAGGTGCCTTGGCCCTCACCATTCCCAGGCAATGGTTATCCCCGCTCTCCAATCCCCAACTACTGTAATTTGCCTAAAATGGGCAGGCCCAAATTTCTGGGGCTATTTGACCACCAGGATAAAAACAAATTAGAAGAAATGTTGAAAATAATTGTTTGGTGCTTTGGTGTGGGGGGGGGGGGGGAGGAAAGAGTGTGGGGAGGGGGGGGGGGGGTTGGGGAGTGTTTGGGGTGGTGGGGGGGGGGGGGTGGTGGAGTCCAAAGCTTCATTTAAAAATTGTAAGTTTGTTTTAGTATAAATAAATTTTAAAAATATTCAGGGACTAAAATTTCTCCGTAGATAAAGCAGCTGTTATGAATTTTTTGAAAAAAAAAGTCAATATCAAGCTCTAAGGAATAACCAGGCCCAGTTTTCTTTAAAGGAATGATGTAGGTCTCTTCATAATGGAGGAAAGCCGTGCCTTGTTTTTGTAAACAACAAGGTAGCTAATGGTTGCTTTCTGGCACTCGTGCTATATAAATTCTAATTCACAGTTTCTGGAAGGAAAAAGTCTGAATGTGATGGTAATCCAGTTTTTATCCTGCTCATTGTAACCCTGTAAAATAATTAAAATGTGTCATGAGGTAATCCATTGCTGTACAAAATATTTCCGAGTCAAATTGGAGCTTTGGAAGTTCAAATCTCAACTTGACTGCAATTCAAATTTCTCTCATCAGCAGAGTGTTGGCATTGTTAGCTGGACTGCTGCAGAAGGACAGCACGGTGGCCCAGGGGCTAGCACTGCTGCTCACAGTTCCAGGGACCCAGGTTCAATTCCAGCCTCAGGTCATTGTCTGTGTGGAGCTTGCACATTCTCCCCGTGTGTGCATGGGTTTCCTCCGTGTGCTCCGGTTTCCTCCCACGGCTCAAAGATGTGCAGGTTAGGTTGATTGGCCATGCAAAATTGACCCTAGTCTCAGGGGATTAGCAGGGTTACGGGAATAGGGCTGGATGGGATTGTGGTCAGTGCAGACTCGATGGGCCAAATGGCCTCTTTCTGCACTGTAGGGATTCTATGATAAGATGTACAGGTTTCATGGTGAAGATTTGAGGGATAAGATTTACATTCCACTCTTAAGGTTCCTTGAAAATACTCATGCAACAAACCTGAGAGTTATGGGGACTGCCATAAGGGAAATTTAAATTATACTTCTGTTTTTCCCCCCCCCCCCCTTGTGTTCCATTTTCTTTAACAGCTCAAATGATCTCCAGTAAATTTCAGAAGTAGACTGCTGCAAGATGCTAATACTTAGTTGGAAGGATGGAGTGATGTTTAACTTAGCATTACTCAGTAGGACTGCTGCTCAACTATTTCCTCCGGGCATGTTTTCAAGCACCGTGAATAAACTAAAAGTTCTGTGAAAGTAAATTTCTGGAGCTTGGCTGACTGTTCCTATGTCCTTCGCTCGTGATATTTAGGGGACCTCCCCAAGACCACTGTTGCATCTGAAGATGAGACACTCCCTATATGTCCTCCATCTTAATTAATCCTTTTGCTCTTCCATCCTATCCCTGTTATTGTTGGACTTAATGAACTGTTAAAATGTGTTTCCTTGGAACTCCGCTCTACCTCTTCAATATCTTGGGCACAAAATCCGGACCAACACTTCAATATAATACACTATTAAAACATTGATCATGGTCACAGCTATAGCAAAATAATATACTGCTCTCTGGGAAGGAAAGAACAGAAGGTGTTCATTGATTGATAGACATTCTGCTTTCAATGTAAGGAAACAGATGGTTGGACCTTTTTCAAGTGTTGAAACCAAGCCTTTTTTTCAGCCAGAACCATTTAAATCATAGGAGAAAAGGTGACAGCACATTTTCATACATTTTTCATGGGATTGTGATTTTTTTTATTGGAAAAGCACTAATTCATGTGAACAAATTCACAAGACTGGTCAGTATAAGGGTCAATTTATCTTTAAAGGACAGATCACGATGATGAATGACTGCATTTAAAAACACAGCTATGTTTGAAGGTATGAAAACACTCAACACTTATCTTTCAGAATGTTCCAGACTCCTCAACAGACTTTCCATTTTCTTCATGAACTGCCTAATCTGGGCTTCCAGGACCCACACTCCCGATTAAAATGGTCTGTGGGATGAAATCTGATGTTTGTGTCCCACCACCCCGTTTATAATGAGGAACCAGTCCTCCGAAGGGGAGGGTATGCAAGTTGCACAGTAGGCATTCACAACTCGCAAAATGGTCGGAGGAAAATAGTGCAGGGTCGGGAACACAGAGAAAAATCCAATTTCTTCCAAAATAAAACTGTGACCATTCGCACAGTGAAACGCACCTCTGAACCCTAACAAATGTTCAGCCCGTAGTTTGTGTCTACAAGTAGCTGCAGGTTCATGGCACTGCACAATTCTGTGATTGCCACTGTGTTTCTAGGTTTTTACCTTTTTTCCATCCATCCAACTTGGGCCGGGTGAGATCCAGGCAGTGCAGCACATCCCTGGGGCCTAGAATTGAAGGGCAACTCTGCTGGATGCAAGGAGACCATGCTCACTTTTCCACAGCGTTTAACTCTTAACTCAAGTTGTTAAGATGCAGCCAAGTTTAAAGATCCTTGATAGGTGTTAGGGTAAAAGATCAGAAACCCCCAAGGTATATAAGGAAGTTAGACTAGACCCCAACTATTTGCTATTTTGGCATTAATGTGAGGAGATGATGTTTTATTCCAGGCATGATTCTACTGACAAACTGGGAAGCCTTTATCAGAACTTTATTTAGTAACATAGAAAAAATGATTTATTAGTCACAAGTAAGGCCTACATTGCAATGAAGTTACTGTGAAATTCCCCTATAGTTAAACATAGTTTCCTGCCTTATCTTCTTGAGCTGTTAAACTATGAAGAAGCCCTACGATTATAACAATGTGCAGTGCAATACTTTTTGCATGTTATTAAATATGAGGCTCAAGGTGCGAAAGCAAAAGAGAGCCTTAGAGCAAAGTGTACAGAATACCTTGATCGAGCTGAAAAACTAAAAGAATATCTGCAAAAAAAAGGTCAAAAAGCCAATTGAAGAGTCAAACACAAGTGATGACAAGGGAAATGAGTGATGATGAGGCTGACTATTTGTTTAACTATAACAAATAGATTAGTTTAACATTTAACATTTGAACAATGCTTAAACATGACAAGATACAATTCTTCACTGCCAACCTATCCCTATGAGTTCCAATTCAAGCAATATTCCTCTTACCGACTTAAAGCTGCTCTTCAAAGTCAGTTAGAAACACCCAGGCTTTCACACCTGTACTTCTTAACAGTTTTTTTTAACAGTTAAGAGCTTTTTAATCACCTCTGAGAGAGAAGGACTGAGAGACACCTGTCTTCTGATAGCCCCCAACAACAGCCTCCAGAGAGAGAGACAAAAAGACACCTCTTGCTGCTTTCAGAACCAGGCATAAACTGCCTGTTTTAAAAATAAAATAAACCGTTTACCTTCCTTGCAAGCTTAACTCCTCCCACCAGCACAAGACTTCATCGCTGTTAATCAATCCAATCAATACTCTACTTTGAAACCCCAAGGGAAACCTAAGTAAACACAAGTATATTGACTCTGTTTAGACAAGAACACCATTAGCTAAAATCAGTAATTATCCTGTATTCACAACATTTGAGTTGCCTGTTGCCCAGACAAATCAGCATTGTGTAAAACAAAGTTGAATTTTGAACATACCCCTTACCAGAAGCATGATAAAAATACATTTTTAAAGGCACAGTGTCATCACACAGCGAAGGAGAAGGATTATGCATAAGGTTAGTGGGTAGGATGTGTCTGGTGAGGTTTCATGGTCAGGCCTTTGGAGGGGTCTAGTGTCAATCTAGATGTCGAGTAGAGGGGCAGGTAGAGGGTTAGTTGGGGTGATGAAGGGAGGCCTCTGGAGGCTTAGGGCTGCCCTCTGGGTGTTTGGGACATGTAGGGGAGTCCCATGGGAGGGCTCGGTGTGTTCTGTACAATAGTTGCCCGGAAGCTTTTATTGCCTCAACTTTTTCTGGTTAACTATTGGCAGTAACACAGAACCATCTGGAATTTGTTATTTAAATTGCATTTTTGGATGGCTCCCAGTGCAGGGCAAGTAGCAAGTTTGCACTTCTGGACAATTGCCATGTCAACATAACCTGTGAACTTCCAGGGGTTGGGAGAGTAGGGTACCCTAGTGCATCTTTGTGGTAACCTCCAGTATGATTTCCTGAAGCTCAGAAGTTGTGGCCCAAGAAATCACAATCTCTTCTATATTATCCTGATTTACAAGCAGCATCAGAAAAGAACATTTCTGTTTATTCCATATCAAGTGGGTGCTTTGCATGCAGCCATTGAGGCCATTAATCCACAGAGCCATGGCTTTCATGATTGATGGGAGTTCTACTCCATTTAATGTGCGGCTGCCCTATGACCAGAAGTACAAACTAATGAAATTGAACTGACACTGCTCTAGTAGGCGTGGTAATTCCTTCATTACATGGCATTATGCCATACCAGGAGATAGTTCCGTGAACCAGGCATAGCCACTGGTGAAGGAAGATTCTTAACCAGCCAGAACACTAACTTGCTGAACCTTAGTGACCATCAACATGAAGTCCTAATCCTTGGGCTTAGCAGCTCAGGGATTCAAGCAGGGTTGTCCAGCTAACAGCTCTCTACTTCCAAAGTGCCAACTCCACTTGTCCAATTGTTTCTCTTCACTCAGTTGAGTAATTCATCTCTTACTTTCTTCTACTACTCACTAATGGAATCCCCTGGACAGGATATATCTATGCTAGTTGATGTGAGTGATGCATATTATTATGGGCTTCTGGGACAGAATATTCATAGTTCCCCTCAGGATCATCTATAAGCTTCATTGTGCACTTGTAGGTCAATGAGTGAAGAAATAGAGAGAGGAAAAGGATAATCCTAACCCTAACCCTAATTTTATCTTCAGTTTCATTTTTCTGACTCGACCTGTAGCCTATAGCCCCAGAATTTGGAGTTCCTTCTGTGTGATTTGTATTTGTTCTGGACTGTTCATTTGCAGTCTTGAAAGCAGATGCAGAAGATGTGTGTTTTAGCATTCAGAAGAACAAAGCCAGCGTGGGGTGAACGTCTGTGCCAACTGCATCATGCATGTCAAAATAGAATAATGTTGACATTTCTCTTGCACAGAAAGCTGGATGCAAGGGATTTAACACATTTAACTGCGTTTCACCAAGTTTCGTAGTGCTTCTGCATTTCTCCCGCAATCTATCTACCAAATCACAAATGGCTTCTATGCATCGACGTCAAAGTGAGAACCAATGTTTGAGCGTGGCTGACTTTTCTGGAGTTGAACCACTGCTGCATTCAACATAAATTAGACACACTTCAGTGAGGCTTAGCAGCTGTCTGGATCAGCTGACCAAAGCAACAGTGAGAGGCTCCTGAAATAGAAGAGGCTGTCGATCTTTAAATTTAGATTTTTGTAGGTATGTTTTAAACTATTTTTAAAGCCACAAAACTGCTCAAATCTAACAGAGTCCATGGTGAATCATTCATTGGTGCTAGTTTTTTTTGTGTGTTTTCCTTTGATCTCTATTGCTAATTTAATTTTGCTTTACTGGGCAATGACAAAGCACCACTCCTGTGGTATAATTAATAAAGCAGCCATCTGTGTGCATGAAGAAGTTTAAATTTAGCTATTGTCAACTCTTGGCAGTACAAGTGCTAATTGGGTTGCTAACTTGTGATAGCAGTAGAAGGTATATTTTTAACATTCTGTGCCAAAGAACTTTCAGCTGAAATAGTTTGTGAATAGATTATAGTTTAGTATCATTTCCACAAAATATGAAAATAGTGAATATGACACAGGCCCGAATATTGCATTCAGTGGGAAAGGTACAGTTGTCATTATTCACTTCACAGACAGCAGAGTACAGAATTTTCACTGGCCTTTTGAGCAAAGACTTCCTGTCATTGAGCGTCTTATTCAGAGTGGAGAATTTGTGAACAGAAGCAATGGCATAGCTTTTCAGTCAGTTATATTGAAGAATTCTCACTGAGATATGAGAGTCTAAACTACAACATATAAATCGGGTTTAAATCACATAAAGAAAAGATTGGAAATGAAATACAAGATTTTAAAAAAGGCAAACAGAAAATGCAAAAAACAATTTTTGAGTATTTCCAATGCTACTAAAATTCTAAAGGAATGAGATGCCATATTTGTTACACTAAATTTTCAGAGCCTGAAAGATTGGCAGTTATTGTGACTTATCATGCTGTTAAAAGTTAAAAGCACCAGCCTTAACTTTTCCTGTCAAGTTTCATGCTTAACTTATGGGCGAAGATCACAACTCCAAATCCTTCTATTGTTTCAATGTCAGGAACATCAATGAGGTACTGTTACAGCACAACCTAAGGGTGTACCAGGACAGCATCTTAAAGATTTTTATGCTTAACTGCAAATGTGAAAACTCTGGATGTTGCTGTCTGATTTACTACGTAACAGTGGTAACCTTATCACCATTCTCAGTGCAAAAGAGATTAATGATGAGGTTGGGGAAGATGGGAACAAGTGGAATCATTCCTCTTGAACAGATGTAGATTTTTTTTTGATGCACTGTTGCAGTACATCATCAAATGTAGTTATTCAACATCTCCAGCAGGGTAGCTACAGGAAATGGGACATTTGTGTGGTAGTGGAATGTAAAATATCAGTTGAACCATCCAAAATTTGCTAATAAGAGCTAATAATCTTCTCAGGTTATTTTATCATTATTGTCAATATGCAGTTGTGTGACGGTAATTGAAATCTCCCTTGGATTTCAGAATTGGTACAGATTTTGAAATGCGGTGAGGAACAAAAATTGTTTTCCAACTCTGGCATCCAATTTCATCTTGATTTTAAACTTAAATGATTAGGATTCATTTCTGAAAGCTTCAGTATAATTCCGAGCTGTATGCCAAGCTGTAAAATATTGAGCAAGGTTAAAGGTGCATGATTCATTCCTCCCAACCTTTCTATTTATGTCTAGCACTGATGTTTCTATCTCTGATATATTGGTCATAAATATTGTGCAGGTAACAGCTTTCAAATAGACTACAAATGCAGAAAATCCTATGACTGCCATCCTGACCTGAAATAGTAAGCTGAAGTGTATGAGTGGCAGGTTTTTCATTGCTTTTTCAGTGTGCAATAATTGCTTGCAGCCATTAAACAACACGGGACAATCTAATTTTCTGTTCTTTTCTTGATGGTGCAGAGAAGTATTAAAAAGAAAAAAAAAATCTCATCCCAGAGTGCAGGTAGAATGATTGACAGAAATGATTGTATGATCTGGGTGTAAATTCGTATACTTGCCCACCTGCCATTCAGGGCTCTATTTTCCTCTCTTCACTTTTTTTTAAAACAGCAAAATTAACTGATTGTATAAAGTGGACAACTCAGCCTGTTTTATTAGAAAATTAATGTTTCTGCTAAAATTAGAGAATCAAGGAATATCTACAATTTTGGAGGAATAGTGCAGTTTTATACTTGTGATTAGTTTTTGTGTGGATCTAACATTAATGTACTGCATGTACTTTCATACATTTTGGAGTAATTGGAGGTCACCTCCATAACAGCTCGACAGTTGGTTATCCTTTTATGTACCATATCAGGTGAAAATTTACATCTAAAATTGACATTTTACATTTGGCATAGTCACAAACTTTCTCAAATATTTTGTTTTGTTTTATGACCGTAAGGCTGAAAGGTTAAGCTCTGTGGTACTGTAGTTTCAGTGCCATTGGTATCATTTTGCAACCAAAATGCTGTGCTTTATGCACATCTGGCACCATGTTAGTGAGGGCTTTGGATGGGTGTTAGGAGTGTTGCAGGTGTGTGGAGTAGGTAGATCACAATGTCTGTCAGTGTGTACTGCTGATTTGACTCGTGTTGCCATTTTGTATCTCGCTGCTTCAACTATTGCCCCGCCTTAAACACGCACAGATGAACATGCATTCAGGAACAAGAAAGGCCAACCAATTCAATTTAAAGGGATCATCAACAATTTGCAAATTACTTTCTGCTGGTTTTGCTTGAGTTTGTGGAAATCCTTGGCAATTTTTAAAGTTGGTGAAGTTAACAGGGATGGTGCTGCATGTGAAGAATGCCTTGGTTCTTACGTTAAGATATCTGGTTCGGCCACTTACTGCAAGTATTGGGTCCTGTAGTTACCATTTCCCTTCATCAGCAACATGAGGGGTTAATGAAGCAACGGTATCAAAGAGGAGGACAAATATTTGCAGAAAGAGGGGGAGGAAGGTGGAAGAAAGGCTTTCAGAAGAAGGCCTAATATATCCAAGATCTTCTGTGAGTATTTCCCTCACCACACCCAAGGCAGGAGTGTACATTTACAAAGGAGGTTCTCAAGAATTCCACCGTCTCTTGCAACCAGACCTGTAACCTCCGATGAGGGCAACAGTGTTACTGCTAGGGGTGTTGAAGGTGCCTATTGCCCTGAATTTCTTTGTGTTGGGATGATTCCAGTTGGAGATGATGACATCCGTAATATTTCCTCATTGTTCTTTGTTCTTTGTATTCATAGTCCATTGCTGTATCAGAGAAGTGACAAACATTTTTTATACTAGAAGAGTTCATTCTGTTCTGTCTAACCAGAGAGAAGCTGCAGGAGCTTGTATGTGGCTTGCCAGGACTACCCCATGCTGCATGGTGTCATCAACTGTAGGTGATACAGGTTAGCTGTAAGTAGCTTTGCATAAACGCGGTTCCCATTCTGAGATGTGCGGCCACTCAGCTATGCACCCAGTACTGGGCTGACCGCCAAACTTGTAAGCTGCCTTACATGCTGTCCAGATCAAAATGAACGGGCAAAGGCCAATTGGACATTGGAAAATGAATGCCAGCGTTTGCAGCTTTATCCAACATTTTCCCTCTATTTTCAAACATTAAAATCTTAGTTTCTGTTCCATTTTGTTGAATGGGACTGGATAATGGCTCCAAATGGACATTCTTTTTCTCCTGAGATATTTCTTTATTGTTGGTATAAAGGAAGGCTTTGCAATGGTCAAATATGTCAAATGGTAGGAACCAAATTTTATTGGCTGTTAAGAGTCTATTTATCATTAGTAGAATTCTCAGCAGCAGCTGAAGAAACTGCCACCAGTCATCAACTGTATGACAGGCGGGTTACCAATTGCAAATGTGGCCCTGCTGTAGTACTGTTATATGTGGCACAATATGCCTATACCTGATAATAACTTAATTTGCTGCTACCAGATGCCAAGGAAAAACAACACTGAGAATTGTTATCCTTTTGGAGAGGGTAGAGCGGTAATTAATTATGGTGAAGAGCACATTATAGCAGAGCCTAATGGCTTTCTGTTGCTGACAATGCTATCCATTGTGGAGGCAGGATCCAACTGTTTCATTAATACTAAATTTGACGGTGATGTTTACAAAATGTATTTTGTGAAGCTACAAATCATAGCACCACAGCTGTGACAGCTCCCAGTGGCATTGAAAAATTAAGTATAAAATGTGATTAATTACTCAATAAATAACTTGTCTGCTAAAACTCTGAAAGAAGTCCTCTGATAGAGAATCCAGAATAAACAGAGGGAGGGGATGTTGTAGAGCTTGAAAAAGAAAAAAAGGACTCGTGGGTGGCCAGTTCTCATGTTCGCTGATTACTCACCTTCAGGGTAAGGGATCCTTAATTTTTGTTCAGCTAATTGCTGGTAGCTCCGAAGGTATCTCACTATTGATGCTCATTTTTGGGAATGTAATGCCAGGGTTAATTCATATGCAAAATGGAGTGGATATGATACAGAAGTCTCCTGTTATATTCTGCACCAAGGCACCAGCAGTTATAATATCTGCACAGAGCTGTACATGGATCAAATCTAAAATGCCTTTGAGATTTATTAATCAGTAAGAAATGTCATTTGGAAGTGACTTAGGTAAAGGTGAAAATTTAAGCTTACCTTGGATAAAAGTTGCTCTTGAATCCTCATGAAGGGCATTATTGCAGATTGTGTTGAGGCATCTTACTCTATGCAATTGAATAAAAGTTTTGTCTCACTTCTCATATATTGAATTTCTAATCACAGTTGGTGTCATTGTGGAGAGGTCACATAGGGACCAAAGCTGGGATTTTCAAAGTGCTGAGCGGTCAGGACCCAGGGCAGGAGGGATTTGAAAATCAGTCCTGGAGGTCATAATGGCATCCCGATGCCTCTGGGCCTATTCTGAATTTTTCAAATTCATTCATGGGAAGAGGATATTGCTGGCTAGGTCCTGTATTTACTGACTGTCCCTAATTGCCCTTGAGAAGGTGGTGGTGTGCTGCCTTCTTACAGTCCTGTGGTGTAGGTGCCCACAATTCTGTAAGCAAGTGAGTTCCAGGATTTTGATCCAGTGAGAATGAAGGTACAGTGATATATTTGTGTCAGGATGTTGAGTGACTTGGAGGGGATTTTCGAGTCAGTGATGTTTCATGTATTTGTTATCCTTGTTCATCTAGATGGTAGCAGTTGTTGGTTTGGAAGATGCTGCCTAAGGAGCCTTGAGTTCCTACAGTGCATCTTGTAGATGGTACACAGTTCTGCCACTATATCTTGATGATGGAGAGAATGAATGTTCGTAAGTTGTTGCCAATCAAGTGGGTTGCTTTGTCCTGGATGGTGTCAAACGTCTTAAGTGTTGTTGGATCTGCATTCATCCACATAATCTCACTTTATTCAATCACACTGATAACTTGTGTCTTGTAGATGGTGGACAGGCTTTGGGGAGTTGAGTTACTTATCACAGGATTCCTAGCCTCTGGGTGAGCATTTGGTTCATCATAACATTCAGAACTATGGGCCAAATGCTGGCAGATGGGATCAGGTGTTTCTAATGTGTCTGTGTGGACTCAATGGGCCGAAGGGCCTCTTCTGCATGATTCTGTTCTATCAGTGTCAAGGGCAATCTCTTGTTGGAGATGGATATTGTCCAGGTCTTGTTTAATTTGGACATGGACTGCTTCAATGGACAGGTGGTGGCGAGGGAGCGAGGAAGGCACATGCCTGCAATTAGCAGCCCTTGAAGCCCCTTTAAGGAGCTTGTCCAGAACTGAATGAATGCATATTGCACAACTGTTGTGTTTGTCACAAGATCTGAATAAATTCATTTGGAGAGGGTTTTGAGAAAAACCTATGGGTGCAACAGCAGCATGTGCACTGTACCTTGCCTTGCGCAAGGTTGTTGTCCACCTTGTTCAACCTGCTTGTCTTCTGAGGAGTTACCTGCTGAAATCAGTAAGGTTGTGGCAGCCCCCGACATGACTGATGCCTGCCTTTGCTGCTGGCATCAGGTAGGCAGATCCTGCCTCCTCAAGGTGCTCAGCAACTCTAATTGGGCACCAAGCTCGCATTCTGGCCATGAGGGGTCATTTGGATTTGAGGGTCATGTCACTAGCTCGACGCAGCTCAGGTGCAGGGTTGGATTCCCGATCCCCTTTTCAAAATGCAACCCTGATTCTTCCTCAGTTAGGAAATGTTGCATGGACCATCATGTTGACTTCTCTCTTGCCCCTCCTTCACAGCAGGAAACAATCCTGACCCCCACCCCTACTGCAGGACTTAGTCCCACATGGGAGAATTCTGCCCATTGACTTAAAATGCTTCAAGTTAAGGGGAATGTTGTGGTGCGCTGAATTCCACCTTCACAAGATTTTTGCATATTTGTTCTGGTGTATATGGAATGCTGGATGTGGTAGACTGAAAAGAAAATAAGTTAATCCTAGCAAAGCAGCAAATTACCAGCAAGTCAGCACGCACTACTTCTCATTAGCCTTCAGCTGTTATGCACTGGTGATGTTGGCTAAAGCCTGAGAGCTGCCTTAATTTCTCAGCTGCAAAATGGTTATGTGCTTCAAGAAAAAAATATTGACGTGATTATTTTTTATTAGACCAATGCATTTTTTAAGTTATTTACACTTTCCTATTTCCCCAAACAATTCATAAACCAAACAGTAGCCTGTTTTATCACTGCTGCTTTGTTGTAATTTCTTTTATTGGTTAGTTTATAACAGTTATGAATAATGTGCAAATAATTGCCTGAGCGTATTGGAAAATTATAGGCAATGCATATTACAATATACTATTAAGACCATTCATTCAGATAAATTTGACTAATGGATTTACCGTCGCTTGACAGTAGTGGTTTTTGTTGCAGTTCTTCCACCAAATTAAATGGTCACTGAAATAAATACCTTTTTTGCTGAATATATTGTTCATAATAAGCAACTTTAGCAGAATTATTTTAAAAAACTACTCTTATACACGTGCTCTGTTTCTTTTGTATTTACTCAGCGAGATGGACATCTGGACATTAGTATAATTTACACTAATGTTACATTAAGACTATCCTGTAAATTTGAAATATGCATCATTGAAATGAACAGTTATAGTATTAAGATGGTTTTCAAAGCATGACATGTTAGTAGAGATGTAATATAATTCAATTGTTCTGGCTTTATCACTTGTACCTTGGCAAGCTAAGCTATAGAAACTACAGATTAATTTGCAAACAAAAGATTTTCAGTGTTAAATGTGCTACCACCTATTAATATTAAAATCTTTAAATTACAGATCCTGTTAGCTTCCTCTGAAAAGAAGAGTGTACTTTGGAGATGTCACGGCATCACAGCCGGTATGAGAGAGATTATCGCATCGGGTGGGACTGGCGGGAACGAAGCACCAGCTGTAGCAATGTAAATAATACCAACTGCAGCAGCGGCATTGCCAACAGTAACAACATCACTAACCGACCTGGTCTTCTGCCACTGCCAGTCGTTCCCTCCCGTCTCTTAACTCCAGTCACACCTGTCTGCACCACAGCAAGCAACGAGATGATGACAAATTTAATGGCCAGCTCTGTTCCTTCCACAACAACAGCTTCTAAGGTGGGCTACATTATAAGATATCAACCTGTATTATATGCTGGTTCATATTTACACATTATAGTTCGCAAAAGTTTAAGCCCTTTTATTTTAACACTGATTGCTCCATGCATTGAGTTGGCTTTTACATTTTGGCACAGGAGAATTTGATTCTAAAGAATTTTCTACATTACTCGACTAAAAGATCAATGTACGTTTCTGTTTAAATTGTCCTTTGTGCTATTTTGCAAGCCAAGCCCATATAAACTTTACTTTTATATTGCTTTCTGTATTCATGTGAAGTTCCTTTCATCAGCTGTCTTAAATGGAGGCATTAACTTGTTTATTTTAAATGTGTTGAAACTTCTGTTAGCCAGAACCTTTTGCCTATTAGGAATGCATTAAATGTTTGTATACATACAGGATAATTTAACTGTCTAAATAACTAAAGTTGGTTTCTTCATGGTCTTCGTACTAAGATGTGGAACTGAAAAAAATCATTGTTTTTTAATTAGATTTTGATGGCAATGGCACTTAATTAAATACAATGGTCCTGAAATTCCAATAATATGGTGTGACGTGATTTTATCCGCAGGACAAGGAGGAGGCATTCTGAACTTCAGACGCAAAGGGAATCCACAAATTTTACACCCATTTAAATTCCAAACTAAATTCTGTTTCCATTGAATTGAAGTTGACCATGTGCGTGTGTCACTACAGATCATTTAGTGCAAAAACTTGTGAATGCATTTACAGGGTAAATATCAGTCTGCTGCCTGGAAAGTACAAATTATCCATGAATGACAGATGGCAAGTATGGCACTTAAAAGTTGTTGGCCATGTGAAGGCACGAAAGCTCACTCGGCACTGAGGAGGTAGCTAGGAGTTGCCAGTCATTGGCTGGAATACTCCAACCTCGCCTGTGGCTGAAATTCTCCGATCCCGCTGCTGTGAATGACGTTTTGGTTGAATTCCAAATTCTTCATCCTGGCTGGTAGCGGTAGCAGGGCATGTGAGACCGGAGAATGCCGGCCATTATCTAGGCGTTACTTTACTTGTAGATCTCTTGTCTACTCCCACTTTTCCACCTCTCCCTCATTTTGTTTATAATGATAGCTAAATCATTCTCCCAGAAGTTTGTGGCTCCTTTCTTATTGGTTCCTTTTCTGATCTCTGCCTTCAAATAGCCTGTTCTGATTTAAGAGCAGTTCAACTTTAAATCCAGCATGCACCACTTTTAAGTACTTTATCTTAATCTTTGCTGCCACCAGGTATGAGACATGCACCTTTGTCTCTGCCAGCAATATTTTAATAAGTTGATTCCAAGATTTCTGCCTGGGTCAACAGGGGGGACTACTAGCCAGATGGAACTCCCACTTCACCACACACATAGTAACAGGTAGTGAGAGTCTAAATTTGTGGTTCATCACACATAAAATTCTGAAGAGCAAAGAAAAAAATGAGGAATGGAATGCTTGGTTTTGCTTTCAAATGAAAGTGCATTTCAGCATGATTGGGGTGTATGGATAGGGTGAATAGGAAGCAGCTGTTAGCCTTAGTTGACCATTCAATAATGAAGGGGCATAATTTTGAGCTGAGGGGCATGAAGTTTAAAGGGGATTTGAAACAAATTAACACTTTTTTTCAGTGGGAGTTCAGGGAAGAATCTCCCACACTCTGTGCACTGCAAATGCCATCAGCATGAATATCAATTAAATTTCAGAGGGCGGGGCCTAGTTCAGCTGGAGAGGCTGAAATCAGCGCGCGGAGCGGGCTACTGTGCATGTGCCAATTTGTCAGTGTTGAGATCAGCGCATGTGCAGTGGCCCCGCACTGATGGCCTCCCGATTGCTGGCCAGCCCCATGACCCCTGCAACACTGGCTCTCCACCCAGCCCCAGCGTGCCCTGATCTCTGCTCGCCCCGATCGTTGCCCTCCCTCCTTGCCCCACCGATCACTATGCGGCAATGGGGCCCTGCACCCCCATATGCCTGGCCCCCATGGCACTGCCCCATGCCCGATGGGCAGTGCCAAGGTGCTCCTGGCACTTTGCTCCAAGGGCAGTGCCAGGGGGGCAGGCTGGCATTGCCAGGAAGCCAATGCCCAGGGGCACCCGCCACCCAGCCCTCTGGAGGGCCCTGATTGTCCCCTCCGTCACTCTAGTGGGGTTGGGCCACTAGTTCACTGAAAGTGGAGAGCTACTGTAATCCCCGCTGGAGTGAACTACTCTGGCGGTAGGTGGAGGGGAGATGCTAGGAGGCCAGGAAACTTCAGTCTCGGGCCCGCTAATCTCATTTAAATGAGATTACAATAGCCATGTATTTGGTTTTCAGCACGGAGCAGACGCCGCTGGAAATCCAGCGCTGGGAGACATGAGTGTGCGAACCCCACAAATTGGCCGATGTGAAAATCTCCTGGCTCACTGCGCTAAGAAATGAGTGCAGTCGGATGGGAGAATGGCAGCCATTGTGATTGCTGCAGAAATATGAAATGAATTAAAGAGTTCTATATGGACGAAATATATTGAAGAAATTATTAATTTTACCAGTCATTTATTTCAGTGTTAGGCAATTGTGGCACAAAGAATGAAATGTACTTCTGAGTGCTTTCGATGGTAACCAATGTCCATTAAATTAGCCTGAATTTCAGTTTTGTGGTTGAAACGACCATTTCCATTTTGACTTTTCTCTTGTTTTACAAGGCTTTTGTCAGTTGAATATATTAGTAGAATGGTTTCATTTGAGATCTAGACATGGACACTCTGGAAAGGATACATATATTACTAATTCTTAGTTTCCCTGATGAGGGTTGTAGGCCTTCTCCTAAGATTTGTCAGTGATGGTTCAGTTGGTAGCAGAGTTAGAGTTTAAATCTCACTCCAGAACCTGAATATGTCACCCAGTGCACGCTGAAGGAATACTGCACTGTCAGAGGTGCTGTCTTTTGGATGACACAATGGGCTTGAACTTACTCTGGAGTGGCAATCAGCATCAGATGAGGTTGGTTCTGGGGGGTGGGGTCAGGTCTTGGTTGGGGCCCAGGGGGATTGGGTGGGGGGGGGTGTCAGAGTTGGGGATGATGGACCTTAAGTCAAGTCAGGTCAAGCCCAGAAGGGGCTGAGGGGTTCTGTCAGATCTGGGGGTCGACGTGTTGAGCAGAAATCGGCTACTGGGCCTTGGGGGAGTGGTGTGGTTGGCATTTTGGGGAAGTCGGGATGTGGGTGGGAGTTGGGCCTGCTGGGGTGTTGGGGAACAAGTCCCCATGGGAGTGGGGGAATCCCTTGAAAGCGGGAGTCAGGGGAGATCACAGGGAGGTCAGAGTCGTGGGTGGAGTCCCATGGAGTGTCGGTCTGAGACTGTACAAAAGTTATCCAGAAGTTAGAAGAGGTTTTAATTCTTGTAACCTTCTATGGGTGGCTATTGGTGTAATCCAGTCAGAACCTTTTGCTGCTTGTGATTCAAGTCTCTTTTTCAGATAGCTCCCAGTGCAGGGTAATTGCAAAGGGTATGTTTGCCCTTCTGGACAATTGCCATGCAAACTTACCTGGGAACTTCTGAAGAGGATTCCCCAGCGCACCTTTGAGGTATAGCTCTCCAATACAATGCTGGGGAGTTTGGAAGTTGTGACCCAATATGATATTAATCAGGGACTCTGTCTACCCTCTCGGGACATAATCAATGTAATTTAGTTGTGACCTACTAGAACTAAGCTTTTTAACAGCTCTGAATTGATTTTTAATTCTTTTCAAGTGTCACTCTGTTCCTCTTCTTCCAAGTCTAAACTGATCTTGACCTAACATTATGCTTTGCAGTCTTTGTGTTACTAACAGGGACTTAGGCTATGCTAACTCAGCAAAGTATAGTATTGAAAAATGCAGGGAGTGATTTTAGTCAAAGTCAGCTGGATTAAAGTCAATGGAAGAGGGAAATCAAATTTACCGTGAAAGAAATTGAAAAATTGCAATTTATTTGAAGCATAGAAGTAATTTAGTTCATTGAGTTTTACAATTTGAAAGGTTTAGTGCCAGTTAGTTGTTATTTATAGTAAAATAATTGTATAAGATTTAACATTGTTCTGCTGTTTCTAAACTAGATTGTGAAGTATAGTTTATTACTAAGGATTATAATACAAACATAGCTTGACAAATATATTCCCAATTGAGACTTCAATAAAAAATAATTATATGAACTAATGACTCAAATATCCTCATCATTCTGAATTCTGTTAAATTTGGATGATTGCCAATATTTCCCTTCATCACCCTAATATTGGGATGTTATCAATGCAGACTGATCAATATGTAGGATGGGCTTCCAAGTAGGAATAAAAAAACAGGGATCTATTTGAGGAACAGCTAGATGTTTAGAGGGGAAGTGTAAGTTTTCTGTGACCGGAAAAGTTGGGCTGGACTTAATGAAATATTCTAACTCAATTTACCAACACCTTTTTCTACATGAATGGTTTGATTGCAAGCTTAGTAATAACTCATGGAGATCTGTTTAACTCACTCGCCTAATGAGCAACTGACAGAATCAGATTGGTTGAAGGTTTACACTCTGCCTAATTCTTCATTGATCTCAACCCAAATGAGTTTGGTTAAAATTACCCTCAACACCATTTAATGTGTGCTGCATTGACTTTGCAGAGGCCATGTCTATTAACTAGCCACAATCATGATAAGTTGTTTACTGTATAACACATAGATTGTCCACTCAAACCCTTGGTATTTGAGCAGACAAAATATTCTATGCTACACCTTTCCGTAGAGGTTAAATTGCTTTCCAGATTTCCTAAAAAATAAAATGTTTTGTATAAGTTATGCCATATGCAAGGTAACATAAAGCACTGTTAGTATTTCATACTTCACACAATTGTGCGAAGTGTTTAATAATCCAATGTTTGTGCAGCTCCTTCTGGGAAACCTTTGGAAAGAGAGAAGAGTACAGTTTTGTCTTTGCTGTTTGGGTTATTATTTGACAGACTTTACATGCTGCCCATTGTAAAATGCACCCAGATTTTATTCCACTGAAGCTGCCTTTTTGCACTGTATACAGTGAAAGTGTAGAGGTTGGTGGGGGCCTGCCATCTGCAAGTAATCTCTCTCTCTCTCGTGAGCTGAAAAAAACTAAGTGTGTGTTTCAGTTCCTATGACATGCACCCAAACCTAGGAATCAGCAAGCAGATCATAGTGGGGTTAATGACAAGGCAACCAAACCATTACACAACATGTGTTGTTCCCTTTTAATTGGGTGCATGCAGGTGAAGGCTGAGGGAGCCCCACATGCTACATGTTGGTAGGCCTTGAAATATTTTAACATGGTGAACACTTCATCGTTTGACTTGAAGGTACAAATGATATCGCTTAGCGAAAGGTTTTTTTTTTACTCCCCTTGAAGTAGTACCAGTTATAAGTGCATTCTTCAAAGAGGATGCTAGATCTACTTTGTCTGACCTGATAAGGTAATTAAATGTTTTACAATGTTGCATTGCTGGGCGCGGGGTCATGAAATAGTCACTACTGTGAACATCTCCTTTACTGGAACAATAATGAGAGAATTCTTCATGGGAGTCTGTGTATCAGGTAAAATGTAAAGTTGATGTGCTGCCAATGGTTGAAACTAGGAACATAAAAAATGTGATTAGTTAAAGCAAAACATTTTGTCACCATTAATGCAGTATAAATGAGTCTTTTCAAACAAAACTGACCTATCTCCGTGCTTTACAAAATGACTTGAGAAGCCAAGTAGGATAAGGACAGTCTCAGAACAGGGCATGCATTGAAATGATCATAGGTCATCTTTGTTAAGGTCATTCATTAAATATTTCCACAATCTGGAATTATGTTCACCAGAGTGGCACAAGAATCATTCAGTTTATGAATCTAAGATATTATTGTATAATTTCAGCATTTGCTGATAAAACATTGCAGTATTTCTTTTGGCAGCATATCTGCCTTGTAAAGATTCTCTCCCCAGAGTCAAACACAAAGATCTAGAACCCAACATTGTAAAGAAGGAATTCTATCTGTTTGCTCCCAAATACCAAAGAAGAAACTATGCATTAAATGCTCAGTGACACTGAACTGAAAAGAGCCTCCCAGGGAAGTGATAGGCTTTTAAATGTAGAGTTTTTTAAAACCCAGTCCCAAAGAACCTTAGAGAAAAAACTCCTTTGACAAAGACATCATTCAACTGAGTACTTTTCACTAGTAGAAAATTTTGAGACTGATGTAGTGGATTTCAGTGTAGGTTAATCTCAGCTGCAGCTTTACAGGAATTGAAACCCAATCATCTTCCAACTTGAACTTATTCTTTGAGGGCTTCAGGACTGTAGAACACCATACTCACACAATCCTTTCCTCCTATCTACCATTAACAGAACTTTTAAAACCCATGGTTCTTATTCAATCACTATTTACCCATTCTTTCTCCACTGTTTGATTTCTGGTGGTGTCCTGTAGCATCGACCTGGGGTCTTCACCTAATTAATAAAATAACCAAAGTGAACAGAATTATCACCAATCTTTTTGCACTGTAAGGATTCCATGGGTACACCATTAAGCAAACACACCTGTAATTTTTTTTTCTAAAGGTTTATGCTTATGGGTACATAAGCATATGTACCCATAAGGGGAGAGAGAGAGAGCAAGTACGTCACTTAAATATTTATATTTGATTTGATAAGTAGCAAAACATTTTCCAATACTAAATACAAGGTATACTACAGAAAGACAAAGGAAAAGATTTGAAATACATCTGTGTTGAAAGTTAACATTGTATAGTCAAGTTTTATTTACATATTTTGTCATTGTAACTTGTTTCTTGTGAAATTAAGTGTTTTATTCATTAAATTTCAAAACAATCAATGTGAATAGATTGATTTGGTGCTGAAGAGAAGGTTTGTTTTTCTCCACATTCTCAAATCCACTCAGTGCCTAAACTAGCATCCTTACCGCTTCATCAGTAAATACAAGCTCAGTCTTGTAACACTTCCTTTGTGACTTGTCACCCAACAATAACGTGGCTATTTACATAACCATCTAAATGGTTCCAAATGATACTGAATATATATTCAGCATTATTGTCATTTTGAACTATTTAAATAATAATGTAAATAGTCTTTTGTCATTTGGAACAATTTAAATGATTATGCATGTAGCCTCTTTTTGTTTAATGATATATTCATTAGGACACTGAGAATGGGGATCCATGGAGAACTTTGAACTTTCAACAGGTTACAGTCTAAACGTAGACGATCTCAGACGTACAACAATTGCTGTTCTGATGATATTGGCTGCTCTGGTCTGTTATCTGGTATGCGTTACACTGTAACTTCTCCATTGGGCTCAGGGAGGAAAGGAGTTAACTGTACGTATGCAAACATACAGCCAGTGCCTCAGACCAATTTTGAGAAAAGAATGAAGATGATGAATATGCATCAATAAAACACATTGGCTGTAGGATAAGTGTACTTCATGGCAACATAACAAAAATATAAGACTGCTGAATATACAGCTTGGTTATGAAATTTTTCACTTGTAATAGATTTTTCTAAATATTGATAATGTCAGTTAGGAAGTAAAAGCCTTAATAAATGTTATTACGTATGTATGTAACAGACCAGAGGTATCTAAAACATGTGTTTGTTAGTAACAATGATTACAAGTTGAAATTTTTTCTCGATCTAAACGGCTGTATTTGAATTGTTGAAATTAAGTGAAGGGTCTGGACACTTAGAAATTGATGGCTGAATAAAAGTTTACACTCTTGAAAGGCTTTCATCACCTTTAGATTTGACTATTCCAAAACTCTCCTGAACCCTTCACCTTCTGCAAACTTTTGTTCATCCAGGACTTTACTAGTCACATCCTAACCCCCACACGCATCCAGTTGTCCATCATCCCTATCCATGTTGACCTTGGTCTATGCCCTCCACTGCCTCAACTTTTAAAATTCCGCTTCTTGCATTTAAATTCCATCATACACCCTGCTCCATTTTTGTACCTTCCTCCCCAGTTATGGCCCCTCAAAAATTGCTTCTTCAGATACACAGGGGAAAAAGCTTGCTTCAGTTAAAAAGGAGAAAAACACACAACTATGCTTGATTTAATTTGATGTTGCATTGCGCTGTCTGTGTATAATTTAAAAGGCTTGTTCACCCTGGACTTGCACTGAATTGTCCTCTCAATTACTTAAGGGAAGAAAAATTTCAGTGACTTTTCAGTAAATTTGCAATTCTTTTGCTTCTGGATTTCTTACAAAAATGGGCATGCTGGGAATCATTAGTGAATCCAACTGTGTCTCTGTAAACAGTTTATCCTTGTAATTTGCCATCTCAATACTTTAATGTTTATTTTGTGAGCAGAAACAATAATTTCACTGCTTAATGAACTGTTTTGTTCAATACTGTAACAAGAATACACGTTATGAATAATTTAATGGGTCACATTCTGTTGCTGAGGAAATGCTGTATATCTTCAATAAACAGCTTACATATGGCCAGCAACAACATATGATAAAATATTGCCATCTCACATATCCTGGTATCCACTGGCAGCTGGAAAAATATCATTCCGCTTTGTGCTGAGTTTCCTGTGACAGTTGACTCACTAATCAGTTAGATGGAGAAGCTGGGGCTGTTCTCCTCAGGAGTAGAGAAGGTCAAGGAAAATTTGATGGAGGTTTTCAAAATAAAAGCAATGAGAAAATGTTTTTTCCAGTGGCAGAAGTGTCAGTAAACACAAGATACAAATTTGACAAAAGAAGCAGAGACGATCTGAGGGGGAAAAAAGAATATGCAACAAATTATTGTGCTCTGGAGTACCTGAAAGGATGGTGGAAGAAGATTCGATGGTTACATTCAAAAGGATTTTATCAAAACTTGAAGGATTTCCAGGGAATGTCCTTGGCAGACAGGATTAAGGAGAATCCCAAGGCATTTTATTCATACGTTAGGAACAAAAGGGTTGTCAGGGAAAAAATCGGACGTCTCAGGGACAAAAGTGGGGAATTATGCTTAGAGCCCAAAGAAGTAGGGGAGATCCTAAATGAATACTTTGCGTCGGTATTCACAAAGGAGAGGGATGTGTTGACTGGGAGTGTCTCGGAGGGGAGTGTTGACCTGTTAGAGAAAATCTCCATTACAAGGGAGGAAGTGTTAGGTTTTTTAGGGAATATAAAGACTGACAAATCCCCAGGGCCTGATGGAATCTATCCAAGGCTGCTCAAGGAGACGAGAGATGAAATCGCTGGGCCTCTGACGCAAATCTTTGTCTCGTCACTGGACACAGGTGAGGTCCCAGAGGATGGGAGGATAGCTAATGTGGTCCCGTTATTTAAGAAGGGTAGGAAGGATAACCCGGGAGATTATAGGCCGGTGAGCTTGACGTCCGTGGTAGGGAAGTTGTTGGAGAGGATTCTTGGAGATAGGATGTATGCGCATTTAGAAAGGAATAAACTCATTTACGATAGCCAGCATGGTTTTGTGAGAGGGAGGTCATGCCTCACTAACCTGGTGGAGTTTTTTGAAGAAGTGACTAGAATGTTTGATGAGGGAAGAGCCGTGGATGTTGTCTATATGGACTTTAGTAAAGCGTTTGACAAAGTCCCTCATGGTAGGTTGGTGCAAAAGGTTGGATCTCATGGGATAAAGGGGGAGGTGGCCAGATGGGTGGAGAACTGGCTTGGTCACAGAAGACAGAGGGTGGTAGTGGAAGGGTCTTTTTCTGGCTGGATGCCTGTGACTAATGGTGTTCTGCAGGGCTCTGCTGTTTGTGATTTGTATAAACGATCTGGAAGAAGGTGTAACTGGGGTGATCAGTAAGTTTGCGGACGACACGAAAATGGCTGGACTTGCAGATAGTGAGGAACATTGTCAGAGGCTACAGAAGGATATAGATCGGCTGGAAATTTGGGCAAAGAAATGGCAGATGGAGTTCAATCCAGATAAATGCGAAGTGATGCATTTTGGTAGAACTAACGTAGGGGGGAGCTATACGATAAATGGCAGAACCATAAAGGGTGTAGATACGCAGAGGGACCTGGGTGTGCAAGTCCACAGATCCTTGAAGGTGACGTCACAGGTGGAGAAGGTAGTGAATAAGACATATCATCATAGAATCATAGAAACCCTACAGTGCAGAAGGAGGCCATTCGGCCCATCGAGTCTGCACCGACCACAATCCCACCCAGGCCCTACCCCCACATATTTTACCCGCTAATCCCTCTAACCTACACATCCCAGGACTCTAAGGGGCAATTTTTTAACCTGGCCAATCAACCTAACTCGCACATCTTTGGACTGTGGGAGGAAACCGGAGCACCCGGAGGAAACCCACGCAGACACGAGGAGAATGTGCAAACTCCACACAGACAGTGACCCGAGCCGGGAATTGAACCCAGGACCCTGGAGCTGTGAAGCAGCAGTGCTAACCACTGTGCTACCGTGCCTTTATAGGACGGGGCATAGAGTATAAAAGTTGGGGTCTGATGTTGCAGATGTATAGAACGTTGGTTCGGCCGCATTTGGAATACTGCGCCCAGTTCTCGTCGCCACACTACCAGAAGGATGTGGAGGCTTTAGAGAGTGCAGAGGAGGTTTACCAGGATGTTGCCTGGTATGGAAGGGCTTAGTTATGAGGAGAGATTGGGTAAACTGGGGTTGTTCTCACTGGAAAGACGGAGGACAAGGGGTGACCTAATAGAGGTGTATAAAATTATGAAAGGCATAGATAGGGTGAACGGTGGGAAGCTTTTTCCCAGATCGGTGGTGACGTTCACGAGGGGTCATAGGTTCAAGGTGAGGGGCAGGAGGTTTAACACGGATATCAGAAGGACGTATTTTACACAGAGGGTGGTGGGGGCCTGGAATGCGCTGCCGGGCAAGGTGGTGGAGGCGGACACACTGGGAACGTTTAAGACTTATCTAGATAGCCACATGAACGGAGTGGGAATGGAGGGATACAAAAGAATGGTCTAGTTTGGACCAGGGAGCAGCACGGGTTTGGAGGGCCGAAGGGCCTGTTACTGTGCTGTTTTGTCCTTTGTTCTTGTTCTTTGGAATGAGAGCGATCAGGGAAGTGGGACTAATAGCTCTACAAAGCAGCCTGTATGTGCACAATGGGCTGAATGGCCTCTTTCTGTGCTGAATGAGTATAGGAAAGTTTGTCACAGCTACATAACAGGAGTATTCAACCACTCTCTCACTGGTTCTCACTATTTGCAATTGTCCTGTCACCATGCAATTCATTTGTAACAGTCTGTTCCGTGCAAGGAGATAATACTGCCACATCAAACCAAAGGTCCATGACTCAATTGATTTTCAGTTTTTTGAAGAACTGAAAAGTCTAACACAAGAGCAGAATATTGTAGATGTTGGAAATATCGACTGTTTGTCATCCCTCCCCCTGTGAGAAATGATGGGGATGCAGCTTCAAGTCTTTGAGGTCAGATGAGGCTACATTTTTTTTATTGGCTGAATAAGCAGACTTTGGAAAGACAAAGTCTGCCTCAAGTACCACACATGACGTTGTCCCTTGCCAATGGTACAAGATGGTCTCCTCTAATGCCTTGTTTGCAAGTCTCATTTCTGCTTCAGAGCTTCTGAAACCACATGGCATTCTGCTGGCTAACTCCTGCACACAGCTGGTGTCATCCCCATTTACATTGGTCCTCAGCTAATTTCCCCACTTGCCATGAATGATGTTGAAGGTTTTCATATATCTCTTGACAGCATCCTTGAATAGGAGCTTTGGGCACCTGGTTGGTCTCTTGGCATAGGTTGCCTCTCTGTATAACATATCTTGGGGATGCAACCATCTTCCATCCTGTGCATATGCTCAAGATAGGATAATCATTTTTGCTTGATTGACGCTAGCACGCTCGCCAAGTTTGGCCCAGGAAGGACAGCTTCATTGTTCTTTCCAGGTGATCTGATTTCCATTTATCAATTTCTAACAGAATTCCATAAACAACTCTCCTTTAGAAGACTTTTTTTTAAAAGAACCAGGCTAGAATTCACCATTCATCTGTTACTGCATTTAAAAATCTTCATTCAATAAATATAAGTAAGCTCCATCATTTTGTTTGTCAAGAGAAGCAGCAAATGGTGCATGAAGGCAGCGGGGGATTAGGGGGAGGTGGAATCCATCTGTTTTAAGGAGCACAGTTGGAGTGTACTGGCACCCATTTTCATCCATTGCGTAAAAAGAATGTTGGCAGGAGGTGCCAGTAATTGTGAGTTAACATTCTTTCCAAATAGGGACATTTATAGGAATTGGTTTTTTGTTGGGTTTCTAGAATTGTTTTTTTCCACTTGGTGGCATTTATGAGAAGAAAATGTGAGTCTCCTGCTCACATTTTTCTAACCAATAATTAAAAGTGTTTCCATGTGATTTTACCTGCCCACTTTCTGATCAGAAATTTCTGCAAAATTAAATGGGCATGGCAAGATTTGATGTAATATAGTGGAAGTTCCAGCAATGACAAAATGACTTATGTTATGAATTTCACCATTTTGTGCACCGATCTCACTGTATATTTACTCCAGTTGTTATTACAAACATAATGTAACTACGCCTCAGTAGACATGGTGGTAATTCAGAAGCAGAACAGCCAATGTCAATTCTCTAAGATAAGTAGTAAAGCAACGACAACTAAAAGTGAATGCAGAATCCAGTGCCAAAAACATATGCTTTATGTTAGTTAAGACAAAATAATCATTGTGATTTGGTAGAAATTAAATTTGGAAGCATTCTGATTTGTCGACTTCATGGTTTTACCTGCAATTCCTTTCTCCAAACAGTTACCGATGTATAAAGTGGTTTAAAGTAGGAGCACATTTCCTCTTGGATTTGGCTGTCAAACTAAAGACAGATTTCAATACACTGAGAATTAATTCTGTCTATCAGTCCTGTCTCCTGCAGTGACACGTTTAACAGGAGCTTTGGCTTTGGTTACTGTAGTCTGTGCCCATACTTCATTTGGTCTTTCATGGAATCAGCTTGCACAGCCTTCCATATGCAAGATCCAGAAATAAAACTGACTTGCAATTAGAATAAACCCTTTAGAAAGTGTGTTCAGATGGTAAGACAAAACAATACAGTCCACTCCTAATAGCAGTATATCACCAATAAGGTGATATAAATCTGAAAAATGAGTGTGTCTATTTGCATCAGGCACATTTTTAAATGTCAATTTTGAGAGGTTAAATACGTGATTGGATGTTTTTTATCTTTGGACTCAGTTGCTTTTAGTGACACAATGGAGACCTACTGACTTTCCATGTATGTGACATGCTAGCCGCTAGCCATGTCCAGCATGGTGTAAATGAATTGTGTGATGCATTCCCTGCATGCACCCAAAGACATGACATCAATGACCTGACTGGGGCTTGTAACATGAGCTTTCTAAATTTGATCGACATGTGTGCAGGCAGTGTTGTTAATCGCTCCTGAAACAACAAGCATTTTAATGTTTGGACCTTACCTTGATTATCTTAGCCTGATGGCCCTTATCCTGGGGCTATTTAAAGAGTCGCTCAACAAGGTGCAGCTGAAGTGTTTTTGACTTACTGTTGCTGAGGAAATGTTTGTGGGATGACTGTGCTGAGTTGCAGGAGAGAATTAGAGGTTTTTGCTGACCACAAAGGGTTGGATGCACAGATAAGTGGATAGGAGTAGTAGTGCCACTTGCACTGATAGGGTCTTTTGGCGACAGGGCTCCTACATAGAAATGAGAAAGGTTTGAGACTTCACAAATAAGGTCATCACAAAATTGTTACTTTCTTCACACCAAACTTAAAGCAGGATGAAGATGTTCCTCCTAAAGGCTGAAGATCACAGCCAGGATGAAGATGTTCCTCCGAATGGCCGAAGATCAAAGCCAGCCTTATATTTGGATCTTTCCAAGTGGAATGAACAACATCAGCAATATACTGTAGCTTGCCATGCATGGCTGCCTCACAAGTCACAAACCGTGTACTAAAGAAGAAGAGACTTGATCCTCTTCTCCTGGGGAGAGAATACCACAATGTTCCAAGCCAGGGACTGAAGACTGACAGGCCTGCCAATGCACTGAGCATTTCAGTGTGCATAACATTCTTCTTGCAGTGCAACAAGATCCTCATCTGAGTTTCTTACAGCAGAGTTAGTGTGCGACCACACCTTCCAACAATTCCACATGAGCTGACTATCTCCTAGCCTGGCTGCAACTCCCTTGTGTCCAGTGACTCACCACATGCAGGCTGTAACTCCGTACTTTTAAGGTACACTGTGCCAGTAGCTGAGCTATTGGCTGAGAGTGTAAGCTCAAGTCATAAGAACATAAGAACTAGGAGCAGGAGTGGGCCATCTGGCCCCTCGAGCCTGCTCCGCCATTCAATAAGTTCAAAGCTGATCTTTTCGTGGACTTAGCTCCACTTACCCACCCACTCAGCATAACCCTTAATTCCTTTACTGTTCAAACATCTATCTATCTTTGCCTTAAAAACAGTGAACGCAGTAATCTCAACTGCTTCACTGGGATCGCGCTTCTTCTTCACCCTTGCTCTCAACCTTCCTTAGACCATAAGACTGTCTTAAAGCCACTCAATGACCTGGCCCCCACAGCCTTCTGCAGCAAAGAGTTCAATAGATCCACCACTCTCTGGCTGAAGAAATTCCTCCTCATCTGTTTTAAAGGATCGTCCCTTTAGTCTGAGGTTGTGCCCTCTGGTTCTAGTTTTTCCTACTAGTGGAAATATCCTCTCCACTCTATCCAGGCCTTGCAATATTCTGTAAGTTTCAATAAGATCCACCCCCCCATCCTTCTAAACTCCAATGAGTACAGACCCAGAGTCCTTAACTGTTCCTCATACAACAAGCTCTTCATTCCAGGAATCATTTCTGTGAACCTCCTCTGGACCTTTTCCAAGGCCATCCTTCCTTAGATACGGGGCCCAAAACTGCTCACAGTACTCCAAATGGGGTCTGACCAGAGCCTTATACAGCCTCAGAAGTACTGCTCTTGTATTCTAGCTCTCCCGACATGAATGCTAACATTGCATTTGCCTTCCTAACTGCCGACTGAACCTGCATGTTAACCTAAATAAAGTTGCAGTGGCTAACTAGGTGGCAGTTCCTAGCAACTTGAAAAGCACAAAAATGTCAGAGAAAAGAAGGGTGAGAGATAGGGGGCCAAGAGGAAAACAGGAGTGAAGGTGCATACAGCAACAGTTTACTACCATCCAGGTGACTGGTGGGTTAAGTCTGAGATGTGATGTGCACATGTACGTCCGTCACAGTTGCCACCTCCGTTCAGTGCATTAACGTCCCTTAATACATTCTCTCATTCCTTTTGAAGCTCTCTCTGGAAGGCACCTTGGCCCAAGCAGAAATGTGGCCTCTTGCTTGGCCTCCATCTGTCTGATTATTCCCGCATGGGCAGCATCACTAAGGCAGGGAGCCCTTTACCCGGCGTGGCGAAACATCCTCCTTGATTCTGGAGTGTTTCACAGCGAGTGTCCGGCATTATTACTGCACCTCTCCTTTTATGTGGACTCTATTTTTAACAAAGGAAGGCTCCTGGAGCTTGTGGTTAGTGCAGAATGCTAGTTGGCTCCCTGTGGTGCGCAGAGACCTCCAGCAATGCGACAAAGAGCAATCCAGCAGGGGAGCCACATGAGCGCATGCTACAATCATGGAAATCAGGTGGGTGCACTAATTCTACAGTGTTTTGCAAGTTTAGAGCCAGTCTAGGCAGGTTGTGAATCACCACCTCTGTGCCCAGAAACATGCTATCCAATTCCTAGTCCTAAAAAGAAAATCTGCAGTATCATACTGCATGCTCTTGATGTATCTTTCCTGTGCAGTAATGAAGAAGTGGTTTGAAGCCATGAATATAAAACATTCCAAAAGTGAACACATTACCTCCTATAGAGCAATAGGCAAACAAATATGTTTCCTGTTTATATTACGTTAAAGAGCACATTATCAAGTTTCTGTTTGTATTGCTTGGAAAAATACACAACTGTTGAATTAAACAGTCCAGGAGAACTCTGAGAAATACAAAAAGTCTGAAACTACGGGAACTAACCCAAAGTCTGTGTTCTAAAAGGAAAAGCCGTATGCAGCTGATATACATGAAATACCACTGGAAGTGGCGTGCATAAGAATAATTGTGTTTTGTCATTTTACAGCACAGTTCATACACATTGGGCAGATATGATAAAGCAACAGTTTGTTCATTTGCAAAATCACAACATTGTTCACCATATTTCGAATTCACAAGTTATCATGTATTAGAAAAACAAACTGATATCTCTGCCGGGTATCCCAGCAAGTAATCTAAATGATTTCCTACACTTTTCACATGGGGGAAGGGGGGGGGGGGATGGGTAGGGGAAAGTGAATTGAACTGCTGATGGATCCTTGAAATCCAGAAATCACATGGTTTTCCAGATTCCCAAGGACCCAGCAGTGCCGATAATTTTTCAGCCTAAGTGAGTGTGGCGATGAAAGTGGAGCTATTTCAGAAAATTTGTGATTGCCATTGATTTTAATGGAGAGGAGTTATGATATACACCTCTCACTTTATTGGCGGAGCAACACAGAATTCGTAGGAAATGATGGGGTGGCATTCATAGTGGCACATGTCACTCATGCCAGAATTTTCTTTTTGCCCTTTCACACAGAACCTATGATGTAGATATGCCATTGAAATGATGTAGGAGATTCTGGGCAACAACCTTTGGTTAGAGTCATTTCCTACATAATGGTAAACAAGCTCCTGGAACCCTTGAGATTTTTGTTTACTTTTATGGTAATGCCTAAGTTGAAGAGTTTATAACCCTGCGTATTTTAAATATTTAAGTTAAACTCTTCACTGGATCTATGAAGTAACTAACATTTATATTATTTTTCACAGTTAGTGAGTCACCATTGTGCAGAGCTTGTTGATGGTAATTCAGGTTCAGTACTCCTTAATGGAGGAAAAAGCTGAAGAAAATTCAATTTTTAAAAATTGCTTCAAAATAATTGCTTCACAATTTTCATGTTGAGAACCCTTGAATACAACTGCAAAGTATTGGTAATTAGAAATTAAATTTGATTTATTAAGTCACTGTAAACTAATAGTTCCCATGGGGTAAAAGCAGAACTGGCGCTGCACTGGCTGGCTTGGCTGCATTTCCTGGATATCTGAAAGCAGAAGATTCAAAGTGGATGTTGGACAAAGGGAAGGAGGAGTGGGATGTAAACTTGGAGCGCCACGGTCAGGTCATCTGCAACTTTCACATCATGCCAGGTTACTGGATGAGAGCGAGGTGGGAGTTGAGAATGGGCATAAAGCAAGAACTTATCATTATCCTGAGTGTTCTCGGTCACACCAGATGCAACGGTCACAGTCACAACAAGCTCCATAATGCTGAACACACTGTCTGCCAGCAGGCTCTGTTCTTGCACCTCCTTTAGAATTTCTCCCTTTGCTTTATACTGACTCTCCGCATTCTTCCTGCCAACATGAATCACCCCATACTTGTCTGCATTGAACTTTATCTGCCACTTGTCTGCCCAATATGTCAATGTCCTTTTGAAGTTCCAGACTATCCCCATCAAAGTTGACACTGTTTCCAATCTTCGTATCATCTGAAAGTTTTGAAATTGTATTTTGCATAGCACAGTCTAGGTCATTAATATTTATCAGGAAAAGTAAACGTCCCAACACTGCTCCTGGGAACTTACTATAAACCTTCCTCCAATCTGAAAAACAACTATTTATCACTAGTCTGTCACTTTCTTGTCACTCAGCCAATTTCTTATCCAAATGTCTGCTTTCCCTTTTATTCCATGAGCTGAAAGATGTATAAACTGTGAGATGTAGATATTGAGGTGTGCAGCAGTGCAGGGTGTTTAAAGGTGAGCTAAAGCATGTAGCCTTATTGATAGAGATTGTTGATGGGTGATTGGTAGAGATGTGGTGATTAGACTGGCAAATGAGGCTAGGACTTCAATTGGTAGGTAATAGCATCTGAAGAGACATACACTGACCACTCATGTGAGCTCATTGAATTTCTTACGTAACTGTGTCTAGGTCTTGAGGGTAAGACTCTGGCATTGACCTCCATGGCTATCTGTTACACTGTTTCTGTCTCGAGTATTCCTGGCCCCCTGTAGATACAGGACCTCTATCCTCCTGTCCACCTCCTTCACCAAGGTCTCCAATGCAGCACCTTAAAACCCTGAAACCTACTATCTCCCATATTGTGCTATTCTTCACCATTCCCCGAGTCAGATTCACTTTCTGCATTACTGCCTGCACCTACTGCAGTCATAGTGCACTTGTATTTTAAAAGGTGCAGACCAGCTTTAACTGTCTAACTGTAACTGCTCCTGACAAGTATTGATTTTTTTTTTGGTCCTCTCCTGATGTGTATGACCAATGAAATAAGCAGTTAGCACTGGCTGCATGCTGAAATCATTGTTATGAACATGCAGCATGAACTTGGCATGTTGCCTATGTTACATTGAACAGGCACAGATTAATTGTGCATGGTGATCCTCACACTCATTTTTGGAGGCTATTCATTTTAGCCTCCAAATGTTTACTGCTTGTAGGAGCTTTTCATAGACCTATGTATTATGTTGGCTTTCATGTGAGAGATTTCTCTTTATTAATTACAGCTCAGCAAATACAAAGAGTTCACGGAGACAGTAATTCTGGTTGAAGACATACTTTATTGCCCAGGCCTGGTCCACGTGTATGGGAGAATGATTTGGGGCAACCCAAATTATTCTAAATTGTATGATCAGTAGTACAATTAGAATTTTTCAAAAATCATTTTCCCACCTCTTTGGCTCAAGTCTACATAGGATGAGCAATCATTTTAGTATGAATCATTTACCTTGGCCAATAACATTTCACTCTCTGACAGCATGAGAATACATAAGTTCGTAGAGTTCAAAAGTTCTTTTCCCACTGTCTCCTAGCAACCCAAATATGTAGGTCCATAGAGTTCAAAAGTTTCTTTCCCATGTCTACTTAGCAACCCTTTATCGGGAAATATGAATTATTCTATTCATTCTACCTGTCTGCGAAGCTTGTACTTTCTAAAACCTCACTGATAAGAGGGTCCTCAGGAGCTGTATTGTTTTCAAGGAATGCCCCTGGGGAACTCCATTACAAACCTTCCTCCAATCTGAAAAACAGCTATTTATCACTACTCTGGCTGAGTGACAATTCCTTATCTAAATGCCTACTTTCCCTTTTATTCCATGAGCTGAAAAATGGATAAGCTGATGAGAAGCTGGTAACAAAACCTAAAGTAATGGCTGTGCAAAGGAGGGCCTGTGTTTATTTACTAAGGTCCAGATTGGAAGTTGGAGAATGTTCTTCTTACTTTGCTAGAACCCATCATGCTTAGAACAGTGTGTAATTGGCCAAGATGTATTCTTTTGTACAGAATATAATATGTTTTCAAAAATACGTGTTTAAATTCTCTAACAGTGGTTATATATGTTTCTATGCAAACAGCACCTTTGTAACTCCAGGTACCTTGTAATTTTACTGTGCTATATTCACTCTAAATGAATCCATTCTGATCTATTAGTCTTTTTAATCCCAGATTATCCCAAACCCCTCTAACACTGTTGCAAACTATTCCTGAATTGAGGCACAAAATGTCGCTTTTCATGATGCATATGTTTTAAAAGTATAACTTTTAGCTTTGAGATTGAGATTTCTAAATGTAAGATACATGCTCATCACATAAACACAGTGGCTATGAGAGCAGGTCAGAGGTTAGGAATACTGCAATGAGTAACTCACCTCCTGACTCCCCAAAGCCTGTCCCACCATCTACAAGGCACAAGTCAGGAATGTGATGGAATACTCCCCACTTGGGAGGATGGGTGCAGCTCCAACAACACTCAAGAAGCTTGACACCATCCAAGATAAAACAGCCCACTTGATTGGCACCACATCTGCTCACTCCACCACCGATGCTCAGTAGCAGCAGTATGTACTATCAACAAGATGGATTACAGCAATTCATCAAAGATCCTTAGACAGCACCTTCCAAACCCATGACCACTTACATTTAGAAGGACAAGGGCAGCAGATACATGGGAACACCACCACCTGCTTTTCCCCTCCAAGCCACACACCATCTTGGCTTGGAAATATATTGCCGTTCCTTCGCAGTCACTGAGTCAAAATCCTGGAATTCCCTCCCTGCCGGCTTTGTGGGTCAACCCACAGCACATGGACGGTAGCGTTTCAAGAAGGCAGCTCACCACCACCTTCCCAAGGGCAACCAGGGATCGACAATATATGCTGGCCAGCCAGCGACGTCCATGTCCCACGAATGAATATGTTTAAAAATGAAAACCCCTAATGAGAAGCTGGTAAACAAAACCTAAAGTAATGACAGTGCAAAGGGTGGCCTGTGTTTATTTACTAAGGTCCAGATTGGAAGTGGGAAAACACAGGTTACCCACTTCTGAGTTTTTTGATCAAGACAAGATGTTTACAGTTGCCTTCATAAAACCCTTTAAATTATTCATGTGGTCCCAGGTTTGAAAGCAAGGGAAGATCTTGGAATTTCATTATCACTTTCAGATCAAAGGGCAGGTTTAAAGTTGGAGGTAATTGGTTTAAATTTCTAATTGAAACATCCTAGATATACCACATTGCTATGGGAATAAATTATGCAGGGAGGTACCCTTTGTTTTAGGTCTATCTCTGGGTGTTCTCTCATTGAAGCAGTGTTGAGACAAGTAGAGAGAGAGATCTGCCATAAGCTATCGACCAGAAATAAAGGGCTATCAGGCATATTTTCTTTCTAGTAGCGTCACTAAGCAAGATTGCAGTGAGGCACCAATAAATACCCCAATAAATCCCATAGCTCAGAGAACAGCAGGACCACTGAAGAGAATCAGTGAATTCCTGAAAGTTGTAGCATGTTCTGATTTGGTCCCAGGAAAAGTGAAAGAACCATCAAATAATGTATATGGGAATGCTTAGGTGGGAATAAAAGAAGAATGAAGAGTGCCCTATTGAGATTTTCAGACTTCAAGAATAAGAGTTTGTTAATTGTGGTGTTAATTTAGTAGTACTTGATTTGTTTAATGCGTGTACAATAAAAGTTGTTTTGTTTTTGTTGAAAAGTGGAATCTTGTGGCATAATTCTTTTGGTTAATAACTTGGAGCTTGAGTTTCTTTTTAAAACTTAATGATCTCCCTCAAGATCATAACTATCTATTGTATGTCCTTCCAATCTAATATTTTTCTCTCTCTCTCTGCCTTAACATAAAGGATCTACCCTTTATTGAAGTAACTCTCTAAGCCATATTTAGCATACTGATTAACACATTTGCATTCAGTTCCTATTTTAATGAGTCTGATTATATTAAATATTCAGAGAAAATTCAACATTCTTTCCCACCCAAACCTGATGGTTAGAATTTAAACATCATTGCCTGAATTATTATATACGGTCCTTTTAACACAATTTGCCACCAGCACCATATTGTACTAACTTGTGGTCCATACCCAAATAGTCCTAGATTTTCCCCAAAATTCAGTGGCTGAATTTGCTCAGGGCTTCTTCCACTCTATCAAAGTAACCATCAGAAACTCCATTTACACATTTAAATGAGGTTTCCATCAAAGTTATGTAGGTCGAGTAGGGGGAAGCCCCAAGGAAATTCTCGCCTAAAATATTGGGATTATGTCAGCAAAATTGAAAAGGCTCCTCAGATATTCAGTACAGCATATTAACCAAAATCTAATTGGTGTTAAATTGAGTAATGGTATAAGCCAGTACAAAATAGATGACTGCAATCAGCAGTCATTCATTTGACTACAAGCGATGACATATCTTATTGCTGTCGCACATTTGTTTGCTGTTACTATTTCCATAAAGTATAGCTGCCTGTATTACATCAATCTGGGATACAAATACACAAATGGCTAAAGGTAATGATGCAGGTTAATAAGGCCATTTAAAAAAAGGTAAACCAAGCAATCAGGTTTATTTGTAGAGGGATAGAATTGAGAAACAAAGAAGTTATTGCTAAACCTGTATCAAATCATTGTTCGAGCACACTCTACATACAGTCCTGGCCAGCATTAAAAAAAATATTTATTGGTACAGGAGCAAAAATGATTGCAACCATGATACCAGAACTGTGAAGTTGTACCTATCAAGGGTGCATAGGCTGGGTTTTTCATTGCTTGGAAAGTAGGGGTGGGGGGGGGGGGGTGTTCTGATGGGAGTCTTTAAAATTAGGGAAGGTTTTTTAAAGGTAGATGTATGAAAAGTGTTTTCATTTGTGAGGAATCAAATACTAGAGGTGAAAAATATGCACCCACAAAAGACCCAGCAGACCTTTGCTGATGTTTATTCTTCACATGTACCTCCTCCCACTCTATTTCATCCAATCCTATCTGCATATCCACTATTTCTTTCTTCCTTATGTCGTTATCTTGCTTCTTCTCAATGACTTCTATGTTCATCTCAACTATTCCATATACTAGCAAGTTCCACTCTCTGGATAAAGTTGTTTTTCCTGAATCCATAATCTGATTTATTTATTGTACTGCTATAACGTTTTATTTAAATTCTGAGCGAGTATTAAAAAAAGATTGAATTAAATGAGTCCAGTTAGAAATATTGCTCTGTATGTTCACTGGCTGGGAAATAAAGCAGTTTAATCATTTGTTTCTGGTATAGTTGTCCCACGTGTTTTTGGTGTTTGCATTGGAAAGATTGAAAAGGTATATGGGGATGTGTCGGAAAAGCACCACTATTTAGTTCTGATTACAAGAGAGTCTTAATTATTGATACATTCTTGGATTTTGCTACTGTATAGAGTGATATTGGGCAGTGCAGACACATTCATAAACATAGCATATTAACACTGGTCTTGAGAGTCCATGAGTGAATAGTGAAGCAAGATCCGAAATAGTAGTGTAGGGCTGTTGAATGTGGCAGTCAGGCTGAAACAGGGCATGAGGATGGATAAATATCCTGAGATTTTACATTAGGGAAATAATAGTTTTAATATTATTTTTCTTCTCTCTTCCTTGACATACGCATAATGTTTTGATAAAACAAGATTACTTTTTTTTCATTACCTGAATGTAAATAATTCAAATGGCTAAAAACATGACCAGCTGCAAAAACAGGTCGCTGAGAAGTTGCTTCAGCTGGTCTTAGAATCTAAAACACGGTGTCACGGTCTCAGGATAAGGAGCCAATCATTCAGGATTGATTTGAGAAGAAATTGCTTCACTCAGGGTCATGACTCTTTGGAATTCTTTACCCAGACGGTTGCGAATGGACAAACAGGATTTTGGTCTCAGGGAATTAAGGGATACGGGGTGTGGGCAAGAAAGTGGGGTGGAAACCCAAGATCAGCCATGATCGTATTGAATGATAGAGCGGGTGTGACAGGTCAAATGGCCTACCCCTGCTGCCAATTATTGTGTTCTTGAACTTTAATGTGGTGACCATTGCCTGTTTGCAAACCCCTTCAATTTCTTCCTTAATGGATTTGACATTTTTTAATTGCAGTTGGCAAAATTGCTTAGGTAAAAATTGACTCACAATAATGCCGATTCCTGAAAAATGAGCATTATATTTATCCAGAACTTCCATGGGGTTTCACTGTTGGGAGGTCAGCCAAGCTCCTGGAGAAGCAGTGTAAAAATGGCAATGTAAATAATTTCATAAGGATGTCTGCTGAATTTACAGCAAATGATTGTGAGAACCTCCTGGAAGTTCAGGACAGTTCATGTATTTGAATTCTAGCGGAGTGAAATTTTCCGTCAGATGAAGGATGATTTTTCTGTGTAATTAATGACCGCTTAACAAAGTTTCAAAAGCTGCATGCTGCTGCAATTTAATTAATGGGTTGCTCAGTGTATATAGAGAAAAAATGGGCATACTTGCGCATTTTTATTAGAACTAGAATTAAACCCTGTTGCGTTTAACTCTAGTGCATGTCTCTCCGATGCCAACAAAGTATTTTGTTAAATACATTTCATAAAAAATAAATTATGTAGAGCCAGATATTTTAAAATAAATTACTCTTTCTGTTCAAGACATTAACTCTTTTCACTTGGCTACTTTATTGATTGTGGGCTATAGTTGAATAAGATCATTGTAATAGTAACAGTCTTCAAACATTTATTTATATTCTTTCCAAATATTTTGCGTTATTAATGTCACACAAAAAGGACATTGGGCAGAAGGTTCCATTTTGGAGTTTTGGAGTTCCACAATTAATCACCCAATTTTCTAGTTTTCAGTTCATTAATTTTGCATCAATGAGGAACTGATTGAATCGCGTGGTAGGGCAGGCAGGGATTTGTCTGCTCCGTCATTACCTCATGGGGTCGAAGGTCCTGGCAGCATATTTGAATTAAACCTCCACAAACATTCACTTGCTGCCAGTGGCCTACAGAAAAGGACCACCCTACAGCGCAGGAAAGAAATGAATGATCTGATGCACTCAGCCAAGGTAAGTGAAATGTCTACTCACTTCAAACTCTCATTCTCATAAGGGCCTCATGCAGACTGCAGGTTAGAATCCAGCAGATGAGACATTAGCACTGCACGTCTGCCAGTCATTTTAAGCTCACCATCTCATCTAAGGTCCTGCATAAACAGTGTCTTAATCCTTTACTGGGGAGGGTTCAGCAGACACAACAGTCATGCATGCTTCAGAAATGTTCTTCCATCCATAGTGCTGACAGTCAATCCCATCTGTCTTTATTCACAACAAGATCTCCCGCAACAGACTGGAGAGAGCAAAGACCGGAGGTGACAGCCCTGAGCTGAGGATACTCTCCTCTCAAGAAGTAGATGGCAGAGCTCGCTGGAGAAGACCGAGACCATTCCTGAGCCAAAGGTGAAATCGGACTCCCCTCAACAAGCCAGTGAGGATCCATTCAATATATGATAACATGTGGACAGTGACTGATATGACCTATTATGTTGGAGCCTGCCTAATCAATCACTAATTATCTCTCTATTTTCACTACCAGCAAGAAAAGGCAGAGGAACAGCTCCAGCAAATGCTCAGCCTCAGCCCCAGTACGCCGTGAATGAGGAGGCAGAGAAACCTTTCGATAAAGACCCATCACTGCATTCACCTGCACCCTTAAGCGCAGATATACACACTAGGTGCACCCTAGTTTTAGAGTGGTTTTGGGTTCACAATCTAGTGAGCACCTCACTGACACATGTCTACAGCAGACAGAGGCAGTGGCGGGAGGTGAGACCAGATTCCTGCTAAGTCTTGAGTCCAATGATAAGCCTTTGCAATTGGTCCTATGAGATATGTTGGAAGTCTCTTCAATATGCTGCCAACAGTGTGGCTTCATTTGGCCCATGGAGTCTGCACCAGCTCTCCAAAGGAACAACCCATCCCTCTGCCTTATCCGTATAATGCTGCACATTTACCATGACTAATCCACCTAACCTACACATCTTAGGACACTATGGGGCAATTTAGCATGCCCAATCCACCTAACCTGCACCTCTTTGGACTGTGGGAGGAAACCGGAACACCCGGAGGAACCCACACAGACACAGAACGTGCAAACACCACACAGTCACCCAAAGCCAGATTTAAATCGGAGTTCCTGGCGCTGAGGCAGCAGTGCTAACCACTGTACCACCATGCCACCCTGCTGGAAAATGTTGTATCTGGTGTGCATAAATGATGGTTAAATAAATTGAAACTTTAAAGTTTATGATTCAAAGAAGCCAACACACAGCTGATTGGTGCTAATTTACATCCATTTTGAGCTGTGGCATATTCTAATGAGATGTGATACTTTTTTTGCTTGTTTCGACATTGACAAGTGAGCACAGATTTTGGTAAAACTTCCAGGGCATGTAATCTTTCTACTGTTCTTTAAGTAGTTCCAAAACTCAGCTATAGCACTTCATACTATTTTGACATCAGAATTGCAAAGAAAATTCACCAAGCTTTCCAATTACAAATGTCAGAAAAGCCATATCAATATCTCAGAAGCAATCTCTATCTCTGGACCACAGCGACCAGGGAGGTCCTGACTTCATCATTAGTCTCTGTGGATTTATCTGATTCCAGTTGGGGAAAAGGAAATAATGATGCAATTGTTCTCGGCACTGTGAGAGAATCTGTATTTTTAAGTTTAATTTGTATGTTTTTGAGGCAGAAACTGAACTAATTAATGAAACTGAAAGGGAAGCAGAAAAGGTAAACCTAGGAATGAAACTGAACTTCATAATTTCTAAGGAAACCACAAACAAACAAACTGCTACTTTTTTGAAAGATATACAAGGACACAGATCAGTCCAAGTAGCAGTTGTTGAGTCTACTGACATGATACAAGCAAGCTTAAGAAGACAGACCTGATCCAGAAGCTTAGAATAAGTTGCTGCAGCTGTTTTTGTTGCGGGAAGATAAGGTTGTACAGATTTGTGTCAGTTGTGGTGAAGACTGTGCCCGTAGAACTCGAGTTAGTTGTACACTGCAGTCAGCTGGGGATCAGACTAGTTCCTGGAAGGAAAGGAGCTGAAATTACAAGGAAGACAGAATTTGAAGGACTTTGTGTCTCATTGTGATCATGAAGATCTAAATGAACTGCTCGGCCAATTCATAATATTCATCTTTGTTATATTTGCCATTTAACATGCAATTTATTGTTTATATTTGAGCATACTTAGCCTGTTAGTTAATGTTTAAATAATATTCATTCTGAATGGTAGACCAGAGGACAGATAGTATTTAGTGTTTGCTTTGTTGGCTCTGATATAGTAAGAAATCTTCTGTTATAAACCATGGAATCTTGTGACGTTATTCTTTTAGCAAATAACTGGGATTTCACATTTCACTTACTTTGTAAAAAAAAAGTTACCGGTCCCTAATGAGATCGTAACAACACCTCTGACTAAGAGTAGGAAATTAGCAAAGGATGTGTAATGAGGACAGGATTAAGCTCAACTGTCCAATCCTCCAATACTGGGCAACTCGTACATAAGTAATGATGGATGGGGTACTGGAGATTAATCAGCGACCAAGAAATCAGGAAGAGTTGATGCCTTCAGCAGAGAAGAGGAGAAAAACAGTGTCATGGAAAATGTATATACTAGTGATAAGGAAGGACTGTAGAAAAAGAGATAATCAGTCATAGATATCTAAGGAAATAAAGGAGGGTATCAAATTGAGTGAAAATGCATTCAAAGTGGCAAAGATTAGTGGGAAACTAGAAGATTGGGAACCTTTAAAGGTCAACAAAAAGTCACGAAAAAAGCTATAAAGAAAAGTAAGATGGATTATGAGAATAAACTAACTCAATATAAAAACAGATACCAAAGGTTTCTACAAATAGGCCGGTTAGCTTAACTTCTGTAGTAGGGAAAATGCTTGATTCTATCATCAAGGAAGAAATAGCGAGACAACGGGATATAAATTGTCCCATTGGAAAGACGCAGCATGTGTTCATGAAGGGTAGGTCATGTTTGACTAATTTGGAGGAATTCTTTGAGAACATTACATGCACAGTGGACAGTGGGGATCCTGTGGATGTGGTGTATCTGGATTTCCAGAAGGCATTTGACAAGGTGCTGCACCAAAGGCTGCTGCATAAAATAAAGGTGCACGGTGTTACGGGTAATGTATTAGCATGGTAGAGGATTGGTTAATAGAAAGCAAAGAGTGGGGATAAATGGGTATTTTTCTGGGTTGCAGATCAGTGACTAGTGGTGTGCCTCAGGGATCAGTGTTGGGACCGCAATTGTTTGGAGTTGGGGACCAAGTGTAGTGTGTCAAAATTCGCAGATGACACGAAGATGAGTGGCAGAGCAAAATGTGCAGAAGACGCTGAAAGTCTGCAAAGGAATATAGATAGTCTTAAGTGAGTAGGCAAGGGTCTGGCAGATGGAGTACAATGTTGGTAAATGTGAAGTCATCCATTTTCGTAGGAATAACAGCAAAATGGACTATTATTTAAATGGTAAAAAATTACAGCATGCTGCTGTGCAGAGGGACCTGGGTGTCCTTGTGCATGAATCACAAGGAGTTAGTTTGCAGGTGCAGCAGGTAGTTAAGAAGGCAAATGGAATTTTGTCCTTTATTGCTAGAGGGATGGGGTTTAAAAACAGCAAAGTTATGTTGCAGCTGTATAAGGTGCTGGTGAGGCCACACCTGGAGTACTGTACTGGTGTACAATTTTGGTCTCCTTACTTGAGAAAAGATGTGCTGGCACTGGAGAGGGTGCAGAGGAGTTTCACTAGGTTGATTCTGGAGTTGAGAGGGTTGGCTTATGAGGAGAGACTGAGGAGACTGGGGCTATACTCATTGGAATTCAGAAGAATGAGGGGAGACCTTATAGAAACATATAAGATTATATGAAGGGAATAGATAAGATAGAAGCAGGGAAGTTGTTTCGCTGGCAGGTGAAACTAGAACTAGGGAGCATAGCCTCAAAATAAGGGGGAGCAGATTTAGGACTGAGTTGAGGAGGAACGTCTTCACAAAGGGTTGTGAATCTGTGGAATTCCGTGCCCAGTGAAGCAGTTGAGGCTACCTCATTGAATGTTTTAAAGCAAGGATAGATAGATGTTTGAACAGTAAAGGAATTAAGGGTTATGGTGAGCGGGCGGGTAAGTGGAGCTGAGCCCATGAAAAGATCAGCCATGATCTTATTGAATGGCGGAGCAGGCTCGAGGGGCCAGATGGCCTACTCCTGCTCTTAGTTCTTATGTTTTCTAAAAAAACACACAGTTCACTAGTTTGGCCCAAAAATCTGTGTCTCTCAGACATAAATATTTTCAACGAAGTAGCATCCAAGACCGCGGAGGTAGAGAATTCCATGGATTCACAAACCTTTGAGTGAAGAAATTTCTTCCCTTCTCGGTCTGCAATGATCAGCCCCTTATCCTGAGACTATGCCGCACTTTCTCAAACTCTAGTCAGAAGAAATTACCTCTGGTGGGCTGCCTTGACAAATTCCTTCAGAATCTTGTATGTTTCGTTTTGCCTAAAGTGCAATAAACCCCACTCCACCCCCAGCAATTTGTGGTAAGGAAGAGATTCACCACGAGTATTATCACTCCACCATCAACCCCTTCCATAAACGTGAGCCTGCTTTTAACCACCACATTAGTGTCATGAAATTGCTGGATTTGTGCCACAAAGGTAAATGAATCTTCCTGCGTACATTTAGAGGTGGTGTTTCACATCATCATGACCCTGGTAATAACATGATTTATGTTTCTTAAATTTAATTGGTTAAAGGGAATATCATTGGACTCGAGGTTTGAGGTTCCAGATGCCATGTTGACATCCTCACCCTGGCATCCACTCCCTCTTCCAGCAATTTACAGCACTAAAATATTAAGACCTGAAGGTTGAGGAAATAAGTGCCGAATGTGCACATTCACCGCAAAAAGTCCAGACATTTCTGGGCTACTATAACTAAGTCCACTCAAGATAATGCCTTGAGTCCAAAATACTGGATATTTGGAGATGAGCGGTTATAATTTATAAATGCAATATACGTTGCAAACATTTGTAATTAAATGATCAGCCTCTTTTGCAATTCTCACTGGCATGAGTTATAAAATAAAATGCTCAATCACCCTGTTATACTCGGAAGTTCTGCACAGCATCATTGCTTGGTTAGTTTTGCTATTGGGATTTTTTTTAATGGTGAAACTTAATTCAAAGTTATAATATCTTAACTGAAAAATGTCATGGCCTCAGTTGATCCAAAAAATACTTGCGTAAATTTACAAAAGAATTAGCTGCGAAGCGTATATAATACTATAAGAAACCTAGCAGGATTGGTTGATTTATATATCTTGTGAAGACAGTATTGAAGATATGAATATATTTTTTAATTACTTGAAATCAAATGTGATAACAATAGACAGAGTGTGCTAATCTGATTAGTGTAAGCAATGCGGTATTACTATCACCTGTAAAATTATGTTGCACAATACTACATGAGAGCCAAAATAATAGAAAACACCTTCTGTGATCAGTCATGTATTCTTTTGTCTTCGCTTAATATAAAGAGAAAAGATTTATCGTGGATTCTTCCCTAACATCGTTGATGTTTTTAGAACATATGCTGTTGACTGTTTTCATTTGTTGCAGATATCCGCTAAAGTAGAATAGTCAAATGATGTAATGAAGTGGGGAGACATGGTACACAACAGGATTACACAATTTCCTCCTGGTAATCTTGATTTGTTTGTACTGCTGCGCCCTCATCAAGTTTTTGCAGCTTGCTACTCGCTCCCCTTGAAATTCTACTGGTGTAGAGTTCGAAGAACCAGCCCAGAATATTAATTCTAGCTCAGGATAGATGTGTATTTGCAGTTCTTGCTACTGTTCCTATAAGATTGGTGCAGTAACAGTAGCCCCAGTTGATAAATGTATATGTGTGCGTGTGTGCTCACTTTCTCAGATTCATAATTTACAACTGCTATCACATAAGGTAATTTCATGCATGACCTTTAATTTTTTTTACTTTTTCGACGTTCAACTACAACTTTACCTTCCAAATTAATGTGCAAAAGTTAGATGGGATGGGTGAGTTTACGTCAAGATCTTTGCAATCTTCAATCAAGGGAGTTTTGTTTTGGCAAATGCAAATATAAAATTGTAGTTACTGTGGTATTTTAGAAAGTTTAAACTATTAGCACATACTAGGCCATATTTTCCTGTAAATTTGATCATCGAGGAACAGAATATAGAGCAGCATCAGGTAGGGAGCTACACATGACTAATTTTCCATCCATGTAAATTGAATTCAAAAATAATAATGCAAAAGCCTTTTGCTAATGACTTTGAAGAGTGGTGATCAGTTCAAATATTTTGTGTTTGCCACTGATGGGCAATAACGTAATACTGATTTTGTTGTTTTTTAGATTATAAACAAAATAACAATTTAATTTGTATAATACCTTTAACGTAATAAAACATCCCAACTCCAGTTTATCAGGGGTAGGCAGAAATGTGGGGTTGAAGTTGCAATCAGGTCAGCCATGTTCTTATTGAATGGTGGAGCAGGCCCGAGGGAGCAAGTGGCCTACTCTTGCTTCTAATTCATATGTTTGCATGTGTTGCTTGATAAGCTTGTAATTAAGTTCCAACTATTAATGTTCCAGTGTTTGCCATGTGCTGATTCTGCCAGCTGCATAGTTTTGGACTTTAATGTTTTCCTGCTTCACATAAAACATAAGGACATAAGAACTAGGAGCAGGAGTAGACCATCTGGCCCCTCAAGCCTGCTCCGCCATTCAAAGAACAAAGAAAATTACAGCACAGGAACAGGCCCTTCAGCTCTCCTAGCCTACACCGACCATGCTGCCCGATTTTAACTAAAACCGCCTACCCTTCCAGGGACCATATCCTTCTATTCCCATCCTATTCATGTATTTGTCAAGACGCCTCTTAAAAGTCACTACGGTATCTGCTTCCACTACCTCCCCGGCAACGAGTTCCAGCCATCCACCATCCTCTGTAAAAAAATCTGCCTCGTACATCTCCTTTAAACCTTGCCCCTTGCACCTTAAACCTATGCCCCCTAGCAGTTGACTCTTCTACCCTGGGAAAAAGCTTCTGACTATCCACTCTGTCCATGCCTCACATAATCTTGTAGACTTCTATCAAGCTGCCCCTCAACCTCCATCGTTCCAGTGAGAACAAACCAAGTTTCTCCAACCTCTCCTCATAGCTAATGCCCTCCATACCAGGCAACATCCTGGTAAATCTTTTCTGTACCCTCTCCAAAGCCTCCACATCCTTCTGGTAGTGTGGCGACCAGAATTGAACACTATATTCCAAGTGCGGCCTAACTAAGATTCTATAAAGTTGCAACATGACTTGCCAATTTTTGAACTCAATGCCCTGGCCGATGAAGGCAAGCATGCTGTATGCCTTCTTGACTACCTTCTCTACCTGCATTGCCACTTTCAGTGACCTGTGTACCTGTACACCCAGATCTCTCTGCCTATCAATACTCTTAAGGGTTCTGCCATTTACTGTATATTTCCTATCTGTATTAGACATTCCAAAATGCATTACCTCACATTTGTCCGGATTAAACTCCATCTGCCATCTCTCCGCCCAAGTCTCAACCGACCTATATTCTGCTGTATCCTCTGATGGTCCTCATCACTATCTGCAAATCCACCAAACTTTGTGTCGTCCGCAAACTTACTAATCAAACCAGTTACATTTTCCTCCAAATCATATATATTACAAACAGCAAAGGTCCCAGCACTGATCCCTGAGGAATGCCACTTGTCACAGCCCTCCATTCAGAAACGCACCCTTCCACTGCTACCCTCTGTCTTCTTTGACCGAGTAAGAAGTCTCACAACACCAGGTTAAAGTCCAACAGGTTTATTTGGTAGCAAATACCATAAGCTTTCGGAGCACTGCTCCTTCATCGCTGTGTTCACCCCAGTCCAACGCCGGCATCTCCACATCATGACTTCTTTGACTGAGCCAGTTTTGTATCCACCTTGCCAGCTCACCTCTGATCCCATGCGACTTCACCTTCTGCACCAGCCTGCCTTGAGGGACCTTGTCAAAGGCCTTACTGAAGTCCATGTAGACAACATCCACTGCCCTACCCTCATCAATCATCTTCGTCACTTCCTCAAAAAACTCGATCAAGTTCGTGAGACACGACCTCCCCTTCACAAAACCATGTTGCCTCTCACTAATACGTCCACTTATTTCCAAGTGGGAATGAATCCTGTCTCGAAGAATCCTCTCCAATAATTTCCGACCACTGATGTAAGGCTCACCAGCCTGTAATTACCTGGATTATTCTTGCTTTCCTTCTTAAACAAAGGAACAACATTGGCTGTTCTCCAATCCTCTGGGACCTCCCCTGTAGTGTGGAGATGCCGGCATTGGACTGAGGTAAACACAGTAAGAAGTCTCACAACACCAGGTTAAAGTGAGGATACAAAGATTTCTCTCAAGGCCCCAGCAATTTCCTCCCTTGCCTCTCTCAGTATTTTGGAGTATATCCCATCAGGCCCTGGGGACTTGTCTACCTTTAATGTGTCTCAAGAACCCCAACACCTCCTCCTTTTTGATCTGAACATGGCTCAAACAATCTACACACTCTTTCCCAGACTCATCATTCACCAAGTCCTTCTCTTTGGTGAATACTGATGCAAAGTACTCATTTAATACCTCGCCCATTTCCTCTGGCTCCATGCATAGATTCCCTCCCTTGTCCTTGAGTGGGCCAACCCTCTCCCTCAAGAAAGCCTTGAGATTTTCTTTAATCCTGCTGACCAATGCTTTTTTGTGACCCCTTTTAGCCCTCCTTACTCCTTGCTTAACTTTCTTTCTACTTTCCTTGTGTTCCACACTTGCTTCATATGTTCCCAGCCTCCTAGCTTTGACAAATGCTTCCTTTTTCTCTTTGACTAGGCTCACAATACCTCTTGTTATCCAAGGTTCCCAAAACTTGCCATACTTGGCCTTCATCCTTACAGGAATGTGCCGGTCCTGAATCCCTATCAACTTACACTTGAAAGCCTCCCACATGCCAGATGATGATTTGCCCTCAAACATCTGCCCCCAATCTACATTCTTCATCTCCTGCCTAATATTGTTGTAATTAGCCTTCCCCCAATTTTATTTCATAGCTGATCTTTTTGTGGGCTCAGCTCCACTCACCTGCCCGCTCACCATAACCCTTAATTCATTTACTGTTCAAACATCTATCTATCTTTGCCTTAAAAACATTGAGCGAGGAAGCCTCAAAAAGCTTCACTGGGCAGGGAATTCCACAGATTCACAAGCCTTTGGGTGAAGAGGTTCCTCCTCAACTCAGTCCTAAATCTGCTCCCCCTTATTTTGAGACCACGATTCCTAGTTCTAGTTTCACCTGCCAGTGGAAACAACCACCTTGCTACTACTTTCTCTATTCCCTTCATAATTTTATGTTTCTATAAGATCTCCCCTTATTCTTCTGAATTCCAATAAGTATAGTCCCAGTCCACTCAGTCTCTCCTCATAAGCCAACCCTCTTAACTCCGGAATCAACCTGGTGAATCTCCTCTGCACTCCCTCCAGTGCCAGCGCATCTTTTCTCAAGTAAGGATACTAAAACTGTACACTACAGTACTCCAGGTGTGGCCTCACCAGCACCTTATACAGTTGCAACATAACCTCCCTGTTTTTAAACTCCACCCTCTAGCAATGAAGGACAAAATTCCATTTGCCTTCTTAATTACCTGCTGCACCTGCAAACCAACTATTTGTAATTCATGCACAAGGACACCCAGGTCCCTCTGCACAGCAACATGCTGCAACTTTTTTACCATTTAAATAATAGTCCATTTTTCTATTATTCCTACCAAAACAGATTACATCACATTTACCATCATTGAACTTCATCTACCAGACCCTTGCCCACTCACTTGAACTATCTATATCCATCTGCAGAATCTCCGTGTCCTCTGCAAACTTTGCTCCACTTTGACCTCAGTGTCATCTGCGAACACTACATTTGGTCCCCAACTCCAAATCAGCTGTGTAAATTGTAAACAATTGCGATCCCAACACTGATCCCTGAGGCACATCACTAGTCACTGAGCCCAATCAGAAAAACACCCATTTATCCCCACTCTTTGCTTTCAGTTAGTTAACCAATCTTCTGATCATGCTAATACAACACCCGTAAAGCCGTGCACCTTTATCTTGTGCAGCAGTCTTTTGTGCGGCACCTTGTCGAATGCCTTCTGGAAATCCAGATACAGCACATCCATCGGAGCTCACGGAAACTCAAGTGGCAATTTATTTGGACTTGGGGCTGGGCCAGGCCTCTCAGCCTGGATGCTCACAAACCTCTGGGTCCAAAGTATTTTGAGTAATTGAAAAATTAGATAAGATATAAAAATGAGCAGAATTGTAGCTGATTAAATTTAATGCTGACAAATGTAAACTACTAGCCAAAATTCTCCACCCCACCGAGACAGGTTTTCCCTTGGCGGAGGAGGCTCGTCATTAGAATCATAGAATCATAGAAACCTACAGTGCAGAAGGAGGCCATTCGGCCCATCGAGTCCGCACTGACCACAATCCCACCCAGGCCCCGCCCTCACATATTTACCCACTAATCCCTCTAACCTACGCATCTCAGGACTCTAAGGGGCAATTTTTAACCTGGCCAATCAACCTAACCCGCACATCTTTGGACTGTGGGAGGAAACCGGAGCACCCGGAGGAAACCCACGCACACACGAGGAGAATGTGCAAACTCCACACAGACAGTGACCCGAGCCGGGAACCGAACCCGGGACCCTGGAGCTGTGAAGCAGCAGTGCTAACCACTGTGCTACCGTGCCGCCCGTCATTGGCTGCCAGCAGGATCTTCTGGCCCCACAGAAGACTACGGCGATTTACATTCTTCGTCCATGCCACCATTGGGAAATCAGCGGGCATGGGTCGACATCGGCAGGATCAGAAGATCCCACCAGTTGGAAGGGCTGGAGAATTCCACCCGCTCTACTTAGAAAGGGGAAATTGATGGCATTCGGAATAGTTGAGAATGAATGGAAAAAGACCCCAAGGGTCTTTGGGGCTATTTTGAGTATTCAGTTGCAATCAATGCAATTCAGAGAACAGCAATCCAGAAAACCAGAAGAATGTCCAACTGCATAGCTGAAAATGCCAAAATACAAGTTAGAGGAAGTCATGATCAGGCCATACAGTGTGCTGGACAGATGCACCATTTTTACATCCAATCCTTGATAATATAACACTTGAGGTCAGACTTTCATGGATCGTATCGGGGCCAAATCGAGGTGAAACTGGAAAAGAATGACCTCCAAGTGGGATGGCTTCTATGCCAACCTCCGTTCCCAACCTCAGCGATTTTGATGAGGGTGGGGAGGAGAGAAGGCCCCAGAACCTGCCCACTCCTATGAATAATGCAACAAGAAACCCCATGTAAGTCAGATTCTTCCAGCTGCATGGACCATGGATTGGAGCTGGGAAGAGTTTAAAAGATAAGCTAAATGATTTTGCCTCCTTTACAATTTATCACTAAATGCTGCAGCATGAATTGTAGCAGTGTTCAAATAAGTTAAATTATGACAATGTTGCATTTGGTTAAAGAGGAGTACGTCTTCCAATGTGTTTGCCAGTGGCTTACTACTGGTAAGCTGTCAAGTAGAAGATCACATCGTGGATGTGGAAAAGTCTTCAGATGAGTCTAAAAAGTTAATCTAATGGATAAAAGGGTAAAGAACATCTCATTATTGAAAGAGTAGTGCAATGTGATAACCAATTGTAAATGTTGATTTTGTCCCATTGTTTTGCGTGTTCAGTCTTGGCATCAATTAAGAAAGTAGTTCTGAAGTCTTTTTATTCAGATAGTTTTATGAACTCTTCCCTAATTAGTTTACAAATTCTTGACATTATTTACACAGCTACATTGAAGAGTTGATTTGTTTACTCAGAGTTTTATGGGCTATTCAGTGGTTCATGACAATTGTTTTCATAATGAATAAAGGGGTAGGGTTGGCATTTGGGAGGGAGGTTTAAAGTGGGCAGAAGGTTCAACTGTATATAGCTGAGTTTCTGATTGCCTCAGAAGCACTACACCTAGTCTTTTTGGAAATGGAAGCAGGCGTTTTAACCTGCCCATTCTGGATTCAGCTGCCTCCACTCCTACTTCCAACAAGCCCTCTTCCAGACTACATAGAACCTCGACCTCCAGAAGATCTTGTCTGCTAGCAGTCTCAAAAGGGAGGCAAAATCTTGATGGCAGGATTTGTCCCATCACTGCTGATTCCTGCTTCCAACATGAAACTTTGGCTTATAGTGAAAGGTTTGTGATGAAATTTGTTTTCCTACACAAAACCATTCTTCGCAAAGTTCTCCCCTCATTTTGAAATGCTTTTCTGACCACAAACTCCATTCTCAAGTTGACTTTAGATACTTTCGATGTCAAGTTCTGCTAAAAGTTGCTTTCGAAATTGTATTTGAAGTAAGCCTGCCAAATTGCCAGATTTGGAGTCTCATCAGTTTGGTCAAAATTGGATTTACAATTTCGTTCTCAACCTGTGGTCCCTTTAGAAAAATTCAACAATAGCTCGAGTTTGATTCCATAACAACTATTTTGAAGAAGAGCAGGGGATTTATCCCAATATTTATCCCTTGATTAACACCAAAACAGATTATCTGCTCATTATCATTTTGCTGTTTGGGGGAGCATGCTGCATGCAAATTGGCTGCTGCATTTCCTGCATTACAACAGTAACTAAACTTGAAAAGTTGGGTGTAAAGTGCTTTAAGTATCATGAAAACTGCTATATAATTGCAAAATTTTTTTCTGCTTAAAGCACGGCTTGTATCCAGACAATGAGCATGGCAATAACTGCAGAGATCAAGCTAAATTGAGGGGATTTTTTTCTGCCTGTGTTGTCATTGAATGGAACTGTTGTCTGTTTTGTATAGCAACTATTATGCAGCTGTTTGTTCGTAAGACATTGAAGGTTGAAAGCATACTTAAATTCAGTAAAAGCTCATCCCTAGTGTGTTTGTTAGTTAATTTCTTTCACCATTCAGCTACCTTTAGAAGGTAAAATAAATTGAAGGAATTACTGCAGATGTTCTGTATTTTATATTGAACTAACTGCATGCTGATTGTCATCCAGAAAAGGGTGGCTAATCCATATTACGCACATGAACATCTTGCTAACTGATCTTGCTGACATGACAAACCACTAGCAACTCATTGAAAAGATTAGAAAATTGTTTCAAAAGTACTTGAAGTAAGAGTTGACTCAGCAATAATGCCATAGTATACTGAACATGAAGTGAACTTAATGTGGGACTGTTTATTGCCCTTTACGAGAAAGGCAAGATAGAAAATATCTAAATTATTTCAAAAAGCACAAGCTTAAAACTATACAGCAAGATTAAGTCTGAAGAGGTGAATAAACTTCCCTCTTTTCCTCCCCTGAGGTTGTCTATAACAGAATTTAAATGTTTAGAAATTGTGATTTGATTTGATTTATTATTGTCACATGCATTAGTATACAGTGAAAAGTATTGTTTCTTGTGAGCTATACAGACAAAGCATACCGTACATAGGAAAGGAGAGAGTGCAGAATTTAGTGTTACAGTCATAGCTAGGGTGCAGAGAAAGATCAACTTAATGCAAGGTAGGTCCATTCAAAAGTCTGATGGCAGCAGGGTAGAAGCTGTTTTTGAGTCAGTTGGTATGTGTCCTCAGACTTTTGTATCTTTTTTCTGATGGAAGAAGGTGGAAGACAGCATGTTCGGGGTGCATGGGGTTCTTGATTATGCTGGCTACTTTTCCGAGGCAGCGGGAAGTGTGGACAGTGTCAATGGATGGGATGCTGGTTTGAGTGATGGCCTGGGCTTGTCTGTATATCGCACAAGAAACAAAACTTTTCATTGTATTCTAATACATATGACAATAACAAGTTGAATCAAATCAAGAAGGATGGAGGAGGTAGGATTGATGAAAGATTTTTTTTCTAAGAAAATAATATATAGGTTTCGACATTCCCCTGCTGGTCTTGAAATTCCAGGTGTTGCGTCGGATATAAATTGGTTATTTTTGTGGAGACAGTCTTTGAAACTGTTATCCATCTTTTTCCAAGGTGGATGCTATCACACATGAAGTTCCTTTCAACTGAAATTTTCTATCTCTTGTGATGTATTCCAACATGTAATAGCAAAAGGTCATCAAACTTGAAACTAGCAGGGAGAGAGAGATTATGTTAGTGATCCTTTCTGCAGGCTCCTTTTTAATTTTCACAGTTTGTGCTGCCCTGTGGCAGTAAAGATGGCTGCTGCCATGTGACTGTCTTTCAAGTTGCACAGTCATTGTCCCCTCTGGCAGTGGGATTATCTCTTGTCTTTTGTAGATCAATAGTGGCCTCCAACAGGACAGACTCTTAATTCCTTGTATCTTGTTAACCATTGTGATAGCCAAAATGATTGAATATTAGTGTCTCATATTATGAACTTCTTGAATGGCCTGCTTTCCCTTTGATAATGTAGAAAGAGGGTTTTGTACCTTCAAGGAAATACCATTGTCTGTCAGGGGGCAGGATTTTCCAGTACCCCCCACCTCACCCCAGGACTGGAAACTCTGGCCTGAGGTCAAAGGACCTTTTGTCGGTCGAATTCTCCGTCCCACCTGCAACAATTTCCGCTACGGACAGCACTGAAAGATTTAGGTCAGTATTTTTGTTTGCTTTAAAAGCCCTTTTTAAAAAAAACTTCAGTATCGACCTGACCAACTGATGAAATTAAAGATTAATATTTCACATGGCATGTAATACATTGTTGTGACATACATAACATACTTAAAAAGGGACCACATATCAAAATTAGCATTTCTTGTGTTATTGCTGCAAAATATTGCACACATACAGCATTTTATACATCTTTCTTAGCCCAATGGTGTAATTGATAGGGATTTATTTTATGATCTCTGAATTAACAAAGATGTATTGCGTGATGCACTATCAATACCCAGAGACGGAATCTGGAATAATAGGCTTTTATTAACTATAAAAGGGAACTAACTCGACAGTAAACTCTAACCAAGGGACCGGACCAGAATGAGGCGAAGGGGAGGAGCAGCCACCTTTATACCCCAGTGAACAGGGGAGGAGCTTCAGGCAGCACCGGTAGGGGTGTGTCCAGTCATCAGGACATAACAGTGGTTATCAGAACATAACAGTGGTTTACCACATTCATCGCCTGTTTAAAAAGAGTCCAGTGGGGGTGAGATGGGTGGAACTATATATGATGTGGAGATGCCGGCGTTGGACTGGGGTAAACACAGTAAGAAGTTTAACAACACCAGGTTAAAGTCCAACAGGTTTATTTGGTAGCAAAAGCCACACAAGCTTTCGAGGCTCTGAGCCCCTTCTTCAGGTGAGTGGGAATTCTGTTCACAAACAGAACTTATAAGACACAGACTCAATTTACATGAATAATGGTTGGAATGCGAATACTTACAACTAATCCAGTCTTTAAGAAACAAAACAATGGGAGTGGAGAGAGCATCAAGACAGGCTAAAAAGATGTGTATTGTCTCCAGACAAGACAGCCAGTGAAACTCTGCAGGTCCACGCAACTGTGGGAGTTACAAATAGTGTGACATAAATTCTGATTCTAGGATCGCATGATAAAGACTCAGGAGGAAAAAAGCAGAAATATTTATGTGAAATAGTGTGACATAAACCCAATATCCCGGTTGAGGCCGTCCTTGTGTGTGCGGAACCTGGCTATCAGTTTCTGCTCCGCGACTCTGCGCTGTCGTGTGTCGCGAAGGCCGCCTTGGAGAACGCTTACCCGAATATCAGAGGCCGAATGCCCGTGACCGCTGAAGTGCTCCCCAACAGGAAGAGAACAGTCTTGCCTGGTGATTGTCGAGCCTCAACCGGGATATTGGGTTTATGTCACACTATTTCACATAAATATTTCTGCTTTTTTCCTCCTGAGTCTTTATCATGCGATCCTAGAATCAGAATTTATGTCACACTATTTGTAACTCCCACAGTTGCGTGGACCTGCAGAGTTTCACTGGCTGTCTTGTCTGGAGACAATACACATCTTTTTAGCCTGTCTTGATGCTCTCTCCACTCCCATTGTTTTGTTTCTTAAAGACTGGATTAGTTGTAAGTATTCGCATTCCAACCATTATTCATGTAAATTGAGTCTGTGTCTTATAAGTTCTGTTTGTGAACAGAATTCCCACTCACCTGAAGAAGGGGCTCAGAGCCTCGAAAGCTTGTGTGGCTTTTGCTACCAAATAAACCTGTTGGACTTTAACCTGGTGTTGTTAAACTTCTTACTGTGGAACTATATATACAGAGTCACAGATTAAGTCGGTTCGGTGGCTTGATCCGCCGCTGCGACCGCCGTAGTGTAGGTTGCGATGTCGGTTCCGATGGCCGTGAAGTCAGTTGCGGAGATTGCGGTGTCGGTTCGGGTGCCAAAACCCGATTATCGGACCCATCCACAGCCTCATCCAACTGCCGGGTGCGTGGTGACGGTTCCCGGGGCTCAGGCGAGCTGTACACAGGGGTGAGAGGAGTGAGCAGAGACCCTGGCGCTGTTTGGAGACCAAAAGAGTTTGGGGCTGTGGTGTTGAGGGGCGTAGTGGACTCCGGGGCACCCGCGGGTGCCAGGTCTCGAATCGAGACTGTGTCCTCTCGCTCATCGGGATACGCCACGTAGGCATATTGGGGGTTGGCATGGAGGAGCTGGACCCTATCGACCAGGGGATCCGACTTCCGGGTCCGAACATGCCTCCGGAGCAGGACAGGGCCAGGGTACACCAGCCACTACGGTAGGGATGTCCCCGAAGACGACTTCCTGGGGAAAGCGAACATTCGTTTGTGGGGAGTGGCATTGGTTGCTGTACACAGGAGGGACCAAATCGAGTGTAGTGCATTAGGGAGGACCTCTTGCCAACGGGTGACTGGAAGACCCTTAGACCACAGAGCTCGTTGAACGGCATTCCAGAGTGTTGCGTTCTCTCTTTCCACCTGTCCGTTTCCCTGGGGGTTATAGCTGGTAGTCCTACTCGAGGCTATGCCTTTAGAGAGTAGGTACTGATGCAGCTCATCACTCATGAAGGAGGATCCCCGGTCGCTGTGGAGGTAGCTGGGGTAACCGAACAGAGTGAAGAGACCATGCAGGGCCCTGACGACCGTGGCCAAGGTCATATCCGGGCAGGGAATGGCAAAGGGGAAACGTGAATATTCATCTATCACGTTCAGAAAATAGATATTGTGGTCAGAAGAGGGGAGGGGCCCTTTGAAGTCGACACTTGGGCGTTCAAAAGGGTGGGTGGCTTTTATGAGGTGCGCTCAATCTGGCCGATAGAAGTGTGGCTTGCACTCTGCGCAAACCTGGCAGTGTCTAGTTACAGACCTGACTTCCTCAACAGAGTAGGGAAGGTTGCGGGCTTTAATAAAATGGAAAAGCCTGGTGACCCCCGGGTGGCAGAGGTCATTGTGGAGAGCCTGCAACCAGTCCACCTGCGCGCTGGCACATGTTCCACGGGACAGGGCATCCGGGGGCTCATTGAGCTTCCCGGGCCGGTACAAGATATCGTAATTGTAGGTGGAGAGTTCGATTCTCCACCTCAATATCTTATCATTTTTGATCTTGCCCCGCTGTGTATTGTTGAACATGAAGGTGACGGATTGTTGGTCCGTGAGCAGGGTGAACCGTTTACCGGCTAAGTAATGGCGCCAGTGCCGTACAGCTTCCACTATGGCTTGGGCCTCTTTTTCGACAGAGGAGTGTCGAATTTCAGGGCCTTGGAGGGTTCGGGAAAAGAAGGCCATGGGTCTGCCTGCCTGGTTAAGGGTGGCGGCTAAGGCAAAGTCAGACGCATCGCTCTCCACCTGGAACGGGATAGATTCGTCTATAGCGTGCATCGTGGCCTTCGCGATATCAGCGTTGATGCGGTCGAAGGCCAGACGGGCCTCTGCCGTCGGGGGAAAAGAGGCGGAGTTGATCAGCGGACGGGCTTTGTCCGCATAATTGGGGACCCACTGGGCATAGTACGAGAAGAAGCCCAGGCATCTTCTCAGTGCTTTGATGCTAGTGGGGAGAGGGAGTTCCAGGAGGGGACGCATACGTTCGGGATCGGGGCCGATGACCCCGTATTCCACCACGTACCCGAGGATGGCAAGGCGGTATGTGCGGAATACACACTTCTCATTATAGGTCAGGTTAAGGAGATTTGCTGTGTGCAGGAATTTGTGGAGTTTGGCGTCGTGGTCCTGCTGATCGTGGCCGCAGATGGTGACGTTATCCAGGTATGGGAAGGTAGCCCGTAGCCCGTTCTGGTCCACCATTCGGTCCATCTCACGCTGGAAGACCGAGACCCCATTGGTGACACTGAAAGGGACCCTAAAGAAATGGTATAGGCGACCATCCGCCTCAAAGGCCATATATGGCCTGTCCTCCGGGCGGATGGGGAGCTGGTGGTATGCCGACTTCAAGTCGATGGTGGAGAACACCCGATAGTGTGCAATCTGATTGACCATGTCAGATATGCGAGGAAGAGGGTACGCGTCCAGCTGCGTGTATCTATTAATGGTCTGACTGTAGTCGATGACCATTCTGTGTTTCTCACCAGACTTTACGACTACCACTTGAGCTCTCCAGGGGCTGGTACTGGCCTGAATGATCCCCTCCATGAGGAGCCATTGGACCTCGGACCTGAGAAAGGCCCTATCTCCAGCACTATACCGCCTGCTCTTGGTGGCGATAGGCTTGCAACCAGGGGCAAGATTAGCGAACAGAGAGGGAGGGGTGATTTTAAGAGTCGAGAGACTGCAGGTTGTGCACGGTGGGCAATTTCGAAACTGCTGGTTGCAGACAGAGAGCAGGGGAAGAGGCCCATTATAAATCATAGTCACACTCCTCAGGTGGGTCAGGAAATCCAGCCCCAAGAGTACAGCCGCGCAGAGATGAGGCAGCACGAGGATCCTGAAATTGTCATATACCGTGTCCCTCACCATCAGGGGCACTACGCAGTATCCGAGGACATTTACGGAGCGGGATTGCGATGCCATGGGGATCGTTTGTTTGACGGGCCGCACGGAAAGGGCGTATCGACTCACCGTTTCAGGGTGAATAAAGCTCTCCGTGCTCCCACTGTCAAACAAACAATGCTCCACGTGGCCATTTACCTGGATGTCCATTATGGACCTGGCGAGTTGGTGAGGCTGGGACTGGTCCAGGGTAATCGACGTCACTGTCGAGGCATGTGAGAAGTCACAGGCTGCTGATGACGTCGGAGATGGCGGCCCCAGCGGGTCGCACGTGGCTGATGGCGTCCAAGATGGCTGCCCCCGCGGGTCGCACGCGGCCCATGTCGTCCAAAATGGCGGGTCACAGGCGGCGCTACTGGACCTTGAGGTGGACTTTGCCCGGCAGACCTTCGCATAGTGGCCCTTCTTCCCGGGGGTGCTTTCCTAGGCCGCAGAAGTAGCATTTCAGACCACTGGGGACTGCCGCGGCGGTAGAGTCATGAACTGCATGTGGCGTGGTGTGGGTCAGGGGCCCGCTAGAGTACTGGGGAGGTAGTGGCAGTGGTGCCCACGATGCGCTCGTGTGGTCGGGGGTGTAAGCTTCAAGATTACAGGAGGCCAGCTCCAGCGATTCGGCTAGCGCCACAGTTTTCTGCAGGTCCAGCCCACCCTGCTCCAGCAGCCACTGTCAGATATAACTCGACCTGATGCCCGTGACGTAGGCGTCCCGGATTAAGTCCTCCGCGTTTTGGGCGGCTGATACTGCCGTACAGTTGCAGGCCTGGGCGAGTACCCGCAATGTGTGCAGAAATTGGTCGCACGACTCACCAGGTTGTTGTCGGCGTGTAGCGAGTAGATGTCGTGCGTAGACCTCATTAGGCCACTTGTGGTATTGGCCTTTTAGCAGTTCGATTGCGGCCGTATACGTGTCGGCGTCCCGGATGGTAGCATACATGACGGCGCTTACTCGTGCGTGGAGCACGTAAAGTTTGTCAGCCTCGGACTGGACGACAGCGGAGGCGTCGAGGAAAGCCTGGAAACATTTTAGACAGTGATCAAAACTATCAGAGGCTCCCACAGCTTGAGGGTCCAGTTCGAGTTTGTCTGGCTTCAAGAGTTGCTCCATCACAAGAAAATTTTAATATTGTTAATAAAATTGATGCACTATCAACACCCAGAGACGGAATCTGGAAGGATAGGCTTTTATTAACTATAAAAGGGAACTAACTCTACAGTAAACTCTAACCAAGGGACCGGACCAGAATGAGGCGAAGGGGAGGAGCAGCCACCTTTATACCCCAGCGAACAGGGGAGGAGCTTCAGGCAGCACCGGCAGGGGCGTGTCCAGTCACCAGAACATAACAGTGGTTATCAGGACGTAACAGTGGTTTACCACACTGCGGTAATTAATATGGAGTTTATACTTTCTTTCCTGCAAACCTATTTAACAACTGTGCAGAATTAGGAAAGTTCCTTGTCATGTCACCTCGCAACAGCCACTTCTGATTACTTTCCAGTATGAAAATATTAAGCAATTAGCTGCACAAGAATAGAGCGAACTATCCTTATTGTTATTCCTGTTTGCGTTCCGCTAACAATTAGTTTTATGAGCTCATCTAGGTAATTTGTGAAACTAATTCACTACCATAATTGAAAAGGCATTTACTACTACACTTGTTATTCTTCGCAGAAAATAGACAAGCTGACATAACTGAACAAGGGACATCTGTTTTCTTCAATAGATATAATCATACACTAGGTGATTTTTCCCCATTCAATGCTCTTTACAAAATATGATGTAGTTATGTTTAGTTCATCTTCTTCTTTTGATGGCTGCAGTGAATTACATTTCTGTTACTCCTAGGACCGTGTTAAATATTTTCTCTAAACAGTTGACTTGTGGCTCCAATTATTTTCAGTGAAACAGGTTCAGAATTTCAATTCGCTATTTTGTCAAAACATCGTTGATTTATGCTCGGCAGTTATGCAACATATGTCAAAGTTCTAGACACAAGTCCAAGGTGGACAAGACTGCACAATACTCTAAATTGGGTCTCATCAATGCCCTGTACAACTGAAGCATAACCTCCCCACTATTGTATCCAATTCTCCTTGCAATAGAGAATAAAATTCGATTGGTTTATCTAATTACATGCTGCACCTGCATACTAACCTTTTGCAACTCATGCAGTGACTCACCCAGAACCCTCCCTGAGCATCTCAGACCTCTGCAATCTTTCACCATTTAGATAACATGCTGCTTTTTTTATTTGTCCTGCCAAAGTGGATGAGCTCACGTTTTCCCAAATTATACTCCTTTTGTCATATCTTTTGCCCACTCACCTAACCTATCTATATCCTTTTGAACCTACCTAATGTCCACTTCACAACTTACTTTTCTACCTGTCTTAGTGTCATCAGCAAATTTAGCAACCATACCATTGGGTCCTTCATCCAAATCATTTATGCAAATTGTAAAGAATTGAAGCCCCAGTAATGATCCGTGTGGCTCACCATTTGTCACATCCTGCCAACCAGAAAATGACCTATTTATGCTAATGTTTCCCATTGGCTAGCCAATCTTCTATCCATGCCATTATGTTACCTCCTATGCCATGAGCTTTCATTTTCCATAAGAATCTTTGATGAGGCAACTTATTAAATATCTTCTGGAAATCTAAGTACAGTATACCCACCAGTTCCCCATTATCCACAACACCTGTTAGTTCTTCTAATCTAGAAACAGCTCTGTCTGACTTCACAATGATAATGATCTCTTTTCCCTCCAGACTAGCCGTGGACCCTGTTCATATACTTTGGACCTAAGTAAAATAGTTCAGAAAATTTTCTAAATGGTGAGGAGCTAGGAACAGAACTAGAGATATTGTAGCACAATAGTTAGGTTTCTGGGCTAGTAATCCAGCGACCTGGACCAGTGATCTTAAGACATGGGTTTAAACCTCATTTGGGGAATTTAAGTTCAAGAAATTATGTAGATCCGGAATATAAAACTAACATTATTAACAGTGACCATGAACTCCAGGATTGACATAAACAAACAATCTGGTTCAATAATGTCCTTTGGGGAAGGAACTCTTCTGTCCTCATCTAGCCTGCACTCTGCAGTGACTCTACATCTGAGGCAATGCGGTTGAATGTTAGCTGCCCTTTGAAATGGCCGAGAAAGCCATTCGTTTATGTTCAAGACAATAGTTCACCGATACCTTTGTTAGAGTAATTCATTATCATCCTTCAATCTACATGAGAAAATGAATGTGCAGCAAGTCTGTTGGCAATGGGATAGTTCCATATGATGCACTTTTGCTGATGGCTAAAATGGCCAATCCATGAGAGGCAGATTCTGCCATGTGTTCCGTCTATGACGCTGTTATCAGATATTATTGTGAAGTGTTGTTTTCCATGTTGGTGCATGCTGTCAAGCTGCTGTACCAACTGATTACCTCTAGGTTACGGTGCACAACCATGACAATGTCGCTATTTGCCTATGTGTTGGCGAGTGTCTCCCACATGTGAAAATCAAAGTTTAGGAGCTTCATGTCACACTTGCAAGCATCCTCAAAGCAGACCTTGAGCATCCTACTGATCTTCTGGCTCCAGCTACCTGCCGCCACCCCACCCCGCTCCCCCCCTTACAAAATACATTGGGGATGCATCTGTTTCCCATCCTTTAACTACGCTGAACTTGTAAAGTTGTCTCTGATTACTGGGTGCCAGCATACTTGGGAGATTTGCCTTTGAGTGTAGTCATAATTGTGGCTTTCCATGAGAGACTGAGAACACACCACAGCTATTGAAGATGAAATTTGTTGAGCTTCCTTTATTAATAGGGGCAGCACGGTAGCACAGTGGTTAGCACTGCTGCCTCTCAGCTCCAGAGACCTGGGTTCAATTCTGGCCTTGGGACACTGTCTGTGTGGAGTTTGCACATTCTCCCCATCTCTGCATGGGTTTCCTCCGGGTGCTGTAGTTTCTTCCCACAGTCCAAAGATGTGGGTTCGGTGGATTGGCCATGCTAAATTGCCCCTTAATGTCAGGGAGATTAGCAGGATAAATACGTGGGGTTATGGGTATAGGGCCTGGGTAGGATTGTTGCTGGTGCAGGTTCAATGGACCAAATGGCCTCCTTCTGCACTGTAGTGATTCTATGATTCTAATAGCTGTATGTTGTCCAATTTTCACAACTGTATGACAACGTGTTGAGAACACAGGTCTCCTAAACCATCATCATGTTCCTAAGGGTGAGCTTGTTTTTCCATCCACATTTCATGAGTCAGCCAAAGTTTGCAGGTGCTTTCCTTATGCTTGTATGGAGTTCTGCATCAAGAGTCAAATTGTCTGTCACCATGGGCTAAAGGCAGAAGAATTTGCTAATCAATTCCCCAGAAGAATGTCGTGTTGTGAGGTTGAGGACACAGATGTAACAGCATGTCCCGTAACCACAGTTTTCTTAACACTCACAGTAAAAGGAGAACAGGTTATAGGCATAGGTGAGACAACTAATGAGTCTTTGTAGCTGAGTTTCCAGATGGGCACAGCCTCATCAGCATAGAGAGTTTTCAGATCAAGACATGCTGGGTGGAATTTTACCAACTCGTCCTGCCCATCAATGGGTGGAGTGAGCTGGTAAAATGGCGCGAGAGTCAAGAAATCAGGATCACCCCTGAGTTCTCAGCTCTCGCTATTTTACGAGAGCCAGATTTCTGGCGAGGTCAGCCTCTCGCCGGAAATGGGTAAGAGGCTGAATAATATATTCAAATGTATGGAAATGCTAATTTACATCTGTCCGGGCTCACTTGCCTTTATGGCCTCACCGGAAGAGGTTTTCTCCAGTGAGGAAAATACCTGATCCCATGAACAGGGGACAGTCCTGTTGGCCTCACCGGTGGAACCGGAGGCCAGTGAGGCCCCCCCCCCCCCCCCCCCGGGGAAGCCAAGGGCAAATGGGATGTGCTCCTTGGGCAGTGCCAGCCTGGCAGTGAAACCTTGGCACTGGCAGCCTGGCATCTGGGCAATGCCCAATGGGCACTGATGGGCAGGGCATATGGGGCCAGGGTCTATGGGTGTGGAGCCTGAAGGGGGTGGGGCATGAAGGAACAGCCTGATTGGTGGTGGGGGGGGCAGGGTGGCCTGCTGCTGCTGCTCCTGCTCTGCAGATGCAATTGAATCAGGGGGGAGAAGGGGTGCGATCATTCTGGGCGGCAGGGGGTCAGTGGAGGCTGGATGTCCGTGCATTATGGGGCTCGCGATCGGCTGTGGGGCCCCCACGATTGCAGGGGGTGTTGGTTGAGGCTGCCTGCAGCAGCAGAGGCCTGACAGTCTCTCTTTGTCTGTCAGATCCCTGCTATTGCTGAAATTGCGCATGTACAGCATCAGAGGTCTGCACATGAGCAGTAGCTCCCTCTATAGGTTGGCTGGTGAATTCAATCTCCACATCATGGCGAATTAAACCCAGCCCATTGACTACAGCAGCTAGAAACAGTCGAGCTCATATTTTCAATGACTAAGTGCATATAATTGGGTGTGAAAATTCACCTAAAAAACGGATCAGGAACACTCACATTTTCATGTTAGCTGGACACTTAGAATAAGTCTCATAAAAATCCGCCCGCTGTATTTTTGTCATCACTTTGGATCTGGGCAGGTTACAGATCTTGCCATCTGACCCTGTGTGAAAGTAGATTCCTGCCATCTCAGTAGGGGTTAGGAGCATGGAAATGAAAATAGTAAGCAAAATGGGGTTGAGGGCACAGCCGTGTTTCATTCTGTCCTTCACCCTGAAACTGTTGGAAGTGGAGCCATCAAACAGTGTAGTGTACACTGTCTGATACAAACTGCAGAGCTTTTGGTGGATGGCCAATTTTCTCCACAATCTTGCAGAGTCTGGCTTTGCTGATGGTGTTGATTGCTTTAGTGAGATCTACGAAAATAAGATAAAATAGATGTCTTGTTCGCTACACTTGTGTAGGTGGTGCTGCGCTTTTGTTGTCTTTCAATTTCAAGATTTCATATTGGCTGCACGACTGCACTGAGTTTTAATTCCCTTGATCAAAAGTAATTTTGTAATTCTTTATAATTGGACAACCTGGGCAATGACTGGTATTGAGCACATTCGTCGTCTTCATTTCTTTCTTGTGTTTCCAAGTCTTGTAGTTGAAGAAACATAGGGTGGGATTGTCTGGCCTCCCAGTCATGTGCTTCTTTACGGCGGGAGGCAGCGTGCCGTTCACTGACAGCAGGATACTCTGGTCCCACCATGGTCAATGGGATTTCCCACTGAATCAACCCCATGCTGTTGGGGAAATCCACGGGCGGGGGGTGAGCTACCAGCAGGACCAGAGAATCCCACCAGTGTGAACGGCCAGAGAATCCTGCCCGTTTTGTTTTGGTCTTAAATGTTTAGCTTTTTCTCTTTTGGAAGGCAATCCAGTGCATTAGACCTGCTATAGTCTAAATACAGCTTAACCAATAGTCTTTAAACTGCTGGAAGCCACCAATAAAAAGGAACTTTTTAAAAATATGCCCGAATGTGAAATCAAAAAGAGTAGCAGTTCCCTTCACCGTGAAGCCTCTCCTGTTTATCTCCCCACTATTGACTCGCCCTAAATGCTCACCCCCACCCTGCTCCCAACATTTGTGGCTCTGCTGGTACTATGACAATGGTTTGCGGTTCTTCAGTATCATGCCACTGAATCCCACAGGCACTGGATCTCATTAGGTGTGACTGGCATGTGCCAGACCATGATTCAGGCACAATCTAATCTTTAGGACAAGGACATCCTCATCAACCCAAGAAATCTCAAAATTTATAACGTTTGGCGTTCGGAATAAAACTCATGCATTCAAAGTGATTCACTGCTTTGGAGTCTGCCACAATTGTCCGTGTAAGATTCCCTAATATATTCAAATCAGCTACTTCCTCTAATAGCAGGATGAGCCAACAGCAATTGTAAAAGTATTCGCCTGTCAGTTCCTGCAGTGAAGTATGTGCTGTCTGCAGATCATCTCATGGAAATGGCACGCTGTCATCATACACAGCAATCCCAGTTTTGAGGTGCTGTTTCAGAACACAAATTGCACCATCAATTGGCTGGAGTTTGGACTTTGTGCTTATTAGTAAAAATGTTGGCTCCAATGCACTAAGATGCAGTTTCCATGAAAGAAAACTGGCATTGTACTTTGGTGCAACTTGTACAAAGGTTAGTTCCATTAGCATTTTTGCCGACAGGACAAATTTTGAGAAATTATAGCATAAACCAAGTTGTCAGGAACATAGTTTTTAATTCACTTATGGGATGTACTGGGCTAGCATTCATTGCCCATCCTTAACTGCCCGACATTTCAGAGGGTATTTGAGAGTCAATTGCATAGCTGTGGATCTGGAGTCACATGTAGACCAGACCAGGAAAGAATGGCAAATTTATTTTCCTAAAGGACATTAGTGCACCAGATGGGATTGTAACGACAATCAACAATGGTTTCATGGTCACCATTGCAGACTATTACTGAATTAAAATTTCACTATCTGCTGTGGTGGGATTTGAACCCACACCCCCAATTCTTGCTCTGGGGTCTCTAGATTACTAGGCCAGCAACAGTACCAATATGCCACTGCCTCCTTTTGTGTGAATGTAGACCCAATTGCATGGCATTTTGAAGGAATTGGTTCACAATTCAGAAATGGTCCATTCCAAATTCTATTGCAAATTAATGTGCTTATTCCTGCAAGGTGAAGTTAGATTAGCTGCTATGTCCTACTTAAATATGCAGAGCTGATTGGACATCAGGACAGGTTGAAGCATCTATTCTCTTTTCTTTGGCTGCAAAACTTCTGCTGGTGATGAGCAGCGACTCCCTCCTTGTGCACAGCGTGATGAGTAGAATGTTTTGTTTTTTCTGCAAACAGTTTTCTCTATTTCATCAGGATATTCTCCCACACATTGTTGCAAATTTTACATTTTTCATCAGCACTAAGGGTCTCTGGTTCACCATGCTCCTAACCTGTTTGCTGTCACTAATCAATTATTCCTCTCCCTTGGTTAGAGGAAAGCTCTAAGACCTCTGCTTCTAACTTTGATCATGCAGTCTATTTGAGTTTAGTGGTACATTGAGTGCCTGTTTTCATTGGAAATTTGAATTCAAGCTAAGCAATGATTCCAGTTCAAAAATATGAATTAAGCAAAACATTTTCAATAGGAGATGTTTTTTGTCCTTAGCTGGGTTCAATTTAACAACTTCGGAATTAAAATAGCTCTGCTGTGACTGGATTCAATTTAATGTAATGGTTTCCAAGATTACAATATATGCTTGTCAAGATTAACTTTTGTAATCCTTCTTGTAGGATAACACTGATATGTTTCAATTGTTAAGTCCATCATTTGGGTGACAGTATAAAGGCATTTGATTTCTTTCAGGCAGGACATTAACTGCAGTCTCAAAACAGTTTATTCTTCCTTTGGCAGCTAGTCAATAAGGAATAGGTATTGTGAACATTTAAAAATGAAAGATAGGAAAAGACCAACTGGTCCATCTAACTTGCCCATTACAGTTGCTTTATGTTATGCATCACAATACTGGCACTCATTTCATACCCAAAGAAGAACTGTCATAACTTTCAATCTGTGATCTCTGGTCCTCACCAATATATCCAGTTTTAAGCTGTCACCCACTATTCATGATTTCCAAAGGTGGATGGCTCTTTTTGAATGTCAGCATCACATTGTTTCATATACACTGTCATGTCAACCAATGGTAGGATTTCTAAACTACAGAAGTAATGCAGGGTGATTGTTACCTTTACCACTTCCCATCTTAATCTCCACTACCCCTGAGTGACCTCTCATCAGCTTATTTAATTATCTCAAATCTATTTATTTGTCCAATACAAGTCTAATTTGGTTAATATTAAATCATGATTCAGACAAGGAAAAGCATTGTATTGAAAGCTAAAGTGTACAATATGATCAAGTTGTCATGGAGTTACCATTCTCCTTGTGTTTATTCTTGCTAAATATTATTTCCCACCGGCTTTTTGTCATACCAATTTCATTGTTAGGTCAAATGAATTCAACCATTGATTTTAAGAAGCACAATTCTAGATCCCTCATCACTTTAATTTCAATTTCTCTGATAGGTAATATTTTTTTCATGAATCAGTCATTATGGAACACGTGTCAATGTCTTGATTGAAGGTGTCCTTACTCTACTGAGCCACATTAACCATTTCATGTTGCAATATTGACAAGTAATATGCCTGAGAACCTGTTCGTCAATGCATCTTCATCAGGCAATTTTGCTTACTTTGTTCATGCATAATATATCACATTTGCATACACACTAGTATCCCAAAATACAATACTCACCTCATGAGCTTTTAAGACATCTTATTAAAAGATTGAAGGTCTTTGCTTATCTGCCCTTGGATGTTGTGAATGTTGGGTCTTGGCCTGATATCAAGTTGGCTAGACTATATAAGAATAGCGCGGAAAAGTGGCGTCAAGATAAATGATCAGCCATGATCTAATTGAATGGCAGAGCTAACTTGATGGGCCAAATGAGCTACTCCTGCTCCTACGGGCGGCATGGTGGCACAGTGGTTTGCACTGCTGCCTCACAGTGCCAGAGACCCCGGTTCAATTCCTGGCTTGGGTCACTGTCTGTGTGGAGTTTGCACGTTCTCCCTGTGTCTATGTGGGTTTCCTCTGGATGCTCTGGTTTCCTCCAGTTTAGGTGAATTGGCCATGCAAAATTCTCCCTAAGTGTACCTGAACAGGCACCGGAGTGTGGCGACTAGGGGATTTTCACAGTAACTTAATCGCAGTGTGAATGTAAGCCTACTTGCGACTAATAAATAAACTTTAAAAAGAAAAGTTCCTAAATGCATTTTTTAATTGTTCAGTATAGGCAGGTACAAACATCTCCAAGAGAAACCTGTCAATCAGTGATTTTCATTGACACTTTCCTGACATTTAATAGAAAGTACATCGATACTCAATTGGAATCTCTTCGGTGATTTATGTTACTCGAGGATTGAGTCATACATACATTTCCAACCCCTGTTTGGATTTCTGAAATTCACCAATATTCACCTAAAAGAAAAATTTGTTGAAGAAATCTCTTTTTGGTTCTATCTTATATCCTCAATCATTTTCTCTAACCCAATTTTGCACATCTCGTGAAATTTCCATTTCATCTCATTCATAAATAGGGGAATGTTGCTGTCTAAGACCTGGGGAAATTTCTGTTCCCATTAAGAAACTTAAAATTTAATAATGCCCAATGTCATCCTAATAACCAAATTCACCATAGATGATTGCCACTAATTCACCAGATTCCATCTTGAGAGAGATGGACAATTACAGCTTCCAGTAATAATGACTGGTATCTTATGAAGTATTATCTTAAATTATTCAGGACATGGTCTCCACTGTGATCATTGTCACTTAAAAAAAGTTTGCAGATCACTCCAAGATATAGATACATTTGTTCATTTAACTTTGTCTATTGGACCCTATTTTCAAAATAGTCCAGGCTAACAGGACTTGTCATTGTTCAATGACATTTGTTCCAAAAATCTATCTATCTTAATGTACAGTATTGGATTCGAATCACACGTGCGAGGACTTTCCGCTCCCATTTGCAGCAAGTGTCAGCACAGGCAGTAGAGTAAAATATTGGGAGATTGCAAAAATTACTTTCACGTTGTCATAAATCAATTTGCAATCATCCACTCCACCCTCCAATGCTGTTACCACCGCCACACATTGGGAACCCAATTTAAATACTTTAGCATCTCATTATAAGCCATGCTCACCTGACTCATCTCCCACGCTGGATCATGAGCTCACATCAGCATAATTGCACAAGGTGTTTCACAACAGTGTATAAAGCAACGTGCACCGGGCGACCTGCACTTCACTCAGGATTTTGAGGTTTATTTGCGTACCCTGCTTCGGCAGCAGTTGCTGTCATCAGCAGCATGCTTCACAGACAGCACTACATGGCATTTCAGCAGGCCCATGGGCAAGTCTCTACCTACCAAAGCAGTAGTGAAGTGGCTTTCCAAAGGCTGCAGGGCTAGGGCTTGCTTAGTAGGGCAGGGGGTTAACCCTGGGTGTGTGGCAGTCTCCAGAGGAGTTGATGCCAGATGGAGATGTGAGGGTGTGTGTGAGAGAGTGAATGGTGATATTCTTTGACCTGGCAGTGAGTGAGATCGTAAGAAGTCTCACAACACCAGGTTAAAGTCCAACAGGTTTGTTGGTAGCAAAAGCCACTAGCTTTCGGAGCACTGCCCCTTTGTCAGGTGACTCACCTGACGAAGGGGCAGCACTCCGAAAGCCTAGTGGCTTTTGCTACCAAATAAACCTGTTGGACTTTAACCTGGTGTTGTGAGACTTCTTACTGTGTTTACCCCAGTCCAACGTCAGCATCTCCACATAGTGAGTGAGATCCCAGTGAATATGTGATAGGCATTTGAATGTGCAAGTTTAGAGTGATGACTTACCTTGGTGGCACAGATGAATCATCTATCCTCTTTCTGCAATGGATAGCCAACCTCTCTTGTGCAGCAAAAACAGAAAATGAAACTCAGCAGGTCTGAAGGCATCAGCGGAGAGTTAATAATAGAGCCAACGCTTTGAGTCTGGATGACCCTTCATCAGAATTCTTGACATGCTTGCTTGCTTGCCTTAGTCCAATGTGCATGGTCTAACAAAATCAGCTCTGAGGTCCAATTGCTGCCTCCAACAGAGCCTGCAAAATAACCATTACTGCCTGTTGTCACAGCTCAACCCTTCCGCAACCACCCCCCCCCCCCCCCCCCCCCAAAACTCTGACTCGCAGGTCATGATAACTTTTAAACTTCAAAATGGACTCACGATGGGAGAAAGTTTAGGAAACACTGCTCTAGGTGTTACTTATACTTCTCTGCTTCCATGTTCAAGAGTACTGTAATGTATGTCCAAGTCTGGCAGTTTATCTGGAGAGAGAAAAACAGAGTTTCAAAATTTAAAGTCTTTTCATCAGTTCACCTGACTGATCTCTCTCCATAGATGCTGCCAGAACTGCGAAGTAGTTTATGCATTTTTTGACTTTATTTCAGATTTCCAGCATCCATAGTATTTTGCTTTTGCTACGTATTACTCAGTGATTGTCAACTGGACTCCATGCATGCTTTTGAAGATGAGGAAGTTCGCCATGCTCTTGCAGGCCGCAAACAAGCATTTATGTGCAAATGCGTTGTCTACAGAGAAAAGATGGTGATGTAATCAGTTACCTTGATGAATTTCTTGATGTGAATTAATTATTTCCATACCTCCTTCAACAACCTGTTGTGTTGCCTTCCCCCATGCACAAAATTGGCAGTGCTTAGTTGTTCCATGACCGAGTGATATGAATATTTGTTTCAAGTGAGGCAACATTTGATTCACCAACACAATAAGGGCTTTCCTTGTGAAGGTAGCTTTCCTAATCTCTTCTTCATTCTCTACATCAATTCGCAAAACCATGGCTGATCTTTTTTCTTTGCGAGCCTAAATGGAATATTAAAATGTTACCTAAAGGAGAGTTGGACCATATTTTGATTGCTCCTGTGGCCACGAATTACCTGCTCGATTAGCAGAATTACTATCAACAACTCCAGAAATACAGGAATTAAATCTGACGAGAGAGAACATCATGTAACTTGCAATTTCTTTCCTGAAATTGCCCTCATGAGTGTTTTATAATTGTTACATTAGCTACTGCAGCACATGATGGCTTTCAAACCGAGCCTCAAGTTGTTAAGATTGTAACCATGTTGAATTTTCTCAAAATAAAACGGATTTAATGCCCAAAAAAGAGATGACAGACAAGTTCTCATTATCACTAAGAACAGATAAATGTTTTCAATGGGAGTTTTTGTGATGGTTTGATCATTAAATGAACAAAGTCATGTGGTATAAAGTCATACAGACCAGGAGAGTATTGGGTTCAGTGGCTGCTTTCAGCTAAAGCGAACAGTTTAAAAAAAAATTATGCACAGAAATAGGTCCTGTCATTGTTTATACTCCCCTCAAGCCTTAACCATCTTTCTTCATCTAACCTCTATCATCTTCTCCCTTGTAAGCTTTCCTAGCTTCCTCTTAAAAACAGTTATGCTGTTAATTGTTTCCATGGTAGTATTAAGTAAAAAATTGGTACCTGGTTTTCCACTTCATCCATCTGCTGTCAGAGGTTTAACAGCATTAACCCCCATTCTCTTTGGTAGCCAGTTCCACTTTATCATCGTTCTTTACGTAAAGAGGTTTCTGCTGAAGTCCCAATTGGATTTCTTGACAAATAATTGATATTGATGGCCTTTAGATGTGTCCTTTCCCACAAGTGGAAATATTCTCTTTGTATATATTCTATCAAAACCTTTCATATGGACTTTTGTTAGGTCAGCCCTCAGTCGCCTTCCTGACGTGTGCTCACACATTTCTGTTATCATCCTTGTAAATCTTGTCTGCAACCTCTCCAGTGGCTCCAAATCCTTTAGATAATGTGGTGACCAGAACTGTACGTGGTATTCTTAAATATGGTCTAACCAAGGTTTGATACAAGCCTACCTATCTTATAGCTATCCCCGATTTATCTTCTGGCTTTCTCTGTGTCTCTCCTTGTATTTTTATGAATCTCTCTCAATCTGTATCTATCTCCTCTCTCTATGTATACATTTATCTATCACCAATGTATATCTAGCAATCTATCTGTCCATCTAATCTAAATATTGAATACACCAAAGACATAATGTCAGATAGATGACAACAGTTCTGTCAAAGGACAATGCTCAGAAGAGATGACTATTTCACCGGGTCCTTGAGCAAAATGTGATCATTCCTCTGCCTGTCAGAAAATCAATTATGCACTTTGGAGATATTGTTACGATCCCCATCGAGACTGTTAACTTTTAAAAAGAAATTTGAGCTTCCAGTTAATACCTGAAACACATCCAAATCTCAGGTTTTACAATGTGTACTGGAAGGCAGACCAAAAGCACTATTGACTAAGCAGTATCTTGAGGCAGCTTATACTTCATATAACCATCATCACCACTTTTATTACTTCAGCTCAACTGAAAAGCACACTTCAGAGGGATAATTCATACTGTCATTTCCATCCAATTTTCCCAAAATTAATCTAAAATGATTCTTGACTCCCAATGTTAATTCATGTTATTTTCATAGCCTGAACGATCTTTCATAGTGAAATCTGTTTATCCCTGAGACATTCCCTCAAATCCAAGCGAGGCGGCTCCTCCATTCTCATTTTAACTCTTGAGGAGTTTGATCTTTATAATCTGAATCCAAGCTTCCACCTACATTCCTGCATAGCAAATCATAGGGGCCTTTTTGGCCTCTAGCTGAACCCTCTCTCCCAGATCCAGGCAAATTCAAAACACTGTCTGCAATATTCAATGTTATTCCTCTTAAAAATAATAACCTGTAACCTGATCTTTTCAATAGCTTCCTTTGCATTCTTCTCCGTGGCAATATGAATCGCTTGGGCTTTGTATCTAGTTCAAAATGTTACTTAACTATCCTTGTGAGTCTAACATTCTTTAACCTTGGAACTAAATGGACAGCTTAAAGTACAACTCTTTCTTCCTCGGAGTTGAAAATGACTTGCTTCCATGCTAAAAATGAATTCTCAGGTGACTGAGGAGTCCAATGCATGACCTACACTCCTTGTCATAGGTGAGGCAGATGGTGATTGGCGGAGCATGTAGGTGTGCTGCTCAGATTGCCATATGCTCCTTTCACTGATGTTTGGCTTCAACATTCACTCCTGATCTGTTTCATAGTGACCCTGAGCTGCTGCACACTCTTCCCAGGTTACTTCACAGGGTGCCAGTCTGTTTCACAATGATCCTGAACTTCTGCACACATCTCCCAGCCTATCGATCTACAGATAGAGATTTAGATGAATTTCCAACTGCAGCATTTGCCCCAAGTGATCAAAAGTCATACTCGTGCCTAAGCAATTTGTTCAAACTTATTTCAGTGCAAGGTTTGGACTAACTAATCCTCGCTAACAAATTAATTATTTAGCAAGAAGTGTAGTTTATCTTGATTTCCTTTTCTGATTTAAGTGTAGAATTGTCAATGCTGCCGTCTGTGTTTGTTGTGTAATATGATTTGGACATATGATTGATCCATTCAGATTTGTATTGTTCTAATAGTTTGCAGGGACAAATCATACAACCTAATTATCATGTATACAAAAGATTGTCATTGTGATTTGAGTGATTCTAGTTTCAAAATAATTTTGGTTTTAAGTGTCTAATCCAAGTCCCTGTTTTGAAGTTTTAGCCGATTATCTTGATTTCATAACTAATGTGGACCAGCAGATGCAATCTTGCACGGTAATGCCAAATCAGTTGAAGGATTTGAACAGGGAATAAACAAATTTCAAAGTCAGAGGAGCAGATACAAACTGTACTGGTTCATGCAGGACAGAGATGAAACATGGCCCATGTAGGTCATCATATGCATGACACCATGAATCGACAGCATAGCAAAATGTTGCTGCAATGTTTGATATTTGAAATAGTGCATACAAATTAGGAAAGTTCCAAATTATGTTTATTATAGTTATTAATTATTATTTTTAAAATATCTTTGTGTGTGTTATAGAGTCATTGAGGTTTACAGCATGGAAACTGGCCCTTCGGCCCAACTTGTCCATGCCTCCCTTTTTTTTTTAAACCCCTAAGCTAATCCCAATTGCCCGCATTTGACCCATCCCTCTATACCCATCGTATCCATGTAACTATCTAAATGCTTTTTAAAAGATAAAATTGTACCCCCCTCTTCTACTACCTCTGGCAACTTGTTCCAGACACTCACCACCCTCTGTGTGAAAACATTGCCCCTCTGGACACTTTTTTGTATCTCTCCCCTCTCACCTTAAACCTATGCCCTCTAGTTTTAGACTCCCCTACCTTTGGGAAAAGATATTCACTATCTACCTTGTCTATGCCCCTCATTATTTTCTAAACCTCAAGGTCACCCCTCAGCCTCCTACACTTCAGAAAAAAAAGTCCCAGTCTATTCAGCCTCTCCTTATAACTCAATCCATTCTAGTAAATCTTTTCTGCACTCTTTCTAGTTTAATAATATCCTTTCTATAATAGGATGACCAGAATTGCACACAGTATTCCAAGTGCGGCCTTATCAATGTCTTGTACAACTTCAACAAGACATCCCAACTCCTGTATTCAATGTTCTGACCGATGAAACCAAGCATGTTGAATGCCTTCTTCACCACTCTGTCCACCTGTGACTCCACTTTCAAGGAGCTATGAACATGTATCCCTAGATCTTTGTTCTGTGACTCTCCCCAGTGCCCTACCGTTAACTGAGTAAATCCTGCCCTGGTTCAATCTACCAAAATGCATCACCTCGCATTTGTCTAAATTATACTCCATCTGCCATTCGTCAGCCCACTGGCCCAATTGATCAAGACCAATTGTTGCGTGAACTTTGATCGTGTTACTAAGGAGGATTTTGATCTGTCTAACCTCTGAGTGGAAACAAGAAATATGGAGGAAGTATATTTCTAGGTAAACAAAAGAACATGGGATTGATATAGGAATTACATAACAGATTTTTAGTAGTGTCTTGAATTATAGCACATCAGTGTTGTGACTGTTTTTCACAAAATTGTGGCCCTTTTTACTTTGGAGAGTGTACGTTATTTTTGATGATATAAGGCAGCTAAAACTGAGTAACAGCCTATTTTAAACTTGCTGTATGACATTTAAGACAGCTGCATTACTTTTATTGATTTTCCATCTGGCAGGATGGTCCTTGAATGAACCAATATGATATAAGTGATGTACCAAGGAAAGCCTTGGGCATTTCACATTGGAAAACTCATAATTCAAGGAAGGTGTCAAATTATTTCTTCAAATCATGGAAAAAATGTGATGATAATGTGCATTTTATTTTGAGGAATATGCAATATATCTCATATTCTTCAATTTAGTGGTACATTTGTGTTGCCTGTGTAACGGGGGTGTAAAATGATTGAATAGCATATAAAGTACAGTGTTGAGCTGTAGTTTATGCAGTACTGAAAACTCATTTTTCATGGCTTATTGCAATATATTTTCACTTGAAAAGTTAAACAGCCTAAACATACATTTTCCCGATTTTTCCACCACTGGGGATTTATTTTACTGGGAGAGCATAATGAAAGAAGTGGGTTCTGTAATTGCACACAAGGATCTTTAGTTCATATAACATTTAGGACTTTTCCTCAAAGGAAAATTGGGGAGCGGAAGCCATTAACTTCAATTTTCAACCCATTCAACTCTATTCATAATCCACTCAGTTCCTAACCACCTATATCTGCTATTGTATGAAGAGAGCGACACTGCGGCCCTGAATTGCCTGGTTTCAGGCTCTCACTGCAACTTTCCCCATGTGCACTAAGAAATCAATATAAGGTGCAACTATTGTCTGGAACAGCTGAGAGTGGTGGAGATGAGGAGATTTTTGAACTTGAATATATTCCTGGAACTTTGATCAGTAGCTGGAAAGTACTTTTTGGAGCTCTTTTGTTTGCATTCATATTACACAGCCTTGGGCTTGCTACTGACTGCAGGAGAACAAGGCCACAGAGAGATATTGACTTCTTCAATAGGTAAAACCCGAAATCTTGTTGTATGATTTTCTCCATCACTAGAAATTCAAATAACTTTTTCAAATTTAGCCATCTCTATGGGGATCGTAACACTAGCATATGATACAGGTGAATGCCCAGTATCCTGGCACCTGCCATGATGTCTTTATTCTGATTTTCCATCAGGCTTTGAGCCAATTCGTCATGCAAGAGGATGGCCACTAACTACTTGGCTCATGACTCTGGTGCACAACCCAAGTGCACACATGTAGCATGCACATAATGATAACCGTTCTGCCACACACATTATCATCAAGAAAACATTGATTAAAATACCAATTCTGCAGCCTGGACCGTTCTGGAGAAACCCTGCGGTACTCTTCAGAGTGTGTATCACAATTTGTGATAGTCTACTGCAACTTGCACAACCTTGCCATTTTGAGGGCAAGGGCTATGCCACCAGGTATAGGGCAAGCAGCAAAGGATGTAGTGAAGGAGCAGTTGGCATGTGTTTTGTTTTTATGATGCAGAATGACTAGCACCATTGCTGTAAACTAACTTTATTGCTAACACATTTTCAGAATGTGAACACAAAACTGCAAGGCATCTTCAGCCTTGCTACAATTTCTCTTACATGTTCTATATGACCTCCAGGTCAGGTGACCCCATGAAGTGCAGTGTGTAACGTATTGTATCTTAATACTGGAGTCCACTACCACAATCATCCTATTATCATGACATTTATCTTTATTTTAAATAAATTTCAGTCTACTTTCTATTGGAATAAAATAGACTGTGAGCATAGCCTACTCAAGTACACAAAGCCTACTGTATATTATTTTGCACTCTGTTTTAATTAGTCTGCTTTGTCTTTTACTTATCCCTGTATCTGGTTTTTTTAATAATTCTTTCCCTGAATGTTCTGAATGGTGACAAGAGATTATTTTGAAGGAAAAGCGGCCTCCTCCAGCTCGGTGTCACTTCCACCTCATAGTTTTCAGGACTCTCGAGTTTTGTCTGGTTATCTGTTGCTTCACTGGTGGATTCTGGTGCTTGATCTTCAGCTACACTTTCTAGTTCGGTACAGGGTCATGTTTCATTTGCTTTCCATAGAAATTTCTGGTTTCTCCCATAATACTTGGAGTCTGCACTATGTAAGACCTTGGTTCTCCTGTGACAACAGCAGGATTCCAGATCCCTTCCTGCTGAAAGCTCACTGGCTTTCCCACGTCAGTTCAGGCAGAGGTTGAACTTCTCAATCAAAGTACTGCTCCTGCTTCTGCTGTCTGTTTGAGCAGGTCCTGTACGTTGTAGCTCACTGACTGTGAAAATAGCAGTTTGGGGCCTGTTGGAAACTTTGTTCTTAGTCTTCTCCCCATCACGAGCTGTGCTGGAGATGATCCAATGCCCTCTAATGGAGTATTCCTAAAATGCAGCAGGGCCAGTTAAAGGTCTCTTCTGCCCGCCTTCACCTTCTTCAACAGTGTGTTCCATCATCCCGTTCAACTGTAGATATTTGTGACTTGACGTAGTGTGGCAAAACCCCCAGTCCTGTGCAAATTTGTGAGACACAGTGCCTGAGAATTGTGGAACACTTTCGAAGATCTTCACAGTCTATTTTGTTCCAACAGAAATTAGACTGAAGTTTATTTAATAAAAATAAATGTCATGATAATAGTGTGATTGTGGCAGTGGACTCCAATATTAAGATACAATATAATGCACTTCATGGGGTCACCTGACCTGGAGGTCATATAGAACATGCAAGAGAAATTGTAGCAAGGCTGAAGATGCCTTGCAGTTTTGTGTTCACATTCTGAAAATGTGTTAGCAATAAAGTTAGTTTACAGCAATGGTGCTAGTCATTCTGCATCATAAAAACAAAACACATGCCAACTGCTCCTTCACTACATGTAAGAGAAATTGAAGCAAGGCTGAAAATGCCTTGCAGTTTTGTGTTCACATTCTGAAAATGTGTTAGTAATGAAGTTAGTTTGCAGCACTTCAGGTATACCTGGCAAACAAAAATTGATTTCAAATTGCATGCCGACACTATAGTTAAGGAAGCCCACCCACCAACGCCTCAACTTTCTCAGAAGACTAAGGAAATTTGGCATATCAACTACGACTCTCACCAACTTTTACAGATGCACCATAGAAAGCATTCTTTCTGGTTGTATCACAGCTTGGTATGGCTCCTGCTCTGCCCAAGACCACAAGGAACTACAAAAGGTCACGAATGTATCCAAATCCATCACACAAAGCAGCTTCCCATCCATTGACTCTGTCTGCACTTCCCGTTGCCTCGGCAAAGCAGCCAGCATAATTAAGGACCCCCACGCACCCCGGACATTCTCCCTTCCACCTTCTTCCTTCGGGGAAAAAGATACAAAAGTCTGAGGTAACGTACCAACCAACTCAAGAACAGCTTCTTCCCGCTGCTGTCAGACTTTTGAATGGACTTACCTTGCATTAAGTTGATCTTTCTCTACACCCTATCTATGACTGTAACACTACATTCTGCACTCACCGTTCATAGAGAAGGAAACGAGAATGTTTTGTCTGTAAAGCGCGCAAGAAACAATACTTTCCACTGTATGTTAATACCTGTGACAATAAATCAAATCAAAGTGATGCTCTAACTATCCTTTCTCCACAGCACAGACACGTTTTGAGTAATAATCTACTGCTATTCGATGCTCACTGTTATCAAATGTGAACAAGTCCACTCCGGTTTTCTGCCACTGTTCTCTGGGACACTGTCATTGAAGTGGTTATTTTTGTTGTGATTTACTTTACTTTTGGCACTCTGTACATGCATTCACCATTTCCCCAATTTGTGCTCCCATTCCAGACCAATGCATTACATCTTGACCTCTTCTGCTGCATGTTTCTATGCCGAGGTGACTTTCATGCATGTGTTGCAGCATTTCTTTCCTCAGTGTTGCAAGAATTATTATCTTTTCTCCCTTGAAAAGTATTCCCTCTGTTTCATGAAGTTCCTCAGGAAAGTTCCAGTACAGTTGAATAGCAGAAGTGACTCTGCTCCAACATGTGGGCCAGCCATTTTACACAAATTGCTGCAATTTTCTCAGGATTGCGACATTCTTCATCACTTCCCTGATCTCATACCGTCACAGGTAAGTTCTTCATCAGCGTGTGAACCTGTGCTCCCGCTTCTTTGTCCGCTTCTTCCCTGATGGGTAGATATGTACATGATAGAACATAGTACATGTCTTTGCCGAGTTTATATTTAGCTCTGACCTGGTACTTCTGCAGATAAGTAGTAATCTTTGGATTCTTGGTGGTGGTGCACAGTTCAGGGGCTTTTTAAGTGTAGCTTCCAAAGGCTTATGAGCAGACTGTACCTCTACATCTTTGCCATAGGCAAACCGGTGGAAACGTTCTAGGCCAAACACAATTATTAGCATTTCTTTCTCCATTTGGGTGTAACTCCATTTGGGAGTTTCAGTCATTGCCTTTGAAACATACACCACTGGTGCTTCAGTTTGCAGGAGGACAGCTCCAAAGCCAGTTTTTGAAGCGTGCACTGATATCTTGACTGGCTGACGAACATTGTAATAATTAACATTGGTAACTGGGTCAGTGTTCTCTTTAGACTGGTCAAAGCTCCTTGGTAACTTTGTTCCCAGTGCCATTCCACATTATTTTGTAAAATTTCTCTTGAGAGGTGCTGTCAGACCTGACATGTGCAGAATTAATTTCCCAAGATAGGGCACCATGCCCAAAAATCTCTCCCAAGTCTTTCTTACATTCTGGAGGTGGCATGTTCACAACTGCTTCAATTTTACTCTGGTCTGGCTTTAGTCCCTCACTTGTTAGCACATGTCACTTTATTTCATGAAGACCTATTTTGCACTTATCCTGCTTCAACTTGAGGTTCCTTTCTCTAGCTTCTGCCCGCACCTGCCTCAGTCTGTGGTTGTGTTCTTTTTGTGTGGCTCCCAGACCAGCACATGATCCATATAGGTTCCCATGCCCGCTAACCCTTCAAATAGCTACTTCACTGACCTATGGAATCCCTCAAGAGCTGAATTAGAACCAAAAGGTATGCGTAAAAACCTGTAGCACCCAATAGGAGCTGTGTTTAATCAGCTTGACCTGCTAGAAGCCTGAACCCACGTAAAAAGGCTGAATATTATTTAGCATCAGATAACTTATGCATGATCTCATCTACTGTGGGCAACCGATAATGCTCTCTTCGTACTGGCTGTTTTAGATTTCTGGGATCCAGGCGGACTCTCAGATTCTCATCTGATTTTTCTACAATTACAATTAGATTAAACCATTTTGTTGGTTCTTCAATTTTCTTGATGACCTGAAATCTCCCCATTATGTCCATCTCTGCTTTCAGTCAGTCTCTCAGCATTATCGCAACTATCCTGGGTGGGTATATTTTGGGTGTCACTTTTTTGTCAACCTTGATAGTGTGTTTTCCTTCAGACAACCAATCCCCTTGGAAACATCTTTGTACTCACTCAGGATCTTATCAGAGGTAACAGTCATTATTCTCTTGATTAGCTCTTGAGCTGGCATAAGTGTGTCTTTTACAAAGCTCTGATTCCAAGAATGGGTGTTACATCGCTTTTCACTACTAGAAATGGAAGACCTTTTTTTTTGTTCACGTTAAGAGTGCATTGGCCTTCTACTTCAATTTCTTCACCTGTGTAAGAAGAGTTTCATTTTTGTTTTAGTCAGCTGTTTTCCTTTACTTATCTGACGATCAGGCCTCTGGGAATGATATTTGCTTGTGCACCTGTGTCAAGCTTGAAATTCACCACATTGGCAACTTTTAAACCAACTTTCCATTTGTCTTCTTTCAAATGTGCTGTTATTGCACCAAGGAAAAATTCAGATTCAGTGTCTGCGTCCTCATCTGCAGTCGTGCACTTTCTTTGATTTGCACATCTTAGCAAAGTGATTTATCTTATCATAGTTCTTGCACTGCTTTCCATAGGCTGGACAGCTGCCTGGTAAGGGCTCTATTCTGCATTGACTGCATTTAAGTGTTTTAATAATGCTAATATTCTTTTTAACTTCAGGTTGTCTATTTGGTTTTTTTTCCCAGTCCTGTTTCTGTTTAACTGCATGTAACTGCTTCAGTGTCTGTTGTGTATTAAGTTCTATCATCTGTTTAAAATGGCATTTTGTTGTCTCTGCTTCTCTGGATATTTATTGCTTTCTCCAAGGTGGGATCCACTTCTCTCACTCAAGCTGTTCTCTCAGAGAATCATTTGCGAACCTGAAAATGATTCTACCTTGGATGAGTGATTCAAGCTTTCTAGATTCACACAAGCTGGGCTTGTTTTCTCAGCTCAGTTACCTACTGACTAATGTTGTCACTGCCTTGTGTGCACGTAAAGAATTGGTATCATTCACAAATGATGTTTTTCTTAGGGCTGCGGCTTGAAATTTTCTCATTTCTTTCTAGTCATTTTTTTCTCATCACTTCCAAATGCCAATATGCTCTAAACTTCTAGGGCTTCTTCCCCTGTTATGTGAAGGAAGCTAGAAGATTGTACCTGTGGGTCTTTCTATCACTGCCTGTTATAGTGAGGGACAGGCAGAAGCACTGCTAGAAGCTCCTCCAGTTTTAAATGATATTGCCCTCCAAACTGAGCTCTGTCGGTGCTTTCAAAACCTCCATTGATGTGTTTAGATTACTTCTGACAGCATGTCTTGCTTCAATGTTGCAGAATGACTGACACCATTGGAGCAAACTAACTTTATTAGTAACACAGTTTCAGAACATGAACACAACTGCAAAGCATCTGCAGTCTTGCTAGACCAGTGGTTCCCAAAGGGTGCGGCGTGCCACACTGGTGCGGCGAGAGAGGATGGCAAGTGTGGTGGGAAGATTCAAGGACGATCAAAGAAACATTTAAACATGGATAGATATTTTTCCAAAGTGAGAGCAAGAGCATCAAGTGATGCTGAGGACGATTAGAGTCCATGCTGTGATCCAGAATCGCCATTCGAACAGAGTGCTGAAGAAGAGTCGTTTAATTCTACACCAGTAGCAGGCCCAAGCAAACCTCCAAAAAAGAAAGTTTGTCGACAATATATGGATAGCTATCTGAGTCTCGGTTTCACATGGACTGGCGATGAAAACGTACCTCGGCCTATGTGTTTGATCTGTGGTGAGAAGCTTTCCAATTCCAATATGGTCCCAAGCAAGATGAAAAGACATCTGTTGTCAAAACATGGAAATCTGGCAAACAAGGATGTTCAATATTTTGAAAGGCTTTTGGAACAGCAGAAATGCCAACAATCATTTTTCAAAACACGAATGAAAGTCTCAGATAAGATGCCGATTGTATCTTACCAAGTGGCTGAATTGATTGCTGAACAGACAAAACCACATACAATAGCTGAAAAATTGATTCAGCCTACCTGCAGCTTGATTGTGAAAACTTTGTTTGGTGATGATGCTGAGCGAGAAGTTATGGAAGTTCCTTTGTCTGACAATATAATTCGCAGAAGAATAGTTGATATGTCAGCTAATATTGAGAAGTTTCCGAAAGTATGAAGAATTCTAAATTTGCCATTCAAGTTGATGAATCGACGGACATTCGTGGAAAAGCATAGTTGCTTGCCTATATCAGATTTATTCACAATGATGAAATAATCACACAGTTTCTATTTTGCAAGGAACTTGAAAAACATACCAGAGGACAAGATATTTTCCAAACCTTGTCTGAGTATTTGGAAAAAGTTGAGATTTCATGGGATTCTTGTATTGGAATTTGTACGAATGGAGCACCATGTATGATAGGGAATGTGAGAGGCTTGGTGGCACTCACCAAACAGAACAATCCAGATGTAATATCAACTCACTGTTTTTTACACAGAGCCATTAATCACCAAGACCCTTGTAGCTGATTTGAAGTTGGTTCTAGATCAGACTGTGCGCATTGTGAACTTCTTCAAAGCAAAACCACTAAAGGCGCGGTTATTTGCTCAACTCTGCAAAGACATGGAATCAAAACATCAATGCCTAATTCTGCACTCGGAGGTTCGCTGGATGTTCCGCGAAAAGTTTTAAATCGGGTTTTGGAACCGAATTAAGAGAATTTTTGGAACAAGAATTGTACCACCAACTGGATGACAATGACTGGTGTGCAAAGCTGGCATATTTGCCCGATATCTTTTCCCGGTTGAATGTGCTCAATGCCAGTATGCAAGGCCGCGATGACAATATCCTCACAACTACAGACAACCTAACTGCATTCAAAAAAAAAAGCTTCAGCTCTGGCTCGGAAGAGCGATGCAACATAACTTCAATGTTCCCACTGGTAAAAAGTTGTAAAATGAGCAATGAATTGTACGGCCTCATACAGGAACATCTTGCAACACTGGTAGAAAAGATTGATCATTACTTCCCATCGTTGTCTCCAGAAAAATTCGACTGGGTTAGAGACCCCTTTGCGAATTCCAGCTGTTCAGGTCTGACATTGGATGAGGAGGAGGAAATGGCGTGCATTTCGAGTGATTGCACCTTGAAAATGAAACACGGGAGTATGCCACTGGACTCATTTTGGATATACAACCAGAGACAGTATCCACGCATCTCTTCAAGAGCATTAGCTATTCTTCTACAGTTCTCCACGACATATTGTTGTGAATAGGGATTTTCAGCTCTGACAAATATCAAAGACCAGAAAAGAGAGGAGATGAGAGTTTGTTTGTTTGTCTCAAATTAGACCTAATATAAATGAGATTACCCGACAAAAACAAGCTCACACCTCTCATTGAGTTTGTATACTTTAGGTTACATATGTAAGAGGCTCGTCTATAAGTATATTTCGGGAATGAATCGTGTTTTTATGTAGCTGCATTGTTTTATACTTTCTGGATGTCCCATGATATTATAAAGTAGTTGTGTTCTATGTTACGAATCAAGCACTGCTAGGAGTTTTTTTTTGTTTTTGAATGTATTTCTTATCAATAAAAAATTCGGTGTGGCGCAAGCAAATTTTTATTCCGAAAGTGCGGCCCAGTAAAAAAGTTTGGGAACCACTGTGCTGGACTCTTCTCTTACATCCGCTATCTGACTGTTGACCACCAGGTCAGGTTACCCCATGAACTACAGAGAGTACCTTATTGTATCTAATACTGGAGTCCATGACCACAATCACCCTATTATCATGACAGCATGGATTGAAGATTGGCTAGTTAACATGAAACAGAGAGCTGGCATAAGTGTGTCTTTTACTGTCGGCAGGATGTGACATGGGTTCCAGGGACAGGGCTGGGCCCTCAACCTTTTACAATCTATATTAATGACTTGGATGAAGGGACTGAATTATGGTTGCTAAATTTTCTGAACAAGCGAAGATAGGTAGGAAAGTAAGTTATGAAGAGGATGTAAAGGGGCTACAATGGGATATAGATAGGTAGTGGATAAAAATCTGGCAAATGGAATATAATGGTGTGGGGGGAGAAATGTGAAATTGTCCATTTTGGCAAGAAGAATATAAAATGTTTTTTTACTGTATGCTGAGAGAATGCAGAGGGCCCTGGGTGTCTGTAGGAGCTTATCATAGACCTATATATTATGCTGGCTTTCATGTGAGAGATTTCTCTTTATTAATTACAGTTCAGCAAATACAAAGAACTCACTGAGACAGTAATTCTGGTTGAAGATGTACATTATTACCCAGGCCTGGTCCACGTGCGTAGGAGGATGATTTGGGGCAGGCCAAATTATTCAAAATTGCATTATTATTCGTATTACAATTATATATTTTTCAAAAATAATTTGCCCGCCTCTTTTGCTCATCCTAGCCGGACATGAGCCAATCATTTTAGTATGAATCATTTGCCTTGGCCAATAACATTTCACACTCCCTGGCAGCATGAGAATGCATAGGTCCGTAGAGTACATAGAACATAGAACAGTACAGCACAGAACAGGCCCTTCGGCCCACGATGTTGTGCCGAGCTTTATCTGACACCAAGATCAAGCTATCCCACTCCCTATCATCCTGGTGTGCTCCATGTGCCTATCCAATAACCGCTTAAATGTTCCTAAAGTGTCTGACTCCACTATCACTGCAGGCACTCCATTCCACACCCCAACCACTCTCTGCGTAAAGAACCTACCTCTGATATCCTTCCTATATCTCCCACCACGAACCCTATAGTTATGCCCCCTTGTAATAGCTCCATCCACCCGAGGAAATAGTCTTTGAACGTTCACTCTATCTATCCCCTTCATCATTTTATAAACCTCTATTAAGTCTCCCCTCAGCCTCCACCGCTCCAGAGAGAACAGCCCTAGCTCCCTCAACCTTTCCTCATAAGACCTACCCTCCAAACCAGGCAGCATCCTGGTAAATCTCCTCTGCACTCTTTCCAGCGTTTCCACATCCTCCTTATAGTGAGGTGACCAGAACTGCACACAATGTTCCAAATGTGGTCTCACCAAGGTCCTGTACAGTTATAGCATAACCCCACGGCTCTTAAACTCCTGTTAATAAAAGCTAACACACTATATGCCTTCTTCACAGCTCTATCCACTTGAGTGGCAACCTTTAGAGATCTGTGGATATGGACCCCAAGATCTCTCTGTTCCTCCACAGTCTTCAGAACCCTACCTTTGACCCTGTAATCCACATTTAAATTTGTCCTACCAAAATGAATCACCTCACATTTATCAGGGTTAAATTCCATTTGCCATTTTTCAGCCCAGCTTTGCATCCTATCTATGTCTCTTTGCAGCCTACAACAGCCCTCCACCTCATCCACTACTCCACCAATCTTGGTGTCATCAGCAAATTTACTGATCCACCCTTCAGCCCCCTCCTCTAAGTCATTGATAAAAATCACAAAGAGCAGAGGACCAAGCACTGATTCCTATGGCACTCCGCTAGCAACCTGCCTCCCATCCGAAAATTTTCCATCCACCACCACCCTCTGTCTTCGATCAGATAGCCAGTTACCTATCCAATCGGCCAACTTTCCCTCTATCCCACACCTCCTTACTTTCATCATAAGCCGACCATGGGGGACCTTATCAAACGCCTTACTAAAATCCATGTATATGACATCAACTGCCCTACCTTCATCAACACACTTAGTTACCTCCTCAAAAATTTCAGTCAAATTTGTGAGGCCCGACTTGCCCTTCACGAATCCGTGCTGACTATCCCGGATTAATCCACATCTTTCTAAATGGTTGTAAATCCCATCCCTAAGGACCTTTTCCATCAATTTACCAACCACCGAAGTAAGACTAACCGGTCTATAATTACTAGGGTCATTTCTATTCCCTTTCTTAAACAGAGGAACAACATTCGCCACTCTCCAGTCCTCTGGCACCATCCCCGTGGACAGTGAGGACCCAAAGATCAAAGCCAGTCTAAAAGTTCTTGCCCACTGTCTCCTAGCAACCCTAATACGTAGGTCCGTAGAGTTCAAAAGTTCTTTTCCCAATGTCTACTCAGCAACCCCTTATCGGGAAAATTGAATTATTCTATTCATTCTACTGTCTGGGAAGTTTGTACTTTCTAAAGCCTACATTGATAAGAGAGTCCATTTTGCTTCTCTCAGTAGCTGTAGGAATATGGCTCTTCTCGCTCAGCTGTATCCCATTATGCCTTTGAGTGTCATTAGCCAAGGTGTATGCTTTAATACAGAGTATTATATGTTTTCAAAAATGGTTAAATTCTCTAACAGTCGTTAAATATGTTTCTTTGCAAACTGTACCTTTGTAACTCCAGGTACTTTGTACTTTTCTATACTATTTTCACTCAAAATTAGTCTATCTCGATCTATTTGTTTTTTTAGTCCGAACCCTAACCCCTCTAACATATCCTCCCTCTTGGCCCTTGGCCCGCCCAAGACTAAATGGATGTTTTTAAGTAAATATTCTTGGGTCTCGAAGGGTTATTTGGCATTTGGATCTTCTTTTCTCCACATGGACTGCCATTATTGTTGCTGCACCCCATGTAGGCTTGACTACTTGTGCACAGCAGCATTTGAGCAGGTACACAATTACAATGAATGAGAGGATCACAATAAGAAAGAACACAATCCCTTGTATGAATGATGTTCCCAGGGAGCCTAATCCACCTGAAGCCCAACCCCCGAGAGTGAAGGGTTGAACCTGCTTGAGTTTCTCGACCTCTTTTTTAATATGAGCAGCTAGATCAATTATGAATTCTGAATTATCTGGCATATATGTACAACACTCTGGCCCAATTATGGCACGTGTTCCACACCTGGCTGCCAAGATAAACACAGTAAGAGTTTTAACAACACCAGGTTAAAGTCCAACAGGTTTATTTGGTAGCAAATGCCATTAGCTTTCGGAGCCCTGCTCCTTCGTCAGATGGAGTGGATATCTGACGAAGGAGCAGGACTTTAACCTGGTGTTGTTAAAACTCTTACTGTGTTTACCCCAGTCCAACGCCGGCATCTCCACATCATGCCAAGATAAAGTCAAGTGCCATTCAATGCTGAAGTATCATGATGCACATAGCAATCATCTCACCATTGATTTCAGTAAGGATATTGGCTGTATTATTAGCAACTTTATCCAAAATTTGAGATTAGACTATTGTCTTCTTGTGTTAACCTCCCAATCCCATACCAGGGGAGCAGCATGCCAAAGTAGCATTCTATTAGCATGATAGAATGTCGATGTCTCGTCAAAGAAGGAAGACTTTTGTTAAATGTATGGGAGAATGTTAAATGTATGGGACTACGTATCCAAGGTAACATGATCCCTTCCACCTGATAGGGAGCCAAGGATATGTTCTGTCCCCACAAATCCAATATGTACCATTGAGAGTTGGGTAGGTGTTGCTCCCCCTAAAGCAATAAGAGACATTACATGATTGATCTTCACTGCGTAGACTCATGCACAGCCGGCTGCTCCAGTTTACAGTGTTGTAACATTCACTTGTACCTAAATTACTCCCAGGACCTTCCTTATTCTCAATACAATATATCCCCTTTGGCTTTGGTACCTTTTGTTTCAGGGTGAAATTGGGAGCTGGATTTGACATGTTAAAGACAGGTGTATACCACTGCATGTGATCTAACGTGTCTGCACAGGATGTACTACTGTGAATTTCATCCTGTCAGAAACACTAGGGTATCCTGATATCCAAGGTCCAGGGAACCTAAAATACTGGGAACGTTGGTCCGACACAATCAATTCAGACCATGACAAGGGCACCTGCTGCAAAGGTATTCCTCCCCCAGCATGTATAGGGACATGTGAGCAAACCCAATACCTGGATTGGTTAGAAATTCTAGCATAGGTATATGCCATGTACAGGCAAGTGTTGACATGCAGTTCTCGAGGGGAACGATGATTGACTTCAGGTGCTGGTCCCATCTGAATTAAAACCAGTAAACTTAACATCAAAAGAATAGAAACAGGTAATCATTTTGACACTCAGCTATCAACAATCTCTATATCTCTTCTATATTCCTTAATTGTGGACCAGTATTGGGTAAGTAAAATTTTTAATTACACTCTGGTGTAGCAACCGCGTCACATTCAGCTACATGCTAATTACCCTGATTTCTTGGTGTCATGATTTGGTCTAATCTAGTAACTCGTCTGCAAATCCAAATTATCCCTATTATCACTAATGCGGCTACAAAAGCTATGAGGATCCCTGTTCTACAGGATTATCCACCCACTAGGACAATTTTGTCATTACTGGATTGCTCATCAGGATGTGGTTTCAGCTGTGTCCAGTGCCGCCATTGTGGACTGTACATTTCATCAATAAGGGCACATGTTTGTCTTGTGACAATCACGCTAAAAGGCCCCTCCCAATGGATCTCTAGCCCTTTTTTGTCTATCATGAGTTTCATCATTACCTTATCCTCTGTTGTGGGTAATTTAGGAGCGTTCTCCTCTGCCAATTTCATCCAATCTCTTTGCCGCTGTTGAGTGATTACCTGCTTTTTGAGAGAATGTAAACGGTCTACTAAATCCCTCACACACTGAAACACTGCTTCTCGGCCAACTTCAAGTTCTCCTTCCCCTGTTATTACATCCTCTGGGAGGCGCATTGCCCTCAGTCATCAGTTCAAAAGGGTTAATGCTGGTCCTCAAGCAGGAGTAGCTCAACGTTACAAGCAAAATATGTACCCAATTTTTTTCCTTCTTCTAAAAGGGCTTTGGCTAAACTATTCTTCAGTGTTCGATTCATTCATTCTACCATTCCTGAGTTCTGTGGGTGATATGGTATGTGAAACCCTTGTTTTATTCTACAGACTTCTCTTAAAACTCTTGCTGTGAAGTGAGTTCCCTGGTCTGAGTCTAACTGAAGAGGCATTCCCCACCTAGATATTATTTCATTCGCCAATATCAAAGCGACAGTTTTGGCTGTGGCATCTTTATATGGGAATGCTTCAACCCACTGAGTAAAATGATCAATAACTACTAAACAATAGGTCTTCCTTTTCACCGTAGGTCGTGGTCCTGTGAAATCCATTTGTAAATATTACCATCTTCCTTTGGGTTTGGGTCTTGGCTGGTTCCCCATCTTAATCCTGCAGTGATGGCCTGGTTCCACCAGGGCACCCTGTAAGCATCTCTGACAGAAAGGTATGTCTCCTCCCATACCTTCCCATCACCAACATTTTCCAACTAAATTGACCATCTTATCTCTGCTTGTGTGAGCCAAGATGTGGAGATGCCGGCATTGGACTGGGGTAAATACAGTAAGAGTTTTAACAACACCAGTCCAACAGGTTTATTTGGTAGCAAATGCCATTAGCTTTTGGAGCGCTGCTCCTTTGTCAGATGGAGTGGATGAGCCAATCCATGGTATACCTTTAACAAGGTTTGCTGCATTGCTTCTGGTGCTATTATTTTCCCTTCTCCTCTCCAGTCGCCATCATGACCTTTCTGTCCTCATTGTTTTCCCATTTCTGCTTCTCTTCCTCTGACACTTGTTCCTGTACTTGCTTCACATTAATGTCTGTAATGTCACTATCTTGTAATACTGCCACACCTGCTGTTTGTGTCCCTTTCAAATTCTGTTTCAACAAATCTTTTGCTGCTTTGTCAGCTTGACTGTTTCTATTCCGTGCTTGACTCTTAATCTTCTTATGTGCCTGCACTTTGATTACAGCTGCTTCTGAGGGACTACGGGCTGCTTGGATCAGATCTTAAATCAAATTCCCATGCTGTACATGTGCCCTGCTAGATGTAATGAAACCACATCTGTCCCAAGCTGTCATATAATCATGAATTACCCCAAAAGCGTATTGACTGTATAGACATTAACTAATTTTTCTTTGCCCCATTCTAAAGCTTTAGTTAAAGCTAACAACTTTGCTACTTGTGCTGAATTACTCCTTGGGATTTTTTTCTCCTGCAATCGCTGTTCCTCCATCATTTATTATTCCTTCATCGTTCTATTTACCACTGCCCATGCAGTATGAGGTTCACCCTTAACATATTTTCTAGCTCCTACATATAGGTCTAGGTCTACATATAGGTTAATTCTCCCCTTCACCTATGAGTGATTCTTCTGCTAAGCCTTCACTTGCTCCCTCATTCACTTCTGCAACACATTCGTGCTCCATTCCTTGCACTGTCAAATCTCCTGCAGAATTTTCCCTCACATCCCTGCTGATTTCCCCATGCCTGTCTTCTGGCAAGATGTTTGCTTTCCACTTTGAACATCTTCCATCAGAAACTCTTTTCAGTCTCCCAGCTTCTAAAAGCTAGACGACTGTGGAGAATTATTTTCCCTTTGGTGTGAGTGCCCAGGAGGCACATACAATTGCTCTCACGCATCAATGCATATACCCCTGGCAACTGAATCTAGTTGGGTGAAGTAATACCCTACTAGTCTTAATCTGTCCCCCATGTTGTTGGGCTACCACTGCGGCTTGCATTCTATCATTCTCTTGACAGAAAATGTGAAACATTTTAGTGAGATCTGCTAATCCTAATGCAGGAGCTTTTACCATAGCTTGCTTTATATTGGAAAAAGCCTGTTTCCTTCTCTCTCCATTCTATTTTTTTTGTTGCTATCCCTTCCTCCTTTAATCAAATCCTGTAAGGGTTTTGAAAACACTGCATACTCTTCCACAAAAGTTCTGCAATAATTAAAGTCCTAACACTAGTCTCACCCCTTTGGTGGTAAGTGATCTTTGCGCACAAGGCATAGCTTTCTTTCGATCTTTTTTACCTTAGTATATAACATATCCTATGTATGTCACCTGTTCCTGCTCCAACTGAGTTTTGCTGGGATTTAACTTAAGACTGGCTTCCTGAATTGTTTGAATCACTCTGTGTACAGCTAAGCAGTGTGCTATTGATCTATGTGATGCTATCAAAATGTTGTCCACAAATTGGTCGTTCCTGCTCAATCTAAAGGTTCTATTATCTGTGCTACTCAGATACTGAAGTAATCCAATTCCAAATGCAGCAATGACGATATCCAGGCTTGGGCTGACAAGTGGCTAGTACCATTCGTGCCAAACAAGTGCCAGACAATGACATCTTCAATAAGAGAGGATCTAACCATCACCCCTTGACATTCAATGGCATTACCATAGCTGAATTGTCCAGTATTAACGTACTGGGTGGATTACCATTGACCAGAAATTGAACTGGACTAGCCATGTAAATACTATGACTGTCAGATCAGGTCAAGGGCTAGGAATCCTGTGCTGAGTAACTCGCCTCCTGACCCCAAAATCCTGTCTACCGACTACAAGTCAGGAGTGTAATGGAATGCTCTCCAATTGCCTGGATGAGTGCAGCTCCAACAACGCTCAAAAAGCTCGACACCATCCAGGACAAAGCAGCCCTCTTTATTGCTACCCCTTCCACAAACATTCCTTCTACCACCAGCACACAGTGGCAGCCGTGTGTACCATGTATAAGATTCTCTGAAGGAACTCACCAAGGTCCCTTAGGCAGCACCTTCCAAACCCACAACTGCAACTATCGAGAAGGACAAGATCAGCAGATACCTGGGAACACCACCACCGCCTGAAAGTTCCACTCCAAGTCACCCACCATCCTGATTTGGAAAAAATCACTGTTCCTTCATTGCCACAGGGTCAAAATCCTGGAACTCCTTCCCTAACAGTACTGTGAATGTACCTGCACCTCAGGCACTACAGCAGTAGAAGACAGCTCATCACTATCTTCTCAAGGACAACTAGGGATGGGCAATAAATGCTGATGTAGCCAGCATTGCCCACATCCCAAAAAATGAATAAATTTAAAAAGTTGATTGTTGGAGGGATGCTTGAAGTAACTAGGGAATTGTTGCTGTTAATCAAAAACTGGGCAAATTGTTGCACCAAACAAAATTGCTCGTTTAAGAAAGATTCTAGAATGGCTACAGTTTTACAAACCATGGAGGTACTCAGACATGCATCTATTTTGGAGAATTTAAAAATGCCGCCTTTTCACTGCATTGTTTTACAATGATAAGGAAATTCTGTCAGATGGGTGGTAATGAATGTTTGTAATGTAAATGATTAACAAAGCTAGGACTGGAATTCAGAATAGCAGGACTAATGATATAAAGTAATTCTACAACATAAAATTGTTGTTGAGACACTTTTGAATTGATACAGGAAGAAAAAGGCCGAAGCAATGACTACTAAGCACTAATTTACCCTTTTGGCTATGCTCTAGGAAGCAAGTCGTCATGGGGAATAAATCTGGACGTTTCTTCAGACCTGTTCTTGGAACCAAGGATAGTTTGAGTCCTGGTCACTGCAGTTTAAGGGGCTGGCAGATAAAGAGTTAATGTGGAACTAAGTACTGTACCACCCACACAGTTATGTAAGAGTTGCACCTAGGGTTCAGTATAGTGTTGGACAGAGTGATGTGTAGAAGTAAGCATTGAGACAGCTCCTAGCTTGGAGCTTTACTGTAACGATGTATACAGTTTCAGTCATTATGGACAGGCAGGTGCCAGTTTAAACAACACGAATTTCTCCTCATCACCCAACCATAAACAGAAAGGTTTTTTGATTTGTTTACTCTTTATAATAGTGGTGGTGTATTTCCCAATCCCTTGGTTTTGGTGTGATCCAATTGACTATTAATAACTACACAGTAAACTTGAGATAAGATGACCTTAAAATGTGTTGTTTATTTGCACACACGCGAAACACAGATGGTGGATTAACATCGTCTTCCTTGTATTCAGAAAGAGCAATATAGAGCAAAGAAAGATTTACAGTACATAGACCACAGAAAAATAGAAATATTGTTTCACATGGGTTCCAGAGACCAGAATTAACGTCCAATGGGGTATTCTTTTGCAAGATTGTATGCTTAAAACCGATGCTGGAACATTCACTTTCCCCGTGGTGTTGACTTCACAAGATGAGATCGGAATGCAAAGATGAATCTGTCTAATAAGCAGTGATACAGAACTTCCAAAAGAAGCAGGATGTATGGGGCCAAATATCCAACCTGGGTTGGAGTGCTTTCTTGTGGTTTGCTGGTCGAATGTTAACATACTAAGCTTTTCAGTTCAGCAAGGTTATATTACTTGTTCCGTAAGCCAGAGGCCCATGTCACATGACTCCCACCTCTCCACTACCTTTGACAAAGGATATGTGTCTATTGTCTGAATTCCAATAACTCGTAAATATCTCAGCCATTAGGAAGGTTGTGGGGCCTTTGACTTTGCATATAATCAATCTCGTTCTGGCAAGATTGGGTTAATAAATGCAGATGGCTTTTGTATAGTTCTCTTTGAAGCTAGGTGGTACATTCTACAGGAGTCATTAGTGGCTTCTCTAAGATGATGAGATGCGAGAGTTCCTAAAACTGCCAAGTAGATTTTTATTTTTATTTTCAGGGGTCACAGGCAGACAATGTCATACTAATATAGTTTCATGTTCTTCCCTGTGAGTTGGTTAGAGCAAGCTTTCTTACAGCAAAAAATAATTTCTCTGATACATTGGTTGGGGTAAACTCCTGGCCCTAGTCATTTATGGCCTTTTCATTTTAGCCATTTTAAAGGTCTTGTTCAGCTTTAAAAAATTCGAGGAATAATGACGAGGATGTCTGTATATATTTTATAGAAAGGTACAGTGTGAAGTCTTAGTCCCCCATGTATTTAAGACTACAAATAACTTAAGACCTTCTGAACTACAGCCAACACCTTAACAGGCACCATCAGGAACCCACAGTTCATGTCCAATATTTTGTAGTATGCCATCAATGGCAGAGATGCTCCATACCTATTATTGAACAACATACTGAACCTAGAAAAGCGTCTTCTATCCTGATCCTCCTCCAGAAGACTTGTGATATGTGGGACTTGTGGTCAAGTCATATGATTGAAGCTTAGAAGACCAATAATAAGTCTATATATTCATGCTTGGCTTTCATACTCACCACAGAGTAAATATGGATGACCTGAAAATTTTGACATTTGTTTATTTATTTACTTTTTCGAACACTAATGCTGGCTGCAGGCTAATATAGGTCTGCATGCTCCCCTATGTGCATTGGTTAAAGCAAGCTTGCTTACTACAAAGAGGAATTTCTCTGATACATTGGTTGGAGTAAACACCTGACCCTAGGCATTTGCAGCTGATAGTCAGGCCTAATTTTTTTTATAAAATAAAATAAACTGTACAAAGTGCTGTTTCCATATTTACCGAGCTTACAGGAGAAAATACAATCAAAATACATTTAGTAGCATGCTACTTCTTTCCAGGCAAAGGAAGTTTAATTTTTGCAATGGTCGTATGTTAGCAGTTTATCTGCAAATATCATAAACAATTTTATTCGTCATGGATAAGATAGAAAATGAAACATGGTTACCATATGCTTTAAGTTTACCTTCTATTTCAAGCATAGGAAACTCCAGTTTGGTCCTTCTCCTCCAACATTAAATTAACAACAACTTAATTATTTAATAGCAAGTAAACAGCAATTGGCCTTGTATATTTTATTAAAGTAAGTCATAATGAGAGTATGCAATATGTTCCAACTCTGAACAAGACTTCAATAACTTTAAAGCATTTCAATTTGGAGTAAGATGGAAATGGGCTTACTACATATTCTATAAATAATTTACATTTTGAGGTAATACATGCGAATGAGCCTGTACCTATAATTTGGTACAGATATGTGTCTGCATCTACAGGTTGCTGGGAGCCACTCTCGGCCCAACTTCTGGTGGCAGAACTGAAACATTGGAATTTATAGCATTATATAGTAGGTAATGCAGTAGATCCACCTTCTGACATTGGACTGTGCCATATTGCTGGATAAAGTGCCCTCTTGTCCCTCTAGGATAATAGAATTGCTCAGTGACTGTGAACATATGAGTGACTTGGGCATATAGATTTTACCTGTGACCTGGACCGCTATGGACTGCCTTTAACAGTCAAATACAAAGGGGGAAAAAAGAAATTTCACCGCACATGATGTTCTTGTGGTCATAATCCTACCTTTGGTGTAGGGAGAAGGACCTGAATACTGAATAATGTCTCTGTCCTCTATACACCATTACATAAGCTAAATTAGCTCAAATGTGCAAGCAGGTTCCCTTAAGGATTTTAGGCCTGTTAAAAGTCAGCAATGCACTTTTCCGCAGGGACATTGTAGTTTCACAAGGAAAGTCATCAAGAGTTTCTGTCAGTCCTCTTGAATGGTGAGAAGGTCACATGCATTTTCTGGTGTGATCTGTATATTTTTAATAAATATGTTTCTTAGCCTCACATGATTTCTTCTTGCCGCTTAAAACTGCTGCGTGGTATGCAATCCATCTCTTTAAATAGTATGTTAGAAATGATCACTTTACTATTTTCCCCAGTTAAAAACATTTGCCAACTGAAGCTAATGCAGCAATATTCTATAATCAGTGTACACAGCTTCGTTTGCATATATATAAGGATTTCAATTTTCAAGACAATGTGACCCACCCCAGCCCCTGGGCCCAAAAAGCTCTCACCAAAATTTCTTCAGCCTTTTCTTCAATAGCTACTAGTAATTCCTTTAAGAACTGCTGATTGAGCCTCTCAATACATTGCCCATTCCTATCTGAAAATGACAAGCGAGCTTCTACATACAACCTGACAGCATGGTGGCATGGTAGTTAGCACTGCTGCCTCACAGTGCCAAGGATCCGGGTTTGATTCCCGGCTTGGGTCACTATCTGTGCGGAATCTGCACATTCTCCCCGTGTCTGCATGGGTTTCTTCCCAGAGTCCGAAAGACGTGTTGGTTGGGTACATTGGCCATGCTAAATTCTCCCTAAGTGTCCCCGAACAGGCGGCGGAGTGTGGCGACGAGGGGATTCTTCACAGTAACTTCATTGCAGTGTTTAGTGTTAGTCTACTTGTGACACTAATAAATAAACTTCAAAACTTTAACCTGAATTGGATATTCAAGTGCCTACCCATCTTAAACAAAGTGCTGCTTGTCCATTTACCGTCCTGAAATTGCATCATTGGAACTTGGGTCATCAACAAGGTGGCCATGGCATCACCCTGTGATTTTTTTTAAATTAGCGATTGTTCACTTTTCAGGCAAGAAATGGATGGCTGCTAATTGAAAATTTTCCCCTATGCTTTTCTCATGAAATTTCTTTGCAAGAGTAAAAACACCTCAACGAAGCAAAGTTCTAGTGACATTTTCTTTTAAGATCCATGGAATTAGAATCACAGAATTTTACAGCACAGATGGAGGCCATTTGGCCCATCATGTCTGCACCGGCTCCTGAAAGAGCTACCCAGTTCTGTCTCTGTAGTCCTCTAAATTCATCATTTTCAAATATACATCCAGTTCTCTTTTGAAACTTCCTATGTAGACCGGTTCCACCATTCCACCAGCGCATTCCAAATCCCAACAACTGAGTAAAGAAATTTCTCCTCCTCTCACTCCTAGCTCTCTTGCTGACCATCTTGAAATTGCGAACCCTTGTCACTGACATAGCAACTAATGCAAACAGAATATCCTTCTTTACCCTGTCAAAATTGTTCATAATTTTGAACACCTCAATAATCTCCTCACCTCTTAGTCTTCTCTGCTCCAAGGAGAATAAGTCCAATTTCTCCAGTCTTTCCTTGTTTCTAAAATTCCTCATTCCTGGTATCATTCTAGTAAATCTCCTTTTCACTCGCTGTAGAATTTTAACATCCTTAAATGAAGTGCCCAGAACTGAACACACTATTCCAAATATGGTCTGACCAATGATTTGTAGACGTGTAGCATTAGTTCCTTGCTTTTATACTCCTTTTTATAAACCCAAAGATCCTATATGCCTTCAATTTGTCTGGCCACCTTCAGAAAAGTATGTACTTGAACCCCAAGGTCCTTCTGCTCCTGTACTCCCCTCAAAAGTTGTACCATTGAGCCTGCATTGCCTCCCCATGTTTCTGCTACCAAAATGCATTACCTTACATTTCGCTGCATTTAAATTCATCTGCCAGGTGTCTGCCCATTTGACCAACTGGTCAATGTCCCTTTGATGTTGCTCAGCATCATCCTCACAATTCATTATTCTTCCTAGCTTAGCATCATCTGCAAATTTAGAGATTTTGCACCCAACACCCACCTCTAAATTGTTTATATAAATCAGAAAAGGCAAGGGCCCCAACACTGATCCCTGGGAAACACCACTTTCAATTCAACTCCAGTCTGAGAAATGCCCATCTATACCCACCCTCTGTTTCCTATCTCTTAGCCAACTTCTAATCCATGCTTTGAAGGACCCATCAATCCCAAAGATTTTTAATTTGCTAACCAACCTATCATATTGCACTGTATCAAATGCTTTCTAAACATCCAAACATCCACGGCACTACCCTCATCCACTGCCTGTGTCACCTCGTCAAAAAATTCAGACATGACCTGCCCTTGACAAAGACATGTTGACAGTCTAGTATTAACTTATTTTACTCTTAATGTATATTTATCTTATCCTGTATTATGGCTCCACTGTTTTCCCACAGTTGATGTCAAGCTGACAAGTCCATAGTTCCCTGGGTTATCCTTTGTCCCTTTCTTAAACAATGGCATCACATTTGCAATCCTCCAGTCCCTAAGACTAATTCCATAATCAAATGTGGATACGTCTCCAAATTGATTCGTTTCTCAGACTTCTGAGTTGAGGTAGATCCTAGTACCATTTTGGAGATTGAGGGTTCATCTGGTTTACAATACGAATGAAAATCCAATGAAAACATATTTGTGCAATTATCCAATGTTCTGAATGGCGAATGAGGTTGCCCTTTATAAATATATAAGATGCCGGGCACCATTCATTAATCCTGCTGAACTCTTGTTTGTTAATCTTTTCACCTATCTGTTTTGTCATTACTCCACAGTTGACTTGATTCTGATCTAGTTTGTTTCAAATGCTACCATATTGATTTGAATAATAAAAAACAGCATTAAATAATCAAAACTTCTCTGGCTACAATCTGGCTACAGCGCAGAGTCGCTGAGCAGAAACTGATAGCCAAGTTCCGCACACATGAGGACGGCCTAAACCGGGATGTTGGATTTACGTCACATTATCAGTAACCCCCACAGCTTGCCTCCTGGGCTTGTAGAATCTCACTAGCTGTTTTGTCTGGAGACAATACACATCTCTTTAACCTGTGTTGAATGCTCCCTCCACCCACATTGTCTGTACCTTTAAGACCTGGCTGGCTGTAGGATGCGCATTCTAATCAGTATTCTGCAACTTGATTTTGTCTGTTTGCACTGTTTGAGAGCACATTTCCACTCCATCTGACGAAGGAGCAGTGCTCCGAAAGCTTATGGTATTTGCTACCAAATAAACCTGTTGGACTTTAACCTGGTGTTGTGAGACTTCTTGCCGTGTTCACCCCAGTCCAACGCCGGCATCTCCACATTACAATCTTAAATACAAGTTGTTCTAAAAATTCTCCTAATAAAAACACCGCAGCTGTGTTTTATCTGTGTTTTAGTTCAGTACCTGCAATAAATTATGTAATGTTTCTGTTAATGACTTTTGATGCTTGATGTTTCCTGCATGCTCTTTGTAACCGATGCTATCACTCTTATTTATTAGTATGTCTGTTGTATATAGAATATATATTCCAGAAAGATTATTGAAGACAAGATCATTTAAAACTGAAATACAGTGTTGTTACTTCCTTACTTTGTTTAGTAACCACTGGTGTTTTTTAATAAAATCATATATCGTGGGATATTTATTATTAGTGTTAAAATGCATTCAGAAATGTTTTGCCACTGCTCATCTACATTTTTGTTTGGTATGAAGGGGAATTACGGCATAGTAAAAATATTTATCTTCACCTACGATTCCCTGCTGAGCTCAACCTATTTTACTTTGCTGACTCCCTCAAAATTCATCTGCTGAGTTTATTACACACTTGGGACTGCACTCTGGTTGTTAGCGTAGAAAATGTATTCTGGAAATTTCCAGGTCATCTTTTTTTTTCCCTTTACTGAACAAAAGGCTTAAGAACCAGCTTGCAGCTTCGGCATTTGTTGGCAAAAAATGAGAGTTTTAAACAAAATCAAAAATTGGTATCTCAGCCTTCAGAAAATCAGAGACTATAAACAGGTGACCAAATAACACTGGACTCAATGGTTGTAAAGAGGTCATCTTGACAAAAGACAAATGTAATTCATTTTGACTTTTGATTTATTGATGTGGAATAGCATATACAGAAAGTATGAATTCCAACAGTAAAAGAGTGGAATAGAACGGAGTATACAATAGGTTTTGAAATATATTGTAAAATAATTCCAAAGAGAGTCGAGACATGGGGATGGTTTTGTGTGATGCATATTACCAGGCACAATGTCTAAATGCATATATTTTTGTCTTCCCAAATGCAGCCTTCAAGCATTTCTAAGATTGACAGTCAGACACAAGGACAAATGCTCAGTAAAAGTGTGAGGTGGGGACAAACTCCTATCAATCAGTCAACTCCCTGGGACACAGATGAACCTCCATCCAAGCAAATGAGAGAAATAGAAAATGCTGGTATGTGGTTTTTTTTTGCTGGAACCCAGGAGAAAGCACAAATTCCTCTTTTTTTTTAATAATGAAGTAATTGAGTGGTTCTCTCAAGAGTATGGAACAATAAACAGATCTTGCGCTGATTAAATAGCAAAGCTGCAGGCTGAGACCATTTTTAATCAAAGCGGCAGTGTTGTTTATTGCCATAACATTCTGAGCAAGAAAATGGCTGAGGCTGTTCCACTCAAAAGTTGTATAAAACATTCAAAGCTGGCGGTTTCAATTCAACTAACAGGTAATAGTCCTAATTAAACATGTTCTGAAAAGTTGTCACTAATCCAAACATGATTTATTTTGGTGCTGATTAGCAGTTGTACCCTCTTTGTTTGTAATTTATAATTAAAAATTGAGTCTTTTTCTAAGGCACTGTCAGAATTCATCTCCACAATGTATGGCTGCCAGACAGTAAACACGCAATGTGGGCAGGAGTTCACAATGGTTTTTCAATGCAGTTCATGAGAAATCAGCCAAAGCAGCACAAAGGACTATGGAATCTGAAGTGCAGATTATATCAGTGCATGTCATTAAAACTTAGAAACATCGGAAATAAAAACTGGAGTCGGCTGTTCAGCCTCTCAAGCCTGCTCCAACTTTCGAATAGATCATGACTAATCTAACTCAGTGAGATTTTCCTGCGAGACCCTGTATATCCTTGATATCTTTAATTTGTAGAAAACTATCAATCTGTCTTGAACACATTCAATGACTGAGCCTCTGCAGATCTCTGGGGCAGAGAATTCCAAAGGTTCACCACCCTCTGGACGAAATTTTACACTTTGTGCACAGAGTGCTGGCTGAGGCGAGAAAACCAGTGTGTAGCTCTCCAGCTACACGGCCAAATTTTCTCTCCTGATTTTATGGCACTCCATGCACCAGAAATCTGGAGGCATGGATCTGATGGAGCCAGCATCCACAGAGATTTTAAAGTGTGCTCCGACCTGCACTGAAAAGAATACCTGCCCTCCCCCAGAAGCACAGGGGCAAGACACGACACATACGACTCACACCATACCACACCACGACACACCACACCACACACACCCTGCCCCCAGAAGTGCCATCCTGACGGTGCCAGAGTAAGAGGGGGCAGTATCAGGACACCGCCCAGGCATGTCCGCCTCCCCCCAGCACTATACTTACCTTGGTGCTCCTGGGAGTTTTCCCTCTACTTGCTTCACATTTTTAAAAAAGTAGTTGTAAACCACGCCGACATGACATCACGTCAGCAAAGGGGGGAATTCTACATGGGGGAGCGTATGATATTTGAGTATATTCAAATTTATTGCAATGTATTTAAATGAGTTTCCCACCTATTACCTCACAATCAAGGGGTGGGGAAAATCCAAAAACAAGATCTTGCCGGCGAGAATCTCTCCAATTCTTGCAAGATTATGTGCCCATATCGTCAATTGCATTCTCAGCAAACACTTGCGCAAAATCGCTCCCTCCTGAGTGAAGGAATTCCTCCCCATCTCAGTCCTAAATGGCCTATCCCTCATTCTGAGACTGTGTGTGGGATTTTCCAACCACGTGCACCCAGGACTGGAAATTCTCACCCGACATCAATGGACTTTAAATGGCCCGCCGAATTTTCTGACCTGCCCCTTACGATTCACGTATTGGGCAGAATCAGAAAATCTCGCCCTGTGACCCTTGGTTCTAGATCATCCCCACACCCACCTGAGCCAGGGTAAAAGTCACGTTCCTGCCATCCTTTGTGCTGGGTTTTAAAAATATTGCTCTAAGAAGCTGGCTTCCAGAAAATCGGTCAGGTTGTCAGATCAAATTAATCATAAAATGAGTTTACACTAATTGCACCCATTTCAGACCTTCCAGGAGATTTTTAAAATTAAGTTGTATTTTCAGACACAAGGACACTAATTGACATCTTTCCTTTGCTTATATGTACTTTTTTAACTTGGGAAGACACTTATCACTGTATACCTATATAAACAGTAAATGGTTCTTCACGGTTTTTTAAGTGGTTCCCAGTTATCTACAGTAGGGTTATTCACAGATGGTTGATTAGACATTGTGCCTAAAAATGCCATTTTCCTTTTGGTAAACCCTGTTATCAGCTCTATTGATAAATTTGGACCAGGTTACTGTCCTCTGAAATGTCAGGGAATATTTTTAATGCAAATTTCCATTTTAAAAGATTGCATTCTAAAACACTGTCCAGTTCATAGATCATAGAATCCTACAGTGCAGAAAGAGGCCATTCGGCCCATCGAGTCTGCACCGACCACAATCCCACCCACATATCCCTGCATATTTACCCACTAACCCCTCTAACCTATGCATCCCAGGACTAAGGGGCAATTTAGAATGGCCAATCAACCTAGCCCGCACATCTTTGGACTGAGGGAGGAAACCGGAGCACCCGGAGGAAACCCACGCAGACACGAGGAGAATGTGCAAACTCCACACAGACAGCAACCCGAGCTGGGATTCGAACCCAGGTCCCTGGAGCTGTGAAGCAGCAGTGCTAACCACTGTGCTACCGTACTGCCCCAAGTTGCATTGTTTGATGATGGATTTTATGGTTGTGATATGGAAATTATGCCAAAAGGCGAAATTCCAGCCCCTTGCATTTATATCATGCTCAGAATGTAACAAAACATCCTAACCCTTTGGACAGATGTGGAACTGGGCACTGAGCAGTAACGGGTGAAGAGTTGGATGGGGCCACTGTGCTCACATCCTGGAACATATGGGCAAAGAGGATGGCTCTGAGAGAAGGAAAGATAGATGACCCATCTGAGCGTGTATTTAGGCAAACCAGTCTAGAGTTTAGTGCTGAAATAACTAGTGGCTCAGCAACTGAAGGTGAAATAAAGTGGTAAAGCAAAGCAGGACAGATTTAGAAAGTAAAGGCATTTGAGGCTGGAGGTGGGTGGGAAAAGCCTTGGAGGGACTTCTGCAAGAATTTTGGCATACAAATTGGGAAATGGTGAGTCAGTGATGGTTGGCAAGGGTAGGAATGGTGAGGAAACAAGACGTACAGTGGAGTAAGTTAGAGTTGTGGTCAAGTTGCAGTTCAACAAGGCCAACAGTAGAAAATGCAGAAGAAATTGCATTCAATCTTTCTGAATGCTACACTCCTGAAGGAAAGCTCTGGAGCAAAAAAGCCTTAAGGAAACAGCACAGATCTCCTTCATGTGCAAAAAATGAAAATAATATCAGCAGTTTTAAAAGAAAAAACGCTACATTGTGCTTTTTATATCCTCAGGATGTTCCAAAGTGCTTTACGGCTAATAAATTACTTTTGAAGTAGAGCCACTACTGTATTATAGGCAAACACATCAGGCATTGTGAGCACAGTAAAGTCACACGCTTACTTTTTCTTTATGTGGCATTTGAAATTCCAGCCAGCAAAAATACTTTTGGTGGTAAGATCTGAGGATTTCTTGCCTGCTTCAAAACATTCTTGACGTGGCTATTTACAGCAGCGGTCTCCAAACTCCGATCCGGGTGTGACCCGCTGCGGGCCAGATGTGGCCCGCGGGCCGTAGTTTGGAGACCCCTGATTTACAGCAATGCGTTGCAAATGAAATTCAACTTAATACTGTTTTTTCAGGTATAAGTGGCATTTGTTCCTGTATGTTTTGAATGGTGTACGCCTGTACCCAATCTGCCTCTCAAAATAAACCAGTCGCAATATTGGAAGTTGGCAACAGTTTGAGGCATCTTCCTGAAACAGGAGTGAAGCACCTTGAAAATGAAAATTAGGTCCTAATGCCTAATGTCGGATGATACCTACCTAAGGACTTACTTGGAGCTAACTGGTCGTCAGAGATGGTCTACATTTTCAGGCCTGCCTGATCAGGATACCCAATTTTCATCCGCAGCTCACCCATTTCAACCAAATGAAGCTGATGCTCACTGTGATCTGGGCATCTCGTTGGCATGGGTGTACATTCACCTATTTGGTGAAGGGAACCGACATGTGTTGAACTTGTCCTTCATTGTCACATGCACATTCAAGAGGATCATTTTAAATCTAATTCTGGACAAGTCTTCAGAAAAGAGGGAATCAAATAAAGTTCCTGTTTTCTAACTCTTTCCGCACTGTGTTAGTCACACACACACACATGAAATGAGCATCAAAAGGTTCTTGTTCAACGAGAAGGAATGCTTTAAAACTTCACTGCCCATTTATTTTTGCTATCTTTCCATTTCATGCAATGAGAATTGTTTTCAGTGCTGCCATTACAGAGGGCACCATATAAGGTGTACCAAAGATTAAGAGGCCACCAGAGACAGACACCATTTTGTGATAACAGTATCCACAATCCCATGCGCAACTAATTGACTGAGGAAAAACTGCCTACACGGGCTCGGAGTTAGTAAGGTGACAATTACAGAGCAGTGGCAGGTTTGAACATAGGATATTACCACCAGTGGCAGAAAATGTCATCAACCAACTCCCTGAAATCTGTATCTTTGCCTCCAAGCTATCATTGGGCCATTTGCAGAATCAGCATGTTATTTACAGTTATATCCAGCACTGGAATATTGCAGTGTTCAGCAAGACGAACATTCGCCTTTGCCTTCCCATTGAATAACAACAGCAGCATTTGGAGCTGCTCACTATGTCCATATGGTAGGATATTCTAACTTGGTGGTTTATTGATAGAACCAAAGTCAGATCTGAGTCCTCAGATGTAATAACAAATGGGGTTTCTACGTCAAAGGTGTGCAATTAATCATTGAGCAGCAATATGGTGTTATCCAGGTCTGCATGCATTTCTCAAGTAGCAGTCGCAATGTGTTCATTTTAAAATATTAATCAGTCACAGGTTTATTTGAAGGTGACAACTGCAGTTAGCTCTCAGGACCAAGGCCACATACTACAATCATGGCTAATAACATTCAAGCAGCAGCCAAAAACAATGCAAAGTACAGTTAGAATGAGCTAAAAGCAAATTACTGCAGATGCTGGAATCTGAAACCAAAAGAGAAAAGGCTGGAAAATGTCAGCAGGTCTGGCAGCATCTGTAAGAAGAGAAAGAGCTAACGTTTCGAGTCCAGATGACCCTTTGACAAAGCTCCAGTTTTGTCAAAGGGTCATCTGGACTAGAAACGTCAGCTCTTTTCTCTCCTTACAGATGCTGCCAGACTTGCCGAGATTTTCCAGCGTTTTCACAGTTAGAATGAGATTTGTGCAACTGTCAGGGTCAATATAGCACATTTGGCATCTTGAAGCTGTGTTTCAGATGCACCAGCAGACACATGAACATTTTGTATTCCAGCACTCGCAGTGCTCCAGAGATCATAGCCATCTGCATACCGTGCAATTTTGTAATACCAAGAGGCCTAACCATGGAGAGCAAGGACATCAAACTGCAATTACAGCCAAGGCATGATGTAGATGTTCTCCAAGAGAATGTTGCTGCACAAATAGCTGCGCAGGCAGCAAGATCAGTGTAGCAGAGACTCGTACCCAGAACATTCAGCTAAATGCCAAAACTTCTCTTTTAAGGAAAATGATACAGAGAAGGTGACTCTAAGAACTTTCTACAAATCTGTTGCAGATTCTCAACTGATTATCAATTTCCATTTTTTTTGCTGCGTTGCTACCTCTTTTACATAAACGAAAGAGTGTGTTTGGGCCAACTTCAAGCACAGTTCTTGGTATGAAATGTCAGTGATATTAGTATATTTTTCTGTTAGTATCTTTCAGCATTTGCTCTTATTGCTTGTGTGTTGGGTATGATTTCTAACTTTCAAGCTGACTGGGATTTCAATGGAAGATGCTTTGGGTTTAGATAGATAGCTTTGTGGATCCCTCGGAAGGTTTCTGAAATCACTACAACTGATTCAGCCTCTTATACAATTGCTGCGTATGTTCAGAATGCTGGGCCATCAGCTTGATGGTGGACTCATTTAGTTTCATTTTGTATAAGCTCTTTTTTGTGTTAATTAATTGTGGATCACAGATGGATGTTTTTCTTTCCAATATGTATTATGCAAATTAAGCACACAAACTGCATGAAGGTTATAAAACAAGGTTCGCTTATTCCACTGGCATCAAAGTGGGATCAATCCTCAAGGGAAAGCGTAACTCCATGAAATAAATTATTGACCGAGAATATTCAGTGCTGATATTCTATATCTCTATCCTAATCGAGGCCTTGGCTCTTCAATACAATCCTATTCTGCTTCCCAGCTCCTGGCTGCAGTCTTCTTCTCTCACACTCTCTTTCTCTTGAGGGCTCCTCAGACTTGGGTATCCTACCAGTTGGTTTGACTAGGGTTCCAATTCCCTTCCTAGCTGTTGAACCATCCTTGGGATCTTCAAGTTGCCCTAGGCTCCTGCCACATTGCCACTCACAAGCCCTGGATTAGTCCTCACTGCTTTGTCCTTCACCTCATGGCAACTGGCTCCATCCCTCAGCTTGTCAAAGACATTGCTCCCTGCAGGGAGAGGCCCATTGGGGCTGACCAGTTCCCCTGCTCGGTGCTCCCTCAACATCTCCACCCACTACTGGAGTTTCCATCAACACACCACCCCCCCCCCCCCCCCCCCCCCAAACTACAGACAGGTAACACACCAGAAAGCTAAAGGCAGTTTCCATGGTTATAGCTTACACTCTCACGGCGACAATGAGCACATAGCTATTAAATTTATTTTTGAACTGTCAGTAGCAACTGTGAATGCAATTCAGATTGGTATAGTTCCTTGAATGTACATTAATAAGTTCTATAAATCACATGTGTGATAGCAATTTTGCCCATCAGGACATTATATGCAGTAATAACAAGTGTTAAAAGTTTATTTATTAGTGTCATTTAATGGTTTCATTAACGTTGCAGTGAAGTTACTGTGAAAATCCCCTCGTCACCACACTCTGGCACCTGTTCGGGTACACTGAGGGAGAATTTAGCATGGCCAATGCACCTAAACAACACATCTTCCAGACTGTGGGAGGAAATCAAAGCACCCGGAGGAAACCCACATAGACACAGGGAAAACATGCAGTGACAGTGACCCAAGCTGGGAAGTGAACCCAAGTCCCTGGCGTTGTAAGGCAGCAGTGCCGCTAATGTGGTGACACAGTTTTCAGGAGTCCCTCTGAATAGTGTCCTAGGCCCAATTTTCTTCAGCTGCTTCATCAATGACCTTTTCTCCACCACAAGGTCAGAAGTGGGGTTGTTTACTGATGATTGCACAATGGCTGGCACCATTTGCGATTCTCAGATACTGAAGCAGGACCTGCGCAATAATCAGGTTTGGCCTGATAAGTCATGAATAATATGCGTGCCACAAAAGTGCCATGCAATGACCATCTGCAACAAGAGTGATTCTAACCACCACCCCTTGGCAATTAATGGCATTACCATTGCTCAATTCTCCCTATCCATTACCATTGATCGGAAACTGAACTTGATCAACCATATAAATACTCTGACTAAAACAGCAGGTGAGAGGATGGGAATTTTCTGGAGAGTAATTCACCCCCTGACTTCCCAAAGCCTGTCCACTATCTATAAGGCACTATTCAGGAGTGTGATGGATAACTCTCCGTATGCCTGGATAACCACAACTCCAAAGAACAAAGAACAATACAGCACAGGAACAGGCCCTTCGGCCCTCCAAGCCCGCGCCGCTCCCCGGTCCAGGATTGAATCCTGAATCCAGGATCCCCGCCCAATTTTCCAGCCTATCTACATACCAATATCCTATCCACCGAGCTGTCCCTCACAGCTACGATGCTTTGTTCATTACAACCTATTAACTCACCCCCACCCCCCTATTCCAGACCATGTGATCCCCAGGGAGAGGCGAAAACCCAGAGTGAAAAACCCCAGGGCCAATATGGGGAAAAAAAAAATCTGGGAAATTCCTCTCCGACCCCCTGAGGCGATCGAAACGAGTCCAGGAGATCACAATGGCCCTGATCGGAAAATGCTTCCCAACCCTAGTCATTTCCACTTCCATGAACACCATATGAATTCCCTGCCCCCGAGACAGGTTCCCAACTATCCGCAGTCTCGCTCTGTACTGGCACCAGCAAGATGATCATAGAATGAAGCCTTGAAACGAGAAACAAGGAACAATTAGCCCGCGCCGCTCCCTGGTCCAAACTAGACCACTCTTTTGTATCCCTCCATTCCCACTCCGGTCATATAGCTGTCTAGATAAGTCTTAAACGTTCCCAGTGTGTCCGCCTCCACCACCTTGCCCGGCAACACATTCCAGGCCCCCACGACCCTCTGTGTGAAATATGTCCTTCTGATATCTGTGTTAAACCTCCCCCCCTTCAAAGAACAAAGAACAGTACAGCACAGGAAACAGGCCTTCGGCCCTCCAAGCCTGTGCCGCTCCTTGGTCCAACTAGATGCTCAGCGAGATCTTAATGTCCTCGTGCATCAGTCGCTGAAAGTAAGCGCGCAGTCACAACAGGCAGTAAAGAAGGCAAATGGTATGTTGGCCTCCATAACGAGAGGATTTCGATATCAGGATAGGGATGTTTTGCTACAATTGCATAGGGCATTGGTGAGGCCACACCTGGAGTATTGTGTGGAGTTTTGGCGCCCTTGCCTGAGGAAGGATGCCTTTGCTGTAAAGGGAGTACAGCAAAGGTTTACCAGGCTGATTCCTGGGATAGCAGGTCTAAGTCAGTTAGGATTATATTCACTGGAGTTTAGAAGAGTGAAAGGGGATCTCATAGAAACTTATAAAATTCGAACAGGGTTAGACAGGATAGATTCCGAAAGATTGTTCCCAATGGTGGGGAAGCCCAGAACTACGGGTCATAGTTTGACGAGAAGGGGTAAACCTTTTAGAACTGAGGTGAGGAGAAATTTCTTCACCCAGAGGGTGGTGAATGTGTGGAATTCACTGCCATAGAATGTAGTTGAGGCCTAAACGTTGTTTGATTTCAAGATGAAATTAGATATAGCTCTTAGGGCTCAAGGGATATGGGGGGAAAGGGGCATCAGGATATTGAATTTGATGATCAGAATGAATGGCGGAGCAGGCTTGAAGGGCCAAATAGCCTATTCCTGTTTCTAGTTTCTATGTAAAATCCTAACACTGTTAGAATGATGCACAACACAAAAGGATTGACAAGATATTAATAGTATAATTAGCCGAACTTGAACTTCACAAAAATTGGAGTTCCTGTTTACGGGGAATAAAAAATGGTATTCATAACTTCTCTTTCTGTGGTTCACAGACAGAGGCTTTGATAAAATGAAGAGAAAATTTGGTCTGATAAATTAATAAAATTTATGATATAAAAACAGAAAATGCTGGAAAAACTCAGCAGGTCCAAGCAGCATCTGTGGAGAGAGAAACAGAATTAACATTTCAAATCCACATGACTCTGCTTCAGAGCCGGGACTTATGATGTTGTTCGGAGCACAATGGTATTTTAAGCTCTGACTAAGGTGCCTGCAAGACTAACATCGGCTTGCCTCTCACAGCAAGAGGACGTGTTCTCACAAATTTCATTGGTTTGCTGGAGCATGGTATGATGCACCTGTATGAGCAACTCAGAAGAATCATAGAATCCCAACAGGGCAGAAGGAGACCATTTGGCCCATCGAGTCTACACCAACCACAATCCCACCCAGGCCCTATTCCCGTGATCCTCATTTACCCTGCTAATCCCATGACACTAGGGTCAATTTAACATGGCCAATCAACATAACCCACACATCTTTGGACTGTGGGAGGAAACCGGAGCACCCGGAGGAAACCCACGTAGACACTGGGAGAATGTGCAAACTTCATACACAGTGACCTGAGGCCGGAATTGAACCCATGTCCCTGGCACTGTGAGGCAGCAGTGCTAACCACTGTGCCACCGTGCTGCCTAACACCTCCCCTGACATCTCCCCTGTAACATGAGCTGCAATTTTACTTCAATTGTTATTCCATGAACAGCCATCCGAGTGGTATAAACAGTGATATGGTTTTAACAACTGAGACTACAATGGGTAACACTTGTTTTTTCTCAAACTTCATTCCAGAGTTGTACCGAGAACTAGACTGAGAAAGGCAAAGATAAACTGGTTAGATCCACTTATCTCCACAGAGATGCATATGGGGCTCCCTATTTCTCTGAATTTCCAGGTTTTATATGAGGAAGATGAGATGTAAAGTTAGGGTCAGAGGGTGGCAAAGAAGATCAATGGACTGTTGCCCAAGTCTGGAGACAGGTGAGGAGAAGACCAGAAACTATTTAAAGGGCAGAGTATTGGAGGATACACCAATGGTGATATTTAAACCGGAGTGAAGATCCAGATGTGCAGAATCAGTTACAGGGCATAAAAAAACAATGATGAAATAGGAGGTCACCATAAGATCTAAAGCAGCGAGAAAATGTACTTTCCCCCAAGAGCATGACACTCTCACCAGGAATAGACTGAAACTACAAAATCAGTAGGCTAGTCATAGGCTCAGCGCTTAACAGCAGCAATGAGAAAAGGACTTTAAGATGATCAAAGTCACTTTAACATTTAAGCAAATGTGCAGCTGATAAGAGGACAAGCAGTTACATCGTGCAGAGCAGGTGTCATCCTGCATCATCAGATGCAGAAGCTTAGACAATATCCATAAAGGTGAGGAATTTAGAAGCCAAATTTGGGAAGAGATCCAGAGGTCAGAGCAGGGGAGTTCAAGCTAACAGTCGGTGCAGATTAAACTGACAATTAACCTGCAGTTAATGTTAGGATGCACCCATCATTAGAGGCAGGGGAAATTAAATAGTGGAAGAGAGATGATTGGGGGAGAATAGGCTAAGGATGGCAGCAGATGGCCAAGGATAGAAATGCACAGTAAATGGCTCCCTATGGAGCTAACCAACCATAAGCTATTTCTCATCTTCCTATCTTCCTTGTCTCCTGCTCATCCCCCAACAACAACCTGCCATTATGGGTGCAACATTTTAGCCCCTTATATCAGTTCTGTTATATATCATTTTAGAAGTAGGTGATGCAAGGTGTCAGTTATATTGCTTTCGCCTGAACAATTAACAGAACAAATTGAATCTGGCCAATTACTGCCTCATTATTCCACTCCATCATCAGCAAAGTAATGGAAGATATCATCCACAGTGCAATCAAGTGGCACTTATGCACCAATAACCAGTTCACCGATGCTCAGTTTTGTTTCTGCCAGGATCACTCGGCTTCAAATCTTGTTCTAGTCGTAATCCAAACAGGAGTTGAATTCCAGAGCTGAGCTGAGGTGAGATTGACAGCCCTTAACATCAAGGCAGCATTCAACTGATTGCGGTATCAAAAACCCCTTGTAAAATTGAACTCAGTGAGAATCATGGACAATCTCCACTTGCTGGAGTCATACCTAGCACAAATGATGATCATTGGGATGATGTGGTTGTTGGAGGCCATTCATTCCAACCCCATTTCAAGAATTCCAAAAAAAAGGAGTTCCTCATCCCAGGCCTAACTACTTTCAGCTGCTCCATCAATTGCCTTCCCTCCATCATAAGGGCAGAAGTGGGAATGTTAGCTGGTGAGTGCAGAGATTTCAGTCTCATTCACAGCTCCCCAGAAAATCAAGCAGCGTGCGCCTGCATATAAAGTAAGCCCTGAAAAACATTCAGGTTTGGATTGATAAGCTGCAAGCAACATTCGCACCACATATATGCCAGACAATGACCATCCCCAAGTAGAGAGAACCTAACCAGTTTCTGATAACATATCAACATCCTGAGTGTTATTATTGCCCTGAAATTTAACTGGATCAGCCACGTTGTGGCTATTGGAGCAGGTCAGATGTTGGAATTCTGTGGGAAGTAACTCCTCTCCTGATTTCCCCAAAGACTTTCCACTGTCTACAAGGCAAAAGTCAGAAGTGTGCTAGAATACTGCCCACTTGCCTGGATGAGTGTCATTCCAATAACACTTGAGATGATCTACCCCATCCTGTCCTGGACAGTACAGCAACCCACTTCATTGGCACCCTGTTTACCACCTTTAAACATTCACTTCCTCCACTTGCACATTCTAGGAGCAAATCTTTATAGTAACAACAACCACAAAAAATACAGGATATTAGCACAAGTAAAATGGCAGTTAAACCGCCATGGAATTTTACGTCATACTTGGGTAACACCAAAGGAAGCTGTCCCCATCCCCAGCCATAATGGAGGCTCCAATCATACAATGCAACATCTCTTCCCAGGATATATAGTCTGTCTGTACCATAACAGGAGTTAAGCGAAGATGCTATAACCCCAAAATAAATTAAATACAAAAAATACACAAGCCCATAGATTCTAGGTGGGATTTCCTCACCCACTGTGAGGACCTATCGGGCCCTATACATCACCTTCATATTAAACCACCTGCTCACCTCCCTGCAATGGGGCTACTTATTTTAAGCATGATTGTAATAAAGGATACCTGGTGAAAAATTTCACTGCTATATATACCAGGATTGCAAGAGAAAACAGATTAAAAATCTCACAGCTCTAATACCATGCAACCTACACAACACACTCTTTAAGAGGAAGAAGTACACTGTAAGATGCATTCCATTAAGCATAAATGAAGGCACCAGGATATCAGAATACCAGGATAACAAGTGCAAATTAGCTATCATGTACACTCATGAGTTTGCACCTATCAATGTGATAAATCATGTAACAGAATCAATTAAGAGATGGAATTACAGGGGATACATTCAACGATTAACAACGATTGACAAAGAACTGCAAAATATGACTCTAAACAGGATGGTCGGCAAGATTTCAGGAGTTCAGAATCTCACAGGATTTCCCATATCAATGTGATAACTCACGTAACAGAATTAATTAAGAGATAAAATTACGGGATAAGGATGAATGAACGTCCTTGGATTCATCAGGATATCAAGCGAAAATTCACTGGTATGCTCACTCATAGGATTGCCTCTACCAATGTGATAAATCACATAACAGGATCAATTAAGAGATGTAATTCCAGGGGATACATTTAAGGATTGACGACAACAAATTGCAGAATGTGATTCTAAACAGGATAATCGGAGGAATTTGCCTCATGGTTCAGTCACAGTATTGTCATCGCCAATATGAGAAAGCATAGTAATGGATCAACATGAGGAAATAATTCCAGGGGGCACAGTCCAGTATTAACAAGGAGCTGCGAATCACGGTTCTGAATCATTGCCTTTCACAGGTTCTAAAAAAGCCGAAGCCTCAACAGGATTGTCGAACATCCTAACAACCCTTTGAGGATAACCCTCAGGACAGCAGCATAGTGCAGGGCATACTGAATTCCTAAAGTCTTCAAATACTTCTTGACCACATTGAAGCCTTCACATTTTGCTGCACTGCCGCCAAAAAGTCCTGGAAGAACGAGACTTTTGCACCATCATAGGGCCAACTCCCACCTCATCTGGCAACTTCCAAATCTCTCTCTGGTGGTCCCTGAGGCAATGGAAATGTATGATAATAGGTGTGGACTTTGGTTGTCCCTGGATCTCAAGGATAGGATATGATGCATCCCTTCAAGTTTGATCTGCCCTGCCTTCATGTCAAGGTAAAAAAACGTGCACCCAGCCTTCAAAAAATATAACCAGGAGCCTGTCTTCAGCTCCCTCTGGAAAACATATCACACGGATATTCTTTCTCCAGGCCTTGATATTCCAGATTCACCCAAATATCTGACATACTATGCAGCTGATTCTCAAAGAATTTCAGCCGAGCTTGAAGTGGCACTTCTAAAATTAAGGATTCTACCTTCTGCTTCATTGAGCCTCCTGCCGGCATTCTGCAGTTTATCCCAGTGAGCATTAATGTTCTGTGTCAAAACACCAAGTCTGTCGTCCATAACTTTGATAATGATTGCAGTCATTTCCTGCAATGCCTTTGAGAGCACCGGGCCCAGAGCCAGCTCCCCAACCAGGTCGCCATGTTGAGGGCCCAGCTCCACCCCAGGTGTCTCCCACTGCTCCTTTTTTATCAAGGATTTTCCTGACACTCTTCTGCAGTCTAGCTTCAGTATTCCCCAAAAATGTTCCAAGAGCTGTGCATCAGGATAAAAAAAGCATTAAAAATGAGCAGTGCCAGAGCTCGCAGAAACATAATTGTTCCTGCATTCACATCATGTGACCCCCCCCCCCCTTCCCCCTCAGGACGAAGTATGAGACCGGGACCAAAGACAATGGAATTGTTCCTACCAATGTGACTCATTCAACTTTGGATGTCAGGAAATATAGAGACAGGATGAAGAAGGATGGTGGAGAGGTGGAGCCGTGTATTATCATGCAGAAGATAAAGCAGAAAATTGATAGGGAGAAGGGAGTGATCCTTTTGATTCCTCTAATCATCCTTTGACAGCTTCAGCATTGTTAGCTCAAATGTTCTTACATGGTTCTCTTTTTAAGGTTTAATTTGGCTTAAATCTATTTATCCACATAACTATTTGATACACCTTCTTTCACCTTAATGAAATGTATATTTATTGTGTGCTCAACCCATCACCCATTTCAAGTTTTCTCCTTGCTAACCCATTGACTAATTTACTAACTTTGCTGCTTACTTAATTTTTGCCGGATCCCTCCTTATCTTAATAAGAACAAAGTGCTGTGGATGCTGGAAATCTGAAATAAAAACAGAAAATGCTGGAAAAAGCAAGTCTGGTAGCATCTGTGGAGAGGAAAAAAAACAGTGAATGTTTCAAGTCCGTAGGTGGTCCTGGTTGTGTATGTAAATAAGAGGCCTGATGCCTATTTAAAATGGCCTTGTCAAAATTATTCAGCAATGAGGAGAGCTGCAGCTATGAAAAACACATCACAGAAATAGGCATAAACCTTTTCTGCAAGTTGGAATTAGATTGTGGTTAATCAACATCTTAACTCTATTTACCAACCTTTGACCCATATCACAAGCCACCTTTACCTGAACAAAAAAAATGGCAATGCCAGTCTTGAGAATTTCAGTTCACTTCAGCATCCGCAGTCTTTTGGAGAGAAAGTTCCATAATTCCACTACCTTTTTTATAAAGTTGTTCCATGAGCAAGACGGTGTAAGTAATTGTAATCATTCATGAAAGGATAGGGCGCAGAACTGCTTTATATGCATTCTAATTTTGTGTGCTCTGCAATATACATTTTAATTAACAGAGTGCAATGTGGTTGTATCGGTGAGGGTTTTTAAAAAAATTCTCTGGTAGGTAAATTGCATCCCTATGCAGCAAAGTGACAATTTGTACAAAGAGAAAAAGACATCTGAGTTATCATCTGACAATTGACCCCTCATGCAAGAATTAATTTAAAGGCTGCTTACAACTTCAAGGTTTGTTTCCCACAGAATGAACATGTTTCCAGCTGGAAATTTACTTGTGCTAATTAGTTGTGAGCTATTGAAACATTCGAGAGCTATAGGCCTCTTATAATTGTAAAAAAAAAACCTTGATTTTGTCACCATTCTGTGTTTGCAAAGAAGTGCAATCCTGATTTATTTGTTTACTATTGAGCTGCAGCCCGAGGAGCATTGTTAAAGAAATACTGCCCACATTTAGTCATGATCTAATATTACATATTTTCAAAATTAATCAGCTGTTGCAGTTAGACATTTGTTCAAAGAGGGCCAATTAATTCACACCCATGTTTGCTTCCCAACTAATTATGCTATTCTCCTATTAAAGAATTTGAATTTGACACCGAATGCTATTATTCGCAATCCTTTTATTGCATTTGACCAAATCTTGAAATGCTAAATGAGGCTTAATTTGGTGAAAGGGCATAAAGGGATGCTAAGTGGACATGGAAGTTTGGTTCAAACTGCTGATTGCCATAATTTGAACTTGCCTGAAGGTTTGGTACCCAAACACTGATTAGACAGAACTTTCATGAAGCCACATATGTTGCATCCATGCACTTCCATCGAAGTTGGAGTGGGATGACTGATCACACAGCACCAAATCTGAGAATGTTTCATGGACTGAGTAAGTTGGTTCACAGATTTTGGAGATGACACCAAAGATCCTGATGGAGCAGGTCCAGAGGAGGAGCAGTGTCCTGTGCCCACAAAGGAGAAGGAGTATACTTGCCCTCCTGTCTCACTTTGCCTTGGCATTACTATGACTGGACTCATGTACTTCTCCTATTCCTCCTGGAAACCCAAGCAAAATGCCAATGCTCAAACACTGCCTTTCTCCTGGTGACTTCTATAAGGTAGAGTAGCACAGCATTCACTCCAAGTTCAAAGTATCCATGAAAGCCTTCTGATGTGTTTCAAAAGTTTTCTTCAAACCTCTAACAGCAAGTGAATGGTAAAAGATTATGTACTTTTTTTTCGTGGTCAAAGTCCTCTGCAACAACTTGTTTAGTCCCAATTAATTGGTCTTTGTTAGGAGCTGGCATTAGGTCAAGCACTATCCATCAAAATATCAAACAACCTCCTTAATGAATGATAATAGGCAATTTAAGTGGCAATTAGTCTCTTAATCCTCTGAGTGTCCATTCCTAGTGTAAGTTTCAACCCCTTTACCAAGATGATATCTTGTGCTACAAATGGGCTAAACCAACATTTCAGCTTAAGATAAAAACAAAATTACTGTGAATGCTGAAATCTGAAACAAAAACAGAAAATGCTGAGAAATCTCGGCAAGTCTGACAGTATCTGTGGAGATAAAATAGAGCTAACGTTTCAAATCTGGTTGACTCTTCAACTGTCAGAACTGCTGAGATTTTCCTTCTTTTCTGTTTTTAACTTCAGCTTGGCCACCTCAGAAGCTATTTGAGAAAAAACTGTCTTGAAGCAGTGGTCACATACAGTAATAAATGCCATTACTCCCAGTATTCCTTTGGGTGGAGATGTAACCTGCATTAAACCTTTACTTCCAATCTTTCTCTGCAAATCGTGAAGGAAAGCTCAAGATTTTTATCGACCTCTAGTTACGCAAACTGTACCCAAGATGATTTATTACTGCATGACAGGTGTTATTGTGAACAACATTCCCAAAAATGAGGTAGTTCCTACCAAATAAGAGATGCTTTTCTCGTGATGGCTTAAGCATATAATCAAACATAGTTTTAATTCATAATTATTTAATCATTATTGGTGCAGTAATCCCTGAAGCATTTGGCCATGAACAACTTTAACCATTTTATTATTTCTAACCACAGTGCAAATCCACAAGCCATCCACATGTTCAAAAAAAGCGTAAGCCTTAGGCATAGGAAATTAAAATAAATCCTAATTCTACATACATATGTATACATGAATGGGAAACCTATCAGTAAATGTCTTGTTCAGATTGTTTAAGGCACTGAATGAAATATATTTTACATTTAAAGTATCAGGTTGGCATTTTCTCAACTGTATAAATGTTTTAAAAAGTCTGCGGATCAGTTAGTTTTAAAAAATACTTTTTTTCTTATTTAATTTTATGTTAGATTACATTGGTGTCTGAGCAAGTAAATGTAACTCAGTACAAATATCTTGGAGCAGAATTGACAAGTAATAAAACCTCAAAGGATGCCTGGATCAGAATAGAAATGTCAGCCCAATTCTTCAATCACTTGAGGAAAGTCTGGAAATGTTCCAATGCGAGTCTGAATTCTGAACTTAGCCTTTGAGGACTCTGAGCTACTCATCAGTCAAAACTTGCATCTTACAGGAAGGCTACAAAAAAGAACTCTAAAGTTTTAGTTGCACAATCCTCACCAATACTGACAGTACATGCCCAAGAGCAAAACAGAAAAATAATGACTAAACATAATCTGCAGTACCTCCAGGTTAGACAAAAACAATGTTTGGATATGGTTCAGGGATGCCAGGTTTTCATTTACCCAAGATAGGTTTCTGACAGACACTACAGAGGACATGGGAAGTAATATGAACCCATCTGTGATAGACTGACCATCTGCTGGAAGAATTGATGAAAAATATGCTGCAGGTTACCCAACAGTTTTCTTAAGCATGCTTGTGGCAGGTTAAGTAGTTCAGGGCATCATGGATTTAAATGGTGAATCGCTGTTGCATCAATATCAACAACTTCTTGTATGCATATGCAGCACTCCTCTCATTTTATAAACAAAAGCATAATGCAGCAGATATTGGAAATCTGAAATAAAAATGTAAAATGCTGAAAATACGTAATTCGTCAGGCATCAGCTTTGGAGAGAAACTGAGGTAATAGGTCGGATTTCCAATGAAATAAAGCTTTAGTGCAGGTTACATCTCTACCCAAAGGAATACTGGGAGTATTAGCTTTGGGGGCAATTTTCTCCATATGGCTCCTGTGGTCTGCCTGGTGGATACTTACTGGGTGGCATCGGGGTATGAGGGGGCATGGCACTGGGTGTGGGGATTGAAATGGAATGGAGGAACATGGGTGGCATGTTGCGGGTGTGAGGGGTGAAGGCTAGAGTACCTAACAGCTTCTAAAACAACTGGGCAAAGTCCCATACAACTGAAGCAGGCCTTCTAACTAGCTCGCCTCGGCACTTTCCCACCCCCATGGCTACTAAGCATCTGCTTCCAGTGTCAGCGGGCCTGAATCAGCACCATCTCTCCAGAGTGAAAATTGTATCAATTGAGCCCCTTTAACCAAGCCAGGAGTGCAAGGTCAGGACATTTTATCAGATTACCGCATTATCAAAGACAAAAATCGTGTCTTTATAATTTATCAGCAAATGAAAGCTATTATAAATAATCTATGAAATCTCATTCATTATTTGAAGGCATTGTTAAGCAAATCTTATCACGTCACATAATATTTAGTTCACACTGGTTTATACCAGGTAACACCTGTTCTCCAGCTTAGCTTTTTTTGCATGCGTTTATCAGGAGTTTAGTCTATATTTGATACATTCTTTTATACTTCACCTGACAATCACAACCAGTTCATTCTTGTTATTGGTGAATACTTTTATTTAGGAAGGGAAAAGCTTATTCCATTCCTTTGAAAAGTATGTGCTAAATATGCCCAACCTCTCAACATAGCTGTCACCCCATGAATCAATCTAATGAACCTTTGCTGCACTGCCTCCAATGAAGTATATCCTTGGATATTTCATCTCTAATCTGTTTCCTGTTGCTGGCATGAACCAATTTCATTTCCATTACCTTTTTAAAGTGGCTTCTTTTTTTTTTAATTAATAGTTTGGTCACATTATCTTTCAATGTGCTGATTGATTTATATTATGAACTTTGTAACTCTTTTTTTTCTCGTTGAGCATTGCCACCTCATCAAAATCCATCGCCCATTCATCTCTCTTGTCCTGAAGGGGAAGCTGATTCAAAGATGCAATTTTTTGAGGACTGGCAGTTGTCCACTTGACATCTGGCAACTCGGTATAGACCACAAATTGAGCTTTGCACCCCATAGATTTGCAATATTTTAGTGTCACACCATGTAATGCAATTACCCATCCAAGCATAGCTTTGTTATAAACTATCTAATGCCTTGAAAATTAAATTTTATTAGCATTGGGAAGTTTCATTGGCACAATGGCCTCTGGCATGATTGAACATGAATTTGCAGACCATATACCATATTTTGATAGTATTTTTTCAACCAGCTTTTATGAATAGGCACAGAAAGTGTTAGAACATGTGATGTGACTTCTCTTAAATATCTGGCTCCAGATGAAAAGAATCCACTGAAAATATTTTAGCTTCTGTAATAAATGGCACTTCGAAATGCAATTTGTAGAGTAAGATTCTGGTGAGAGCATCAGGCACATGCAGCCCCTTCCCACTTTTGTACACAATGCGAAGATTGTAACATTGCATCTTTAGCATCATGTGTTGCATCTCAGACGCAATGTGGAGCGGCTTTATTTAAGATGGTTATGAGTGGCTGATGATCTGTTTGGATAGTTGCAGGACAACCATATGTGATGTCAAAAAATTTATCACAGGTAAAGACTAAAGCAAAAAATTCCTTTTCAATCTGGGCATAACGGGTCTCCATGTCAGTGAGGGTACTTGATGCAAAGACCCTGGCAGAATGCTCTGGAATTCTGGATGCAGACTGCACCAAGCCTGTACTAGGAGGCATCAGCTAATATAAGTATAGGTGCTCGAACGTCAAAGTGTTGGGGCACTGATGGGGCTACAAGTGCTTGTTTGAGTCCATTGAAAATCACTGCGTAGTGCTCTTGCCAGCACCATTCAACATCTTGGTGGCGAAGTAGACAAAGAGGTCCAGAGATTCACTGACCTCTCTAACACAGGATGAACCTGAAAAGATAGTCTATCATACCAAGAAAGTCCTGTAGGGTGTGCTTGTCTATAGGAATGATCATCTGTCATATAGTAATTTCTGGATCAGGCTTTAGACCATCATCTATGAGTAAATGGTCCACATAAGGAACCTGGTTGACACTGAATCTGCATTTCATAGGGTTAAGCTTCAGCTGTATCGTCCTGATTCTGTCAAGGATGAGACGGAGATGTGCATTATGTTTTTGCAAAATACGACCCCAAATCAGGATGTCATCAACAATGACTTCACAAGGTTGGCCTGCAAAGAGTTGTTTCATGCCCTGCTGGAAGACCTCGCTGCCAATGGAGATCCCATAGGGCATACAAAGAAAATGATATCTGCTTAACACAGACATGGATGTGGTTAGTTTTAAGGATTCTTCATCTAATGGGATCAGCCAGAACCCACATTTTGCATTGAGGATACCTTAGCACTTGGCAAATTTGCAAACACCTGTTCCATTGTCTTTATAGAGTGATGAGGTCTGAGCAGCTCCTTGTTCAAGTGCACTGGGTCAATACATATCCTGACCATGTCATCTTTCTTTACTGCAGCCACCATTGCTGAAACCCATTTTCGTCTATTGGAGTTATAACACCACATGTTGTCACCCAATACAGCTTATTAACTACTTTCTGCTTCATGTCTACTGGTACTAGGAACACAGATTGTAGGTGCTCCCGAACCATCTAGTCTCTGTGCTATATACAACTGGTAACTTACCACTGATGTCACAGTTGAAGAGGTCTTTGTATGCAACTATCTCTGGGGCCTAGTGTTACAGAACACTTCGGAACTAAGTTGAATGAGCCCCAGTGTAATCCTGTCCCAAAGATCTAGTAGTAGGTTTATATTCTGGTCAACTACATAAAACTTGAAACTGCCCTATGTGCAGTAAATGGTGGCTACACCATCAGTGCTGATGGTTTGTCAGTCAAAAGCTACATGGTCTGCCTGGGTTCTGGTGCTGCATATGGGTTTAGTTCCCGGAACATTTTGCTGGACAGTATGTTACGTTTTGCTCAATCTTTACCTTCAGTCTTGCATTACTGCAAATCATGTTGAAGGTAGTGAAGGCCTTGCCCTTTTCTATGACAGTGTCGACACTCTCAATGGAGTGTTGTTAGAGGCTTCATAGCTTCGCTGCTTTGGCTAAGTTCCAGTTCATTCACCTTACTGACACTTCTACCCCTGAAGGACCGATCAACTGCCACGTCGCTGATGGCAGAGGGGTCTGCTGTAGTTTCTATCTGCAGTGTTTAGCAAAGTGATTCCATTTCCCACATTTGTTGCATCTTTTACAATATGCAAAACAAGCTGTTCTGTTCTGAGGATGCAGGCCACTGCAGTTGGAGCAGGGTGCACCTCTTATTGAAAATACTTCTGTTTCCCACCTAAAGTCTCTGCTTTTTTTCTGATTGTTTGTTCAACATGCAGGTACTAATGCCTGTTTGTAATGTTAGATCTTTCTCTCACGGCAGCTGACTAAATCACTATGAATTCCACAAACAATTCAGCCCTGATTAGTTCATCAGGAAATGTTCCAAATGCACATTTATTTGTCAATATTTTCAGGGTGGCCGTGTAACTCATAACTCAGAAAACTAGGGGCAAGAGTAGACAACGTAGCCCCACGAACCTGCTCTGCCATTTAATATGATCATGGCTGATCTCATCTCAGCCTCAACTCCACTTTCCTGCCCATTCCCTATAGCCTTTCAAACCCTTACTAATTATAAATCTGTCCACCTCTTCCTTAAATTTACTCAAATTTCCAGCATCTACCACACTCTGGGTAGTGAATTCCACAGACTGTGGTGCTACTGTGCCCTTAAAAAATGTATTTTTTAATCATGTTCTCTGCAGTTTGTAAGCAGCTTTGTTTTTTTTTTCATTGTTGCTGACCTGTCTGCTTAGATATTCTTTTATTGCTGTTTAAATGGGGTTCTGTTTATTTTTAATCTTGGCCAAATGCACTTTCTGGGAGCTTATGACCTTTTGAATTGTTGTGGGAAGATTGATTGCCAGGTCAGGTGGGACAGTTTTGTTTCCTCTCCCAAGTGTTCTTACTTCCAATTTTGGTTGCTGGTTAGTTAGAAGGTGTTTGAACTTCAGGCTGGACGCAGTGTTCTGTCTCTCTCTCTCTTTCCCTGGTGTTTTGGGAAGCTGTCCTGACTTCAAGCTTGTCTGTGTGTGTGGAGAAAGTTACAAAATCCAGCAAAACATGAGCACAAGAGCTTTCTGAGCTAATCCCACAGATTGTTTTGTTTATAGGATTTGTTGGTTGAAACAGTGCATTTAGCTGTTAAGGTTTATACAATATAATGGTTGGGTTTTTTTTGTTTATAACTGGTAAAAGTCATTGTTAATTTTCTTTCTGTATGTTAACTGTATTCTTAAATAAACTTTGTTTGCTGAAAGCTCCCGAGTGGGTCATTTGAATCATCCCTGAAATGAAACATCCCATGCTCACCCTAGCCAAATTCAAAGTGCAAAACTTATGATCCAGGCGGACTTCATAAAATAGTTTGGAGTTTCTGACTTGGATTATAACAAGACTCGTGACCCTTTGAGAGAAGTAATTTCTCCTCATCTCTGTTTTAAACCTGCCACCTTATCCTGAAACTATAACTTCTTGTTTTGGATTGCCCAACATGAGCAAACATTCTCACCATGTCTACTTTGTCAATCCCTCTTATCATCTTGTACACCTCAATTAGATCTCGCGTTCTTCTAAACTCCAGGGGGTATAGGCCTAAACTGCCCAATCTCTTTGATTCTAGAGATGAGGGATTTACAATCTAATGAATCTCCTCAATCTATTGAATCTCCTCTGAACCGCCTCCAATGCAACTACATCCCTCGTCAAGTAAGTGGACCAAAACTGAACAGAATATTCTGTAAGATTGTATTGACTCATCCGTTCTTTGGTTTGTCAAACTGAATGCATGTCTGTCAAGGAATTTTTTTACCTGAAGACAGATATTCTTGAAGCATTTTAGGATTATTTCAAGGGTCCTATTTTTCCTCCTTTATCTAGAAAACAAAAGACTCAAATTTCTCAGGGCCCGCTAAGTTTAATAAGGTATAAGCCTTTTTTGACTTGTCAGACAATGCAGCGCCGTAGTAAATATGCCACTCCTCAAACCTTCCCAATTATATGCAATGTTTTCATCAAAGACGAACAGGTTGATGTGGTGACGTTTTTGGGCCATACTGTTAACTCCTGACAACATGTAAACATGTGTGTTCCCAAAACACTGACAACAAGGACTTTAACGAAGAGTAGTTCATTCACTAGCTCAGCAGCTACTTCATACTTCTACTCTACCCATACTCCCAGGGATAATGCCTGCACGTCTGACAGGTGTCATCTTTTGTAGCCATGTCAACATAGTATTGACAGCTTGCAACATTCTCTGTTTAATATTTATATTTTTGCCATAGATCTATATCTACAAATCTATGACCATCCTGTGATGATGGTATTTAATAGCCACTCCCACGCAACATGACACCAACACCGCATGCATGTACATGCATGCATGCACAAACAAGACCACGCATGCACAAACATGCACATGCATCCACACGCATGCACACACACACAGATACTTTCGCTATCTCTATTTTTCCATCTCATTATAGGTTCTGAGGAAGAGTCTGATAAATTATAAGCTTTATTATAGAAAAGAAACATTAAAAGTTTCACAAGGAGCTTTTGAAACATATATGTGTTTGAAGATTGTTGAGCAGGCACATAGATCCCAGGTAATTGGTATGATCATAAGATTACGTGAACTTTGTAAAGATGAAAATTATTAATTTATTTTTTGTTTAAATTTCAGGTCCAACATCATGGGTCCCTTCAGTTACAGCAGTCGGCCAGCCTGCCCTAATACCTCCCACGTATGGGATGGCGCAGCCACCAGCATTCAATGTTCAAGGTCCAGTGATTGGAGTTACACCCACAATGCCACCTCCAGTTCCCCCTCAACTTCCACTAATGACAGCGCATTATCAAGTACAACATCCTTCACAGCCTTTAACCAACATGGTTGTCAATCTGCAGAGTCAGCCTTTGTACACAACTAGTCAGCCGATTACCATGTCCCCTCTCACTGGGGTGGGTCAGGTGACTCAGGCTGTCCCAAGCACAGTAGGGAATGGTCACATGAGTTGTCCCATTCTGCATCCATCTGCTGTGCCCTCAGCAGCTCTTCCTAGTAATGCTCAAGGAGTCAATGAGCAAGTTGTTTCCCATCTTCCTTTAAATCCACCACAAATTGAAGACAACAGAAATGGTGTGCAGATGTTACGGACTGTTGGGATGGGAAAGTACGAGTTTATGGACCCTTGGCATCCAAAAGGTAGGTCCATTAAATGCTTTATTGTCCATTTCAGTATCTATCTATGCTTCCTTAATGCCCTTTTTGACTTGGTACATCATGGTCTACAGACTTGTAGAAGAAGTTGATAGTTGAGATATTGGGTTTTACGCAACTCTCTGTGCTTACAACTTTTAAACCATTTTTGAGAGAATTCTATTATTTTAAAGCAATGTTTTGAGAGCAGCCTTAATAAATGTCTCCTAAGTACAATCGTTCCTTCCTGTTTCAATTAAATTATTCAGCAGGTATTTGAGATAATTGGCAAGAAGTATCATTTTTGAAATACCAGGGCTTATTACCCAGGAAGGACAATGGTGATATTTTGCAATTTTTAATGAATTGCCTTTGTGGCTGCACAGTTTATTATCCTTAATCATCCTAAGTTGTATAACTGAAATTCCTGAATAGCGTCAGTGACCTACAAGTGCTTATCTATTACACTATTCACTGCTTATTTAAATATAGAACTTAATTGGTTGCAGGGAAGGCTGTTGAGTTCTTCATAATTTGCAGTAAGGTCAAGTGTTCATCAAGGAATTGAATCTGAAGCAGCAAGACTTCAATAAAGCAAAATTGTACACTAAATTATGAATCTAGAATGTAACTCTGTATATTCATAAAGAAGGCACCCAAAGGCAAAAGGAATGCATCTGTGAAATAGAAACCACTCTACAGGGGTAGAAAGAATGCTGGAAATCTGAAATTTAAAACAAAATGGTGAAAGGGATATACAACCAGGCAATCAAAATCTGAAACAAAAATAATTTTCTTCAAATCTGGGACAGCAGCTTATCTTACTCTTTAGTTTCTTAAAATGCTGTGCATTTTTGGCATTTCCTGTTACTCTTGAAACACCCTATTTCGACTTTTGCCTCAACTAATTTTAAGTATTATTCTTGACTGTCCTTATTCAACTTGTATTAAAAGTCTCATATATATAGAGCAACAAAAGCTTGATTTAAAATAATTGTGCCCTAAAAGAATCTATTTGCATATTCCTACATGCTAATCCATTGCTATATGTAAAATACCATACTTCTGAGTTGAATCGGTTGGAAGCATTTCCTCCATTTATCCGATAGAAAATTAGTTATTTTTGCCCTTCTCATTCATTTATAGGATTAAAAATGAGAGCTGATTTGCATTCGTACAGCACTGCTCATAAAAAAAATTCCCCCAAGGTGATTCAGAAATAAATAAATGCTGAGCTAAAGAAGGAAATACTAGCAAGAGTGGTTAAGTTTTAGCTATAGTGGTGAGTTTTGCTGATGGCTATAAAGGGAGAAGGAAGGGGGATGCAGGGTTTTAGGAAGGCAAATCTAGTGCATGGCTTCTTGGCAGATGCAGACATAACCACAAGCAGGAGGGTGAAGAGAGATATGGAGGCACAAAAGGCTAGATTTAGATAAATGAAGAGTTTGGGAAGGGTTGGAGTGGTTGTAGTTATACCTAAAGGAGTTTACGGAGATAAGGAGGGAAAAGATAATGAAAGAATTCAAAGCTCATGTTGAGATATTATTTTGGGAGTTTAGGCATCTGGGAGCCAAGAGAAGGAGCGATGGGCGATTTTTTTTTTCTAATTTTGTGTAAAATAGAAGCTGCAGCTCGGTTAAGCTGTAATTAGAATATGACGCAAATAATTGTGGACTGGTATTTGGATAATATGAACAAGAACTCATTTTTGATAGATAGGAATGTGGAGAGGAAGGAGGGAGAATCAAAAAAACGTTATATTTTCATCAGTTTTTAAAACACTTTCTTTCCTTAGTGAAGCAAAACCATAAATCTAATCATTTTTGTTCTGATATTCACATTGATGCCGAATGCTTTTGAGTGAAATTCTTCTGCTATTAATACTAAGTTTTAAATCAAGCAAACTTATTTTACAAGGAAATGCATTAAGTGTTCATTACGTGCATCATGTAATTTGCAGCCTATAAACCACTTGCTGGTGCAATGTTAACTATGGCAATGCCAAAAGAAATCAGGTGGAATTTTACGAGATTTTTTCGAAGTGTCCAGCTAGCGTGAAAAGGGGAGAGATCCTGTTCCAATTTTTGGACTCGTTTTCACTCCCAATCTTATGCACTCAGTCATTGAAAATATGGGCTAGACCATTTCTAGCCGCTAGAGGCAGTGGGTGGGGCTTAACTCGCTACACAACCTGCAGCTCAGATCGGAGCCACAAACTGCACATGTGCAGGAAAAACACCAAAAACAGCTGTTCTCCTGACAGATCCCCCTGCCTGCCCCCTCCTCTCAGGCCAGGTAAAGCCTCCCACGCCCGCTACAGACATTGGGGACCACCCCAACATTACTGACCCCCTTACCTCCCCCCCCCCCCCCCCCCCCCCCAACCAAGAACCGCCTTGCACATGGCCTCCTCATCACCCCCCTGGCCCCGATTGCTGAGTGACATGACCCTCTCTCTCCCCTGCCCAAGATCATCACAGAGGCACATTCCCCCATCAGCATATCTGCAAGTGCTGACTTGGCTTTCTCCCTCCTCTCCATGGTAACAAGGCAAACTGCATTGAACTCACTGAATGCTCTAATGGGTGTGTGACTCGCTCAAACTGCCTGCAGCTGATCTGCCCTAACAAGGGAGAGCTTGGATGGACAGACAGGCAGGCAGTGCAGGAAGAAATGACCTCAAGGAAGACAGCCCCCAGATCTTTGGATGCAGATCTTGACAGGTTGCTGGAGGCAGTGGAGACAAGGCGGGACATCCTCTTCTCCCAGCTGGACACCACTCCAGGGGAAGGGAAGGGAATGCAGGCTGGGAGGTCGTGGCAGCATGCGTGAATGCCAGGGCACTGGCCAAGAGGACCGGAAAGCAGTGCCGCAAGAATCTGAATGAGCTCATCTGGACAGCAAGGGTGAGTGTTTAACTTCATCGAACATCTTCCCTTGAATGATCCCCAGATCTCCCCATCCCCACCCCAGCCTGCATGCTTCCAACCTCTGACTCCCAAGCATCTCCCTCCCCTCCCCCCCCTCAAGAGTATCACAACCCTTTCTCTCTGAGGGCCACTCCCTGATACCCTCCAGGACTCGAGCCATCAGATTTTACATGCCTCCACAGGAGAAGAATTCCCATAATCACCAGGAGAGGGCAAAGGAGTGTGCCTGAGATCCGGATCATCGCCCCCTTTGAGGAGCGGGAACTGGAGCTTGCGGGAGAGGAGGGGATCCACACGGTAAGGGACAGCATGGCCGGGCTGGAGCATAGAAGTGAGCACCTGCCAATCCTCCACTCGTTGGAGATACCTGAAGTGAGTTGCATGCAGCCTAGATTCCTTTCCCTCCCTTGCACTTAACCATGTGTCCTGTGTGGCAGGGAGGGACCCCAACATGCTGGGGCCATTTGGCATCGCGGTCCCTACTGCTGCTCCCACCGATCCTGCCCCTTACAGGTCGGAAGACTCCTCGGAGGAAGCCGATGAAGGGACCTCCGACACCAGTTCTGTGTCAGCTTCCACCTCGCAGTTCACCATCCCAGAGACTCTCCCATTGGTGGGTCAAGTTAGTGGTGAGGCATCTGGGTCACTCGCTGGTGCGCACAACACATCTGCTGATGTACATTGGGTGGAGGACGGAACGTCCGAGGCCTCTGGCACCAAGGGGCCCGCCAGAGGCGAGGACTCAGCTGGCCCCAGGCTACATGTTGGGCCTCTGAGATCACTTCTCCCTCAGCTGCTGGAGAGGCAGCAACAGAGCCAGGGAATGCAGGAGGGGCTAACATCCACACCGGACCAACTGCAAGGCTGCTGGGAGGAGTCCCAAAGCCTTCAGACGGACCAGCTATTGCATGTCTTGCGTGGTTCCCAGGTCAACACTGCAAGGTGGCGTCCGCGATGGAGAGCCTAGAGCAAGAAATCATCACTAAGACTGGTAAGGTCCGAGCGATGGCCAAGTCACAGCAAGCCACAGCGGAGTCCCAGGGGGCCATGGCTGAGTCACAGCAGACTACAGCTGAGGGACTCAGCAGGCTTATTGAGATTCTGTGGCCCATGACTGAGAGGTTCGAGAGCTTGCAGGAGACCCAGCGGGACAGCGCTGAGACAGAGCAAGGCTGCAGCCTTTGAGAATGTGGCCCAGGCACAGAGGGCCATGGCTGAGGGGCTGCAGAGCATGGCCCAGTCTCAGAGGGCACTTGCTGTTGCCATTGATAGGTGGCATCCGACTCAGAGGGCCATCGCTGAGGGCTCGCCCACCATGGCAAGAACACAGATGGTCCTCCAGGACTACAGGGTCAGGTGATGCTGGAACTTCTGGAGCTTGCTGCGGAAGGACTGCTGTCCTATGGAATGACGCAGGGGCCCACAGGAACCCCAAGGGAGGAGGAAGGACTCGAACCTGTGCTGGGGCATTTCCACCCAGGAGACTGCGGCTGTGACTATATCTTCTGACTCCCCCCTTCCTGACACCAGGGTGTCAGGGGCAGTGGGATGAAGAGGGTGTCATGGATACATCCCTGACACCTGGAAACAGGCCAGGGCCTTCAAATTCCAGGCCCTCCAGAGGACGCCCGCCAAGAGCATCACAGGTCACAGGGCGCAGTCAACAGCTGGCCACCTCCACCTCCGATGTACATCCTGGGGAGACACCGAGATGTAGTGGTAGGCCATGTAAAGTTAAGAAGATGTAGTGGGACTAAGGTGGCACAGGTGAAGGGGAACACTGGTTAGATAGAATATTTAGACACTTTAAAATGTTTTATATTATCACTTATTTTGAAGGCGCTTTTTTGGCACTAATAAAATGTTATTTCACCACACACCTGTGAATAATTTGTCTCTGATTAGCCTCCAACAGGAATGAACTCACCATGACGGTCACCGAGTTGGTGTCAGTGAGGGAGGCCCCTCAGTGCACTGCTACTGTGAAAATCAAGGCGCTCAAATCTTTCACTGGTGACAGCGAGTGCCATGCATTGGCAGCGACTTACAGCATCTGCCATGGCACCCCCAGAACCCAGGAGAGATTCCCTCCTCCCCGCCCACCGCCACTTCCCCTCCCCCCAACCCACTTGCCCTGAGGCCATATATAGGTGTTTGGTGCTCCCTTACCCACCACTCAGATGTGGGCCCAGGTGCCAGTGTGGATGCGGAGCTCAGGTAGGAATCAGACTAGTTTGCACTAGGGCATCACTACAATGGCGCATAGCGAGTTGCTATCACCCTCATGCCTGCCACAGAAACTCACTAACAAAGTGTACCCAGGCCCACCACGGGCCAACCCTGCACCTTGGGCTCTCTGAGACATCGGAGCTCCTCAATATAAAATTGTCATGCACGCTGCCGGGGTGTTTGGCACAGACATGCATGATGTTCAGCTGATGCACACCAACAAACGTGCACACCAATCGCACATTTATTGAGTGGAAGCCCTTTTTGTTCATGAATCTTCCTGGCGTTTTCACTGGGGCCTTAAGGGCAAGTTGGGTGCAGTCTATAGCTCCCTGCACACTTTGCATTCCCGCAATGGCCACAAATCCTGCAGCCCGGGCTTCCTGCTGGGCCTGGTCCAGGTCAGATTTAATACACTGGCCAGACCGGGCATACAGTAACCACCTTCACACACTTGTGGACGGATGATTGGAAAATGCCACAAAGGTCTCCACTGGTGGTCCACTAGAAGGACCCGGTGGCGTAAAGGTTTAAGGTAGCCATCACTTTCACAGCCACCAGGGGTGGGTGCATGTCCTGACTCCGGCGACTGTCTACCTCTACTCCTGCAAGTAGTAAGGCCTGGGCCTCCTCTGCCAACAATTTATCCTCTTCCTCAACTTCAGCAGCAAACAAAAGAACAGCAAGATCAATGGGTGTCAGTTCAAAAGCCATTTTGTCAATCTGTAGGGGAGGTGGGGTTGGGGAAGGGGATAGACAGATGGAGAAGTTAAAGAACTCTTCTCATCCCTAGCCCAGCAGCACACACTCCCCACAATCCCCTCCACACAGCCCCCCCAGCAACGCACACTCCCCACATTTCCCCCCCCCCCCACATCCCCCCAGAATGGCAACACAGCCCCCTCTTCCACTACCATTCACAAAAACACACCCAGAACCCATGCAGTAGTGGCCCCAGACAGTGCTGCTTGACAAGTCCTGAGGCTGCAGCACTTCCACTTCAGAGAGTTTCCAGCCCATACACCACCAGCAACAGTGCTTGCTGCTGCCAGCACTAGGACCCAAAGTCAGCACTAAGACCTGAGGTCAATGCTCTGACCCGGATCCATGCTGAGAGTCCAAAGTCGGACCCTGTGAACAACAACAGCCCCCCACACACTCGCAGGCCCTCTGACCCAAAAAGCAACATGGCTGCCATGAAACAATCCCGCCCCCCCCCCTCAGCAGCACGGAGCAGTTTGAAAGCTGACACTTAGCTCCTTGCTCTCCCTCTCTGCTCAAGCACCTGAAACCGACTTTAATACATGAGGTGTTTTCCTCACCAATTCCAGCTGCAGTGAGCGAGGTGGTTAAGGCAGGTGAGATGAGACGATTGGGGGTGAAGCTTGCTAATGACATTGTGATGAATGCAAAATAGTGCAAATTGATGTTTTGGACGGGGTCCCGAGTGCATAATTTGTTTGTGTGGTTAAATGGGAATGGGCGTGAAAACGGGCGCCATTCCCGCTAGTCGCATCAGGTCGATTTTCCAACTTTTTCGCCGTAAAACGGGCACGATGAGGTCATAAAATTCCGCCCATCTTGTTTATGCAGTTTTAGATAAATTTCACAATAATATGAGAAGGATTTGGCTCTTTTACAGTTAAAATATAAATTCTGGTGAAATAAACAACAGTAGACAGTTGTATAACATGAAGAAAAGAACCGTGTCTGTTGAAGTCGTCGTGTGTGAGGAATTGTGAGAGTTATTGAAATTGAGTGAAATGAAGTGAGAGACACTGAGGGAAAATCATTGTTCACAGAGACTGACCTCACTGCTGACTAGCGTCTATCTTGTTTGATTTTAGAAATTATAAATGTTTAATAGTTGGCCTGCACCTCAAGTGTTTATATGATAATCGTGTATATAATTTAAAGCAAATGCATTATGATATAAATAAGCTTTTGGACGCACACAATGAAATGCTTGATCTGTCGACCAGAACACCAAATCCGGTGGGAAAGTACAGAAGTTGATATGACCAATTTTTGCAATTTTCTCTTGTGGGGCATTCACACGTCCTCAGGGACAAAGGTCAGGATAAAGGAATGGCAGCCATTCCATTAGGTTCTTGCCTCCCAAACAGTCTGGGTTTGTTTCAGGGCTTTCAGAGGGGACGTAGGTGGGTCCTGCTCATACTGGAAAGACTGGCCAATCACTGAGATGGAAATAGGGCTGGAGGAAACATTGCTGGCCACAGACTTTAACTTGCTGAGATTCCACACACAAGTTTCTCTGGTGTAGGACTGTTTAATGAAACCTGACACTTTGGACTTCTCTTGGGTCACCGCAGGCTGGAAGGTCAGTAATGGCTCCAAAGACAAGTGTACATATATTCATTGTAGTTTACGGGTGACTTACACTACTTAGGATTCTCCATCAGCTGCCAGAATTTCAGAATACCAATGCACAGGTAAGGCCTTATCAAACCTATCGCTGTGCTTAAAATTCTTGCTGTTTTTGAGGGGAAAGATTCAGCTTAGAGAGTGGGTCTGATAGTTGGGTGCAGCAAACCAGGATGATTATCTGAGAGGGGAAACAGTGGGACCCCTTAGCCGGGCACTGCTTTTGTCCAGTACTGGGGCAGGAGGAAAGTGGGTGAAGAAAATCAGTCCCGTAATAATGCCTTTCCCTGACCTCAGCTTCTAGCAGCTCCTTTTTTTAATTTCGCATTTAATATTGCTCAACAGGGACTAATGTATGAGTTTCACCATCAATTACTTTGGTGTTAGATGAAGCAATCTGCATTACTTTGCATAAGTTCAAAGTTGAAGTTGGGTTGCTAGGTACACCCCATTTATTAGATTCCAGTAATCAAGTGTAGGTTTGTCACTGAGCAACCAGAAGATTTTTTTTGCCCTTCCACTGAACTATCAGGAAGTGGATCATTATTTCACCCATTCTGACATGAAATCGAGATTACAACTCACCATGAAATTGCTGGTTAAGATTCAATAGACTGACCATAATCCATTATAATTCACAGTGCATTTCTTCCAGAACAGATATGACATTTGACTGTATTAAAAAGTTAACACTTTGTATCAGCTGGTTCTTATTTGCGTACTTTCAGTCACTTGTCATAACAGCGAGGAGTTAATTTCCAGGGCAAAAATAATAGTGATGCTTCCTTTGGAGTTGAACATCATTTTTTTTTAAAGGATTACTCATCCAAACCTAATTTGATCCAAATGTTTTGTAAATTAACCAGAAATGACTCATTCAGGTTTTCGGTATAGTGCAGTTTATCGCTCATCTGTAGCTAAGACATGTGGAGTTGATCATGTGACAACAGTTTGATGACCTCATCACAAAATAACTCTGAGTCATTTGTGTCTTTTGACTTTGCCCTGGAAAACCTCTGGAGGTGATCGACGCGAGTCCCCTGTCAGCACCATGGACCAAGCTCAGCCCAGACTTGACACCACGGAGGAACTTCAAACAGGTGAGGTGTCTTTAGCTGATCAGGGACTGAGCCTCCAGCAAGTTGCTCACCTTGGGTGGTTCAGGTCATCAGCCATAAGCAGCATTGGTAACTGAACGGCAAAATGGCCGTGAATGGCCTGTAGATAAGTTCTCTGGCCAGATCCTCATCGATATAACTTGCCACCTCAGACTCGGTGATTCTTCTCCTTGGTTGGCCATCTGTACAGTGCGCAGCCACACAACAACCGCCAGTATAACTTCCTCAGCAAAGATTGGATAGAACTCTGAAAAGTAGGTTAGAAGTAGGATTTTGCCTACCAATAATCCAACGTGTGTTTCTTGCATTCACCTTTATAGAAGATTTGATGGCAAAAGATTTAGCTTTCATAGCTCCTCAATCCTCACATGTAAATATTTTGCTGTTCTTAAATATTCAAGCACAATTTGATGCTGGGCTCAGAAGGCAAAATATCTTCCCATTAGTTCCCAAACGACCATCATAGGCCTAAGAACAGCAGACCTGGGATTGAAAGTTTGCTGGTAAATTATTTCTCACCCCTCCCACGCACCCTCTATCCCTGGTTATTTCAGGTAAGAAGTTAAGATGTACACGCTCAGAGTTTTGCTGTGATGAGTGGAGTTAATAAAATTCAGTTTCTCACTAAATGAACCGTGACTATGTTAATGAGCTATTCAAGCTTGCTAAGATATATTTAGAAACTTGGAGCAGAATCTGCTGTCCTGTTGTAAAATTATTCATATAGAGTAGGGCACAAAAAATGCAATTATGTTCTCAGCTATCGCTGGGATCTACAGGCTCACAGCATAATATACATATGTCCAATGTATTGCCATATGCAAACTGGACTTAACCACAGTTTCCTTTTTGCGAAGCATCATTATTCCTTTATACAGAGGCTGCTGTCAACTCTGCCAAGAAGGTGATGTCGTCCTCCAGAAGTCCTTTATTGTAGCTTTTTCACTTAAACATTACTAGTTCTGTGATCGGCAATCTAAGATCCTCCCTCCATTTTTGATCGCTTTTTCTAATCTTCCTGCCAGTTGTGAAAATCTATTAAAAAGCCCATATAAAAGCAGTAGTAACCTCTTCAGTTTTGTTTGTCCATTTTGGACTTCTAAATTACTATCTCGCCAGTGCCTATGTTGGATTCCCAAGAGTATTCAGAGTAAGATGTGTTTGAGTTAGAGACAGATAGCAGGAAAAAAAATTACGCTATAAGAGTGTAAGAATATAAGTTGTTAAAGAAAAGACAAAATACTTGTATGTAGAGGATCAGTTGGAAACTATGTGAGCTGAATTGCCTGAAGCAAGTTAACAAGCTGGCAGAATATGGTGTTAACAGTAACACAAAATGCTACAGACACTCTGGCAGGATAAGGGCAGTTACAACATAGGGCAATGTTTCATGGCGGCAATGGATCTCGCCCACGAGTGAGAGCTGGTGAAAATTCTGCGCCACTTTCTTTGGGGAAGGTCTGCCAAATTAAGTGCCATATCAGGTAATTAAGAAAGCAGCAGTGGGCCTTCCCTAGAATCAAGGACCTTGGAGGTGGATGTCCCACCCATTGCTAGACAATCAGAGGCCGGCAGCTCTTCATTGAATGACAGCACTACTGGGTGGAGGCAGTGGGTGCTGCTGGTACTATATCCCCTGAGGCTTAGGATCACGGATGAACCCAAGCACAGGTGAGTGAGGGCAGGCAGGTGGTCGTGGGAGAGGGGGGCAGTGTGAGTGTGGGAGTTGGTAGCAAGGGCTGTCCCTGGCTCTCAGTGCCCTCCCATACCTCACTTCCTGATTCAATACCTTTGAACAAGGGAGCCCGCACTCAACTCCGACAGGTTTTGCCAGGCTCCCTGAATGGTGGGTCCCCTGGCCACCACCATTGGTTGAATGCCAGTGGCAGCGGAGTAAGACTCCTCCTGGGTGGACAGTAATTGCCCACTTAAGGGCTTCAATTAGCAGCAGGACAGGATGGCCAACCAAAGGCCACAGACTTAATTGGGGTGGAGATGGAAAGGTGGCGGGGTTCCCAACAAATGATTTTTTTAAAACTTACTATTTTACGCCTTTTCTAGTCCTGATGTTGAAGTAAAAATGTTGAAAATCTGACTCTCGCCCACCTCTAACCTACCTAAACATCCAGAGTTTAACAGAAGTGGGACAAGAGGTGGGCAGCCAATCCACTCCCAGGAGGTGGGTATTCAATTTAAACATTTTAATGAGATTGAACTCTCTGATTTAACACATTTTACAGGTTTTACACTGCAAGGCTGGGTTTGCCAGCTCTCAGGCAGCTTAATGGAGGCAAATTCAGCTTGAGAAGAAAGTAGCTGTCTTTGCTGCATGGCTTGTGGACCAGAAGCAGCAGGAGTGCATTCCCCACCTGACACCCCACCCCAGCTTTCCAAGATCACCCTGTTCCCCCATCTGACACCACCCCATACAAAGACCTCTAAGGTAAAGGGATTGGAGCCAGCCCTCTGCCCAGTGTTGAGGATTTGGATCTACCCTTTCCTGTGGCTTGCTCCTGTGTGCTCAATTAGGCCATAGGTAGGAAAAGACGCAAGCTGTGCTGCAAGCTTATGGGTTTCCCATTCAAAACATCACCCCATCCTGTTCACATAACCCACCCCTATCAATATCCAGATCGGGCATGCAATGTGGGCCAACATTTGTTGTTCATCCATAATTACTCTTGCTAGCCCATTTCTGTGGGTAGTTAAGAGTCAACCACATCGCTGTAGATCTGGGGCCAGATTCTCCAACCTTGTCTCCAACCTTGCTTGCAGTCGGGATTCTTCCATCCTGCTGCAATGAACGGAAATTTGGCTGAGCGCCAAATTCTCTGTCCTCCCTGGAAGTGGCAGTGGGGCATGATTGGCTGGAGAATTCTGGCCCAGGACTCAAATGTAACCGAGTCTAGGTGACAATGGCAGATTTCCTTCCCAAATTAATGAACCAATTTGGTTTTTATGACAATCACACTAGTTTTATGGTCGACATAAGTCTTTTAATTCCAGAATTTTATTGAATTCAAACATTGCCATGATGGGATTCAAGCCCAGCATTACTTCGGTCTCTGGATTGCTAGTCAAGTGACGTACAATAAGCTGCTGTCCCTCCTGAATGATTCCCTTTTATACAGTAACAGAAGTGGTTTTATCAGAAGTATGGTATTCCAAAATTCCAGAATTAATGAATCCAAAGTGGCAGTTGAATTCCAGATGTTTTAAATATTCCATAAAATGTAGTTGAAGTTAAATAATGGGCATCTATTTGCATCTGCTACATCTATGGGTAATGTATAATTTGATCCATGACGTGGAGATGCTGGCGTTGGACTGGGGTAAACACAGTAAGAAGTCTCACAACACCAGGTTAAAGTCCAACAGGTTTATTTGGTAGCAAAAGCCACTAGCTTTCGGAGCGCTGCTCCTTCGTCAGGTAAGTGGGAGTTCTGTTCACAAACAGGGCATATAAAGACACAAACTCAATTTACAAAATAATGGTTGGAATGCGAGTCTTTACAGGTAATCAAGTCTGAAAGGTACAGACAATGTGAGTGGAGAGAGGGTTAAGCACAGGTTAAAGAGATGTGTATTGTCTCCAGCCGGGACAGTTAGTGAGATTTTGCAAGCCCAGGCAAGTCGTGGGTCTTACAGATAGTGTGACATGAACCCAATATCCCGGTTGAGGCCATCCTCATGTGTGCGGAACTTGGCTATCAGTCTCTGCTCAGCAACTCTGCGTTGTGTGTCGTGAAGGCCGCCTTAGAGAACCCTTACCCGAAGATCAGAGGCCGAATGCCCGTGACCGCTGAAGTGTTCCCCAACAGGAAGAGAACACTCTTGCCTGGTGATTGTCGAGCAGTGTTCATTCATCCTTTGTGAATGGCCATTGGTCATTCACAAAGGATGAATGAACACGGCTCAACAATCACCAGGCAAGAGTGTTCTCTTCCTGTCGGGGAAAGCTCGACAATCACCAGACAAGAGTGTTCTCTTCCTGTTGGGGAACACTTCAGCAGTCACGGGCATTCGGCCTCTGATCTTCGGGTAAGCGTTCTCCAAGGCGGCCTTCATGACACAGGACAACGCAGAGTCGCTGAGCAGAGACTGATAGCCAAGTTCCGCACACATGAGGATGGCCTCAACCGGGATCTTGGGTTCATCTCACACTATCTGTAAGCCCCACGACTTGCCTGGGCTTGCAAAATCTCACTAACTGCCCGGTCTGTAGACAATACACATCTCTTTAACCTGTGCTTAATGCTCTCTCCACTTACATTATCTGTACCTTTAAGACTTGATTACCTGTAAAGACTCGCATTTCAACCATTATTTTGTAAATTGAGTTTGTGTCTTTATATGTCCTGTTTGTGAACAGAACTCCCACTTACCTGACGAAGGAGCAGCGCTCTGAAAGCTAGTGGCTTTTGCTACCAAATAAACCTGTTGGACTTTAACTTGGTGTTGTGAGACTTCTTACTGTAATTTGATCCAGTCAGTGTAGCTGTTAACTAATGACCACAACAATTTGCATTTATAAAGTATCAATTTCCCAGGGTACCTCCCTGGAACATTACAAAATATAAAACCAAATCACTTGGAGATATTAGGTTAGATGACCAAAAGCTTGTTCAAAGAAGTAGGTTTTAGGGAGGAAAGCAATGCAAAGCAACATGGGGAAGAAATCTGAGAGCAGAGGCCCTGGACAACTAAAGGTGCAGCCACCAAAGGAGGAGAGATTAAAATCTGAGATGGCCAGATTAAAGGAGCGTAGATACCTAAAGGCTTGTGGAACTGGAGGAGATTACACAGATCAGGAGGGATGAGGCCTCGGAGGGATTTGAAAACAAGGATGAGAATTTTAAGATCGAGATGTTCTTGACTTGGAACCCCGCAGAGATTAGCACACACACGGATGATGCGGTCTTAGTGTGGGTTAAGATACAAGCAGTGGAGTTTGCAAAGAGTAGAATATGGGGGACCAACCAGGGTGCCTTGGAACAGTCAATTCTAGAGGTAATAAAGTCATGGATGAGGGTTTCAGCAGCAAATGAGTTGCGATAGGAAAATGTTGGGCAATGTTATGGAGATGGAAATAGGTGGGATTAGTGAACGCATGAATTTGAGGTTGGAAGCTCATTTCCGGTTCAACGTCACAAAGATTGTGAGCAGACTGGCTTCATCCAGACTGTTGCCAGGGCAACTATGGAGTCAGTAGCTAGGGATTGGAATTGGGAATGGGGGCCGAAAACAATGACTTATTTTTTCCCAATATTTAATTGGAGGAAATTTCTGCTCAGTACTGGATGCCAGATAAGCCGTCTAATAATTTAACAATGGTGGAGGAGTTGAGAGAGGTAATGGTGAGGGGGAGCTGGGTGTTGTCAGCATACATGCGTAAACTAACACTGTGCTTTCGATTACACTGCCATTGAGCAGTATGTAAATGAGAAATAGGAGGGAGCCAAGAACAGATCCTGCAGGGACAGCAGGAGTAACTGTGAATGAACAAGAAGAGTCCATTCAGGTGCACTGCACCATCTGGATTTCACTGTAAGTGAGCTTACTGGAAATTGCGGTGTTACATGTCCCTCAAAAGCAACAAACTTCTCAACATTCCCACTATTGGGACTGCAAAATCTAAGCCAATATTTGTGGGTCTCAGCCTATGTACTGCTTCCTCCCTGTTCTCCAAATTATTTTTCACAAAGTGTTCCTCGAGTGCATAGGAGAGCTGCATGTTTTTTTATTCTTTACTCACCAGATTTAAGTGGCAGTGGCAAAGTTGCATTTATCCCTAAAGGATGTCACCAAATAATGGACTGAGATGAGTGTATAAGGTAAAAGCAGTTATGAAACAGATGAGAAGAATGATAATGGAAAATTAAGTTGGGTAGCAAGGAATGTTGAAAGGAATGTCAGGCATTTCAATAAATATATTTGCGGGTCAGGCAAAAACAAATAAATGATGGGGCCATTCAAATGTAACAGGCACCCTGGTTGTTAGATTTGTGCATGCTTTTCTTGTTTCTTTTTATATTCCAGCAAGAAAAATGTGGTGAATGATTACAACATATAGGTTTGAGATTAAAATCATGAGGTTGGAGAGTGGTAGATCTCATTAAACTCCTGCTGACTTTAGTAAAATTGGTGGATTTGTTTGTTCTGCATCTGGAACTCTCCAGACAGACATCACTTAAAATGGGATTTTTGAGTTGTTTAGAAGTTCATATGTAGGCTGCCATCAGATGAAACAGGATTTTGGAACACATGTTAATATTGTAATCTTGCCCACTTGGATCCCATCATTGAGCTCTCAATAAACCATTAGGGTCAGTGATGCCATAACCTTCACAATGATCTATGAACGCATCATTGAACACATGTCAACCTTTATGACAGTGCAGTGCAAAGCTGCTGCTGGCTTTAACTAACTATTATACCTAACCCTTCGAGGGAACTTACAAGGAAAGTAGAATGTATAGTATATATTAAACAAAACCTAATGTGCAAGAATTTACAGAACCCATTTGGCAACACAGGTGTCTCCTAACTTTAAAATCATTCTATGACAATTTTAAGAAGTTCCCAGGAGTGGAACTGTTAAAATGTGGCTCAGTTCCACTCTACAGTGCTATACCACTCCTGAGATCCTGCATCAGACGAAAACCTAATTCCTGAGTTAGATCACTTCTGCGCTGTTGTAAACCCAAAAATATGTTGCAATTTAGCAACTGTTGTAGGGCAAATGTCTTAAACTGAGTAACTGAAGAAATCATAAATTCTTTGCATGTCAAAACTTGATTTTCCCTGCCAAGCCAGATATCTTACAGCAATAAATTAAGGCCCTTGTTTAGTCTTTGGAGCTGATTGCAATTTGTCAAAGATGAGCAACAATTCATTAAATTATATTATTGTACAGTCAACTGGTAGTCTTCAATTGAAACGGAAATGAATTAAACTCACACACTATGTTATTTTATAATAATTAAGTCCTTTGGAACATGACTTGAAAAGTGTAATGGCTGCTGAAACAAACATCAGATGAAACTGGTTTTGGGGTAAATGGATAGCCTTCTCAAATATTGCATTGGAGAATTGCCGATTGTTTTACCAAGCTTTTCACAAAGCTGAGTGTGTGCTTTCAGTGAAAATGTGAGTTCAGTGAAAGATGAGTCATAATTTCTTGTATTTATGGCTGAAGAATCAAACTTTAATTTGACCAGTTTAGATATTGGCTTTCTCACATAGTACATCCTGCTAGAAAAATAATCTATTTTATCAAAACAAAATTAGAAACTGCAAGTTACTTATCACGCCATTACATGTAAAGGCATCAGGTGAAATTATGTATTTTTTACAGTTTATGGGAGTGCTAAAAAACTTGTTTTGCCTTTTTTAATTTGAAGTGAAAATATCAGCTGGTTAGATCCTGTATGTCGGTTTATCAATTTAACTTTCTGAAATTATCTTAAATACCCTTAACACTTAGCACCAATGCAAATGGAAGATGAAAATCTGTAGCAATTAAAATAATATTATAAATGTACAGAAGTTGTAAATCTGTGAACCACAATCCTGAAATTTGTGTGGTCAGTGAGAAGCCATTTAATTTGCATGAAGCTGGCAGGAGACCACCACTGAGGTACTTAGCACCTCTGAGAGGGTAGGGTAAAATTGTGCACAGCAGCAACCCCCCCCCCCAAAGACTCCATGAAACCCGTCCTCAGTCCCCTTTATGAAGAGTCCAATTTCGTTAAGAAAAATGTCTGCAGTTTTTTGAGGTCTGGACTACTTGGTGGGCCTGCTTCTGCTCATTAGATTGATTTAACTCACCTATCCCAGGACCATAGCTGCCGAGTCCCAACTGTGACGGAAAAGCAAGAGCTCTCAGTTTAGAGAGTTTTATCCCCAGGGAGGCCCATTGATGTGATTTGCATTAAGGAGAGACAAGAGGATCCACCCCTTACAAGGTTGTCTTGAAATGTCAGGGACCTAATGAGATCTTCTGGTGGACTCCCCAAGGAAATTCAGGGCCTCGGTATTTAGAATAAATGTATTTTAAATTCTTGCAATACTTGTATTTTTAATAGTGCCTGCATTGCTATGTTTGCTTTCATCTCATGACATTTCTGACTGCTTTTTAATGATTTTAGTAACCTTCTTTTATTAACAGCCTTTGCTGAGATACGTTTAGTGGTGAATTGCTCAGGTTTCTCATTTAAATTCTGTACTTGCTACTCTTGTCCACTCAGTGTGATCCCCTGACTGATAATGTAAGGCAGCAATTAAATTCTCAATCCCAAACTGCCAAAATGAGGAATGCTGTTTTGTAAATAATTTCCGGAGGTGTTAGAAGTCCGTGTATTTGAGTGCTGGGATTGAAAATTCCACAATATCACTGACCTTGTTGGTGGAGACTGACACTGATAATGACAGTCCAGGTTACTGCTGGAAAAAAACGCAAATGTTCTGGATAGAATTTTTTTTTTTTTAACTGTTTTTGGAGAATATGCACAGTGTTGAATCACTATTCAACAGCCATTGGATCACAGTGTGTGTCATCAATCCTGAATAAATGTTATTTTTGTGCTAAAAGTGATAAATATGCTTTTGTCAAATGAAATAGAAATTTTTTTAAAAAAGCTTTTTTTGCACTGCCTTCATCAAAGGGAGCCTTTGTTTAATAAACCTAGGAATTCCACAAATCTGTTTAACATTCGGAAATTTGAAGTAAAATGTTCACTCATTTGTTCCAGAGGTCTATGGCTGAAAATTTACCAGTCCTTTGGCAACAGGCTGAGATAAGGCAAGTCTGCTCAATTGGCACAGAAAGACATCAGAGGGGGTATCCAACATTCTCCTGCCACTCTGCCATTTTTCCAATGGTGGGAATGTTGGCAGATCAGCCATCCACCAAGGAGCTCAGTTGATTTGAGGGATCACCCAGTGAAACATGGCAGCCACCCAGCCCTCCTTCTAGGGCACCCATGGTCCATGGAGGGTCCCCCATTGGCAACAGCTACTCGTTTGGCAACAGTGCTGGCAGTACTTAATGACATCCCATTTCCCCTGCCCTGGCATTCCCCAACCTCACTTTCATCCCACCTCAAGGGCACACAGCCCTCTCATTGCAGCTGCAACTTCAACACTTGCCATCTCTGGGGTGCAGCTGCTAACCTGCCGGCCTTCTGATTGGGCCGGCATGTCTTAGGAGGGATTTGCAGGGGCTGGGGGAAGCATTCTTCATTAAGTGGTGGCACCAGGAGAAGGTGTTTAATTGGCCAGTGGCATTATGCCTTCTAGTCACATCACTGACCAATGCATGGCCACCTCATGGTTTCAACCCTGGCAGTGAGACACCTATGGTCCCAGAGTCCTGTGACTCTGAAAAATAAGGAATATGATTACTTTTATGTATATTCTGTGTGCAACACAACTTCAGATAATACATTTCCATCCCTTTCCCTTTCTACTCTGAAGTCATCAAAGGACTGGCTTGGTGTCTGATATTCTTGAAAATTATTTACAGGTCAACAGTATCACTTCTGGAAATTAATTTTGAATCTTTGGGGTGTGAGCTCTAGCTGTTTTGGATCATGACACACCAATATCTAGACACAAGTTGTGTAATGATGCTAAAATCCCTCCAGAGAAACCAGTACGTTTTCACTACAAATCTTACAACAGTCTGCTAAAAAGAAAATCAAGAGGTTGTGTTTCATGTGCCATATAAGGGGGTGTGGCCTAAACACGCCGGCAAACAGTCCAAGCCAGCACCCACCTACCCCACTGCACCACCCCCTGCAGTGGCAAACTGTGCCAAGGGATAGTGCTGGGGCATGGCCAGGCCACTGCCTGACCATGTCCCTCTCCCCCACGGGCAATCCTTACCTTTACAACCCCGAGGAAATCCCCCCCCCCCATTACCAGATTCACATCGATGTGAACCTGTTGTAAACTGTGCCAGCATGACGTCACAACAGCACCCGCTGAATATTCGGCCAGGGGGCAGTCCCGGAGAGAGTGCTCACTAATGACATGCTAATATATTAAAATTAGCTTTCCGAGGTAGTTTATTGGTGTCACAAGTGGGCTTGCATCGGCGCTGTGGTGGGGTTGCTGTGGGAATCCCCTAGTTAACACACTCCTTTAAACTTCTCAAGGGCAATTAGGGCAGAGCAATAAATGCTAGCAAGTGATGTGCACATGCCATGAACAAATACATTAGGATGGCATGGTGGCACAGTGGTTAGCACCGCTGCCTCACAGCGCCAGGTACCTGGGTTCGATTCCCGGCTTGGGTCACTGCCTGTGCGGAGTCTGCCTGTCCTCTTCATGTCTGCGTGGGTTTCCTCCGGGTGCTCTGGTTTCCTCTCGCAGTCTGAAAGATGTGTTGGTTAGGTGCATCAGCCATGCTAAATTCTCCCTCAATGTTCCCGATCAGGTGCTGGAGTGTGGCGACTGAGGATTTTCATGGCGGCTTCATTGCAGTGTTGATGTGAGCCTACTTATGACATTCATAAATAAAACCTTAAACTTTAATCTGAGACAGTGAGCCTTGCTCCTAGTCTCCCCAGCCAGGTGAAACCTCCTCCCAGCATCTACCCTGTCAGGTCCCTTCAGAATTTTATAGCTTTCTCTGAGATCACCTCTCATTCTTCTAAACTCTAGGGAATGCAGTTCTGCCCAACTTCATTTCTCACCGATAGCCTATCCCCTCATCCCAGGAATTAGTCTAGGAAACCTCTTACTGCACCCCCTCAACAGCAGATTTGCAGAGACACGGGTTCAATTCTGGCCTTGAGTAACTGTGGATTTTGCACATTCTCCCCGTGTCTGCCTGGGTTTCCCCTGGGTGCTCTGGTTTCCTCCTCCAGTTCAAAGATGTACAGGTGGATTGGCCATGGTAAATTGCCCCTCAGGGCCCGATTTTACCATTTTGATTCTAAGTGCTGAATCTGGGCGCAATTCAGATCCGACTTTGGAAAACTGCTCTCAGGCGCCCCCATACGCATTTAGCCTGAAAAAAAAAATTGCGAGTCTGAATCACACTGTGGGCGGGGCCTAACACGCCCAAAACGCTGCAGCTCCGATCGGAGCATTGAACTGCACATGCGAAATGAAAGAAAATGTGAAAAACGCGTCCCTGTCACCGCTCCTGGGCCACAAAAAGCGGATGAAGCGGCCCGGGAGCGATGCCCTCACAGACATCACCCCACCCCACAACATAACTGTCCCCCTTATCCACCCACTACCCAGACCGATCATGACCCTCTGCCTCATTTCACCCCCCCCCCTCCCCTGCCGATCGAACGCAGAGTGGCAGCGGTCCCCCTTGCTCCCCCCCCCCCCCCCAGAGATCCCCCCCCCCCCCATCAGAGAATGATCTGGCCTCCCTCCTCCTCCCCCTACCAGAGAGCAATCGGGCCTCCCCCCCCCTCCGCCCCCAGAGATACATCTGACCCGCCTCCCCCTCCTCCCTACCAGAGAATGATCAGGCCTCCCTCTTTCCCCACCCCCCCCCCAACCCAACCGCAGAATGATGTAGCCTGCCTTCCAATGCCCCCCCTCCCCCAACCCCCTCCAACCCGATCTGAGTCAAAGAGCCGCCGGAAGCTCTGAACTTACCACTTCAGAAGCTGGAGCACCTGAAACAGACCTTTGCCGAGCAGGTCTGTTTCATGCCGAATCTGGACGGGCGAACGTGATGGTAAACGGGGAAGTGCTGATAAAGTTGGGCGGGCAGCCCATTAATTCAATTTACATGCATGCAAATGTATTTAAATCGCCGTTGCGCCGATTTCGGGCGCAGTTCAGATCGCGGCCATTTTCGGACCTTGGTAAAGTGGGCATCTGCGCGGGCACGGATCGTGCTAATTGCCTCATACCCGACTTTACCAAGTTTTTGTGTCCAAAAATGGGCGCAACGCAATGGTAAAATCAGGTCCTTAGTGTCAGGGAGATTAGCGGGGTAAATACATGGAGTTACGGGGATAGGGCCTGGGTGGGATTGTGGTTGGTGCAGACTCGATGGGCTGAATGGCCTCCTTTTGCACTTTAGAGATTTATGAGGTCCTGTGGCACGTTTCATGTCACTCCACCGGCAGGGGCCAGTAACATTGGAACTAGGGAACTTGCCAGTGCGAATCGCGCTCTCTGGATTTTGAGCACATCCCACCATTCCCGCAGACAAAGTGTGGGCTCAAAATTGCCCCAAGGAAAACACACCAGAAGTTCTACATGACTTTTTACATTTCATGCGAACTGTGTGAAATTTTTTCTGCTGTGAATCATGACACTATGAAGCAGATTGTAATGTTGCAATGTAGTTTTTATGAATTCCAATGGACAGTTTTGCCAGCAACTCATCAGCATTCATGGCAAGATATGCTTATAGTGTGTATGTGGGGGTGGGGGGTGTGGTGGAGGGGGGGGGGGGGGGGGGCGGCGGGAAGTGTTGGGGGATGTCAACTTGTATCTGTGTGAAATGCAGCATAAATTGGCTGGACCCAGCGTGCATCTTATTAAAATATTTGTCATTAATTACCAGAAAAAAAACACTGCTCAGTATGTAAATATCTCCTTATGAAGTACCGAAAAGTAAGGGAGTGATGACTATAATTAACATGGGGCTGACAGGCCGCAAGGCTAACACGAGAAATAGAAATATCAGTAATGTGATGTACATTACTCACTTGAGGTTGAGCATTGCTGATGACAGTGTTGAGGGAAACTTACCCTTCATCCAACCCTGCCCTTTCCAAGCTGAAAATGTTAGGTTCGGAATATGTTACAAAATTCTGTGTGTTAATTCTCTCATCAGTCATTTCTCACCACAAGGAGCACAGCATATCTTTTCCCAATTTAACTGTGGCCCCTCACCCCAAAGATATATATAGTAGGCCTCGTGCATTAATATAATAAATAACCATTGTTCTCAAGGGCACCAGTGCTAAAACGGTGCCAAAAGATTTAGAACATTAAAAATGCAGAATGACAAGAGACTTTTTAGCCTATTATGCGCACTGTAATGGAGATATTATTTGCAGGAGCTGTTTCAGAGGAAGGAAGCATTTAGCATTACAATACTATACAGAAACAATCGATGGGAATTTATGACCTTGCTCATCCTGAAACTGTAATATCCCGCCAGAGGTCAATAGACCTTCCCATGTTCTGCCCCGCGCCCACTCCGATTCCCGTGGTGGACGGGGCAGTAAAATTCCAGCCAATATGATGATTTTCAGATGCAACAACAATTATTACACAGCGCACATTATTGTATTGCAGTCCCAACCAGAAATTCCCACCCAAATTCATCAGAAGTTTGACTGCCTTCTTTGAACTTTTTATCCTGCCAGAAAATCCTGGTCTTTGTTTAAAGAAAACAAAGAAAATTTTGCCAATAAAACTTGAGGACATATACCACTTTCAGGCAAATTGTTGCCTTTAATAAAATAAAATTTTCAGCAGGACCAGCCAGAAGTAACCAATAGTACCATTCGTGGGCAGTCAACATGGGTAACTCTAACATAGAGATAGGGAGACTTAGATGATTTGTCTAATTACTGTTAATTTCAGAAAAAAAGAAACATTTTATTATATGATCATTTTCTTTCATTTTTGTATCAATATGTAATATAGTATTTTTAACAAGCTTTCCTTTCCTATCCCATTAAGTAATGCTCAACTTTTTCACACAAAGGCTTACTGAAATAACCCATGTTACTGTGTTTTACAAGCAACATAACTTCATGCTACATTTATATTTTGTTAAAAATCTTGGGAGGTGAAATAGTCTATTCCAACAGTATAAAATGGGCTCGTAGTGAATTGACAGTGCATTCTTCACCATGCCATTTCTCTTTAACTTGGAAAATATTGTCAAGATTTTTAAATTCAAATGAGTAAAAGCAGCAGTGAGTCTCCGGAAAGGGGTTGAACAATCATTCTGTGAACAAGTCAGTTTTGCTCCGAGCAATTTTCCTCCCTCATGTCTGTGTGCACTTTCTGTCCACACTAACCCACTTCCTGTTATGTTTTTTGTCACACTTTCATGTCAACGAGAGATCAACTAGTATCGGGGGTAAGCACACCAAGGTTTTCTCTTTCTTCATTTGTTCAACACTAACTCATGTTCATTGTGTTGGCAAGTTAGTTAAAAGAAAAGAGCACAAAGTGGTGTTTTTGGAGCTGTTAACTGGAAATCTGGAACGCCTAAACACAATTTATTTTGATGAATGTATTTTAAATTGGCATCAAGAGAAGGGAATTGAGTTCAGTGAGAGCTAAGAATTATTTTCTTACACTGGCTGTATTTCAGACTCAGGAAGCAAACTTTATTTAGATCAGTCTCCATACATTGGCTTTCTGTCATCGTACATCTGATTAGAAAAATAACATAAATGTAATCTATTTTAACAAAACAAATATTGCACCAATAGAAGCATAGTTTTTATTGCGAAGGGGATGGAGGGATGGAATGTAAAGGCCGGGAGATCTTGTTACAACTGTACTAGGCCTTGGTGAGACCACACCTAGACTATTGCATAGAGTTTTGGTCCCCTCATTTATAGTGGGATATACGTGTATTGGAGAAAATTCAGAGCATGTTCTCTAGGTTCATTCCTGGGATGAAGAGGTGGTCTAATGAGGAAACGTTGAGCAGATTGGGCTTGTATTCATTGGAGTTTAGAAGAATGAGAGGTTATCTTATTGAAACATTTAAAATTCTGGGGGTGTTTGACAGGGTAGACTCTGAGAGGATGTTTCCCTGGTTGAGGAATCTAGAACTAAGGGGCACAGTTTCAGAATGAGGAGTTTTCCATTTAAGGTGGAGTTGAGGAGGAATTCCTTATCTCCTCTTTCTGGAATTCTTTACGCCAGAGAACAGTGAAGACAGGGTCATTGAATATACTCAAAGCAGAGTTTGACAGATTTTTGATCTACAAGTCAAGCATTTTTGGGGTTGCAGGGAGGAAAATGGAGTTAGGCCATATTCTTATTCAATGGTGGATCAGGTCTGAGGAATCAAAATTCTGATAATCCTCCTGCTATTTGTTCATTTGCATTAGTTATGTAAAATTGCTATCAACAGATAGATTTGTGCAACTATTTTGATGGATATGACGCGTCCAAATCAGAATTCTATATGACTTGGAGGGAACCTTGGAGGTAATGGTATTCATATGAATTTCACCACTTGTCTTTCTCAATGGCAGTGGTCACAGGCTGTGAGCTGCTATTGAAACAGACTTGTGAATTTGTTTGTGTGTGCTTGACATCGTACATACTGTAGCCAGTGTTAGATGGAGTATTGATTAAGACGGCATGTGAATCAAATGTGGTATTCCATAATACTTTTGACTTCAGCCATTGACTTTGAAGAATTGTTTTGGGAGTTCAGCTGGTACCCAATTTCTAACCAGATGTTCCATTTACATTTCTGGTGAGTGGCAACCTCTATGATGTTGATGGGAAGAGACTCAACAATGGCTAAAATTTAGGGAAGGTGATTGAGCAGTATCTTATTGGAAATTATGTGGTGATAATGTTATCTGCTTCTTGTCATTGGAAGCCTGTAAGGCTAATGTGGACTGCTTCATAATCTTCAAGTGTGGCCTTTTTGCTATTGTGTTACGTTTTCCAGGTAGAATTAGGACTTCTTCTACTTGTCCAGTTCATGGGTCAACATGCAGAAGTGTTTTTTCCAGACCATCTGTAAAGCAGTGGTAGATGCAGTTTTATGTGTTTTTCATTTAAATGGATATAAATTGGGTGGAGATTGGGTGGTGCAAACCTGTCCATTTGATTTTCATAATGTTGCATGCCCAGGCAATCTGATATAGTATACCCCGGCAGGAACAAAGTCATCTGCCGCAGTTTGTTGTACTACCTGGGACATGTTCTCAGGTTGTGGTGTTTATGGAAACCATTCTTAGCCATTTGCAGCAAATATTTTACTGCAAATGCTGTTTAATGTATTTTTGTTTAATAGAGAGACAGTGGCCAGAATGCTTCAGGCGTTCATGCCGGTGGGATTCTCTGGTCCCATCAGCGGCATGCCCTGCCATGGGTTTCCCAGTGGCATAGGATGGCTTCAATGGGAATTCCCATTGACAGGGACGGGACCACAGGATCCTGCCACTAGCAAATGGCAAGCAGCCTCCCGCTGCCGAGAAGAACGCTGAGGGGAGGCCAGAGAATCTCACCCAGTACTCTTTATGTTTATAGATGTAACATAAAGCCTGTAAAGAAAGTCCTGATAATTCAGAAAAATTAAATCTGCAGCAGGACAATAATGTGCCCAACATATTTGATTTAATGCAAAGCATTTTCATAATTGCATTTTCCACAGTGTAGTGATTCTGGGATCAAGCTATCAAGCAAAATAATTGAAGGCGTGAGTGCTAACTGTTTTAAAAGATGGCCAATTATCTGGCTGGATGTGAGATGGGTAGTTATTGTAAATGTCAAATACTGCACAGAGCACTGACTTTGATTTTTTAGCTTCCTAATGTAAAGTGAGCATCTCAGAGCAGAAATAGGTGCAGTTCCTGTTATGTTGAGATTCCACCCACTTGCACCCCACCGTGTTTTCTGATGAGCCAATGGCAGTTTATTTCAGTACATTAATTTGTGGGATGCCCTTCTTGTCTTCCATTTCCCATGAACAGCAGATAGTGAGGCAAATGATTTGATTGCCTCTGATATAAGCCATGCATCTTCTAAACAGCACCCTGTTAAAGCAAAGAGAAAGACTACTAGATGGAATACATGCGCTTGAGAATAATACTTCAGAGCAAATAAGCAAAGCAGCAAAAGTAGATTATTATACAATGCATTGTGAGACCAAAAGGTTCACTGGTGGGATGAAGGTGATTAGTGGTTTACGTTCCTTTTCATGACCCATCAGTTACAGAAAAACAACTTCTTTCCTCTTAAGCTAAACGTGAGTGATAGGTTGTGTTGTTTTCCAACAAGGTCGGCTGAAGAGAGCATTGAACCGAGTTGGTGTCTCACCTAACAAGTCGTACCTAATAAGAAGCCACCTGCACGGCAGTGGCACAATTCAGGGACAGTACCTCACAGGTATGCACAGTATAAGTGAACTAGTTGAATGGGAACCTGCAGTGCATTGTTTTGCTAATCATCAGGTGGCAGATGCCAACAGCATTCGTGCCAAATATCCAGAAATTGCTGTAGGTGAGGTTAGGAGAGAACAGTGCTGAAAACCACCTCCTTGTCTTGAAACTGGTAAATAGAATTTTATTCAAGGCACACACACTGTTGGATTTTAAACCAAAGCTGTGGGTATAGGGGCCCCCATTATAGAATCATTGAATCCCTGCAGTGCAAAAGGAGGCCATTCGGCCCATCGAGTGTACACCAATCTCTGAAAGAGCATCTTACCAGATCCACCCCCTGCCCTAGCCCTGTAACCCCACATATTAACTCTGCTAATCCCCTAACCTACACATCTTGGGACACTAAGGGGCAAATTAGTATGGCCAATCCACTAAACCTGCACATTTTTGGACTGTGGGAAGAAACCAGGGCACTCAGAGAAAACTCATGCAGACACAGGGAGAACGTGCAAACTCCACACAGATAGTCACCCAAGACCGGAATCGAACCCAGGTCCCTGGCGCTGTGAGGCAGCAGTGCAAACCACCGTGCCACCTTGCCACCACATGCATGGAAACCATTGAGGAATATTATCAAAAGAACCAGCTGTAATTTGACTCATGAGGAATGTATTGGATATATTGTGGAATTTTGCAAGAATATCATTTAGGTTCAAAGGAATCACATTTATATTTATTTTCTGAAGTCTTTCAAACCATGAAGAAGCCAGAAATTGTGTTAAGATTTGTGCTGAGAGTAGATGGAAGATTCACTGGGGAAAGTCTGTCCATTGTTACTCCATTATTTAATGTCTCCATCGTGAATATGTTTGATGACACTGTAAAATATAAGCAATATTCAGTTGTACAGATGTAGGGTGGGATTCTCCCAAAAAATTTCTAAGTGCCGAATTTGCGTAAAAACTGGAGTAAATCCCGCTGGTTTTTTTCAGCAGGATTTTCAAAATGAATCTCCCACACTCTGTGCACAAGCATGAATATTATTAAAAAGCTGTCGGTGGGCCCTGAAACCTCCACCATCGCTGCCTCCTGGATGTGTCCAGGCCAGCCTTGATTCTACCCCACCCCCCCTTCTCCCCAGCAGTCCCCAACTCCTGATTTCCCCCAACACCCCCCACCCCGATGGCCAGCTCTGATTGCTGGCCTCCCTCCCTGATTTGATTTGATTGATTTATTAATGTCACATGTATTAGCATACAGTAAAAAGTATTGTTTCTTGCACGCTATACAGACAAAGCATACCGTTCATAGAGAAGGAAACGAGAGAGTGCAGAATGTAGTGTTACAGTCATAGCTAGGGTGTAGAGAAAGATAAACATAATGCGAGGTAGGTCCATTCAAAAGTCTGGCAGCAGCAGGGAAGAAGCTGTTCTCGAGTCGGTTGGTACGTAATCTCAGACTTTTGTATATTTTCTGACGGAAGAAGGTGGAAGAGAGAATGTCTGGGGTGCATGGGGTCCTTAATTATGCTGGCTTCTTTGCTGAGGCAGCGGGAAGTGTAGACAGAGTCAGTAGATGGGAGGCTGGATTGGGCTACATTACTAACCTTTTGTAGTTTCTTGTGGTCTTGGGCAGAGCAGGAGCCATACCAAGCTGTGATACAACCAGAAAGAATGCTTTCTATGGTGCATCTGTAAAGGTTGGTGAGAATCATAGCCGACATGCCAAATTTCCTTAGTCTTCTGAGAAAGTAGAGGTGTTGGTGAGCTTTCTTAACTACAGTGTCAGCATGGGGGGACTGGGACAGGTTCTGTCACCGCCAAGTGCAGAGTGGCAGCGGCTGGGAGAATCGCCCCCGCAATGTGTTCTACTCATCACTTCAAACCAATCCCACATTATCTACTTAACTACCGATATCCTTAGAAGTAGCCTAAAAAGTAGCTAAGTTGTAAAAATGAATGCTCAGGAAAGGCCCGCAGCCAGCTTCTGAAGGATGGGGAATAAATGTGGCTTAACGCTTAATGATATCGAATTAAGTTTACCATAGTTCTCATTTGCAAATGTTATTAAGTCTTTAAATAGTTCATTCATCTTTACGACCACCTTCAGTTTATGCTAATAGTACGACAATTTGTATTTATCTATCATTAACTAATATGAATGCCCAAATTAACTTGGGGAGATGCAGAGAAATCACACATATCTATATCAATTATGTATAGCTGTCTTTTACCAATTAACATATAACCTAAAACAGCTCATAATTTGACACTGTATTGGCAGTCTTGTTCAAGCAACAGAGTTGTGTAGGAAATAGTAACACTAGCGCAGTAGAAAATGTACTTTGCAGATTGACTTGAAGGCAACATGGGCAGCGTGCACAGAAGTTCACCTTTATTTGTTTACTTATTTTTGACCAGTGAGAGCCTGATGTCGATGCGAGGTGCAAGAATTGGAACGTTGCTCATTTCTTAGCATTCACATCCCCAACTTTGAGAAGCAAAATTTTACCCCAAGTAAAGAAATAGCTGGTGTATGTATAGAATACGAGACTGTTCATCAAAATGGATACATTAGTGTGCAAATTGCAGGTTCTCTTGCATTTGGAAATTGAATTGAGTATTTAAATAAAGTTTCAGACTAGATTCTCATCCAATCTCCCTGTGTTAAATTCAGCCTCAATAGCAATAATCTCTACTTAATACATTAGCAAAGGTAACCATCCCCAGGCACTTCAAAAGGGCATAAAGAAACATTTGAAGCTGAGTCAAAGAAGGAGATATTAGAAGGCATGACTGTAAGCTTGTTCAAAGAGATGGGTTTTAATGAGGGCCTTAAAGGAGGAGAAAGGGATTGAAATAGTTGGCAGAATTTAGGAAGAGAATTTCAGGGCATGGGGCACAACTTGGGATGGTGTTGCAAAGGAAGTGGGGTTGCATAATGGACCAAACTCAGAAAAAAGTGTCAGTGGATAGGGAGAGACAAGGCCATGGAGCAATTTAAACATGGAGATAAGAGATTTTCATTTGACGTGTTGAAGAACAACAGCAATGAGGAGACAATGGACAATTTCCAGAATAGAATAAAGGAATTGGAGATTTGAATGAGCTAAAGTTTGTAGAGAGTTGAGAATAGGATACTGACCAGGTCAGCATTTGAATAGTCAAGGTGCAAAAGATAAGGGTTATAATAACATCTAAGGTGTGGTTAAACAGAGGCATATGTTCCAGTTAGATGCAGGCAGTCTTTATGATGGGGACAGTATCAGGTTAGAAGCTCAGCTTCAAGTTGAACAGAAAGCAGAGACTGTGATCAATCTTGTACATACTGAAACCGTGGCTTGGGGGGAGAAGGAAGCCAGTGGTACAGGTACAGAGTTTGTGGCAGGGGACATAGATAATAGTTTCAGTCTTAATTTAAAAATGAAAGGATAACTTCCTAACTCTTTGCACCATTTCAATTGTTCCTAAAATGTCACTCGAACCACAAAATATGTCCACATTATAACTCAATAAATGAATGTTTTTGCAGTGCACAATGATATTAAAGAATTAGCAATACCTTTCGCTATATTCTGTGACAATAATAAATCAGATCAAATTAGCATAGCAAGGTCACGATATTTTCTATGCTCAGAATTTGTCACATGCAACTAACATTCCTAATGCGTTGAGTAAGCAGTAAAGCATTTTATAGGTCTAGTAATCTTTCAAGCTGGTTAGATTTGAATAAACTTCAAAATATAGGTTCCTAGAAATGATCAGATAAAAATTTATAGCGCGCTTGCAATATAGTTACATTTTTCCTTCGTATAGACTGAGTATCTTGCATGAGATTGCAGAGGATAAAGAATTTTTAAAGTGCATTTAGTCACTTGCACCAATTTGGTTCCGTTTTTTAATGGTCGTTGCTAGTTTTCTCACAAGCCTGGTATGTTGAACCATGTCATTTTATTGGACTGTTACTGTATGGGTGGTGGACAAAATAAGTGAAAACTAAAGTTCTAGGCTTACTCTTTTGTAATTCCACATAAAAACATTTTTAATGTTATATCCACTAAAGATGTTGTTATGATGACAGCTGTGCTGTTTCTGAACTTTTGTGTCTGCAATGTACACCTAGGGAGTACAGCTGAAGATAGAATCGGCTTGCTTAATTTGCATATGGTTCCATCATCACTTCCAGTTGTAATTTCTCTATATTAGGAAATTTTACAAAGCTGTTCAGATACTGTCTGGGGACTGGACAGATGTGATCAGATCTGTTATTCAATAAAACAGAGCCTTACTTGCTTTCTTCTTAAATTTCCCAAAGAGAAGTTGAAGCGGTTTAATTTTATGTTCCTTTCGTGAATGCTTTAACCAGTTGCATTTATAATTTAGTTATTTTCTAATTCTGTTTGCATTCCTGGTATTCAAAAATTTGCCAGTATATTTGCAAATTTTATTTCTTTTAGACTGATCTTAAAATTAAGTAATCCTAAAATATCTGTTCTGAGTTAGTTGATCTCATCAGGAATGTGATAACAGTGCTACATTTTGCCAAGATGCCACTGGATTAGGTTGTTAAAAAGATGAACTAGTCTCCCATTCCTGAAGTTTTTGATTTGATTTATTGTTACATGTATTAGTATACAGTGAAAAGTATTATTTCTTGCACACTATACATTTGTAGAGAAGGAAAGGAGAGAGTGCAGAATGTAGTGTTACAGTCATAGCTAGGGTGTAGAAAAAGATCAACTTGGTGCGAGGTAGGTCCATTCAAATTCTGATAACAGCAGGACTGAAGCTGTTCTCGAGTCGATTGGTATGTGACTTTTGTATCTTTTTCCCAACGGAAGAAGGTGGAAGGTGGAAGCAGGTATGTCCAGGGTGTGTGGGGACCTTAATTATGCTGGCTGCTTTACCGAGGCAGCAGGAAGTGTAGACAGAGTCAATGGATGGGAGGCTGGTTTGCGTGATGAATTGGGCTACATTCACAACCCTATGTAGTTTATTGCAGCCTTAGGTAGAGCAGGAGCCATACCAAGCTGTGATACAACCAGAAAGAATGCTTTATATGGTGCGTCTGTAAACGTTGGTGAGAGTCGTAGCTGACATGCCAAATTTCCTTAGTCTTCTGAGAAAGTAGGTGTTAGTGGGCTTTCTTAACTATAGCGTTGGCATGGGGGGACCAGGATAGGTTGTTGGTAACCTGGACACCTAAAATCTTGAAGCTCTCGGCCGTTTCTACTTTGTCTGCATTGATGTAGACAGGGGCATGTCCTCCACTCCACTTCCTGAAGTCAATGACTATCTTCTTCGTTTTGTTGACATTGAGGGAGACATTATTGTCGTTGCACCAGTTCACCAGATTCTCTATCTCATTCCTGTACTCCATCTCATCATTGTTTGAGATCTGACCCACTACGGTGGTGTATCTAATGACCCATATTAAGAATTTCACTCGTGGACAGGATCAACAGTGACATTCCCAATAATTGAATAATTACAAACCATTAGAATCATAGAATTATACAGCACAAAAGGTGGCGATTCAGGCCTGTGTCAATTCTTTGGTGGAGCTGTCCAACTAGTCCCATTTCCCTACCTGTCCTCCATTGCCTGGCAAAATCTCCCCCTACATACAATCATATGAATTAGGAACATGGAGCAGGATATTTGGCCTCTCGCGTCTGCTCCACTATTCAATAATGCCTCAACTGCACAATCCGCCTACCCCCAATAGCCTTTGACTCTTTTGTTAGTCAAGAATCTATCTACCTCCGCCTTTAAAATATTCAATGACCCTGCTTCAACCGCTGTCCAGGGAAGAGAGGTCAAAGACTCATGACTCTCTAAAAGAGAAACATTCTTCTCATCTCAGTCTTAAACTGGAGACCTCTTATTTTTAAACTGTGTCCCCTAGTTCTAGTCCCTCCCACATGGAGAACAAGCATTATACCCTATCGGCTGTGTATTCAAGATCATATCAAAATTCTTGTTGTCTCTGATTCTTTGATGAATTATTTTAAATCTGTGCCCTTTATGACTCTTTCACCACTGGAAACTTTATTCTTCCTTTGCTCTATCAAAACTCTTATTTGAATGCCTCAATCTGATCTCCCAGATCACTGCTCTCAGGAGAACAACCTCAGTTTTTTGGTTTCTCCACATTAACTCAAAGTTCCTCATTGTATTTATAATTCAATTCAGAATTCCTCAATCCAGGAAGCCATCTCTGAGTATGTGGCAGCAAGTATCAAAGTAATACAGTCAACACTAAGTATGAATGAAAGGAAAATAAATAGAAAAGCTTGACTGCAGTACCAAAACACATGGTTAAAGAGAAGTGTTTGAGGAAGATTTTTGTAAGCTGGGCAAGATAAGTCACAAGAAGTTGCATATACGATTCAGTGGAATGACATTTTACTGAATGAGTGGCTTCTAGTAATGGGGAATAGGGAATGATGGATAAGGAGAAGTCCAGTAGAAAATGACGGATGGTTTCAGGGATGTAAAGGAAGAATAGATCACTAAAGTAGGTTGTAAGTAGATCATGGAGAGATTTGCAAACAACGATAAGAATGAAACAGTAATAGCAGCAAATGAATGCAAAGGAGAGGCATCAGAAGATTATGGAGTATTTAATTTTTCTTTGGCTCACACTTTAAGAATTCCCGCTTGAGTAACATACTGGTCCATTCCCCAAACCGTGTTAATAGACCTGTAACATGAAGCAGTTTCAAGAGAGTTGGGGAGGAAATTGGAGCCAAAGTGGGAGAAAAAAGAATTCAGAAATAACGTTCTTTTATTTACCTGAAAATTCCTGTACTAGCTTTAAGACTAAATTGGTCCCCTCTGCATATTAAAATGGATGAGGAAGGCAAGCTGCTATATTTAAATTGGGGAGAAAGGAAGGTTGTGTTTCATAATCTTTCATCATAAGTTCAGTAAAATACAGCTAATGGCTGCGTGAAAAACAATTATACCAGAATCTTACGACTGTTCACGCTGGCAGGATCTTCCCATCCTGCTGCAGTGAACGGAGATTTGGCTGGACGCCAAATACTCTGTCCTCCTCAATGCAGTGGCAGTGGGGCGTGAACTGCCGTAAGATCATAGAATCATAGAATCATAGAAACCCTACAGTGCAGAAGGAGGCCATTCGGCCCATCGAGTCTGCACCGACCACAATCCCACCCAGGCCCTACCCCCACATATTTACCCGCTAATCCCTCTAACCTACGCATCTCAGGACTCTAAGGGGCAATTTTTTAACCTAGCCAATCAACCTAACCCGCACATCTTTGGACTGTGGGAGGAAACCGGAGCACCCGGAGGAAACCCACGCAAACACGAGGAGAATGTGCAAACTCCACACAGACAGTGACCCGAGCCGGGAATCGAACCCGGGACCCTGGAGCTGTGAAGCAGCAGTGCTAACCACTGTGCTACCGTGCCGTGCCCATAGAAATCATAGAAACCCTACAGTGCAGAAGGAGGCCATTCGGCCCATCGAGTCTGCACCGACCACAATCCCACCCAGGCCCTACCCCCACATATTTACCTGCTAATCCCTCTAACCTACACATCTCAGGACTCTAAGGGGCAATTTTTAACCTGGCCAATCAACCTAACCCGCACATCTTTGGACTGTGGGAGGAAACCGGAGCACCCGGAGGAAACCCACGCAGACACAAGGAGGATGTGCAAACTCCACACAGACAGTGACCCGAGCCAGGAATCGAACCCGGGACCCTGGAGCTGTGAAGCAGCAGTGCTAACCACTGTGCTACCGTGCCCATACGTTTTCTTATGCTGTCACATTATTCCAAAAAGGGCCTGTTGATTGGAGCACAGGATTAACAGGGGAAAAGAAGAAAATATTCAAAGCTATTACTGAAAATTCGAAGCATTAATTTTAAATGTATGAAATTGGAATGATTAGTTTTAAATCTCAATGTTTTGTTCCAGTCTTTTTCATACAAACAAAAGGGAGTGTCCTTGACAGATTCAGGATTTTCTATTTTTGATTGCCAATGTTATTTCTGTCTATCTAAAAAAAAATGTTAAGGAAATATGGGGCAGAATTCTCCCAAAAAAACGACTAAATGTTACAACAGTGAGAAAAGGAGCGGCACGGCGGTACTGCTGCCTTACGGCTCCAGGAATCCAGGTTCAATTCCAACCTTGGGTGATGCTTGTGTGGAGTTTGCACATTGTGGTGAACCACTGTTACTACATGTATGTGCCTGGACACACCCATGCTGCACCTGGCCCGAGACTCCTCCCTTTCCACCTGGGACCCCTCCCTTTCCACCCAGAGTGGGGTATAAAGGTGATGGTCCCTCCTCCTTGCCTCAGTTCAGACCAGGTCAGCTACAAGGATGTGCTCCTGTTCTCAGTGAATAAAAGCCTATTAGTTTTCTCTCACTCTCCGAAGTCTTCGCGTCGTAATTGATAGTGCATCACACATCTCCCCGTGTCTGCGTGGATTTCCTCCGGGTACTCCAGTTGCTTCCCACAGTCCAAACATGTGCAGGCTAGGTGATAAATTGACCCTTAGGGCCCGATTTTACCATTTTCATTCTAAGTGCCGAATCTGGGCGTAGTACAGATCCGACTTAGAAATCTGCTTTCAGGCGCCCCCATACGCTCTCAGCCATCTCCAGTCCCAATTGCGCTGTGGGTGGGGCTTAGCACGGCCGGAACGATCGGAGCTCTGAACTGCGCATGCGCAGTTAGAAAAAAATTTGAAAAAGCGCGCCCGTGTCAGATCGCTATCGAGCCGCAAAAAACAGATAAAACGACCCGGGAGCGACAAGTGGGAGCGAGGGTGTATCTTTGGGTTGGGGAGGGGGGGGGGGCAGATGGATCTCTGGTGGGTGGGGGGGGGGGGGGGCAGATGGATCTCTGGAGGGGGGGGGGGGCAGATGGATCTCTGGAGGGGGGGGGGGGCAGATGGACCTCTGGTGGGGGGGCAGATGAATCTCTGGTGGGGGGGGCAGATGGATCTCTGGTGGGAGGGGGCAGATGGATCTCTGGTGGGAGGGGGCAGATGGATCTCTGGTGGGGGGGCAGATGGATCTCTGGTGGGGGAGCAGATGGATCTCTGGTGGGGGGGCAGATGGATCTCTGGTGGGGGGCAGGGGGGTCCGCTGTCACTCTGCGGGCGATTGGTGGGGGGGAGGGGGACAGGGGTGGCGATCGGTCGGGTAGTGGGGGGGTCCCAGAGAATTGGGCATGGGGTGGGTATGGGTAAGTTGCTTTCTGAGAGTCGGTGCAGACTCATTGGGCCGAATGGCCTCCTTCTGCACTGTAAGGATTCTATGATTTTATGAAAACAGAGCAATCCATGCTGGCTGCTCAGGCGTGCACTGCATGCAATCATCCCACATTCAGTCACTTTTTTGGAGGATGATGCGATGCGCCACGGTACTGCGGGATGTGTGGGGGCCTCGATACGCTGGTGAGTCTGGCTTCAGAAAACTTGGGCATCATTTCGAAAAAGGTACCCCATCTCTCAGAGCACTGGGTAACCCCCAACCCCCACGAACGTTGGGACCCCCAACCCTCATTGGCGGCATGTTCTCCCAACCCCTCTCTGACATAGGTCACTGGTATGAGGGCCCTCCCTGCCTGAACCCCAAAATGCCCCTCCAACAGGACTCCCAACATGATCCACCGCTGCATGCACCCCCCCCCCCCCCATACACACACACACACACACACACACACTGGCGGTGCCCAATTGGCACTGCTAGGGTGCCTGGTGGGCACTGCCAGTGTGCCCCTGATCACTGGGGCATCCCAGGGGAGATTCACTAATCCTATTAGCTGTTGGACACAATTCATCTCATGTCACTCCCAACTTTGCAACAACCCCTGCTTAATAGGTCCTAAACTCCAGAAGTTTACATTCCATCACAAACAAATGAATATTTCCATCCAGATACACCGTAAAAAGTCAAACATTTTCTTATCAATATATCTTAACTTCAAATAATCTTCCCTCAGCCTCCTCTATCGCAAAGATAAAGACCCCAGCCTATCCAATCTTGAAGCTTGGCAGAATTAGAAAAGAAACTGTAAGAGAAAAAAGCAGGAATAAGAAGCTGATGGGTTCAGTGAACTGCTTTGCGGGCAAGAAAAAAAAGCCAATGGGGGAAAATAATGGTATTAGAAAGCAGAAACTTGAAAAAAATGAGGTGTTACAAAAATGGGGCTAGACGGAACTGGTGTGGTGAAACGAGGAAGCACTTCAGGCTTAATGGAGTGTGAACTGATTGTATCAACAATTAACTTTTTGATCTACCTGAGAGCTGTCAGTCAGAAAAGCTTCAGCAGCTAATGGACCATCAGTTCTATGTGTAAACAATTCTTGGCTAATCCCCTCTGCGATCTGCTCTGGAACTGTCAATCAAAGCAATTCTGAGAGGTTTCAGAGTTTCTGGGGCCCATTCAAGCTAGAAAAGGGGAGCTCCTTTTTCCGTGGGGCGGGGAGACTCAACATGTGTGTCACCCAGCAAGAATCCCAATATGGCCCTCGCATGCGATTCAAAGGGCCATCGGGAATCCCGGCTGGGGCTAGCAGCCGTGGAGAATCTCATTCTATCTCATTTTCTCTCTCCCTCTCTCTTTGCTGGCACTTACATCACTGGAGTTAATAAGTTGTGACTTTGTTATTTTAATAAGGTTATCCTGCCCTATATGGAATATAGTTCAGGCCTCACTTTGAATACTCTGCACATTACTTGAATGCATTGTGTTTGAACACTGGTATTGCATGGTCTATTTTAGGGTCCATTTATATCTGAACTGAAAAAGGTGCACGGGCTGTTAGAATGATTAAGGAGCTGAATAATAAAACATGAGGATAAATTCACAGTGTGAGACTTTTTACTTTGGAATAGCTTATCAGCGGAGGTTGTAGGAGCAAGTGGCTTGGATATCTCCAAAGTGAAATTTAATGTATATATGAGTACTTATTGTTTCAAGAGTAGCCTAGTCTAATGGTTATAGTACTGGACTAACAATCCAAAGGTTTTGAGTTCTAACTACCATGGCAAGTGAAAGTGAATCCAATTAATGAGATAATTTGTAGACTGTCGCCAGGAAGGATAAAAACAGGGAAGCTGCAAGTTTGTGATTGAAACCCTGTTGGTTCATTACAGTCTTTCAAGGAAGAAAACCTGTTAACTCCATCCATACCAGCCTTCACATAACTTCATACCCACATTGCATGGTTGACTCCTGATGCTCTCTGAAGTGGCAAGCAAGCTAAGCAGTACATTACTCCTTCCAAGGGAAACTAGAGGTGGGCAATGAATGTGAGTTTGACAATATTACCCACATCGCAGGGACAAATGAAAAATGTACCCTGGCAGAAATATTTTAACAATTGGTTGGAGTTGCTAAGTCAACACGAAGGAGCCTATGTGTTGATAATGTCCAGGTTTATCCTTTTCTCCTGTTTTAAAATGGATATAGTGGGCCCTATTTTACCATTTTCATTCTAAGTGCTGGGCGGATTTGAAACTAGGAGTGTTTCAGATCCGACTTTTAGACCCGTTCTCAGGCGTCCCCATACGCACTCTGCCTGAAAAAGTATCAGCGATTTTGAATCGTGCTGCACAAGCCTGTGGGCGGCGCTTAACCCGCGCGAAATCCTGCAGCTCCGATTGGAGCCTCCAACTGCGCATGCACAGAAAAAAAATGATAAAATGCGGCTCCCTTGCCACATTGCTCCCGGGCCAGATAAAGACCCCCCCTGGCATCCACAGACATTGCTCCACCCCCACAATATTACTGACCCCCTTATCCCCCCACTCACCTACCATCCAGACTGATCGCAGCCCTCTCCCCCCCCCCACCGATCTCAGGCAGAGTGGCAGCGGACCCCCCCCCTTCCCTCTCACTGATCACAGGCAGAGTGGCAGTGGACCTCCCCCTCACCGATCTCAAGCAGAGAACCGTCAGACGCTTAGCACTTACCTCCTCACTAGCTGGAGCACCCGAATCGGACTTTCGTAAAGAATGTCTGTTTCGTGCCGAATCTGGATGGGTGAACGTGGTGGTAAAGGGGGAGGTGCCAGTAACGTTGGGTGTGCAGCCCATTAAGTCAATTTAACATGCATGCAAATGCATTTAAATGGCCGTTGCGCCTGTTTCGGGCACAGTCCCAATCGCGGCCATTTACGGGCCTTGGTAAAGGGGGAGCTGACGTGGAGGCGGGCGTGGATCATGGACTTTACCAAGTTTTTGTGCCGGAAAATGGGCACAATGCGATGATGAAATCGGGCCTAGTATTTCTGGCCTCCCAGTCCTTTAGTGCTTCATATTTTGAGTAACTTCTAAGCCTGAGATGAGTTTTTTTTTCCTCTTGGGAGTGTCATGAATCTTTGCAACTCTGTCCCTTAAAAGGTGGCAGAAGAAGAGTCTTTGCATATTTTTAAGGCAGAACATAGATAGATTCCTGATAAGCAAGGGAATAAAGATTATCCAGGGTAAGCAAGACTGTGGAGTTGAGGTTACAATCAGATAAGCCGTGATTTTATTAAATGGTGGATCAGGCTCGAGAGGTCGAGTAGCCTACTCCTGCTCCTAATTCATATGTTCTCAGTTTAAGTAATTTGCTTAGTGACACTTCTCATTAAGAAACAACAACTTTCATTTATATAGCCCCTATTAGCTCAACTGCGTCCTTTGGTTTCCAGACCATTTTGAGCAGGCAGATGTGATGATGAACCACAGCAATATTTTTCAGCTCCACTATTTAAATGAATCATCTGTGGGCCAGAAAGGAAGCATTTTCAAAGTGTTAAAACAGAACAGCAGGTGAGAGATGGAGGCCAGAATTCTCTTACCTCACCCACGGCTGGGATTCTCTTGTCCTGCTACAATGAATGGAGTTTTGGCTGAGCGACAAACTTTCCATTCTCGCTGGTGTCAAAGGCAGCAAACAACTTTTCAGCAGTGTTCCTGGACATCAGGCTGTTGGTTGTAAGGACCTGCAGGGAGGTTAGCCCATACAGAGAACAAGCAGTTTTGACTAAACATCATCGAGGAGATCAGCAGTAGGAGCGCAGTGTCTTACTCCTGGATACAGCCACAAGAAGTTTAGTGACGTGATCAGGGCAGGAAAGGTGAATGATGTGACACATTCAAGAATGAAATTTGGAAGCATTGTCAACAGAGTCTTGCTGGGTAGATTTATATTCTTGATGCCTAGGAGAGTGAAATCAATAGCCTGTAAAAATTGATAAGCATCGACTATGTAGTGTTCATTTTAGGCCTCCACATTTATCATAGAATCATACAGTGCAGAAGAGGTCCTTCGGTCCATCAAGTTTGCACCAACATGTGAGAAACGTTCATGAGGACATAAAGAGCTATTCAACTTCAAAGGAAAACCAGGACTGTGTAAAATCCTAAATATTGGCTGGATATAGAAGCATTTATCATTCTTGGAAATAGGATTGAGGGGAAAAATAAATAATTTCCCTCATTAAATTATTAAATGATGGATTTGGGAGTATGTTAGCTGGCATTTAGTTCTGGTAAAGCTGCATCCCCCTGCCCCCACCCCAGTTGGAGAACCAGCAGGAGCCCTGCGTCACTTCCATGGGGGAGGCCCAACCCTAATTGGTCAGCGCCGGGTCCATCAAACAATCAAGCCCCTAGTGAAACAAAAATCCTACGCCCGAAATCTTCTGGCCAATCAAAGGTTGTCAGCTGTGTCACTGGGAGCAGTGGCTACTGCCAATGTTCCATTATCCAGGGCACAGGTGAGTGAGGAGGGATCTGGTTCGGTGGGAGGGTGGTGCCAGAGAAGAATGGCAGGGAGGTTGCAGGGAAGCAGCAGCCTCTACCCCCAACTTAGCGATGCTAGGTGCTGGGTCCCTTGATTACCGAAGGACCATCCCCTGCCCCCTCCCACCAACCCCCTACAAGACAACAGCATTTCCTGAGCAGCCTTTGGAAAGCACAGGAGAGCTGGGTGCATCTTATTAAATCCGTGAGCGACCATTGAATTCCAGTGGGCACTGAGATAATTGGTATGAAGTAATGATAAAAGCAAATTACTGCAGATGCTGGAATCTGAAACCAAAAGAGAAAACGCTGGAAAATCTCAGCAGGTCTGGCAGCATCTGTAAAGAGAGAACAGAGGTGACGTTTCGAGTCTAGACGACCCTTTGTCAAAGCTAAAAGGCATAGAAAGTGGGAGATATTTATACTGCAGGGTGAGGGAATGAAAGATGAGTCATAACCATAGAAAACAGGGGAAAAGACTGCTAATGGCTGTCCACAGAGAGAATAAAGGGTGTGAATGGCCAAATGGCAGAGAAGCTGTGAGCTGTGACAGATGAAGATGTTGGGGGGAGGAGGGGAAGATGGGACAGAGGTAAAATTTAGAAAAGGGGAAGCAAAGGGGGAGAAAAGGTAAGGGAAGGGGGATAAAGTAGGGGGAAAGAGTGGGGGGGAAGAAAAATGAAGAAAGACATTAAAGAAATAAAATGTCGAGAACAGTAAAAAATAAAATAGAATGAAAACAAAGGGGGCCGAGGTGGGGTAGAGCAAATCATCTGAAGTTGTTGAATTCCATGTTGAGACCGGAAGGCTGTAAAGTGCCTAGCCAGAAGATGAGATGCTGTTCCTCCAGTTTGCGTTGAGCTTCACTAGAACATTGCAGCAAGCCAAGAACAAACACATGGGCATGGGAGCAAGATCGTGTGTTAAAATGGCAAGCAACCGGAAGGTCAGGGTCCTGTTTGCGTACACATCGAAGGTGCCCAGCAAAGCGATCACCCAGTCTACGCTTGGTCTCTCCAATATAAAGGAGACCACATTGGGAGCAGCGAATGCAGTAGACCAAATTGAAAGAGGCACAAGTGAAACGCTGCTTAACCTGGAATGAGTGTTTTGGACCTTGGATGGGAAGCATAGAAGAGGTAAAGGGACAGGTGTTACACCTTCTGCGATTGCATGGGAAGGTGCCATGAGTGACAGGAGAGGTGTTAGGTATAGTGGAGGAGTGGACTAGGTTATCCTGGAGGGAATGGTCTCTACGGAATGCTGACAGAGGGAATGAAGGGAAGATGTGTTTGGTGGCGGCATCACGCTGGAGTTGACGAAAATGGTGGAGGATTATGCTTTGCATGCGGAGGCTGGCGGAGTGAAATGTGAGAACATGGGGGACTCTATCCTTGTTCTGGGAGAGAGGGGAGGGGATGAGGGTCATAGTGCAGGAGATGGACTGCGCGCTGTTGAAGGCCCTGTCGACAACTGTAGATGGGAATCCACGGTTGAGGAAAAAGGAGTAGATATTAGAAGCACCACTTTGGCATCATCGGAACAAATGCAACGGAGGCGAAGGAGCTGAGAGAAAGAGATGGATTCCTTAGAGGACGTGGGGTGTGAAGAGCTGCAGTCCAGTTAGCTGCGGGAGTCCCTGAGCTTGTAATGGATATTGGTAGATAATCTATTGCCGCAAATGGAGACAGAAAGGTCAGGGAAGGGAAGTGTCTGAGATGGACCAGGTGAAAGCGATAGAGAGGTGGAAACTGGAAGCGAAGTTGATGAATTTTTCGAGGTCTGGATGAGAGCATGATGCGGCACCGAAGTAGTCATCGATGTACCGGTAAAGGATTGTGGGAGGGGACCTGGGCAGGCCTAGAACAAGGAATGTTCCTCATACCCCATTAAAAGACAAGCGTAGCTCGGACCCATGCGGGTACTCCATTGCTATTCCGAGTCCACTCCTCCACTATACCCAGCACCTCTCCCGCCACTCATGGCACCTTCCCATGCAATCGCAGAAGGTGTAACACCTGTCCCTTTTCCTCTTCTATGCTCACCATCCAAGGTCCAAAACATTCATTCCACGTTTCACTTGCGCCTCTTTCAATTTGGTCCATTGCATTCGCTGCTCCCAATGTGGTCTCCTCTATATCAGAGGGACCAAGCGTATTCTGGGTGATCACTTTGCTGAGCACCTTCGGTCTGTGCGCAATCAGGACCCTGACCTTCCAGTTGCTTGCCATTTTAACACACGATCCTACTCCCATGCCCACATGTCTGTCCTTGGCTTGCTGCAATGTTCCAGTGAAGCTCAACGCAAACTGGAGGAACAGCATCTCATCTTCCGGCTAGGCGCTTTGCAACCTTCCGGTCTCAACATAGAATTCAACAGCTTCAGATGATTTGCTCTACCCCACCTCAACGCACTTTGTTTTCATTCTATTTTATTTTATTTTTTACTGTTTCTATCTTTTATTTCTTTATTTTTCTTCCCCCCCCCCCCATTCTTTCCCCCTACTTCATCCTCCTTCCGTTACCTTTTCTCCCCCCGCTTCCCCTTTTCTACATTCTACCTCTGTCCCATCTCTTCTCTCCCCCCCCCCCCCCCCCCAACATCTTCATCTGTCCCCCCCCCCCCCCAACATCTTCATCTGTCACAGCTTACAGCTTCTCTGCCATTTGACCATTCACACCCTTAATTCTCTCTATGGACAGCTATTAGCAGAGTTTTCCCCTGGTTTCTATGGTTATGACTCATCTTTCATTCCCTCACCCTGCAGTATAAGTATCTCCCACTTTCTACGCCTTTTAGCTTTGACAAAGGGTCATCTGGACTCAAAACATCAGCTCTTTTCTCTCCTTACAGATACTGCCAGAGCTGCTGAGATTTTCCCGGCGTTTTCTCTTTTGGCTCATTAATGAACCTGATTAACATCCTGCTGAGACGATCCTGTGTCACTCTCTGCCTCCAACTTAATGGGGGCCATGATGCTGGGAATCCAATGTGGGTACGTACACCCACAGATTCTCCCTGCACCCTTCCCCATGCCCCCAAACCCTACACCTCCAATCTCTACCACCAATACGTTCACTCTGGTGGGCTCTATTCAATTCTACCCATTCTCAATGAACAGATGGGGGACGTTATAAATGAAAGAAACTGCAGCTAAAGATAACGAAAGAAGTAACTTCACAAACCATGTAAACTTGAGAATAAACTGGTACTGCAAATGTGGCAGAGACTGTCATACTGAAGTAGGGCTCCTGAGCCACACTAGACAATGTTTAGCAATGTGTTGACCACCTAGTTGTCTCACAAGATGGAAGGCTGCTAAAAATGATCTATTATATTGGGAAGGAAATGCTACTCTTGTACTTGGTCTTTGAATGATTTCAATAATACTTCAAACAAAGTAGGTAGCAGAAGAAGCCTGATTATTAACTAAATCAGAAGACAAATAAACATAGCTCAATTTGCAATTTACTATTCAAAGGTAACTTAATGAAAATGGAGTTGCAATCCTTAAAAGATTCACATTAATACATGTGACAATAATAAATCAAATCAAAATTCATAATGAGATCCGTAATGGCATGAGCACTAAAAGAATTGGGCTGAAAATGTTGACTTTGGTATCTGATATCTCCACTGATATATATTGAACTTACAGTTTATGGATTAGATTGAATTTAGTTGCCATTTGAACACCAATTTCTTCAGTAGCCAAATTCTGCTGCTTTTCAATGAGCCTCACTGTGTTCTTGAATGAGCACTTTGCATTAATGAAGTGTTCATCCTGTCCCTGGTAAAGAATGTCAAGAGACACCTGTGGAAGCCAATAGGTCATACATATATTAAAAATGAAGTGTCACTTCTGAGTCGCTGCAGATTCAATGGGCCGAATTCTGTACTGTAGGGATTCTATGATGTTACCTTGCATTGCAACATGCATCATAGATATTAAGCGAAAAATGAGCAATAATTTTGACAGACATATATGACATGATTTAATGTTGCCAACGAGGGTCTCACCCGTCATCAGGAGAACCAACTCAAATCCAACATCACTGCCACTGGGGATGGCATTTTACTACTGGTTTGCTGTCTGTTAAGATGCTTCAATATGATTGGCTTCTTTCCTTGATCACTATTGTTGCATGCCTATAGAGCTCCTTCCTTAACTTGGTGCCAGAGACAAATTAACATTGAGAAAGAAAATATCCATACCACAGAGATTGCTTAATCATTGTGGCAATTTTATTTGAGATCAGCTTCATCATTGGCCACAAAATGCAAAACATCATGAACAGATGGGACCTTAAAAAGAAATATCCATTGCTTCAGAAATGTTTATCATTTATTTTGTTTCTCAAGCATTCATACTTTGATGGTGCCAAGGTCCTGAAAAAGTAAGAAAAGTATTTTCTGTCCTCTTCTCTTCTTCCCACTTACTAATACGGCTTTAAAACTTAGTAGGAGCACAGCAGCACCTCCATGTTGAAACTAGTTTGTACAAAATGCTAATACTATAGGTTTGCCTGCTATATATGCTATGAAAGCTGTTAAACCTTAATAGGGTAAAGAAAACCAAAAGTTCCTTACTGGGTAAGTTTTGCACTAGTTTCCCATTTTGCAGTTGAGGCCAAGATTACATTGGCGATGAGGCTAAGAATAGACCAGTTATGATCCCATTGATATCTTATGTCTTTGTAATAAAAAACAACCTTTTCCTCACCAATTTCATAGTTATAACTGAAAATTTGACTACAGTCAATTAATCAATCTGGATGCTTCAATTACTTTTTGGCACACAAATTTGAATAATTATAAGCGTCCTACAACTTTTTCATTAAAAAGAATGAATAAAGAGAATGTTTGGTAAAATATTCTTTATTATTGAACTTCTATCTACAAGGCTGTATCAGACCAAATTCATTTTGTTGTAAGCTAAAAGCTGAACTTCGAATGGTTTTTAAAAAATCTGACAAGTAACTTGCTTAAGTTCATACCAAAGTGGTTAAACATTCCATCATATTTATATTTAAAATTTGATATTCTCTTTCAAAATCCTTGGATATTACAAAAATGGTTAGAAAAATGGGAAGAGCATCTGTTACTTGACAGTTTTATAAATTAGAAAGTGAATTTTATAATAATAAATGAATCTTGTTCCTCCAGGTACATTTTGCTTTAACCAGTTGAGCTTAGTGTCTTTTATTTACAGCACACTGTGCCATGTTTTCAATGCTACAGTAAGTTCCCAAATTAAAGTATTTAAATTTTTTTTGGAGGGGGGAGCTGTGTATCAGTTGGTAGGTGTTAGAAATGTTTTGATTATTTCATTTTCTTCTCTCGTCTTTCTGTGATAATACACACGTTGTCTTTAATTATGTTGATGAAGAGAAGTGTATTTTACCTTTAAAGACTCATGAGGCTTTCATTTTATTCTTTCATTTACTCAACCAAATGGTGCGTGCTTTGTTTTTTTACATTATGTCAATGGTTTTTTTTATTGTCAATTGAGTGTTATATACAAATGTCAACGTGTGCGACTTGGCTAGAGTTCACCAGGTATCTGTCTCTTTAATTCATTCGAAAATTTCGTCATCGGAACCCTGGCAATGTCTGTCTTCTCTGTTCTGCAGAAATGTTGAAGGAGTTGAACCAGCAGCGCAGAGCGAAAGAGTTTACAGACCTGAAAATAACTGTTGAAGGCAAAGAGTTTGAAGTCCATCAAAATGTTCTAGCTTCCTGCAGCTTATATTTCAAGGAACTGATCAAAAGGTTTGCCTTCCTCAAGCTGTGATCTGGTCGGTTCTTTTGTAGGGTTCATTCGTGTTGCTTTCCTCTCTTGCAGGGTTATGAAGATAGAACCTCCTGTCACAGGGCCAGTAGCCATTCTTTCCATCATTTCAGATGAATGTATTCCTAAATTGAAACTAAACCCAGGTTTATTTGCCTATTATATTTTTGATTAATAGCTGCTTCAATTTAGAGTGAAGAAATGAGATGTTCCATGACTGAGGATCCCCATTTATTTGACAAAGACTTGCTTTTTGGAGATTCCTTTGGTTTACTTAAAAAGAAAACAGAAAAGTATTATACTGTTGCCTTAAATTCATATTTAAATTCTGCTGTTTGAGGAAAGATCATTTTCAATTATCATCAGTCGTTTGCCGAGGAATTTATTACTTCTGCACCACCTTGACGATACTCTTCTTCACATGACTAACTAGCACTAACAAACCCTTAGTTTGCATTTTGCGAAAAAAGTTATGCCATGTTAAATATTCCAGTTTTGCAAAATTACGTACACAGCAAGTAAATAAAATATGTGCAAAGCAAACAACGACACTATGCAATGTTCAATTCCTGTTTAATTTGAACAACTTTATAATCTAATCACTTTGTCATGAAATTATTCATTAATTGGCACATGTTGACATATTACAATGAAATAGAATGAGCATAATGCTGATTACAAGGATTTCTCAAATCTGCTGCTAAAATGGAAATGGAAATTATGGTTGAAAAGGCTTTTGGATTTAAGAGACTCTTAATAATAAATTATTTTTCAGTTTGCTTAAACTTCTATTAACATTTTCATTGAATCCATGGACATCCTTAAATGTGCCATGCATAAGTTTAACAAATAACTCCTTGAAAGCTGTATGACATCAGATGAAAGTAAAATTAGTGAGAATACTCCTATGCTCCTTCAATATGTTAAATTTAGTTATTTTTGGTTTATATTTTCAATGTAATGAACTGAATTTTCAGTTAGCTATTTGAAACTCTTAAGTATCATTGAGATTAAATTGCTAGATCATGCTTAAAGCTCTGACTCAAAGTGTTGTATTTCACATTAAATTGTTAATGAATTATATGAATTTATATCAATTGCCTTTAACTAGCTGTTAGTAAAAACAAACTATTATCATTTATATAATACGCAGCAAGTTTAATTTATGAAATATATGTTTTCTGCATAACTTGAATATTCTTTCAACTTAACTCTATCATACAGGCTATTTACATGACTCAGTTATTCAAGAATATTTTGTCTGTGGGACTATTAGTAAGCTACATGGAACAAGCGATTGTGTATAATAATTCAGAGGTTAGGACTGGTTAAAATTAAAATCCTCTTGGTGTTGATTTTACAGGTAGTTCAGTATAGGTTTTGCATGCATTAAAATAGCTCAAAGCTTTGCTTTTATTTTACACTATATGCGGTGATATTTTTTTAAATATGTGTCAATAGTTTTAGACTGCAACTTGGCATTTTTTCATTGTGATATTTTATGATTGCTTATTTAAAGCATTAATCTTTGAACATTTGCACAGAATTTGTAAATGTTTGCCCTTGATGTTTTCAAAATGGGGATGAATGATGGCAAAACTTCAGGAGCATACACTTTTGTTTATCCTGCGTATTGCTCAGGATAGATGTGTCATCTGAAGGGGGGGGAGAGGGGGAGGGGGAGGAATCATATAGCAGTACAATGCTTCCTTGTGATCTTGCTCACTATAGCTTTGTGAGAGCTACATGGTTTGTCACTCTTTGCACGCTGTAAACCATTCCCAATTCCAAACAGTTATGCTTTTCTTTTGTCAGCAGGTTTGGTTACAGTTGCTCGTCCATTAGGGAACATTTTTTCTCATTTTCCACTTTGTGGATTGGTTTTATGTTCCCCCAGGAGTCACAGTTTGTTTCTTTTAGTGTTATCTTTTCAACTCTGGTCCATTTAAAGATGGTTTTGATGTTGGCACTTTCTCACTCAAAGCAATCAAAGTCACAGACAAAAAGCAAAATCTCCCAGGTATTCATCCAGCATAGAACATGGGACTAATTATGAGACTAATCTCTGAAACTGCAGCTCTGACTGTATTACCAGGCAAACTGAAAATCAACCTCTGCTATGGCATTAACCTCTTTCCTCCAGATTTTGCGCTAAAACAGAAAGTAACACAGGACAGTCTGTAACAGCCTTTATACCTTAGTGTCCCTTATTTCCATGTTGCTCCTTCTGCATACCTACTAATTCTTTTCCTTAAATCAGAGATGAGAATGAAGGAAGAATTGTCTTCTCATCTACATTCCCCATGACCTCCTGGATCAATCTCATTTAATGAGCTCAATGTGTAAATCACATTTAGTTTTTACACTGATGCTAATGAGTATGCTATACATCTTGACTCTGTCTCTGTTGGGATTACTGACATCTTTGGGGTTTCCAGGATTTCCAGCATCCGTCCACTCTAATCTTTCAATAATTTGATTTAGGAAAGTCTGATTGTAAACTTTATCACTAAACAAATCTTAATTTTAATTTCCTCTTTTGAAAAAGCAGCATAGCTGTGTTGCAAAAGTATACTATGCATCTTGCACAGAGAATCTTCTATTCCCATGAAAAGAAATTTTTAAAATTAGATGTATGGTGGCAGTGGTGTCACAAATCATTCAGGGAGTCAGTGTTGCTGTGGCAATATGTAACTTTTACATGCATGTTTTCGTCTGGAGCTATAGATAGTGATGCTAGAGGCTGCAACATTCTTCCCATCACATGACTGACCAGGAATCTCTTCCACTCTTATCACTTGCCACTGGCATGTGCTGGAAGGAATTGCAAATTGATCAAGCTGTTTGGCTGCATTATGAAACCACTTTCCTTGGCAATCATCTCCTGGGATGGGACTCGAATTCAGTACTTCTGATGCAGGGACGCTACCCATTGTGCCACAAGGCCACCTCATATTGGATACCTACAGCAAGGTTATTCCCCCAGAATATTCCCCAGATGGTAGCATAAAATAATAGGGAATATATATTGTCCAGCAGATAGTGCAGATTCAATATATAGTCAGCAGGCTCCAGACCTCCTGTGTCCATTTGCCAGTATTATACCGTCTGCAAAACTGCTTTGACTTTGTTAGAACTTGTATATGAAGATTCTGGTTTATTTTTCCTTGACTCTCCAACTGACAGCTTGGCGCCTTAGGCTGTTTAGTAATTATTTCTTATTCTCAGTGTAGATAATCCCATGGTGCCTAGAAAATCATCCACTCCAAAGGTGTAAAATACCAAGTTGAAAATTAATTTGTGGTGTCAGAATAATGAATTTTGTGACTTAAGTTGTGATAGCCTGACAGTTTTGCTTTAATTGCATTTTTTTACTCAACTAGAAGCTTAAGTTGTGCTCCATTATTCAGCTGCCATCCATTTTGGTTCACCCGGGGAACTCTTGGGAAGAATTTCCCCTGTTTTCAATATTTGAGAGGTGTCGAGAAGATGACATACTCTGTTTAATCCATTACAACATCATGGAGACCACATTATTCTGCAGGAGCATATGGATTTTCTTTCCAGCTGGGAATTGACACTTAATTTCTAGAGTATCAAAACAGCCACAAAGGTTGGTGGTTGTATACCGAGCTTAGTGAAACTACTATATTATTCTGCACTCAAATTTACTATCCTTAGGCCCTATCCAAAAGATTTTCTGACTAAAATTATTTCTGGGTCACCTCTTTCCATTCCAAAAACTGTTTCTTGTCACCACATCATTTGGAGACTGAACATCATATTTCACTGTATCTTTATATTTCAAACCCTTAAATCCTGTGTCAGCTGGATAAAGGTTTATGTAAATTACAATTACTGCTATAATTAGAATACATTTTCAATAATTCAATGTCTGAGCAACATATTATCAGATCATTTTTGTGATTACGTAGTTTTATATTATAATGAATTGGAAGGCTGAAAAACATTTCAGTAAGGCTATGGGGTCACCACCAAAAAATTTACTGCAACACGTTTTTGTAGAACAACTCCTACGCCATGAGTAAACAGTTATTGTTTAGATCTGTTTTGCAGAGAAGATGCATTCAAGTGAATGGGTTTTTATGGCTGACCATAGATCAAGTCATAAATAGTCTAAGCCAATTTTTTCATTAAAGAAATGAGCAATAGTGTTTAGAGAAAATTAACTTCTGGCTTCCTCTTACTTTTTAACACTTATCCTCCTTGTACATTGTATTTCCCTCATACATTTTTCATCTTGAGGCATGCATTTTAATAACCTGTTTGTTTGCAAAAGTAGGCTGCTCTGCTTTGTCAATTGGGACTAAGGTCATGCCTGTGCAAAAATGCATAAACATCACAGGAAGCAGGGCAGAGGCTTAGCTCTTGTGAGGTAGCATCAAGCAAAGTTTTTAACAGGAAACTGTTCCTTGGTGTGCTTCCTAATTCTGGATAATGATAAATATTAATATGAGAAAATCCTTAGCAAAGCCAGGCCAGGCTTTTGGATACATTTATCCTGTTCTCCTGTAAATAGCCTGATTGATATGTTTATGCTTTAAGTGGCCCTGGAAAGATGGATGAAAAAATAGTTTTCACATTATATCTAATTTTTCATTCTTAGCCTAATAGAAAACTAATGTTCTTGTTATACAGTATTTAACATCCTTCTTTTGCACAGTGAATAGCAGAAGCAGTTACATTCTCATTTGTTTATGTCCCTTTTTATTAGTCAATCATGCAGCTGATTTTGCTTGCAGCATTTTTCTGACATGAATCTGAGCAGATTCAAATCTTTCATGGGAGCGTCAAAATCCTTTGCCTTGCTTTCAATTATGCATTAAGATCGATGTACTAATCGTAAACAAAGGCTACTTTGTCCACAGGATGTTGTGTGAATTTCAAAAAAAATCTTTAAAACGTCATATTGCCTCCTACAGCACAAGGTTGAAGCTATTTCAGTGCACCCCCATGCTCTTTTTTTGATGTGGTGCAGCTAACTGGAGGATGACAGCAAATGGGTAACACTGTTTAAACATTACTGCAAGAAAAATAATCATCAGAGGAAAGAGTGAAAAGCAGTTCCAGGTTCTATTTGAAGAAAATAAATATGTGTTTCAGAGAACCTATTATGATTACAGTGTCCAGCAGACTGAGCTGCCTTTATTCTGTTATAAAATATGAAGTGCAAACTTCACCATGCATGAAATGTTGAAATAAACTGCTCTAATATTTCCTCTGATATGAGCTTTGAATTGGGTAAGACACAATAATGTTACAATAGGTATAACTCCAAATCAGTGATGGCTTTCATGAACTGAAAGTGACAATCAGTGGTTATATTAAGGCATGTGTTTTTCCTTTTCAGTTGTTTGTGCTTGACATGTGGTTTGTAGCTTTTGCAAGCCATCACGAAGGTGACTTATTGAAATTCCTGACAACAGAAGCCCTTTGAGGGAGTGAAATAATATGTACTGTTGTACTTGGCTACTTGTGAGATTTGTGCAGTGCAAATCAACTCATCAGCATTTAAGAAACCACATGAAGGAAAAGTCTGATACTCTGAATACAGTTCCAACAAGTCAGTCAGTTTCTAAAGTATATGAATTACGTATTTGTCACATATGGCTGAAATACAAAAACTACAAAGAATAAATTTTAAGGACAGCTTCTTGGATGTCCCTCTCTTTAATGGGAAAGAAATCGAATGCAGAATATAAATATATAATGGATTCTGTAGATCTCAGATTGAACACCATCAAATATTTTATTCTATAGATGCTGATGTTTGAAAATGTGTGTGGGTAGTGTGTTTTTAAAAGACTCAATATTTTCTTATGGCTAAAAATGTAAATGTTCGTAATCCAATTGAATAATCACTTGTTTCTGCTTTCTAATTACTAACGTGTGAATGTAGGCTGAACATATTTATATACTTTGTGAAAATTTTAATAATGGTAAGTGAAATAAGCAGTGATTTTTTTTTAATTCTCAAATATTTAGTAAGTTCAAACATTAGAGCTATTCAAAATATTGTTCAGCATAAGCCATATATTGCACACAGCAGGTAACTCTTTGAGGACTGAAGTAGAATTTTATTTCACAATAGAGCTTACAATTTCTTTCCTTTCTATTGAAGGACCAATACTCAGGCATGTGTTTTATTTGCAGGATTGGAGTATTGACCACAATAGTCAATGTTGTTTGTCGTTCCAGCTGTTGTTTCTCATCTCTTCCCATTGTTTTGCTTGTTTTATGCTATCTAGGAGTCCTTTAATGTGGCCTTCCTTGTGGAGTATTCATTGTTGTATTTGTCTGCAAGTCATTTGGTTGACCTATTAGATGTCCAAATGAATGTCTTGCCTATTACACAGTGTTCCCACAACTGAACTGATCCCATCTTCCTTCCTTCCTGGTGTCTTCATTACTAATTCTATTTCTGTTTCCATCTGCTTTAACCACAAATCTTTGATAATTAACACATATTTACATATATTTATTCAGAAAGTGTTCACTACGAAGAAATCTATGGTTCTGAATGTTTCTGCATTTCCATAATATTTGGCATTGGAAACTGGTAATCGGTTTTTCTAAGTGTCGTATATGAAAATATTAATGAATTTTTGAAAATGTTCAGTACTCGAAGGGTTAGAATCTACATTAATTGAGGATGTATTAGAAATTCAATGGAGACTCATTGAGATTTACTCCATTTTGATTTTATCTTAACATTTAAATACATAAGTATAATATTTCTAGTGGCTCTAGTATAAACTTTTTGTAGTTTCTACTGCAAGATGTAGGATGGAATTTTATACCCCACACCCTCCTCCATGAGCATGTTGGCAGGCAGGGTAGATGTAAAATCAAGTGTCGTGGCAGTGGCTATGTGCCAGCTTACTCTCCTCCTAATAAATTGAGGACGTTAGGTGGCTAATTAATAATTGTAAGAAGTCTCACAACACCAGGTTAAAGTCCAACAGGTTTATTTGGTAGCAAAATCCACTAGCTTTCGGAGCGCTGCCCCTTCGTCAGGTGAGTGGGAGTTCTATTCACAAGCAGGGCATATAAAGACACTAACTCAATTTACAAAATAATGATTGAAATGCGAGTCTTCCAATCATTATTTTGTAAATTGAGTTAGTGTCTTTATATGCCCTGTTTGTGAACAGAACTCCCACTCACCTGACGAAGTGCTCCGAAAGCTAGTGGATTTTGCTACCAAATAAACCTGTTGGACTTTAACCTGGTGTTGTGAGACTTCTTACTGTGTTTACCCCAGTCCAACGCCGGCATCTCCACATCATAATTAATAATCCCCAAGGACATCTTCCTGCCACCACTGGTATTTCAGCTGATAGCTTCTTTGTGAACTGAGGGGAGATCCTCCAGTTCAGGAATCCTGAAACCCAGGTAAAATTCCATCCATAAATACTTGGCTGATAGTTATACTTGGGTTTTATCAAGATTGCAAGTTAACCGGTTTTAGATGAGTCTGGGGAAAAAGGGTGGAAAATTTGCAGGAAAATATTTCCTTCCACGTAGCATAAGGATCTGCTCTGATTGATATTGATGATACCTATTTACTGGAATACTCTGTCCTTATGATCAAGAGGATAATATGGATGGGTTGGTAAGAATGGAATAAAGTGAACAAAATTAATATAAATATGTGTAAGCTCTGAGACTAGATAGTTGCACACAGGTATAAAAACAAGCATTTACAATTCTTATTTCTTAGGGTTTAGTAAAATTTTGCAGTGCTAGTCATGAAAAATTGGATTCTATTATCTTCACACAAATACAGATATAAATGTTTCACAGTTAGTGAAATACATTTAGACTGATTTTAAGTTATGGAAAGTATTATAATTTAATCACTGCTGATGCTTCTCAGTTACTAAATTTTTCATACTTCTAAAAAAATGGCAACATTATATTGCTATCAGTGTGCGATCCTGATAGATTGCTATAATCTTTCAATGCAGTTAAAATATCCTGATTATATGATGACTACTATATAAAATATTATAATTCAAATATTTAATCTGCTTTCATCAAATTTCTCAGCAATTGATCCATTTAAAATGAACAGGTTAATGATTTAACTCGCATAGCATAGAGAGAAACTTGATCTAAACACATCCTGAATTCAAACATTCATACTGTTCTTGATAATTTCTGGGCTATATTCTGTAAATTGCTGGGCAAACTCAAAAGTTTGAGCATACTTTTAATGTATAATCAATTAAAATGTTATTGTGTCCTTTATTTTCATTCTACCTGTTAATGAAGTGATTGCATGAATAAGATCTTTCTAATTGAATAATCAATCTGCACTTCATTGGTTGTAAAGTGCTTTGGGGCATGAGTTTGAGAAAGGCACAAATGAATCCAAGTCTTGTTTCATGCTAATTAGCTTCAATTAAGAAATTTTAAAATATTGGCCTTAAACTTTGGGTTAACAGAGATGCAAAGCCTAAATTCCAAAGGGCATTTTATTTCACTTTTCTGCAGTTTTGGATTTGAATTGTGCAGTTTTTATGTCCTTCCTAAAATTATTTGCTTATGCATGTTTTTTTTCCAAAGGTTATGCATCAGTGCCTGGTCTATGCATAGAGTTCTTAGCTATCACTAAGTGAGGCAAAAATCATGGTGCCAGTTTGATCCCTTAGCTATACTGAACTAGCTAATCTAAAACAAGACAACAGTAAGGATGGTGCACTTGGCGTCTATGCTGCTTGAGAGGAGTGAATTGAATTTAAAAAGCAGTGCAGTGGGAGAATTGCACACCCCCCCACCCCCCGTCAATGTTCCAAGCCATTATACAGGGGATTATCAAATAAAATTTGGCACCAGGCAACATAAGGCAGTAATAGGGTAAATGACCAAATGCTTAGTCGAAGCAGTAGGTTTTTAAAAAAGTCTTAAAGGTGAAAAGATAGGTAGTGGAGCTTAGGTAGGGAATACTAGAACTTAGTGCCTTGGAAGCTAAAAGGTACAGTTCCCAATAGTGAGGCCAGAATCAAAAGAGTGCAGATAACTTGGTGGATTGTAGGACTGGAAGAGATTACAAAGCTGGGGAGCAGGAAGGTTAAGGAGGGATTTGAAAATGAGGATGAGAATCTTAAAATAAAGACTTAGCTTAATAGGAAGCCAAAGTAGGTCAGCAAACAGGGAGGCAGTTGCATAGTGGTATCATCACCTGACTAGCGATCCAGAGACCGAGGACAATGTTCTAGGGACCTGGGTTTAAAACCCACCATGGCAGATGGTGAAATTTGAATTCAATAAAAATCTGGAATTAAAAGTCTGATGGGGGATGACCATGAACAGTTAGAAGTCTCACAACACCAGGTTAAACCCCAACAGGTGTATTTGGTAGCACGAGTTTTCGCAGCGCTGTCCCTTCATCAGGTGAAGATCTTCATCACCTGATGAAGGGGCAGTGCTCCGAAAGGACTTTAACCTCGTGTTGTGAGACGACTTACTGTGTCTACCCCTGTCCAACGCCAGCATCTCCACATCATGATGACCATGAAACCATTGAGGTAAAAACCCATCGGGTTCATTAATGTTCTTTAGGAAGGGAACCTGCCATCCTTACTGCCAGATCCACAGTAATGCGGTTGATTCTTAAAACAAAATACTCTCTGAAAAGGCCTAGCAATCCATTCAGTTGTAGGGTTAGGGTTAATGCCATCAGTGATCCCCACGTCCCATGAATGAATAATAATGAAAAAATACACAGGGGGTGATGGATGAACAGGCCTTGATGCAAGCTAGGATAAAGGCAAAGTTTGAATATCCTCAGGTTTATCCTATGGATGATGGAAGGCCAATCGTTGGAACAGTCAAGTCTGAAGATAATAAAGACATGAATGGGGGTTTCCCCAATAGATAAATTGAGGGAGAGCCGGAGAGGGTGGAAACGCATTATTTTTTGGAGGCAGAATTGCCGCAATAATGGTGCAAATATGTGGACAGTTTGCTTTCATTTAGTATCTTTTGTGTAGAAAGGCATTCTGATGTTCTTCACAAAGAAAAAGGACAAAGTAGTCAATACTTTAAGAAGGTGCCTATAATCTTGGTCAAAGAAATTGATTTTAAGGAGAGTCTTGAAGAAAGATAGGTTTAGTGAGAGTAGGGAGGAGGGGATATACAAGAGGTGGTGATTTTACTAACAAGTACACCTTTGTAGCTATCGGGCATGGAGACTGTTAAGTTCAGCTTTGATATCCTCTGTGTCAAAATGTCTGCCAACATTGGGTGTATAGGGTTATACCTGAAGAATAGCTGCCTTTCACAGATGTCTATGTCTGGTATATAGGACTGCAGACAGCGGTATTATTTTAATCCAGCGTAAGTCAATATCTTTAAAGAAAAGACAGAACATTAGGAAAATAAAATACAGTTACTTAACTCCACATGAAAGATTTAAGAAATTAACAACACTTGGTGATTATTTTATCGATGTTTATTCCCACTTTGTATATAGATAATATTATTCAAAGTTGTGACTGCCATTGGCTGCAATTGATATTTGTGGTGTTTCAAAGAAAGAGCCATAGCATCATTACTTCTTAATATTTCAGTGCCCTGGGGTTGCTTAAATATTTTTTATGTTCTACAAGATGTGGGATGAAAACTTGCCTCACTTTAATTTAGTAGACCAATTTGCTTCTGCAAGGCACAAATCAGGAGTGTGATGGAATACTCTCCACTTGCCAACAACATTCAAGACGCTCGACACCATCCAGGACAAAGCACCCCATCTAAACATTCATTCCCTCCATCACTGATGCACAGTGGTAGCAGTGTGTACCATCTACAAGATGCACTGCAGCAACTCATCTTCAACAGCACCGTCCAAACCCACGACCTCTGCCACCTAGAAGGACACAGGCAGCACTTGTGTGGGAGTACCACCACCTGGAGGTTCCCCTCCAAGTCATTCACCATCCTGACTTGGAACTATATTGCTGTTCCTTCACTGCAGCTAGGTTGAAATCCTGGAACTTCTTCCTTAACAGCACCGTAGGCATACCTACACTACAGGAACTACAACAGTTCAAGAAGGCAGCTCACCGCCATTTTCTTAAGGGCAATTAGGGATGGGCAATAAATGGTGGCCTAGTCAACGACATCCACACCCTGTAAAAGAATAAAATAAAACATTTCACTGTTAGGAACATAGATTCCCTGGTGCAATAGTTCGGGATAAAGGACAGAGATTTAGATCAATGGGTCTATACCACCTTAATGTTGTCCTAGGGTTACAAAGATATTCCTTATGGTGGAGCCTGCCTTGCACCTGCAATGGTGGAGAGATTCCAATGAGTTGGGAGGAGCCTAGTTCTTCCTTTCCATGGGGTACCCATAATGACAGAGTTACAGCTTGCTTCCAGGACCTGCCAACTGAACAGAGACTCCGAGTACAAGTGGAAGAGTTAAGATGTGTGCTCCTCTGAAAATGTCCCCCGACCCCTCTTACCAATAGTTTATGGCTCTGCTGGGGGTGAGACTATGGTGGGGATTCTCAAAGGCTATTTAAATAACCAAGAGATGGCAGTCTGGATGATCCAAAAGCTAGACAGGAACAATGCACTAAAATCCCTGCTGTTCCCTCTAAACCATTCCATCCTCAAATATATCAATCAACATGTCTAAGCTGCACTTTTGTTGAAGAGATTTTTTTAATTTTTCGTTGAAAACAACAGCATTATCGCACACTGGCACCATGAGTAATGAGAGGTTTTTAGTTGAAATAACTTCAAGGTTACACAAATGCAATTATAGAAATGTTTGAAATTTACAGCCAATAAATTCTATCTATACTCAAATCTTTTTAAAGTTACAAGATGTTTTATAATGTTTAGAAATTAGAAGCTAGTCTAATTTCTACATTTATTTCACAATTAAAATGCTGGTGCAGCACGGAAATGGTAATGGTGCATATTGGAGAATTTGCTCCAAAATGTTGATGTCATTCATATTCACAGAGCCATTGCCTGCTGCATTTAGACATTGCTGCTTAAAACTCAATAGAACATAGAACATAGAACATTACAGCGCAGAACAGGCCCTTCGGCCCACGATGTTGCACCGACCAGTTAAAAAAAAACTGTGACCCTCCAACCTAAACCAATTTCTTTTCGTCCATGAACCTATCTACGGATCTCTTAAACGCCCCCAAACTAGGCGCATTTACTACTGATGCTGGCAGGGCATTCCAATCCCTCACCACCCTCTGGGTAAAGAACCTACCCCTGACATCGGTTCTATAACTACCCCCCCTCAACTTAAAGCCATGCCCCCTCGTGCTGGATTTCTCCATCAGAGGAAAAAGGCTATCACTATCCACCCTATCTAAACCTCTAATCATCTTATATGTTTCAATAAGATCCCCTCTTAGCCGCCGCCTTTCCAGCGAAAACAATCCCAAATCCCTCAGCCTCTCCTCATAGGATCTCCCCTCCATACCAGGCAACATCCTGGTAAACCTCCTCTGCACCCTCTCCAAAGCCTCCACATCCTTCCTGTAATGTGGGGACCAGAACTGCACACAGTACTCCAAGTGCGGCCGCACCAGAGTTGTGTACAGTTGCAACATAACGCTACAACTCCTAAATTCAATCCCCCTACCAATAAACGCCAAGACACCATATGCCTTCTTAACAACCTTATCTACTTGATTCCCAACTTTCAGGGATCTATGCACACATACACCTAGATCCCTCTGCTCCTCCACACTATTCAAAGTCCTCCCGTTAGCCCTATACTCAACACATCTGTTATTCCTACCAAAGTGAATTACCTCACACTTCTCCGCATTAAACTCCATCCGCCACCTCTCGGCCCAACTTTGCAACCTGTCTAAGTCTTCCTGCAAACTACGACACCCTTCCTCACTGTCTACCACACCACCGACTTTGGTGTCATCAGCAAATTTGCTAATCCACCCAACTATACCCTCATCCAGATCATTAATAAATATTACAAACAGCAGTGGCCCCAAAACAGATCCCTGAGGTACACCACTTGTAACCGCACTCCATGATGAATATTTACTATCAACCACCACCCTCTGTTTCCTATCCGCTAGCCAATTCCTGATCCAATTTCCTAGATCACCCCCAATCCCATACATCTGCATTTTCTGCAGAAGCCTACCATGGTGAACCTTATCAAACGCCTTACTAAAATCCATATATACCACGTCCACTGCCTTGCCCCCATCCACCTCCTTGGTCACTTTCTCAAAAAACTCAATAAGGTTAGTAAGGCACGACCTACCTGCCACAAAACCATGCTGACTATCACCTATCAATTCATTACTCTCCAAATAACTATAAATCCTATCCCTTATAATTTTTTCCAACATCTTGCCGACAACAGAAGTGAGACTCACCGGTCTATAATTCCCGGGGAAGTCTCTGTTCCCCTTCTTAAACAATGGGACAACATTCGCTAACCTCCAATCTTCTGGTACTATACCAGAGGCCAACGACGACCTGAAGATCAGAGCCAGAGGCGCTGCAATCACTTCTCTTGCCTCCCAGAGAATCCTTGGATAAATCCCATCCGGACCAGGGGATTTATCTATTTTCAGACCCTCCAGAATATCCTGCACATCCTCCTTATCAACTGTAATACTGTCTATTCTACTCCCTTGCAACCCAGTGTCCTCCTCAGCTATATTCATGTCCCCTTGCGTGAACACCGAAGAGAAATATTGGTTCAATGCTTCACCAATCTCCTCCGGTTCCACACATAACTTCCCTCTGCCATCTATAACTGGCCCTAAACTTGCCCTAACCAACCTTCTGTTCTTGACATACCTATAGAACGCCTTAGGATTCTCTTTAACCCTATCCGCCAAAGTCTTCTCATGTCCCCTTTTAGCCCTTCTAAGCTCGCTCTTCAACTCCCTCTTAGCCAATCTAAAGCTTTCTAGTGCAATACATTGCCAAAATCAGGTAAAGCTCTTGAGCGGTTTAGTACACACAAAAATATTGAAGGGAAAGTGAAAGTTGGAAGATCATTTCCATTAGAATTGGAAGCGAAACATATTGAATAGTTTGAAAATGCCGAAGCAGTTTTTCTAATGAAATAATGGCGGTTTGTTGAAAGGCGTTTTGTGAGATGCACATTGGCACTTAACACCACATTTTCTTTCGAGGAAACAGATTCCACTTTTCACTATTTTAACAGGGCTAATTGTTATTATTTACAGATCCTTGCGAAGTATGTACGGTGTCAAACTTTGTCTTCCTAAATTAACATGACAAAATATATATTTAAGATACAGGATTGTTTGAAATCTCAGTGTTCTACTTTATACAGGGGAACACCTATTTTAACAGACAGCCTAGGCCACAGTCATGGAACTCCTAAAGGATGGCTGCTGGCTTCCTGTGGCAGAATTAGACCTTTTCCCCACCCACCTTTCTGCTTTAACCGTTTTGTCTATCCGAATCCCCCAGTTTACAAGTCTGTGTCATTGGGGCTTTGCTTTTTGTTTATGAGCAATTATTGCATCTTTCATCCTTAAGTTGGCTCATTCTGTTTTAAATAACTCTTTTGCACGATGATTTTTTTTGCACTGGGCATTGCTTACTTCTTTCTCTTTCAGCTCATAGTAGAACATTTTAGTGCAAAGTATGTGGAGTGATAAATGGAGCCACCTTTTCGTTGAAGCATGAAAATAATTAGATTTGGATCTAACTTTTAATTTATTGCCTGCTGTTGTTAGGGCTTCAAAGGACAACAAGAATGGAGAGAAGCTGGAGTTGACAATTTCAAACATAAATGCAGACGTATTGGAAATGCTACTGGAGTTTGTTTATACTGGCTCGCTCATCATCAATTCTGGAAATGCAAAAACACTACTGGAAGCTGCCAGTAAATTCCAGTTCCGAACTTTCTGCAAAGTTTGTGTTTCATTTTTAGGTAAGTAAATTAACCAGGCATAGATAAATGCACGCAGTGATAATTTATTTTTCTGCAATGTACAAAAATTCAATGTGATCGTGCTGGCTCAATAATTTTGAGTAATAACTGAACTATGCTGACAGTTCCAAGTTCATGTTGGATGTTCAAGTTGAATAATGTTCACCCCCCTCCCCACCCCATGCACCCCATTATAGGGGCAAAACATAGGAACGTAACAAAGCAATAGACAATCAATTCCCACCGTTCAGTTACATCATTGCTGATCTATATCAGAATTCCATCTATCCACCTCTGTTCTGTAACCCTTTAATATCCTTAATCTATCAGTGGAAGTTTTGAAATCTAGTCTCAATTGTTTTTTGTTGGTGGGGAGAACTTTCCAAATTTTAGTTACTATAATTAACCTCTGCACACTAGATTTAGAGAGGAAAATGGGCCCAAGTTCCTGTTTTAGATCTGTAGCCAGTGTCTTCTGCTGGAAGTATATGATATGGAAAGTGGGCAGATAGAAACTCCCACTTGTTCGTGACATCTTTGATAGTTAAGTACTATAGCCTACTGAAGCTATCAAAGTACACACATGTGCAATAATTGTTTGGGAGAAGTGCTGGAGTTCCCCTGAAGTAAAGTTACAAAATCCTCAAGAGGAGTTATGGACAAGGATAAAGGTAGACCAAGAGTAGACATTTTAAATTGGGGAAAGACCAATTTTGGGAAACTGGGAGGTGATTTAGGAAGAGTGGACTGGAAACAGCTACATGATGGCAAATCAGTGGCAGAGCAGTGGGAAGGGATGGGGCTCCCACATCCAGTTGCCCCTGGATGTCAAAGAGCATACAGAGCAGAAAAAGAATGTTTATGTTGAATGCCAAAAACTAAATACTGAAGAAAAGCTAGATGAACATAGAACGTGCAGAGGTGAAATTATAAAGGGAATTAGGAAAGATTAGAGAGGGCATGAAAAGACATTGGCAAATAAAATTGAGGAAAGTCCAAAGATGTTTTATAAATACGTGAAAAACAAGAGGTTAACTATGGAAAGACTAGGGTCAATTGGAGATGAAAAAGGTAACTTTTGTAAGGAGGCAAGGGCCTTGGCCAGGTTCTTAATGAATACTTTGCACCTGTTTTACAAAAGAGACAGACAATTTGAATATTGTACCTCAAGAGGAGGTGTGTGAAACATAGGATGGGATTAACATTGTGAGGGAAGGAATGTTTGGTTGCTTGGCATCTTTGAAAATGGATAGACATTAGGCCTGGATGAAATGCATCCCAGGCTGGTAAGTCAAGTTGGAAAAGAATTAGTGGAAGTTCTGACCATCATTTTCCGATTATTTTTGGCTACAGGAATGGTGCCAGAGGACTGGAGGTATGCTAATATTGTTTTGTAGATGCTGAAAGGATGCTTCTCCATGTGGGAAAGACTCGAGTTAGGGGGCACAGTTTGGGTGATTAGTTTAAAACTAGTTTAAAACTCAGAGGTCTCTCATTTAAAGCTGGGGTGGAGGCATTTTTTTTCTCTCAGCTGGTCATGAGTCTGTGGAACTCTCTCCCCCAGAGAGTGGTGGAGGTTGGGCCATTGAATATTTTTAAAGGCTGAAGTAGATAGATTCTTGATTGACATTTGAGTCAAAGGGTATAAGGGGGTGGGCAGGGAACTGAAGATGAAGCCACAGTCAGATCAACCATGATTTTATCGAATATGGAAGTAAGTTCGAGGGGCCAAATAGCCTATTCCTGCTCCTAATTTGTTTCTTCATATGTAACCTCTCTTTAAAATTGGAGGAAGGCACAGCCCAAGTATAGGCCAGTCTGCCCAAACTCGATGGTGGTCGGATTATTGGAAACATTTCTGAGAAACATTTATAAATCGTCAATTAGAAGGGCACCGATCAATCACGAAGCGCTGGTATGGATTTGTCAAGGAATAGTCCCATTTGGCTAGTTTGGATTTTTTGAGGTGGGTTGATGAGTGTTTGATGTAGTCAACATGGATTTTACCATGTCCCACACTGCAAACTGGTCTGAAAATTAAAGCGATGCAAAGGAAAGTGGCAAGTTGGATTTAAAATTTGCTCAACGGCAGGAAACAAAGGTTTATGATCAACAAGGTTTTTGTGATTGGAAGGCTGTTTCCAGTAGGATTCTGCAGGATTGGTTACTGCTGCTGTTTGTGTGTCAACAATTTAAACTTAAATATAAGCTATATGACTAAGGAATTTGTAGATGGTATGAGAATTGCCCGTATGGTTGAAAGTGAGGAAGAAACTTAAGGCCCGATTTTACCATTTTCATTCTAAGTGCCGAATCTGGGCATAGCACAGAATCAACTTAGAAATCCGCTTTCAGGCGCCCGCATACGCTCTCAACCATCTCCAGTCTGATTCGCGCTGTGGGCGGGGCTTAGCGCTGCCAGAACGATCGGAGCTCCGAACTGCGCATGCGCAGTTAGGAAAAAATTGGAAAAAGCGCGTCCGTGTCGGATCGCTCCCAGGCTGCAGAAAGCGGATAAAGCGGCCCGGGAGCGAAAAGAGGCAGCGAGGGTGTATCCCGGGGTGGGGGTGGGGGGCGCAGATGGATCTCCGGTGGGGCGGGGGGGGGCAGATGGATCTCTGGTGAGGGTCGCGGGGGGTCCGCTGCCACTCTGCGGGTGATGGGTGGGGGGGAGGGGGGCAGGGGTGGCGATCGGTCTGGGTAGCAGGAGGTGGTGGATAAGGGGGACAGTGATGTGTGTGTGTCCCCCTTATTCACCCCCTCCCCCACTACCCAGACCAATCGCCACCCCTGCCCCCTCCCCCCCCCACTGATCGCCGGCAGAGTAGCAGCGGACCCCCCTGCCCCCCCCCCCCACCAGAGATCCATCTACCCCCCCCCTCCCTGAGATACATCTTACCCCCCCCCCCCCCGCCCCAAGACAACGATCTGGCCTCACTCCCTCCCTCCCTCCCTCCCCGCCCCCTCCACAGAGAATGATCTAGCCTCACTCTCCCCCTCCCCCCCCCCATACAATGATCTGGGTCACTACCCCCCCCCCCCCCCAAGATGAAGATCTGGCCTCACTCTCCCCCCTGACAACGAACTCCCCCCCCCCACCACCAGACAATGATCGGCCCTCCCCCCCCCCCCCCACCAGAGATACATCTGACCCGCCTCCTCCCCCCCCCCCCCCAACTAGACAACAATCTGACCTCACTCCCCTCCTCCCCCCTCCAACCAGAGAATGATCTGACCCGCCTCCCCCCACCCACCACCACTGATCTGAGTCGGAGAGCCGTTGGAAGCACTGAACGTGCTCTTCAGAGGCTGGAGCACCCGACTCAGACTTTTATTTAGCAGGTCCGTAAAAGCGCAGTTCCGGATCGGCAAACGCGGTGGTAAAGGGGGAAATGCTGATAGAGTTGGGCGGGCAGTTCATTAATTCAATTTAAATGCATGCAAATACATTTAAGTCGTCGTTGCGCCCGATTTGGGTGCGGAACGGATCCCCGCCATTCACGGGTCTCGGTAAATTGGTGCTCTGCGCGGACGCAGGTGCAGATCGCAATAAAGGCCTCACACCCGACTTTACCACGATTTCGCGCCGAAAACGGGCGCAAATTGTTAGTAAAATCGGGCCCTTAGAGTGCAGGAAGCTATCCATGGACTTGTCAAGTGGGCAGAAAAATTGTCAACCTGGGGAATCACAGAATCCCTACAATGCAGAAGGAGGCCATTCGGCCCATTGAGTCTGCACCGACCACAATTCTACCCAGGCCCTATTCCTGTAACCCCACATATTTACCCTGCTAATCCCCTGACACTAGGGTCAATTTAGCATGGCTAATCAACCTAACGTGCACATCTTTGCACTGTGGGAGGAAACCAGAGCACCGGAGGCAGCCCACGCAGACACGGGGAGAATGAGCAAACTCCACACAGACAGTGACTCAAGGGCGGAATTGAACCCAGGTCTCTGGCACTGTGAGGCAGCAGGGCTAACCACTGTCCACTGTACAAGGTAATACAATTGGGAAGGACAAATGAAACAATAGAATACAGAATACATAAACTCTAAGAAGTGTAGACGAACAAAGAGAGATTGGAGTGCCTATTTACAGACCTCTGATGGTGGCTGGACAGGTGGATAAGGTGGTCAAAAAATGCATACAGGATATTTCCAGAGGAAAGATTGCTTAGGCTAGAGTGATTTTTTTCTTGGAGTAGGGAAGGCTGAGGGTAGATTTAATTGACATTCACCAAATTATGAGGGGCTAAGATAGTGTAGATAGGAAGGGCCTATTTCCATTAACAGACAGGTCAATACTGGGGAGCATAGATTTAAAGTCATTAGTAGAAGGATTAAGGTAGAGTTGAGGAGTGGTTTTTTTTACTCAGAGGGTGGTTGGGCTCTGGAACTCATTTTATTAAAAAGGGTAGTAAAGGTAGATCCCACATTGTATGAAAAGCATTTGAATGTGCATTTGAGCTTCAAGCCAAGAGCTGAAGGTGGGATTTGGCTCAATAATTCTTTTCCAGCCAGTTTGGGCATAATGCACCAAATGGTCTCCCTCTTTCTGTTTCCTTCCATAAGAGGGTGGGGAGGTGAGCAAATTGACAAACAAGCAACAAAGATAAGCCTCTAACAGAGTGACAGTGAAAGGTTTTAAATGAGTTGGATCAGACTATGTCAGATACCACTGTGGTGAGTAACCACAGTAGAAAACAAAATATCCACATCCTTGAAACCTTAGTGCCATATTTGACCCCGAGGTGAGCTAATTGCAGGATCAGGAAGACCACCTCCCTCCACCTCCGTAACTTTGCCAGATTTTGTCACTGCTTCAGCTAATTTTCTCCCAAAATTGACATTCAAGTCTTTGGTACCTCTAGCCTTGATTATTCCAACTCAGTCCTGGTTGGTGTCCCACATTCTGCCTGCCATAAACTTTGTCCATCATCCAAAATGTCCAGGTGAACCTGTTGTAAATGGCCCTGACCTCATGCTGAATACCCATGCTCCGTAATGACAAGCGAATGTGTTAAAATGAGCTAACTGCAGTCCCACAGCATGTTTCACGCCACTCTGCTAGCGAGGGCTCGGTAAGATCGGAACTCAGAAACTCGCCGACGCGAATCGCTTTCACCGGATTTTGAGCGCACCATTCCTGTATACAGCAAGTGCAGGCTCAAAATCGCCCCCATAATCTTTTAAATGAAAAACAACTCATCCATCACCACTATCTAATGCATGCTCAGTAATATTGAGTAGTCAGCAATGAATGAATTCTAATGACTGATTCATGCGCTTAACAACTTGATAGAGTTGTTACATTGGTTTTCTGCTGTATAAGTGAAACTTGTCTCTACTTCAAGCAAACTTAATTAATATCTGTAAATGTTTAAAAATATATAAGTGTTACTATTGATTCATGAAAAGTGACATTAAAATTCCATACGGGATCCAGTCTCCTACCATCACTGTGGGAGACTAAGGGCCAATTTAAGGATAGCTTGATGACTTGCAACAAACTTTCACAAAGGGGCATAATCCCAAACAGTATGTTGTTCAAGGGCTACTCTTGAGACTACTACAGAATACTGCACAAATGAAGTAATTATGTTATCCATGAGATAGCCTTTTGATTTCAAGCATGCCAGGCTGGATGCTTTCTGAGTGAAGGCTTGCGTTTTCCCACAGGAAGAGAAACAACAAACTCACTGCAAAATGAAAAAGTCTATTGAAGCTTTTGGTCGCTTAGTTTTACTACAGTTCTTTCACTTGATCTGCATTCAGATAACCGAACTTTCTAGTAAGATTAAACCAAAGATAATATGGATGGGGCAAATCTGAAATAAAAGCAGAAGATGCTGGAAATGCTCTGTGAAGAATGAAAGAATGAATTTTTTAAGTCAATGATCTTGCGTCAGAACTATTCTGATGAAAGATCTGAAACATTGGCCCAGATCCTCCACCAAACAGCAGTCTTCATTGCATTTCTGCTCAGCTTGAAATTTTTAACAAGTCAACAATGTTCCACATTCCACGCCAACTCTTCAACAATGCAGAGCATACAGTCCTTCTCCATCGCAGCATTGTAGTGTCAGGGGAAAGACAGGCCACGTCCACTTTATATGGTACTAACTTTCGTAGAGTAAGTTTTTAAATATTGAGTGGGTGAATGGATGAATGGGAGAGGTAAGGTTCGCAAGGTGGCAAGTGTGTAGGGTGGCAGGTGGACCAGGAGGTAATTCATTCTACGGGACATGAGTGTCAATGATGGATCAGCATTTATTGCCCATCCCTAACTGTATTTGAGAGTCAACCATATTGCTGTGGACCTGGAGTAACATATAGGCCAGTCTGGGTAAGGACAGCAAATTTCCTTCTCTAAAGGACATTAGTGAACCAAATGGATTTTTATGACAATTGGCAATGGTGTTATGGTCATCAGTAGACTTTTAATTCCAGATTTGTACTGAATTCAAATTTCACCATCTACAGGACATGAGCCCAGGTCCCCAGATCTTACTCTGAGTCTCTGTCGTATTAGTTCAGTGACAATACCACTGCCTCCCCATGCAGTTCTACAAAAGGCTAGGTAAAGGGGAGACATGCAATAAATAACCCCCAAGACATACATGAGTGTTATCAGTGTATGCAAAAACAAATGTCATTATCTCCCACTGGAAACGGCACGGTTAAATAACTAATTTTGCAGTTGAAAATGATCCAATCTATACAGACCAGAGTATAATTGCAACAACTGCAAATTGGGAGAGGGGAGTGTGCAGCAGGACCTGGGTGTCCTTGTGCACCAGTCACTGAAGGTAAGTATGCAGGTGCAGCAGGCAGTAAAGAAGGCAAATGGCATATTGGCCTTCGTTGCGAGAGGTTTTGAGTACAGGAGCAGGGATGTGTTGTTGCAATTATACTGAGCCTTGCTGAGGCCACACCTAGAATATTGTGTGCAGTTTTGGTCTCCTTTTCTGAGGAAGGATGTTCTTGCTCTTGAGGGAGTGCAGCGAAGGTTTACCAGGCGATTCCGGGGATGGCGGGACTGATGTATGAGGAGAGATTGACTAGGTTAGGATTGTTTTCGCTGGAGTTCAGACGAATGAGGGAGGATCTCATAGAGACTTACACAATTCTAACAGGACTAGACAGGGTAGATGCAGGGAGGTTATTCCAGATGGTGAAGGAGTCCAGAACCAGGGGTCACAGTCTGAGGATTCAGGATAGACCATTTAGGACGGAGGTGAGGAGACATTTCTTCACCCAAAGAGTGGTGAGCCTGTGGAATTCATTAGCATAGGAAGTAGTTGATGCCAAAACATTGAATGTATTCAAGAGGCAGCTGGATATAGCACTTGGGGCGAATGGGATCAAAGGTTATGGGGAGAAAGCAGGATTGGGCTTTTGAGTTGGATGATCAGCCATGATTGTAATGAATGGTGGAGCAGGTCCTAAGGGCCAAATGACCTTCTGCGCCTATCTTCCATGTTTCTACGTCTATAATCATTCAGTTTTGAGAGTAATGTCATGGTTTGGTTATATGAGCTAAGGTTGGTAAATCTATTGACTTGGAGCTGTTGATAATAACAAATCACAACATTCAAGAATGAGAATGTTTAAGTAGCAATTTACTAATAAAAATGAAACGCCTACATAAAATTATACTGAACACGCTAGTGACAAAGTCATGATGTAGACACACTTCTCAAGACCCCATGGCTGGTGTCACCAAATTACATGGGGGCAATTCTCCCAAAATATTCTAAGTGTCGAATTTGTGTAAAAATTGGAGTAAATCCCGCTGGTTTTATCAGCAGGAGTTTTAAAATGAATCTCCCACACTCTGTACACTGCAGAGTGCATTAGCGTGAATCACGCTGAAAATCAGTGGGCAGGACCTATTCCCGCTGGAGAGGCTGGCAGCATTGCGCTGAGCGGGCCACTACACATGTGCTCATCTGTCAGCACCGAGATTGGTGCTTGCGCAGTAGCCTTGTACTGCCAGCCTTCTGATCGCTGGCCAGCCCCACAACCCCACATCGCTGGCTGTTCCACACCTCCAAGGCCCAATTGCTGGCCCCCCAAACATGCCCAGGCCAGCCTCGACCACTCTTTCCCCCCCCCCCCCCGCCGCGCTTACTTACTGGGACAATGCACTAAATGCAGCCCCTCCCTTCCCGCAGTCCTGACTCCCCCCCCACTGCTGCCCCAATCCCCCAAGCAGGCTGAACCCTGCCCCCACCCCGATAGCCAGCCCCGATCGCTGGCCTCCCTCCCTCTGTCACTCAGCCCAAATGCAAAGTGGCAGCGGGGACCCGCACCAATCAGCCCCGCAGAGACTCTGTCCCCAATCAGGCCCCGCCGCATGACACTGCCCAATGCCTGGTGGGCAGTGCCAGGGAGCCCTGGCTGACACTGCCAAGGTGACAATGTCCAGGAGCACCCACTCCAGTGTCCAATCCTCTGGGTGGGGGGGGCCTCAATTGCCACCATCCCCCCTTCACTCCAGCAGGGTTAGGCCGCCAGCTCCCTGCAAATGGGGAGCTATACTAAATCCCCCGGAGCGTATCATTCCTGGCGGAGGTGAGAGGCTCGCTGACCCAGAGATTTCAGTCCCGGGCCCACTAATGCTATTTAAATGAGAATCAAATGCGTATTATAATAAATGATTCAGCTCCGCACTGATTTCTGATGGCGCCAGAAATCTGGCTGCCGGAGACGCGTGGAGGCCGTGGCGCCCAGCGGGGAACCCGCGAAACGGCCTCCGCTTGAGTCTCCCGGTCCGCTGCACTACAAAAGTAGCGCAGCGGGCTGGGAGAATCGCCCCTCCACATTTCTTCACTCTAATCCACAGAAAATAACTGAAGTTCAATCTTCGCAGATAGAGCCCTTATTTTTCTTTATATAATGAGATTATTGAGAAAATTGACACAAGGAACAGATTTTGGAGTATGTATTTAAAATTCAAAATATTTACTCCTTGGAGATAATTGAGAGTAAATGAATTAATATTTTGTTGTTTCAGGAAGTAACCCCATTAACACAAGAAAACAATGTATCAAAATTAGTATACTGTGCCCTCATTATAACATGATCAGCAGGGGCTGAATTTGAAAGTATAATGGTACGTGTGCATTATAGGAAATTTCTTATTGCTGCATAAAATGGATCTGGAAGAGTTTCTAAGCCAAGGTCTAGAATCTTGGAACAGAACATGTTATAGGTAATGTGAGGAATATGTTAATTGTACAGCTAATGAAAAGTCTTTTAAGTTGACAGTCAGCTAACATTCTTTCATGTGTGTTTTATTTTCTTTCAGAGAAACAACTAACAGCTACTAACTGCTTAGGAATACTAGCTATGGCGGAAGCAATGCAGTGTAATGAACTACACAACATGGCGAAAGCCTATGCACTGCAAAACTTTCCAGAAGTAACAACCCAAGATGAGGTTCTGAATGTCTCAAAGGATGATCTTATTGCCTTCCTCTCCAATGACAACTTGAACACAAAGGCTGAAGAACTTGTGTATGAAGCTGTCATTAAATGGATAAAGAAAGATCCAACAAACCGAACACAGGTACATCACTTGAATGAGAAAGAAACATTTCTTTAACCAATTACATAATTTTCTTTACAAAAGCCTTGGTTGCAATCATTGTAAAATGGCTAACATCCTGATTTAAAGATTTTCTTTGCCATTGGTATCTCCCTTTAGTGCATTGTTCCAGTAAGTAAGTAAGTTAAATTAATTCATATTTTGTTGATGTTTTGAAGTTTTATTGCTGTGTGGAACAATCATTTTATTCAGCAAGCATTCCTCATTAGTGGAACAAAGCAGCGAATCAAAAGGTGCTTTAAGAACGCCCCACCACACCCCCAGCCGGGGTTACAGGAGTGGAGATGATATAATAGCAGGGAGCCCCATCAGGACAATCCCTTCACCAGGAAATTTCTTTAAGTGGCAGCTGCTAGAGAGATTGGCTACCCACTACGGTTCACTGACAGTGGAGCAGCCTCTCCCCATGCTGTGCGGGGAGCCCAGCTGTCTTGGAGACAGCCTCAAAGTGATAGTTTTGAGGAAGCATCAGAGCTGGAGGCTCCATGACCCAAAGAGAGGACTGTTTGCGGGGAAAGCATTCCTTGTGGCTCCAGCAATCCCTCTGAAGTGTTTCACCACAAGATTGGTAGTGCCTTCTTCCCTCTGCCAGCCTGAATTTTAATTTGCACTTACCTCTATGAGAGTTGCCCTTCTTGAGCGTAGTTGAGACTTCAGATCTGGCAGCTCTCTATCAGGAGGCTGCCGGCTATCCTGCAGACAGCCAATTCAGTGGTAATATCACTGATCCAGTCCCACTGTCAGTAAGTGTGGCTTTGGGCCTGTTTTTCTTACCAGGAGTTTGGTCCCAAAAGCAATGGTAAAATTCAACCCATTGTTTCTTGCTGGGTATTGTTCCAAAGGGGTGTCCCAGTCCTGCAATGAATGCCTAACCCAAGTGATTATCATTCATGTGAACTAAGACATTATTGGTGTACAAATTAGCTGCAATGTAGCAGGGGAAGAATTTTATACATTACAACAATGACTACACTTTAAAAGTACTTCATTAGCTGTAAAGTGCATTGTGATATCCTGTTGTTATGAAAGGTACTGTATATGCAAATCCTTTTCCCTCTTTTTTTCTTCACAAACATGCATGCCCATCCAGTTTGTTGTTAGAGTAATTGGATAGCAACCCAAGTCCAGCACTTGGGTTTGGTGTAGCATTCCAAATGTTGGCCCAATCTAGCTAACCTCGCACAAGTCACTTATTGCTCTGCAATATTTACGAACATATGAATTCTTGAGATAACGGTGACCCATAATTAGTATAAGAATGTTCTGTGTTTAAATAGTTCAGAATAAAGATAGTTTTACTTTCTAGAGTATGTTTCTTTCTCCCCCACTCTCTTCCTTTTGCTCTACCTTACTATTTCTATTCTCCTCCTGGGTGGGATTTTACAGCCTCGCTCGAGCGAGACCAGAAATTCCCGCCCGAGGTCAACAGGCATTTCCCTCGCCTGCTCAGACTCCGTGGCAGGCGGGGCGGTAGAAGTCCGGCTCCTATGTCCAAAATGGTAAGATAGATAAAAATGCACTTGGACAGTGATTGAGTGGCCTGTTCAATTGATCTTGTGAAGATTTCCCACCTGTTTTCTCATATCTAGACTCTAAAGTGTTTCCCAAAGGCCCATGCCTGGGATTGGAAGCTCAAAAGAGTGGCAGACTGAGATGCATTGCACCATTCTTTGATGTTTTGCATTTGTGCTTCAATGAGCTGCATTTTTATATATTTTTTAAATCGGACTGTTCTAAAACCAAGTTTACTATTGGGCAAACACTCATCATACTCTCAGTATTTATGTTTATCTGAAGATGAAGTTGGTGCCTGTCATAATGATGTATAACAAATTGGATATACTGCAATCATCTTCAAAGAAAGCCACTTATTGGTTTGCCTTAACAGAGCATAATTGTCCTAATTTCAGAAGAGAATGTCTGTTTGTGATTTATTTTCACTTCCCACACTAGCTTTGTTTATGGTTTCTGTAAGCAAGAATTCCAGTTTTCTGTGAAGTAGATACAGTTTTGTGCTGATGTCCACTAGCAACTAGAATTAGATGATTGTTGACTCTTGAAAATCTCTATCAGGTTACCCGTTATTGATCTCAGAAAGAGCAACTTAATTATAGTCAACAATGGAGCATCCAAAACACCTGGAGCATTCCAAAGACACTCAACCTTTTTGAATGAAGAAATTTATTTTCATATCAGTCCATGACACGGTGGCACTGTGGTTAGCACTGCTGCCTCATCGCGCCAGGGTTTGATTCCCAGCTTGGGTCACTGTCTGTGCGGAGTTTGCACATTCTCCCCATGTCTGCTTGGGTTTCCTCCGGGTGCCCTGGTTTCCTCCCAAGTCCAAAGATATGCAGGTTAGGTGGATTGGCCATGCTAAATTGCCCCTTAATGTCAGGGGGACCAGCGAGGGTAAATGCATGGGGTTATGGAAATACGGTCTGGGTGGGATTGTGGTCAGTGCAGACTTGATGGGCCGAATGGCCTCCTTCTGTACTAGGATTCTATGATTCTAAACAATCAACCCTTTACCCTGAGACTGTCTCAATTTCTTGACTGTTTCATCATGACTTTAAACGCAAATCTTTGGACAATCATAATAAATTAGTACTGTACCTTTTCCATTGCTATAATAGAGTGCCTTAGATTGTACACCGTACAGCAGGGTAAGAATTTTATAGGCCCAAACTGATGTGTTTACAGGCAGGAGGGACCTGTAAACTTACCAAGGTGACCTTTCTTTCACCCTCGACCCACCCCCAATTTGCAGGGGCATGTTGGTCTTTACTGGACTATGAGAGTAAACAAATATTGCTACAATTGTACAGGATTTTTGTGATGCCATACTGGAAGTACTGTGCACAGTTTTGGTCTCCATATTTAAGAAAGGATGTACTTGCATTAGAGGTAGTACAGTGAAGGTTCACTAGATTCACTCAAGGGTTGTTCTGAGGTGGGAGGCTGAGTAAATTAGGCACATCTTCTCTGGAGCTTAGAAGAATGAGAGGTGATCTGGTTAAACCAATCTAAAGCGGCTTGGGTAAACGGAGAGATTGCATCCGCTGGCTGGGCTATCTAAACCATGGGGACACAGTCTCAGGGTTAAGGGCTGATTGTTTAGGACTGATATGAAAATAAATTTCCTCATTCGTAACAGTTGTGAATCTTTGGAATTCTCCAGATGTTTTGGATGCTCCGTCGTTGACTATATTTAAGGCTGGGACAAATAGATTTTTCATCCCTCGGTGAATTAGAGGTTATGGGGAGTGCTTGGGAAAGTGGGTTTGATGCCCAGGCTTAGCCATGATTACACTGAATAACACAATGGGCCATATGATCTCCACCTGCTTCTATCTCTTGTGTTCTTTTATGTGTAATTTGTTACTTTAGTTAATCAAGTAACAGTATTGTAGAGTTCCTCAGCAGAACCATCATCAGCTGTTTCACCAATGACCTTCTCTCCATCTTAGGGCAGAAGTGGGGATGTTTGCTAATGATTGCATGATGTTCAGTACCATTCAGATCTCCTCAGATTCTAAAGCTATATGCAACAAAACCAGGATAATATTCAGGTTCTGGCCGATAAGGGGCAAAATACATTCACGCCACACAAGTGCCAGGCAATAGCCATATCCAAGAGTGAATCTAACCATCTTCCCTTGACATACAAAGGCATTACCATTGCTGAATCTCCCACCATTGACCAGAAACTGAACTGGACCAGCCACATACAAATACTGTGGCTATAACAGCAGATCAGAGGCTGGGAATTCAGTAGGGAGTGACTCACATCCTTACTCCCTAAAGTCTGTCCAGCATCTTCAAGGCACAAGTTAGAAGTGTAATGGAATAATCTCCACTTGCCTGCGCGAGTGCACCCCAACAACATTCAAGAAGTTTGACATCATCCAGGTCAGAGCAGCCCGCTTGATTGGCACCCAATCCTCCACCTTAAACACTCACTCCCTCTACACTTGGCCCACAGTGGCAGCAGTGTGTACAATATACTAAATGTATATATGGTGGATGTTGAAGATACTGGGCGTGATTTTCCCCCCCAAAAAAACCAAGTGCCCAACAGGCAGGGATACATGAGTTTTTCCTGCCTGTTTTTCAGGTGAGGTTAGTTGAAAGAACTTCTGGGCACTCTATGCACCACAGAAGCCGTCAGGGGATTGGGGGGGTGGGGGCAGAGCCTAATCCTGCCCGAGAGGCCGGCATCAGGCTGCAGAGGGGGTTAGTGCAACTGGGAGATTGGTTGACAAGTGCCTTTCCCGTCCTCTGATTACCAGCTCCCCGATTGTTGACTGAGCACCCCCCTCTCCCATCCCCCAAAATGGCCAGCCTTCTGATGGCTAGACCCGGCCTCCAATCTCCAACCCACCACCAGACCCAAATCCCCCCCTGCAGAGTTCCCCCATTCCCACCCCTCCTTCCTTCCCAACCCAATGTGGCTCCGCCCCTGTCTGGCCCCACCCCTTCACGTCCAGCCCGATGAGCACTGCCAGGGTGGCACTGCCCAAGGGGCACCATTCCCCTTGCCCATCATCTCTCAGGGGGGCCTCAATGGCCTCTGATCCCACCAGTGAGGTTACCATGCCTGATCCCTGTTGATGGAGACCATACGTGATCCCCGTTGGTGTGGACCTCCACTGGCGGGGTCAGAAACATTAGCGAGCCCAGACGATTGAATCCCGGGCTCACTAAATAGATGCAGAGCAGCTTCTGCATATTGTAATCAGCCTCGCTGGACTGTGAAGATCACGACTTGTGTCTGGCCATGTATCCCACTTTTTCCCTTCTGGTGACATTTCCTGGCCCGCTGCGCTACTTGAGCAGCACAGCAGGCCAGGAAAATCACACCCACTAAGTTTGGAAAATACTAATTTCAATAAATCTTTGCAGGATTTTTCTATTGGAGTATTAAGCACCAGTTTATTGATCCAAGTAATGAGTTAGAAATTGTTTATTTCAAATGCAGTGCATGAGTTAAATTATATACAAGGTAAAAAGAAGTTCACAATTGAATTAAAGATAGGCATTTATTGCATGCAGTTACTCAATTCAATGTTGTATTAATAAAATAGGTATGGCCTCCTACCTGTTAACAGCCTATGAAGGTTTATGTTAATTTTGTCTACCCCCACCCCTGTCTCCTCACATCCTGTCTCCCCCCCGCCCCCCCCCACCCCATCTCCATCCCCACTCCATTTCTCCCACTCTGTCTTCCCCATTATCCCTCCCACTGTGCCACCATGCCCCCTGGGTGGCACGGTGACACAGTGGTCAGCACCGTTGCCTCACAGCACCAGGGACCCGGGTTCAGTTCCCGGCTTAGGTCACTGTCTGTGAGGAGTCTGTACGTTCTCCCCGTGTCTGAACAAAGAACAGTACAGCACAGGAAACAGGCCCTTTGGCCCTCCAAGCCTGTGCTGCTCCTTGGTCCAACAAGACCAATCGTTTGTATCCCTCCATTCCCAAGCTGCTAATGTGACTATCCAGGTAAGTCTTAAACGATGTCAGCATGTCTGCCTCCACCACCCTACTTGGCAGCGCATTCCAGGCCCCCACCACCCTCTGTGTAAAAAACATCCCTCTAATGTCTGAGTTATACTTCGCCCCTCTCACCTTGAGCCCGTGACCCCGCGTGATCGTCACTTCTGATCTGGGAAAAAGCTTCCCACCGTTCACCCTATCTATCCCCTTCATAATCTTGTACACCTCTATTAGATCTCCCCTCATTCTCCGTCTTTCCAGGGAGAACAACCCCAGTTTACCCAATCTCTCCTCATAGCTAAGACCCTCCATACCAGGCAACATCCTGGTAAACCTTCTCTGCACTCTCTCTAACGCCTCCACGTCCTTCTGGTAGTGCGGCGACCAGAACTGGACGCAGTACTCCAAATGTGGCCTAACCAGCGTTCTATACAGCTGCATCATCAGACTCCAGCTTTTATACTCCATACCCTGTCCTATAAAGGCAAGCATACCATATGCCTTCTTCACCACCTTCTCCACCTGTGTTGCCACCTTCAAGGATTTGTGGACTTGCACACCTAGGTCCCTCTGCGTTTCTACATTCTTGATGGCTCTGCCATTTATTGTATAACTCCTCCCTACATTATTTCTTCCAAAATGCATCACTTCGCATTTATCTGGATTAAATTCCATCTGCCACCTCTCCGCCCAATTTTCCAGCCTATCTATATCCTGCTGTATTGCCCGACAATGCTCATCGCTATCCGCAAGTCCAGCCATCTTCATGTTATCCGCAAACTTGCTGATAACACCAGTTACACCTTCTTCCAAATCATTTATATATATCACAAATAGCAGAAGTCCCAGTACAGAGCCCTGCAGAACACCACTGGTCACAGACCTCCAGCCGGAAAAAGACCCTTCGACCACTACCCTCTGTCTCCTATGGCCAAGCCAGTTCTCCACCCATCTAGCCACTTCTCCTTGTATCCCATGAGCCTTAACCTTCTTAACCAACCTGCCATGTGGGACTTTGTTAAATGCCTTACTGAAATCCATAGAGACGACATCCACGGCCCTTCCTTCGTCAACCGTTTTTGTCACTTCCTCAAAAAACTCCACCAAATTTGTAAGACCCGACCTCCCTCTTACAAAACCATGCTGTCTGTCACTAATGAGATTGTTCCGTTCTAAATGCACATACATCCTGTCTCTAAAAATCCTCTCCAACAACTTCCCTACCACGGACGTCAAGCTCACCGGCCTATAATTTCCCGGGTTATCCCTGCTACCCTTCTTAAACAACGGGACCACATTCGCTATCCTCCAATCCTCAGGGACCTCACCTGTGTCCAAAGAAGCGACAAAGATTTCCGTCAGTGGCCCAGCAATTTCATCTCTCGTCTCCCTGAGCAGTCTTGGATAGATGCCATCAGGCCCTGGGGCTTTGTCAGTTTTAATGTTCCCTAAAAAACCTAACACTTCCTCCCTTGTAATGGAGATTTTCTCTAACGGGTCAACACCTCCCTCCAAGACACTCCCATTTAACACGTCCGTCCCCTTCATGAATACCGATGCAAAGTATTCATTTAGGATCTCCCCTATTCCCTTGGGTTCTAAGCATAATTCCCCTCCTTTGTCCCTGAGAGGTCCGATTTTCTCCCTGACAACTCTTTTGTTCCTAACGTATGAATAGAATGCCTTAGGATTCTCCTTAATCCTGCCTGCCAAGAACATCTCGTGACCTCTTTTTGCCCTTCTAACCCCCGTTTGAGTTCTTTCCTACTCTCTCTGTATTCCTTCAGAGCTCCATCTGTTTTCAGTTGCCTGGACTTAACGTATGCCTCCCTTTTCATTTTAATCAGATCCTCAATTTCCCTGGTTATCCACGGCTCTCGAATCCTACCTTTCCTATCTTTCCTTTTTACAGGCACATGCCTATCCTGCAGCCTTATCAATTGTTCCTTAAAAGACTCCTACATGCCAGACGTGGACTTACCCTCGAACATCCTCTCCCAATCAACGTCCACCAGTTCCTGCCTAATCCGGCTGTCGTTAGCCTTCCCCCAATTTAGCACCCTATCCATAGGACAGCACTCATCCTTGTCCATTACTATCCTAAAGTTAACAGAGTTGTGGTCCCTATTTGCCACATGTTCCCCTACCAGAACTTTGACGACCTGACCGGGCTCATTTCCCAGAACTAGGTCCAGTATAGCCCCCTCTCTAGTCGGGCTATCTACATACTGTTCCAAAGAACCTTCCAGTATGCATTTTACAAATTCCTCCCCGTCCGGAACCCCAGCTCTAAGCACTTTCCAGTCTATACCAGGGAAATTAAAGTCCCCAACTACAACAACCCTATTTTTTCTGCACCTATCCAGAATCTCCTGACATATCCTTTCCTCCACTTCCCGTGGGCTGTAGTACATCCCCAGCATAGTGACTGCACCCTTCCTGTTTCTGAGTTCCACCCACAGTGATTCAGTACATGACCCCTCTAAGTTGTCTACCCTCTGCAGCGCAGTAATATGCTCCCTAACTAATATCGCTACTCCGCCACCTTTTTTAACCCCTCCTCTGTCTCGCCTAAAACACTTATACCCGGAATATTCAGCTGCCAGTCCTGTCCTTCTTTTAACCAAGTCTCCGTCACCGCAACCACATCCAAATTTCGCATAAGCATTAAGGCCCTAAGTTCATCTGTCTTACCCATTACGCTCCTCGCATTGAAGTAGATGCACTCCAGACCTCCAGGCTCACTCAGGTCATCCTCCTCCAGAGTGCTCCTCTTCTTAGCGAGCCTTGCTCTGGCCCCCAGCTCAACCCCAGCCTCAGTACTTACTGACCTACTGTTTTGTTCCCCACCCCCCTGCCACAATAGTTTAAATCCTGCTGAAACACTCTAGCAAAACTCCCAGCCAGGATATTTGCTCCCTTCCAGTTAAGGTGTAACCCATCCTTTCTGTACAGTTGCCATCCTGACTTGAAGACTTCCTAGTTATCTATGAATTTAAAACCCTCCCTCTTGCACCAGTCCTTTAGCCATGCATTCAACTGTAGAATCTCCCTGTTCCTAGCCTCACTTGCACTAGACACCGGGAGCAGTCCAGAGATTGCTACCCTGGAGGCCTTACTTTTTAGCCTAGCACCCATCTCCCTGAATTTCGCTCGTATGACCCCCCTGCTCTTACTACCTACATCAATTTCACCAATGTGTATAATTACATCTGTTTTCTTTTTTAATATGCATCCTACCCTCTCGGAGACATCCAGTACCCCGGCACCAGGGAGGCAGACTACCATCCTCGATTCTCGTTCGCTCCCACAGAACCGCCTGTTCGTGCCTCTAACCATTGCGTCCCCCACCACTATCGCTCTCCTAAACCCCTTCTTTCCCTTCCGCACCCCTGAGCCTGTCTCCGTGCAGGCGATCTGGTCCTCGTGGCTTACCGCTGGAGGGTCATCCCCCTCCACAGAATCCAAAACAATATACCTATTTTGGAGGGGGACAACCACAGGGGATCCCTCCACAGACTGCTCACTCCTTTCCCTTCTCCCATCTGTTGCCCATCCCTTTCTTTTATGGGAGACTGCCACTGGGGTACTTTCTGGTACATCACCCTTCTGACTATTACCCCTCCTAACTGTGACCCACGTGTCTTTCTTCCGAGACCCTAGTGTCACTCCCTGACTATAACTTCTATCTATTAATCTCTCATGTTCCCTAACTAAACTGAGGTCATCGAGCCGCAGCTCCAGCTCCCTTACATGATCCCTCAGGAGTTGCAGTTCCACGCATCTGGCACAGATATGGACTTCCGGGAGGCAAGTCGTCTCCAGGAACTCCCACATCTAACACCGAATGCAGTATACTGACCTCCCACTCATACCTGTCATTTCCTTTTTAGTTTTTGGAAGATCAAACAAAAAGGGGGGGGAACAGAAGAAAAACAAACAACCTTCCTCGCCTCTGCCGAAGCCCTGTGAGCCAAAGCCCTTACAACTCACACTCTGCTCCCTGCTCACTCCACTGCCCGCTCCCGACGCTGCCCGCTCAAAAGTGCGGCCTGCTTTTAAACCCTCCAAAAACCTTCCCAGGCTTCTCCTGGGCCTACTTCTGGTTACAAAGAACAAAGAACAATACAGCACAGGAACAGGCCCTTCAGCCCTCCAAGCCCACGCCGCTCCCTGGTCCAAACTAGACCATTCTTTTGTATCCCTCCATTCCCACTCCGTTCATTTGGCTGTCTAGATAAGTCTTAAACGTTCCCAGTATGTCCGCCTCCACTGGCAGCGCATTCCAGGCCCCCACCACCCTCTGTGTAAAATACCTCCGATTTTTAACACAAAAATCACTGACAAATAAATAAAATGCAGAAACAAACTCTCTTACCCTCAGCCTGCTCCTGTGGAACAACCTGGGTTTCCTCCGGGTGCTCTGGTTTCCTCCCACAGTCCAAAAAGTTAGGTGCATGCTAAATTCACCCTCAGTGTACTCGAACAGAGTGTGGCGACTAGGGGATTTTCACAGTAACTTTATTGCAGTGTTAATGTCAGCCTACTTGTGACAATAAAAAATAATCTTTCCTCCTACTCCCTTCCTTTTACCCCTCTCCTTGGACCCCCCTTCCCCTCCCCTCCATCCCTTCTCTCCACCCACATACATTTACACTCCTCGTTCATTCCCATTGCCCACCCTCACTTCACCTTTCCTTTCATTCTTCTATCCTTCTCACCTATCTTGCTCAACCCCACTTCCAACTTTCCCCCTCCTTCTGTCATCATCTTCTCCCTCTCCTGTTATGCACGCTACTTCAATCATACTTTCCTCTGATAATTTTTGCCTTTAACCTTGCTGGACCTGAAAACTGCCCATTTCTTAACTGGGGAATTTTTAACTCCCCATTTGGACTAGTCAGCATATAATTCCATAAACGTTATTGCTTAAATTTCCTTACCACTTGCCTATCAAATGTTTATCTGTCATGTTCTTCCAAGTGTATACAGAATACAATTTAAGGGAGTTTGTTGGTTAAATGTCTAATTGAATATTCAGCTAGTTAATCAGAGGAAATGCAATTTCATGCTGCTTCTTGCTGCTTTTCAAATGTGGTTAGTCATCCATGTGCAAACATACGTGATGAAATATGTACACATATAAAGCTTGGCTGAGAATCAAACTGTCAAACCAACAGCAGTAAGTAACTCAGCAGACGATCATGGCCCCGTTTAATTTTCTTGTCAAATAAACTGTTCTGGTCTGTAGTTATGGGAGGGATATGAATGCTTAGCTTCACTTCAGTGATACATTTGGTAGGTTCTTTAACAATTCTGATGAATGGAAATCTACCCTTTCCATCTTGTGCAAACTCCAATTGATTTTTGTTTCCAATTAATATTCAAGCACAGTCACCGATGCCCTTTCACACGTTACTGAAACGACAATGCCCACAGATGCAGAACCTTCAATATCTAACTATTCCAGATTCGAGTCAACAGCTGACTACCTTTAGTGGGTAACATAAATTTTAAAATTTACACAGCGATACAATGTGTTGTGGTGTACATTGTTTTCAAAATAGGAATAAAGCCAGAAAAAATGGCCCTTTCCAGGCTTATTGGATCAAGGAACCACAGTGGTTTGCAGCACAGCACGCGGCCATTCAGCCCATTATAGGTCTTTGATAGAGGAATCCAATACAAATCTCACTGCCCCACATTCATTTCATAAACTTTTATCTTACTCAATTGTTTTAAGAACTATAACTGGAAAATCAGATGAATAATGTACTTTGCCTCAACCTCCACCTGTAGCAAATCTGTCTACTCAACTGACAATTTCTTGTCCTTGACTTCTCCTAGCCAAGTTAAATAGTTATTCCCTATTCAGTTCAATAGAACCTTTCATCATTTCTAAACATCTGTTAAACCTTTTCCGTTGCAGTATCTTTTTAGAATGTGTTCTTGATGGGTGGATGATGCTGAAAAACCAGCATTTGCTGCACATCCCTAGTTGCCCTTGATAAGGCGGTGGTGAACCTTCTTCTTGAACTGCTGCAGGCCATGTTATGGTACTCCTGTGTTGGGTGAGGAATTAGCAACGTAAACCTGATTTTTTTTCTGGCCCCCAAGGGCAGAATGGTAGGTAAGGAGGTACCATAAAATTGGGTTCCATGCCAGTGGCACCATTTCCAGTGCCTGTCCACCCCCGCTTATGAGCCTCCTCCTTCCAGTGCTCAGATGTTGCCCAAGCAGGAGAGCCAGCACCGTCTGAACTTGGATAATTCGAGGTCGATCAGCGGGAGGTGTGGCGGTGGCGAATGGGTCCTTCCCTGATTGTCTGGCAGCTCTCAGAGGCGGGACTCCCTCCCTGATACGACGGAAGTCTTGCCTTAAGCCAGTCCATAGATTGATGGCTGTGGGGCAAGCCAGCCTATTCTGGTTTACCCTTGATTTTTACCTTTCATTCAGCATATACGAACAGAAGCAGGCCATGATCAAGCTAGACCTGATGGATCTCTATCTTATCTTCAACTACCTAGCTTGATTTTGTACCTTTTAACACTCTTGCCTAACAATCTATCAATCTCATTTTCAATTGATCCAGCTTCAATGATTTCTTGGGGGAAGAGAACTCCAGATTTCGTCAACCCCCTGTGTAAAGAGTTGCTTCCTGATATCTCCATTGAATAGCCTCATTCTAATTTTAAGATTAAGCCGCTTTGTCCTGGACTCCCCATCAATAGAGAGAGATTCTCCCTATCGTGTTAAATCCTTCCCAATCTCTCTACACCGCCATCCTCCACCAGGACGATTTGAACACTCTCCACTTTGTCCAGCCAGTTTCCATTGATCACCACCCTTCTCTGCCAGGCTGAACTTGCTCGCTCATTGAATAATTTCTCCTAGAACATATCTCTCTTCCTCCAAGTAAAAGGTGTTGGTATGAGTACCCGCATGAATCATAGCTATGCTTGCCTTTTTGTGAGGTATGTCAAACATTCCTTGCTCTAGTCTTACTTGGGGACCCTCCCTCAACTTTTCTTCCAATGCATTGATGGTTGTTTCAGTGCTGAGTCCTGCTCATGCTTTGAATTGAAAAGCTTCAACAACTTTGACTCCAATTTCCACCCTTCTCTCAGTTTCACAAGGTCCACCTCTAACTCTCCCTTGACTTCTCCAGTTCTGATGATAGGATATCAACTAACGGTCATCGTGAGCCCAATGACTCCCATAGATATCTTGATTACACTTCCTCACACCCTACTCCCTGTAAGGGTTCAGTTACATTCTCCCCATTGCCCTGTTCTCTCTTTCATCTGTCCCAATGATACAACCTCCCACGACAGTGCTTCTGAAATTTCTTTTTTCCTTCAACTGAGAATAGCCACCACCCACACTCTGCCCAACGTTCACCCAAATTGTTGACAGGGCCTTCAACACTATGTCCACCACATTGCCCTCACTTCTGCTCTCATTCCTTCCCCTTCCTCCCAGAACCAGCAATAAAGATCCCATTGTCCTTTCCTTGAATTCCACCAGCCTTCATGTTCAATGAATCATTTTCCACCATTACCGCCACCTACAGCATGATATCACTACCAAACACATCTTCTCCTCCCCTCCTTTTCAGTATTTTAAGTTCCCTCACTGATCCCCAATTCCCCATCCCCTTCCCGAGGCACCTTGGCACGCAAGCACAAGAGATACAACATCTATCCTTTTACCCTCAATGTTTAAAGCTCCAAACACTCCCTTCATGTGAAGCAATGATTTATGTGTACTTCTTTCAAGCTGGTCTACTATATTCAGTGTGACCTCTACATTGGGGAGACCAAAGGCAGATTGAATGACCACTTTGCAGAACATCTCCATTCTGTCTGCAAATACTTTAATTCTTCACATTAACGTCTCTGTCCTCAGCCTACTGCACTATTCCAGTGAAGTTCAGTGTAACCTTGAGGAACAATTCGGCATTTTACAGCCTTCAGCACTCAACATTGAGATCAGCAATTTCTGACCATAATCTCAGATGTTTCTTTTGCTTGCATTTTATTTATTTTTAAATTATTTTTCACTTGCAGTCAGCAGTACACTGGCTTGAGACACATCTTTTGTTTCTTTCCCTGCCCCGTCATCGTTCCCTTTGACCCTGGAGAACGAACTTCTGCCATTCAGTCTCATCTCTCTTCCATTCTGCCTTCTCCTACCCACCCTTTGCTCAAACCTATGACTTTTCTAACTGATCCCTGTTTTGATGAAAGGTCACAGGCCTGAAACTTTAGCCCTGTTTCTCTCTACAGATGCTGCCAGAACCTGTTGAATATTTCCAGCATTTTGTGTTTTTATTTTAGATTTCCAGCTTCTGCAGTATTTTTATTTTCAGATTTGGCTCGGAAAGTTGTTAGCTCTGGTGCAGAGATATTTAGTGCTCTCCTTATGAATGTAGTTTTCCAAGCCGGGGAAATCTGTGTTTAAAGTGTGCAACTTTAATGGCATTCTATAATGAGTCAGTCATTTAATGTGGTGAGGGAAAAAAATCCATTGAATGTGAACTTCATCATTTATCTGAGACCCTGAGTTTGGATTCATCTAGTTGAGTATAACATGTTGCTGCCACACAAATAATGCAATTGAAGTAAGCTCTATTTTTAATCAGTATATTCTTACTGTTAATCTGCTTTTCGCATCTTTAGTGCCCTATAATATAGACTCGAGGCTGCATGCACATTTTGATTGTTATTTCCTTCAGCGATTTCTACTTGATGATAAGAAGCATTTTCTTTTCAGCATGTGTCTGAGCTTTTGGCCGTGGTCCGCTTGCCCTTTATTCATCCAAGCTATCTGTTAAATGTCGTTGACAACGAGGAATTGATAAAGTCCTCGGAGGCTTGCCGAGACCTGGTAAATGAAGCAAAACGCTATCACATGTTGCCACATGCTCGACAGGAAATGCAGACACCTCGAACACGGCCAAGGCTATCTGCAGGTAGGACTTCATCCAATAACGGTTTCTGCTTAACTCTTTCATGGTATATGTGACATTCGGAAGTGTTCTAATGTGGGATAAGTATTATACAAGTTCAGAGGATAACATTAGGAATAACACATAATTGGAGCAGGTTACAAAGTTTCCCCTTAAAAGGTTTGTGGGCATATATATTTATGTTTACATGCTTTACTAGTTCTCAGTGTAATACTGACTGGTGTTTACTGAAGTTATCACTGCCCATTGACACGCAAGTACACAAGATATTTCCAGCTACTGATATATCTGGTGTAGATTAATGGGAATTAATTGTAGTCATGTGACTCAGGCAGCAGTTCCCAGTTTCACTCCTGCAGCTAATAAACACAAATCAGCTCTAACTAAATGCCATTTAGTAAGTGAGGTTTTTTTTTACATATTTGTATGCATCAGGCTTTTATAATCAGCTTGATGAAATGAGTAGCCACAATAGGTATCTGATGTGAGAAAAAAAATCTTATTAAAATCAGCACATTTCATTTTGACATAGAAATTAGCGCTCTACAGGATTAGAAAGAAAGCTGGTTCAATCTGGCTGATGAAGATTTATACCAAAATAAAATGTACATCAGTTACATTGGTCGCCCAGTTTGAAAATGCTTACTTAAAGTGATGGAATTTAAAGGTGGATTTTACCTGAATACGTTAGCAACGTGCCTATTTTTAAGTGCCAACCCGCCAACAGAAGCTGGATAGATAAGCAACTGGAAATGAGAAGATATTTACCCACTCAATCAGATGTCTCTGATTAAAACTAGCAGATCAGGTGTCTGTCTAGAGTAAGCGCAAAGCTCAAGAATGTACGCTAATCAGGATCCTGTTATGTCAATAGAACCCCATTGGCACTTTAACCAGGGTGGAAAGCAGCAAGATGGTGAAGGTTGACAGCTATGGGTAAAACAGACCACTCTCACCACCATTGCACCGCTCTTACCACCGCCGCCCTGCCCCCGGCTCGCCTCACCGCACCGCCTCGCCGCACCGCCTCCCCCCCCTACCCCCGGCTCATCGCCCCGCCCCCCCCACCTCGTCTCACCGCCCCCGCCTTGCCGCACCACCCCTGCCTCGCCACACCGCCCCACCTCCTTGACTCCCGCCCAAAACCCTGTCTTTGCCACTTATCCAGAAGCCAGTGGCATCCAAGAAGGTCCCCAGAAAAAACTTGAGTTGATTTACCGCCAAATCTATTGGATTATATTTCCAAACCCTGGGTAAATCATTGTCCGTCCACTGAAAACTTGCAGTTAGGGCAAAGAAAATACTAGGAATTGTGATATCTGTATCTGTGTTTCTTTGTAGAGGAGTGTGGGAGAGCTAGGATTGGACAAGAGAAATTATCTTTTATTTTTTCCATTCCTGAAAGTACGATCATTTTGCTGGAGGAAGATTCCACAGGTTTTAGTATCCACCTGATACCTCAGCCACATGGCGATTTTGCACATGTGGACTTCAACACTGACAGTCTACAGGCGAGACCAGCGTAGACTTCTCCTTCAAGCAACATTCCTAAAAGTGCACATAAAGCAGTTGTTTAAACTGCGACCAGGAGTAGGAACTTTTTTTATTCATTCATGGGACATGGGCGTCGCTGGCTGGCCAGCATTTATTGCCTATCCCTAGTTGCCCTTGAGAAGGCAGTGGTGAGCTGCCTTCTTGAATCTCTGCAGCCCATGTTCTGTGGATTGACCCACAATGTCGTTAGGGAGGGAATTCCAGGATTGTTACCCAGTGACTGTGAAGGAATGACAATATATTTCTAAATCAGGATGAGAGTGGCTTGGAGGGAAACTTGCAGGTGGTGGTGAACGCATGTATTTGCTGACCTTGTCCTAGATGGAAGTGGTCATGGGTTTGGAAGGTACTGTTTAAGGATCTTTGGTGAATTGCTGCAGTGCATTTTGTAGATAATACACACTGCTGTTACTGAGCGTTGGTGGTGGAGGGAGTGGATGGTTGTAAAGGTAGTGCCAATCAAGCGGGCTGCTTTATCCTGGATGGTGCCAAGCTTCTAAGTGTTGATGGAGCTGCACCCATCCAGGCAAGTGGAGAGTATTCCATCACACTCCTGACTTGTGCTTTGTAGATGGTGGATAGGCTTTGGGGAGTCAGGAAGTGAGTTACTCATCACAGTATTCCTAGCCTCTGACCTGCTCTTATAGCCACTGTGTTTATATGGCGAGTCCAGTTGAGTTTCTGGTCAATGATAACCCAAGGGTGTTGACAGTGGGGGATTCAGTGATGGTTACACCATTGAATGTCAAGGTGCAGTGGTTAGAGTGTCTCTTATTGGTGATGGTCATTGCCTGGCATTTTTGTGGCGCAAATGTTACTTGCCACTTGTCAGCCCAAGCCTGGATATTGTCCAGATCTTGTTGCATTTGAACATGGACTGCTTCAGTATCTGAGGAGTCGCGAATGGTACTAAACATTGTGCAATCATTGGCGAACATCCCCACTTCTGACCTTATGACAGAGGGAAGGTCATTGATGAAGCAGCTGAAGATGGTTGGGCCTAAGACACTACCCTGAGGGACTCCTGCAGAGATGTCCTGGAGCTGAGGTGACTGACCCTCCACAACCACAACCATCTTCCTATGTACCTGGTATGACTCCAACCAGCAGAGAGTTTTCCCCCTATTACCCATTGATTCCAGTTTTGCTCAGGCTTCTTGATGCCACACTTGGTCGTATTTTGGCCTTGATGTCAAGGCTGTCACTCTCACCTCATTTCTGGAATTCAGCACTCCTGTCCAGGTTTGAATCAAGGCTGTAATGAGTCAGGAGCTGAGTGCCCCCAGCGAAACCCAAACTGGGCGTCACTGAGCAGGTTAAAGTTTTTAAAGTTTATTTATTAGTCACAAGTAAGGCTCACATAAACACTGTAATTAAGTTACCGTGAAAATCCCCTAGTCGCCACATTCCGGTGCCTGTTCAGGTCAATGCACCTAAACAGGTTATTGCTGAGCAGGTGCTGTTGATGACGCCTTCCATCACTTTACTGATGATCGAGAGTAGATTGGGTGGTAATTGGACGGGTTGGATTTGATATGTACTGTGACTGATTTATTTCCTCCACCTCCATCTCCTTAGCACAGGGAAGGTTCAACCTAATTATTGTGCCATGTTGTCAAACCGGCTTAAATCCACCAGCTGAGTACATGATATGAATGTCTCAGTGACCCACTGGATATGCTTGCTGAGCTATTGAGAGGACCTGATGTGTTCCTTTTATTTTCTCCTGGACATGTTAATATTTTTCAAGAGTGCTGAAATAAAACCATCACTATCAATTCCAATTTTAAAAATTCTAGTAATCCAATTATTCCTTTCCCTATCCTAGCACTTTTTCATTAATGTCACTGCTCCTCAATTTCTATTTCTAAAATAGTCTGAGCTTTCTTAACCATCCCGCCCCAGTTATCATGACATTTGTTTTCCTGCAGAGAGCAATTGTTAAGTTAACTGACTTCCATGTCCTCTATAAAAACTGAAGTTTTACTGTTTAAATAAGAACAATATGATGGGAAAGAATGGGATGGTTTAAGCTCCGCTGATAGCTCAGTTGATGAAAACAGTTTTTAGTTCAGCCAATGGAACAGAATAGGTTTGATTCCTTAATCAGTTCTGATCTGATCTCAACGATTGTTGCAATTGTTCTCAGCATCCCTGGAGTAGAGGAGAATAATCATTCAGAGGTCTCAGATTGAGTGAAACTGAGTTGGAACTCAGTTTCAAAACCCCTCTGCCATGTTAAATGAGCTGCCAAGAGTCACTGTCAAAGCTTATATTTAACCATGGCCACTTAAAAAAGGCACCAGAGTCTACTTGTGAAACCTTATACCAGCTGCTATCAGTACTTGATTGAGGAGAAGGGCCGAGGGACAACAAATTAAGCAGACTGTGGAGGTGGGGGGAGCAGAATGAGAATCTGTGGTGACAACATCACAGTAGTAAACCAATGGGTTGAATAAATTAAGTATAAAGTAGGACACTGTGATAAGAGAAATTGGAAATAATAGAGAAAGTTAACAGTAATTAAATGTAGTGAGGAACAAGAAGTATAATGAAAGGTGTTAATTCACCAGAGTACTCAGTCCCTATATATAAATTGCTGTCATTAACAGTTTTGTGCCCATTAGGCTAAAAATGATTTAAAGTCTACCATCTCTAAAATCTTTTTAAATAATATAAATATGTAATTTTCTAAACATTTTCAATGTAATTCAATGCATAGAGAATTATATATTTGTTTTCATTTGGTGACATTCAGCTACAAATATGTACTGAGCTTATGCTATATTCCTCTCTACATTACTGTAGGTAAGTGTTAACCCGTTAAATTTAACTGGCATAAAACTTGTTTAAATATAATGCATGGAGGAACATATTATGAGCATGCTGAGCATTCATGTATGAAACTTGCTGATCGGAAAATTATTACAATCCCAGTAGGAACCAATAACATTTTAAAAGATATTTAAATTTTCAGTGACTGACTGAATTGATCATACAAGATTTCACATCTTCAGACTTTAATTTTCATATATGAACCAAAAGCAAGATTATCAAAACACTAGTAGGCAACCTATACTCTGAACTACAGACAAGAAATTCCCTATTTAGTTTTTACACAATCAAAAATCTCCCACTACCGATATACTTACACATCTCTTAAGTAGGAATTTCATTCTCCAGGAACCGGCCCAGTTATTCTCCGCTCCCAATGGTTTACTTCATTTTTATTTTCCCAGTTGGGTAACTTCTAATTCAAGAATTGACAATCAATGTTCGGGTTACACTGGAGATTCCTCCCTCCAACCCAAGCTAGGCAAATCCTCCAACCCCCTTTAAATCCTCACACACTGTCTTTTCAACCTGAATTCAAGCTTCTGCCTACGCTTTGCTTGGTGGCTCACAGAATCAGCATTTTCTCTGCTTTAGTACAGGACTGGATGCCCTATGTTTCTGCTCTTTCTCTCTCTCAAGATCCTTGAAGAGTGTTTATGTCTGTAAATTTCACTGATGCAACTAGAAAACTGCAAACTGATATCACAATGGCGTTCTATTTACTTTTCTCTCCTTCCCAAAGCAGTGTGAATCGCATTGGCCTTGTCTCTAGGTGGAAATGCTAATTAGCTAAGTTCTGGCCCATTCTATCTTGGAATTAAACAATGAGTTTTAAATATTAGTGTTTATAAAGCTTGACATTCTTAATATATCTCTGTGAGACTTGGAGACCAACAGCCTATCCACAGTCAGCACAGCTCCTCTTGCTATTATCTGCAGTTTGAACATCCAGCATCTTCTTTCCAGTGAGCTAACCTGGACCTCCTTTGTCCCCATAGCCTCCAAGCCATGTGAGTTTCTTGTCAGGCAGGTAACGTAACCACCCCCCCCACCCCCAACAGTACTCCATTTTACCTTTACCTTAAACTAAAGAGACTGTCCCAAAACATAACAATCTTATTCATATTTGTAACAAAACATGTTCTCAGATTTTTTTATCCACCTAAAGTAATGGGTTATTGATTATCAATATGATAGTAAACTTAAGACCTCTAAACCTTCAGGCAGGAACGCCTTGTTTGGAATCCATCCTATTTTATGTGATTAAAATTGTTTTTAAGGTGTGGCCGAAGTAATTGTCCTGGTTGGTGGTCGCCAGATGATTGGAATGAGCCAACGAGATCTTACAGCTGTCAGTTGCTTTAACCCACAGAACAACAAATGGTACCCATTAGCCAGTTTACCATTCTACGACAGGGAGTTCTTCAGTGTTGTGAGTGCTGGCGACAACATCTATTTATCAGGTAACTTTTGTCAGTCGTTTTTCTTTAATTTTCTCTTTTTGTCTGAGTATGTTTGTCAATATAGAATGAACAACATACAAGTTTGCAGGTAAAATGATAGGTTTGGAACAAAAGACCATTCTGTTCGTACACCTTCAACTGTTACTTCTAAGTAAGGAAAAGCAGGAAATTGAACCTCCGGAACTATTAACAACACAGGTTCATGAAAATCTAATATTATATAGTTAAATAATTTTAGAATTGCTTAAGAGAACCAAATGTATGACAAAATGTCAGTGCAGTACTAAGAATAATGCATGAAGTACAGTGGGAAGCTGACTTCTATGCTTCAGTCAATTTAAATATTTTCTTGATTTATTTTTAAATACAAGCCTATGCATAAAGAAAAGGGTCTGGAATAGTTGGATAGCTCTCAAAAAGAACGAGCATAGGCATGATGGGCCAAATGTCGTCCTCCTGTGCTATAAGATTCTAGGAAAAACTTATCAGCAGAAACAACTCCATTCTGGAAGTGGAAAGAACTTGCTTGAAGTTTCAGGAAGATGTTTTCACACCTTCCCTCTTTTTTTATTCTTTAATGAGATGTGGGCATCATTGGCTGGGTCAGCATTTATTGCCCATCCCTAATTGCCTGAACTGAATGGCTTGCTAGGCCATTTCAGAGGTATTTAAGAGTCAACCACATTGCATGTAGGCCAGACCAGGTAAGGATGGCAGAATTCCTTCCCGAAAGAACAATAGTGGGTTGATCTTCTTGTTTGTCCTTTGAGGCAAAGATGACTATGTTCATCATCTGAGGCATTTCTGGGTACATTCCTGTGGGTGTGCAGCTGATTGCTTAGGCCAACCTGCAATTCTGTTGCAAGTAGAATAGGACACCACTGATGATTTGGATGAGTTGCTGGCTCGGGATTCCCCCTCCTTGCATCCTCTCTCTATCTCCAGGCCGCACTGTTTTTTATTTTGTTGTATCAGATGGAGCAACCCTGGGCTGGCCCCTCCTAAGACTCACAGACGATATCAAAACTCCTAAGCAAGGCCTTGGGTGGAGTGAATTGAATTTAGCTGAAGACTGGCATCTGTGAAGCTGGGGATCTCCAGAGGAGGCCAAGATGGATCATCCACTTGGCACTTTTGGCTGAAGATGGTTGCAAATGCTTCAGCCATGTCCTTTGCACTGATGTGCTGGGCTCCTCCATCATTGATGATAGGGATATTTGAGCTTCCTTCTCGAGTGAGTTGTTTAATTGTTCACCACCATTCAATGGGTGAATGGATGTGGCTGGACTGCAGAGATTGGTTGTGAACTTGCTTAGCTCTGTCTTTCACTTGCTGCTTATGCTGTTTGACATGCAAGTGTTGTAGCTTCACCAGGATGACACCTCATTTTCAGTTATGCCTGATACAGCTCCTGGCATGCCCTCCTGCATTCTTTATTGAACCACAATTGTTGTCCTGGCATTGTTGTAATCGGACAGTAGGAGATATACCAGGCTATGAGGTTACAGATTGCGATTGAGTACAATTCTGTTACTGCTGATTGCCCACAATGTGTCATGGATGCCTAGTCTTGAGTTGCTAGTTCTCCTTTAAATCTGCGGCAGATTTGGCATGGTGATAGTGCCACATAACATGATGGAGGGTATTCTCAATGTGAAGACGGGACTTCATCTCCACAAGGACTGTACGGTGGGCAATCCTACCGATACTATCATTGACAGATGCATCTGCGGCAGGCAGATTGGTGAGTCTGTTTTTCCCTCTTGTTGGTACCCTCACCACCTGGCGCAGCCCCGGTTTGGCAGCTTTGAACTTTAGGACCTGGCCAGCTCGGTCTGTAGTGATGAATATTAAATTCTGTGCCCTTGCCACTATTAGTGTTTACATTTAAGATTTTTTATTCATTAGTGTCACAAGTAGGCTTACATTAACACTGCAATGAAGTTACTGTGAAAATCCCCTAGTTGCCACACTCTAGCACCTGTTCGGGTTCACTGAGGGAGAATTTAGCATGGCCAATGCACCTAACCTGCACATCTTTCGGACTTTGGGAGGAAACCGGAGCACCCGGAGGAAATCCATGCAGACACGGGGAGAACGCGCAGACTCCGCACAGACAGTGACCCAAGCCGGAAATCGAACCTGGGTCCCTGGCGCTGTGAGGCAGCATAACAACTATGCCACCATGAACGTGGTAATCAGCAGGAGACTTCCATGGTTTACTTGATTCCATGAGACTTCATGTGAGCTGAAATTTACTGGGTGACATGGTGGCACAGTGGTTACCACTGCTGCCTCCAAGCGTCAGGGACCCGGGTTCAATTTAAGCCTTGGATCACTGTCTGTGTAAAGTTTGCAATTTCTCACTGTGTCTTCGTGGGTTTCCTCCCACAGTACAAAGATGTGCAGGCTAGGTGGATTGGCCATGCTAATTGCCCCATAGTGGCCAACAGATGTGTAGTTCGCCATGGTGAATGCGCAAGGATAGGGGAGGGGGCAGGGTGGATTTTCACAGTAACTTGTAGTGTTAATATAAGCCTACTTGTGACACGAATAAACAAACTCCAAATTTAAACTTAAAAATGTCAATACACTGTTCGCTTTAATTTTAAACAGTACTTGCATACACTGTTCTCTAACTCCCTTCAATTTCAACGGGTTCGCACAGACACTGTTCCCTTTGATTCTCCTTAATTTCAACAATAATCACCCGAATGATCACTCTGAGAATAAGTCCCATGTGCGCAGATGAACAGGTCTGCCCACACTTACCTTGCAAGTTGCCAAAGGCTGTCCCTAAATGCATCCTTCTTTTCCTATAGAGATCATAGCTGTGACAATGATGGAGACAACCCTGCTTTTTTTGGGTGTAACATCTTAATCTTGTCTTTTCTGCATAAAAAACAGTCACAGTGAGTGTTTTTCCACTGGCACACATTATTGAAATGCAACAGAGCCTATTAACCTTTTTGAAAACTGAATATCTTTTGAAACTTACACATTCGTTAGCTGCTAAAACTGTTGTGGAAATAATGTCTTCATTCTGTTCGATGTTTTAACCATCATCGCACAAATTCCGGGCTTATTGATGTCATCAGGGTAATGAATTGTATTCATTCCAGTGACAATTTTGCTATTAACTTTTCCAACGGACAAGGGCACAGGTCTAGACTCAGCGGAACCATGGTCATGACTTGTCATGTTGATTTGTAAGTCCTATTAATGGCTTGACCACAGGGGTTCAATGAACAGGACAGGCAGTTAAATTTAAAGAACCATATGCCATTATGTGTCTGATTATTCTTGCTATTTCTTGGTTAGCTTATGCGTGTAGTTAATCCATTATGTCTACATACAATATGAATAATTTCCTTGCCGCACACAGCTCGTTTTAAAAGTTCAGTTAGAAGTCCTGGGAAATGAAAATTGGCAAATTTCCTATGATTAGTCAATTTATAAACTTTAATCTTTTATGTCAGTTTAGTTAAATGTGTTCTATGTGCAGGATTGGCTTCACGGGTTGCACATCCTATTTTGAACCAGTGTAAACAGTTCTTTAAAACTTCAGATCAGGCTGCCGGATCTGAATAAGACAATTACTGTCCCCAAAACATCAAAACCTGACTTTCCTCTTTATAGGTATCTAGTAACCTCACGTGGCCCCAAAAAAGTAGTACCCAATTGATTTTATTTCTGTCCAAGCCACTCGGAAGATGTATGAGTACACCACACTCAAGTGAGACTCAGATTCCAAATTGACCATCCAGATTCACTTAGATAAAGTAAACAGGAAGGGTGCAGACAAAACAACACAAGATACATACAAAGACAGCAATAAAAGGTTTTGGCCAGAATGTTAGCACCATTCACACCAGCAGAATTGTCCCATCCCACTGCAGTGAATGGAGATTTGACTGGGCACCAAATTCTCCTTCCACTGCAGTGGGAGTATGGTGTGAATGGCCGGTAAGATCGCACCCTTTATCTTTTAAAACTATTATTTGGTGGATCTTGGTGTCAACAAAATTAGCTGTTGCTTTTGACTATATAACAGCAGATACACTTCAAAAAGTAATTAATCACTTGTGAAGTGCCTTTGGTCATGCTGTGGTCATAAAAGGGGTTAAGTAAATATGTTAATTCACATTGATGTTACAAACCTAGAAATGGAATATTGGAGGAACTATTATGTTCCTCCAATAAGTTAAGTTGGCAAGTTAAGTTATTCACACTTCCCAAATAGAGGGCTGGATTTTACACGTTCTCTGCACCCTCCATTGACACAATGTCAGTCAGGAACATGCCCGTGAAAGAGTTTGCTGCCTACATGTTCCACTCAGTGGGGAGTTAATGGACTCAAGGTGAGAGTTCTGCTCCATTTGAGCAGGAAGGCCTGCCTTAGAAAGCTACTGGCCTCCTCCTGAGGGGCACAGCGGTACCTTCAGTTGACGAGTAATCCAAAGACCCAGTGTATTCCCTGGGTATCTAAGTTCGAATCCCATCACGGCAGATGGTGGAATTTAAACTCAATAAATATCTGGAATTAAGAATCCACTGATGACCATGAAACCATTATCAATTGTTGTAATAACCCATCTGATTCACTACTGCCGTCCTTACCCGGTCTGGCTTACATGCGACTCCAGAACCACAGCAATGGGGTTGACTCTTAAATGCCCTCTGAAATGCCACTCATTTGTTTTCAACTACTATAAAGAAAACACAAAGGAATGAAACCAGATGGACCACCTAGGCACCAGAAACGACAACAGCAAACCCAGCGCTGCAAAGTCCTCCTTACTAAGATTTGGGGTTTGTGCCAAAATTGTCAGAGCTGTCCCACAGACTAGTCAAGGAACAGCCTGACAAGAGTCGTACTCACAGAATCATACCTTACAAATAATGATCCAGACACCATCACCATTCCTAGGTATGTTCTGTCTCACAGAGGTGATGGCACATTGGTATACAGTAGGAAGGGAATTTCCCTGGAGTCCATGGAGTCTCATCGCACCAGATCATTCATAGGCAAGGAGTCCTACTGCAGATTATCACGTCCCTCAGCTAATGAATCAGTACTCCTCCATGTTGAACACTACTTGGAAGAAGCACTAAGGGTGGAAAGGGCGCAGAATGTATTCTGGGTGGGGGACTTCAATGTCCATCATCAAAAGGATTCGATTGTACCACCACAAGCCGAGCTGTTCAGGTCCTAAAGTACATCGCTGCTAGATTGGGACTGCGGCAGGTGGTAAGGGAACAAATAAGAGGTTGACTGTTGAAACCAACAAGAGGCAGGTCCTCACCAAGCTGCCTTCCACAGATGAATTTCTCCATGACATTATCAGTAGGAGTGAGCACCGCATAGCCCTGGCGGAGACAAAGTCCCTTCTTCACATTGAGGATACTCTCCATCATGTTAGGCGGCACTACCGCTATGGCCTGATGGGATCTACCCCAGAATACTGAGGGAGGCAAGGGTGGAAATTGCTGGGGCCTTGACAGAAATCTTTGTATCCTCATTGGCTACAGGTGAAGTTCCAGAGGACTGGAGAATAGCCAATGTTGTTCTATTGTTTAAGAAGAGCAGCAGGGATAATCCAGGAATTTATAGGCCGGTGAGCCTTACGTCAGTGGTACAGAAATTATTGGAAAAGATTCTTAGAGACGGGATTTACTCACATTTGGAAACAAACGGCCTTATTAGTGATAGCATGGTTTTGTGAAGGGGAGGTCATGCCTCACTAACTTGATCGAGTTTTTCAAGGAAGTGACGAAGATGATAAATCAGGGAAAGGCAGTGGATGTTGTATACTTGGACTTCAGTAAAGCCCTTGTCAAGGTTCCTCATGTTAGACTAGTACGAACGGTGAAATCACTCAGAATCACAGGAGAGCTGGCAAGATGGATACAGAACTGACTTGGCCATAGAAGACAGAGGATAGCAGTGGAGGGGTGCTTTTCTGAATGGAAGGCTGTACCTAGCGGTGTTCCACGGGGATCAGTTCTGGGACCTTTGTTGTTTATAGTATATATAAATGATTTGGAGAAAAATGTTGCTGGTCCGATTAGTAATTTTGCAGACGACACAAAAATTGATGGAGTTGCAAAAAGTGAAGAGGATTGTCAGAGGATACAGCAAGATATAGACTGGTTGGAGACTTGGGCAGAGAAAGACTTGGGCGGAGAAATGGCAGATGGAGTTTAATCCAGACAAATATAAGATAATGCATTTTGGAAGGTCCAATGCATGTCGGAGTTCCCGAGGGCCCAACTATTTTCAGCTGCTTCGTCAGTAGCCTTCTTTCCATCATAAGATCAGAAGTGAGGATTTTCACAGACGACTGCACAATATTCAGCACCATTCACGACGACTCTGACACTGAAGCAGTTCATTTCCAAATGCAGCAAGACCTGGATCATATCCAGCTTGGACTCACAAATGGCAAGTAACATTCATGCCATACCAGTCCAGGCAATGACCATCTCCAAAAAAAGAGGATATAACCATTGCCTCTGGTCATTCAATGGCATTACTATCATGGAATTCTCCACTTTCAGCATCCTGGGGGTTACCTTTGACCAAAGAACTGAAATGACGAGCCATATAAATATTGTGGCTACAAGAGCAAGTCAAAGGCTAGGAATCCTGCAGTGAGTAACTTGCCTCCTAACTCTTCAAAGCCTGTCTGCCATCTACAAATCTCAAATCAGGAATGTGATAGAATACCCTCCACTTTCCTGGATGAGTGCAGCTCCAAAAACACTCAAGAAGCTTGACATCATCCGGGACAAAGCAGCCTGCCTGATTGCTACCCCTTCCACAAATATTCAATCCCTCCAACACCGGCAGCAATGTGTACCATATACCATCAAAGTTCCAAACCCATGACCACTACCATCTAGAATGAGTCGCCCACCATCCTGACTTGGAAATATATTGCCATCCCCTCACTCTCCCTAGGTCAAAATCATGGAACACCCTCTCTAACATCACTGTGGGTGTACCTACACCATAGGAACTGCAGCAGTTCAAAAAGGCAGCTCACCACCACTTTCTCAAGGGCAGCTGGGGATTGGCAATAAATGCTGGCTTAACCAGCGACACCCACATCCTGCAAAATTAATTATTAAAAATGTGATTGGCCAGCAGCTCTGTGACCCCAGTGGTGCCAGAATCAAGTGGTGGTCACTACTGGGACAACAGCTAGTTCCCAAAGAAGAGGTAGTTATGGAGGGTGGACTGAAGGTTAATCTGGTGTATCAGCTGGGCCTGGTTGTCAGGTCCCAGCGAGGGAGATAAAGGGGTTACAGGAGGGTTGTGCGGGGAAGGTGAAAGATATAACTTTGGGGAGAGGGTGCCACTTCGAGGCCTCAATAGACCCCTGCCTCAAGGACAGGCAGGACACTGGATGCTTCAACTTTTCCCCGTAAAATAGGAGACAGGTTGTTGACAGGTGGGAAAGTTATGGGAAGGCCAAAATCTTGCACTGCATTTTACAAGCACCATCCACCTACAAACAAATGGGCAAGGGAGCACGAAATCTAGCCCAAAAACTTCCCAACTTAATTAACACAAAAATACCGTTTAGTAATTGAGGTCAAAAAACATGTGAAATCCTGCCATGGTGGAGCTGACTTTGCCCTTCTCCAGCCTTAGCTTTATATTTTCAGTGCACATTACTGCTACATTATCTTTAAATCCCAACATATCCTTCAGAAAAGGAAACCTGCAATCCTTACTTAGTCTGATATGAACTTGATTCACCAGATGGTTGACTTGTAATGTCCTCAGGGCAACTGAGGGATGTACAATAAATAGTGCTGTGTCAGGGTTTCCCACATACAAATAACAAATGAAAGCAAATATTTTTTTATCTCTCTCGCACACTGTGCACACTGTGTACGCATGTGCACACACACACTATCTCATGTATAGATGCGGGCACTAAACCCAATTTTTTTTGTTATGTATAACATTCTCACAATGTAGAAAGTCAAATGAAAATGAATTTGATATTCAGGCTTACACAGATGTTTAATATACATACCATGGAACTTAATTAACCAGAAATTCCTAATTTTGTGCATTCCACATCACTGCTAATGAATAAAATGTTAAATGGTAATTACAAAAGTATGCGGTTTTATCACATGGCAGCTCATAAAGGAAATATTTACTCCTCTGCATCTTCAGGACAAATGTTAAAAGTTTGACAATAATAAAATTCGTATTTTGTTGTCCACAGCAAGCAGTTCAGAGTCCTTTCAGAAAATGTAGGTCCCAAACTGAAACAAAGATGGCAATAATGTAAAAATCAATTATATGCAATACAAATAATTAACTGTTATGCACAGAATGCTTTAAACAGCCCTTATCACTTAAGGTCAGGGTTATTTAGCTCAATTTAATTGGCAGTGATTGTAGTGATATAATACATATTTCATTGATTTCAGCTGTTAGTATGTGCTAGGGTTGTTTCTTGATTCTGTTCATCATTGAGACTCCTGGAACTGTCAAAGCAAACAATATAGAACTGCAAAACCTGGGGAAATGCATAGATTTGGAGATTAACTCTGGTATCAATCACTGTGATGTGCCACATTCCTTTACCTTAAAAGGAATTTTCAATAATAACAAAACTTAAAACCAATTTTATTAATAGATAGCAGCCTGTAATTAAAACATTTCACTTCAAATACATTTTTTTATGCAATGGGCATTCCATTATTTCCTGTCTTGTCATTTCCAAAGTGCCTGAATAGAGTGTGTATTCACCCCAAGATATATTATTGCTTGGATAAATGCCACTTTGCTAGTGATTGGAAAGATGACAGATTGGCTACATGGTGGAAGCCCAAAAGAGCTGCTTAAGTGACCAATTAAGGGCCACTTCCCATCTCTGCAGACATGTTGCCCGCATTGCAGGGGGCTGTTGCTGCATGGGCAGACAACCCAGTGAAACCTGGTGGCCTCACAGCAGGGTCTGGGAACTGGAAGGTTCATCCCCTACTTTCTTTCAAAGTCCACAGAGAGCTCCCACCCCCACCCTAGGTGCCAATGGCCAGCCAAGCAGCATCTATAACCCCCAAGCCTACCCTCCCTCTCCCCCCACAATTTTAAGGACCTGACTGCCCCCAGCACTTCCCTCAATCCCATTTACCCCTGTAATTAAAACATTTCACTTCAAATACATTTTTTTATGCAATGGGCATTCCATTATTTCCTGTCTTGTCATTCCAAAGTGCCTGAATAGAGTGTGTATTCACCCCAAGATATATTGTTGCTTGGATAAATGCCACTTTGCTAGTGATTGGAAAGATGACAGATTGGCTACATGGTGGAAGCCCAAAAGAGCTGCTTAAGTGACCAATTAAGGGCCACTTCCCATCTCTGCAGACATGTTGCCCGCATTGCAGGGGGCTGTTGCTGCATGGGCAGACCACCCATCCATTGAGACGTCCTCCCTTTGCAACTGCAACCGCCGCTGTTAGCCACATGAAAGCAGGCTGCCATCTTTAATTGGAATGGTAGCCCTAGTAGCAACCACTTAATTGGGCATCACCTGGAATATACTTTGTCGTGTTCCGCCATTGACTGAAGTAAAGTCACCACTCCTGTTTTTGGCTCCAATGCAGGACTGCATGCAGCTAACTGTTGTGGAAAAATCCTACCAATTGTTGTGATGACTCAGGTCGATGCTGCACAATTGGGCATAATTTTGGTCTCCTTAATCATGCAGTGAGGAGTATTATGTCAGGTCCAGGGGTCTGATGCACTGGGACACTGATAAACAATCACCAGGAGGAACATAGGGTCAAGGCAGCTCTGGAAATGGACTGATGGAGAATCCTGAGAGAGGAGCCAAGGGATGTCAGTGATATTCAAGTATAATTGCTCTACTCCGAACTCGGTCAGTGCAGGAGACTCCCAGGAGGGCAGCGGAAAGGCTTTATGAACGTCCGCAAAGCATCCTTGAAGATGTCAAACATCCTCGCAGACACCAGCTTGTTTGTGACCAGCCAAAATGTAGAAGGCTCATTTGGGAAGGTACCAAGCATATCAAGAGTCTTCAAGTGTCGAGAATGTGCAGAGGCAAGGTCAGGGCATCGGAGGAAATGCCCAAACCTCCAATCCACCATCTACCCTACCCGTTAAGCAGCACCTGTCCCATTTACAGACTGGATTTATCAGCCATTTCAGAACCTATCAAACTGAAGTAGAAGCAAGTCAGCCTCAATCCCAAGGGACTGCCTCAGAAGAACAAGAAGAGTTACACCTGAAATTGTGACAGTGTTCCAACAGGAGCCATTCAGCCTAATCCAGGGAGAGCATGAAGGTGTCATGCAGTGAGGTATTCAACATGCATATTGCTACCTTTTAGCTAATGGGAAGATAAAAGATAAGGACCTGACTGCCCCCAGCACTTCCCTCAATCCCATTTACCCCTCTGCCTCATCCATTGAGACGTCCTCTCTTTGCAACTGCAACGGCTGCTGTTAGCCACATGAAAGCAGGCTGCCATCCTTAATTGGAATGGTAGCCCTCGTAGCAACCACTTAATTGGGCATCACCTGGAATATACCGGTCACATCAATTTTTACAATCCTGTGTGCAATCCTGGTAAAATTGCATGCAAACTCCTTTAACAGGTGAACTTCACGTGCAAGAGTTTACTGGATTATAATTTGGATGGAAAAGTCTGTAAGTACTAACCCAGTTGTAATCCAACCTCAAAAAGGTTTGAGGACCACCGGCTTTGACTCAACTAAATAGTTTCTTCCAGAATGGCTGAAAGGAGCGATGTGTGGGCCTGTGGATTCAGAATTTGTGGTGTTGGGATAATTGCCAGCAAGTAGCAATAGGTTTCTCTGAGTTGAAGTAGAGGCTTCCTCCTATTAAGTTTTTTTAGAGTCTAATTGGTTTTGGAAAGATCATTATTAATTAATTTTGTTTATATCTGTTGTTGATTTCTTTGTGCAATAAGCAGATTATTCTTGAAATGCGTCCAAATGCTAGGAGATCAATGACAGCTGACATAGGGAGTCCAGTATCTGTCATCTTCTTAAAACTTCCCTCTGGCGATTTCGCCAAAATTAGAAATTCACTGAATAAATCAGTTAATTGTCAGGGTCCCGCCAGCTGTGCTTCTGAGCACCGGTATATTCTGCGACCATTAAGGTGTTGATTTTTTTTTAAACCTGAGTTCATTAAATAAATTGCAAAGAAATAAATGAGGAATTGCAGCTTTTGGAATCCAGGGTTCTTTTTGCATTGGTGCATAATCCCTTTTAAAGAACTGTAAGCTAACTTGTATCACATTTACTTTTAAATGGACCAGAACTGGAAATTATGGTAATAAAGTCTCTATAATTAGAATTTGCATTTTGTTTCCTTAGCAATCCAGTAGTGTGGATTGCTTTCATTCTGACTCTGCTATCTGCTCTCGTTTTCCCAGGTGGCATGGAGTCCGGTGTCACACTCGCTGATGTCTGGTGTTACATGTCCCTTCTGGATAATTGGAACCTAGTGTCACGAATGACTGTCCCTAGGTGTCGACACAATAGCCTGGTGTATGATGGGAAAATTTACACTCTCGGTGGTATTGGGGTCTCTGGAAATCTTAATCACGTTGAAAGGTAATGATCAAAACTGGCCGGAAGTAACTGATAGGTGAAATTTATTGGAATATAATCCAAAAAAGGTAATGGTGGATGAAATAATTTATTATTTTCAATGTATTGTATTCTTCAAATGTGTAATGACTTTAGAGCTCATTGCTTGATAAATTATTATACAAAGCCAAAATGAATCTGAAACCAGTTGAAAACAGTTTTGATGCTTGAACTATGACATTTTGTAATTTCTAAAAATACTGCTATGAGAAGAATTGCTCAGTCTAAGCAAAGTTCAAAGTGCTCAGTTTAAGCAAAGCTTATCTCTCAATGGATTAAACTCAGTGAACAACAGAGAGGTTTGGTATGTTAGATTGCTGCCACATCTGAAACTATATGGTGACAGTCATTAAAGATAATTTAACATTCTAGTGATCATTCATACTTAAGTACTCCTGAGTCTCATCAGGAGACATTGCAAAGTTATGCTGATAGATTCTGTTCTTGAGTACGGGTTAATCAAGTTGACTAAAGGCTGACCACTGGAATAAGTTCTTGATAGCAATAGACTGTCATGGCAGATAAGACTTCTAAAAGGGAAAGTTGTGTGTTCTTTAATATCTTTGCATAGCTTACAACTCAAGGAAATCAATGATGTGAAGTGTGGCAAGTTCTTTATTTTGTGTTATTACACAAGGATAAGTTGTACATATTGAGCCAAGTGAATCTGATCATAACTATTGCTGTGTATGTACTATTCCTATTTGTATCACATTGTGTTTGCTTGGTCTTCAAATAAATAAAAGAAGTACTCAGGTGGAAGAAACAAAATAAAGGCAAAAAAAATGCTGGAAAAAAACTCAGCAGGTCAGGCAGGATCTATGGAGAGAGAAAAAGAGTTTATGTTTCAGGGCAATGACCTTTTTCATCAGACCAGAATATCAGATTTGGGTCAAAAATGTTCTCAGTTAATACTATTATATAGGTAGATATAGGGCAGTATGAGTCAATTCCTGTCCAACATAAGACATTCAGGCTACTTACAGGAGGGACAGAAACCATAGAACCCAAAAAAGAATCTACTGCAGATACAGAAATGTAACAGGAGGATGCTTAAGAACTTAAGTTAGTTTGATTGTAAACAACATTAAAGTACTGGAAAAAGTCATTATGTTAGGCAACATTTGCAGAGAGAACAAAGTTGACATTCCAGGTGTGGATCTCATCAGAATTGGAGGATATTAAAGATGAACAACCTTTAGAAAGGAACAGAATAAAGGGAAAGGGGAGGAAGTGAACGCAACACCTGTAAAATGCTTGCATGGAAATCAGGAGATGGTTAAATGGTGTCTAATATTAACTTGGGGCAAAAGAAAACCTAGTGAGAGACTTCAAAAACATCCAAGATAGTTATCAGACAGAGGATGTAAGAGTTTCCCACCAAGTGAATGATGAGACGGTAGAAATGGAAACATGACAAACTGGAACTAAGTTTTCAGCAGGTCCAGAAGTCTGGAAGAAGACAAAAAGCAGATTGATCCAAGTATCAATTCATTCTGCACACAAACCACCCCTAGAAATATTGGGACTCCCATTTCCTGATAAAGAGAAATTTGAAGCTATAGTTAAGGTCTGAATTTATTAAGGTCAATAATAAGCACTTGGTAGTCTTCTAGCCTTAAGAAAAAGATAGGTGGTGTTTCCTGATATTGTATTGATCTTAGGCAGAACAGCACAGAAGGTGAAACACAGAGGTCACAGTGGGACTGACTTTGTTAATTAAGTTGGCAAATAACAGAGAACCCAGGGTCTGACTTGACCACAGAATGGAGATGATCAGCAAAGTGTTTGATTGCTCCGGTGTAAAGATAATCTTGTGTTGTACAGCAAGTACAGTATGTTGAAAAGGACTAATAAGCATATTTGTGGGGGAAGAGCTGGATTATGGGACTAATTTGGAGAGGACACAGACACAATGGGCTGAATGGCCACCTTCTGCGCTCTAAGATTCTGTGATGCTATGACTATCAACTTGGGAATCTAGCTGATGTCTCGAAGATTTACGCAGGTACACATGCTTGGAAGGTTAAGGAAAGACTCCCATTTTGGCAACTACGTGGATGAAATTACTCTCCCAGATATTTGTAGCAACTACTTTATACAGCAAACTATTGCTGTGTATGTCTGTGCTCTATCTTAATATGTACATTAACCCAATAACTTGTTTAAGAAACACATTCAAATAGCACACAGAGCACAACAGTGATATCCCCATATCAAGGATTGTCACTAATTGCATCACCATGCTTGCTTTCCTGATGGATGTCCCTAATTGAAACCTAATGTGACAACTAATGTAGCGATCATCAAAAATGCCAAGTTTTCAATAGTCTGATAGGATCCTTACATAACAGTTAATGGTTGAGGACTGCTCTGAGTATAGTTTAATAATTTCAGATGACCACGCTACGTGATATTTTGAAAATAGAAAAGTGCCTGAGTGGAGTAATTGGATCTACTCTCATATAATTGACTAACTGGTGATAAAAGTACACTTGTTAAACCTGCTTTGCAATATGTATATCAGCACAAATGATGCTCATTGACTCTTATTCCTCGAAGAATAGGGATGGAGTTTCCAGTTTGGGGGCACTCAGCAATCTAGATACAAATTTTGCTTGAACTGGCATGAAATTCGAGAGCAAAGTTACACATCAAGTTTCTGACCAAATTTTGTCGACTGTCCTTCAATTTGGGGATGATTTCTACTCAGGATCATGAGTTTCTGCCATGGGTCTTCATGTGACTGAATAGCCTGCTTCTGGACCCACAGATCTTTCACCACACAGGACAGGGTATCCCATGAGGTAGTGGGACTGGGAGTGCAGGATTTGTCTCCTATACTTTCCCCCTCTGCCTCGTCATTAAAATGTTGCGACTCAAAACGTTTGATGGACAAGTTGTCACCATTGTCTTTCAAAATTGGTGACAACTTCTGACCAGATTTACCTGAATAATCGCAAACATAAAATCTTTCATGAAGCAGCCCAATCAGGCAGCATAATAGAACACTTTTTTATTAAAAATGTATTAATTAGTCTATTTAAGTTTGGTAACCTGCAGTTTTATTAGTACAACTGAAAATGGGTTTATCACAAAAAATATTTTTTAATAAATGTCGAGTCTACAGCATGTGAGTGATCTGATTGTAAATACTGAAAGAAACTATGCACAAGCCATTTATGGTTTCACTGGTGTTGAGTCAGAAGGGAAATCTCTCTGCCTGATAGTGATCACTGTTTTGAGGAAGGTCAAAGGGGTTCTTCCTGGCCAATAATTGCAGTGTTAATGTAAGCCTACTTGTGACGCTAAACAAATAAAGGTATTAATCCTTCGACTAACTTCACGGCCGGAATTCTCTGGCTATTCATGCCGGCGGGATTCTCTGGTCCCGCCGGCAGCGCACCCCCGCCCATGGGTTTCCCACCTGCGTGGGGTGACGTCAATGGAAATTCCCATTGACAGCAGCAGGACCAGAGAATCCTGCCGCTAGCTGACAACGTGCCAACTCCCGCTGGTGGGAAACATGCAGCTGGGAGGCCAGAGAGTCTCACCCCATCGACATGGTGGCACAGTGGTTATCACTGCTGCCTCACAGCGCCAGAGACCCGGGTTCAATTCCCTCGGGTCACTGTCTGTGTGGAGTTGCACATTCTCCCTGTGTCTGCGTGGGTTTCCTCCAGGTGCTCCGGTTTCCTCCCACAGTCTAAAGATGTGCAGATTAGGTTGATTGGCATGCTAAATTGACCCTAGTGTCAAGGGGATTAGCAGGGTAACTATGTGGGGTTAGGGGAATAGGCTATGGGTGCAATTGTGGTTGGTGCAGACTTGATGGGCCGAATGGCCTTCTACTGCACTGTAGGGATTCTATGATCTATGACCTATTTTACAGAAAAGCAAATTATCTGACCATCATCTCACTGTGGGCCCCTGCTGTCTGCAAATTGGCTGCCATGTTTCATATATTACAGGAATGACTACACTTAAAGGATATTTCTTTGACTGCAAAACAGTTTGGGATGTCCTGAGGTTATGAATGGCACTCTAGAAATGCAAATTTTTGTTTCATTTACTAAACTCCAAAATCGCAACCAATGTCAGGAAAAGGGCAAGAACGTTTCTCAGAAAATCTAACCATTATTGAGCTCGTACTCCCAGTTTCTAACCGACTATTGCAAAAGCAGTTTCAGCTTTCATGCCTCACTAGATTCCTACCTTGGAATATCATTACTATTAACTTTCTTGGAGAGAATGGATGAACTCCATTCCCCAGAATTAAAAGCATCTCATCAACACTGCAATAATAAGTCTCTCTGTGCTCTGCTCTATCGCCAGGTTTCCCATCAAAACCATGTTCACACATTACTACCTAGCAGCCAGTGAGAGGTGCTTATGTTATGTAGTATCTAACTTACATTTCAAGAACATCACGGTATCTGAAGATTTGAGGTGATTCTCCCAGCTAGAGCAGCGCAGTGGGCCGGGAGATTCAAACGGAGGCTGTGAAGCGGGCTTCCCGCTGGGCGCCATAGCCTCTGCGCATCTCTGGCCGCTGGATTTCCAGCGTCGCCAGCTCCATGCCAGAAATCAGTGTGGGGCTGCATAAATTATGGTAATGCTGATTTTGATATAATTTACATTTAATTAGTGGGCCCGGGACTGATGTCTGCTAGCCTCTAACCCCCCCCCCCTGAGTATTTCACTCCAGTGGGGTTTACAACAGCTGCCCACTTATAGGGAGCTGGTGGCCCGACCCCACTGGAGTGAAAGGGAGCCATGGAGGCCTCCGTAGAGCTCCAGGATAAGAAGTGGGTGCCCCCTGGGTATTGCCAGCTTTAGGCAAATCCAGAGGGGGGCGGGGCCTAATGGGGAGGTGGAACCTCGGGGTGGGGGGAACAATAGGGGTGGGGTGTTCCCGCTGCCACTCTGCACTGGGAGGGAGGCCAGCAATTGGGGCTGGACACCGAGGAGGAAGGGGGAGGGGAGAGATCCAGGTGGGTGGGGGGTGGTATGTTGAGGTGGAGGTTGACCTAGACCATGTCTAAGAGGCCAGCATGCGATGAGTGGCGGTGGGAGGGGGTGGGGGCTCGGGGGGTGTCACCCGGCCAGCGCTGCAGGGTCGCGGGAGGGGTGCAAGCATTGTGGGTGACAGTGTATGTGCCGATCTCGGCGCTGATAGATCAGCGCATGCACTGTGGCCCGCTCAGCGCTATGTTGCCAGCCTCTCCAGCAGGAATAGGCCCCACCCACTGATTTTTAATGGGATTCGTGCTAATGCACTGTGCAATGCACAGAGTGTGGGAGATTCATTTTGAAAATCCCGCTGAAAAAACCAGCGGGATTTACTCCAGTTTTTACGCGAATTCAACACCTAGAATCTTTTTGGGAGTATCACACTTTTTCAAGGATCAAAACAGCTTGCACTGCTAGATGACGTGGATGACATTTTGAATTGTTTAAAAAGCTGTGAATAGCGCAGTCTTCTTGCAGCTTTGCTTTTTTTGGGGGGAAGTGTTGACATTGAATTCACATAATCTGATGAAAGGCCATCGACCTGGAACCTAAAACTCTGTTTCTGTCTCTACAAGTGCTGGAGAAGCTGTTGCGTATTCATAGAATGAACCACATTCATAGAAACCCTACAGTGCAGAAGGAGGCCAATTGTCCCATCGAGCCTGCACCGACAACAATCCCACCCAGGCCCTACCCCCGTAATCCCTCATATTTATCCCGCTAATCCCTCTAGTCTATGCATCCCTGGGCATTAAGGGGCAATTTAGCATGGCCAATCCACCTAACCCGCACATCTTTGGACTGTGGGAGGAAACTGGAGCACCCGGAGGAAATCCACGCAGACACAGGGAGAACGTGCAAACTCCACATGGACAGTGACCCAAGCCGGGAATCGAACCCAGGTCCCTGGAACTGTGAGGCAGCAGTGCTAACCACTGTGCCACCTAGCATCTTTTTATTTCAATATTTCCAGCATCTGCAGTATTTTGCTGTTGATTGCATATTAATATTTGTGTATTATGTCAATGTGAGAATGAACTGGCAATTCCAGGTGGATTCTTTTGTTATTTCAGTGATGTTAGGATATGAATGTGTCAGGTATCCAATTACACATCAGCAGTGAACTGCGGAACAGCTATGTAGTGTACTTTTTATAAAGAAGAGGACATGGTACAGAATGACAGTTACAGCTAAACCATATTATTTTTCCATTGTGTCCTCCCTATACCACATTAGCCATCTTAAAACATGCATCACAGTGACTAAATTAGTTTAAGGTCATCATTGTGAGATTTAATTAAGGCATTGACCACAGGGGGTGTGCAGTGAATAAATCATTGATGAAATTATATTTTATTTTATGTTGCAAATTCAGCAATTCGCATTCAGCATAAATTTGGCAGCTTTCCAAATCATTTCAGCAAACACACTGCTGAGCTACTAGATTGTGTGCAAGTAATGTTTCCAATATAATCATAAGAATAAACAGGTTATAACCATCAATCTTCTTTAAAAATTGACAACGTGGCATGTTTCTTTTATTTTTTTGATATTGAAGTACAATGTAGATGACATTACCAGTCTACTAATGGCATATCATTTTCTCATCTATTTAACCTGTCCATCTAATATATTTCTTACATCATTAGTTTTTAAAAGTGCGTCTGTATGTCAATAGATATATACAACCAATCCCAAACCACAAAAAGCCAGTTATATTCTTGCAAAGATCTAATTCGTGTGTTTTAGAATCTAACATTTAGTTTTGGGAGTATAACTTCATTTTGGTGATTAAAGTGTTAAATGTAAGATAAATGGGGAAAAAAAGCCCAGGTAAGGAACTGATAAAAAGCACTAATGTAAAGCTAAATCAACCAAGCTTAGGTTTAATTAACCAGTATTTATCTTGCAAGGTCAGAGTTGATAATGAAAGAAAACCTTAAACAATAGGTGACCATTTCTGGACTTCTTGACCGAGCAAGGATGACTATAAGCTATTACCATGAAAGAGGCTAAAAGCTAGCAATTCTGGAAAAGAGGGTCGTAAAAGTCCATGAGGGATAGAAATTATTCAAATGCGTTGCAGAATCAAAGCGTAGTTTTGAAGATCAAGTAATTTATTTTCATTTCTGTTTGATCCCATCCCAAGTCATGCCATGTTGTTATAAAGATTGTAATTCAGGGTGAAGCCTTGGTTAGAAGGTGCACTCATTTAATTCATGTGTTTACCGATAGAAGAAAGTAGTTAAATTTGACAACAGATTGGCAGCTGTAGCTTTTTGTTGGTGTAGCCTGCATCCTATTTGACTGAGGAAGCAAACAAAGGGGTGACATGGTGACACTGCTGCCTCACGGTGCCAGAGACCCGGGTTGAATCACTGTCTCTGCGGATTCTGCACATTTTCCCCGTGTTTGCGTAGGTTTTCTCTGGGCGCTCCAGCTTCCTCCCACAGTCTGAAAGACATGCTGGTTAGGTGCATTTAGTTGAGAAAGAACTGTATAGAAGCTGTGGGAGCAGATTGCCAAAAAACAGTCTATTTATGTCCAAAGCCAGGGCAAGGAGCTGAAGAGCCCCCATTCACAAAGTCTTTAAAGAAACTTGGAGGGTCAATTAGCCAAAATGCAATGGAAGGATTCCCATAAATCTTATACCTCGGAGCAAGCTGGAATACTGAGGATACTTAAAGTAAATTCCAGGCTGTTGCATACTTCTGGGTTGGTCCCAGGAAAAGTGACTGAACCTTCATGATTCCATAAGATAAGGGAACTCTTGTAGGAAGTAACAAGTAGGACTGGGTTCACACCATAAGTCTTTATGAACTATAGTGTGTGATGCTTTCTTGGATAATTATTTTTTGTGTACAGTAATATTAATTTTTAAAGGACGTGAAATCCTGTGGAGTAGCTCTATGTCAGTAAATTACTGAGTGTTCAGATTTCTTTTTTTAAACATTAACCAGATCATATAAAAATTGTCCAAAAAATAAATATTCAATGTAGCTTTCATGACAGTCAGTACAGAGTTATATTCAATATGATATAATGCATCAGGTTAGACCAGTTCTGTTCCTATAAACAGGCAATATCCTGCCTGAAATTCCACTACGAGTTCCCTCAATCTCAGAGTATAACTGCAGAAGAGGAAAAGTAGAACCCCTGTAAAAATAGAGTAAATGGGTAACAATGTCCAGCACTCCATGGTTTCTGTCAATCTTCCACCGAAGTAACAGTGAGAGATTGGGGGAACTCTGTCAATATTGCTGGCTATAATCTTGGAATATATTCAAAGCAGTACAGCACCACATGCAAATCTGACTCAATGGCCCAGCCTCACCTTTTTCAAACCTCTGACTGGATGGACTCCCTTGTCACCCAGCTGCATGAGGCATAAAACCCAGTCTCTGCTCCAGCCCCAGCCCCTGGTACCCAAGTCAACCATAAATAAAATGAACTCTAAAATAAATTAGAATAATTGTTATAAATACTACACTTCTTACAACATTTTTATGCCCTGCAGTTCTTACTTTGGAAATGAGTACATCCTGCATCCACTGAATTTTTAAACTTTTTTCAATCCTTGAATGGCACCATAAAGTTAATGCCTTAATTCCTTAAGTAGATGGTTTTAGAATGCAGTTTTAAATCCCATTCTTCTCACCATTAGCCAGGCATGATTCCATCTCAGCCAGGCAGTCTCCAGGAACTCATGCTTCTGGATTTTTTTGCATTTGAGCCCAGAGCATGAATGTTGGAAAGTAATTTGACTGCACAGAGCATCACAGCCAAGGGCAGTTCTATCCAGCGAAAGAGTTGATGTTTCATATTCTAATCCTCCTCTCTCTTGAAATGTATTTGAAGCAGCAGGGTTGGCACTCTGAAAACCATTGGACCAAGTGAGCCTGCTGTGCCTGCTTAAATTGTGATTTTTGCTCAATGATTAGTTCATACTTAGCAGAAAAAAAGTAAAATTGAAGCATGAGAGTATTATTTAAATCATATCAGATAATATGTCAAGCTTTTGATAAGACTGTTTCCCATGACTTACAGACACAAAGGAAATGTTTGTGTACGTGCATGCGCATGTATGTGTGGGAGGTGTTTGTAGGGGGTGGTATCTATGCCTGCCATTGTCAACCTTTGGATTTCAGCGGATACTGTATTCCCTCTTTGCTCAGGTTTCAGAATCCGGGCTGTTTATTCCCTAACTTACTGTCACACCCTGCCTAGGACCACAGTTCCCAATTTTTGATTACCTTCTGCATTGCAGTAGATCGTGGACATCGCAATATTGGCCAAGGTCTTCTAATTTAAGCCCATGTCTCTCATTTGCCTGTCATTCATGCACATAACAGCAGTTCTTAAATGTCCTACCCTCTGACCCTCTCCCTTCAAACCCCAGTAACCACTTCCAATACAGGACATGATCTTGTTGCATATCGTGGACCTAAATATATAAATTCAATAAATCTGTCAACAAAGTTGCATAAAAAACCGAGAACAAGATTAAGAGAAACAAAACGGAGGTACAGGGAAGGTAATGAGTGATGGTACATATGAGAACAATGAAAGGGATGAATAATTAAAAGACAGCCAAGGTAGAGAGGGAAACAGAAATGGTTATAGAGAAACTGATTTTCATTTTCATGTTTACCATTAGCAACACCTCACAAGATTATAGTTTAAATTCTTAATAGATCTTGATATATATCTGTGCGTACTCGTTTCTAACTGGTAGTTCTTCTTCAGTCATTCTATGTTGACTGTAATTAGAACTTTATTGGTAATATAAGTTGTGTCTACTTTTATTAGAAACATTCAATTTATGAGTGTTAAAGTATACCATTGACACAGCTATAGTAAACACTGAATTGTAAGAATCCAAGTTGATATTGGTCATATTTCTCTTGTGTGGAATACAAGCTCTTGGTTTTATATCAGTTGTGCCTCATGTTGTTGCTTACAACCAAACAGAACCATATTAATTTGTTTTATAAAATTATAATGACTAAATATCATGTAGTTCTTTTGGTCAATGATAATAAAATGATATCCTGGGAAACAGCTAACCCTCCAAAAATTGTGCCTTTCTAGATTAATTAACCAGTGTCATATTGTGTGGCACCTGGGGAGTGGAGACCAAGAACAGGATTACCCCTGCAAGTCTTCATTTCTTGAAATGTGGGTCTGAAACCCACCATTGTGTGGGAAGCAGTCACTCATTGTGATTTCCCCTTTTTAAAGTTTCAATAAAAATGTTTTGCAGGCAGGCCACAAGTTTTCAGGCGGAATCTGTCGATAGGATAGCCTTTGCCACTGTTGCTGCATCCACGTAGGCAGGGAGGGACCCTATAGTGCTGCCTGCAGAGAGCCCCCTCCTCGCCCCTGCTCTGCTAGACCAGATCCCCAACTCCCACAGGAACCTGCAAGTCAACTGGAAAATCCCAGTGGTCCTCTGTTACAGGCATGAATAGGTTTGATCATATCTGTAGGTTTGGGCCGGGGATTTGATAGTAGTATTATTTTTAGCACCTGCCTGCCTCTGTTCCTGACTCTGGGAGGGTCTAAAATCAACTTCCTTGTGCGGCCTTCACATACAAGGGGGTTTGTGAAAGGGAATAATTAGACTGGGGTCTACAGAGATAGTCATGTCATAGAACAACTTGCACTCCTTTATCATGCTACATATACTCAAGTAATAATCTGTCTTGTGTAAAAGTCAACCCCTCCGAACATTGGCCAAAAACTCCTTAATTGTTCATATACCTCAATTCATTATTCGTTAAAACAGTACCTGTGAATGCCAACAAATCCAATACTCCTGCACCAAGACTTAGGTCAAGGCTGGGAGCTGTTCGTGTGATACTTTCCAATGGTGTAGCCCTCCCATTCTCTTCTTTGACCCCAAGCTGCATTGAAACCACAGGCCCAGCTAGCCCATTCCTCTCCTGGGCTTGTGGGGTTGGGAGAATCTCCCTGAAGCAGTAGCACAGCCTGATGAAACTGCACCAGGGAATGGGCTAGAGTTAATGTCTCTCTAGGATTTTGATGGGAGCACCATGTTGATGTGTCGTTACGTTCACCTGACACCTGATGAGTGCAGTAAAAGCAGGTCAGTCTGGAACCGCGCACCATGATATCTGAAAGAATGGGAACTCCATGTCTGGTTCAAAGTTTGTGGGACTGGAGAAAAGAATCTTCATGATAATGGGTTCACTCTCTGGTGCACAAAGAACCGATTAAGCACTGGCACCATCTTTAGAAGCAAAGGTAAATTCCACGGTTTACGACTGTTCATAGAAGTATACCAAAATGATGGGAGTGCTGAGCAGGTCTTTCTGTACTTCTCAGCGATGACTTCCCATGTTATCTGACTGAAAGTAAGCCCCTGAAAAACATTACTTGTATAAAAATCCACCCCAACCTTTTGCCTAAAAAAATGCGTTTCAAAAATTTGACTTTTACACGAGTAGTAAAACATCTCAAGTTGCTTCACAGAATGCAGCAAACCAGATTAGACACCAAGCCACATTGGGAGATAGTAGGACAGGTGATCAAAAGCCTGGTCAAAATTGTAAATTTTAAGCAGGGCCTTACAGGAGGAGAAATGGATTTTGAGATTGTTTTACAGAGCTTAGGACTGAGAAAAGTGCCCCCAGTGGAGGGACAAAGGAAATTGGAGATGCTTGAAGCCAGAATTGGGGGAATACAGAAATTTCAGGTGAATGGAAGGCAGGAATGGAGGAGGTAGCACAGATAGAGAGGAAGGAGGAATTAATTACAGAGATGAGAATTTGAAATTTTGGGCATTGCTGAATTGGAACCAAAGGTAGGCCAGTGAACATTGGGCTGAAGAGCACTGTTCCCTTTTTTGTTGTTATGAGCAGCCTGTACATTTCAATGTGCAGTAGCTTTATATTTTCTTGCACGGTCACACATGCACTTTCTTAAATGGAACAACTTGAGAACTGCCTGTGTGATGCCTCTGAGTTGCTGTGCATTCATGCACACAAGTTCATTAGAGGGAACGTTGGTGATGGATAAACAGGACTTGACATGAGTTATATAATAGGCAGCAAAGTTTTGGCCGATTTGAAATGTGGAAAATGGGAGTCAGGCCAGGAGAGCATTGGAATTGTTCAAAATGCAGGTAAGAATAGCATGGAAATAGGTTACAGCAGCAGATGGGCTGAATGAAGGTGGTGACCGCCAATATTATGAAGGTGGATATAGACTGCCATGATGAGCTCATGGTCAAATGTAAAACCTATGTTGCTAACAGTCCAGTTCAATCTCAGACAGTGGCCAGGGATTGAATGGAATCTGTGGCTAAGGAACAGAGTTCGCGGCAGAGACCAAAGATAATCTTCCCAATTTTTCCAACACATCCTGTCCTTATTTTATTATAATGCTTTGACAAATGCTTATGGGAATTTGGAAAGCAAAGAAGTGGAGTCGGGTGAAGCATAGGAATTTCTGTGCAGTACAAGCTGAGAAACAACTACACGTGGCAAGACGGTGAAGTTACAGAGTCAAACGTTTACATAGAATGAGGCTATTCAGACCCAATATGCCTTTGCTGGCGCTGTGAAAGAACTATCCAATTAATCCCACTCTCATGGTCCTTTCCTATAGCCCTGCATTTCTTTCCTTTTCAAGTATCCTCTTTAGAAAGTTAATATTGAACCTGCTTTCTCTACCCTTTCAAGCAGTGATCATAACTCGCTGAACGAAAAACAAATCTCATCTCCCCACTGACTCTTTTGCCAATTATCTTAAAATGTTTCCTCTTTCAGTGGAAACAGTTTCTCTTTATCTAGTCAAAACCCCCAATTTTAAACACATCTATTAAATCTCCCCTTAACCTTCCCTGCTCTGTGGAGAACAAGCCCAGCTTCTCTAGTCCCTCCACAAAGAGAGTTTCCAGGATAAATGCAAACATAATAACCTACACTGGAAAGACTTTTGCAGAAAATGTCCACAGAACTGATTTTTTTCAATATATGAAAGATTGTGATAAATAATAGCCATTTTATCTGAATAAAAGTAGTAAATGTGTTGGCTAATGATTTTCTTCTCGTGCATTATGTTAAGTGTCCCTTTGATTCAATGTTTTAACAAGGTGGGCTCGAGAATTTGTCAAAGGATCCCCAGAGTGGGACCAATTAGACATCAATAAGTCAACAAAGTACCGACAATGCCATGTAATTAATCTTGCTGTGCTGTATTGCATTATCTCAGTTAGGAAAATTTACATTCGAATGATGATAATGATGCCGCAACTGCCAGGTTGACACTACGAATGTACTGTAGTCAAGAACCTAAAAAGTAGAGGATGGAGTGGACCAATGATCCTTTGAGCCTGCTCAGCCTTTCAATAAGCATTTCAGTGCCTACCCTGTCAACCCCCTTCAAAGCATTTTAATCAGAAACAAAGGGGCTTGCACCTGTGACCTCAGGTGATTTTAAGTCTGCAATTTCCCACCTCTAAAGATTTACTGCCAAGTTTAAATAAAGTAGGTAAATTATAAATCAAACTATTTTTTAGATGTTTGTTTTCAGACAAATTGGGGAAAAATGCTTTTAATCAGTTAGGTTGGTTTCATTTTTCATTCTGTTCCTCTGCTTCTCACCTTTTCTACTGAAAAGATAGGCAAATAGAGGAAACAAATCAATTCACATTGCACTACTGCAGATTTACCTCATTTCCCAAGGTCAGGCAGTGCACTGACTACACAGGACTGCATTGGCTGTGCTGTACAAAACAGACTATTTGGGCTAAGCAGTCCCCACTTTGCTCCACTCAAGTCTCCTCACATCTTTTCTCATCTAAATCTATTATCATAAACACCTATTCCCTTTTCCCTCATATGCTTGTCCAGTTTACACTTAAATGCAACTAAATTATTCGCTTCAACCACTCGCTGTGATAGCAATTCCACATTCTTGCCACTCTTTGGGTGAAGTTTCTTCTGAATTCCCTGTTGGATTTATTAGTGCTATATATTGATGGCCTCTAGTTATGTGCTTCATCACATGAGGAAACTTTCTCTCTGTATCTATCTATCAAAATCTTACATAATTTTAAAGACATCAATTAAGTCACCTCTCAGCCTTCTTTTGTCAAAAGACAAGCAACCCAGTATTTTATTCCTTGCCTGATATGTATATCCCCACATTTCTGGCATCAACCCTGTAAATCTTCACTGCATTCTCTCCGTTGCCTTGATATCCCTTTTCATAATAAGTGACCAGAAGTGCATGCAGTTTCACTAAGTGTGGTCTAACCAAAATTTAATACAGGTTTGACATAACTTCCAAATCCTTCATTTCTATTCCAGTAAGAAATAAAATCTAGTCCTTGGTTTGCCTTTTTTATGGCCTGGCACAACTTTTAATGATTGGTGTGTATGTACTCCAAGATCACTTTGTTCCACTTCCAAGTAATAAGTGACCTCCCTATTCTTCCGACTAAAATGTAACTTGGTCATAGAAGACAGAGGGTGGTAGTGGAAGGGTCTTTTTCCGGCTGGAGGCCTGTGACTAGTGGTGTACCGCAGGGCTCTGTATTGGGACCTCTGCTGTTTGTGATTTACATAAATGATCTGGAAGAAGGGGTAACTGGGGTGATCAGTAAGTTTGCGGACGACACAAAACTGGCAGGACTTGCAGATAGTGAGGAACTTTGTCAGAGGCTACAGAAGGATATAGATAGGCTGGAAATTTGGGCAAGGAAATGGCAGATGGAGTTCAATCCTGATAATTGCGAAGTGATGCATTTTGGTGGGAATAATGTAGGGAGGAGCTACACGATAAATGGAAGAACCATAAAGGGTGTAGAGACGCAGAGGGACCTGGGTGTGCAAGTCCACAGATCTTTGAAGGTGACGTCACAGGTGGAGAAGGTGGTGAAGAAGGCATATGGCATGCTTGCCTTTATAGGACGGGGCATAGAGTATAAAAGTTGGGGTCTGATGTTGCAGATGTATAGAACGTTGGTTCGGCCGCATTTGGAATACTGCGTCCAGTTCTGGTCGCCACACTACCAGAGGGACGTGGAGGCTTTGGAGAGAGTACAGAGGAGGTTTACCAGGATGTTGCCTGGTATGGAGGGGCTTGGTTATGAGGAGAGATTGGGGAAACTGGGGTTGTTCTCCTTGGAAAGACGGAGGATGAGGGGAGACTTAATAGAGGTGTATAAAATTATGAAAGGCATAGATAGGGTGAACGGTGGGAAGCTTTTCCCCGGGTCGGTGGTGACGTTCACGAGGGGTCATAGGTTCAAGGTGAAGGGGGGGAGGTTTAACACAGATATCAGAAGGACATATTTCACACAGAGGGTCGTGGGGGCCTGGAATGTGTTGCCGGGCAAGGTGGTGGAGGCGGACACACTGGGAACATTTAAGACTTATCTAGACAGCTATATGAACGGAGTGGGAATGGAGGGATACAAAAGAGTGGTCTAGTTTGGACCAGGGAGCGGCACGGGCTAATTGTTCCTTGTTTCTCGTTTCATGGCTTCATTCTATGATCATCTTGCTGGTGCCAGTACAGAGCGAGACTGCGGATAGTTGGGAACCTGTCTCGGGGGCAGGGAATTCATATGGTGTTCGTGGAAGTGGAAATGACTAGGGTTGGGAAGCATTTTCCGATCAGGGCCATTGTGATCTCCTGGACTCGTTTCGATCGCCTCAGGGGGTCGGAGAGGAATTTCCCAGATTTTTTTTTCCCCATATTGGCCCTGGGGTTTTTCACTCTGGGTTTTCGCCTCTCCCTGGAGATCACATGGTCTGGAATGGGGGGGGGGGGGTGGGGGTGAGTTAATAGGTTGTAATGAACAAAGCATCGTAGCTGTGAGGGTCAGCTCGGTCGATAGGATATTGGTATGTAGATAGGCTGGAAAATTGGGCGGGGATCCTGGATTCAGGATTCAATCCTGGACCGGGGAGCGGCGCGGGCTTGGAGGGCCGAAGGGCCTGTTCCTGTGCTGTATTGTTCTTTGTTCTTTGTTTGTAATGGCTCACATCTATCTATGCTGAACTTCATTTTCCCAGGTGGTTTTCTTCCCCATGCAGGTTTCTTCAATGATATCAGTGAAGAACACCATGTGGGTCATTAGCACTGCAGCACATGACATTGCCCAAATGAACTCTTCCCCTAGTGTGTTCCCAGCCTGAGCAGACATTGCTCATCAACTAGCAGCTAAGAGAATGGCGTCAAACAATTTGGATTCTTGTTCATCTTCATTCCTTGTTGGAAAGCATCTTCCCTCTCCACTGCCTTCCCTCTCTATACTGCATGGTTAAAATTAGGAACTCAAATTGCCAGTTTGAAATAGTGGCATTTCTGAGATTGTTCCATCGGTGTATAATGACAAAATGCATGTTCAGCTTAATGATCCACCAAGCTGCAACTTTTTGGCTGTAGCCAGGGTATAATAAAAGAGCCACACAGAGGTGAGGTACATTTCTAGAAGTATGGTGAGTGTGGAGGGGCAGGCTGAAGTTGTGAGAAAAAAATTAAAGATAAATCAACTTGTGCCAGTTCCGTAGACATTCAAATACAGAAACTCACTGTCAATCAGAAGGTGTCAAGTTCACACATGCTGAATAATAGGTTGATGTGTTTGATGTCCATCACAGCTGTTGATGTGTTTCTATTAGCTCCCCTGCAGAGCAGCACTGATTGGACTATCTCAGGTCCTAAACTCTCAGAATGGCTAAAATGATTACATGGTGGCAAATAGCCAGCACGGACAAAGAGTGAGGCAAAGCAACACCAAATAACTATAAACTCCTGCTGTGTAATGTGTTAATAAGTACTGCGTTTTAGTATTGTTCAAACCTTTCAGTTGTAATTGGCTGTTACAAGCACACTTGTTCAATTGAATTGCTTTTCTTGCTTGGCAAAATTGATGTTATTTATTGTGTAATAGCAGAATACATTCGGCATTTAGAGAAAAGTAGCTGTCAAATCACTGCGGGTGGTGGTTAATGATGCTTGAAAATTCTATTCTTCCAGGTATGACACAATTACCAATCAGTGGGAAACAGTAGCTCCTCTTCCCAAAGCTGTGCACTCTGCAGCTGCAACTGTATGTGGTGGCAAAATCTACGTGTTTGGTGGCGTGAATGAGGCAGGACGGGCAGCTGGAGTTTTACAGTCATATGTCCTTCAAACAAACACATGGACTTTCATTGAATCACCTATGATAGGTAAAGTGATATTACACTATGATCGCTAAAGGGATATTGCACAGGTTCCCAAACACTGCATCACATAAGAGGTACTTGTAGCAAAAGTGTCAGAAGCTATGTTTTCCTTACTAGATCTGCAGGATGCTACCAACTTCTTCACTTGAATACATAACAAAGACAAAGGCCCTGAAATTCTGTGTCTATGCTTGTCACCATTTAAAAAGTTAATATTACAATGTTGCAGTGCTCGATGTTTTGGAGCTTCAGTATTTCTGCTGGAATTGTAACAAATCAGTAAATTCCCCACAGAATTTCAGGGCCAGTTATCCTATTTTTCTGTTCAATCTGTTGGGAAACAGGTGAGGAGATGCTTTATCATTATGCTACCAGTTTGTATAAGAAATTATTCATTCATTCATTTGTTCTCTGCCCAAAGGCAGATAAACAGTAGAGAATAAATGTGTTAAAATGCAAAACCTTTACATTATGAATCAGAGGGAGGTTTTGGGCAGCTGGTATTTCTTGATCAGAAACCCTGACTTATTCCATTGTGTAAAACATTTGCATATTATACCGAGAGCAGCATTATCTAGAATCAGTGGAAGGGGAGAATGGAACACATTCTTACATGTCAGAAAGCACTGAGCTGGATTAGGGCAGCCACTAGCTTCAGAATAAATGAAAAGAAAGCAAGCCATAGTCTTTTATCAATGTTTCACATGAACACCAATGAGATTTAGCTGGCTAATTATTATCCCTTATCATCCTGTTCAATCATAAGCAGCATTTCAGCCAAATGGATGTTGATTATCCGCTGTGTCAGCAGAATACGAGGTAGAATTATACAAAAGAACTTCATTATTATTTAAATAGTCCATGATTATAATTAATTCATTATGGAAATGAGATATTTCCTTTCTCTGAATGTTAATCAAGGTTTGTGTTAATTTATTGATAATCTAAATCAGAAAGCAGCTTGTCCCCTATCTAATCAGGTCCTGGTCTTGGCTGCACTATAACAAGGGGGAAATGTTGAGCGAGAGAAAGGCACTTTTCCAAAGAGGCAGAGTGGAGTTTGATGGATGAATTATTCAGGTCGCACCCATGTTCATCTCTAAGCGGCTGGTTTCCACTCAACACCTTATCCATAACGGTGTGGCACCTGGAAGACTACAAGCGCAAACCAGTAACACGTGATTCCATAGTAACATCATAATCATGAAAGAGGATAAGAATACAATTGTATGTTATTTGTTCCACTAAATAAATCTCAAGAACAAATGCTACCTACCTCCAGTAACTATACTGACCGGATTGAGGCATTGGAACTATTAGAAAATGATATATTTGAATACCTGGATGTAATTTATTTGCAGGAAAAGATAAAAGAGGAAAATGGAATTCATTTGGCTTTGAAAGCATATTACCTTTGAGGGTGTATATCAGACACCATGGCCTGCTGCAAAGAGTTGGGGGTGTATATATATTTTGCCCCCCTTTTCCCATTTTCTGGTCTGCTCACATAGTTAACTGTGAGTCATAACACAGCCTGAGGACTCAAACCTGTGGCCATTTACCCCATGGTGCAGTGTCTGTGATTGAATATGTTTCCCACCCAAGAATATCTTTGCAGAATGGAGAGAGATGGAATCAAACCATATGAAATACACATATATTGCACTTCACATTAGCATAGTCCATTGTATAAATATTGTAACATATAGTCAATTTCTGAAGTCTCAGGATATAGTTTTTTTTGTTATTTACACGATGAGATGAGTCACTGCACTGATATTGTTCCTCAATATTTCATTTAAATGCCTTATGAGATGTTGACAATTTGCAAATGTCCAAAAATAATAGATTATTTAGTTATGTGTATGATTTATTATAATATATGCTTAACCACCTTTAAACTGTACATGTTTCATCAAAATTATTACTGTACATTAAGATGAATTAACAGGCAAGGACATGCATATGGAAAATACCAGAGGACCAGTTTAATGATCAGGAGCTAATGATGAGTCTCACTCACCAGCTGTGCATATTGCAAAATCGCCAGTCAAAGGAAGAGGCTTTCTGAATTCTACTCCAATTTTCACGGATATCAGGGTGCTAGCCCTGGGTAGGGGTGCTGATTTTCTTGGAGTGGAAGTTCCCATATTCCTGTCTCCCCTCATATATATGCGTAATATGGAAACAGTAAGAAGTCTCACAACACCAGGTTAAAGTCCAAGTCATAGGTTGGACTTTAACCTGGTGTTGTGAGACTTCTTACTGTGCTTACCCCAGTCCAACGCCGGCATCTCCACATCATAATATGGAAACAGCAGTGATTCGAATGACACAGTGGTCAGCACTGCTGCCTCACAGTGCCAGGGACGCAGGTTCAATTCCGGACTTAGGTTGAGTTTTCACATTCTCCCCAGTTTCCTCTGGTTGCTTCCCACAGTCCAAGATGTGTAGGTTAAGTGGATTAGCCATGGTAAATGCACGTGGTTATGTGGCTAGGATGGGGGGTGGGCCAGGGTGGGATGTTCTTTTGGAGAGTCAATGCAGATTCAATGGGCCAAATGCCCTCTTTTTGCACTATAGGGATTCTATGGTTCTGTGGATAATTACCAATTTAATAATCTTAGCTGGCTTGAAAGTTTATGTCCTCATTGATGCATTAAGACTTATGTAGCATCATATTGTCCTTTTTCCTCTTTCCTCCACATGAATCAATTTCCTTGAAGCTTGACATGCTTCTGAAGGGCCAACTTTACCTTGACCTGACTGATGCAATTGAGGCAATAATGCCAAAGAAAACAATGTACTTTACTGCTCTGTTTTGTGCCTCTGTTGCAATTTTTTTTAAGGAACTATCACTAGATGGGAAAGTAATTGCTTCATGCATTTGACACCTTTTAATATGTGAATGGAGCCCTGTGACCAGCATAGAATCCCACCTGACATTTTTGACCACAGCAAATTGGTGTCTTGTTGTATCTCACCCACCCAGCACATCCCTCCCCACCACCCACCAACCAACCAAAATGTTCTTCTCCATAAAAAGAAAATTGTGCAGGGGTTTAAAATAGGTCACTGTCGATCTGTTGAGTACACTAAGGAGTAATTTCATCCCGTCGTAATTTTAATATTTGCTAACTTACTATTTATTGCCAACTTTATGTCAGAGATTCTGCTGTCACTGATTTCTTTCGATAAGTTTATTGGTCCCATCAGTTGTTTTCGTTGGAAATCATTTTTAGTACTATCGGGATTTTGAGGTTTAAGCAGAAACATGCATCAAATGCACTAGAAAGCAGAACACGTTGTGCTATAAGATACCATATTCATAATTCTTAGCCAATTTCAAAATAATATAGGTCTAAGTTTTATCAGAATGAATTAAGGAATAATATGAGAAAATTCCACGTGTAATAAATTTATTTTAAGTGATTTATTTTGTTCTATCAACAGATAATAAGTATGCTCCTGCTGTTACTCTCAATGGTTTCGTTTTTATTCTTGGAGGTGCCTATGCCAGAGCTACTACTATCTATGATCCTGATAAGGGCAATATCAAAGCAGGGCCAAACATGAATCACTCAAGACAATTCTGCAGGTATGAATAATCAGACACAACAGCCTCTTAATACTACTTAGTATAAGCAATGCTATTCAACTGGAAAATTGAAAACTTAGTTCTGTTGCCTTAAGCATCTTTCATTCTCCTCAACAATTTAGTATTAGTATTTGTAGTCAGCCGCAGTATAAGTTTCAGCTTCGGACTACTGAAATTTTGCAACACAATTAAACATTTACTTTAAGTTCAGGTCAAAGTGCAATGGTTGGCACCTGATTGCTCGAGTAAGAATCTTGACCTGATTCAGAGAACCTCCGATACCCACTCTCAACTCTCAGTGAACATTATCTGCCTTCAAAACCTTGATTTTCACTGATCCTCAGCAAGAAAGACTTAATAAATCACACAAAACCTTCAAGCCAGAGGAAATAAAAGGCCAATACTCAACCATCAAACATCAATCTCCTGTCACACTAACATAGAGGGTGACTGACAGTGGCCATGTGGATTTCATAAGACCAATGTTCCAGGATTTAATACCCAAATACCATCTGCACAGGGACATTGGGTGTTGATGCATTGTCCATAGTTAGAATCAGAATTTTCTGCAGGACTTCGCAAGCGATTTCACTTGAAGAGGGTGGTGTCAAAGTAAGTTGCATGCAAATAAGTATCTGATACGTGTATTCAGATTTCCTTCTCTAGTATCGGATGCAGTTAAGAGACAAATAGCTCTCATTAAGGTTTTGTCATTATTTCCTAAGCACTTTGTTTATCCATAGGATGATTAGGGGAGCAGGTAGTAGTTAAGAATAGATTTCAGATTTATGAAGCTGAAGTCAAATATGTTTAAGTAAACAATTCCATCTCAAGCCAAGTTACAGTGAAATGGCCCTTCAGTCAATTTGGTCTCATCCTTCCACAATACAGAGCCCACTGTTTTCCCATTATAGTTTTTAGTGCCTGTCCAAGTTAGCAGCATTCTGACAATGCAGTGCTTCCTGGTATTCATAGAAATCATAGAAACCCTACAGTACAGAAAAAGGCCATTCGGCCCATCAAATCTGCACCGAGCACAATCCCACCCAGGCCCTACCCCCATATCCCTACATATTTTACCCGCTAATCCCTCTAATCTACGCATCCCAGGACACTAAGGGGCAATTTTAGCATGGCCAATCAACCTAACCCGCACATCTTTGGACTATGGGAGGAAACCGGAGCACCCGGAGGAAACCCACACAGACACGAGGAGAATGTGCAAACTCCACACAGACAGTGACTCAAGGCGGGAATCGAACCCAGGTCCCTGGAGCTGTGAAGCAGCAGTGCTAACCACTGTGCTACCATGCCGCCCCGTTCATATTGAAATGTGAACCCACACCATAGTCTTCTGTCCTGGAGTGAGAATGATGGCAAGTGAGCTTAACTAGCGCAAAAATCATTTGAAAATCTTGGAAGATCTCTGTGCCGCTGTAACTCAAGTGGCCTTCTTGGAGAAGCCTGGTTTCTACAGTTGCAGTTATTCGAACGATTTAACAGTCTTCTGATCTGTTGATGTCTTAGGGCGGTTCGGTGGCACAGTGGTTAGCACTGCTGCCTTACATCGCCAGGGACCAGGGTTTGATTCCCAGCATGGGTCACTGTCTCCGCGGACTCCGCACGTTCTCCCCGCGTCTGTGTGGGTCTCCTTTGGGTGCTCTGGTTTCCTCCCACAATCTGAAAGACATGCTGGTTTGATGCATTGGCTATGCTAAATTCTCTCTGTGTACCCGAACAGGTGCCAAAGTGCGGCGACGAGGGAATTTTCACAGTAAATTCATTGTAGTGTTAATGTAAGCCTACACTAATGTAAATTGGGAATTCCCACTCACCTGAAGAAGGGGCTTGGAGCTCCGAAAGCTTGTGTGGCTTTTGCTACCAAATAAACCTGTTGGACTTTAACCTGGTGTTGTTAAACTTCTTACTGTGTTTACCCCAGTCCAACGCCGGCAAGTCCACATCTTGATTCAGGGCTGCATGGGTGACCTATGCAGCATCTCCCAGGTCTGCCACGCACAAGTGCATAAAGGTGGTCACATGCACTGTTTGTGAGGGCCCATCTGTACATCACCTTTGACAGGGATCAGGTGAGCCAGGACACCAGGGCCATGGGCTTCACTCACATAGCTGACCTGCCCCAGGTGCTGGGTGTCATCAACTGCACCTCCTTGGCTCTGTATTCCCCTTGGTGGCATGCAGCACCATTTGTGAATCGCAAGGGATACCATTCCCTCAATGTTCAGATAGTGTGTGACCACGCCATGTGAATCATGCAGGTTTGTGCCCCTTTCCCAAGGAGTACCCAGGACAGCTACGTCCTGGGATGCTTGCAGATCCCAGCCATTTTTGACAGAGTGCAGCAGCTAGAGGGATGGTTCCTTGGGGTATAATCTCAGGAGGAGGCTGATGATGCCAGTGCAGAGGCCCCAAACACCCACTGAGACTCGTTACAACGGGCTCATGCGTCAACACATACACTGGTCAGGCAGACAATTGGCCTGCTCAAGATGCCGTTCTGGTGCTTGGACCAGTCAGGGGAGCCCTCCAGTATGGCCCCCAGAGGGTGTCCAGCATCACTGTGGTGTGCAGCACTACAACAGGGCAAGCAGCTGGACCAGGAGGAGATGGAGGAATGCCAAGTCTCCTCAGATGAGGAAGGCAGTGAGGGGCAACTCACGGTGGAGGAGGAGGAAGGACCTTGGGCAATGGCCAGGACCCGCATGGAACATAGGACGAGGGACCCACTCATTGCCTCTCAGTTTGGAAACGACTAGGAGTAGGGCGTCAAGACCTCTCCTACCATGGAGTCTTACATTTTCTCACTACTATAGGGCCTGCAGGAGGTCATCGTGATGGTCGCAACATTCCTGGGCAGGGAGCTAAAGCACCTGTCTGGACGCTGCAGGAGAATGATGATGACTTGCAATGAGGACAGAGCGATATTTCCTCTGCAAAATATCTGAATCCTGCCTGACAAAGAACTGAATACGATCTGCCACTAAACGGAGTGATCTAGAGGCCCAGACAGGCTGAATGTCACATCTCAGCTGCTGCTGCTTCCTCCAAGGTCAGAGATCCTGGTGTGTTTCTCCAGGAGATGGACAGGGTCTCTCACATTCTCAGTCCTTGTCATCCTCACAACTAGAGAATGCTGGCAGACATGAGAGGCCTGAGCATTGATATGGTGGGGTGGAACCTTCCATGGATCGGAGGGGGAGGGTGGGGGGGGCGGTCTAGGTGGCCCGTGCCAGGAGCGACACAGCAATATTGCATCATTAGTGTGGGAGGTGAGAGAAACATGGCGTTGCCATTCTCTCACTGCACAGGGATAAAGCACCAAGTTTGCATGGGGTTTGCGGAGCATGGTGCCATGACATGACGGCATGGAGGTTCTTTATGGATGGTCAAAGTGAATTTTACTGCAAACTAGTTATTACAATGGGGTCTTATCTCTACCAGTGCCTATGTTCACCCATGCCCATGAGGCGCCTAATGTTTCTTCCTTTTCTTCATCCTCCCACTATGTCTAGGTGGATCCCCAGGATCCACAGCAGAAGTTGAGGCAGCCTCCTGTCTCCTGGATGGAAAGCCCCAGGCTAGACTCCTGCCTATCCCCTTCAGTTGTCCCGAACCCCTAGGCTCCTCCACGGAGGGGCAGCTGGAGTGAGATCCAGAAGTCCTACCATCCTCTGATGCTCACACTTGTGGATTCACACTAGTGCCTGCACCAGGCAGTTGAAGCACTGGACCATGGAGCTCGTGACCTCAGCCATGGTGGTCATGACCTGAACCATTGGGCGGACATCTTCCGCCATGGAGAGCACATCCTGCACCAAGCTCTCCACTGCAGCCATCCTCACAATGTTGGACTTGATGCTTCAGAGTGACGGGACCATCTCCTCAGAAGCCGATGGGACTTATCCAATCAGCCTTGCAGTCTGAGGAGATATGCTGTCATCTATTCCTGACGTTGAAGACGCTGCCTTTGTAGCTCCAGCAGCTCTGGGATGACCATACTCGGGCACGTCAGCCAGGGACTCAGCACAGAGCTGAACTCTTGTATCCGTCCAGATGCTGGAACCCTGGGACATCCTTGCCTCTACAGGCTGTGGATTTTCTGCTTTGTGGTGCTCACCAGTGAGTGACCCAGAAATCTGTCTACTGCTTGTTGCCATCAAGGTGTGAGTATCTGTGCTGATGGAGGGTGCGGGTAACAGCGGGTCACCAAGATGTCGCCTTTGGAGCTGCTCAGATTTGTGGTGTCCAGAGGCCATTACACATGAGGTGGTGCAGGCTGGTCTGCTGATTGACCTGCAGTGGAAGGGAGATGGCATTAGTACAGCACAGGTGAACACTGATAGGAGATTGCTCCATGGCTGGATGTGTTGAGGGTTCTTACTTGTGTCTTTGGCCCCCAGCTCTCCCTCTGCACAGGTGTGGACAGTCCTGCTCCTCACTGGCAAGATCAAGGGCTCATTCCTTGAAATGGAGTGAGGGCTTTCAGCTCCGGCAGGCTGTGAGAGTACTCACGCCTGTTGTGCTTGAGTTTGTCCTAAGTTGAGACGGATAAGTTTAAGTTTAATTATTAGTGTCACAAATAGGCTTACACTGAAATTATGTAACTTAGAAAATCCCCACTCTGTTGCCACACTCCAGCGCCTGTTCGGAAATACCGAGGGAGAATTTAGCGTGGCCAATGTAGCTAACCAGCACGTCTTTCTGACTGGGAGGAAACCGGTGCACCTGGAGGAAACCCACCCAGACACGGGGAGAACGTGCAGACTCTGCACAGACAGTGACCCATGCCAGGAATCGAACCCCGGTCCCTAGTGCTATGAGACAGCAGTGCTAGCCACTGTGCCACCGTGTGATGGGGAGAATGCAGGCGGGAGTCATGCCAAATGGGAACAAAGTCTGGTATATGTGGGAGGTGTGTTAGGGTGTGCATGTGAGGGGCACAGGAGTTACTGGGAGGATTATTGAGGTGGGGGGAGCTCATGACAAGTGCTGTGACCCTGTGAGGTGAGTGGAAGTGAGATCTCCATGGAGGTTTGAGGAGTGTGTGAAGGGGCGCAGTGAGAGACACGAGGAGCCAGACTTACCTGGGCTGCACAAAGAAAGCCATTCATCTTCTTTTGGCATTGTAGCCCCGTCCTCTCTGTTTCAGCCACAGCCTCACAGGTGGGGTTGGTCACTTTGCTGGCTAGACATCTGCATGTTCAGGGGTAGAAAGTTTCCCACCTCTGCTCAACCCCATCTGGAGGTTTGCTGAGGGCTCTCTCGATAAAATGTGGTGCAAGCTTTCTGGCAGCCTTCCCCCTGATTGGACTTGAATAAATGCTGGGGGAGGACGTTTAAATGTTGTGCCCCAGTGATTGTAGAGATTAAGTTGTAGTAGGGTAAGCAAATCGGAGGCAATGCGTGAAACTCATTTTAAAAATATTTTCCTTTAAGAGGCTGATATATAGCAAGATTTTTCGCCAGTGGCGCTGGCGGGATTCTCTGTGATTTTCTCGCCAAGACCAACACTTAGTAAAAATATCGGAAAATTTCACTCAGCATCTCTGGTTTCAAGGCCATTGATTTTTCATGAGCAGGAAGGAGACATCAGTGCAGTTGAATGGTGGGATGGATAAGCTTGCGACTTATTTTGTTAACAAAAAAAAGCAAGTTATGTTACAAATATATAAGGGATAATCTTTGTACACAGCACATGGAAAGCCTCACCTGCTTAGTGTACATATCAGGAATGCTGATGTGCTGCACATGATTTTCCAACCACTATTACTTTACAATGTGGCTGTGAGGAATTATTGTGCAACTGGCATATTGGAGAGTTTTTTTTTTACTGTCATGTGAATTTGCAGAATGTTTAGCGGAGGGAAATATTTTTGGAGTGTGTTAGTACAGCATAACCATATTGAAAGGAGAAAGAAACACAGACTGAACTCTCAGGTTTCCTGGCATGATGAAACTGAGCTCTCAAAATGCTTCAAGTCTCACGTAGAAAGAGAACATGAGCATCCTGAAAATTATGGCACAGTTCTACTGTCCCCATTGCCAATATCATAACGGCAATGTTCATGAAAGCCTATCACTAAGCAGGTGGAGCTGCCCATGAGTCAGCTGGTAGTGCATTTTCAATAGTGCTTGGATCTCGTGATGTTAGGACCCCAGTTGGTATTTGGACTGAACTAGGCAGAGATATTGTCACCCCCACCCAGAGCACTATCACTGGAAATCCCTAACCAAAGAGCATCCCATTTCCTCTATATTTTCATGTGGGTGGAAGGAGCGGGATTGTTCCTCCAGGGTTTTCAAAAGGTGCTGGACTGCATCCAATCTTCAGGTGACCCTCACCGCCCACTCCTGTCCCTCCAGAGCTCAGGGCCACCCTACTTGCAACCCAAAGGCCAGTTGAGCTTCCCTGGGGCACTTGAGCTCCAAGCTCAATCCTCTCGCCCAACGCTAATGAGGCTGAGCTCTCAAAATGATCCAGGCCTCATTCTCGGTCCATCAGACAGCTAGCTGGCATGTTCCATTGGCAGCTTGCCTAATGTCCACTTGAGGAAAATCCACCCCAGTGGTTTAAATAATCTGGAAGTATGGAACAACTGTTGAAAGAAAAATATTGACGGACATTCTTGAAGGGTGCTAGAATCCCAATGGTTAACACCAAAGTATTGGGATTGTCATTGTACTATGCAATGTTAGAATCAAATGCACTAACATCTTCTGCTTAAATTGTTCTGTTATACAGTCATTATAATCTATATATAAGTCTTAACAAATACAACATTTTGTTTTTGCTCAGCATGATTCCAAGGCATAAATTTATATTCAGATCTATTTTTCTATTACCTCAACCTTATCCCAGAATCTAATGCTTATGGTGCAACCTTCTGATTAAAATGTTTTGAATTGTTAACATCAATCTTGCTACTTGAAGCCTTGGATAACACTTTCCAGCTGGCAGCTTCTCTGAGATTCAGCATGTATGTTTTAAAATGCAAGGTTATTTACACATACAAAAAAGCACTGAAGTTAAATATTTTTGTGTGCTTATATTCAGCATTGTACCATTTAGAAATACTGGCTTTATGAGTGATGTTAGAAAACAATTTGAGAAAAACAGTGGTCGTTACAGTGCATGTAAGCACAGAATATTAAGATTCTGTTCATGTGATCACTTAATAGTCAATGCTTACATTTTTCAAATTACCTAGTTAGTATTGAAAATAAAATCTAACATCTGAGGAATCAATAATGAATTAAATTGAATTACCTATTTTATAATAAGCAAAGGAAATATGACCATTCCTTTCCACAGAAACCATTGCAATCATATTTCTATGTATTTCTGAAGGAAACATTATTATTTTCTGACAATGAGCAGCAAAGTGATTCCATTACTATTAGTTGTATGGTACTCCTTAGCAACAGTGACTTTAATGCAAATATAGTGTGTTAATCACCTCTGACTTTTCTCCAATTATTCAAAATAGTCTTGCATGTATAAAGCATTTTATATGGCTGAAATAAATCATTCTGACATCTCAAGAGATTGCTTTATAATAGGGTATTATTTAAACTTCAACAAGAACTGCAAGCTCAAGTTTTCAACAGTTTTTTCTGTACAATTCATTTTCAGCCAGTGATTGGTAACCGGATGGCCTTGTGAAACATAATACAACCTGAACCCCTTTCAGTAGAAGATTAAGTGCATTTTTCAAGAAGACAAAAATAGCATGGATAATTGACAACAACAAATTGTATTTACATAGCACCTTTAGTATCGTAAACTACCTCAGTCTCTTAACAGGAGTAATTACCAAACAAAATTTGACACTGACCTATATAAGGCGATATTAGCTTGGTGAAGGAGGTAGATTTTAACAAGCACCAGAAAGGTTGAAGGTGGAGACGGGGAAAGGTTTAGGGAGGGAATTCCAGAGCTTAGGACCTTGGTAACTGAAGGCACAGCCACCAATACTGGAACAAAGATAATCGGAGAAAATGGAAGACACCAAAATTGGAAGAGCGCAGGTATCTCAAAGGGCTATCAGGCTGGAGTGGGTGATAGAGAGAGGGAGGTGATTTGATTTGGTTTGAGAGCAGTTTGACCACAAAAATGAGACGGTGAATAGAGCTTGATATTTATTAGGGTACCAGAGGCAGAGTTGTAGATGAGCTCAAGTTTGCAAGGTTGAAATCCAGGATCTACTCTAGTCAAGCCTAGAGGTAATAAAAGCATGAATGAGGATTTCAACAGCAGGTGAGCTGAAGCATGTGTGGAAATATGCAGTGGCATGGAGGTGTAAGTAGGTGGTCCACGTGAGGGTGACAATATGGGGTCAGAAGCTCCCCTCAGGATCAGATACAACACCAGCATTGTGAATGGTCTGATTCAACCTCAGACATTGACCAGGGATAAGGATGGAATTTGTAGCTAAAGAACAGAGTTTATAGCAGGGAAGGAAGACAATGGCACTGCTCATCCCAATATTGAGGATATTTTTGCCCAGGTACTGGTGTCAGGCAAGCAGCTTGACTATTCAGAGGCAATGGAGAAGTCGATAAAAGGTCGGTTCTGGGCCAATGCTTTTTTATGGTATATATAAATGACTTGGATATAAAGCTTGGCAATTATACCAAACTTGGAGGTGTGGCAAACCGTGACGATGGTATCAATAGATTGCAGCAGGACATGGATAGGCTAGCAGACTGGGCAGGCATGTGGCAGATTGAATGTAATAGAAAAGAATGAGGTGCTGAATTTTGGCAAGAGGGATAGGAAAGACGTAATATGGATTTAATGGTACAATTATACAGAGTTTTCAGGGGCAGATGGACCTAGGTATTCATTCATATACATAGATCCTTGAAGGTGGCAAGACATATTGAGAGAGTAGTTAGCAAAGCATGTGGGATCTTGGTCTTCACTAATAGAGGTATTGAGTGCAAAAGCAGTGAAGTCATGCTGACCCCTTATGAAGCTCTGGTTAGATGAGAATTATATCCAGTTTTGGTCACCACACCTTAAGGAGGAAATGGAGTTAAGGTGCAGAGGAGATTTACCAGATTGGTTCAAGGACTAAAGGAATTTAGATACAAGTTTAGGTTGGAGAAACTGGAGCTGTTCTCCTTGGAGCAAAGGGAATTGAGGCATGATCTGATTAAGATGTACAAGATTATGACAGGTTTAGATATGAAGAACAAAGAAAAGCTGTTCCCATTAGCTCATCACACAAAGACCAGAGAACATAGATATAAGGTTTTGGGCCAAGACTCCCCTGGTTAGAACAGCCAGAAAATTCCACTGTTTTTGGATATCTCTGAAGGACAGCATGTAGATGAGGAATAAGGAGATCAAGGATAGATCCTTGATTGATCCCAGAGGCAATCTTGCAGGAGCATGATCAGAAGTCACTGCAGATGATTCTTTGGCTCATTAGATACATAGGAATGGAATAGGGGCAGACCCACCTAGCTGGATAATAGAGGAAATGCATTAAAGGGGATCAACCATGTCAAAGGCAGCAAACAAATGTGGCAGGATGATCAAAGAAAATTTACCACACTCACTGTCACATTTGTGGATTTAATAAGAGTTGATATATGGTATAGTGGCAGGGGCTGAAACCTGATTAGAGGGGTTTAAACATAGATGAGAGACGGGCATAGTTTCAGAAGGTGAAAACACGTTCAATTATATCAGAAAGGGAAGAAAGGCTGGAGATGGTACAGTACAGTTTTCCCTCAAATTGCATTCCTGATTTGTCCCTAAAATCAAAAGAGAAAATGCTGGAAAATCTCAGCAGGTCTGGCAGCATCTGTAAGGAGAGAAAAGAACTGACGTTTCGAGTCCAGATGACCCTTTGTCCCTAAAATACTGGGTGCTAAACAAAAACATTTGAAGCAAAAATCATTTACCCATAAGAAAACGTAATAAGGATAATTATGTCCCTGACCTGTAATTTTTACATTAAATGCTCATTAGATGTTATGAGCCTAATTAGCCCAAAACTCCTCTTAACTTTGACTAACTTACTAACTCTTAATGACTTACAACTCTTATTAACTTGCTGCTTTTACTTACCTCCTGCTCACTGCCTCCTTCTTCCAACTCCTCTGACCCTCTTGCCCACAGCTTCTCCCTCACTCACCACTTCCTGTTCCTGACTCTCCCTCACTGCTTCTTTCTCCTGACTCTCCCTCACTCACTGCTTCCCTCTCCTGCTCACCACTGCCTTCACCTACTCTCCTGCTCTTTACTTTCCTCTCCCGAATCCTCGCTGCTTGCCTGGTCCTTGCTGAGAGAGCGATGGCAAGAGGAGGGAGCCGAGCAGAAGGGTTAGCAAGGAAATTGGTAAAGTGGAGACAGAGAGGGGTCTGGAGAGGTGGCAAGCAAAGCAATGGTTTGTTTTCTAAAAAATGAGGCTGCCCAGTGTCCATGATAAAATGAGCAAGTTATGATTAATTGTGACACAATACTGAGAGGAGCACTTTCTGCGAATGTGTTAATGCAGTTATAGTAAAAGGCGTTACAATGTTGCATTTACTGCTTATTCCACCCTAAACATATGCCGAAAAATGAAGACCAGGATAGCGAAACCTTGTCAGAGTAAGAGGGAAAAATGTCAATGAGAAAGTCGCAGCAATACAAGCAAAAATAATTGGTTATGTGGGTGCTAAGTCCAAATACCTTCCAATGAGTATATCAGCAATAACATTTCACAATAGAGCCAACCACATCTACGAAAGAACAATATCTTATCCAAAAGTTTCTTGCTCAGTTTGATTAGAATTTATTACTTTATTAAATAAAATATTAAATAAAAAATCATTGCCTAAAAACCCACAACAATGAAGAATGAACAGCAGAATCAACATCCATTACATTCATTATAACATTTTCAAAAAATGAACAATTAATATACACAGTGTTCTTGATGTTTAATCATGTTCGCAGTTCTTCTGAATGAGGAAAGAAAATTGTACTCAAAGGAAAAATATATAAACATATATTGGATGCACATACCAAAACATTGTATTATGCCCATTGCTCATAACCAATTATAGAAAAACTAATATTGGGCATTTTGTTCCATATTAAAAAGATTCCAAATATGAATGGGCTAGTGGAGGCTGGTTAAGTTAATGGGCTAGATGGTGCAAGATGACATTGAAGGCATGGGCACAATCCCAGTACAGGCTGTGGTAATTCATGGAGGCCTTCTTGCCTTGCCTTTCCCAATGCTTGATGTGTTTGCTATCCCTCAAGCGATGGACGTAATTTACCGATGTTTTTTCCAAAGTGTCAGTTTCAGTAAGAAAACTGGAGAGAATCCTACTAGCACCCTTGGCGAGAAAAATCGCCATTTGTTCAGTGACTTTTAGAAAAATTAATTTCTTCACACGTTTCACACTACGCCCGTGGCAGCCTGCCTCTGATTCGCTCATCCCAGTATAACATAATCTCTGCAATCAATGAGACACTCCATTTAAATACCTCCCCAGCACTTGCTCCAAGTTGGTATCGGGGGTTTGGGGGGGGAGGGGGGGTGACTGCCAGAAAGATAGCACCACAATTCACAGAGGGAGCCCTCACCAAAGTGCTGGATGGACTGGAGTAGGGGCATGACATCCTCTACCCTCGGGCAGACATCCAGCAAGCAAGCTCACCAACACCCACATGGGAGGCTGTGGCCATGATCATGAGTGCCAGCTCGCTCTATAAGGGGACATGGCTACAGTGCCGAAAAAAGATAAATGATCTTCTTCATGCAGCTAGGGTAAGTCTGCCTCCTCATGTCTCCCGCTGTATCTGTTCACACACCCCTCACACCTCTAAAGTGATTAATTCCCAGCCAGCTCATGGAGCCCCAACACTTGCCATGACACCCTCCCCGCCCCTCTTCATTATCCACCCAGTAGCTCATGCGGTCAATGATTCTCCCCTCCCACTGAGTTGATGGAATAATACCAAGCTGATCCTGGCAATGACCCCCCCCCCCCCCCCCCCCAATACTCCAAGCATTACTTAGGCCTCTCATTTGCAGCAGCATCCTTTCATCGTGAGGAAGCCATCAGCTGAAAGTTTGAGAGAGTCTGCCCATCTCCTCAGTCGGAGGTAGGTGGAGATGCACAGGGACCCCTGACCTCAGAGGAGACAGTAGTAGTTGAGACGTGTCATTCAGCATCCCCTCACCCTCCGATACCCTATTCAGTGGCAGATCATGCTCAGGTCTCTGTCAGGCAGGGGTTAAGACATTCACAGAGGATAAAAGAAGCATTGCTCTGAACTTGCTGCAAGTCATTCTCATTTTCCTGCATCATCCAGTCATAGTGCTTCCACGCCCTGCCCATGAAAGTATCGACACGATGACCTCCTGCTGCAGGAAACAAGTCAAATGGGCTTGCACCCCATGGGGGGACAATTCTTGCCACTTTAGTCCTGGTCGTCGCCCTCGTCAACATCCTCATCTGAGGAGATGTGGTGGTCCTCCATGTCTTCCTCATCCAGCTCCTTGACCCATTGCAGTGTCAGGTTGTGCAGAGTGCAGCACACCACAATGATGCACAATACCTTCTGGGGGCTGTATTGGAGGGAATCCCCCGACTAGTCCAGGCACCAGAACCGCATCTTTCACATGTCCATCGCCTGCTTGACCAGCATACATGTAGTGCATGAGCTTCATTGTAGCAAGTCTCAGCAGGTGTTTGTGGCCTCCACATTGGCATCATCAGCCACCTCCTGAGGGGATACCCTTTATCCCCAAGGAACTATCCCTCCAACCACTGCTCTCCCTCAAATGCAGCCAGGATCTGTGAGCATACGAGAATGTATCTGTCGTGAATGCTCCTTAGGAAACAGGCACATGCCTGCATAATGCGTATATCGTGGTCACACATAGTCTGCATATTGAGGGAGTAGAACCCGGTGGTTAATAAAGGATGCCTCATGCTACCATCGGAAATTCAAGCCACATGGGTGCAGTCTAAGACACCGTTTACTTGGGGCAAAATAGCAATGTAGGCGAAGCCCATTGGCCTGATGTCATGGCTCACCTGGTCCCGGTCAAAGTTGATGTATTGGTGAGCCCTCACAAATAGTGCAAGTCACCTTCTGTATTCACTTGTGTGGCAGACTGGGAGATGGCATACAGGCCACCTGTGCAGCCCTGGAATGAGCCGCTGGCATAAAAGTTCAGTGCAGCTGCAACCTTCAGGGTCAGAAGCAATGGGTTACCTTCCACTCCATGTGGCACCTACTCTTGCATCATCTGGCACAGGTAGTCTGCCATCCCTCGGAACAGATACAGTCTTCTCTGCCATTCGATCTCTGACATCTGGGGGTATGATGCTCTCCTCCAATAGACCCATGACCGGTAGTGTCTCCTCTGAGCCCCTTCCATATGTGGCCCTGCTCCTGCTAAATCAGCGGATCCTGCCAACCCCTCCTCTGCAGGGCGCTGCTCCTATCCATATGCAGACATATGTTGACATTGTTGCAGTTGGTCCACTGCAATCAATAACACTGTCAGCTTGACAAGCTCCATCATCCTCTTGATCCATAATCTGAAAGGAGACAAACAGAAATGTGAGCATTGAGGAGTCCTGACCCATAGCCCATTCAGGATCTAGGATATCCACCCGTGTACATTCCCCTATGTGAGTTCCTTTCCAATGAGCCTTACTCTCTCCTCTCTCACACAACGTCCATGTCCACACACAAGCCTCTCCCAACTCCACTTGACAGGTGCACATCCACCTTGGTAAGCCTTAGTGACCAGTGTAATTCCCTAAGCGTGAGGACTGGGGGCACATGGATGCATTCACTTGACTTGCGTTCTGACTTCCCAGGGATATGAAATGCTGCCACCGGTCCTATAAAGCTGACTCATGAGCTCAGTTTCCCATGCACTTGCATTGGGGGCATCAGCTGTGTCACCCTTCTGTTATGGGTATTTTTAGTGAAACTTGCAATGATTAGACATCCACTTCAGCACCATGACCATGGCAGGGGATCTGATACCTGCGTGAACGTGGTAAACAACTGAGTATTTCTTGAAATAACCAGATTGAAGAACCATTAATGAGGTCCGAACAAAGAAGTGTAAACTAGAATATTATGTTCAATGTCAAATCAGGTGCAGAAAGCAAAATAAATAAAAGATGAGATTTAACAGAAATAAGGACAGAAAAAAATTTAAACTAGACATTTCTAATCACAATAAATAGTTAGTTTCCACAATTATAAAAGTTAATCCTCAGTTCCAGAGCAATTATTCTGCTATTAAAAGTACACTTACACTTGAATGAATAGGCCCCAACTTTCTCTGGTGAGGATAGTGGGTACCTATTAACTGAGTCGAGCAATTTCATGACATTCCATGTACATCAATGGAAAGACTCTCAGTGAGACACCAGTGTAGTGCAGCCTCTGGAGAAGCAGGGTAACTTGGAAAATAACTTCCTGATTTTAACATTCAACTGTGTGCATACAGTCACAGAATGTTAGTTACAGTGAACTCTGTTAGCCGTACATTATCTTCTACAGCAAGATCCCACCCACTGTGATGGAATGCAAGTCTTTATGGATTTGAATATTTTAAGTTTGTTTTCTGATTACTTGGAAATCATTCTTGCGAATGGAGTGGTTTGTTGTCTTGTGATGTTGAATGATGAATGATATTTGTGGGAAAATAGAGAATATTAGACGGAGGTTGAGGGGCCATCTGATAGGAGTCTACAAGATTATGAGAGGCATGGACAGAGTGGATAGTCAGAAGCTTTTTCCCAGGGTGGAAGAGTCAATTACTAGGAGGCATAGGTTTAAGGTGCGAGGTGCAAGGTTTAAAGGAGATGTGCGAGGCAGATTTTTTTTACACAGAGTAGTGGGTGCCTGGAACTCGTTGCCGGGGGAGGTAGTGGAAGCGGATACGGTAGTGACTTTTAAAGGGCGTCTTGACAAGTACATGAATAGGATGGGAATAGAGGGATATGGTCCCCAGATGGGTAGGGGCTTTTAGTTAAGTCGGGCAGCATGGTCGGTGCAGGCTTGGAGGGCCAATTCCTATGCTGTAATTTTCTTTGTTCTCTTTGTTCTAATAACCACCAGGCAGTGCCGGATTTAGACTTGGTGAGGCCCTAAGCTTGGAGGCCCCTTCTAAAAAGTTACACCAAAAGGTCTCACAAAGATGCGTACCAAAACAGGACCTTGAAAACATAATTATGTTTGAAAAATTGAAAACATAATTATGCCTTTTAATTATTTAATAGCAAGGTATTTAAAGTGAAAAATACAAATTATTTTCAAATGAATGCATTTACTAATCACATATTTGTCATTTGGCTGGCTTGATCTCTCTCATAGATTTTGGTAATTATTTGAGTTGCTCTTCAAACTGGTGCTTTCTTTTTCTTTTCTGGTATCCGCTCTTAAATGTTCTCTTCATTGTAAACCTTCTGAAATTTTGTGAGGCCCCTGCGGATTGTGAGGCCCGAAGCTGTAGCTTGTTTAGCTTATGCCTAAATCCGGCACTGCCGCCAGGCAATATAATGAAAGTCATAATGTGAGGTAACCTGATGTGAATAATGGCCTCGAACCACATTTCAACCAATAGTAATATACGAAGCCCTATCTGTTAGAAATTATTTGCCAAAAAGAAAATGCATGTTATGGATACAAAGTCTCCCTTTGGACTTACTCAGCTGAATGGCACATTTGATACTTATTTGTTTTGCTATGATGGAAAAGGTAAATGGCACAGAGGGTATTTTGTATAATTATTCAAAGAGCCATTTAACATTACATGTTACTTTGGAGGGCTGGCACATTTTGATAGTGTTGTAGTCAGGGGTTGCTGCACTTCTGAAGGATGAATGCTGTGATAATTATTCTATTGAAAACACACATTCCTGATTGTAAAAAGGAAGTAATATTTTTAGCACAGTAAATTATGTATCACGCATTCATCAATCCCAAAGTCAATAATTATGGATGCTATGAAAAGACACCACAAAAAAATTGGGTTACATGGCAGCCTTCCTGCAAACCAGCTGGTTGTCAAAGATAGGGAGGCTCAAGTGTTTTGAGCTGAAGCTGTTTAGTGCGAATGTGTCACTTGCATTTAACAAGGTTCTTACTGAAATATAGTGCAATATTTTTCAAAATGAGGTTATGGGGCTTAAAAATAGTCGCTGACAAAAATGTAACATTTGCAAAATGTGACATTTTTCTCTTTTGTAAGAAGAATTGGCTAAAGATCATGTTGTCAGAATGTATTTTGGCCAACCCGATTAAAGTGATCAAATTAAGAAATAGGAGAGTTGAATCTGAAAGATTGTACTGAATTGTCTGATGCATATAATACAGATATTTTAAAATTAGTGTACATGTTTTACGGGCTCAGGGCTGAAAAAATGAACAATTTTAACAGTTTTAGTGCAGCATTGCATTCTCTATTCCAGCGAGTGTTTTAATCCTAACATCTAAAGCACAGGTTCTGCTATATCCATTATGTTGACAAGACATTAACAGCCATTAGAAAATACTGGGTTTATGGCAAGGTATAGAATATGAAGGTCAAGATTAAACATTGATTTTTAATGAATAATCCAGAGTTGGAATATTGTGTGCAGTTTCTGGTTCCACATTAGATGAAGGATATTGAGATAATAGACAAGGTATAGTGCAGGTTCACTAAATCCTGCCAAATATGAAGAAGTACAATTGAATAGAGGAGATCACAGAGTGATATGCTAGCGGTATTTAAGATTACAAAGGAAACCACACCACAGGGTGTTTCTTGGCTACAGCTGAATCCAGGGAGGGCCTCGATGTCTGCCTAGAGCACTGGCGGCGCCACCAGGAGGCTGACTCCAGGCAACTACAGTGTCTCTTGTTGCTTGCACTGACCTGGAGGCTGACTGGAAAAGACTTGTGTAGCCATTGACAAGATGAATTGGCTGTCTGCCCAGCCTGGGAAATTGGCCAGGATGGAGCTGAGGAAGTGACATGTCTTAAAAAATAATATAATTCAAATTTAAATCCTTGGGTTTCAATTCAGATGAAAGCCAAGCATGGCTGAGATGGTCTCGCGTCCTTTGCTGTTAGTGAAGTTACATTTGGATAGATGCCTGACTACAGAGTTATAAAGATAAATTCTCTGAGACTCCGTAAGTGGCGCCAAGCTAGGCAGGTTTAGAATGAGCTTTCATAGCACTGAATTTGTACCAAGTCTGACTTTCAGACTGGCAGTTTTGCAGTCCAAAAGTAGCTTTGAAAGCCGGCAACACACCACAGCACTTGTTCAAACGATTAAAATGTGGTTATGTGCTCTCTCTAAGCTATGATGTGGAGATGCCGGCATTGGACTGGGGCAGGCACAGTAAGAAGTAACACAACACCAGATTAAAGTCCAACCGTTTTATTTAGTAGCACGAGCTTTCAGAGTGCTGCCCCTTCATCAGATGCTCCTTCACCTGATGAAGGAGCTGTGCTCCGAAAGCTCGTACTACCAAATAAAGCTGTTGGAATTTAACCTGGTGTTGTGAGATTTCTTACTGCGCCCTCTAAGCTGCATGTTCGCACTGCAACCTGAAAGTCCTACTCATCAGCTGCACGCAAGTTGTCAGCCTGTTTGAATGAGTGGACATGTACAGCAACAACCACGCAAAAACAAAATTAAAAGGGATACACACTAAAACAAATTGCCTGTGCCTTTCAATAAAAATTGAGGGAATGGTGGCCATCTACGACAATATCTACAACATGCTCTTTGCCAATATAAAATGGGCACTTGTCTGGGAAATGGATCTAGCCTGCTTTGGGCATTGCCTTTAAGCTACGTGTTGTCGACTTTTTAACCGATGGGTTTTGTGGACAGAGCAATAGCACTTTGCTTTATTGTACATATGGTTCAGTTCATTTATTCTCCATTTTTTTTCTTCAGTTTGTTCTGCAGTTCATATTTTTCAAGCTTACAGTTTCAGCCATTGTTGATACTGTACACGAAGTGTGAAGCAGCAAGGTGGAAGGATAGGAACTCAATTGGATATTCTAATTATACTGTGCGATAAGGAAGAAGAGGTTAAGTTAACGAGGGCACACTATCTTCAGATGTGAAGGCCCTTGAGGACCTGCTTACATTTTGGAGCTATCCCAGTGTTCGACTATCATTCCGGGGAGATCAGAAGACCTCCAGCTTCCATATTTGCACCATAGCAGAGACAGTGATCATCTTAGCGTAGCGTAATCAGTCTATCACAGGTACTAGTCCAGTGCAGTCAGTGCTTGTGAAGATGAGAACAGCATTGAAATTTCATGTTGTAGGATTCTTCCTGGTGACACAAGAAACATCACCAAGTCAACCAGTCTTCCATTCACAGAAGGAGTATCTGACAGACAGCTTGGCTGAGACTTTGTTGGACAGCAATGACCCTGGCAGCAGGCCAGAAAGCCAGGGCAACCCTGCCTTGCCTACTTGGGGATAAAATCTGGCCAGGGCTCCCTATCAGGTAACTAATGAGCTACCAACAGGGATCCCAACCATTAAATAACCAAAAGACTGCCTCTAAGATGCTGGCCAATTGGAAGCCACGGCCACTGCTGAACCCAATGAAAAAACTCACCGATGGATATCAGCCTTTCCTCAGAACAAATCATGTGGAGCCAAATGTCACCACTGCCACTTAGGCATGCCTGGCAGGGGGATCTGGTGATTGATTCGGGTGAAGTGTTGCCAATTGCCACAGGAGCAGCTGTTGCTGCAGGGGTGACCCTCTGTGAACTAAAGAATGCTCGATCAGATGACATTCCCCTGCACTGTCCACTCAACAACAACCAAGCTTTCAGGGAGGTTGCCAGAGTTTGCCAGCCAGTTTCCCATTGTGGCTGAGAGCCTACCCTTCGCTGGTAAAATAGCAAAAGTGAGAAGAGACTCTTAATTGCCACTGAAATGACTCTGGGCAGAAAGCCATTTGCTGTTGCCTCCCTCATTGGCCAAATGCCATGGCAGCAGGAAGATGAGCATGTGACCCCATCCCTTCTTCTGATATTTTACCCCCTCATATCTTGCTCCTGCAGCCTCTACAAGTGTGCCAGCCCATGTTTACCAAGGAAAACATGGAAGAAGGAGTAACTGGGGTGATCAGTAAGTTTGCGGACGACACAAAACTGGCAGGACTTGCAGATAGTGAGGAACATTGTCAGAGGCTACAGAAGGATATAGATAGGCTGGAAATTTGGGCAAAGAAATGGCAGATGGAGTTCAATCCTGATAAATGCGAAGTGATGCATTTTGGTGGGAATAATGTAGGGAGGAGCTACACGATAAATGGAAGGACCATAAAGGGTGTAGAGACGCAGAGGGACCTGGGTGTGCAAGTCCACAGATCTTTGAAGGTGACGTCACAGGTGGAGAAGGTGGTGAAGAAGGCATATGGCATGCTTGCCTTTATAGGACGGGGCATAGAGTATAAAAGTTGGGGTCTGATGTTGCAGATGTATAGAACGTTGGTTCGGCCGCATTTGGAATACTGCGTCCAGTTCTGGTCGCCACACTACCAGAAGGACGTGGAGGCTTTGGAGAGAGTACAGAGGAGGTTTACCAGGATGTTGCCTGGTATGGAGGGGCTTGGTTATGAGGAGAGATTGGGGAAACTGGGGTTGTTCTCCTTGGAAAGACGGAGGATGAGGGGAGACTTAATAGAGGTGTATAAAATTATGAAAGGCATAGATAGGGTGAACGGTGGGAAGCTTTTCCCCGGGTCGGTGGTGACGTTCACGAGGGGTCATAGGTTCAAGGTGAAGGGGGGGAGGTTTAACACAGATATCAGAAGGACATATTTTACACAGAGGGTCGTGGGGGCCTGGAATGTGTTGCCGGGCAAGGTGGTGGAGGCGAACACACTGGGAACGTTTAAGACTTATCTAGACAGCTATATGAACGGAGTGGGAATGGAGGGATACAAAAGAGTGGTCTAGTTTGGACTAGGGAGCGGCGCGGGCTAATTGTTCTTTGTTTCTCGTTTCAAGGCTTCATTCTATGATCATCTTGCTGGTGCCAGTACAGAGCGAGACTGCGGATAGTTGGGAACCTGTCTCGGGGGCAGGGAATTCAGATGGTGTTCGTAAAGCAGAAGTGGAAATGAATAGGGTTGGGAAGCATTTTCTGATCAGGGCCAGTGTGATCTCCTGGACTCGTTTCGATCGCCTCAGGGGGTCGGAGAGGAATTTTTTTTTCCCCATATTGGCCCTGGGGTTTTCACTCTGGGTTTTCGCCTCTCCCTGGAGATCACATGGTCTGGAATGGGGGGGGTGGGGGTGAGTTAATAGGTTGTGATGAACAAAGCATCGTAGCTGTGAGGGACAGCTCGGTGGATAGGATATTAGGATGTAGATAGGCTGGAAAATTGGGCGGGGATCCTGGATTCAGGAATCAATCCTGGACCGGGGAGCGGCGCGGGCCTGGAGGGCCGAAGGGCCTGTTCCTGTGCTGTATTGTTCTTTGTTCTTTGTTCTTGAAAACATCTTCATAGCTTTCAAGCAACATAAAAGATGGCCAGTCAGGGCCGTGAACCATCTGCACTATTAAGTTTGATCATGGTTCAGAGAAAGATACAAAATAGGAGCAGGAGTAGGCCATTCGGCCCTTTGAGTCTGCCCCACCATTCAGCATGATCATGGAGGATCCTATATCTCAATGCAATACTCCAGCGCTCTCCCCATACCGCTTGACACCTTTAGAGCCTAGAAAACTGCTCGTTCACCTTTTCTCCAGAACTCTAGTCTAAAAAAATACTCTACCTCATCCTTGAAAATTTCAGTCAACCAAGCAGCCGCAGCCTTTTGGAGGACCCAGCAACAGTTGTGTACAGAATGTTTTTCCAACTGGCAGAGGGTCCAAAATTGCAAGGATATCCTAGATTCAAACAGAATAGACCACAAGGATTCCATTCATGAACCCCAATGGTTATATGAATCAAAGGCATTCAATATACAGGTGATTAATGTGCCTGGCCAAAAGAAGTCCTTATTGTGCAAGTGCTAAATTTAAAAGCTGATGCCAGCTTTTTTACTTTTCCTTCAAATGTCGCTTTCTCAGCAGAATCTAAAATGGTTTTAAAAAAGCTCAAATGTTGATCTTTTAAAAAAATTATATAAGGAAATTATGCTACAGAGGCAGATCCTATTCAGTTATTTAAATGACAGTAGAAGGGATTATATGATGGGGATTAAATGATGAGACTGGGACAGATGACCCACAGGGGTCCTGGATTTCAGGAGGGAATGTTTTTATTACCCATTCCAGGTTGCCTTGAAGGGCATTAAGAGTCAACCATATAACGTGGCAATTAAGTCACTGAGCATGGGTGGAAGGTTATTTTCCTTGAGGGACGTGTGTGATCTATTTGGGTGTTAAATAGAATTCAGCAACTTTCATAGTCATAGTTTTTTCTGGTCCTTTCAGTTTGACAACTTTGTGTGATCAGAACATGGAACAGGAATGTTTCATAAGGTGGGTGGGAGCGGGGCAGCACTATTCCTGGCAGGATTGGGTAGGGAGCAGGGAAGGGAGAAACCTAGGAATCCTCACTACATGAAAGACCTACTGAATTTAATGTCAGGACCTCATTATAATTTTCCTCTTTCATTCCAGGATGACAGACTGAGCAGGTGAAAATATCAGTGAAAGGGACACATTTTCTCAGCTTGGGCAAATGGGAAAGATTGGTGTTTCATGGAGGTTAGGGGGAGTCATACTGTCAGTTTGGTGGGAATAGTTAGTGTTTAGTGGGGGATGGGCTAGGGTGGTGGAGGTGGTCAGGGTTTGGGAAATGGGAGAGAGGAAGGGAAAAATCTCAGTCAGGAGGATGGATCATGGGAGCTCAGCAAACAGAGGGAAGGAAAGATCAAAGTCTGAATGATCACAGGGCACGAGGATAGAGAACATGGCTGGTATGGTTGGGGGTGTGAGTTTGGCTTATCATAGGGTGGGCCATGTGTGTGTGTGTGTGTGTGCATTTGTGTGTGTGCATGCGTGCAAGTATGGAGGAGATCACCAACGACATCAACACGGAGGAGGCGGGATTGGGAGCTATGAGGCCGAAGGGAATCTAGAATCCCCTATCTCTGTTTGCGAGACTGGGAGAGGGGTCAGGGAGCACTGAGGTTCCTCCTGCCCCATAAGCTGTGCTTTAAAAACACCAACCTGCTGCAGCTCGTCACTCCCATCTTCATTTTACAGATGGATTTCCCTAGGCTGGGAAAGCTGGCAGGCAGTTGCTAAATTTAAATTGGGCTCCTGACTGCATTCTGGGAGTCTGATTTAAATATTGGCCATTAGCTTCCAAGGTCCAGGATATTGTAATTGGGTGGAGAGCGTGGGGGGGGGGGGGGGGGGGGAAATCCAAAGATGCACCAGGGAACCCCTTCCCTGGAAATCCCCAGGTAAGAATTGCATGGTAACTGCCTGGGAAGTTCAAACTTCTGTTGCTTGCCCTGCAATGGGAACCATCCAAAGGTACGATATAAACTTTGGATAGTCCCAACAGTCTTACCAGAATGGTAACCTGGGAAAAGTTAGACTTAAAACCACTGCAGGATTTCCCCCACACCCCCACTGATCAACTGATGCCCTTCCCAACCAACTGAACCAGTCTCCCCCACAACCAATCGCTCGCCCATCGCCCCTTCCACCCCTCACCAAATCCTACCCACTTACCTTACAAACCTACCTTCTCCTCATCTTCTGAAAAAGGCTGGACCTTTAAATTCAACCTGCTTTACAACAGCTAGTGCTATTTAAAGAACAAAAGGCCTGGCTTCCTTAGCTTTGATTTTTCAACCCTCGGCACAAAGCCTCAGGAACTTGCCACACTGGACAGTTCAGGCAAGAAAGGAGTGACATTACTTCCAGGTACAAAACTAAGAGCGGAGTCGGAATCAAACTCTGACTGACACTCCACCGAAGTTCAGACCCATCATAAAGACCCGTCCTGCCTCTCCAAGATGGAGCACATATACCACACAAACATTATGTACCCCAGAGCTGGAACAATGGCAGCAGTGGTGTGCACAGATGGTTGAAGATAGGTTCCTTGATTTGAAGTTTTTGAAACCTGACACCCCAACCCCCCCCTCACCTGACCTCCCATCCATAGTGGCGATGTTAATATCATTGCCAATACCTCTAGGTTGTTAGTCCAGTTAATCATGTGATTAAATAGGAAAAGAATGGCTGATTCTTAATGCCCTTCAAGACAACTAGGAATAAGCAATAAAATCATTCCTTCCTGAAATCCAGGACCCCTGTGGGCCATCTGTCCCAGCTTCATCATTTAATCCCTATCACATAATCCCTTCTGCTGTCATTTAAATGGATGAATAGAATCTGCCTCTATAGCATAACGTCCTTAGATAATTCAAAAAATATCAACATTTTGGCCTTGTTTTATCATTTTTAATTCTGCTGAGAAAGCCACACTTGAAGGAAAAGCATAAAAGGCTGGCATCAGCTTTGTAAATTCATCACTTGCACAATCAGCTGTGAATATAATATTCATAGGCAAAGTAACTCCATCTGCTTTCAGTTTCAATCCTAATTTTATTACTGTCCTCATCACAGCATGTTACTTATATCAAAAGCAAAGTACTGCGATGTTGGAAATCTGAAAAATACAACAAGATATGCTGGAAATACCGAGCAGGTCGGGCAGCATCTGTGAAGAGAAAACAAAGAGTTAACATTGCAGATCGATGACCTTTTTATCAGGGTTTTCTCAACATTATATTTTTATATATATACAACCCATCTTTATATTTAGAACACATATTTCACATCATATCCATGAATTTATTTTCAAAACTCAGAGCCTCTGTTGAGCTCCTGTACTTTGCACAGTCCATTCTGACTAAAAAATAATAGATTGCTTTTTGATTTGTCTATCATTTCCCGATTTCTTGTGTATAAAATTAAGTTCATTATCCCACAACTGCATTGAATAATTTTCTCTCCGTTTTGAATAAGTAGGGCCCGGAAACTAATTATCTTTTCAGGATAATTGATCAGCAAATTTTATCTATTTTGACCTTCAAAGAATCCCCTTCCTGAAATCATACAAACCTTTCCTGTTTCTCTTGTGTTAAGATCGATGACTGACCCTGGATTTAATAGTTTGATGGCCATGTCAATAATATTTCTGCAGAACGTTATACAAATCTAGGGCACAGAAATACATTTGAGTTAGAGTTTGGAAACAGATTATTCAACCAAACTTGAATGGCCTGTAATGCCCCTTCACATAGCTGCCCAGTGTCACCTCATTGCTACTATTTTCCAAAGTAACTCAGTGATAGCAGCCACAAGCCCAACCCAAAGCCCATTCTAGATGTCAGTTCTGACAATGCTTTACAGTGCTTTGATTTGTACGGCCATTGGAACAAAACTAGGACCTTTATTCTTTCTAGTTTGTTTCACCATTCCATCTAATCTACAGCTGAATTCCATATAACCGCCTTTTGTCTCATATTTTTCTAATATCTTTGGTTGACAAAATTCTATTAACTTCAGACTCAAAAATAACAATTGGTCCAACATCAATGGTCTTTTGCAGGAGTGAATGTCAAACTTCTACCACTCTGTGTATAGAGGTGTTTCTTAATTTCACTCCTGAGAAACCGGACTCTAATTTTATACTATACTATAATCTTTTTGATTATTTTCTGTAATGTACATTTTAATTTACTATGTACCTGGAGAGGGTGCAGAATATAGTGTTGCAGTTACAGATAGAGTGTAGAGAAAACTCAGCTTAATATAAGGTGGGTCCATTCAAAAGTCTGATGCCAGCAGGGAAGAAGCTGTTCTTGAACCAGTTGGTATGTGATCTCAGACCTTTATATCTTTTTCCTGACGGAAAGTAGAAGAGAGTATGTCCAGGATGCGTGGGGTCCTTGATTATGCTGGCTGCTTTTCTGAGGCAGTGGGAAGTGTAGACGGAATCATTGGATGGTTTGAGTGATGGACTGGGCTAAGTTCACAACCCTTTGTAGTTTCTTGCGATCTACACCTGCTGCTCAACCACTTGCTTAATTAAACCAACAATTTGCCTTCATGGGCTTCAACTTTAGCTAACATTCTACTTTGAGGGTCTTTATCAAAAGCTTTCTAGAAATCCATATAAATAACAGCTACAGACATTTCCCTGAACACTACTTTTCAAAAGAATTGAATCAGATTGGTCAGGCAGGTCCTACTCTTTAATCATGGAGGCTTTCTCTGATCATCTGAAAATTTTCACAATTAGCAATCACCCGATCTTAAATTGTAGTCTCCAGTAATTTTGCAACAGAACTTTTCTATAATTCCCAAGTTTCCTGCTGACATCTTTCTTAAATAGCAAAATTACATGAGCAATTTTTCAGTCTAAAATAAATTTCCTGAACTGAGAGAATTGAGAAGATTATAGTTCAGGTATCTGCAATGTTCTTACTCACTCGCTTTAAAACCCTGGGATGGAAACCATCCCTACAGTGCAGAAGGCGGCCATTCAGCCCATCAAGTCTGCACCGACTCTCTGACAGTGTATCTTACCCAGGCCTTCTCCCCCAACCTATCTCCATAACCCCACACATTTCAGGCTAATCCATCTAACCTACACATCTTCGGACTGTGGAAGGAAACCGGAGCACCCAGAGGAAACCCACACAGATGTGGGAAGAATGTACAAATTCCACAGACAGCCTGGAACTGAACCCAGGCCCCTGGCGCTGTGAGGCAGCAGTGCTAACCACTCTGACACCATGAAATAGCATCTGACCCAGGTCTCCCCCGCTCACCCACCCCTGTAACCCCATGCATTTGGATACTAAAGAGCAATTTAGCATGGCCAATCCATCTAATGGTTATCAAGGGGCGCATAATGCTCCTGACTATGCTCTTTTCCCAAATATAATCGAAAATGATTTTGGGTTGGTTTTGCTATCCCTTGGAACTTTCTTGTCACACTCCTTTCGCTCTTGGTTTTGTCACCCTTTAGCATTCCTTGTGTCGTTCCTGTCCTCCAGGATCTTTGCCATTTGTATGCTTTTATTTCTAGTTTCATGTTGTCTCTTTCTTATTTAGCTGTCCAATGCTGTTTTCTGGCAAGTAGGGTATTAGCTTTTTTGGTGTTTGGACTCGTTCTATATCACATACAATTATAATTTTTAAACGCTTCCCACTGATCATCTGTTGTCTTAACCATTAATGGATTTGCTCAGTTTACTGTGGACAGTCAGTCTCATTGCATTGACGTCAGCCTTAAATAAATCGCCAATCTTAGTATCTGTTTTTCATCTCTCTTTCAAACACTACGCTGAACTCAATGTTATGGTCACTGTTAAATAAATGTTCACACAGCATTAGGCTGTTAGCTAAATCTGATTCTGATTGCTAAAGCTAATATACATCATCCTGTTAGTTTTCTGCAGCAAAACCTGTGACAGACACATTCAAGGTAGGGGCAGCACAGTGACACAGTGGCTAGCGCTGCTGCCTCACAGGTGCCAGGGTTCCAATTCGATTCCCAGCTTGGGTCACTATCTGTGTGGAGTTTGCACGTTCTCCCCGTGTCTGCGTGGGTTTCCTCCGGGTGCTCCAGTTTCCTTCCAGTTTGAAGGACGTGCTGATTAGGTGCATTGGCCATGCTAAATTCTCCCTCAGTGCACCCGAACAGGCGCTGGAGTGGGGAAACTAGGGGACTTTCACAATAACTTCATTGCAGTGATAATTTAAGCCTAATAAATAAACTTTAAAAAGAAATTTGCTACCTTTCGAGAATTTTCTTGTGCTAGTCTGTTTATCCCAATCTATATGAAAGTTAAAATTCCCAAAAATATGTCAACCGTGACACAGTTCATAGCATTGTCACTTCTCAGTCAATTGACACTCCATTGTACTTCCCCTCCTCCTGCTTCCTCCTTTGGGCAACTTTCTATTCCAGAGTGCCATTCTGGCTGTGCTTCCAACAACCTTTATCCTCATCCTCATAGATAGCAAGTACATTAGAGCCCCTTGTTCTAAACACAATTGGCTACAGCAACACTATTCTGAACTTGTATCTCTGCACATGAGGAGGTGGATGTAGCAAGGCATTCCATTACAGCTTGACTGTGGCAGCTGTTATTGATATAAAGTAGCTGTGAGATGTAATGAAAGAGCTGTAGGGTTGTAGGAGGTCTTGGCATGAGCAATACATGTGGGACAGATTGAAAGGCCATATTTTGTGGCATGTAATCTTGCACCATCAACCTTCTACATCTTATAATTAGTCTTACCCTGCCAAGTTCCTTATATATAGCATGTCATTGTCTCATTATTCATCCAGTTTGTGTGTGAAAACCTTGCTATCTTGTTCAATTCTTTCACACTGTCAGGGTGGTCTCATTGCTTTCAGAGGAAGATTGTGGATTAAGACTCAAATAGAGATGTATTTAAGTTAATGCGTTGAGTTTATTCCAGATATTCTAATCTCTTGAAAATATTGTGATATTCATCCAGAGCATTGGGCTTACCACACACAATATTTGTGTTCATTGTTATTTGAATAATTTAGATTTTGCAACTGCTTAATGAGGCATCGACTCCATCAATATATTGGCTCAAAATGGGTTGGGAAGTTGAAGACCGAATAGGAAGAAGAAGGAGGATGGAAGATTGGCAGGATGTGGCAAATGGTGTTCCCTGTGGATCTGTACTGGAACCTCAGCTTCTCACCATTTATAGCAGTGACTTGGATAAAGCAATGGAATATTGTTCATCAGAATTTGCAGTTGTCTCCAAGCTAGGAAATAGTAAATTGTGTAGACGAGAGCAGGGAGATATAAATGGATGGAGGTTAAATTAATGGGGAAAAATAATGGCAGATACAATTGAATGTATGAGGTCAGCCACTTTGAATCCAAGAATTGCAAATTGGAATATTTTCTTAATGCTAAAAGAATAGAAACAGCTGAAGGAACAAAGGAATGCTGGTCTAGATCTGAAATCAGATGAACGCATTCAAAATATAACCATAAAGGCAAATAGAGGGTTGGACTTTTATCTCAATGGAACTATAATACCAAAATAACAATGTTATGTTTCAGTTTTGCAGAGCACTGTTCAGAACTCATTTGGAGTATTGCATTCAGTTGTGGGTAACATACTTCAGGAACGATATTATTGGCCTTGGGAAGAGACACCATGACTATTTATCAAATGACATGGGGTTGAAGGGTTATATTAGGAGGACAAGCTTGAGATATTAAAATGATAAAAGGATTTGAAACTGTAAGTAGAGAAAATCTATTTCCTCTAGTGTATGAGTTCAGAACAGGAGGCATTAACTTAGAATTGGTATAATGTAAGGAAGCACGCTAGGATAGTGGAAATCCAAAACTCTCCCCACAAATTGCTCCTGGGTCAACTGAAACTTTCAACGCTGAGAATAACAGGTATTTATTAGTCAAGGGCATCCAGAGTTAGGGATGAAAGGTGTGTAAATGGAGTTGTAATTGGGGTGAATGGTCTATTCCTGATCCTAAGGAATAACCATATGAATTGCATTGAAACGCATTATTGGAACATCTCCAAATACAAAATTAAGAAAGCCTTTCTCTGTCTCAAAGAGAAAAGAAAGATTTGCTGAATATTTTTTCAACATCATTTACCATCTCTGGTAACTTTTAGTTTGCTAATTGGAATTCAATATTATGAACTAATCATATTTCCTGAGAGCTCATATTTCACCACAGTGCATAATCCATAAAACTTATTTACATTTTATCTGGAATCGGAAACTCCCCAGTCAATAAACCATCGCAATTCTTAACAAATAGGTAGTATCAGTGCTTCCCAGCCAACACATTGGGTGGAATTTTCCCGAATAATGGCAAAGGCCAATAACAGGTGGGAAAAGTGGTGCGCCATAGTGCAAAAAACTTAAAGGTTGGAGTCCCACGCCATCACGCTGGTGGTGCGGGTTCGCCAGAAACTTGGGTTTCTGAAGATCAGGGCGCCATTGATAAAGGCCGTCCAAATTCACAAAAGTTCATATGGAAACTCCAACCCCTCGCCAACTCCCCAGCACAACCTAGGCATGACCCCCTCCCCCTGTGCAATGGACTCATCGGAGCTACTCTGGGAGGTCTACTCCCCCACAACTCCCAACTGCATGCCTTGGGAGACCATTTATAATTCACATCAGTCTGCCCTCGAGCTGGCATGAATTGACTTTCTTACAATGGGGGGGAATGATTCAGGCATAGAGGCCTGATAATGAGATGTTAACGTGTGGAAATGATATTCTCAATGTTTGACATCAGGATTCCCATTATCTCACTGCCGGGGTCATGGACCATTGCGTCACATTTTTACATCAGCATGAAACACCATTTGCTCCTCTCTCAAGATTTTTTGCTCCCGTCGCCAAACCCGCCAAAAATAAAATGGGAGCAGAAAATCCCGGCTAGTGTCTCATGGCTCCCTGATTCTATCCTGTGGTTATGCCCACAAGATAGTTTCTGCCGCAGTTACAGTCCGAGCAGCAGGTTGCTGTCCCTGACCCTATGGCTAATAAGCTAATATACTAGACCAGGAGTTTCAGTTAATAGCATCACCTTCACAAATAGTTGCAGATCAGACATACTGAGAATGGAAGCTGGATCCTTTCATGTCTGCAAGTAGGATTTAGATCTTTAATTGCTGTAAGAGTTTTAAATTAAATGGGCTTATACAGTTTCAGTTTAATGGAGCTTACACCACAAACCTCCCCAAAAATGTCCCAGAAGTTGGGGATTTGTCAGAAGAACAAAGGATAGGAATTAGAAATGTCATAATGTTGTACTCTCCTGAGGTTAAGATTCAGGCATGTTGTTGAGGCACAATCAGTATTCCTCAAACACTGCAGACATGTAACCCTTATCATTCTGGTAGAAGAGACTACTTATTTTTTGAAATAATATGTGAATATGCCCAATAGATAGAAAGATTTAAAAAGGCTGTCTCTCACTCCACCCCCATTCTCTAAATGTCATGCTAGAAAGTGTCCTTTTTTAAATTGATTCATGGGATGTGGGTGTCGCTGGCTGACTCAGCTCTACACAAAAATTATCAACTCAAACTCACTCCCAAAGGAGTGGCGTGTAGTTAAAAATCATTGCCATTCCAAAACTTGGAAAAGATTTCTCATTGGTGGCCAGCTATCAACTGGTTTCACTACTTTGTGTGCTTTAAAATGTTTGAACATCTTATCCTACAACATGCATCCCTGGAAGAGGAGATCATCCTTCAAATCGACCAAGCTGGTTTCTGTCAAGGATGCAGCACATGATCAAGTTCTAGCACCCATTGAAAATGGCTTCCAAAAGAACCTGAATAGAGGCATAGTGCTATTGGATCTCACAGCTGCCTGTCACACAGTGTGGCAAATTGGCTGGTTTCCTAAAGCTGCCCAGAATGATTTCAACCTAGGTGGGACAAGTTGTTGAAATGCTCCTTTTCAACAGGCGATTCAGAGTCCACATTGGGCAAGGGAGAGGTGCATGGAGAAGACGGATTGCCACAGGGCTCAGTGCAAGCCCCAGTCCTGTTCAACATGTATACAAATAACCTGCCCGCAACCACTTTCCATAACTTCACCTCTTCTGGTGACATCTGTTGTGCCACCCAAGCTCCATCCTCCTGCACTCTGGAGTAGATGCTTAATGAAGAAGTTATAAAGTTGACAGACTATTGGTATCTCAAATTGAATCCCTCTAAAACCATTTCCAGTATATTCCACCTCCATAACACCAATGTCAAAGAAGAATTGCATATCTACGTGGATGGCCAGAGACTTAAGCATGATCCCAACACAACATACTTTGAAGTGATTCGAGATAGGACTCTGTTCTTCTGGGAACATTTGAAAACAGCAGCAAAGGTCAGAAACAATCTACCAGCCAAACTTGCTGGATCTATATGGGTTGCTGCTACCATAACACTCTGGACCTCAGCACATACCTTATAGCAGTGTACTGTGCACCTGATGGCATCACATAAATATCTTGTTGGCACTCAATTGAATGCAACAATTCTCATCATAACCGGAACTCCTTGTTCGACAATCCTCCCCGGCTTCCTGTCCTTGCAAATATCATTCCGCCAACATCCTCTGACTGACAGAAACCCACTAGCTAGTTGAAACCATCCATACTGCACCTCACCTATTGCTCCATAATGACCTGTTCAACCCACCCTTCCGGAGCAAGATCTACCAGCAGGAATCTTAGAATCAAGGAATAGGAAACATGGGAAGTCACTAATAAGTTCCTTGTGTTAAACCCCATCTGTTGAATGGCAAGGCTTTGAACATCCATTATGACAGTGGTCCTTGCTAATTAGGTTCAGGACAGGCTAGGGTCCCTGTGCAGCCAACCTCCATGGCTGGGGCCTCAGTACAAACCCTTTATGCACTTATGGAAAGACACAAACAGTGCTGCACATCACCGAGGAGTGGCCCCTACATGTGCAACGTGGCCCCATCGCAGCAAGGGCTAGGCTGGAAAATGCTGCAAGCCATTCAAACCTCCATTGAGTTCGGTGGGAAGGGATTGTAAAATTCTTCCTGGCAAAGGAGGAGGCTATTGCTTTGGCTTCAGCGATTGTATTCTCTAAATAAATAAAATCTCCCAAGGTGCTGGTGTATAAATGAAATAATCTAATTAGAATCTAATTTAAAAATATAAATTCCTCATCGTTAGATGCTGCAATTTCAAATTTCATGCTTTTGGATTAAGGTTTTATATATTTAATATTCTGATGAATGCCTTTACATATTAATCTATGAAAAACAAGTCTAGTAATGAGATGTATTCAACTCTCTGATTTTAATCATCTGTATTTATACACAGCTCTAAAGCATCAATATTATACACTTACAACAGATTTAAGTTACGCAGCTTTTAAGCAACAGTATTATATACTTACAACAGACCTAAAAAAGGGCTCTTAGGGACTAAAAGACAACATGCATAATTTTTTTGCCTTTATGCACCAGCATCTTGGAAGATATTCTACATTTTCATAATCATATATGCTGATGCATATGATTATAGCAAAGAGAAGTGACCATAATTCCCATAGCATACCATTTTACTCTAATGAGGGGATTTGGTGGAGTGTTTCCTGAATAATGTGTACGGAATGCAGCAGTGACATCTAGCTGTGGGGCATGTAAAGAAGTCCTGAATGAGCCCTGCTTTAATGGGTCATTGCCAAGCAAGTTTAGCAATGCAACTCAATTTGAGGGAGAAGAACTGAGCACTCTTTTCATGACAATTATATAATTTCCAGGTGAAATTAGGCCATTCACATCATTATATTATGAGTTTATACTCATAGATTTGCACAATTTCAAAAAATTTCTTCCTGCTTCTCTACAAAAAGCAGTGAATTATGTCGGGAAGATGGCTGCAAAAGTCAGGCAAAGCTCTAGAATACCTGACCAAAATGACTCTTCTTTTCACGTACGAGTCCAACAATATGTCCAACAAATAGTCCAACAAGCTATTCAGTCACAGCAAAGACTGACCATGTCCTCACTCAACACTGATAGCTATGAAGAGCAGGAACACTTTTTCTTCCTCTTCCTTCCTAGACTGAACATATGGGTCATTGAACTGAAATCGGATTACTTGAGGAAAGGGATTGTATTAATATAACACCTTATCATATTTATCTTAAACATCCCAAGCTTTTTGCATGCAGTTAATTACTTTGAAATACAGTCACTATTAGGAAGGCAAAGTCAGCAAATACCAGCAATTGACCTTCCTGCCTATGTGCAAAACACTATTTCATAAAACTGATCCCTTTAATTGAACAGTAACATAATTTTTTGTTTGCCTTAAAGTTAATCATGTTCAATTCAAGAGAGTACAAATGGTTACAAATCAATAAAACCCAAGAAACTAAAGTGACCTTGAAAGAACAAATTATCGTATTTTGTTCTCTACTAATGGGAAATTGTACTTATGTTCATGAATAATATATACCGTTTATTATGAAGTGTTATTCAGAGCAAAGGAACCTCCATCTGAGAGATGCTTCCCTAAGCAAATTTCTCAGCGTACTTGAATCCATTGCTTAAATAATGTAAGTCATTTCATGACTAAGAAATTAGAGGATAAAGAAAGATCTTGACCTCAGAACATCCTAAATGTTTTACATCCAATTAAACATAGGGCTGGATTCTCTGACCTTGCCTGCAGTTGGGTTCTCCCATCCCCGCTGCGCTGAGTGCCAAATTTTCCATTCTCACTGGCAGCGGTGGCGGGACATGAATGGCCAGAGAATTCCAGCCATAGTTACTTTTGTAATGTGAGTAAGATGGAAGCCAGTGTGTACATAGCAAGGTCCCACCAACAACAATGAAATAAAATTAATTCAATCATCTGCTTTCAATATTGATTGATAGATAAATGTTGGCTACAGCAGCAAGAGAACTCTCTTTTCTGAATTGTGCCATGGGGTATTTTACATCCACCTGTTTGAGCAGAACAAGCTCCTCTAAAAGGTGACCAACAGCCTATGGCAGTGCAGCACTTCCTCAGCACTGCACTGAAGTATTAGCCTAAATACATGTGCTCAAATCACTATAGTGGGGCTTCAATGCAAAACCTTGAGACTCGAGTGAGTCAAATGTATTTCCATTATGAGTTGGAGGAATAGTTGCCATAATTGTTCTGTACATCATGAACAGCTGAGTGAATGTAGTGGGCTAAAGAACCATCAAAAACAACAGTTTGTCAGGAAGAAATTAAGGCATGATACAAAATTACTTATGATACTTTGACAGAATGTCAAAAACAATACCAAAGTGATCTACATACGTAGGCTGTGCTTTGATTCATCATGCAAGCACTAATCCTCCTAATACTAATAGCAACATAAAACTGGCGCATGCAGAAGCGAAATTATCTTGCTTATATTATACTTTGAAACAGATTAAATTGCAAAGGCAGGAACCACTTCACTATAATGCTGAATGTGGTACACATAAGCAGGATGAATGTCAGATTGATCTTTCTGTAAACCCAAATTTCTGTGGAACCCCAACACCTGCTGATTTCAGACCTACCCAGATTTGTTCTCTGTGGTTTAGGTTTTTAAGATGAGCAGGACTACACACAAAATTGTAATGATATTTCATTTGCTTGTCGCATATTTTTCCACAGCTCCAAAATTAATAAAAATTGTTAAAATTGCACGTCATAATATCACCAAATGAATCCCAACTCAATTCAGTTACGTTTTTGACTTGCCAGTTTGAGCTGCCGTTAAAAACTCGTGGCTGTTAGCGAGATTCTCTCCAATTATGATTCTCTCAGGCTGAAACAAACAATCTCAACATCCTATTGACCCAAGCTGAACTTCAAACTCATTTTCCCTCTGCCTACTTCAATTGCACGTTTCCTCCCTTTCACCGTTATCTGCTGCAGAAATCCTCATCCATACTTACATTACCAACAAATTCCGCTCTTCTAATGTTCTCCTATGCATCATTCATCTTCTGCAAATTCAAACACCACGTTCCCTTCACACATTGTCTCTACTTCACTCTCTTCCTATAGTACTTACCTCAATACCTAGCTCTTAAACTAGATACTTGATCACCCATCCAAATATCTCCTCCTCGACTTGTGTCAATTTCAGTCTCATCACACTTCTGTGAAGCACCTTGGGATATTTCTCTACAAAGCACATGTTCTCGTTATAGTTGACATGTGCCATCATGTTCATGTTAGGCATATTTACAAAATAAAACTCTTTAAATTTTCAATGCAAGCATCTAAATTGGCACCAATTTTCTAGTGGTCCTAAATGTATTATAGCACCACTTCAAAGAGAAGATTCTTACCATGTACTTTATTTAATCATATAGCTGATTAAAATATTCCTGTTACAGTGGAAGCCACCTATTATTTAAATTCTGTAATAGTAATGGAAGTGCCTCTTGAGATCAATGTAAAAATGGTTGTAGTCACAAAATATCTGGTTATATACTAATAGATAATTTTATCCTGTGGCATTGGTATTGCTCATATAGAGCCCACACTATTTACATAATTGTGTGTGCAGACGCATCACGTTTGGTTGGGAGGAACAGGTTGGAAAATAAATGCTATAAATGTTTGTTTAAATATTTTTTAAAAGTTTCAGTTATGCAACAACCCACCCCAAAGTTAAGTCACACTGATTCTACACAGATGAACTGAGATGTTTTATTGAATTTTCAATCCTGACACAAAACATTTGGCACATACTAGCCCCAAATATTGTACGTGACAACAAGATTAGCTACACATTTTAAAAAGAACTCTGTTTCAGGAAGCAGTCTGACATTTGAATACTGAAGAGACTAAAGTCAGTTTCTGATCTTGTTCACAAGCAGAAAATGTCACCTCCCCTTCTCTGGATTAGAGTGTTGTTGAATCAGCATCATCAATGCTACAAATTCCAACTGAGTTTCTTTTTAATTTCATTAAACTGTCCATAGGTGCTGTTTGTTCTCAATTTAGTAACCTTTTTGTACATGGGATTTCAATATGATAATCAGTCAAAAAGAAATGTTTCCTGGTGAAAATATATCCCATTCTTATAATTATGTATCCATCATATTATAGAATAAATCATGCTGTTGTATGGTGACAATATTATTATAAGAAAACAAGTATTCAGTGATCTGTGTATGCTGCACAGGAGTTACTGTATGCTTGACAATTAAAAGCTTACCTTTACACTTTGTGAATGACATGATAATGATTACTTGATCAGTTCACTCATAATGGATTGTGTGTTACAGTGCCGTGGTACTGGATAGGAAAATCTATGCTACAGGAGGAATCGTCAGTAGTGAAGGACCTGCATTGGGAAACATGGAAACGTATGATCCCCACACTAACACTTGGACACTCCTGCAAAACATGCCTTGCCCAGTGTTCAGGCATGGGTGCGTAGTCATCAAAAAGTACATTCAAAGTGGTTGACACTGTGACATGGGGATAGCAGTTCCCGAATTGTTTTATTCTGCTGTAGCAGTGCTTTAAAACAATGAATAAGTTGCTCTTTACTGTCTACATTGAATGTAGATTCCATACTCACCATTAGGTGAAATGGGGCAAAAATCCCTATGGATGTATTATAGTATAACTTATGGTACTTCTAGTAGTGTCACAAGACCTGACACTTGTTTTAGATATTGGGCAATTCGGGTATGAATGCCTGCTTTATAACAATCATCAATTTTGCTTTCAAACAGTTACCTTTATATTGTTAAAGGCCATTTAGAAGGAAAATTGGTTTGTAGAGTGCAAAATCTACAGTACCAGAGTGTAACAGCATGTACACTATTCGGTAAAAGCAAGACTTAGTCCCGCAGAGCACAAGAAATCCTAAACAATGTGGTGGAAGATCTCAAGCAATTCAATTGTACACTGGGACAACACCAACAGGAAGCTTGGATAGTCCATAGGTTGTGCATGTCTAAAATGTACATCAGTAGAAAACTGCACTGAAAGTTATGCTATCAGAATAATCTTTTTTTAAAAAAAGCAAATCATTTCTGAAGACAGCTTTCTCCGATTACCTGAAATATCAACTGCAAGGCCAGTCAAAAAAATTGAAAATGCAAATGATTTCAAGAGGAAACTATTTGAAAGAAGAATTTTTAGATTCTCTTTGTTTTATTATCAATGCCCCCATTGGTGGTGAATTGGAACAACACCTACAGGTGTGCAATGCTGTTTTCTGAATTGTTATTGAGAAGCAAGACCAGCGAGATTAATGCCATGAGTTTTCAGAGGCTGTAGCCATATTGTCTTGCGTTGCCATCTGGATTGATTCTTTCCATGGTTATATCATAGATAATAAGAACAAACTTGCTGCACTAACAATAAACATACCTAGATCTAGTATTTGTTTCTGTAATCCCTTTTACAGCAGCCAATGTAAAAGCACCATTTAGCTGAAGGATATTTTTTACCTGTTTGGCATATTTCTTTAGATTATCGCATAAGAGCACCTGGTCATTCTATACCCATTTTATTTAAAAATGCTAACTCTAAATAGGTCAAAATCTTCTTATCTCGAGGCTTTTTTTATAAAAGTAGTAAAATTTTATCCTGGTGAAATAACTCTCCATACTATTTTACACTGAAGTGTCACTATGTGACGAAGTTGCTTCTTATATGTATTATACCGGGAACGGTAGCATAATAGCTTATGTTACTCAATTTGTAGTCCCGAGGACTGGATTAATAATCTCACTATGACAACAGGGGTATTCAAATTCAGTTAACTAAATACATTTGGAATATTAAAAAATGCTAGTATCAGTAATAGTGACCATGTGACTATCAGATTATTGGAAAACCCTATTGGATTCATTAATGTAGCTTAGGGAAGGAAATCTGCTGTCTTTACTGGTCTGGCCTACCTGTGACACCAGACCTGCAGCAAATGTGGGGAATGTGACTCCTAATTTCCTTCTGTAATAGCCTAGCAAGCCACTTAGTTGCCAAGAAGTCAGCTCACCACTGCCTTCTCAGGGGCAATTAGAGATCGGCAATAAACGTTGGTTTTACCAGCAAAGTCCACACCTATGAATAAGTAAGGGGTGGGATGGGAAGGAAAGAAGCTGCTGAAATGTTTACTTCTGGTATTCATGGCTTAATAGCAACTCATAGGAGTAACAGATAATCTATATTGGCTCTTCATCTATGGCAGAGTAGTGCATAGATACATCAGTGTGTACATCTTCTGTACTGATAGTTTAGATTTCCTGTACAAATCTAGTGCGATGCTCATGCCAGTTTCAGCTTTAAGTATGTACTGTATATGATTTATATATTCACCTATTAGATAACATCCTGAGTTTCAACCCTCTGAATACGTATTCAATATATCATGTACAATAGTTCAATATATAGGCACAATCTTTCATTAGCAATGAGTTTTTTTTGTAAACTTCCAATATTAAAATATATAATATATATATATATGTAAGGTAGAACTACAGCAGTTTATGGACCAAAATACTTCTGTACAGTATTTTCTGATAAAGATGTAATCTTATTTAATAAATTATTAGGGCATTTTCAACCACAGGTTGTAATGGGCCCATGTCTAAAGAAGCTTTCCCAAGTCATTTGATTGCAAGGAAAGCACTTACTCAAACTGAAATTTAAAAATACAACACTTAATCAATTAAACAGACCCAATCGTATAAAAACAAAAACTTAAAAGGAGCAGCTAATCCGATTTGGACTTAACTAATGTCTTCTGACAGATTTCCTCATCACTACATTATAAGTTTCCTTCCTTCTATATCTGCCACACACTGCAAGAGTATATCCTGGGGCTTCATTAATATTTGACTAAACTACAGGGTCAGCATGTTGGCATGAAGCTACAGATAGCTGGTATCATATATCACGAATCACCAGTTAAATTCAGACAAAGTCCACATATCCCCTTCCCCAATCTAGCCAGGATGGGAGTCAACTGAGGTTTTTCTAGCCTCAAACCATCCTCTCTCTTCCTCTCTACTCCACAGATGCTGAAACTAATTTTAGTTGACACTCTTATTCAAAAGAACAATGACATGACAGAAAGCCAATTTACTTAAGATTGGAGCTTCATGACATTTATTCAGCAAGTGTTACATACACCTTTTAAAATACGATTTGAAATTAATGTTTAAAGCATTGTTTAAAAAGGCACTTCCAGTCTCAGCTGTTATGTTTAATTTTATTCCTTCCTTTCTCAGTCTTTTTCCCCTCCTATTCTGTTATCCACTATTTTATTTCCCTTTTTGTTCCTCTTTTCCTTACTGGGATCGATCACTTTAACAGTCACACAAAATAATTCTTGAACCATGCCTCCATTTGCTGGGAGGAGGAGTAAGATATAATCAAGTGAACAAAACAAAATATGCACAATAACTGTTTGGGACATCATGCACCTGCAATGGTGCTACTCTGCTCCTCAAATTGAATCTCTGCCAGTCTCCAACTCTCATGCTTTGTGAGAGCAACATTTTGTTTCAAGAGGCAATCAGGTACAAATGGGTTTTCTTTGATATATTAGGAATCATCCTTAACTTTGCCAACACCTGTTAATTAATTTTCCGCATGAATCTGTGCAGCTTTCTGATATATGTGTGTGTTCCTGGCTCGGTGTACACCACCTCAGATCTGTGCCTTCACCCTACACAGAGCAGTGCAGATTAGCTAAAATGGTTTCACTGTTGATTTCTGGAGTTTGTTCAGCCAGTTGAAAAGATACACGTGGTTGGCATTATAGAGGGGGTGCATTTTCCTACCAGCTAAACATTCTTTCCTCTGGTCAGATACTTAAACTCACAGCAGAAGAAGATTAGATTAGAAAGATGGAGCATCACATATTTTATAATTTAAACTTGTGATTTTGAACTTTTGTTTTGTGTGTCAGGTTTCCCAGGTGCCTATGGCATTGGCATCAATCAGCACCAAATTATCAGAAAATGTTGTTCTTAGACTGTTCTTTTCAGGTTGAATGTGCTATTACCATGCAAAAACAAGCAACTTTTTTTTTCTTAATGACAAGAGCAGTAACCCAGTCTTGTGCTCTCTGGTTAACTACGGAAGAACAGATGATGCAGGCAGAAACACAGTCTAAGCGTACAAGAGGTGAAGAGACAACTGTAATTTTACACTGTCAGCTGGGCTATATTTATGCTTTTCAATACAGATTTAGAACAAATTCAGTGCCTCCATATATTCAAATTTGCCTGAATCAGAAATGCTGCCAAACAGCATCACAAACAAAGCTGGCAACTGAAAAAGCAGCCATGTCCAAGGCATCTGGATAAGTGAAATTTCTTATTAAAACATTGGATTTCAAGATTTTTGTGGGGCTTTTTTAGTGAAAACTGGAAGTTAATATGGTCATAGGTAAAAATTAAATGCTGCAGATGCTAAAAATCTGATTAAAAATTTTTTTTTAAATGTTGAAAATGTATTGCAGCTCTGTCTGCATCCAAGGAAAGAACAGATGAATTTATTTTTTGAGTGCAAATTTTTCTGTTTTACTCTGTAGATGCTGACTGAACCTTCTGTGTGTTACTAGCATTTTCTGGTTTCCTCCCAAAGAGCCTATTGTGGGCTCCTCTGTAACAGGTGCAGTAAAAACAGGCAGCTTTTATTTAAATACTGAACAAATCGATGTTCTTACCACTGTCAGGGAGGTGCATGCATCAGGCAGTACTTGTGTGCAGCTGCCACCCTCCAGCTTTATTCTTGAGCCAAACCATTTGAGAAGGGGGCAATTAAAGCAGCACGGTGGTCAGGCGGGGCAATTAAAGCAGCGCGGTGGTCAGGCGGGGCAATTAAAGCAGCGCGGTGGTCAGGCACAGCAATTCTAACTGCCATCATTACTCTTATGTCTGTTAGTAATAAAGTGGGACTAAGATCATGTCATCGATGAGAACTTCCAGGACAAAGCTAGGACAGGAATCGGGGTTCAGTGCTCATGGTCCTGTGGAAACAACAGCATTATAGTGTTCGTTTAGATTCCAGGGCTGCACAAGTTCATGGAAGCCTATGTAATCAACTATGTAGCTGCTTTATTTAAAATTTTCACTGATACACATGCACGAGACTTGGGGAGAACATTGTGTGGATCTGGGGAGGCAATGGCCTAGTGGTATTATCGCGAGACTATTAATCCAGAAACTCAGCTAATGTACTGGGGACCCGGGTTCGAATCCCGCCATGGCAGATGGTGGAATTTGAATTCAATAAAAAAAATCTGAAATTAAGAATCTACTGATGACCATGAAACCATTGCTGATTGTTGGAAAAACCCATCTGGTTCACTAATGTCCTTTAGGGAAAGAAATCTGCCATCCTTATCCGGTCTGGCCTATATGTGACTCCAGAGCCACAGCAATGTGGTTGACTCTCAAGGAAAACTAAGGATGGGAAATAAATGCTGGCCAGCCAGCAATGCCCATGTCACACAAATGAATTTTTAAAAATTGCTCAGTCTGATTGTCTGATCAGTCCACTTGCTCTGTTGCTGAACCAGCACAGATCCCCGGTATAAAGTACAGCATTCTGAGAAGGCTGAACGTGTGTGGGCAGCTTTTTAACGAGGTCAGTGACGAACACCATTCCTTCGCAACTGAACTCAAAATTCAGGCCAATAACTTATTGCATTTGGTCCAGGGGAGTTAGAATTCAGTGTTTTACAAGATTGTTCCATACAGCCAATAAACTGAATTCATAATCTGAAATCAACTGAATTAAAGTTAGCTCTCTAAATACCAGTAGTAACATTTTGGAGATCTGGCCCAAAAGAGAAATACATAAAATATTTCTTCTGCACATGTGCAATGATGCCATGTCAAAAAAAAGATGCCCAGTGCAAGGACTTGTGCAACAATCTGAGAGCATCACGAGGTTGTTAACATCAATCCCAGCAGCAAGCTCTATGCAAATCAATGTCAGCTTACAACTGATACCTGGGGTAACACATTTCCCCTCAGGCAGGGATTCCACAACTTAAGAGATCCTAGCATCATTCAAGACAATATTACTGAATGAATGTCAGTGCCAGTTGGTGATACATATTCATCAGACCAAGTCCTCAGGAATAGCAAAAACAAAACAATATATTGTTTTCCGCTCATCTAGTTCCCATCCCTCTAAGTAGATGCAGCAAACCCCTTAAACAAAAATTCACAAAATTCCTTTTAAGTGGTTATTCATAAGAGCGCTCTTCCTATTCAGGGACAAAATGCAACAAGTTATTGCCTGGATTTTGCTATCTGTGGTAAACATGATGTGGAGAACAGTGCTCACTACTGGCATCAGTAAAAGATTCCTTCAAAGGTTTAGCAGGCTCTAGGGTTCAGACTTCCTCTTTTCTGATGTCAGTTTGAATTCTATGCCTTCTACAGGGAATCTGTACTGTCCAGCAGCATGGGAAGAAGCAGACAGACTGATCAGTCAATAAGGTTGAATAATTTTCACAGGCAATGAAGCAGGAAATAAAAATGACACAAATTATTCATTACACTAATAAATAATATTCACACTAATAAACTAAATAAAGATTTGGACACATGGGATTTAGGGAGAAATGCAAATATCAGAACAAAAACTTGAATATATAAAAATCTGCAATCTTTAGATGTGTTTCTGAAGGAATAGGACTTGTAAAATTAATTTTACAGATCACAAGAGGTTGATCAGCAGTAATTATGATTTAGTACAACATTAAAAATTCAGCAATTCCTGTTTGAACGAGACCTAACTTTATTAATGTTCCTTAAAGTAAACATTCACAACAAATCTGTGATTTCTGAATAATTCCATCTGTAAAGACTGTAATAGCGCACCCTGTGGAGGATCAGAGTATCACTGACAGCAACTTTCAGATTTAACTTTAAATTGCACGTGTGCAGACGCCAGAAATTGATGTTAGTTTTACACCACAATTATGGCAACACTGACAGCTTCCCTGTTTACACTAGAAATACATGAAATTCCTTGGCACAGAAGTCAAAGGAAAACCATTGGCTGTGGTCACATGCACCTTTGCATCACCTTGCTTGAAAGAATTCTAGGGGAGATGTGAAGGGTCTATTTTGGTATGCTCCCATGGTGTGCAGAAAATGATAGATAATCCTTTATCCTTTAAATTATGTGCATCCCATTTCACATACTCTACCCCCAAGCACAGTTGTGTGGGTGAGTGTGCGTGTGTGTGTGCATGCACACGCATAGGGGGGTGGTATCTGACGCGCTTAGATTCAATTTAGTTCCAGATGGAAATAAAATGGTCCATAAACACACACAACAGAATAATCGTGTGCAGCTCCGACCATTTGCAACATCACAGTATTTTCAACTGAGCAGTTTCCCCGCAAGTTGAGAAATCTGTGCATGAAGATAAACGTCTTAAAAAGAATGAAAATCGTACTACTGGGCGGTTAGTTTTTCTATTTTAAAAAACTGCCCCTGGTTCAGCCAGAATATGAGTCCTGGAATAGAAAAGAAAATGCATTCCTAAGAAATTTCATTTGGCACTAAACTGCTATTCTCACTCAGAGACACCACACGAAGACAGCTATGGAGTTGGAAATGAATTCAGCCCAGTGCAGCAGAGCCTCTAAGATTGGCACACTAAATCAGGCAATATAAAGGGAGCTGTAATCTCCATCTGCAAATTCCATATCTCACTGGCGATTGCTTACTTGTTGATACTATAGCCAAAAATTAGAAGGGTTTCCCTTAGGAATACTGCCGCTCACTTTGATAAAAACTGAATTCATTTGAAAGAAGCTCAGAAGATCAAACAGAAAATGTCATGAGAAACCAACTACTTTGTCATATTAGTCCATATTCATTTTAATAGTTTGTTTTCAAAACAGAAAATCCTTGCTTTCCTCTTGTCCATTGGTATTTGCGCAGAAATGATACTGAGCTACATGTCAGAGATAGCGCAATATTAGAATGTATTGAAATAAATCCATTTAAAGTCTTTTTTGCTCGGACATTGCCGGAAAAACATATTTAAAAATCCCTTTCAAAGCCAACATTTCATTTATCTCTCAGGACACACCTATGGTTAAGGACATATTTCAAATACTAAACTGAATTTCAGGATGGATTTCTTTTGGAGTAAAACATATAAATGATTCAGCAATGACTTAAAGCTGACGTGCTTTACACCATCTAAGTAACTCTGCTAAACAGGGTAAATTTGGAGTCCAAGTATTCTGCAAAATCTCATGGCCCCAAGAACTTCAGTATGATCAGTATCACAATCATGTTAGTGGTTTCAATAGAAACAATCCACTCTGTTCCCCATAGTGAGGGAATCAAATAGAATTGTGTGCTATTAAGACATGTCACTCTTTTGACCTACAATATGTAATGTTTATCATTTGCTGAGAAAAAAAAGCACAATGATGCAAAATGAACATGGGACAGTGACAGAAGTATATCTGAAACTTTTTTTTCCTTGATTGCAGTATTAACATAAATAGAAGAATGTTTTAGAAAATAATGTCTGTAGAATACAATTTCTTTGCATTTAAGTAGAGATGACTATTAAATTATATCATATGATACATCATTTTTGTATGCAATAAAGTGAAATATTCATTTAGAAATTGTGTTTGAGTTTTCTATATTATTTCACGGAATTGACAGCATTTGATACATTTAAACAACAATGTGCATTTAAATAGAACCTTTAGCATAGAATAACATCTCAAGGTGCAACACAGATATAATCAGACAAAAACGGATGTGGATCCAATGAAAGAGACATTTGGAGCAATCAAATGCTTGTTCCAAGAGCTGTGTTTTGAGGAAGATCTTAACTGAGTTGAGGGAGGTGGACGCAGAAGGGTGTAGGGAAGAAGTTCCAGTGTGTAGGCCCTGAGCAACTACAGGCATGACCAGCAACAGTAAAAGTGTCAGAGCTGGGGAAACAGAGGGTTGGATAAGGTTAAAGCACAAGGTGTTGGGGGTGATGAGGGGCCATGGACAGATTTAAACATAATGAACTGTATTTTAAGAATGTCAATAACAAAAATGAGGTAAATAAACCCTCAACAATTAAGCAAGCCAAGCTTTTTTAGGAATAAACCAAATGGAGGAATATTTCCATGAACTAGACTTCCCCAACTGGATTTGATCACCTATTAAATATCTCAAAACTTTGATTGACATGGTAACCTGGGAGCTCATCTGCCTATCTTCTCAATGCTGAACCAACATGTTGAAAAAGAATCCTAAAAAAGAGGACAAGTACATTTTGAAAAAAACTAAAGGAGTGGCACTATAATGTCACCACAAAATATCAATCATCCTGACCATACATGAGTAATTTGGCTGCCACAGGATAGAAATCGTGTGCATTAGGATTAAGGCATGATGTTTTTTACGAAGTAAATATCAATTGGTCCAAATAGCTCATGAAACTATCTCTTTGATACAATCCTGTAGATATCAAGTGCAAGATTACATCTGCAAAATTACTTGAAGTGCTCCATCCCCTATAGACAAGTATTATTGCCTATATCAGAGTGCTAAAACAAATCTGCAATCTGGAAGAAATGTACTCTTTCCTTCCTGTGATCCCAGATAAGCGAGTGCGCTGATCTTCCACAAAGGTAAAGATATGGAAATTGTGTCCTATTAAGTATTTTACTTTTATAAGTCATTGTCATCATTCTTCAAATGAGGGAATATTCCACATTAGGTATTTCTTACCTTCTTGAGAGGTGACTGGCTATGAAGCTTTCCTCACATCAGTACAGGTATGCTTAGGATAGAAAGGCACATATCTTATTTACCGTTCTTCATTAGTGCTGCTAAATACTTAGAGATGCGGCTCAGGATAACCGATTTATTTTCCCCTTCACTGTCATAAGCCTAGGAGTGGTGGTTGGCTCACTATTTTCAATATCTCAACAACAAATAGTATTCTAAGATAAAGTCATAATACTGCGGATGCTGGAATCTGAAACAAAAAAAAAAGAAAATGCTGGAAAATCTCAGCAGGACTGGCAGCATCTGTGGAGAGAGAATAGAGCTAATGTTTCAAGTCTGGATGACCATTCATCAGTGCTGGGAAATGTGTCCATCATAATAGAATATTATTTCCAGGTTACACCTTAGATATTCTTCGGAATGTACTGTTTAATTCTGGTCAGTATGCCATAATAAAGTATTTTCAGGACTGTAAAGTATGCGGAGAAGAGCCTGAAGGCTGATGGACCCCTCTGTTAGTCTGTCAATTGTGTCTGTACAATCTGGATAGGAAAACTGCTGCAAGCTATCCTCAAAATAATTTTTGCAGAGTTTGATGATCCCAAACATTGACGATTATCCTACTTTCACTAATCTGTTTACTGGATTAAATTGATTCTTGTGCTGAACTACACATTCTTTTGAATAAGCAGAGATTACACAAGAACATTATGTTCAGGCTAAACAATTAATATATTAACAGTTTGAAGGAAATATGAAGGACAAGGAATTTGGTAAATTCCATCAATGCCACAAGAAAATGAGCTAAATCTGTAAGGTGTGATTACCTTTTAAACAACGAATTTGGTTTCAAGGTACTATAAATTAACAAATTCCGACTCCCCTGTGGGCTTGCTGTCAGTAAGAATTGAATCATTTACATAAGATAATCCTTTCTGTCAAACGAATCTAAGCAGCAAATACCCAGTTATTCATTTAAATTCTACTTGTCACATTTACATTCATAAATGTCATGTGATAATGCAACACCTATCTGAATACACTCGAGCAAACGTGGAATGCAACTACCAAGGAGAAGTTTCCCTTGTCCCCTCCCCCATCCCAGATTTTACATTCCATTGCAAACACATTGCTGCATCCTTTAGATGCAGATTACTAATCTATAAACAATGTCACATTCTGTCAAGAGTATATTTATTGTAAATATCCACAAACTTATTGTAACCCATTCCCACAAATATAAATCCATTAAGAACTAAAACTACTAAGAACTAATGTTAAAAGCACTTCCTACCATAATGTCAAAACAAAAAGGTTTCCTTCTAGTATAGGTAATTAAAGCAATGCATAGGTTTTGCTTCAAGTTAAGGTGGGGGTATCCAGGAACAATACTACTTTTTAACTATTCCTTCAAAGCGGATTTAAAATGCCACCTATCTGTTAGCTAGGCTATTAAGTTAGCATAAAGCTGCATGAACAAAACTCTTGGCAACTTAAACTCATAAAATAATTCATTGTAGGGTGGAATTCTCTCAACAAGCCTATGGCGGGTTTGGTGGCAGGCAGGGTGAATCTGGCAGGAGCCAAAGAGACAAACTGGCAGCATAAAATCATGTTGCAATTCTCCCACTGGCAGGTTAATGGTGAGTCACTCCTCCTTCTGGCAGGTGGTGTGAAAGCTATTTGCATCTCATGAATGCTCATTAAAACAGTTGCCCGCTGGTGTCCCCATCAGGCCTTTCAATCTTGTGTCATGCCAGCAGGAAATCAAGTCAGCATTAAACCTGATTGATAAAGGCTGGCATGTACACAAAGGCCCACAGTTCACCAAAGACATTAAGGTGAGTGCAACATGCAAAGTCTGCTTGCCATAGTGCTGTGTTGCTCCTAATGCCTGTATAGCACTCTGCCGGACAGACCAGTTCCTGCCCTCCATCTCCATGGCAATCTGGTTTTCATTGTGCTGCTGGACGCATAGACCCTCTTGTGTCATCAACTTGGATCAGTACTGCGCCTGGGGTTGGAGAGTCCTTCGTTGTTCCCCCAGTTCCACACACACCAATGTTTATCTGTACAGCAAGTGGGGGGTGGGTTGCGAGGTGAGTGCAAAGGTGGGGAGTGGCAGACAAAAACAAGTGGGGCAATGTGGAAGGAGTGCTGTGCAAGGAGATGGATGGGAGGGGAAGGACAAGGGCAAACCATGGCAAAGAGGTGGAAGGCGGCAGCAAACAATGGAAGGTAGAGGGAAGACCAAAGGGAGGAAGGGGGGACTCCAACAAGACACGACATGAGACCAAGGGGGTCAAAGGGCTAGCACATTTATAACTGAAAGGAGTAGGGGATACCCATAGATTGCGGGGTGGAAGCCTGTTAGTGTGGCACATTAGGGATGGTTCACATGAACTCCAAACAGGTCGTGGCTGCAATGCTTTGTGAAGGTTGCCGTTGTCCGTCATTCTGGCCAGCAGAACAGCCACCCACCACTGCACTTAGTCTCAAAATGGGAGAATTCCGCCTGTAGCTTCTTACAAACAACATTGCTCCTGTTAAGTACCCCAACTGCCTTGACTGCCCATTGTCTCAATAACAGAAATTCAAAGTGAACCATTTAATTTAAACAGTGGTTAACAATAAAATTAATGGATGTTACAAACCAAAAGTAAATCCTGAAAATAAGCAGAAGTATCAAAATTGTACAAGTATTTTGCCTTAAATTGTCTTAGCTTTTAAGATAAAGTGCCTTAAAGAGAAACAGTCACTTGCTTTCAAAGTGTGTGACAAGCCTCTAGGCTATCACTTTGGACTTTGGTTCTGTAATCAATTTTGTAATTATGCAGTTCTTGTGACTTTATTTCTTATGAATATGTATCACACTGTATCTTGTACACGTATCTTCTTATCCCACTTTTAACATACTGGTTGTCTCTATGCACTGATTTTTATACATTGTATAGATTTCATGATGAAATAACTTTGCAATTGAGGCAGTGTATCTCTTGTACTCTGTCATATTAAGTAATTTGATCCAGGCATCAACAGTTACTCGGAAGTCAGATAGGTGTTTGAACTCTCCAGAACACCTTTATGTACCACTTTAACATTTGGGATATGGAGGTCAAAGTATTAATTATGACAATATTCTTCTTAAATTACCTTCTGGTGCCTTGTTATCTTAGTGGAAGGCTTGTAAACAGGGAAAAACTGTAATGAGAAAGACTCACTCACAACTGACTGGCATCTTAAGGAACCAGTCAGGGGTTAACAGGAAGTGACATCAATAAGATGACTATCACCCTTAAAGGCCAGACTAATTATGCACCACTTAAACAATTAGGGACTGACCATGCATTGTCTGGATCAGAGCTCAGGAATACTATTGACCATGTATAGAGCTAGTGGTTTAAGGTTAATAAGCAGCAATTTTTAGCAGCCAGACAAGGAACAAGATGATCAACTTTGGTCAACAGAATAAGGGACAGCCGCAATCAATCAGGATTCATGAGTCAATGCTCCAGAGTGAAGTGACTATTTTCACTGCCTTTACCAATTATTACATGTTTGTGCTTATTGTAATTAAATTAATAAGTTCTCCACACCAGATGACCAGGTTTTTGCTGGTGATAGAGAGGGAGTGTTGCTCCCACAAGCCCAATTTCTGCCTTACTTTGGCGATACTCTCTTCCCAGTTTTTGGTGCATGCCCCCACCGCTCCAAACCATATCCCCAGCATCTTGAGGTAATCTGCCCTGACGGTGAAGGGGACAAAGGATCTGTCGGCCCAGTTCCTGAAGAACATAGCTTTGCTCTTGCCCCAGTTGACTTTGGCTCGAGGCCAGCTCGAACTGCTCACAGACTTGGAGGAGCCTGCGAACAGACGACAGCCACGTCATCCATGTAGGGAGGCTTTGACCTGCGTGCCTCCGCTGCCTGAGATGGTAACCCCTTTAATGCCTGGGTCCTTTCTGATGGACTCAGCAAAGGATTCAATGCAACACACAAAAAAGGATGGAGGACCTGATCTGAAAATTATCTGATTCCCACCCATTGATTGAAATTGCGCTACTGATGTCTGTGTAGAGCAGTTGGATCCAATTGCGGATTCCCTCCCCAAAGCCCATTTTGGAGAGCACATCCATCATGTAGGTGTGCGATATTCTGTCAAACGCCTTCTCCTGGTCTAGGCTGATGAGGCAGGTGTCCACCTGCCTGTTCTGCACGTAGGCGATCGTATCCCTGAGTAGCGCGAGGCTATCAGAGATCTTCCTGCCGGGTACAGCACAGGTTTGATCAGGATGGATCACTGACCCCAGAGCAGACTTGACCCAGTTGGTGATGACCTTGGCTAGAATTTTAGTCCATGTTCAACAGTGAGATAGGTCACCAATTTCTAATTTCTTCTCTTTCCCCCTTCTGCTTGTAGATGAGGGTAATGATGCCTTTCCTCATGGATTCTGACATGCTGCCTTCTAGAAGCATACACTCGTATACTTTCAGCAGGTCCGTGCCCGTCAAGTCCCACAACGCCGAGTAAAACTCAGCCAGTAAGCCATCGCTTCTGGGAGTTTGGACTTGACGGCCTTTGTCAGCTCATCCAGAGATAACGGTCTGTCCAGTTATCGTCGTCATCTAAGACCTCCATGATAGACGACAGGAAAGACTGGGAAGCTGTACTGTCTGTTGGCTTCAGGTTATACAATCCGGCATAGAAAGATTTGCAGATCCTCAGAATGTCAGACTGCGATGACTTTACAGAGCCATCTTCTTCCTTCAGGCTGCTGATCACAGAGCTCTCTCTGTGCACCTTTTGGAAGAAACAACGCAAGCACATTTCATCCTGCTCCATGGAGCGACCCTGGGTCGGAAGATGACCTTGGAGGCCTCCGAGGCAAAGAGTGAGGCTTGCTGGCTCTATGTGGCGCAGGTCTGGCTTATCCCCAAATCCTGTGCAGCAGCAGTCACCCAGGCCATCTTCAAATTTATCTGGAGATCTAAGATGGTTCGTGTCCAGAGGGAAGCAATGCATAAATCTCTGTAGAATGGAGGGAAAAATGTTCTTAACGCCGCCCTCATCCTGATGGCCACCTTTGTGTGCAGCTGCATCAAGCTGTGTGTAGATCCTCAGTACGCTAACAGCAAGTGCCACTGCTTTTTGAGGTTCTACCTGTCCCAAGTGTTGCGGAGGATGGGTCTGGCCACACTGCCGCGGAACACTCCAAGTAGTTGGACCGTACCGCAGCACCTGTCGTTCAAGGAGAAATCTTTCCAGAAACATACCTTTGACCATGTGGCGATCAAGCAGTGGTCAGCGCGTAATGTCCTTGAGGCCCTGAGAGAAAAGGAGATGATGGATCCTGTCGGATGGTTCCCTGAGCAGACTATCAGTGTCATCTGGCAGAATGCCTCATCACCAGAACTTACAAACAAGCACCAAAACCTGGCTTGGCTGGTGATGAGAAGAGCACTTCCCGTCAGATCCTTCATGCACGCTCGGGGTCTCAACACCACCGCACACTGCCCTCGAAGCGGCTGCGGGGTGATGAGACGGTCGCATACCTCCTTGTGGAATGTGCCTTTGCAAAGAAGGTTTGGAGTGAGATGCAGTGGTATTTGTCGAGGTTCACCCCGAGCAGCTCGGTGACGCAGGACTCTGTGCTTTACGGGCTGTTTCCAGGGACACACACCGAGCCAAATATCAACTGCTGCTGAAGGGTCATCAACTCGGTGAAGGATGCACTTTGGTCCACCGGAAACTTGCTGATCTTCCAGTGCAAAGATTTGTCCTCGACCAAGTGTTGCAGACTGGCACATTCCAAGGTCCAGGACTACGTGCTGAGGGACGCTCTCAAGCTTGGGGCAGCCACCACAAAGGCACAATGGGGAAAGGCCACAGTTTAAAGCCTTTCAACCAAGACAGACCGAGGACCCAGTAACTGTAGAAAACCCTCAGACTGCGTAACTGTGTGCTAATCTGTTAAAAACAGCACACAGTGAAATGTGACGAATGTGTATAGTTCGAAGAACTGAACTGTAATGAATATAATGTCTTGTAACTGAGCACCGTAAAGTATTGTACATATGATTGGTCTTTTTTTGCACTGTTTGTAATTATCAGAAATGTTGTTTTGCAATGGTTTATTTCAGAGTATTTATGAATAAAGTATATTTTTGAAATTAAAAAAAATTAACTTAAGTTCTGTGAAACTTGTGGTAGCACACTTGTACTCAACATGGTCTTTAGATTATGGGAACTGGAAGTACTTTTTAGATGAGTTATCCCAACTCAGTATGACAATTGTAATTGACAACTCTTTAAATTAAAGTTACCATAAGCCCCAGATCTTTACAACACCTGTCAGATTGTAAATGTTATTTCAGCACAAAATAACACTTCATGTTAATGTCTAATAAAGAGTTGATGTTATATCTAGAAAATAGAATCAAAGCAGCACCAAGTTTCTCAATGGACCTGCAATTAGCTCACAAGGTGTCACTTTGCAATCATTTTCCAAAACTTACCATTATCTTCAGGCTTTTTTTTTCTAAATGTATTCATGGGATGTAGGTGTCACTGGCAAGGCCGGCATTGATTGCCAAACCCCTAATTATCCTCAAGGTGATGATCAGTTGCTTTCTTGAAACACTGGAGTCCATGTGCTAAAGGCACTTTCACTCTGCTGTTGGTAAGGAGTTCCAGGATTTCCAGCAGCGATGAACAAATTGATGAATATTTAACCTAAATATTCAGAGAAAAGTTTGGAACAATTCTAATGGTGCCAATGACAATGAGAAATCTCCTATGATCTCTACTGGAGATTTGTTTCTGGATTCTCCTCAAAACTCTGATAGCAGCAGAGGATACCAGGGCACTCACATAAATCAAAAAAGAGAAAGCTTTCGAAAAGAAATCATACTTCAATATGCATTGCCATAATCAATCAACTTGCAGCTGGGCTGCAATGCGATGATTAGAGCTTTCTTCTGACACAGACTTTTAAGAAAGCGGTGTTTCAGGTACAGGCTATGTATATTCCAACAAAATGGAAAGTTAGAAACCGAATCCAGGCTCCTTGCTTGATGAGCAAGATAGAGAAAATGATGAATGACGCATGTCAAGTGAAGTGAGAACTAGATAGAGAGGCAAAGTGTAGAGGAGAAGACAGGCAAAGAGAAAATATCAGAATGAATGGCATTAACATAAAAGATAACCCAAAAACTGCTAGCAGCATGTAAATAGTAAGCAAAGGCAAGGTTGGGCCTATTTGGAACTAAGAATAACTGAGTGCAGGGTAAGCTAGAATATTTAATGAGCACTTTGTATCAGTGTTTACTAAAGAGGAGCATGCTGTAGCAGAGATGATAGAGGTACTGAATGGGATGAAGGTTGATAACATAATGCTTTTTCATTTGCAGAATGTGGGCATTGCTGGCTAGGCCATTCCCAATTTCCCTCGAGAAGGTAGTGATGAGCTGCCTTTTTCTTAACAGGCCATGTGTTATGAATGCATGCATGGTGCTTTTCAGGAGGGAATTCCAGGATTTTGACCCAGTGATAGTGAAGGAATGGCGATGTAATTCCAATTAAGGATAGTATGGGGGCTTGGAGTCGAACTTGCTGGTGGTAGTGTTCTTCTAGGCAGTAGAAGTCTTGGATTTGGAAGTTCCTGTTTTTTAAAGTTTATTTGTTAGTGACACAAGTAGGCTTACATTAACACTGCAATTAAATTACTGTGAAAATCCCCGTGTCACTAAACTCTGGCACCTATTCGGGAACACTGAGGGAGAATTTAGCATGGGCAATGCACCTAACCAGCATGTCTTTGGACTGTGGGAGGAAACCACAGCACCCAAAGGAAACCCAGGCAGACACGGGGAGAATGTGTAGACTCCGCACAGACAGTGTCCCAAGCCAGAAATCAAACCTGGTTCCCTGGTGCTGTGAGGCAGCAGTGCTAACCACTGAACTAGCTGGGGAGCTTTGATGAATGTTAGAGTATTTTAAATAACATCAGGCCAATTAGTTTAACATCGGGTAATGTTTGAGCAACACTAATGAGAAAAAATTAACTGGCATTTAGAGAAGCTTCAGTTATGGCACAGTGGCTCGCACTGTTTGATTCCTGGCTTGGGTCATTGTCTGTGTGGAGTTTGCACATTCTCCCCGTGTCTGAGTGGGTTTCCTCCGGGTGCTCCGGTTTCCTCCCACAGTCCAAAGATGTGTAGGTTAGGTGCATTGGCCATGTTAAATTCTCCCTCAGTGTACCCGAACAGGCGCTGGAGTGTGGAGACTCGGGGATTTTCACAGTAACTTCATTACTATGTGAATGTAAGCCTATTTGTGACTAATAAATAAACTTTACTTTAATTAAGGAGAATCTGCAAAAATTGGGAAAAGGTAGATCGTTTGATTATCCTAATTTTTTTGATTAAGTAACAAAGAAGGTTAATGAAGAAAATGTAATGGATGTTGTCTATAGAGTTTAAGAAAGCATTTGAAAGTACCATGTGGGCTGCATAACAAAACTGAGACTCAGAAATAGAAGGGCAAGAACCCAGTTCAATGAAAAATTGGCTTAAAGGCAGGAAGCAGCAAGTCATGGCGAATGGTTGATTTTCAGAATGGAGGATTGTAAAAGGTGGTGTGCCCAACTGTCAATGCTAGGACCAATGCTTCTTTCAATACATATGAACGACTTGAATACTGGAATGCAGGATAAAATTTTAAAATTTATGATACAAAACTGGGGGTATAGTAAACAGTGAGGCGGATACTAATGAGCAACAAGACCTAGGTAGGCTGGCAGAATGGGCAGGCAAATGGAATTTAATACTGAGAAGTGAAAGGCGATATCTTTCAGGCAGAAAGGTAAGGGAGAGTCTCTGTGGAGTTAAAGGCACAGTTTGTAAGAATGTGCAGTGCCAAGGAATCTGGGGGTTTCAAGTTCAAGACTTTCGAAGGTGTCAACGCATATTGAGAATATTCAACATAGCAAATGGGATCTGGACTTCATTAGAGATATTGGCCAGAATTTTACTGGCCCGTCCACCACAGGAATCGGAGTGGGCGAGGGGTGGACCATGGAATAGTCTGTTAACCTTGGGCAGGATTTTATGGTTTCGGAACAAATGAGGCCGTAAAATCCTGCCCTATGTGCCTCACCCACCGCAGAGTGGCAATAAGAGCTGGATTTCCACTTCGCTGCTACTTTTTTTTAACCTTGAAATCTTTCTGATCCTTTCTCATCCAACCTTCTGACTCAGGCCAGGTGAGAACTGTGCAGGTCTGTGCGCTCCCTGGACCAAATGCTTCAGAGTCTGATGCAAGGAGGCCATGCCACGTTTTCTACTGGAACCAGGTAGGTTCAAAGGTCCACTCACTTACCCACTTTCAAGCCAGTGAGAAAGTAGGTTTTGTCAGGTAAGTGGGTATAATTTGGGTGTGGACTGTTGGGCACTCATGGGGTTATGAAGAGGGGAGCTTGGATTAGGTTGTACCTGGGGAGATGGGAGGGGGGGGGGGGGCTAGTCAGGGCTTGGAGGGAGTCTCGGGGCAGGGGTGCAGTAGTGCCATGGTGGACAGGGGGAGGGAATCCCTGGAAGTTAGGGGGGGATTGAATTGGTGTGGGACTGTACAGTAGTTATCCAGAAGCGAGAAATGGTTTTAATTATTCTTCTGAGAGCTACTGATGCAATACATTAGGAACCATCTGAAGTTTGTGATTTAAATCACATTTTGGTAGTGCCCAGTGCAGGGCAATTGCCCATGGGAAGTTTGCACTTCCTTGATTTGATTTATTGTCACATGTATTAACACAGTGAGAAGGAAGTGCAGAATGTAGTGTACCAGTCATAGCTAGGGTGTAGAGAAATATCAAATTAATGCAAGGCAAGTCCATTCAAAACTCTGAGCAGCAGCAGGGAAGAAGCTGTTCTTGAGTCGGTTGATACGTGACCTCAGACTTCTGTATCTTTTTCCCGAAGGAGGAAGGTGGAAGAGAGAACGTCCGGGGTGTGTGGGGTCTTTAATTATGCTGGCTGTTTTGCCGAGACAGCAGGAAGTGTAGACAGGGTCAATAGATGGGAGGCTGGTTTGCGTGATGGATTGAGCTACATTCACGACTTTTTGTACTTCCTTGCGTCTTGGGGAGCAGGAGCCATACCAAGCTGCGATACAACCAGAAAGAATGCTTTCTGTCATGCATCTGTAAAAGTTGGTGAGCGTCGTAGCTGACATGCCAAATTTCCTTAGTCTTCTGAGAAAGTAGAGGCGTTGGTGGGCTTTCTTAACTATAGTGTCGGCATGGGGGACCAGGACAGGTTTAGTGATCTGGACACCTAAAAACCTGAAGCTCTCGATCCTTTCTACTTCGTCCCCATTGATGTAGACAGGGGCGTGTTCTCCTTTACGCTTCCTGAAGTCGATGACAATCTCCTTCGTTTTGCTGACATTGAGGGAGAGATTATTGTTGCTGCACCAGTTCACCAGATTCTCTATCTTATTCCTGTACTCTGTCTCGTCATTGTTCGAGATCCGACCCACTACGGTGGTGTTGTCAGCAAACTTGAAGTTAACCTTAAATTTTGCTGTGCAAACTTTACCTGGGAACTTTGGGAAGGAAAAACTTTTGTTTTTTATTTTACACAGTGGGTGACAATGAACTGAAATCCTGCCCGCAAGGAAGCGGAAGGCAGAAATTTGAAAGGCAATTAGATATGCATTTGAATGAAATAGACTTGCAGCGCTGCAGGGTTAGAGTGGGGGAATGAGGCTGACTGGATTGCTCTACGGGAGCTGGCATAGATTCAATGGGCCAAATCTCTTCCTCCATAATTTGTCTTGCATTCAAGCAAAATGTTGCTTTCCATAAATCACGGGGATTCTTTGAAATCTATGGAAAAGCCAAAAACAAATAACTACAATTTATGAGGAAATGTTAAAAGTAGGAATATTGTCATCTGCAATATCTCTAACAGTTCAGCCAATGTAATTAATTCAATACTTCATTCTTTGTTAACCTGCTTAATTTAACCAAAATATCTGTGTTAGCCTTCAAGCAATTGTTGACTTAATTTCTGGGCAAAGAGATTGACAGAGAATGAAGAACAAACATTTCCCATTGCCATGGTCTTACTATAAAGCTACTTACATTGTAATGGTCATTTTTTTCACAAAAACAATTACCTTTCCTTAGAAATGTAGCTTGTTTGTTTCATGTTTTAAACCATATTTAGACAAGGTCATGAAAAGGTATGCCTTATTTTGTCACATATACTTTCATGTGTAACTTCGTCAACAATTAATTTAAAGACCTGATTGGAGCACATATCTTTTGCGATGTTATAGAACAGGTAAGTAATCATGGAAATTTATCTGAGAACTACTCCAAAAGAAAAACTTTAGTGATCGATTTACACAATCATTTAAATAAAAGGAGCTTTTACTTTGCACAACAACTTAGAAGGTGGTGCACTGCAACAAGGAAATACATTCCCATTTCTAAATTAATGCATGTTGTTATTAATATACAAGTCAACCACCAACTTGCAGCAAGGAAAAGATAACCACTGAATTGTGAATCACCTCAAGATGATTTGTGTCACTCCAACATTAACTTTGAGAAAACAGCATCTGATCCTCAAACTCCACGATTTCCATGACATTCCTGCATGCTCACATCAATTGACCACAAAACTCAGCAAAGAAAGTGAAGTCCATTAATCATTAGTGCAGGAACCCTTCAGATTGCATAGCTTTTCTACATTAATTGTAGTCACGACAATATTCTTGCTTCTCACCTTTATTCAAGTATTTCACAGCAGTTGGCTTACAAATTACAGTAAAAGTATTCCAAATTCCAAAGTTTAAAAACAAAACATTTAAATAACTTATTATCTCACACTAATGTGAAATTCAAAAAATGGAAAGTCATTTTAATACAATGCGCAATAACTATAGAATTCAATATATAGCATAGTTAATGTTGCAAAGCTAAGCAATCAAACAAAAAATAGACACACACCTTTATATGAAACCAAAACAAGACACCAATGACTAGGAAAAGAAATGTACAAATACAACAGCCAATGCTGCTTTTCAAAGGAATTCAAGCTTATATTATGATGAATCCCATGTTCATCTACATGACCTGGCATTCCCATATTCAGTGGAGGTGGGATTATGAAACACGTGACATAAAACAAATGCAAAAGACAAAATACATCCTCTGTTGAAAGGAATCTAGATAAAACAAGTTGGCATGGGGGAAATCAGGTAAGGGAGGAGATTTAAACGATTATTAAATTTGGTACAACACACGTAAAAATATTTTTAGGTTTTGTTTGATGCTACCAATGCTGCTACTGGCACAGGACGTAAAATTGCAAATGGAATAGAGAACAAACAATTCATTTCAAAAACAGTAAGGATGCAGCAGTTCCTGAGACCTATTTAACCCTTTTTAATCAGAAACGTGCTACAAAATTCAGCTTTTTTCAACAAATGTACAGTTTGTAATAACAATTTCCCAAATTTGTTCCATAAAAAATGCTGTTAGTTTAGTGTAGTTTAGATTGTAAAATACCCTCTTGCAGTTATACTTCTTCAATAAATAGGTAAGGAAAACATCACTGTGAAAACGTACGTCAATGAAATTCATGTGAGTTCCTATTAGTCTTATTAAATTTCTATAAACTTTTATTTCTCTACATTTTAAATAGATAGTCCCAAGCAGTCATTTTACTGAAATTTATTTAAGTTGGGAGTTCAAGAATCAGATGGGAATTCTGAAGAGCACTTTGGATTACTGCAGTTTCTTGAAGCCAAAAATTTGCAAGTTGTATGAGGAACTGCAAAAATGTCTCATCAAGTACCTTAGCTTTAGAAAGTAAACTGTAGTACGTACACACTACTTACAGTATTCAGCAAACACTGATGGTAACTGGTAAACTGTGTGACTGAAAAAGCTGAGGTAGCTCAACATATAGCTGCAGTAGTCCAAGATCACTGTTCTTTTGTGAGTATGTTTTGCATATTTTGTTATAATGCACCTTATCCTGTGAAGAGGCTGTAGTGGATGTTTGGATAGTGGGTTTTGTAGCACTGGACCTGCAATTGTGTTAATTCTCACATTGTGTGCTTAGAAAGAAAGAAAACAAAACACCAGCTTCAGTTCAGAAATAAAGCCTACACTATGATAGCAGTCAGTGGCTTTAAATTACTCTCAAAATTGCATCCAGTTACTCCAGCAATTTATCATGACGCAAGCATCGACAGGGTTTAATCCACTACAAAATGAACATTCAAAACTCCAAAATCCATCAATATAAAAGCGAATCTTAAGCTAAATGTTGTCAAAAATTAATAAAATAGGCTGAATCACTCTATCCAGTTTCTTAAGTTATGAAGTTCTGCTCCATTGCATTCAATGATGGCAAGTTAACGTTGGGGAGAAAAACCAATGAGAACCACCTTTATATTTTATAGCACCAGACTGTGCAACAGTGATGGCAAGTGGTTTTGAATGTGTAATCTCAATCATGTCCAGTTTGGTTCTGTAGGCTGGTCTGTTCCAGGTACCTGAGACAATAGCACCAATTCACAAAGAGAGAGATTAAGACCTAGGCTCTGAATGTTGCTGAATGGCTCAGAAGGCTGCTTCCCTGCAAGCAGTTTATATGATGAACCTGCTCCTCTTCAAAGGTTCACAGGAATGTCTGAAAGGTCTTTAACAGATTCTCCATTTCCTACATCAATTAAAATCATAAAAATGTATTAATAAGCAGCTTTCAAACTGCACCACACTGTTATAGTTTTGCAGTGGAATAAACACTGACATGAAATATAAAAATGAAGGGCGAGAGCATTCTTTTCAATGCAAACTATTTTCAGCATTTAACTTAAAAAAGGTAATTCATTTAAATTCCCCAATCATTCCACCTGTAGAAAATAGATTTCAAAAATAAAACCAATTATCTGCTCAAGTGAAAAAGACCCATGTAGGAAGTTTCATCAAATAACAAAAACACAACCTAGAACCCCAGTATATCTATAAAACGGTTTAATGGGGTGAATGATATTTTAAAGTTCACAGAAGGTGAACTACGGTAGGTTTCATGGAGTGTGAGCGTCTCTCTCTCTCTGTCTGTCTGTATGTGTGTCTGTTTCCCACTTATGCGCACCTGACTTGAGAAAGAAAGCCCAGGCCATAATATTTCTGTTCGCCCAACTGTAATTAGTTACCTTAAAGTGAATATCAAGTTGAACTTAAACCCACTGCTTACCTCAAGCAAATGGGATTTGTCATATTCTTTGCGATGACGATAGATGCATTGACTAAGCAAAGAATAAAGCTTTTCGAGTTGATCAACCGTAAAATTATTGCTCTTCTTAGTGGCCAACTGGAGAACATGCTACAAAAGAAAATTCAAGTCATCTCGTTAGGTTCAACTTCCTGCAAACCATAGATGACTTCAGAACAGGAGTCATGATCTTCTAGAGTATGAGATCTTCAATGATTACACTATTGACTTCAAAGTCCTTCTGATCAATATTCATCAATTCTTTTTTACTAACTATTCCACAAACTTCTAACAGAATTTAAATTTTAAAAAGTCAGTTAACTAAACCCTAAATATTGGAAAACTGATGCTGAAACAATCCATTCAACCTGAAATTCATGCAACATCAAAAATATAAACACTTCCCATGGATAGCAGCTTCCAGAAAGGACCTCAGCGGAATTATTTACTTCTTGAGACAGAAAGCTATCAGCAAATTTGAATGCAACTAACATAAAGGCACAAATTAAATTTGAGGAATGTCATGCATCATTGTCAATGGCTTAAAACATATAATCAACAAAGCTTTGAAATAGATTATCTGCAACCATCTTCAGCCAGATATACTGGTTGGATGATTCATTTCAGCCTCCTTCTGGGGTCCCCAGCATCACAGAGGTCAGTCTTCAAATGATTCAACACACTCCACGTGAAATCACGAAATGGATGAAGACACAGGACATTGCAAAGGCTGTGGGCACTGACAAAATTCCAGCAATACTGCTGAAAACGTGTCCTCCAGAACGAAGTAGGCCCATAGCTAAGCTGGTCTAGTACTGTGACAACACTGGCATCTACCGACTATTATGGATAGGAGGGCATTAATTTAAATGGCACTAATTTCTCCTCTCACCACCTGTTTTGATTTGCTTCACTCTTTATAAATGGTGGCATATTTTGGTTTTGGTGCGATTCAATTTTCCACGAATAATCCCACAACAAACTTGAGATACAATGAACTCAAAGGGTTCATTTATTTGCACGCATTCAAATGTGCAGATAGTAAAGAGAGGGAAAAAGAAATATTTAAAGTAGAGATCACAAAGAAATATTGTTTCACATGGCTTCCAGAATCCCGAATCCAGAAGCAAAGTCTAATTAAGTATTTATTCCATCACAGAGATCAGTGCTGAAAACCAATGTTGTAGAATTCACTTTTCTGGTGGTATGGACTTCACAAGATGAGACGGGCACAGAGATGAATCAGTCTTGTCAGCAATGGTACAGAACTTCCAGCAGAAGCAGGGTAGGTGAGGTCAAGTGTTCAAACCAAGGCCAGAGCTCATATGGTATGATGCTAAACAGCAGACTGAGCTATGCAGCTCAGCAAGGCGCTAATTTAACTAGCCAGCAGCTTAAGTCATGTGTCATTACCTCATCATAAGGTCTTCAACAAAGGACATTTATCCTGGACCTGGAATTCAGCGTGGTCTTCAGGACTACCAGTATGGGTTAAAGTGAATGTTTGAAAGGCCATTGTCTTAAGATTCTCCATTGCAAATACAAAAAGGCCTTCCACGCAGCTCCTTTTGAAGTTGGGCTGTACAGTTCCCAAAGATAATGAGGTGTGAGATTTCTGAAACTGCAAAGTGACTTCAAAAACCCTCCACAAGTTATAGTTATACCGAGAACAAAGACGACGGTGCGGTTGTTGGAGGTCAATCATCTCAGTCCTGGGACATTGCTGCAGAGGTTCCTCAGGGTAGTGGTCTAGGCTCAACCATCTTCAGCTGCTTCGTCAATGACCTTCCATCATAAGGTCAGAAATGGGGATGTTTGCTGATGATTGCATCACTCAAAACCCCTCAAATACTAAAGCAGTCTATGTCCATATGTAGCATCCATATGCAGCAAGATCTGGACACTATGAGGCATGAGCTGATAAGTGGAAAGTAACATTCGTACCACATATGTGCCAGGCAATGACCATCTCCCCATGATATTCAACAGTATTAACATTGGTGAACCCTCTCTATCAACATGCTGGGGGTTACCATTGATCAGAAACTGAACAGGACCAGCCATATAAATACTGTAGCTAAGAGGTCAAAGGCTGGGAATTCTGCAACAGGTATCGCACCAGCTGACTCCACAAAGCCTGTCCACCATCCACCAGGCACAAGTTGGGAGTATGATGGAATACTCTTCATCTGATTGGATGCATGCAGTTCCAAAAACACTCAGAACAAAGCAGCCCACTTGATTGTGAACCCATCCACCACCTTAAACATTCACTCCCTCCACCCCCACTGACGCAGTGTCAACAGTATGCACCATCTACAAGATACACTGCAACAACTGAAAGCTACTTTGACAGCACCTTCCAATCCCTCTACCACCTAAAAGGACATGGGCAGCAGATAGAGAAGATTACACCAGCTGCAGGTTTCCCTCCAAGTCATTCAACATCCTGACTTGGAAATATATTGCCATTTCTTCACCGGCACTGGGTCAAAATCCTGGAACTCCCTCCCTAACAGTACTGTGGATGTACTTACACCACATGGCTTGCAGCACTTCAAGAAGGCAGCTCATCACTACGTTCTCAAGGGCAGTTAGGGCTGGGCAATAAATGCTGACCTAGCCAGCGATGCACACTCTCCATGAAAGAATTTTAAAATGTGCTGCAGCATTTATACTAGGTGAAGCTTGAAGGCTGTTTGCCTTCATTTGAGGCACTTGCCCAAACACAAAATTGGCCTCGCAAATCTGTTGCTGAAAAACAGTCTTCTCCTTTGTCAAACTGACTTTACTGAGGAAAATCTGGAAGCAGCTGAAAAGTAAAACCTTAAGTCAAATGCATCAGCTAAATTACAAAGTCTCTTTTTTCTTCTCTCCTTTCTAGAGAGGAACTGACCTAATCTAGGTGGTTGCAAAATTGCAGCCTAATCTCCCTTCCTGCCTAACAGAAGACAAATAGACGTAAACATTTCTGTAACATGTAAACAGAAAGAAATTAGTGAAAGTAATGGTGGGCTCTTTAGAGACCGGTCAAATTACAATGCAGAATAAGAAGTGACAGAGATATTTAAGTGCATCTGTTTACAGGTAGAAAACATTATGGAAATAATGGGGAACCATGGGTCTAGCAAGAATGAGGAACTTAAGAGTTCAGTATAAGAAAAGAAATAGTACCGCAGAAATTAACGGGATGAAGTGACAACAAATCCTTGGATCCAACACCTGCGTTCTTGTATTTTAGAGGTAACCTCAGAGGTGGTGGCTGCGTTAGTTTCGATCTACCAATATTCTAAATTCTAAAACAGTTCCCAAGAATTGGAAGGTAGCAAACACGATTGTGTTGTTTAAGAAATGAGGAAAGAGAAAACAGGGAGCTAAAGACCTGCTAGCCTACTATCAGCAGTTGGTAAAGTGCTGGAATCTATTTAAGGACATGACTGTGGATGTGGTATACTTAGATTTCTCAAAAAAACATTCGATAAGCCGCCCCCACAAGAGGTTATTACATAGAGTTAGGGCTGATGAGATTGGAGATGGATTAAGGATTGGTTAACATAGAATCATAGAAACCCTACAGTAAAGAAAGAGGCCATTCGGCCCATCGAGTCTGCACCGACCACAATCCCACCCAGGCCCTACCTCCATATCCCACCCACTAATCCCTCTAACCTACGCATCTCAGGACACTAAGGGGCAATTTTAGCATGGCCAATCAACCTAACCCGCACATCTTTGGACTGTGGGAGGAAACCGGAGCATCCGGAGGAAACCCACACAGACACGAGGAGAATGTGCCAACTCCACACAGACAGTGACCCAAGGCGGGAATCGAACCCAGGACCCTGGAGCTGTGGTTACCGTGCCGCCCATAAAGAAAACAGAGTGGGAACGAACAAGTCAGTTTGGCAGGCTGTAACTCGCAAGGTCCAGTACTCAGACGGTGATATTTACAACCTATATTAATAAATTAGAGGCAGAAATGAGTGCAAATTATCCAAATTAATATAGGAATGTAAATGATGAGGGGGGCACAAAGAATCTACAGGGAATGCTGCCAGTTGCAGAAGCTTGAGCATCACTTGAGCTCTGGAGTTCAGAGCTCGAACAGTGACTGGGGTCACTGTGGCACATCCGCAAGGCTGAGAGCTACATGGGTAATATGTTCAGAGAAGTGGTCACACAGCAGCTTAAGGGCCTGGAGACAGAGAGGGAATGGGTGACTACAGCCAATCCAAAAGAACTAGGCAGATAGGGCAGCAGTCTCATTCAGGAATTGTTTTTCTGTTTTGGAAGCTGCTAGGGGTGCTGATTTCTCAAGATGAGTGCAGTAAGAACCAGGTTTGTGGCACCACTCGCAGCTTGGCTGTACAGGAGGGGAGGAAGAAGGGGAGAGCAATCATGATTGGCAATTTATTAGTTAGGGGAACAGACAGACGTTTCTGTGGCCATAGAATGTGGTCTTAGACATGACTCCAGGATGGTATGTTGCTTCCCTGGTGCCAGGGTCAAGGACGTCACATAGTGGCTGCAGGACATTCTACTGGGGAGGGTGAACAGCCAGAGGTCGAGGTCCGCATTGGTACCATGATTTAGATAGGAAAGGGGGGGTAATGAAGCCCTGCAATGATAATTTAGGTAGCTAGGTAGAAAATTAACAAGCGGGACCTCAAACGTAATAATCTTCAGAATACACCCAGCGTCGTGTGCAAATAAGCACAAAAATAGGACGATATGGCTGGAAATGTGTGGCTGGAAAAATGGTGCAGGAGGGAAAGTTTTAGATTCCTGGGACACTGGAACTAGCTCTGGGGGAGATGGCACTTGTACAAGTGGATGAATTACCCCCGAACAGAGCTGGGACTGAGTTCCTTGCTAATGCTTTTGGGAGGGTTTTAAACTAACTCAGCACGTGTGGCAAATATTAGAGGGGAATACCAGGGTGCATAAAATGCTGGAAGAAACACATGGCACTAATATAGAGAATAGTATGTTAATAGGTGAATTTGGAGTAAGGGATAAATTAATGAAGTTTAAATGAGGGTTACTGTGCATGTATGGGAAATCAGAGTGTAGTAAATAAGATTGGGGATAGCAAATAAGATCAGGGAGTTACAGACACAGATTGTGTTGTGAAAAGATGGAACGGGATTCTCTGATCGCATTCGTCCCACGACCACTGCCAGCAAGAATGGAGAATTTGGTGCTCAGCCAGAGATCCATTCACTACAGCAGGAACGGAGAATCCCAGCCGTGGGCGAATTTAGAGGTTTTCGGCAATGATTTTGTAGTGATAACAGAAGAGCAGGACTGAGTGTTAAATATTCCTGGGTACAAAGCGAAAAGATACGAAAGGATGGCAGTATTGGTTAAGGAGAGCATTGCATATCTAGAGAAAGACAATGTCCCAGAGAGTTCAAGGACAGAATCAATTTGGCCAGAGTTAAGGAACAAAAAGGGTGCAATTACATTGCTCGGTGTAGTCTTTAGACCGCCAACTAATGAGAAGGCTTTAGAAGAACAAATCTGACGGAAAATTACAAAGAGATGCAAACATTATAGTGTAGTTGTAATGGGGTATTTATTTACCCGAATGTAGACTGGGACAGTGATAGTATAAATGGCGGAGGAGAGCAAAAGTTCCTAGATTGTGTTCAGGAAATTTTTCAACAGTCGTATGTGCCTTATTCTTCAAAAAAGGTTGCACTGTTGCGCCTGGTTCTTGGAAATGACGTGGGCCAAGTTGATCAAATGCCAGTGGGGGAACATTAAGGAGACAGTGATCATTGTATTGCAAGGTTTAGGATGAAGATAGAAAAGGATAATAGGCAATCCAGAGCAATAATTATTAACTGTGGGACTTCAGTCAGGCAAGACCCGACCTGGGCTGGTTGAAATGGAATGAAAGTTTGGCGGGAAAAACTGTAGCTGAACAATGGGCTACCTTCAAAACAATGGTCTGGACAGAGATTTGCCCTAGGGCAAACAAATCCAGAGCCCCCTGGATGAAATGGAGATAGAAATTAAAATAAGAAAGAAACAATGTGCTTATGACAGGTTTCAGGTAGAAAATACAGTTGAGAACCAAGAGGAACACACAAGATTCATAGGGGAGTTGAAAAAGCACATTAGAGAAGCAAAGAAGGATTATGAGAAAAGATTGGAAGCCAAAAAGGGAAATCCCAAAATATACTGTAAGTATATAAATAGTAAAAAGGTGGTAAAAGGGGGAGGAGGACTGATTAGGGACCTAAAAGAAAATTCACACATAGAGGCTGGCGGCATGGCTGCAGTATTAAATGGATGCTTTGCACCCATCTTTAACCAGGTCATTGGTGACAGACAAGGAAACCCTATCCCTGGAAGGGTTCAAAATTGATAAGGAGCAAGTGTTTAATAAACTGTTGCTACTCAAAGTTGACAAGGCACCGGGACTGGATAGGATGCAACTAAGGATATTGAAGGAATTGAGAATGGAAATTACAGGAGTGCTGGCCATAATCTTGTAGTCTTCTCTAGACTCAAGGGAGGTGCCAGAGAACTGGAGAACTGCAAATGTTTCGCCCTTTTCAAATAAGGCTGTAAAGGTAGCCCCAGCCAATAAAGACCAGTTAGTTTCACATCAGTGGTGGGCAAACTTCTAGAAACAATTATTTGCGATCGAATTAGTCACAAGGAAAAATGTAGGTTGAGTAAAAAGAGCCAACATGGATTTCGAAAGGGGAAATTGTGTTTAATTAACTTCTGAGTTTTTCGAGGAGGCAACAGAAAGGGTCAATTAAGGCAGTGCTGTTGATGTGGTGTACACTGGACTTTCAGAAGGCATTTGATACAGTACCACACAACAGACTTGTGAGAAAAGTTATAGCTCATGGAATAACAGGGTCAGTAGCAATGTGGATACAAAATTGGCTGAATAATAGGAATCAGAGAATAATAGTCATTATTGGGCGGCACGGTAGCACAGTGGTTAGCACTGCTGCCTCACAGATTCAGAGACCCGGGTTCGATTCCTGGCTTGGGTCACTGTCTGTGTGGAGTTTGCACATTCTCCCTGTGTCTGCATGTGTTTCTTCTGGGTGCTCCAGTTTCCTCCCACAGTCTAAAGATGTGCAGGTTAGGTTGATCGGCTATGCTGAATTGCCCCTTAGTGTCCCAGGATGTGTAGGTTAGAGGGATTAGTGGAGTAAATTTGTGGGGTTAGGGCCTGGGGTGGGATTGTTGTCGGTGCAGACAGGATGGGCTGAATGGCCTCCGTCTGCACTGTAGGGTTTCTATGATTTCTATGTATATTTAATGTGATTTGTAGTGGTGTTCCCCAGGGGTCAGTATTGGTTTTCACTATACATATTAGTGATCTAGATCTTCAAAACAATTTTCAAAGTTTGCGGAGGATACAAAACTTGAAAGTTTTGCAAACTGTAAAGACGACAGTGCGGAATTTCAAAAGGATGTAGATAAGTTGGTGGAAGTTGGGAAAACGTATGCATTTGGAGCTACCTGGGTGTCTTTGCCCATGAATCAGCAGGTTAGCACAAAGATACAGCAATCAGTAAGACAAATGATATGCTGGGTTTCATTACAAAGGGCTTTGAATACAAGAATAAAGAAAACTTACTACAATTACACAAGACATTGGTGAGGCCACACCTGGAATAATCTGTGCAGTTCTGGTCTCCTTCCCTAAGGAAGGACATAATTGATTGAGAAGACTAGGCCTATATTTCCTGTGCTCCAAAAGCCTGAGAGATGATTCAATTTAAACATATAAATTCTTATGGGACTTTTCAGGGTAGATGCTGCAAAAATGTTTCCCCTAGCTGGGGAAACAAGAACACAGGGTCAAAATCTTAGAATACGATACAAGCCATTTAGAACGGAGTTGAGGAAAAATTTCTTCACTCAAATTGTTGTCAATGTTTGGAATTCTCTATCCCAAAGAGATTTGAATAACTCAGTTTTTGAGAATTTTCAAGACAGGTTGGTCTTTTAAGTACTAAGGAAATTAAGCAATATGTGAATAGCGAGAGAAGGTGGAACTGAATTTGAAGGTCAGTCATGATCTTGCTAAATTACCTACTCCAGCCCCTATTGTTTATATTCTTACATAACCCTTCTAATAGCAAAAATATAAGTTACTATATGGTTAGGGGGAAGAAAGGTGAAAAATATAGGCACAGAAACATGATAGATGATTATATAAAAATATATATATATATATTAAAAATATCGTAGACAGGTATTCATCCTATGGTTCTATTCATTTGTGTATAGCTGCCTCCATAATACACAGAGAATAAAAATATTGATTAATATTCCCTCCTCTTATTGTATTCTTAAGAATTCATTAAAGTTTACCAAAACATGAGTCCTAGAATATTTTTGCAAATTGATAACACCTCCACAGGATATCAGATATTAATCAACTACTAGTTACCTTTAGTCGTACATGGTCCAAAATGATTGGGGGGATAGGTTCTGAAGAGTCTTCCAACACCTGTTCCATGTGCACTGTCTTCTGTTCTACATGTACTGAATGACCTGGTTTCAACCTGCCCAAAACTGAAGTATGTTTTTAGTAAATACATTGAATTTTTTTTAATCCCAACATCCAGAGGTGATGTAACCTTAAAGTTTTATGTACTCAAAGACAAATCCTCTCTTTCAAGGAACACTTCAGCAATAGACAAAGACATTTTGACTTTTCAACAGATACTGCAAAAGTCATTGCAAAATCTTGATCTTTTAAACTCTGGCCAAACCCAGTCTTAGGAGGCCTTGTAATTACCAGCGGGCAGCTTCCCTGCCTCTGAACCAGAAGCTCCCTGTTCAAGTCCTACCCAAGAACTTGATGGCCAAGGAAGGTGCATTCATAATGCAGCCAAACAGGTTTAGTATCAACTTATAAAATCCTTCCAACATGCCAATGGCAGGTGGTAAGATCAGGAGAGACCCCTGATCAGCCATGCTTGATTGCAGAGTGGAGCCCCTCTGGTGACATGCTAGTGACCTCTTCCAAGAAAAACATGGCAATGGAAATAAATGAAAGTGTGCTCGTGCACCACAAGGTGTAGGAGAGAAACAACAACAGACCCAGTATCAACCTATGGATGTGAACTCCTGCAAAGAGCCCCCAATTTGTTATGACCCTAGAGACCGATAACCTTTTTTTAAAAAATTGAACTTCCATTTAATAGCTGAACAGATGACAAAATTTCATATTTTAAGATGTTTACTGTAACAGACTAAAAGCTAGCTCTATTAACTAAACTATATTGTCAGCAATTTATACTTTAAACTACAAAACAGAACTTTTTAACCCAACTGAAAAAAGTACTATCAAGAATACGTTACAATATCCTTTAAGTAGTCATTGAATTATCCCAGAATCAGTCCAAAATGATTCTTAGCTGTAGAGGGTCTACTTTTATTCTTTACATTTCTCAGCTTGGTAACTTTTAATCCCATAACTGTCCATGATGAGAATATTACAGGAGATCCTTCCACTAGTGCAAGCTGGGCGAGTTTTCTAGTCTTCTTTTAACTCCTCACCAATTTGGCCTTTTCAATCCAAGTGTAAGTTTCCACCTGCATTTCATTCTGATGAACCACGGAGACTTTTGACCTCCAGCTGCTCACTCTCCTGGATCTGGGGAGACTAACCTGTCTATGATATTCAATTATATTTTCAGAAAGCCTGTAATCCGATATGACAATGTTTCCTCTGTACCTTTCCTATAATCTCGAAGCTCATTGCCATGGCAAATGTGAATCACGTGGGCCTTTGAGTCAGGTAGATATACTGATTAGCTATCCTTGAGAGCCCGACTCTCTTTCATGTTGGAACTAAATAGATAGTTAAAAGCACAACTGTTTACAACCCAACATTCTCTTCACTTTTCTGGGACTTGGGAGACTCGCATTCTATCCACTGCTAGCAAACAAATGACTGCCATCATTTCAAGGCATAAGCATCATTCATCTTCTTCCCAGTAATCTCCAACAATCAAAGCTGTCAGACAGCATTTAAAACAGGTCACTTGACTCTCCTTCATTTTAGTTTAAAGACAAACAATCTTATACCTCATAACTGTAAGAATTATAAAATATTTCCTTAATTGGGCTTATCTACCTTCTTACTTTTAATCTGTTTTCCCAGTCCACTTCAGCCAAATTTGTTTTCCTACCTTTGTATTTGCCTTTATTTAAGTTTAAGACACTAATTTCAGACCCACGTTTCTCACCTTCCAGCTTAATGTGAAATTCTACATTTCACGATCATTTTTATCTGAGAGGATCCTTGACCAACAGATCAGTAATCATTCCTGTCTCATTACATATTACCAGGTCTAAAATTGTTTAGTTCCACAAAGATACTGCCCCAAATACTTTATGAACTTGGCTTCATGGCTACCTCAACCAATTTGATTTGTTCAAACTATATGAGAATAAACCCATGATTATTACAGGCCCTCATTATTTCTTGATTTATGCTCTGTCCTACAGTGTAGCTTCTATTGCTGCTCCCATTGACTTCTTTTATTTGCTATTTCTCATCTCTACCCAAACTGATCCTACATTTTCATCTTCTGAAGCAAGATTATTTCTCACTACCGATCTCATCCTTCATTAACTGAGCTACTCCACCTTATGTTCCTATCCACCCATCTTTCCAAAATGTCAAGTACTTCTGAATGTTCAGCTCCCAGTCTTGGTCACCTTGCAATGTCTATCAGATCATGTCATACCATAAAATCATATTTCTTGTTACAAATGCTGTGTGCATTCAAATATTGAGCTCTTAATGACAGACAAGCTGATGGAATGGTGGCAGAAGAAGTGTGAAGTGATGTGTTTTGGTAAGAAGAACAAGGAAAGGCAATAAAAAATAAAAGGATACAATTCTAAAAAGGGTGGAGGAGCAAAAATCATTGAAAGTGGCAGTGCAGATTTGAAAGCAGTGAACAGGCACATAGATTCCTGGGCTTTATTATAAATAGACACTGAGAATAAAAAATCATGGATGTTATGGACTGATTAGACTTCAGTTGAATATTGCACCCAATTCTGAATGCCGCACGTTTTTTTTTAGGGGTGTGAAAAATTGGGAGTGAGTGCAAAAAAAATGAGAATGGTCCTAAGGTGAGAGACATCAGTCACATGGAGAGACCGGCGAAGCTAGGTCTGTACTTCCTGAAGAGAAGGTTGAGAGATTTGATGAACATGTTCAAAATCTTGAGATGGCTGGGCAGAGTAGATTGGTGTTCAAAATCTTGAGATGGCTGGGCAGAGTAGATTGGGAGAAATTGTTCCCATTGGCAGAAGGGTCAAGATTATAGATTACTGATTTAAGGTGTGGCTAAAGGAACCAGAGATGACATCAGGAAAAGCTGTTTTACTCAGCAAGTGGTTAGGATCAGAAATGTGTTGCCTGACAGTGTGGTGGCAGATAAAATCATGGCTTTCAAATGTGAATTGAATAATTGTCTGCAAAGAAAAGAAATCCAGTGTTACACGGAAGAGAGACATCAGAGTTGTTTTCATAGAATCGGCACAGACCAAATGACGCCCTTCTGTGCTGTATCCATTTTATGCTTCTAATTATCTTTATTAAATTACCTTTCTCTCTACTCACCCAATTTGATGGGGAGCACTCTTAGGTTTATAACTCTGCCCTTCCTCTCACACTCTAATTATCGTTACCCCTATTGCTACTCTACACAATTGCATTGTCCTTTCTCTTTAATTTCCAAGATTTCCCCTCAACATGCCCACACCACCATTCTCCCACTACTTATTTTAACACAGAAACAGATTGGTCCAGATTTGACTATGAATTAGATAAATTATATGAAGATTACCTTTGTCTGAAAGGTGTAAGGATGCAATAATCAATTTCCATTCCAGTTCCCATCAAGGATGGGTTCATGGAAAATAAAATCACTGTTAATTTTGGCAAATATGCACAGAGAGGTTTTAAAGGCATTGAGCCTGCAAAATGGAAAATTCAAACTATTATAACTGCAATTTAAGCAAATTGCCGGACAGATTAGAAGCAACTCTACCTTGTAGCTCACAGGTACTGACACTATACACATATAATGGAAATGTGGATATTCCTTGAGCCCAAATCTTAAGTCAAAAAAATAAGCTAAATTGATTTTAATTGACATTAATAATGTCCAGCATTGTATTACAAGGCTTGATTATATTTTTGCAATAAACATTTAGCCTAATGATTTGAGCCATTTTCAAATTAGCATTTATTTCCTCGTCAACTCACTTTTGAATCAAACACAATTTGTACTTCAAAAAGCTAAAAATAAATGAGCACAAATGAACAGAAATTTCCTTTCTCTCCACATCTAGATGGTCCTCCCTAGTTAGGTGCATCATAGATGGAGGCATCCATGTAAAGTTTCGCTACTCTGCTCTAATGATTCATAGGTGTCCTCTACACTGCCTCAATTCCAATCTCAAAAGCTGTGACTGTACCCTGTGTGCCACTTCCACTTTTCACATCAGCAAGATTGAATATGTAAAGAGGCTGACTCATTTATTAGGAGGCAGCCTATGATTATCATATATATAATTTTTGTACATAATTGTTGCAATTCTCATCAGGAAAAGACTTATCTTACTGGTGTGGGTTGGATTTAAATTCTGAACTCAAAGATAAAACAGTAGCTCCAAGTCAGTCAGCTTGTCATCCATAAACCTATTTTACATTATGTACTTCATGTCAATGGTCTACTATACAATAGACTGTTGGAAGTCAGCTTTATATTATTTTATAGTACACAGAAAAAAAAATGTCCTAGCGCAAATCTATCTTACTGGAGTGATGACTGTAAAGTGAAATTAATTTACAACTGACATAAACACAAATTATACATTACAGTAACTTCAGACATTCAAATCTGTGCATTACACATAAAGTGCCTATTAGTAAATTAAAAAGATTACCATCTTTTTCAGGTCCTAGTGATTTTAGATCAACATCTTCATTTTGTGAACACTTTGTTGCAATGGCTGCCTGTGCTGCACCAGTGACAGTGTGAGAGCTATCTTCAACCAGCTGCTTTTTGTCTTTTTCCATTACGGGTAACTTTGAGTTTGGCACAAGCTGAGTCATGGACTCCTTGGTACGTTCACGTTCCCTTCCAGGTTCATGTTTTGCATCAGACAAATCATTACCAGGTGCAGGATTACCAGATGTACACGTCCTGCCAGCCAAACATTCTTGAACAGATTCACTTTCAGCACTTGCCATAGATTCATCACTCCACGTACACTCATTAGGTACCAACGCCTTGCCAGGAGTGCACGCATCATTAGGTACACACTGTTCTCCTGGGGCAGCGTTTGTTTTTCTTTTGGAAAACTCATTATTCCCATCTAATTGATAGCCTGCACAGTCCTGTTTTCCTGTGGATTTGAGAGCATCTCTCCCTTTTTCCATTGTACCATTTTCAAGTTTATTTCCCACCTGGGCAACATCCATGATGTCACACGACGATTCATCATTGGTCAGGGAGAGATCGCCATTCTCGTGGTAATCTGTACTCACTTCGAGTTCTCCATTCTCTGCTAGTTCACTTTCTTCACCTTGGTCACCATCATGTTCATCATTTTTAATATAATCATCTTCTTTCTTGAGATGGATCACCTTCCTTGGCTTCTTAATAATACCTCGACCCCATTTGGAACGCCGACGCGGTTTCCTTTTAATGTGAACTGTTGAGTAACAGGAAATAGAAATGATCAATACTAAAGTGAGATGATTCATTTGATATTACTACTGCATTCCTAATCGCCTTCAGTGTTTACCAGTAATATGCCCCATGGAGCAGCAAACCAACTCGATGTTTTTCAGCTGGCTACCTTCAACATTAATGGATCATAGCTTTGTATGAAACAATTCCCTTTCAACATTTTTGTTTATTCCAATCTAGATCCATGTCATGAACAGTAACATGCACCAAACATAGTTCTACGAAAAACTCAGTTGTAAAAACTAGGAGAAGTTGATTAAGATTAAATGCGTTTTCTTCTTATTGTACATTTAAAAAGTTACCAGCTAAGTTCCCAGGAGACCAAAAGAATTAAGGCACTCCTAAAATTCCATGCTAAATATTAAATTAACTGCCCAAGGAGTCGCACTGCTCCACAGAGGTACACATGCACCAAGTTTCTTTGTTGCTGTGCTTAACGCACTGTCAGCATAAATTAACCAGCTGCTGATTTATAGTACAGACGGTATACAAAGTAAGTTGCCTTCACAACCCTCTAGCTTAAACCAAGTTTTTTTGGCATGTCCTCACCCAAATAGCAGAAGTTTTTTCCAGGTTTTTAAAACAGTAATGATCATTGAGAAGGTTAATTTTAATTTAGTTTAAAATTTGTTTCTGTACCCAAGGTGGAAGATCGGGTTGCTAAAAGCATTGCTCATCTGTTAAGTGAGCAAAATGTTTAAATTACTATGGATCCAAAAGCTGCATTTTACATAGTTGTGAAAAGAACCATAAATGTAATACCAGGAACAACTTGTACTTATGTAGCATCTTCAATAGAATAAAATGCCCCAAGGAACGACACAGAGGCATTATAAAACAAAATATCACACCAAGCTACATAGGGAGATTTTAGATCAGATAACTAAAATTGAGATCAAGTTTAGGGAAATAATTCCAGAATTTAGTGTCTAAACAGCTGAAGTCAAAGCTGCCAATGGTGGAAAAAGTAAAATTGGGGATGTTCAAGAGGCCAAAATTAGAGGGGTGATGAATGATTAGGTTCGAGTCACGACATGGGCAGCAGAGCTTTGGATGACCTCAAGGTTGTATAGGGTACAATGTTGGAGGCCAGTCAGGAGTACGTTAGCATAGTCAGGTCTAGAAGTAGCAAATGCATGGATGAGGCCTTCAGATGCAGAAGGGCTGAGGCAGAATCTGGGGCTGAGGCAGAATCTGAGACAGGTCATTCAGGATGTAAAATTAGGTGGTTTTAGTGGCAGCATGGATATGTAGTTAAAAGTTCATCTTGGGGTCAAACATTACACAGAGGTTGTGAATAGCAGGTTTAGCATCAGGCAGCTGCCAAGGAGAGGGATGAAATAGGTGGTGAGGGAGTGGAGTCTAGAGTGCAGACTGAAGACAATGGCTTCAACTCCCTAATATTCAACTGGAGGACAGTTCTGCTTATCCAGTATTGGATAGTGGATAAGCAGTATTTAGAAAGTGAAGAGTTCAAGGGAGGTAGCAGCAAAGTTGAACTAGGTTTCATCAGTGCACGTGTGGAACCTGCTGTGTTTCTGCCAAGGTGAAGGATGAAGATGAGAGCCAAGGACAAGTTTTTGAGAGACACCAGAAGTAACTATGTGAGAATGAAACGAGAAACCACTAGTGGTGATTCTGGGGCATGATTAAGTGAATGCGGGTGGAACGAGGTCACTAGGCAGTCACACCCAGCTGGATGGAAATGGAGGCGCTCTGGAGGAGGATGGCGGATCAACTGTGTCACAGACTGAACACAGTTTGAGAAGGTTTGCCTTTTGTCACTGTCACATAGGATGTGATTGTGCCTCTAATAAGAGCTGTTTTGATACTGCAGCAGGAGTAGATCTCTGTTTTGAAAGATTCAAACATGGAGTTCTAGAAAAAAATGCTCAAGTAAAATGCTCAACATGATCAAAAACTTTTGGGGAAAAGAAGGTTGGAGATGGTGCAGTAATGTGCATAGACAGAGGGGTCAGGGGTTGGGTTCTTGAGGAGATGAGTAATGATGGCAATTTGAAGGAAACAGGAAACTAAGGAGAGAGAACCATTAACAAGGTCAGCAAACATGGGAGTCAAAAAAGGAAATTGGGTTTTCATAGTTAAGTTCGAATTGTGTCAGGAGAGCAAGAAGTAAATCTTGTGGATAAGATGAGCTTGGAGAAGGCATGTGGGAAAACAGAAGAGAAGCTATAGAACCCAATGTATCAAACAGAGAAATCTATAAGCTCCTCACATTTGTCGCTGGCTGTGAAGGTGGAGATGATAGGGAAGAAAGGTTAAGACAATGGTTGGCAATACTGAAAAAACAAGAGCTGTATGTGCATTTCATGATGACTCTACAATAATAAACAATTTTCGTAGATGAGAGAAAGGGTCGATAGTGCTGTATGTGGCCCAGCTCGATCTGGCACTTAATGGTTAAACTGGTTTTCCCAATATCGGTTCAAGTCTGCCTTCTTTGGACATAAAGGGATGGAGGCGAGAGCCATATAATGAAATGTGATCTACTTCACTTAACTCTCTAACAGTGCGAGTAGAAATTTTATCGTGGATTACAAGAGTTAAAAAGGTTTTTTTCTTTTAGTTCAGTTTTATGTTCTGGGATATTAAGAAAGCATGCTGGGTAGAGCAAGGAAGTTTCACTGTTCAAGTAATTTGGTGGGTTTAAAGTCGATTGGCATTGGAAGAGATACTGAATACTAGTCAATGAATTGTAAAACTATAAATCAACAATAAGTTATAAAATATAAAACATGTTCAGCATTTGAACCATGAAATTTAATGACAAATTAATTGATCATTAGTGAAATTTAAAACTAGAAAACTGATTATCTCAATAATTAATAGTACAATAGATAACTGCTTTGGTTAACTAGTAGCAGCACAGGACACAGTCACAGAAACAGAAGATGACAGCCATTCTATTTTAAATTTGGTATGAGGTGGACACTTAATTGAGAACTCATTTTAAATGTGTGTCAGCAGCATTATAATAGGTATCTTCAATGTTCTTGTCCAACACAGAATTGCACAAACAGTGTTACATAATATACTTAATAGTATATGGTTAAACAACTAGTCCACATGTATTACAGCTTCTGGCCACTGGATGGCACTATACAACAAATTCCATTCTTAGATCTCAATGAGAGAGTTATGGGCTAGATCTTACTCAAAATGGACAATTCACATTCTCCAAACAACTTGCGTCAAAACTTGCCCGAAAACCACAAGCTATTAATGGTGCAGCACAGAATCTGGTGTATACATGAACTGTAGGATCAACACTTTACTTCCTTAACTGATGAGATTTAATTATTTAGAAACCGGAATAACTGATAAAGTCTGATTCGATAGAGAGAGGAAAATAAGGAGGGCAAGAAAGCTTGGATTAAGAAGGAAGACAGTATGGAAAATCAAGAAAAGATTAGAAAATTAACAATTTTAAAATCTCTTAATAATAAGGGATGAAACTCTACAAATTAAACTGTTCAATTTCTGGGCCAAAGATGTTGACTGCTATTGCATTAACAATTGCAAAAGGTACTTTATGGTGTTAATTATCAGACTCAACATATGCTGAGTTCAAAAGGCAATCATAGTGCAAACTTACCAAGTTCTCAAAAAAAATGAGAAGGTTACGTGTGAGATGTAAACCAACCAGATTCTTAATTCATGGCATATTTAATTTCCTGATTTGCACAATGACAGCAGCTTGGGCATGAACAAGCAATTATTGTTCCAGTAAAATATGGCCAGCGTGATTTTTTGTTTGCAACTCCTTAAGGTCTGACCAAAGGTCATCAACCTTAGTTCCACTTCCCTCTCCACAGATGCTGCCTGATCTGCAGTGTTACCAGCATTTTCTGCTTCAGTTACAAGTTCCTTTTGTGCTGGGTTGAGGTAAGTAAGTTTTCAGGAAGTTGTTTGTTTGAACTTTTAAGTTTGTTTTATATATGTAGTTTGTTTTCTTCTTCAACTTCCCCCATCAGGACAGCTTCTCCACCAATGCTCTGTGAAAAGGTATTTAATCTAAGAGTCCCAATCCCATTTGGACAAAATTACAAAGGTGTAGTCAAGAAGGGGAGAGATCAGTTGGTTGGAATTTGGCCTAAGGCTCGAGCTCTAAAGAGCAGAGGGTCTAACTAATTTTGCCTCTGAAGACCCCATGTTATCCCAAACCAGGGATAGTGGCAAGCAAATGACCAATACCAGAACCAAATCAGTTTGAGCATTCATTGAAGAATTCAAATCACTCCAGCAAATGGGCAAGGAGAACAAAATGGAACCGGGAGGCAGATATAACTAATGAGGCCTGGCAGATGAAGAGGAATTATCCATTTATTTTTGCACATTACTGGTCCAGGTTCTACAAGAGAGATTAATTTCTCACAAGCCCACTGTTGACTGTTCACTTCCTTCTGCTTACCCCATCAATTCTCCTCTCTCCCGCACTGATCCCCAGCTCTCCCCATCAGTTGCACTTGGAACAGCAGTACAATATCGATACAAACAGATATGCATTTCGCTGGGCTCCAATCCCATTCTGGTACACCCAAATGTCCATCCATCTCTCCGTACTCTACCATCTCTTCATTACACCTCCGAACCGATTATCATACTCTACATGCTCTTTTCCTATGGTCTGTCATCCTCTTTTACCTCTGTCACCACCATAACTCCATGTCTACAACCTCACAGTGATTAAGCAGTATGTAAAGAAAAACTTCTGTGAATGTGTGGGTGCATTAAAATGACGGATGTCATTGTTCATGAACAGTGCTGGCAATCAACAGTCCAATTTCCCATGTAAAGTTCAGTGTCATCTAAAGTTAAAGTTTATTTATTAGTCATAAGTAAGACTTACATTAACACTGCAATGAAGTTACTGTGAAATTCCCTTAGGCGCCACAGTCCGGTGCCTGTTCAGGCCAATGCACCTAGCCAGCGCGTCTTTCAGAATGTGGGAGGAAACCGGAGCACCCGGAGGAAACCCACGCAGACACGCAGAGAATGTGCAAGCTCCACACAGACAGTGAACCAAGCCAGGAATCGAACCCGAATCCCTGGCACTGTGAAGCAGCAGTGCTAACCACTATACAGTGCTGTCTCAACTTATCTTGAAGAAGAAATTAGATATAGCTCTTGGGACTAACGGGATCAAGGGTTATGGGGGGGGGGGGGGGGGGGGGGGGGGGGGAAGAGGCGCGATCAAGATATTGGTTCAGATGATCAGCCATGGTCAAAATGAATGGCGGAGCAGGCTCGAAGGACCCAATGGCCTACTCCAGCTTCTATTTTCTATGTTTCTATGTGTTAGCTGAATATTTAATCTTAAAGACTTTTCATAACTAAATCCAAACATGTTTATACATGTGTATCATTTAGCATACAAAACTCAAGAGTTAGATCAGACAATACATTTAGATGGGAAAAGCTTAAAACAAAGGAATTCATGCGAGAACAAACCCAGTAATGATAACAAACTGATAAGGTACGAACATAACCAAACAGTGAAGAAAGGAATACTAAACTTCAAAGAATAATTTCATTTTGGATGAAATACTACTTATTTGGGTTGGATTTGGCAGAGGTTCTGTAAATTTTAAATTATACAAAAGACAATATCCAGCAACGTGTTGTTCCTTTGGAGACCAAGGGGGAGTGATTTTTGCCAGCTGCTTCAGGAGCTAAACAGTCTCTGAGGTGGCCAGATGCAGTGCTGGTTTAGCCCGACACAGTGGTTAGCACTGCCTCACAGCGCCAGGGCTCTGGATTCGATTCCGGCTTGGGTCACTGTCTACGTGGAGTCTGTGGTGTCTGCGTGGGTTTCCTCTGGGTGCTCTGGTTTCCTCCCACAATCCAAAGGACGTGCTGGTTAGGTGCATTGGCCTTGCTAAATTCTCCCTCAGTGTACCCGAACAGGTGCCAGAGTATGGCGACTAGGGGATTTTTCACAGTAACTTCATTGCAGTGTTAATGCAAGCCTACCTGTGACACTAAAAAAATTTTTCAAAATTCACCGGGGGCACTGCTGCCTCATTGCTCCAGGGGCCCGGGTTCAATTCCCTGCTTGGGTCACTGGCTGTGCGGAGTCTGCACGTTCTCCCCATGTCTGTGTGGGTTTCCTCCAGGTGCTCCAGTTTCCTCCCACAGTCCGTAAGACATGCTGGTTAGGTGCATTGGCCATGCTAAATTCTCCCTCAGTGTAGTCGAACAGGCACCGGAGTGTGACGATCAAGCGATTTTCACAGTAACTTCATTGTAGTGTTAATGTAAACCTACCTGTGACACTAATAAATAAATTTTAAAAAACCTTATATAGCACAAGAAACCATTTTGATAAAGGAAATGAAGGCATGCTAGGAATGGCCCCATTGAGGGACTGATTACCAATTAACTGTTAGCAATTGCTAACATTTTGGTGGATAGCATTTGATCTAATGCCTTCTCTGAAATTGACCAGCTGAATACAAATGAATAAGTTGTTATTGTGGATTTTGATCACTCATTAAAAACACCTTTTATTGCTCAATTGCTGTGAAGAGAATTTCTGAAACGCACAAGACTTTTTGGGACAATATTCTATCAACATGTATTCTGGGAATTCTCTGAAAACTTCAACTAAAGTTAACTGCCATGTCACACTACCTTACCAAGTACCATAGAAGTCACCAGGAGAAAAGGAGTGCATGGTCCTGGGCATCTCACTAAGATATGCAGAAGAGATTTGAGAAGGACATGAAGCAAAAACAAAGCAACACCAGCTGCTACAGGGTGCAAGAAGGATGGGGTGGACTGTTTTACCCACACCCTCTCCCACAGCTACAGGATACCTCTCCTCCCGGATCTCCCTGCCAGTGCTTCATCCAAGAACCTGTGAGCCCTTTCTCTCTATCCCTGAGCCATTCTGAAACCTGCCATTGAATGTCAGTCAGTACTCCACATCTCTCTTTCTTCTACAGCACGAGTACAAAACCTGAGACATCAGTTTTAACAATTCCACCAAAAATACAAATTATGGTAATCAACAATTCGGCCCAAACTTGTGTGCTAAAAGCAAATTTTTAAACTGGTTTGTTTTAATATCGCAGTATCCACTTAACATCCATATTCCAATGTGTTGGTCCAGGGCATATAGATAGTAGTGCAAACGAAATATGACCTGGAGTATGCCATTTTGTCCTTCAAGTCTGCTCTATCATTCAATATGATCAACTCTGATCTTATATCTTAATTCCTTCCCACGCTATATCATTTAAAATTCAAATATCTATCAATCTTGATCTTAAATAAGTGACTGAGCATCCGCAGCTTTATAGATAGAGAATTCCAAAGATTCAAAACCCTTTGAGGGAATACATTTCTCACCTTCGTCCTAAAGCCAACCCTTTATTTGGGGACTGTAACCCCCTAGTTCTAGGCTCCTTGGTTACTGTGCACATTCACCCAGCATCAAACATATCAAACCCATTAAGAATTTTATACATCTCAATAAAATCACTTCTCACTTTTCTAAATTGCAGTGAATAGGCCCAGTGTACTCAATCTCTCTTGATAGGACAATCCCCTCATTTCAGGAATCAATCTGGTGAATTTCCATTGCTCTCCATTCAAGAACAAAGAAAATTACAGCACAGGAACAGGCCCTTCAGCCCTCCAAGCCTGCACCGACCATGCTGCCCTTCTGAACTAAAAGCCCCTCCCCTTCCGGGGACCATATCCCTATTCCCATCCTATTCGTGTATTTGTCAAGACGCCCCTTAAAACTCACTATCGTATCTGCTTCTACTACCTCCCCTGGCACCCACCACGCTCCATTTAAAAAAAACTTGCCTCTTACATCTCCTTTAAACCTTGCCCCTCGCACCTTAAACCTATGCCCCCCTCGTAATTGACTCTTCCACCCTGGGAAAAAGCTTCTGACTATCCATTCTGTCCATGCCCCTCATAATCTTGTAGACTTCTATCAGGTCTCCCCTCAACCTCCATCATTCCAGTGAGAACAAACCAAGTTTCTCCAACCTCTCCTCATAGCTAATGCCCTCCATATCAGGCAACATCCTGGTAAATCTTTTCTGTACCCTCTCCAAAGTCTCCACATCCTTCTGGCAGTGTGGCGATCAGAATTGAACATTCTATTCCAAGAGTGGCCTAACTAAGGTTCTATAAAGCTGCAACATGACATGCCAATTTTTAAACTCAATGCACTGGCGATGAAGGCAAGCATGCTGTGTGCCTTCTTGACTACCTTCTCCACCTGAGTTGCCACTTTCAGAGACCTGCATACCTGTACACCCAGATCCCTCTGCCTATCAATACTCTTAAGGGTTCTGCCTTTTCCTGTATATTTCCCATCTGTATTAGGCCTTCCAAAATGCTTAAGTATGTGCTTCCTTAAGTAAGGAGACCAAAATTGTGTTCAGTACTCCAAATGTAGTCTCACCAAGGCTCTATGTGATCATAATATGACTTCTTCACTCTTACACTCCAATCTCTTTGACATAAAGGCAATCATACCATTTGCTTTCTTAATTGTTTTCTGTGCTTGCATGTTATATTTCTGAGATTCATATAAAAAGATACCCAATCTCTTGGAATGCAAACATTTCCCAGTCCCTCACCAGTAAAAGAAATCCTTTTCATTTTTGCAAATACAATTCCCTACAGTATATCCCAAATGCCACATCACTTAACCTATAAAGCTCAACAGTAATACACCAATGACATTACGATCAGTTATCAAGGCAGATAGTATTGAATAAATGTTACGTAATTGCAATTATAAACAGAAAAAAACTGAAGTTTTATAGGCAGGGTGGAATATTTATACACATGGTACACAAATCATGGTAGGATGTTCAAACTTCAATTATTTGGTAATGGAACAAAGTAGCACCAAATATACATCTCAAAAATGCTAGCAGTTTTTAAAAAAATGAAAAACTGTACAGGATTCTTTTGCAACTATTATACTCAGTCTTAGCACCTACTTGTATGTTTGCATTCCCCATTTGTGGTGCTTGCTTCCAAATTCCGAGATGAGTCTTGAGCTGCGTCTCTTTTTGTTTCTATATTGTGACTTGTTTGCTCTGCTACTGATTGCAAGTCTGCACACAGTAAAAAGCATGATTTTACAAATAATCTTCAATGTAGCATCTTACCATATACATATATATTGCAAGAAATAAAAATTTTAAGTCATTAATCAGCATCTGAATCATATTGATTTACTCAGCAACTTTAACTTTTTATTATTCATCCACAGATCGTGGACATCATTGACAAGCCAAGATTTATTGACCATCCTTACTTACTCTTGAGAAGGTGATAGTGAGCTGCTAAAATGGCTTGCTTAGGCTACTTCACAGGACAGTTAAGAATCATCCAAATTAATACAGATCTGGAACCACATGTAGGCTAGACAGGGTAAAGGCAGTAGGTTTCCCTCCCTAAAGGAAATTAATGAACTAGTTGGATTTTTACAAAACAAATCATGGTCATGGTCACGGTCGCTATTGCTATTTTTATTCCATATTTATTTAACTAAATCCAATTCACAAACTGCTATGGTGGGATTTGAATTCACATCTCCAGGGATCTGGATCATTAGTTAAGTTTCATAACCTCATACCATGCTACTGAGCTCATCGAATGGAATTTCAATTCTCCAGGTAATTATCTGAGTAACAGCTACAGAAAAAAAATAGCCATGTATGTTCTTAGGGGTGGTGTAGGATTACTTCATTACACCTTGTGCTGATCAGTCAAATGGGTCAGAGGCTGCTCTAATCCACACATCAAGAAACAAATCAGATATTAGAAATTAAATTGGAACTGGAAAGCAACAAAGATCAGGTGATGATAGCGATCAGATCTGAAATGGACATGGGGACGTATAGATACTGTCTCAAGCATCATTGCACTAAATGTTTAAAATTCAGACAATGAAGGAAAATAAGATGAAAATTGATGAGAATACAAGCCTAGTGGATAAATGCTGAAAGAAAATGGGGAAGTTGCACTTGAAATTCATCCCAATAAAGTTAAAAGCAGAAAGAGAAACAAGGATCTAATGTGGTTAAGGAATGGGTAACAATCAAAATACAAAAAAATTTGACAAGGGGAATAATTTGTCGTTTTATACAAACAATTTGTATAAATTGCGGCACGGTAGCACAGTGGTTAGCACTGCTGCTTCACAGCTCCAGGGACCTGGGTTCGATTCCCGGCTTGGGTCACTGTCTGTGTGGAGTTTGCACATTCTCCTCGTGTCTGCGTGGGTTTCCTCTGGGTGCTCCGGTTTCCTCCCACAGTCCAAAGATGTGCGGGTTAGGTTGATTGGCCAAGCTAAAATTGCCCCTTAGTGTCCTGTGATGCGTGGGTTAGAGGGATTAGCGGGTAATATGTGTAGGGATATGGGAGTAGGGCCTGGGTGGGATTGTGGTCGGTGCAGACTTGATGGGCCGAATGGCCCGTTTCTGCACTGTAGGGTTTCTATGATTTTCTATGATTTAAAATGGAATATGAAATGGTCAAAATATCTTATTAACAAAATATATGGGCACTTGGAGAGAGGTCAAAGTGCCTTGCCCCATGTTGCCTACATCTTAATGGTACCCACCAGGGTGTGTGGCCATGGAGTGCAAGGCCAAACGTAAATCCAGCAAGATCTGCTGAACCAAGCCCTTCATGGTGGTCGCCAGCCTTTCCATTGTGGCCTTGAGGTGCTTGCATGTCAGGACGGACTCCTCCATTGTTCACTTTAGTCTGCTGAATGACTCTCGAATCTCTGCCTGATGTTCCAACGCCGCATATCGTTGCATCTGCACCATTGAGTTGACAGCACTTCCAGAGTTGCATCATCAGGCTGGTACTGGATGGCTAGTCAGCCAGTATTTAATTGGTACGCCTTATGCCTTAGCAACTATCCCTGCAGATGTTCTAGCCCTCAAACATCCCATGATGTGGAGATGCCAGATTTGGACTGGGGTGGGCACAGTAAGAACTCTCACAACACCAGGTTGAAGTCCAACAGGTTTATTTGATATCACAAGCTTTTGGAGTACTGCTCCTTCATCAGGTGAGTGGAGAACTGGGTTCACAAACACGGCATATATAGACAGAGACTCAATTGCAAGGTAATGGTTGGAATGCGAATCTTTACAGGTAGTCAAGTCTTTACAGGTGCAGACAATGCGAGTGGAGAGAGGGATAATCACAGGTTAAAGAGGTGTGAATTGTCACAAGCCAGGACAGTAGGATTTTGCAAGCCCAGGCAAGTCGTGGGGGTTACATGTAATGTGACATGAACCCAAGATCCCGGTTGAGGCTGTCCTCATGTGTGCGGAACTTAGCTATCAGTTTCTGCTCAGCGATTCCGCATTATGTCTTGAAGGCGGCCTTGGAGAATGCTTACCCGAAGATCGGAGGTTGAACGCCCTTGACTGCTGATGTGTTTCCCCAACAGAAAGGGAATGCTCCTGCCTGGTTATTGTCACACAGTGTCCGTTCATCGTTGTAGCGTCTGCATGGTCTCGCCAATGTACCATGCCTTGAGACATCCTTTCCTGCAGCGTGTGAGGTAGTCAATGTTGGCCGAGTCGCGTGAGTATGTACCGTGTACTTGGTAGGTGGTGTTCTCGTGTGATGGTGGCATCCGTGTCGGTGATCCGGCATGTCTTGCAGAGGTTGCTGTGGCAGAGTTGTGTGGTGTCGTGGTCACTGTTCTCCTGAAGGCTGGGTAGTTTGCTGCGGACAATGGTCTGTTTGAGGTTGCGCGGTTGTTTGAAGGCAAGTAGTGGGTGTGTGGGGATGGCTTTGGCGAGATGTTCATCTTCATCGATGACATGTTGAAGGCTCCAAAGAAGATGTCGTAGTTTCTCTGCTCCCGGGAAGTACTGGTTGACGAAGGATACTCTGTCGGTCATGTCCCATGTTTGTCTTCTGAGGAGATCGTTCTGGTTTTTCACTGTGGCACGTCAGAACTGTCGATCGATGAGTCGAGCGCCATATCCCATTCTTAAGAGGGTGTCTTTCAGTGTCTGTTGAGTTCCTTCTCATCTGAGCAGATCCTGCTTGTCTATAGGGGATGGCTTCTTTAACGTGTTTAGGGTGACATTCCAACCATTATCTTGCAATTGAGCCTCTGTCTATATATGCCGTGTTTGTGAACCCAATTCTCCACTCACCTGATGAAGGCGTAGTGCTCCGAAAGCTCGTGATAAAAAATAAACCTGTTGGACTTTAACCTGGTGTTGTGAGACTTCTTACTGTATCAACATCCCAGGCACCTGTAGTGACTCATGGTGCGGGAGTCAAGACAACTCCAAGGGTACCATGCAAGATGTGCTTTGGATGGTGACAAACCAGTTTCACACTGATGGAATGGTAGCACTTGCTGTTTATGGTATAGCCACACGAGTGCAGTCTGTTGCACTGTGCACTCTTGAGAAGCATGAGATGGTTGCGGAGCCTTGCAGCCTGGCTAACTTTGTCCAGAGCAAACCTGACATAACGACGGACCCTTCTATTAAGGGCATCAGTGACTTCCTTTATGTATCAATATGTTTTGGACTGAGTGATGCCACACAAATCCTCTGTTGATCCCTGGAAAGACCCAGAGGCTAAGAAACTAAGTAATGCCATCAGCTTCAAAACCACTGGCAGGGGGAAGCATCCAACTCCAAGTGAAATCAAGTCATCATAGAAACCCTATAGTGCAGAAGGAGACCATTCGGCCCATCAGGTCTGCACCGACAACAATCCCATTTAGACCCTATCTCCGTAAACCCCACATATTTACCCCACTAATCACTCTAACCTACGCATCCCGGGACACTAAGGGGCAATTTAGCATAGCCAATGCACCTAACCCGCACATCTTTGGACTGTGGGAAAAAACCGGAGCAGCCGGAGGAAACCCACACAGACATGGGGAGAATGTGCAAACTCCACACAGACAGTGACCCAAGCCAGGAATTGAACCCAGGTCCCTGGAGCTGTGAGGCAGCACTGCTAACCACTGTGCCACCATGTCGCTCATAGTCTTCATGAAGAATGTGGCATATATGATGAACAAGATCTCTAAACAATTGCAGGAGTGTCTGGCACTGCCTCTCACTCATTTGTAAGTGGGATATTCTTTTAAAAAAACCCTCGGTGTGGCGAGTCACCTCCACTGTCTGGGTCTCTCCTCCTCACCCTCCTGTTCATGCTCTGACTCCCCTTTATCATGTCCTCCCAAGTGGCACCTCCTGCTGGAGCTGCGCTAGGTGATGCTTCTCCATATCTTGAGAATCACAACTATGAATCCATTTGCCTTCTCTTTGAAATGAAACATTGAACTCAAGAATGATTAGCGTCCAGAAAGAGAAGCTACAATTTAAAAACCTGTGAAAAATGTCTGGCTCCACAATTTTGGCTGCCTTAACGTGCACTCTGATGCAGCCTTGCCTCTGAGATACTAACACACACAATGAGGTGATCAAGGTAACATTCCAGATGTGACATCTGGAACCCTTTGTGGGGTGATAAGATGCAAATAGAATGATTTAACCAAAGTAGCTCTGTGTTCCATTCTTTGTAATAGTAAATTAATGACCTATCAGTTGCTCATGGTCGAAGAGTGGAAGGCATTTGGCCCATTATGAATGGCATTTATGGTGAAATCATGACTGGCCTCATAGATGGAATGATGCAACTGTACCCCCTTCACTATTGCCTGCATTCACGAAGTCTGCAATCCTATCTTATACTCTGTTGGTGATGTGACTTTGATGTGAAGCCAGTGCTGCTCCCAATGTGGTCTCCTCTATATCGGAGAGACCAAGCGTAGACTGGGTGATCGCTTTGCTGAGCACCTTCGGTCTGTGCGCAATCAGGACCCTGACCTTCCGGTTGCTTGCTGTTTTAACACACGATCCTGTTCCCATGCCCACATGTCTCTCCTTGGCTTGCTGCAATGTTCCAGTGAAGCTCAACGCAAACTGGAGGAACAGCATCTCATCTTCCGGCTAGGCACTTTACAGCCTTCCGGTCTCAATATCGAATTCAACAACTTCAGATGATTTGCTCCATCCGACCTCGGCCCCCTTTGTTTTCATTCTATTTTATTAAATTTTCTACTGTTCTCTATCTTTTATTTCTTTATGGTCTTTCTTCATTTTTCTTCGCCCCTCCCCATGCTTTCCTTCCCCCTATTTCAGCAAGAGAGGGGGTGGAGTGGCACTGTTGATCAGGGATAGTGTCACAGCTGTAGAGGTGTATGCTGTGGAGGGATTGTCCACCGAGTCTCTGTGGGTGGAAGTTCGGAGTGCGAAGGGGCCGGTCACTTTGCTGGGAGTTTTCCATAGGCTGCCCAATAGTAACAGGGAGGTGGAGGAGCAGATAGGAAAACAGATCCTGGAGAGATGCAGTAATAGCAGAGTTGTTGTGATGGGAGACTTTAATTTCCCAAACATAGATTGGAATATCCCTAGGGTAAGGGGATTGGATGGGGAAGAGTTTGTTAGGTGTGTTCAGGAGGGTTTCCTGACACAGCATGTGGACAAGCCTACAAGAGGAGAGGCTGTACTTGATCTGATACTGACCAATAAACCTGGACAGGTGTCAGATCTCTCAGTGGGAGAGCATCTTGGGGATAGCGATCATAACTCTATCTCCTTTGGGCTTGCATTGGAAAAAGAGAGGATCAGGCAAGCTAGGAAAGTGTTTATATGGAGTAAGGGGAAATATGAAGACATTAGACAGCAAATTAGAGGAGTAAATTGGAAGGAGGTACTCTCGGGGAAATGTACTGAAGAGAGGTGGCAGTTTTTCAAGGAATGTCTGTCTAGAGTTCTACAGGACAACGTTCCGAGCAGACAGGGAGGTGTTGGTCGGTTAAAGGAACCGTGGTGCACGAAAGCTGTGCGGGACCTAGTCGAGAAGAAAAGGAAAGCGTACAAAAGGCTCAGAGAGCTTGGCGAAGATAGGGATTTAGAAGAGTATACGGCTTGTAGGAAGGGACTAAAGAAGGAAATTAGGAGAGCCAGAAGGGGTCACGAGAAGGCCCTGGCAGGTAGGATTAAGGAGAACCCTAAGGCGTTCTATAAATTTGTGAAGAGTAAAAGGATGATACGTGAAGGAATAGGGCCTATAAAAGGTGAAGGCGGGAAAGTCTGTACGGAACCAGTAGAAATGGCAGAGGTGCTTAATGAGTATTTTGCCTCGGTTTTCACAGAAGAGAAAGACCTGGGTGGATGTACTGCAGGCGTGCGGTGGACTGAAAGGATTGAGTATGTGGACTTTAAGAAAGAGGTTGTGCAGGAATCTTTGAATGGCATCAAGATAGATAAGTCGCCAGGTCCGGATGGGAAGTACCCCAGGTTACTGTGGGAGGCGAGGGAAGAGATTGCAGAGCCTCTGGCAATGATCTTTGCATCGTCGATGGAGACAGGAGAGGTGCTGGAGGATTGGAGGATTGCGGATGTGGTTCCTATTTTCAAGAAGGGGAATAGGGATAGCCCAGGTAATTACCGACCGGTGAGTCTAACCTCAGTGGTTGGTAAACTGATGGAGAAGATCCTGAGGGACAGGATATATGAGCATATAGAGAGGTTTAGTATGCTCAAGAATACTCGGCATGGCTTTGTCAAGGGCAGATCGTGCCTTACGAGCCTGGTGCAGTTCTTCGAAAATGTGACTAAACACATTGACGAAGGGAAGGTGGTAGATGTGGTTTATATGGATTTTAGCAAGGCGTTCGATAAGGTCGCCCATGCAAGGCTTCTGGAAAAAGTGAGAGGGCATGGGATCCAAGGGGCTGCTGCCCGGTGGATCCAGAACTGGCTTGCCCAAAGGAGGCAGAGAGTGGGTATAGATGGGTCTTTTTCTAAATGGAGGTCGGTCACCAGTGGTGTGCCCCAGGGATCTGTTCTGGGACCCTTGCTGTTTGTCATTTTCATAAATGACCTGGATGAGGAAGCAGAGGGATGGATTGGTAAGTTTGCCGACGACACAAAGGTTGGTGGGGTTGTGGATAGTCTGGAGGGATGTCAGAAGTTACAGAGGGACATAGAAAGGATGCAAGACTGGGCGGACAAGTGGCAGATGGACTTCAACCCAGATAAATGCGTCGTGGTCCATTTTGGTAGGTCAAATGGGATGAAGGAGTACAATATAAAGGGAAAGACTCTTAGTACTGTAGAGGATCAGAAGGACCTTGGGGTCCGGGTCCATAGGACTCTAAAATCGGCCCCGCAGGTGGAGGAGGTGGTTAAGAAGGCGTATGGTGTGCTGGCCTTTATCAATCGAGGGATTGAGTTTAGGAGTCCGGGGATAATGATGCAGCTATATAAGACCCTCGTCAGACCCCACTTGGAGTACTGTGCTCAGTTCTGGTCACCTCACTATAGAAAGGATGTGGAAAAGATTGAAAGGGTGCAGAGGAGATTTACAAGCATGTTGCCTGGATTGAGTGGCATGCCTTATGAGGATAGGCTGAGGGAGCTCGGTCTTTTCTCCTTGGAGAGACGAAGGATGAGAGGAGACCTAATAGAGGTGTATAAGATGTTGAGAGGCATAGATCGGGTGGACTCTCAGAGGCTTTTTCCCAGGTTGGAAATGTCTGCTACGAGAGGACACAGGTTTAAGGTGCTGGGGGGTAGGTACAGGGGAGATATTAGGGGTAAGTTTTTCACACAGAGGGTGGTGGGCGAGTGGAATCGGCTGCCGTCAGTGGTGGTGGAGCCGAACTCAATAGGGTCTTTTAAGAGACTCCTGGATGAGTACATGGAGCTTAATAGGATGGAGGGTTATAGGTAGGTCTAGAAGGTAGGGATGTGTTCGGCACAACTTGTGGGCCGAAGGGCCTGTTTGTGCTGTAGTTTTTCTATGTTCTATCTCCCTTCCCTTACCTTTTCTTTTCTTCCCCCCGTTTCCCCTTTTCTACATTCTACCTCTGTCCAATTTCCCCCTCCCCTCTCCCAATACCTCCATCTGTCACAGCTTCTCTGCTGTTTGGCCATTCACATCCTTTATTCTCTCTGTGGACAGCTATTAGCAGTCTTGTCCCCTGGTTTCTATGGCTACGATTCATCCTTCATTCCCTCCCCCTGCAGTATAAATATCTCCCACTTTCTATGCCTTTTAGCTTTGACAAAGGGTTATCTGGACTCGAAACGTCAGCTCTTTTCTCTTGTTACAGACGCTGCAGACCTGCTGAGATTTTCCAGCGTTTTCTCTTTTGGTTTCAGATTCCAGCATCCGCGGTAATTTGCTTTTATCCAGTGAGTTGTGTCTGTCACTTTAAGAGTGTAAAGGAAAGGATTGGCTCACAGTTGCTTTCTGGGTAACAAGGTCTCTCCTTTGTAATCAACCTGAATCCTGTCCACTCTAGTGGCACCAATAAGTCACATTGCGTCCTGGCCCCATTGCCCAGCATAATGGTACCCCCACACAGCCGCACACCTCTCCCGGCAGATTTGCTGTTGCTTTCATTTTGCTGAACGCTATTTCTCTGGGACCTCAAAATGGTGCTGCTACACCTGTACTTCAGGACAGAGTTTGATACTCCCTTCCTCACTGTCCAAGTGCCTCATGTTGTGAAGGTGGAACTGCCTCCTGTTATTCTCCAGCCTGCCCCAGTAATACTGATCCCATTGTTGTTGTGGTGAACATGCCAACCACCACCACCCAACTCTCAATCTATCATCTACAAAGTGCCATGCCCCATGTGGACAGCCACCCAACTCACCAAGAGGCTGTGTGCACAGCCATTACAGGGCTTCACATCCACCCCCTCCCCCACACACACACCCTTATCTTTATTATGTCTTCCCTATCTACAGGCCCAGGCCCATCAACGTAAGAAAGCCCTGCTTTTTTCTTGTGGAGCACAAAACGCTTCCCGCTTTCTGCAGCTGGGTACATCATGCTCCCAATGATTCCTCCTGTTGCACTCATCTTGAAGTCATGAACAAACTGAATTTTGACTTGTGCATGCCTCTGATTTTCAAACGGGTTTGAGGCCGACATAATTTCCTGTTGGCATAACGCACGATTGGAAGGCATGAGGAGACTCTGGCGAGCAGCTGTTTAAATGAACATTCAAGGATGCAAATTCACTCCACCAGCCAGTCGAATAACCAAGCTGCCATTAACCTGCCATTGGAAGAATTGCAAACTGTTTTCACGCCAGCGGATTTCCGACTTCTGGCTTGCCGCTAGATTCTCTATTCAAGACTGCAGGAGGTTTCATGATGGGCAGGATGGGAAAATTCCACCCATGGGGATCAATTTAGTTTCAGTAACATGGAATCAATATCCAAACACACAGCAAAAAAATCTATACAGTACAAATGAAATAAATGGATTTGAATTTAGCCACACTAAACCTAAATTTGGGATAAATCACACCTACCTTCCTCAGAAAATGGGTTACAAGTAGAATTGTGGAATGAGTGAAGTAAAACTCTCCAAAAAAAAAGGCAGCACTAACTTATCCCTTAATTTCAGAATACAATACATCAGAAGTAAGCAGTCCAAGAGCTGTATCTTAAAAGACAGTTCAAGGAGAGAAGGGGAACATCCCAGGAAGTTTCTTCAATAAAATGATCCAGATTAACATAAAAGCAAATTTAATTGAATTATATGATTTTGGTATTTAAGAACCGTCGTGCTATGCTGGTTGGTCCACAGATGTAAAAAATTACAACTGAAAGGACAAAAGACATTTAAAGAAGTTTGAAAACTAAGGATCCTTGAGTCAGGAAAGCCAAGGGGAGGAAGAATAGTCTACAATATACCCATCATCAGTGTAGGTTCCAATCTCTTCTTCAGAGACTTCTGGCCACAACAGCTATTGTTTGCTTCAGTATTTACTCACTTCGTTTCCTCCTGGATTCTTTGATATCTTCACAGAGTTTGTTAAACTCAGGATCTAGTTCAGCGGCAACTATTGCATGTGCAGTATCCTTAAGTGTACAGGCTCTGTGACGAATTATGCGATCTACAATACAATAACAAACATCAAGCAATTATCTTTGCACCAAACAAATGACATTTTGAAATTCCGGACTGGCAAAGTTCTCCTACACTTGCTGAGCAAATGATCTGCATAAATTGAGCTAGATGACAAGAAATTTTCTGATGAATTTCAACAAAATGGTACTTTGGAATAAAATTGTACCACTAAAACATGGCATTCTAATGTTCTTTAATTTGAGTACAATCAAGGCATTAGGACATGCATAATATTCCACATGATTTCTTGCAATTAGTTTAACTTTTGAAGGGTAACTTGTATCAACTTTGGCACATTGTTAACAAACATCAGGTGAACTAGCATGGAGAGAAAAAGTGGGTGGGAGGGAGGGAGAGATAGCGGGTGGGGAAAAGAGAAAGCGAGGGAGAGCATGGGAGGGAGAGCGCACGAGACAGGGAGAGTAGGTGGAAGAGAGGGAGGGGTCAGAGGGAGAAGGAGAAAGAGGGGGAGGAGAGAGTGAATGAGATTAGTCGGAGGGAAACAAAATGAAGGTAACTTAGAAGTTTTTAACACCTCAGTCCCGGGACATTACTTCAGGTGTTCCTCAGGATCGTGCCCAAACCCAACTGTCTTCATCAATGACCTCCCCTCCATCATAAGGTCAGGAGTAGGGAAGCTGATGAACGATGTTCAGCACCATTTGCCATTCCTCAGATACTCAAGCAGTCTGTGTTAAATGCAGCAAGACCTGGATAATATTCAAGCTTGGGCTGACATGATAAATAATACTCTTGCCAGGCAATGACCACCTCGACAAGAGAGAATCTGACCACCTCCCCATGACTTTCAATGGCAATACGATTGCTGAATTTCCCACCATTAATATCCTGGGGTTACTGTTGACCAGAAACTGAACTGGACCATCCATATAAACACTGCGGCTACAAGATCAGGTCAGAAGCTGAGAATTCTACAACGAGTAACTCAGTTCCTGACTCCCCAAAGCCTGTGCACTATCCATAAGACTCAAGTCAGGAGTGTGATGGAATAATCTTCACTTGCCTGGAGAGTCCAGCTCCAACTACATTCAAGCTCATCACCATTCAGGGCAAAACAGCCCATGTCATTGGCACCCCATCCACCACCTTTAACATTCACTCCCTCCACTACCAACATACAGTGATAGCAGTATGCACCATATACAAGATGCACTGCAGCAGCTCACCAAGGCTCCTTTGTCAGCAACTTCCAAACCGGTGACCTCTATCACCTAGAAAAAGGGCAACAGATACATAGGAACACCATCAACTGCAAGATCCCTTCCAAGCCACAAACCATTCTGACTTGAACTATACTGCTGTTTCCTCACTGTCGCTGGGTCAAAATTGTGGAACTTCCTCTCTAACAGCCTTGTGGGTGTACCTACATTACATTACATGGACTGCAGCGGCTCAAGAAGGCAGCTCACCACCACCTTGCCTAGGGCAATGAGGGATGGGCAAAGATGCTGGTCTTGCCAGTGATGCCCACATCCTGTGAATGAACAGAAGAAACTCAGCTCTTACTACTGCAAACAATTAAAATTCATCTGCTCAAAATGAAATATCCAGATAACTATATTTTGTATCATGTCTTTAATTAATCCATACAAAATGTAGATGCCACTTTTATGAAGCATTTCATATGGGTGGAATGCGGTAAGCACGCAATTCTGGCTCCAAATCAACTATCACATCCAACGTGGAACAAGCCACATTCACCATTTTTCTTCATAATACTTTCCAGCAGATGACCTCTCCTTTCACAGTAACTGAATGTGCTATGAATTAATTCATCACAAAATGTTATTTGCTATAGGTCATTAACTGTTATTTATTTAGTTCAGGGCAAGGAGGTGCCAACATCAATGTCTTAGTGAAATTAAAAAAGTGTTTCAGTTAAAGTTTGTGTTACATTGAACTAAATCTAGCAAAATATACACTGGTCTCAATATTCTTCAAAAAAAAAGTACAGGTCACTTAAAAAATTGAAACTTTGTTTTCCATTTTACTCTGATTTTAGTTCAAAGCAAATTTGTGTGATCAAATGCAGGACCTTGATGTTGGGGAGAAGAACACTTTCCATTTTGGATATTCTAGTATAAAACATGCCCAGGTCACATATAACATGGTCTATTGAACCAGATTTCCTTCTCATTTTCTTTTTAAAACAACAATTCATCTAAATCCTATGCTCAATAGTACACAATCTTTAATGTAACATTTTCTACTTCTCTACACCAGCCAGCCTAAACTTTGGGTAAGACTGTTAATTTTGATGCCAAATTACCACTGTTGTGGTTGTGGATCTTCAACCAAAACGAACTTAGGTAAGTCAAAATCAATCTTATGTAAAATATTTGCAATTAGAAGACAGAGGAAACATAACCTATCAGTAAGATAGATTTGAATCAGAGAGACCAAACCACTGTCATAGTGTTGTTTTCCATATGCTTAAGGTTAGTTAGTATTCTTCTCCGCAGCTACATAATAGCACAAGCACATAAGGGGCGATTCACACAAAAAAATTCTAAGTGTTGAATTTGATTAAAAACTGGAGTAAATCCCGCTGGTTTTTTCAATGGAAGTTTCAAAATGAATCTCCCACACGCTGTGCACTAGCGTGAATCAAGCTAAAAATCAGGGGGCAGGACCTATTCCCCCTGGAGAGGCTGGCAGCATAGTGCTGAGCAGACCACTGCGTATGTGCTGATCTGTTAGCGCTGAGATTAACGCATGAGCAGTGGCCCTGGTCTGCTGGCCTCCCGATTGCTGGCCAGCCCCGCAACCCCCTCCTCCCCTCCAACACATAGCCCAATTGCTGCCCCCCCCCCCCCCCCCCCGGAACCAAATATGCCTGGGCCAGGCTTGACCCCGTCCTCTCCCCCTACCCCACCCCGATTGCTGGTCTCCCTCCATCACTTAACCCAAATGCAGAGCGGCAGCGGGATCCCGCACCTCCTCCAATCACCCCCCAGCGGTCCCACCCCCTGGGCATTGGCACTTTGCCCCTTGGGCATTCCCAGGGTCCAGGCTGGCACGATCAAGATGGCACCCCCCCACTCCTGGCACCCAACCCTCTGGGGGGCCTCGACTGTTCCCCCTTCACTCCATGAGGTCCGGCTGCCAGCTCTGAGGAGCTATACTAAACCCACTGGAGTGAAATACTCTTGGCGGGGATGGGTGGGGGGTTAGAGGCTAGTGGGCCCGGAGATTTCGGTCCTGGGCCCGCTAATGTTATTAGAATTGTCTGTAAATTCACATTTAAATAAATGTAGCTCCAAGCCGAATTCCAGCACAGAGCTGACAGCGCCAGAAATCCAGCTGCCGGAGATGCACGGAGGCCGTGGTGCCCAGTGGAGAGCCTGCAAAATGGCCTCCGCTAGAGTCTCCCGAACAGTGGTGCTACACAAGTAGCACAGTGGGTTGGGAGATTCGCTCCCATAATGTTTGTTTCCTTATTTTTGGGTTGATAAGGTTTTCAGACATGACTCTACTAAGTCAAAGTTAAGTTTACTAGTTCATTTGTGACTCTCACTCTCAAGTGCCTGCTTTAAATCCCATCTTACCTCCAGGAACTTTATCAGGGTTATACTCAAGAGCATTGCTACAGATGAGGTTAATATCTATCAGGAAGTCCTTCACAGTTTCATATTTGTGGTTGTCAATTTTCATCATCATTGTTGATAAATCCATTGGCTGTATGATTACTTCCAAATAGTCAGAAACCTACAAATATTTTGCACAAAAAGGCGTTGATTAAATACACTGAATTAGTAAAGGAAGATAAACACATGCGAAGTTTAAACCATTAAAAAAAATTATAAAAGTGTAATATTAATAGAATGTCAATTGAGAGGTTTGTCTGAGATACAGCGCTGCCACTTGTGGATTCTTTTGGACACACTGAATCATACATTTACCAGCTGATTCTAAATAGCTTGGGTTTTTGCAAATTTTAGTTGGTCGATTGAAATCACCTCTTCAAATATCTCTTCTCACATAACCTCACTAAATATTCATAGAACAAGCTCTTTCATCCCATGTTAATAGGTAGCCTTCAAGAAACTTCTTGTGTCAACTTTGCTTTTCTTTTCATTGGGGATATCTAACCAGATGTCACCTTCCACAGGACTGATTTCATTTATATGCACGTAACCCCATTTGCACTCTTTACATAATATATATTCATTGTCATCTTCAGTTTTCTATGTACACAAAAATTATCAAAACAACTTCCAGATCCAACACCACCATTTCTAATATTTCTAGCAATTATCTTTGCATTCTATTATAGATTAACTGTCATTCTTAATGTAACGTCTGCCTTTTCCCAGTCTCTGGCTCTTTTACACCACGGTTTTTCAGCACTGCACCCATCTGTTATATGTATTCCAAACTGGGAGAGAGTTCCTTCCCTCTATGTCCAATTCCGAACCACCATCCAGTTTAAATAAATTAATAGCTACCTCAATTTCCTCAAGTTCTCAATATTGCTAATTGGTCTCTCCTGTATCAGAACTTGTTTCTGAAGCATTTCTAGTTATTTATGAATGTCATGGTATTTTCACACTAGATTGCTAAACATTCATTCACATTCTCAATTTTCTACTCAATACCTCTGTTTTACCAAATATCAAAGATAGAATTAAATGCCCTTCATGAGGTGGTTTAGATGATGGAGGAGGGCATTTAATCAAGTGGGAAATGGTGGGTGGTGACCCACCATCTTCTTGCATCTGTTCCTGCCTCTGACCTGATTAAATCGGCAATGGGAAGGCTTGAGGACAGCTTTTTTCCCTTGCTGGAAAATTGAGACCTTAAGTGAGCAATTAATGCCACTCAAGGTTGTGTTGCACTTTTGTCCACCTTCCACTGTAAAGCTGAAACTTTCACTATTAAATTTTTGATTAACAAATAAATGTTGCATCATTTCACCCATCAAGCATAACTCAGCTTCCATCTTAGCTACTCTCCTCCTAATTATATTCCTGCCATTTACTCATTTTTAATTTGACTTCTCAAATGCTCCTGATTAAATTATAAATCACTTGTTCATGTTCAGTTTTAATTTAAAATTTTCTTTCAGGTGGTCCTTTTTAACTTTACTTCTCTTGGTTGCACCATTATCACTTTAGCTTAACTGATGATTCCCTTCAAGTTGCACTTGTGTTGCAATTAAGCATCTGTAGCTGGTACTCGTCAGTCACCTAATTCAAGCTCATTCCTGTCCACACTTGACTTTCACACAAGTGCCACCTGCCACAAGGGATTATTGGATGGTGATTAAGACCCTAGAATCCTAATGATTTTTTTATGCCCTACCCTCTTACTATCAGCTGTAGTACCACTCCTCAGATTCAGTAACTTAAAGATCAGGAATCAAACCTGAGATAATCGTGGCTCATATAGTCCATCAGTACATCATACTGCATTCACACTTTGATACATTGGAGAGTCAGAGTGTAGCCAACTATTGCTAAGATCCTCTGGCAGAAAACTCTCCTGATACAAGCCATAAATGAAGAATTTTTTAAATGACCCAACTTACCTCTTCAATGTCCACAGGCTTACTAAAGATACTAAAACGTTTGTCAGTGGCAAGTCTTTTGGTAATATCCCTGAGAAATAGTCGAAGTTCCCGAAAGGTATTTTCCTCCTGTTCTTCAATTCTTTTAATTTCTTCCTCTGATAGTTGCCGTGGTGTAGGAGGCAATGCTGGTGGAAGGACTTCCAAGGCAAGTAAAGCTAAAAAAGGGTACAATAATGGGTAAAAAGTGATTTATCGATACAAAGTTTCTTCAAAATGTAAATTTAAAGAATTCTTACTTTTTTTGGAAAATTTATAGTTTACTCTAATAGCAAACGTTTACTAAATGTTACATTTAGAAATACTAAATGAATTATTTCACCTTGTTCAAGTAAATTTGCTACATTCAGAAACACTAGGAATCTGAGCTGAAATCAATCAGATATTCATACAAACACAGAGAAAACCGCCCTGGGCTTTACCAAGCACTGTATAATGCAATGCACCTAGCTACTACACCATTGTCCAGCATCTACAAAAACCATGCATCTGTACAAGAAATTTTCAGTCAAAATCATCAGTCTTTACATAATATGTTAGGGTACACTGAAGTAACAAATCAAACTACGCAAAGAAAATATGCACTCCGAGGTAGTTAAAAGGTTGACATATCTGCTAGACTGGGTCTGCAGCAAGCGGTGAGAGAATCAACAAAGCGGAAGAGCCTACTTGCACACATTCTCACCAATTTACCTCTCATAGATGCATCTGCCCATGGCAGTATTGGTGGGGGTAACGACTGCAAATCTTTGTGGGCACCCTCCATTGTGTTGTGTGGCTCTACCACCATGCTAAATGATTCAGAAAAAAAACTAGCAGCTCAAAACTGGGCATCCACGGAGGTGCGGTGGGCCATCAGCAGCAGCAAAGTGCAACAGTTTGGTCTGACATATTCCTCACTCTACCTTTGCCATAAAACCAGGAGATAAACTCTGGCTCAGTGAGTGCAGGACAGCATACTAGGAACAGCAGCAGGCAGATCAAAAAACAATGAAGTACCAACCTGGTGAAGCTACAGTACAGGACTAAATGCATGCAGAACAGCAGGAAGTGGCTCTGCAGAGCTGCCACAGAGTCATGAATGGTGGTGGACAATTAAACAACTAGCCAAAGGAGACGGCTCCACAAATATCCCATCCTCAATAATGGGGAAGCCCAGCTTATCAATGGAAAAGACAAGCTTGCAACATTTGCAACCATTTTCTGCCAGAACTGCCAAGTGAATGATCCACCTCTACCTCCTCCTGAGGTCCAAACATGACAAATCTTCAGCCAATTTCATTCATCCCACCTGATATCAAGAAATAGCTGAAGCCACTGGATACTGTAAAGGATATGGGCTCTGACAGCATGTTGGCTATTGTCTTGAAAAATTGTGCTCCAGAGGTAGCTGCTTCCTTCCCCAAACGGTTCCAGAAAAAATACAACACTTGCATCTACTTGACAATGTGGAACATTTCTGGACAGGACATTCCTGGGCAAAGGCAATCCAGCCAGGCCAATTCTGCTCCATCAGTCCAGTCTCTATCACCAGCAACATGATGGCAGGGTGCTTGACAGTGCTATTAAATGACACTTGAGCACAATAACCTGCTCACTCCCAGGGCCATTCGGCTTCAGATCTCATTATAGCCTTCATTTAAAAATGGACAAAAGAGCTGAACTCAAGAGGTGGGGTGAGAATGACTATCCTATGACTGTACTGACTGTATATACCAGTGATAAGGAAGGACTGTAGAAAAAGAGATAATCAGCCATGGATATCTAAGGAAATAAAGGAGGGTATCAAATTGAAAGAAAATGCAACCAAGTGGCAAAGCTTAAAGGGAAACTAGAGGATTGGGAAATCTTTAAAGGTCAACAGAAAGCCATGAGAAAAGCTATAAAGAAAAGTAAGATAGATTATGAGAGTAAACTAGCTCAGAATATAAAAACAGATAGCAAAAGTTTCTACAAATATGTAAATCGAAAACGAGTGACTAAAGTAAACATTGATCCTTTAGGAGGATGAGAAGGGGGATGTAATAACCGGAAATGAGGAAATGGCTGAGACATTGAGCAGGTATTTTGTGTCGGTCTTCACAGTGGAAGACACAAATAATATGCCAAAAATTGATGACAAGCCGGCTATGGCAGGTGAGGATCTAGAAACTATCATTATCACTAAAGAGGTAGTCTTGGGCAAGCTAATGGGGCTAAAGGTCGACAAGTCTCCTGGCCCTGATGGTCTGCATCCCAGGGTACTAAAAGAGATGGCGGGGGAAATAGCAAATGCACTACTACCAAAATTCACTGGACTCTGGGGTGGTTCCCGCAGATTGGAAAACAGCAAATGTGACGTCTCTGTTTAAAAAAGGAGGTAGACAAAAGGCGGGCAACTATAGGCCGGTTAGCTTAACTTCTGTAGTAGGGAAAATGCTTGAATCTATCATCAAGGAAGTAATAGCAAGACATCTGGATATAAATTGTCCCATTGGAAAGACGCAGTGTGGGTACATGAAAGGCAGGTCATGTTTGACTAATTTGGTGGAGTTCTTTGAGAACATTACATGCGCAGTGGACAATGGGGAACCTGTGGATGTGGTGTTTCTGGATTTCCAGAAGGCATTTGACAAGGGGCCGCACCAAAGGCTGCTGCATAAGATCAAAATGCATGGTGTTACAGGTAATGTATTAGCATGGATCGAGGATTGGTTAACTAACAGAAAGCAAAGAGTGGAGGTAAATGGGTGTTTTTCTGGTTGGCGATCAGTGACTAGTGGTGTGCCTCAGGGATCAGTGTTGGGACTGCAATTGTTTACGATTTACATAGGTGATTGGGTGTTGGGGACCAAGTGTAGTGTGTCAAAATTTGCAGATGACACAAAGATGGGTGGCAGAGCAAAGTGTGCAGAGGACGCTGAAAGTCTGCAAAGGGATATAGATAGTCTAAGTGAGTGGGTGAGGGTCTGGCAGATGGAGCACAATGTTGGTAAATGTGAGGTCATCCATTTTGGTAGGAATAACAGCAAAATGGACTATTATTTAAATGGTAAAAAATTGCAGCATGCTGCTGTGCAGAGGGACCTGGGTGTTCTTGTGCAGAAATCTCAAGGAGTTGGTTTGCAGGTGCTGCTGGTAATTAAGAAGGCAAATGGAATTTTGTCCTTCATTGCTAGAGGGATGGAGTTTAAAAACAGTGAGGTTATGTTGCAGCTGTCTAAGGTGCTGGTGAGGCCACAACTGGTGGTACAATTTTGGTCTCCTTACTTGAGAAAGGATATACTGGCACTGGAGGGGGTGCAGAGGAGATTCACTAGGTTGATTCCGGAGTTGAGAGGGTTGGCTTATGAGGAGAGACTGAGGAGACTGGGGCTATACTCATTGGAATTCAGAAGAGGGGAGATCTTAAAGAAACATATAAGATTATGAAGGGAATGATAAGATAGAAGCAGGGAAGTTGTTTCCACTGGCAGGTGAAACTAGAACTAGGGGGCATGGCCTCAAAATAAGGGGGAGCAGATTTAGGACTGAGTTGAGAACAAAGAAGAACAAAGAATAGTACAGCACAGGAAAAAGGCCCTTCGGCCCTCCAAGCCTGTGCCGCTCCTTGGTCCAACTAGACCAATCGTTTGTATCCCTCCATTCCCAGGCTGCTCATGTGACTATCCAGGTAAGTCTTAAACGATGTCAGCGTGCCTGCCTCCACCACCCTACTTGGCAGCGCATTCCAGGCCCCCACCACCCTCTGTAAAAAACATCCCTCTGATATCTGAGTTATACTTCGCCCCTCTCACCTTGAGCAAGTGACCCCTCGTGATCGTCACCTCCAACCTGGGAAAAAGCTTCCCACTGTTCACCCTATCTATCCCCTTCATAATCTTGTACACCTCTATTAGATCTCCCCTCATTCTCCGTCTTTCCAGGGAGAACAACCCCAGTTTACCCAATCTCTCCTCATAGCTAAGACCCTCCATACCAGGCAACATCCTGGTAAACCTTCTCTGCACGCTCTCTAACGCCTCGACGTCCTTCTGGTAGTGGGGCGACCAGAACTGGACGCAGTACTCCAAATGTGGCCTAACCAGCGTTCGAGACAGCTGCATCAGACTCCAGCTTTTATACTCTATACCCCGTCCTATAAAGGCAAGCATACCATATGCCTTCTTCACCACCTTCTCCACCTGTGTTGCCACCTTCAAGGATTTGTGGACTTGCACACCTAGGTCCCTCTGTGTTTCTATACTCCTGATGACTCTGCCATTTATTGTATAACTCCTCCCTACATTATTTCTTCCAAAATGCATCACTTCGCATTTATCCGGATTAAACTCCTCCTGAGGAGGAACTTCTTCACACAAAGGGTTGAGAATCTGTGGAATTCCCTGCCCAGTGAAGCAGTTGAGGCTACCTCATTGAATGTTTTTAAGGCAAGAACGTAAAGGAATTAAGGGCAATGGTGAGCAGGCGGGTAAGTGGAGCTGAGTCCATGAAAAGATCAGCCATAATCTTATTGAATGGCAGAGCAGGCTTGAGGGGCCAGATGGTCTTACCTTGCTCCTAGTTCTTATGTTTTTATATCCTTGGCGTCAAAATATCAAGCATTTAACTGAATGTGGCACCAAAAATCCCTACCAAAACTGAAGTCAACAGAAACCTGGAGGAAATCTCTCCACTGGTTGGAGTCATAACTAACACAAAAAGAAAGATGGCTGTTGGAGGTCAAACCACTCAGCTCCATGACCACACTCCAGGGGTTCCTCAGGGTAGTGTCCTTGGCCCAGCTATCTTCAATTGCTTCAATGATCCCCTCTTCATCATAAAGTCAGAATTTGGGATGTCCGTTGATAGTTACGATGTTTAGTACCATTTGCCACTCCTCAGCTATTGAAGCAGTCGATACCTGCATGCCACAAACCTGGACATTGTTCAGGCTTGGGCTGTTAAGTGGCAAGTAACGTAACATTTGTGTCACAGAAGTGCCAGGAAGTGACCATCTCCAACGAGAGAGAATCTAACCATCGCACCTTGTGATTCAACAGCATTACTATTGCTGAATTCTCCTTCATCAACATCCTGGGGTTAGGTTGGGAGGGGTGGGGAGGGTGTCATTAACCATAAACTTAACTAAACAAGAGCAGGACAGAGACTGGAAATTATGCAGCTCCTGATTCTATAAAGCCTGTCCACAAGTCACAAGTCCCAGGGATCATCAGTAACAGGCCACTTCTACTCGTTATCCCAATGGATAATGCTCCATGTGCCTGGATGAGTGCAGTTCCAAGAACACAAGAAGCTATACACAATCTAGGGCAAAGCTGCCCATGCACATTAAACATTCACTTCATCCACAGTGCACAATGACAGCAGTGTGTACAAAATGCACTGCATCCTTTGACAGCACCTTCCAAACTCATGATCTCTATCACCTAGAGGGACAAAGGCAACAGATGCACGAGAACACTACTATCTGCAAATTCTCCTTCCCAGCCACACACCATCCTAACTTGGAACTATACTGCCATTCCTTCATTGGGTTTAAACCTGGAGCCCCTTTCCTATTCGCATTGTGGGTACACCTACACCAGATGCAGCAACTCAAGAAGGCAGTTCAGCTTCATGCTCTCAAGAAGTAATTAAGGATGGGCAACAAATGGTGGCCTTGTGAGCAATGTTCACATCTCCCATGAAAAAATAAAAATAAATTCACTGTTAATCTGTGGAGATGGTGAAGATGGTGGTCGGCCTTCTTTTTGAAACATTGCCGTTTTGTTGATGATGCTCCATGATGTTGTTATAAGGAGGCTTCAGGATTTTAACCCAGTGACTATGAATGAATGCTGACACCTATCTAAATCTGGATGGTGTGCAACTCGGTAACGGTGAACAGCTTTGGCGGTGAACATTGACGTGGGATGTTGAGGAAGAAGGTGAACAATGCCCGGTGTGGGAGTGGGAGTTGGGGGGGGGGGGGGTCAGAGATTGTCAAGTGCTTTTAATAAATCAATGAATTGAAGACAGATCTTAAGGGATTTTTTGTCCATTCTTGCAAAAAAAGGGAGGTGTGACTACGCTCAAATTACGCTCACCACCTGGTCTTCCAACTCTGCTGATCGCGGAGTTAAAACTGAATTCAGAACCGGAAAGTTCAAAAGTTCCAGTATAAAATAGTAAATGAACAATTTAAATCACAGTCAGCAACAGGTTCACCTGCTCTGGGGTGGACCGGAAGATCTTGGCCTTTATAATGCTGTGCACATAAATGCCAAAATCATTCCATACAAGGGAAAAATTGATGCCTCACAATGAGATTAGTTGCTTCACACTCTGCAAATTAGAGGTTAGTCATATGGATGCTGCATCAAAATATCCCTAGGCAACGTCATTCTTTCTTGTGATCTAAATACTGTAAAAGTGTCTGTTACTGACGATCAAATGCCGCGTGAAAAATGTAATAAGAACCTTATTGGTATACCACCATAGCAATAGTCTGATCTATAATTGCATCATATTTCGTTTGGTCATCGTGGTCTTGCATTATACCTAATTTTGAATAACATTTTTTCTGTCATTAGCTCTTACCAGCTTTCTTCTTCCTTGGTGGAGGCTTGGCTGCTTGATTTAAGATCAAATCTTCAAAGAACCTTGTTCTTTCCTCTTCATTGGGTTTCTGTAAATCTATAACTTCCCCATAATTGATTTCAAAAATGCATTTCACCTTAAGTTTAAAAGGAAAATCCATTAAAAGTAATATGTCCTTACAGTAAATTGATAGTACAAACAACACTAAATGAAGCATAGGATGTGAAATTACAAAAGAATGTGCAGATTATTAATAGATCAAGCATAGCAAATTAAATTTACATTTAATACTACAAACAAAATTCTCATGCACATTTGTTACATTTCAGTGGTAAAACATGCATACATCACTGTTATGATGCATATTTTACTCTGACATTCAGAACGTTGCTGAAAATCTGAATTCACAAATGTGAATGTTTTAAAACATTCGGCTTGTAATTTTATTTTCTGGAAACTCACTGAATAACGTCATTTGTGACAGTAACCAATAGTATTGACAGGAAGTTTACAAAAATGGAAGTTGCTCCAAGTACTTTAAACTAAGCACAACAATTGTAAATAATTTAGCTTCAAGGAATTTTAAAATTAGAGCACACTAAATGTTAATGCTCAGCGACATATCAGAACCTTTTATTTTGAAACAGACCTCTAATGCCATGTTTCTATTGAAAGTTAAATTTTGTATAAAAGCACTGCCATTACTTTTAGATTGCATCACAATATAGACAACATTCTGAGGTCAACCGGTTATTGTTGTACATGTGACAATAGTGGTGCAATTGATATTTTTTTTAATGTTTAAGGAGAAGATTTAAAATTTAGCTTTATTCTACAGGTAGTCGGTATGTCTGGAAAGCATTTAGCTCAGATGTTTTAAAAGCAGGATAATTACTCCTTTCAGCTAATAATGTGTTAATTTGATGTAGCGAACTGACTTTTGTTTACACAAAAGATTCTTTAGGAAGTTGATTGCAGGGTCATATGATGATGTGGTGAATGGGCAGAGCTGGGTCTGTAGTAGAAAGAAGCTTTTGCAGTTTAGAGTGGCAGTTCTAGCTGGGAATTGTTTGAAGACAGAGGCTTCTGCAATCGGTTCTGAAACTCATTTTTCTCTCTGAAAGCTTCAAGACTGCCTACACTCATTTTGACAAGTATATTTATGGTTGCTAACTGTATTTAAAGTTGCGCTCAAGTCTGCAAGAGAAACATTGCTTATTTGGAACAGTCATAAGCTAGAATGTAAAGTTGCTTCCTTTCATTTTTAAATTTTGTTCAATTGTTAATGTTTAAGCTGCTTCATTTGTTAGAGTTATATTTAAACTGTGCTATTAAATAAAGTTTGTTTTACTATAAAAGAAATCTGTCAGTGAAATTATTCCTGAAGCGAAGCATTCTATCCTCACATTAATGCCAAAATAGAAAACTGTCAGGGTCTAGTCTGGCATCCTAATGTAACTTGGGGTTTGATCAGTACCCTAACAACAGAACACCCGAACATTGATAGTTTCTGTCACTGTGAAAGCATACAAATTTCTGACAGCATCACTTTCCATCTTCCAAAATCTGAAGTTGAGCAATAAATTAAATAAATTGAGACATTTTCTCTGGAAAAATTCTCGATCACCCCATTGCTTGGAGTCTCACCCATATCTCTTTGTAGAAATTGAACAATTCACTTAAGAAAAATCACTAGCTCTATATATTCTCATTATACTTTAGATTATTTAATACAAGATTTTTTAAGGGATGCTTAATGCATATGTTTATCATTTGACACAGAGAATGTACATTTCTCTCAAGTACGGTGACCTTCACAGGGAGCAAGCATAGACATAACAGCTTAAATAGCCTCATCTATGCTGCAACTATTCTAAGATTCTACATGCAGTTTAGCAAAACTGATAACCTACCTCATCTGGCAACTGAACATATATTGTTTCAGAGGTAGCCAATATTAAAATAGGGCAAAAGGGTGGTATGTCCTGAAGGAGCGTCAAGAAAGTAGCTCTCACTGTATCACTCACTGCATCCCACCACTCTTTAATGTGAGGCACATAAATTATACTTGGTACTGTCCGATGTGCCTCGCGGAAAACCTGAGGAGTGAAAGAAAGGGAGAGAGAAGAACAAACAATAATTTATTTCAACACTTAAAAAGTTATCCATACAAATCACATCAATAGGTTTCCTCACTTCCTTTATTCTCACCTGTGCACATGACTCCTCTGGTGTTTTGGCACTAACTGAGTACACTGCTGGCAGATCTAACCTATGCACTGAGAATTTCTCAAGTGAATGAAGCATAGCAGGAGCAAGATGTGAACTCTGACCAGATCCTTTGCTTCCGCAAAGAAGGAACCGAGGACGATGGGATGTTGGCTGGTGATGTGCTGACCTTCAAAAAAGAAATATTCAGCTGAGTATTTCCCTATTCAAACATATATATATTACTGTAATAATATAAACGCAAAACGCTGCAGATGCTGGAATCTGAAACAAAAACAGTAAATTCTGGAAAATCTCAGCAGGTCTGACAGCATCTGTGAAGAGAAAACAGAGCCAACTTTGAATGTCTGGATGACTCATCTTCATATTATTGTGTTTTGTATTTATAAAACTTATAAGTCTAATTTTTCAGATGACTAGGGTGTACTGCACTTTCGAAAATGCTGTCTTTTGGATGAGATGTTAAATAGAGGTTCTAATTGCCTTCTCAAGTGGACGTAAAAGATGCTACGACACTATTTCAAAGGAGAGTAGAAGTGTTATCCCTATGCCCTGGCCAATATTTATTTCTTAATCAACACCATAATTATCTGGTTATTAACACATTGTTTGTGGAAGTTAGTTGTGCTCAAATTGGCTGCCACATTTCCTACATCACAATTCAAAAGTACTGCACTGCTGTTGGGATGTCCTATGCTTGTGAAAAATGCTACATAAATGTATTTTGAAAGATTTGGAACAATTCCACATTTTCAGGCTAACAAAAGAGCAAATAACATCTAAACTCTTCAACAATAAAATGTATTTTCTTTCAACGGTCCTACGAACGATAACAAAGATGTAGGGGGCAGTTCTCAAAAAAGTTCTAAGTGTTGAATTCGCGGGAAAACTGGTGTAAATCACAATTGTTCAGTGGGAGTTCACACTCGAATCTCCTACACTCTGTGCAATGCAGAGGTCACAATCGTGAATATCATTAAAAGCTGAGGAGATGGGGCCTATTCGCACCAAAGAATGACAGTTCCAGAACTCTGCACATGCTCAGTGGCCCCGAACTGTCAGCCTGCAGTTTGCTGGCCAGTTCAATCCCAGGCCAGCCCATGACTCCCGCAGTACTGCCCCTGCACACCCCCCCCCATGACCCGATCGTGGCCCCCACGACCATTCCCGGGCCAGTCCTGACCCCTTCCCATCCTCCGCACCCCGATCTCCAGCACCACTCCCCCCTCCATTCAGGCAGGCACCACCTCCCCCCCCCCCCGGCAGACCACCCCCCCCCCCCCCCCCCCCCACAGCTGCCCCGATCACTGCCCGGCCTCCCTCCAGCCCCGACCGATCCTGTCTGCAGAATGGCAGTGGGACCCCTCACCCCCACTGATCGCCCCTAAGCCCTGCCCCCTAGTCATTGCCCCCATGCCCAATGGACAGTGCCCCCTGGGCATGGGTACTTTGTCCCTTGGCAGTGCCAGGGGGCACAGGCTGGCTCTGCCAGTGTGTCCATGTAAGAAGTTTAACAACACCAGGTTAAAGTCCAACAGGTTTATTTGGTAGCAAAAGCCACACAAGCTTTCGGAGCTCCCATGCCCAGGGGGCACCACCCCTCCACTGCCCGACCTCTCTGGGGGGGGGGCAATAGACCCCCCTTCACTCCAGCTAGTTCCCCAAAAGTGGGGAGCTACTCTAAACCCCGGAGTGAAATTGTACTGCCGGGGTGGGAGATGCTATAGGGCCCAGAGAATTCAGTCCCAGGCCTGATCATTACATTTGAATCACATTAAAATAAGATGAAAATAATTTACCTGGTGTTCCTGTCGGTTTCCAGTGTGATCCCGACTGCACCGGATATCCGTCACTGGGAGATATGCACCAGTCAGGGACGCATGCGCGAATCAGCACACGCGCGAATCTCCCAGACCAACAAAAAAATTAGCGGGTCGGAATGAGAGAATCACCCCCATAGTGTTTTAGCACACTACCCTAAAATATTACTGAGCTTTTAATGATATTCACGATTGTGACCTCTGCATTGCACAGAATGTGGGAGATTAGAGTGTGAACTCCCACTGGACAACTGTGATTTACACCAGTTTTCCCGCGAATTCAGCACTTAGAATACTATTACCTTTGCTTTCAAAAGCACTGTGCTCCTATAATCCCCACCCCCCAGCAGCTTCATGATCGCAGCAATATCACTGGAATAAGTGCCACAGGTAAAACAAAATTAATAAGCTGTCATACCCAATTCTATAAAAACTAAAACAGAAACGTATGCTGGTATTTCTCTTTATGTTAAAATATTGCTACCCAAACAAGTAGCACAGCAGTTAAGTACTCCCCAAATCTGACACTGGGGATCCAGGAAGTTATGGGCCGCTTTTTTTCTCCCAATTATGAATAAGTGTGCAAAACATGAAACCTACCAGGAGATGGCAACATACTGCAACATTTTTGGATCATTTGCACAATCCAGCAATTCTTGGGGGATAATTAAATGTATTCGCTCGGAACAGTTAGAAACAATACACATCTGCTTAGCTTAGGTGAACATTTCTACAGGTGTAACCTCAGATTAGCTCCAAGCGTAATTTTTGATACATGTAGACAATAACAATTTGGATTTTTAAATCTTCAGAATCTAAACCAGCATGATGAAACCAATTGAATGAAGTTCAGAGTTGCCCCAAAGGTTTGAGTAATGCATCAAATTTGTTTTAAATCTATCAGGAAAATGTTAGGTAGTCTTGTCAAAGATTTTATAGCAGAGCGCTTAGAAAAAAAAGTCAACATGGTTTTGTGAGTGGGAAATTATGTTTAGCCAACCTGTTGGAGTTCTTTGAAGAAATAACAAGTGCTGTAGATAAGGGGGAACATGTAGATGTACTACTCTTCAATTTCCAGAAGACATTTGATGAGGTGCCACATCAAAGTTTAAATTCTGACCAGACACCAGAAGTATGCTCTCCATTGAATGATACTATGGGATTCTTAAAAAATCTGTCCCCCCAGGTGTATAAAGAGTCACGGGTTGTTTATAATTAACAAAGGAAATGGTAACCAAAATTTTACAGATAAATTCAATCCATCTACTTCCTCTTTCCTTGGCAAATTGACAGCATTTAACCACTTCTTGAATAATTTTACTTTTGCTTATATAACTTTACCCAGAAGACCATTATCAATATCGCTTCCTAACATCTGTTCTAGAAATTATCTTTCATTCCTCTACAGTCATGTTCCCTTTTTGTGTAATTTTGGTTGATGTTCTAAATTAGATATTCATCAAGGCTCCTTAGGCAGCACCTTCCAAGCCCATGACCAATATCACCTAGAAGCACAAGGGCAGCAGACATCACCACTTGGAACTTCCCCTGCAAGGCACTCACCATACAATTTGGAAATGTATCACCATTCAATATGTCATTGGGTCAAAATCCTGGAACTCCGTCCCCAACAGCACTGGGTGTAACTATACCACAGGGACTGCAGCAGTTCAAGAAGGCAGCTCACCATCACCTTCTCAAGGGAAATTAGGGATGGGCAAGAAATGCTGTGCTAGCCAGCAATGCCCACATTCCCTAAGTGAATAGAAAAAAACAGCCAAAGCTTCTGATCCAATTTACACAAGTTTCAAAGGAAAAGGGAGGTTGTTAAAATGAGTGATGTTTCAACTTTTAGTACGGTTTGATACAGTTGCTAAATTTACAAGAGATTTCTTCATATTAGTGTCAAGAGATAAGGATTATTCATTGGTACATTTGCTTCAGGGATAGCAAAGTTCTATTTGAAAATGGTCATCCTAATAGGCCTATTGCAGAATGTGTTTCAACTGATGTGGTACACCTCAATTCAACAACAACTTTTATTTATATCACATCTTTTAACAGAGAAAAATACACCATGGCACTTCATAGAGACTTGACAATAAATAAACAGAAATAAAGGAAAAAAGGTTGCAAGGGAGCATCTGCCTGGTGGGGGGAGTGGTTGGGGGAGAGACAATATATAAAAATCGAAATGTGGCCTGACATACGGAAAGGTGGGAAGGTAAAAACGACTGCCATTGACAACACAGCAGCACTTGACTGAAGGTGGCAAAGAGACTAATCAATATCAGGTTGAAAACTCTCCATTGGTTAGAGTATTACCTAGTACAAAGGAAGAAAGTTGTGTTGTGCCAATTACCTCAGTCTCAGGATATCGCTCCAGAGTGACCGAGGCCAGAAACATCTTCAGTTCCTTCAACCAATGACCTATCGTCCATCATAAAGTTAGAAGTGGGAATGTTTGCTGATAATTGCACAGTTCAATATCATGCGCAATTCCTCAATACAGAAGCATTGTGTGTTTGCATGCAGCAGGACCTGGACAATGTTCAGACCTGGGTGGATAAGTGGCAAGTAATATTGATGCCACAGATGCAAAGCAATAATAATCTCCAACGAGACAGAATCTAACCATCTACTGTTGACATTAAATAGCATTACCAATGTTGAATCTATTATCATGAACATCCAGTGCGTTGACTCGAACCTTGACTGGTTTAGCCATATAATAGCCATATATGGGTTAGCATATTCTTACTGTGCTTATCCCAGTCCAATGCCAGCATCTCCACATCTTAGCCATATAAACAGTGGCTACAAGAGGTCAAAAGTTAGGAATTCTGCAGTATGTAATGTACTATCTGACTCCCCAAGCCTATCCACCATTACAAGGAACTAGTCAGGACTGTGATGGAACACTCCCTACTTGCCTGGATGAATACAGCTCCTGATGTGGAGACGCCGACGTTGGACTGGGGTAAACACAGTAAGAAGTCTTACAACACCAGGTTAAAATCCAACAGGTTTATTTGGTAGCAAAAGCCACTAGCTTTCGGGACAGGCTGTTCCTTCATCAGGTGGGTGGGAGTTCTGATCACAAACAGGGCACAAAGACAAACTCAATTTACATGAATAATGACTGGAATGTGAGTCTTTACAGCTAATCAAGTCTTAAAGGTACAGACAATGTGAGTGGAGGGAGCAGTAAGCACAGGTTAAAGAGATGTGTATTGTCTCCAGACAGGACAGCTGGTGAGATTTTGCACATCCAGGCAAGTTGTGGGGGTTACAGATAGTGTGACATGAACCCAATATCCCGGGTGAGGCCGTCCTCATGTGTGCAGAACCTGGCTATCAGTCTCTGTTCAGCGACTCTGCGCTGTGTGTCATGAAGGCCGCCTTGGAGAACGCTTACCCGGAGATCAGAGGCTGAATGCCCGTGACCGCTGAAGTGCTCCCCAACAGGAAGAAAACAGTCTTGCCTGGTGATTGTCGAGCGGTGTTCATTCATCCGTTGTCGTAGCATCTGCGTGGTTTCCCCAATGTACCATGCCTCGGGACATCCTTTCCTGCAGCATAACAGGTAGACAACGTTGGCCGAGTTGCAAGAGTATGTGCCGTGTACCTGGTGGATGGTGTTCTCGCGTGAGATAATGGCATCCGTGTCGATGATCCGGCACGTCGTGCAAAGGTTGCTGTGGCAGGGTTGTGTGGTGCCGTGGTCACCGTTCTCCTGAAGGCTGGGTAGTTTGCTGCGGACAATGGTCTGTTTGAGGTTGTGCGGTTGTTTGAAGGCAAGAAGTGGGGGTGTGGGGATGGTCTTGGTGAAATGTTCGTCTTCATCAATGACATGTTGAAGGCTCCGGAGGAGATGTCGTAGCTTCTCCGCTCCGGGGAAGTACTGGACGACGAAGGGTACTCTGTCCACCATGTCCCGTGACAACCGCACAACCTCAAACAGACCATTGTCCGCATCAAACTACCCAGCCTTCAGAACAGTGACCACTGCACCACACAACCCTGCCACAGCAACCTCTGCAAGACGTGCCGGATCATCGACATGGATGCCATCATCTCACGCGAGAACACCATCCACCAGGTACACGGCACATACTCGTGCAACTCGGCCAACGTTGTCTACCTGTTACGCTGCAGGAAAGGATGTCTCGAGGCATGGTACACTGGGGGAACCATGCAGACGCGACGACAACAGATGAATGAACACCGCTCGCCAATCACCAGGCAAGACTGTTTTCTTCCTGTTGGGGAGCACTTCAGCGGTCACGGGCATTCAGCCTCTGATCTCCAGGTAAGCATTCTCCAAGGTGGCCTTCATGACACACGACAGCGCAGAGTCGCTGAGCAGAGACTGATAGCCAGGTTCCGCAAACATGAGGACGTCCTCAACTGGGATATTGGGTTCATGTCACACTATCTGTAACCCCCACAACTTGCCTGGATGTGCAAAATCTCACTAGCTGTCCTGTCTGGAGACAATACACATCTCTTTAACCTGTGCTTAATGCTCCCTCCACTCACATTGTCTGTAATTTTAAGACTTGATTAGCTGTAAAGACTCACATTCCAATCATTATTCATGTAAATTGAGTTTGTCTTTGTGCCCTGTTTGTGATCAGAACTCCCACCCACCTGACGAAGGAACAGCCTGTTCCGAAAGCTAGTGGCATTGCTACCAAATAAACCTGTTGGACTTTAACCTGGTGTTGTTAAACCTCTTACTGTGAATACAGCTCCAACAGCATTCAAGAATCTCAACACCATCCAGGAGAAAACTGCTCACTTTATAGGCATAACCATTCATTAACCTGAGCATCCGACATATAATTACAGCAGTGTGCACCATCTGCAAGACATATTGCAGCAACACATCAAGAATCGTTCATCAGCACTCTCCAAACCCGTAACCTCCAGTGGTTAGAAAAGCAAGATGTAGAGATGCCGGCGTTGGACTGGGGTAAACACAGTAAGAAGTTTAACAACACCAGGTTAAAGTCCAACAGGTTTATTTGGTAGCAAAAGCCACAAGCTTTCAGAGCCTTAAGCCCCTTCCTCAGGTGAGTGGGACATGTTTCCCACTCACCTGAGGAAGGGGCTTAAGGCTCCGAAAGCTCGTGGCTTTTGCTACCAAATAAACCTGTTGGACTTTAACCTGGTGTTGTTAAACTTCTTATTAGAAAAGCAAGAGAAGCAAACACATGGGAACATCATTATGTGCCCATTTCCTACAAAGCCATAAACTGTGGCATTCCTGCAGTTATTGTATCAAAAACCTCCAAGTCCCTTCCTAACAAGCTGTGTGGGTATACTTACAACATACAAACTGCAACAGTTCAGGACAACTGCTATTCACCACCTTCTCAGAGGCAATTAAGGATGGGCAACAAACACTGGCCTTGCCTGCAATGTTCACATTCCATGAACAAACATAAAAGACTAAGTGTCAGCAAAACTCAAAATGTTGGCTCTGTTCTCTCTCCACAGATGCCGTCAGACCTTCTGAGATTTTCTAGAATTTTGTGTTTCAGATTCCAGCATCCGTAGTAATTTAACAAAAATAATTAAGGTTAAAATGTCTTTTGGTAAGTTAGCATACAATTCACAGAACAGTTTGGGAGAATTAAAACACTTGCTAAAATCAACATGCAAGATACAAATACCAATTTTGTCTCTTCTACATTTTAGAATTTTATCTATTTTTACCACTGTGCCATAAAGCAGAAATCAAGCAAGCTTTTTAGATAGGATAATTTTTAATTATGTTGGATTTGCTTTAAATGTAATACATATCCAATCAACAATCTGAACAATGACTTTCAGTATGTCATTATATGGAATTACTTACATGGAGAAGTGCATAAAGGGCTTATGTTTAGCAGCTGGTGGTTGTTTCTTTGGTGATCCCAATGAAGAATTACTGTCAAAAATTGCTGGTTCAACCTCATCATCACTGAGGGTGTAGTCTTCCAAAATGTGGTTCATACCATCTGACAAAACAATCAAGCATAACAAGGGAGAATGAACTCTATTTTAAGGCCATTAAATAAGATACAATACAGATAAAACTGTTCAAAGTATGTGGATATCTCAAATGTTTACTCTTAAATAACCCTTTAGCCTTCCAAAGCAAGTTTTTAAAACATTAGATTTCTCTACTGTGTAAACACCAACATTGCAATCATTGTTAAGGAGGAATTAAAACCTTGCAAACCTCCGTTGTAAGATCCCAGTTGTTGTTGTTTCTATTCAGTCAATTACTAGCTATTCTCAAAAAAAAGGACTTAAAAACCCATCACGCCCAAAAAACGTTAACTTTAAGTCTTAATCAGTAACTTTGAGAAGTTTCTCAGTGATGTTAACAAAATCTATGCAATTACCATTACACCAGTTAAATACAGGTTGGGTAAATGGCGCACTAGAAGAACGTTCCTAAATTAAACATTCAAAAATATTTCAAATAATGAACATGTTAACCAAATTTTGGAACGAAGAACAAATATTAACATATTCCAGAAACGACAAATCGGAAATAATAGCACAAAAATCATTATTTCAATATTCAAAATGTACTTTGGAGCTGCTATTGTTATTTAACAAAATGTGTCATGTAAAAAAATAGCTCATTATAAATTTTCAAGTGTAAAAATTATATTTAGAGAGAAACACTTAGTCATTTGTGGTATTTCTGTTGAGGCATTTATTGCATTGTAACTAACAATCATTCAGGCTCATAATGTCAAGTAGTCCTCCTTTGAATAGCAATGCTTTGCCATACAGATCAAGACATACAATTCTCAAAATGGGAGAATTCCGCCCTTGACTCTTTTTCAACAAAAAGGAACCGATATGATCTTTTCTAGCGCTCCAAATTATTAATATTTTGTACAGCAGTCTACTGTTTGAAGTATTAAATTATTTACTTTGTTGTATTATTTATGGAAGATCAGATGGCCCGTCATCACAAAATGTGCTAGTTATTCGATTAATACAGCAAATATATGACAATAGATGTAAAATATAAAATTTAATATATACAGACCATCTTTGTTGTCATTCTGCGTCTGTTCAGCGTGAGGAAAAACCTTGTACAAAGCAGTTAGAATTCTTGTAAAGACATTTTTCAGCAGAGGCCTAATGATGTGCGATAGTGCTTCTCCTGATGAGGTCACAGCTCGTTGTGAAGCAGGCACAATGTTCTGCATGGCAAGGTAGAAGTCCTGTGCACTTATAACAATAGATGAGACATCCAGCTGCAGCTTCTGACTAGTTGCATAAATCTGAGGATAGCGTCGACGAAGAGCAAACAAGGCTGCCTCAGTGCAAAGTGCTTTAATATCAGCCCCACAGTAGCCTTAAGACAAAATAATTTTTAAAATATCAAAACAATTTATGTAAACAATTCATAATTAAAATAGTATTACTGTACTAAAATGCAAAAGGTTTGCTTTATTTACAAATTGCAAACTCAATCTGCAGTATTATCTTAAATGGAGCGGCACGGTAGCACAGTGGTTAGCACTGCTGCTTCACAGCTCCAGGGACCAGGGTTCGATTCCCAGCTTGGGTCACTGTCTGTGTGGAGTTTGCACATTCTCCTCGTGTCTGCGTGGGTTTCCTCCGGGTGCTCCGGTTTCCTCCCACAGTCCAAAGATGTGCGGGTTAGGTTGATTGGTCATGCTAAAAATTGCCCTTCGTGTCCTGAGATGCGTAGGTTAGAGGGATTAGTGGGTAAATATGTGGGGACATGGGGGTAGGGCCTGGGTGGGATTGTGGTCGGTGCAGACTCGATGGGCCGAATGGCCCCTTTCTGTACTGTAGTGATTCTATGGTTACAGCACAGAAGGTAGCCATTTGGTCCATCGTGTCACTATCAGCTCTCTGCAAGGACATCTAGCTTCTCTCTTCGGGTGCTTATTCAAATTGCATTTGAAAGTCTCAATTTTGCACCTGCCTCCACCACACAGGCAATGCATTCCAAATCCTAACTACTCTTTGCATTGAAGTGTTTTTTTCATATGTCGCCTTTGGTTCTTTTGCTATTTACCTTAATTTGGTATATTCCAGCTCTGGACCCTTCTGCCACTGGGAAAAATTCCTATTACACTGCCTAGACTCTTCATGAATTTGAATCCCCATATTAAGTTTACCTTTGACCTTCATATCTCTCGGAAGAGCAATTTCAGCTTTGCCAATCTATCCACGTAACTCAAGTCCTCCAACCCTGGGACCACAGTTGTACATCCTCTGTAAAGCCTTCACATTCTTTCCTAAAGTGTAGTGCCCAGAATTGGGTACGACACCCCAGTTGAAACCAACCAGTGTTTTACATAGGCTCATCATAACTTCCTTGCTGTTATACTCTCTACCCTTATTTCATAAGTTCATAAGATATAGAAGCAGAATTAGGTCATTTGGCCCATCATGCTCCACCATTCGATCATGGCCAATTTGCTCCTCATCCCCATTTTCCTGCCTTCTCCCCATAACCCTTCAACCCATTAACAATTAAAAATCTGTCGAACTCCTCCTTAAATTTACTCACTTAGTTCAAAGCCCCAGGATGCCTTATGCTTGTTAAATCACTTTCTCAATCTGCTCTGCAATGATTTGCACATATATACCCCGAGGTCTCTCTCATCATGCATCCCCTTTAGAATTATATTGCTTCTCCTTATTCTTCCTCTCAAAATACATCACTTCACCCTTCTCTGCATTAAACGTCATCTGCCACATTCCACCCATTTCACTAGCCTATGTCCCCTTGAAATTGATCACCAATTCACTCCTAGTGACTTATTATCTCTAAGTACAGCCAGCCTTTATATTACCTCCTCTTTATTATTCAATCACCCTGCTCTATATTTTGCAATATGCACCAAATGCATTTCAAAAGAACTTTCAATCCCATCAACCATGTCTCTTTTGCGTAGCTCTGAACAGCTAATTCAAAGGCAACACATGCAGAAACTTCAGGTCCAATCTCTAAGCGCAGAATTAGCATTGTGGAAGGCAGGAAGAACTGCTTTGATACTTTAGCTTTTTTAAAAAAGCCAATGTAGGAAATCTAATCAGAACATGAAATACACAATTGACCTGTTCATATCTAAAGTGAAAACGGATTGGTCAAATTTTAATCATAGAATGATCATCTGGTTTTCAATTCTGAAGTATCTCCATCCAAAGTACTAAACTTGCTGTTCTCTTTTTAGATGTTTAAAGTTTTACTTCATATGTACCACTTTTGCTTTTTTTTCCCTTAAATAAATTAAAGGAAATTTACTGCAAGTTAAGATTTTGAAAGGACTGTTGAGTGCTCGACATGATATTTCACCACAGCTTTTCAATGTGTATTAGTTTAAGAATCCAAAATACATTGACTGCCCAGTGTAGAATCATCGACCAAGCCTACATTACCTATTTAAGCAAAAACATACTGGGGCTCATTTATCAATATGCCTCCACTATTAAAAATATTATGGTGCTCTTCAATATTTATATGGACATTCACTGTGGATTGAACAGGTTAGACCTATAATCATTCGAGTTTAGAATGAGAGGTGATCTTATCAAAACTTAAGAATCTGAGGGGACTTGACAAGATAGATGCTGAAAGGATGTTTCCCCTTGTGGGGGAATCTACAACTGTTGGGCAGTTTGAAAATAAAGGGTTTCCCATCTAAGATGGAGATGAGAGTGAATTTCTTCTCTCTGAATGTTGTTAGTCTTTGTTATGGGGATAAGCAGGAAAGTGAGTTAAGGTCACAATCAAATCAGTCATGATCTTACAGCAAGCTAGGGGGGTCAAATGACCCACTTCCATTCCTATTCTTATGGTAGCAAGTGGGTGCTAAAACATAAATAATGTACGCTTATGTCATAAGCTGTAAAAGGAAGTTGCACTCTATAAGCCTACATTTGAATGCAGACAGGTCATATATTTAAGCATACTGAGCAGCACACGTGTATTAGATTCAGCAGTAACACAAAACAATTGACTAAGATTAATCATACATACGAACATATGAATTAGGAACAGGGAATGGGTCATTGGGCCCCAAGAGCCTGCTCAGCCATTCAGTAGGATCATAGCTGATCTGACTGCGGCCTTAGCTCCACAATACGCCTACCTCTGATAACCTTTGATTCCATTGTTGGTCAAGAATGTATCTACTTCGGCCTTAAGAATATTCATTGACCCTTCCTCCCCTGCTCTTTGGCAAGAATATTCCAAAACTTCACAACCCTCTGATGAGAAAAATTCTTCTAATCTCCGTCTTAAATGGGAGACCCCTTATTTTAAAACTATGTCCTCTAGTTCTGGTTGCTCCCACAGGTGGAAACATTCTTTCAGCATCCACCCTGTAAAGTCAATTAACTAAGAGCTTCCCCCATTTTTTTATACTTCAATTATGCGGTTCCCCATACGCAGCTGCAGATTCACATAGTCTGGGTCTCTTGAAACCATGATGTGGAGATGCCGGCGTTGGACTGGGGTATACACAGTAAGAAGTCTAACAACACCAGGTTAAAGTCCAACAGGTTTATTTGGTAGCAAAAGCAACTAGCTTTCGGAACAGGCTGTTCCTTCGTCAGGTGGGTGGGAGTTCTGATCACAAACAGGGCACCAAGCCACAAACTCAATTTACATGAATAATGATTGGAATGTGAGTCTTTACAGCTAATCAAGTCTTAAAGGTACAGACAATGCGAGAGGAGGGAGCATTAAGCACAGGTTAAAGGGGTGTGTATTGTCTCCAGACAGGACAGCCAGTGAGAGTTTGCACATCCAGGTAGGTTGTGGGGGTTACAGATAGTGTGACATGAACCCAATATCCCGGTTGAGGCCGTCCTCATGTGTGCGGAACCTGGCTATCAGGCTGCTCAGCGACTCTGCGCTGTCGTGTGTCGCGAAGGCCGCCTTGGAGAACGCTTACCCGGAGATCAGAGGCTGAATGCCCATGACCACTGAAGTGCTACCCAACAGGAAGAGAACAGTCTTGCCTGGTGATTGTCGAGCGGTGTTCATTCATCTGTTGTCGTAGCGTCTGCATGGTTTCCCCAATGTACCATGCCTCGGGACATCCTTTCCTGCAGCATAACAGGTAGACAACGTTGGCCGAGTTGCAAGAGTATGTGCCGTGTACCTGGTGGATGGTGTTCTCGCGTGAGATAATGGCATCCGTGTCGATGATCCGGCACGTCGTGCAAAGGTTGCTGTGGCAGGGTTGTGTGGTGCCGTGGTCACTGTTCTCCTGAAGGCTGGGTAGTTTGCTGCGGACAATGGTCTGTTTGAGGTTGTGCGGTTGTTTGAAGGCAAGAAGTGGGGGTGTGGGGATGGCCTTGGCAAGATGTTCGTCTTCATCAATGACATGTTGAAGGCTCGAGGAGATGTCGTAGCTTCTCCGTAGGTTCCGCACACATGAGGACATCCTCAACTGGGATATTGGGTTCATGTCACACTATCTGCAAACCCCACAACTTGCCTGGATGTGCAAAATCTCACTAGCTGCCCTGTCTGGAGACAATACACATCTCTTTCACCTATGCTTAATGCTCCCTCCACTCACATTGTCTGTACCTTGAAGACTTGATTGGCTGTAAAGACTCACATTCCAATCATTATTCATGTAAATTGAGTTTGTGCCTTTGTGCCCTGTTTGTGATCAGAACTCCCACCCACCTGACGAAGGAACAGCCTGTTCCGAAAGCTAGTGGCTTTTGCTACCAAATAAACCTGTTGGACTTTAACCTGGTGTTGTTAGACTTCTTACTCTCTTGGAACCAACCAGATTGTATGAGGTCAACAGCAATGAAGATTCATTTTTTCATTGGGTCTGAGCACCTGCCATGAGTCTAACTCTGGTCACCAAAAACAATGTTTTAGCAACTGCATAACTCCACAAAGCCTGCCATTGACATCAAATTACAGCATAACATCACTGCCAGAATCATGATAATCCTTTGAATCAGACATCTGATTTGTTGTGGCATCAGCAATAGACAACTCACTTATGCAGTAACAAATCTGTCATTATTTTTGCATATGTGCAATTCAGTCATAAGTTGAGTGGGAGACCTGCAAAACAAGTGGAGTGTAAATCCAGGAAAGCAGTCCTCTAGACTGTTAAGACAAGACCGATCTTGCAGTATAAATGGGTCTTTGGTGTCAACACACTGTCATTTCTTCTGCCTCATGAGTCAAGATCCTGAAACTCCCTACTTAACCGATAGCTGTGTGGTAGCACCTTCACTAGACAGACTAGCAATTCAAGGAGGCAACTCACTACCACCAACTCAGGTAAACTAGTAAATGCTTATGTAGCCAGCAACATACATATACAAATAATTTTTAGAAGTTATTATATAATGCTGAGAAAATAAGAAAGCTAATTTCTGAGAATCAAAAAGGCCTCGGTAGCAAAATACGATATGCACCTTACTGACATGTCATACTCAAATTTGTTTGAAGCTATTAACACTTGCATGTTTGGTATAAGCTAAAAACCCACTAGCCATCGAACTAGAATCAACCATACGTCAACTCATCGTGCTTCAATATATTTAAGACCACAATGAAACTGCTCAAGCTATCATCATCCAAAGTAATCATAAAATTCAACATACAATAATAATATAAACACATTTTAAATAAACTTAAATACTCACCTACACATTTTTCAGCTAATTCGTCAAGGAAACCCTGCAACAGTTTTGGATTCCAGTCTCTGGTATGTATCTGAAATATGTGCTTTCGTGCCTAAATGGTTAACAAAAATAACCAGATGCAGCCTTAGTATTTTTGCTTCCACAACACTGCAAAATGGAACAAATTTGGAATCATAATTTTAAAACAATATTCATTCAAAAATCAGTACGTTAAAAATGTTTTCAGCCATCATTATGCTTTTTCAATAAAAGGATGATACACACACCGATAAAAAGAAAGTTTCTCATAAAACATATGTTTAATAATTTCGAACTTCTAAGCATAAAATTAATCATTTAATATTAGAAATTCCTGCAAGGATTTCCCCTTGAGAAGTGCCCCTTTCTTCAGCTCCTGAGGATTGAGATCTACTTTAATCCCAGTGTTGGTAATTTCACATGAACATTGGTTGTTAGAATCTACAGTTTCTATGAGAGATACATCATTGTATCTCATTGCATCATCTTTATGTGAGGAATAAAAGAATGACCAGGGTGAGGTTAGGGCCGGTCAAGGACAGTAGTGGGAACTTGTGTATGGAGTCAGTAGAGATAGGCGAGGTGATGAATGAATACTTTTCTTCAGTGTTCACCAAGGAGAGGGGCCATGTTTTTGAGGAAGAGAAGGTGTTACAGGCTAATAGGCTGGAGGAAATAGATGTTCGGAGGGAGGATGTCCTGGCAGTTCTGAATAAACTGAAGGTCGATAAGTCCCCTGGGCCTGATGAAATGTATCCTAGGATTCTTTGGGAGGCAAGGGATGAGATTGCAGAGCCTTTGGCTTTGATCTTTGGGTCCTCGCTGTCCACGGGGATGGTGCCAGAAGACTGGAGAATGGCGAATGTTGTTCCTCTGTTTAAGAAAGGGAATAGAAATGACCCTGGTAATTATAGACCGGTTAGTCTTACTTCAGTGGTTGGTAAATTGATGGAAAAGGTCCTTAGAGATGGGATTTACAACCATTTAGAAAGATGCGGGTTAATCCGGGATAGTCAACACGGATTCGTGAAGGGCAAGTCGTGCCTACAAATTTGATAGAATTTTTTGAGGAGGTAACTAAGTGTGTTGATGAAGGTAGGGCAGTTGATGTCATATACATGGATTTTAGTAAGGCGTTTGATAAGGTCCCCCATGGTCGGCTTATGATGAAAGTAAGGAGGTGTGGGATAGAGGGAAAGTTGGCCGATTGGATAGGTAACTGGCTGTCTGATCGAAGACAGAAGGTGGTGGTCGATGGAAAATTTTCGGATTGGAGGCAGGTTGCTAGCGGAGTGCCACAGGGATCAGTGCTTGGTCCTCTGCTCTTTGTGATTTTTATTAATGACTTAGAGGAGGGGGCTGAAGGGTGGATCAGTAAATTTGCTGATGACACCAAGATTGGTGGAGTAGTGGATGAGGTGGAGGGCTGTTGTAGGCTGCAAAGAGACATAGATAGGATACAAAGCTGGGCTGAAAAATGGCAAATGGAGTTTAACCCTGATAAATGTGAGGTGATTCATTTTGGTAGGACTAATTTAAATGTGGATTACAGGGTCAAAGGTAGGGTTCTGAAGACTGTGGAGGAACAGAGAGATCTTGGGGTTCATATCCACAGATCTCTAAAGGTTGCCACTCAAGTGGATAGAGCTGTGAAGAAGGCCTATAGTGTGTTAGCTTTTATTAACAGGGGGTTGGAGTTTAAGAGCCGTGGGGTTATGCTGCAACTGTACAGGACCTTGGTGAGACCACAGTTGGAATATTGTGTGCAGTTCTGGTCACCTCACTATAAGAAGGATGTGGAAGCGCTGGAAAGAGTGCAGAGGAGATTTACCAGGATGCTGCCTGGTTTGGAGGGTAGGTCTTATGAGGAAAGGTTGAGGGAGCTAGGGCTGTTCTCTCTGGAGCGGAGGAGGCTGAGGGGAGACTTAATAGAGGTTTATAAAATGATGAAGGGGATAGATAGAGTGAACGTTCAAAGACTATTTCCTCGGGTGGATGGAGCTATTACAAGGGGGCATAACTATAGGGTTCGTGGTGGGAGATACAGGAAGGATATCAGAGGTAGGTTCTTTACGCAGAGAGTGGTTGGGGTGTGGAATGGACTGCCTGCAGTGATAGTGGAGTCAGACACTTTAGGAACATTTAAGCGGTTATTGGATAGGCACATGGAGCACACCAGGATGATAGGGAGTGGGATAGCTTGATCTTGGTTTCAGATAAAGCTCGGCACAACATCGTGGGCCGAAGGGCCTGTTCTGTGCTGTACTGTTCTATGTTCTATGTTCTATTGAAGCTACATTGTTCACTCCTCTCCTGTACAATCAAGTGTTTGCCATTATAATCTGAATAATATGACAACCAGCAAAATTTAGAAACACCAATGTTGAAGCAGGCCCAGGAGGAATTAAACAAAATATTTTTATCAATCATCACCCCTGACCTGCATAATGATATATAAGTAAGCACTGAATTTTAAATGTCAAAGACAACTGGCATTATTTAGGATTTTCTTTAGAGTTGGGGAAAGAAGGGAGGGAGGGAGGGAGGGAGGGGAGGGGAGAAATTTGCACTGAGACAGCATTGGAGCCACTCTTGATACTGAGCTCAGATTTTGATGCTGTCAGGCTAGGTCTGGACCAAGATGGATGACCATCTGTTCAAGGTCCTCATTATTGACATTTTAAGTATAGGCTACCTTAGAAATGATTCTAACTTAATGTGGAGGGAAAAAATAGAAGTAAAAATCATGGGCGTAATCTTACCAGCCAGTAAGACTGCATAAGAGGCCTAATATCTGGTTCACAGCCCCGTTTTGCCGGCGAGATCAGCTTTGCATCCAGAAAGGGCGCAAAGCCTATTTGTATGAGATTGAATATTTAATACAGGAGACTCTGCAGGGGTAGTGATCAGCAAGGGTGACAGGGGGGGTGACTGGCATAGAAATATAGGATTGCCACTAATAAATCCAATACAACAACAACTTGTATTTTTGTGCTTTTAATGTACAGAAATATTCCCAGGTGCTTATTGGGAATGCAGGGAAAATACTTTTTCGTCAGAATTGTGGAACGTGCTCGATCAGATGGAGTAACTGAAGTGAACAGCGCAGATGCATTCAAGTTAAATACATCTAGATAGATACATCATGGTGAAACAAATGGGCACGGTAAGATGAAATAGGGGTGGGTTAGGAAAGGAGACATTGACTTTTGAATCATATGGCCTGGTTATGTGCTGTATTTTCCATGTACAAAATACTGCAAATTGTGGCAGTAAAACTAAATATATATATATTATATAAAATTTAATGAAAGAAGGTTTGGAGTGGAAAAACAAAATTATTTTGTTTCTATTACTCATGCTTCTTCGTGCACTTCCTGCCAACATTTACCATCATAAATTCCTGTGGCGTTGCTGGACCAACACAGAAAACAAAGTTGCCTTAAAAATGAGACATAGATGTTTTAGTATCAATAATGTCCATTAATATTTTACCTTATATCACTTTTGTGATATTGCTTCATTAAACATGATGTATTATAACAAGTCAATGTTTTAATGAAACTGCTGAGGGACCACAGGAAGCATCAAAAATCACAATCCAGCTCAATATTACCCATAGGAAAGCTACTATATAAAGTTTCAGGAAGGAGCTAGGATGCTAAACGAATTCCAATATACCTTTTTATCAGGCAGATTAAAAAGGAACTCCCTGTCAAAACGACCGGGTCTCCTGAGCGCAGGGTCAATGGAATCAAGTCTATTTGTAGCACCAATTATAACGACTTCCCCTCTATTGTCCAGTCCATCCATCAGTGCCAGCAACGTAGACACTATAGAGCTGATAAAGAAATATTAGTAATTTTTTCATTGATACACTGCAAGTGTAAACAACCAGAAGACATTCTGATTAACTTTAATATCACAAATATGTACATTGTGAAAACAAAAGTTAGATGTAAAGCTGCAATTTTTTTAAACCATTTTAGTCTGTTATGGATCCACCAAGGTAGTGGTCAGGTTACATAATATGACAAATAACCCAAGCAGAAAGTTTCACATCAAATTTAGTGTCCATGAAGCCATTTAGTTAGCAAAAAAATGGTGTTCAAATAAAATATTGATAGAAACTTTAGATTTATAACATATCAACTTTCAAAATGAATCCAAAAGAGGAAATTCAACAATACTTTAATCAGATTCTGTGGAAGGCAATGGTCACGATTCTCCCTTCCTACTGAGCTCATTTTTAGCACAGCGAGCCGGGAGATTCTCGCATCAGCCAATTCGTAGGGTTTGTGCGAGGGTTCACACCCACTTGCGTCTCCCAGCACCTGATATCCGGCGGCATCGGCTCCGCATCAGAAAGCGGCAGAGAGGCGCAGATTAGCGGGTCTGGGACTGAAGTCTCTGTACCCACTAGCATCTAACCCCACCAGAGTATTTCACTCCAGTGGGGATTCCAGTAGCTCCTCACTTTCAGGGAGCTATTGGCTCAACCCCGCTAGTGTGAATGGGAGGCAATTAGTACCTCCTCTGGACATTGGGCACTGCCAGGGTGCCAAGGGGCAAAATGCCCAGGGGGCACCTTGGCACTGCCCAGGCATGGGGCAATGCCAAGGGGACAGGGCATATGGGGGGGGGATGGGCCTAGGGGGCGATTGGTGAGGGTGGGGGGGGGTCCCACTGTCACTCTGCATTGGTGCATTGGGGTCAGTGGGGGAAGTAGAGAGGCCAGCAATTGGGGCAGGCTGCGGGAGGGGGGTGCGGGGGGGGGGGGGGGGGGGGCGAAAGCAGCGATCATGTGCCGAGAGCCGGCATTGCGGAGCTGGCCAGCAATCAAGCTGGCCGGCAAAGTGCGGGGCTACTGCACAAGCACCAATCTCAGCACTGATAGATCGGCGCATGCGCAATGGCCTGCTCAGCGTGCTGATTTCAGCCTCTCCAGTGGAGATAGGCCCCACGCCCTAGTTTCTAATAATATTCATGCTGGTGGCCTCTGCAATGCACAGACTGTGGGAGATTTTTCTCTGAACTCCCACTGAAAAATACAGCGTGAATTACTCCAGTTTTCTTAGGACAAACGTTTCAAGCTTAGCATGAGCTGGGAAGAATTGAAAAGGGCTCCTTCTTGATTCAAGTATTTTGTCTGAAAAGTGTCTACCATATAATTCTTAATGAAGTAGATTCTTTCATCAGTATGGAAATAAAATTACTCTGTAGTACTGTCAAAAGATTTGTAAATGCTTAACTTGTTTAATAAAATTTGTTAAATTAAGTAGACAAAAAGAATATACAAAGCATGGTATATTTGAACTTTCAAAAAGGGTTTGATAAATTCTACAAGAGATTGGTTTCAAAGATGAAAACCAATTATATCAAAGATATAATATTGCAAAATAGCTGAAGGACAGAAAATGGACAGAGTAATCTGGGGTGGGATTCTCCCAAAAAAATTCTAAGTGTCGAATTTGCGTAAAAACTGGAGTAAATCCCGCTGGTTTTTTCAGTCCTGGGCCCATTAATGATATGGCAAGTCTAATTTAAATAAATTATACACAGATTTCTGGCGCCGAGCTGACAGCACTGGAAACCCAGTGGCCATGGAATCCAGCGGGAAGCCCACTGAACAGCCTCAGCTCGAGTCTCCTGACCTGCTGTGAGAATCCCCCCCCGCCGTCCCTCCTCCCTCAAGATGTTTCTCAGCTTGACAATGTTAAATAATTCATGAAGAAACATGTTGGAAACAAATTCATAAATCCATTCCGTATACAACGTATTCCATTCAAATTTTTGCTACTTTATCCATTATTTATTCGCAAAGTATCAAGTTTCTCAAATAAAGCAATGTAGAATCTTTTGCTTCAATTAATTTGTCAATTGTCTAGGTGCATGGCGATCAACACTTTATTCAATCAGAAAATTAACATATTAAATGTATTCAAGTGGCTAACTTGATAATGCTACCTCCACCTCACAACAAATGGACCAGATGGTTAAGATTCACAAATAACTGGATGTTACGATTAACATTCAATCCGATTAACATTCAATCTGAATTATCAACTCTGATACAGATAAGATTCCCACTTGCTGTATGTTAAGTGAGCACTGAATGATTAGATAAAGTCAAATGAAATAATTTCATGGCGATCAAGCTATAAATAAGATAGTGTGACTAGCAGACACAGGAAAGAAAAGATGAAACTGAGATATGTTCAACAACTAGTTTTCTTGGCCTTTCCATCAGCATTTGAGGAGGAATTACTCTGGATGCTCTGTAATAACATTGTAAATGCATTGGCAAAAAAATAGTATTCAATATAAAACACTGCATTCCTCCCCTCATAATTATAGCTTTTCTTCCTCTGATGCAATTCTAAATGTTTAAAGACTCCACTAGAGTTTAATTAGTTACGATAAAATTCATAAAGCCATACCTATGAATTTGATCTTGTCTGCTTGAACGAACTGGCGCAAGACCATCAATCTCATCAAAAAAAATAATGGAGGGTCGCATTAAATAAGCCTGCAAAAAAAAAATATTGTGAATTATACATACAAATCATATTTAAGAATTATAATTGTGCATTCAAAGAAAATGGGAAATACTTGCTTTCTTTACCTGGTCAAAGAGGAGCCTAAGTTGTCGTTCAGACTCCCCTACCCACTTGCTTAGACAATCTGCGCCTTTTCGCATGAAGAATGAAACTTTCTTGTCTCCTAAACTGCATTCATTAGCCAGGGCTCTAGCTACCAAGGTTTTGCCAGTTCCAGGAGGTCCGTAGAACAAACAACCCCTGTATCATCCAATAATAAACAAAATAACTCGTAAATGCACATTAGTATTCCAAACATATTTTAACTCTTTATTTCTGATTTTTAAATTTGGGGCAGGATTTTTCTACCGCCCTGCAGCATGTTTCGCGACGTCAGGAGACAGGCACGTCACATGCTGGCAGTGGGGTCTTATGATCCCGTCATTGTCAGCAGGGTTTCCCATTGAACATAACCCTCGCGACCGGCAAACCCACGAGGGGGCGATGTCATCAGTGGAACAGGCAGCAAGATTTTGGCGCATGACTCCAAAGTAGTTCTGGGCTACATTGTTCATTTCCCTCCTCTAACCTCTACGGGGTCTATTATATACCCGTGAAAAGTCAGCCACAAACTTGATTTAATGTTTCATCCAAAAGACAGTGCATTGAAGTGTCAGCCTAGATTGCATGCTTAGGTCACTGAAGTATAGTTTGAATCCAGGTCCCTCTGACTCAGAGATAACAGTGCAACCATAGAGCCAAGGTTGAGACTGAGCAAAGAAAATATGATTTCACACAAGAATTGGGAGAAGGCCATCTGTCGCCTCGAGACTGCCATACCATTCAATAAGATCATAGTTGATCTGATTATGGCCTGAACTCCACTTTCCTGTCTGCCCCACATAACTTTAACTCCCTTGTATCAATCAACATGCCATCTAACTCAGCCTTGAATATATTCAATGACTCAGTCACTGCTGTGCTCGAGGGAAGACAATTCCACAGACAACAACCAGAGGAAAAAAAGTTCTCATTTCAGTATCAAATGGGAGATCCCCTATTTTCAAACTGTGGCCCCTAGTTCTGGACTCTCCCATGAGGGGAAACATCCTCTCAGCATCCACTCTGTCAGGATCTGAAATATCTCATTAAGATCACCGCTCATCTTCTAAACTCCAATGGGTATGGCCCAACTTACTCAATCTTTCCTCATAAGCTAATCGCTACATCCCACAAATCAGCTGAGTGAACCTTCCCCAAGTTGCTGTTAATGCAATTATAGCCTTGAGTAATGAGATCAAAACTGTACAATACTCCAGATGTGGTTAACTAAGGCACTGTAACAGTTGAAGCAACACTTCCTTTTTTTATACTCGATTCCTCGTGTAGTAAATATCGACATTCCATTTGCATTCCTAATCATTTGTACCTGCATCTAACATTTTGTCACTCATGTAGCAAGACAGCTTGATCCCTCTGTGCCATAGAGTTCTGCAGTCTCTCACCATTCAAATAATATACTGCTTTTCCATTCTTTCTGCCAAAGTGGACAAGTTCACATTTTCTCACAACTTGACAATTTACTTTTCTACCTGTCTTTGTGTCAGCGGTAAATTCAGCTACATGCATCAAGGCCGTTGCTCTCCCACATTTGCTGCTGATAAGTTATGATGTCTCTGATTGGACACTCCCCAGGGAGTGTCCAATCAGAGACACATCATAACCTACTGGCAGCAAATGTGAGAGAGTAACGGCCTTGTTGGCAGCAGCAGCCCCTTGCAAAATCTTCAGCTTCACGTATCTGTCTCACTAGAATTTTGAACAATGACTCTGAGGACAACACAGAATAGCTTACTGGCCACAATCCGGCCCATAGATCGTAGGTTGGACAAACCTGCACTTGAGCATACTGTCCCAAATACACTCCATGGACTCATCCTCCAGGTTACCTTTGCCAATCTGACTCATCCAACATAGAAGTAGGTTAAAATCACCCACAATTGTTGTAATACCTTTCTTACAAGACTTCATTATTTCTCCCTATATAAGCTATCTACAGCGTCGCTACTGTGAGGTGGTCTATAAACTATTCTCATAAGAGCAGCTTCTTATTTTTACTATTTCTTATTTCCATTCAAACTGATTCTATATCGAGAGTAATAGTAGAGCACGCTCAAGAGGGCAATACTGACAATGACATGATGATTATTTCCACTTCTAATGATTAACATGGACATTATCAACTGAAAGGACCACTGTTTAACAAGCACAATGTTCTGTATTGCAACTTCCAATGACCTTTCTTCTCTCTCTACAGCTATTGCCTAACCTAAATATTTCTTGCATTATCTGTTTTTATTTCAGATTTCCAGCATCCACAATATTGAGAGTTTGTATTAAATTTAAATTCAATCTCACTATCAATATAAAAAGTGATAAATGCAGAGATGGTAGAGGTAAAGGAGGGGGTGAAAATTGATAGCACACAGGGCTGGAAAGGCTGGCTAAGCCAAGTGGATAAATCAACTGGTACAGATGACTTGCATGCAAGGTTGCTATGGGATTGAAAGTAGTGGGATGGCCTGCAATAATTTTTAATTGTCTTTAGATACAGGGGAAGTGCCAGAGGACTGGAAGTTGGAAATGTGACACCCTAGTTCACGAAAGGAAACAAGGACATTCCTAATAACTACAGGCAGGTCAATTTATCAGTGGCAATATTATAGAAACAATGATAAAGGGGAAAAAATAACTGGCACTTGGAGATGTTTGTGTCAATTAAGGACAGCCCTCAGGAATTTGTAAAAGGCAGATTGTGCTTGACTAATCTAATTAAATTCTTAATGAATTAACAGAGAAGGTTATTGAAAGAAGTGCAGTGGGTGTTTCCTCTACAGATTTGAAGATAGCATTTGACAAAGTACCACATAAAAGGCCGAGTAATAATAAGATTCTTTTAAAATCAGCTTAAGGGCAGAAAGCAGCTAGTCATAATGTATGGTTGCATTTCTGGCTGGAGGGTGGTAGACAATAGTACTCCCAAGAGCCTGTGCGAGGTCACTGCTCTTTTTGATATGTGTGCATATTATATATGATATATAAATGACTTGGACACTGGAATAGAGAGTAAAACCAAAATTTGCGAACAATACCAAACTTGGAGGCAAACAACGAGGATGATACCATGAACTGAATGGGACCTAGATAGCAAAGCAAAATGCAGAGACAAATGGCAGATAGAATTTAATATGGAGAAAGAGCAAGGTGATGTATTGTAGCAGAAGAGATAGAGTGAGGCAATATAGAGTTAATGGAGTTCTAAGCAGTCTGCAGGAACAGAGGGACCTGGGAAATTTGTGTGTATAGATCTTCAAAAGTGGCAGGACATGTTGAAAGAATAGTTAGCAGAGCACATCTCCATAAAGGAATTTATTGTAAAAGCAGGATGTTCTGGCGAACATTTTAAACAGTCCTGGGCACCACATCTTAGAAAGATGTGAGAATCCTCGAGAGGTAATAAAGGAGATTTACCAGAATGGTTCAAGGGATGAAGAAACTCAGTTAGGTTGGAGAAACGATGTTCTCTTTGGAGCAAGGAAGATCGTTAGAGCTGTACAAAATTACAACAGATTGAGATAAGGTGAACAAAGAAAAGCTGTTCTAATTAGCTGATAGCACAAGGATTAAGGGAAACAGCTTTGAGGTTTTGGGCAAGAGCTACAAAGGAGATGCAAAGACAGAATATGAAACAGCTAGTGATAATAAATTGGAATTACAGGAAGAATGTTGAAATGTTGTAGCATAAATAAACTGGGCAATTATAATCATTCGCTCGTCTCATTTCTAGCAGGTGGCCATATTTAAAATTATCACTTTAGTTTCAAAGGCCAGAATTCTCTGGACTCTCATTGCGTTGCTACTACTGCCAGTGAGAATGGAGAATTTGGTGCTCAGCCAAATCTCTGTTCACTGCAACAGGACCGGAGAATTCCAGCTGTAGGCAAGGTTGGAGAATTCCTGCCAAAATATTCTGGTTTTGGAATTGCAAGACGATAATGTTAACAGAAAGCAGAAATATTAGGCAACAAATAATGCAGAAATACTTCAGATTCACAATTTAACCATGATTGATAAGTAGCCACAGATAGATGGCCCAACATACAATGAGCATTCTCAAATTATGGCATTAGATGTCTAACAAAGTCATGAAGTGGACAATAAACTCGATCAGAGAAACAATAAATGGAAAATAGTGGACACTGCACAGAAGTGCACAGCAAAAAGGTGAGTAACACCTGGCTATCAAGGTGCCACAACATTAACAATCTGCATTAATGATGTCAAAGATGATTCAAGTTTCAAAATTTTTTGAAAAAGCATTTGCGCAGCAAGAAGAAATGTCTCAGAGACTGCAAAAATATATATTATAGTGAAAAATAGTATTCAAACAAAATGCTAACAGTTGATTACCAGAAAACCAACAATTTAGGTTTGTACTGTCTCTACTGCAGAAAAAGTTTCCCATAGTGTTTTACATAGGTGCAAATCAGAAAACCATGAACAGTGAAACAAAGAAGAAGTACGCATTATAATTGCTATTGAATGCAGATCTTTAAATAAGATCCAATATAAACATTTATAATTAGTAACACGATATATTAGACAACCAATCAAGATAACTACATAATTCCTGGCCGATCCATACTGAAAAGGCCTCCATGTGGGGAGAGATGGTAATTACAAGGCTTTTTAAAAGGATAATGGAAGTTACTTTTGCGAACTTCAACATATACTTGGTGTATGGATATAACAACTTGTCAGATTTATCAATTCCTAGCTCCTTTAGAAGTACATACCTTGGTGGCTGAATCTTGAATCGCTCAAATACTTCAGGATACAGCAGAGGAAAAACGACCATTTCTTTGAGAGCTTGAATATGCTGGCTAAGCCCTCCCACACTATCAAACCGCACCTAATAAAAACAAATCCACAAAAAGTAAATGCTCAGAGGTTTTTATTTGAACTTCACTGCAAAGTACACAATAGTATACGAGTAAACATGGCACATAAGATAAAGTCAGCTATTACATGGCTGCTGTTGGCTATATAATGTGTGTTGATCTAATAACAAGAGTTTTACAATAAAATTGCATTAAGCCAACACACTAGAGGGCGATTCTCCCCCAAAAATTCTAAGTGTCAAATTCGCATACAAAGAACAAACAAAGAACAAAGAACAATACAGCACAGGAACAGGCCCTTCGGCCCTCCAAGCCCGCGCCGCTCCCCGGTCCAGGATTGAATCCTGAATCCAGGATCCCCGCCCAATTTTCCAGCCTATCTACATCCTAATATCCTATCCACCGAGCTGTCCCTCACAGCTGCGATGCTTTGTTCATCACAACCTATTAACTCACCCCCACCCCCCCATTCCAGACCATGTGATCTCCAGGGAGAGGCGAAAACCCAGAGTGAAAACCCCAGGGCCAATATGGGGAAAATAAATCTGGGAAATTCCTCTCCGACCCCCTGAGGCGATCGAAACGAGTCCAGGAGATCACACTGGCCATGAACAGAAAATGCTTCCCAACCCTAGTCATTTCCACTTCCACGAACACCATCTGAATTCCCTGCCCCCGAGACAGGTTCCCAACTATCCGCAGTCTCGCTCTGTACTGGCACCAGCAAGATGATCATAGAATGAAGCCTTGAAGCGAGAAACCCGCGACGCTCCCTAGTCCAAACTAGAACACTCTTTTGTATCCCTCCATTCCCACTCCGTTCATATAGCTGTCTAGATAAGTCTTAAACGTTCCCAGTGTGTCCGCCTCCACCACCTTGCCCGGCAACACATTCCAGGCCCCCACGACCCTCTGTGTAAAATATGTCCTTCTGATATCTGTGTTAAACCTCCCCCCCTTCACCTTGAACCTATGACCCCTCGTGAACGTCACCACCGACCCGGGGAAAAGCTTCCCACCGTTCACCCTATCTATGCCTTTCACAATTTTATACACCTCTATTAAGTCTCCCCTCATCCTCCGTCTTTCCAAGGAGAACAACCCCAGTTTCCCCAATCTCTCCTCATAACCAAGCCCCTCCATACCAGGCAACATCCTGGTAAACCTCCTCTGTACTCTCTCCAAAGCCTCCACGTCCTTCTGGTAGTGTGGCGACCAGAACTGGACGCAGTATTCCAAATGCGGCCGAACCAACGTTCTATACATCTGCAACATCAGACCTCAACTTTTATACTCTATGCCCCGTCCTATAAAGGCAAGCATGCCATATGTCTTCTTCACCACCTTCTCCACCTGTGACGTCACCTTCAAAGATCTGTGGACTTGCACACCCAGGTCCCTCTGCGTCTCTACACCCTTTATGGTTCTTCCATTTATCGTGTAGCTCCTCCCTACATTATTCCCACCAAAATGCATCACTTCGCATTTATCAGGATTGAACTCCATCTGCCATTTCTTTGCCCAAATTTCCAGCCTATCTATATCCTTCTGTAGTCTCTGACAATGTTCCTCACTATCTGCAAGTCCTGCCAGTTTTGTGTCGTCCGCAAACTTACTGATCACCCCAGTTACTCCTTCTTCCAGATCGTTTATATAAATCACAAACAGCAGAGGTCCCAATACAGAGCCCTGCGGAACACCACTAGTCACAGGCCTCCAGCCGGAAAAAGACCCTTCCACTACCACCCTCTGTCTTCTATGACCAAGCCAGTTCTCCACCCATCTAGCCACCTTCCCCTTTATCCCATGAGATCCAACCTTTTTCACTAGCCTACCATGAGGGACTTTGTCAAATGCTTTACTAAAGTCCATATAGACAACATCCACGGCCCTTCCTTCGTCAACCATTCTGGTCACATACAAACTGGAGTAGATCACGCTGTTTTTTTTCAGGAGTTTCATAATGAATCTCCCACACTCTGTGCACTGCCGAGTGCCACAGCATGAATCACGCTGAAAATCAGGGGGTGGAGCCTATTCCCGCTGGACAAGCTGGCAGCATAGCACTGAGCGGGCCACTGCACATGCGCCGATCTGGGCGCATGCACAGTAACCAGAATGCCGGCCTCCCGATCGCTGGCCAGCACCTTGACCCCCGCATCGCTGCCTTCCCACCCACCCACAGCCTGATCACTGGCCTCCCGAACATGCCCATGCCAGCCTTAGATCTCCCCCACTGCCCCCAATCTGACTCAATGTCCCAACTATCCCCCATCATCGACAGCCCCGACAAACTTCTCCCCCCATAGTCCCTCCCCCCCACTCAAAACAGGCTGACCCCACCCCTGATCGCTGACCTCCCTCCCTCTAACACTCAGCTCGAGTGCATTAAAAACTTGCTTGATTTTGCTGAGAGTTCTTACAATTTTTAATTACGTGCTATTGAGGCAAGTTAAATTTCAGTAATAGGAACATAAGAAATAGGACAAGTAGGCCCTTCAGCCTTCGTCATCATTCAATAAGATCATGTCTGATCTATCGTGATCTCAACTCCACTTTCCTACCTGTTACCCATTACCCTCAAAAGCCCTGTGTAGTTCAAGATCTTGTCTCAATCTGTCTTGAATATCTTAAGTGACTTAGTTTCTACAACTCTCTCTGGGGCAGAGAATACCAAAGATTCACAATCCACATTAAACGGCCGATCCCTTATTCTGACATTGTATCCCTAATTCTGAACTCATCCAAGAGCAGAAACAGCTACTCAGCAGCTACCATGTCAAGCCCCCTCAGAATCTTCTACATTTCAATTTTCAGTAAGGTCACCTCCAATTCTTCTAAACTCCAATGAATATCAGCCCAATGAGCTCAACATTTCTTCATAAGGCAATCCTTTCATTCCAGGAATGAAAATGGTGAACTTTCTCTGAAACTACCTCCAATGCAAGTACATTTCTCCTTAAAAAACAAGGCCCAAAATGAATGCAATAGTCGAGATATGCTCTCACCAATACCCTGTACACTTGTAGCAAATCTTCACGACTTTGATACTTCACCCCTTTTGCAATAAAGGCCAACATTCAATTTGCCTTCCTAATTATTCGCTGTACCTGAATGGTAACTTTGTGATGCATGTAAAAGGACACCCAGAGCACTCCGTACTGCTGCACTTTTCTATTTTTTCTGCCAAAGTGAATAACCTCACATTTTCCCAAATTATATTCCATCTGCCAATTTTTTGCCAACTCACTTAGCCCATCTATATCCCTTTGCAGGTTCTTTGTATCCTCCACAGAACCTGCTTTTCAATCTCTCTTTGTATCGCCAGCAAGTTTGGCTACAATACAGTCAAGCCCCTTCATCAGTCATTATTATAGATTGTAAATCGTTAAAGCAGCAGCACTGACCCCCGTGATATCACACTGGTTAGTTTGTTAATCTGAAAATGACCCATTTATCCTGATTGTTTGAAAAACAGATAACTAAAGCTTCTACAAGTACATAAAAAGGAAAAGAGCTGCTGAAGTGAGAGAAGAATTTCTTTGGAACAGCAGAGATGGTGACATAGTGGTAATATCACTGGACTAGTGATCCAGAGGTCCAGACTAATGTTTGGGGTCATGGGTTCAAATCCCACCACAACAGCTGGTGGGATTTAAATTTAATCAGTAAAATTTGGAATATAAAGTTAATCTCAGTGATGGTAACCATGACAACTATCATTGATATTGATAATTTACAAGCCTAACTGATGCACCACAACCATTGTAATTTTGTCAGTCAGACTCGCAGTTTGGTGTATTTGCGTGTTATGGAAGCTACATATATGGAAGTTGTTGATATGATGTAGGGCATCAGAGGAATCACAAATGTAGGTGGGAGGAGACGGGACAAGGGGAAGAGGATAGAGTCAAGACAGTTCCATGGGGAGGGGCAGGTGGGTACAATGGGTTTACGAGGGCAGTCCTGCTTGTGCATTTTGGGAAGGAGGGAGTAGTGGGCTGTACAAGATTGGAGGACCATGAGGTTGAAAACTGTGGAGGAAAGCTCTCCGGAGGCAATTGAGGTCAATGACATGAAACAATGACTTGACGTTAGGTGGTGGGGGTCAGGGGGAGGTAGGAGGAAGTGACTGAGATTTGGCGCCCAGCCTCTGAGGTATGGGTCAGTACACCAGACAACAAATGACATGACCCTTGTTAGCAGGTTTGCTCACAAGGTCAGAGTTGGATCTAAGAGAACGGAGGGCAGCAAGTTCAGAGAGAGAGACAGGGTGGAGTGGGGGGGGTGAGTGGGGTAGACAAATTGACACAGCCAATGTCACACCGATACTTCTCAGTGAAAAGATCAAGAACAGTTAGGAGGCCAGAGGGTGGGATCCAGGAAGAGGAAGAATACTGGAGGCAGGTGAAAGGATCGTTGAACAGGGATAGGACTGCTGCTAAAACTAAGAAAAGCTAATTGACTTTGATTCGAATAAGCCAGAGAAAGTGTTCAACAGCAACTTACATTTATGTAACATCTTTAACATAGTAAAACACAATACCTCATACAATGATAATGAATCTGTAGCACAATAGCAACATCCAGGTACAAGAGGTATTGCAGAAAATGGCAGTCAAATTAATATCTGGGTCAATGCATCTGAGAAGTTAAAAAACTGGATTGTTTAGTCTGAAGAGTAAACTCAAGGGAGATGGAATCTAACAATATGCTGGAAATTGTCACAAACTCCCGAACTAAGAGTTGGCACAAACTTTAAAAACGACTTTATAAAGATGAAGAACGTGTGGAATAGACAATCCAGGAAAGTAGTAGAGAAAGATAATGCGAAAGATACAAGGGACAATAGATAAAAAATTAAGATTGTACTACTGAGTGGAGTTAGATTTTGTTCTGGCCTGGAGATTTTCTGTACTCTTTTTTTTAAATATACTGTATTTGGTGTTCACCAACCTTCTGGAACCATGTTATTGGGCTATGATGCAAAACACTGCCTAAAATTCTGAATTCACATTGAAACAAAGCATTGCACAACTTTATACAATAACTTTTTTTTTTTAAAAAACAGAATACTTACTGACACATCCAGGTGCATTGGATCTACATCAGCCAAACTGGCACCAACTTTGACACGCTCCCTAAGGATTTCACTCGTTAAATCTTCTGTTCTAATGTTCATCGGAAGACACCTGTTGGTAAATACAGTGCCATAGTGTTTATAATTTTTCTCAAAATGTTCTAAACCTTGCTTTTTTAAAAAAAAATTGGTTTATTAAATTTTACTTTATGCTGTTTGCTGTTCAAGATACTGTTGCTGGGAATTTCTTTTATTTGTTAATGGATGTGAACATCACTGGCAAGGACATCATTTATTTCTCACCCCAAATTCCATTGAAGTGTTTGTGAGCAGCCTTCCTGAACAGTTGTAGTCCATGTTGTGTAAGCTGAGAGGGGCAGGATTCAAACCCAGCAAATACAGTGGAATTGTGATAGATTTCCATGTCAGGATAGTGAGAGATAGTGAGCACTTGTTGCCCTTGTCCTTCTAGGTGGTAGATTTTGAAGGTTTGCAGGGCACTGTTGAAGATGATTTGGAGAGATACTGCAGTGCATCTTGCAGATGGAACACATTTAGCTAAAGTAGAGATGAAGGGATTGAATGCTTTCTTATAGAGATGGTCATTGCCTGGCACTTGTATGGTGTGAATATTATTTGTCAATTATCATCCCAAGCCTGAATGTTGTCTATGTCTTGCTGCATGCGAGCACAAACTGCTACATTATCTGATATGGTGGAAATGGAATTAAAAACTGTGCAATCAGCGAACATATCCACTGCAGTCCAGCTGGAAATGCTTGGGCCTCAGAGATTTCCCCAAAGAACTTCTACAGGAACGTGCTGGAGCTAGGATGATCAATTTCCAACAAACTCAACCATCTTCCTTTGTGTTAGGTAAGAGGACAGCCACCAGCTATACACTGATTTGAATTTTATTAGGGCGCAGTCAGCCAAATGTTGCCTTGGTGAGGGCAGTCACTCTCACTTCTCCATGTAATTCAGCTCTTTTGTTCATTCTTGCACCAAGGCTATAACAAGGTCTGGAGTCAAATGGTCCTTGTGGAACCCAAATTGAGCATCAGTATGCAGGTTGTTTTTAAATATAACTTGATAGAACTGTTGAGAACACTGTCAGCATGAACAACTCTAGGTATAGCATAGTTAAATCTGAATTAAATGCTCTTTATTTTAACCCAACCCAAAATGTTGATATTCCTACAGTACCAGTTCCATTTTGTATGCCAGCCCGTCTGAGTCTCTCAAGTAAAATGTATTAGTGCTGAATTAAGAGCACTAAATCAGAATGCTAGGAATTTGATTCAGACTGCTCAACAGTTAAAAGCAATTACATCAATTTCACCTAATTCTAGGGATCGTGCATACCACTTCATCTTTGTCCAAATATTAATGTCCATAGACAAAATATTTGCATACAATCGCACAACTGATTCTAAGTAAACTCAAAAGCATGCATTTAATGCTTAAAAAATTGAAACAATAGAGGAAAATTGTTACACTAGCTCATACTTGCAAATTCACAAATTGGACAAATGTCTTCTAAAAGGTTGTAGGAATAATAATCTGAAGTAGTGTTTTAAATAATTACGTTTGCCCTTTCTACCGTGACAGCCTGTGCAAGATTATATACCAGTTATTTTGGATCATACTAAACACTCAACCAATCAGATCTTAAAATCATGCATTGAGATCTCATTGATATGCTTCACCTGTTTCTGGCTCTCGCCATGCTTTTAGATTTTCTTCTTTCAAAACGTTCTTCATCAGATGACGATGTGGTGTCACTGCTGTGGATTGCATGCTTCTTTCTCCTTTTTAAAACAAAAGAAAAGTAAAAACATCTAGATATCCAATCAAAATGAGGTTTGTGGGGCAAGCTTGATGGACCAGGTTCTTTTCTCATCTGTCAGTTTGTAAAAGCAAAATACTACAGATGCTAGAAATCGGAGATAAAAACAAAATGTTGGAAATACGCAGCAAGTCTGGCAGTACCTGTGGAGAAACAGAGTTAATGGGCCTGAGTTTATCATCAAGTTGCGCCCGTTTTCAGGTGCGAAAACTTGGTAAAGTCGGGCGTGAGGCTCTCTGCTTGAGAGCAGTGAGGGGGAAGGTGGGTCTGACGGCTCTCTGCTTGAGCTCGGTGGGTGGAGAAGGGGGGTCCACTGCCATTCTGCCTGAGAACATTGGGCGGTTGGGGGGGGGGGGGTGGTAGAAGAGGGGCGCGCAATCAATCTGGGTGGCTGGGTGTCAGGGGGGATAAGGGGGTCAGTAATGTTTGGGGGGGGGGGGGGGTGCGCAATGTCTGGGAGGGCCAGGGGGAGGCATTATCCGGCCCAGGAGGGATGTGGCAGGGGAGCCGCATTCTTTCTTTTTTTTTGCGCATGCGCAGTTGGAGGTGCTGATCAGAGCTGCAGGATTCCGGGCGCTTTAAGCCCCGCCCACAGGCGATTCAGAATTGCTGATATTTTTGCAGGCAGAGTGCGTTTGGGAGCATCTGAGAACGGGTCCAAAAGTCAGATCTGAAACACTCCCAGGTTCAAGTCCACCCAGCACTTAGAATCAAAATAGCGCCCAATGTTTTGAGTCTGCATCCTCTTCTTTAGAGTCATTTTTGCATGTTAATTTGCTCCCTGAAAATGCTCACACTGATCTGTACTGCCATAGAACAGTATTCTATAACCCACTTCAGGCTTCATCACAAATAACTTAAATTGGCAGCGTTAGTTGTTGAAAGGTATAATTTATTTGATTTTTTAAATTAATTTTACCTGATGTGACTCCTTCTTGCAGGAGATCGGAGTGTATCAAATAGTGTGCTTTGTCTTTGTCTCCGATGAACAGGCTCTAAAAACATAAATTAAGTCCTACAGTTAAAGGTCAGTTAGTCTGGGTACTTTGCATTAAAAAAATGCATGAAGCAATTTATGTGGTGCTATGCATAACGAATGAACTAGTTTCTATTTTTTGCTGAATTTTTATACAATCATTCTATTTTCAGAAAGTTTAGTCATTTTAACTAGAAAATATAATGGATTTACAGAGTCTTTCTTAACTAAAACAAATAACTCTAAAATAAACTTAGTTTTAAAGTAATTTGATTAAACTCTGGACTAGTGTACATCACGGAAATTAGAGTATGTCAAAGAAGATCGGTAGGATGCTGTAAATAAACAATTAATGTAAAACTATGCCTGTGAGCATTGTTAGTATTTCACAAAAAAAAACTTTTTGCTGTGTTTACCAATTGGAGGGGCTTGGTATCTTTGTACAGCCTTCCGTTGCCTCAGGTTGTATGGTCTGTCATTTTCTTCAGCCTCTTCAACTTCATCTCCATCCTCCTCCTCTTCCTGAGATTCTATTAAAACACAAACAATAAAGATCAAAACCTATTTTGTTATTGGAAGTCTAAAATTGGATATGTAATAATCATGAGTTTTTAAACCAAACAGTTTTCTCTTGAAATAAAATCTGCATGCTAATTATCCTTTGAACTATACATCAGGAAAGGCTATATGATCAGTTCAATAGCAGCTACTGCTTTAAGTTTTAGTAGCTTTTTAAAAACTTCTTTACAGATATTGCTTCTTTGAATAATTTATCTGACCAAAGATTGCTTTCCACTTTATAGTGATAGATTGAGAGAATAGTTTGTCATCTGCATATCTGTTTTATGTGCTTTGAACACAGACTGTTTTCTGTGGTCAAAGACGACGAAAAGAATTAAACATGTAATATACTAGTGTTTATCCCCTCTTGACTAAATGGATATATCACTGGCAAATAATGGAAATGAGAAACTGTAGCTGGACTATTACACCTTCTGATGTATTGAATGTTCTTGAGTTTAACCAGCAGAAACTGCAATCAAGACTCATATAAGATACTTTGTTAGTTATAGGGGGCCCTATTTTACCACTTTGATTCTAAGTCTGGGTGGACTTGAAACTGGGAGTGTTTCAGATCTGACTTTTAGACCCATTCTTTGTACTTGACACAGGTGTGCGCGGCTGATTGGAAGGTGCCACAGACATCTCCGCTAACAGTCGAGAGCCAGTCGCATAAAAGTTCAGAGCGGCCGTCAATTTGACAACCACCGAGAGTGGGTGCCTTCCCTGCCCCACCTCTAGGCACCAGGTCCCGCAACAGGTTGCACAGGTGTCGCATGATCTCCTTTCGGAGGTGGAGATGTCAGCGGCACACAGTGTCCAACATCTGTTCAAATGACACTTGTGCACGGAACTGCCGGGGTATCTGCTCCCTCCTTCTCCTGCACCCCTCTGGGTGAATGGCAGCCACCTCCTGCCTCTGGTGGTCGTCTCCCTCAACTCCTGCAAGTGGTAGGGCCCGGGCCTTCTGTGCCCACAATTCTCCCTCCAGCTCCTCCTCCTCAGCTCCAGCAGCAACCAAAAGAACAGCAAGATCGATTGGTTGCATCGCAAAAGCCACCTCATCACTCTGAAGGGGGGGATGGAGAGGAACACATGTAGAAGTTAAGGAACACTGCTTGCCCTAGCACATCAACAGTCACTGTCCATGCCCCCCAATTCCCCCAGCCACATGCTTCCCACAATCACAGCCCCCCCCGAAATCCCCCAGCCACATCACCTCCACAATCACAGCCCCCCCCGAAATCCCCCAGCCACATGCTCCCCACAATCACAGCTCCCCCCCATTCCTCCAGCCACACGCTCCCTACAATCACAGCCCCGCCAATTCCCCCAGCCACATGCTCCCCACAATCACAGCACCCCCCCCCCCGAAATCCCCCAGCCACATGGTCCCCACAATCACAGCTCCCCCCCCATTCCTCCAGCCACACGCTCCCTACAATCACAGCCCCGCCAATTCCCCCAGCCACATGCTCCCCACATTCACAGCTCCTTGCAAAGTTGAGAGGCTGCAGCAGTGCAATTTGCAAGGGCTTTTGCACATCCTTCCGCTTGGAAGTGAGCCGAGTGCGCTAGCACCCAACAGCACCACAAGACCCGAGGTCAGTGCTGAGACCCGGGTCTGTGCTGCAAATGGGACATTGGCGACCCTGCCGAGCAACAGCCCCCCCCCACTCCCCACCCACTCGCAGAGCCACCACCGACCCGAGAAAGAAAATGGCCGCAACGAAAGAACATCCATGAGCAGCAGAGAGCCATTGGACACTACGCACTTAACTCCTCACTAACCCTCACTTGATGGAACGCCTGAATCAGACTTTTATGGAGCATGTCTATATCGCGCCGATTCAGGATTGGTGAATGCGGTGGTAAATGGGGAAGTGCTGGTAAAGTTGGGCGTGCAGCCCATTAATTCAATTTAAATGGCCATCGTGCCCGATTCGGGCACAGTCCCGATCGCGTCCATTTTCGGGCTTTTGGTAAAGGGGAAACCGGCGCGGAGGTGGGCGTGGATCGCACTACTCACCTCACGCCCGACTTTACCAAATTTCCGCGCCCGAAAACGGGCACAACTTGATGGTAAAATCTGGCCCAGAGAGTTCAGAAGATTCAGTTTGTGCTAGGTTGCCAAAAACAGCCTTTTAAATAATCAAATTATTCTGCTTATACACAATAAACTGATGTAATATACAGATCTGACCAGGGCATTATACAGATGAATCACAGATTCTTCCGTCATATTCTACTACCTTGGATATGTAGATTAGCATTAATTGACCAACTGCAGTTCTGAACTGACTGGCCATGCTGAGTATCAAGTCTATTATATCTTTTGTCTGAGCTTCATGCTTGGGGTTTGCAACCATACATTGAACATTTATGTCCCCATTTTTTTTTCAACCTTAACTTGTCTGCATTAAATTTCATCTACAATTGTTGTACACATCTACAGTCACATACCATGCACAACTCATTCTGTAATTTCTGAGCAGTCTTCTCCAATTTCACTGGCACTTCTTGATTACCATCTACAAATTTGGCCACATTACGTTATGTGGTGAATGAGTAAGTGGTGAGTTTACTCATGTGTTTTCGTGACTACTCTTGAGCATAATGCCTCCATCACTATGTTATTGATTGCTGAAACCGTATGATTGATTATGAGCAGTGATTTATTTTTAGCAATATATGAACAGAAAAAGGGTTCACTTTTCAGAAGTCTTTGGATTATATATTTATGAGGCCAAAATATATAGCACATAAATTTTATGGAATTTCAAAACAAAAGTCTATTCTGTAAGTCAGAGCATAAAACAGAACTTTACCACATTTAAACTAACAAATAGCAAATAAAGTAGCGTATTGGCTGGGAATTTTCAGATGTGCAGGAGCTAGCTTCCTCAAGTAATGTTTCTGCTGTATTTCATTGGAAATCTTAGTAATTAACTAGTACATATTTGGTGCACAGATTACAAGCAACGAAATAAAGGTGAAAACTGAGGGAAGCATTAATGTAAGTGTAGATGGAGTTTCCACATTATCTATACAATATTACTTACTAAAGCCACATTCATGAGTGACACTAACATTTCCACTGGCTTAAGTAGTAATAATTAATTCCAGACACATGACATATTGACACTGAACGATACATGTAAAAGGTACCATAGGAACCAATATTCTCACCATTATGTCACGAACAAGTAGATAAAAGCTGATGACATATTTTGCTTTAATATGATCAAATACATGAAGAAGAATTATCCAGCGCAGCGGGCCTGGGAGACATAAGCGGGGGTCATGTATAGGTCTTCCCACTGGGCGCCACGGCCTTCGCGCGTCTCCAGCCACCAGATTCTGAGCATCAGAGAAATTGGTGCAGAGCTGAATAAATTATGTAAATGAGCATTTCCAGCCCCGGCCACAAGTGTTTCACTCCAGCGGCGTCTACAACTGGAGGTCGGGGCAACGGGGGGGGGGGGGGGGGGGTGCCCCCAGGCATTGCCAGCTTAGGAGTGCCAGCCTGGCCCCCTGGCACTGACCATTAGGCAGTGCCAAGGGGGTGGGGCATCTTAGGGTGGGAAAAATCGGGATTGCCGGGGGTTGGAGCGGAGATCGAGGCGGACTCAGGATGGGGACTGGTCCTGACATGTCCGGGAGGCCAGAGATTAGGTGCGGGGCAGGGGGGTGTGTGTGTGCGTGCGTGTGCGTGTGTGCGCGTGCGGACACGCATTGTATGGCCAGTGATGCGGGGTCATGTGGCTGGCTGGCGATCGAAAGGCTGGCAGTGCAGGGCTACTGCGCATGCACCGATCTCGACGCTAACAGATTGGTGCATGCAAAATGGCCTGCTCAGCGCTATGTTGCCGGCCTCTTCAGCGTGTATAGGCCTTGCCCCCAGCTTTTCATCATGAGGCTCTCTGCAGTGCAGAGTGTGGGAGATTCATTTTGAAAGTCTCGCTGAAAAAACAGCAGGATTTACTCTAATTTTTATCGTGAATTCGGCTCTTCGAATTTTTGGGAGAATTTTACCCTAGATGTTCAAAGATGTGCAGGATAGGTGAATTGGTCATGGTGAATGCAAAGGGTTACAGGGATAGGGCAGGGGGCTGGGCCTGGGCAAGATGCTCTTTTGGAGAGTTGGTGCAGACTCGATAGGCCAAATGGCCTCCTTCTGCACTGTAGGAATTCTATGATCAGCTCTGTCCTCTCTTCACAGATACTGTCAGACCTGCTGATACTTTCCAGCGTTTTCTGTTTTTGATCAAATAGATGTTCGATATCCACACTCAATTCTGGATCTCAGTTGCATCACTTCAAAGTGAACTCAAGAGGAGGAGCAACTTCATTTTTCCTACTGGGCCCATGGGAAAATCTGTGCTTCATATCCTCTCGCCACTTTTGAACACCTGAATGGCAATCTCACCAGGGCACAAAATGGGAAAGAGAGAAAGGAGTAATGTTCCCAAGAGTGAAAATCTATTCCTTTTGCCCATCATTAAGGGTTAAGACAAGAGATATCAGGTCATAAGAATATAAGAACATAAAAAATAGGAGCAGGAGTAGGCCATCTAGCCCCTCGAGCCTGCCCCGCCATTCAATAAGATCATGGCTGATCTGAAGTGGATCAGTTCCACTTCAGTGGATCAGGTCCAGCAAATTAAAAACAAAGAAAGCTTCAGTCAATGAAAGACATATTCTGTACCTTCACTTCCTTCTTCTTCCTCCTCTTCCTCTCCTTCACTAGCTTCTTCAACATGGATAGGCATTCCATACATATTTCTTCTTAATGGTTTCCTTTTCCTCTTCACACGGGAATACATATCCATATTTTCCTATGATTAAGTTATAGGCATCTTTTCAAATTAAACAATATTATACAAGAACATACAACAGAAATGTTTACATGTTAATATTTTCATTATTATTTGAAGTACTTGAGACTTCCAATGACCAGGGTTAAGTGGAAATACTCATCTGCTGGAATAACCAGGCAATGTTGTTAAATCATATTAACCAAAATTAGGCAGATCAAAGGAATTCTTAATCACAAGTTCTCACCAGAATTCCCAGACTAACCTCAAAATAACCAGTTTAATGCATGTCCACACTCCATTCAATCTGCAGCATTATGAGAAAGATCCTGACTGGCAAGTGGTACAAACTTATGAAATGGGGAATTCTAATGTAAAGGTCTGAGGCTCCAGGTCATATTTAAGGTCAAAGAACACAAGTAAATGTTTAATTTAAGAAAAGGACATGTTAAATTAATACATGAAACTGCAGGCAAACTACATACAAGATATATGACTTTTTCAGAATGAAGCAATGGTCTGAGCCAATAACAAATATATTCTTTTAATCTTTCCATGGTACTGCAGCTTTTGAGTACACATGACCAAATATCACAGCACTGTAATATCTGAGTATCAGCAAGCATAAAATTATGTTTCAATTCAAGAAGTTAAACAAATCACCAGCTAAATAATCAAACAATGTTACTTTTACTTAATCTGGAATTGTTAGAAGTCTTCAGTCCTTCTTCATAACAGCTGCTCCACAGCAACTTGAAAATCCAAAACAGAAAGCTGGAGGCAATCAAATATTTTTCTGAACTATTACTTCTAAATCTTGTTACTGAAACCAAATCTAACCTGTGAAAACTGCTTATGATTATATAGGTTGCTTGGGGCGGGGAGGGGGTGTGATGGTGCAGGGGAAAGAGGCATCCAGGGAGACTGTCAACAGGGGTTTTTCTCTGGTAATTATGGTAAGAACGGAAGGTGAGAGAACAGAGCATTCTTGCCTGAATGTATTGCCACTTTTAAGTACCACAGAATATATTTGCAATTCTGAAGTCACATCTTTTCTTCCCCATAGCATATGATCAATATGCTTTAATATATCATTGCAACATGTGAAATCTGATGATTTAAAGAACTTGTTAGATGAGTGTACTGATTGCCCAGGACATGAAAGTCATAGGGGGCGATTCTCCCAGCCCACTGTGGTGCCTGGAGGCTCAAGCGGAGGCCGTGTAGCAGGGTTCCAGCTGTCCGCCATGGCCCCCGCAGTCTCCGGCTGCCAGATTCTTGGTTCCATCAGCTCCACGCCAGAAATGGATGCATAGCTGCATAAATTATTAAAATGGGGAATTGAATGTGATTAGTGGGCCCAGGACTGAAGTCTCCGGGCCCCCTAGAGTCCCCACCCCCAACCAAGAGTGTTTCACTCCAGCAGGGTTTAGGTCAGTTGTAAGGGGGGAGATCAGGACTGCCGGAAGGGTGGGGGCAGCCAGTGATCAGGAGGCATGTGCCGATTTTGGTGCTGACAAGATTGGCGCATGTGCAATGGCCCGCTCAGCGCTAAGCTGCCAGCCTCGCCCCTGGATTTTTCATGTGATTTATACTACAGCACTCTGCAGTGCACAGAGTGTGGGAGATTCATTTTGAAAATCTGGCAGAAAAAAAACCAGTCGGATTTACTCCAGTTTTTACGCAAATTCAACACTTGGAATTTTTTTGGGGGAGAATCCCACCCATTAGGCGGAATTCTCCCTTAAAAAATTCTAAGTGTCAAATTCGCATGAAGATTGGAGTAATTCACGCTGGTTTTTCCAGTGGGAGTTCAGAGAAGAATCTCCCACACTCTGTGCACTGAAGAGGCCACCAGCATATTATTAAAAACTAGGGAGCAGGGCCTACCCTGCTGGAGAGGCTGAAATCAGCACGCTGAGCGGGCTACTGTACATGTGCCAATCTGTCAGTACCAAGATCAGCACGTGTGCATTTGCGCACACTGATGGCTGCCCGATTGCTGGCCAGCCCAGCGCTGGAAAGAGTGCAGAGGAGATTTACCAGGATGCTGCCTGGTTTGGAGGGTAGGTCATATGAGGAAAGGTTGAGGGAGCTAGGGCTGTTCTCTCTGGAGCGGAGGAGGCTGAGGGGAGACTTAATAGAGGTGTATAAAATGATGAAGGGGATAGATAGAGTGAACGTTCAAAGACTATTTCCTCGGGTGGATGGAGCTATTACAAGGGGGCATAACTATAGGGTTCGTGGTGGGAGATACAGGACGGATATCAGAGGTAGGTTCTTTACGCAGAGAGTGGTTGGGGTGTGGAATGGACTGCCTGCAGTGATAGTGGAGTCAGACACTTTAGAAACATTTAAGCGGTTATTGGATAGGCACATGGAGCACACCAGGATGATAGGGAGTGGGATAGCTTGATCTTGGTTTCAGATAAAGCTCGGCACAACATCGTGGGCCGAAGGGCCTGTTCTGTGCTGTACTGTTCTATGTTCTATCACCAGCCCACCACTCCCCACAGCCCGGTTGCTGACCCTCCAACCATTCCTGGGCCCGCCCTAATCTCCCCCCTCCTGGCCCACCCTGATCTCATGGGGGGCACAGGTTGGCACTGCCAGGATGCCAATGCCCAGGGAATACCCTCCACCGCCCGATCCTGGTGGGCCCTAACTGCCCCCCCTTCACTCCAGCGGGGTAAGACAGCTAGTTCCACATTAGTGGGGAGCTATTCTAACCCCTACTGGAGTGAACCACTCTGGTGGAAGGGGGAGGGGGGATGCTAGCAGGCGCAGCCCAATAATCAGATTTAAATTCTATGCAAATGACCGTTTAAATGGTCTTTGCACCTCCCCACCTATTTCCAGTGCAGATCTGGCAACGCGGGAAATCCGGCGCTGCGAGACTCTAGCGGGACGCGAATGCATGTGCGAACCCCATGATTCGGCTGACGCGAGAATCTCCTGGCCCGCTGCACTAAAACATTAGCGTAGCGGGATGGGAGAATTGCACCATTATGTTTGCATTCTGATAAGTTTTGCAGTTTTATCCAGCTGATGTGCTTTGTTTCTAAGGTTTTGCTACTGTTGAGCTGTGTAAATAATACGCCTCTCAAAGCAAAGATTTATAACAATTCACATGATCAATCATAAAAATTCACTTGTGTAATTTAGTTTCCATTCAATGGTGATTATATTCAAATGACAGAGTAAGAAAATTAATGGTGCAATGCAGAACAGTGAACGTTTTAGAAGTCAACCTAAGAAGTTTTTACAATTACATTTTCAAGTACTTTCTTCATAAAGTATTGATATTTTTTGTAATTAGTTTAATGCATTATAATTAATAGAGAAAATAGATGCAACTTAAGGGCACCAAATCAATATTTAGAAACCAATATTAGTTACGTGTTTAAAAATTTGTGTAAACTAAAAACATTGATTTTAACTCAAATACACAGCATGCACCACCGAGCCGTATAAAATGGCACAGTTCCAGATTTGACCCCTAATCTGTGCTCAGTGTCAGCAAACTATTGGGTTGCAATCAACATAGCTGAATCCAATTATGCCATCCAGCAACATGTTGTTTTCAGCAGGGATCTGGCTATTTATTTTGGATTTTCTTTCTTCCCTCTCTAATCCACAAGTATGTAAATTAATTGTAATCCTTGTGTCCCTGGTTGAGATCAACTAACTCCACAGAAACAAAGGATCAAACCTCTCATTCCTGTTTTACATAGTGTAATATCCCATCAACCTGCACATTTAACAGTGAAATCTCAGGAACGATACTAAAAAAACTTCAAATATATTCAGTGATAATGTTGTTGATAATGTGATATGATAATCAGAGTTGAGGTAAACAATTGTGTTAAGAATGTGTGAAGCAGCAATACTGAGAACAAGAATGTAGACATAAAATGTTTATAGAACATTATCAGTTGTTTTGATAAATAGTGTGATTAATTTGCAAATTGAACAATTATTTTCAAGGAAAGGACATGTTAAATTAACACATGAAACTGCAGACAAACAAGTTATGAGATATATTGCTTTTTTCAGAATGAAGCAACAGTCTAAGCCAATCGCAAGTATTTCCTTTTAATCCTTCCACGGTACAGCTTTTGTGTACACATGACCAAATATCACAGCACTGTCATATCAGAGTTACTGCGGAGTATCAGCAAGCACTTATTACATGATTATTCTTTCTAATATATCCCTGTTCAAAAGAAAGTGCCTAAATGGAGAATCTACTTCAAGATCTGGAACCCTTAAATGGATCTCCAAGTTTCAATAAAGTCAGATACGTATAAATTAGTTATATTATAGTTCATTGGCCAAATGTAGATTCATTTTAGGTAGATTACTGTAAGGAAAAGAAAAGCTGTTAACTATCAACAGTTACAAGTTAACTTCCCATCACCCTGGCTAAATACCATCCTTAAAAACATCTTTCATCCAATCAAGAACCTTGACGTAAACACAAAATATGTTTGCAACTTGTTGAGTTGACTCAGTTGCACGATAAGCAAGATTGTAGGATAAACAAAAAAGGAACCCTATAATTATTTTCAACAGCCTTCAGAATCCATCAGCAGTAGGATAATGAAACCAGTTCAGAGACACCCAAAAGCGTAGCAACATACTTTTCAATTAGAAGCAAAGCACTGCGGATGCTGGAAATCTGAAATAAAAACAGAAAATGCTGGATGAACTCAGCAGGTCTGACAGCCACTGTGGAGAGAGAAACACAGTTAACTGTTCTAATCAGATCATATGGTGGTGGTGGGGGGGTGTAAGAGAGTTCCCACATGTTTGTTTGGGCGTACTTACTTTTATGAATCTCTGGCACTCTATGCCCCACAGAGCGCCTCAGAGGGATTCATGCTGGTGTGTGGGGGAGCAGTGCATCATCCTGTTGGAGAGGCCAGAATCAGCATGCTGAGCGGGCCACTGCAGATGCATCGATCTGTCAATGGGGAGATCGGCGCGTGCGCACACCGCCCCCCCCTCCCCAAATCACCAGCCCCAATTCCCACCCCACCCCCCCAAACGCCCTCCCACCATGGCCAGCTCCGATCACCCTCTACCCTCCCTCTCCTCCCGATCCCTAATGCAGAGTTCTCAGCGGGTCCCCCTCACCATCATCCTGGGCTCGCTAATAATATGGAAATGTGTATTTCCATATTGTAATCAGCCTCAGACTGGTTTCCGGTGCGAGGCAGATTATGTCAAAAAACATGGGCTGGGAGACTCGCAGTTGGCTGGAAACTGCTCGTGAGTCCTGCTACAGGCCCCCCCCCCCCCCCCCCTCCCCGCTGATGTCTCCCAGCCCGCTGCGCTACTCAAGCAGCGCAGCAGGCCAGAACAATCATCCTCACGGACTCGAAACATTAACTGTGTTTCTCTCTTCCATAGATGCTACCAAACCTGCTGAGTTTTTCCTGCATGTTCTGTTTTTATTACTTTTCAATTATTTGCTTATTATGTTTAAATAAGATTGGTAGAAAATCTTGGACACAAATATTGCAGATTGGAGAAGAATCAGCAAAGTGAACAGCAGAGTGAAATCTGTAAATTTTGTGATAGTAGTTCATGTGGTAAGTAGTCATCAATTGGAATTTAGCTTGGTGTTTTAGCTTAAAACACTACAAAACAGTTCATATAAACTGCAGGTCAATGGCAGTAAGCAGACAATCAGATGTAAATAACTACTTGATGAAGTGGTAAATGCTGTGAGCTAGAAGTTAATTAAACACTTGTAACCTATGTGACTCGACTCTCAAGATTTTTATAAGTGAAATTAGGCAGGAGCTGTTCATCACAGGGGTAGTATAAAGCAGAAAGAACAAATAGCAACTGAAATAGCAGATGATAATATGGATTAAATAAAGCTTCAGCCTAAGCTTTTGATGTGATCTACGTGGCCAAGTGACACCTACTTCACAGGACAATACAGCAATTGGGAGTAAATTGTTTTAACTTTCAGTTCTTTTTGGATATACCTAATGCTACATAGTCAAATCAAAATTGTAGGATAGTAGAATTTTAAAATTTACACAATACAAATAATGCTGAATTGCCAGAGCACATTTCTGATGCTGGATTATGCATGAAAAAGCAGTCACACTAACAATTCAAAATGCAGTCCTGAGAATTTATTTTTCTCAAGACACCATCTAACAAGCTCTTTGTAAAATATAATGATCAAAAATGACATGTTCTATATATTATTTACTTACAGTACAGCCCTAGTTACTGTCTATCATAATACAGGAATCACAGAATAGAGATCAATACTTAACGCAGACAATGGGGAAAGAGTGAGAATATTTTCAAAGTATTGCTGTTTCAGACAAAAAAAACTCCTTAAATTTAAATGTAATATCTCCTCCATGACAAGGACGTGCTATTTCATCAGAACTGCATACATAGCGTAAAGCTACTGATGTGAGTTAAGTATACTACATTTGAAGGAATAGGATTGCTAGCATTGCCCTCATCCCATGAAAGAATAAAGAAAAAAATCCCTGTAAAGTGGAGTATTTATAGATGTATTCTCCATTCTGCACTATCTGCTTTAAGTATTCATAACCTACACTAATCTGGCAACAACTTTAAAATCACTTTTGTGTTTTAGTGAAGAGCTACATCTTCAGGATTATCTACCTCCTGACTTATTAAAAAGGAAAGATACTCACAAACTCTGTGTCTGTCCACATTCTGAGGCGCTCCACTTCTCCTGGTCTTCTGCTTTGTCTAATGTTGCTTGTAATGTTATCCATTTCTTGCAGAACAGCTTCTGCAGTACTGGATTAATATAATACAAAAATTAAACATTAGTTACTTATTTCAAAATGTGTTCTTTTCGATTATACACACAAAAAAAGGAAGAAGTGGAGTTGTGTGTAAGGAGAACAAATGTGGGATGACAGGTCTCAGTGGTCCCCATTGTCAAGGCTTGTGTGAGGATGGGTACTTGGTTGAGGCTTGGGGTCTGCAAGTTGCAAGGTTGGATGCTGGAATCACAAATTGATGTATGGAAAAAAAGCTTTTTAAAATAGGAGGCAGGCAGGTGACGCAAGCCTGGAAACCCAAATATCTTTACACAAATGTGCTAAAAGTGGAATTGCAAGTTATGCAGTAATCTTTCAGTGCATTAATTTCTAAAAGCACACATGTTTTGTGGTTATGGTGCCGGACAAACAATCCAAAGCACAGGGGCTGAAATCATACCTTGACAAGTTGCGAAAGTGATTTCAATAAAACGTGGTGAGCAGGTAAGTTATCATGGAAGCTACTGGACTGTCATAAAAACTAACTGGTTTACTGATGTCCTTTTGTAAAGGAAATTAGACACTTGTACATTTGACCCCAGTCTTACGAGCACATGATTGACTCTTAATGCCCCAAGTGGGTGAAAGCTGCTCAAATCCTATTATGAAACTATTGATACAGCAATAGAAAGCTGCAGCAGTGATGTCTGTAGTGCTTGGAAACATTACAGTATGCTAAGATAAAGTAACTAATTGCAAATTTGAGAACCAAAATGTTAAGGTATATGTGCAGCTAGATTACCTACCAATGCCATTTTTCAATTGGTTACAAGAAGGTACAAAAGAGCAGCCCTGCTTAACCTGCTTTCCAATTTCTGCTTGTTTGATTTATGCATGACCACTTTCTTCTGATAACATGGCAACATTAAACAAAAGTTGATTTCTCTCATTTTAGTTGTTAGTCAGGATAAAACCCATCACATAGAGCTATAAAGTGAGACCTTAGATACTGTTTAATAAGAGAACAACAGCACAAGTACTATACCTGTTTACCAGCTGATCAAACAGGAGGCTTTGGTTGAGGGTTTCAAATTTGTTCCTTCTTGCTCGACCACTTCTTCTAACTTCTGAATCCCCATTCATGTGAGAATGGTTCCCATCCTCTTGACTTTCACGTCGACTTCCAGGATTTCTGAGAACTTTTTAAGGACAGGAAATAATTAGCATCAATTGTTATTTTGACGTATATATTTTAGAAACTGTGCTTAAATATACATAGGTATGTGATGTTCCTCACAAGCAGTCTGAAGTCTGCCATGAACATTTAGAATCCCCACAGTCGAGAGGAGGCCATTCGGCCCATCAAGTCTGTACCAACCACAATCCCACCCAGGCCCTATTCCTGTAACCCACATTTACACTGCTAATCCCCCTGACACAACCAACCGACTCAAGAACAGCTTCTTCCCTGCTGCTGTCAGACTTTTGAATGGACTTACCTTGCATTAAATTGATCTTTCTCTACACCCTAGCTATGATTGTAACACTACATTCTGCACTCTCTCGTTTCCTTCTCTATGAATGGTATGTTTTGTCTGTAAAGCACGCAAGAAACAATACTTTTCACTGTGTGTTAATACATGTGACAATAATAAAATAAAATCAACACGAGGGTCAATTTAGAATAGCCAATCAACCTAACCTGCACATCTTTGGACTATGGGAGGAAACCAGAGTACCTGGAGGAAACCCACGCAGACATGGGGAGAAAGTGCGAACTCCACACAGACAGTGACCTGAGGCTGGAATTGAACCTAGGTCCCTGGCGCTGTGAAGTAGCAGTGCTAACCACTGTGCCATGGAATTGCAAGTTGTGCAGTAATCTTTCAGTGGATTTATTCCTAAACACATGCAAATTATCATGGTGCTAGACAAGCAATCCAGAGCTCAGGAGTTCAAATCATGCCATAGCAAATTGTGAAAGTAAATTTAACAATATTTGATAATGTGCATGCTGGCATCGGAAACAATTATGACCGCAATAAAGAACGAACTATGTCCTTCAGCAAAGGAAACTCGACACTCACTTCTTGACTCCAGTCCCATAGATGTGATTGACTCTCACTACCCCTTGAACTGGATAATAACCTGGTGGGTGGTTCTTGAGACAAACACACTAATTACTGTTGGATTTTTCTATGGATTTGATACTGGATTTTTCTCCTCTTATTTCAACAACAGAAAGAAGCATTAAGAAAAATAATTCACTTGGTTCTAATAAAAAAACAGAAAATGCTAAAAATACTCAGCAGGTCAGGCAGCATTTGTGGAGAGAGAAACTCTATGCTCTGTAATTTTGTATAAAATGTGGCACCTGAAAAGGTGATGATGCTCCAAATAGATCTGCACCTAACTACAATCACCACCACCAGCAGCAGGACAAGGCTGAGGAAAGAATTTTTAGTGTTACCAAACATATACGGATGTATTTTCCTGTTCTGCCTGCCCCAGGAATCATAGTAGGCTAAGGGCGGACCATGGAAAGGTCCGTTGACCTCAGGCAGGATTTCCGGTTTCGGGGCGAGCAAGGCCAGAAAATTCCACCCATGTTTTTCAACATTGTGGGTTTCACCAATTGCAAAAAGAAAAACTATTTAAATTTTCATACTATGGACAGGAGCTTCCACATTGAATATTACATTTATCAACATAACTCCCATGCAGCAGTGCTTGGTCCTTGAAGAAAACAATCTTTTCTTGACCAGCTTGTTTTCAAGCTCAAGCAGTCCAGCTTAAACTGGAAACTTACTCCTCTTTGAGATAGCTGTTCATAACTTTCTTCAATGTCATTCACTGCAAAATAGGCAACTTACCCAAACTGCTGTGACCATTTTGCATTGAAGCACCTGTATGAGTAGTTAACCTGGAGAAGTCAAAAATAAAAAAACTGTTATTGTGATGTGAAAGGAGGATTTCTTGTACGTTAGGCAATAGTATGTCAAGTGTTATACTGAAATAGATTTCAGGACATTATCTATTACTGTGAAGTAGTTAAAAAACTGCATACATTTTAATTCAGTTTCCAGTAAGGTATCAAGGGCATTGACAATTTTGGTGAATTTCTCAGAGGGTACTTCCGAACAGGGGTCAGTCTTAATATATCTTTTCCTTCTCTACTGGTTTCAGCAACTCTTTATCTTACTTACAAACTAGGCACAAGACACCAACATTTCAGTTTCTGAACCAGTTCGGAGCAGATTTACATTTATGCACATTTCCCCTACATTTGTCAATTAGTAGTAGCACTATTGTTCATTTGATTCTAAAGTGATAAGAACATAAGAACTAGGAGCAGGAGTAGGCCATCTGGCCCCTCGAGCCTGCTCCACTATTCAATACGATCATGGCTGATCTTTTTGTGGACTCAGCTCCACTTACCCGCCCGCTCACCATAACCCTTAATTCCTTTACTGTTCAAAAAGTTATCTATCCTTGCCTTAAAAACATTCAATGAGGTAGCCTCAACTGCTTCACTGGGCAGGGAATTCCAGATTCACAACCCTTTGTGTGAAGATCTTCCTCCTCAGCTTAGTCATAAATCTGCTTCCCCTTATTTTGAGGCTATGCTCCCTAGTTCTAGTTTCACCCGCCAGTGGAAACAACTTCCCTGCTTCTATCTTATCATTCCCTTCATAATCTTATATGTTTCTATAAGATCTCCCCTCATCCTTCTGAATTCCAGTGAGTATAGCCCCAGTCTATTCAGTGTCTCCCCATAAGCCAACCCTCTCAACTCCGGAATCAACCTAGTGAATCTTCTCTGCACCCCCTCCAGTGCCAGTACATCCTTTCTCAAGTAAGGAGACCAAAACTGTACAAAGTACTCCAGGTGTGGCCTCACCAGCACCTTATACAGCTGCAACATAACCTCGCTGTTTTTAAACTCCATCCCCCTAGCAATGAAGGACAAAATTCCATTTGCCTGCTTAATTACTTGCTGCACCTGCAAACCAACTCCTTGAGATTCCTGCACAAGGTCACCCCCAGGTTCCTCTGCACAGCAGCATGCTGCAATTTTTTACCATTTAATAGTCCATTTTGCTGTTATTCCTACCAAAATGGATGACCTCACATTTACCAACATTGTACTCCATCTGCCAGACCCTCGCCCACTCACTTAGATTATCTATATTCCTTTGCAGACTTTCAGCATCCTCTGCACAATTTGCTCTTCCACCCATCTTAGCGTCATCAGCGAATTCTGACACACGACACTTGGTCCCTAACTCCAAATCATCTATGTAAATCGTAAACAATTGCGGTCCCAACACTGATCCCTGAGGCACACCACTAGTCACTGATCGCCAACCAGAAAAACACCCATTTACCCCCACTCTTTGCTTTCTGTTAGTTAACCAATCCTCGATCCATGCTAATACATTACCCGTAACACAGTGCACCTTTCTTATGTAGCAGTCTTTGGGGCGGCACCTTGTCAAATGCCTTCTGGAAATCCAGATACACCACATCCACAGGTTCCCCATTGTCCACTGCACATGTAATGTTCTCAAAGAATTCCACCAAATTAGTTAAACATGACCTGCCTTTCATGAACCCATGCTGCGTCTTACCAATGGGACAATTTATATCCAGATGTCTTGCTATTTCTTCCTTGATGATAGATTCAAGCATTTTCCCTACTACAGAAGTTAAGCTAATCGGCCTATAGTACCTGCCTTTTGTCTACCTCCTTTTTTTGATGGGGATGAGAATGCAGTTAGTATAGCAATAGAATTCACAACTGGGCTTCAAGAATAAGGATGAGCTTTTTTTCAAAAATTGTCAGCCGTGTAGTGCAAATACAATTTGTTTGTGATGCTAACACAGAAGGCTGAGCTGCAGTTGCTATGGTTATAACTGTCACTCATCAATGTCGACAGTATGTGCACAGCTGCGCTTCCTTTTAACTGAAGCCACATGTGAGCAGGTTAGTGGAGTGGATGTTTCAGGTTTATGAAATAAATTCTAAGTATGTATGTTTTTGAAGTAGCAATCAGTTATCATTATTGCTGAAAGGTTAAATAGAATAAAATACTTAAGAAAAATATATATTGCAGTTTGGATGTTTCCATCAGTGGGATATCCCCAATCAATTGTTCCCACCATTAACCTAACAGGAATCCTGACTTTGAAAGTTAGGTTCACCATTTGCATAGATTTAAATATTATCAGGCTTTTAGGCCCGTTAGTTCCTCCCCACTTGGATTATCCATTCACATCAGTGTGAGGGCACTATGTACTGTCTTAGGCAACTCATAAAAAGGATATGGAAGTCATGAAAAGGCCATGAAATCTAGCTTCACTAATAATAAAGGATGAAAATTATGATAATACACAAAATAAAAAGGCAAGGCTCCATGTGGTGGAGGAGGGATATTTAAAGGCATCTGATCAACTTTTTAAGTGCTCAAAACTAAAGATTTTAAAGGAAGCAAATAATGAAATGGTATTTCCACTGATCCATGAACAAGGAATATACCACTTAAAATTAGTACTTAAAAGCATAAAAGGAAAGGCTAGAGAAATATTTTCCTAGCAAAGGTTACTTATCTCAATTAGTTATTGAAACTGAGAATCAAGCAAAAGTTTAAAGATACGGGAATGAAAAATAATGAAGGAATTTTAAGAGTTCAAATCCATGGGGAATTTGTAACATACATACTATTTACACCAGGTACCAAATGATCACCTTCTGTGCTGGACTGTCAAATTATAAATTGATAAGATCTTTCCATACAAATTCCCAAAATTACATAAATAAGAAAATCTTAAAATGACTTCAAACAGCAATATTGATATGGTCACTGAATGTATTCCCATAATTACTTAGAAAAGGTGCTGTAAATTCATCCTACCTGGATTGCCTTGTTGAGCCACACCATTCTTCTGCTGGACCACTGTTATGTGGACCACGCTCAGTTGAAAGATCACTAGAAACTGGATCAGCATTCCTTCGCCTAACTTTTGCCGGCGGTTCCGCTTGACTATCACTCAAACTAGCTTCATCGTTACCAGCATCCAGCTGTAAAAAATAAAGTTTAGAGAATGTTTGCCAAACTTTAATGGAAGGGAGGAAATAATAATTATGAAAATAGTCTACTCCTGATTATTGAACAAAGTACTTTTCTGCTCACAGCCAACATGTTAGTAGGAATTGTTAAAATTTCTTTGCCAATCCTGTCCCTTTTAGCATTTAGCCAGTTAATGGCAAATGCAATTCACCCTCCTTTTACCTTCACAATACATTCTATAACTTTCCTGATTACTTGCTGTACCCGTATACTAGCCTTTTGTGATTTATACGCAAGGACACGACAGAGCTCTGCAATCACTCACCATTTAGACGATTAGCTTCTTTTTTATTATTTCTGCCAAAATGGACAATTCCACATAATTTCAAAATGATTAAAAATAATTAAAATCAAGTACACAAGCAATATGTACTTTATTTCTTCTTGTATGCTTGCCTTTGTTTAAGAGGTCAAACATAACTATACAAGGGCTATATGTTGGCACTGGTTAGCACTGCTGCCTCATAGCGCCAGGAACCCAGGTTCAATTTCAGGCTTGGGTCACTGTCTGTGCAGAGTCTGCACGTTCTCCCATGTTTGCATGGGTTTCCTCCAGGTACTTCGATTTCCTCCCACAGTCCGAAAGACATGCTGGTTAGGTGAATTGGCCATGCTAAATTCTCCCCGAGTGTACCTGAACAGGCACCAGAGTGTGGCGACTAGGGGATTTTCACAGTAACTTCATTGCAGTGTTAATGTAAGCCTACTTGTGACACTAATAAATAAACTATAAAATTTTAAACTCAAATAGAGAACTGTATTGGTCACATGAAAGGAATGAGACCCTCATTGCTTCTGTTCCACTTTGTGTTTGAGATGTTTCTTTTAATTCTTTCTCCTTCCCTCCTTTTCCCATCTCTGTTCCTACTTAAAACAGTTACATCTTCAACTTTTTCCAGTTCTGATGAAATGCCATTGCCTGAAAAGTTAGTTTTGTCCCTGAGCCAGTTGAGTATTTCCATCATTTTTTCTTTTTATTTCAAATTTCCAGCATCAGCAGTATTTTGCTTTTGTAAAGGAATCAAATGACTGCTTTTGAGTGGCCACAACATGGAGCAATAAAGATAGGTTGAGATCCTACCAAAGTAAATTACAAGAAAAGATGAGAAAGATGGTTTTATCAGTGAATAGATTGAGAAATTAATAAAAGCTTTCAAATTGCAAAGAGAATCAAGTTAGCAGAGACAAATTCTCCCAGTTTCTAAAATTTGCCAAGTATACTACCTTAACATAGCTTTGAAAAACAAAGTCAATTATTCAAAATCAATCGATGCAGTGAATTCTCAAAGCAAAATACAAATGCAGACTTCTCACTCTATTATCTGCAAATAATGTCCAAAATATGTGTGTAGAAAGGAAATGTGCACCAAATTGGTCTGGTTTAGATGCTTTTGGGCTTCAAACCTAGCATCGTCAAGAAAGATTTCTTCTTCACCGAATACCTTTGTTGCTGTTCAGAACTTTTAACTAAATGCAGCTAGTTTTGTACACTTAGATGAAGGCAGTTTTCAGTATTATATCACCCCCTTCTTGTACTGTAACTTATTTAAAGATACATAATATGAAACAATCACGAGCAACTTAAATTTGCCTGCATACCCCCTCACCCACTCCCCCCAAAACAAAAACTATGAACAACCAGTTCCTACCAGTTCCTTTCCACATAGCTACTTTATTGCAAACTCATTCCCAACCAATGGAATGTCATAATGCACAGACAGGGAATAGAAATTTAAACAAACAATGAAACCACATAATTGCAAATTATGGCTTCTGGCCAGCTAAAATGGACTTCAACACCTTAATCTATTTGTCTTTGACTAGGTTTAGCTTTCAAGGTGGTTGTGGCATTTACAATCCAGACTTAAAAAGAAACTTGTATTGGTAGATTACCTTTAATGTAGTAAAATATCCCAAGATGCTTATTGTTCAGCCAAGGACCTGACTTTGTGCAGGGCTGTCACGGAATAGAATTAAATGGTTCGCTGTTCCTTTTAGGGTGACTCTCAATCGTGAGACTCAAATTCACATGTATTATTTAAATGAAGCCTGACATCTGTCCAGGTAGACATTTATCCCTCAAACAACATCCCCAAGCAGATCATTAGGTCACTGTTCAGAATGCTGTTTGGAGGATCTTGATCTCAGTAAATCAGTTGCAGTCTGAGTCAACTTCCAACGATACCTCTCAAACTGCCCAAATAAATTTAGGGATTATTATTTTCAGCTGTGACTTCAAATATCCATTTCCTTCCTTCAGCCACAACACAATGTGACCATATCTACAAAGCAGGTGTGAAGAAGACATTTGGGGAAGCAATGACATAGTTATATTGTCATTGGAAAAGTAATCCAAAGACACAGCAAAGTGGTGGAATTTGAATTCAATAGAAATCAGCAATTAAAAGCCTTATGATGACTTTTCTCCAATATCAATTGTTGTAAGAATCTATCTGGTTCCCTAATGTCCTTTAGGGAAGGAAATATGTCATCCTCACCTGGTTTGGCCTACATGCGCCTTCAGCAATGTGGGTGACTCTTAACTGTCCTCTGAAATGGTCTAGCAAGCTACTCAGTTCAAGGGTAATAAGGAATGGGCAACAAATGTTGGCCCAGCCAGTGACACCCACATATCAGGAATTATTTATTTTTTAAATTCTGATAAAATTCTGAATTCTCTCCAAACAGATAATCTGAATGTGGAGAGTCTCAAATAGAAATACAAGCAGCAGCCTTAATTTTCTTTGATATTTGTTCATCTTAATTTCTCAATGAAATTCAAAGTTATAAAGAGAAAAAAATATGCAAACCAGCAAGTGTAATCAAGTAGTATTAAAGGTTATAGAAATAATAGGCTGAAAAAAAGCAAGGTTATATCATCCAAAATAATTACGTAGGTAGAAGACCCTGCTGCAAAGAATGGTTTAATATCTGCACCCTATTAATTCATTTTCCTTTTCTTTAATATATTGACAGAATTGTTCTACATTTTGTGTATTTAAATGCAGATTTCCAGCATTCATTGGCCATGAGAAAAAGGGTAATGCAAACTTGTGATTCTACCCATATAGGCCACACCATTCAATAATTTTATACACAGACACAATACGAACCCAAGTTACTCTTCAGGAAAATGCACCACAGAGAAATAAAAGAGGGACAGTTACAAAATCCCAGAAGAATCAAGGGCCTGATATCCTATGGTGAAAAGTCATACTGAGGGCCATGAGTGAAAAATTGGGTAGCAATATGGTGAGTAAAACTGCTAAAATGTATCGACTTTCAACACCAATGATTCTACTCTGGAAAAGAGAAAAAGGAGTCATTTATAAGCAGCCAGTTTACATAAACAAGTCCTACTTACAGCAAAGATAGACGTTCAGAAAACTCCCCTGCTTTTTCCTTAGTAGGTAGAACAAAATGCTTTCAGAAACCAATTTTCTTTCTCTTCCTGTTGGTTGGGCTCAAATTTGGGGAGCTTTCGCCTGAGCTGACAGTTTTAGATTCACTTCTGCAGATGCGTTTATCCCTCAAGTTGCGCCTGTAAATCTATCAAGTATGATAGGCCCAATGGGCATCAGTGTTCTGGTACGATCTACAAATGCTGGATTTGCAATCACAATTTGAGTAACTATCTCAAGACCAGTTGCAGTGGTTATTTAGAAATAAGGAACATGTTTCTTGGTGTGAACACATTAGCTGACTTTGTTGAACATTCCTGCAACTTTGTTGGTGGAAATGTGAAAATTTGAAGAGTGGGGGTAACTTTAACTTAAACAAGTTATCCAAAAATCCACATATTTAGGATATGACCAGTGTACTGCTATGCTGAGTGATGCTGACTGTTAGCCTGTGGCTAACTGAATATGTCTAATTATGTTCTGTAATTTAGCTATTTTATATCTGTTTATTACATACGCCTGAAGTCCTCTCATCACTGTGGAGTAATTGGGAAGATAGCTCAACACCCATGGGGAAATATGAGAGGAGCAATATAATAGATTGGAAACCCCAGTCAGGTGCAAGTGAACTCCTGTGGCAATTGCTGGAAACCAAATTTTTGCTTATATTTTAATGTTTACCATATGGAATGATTTTTCATTTTCAACAAAAAATCCCAACAGGTTTCAAAGAATCGATATACGGCACAACTGCTACCAACAATAACGTCCTGTAAATGAAACCAAAGTGTACAAATAACATTTACCTCTTTTGTTATTTTAACAAAAGGATACTAACTCATTTATTTTAACTTTACTCTGTAAAGTTATTATATAAATCATGTCATAGAATCCCCACAGTGCCGAAGGCGGCCATTCAGCCCATCAAGCCTGCACCAACAACAATCCCACCCAGGTGCTTTCCCCATAACCCCATGTATTTACCCCAATAGTCCCCTGACACTAAGGGGCAATATAGCATGGCCAATCAACCTAACCTGCACATCTTTAGACTGTGGGAGGAAACTGGAGCACCCAAAGGACACCCACGCAGCCACACATGGGGAGGATGTGCAAACTCCACACAGTCACCCAAGGCCAGAATTGAACCAAGGTCCCTCTGTGATGCAACATTTGCTAACCATTGTGCTACCAATAAAGCCTACACAATCATTTTTGTTTTATCACATTCAAAAATGTCTCAACTCTTCCAGGAAAAATATTCATTTAATTTAAAGAGCAAGATTATAGCTTGCTCCAAAATGCTGAGTATAAAAGTAGGAAATGTGAAAAATCAAATTTTCATTGCAGAGAAAGCTCATTACTTTGAAAAAAAATCTGCATTCTTCAGAACATCCTTTAGTACCACTGCCTCAAACTGCACTTTTGTGCATTTTTTTTAACCAAAGCAAAAGCAATCACTTTTTGCATATATCTGCAGATTAAGTTTGGATTGCGTATCTACCACAGTAATTTTAATGCCACTCCAAGTCTTTATGTATCATGAAACTTCATTCACCTGAAAGTTTGGGTCTGTAATAATTGCACTGGACTGCACGAGCTTTTGTGAAACTGTTTGCCAGCTTTTGTTTATTTTCTAGGTTGGTATGTATACAACAGCCAAATTAGTTCAAGGTCTGTTATTCCTAACTATACAACAGTCAGGTAATGAAATCTGCTCAAACGAGTTTGGGAAGATCCTAGAGAGATCAGAATCTGGTGGGATTGCTGTGAATTCAGATAACAAATAATGAATATGGCAGTTTAGGCAGCGTGTCTAAAGTTTGTGGAAAACAAGACTGTCCCAGACTGCCACATATACAAGAAATATCTCTGCCTCAAGACATGCTGGCTCAGAGCAAAAGTCTGACACAAAAGGAAGGAAGAAGAGGAATTACTGGATAATTTACTCCAGAGCAACGCGTAACCAAGGAAAGCACTGGTAAAAGAAGGAGATTGTGACCGACAAGCAGCCAGGCAAGGAGAACACAGAGCTCCAGCAGATGCTACTTACAACCAACAAACACAAATTATTTAATACCTATGAAGATAAGGAAAAAGGATGAGAAAGATAGCCAGAATGGAAGCCAAAGCAGGAGCCAGCCCAAGAGGATAAGGTGCAGAGGAGAAAAGTTGCAGCTATAGTTAGAGGAATAGATTTAAAAATCTTTGCAATGAGAATAGAGAATCCCAAATGGCATGCTGCCTTCTAGTGTCATGATAAGGGACATGGATGGAAAGAAATGACTTAAACTGCTAGTTTAATATGAGCTGGACGAACTGAATGCAACAATTTGCAGAGAGAATCTGAATATGGTAGAGATGGCCAATTAGAAAACAAGATCGACAAATAAACATGTAGTGAAGATAGAGGCGAGATTGAATAGGTTGGTGGTACCCAGTTAGATAACATAATGGCAGTAGAGAAAAAATTACATAGCCAGTGGAAAAATATCCAACTGGACCAAGTTAAAAGACGTGTTCGCTGTGCACACAAATCCCATTATGACCGCCAAATTTCATGAGGGGGCCATAATGGGATTGCGTCGGCAGGATTTGAGCACGATGTTCCCGGGCCCTCCCTAATGACACAAACCTGATTTTCAATTCTCCTATCTAAGTCCCGTGGTGGGGGCAAGAACGTGGGAGTGTTTCCCACTGCAGAGGCCAAAGGTGAGTCTGGATGACTGTCACTTACTCCTACTGCAAGGTTTTCCATAAGTAATGTAGCGCTTTTACCATTATCAAATAATCTAAACTTCAATTGCATTGAGAAAAAAAATTTAAAATATTGTAATTCCATCACATAATATCTGACAGAAGGCAGATAAGCTGTATTTAATGCTTTGTTGAACTTATAACAATGTGATCTCTACAAAAAAATTGTACTTGCATAAACGGGGCTGCATTGATGATAGCAGTTGGGTTGGTCTTACACTACATAAAGAAAAATTTTATTGAGTAGATTTGAGTGACATCCTTTGATTTTTTTGACAGCTTCCAGAGGGTTCTAGCAAAGGTTTCCTTATATTAATCATCTAAAATGAGGGCATTAGACTTAAAAAGTATTCCAATCAACTTAGCTCCATAGGAATAAAAACAGAAAATTCTGGAAAAATTTAGCAGGTTTGGCAGTTTCTGTGGAGAGAAAAACAGACCTAACATTTTGTGTCTTTGTGACTTCTTCAAAGCTAAAATTTGTCTCTATAACAAGTTGTATTTCTTCTAACATGTTGATGCAATGATATTTTTTATAAATAAAACATCCTGAAATCACTATTTGTGTTCTAGGATACAAGTCAAATATTCAATATACTCTTGACTTTCCGACTTACCCTTTTGTTGTTTGCTTTTTCATCCTGTATTCCTTCCCTCAAGTTTTGCATGTTTCCTTGTAACATACTGAGGCTATCCTATCCCTCTAAATGCAATATATATGCATACAACTGGTGAATCACCAATATCCCTGCTCACTCTTAGCTCTTTTGACTGTTTTAACAAGACAAAATGGAATGACTGAAGCCACCAGTTATAGGAGGACTGGATAGCAGATGATACATTGTTACTTAATGGCAAAAGTTGCTATTTAAGGCATTGCTAATGTAACAAAAATATTACTAAATCATAATGAAACACAGGAATAGCAAACAGGAATCCTACAAATATTATGTAAAGACAAACAAGTGAAGTGTATCAGACGTCTTTATTAAATAAATTACCACAATGCTCTTGGGAAAGTTTTATTTGAAGAATAGATGCGGGCATTGCCGTTTATTTACTTTAGAATTAGTGGAACAAGCTATTAAATTATTTATTTCCCATCCAGATAGCCAGGAGGCGAAATAATGCAAAGAAAAAACTTTGAAATTTAGAACAAGTTCACAAATATCTTGCTTTCTGGAGCAAATTTGAAAAACATGTCAACCAGGTTCTTCCATTCAATATCACATTAAATGTAACAGAACTGTCAATGATCAATATACAAAACTGAAAGATGTGCGGGTTAGGTTGATTGGCCAGGTTAAAAATTGCCCCTTAGAGTCCTGGGATGCGTAGGTTAGAGGGATTAGTGGGTAAATATGTGGGGGTAGGGCCTGGGAGGGATTGTGGTCGGTGCAGACTCGATGGGCCGAATGGCCTCCTTCTGCACTGTAGGGTTTCTATGATTTCTATGAAAGGTAATGGTAAACTTCACAGCTGTGACTAATTAATGTGATGTGGAATTAATGTGATCTCCAAGGCGGCCTTCACGACACACGACAACGCAGAATCGCTGAGCAGAGACTGATAGCCAAGTTCCACACACGAGGACGGCCTCAACCGGGATCTTGGGTTCATGTCACACTATCTGTAACCCCCACGATTTGCCTGGGCTTGCAAAATCTCACTAACTGTCCTGTCTGGAGACAATACACATCTCTTTAACCTGTGCTTAACCCTCTCTCCACTCACACTGTCTGTACCTTTAAGACTTGATTACCTGTTAAGACTCGCATTCCACCCATTATCTTGTAAATTGAGTTTGTGTCTTTATATGCCCTGTTTGTGAACACGAGTCCTCACTCACCTGAAGAAGGGGCTTGGGGCTCCGAAAGATAGTGCTGCCAATGTCAGCCTGGATCTGAAATGTCTCAACTTGTTGAGACTCTGAATTGGATTTGATTTGATTGAATTGGAAAAGTATTTTTTTTTAAAATAAACCTGTTGGACTTTAACCTGGTGTTGTGAGACTTCTTACTACAAATTAATGTGACTGAGCATTACTTTAGATGTAACTTCAGACCTTACCAAGAGTTTGTGATGTGTGACAATCCTGGGAAGAATTAATGAATCATGGGTTATTAAATAATATGCAATCTTAAGTGCAATAACACAAGTAGATTTCCCATTGCTCACAGCAAGTTGAACATCTACTGCTCAGCATCCTTGGGAATACCAAAGCAAAACACTACAGATACTGGAAATTGCAAAACAAAAGAAAAAATACTGGAAACATTTAGCATCATTGGGGTGAGAAACAGAATTAATGTTAACTGGAAATAGTACCAGCTACAGCATTAAAGGCAATGATGGGAATTGTGAGCACTGGGAAGACAGTACTGGACATGGTTCTAGCAATATTTTGAAGGACCCCAGTGCACCAGAAATACAAGTGAAGGTCACAGGCTATCCAGTTTTCAGAGCATGGGGAGGAAAATCTCAGTGCAACAGGGTGGTTCCAGTATTAGACAGCATTGAGAATGTGCCTGTATGCTGTGCACACCTAGTTATCTATTTGGAAAGGGGGGTCAAGGTACAGCAGAACTAAGGAGAGGTTTGGGCAGCTTGATTCTAGTTGTATTCAGGAAGCAGGCTGTAGCCGCTTTGTATGCATGAAAGGTCCAGGCGAAAACGCCAACACTGCCTGGATGATCTTGGCTCTTTCCCATTACCCAATTCCTGCATATTTCCATGTCTGCATCCCCTGAGGTGAGGGGAGGGGGGCGGGGGGGGGGGGGGTGTTATAACTCTCCAGTTTCACAGATGAGTTTTCTCCCCAGATTTTGAGCCTCTAAAAAAGATTATTGGCATAGTTATTGCCATCACTTTGGTAGGGCAGAAACTCTTAGAACTGACAGCCGGCTTCAGAGAAATCAGGGTCCCATTGTTAAAGCGTGCTCAATCAGAAATAAAAAAACTCCTCCCCCCGAACATGGCAGTATTGGGGACTTTTCCTCCCCTCCCACAATCATCACCGGCATTTCCTCCATCCCAGATGATCATCGCCTGCATTTCAATCCCTCAGTGACCGTGCTCTCCTCACCACAACTCCACCTCCATGGGGATCCCACTAGGATGTGCCCCGGCACTGCCCCAGCACAGGTTGGCACATGCAATGTAATTGCCAGGGGGTAGTGTCAGGACACTGCCTGGTCATGTCCCTCTACTCCGGGGGCTATACTTACCTCTGTGTCCCCATGGGTTGCCCTCAACAGCTTTATATCTGGCCTAATCTGTTGTAAACCGATATGAATATTTAGTGATGGGGAATCATTCAGCAAGGAGGCCCAATTAAAATTAGGTATACACTCATTATGGGTGTGAACCTGAATACGTTGCCGGTGAGGGGTGGGAAAAATCAGAAATCTCATCGGCGAGAATCATGATTTCTGGTTCTATCCAGAGTTTGCGTGCCCGCTGGCAATCCCATGCATGGAGAGTCTGGGCTCAAGTTCCTGCCCAAGTCTCTTGATATGACTCTTACTACAAACCAGGAACAGAGAAGTGGAAAATTTAGTGCAACGTTGGCAAGATTGTCAACTTGTATATTTTATAAACAATATTCCACAAATAAAATATTTTGTGATTTGCAAAAGATCATTGTTAATGAAATTACCAAATGAAAATTTCTCCAAGTCCAAAAGTGAAAATTAAATGTATATAACCAAAAGGAGGTGTGAGACTTCAAAAGCTCCATTCCACATAAACATTTTCCTCTTAACCAAAGAAATAGCCATAACATGAACTGGCATTCATGGATACTGCCTCTTAACAGTATTATTGGTACATGAAGAGTTCATTTCTGCCCTCTACCCAATCACAGGCCTCGACGTCTTGTTATTTTCTAGTCTTGCCAGCTCCCCACCATCCCTGAAACTTTTCCCCAGCTCTGGGGAAAAATCTGTTTAAAACATTAACTTTGTTTCTCTCTCCTAACAAATACTGCCTGACCTGCTGAGTATTTCCAACATTTTCTGTTTTTATTTACTCTAAATACAGCCTATTTACACATATTCTATTTTGATAATAGAAACCAAGATTAACTGGAAGCTTGCCAAAGTGAATATTTACATTTACATTCATTTTTTGAATGAGTAACAGAGTAATGGATTTCTTTACAAATATAAGAACTTTATGCCCTTGGTGAAATTATTCTGGAACTTCAAGTGCCAATTACATTATTACAACATAATACACCCATCCCAACTCCATTAAGATATTCACAGCACAGCATACACAAATTCCAAATCTTAAATTTCAGCTTACTTAGCAAAAAGTAAAGGACTTGCATTATTTTATTTGAAAGGTGTAGCCAGTCAGCAGTCTTTTTTTTTCATATTAATTCTTGTGATGTGAATTTCAATAGCAAGGCCATCATTTATTGTCCACCTCTAAATCCCCCAAGAAGGTGGTGGTGAACCACCACACAATGAAATGAAATGCACACATGCATGGATGGAATTGCTGAGCATTACTTCTCAAGCAACTATATTTTCAGGTTATGCAAGTACAGACAACAACGTCCTTTTTTTCCCAATATTAAAAATATGGGGGGAAAAAATCTAAATTCTTCAGAAAATCCTGCCTAAACAATTTGCACTAGTTCATAGTGCTATTGCACTCAGTGAGAATTCCACAGAAACACATCATTAACCTGAATATAACGATGTTGATCATTTCTTATAATAAGCAGTTGACACCACTTTGGACTGGCACAAACACAACAGATTTTCCAGTCCCACTCATTCCAAGACCGCAAATTCCCACCCATGGTCAACAGACCTTTCAATGGTCCCCAGAAAATTTAACTCAATGTCCTTAGAAATCAGTGAAACTTCTTGGTTTACAAAAATGAAGTTTGGATCCAAACTTTGCCAATTATATATTCCTTAAACATGTAAGACATTTAAACCATCAAGGGGATAAACCAGTCTTAGCTTTCTACAACATTAAGGTGAACTATCTATGCTGATCTTGAAACTGAGTTTATCAGCTTTAATTAATCACTTGGAAATAATTCTAATAAATGTCATCATGCAATTTGCCAGAGCCTCATTCCATAGATCAATCATACAATCATATTAAACAATTCTTAGTTGTTGCACCTAACTATAATGCTAAATATGATCACAGATTCCCACTTTTTCAAACCAGCTGTTTATTTGCCATTCCTTATGACTGTCAGTTCTTTGTACAGAACACTCGCTGGGGTAATTTGCCTCCAAGTTATGACCAACAGGTTTTGCAAGAAAAGGCTGTCAAACATGGACATAAAAATAGTGTTGGACAGCAAAGTATTAAACCATCAGCATCAACAACAGTACCACAGAAAACAATAATTTCAAAGCTACCGCACTTAATTCAATCAAAATAAAATGCTACTGCAAACATTTAAAAAAGTAATTTCCCTGAAATAAACAAAACTATGAAAAGCATTTGAAAGTAAACAAAAGCATATAAAATCATAGATTTACCACAGTGCAGAAGGAGACCATTCAGCCCATCAAGTCCGCACTAACTCTCTGAGTATCATACCCAGACCCACACCCCACCCTAACCACATTTACCCTGCTAATCCCCTTAACCTGCACATCTTGGGACATTGAGACAATTTAGCACGACCAATCCATCTAACCATTACATCTTTGGACATAAAACCCAAACTAAGGAGGGATGTTTAAAAAATCTATTCTAGAAAAACATTAAAAAGTACAGTAATATTAATGGACCATAGTTTGCTGCAGAAGGGAACAAACGGCATTCACTAACAATGATATTTTGCAGTGGAAGTTTCTGAAAATGTGCATCAATCATGTCACAGAGGAAAACTGGGCATTTGCTGCCTGAATGAATAGGGCAAGCAACTGTGTATCTCCTTAACCAATCAGAATAAAGGATTGTGAAATAAAAGCACAAGGATTGAGCATTGAAAGTTGGAGACCATCTGATCGAGTCCCACATTGCTGCACATTGCACCAAGTGGGAGGAAACCGTAGCAGAGTTAAACTTCACACACTCCAGCAGGAAGTGCTGGAGCCTCATCCGTCACCTTGGAGCAGCCCAAAAGCCACCCACTCAAAACCGCTCCTCAGTTACTCCCAACCATGTTTCCAATCACCTACTTGTCATAGTCAAGTCCCCTCCACTGGACAGAAACACCAAAAGAAACATTTGGGTGAACTAAGACAACACCATTAGCAACACAGAGAAGACATCACCCCTGCACCCTTTGAGGTTGCAGAATTAAACAATGCCCTACAGGATTTGAAGTGTGGTAAGGCAGCAGGATATGACAACATTTCATCAGAATTTATGAACATCTGGGGCCCCGAGCTCTTGCCTGGCTGACCCGGTTTTACATGATGGTCATACATTCCAACACCATTCCAAAGAAATGGTGGACAGCAACTGTCATTGTCATACCAAAATCCAGAAAAGACCCCATACTTGCAACTAGCTATCATCCAATCTCTCTCCTGTCAGTCCCATATAAATTCCATAAACGCCTCATCTTTCAGCAGATACCACCAATCATAGCATAAACTTTTAGCATTGACCCAAGCTACTTTCCACAAGGACAACTGCATAGGGGAACAGGTACTGGCCCTTACCACTTGCATTCAAAAAAACTTGGAAGATAAGTACAGTGTTCCTCAACTTCATAGCTGCCTGTGACATGTTGAAGCTCTCAGCATGCTATTCCTTTTGCAAACAAATTTGATGTGTGATGAGAGGACGACTGCACAAAACCCCAGGATGTCTGCTATTAAGGTGATGGCACATCATTTACAGCATGCAAATCCCCTAACATCCTTTTATCAGGACATACACTTGGCACCCAAAACAATGATGGTAAAATTTATACAACTTTTTTCAGCTACTGGTAGGACAAATTAACCTTCAAATACAGCCCACCAGACATGTTTTTACTCAAGGGAAAGAAATCAAGATCAGGAGAAAATTATTTGTGATTGTGAAATTATTTGATCATCACTGCTTCAAGACAATTAAGTTACTGAGGTGACGTCTGTGCAGGTAAAATGTCCAACCAGGTACAGAAATAGAAATTAAAAGAAGGGAAAGAAAAAGTGGCTTAAAGTAGAAAACATAAAATATTGAATTAAAAAATTGTAACTTCTGAATACCTAATAGGAATGAGAAGTACTGTACAGAGATGTAATCTACCGAACAATGTGACCTGCTACAAAGGAAAATTGTGAAAGACAAATGATTACTTTTTTTAAGCGTGATGTTTTGAGGGAGTCTAGAGATGAAAATGAGAATACTAAAAAGATGGCTGTGTATCAATCTTCTCTGGTGTAACAATGTGTATATAAAATTGACTGAACCCAATGTTTTTCTGCCAACATTAATGATGGAAGGAATAAATTGGAGATTTAACTGCCTGAAACAAAGTATACAAGATAAACAAAACTACAGATTAAATAACCAACAGTGAAAACATTTTAAAACTTAAAAGCTAATATGGTTTGTAGGTCTTGTAAACAAATTCACTGTCAATAATTTTGGTCAATTAAGATCACATTCCAGAAATTTGCCCTGAAATATACATTGCTTAAAACAAATACAGTTGCCAGAATTTTCCAGCTGTTCTCGCTGTGGGAGTCTTCCGGTCCAACCGACAGCAAACCCCCGCCGCGGATTTCCTAACAACAGGGGGTGGATTCAATGGGAAATCCCATTGACAGCAAGAGGATTAGGAGATCCTGCTGCCAGAAAATGGTGGGCCAGCTCCTGCATGGTGAAACACGCCATGGGGTAGGGAGAATACCCACCCACCCCGCCAAATGTAAAAGCACATATTCCAGAATCAAGAAATAAGGAAATTCATGAACTTCAATGTAGATTCTATGCACCTGTTTATACTATTCACCAGTTCCCTAGTTCCACAGTTTTAAGAAAGGTTAAAGGTAAAAATCCATATGAATGAATTGTCACCACAGTTCTGGAAGTAAACATTAAGACTGTTTTTCTTGGCCAGCACAAAGTGCAGTAAATCATGACAAACCTGACTTTGGCAAGGTTTTCCACCCGATCTACTATTGACAGCAAGAAGCAATATTCCTTTTTTAAAAATGTAGAAATAATGGATGACATGAGACTGAACGAACTTATAAGTGCAGTTGCCACAATTAGTACATATAAAATTCAACTACAATTTAGAAACTAGAAAAAGTCTTGGGAGTGTATGAAGAAATTCTTTAAATTAAAGATGAGTAGATATCCAATGAACTTGTAGAAGATATACTTCTTCTGTCCTTCTCCCTCACCCATCAAATCTGGAGAAAAACAGTAAGAAAACCTGTGCAAACTAAGAAAATCAAAGAAGATAAGATAAATATCATCAGGTCATTGCCACTAGAAACAACAAAAAATAAAAGATCTGAAATCAGTTTTACTAAGGAAGACCATAGAATCCTTGAATTCCTAAGGTGCAGAAAGAGGCTATTCTGCCCACTGAGCCTGCACCGACAACAATCCCACTCAGGCCCTATCCCTGTAACCCCTGCTAATCCCCCGGACACAAAGGGGCAATTTACCATGGCCAACCAACCTAACCCGCACATCTTTGGGCTGTGGGAGCACACAGAGGAAACCCACACAGACACAGGGAGAACATGCAAACTCCACACAGATAGTCACCCAAGGCCGGAATCAAACCTGGGTCCCTGGTGCTGTGGGGCATCAGTACTAACCACTGTGCCACCATGCCGCTCTTCTCTCAAATACACAACAACTTTTATCTACATAATAACTTTAAAATAGAAAATGACTCAGGACAGCAGAGATAAACAACTTACGCACATTAATACACGAAAAAGGCTTGGAGGAGGCTGATTAAGCTGTTGAGTATTGACAAGACAATATAATGGTTGATAGAAGGTTTTCCAGAGTATAGAATCACCATGGACAACTACCAAAAAATGGAGCAATGAGAAGGGTATGCACGCAAGAGGTACATGTTGTCATACAAGTTATAGACAGGCAAGTTTGCTGACCCCAAAAGAGCAGTGGAGTTGCTGTTGCAAGAGGCGAGAGGATTTATTAGGGGGAAAAAAATGAATACTGGAACTAACCTCACCACCCTATTTAGGGAAGGGTGGTGAGAAAAGTAAAACCAGAAGAACAACCAGGGTCACCAGCCCCCATACGAATAATTAACAAGCAACAGTACACTCGCATGGTGAAATACTGATTGGAAGTGCAATCAATTTTAGCACAGGAAAAATTCAGCTCGATCAGTTTTGGCAGAGAATCCTATTTCAATCAAAGCGATGGTATCATCGATATTGATACCAACTAGCACTTGCCAATAACCAGCTCGCTAATGCCCAATCCGTGTTCCACCATGCAACTGCAGACACAACTACAGTCTTGGTCCAAACCTAGACAAAAGAGCTGAATTTCAAAGGTGGCGCGAAAATGAATACCCTTGGCATTAAGGCTACACCTGTGTGTAGCACTAAGCAGCCCTAATACGATGCAGAAAGAACCCAAGAAATAAAAGCAGGAGTTTGACCATATGGTCCCTTGAGCCTGTCCCAATTTGATCGCAGCTGATGTTCTGCCTCAACTCTATTTTCCAGCCAACTCCCCATTCACCTTGATTCACTCAGAAAACCTCTCTCAGCCTTGACTATACTCAATGTTGGAACACCCACAACCCTCTGGGGTAATGAATTCCTAAGATCACAATCCTTTAGGTGAAGAAATGTTTTACCTCAGTCCTAAATGATTGGTCTCTTAATCATGACCTTGTGTTCTAAATCCCCCAGCTTGGGGAAACAGCTTCTCAGTATCTACCCTATCAAGACCCATCACAATCTTCTGTGCCTCAATAAAATCGCCTTTCATTCTTTTACACTTCATAGAATATAGACCCAATGTACTCAGCCTCTCATTATAGAGCATCCCAAGAACTAATTTAGTGAAATTTAGATGTACTTCCTCCAAGCAAATATATCCTGTCATAAACACAAAGATCAAAACTGCACACAATAGTCAAAGTGTCTTCTCACCAAGGCCCTGTACAACTGTAGTAATACTTCCACATTCTTGTATTATAGATCAATCTGCTTAAAAAAAAAATGCCATTTGCCTTCCGAATTGGTTGCTTTATCTGCATGCTAATTTTACGTTCCCTGTATGTGTACATCCAAGTCTCTCTGACCATAAACATTTTTAAAAGTTTCTGCCTTTTAAAAATATTCTAGCTTCTATTCTTATTATCAAAGTGAATACCCTCACACTTCCCCACACGATACTGCACCTTGTTTCCACTCACTTACCCTGATTATATGATTTTGCAGCCTTGTGTTTTCCTCACAATTTGCATTCCCACCTAGCTTTGTATGGTCATTAAACTTGGATACATAAGTCTTGGTCTCTTTGCCTCAGCAACAGCAATATGGATTGTAAATAGCTGACATCCAGCACTGATACTGGCAACACTTCATTAGTTGCAGTCTGCCAAACTGAAAATGCTCCATCCATCTCTACACTCTTAGTGTCCAATAACCAAACCTCCATCCATGCTAATGTGGTCCATTCGATCCATGAGCCATTATCTTTGTACATTAACATGTTACGTACAAAAACTTATTGAAAGCCCAGAAAAGAGAGATGAGAGAGGGAACAGAGGAGAGAAGAAAGAGAGGGAGAGGAGAGAGAGAGAGAGGAGAAAGGGATGAAAAGAGAGAGAGAGGATAGAAAGGAAAGATTGAGGAAAGAAAAGAGAGAGGAAAGAAGAGTGAGAAGAGGGAGAGGAGAGAAAAGAGGGGTGTGAAAAGAGAGAGGTGTGAAAAGAGAGGGGTGTGAAAAGAGATTGTCAAAACATGGTGTTTCTCTCTTAATATCACATTAACTCTGTTTTAATATATTAAGACTTCTTTAAAGCGATCCAGCAATTCCCTGAAAACTGACATCAGGCTAACTGGCCTGTAGTTGCAAAATAAAAACAAAATATTGCAGATGTTGGTGATCTGAAACAAAATGCACGTAGAAATTTGCTAAGGTTGTTTCAACACCTAGCAAACCCATGATCCCTATCAAAGGACAAGATTAGCAGACACTTGGGAAGACCACGGCCCTTCAAATGACATACATCCCACATTTGAAACCATTCTTTCATTGCTGGATGAAAATCCTTGAACTCACTAGCTAACAGCACTTTTGGAGTGCCTTCACCATAAAGAATGCAGCATTTCAAGGCAGTAGCTCACTCGCAGCTTCAAGGGCAATTAGGACTGATCAATAAATACTGGCCTTGACAGCGATGCCCACATCAAATGAATGAATAAAAACACACATCAACCAATTGAGTTAAACATCCTTACAGGGCCTGAACGTTAATCCCTATATATCGTTGGGGTTTCCTTTTGTCCATGTTTGACCCAACGCAGGATGGGGAAGCACAGTGCTTAGCACTGCTGCCTCACAGTGCCAGGGTTCAATTCCCAGCTTGGGTCACTGTCTGTGCGGAATCTGCACATTCTACCCGTGTCTGCGGGGGTTTCCTCCGGGTGCTCCGGTTTCCTCCAGTCCGAACAACATGCTAGCTAGGTGCATTAAATTAGCCCTAAATTCTCCCTCAGTGTACCTGAACAGGTGCCGGAGTGTGGCAACTAGAGGATTTTCACAGTAACATAAGAACATAAGAACTAGAAGCAGGAGTAGGCCATCAGGCCCCTCAAGCCTGCTCTGCCATTCAATAAGATCATGGCTGATCTTTTCGTGGACTCAGCTCCACTTACCCGCCCGCTCAGCATAACCCTTAATTCCTTTACTGTTCAAAAAGTTATCTATCCTTGCCTTAAAAACATTCAATGAGGTAGCCTCAACTGCTTCACTGGGCAGGGAATTCCACAGATTCACAACCCTTTGTGTGAAGAAGTTCCTCCTCAGCTTAGTCCTAAATTTACTTCCCCTTATTTTGAGGCTATGCCCCCTAGTTCTAGTTTCACCTGCCTGTGGAAACAACTTCCCTGCTTCTATCTTATCTATTCCCTTCATAATCTTATATGTTTCTATAAGATCTCCCCTCATTCTTCTGAATTCCAATCAGTTTACTCAGTCTCTCCTCATAAGCCAACCCTCTCAACTCCGGAATCAACTTAGTGAATCTCCTCTGCACCCCCTCCAGTGCCAGTATATCCTTTCTCAAGGAGACCAAAATTGTACCACCAAGTGTGGCCTCACCAGCACCTTCGACAGCTGCAACATAACCTCGCTATTTTTAAACTCCATCCCTCTAGCAATGAAGGACAAAAATTCCATTTGTCTTCTTAATTACCTGCTGCACCTGTAAACCAACTCCTTGAGATTCCTGCACAAGAACACCCAGGTCCCTCTGCGCAGCAGCATGTTGCAATGTTTTACCATTTAAATAATAGTTCATTTTGCTGTTATTCCTACCAAAATGGATGACCTTACATTTACCAACATTGTACTCCATCTGCCAGACCCTCGCCCACTCACTTAGACTATCTATATCCCTTTGCAGACTTTCAGCATCCTCTGCACACTTTGCTCTGCCATTCATCTTAGTGTCATCTGTGAATTTTGACACACTACACTTGGTCCCCAACTCCAAATCATCTATGTAAATCGTAAACAATTGCAGTCCCAACACTGATCCCTGAGGCACACCACTAGCCATTGATCGCCAACCAGAAAAACACCCATTTACCCCCACTCTTTGCTTTCTGTTAGTTAACCAATCCTCTATCCATGCTAGTACATTACCCGTAACACCGTGCACCCTAATACATTAACTTCATTGATGTAAGCCTACTTGTGACACCAGTAAATAAATAAATCAGGTAATGAAGTCAGGAGCTGAGTGACACTGGCAGAACCCAAACTGAGCGTCCGTGAGCAAGTTATTGCCGAGTAAGTGCTGCTTGATAGCACTGTTGACGACCCCTTCCATTACTTTACTGATAAGGCAATAATTGTCCAAGTTGGATTTGTCCCGTTTCATTTGCACAGGACATATCTGGCAATTTTCCATGTTGCTGGCTAGATGCCAGTGTTGTAGGTGTACTGGAACAGCTTGGCAATGGGCGCAACAAATTCTGCACTGCAAGTTTTCCATATTATTGCTAGAATATTGTCAGAGCCTTTGCAATATCCAGTGCCTTCAGCCATTCTTGACATCACATGGAGTGAATCGAATTGGCTGAAGACTAACAGCTGCGATGCTGGGGTCTCCGAAGGAGGCCGAGATCAATCACCCACTCGGCACTTCTGGCTGAAGAATATTGCGAATGTTTCAGCCTCATCTTTGCACTGCTGTGCGAGGCTCCTCCATCATTGAGGATGCGCATATTTGTGGAGCCTTCTCCTCCAATAAGTTGCTGTCACCACCAGTCACAACTGGATGTGGCAACACTCCAGAGCTTAGATCTGATCTACTGGCTGCAGAATTGCTTAGCTCTATTACTTGCTGCTTACGCTTCACCAGGCTGACACCCCATTTTTAGTAATGCCTGGTGTAGCTTCTGGTATGCCCTCCTGCATTGTTCATTGAACCAGTGTTGATTCCCTGGCTTAAGAATAATTGTAGAATGGGGATATGCCGAGCTATGAGGTTACAGATTGTGATCGAGTACAATTCTGCTGCTGCTGATGGCCCAAGTACCTCTTGGATGAGTTTCTAGATTGTTCAATGTCTATCGCATTTAGCACAATCTCACAACACAATGTGAAGATGGGACTCTGTCTCCACAAGGACTGTGTGGTGGTCACTCCTACTGACACTGTCATGGACAGCTGTATCAACAGCAGGTAGGTTGGTGAGGAAGAGGTCAAGTATGTTTTTCCCTCTTGTTAGTTCCGTCACCACCTGCCACAGTCCCAGTCTAGCAGCTATGTACATTAGGACCTAGCCAGCTCAGTCTGTGGTGGTACCACCAAGCCGCTCTTGACATTGAAGTCCCCCATTCAGAGTACATTCTGCACCCTTGCCACCCTCAGTGCTTCCTCCAAGTAGTGTTCAACATGGAGGACTATCGATTCATCGGCTGAGGCGGTGATGGTATGTGGTAATCAGCAAGAGGTTTCCTTCCCTATGGTGCCTTGAGATTTCATAGCATCTAGATCAATGTTGAGCGCTCCCACGGCAACTCCCTCCTGAATGTATGCCACCTCTGCTGGTGGGACAGAACATACCCAGGAATGGTGATGTCTGGGACATTATCTATAAGGCATGATTCTGTGAATATGACTATGTCAGGGTGCTGCCTGACTAGTCTATAAAACAGTTCTCCCAGTTTTGGCACAAGGATGACTTGCAGGGTCGACATGCAAGGACAGATTTCATTCCCATTAGTTAATCAGATAGGTTTTTATGACAATGATTTTTAATTCCAGATTTTTTGTTGAATTTTAAATTCCTCCATCTACCATGGGATTCAAACGCGGCCCCGAGAGCATTACCCTGGTTCTTTGGATTACTAGTCCAGTGACAATACCACTGTGCCACTACTTCCCTTGTGTTGCTGTATGAGCATTCAAACACACATTTGCATCATCACTAACAGCACCTATGTCTACCTCTGCAACACTGCCTGAATCTTGCCAGTCTCAGCTCATCTGCTAACGAAACCCTCATTTAATTCTCTGTTACCTCTAGATATGGCTATTTCAAACTACTCCTGGTTAGCCTCCCACATTCTATCCTCCAAAAACTTGAGGTCATCTTAGACCCAGTCCATGTCTTAACTTGCAGCAAGTCCCACTCTTTCTCACAGACCTATATTGGCTTGCAGTCAAGCAATGCATGGATTATCATTGTTTTCAAAACCTTTCATAGCCTTGGCCCTCCCTACTGCTGTAACCTCCTCCAACGCCACAACTCAGATATCTGCACTAATCCGATCGTGGCTTTTTGAGCATCCCAAATTTTAATTGTTCCACCACCTGTGGCCATTCTTTTAGTTGACTGGACCCTAAGCACTAGGATACTTCCCCTACACCTCTCTGCCTTACTTTCTCACTTTCCTTCTTTAAGACACCTCCTCAAGACCCATCTCTGACCAAACTTCTAGTCATCTGACCTGATACTTCCCATGTGGATTGGTACCATATTTTATTTTATAATGCCCCCATGAAGCACCCTGGGATATTTTATTACATTTAAGGCAGTATATAAATAAAAGCTGTTAACTTCTCATCCTATCTTTTAAAAGAATAAAACAAAAATTGGCATAAATTAAATCAGGCAACTTAAACATCACATATTACTATTCTTCCTACTCCCTCAGTAGACAAAGAATTGTCTAAGAGGAACCTGAAAAGAAAGATGGAGTCTTAAGGAGCAAGGTGAGGATCTGGAAGAGACAAAGGAATGTGGATGAAAAATTATTCAACTGATGGGCTACAGTGAGGGGGCAAAATCAAGCAATATTATGTAGGTATGCAGTCTTTGTAATGAAGATCGGGACTTCTGTTCCTATTGTGAACAGCCTGAGACAACAGCCAGAAAGGGAATACAATTGGTGTCAAGTGAGACAGGGGTCAAAAGATAATGGCTTCAGCCTTCCAGAGGAAATTCAGGCTCACTTCAGACTGATTATTGAACAAACAGTCAAACGACAAATAAATTGAGGGATTGAGAGAGGTGATGAAAATGTAGAACACAATGTCATTAGCATGGACACAGGGATTGGTTCCCATATTTTCAGACAATGTGACCAAGGAGCAGCACACAAATGAATTAGAAGAGGGAAAGAACAGATCCTCAGGGTTCTCTAACAGTATAGAGGTAGGACAGACAAGACACAGGCAGAAACACACAATATTTCCCATGTGATACTTTGTTAGAATCTTAAATTCTGATGAAAGATCCCACACAAAAACGTGAACTGGTCTTTCCAGTGCTGCTCTATATCTCCGGTCTTTTTGTTTAAGTTTGTAACATTCATTGTTTGCTGTCTTTTAATCCTCCACTTCATGTAAACTGGTTTATACACCTGATTAAAAGGCTATACATAGCATGGTAATCTCAGCAGCATACATGATGAAATCTATAATCTGAGTAGTCATTGGTTTAAACCAGGAGTTCCCAAACCGTGACATGCATTATCCCCAGAAATTGTCTATTTGATGGATTTTATTTATTAATTATTTGTGTCTATAATAGGTTATTCAAAAAAGTTTAAATATTCTGGGAATTTGTTGTATCAATATGGAACATTGTTGTATCAATATGTAACAATGAGAATGCAGTTACAGACAACAATTTAGACAAGCCTCACTTCAAGTCACTGTGTGCACTAGTTGGTTTCTGTTGTCCAGCAAATGTCCTGTCATAACTTCATGCAACATAGTTGCTGAGGTTATTCACCAACTCCATTTCATTCTTTTTTTTGTCGTATTTACATCTTTGATATCGATCCTGTTATGTGCCTGGTCTCAACATTTTGCTTCAAAGGCAGAGTTAACAGTCATTATCTTCCCTGCTGGTTTTACATAGTGCGTTGATACCGAAGAGACAAATTCCAGACAATGCCGATTTTTCACTTAGTCCTGAGTTCTTACACAGAATGTAAGTGAAAAATCGGCAGATGACAAAAGACAGGTAGCGCCATTAAGAACATAAAATATCAGTGTTGAGAAGCAAAGTAATGGAATTTGTCTCTTCGGTATCAACGCACTATGTAAAACCAGCAAGGAAGATAATGACTGTTAACTCTGCCTTTGAAGCAAAATGTTGAGACCAGGCACATAATAGGATCGATATCAAAGATATAAATACGACAAAAAAAAGAATGAAATGGAGTTGATGAATAACCTCAACAACTATGTTGCGTGAAGTTTTGTTAATTAATAGCCAAAAGCCATCTCTTCTTCACAGACTTGGAATCAAAACATGTACTATACATGACTGATGTCAAAACTTTTCAAGTGAACACAGGCACAGCTACTAGTGAGCAAGACAGTTTTGCACAGACTACAAGAATATTAAGACCCTTGAAGCTTCACATTTATTTACCGAGTCAAGAAAATCTCATCATAGTAAAGGAACTAACATTACCTATGGCTAGAGATATGGTAAGCATTAGTCTTGGAAAGGAGGCCAAATAATTAATTCAGTTAATGCTATTATCGAACAACCATGTCATGCCAAATTAATGACACAGACAATGATGTCCTAATTCAATTAGTAATCTGTGTCACTAGCAGCCAGTACTTTGTTCTGCTGCTAGAGGAATGGTGTATGTGAATAATGTGTATAGGAATCCACAGACATGGCAAATTTAGCTTTGTTTCTGGTACATTTATGAAGGTGCAATTTAGAAAGACATTTTGTTTTTCCCAACCATTGTCGACCAGAATAACAGTTGAGGAGATTGCTTGACAGCTTCAGAAATCAACACAATATCTGGTCACAATGCACAATGAAACAAAGTCAATTACTGATCTGTATAGTGGAGTAATGACACATAACAGGGTAGTTGATCCCAAAGCGATGTGGGTGCACTGTACAAATAGGGGAAGCACTTGCTGCCAAAAGGATGTCAACCAACTTGAAGGAGGTCCTGCACAATATTGTGAAGATGGTGAGCACCATAAGAGCATAACCTTTGAATTCCAAAATATTTTTCACTGTCTAATGAAGTGGAAAGCAAGAAAGTCAACCTGTTGCTCCACATTACGATTCTTCAGTCATCATGTGGCAAAGTCATAGCACATTTCTTTGAAATTTTCTCAAGTTCACGTTATTCTTTACAGACCAACGACTCCCACTCTCTCACTGTTTGTATGATATAGCCAGGCACTTATGGGCTACTTTTCAGATATGTTATGTATTATCTTGCCTAAATTAGATAATTCTAGGATGTTTGGAGTAGGAAAGATAATGGAATCTTTACACAAAGGAGGCAATAAAAAATCATTTAGAAACTGAAAATGTAAAATATTCAGGAAGGATTTCAAAAGGGAAGTTCATCTTAGAACAACCTTACTGAATTGTTTGAAGTATGGAAAGGATAGACAAGGGTATGCAATAGATATAATACATTTGGATTTTCAAAAGATCTTTGAGAATATACCACACAGTGGGCTCATCGCTAAAGCCAGAACATGTGGGGTCAGGAGAGATTCAGCAGAGCAAAGAGCAAGTTTATCACAAAACAGGTAACAGAAAAAAGTATTAAACAGTTACTCAGATAAGCAAAAGTTCAGAAATAGCATTAGGACAATGGTTGTTCACAATTTACGTAAACAATTTGGACTCAGAAGTATAATTTCAATTTAACTGTATTGGAACGTGACAAATTATGGGAGGATATTAAGTAAATTTGTAGAAATTGGCTTCCGGATAAGCAATTGTGAGGTGGTAGATTTTGTTAGCAAAAATAAGGAAGTCACATATTCTTTGGAAAATAAGAACTTAAATGGGTAGAACAGAGGAGGAATGTGGAGGTACAGATGTACAAATCACTAAGTAGTTGTACTGCTTTTAAGACGTCCTTGTTAACCCAAAAACTGGGATTCACATTTCTAGCATATAGTATTGAAAAACAGAAAATTTATATTAAATTGAACTAGAACCTTGGCTCGACCACACCTTATATTATGACATGAAAATCAGCTGCGTAATCAATAGTGAAGAGGATAGCTGTGGACTCCAGAATTACATCAACAGTTGGGGTGAGTGGGTGGAAAAGTGGCAAAAAGAATTCAGTCCACAGAAGTGTGAGGGAATGCATTTTGGAAGACCAAACAAAGCAAGGGAATACTCAATAAACATAAGGATATTGAGAGGGGTTGAGGAAGTGAGAGATCTTGGTCTGCATGTCTAAAGATTTTTGAAGGTGGTAGGACAGGTAGATAAGGTGGTAAAGAAGGCCTCCTTTATTGGACAAAGTGTGGAATACATAAGCAGGGATGTAATGCTGGACCTGTTAAAAAAAAGCTGATTAGGCCACAGCCGGAGTTTTTGTACAGTTCTGGTCACCGCATTACAGGAAAGGCACAAGTGCTCTGCAGAAAGCACAGAAGAGACTCACAAGAATGGTTCCAGGGCTGAAAAATTGCAGCTATGAGGAAAGATTAGGTAGGTTGTGATTATTCTCCTTAGAACGGAGAAGACTGAGGGGTGACTTAATTAAGGTGTACAAAGTTATGAGATGCCTAGATAGAGTAGGATTGTTTTGTCTCGTGGAGAGATCAATTACCAGGGGCACAGGTTTAAAGTAATTGGTACAAGGATTAGAGGGCATAGGAGAAAAAACTTCCTTCACCTGGAGGGGTGGTAAGTGTCTGGAATTCACTGTCCGATTGGTAGTTGAGGCAACAAATTTCAACTAATTTAAAAAGATACCTGGGTCTACACCTGAAGTGCTGTAATCTACATGACTACACCCCAGGTGCTGGAAGGTGGGATTAGAATTGAGAGTTAGTTTTTTTTCAGCCAGCACAGACAAAATGGGCATAAGGGCCTCTTTCAGTGCCACAACCTATGGTTCGACTGTATCGTGAACAATTCTGATCTCATTATATGAAAATGATATACAGGCACTGGGAGAGGTAATGTAAAATTAATAGAATGAAAGGTTATGTTTTTCAAATAAGATTGAACAGACTGGGGCTCCATTCTCTAGAGAAAAAGAAAGAAGATTGCGGGAGCGGGGGTGTGAATTGATTGAGATCTTTAAGGTTTAAGCGTTTGACAAAGTCCCTCATGGTAGGCTAGTGAAAAAGGTTGGATCCCATGGGATAAAGGGGGAGGTGGCTAGATGGGTGGAGAACTGGCTTGGTCATAGAAGACAGAGGGTGGTAGTGGAAGGGTCTTTTTCCGGCTGGAGGCCTGTGACTAGTGGTGTACCGCAGGGCTCTGTATTGGGACCTCTGCTGTTTGTGATTTATATAAATGATCTGGAAGAAGGAGTAACTGGGGTGATCAGTAAGTTTGCGGACGACACAAAACTGGCAGGACTTGCAGATAGTGAGGAACATTGTCAGAGGCTACAGAAGGATATAGATAGGCTGGAAATTTGGGCAAGGAAATGGCAGATGGAGTTCAATCCTGATAAATGCGAAGTGATGCATTTTGGTGGGAATAATGTAGGGAGGAGCTACACGATAAATGGAAGAACCATAAAGGGTGTAGAGACGCAGAGGGACCTGGGTGTGCAAGTCCACAGATCTTTGAAGGTGACGTCACAGGTGGAGAAGGTGGTGAAGAAGGCATATGGCATGCTTGCCTTTATAGGACGGGGCATAGAGTATAAGAGTTGGGGTCTGATGTTGCAGATGTATAGAACGTTGGTTCGGCCGCATTTGGAATACTGCGTCCAGTTCTGGTCGCCACACTACCAGAAAGACGTGGAGGCTTTGGAGAGAGTACAGAGGAGGTTTACCAGGATGTTGCCTGGTATGGAGGGGCTTGGTTATGAGGAGAGATTGGGGAAACTGGGGTTGTTCTCCTTGGAAAGACGGAGGATGAGGGGAGACTTAATAGAGGTGTATAAAATTATGAAAGGCATAGATAGGGTGAACGGTGGGAAGCTTTTCCCCGGGTCGGTGGTGACGTTCACGAGCGGTCATAGGTTCAAGGTGAAGGGGGGGAGGTTTAACACAGATATCAGAAGGACATATTTCACACAGAGGGTCGTGGGGGCCTGGAATGTGTTGCCGGGCAAGGTGGTGGAGGCGGACACACTGGGAACGTTTAAGACTTATCTAGACAGCTATATGAACGGAGTGGGAATGGAGGGATACAAAAGAGTGGTCTAGTCTGGACCAGGGAGCGGTGCGGGCTAATTGTTCCTTGTTTCTCGTTTCAAGGCTTCATTCTACGATCATCTTGCTGGTGCCAGTACAGAGCAAGACTGCGGATAGTTGGGAACCTGTCTCGGGGGCAGGGAATTCATATGGTGTTCGTGGAAGTGGAAATGACTAGGGTTGGGAAGCATTTCCCGATCAGGGCCATTGTGATCTCCTGGACTCGTTTCGATCGCCTCAGGGGGTCGGAGAGGAATTTCCCAGATTTTTTTCCCCATATTGGCCCTGGGGTTTTTCACTCTGGGTTTTTGCCTCTCCCTGGAGATCACATGGTCTGGAATGGGGGGGTGGGGGTGAGTTAATAGGTTGTAATGAACAAAGCATCGTAGCTGTGAGGGACAGCTCGGTGGATAGGATTTTGGTATGTAGATAGGCTGGAAAATTGGGCGGGGATCCTGGATTCAGGATTCAATCCTGGACCGGGGAGCGGCGCGGGCTTGGAGGGCCGAAGGGCCTGTTCCTGTGCTGTATTGTTCTTTGTTCTTTGTTATGGAAGGTTTTGTTGGGGTAAACTTCAAGATATTTCCACTTGGAGGAATACCAGAACTCAGGGTCATAAATATAAGGGAGTTACTAATGAATCTTATAGGGAATGTAGTTGAGGCGGCTAGCATAGATGAATAAAGAGAAAACTAGATAAACATGAGGGAGAAAGGAATTGGATACATTGATAGGGTTAGATGAAGGGGGCTGGTGGAGTGTAAGCACCAACATGGATAGCGAAAATTCTTTCTAGACTAAATACTTTGTAGCTATGAATAGAAATCCAGTTCAATTTTTTGATTTCTATATGAATCAGGTATTAATTTAAGTTAATTGCATTGAACGCGTAATGGACAAGCAGCATACATATGGAGGAGGCAATGCACTGCAGATTACATGCTTATGTTCCACCCACATCAATCAAGCCATGCAAATACTCACTGAACAACTACTAACTCAGCTGCTTTTCATACAGACCCACTCTACCTCCACAACCCCATCCAAATAAATTTTAACGTTTACAAATTTGGACAGTAAACTGTGGTACAATGTAATCCTACATTGAATGTTAGTAAAAAGAACTGAAAACTAGTTTACTTGAAATAGTGTTTTTCTAAATACAATATGAGACTTCCATAATTATATAAAAGTATTTATTAGAGCCAGGCAACTGAACAATTGTTCTAAATATTCTTAAACAGGAGACTGATTACCATTTGTAATATTTATTAGTTTCCAGATTCAGAGAAACATGGAGGGAAGCACACGGTTTTATATCGTCGTTGCCATTACTTTTTAAAATGCAACCTAAATTAAAAAGTGTCTTTTGATTAAAATATTATCTTTATAAAATTGAGTTCAAATGTGCTTATTCTGTAGTCCAGATTTCAAATTAATAAAGAGCTAGTTAATAAAAAACTTAAAGAAGTGATGCACTCCAATAGTTAATATTGGATCCATTTTTCTTCTCTGTATATTTAGATGATTGCACTTACATATAGAAACTGCTGACAACTCAAAATTAGGAAGTTGTGCAAATATTGAGCAGGACTTTAAAATGCTTCATAGGTTAGGCAGGCAAGTGACATATGCAATTAACTTAATATGGAAATATACAGTAATATATTTTAGAAGAAAATGAGGAAGGAAAGTGTACATTTAATGAAAAGACACTGAAGAATATGTGAACAGGGAGCCATATATAATTCCTAAAATGAATACTGATTGATAGATAAAGACATAAAAAGCCAAGAGAATTTTGAGTTTTAAAAAGCGAAACATAGATAATATAAATAAATAGATAAAGACAATTTTCTGCAAAATACTGATTAAGCCACAACCACACATGCAGGTCATAGGAACCCAATGTGGCCAGAGAAAATTCTTAGTACTGATGTAGCAAGATGATACTAGGGATGGAAGGGAAAAGATGCCCTACATTAGGACTATGTTCATTAAAGCAGAGAGTTGATAGAAGAAAAATGTTTCAATAGGCTAAATTAGAAAAAGGCAATTTTTCCTGTTTGGGGAGTAAGGGATGAGGACTCATCAATTTAAAATCACTGAATTGAAGGGGAATTTCTTTACACAAAGTTTTTGGAACTGGTGTCAAATCTTGGTTAGACCACACAAGTTACTGCATACCGTCCTGGTCAACATATTATAAAAAGGATGCAGAGGCACTGAAGAAGGTGCTAAAAGATTGATACGGGATGGTACCAGAAATGTGAATTTATTTAAACCCACCAGGAAAGAGAAAGCTATGGGGCAATCTATTAAAAGTCTTCAAAATAACATATTTCACAGTGTAGAAACAGAAAGTATTTCCACTTATGAAGAGTGGTCATCAGTTTAAAACAGTCACTATGAAATCAAATACTAAATTCAAAAGAAAGTTCTTTACTCAGAGAGGGATAAGTATGTAGAACATACCATGGGGATAGTTGAGGCAAATATGTATTTAAAGAACAGGTAAATTTGAAACATGAGGAAGATGGGAATGAGGATAAAGATGATAAGTCATATGAGAAAGAATCAGAAGAGACTCCATTAGAACATAACTACCAACATAGACTGTTTTTGTGTTATGTGTTCCATGTAATTATATATTCTATGCAATTCTAGGCCACATGAAATATTTTGCCACAGGGAGTGGTCGAGACTGTGGTTGCTACTTTTAAGAAAATTTGAATAAATACTTGAAGCAGAAGGCAATGGCAAAGACCTAGGAAGAGGAAGGCAAAGGACAGGTTAACAGTCAGAAGTGCAGTTCCACTAAAATAGAAAAAGATTCATTGCTCAGCTTTTGCTCACATGGTTATGGTTGTACTTCAGAACACATTTCACACTGAAATTAATATTGTATTAATAGGAACCATGTTTAGACTTTTGGGTTTGACATTTGTCTTTGCAAGGGCATCATTCGATAACATATAATTTAAATGCCTGTATAGATAACATCCCAAACCCTTTATTTATTTTGTCTTCATGACATATAAAATATTTTACACACTATCAAGTATATGTTTTAAAACATTTGAACTTTCCAGTAGTGCGAGTAAAATTGCTCCAGTTGTCTTTCCAAAATTAATACTGACCGGTTTAGAATTTAAGACCTTTAATCAATTTTGTTTAGGACTCTACATAAACCGCACTAAACCATTGCGATATTCTTTAAGATACTAAATTGAGATACCATTCTGAAATGCACTTTCCAAGTGTCTGCTCGACAAAAGCCTACACAACCTAACATGTACCTGTCATTTTCTTGCCGACAAAACAAGTTTTAAAGTCCATAAGGGCATTTAAATCCCATTAACTTTCTTGCTCTTAACATCTGCCAACATCAAAATCTTCACAACATCTTAAAAGGTAACGAAAACATGTAGGCGCAAGTATAATAATATATGATCATGGGACTTTTTCAGAACAGAGACAGTATATTTCCGTCTAAAAGCGAAAAAAACCACATTATCTCGACAGTTAACCCCACAACAGAGTTGGCAGGAAATAAGAAAGACCTTTTATGTTTATTTTCCAAACGTGCTCTATAATTAATAACAAGTTGGGGAAGATTCGGTTTTAAAGCCGATTTGAAGTTTTATTATTATTTGTAATTCTGCAGCTGGCCGCTGATGGCGCCTCCCTGTCCCTTCCCCCCGCAGACAGTCTCTTATTGGAAAACACACAAAGACTTTTCCCCACCAGAGACAGAGAGACAGAAAAGCCTCCGGATAACAGCCGCCAGACAGGCCGGCATTTGGCACCGCCACCCCGGAGCTCCCCGACTGTCACGACCCGGGCTCTCCTACTCTGAGGGAAAACTAAAAGGCGAAACAAAAGAGCGTCCGCACTGGCCCGGGCCCAGCTTCACATCCCCGGACTCTCCTGACTTACCGACCGGGCTGGACAGGCGAAGGAGGGGAATGGGAATCGGAACCGGGCCCGCACTTACCCGCTTACTGTCGTCGTGTTTGGCGGAGGAGCGAGACGAGCGAGTCCTGGACGAGATGCGGCCGCTGATCAGCTCCGAATCCAGCACCGAATTCCGCCGAGTCCGCACCATTTTCGTCTGGCAACCCCTTATCTCCCGGCCGCTCCGGCTCTACGGATCGTTGGGCGCCATTTCTCCTCTTGTGTCACTCAACAGAACGGCGATCGGGAAACCTCGACTCGGGCTGGTGGGAGGTTCGACACCGATCGAGAATCCTCGGCTCGGGCTGGGGGTAGGTTCGCCTCCGATCGGCAACCCGCGGCTCGGGCTGAGGAGAGGTTCGGCTCCGATCGGAAACTTTCGATTCGGGCTGGGGGGGAGGTTCGGTTCCGATCGGAAACTCTCGGCTCGGGCTGGGGGGGAGGTTCGGCTCCGATCGGAAACTCTCGGCTAGGGGAAGGTTCGGCTCCGATCAGCAACTCACTTCCCGTAAAGGGGGGGGGGGCGGGGGAACGCAGTTCCAATCGGGAAACATCGGTTCGGACTCGGAGGTGGTTCGGCTCAGATCGGAAACTCTTGGCTTCAGCTGGGATAGAGATTGGGCCAGGCAGTGTTCAGTGAATGACAGGCGAGAGGAGCCTAACTATTATTGGGAGTTAAAAGCAGTGACAATATGCTGTCAGACGGTGAGGCCTTAGGGTTAACATCACTTTTTCAGTTTAGATTCTCTCTAAGCTTAAAACTTTTTAGAAAATGTTTTAAAGCATATTCACACTCAATAACAATTTGCATTTATTTAATAAAAACAGAAAAGTGCTGGAAAAAACTAAGCATCGAACATCACCTGTGGAGTGAGAAACAGAATGAAGGTTTTGAGTTGAATATGACTCAACTTTGCATTTATGTAGTGCCTTTGACACACAAAAAATGTTTTAAAAAAGCACTATCAGACAAACCAGCTGTCATTTTGGCCCAAGTCACCGTTAGGCCAGATAGTGTTTGAGCGAAGCGCCACTGTTTAAAAATAAGGGGTTGCTCAAGTTTTTTTTATCTTAGAGGGTCATGGGTCTTTGGAACCATTTTCCTCAAATGGCAGCAAAAGCAGAGACTTTGAATATTTCTGAGGCCGGAACTAGATCAATTCTTGATTAACATTTGTATGTTAGTGTGCATTCACTAGAATCCCTACAGTGCAGAAGGAGGCCATTCGGCCCATCAAGACTTCACCAACCACAATCCCACCCAGGCACTACTCCCATAACCCCATGTATTTACCCTGCCAATCCCCTGACACTAGGATTAATTTAACATGGCCAATCAACCTAACCCACACATCTTTGGACTGTGGGAGGAAACCGGAGCACCCGGAGGAAACCCACACAGACACGGGGAGAATGTGCAAACTCCACACAGACAGTGACCCAAGCCGGGAGTCGAACCCAGGTCCCTGGCACTGTGAGGCAGCAGTGCTAACCACTGTGCCACCGTGCTGCCCAGAAACACATGTTCATATGTTTGTAAAACTAATTATAGACACATAGGTCCACACAAAGTGGAAGACAAATGTTACTAGCTGAATGATGGGGTCAAGATGCATTCTCAACCCTGTAAGTATTTGCATGCTAACTTTGTAAACCAGCAACATCATTCAAGGATGTCAGGATCAATCCTTGAAGGTGGCAATACAGGTGGAGAAGGTGGTGAAGAAGGCATATGGTATGCTTGCCTTTATAGGACGGGGTAGAGAGTATAAAAGCTGGAGTCTGATGATGCAGCTGTATAGAATGCTGGTTAGGCCACATTTGGAGTACTGCGTCCAGTTCTGGTCGCCGCACTACCAGGAGGACGTGGAGGCGTTAGAGAGAGTGCAGAGAAGGTTTACCAGGATGTTGCCTGGTATGGAGGGTCTTAGCTATGAGGAGAGATTGGGTAAACTGGGGTTGTTCTCCCTGGAAAGACGGAGAATGAGGGGAGATCTAATAGAGGTGTACAAGATTATGAAGGGGATAGATAGGGTGAACGGTGGGAAGTTTTTTCCCAGATCAGAAGTGACGTTCACGAGGGGTCACGGGCTCAAGGTGAGAGGGGCGAAGTATAACTCGGATATTAGAGGGATGTTTTTTACACAGAGGGTGGTGGGGGCCTGGAATGCGCTGCCAAGTAGGGTGGTGGAGGCAGGCACGCTGACATCGTTTAAGACTTACCTGGATAGTCACATGAGCAGCCTGGGAATGGAGGGATACAAACGATTGGTCTAGTTGGACCAAGGAGCGGCACAGGCTTGGAGGCCCGAAGGGCTGTTTCCTGTGCTGTACTGTTCTTTGTTCTCTTTTGTAATCACATTGATTGAAGGCTTTTAGAAGCAATATTCCAACAATAAAAAATGAAATGATCGAGTGCATTTAATGTGGGGAACCATGTAGATGCAGGTTAAGATACAGGCAACAGAGATTTGGATGAGCTCAAGTTTATGTAGAATGGATTGCTGGGAGACCGCCAGAAAAGTATTGGAATAATTATCTCTGGAGGTAACAAAAGCATGGATAAAAATCAGCTGATGCAAGGGGTAATTTTATAGAGATGGAAATAGGCAGTTGATGTGATGGTGAAAATATGGACTTGAAAACTGAATTCTGGGTTAAGTAGAACATCAAGGTTGCAAATAGTCTGTTTCAGTTTGTGACAGTGGCCTGGAGGTCAGTGACTGTAAACAGTGGCACAAGAATAGGGTTTCATAGAATAGAATCCCTACAGTGCAGAAAAGGCCATTTAGCCCATCAAGTCTACACCAACTCTCTGACAAAGTATCTTACCCAGGCCCTCTTCCCCACCCTATCCCTGTAACCCCATACATTTCCCATGAATAATCCATCTAACTTACATATCTTGGGACACTAAGGGGAAACTTAGCATAGCCAATCCACCTAACCTGCACATTTTTGGACTGTGGGAGGAAACCAGAGCAACCAGAGGAAACCCACGCAGATGTGGGGAGAATGTGCAAACTCCACACAGTCACCCAAGGCCGGAATTGAACCTGGGTCCCTGGAGCTGTGAGGCAGCAGTGCTAACCACTGTGCCGCCGTGCTGGTTTGTGGTGAGGGAAGAAGACGATGGCTTTCATCTTCCCAAATTTTTAATTTAGCACATTGCGGCTCATCCAGGACCCTGACATCACAGATGTAGTGGAGAAAACAAGGGTTAGTATTCAGTCCCTTGGACCTTTTCTGCCATCCAACAATATCAGGGCTCATCTGTATCTTAATTTCATCCAACTGCCTTGGCTTCATATTATTTTGTATCCAAAAATAATCTGGTGACCTTAGATTTCAAATTATTAACTGAGCTAGCACTTACTGCTTTTTGTGTAAAAGAATTCCACATTTCTCCAACCCTGTGCGTGAAGAAATTTATCTTACCTTCTGTCCTGAAAAACCATTTTCCGAGTTTAAGACTGTGAGCAGGATTTTCCAGTCCTGCCTGCTGTGGCACCTGAAATTCCTGCCCTAGGTCAATGGATCTTTTGCTGATCCGTCAAATTTTCAATCCCACCAGTGACAATTCCCATGGTAGGCAACAGTGGAAAATTTAAGTAAATGCTACTTGTCCTCAATTCCCTTATCAGTAGAAAGCTTCTCTTTATCTACTCTATAAACTCCTTCCAACATCCTATAAACTTCAAACAATTCCATAGAATACAAATGTACTTTATGTAATCCCTGCTCATAAACTAACCTATGGAGCTCTGGTAACATTTTGGGGAATCTGCATTGCACTCCTTCCAATGCCAATATTTACTTTCTAAGGTGTGGTACTCAGAATGTAGACAATTCTGTACTAATGCACCAAGGCTCCTTTGATAGAACCTTCCAAAGCTGGGGTCTCTACCACTTAGAAGGGCAAGGAAAGCAGGTACATGGCTACCCCACCACCAGCAAATTCCTCTCCAGGTTACACACCAGCCTGACTTGGACCTATATGACTGTTCTGTCGCTGCGTCAAAATCCTGGAACTGCCTTCCTATTGGACTCTGAATGAATCTATACCAGTTAGACTACAGCAGTTCAAGGCGGTGGCTCATCAATACCTTCTCAAGTTTAATAAATGCTGCCCTTGCTAATGATGCTCATGTCCCATGAATGGATAAGAAGAAAAATCTGGTTTAATTAGGGCTTTGTACAACTAGTAAAACTTGCTCACTCTTGCATTCTGGCCATGGGTGGAGCCCTGCAGGGGTCTGTGGAGGAGCCTGAGCTTTGTATAATTTACTACAGTGACGTAGATAAGGGGAGCAAAGGCAGGGTAGATAAATTTTCAGACGACATAAAGATAGCTAGGAAAGTATGTCATGAAGAAGACATAAGAATTTGCAGAGGCATATAGATAGGTTGAGTGAGTGACCAAAAATCTGACAGATGGAGCTTAATGAGGGAAAATGTGAAGTTATTCACTTTGGCGGGAAGAATAAAAAAGTAGAGCACCACTTAAACAGAGAAGAACTGCAGGATTCCAAGGTGCAGCGGGATCTATATGGTCTAGTACATGAGTCACAAAAGATTAGTGTGCATGTAGAGCACAGAATCAAGAAGGAATACTGAACTTTATTACAAGAGGAATTGAACCAAAAAGTAAGGATTTTATGCTTCAGTTATGCAGGGCATTGGCGAGACCACATCTCAAATACTGCATGCAGTTTTGATCACCCTGTTTAAGAAAGGATCTAAATATGTTAGAGGTGGTCAGAAGAGATTTAATAGATTGATCCCTGGAATCAGTGGGTTGTTTTATGAGGATAGGTTGGACAGACTGGGCTTGGTTCCACTGGAGTTTGGAAGAGTAAGGTATATAAGATCCTGAATAATCTTGACAAGGTGGACATGGTATGGATGTTTCCTCCTGATGGGTGAGTCCAGAGCTATGGGTCACTGTTTTAGAATTCGGGTCACTCTTACAGCACAGAAGAGGATAACTTTTTTTTCTCTCAGAAAGTTGTGTAACTTTGGAACCCTCTGCCTCAGAAGGCAGTTGAGATGGGATCATTGACTATTTTTAAGGCAGAGGTAGATGGATTGTTGTTTGGCGAGGGAATCAAAGGTTATTGGGGTAGATGGGTATGTGGAACACGAAACAGAAACAGATCGGCCATAATCGTATTGAAAGGTAGAACAGGCTCAAGGGGATAAATGGACTATTTCTGCTCCTATTTCGTATGTTTATTTACCATTATTGAAATCTATCTGCCACTGTTTTACTCATTCACTTAATCAATTAGTCTTTTTGTAATTTTATGTTTCCATCTATATTGCTTACTATATCACCAATGTCTGTGCCATTAACAAACGTGGGTATGAGTGGGGTGATGGTGAGATAAAGGTGCATGTTGTCAGCTTATATATGAAAGTGGATATCACGCCTTCAGATGTGGTTGCTGAGAGACAGAATGAATGAGAATTAGGAGGAGATCAAGGCTAGATCGTTTAGGACTCCAGATGTAACACATTACAGGAGATTCTCAGGCTAAGACTGGATAAATAAGAATGAAAGCAGGCAAGACTAAATTCAACAATGGTTACAGTGTAATTAACCATGTCAAAGGCTGCAGAAAAGTTAAAAAGGTGAGGAGCACCATGGTTACAGTCATAGAGAATGTTATTTGTGATTATTGATTAGAGCTGTTTCAGTGACAGGACAGAAACATGATTGAAGGGATTCAAATAAAGAATTGTGGGGAAAATGAGCATGGATTTGGAGGCACTTGTTCAAGGGCTTTGGAGAGTAAAAGGAGTTTGGTGGTGGTGTGCAGTTTGCATATACAAGGTGGGCTTGACTATTGTGAGGAGGTGAGATCAATCTGGCAGATTTGAAAGGGCAGGAGACAGTACTGGGGAGAGGGAACCACTGACAATACCAACCAGCATGAGAAGAAGGATGGCAAGTTGGTTGGTGAGATGTTTAGTAGGACGAGGGTTGAAAGAGGAGGCAGTGGGTCTCATGTTAAGAGAAAAACATAAAGAAAGGCTTGTATTTATATAGTGCTTATCACAACCAGCTGATGTCTCAAAGTGCTTTGCAGCTAATGAAGCACTGTTGAAATGTAGTCACTATTGTACTGTAGGAAGTGTGATAGCCAATTTGTGCACCATAAGCTCCCACTAACAAATGTGATGGTGTCAGATCTGTTTTTGTGATTTTGATTGAGGGATTAATCTTGGTCAGGATGCCCTCTTAATACTTTTCTTCAAAATATTACCATGCGATCTTTTACATCCAAGCAAGTATTTTGGAATATTTCCAAGATGGCGCCGGAGCGAGGTGACTTGGTGCAAGCTGTGCCCAGCGTACCTTCTAATTCTACCTTTTACTCTCATTCTCCCAATGTTCTTTTGATTTAATTTGATTTGATTTATTATTGTCACATATATCAGTGTACAGTGAAAAGTATTATTTCTTTACAAAAGGGGAGAGTGCAGAATGTAGTGTTACAGTCATAGCCAGGGTGTAGAGTATGAACGGTATGTTTTGTCTGTTTAACGCACAAGAAACAATACTTTTCACTGTATACTAATACATGTGACAATAATAAATCAAATCAAGCAGACAGATTTAACATTTAATCTGAAAGATGGCACCTTTGACAGTGCAGTATTCCCTCATTTCTGCACTGGAATGTCAACGTTGATAAGAGAGAAGGTAGAGAAAGTTGCAAGTTCGGGGCTGAGCAAGGGGGAAAGAAAGTAAAGAGGCTTGACTTGGAAAAGGGAAATGAAGGGATACAGCATTGACAGCTGAACAGATGGTGTCCATCTTAATGTATATTGTTGGAGGTGAGGGTGAAGGGGTCAGAGGAGAGTTTTTAAAGAGATTGTTGATATTGGAGAAAAAAGCTGGATTTTGCTTTCCAAGATGGCCCTGGAGTTGAGAGCCATTTTGGCAGAGATGAACAAATAGGTTCAAGTCTGTGGCTCTTGTACTTGAGAGAAAAAGTAATGTGGTGAGACTAAGGGTTTTATCACAAACAAATCATTAAACATGGAGGTTCGGATTTTCTTGGGCAGATTGATAGCTCTGTGGTGAAATGAGGACCAATAGTTAGACAGTTGTAAGTTTGAAAGTGTTGTTATAAATTACTTGGGAGAGAGTTTTTTCGTGGGGTAGACGCAGAAGTGGATGAGGGGAGTTGGAAGGGAGAATGTGAACAGTGAGATATACAAGGAAATGACCAGCGATGGCCTAGTTTATGGTTTAGATTATGGTAATAGGGACTGGTAAAGTGGCAAGGATGATGTCTGTGATTTGGTAGGAAATCTTATCAGGAGAACAAGATTAAGAGAGGACAGCTGGGCAGTGATCAAAAAGGAAAGAAAAATAGGCCAGTTTAGATGGAGGTTGAAATATTGAGTATCAGAAGTTGTTTGGTAGACACCATGATAAAGGAAAGGACTGAGGATATCTCAGTGAGAAACCTGAGGTGGAATTTGGTTGAACAGCAGAGAACAAAAAGTTTAAAGGAGCGACAAAATGGATTAGGTATGATAAAGTGCATAAACTAGGCTCATATTCCCCTAAATGTAGAAGATTAAAGATTGATCTAATTGAAGTTTGTACAGTGATTGAAGAATTTAATATTGTATTTAGAGAGAAATTATTTTCTCTAGTGGGGGAGTCCAGAACAAGGGGATATCTTTTTACCTTGAAGTTAAGCTGGGCCATTCAGGGGTGATCTCAGGAAGCACTTCTTCTTATAAAGTGCAGTGGGAGTTTGGAAGACTCCTCCCAAAATGTTGCTGTATAGCCTTTCAATGGCAAATATTTTTCCTGAGATTTGTCGTCCAAAACTTAATGCTATATTCCATTATTGTATGTTTGAAAAAATACATCATAAAGTTGTTGAGATGAATTTTTAAAAAAATCTTTAATTGAAATTTCTGAAGCAGTGCTCATCTGTTGTCTAAAGTGAAAATTTATTTTCTTTGAGAGTTGTAAAGAGTTTGCTTCTGCTGTTAATCTAACAATTGGGTTTATTTCACAATTTCTGTTACTACTTTTGAAGAATTGTCATAGTTTGGAATTCAAATAGGAAGTGAGACTGGAGCACTGATGAGCATTATTTAACTAAGACAATTACACTGAAAAGTCCTTATTTAGGGTTTCATACAATGTACGACTATGATATATGGTAGACTGTTGATTTGTTTGTTGGGATGTAATGTTCAGATATGGTGAAGGTCAGTTTTTAGCTTGTTACCATGCAGTAATCAGGGAGAAAACTAGAGCCTTACTTGTTCAAAACAGTTGGCCAGACTACAGGGAAATGGGAATAGTGATAATAGTAACCAATCAATTTATAATAAATTACAGGCCCTGGACTAGAGGCAGTTAGTCAGATCAAATGAAAACACAGCACTCAGCTGTGTAAGATTACCAGCCCAAAGGAGATTTCTTTTTGCACTCAGGAAGGCAGAAAAAATTCCAAAATGAAATGATTAATTTAGCAGCTCAGCTATCCCCTTCATGGAAACAGCAGGTTAAAGAACTGTTACGTACTTTTCACTCGCTGTTTTCAGACGAATTGGGTTATGCACAACAACTTTAAATCTGTGCCCTCTTATTCTCGATCCTTTTATGAGCAGAAAGTTTCTCCCTATCTACTCTGTCCAGTCCCCTCATGATTTTCAACACATCTGTCAAATCTCCTCTTATCCTTCTCCTTTCTAAGGAGAACAATCCCAACATTTTCAATCTATTTTAATATTGAAGTTTCTCATCACTGGAACCAATTTTGTAAACCTCTTCTGCACTATCTCCAATGCATTCACATCCTTTCTAAACTGTAAATCTGCCCTGATGACCACAAAACACGAAGCTTTGACAGCATGTTTCTTTTTGCAGCAATGCTAAATGCAAGTTAATTTGTTATAGGCGTGCCATGATTAACCTGATCTGAAAGCTGGAGCCAAACCAATTGTGAAATCGTGTTTACAAAGTTGAAAGAAATTCAACAAGCTGGTTTTACAAATTCATGCTTTGGGCACAGATCCTCTTTTACATGAAGCTTACGATTTCTCAATATGCGCTCAAAGCCAGGGAAGCTCTGTGTCAGAAGCATGTCTTTATAAAACTGCCTGATGAGTCGACATGGTGTTAGCAAGACCGGATTATACTCAAATGTTCATTTGTGTCTTGTAGACATCAGGCACTTGACAGACACTTTGAGTCACACTGAGGTGAATAATATTAGGGAGGAGCACTCAGTCCTCTACCTCAGTGTTGTCCAATCAGAATCAAAGTGAAGGGTTTAGCAGGGAAAGGAGAAAAGGTAAAGAGTAGGGAAGTGAAGGGATAAAGAGTGAAAGGCGGAAAAAGGAAGTAGCACTTGGGGTAGTTATGGGTGGTGGAGGTGGAAGTTTCTGCTGTAGCTAATGGAGGTATCGGTGTTAAAATTCATTGTTTTTTCTTTTCACATTTGTAACGTCAGAACAACCTGCAACTTAATTTCCTGTCACAATAACAGTGTATCACATGTTAGCTGCCCACATGAAGGAGTATGCTAGCAAAACAAATAACTTTGAGCCCAGTGAAATCCAAATTCAAAGGCATGGGAACACTAAATCACAGAGAAAACTTAACCACTTTGTTTCATTCTGAATGTTAAAGGATTAATGTTTCTGAAAAGGTTTTGGTTGCAATAAATATTACCATTGAAAGGGTATGCTGGAGATCTCCTTTGGAATTCCTCTGTACTTATGCAACTTAGAGGAGGAGGAGGATAATTACAGTGAACATGATGATGATGAGCAAGAAGCTTTTGGTTTCAGTAGCTATAAGGCAGCAATGGAGAAGAAAAGCACTTGAAGGAACACAGCTGAGTGATTTATAGGCCCCGATAAATGCTTCTGGACCTGTGTGAGCAGCATGACTCTTTAACATCTACTTTAGTAAGAAGGTCTTCAGGGAAGTGAATGGGAAGGATATGAACTTCAAATAAACTTTTAAAAAAATAATTTGTGGAATGTCACTTCACTGGTACTTTCACAATTCCACCCAACACTCTTAACATTCTTCTGTAATCTATAGAGTATCTGCTCAGGTGCACACAATCTGGCCCTGCAAGCTTCCAATGCAACCAAAGCAGTGAGTTTTTCAAAGTCAGCACCCTTCCCTTTCTGCTGGCCTATCACCATTTGGCATCTACTTCTGAGCATAGTCAGAACCTATGCTAGCATGACGGGATGCATGGCATGAGCTACTTGCTATGTGATTAAAATTAAAGAAAACACTGGAAATACTCAGATGGTTAGGCAGCATGTGGTGATTGTCCCTTTAAGGATCAATCTGCGAGTAGCAAAGTACGGAATCACACTTTGGACTATGGGAAGAAATTGGAGCACCCAGAGGAAATCCATGCAGGCAGGGGGAGAACATGCAAACTCCACACAGACAGTCACCCAAGGCTGGAATCAAACCCAGGTCCCTGTGCTGTGAGGCAGCAATGCTAACCGCTGTGCCACCGAGCCACCTTGAATGCTATGTTATGGGGCAGATTAGTATGCGGGGTGAAAAACAAGGCGGTTCAATGGAAATTACTTGCGGAGGTCGATATAAATTTTAAATGTGCAATGGAGATCGTGCAGGCAACGGAAAGTGCTGAAAAGGGTGCACAAGAGTTACAGAGTGCACAAAATGGTGCCATTCACCATGCAATCATGCAAATCTGCAATCAAAAGTGGTGCCAAAACTGAAGAAGTAGCTGTGAGGCAAGAAACAAGTTCTGCCACAAATAAAACAAGATTTAGAAGAGGTAATCAAACAGCAAAGTTTGAAGCAGAATGTTACTGATGTGGAGGTAATCACTCCCCTGAATCATACAGGTATAAGCAGGCTGAGTTTTTTTTGCCACTTATGCATAGGTGCAGACACCAAGTCTACCAAGTAGCCGATTAAATAATGCATCACCAGAATACAATATGGAAGAGTCTAGCACCAATGATTAAAATATTTGTTCTGTTTAATATAAATTGGGCAAGATAGGCCCTATCACTGTAATGCTCCAGATAAATGGGAAGCCTCTTAAGATGGAAGTTGATACAGTAACATCAGCTACCGGGACAGGTGCACATACATATCGGTACTTGAATGTATGCTCACCACCTATATATTCTGTGCCTGCGCACCTCGCTCCACTTCACCTGATGAAGGAGCAGCACTTCGAAAGCTTGTGATTTCAAATAAACCTGTTGGACTATAACCTGGTGTCGTGTGACCTCTCAACTTTTACTGGAGAAGCAACAAAAGAAGTGGGCATTGCAATGGTACCTGTAAGCTATGGACAACTGTGTGCCAACTCTCATGATCATGGTGACAGGCAAAGGACCGAGCCTTCTCGGTACGATTGGCTTAAGGATATCAAATTTAATTGGATTGAGATATTCCAAGTGTGGGGAGGAAGACTACTTGAACAGAAGAATTATGCCTCTCCACAAGGAATCGGAAACCCCTGAACGACTAAATTTATAATTAACTAAATTCATGTACTAAATGTTTAATTATCTTGGACTGTGTAAATTGAGTATTAACATTCGTATAAAAAGGACTTGGAGGGAGAGGGATGTGGTGATTGTCCCTTTGAGGATCAATCTGCAGAGTAAGGATCACATGATCCAGGGAATGAATCTGGGAGCAGGGTGGGGGGAATCACCCTGGTAAGCGTAGGCTTCTGTATTCAGAGTCAATTCGGGAGCTGATGGCAGCCACGAGGCTGCATTCCTCTATATAGTTTTAACCTGTAAATAAATAAATTTGACTTGAACTTCTTCAAACTGAAACGTGGAACCTGAACTTTTGGTCTAACGGAAAGGCTCTCGGTCTGCACAAACATGCCAGATCGAGAAGTCCCATCCCTCAACCCAGACGCCACCATTTTCACAAGGGAGAGGGGGACAGGGCCAGTTTCTAAATTGCATATCCGTGGTTTGGGGAGCCAGCTGCCTATATAAATCAGCAACAGCCTCCCCTCATTTATGAGTTTAGTGAGGTAGATGTCTGAAACCCAAAATGTGGAGATTAAGCTGGTAGGACTTGTTTGGATAGCCAGGTTGGCATTTTAGAAAGGTATGGTACAACTTTGAATATGGTCTAAGGATACCTTTTTAGAGAAGTCAAGTACCCTTTGGTGGAAATAAGATGCCCACTGGAAGAGTCAAGTAACACTTTGGGAGAGATAGAATATCTTTAGAATTGTTAATTGTACACACGACTGTGTGTAAATAGTGCATAAGCTCATTGGATCTCTCAAATCAATCAAAGAATTTCAAAGCTATCAAGTATTGTGAAGCTGTCAAATAACTATCAAATCTGTCAAATGGCTGTCAAGACATCAAAGAACTGTTAAAACTCATTGGAACTATCAAACCTGTCAAGCGGTTTAACTCTGCTGGGCTTTAAAGTTAAAAACAAAAGTGTGGAGTTTAAGAAAAACAATTACTTAAATACTTATCTCTTCCCTGAACCTGGCTGGGTGTTTCACCCTGTTTGTTGACATAATCTTGAGGGTTATCATTATAAGATATGTGCTGTATGACTGATTGTACACCCTAACATTATCATAGTGGGGTGCCTGTTAAGTGAGTAGTTTGACTGACAGCTAGAAGTGGTTATAATAGATGTTTGTTTTCGTTAGAGATAAGTACTTTGTGAAATGTTTGTTTTCATCAGGGAAGAGAAAAGTATTTAATAAAATGGTTGTTTTCAGAATAGATTAGTTAGAGGAATATCATTAATTCATAGCATTGATTTGTTTTTAATAGTGAAATCATCAATAAACAGCTTTAGATTGTCAGCATGGCTTCTGAAGTTTTCCTATGGTGATTACTCGGTGAGTTGGCATGGGAGTAAGGGCAAAGTGGATCAATTTGTATGAGTTGGCACTAAGTTGGCAGCAGGGCTATAAAGAGCCATGGGAATGAATGGGACGTGGGCTGGAATCGGTGGCATGAGGGACCATGGGAAAAGAGGACCATAGGTTGGCATGGAAGGTGGGGTATCCAAGGAATAGGTTTACAAGGAGTTATTGGGATTCATGGGAGGTCATGTACAGGGTCTTAGGTTGGCATGAAGGGTATGGGAGTCCATGCAGGTAGATACAGGGACAAGGGTTAGCATGAGGGGCCATGGGGTTTGGTGGGGGCATGGGTGGGCATGGATCTGGCATGAGAAAGTAATGGGGGTGAGGATTGAAGGGATGTTTTATTGTTTTTTATCAATCTTTCACACTGGGTCTGCACAAAGAGGCAAGCCTTCTGGCCAGCCCACCTCTGTATCCAGCAGCCTCTGCATCCATTCCAGTGCAGCTTCAATCCAACCCTCCTTAGAACCATAGAAAATTACAGCTCAGAAACAGGCCTTTTGGCCCTTGTGTGTGCCGAATCGTTTTTTGCCTAGTCCCACTGACCTGCACTTGGACCATATCCCTCCACACCCCTCTCATCCATGAACCCGTCCAAGTATTTCTTAAATGTTAAAAGTGACCCCGCATTTACCACTTTATCCGGCAGCTCATTCCACACTCCCACCACTCTCTGCGTGAAGAAGCCCCCCCTAATATTCCCTTTAAACTTTTCTCCTTTCACCCTTAATCCATGCCCTCTGGGTTTTTTCTCCCCCAGCCTCAGCGGAAAAAGCCTGCTTGCATTCACTCTATCTATACCTGTCAAAATCTTATACACCTCTATCAAATCTCCCCTCAATCTTCTACGCTCCAGGGAATAAAGTCCCAACCTATTCAATCTCTCTCTCTAACTCATCTTCTCAAGTCCCGGCAACATCCTTGTGAACCTTCTCTGCACTCTTTCAACCTTATTTACATCCTTCCTGTAACTAGGTGACCAAAACTGTACACAATACTCCAAATTCAGCCTCACCAATGCCTTATATAACCTTACCATAACACTCCAACTTTTATACTCGATACTCCGATTTATAAAGGCCAATGTACCAAAGGCACTCTTTACGACCCTATCCACCTGTGATGTCACTTTTAGGGAATTCTGTACCTGTATTCCCAGATCCTTCTGTTCAACTGCACTCTTCAGAGTCCTACCATTTACCCTGTACTTCTACTTTGGTTTGTCCTTCCAATGTGCAATATCTCACACTTGTCTGCGTTAAATTACATTTGCCATTTTTTAGCCCATTTTTCTAGTTGGTCCAAATCCCTCTGCAAGCTTTGAAAACCTTCCTCACTGTCCACTACACCTCCAATCTTTGTATCATCAGCAAACTTGCTGATCCAATTTACCACATTATCATTACTTCCCCGCAAGAACAAAAACCCCAATCTCTAGGCTTCTTTTTCCAGGTTTGCGGAGATTTCCCAGTTCTACACACCTATTGAGGAGTGAAAATACAGGCCATTAACTCTATTTCATCCTCTCCAGATGCCACAAGACTTGCTAACCATTTGCAGCATTTATTGTCTTTATTGCAGATTTAAAACAATCGCTTTTGTATATCTTCTATAGACTGGTCAAACAAGGTGCCCAATGTGCAACTGAGGGTCCATATTGTATCAGATTGAACATTCAGGTGGGACCCTGAAACTGGCAAAAAGGCATTTGTTCTGGTTCTGCCAGTTGCTGTACATAGCCTTACATGTTTACATTACTGAACATCAATACCTTACTGTTATGGGATGTTGGTTCCTCCACAATTGTCACTGTTAGATATACCTCTCAATGACTATCAAAGTATTCTTCTTTTGAATGTAGGGCTCTGGAGATCTGGGTCTATCACTTGTGCAGCTACTAAATGATCCTCACCTGTCCTCAAATGATGGGTCTTCTCTTCTTCCACCTTCAGCTTTTCTTCTTCCTGCTCTCCATCTCTGAGTGATCCTCCCCTTCACACTGATGGGCAAGATGTTCTGCCCCCCAGCGCCCCGCAGCCTGCCCTTGGCTGATAGTGGGATCTTCTGGTCCCGCCGCTGTCAATGGGATTTCCTGTTGTTCACACCCTCTGCCACTAGGGAACATGTGACATGAGGTAGCCATCAGTGGGGCCAGAAGATCTTGTTGGTGGGAACAGCTGGAAATTTCCAACCATTATCTATAACCACCTGAGTGGATGTAATTCAGTCACTGCATGTTAAGCTTTGAAACTGTGACAAGATGCCTAATGAGATGCTTCTTCCAGATGCCATGAAGGGTCTGGTCTCCAATTGCTTTGCATTCCTGTCAAGACCTAAAAAGAAATAAACATCAAGGTGAATATGTATTTCAGGGATTTATCATCATTCTTAATCACACAAGAAGTTCTGAAAGTTGACTTTTCAGGCACACTAACCAGAATTGTGTGGAAGGTAAAGTCTTAACAAGGCCATGCCAGCACTCAGCCCCTCTCCTGCCACTTCTTTCATAGAATCATAGAATCCCTACAGTGCAGAAGGAGGCAATTCAGCCCATCGAGCCTGCGCCGACAACAATCCAACCCAGGCCCTATCCCTGTAACCCTATGTATTTACCTTACCAATTTTGCCTGACAATTTAGCATGGCCAATCAACCTAACCCGCACACCTTTGGAATTGCATAGGTTCATAGAATTCATAGAAACCCTACAGTACAGAAAGAGGCCATTCGGCCCATCGAGTCTGCACCGACCACAATCCCACCCAGGCCCTATCCCTATATCCCTACATATTTTACCCACTAATCCCTCTATCCTACGCATCTCAGGACACTAAGGGGCAATTTTTATTTTAGCATGGCCAATCAACCTAACCCGCACATCTTTGGACTGTGGGAGGAAACCAGAGTACCTGGAGGAAACCCACGCAGACACGAGGAGAATGTGCAAACTCCACACAGGCAGTGACCCAAGCCGGGAATCGAACCCAGGTCCCTGGAACTGTGAAGCAGCAGTGCTAACCACTGTGCTACTGTGCCGCCCATGGAGCTCTACTGCCCATTCCTTGAATGAGCTTGTTGCTGTAGCAGAAACTCCTGTCCAATAGTTCTGGCCATATTTCAGTTTGCAAGTGACAAATTAAGGCTGTAAAAGTTTGGCAGATACAATTTAATGTTGTTGCTGGTACCATATAGAAACATAGAAAAACTACAGCACAAAACATTTAGCAGAAGGCTGGCCAACATTTGGCTTGCAGAGACATATAAAACTTCCATGACAAGTGAGATTTGCTCCTATCTTTGAGGGATGGAAAAACTCTTAACAGTTAAATCTATTGCTATGCCATCTTGTAACTTTGCCATCATTAAAATGTCTGAATTTCAAACACATGTCACACATAAAATTTTGAAGATCTGAATAGTTTCTTGTAAAATTTTATCTGATTTGAAAAAAATATTCTGTTATGTTTTTAGGGGCATTGGTTCAACCTATAGAAAAAAACCTAGTACATTTTGTGCAGAAAATTATCATGATCATTAAATCCTTGTATATGAAGTGTCTTTCCAGACTGAAGTAACAGAAATTGCTACAATATTAAGGATTTGTAGCCTTCAATGTCAGTGAATATTGTTAACTTCAGTTGGGAAGAAAGCTATCAAAGCTATTTATTTAGAAGCTACTTTGTAGATTGGTTCAGTTACAGAATGTCCTGGTAACATTGTGTTTTGATAGCCCAGATTAATAAACGCAGGATGCAGTTGCTTATGATAAATGATCAAATACATTTTTCTTAGCCACGAAATTGTATGTTCAGAACCCATGTTTATTCGTGCTGCTAAACACTGGAATAGAAGTTGTGTTATTAAACCATCTATAGTGATCTTCTCTGCCTCAGTTGAAATAATCCAAGAATCTCAAGTCTCTTCTGATAACTATAGTTCCTTAACCCCTGAATCACCTTGGCAAATCTACACTGCACAATTTCTATGATTTTAATGTTCTTCTCGAATGGGGTGTGCAAAACTGCACACAGGGCTCTAAGTGTGGCTTAATCATTGGCTTGTAAACATTTATTATGACTTATTTATTCTTTTTCTGTCTGATTCATTAAATCCAAAATGCTATTGGCCTTTTTCATGGCTTTATCTACCTGCACTTAAAGAAAGTTTAAACTTGACCTCTTATATATCTCTCTTTATTCACATACTTCAGCATGTTTCCATTGATTGTATAGTTCCATTGTTCATTTTTCTACAATATATATTATTTTTATCCCAATTAAATTGTATCTGCCAAACTTTTACAGCCTTAATTTGTCACTTGCAAACTGAAATATGATGAAGACTCTGTCTATCCAATATATCCAAACATCAGGAACAAAAGTGTATTGATCTCTGTGGTACACTCTTCAATCTTTTTCAAATCCAAGCAAAACCCATTAACCCTAACAGTTTCCCATCAGACAAGCAACCTTTTAAAGTTGTTGCTGGTACCATATAGAAACATAGAAAAACTACAGCACAAAACAGGCCCTTCGGCCCCACAAGTTGTGCCGAACATATCCCTACCTTCTAGGCCTGCCTATAACCCTCCATCCTATTAAGTCCCATGTACTCATCCAGGAGTCTCTTAAAAGACCCTACTGAGTTTGCCTCCACCACCACTGACGGCAGCCGATTCCACTCGCCCACCACCTTCTGTGTGAAAAACTTCCCCCTAACATTTCCCCTGTACCTACCCCCCAGCACCTTAAACCTGTGTCCTCTCATAGCAGCCATTTCCACCCTGGGAAAAAGCCTCTGAGAGTCCACCCGATCTATGCCTCTCAACATCTTATATACCTCTATTAGGTCTCCTCTCATCCTACGTCTCTCCAAGGAGAAAAGACCGAGCTCCCTCAGCCTATCCTCATAAGGCATGCCACTCAATCCAGGCAAAATCCTTGTAAATCTCCTCTGCACCCTTTCAATCTTTTCCACATCCTTCCTGTAATGTGGCGACCAGAACTGAGCACAGTTCTCCAAGTAGGAGTACTGTGCTCCAAGTGGGAGTACTGTGCACAGTACTCCAAAATATGTCTAATTTTTTCGTAACAAGCCTCCTGTGAAACATCTATTGAACAATATACACTGCATCTACTACATTTTATTTACCAATTTGGTCAATAAATCCATTGCCCACGAATGACTTGTATGGTTATCCATCTTACCCTTACTTCACTTATTGAATTGAGCAGGTACATTAACCGGAGGGCTCTCCTCCAGTTGTCTGAGAGAATTTGTATATCTAAGGAGAATTGAAAATTATAGTGAGAAGCTTTCCTATCATATCTCTGAATTCTTTTAACAGCCTCGGGTGCATTCTATTAAACCCCAGCAATAATTCCACTTTGACTTCTACAACTTGTTTTTCAGAATGAATTTCCTTGTTACAGATATCTCTGTTTCTAACTAGGAGGACAGACAGTAAGTAAATAGTGCAGAGTCAATTGAAAATTTCAAGACTGTGATTGCTAGATTGTTGTTTGGTAAGAGTATCGAGGGTTATGGACCAAAAGTGAGGAAATAGAGTTGAGGTAAGATCAGTAATAATCTGAATGAATGGTGGAATAAGGTCAAGCGACTGCATGGCCTACTTCTGTTTGTATATAGAATACAGGTACTTGTGAATGGGCAACACAACAAGTAGAATTATTACTGCCTTGTTAGTTTTGTCCATATCCCAAGAAGAAACAAAAATAAAAAGGCCAAGAACAAAAAGCACAGTGATGCTTTAAAAATATTATTGATCCTACTGCAGGATATATGTTTGTAAGTAAATGAAAGAAACATTCACCAAACATTTTTCAAAGGTATATGTCATCATGGATGGAAATGAAATAACAAGAAGTCTTTAACATCTGCTATGGATCAAGAGAGTGGATCAAAAATAGGGAGCAAATTAAAGGACAGGAAATAGTTAATCAATGTAAACCTGTGCATATTGAAAGTGAAAGGAATGGCTGACATTTGAGAAAGGAGAACATATAATAAATATACATGGAAGGCAAATAAAAGTCAAGTTGCTGTGGTGGAAGATTGTATTATTAGATATGTATGCAGGGAAATATGATAACAACAGTAAATGTTTGTGAGAAATTAAAATGAGTGCTATTGTAGAGACAGTAAGCTGTATGTTAAAGCAAATTGGTCAGTAATCCTGTGGTTGATTTGATTTGATTTATTATTGTCATATGTATTAGCATACAGTGAAAAGTATTGTTTCTTGCGCACTATACAGACAAAGCATACCGTTCATAGAGAAGGAAATGAGAGAGTGCAGAATGTAATGTTACAATCATAGCTAGGGTGTAGAGAAAGATCACTTAATGCAAGGTAGATCCATTTAAAAGTCTGATGGCAGCAACGAAGAAGCTGTTCTTGAGTCGGTTGGTACGTGACCTCAGACTTTTGTATCTTTTTCCCGACGGAAGAAGGTGGAAGAGAAAATGTCCAGGGTGCGTGGGGTCCTTAATTATGCTGGCTGTTTTGCCGAGGCAGCAGGAAATGTAGACAGAATCAATGGATGGGAGGCTTGGTTTGGGCTACATTCACAACCTTTTGTAGTTTTGTGGTGGTTGTATATCGCACAATATAGCACATTACACATACCCTGGATATCCCAAAATGTTTTACAGCTTCACTTTTTTTCAACTGTAATCACTTGACATGTAAAAACATCGCAGCCAATTTGCACGCAGCAAAGTTGCACCAAATTGACTGAAATAAACAACCTGTTTTTTGTATTGGTTGAGTGATAAATCTTGAGACTGGATATTAGAAGAATACTAGTTGACACTGGATACCAGCAGGTCTTTTACATCCACCTGATTAGGCAGCCATGGCTCCAGTTCCATGTCTAAAAGGGGATGATGTTGAAATTTTATGGATGTTCCCCCAATCTCTTGTCACAAGTTTTCTGGAAATTACTCTGATAATCCCACAGAATTTCATGAACCACAGCTCCAACTTTGCAGCACTCTCAGCAGTAAAGTGAAACGTCAGTCAGCCCAGGTTATGAGCTCAAGTCCTGAAATGGGGCTCGGGTCCACAACTGACTGAGAAGCAAAAATAGCAAGCGATTGAGCTAAACAGACTCAATAATTAACAAATGAATGAAAATGCTTCTATTGCCTTTACTGTGGTAGAAAAAAGACTCTGAGCCAGATGAATGGCTCTGATATCTGCTATCAGATATAAAAACATGGTTGGTGCATTTTCATTTCACCCATTACTTCATAATTCCACTCCCAATAATTTGAAGTTGTTTTTTGAGCTAAGAGATGTGAGTTATTCAATAATTTCAACTAAATCCAGACCAGTGTATCTTCTACATAGCAGAGTGGTTTGCATAATCTTGCTTTTGTATGTAAAACCCACTTGGAAATTCTGTATGCAGAAGGTAATATTTTTGTTTCTAAAGACAGAAAATGTTACTATGGGGCTAGGAGTAGCTTTCCCCAATTCCACAGAGCTCATGATCAGTCCCCATCTCATCATTGCTGCTCCAGTACTCCCTCCACCCAAAGGTTTAGCTTAGGAATGCTTAATTTTGATGTCAAATAATGTGAAATGGGTGAACTGGCTATGGAGACATGATTGGCACTGGTAGCTCATCCAGCTAATGTAAATGGACTCCCTCACTGGGGGCACACCTTTTGTGCATCAGTGGTTAAGCGATAAGATAATGAACTACCTGAAAACCTTCAGTCATCATTGATTTGAGTAAAAGTTATATGATTAGGTTCAATTATGTTTCTTCCAAGAATACTTCTTAAAAATGCATTAAAGAAAAATAACCTAAATCATGTATGGATTTTTCAAATTCTCATCGTGTGTGTTGAATTTCTGTTCTCCATTATTTCGTAAAGTGTGGGGTGGGTCTTGTTGCACATTTCTAATTCATGGATCATGTTAATATTTAGAGATAACTTTTAGTTGTGGGAAGATTAAGGTTGCAAAGATAATTAAAATACCGGGCTCGAGAGAGTACCAGAATATCTAAAGAAATGGCAGATGAAAAGACATGTTTGTTTAACAAAGTTATAATAGAAGAGATAGCACTATAAAACATCAGGTGATCCTTAGTTAGCCAAAGAACTTGTAGTACTGACATTCCAGAGAGATATTTTGTTTTAGAAGGTAGAGCTAAATTAGTTTAAAAGCATTCAGGAAGGTTGTAAAACCAATTTACTTAAGTTGTAAATAAAGGATAATTAATCTAAAGGTTGTTCTGTGAACATCTCAGAGCAGCTTACATCATTATGGAATTGGATAAGCTTAGAGAGGGTTTTTGGTTTCAATTTATTTGGATGTTTGCTGGGAGAGTTTTTAGTTGCGGTTCGGACCTTGTGTAGTTTGCAGCTTGCTATTAGCCAAAGTGTGGAAGGGAATTTTAAAATCAGCTAGTTAGATTCACAGACAGATGTAGTCTTTTCAGTGACAGGATAGCTGGAAGGGGTTAAATGATTCTTTATAACCAGTTAATGTTGACAGTTTGCTCATATGTGAATACAATAACAGAATTAAAACAAATAAATCTGAGTTTAAAGTATATTATAATATATAAAATGTATTGTTCGTCTCGGTCAATAAGTGCAAATGCTGCAAAGTGTAATAGTAAGGTCAGAAGGTTTGAGCTGGGAATCCATTAGTCAGCAAAAGTAAGCATTAGACGTTTCAGGTTTTTGGGAGAAATGTTGTTGTAACATTATAGCAGCATACATTGTCCAGACATAAGATAGTGTATTTCTTGAGCCCAGAAATCATGTATCTCTCTGTCTTGGCAATGTGCCTGTGGGAAAGGTTCAGCTATGGAAAGTGTCCATAGTTACATAGCAACCAGGAAGTGGATTTAGCAAAAATGGGAAGATGTCCGGAATTAAATGGACAAATGAAATATCATTGTACTGAGTGACATATTGCAATTGACTGAGCTACATTGTCAAAAACTGGACTGACATGTGAACACTAAATGAAATTGACTCTAAGCTAATGAAGAGGTGTGTCTTAGATGACGAAAGGTATAATTGTTCTGTATTTTGGCCAAGTGCCTCTGATTTTTGGAGAGGTTTCACAGCCCTGAGCCTGAGCCGTCTGACCCCCTGGAGACCCTAGAATGGCCGTACGTTAATGTATTGTTTGTCTTGTATGATTTTTGTGTTTAAAATAAATTTTGGTTACGTCTTTTGAACAGAGACTTTGCCTTTTGTGAGTTTTTGAATAGAGTCTAAGTTTTTAGATATTGGCCACCTTTCTTTTTAAAAGAACACCCCCCCCCCCCCCCCCCCCACTACACAAAATTAGTGATAGCTTGGCCTGCTCTGTAAGCAGAGTAAACCACTGACTTCATTATTGACTGCGTGGAGTGCAGTGAGATTTAATCTACGTTTGAATGTTGTGGGGGAACAGAAGTTTGAAGATTGCCTCATTTGAAACTAGTGGGATAATCTACAATGGTTGCTATAGAACACTATGCTAAAGAAAACAACAAACAGATACGTTTGAAAATAGTGAAAAGTAACCAGAACAAGGGACTGAGACATCAATGCTCATGAGATGGGAAATGAAAGTTTTACCTCTGAGAATAGCTGGAGTGGAGGAAAATTCTCCAGAGACTATGGCTTACTTATGGATGACCCTTACATAAGTTAATAACTTTAAGATTGATGTGTCTTATAAGACAACTCTTGGATGATATAAGAAGTAAACCTGAGTGCAGAATGGACATAGCTATAAACCATATGGTTAAGTTAATAGTGCTTGCTTTACTTAATTCTTGCATATACAATAATATTTCTGTTTTTGTTCTTGTGACATAGTTCTATTGATTAAAATGAAGTGCCACCAGCTCTTAACCAGGACCAAAAATTTCCTGTCTCGCCCGCTGCAGGAATCCTAGCAGGTGAGACAGAAATTTCGGCGGACGATTTAAAGGTCCATTGAGCTTGGGCAGGAATTTCCGGTCTTGAGATGAGTGTGGCCAGAAATTCCTGCCCCAGATCAGATCAGACTCGATGTTTGGTAAAAGTGGAGTTCAACATTTTAAACATGAATGCTAAATTTGCACACTTTCATGACCTACTACTGTAGGTTGCTTGTGAAATTGTACCTTAGCAAACTTTTAAAAGGGAGAAATTGGCAGATAATGTCATTTGGTATTTCAACAAACAATTTATAGGATCATCTGTTGACCCCTGCCAAAATGCAGTATGAATTGTCCTTTATGCCTGAACAGTGGCCTGGGAATAACTTTGAAAGTGGACCTCAATTATAACACAAATAGGAATTTATTTTTTGTGGATTTGAAGTCATGCTTAACCAGAAAATGTTGATTGACACTTTATTTGGTACACTTTCTGACATGTCAGCATATACTTACTTATATGTATATAAAGGGATCAAAAGCCACTCTGAGCCTCTTCAAAATGTGTGCTTTCTCTTGAATAAACCTTCCTGAACGCCTCCATCTGAATAAGGCTATTGTAGTAATTACAGGACTTCAAACTAAGTATCAATCTAGTCACCCTTTTCTGAACTTTTCCCCAGTCCTCTATATTACCACCGAGTGAGGGGACCAAATTGGAACCAGCATTCCAGATGAGCCCCAACCGAGGCCTTGTGCACAGAGAGAATTGCTTTTATTAATTTATATTGAATTTTCTTGACATTACAACGTCATAACACTGACAACTTGCACGAGTTCACATCCAAGAACACCTAGATTCACCTTTCAGCAAACTCTTTTCAAACTGGGGTTTCCTTGAGGTAACCATTTCTTCTTGTCCATGCATCTTCGAGCCCAAATCTAATAACAATTCTCAAAACAATTGAAGTAAAATGTGGGCCACTCCAGATAAAAAGCAATTAACACTGTAACAGTTTTCTCTCTCAATATCAGGAGTACAGACTGTACTTTCTGTGGTTTGTCTTGTTTGCAACGTGTTCCTGGCTTTACAGCTGTAATTTGATTATTGCCTCATTCTCATACTTTTCTTGCATTTTGAATAAAACAACATTCCTTTAAATCTTGCACAACATACTCTCAGTCACGTGGCCTACTCACTGTGGATTGTTGAGTAATAGGGAGTTGTCTTCCTTTATAAAGTTTCAATCAACCTGTATTTGCTATAAAATACCAAAATGCAAATTTCATCTTTATTGTAAGATGTCATAAAACTTTGAATAATTTTATGTTCATTCAGTAACTGTGTACCTCTCAGTTTTGCTTATTTGAAGTGATGATGATGAGAGAGTGATGAATTCTAAACCTGCTTTGGTGTGCGCCAGTACCTAGCTATCTTTTTCCTTTAATCTCACTGAGCCTATTTCTCACTCTCAGTTCCTTTTCCCACCTTGAATTTCAGTCTTCAGGTACCCTTCCTCTCTTCCCCCCATCTCCCCCATTCAAATCTTAGTCCCTTATCTCCCTTTTCCTCTCCAATACCCCACACCCTCTAGCTCCAATCCCTTAACCCCAGCCCCTTGACCTTGAGCCTCATCCTTCAATTCACAGTCTCACTCATGACCCTTTCTCTCTTCTGAAATAAATTTCCATCTCCCCAGTCCCCAATTACCCTCTTCCAGCTCCACTTTTCCTATCACCCTGGTGTCTCTCTCTCTCTATCTATCTTTCATTTCCCTGGATCTCTTGCTTTTTCTCCACTGATTTCATTTCCATTTACACCAAGGCCAGATGACATAACAGCAGCTTCGCTAAAATTGGATTCTTTTTCACCTACACAGTGGTTATTTTTGCCTGGAAGTAATGATTAACTGCAGTTGAATCATGCAGCTCCCTCGGCACTTTCTGTAATGGGAGAAACCTCTGGTGTATCCGTCATCCAGAGGAAACCAATGCGGAATGTGATTGACAAGATGGTCAGCTCTTCACGATTAGTGCTAAGGCAAGGAAAGTTAGGTGTTCAGGCAAACCAGTTCAACAGATTATGGAAACTGCTAAAATAAATTCATGCCGACAGAGGCAACAAACTTGGAATATAAATTGTAACCCAGTGTTCTTGCACAGTGCGAGTACTTGCTTGAGTACAATAATCTCTGCCACATCCACCCAGTCTACCCAGCACCACACAGAAACAGTTCTGTAATAGTTTTGAGACTTGGCAACCGCTGTTATGCAATCATTCCTGTTTATACTTCACGGTGGATTCCACAGCAATCATCACAACACAAAACTGCGCACACTCAGTTGTTGGAAAGCTACAATTTGCAAATTTATTTTTTGATGCCTGCACTAATTGCCTTTTGAGATCAACCACGAGAAACCTCTGTTGTTCATCTGGATGGACAGATGGAAGATACAGCCCATCCAGATCCTGAAAACATGGGGATTGATATCGCTTGATTCAGTGCATAAACAGATGTAATGACCCTATTGTCACTGATGGCAACTGTTAAATCCAGAAGTTGTGTCGGGGGTACACTGTTCTTCCACAAGGTGTAGACTTGCAAATGCAATCAATATAGAGATCAGTGATTTGAAGTGAACTTCAACTTCTTGCATACTATTCTCACTTAGTGATTGCTGAAAAGGGAAACAAACTTCTTTCAGTTTGCAGAGAACAGAGCTCTGTGTATGAATATATGTAGCTTCTACCAAGTGTAAGTGAGCCACATTTTTTGAACTTAAGCAAAAGCTAGGGGGCTCAGGAGTTCCCTCCTGCATTCTCCATGACAGCACCTTGACCAATCAGCACTATTTTCTTAAGACAGCTTTCAATTGCTGTTTCATTTCATAGTATTCTTGTTATTTTTAAATTCATTCATGTGGTATGAACATCACTGGCTAGGCCAACGTATATTGCCCATCCCTATCGGTCTTGAGAAGGAGGTGGTGAGCTGCCTTTAACTCTTTAACCACTGCAGTTATCTGGTGCAGTATACCCACAGTCCTGTCAGGGCGGGAGTTCCAGGATTTTTACCCAGTGACAGTGAAGGAGTGGTGATGTATTTCTAAGTCAGGATGGTGTATAGCTTGGGTGGGAACTTTAGATGGTCATGTTCCCATGTGCCTACTACCTTTGTCCTCTAGATGGTAGTGGTTGTGGGTTTGGAAAGTGTTGCCTAAGGAAGCTTGGTGATTTCCTGCGGTGCATCTTGTAGATGGTACACATGGCTGCCACTGTGCATCAATCATGGAGGGAGTGAATGTTTTTGTGGAAAGGGTGCCAATTAAGTGGACTGCTTTGTCCTGCATGGTGCCAAGCTTCTTGGGTGCTGTTGGAGCTGCACTCATGCAGGCAAGTGGAGAGTATTCCATCACACTCCTGACTTGTGCCTTGTAGATGGTGAACAGGCATTGGGAGTCAGTTGGTGAGTTACATGCAGCAGGAATCCTAGCCTCTGAGCTGCTCCTATAGCCACAATATTTATATGGCTAGTCCAGTTCAGTTTCTGGTCAATGGTAATCCCCAGGATGTTGGTAGTTGGGGTTTCAGTGATGGTAATACCAATAAATGTCAATGGGTGATGGATTATCTTCTCGTTTGTTGGAGATGATCATAACCTGCAAATGTTTGATATGAATATTACTTGCCACTTGTCAGTCCAAGCTGTCCAGATCTTGTTGCAGTTGAATACACCTTAATATCTGAGGTATTGTGAATGGTGCTGAATATTGTACAGTTATCAGCAAACATCCCCCCCCCCCACCCATTTCTGCCCTTATGATGGAAGGAAGGTCTTTGATGAAGCAGCCGAAGATGGTTGGGCCTCAGACGTGAACCCAATGAACTCCTGCAGTGATGTCCAGGAATCATAGAAAATAGGAGCAGGAGTAGGCCATTTGGCCCTTGGAGCCTGCTCCACCATTCAACATGATCATGGCTGTTCCTCTATCTCAAAGCCATATTCACATGCTCTCCCCATATTCATTGACATCTTTAGAGCCTAGAAATCTATTTCCTCCTTAAATATTTTCAGTAACTTGGACAGTCTTCTGCAGTAATATAGCCTACAAGGCTTTCTACTAGTGGTAAGGAAGGTGGCAGACACCCCTCCAGCACAGAGACAAATTGAGCTATTTAAGTAGCCAATTAACAACCTCATCCTGTCACTACTGGTATTTTACTATTGGTAGTTGGGCCCTCTGTCACCTAGAAGACATGTGGTAAGGAGGTGGGAGTCCTCCTCATCTGGCACTCCGTGGCCCATGGAAGGGTTGCTAAGGTGGCAATGATTGCAACATCTCCCTGCCCTAAATAACTCTCCACCCTCTCAATGGGGCCTGCTAGACTGGCACCAGCAAACCCAGACCTCCATTTACCTTGTGACGAGGGTGGCGCCCAATGCTGCATCCTCTCAGCTGGATGCAGTCCCAACAGTGGCCACTGGGGCAGGCTCGAGAGGCTAGATGGCCTACTCCTGCTCCTATTTCTTATGTTCACTGGAGGTGCTGCTGAAGTGTTTGGCAATCACTTGAGAGGTGGGCATTTGTTCTTTAAAGGGACGGCAGTCACAGAGGGAAATATTTCATTGCTGGATGGGCCTAAAATGTGTCCAGGCATCCCCCAAGTGTCTGTTGAGGAGATTCCTCTCAGCATTCGGGCCTGTTGTTACAGTTCCCACCACTCTGACTAAGTGGCAAACAGTTTAGTTCCATCTCAAACTCTTGTCAGAGAGAGGTAGGCAGTGACTAGGAACAGGGTTTATAATGCTTACCTTAGACAATGGCTTCAGACTTCTCAATATTTAACTGGAAGAAATATTTTCTCCTGCAGTACGAGATGTCAGACAATCAGTCTAATTATTTACAGACTGTGGAGCTAATTGTGAGCCCCACAATGTATGGGCATCTAGCACCCGCTGCACCCCCCCCCCCCCAGACCGATTGGGTGCCCTCTCCCCCGATCCGATCGCAACTGCAGAGCAGCAGCGACGCCACCTTCCCCTCCGATCCAATCCTGTTGCAGAATGTGCAGCAGGGCCCCCTCCCCCCCCCCCCACCCACCCACCCAAAATCAGGCTACTCCGCCCCTTGGCACTGCCTGGTGGGCATTGCCCAGCTGCCAGGCTAGCAGTGCAAAGCTGCCAGGGTGGCAGTGCCAAGGTGCCAGGCTGGCATTGTCCATGTGGGCACTCCTCCATGCCCTCCGTTGGGGGCCTCAATGGTTCCACTGGCGTGGCTAACAGGACTGTTCCCCGTTTATGGGGAGCAGGTGTTTTCCTCGCTGGAGAGAATCTCTCCCGGCGAGGCTATAAAGGCAAGCAAGCCCGGACGACTGAGCGCCGGGCTCATTTACATGAGGATGTAAATCCTCATTTAAACACATTTGAATAAATTACTTAGCCTCTTACCCATTTTCGGCAAGCGGCCGACCTCGCCAGAAATCCAGCTCTCATAAAATCGCCAGAGCTGAGAAATTGGGCGTAATCCTGATTTCTTGGCTCTCGCCCGATTTTACCCACTCGCTCCGCCCATCAATGGGCAGGTTGAGCCGGTAACATTCCACCCCAAGAGTTCAGTAGATAATTTAGATTGACCGCTCAGTAGTGTGGAAGGTGTGCCTTTTTGTTTTGAAGTTAAATTGAGTCTACATTTTCTCCCTGTAGCACGTAAAAAATTCCATGACTCTCATTCGAAGAAGAGTATTGGATTCCTGTGCCCCTGGTGACTTTTATCTCTCAACCAACACCATAAATATAGTCATTCCACTCTTGCTTTTTGTGGGGCCTTACTGTGTGCAGTTGACTGCTGTGTTTCCTGAATTATAGCAATGACAATAGTTCAAAAATATTGCATTGACTATAAAATGGTTTCAGATGTTGTGAAAAGTACCATCTAAATGCGTGCACTTTTTTTCTTGAGCATGGAATACTCACTTTTTTATGATTTACCCGTCGCTATTTGGCATTTTCAAGCTGGAACATAAACCTTAAATTATAATCTTAAACTTTCCTTCAGGCTGCTTTGTGCATTAAGATGAATGCGATCATCATATTGTTCCTCTGTAGATCTCCAGACGTCTGCAACATGATGCAGAATGCTACATTCAGCAATCCTTTGGCTTACCGCACAGCTAAAACAATCCTGCAACAGAAGGCTGCCTCTTGCAAGGGTCATTTGGAGAGTCGTGGTACTTCTAAAGTGTGTGTAAGAATGAGTTTATAGCTGAAAACTTTCCAGTATTTTAGTGCTGAGGGAATTAAAAAATTTATAAGCAAGGGTGGGTTTTTAAGGTTAATATTTCATCTTGGAAAGGCTCCAACATACTTAGTGAATTATCCAGTTTCAAATGTTAAATTAAACGATTCAATATACAACAACTTTGATTTCAACACTTCAAGAAATAGACTTAAAAATAAATTAGAATCATGGAATCCCTATAGTGCAGAAAAAGGCCCTTCTGGCCCATTGAGTCCGCACCGACTCTCTGACAGTATCTAACCGAGGCCCACTCCCCTGACTTATCCCCTTCACCCTGTGCGTTTACCCCACTAATCCTCCTAACCTACACACCTTGGGACACCTAAGGGACAATTTAGCATGGCCAATCCACTTAACCTGCACATCTTTGGACTGTGGGAGGAAATCGGAGCACCCGGAGGAAACACATGCAGACACAGGGAGAATATGCAAATTCCACACAGTCACCCATGGCCAGAATTAGTTGTCAGAATAACACTGTAATATTGCAGCCCTGTAAGGAAATATTTTCCCAATAGCTTTTAGTTTTTCATAGGAGTATTTTTTTCTGCTGTTGATTTTAGAGGTACATTGGGGCGGCACAGTGGTTAGCATTGCTGCCTCACAGTGCCAAGGACCCAGGTTTAATTCTGGCCTTGGCTAACACTGGAAATTTTGGGGGACAACGGAAAAGCTGTAATGGCCTTCCACATGAACAGTTCTGAGGAGTTAACAAAAGAAGAAGAGCAATGTCATCGCTCATTAGTGACTTGTGATAGGAGGGAAGTGTCTTATGAAATATTAACAGGAAATATCTTTAAAGCTTTAGTTCCTCCATTTAAAAAAAACTGTACTGTTAAAGTAATGGATTTGCTAATAATTACCAATATCATTACAACCGTAAGAATTAAATAACAACTTTATGTCAGAATAATTAGCTTTGACTGACAATGCTTCGTTCCTCTGATAACTTTACAAAGTTCACTTTGAAGCCAGGAACCTGAAATTCTGTACTCTTGAAATATATTTAAAATTTTAGAAAAACTGAAAGCAAACAAAAAACAAGCTATCACTGTGTAAAATATTTTACGATACAATTAATAATCATATTAAACAGCCATACTGACCAGTAGCTGAAAAATAATTTCAGAATGAAGAGGATTTAGCTTCAGAAAATGTATTTTTGTTCTTTCTGATCAGTATGTACAGTTCATAAATTGCTCTAAATTACAGTGAAATAAATACTTCATTAATTATTTTCTTGTTTCTCCTCTGTATTTTCTAATCTTTTATTCCCTCCTATCCAAAATATATAACTCTTGCTGCACTATAATTGTGCAGTTGTATCATCTGTTCAAATATTTGCCAAAGCACCCACCCTTTATATGTGAACATAGTGAAAGAAGAAGTATTGAAGCCTGCAGGACATCTCATCCAAACCTGGCATTGTCCTCAATGACATGAAGGCACTTTCAGACAAGGATTACTGGATGGTAGCCAACAGCAGGCGGCCTGTCTGTGTTTCACCCCTCCCCTCCCACTCCATTCATTCAAGGAGAAGTCCTACTCCTTAGATCCAATTTACAGAGGTGCTGTCTCCTCCTACAATTCTCTTTTTCACCCGGAATTCAATCTGGCACTCACTTCCCATCAAAACAGATTCAAGCTGCGAGTCTTCTTCCACCGCTGTTTAAGATGGTACTGGTCTCATCACGCCCCAAATCAATCTGCCACCCCTTCCTCTCTCAACCTCCGCAAATCATAAATGGCAGCTTGGCTCAGCTGACAAGACTCCTGTCTCTGGTGTGATATTGTCAGAGCTTTTGGATGAGACAGTAAACATCCAGGTGGATATAAAAGATCCCATGATTCTACTCAAAGAAGAATGAGGAATTTTTCTGGTATCTTGGACATTGTTATCCCTCAACAATCACTGCCAAAAATAAATGATCTGATCATTCGCTCATTTGCTATTAGTGTGACATTGCTGTGTGAAATTAGTTGCCATTTGCCTACATAGCAACAAAACTGATTCTCTAGTTATAAAGCGGAAACCTCATGAATTTCATTCATTCAAGCATAATTTTCTCAAGCTGATTTTGTCCAGTTTATGATACTTTTGTTACTGGGAGAGAAAGAAGGTTAAATATGCTGTGGAAAGATATATAGGAATGGGGATGGACAATTTAACAACTCACTGGAGGAGGAGGCTCCACAAATATCCTAATACAGATTCGACCAGTAAATTGGGCCATAAACCCGGTGTCTGTAACACAAGGTGGACAAACTGTGCAGTTAGAACTAGAACAGTCGAGGGAATTTGGGTTAAATCTATGGGAGGGAATTTAGTGAAAACCGGACCCCTACCCCGATCCCTTCCCTATACTCAAGTGACAAATCCTAAAAGGAAATAATTATGGCCAGTCATGCTGAATGGGAGGACCTCTGGGATTGGGGTTCAAATGTCCAAATCCACCCATGGGTCCGCATGCTGTCACAACTGGCCGTAATAGGAATCCTACTTATGGCAGTGTAACCATCCTCATATTTAAGTTCGCCCGACGGGTAGAGGAAGTTAAACGTAAATGCAGGATCTACAGGCTGCAGTAAAAGTTTTTCATCGAGCAGGAAAAGTAAATACAGTCCGCGCAACAGACCACTCCAAATGCCTGCGCGAGATTGAAGATTTAAAAGCACAACTAGCCATAAAAAGGGGTGTAATGTGTGCATACACGACTGAAACAGGGGATAGTGACCCAGGGGTAGAGTGGGGGGATTTAGAAGAGGATGCCTGCCATTATGCAACAGCTAGCGTCACTGTCGACAGGGGACCCCCACCTCCCTTCCTGGTAGTGGAACCAATGGTACCACATAATCCGGCCCCCACCTGGGGAAACTCAGTCTCAGATCCTAGTCCTTTTACCATCCCAATAAGCCCAGTCACTAATCTGGTTCCTGTACCAATGAATCCGGTCACCACCCAACGACAGGACGGACAGAACCACAATGTGACTTATGTAACTCCATACACCATGACACAGCTCACTGACATAGCTAAAGTGATTGGAGTATTTGAACCCTCCGGGGATCCACATGCTCTCTTTGACCAGGTCACCCAATATTGTGTTTTAAACGGCCTAGACGAGGCAGAAGAGGTTAAACTTATTTTGTTATGTTTAAGTCCTGCCATCCATTCCGCCCTACCCGAACCCCAGAACGTGGCCAGGGGAACCCTACAAGAATGAAGGCAGCCGTTCTGGCTGCCATAGGCTACAATAGGGATGACCCAGTACAAGGCTTAAACAACTGCCAACAAAAGAGAGGGGAGCACCCGACAGCCTATGCTGGCCGACTATGGAACCAATTTGTTGTGGTTTTCGGCCAATTAAATCGAGTCCAATTAAATGCACACCACCGGCCCACATGGATCCGGACCCTGATAGCACACGCCACTGAGGGGAGTCGGAAAGCCTGTGAGAATTTTGATCCCAATGATAATTCATACACAGAAGCCTGGGCCATCCGCAAAATGACTCGTGCGTGGGAACGGGAGGTCAGACAAACAGGCACCCCCAAGCCCACAAAACACGGAAAGATGAACCCAATCCACACAGACCCAGCCCCAGTTTGGCGTAACGAAGGGGAAGGTGGAAACAGGGGGCAGGGAAACTCAGGGCACCCACCCCCATATACCCCTGCCAATCATCAATACACAAAACCGCAGCCCCGCGCAGAACCCCGATATATCCCCAACCCCAGGTACAGGGAACAAGACAAAGCCATTTCCAGATATCCACCCCCACAAGTGCAGTGTTACAACTGTGGCCAGATCGGCCATTTTGCCAGGGAATGTAGAGCCCTGCCCAGCCAGACCCCATGACCGCCCCAACGATTTCACAGCGGAGAACCCCGACCTATGGCATTAGAAGGACCTGCCAGACAATGCATCACAACCCCGGTGGATGCCTCCGTCACCCCTTTCAGCCTCTACCCCCAATTAGACTCTGGACTGGAAGCATGACTGTGTCAGACCTCCCCAACTTGGGTTTGCAACACTGAATGGGATAGTGTAGGGAGACCCCTTGTAAAAGGCAAAGTGGGAGGCCGCCCCATCGAGTTCCTATGGGACACAGGGGGATCGCGTACCACTCTTAACACATCCCGTGACCTCAGCTGCACTTGGCCTATCAGGAAAACAATAATGTTAAGTGGCTTTACGGGACATTTACAGGAAGGCTTGGAAACAGACCCATTAGAATTTCAACTGGGTAATCTAATATGTCATCACGCAGCTATCTTGGTTAAACTTCACCCAATGGCAGAGCACATTCTAGGGTCCGATCTGATGAGGAAATGCAACCTATCGTTTGACCCCACTAACTGTTGCATTTGACAAATGCCAACCAACTGTCAATCCCCAGTCGAGGTGGCCACCAGCAGATACGTAGACCGAATATCTACTTTTGGAGAATTGCGGATCAGGCCCACAGAAATGACGGAAGACCCTGAAGCACAGGGTATATTAGCCAAACACACACAGGCATTCGCCAGTCACAAGCATGACTGCGGCCGAATAACAGGGGAGGTAATCATAGAAGGTCCTGACCCTAAACCCCAAAGACAGTACGGCTTCCCTAAGCAAGCTGAAGGGGAAGTGGCCAAGGTGATTAGCAGTTTATTAAAACAAGGAGTTGCTTCCACTAACAACTCCCCCATATGGCCGGTAAGGAAACCGGACGGTTCCTGGAGACTCACAATCGATTATTGAGCCCTAAATCAGACTACCCCCATCACAGCCCCCACAGTGGCGACTAGCCCAGAAGCCATGATGAAACAAGCCCCACACGCAAAACTTTTCACTGTGTTGGACATCAGTAATGGCTTCTGGTCCTTTCCCTTAGATCACCACTGTCAATACAAATTTGCCTTCACTTTCTGGGGACAACAGTACACCTGGACGTGTTTACCACAAGGTTTTCATAACTCCCCCTCCATATTTCACCAGCGCTTAGCAAAAGGCTTGGAGGGATTCTCCAAACCAGAATGTTTGGTACAATACGTTGATGATCTCCTCTTACAGACTGAAACAACAGGGGAACATCTTAAGTTATTGGATGAACTGCTGAACCTCCTCACTACATTAGGGTTAAAGGTAAATCCCAAGAAAACCCAGATCATGAGACGACAGGTCTCTTACTTGGGTACAATAGTGACTGAGGGAAAGCATGAGATAGAAAGGAAGCGAATTGAATCTGTAACACGCCTTCCCTTACCAAAGGACGTGAGCTCCCTGCACTCCTTTCTGGGCTTAGTGGGATACTGTCGCAACCACATAGACGGTTTCGCCACTAAAGCCGCTTTCCTGTCCGAACTTTTATGGAAAAACACCCCGTGGGTCTGGACTGTGTGACACACACAAGCAGTCTCAGACCTCAAACAATCCCTTGCACAAGCCCCTGCCTTACAGGTACCCAACCCTGAACTCCCCTTTGCCCTTGAAGTAGCGGCCACTGACAGCACACTAGCTGCCGTGCTCCTCCAAGAACGGCACGGACGACTCGGCCCAATTGCTTACGCTCCCCACATACTAACTCCGGTTGAACGAAGTTTTTCGGTGTGCGAAACCCACTTATTATCAGTTTTCTGGGCAGTGCACCGCTTTAACTACATAGTCAGCTTGAACCCCCTCACTATACTTACAAACCACACCCCCAGACAACTACTGCTGAACGGCCGAATTAAAGATGGGACGATTAGTCAAAACCGTATTGCACGGTGGACACTCATGTTACAGGGTCGAGACATTGCGGTCAAACACACCCAGGTCCCCACATTCCTGGCAGACAACCTAACCTGCAGCGGGGAGTCCCATGAATGCCAGGTTCCGGCAATAAAAGACCCCAAGGGGCCATTTTTGCCAAAACAAAAGTGGGGAGGAGCCAGGGGAATCAGCCAAACCCAGGCTCAGGACAGTTAAAAAATTTTTGTAGATGGGTCATCTATGGTGGAAGAGGGAAACAGGAGGACAGGATGTGGGATATACGTGGAAGACCAAGAAGGCAAGCCCCTGAGGGAGATAGCCTTAAAACTTCCAGCACACATGAGTGCACAAGCTGCAGAACAGGCAGCGATAGCATACGTAGTCAGCCATCCTGACCTGTTCCCCACACCCGCGGACATACACTCCGATAGTATGTATGTCTGCAACAGTTTAACAGACTTCATGCCCCTATGGGAAGCAAGGGGATTCATATCTGCAGATGGGAAACCTCTACCATCAGCCCCACTGTTAAGATTTATTTTCCAGGCTGCCCAAGACCGGGAGTATTGCATAATTAAAGTAAAGGCCCACCACCGCACCTCCCCACTTGGGAACATAAGGGCGGATGAATTAGCCAAACAGGGTGCTAGAGAGGGGAAATTTTGGCAACCAATAGTTACAGAGCGAATTGAAGCTGTGACTGTTAGCCAGACCAAGGTTGAAGACCTAAAACAAGCCCAGAGCAGTGACCAGGACCTGAAACAAATTCAGGAAGGGGCAAACCCCGCCTCCTTTGGAAAATGGCGAGACGCAATATCGGTACAGGATGGGCTTGTCCTTAAGGACGGCCTATATGTGGTCCCAACCAGGGACCGTAACCAAATCATTTTCCAAAACCATGATGTCCAGGGCCATCAAGGGGCAGGAACCACAAGTGAGCGAATCAAAGGATTGTCTTGGTGGCCAAACCTAGAACAGGATGTGCGGCATTACGTCGATAATTGTATCATCTGTGCACAGAACAATCCTGATAAATATGCCCACAAAGGGGAACTGAGGCATACTCGCCCTGTGGAAGGTCCCTGGACAAATCTCCAGATTGACTACATTGGTCCCCTACCGCCCGGAGTGGGAGGTTACAAATACATCCTGGTCATCGTAGACACTTTTAGTAAATGGGTGGAAGCTTTTCCAACCCGCACTAACACAGCCAAGGTCACGGCTGACATCCTAGTGCAGTATATATTCACAAGGTGGGGCCTTCCCCGCAGCATCAACTCGCACCAGGGCACTCACTTCACTGCCCAGGTAATGCAACGCGTAATGGAATTGTTCGGGATAAAGCAACAATTCCACATTGCTTACCACCCCCAATCTAGCGGTGTAGTAGAGAGGATGAACCGTACCCTCAAAGATATGATCCGTGAGACCGTTCAGCAGAACAATCACTCCTGGAACAAAGTCCTTCCCTTCATATTAATGATTGTGTGCAATTCCGTATCTAGTTCCACCAGATTCACCCCCCTTGTCCTCATGACCGGGCGACCTATGCGAGGAATTGAACCTTTACTCAGGCTGGATCTGTCCGGGCCCGAAGTCACGGCCCTCACCTACGAAAATGCTGTGAGAGCCATCCTAGAAAACATACAGGCCGCACAACAGGCTGCAGCCGTTAACATAGGCAAACGGAAGCAGCAAAGTAAGACCTATTTTGATGGTAAGGTAAAACCCATCGAATATGAGATTGGGCAACAGATAATGCTCAGAGTCTTCCAGCCTAGAATGTTCTTGTCCCCCAAATATGCTGGACCATATCCAGTGGTAGAACAGCACATGCAACCTCGGTCCCCGCCCCAATTTACAGGGCTTCAGGAATAAAACCCCGGCCCAGGGGACCCCGGCGGAAAGGATGGGGAACCCGCAAACCTTACCCCCTATGGTGCCCCTGGTACCGGGACTCCCAGAACCGTTTGACCCGGCGCTCACTACCAGAGGTGGTAATGCAGTGGGTACCTGGCAGCCAAAGCCCGCCCACATAGGTTCCCTCCACTAGGAAAGAATCAGGACATCACAGTCCAGTTTGTAAATAGCTTTATCCGTCCACTCCACGCATCACTCAATTGAAAAGGGTTTTTTATCTGCCCACATTATACTGCGTCATAATCTTCCGACACACCACAGTTTGGTTGTGGGATGAAGAATCTATTGTTAGACTGTGCCACAGTCTTTCAACAACAAGGACACATGCCACATACCCAACATTTTATTTTCACGCTCTGCAAACTCCTTACCCCACTCAACCCCATCAACACTGATTGCCGACCAACCCTTCGCATGACACTATTGGGCCTTTATTATTCCTTTACTTATTTCTTTGTTTTTTTTAAAAAAGAGGAGTCATACAACATTCTAGTAAAGAGAAGGAAAAGAGAATCAGGTATTAATAAGAATTAACAGGTGCTACCTTGATCTTCCCCAGAATGAACTACATACTTCCCTGTTATCTGGGACTCCTTGTCTCAGACCGAACCACAGACACCACACCAACCAAAGACCAGAAGATCAGCCTACGATACCCCGGATATATGTGGTTCACCCCACGCCCGATGGAAGTACACTCGTCAGAGGTCAACCTTTTGGCACCCCTTAGAAACTTTCTGGAAGGGGACTACAGAACAATACCTAAAGAACGTAAACTCTTGCAGAATAAAAGACTTGATTTAGATGCAGCAAAAGCAAGACTGAAGAAGGCAAAGGTCTCAGAGGCCCGTTCAGCAGCAGAACAGGAAATGCGAATTACAAAAAGTGAATTTGATCGCCAGGCAGAGATTATAAGACTTTTGCTTGAAGGAATTAACAATACACATGCTCATCACCTTCGTCGCCTGCATGACTATGTTGATGCCCAGTTGACCTACTATGCTCAGTGTTACCAGTATATGGTTAATTTACAGAAGCAACTTGGAAGTTTTCCAATCACGTTTTCTTCCAACAACAATCAGACTGCTCCGGCTTCCCTATCGTCCTAACTTGGACTCGGCAAGGGCCATCCAACATCAGGAGAGGCTCCACAATCAAGAGCCTTGATACTCTCCCATCTGTATTTAATATGTATAGTCACTTGTCATTTTGTACTGTTTCTTGCTTTGTTTTGTATATACCCAATTGATGTATTGTTTCTTATTGTTTTTTAAAATTATTTTACTTCATTTAAATTTGTTGGTACTATTGTGGGTTAGGGATGATACTGTCAACCCCAGATTCGGGCTACTTGCTTGTTGAGATGGTTTGGTGAGAATTGTGTGATCCGGTTCGTTGACGCTCATTGGATCAAGAGGAGGGAATGTGGTGATATAAAAAGGGCCTAGTTTTAAGGCTGATAAAATTGGAAATCCTAAATTAAAGAATTGGACATATTAAAATCAAACACAGTCAAATCTCAGGCAGGCCAATTGTACAAATACACAAACGTGTCTGCACCTGACCCATCAACCACCCATCAAACGTCGTTACTGATACTTAGCAGGAGATCACCTCATTGAAATGCACCGGCCTATTGTTAGAAGCCCAGATCGGGCCAGACTTTCTGTCACCAAGAATTCCTGTAGATACCTTATCTGATAACAAGTTCAACAGCATGGAGATGAGACACCTGGGGGCGGACCCTAGTGTCCTGTCAGGCAGACATCAAGAAACCCACTGGGTATTGGAACCCCCTCCTGGAACCTCATTGGCCAGAAGCCAGAGAAAATTCTGGAAAGGCAAGCAGGCTGGGGGATAATGGGACACACTTTGAGAGACCAGCAGCGAAGACTCGACAAAGGAGGCGGCCTTAACCATTCGGAAGACTGACCGAAGAAGGAAGGGAGGAAGAAGCTGCCATCGAGACTCACCTTCGTGACGACGGACCAGGGGGACTCAGAGAATCGGACCTGCAGTTCAACCAAACCATCTTTATGGGTAGTATACTTGAATCTGCTGGGGTATCCTCTTGTTTTTTATGTGGGTAATTTAAGGGCTAATAGTGTTATTATTAATAAACTTGTTGAACCTTTACTTGTGTTTGTCCTTTGTCCATCTTCCAAATAAGGACACCGGGGTAAAACCTTGGAGTAAGTAAACTGGTTGAAAGTATCTGAGAATTAACAGGTACAACAACCACCACCTGCAAGTTCCCTTCCAAGCCACTCACCATCCTGACTTGTAAATATATCGCAGTTAACACTTCAAGTCCATATGCCCTATCTACAGAACTGATGGAGCTGCTATTGGTTGCCTGTACTGACACTGGCTCTAAATAGCAGCTACACAAATGGAGCACCAAGGAAGAGAGAGGACTCCTAGATTTACAAATGCATGCTGGAGGCATCGGTGGTGAAGCTTAGAAGGAAAGAGCTCATCTTTCCACAGGCCACCACGAAGCCCTTAAAGCAAACCCACATGTGGCCAAGGAAGCCATTGTCCAATGACTAGCTCAGAGGCCCAGGCAACAATGTCACAATAAGTTCAGTAACCTCACATGGATGGCCAAGTTTATTAAATGCATCTGCCCATGACATACCTTATTCATTGCACCACCAACCTCTCACTGCTCAATTCAACACCTCCCCTTACTCACCAATTAGCATTCCCTAGCACGTAGGAGTCAATCCTAGCAATTAGATACTCTAGCACACCCTCATATCATTCCAATAATGCCAGCTTTACACCACTGCTGACAGATAACTCTAGCTATTCAGCTGTGGCAGGCACATCACCCAAACAAAGTACACCAGAATTACTAACATTCAGCCTTGGATCTTCAGGTAAGCGTTCTCCAAGGCGGCCTTCACGACACACGACAGCGCAGAGTCGCTGAGCAGAAACTGATAGCCAAGTTCCGCACACATGAGGACGGCCTAAACCGGGATGTTGGATTTATGTCACATTATCAGTAACCCCCACAGCTTTCCCCCTGATCTTGCAGAATCTCACTAGCTGTTCTGTCTGGAGACAATACACATCTCTTTAACCTGTGTTGAATGCTCCCTCCACCCACATTGTACCTTTAAGACCTGGCTGGCTGGAGAGTTTCGCATTCTAATTAATATTCTGTAACTTGATTTCTGTGTCTGTGCACTGTTTGAGAGCAGATATCCACTCCATCTGACGAAGGAGCAGTGCTCCGAAAGCTTATGGTATTTGCTACCAAATAAACCTGTTGGACTTTAACCTGGTGTTGTGGGACTTCTTACTGTGCTTACCCCAGTCCAACGCCGGCATCTCCACATCATGACTGTTCAACAACAGCAGCTACAGAAGGAAGAGAGAGAGCAACAAAATCGAGGTGATGGAGAGGCCCATCACTTGAGTTGATGCTCGCAGTTAGCAACTCAGATACTGGCACTGCATGTACATTAGGGGCTAGGATAGAGTTGGGATCAGCAGCTGGTGGGTCACCAGGTATGAGCAGGATTCAGCCAGCCAGAGAGTAAGGATAGTTTATGTGTTAGCTCACTGAGAGTGAGGTCGCAGATAGATTCTGCTACAGGGGACTCAGATGAGGAGTTCAATGGGCAGCCAATAGGAGAATGCTGATGAACATGCATGTTGAAATATTGATTGCATTGACTGACCTACCACAGAGCCTTTTACACTATCAAGGTGGATGGAGAAGTCCAGTTCTCACTTAATCATAGAATCATCGAATCCCTACAGTACAGAAGAAGGTCATTCAGCCCATTGAGACTGCATCAACAACAATCCAACCCAGGCACTATTCCCATAAGCCCACCTATTTACCCTGCTAATCCCCCTGACACTAAGGAGCAATTTAGCATGGCCAATGCACCTTACCTGAACATCTTGAACTGTGGGAGGAAGCCAGAGCACCCGGAGGAAACCCATGCAGAACGTGCAAACTCCACTCAGGCAGTGACCTGAGTCTGGAATTGAACCCGGGTCCCTGGCACTGTGAGACAGCAGTGCGAATCACTGTGCCACCTTGCTGCCAATAGGGAGCATTGCACTGAATGCCCCACTCTGCAGCCTCTGCTCCTTCTCTCTGTCATGCTACAGGACTAGAGGGATGGAAACTGTAGCCCCCATATCTTTTTTAATTTGTTCTTGGGATATGAGCTTGTTGCATCCTTTGTGTGGCTAGGTCACCAAGCCATCTGCCCTTCCTGTGGAGATGCAATTACATGTCCTGCCAAATCCACAACAACTCCCAAAGCACCCCACAAACTTTGCAGTAATAGACATTTATCTGAGGCATCTTGCCTGCAAATAACAAGCATTGGGGTGGGAGACTGTCCTATCTTGCAGCTGACTGCATATTCTTTGGTGAGTGACAAGTAATCTTAAATGGATCTGTTTGGTTCAAGTTTCAAATTTGTGCATCAAACTCAGTCATAATGGTTGATATAACAACGTCACAGTCTGGGAGGTTTCTGGTGCATGCATGTCATACCGTTGGGAGCACCCAGCATCAGTCAGGCAGGAAGTGGCCGGAACCACTGCACACCCCATTTGGAAGGCCTCTGCCCTCCCTAATGTCAGCTCCAACATTATGAAGTTGCATTTCAATAACTTGGTGTAGGTTATATTGTTAAAAAATTCTTAGTCCTGTCCTCTTTTCTCTCCCAAACCTCACTCCCAATTCAGTAAAGAAAACAGGGTAATTTTCAATTCAGCAGGGGCAGGAATCCAATGGTAGCTGCCTCTGTACACTTTGCCTGCTTTATCATTCTACTGAAGTTAATGGGGAGGAATATCGTGCCAGATGTATAATAGATAGTTGTAATGTAGAATGCTGCCAGGTTTTCTCCCTGGCTGAAGTTTGCTAAAAGAACAACTTTGAAATTTTGCATTTTGCTACAATTCCAAACATTTGCAAACAAAAGTGATCACCCATGTTTGAAATTAAAATAAATCCACTGAATTTATATTCACGCCATGGTTGGCCTAAGCGTAGGAAGTGGGAATTTGGTACATTTTATTTCATAAACATTTCCTAGCATTTTCAAAATTTTTGAAAAAGCTGAAAGCCAAGTTTGAGATCCTAATATTTTTTGGTGCATTGTGACATAGTTGAAGACGATAATAGTTCTTACAACATACCCATCAATAAGTAGTTGGTATGTTGCAATTAATTCAAAAAATGTAACTATGCTGGACCATGTGGAAGGGGAGAATGTATCCTTAGTTTCTCAAAATCTCATATCAGTCCTTCGTATGCAGGTTGTATGTGTGCGACACAGAAGAAACACGTGGCTGATGAGAAGCTAATTCACCTCCCTGACCAAAAAAGTTAACATAGCATTTGGTTATTTACCATTAGGTTATTTTTGTACTACTTTAATACAAATAATTTGGATTGGACAAGTGAAAACTAATTTTCTGTTACCTAGCTTTCATATTCTACTCTGCATGCTTCAATTATAAGCAAAGTTTGTGGAATGACTAATTTGATTGTACTTAAATATTCTCATTCATGAATAATTGAAGCATTAATTTTCTTTGGGATCCTGCACCCAAAAAGTATTCTACGTGTCAAAGCCATGATACATCCAATTATATTTCTGATGAAATTGCAGCAACCCTTTTTGCCAATTCAATTCAGAACTTAGGAAAAAAATAAAGCACAGATTTCTTTTGCTGCAGTCCTACTCCAATGTTCTCTGTTATGAATTATAAGAAGTCTCACAACACCAGGTTAAAGTCCAACAGGTTTATTTGGTAGCAAAAGCCACTAGCTTTTGGAGCACTGCTCCTTCGTCAGGTAAGTGGGAGTTCTGTACCAACAGAACTCCCACTTACCAGACGAAGGAGCAGCGCTCCGAAAGCTAGTGGCTTTTGCTACCAAATAAACCTGTTGGACTTTAACCTGGTGTTGTGAGACTTCTTACTGTGTTTACTGTGTTTACCCCAGTCCAATGCCGGCATCTCCACATCATGAATTGTAAGACACAGGTTTTCCCATTTACTACTTATGTTGGAGTTGGTAAAAACTAACCTTTATTTGGTTTATTCTGCACAATTAAAAGCTTATTTATTAATGTCACAAGTAGGCTTACATCAAAACTGCAATGAAGTTACTGTGAAGATCCCCTAGTCGCCACACTCTGGCACCTGTTTGGATAGACTGAAGAAGAATTCAGTGGCTACTGCACCTAATTAGCACATCTTTCGGGCTGTGGGAGAAAACTGGAGCACTCAGGGGAAACCCACACAAACATGTGGAAAACGTGCAAATGTAGACATTGACCCATGCCGGCAATCGAACCTGGATCCCTGGTACTATGAGGCAGTGTTAACCACTGTGCCACCATGCTGCCCATATAGCGCAAAGAATTCAGAGATGAGCCTCAAACCTTCTAGTGGCTGGTTTAAGAATGGGCTTGGCGGAGGCCTAAGAGCAGGCTGCATGCAAATCCTTTTGGTCAGACAAGCTTTACATTATGGAGAGGCTTCAATAAGAGGGGAGAATATAAAGAAAAGAGGAAGAGGTTCTTTGGAAATATTGAGCAGCCTGAGATCCCCTGTTCCAGAGTAAAATTTGACAGAGCTATTACCTGCTAAACTGAAAATTACCCCATTTTCTTTTCTTTTCATGGGAATAGTGTGAGGGTGGAGGGGGGTGGTGGGAGGAGGGGGAAGAGAGAACTAAGATTTTTTTTAAAAAATTGTACAACCAACATAAAGGCCAGAATTTTCTGGCCATTCACAGCCCATTACTGCACTAAGGAGAATTGAGAGTTTGGTGCTCAGCCAAATTTCCATTCACAGCAGCAGTACAGGAAAATCCCAGCCACGGGCGAGGTTGGAAAACCTGACCCAAAGTTATTGGCCAAAAAATTCAGCTCCATAACATTGCCTGATCTAGCACTAGGGAAGGTAGAGAGCTTCCAAATGGGGCATGCAGTGCTTTTAGCCACTGTCAGTATGACCTATGCAGCACAAGCTAGGAAGGGCACCCCCACTGTGCATGCACCAGACGCTTCCCAGACTGTGATGTTACTATTTCAGCCATTATGACTGATTTTGAAGCACAAATTCAAAGCTTGAACTATGTCACAATGTGCTAATGAATTTTGGGATCTCATAATCTAATTTGACCTAAATTTCTTGCCGCTTGGAAGAGTTTCTGAAGGTTGGGATCTCATTAAAAAGACACAGCAAGCATGTAGTTGTTTCGTTCTTGCAACATCCTTTCCATGTAGGGAATTGAAAGTTAAGTCACTTACACTGGACGAAACAAGCTTACAAAAAGTAGTAATAGTGCAGTGAACATGAAAACCTTTTAAACATTTAAGCCTTATTAACTAAGATTTTTGCTTCTATTATTGCAAGCTTTTTCATTAAGACTTACATGCAGTGGTAGGAAGATAAAGGAAATATCGATGTGACATTGAACCATTATGTGGTGCAATCCTGAGTTCTGTATATTGAATTTGTGTTAACAAATAACTATTTCTTTCTCGTAATCGTGTTCAATCTTTACTTTTGTAAAGCAAGAAATTGAGAGAATATTTATAATTATTTGAAACACGAAAGGTGAAAGTTCTCTTTGGATTAAAGATTGGAAAAACAATTTAATCGTAACTTCGAACTTTTCTGTGTGAGAGAACCCAGAGATTTCCTGTTTAAACTTCCAAAGTACGGCATTAGCTACCTAAAGGAAAACATTTACCATTGTGAAAATACATGTTTCACTTGTACATAGAAATAATGGACAGGATTGTCCTGGCTCCATAGAAACTTTTGCAGAGTCAGGACAATTCCAGAGACTTTTAAGAATAGCAGGAATAGTGTTCTCCTCATTTCTGACTGATACCATGAATGGGAGTTCTTTTTCTCTATATTAAATTTTGCATGAGTGAGAGGTCTCTTAGATTATTATATTTTTCATCTCCGTGTGGCTCCTGAGTTCTTCCCATAGAAGATGCTAGATTAGTGGCAATGGAGATGGCATGGGAAGTATGAGGTGACATGGGTGTGGCATTGGAATATGAGGATTAGACAGTCTAACAGCTTTTGAAACAACAGGGACAAAATTCCAGAGAACTGAGGTGGGCCTTCTGAACAACTGCCTTGGCACCTGCACACCCCCATGCCATGTCTGATCTGTTTCCGTGGTTGGTGGACCCAATTCGATTTTGCCCCTGTCCCTCCAGAGCTAAGATCACATGTGACGCGGTCCTTTAAATTGCGGTGGATTAGCTGATTCAGGATATTCCCTGGCTTGAGCTATCTGCCTCAATAATGAAAATCCAACCCAAAGTTGGAGGTGTCGGGAAAATAGGGCATCAGCACAGTTCCCCAACACATTCTCGCCACCAGGAGACTTTCCCGAGGTGGGCTGAGAAAAAGGTCACATGCCAACTCCACAGAGTTGGGCAACTAACTAGGGCAATTGCATCCCTGCTTAAAGGTCATTTTTGTGCAGGTTCCTTTAATTTCCCATTGTTGGAGTGGCACAGCCCCCCCTGTCAAGTGTGGAGTGTGTCAGCCTGTTGGAAGCCAGCTCCGGAGGCAGGCCACTTGACCATTGGAGCTAGAGGCTTCATGCCCCACTGACAGGGCCACAAGGATCAAAGGTTACAATCTTGTTACGAAAAACATAATAATCTAAGAGACCTCTCATTCATGCAGAACTTAATATAGAGAAAAAAAACTCCCATTCTATCAGTCAGAAATGAGAAGAGCATTTCCACATCTGGCCCCTCCGCTATTTTTAAAAGCCTCTGTAATTGTCCCGACTCTGCAAAAGTTTCCATGCAGCCAGGACAATCCAGCCTGTTATTTCTTTGTACAAATGAAACCTGTTTTTCCACAATGGTAACTGTTTTTCTTTGGGTAGCTAATGCTGTATTTTGGAAGTTTAAACAAGAAATCGCTGTTCCTACTCCTGAGGAACCCTGACTGGCTTGGGGCCACTTGGGGCCACTGACCTCTGCCTGTATCAACAGCTCTCCTGATGCAGCTCCTGGCTGCCCTTCACTGTGGGCCTTCTCATTGGACCTTCCGCTGTCCTTGTTTGGACAGGGCTTTGAGGTGGTTTCCTAACTAGCTGTCTCCAGGACATTCATGACTGATGCGTCCACACAGTCAATTCCAGGTAATCGACCTGGAGTTGAGCCAGAGGTCTGGATCGCATCTCAATGGAAAAATCCAGCCCAATATTTCAGAAAATTCAGCTTATGAGCAGAAGACTAATGACCTCAAGGGCTTCTTGTGTCCCAGTTTGACATCACTCATCCAGTTATTTTATGGACTTGAATACAACTATATTATTTCTGAATCTTTAAATTATTGGAAAGGAACACAAAGTGTTATCTTTATCTTTTTGGGTTTCATGTAATCATCAGTTTAGAGTTGTTTCTGAATGGAACCTTTTGAGAAAGGTTTACTGTATATTTTCTTTTTTCCTGAGCCAGTGATTTTCTTTTACTACTGTGCATTGTACTTTTTTCCCCCTCTGCCTGCCTATTTTACAGCCATTTTGTTTAGGAGCTGTGGTAAACCACTGTTATCTGTAGTGGTTAACCACCGTAGTTAGTATTTCTCAGTACCTGTATATGTGGCACATCCCTGTCGGTTCCGCCCAAGTCTCCTCCCCTTGGTCCGGGTATAAAGGCGGCGGCTCCTCCCCCTTGCCTTCAGTTCAGACCAGATCACCGACAGGGATGGCTCCAAGTTCTTGCTAATAAAAGCCTATTTGTCTTGCTCACAACTAGTCTTTGACTCGATTGATAGTGCATCAATTTTATTAGCAAGTTTTTTTAAAGAATGGAGCAGTTACTAAAACCCGAAAGGCTGAATCTGGACCCGCAAGCTGCTGGAGCGTCAAACACGTTTGACCACTGGCTGCAATGCTTCGAGGATTACATCAAAGCCTCCGCTGCCATCAGTACAGATGCTGACAAACTACGGGTGCTCCGCGGCCGGGTAAGCGACGTAGTATATGCTACGATCCAAGACACGGAAAATTACACGACCGCTATCGATCTGTTAAAGGGCCTGTATAATAAACGGCCTAATGAAGTCTATGCGAGACACCTCCTCGCTATGCGCAGACGGCAGCCAGGTGAATCAGTCGACCAGTTCCTGCGCACGTTGCATCTGCTTGCCCGGGACTGTAACTGTAGATCTGTGACTGCCACCCAATATACAGACAACTTAATCCGGGATGCCTTTGTCACGGGCATCGGAACTACTTATATCCGGCAACAGCTGCTGGAACAGGGTGCGCTGGACTCAAAGAAAACGGTGCAACTGGCTGAATCCCTAGAAGTGACCTCACAATACCTCGAAGCCTACTCACCTGACCACGTGGACGCATCGTGGACACCGCGGCCATCGCTACCGGGAGGACCACAGCCCTACGCCGCCCCATGCCTCATCGGTGACCTGACCACTGCAGCAACCTCTGGAGACCGAAATGCTACTTCTGCGGCCTGGGTAAGCACCCCCGACAATGCTGCCCGGCGAGGGAGTCATTCTGCTCCGCGTGTGGGAAGAGGGGCACTACGCCAAGGCCTGCCGTACGTCTACCCCCAAATCCACGAGCGCCGAGTGTGAGCCACGGGGGCCGCCATCTTGGACGACTCCAGCCGCGTGCGACCTGTGGGAGCTGCCATCTTGGATGACATCATCGGCCGTCGGCGACCCACGGGGGCCACCATCTTGGACAACAACGGCTGCGAGTGACCAGCAGGGGATGCCATCTCCTACCTCATCAGCCCCCGACGGCTATCTGCAGGATTCAACGGTGGCATCGGTGACCCTGGACCAGATGAAGCCTCATCGTCTCACCGAGTCCATGATGGACATTGAGGTAAACGGGCACAGGGAGCATTGTTTGTTTGACAGTGGGAGTACAGAGAGCTTCATTCACCCTGATATGGTGCGCCAATACGCCTTTTTCGTGCGGCCCGTCAAGCAAATGATCTCCATGGCATTGCAATCCCGCTCCGTGAATGTCCTCGGCTGCTGCGTGGTGACCCTGAAGGTGCGGGGCACGGTATACGATAACTTCAGGCTCCTCGTGCTGCCACACCTCTGCACTTCTGTACTCCTGGGGCTAGACTTCATGACCCATCTGAAGAGTGTCACTATACAGTATAATGGGCCTTTTCACCCGCTCTCCGTCTGCAATCAGCAGCGTCTAAATTGCCCACCGTGCACCACCTGCAGTCTCTCGACTTGTTTGTGAATCTCACTCCCGACTGCAAGCCCATCGCCACCAAGAGCAGGCAGTATAGTGCTGGAGATAGGGCCTTTATCAGGTCCGAAGTCCAGCGGCTCCTCAGAGAAGGGATCATCGAAGCCAGTGCCAGCCCCTGGCGAGCACAAGTGGTAGTCGTTAAGTCCGGGGAGAAACACAGAATGGTCATTGACTACAGTCAGACCATTAACCGATATACGCAGCTGGATGCGTACCCCCTTCCCCGCATATCAGACATGGTCAATCACATTGCACAATATCGGGTGTTCTCCACCATTGACTTGAAGTCGGCGTACCACCAGCTCCCTATCCGCCCGGAGGATCACCAATATACGGCGTTCGAGGCGGATGGTCGCCTTTACCACTTCCTTAGGGTCCCCCTTGGCATCACCAAAGGGGTCTCGGTCTTCCAGCGCGAAATGTACTGAATGGTAGACCAGAACGGGCTGCGGGCTACCTTCCCGTACCTGGATAACGTCACCATCTGCGGCCATGACCAGCAGGACCACGATGCAAACCTTCACAGATTCCTGCACACGGCTAGTCTCCTTAACCTGACCTACAATAAGGAGAAGTGCGTGTTCAGTACACACTGCCTCGCCATCCTCGGGTACGTAGTGGAGAATGGGATCCTCAGCCCCGATCCCGACCGTATGCGTCCCCTCCTGGAATTTCCCCTCCCCACTAGCCTCAAAGCACTGAGAAGATGCCTGGGCTTCTTCTCGTACTATGCACAGTGGGTCCCCGACTATGCAGATAAAGCCTGTCCACTCATAAAATCCACCCTTTTTCCCTTGACTGCGGAGGCCCGGCTGGCCTTCGACCGCATTAAAGCTGACATCGCGAAGGCCACGATGCACGCTATAGACAAATCCATCCCGTTCCAGGTGGAGAACGATGCGTCTGATTTCGCCCTAGCCACCACCCTTAACCAGGCGGGCAGACCCGTGGCCTTCTTTTCACGAACCCTCCAAGGCCCCGAAACTCGACACTCCTCTGTCGAAAAGGAGGCCCAAGCCATAGTGGAAGCTGTGCGGTACTGGCGCCACTATTTAGCTGGTAAACGGTTCACCCTACACACGGACCAACAATCCGTTGCCTTCATGTTCAACAACACGCAGCAGGGCAAGATCAAGAACGACAAGATATTACGGTGGAGGATCGAACTCTCTACCTACAATTATGATAACTTGTGTCGGCCCTGGAAGTTCACCTGATGCCCTGTCCCGTGGAACATGCGCCAGTGCACAGGTGGACCGGTTACGGGCTCTCTACAACGACCTCTGCCACCCGGGGGTCACCAGGTTTTTCCACTTCATTAGAGCCCGAAACCTGCCCTACTCAGTTGAGGATGTCAGATCCATAACTCGGAACTGCCAGGTCTGCGCGGAATGCAAGCCACACTTCCACCGGCCAGACAGGGCACACCTCATAAAAGCCACCCGCCCCTTTGAACGCCTAAGCATCGACTTCAAAGGCCCCCTCCCCTCATCTGATCGCAACATATACTTCCTCAATGTCATTGACGAGTACTCACATTTCCCCTTTGCAATTCCCTGCCCAGATATGTCCTCGGCCACAGTCATTAGGGCCCTGCGCAGCCTCTTCGCTCTGTTTGGTTACCCCAGCTATATCCATAGCGACTGGGGATCCTCCTTCATGGGTGATGAACTGCGACGGTACCTGCTCTCCAAAGGCATAGCCTCAAGTAGGACTACTAGCTACAACCCCCGGGGTAATGGACAGGTGGAGAGAGAGAACGCCACTGTCTGGAAGACCGTTTTACTAGCACTACAGTCTAAAGACCTTCCAGTCACCCGCTGGCGAGGTCCTACCGGAGGCACTACACTCCATTAGGTCCCTCCTATGCACGGCAACCAATGCCACCCCCCACGAACGGATGTTCGTGTTCCCCAGGAAGTCTTCCTCAGGGACTTCACTACTGTCGTGGCTGGCATACCCGGGTCCTGTCCTGCTTCAGAAGCATGCCGGCACCCGTAAGTCTGACCCCCTTGTCGAGAGGGTACAACTCCTCCACGCCAACCCCCAGTACGCCTACGTGCTGTACCCCGACAGGCGGGAGGACACAGTATCTATCCGTGGCCTAGCGCCCGCAGGTGACTCAGGGACCTCTATAGCCCCCAACCCCTCACCCCCAACCCCCGACTTTGTCCCTACCATGTCAGAACCACCACTCACTCCTCTCGCCCCCGTGTACAGCTCGCCTGAGCCCCAGGAGTCGTCACCACGCACCCGATGGGCGGACGAGACCACGGATGACAGCTACGTTCCGGCGCTCAAAACGACACCGCGACCTGAAACCAAGTCGGAACCGGTACTACGGAGATTGCAGCGGAAGAGCAAGCCCCCAGACAGACTAAATCTGTAAATATTGTAAATATTGTTCACTCTGCCTCACCCCCGACGGACTCTTTTTTTAAACAGGGGGTGAATGTGGTAAACCACGTTATCTGTTATCTGTAGTGGTTAACCACCGTAGTTAGTATTTCTCAGTACCTGTATATGTGGCACATCCCTGTCGGTTCCGCCCAAGTCTCCTCCCCCTGGTCCAGGTATAAAGGCGGTGGCTCCTCCCCCTTGCCTTCAGTTCAGACCAGATCACTGACAGGGATGGCTCCAAGTTCTTGCTAATAAAAGCCTATTTGTCTTGCTCACAACTAGTCTTGACTCGATTGATAGTGCATCAGGAGCTTTTTTTTTTAGCTGACTATTTCCATCTGAATCTGATGGCATCATCTCCTTATGATGCAGCAGTGTCACAGATTTGTGACTTCTGGCAGGGGCCACCCTATTGTAGGTTGGCAAAAGTTGAAGCACTTCAGACTAAGATTGTAGCTGCATCCAATTCAAGGCTTTGCAGTAAAACACAAGTATGAATCCAAGTCCAACCTGATCAGATATAAGCTGCATTGTAAACTCATGGCACAACAATACTGCCTCCATTCAGTAAAAAGGCCTGTCCGAGCATGAACATCATTAAATATACAAATAATGATGAAATAATACAACATCCTCTACTGGTGTATCAGTACATACATTCAGCAACTACAAATCTCAACCAGCAAGTTCTTAACACAGAACTATCTTCAGTGCCGCTGACATAGGATAAGTTGATGGCGAGTACTGACAAGGCAATCTTGATAAGCAAATGATAACCTTACATGATGTGGTCAGACAGGACATTATTGCTCCTGTAACAATGTTGACATTAGGGCACACACACCCCCACCACAAAAACCACATTGGTGTGGAGCTTACTTGCAGAACGCTGATCTACCATAAAGCACTGCAGGGCGGATGAATGAGGCCTGAGTGGGACTTCTGCCTTCACTGGGGAGAAGGCCCTGCCATCTGGAGCTGATCAGATTGGCTCCATCAATCCCAGCAGCACCAGGAAGGTGCCAGTGGCAGCTGCTGAGATGACAGGAGAAGATCAAAACCCATGGATCCCTGGAGCAGGTATGAATGGGGTCTTGGGCAGGAAGGTTTGGGCAGGTTAGGGAGTGAGGTGGGGAAACATAGAGAATTGAGGAGGAGGAGGTCATTCGGCCCTTGAGTCTGCTCGGCCATTCAATATGATCATGGCTGATCCTCCATTCACTCGCTCTCTCCTGATGCTTCTAGTGTCTAGAAACCTATCTATTTCCTTCTTAAATATATTTAGTCACTTGGCCTCCACAGTCTTCTGTGATAGACAATTCTACAGGTTCAGCACTCTCCGGGTGAAAAGAATTTTCCTCATTTCAGTCCATAATGGCCAACCCCTTATCCTAAGACTGTGCCACCTTGTTCTAGAACCGCACCCCCCCCCCCCCCCAACCCACTCCCCCAACTTCCTCCACCCAACCAGGGGAACATCATCCCTGCATCCAGTCTGTCCAGCCCTGTCAGAATTTTATATGCCTCAATGAGATCCTCTCTCATTCTTCTAAATTCCAGTGAATACAGACCTATTAAACCTAAATTCTCCTCATACAACTATCCAACCATCCCAGGAATTAGTCTGGGGAACCTTTGTTGCACTTCTTCTCTGACAAGTATGTTCTTTCTTAAATAAGGAAACCAAAACTGTACACAATGCTCCAGGGATGGTCTCACCAAGGCCCTTTCTCTTGTACTCAAATTCTTTCGCACTGAAGACCAACATACAATTTACTTTCCTAACTGCTTGCTGCACATGCATGCTTGCTTTCAGTGACTTGTATACGAGGACATGGATGTCTCTTTTTATATCAACATTTTCCAACCTATCACCATTTAAATAATACTCTGTCATTCTGCTTTTCTTACCGAAGTGGATAACTTAACACTTATCCACATTATACTGCATCTGTCATGTATCTGCCCCTCACTCAACTTGTCTAATTCACCTTAAAACCTGTTAACATCTATTATTTAACACTGCAATGAAGTTACTGTGAAAATCCCCTTGTCGTCACATTCCGGCGCCTGCTCAGGTACCACTGAGGGAGAATTTAGCATAGCCAATGCACCTAACCAGCGCATCTTTTGGGCTGGGGGAGACACCACCCACATTCCCACCTAGTTTTGTGTCATCAGTAAACTTGGAAATATTACTTTTTGTTCCCTTATCCAGATCATTGCCATATATTGTGAATAGCTGAGGTCCAAGTAATGAACCCTATGGTACTCCAATAGTCATCGCCTGACTCTCCAAAAAAGACTCATTTATTTCTACTCTGTCTGCTAACCAATTCTCAATCCATGCCAATATATTACCCCCCAATCCCCACGTGCTTTAATTTTAATCCCTCTTACGTGGGACTTAATCAAAAGCTTTCTGAAAATTTGAATACACCACACCCGCTGGTTCTTCCTTATCTATTATTCACATTAAGTCTTGATAAAACTCCAATAGGCTTGGGAAACATGATTTCCCTTTTATAAATCTATGTTGACTTTGTGTAATCCTGTTGATATTTTCTAAGTGTCCTGTTATCGCATCCTTTATAATGGACTGTGGCACTTTCCCATCTGCTGATGTTGCGCTAACTGGTCTATAATTCCCTGTTTTGTCCTTCCTTTCTTTTTAAAATAGTTTAGAATATTTTCCACCCTCTAATCTGCTGAGATTGTTCCAGAATCCACAGAAGTTTGGAAGATGGCAACCAACACATCCGTCATTTCCATGGGCACCTCTTTTAGCACCCTGGGATGTAGATTATCAAGGCCCGGGGATTTTTGCCTTTCAGTCCCAATAATTTCTCCAGTGCTATCTTTTAATAATATTAATTTCCTTCAGTTCCTCTTTCTCACTAGACACTTGATTTCCTAGTATTTCTGGGAAGTTTTTTGTGTCTTCTTCCATGAAGACAGAATTAAAATATTTGTTTAATTGCTCTGCTATTTCCCGGTTCTCCATTATAAATTCTCCTGTTTCAGAATGTAAGGGACCTACATTTGTCTTCACTGATCTTTTTCTTTTTATATACTTATAGAAGGTTTTACTGACCACTTTATGTTCCTTGCAAGTTTACTCTCATACTCTATTTTACCCCTCTTTATCAATCTCTTGGGCCCCCTTTGCTGATTTCTAAACTGCTCTCAATCCTTGAACTTGCTCCTTTTGTTCCAATGTAGGATCCTCATTTCAGATTGTACTACTTCACTTTCCATCCTAATGAAGAATTTTATTATGTTGTGGCCACTCTTCCCAAAAGGACCCTGTACAACAAGATTATTAATTAATCCCTTCTCATTGCACAATACCAAATCTAGGATAACTTGTTTTCTAGTTGGTCCCTTGATGTACTAGTCTGAAAAACATATCTCATGCACACTCCAAGAATTCATCCACCATAGTAGTATTGCTAATTTGGTTTGTCCAATCTAACTGTAGACCAAAATCACCCATGATTATTCTACTACCTTTGCTACATGCATCTCTAATTTCCTGACATATATCTCTAATTTCCTGGTGAGGAAGGGGGAATCTAAGGGTGGCTGCCCTATGATCAACAAAAGGCAGTCCCTGAAGAGCGAAAACCCCTGCCCAACCCCCTTCCTTCCTGCCCTTGGAGCATGTGATTAAAAAAAACAGGCTTCCCACTCCCACCTGGCTACCAACGTCAAACATTTTATGGTGTGGGCAGCATCATTATCAGGGTCAATTGGATTGATAATATGTTTAATTGACCCTTGGTTAGTCACTTAAATATAGTGGGCATGCTACGAACATATGAACAAATGAATTAGGAGCAGGAGTAGGCCACTCAGCCCCTCAAGCCTGCTCAGCCATTAAATAAGATCATGGCAGATCTGCTTGTAACTTCAGCCCCACATTCTTGCCTATCCCAACAAGCTTTCAGCACACCCTCGCACCCCCCCCCCCCCCGTCCTTGTTAATCAAGAATCTATCCAGCCCTGCCTTTAAGATATTCAAAGACTCTTCCATTGCTTTTTTGAGGAAGAGAGTTGAGCTACTCACAACCCTCTGAGAGAACCAAATTCTCCAATAAATGTATTAAATGAGCGATCCCATATTTTTAAACTGTGACCCCCAGCTCCAGATTTTCTGACAAGAGGAAGCATTCTCTCCACATCCACCCTGTTAATACCCCTCAGGATCTCAAATGTTTCGATCAAGTCACCTCTTACTCTTTTAAGCTCCAGTAGATAAAAACCTAACCTCTCAAACCTTCCATAAGGCAACATGTCCTTTCCTAGAATTAGTCTAGTAAACCTTCTTTGAGCTGCTTCTAATGCATTTACATATTTTTAAAAATAAGGAGACCAATACTGTACACAGTACTCCAGGTGTGGTCTCACCAATGCCCGTACAACTGAAGCATAACCTTCCTGCTTTCATAATAAATTCCTTTCACAATAAACAATAACATTAGCTTTCCTAATTACTTGCTGTATCTGAATATCAACCTTTTTTGATACATGCACTAGGACACCAGATCCCTCGGAGCTATTCAATCTCTCACCCTTTAGATAATAAGCATCTTTATTATTTTTCCTGCCAAAATGTACAATTTCACATTTGCCCACATTATATTGTTTTTGCCTGCTCACTTAATCTATCCATGTCCTTTTGCAATCTCCTTATCTCCTCTTCACAATTTACTTTCCTATCTATCCGTAAATTTACCAACAAAGCTTCAGTCCTTTCATCCAAGTTATTTATATAAATTGTAAAACATTGAGGCCCCAGCATTGATCCCTGCGGTACACAATTTGTAACATCCTGTCAACTAGAAAAAGATCCATTTATGCCAACTCTCTGCTTCCTGTTAGTGAGCCAATTTTCAATCCATGCCAGTATATTACCTCTATACTATGAGCTTCTATTTTACTCAATAACCTTTGATGTGGCACCTTATCAAATGCCTTTGGAAATCTAAATAAAGTACATCCACTGATTCCCTTTCATCCACAACACATGTGATTCCTTCAAATAACTCTTATAAATTGGTTAAACATAGTTTCCCTCTCACAAAACTATGTTGACTCTGCTTGATTGCCTTCAATTTTTCCAAATGCCCTGCAATACATTTTTGATAATGGCTTCTGGCATTTCCTCATGACAGATGTTAGGCTAACTTGCCTATAGTTTCCTGCTTTCTGTTTCCCTTTTTGAATACTGGAGTTACACTTGCTATATTCCAATGTAATGGAACCTTCCCCAAATCTAGAGAATTTTGGAAAATTCAAATCAATGCATCAACTCTCTCAGTAGCCATTTTTTTCAAGACCTTAGGGTGAAGTCCATCTGGATCAGAGGATTTGTCAGCCCATGCACCCAACTATTTGCTCAATACCACTTCGCTGGTGACTGTAATTTTCCTGAATTCCTCCCTCCCTTCCATTTCCTGATTTACAGCTATTTCTGGGATGTTATTGGTATCTTCTACCGTGAAGACAGGTGCAAAATACCTGTTTAATTCATTCGCTATAGCCCTACTTTCCATTACCAATTCACTAGATACACTATCTATAGGGCTAATGTTTTTTTAAACTCTTTTCGTATTTAAATTTATTAAACTTATTTATTGTCAACCTTTATATTACTGTCTACCTTTTTCTTGCACTCTATTTTTTCTTTCTTATCAACCTTTTTGTCATTCTTTGATGTTCTTTATATTCTTTCCAATCTTCTGACCTGCCACGCGTCTCTGCACAAATGTATGCTTTTTCTTTAAGTTTAATCCTGTCTTTAACGTTTTTTAGTTAACCACAGATGAAAGGCCTTTCCCTTCCAATTTTCCTTTATCATTTGAATGTGTCTATTCTGAATATTCTGAAATATCCCTTTAGATGCCTGCCACTGAACATCTGTTGAAAGCATATTTGCCAGATCATATCATTTGGCGCTGCCTTTTTAAAGTTTAAAATTCAATCATATTATGATCACTGCTACCTAGGGGTGCCTTTATAATGAGGTTATTAATTAATCCTATCTCACTGCACTATATTAGACCGTATAGCCTGCCCTCTGGTTGTCTCTAGAACATTCTATTCAAATAAACTATCCTGAAAACATTCTATGAACTCCTCATCTACACTACCTTTGCCCATCTGATTTTTCCAATCGATATGCAGATTAAAATCCCCCATGATTATCACAGTACTTTTCTGATAAGCTCCCATTATCTCTTCTTTTATTCTCTGACCGACTATGTAAGGGGCCTGTACACCACTCCCACAAGTGAGTGAATCAAGGCAATGACCTCTATAATAGAACATCAGCACCAGGGCTACGGCCTCTTTAGGTTTCCCAACCTAATAGATATTTTCTAAGCTTCAAGACTTTGGTCATGTAAAGCCAAATTCTCTAAGAATATAGAGGTTTCTTTAGACCCCAGATGTTTTGTCAATCACTTCATTTATCCTATTTGAAGCAAAAGCACAAAGCTAAAATTAGCTATGTATTTTATGAAACTATGATAATTGTTCAAACATTAGGGTGTGCTACCTTATTTAACACCTAATATGGCAGGAAAATTATAGTTGAGGGTGTGCAGGCAAGAATTACCTCCTCACTCAACATGTTGGGAAGTGATAGATTTAATCAGAAACTGTACTCCTGAGATGATATCTAATTTCCATACGGGCACAGATGGAAGCTATTTGCCCCATCATTGTCACTACACAGCCCTCAGAAAGAACTATGAGGGAGAAGAGAGTGTATGCGAGGAGTGGGAGAAAAGAGAATACATGTGAGTTATGGGGGGAAGAAAGAGTGTGTGCGAGGGGTGGGGAGAAGAGAAAGTGTGTGTGAGTTGTGATTGGGGGAAGGGAGTGTGTGCAAGGGGTGGGATTTGGCTTTCAGACCCTGTGGGAGAGGGAGCAATAATGAAGGTGAGCACAGGACCCCATGAATTGTAAACCAACCTCTGCTTTTAAATGATCTTCACAAAATGAAAAGAGCCTGGCCGATTAGAGTTCTTAGCTCTGAGTTCTTGCTTCATCATGTCAAGTGAAGATGTTGGCTCAAGCTCTGGAAAGAAACTTGTGGGTTGTGGGTACAGTTCACTATTTCCTCTAGCTGGCAAAATCCTGCAACTCCAAACTTTGACTGAGAAAGACAGCTGTGTGCTTGTTGGCACGAAGAAGTGTAAACAGTAATACTACAACAGGCCAGCTAAACCATTTCAAGCAATGCACCTAGTTGATGAAACAGCCTGATCTGAATACTTAAGAGTGCTGGCCTATGGACAAGTGTGCTAAAGTTCCATTGTATATATTTTTCATGAAAGCTGCAATGGTCAGATTGTATATGCCTTTTTGTGAGGAGAAGGGGTAATGCAACGTGCTCATATATTGTATATATATTTTGTCTGTATCATGACCATGCTTTTGCATTTGATTCTCCACTTCCTTTCTCTCCCTCTCCTGGGTGTGCTTGAATGTTGGGCTACAGACTGGTTGATCTTAGCATTGATTCATACAACTTGTGTAAGTTTTGACATGTTTTAGTTAATAAGATGATGATACCCCTTTTAACAATGCAAGGCTTTGACTACTCTCTGAGGAACTGACAGAGAGGGTGAAAGAAGTGGAACTTGAAAAATAGAGACATCTGGGTGACTTAATGAATATTGAAAGATTTTGATGAGTCTGATAAAATTTATCCAGACAAATGGTTTACTAAGTTCAGATACCAAAGACTGCAATTATGCATGAAGAATTAGGGAGTTAGTTGAAATATTAGATGGAACCTTTAGTTGTCGAACAGATTCCTGGGAGAGGCTGTCAAAATGGATATCGTAAACAAATTCAAGGGTCAATTAGCTGTATTTTAGAGGGGGAAGATTATGAAGGATTTGTTAAGAAGGTGGGGTATTAATAAAGAAGTGAATGAGCTCCCTCAACAACATTGTATATTATTAGAAAATTTCCAGAAACTAGTCACTTGGCCACATTCTCAATTAAGCAGTTGCAAGTATCAGGTGGGAGCTTGAAAGAGGAGGAAGGAAACACTTACCAAGCACTGGGACTTATTCACACCAGTAGTTGGGAGGTGAGGAATAATCGTAGCATCGTAATTAATATCTGTACAGTTTTTTGTTTTGCACCAAAGTGAAATATAGTCTGTGACCCAAGTTGAAGTATTTAAATTGAATTGGAAACTAAATCAATTTCCTCATAGACATGGTAGTCATGCCATGAAGAACAATAATAGAATAATTGGTTCAGGATTGTTCACACCAATCTCCTGCGTTTAAAAATAATACTAGAAATGTACAGTTGGAGGCACTATTTGATAAGTTTTACCCTTTCAATTTCATGATTTGACTAATTGCTGACTTATTGGTTTTCTAATAAAATTTTAATATTAAAATTGAAATACTTTGGAATCTAAATTCTGAGTACTGTTCACTGGGTAAATCAGCAGCACCTCTCTGATGTGCCAGGAGGAATTTTGGACCACTGGATGTTTTACCAGATTTTTTTGTACATTTTCCCCTAATGCATATGTTTGCACTTCAAAATGTTGCTGTGTATCATTTTCTTAGCATGTTACATTTTTGGTATATTTGTATAGAACTTTTACTGTACACTTTAGCCTATATTTTACGACCTTGCTTGGGCGAGGCTCGTAAAATCCTGCCCGAGGCCAATGGAGAATTCCGTTCTGTGAGCGATGCCTGCCCCGATTCCAGGGCGGTCGTGATGGTAAAATTTCAGCCTTTGTGTTTTCAATGTATAATTGTTTTAATGTAGAAATGTTTTAAAGTTTATTTATTACTATCACAAGTAGCTTACATGAACACTGCAATGAAATTACTGTGAAAATTCCCTAGTCGCCACACTTAGGCGCCTGTTCGTGTACACTGAGGGAAGATTTGGCATGGCCAATGCACCTAACCAACACATCTTTCAGACTGTGGGAGGAAACTGGAGCACCCAGAAGAAACCCATTCTGACACAGGGAAAATGTGCAGAATCCGCACAGACAGTGACCCAAGCTGGGAATCGAACCCGGGTCCCTGGCGTTGTGCTAACCACTGTGCCACAATGCCACCCCTAAATGTTGATAATTTGTGAAGCATTTAATTTTTTGTCATATGAATGAGACTTTAGGACATTTCTCTCATTTAAATTGCATGATTTAATAAAAAGGAAATGAGGGTAACTAATGTATTGTAAGCACCTCAGGAACAGTTACACATGCTGTGCAGTCTATGCTAAATAAGCATCACAGTAATCTTGTGGAAGATTGACAGAAACCCAAAAGAATTGGTGAATATGGCCAATTTTGTCATTCTGTTGACCATCCACTGAAGTTACGACGTGGGGGTTGGGGGGGGGGGGGGAGGGGGGGCGCAGAAATCTGGAGAACTCCATTGAAATTCTGCCATCTACTGTCAGAATGTATTTAGTTATGTAAATATCTGCAATAAAAACACGTAGAAACAAATCATCCTGGTTAGTAACAGTACTATTTATGACTTATGATTTCTACCAACATTTTAAATTAACTCTGTCCATAGGTAATTTCGATGTGGAGATGCCGGCGTTGGACTGGGGTAAGCACAGTAAGAAGTCTCACAACACCAGGTTAAAGTCCAACAGGTTTATTTGGTAGCAAATACCATAAGCTTTCGGAGCAATGCTCCTTCGTCAGATGGAGTGGTCTCTGTTCTCAAACAGGGCACAGACACAGAAATCAAATTACAGAATACTGATTAGAATGCAAATCTCTACAGCCAGCCAGGTCTTAAATGCACAGACAATGTGGGTGGAGGGAGCATTCAACACAGGTTAAAGAGATGTGTATTGTCTCCAGACAGTACAGCTTGTGAAATTGTGCAAGTCCAGGAGTCAAGCTGTGGGGGTTACTGATAATGTGACATAAATCCAACATCCCGGTTTAGACCGTCCTCATGTGTGCGGAACTTGGCTATCAGTTTCTGCTCAGTGACTCTGCGCTGTCGTGTGTCGTGAAGGCCGCCTTGGAGAACGCTTACCTGAAGATCCAAGGCTGAATGCCCGTGACTGCTGAAGTGCTCCCCCACAGGAAGAGAACAGTCTTGCCTGGTGATTGTCGAGCGGTGTTCATTCATCCGTTGTCGTAGCGTCTGCATGGTTTCCCCAATGTACCATGCCTCGGGACATCCTTTCTTGCAGTAATTTCGACAGATAGATCCTTTTCTCTTATGAACTAAAACCTGTAACGTTGTGAACAGACGAATGTATCATTGGTTTAATAATGGTTCTTTTACCGAGATATTTTTCAGCACAGTACTGCATGTGATGGTCACTATGTGCTCCTGGCATCTTCAATAGAAAGAATACACCATGCTATCTGATAGGTAGAACCATATGTAAGACGCTTTGATGTAGGAGCAGAAGTGGGCCATTTAGCCCATCGAGTCTGCTCTGCCATTCAATGAGATCATAACTGCTCTGATATGATCATCTTCAGCTCCACTTTTCCACCTTATCCCCATAACCCTTGATTCCCTTACTGATGAAAAACCAGTCTATCTCAGCCTTGAACATACTTAACAATCCACAGATTCACTACCCTCTTGGAGAAGAAATTCCTCCTCATCTCTGTCTTAAGTGGGCAGCCCCCTACTCTGAGATTAGACCCTCCGGTTCTACACACTCCCACAAGAGGAAACAATTTCTCAGAATCTATCCTGTCAAGCCTCTTGAGAATCCTACATGTCTCAATAAGGTCACTTCTCATTCTTCCTATTTTTATGTTGTGATGGTACTGTGCCTTTAAGAAATGTATTTTAATCATGTTTCTTTGCAGGATATTTTAGCAGTCCTGGGATTTTATCAGCACCATGTTTGCAGCCAGTATCCTTTATTGTTACTAAAGCAGTATAATTGACATCATGTTTGTTTTGATCTGAACTAATGCAATGTTCTGTGGTTTTAATGTTCCCCTGGGATTACAGAATAGAGCTTGATTGGGAGTGATTTACAGGGCATGTCATATGACTGGGGATAACTATGCTTCACAGAGAAGCCAGGTTTTTCAGAAGTTGCTTGGAGCTGAGAGAAACAGCTTTTTCCCCTCTCTGAAGTCTGGAGACTGGAAGTTGCAAGAGACTGGGAAATGGCTAGAATTCAATTACAAATGAAATAGCTTGAACGTGAAAAGGAAATGAAACAGTTTGAATTATGATTAAAAGCAGAGGAGAAAGAGTAGCAAAAGCAAAAAAGAGGGAGGCAATTGCAGAAGAACAATAAGTAAAATAATTGAAATTGCTTGAATTACAGGCAATAGGAAAAAAAAGGGAAAGAATAGCCCTGGAAGAACAAAAAGGAAAAGAGAGAGAGAGCAAAGGGAGAAAGAAAAATAATTTGAACTTCGGAAGCTGGAAATGATAAGTGCATGTCAACCTAAAAGCCCGGAGGTAAAAGCAATAGTTGAGAGTGGTGAAGAGGACAGTGAGGAAGAGCAAACATGTTGTAGTCAAAGGCCTGGTGGGGATCTGTTTAAATATGTGCAAGCATTGCCAAGGTTTTATGAGAAGGATGTAGAAGTCTTTCTCCTTTCATTTGAGAAAGTAGCAGCTTGTCTATTTCTTTGTCCATAACAAGCTTAAATTGTGCCATGTTGTGATTGTTATCACTAAAATGCTCCCTCACCACCACCTCAACCACCTGTCCAGCTTCATTCCACAGAATCAGGTCTAGCAAAGCTCCCTCCCTTGTTTGACCCTCCACATATTGATTTAAAAAGTTCTTCCGTACACTTTTTAAAAAATCTACTCCATCCAAGCTCTTAACACTACGTATATCATAGAATCCCTACAGTGCAGAAGGAGGCCATTCGGCCCATCAAGTCTGCACTGACCACAATCCCACACAGGCCCTACCCCCACATATTTTACCCGCTAATCCCTCTAACCTACGCATCTCAGGACTCTAAGGGGCAATTTTTAACCTGGCCAATCAACCTAACCCGCACATCTTTGGACTGTGGGAGGAAACAGGAGCACCCGGAGGAAACCCACGCAGACACGAGGTCTGTTTCAGCACATATGCTCTTTAAGAGCTCATGGCCATATCTACCTAGACAGCTTTCACTCTTTCTTTAAATATGCCTTTTCCCCTTTCATCTTTCAATTTATTGTTTTTACTTTTCTTCTGGAAGTTCCCTTTCCCAGAATATATAAACCTTTCATGTTATTTGTATGGCTAGCTAATGTTGGAATCATCTAGTATAATAACCCTATTGTTATTGTTTTTACACACCTCCACAAACTGAGCACATATTTGCTCCTCAATATCTCTCTGACAATCTGTGGGTCTATAATAAACACCTAACAATGTGGCTGCTATTTTTTAAATTCCTAAGCTCTACTCACAAAGCTTCATTTGATGCCCCCTCCAAGATATCATCTCTCTTTAATGTAGTAACTGACTCTTTAACTAATAATACAATACCTACTCCCCGTCTCGCCTGAAGATTCTATATCCTGGAATGTTGAGTTGCCAATCATGTCCTTCCTTCAACCATATCTCTGTGATGGCTACGATATCACACGTCCACACTTCAATAATGTCAATTGTTGCCCTCAACTCATCCGTTTTACCTGCAACACTCCTGGCGTTAAAGTAGAGTCCATCCAGCCTGGCCTTACTCCCTTGAAACTTAACTCACTGCACTCCCTCTGACTTGTATGTTTTGCTCTATGATTCCGTGCCCTTATTCTGCTAACATTCGATGTCCCTTCCCAACTCCTCCCAATAGCACTTGTAAAACATCCTGCAAAGATGTTAGTCCCATTCTGGTTCAGATAAAATAAACTGTCAATTTGAAAGGAACAGATTACTCAGGGATAATCAGCATGATTTTGTTAGAGTATCAAGGAGGCTTGATAACATTAGCGCAGTGGATGTTATCTACATGGATTTTGGTAAAGCATGTGACAAGGTCCCACATGGCAGACTGGACAGAAAAGTAAAAGCACATGAGATTCAGGAGAATGTATCAAACTGGATCCAAAATTGGTTCATCGACAGGGAACAAAGGATGATGGTTAATGGATGTTTTTGTGAATGGAAAATGATTCCGTGCCCTTATTCTGCTAACATTCGATGACCAGTGGACTCAGTGTTGGATCCCTTGCTGTTTGTGGTATATATTAATGATTTAGACTTAAATGTTGGAGGCATGATTAGAAAATTTGCTACTGGAAGTCCCCCTTGAAGGTGGGGTGGCAGGACAGGTGGATTAATGCTTTCCTTTATTGGACAAGGTATAGAATACAAAAGCAGGGATGTAATGCTGGAATTGTATAAAATGCAGGTTAGATCACAGCTGCAATTTTGTGTACAGTTCTGATAACCACATTATAGGAAGGATGTAATTGCTCTGGAGATTGTAATGAAATATCATATTTTTCAACATTTTCCCAATACCACTGTGGTGTACTGTGAAATTGGCTTGTGTGTGTGAATGGGTGTGACTAATTTAATTATATTGAAACTGTTAGACTGCAAGATTAAAACATCAAAAGTGGTTAGGTGTTAAGGCAAATATCTTGAAATGGACAGACTAAGATGGGATACCAGTGAGTAGCATGAATGGAAATTTGCATTCGGAAGATAAGGGGAATGCCTTGAAGTTTAACTATTGTATTTCAAAAGGAAAATATACCATTGACAAAGATTGTAAATCAGTAAAAGAAAATATTAAGTTTATTCATACCAAAAGGTAATAGCCATACAAATAACATGAAAGGTTTATATATTCTGGGAAAGGGAACTTCCAGAAGAAAAGTAAAAACAATAAATTGAAAGATGAAAGGGGAAAAGGCATATTTAAAGAAAGAGTGAAAGCTGTCTAGGTAGATATGGCCATGAGCTCTTAAAGAGCATATGTGCTGAAACAGACCTGTGAAGAAAGCATCTTGCAATCAGCCTCACAGAAGATGAGTGATATGTCTGCAAGGCTGAAGTTAGAAATAGGAAGGGAGCGGTCACGTTGTTAGGAGTTTACTATAGGCCCCCAAATAGTAATAGAAATGTGGAGGAAGAAATTGCTAAGCAGATTATGGATAGGTGTGGAGGTCACAGGGTAGTTGTCATGGGGGACTTTAACTTTCCAAATATTGATTGGAACCTTTGTAGGTCGAATAGTTCGGATGGGGCAGTTTTTGTGCAGTGTGTGCAGGAGGGTTTCCTGACACAATATGTGGATAGGCCGACAAGAGGTGGGGCCACATTGGATTTGGTACTGGGAAATGAACCGGGCCAAATGTTAGATTTGGTTGTGGGAGAGCACTTTGGAGATAGTGACCACAATTCGGTGTCTTTAGTTATTGCAATGGAGAGGGATAGGGCTGTACGGCAGGGCAAGGTTTATATTTGGGGGAGAGGTAATTATGATGCGATTAGGCAAGAATTAGGGGGCATAAGATGGGAACAGAAACTGTCAGGGAAAGGCATTAATGAAAAGTGGAACTTTTTCAAGGAACAAATACTGGATGTCCTTGATAGGTATGTCCCTGTCAGGCAGGGAGGAAATGGCCGAGTGAGGGAACCATGGTTCACAAAAGAGGTGGAATGTCTTGTAAAAAGGAAGAGGGAAGCTTATGTAGGGATGAGGAAACAAGGTTCAGATGGCTCGATTGAGGGTTACAAGTTAGCAAGGAATGAGCTGAAAAAGGTGCTTAGGAGAGCTAGGAGGGGGCATGTGAAGTCCTTGGCGGGTCGGATCAAGGAAAACCCCAAGGCTTTTTACTCTTATGTGAGGAATAAAAGAATGACCAGGGTGAGGTTAGGGCCGGTCAAGGACAGTAGTGGGAACTTGTGTATGGAGTCAGTAGAGATAGGCGAGGTGATGAATGAATACTTTTCTTCAGTGTTCACCAAGGAGAGGGGCCATGTTTTTGAGGAAGAGAAGGTGTTACAGGCTAATAGGCTGGAGGAAATAGATGTTCAGAGGGAGGATGTCCTGGCAGTTTTGAATAAACTGAAGGTCGATAAGTCCCCTGGGCCTGATGAAATGTATCCTAGGATTCTTTGGGAGGCAAGGGATGAGATTGCAGAGCCTTTGCTTTGATCTTTGGGTCCTCACTGTCCACGGGGATGGTGCCAGAGGACTGGAGAGTGGCGAATGTGGTTCCTCTGTTTAAGAAAGGGAATAGAAATGACCCTGGTAATTATAGACCGGTTAGCCTTACTTTGGTGGTTGGTAAATTGATGGAAAAGGTCCTTAGGGATGGGATTTACGACCATTTAGAAAGATGCGGATTAATCCGGGATAGTCAACACGGATTCGTGAAGGGCAAGTCGTGCCCCACAAATTTGATTGAATTTTTTGAGGAGGTAACTAAGTGTGTTGATGAAGGTAGGGCAGTTGATGTCATATACATGGATTTTAGTAAGGCGTTTGATAAGGTCCCCCATGGTCGGCTTATGATGAAAGTAAGGAGGTGTGGGATAGAGGGAAAGTTGGCCGATTGGATAGGTAACTGGCTATCTGATCGAAGACAGAGGGTGGTGGTGGATGGAAAATTTTCGGACTGGAGGCAGGTTGCTAGCGGAGTGCCACAGGGATCAGTGCTTGGTCCTCTGCTCTTTGTGATTTTTATTAATGACTTAGAGGAGGGGGCTGAAGGGTGGATCAGTAAATTTGCTGATGACACCAAGATTGGTGGAGTAGTGGATGAGGTGGAGGGCTGTTGTAGGCTGCAAAGAGACATAGATAGGATGCAAAGCTGGACTGTAAAATGGCAAATGGAGTTTAACCCTGATAAATGTGAGGTGATTCATTTTGGTAGGACTAATTTAAATGTGGATTACAGGATCAAAGGTAGGGTTCTGAAGACTGTGGAGGAACAGAGAGATCTTGGGGTCCATATCCACAGATCTCTAAAGGTTGCCACTCAAGTGGATAGAGCTGTGAAGAAGGCCTATAGTGTGTTAGCTTTTATTAACAGGGGGTTGGAGTTTAAGAGCCGTGGGGTTATGCTGCAACTGTACAGGACCTTGGTGAGACCACATTTGGAATATTGTGTGCAGTTCTCGTCACCTCACTATAAGAAGGATGTGGGAGCGCTGGAAAGAGTGTAAAGGAGATTTACCAGGATGCTGCCTGGTTTGGAGGGTAGGTCTTATGAGGAAAGGTTGAGGGAGCTAGGGCTGTTCTCTCTGGAGTGGAGGAGGTTGAGGGGAGACTTAATAGAGGTATATAAAATGATGAAGGGGATAGATAGAGTGAACGTTCAAAGACTATTTCCTCGGGTGGATGGAGCTATTACAAGGGGGCATAACTATAGGGTCCATGGTGGGAGATATAGGAAGCATGTCCAAGGTAGGTTCTTTACTCAGAGAGTGGTTGGGGTGTGGAATGGACTGCCTGCAGTGATAGTGGAGTCAGACACTTTAGGAACATTTAAGCGGTTATTGGATAGGCACATGGAGCACACCAGGATGATAGGGAGTGGGAAAGCTTGATCTTGGTTTCAGATAAAGCTCGGCACAACATCGTGGGCCGAAGGGCCTGTTCTGTGCTGTACTGTTCTATGTTCTATGTTTAAGGTTTTGATACAAGTTTTGGTTTTTCAGTACTGAATGAGAGGGAGAAGCCTGAGAAACATTTCCCCTGTAGCAACAGTGGATGTTGGAATGTTTATAGAGAAAACCTATGAGGACTGTTGCTTAAAAGGGGTGCTTAGCTCCGAGTTTAATTGAGCAGAAATCGTTTTAGAAATGTTTAAAGAACGCTGTTAGTGTGTAAATGCAAACTTGTGTGTTTAAGTTTTTTAAAATAAATGTTTAAACTTACAATTTAAAATTTCTACAATTGGCTTGAAATGTTTGCTCGTAGCTTCAGTGAAAGCTTCGCATAATAAAATACAAACTGCTGGAACACTATTGTACCTTTAAGAAAGGTATTTTTAATCATGTTCTCTGCAGTTATAAGCAGGCACTGAGTGGTATGGTGGTACAGTGGTTAGCATTGCTGCCTCACAGCACCAGGGACCTGGGTTCAATTCCGGCTTCGGTCACTGCCTGTGTGGAATCTGCACGCTCTCCTCATGTCTGCGTGTGTTTCCTCCAGATGCTCTGGTTTCCCCCTACATTCGGAAAGACATAATGGTTAGGTGCATTGGGCCATGCTAAACTCTCCCTCAGTGTACCTGAACAGGTGCTGGAGTGTGGCGACTAGGGGATTTTCACAGTACTTTCATTGCAGTGTTGATGTAAACTGACTTATGACACTAATAAATAAATTAAACTTTAAAAAAGCTGTCTGCTTAGAAGTCCTTTTATTGTTGTTTAAATGGGTTTTGTTTATTGAAGTATTGTGGGAAGATTGAGTCAAAATCAGATGGTCACTCCACAGTGGAATCCAAGGATTCACTTTCAGTTTTGGTTAGAAGGTGTTTTTACTTCAGGCTGAATGTAGTGTTCTGTCTCTCTCTCTCTCTCTGGCAGTTCTGACTTCAAGCTTGTCTGTGTGTGTGTCAAGAAAGCTGCAGAATCCAACCAAAGGAATAAGTTCCAGCATCACGTGAGCATTCTTGTTTTCTGTGCTAAACCTGTGGCAAGTTTTTGTTTATGGTGTTTGTTTGGTTGGAACAGTATTTAGCTGTTAAGGTTTATACAATATCATGGTTGTTTTCTTTTCTTGTTTGTAATTGGTAAAAGTTATTGCTAATTTTCCTTACTCGATGTTAACTATATTCTTAAATAAACTTTGTTTGATATTGGGTCATGTGAATCATACCTGCAAAACTTATGATAAAAGCAAAATACCGTGGATGCCGGAATCTGAAACAAAAATAGAAAATGCTGGAAAATGCTGTTTTAATTTAGGTGTACAAGATAATGAGGGACCTTGATTGAGCAGACAGGAAAAATCTGTGTCCCCTAGAGGAGAGGTAAATTACCGGGGTCACAGATTTAAGGTGAGAAATGAATTAAAGGGGACATGAGGAAAAACTTCTTCACCCAGTGATTGGTGGGTGTTTGGAATTTGCTGCCTGGTTTGTGGTGGAGGTAGAAACCCTCAACTCATTTACAAGGTACCTGTATCTGCACCTGATCTGCTGTGAACTGCAAAGCTACAGATCTAGTGCCAGATGGTGGGATTAGAGTGGGAAACCAGTTTTGCGTTTTTTATTTTTGGCTTTCACAGATACAATGGACTGAATGAACTCTTTGTGCTATAACATTTCTATGATCTGTGGTTCTAAGATCCTGATTGTTGATGCAATAGGTACCACACTATTCATGTAATAATAGAACACTGAACATTCTCACTATTGATGCAATAGGATTCTGACTATTAGTGGAACATAATCATGACTGTTAATGCATTATGGAGCTGATTTTGATGCAAACTAATCCTGATTATTGAAGAAATAGACTTTCTACAAAAATCAAATGCTTACCTTTTACAGGTTTTTTGTGTGCAGCAGTTGAGCCAGAAACAGCAGTCCATTGGGCCACACCTACCAATAGGGGACCTTACCGCTATTGGAAATCATCTGAGCATCACGGCAGCCTCGGATATCACGATCCCACAATGTCATCCCACAACTGGAAATTGAGTCTGAACTAACAGATTGGGAAGACTTGGTTTACTAAAATAGAGAGTGTTATAGATAGACAGTGTTTACTGTAATAGCGGGACAGTGAGTATTATAGATGGACGGTGTTTGCTGTAATAGGAAGACAATAAGTATTATGGATAGACGGTGTTTATTGTAATGGGGGACAGTGAGTATTATAGATGGACGATGTTTACTGTAATAGGGGGACAGTGAGTATTACAGACGGACAGTGTTTACTGTAATGGGGACAGTATTATAGATGGAGAGTGTTTACTGTAATAGCGGGACAGTAAGTATTAGAAACGGATAGTGTTTACTATAATAGGGGGACAGTGAGTATTACAGACGGACAGTGTTTACTATAATAGGGGGACAGTGAGTATTACAGACGTACAGTGTTTACTATAATAGTGGGACAGTGAGTATCTATCTACCTGCAGTGTTCTGGATGTTGCCGGATGACTGCAGGCTGAGCTAAACAGGCAGGGATGCCGAGGCGAGTGGGGCACTGGGACAGCACCACCAGTTCCAGTCGGGGAAATGAAATGAATCTCGGACAGGAAAATACGCCAGAAGGCTCCAAGTATGCATTAGTGAAACGGATCAGATATGATGACTACCTGCAATCGGAAGAGGTAAATATTTGTATCTTTGTGAAAGGCCAGTCTTCTGGAGATGTGTCAGTAAAGTACTTAACTCTCCGGTGGAACTGAGCACCTCTGAGTGGGGAGAGAGGGATGAAATATTCATCGGTTCTTCCTCAATTATCTGGATATTAGGTCGATTTTTTCCCCAAACGTAACATTGGAAATAGTATTTAATAATTCGGTTTAGTTCCTGTGATGCCTGTGCTAAAATCTCGTGTAACATGGTGCAAAACCTGACTTGCTGAGGTAGTGCTGCACTGTTCCAATTGAACGTGTAAACAAGACCGGTTGCACCGCAGCGTGCTGTGCAAGCAGTGCTGGACCAATCTGTTAGCAATGCAGACTGGCACTCCACAGCTGGCACATCTGTGGTAGAGTGATCCCGAGAAATAACTGTCCACTGTTAAATAAGCCACTTTCCTGATCAAAAAGGATAAATGGCAACTTCTCAAGCTGGCAGCTGTCAGCTCAGACTGGCAAAATAGGAATTCATTTCCCCTCCCCTTCTCCTACCACCCCCTCCATGAACATTTATGTTATTGTATCTCCCAGCTCTTTTTGAGCCCCTCCAAAACTTCTGCCTGTTGCCCAGCTCACACCAAATCCTGTTGACACAGCTCAGCCCCGTGTTCACTGGCCCTACCCTGGTCCCAGTCTGGTGACACTTGGATTTCGGAATCTTTATCCTTGTTTTCACATCTCTCCATAACCTCAACCTCCCTATGTCTGTAAACCTCTCCAGCCTGACCACTCCCTGAGATCTCTGCACCCCTCCCTATTTCTGGTATCTTATACATCCCAGATCTCCATTGCCCCATTGGACAGCTGTGCATTAATTTTCTCAGCCCCAAACCCTGGAATTCTCTCCCTAAATCTCTCCATGTTTCGACCTCTCCCTTCCTTAAGGCAAGGTTTGGTTGTGGAGTGCCTGAAGAAACTGACCATTGCTTGTGAAGTGCATGATGAGTCCATTTGTTATAAGTGCCTGAAACTGGCAATGAACAGCAAATTTGCATATGCCTCTATCTACATGGGGGAGTCTTAGGCATCCGTTTTAATCCTGCAAACCCAGTGCAATGCCACCAGATTTCACAACCTTACACTTTGCTGCTCTGTGACTAAAAGTGATAGTGTGAATAATCAATTGATACTTTTAAAAATATGTCCGGAAGTTGAGACTTCCTTTTTGGTGTAGAAGCTGAGACCCAGTACATTACACAATGACATATAACGTCAATTCCTGTTATCCTTTCACCCTTTCATCAACACTGTGCTGTTCCAAGTGTTTTCTGCTCTTGAGGATAAGTCAAAAATACCATTACGTCAGCTGAATTACTGAGCTCAATTGCTGTGCTGTTTTGGACGGAAGATGTTGATAACAAATCTACAAAGAGAGTATCATTTTATTGATTATATTATTTCACTGCCTTGGATGCATGGAATTGACCCATCTTGCTGCCAATATTGAGTAAATAATACTTTGCATTTTTCTCTATTTTTGATTCTTATCTAATAATTCCACATTTCCCTTTCCTAAGGGCTGACCAAAGCCAGCTGTGGATTAGTAGACTGTTCCACACATGTTAAAATGCCTGGCTATCAAGTGATAGTGAGTAATTTGGCCTTGAAAATGAGGGAAAGAGTGAGGGTGATGGCTGTTCACAACTCAATCAAATTTTGTCCACTGTTGGTGCATCGGTGTACTTACTTCCAGGTGTAGTCCACAGATATGGAGGACAATTAGAGCTCACTTCACTCCAGCAGCCGTGCTCGGATAAGCTTAGTACAAATTGGGACTGAACCTAGTCTGCCTGACCTAAGCTCTAAAATACAGTTAATCTTCACACGGAGTCATTGATTGAATATCCCTTACAACAATAGGACTGTTCCAGTTGTTTCAAAGATAATCGCAGCAATAATGACAATAATGAAATCTGTCTTCTTTAGGGTAAAGTAACAAGAAACTTAACCATGTGCAACAAATTATGCTTTGCAATTGGTGGTGCACCATATATGATGGTTAGAAGCACAATAGGATTCTTCCTGCAAATCTATCTACTGGATGTTGTACAGGTGGGTATATTTAACAGATGCTGCCTAAAATAGTTGTTAGAAATAAACTTACGTTATTCCTTTTGAGAACTGTTGCATTCTGTTACTTCTATGTTCATTGTGTTTAATTGTAGGCATGTGGTGGTCATTAACTAGAGATTCATTGTTTCCTCTATAAATAGATATTGGCCAGGGTTTTCTCATATATCGGCAAAGGCTGATGTTGGCTGGGAAAAGCAGCTTCCCAACCATTAGCCTGGGACTTAGAAAAAAAAAATCAAGGGATAGGTCCCACGATATATCACTGGCAGGGTGGTCTCAGATTCGCTTGCCCTACCAGCAACTTGGAAACTTGAGTTTGTAAGATGCCATTTTTAAAGGCCACCACAGTGCGCAAGCCAGTTAACATTGGCTGTGCCAGAGTAGTGCTGGGTAGTGCTAGGGTAGTCCCTGGGTAGTGCTAGGGTAGTCCCTGGGTAGTGCCAGGGTTGTCAGGGCAATGCTAGAGTGTTGCCCAAGCAGTGCCCAGGTACTACCGGGCATGTGCCTTTCCCTACTGAGCACTCCTCTGAGCTCTCCTGGAGGTCTGCTTGCCAGGTGCACACCTTTGGAGACCAGTCATGCTTCATGTTGTTCTGCCATCATGGATGGATTTTCTGAAGGTGGGGGGATGATTCCAGCATATGGACCTGATGATGACATGCTAATGTATTTAAATGAGGTTCGCAACATTGAACATTGGGAAACATGCCCTGTCATTGACAAGGGGAGAAGAAAATTGTTTCTTGTGTTCACGCCGATGTAAAACATAAATTTGCACTTCTCACGATATTTTCTGCTCCTGTCGTCAAACCCGCCTGACACGAATGGCAATGGAAAATCCTGACCTTTGGCTTAAACAGTTGATGGTGGGTTTAGGAGGTGATTATTTCTAATCTCAACTGTGTAAATACATTCTTACAATAGTGTGTAAACATTGGCTTAGTTATATCCTTCAGCTTAGTGCTTTCTGCACTATGATACCCACTGTTGGTGAAAAAGGTTGCTGGCAATCACAGTTCAAAAGTTTAGTGAGAGTATTCACTCACTGTTCCTGAATTGGTAGTGTGACATAAATTGACAAATTTACATAAAGTTACATTCTATGTAAAACTGTAGTTACAAAATCGTGGTTCTAATGTTCAAATGGATTGAAAAATGTATGCTTTACAAATTTTGTACTGCACCATTTAGCCCAATGACTGTTTGTCATCATTTTAGAAAGGAAACATTTATTGAGCCAAATAGCAATTCAACTAGTGATTCTGATTCAATTAAAATAAGCACAACTCCTTATTAGAAATAAAACTTATACAACACTGATGCTTCTATTACCATTAAAATAGAGGAAAAATGAACAGTTTCCATACCCAATACCCATATGAGAAGTGCTGCAGTATATCTATAGCAAAAAACAGATATTTTACTCCATGATAGCAAAGCATAGTAAGACATTGAAGCATGGAAGTTGTATGAGGTACAGCAGTCGCAATCAGTAGTATAAAATCAATAAGAAAATATTCAATTCAATTCATGGTCATGTTATGTTAAACATGAATATTAAATTGAAGGCCTGTTTGAGCAGTAATTCACCATAAAGATTTATTGTATTATTTGTAATACAGTGGAGTACAGTTTACTTTATTTGTGTCTGCACTTTGTATTCAACAAACAACATGGTGGCACAGTGGTTAGCACTGCTGCAGTATATCTATAGCAAAAAACAGATATTTTACTCCATGATAGCAAAGCATAGTAAGACATTGAAGTATGGAAGTTATATGAGGTACAGCAGTCGCAATCAGTAGTATAAAATCAATAAGAAAATATTCAATTCAATTCATGGTCATGTTATGTTAAACATGAATATTAAATTGAAGGCCAGGGTCTGGGGTTCATTTTCAGCCTCAGTGATTGTCTGTGTGGAGTTTGCATGTTCTCCCCATGCCTGTGTGGGTTTCCTCCGGGTGCTCCAGTTTCCTCCCACACTCCAAAGATGTACGGGTTAGGTTGATTGGCCATGCTAAATTGCCCCTTAGTGTCAGGGGGATCAGCAGGGTAAATACGGGGGTATTATGGGGATAGGGCCTGAGTGGGATTGCTGTTGGTGCAAACTCAATGGGCCAAATGGTCTCCTCCTGCACTGTAGGGATTCTATGATTCTATGAACTTCTTGCACCATATTACTGCAGTGTTTTCTCAGGTTATTTACTCATATGACCACTAGAGTTACATGGCAACAATCCACCATGATTCAAGTGAAACTTTTTCCATCGCCTCAAAGAAAAACATTTAAGGGATGGGTTCACAAATCTACATTCCTGACTCAATGCTTTGTTCACTGTCCACGCACCTAAATTCCCAATATACTTTCCAGAAGGGGGAAGCTCTGCATTAAGAGTGAAAATTCATGAACTTAACCTTTTGGTTTCCTATTGGATGTCTCCTCCATGGTACAGCATGATATTTGAATTTGTGTACTGGGGAATTTCAGATGTAAAACCATGCACTAGCAGCGCAGTGGGCCGGGAGACTCAAGCAGAGATTGTTTAGCACTCTGCTGGGCACTACAGCCTCCGCAAGTCTCCGGCTGCTGGATTTCTGGTGCCATCAGCTCCATACCAGAAATCAGTGCGGAGCTGCATAAATTATTTAAATGTTCATTTCCCTATTATTAGCGGGTTGAGGACTGAAGTCTCCGGGTTCGCTACCGTCTCCCCCCCGCCAGGAGTGTTGCACTCCAGCGGGGTTTACAACAGCTCTCCACTTTGTGGGGAGCTAGCGGCTTGACCCCGCTGGAGTGAAGGGGGGGGGGGGGTCATGGCGCCCCCCCCCCAGGAGGTCGGGGTAAGGAGGGTTCGGTGAGCCCGGCAACAATGAAAAAAAACTGAAGCTGTGATAGTTGCAGAGAACATAATTGAAAAAAACATTTCTTGAAGGTACACTATCATAACAGGTTGAAGGAAACAATGTCCCAATGTCAGATTATTCCCCATGTAATTCTTTCTTGCGCATTTTCTCTCAGTCTGTGATTGACATGCTGCATTCCCTGAGGTTCAACTGCTAGGTGGGAAAGTGAAACAACATCAAACCTCGCTATGTGAAAGCACTTTTGCAGCTCTGTAGGAATTCTACACATAACACACTGTACTATTGTTCTGGGATTGTATCTCACTTCAAGCACCAGTTCCCAGTAAGATTGTTGAAATCTGGAAGAGATTAATTAGTAAAAATTCTAAATGCTATAAAGTTTAATCAGGGGACAGAAATTAAACAATCCGTTTCACTTACCTTAGATACTTACCTCCTCCTTGGCCAGCCAATTTCAATGGACATTTAAACTTACCTGGTATGCAGCAGCTAGTGCGGTAAAAAGGGGGCATGACCTCCTTCAGTTTGTCTCTCCTGCACTTTAATGCTGCATTCCTGGCCTGAGTCTGAAGGTTGGGTGAGACAGCCACGGAAGAAATTTCATCTAAGTAATTGGGCTCAGAAAGACAATCCAATGCTGACTGCCAATCCAAGAATGTTACGGCTCAATAATACAAAAGAAGCCTTTGCCACTGTCCAGATTATGTGGCCACAAATGCAGGGTCAGCATAACCTATATACAAAACTGGATACTGGTGCAGGTGTAAACATGCTTCCACTTCCCACGCTGAAATGTATGTACATACAGAAGTGGGAAGTGATGATTCAACCAACCACTAGCAATCTTACCCCATTCAATGACTCAGATATTTTATTAGATTTGGCCAGAGGTTGTGGGCGTCAATGGCTGAACCAACATTTATTGCCCATCCCTAATTGGCCTTGAACAGAGTGGCTTGCTTGGTCATTTCAGAGGACATTTAAGAGTCAACCACATTGCTGTGGCTCTGGAGTCACATGTCGGCCAGACAAGTAAGGACAACAGATTTCCTTTCCTAAAGGAAATCAGTGAACCAGATGAGTTTTTATGACAATCGACAATCGTTTCATGGTCATCATTAGACTTTTTACTTCCAGAATTTTATTGAATTTAAATTTCACCATCTGCCACAGGAGGATTCAAGCCCGGGTCTCTAGTGACAGTACCACTATGCCACTGCCACCACCACTATCTTCCATCCCTGGGATCCGTTGCACTCAAGTATTGCTACAAAACATTACCCTGGTCAGCCCTGATACTTTACATTGAAGATGGAACAGTTCCCTGTAGTCGCAGCTGTTATGGTGTGTAAGGACCTGCCCTAGCTCACTACTCTTGGTATTGTTGTAGGGAAAAATCCCTTACCAGCACAGAATAGAAGCCGAGTCGCAAATCAAGGTTCAAAGCGTGTCTTTATTGTACAATTTACTAGGATCCTAGGGAGACCCCCGTAGCCAGCTCAGAAACAGTGGCTTGGCCACGTTGATCTCAATTGGATTACATCAGCCCTGGATCTTTATAGGGCTCCAAATTTGAGCGGGAACATTTGATTATGCATCTTTTTACAATATGTATAAAGTGGTCTGTCAGGTCAGGAAGTTCTCTGGGAGGCTTGTCAATTTGCATTTGTATGGTGTGTGTTCGTGTTAATGGGATTACTTGGTCCTGCCCCGGTGTCTAAATGCGTTTCCCATTATCATCTCTATGTGTCCCCTTATTTGAATTTGATCCTATTGTCCCGTGTCTGTGTTTCCTGCTTGTGAGATTGAGTGTTAATGTTATCCTGTCTTGTTGGATGTCTGGAGTACTTCATTCTAACCTTTTATTCTTATATCTTGGTTTATCAGATTTTTATGTCTGCCTTGGCCGAATTAGTAATGTTTCAGTGATAGCTTGGTTTTGATAACCCACTCTATGGCTCGTTTCATAGGGGTCTTGATCGTCCTTGACCAGTTTAAAATGCAGCTACAGGCTGTTGCTAGGCAGATTAGGGATCTCCCGCAGTTTCTGAAATTCGTGAGTCTCTCAGCTGTACAGGGGGGGACCCGATCGAATATCCATCCGGGGGTGCCCCTCTGCATTGTTGGCCCGTTATGAGTGGTGCCAATTAGTCCAATATGTAAATATGTTTGACGATGTAAAATATGGTTTTCTGTAAGATTTTCTCCTTCAGTCCCTCCTCTCGTCCAGGGGGTGCCATTCATGGCTGACCCCCCATGGACGACCTTCAGAGGAACAGTGATTTGTACAGCTGTTGTCCTTGCCGTTGTTCCTCCTCTTCTGGGTCGTTGTTAAGTTCTTGCATCTGGATACTGGCAGTGGGTAGCATTCTTGATGTAATATTTGCACATATCACTTTAATACAGGTTAGGCCAAGGCAGAGTGTGAACAGGATGGCTACCACTAGGATTAATCCCTTCATAATATATGCTCCCCAAACTGTGTTAAACAGCCATCCTAACCACCCATCAGTCCCTGTTAACCCCTGTTTAAAGTTATCCAATTGCTTTTGTATCCCGGACATGGCTGCTGTTATGTTTAGTGTCTTGTCGTGTACGTATGTGATGCATTTTTCCTTGATGATGGTGCATACCCTCCCTTGTCTGGCTAGCTGATAGTCCACCGCATATCTCGTTTGTTGTGTGTATAGTCTGAGTTCTGCGAGTTCTTGGTCAATTGCGCCTAATGCTTGTAGGGTGTTGTTTCCTAAAATGGTCAGTCCACATATGAAGAAGTTCCTATTACTGGCACTGATCACCCCTGCGGCGCCTCCCAGGGATAGTGTCCCCAGAAATCCATATCCTAAAGAAGACCCTAGTGTGACAGGGGCCTGCCAGTCGGAGCAAAATTCTGCGCTGATGGCCCTGGTCACTATGCGTTTCTGGACATGCCCCTCACTTGGGCATGGAACCGTGAGAGGTCTGATTGTCCCTACGGAAAAGAACCTTGGAGGCCTGTCTGTGGCCGTCATGTATACATTTTTAAATAAAAACACGTACCCGTCTTTAACCCGATAACATGCATTTCCCCGGGGTCGTTTGACCGCATGGCCCCATCTTGTGGGACCTTCCCTCCCCCTGGACTGTCCACTTGATTGTACTTCTTGGTGAGAATCAAATGGATATGTCCCTGAGGCTGAGCTTACGTGGGTGCCGTTGCACTTGCCACACATAAGCTGCCTACCCGCGGTGACTGCAATGCATTTCTGTTGCTTGCAGTCACAGGTGAAGTGTCCTTCCCGGACCCGGCACTCCTGGAGAGCACAATGTGCCTCAGCGCACGAATCATTTTTAGGGACAAAGGCATGCACGCACCCCCATCCCTCTCCCTTAAAACATTGTGGGTAGTTCCCATGTGTCTCCTCCGGTTGGGGTCCCGTCCCCCTTAGAATTCCCGGCTCAGTGAGCTCTACACACCTTCCTTGTATCCCTTGCTTAAAGTACCCAATATGTTCTTTGCAGGGTGCCCCCGATGTGTCAATAGTGAATAACTCTTGTGGGAGCCACCCTGGTGTTGCTATGAATAGGGAGTTTACTGATCGCGCTGAGGGGTAACAAGCGGTCCTATTCCCATAGATCTGGATGTGTGTTCTCAGGAATAGGTTTCCTTCCATGATTGGTGGTTCTGCTCCCCTAACCCTCGTATGCTGGAGTGTATTTACAATGGTCAGGGTTATTATCAGATATGTCCCTGTTCCCATATCGCTCTCTTTTTTTTTCAACAGTATTTTACAATTACAGTATATACAAAAAATAAACAGGCAATCAAATTAAAGGTAGTTGGTTCCGACGTCTTGATAGTGGATCTGGTCCTGGTTCCTGTGGAAGTTGAATGAGCAAAACGGTATTTTTTTTTAGTTTATTTGTCCTCATATAGTTTTAATTGGGTCCAGTGTTTCCAGACCCCCTGTCCTCTTATATCTATACAGGCACAGGTATCTCCGCTAATAATGACCTCGTAAGGTCCGTGCCATCTTGGGGCAAATCCTGGTTTTGCAGGAAGCACTTTTGTTAATACCCGGCTCCCGGCTTTTGGGACTTCTGGTAATATTTCTGAGTCCCCCTCTGCGTCGACCTGTGCCTGATTAGAAATTACGGACCGGCGCATCCCCTTCAATTGGGTGCTAAGGTCTCGGATGTATTGTCGGATCCTATCTTTTATCGGACCCACATCTGTCCAGCCTGTAATAATGTTTTCGGGTAAGTGCATTGCTCGCCCGGTCATCAGCTCGTATGGAGTCAAGCCGGTAGTTCGATTTGTGGTCGCCCTAAGCCTCATCAGAACTGCAGGTAGGACTTCTGTCCAATTTCTACCTGAGGATTGCATTGCTTTTGCCATTGTTATTTTTAGAGTCCGATTCATCCTCTCCACCATCCCGGAACTTTGTGGGTGATAGGGGATGTGAAATTTTTGTTTTATTCCTAATAGTTGGCAAATGTTTTTCAGAACCTTTCCTGTGAAATGTGTTCCCTGGTCCGAATCAACTTGAATTGGCATCCCCCATCCATAGCAAGCTTAGTGTGAATTAAATAACACTTTGTACTGGCCTTTTTTGGCTGCAATTGGACATCCATTCATTTGTATGTAATCTTATCAAAAGACATCGCTTTCCCCATTAAAATCACATGCCATACAGTTCCGATCTTTATATGAGTACTCTTACACTATCTCTAATTTGATCATTTGTTTGCGTGCAAGCGCTACACCACAGTACTTCACAAAATAATTATGTCTTTATCAATGCCCAATATAGTATATGAATATATCATACAAAGTTGGTTAAGGCTTTTCAGGATTTGATGTTATTCTTGTGTCTATATGGCAGTGCTATACTGTATAATAAAAATAATCAAGCGGCAGTTGTATCATACCACTTTACACATCGTACCCGTGATATCCAAACCCTTTTAATTTAAGCCGTTTCTTTTTTTAAACTGAGCTCCAGATCGAAACCCCCGCACTCTAGGAAAAGTAACAGGCGCCGAATCAAAATCAAAGCAGGTACAATACATACCAGTTATTTGATTAGGAACATTTTGGTTTCTTAACTGGCTAGGTTTTAAGCTTTGCAGTGCTTTTATATTTGGCAAACCTTGAACCTTGATGGCTCATGAAATTCCGACGGCAGTACATAATTTTAAACTAGTTCAGAATACTAAACTATCTGACGTTCGCAAATCGCGATATTCTGCGATTAATACTGTATTTCACTGACTTGATACACTTTAAACTAATTCATAGACCTCAGTCTTTTGTTCCTGCTTTTCTACCTTTCCACAAAATAACTTATTTTCTTCTCTTAACCCCTCAACTAACTCTTATAATTTCTACTTCAAGACAAAGGAAAGAGCACATGCTTCCTTCCAAGGTTTAAATCCTTTCTTAACGTTAAAACAAACAACAACAAAGCATCCACGCAACCACTTTGTTTAAACACACACACACACATGGAAGCTTCCAAAAGTCATTCCACAGTACATCCTTTTTCATTCAAACTTATCATTTCAGACTGGGATGAGTGTAAAACATTCAAAGAGAATACTGAACATTGATTAAGACAATCGCTTTTATTCTTCTTTCTTCCAAACTGTAATTGACTCAAAGCAGAAGTAAATTCAAGAAATCCTATCACTTGAATCTTTACAGTTTTAACACTCTCCCAGCCCCCCTGAGGCTAAACCAAGGTGCAATGTACTGCACCCACTGCCTGTAGCAAACATTCCACAGGAACAAAGAGCTCCCTGCTCTCAATCTAATTACAACAACAACCACCTACATTCGACAAGCTACCAGATCTCACAAACACACTGAAATACAAAAACTAAGATCTCTCCTATCCATCTGCTGCCTTTCCCCTGGCGTAAAAGGCTTATAGGTTGCCTTTGGTTGTGCTAACGTCCCTCCTCTCGTGACTGGCGCTAGATTATAATTGTCTATGTTTTCTTTTGATGCTGGAGTGGCTGTATGTTTCTGCACTGACTCGTATGGGCGCCGAGGGTCCGTTTCCTCTGATCTCTGCGTTATCTCCGCAGTGTGGTTTCTGTATTCTAATTCCCTCACTCTCTCCTGTAATACTTTAATTTGCTCTGTCTCTTTGTGTCTCTCCTCCATAGAGGCATTTACTTCCTCAATTAGTCCAGCTAACTGGGTCACTAATATTACTCCCATTACTTTTGTTTTGTCCCGTTTAACTCCGTCTACCCACTTTCTTTGATCTTCTAAAGTTTGTGATGCGTTCCACCCATTCCGTTTCATCTTTGCAACAATCGCTTCTCTGGCTAACAGATACTTCAAAATGAGAGCTACTGCAGTTTCTCCCTTAACAACGTGGTCTGCCATTTTTCTGTCTAGCAGTCCTGCAACCCCCGTATGCTGGCTGCTACAGTAAAAGTGCCTCAACTCTCTCCCTTATCTCCTGTCACTGATACTGCCCCAGCACCGTCTGTATTGCTGTAGGTTCTCGTAGTGAGGTTCCAGTGGGTCTCTTTCCCCTGGGCTCCCCCAACTATTCCTGACACCTCACGCTTGGACTATTTTGTGTTGTCTTATTGGGATGTGTGCTGGTTGTTTAGTGGGTTTGTCCGCCCCTGTTCCCAGCCCCTCTAAGTACAACGCCTCCCGCTCGGCCACCACCCCCACTAGCAGGGTTGATCCGTTACCCCAAAACCGGGTATCCTGCTATGGGCTGTGGTGTTCCCTACAGACGAACAAGGTTATCAAACTCCGCCCGGGTCCCTAATGGATCCTCCGTCGTCGTGTCTCTTGGTCAGGATGGATCGGGTCCCCTTTTCCTCAACACTTACACACATGTATTCTGTTATCAAAGCCCCTGTTATAGTTAGTAACTGTATCGACTCTGAGGTTGTTCGTCCCTTCAGAGTCAGTGTTGTTACCCGATTTACACTGTCCGTGCCTTGCACCCTGAGTGCCTGTGCCTCTTAGCGCCCGCTTCAAAACCCAACCTTAGCGTGGGAGATTTCTCCTCTTAACGTCCAGTTTAGGGTAGGGCACCTTGAGTCAAGCACTCCCTTGTCCTATTGCCTTGGCACAGACAGTGGTTTCATTTACAATCCTGGGTTAGTTACACCAATTAGTTCTGCATGCGGTACTTATCTTTATATTAGTCTTAATTCCTGTTATCAAATAGCCCAAAACCTGTTATCTTTACCTCTGGTCCTTTACTCCTATTAAAGTTAAAAGTTACTTACCTTCTTCCACGCGGTCGTTCTGACCTGTACCTCTTTAGTGCGGACTTCTGTTTCAATTTAAAAACTTAGGCAAGATTATACAGTTCTACAAGACAACAATACTTAAAACAGACAAACCCTAACCCTTAAAGGTACCTCACTTTGAACGGAGACCTGCACTCGCCTTTGACTGCTCTGGATTTGTATCAGATTCGTTTAAATTTGATCCCGACTTTCAAACTGTGGCCATCAGTCAGAAGTCAGATATCAAATCCTGCCGTGACTACGCCATTTTGTTGTAGGGAAAAATCCCTTACCAGCACAGAATAGAAGCCGAGTCGCAAATCAAGGTTCAAAGCGTGTCTTTATTGTACAATTTACTAGGATCCTAGGGAGACCCCCGTAGCCAGCTCAGAAACAGTGGCTTGGCCACGTTGATCTCAATTGGATTACATCAGCCCTGGATCTTTATAGGGCTCCAAATTTGAGCGGGAACATTTGATTATGCATCTTTTTACAATATGTATAAAGTGGTCTGTCAGGTCAGGAAGTTCTCTGGGAGGCTTGTCAATTTGCATTTGTATGGTGTGTGTTCGTGTTAATGGGATTACTTGGTCCTGCCCCGGTGTCTAAATGCGTTTCCCATTATCATCTCTATGTGTCCCCTTATTTGAATTTGATCCTATTGTCCCGTGTCTGTGTTTCCTGCTTGTGAGATTGAGTGTTAATGTTATCCTGTCTTGTTGGATGTCTGGAGTACTTCATTCTAACCTTTTATTCTTATATCTTGGTTTATCAGATTTTTATGTCTGCCTTGGCCGAATTAGTAATGTTTCAGTGATAGCTTGGTTTTGATAACCCACTCTATGGCTCGTTTCATAGGGGTCTTGATCGTCCTTGACCAGTTTAAAATGCAGCTACAGGCTGTTGCTAGGCAGATTAGGGATCTCCCGCAGTTTCTGAAATTCGTGAGTCTCTCAGCTGTACAGGGGGGGACCCGATCGAATATCCATCCGGGGGTGCCCCTCTGCATTGTTGGCCCGTTATGAGTGGTGCCAATTAGTCCAATATGTAAATATGTTTGACGATGTAAAATATGGTTTTCTGTAAGATTTTCTCCTTCAGTATCATAAAGAAAATGATGAGGACCACAGACCATCAGAAAACCTATGCTTACATGGGCGAAGATCATCTAAATCTGCAATGAAAATCAGCAGCTAACAGGCTACACAACACTGAACGGAATCATAAATCTCATTCAGAACTTGCAAACTTCATACTGTGGAACCAACACAGAATTACTATTCAGCAGTTAAGTACATACAAATTTCCCCAGTCATCATTCATTGAGAAAAAAACCAGAGGGCATGGGTTAAGGGTGAAAGGAGAAAAGTTTAAAGGGAATATTAGGGGGGGCTTCTTCAAGCAGAGAGTGGTGGGAGTGTGGAATGAGCTGCCGGATAAAGTGGTAAATGTGGGGTAACTTTTAACATTTAAGAAAAACTTGGACGGGTTCATGGATGAGAGGGGTGTGGAGGGATATGGTCCAAGTGCAGGTCAGTGGGACTAGGCAAAAAATGGTTCGGCACAGACAAGTAGGGCCAAAAGGCCTGTTTCTGAGCTGTAATTTTCTATGGTTCTATGATACTACTTGGAGTACGTGATGCATTTCTTGAAAAACAGAGGAAGATGAAAGATGCCTATGATTGGCTTATGGGTAATGAATTACCCAACCTGAACATCAGACAGCAAGCTCAAGTAAACATCCAACTGAAGGCAACTGGAATCCAACAGATATCATCAGCATATGCCCAGAACCAAGATCATATCAAATACAAGTACAAGATGGCATGACAGTGTGATTAAACAGTTGCCATATCAGAACCATACCCACAATCAGAAACACTGAATAATTCTACTGTGACCAGAACACAAATAAAGCAACCCTCATCAACATTCTGAAAGCATACAGTAGAGTCCGACAAAGATCATCATAACTAAAGCTGTTGGATAAGCACCACTATCAATACATTTCAGAGCTTTGTAAATTCATTCTTCCTTGTTAAAGGATATTCAGACACAATGGGCAGCACTCCATGCACCCCCCCCCCCCCCGCCCCCCGGCACCCCCCCCCCCCCCCCCCCCCCCCACAAGGTGAGGGGCTGGAGATTCAGAGGGGATTTGAGAAAAAAAATACACAAGTGGGTGGTGAGAATCTGGAATGCACTGCTTGGGAAGGTGGTGGAGGCTGGAAACTTACAACCTTTAAAAAATATTTGTATGAGCACTTGAAAAACATTTAGGAATATAGGAAAAGTGCTGGAGAATGGGATCAGCGTAACTTTAGTGATAGTTATTTTCAGTGCGGACTTGATGGGCCAAAGGGCCTTTCCTGTGCTGTACCAACTCTATAGGGAATTTTCCCATCCCTCCCGCTAAGGGAATCATAGCAGGTGGGACAAAAAATTTGGCAGACCATGCAAAGGTCTGTTGACCTTAGAACATAGAACATTACAGTGCAGTACAGGCCCTTCGGCCCTCGATGTTGCGCCAACCAGTGGAACCAATCTAAAGTCCCTCTAATCTACACTATTCCAATATCATCCGTATGTTTATCCAATAACCATTTGAATGCTCTTAATGTTGACGAGTCCACTACTGCTGCAGGCAGGGCATTCCACGCCCTTACTACTCTCTGAGTAAAGAACCTACCTCTAACATCTGTCCTATATCTCTCACCCCTCAATTTAAAGCTATGTCCCCTCGTGCTAGCCAACACCATCCGAGGAAAAAGGCTCTCACTATCCACCCTATCTAATCCTCTGATCATCTTGTATGCCTCTATTAAGTCACTTCTTAACCTTCTTCTCTCTAACGAAAACAACCTCAAGTCCCTCAGCCTTTCCTCATATGATTTTCCCACCATACCAGGCAACATCCTGGTAAATCTCCTCTGCACCCTTTCCAACACTTCCACATCTTTCCTATAATACGGCGACCAGAACTGTACGCAATACTCCAAATGCGGCCGCACCAGAGTTTTGTACAGTTGCAGCATGACCTCCTGGCTCCGAAACTCAATCCCTCTACCAATAAAAGGTAACACACCGTACGCCTTCTTAACAACCCTATCAACCTGGGTGCCAACTTTCAGGGATCTATGCACATGGACACCCAGATCCCTCTGTTCATCCACACTTTGTGAGAGGGAGGTCGTGCCTTACAAATTTGGTGGAGTTTTTTGAGGAAGTGACAAAAACGGTTGATGAAGGAAGGGCCGTGGATGTCGTCTATATGGATTTCAGTAAGGCATTTGACAAGGTCCCACATGGCAGGTTGGTTAAGAAGGTTAAGGCTCATGGGATACAAGGAGAAGTGGCTAGATGGGTGGAGAACTGGCTTGGCCATAGGAGACAGAGGGTAGTGGTCGAAGGGTCTTTTTCCGGCTGGAGGTCTGTGACCAGTGGTGTTCCGCAGGGCTCTGTACTGGGACCTCTGCTATTTGTGATATATATAAATGATTTGGAAGAAGGTGTAACTGGTGTAATCAGCAAGTTTGCGGATGACACGAAGATGGCTGGAATTGCGGATAGCGAAGAGCATTGTCGGGCAATACAGCAGGATATAGATAGGCTGGAAAATTGGGCGGAGAGGTGGCAGATGGAATTTAATCCGGATAAATGCGAAGTGATGCATTTTGGAAGAAATAATGTCGGGAGGAGTTATACAATAAATGGCAGAGTCATCAGGAGTATAGAAACACAGAGGGACCTAGGTGTGCAAGTCCACAAATCCTTGAAGGTGGCAACACGGGTGGAGAAGGTGGTGAAGAAGGCATATGGTATGCTTGCCTTTATAGGACGGGGTATAGAGTATAAAAGCTGGAGTCTGATGATGCAGCTGTCTCGAACGCTGGTTAGGCCACATTTGGAGTACTGCGTCCAGTTCTGGTCGCCGCACTACCAGAAGGACGTGGAGGCTTTGGAGAGAGTGCAGAGAAGGTTTACCAGGATGTTGCCTGGTATGGAGGGTCTTAGCTATGAGGAGAGATTGGGTAGACTGGGGTTGTTCTCCTTGGAAAGACGGAGAATGAGGGGAGATCTAATAGAGGTATACAAGATTATGAAGGGTATAGATAGGGTGAACAGTGGGAAGCTTTTTCCCAGGTCGGAGGTGACGATCACGAGGGGTCATGGGCTCAAGCTGAGAGGGGCGAAGTATAACTCAGACATCAGAGGGACGTTTTTTACACAGAGGGTGGTGGGGGCCTGGAATGCGCTGCCAAGTAGGGTGGTGGAGGCAGGCACGCTGACATCGTTTAAGACTTACCTGGATAGTCACATGAGCAGCCTGGGAATGGAGGGATACAAATGATTGGTCTAGTTGGACCAAGGAGCGGCACAGGCTTGGAGGGCCGAAGGGCCTGTTTCCTGTGCTGTACTGTTCTTTGTTCTTTGTACCAAGTATCTTACCATTAGACCAGTACTCTGTATTCCTGTTACTCCTTCCGAAGTGAATCACCTCACACTTTTCCGCATTAAACTCCATTTGCCACCTCTCAGCCCAGCTCTGCAGCTTATCTATGTCCCTCTGTAACCTGCCACTTCCCTCCGCACTGTCTACAACTCCACCGACTTTAGCGTCATCCGCAAATTTACTAATCCACCCTTCCACACCCTCATCCAGGTCATTAATAAAAATGACAAACAGCAGTGGCCCCAAAACAGATCCTTGTGGTACACCACGAGTAACTGAACTCCAGGATGAATATTTCCCATCAACCACCACCCTCTGTTTTCTTACAGCTAGCCAATTCCTGATCCAAACCACTAAATCACCCTCAATCCCATGTGTCCGTATTTTCTGCAAAAGCTTACCATGGGGAACCTTATCAAACGCTTTGCTGAAATCCATATACACCACATCAACCGCTTTACCCTCATCCACCTCTTTGGTCACCTTCTCAAAGAACTCAATAAGGTTTGTGAGGCATGACCTACCCTTCACAAAACCGTGCTGACTATCCCTAATCAAGTTATTCCTTTCTAGGTGATTATAAATCCTATCTCTTATAATCCTTTCCAATACTTTGCCCACAACAGAAGTAAGGCTCACCGGTCTATAATGACCGGGGTTGTCCCTACTCCCCTTCTTGAACAAGGGGACAACATTTGCTATCCTCCAGTCTTCTGGCACTGTTCCTGTAGACAATGACGACACAAAGATCAAAGCCAAAGGCTCTGCAATCTCCTCCCTAGCCTCCCAGAGAATCCTAGGATAAATCCCATCCGGCCCAGGGGAATTATCTATTTTTACCCTTTCCAGAATTGCTAACACCTCCTCCTTATGAACATCAATCCCATCCAGTCCAACAGCCTGCATCTCAGTACTCCCCTCGACAACACTGTCCCTCTCCAGTGTGAATACCGACGAAAAATATTCATTTAGTGCCTCTTCAGACTCCACGCACAACTTCCCACTACTGTCCTTGACTGGCCCCAATCTTACCCTAGTTATTCTTTTACTCCTGACATACCGATAGAAAGCTTTAGGGTTTTCCTTGATCCTACCTGCCAAAGACTTCTCATGTCCCTTGGGCAGAAATTTCCGGCCTTGGGGTGAGCATGGTTGGAAATTCCCGCCCAATGACTCTATGACTATGAAGACTACACCATTTTGTGATGCTCGTCTGTCCTGCCACTGGGGAACCCACCCAGGGGGGTTGCCCTGAGCAGGACCAGAAGACCCCGCTGGCGGTAATGGCTGGAAAATCCCACCCAATGTTATTTTCCCTTCTTGTCATGTAAATAGATTGATTAGTTATAAAATGGTGACGTTGTGATATGTTGTGCATGCTCCTTTAAGAGAGTGTTTGTTTAGCTACTGTCAATTATTGCACACCATGACAGGATGTGATGTACTAGTCCCATGACTTGTTTTCAGTTGGCAAGTAGCAGGGTAGAGGGTGATGTACTAGACTTGGCTTTCCAGTAAATCTATGTGCATGTGATTTTATCTTCAAATAAAGAAGCCCCATTATGATTTCACCATTCCTTGTGTATGATTGTTATGTTTACATCAAAGTGAAGCAGAATATAACAGGAATTGCCACTACATTGTACACTGCACGTTTTGTTGTAAGTTTGATACCTCATTTTCACCAGTCTTGTGCATAAATGGGCAAATGCTGAGCTTGGTCTGGCAATTCTATTTGCCATCTTGCTGTCAGTTCAGGTATTTCTAGAACTTTGTGCTTCCAAGATACATGGAGTTACCTACAGTTGTCAGTGTTGTGTCATTTGTACTTATAATAAGCAAGGTATATTCAGAATTTGGTGCTATTGGTGGACTCGGTCTTCCTTAAGCTGATATTTAGCCCATAGCCATCAGCCACAGTTGAAGAACTGTCTACGATCCTTTGAAAGTCACGCTTACAGTGTGACACCTGGGCACAGTCATTGACAAACAGCAATTCCCTTATCATCATCTCCGATACCTTTAGTTGGGGATTTCAGTCATCTCATATTGAAGAGATTGCCATCTGTTCAGAATTCAATATATATTCCATCAGCATTTCCATCAAATGCCCAAGAAGCATGGTAGAAAATAGCATAACGATGAGCACAGAGGCCGTGACACACCCCTGCTTCACACCACTTGTTCCATCAGAGGTCAATGCATTCACCACTGTCAGCACCTCTGGCTATCATTTCATCATGTACTAAATTCACAGCTCCAACGGGACATCCAGGTTTTACTATGACTTTCCATAAGGCCTCTCTATTTGCTGTCTCAAAGGCCTTTGCAGGTCAACAAAGGCACAGGAGATTCCCATTTGTTGTTCACAGCTTTTGTATTTGTCAAAGGGTGAAGATCATGTCACAAGTGCTTCTGCCTTTTCTGAACCCACCACAGTACACATTACACTATGTGGCTTACCTGCCTGTTGGGTAGAACATTTGCTGGAATCTTACCAGCTGCCAAGAGCAGCAAGATTTCTCAGTGGTTGCCACGTACATATTTTTGTATTTTTCCTTTGTACAAGTGAACGGTTGTGGCATCCTTAAACTTCTGATAAATGTCTTGTTAATCCGTTATCCTGTTATATAATTGTGTGAGTTTGAAAGTTAACTAGGGTCACCAGGTTTGTAGATTTCTCCTGAAATTCAGTCTGAGCCAGTAGCTTTCCTCGAGGGTATGGATCTAAAGACCATTTGTGACTCCTCAGATACTGCAGCAAGACCTGGACAACATTCAGGCTTGGGCTGACAAGTGGCAAGTAACATTCACGCCACACAAGTGCGAAGAAATGAGCATTTCCAACAAGACAGAATCTAACCATCTCCCCTTGACTTTCAATGGCATTGTCATCACTGAATATCCGTCTATTAAAAACATGTGAGTTACCATTTACCAGAAACTGAACTGGACCAGCCAGACTACTGTGGCTACAAGAACAGGTCAGAGGCTGGGAATTCTGTGGAGAGTAACTGACTTTCTGACTCCCCGAAGCCTGTCCACCATCTTCAAGGCACAATCATAGAAACCCTACAGTGCAGAAGGAGGCCATTCGGCCCATCGAGTCTGCACTGACCACAATCCCACCCAGGCCCTACCCCCACGTATTTACCCGCTAATCCCTCTAACCTATGCATCCCAGGACTCTCAGGGACAATTTTTTTTAACCTGGCCAATCAACCTAACCCGCACATCTTTGGACTGTGGGAGGAAACCGGAGCACCCGGAGGAAACCCACGCAGACACGAGGAGAATGTGCAAACTCCACACAGACAGTGACCCGAGCCGGGAATCGAACCCAGGACCCTGGAGCTGTGAAGCAGCAGTGCTAACCACTGTGCTACCGTGCCGCCCAGTCAGAAATGTGATGGAATACTCTACTTACCTGGATGAGTGTAGCTCCAGCAACACTCAAGGAGCTCAACACCATCCAGGACAAAGCAGCTGGCTTGATTGGCACCCCATCCACCACCTTAAACAGCTAATGCCATTGCAATGGTAGCCTTCACTCCCCCCTGATGGTGTTGCCATGCACAGACGAGTGCCAGGAGCCAGTATGCTGCACATTTCTGAGTAGGGCCATGTCATAATGTCGGGCCAGAAATGTGCAGCTCCCGACTAAGGTAAGTGAAAAAGAGTGGAGTGGCAATCCAACCGAGATTGCTATTCCTTGGAAGTTCTGGCCCAATGTTTCAGAACTCTTACCAAGGTACAACCTTCACATTCTGCTTAGTTTTATGATGCAACTTTACATGAATGCTGTCAAGATTTTATTGACACTTTGAAAGAGCATGTAATGCAGAAAGACAACCATTCAGCTGGTTGGCACATATACTTGCTTATACTACCTTCCTGCAGGCACAGAAACATGCTTCTAATGTTGCATTAGCATTTTTCAAAACAAGACTACCTGATATACTGTCAATACGTCGTAGCCATGGTGTGGAGATGCTGGTGTTGGACTGGGGTAGGCACAGTAAGAAGTCTCACAACACCAGGTTAAAGTCCAACAGGTTTATTTGGAATCACAAACTTTTGGAGCGCTGCTCCTTCATCAGGTGAGTGGACCATCAAGTGAGTGGAAAGTGGTCCACTCACCTAATGAAGGAGCAACGCTCCGAAAGCTCGTGATTCCAAATAAACCTGTTGGGCTTTAACCTGGTGTTGTGAGACTTCTTGCTGTCAATACAAGCTACTTACTTGTGTGTTGCATATTTCTTTTCATTCATTTGTGGGATGTGAGTGTCACTAGCATTTATTATCTATCCCCAATTGCCCTTGAGAAAGTGGTGGTGGACTGCCTTCTTGAACTGTTGCAGTTCAAGTGGTGTAGGTACACCCACAGTGTAGTATCATAGAAATCATAGAAACCCTACAGTGCAGAAGGAGGCCATTCGGCCCATCGAGTCTGCACCGACCACAATCCCACCCAGGCCCTACCCCCACATATTTACCCGCTAATCCCTCTAACCTACGCATCTCAGGGGCAATTTTAACCTGGCCAATCAACCTAACCCGCACATCTTTGGACTGTGGGAGGAAACCGGAGCACCCGGAGGAAACCCACGCAGACACGAGGAGAATGTGCAAACTCCACACAGACAGTGACCCGAGCCGGGAATCGAACCCGGGACCCTGGAGCTGTGAAGCAGCAGTGCTAACCACTGTGCTACCGTGCCGCCCAGTAGGGATGGAGTTCCAGGATTTTCACCCAGGAACAACGAAGGAGTGAAAATTCACGAACTCACACAAGCTGGTATGTAGCTTGAACATTTGGGTAACAACTCTCTCTCTTCTTTCCAATTCCAATATATGTTTATTTGTATCTGACTGGAAGAAAAGGTCACACATAGCAGATGAGAACAAATGTGAACCAGATTGGGCTCTTTCAGTTGTCATCTGTTGACTCCCTGTGAAGAGTGATTCATCAAAATTCTTTGACTGAAAGCTGTACTGCGAAGGGAAGAGAGGAAAAATGGAGGCTTCATTCCGAGCCAGTATCACTATTTGCTTATTATTCTTTCTCCCCTACTCACTTTCTCATGCATATGCATACTTCAGTTCACAGCAGCATAACACAGATTGAACCTGCTTCTCTTGACATGCCCCTTCAAGAATACCCATTTTATTGGGCATATCTGTCTGGAAAATGGGGTGGAGATGTCTTTTGTTGCTTTTAGGTCTCCCTGAGATTTCCAGGGCTGTTGTGAAGAGTGTAAACGGAAGGCACAGGCCCATCTCGGGTTTGCAAATGAGTTTGAAAAGGTTTGTTCCCAGCTTCCTGTCTCTCTTTCCTGGTACCATGTTGATGGAGTGCAACTCAGAGGTGCCCAATAAAACATTGCACTGTAACCTGCCTCACCAATTGGAGGGTCTTCAATGCTTCTGAGAACCTAGCTGATAATGGACAGGTGAGTGGATGCTTTTGTTAGTAGGTTTCCCCAAGAGACCTGAATGCAGTTATGACCTACTTACCTGTTGATCTCTTTGGTTGTCTGCATATAGATATAATCATAGAATTCCTACAGTGCAGAAGGAGACCATTTGGCCATCAAGCTCGCACAGACTTTTCAAAACAGCATCCCACCCAGACCAAATTCCCATAAACCCATGTATTTCACCCTGCTAATCCCCCTAACCCACACATTTTGGGACACTAAGGGCAAATTAGCCTGGCCAATCCACCTAACCTGCATATCTTTGGACTGTGAAATCGGAGCATCCGGAGAAAACCCACACAGACACGGGGAGAATATAATTTCTGCATTCCTTCCAAAGTGAATTTATCATGTTCTTACTGGACATTTCACAAATGGAATCTTCATTTCTACTTGTTTAACTTCAGCTAAACCCTTTTTAGCTTCACTGTTGGTCGGGTCTCTCTGGACAAAATGTTGTCTTGTTTCGATTCTGCAATTCCCTCATTGCCCTTCATCTGGTCATTTATTGTCTTTTTTGCCCTCCTTCTAGGATCTTTTGTCTTGCCCTCCTTTTGGGGTCTTTCAATGCCTCATTGCCGGGGTCTTTCATTGCCCTCTTTCTGGAATCTTCTTTTACCCTCTTTCTGGCTCTTCCATTGCCCCCTTCTGTTGCCTCTTCCTTGAGGTTGTTGTTGCCTATGGATCTTTCTTGAGACTTGTCCTCTTTCTAGGGTCTTCTTCAATTTTCCTGTCCATTGACATTTGTTTCTTCTTGTTTTTGCTGCTTTAAATTCATTGTCACATCTATATACATTACCTCTATAAATTCATTACTGCTTTAAGACTTTTTAAAAACTTTTCGCAGCTGCCGGTTCTCTCTATGTGCTTTTCCAGTGCTTTTGAAGTTTTGGCGGGAACCTGCTGCTCTTCCGTTTGAACTTTTTAAAATTTCACTTCTTTTTGCGAATGGAAAATTCTCAGCGATCTCTGCAGCTTCTGGCCATTTGAAGAGTCCATTACTCTTTGCTTTTTGATGTGCCCGTTTTTGTTGATTTCACTGGAAGCCCCCTCCAAGGGGCCATTTTAAAAACTTTTACTCCTTTCTTCAGAACTTTGCTGCCTGCAGTCCCTCAGAGCAGGGACCTCTACCCAGCCATGGGTGATTACTTGAGTAGAAATAATATGCAGGGGTACGGGGAAAAAGCAGGGGAATGGCACTAAGCCATGATGCTCTGCATTAAGGTTAAGGTTGGGGGAGAGTCAGTGCAGACGTGATGGGTCTTCTTCTGCCTCCTTCTGTGCAGTAACAATTCTGTGATTCTGTGATTTATCAATATGAATCCTTAAAGAAACATGTATTTGGATCAATATCCTATATGTATGTTTTTATGGAATGTGGGCATCACTGTGTTTATTGCTCATTCCAAACTGCCCATGAATCTTCAGCCAGAGGTGCCGAGTGGGTGATCCATTTGGCCTCCTCAATGGCCCCCAGCATCTCAGATGTCAGTCTTCAGCCAATTCGATTCACTCCACGTGATTCCAAGAAACGGTTGGAGGCTCTGGATACTGCAAAGGCAGTGGGCCTGATAACATTCCGGCAATAGTACTGAAGACTTGTGCTCCAGAACTTGCTGCTCCCCCAGCCAAGCTCTTCCAGTACAGTTACAACACTGGCATCTACTCGACAGTGTGGAAAATTGCCCAGGTATGTCCTGTACCCAAAAAGCAGGACAAATCCAACCTAGCCAATTACCGCCCAATCAGTCTACTCTCAATCATCAATAAAGTGATGGAAGGGGTCATCAACAGTGCTATCAAGCAGCACCTGCTCAACAATAACCTGCTCAGTGACGCCCAGTTTGGGTTTGGCCAGGGTCACTCAGCCCCTGACCTCATTACAGCCTTGGTTCAAACATGGACAAAAGAGCTGAATTCCAGAGGTGAGGTAAGAGTGACAGCCCTTGACATCAAGGCCGCATTCAACTGAGTGTGGCATCAACGGGCCCTAGCAAAACTGGAATCAATGGGTATCAGGGGGCAAACTCTCCATTGGTTGGAGTCACACCTGGTACATAGGAAGATGGTTGTGGGTGTGGAGAGTTAGTCATCTCAGCACCAGGACATCTCTGCAGGAGTCCCTCAGGGTAGTGTCCTAGGCCCAACCATCTTCAGCTGTTTCATCAATGACCTTCCCTCCATCATAAGGTCAGAAGTGGGGATGTTCGCCGATGATTGTTCAGAACCATTCACAAGTCCTCACATACTGAAGCAGTCCATGTTCAAATGCAACAAGATATGGACAATATCCAGGCTTGGGCTGACAAGTGGCAAGTAAAATTCATGCCACACAAATGCCAGGCAATGACCATCACCAATAGAAACACTCTAACCACCGTCCTTTGACATCAAATGGTCTTACCATCACTGAATCCCTGTCAACATCCTTCGGGTTACCATTGACCAGAAACTCAACTGGATTCACCACATAAACACAGTGGCTACAAGAGCAGGTCAAAAGCTAGAAATACTGTGGCAAGTAACTCACCTCCTGACTCCCCAAAGCCTATCCACCATCTACAAGGCACAAGTCAGGAGTGTGATGGAATACTCTCCAGTTGCCTTGATGGGTGCAGCTCCAACAGCACTCAGAAAGCTTGACAACATCCAGGACAAAGCAGCCCACTTGATTGGCACCACATCAACAAACATCCATTCCCTCCACCACCGACGCTCAGTAGCAGCAATGTGTACTATCTACAAGATGCACTGCAGCAATTCACCAAAAAACCTTAGACAGCACCTTCCAAACCCACAACCATTTCCATCTAGAAGGACAAGGGCAGCAGATACATGGGCACACCACCACCTGCAAGTTCCTCTCTAAGCCACTCAATATCCTGACTTGAAAATATATCACCATTCCTTCACAGTCGCTGGGTCAAAATCCTGGAATGCCCTCCCTAACGGCATTGTGCGTCAACCCACAGCATGTGGACTGCAGCGAATCAAGATGGCAGTTCACCACCACCTTCTCAAGGGCAATTATGGATGGGCAATAAATGCTGGCCCACCAGCGACGCCCATGTCCCACAAGTTAATTTTTAAAAATGAAAACACCTTGCTGAGCTGCCTTCTTATGTCACTGCATTCCATTTAGTTTTTGTTGGTTCTCCCACAGTGCTGTTGATGGGCAGTTCCAGGATTTTAAATCAGGAACAGTGAAAGATTTGCAAAATATTTTTAAGTAGGAATGATGTTTGACTTGATGTTCCCATGCCCCTGCTCCCTTGTTCCTCATAGAGGTCACATGTCAGAAAGATGCTGTTGGAGAAGCTTTGTTAAGTGCAACTCAGACAGAGCAAACATGTTGCGCCAGTGGTGGAGTGAGTTAATATTTTATGTTAAAGCAAGTGACTAACTGTTATGTATTGTAAAGCAATGCATCTCTGTGTGATTAGTCAGATGATGTGCTGTGACGTCACCAGAGGCATTCACAGGGTTTTGTCTCTCTTCCACCTTAGACTGTGATGAAGCAACACCCAACACTCAATAAACTCTGACTTGTTGGTTAAAGTAATCCATGGTGTGGCTACCTATTCTTTTACTTTTTGCTGTAGAAGAGGCTAAAGCCCCAAAATCAAAGCACTAACACTGTTAAAGGATCTGAAAATAGTGACTTCCACGGAGATGGTTGTGTTGTGGTGATGTCATTGGGCTAGTAATCCCAGACTAATTTTTTGTGGATGTGGGTTCAAATCCCACCATGGCAGCTGGTGGAATTTAATTAATTAATACATTAACCTGTAATTGAAAGCTAGTTTCAGTAATGGTGACTATTAAACTATCGTTGATGGATGTAAAAAACCATCTGGTTCACAGATGTCCTTTAAGGAAGGAAATCTGCCGTCCTTACTTGGTCTGGCCTACATGCGACTCCAGACCCACAACAACGTGGTTGACTCTTAATTGCTCTCAAGGGCAATTCGGAATGGGCAACATTTGCTGGCCTTGCCAGCAACACCCACTTCCCATGAACGATTTTTCAAAAATTTGATACAAAGATCAAATGGCTCACAAAAATTCAATTCATTTAACAGCAAACGTTCCAGTTAGCTGATGTGCCCAACTACCAATTATTTGCTAAATAAATCTACACTGAAACTAAAGTGATGTTGGAGCAATAAATTACACTGTCACCAAAACATCACATCAGTTTAGTTGAGTCCTAATGACAGTGGTGAGCAATGCAGTACAAAGGGCAATTAGGGATGGAGAAATGAAAGAATAGAAAAATAATCCAGAAAATTGGATGTCACCATTGATTTTATAGGGGCAACTGAGCCAAGTTAATAGGATTCTCACTGTTTTCGTGATGGTCATAGTGAAGCAATGTAGAGAGTTGCAGGAAATGTTGTCATGTGTAAGTAATGGCCTGAGATACTCATGCCATGATTTCCTGGAAAATCTCACACATTTAACGGTGTATGTTGTAGACATGCTGCAAGTTTTCAGTAAATTCCAGGCCAATGTTTCTTAAGCCCTGTTTCGAAATAACACACCTTTTACATTTCCCCATAAGTACCATTTCTGAATGACTGCTAAGCTTCCATTTAATTATGCAGAGTTTTATTCCGGGTGTGAATGGCTTCTAAAAATTAATTGGGATTGTTAAGATTTTACATCAGGTGCATCTGAGGAGGAAGTTAATTCTGTTAATCTATTTAAACTCAGGTCAAAGGGGATGCTGGCCTTGCTCCGCCCCTGTGTTTATATTTTGTTCGCTGTAGTACTCTATTCTACTTACTGCTAAAAATACTTTTCGTTCCTTGTTTTCAGATAACTCCATTTCATGCTTCTTTAGTAGTGTTCGTTGGAAGAACTTGGGATTCTATTACTGATCCAGCTGTTGGATATTTAATCAATAAAAGCAAATGGACAAAGATTGGGAGATTAATGCCATGGTGAGTAAGCTTTATAAATGTTTTTAAACCCCCATATCTACATGGTGATTTCCATTTTCTGATGCCAAACACTGGGAATGGGTAGATTTTCTGAAAACACATATTCTTATAGGGTGCTGAGATCCCATTATTGTCTGCATTGGTAGACTCTCAGAGAAAATGAAATGAAATGGGTAACCAGAGCAAAATTAAGAAAAACCTGAATCAATAAGAAAAACCAAAAGAAGAAACCTCTTGAATAGTGGTCAGTTGGTATAAAGGTGAAAAATAGAGGAAGATCATAGAACATAGAAAAAATACAGCACAAACAGGCTCTTCGGCCCACAAGTTGCGCTGGTCATGTCCCTACCTAGTCTTATATATAGGCTTATATATATATATATAAGCTGGAATGCTTTGTGAGAAATCCCCAACTCTAAAGATGTCAGCACAGATTTTTGCCCACTTTCCATTTGCCTGAGGTCAGGTACCAACCGACTCAAGAACAGTTTCTTCCCTGCTGCCATCAGACTTTTGAATGGACCTACCATATATTAAGCTGATCTTTCTCGTCACCCTAACTGTGACTGTAACACTACATTCTGCACCCTCCCCTTCCTTTCTCCCCCATGTACTCTATGAATGGTATGTTTTGTCTGTATAGCGCACAAGAAACAATTGTATCCCAAACATGTAACAATAATAAATCAAATCACCTCATTGTATATAAATGACAATTTGGGGTTTCATCTGGTGGACCTTTTGTCACAGCTGCTTGCCCAAGCAGTCTCTGCATGGAACAGGCATTTGGGGTCTTTTGATAGTTGGATCTAACTGACGACCATAGTAATAGCAGTCTCACTTTGACATTTTTTACAGTTCGTGATGCACTTCTGACCTGTCTTCCAATATATTTTTGAAGTAGCACAATGTATAGGAAAAATAATTTTATTCTGTTTTTGTCCTGGTACTTTAAGTGGCTTCTCTGAATGAAATATTGATCTGAATTTAGCAAGAAGTGGCAATCACTGTCGGACTGCCACTTCCCTCCTACCTTTCTCTGCCACACCAGAGCTCCGTGTTTCTGAATGGGACTTTCAATCCCTGCCTCTTTGGAAGTGCAGAGCACACCTGAAATGAAGCTGCTTCTTCGTAGCACTGGATTGTTGGGGGTGACACCCAATTTTTACAGCATCAGCTGTCATACTCTGGTAAGTAAGGAGTTTAATAAGCTATGAAGAGAAGTTAATTGTAAGGAGGTAGGGTAGGTAAGGAGGTTGGGTGGCTGTGTGGCGGGTGGGTAAGGTAGCAGCTTGATAGGGTTGTAGGTGAGTAGATGGATGAGGTGGGTTAAGTGAGTAGAAGGTTGACAGCGGGTAGATGGGTGAGATGGGTAGAATGGCAGAAGGTGAGTTGGTAGGTGGGTCGGGCATAGCCAGGTTGGGTCATGGCCAGTGAGGTCAGATTGGGAGGGTTTGTCTGCTTGGGTGGGGGAGGGGGGAGGGGGGGGGCGGAGGGCAGTGCTAGTCAAGTACGGTAGGGTGGATCTAGATGGTGGGGTCATTTCAGATAGGGTCAAAGGAGTTGAGGGGGTAGGGTGCTGTTGGAGGTCAGTGGAGAGTTGGGGTGAGAAGACGGGTAAAGGGGAGATATGGGATTGTGAGGGAAATCAGGGCAGGATTTGGGGTAATCTGGGGCAGGGGCTAGTCACTGGGTAGGAAGGGATATGAGGGGGATGGTTAGTGATTGGATTTCAGCTGTATAGTCACTTAGGAGTTGGACCAGGTTTCTTCCTGTCTAACATTTCCTGAGTAACTTTTCAATTGAGTAAATATGAAGTCCCTTACTCTAAATCAGAGTTGGAGATCTTTTTGGAGGGTTCCAGGGAGCTGGGAGATTCCTGGGCAATTTCCACAGAGACCTTGAGTTGGGATTTCTGAGCAACTCTGTTGCTCATGTTTCAGGGTACGTCCAGTCTCCAACTATCCTGAATTCATGTAGTGACTCAGGAAGCTTGATTGGAAAGGAACATGGTTTACTACATGGGGTGTAAACTGTGGTGTAAATGCACTAGTCCCTGCCTGGAACTACCGTTCAGCAGGCCATGTCTTGGCCCCACAGGAAGATCAATCAGCGATTCCTCATGGACATTGTGGGGGTTATCACAATTCAGAAGATCTTAGTCATATAAGTTATATCTCAGATGCAAAATGATCTCCCAGACACTGCAGGGAACCCACCCCAAAAGCCAAAGTGATTGCTCTTGATATGAGGGCAGCATTCGACTGAATGTGTCACTAAGATGCTTCATTAATTATCTCCATTGCATCATAAGGTCAAAAATGGGGATGTTCATGGATGATTGCACAATATTCATTACTATTCGTGACTCCTCACATACTGAAGCAATGATGTCCATATGGATCAAGGCCCAGACTACAATTGGACTTGGGCTGATAAGTAGCAAGTACCATTTAGGCCATGCAAGTGCTGAATACAATAATAATGGACAGCTGGCTCATAGAGATATGAACACCTCATTTGCAATCCTTTTACAATCCTGAATACACGTCTCCTCATTGTAATATCAAATTCAATTTTAAGCAATTTTCCAAGCAGAAAATTAAATAACATAAACAGACCTGAAGTGACCAAAGATCATTTACCTTTAATGTGCTGTGTCTTTTAAATGATCATCCATCGTCAGGGTCCAATCCTATCAACCCTGGATGACAGGTTTCATAGGCACAGGTTTGGTGTCCAATCAATCAGCTCTCAGTAAAATAGGATGGGTCTTCCATGTTCCTTTTACAACTGAGAGCTTCCATTACCCACCTCATTATTGACTGGAAACTGATTTTTCTTCCCCAGATCCCAGAAATAAACTTTTAAAGCTCAACATTCGGGATTTCTGCTTCATGTCCATCAGGTTTGCTGAGCTGGGTGCCACCGCAGATGTCCTGCTCACCAGGTCATTATAGTGCAGATAGAATCCCACTTTCCATATAGCTCCGAAACTTCTGCTTGAGTCAAACAACCAACAAAACTGTGTTATAGGGCAGGAATTGAGTGGAAAGTGTGATGTATCCATTTAATTCCCAATTGAGGGAGTTAAAATTCCTCTTTTATCACAGGTATAGGTTGAGAGACAGTAGATTTAAAACTGAGATGAGGAGGAACTACTTCTAGCAGAGGGTGATGAATGTGTGGAACTCTCTGCCCCACAGTGCAGTGGAGTCTGAATCATTAAATGGCTTCAAGAAAGAGATAGTCATATTTCTAATAAAAAGTGGGCTAAAGGGATATGGGGAACAGATAGAGAAGTGGATTTGAGACCAGAGAGAGATCAGCCATGATCTGATTGAATGGCGGAGCAGGCTCGAAGGCCTGAATTTGCCTACTCTTGCCTCAAATTCCTATGTTCCTACCTGAAGATGGACATCCTCATGCCAGTATAAAAGCTACCTTTTACAATCCTGAACACTTGTCTCCTCATTGTAATGTCAAATTCAATATTAGGCAACTTTCCGAATATACTCCATCTATAGATCGGAACAAGAGTAGGCTATTCAGCCCTCAAACCTGTTCTGCCATTTAATGGATCATATCTGATCTGCATCCTAACTTAATCCATTCATGTTGGCTCCATATCCCTTAATAACATTAGCTATCAAAAACTTATCAAGCTCATATTTAACATTCACTGAACTTGTATCTATTGTCTTTTTGTGAGAAAGTTCCAAACTTTTCTTTCCCTTTGCATGAAGTAATGTTTCCTAACTTCTCTTCTGAATAGTCTGACTCTGATTTTAGGATTAATTCCCCTTGTCCTATATTCCCCCACCAGTGGAAAAAGGTTTCTTTCTGTCTACACTGTCAATTCATTTCAAAATCCTAATATCCTGAACCAAAGCATTCCTTAGCCTTCTATTTTCCAGGGATTACATGTAACCATATCTGCCTTCAGCACTCATCCCACTGAGAGACCTAGCATTTTAGGAAGAAGAGTGATGATACATTGAGAATGTCAAGCAGTTCAGTCAGCCGAGGTATTCCATTCCTTCTGTTTGCATTTGCTCAACTGCATTGGTAGAGAGAGGTGAAATTACCTTATGACGCATGCTACTTGGCAATAACCATTGAGGTCTGTTCTTTTTACTTTTCTTTCATGTGGTTGAGAGGCGATATTCAATAACTCTTGATAAACCCATTTAATACACAAAGGGCTTGTTGTAGGTGTGAACTCCAGTTTGGGAATTTAAGTCCTCCATTGTATGAGACTCATGCTCGTAGTATTTTTTTAGAAGGAAGCCATTCGGCCCATTGAACCTGCACTGACAACAATCCCACCTAGGCCCTATCCCTGTAACCCCACATATTTACCTTGTTAGTCCCCCTGACACTAAGGGCAACTTAGCATGGTCAATCAACCTAACCTGGACATCTTTGGACTGTGTGAAGAAACCAGAGCACCCGGAGGAAACCCATGCAGACACAGGGAGAACGTGCAAACTCCACACAGACAGTGACCCAAGGCCGGAATTGAGCCCGGGTCTCTGGTCCCTGGGCGGCACGGTGGCACAGTGGTTAGACTCTGCTATGTAGCCTACCTGTTTTGGAACTAGCTGTTAGCATAGTTTATTAACAGCAGAAGTGCAGGAATGCTACATTCGGCATTCTTTCAATAATGGCGTCCTTGGAATGAGATACAGCCATCAAATTAGGAAGTGTGAAAAAATAATGGGAGCAGCTGAGAACTCAACCAGATCCTGGAGTGGCCTCTGTGGTGGACCTCAGTTGTGCCTTTGTCCTATATGGACCACCGTTGTGTGTGTTTGTCATACCTGGACACATCCCCTTCCAGTTTGGTTCCTCCCCTCAGCACCTAGTATAAAGGTGGCTGTCTCCTCCCCCTTGTTCAGTCCAGGTCGGTTATTTGTTGGGATCTGCTCCTGATTCTGTTGTGAATAAAAGCCTACACTTATATTGGCATATCGGTAGTCTTTTGCCTTATTGATAGCGCATCAATTTTATTCACAACAGTTACTAGTATGGAGCAGTTTCTAAAACCCGACAAGTTAGCATTAGACCCTCAAGAGGTTGGAGCCTCTGATAAATTTGATCATTGGTTGGACTGCTTCGAAGCATTCGTCGACACCGCTACGGCATCGACACCGACGCTGCTAAACTCCACGTGCTCCGCGCCCGGGTAAGCGAAACTGTCTATGGAATCTTCCGGGATGCTGCTACTTACGCGGACGCTATCGAACTCCTAAAAGGGCAGTTCTGAAAGAGCCCTAACGTGGTTTACGCCAGACACCTCCTAACTACCCGCAAACAGCAGCCAGGAGAATCGTGCGCCCAATTTCTGCGCGCCCTGCGAGTCCTCGCCCGAGCATGCGACTGTAAGGCTGTTTCAGCAGCTCAGAACACGGAGGATCTGATCCGCGACGCCTACGTTGCGGGCATTGAGTCTACATACATCCAGCACCGTCTGCTGGAACAAGATGACCTAGACCTCCGGAAAACGGCCACGATGGCTGAAACGTTAGAAGCAGCCTCCCATAATCTCGGGTCTTACCTTGGATCCCGTTCCACCGACGGCTCCACTGCGACGGCTGCTCCAGCAGGGCCCAAATGTTACTTTTGTGGCCTCCCTAAGCACCCTCGGCGTCACTGCCCGGCAAAGGACGCGATTTGCTCCGGATGCGGTAAGCTAGGCCACTTTGTTAAAGTCTGCCGAGCAAAGCCGCTTCTGAAGACTCGTGGAGCCATGTGTGCTCCGAGGGCGCGGCCATCTTTGATGCAGGCGGCGGCTGCGCGCGAATCGCCATCTTTGATGCGGTCACCGGAAGTGCGGGAATCGCCATCTTTGATGCGGTCACCGGAAGTGCGGGAGTCGCCATCTTTGAGACTGGCATCAAGGCAAGCTGAGCAGGAAGCTTCATCCGTGACATCATCAGACGGCGACGAAGATGGATTCTTCTTTTATTCAACAGTGGCATCGATTTGCCTGGACCAGTCGCAGCCACATCAACTCTCCAAGTCCATAATGGAGATCAAGGTAAATGGTTATGCAGAAAACTGCCTGTTTGACTGTGGGAGCACGGAAAGTTTTATACACCCTCGCACAGTGCGTCAATATACCCTTCCCGTGCGACCCTGGAGCCAGACCATCTCCATGGCCTCGAATTCTCACTCAGTGGAGGTCCTCGGGTGCTGCTTGGTGACGCTGACGGTACAGGGCACAGTCTACGAGCGTTTTCGGCTCCTCGTGCTGCCGCGACTCTGCGCAGCTGTACTGCTGGGGTTAGATTTCCTCAGCCATCATAGAAGCGTCGTCCTGCAGTACGATGGCCCTTATCTCCCGCTCTCCGTCTGCAAGGCGCCGTCACGGCAGCGCCCCTCGCGCACCACCTGCAGTCTCTCGACCCTCAAGATCACCCCCCCCCCCCGTTATTTGATAACCTCACCCCGGATTGTAGGCCTATAGCCACCAAGAGTAGGCGCTATAGTGCGGATGACCGGGCCTTCATTCGGTCCGAGGTACAACGTTTGCTCCAGGAAGGGATTATCCAGGCCAGCACCAGCCCCTGGAGGGCGCAAGTGGTCGTAGTTAAATCGGGGAAGAAACACCGCATGGTGATTGACTACAGCCAGACCATAAACAGGTATACCCAACTAGATGCATATCCTCTTCCCCGTATCGCGGACATAGTCAACCGCATCGCGCACTATAGGGTTTTTTCAACCATCGATTTGAAATCGGCTTACCACCAGCTCCCTATCCGCTCGGAGGATCGCCCATACACTGCCTTTGAGGCGGATGGCCGCCTCTACCAGTTCCTCCGAGTCCCCTTTGGTGTCACCAATGGGGTCTCAGTCTTCCAACGGGCCATGGATCAAATGGTGGACCAGCACGGACTACGGGCCACTTTCCCGTATCTGGATAACGTCACCATCTGCGGCCATGACCTGCAGGACCATGATGCCAACCTACAAAAATTCCTTCGTACGGCCACTCTCCTGAACCTCACATACAATGAGGCGAAGTGTGTTTTCCGGACACGCCGCCTCGCCATCCTTGGGTACGTGATAGAAAATGGTGTCCTTGGCCCCGACCCAGCCCGTATGCGTCCCCTTATGCAGCTTCCCCTCCTTACTACCCTCAAAGCACTGAGGAGATGCCTGGGCTTCTTCTCCTATTATGCCCAGTGGGTTCCCCGTTACGCAGATAAAGCCCGTCCGCTCCTAAAATCGACCTCTTTTCCCCTGGCGGAGGAGGCCTGTCGGGCCTTCGATGACATCAAAGCGGACATCGCGAAGGCCGTGATGCACGCTGTGGACGAATCCATCCCATTCCAAGTGGAAAGTGATGCGTCTGACTTTGCCCTAGCTGCCACCCTTAACCAGAGGGGCCGTCCGGTGGCCTTCTTTTCCCGGACCTTACAAAGCCCTGAGATTCGACACTCCTCGGTCGAGAAGGAGGCCCAGGCCATCGTGGAAGCCGTCCGGCACTGGCGCCATTATCTTGCGGGCCACGATTCACCTTAATTACGGACCAGCGGTCAGTTGCCTTCCTGTTTAACACCAGGCAAAAGGGCAAGATTAAGAATGACAAGATCTTGCGGTGGAGGATTGAGCTCTCCACCTACAGATATGACATCATGTACCGGCCCGGGAAGCTCAATGAGCCCCCAGACGCCCTGTCCCGTGGATCATGTGCCAGTGCCCAACTAGACCAGCTACAGTCCCTCCATAACGACCTCTGTCACCCGGGTGTCACCAGATTTCTCCATTTTGTCAAGTCCCGTAACCTGCCCTTCTCCCTTGAGGAAGTCCGGACGATTACCAGGCAATGCAGGGTCTGCGCTGAGTGCAAACCGCAGTTCTACCGGCCAGGTAGGGCGTACCTTGTAAAGGCCACTCGCGCGTTCGAGCGCCTTAGCGTTGATTTTAAAGGCCCCCTCCCCTCCTCTAACCGCAATGTTTATTTCCTGAATATCATTGACGAATACTCACGTTTCCCTTTTGCCTTCCCCTGCTCGGACATGACCACGGCTACAGTGATTCGGACCCTGAACAAGCTCTTCACCCTGTTCGGCTTCCCAGCCTATATTCATAGCGACCGTGGGTCCTCTTTCATGAGTGACGAGCTGAGGCAGTACCTGCTCGCCAAAGGCGTTGCCTCCAGCCGCACCACTAGCTATAACCCCAGGGGCAATGGTCAAGTAGAGCGGGAGAACGCAACCATCTGGAAGGCCGTTCTATTAGCGTTACGGTCTAGGGGCCTTCCAGTCAGCCGTTGGCAAGACGTCCTTCCGGACGCATTACATTCCATTAGGTCACTCTTGTGCACAGCGACCAATACGACCCCTCACGAGCGGATGTTTTCATTTCCCAGGAAGTCCTCCTCGGGTACTTCGCTCCCGGATTGGCTGATGTCCCCGGGACCCGTCCTGCTTCGGAAGCATGTCCGGACCCATAAGGCAGATCCCTTGGTCGAGGAGGTCCAACTGCTCCATGCTAATCCCCAATATGCTTATGTAGTGTACCCTGATGGGCGGGAGGACACGGTTTCTGTCCGTGACTTGGCACCCACGGGTGCCCCGGAGGTCACCACGTCCTTCTGCCCCACGGTCCCTGGTGTCGTCCATTCGGAGACTGCTACGCCTCTTCCTCCCTCAGTCCCTGTCCCCAATGTAGTGCGCCCAGAGCCTGTTGCAGCCCCCCACCCCCCAGCTCTGGTTCCCACTGTTCCCCATATGCCACCAGGGCCACTGCTCATTCCTCTCGCCCCTATGTACAGCTCGCTTGAGTCGCCGGAGCCGTCGCCACGCAGTACCCGACGACTGGACGGGACGACGGATCGGTCCGCTTCACACCACCCAGCGCCTTCTCTCGACGCTCACTGTACGGAGCCTGGGCCGACATCGCTCCCTGCTCGGACGACTCTGCGACCTGCACTACGACGATCGCGACGACGGATCAAGCCACCGGTTCATCTGGACTTGTGATATTGTTTCCGCTTCACCCCCGTGTTGTTTTTTTTAAAAAGGAAGGGGTGAATGTGGTGGACCTCAGTTGTGCCTTTGTCCTATATGGACCACCGTTGTGTGTGTTTGTCATACCTGGACACATCCCCTTCCAGTTTGGTTCCTCCCCTCAGCATCTAGTATAAAGGTGGCTGTCTCCTCCCCCTTGTTCAGTCCAGGTCGGTTATTTGTTGGGATCTGCTCCTGATTCTGTTGTGAATAAAAGCCTACACTTATATTGGCATATCGGTAGTCTTTCGCCTTATTGATAGCGCATCAGCCTCAGAGTCAATGGCATGTAAACATGAACTTGGAGTGACCCTGTATTCCATTCATTCATGATGTGGAGATGCCGGCGTTGGACTGGGGTGAACACAGTAAGATTTTTAACACCAGGTTAAAGTCCAACATGAATGTCCATTCATTCAAACAGAACATTTGGAAACAAAAACTGATATCGCTGTGGTTTTCTTTTTATTGGGAATACATTGCATCATATTCATTGCAAAGCAATTGCCCTTTTATAAATAGTGCAATACTTTCAGTTAGCAGTTGTTTCAAAATAAAGATACTAATTATTTGAATAAAGTAAGCAAGGTTGAAAGTAGTATAGTGACTGAAAAATGCAATAATGCAACTGCTCACACCAGGGTGTATTTCATAGGTGAATAATTAGATTATCGAGAGACTCGTTCTTGTATTCATTTTATTATGCTTCAATGCAAAGCTGGCTCCATACTTTACATAGAATTCATTTCAATGTGGCAGAGAAGGTTTCCTGATGCTAATATTGCTATTTAGCCTTTTATGTCAAAGAATACAGCTCCTCAGAGTGGAAATTAAAGAGCTTTCATTGAAGATTCTTAAAAATGTTCATTTATTTTTGCGGGAGGTTCATTCATTCAATAGGCTCTTGATCCGTCATTGACAGGAAGAATATATTTTGAAAACTCATGAAGACACTTAATATTGCTTTTTTGGGTGCTATAGCACCGGAAGCTCAACTTTCTCCTGATGTTAGTGCTGGTTCATGGACTCCTGTACAGTAGCCAGAATAGAATAAGATTCCTCTTTTGGGGCTTTATGTAAGCAACATTTGAAGAGAGGTGTTGGTACACAATGAGCAATTCCTCAAAACTACTCTATTCCTGGAACAGTAACAAATATTATGCATGGAGTTTATTATTAAACCCGGTTTTATATCAAAAAATGACTTTATTTATTGAGTGGGCTGAAAGCACAGGATAAGTTTAAAAAGACCAACAACATTTAAAGTAGCTAAGTAGCAGTTCTTAAGATGGCCAAACATTTACGTGACTACACCTTGTAATTTACAAAGCCATCAGAAATGAGCCATGCTACCTGGAAATAGCCACCAGACACAATCAACTTAAGTGAAGGTAAATGACCCATTCCCCAAACCATTTGCAGATATCCAGACATTGGCATTGATTCCCTGACCTTGAGGGTGGCTGGGATTCTCTGGTCCTGCAGTTGTGGATGGAAATTTGGTTGAGTGTCAAATTCTCCGTTTTCGATGGCAATGGTGACAGGGCATACAACTTTGGAGAATTCCCGCCATAATCTCTATTTCAGGTAGGTGCAGACCAAACTGTTAAACTCAATCACTTTGGACAGTGAACCCCTGGCCAGTGGACCCCTGGCTGAGAAGGAAAAAGTTTAAAGTTTATTTATTAGTGTCACAGGTAGGCTTGCATTGCTGCAATGAAGTTACTGTGAAAATTCCCTAGTTGGCACCTCTGGGTACACTGAGGGAGAATTTAGCATGTCCAACTCTCCTAACCTGCACGTCTTTGGACTTTGGGAGGAAACCGGAGCACCCGGAGGAAACCCATGCAGACACGAGGAGAACATGCAGAATCTACACCGACAGTGACCCAAGCCGAGAATCGAACCTGGGTCCCTGGCGCATTGAGGCCGCAGCTCTAACTGCTATGCCACCCTGGTGCCGCCGTGCCACTGTGCCACCTTGGAACTCCACCAGCCACATAATCTAATCATGCTGAACACCATGGGTGGGATTTCATGACCTCACTCATCCCGAAACTGTAAAATCCTGCCCAAGGTCAATGGACCTTCACATTGTCCGCCCCTTGTCCTCTCCTATTCCCGTAGCGGGCAGAGCGGTAAAATTCCGCCCCATGTAATCTAATCAATATGAACAATGGACCTGGAATGAAAGTACCCTAGCTTGCTGTGACTATATTTAGTAACTGGCCAGTTTGTGAATGGAGGTCATGTGATAAGCTAGCTAACCTTTTGCACTTGTGGACACAGTTCATTCTAGGGCCACTCAGAGACCAGAAAGAGACAGAAAGTTGATAACAGTGGAGAGATAACTTGCAGTCACTTTCTCTCTCTCTGTCCAGGCATTCTGCAAGTGTATTGCCTGCTGGTACTCCGATCAATCAAATGCTGCAAGCAGCATATTCAATGTAAACCAAACAGCTTCTGACTACAGAGGAAAACACAGTAAGAAGTCTCACAACACCAGGTTAAAAGTCCAACAGGTTTATTTGGTAGCAAATACCATAAGCTTTCGGAGCACAGCTCGTTCGTCAGATCTGTTGGCACAGAGCTGTGCTCCGAAAGCTTATGGTATTTGCTACCAAATAAACCTGTTGGACTTTAATCTGGTGCTGTGAGACTTCTTACTGTGCTTACCCCAGTCCAATGCCGGCATCTCCACATACAGAGGAAAAGACAGAAATCATCTATCAATATTGTAAATAATCCAAACAGATCACTGAACTTAACCCAAAACTGTCCAGGTCATTGGTCGATGTGGTGAACCATTGTTGGTTCCCACCAGGTAGTGCTGAGCCAGGGTCTGGCCAGTACTATGAGTCTGTATATATGTTACTGTTGGGGTTAGGGTTGGGCTGTTCTACATGTTACTGTTGGGGTTAGGGTTGGGCTGTTCTACCTGTAATATAGTTCTTATGGTACATCCCAGTCGGGCTCCGCCTCCTGGGGGAGGTATAAAGGTCACTGCTCTGTCTGGGACCCTTTAGTCTGGGATCGTGTGTTATATATGGTAGCTCTATTGTTGTAGTCAATAAAAGCCTTTATTTCCCCGAGTACCTCTAGCCTCGTGAGTTATATCGTGCATCAGTCGATAGGATCCGTATATGATTGGCTTTCTTTTGGAACTCTTAAGCAATTTAACTTGCCATCCTCCTTTGTGTGTGTGTGAATCTTTTGAATGCATGTGTGAGTGCTGGTTGGAGCTTTTTTACATTTTTACATATTGGATGTTAAGAATAATTACTACTATTACTTTTTTCTTTTAAAACTTACAAGGTAACCTGTGTGCGTATGTTTGGGGGATGGTAGGGAGGGGAGGAGAGAGGGGGGGAAAGGTAGGCGTGGGGAGAGAGCGGTGGGAAGGGGCCGTGAGGCCTTGAGTGAGAGCAGGGGTGGGTGGTGGGGTGGGGGGGCAGATATGTGTTTGTGAGAGGAGAGCATATGTGTGCACGTGAGAGAGAAAGGAGAACATGTGTGTGCATGTAAGAGGGGGTAAAGTGTGGCTGTGTGTGTGTGAGAGAGAGCGTGACCGGAGAGTATGTGTGATGTACGTGAGAGAGAGGAGAATGTGTCTGTGTATGAGAGAGAGAGAGAGGAATGAATGTGTCTGTAAGTCTGGCTCACTTCCAGTCTCAGGGGTCTCATTCATCCTCCCCTCCACACACCAACCGGCACTCTCACAGTGAGTGAGGGTGAGTGACTGGGCACCCCGAGACTGGAAGTGAGCTGGACACACATCCTCACTCTCTCACACTCTAAAGGTCATACTTATTTATCACTCCTTTAAAAAAATTATCAATTGTTCTTATTTGGCTCAGCAAGTTGTTTCTTTTCATAACTCAGCTTTTATTTCTGAAATTCATGTTTAATATTATGCCAAACCTTATCTTTCCAAAATTTGTTCATCTGCCCCTAGATTAAGAAAACAAATGGACACGTGACCCATCCCCCCCATGCGAAAAGGTTGGACAAGCCTGGCCTAGACTGATCATAAGATCATAGGTACTTGGAGTAGAGTTGGCCATTCTGGCCATGGTACCTGTTCTGCCATTCAATAACATCACTGATTGTGGCCTATTGCATGGACCGTTAGTATAGTTGCCTCTTTACTATAAAATTGTGTGTATTCTGTCCAACACTCATTATGAATCATTTTGATTTTTGGTGGTAATATGTGTTAAGAACCCTGCTGATGTCAAATGCAAAGGTATCCCAAAACCCAGAAGAGTAATTTAAACACCAAATCTTTGTGGTGTATATTTTCAATTTGCTATAATATGAGAAAAGATATGCAAACCAGGGAGGAACAGTCAAGTCTTGTTGTGATCAATGAATAAAAAATATTTAACTTAAAAGAAAACACATGACAAGCTCTATAATGCACTACACCAGTACACTTAACTACATTAATGGCTATATACACACAGTATCTCAGAAGTTACCCCTTGTTCCCAACTATTTATGTTTCCTGAACTCTGAAAAATGCCCCGCCTGCCTTTTCCCAAACAACATCCAATATTATATAACACTATGAGCTAAATCCAGCAGTTAGTTACCATCTCCACAGGTTATTTCCTAAGTTTAGGAAAGCCATCTTCAGTATTCATTAAGAGATTCTTCTCTGCTCGAATTTAGATTTTAAACAGCAGCCTTTCAGCAATGGCTTGTTTTTTTTTGGGAGAACCTGCTTTCTGTAGCTGAGCGTGACTATAATGATGGCTGCTTCTCTCCCTTCTTCTCCAGTTATCTTCCCATGGGTATACTGTTTTTTTCCCTTTGATGTTACTCACTCTGTGGACCAGGCTTGTAGCATGTAGGTACTAATGCACTTATATTTCCAATGTGAAGTCACCTCCTCTGTACACCATTGTTTTCCCCTCATCACTTAGGTAAATACTAATTCACATCTCAAAAAGACCCCTACAAACAGCTATACTTATTGGTTCCCCTTTTATCCCATTTCTTTATTTTATTTTAATCCCAATTTAATTCTTTAATCTTGATTTCCCCCAATTCTTAACATATATAACAGATGATATCAGAGATACAGTTTCCTGAGCCCTATTCACAATTGGGTCTTGGGCCTTATTGGAAGAAATCTGCTGAGCTGTGGGTGCCTGTTGGGATTCCTAAGGTAACTTGCTAGTTTTCTCTTGACCAATTTGGCTCACTGCTGCCTCAGATAGGTCCAGAGAGGCAGAAGGAGGTGGCTCAGTGTGGACTAGCAAATGATCTACAGTAGCATTGTGCAGCTAGAAGCAATGTTCCTGCTTCTCCTGGCCCCAACATTAAGATGCATTAAAAAGAATAGACCTTATTTATGTTGGTAGCCTCAAACTCCCCCTTTAAGATAAAATTGAATACATTCAGTTTCTAACCATTTTTACTGAAGGGTATTTGGACAGACATCAGGCAACTCATTACCATATACAAATCATCTAATATCAGGTGACTACCAGATATGCTTGAATATCACTCAAATTTCTATGGTGTTGGACATATTCTAGGTGTCCTTGGAAGCAGGATCTCAAAATTAAATCATTTTGCACCTGAAAAATGGACAACACGAGGCCCAATTTCACCTCCCTATTTGTTTAATCTGAAAGTTTTTAAGGTGACATAAATAATTAGTGTTATCTTCTATCTAAATAGTAAAAAGGAATCTGTAACTCAAGAGTGTACCTGAAAACTGAACAAAGCAGTTGTGTCTAAAGGCTAACCGATTTCTGGAAGTGACCAAATTCAGAATAGTGAACGGTTTGCAAATTCAGATTTCTATGCCATAGGCTATGCCAATATTGATCTGCTTAATCCATGCAGCTCGGGTAAGCCATTTTTTGTACCATGTCTCAGGTCCCTGATTCGTCATTATCCTCAGTGTGACATAATCAAATTAGTTTCCAAGGAAACTTTGGTGTAAACATATCCAGTATAAACATCTGGACTTGAAACCGCATGATTTATGGCATTAATCACAGCCTTCCAGGAATTTTTGGGCTAACACTCAGCATGGAGATGTCTTACCCTCATGAACAGTCTGAGTGCAGTGGAGAATACATGAAAATAAATGTCAGAAAATATGATCAGCCCAATTCATGTTCATGCTGTCCATTGGAAGATTAGATGGTGTCATTTCATATCATCAGCCACACTGTATGTTGCCTCTCTGCCCTGGCCATTTGAAGATGGTAAGAGTTTTAACAACACCAGGTTAAAGTCCAACAGGTTTATTTGGTAGCAAATACCATTAGCTTTCGGAGCGCTGCTCCTTCGTCAGATGGAGTGGAAGCACATTTCCACTCCATCTGACGAAGGAGCAGCGCTCCAAAAGCTAATGGTATTTGCTACCAAATAAACCTGTTGGACTTTAACCTGGTGTTGTTAAAACTCTTACTGTGTTCACCCCAGTCCAACGCCGGCATCTCCACATTTGAAGATGAGCATATTAACGATGGTAGCAATGGCATTTTGTAACTATCATATCCCATTTTGGTAGGTAAGGAATTGGCAGCAGTTGTATTGTATGTTGTATAAACATTGTGCTGTTGAAGTTTCTTTGTTACTTTAAATTCATATTCTGGTATGCATTATTGCAAAATTCCCGTACATAGCTTTCAGTTGAAGAAACAAAGTAACATGCTGCCCACCATGTGAACTCCTTTCCACTAGAGGGTGACATGGTGGCACAATGGTTAGCATTGCTGCCTCACAGCTCCAGAGACCCGGGTTCAGTTCTGGCCTTGGGTGACTGTCTGTGTGGAGTTTGCACGTTCTCCCCGAGTCTGCATGGATTTCCTCTGGGTGCTCTGGTTTCCTCCCACAGTCCATAGATGTTCTGATTAGGTGGACTAGCCATGATAAATTGCCCTTTAATGTCCCAAGATATGTAGGTTAGATGAATTAGCCATAGGAAATGTGTGGGGTTACAGGGATAGAGCAGGGGAGAGAGCCTGGTTAAAATGTTCTGTCAGAGAGTTGTGCAGAGTCGATGGGCCGAATGGCCTCCTTCTGCACTGTAGGGAATCTTTGACTCTACGATCTGTTACATGACTCTTGATTATCTGGAGGATCTACAAGCATTTGTAATTACAGGACTGAGGACTATAAATACATCTGTCAGATTCCCCTGTTCATACAACTGCATTTGTTTCCAGTTTTTGCAATGTCTGCATCGTAGTTTCAGTTAATGACCTCACTTTCAATATATCCTGTTTGTTTTTTTCAAAGAAGTTACACATTGTACCTGTTTTAGTGTGTCTAGGTTTGGATGATTTCTTCTCAAAGTACATTCTTGGAAGGGTCTGTGTCTACAATATAGCATAATAGTTGAATTATTGCCTATTAAAAAAGCAAAACAAAAATAGTAAATTACTAGCATAATTCAAGCTATTAGGTCGAGAAAAATGGTGAGCAAGGAACATTGGAAAGAAATGTTAAGGCATCTCACCCACCTGAGACCTCACTCACTTACTATCTTGCCCATTTACCCACCCTACCCATCCAGTCACTAACTAAACCCTTACCCACCTCACCTATCTTGCATACCCTACCCACTTAGCTACTTCCATCCCTCACCTACACACTCTACTACTGTACCCATTCACTCATTCATCCTTTCACTAACATTCAAAGTGGACCTCTAAACTTACCATACACCAGCTAGTGTTATAAAAACAGATGATGTACTGTCTTCCCTACTCTGCTGCAATGGAGCTCTTTGAGGGACGCTGTGCTCCACATTTCTGGGAAAGCTGGGCATGGGAGATCCTGGAAGAAATGCAGAACAGCATCAAGTTAGGGGAATGTTTGAGCAGAGTGGCAATCCAATGATGATTATCATTCCTCAGAAGATCCAGGTCATAACCTAGATTGACAGTTCAGGATTGTACAGAGGGAGCCTCACATCGTTGACATTGCTGACGTTTGGATCAGAAGCTAAACTGAGGCCATCTCTGTCTGTTTAAATGAATGTTAAAGTGGGAACCTCCCCTCTGCTCCCATCCTTAATCAATATTTTTCCTTCCGTTTACAAGAAGAAGAAAGACATTAACAGGTAATTTATCTCACTGCTATTTGTGGACCCTTCTTGTGTCTTTTCTGTTTAACTATATAATAATAGTGACTACCCTCTAAAAGTAATATTGAAGAACTTTGAGGTGACCTTTAGATGTGGAATCTACTATACAAACATGTTTTTATCATAACATTACATTAGGAAGCTACATGAATTTTTTTTCTTAAATTCATAAAAATGACAAAACTGTAAAAATAAATTTTAAATATTTTAATCTCTTGGACTTAATTTATTTTTATTGCTTTTATATATTATGTATTAAGTCTTCCAGAGGTTTTTTGATTTGATTTATTATTGTCACACTGTATTAGTATACAATGAAAAGTATTGTTTCTTGCGTGCTATATAAAGCATACCATACATAGAGAAGGAAAGGAGAGGGTGCAGAATGTAGTGTTACAGTCATAGCTAGGATGTTGAGAAACATCAATTTAATGCGAGGTAGGTCCATTCAAAAGTCTGATGGCAGCAGGGAAGAAGCTGTTCTTGAGCCAGGTGGTATGTAACCTCTGACTTGCGTATCTTTTTCCTGTTGGAAGAAGGTGGAAGAGAGTATGTCCAGGGTGCATGGGGGTCCTTGATCATGCTGGTTGCTTTTCCGAGGCAGTGGGAAGTGTAGACAGCGTCGATGGATGGGAGGCTGGTTGCGAGATGGACTGGGCTTCGTACACAGTTTCTTGCAGTCTTGGACAGAGCAGGTGTCATACCAAGCTGTGATACAACCAGAAAGAATGCTTTCTGTGGTGCATTTGTAAAGATTGGTGAGAGTTTGTAGCAGACGTGCCAAATTTACTTCGTCTTCTGAGAAATTGGAGGCATTGGTGGGCTTACTTAACGGTGGCTTTGGTGTGGAGGGACCAGGACAGGTTTTTGGTGATATGGACACCTAGAAACTTAAAGCTCTCAACCATTTCCACTTTGTCCCTGTTGATGTAGACAAGGGCATGCCCTGCACTACACTTCCTGAAGTCAATGGCTATCTCCTTCATTTTGTTGACATTGAGGGGGAGATTACTGTCGTTGCATCAGTTCACCAGTTTCTCTATCTCTTTCCTGTACTCCGTCTTGTCATTGTTTGAGATCCGACCCACTACGGTGGTGTCATCAGCAAACTTGAAAATCGAATTGGAGGGAAATTTGGCCATATAGTCATAGGTGTATAAGGAGTATAGTAAGGAGCTGGGGACACAGCCTTGTGAGGCACCATCATTGAGGATGTTCATGGAGGAGGTGTTGTTGCCCATCCCTAATTGGTTCTCTAATCGGAAACTGGAAAAACCCTGGAGTGGAGGATGGAGTTGGGGGGTGTGGGGGTGGGTGCAGTGATAACAGTTTGATCAAGTTATGATGGGAAATTTGAAATCCAAGGTCTGTATCTTCTTCTGCCTGTGCCTTATACTTTTATTATTCAACTTGTAAATAAATCTGACCATTATTGTTAGCCCATAAGCATTGACCTGATGGTTTGAAAAAGAAAGGCCTGAATTTATACAGTGCTTTTCACAATCTTGGGACATTCCATTGCATTTTACAACAAATTAAATCATTCTGAAGTCCAATCACTGTTGTAATGTTTGGTGTTTTTCAGAAAACATAACAACTACATGTTTAATTAATTCAATGTCCTCATCACAATTAACGTGAAATTCTTAATTCTGAGGTCTCCATCACAGTCCTGGATTGCTAATGATTCTAATTTTAGTTCTTAAGAAATTTGGTCTGCATATGGAACCTTATTTTGATATGGGAACAAGACAATTTGTCGAGAGAGCATCTAAACTGTAGCACTTGGGGCACCCGAAGTTGCAGAGGATAGAGGATGCAAAGCCATATAGAATTTGTAGCAAAGGACCAGGTCTTTAAATTAATATGTTGGAGAGCCATTGGTGAAGATGGGAATGATAATTGAATTGAAACTAACACAGTATTGGCGCTATCAAAGAAACCTTTTGCATGAATACATCTAGACAAGTTAGCTCTGGTAGACAGGATGTTTCCCTGTGACTGTGTAACTTTCCATTTTAAGTGTGGTATTTTTAAATCACAGGATACAATGAGAAAACTGAGCTCATGATGAAAAGTAGATCCTTAACGTATCTTAAATCAAGTTTAGCCTAGTTTCGTTTAGCTTAGTTTAAGTCTAATCTAGTTAAGCAAAGGGTGATTTAGTCTGTAAAATGAGAATGGACATGACATGCTAGAGGCAAAATTAATATGAAATAAAATACTGATCTTATTGCAGGTTTCCTCAAGTAAAGAAAAGACTAAAGTACCTTGTCAAATCATAATATTCCCAAATTATAGGTTACTTTTCTGAAACATAGCCATTGTGTAGGCAATTGAACGTAGCAATGTTCCATAAATAATAAATGAAATTAGTAATGAGTTGATCTGTTTTTGTGTGTGTTACAACAATGCCCGTGAGGGAACAATAAACTAAAATAACCAAATTTACTGAATGACTCTCAAATTACCATTAAGATTCAAGGGGACGATTCTCCCCGCCCGCTACGCTGCTCTAGCAGCACCACGGGCCGGGAGACATCAGCAGAAGCCATTTAGCATCCTCCCTGCGTTTCCGGCTGCTGGATTTCTGGTGTCGTCAGCTCTGCACCAGAAATCAGCGCAGAGCTGATTTGAATATAGAAGTCTGCATTTCAATCTTATTAGCAGGCCCAGGACTGAAGTCTCTGGGCCCGCTAGCCTCTCCCACCCCACCAGGAATGGTTCACTCCATCGGGGTTTACAACAGCTCCCCACTAACGGGGAGGGGGGCCATGGAGGCCCCACAGGAGGTTGGAGTGAGGGGTGGGGGGGGGGGCTGCCCTCTGTGCATTGCCAGTCTGGCAGTGTGTCATGTCCATTCTCAGCCTTGCCCCCCGGTCCCATGGCACTGCACATGGGGAAAAGTGGCAATGCTCAGCGGGCACCTTGGAACTGCCCAGCAGGTATCGGTTGGTGATCACAATGGGTAGGTTGTTGGGGGGAGCTGTCCTGAAGAGCTTCGGGGGGCCAGCAATCAGGGGGGGTCAGAGGGCCAGAAATGCAGGGGTTGCTGTGTGCGATTGGGAGGCCGGCAGTGCAGGGCTACTGTGCATGCGCAGATCTCGGCGCTGACAGATCAGCACATGTGCAGTGGCCCACTCAATGCTATGCTACCGGCATCTCCAGTGTGAATAGGCCTCGGCCCCTGATTTTTATCGTGATTCACGCTAGGGCACTCTGCAGTGCTCAGAGTGTGGGAGATTCGTTTTGAAAATCCCGCTAAGAAAAACAGCGGGATTTACTCCAGTTGTTACGCGAATTCGGCACTTAGAATTTTTTTGGGAGAATCCCAGCCCAACTTCTTGTTGCTTTTACTTTAACATGTATCAAATGCATATTAAATATGAATTAACAGGCAAATGATACTTCAAATAGAAAGGTGAATTTCACTTTAAATAGACAATGCAACAAATATACATCTTATGCAATCTTAAGCAGCCCCATAACTCCACTTCTAACTACACAGTTCCATGGTGTACTGTTCTTTATTCATGATGTGGAGACGCCGGCGTTGGACTGGGGTGAACACAGTAAGAAGTCTCACAACACCAGGTTAAAGTCCAACAGGTTTATTTGGTAGCAAATACCATAAGTTTTCGGAGCACTGCTCCTTCGTCAGATGGAGTGGAAATGTGCTCTCAAACAGTGCAAACAGACAAAATCAAGTTGCAGAATACTGATTAGAATGCGAATCCTACAGCCAGCCAGGTCTTAAAGGTACAGATAATGTGGGTGGAGGGAACATTAAACACAGGTTAAAGAGATGTGTATTGTCTCCAGACAGAACAGCTAGTGAGATTCTGCAAGCCCAGGAGGCAAGCTGTGGGGGTTACTGATAATGTGACATAAATCCAACATCCCGGTTTAGGCCGTCCTCATGTGTGCGGAACTTGGCTATCAGTTTCTGCTCAGCGACTCTGTGCTGTCGTGTGTCGTGAAGGCCGCCTTGGAGAACGCTTACCTGAAGATCAGAGGCTGAATGCCCGTGACTGCTGAAGTGCTCCCCCACAGGAAGAGAACAGTCTTGCCTGGTGATTGTCGAGCGGCCTTCACGACACACGACAGCGCAGAGTCGCTGAGCAGAAACTGATAGCCAAGTTCCGCACACATGAGGACGGCCTAAACCGGGATGTTGGATTTATGTCACATTATCAGTAACCCCCACAGCTTGCCTCCTGGGCTTGTAGAATCTCACTAGCTGTTCTGTCTGGAGACAATACACATCTCTTTAACCTGTGTTTAATGTTCCCTCCACCCACATTGTCTGTACCTTTAAGACCTGGCTGGCTGTAGGATTCGCATTCTAATCAGTATTCTGCAACTTGATTTTGTCTGTTTGCACTGTTTGAGAGCACATTTCCACTCCATCTGACGAAGGAGCAGTGCTCCGAAAGCTTATGGTATTTGCTACCAAATAAACCTGTTGGACTTTAACCTGGTGTTGTGAGACTTCTTACTGTGTTCTTTATTCACCCAGGGTAGGTCAGAATCCTATATGACAGCAACTTTCACCTCTGATTTCACAACTATGATTATCATCAGCAAGGTATACTTCTGTGAGCCCTTTGTACCTTGGGTCATAACAGTCCTAAAGGTATAGTTTTTCAGAGTTCCTTTTCAACCAACCAATAACACCCCTGTTCACAGTTTGGCCACTTTTGGAAAAAATACCCAGCTCTTTAGCATAAATTTTAAACCTTTTATGGTCAGCTTGCACATTGCCTCTGAGATCTCCTGTCTCCTTTCGTGCAAAGGGTAAAAATGACTCCTCCTGAGAGTGATTTGCTTTTTCTCCTCACAGGAATTCTCTATGTTCCCCTTTCTGCCTTTCCTGCTTTCTCTTTGTGTCTGCATCGGTGCCTTCACTCTGCAACTCCCCTGCTTGTAGCTCTCTGTGTCTGAACACATGTCATCTGTATCTTAACTTCCTTCCTGTTGTTACTGCTTCCAGGTTAAGGGTCACCAGGTAACATGGCCAAGAAAGGTACAATTGATCCCATTACAATTAATACAAATTCTTAAACTCTCAATTGAAATGATCAATTTCAAACTTTTTCAAAAATGATTACAGACTCCACAGACATTTTAAAGAAATTACAAAGTCTCTTGACTGCTGCTTTTGGGTCAAAAGTGCGTATTGATCAATATACACAGTGATCATCTTTGAATAGTGTACTGGAATTATTAACATGACTTGAATTGCTGCAGTCATGTGTTGCATGTACATCCACAGTGCAGTTCCAGGATTTTGACCCAGCAACAGCGAAGGAACATAATATAGTTCCAATCAGGATGGTGTGTGTCTTGAAGGGAGCTTACAGTTGATGGTGTTCTCCTGTGTCTGCTGCCTTTGTCTTCCTAGGGGGAAGAGATTGTGGGTTTGGAAGGGGCTGTCAGAGAAGCCTTAATAAGTTACAGCAATGCATATTGTAGATGTCTGCACTGCTGCTACTGTGTGTCGGTGGTGGAGGGAGGCAATGTTTCAGGCGATGGATGGGGTATATACACACAAATCTTTAAGCTGGCAGCATAGCTTAAGAAGAGTATTAAAAATACATTTGGGATCCTTGGCTTTATTTATAGTGGAATAAAGTACAAAAGCAATAAGTTATAAGTTTTTGCAGCAGTGGGGGGGGGGGGGGGGGCGGTGAGAGGGGGGGTGCGAGAGGGCAGCAGCAGCGGGTGAGGGAACCAGTGAGAATAGCAGTGGGTGAGAGGAGCAGCAGTGAGAATAGCAGTGGGTGAGAGGAGCAGCAGTGAGTGAGGGGACCAGCGAGAAGGGCAGCAGTGAGAATAGCAGTGGGCGAGAGGGGCAGCAGTGAATGAGGGGACCAGCGAGAAGGGCAGCAGTGAGAATAGCAGTGGGCGAGAGGAACAGCACGAGCAGAGACTCCAGGGCATGGGAGAGAAAGGGAAATGACATCCCACTTGAAAAGTGGTGTCACTGACAGGCAGATCGATGCTCGGTGGATGATGTGTGTTTGTTAGTCCCTGCCCTGCAGCAGAGTCTGGCCACTGGACCAAGACCTCGCTGTGTTGGGACCGTGTGCTAGTTGGTGTGCAACAACCACCCCACATTAAAAGAACGCATAGGCATCTTCCACCTCAACCCCACCCACCCAACTGAATTTCAGACCCTGGAACGCCAGAACCCTTATGGATAACCCCAACAACAACAGACCTGAGCATCACAGTGCCATCATAGGCCAGGAACTCCAGCACCAAAACACTGACATCGCTGCCCTGAGTGAGACATGACTGGCTGGCAGGATAAGGCCAGCTGAAAGAACATGCTGGTGGATACACCTTCTTCTGGAATGGCAAACCAGAGAACAACGTCATCTCTATCGGGCCGACTTCACCGTAAAAAACAAATTGGTCAGAGGTCTCAACGACACCCCCCGCCCCCCCGCGGGGTTTGTGAACGCCTCATGATCCTACGGCTGACCCTGCCCCAGGAGCAGCACATCACAACCATCAGCACCTACGCCCCAACCCCAGGTGCAGCAGACAAGATTAAAAAAGCATTCTACTCCAGCCTCAACCAATCCCTGTCCCTCATCCCAAAGGGAGACAAGCTGATTCTCCCCGGCAACTTCAATGTTAGATTCAAGTGGGACGCAAAACTATGGAAAGGCATATTAGGCAGGGAAGGTGTGGGGAAAACAAACACCTGGAGTTCTCCTCCTGACAAAATGTTTAGAATATGACCTGGTCTTTATGAACACCCTGTTCTGCCAGAGGGACAAACAGAAGACTTCAAGGCAACACCCCTGCTCCAAGTACCGGCACCTAATAGACAATATCATTGTCCAAGTAAGGGACCGCAAAGATGTCCGCATTACCCGCTCCATGACCGGAGCCAATGACTGCTGGATTGACCACCGATGAATCTGCATCTCCATCACCCTGACTGCAAACCAGCAGAGGCAGATAAAGTTCTGCCGCAGGAGACTCAATGTTGCTGGACTCAAAGACCCTGAGAAAAAAGAGCTATACAGTTGGTGCCTCACAACTAACCTGGTGACGACCAACGAGCCAGAGCCACAGAATGCCCACAGCGCCTGGTCCACCTTAAAAGCCACCATAGTCAGCACCTGCAAGGAGACACGTGAGCTCTCGACCAGGATACATCAAGACTGGCTCGATGAGAATGATCAGGAGATCCAGGATTTCCTTGACTGCAGACGCCAAGCGTTCATGAACTAGCAGCTCCATCAGAACTCAAAAAAACAGGCCTACAGGCAGCTGAAGGGCTAGATGTGACAAAGAACCTTCAACCTAAAGAACAGATGGTGGGTGAAAAGAATGCTGGAACTCAGCAACTTGCCGACAACCATGACGTGCACAGCTTCTTCAGCGCAATTAAATCAATCTATGGTCCAAGTACCCAGGGGCTTACCCCACTTAGAGCCAAAAAAGGAGGCGCTCATTAAAGACAGAGAGGCGGTCAACGCCCGCTGGAGAGAGCACTTTGATGACCTCCTCAACCAAGGCACAGCCTTTGACACCATCCCACAACATGCTACCCACCAGAATCTCAGTGCAACCCCAACTCACCATGAGGTCAAAAAAGCCATCCAACAACTGAAAAACAACAAGGCCTCCGGTGCAGATGGAATCCCCATTGAATCATTAAAATGCGATGGAGTGGCACTCTTGACAAGAATCCACAACCTTGTCACTCTTGTCTGGAAGGAAGAGAGCATGCTGGGAGATCTTAGAGATGCCTTAATTATGACCATCTTCAAGAAAGAAGACTGGTCCAACTGTGAGAATTACAGAGGAATTTGTCTACTCTCCACCACAAAGGTCATCATGAGAATCCTCCTCAACTACCTCCTCCCAGTAGCTGAAGAGCTCCTCCCTGAGTCTTAGTGCGGCTTCCATGCATCAAAGGCACAATTGACATGATCTTCAGTGCGCGACAACTTCAGGAAAAGTGCATGGAGCAGCATCAACCTCTGTACATGGTCTTCTCCAACCTCGCAGAGACCTTCAACTCTTTCAACCATGAGGGTTTGTGCAACATCCTCCTCAAATTCGGCTGCTCACAGAAATTCACCATCATTCTTCACCTGCTCTCTGATGACATGAAAGCCATGATCCTCACCAATGGAAGCACCACAGACCAAATATATGTGTGCGAATTGGGGTCAAACAGGGCTGCATCATCTCACCAATGCTCTTCTCCATCTTCCTCGCAGCAACCCTCCATCCCATTACCCTGACGTTCCCTGCTGGAGTGGAGCTAATTTACCAGACAAGTGGGAAATTCTTCAACCTCCAATGCCTCCAGCCAGAACCAAGACCACCCCAACTTCTATCATCGAGCTGCAGTACGAAGACGATGCTTGTGTGTGCGCACACTCGGAGGCCTCAGATTCATCATCTGGAAAATAAAGGTTCTCTACCAGCCTGCTCCTGCCACACAAAACTGAACCCAGACCATAAGATCCACAGTGAGCCCCTGACCAACGTGGATTATTTCCTATACTTTGGGAGCCTCCTCTCAGCACAGGCGGACATTGCCAATGAAATCCAGCATCAACGTCGTTGCGCTAGTGTAGTTTATGGATGCCTGAGGAACAAGAGTGTTCGAAGACCGAGACCTCAAATCCAGCACCAAGCGCCAGCACCATAGTCTACAGAGCAGCCGTGGTCCCCGCCTTCATGCATGCATCAGAAACATGGACAATCTACAGCAGACACCTCAAATCCCTGGAGAGATACCACCAACGTTGCCTCTGCAAATTCACTGGCAGGATAGATGTACCAATGTGAGCATCCTCTCCCAGGCCAGTACCCAGTATTGAGGCCCTGGTTATACTCAACCAGTTGTGTTGGGCAGTTCACACTATGCGAATGCCCGACATAAGACTTCCGAAACAAGTGTTCTACTCCAAGCTCTGCAATGGCAAGCACTCACTAAGAGGGAAGGGGAAACACTACAAGGACACTCTGATAACCTCCCTAAATAAATACAGTATCCCCATCGACATATGGAAGGCACATGGACAAACTGGAGAAGAAGCATCCACAAATGTGCCAATCTCTTCAATCATCACTGGGTGGAGCATGTGGTGACCAAGTGTAAACAGCGGAAAGAGAGCGCAGGATCCAGAGCGTCCCACCCACTCACCTCATCAAACACCACCAGCCCCATCTGTGGCAGAGTCTGCGGCTCCAGGATTGGACTATTCAGCCACCTTGGAACTCTCCCCCCAGAGTGGAGTGAGTCATCCTTGACCCCGAGGGACTGCCAAAGAAGGAGATTTCTTTTTTAATAAAATGCAGGTTAGGCCTCAGCTGGAGAACTCTGTTCAATTCTGGGCACCACACTTTGGAAAGGATGCCTTGGCCTTGGAAAGAGTCCACAATAAATTACTAAAATGGCACAAGCAATGCAGGACTTCAGTTTGTTGAGAGAGTGGATAAAATGGGGTTATTCTCCCCAGAGCAGAGAAAATTGGAAAAAAGTTAATAGTGATGTTCAGAACATGACTGGTTTTGATGGAGTCAATAGCTTACAGTGGCAGACATTAACTGGATGGCTTCACCAAAGAGCCAATACTGGCATGATAGACCAAATGGCCCCCTTCAATGCTGTACGATTCTTTGATTCTACGACAACCTTATTTCAAAAAAAACTATTTTAGCATCATCACCAGTCTCCATAGCCCTGTCAACAGAATAAATATGGCATGAAAATAACATCCAATTAGCTCTGGGGGGAATTTCCTCAGTGGTTCTTTCACTGTAACCTCATCAGAGACCTCTGAAAAATGTCTCATCCTTCCATTGGCACCATTTTGTAAGGCTTCTTATGCCACAGATATAATGGACAAGCAGGAGAACCTCCACAATAATTCACTCCACAGTTATTTCATCTAGGAGTACTCTCTTTGAAAGCTCTTAGCTATGAAAACTGCAAGGCATAAACAAAATGTTCAGACTTTTTTGTCTAACACGCCCACTGATTCATCATTCACACATCTTTGTAATTAACACATGTATTCACACGTCTGTGTTTTTCAAAGGAACAGATAATTTCACCTCTGAGTTTTGGACATCAAGTAGGCTAATGCACAAGTGAATAGAATTCAATACTAGCAATGTAGTACAATAGGAATCAGTTTGTCTGTCAGAACAATCCATATTGCTACAAGACAGTAGCAATATGGATACAAAATTGGCTGAATAATAGGAACTAGAGAGATTTGGTGAATGGAAATTTTTTGGGCTGAAGTAAGGTTTGTAGTTATTTTCCCCTGAGACAAGTACTTGGACTCTTGCTTTTGATTTTCCTGACACATATTAATTATCTAGATATTGGTGTGCAGGGGACAATTTCAAAGTTTGCAGATGACACAAAACTTGGAAGCATTGTAAACTGTGAAGAGATCAGTGTAGCTCTTCAAAGGTACGCAGAAAAGCTGGTGGAATGGGAAGATAGGTGGCATTGAAGTTCAATGTGGAGAAGTGTGAGGTGATGCATTTTAGTAGGAAGAACATGAAGAGACAACATAGAAAAAGGGGTAAAATTCTTAAAGGGGTGCAGGAGCAGAGGGAGGTGTCAGGACAGGTGGAGAAAGCAGTTAATAAAGTGTTTTGTATTCTGGGATATATTAATAGGGACATAAAGTACAAGAGTAAGGAGGTTATGTTGAACTTTATACAAGACTTTAGTTAGGCCTCAGCTGGAATATTGTGCACAGTTCTGGGCACCACAACACATTGGCGAGAGTGTAGAAGAGGTTTACAAGAATGGTTCCTGAGATGAGAAACTTCAGTGAAGAGGGTAGATTGGAGAGGTTGGGACTGTTTTCCTTGGAAAGAAGAAGGCTGAGGAGAGATTTGATAGAGGTGCTCAAAATTATGAGGGGGCTGTACAGAGTAGAAAGGGAGAAACTGTTCCCGCTTATAAAATGATCAAGAACAAGAGGGCACAGATTTAAAGAGATTTGCAAAAGAAGCAAATGTGATGTGAGAAAAACTTTTTCAACTGATGAGTGGCTCGACACTGAAATGCACTGCCTGGAAGTGTGATGGACGCAAATTCCATTGAGGCATTCATGAGGGCATTAGATGATTATTTGAATAGAAATAATATGCAATGGAACATGGGAAAGGCAGAGGAATGGTACTAAGCCATGATGCTCATTTGGAGAGCTGGTGCAGACACAGTGGACCAAATGGCCTCCTTCTGCACTGTAACAATTCTGTGATTCTGAAGTCTTTCTGGAATAATTAACCAAGACTGCAGGGGTTAGCCCTAGTCACCAGTCAATAAGCTGGATACCTGGCTCCAAGGTTTGCTGCACAGTGATAGCTTCGAGGCAGCTTTCTGTGTACCTGGCATTGATGTGCAGGTTAAGGTGAACAGTATTATACATTAGTTGCGTATTTATAGAATAGAAGACTTCATTATTCATAAAATTGAGGGGGTTTAATTCAATGTCCTGTCCATCAACTGTTAACCCATAAAACAGATTAGATTTTGCTTTCTTTGCTTGTCTGATTCCATTGGAAAGAATGTGATTGTTGCTGCCGTTCTGAAAGGAGCACTGGCAGCCTGCTTAATGCAACTGTCTGCCCAATGTGGCAAAGTCAAATTGATGTTGCCTTGAAGCATTTTAATGTACCTTGATTGGTACAGACAAAGCTCTTCTTCTGTTCAATGTAAGTTGCTGGGCTTCATCAAGCAGCTTACATATTTCTGCAGTAACCTCCAGGGTTAGGGAGGGGATTATGCAACCGTCTAAAACACAGGCAGTCAGAAAATTGGAAAAAAGACCATCTTGATCCTTTCCACCCCCACTTTAAAGCACAAAATTAGAGAGGTTTCCATTGGGAAGTTCATGTCTCTAGTTGAATAGTTGAGGAAAACTATCAACTAATGTTCTCCAGAGTCCTAAAGAGATTTCCAGACAAAATGTTACCAGTCTGCAATTACAGTATATGGAAATGGTCCTCTCAATGTCTTTTTCCAACCACTTCTCTATAATAGCAGGAATTATTTTGGGTGGAATTGAGGGTAAAATGTGTTACAAAGGTCAACCATGCTCCCTGACCCATTTGCATGAGCTGTATCAAGCTCTCAGTCAGCCCTAGAGGAGCCTGTTGGTGCTTTAGATGTGGGGGAAGGGGGGGGGGAGCGGGGATGGGGTTGGTGAGCTGGCAGGGGGAGGTTTCAATTCAGATATAATTTTTTTTCCATAAAATCATACAGTGCAGAAGAGACCCTTTGGCCCATCAAGTCAGTACTGACATGCAAGAAACACCTGACCTCCCACTTAATCCCATTTACCAGCACATGGCCCATAGCCATGGATATTATGATGTGCCAAGTGCTCATCCAGGTACTTTTTAAAGGATGTGAGGCACTCCACCTCTACCACCCTCTCAGGCAGTGTATTCCAGACCTCACATCCCCCCAAACCACCTGCCCCACAACTTCAACCTATGTCTCTTGTGACTGACCCTTCAACTAAGGGGAACAGCTGCTCATTATCCATACTGTCCATGCCCCTCATAATCTTGTACACCTCGATCAGGTCATAAGAACATAAGAACTAGGAGCAGGAGTAGGCCATCTGGCCCCTCGAGCCTGCTCTGCCATTCAATAAGATCATGGCTGATCTTTTTGTGGACTCAACTCCACTTACCTGCCTGCTCACCATAACCCTTAATTCCTTTACTGTTCAAACATTTATCTAGTCTTGCCTTAAAAACATTCAATGAGGTAGCCTCAACTGCTTCACTGGGCAGGGAATTCCACAGATTCACAACCCTTTGGCTGAAGAAGTTCCTCCTCAACTCAGTCCTAAATCTGCTTCCCCTTATTTTGAGGTTATGCCGCCTAGTTCTAGTTTCATCCGCCGGTGGAAACAACTTCCCTGCTTCTATCTTGTCTATTCCCTTCATAATCTTATATGTTTCTATAAGATTTCCCCTCATTCTTCTGAATTCCAATGAACATAGCCCCAGTCTAGTCAGTCTCTTCCTCATAAGCCAACCCTCTCAACTCCGGAATCAACCTAGTGAATCTCCTCTGCACCCCCTCCAGTGCCAGTATATCTTTTCTCAAGTAAGGAGTCCAAACCTGTACACAATACTCCAGGTGTGGCCTCACCAGCACTTTATACAGCTGCAACATAACCTCGCTGTTTTTAAACTGCATCCCCCTAGCAATGAAGGACAAAATTCCATTTGCCTGCTTAATTACCTGCTGCACCTGCAAACCAACTCCTTGAGATTCCTGCACAAGGACACCCAGGTCCCTCTGCACAGCAGCATGCTGCAATTTTTTACCATTTAAATAATAGTTCATTTTGCTGTTATTCCTACCAAAATGGATGACCTCACATTTACCAACATTGCACTCCATCTGCCAGACCCTTGCCCACTCACTCAGACTATCTATATCCCTTTGCAGACTTTCAGCAACCTCTGCACACTTTGCTCTGCCTCTCATCTTAGTGTCATCTGCGAATTTTGACACACTACACTTGGTCCCCAACTCCAAATCACCTAAGTAAATCGTAAACAATTGCGGCCCCAACACTGATCCCTGAGGGACACCACTAGTCACCGATCGCCAACCAGTAAAACACCCATTTACCCCCACTCTTTGCTTTCTGTTAGTTAACCAATCCTCTACCCATGCTAATACATTACCCGTAACACCATGCATTTTGATCTTATGCAGCAGCGTTTGGTGCGGCACCTTGTCAAATGCCTTCTGGAAATCCAGATACACCACTCAGTCGCCCCCAGTCTTCTCTGCTCCAATGAAAACAACTCAAGCTTATCCAACCTCTCTTCATAACTTAAATATTCCAATCCAGGTAGCATCCTGGTGAATCTCCTCTGAACCCCCTCCAGTGCAATCACATCCTTTGTATAATATGGTGACCGGAACTGCACTGTACTCGAGCTATGGCCTCGCCAAAGTTCTATAAAACTCCAACATGACTTCCTTCCTTTTGTAATCTATGCCTCGGTTGATAAAGGCAAGTGTCCCATAATCCTTTTTTACCAACTTACAATCCTGCCTTTCCGCCTTCAGAGATCTATGGACAAACACACCAAGGTCCCTTTATTCACAGAACTTCCTCGTATCATGCCGTTCATTGAATACTTCCTTGTCAAATTACTCCTTCCAAAGTGAATCACCTCACACTTTTCAAGGTTAAATTCCATCTGCCACCTATCTGCCCATGTGACCATCCTATCTATATGTTCTTGTAGCCCAAGACACTCAGCCTCACTGTTAACCACCCGGCCAATCTTTGTGTCATCTGCAAACTTACTAATCCTACTCCCCACATAGTCATCTATGTTGTTTATATAAATCATGAATAATAGGGGACCCAGCACAGGTCCCTATGGTACGCTACTGGACACTGGCTTCCAGTCACTAAAGCAAGCCTTCAGTTATCACCCTCTGTCTCCTAAAATTGAGGCAATTTTGAATCCATTTTATTAAAGTGCCCTGTGACCCAACATGCATTTGCCTTCTTTATAAGTTTCCCATGTGGGACCTTGTCAAAGGCTATGCTGAAATCCATATAAACTACATCACCTGCACTACCCTTAACTATACACCAGATCACCTCCTCAAAAATCAAATTTGGTAGGTATGACCTCCCTTTGATGAAGCCATGCTGACTATCTCTGATCAAGCCTTGCCTCTCCAAATTGAGATAGATACTCTCCTTCAGACTTTTCTCCAATAGTTTCCCTACCATTGACAATCGACTCATTGGTCTGTAGTAACCTGGTTTATCTCTACAACTCTTCTTAAATAGCGGACATTGTTGTATATTTTTAGCTGCAGCTTCTAAATATTTATTTTACTTAATTTACCACCATAAATTCACCTCAAAATGGAAGCAAATTGAAAAGAAAATTCAGGTTCAATGTCAGTATTAAACCCCATAGATCCAGCAAAGCACAAGTACATGTCTCAATCTCATTCTCCAAAAGAGCATTCCAATTTCAACAATATTTTTGTTCTCAGTTGTGGCTCAGTTGATTGTACTCTGGCCCCCGAATCACAAGGTTTATGTCCCACTTCAGGAATTGATCAGAAAATCAAGGCTGGCACTCCAGCCACGAAGGAAATGCTGCATTATTTGAGGCACCATCTTTGGAATAAGACATTAAACTGAGGCCTAGTCTGCCCAATTGGGCAGGTGCAAAAGATCCTATGGAATGATTTTGAAAGAGGGCAGGTGAGTTAACTCCAGTGTCCAGGCCAATATCTATCCTTCAGTTAACATCGTAAAATTAGGCCGTAACTTCACCTGGAGTGGCAATCGGTGACAGATTGCAACTCCATGCTAACTTACCTGCGCTAAAATTCTATAGCACCAGTCTTGTCCGACCTTCCTGACTCAGGCCGGGTGAGATTCAAGCAGCACAGCACACCTCTAGCTCCAGCACCGCAGTCCAAATGAAATTGCAGCGAAGGAGAACTCAACCCCTTTTTTTGGCACTAGCTGTTGTAAAGCAGGTGAGTTTAAATATCCCATTGAAAATAACAGGCCAGGGAGAAGGTAAGTGTCTAAGGTAAGTGAATTGGATTTTAGGGATGGAGATTCAGACACAGGGAAGTCGGACATCAAAGGAGGAGTTGGACATGGTGGGGGGGGGGGGGGGGGGGGGGGAAGCAGGGGGAGTTAGACATCAGGGAAGCAAATGGGGAGAGTCAGACAGATATCAGGGGAGTGAGTCAGTCATCGGGAGGTTGTTTTGGGGGGGTGGGGGGCTGGAGGTGGAGTCCAAAAATTGGGGGGTGAGTTTGACATTGGGAGTTAGACATCAGTGGGGGGTTGGGGTGCGCGGGGAGGGAGGGCGGTCAGGTCCGATCAGTTCGATGGGGTTAGGGTGCTTATTTAGGAGAGATGCAGGGGAGTCCCCTGGGGGCCGACATGTAGGGGTTGTCCCATGCGGAGTTCAGTTGGGGTCTTTAAAATTGTGATGAAGTTAGAAATGCATTTATTTCTTCTAACTTTTTCAGAGTAACTATTGGCATATCACTGACCAAAGCAACCGAAGTTAGTCATTTAAATTGTAGAATGGTTCCCAGCGCAATGCTGTCCAGATGAAGTTAACATTTCTGGATAATTGAATAAACATTTACCTTGGAACTTCTGAAAGGGATTCCCCAGAACACCTTTAGGGTCCCCCCAAAACAGAAGCTGAGGAGCCAAGAAGTTACAGGCCATTATCTGGTCATTATCACATTACTGTTTGTGGAGTCTTTCCATGTACAAGTTAACTGCCATATTTCCTACATTACAACAGTCAGTAAGTACAAGGTGAAAAGCTTCAACAGTATATTTTTTTTTCAGCCACACTAACTTAGTATTATATTCTACTCAATTGTAATCAATGTTGACCACTGTTTTCATATGTCTACCTCTTTGTGAAGATGCAGCTGTAGTTTTATTCAACAGGTGAAACAAACCACATAAACTATGCTAGATGCAGAACTGCACTTCTGTTATTTAATTACAGAGTCTTGACCCTCTGATATGGTATTAATATGCTAATTGCACAGGAACACCTTAAAAGAAGCAGTCACTTTCTTGTGTAAAGATATTATGTGATAGCCTTGTGTATCACTGTTTTAAGAATCAAGTTCTGGAATTAGTTATGTAATTATGTAGTCTTTACTTTTGGCAGTTCTTGCTTGTGCGCCTTACTACCTTATTCTTGTTGTATTATTGCCTTTTTAACTATATAATGATTTCTTATCAGACAACACAGATCCTGTACAGACCTCTTAAGTTTCAATTCTAGAAATCATGTGGTCTCTTTAGTACAGTGATACGGTTTGATTCCTGGAAATCACATTGTATAGTCTAATGAGAATTCTTGTAAAGCATTTGACCCCTATTGGCATTGGAGAACAAAGAGAATCCCTGTACAAGACAGTATTCCCCCTTTAAGGTGACAGCCACTTTTAAAAAAGCAATCAGAGACTGATGATACACTCTTTAATTGAATCAGGGTCTGCGAAGGCCAGTGATCATAAACATGGGCAGTACACCAGAAAGAGTTAAAAAGACAGTAGCTACCACAACACCTTGTGCTGCAGAATGTGAAACCGAACACAACTGTTGAGTTTCTGCATGTCCATGTATGAATAATAAGACAATGAGAAATTCAAAGTGACAGAGTGAGGAAGCCCATGTGGCCAGTGCCCAAGGCTAGCAAAGTCACTGCCTAACTCTACTAAGTATTATCTTTTGTTACTTAATAAATGCTTCCTGATATTACAACAGCTGAGCATCTCATTGCCCAAGTGATTGTAGTTCCAAAAGGACAAATTACTACTAAGTGGCTGAAGACTCACATAGGGCCCAATTTTACTATTGCGTCATGCCCATTTTCAGGCGTGAAAATGTGGTAAAGTCGGGCATGAGGCCATTAACGCTACCCGCGCCTGCGTCCGCGCAGATGGCCACTTTACCAAAGCCCGGGAATGGCCGCGATCCGATTTAAATGCATTTGCGTGCATTTCAATTGAATTAATGAACTGCCCGCCCAACTTTATCAGCACTTCCTCCTTTACCATCGTGTTCGCGCGTCCAGATTCAGCGCAAAACAGACATACTCAGCAAAAGGTCTGTTTCGGGAGCTCCAGCTTCTGAAGAGATACATTCAGAGTTTCCAACGGCTCTCTAACTCAGTGGGGGGGGCGGGGGGGGAGGCAGGCCAGATCATTCCCTGGTGAGGGAGGGGGAGGGAGGCGGGTCAGATGTATCTCTGGTGAAGGGGGTGAGGGAGGAGGGAGGCCCGATCATTGTCTGGTGGGGGGGAGGGAGGAGGGCAGATTGTTGTCTGGTGCGGGGGGGAGGGGGTGCGGGGGTGGGAGAAGGTGATCATTTTCTGGTGAGGGGGGAAGAGGAGGCGGATGAGATGTATCTTTGGTGGGGGGGGTCGGGGGATTGGGAGGCCAGATCATTCCCTGGGGGGGGAGGGGGACGGAGGCAGGTAAGATGTATCTCTGGTGGGGGGGGGGGAGGGAGGCGAGTAAGGAGGAGGAGGCCTGATCGCTCACTGGTGTGGGAGGGGAGGCCAGGTGAATCTCTGGTGGGGGGGGGTGCAGGGGCAGGGGTGTCTGCTGCCACTCTGCGGGCGATCAGTGTGGCGGAAGGGGGCAGGGGGTTGCAATCGGTCTGGGTAGTGGGGGAAGGGTGGATGGATAAGGGGGGAAGTTATGTTATGGGGGTGGGGCGCGATGTCTGTGGGGTCCATTGCTCCCGTTTTTCGCTCCTGGGCCGCTTTATCCGCTTTTTTGCAGCCCAGGAGCGATGTGACACGGGTGTGCTTTTTCAAATTTTTTTCTAACTGCGCATGTGCAGTTCAGAGCTCTGATTGTTTCAAGCGCGCTAAGCCCCACCCACAACGCAATTCAGACTCGCAATTCTTTTTTCAAGCTAAGTGCGTATGGGGGTGCCTGAAAGCAGATTTCCAAGTTGGATCTGAATTGCGCCCAGATTCAGCACTTAGAATGAAAATGGTAAAATCGGGCCCATAGTTTTCAGACCAAAACCTCTTACAGACTACACTATAAAAATACATAATTTATTGTGAAGAACTTTGAGATGCCTGTTGCTTATGAAAAATGATGCACTTTATTTCCTTTTCCTACATCAATCATTCTAAGACAGATTGGAGTGAGTTGATAATTAGTGCCTAATTCAGACAGTTTTATGTTTTGTGTTTGTTCATTAATTCATGCAATTTCTTCCAGTGCTTCCACGTGGTCTTGCCACTAACAGCACATTCATTCTTTTGATGATGTACTTTCACACTCATAAATATTTGGAAGTCATTTTTCCTTAAATTTATTTGAGTTCCTCCTTTACTAATTGTACTTGTATGTCTAAGACTTTTAGTTAAAAATAGGTTTCTTGTAGCTGTCATTAAGACATTTCACTCAATGCTTACTCAGCATTTCCAAATTTATATTGGTTAAATGGAGGAATTAATTGCAATAACTCACTAGAAAATCATTATCACAAATCACACCTTCCAAAACCACATGCTCACAAAGTTTAATTAGATCATCACCATTTACATTCCCTTTGGCTTTTTGTCCATTACATCTTTGTCAACCTCTCCCTAGTCTCTACCTATCACTGGCCCTCTATCCAGCCCCTACTGTTCCACTGCTCTACACAGTATAAATTTCATCCTATTTCCAGTTCTCTTTAGCTTTGACGCAGAGTCATCCAAACTTGAAACATTTGTTAGCTCTGTTCTGTGTCTCCACAGATATTGTCAGACCTGCTGAGATTTCCCAGCATTTTCTGTTTTAGTTTCATTAGCAGGTAGCTGAGCAGTATTATCTGCCATCTTTACAAAAAATCTAATTGGGTTCATAGTTCTTCTAATCTCTTTAGGTAGGCACTAAACTACCTTGCACTTCTTTGGAATCCTGTATGGTTTAGGGTTTTGAGATATAAAACCCTTCCAATTTAAAAAAAACTCAAAGGTCTGAATTTTTAAGTTCTAACACTAGAATCCTCAGTTGTACTTGACCTACAAGGTACGAATAACTAGTATTTATGGATCAAGTAGAAATTATTAAGGAAGATTTTCTTTATTATTATTAACGCATGGGATGTGGGCATCGCTGGCAAGGTCAGCATTTGTTGCTGATCCCTAATTGCCCTCAAACTGAATGGAATTTTAAGAGCCAACCACATTGCTGTGGATCTGGAGTCACATGTAGACCAGATCAGTTAAGGACAGCAGATTTCCTCCCCTAAAGGCTATTATATATTTCACATATACTTAACAATAAGCAGTGAAGACAACTTATAAGTTTTTCATCGCTCAAGATCCCATGGACTTAGTATTGTTAGCACAGAAGACATTCCTCTTCTCTGTCTTTGAAGTGATGTTGAACTGTGTCCAGAAGGCTTATACCCCAAAAGCCAATGGAATGCGACTTCTCAACTTTTATCCCACACTCTCCTATTCTTCCTTCCTGTTTTGGAGATGGACCAAATTCACTTCTCCTATTGGCTATAGGATGCAAATCATCTTCTGTCACCCTGCCATTGCAACAACCCCTACTTAATGAGTTCTAGACTCCAGAAGTTTACATTCCATCACAAACAAATGACATGTTTACTTTTGACACCAAACTGTCTTATTAAAGCCAAATTCTCTTGTCAGCATATCTTAACCCAAGCCCCACACTAAAGCTATTAAGACAGAATAAAGGTTTTCTCTCTGGCATGATCAATTAAAGTTTGTTTAAACAAAAGTGACATCCTAAGTTCCATGCCATTAACTATTGAATTCAGACTTCATGGCATCTTTGGAGTCATAAATTCATTAAGCATAGCCTCTCATAAACAATTATTTCCTGTTCCCCAATTACCTTGGCAGTTATTTGTCCAAAAGAAAATGAAAACAGAACCATTTAGTTTTAAACTATGGTTACAGAATAAAGTCCATAGATATTGTAGATCCTAAAAGGTCGTAGATTTATCAAAATCCAACTACCCTTTAAAGCTATTCCATTTCAACCAACAAGCACTCCCATAAGCATTTTTTGCCTGTCTTATGAACTATTATGTGCCTTTAGATGATCAATATCTAGGTAGATTTTGGCAGCGATCTTGCTCCCTTGTTCCCGGTGAGCATAAATGATGATGTGGGTATAAAATCTCATGAGTCAAGAAAGGGTTTCTTGCCAGCGAGATCTTGTTTCATGATTTTCCCTGCCCCTCACCAGTGACATAACGATGTTCCCTTGGGAATCTCATCTAAATTAATTAATTTACATATTATTAAAGGGCGCACAAACTACGTCATCCCCCCTCACTGAAAATTCAAACCTTGCCAATGTGATGCCACATTGGCAAAGTTCACAACAGCTGTTTGAAGATGAGAAACAGGAGAGGAGATCCCAGAGACAGGCCCAGGAAGTACCCTAGCAGTGCCAACCTGTATTGAGGCAGTGCTGCGGTGTGCCCTCTGGGAAGCCCAATTGGGGGGAGGGGTGTTCCATTACATGTGGTGTGGAGGAGGGAGGCGGGTGGGGGGAGATCACTGAGTGCTTTGAAGGGAGGGGCTTGGCAGTGAGGTTGGGAGCACCAGCAACACTGCCGCAGGGGGGAGGAGAGCCTGCAATAATTTTGCAGTAAAGGCCTGATACCTTTGTGGTGGTGGCGGCGGTCGGGAGTGGGGTGGGAGGATTCTGGGGGGAGGTTCACCTCACTGCTAATCGGGATGCTTTTGAAAGCTGGCACCCCAGTCTCTGTGGAGCTGGCCTTGCCATCTCTAACAGGCCCGTCTCACCAGACTGACGGCATAAACCACGCCCCTGATTTTTTTTGTCAGAGTGGCTCAAGATCTGGTCTGAAAACCCAGCAGTGCATTTGAAGAGATATACACTGGTTTCCAGTCCACCCATAGTCTCATTATATCACAGGTTGAAATACAATCTTCTCATCTTCACTAGGTGGATGAATATAGAAAATAGTCTGTGCTTCCATTCCTCCTTCCAAAGTGCATAACCTCACACTTTTGCACATTGTATTCCATCTGCCACTTCTTTGCCCACTCTCCTAACCTGTCCAAGTCCTTCTGCAGCCCCCTGCTTCCTCAATACTACCTGTCCCTCTACATATCTTTGTATCATCTACAAACTTAGCAACAGTGCCTTCAGTTCCTACTTCCAGATCATTAATGTATATTGTGAAAATTTGTGGTTCCAGCACTGACCCCTGAGGCACACCACTAGTCACACCACTGCCATCCTGAAGAAGACCCCTTTATCCCCACTCTCGACCTTCTGCCGGTCAGCCAATCCTCTATCCATGCCAGGATCTTACCCTTAACACCATGGGCACTTAACTTATTAAACAGTCTCCATTGCAACACCTTGTCAAAGGCCTTCTGGAAATCTAAATAAATCACGTCCACCAGTTCTCCTTTATCTAACTTCCTTGTTACCACCTCAAAGAACTCTAACAGATTTGTCACACATGACCTCCCCTTGACGAAGCCGTGCTGACTCAGTCCTATATTATCACTAAACTGAAGGAAGGCAGCCAGTTATAAACCTCAGTCAGAAGCTAGTAACCATAGAATTGTTGATAAAAGGGTTTAGAAATACTCACTGGCCTTTCTCTCAAAGACTTGACCTTAATCTTATCCCCTTTCACTGCAACCAATCATATCAGCTAATCAATGATGTTATGACACGAGGGTGTTTGGAATTGAAGAGGAAGGCTTCATTCATTCATCTGTAACACACACTTTGAAAGACTGGCCGTTAACAAACAAGCAGGACATTTTTCAAGTTAATTGTGTGGACTTAAAATAATTTGCTATAAACATACAATGGAATCTGTCATTTAGGAACACCTGTCCTGTCAAGAAAAAAGTAGCCTTGCAAAACAGATGACGTTTATTGGAGCACTATGCGTGAATTTATATTATGTGGTCCTCGGGAGTTTGGATGTTTAGGAGTTAATGGTTGATTTAATAAAAATAGATGAATTCCTTATTTTATAAGATCCCAGCGTTCTCTATTTAGCCACATCAATTGAACAATCAATCTAGTCAGTCAAATAACATAATATAAATATACATGGCACCTCTAAACTTTCAAGCCGACCAAGAGTACGCTGATTTTTTAAAAAGCAATTATTTGTTAACATCTTTTGGACGGAAATCAATTTTGAACCACACACAGCATGAGGGAACTTTGGACAGAATATAGATTGGACGTCATCAAGTGTGGTTATATTCTCTCTGGGCAGACAGTAATGTGGGAGTTGAGCCCACATTGCTCTATGTAGGCGTAGCATTCTGAATCCTGCACTTTAACTGTGTTTCATGTCTTGTATTGTTCTTCTGATGTGTACCATGGGAATGGATGGTTACCTGTACAGGTTGTTTTAAATTCCCCCTGACAAACCAGTGTATCAAATGCTTTGTGAATGTCTGCTGACTCTGGTGTATTTAATTTTAAGCCTGAGCAGCAATCTAATTAAGAATTTCTAACCAATGCCCCAAGGTCAGGGTTTTTGCCATGACTGAAGCTGAAATGTTTTAATCTTTTAGTGACTGGCAGCCAGGCTAAGGTCACCGCTTCTCTGAATGCAAATGAGAAATATCTATTCCTGCTTGTAATATCAGGTGCAAAGTGAAAGGTGTTTAAAATGCATTTAAATACAAATGATAAAATATATTGATTTACTTCATCAGATAATATTTACTAAGATTTAAATGACCTACACTGACATATTTGGCCGTTGATTACATTAGGCAATTAACAAGACCCTGGCTGCAGGCATGTTCAGCAGGTAGGTTTCCATCAGGGGTTAAAGCTTTTAAAGTTTTGTTTATTATTGTCACAAGTAGGCTTACATTAACACTGCAATGAAGTTACTGTGAAAATCCCCGAGTTGCCACATTCCGGTGCCTGTTCGGGTATGCTGAAGGAGAATTTAGCATGGCCAATGCACCTAACCAGCACGTTTTTTGGACAGTGGGAGGAAACCGGAACACCCGCAGGAAACCCACGCAGACACGGGGAGAACGTGCAGACTCAGCACAGACAGTGACCCAAGCCGGAAATCGAGCCCATGTCCCTGGTGCTATGAGGCAGCAATGCTAACCACTGTGCCACTGTGTTCCCATAGAACAGAAAGATTTTCCAGCCAAATTATCATGGTGACCTCTGACAGATGATTTCTCATAAGAGGAAGGTTAGATGATAGGTTCTGTCGTGCTTAGGATTTCTTTTCCTAAAGCAGATTTTTGCTACATATTAAACTTGATGCATTCTTACAGGATAATTGGGTCTGCACCTTTTGCAGTTGTATCCTACATTCTACTGTGGTATGTGCCACCACTTAAAATGGGGAAGATGTTTTGGTACATGTTCTTCTACAGTGTGTTCCAGACTCTGCTCACAGTAAGTACCTGAATTGGTGAGATAAGATTGATTGAGTTATTAAAGTGTGATGTAACAGATTGTAACCAGCAGGAATAATCAGCCAAAGTAACTCAAAATCCATCAAGAGCGATGATTAAGCTACATGTAATGATGTATTAAGCATATTATAATATAGCTTGAAATTAATTATGGGAACGGAGGTGATAATCTCAAATTATTGAACTACATGTTGGGTTCGGAAGGCTGTAAAGGATGGAGGATGAGGTGCTGTTCATTGAGTTTGCTTTGATTTTCATCCTGCCAACCAGAAAAAAGACCCATTTATGCATACTCTCTGTTTTCTGCCTGCCACCATCATCTATCAATGCTAATGTATTACCCCTCCACCATGAACTTTTATTTTCCACAATAACCTTTGATGTGGCACCTTATCAAAAGCCTTCTGGAAATCCAAGTACAACCCATCTACAAGCTCCCCATGATTCATAGTGCATGTTACTCCTTCAAAAAGCTCTAATAAATTGGTTATACATAATTTCCCTTTCACAAAATCATGCTGACTCTTCTCGATTACCTTGAGTTTCTCTAAGTGCACAACTATAGCTTCCTCAATGATTGATTCTAACACATTCCCAATGACAGATATCAAGCTATCTTGTCTATAGTTTCCGGTTTTCTGCTGCCATCCTTTCTGAAATAGAGGGATTATATTTGTTACTTTCCAGTTTGATGGAACCTTTCCAGAATTTAGTAAATTTTGGAAAACTAACACCAATACATCTACTAGTTCTTTAGCCACCTATTTTAAGGCCCTAGGATGAAGTCCAACAGGACCAGAGACCTGCCAGCACATCAGTTTGCTCAGTAGCTTCCCTAGTGATTGTAATTGTACCATGTTCCTCTCCACCTTCCACCTGTTGATTTATAGCTATTACTGGAATGTTTTTTGCATCCTCTATAGTGAAGGCAGAAGCAAAATATTTGCAACTAAGATGTAGAGGGTACAAGACAGAGGAAGTGCTAATGGCAAGGGCTATGGAAGTCCTTCCATATGACTTCCTATGGAAGCGGCATTAAGATAAGATAGCAGAATGTATTAATAGAACAAAGGTCAGTGCTCAATGAAAGCAAAACTTAACAATTGCAGATGGCTACGTTGGGGGAGGGGGGGGGTTTGTGTTGGGGCAAAAATAATGGAGTAAAAAAGGGAGCCAAGATGGAGAGAAAGGTCACAGTGTAAAGTTGTTGAACTCATTGTTGAGTCCCGAGGGCTGCTCAATCAGAAGATGAGGTGCTGCTCCTCCAGTTTGCATTGGGCTTCACTGGAACATTGCAGCCAGCCGAGAATGGACAGGTGGGCATGAGAGCAAGATGCTGAGCTGAAATGGCAAGCAATAAGAAAGTTGAGTGATGCTTGCAGACTGAGCATAGATGATCTGCAATGGGGATCACTCAGTCTGTGTTTAATCGTAGAGGAGACCATATTCGGAGCAGTGAATGCAACAGACCAGATTGAACGAGATGCAAGTGAAATGTTGCTTCATCTGAAAGGACTGCTCCCATGGCACATTGCCTTGCATTCACAGATGAGACTGTGACTTTTTCTTCCATTTTGACCTGATTTTTATCTTTTCTCTTTTGTTCCAGTGCAACGCCCCCCACCCCACCACCTCCGCCACACCGCCCCCCCCCCCCCCCCCCACCCCCACCACCACCTCCGTCCCCCACCAAATGGGCCATCTGTCATTTGTTGTTAAGTTTTGCTTTCACAGAGCACTGACCCTTGTTCTCATATTAACAAGTTCTGCTGTCTTACCTTAATGCCACATTCAGCACCGTCCATAGTCTTCCACACTGCCTTTAACACTTTCTCTGTCATTTTCCCCCTGCACATTTTTGTTGCAATCTTTCCCAGCTCCCACCTATTACTTGTTTTTACTTTGCTCCACCTGCGAAGTAACTGCATCTTTTTGAGAGATTCCAAAAGCCGCAGCAGCATGTGAAAAACAATTCTGCTGTGTCCCTCTCAATAGGGAAACCAACCTTAGATGAGGTGCTTGCGTGTTTTGTGCCCAAGGCCTTCCAGACCTGTAAAAATACCACCCAAAGATGGTGTAGGTTTGGGAAGTCAGAGGAAAACTGTTTTACTGGGGAAAAAAAGTTAAGTTCTGTGTTTCATAACCCGATTCGAATCTCCCTTGGAAAATAAAAATCCAGCCCATGGTTTCTATATTAAAAAGTATATAGTGACACTGGAGAAGTTGCTATAAAAAGTTTTCCGAGTATGCTACAAGAGCTGAGACATTATATGTATCAGGAAAGATTGATACTCTTTTCATTGGAAGATAGAAAACTGAGGAGTAACCTGATCATGGTGTTTAAGATTATGAAGGGATTTGATACGATTGACGTGTGAAGAGGTTTCCACTTTCAGAGGAGACTAGAACTAGAGGCCATAAATGGAATCATAGAATTCCTACAGTGCAGAAGGAGACCATTTGGCCCATTGAGCCTGCACTGACAGGTCCTGTCCTATTCCCACAACCCCACATATTTACCCTGCTAACACCCCTGACATTAAGGGGCAATTTATCATGGCCAATCCACCTAACCCGTACATCTTTGGACTGTGGGAGGAAACGGGAGCATCAGGAGGAATCCCATATAGACTCAGGGAGAATGTACAAACTCCACAGACAATCATCCGAAGCTGGAATTGAACCCCCAGTCCCTGCTGCTGTGAGACAGCAGTGCTAATCACTACGCTACCGTACTGCCTAGTTACATATAAGTTCAATAGGGAAGTCAGGAGAAACTTCTTTACCCAGAAAATAGTTTGAATCTGGAACTTAGTACCACAGGTTGAAGCAACTAGCTTGGGTGCATTTAAGAAAAAAACTAAATAAAGTACATGGGTAAGAAAGGATTAAAAGGTTATATTGATGGGGTTAGATGAGGACAAGTGGGAGGAGGTTCATGTGTGGCATAAACACTGGCATGTTCTATTGAGCCTAATGGGCTGTTCCTGTGCTGTAAATACAAATGTAGATGTGATAATAAATATGTGTTCTCACCTGCAGCTTCTGACAGGATGAAAGAAAAATCTCTGCTGCAGAATGGTGTGCTGCAATGATTTAAAATCCTGCCAGGTGACCAGAGGTGCATGGAGATTAAAGTGACCTGGCCACTTCAAAATTTGGACAGCTGACAGGCAGGAATGTTTATAGGTCTGCCTGAAATCAGCATGCCTTGGTTATCTTGGAGCTCCAAAAGCTTGTGTGGCTTTTGCTACCAAATAAACCTGTTGGACTTTAACCTGGTGTTGTTAAACTTCTTACTATCGTCAGGTCCTCCAGGGCTAAAAGGGGCAGTCCAGCCACGACACCCCCATTCCAGTGGAGAGTGGTGTGGTCAAATCCTTGCCCCCAACCCGAGCCAAGCCAACACCCAGGATCTTTGAGGGACCCATCCTCTTCAGCCTGGCAGCAGCAGAGGGGCAAATGGTCATTGAACCTATACTTGAGCCCCACGGGGCCCAAGGTGCCGTGCCAGGGTATCAGGGGGTCAGTGCACTGTTGGCACTGCCAAGGTGTGTGGCCTAAAGGGGCCTGAGTGGGGTCTCTGAGGGGGGAGGGGAGCTAAGTGACTGATAGTCGAGTCAGATCACTCTTATGCCTGCGTGGTCGTGGGTTCCCCGTTATTTGTGGGGAGGGGGAGGATGCCTTCTTTGGTGAGGAGTTGGTGTTGCTTCCCTGTCAGTGTTGGGGCTACCATTTATGTTTATGTGGGAGGGTGGCCTGTCTCCGAGTGTGGAGATCAGGTTGTCATTTAAAAATGGTGGCCCGGTTTTGGAACAGCAGGGTTGGCCGGCGGGTTGTCCGCTATGAATAGATTAGCATCTATCAGATGGGAGAATCCCACCTGATAGATGCTGCTCACACCAGCAGGAAACCTGGAGAGTTTCCCGCTGGTGTGGGCACTTCACTCCAATTCGGGAGAATCATGACCCTTATTTCCACCTTCATATCACTGCTTGACTTTATCCATGTGTCAGCTCATCTGCTGCTAAAACCTTTGTTCATGCCTTTGTTATCTCCACACACAACTGTGCACTCCTGGCATGTCTCCTACATTCTATCGTCCACAAACTTAGGTCATCCAAAACTCTGCTGTCCCTGTCCTAACTTGCAGCATTTCCCTTCTCCATCACCTCTGTGCTCACTAACACACATTGGTTTCCAATCAAGCAATGCGTTAACTTTAAAACTCTCACCCTTGTTTTCAAATGAGCACCAGCCCCCTCTGCCCACCACCCTCCACCTCACCCCAACATCTAATCCTGGTCCCTCCCTATCTCCGTAAACTATGGAGAGCACAGTGGTACAGTGGTGAGCACTGCTGCCTTACAGCGCCAGGGACATGGGTTCGATTTCCGGCTTGGGTTACTGACTGTGTGGAGTCTGCACGTTCTCCCCATGTTTGCGTGGCTTTCCTCTGGATGCTCCAGTTTCCTCCCACAAAAGAAGTGCTGGTTAGGTGCCATGCTAAACTCTCCCTCAGTGTACCCGAACAGGTGCCGAAGTGTGGTGACTAGGGGACTTTCACAGTCATTTCATTGCAGTATTAATGTAAGCCTACTTGTGACAATAATAAATAAACTTAAACTCCTTCAGGTCCATAGATCTCCAAGATATCTGTGCTACACTTTTCTGGCCTTGTGTATTCCCAATTTTAATCGCTCCACCACTGGTGACTGTGCTTTCAGTTGTCTATAGGCTCCAAGCTCTGCAATACCTTCCCACACCTCTCTGCCTCGCTACCTCACTTCTCTCCTTTAAGTCACATCTTAAAACATACTTCTTGATCAAGCTTTTGGTCCTTTAACCTAATATCTCCTTGTGTGACTCAGTGTCATATTTTGTTTCATAATGCCCCCGTGAAGCACCTTGAGGTATTTCATTATAGTGAAGGTGCCATATGAATATACATTGCTGCTGTTGTTTCCTGCTTGAAGGTGCTTTGAAAATAAAGAATGCCAAATTACAGAAGTAGAAATGTACAACTAGTCAAACTGGTCTGGATGATCTTATATGCGAAAGTCTGTCTGCTTTTATGGCAGTTTTTAAATAATAAAATATTTTCGGTGAAAAAGCATTTGAAACCAGACAAACATTTGGAGATGAAAGCTACCTGTTGATTTATCTATGATCTGGGACAGATTGGTCTATTTCAGTGGCATTTCTGTTCTGGAGTAAACTTTGTTTGGGTGTAGCTCTCCTGGAATACACCAATCAATTGTATTTCTTCTTCCAGTGTTTCCATGTGCCATACTCAGCTCTTGTTATGTTTCTGAGCAGTGACCAGAAGGAGAGAGACTCTGCAACTGCCTACCGTAAGTTTAATTTCCTGTGACAGAATTTCCAGTAAAATCAATGACATACGTTTCAGAAACATTTTCTTGGCACTGAGCCCATCTGAGGCCATCTACTGGTAATGATGAATAGAGATGTTCAGTAGATTCCTAACAAACTAGACTGCAATATGTTTCATGTTTGGTACACTTGTACAAAACATCAAGATTTTGTTCATTACTCTAGGAATGATAACTTAAGATTAAGTATTTATTTTTAATTACAGAAAATGAATCCTGCCACAAAGATTTAGCAATGGCATGTTGTAAGCTAACACTTGAAGTTTTATATTGTATTTACCAGAAGATAAGCCTATTTAAATTCCGTTGGGACTTTATTGTATTACAGTCTGACGATACTGATCTTGTCCTTGGGATCAATTGATTCTGATTTAGTGCACTGCTCAAAGAAGATAATTGTGCAAGAAAAATAAACAGATGAAGTGAGATATTGCTGTTTGTAATATTGTTAAAGTGAAGGCCCCCAGCCTCATTAAACTATTTAAATAACCAACCTCCCTCCTTTATCAAAACTGGAAGTGGGTGGCTTTGGGGTGGGTTAGATTCCTGCTTAGCTTTTTAACCTCCCTCCCAAATCAAATCCACCCCTTTTGAGGGTGAAAACATCTCCCCATTCCTCATTAACTCTGTTTTTCTCTTCACAGATGCTTCCTGAGATGCTGGTGCTTTCCAACATGTTCTGTTTTTGTTTCAGATTTTCAGCTATTTAGTTAATATCACTGAAGAGTCCCTTGTTATGACCCCTGAAGAGCCTGATGAAGTTTAAATAAATATTTAAATTCCAGTGACCAGCTTAAAGGAATCACACACGATTCCATGTCTTAAGACTTTTACTGCAACAAACAAATTGAAAGCAATATTGTCAAAACGTCACTTAGTAGGCAACTAATATTCCAACCTACAGAAATGATAACCCTTAATGTTCTAATGTGACCAATAATCCAACACTGGATCTGTATACATTACAGCACAATTTCCACAGAATTACTGTCTTTATAAGTAATAGTCAACAATGACTTCCAGCTTCAAATGGGTTCATGTCACCTTATTTCACTGAGTTGTAACATTGAGTGAATGTTGAAAAGTGCTTCTCTCAGTTTAAAAAACATTTCCAAACTATTTATCAGCAGTAAGGCAACTTCTCCTCCTGGCTTCTTCAGGGAAAATTTTCCAGAATCTGTAGAATATCATGGGATATGTCACTTTGACTAGAGACAGTCCTCCCTCCCACAATCTGCTTTCTCTTTTGATTCAAAAGCTCAGAGAGTGAATGTCTATCCGCAGTCAACTCAGTTGCTATTGCCTTTGGTTTCAGGTGTAAACATTTTGCATCTTGCTCCCAGTCTAGTCTTAACCTGCATCCTCCTGTCGTCATGGTAATCAAATCACCTGGGCTTGTTGTCAGACACATGATCACATGAACCTCTTCATTCCTCTATTTTACCATGAATTTAAGAGACAGTCCCAAACACATAATCATCTTATAAAACCGTGCATTCATAACAAACCGTTAACAGGTCTCACAGATCAGTGGCCCTCCCCAACAATCCTACATTAATGTACTGGATGTTAAGCAGTCACAAATTTGACACCCAAATTATTCTCCATTTATTGTTATCACTGATTTTTTTAATGGAATAATTGAAGTTGGTTCACATTTAAACCAAAAATATATATTCTGAAACAATTTGATTGCAATGCAATCATGACATTGACACATATTGTACCTTTAAGGGAATGACTTCAAATAAGTGCACTAAAATTGTAGAAAAACAATGATAATGGTTTTGAAAATTAATTCTTATCTTAGCTAAGGCTTGAGATTGAGAGTTGTACGTATGCAACAAAATCAATGATAAGACTACTGTTGTATTGGAAGAAATTTCGGGTTATCAAGGAAAATTAAGCTGGGCTGGAGGATGAACAAAGTTGATTCAGGAGTTCATTACAGTGAACGATTCAGATAGCTTCTTCTGTGTCTGCTTAATGGAATAGTTTTTGTATTCCACCAACATTTCTATGGGCAGCGCTAGTTAAACCTGGCATGACCTACTGAGATGGCAGACCTGACAGTGAAGCCTTTAAATGGAAATAATCTAAAGATGGGTCTTGAAGATTTCATGTTGGAGCCTGTGACTATTTTCATTGGCAACTCATCCCATTGTGGGATTATCCTTGGGAAGAAACATTGTTGATTGAAAGATTGGAATACTGTGTACAGTTCTGATCACCCTATCATGGAAATGATATTATTAAGCTAGAAAGAGCACAGAAAAGATTTACTAGGATGCTACTGGGACTTTATGGTTTGCGTTATAAGAAAAGGCTGGATAGACTGAGACTTCTTTTCCTGGAGCGTCGGAGGCCTGGGATGATCTTATAAAGGTCTACAAAATAATGAGGAGCATAGATCAGCTAGACAGTCAACATCTTTTTCCCAAAGGTAGGGGAGTCTAAAACTAGAGGGCATTCGTTTTAAGGGGAGAGATACAAAAGAGTCCAGAGGGGCAATTGTTTCACACACAGAGTGGTGAGTATCTGGAACAAGCTGCCAGAGGTAGTAGTAGAGGCAGATACAATTTTATCTTTTAAAAAGCACTTAGATAGTTACATGGGTAAGATTGGTACGGAGGGATATGGGCCAAACGTAAGCAATTGGGACTAGCTTAGTAGTTTAAAAAAAAAGGGCAGCATGGACAAGTCGGTGTAAACCTCTATGACTTTATTGTCTCGGAAACAAATGGTCGTTGTAGTTTGTGTGGACGACTGCCTTGTGTTTTGTGATTGCCAGTAGGCACCAGGGGTACTTATTTCTGTTCATGTCTACTAGTCCATTCCATATTTTATAGAATATGGGTCAGTCCATTTCCCCCCTTCCTTTGCTGGAGCAATCCCCATTCCAAATCTTTGATCAAATATACAACACTGGTGTATTCCCCATGCTGATTCATGCAGTCTCGTGTAGCATGTCTTTGGATCGCTTCAATCCCCCTATTTAAAAATCTGACCAAATGCTGACTCTAAGATTGGATGAACAAATGTTTGATAAGCTATAAATCTGATATCCTTGTTGCAATTCAAAGATTCCTCCAAGAGCCCTGTTTGCTGTGGATGTTATTTGCTGAATGTAGAATCCAAGATTTTTCAAGAGAATTTTCATTGTAAAACCTAAAGATATCTGTTGGTAAATCCTTTTGTTGGTGATGCACATGACATGGCATATTTTGGCATTGAATGCCATCTCCCATTGGTCCTGCCATTCTTCCAATTCCAGAAGATCATCTTGAATTAAATTGATGTGATCTTAGGTTTTTCTTGATGCATAAACTACACAGTCATCTGCAAATAATTGCACCTTAATTTTTAACTTGTTGAGAAGATCATTTATATCTGTCAAGAAGAGTAAAGGCCCAACACTGTTCCATAGGGCACTATGGAGTGGACATCTCAAGGAGAGAAGGGTTCCCCGTCACATAGTACTCTTTGTTTTCTGTTGGTAAGGAAGTGCTGGATCCAATTTAATGATGTCCCCCGAGGGAATTTGGATAGAGCTTTCCATGAGGAACTTTTTCAAAGGTTTTTGAGAAATCTAGTATTGCCATCCAAGTAGTTTCGTCTGTAAATATTTTGTTTTGGTAGATCTTGTCTCTTGAAAACCATGTTGACTATCTACCAGGATACTGTGAGCTTCAAAGTGCTTCATGACATAGAAACATAGGAACCATTCAGCCTGTTAAGCCTGCTCTGTCATTCACTATGAATTGTGGCTGATCGGACACTTCAAAGCATTTTACCCATACTATCCCTATACCCCTTTATGCTATTGTGAATCAAAAATCTATCAGTCTCCACCTGAAACATACTGAGCTTCCATAGCCCTCTGGGGTAGAGAGTTCCAAAGATTCACAATTCTCTGTGTAAAGACATTTCTCCTCATCGCGGTCCTAAGTGGCTTCCCTCTTATTGTGAAATTGTGCCCCTGGTTCTAGACTCCCCAGCCAAGAGAAGTATCTTACCCGCATCTACCCTGTCTATTCCTTTAAGTATTTTGTAAGTTTCAATTGTATCACCTTTCAATCTTTGAAAGTCTGGCAATACACGTCGGGTTTGCCCAACCTTGCTTCATAAAGAAGACAATCCTACCATTCCCAGAACAAGTCTTGGGAACATTCCTTGCACTCCCTCTATGGCAATAATATCCTTTCTGAGGTAAGGGGACCAAAACTGCACACACAACTTCAGGTGCAGCCTAACCAAGATTCTACACAGTTGAAGCAAAACTTCAGCACTCCTGTACTCAAACCCTCTTGTGATAAAGGCTAACATTCTATTAACCACCGCCAGCACCTGCAATTAGCTTTTAGCGATGTATGGACAAGGACACCCAGGTCCCTTTGTTAACCTACACTTCCTAATTTAGAAATCCTACAGTGCGGAAGGAGGCCATTTGGCCCATCGAGTCTGCACGAACAACAATCCTACCCAGGCCCCTAGCCCCATGTACTTACCTTGCTTACCCCCTTGAAACTAAGGGTAAATTTAGCATGGCCAATCAACATATCCCCCATATCTTTGGACTGTGGGATGAAACCGGGGCACCTGGAGGAAACTCATGTAGACATGATTTAGGAAATACTCTGCGTAACTGAAATTAAAATGAACAATATCTTCAAGCAATTTGCATATGCCGCTGGTGAGAGCTACCAATTTGTAGTTTTCTGGCTGACTTTTATCCGCTTTTGAAAATGCCACAGATGCTCACTTATATCCATTGGTCTGGGAGGTATCTGGTGTTGATTGACTCTTGAAAGAGATTGATTAATATTGTAGCCGGTTCACCAGCTTCTAACGTAAAGATCTAAGGAGGGATTTCATCTGCACCCACAGCTTTCTTTGGGTTTATTTCTTGCAATACACCCTCTTCACTTACAATGAGGTTTAGTGTGTTTGATAAGTGGGCCTTGTCTATTAAGGAACACATGTTAAAATAGAAAGTCTGGAGAAGTTAAGAAAAATTGATAGAGCTTTAGTCACTCAAAAGGTAATGGAGTTATATAATAAATCACCAAGGGAAAGACATTGATGCTTTGTATTGTCGTTGTAAATGGGTTCAAGAAGATTTCAGAAGAGGCAAATTGTTAAGGATACAATGAGAAGGCTGGTAAGTGATCTTTGCAAAAAAAAAGGCTTATTTTAATTAATGGGAACTCAGCATAAGGCTACTTTTTGTCCTATTAATCCTTGGTACAATCTGTTGGACGACTTTTATTGCAATTGTTTCTCTTTGCATTACTTTGCTGAATGCACTGGATGTAGCAAAGGCTGTGGGCCCACTCTGGCTGTAGTGCTAAAGACCTCTGCTCCAGAACTAACTTTGCATCTAGCCAAACTCCTTTCAGTACAGCCACAGTCAATGCCACGCACATTGTGGAAAATTGCCCAGGCATTACCTGCCCACAGAAAGCAGGACAAATCTAATCCGACCAATTACTGCCCCATTGGTCTCAATTATCAGCAATTCGAAGGTGTTGTTGACCATGCTATTAAGTAACAATTTACTCAGTAATAATCTGCTCATTGATGCTCAGTTTGGGTTCTGCAATGGCCAGTCAGCCCTTAACCTCATTACAGCCTTGGTCTAAACATGAGCAAAAGAGCAGAGGTGAGATGAGAATGACTACCCTTGGCATCAAGGGAGCATTTGGCCAAATATGATGTCATGGAACCTGAACAAAATTGTTAAAGGGCATCAGGGGAGAACTTTGCACTGGTTGGATTCAGACCCCGCACAAAGGAAGATGGTTGCACTGTTAGAGGCCAATCATTCTCAACCCCAGGATATCGCTGCAGGAAATTCTCCAGCGAGTGTTCTAGTGCTCAACCATTTTCAGCTACTTCATTAATAACCTTCACTGCAACATAAGGTCAGAAGTAAGGATGATTCAGTACCATTCACAACTCGTCAGATACTGAAGGAGTGAGTCCATGTCCATATGTTGCAAAACATAGACAACATTAAGACTTGGGCCGATAAGTGGTAAGTAACATTTGTGTCACACAAGTACCATGAAAGAGAAAATCTAAACATCTCTCCTTGACATTAAACAGAATTATTGGAGTGTCCTCCTCCATTTTGGCTGCCCCAAAAATTTATCACCATCCTCTGTCTGCTCCACGATGATATATAAGTTGTGATCCTGACCAACAGATTCACCACAGACCCAATTCACGCTTGGACTGGTGTCAAGCAAGGCTGTGTCATTGTACTGATGATCTTCTCAATCTTCCTTGCTGTTTTCTGGCTGACTTTTATCCTCGTTTTTGAAAATGCCACAGACATTCCCTTGTACCTATTAGTCTGGTAGGTATCTGATGTTGATTGACTCTTGAAAGAGATTGATTAATATTGTAGCCAGTTCACCATCTCACCCTCAGCAAGCTCCCCGCTGGAATGGAGCTAAACTATTGAACAAATGGGAATCTGTTCAAACCTCGCCACCTGCAGGCCAGATCCAAGATTGCCCTATTCTCTGTCACTGAACTACAGTGTGAAGATAATGCTTGTATCTGTGCACACTTGGATGCCAAGCTCCAAGCCATCGGCAACACCTTCGCTGAGGTGTATAAGAGCATGGACTTTACACTAAACATTCATATAGACAAAGGTTCTCAACCAACCTGCCCCTGCCACACAACACTGGCCCCAGTTATCAAAATCCACAACAAGGCCTTGGACAACATGGACCACTTTCCATACCTTGGGAGGCTGCCATCAACAAGGGCAGACATCAACGACAAAGTTTAACACGGCCTTCAGTGTGCCTGAGAAGCCTTAATTCGCCTGAAGACTAAGACCTTAGACACTGCACCAAGCTCATGTTTTACAGGGCAGTAGTGACACCCGCCCTCTTATATGGCTCATATATATATATGTAAAGAAGATCTACCACCATTGGCAGGACTGATGGACTTATGTCATTGTTCTCGCTCAGGCCAACATCCCCAGTATTGAAATATTGTCCAAGTACTCTACTCAGACCTTTGACATGGCAAGCGAGCCTCAGGAAGGCAGAGGAAATGTTTCAAGGACACTTCCTTGAAAAAGTGCAACATCCCCACTGACACCCTGGAATCCCTGACCCAAGACCACTGGAAGTGGAGGAAAAGCATCCAGGAAAGAGTTGAACACCTCAGGTATAATCGCCGAGAGCAAGCTTAAGCCAAGCATCGACAGTGAAAGGAAAACATGACAACCTGGCACTCCACCCACCTGCTCCTCCAACCACCATCTGCCCCTCCTCACTTCAAGGTGGTGCCAGAGCAAGGCAACTTCTTGCGAGCTATCCCCAGCATACCCTTTAACTCTATCTTTTACTCTCATTCTATGCTTTTAAAACTTAACTCTGAGGAAGGGACTCTATTAAACCCTCTAATGTTTATTAAGTTCATTTTCTCTACACCCTAGCTATGACTGTAACACTATATTCTGCACCTTCTCCTTTACTTCTCTCTTATGTACTCAATGAATGGTATGCTTTGTCTGTATAGTGCAAGAAACAGTACTTTTTACTCTATCCCAATACATGTGACGATAATAAATTAAATCAAATAAAATCACCCATGACACAGACTGCAGGTACCCCTCAGTCATTTTTAGTGCGCAAAGAAGCCATGTTGAACTCTGAGGGACTGTCTAAGAGTGAGGGAGGGAGGAGAAAGAGAGAGATAATCTCTGGGTCAAAATCCTGGAACTCCCTTCCTAATTTCACTGTGGCTGGGCCACATGGGCTGCAGCAATTGAAGAAGGCAGCTCACCATCATGTTCTCAAAGGCAACTAAGGATGTACAATAAATGTTGGCCGTGCCAGTGATGCTTCTGTCCCACAAATGCATGTTTAAAGACTCCGTTTTTAGTTATAGTTTTTAATTGCATGGATTTCTGAAAGTGTGATGCCATCAGTCATACTATATAAGTTTGGAATGGATTAGTTGCTATTTTGTGTTTCATATTTCCATTTAAAACCAAGACAGAAATAAAATGATTTATATTATCTTTGCACAGTGCAGGTTTTGATTTTAGAAATTGATCAAAATTAGGAGCAGGGAAAAAATAAAGCTTTACTCTGAATCCAGCCTTGCTACCATGACCTGATCAGTGTTCCATTTTCCAGCTTTAACATCCCTCCACTTGATGAAGCAAAAAATGTACACAAAGAATTGATGAAGAAAAAAATATGTCACTTCATTTCTTTGTGGGGTAAAGTATTATGTGATCTCGATAGTTGCCAGTACAAAAACACCTCTATTGGAGAAAAGTGATTATTGTGCTCTACCATACTGTTCGCTTCTTCATGTATAAACCAGCAGTATTAGATTCCGTTGAATGTGATGATGAAATAGAACTTTACATTTTTTTACATCTTTTCTTTAACAGGGATGACAATGGAAGCATTTGGATCAATGATTGGAGCTGCTATCCAGGGGCAGATTATAGCACACGGCCATGATTCCACTGGTTGCTTTCTACATAATACATCAGCAGATTCCAGTGTTAACTCCACAGATGTAAGCAGTTTGCCTCGTGGCAACATGAGCACTTGGCAACCACAAGGCTTATTCTCTCATCTAGTAAGTACTTTAGGCTAGAATTCCAGATAATTTATGGTGCAGAATTGAGACTCAAAGGTGAAAGGAGAACTTGAGACATCTTTTGTCCTGGATTTCTGCCCTCTTTAGACATCTAGGTTGAAGGAGAAGATCTGCTGCTTCCTTGTCTGTTCTCACCACCCTTTCTTTGTGAAACAACCTTTAGAGGTGAGACTGTTTAGATGCCAGATTTCCTGGAAATCCTGCTAATGCCAAAGGTAATTATCCTTCACAGAAACAGGTCTATTTGCCTACAATGCCTCACCCCAATACCAGTTGGTGACAGAGGAATTACTATTAGGACTCGTATATCATTAGAGGAGGAACCAGGAAAAATAAGCTCTCCCTTTGGCCACATCAGCTTTATTGGCCTGGAATTCCCAAATAGAGCAGCAAAATGCACTGCAGAATTCTGTTAACCTGTGATGCTCGTGGTGCCTTACATGTAAGCTTCTGCTGTTATTATGCAAACGAGCCATTTCCAAAATGTCTGAGGTTTTTATATCTGACAGCTTGCATTTTTCCATTTGAATGTCTTGGTGAATCATTGTTTTGGAACTCTACCTGCTATCTTATCTTACTCTCTCTATAATGTAAATCAATTGCACATTTATTTTGCACTCAAAGGGCAGATTTGCAACTTTTGGGCCTTTTGTTAACTTGAAATAATGCCTATTTCCAATTTCTGCAGGAAAATCCTCCCTCTTAGGCTTTGAGGATGACTTGCTTCCACTCTGGTTCAATGGGTTCTGAGGTGGCTGACATATCCAATGCACATTCTGCAAACTCTGCCACATGTGGGGCAAATGATGCTTGAGGGATCAGTAAATGAGTTGCTTGGAGTTCTGTGCATACTCTCCGAAGCTTCAAGTTTGCCGATGCATGTTCTCGATGAAATCTCTTGAAGCGTTTAACCTCAGTGGTTGGTAAGCTGATGGAGAAGATCCTGAGGAACAAGATTTATGAGCATTTAGAGAGGTTTAGTATGCTCAAGAATACTCAGCATGGCTTTGTCAAAGGCAGATCGTGCCTTACGAGCCTGGTGCAGTTCTTCGAAAATGTGACTAAACACATTGACGAAGGGAAAGCGGTAGATGTGGTTTATATGGATTTTAGCAAGGCGTTCGATAAGGTCCCCCATGCAAGGCTTCTCGAAAAAGTGAGATGGCATGGGATCCAAGGGGCTGCGGCCCTGTGGATCCAGAACTGGCTTGCCCAAAGGAGGCAGAGAGTGTGTATAGATGGGTCTTTTTCTAATTGGAGGTCGGTCACCAGTGGTGTGCCCAGGGATCTGTTCTGGGACCCTTGCTGTTTGTCATTTTCATAAATGACCTGGATGAGGAAGCAGAGGGATGGGTTGGTAAGTTTGCTAACGACACGAAGGTTGGTGGGGTTGTGGATAGTCTGGAGGGATGTCAGAAGTTACAGAGGGACATAGATAGGATGCAAGACTGGGCGGACAAGTGGCAGATGGACTTCAACCCAGATAAGTGCGTCATGGTCCATTTTGGCAGGTCGAATGGGATGAAGGAGTACAATATAAAGGGAAAGCCTCTTAGTACGGTAGAGGATCAGAAGGACCTTGGGGTCCGGGTCCATAGGACTCTAAAATCGGCCCCGCAGGTGGAGGAGGTGGTTAAGAAGGCGTATGGTGTGCTGGCCTTTATCAATCGAGGGATTGAGTTTAGGAGTCCGGGGATAATGATGCAGCTATATAAGACCCTCGTCAGACCCCACTTGGAATACTGTGCTCAGTTCTGGTCACCTCATTACAGGAAGGATGTGGAAAAGATTGAAAGGGTGCAGAGGAGATTTACAAGGATGTTGCCTGGATTGAGTGGCATGCCTTATGAGGATAGGCTGAGGGAGCTCAGTCTTTTCTCCTTGGAGAGACGTAGGATGAGAGGAGACCTAATAGAGGTATATAAGATGTTGAGAGGCATAGATTGGGTGGACTCTCAGAGGCTTTTTCCCAGGGTGGAAATGGCTGCTACGAGAGGACACAGGTTTAAGGTGCTGGGGGGTAGGTACAGGGGAAATGTTACGGGGAAGTTTTTCACACAGAGGGTGGTGGGCGAGTGGAATCGGCTGCCGTCAGTGGTGGTGGAGGCAAGCTCAATAGGGTCTTTTAAGAGACTCCTGGATGAGTACATGGGACTTAATAGGATGGAGGGTTATAGGTAGGCCTAAAAGGTAGGGATATGTTCGGCACAACTTGTGGGGCCGAAGGGCCTGTTTTGTGCTGTAGTTTTCTATGTTTCTATGTTTGGTGCCTTAACCTGAATACGAACTATAAATAAATGAGTAGAATTTGGACAGCAAATACAGAGACATGGCTGCAGGAAAACATGGATTGGGACTGGAATATTGAAAGGTACAGGATATTTAAAAAGACAGGGAGCGAGGAAAAGGTGGAAGAGTGGCTCTGTTAGTTAATGATGGTATTAGCTCAATTGAGAGGGATGACCCAAGTTCAGGAAACCAAGATGTGGAAACGGTCTGGGTAGAGGTGATAAATGGTAATGGCAAGTCATCACTTGTGGGAGTTGTATACAGACCCCCTAACAGTAGCCACATGGTAAAGAGGAGCATAAGGCATTCAAGACGCGGCTGGATAGAGTACTTGGGGCGAATGGGATCAAAGGTTATGGGGAGAAAGCAGGATTAGGCTATTGAGTTGGATGATCAGCCATGATTGTAATAAATGGCGGAGCAGGTCCTAAGGGTCTCCTCCTGCTCCTATCTTCTATGTTTCTATGTTTCTATAAAGGAAGAAATAATTGGAGCTTGTCAGAAAGGCATGCCAAAAATCATGGTAGATTTTAATTTACATATAGACTGGGAAAGCCAGATGGGCAAAGGTAGCCTAAATGAGGAGTTCATTGACTGTTTTCAGCATAGTTTCTTCGAACAGCATGTTCTGGAGCCAATCAGAGAGCAGGTTATATTAGACCTGGTGTTGTGCAACAAGATGGGAATAATTAATGATCTCATAGTGAAAGCACCTTAGGTAGCAATGACCACAATATGATTGAATTTTACATTCAGTTTGAGGGCGATTTTAACATTAAAATAAGGGCAATTATAAGGGCATGAGAGCTGCGCTGGATAATGTGAATTGGCAAATTAGGTGAAAGGACAAATCAATAGAGATGCAGTGGAAAATATTTAAAGGAATATTTCAGAATGTGCAGAATAGATGCATTCCAATTCGTAAGAAAAAGTTCAATGGCCAGACCCACTATCTGTGTTTAACTAGAAAGAATAAAGATCATAACAAACTTAGAGAAAAAGCGCATAGAATCATAGGATCCCTACAGTTCAGAAGGAGGCCATTTGGCCCATCGAGTCTGCACCGACTCTCTGACAGAGCATCTCAACCAGGCTCTCTCCCCGCATTCCCATGTATTTACTCTGCTAATCCACCAACTACACATCTTGGGACACTAAGGAGCAATAGAGCACGGCCAGTCCACCTAACTGCACATCTTTGGACTTTAGGAGGAAACCAGAGCACCCGGAGGAAACCAATGCAGACATGGGGAGAATGTGCAAACTCCATACAGGGTGCGGAGTCACTCAGGGCTGGAATGGAACATGGTCCCTGGCACTGTGAGGCAGCAGTGCTCACTCTGTGCCAGCATGCCACCTTAATAGTACAAAGACATGTCGCAGGTCAAAAAATTGGACAGAATATACGGAACAGGAAAGAATGACCAAAAGATTAACAAGGAGGGGAAATATAGAGTACGAGAGGAAGTTAGTCAGAAATATAAAAAGAGAGTTAGGCCAGAATGTTATGGCCGTTCATGGGATTTTCTCATCCTGCTGCAGTGAACAGAAATTTGGCTGGGTGCCAAATTCTCTGACTTCACTGCAGCGGAAGCATGGTGTAAACGGCCAGTAAGATTCTATAACACAGTGCAGAAGAGGCCCCTCAGTCCATTGAGTCTGCACCAATATTTATTATGATGGGAGGTTCTGTTGTACAGGTCACTAGTGAGACCACATGTGGAATTGTGGGCGGGATTTTACAGCCTCACTTGGCCGAAGGTCAACGTTCCTTCCCATTGTCCTACACTCCTAACTTCTCCCAATGCATTTATATCCTGCCTTAAATAATGTGGCCAAAACTATACACAGACTCGCCGGCATTCTACCCACCTACCCCCCCCCCCCCACCCCCCCCCCCCCTCCCCCACCCCTCTCCGCTGCACCCCACCATGGGAACCAGAGAAAATGACAAATGACGGAGCAAGCTCAAAGGGCTGAATAGTCTATGCCTGTTCATTGTTTGTATGTTCGTATTCAATCTAATTTGTTTTGAATGCTATGTGCATTCAGACACAGAGCTTTTAGTTTTACCCTTTTATTATTTTTCTAACCTCTCGTCTCATCTGTTGATTTACTGTTTGATTTGTACTCGCTATCCCTTTCTGTCACAGTCTGTTTTTCAATTCCTCCAATTTTGATGGTGACAAGTAAGGGACTCCTATATGTCGGCAAAGATGTGCGACCTCTACTGGGATGCTTTTAGGACATCCCTAATGTGCTGCCACTGTCCTCCTGGGAGTCTCCTGCTGCAACCAAGTTCTGAGCAGAGACGTTGTTTTGAGAGTCTGGTGTCAGATATATGAATGACACCTCCTGCTCTGTGGAACTGGTTTTCAGTGACTGGCATCTCAATGTTGGGCCTGTTGGCTTGGGAGAGGATCCTGCTGTTGAACTGCCTTTCTTGTCACGATCTTGCGAAGACACCAGTGGTGGTACTTCTCCAGTGCTTTGAGGTATGTGCTCTATGCTTTTGGGTTTGGGAAAGTTCTCAGCCTCTGTAGTGTTCCTCCTCACAGTGATCTGGATTACATAGAGAGAGCCCAACCCCTCCATCTGCGAGATTGCTGGCGGGGCTCAAGATCCAGCAGAACTTGGAAATCGCAAATCTCGCTGGAAGATTGCGATCTCCCTCTGCTGACCCTCACCAGCGATGTAATCAGGTTCATACGAAAACCTGATATGCAATTCATTTAAATAAATTTTAATCTAATTAAATACCCCCATCACCGGATGCTCCCCCTTCACTAGATTTTCATACCATGCCAACGATTTGGCTCTCAAGGCGGCACAGGAGTGAGGCGACTTCTTGCAATACCTTCTAATTCTATCTTTTACTCTCATTCTACGCTTCTAAAACTTCATTCTCTCTAGCTACGACTGTAATACTACATTCTGCATTCTCCTTTCCTTCTCTATGAATGGTATGCTTTGTCTGTATAGCGTGCAAGAAACAATACTTTTTACTGCATACCAATACATTGACAATAATAAATCAAATCAAAATCATTGAGGGCGATTTTCATCTTCTTCAATAATGTTGCATCTGTGAGGTTTACAATGTGGCACAGTGGTTAGCACTGCTGCTTCACAGTGCCAGGGACCTGGATTCAATTCCAGCTTGGGTCTTCTGCATGGGTTTCCTCTGGGTGCTCCAGTTTTCTCCTACAGTCCAAAGATGTGCAGGTTGGGTGAATTGGCGATGATAAATTGTCCCTTTGTGCCTCAGAATGTGTAGTAAATATGTGGGATTACGGGGATAGGACCTGGGTAAGATGTTCTGTTGGAGAGTTGGTGCAGACTTGATGGGCCAAATGGCCTCCTTCTGCACTGTAGAGATTCAATGAACAGGTTCACCCAGACATGAATCTGTCATGGGCATCCAACTCATGGTGCAATGGTCACTATAACCTCTGGGGAGAGAGACACGGCCAGATAGTGCACTGACAGGCCCAACCTGGCAGTGCCAACCTGTGCCAGGAGGCAGTGACAGGGTGGGCCCTAGGCCTCACAAGTGGGGGCTCATCTATTTGTGATTTGATGAGAGCAAATACTGCGAGAAATGGGAATGCTGGCAAAGTTCAGGGGAGGGGGGCAAGAATAGAGGGGTGTTGCTGCCAAAAATAGAGAGGGGCAGAAGGGGTGAGGGGGTGGGGAGGAGGGCAGGTGCGTGGGTGGATGTGGGGGTGAGGGGGTCAATGCTGCTAGTGATCAGGGGTGGGGTGGGGTTGCTGGTGTCGGGAGGGAGCAGGGAGGAACGGGGCAGGACAGCAGGTTGGATGCCGGGATGATCAGGTGGGGAGGAGGGTGTCAATGCCAGAGTTCCGAGTATTATCAGGGCGGGAGAGGGAAGGCCACTGTACCTCCATGGTGGTGGGGTTGGGGGGCGGGGGGGGGGGGGGGGGGGGGAATTAATTTTTGTTTCAGTTATTGGGGTACCCTTTAACATTGGTGTCCCAGTCTCAGTGGAGCCAGTTCCTGGCTCTAAGACTGGTGACATCAACCATGCCCACTTTTTTTTGGCCGTTAAAATGACAAGATCTGGAGAGAAAACTGGCCAGTGGAGCTGGAGTGTTCCATGTCAGTTTTCTAACCAGGACTGAGACTCTGCCAAATTCTTGTAAGATTCTGCCCATAATGGCCATCTATTTCCTGTACATTTAATTCCTCTGGTGTCCTGAAAAACAACAAAAATAGGTTGTTACAATCAATGTTATTATAATTTACTTTCCTATTAATTCTACTATTAAATTTCTTTGAAGTTGAAGACATTTTGCCCCAGTGGCAATATTTGGGGCAGGACAGTGGCACAGTGGTTAGCACTGCTGCCTCATAGCAGCAGGGACCTGGGTTCAATTCCGGCCTTGGGTCACTGTCTGTGTGGAATTTGCACATTCTCCCCTTGCCTGCGTGGGTTTCCTCCGGGTGCTTCGGTTTCCCCCCACAGTCCAAAGATGTGCGGATTAGGTTGATTGGCCATGAAAAATTGCCCCTTAATATCAGGGGGATTAGCAGGGTAAATAGGTGGGGTTCCGGGAATAGGGCGTGGGTGGGATTCTGGTCAGTGCAGACTTGGTGGGCCAAATGGCCTCCTTCTGCCCTGTAGGGATTCTATGATTCTATTTCAATTGTCTCATGTGACCGAATAGTTTTTCTTCAGTTAACTCCTGTAATCACCCATTAATTATTTCAAACCACTTTTAAAAGCCTCAGTGTTTTCATGATCTTTTTCAAGTTGAGAAGACGCTGTTGTATTTTTATATTTCTCTACTACAGGTCAGCTCGAATATTTTCTCAAAAAGAATGAAGCAGCCTGGTACTAAAACTTTGCTTTGAGCTTTGATCTGCTGGATTTTAAAGGTTACTTAACTTCATAGCAAAAATAACAGAATTGCAAATTATTGTCGAAAGGGGACAAAGTTTGATCATTCCACTTCACTAAGAGGAAGCAAATAATTATACATGTCCCTTCCCTTAAATTGAGTAGAAATTGCACTGCAGACTTTGGTGCTTTTAAAAAATTCTTTTGGTATTGGTAATTCAGGAAAATGAACACCTTCTGGGTTCAGACATCCAGGGATGTCAGATGTTGCTTTATAAAACTCTTGTGAAACACCTTGGGGCATTTTATTATGTTAAAAAAAGACAGAGAGTTGAAGGAATTTGAGGAGAGAATTCCAGAGCTTTACAGCCTTCGCTAACTGGAAGTGTGACTGCCAATGGTGGAACAATTAAAATTGGGGATTCTCATGAATCAAGCACTGGAGGAGGATAGAAAATATCATGAATGCTGATTATGGCTGGAGGAGGTTATGGATATAGAGAGGGGTGAGGTCTTGTACAAATAAGGCTGAGAATTTGCCATGCCCTTTAAAAAAGAACTTTGAACTTTTAAGATAGGAACTTTATTCATTGAAATTAGCTTCCTTGTTTTAAGTAACCATATGCTAATGCAAAGATGGCCTTCAAAATTCAAGTGATCTTTTATGATTTTTGCACAGACTCTGGAAAGTAAATAAAACATTAAAAAACATGAGTGATGAGCTGTCCCTTAAAAAGATATTCAGAATGCCAGACCACTTGTAGAATTTGCAACCCCTATTGTCGGGGTATTTACTGAAACTCAAATTAGCCCAATTCAGTGTCTACAAACTCAAAACCTATGGTGACCATATATGAATGGTCACCATTCATCCTCCATTGTGTAGCAATGGCTTCTAACTTCGTATCATCTGTGTGGATAATAGAAGTATTGATCATGAGTTCACATGATCAAAACTGACATGAGATAGCACATCTTATTATTTCAAGGACCATTTACGGGTAAGCCTGTCTAGAAATCAACAGGGCTCATCCTCCAGAAAGAGAAAGGAACCCTGCCTAGTAATGTCAGTCATCCAAGCAGTTAAAGGGGGGCTAATTTGTCTTTACCCACAAGGATTTGGCTCAACAGAAACTTGGCCAACATTCCGTGTGGAACTCAGAAGCTTTCAAACTCCATTTCTATCTTCAGAGAATCGCAAAATAAATCACATCAAGCCTGCCTTTCTTGTATCTTAAAGGATTAATTTAAACACATGATTTGCATCTTCTTATTATGTTAATAATGTAAGTGTATGTTTCGACTCTAGAATTCATCTTTACGAGTGCATGTGTCTGCGTGTTTGAGGGGTATTGCGTGAATAAACATTGTTTTTTATATTTAAACTTATCAAAAAGCTTATTTTATGTCTATTGTTAAAAGTCTTGACACTCCAAAGGATTTAAAACTCTCTCTCTAAAATATACATTTTGTTATGGACGTCCATGAGGTAGGGAAGAAGGGGAGAAGTTATTCCATCACCTCTCTCTGAACTGTAACACATTTTAAAATTAAGCCATTATCAGATCGGGAGCCAGTGTGAGTCAGCAAGGGATAGTGGATGAATAGAAATTGAATGAGTTAAGGAAGGCAGCAGAGTTTTGGAAGGGCACTAGTTTATACAGAGTGGAAGATGGGAGGCTGAGCAGGATAATAGTCTAACACTTGGAGTACTATTAACATTCTGGTGAAACTATATCCTTTCTGAAATACAGTGCCTAGAATTCCAAAAAGCACTCCAAATGTGGTTTAAATAGCACATTGTACAACTGTAGCAAAACTTTCTCCCTATTATGTTGCTGCCCACTTGTTAGAAAGGCTAATACTCCATCAGACTTTTTGAATAGTTTGAGCCACTAGATTTTAGTAATCTGTACATGGTCCCTCAATTAATTTTGGATCTCCATTGTTCAAAGCTTTACATAATTTAGATAATGCTCACTTTATGCTTTTATGGTTCAAAATGAATGCCCATGTACTTAACTGTATCCATCTGTCACAGTTTTGTCCATCGCCTTAATCTATCAATGTTTCTTTGTAATTTTATGCTTCTGTCTACACTTCTTACTCTACCATCAATCTTTGTTTCATTTTCAACCTTGGTTACATGGCTCATTAATGTGTTACCTAAGTCATAGAGTCACAGAGTTTTACAGCAGATATGCATTAATAACTATAGCAGTAATATTCGGAACAAGTCACGTCAGCCATGACTTTGTAGTATGCTCTTCTCTGAGTCACAAGGTTATAGGTTCAAGTCCCACTTCAGGGATTGAGACAAAAATAAATCAAGGCTTGAAATCTAGTGCAATACTGCATGAGGGCCGTACTGTCAGAGGTGTTGTCTTTCAGATGAGACCGAAACCAAACCTCCATCTGCCAACTTGGGTGGATGTAAAACATGCCCTGGCAGTATTTTGAAAAAGAGTAGGAGAGTTATTCAGTTAATTTAAGCGTGGGTTTCCTTAAGACATGCTGGTTAGGTGCATTGATCCAAACAGGTGTCAGAGTGTGGCGACTAGGGGAATTTCACAGTAACTTTGTAAATAAATGTTACTTTTACTTTGCTTTTATTTTAATTTTGATATTCCTCACAAGTTTCTATCCAAACATAGATGGAATTTTCAACTTGTATACAACTTAACCTCGTCAGTAGCCTGATCATTTAATCCTTGCAGATTTTTAAACCAAAAACATAATTATATTGATTTTATTCATCTTTGTGCATTTATTTGAAATAATGGAGATAATCTTGATTTAGAGTAATAGTCAATGGAAATGATAATCATGAGAGGCAGTTAATCCGATATCATCCATTTTAAACTATTACCCAAAGACAAATTACCCCAGTGACTTTTTGTTAAATAGAAACAGTTTATCACATCCATATTTTTGGTTTCTTGGTTGAATGCTTTTTAATTGTATTGTCTCTCCCTTTTACAGAAAAACTCATACATAATTGCTGCTGGTGTTATAGGAGGCATTTACACATTTTGTACAATTACTCTGTTCTTTGGTGTGAAAGAGAGAGATGGTGAGTAACTGTTGGTAAAGCAGATACGTGTGCTGGAATTTTACCACCTCGCCCACCACGGAATCGGAGCAGGCAAGGGGCGGACATTGACCTTGGTTGGGAATTTCTGGTCTCACTCGAGCGACGCTGTAAAATCCCGCCCGTGGGGTGGAATTGTGTGCTTTCGTTGTGTGATAGGAGACGGCAAAGGCATATTCCCGTGTGGAATGGTGGTATATGAGAACCTTACCACTTCCCCAACTCCACCTGAATTAAGTTCTGAGCGCAAAGGCCCATAGTTGACAGTCCTATCCTGCAGCCAATTCATGACCACTTAAGGGCCTCTTCCTGCTGCCAGTCGTATTAACCCAGCTGAAGGTGGGCAGGTTGCCAGCCAGCATGTGTGACAGGTCAACCTGTGCGGTCTTCATGTCACCTCCAGGGGGGGTTCCCTTAACCAAAGAATCTCAGGGCCTGATTGACATCTGGAAAGAGGGGCCTGCTGAGAGCCACCTCCCTGCACTTTCTGCTGCACCCTTCTCTCCATGATCCCTATCCTGTGGGGTCTTGATTCCGGAGGGGAAGGCCCGCTGCTGACCTCATCACTGCCTGAATAGCTTGTTTGGGGGGCCATCCTGAGAGGAGGCAGCCCAAATCTCATGCCAGCTCTCCAGCCTGCAGGGGAGACTCTTGATGCCTCAATAAGGTTCTGCCCTGAAGTATAGTCTCATACAAAAAGGCCTTTGAAGCACTCGACTAATTTAGCTGTTTTAAAATGAGGACTCTTTTAAATGTGCATTATTGCCTCAAGAGGGAGCTTTCAGGCAGGCTCGGATCCTGAAGCAGCTTCAAAGCTGCTGCTGGTCCCTTACTTTGGTCAGGAGACAAGCATGATCATCGCCTCCAGTGTGATGACAAAATGAATTTGGCAGTGTTCAATTCAAAGCTTCAGTGATCTATATCCTTTGATAAGCTATAAATAGGATGAAACAACTTCTTCCCGTTTATTTTCAGAAGCGATTGGCTGATAGAAATACGCATTGTCTTTGCAATGAATACAAATAGAAGATGCTGGCTTTGCACAATAGTGTGCTGACAATGGACCTACATCTGAAATGCTAATTCATTACTTTTGCTTAGAGATGTTTTTATTTCATTCTACATTTTCAACAGTTTGCTACAAATGTAGCAAGCAGGACAATGGATCTGGAATAGGTTATCTTCAAATATAATTTGGATGGAGTTCAGAGTAGACACTCTGTAAGGTGAAATGGATGTGCACGAAAGCACCTGATTCATGGGACTGAATGGAAATTAAATTGTTATTTTGCCTGAGTTGTAGCACTCTGGCCCCTGATTCAGAAGCTTGTGTGTTCAGGCTCTGGTTCAAGTTTTGAGTACTTAATCTCGGTTGATGTTTTGATATAGAACTGAGGAAATGCTGCATTATCATAAGAGAATCTTTCAGATAAGGTGATAAAACTGAAGCCTGTTTATGGAACAGTGTGAAGATTAGGGGTTGTTCATGTGTTCCAGCCAACGCTCTTTCCAGCAGCAACATCTAAAAGATGAATTGGTCAAAATAAGAGTGTCTACACATTAAAAAGTAATTAACTGACTACAAAGTACCTAGATGTTATGTAAATACATACTTTTCTTTAAAAAGAAACCAACAAAACTAGAGATAACGATACCACAATGTATATAGCTCACTGATGGAATTTGGAGATTAGAACATAGAATCCCTACAGTCCAGAAGCAGGCCATTCGGCCCATCAGGGCTGCACCAACTCTCCAACAAAACATCTTACCCAGACCCTATCCCCATAACCCCACATATTTACCCTGCTAATTCCCCTACCCTACACACCTTGGGGTACTAAGGGGCAATTTAGCATGGCCAATCATCCTAACCTGCATATCTTTGGAATGTGGGAGGAAACCAGAGTACCCGGAGGAAACCCTCTGTGATGACTTCAGCCAAGCTAATGAGGTTGGCTTGCGCGAGTATGAACTACCTGATGAGTTCTTGAGTTCGTTTATTTGGTTGGTACCTGAAAGAGGTACCTGATTAGTCCCAATTGATGGTTAAATCAGGGAGCCTCATGCTCCCTATTTAAAGCAGGTGTGTCAGACTCCCAGCCTGCATTCAGCGGGAGCAACTGGAGAGCTGGCTGTGTACAGATGTATGTTGTAAATAAAGTAACTTGATGATGGGACTTTCACCTCCGTGGAGTTATTATATCCATGCAGACACAGGGAGAACCTGCAAACTCCACACAGGCAGTCATCCAAGGCCAGAATGGAACCTAGGTCCCTGGCGCTGTGAGGCAGCAGTGCTAACCACTGTGCCACCATGCCACTGGTATTAGACCTGATACTATGGACTGGGACTATTGCCTGAAATAACTCTGTAGTCCAGAGCTCCAATAGATAAAATATTTGAACAAGTAGTGGGAAGCTTAACCTATGATAGACTCCAGCAAGTGAACACTTTTATCTTCTTAAATCTCAGCAGTACAACTTGTTGTGCCGAAAGCTCAAAAACCTGCATGAAAGCTTTTGAGATTGAGGTAAATACAATGTGTTCCTACTGGAAGAAGTTGTGCATTCCATAATAGGCAAACAAATTGCTGTAGATTTCTCAGAAATTTGGAGACTCGTAAACATGTTACCGGACTTCCTTGTGTGAAAAATGCCCAGTTGATGAAGACAAATGTATACAGCATCACCTGTTGCAAAGAGAAAGCATGGCATTGTAGTACAATAATCGCAAAAAGGAAAATTCAGAGGGTGTATCACAGAGTGTTGATATATTATCATTCATTCTCACTCCATTCACTTCAGGATCAAGATTAAGATTCTATACTAAAGTTAATACCCATTTAATTAGTGTCAGACCATAAAATTATTTCTCTAAGTAAACAATTAGAATTTGGCACACATGAATTACACCATAAAGTCGTAGTTTTAACTCCAGATGGATGAAATATTTTCTTCTCTTCCTCTGACCACTTCAGATAATCTTTGATTATTGAAATCTTCATACCTAATGGACAATTTTGTAGAACATATATAATTGATACATGTGGTAAACCACTGTTAAGCTTATTGCTTGTGTGTGTGTGACATGCCTGGACATGCCCCTGCCTGAGTCTCCTCCCCACCTGGTGCAGGTATAAAGGTGACTGCTCCCCACCCCCCAGCCTCAGTCTCTGGACCAGTTCATCAGCATGGGTGTGCTCCAAGTCTTTTGCGAATAAAAGCCTATTTGTTCTTGCATACAAACTAGCCTTTGCTTGATTGATAGTGCATCAATTTTATTCGCAAAAAGTTTTGGGATGGAGCAGATACTAAAACCCGATAGATTAGAATTGGATCATCAAGCCGTAGGAGCCTCTAACAGCTTCGATCACTGGCTGCGATGTTTCGAAACTTTCCTCACCGCCTCCGCCTCCGTCGTCCGGACCGAAACCGACAAGCTACACATGCTCCACACCCGGGTAAGCGATCAAGTATTCTCGATGATTAGAGACGCTGAAACTTACGAGGATGCGATCAAACTTTTAAAAGGCCAGTACAACAAACAGTCTAATGTAATCAACGCCAGACATCTTTTGGCTACTCGCAGACAACAGCCAGGAGAATCGGGCGACCAATTCCTACGTGCGTTACAAGCACTTGGCAGGGCCTGCAACTGCAAGGCTGTAACAGCCGCCCAAAACACTGAGGACTTAATCAGAAATGCCTATGTCACGGGTATCAGGTCAAACTATATCCGACAACGACTGCTGGAACAGGGTGGGCTGGACCTAAAAAATCGGCGCTTGCCGACTCGTTAGAGGTGGCCTTCCGTAATCTCAAGGCCTACACCCCCGACCACGGGGGCGCATCGTGGACGCTGCAGTTGCCGCCACCTCTGTACTCGGGAGGGCCGCAGGCCTACGCCACGCCACGTCCCACCAATGACACGACCGCTGCGGCAGACTCTGGAGGCCTGAAGTGCTACTTCTGCGGTCTGGGGAAGCACCCCCGACAACGCTGCCCGGCGAAGGATGCGATCTGCTCCGGGTGTGGAAAGAAGGGCCATTACGACCTCCAAGCCCAGTAGCGCTGCATGCGACCCACGGGGGCCGCCACCTTGGGCACCGGTAGCCGCGTGTGAGCCGTGCGGGCCACCATCTTGGACGCCTTCAGCCGCGTGTGAGCCGTGCGGGCCGCCATCTTGGATGCCGTCAGCCACGTCGCAAAATCCAACGGTGGCTTCGGTTACGCTGAACCAATCCAGGCCTCACCAACTCGCCAGGTCCGTGATGGACATCGAGGTAAACGGTCGCACTACAAACTGTTTATTTGACTGTGGGAGTACGGAGAGCTTTATTCACCCTAACACAGTGAGTCGCTACGCCCTTTCAGTACTGCCAGTGAAGCAAACGATCTCCATGGCTTCAAAGTCCCACTCGGTGGATGTCCTTGGGTACTGCGTGGCGACCCTGACTGTACGAGGCACAGTGTGCAAAAACTTCAGGCTCCTCGTGCTGCCACAACTCTGCGCTGCCGTGCTCCTGGGGCTAGATTTCCTGTGTCATCTTAAGAGTGTCACCGTGGAGTATAATGGGCCTTTTCCCCCGCTCTCTGTTTGCAATCACCAGTTCTTAGATCGCCCACCGTACACCACCTGCAGCCTCTCGACCCTTAAAGTCGCCCCTCCCTCACTGTTTGAAAATCTCACCCCCGACTGCAAGCCCATCGCCACCAAGAGCAGACGGTACAGTGCTGGAGACAGAGCTTTTATCAGGTCCGAAGTACAATGGCTCCTGGGGGAGGGGATCATCGAGGCCAGTACCAGCCCCTGGAGAGCCCAAGTAGTCGTTGTTAAGACTGGGGAGAAACATCACATGGTCATTGACTACAGTCAGACCATTAACCGCTACACGCAGTTGGACTCGTACCCCCTTCCCCGCATATCTGACATGGTTAATCAGATTGCGCAATATCGGGTGTTCTCCACCATTGACTTAAAATCTGCATACCACCAGCTCCCTATCCGCCCGGAAGACCGCCAATATACTGCCTTCGAGGCGGATGGCCGCCTCTATCACTTCCTTAGGGTCCCCTTTGGCGTCACCAACGGGGTCTCGGTTTTCCAGCGTGAGATGGACCAAATGGTAGACCAGAACGGGCTGTAGGCCACCTTCCCGTACCTAGATAACATCACCATCTGCGGCCATGATCAGCAGGACCACGACGCCAACCTCCACAAATTCCTCCACACCGCCACACTCCTAAATCTGACCTATAAGGAGAAGTGCGTATTCCACACACGCCGCCTCGCCATCCTTGGTTGTGTTGTGGAAAACGGGGTCATCGGTCCCGATCCTGACCGCATGTGTCCCCTCCTGGAACTTCCCCTCCCCACCAGCCTCAAAGCACTGAGGAGATGCCTGGGCTTCTTCTCGTATTACGCCCAGTGGGTCCCCAATTATGCAGATAAAGCCCACCCGCTCATCAAATCCACCTCTTTTCCCCTGACGGCAGAAGCCCGCCTGGCCTTCGACCGCATCAAAGCAGACATCGCGAAGGCCACAATGCACGCTGTAGACGAATCCATCCCGTTCCAGGTGGAGAGCGATGCGTCTGACTTCGCCCTAGCCACCACCCTTAACCAGGCGGGCAGACCCGTGGCCTTCTTCTCACGAACCCTCCAAGGCACGGAAATTTGAAAGTCCTCTGTCGAAAAGGAGGCCCAAGCCATAGTGGAAGCTGTACGGCACTGGCGCCACTACTTAGCTGGTAAACGATTCACCCTACTCACGGACCAACGGTCAGTTGCATTCATGTTTAATAACACGCAGCGGGGCAAGATCAAAAATGATAAAATATTGAGGTGGAGAATCGAGCTTTCCACCTACAATTACGACATCTTATACCAGCCCGGGAAGCTCAATGAGCCCCCAGACGCCCTGTCCCAGGGAATATGTGCCAGCGCACAAATAGACCAATTGCAGACTCTCCACAACGACCTCTGCCACCCGGGGGTCACCAGGCTTTTTCACTTCATTAAAGCCCGTAACCTGCCCTACTCCATTGAGGAAGTCAGGTCTATAACCAGACACTGCCAAGTCTGCGCAGAGCGCAAGCCGCACTTCTATCGGCCAGACAGAGCACACCACATAAAGGCCACCCGCCCTTTCGAACCCCTAAGCATCGACTTCAAAGATCCCCTCCCCTCTTCTGACCGCAACATATATTTCCTCAGTGCCATTGACGAATATTCATGTTTCCCCTTCACTATTCCCTGTCCGGATATGACCTTGGCCATGGTCGTCAGGGCCCTGCACAGCCTCTTCACCCTGTTCGGGTTCCCTAGCTATATCCATAGCGACCGGGGATCCTCCTTTATGAGTGATGAGCTGCTCTCCAAAGGTATAGCCTCGAGTAGGACCACCAGCTACAACCCCAGGGGGAGCGGACAGGTAGAGAGGGGGAACGCGACAGTCTGGAAGGCCGTTTTACTAGCTCTGAGAGTCTAAATGTCTTCCAGTCACCCACTGGCAAGAGATCCTCCCTGATGCACTACACTCGATTAGCTCACTCCTTTGCACAGCTACCAATGCTACCCCTCACGAAAGAATGTTTGTTTTCCCCAGGAAGTCCTCCTCGGGGACCTCACTACCATCGTGGCTGACATCCCCAGGCCCTGTCCTGCTCCGGACGCACATGAGGACCCATAAGTCGGACCCCCTGGTCGAAAGGGTCCAGCTCCTCCACGCCAACCCCCAATACGCCTATGTGGCATACCCCAGCGGGCGGGAGGACACGGTCTCCATTCGAGACCTGGCACCCGCAGGTGCCCCAGGGACCACGATGACCCACAACCCCACACCCCCAACCCCCATATACAGCACGCCTGAGCCCCAGGAGCCGCCACCACGCACCTGACAATCGGAGGGGACTACTGACGACTCGGGCGACTACGGCCTGGCGCCTGAACCAACACCACGGCCACCGGAACTGACACCACAACCGGCACTACGGCGGTTGCAGCAGCAGATCAAGCCCCCACAGAGACTGAATTTGTAAATTTGTAATTCTGTAAATATCGTTCCACCCACCGGACTCGTTTTTAAAAGCGGGGGTGAATGTGGTAAACCACTGTTAAGCTTATTGCCTGTGTGTGTGTGACATGCCTGGACATGCCCCTGCCTGAGACTCCTCCCCCCCTGGTCCAGGTATAAAGGTGACTGCTCCCCACCCCCCTGCCTCAGTCTCTGGACCAGTTCATCAGCATGGGTGTGCTCCAAGTCTTTTGCGAATAAAAGCCTATTTGTTCTTGCATACAAACTAGTCTTTGCTTGATTGATAGTGCATCAATACAACCCTGATTCCTCTTATTATCTAAATACAAGAAAGAAGGAGAGGTGTTGTTCAGAAGCAGCATTTGAAGTAAAAAATTCCAAAAATCATTAGAGAGAGCTAAAGCAAGAAACTCAAACTAAACAAGGGTTGGGATAAAACTCAGATACCCAACTGAAGGAGCAATTGAGTGGTGAAGGTTACTTTGAAAGAAAACAAAATTAAATAAGAATATCATCTAAAATTCTTGCAGGGGAAAAGATTAAAACCTAAAGGGGGTCTATTTAACCTAACTTGTCCGATGGGAAGCTGACAGCAGTGTAGGAGGCAGCATTTCACACCCTACCACAGGTGGACGATCTAATTCTGTTAGTTTTCTGTTATGTTGTTCAGGTTAAAATGAGCCACAAGACATAGAATGTATTTGGCATTTCTTCATGCTTCTCAACATTGTCTCAAACACACTTCTTAAATGAACTACTTTGAAAATCTAAAGAGACCAAAGTGGATACAAATTCAAAGGCACACACAGAGAGGATGTGAAAAAAACCCGTTTGCTTCTTTTTAAATGTATATTTATTTTAATAACCTCAGGTTCATGCAGCCTCTGTCCTTAAAAGTGACTCTAACCCAATTTGAAATCCGATAAGTGAATTCAATGCTTTCCTCTTCTGGGGATTTTGTTCAACTTATTACTGTTACACAACTTGTTTAAAAAAATGCATTGGGTAAGTCGTTTGATGTTCCCTTTTCTTGCTTAGACCCCTACACTGCGAAGTCAGACAAGCCAATTCCTTTCCTAAAAGGAATCAAACATGTGGTGAGACACAGCCCCTACGTGAAGCTGATTACAGCTTTTCTCTTCACATCCTTGGCCATTAAGGTAATCTTCCTGAGCATTTAAATGTGCATCACACAAGAACCATACTGTTTCACTGCATTGAAAGGGTAAAGAGTGTTTGCACATTCCATCATACAATGGATGGCTTAGGAATGTTAAAATAACTGTAGTTGTTTTTTAAAATTCATTCGCAGCTTGTGGGTGTCTCCGGCGAGGCCACCATTTATTACTCATCCCTAATAGACCTTGGGAAGGTGGTGCTCAGTTGTCTTCGAGAGTACAACTGGGTGGCTTGCTTGGTTATTTCAGAAGAAGTTAAAAGTCTATCACATTATTGTGCATTTTGCCAGGCCAGACTGGGTAAGGAAAGCAGATTTCCTTCCCAAAGTTCAGTAGTGAACCAGGCGGGTTTTTTTCCCCCATTGGATTCATGATCGCATTACTAATACTTGATACTTTAAAACTTCAGATTTATTTAATTAATTGAATTTGTAGTCCCCTAGCTGCCATGGTGGGATTTGAATTCATGCGTCTTGGATCATTAGTCCAGATCTCTAGATTACTGTAACATAACCACTATATTACTGAAGCCTATGTATTGAAAATTACAGATGAAAACATTACAGACATTGGCTGTGATTTTCTGGCTCTGGCATGGTGGGTTCTGCTGTGGTGGGATCCACTGTGGTGGGATCTGCTGTGGTGGGATCCACTGTGGTGGGATCTGGCATTCGCCGTAGTGGGATGTAGCATTCCAGCCAAAAGTCCATTGAATTTTGGCAGGACCAGAAGATCATGGTGGTGGGCAGGGCCAAAAATTCCCAGCCATTAACTTTCAACAGTTCTCGCTAGCATTTCTGAGCAGTATTTTCAATGTTGCAAAATAAAAGCTGTAAACATTATTGTTGGGTCGCCATACAGTAGCCTGGAAAAATATAAATATGACATTTTTGTACAAACATTATTGTTTGCTTTCTTCATTTACACAAGATTTAATTAATTATGTAGAGATTCTATGTAATTTGGATGTGAGGGAGAATAATTTTTTTAAATTTTTGTGCATAGTGCATTGTCTAAAGTATATGCTCAAACATTGTGTATTGGTGGTGGGCTGGAAGGTAGGTTGCATTAATGAAAAATATGAGTAAAGGTCAAATTTGTTAGTCATTCAGTCTATTCTGAATTTGGCTAGCTGAGTTGGCTGGCAGCTGATTAGCGACAGTAAGAAGTTTAACAACACCATCTCCACATCAGCTGATTAGTGATGCAGAGTGACGTCAACAGCACAGGTTCAATTCCCGTATCGGCTGAGATTATTCATGAAGACCCCGCCTTCTCAAGCTTGCCCCTTGCCTGAGGTGTGGTGACCCTCAGGTTAAATTACCACTAGTCACAGCCTGTGGTCATCTGGGACTATGACATTTTATCTCTGATTTTTCTAAGACAATGCAAAAAAAATCCACAGTTGCTCTTGAGTGACAAAATGAAAAAGTAATGGGGCAGATTTTGCAGTAAAAATAAATAATGGTCAGCTAACAGTGCTTGCCATTATTAAGATGTAAATCAGGCTCAATCAGGCTAAAGAAGTTCAACACCATCCAGGACAAAGCAGCCCGCATGATTGGCACCACATCTACAAACACTCCCTCCACCACCGTCGCTCAGTAGCAGCAGTGTGTACTATCTACAAGATGCACTGCAACAATTCACCAAAGATCCTTAGACAGCAGCTTCCAAACTGACGACCACTTTCATCTGGAAGGACAAGGGCAGCAGGTACATGGGAACACCACCACCTGCAGGTTCCCCTGCAAGCCACTCACTGTCCTGACTTGGAAATATATCACTGTTCCTTTGCAGCCACTGAGTCAAAATCCTGGAATTCCCTCCCTAATGGCATTATGGACCAACCCACAGCACATGGAGTGCAGCGATTCAAGAAGGCGGCTCACCGCCACCTTCTCAATGGCAACTAGAGATGGGTAATAAATGCTGGCCAGCCAGTGACGCCCATGTCCCACGAATGAAGTTTTTTAAAAAAGGCAGCAATTTCCAGCAACCATATATGAGCAGTTAAATGCAGAACCAGGAGGTTGCTTTCCAAGTTACCCTACTCCATCACAAGCTTTGCTATCCTTGTACCTCACTGAGAAAAGTTGCTATCACTTAACTGATAGATACACACTAAATATGCCAGAAAAAATTAGAGTGTGTTCGTTCAAGCTTAAGTGTTCCTACTTCAAACTCTGCAAGTCTCATTAACCATTCTTCATTTTGATTGGTTAAGGAGAGACATTATTATTTTCCCTGTTCACATAGGTCCCAGAACCCCTGCAGAGGGCATTGCTACAAAATAGATTTCTGATCTCTGCAACTCACAGTGCAAATGTCCATGGTAATCTTTGTACTGATGAGGATGTAATGAGTGGTGAGTGCCATTATTTTGCCACTGACCACAACATTTGTGCCAATATTTTAATCCATCGTTTTAAAATTTTCACTTTTGAAGCCTCATTATAACATTCATAATGTGAGTAATATGAATCTCAGTACATGAACATTTACAATGTTTATTATAACAGATTTATTTTCTCACATCCAGCTTCTAGAGGGGAATTTTGCTCTCTTTTGCTCCTATGCTGCAGATCTTCGACACCATTTTCAATACATCGTACTTACAATTCTGGTATGTTTATTTTTTTGCATCTTATTTTTGTCTCCAGGCAAACACTGAAGAGGTTTCAGATATTTGAAGAAGAGCAATACAATAAAAAAATTTCAATCCTGAAATATTTCAGTGGGAAGCTGCATTTGGACTTAATTGTAGTGAGAATCCTGAGATTGACCATACTGTAGTGAGAGTCCTGAGATTGACAGTATTGTAGTGAGAATTGTATTTGATTCAGTGACTATTACTGGAGATGAAACAGAAAATTCATTCAATTCGCGTAAAATTATTTGAATATTCATGATTTAAGGTTCTTGATTAATTAATTGTTAACCAAATTGGTAGTTTCTGGAAAGAACTTTTTAAATTGTGGATTTTACTGGAGTGCTTTATCCGTATTTCTCAAATAACAGTCCATTATTGAATCATTCAAGATTGATCAAGTTATCATTTTGTTTCCCATTGCAGGTGTCTGCTGTGGTGACTATTCCATTCTGGCAGTGGTTTCTGCAGAGATTCGGCAAGAAAACTGCTGTTTTCTGTGGTATGAGTGTATGTATCAAAACTTTTATGTTTCAACTTTGTACTTTGTAATTTTGATTTCCTTTGTTGGATATATGGTAACACCTCAATGAATCAACAGCATCTATAAAATGACAGCGTCCCTAATACTGTAATCATAAGTCAGATGTCAAATGTGTTACTTGTGGAGGAGTGGTTTGGTTTTCAGCCCAGTCTCATTCTGAACTGATGGTGGTTCTCAGGCTAGTTTATGATGGCCAATAGGCTTCTGGTTACTCACCTAAGTGATCCTAAATAGGATTTTCATTGCGCAGTCAGCATCTAGATAGGGGTTTGGGGGATTGTCTATGCTCCCAATGTATGCTGCTTGACTCAATTGTTTCTAAAAAAAACATTATTCTTGGACTAGCACGGTGGCATAGAGGTTTGCACTGCTTGCCCCACAGTGCCAGTGTCCTGGGTTCAACTCCGGCCTTGGGTCACTGTGTGTAGAGTCTGCACTTTCTCCCCGGGTCTGCATGGGTTTCCTCCGGGTGCTCCGGTTTCCTCCCACAGATCGAAAGATGTGCTGGTTCGGTGCATTGGCCAACTAAATTCCCCCTCAGTGTACCTGAACAGACGCTGGAATATGGTGCCTGGGGGATTTTCACAGTAACCTCATTGCACTGTTAAGATAAGCCTACTTGTGACACCAATAAATAAACTTTATAAAACTTGTTTATAACAAGTATTTACAATTTGGGCCTCTACACAAGGCTGGTGTTTCTCCTCCTTCCAGCTCTCTCTTTCTTTTCAGTCATGTGATCTGACATCAGTATTGCACCTGCAACATGCATGCTTTTGACGTTAACCCTTTCCTCTACAGGCATCAGTAGAAAATGTATGTCCATTTAGGCGAAAGGGCAAGTGGTGCGCAAGGAGCATGAACCAGTTGTAATGCCCGGCTCAGCCCAGCTGAGATCAAACATTGAGTGTGTAGACCAAGGATTAAAATTGGGACTTTCATATCCTGTTTTGTAGTTTTGTTCGGTTAAACATTTAATGGCTGAAATGCCATTGGCTGTGAAGATGCTGGCTGTGGGGCAGGAATTCAGCACAGATCCTGGATCTGCGGGATTCCTGTTCCACGTAAAATTGGACTCAAATTCCAGTTGTGGAGCACACACAAATCTTCCAATAAAAAATCAATGCTCAGGAAAAGTCATAAACAGCAGTGATCATCACCCATTGACACAAAGTTTTCAATAAAATGAGCATCCCTTTTTTGCTCTGCTTACATCTGTTGTGCAATACAAGTTACTGATACACAAAAAGTAGATCTTTTTTAGCACTAAACTATACAGAGAAACAGCCAATAAACAGCCATTTTTAAAAAAAATGGAAATTTGGTCCTAAGACAATAATACAGATGTTTAAAATTTTACTGTATTCTTCTCTATTTTACAGTGGATTATTCCATTTTTAATCATGATGGTTTCCATTCCACGCAATCTAATTCTGTCCTATGTGGTGGCAATTTCTTCTGGTCTGAGCATTGCTTCACATTTCCTGTTGCCATGGTAAGTAACTTGGATTTATTTATTTATTTTGGACTTAAATACGCAATGCTACCAATCCCTTCGCATCCTCCATTCTTAAAAAAACCCTCCTGTAAAACACCCATTTCGTAGCTTTCACATCAAAGAATTTCTCTGCTGTACTTTGTTTTCTACAGGACGGCCTATGACAATTTATTTTTTCTATGTCTCTAAAACACAGCCTTAGTGAGTAAGTTCACTGTAATGAGTTTTAAAGTTTATTTATTAGTCACAAGTAGGCTTACATTAACACTGCAATTAAGTTACTGTGAAAATCCCCTAGTTGCCACACTCCAGCGCCTGTTCGGGTACACCTGAGGGAGAATTTAGCATGGCCAATGCACCTAACCAGCATGTCTTTTGGACTGTGGGGGGAAACCAGAGCACTCGGAGGAAACCCACGCAGGCACGGCGAAAAAGTGCAGACTCAGCACAGACAGTGACCCAAGCCGAGAATTGAACCCGGATTCCAGGCACTGTGAGGCAGCAGTGCTAACCACTGTGCCACCGTGCTGCCCCTAATATCCAGAATATAATTTCTGTTCAGAAGTTCGCAAATGACATTTTAATTACCTTGGCCATAATTTTTCAATCAGGGCAGAAATTAATTTCACTGCATTTTTCATATCCCGTCATTTTCCAGAGGTTCAAGGGTAGGATTTACTCTTCCCTCATGTCAAAGAAATGTGTCTTGGGCAGGTACTGCTTACTATAGGATTTCCATCCTTTAAACCCTCCATAGGTCTCATTGGCTCATGCCAGCTGGTGTGGTACAACTGATAAAAAAGGTGGTGAACATTTATTAGGAGAAGGTAAAATATATTTTGGAGAGTATTGATTACCACTTACTCCACTTGAGAGTGGAGGAACAGAAAGAGACCTGTTCTCTACCAAAAAGTGGCAAAGTGCCAGTCTCCCAGTGGTTTGACACAAATGTCTCTGATGTGACCACACAGCCATACCATTGGGAGGGTCTCTCCTCGCTGGGCGAAACCAAGTTTGGATTGCACTCTCCCATGTTTATGGAGCAGACCCCCATGGAAACTTGATAGCCTCAATTTTTCATAATGTTGATTTAATATTTTTAAATGTAGTTTCTTAATCTCTCCCTTAATTTCATTAACTTTGTCTCAGTGGAATGGATATTATGAACAGCCTGACATAGTTACCAAATCCTCCATCACCATACCTGGGTACGTTCTGTCACACTGGAGGTGGCAACAGTTGTATACAGTCAGGAGCGAATGACCTTGGGAGTCCTCAACATTGACTTCAGATCCCATGGAGTTTTGTTTAATTCTTTCACAGGACATAGATACCACTAGCTCAACCAGCACTTTTATTGCCTAACCCTAATTGCTCTTGAGAAGGTGGATGTGGCTCATCTTCTTAAACCTCTGGAGTTTCTGTGCTGCAGGTGCACTCACAGCGCTGTGTGGGAGGGGGTTCCAGGATTCTGGCCCAACAACAGTGAAAGGGTGATGGTATTGTTCCAAGTCAGGATCGTGTGTGGTTTGGAGGGGAACATGCAGGTGGTGCTCCTGTGCATCTGCTGCTCTTGTCCTTCGAGGGGGTAGAAGTCAGGGTTGGAAGGTGCTGTAAACGAAGCCTTGTTGAGTTGCCGTAGTGTATCTTGCAGATTGTGCATGCTGCTGTCACTATGCGCCAGTGGTGGAGGGAGTGGATGTTGGAGGTGGTGAATGGGCTGCCAATCAAGTGGGTTGCTATGTCTTGGATGGTGTTGAGCTGCACTCATCCAGGCAAGTGGAGAGTATTTTATCACTTGTGCCTTGTAGACAGTGGACAGGCTTTGAGGAATCTGCACAGAATCCCCAGCCTCCACCCTGCTTTGTCTAATCCAATTCAATTTCTGGTCAATGTTGTATTGATAGTGCAGGATGCAGTGATGGTAATGTCATTTAATGTCAAAGTGAGATGGTTGAATCCTTTCCTGTTGGAGATGATAATTACCGGGCACTTGTGTGGTGTGAATGTTACTTCCACTCATCAACTCAAGCTGCAATGTTGTCCAGGTCTTGCAGCATATGGACATGGATTGCTTCAGTTAGTGACTGTGGAGTCACTAACTATGTTGAACATTGCCCAATCATCAGTGAACATCCTCACTTCTGACCTTATGATAGAGGGAAGATCATTGATGAAACAGCTGAAGGTGGCTGGGTCTAGAGCAGTAGCCTATGGAACTCCTGCAGTGTTGTCCTGGGACTGAGAAAATTGACCCACAACAACTATATTCATGGTCTCAAGGCATCAGGTTAAACATGAACAAAAAGACCGCCTGCTGATTATTACCTATCATATTTCCTCAACTGATGAAACAACGCTGTTCTAAGTCACAAACCAGCTGGAAGATGCACTGAGGACATAAAGGTCACAGAATCTACACTGGGTGTGAGAATTCAATGTCTATCACCAAGAGTGGCTTGATAATACTACTACTGACTAGGCTGGGTGAATCCTGCCATACTGGGCCTAAGGCAAGTGGTACGAGAACCAACAAGAAGGAATAACCTACTTGACCTTGTCCTTACCAAGCCATCTCTAGTAGATGCATCACTCCATTAGTGGAAGTGACAACTGCGCAGTACATATGGGATTGAAGTCCCATCTTCTCACTGGCATAGCCCATTATGTTGTGTAGCACTGCCACTAAGCTAAATAAGAAGTCTCGCAACACCAGGTTAAAGTCCAACAGGTTTATTTGGTATCACAAGCTTTCGGAGCACTGCCCTTTCATCAGGTGAGTGGAGAGCTGGGTTCACAAATGGCAAAAATAGACACAGACTCAATTACAAGATAATGGTTGGAATGCGAGTCTTAACAGGTAATCAAGTTTTTACAGGTACAGACAATGTGAGCGGAGAGAGGGTTAAGCACAAGTTAAAGAGGTGTGAATTGTCTCAAGCCAGGACAGTTAGTAAGATTTTGCAAGCCCAGGCAAGTCGTGGGGGTTACAGATAGTGTGACATGAACCCAAGATCCTGGTTGAGGCCATCCTTATGTGTGCGGAACTTGGCTATCAGTTTCTGCTCAGTGATTCTGCGATTACTGTGCCGACCCCAGTCCAACGCCGGCATCTCCACATCATGACTATGCTAAATGGGATGGATTCAGAACAGCTCTAACAGCTAAAAAGTGGGTATCCATGAGGTTCTGTGAACCATCAACAGCAGCAAAATTGTATGCAACTGTGATAACCCCCATGATCTGCATGGGGAATCACTATTTGACCTCCCTGTAGAACTCATTGAATACGAGCTCCTGGGGAATGGTAATTAACTAATCAGGTGAAGCACATATACCAAGTTCTGTATAAAGCAAGACCCTGAGTGGGTCCATTATCCTTTAGCCCCAATTGGGACCTGTTGTGTTCACCACAGGCTTGTGGTTTTTGTTTACTTTGTGCAATAAAAGCACTGTTCCTTTACAGCTGACTCCTGGAGTTATTATAACAACAATAATCTATAACCTCATGCCCACCATGTCCCCCACTCTAACGTTACCATCAAGAAAGGGAATCAACCTTGGTTCAATGAGGATCTAGGCGAACATGTCAGGTGCAATGCCAGGTGGTACCTAAATTTGAGGTGCCAACCTGGTGAAGCAACAAAACAGGACTACATATAGCAGAAAATGCAAGCTATTGACAAAGCTGGTGATCCAACAACCAACAGATCAGATCAAAGTTCAGCAGTCTTGCCACATCCAGTCACGAATGGTGATAGATAATTAAACAACTACTGGGAATTCTGTGGCAAGTGACTCATCTCTTGAAACCCCAAAGCCCTCCCATTATCTACAAGGCACCTGTTAGGAGTGTGATGGAATACCGGCCATTTGCCTGGAAGAGTGCAATATCAACAACACGCCAAAAGCTCAATGCGATCCAAAGCAATACATCCCATCTGATTGGCTCCGCTCCACATTCACCAGTGCATAGTGAAAGCAGTGTACACCAAGATGCACTTCAATACCTCACCAAGGCTCCTTTGGCATCACCTTCCCAATCCACAGTCTAGGACAAAAAAAATGCATGAGAACATCAGCACTTGAAAGTTGTTTTCTGTTGTGATTTTGCCTGCATGCCATTGTAATGTAAAGGAGCTTGACAGACCAAGGGTTAACATGAACAACAACAAAGAACAAAGAACAATACAGCACAGGAACAGGCCCTTCGGCCCTCCAAGCCCGTGCCGCTCCCTGGTCCAAACTAGACCATTCTTTTGTATCCCTCCATTCCCACTCCGTTCATATGGCTGTCTAGATAAGTCTTAAACGTTCCCAGTGTGTCCGCCTCCACCACCTTGCCTGGCAGCGCATTCCAGGCCCCCACCACCCTCTGTGTAAAATATGTCCTTCTGATATCTGTGTTAAACCTCCCCCCACTTCACCTTGAACTTATGACCCCTCGTGAACGTCACCACCGACCTGGGGAAAAGCTTCCCACCGTTCACCCTATCTATGCCTTTCATAATTTTATACACCTCTATTAAGTCTCCCCCTCATCCTCCGTCTTTCCAGGGAGAACAACCCCAGTTTACCCAATCTCTCCTCATAACTAAGCCCCTCCATACCAGGCAACATCCTGGTAAACCTCCTCTGTACTCTCTCCAAAGCCTCCACGTCCTTCTGGTAGTGTGGCGACCAGAACTGGACGCAGTATTCCAAATGCGGCCGAACCAACGTTCTATACATCTGCAACATCAGACCCCAACTTTTATACTCTATGCCCCGTCCTATAAAGGCAAGCATGCCATATGCCTTCTTCACCACCTTCTCCACCTGTGACGTCACCTTCAAGGATCTGTGGACTTGCACACCCAGGTCCCTCTGCGTATCTACACCCTTTATGGTTCTGCCATTTATCGTATAGCTCCTCCCTACTTAATTTCTACCAAAATGCATCACTTCGCAATTATCAGGATTGAACTCCATCTGCCATTTCTTTGCCCAAATTTCCAGCCTATCTATATCCTTCTGTAGCCTCTGACAATGCTCCTCACTATCTGCAAGTCCTGCCAGTTTTGTGTCGTCCGCAAACTTACTGATCACCCCAGTTACACCTTCTTCCAGATCATCTATATAAATCACAAACAGCAGAGGTCCCAATACAGAGCCCTGCGGAACACCACTAGTCACAGGCCTCCAGCCGGAAAAAGACCCTCCCACTACCACCCTCTGTCTTCTGTGACCAAGCCAGTTCTCCACCCATCTAGCCACCTCCCCCTTTATCCCATGAGATCCAACCTTTTTCACCAGCCTACCATGAGGGACTTTGTCAAACGCTTTACTAAAGTCCATATAGACGACATCCACTGAGACTGGAGAATGGCACCGCGCATGATACGATTTACAGAGTCACCTGGTAATTAACTCTGGGAAAACAGTCCAGAACAAAACTCTGAGCAAGCAGCCAGCTTGCATGGTGAAAAGCACCAAATATCATAGTTAAAGGGTTCATGTTTAAATATGCAAGTCTCAAGTTCTCCTCATTGAGACATCTAAAGAACCCATAATAACCTCATGCCCACCAAGTCTCACGCCAGACATGCATTCTTTCACTGGTGCTGGGTCAAAATCCTTCCCTAACAGCACTGTGTGTATCAACATCACATTGACTGTCGTGATTCAAGGAGGAAGCTCACCAGCATCTTCTCAAGGACAATTAGAAATGGGAAATAAATGTGGCCAATGAAGCCCATATCCATGAACAAATAAAAAACATCCTAATGTATCTGGCCAGCTAATCTGGAGTGATGGTTGATTGTTTACAGAAAAAGATAGAAGAAAAGAGGAATAATGATAACCCTTCACACGATTTCATTCTCAAACCAAGATGATTTGTGTGTTCCCTCCTTCACAGTGACAACAGAAATCCCCACCCCCCCTAGAAAATGGCCACCAAAGCCAATTTTAACTTGTTACATTACCATGTATAGATAGGTTTTGTTACAGTCTGAACCAATTCCATGAGCTGTGATCCTATGCAGCATAACCATCTTGTGAATTTTATTGCAGTCATATATTCGAAAATACATATACCACAATTAACATCTACACTAGAATATCAAGTTCTAAGCTTTTGTTTAACATTTCTGACATTAGGATTGATACTGTAGTCCCAAGAGTATTATCTTGTACTTAGACTTGCTTATTTCCCATTGCAGGTCTATGCTGCCTGATGTTGTTGATGATTTTAGACTTCAATGTCCATACATCAAAGGAGTGGAACTCATATTCTGCTCATTCTATGTTTTCTTCACCAAGTTGTCTGCTGGGGTTTCTCTGGGATTCTCTACTCTTAGCCTTGAGTAAGTGGTTCAAACATGTTAAGCTCATATCATTTCCCTTCTTAAAACAAGTAGTTGCATTAGCTCACCAACTGATGACATTGTCACCTGCTTAAAGAATCCAAGTACTTTGTTTTAAAAAATGTGAATTTTGGTAAAGAATGCCAGTGATATTGAGTTGAAGAATTTCACATTCAGTATTAAGCATTCTGTTTAGGATGGCTGGGTGCAGAATCAAACTCTCAATAGTTTGTCCTTTTAAAGTACCTCAACCTCACTTTCGGAAAAACATCTCTCCCCAGCATCAGTACCGCATCAACCAACTTTCAATAGTAGTTTCTTTTCAATCTCCAACCACTGATACCATGCAATATGATGGAGAGGACAGGCATCTGGATGACCTGTTAAAGTCTCACTCTGAAACTAACTGTTGGGAGATGCCAGATAGTGACATCTGATGGCATCCTTATAGCTTTCTATAAAACTGAGTAACTTAGTAAAGTTCATAGACTATTACATTGCTTAAATTTTGATGATTTTGCTCAATTGTAGGTCTGACAGCATCTGTGGAGAGAGAAACTGAGTTGACTTTTCTTTAGATCATATGGACATTGGGCGGAATTCTCTGGCCGTTCATGCCAGTAGGATTCTCTGGTTCTGCCAGCAGTGCATCCCCGCCCTTGGGTTTCCCGGTGGCATAAGATGCTTTCAATGGGAAATCCCATTGACAGCGGTGGAATCAGAGAATCCTGCCGCCAGCAAACAGCATGCCGCCTCCCACCATCGAGAAACTCAGGGCCAGAAAATCTTGCTCATTAACTCTGTTTCTCTTTCCACAGATGCTGCCAGACCGGCTGAGTTTATCCAGTCTTTTTTGTTTTTATTTCAGATTTCTGGCATCCGCAGTATTTTGCTTTCTTTCAGTTGCCGTTGGCTGGCAAGAAACATCTTGGAATTTAATAGTTGTTTTGACTGTAATTTTATCTAGCTAGTGTAAGGACTTCGACATCTCATTACCAGTTCAATCTGCAATTAGAACAGTTAGCATCATAACAATACAGGGTAACATAACATGAGGAATGTGTGCTCTAGAGTAGGTGCCAGAAAATCTTCATGATCTTCATGTCCTAGTTTTGCAGGCTATGAAACTGGAGCATGTTTCCAACCCCCTTCTGTGGCTTTCACCCTCAAACTGCTCGTGGGAGCAGCACCTACAGGACTGATTATCATTGGGTTATTAATATTCCAGCTTTACCCAATAACAGAAGAAGTCCGAATGAAAAATAAATTGGCACTCCATGAGCTCAGGTAGATATTTATTGAAATAATGGTCTTCCGTAATGTCAGTTGAAACCAAATAACCAGTGTTGCACAATGGACTGAATGCTCCACATCTGTGCTGTATACCACTGGATGTAGAAATTCATCTTCAGTGATACCATTAAGCGAGTGGTATTACATTGGCCACTTGTTATACTTCCCACCTGACAACCAGTTCTGTTGAAGTCAATGCAACTAGATATTAAGGGGTGGGCTGGGCTAGTGGGGGGGATGGGTGGATACAGTCAGGTGGTTGATGAGTAATCACTCATTTTGTCTTACTGCTAACATTATATGCTCTATAATTATTAGAAATACAGTCATGATTATGCACTTAGAGCAGAAGATAATTGTAGTATTATACACTGTTACCCGGCAAGTGGGACAATTTTTTAAAAAACCTAAATGCAGTTATTAAACAAATTTAAAAGTTTTGCATAAAAAATTGATTTTTTTTCAATAGTGATGTAATTACAATACTATTCTTCTTTAATAAATTTGATTTGCATTCAACAATGGAAGTGATTCCACAATACAATGTCATTAATCAAATTACGGGAAAACAGCTTGTGGAAAGTAACTCTGGAACATCTAGACCGCTTGGACATGCAGTTGCCTGGCAACAGAGATGGCAATAGCAGTCTCTGTCTGATGCCCCAGCAGCTCTTTAATTGACGGGCATGAATAATTCTTTCCTATAATTAGAAGTACCTCATTATGAGAACTAATGTGAGTGTGACGATTTTAGTACTTATCATTAAGCAGCATCAGGCAGAAACTGAATCATCCACCATTGGCAAGCAGCAATGGAACAGCTTAAGATCTCTTAGGCCTGAGCTCTGTGAGGCATTTTAAGAAGCAGTCAGCTGCATAACAATCCTCCAGGCCACCATCCTTGTGTAAGTTTCAACTCCTTTACTAAGGTGGCACCTCATGCTAATTGTGGGCTAATCAACATTTCACTTTAAAACCTAATCTTGCCCACATCAGAGGTTCTTTAGCAAATCAAGTATCTGGGGGAAATGGTCCCCAATTCAAACATTGGTGTTTAACGGTGCCCTAAAAATGTAACTTAATAAGAAGAGAAGGTAAATAGTATAATAATCCCACTTTTGTGTGCAAAAAAATTATTATCGGAGATTTTTTAAATTCAGAAAATACAAAACATGGATCTTTTGTAATTGTGAGAGCAGATAGAGGTGCACCCCATGTTGGGGAGAGTGGTACAAGAATTTGAAGCAGAAAAGTTATACTTCCTGCATCCATCCCCAATCCCGTCATGACATTACTCACATATGTGGAAATAGCAAGTCAGATATCTCCTGACAGAACTTCTTTCTGTTTCTCCTTTCTTGCAGCCAATCCCAAAACATTCCTGCATGATAAAGGGCAAAAGAAAGGCTCAGAATGGCACTCAAACACAGAGTAGGGTAATTGGTTGTCATTAGAAAAGGGCCTACAGAAGACCTTTTGCCTACAGCTGTCATTTCAGACTCATCACTGCCCCCCTTCAAGTGCCCATCTTAAACTCTTTCTGAGGAATCCCCAAAATGTCTTCCCAAAGCTGGCTCAGTTCTGAGCTTTTCTGAATAAAACAAAATTAAATAGAATCATAGAATCTCTACAGTGCAGAAGAGGGCATTTGGTCCATCAAGTCTGCACTGACAACAATCCCATCTGACAGAGTATAGTACCTAGGCGATCCCCCCTGCTCTATCCACGTAACTCCACATGTTTACTAATCCATCTAATTTACAAATCTTGGGACATAAAGGGTAATTTACCCTTCAAAAATTTGGAAAATTCAGAAAATTGCAATTAGATTTTGTTTTATTTAACTTGAAATGTAATTTCTACCTCGTTAGTACTTCAATATTTTTTCTCTTTTACAGGGCTAACAGCCAGAACTGTGAAAAACATGGAGAGCATATCATGACAAATAGCAGGACTGAAGTTTGACAATTGTTTACAAGTCATAGATTCCAACATATGGAGGAATCATTACTGCTGCAACACTCATATATATTACACTAATTATAAAGGATGCAATGAAATTTGCAACTGTTCATATTTTAATACAAGTTCTGAAGATGTTTTGTAAACCTGAATTTATCTCATAGAAAAAGATAGGACCTTGTTTTGTGGAAAGTGAATTTAATATTTAGTAAAGGATTGTATAGAATTTATGTATTCCCTTTTATTTGCTAGCTTTTCCAAAGTTCAATTTATTTCATGATAACTGCTAACATAATTTTTCTGTGATTTTCTTTCAGTTTGTAAATGGAATACAAGCATATTTTCCAATATTTATCATACAAATACTTTTTAATTAAAACAATCCATGCTTTAATCCATGCTCCAGGATTAGGTTGATTGGCCATGCTAAAATTGCCCCTTAGTGTCCTGGGATGCGTAGATTAGAGGGATTAGTGGGTAAAATATGTAGGGATATGGGGGTAGGGCCTGGGTGGGATTGTGATCGGTGCAGACTCGATGGGCCGAATGGCCTCTTTCTGTACTGTAGGGTTTCTATGATTAAGAGCTGTAAATATGTGAAAGGGAAGCAAAATAGAGCTTTCATTCTGTTAATTAACAAAATACAGAAAATAAATTATATGAAAAATTGAAATATTAAAATGTTGGGTCCTACATTATATTTGTGAATTGGCATAAAATATTATCTAGTCTCCAAATCATGAATGATATAGAAGTGAATGGGTTTGATCATTTTGATATGTACACACCATAGGTAATAACTATAATCTTCCAACTGAAGTAGACAAAAGTAAAAAAATACTGGCCTCAGTCAAGTTATTTATTGTATGATATTCCCGTAAGGCACTGAATGTTAAGGATCCATAGCATTTGAGATTTTAAAAATTATTTTCAAGGAACGTTAGCCTCACTGGCAAGGCCAGCATTTGTTGCCCATGCCTAATTGTCCTTAAAAAGTTGGTGGTAATCTACCTTCTTTAACCCCATGATGTCTTGAGCATGTGTAGTAGAGGATTGAAGTGAATGGAAAGTGTAATCAATCAGGAAGTATTATGGGCAACCAAATCATTACTCCCTGTTAGCTGCCACCTCCAGAAGTTAAAATCAGTCCTTCGTACAATAGAAGAATGGTGAAAATTATTTAGATATAATTTATGTTTTAATCAAAGTGCTAACCATAACTTTAGTGACCAAGTGGTGAGGGGTTTACTGCAGCTTTAAGTGCTATTATAATGCTGTCCACTTGGATTTCCATCTTTCAGCTATGGTCCAAAATGTCAAGAAGCCCAGGTTCCAGAAAGCTATATGTCCACAGACTGAATGCAGATTCCAAATGTAAAACTGGGAGAGTTGTCACTAAGGATGTGCTCTCCAAAAGAGCAGCCAATGGTCTAGCTTCCTGGAACATGGGCTTAGTGACATTTTAGACTGTAGCTGAAAGTAGATCCCATACCACTTATTCACTGAAGTTATGGGTAAAATATAGATTATATCCAAAAAATAGAACTTCTTAAAGTTTCTTTAGGGGCTAAGTCTCGATGAATACTCTCTGAGAAGGGCCCAGCTTCAACCACTACTCCCACACTAAGAGCCATGCTCTGACTCTTAGAGTTTCTAAGTTCAATAATCTTAGCCTGAGACAAATTTATCCAGTTCTCCTCCCAGTAGAAGAAGGGAGGGAGGCAAGAGAGGGGGTGGAGTGGCACTGCTGATCAGGGATAGTGTCACAGCTGTAGAGAAGGTGTATGCTGTGGAGAGATTGTCCACCGAGTCTCTGTGGGTGGAAGTTCCGAGTGGGAAGGGGCCGGTCACTTTGCTGGGAGTTTTCTATAGGCCGCCCAATAGTAACAGGGAGGTGGAGGAGCAGATAGGGAAACAGATCCTGGAGAGATGCAGTAATAGCACAGTTGTTGTGATGGGAGACTTTAATTTCCCAAACATAGATTGGAATATCCCTAGGGTAAGGGGATTGGATGGGGAAGAGTTCGTTAGGTGTATTCAGGAGGGTTTCCTGACACAGCATGTGGACAAGCCTACAAGAGGAGAGGCTGTACTTGATCTGATACTGACCAATGAACCTGGACAGGTGTCAGATCTCTCAGTGGGAGAGCATCTTGGGGATAGCGATCATAACTCTATCTCCTTTAGGCTTGCATTGGAAAAAGAGAGGATCGAGCAAGCTAGGAAAGTGTTTATATGGAGTAAGGGGAAATATGAAGACATTAGACAGCAAATTAGAGGAGTAAATTGGAAGGAGGTATTCTCAGGGAAATGTACTGAAGAGAGGTGGCAGTTTTTCAAGGAATGTCTGTCTAGAGTTCGACAGGACAACGTTCCGAGCAGACAGGGAGGTGTTGGAAGGTTAAAGGAGCCGTGGTGCACGAAAGCTGTGCAGGACCTAGTCGAGAAGAAAAGGAAAGCGTACAAAAGGCTCAGAGAGCTTGGCGAAGATAGGGATTTAGAAGAGTATACAGCTTGTAGGAAGGGACTAAAGAAGGAAATTAGGAGAGCCAGAAGGGGTCACGAGAAGGCCCTGGCAGGTAGGATTAAGGAGAACCCTAAGGCGTTCTATAAATATGTGAAGAGTAAAAGGATGAGACGTGACAGAATAGGGCCTATAAAAGGTGAAGGCGGGAAAGTCTGTACGGAACCAGTAGAAATGGCAGAGGTGCTCAATGAGTATTTTGCCTCGGGTTTTCACAGAGGAGAAGGACCTGGGTGGATGTACTGCGGGCGTGCGGTGGACTGAAAGGATTGAGTATGTGGATTTTAAGAAAGAGGTTGTGCTGGAATCTTTGAATGGCATCAAGATAGATAAGTCGCCGGGTCTGGATGGGATGTATCCTAGGTTACTGTGGGAGGCGAGGGAAGAGATTGTAGAGCCTCTGGTGATGATCTTTGCGTCGTCGATGGAGACGGAGAGGTGCCGGAGGATTGGAGGATTGCGGATGTGGTTCCTATTTTCAAGAAGGGGAATAGGGATAGCCCAGGTAATTATCGACCGGTGAGTCTAAACTCAGTGGTTGGTAAACTGATGGAGAGGATCCTGAGGGACAGGATATATGAGCATATAGAGAGGTTTAGTATGCTCAAGAATACTCGGCATGGCTTTGTCAAGGGCAGATCGTGCCTTACGAGCCTGGTGGAGTTCTTCGAAAATGTGACTAAACACATTGACAAAGGGAAGACGGTAGATGTGGTTTATATGGATTTTAGCAAGGTGTTCGATAAGGTCCCCCATGCAAGGCTTCTAGAAAAAGTGAGAGGGCATGGGATCCAAGGGGCTGCTGCCCGGTAGATCCAGAACTGGCTTGCCCAAAGGAAGCAGAGAGTGGGTATAGATGGGTCTTTTTCTAAATGGAGGTCGGTCACCAGTGCTGTGCCCCAGGGATCTGTTCTGGGACCCTTGCTGTTTGTCATTTTCATAAATGACCTGGATGAGGAAGCGGAGGGATGTGTTGGTAAGTTTGCCGATGACGCGAAGGTTGGTGGGGTTGTGGATAGTCTGGAGGGATGTCAGGAGTTACAGAGGGACATAGATAGGATGCAAGACTGGGCGGAGAAGTGGCAGATGGACTTCAACCCAGCTAAATGCGTCGTGGTCCATTTTGGTAGGTCAAATGGGATGAAGGAGTACAATATAAAGGGAAAGACTCTTAGTACTGTAGAGGATCAGCAGGACCTTGGGGTCCGGGTCCATAGGACTCTAAAATCGACCCTGCAGGTGGAGGAGGTGGTTAAGAAGGCGTATGGTGTGCTGGCCTTTATCAATCGAGGGATTGAGTTTAGGAGTCCGGGGATAATGATGCAGCTATATAAGACCCTCGTCAGACCCCACTTGGAGTACTGTGCTCAGTTCTGGTTGCCTCACTATAGGAAGGGTGTGGAAAAGATTGAAAGGGTGCAGAGGAGATTTACAAGCATGTTGCCTGGATTGAGTGGCATGCCTTATGAGGATAGGCTGAGGGAGCTTGGTCTTTTCTCCTTGGAGAGACGAAGGATGACAGGAGACCTAATAGAGGTATATAAGATGTTGAGAGGCATAGATCGGGTGGACTCTCAGAGGCTTTTTCCCAGGGTGGAAATATCTGCTATGAGAGGACACAGGTTTAAGGTGCTGGGGGGTAGGTATAAGGGAGATGTTAGGGGTAAGTTTTTCACACAGAGGGTGGTGGGCGAGTGGAATCGGCTGCCATCAGTGGTGGTGGAGTCGAACTCAATAGGGTCTTTTAAGAGACTCCTGGATGAGTACATGGAGCTTAATAGGATGGAGGGTTATAGGTAGGTCTAGAAGGTAGGGATGTGTTTGGCACAACTTGTGGGCCGAAGGGCCTGTTTGTGTTGTAGTTTTTCTATGTTTCTAAGAAATAGACTTATGTCTAGAAAAAGGAGGTCATGCCAAATGGTTATATCCTATATTATATTCTCAGGTGCTTAGTCCTAGGAATTTATCTAAAGGAACAACATCTAAGAATTGTGTGTTGGACTCTGCGTTTTATGATTCGAGTTTACTCAAGAATGTGCTTAAGAACAATATGCAGGAATGTACTTTATTCCTGCTGTTTTATTGTTCTCAAGGACAGCAGGACTGGGAATAGTAAGGAATTAGAACAAGCTGTTAAAAAAGAAAAGATGCAAATTCTTATTATATAACTATTATTATATCTAGGGGATTGGTTTACAACCTGAAGAATTTAATCTCCCACAGTTTTGCAAAAAGAAAAATGCTTTGATTTGGCATGCCAACAGTACAGTTCAACACTCAAATGTTAATAAATACAGTTTAAAGTTTCTTTATTAGTGTCACAAGTTTATCTATTCGTGTCACAAATAGGCTTACATTAACACTGCAATGAAGTTACTGTGAAAATCCCCTAGTCGCCACACTCTGGTGCCTGTTCGGGTACACTGAGGGAGAATTTAAATGGTCAATGCACCTAACCTGCATGTCTCTCCCACTGTGGGAGGAAACTGGTGCACCCAGAAGAAACCCATACAGACACAGGGAGAATGTGCAGACTCCGCACAGACAGTGACCCAAGCTGGGAATCAAACCCAGGTCCCTGGTGCTGAGAGTGCTAACCACTGTGCCACCATAGTGAATAGAACATAGAACATAGAACATAGAACATTACAGCGCAGAACAGGCCCTTCGGCCCACGATGTTGCACCGACCAGTTAAAAAAAAACTGTGACCCTCCAACCTAAACCAATTTCTTTTCGTCCATGAACCTATCTACGGATCTCTTAAACGCCCCCAAACTAGGCGCATTTACTACTGATGCTGGCAGGGCATTCCAATCCCTCACCACCCTCTGGGTAAAGAACCTACCCCTGACATCGGTTCTATAACTACCCCCCCTCAATTTAAAGCCATGCCCCCTCGTGCTGGATTTCTCCATCAGAGGAAAAAGGCTATCACTATCCACCCTATCTAAACCTCTAATCATCTTATATGTTTCAATAAGATCCCCTCTTAGCCGCCGCCTTTCCAGCGAAAACAATCCCAAATCCCTCAGCCTCTCCTCATAGGATCTCCCCTCCATACCAGGCAACATCCTGGTAAACCTCCTCTGCACCCTCTCCAAAGCCTCCACATCCTTCCTGTAATGTGGGGACCAGAACTGCACACAGTACTCCAAGTGCGGCCGCACCAGAGTTGTGTACAGTTGCAACATAACGCTACGACTCCTAAATTCAATCCCCCTACCAATAAACGCCAAGACACCATATGCCTTCTTAACAACCTTATCTACTTGATTCCCAACTTTCAGGGATCTATGCACACATACACCTAGATCCCTCTGCTCCTCCACACTATTCAAAGTCCTCCCGTTAGCCCTATACTCAACACATCTGTTATTCCTACCAAAGTGAATTACCTCACACTTCTCCGCATTAAACTCCATCCGCCACCTCTCGGCCCAACTTTGCAACCTGTCTAAGTCTTCCTGCAAACTACGACACCCTTCCTCACTGTCTACCACACCACCGACTTTGGTGTCATCAGCAAATTTGCTAATCCACCCAACTATACCCTCATCCAGATCATTAATAAATATTACAAACAGCAGTGGCCCCAAAACAGATCCCTGAGGTACACCACTTGTAACCGCACTCCATGATGAATATTTACTATCAACCACCACCCTCTGTTTCCTATCCGCTAGCCAATTCCTGATCCAATTTCCTAGATCACCCCCAATCCCATACATCTGCATTTTCTGCAGAAGCCTACCATGGTGAACCTTATCAAACGCCTTACTAAAATCCATATATACCACGTCCACTGCCTTGCCCCCATCCACCTCCTCATAGGATCTCCCTATGAGGAGGTGGATGGGGCTGGAGAGTTAGAGTAAGAATAAAAAAGCTCTGATGCTAGAACCAGAAGGATGTGGATGAATGGAAAACTAGTCCGAATTTTAGTTCAAAGCATTAGTTACATGGATTGGGCCAAAGCAGGAGGGCAAACTGGCACAACCTCAATAGCTAAAGGATAAATTTAGGTTCCTCCTTAAACTGACAAGCCATGTCTAACCCTCAAACAATAGGAGGTAATCTGGCAGTGGTGAAGGAGTTGTACCTATGTAAAAAAAATCCACACTTTCTCAACACCAAAGTGGAGAGGTGGGAGTCATGTGATATGACCCCCTAGCTGGAAAAACCAGTTATACTGTCTTGCTGTGCTGCAAGTCACTCTACCATCCTTCATTTACCAAGCAGCAGCTCAAAAAAGGGGGGCTCTATCCAAGTGTGAGTGCCCACCCCCATCTACTTGTTATTACTGGAACTTTTGAATTTTTATGGCATCACCTACAAGACTAGAACATAAGAACATAAGAACAAGGAGCAGGAGTAGGTCATCTGGCCCCTCGAGCCTGCTCCGCCATTCAATAAGATCATGACTGATCTTCTTGTGGACACAGCTCCACTTAACCGCCCGTTCACCATCACCCTTAATTCCTTTACTGTTCAAAAATCTATCTATCTTTGTCTTAAAAACATTCAACGAGGTAACTTCAACTGCTTCACTGGGCAGAGCATTCCACAGATTCACAAACCTTTGCTGAAGAAGTTCCTCCTCAACTCAGTCCTAAATCTACTCCCCCTTAGTTTGAGGCTATGCCCCTTGGTCTAGTTTCACCCACCAGTGGAAGCAACCTCCCTGTTTCTATCTTATCTATACCCTTCATAATTTTATATCTTTCTCTAAAATCCCCCCTCATTCTTCTAAATTCCAATGAGTATAATCCCAATCTACTCAATCTCTCCTCATAAGCCAACCCTCTCAACTCCGGAATCAACCTAGTGAATCTCCTCTGCACCCTCTCCAGTGCGAGTACATCCTTTCTCAAGTAAGGAGACCAAAACTGTACACAATACTCCAGGTGTGGCCTCACCAGCACCTTATACAGCTGCAACATAACCTCGCTGTTTTTAAACTCCATCCCTCTAGCAATGAAGGACAAAATTCCATTTGCCTTCTTAATTACCTGCTGCACCTGCAAACCAACTTTTTGCAATTCATGCACAAGGACACCCAGGTCCCTCCGCATAGCATGCTGCAATTTTTTACCATTTAAATAATAGTCCATATCGCTGTTATTCCTACCAAAATGGATGACCTCACATTTACCAACATTGTACTCCATCCGTCAGACTCTTGCCCACTCACTTAAACTATCTATATCCCTTTGCAGACTTCCAGCGTCCTCTACACACTTTGCTCTACCACCCATCTTAGTGCCATCTGTGAACTTTGACACACTACACTTGGTCCCCAACTCCAAATCATCTATGTAAATTGTAAATAAGTGCAGTGCCAACACTGATCCCTGAGGCACACCACTAGTCACTGATCGCCAACCAGAAAAACACCCATTTATTTCCACTCTTTGCTTTCTGTTAGTTAACCAATCCTCTATCATGCTAATACATTACCCGTAACACCGTGAACCTTGATCTTATGCAGCAGCCTTTTGTGCGGCACCTTGTTGAATTACTTCTGGAAATCCAGATACACCACATCCACCAGTTCCCCATTGTCCACCGCACACATAATGTCCTCAAATAATTCCAGTAAATTAGTTAAACATGACCTGCCTTCATGAACCCATGCTGCGTCTGCCCAACGGGACAATTTCTATCCCGATGTCTCGCCAATCCTTCCTTGATAATAGATTCAAGCATTTTCCCCACTACAGAAGTTAAGCAAACCAGCCTATAGTTACCCGCCTTTTGTCTACTCCTTTTTTTGAACAGTGGCGTCACATCTGCTGTTTTCCAATCTGCGGGAACCACCCCAGAGTCCAGCGAATTTTGGTAAATTACCACAAGTGCATTTGCTATTTTCTCCGCCATCTCTTTTAGTATCCTGGGATACATTCCATCAGGGCCAGGAGACTTTAGCCCCATTAGCTTGCCCAAGACTACCTCTTTAGAGATAATGATCATTTGTAGGTCCTCACTTGCCATAGCCTCCTTGTCATCAATTTTTGGCATGTTATTTTGTGTCTTCCACTGTGAAAACCGACACAAAATACCTGTTCAATGCCTCAGCCATTTCTTCATTTCCCATTATTAAATTCCACTTCTCATCCTCTAAAGGACCAATGTTTATATTTTTTTGTTTTATATATGTGTAGAAACTTTTGCTATCTGTTTTATATTGAGCTAGTTTACTCTCATAATCTATCTTACTTTTCTTTATAGCTTTTCTCGTGGCTTTCTGTTGACCTTTAAAGATTTCCCAATCTTCTAGTTTCCCATTAATCTTTGCCACTTTGTATCCATTTTCACTCAATTTGATACGCTCCTTTATTTCCTGAAATACCTATGGCTGATTATCCCTTTTTCTACATTCCTTCCTTTTCACTGGTATATACTTCTGCTGGGCATTGTGAAAAATCACTTTGAAATTCCTCCACTGTTCCTCAATTGTCCCACCATAAAATCTTTGCTCCCAGTCTACCTTAGCCAACACCTCCCTTATCCCATTGTAGTCTCCTTTGTTTAAGCATAAGACACTAGTATTGTATTTTACCTTCTCACGCTCCATCTGTATTTAAATTCAACCATACTGTGATGGCTCCTTCCGAGAGGATCCCTAACTGTGAGATCATTAATTATTCTTGTTTCATTTCACAGGACCAGATGTAGGATAGCTTGCTCCCTCGTAGGTTCCATTACATTTTGTTTGAGGAAACTGTCACGGATACATTCTATGAATTCCTCCTCAAGGCTGCCTTGATCAACCTGGTTTGACCAGTCAACATGTAGATTAAAACCCCCATAATAATTGCTGTACCATTTTTACATGCATCAGTTATTTCATTGTTTATTGCCTGCCCCACCATGATGTTATTATTTGGTGGCCTAAAGACTATGCCTATCAGTGACTTTTTCTCCTTACTTTTTCTATTTTCCATCCAAATGGATTCAACCTTTTTCTCCATAGAACCTATATCATTTCTCACTACACCCTGATGTCATCCTTAAATATCAGAACTACACCACCTCCCTTACCCGTCTGTCCTTCCGAATAGTCTGATACCCCTGGATACTTGACTCCCAGTCGTCACCACTCTGCACCATGTCTCTGTAATGGCCACTAAATCTTATTCATTCGCGATGATTTGTGCCATCAACTCATTTACCTTGTTTCGAATGCTATGAGCATTCAGGTCAAGTGCCTTTATGCTAGTTTTTATACCTTCTCTTTTAATCCTAACACCTCCATTAATAGCATCTCCTGAGTTCTCCTTCCTTTTCATAATTTTCCATGTAGTTGAACCCTCCTCCCCACATGGTAACCTACTGCTTTGCTTCCCGTTAACCATTATACTTCCCATAGTTTTACCCTTTCTTTCCCTTCCGCTTGCTAGTTTTAAGTCCTTGTGACCACCCTATTTATCCTTTCCGATAGAGCACTGCTCCCAGATCAGTTCAGGCGAAGACCATCCCAACAGTACAGATCCCTCCTCTTCCAATACTGATGCCAATGCCCCATGAAATGGAACCCCTCTTTCCCGCACCATTCCTTTAGGCATGTGTTTACTTCCCCAATTTTCTCATCCTTATGCCAATTCACACATGGCTCGGGTAGTAATCCAGAGATTATAACCCTTGAGAACCTGTTCTTTAATTTACTTCCTAGTGCCTGATAATTCCCAAACAGGTCCTCTTTCCTAGTCTTGCCTATGTTGTTTGTCTATGTGGACCACAACTGGACACTCCCCCTCTCACTCCAATATCCTTTCAAGCCGGTCAGAGATGTCCCTCACCCTGACACTGGGCAGGTAACATACCATGCGGGACTCTTGATCCTGCTTACAAAGGATGCTATCAACCCCCCTAATTATAGAATCCCCTACACTTGTCTTTTTGCTCCCCCTTTTTGAATGGCCTCCTGTACCAAGGTGCGGTGGTTGGCTAGCTCATCCTCCCTACAGCCCTTTTCTTCATCTACACAGGGAGCAAGTACCTCAGACCTGTTAGACAAGGTCAAGAGCTGAGGCTCCTCCATTCTTGAATTCAGGATCCCTCTACCTGCCTCACTTGCAGTCATACCCTGTTGTCCCTGACCACTGACCGAATTAGAGGTACTTAATCTACTGGGTGTGACTGCTTCCTCAGACAAAGTGTCCAGGTAACTCTCCACCTCCTGGATGTGCTGCAGTGTCTGAAGCTTGGACGCCAGCGCATCAATTCTGAGCTGAAGTTCTAATCCAACTCCGTGTGCCTATCTCATCGTGGAAGTCATCTCTGCTGGAAAAGTGAATTATTCAGGATCAGTTTTCAACCTGCTGACCTCGGTGAAGGAGCACACCATTGGACTTTGTGATCTAGACTCTGGACTCATGTGAAACAATAATTGTTTTCTCTGTAGTCTTTGCCTGCAATTTGTTTTTTCTCTACCCTCACTCTTCTCTTATATGAGTGAAAAGGAGGCTATGTTGCAACCCTCTTTTTGCATTTCAGAGTGTACAAATAAACTAGCTCTCTGAGTTTACCCGATCTTGAGTTTGCTGTGGGGTTATTATAAAGTGGGAAATCAAAATCAAACAAGCTTTTCTGTTTCGGTGTGCATGGTGAGTTGAAAAATCAGGGCTGTTATAAATTGAACCCACTCCTGTCTTTCACACAAGGAACATCTGCATCAATCTCCTTCCCAAAGCCAGAAGGAAGTGGCTGCTATAGATTGGGAGGAAACAGAATATTTCAATACAGGAGGCCAATACTGGGGATCAAATGTGCAATCTCCAGCACTTGGTAAGGATGGGGATTTTGACAGCCTAGCTTTCTACTCCTCCTGCCCCCCAATCAAGGTCAATAAAATTAAAACAACTGCCTTTTTGAACATTGCTTTGCTTCTTTCCACTAGGTTGATCTACCAGGAAAGCAACAACAGCTTCCCTGCATAGCCTCCTGATTCAAATAGCAGTCACACCTCAATGATATTTTTAAATCCTGTCATGAAATCCATTAATCTTTGTGTGCCTGGGCGCTAAATTCAAAGTCTGTGGAGATTGTAACATTTAAGGTACAGGTTGTTCCAATGCTTGTTCCATTGCTTCCTGCCTAGTAACCAGGGTGGGACCTTCTAGGAGTGGTCCCCAGACCAGTTCAAGGGTTGGTCTTCGTGAAGCAGTCAGTTTTAGGATGTCTGGCAGCCAGAAGTGTCACAGACAAGGGTCGGAAAATGATCCCAATTAAGTTAAAGAAAGCTGTGGGGAAAAGATTTTAAGGAAAGAGGGTCACTGGGGAAAAGATACCTCTTTGGAGCAGTGGTTTCTGCTTGGTACAGCTATCCATCTGAAAGTGTACTTGTAAGCTCATGTTCAGTGTACTCGGGAATCCAGGGAGAAGGAAATTCAGGGGACCATTGCTAAAGCCGTCCGAGTGGGTGCGACTTCTGGAGAGAATTCCAAGGAGAGATCTTTGTCTCACAAGATTCACCTTCAGGGGTTTCAATGAGATTGTTTGACTTGATGCTTACTGACGTCCGGGTGGGTTCTTGAGAAATCCTTGAGCTCTGTCTTGGTTGCATCTGCCATTTATTCTGTAATGTGGTGTAGTCAACTAGTTTGTCTGTTAATTCACATGCTATTCATATTTATCCTGAATGTTAGAGTAAAAGAATATTATTGTAAATTGTTTTTCCTTTCTCAAATTGTATAGTAAAGTTTGTTTTTGTTTTCTCAAAATCCATGAAATCTGGTACCTTTATTCCAAAAGCAGGCATCTTGAATCTTCATCTTTATCTACTTTGGACAAAACATTATTGGCCCCTAACCAGATTTACTTCCATGGTCTGGCTAAGAATTGTAACATAAATCGGGGACTCTTGCAGAATGTCAGATCACTGACAAATACAGTTGCTGATACTTGCTGAGGTTAAGTTTGATAAGAATTCCATGGTAAATTGAAAAGCAGAATGGCTTTGTCAATTGTCACGCCATTTCTAGAGACTATTTGCAACAATTAACAAAGGCTAGGTTGATTGCATTAGCAGAAAAGTTAGAATTAGAATTAAAAGCAAGGGCTAAGAAAGCAGAAATAATTGATGTAACAACACAGAATCTGGAGTTGGAAGAAACAAAAGTGAATCCAGATAACAATTCAGTTGAATTAGTTAGAATTTAGTTGCAGATGAAATAGCCTGAACTTGAAAAAAAGAAAAAAACTGAAGGATAGAAAAAGAAATCTAAATGAAAAAGCTTCAGTTGACAAAAGAGGGGAAAGCAAAAGAAAGAGAAAGAGTGAAAGAAATGGAAATAGGAAAACTTGAGCTTGAGTTTCAAAGTGAGAAAGAAATCAGAAAGCACGAACTGCCCAGAAAAAAGCTTAGGGTACAGAGTCCAAGAGAGTCCAAGTAGTTCAGAGCCTTGAGATAATAAAAGATCTTCGTCTATTGCCTAAATTCACTGAACACAGGGTTAAGCGATATTTTAACTCATTTGAAAAGGCAGCCACCAATTAAGGTGACATAAGACTCACATTCTGCAAAGTGTTCTGGCTGGGAAGGCAATGGATATCTATTCCAGTCTTAAGAAGAACAATTTTCAGATAATGAGATAGTTAAAGCTGCAGTACTTAATGACTATGGGCTTGCCCCTGAAACATACAAGTTAAAATTTCAGACTTTAAAGAATAGACCAAATAAAAAGTTTGTAGTATTTACTCAGGAAAAAGAAACACTTGGTGGGATTGATGATTTTGATCACTAAAGGTAGCACAATATTTTGAGAATCTTAGAGAGTTAATGATAATGGAAGAATGTCAAAATAGCACTCCAATAACAATGAGGTCACAGCTGGAAAAGTGTAAGGTTTTGAAGGTACACAAAGCAGCAGTTCTGGCAGATGGGTATGTTATATCAGATAGACAACTGGGAGGCAGTAGATTTCTATCTCTGAACCAGCAGGGAAACTGGAAGAACAGGAAATATTTTTGCTTCATTGTGGAGGCAGAAGATGTTTGAGTCAAAAAGAATAATGGCATAGCGAATAAAAGAGGTGAAAATAAACTGGTAAACTGAAAATAAACTTATACCACAAGACAAGGCATCTCGAAGGCCATTGTTCAAGCTGAAATTTAAAACAGTGACAATATTAAGAATGCTTGAAGAGTTCTCACAAGAGGCTGTCCCAGAAGCGGAAATGGATACTAAGAATGTAGCAAAAACAGAAAAATGCTGGAAAATCTCAACAGGTCTGACAGCATCTGTGGAGAGAGAACAGAGCCAATGTTTCGAGTCTAGATGACCCTTTGTCAGAGCTCCAGCATCCTCAGTATTTTGCGTTTAACTAAAAATGTAACAGTGGTACAAGTGAAACATGTTCCCCCAGAGCACACTAGAGAGGGGATATGGCTCAGGATAGTCAAGAGAATTCTTCCTTGACTATTGCTAAAGTGAGTCAGCTACTGGAGGTTCTAAATGTTTTATCTCGAAGGAAGAAGTGTTCTCTTACCCTTCCAACAAAATAAGAAAACCAATTAATATTTTGAGAGATACTGGTGCAGATCAGTCACTGATGGTGGCTAATGATACAATTTGTGTTCCAGGTGTTTTGATGAAGGAAAAGGTATCAACAGGAGATGTTCATAGAATGTATGAATTTGTTCCATTGTGACAGGTCAATTGATGAATTGACTTAGTAAACTGAATGGTTGCAGTGGGAATTGTTCCTCGTTTATCTATGGAAGGGATAGATTTTTTATTGAGTAACACCATCTTGGATTTTAGAAACGAGCTGTAGAGTAACGAGGTAATGATCACTTTGTATGAAGTAATGGCTTGGCCACTGGTCAGGTACTGTCCGTTTTGGGCGATCCATTATGGAAAGGCTATTAAAACCCTGGAAAGCGTCATTCAGATATGCACCAAAATAATAGCAGAAGCAATAATATGAGAAAAGACTTGAGATGCGGTGACAACAGCCTGAATTTTCGTAAAGCGTAAAGGCCTTAGCCAAAGTGGTGCTCGAACCCAGAATCTGAAAGTCCTGCCCTGCATCCGGCTTTTTAAAAAATTATTTTTGTTGGGGTGAGACATTGTTCACACATCCATGATTCACAGAGGCAGCTGCACATTTATAAGTTCAGCTGCTTTCAAACAGAAGCAAGTTAGGTCACCCATGTTTCTGAAACATAATTGTGGGCTTTAGCGATTTGATTGGAAGGTCTAAACCTATTGGAGTTATTTGGAGAAGTCAGATACCCCTTTGGGAGAGGCCAGGTACCCTTTTGAGATTAAGAGTAGGCATGAATGTGTGTAAAATGTGGATAAGGTCTGTGGAACTGTCAAGTCATTTAAATCCCCTGCACTTTATTTTGAGAAAGAAAAGCCTACAGTTAAAAAAATTGGTGCTTGCAATTTCAAAAGATGTTGGCATAAGCCTGAGAGTTATCACCATCGTGTTATTTATGCTTGATGACTTCCGCCGCTATCATCACAATGGGGGACTGTAAGTTTGCCGATTAATGTAAAGTTCCATGTGATCATAAAGAAATTAGCTATCTTTGGCATGCGGTCTATAAATTAAAGCAAAACACTGCAGATGCTGGAATCTGAAATGAAAACAGAAAAATGCTGGAAAAACTCAACAGGTCTGGCAGCATCTGTGGAAAGAGAAAATAGATTTAGGGTTTCAAGTCTCTATGACTCTTCAGTGTTAAACAGAGGGAGAGGTGTGATGGATTATATTGAGAATTGAGACAAGGTGGAGCAGCTGGAGCAGAGGAGAAGCTCTCAGTAATTGATGGGAGCTCGGAGAGATTGCAACAAAGGTGTGTAGGTGATGAGATAGAGGAGCGCTAATGTCAGGTGAAGATGTTTGTAATTGCACAAAGGTAAGAAAAAGGAATGTGTTAATGGGAGAATAAAGATCAGTGCTCAGTGAAAGCAAAACTTAAGAACAAGGGCCTGATTTTACCATTTTGAGTCTAAGTGCCGAATCTGGGCCTCAAATAGATCCGCGCCTGGAATCCTCTTTCCAGTGTGCCCATATGCGTTTTGCCGGCTCCGGTCCGATTTGCGCTGTGGGCGGGGTTTAGTGCTGGCGGACCGATCGGAGCTCTGAACTGCGCATGCGCAGTTCGAAAGAAATCTGACAGAGCGCGCCCGGGCGCGAAAGAAAAAAAAAGCAGAAAGCGGAGAGAGCGGCTCTCTGACGATCATCCTCTGGTTGGGGGAGGGGGGTTGAAGGGGAGGGTGGGGGGGGTGGGAGGAGGAGGGGGGGCGGCACCCAGATCATCCTCTGGTCTGGGGGGGAGGGTAGGGGGGGGTGGGACCCAGATCATCCTCTGGTCAGAGGGGGTTCCGCTGCCAGTCTGCGGCCGATCGGTGGGGAGGGAGGGGGCAGGGGGGTCCGCTGCCACTCTGTGAGCGATCCCTCCTCCCCACCAGAGGAACAAGTCCCTCCTGCCGGAGTGGATGTGCGGCCATGCCATCCCACAAAACCTTCAGGATGAAGCGATTCCTCGCTAAGAAGATGAAGCGGAACCGGCCGATTCCACAGTGGATCCGCATGAAAACCAGCAACAAGATCAGTACAAGTCCAAGAGGAGACACTGGAGAAGGACCAAGCTGGGCCTGTAAAGGGATACGCCATCACTGGTACACTACCAGCCACAGCCATCTCTCCCGCTCTTTTGCCCCTGCGGGGAAGAGTAATCTGTGTCTGGTAGTGTACCAATGATGGTGTATTCCTTTACAGGCCCAGCTTGGTCCTTCTCCAGTGTCTCCTCTTGGACTTGTACTGATCTTGTTGCCGGTTTCCATGCGGATCCACAGTGGAATCGGCCGGTTCCGCTTCATCTTCTTAGCGAGGAATCGCTTCATCCTGAAGGTTTTGTGGGATGGCATGGCCGCACGTCCACTCCGGCAGGAGGGTCTTGTTCCTCCGGTTGGGAGGAGGGATCGCCCGCAGAGTGGCGGCGGACCTCCCTGCCCCCTCCCTCCCCACCGATCGGCCGCAGACTGGCAGCGGAACCCCCTCCGACCAGAGGATGATCTGGGTCCCACACCCCACCCCCCGACCAGAGGATGATCTGGGTCCCACACCCCACCCCCCGACCAGAGAATGATCTGGGTCCTGCACCCCCCTCCTCCTCCTAATGCAAATGCATTTAAATCATCGGGCCGCCCGATTCGGGGACAAAGAAATGTTTCAGATATTAAAGAAAAGGGGTCAAGCTGGAGGAGAAAGGTCACTGTCTAAAGGTATTGTGCTCAATGTTGAGTCCTGAGGACTGTAATATATCTAATCAGAAGATGTAAATATCAATGTTTGGGGTTAAATACTTGAAGGGATTTAAAAGTATTGAACAGGCTTTTTTTTATCAATAAGGGTTTTTCTAATATCATGAAGTTTGTAATAGATGTTTAGAACTTTATCTTATTTCATCTCAACAATGCTCCTGAGGTCTGCCATGGTGGATACTGGGTAAATTGGCGTGGAGGACATAAGGGAAAAGGGTGATAGGTGGGGGCATGGGCTGGAACAAAATGGTAATAAGTAGGCATAATGGCTATAAATGATCATGAGGAGTGGGTAGAGGGGCATAGGCTGGTATGGAAGTTATGGGGGTGTGTGGGATGTGAGTAGAGGAGCAGAGGTTGAAATGGAAGCTATGGGAGGCCATGGGGTGGGAAGAGGGTTATGGTTTGACATGGAAATTATGGGGTTAGGGGCCATGTGTTGGCATGGTTGAAGCTTCGGGAGTGTGTTGAGGTGAGGGGGTGTGAGGGATGAGGCCCAGAGAGGTTTTTTGGGTTTTATTGTTTTCATTACAGCAAGGAAGAAGTCCCAGGGCACTGACGCAGGCATTTGATCCAGCCTACCTCACCACTGGGCAACCACTGTGGTTGCTTCTGCGCTGTTTCTGGGGATAACAGACCCAATCCCTGCTGGCAGCACCTCCGCACCCGCGCCCCCCCCCCCCCCCCGCCCCCCACCGCCCCACCCCCCCGGGAATGAATATCTGTCCACTTGGGGCACTTTCTTTCAAGTTGGGTTTGTGGAGTTGCAAAACCTTTAGAATGCATACCTGACTCAGAAATTCTATTAGAGCAAAATATATTCCATTCCTTCCGATGTGTGACAACATTCACTCTTTAACCCCATGCAAAATTGGCCACTTTGGAGGCCTGCTACTCAACATAGGACTGCGCCACAACATTGATAATGACCCTAGTACTGGAGGAGAGCAAAATGAGGAAATCGAGGAATGGGACTGAAGGTGAAAATGGAATGTGCAGATATTAGTGACCAAGTATTGTATGGAGCATAAAATGCTTCCTGTGCTACTCGTGAACATGGAAATAGACCTGGAAAGATCATGGTATGGTCAGAGCTGAATTGTGTGTTACTACTATCACTAAAATATTTGTGGAAGTGTAAATGGGAGAATCCGACATTGAGATCAGCATGTCCAAATGTGGTCTTAATTTTCTGGCCATTGATTTTAAAGCGAGAAAATCAGGAGCTCCGCAAATCAAGTTCACTGCCTTCCATTTCTGATTTCTCTACTCCAGAGGAAGGATTAAGATATAGTTGAGCTTTTGGGCACATAATCATCTCACTGTTAGTACTGCTAACACAAGATGGCCACTCTATACCTGTGCAGTAGTCCATGCAAGTGCAAAACACTAATGACATCATTCTGCTGGGCCCAGTCTATTAGTACACCTCTGTGCATGCATGAAAAGCTTTTGTACCTATATGGACACATTGTCTGCAATGAATACGGTTGGAAGTTTAGATTTAGCCTAAAGAACAATGAAGCTATTAATTAATTAGGGACAGGTATCCTTTCAAATTCCGATGTTGAGCCAGCCAAACTCAGTAACAATATGGTATACTGTATATTGTATCACATTGTTGAGTCAATCAGAGAGGATAGGCTGAACCCCAATATCCCATGGTTAAAACTCATTCTTAAGTACAGGAGTTGCATGAATCCACAAGAACCCAGATCAAGCAATAGAGTTTGTTTAGCTGATTAAGAACCATTAAAGTACTTGTGCGAAACATCCTTTATTTCATTATTAGACTTTAAGCTTGCCTTAAATGTTGTGCTTACACTTGCATGAAATTATATGCCTAGTTTAAAAACGAAATACTCAGATACAAATAGCTAGTTTTGTTTCTGGCCACTGTACTGATGTGCTGCTCACTCAATATGACAAATTGCAAAGACAAGAAATCTGAAATAAAGCCAAAATACAGAAAACACGGAGTAAGGCTGTCGGTATCTAAAAAGACAAGATCAAGTTCTAGATGAGGGTCATTGTCAGAGTAACAATTGAATGTAAATCTTCTGCCCCTCATGCTCAATGGAGTGTTGTGTTAGACCTTAACAGGTGAGTTTGTGACATAGCATCCCAGTACTGTACTGGTATTCAGTTGCAGCTTGCATGGACTGTGGTTATGCAAATTACATCCAGGTTCATGCCTACACACATCTGATAGTTCCCCAAATTCAGGCTCCGTGGGTTGGCATTAAAAGACATTAAAAACAACATTTTAATTTGTTTACAGAAATCATTATGCACTCGGTATTTAATATTGACTCTAGGTTTAAAATAAAGACAATATAGATTAAGACCTCTGCCTTTCTTCTTAAAAGGATATCAGTGAAGTCATTATTCACAAAGGTAGTTAATTTGAGTTCTGAACTGAGAATTGGAGCATCTTTAAAAAGGCATTGGTTTTGACTGTTGCCTAAACAAGGAAGAAAACAGCTGTGATTATTTCATCATCGCCATTTTTGGTCCTGGCTACTGTCGACATCATCAATCGCTGTGACATAAGGGAGCAATAGAATCGCCTGTGCATGCCTGGCGTTGGTAGCAAAGTAAGAAGTCTCACAACACCAGGTTAAAGTCCAACAGGTTTATTTGGTAGCAAATACCATAAGCTTTCGGAGCACTGCTCCTTCGTCAGATGGAGTGAATATCCTTGTTGGTAGCAAATGCAGCCTAATGAGGGTTTTCTTGCTCACACTTGAGAGTAGTAATATATTTTGCACCACACTATCTTCGATGAAGTTCCTATTTATATTTGATCATGTCAGTAGTGGTGGAGGCAAACTCGATAAGGTCTTTTAAGAGACTTCTGGATGAGTACATGGGACTTAATAGGATTGAGGGTTATAGGTAAGCCTATATATAAGCCTAGGTAGGTAGGGACATGACCGGCGCAACTTGTGAGCCGAAGGGCCTGTTTGTGCTGTATTTTTTCTATGTTCTATGTTCTATTTCTTTTAAGAGACAGGAAATTAGTCTCTCTATAGTCAAGTGCTGTCTGGAGGGAAGGTGCTTGATAACCTGCACGGCCAATCTTAGTCCATAAGCATTTCGAGGTAAACTTGCCGATGAGCCCCGCTCTGACAAAGGGTCATCCAGACTCGAAACCTTGGCTCAATTCTCTCTCCACAGATGCTGTCAGACCTGCTGAGATTTTCCAGAATGTTCTCTTTTTGTTGCTGGTGTCTGTCTTGCTTTCAATTTTAGTATTGTTTTAAGCAAGCGATGCCTGTACATTACCCACTCCTGAAAGATGATGATATTTCATTCTAGTGGCTGCAAGTATGAATGCATCTGCTGACAAACCATTGATCCATTTCACGGTCTCATTGAATCATAACCATGACAATGTTACTCGTTCAGGTATTCCATGCCAAATAAGCCTATTCCCACACTCATTGGATCAGGGGGCCAGAGGCAGCAAGAGGGAGGCAGAGCACCAAGAACTGAATGGTCACTCATGCAAACATGTGTCTTCACCATCTGGATTGTGACCTGGCAGAGTGGATTGCAGACCTCTTTCATTTTATTTGGGTGGATTCCACAATGAGTGGGCAATCCATTCTGCCAGATCACTACCTGAGCAGTGAAGACAAAAATTATCCCATTGTTCATAAATCCAGAAATAGTAACATCAATGCTCTTGGGTTCAGTAGATGTTCCAAGCTTGATAGTATTGTTAATAGTATTGTTAATATTCACTGTTAAAATATTTTAAAATGTTTGATTTTGACATAAAATTGGTCAGAAGAGAATTTTAAAGATGCTCTTTAAGGTAGGTAGGTTTGGTTTCAAGAGAGAATTTCAAAGCATGGAGCCGAGCCAGCTGTCAATAACAGGGAAAATGGAGGAGGGAAATGCACATTAAAATAGTGTCAGATGACCAGAACGTTTGGCAGGAGTTTGAAGTGTTGAGAATGTTACAGACGTAGTAGGAAGGGACAAGGACATGAAGAGTTGTTGATATGAAGGATGTCACTAAGGAGCAGACTCTAAACGATGCAGAAGAGGAAAAGGAAAGGGGCGCTAAGGTACTTAAGAGAATTTCCCCTTAATCATGAAAAGAGCCCAATGCAAGAGTGGCAGAGTTGTGCTTAAAATGCAGCGAGCAGGAATGATTCTAAGCTGTGTGGAAAAAAATCTTCCTGATGGAGTCTCACACCAATGACAGCTTCAATAGGAAGTTACAAACCCATTATAGAAGTACTGGAGAGGAAAACAAATCATTTCTGATCATTTAAATGGTCAAGTAAAAGACGGGTTTTGGGGAGGGAGGAGGGGAAAAATAAATAATACATATTATCAGAATAAATATCAATGATTTAGATGAGGGAACTAAATGTAATATCGCCTAATCTGCAGATGACACAAAGCTGGGTTGGAGGGTGAGCTGTGCGGAAGATGCAGAGATGCTTCAGTGTGTTTTGGATAAGCTGAGTGAATGGGCAAATCCTTGGTAGATGCAACATAATGTGAATAAATGTGAGGTTATCCACTTCCGTAGCAAAAATAGGGAGGCAGATTACTACCTGAATAGCTATAAGTTAAGAGAGGGGCAAGTGCAACGAGACCTGGGTATCCTCGTACAATAGTCGCTGAAAGTAAGCATGCAGGTGCAGTAGGCAGTAAAGAAGGTGAATTGTATTTTGGCCTGCAAGTAAGAGGATTCAAATTCTGGAGCAGGGATGCCTTGTTGCAATGAGACAGGGTCTTGGTGAGGCCATTCCTGAAATATTCGCTGCAGTTTTGGTCTCCTTATCTAAGGAAGGATGTTCTTGCTATAGAGGGAGTGCAGAGAAGGTTTACCAGTCTAATTTCTGGGTTGGTGGGACTGATGTATGAGGAGAGATTGGGTCGGTTAACATTATATTTACTGGAGTTTAGAAGAATGAGGAGGGATCTCATAGAAAACGATAAAATTTTAACAGGTCTTAACAGGGTACAAAGAACAAAGAACAATACAGCACAGGAACAGGCCCTTCGGCCCTCCAAGCCCGTGCCGCTCCCTGGTCCAAACTAGACCATTCTTTTGTATCCCTCCATTCCCACTCCGTTCATGCGGCTATCTAGATAAGTCTTAAACGTTCCCAGTGTGTCCGCCTCCACCACCTTGCCTGGCAGCGCATTCCAGGCCCCCACCACCCTCTGTGTAAAATATGTCCTTCTGATATCTGTGTTTAACCTCCCCCCCTTCACCTTGAACCTATGACCCCTCGTGAACGTCACCACCGACCTGGGGAAAAGCTTCCCACCGTTCGCCCTATCTATGCCTTTCATAATTTTATACACCTCTATTAAGTCTTCCCTCATCCTCCGTCTTTCCAGGGAGAACAACCCCAGTTTACCCAATCTCTCCTCATAACTAAGCCCCTCCATACCAGGCAACATCCTGGTAAACCTCCTCTGTACTCTCTCCAAAGCCTCCACATCCTTCTGGTAGTGTGGCGACCAGAACTGGACGCAGTATTCCAAATGCGGCCGAAACAACTTTCTATACATCTGCAACATCAGACCCCAACTTTTATACTCTATGCCCCGTCCTATAAAGGCAAGCATGCCATATGCCTTCTTCACCACCTTCTCCACCTGTGACGTCACCTTCAAGGATCTGTGGACTTGCACACCCAGGTCCCTCTGCGTATCTACACCCTTTATGGTTCTGCCATTTATCGTATAGCTCCTCCCTACATTATTTCTACCAAAATGCATCACTTCGCATTTATCAGGATTGAACTCCATCTGCCATTTCTTTGCCCAAATTTCCAGCCTATCTATATCCTTCTGTAGCCTCTGACAATGCTCCTCACTATCTGCAAGTCCTGCCAATTTTGTGTCGTCCGCAAACTTACTGATCACCCCAGTTACACCTTCTTCCAGGTCGTTTATATAAATCACAAACAGTAGATGCAAGAAGGATGTTCCCAAATGGTGAGGGTGTCCAGAACCAGGGATCGTAGACTAAGGATATGGGATAAACCATTTAGGACTGAGATGGGGAGAAATTTCTTCACCCAGACAGTGGTAAGCCTGTGGAATTCACTACCACAGAAAGCAAATGAGGCCAAAACATTTTATGTTTTCAAGAAGGTGTTAGATATAGCTCTTGGGACAAAGGGGATCAAAGGACATGGAGGGAAGACACGGTCAGGCTATTGATTGGATGGTCAGCCATGATTATAATGGATGGTGGAACAAGCTCGAAAGGCCAAATGGTCTACTCCTACTCCTGCTCCTATTTCCTGTGTTTCTATTTCTGAAAAATACAATATTATGATTTGGGAGTCAACTCGAAAAATAATAAATAATGGAGTACAAGAGGTTTTAAAAGGTAAAAACAAAGAAATCTATTTGCAACTTAAGCAGCTTTTCAAATGTTGTAGATATTGCAAATATATCAGTGTCTCATTATCACAGGTTTGAAACATGTGTTACTTTAGTAAATTTGGAATATTACAGCAATAGATAAAACTCTGGCCGGATTACCTAAATATTAAAATGTTCTCTCCCAATCCTCGCAGACCCTCTATGTGCCATGGCACCAGGGATGTCCAGGGGGAAATTATTTCCTGTAAAACAGCCTAAATCCCAGGTCCACATTCTCCTGCCTGTTCCACTGACCACCACTTCCTAGCGCTGCCATGTGGAAAGTGATAGTAGATTTTGGAACATGGTGGTGAAGGACCCCTAGTGGAGGGGGATGGTCTTGTAATGATCTTTTGCCCAGTTCTTTGACCAGGACATTTCCGGCACATTAGGATCCCTTGCTGCCTCTCCCAGTGCTGCAGAGGCATCTTTGGTGTATCGCTGCTAGAGTTCCCTTGGTTCCATTGGTTTCCCTACTGATGGTGAGCATACTGTTGATGAGCTAATGCGGGGGGTGTAATAAACCCAAACTAAGGGAGATGGGATGGGATGGATACAGTGGGAAGGTGAGAGATCACTGAGATTCTGTCATAAAGAGGAGAACTTCAACTCTTGTTAAAAACTATTTACCATAATGGATAAGGAAACTGTAGTGCTGTTGGTGGGCGGAGGTGTCATAAATCATGATGGTTAATGCATCTCGACTGTGTGAGTCAGACTCAATAGGCTGAAAGAATAATGAAGAGCCATTGTTGCATGACTCACAGCAGAATCATTTTTAATGGAAATATTCTGCAATTTTTGAAATAGTATGACATTTATATGTCTTTGAAATCTCAAAAAGCACTGGTGAATGCGCAGAATTTTTGAATTTAATACTTTTCAAAATGAGAGAATCGGTGTTAGAAAGTGGAATGTTTTATATTTCAGGCATCTTACATTACCAACTTCATGGAGCACAAGTACATGCAGAGCAAAGCTTCCTAATTTTACCCATTTTCAAAAGAGCAGTCCCAACAATAAAGTTGTCCACTTGCAATCCCTACACCTTGACAACACGATCCCTGAAACAATTCTTTTTGGGCTTATTTCTTACTTGCTGATTTATTCTGATGCACTTTTTGTGCTGTGATAGTTTGGAATGAGCTGTTAAGAAGGATCTTCTCACTGATGGATAAATTCAAGACCTGAACATCAAGATCCGATATGTTAGCACCTGGAAAAGATGATTGGAAATGTTATGTGTGGCTCCTAGCGGCTCAAAGTACATTTATAGACCATTAATTTAAAGGTTTAAAAGCCCTATCCCAATGTATAATTTTTCCAGCATCAAGAGTGAGATTGTTCATTTAGAGCCATATAAGCTTTCAGCATTGGCTCATTAAAGTACAATGGCAGTGGTTCGCACTGCTGCCTCACAACTCCAGGGACCTGGGTTTGATTTCCGGCTTGGGTCACTGTCTGTGTGGAGTTTGCACACGCAGTTCTCCCCGTGTCTGCGTTGGTTTCCTCCAGGTGCTCCGGATTCCTCCCACAGTCCAAAGATATGCGGGTTATGTGCATTGGCCATGATAAATTGCCCCTTAGTGTCCTGGGATGCTAGGTTAGAGGGATTAGTGGGGTAAATATGTGGGATTACGGGGATAGGGCCAGGGTAGAATTGTTGTCAGTGCAGACTTGATGGGCTGAATAGCCTGCATTGTCGGGTTTCAATGACTCTACATCTGTGCTAAAACTGTGCCAGAACAATCCAAAACCAACCCATGTTTCTGTTCTCCTCCATCGAGCTGTAAATTTCCTGCCGCAAATATTTATCCACTATTCCCTTAAAAGATGCAATGCCCTCTACCTCAGCTATTCAATGGGGCCAACAATCCATGCTGCAATGTCCCATTACTTAAAGAGGCAGTTTTGTGCTCTGGGTCCATGCCCACTAGTAACAATCCAAACTCATTCCATGTGCAACCTTGATGACAAAGGGGACTTTCATCTGTTCAGGCTGTCCAGCAGTCCACTGCACTCCCCAATTCCCAATTTTTTCATAATAAGATAACTAGATTTCAAAGTAAATGTAAAATTGCACAGCAGCAGTAGTTACCTTGAGTCCTACATCAGCACTAGTCTTAACATATGCATACATGGGCAATAAGCAATATCATTACCACACACGGGAGAATTCTGACTAGATAAAAATGCTAATTTTTTTGACGTGGTTTGGAGTGAATCTGCAAATGCAGGCAGAGTGTGCAATTTTTGTCAAGTTCTTAACAGCTTTGTCCAGAAAAATATCTTCATTTATGGATCAGAATTAATCCAATTTTAGCATTCGTTATTGAAATTGCCCTCATTTTTAAAACTAGATGCTGACCTTGAAACGTGTAGCTTGCAGTTTGATGAATGTTCACACCTCAGAATTGAGATAGGGACTGATCAAGAATTTTTATTTAATTAGGTAATAAATTGTGTGTTAAAGACAACCTGCATATTGCAACTTGACACACAATTTCAATTGTAATAGCCACATTCAATTATGGTGGGGTAGGGAGTGGGGGTGGGAGTGGGGGGTGGTGGGAATGGATAGGAGAGCGCTAACCTGGTCCAGACAATTTTTATACTGAGATATTTAAGAATATGCGAGTCAATGGCAACTTCTTTAGTGACTAATACTTTAAATGCTACTTTCTGACAATTCATTTACTAGTTGTCTGCAGATATAAGAATGATTGAACAACATATTTGAAGAAGCAGTATGAACTACTTTGCATATTTACATGATTCCCTTGCTGTAAATGTGATAACATGATCCACCCTCAGATTTCACTTTTTTTTTTAAATTACCTTCTGACCAAAACCTCTGTACTTCAATATAGAATATTATTACACATTCTTCTAAGGTACAAGTACAAGCAACCATCCAAGACTCCTCATCCCCTCTATCTATGACCCATCTTTAATTTCTTTCCATTTAAAGCATTTGAATTTGCAACCTGGGGATCTGTGCCCATTTCAGATTTTTGTCCCCTGCTTTCACAACACTTAAATGGTCCTGACCAAATCCATGAATAACATCTTATGTGTCCATAACCATAATGTATTACCCCTCCTCAACCTTCCGGCTGGCTTTGCCAACTTCCTCCAAGACTATTCCTCCACCAACTGGTTCCATGGACTATCCTTGGTTCCATTCTTCTATACCCAAATATGGCCAACACATTTGACTAATGGTGGGGAGGAATTTTCCCAGGCCATTTGAAGTAGGTTTGGAGGTGGGAGGGCTGGCGGAATTGTCAGTGGACCAGTATCACAATGTGTTTCTTGCCTCCTTTCATCTTTCTTGGGGTGGGTTCATGGAGAAGTCAGGAACCCCGCAGCTAAGGCAGTCAGAGTAAGGTGATTAAATTCATTGAAGAGGCTTTTAAGAGGGACTTTGCCTGTGGAATTTTCCTTTCCTAACAGTGGATAGGTCTGTGTCTCCAACCCAGCAGTGAGGAGAAGGCAGTGGGAGAGACCGCCTCAGTGAAACTGACAATCTGCAAAGGTTTTGGTCAGTTACACGGAAGAGCTGCAGACATGGCCAGGCTGAGAGGCTGCTATGCTTCTGTCAGAGAGTGCTATCATTGTCGTCATTGTCTACTGGAACTGTGCCAGAAGACTGGAGGATAGCAAATGTTGTCCCCTTGTTCAAGAAGGGGAGTAGGGATAACCCTGGTAATTATAGACCAGTGAGCCTTACTTCTGTTGTGGGCAAAGTATTGGAAAGGATTATAAGAGATAGGATTTATAATCACCTAGAAAGGAATAATTTGATTAGGAATAGTCAGCACGGTTTTGTGAAGGGTAGGTCGTGCCTCACAAACCTTATTGAGTTCTTTGAGAAGGTGACCAAAGAGGTGGATGAGGGTAAAGCGGTTGATGTGGTGTATATGGATTTCAGCAAAGCGTTTGATAAGGTTCCCCATGGTAAGCTTTTGCAGAAAATACGGACACATGGGATTGAGGGTGATTTAGTGGTTTGGATCAGGAATTGGCTAGCTGTAAGAAAACAGAGGGTGGTGGTTGATGGGAAATATTCATCCTGGAGTTCAGTTACTCGTGGTGTACCGCAAGGATCTGTTTTGGGGCCACTGCTGTTTGTCATTTTTATTAATGACCTGGATGAGGGTGTGGAAGGATGGATTAGTAAATTTGCAGATGACACTAAAGTCGGGGGAGTTGTAGACAGTGCGGAGGGAAGTTGCAGGTTACAGAGGGACATAGATAAGCTGCAGAGCTGGGCTGGGAGGTGGCAAATGGAGTTTAATGCGGAAAAGTGTGAGGTGATTCATTTTGGAAGGAGTAACAGGAATACAGAGTACTGGGCTAATGGTAAGATACTTGGTAGTGTGGAATGACAGACGGATCTGGGTGTCCATGTGCATAGATCCCTGAAAGTTGGCACCGAGGTTGATAGGGTTGTTGAGAAGGCGTACAGTGTGTTAGCTTTTATTGGTAGAGGGATTGAGTTTCGGAGCCAGGAGGTCATGCTGCAACTGTACAAAACTCTGGTGCGGCCGCATTTGGAGTATTGCGTACAGTTCTGGTCGCCGTATTATAGGAAAGATGTGGAAGTGTTGGAAAGGGTGCAGAGGAGATTTACCAGGATGTTGCCTGGTATGGTGTGAAAATCGTATGAGGAAAGGCTGAGGGGCTTGAGGTTGTTTTCGTTAGAGAGAAGAAGGTTAAGAGATGACTTAATAGAGGCATACAAGATGATCAGAGGATTAGATAGGGTGGATAGTGAGAGCCTTTTTCCTCGGATGGTGTTGGCTAGCACGAGGGGACATAGCTTTAAATTGAGGGGTGAGAGATATAGGACAGATGTTAGAGGTAGGTTCTTTACCCAGGGAGTAGTAAGGGCGTGGAATGCCCTGCCTGCAGCAGTAGTGGACTTGTCAACATTAAGAGCATTCAAATGGTTATTGGATAAACATATGGATGATATTAGAATAGTGTAGATTAGAGAGGCTTTAGATTGGTTCCACTGGTCGGCGCAACATCGAGGGCCGAAGGGCCTGTACTGCGCTGTAATGTTCTATGTTCTATCACTGCTTAACAGGTGTTTGCCAACTGCCCTGAAAGCATTTCACTTGACCAGCACTTCCCTACTGCCAGCCTTCAGAGTGGCACAGGAGCTGTTTCGGCAACTACATCACTTTCCATGTGTTCATAATTTTCATTGCAGTGAACCTATTTAAAGCAGAAGATTAAAAAAGAACAAAGCTTTTATTTCACATTTGATTCTGCAGACATAGATTTTTCCAAAGATGTCTGTTACCCTTTCCATTAGAATTCGAGTTTTACTCCTATATTAGATTGTTCTTTTGCTCTGTTTTCTCCAACTTAGTTTGCAAGAAGTCTGCATTTGGTGCCACACTAACATCAATCTTAGAATAACTTTTCTGATAATTTCTGCACGTTAGATGCTATGGCAGTCCCCATTAGTTGATAGGCTGTGATAAAATTTGAATTCCTATCAGAACTGTTAGAATTGCCTCCCAGCTTGGAAGATGAGAAAAATAGCAGATGTGTGCGTCTCTTTTATCTTTTTTTAAGCCATGAAAGCAAATTATAGTATTCACAGCATCTCCCACTGCCACCCATTCTTGCTACGCATACATCCTGCAAAGACCAAAATGGAAGGCAGTTACTTTTACTGTCTGTCAAACTGTCAGTTTGACAGTTGGGGGCTATAGTTGTTGAGAATTTTGGGACAGCTTCTATAACTAACTTAGTTGTGCAAGCAGAGGCTGAATTGGCAAAAGCTAAGAATGCCCAGCATGAAATCTGATTGTAATTCACAGTGTGAGACACAGGATATGGTAGTTTGAGGAAACAGCATGTAGGACTGAACTAAAAATACTCAAACGCTTTAGGAAGCCACAGATCAATTTGGCTTCATGGCTTTAGTCTTTACTTTTTCAGACACAGTGTACTGATACTTGTTTCCAGCCGAGGCTGCAGTGTCTTAAAGGAATGCACCTAAAATAAATTGACTGTAAATCTATATCTATAAATTAATAGTACTTGACTGCTATCTATCTATTATTAAAATCCCTTCTATTCTTAACTTTGAGGTTCCAAGAAAAAAGAGTCCTGACTTGTTCCATAACCTCATGAACACAATCATGATGGAATTTGTATTTTCTGAACTTGGTGTTACATCAACAGTACTCTGTATTTGGGTTGCCATTTAACAGGAATTCAGCTGCACCAGCTTCATAACTACTGTTTGTACTACAGCAGGCTAGAGATTGGCTATTCTGCAGTAAATAGTTGACCTCTTGGCTCTTCAAAGTCTTTCCACCACTTAAAAGATATAAGTCAGGAGCATGGGGGAATACTATATATTGCCTGGTTGGGTGAAACTGAAATAACACCCAAGAAAGTCAACACCATCCTGGACCAAGCATTCTACCGGATTGCCAGCCTATCCAGTCCAAAGACTTGCAGGTTAGGTGGATTTGTCATGCTAAATTGCCCCTTAGTGGGCAGGTTAGGAGGATTGGCCATTATGACTGCGCAGGGTTACAGGTGCTTGTGCATGCGCGAGCTAGGTAAGATGCTCTTTTGCAGAGTCAGTGCAGACTCGATAGACCAAATAGCTTCCTTCTGCACTGTGGGGATTCTATCATTCTATGGATCTGCCAGTTTAAACACCCACACACTCCTTCACTGACGCAAAGAAGCTGTTGCAATGTGCCCTGCCTACAGAATGCACTGCAGCTTCTTCAATAACACCTCCCAAATCCACAACCTCCACCACCTAGAAGGACAAAGGAACTTCACCTCCAACTTCCTTTGCAAGCAAAAACCTGCAGGTTATCTTAACTGGAACTTATCCATGACAAAAACAACATTCATCCAATTTGCATCTGCCAAATTTCCCTTCATAGAAATTTGTTGTGTTTGATAAGACTACTTTATAGAATCATAGAATCCCTTCAGTGCAGAAGGAGGCCATTTGGCCCATTGAGCATACACCAACAATAATCCCACCCAGGCCCTATCCCTGTAACCCCAAGTATTTACCCTGCTAATCCCCCTTACACTAAGGGGCAATTTAGCATGGCCAATCAACCCAACCCACTCATTTTTGGACTGTGGGAGGAAACTGGAGCATGCAGAGGAAACTCACGCAGACACAGGGAGAACGTGCAAACTCCACACAGACAGTGATCTGGAATTGAACCCTGGTGCTGTGAGGCTGCAGTGCTAACCACTGCGCCAGGGTGCCACCCTACTTAAGGCATCACTTAAATAACTACCAACCCCTACTGGGGATCAAGCTTTATTCATGACATCTTTAGCTGGCAAAGGAACAAATTATTGCTTCCACAGCTGGAAACATCTTTTAGGATTTTTAGAGTTAAAGCTATGATCAGAAAGATCCAGTCTGGTGCCGTGCCCATCTCCGTCTTGCCCTGGGAAGACCCTCTCTTGCTTGGAAATGACAATCCATCTCTGAACATTGGGTCCAAAAATTAGACTTCTTTTGAATGGTCAGTTTGGAGAGCAGAGTTCAGCGGCTACAAACTGAAGAGAATTGAACAAAAACAACTCATGGAGGAGCAACTCCCAGCTTCACAAATTCCAAAAATACTCTTTATTCAAATGAAACCTAGTTTCCAATGAGTGAGTCATATTGATCATTTAATAAGTGCAACAAAAAGTGTCATCCATCAGAAGTGTGTGTTCTTAAAACCTGCTCTTAATTCAGCAATGCAGGGCACCTATAAAACACGGGAGTGAATAACATCTCATAAATGAGTCTGTAACTGGGACCAAAAAAAGTGCACCTTTCCAGTGCCCGGCAGACGTGAGGCCAGAATCTGCCAAAAGAAGATTTATCCATACAGCTCTCATCTGAGAAAAGCTATTCAATCTATCAAGCTCACTCCTGCAGACCATGGACACTGTGCATGAACCATAAGTGTCTCTGCACACAAAGGCTGATTTGGCTGAACAGTGGGAGATCATCCACATTACTGTTGCTCTGGTGCATTGGAAGTATTATCTGATGGCAGTGGTTAGTGAAGGGCTGTTGGCTGACTATGGTGACCCCTTTTGCTTACTACATTCGGGTGTGCCTAATGTCTGATTAACAGTGTAGGTGTCCGGCCTGGAGATCTGATTTACTGAAAGGCAACCTTTCAGTATATTGTGAAGCCTTTATCGCATTATCCGCCCTCATGTAAATCATCCCCTCATTCTGAGCTCCCAGTTTAAGCAAAATAAGGTTGTCTGCATCAAAATTATTGATGACTTTCAACAATTTAAAGATCTTATATGTATTATCACAACTACTTAATTTTATTTCAGTAATGTAAACAAGCTCATCTCTGGATTTCTGCCTAACAAAGCCAAGCCTGGCTTCTTAAAACACCCCTGGTTACTCTGTGAACTCCTTCTGCAGAGTGCTAAAAATTGCACTGAAAACTCAAAACTGCAACCGCACCATAGTGATCTGTACAAATTAAAATAACTTGTCCAAACTTACAGTTAAATGTCCTTGAGATAGATCCTCTTATGCTTTGATAGCAGCTTCCCATGGACAGGAAAGATTCAGTGAATGATCAATAGTGCAGCAAGTGAGGGCTGAATATTATAGATTGTAATGTTAGATTAATATCTTGCACTGTCACTGACCTTAGCCGAGAGAAGCAGCTTGTATAAAGGGAATTATAGCGTAGCTGCCATGAAACTATGACGTTGATTCTAAAAGCATCCACTCTTGCCATCATTGTAACTGTCAGTGTCCTCCAGTTAAAATGTCTATTTATTTCCAGTATACAAAATCGAACGCTGTTTGCTGGAAAGTCACAGTGGGTGAGGTGACAGCAGGTCCTAGTAAGCTCCACAATTACCTCATTGAATTCATTGTATGGAATTGAAATGAAGGACGATTGACATCCTTTACAATTTATCGAACCTGCTCTGCCATTCAATATGCTCATGGTAATCCTCTATCTCAATGCTATATTCCCGCTCTCTCTCCATACCTCTCGATGCCATTAAGATCTAAAAAAAATTATCTACCCCTTTCTTGAATACATTCAGTGACTTGACCTCCACACCCTTCTGTGGTAGAGAATTCCAGAGGCTCACAATCCTTTGTGATTTTTTTTTCCTCCTCTCAGTCCTAAATAGTCTACCCCATTATGTCTCATGATTTTAGATTCCCCAACTAGGGAAAACACCCTCCCTACATGTGTCTAGCCCTGTTATAATTTTATATGCTTCAATCAGATGTCCTCTTAGCCTTCTAAACTCGAATGAATACAGGCCCAGTCGGACCAATATATCCTTATAGGTTTGTCCTGCCAACCCTGATATCAGCTTAATATACTTCTGCTGCACTCCCTCTCTGGCAAGTATATCCTTTCTTAGGTAGGGAGACCAAAGCCGCAAGCACTACTCCAGGTGTGATCTCACCAAGACCCTGAATAACTGCAGTAAGAGATCCCTCCTTCTGGACTCAAATTCTCTTGTAATGAAGGCCAACATGCCAGTTGCCTTCCTAATTGCTTACTGCACCTGCCTCATCACTTTTATTGACTGGTGTACAAGGACACGCAGAACCCTTTGTGCATCCACACTTCCCAATATATCACCATCTAAATAATACTCTTTCTGTTTTTCACACCAAAGTGTATAACTTCACATTTAGCCACATTGTACTTAATCTGCCCACTCTCTCAACTTGCCTAAGTCACCTTGAAGACTCCTTGCATCCTCTTCACAACTCACAATACCACTCAGTTTTGTGTCATCAGCAAATTTGGAAATGTTACATATAGTTCCTTCATTCAGCTCATTTTCAGATATATCATGATCAGCTGGGGCCCAACCACTGATCCCTGTGGTACACCACTCATTGCCTGCCTCTCAGAAAAAGGTCCATTTATTCTCACTCTCTGTTTACTGTCAACCAATTATTGATCCATGCCAATACATGACTCTCAATCCAATGTGCTTTAATTTTGCCCACTAACTTTGTATGAGGGACATTATCAAAAGCCTTCTGAAAGTCCAAGTACACCGCATCCACTGGTTCTCCCTTATCTATTCTACCAGTTACATCCTCAAAAAACTCAAGTCGATTTGTAAAGCATGATTTGCCTTTCATACACCCATGCTGGCTTTGTCCAATCTAGTTAATACTTGTTCTGTTATCCCTCCTTTTATAATAGGCCCTAGAATCTTCTGATGTCTTCTAACTGGTCTGTAATTCTCCCTTTTTAAATTAGGGTTACATTTACCACATTCCAATCTGTAAGAATTACTCCAGAGTCTATAGAAGTTTGGAAGATGACCACCAATGTATCCAATATTTCCAGGGCCACTCCCTTTAATATTCTGGCATGTTGGTTATCAGTTCCTGGTGATTTGTCAGCCTTTAACTCTATTAATTTCCCCAGCACCATTTTCATACTAGAATTATAGAGTCATAGAACATAGAACAGTACAGCACAGAACAGGCCCTTCGGCCCACGATGTTGCGCCGAGCTTTATCTGAAACCAAGATCAAGCTATCCCACTCCCTATCATCCTGGTGTGCGCCATGTGCCTATCCAATAACCGCTTAAATGTTCCTAAAGTGTCTGACTCCACTATCACTGCAGGCAGTCCATTCCACACCCCAACCACTCTCTGCGTAAAGAACCTACCTCTGATATCCTTCCTGTATCTCCCACCACGAACCCTATAGTTATGCCCCCTTGTAATAGCTCCATCCACCCAAGGAAATAGTCTTTGAACGTTCATTCCATCTATCCCCTTCATCATTTTATAAACCTCTATTAAGTCTCCCCTCAGCCTCCTCCGCTCTAGAGAGAACAGCCCTAGCTCCCTCAACCTTTCCTCATAAGACCTACCCTCCAAACCAGGCAGCATCCTGGTAAATCTCCTCTGCACTCTTTCCAGCGCTTCCACATCCTTCTTATAGTGAGGTGACCAGAACTGCACACAATATTCCAAATGTGGTCTCACCAAGGTCCTGTACAGTTGCAGCATAACCCCACGGCTCTTAAACTCCAACCCCCTGTTAATAAAAGCTAACACACTATAGGCCTCCTTCTTCACAGCTCTATCCACTTGAGTGGCAACCTTTAGAGATCTGTGGATATGGACCCTAAGATCTCTCTGTTCCTCCTCAGTCTTCAGAACTCTACCTTTGACCCTGTAATCCACATTTAAATTAGTCCTACCAAAATGAATCACCTCACATTTATCAGGGTTAAACTCCATTTGCCATTTTTCAGCCCAGCTTTGCATCCTATCTATGTCTCTTTGCAGCCTACAACAGCCCTCCACCTCATCCACTACTCCACCAATCTTTGTGTCATCAGCAAATTTACTGATCCACCCTTCAGCCCCCTCCTCTAAGTCATTAATAAAAGTCATAGAGGTTTACAGCATGGAAACAGGCCCTTCGGCCCAACTTGTCCATGCCGCCCAGGCACGGTAGCACAGTGGTTAGCACTGCTGCTTCACAGTTCCAGGGACCTGGGTTCAATTCCCGGCTTGAGTCACTGTGTGTGTGGAGTTTGCACATTCTCCTTGTGTCTGCGTAGGTTTCCTCCGGGTGCTCCGGTTTCCTCCCACAGTCCAAAGATGTGTGGGTTAGGTTGATTGGCTATGCTAAAATTGCCCCTTAGTGTCCTGGGGTGCGTGGATTAGCGGGTGGGATATGTGGGTGGGGCCTGGGTGGGATTGTGGTCGGTGCAGACTCGATGGGCCGAATGGCCTCTTTCTGTACTGTAGGGTTTCTATGATCTATGATCTATGAAACTAATCCCAATTGCTTGTATTTGGCCCATATCCCTCTACACCCATCTCACCCATGTAACTGTCTAAATGCTATTTAAAAGACAAAATTGTACCTGCCTCTACTACTACCTCTAACAGCTCATTCCAGATGCTCACCCCCTCGGAGTGAAAAATTGCCCCTCTTGACCCTTTTGTGCCTCTCCCCTCTTACCTTAAACTTATGCCCTCTAGTTTTAGACTTCCTACCTTTGGGAAAAGATGTTGATTATCTACCTTATCTATACCCCTTATTATTTTACAGACCTCTACAAGATCACTTCTAAGCCTCCTATGTCCAGGGAAAAAAGTCCCAGTCTATCCAGCCTCACCTTATAACTCAAACCACTAAGTCCCGGTAGCATCCTAGTAAATCTTTTCTGCATTCTTTTGAGTTTAATAATATGCTTGCTATAATAGGGTGACCAGAACTGTACACAGTATTCCAAGTGTGGCAAATACTGAACTGTTTTCTGGCTGCAAGGATATCTAATGAAAGTTAGTTCAAGAATAGAACATCTACTTCTTTAATTGGATTCATGTAAAGCATTTGTACCAATTTAGTTGAAGCCTATTTATAGGGTCTCTGAAGTTGAATCTCGGTGGCGTTCTCTAATTTTGGAAGAAATTCCACACAGATCCCTGAGAAGTGGCACAAGTGCTGTTTACCGCCGTTTCTTTGGAGTTTCTGTGGATCTTCTGTCAAGGTTACGGCAGGAAATTGGAATTCCCTCCCTATCTCCCCAACCTCCATTCCCCCTGAATACTGAACCTCTAAATCGATCAATACATTGTGGAATAGATCAAAGATAATTGCAGCTGAGGAAAGTCATTTGTGCGATCTTAATTCTCGTACTCACTGAGGAAAAAACATCCTCTTTCCAGCATCCCGCATTGTAAATTGTTCCAGGGCTTTTTTTTCCTCCCACTATCCTATCTGAAAGTTTAGTCCTGAAGTTGGTTATTTTGTATGAAAAGTAACTTCTCCTGAAATCAGTCCCACAATTACTTCAATAAAAACAGAAACTGCTGGAAAAACTCAGCAGGTCTGATAGCATCTGTGGAGAGAGAATAGAGCCAACTGAAGGATCATCCAGACTCAAAACGTTGGTTCTATTCTCTCTCCACAGATGCTGTCAGACCGCCTGAGCTTTTCCAGCATTTTCTGTTTTTGTTTCAGGTTTCCAGCATCTGCAGTATTTTGCTTTTACCCACAATTATTTCTTGTTTGAAACTGTATTCCCCTAATCCTACTCCCACAATTCAATTCAACTGGAATATTCCCAATTAACTCGATCTATACCCATGACAACTTTATCAATCGCTGTGTTATCACTTCTCAGACACCACCTTTCTACTTTGAAAAGCCCCCGTTTCTCCCTTTCGCAGGGATGACTGTAGAGATCAGCCTCACTTCGCCTTTCAGAACTTGAACGTCTTGAATGTTCTTGAATGTCTGCCTTGTTTCTTAGCAACTGGAATTCGATGCAGTATTAAAGGAGTGTTCTGACAAACCCACTGTAACATTTGATCACTTGGATTTATTTACCAGTGTTTTAACTACATAGTTGTATATCCTGTTATCCGAATTTTCTTCAATTCCACCCTCTCACTAGACCCTTCGTTCCCTTACGTTTCTGGGAGATTATTTTTTGCGCCCTTCTTTGTGAAGACAGAACCAAAGTATGTTCAAATCTCTACCATTTCTTTGTCCCCATTATAATTTCCCTGGCTTCTGAATATAAATGGCTTACATTTGTCTTTACTAATCTTTTTTTCTTTACATACTTATAGAATCTTTTACAGTTAATTCCTATGTTGCCTGCAATTTTACTCTCATACTCTATTTTCCCCGTCTTGATCAAAATGTTTGTCCTCTTTTGTTGAATTCTAAAAGGCTGCCAATCCTCGGGCTTGCTGCTTTTTTCTGGCAATTTTATACGTCTCCTCTTTGAATTTAATATTATCCCTAATTTCTTTTGAAAGCCATAGTTGAGTCACCTTTCCTCTTTTATTTTTGCACCAAACAAGAATGAATAATTCTCGTAATTCATGCACAAGTTCTTTAAATATGAACCATTGCCTACCCACGGTCAATCTCTTTATAAAGTTCCCCAATCTTTCCTTGCCAATTTGCGCCTCATACCCCATCTTATTTAAATTCAGGACACTGATTACTTCAGATTTGATTACTTCATTCTCCATTTTTAGATGTCAGAAAATGTTAACTTGACTAGTGACATTAAAGCTGTAAGGATGGAAAACATGAGGCCATTTAGTTGTTACCCTTTTGTTTGTGTTGGATGGACAATGCCAGCATCCAGCCGGACGTTAAATCTGGCTGAAGAAATGAGCAGGCCTCTGATTGTACAGGCTGTCATGAAATGTTTCTATTTTATCTACTGATATAACTCAAGAGGGTTCTGCTGATTCCACCACGGTTTATGCTTGGATATTTTAAAACATTCATTTATGGAACCTGGGCGTTGCGGCTAGGCCAACATTTATCACCCATCCCTGGTTGCACTTGAGGTGGTGGTGAGCTGCCTTCTTGAACTGCTGCAGTTCCTGAGGTGTAGGTACACCCACTGTGCTGTTAGGGAGGGAGTTCCAGGATTTTGACCCAGCGACAGTGAATGAATGACAATATATTTTCAAGTAGGCTGGCAATATATTTTCTAGATAGTAGTGGTCATGGGTTTGGAAGGTGCTGCCTAAGGAACCTTGGTGAGTTCTTGCAGTGCATCTTGTAGATGGTGCAAACTGCTGCCACAGTTCGTCAGTGATGGAGGGATTAAATGGTTGCAGAAGGGGTAGCAATGAAGTGGGCTGCTTTGTTCTGGATGGTGTCAAGCCGCTTGAGTATTGTTGAAGCTTCCAGGCAAGTGGACAATATTCCATTACACTCATGACTTGTGCCGTGTGGATGGTGGACAAAAGCCTCACTAAATTTCATTGCCAACATTTCACAAAAGTAAAATTATGATGAATGGATGAGGACTGTGTCTCAGGGTTCAATTGTAAATGGAAATTGGGTGGGTTTTCCAATGGGCAGATGACCCATTCTACCAGTTTACTACCCAGGCAATGAAGGTGAAAATTATTCCCTAAGTATTGTGACCGTTCCCTTCCCATGTTTTAACACTGATGGTATCCTTTGCAGATATGGTGAGACCCAAGTTTCCAACTTGTTTTCGAACAAGTGAATGCACTTTATGCGACTCGATAATGCTGTAATCTTGCTTTTCCAAGCACACCTTTAAAATGAAAGTGCAAAACGCCTTCCAGTCATGTCGGAACAGGCTGAAAGGCATTCTTAGTGGTTTACATGTTGTGCCTGTTTACTTGGTAGAGGGAATCCTGACCCACTACCATGGCAGTTTCCCCGTCGCTATTAAATAGCTGCTACCTTATCCACTGTGCATTGGACACTATTAGCCCACTGGACAAGCTCCTCACTAACCTACATGTCTCTAGGTTCAAAAAAAATATCTCTTTACTTCCCGCAAAACCACCTCCAGATCAGCATTTGTAACTTGCAGCATTTTTCAACCTAGCTCAATGTTCTTTCTGAACATCCTCCCTTCAACTAACTGTCGGGCTGCAGCTGTAACCATTTCCCGACCTTTGCTGCACTGACTCACTCTGAGCTCTTTGGGAATATGTAATTAGGCCGACATTGAGAAACTGGATAAATTCAGCCGACTGCAATTTTAGCAAGTTCAAAACTCACTGTGATTCAGCACTGCAACCAAAAAAAGTAGTCAGTTTTCTTACAGGAAGCAAATGAACTTGGAGACCGATCACAATAATCCTTTTGGGTTTAAGAGAAGGAAGGCGTTTTGATTTAGTACACTTCTTGCCTCAATAGGGCATGTACAATCCTGACTAGTTTGTAGATGATATCAAGTCAAGGAGCGACCATGGAATCAGAGGCGGCAGTTCAGGACATGGCAGCACATGTTATTGGACAAAATATGCTAGTGAGCAGAACAATGGCAGGTTAAATTTCATTGTCAATTGCTGCACATTAGAAAAAAGAGAAAAGATGTCACGTGTTGAAATAGCTATGGGTGAAGCTGAAAAGAAACCAAGGAAATCTTTCTAGATCAGGCACTAAACATGCCCAATCAACACAATGCACAGGTCAACAAAACAAACAGGATATACAACTATGTAGTTAAAACATTGGTAAATAAATCCAAGTGATCAAATGTTACAGTGGGTTTGTCAGAACACTCCTTTAATACTGCAACAAATTCCAGTTGCTAAGAAACAAGGCAGACATTCAAGTTCCGAACGCAGTAGTGAGGCTGATCTCTATCATCATCTCTGTGAAAGGGAGAAACTGGGGCTTTATAAAGTAGAAAGGTGGTGTCTGAGAAGTGATAACACAGCGATTGATAAAGTTATCATGGGTATAGATCGATTGGGAATATTCCAGTTGAATTGAATTAAAGAACAAAGAACAAAAAACAATACAGCACAGGAACAGGCCCTTCGGCCCTCCAAGCCCGTGCCGCTCCCTGGTCCAAACTAGACCATTCTTTTGTATCCCTCCATTCCCACTCCATTCATGTGGCTATCTAGATAAGTCTTAAATGTTCCCAGTGTGTCTGCCTCCACCACCTTGCCCGGCAGCGCATTCCAGGCCCCCACCACCCTCTGCGAAAAAATTGTGGGAGTAGGATTAGGGGAATACAGTTTCAAACAAGAAATAATTGTGGGTAAAAGCAAAATACTGCGGATGTTGGAAACCTGAAACAAAAACAGAAAATGCTGGAAAAGCTCAGGCGGTCTGACAGCATCTGTGGAGAGGGAATGTAACCAACGTTTTGAGTCTGGATGATCCTTCAGTTGGCTCTATTCTCTCTCCACAGATGCTATCAGACCTGCTGAGTTTTTCCAGCAGTTTCTGTTTTTATTGAAGTAATTGTGGGACTGATTTCAGGAGAAGTTACTTTTCATACAAAATAACCAACTTCAGGACTAAACTTTCAGATAGGATAGTGGGAGGGAAAAAAAGCCCTGGAACAATTTACAATGCGGGATGCTGGAAAGAGGATGTTTTTTCCTCAGTGAGTACGAGAACTAAGATGGCACAAATGACTTTCCTCAGCTGCAATTATCTTTGATCTATTCCACAATGTATTGATCGATTTAGAGGTTCAGTATTCAGGGGGAATGGAGGTTGGGGAGATAGGGAGGGAATTCCAATTTCCTGCCATAACTTTGGCAGAAGATCCACAGAAACTCCAAAGAAACGGCAGTAAACCTCATTTATGCCGCTTCCCTTGGATCTGTGTGGATTTTCTGACAAAATTAGAGAATGCCAACGAGATTCAACTTCCGAGACCCTATAAATAGGCTTCAACTAAATTGGTGTAAATGACTTACATGAATTCAATTCAAGAAGATGTTCTATTCCTGAACTAAATTTCATTAGATATCCTTGCAGCCAGAAAATGGTTCAATATTTGCAGATGAACAGTACCAATAATTGATTGTGTGGTTTGAGCTGTTCCACTGACTCACAAACATGACACCAGCCCGTTTTTAGACAGGCTCCATTTAGTCCAATAATGGATGTGAAGAAGGAAGTTGTGACAGGTGTAAACAATCCTTTTATTTACTGACTTGCCAATATGCAACGTCTTAACATAAAATATCAGCATCCTGGAGTTTACCATTGACCAGCAACTGAACTGAACCATATAAATAATGGCTACAGGAGGTCAGAGGCTGGAAATTCTGTGGCCAGTAACACACCTCCTGACTCCTCAAAGCCTGAGTAAGTCTCAGATATCTGCAGCCGTCATGATGCAAAGTTGTGCCTGTGGACCATGTCACTTATAGTACATGTGCATGTGAAGAGGTTTTGCAATGAGGGGATTTGAATTGTGTGGAGAAGCCTCCAGAAGTGTAAAAGTTGAATGGTAACATTTAGGATTTACCAGTAAGACATTACTGGAACTGTTTCTTATAAATGAATGCAAAAAAATGATTGAATTTAAAAGTGATGAACTTTTACAAGGAACAATACTGAATAGAGGTTGAGAGACAAAACTTAGTATTATTAAGCACAGATCACTGAAGCCTCATGATCAATGTAGAGAAACTGCAGCTGAACCTAACAAGATACAGGGTTGAATTAATAGAACTATCCAGCATTATTCAATGGGCAGCATTTTGACACTGTACCAGTCATTTGGTAGGACACAGACTCACTCAAAGAACAAAAAAAATTACAGCACAGGATCAGGCCCTTCAGCTCTCCTAGCCTGCACCAACCACGCTGCCTGACTGAACTAAAACCCCCTACCCTTCCGGGGACCATATCCCTCTATTTCCACTCCTGGTGTCCTTATGTAAGAGGTGATCTAGCAACATTGGAAAAGGTCCAGAGAGTTACAAAAATGATCAGCTTAAAGAATCTTAGATACTCAGACTCTAGAATCCTGGTCTATTTACTTTAGAACAACGATGACTTTGAAGTGACCTGATAGAGGTCTATAAAATCAGGAGCACTAAGGGGCATGAATTCATCCTATTTAAAAGTAGGAATAGATTGGATATTAGGCATATTTTCTTTCCCCAGAAGCAGCAAGCTTCTGAAATACAATGCCAGCTGGAGTGGCAGTGCTATATGTCTACCTTCAGAAGGAACTGGGATGGTTCTTTATTGCAACAGATGTCACTTCATTTAGTATCTTTATAGGCAACATGTCTGCATGTTAACTCTTGCAGCAAAACTAACCATGCCCTTGTACCCCAATTTACAATTCTGCAGTCAACAATCTAATATATCAGTAGAATTTCTTTGTACATTTAAACATTTCCCTTATTAAATGAAGCAATACTGTAGAATTCGAAAGGAGTGCAGCATTTTGAATTGATTTTCCAGGACAACATTTGTACAAGACCTTCTAGGACTAAGGATAGAGAGAGAGAGAGCACCAATTGTCAACACAAATATGTGCAATTTAAAATTTGCCTGACAATTTTCATGCACATTGTGCCAAATAAATCTTTTGGCTCCCATCCCGAGTGCATACAGACACATGGACTACCAGAATATTTACATTTACCACTCTTGCCTGTTGCAGCATATGCCACTAATAAGCCAATTACATAAGCTAATGTGGTACGCCAAAAACAAATCAACAATTCAGTAAGGTCACAGTTGTGTAACGTATCTAAAATGCCAATTCCAGTCAGAGTTCTGAAGTAACTGCAGATTGCACAGCATTCAAATCTAGTAAAATGTTTTTTTGTTGCAAGTGAAAACCTAATGTTTAATCAACTTAATTAGATTTCAGCTTGTTTCAGCAGCAGCATTTGTGCCCAAGCAGAAGGACTCAGTCAGTTTAGGTTCTATTACTGGAGCTGACTATTCAATCTATCTTGATATTTCAATGCTGTAATGTAAATACTAAATTATCAAAGGTGCTGAATGTTAGATAAAATTTTAAACCACTTGTCCGTTGATGTGGCCACAGAAGAATTTCATTGTACTATTTGAGCAGGAACAGGGAAGTTTGCCTATTGTCCTCACTATCACATATTCCTCAATCGCCACCACTTGTACAAATTAATGGCTCGTTTATCTCACTGTTGTTAGTGTGACCTTTCTGTGCACAAGTTAGCTATTGCAGTTGCTGGTGTAACACTGATAACATACCAAAAGTTGACTTTGGCATGTCTAGAGGATACGAAAAGTGCCTTTTAAATTCAATTTATTTCTCAAAATATTAAAGATGCTTTAGTTTGATCAATACATTTAAATCCAAAGTGAATTCCTTCATGAACTTCTCATTGTACGTGTTTTACACTCTGTTACAGATATATATCATTCTTTTTCCCGCCAATGCAAAATTTTCATGACAGACTAAATGCTCAACTCATCTTCATGTTGGTTGCAAAATCAATTTCATCCTTATTTGTCTGCCCATTTGATTGTTATATTGAAAAAATATTAAATTATGCAGATTAAGATTAAATATATTGATCATCTTTTGCATTTACACTTACAATTATAAATGTGAATATTTTTGTAGATAGTGTTCAGTAGTTTGGCTTTATAACCAAGAAAGCAGATATTAAGATGAATAAAAATATACTCTAATAAATTACAAATTAGAAATACCATAACTGAATGAAATAAAGAAAGACATCTGCAAAATATTGTACGAATGTTACATGCATTTGAAACTCACTTTTTGGAGAAAATACTATCAGAGTTCTTGGACAAGATAAAGCACCAAAGCTAATAAAAGAAAAAGCAGTATAAATTCAAAATGGGATATTTGTAAGAGTAATAGGTAGACCCCTTAACCAAGGTATATAACATGTTTCTTTCTTTACCCATACAGTCCCTCCACAGATTATTAACTCTGAACAAGATGTTTCCATATTAACTATGAATTCCTAACATAAAAAATGCACAATGTCGATAAGGATCAGACAGATTATTAAAATTTTTTGGAATAATTTTCTCAATTCTGGACTGACAGGAAAAGGAAAAAAAAAAGGCTCTTCAACATTATGTTAAAATGTGAACCCCCTCCCACACACGAAGTAAAGCAAGCTCTCCTCACACCAGCTGGTAATCAAAGCACAACATCAGATGTACGCCGGAAGACAGCATGCAGGAGAAATGTCAAAGCAGTTGAGTCAGCATCAACTCCTCCAGTCTTTCATTGTGACAGCATTAACACAAAAGGATGAAATTATACGCCTATGCTCACTGTAATATAGGTCTCTCAATAGCTTGCAGGAAACTCATCAGCAGCCCTACGGGAGCAGAGACAGGGTGTTAGAGGCTTCTCATTCAGGCACACCTGGGGTGCTAGATTCAGGAAAATCGGCCCTTGCAAACAATTAACACTTAAAAATTTATGGTGAGGTTATTCTTCACAGTAAGGGTTAATTGCAATTTTCAGCGAGTTTTTACGTTCTCAGAATTGTTTTAAGACAACATAAAATGTAATTCAGGCTGGTTTTCTGCAAATTTTGTAGAATCAGGAAGGTACATAACAATCATGGATAGCTGTCACAAAACCTCAAGAGCAAGAGGGCACAGATTCAAAATAATTTGCAAAAGGAGTAAGTCGTGTGAGGAAAATTCTTTTCACCCAGAGGGTGGTTCGAGTTCTGTGGAGGCAGGATCGATTGAGGTATTCATTCGGGAATTAGATTGCTATCTGAAAAGGAAGAATGTGCATGGTTGTAGGGATAAGGCAAGGATGTGGGACTTGGTAAAATGCTCTTTCAAAGAACCAGTACACAATTGATGGGTGGAATGGCCTCCTCCTGCACTTTAAAGATTCTGTGATTCTAGTCATGAAGCTAACTTAGGTTTTGATATGAAAGTGATATAAAATACGGTCTCTAATAAATATTGTTCTTCAAATTGGATTTCAGATTGATTTAGCATCTGAGATTAAGATCAATTAATGGAGAAAGTTATAGACAATTACAAGACTATAGAAAGATCAGGAAATGTGGGAAATTACCATGTTCCTTTACAGGCATGGAAATTTCTCACTTAAAAGGAATATAACCTTGACTGAACAGTTTAAAATTACTGTGATTCATTCTGTCCATACTCAAACTATTGAGTGGGGCGGCATGGTGGCACAGTGGTTAGCACTGTTGCCTCACAGCGCCAGGGACCTGGGTTCAATTCTGGCCTTGGGTGACTGTGTGGAGTTTGCACATTCTGTGTCTGCTCTGGTTTCCTCCCACAGTCCAAAGATGCACAGGTTAGGTGGATCGGCCATGGTAAATTACCCTGTAGTGTCAGGGTAACTACGTGGGGTTAAGGGCATAGGGCTTGGGTAGGATTGTTGTCGGTGCAGGCTGGATGGGCTGATTGGCCTCCTTCTGCACTGTAGGGATTCTATAATAATGAGAGATTTTCTGTATAAAATTCTGTAATGCCCTGTTACAATCAACTGATGGAGCATAAAAGAAATCAGATGAAAAATCCATTTCTAAATCAAATACATTTTATTTATATAGACAGATTATTTGATAGCCTTGAGAAATAAAGATCAATACACTCTGAAATAGTTTTAAACCTTGCTGACTCTAGCAATGTATATGCTATTACAGTCTTCTCCTTGTGTTCTCTGCCCAAAAGCAGGTCATTGGCTATTGTTCACTGAATACTATGGGTAGGGTGAGAAGGCAGGCCCCGAGTCCACCTCAGTTTTAATCTGATCCACATGCTAGCTGTCCAGCCAACTGAGCTCGTATGAATGATGAAATATGATCTAACAAATGTAAATTACAGTAACTACATTTTAAAATACATAAATTAACATGAAAGCATAAAAATAGTTTATTAGTATGGATTCTAACCAAGAAGATGATGATCTTTGAGTTGCACAGTGGTTAGCACTGCTACCTCACAGCGGTTCAATTCCTGGCTTGGGTCAATGCCTGTGTGGAGTTTGCACATTCTCCTCATGTCTGCATGGGTTTCCTCCAGGTGCTCTGGCTTCCTCCCACAATCCAAAGATGTGCGGGTTAGGTTGATTGGCCATGGTAAATTTCCCCGTAGTGTCAGGGGAACTAGTAGGGTAAATATGTGGGGGCTACAGGGATAGGGACTGGGTGGGATTGTGGTCAGTGCAGACCCGATAGGCCGAATGACCTCCTTCGGCACTGCAGGGATTCTACAATCTTGGACTGCTGTTTCTAAGGCTTAATAAAAAAACTTCCTGTTTTGGTGTTTATCTCTGAAATACTTCAGCAACAGTACATTTTGCCCACTAATACTGTGATAATCTATCCAGAGGAAAGAACAGGGGCAACTTACTGATTTAAACAGGTGTTGGGAAAGGCTCCCTGTTGAGAGCATCTATTCAGTAAATCAACCTTAATGCCTATAGCCTAACCTGAGATATAGTCAATGTTGTTATATGTAGTTTCCAGCTGCATCACTAAAATAGAGGGCAAAACAAAAAAAAATCAAATGTAACATTCAGGGATCTTTCAGTTCACCGAGTTGTTAAGTGTTTGAGATTGAAGTATATGGTACAATATACAATTTTCAGTAGCAAGAGTGCATCAAACAATAGACAAGATGAAAGTTCTTAGAAGTCTATATTCACAATTGTTACAAATCTTTACTGCAATAGTTATGATAGAAATAATCAGCTTGATAAAATCAAGTTTTGAACAATAATATTATTTTCTACTCAAACAATGATTTGTCATTACAAATGTATGTTAAATTAGCTGATTTTGAACAGGTAACTTGAGAGATCATGGTAGATATTTCATGTCAGGAGACTAAAAGCTTTGGGTACAAAATTCGGTATTTCATCATGAGCCACTATTATATAAAAAAACACAAACTGCAAACAGATAGGGGTAGAGCATCTACTGAGAATTAAATCAGTCAGTATTACTCCAGTGTGTAGGACACTGCTTACAGGTCTTTCCACTGGCACTCCATATTTTTTGGATTTTCTGCCAAAGCTAATGGGATGCATGGAATACAACCATCCAAATACCCATGGACATATTCAGATACTGAGCAAATGATGGAAAATATGTTAACTGATGAATCTGAAATTTGTACCATGGCAAAACTGTACATCAGTTCAATGCTGGTTCATACTTGGTACCACCTATAGCATCAGATCAGGCAGTTAAAATTTATAAAGGGGAAAAAGGCATCTATTTAAAAAAATGAATTTTAAAAATATTTTGTAAATAACTTAAAGCGACAGCTCAGAAGCCATGAAAAGATCCAAAGCCCGACAGTTAATCTGTGAGCCTCCTAAAAACAGAGTTCTGAGCAGAAGACCTCACGTACCCTGGACATGCTCTCTTCCACCTTCTACTATCGGGAAAAAGTCAGAGGTCATGTACTAACTGACTCAAAAACAGCTTCATCTCTGCTGCCGTCAGATTTTTGAAAGGACTTACCTTGCATTAAGTTGATCTTTCTCTACACCCTAACTATGACTGTAACGCTACATTCTGCACTCTCTCTCGTTTCCTTCTCTATGAACACTATGCATTGTCTGTATAGCGCGCAAGAAACAATACTTTTCACTGTATGCTAATACATGTGACAATAATAAATCAAATCAAAAAAGAGCTCATCAAAATTGTTTAAATGCGTGAGGCTGAAAAATTGGCAAGGACATCATTGTGGTAAGTCCTGGCAGGTGAAGATACAATAGCTGAAAATCTAGCCTGGTGACTTTAGATTTTAAAAATACATTCTTAACAATACTTATAAAGGGTCATCCTGACTCAAAACGTTAGCTCTGTTCTCTCTTCACAGATGCTGTCAGACCTGCTGAGATTTTTCAGCATTTTCTGTTTTGGTTCTTAACAATACAATGATATTAGACTGAGATTACTAATTGCTTTAGTGATTTTATGGGTTGCAATGTTATATTTAAAAACTCCTTACAATTCCCATGTTTTGATATTACTTTCACATGTGTTTTTCCAATACAAAGAGATACAATTTATTTTACAAAAGCAAAAGTACATAAAAAATTAAGTCTTAAAATCATTTTGGATGACTTTTCATTTTAAGATAAAAACCAATCTGCACCAATCGTGGATTCCAGCTTCCAGGTTATTTCACATATGTAAATGTCAGATTTCCGAGGTTTGTGTGGCCCAGACATAGATGATCAATCCCCAGCAAGACTTTTGTCGCAGGCATCACTACAGCTTCTACAAAACAAGGGAAGGCAGTAATTTAAACAATTAATGTCCAATGCTCTGATCTGTTTTATAATCTCCAATGGCGTCTCACAATCTTCCAGTTTCTACAAAAGTACCACACTGATTAGATGTCCTACAGGTGTACTGCAATTTTCTGTTTCTGCTTCTGTAAGCTACAATCTTCTGCTCATTAAACAAATGGACAGGAAATTGCAGGCTAGCAAGTCTAAAAATGGACAATCCTGCTGTGATTTTTAGGTTTTTCATTTTCAAATATTGGCATAGCTGCCTTGAGTTATGGGAGATGGCTGAAATGGAAAATTGTTTCAAACTAAAATTGTAATAATTCAGAAAATAACAATGTTGACAACAATTAAGCAGTATGCGGCATATCATCTTGACCACCTTGGAATCAGTGTTTTTCTTCTTACTATCAATTAAAATCTGTCAATTGTCATTTGGTCTACCTTTCCAACTCTTGTATGGATTTACAAATGGAGATCTAATGCCGTTTAGCTGCCTATGTGATATATCATACCCATCTGCTACTTCCCTTACTTTTGAAACCTTGCAGTTTTCCAGGTATGACCTGCTGGCTATCGGGACGCTGTTCCAAACTTTTACCATTATCCTTACCTTTCCCATGTGGTCAAAATTCTCTTTTGACTTCACTGACAGAAAGCACCTGTCAATCATTCTTCTCCATGGCAAATTCTATAAATGTTTCAATCTTCAAGCTCCAAAATTTTAAATGATACACTTCAGGGGCAAGTTCATAGGCATTAAGTATTGCAGTTTTAACTGTCTCAATTTGGGGATTTTTCTTCCAAAAGACTAGAATAAAGATCCATTAATTTCCCCACTAAGGTGCTTTGCAAAATAAGAGTCCTTGCATCTGTTGGCTACCCCTTGTAGCCACTTTTCCAAATGAGATAACATTTCACTTAACTCCTTCCTCAATGAGTTTAGGCACTAGGCCAAGATTCTTTGTTACATCAAAGCTTGGACTGGTCAGCTCATCCTCTGAACTAATAACTTCACTTTCACCCTGAAATCTAAGCTTTTCTTCAGCTTTTCTTCCTCTCTTTGAAATCTCTTTTCTTATTGCATAACTTCTCTCTGGAATTCAGATTCAAACTTTCACATTTTTCTTTTTGCTCTTTCTTTCTCCTCTTGCTTTTTTCTATCTCTATCTCAAGCTGCTTCACCTGCAATTGAAGATCAAATCAAGCTGTGTTCTACCTGGGTCAGACTTTTCTTCTTCCAATCCCAGATACTCTGTTACTACCTCAATTATATCTGCTTTTTAGCCCCATCTTTTAACTCTAAATTCTATTTTTCAGCTAATGCTACTAATTTAAGCTTAGTTAATAGTTGCACATCACTCAGGTAAATCTTCTCTCTCCAGGAAAGTCACACTAATGACAAAGCCATCATGCTTTTAGTAAGTATAGTAACTTTCAACATTAGATCTCGTTAGCTTTAAGAATAGCAAATCCCAGCATCCGTAACTGTCTATGGATTCAAAATCCCGCAAAGAGTCCTCAATTTTGTTACAATCTAGTTCGGGACCAGTAACTTCTATTGTAAAGTAAACAAAATTTGAAGTCCCAGTTACTTACTGAGAGAATAAAGCCACAAGATTCCACAGTTTTTAAACAAATGGGAGAATATTTACTATACAACAGCTAACAGTGAGGCAGCACAGTGGTCAGCACTGCTGCCTGACAACGCCAGGGTCCAGAGTTCAATTTCCGGCTTTGGGTAACTGTTTATGTGAAGCTTGCACGTTTTCCCTCTGTCTGCATAGATTTCTTCTGGGTGCTCCGGTTTCCTCCCACAGTCCAAAGATGTGTGGATTAGGTTGATTGCCATGCTAAATTGCCCCTTAGTGTCTCAAGATGTGTACATTAGGGGGATTAATGGGTTAAATATGTGGGGTTATGGGGAAAAGACCTGGGTAAGATGCTCTGTCGAAGAGTTGGTGCTGACACAATGGACCGAATGGCATCTTTCTGCACTGTAAGGATTCAATGGACAAAGAAAATTACAGCACAGGAACAGGCCCTTTGGCCCTGCAAGCTTGCACCGACTAAGCTGCCCGACACAATGACAGAGCTAACAGTCAATGCCATCTTCCTATACGCTAACATCCAGAATTAACATGAGTTAAACATGAATTAACAGGCATATTATGGTCAAACACAAATCACAAACTATACACTGAATTGCAGACACAACCAAGACAGGTGCCATGAAATTCTCAGCAGCCCACCCAGACATCAGTGATCACTGTGTCACAAAGTCCCTCCACTTTTGAGGAACTTCCCTTTAAAAGGCACTCCAACATTGCCTTGAAGCCCTGTTTTCTTCCATCTGCAATGATTTGCCAAGAATAGGACTCCAGCTTGTCTCCAGCTGTTCCATCTCTTCTCCCAAAACTGCATCCCATTGTGCTTACAAGGCAGCAGCCCAGTACCTAATCACCAACACAATCCCAGCTCTATAGCTGTACTGACAGGCTTTTCTTTGCCCAAATTTGCAGCTTCATGGAGCAGACGCCTTCAGCTTCATTGAGCAGACACCTATTCCCCACTGGCTTCCTCCTGTGAGCAGACAACTCTTCAGCTTCACTGAGCTGACACTGATCCCAAACTCTCAAAGCACCAGCTCCCCAGCAGCACCTCTACCAAATATTGCTGCCAACCTTCTGCTGAATCTTATCACCTGGCTCTCTCTTTATGTTGCACACATGGTCCAGAGTTTGCATTTTTGCACTGCATAACAGGTCACGTGAGGAATCTTTTGCACAATCTCCCCAGATCCCGTGCTCAGGTTTCTACACTATCCTTGAGCATGTGCAGCCCATTCTACTGCCACTCTGTGCTTGCACTGAAGCCCCATATGCCAGGAGTTGTAGTCTTCAGTCCAAAAATCAGTGTGAACTAAATAAATGCAGATTCCCTCACCATATACACACCATAAAGAACATCTATTTCCATCGATGTAACATCGCCTGGCTTTGCCCCTCTTCAGCTAATCTGCTGCTGAAACCCTTACCCATGCCTTTGTTACCCTTAGACTTTGCTGTCCCAATGAACTGCTTACTGACGCCACACATTCTATCCTCTGGAAACTTGAGGTTATCAAAAATTCTGTTGTCCATGTCCTAACTTGCACCAGGTATCATTTACCTATCATCTCTCTTTTCACTGAACTACACTGGCTCCCCTGGAAACAAAGTCTTATTTTAAAATTCTCATACTTGTTTTCAAATCCCTCCATAGACTTGGCCCTCCCTATTTCTAATCTCCTCAAACCCACAACACTCAGATTTCTGAACTCAGCTAATGCTGACCTCTTGAGCATTCCCGAATTTAATCGCACCGCCATTTGTGGCCCTGCCTTCAGTTGTCAATGCCCCAAGTTCTGGAAAACCTTTCCCACAACTGTCCATCTCTCTACCCACTTTTTAAAGAAATTCCTTAAGACGTATCTCTTTGACCTTTTGGTCATGTGGTTTGGTGTAATATAATGCTTCTGTGAAGTACCATGGAATGTTTCATTTTATTAATACAAGTTCTTATCAGCCAGTGATGCAGGAGTTGTATTCCTGGAATAGATAAAGGGAAGGGTGATTTGATTGAGGTTTTTTAGAATTTGCAAGGAGAAATCTTTCTCCCAATATGGTAGTTTAGGACAAGAGAACATAACCTTAAAATCACCACCAGGCCATCCATAAGAGGAATTAGAAACCACTTTTTCTCAAAGTGCTTTAAAAGTATGAAATGTTTTCCCCACGATAAGCAGATGTTATCTCAACTAATAATTTTATATCTCAGATTGACAGATTTTTTGATAGCCAAGGGTAGAAAAGGAAATGATGCCAAAGCAGGTGAACGTAGCCAAGAGACTTATCAGTTACAGAACAGCAGAACAAACTCGAGAGGCTAAACAGCTCATTCCTATGTCCAGATTCCTAATGCCGCCCCCAACAAAAAGAAAATCATCAGATATTCTGCTCACATAAATTCAAACAACTTCATTATTCCACTGTTATATGTAAACAGCATACCTAATAACTAGGTTAAAAAAAGCATTTCACAACATTCTGTGCAAGTGCAGGTTATTATAAACACTTCTGATTTTCCAAATTGATACTGTCGGTTGGAGATGGAGGTGATGGGAATTCTATAGGTCCTGTGGTTTGCCTCCCATCACGAATAATAATTTCCTGTTTGGGTTTGAATGTTGACGGAACAAATCCTTCATCATCTGCCGTTAGAACTATCCAGTTGGAACCTATAAGTGAAAATAAAAAAGGTTACTACAAGGTGTTATTCAAAACACAATGAAAGTAACTTACCAAACAAACCATCTTAGACAACTTAATGTTTATTGAGCAAGTAATGTTTACGACAAAAAAACTGAACCTGAGAAATACACATCTTTTATGATCTTGGTTCCTGTAAAATAACTAATTTTCTTCTGAAATTTCGACCTCAAATATTTTCCTAGATATGCTGATGCACAAAAATTGCAAGCCAGCATTTAATTCATTTGGTTTATGGTATCCTAACATTACCAGTGCTACAATTAATTCACATAAATGCCATTGACTCTGTGTCTTATGGTATTATAATACTCAATCCAAAACTACTGAGTCCAAAACTGCTGACATAAGTGCCTTCCAGCAATAACCACCTAAGTAAATGGTGAGACACCATTGTGGTGCAACACCTGCAGTTGTCACACCATCCAAAAGAAACAATAGCGTACATAAATCAGGATCTAAACATGTTTAGTTTCCTTCTTGATTTACCTTTTATATAACCATGCCTGCGGGAAAGGATTCCTGACACAGCTATCATCCCACAGTGGGATCAATGAATGATAAAGATGAAGACTAAGGAACAATATTAGTAAGTTAATTTCCCAGTTCAAACCTTTTCAATTACAATGTATGGCCCAAGTTTATACTGCAGAAACTGAGAGAGGCTGGTCTCTAGCATGCAGTCTGCAGGCCCACTGGAACATGGACACATCCTCGCACTCCTGAGCCAAACACCCAGCTATGGGAAAATAGCTCCACTGTCTTGTGGATAACTTGGGAGAGTTGAATGTAAAGGGATTAAACCCTGACAAAAGATGTGGAGTGCATCCCAGGCTGATGTCTAAATATATAACTTTTCCAGCAACTCCTGCTTCACATATCTAAGGTCCACAATCACCAGCAATCTGTCACTTGATGCTGAAATCAATACACACATCACACAAGTTGCAATTGTTATGTCCAAGCTGATTAAGAGTGTGTGGAACAGCAAACTGACTGAGAACACCGAACTGCAAGTCTACCAAGACTGTGTCTTCCCTGCACTAGTCTACAGTGAGAGACCTGGAATACATATGCTAGGCAGGAGAAATGGATGAACAGTTTCCACCTTCGCTGTCTCAGATACATCTTTTGGCAGGGCAAGATCTCTAACTCAGGTGACCCGGAGCGTGCTAATTATATCTGCATACACTCATTGCTAAGCCAACTACGTCTATGCTAACTTGGCCACGTTCATCAGATGGATAACAGCTATGCAAACAAGATATGACACTGATAACTGGAAGACATTCGACAACAGCCATTGCCTCTGGAAGTTGATTGTTTGGGAGGGCAATGGAAGAGGCAAGCAGCTCAGCCTGCCAAAAGAGGGCCCAGAGGAAACAGAGGTTAGTGAATCATTTCAACTTCTCACCCCACTGTCTTTCTCTGCAGCAAATGCTTGAATGGGGCTCCTGAGCCACATCAGGCAATGCGTAACACAGAGTTGACCACAAGACTGAAGGCTGCCACCATACAATATATTAGAATGCTATCTGTCTATCAGTTAGAGAAGTCTGGAGTTTGCAATAATGTTGCATACCTCTTCAAAGGCCCATTTAAAATGAATTAACTCTTCATCCAAGATTTATGTTTCCAACTAATTCATACATGCATATGAAACCTATGAAAGCAGAGCTTAGCATTGTGCATGAGAAACAAGCATTTTGCAAAGACTAACCTAAAGACTGAAATACTCCATCTGGAGGAAATGAGGTCGGTGACGGTGTTGGAGATAATGACTTGATTTTCAGTGATGTGGTCCAATATGGTCTCCTTTATATTGGAGAGAGCAAGCGTAGACTGGGTGATCACTTTGCTGAGCACCTTCGGTCTGTGCGCAATCAGAACCCTGACCTTCCGGTTGCTTGCCATTTTAACACACAATCCTGCTCCCATGCTTACATGTCTATCCTTGGCTTACTGCAATGCTCCAGTGAAGCTCAACGCAAACTGGAGGAACAGCATCTCATCTTCTGGCTAGGCACTTTACAGCCTTCTGGTCTCAACATAGAATTCAACAACTTCAGATGATTTGCTCTACCCCCACCTCGGCCCCCTTTGTTTTCATTCTATTTTATCTAATTTTTTTTACTGTTCTCTACATTTTATTTCAAAGAACAAAGAACAATACAGCACAGGAACAGGCCCTTCGGCCCTCCAAGCCCGTGCCGCTCCCTGGTCCAAACTAGACCATTCTTTTGTATCCCTCCATTCCCACTCCGTTCATGTGGCTATCTAGATAAGTCTTAAACGTTCCCAGTGTGTCCGCCTCCACCACCTTGCCTGGCAGCGCATTCCAGGCCCCCACCACCCTCTGTGTAAAATATGTCCTTCCGATATCTGTGTTAAACCTCCCCCCCTTCACCTTGAACCTATGACCCCTCGTGAACGTCACCACCAACCTGGGGAAAAGCTTCCCACTGTTCACCCTATCTATGCCTTTCATAATTTTATACACCTCTATTAAGTCTCCCCTCATCCTCCGTCTTTCCAGGGAGAACAACCCCAGTTTACCCAATCTCTCCTCATAACTAAGCCCCTCCATACCAGGCAACATCCTGGTAAACCTCCTCTGTACTCTCTCCAAAGCCTCCACGTCCTTCTGGTAGTGTGGCGACCAGAACTGGACGCAGTATTTCAAATGCGGCCGAACCAACGTTCTATACATCTGCAACATCAGACCCCAACTTTTATACTCTATGCCCCGTCCTATAAAGGCAAGCATGCCATATGCCGCCTTCACCACCTTCTCCACCTGTGACGTCACCTTCAAGGATCTGTGGACTTGCACACCCAGGTCCCTCTGCGTATCTTTATGGTTCTGCCATTTATCGTATAGCTCCTCCCTACATTAGTTCTACCAAAATGCATCACTTCGCATTGAACTCCATCTACCATTTCTTTGCCCAAATTTCCAGCCTATCTATATCCTTCTGTAGCCTCTGACAATGCTCCTCACTATCTGCAAGTCCTGCCAATTTTGTGTCGTCCGCAAACTTACTGATCACCCCAGTTACACCTTCTTCCAGATCGTTTATATAAATCACAAACAGCTTTCTTCATTTTTCTTCCCCCCCCCCCGACTCTTTCCCCCTACTTTATCCCCCTTCCCTTCCCTTTTCTCCCCATTTGCTTCCCCTTTTCTAAATTTTACCTCTGTCCCATCTCCCCCCCTGCCCCCCAACATCTTCATCTGTCACAGCTCACAGCTTCTCTGTTGTTTGGCCATTCACACCCTTTATTCTCTCTGTGGACAGCTATTAGCAGTCTATTCCCCTGGTTTCTGTGGCTATGACTCATCTTTCATTCCCTCACCCTGCAGTATAAATATCTCCCACTTTCTATGCCTTTTAGCTTTGACAAAGGGTCGTCTGGACTCGAAACGTCAGCTCTTTTTTCTCTCCTTACAGATGCTGCCAGACCTGCTGAGATTTTCCAGCATTTTCTCTTTTGGTTTCAGATTCCAGCATCCGCAGTAATTTGCTTATATTCAGAGAATCAGCATAGTGTGGAAACACATACCATCCCACCATTTGTTGCAATTGCTTAAAAATTGTATTAATCAAAGCTCAGCAACTTTAATTTACATTGCATCATTTACGGAGGTTCAAAGAGGTGAATTAACACCAATATTACGAGACAAGTTAGGAAAGATAATGCAAAAATGGAGGAGGGAGATAAAATCTCTTCCATTGAAGGTTGCCTACAGGGTGCAGGACATACACCATGGCCAATCATAGCATTTTTTTTGATGATCCAGCTGAAATCGGGGCAGATGATGGCATAGTAATAACCTCATTGGAATAGTAATCTGGAGAACTGGGGACTTGGGTTCAAATCCCACCAAGACAGCTGGTGGAATTTTAGTTCAATTAATAAATCTGGAACTAAAAGCTAGTGTCAGTAATGGTGATCGTGAAACTATCATCGATTGTTGTAAAAACCCATCTCATTTGCTAATGTCCTTTATGGAAGGAACACTGCCATCCTTACCCTGTCTGACTTGCATGTGACTCCAGACCCACAGAAATGTGGTTAACTATTAACTGTGTTCTGAAATGGCCAGGCAAGCCACTCAGTTCAAGGGCGATTAGAGATGAGCAACAAGTGCTGCTGGCCTTACCAGTGACACCCACATCCCACAAAATAATTTAGAAAACAAATCAGCTAACACCACAAATTGGGACTGAATATCATCACAGGGTGCCAATTTCAGGGGTTGTAGATTACCATTCCTGAAAGGAGGGTGAGATTGAGAAAACAGTCGGTTTCAGTAATTCAGGCAGGGTCGCTGCTATCTGCTGGACATTGGTGGGACCCCTGACTTCACACCGTCCACTTCAGGTACCTGTTTCCTGATGTGTCCCCAGACACATGTGGGACTGAATTTGAAACCTTCCCAGTTTGTAAAAATAACAGCTCTTCAAATTGTCAGTCATCAAGTCAACTTACTATGGCCCAAATATATTATAAAGTTTAGTTTATTTTGTTATTAGTGTCACAAGCAGGCTTGCATTAACACTGTAATGAAGTTACTGTGAAAATCCCCTAGTCACCACACTCCGGTGCCTGTTCGGGTACACTGAGGAGGAATTTAGCATGGCCAATGTACCTAACCAGCACATCTTTCAGACTGTGGGAAGAAACCGGAGCACCCAGAGGAAACCCATGCAGACACAAGGAGAACATGCAGACTTTGCACAGATAGTCACCCAAGCCGGGAATGAAACCCAGGTCCCTGGCGCTGTGAGGCAGCAGTGCTAACTACTGTGCCACCATGCTGCCCACGATATATATTATTTTGTGCCTTCTATCAGAAAGCAAATTGGACAGTAATTGTGTTTAATGAACTTCTCAAATAAGGCCAAGGCCATGTATGATTCAGTTTTCATTCTTTTTTGTAAACTTGTGGATACTGTGTTAATTTATTACAAACATTTGAACTATCTTCAGTGCTACACAAGATCAGCCTTGAAGGAATGGGGATGGGGTGGGGGTGGGAGAGGGCGGAGGGAGAGAGAGAATTAATTTAATCAATCCTTATTGATCAATTATACCGAATGACAATTTTCCAATAAATAGCCATCTCCATATTGAATGTTAGATATGATTTTTGTCTGTTCAACTTGCTTACTAAATAAAGTGAATTAAGTTTATGTGCAGGTGCTACTTGACAAAAAAAATCAATTCTTAGGAGCTGAAAACAGCTTATGCAAAATTCCTGTTCTAATTTTAGCTCCAAGGTTGTCCTGACCATCATATGACAATTAGTGTGATTGCTTTTTGCTGCTGCATCGATAAGGTGAAAGAGCATCTCTTTGAATTGCTGTTGGTTGCTAGGATATCATTAAGCTCACAACTAATAATAGCTGATTAAGCAAAACAAATCAATTTTCTTTTTAGCAAGTTACATTGTAAACTAAATTGGACAGGATTAGGGGTCAGAAAAAGCTAAATTGATGTGTTGCATGTGAAGATTGAGAAATTGTGGCATGGTGGCACAGTGGTTAGCATTGCTGCCTCACAGCGCCACAGACCCGGGTTCGATTCTGGCCTTGGCTGACTGTCTGTGTGGAGTTTGCGCATTCTTCCCATGTCTGCATAGGTTTCCTCTGGGTGATCCGGTTTCCTCCCACAGTCCAAAGATGTGCTAGTTAGATTGATTGGTGCAGGGTTATCAGAATAGGGCTGGGGGGTTGGGCTGGGTAAGGTGCTTCTTTGGAGTAATTTGGTGCAGACCCAATGGTCCTATGGTTCTATAAACCAAAAAATAAATTTAGGCACAATTTTTAAGATAGAGGCTACAAAAAAAAATCATAGATAAAAGTATGGAATACATTAATTTCTTTTACCTGCAAGCATTAGGAACAGAAGTAAAAATTGCTATTTTGTGAGCTGTGCAGACATGTTACACCCCAAAAGACAGCAGTGAATTCTACCTTCAGAGATGTAGCTCGTTCAGGACAAACATATGAGGATTAGTAACGCTATATGAACAGGTCGATAAGGATGACAAGGAAATTGCGAACAGTCTCAGAAAATAAAGTGATTTTTATTTGGCTGGACCCAAAGAAAAATGTGGTGTTAGAAAATTGGTTCTGATACTCAACTCCTGAGGCATGTAAAGGAGATAGTGAAGGAGAAAGCAGTACTTTTTATGAAGAAATTATATGACTTTGTACAATGCTGTCATAATGTGAGATTAACTAGGAATATCCATGGAAATAAAACAAATGGATAAATGCTTTTGTCAAAAGGGCAGACAGAGGAACATCATACATACATGTTGCATTCATCCAAAAGCAGGGATGTACTTCTGAGGCTTTATAAAGCACTGGTTAGGCCCCATTTGGAGTACTGTGAGCAATTTTGGGCCCCACACCTCAGGAAGGACATACTGGCACTGGAGCGGGTCCAGCGGAGATTCACACGGATGATCCCAGGAATGGTAGGCCTGACATGCGATGAACGTCTGAGGATCGTGGGATTATATTCATTGGAGTTTAGGAGGTTGAGGGGAGATCTGATAGAAACTTACAAGATAATGAACGGCTTAGATAGGATGGACGTAGGGAAGTTGTTTCCATTAACAGGGGAGACTAGGACGCGGGGGCACAGCCTTAGAATAAAAGGGAGTCACTTTAGAAGAGAGATGAGGAGAAATTTCTTCAGCCAGAGAGTGGTGGGTCTGTGGAATTCATTGCCACAGAGGGCTGTGGAGGCCGAGACGTTGAGCGTCTTCAAGACAGAAATTGATAAATTCTTGATTTCTCGAGGAATTAAGGGCTATGGGGAGAGAGCGGGTAAATGGAGTTGAAATCAACCATGATTGAATCGTGGAGTGGACTCGATGGGCCGAATGGCCTTACTTCCGCTCCTATGTCTTATGGTCTTATGGCACCACAAGCAACAATTTTCAAGCTGATGTGTAATAGATTATACTAGAGGAAACTCAGATTCAGACTAGTTACTGTAGATGTCATGCTAATAGCTTGAAAGTTAGAAGTTATGAATCTCTTGGATTAGTGACTATTATTTGATCAAATTTCAGATCTGACAATTGGCATCATCAAGGAGTGGGCAGAAATATTTGAATACAAGAAAATAAACTTAAATAGAATGAGGAGCAAACTAAGTAAATTTGTATATGCAGTTGAGAGAGGCATTAATGAAGAAAAATGAAAAATTCTTAAAACTATATTAAATATCCAAGACAAAAGCATATCAGAGAAATAAGCATAAACTAGACAAATAGAGAAAGTAAAACTGAGATAAGAAATAGGAATACATTATATACAGCCTACAAGGAAGATAGCTTTAGCAGGAAAATAGCAGATCCAACTTGATTAAAATGATTAGGTGCATAAAGAGCACTGAAGGAACAAAAGCTGTTTTTAGTACTAAAGCAAAAGTAGTTCGGAAGAAATTTTAAAAATGAACATGTTGGTATAATTGGCACAATAGGGTGCTATATAAATGCAAGCAATTTATTTCATTCTCTTATGTTTGCTAACTTTTAAACCTGTTCTCCTGTACTCAATGTTTCATTACTACAGCGAAGATATTGCAATTTTTGCCATTAACAGAAGGTTCTCCATTTCCTAACTGAATAATTTAAACTGAAGCAATTGCATAAAAGGAAATATGATCAAACTGAAATACGTCAGTGTCACTGTTGATCAATATTACTCCTAAAGATTGTATCTACTTCTGTACATGAAAAACAACAAAACATGTATGAGCTTTATTCAGTTCTGCAAAATGCATCATATTGCAACAGTGTAAAATACTTCAAGATGGCTTGGCAGCTTCAAGCTAACAATACCTGTAGTAACATTTTAACAAGCTTATGAAGGAATTTTATTGTATTCCATTTATTTCTACAAATCTTCTTTAGAAGGCTTTTGTATGCTAACTATTGACTTAAATTAACCATAATGACTTTTGGACGCTTTCTCCGACATCTCCCTGGACCATGACCCCACCATAATCACACAATGAAGCTATTATCTCCAGGTTTCAACTGACCTCATCTCTTCTGGAGATCTTACCTTCATGGTCTGCAACCTCCTAGTCTCCCCAATTTCAAACAACCTGCTTCTACCTCCTCCCCAAGATTCTGCCCTGGCAGACATATCGTTTCAGCCAGTTCTTGCACAACAAAATTATTTTCTTATTTCAACTATTTTTCTCCCTTGCCTAGTCTTATTCCACCTACATCAGTGACTCTTCCGATGCCCTTCCTCACTTCAACAGTTTTTATCTTCCTGACCCTAACTATCCCTTCACTGTGGATATCCAATCTTTCAACATATCCCATCCCTCACCAGAAGCTGAGGACTCTTTGCTTCTTCCTTGAACAGAGACCCAGCAGTCTCTATCAACCATCCCTTGCCTCTGACAGGCTGTTCTCACACTGAACTCCACTCACTTCCTTTAAGTAAAAGGTATTGCTTTAGGTACCAGCATGGGTAATAGCTATACTTTTTTGTTGGATATTTGGAACATTTCTCTTTCCAGTCCTGCTTGGGACCCCGCTCATCCCTTTTTCTGGGCATTGGTGACTGGATGAGTGCCTTTTCCTGAACTGAAAAAAATCATCAACTTTGTTTCCAATTTCCACCCTTCTCTCACCTTCATGTGGTCCATCTCCTACTCTTCCTTTTCTTGATTTCTTGGAATCCATTTCTGAGAATAGATTATCAAAAAATATTCACTATAAGTTCACTGACTTCTACAGCTACCTTGACTACACACCTTTTCCAGTTCCATTCTCCCAGTTTCTCCATTGTATCTGTTCTGATAGCACAACTGTCCATACTTATGCTTCCGATAGGCCTTGCTTTTTCCTCAACAAAGAATTGTGTTTTAGGATCCATCACTATATGGTTAAAGCAACATCTCCATTATTGATAATCCCATACGCACAAAATGTATTGTGATACCACCTGATGCAATAAATGCGTTTGCTAAAAATTTCCTTAATGAACAATATACCAACTTGCATATCTCAGCTGATAATTTCTTTCAGATACAGTAGCATAGGTGACTGATGCTGATATTGAGTTCACATACACAGTACAGTGCTTTCAGCCACGCTAATAAGGCATAGGAAGCAATTTGAAAATAAAAATTAAATGTGATTTCAGCCAGCTGTTACCTCTTTTTTGGTTGCAGGAAATACCGTGAATGTCCAAGGATCACGAGGAGAATAGCGATACTGTGTGGTAATCACAGGTTCCAACACAAATGGCAAGGAAGAGGGCTACATATTTGGGGATTAGGAGTTGGGGTTTAGAGGAGTATTGACCACAGCTGAATCAATAAACAGACAAGCTGCAATAGAGGTGCGAGAGAAAATTCCTCACGTAAATCATAGATTTACAAATGATAAAAGGTAATCTAAACTTATGTATTTGGAAAATTCCTTTTCATCGCTGCATCCAAACACATTTTTAACTCTTTCAAGTGTTTTTTCTCCCTTGTTGATCATTCTTTGTGACTTTGAGCCTTTCCTGATATTAGCCCCAAAATTATTTTTTTACCAACTTCATCCTACATCTCCCTGCAATGTAACTCATCTTCTCCATTACCATAACTTTCTTGTATACTTCCATACAATCGCCTCCCCAATGTTAGCTTTCCAGGCTGTAAAGCAAAGCTTTTCCAGTCCTTCATCATGATTCAGACATTTGACACTAGGATCAAGCTTAGCATACAGGATATGACAATGCAAAATATTAACCACAACAACATGACTTATTTTCTGCTTTGGCTACATACTTCAACACAATTGGTTTTATTAATTGTTGCTTTGCACTGATTGGTTATGTCAGGCATCACATCTACCAAGACTCCGAGATTGCTGCCATATTCAGTCTTTGATATTTCACCACAATTCATGGAGTACATATACCACTGATTTTGTTTACCATGGCTGGGAGTACAAGGCAGGCACTAAGAGTGTTTTCCTAACTATACGAGTGGTTTCAAATCTTGAATTTCAGAGAGAGATAGAAGTTGTTGTTCCGATCGCTCCTATAAACTGTCCCCTTACCCTAAATTCAGCAGTGTGCTGTCAATGTCCAATGACTAATCATGTCACAGCATAACCCAGAGCCATAACAATAATAACCCCTCATGTTACAAAATAGATGTTGTATCTTTTCCATCATGTGCATTCCAAAATCCTTCAGTATCAGACAAAAAAAATTAATTTGCTGAGTTGAAGTTAGATAAGAATTATTAAGCTGCTTTATATCACAGACTGTACATGAATGCAGAGTGTTAGATCTAATCAACTCACTTGACTTAACTTGAAACCTATCCTTCTGAACAAAAACAAAATCATGCCCTGGATTAATGAGCCTACTAATACTGACTAGTGCTTTTGTTCAGTGAGTGTACTGAAACAGATCTAGGCTTAAATAGCTTTGTTCGGCACTAGTCTTTCAGCGAACTCCCTAAACCTTTCTTCAGATTGGTTGGCCTTGAACATGAAGCTTTCATAGAATCATAAAAACCCAACAGTGCAGAAGGAGGCCATTCGGCCCATTGAGTCTGCACCGACCACAATCCCACCCAGGCCCTACCCCCATATCCACCCGCTAATCCCTCTAACCTACGCATCTCAGGACACTAAGGGGCAATTTTAGCATGGCCAATCAACCTAACCCGCTCATCTTTGGACTGTGGGAGGAAACTGGAGCACCTGGAGGAAACCCACGCAGACACGAGGAGAATGTTTGCTCTTCCTTTTGTTACTCCTGACCATAGGAAGTAGCTAGACTGTCCCTCCAACTTCTTCCCCGTCCAGTGGGCTTGTCAATAAAATTGGCTATCACTGCCCTACCTCGAAGAATGGATGTGTGGTAGATACTCATGTTGGGCTCAGATGAATAGTTCATCATAGGAGACTCAGAAAAAAGACAGGCCAATGTAACAAATACACTATTGTCTCTAATCAGTGCGGAAATACATTGTGACTGCTGCGATCATTAATTTCTAAACTCATCTTTGTCTCAGCAATTGTAGCACATTACTTTAGGGAGAATTCTAAGCCTGTATGATTTAACTTTAATTGAAATGCAGTAGTTAGCTTTAACTCATTTGGAAAGCCCTTCATGAAAAAATTCAAAACTTGACAAAGAGAAAAGAACTGTTCAGAGAAAAATCAAATTCTTGGAGGCAGTTTCAACAATGGAAGAAATTCAAGGGATCCAGTCTGGAGGAAATATTGAGGAATGTTGGAAGAAGGAGGAGGACTAAGAAATGGTGCTAAAGATAGGAGATGGGAACTACTGGTTAGATTTCCAAACAATAAAAAACAGTACATTTGAAACAAGATTTTCACTCCCCATTGAGGTACATGTGGAGCTGGAAGCAATGTTTCAGCTACTGTGCCTCAGCAATAGCATGGAAAAATTTGATGATGTATCTGCAAGAGAATGAACAGAATAGGATGACGTGTGGTCTCGGAACAAATAGACTGGGAGAAATCATAATGCTATGAGCCCAAAGCCATGCAGCAGAGAAAATTACTTGGAACTGAAGCTAAATGCTACTACGCTGTGAACCAAAGCTTTATTTTCAGATGAATAAACTGGAATAGATCCACCTCAGTGGTATTTCTTAATCCTAAAGTGAGAATAAGAGATGAAGCTCGGAGAACATTTCAAATTAGTCAGAAGGGACAAGTGGGCATATGAACTCAGAAAGGTGTGGAGAGAGACTGGGAAAGGAAAGAACATAAAGGCAAGAAACATCAGAGACACAACTTTCGCTATTAGCAGAGGGTGGACAAAAAATGAAATGCACTAATGTAACATCAAGTTGCCACAAACATGCCCTCGTCTTTTTACAACAATAGATAATTAGGTTTCCAAATATTCCTTTATGGGAGGTGGGAAGCTTAAATTAGGATATTTAAATACAGTAGGACTTCCACAGTGCAACTGGAAACGTGGTTTGAAATTCTGTGATTACGTGGCTGCCCCAAGAGCTGATCAACTTGCTAACGAAATGGAAAAAGGTGACTCTTTCCGCATGTTTGTGGGCTAACTAGAGCACAAGGATTCCCTTCAGATTCCTCAAAACATCCTTTGGCCTCCCCCATCACCTTTCTATTCATTCCTCCCCCAACTCCTACTTCTGACTTCCTGTCCCTTGATTGCATATCTGAACCCCATACTCCTTCCACCAGTACAGTGGAATCTTCCTCCTCTCAATCAAGGGATTTGCTCAGCCCTCGCAAATGCAAGGGTCTGTCCTCAAGGATCCTCCTTCCCACTCACCTGCCGGATAGGAAACAGACACAAAAATGCTAACAAAGTCTCACCAATTCACATCCTTGTCTTGCTGGGTCCTTTGCCCATTTTCAGTCTCAACCATACTCGCCTGCCTATCCACTGCTACCAGGGCCATGCATAGCTACCATCTAAGCAGATTGTGATCTGAGAAATTGGAGTTTAAAGAAATGAGTGAAAAAAATTAAAGGCTTAGGGCACACAATAAAAAGGAAGAGAAGCCACACATTGAAGTCAATAACAGCAGCACTACAATGTAACCAATGGCAACATGCTGTGGTGGTCAGCTGACCCAATATAAATAGAAAGCAGATGGGGATTGGGTGGAGCATTTGTGGCCCAGGACGTGGCTGTGTAATGAAGTTTCTTTATTGAACCTTTACTTTGTGAAATTGTTTTTTTTTAATTGCTTGCTATTGGAGTTTCCTTACTGCCAGATGAACACAGCAGATTGTACGGTATACAAATAGCAGATAAGAACAGTCTGGGTTTCAAGAGAATAAGCTGTAAATGGTATCAATAGAAAAGTAGGTTTAAGAAATGGGAAGTTTGGCAATATGTCACAAATGAATGCTTTATTTCTCGAGTGAGAAATACTTTTGTATTGGTTACTTGTTAAAGCTGACAATCACCACAATCAAGTAGGAAGTGCTGTCTGTCTGACATGTTTTTGGACAATTGCTATTATTCTAAATGGATTTGTTCAAACTTGATGTCCATGAAAAATGTTGATAGATTCTGCTCCCCTGGAGCTTTTTAAATTTTTGCACATTTCTTTAGAATACCACAAATCCAGATACTAGAAAAGTACAAACTGGCAAATAAATAAGATCAACTAACTGTCCTACTTGTTGAGTTCACAGGAGTGAATATGATCGTCACACAGTAAGACATAATCGGATTTCAGTAAAACACCTTAGCTCAGTAATCTCCAATGGTAATCTCAAAAATCTTCTATTCCTGTTCCGAACAGGCATACATTGTTTGAACATCAAATTACAGTATCATAAAACATAAAGTGGGATTTCTGTAAAAGTCACCTTGCATAAACTATTAATGGTTCACTGAAAGTAATTAGAATGACTTGAGTTCTTTTCTGGTGTTGTAAATCTTACAATTTTAAACACAAAAAGACGAGCCTGCGTTTCGTCCTTTAAACTTACAGGATATTGAACCAAAAATAAAAACCAATTTTAGCTACAAAAATTACAAATGAATAGAGTGCCTTAATATTCAGGTTATCCAGCCTGTAGCATGGTTTCCTGGGCAAGGCAGTTTCTAATTTAAAATATCAAACAAGATTTTGGTAAATATTTTTACCCACTATAAAATAGGAGAAAATCCGAATATATCACAATCTGTGTTCTTTTTAAGTTCAACATATGACTATTTAAATAATACATTTGAACACTACACATTGAACAAAATGACTAGCTAGAAATGTGAAAAGAGAACATCTGAAATCACATCAATTTAAAAAATGGCCTAAGATACCAGACTGAGGTTGGGAGCAGGAAACTGGAAGCTTTTCAGTTGTATATATACCACATGGATCATTTTCCTTCAAAAGCTTAATATGCTATGGAATAGCACACCAAATGCATAACATGGCTGCTCTATGTTTGACAATTTTTTGAGTTTTTAAGCATGCCTACTAGCTCTCCCACCTCCCCACCTGAAGATCATGATGTGTGGGTTAGGTTGATTGGCCATGCTAAATTGCCCCTTGGTATCACAGGATGTGTAGGTTCGGGGGATTGGCAGGGTAAATGCGTGGGGTTACAAGGATAGGGGCTGAGTGGGATTGTTGTCAATGCAGGCTCGATGCTAAATGGCCGCCTTCTGCACTGCAGGGATTCTATAACATGCCCAAGAAATTTCCAAATCTCAGGTACAAAGAAGCACTCTGTCACATTCAACTGCATATAATGATACCACTACTCCCTGCCAAAATGGAAATGATGGGCAATTCCCCGTCCATCACTCCTGGAGACTAATAGACTCTGCTTGCGAATCTATCGTTAAGTCATGTTTCACTTCTAGCTCACTGGGTGATACAACACAGTGGTGTGTTTCAATCTGCACTAACAATTTAATGAAACAGGTTAAAGGAACAAGGAATGCCATTCACTAACAGAAAACTGATGGTGCTCCTTTTCCACTATTAACAAAGAGAGATAACCCAGTCTCCAATTGGAGAAATAAGTGACTGCAGTTGTATCAGTAATAACAGGATAGCAACCTCAGATGAAAGCAGAAAGATACAGTCTAGTGCAATCTGGGTAATAGATGCAGCTTTTTAACCATAATTACTTTTTCAGCATGCAATGATATTTCAGGTGTGTGTATATTTCAGGATTGACAATCTCAGACCCCAGTATTTGTCTAATGTTTCTAATGTTAAAAACGATACTGCAAAAAAAGGCACAATACATTTCTTATTTGTGAACCAAAACTACTTACCATGAAACATTTCAACAACAAAGAGATTAAAAACTTCTTGGACTGTACTCAGGCGAAGCCTGCCTTCACAAAGGGTAAAAGCTCGTTTTTCATCTACAACTGTATTTTCTTGCAGCATTTTCTTCAAAAAGAATTTGGATTCAAATAAGTGTTAGGTATTGCAAATGTAATTAACAACATAAATTGCTATTGCTTAAATTAATTTAATAAATTCTCTATATTTCACATGTTTCATGATATTTATTGAAATATGCACATTTGCCTCAAAGAACCAGATGATACAATGGATTGTAATACTGTTCCTGGACTACAGATTCCTGACGTTGAATATCACCCACACTGATGATAAAAACTTTCTTCCTCCAATGCCTCCAGTGATCCTAAGCAAAGTTATTTTCAACCATTTCAACACAGTTTCTGGTGAATGTGCATCTATAAATGCAGCTGCCGATAATCCCAGCTAAACAACAAACTCACTCTGAATGATAGTTGGTGTGCTCAATGGAAATATCATGCAACACCTCAAGACTTTAGACTGAATTTAAGATATTCTGTAATTATTTCATCCTTCACACAATTTATGCTGTATCTGTCTGGAATTTAATGCTGAAACTGGGTCCCAAAAATTGAAGGATGTGCCATTTTATATCACTGGCATATCACTTTAATGAGCACATAAATATGTCAAAAAGTAAAATAAATTGAATACATCCCAGAAGAAATTTAATACTAAAGCTTTAAGATTTGAAAGTAAGATATTTTGAAACAAGTTAATTGGAGATAGATTGATTCATAGCTATTCTAGTTTAATGAAAAAGTTTTTCTTTCTATTTTATAAAACAATTTTAGATTTTCCCCATCAATCTCTGAATGAAAAATGATTATCTAGGCTTCTGTCCCTGACTTACATCATTTGCTGCAGTCAACTGTAGATCAACTGGTTGTTGGTGATTTCCATCATTGTCTGGCAAAAATGTCTGGTAGGCACTCCCTCCCAAGTAACAGCACAATTAATCGTGCTGTAAACCACAGAGACAAGTCCATACACAGCACCACTGAAGCACATTTCAAAAAGTCTAATGTTAAGTTGCATTTTGAATTCATTCTGAAGCATGAAACACTTTGAAGTGAATATCCAAGCCTTAGCAATATTTATATTTATAACACAATGAACAACTAGCAGTTCTCAGGTGTTAAAGGTACTTGGTATCACTGATGCAAGTTTGTGCATTGAACATTGGTGTAATTATATATGTTTTATATACGTAATTATAAATGTTTTAGTGCCCCAACTAAATACAAAAGTGCATCAATAACCAGCAGGATCTAATTAAATTTCAATACTATTGAATATAGTTATGAAAATAATGCGCACTACAAGCCACTTGGTTAAAATCAGCCCCTTTTGAGATAAATTTTGATTATATCTACACTGAAAAAAGATGGTGCACCTAAATTCCTAGACTGTGTCAGCAACTGTACTGTTAGGACATCCTTCGTTAGTTTCTAGGACTCTCTACTTGAAAATAATGCTTTATTTTCTGATGTTTCATACTGAAGATTAAAATATTTTGGAGCTAATTTGATAGGTCCGAACGCAAATAATGAATTAGTATCCAACCAAATCATTAGAACATCAAAAAAATTGTTTTAAAAGATCCAGTTTCAACTGTCAACAATAATTACTGATTTTTAAAAAAAAGCAGATCACATAACACATCTGCCTTATGCAATCTCAACTGTTCCTGGGTTAAGTTTAACACCTCCTTTTGAGTATGATGATTAAAAATTTGAAAGTCTTCATGTAACAGTGATTAATTATGTTCAAAATCAAATAAAGCACAATTCTGACTTCTTAACCAAGAGCATAAACTAAACATCTACTTTTTGACAGCATAGTTAACATTGTAGAAAACAATACCTGACAGATGATATAAATAAAGGATGGATCAGATGGATAGGCCGAAGACTTCTTTCCATTTTTTATATAATCTGAAATTTGAGAAAGGCACTGCTTCACCTCTGTGAAGCTTTCATATAATCTTTCCATTTTTCTAGACAGTTGGTCAATTTTGTCATTAGCATTGTCACCAACATTCAGTGAAGTGCTGGCATGAGATTGTGTATGTTGGTCTCCATTAAAAAAGACTGGGCTAGCCAAATTCCTATTTGGTATCCTAAGTCCATGATTAGTTACGGGGCTATTTGCAGGTTCTGTACCATAACTCCTCAAGGCCACCGCCGACTCGCTGGGTGAGATCCCTTCTGGTAGTTTTGGAGTACTTGCTTCTGAGCTGTGCTCACTACCACTGTTTCTCACTTCTTCTATCAACCCCTTTCTACTATTTGGAAATTGAATTGTTGTATTTCCCGGCAATAGTAGTTCTCTCCCTGTCAAAGGCTCTTCTTTGGACAGATTTTCAAAATACTTCTTCATTCCAGAGATGTTAATGCCAGGCTGCCCAAGAGTCTCTGGTAATGCAGAACCATCATCCAAGGCTAACTTTTTCGTCATAAGTCTGATTAAATAACGATCTGAATTTGAAGATGGCAGAAAAGCAAGATCATTTGATTTTTGTCTCCCAACTAAAAGTAATAGTAGTTTGTCAGTCAGAAAGCACAAGCCCTTCGGCCGTTCATTTTTGTGCAACTGTATTTGCTGAATGTTGGGCATACTTGAAGGGGTCACAGAGTACACTAATATCATGTTACAAGTATTGGATGAAACAGCAATTGTACATCGACGAAGGTCAAAACTTACAATGTCGGGGACCAGAATCCCAGGGATGTTTACTTTTCTAGTTGTTGTCACCTTTCTCTCAAAAGTTACGAGAATCAGATGTGATGAGTCCTGACCACTCCCAGTAAGGCAATCCTTGCGCTTCAGATGAATAAGGGGGCTGGGATCAGATCTGCGGTGATTTGCCAGAATATGGGTCAGGTCTACAGGACCAGATGATGAAAACGATGGGCCTTCTATCAAAGACCTCGAGGAATCTATTGATTTCCTTCTCATATCCATCAAATGGTTTTCATCAACTGCCAACATTGTGGGTCGTGAGGTCAAAGGTCCAGTTTCTGACATTGGTGCAACATCAAAAGCAATACCAGCATTGAGACCACAGATTCTGTCAAGGGGTAATTCAGTTGTCACAACCACTTGCAAATCCAAACAAGCCTCTATTGCACAGATGTATCCTCCAACATCAAATATAGGGCAGAAATTACATGCATGAAGAGTCTTTTGGGAATTATTCCAAATGTACGAATGAAGGGCACTGCCCACAGCAATTACTAAACGATTCCCATCTGTAGTCCAACAGGCACAATGAATCAGACCACTACCTTTGATATCTGCTTTAACTCTGCGATTGTCAACCTGCACTGCAAACAGCACAGAAGCATCTCTCTTCGTTAGTACGACTAAGGCATCATGTTTTGGATGCCAAACACAGCCTTGTTGCAGTATTGGAAAAATCTCGCCCAGTTCACAAGTTTGTGAAACCAAAAGTTTGTTGTGCTCCAAGGTACTGTTTTGTAACTGCCATACAGTAATATGTTTTTTATGCTGAACAGCAAGCAATGCCAGGGCCCCTGTATAACAAACAGGCCCCCAGTGAAGGCCATTGACATGTTCAAAATTTCCAATGACATTGCTGTCACCAAACTTTACCTCACCATTGACTAAGTAAATGGCAGTGAGAGCAACTTGCTTTCCATCTGTCCAGGCAATCCCATGAATTGGATGAACAGCTTGATGCAATACATTAATTCCAGTTCGCAGCAATTTTGCTTTCCCAAGCTCCATGCTGATGATCCTCTGCAGAATCCTGGAGGCAATAAAAAAATAAATTTAGAATCCTACCTGAACTAGCAATAAATTGTCCTCGAGACGACCTTAATGTTGTCTACATCAGACAGAGTCAAAGCAATTACATCTGTTAACGCCTGCAGTACAAATGAAGGTTTGTCTCACCCAGGTGATAGGCACAACCTCCTCTTACAGTCGGTCACTTATCTAAGGCTTATCAATACAGCTGTCCAAAAGAGGAAAGCTGCAGCACTTAATCCATAATGAGACCTGAGCTGATTATTCCTGTTAGCAGTCTAGGCATAACTTACATTTTCAAGTTAGAAATGACAGATAATTGAAACACAATAGAAATGGCACAAACGAATCATACGGATAAGGAAGGAGCTGTTTTGTATCAAGTATGTCAGGAATTAAATAATTCTGGGTTTTAGTGAAGATTCAGGGGCAAAGATGACTTAGAAGCTATCCGGAGTAAATTTTCAACTTCAATGTTCGTGGACTTTGCACTGGAATTGCAAGGTGAAATTTTCTCAATCATTTCTCGATTACTGTCTATGATAGTAATTTTTAGCTATTTCAAGTCATAGCCCTAATGGAAGAAATCATGTGACAACAAGGAGCAGGTTTCAAAGTCAGTCATATAGTGGAGTCCCGAATTATCTCAGGAACTAAGTACTTCGTAAATCTGAGGGTGACAGTACAATAATGCTCTAACGGCAGCTATCAAACCAACAGTCGGCATTCTGGTGAGTAGTGTGATTGAACAGCCAAGCAGTGCCGAGGGCTGTCATGAAACTCTAAATAACTTTTAAAGTTTTGACATGCTCTCAGCATCCAGAAAGTGACATGGTTTACACTTGCTCCACCGGCATTTGCTATTAAGTTTATACCTATTGCATTAAATTTAGTGATTTTCTTTTGTCTTTTCTTGAACAGTAAAGCAGCATAAACAGCTAATCAATACACTGTCAGAAAACCTGATGTGTTACTGAACATCTCCTCTTCCTCTGTGTACTGAAAATATTTTAGAAACCGGGCAGATTATGTATGAGAAAAGCAGAAAATGCTCAGATCAAGCAGCATTTGTGGAGAAAGAAACAGAGTATGACTTTTCATCAGAAATGGGAATAGTTAGAAAAATAAAGGGCTAGGTGGGGCAAGGACAAAAGGAATGTCTGTGATAGGGTGAAAGACAGCAGAGATGAATGATACAAGAGTTAGTTTCCAGGTGTTATGAAAGTCAAACTTACCTTAGCGTTGAGAACTTCAACTCCCGATGGACCTCATAGATTTTGAGCCGGGAGAAGGCTACACATATGCAGATTATCATTTTTATGTGCTTTGGACCCAGAATGGCAGTGCAAGATAAAACAGTGCTGGGTCAGTTGACCAGGAATGGAATGCCAACAAGAATACAAGTCCCAGACGGGAGGCAGGAAGAGATTCCAAAAGAAGAGTGCCAGATAGGGGACAGGAACAAGAAAAGAAAGAGGTTCCAGTTCAGTTTTTAAAAAAGGAGCAAGTAAACCAGCTCCGAACAGGAGAGGGGTTGTGGGGAACAAATTTTAAGTGAAGAATAATCATAGAATCCCTACAGTGCTGAAGGTGGCCTATCGTGTCAGCACTGACTCTCTGACAGAGTATCTCACCCAGGCCCTCTCCCGTAACCCCACACATTGCTGCAGTCCATTAGAACAAAGATATCCTTTTGGTGCAGTGGTGTTCTACTTGGTGCAGATGAAGATCTAAAGTTGTGCTTGTAAGTTGGTGCTTCAGTGAATAATCGGGAATCCAGAGGAACAGAATCTTGGAAAGCTAGAATAAAACCTTGAAAGGTTGGCCATTGTTTAAGCTATCCGAGTTAGAGCAGCTTCTGGAGAGAAATCCCAGATTAGATCCTTGAAGGTGAAGGCTAGAATCCCTCATGAGACCATAAGAAATTGGAACAGGAGTAGGCCAACTGATCCCTCGAGCCTGCTCCACCATTCAGTAGGATCATGGCTGATCCAACAATCCCCTACATCCACTTTCCTGCCCTTTCCCCGTAACTCTTGATTCCCTTACTGATCAAAAATCTATCTCAGCCTTAAACATATACGATTGTGTCCCCACAGCTCTCTCGAGCAAAGAGTCCCAAAGACTCTCAACACGCAGAAGAAATTCCTCCTTAGCTCAGTCTTAAATGGTATCTCATTAGTTAGGCACTAAAGTACCTAACTAATGAGATACCATTTGTCAAGCTTACTTTGAGCTTTACTGGATCAGTGCAGTAGGCCGAGGACAGAGATGTCATCATGAGAGCAAGGCGCAGAATTAAAACGATGGGCCACCAGCTCGAAGACTGAACAGAGAAGTTCCGCAAAGCAGTCCCCCAATCTGCATCTGATCTCCCCAGTGAAAAAAAATGCATTGTGAGTAGTAGGCGAGAGTGAAAGAAGTACACACAAATCACTGCCTCACTTGGAAGGTGTATTTGGTGCCTTGGACAGCAAGGACAGAAGAGATAAAGGGCCAGGTGTTACACCTCCTGCATTTACTTGGGAAGTTGCCCGTTAACTTAGTGGGCTAGATAGTTAGTGTCGGGTTCAGTAGAGCATCAACAGCATGAATTTCATTCACATTCTGGCTTAGACAGGCATGGGATCTGTCTCCTCACCCTGCCTGAGTATAGAATGGCAAAGCACCACTGACAAAGACAGCCAAGAAAATCAGCTCAGGATGAAGCATTAGCAGACAATGGGCCAAGGGCCTGCCTTAGGGCATGTTACCACATCCTTGAGATAGCCAAAGCATTTTGCATTCCTTACTTTTAAAATCCAGTCACTGCAGCAAAGGACACATCTCGTTCAGCACACAGCATCTGCCATAAAACATCAAAGAGATGAACGACAAGTTAATCTAGCATGAGGAATTGGATTACAAAATAGGAGAAATTCTTGTTGTTTGATATCGTATTGTAGAATCTTTTATATCCCCACCTTAATAGTCAGGTCAGGGCCCTTAAATAAAGACCTCAAAAGACCAAAGAATAAAGACCTTCAATTAAAGATTTTTTTAAAAAACCTCATTGGTAAAATGGTATCTCTGAAAACGTGGTTCAGACAGCAGCACTTTAATAATTCTTTTTTTTTTAAGTTATTGGAATGGTAAGACAGCATTCATTGTCTATCCTTAGGCTTTATGAGAGCATGTAGGCTGAAACTGGATCACCTATTCACCATCAGGTAGGGATGGCAGGTTCCTCTCAAAGAGTTTAGTAAAACAGTTTTTTTTTTAAAGATAATAATGCAGCTTTCATGGTCATTCTGATACAACCCACAAAAATATATATTTTTTAATTCAACCTCACAATTTACCTTGATGGAATTTCAATTCACAACCTAAAGCCTAATACCATAACCAAAGTACTAATGTTCATAATCGAACTGAATAATTTATCTATAAAAAGAAATATTTTTATTTGAACAGCAAACAACTTCTGTAGCTACAATCTTTCATTCATTGTGTTTTAGCAATAATATTGCATTCCTTCTCACATGGGACATCACCACTACTTAAACAACTTGTCCAAACCCAGTACTGGATGAGCAGAGATTTCTTCCAACTAGACTTGAGGCCGCCAAAGCCATCGTCTATGGTCCCTGCTACAAACTCTATTCCCCAGTTAGTGACTCCGTCCCTGTTCCTGGCAACTGTCAATGGCTGACCAGACCATTCACAATTTGAGATGCGTTTCGAAATACATATCCTCTCCATTACCAAGACTGCCAAATTCCACCTTAGTATTATCCAATTCTGTCCTTGCCTCAACTCACCTGCCACTGAAACCAGTTTTTGTTCCATTAACACTTGACAATTTCAATGCTTTCCTGTCCAGCCTTTCATCTTCCACTTTCCATTAAATTGAGCTCGTTCAAAACTCTGCTGCAGCATCTAAACTCTCACCAATGCCTGTTCATCCACCACCTGTGCTTGTTAACCTACATTAGCTCTAAGTAAACAATACCTTGATTTTTAACTTCCCAACATTGTTATTGTTCTTTCCTTTCCTTATCTCTGCAATCGCCTTCACCCTACAACCCTCACTCATCCAGTTCTAGCCTTCTGCATTTTCTTGATTTTACTTGGTCCACCATTAGTGACCATGCCTTTAGCAGCCTGGGCCCTAAACTCAGGAATTCCCTCCCTGAACCGTTCACCTTTCTATGTCTCTGTCCTCCATTAAGATACTCCTTAAAACTAAGCTCTTTAACCAAGCTTTTGGTCATCTGTCGTAATAACTCTAAGTGGCTCAGTGTCAAATTCTGTTTGATAACTTTCTTGTGAATCACCTTGGGACGTTCTTTAAATAATGCTCTTTAAATAAAACTGAATATACTGCCATGAATGCTACATAAATTAACCTAATACAATAAAAACAATCATAGTTTGTTTTAAATGATTAATATAACTAAATACTTTAGAACAAACTTAAACTCAGATGGGACATCGATAGAAACAGAACTATTCCCCTGCTGGCACTCTTTTTAAATATAACATCTATGCTATAAGTTCCTGAAAAGCTACCTCCACAATCACTCCACTGCTTTTAAAGAGGGAATTTCCTCCAACAACGCACTTACAAATCACAGAGACAAACTGCCCTCTTAAAGTTCAGCAGCAGTGACCTGAAATGAAGTAGCACTGAACCAATGGAAGAGGCTGAAAAATTGTTGAGGATGCCTAGCCCCAAGCCTAATGAATAACTTGCATTTATGAAGCATTCTAAATACTTCATGAAGTCCCAAAACATTCTGAAGCCAAAATGGAAGTAAACTCATTGTTATTGTGGCAGAGGGAACAGCAAGGAGTCACAGGCAACAATGAGATAAACGACCAGACAATGTTTGGGGGGGATAAATGCTGGGGAGGTGACCTACAGGTCAAAAATAGCTAGTGCAGTGGGATCCTCTATACCCACCGGGAGGGCAGATGGTGCCCACAGGAGATAGATATGAAGGAGCAGTATTTTATCTCTGAGCAGATGGACCTGTTTGTTCTGTTTCAGAGACTCCCAGCAACAGCAGCCTCACTTTGTGTATTAATACTGCACTCACCCCCTCCCCGAAGACGAGCCGCCTGCGCCTGCGCGGTATCCTCACCGGAAGCACTGCCCCGGCAACGGCGGCGCTTCCGGTCGGCCGGGCGGCGCCCCCCTGACCACGCATGCGCGGTCAGAGTGGCATGCGGAATCGAAGGGGGAGGGGAGTTAGTGTGTGTAGTTAATGGCCATTAATACCCCGCAGCTCCTGTTTCCTCTTACACATTGCAGAAAGGGGCACAACTAATGAAAATAACTTACCTACAAGAAAGAAACGAAGAAAACTTTGAATAGTAAAATAATATTGCTGCTTGCATGCACTATACACTGTGATCTCCCGGCAATTCCCAGACCGAAAATAAAGCAGGAAAATCTAATACTGGTCCAAACTGGTCTTGTACACCTTAAAATGGAACATCAGTAGAAACTGGGAACGTCCTCATTTCTGAGGGATTGTCCGGTCCTGAATCTTGCAAGTGAAGAACACTTGTCCCCATTTTGGGTACACCTACTTCCATTGAAATAATTTGTGCCTTCACATGCTCTCTGCGTCTCAGGACAAACTAGCTTACTTTGGGTGGAAATCATTCTGCTGATGGTGGTCGTGCCTTCAGCTGCCTAGACCCCAAGCTCTAGAATGCCCTCCTACGTTTCTCCACCTTGCTCTATCTCACTTTTCTTTAAGATGCTTCTTAAAACCTACGTTTTTCACTAAGCTTTTGGTCATCTGACACTCTCCTTATGTGCCTGGTTGTCATACTTTGTTTTATAATATTCCTGTGAAGCACCTTGGGATGTTTCATTTATGTGAAAGGCACTTCGTAAGTTGGTGTTGTAGAATTGCAATGTTCAGATGAGACATGTCAATGATATGTTACTGTAATTCCAAACCTAAGACATTTTTCTGTTTGTAATAACTATGTTTTGGTGACAAATATTACAGCATGTTCAATAAAATGGTGGTATAGCATCTAATTTAAGGAAATCTGGGATGTAAACGAAGGGCTTGAACAGAAAAATCAAGCTGGCTGTCCAATGCAGTGATGTGGAGATGCCGGCGTTGGACTGGGGTAAACACAGTAAGAAGTTTAACAACACCAGGTGATTTAACCTGGTGTTGTTAAACTTCTTACTGTCCAATGCAGTACCAAGGGAGCTTTGCACTGTGGCATAGACAAAGCTGCAGGATTGAGGTAAGCAGCCAGAGTTATCCTTGGTTGTGTCTATCTTGGACCTTGGGAGTTTGAATGAGACTGCAGGGAGTGAGGGGAAGGGGAAACATAGAAATAGGTACAGGAATCAGCCATTTGGCCCTTCGAGTCTGCACCACCATTCAATATGATCATGGTTGATCATGCACCTTCAGTATCCCACTTCCACTTTCTCTCCTTGATCCCTTTAGCCACAAGGGCCATATCCATCTCCCTCTTGAACATATCTAATAAACTGGCCCCAAACAGCTTTCTGTGGTAGAGAACTCTCTGAATAAGTTCTTCCTCATCTCAGTCCTGAATGGCTTTCCCCTTATTCTTAGACTGTTATCCCTAGTTCTGCACTTCCCCAACATCGGGAACATTCTACCTGCACCAGCCTGTTCAGTCCCATCAGGATTTTAGATGTTTCTGAGATCCCTCTGAGATTCCAGTGAGTTCAATCCCAGTCGATCCAGTCTCTCTTCATATGTCAATCCTGCCATTCCAGGAATCAGTCTGGTGAACTTTCGCTGGACTCCCTCTATAGCAAGAATGTCCTTCCTCAGATTAGGAGGCCAAAACTGCACACAATACTCAAGGTGTGGCCTCACCAAAGCCCTGTATAACTGCAGCAAGACATCCTTACTCCTATACTCAAATCCTCTTGCTCTGAAGGCTAGCAGGTCATTAGCTTTCCTCACCGTCTGCTGTACCTGCATGCCAACCTTCAGCAACTGTTCCACTATGACACCCAGGTCATGTTACACTTCCCCTTTTCCTAAACTGCCACCATTCATATAATAATCTTCCTTCCTGTTTTTGCCACCAAAATGGATATCCTCATATTCATCCACATTATATTGCATTTGCCAAGTATTTGCCCACTGAGTCAGGCTGTCCAAGTCACCCTGCAGTCTCTTAGCATCCTCCTCACAACACACACTGCCACCCAGCTTAGTGTCGTCTGCAAATTTGGAGATATTGCATCCAATTCCTTCGTCCAAATCATTAATGTATATTGTGAATAGCTGGAGTGCTAGCACTGTATCCTGCGGTACAGCACTAGTCACTGCCTGCCACTCTGAAAAGGACCCATTTATTCCTACTGTCTGCTTCCTGTCTGCCAACCAGTTCTCTATCCACTTCAATACTTTACCCCCAATACTGTGAGCTTTAATTTTGCTCACTAATCTCTTGTGTGGGACCTTGTCAAAAGCTTTTTGAAAGTCCAGATACACAATATCACTTCACCCTTGTCTACTCTACTGGTCACATCCTCAAAACATTCCAGATGATTTGTCAAGCATGATTCATGCTGATTGAACCAATCCTGTCACCGCTTTCCAAATGCTCAGTTATTACATCCTTAATAATTGACTCCAGCATTTTCCCCACCACCGATGTCAGGCTAACCGGTCCATAATTCCCCATTTTCTCTCCCTCCTTTTTTTAAAAAAGTGGGGTTACATTAGCTACCCTCCAATCCACTGAAACTCTTCCAGAGTCTATAGAATGCTGGAAAATGATCACCTGAGCAGGTAGCCAGCACCTTTTAATGTCTCATCCGAAAGATGGAGCAGACCTTCCAAGCTCAAGACCTAGCAAATTTTGTGCTGTATCCTTTTAACATCCTCAAACTATGGTCTATATAAATGAAAATCATTCTTTCATAACTAGGACCAGTCATGACAGGAGCCAGATGTACCAGGTCATAAGCAAGTGTAGAGGCAGAGTAAGGGTGTGAGGGGAAGAGAGAAGGAAAGAGAGAGAAGTAATTGTGACAAGGCAGTGGTTTAAATGACATATGGAATGAAAAGGTGAAAAGCCGGTGGTAACATGACAAAGAAAGAAACAAAGGATGGATATAGAGAGTTTTTAATGTCAACAGCAGAATCATTACCAGCATCTACTGACTGAAAAATTGGTGCAGTGCTTATAATCTGAAATTGCTGCCTTGGAAAGCTGTAAAGAACTCCTCGAAAAATGATATGCTGTTCCTCGAGCCTTGTTCTCCCTTGTTTCTTGTAGTACTCTCAACATAAATAACCATCCATCTCTGCGGATTTGTTTAGAAGATTTGTTTATATATCGTTTTGCGCTCCACTTTATGTGAAGGACGTTGAAAGGGTACAGCATAAATGTGCTTGATACTGTGCTTGGAAGGTCTGCTCCGTCTTTCTGATGAGACAAACCAAGATGCTAACTACCTGCTCAGGTAGAAGTAAAATATTCCCTGCACGATTTCAAAGAAGAGCTGTGGAGTTATTCCTGGTGTTCTGACCAACATTTATCTCTCAGTCAATATCACAAAAAAAATAATCTGGTAATTATCACATTGCTTTTTCTGGGAGTTTGTTGAGCATTAAATATTTCCTACATTTCCTACATTACAACAATGACTAGACATCAATAGTACTTAATTGGTTGTAAAGTGCTTTGAGATGGCTGGTGGTCCTTAAAAGCATTGTATAAATGCAAATCTTTCATTTTTGCTGATGTGGCAAATTCCAGCTTATCTCTAATGTTAGCTTTGTCCTTTTCACATGATAGATGCCTAACCATAGTCGTTACTTGTGTAACTTTTCATAATATTCACTTCATTCACGTCTCAGGTTTCCCAAAATTAGATGTCACACCATCTTTTTTTAACATGTTATCATTCCTGAATGTTATGTTTGTTACCACTCTCTGGGGTAGCAACATTGTTATTACAAACAGAAAAATGTCTTGGGTTTGGAATTACAGTAACACATCATTAACATGTCTCAACTGAATACTGCAAATCTACAACAACAACTTGTATAGCACCCTTCACATAATGAATCATTCCAGAGTGCTTCACAGGCACATTATAATATTAAATATGACGTCAAGGTGTGCAGCAAGATATTAGGTCAGATGGCCAAAAGCTTGGCAAAGCGGGAGGTTTTCAAGAAGTGTCTAAAAGGAGAAAATGTATTGTGGGAGAGAAGTAGCAGAGGGAATTTTGGAACTTGGGGCCGAAACAACTGAATGCATGGCCACCAGGGGTGGAGCAATTAAAATCGGGGATGCACAAGAGGCCAGAATTAGAGGAGCAAGGATATCTCAGAGAGATGCAATGTAATAGGATTCCGTAATTTAGTCCCACTCTCCTGAATGAAAATCCATTCCATCTTTAATCAAACTTTTGCTTTAAAAAAGGGGCAACTTCCTCCCATCAGTTCTAACTTAGTTTTTAAATGGTTTGAACTTATCCTCCGTTGTCTTAACTCTGAAGATGTTCCCAATTTTCTGATATGTGCTAGTGGCTGTTGAGTTACGCCATCATCAATTCAGAATCTAAAATGTATCACCTATATTCACATCCATTTCTTGAATTAGTTTCTGATTTTTAAAATCTGAAGTAAAGTTAAAGCAGCCATAGTTTTCTGTGCTGCTTAGACTGCTTAGGGATTTTGCTACATATTGCAAATACAAATTATATTTAATGCAAAACTATTTTGTTTTCTTAGTCTTTCCCTGACTTCCCTTGCTACTTTTGCTTTGCTAATGCTTTGGCCTCAACCACCACTTCAGAATTCATAAATCCAATGAGATGCACTAGCAGTTTCTGTGGAGTTCTTTGCAATTCAAATTCCCATGAACGCCCACTGATGTTGCTCATGGCATGGCAGTTGAAAATAATGATTTTCTTTGTTTGTCATAATAGGATGAAACCATTTTCCTCCCTCAACCAAATTGTTTGAGTGTTGGAGATGATTCTGAACTAGTAGCTATTTCTGAAGAGAAGTGCATCCTCAAAGATCTGCTGGGGACTGCATTCCTGGCCTAACAATTCCCATTCAGCTACCAGGACACTGCCTCACAAACAGGAAAAACACTTTAGCTGGAATGTTACCGCCGGCACGCCCGCCCCGATTGAGGCTCGCAGAATGGCATTCTCCGTTGGCCTCGGGCGGGATCTTATGAGCCTCGGGCGGGTGAGGCAGTAAAATTCTGGCATTTGGGTGGGGTTGTCCATCCACACTCGCCCCAAGACCGGAAAATCCTACTCAAGGTCAACAGACCTTTGCATGGTCTGCTCCTCCCACCCGCTATGATTGCCATGGTGGGCAGGATGGGAAAATTCTTCCCTTTGAGCTAGTGTTAGGAAAGTTTTAAGGGATTTACATTTGGATGGGTAAATATTAGAAATAAGGTATAGTTTCAGGTAGGTTTAATTTAATCATTGGAATTCTACCGCCCTGCCTGCCATGAAATCGGAGCAGGCAAGGGATGGACAATGGAAATGTCCATTGACCTTGGACAGGATTTTCTGGTCTTGGGGTCGAGCGAGGCCATAAATTCCCGCCCAATGTTTCTGTGCCTGGAAATAAACCTGTAGTTAGATTTCATTTTGTTTGTCTGTGTGGGGGTTAGTTCCAGCTGAGATTCTATTGTGATAGAGAGAGCTTCGGCATGAAAGGCAAATGTTGTCGATTGGCAACTAGAGAGGCCCTGTGGGATGGCAGGCCATTTTCTTTTGTTCTTTAGTTTCAGCTGAAAACAGTTGCAAGCAGTTGCAAAGGAAATGTTTGGAGGCATGAGTTTACATTGAATTGGCACGGAGGGTATGAAAGGCCATGAGGGGTGAATAGGGACATAATTTGGCATAGCTGGGAGGGTATGAGGGGCTATAGAGTGGGGATGAGGGGTGATGAATAGAGGACCTGACAACACCTAAAATGAAGTCCCAGGGTACTGAGGTAGTCCTTGTTAGTACTTGCCTGTCCCCATGGCTGCCTATGATCTGCTTGATTGGTGGGCCCGGCTCTATTCCACAGTTGTACACCCAGAGTGAAAATCATACAATTTGGGGTACGTTTTACCGAGGCAGGCTTGAGAAGTTCGGAAATTTCCTGATTCAAGCTATCCCCCTCAATGGCCAAAATCCCACCCTTGGTGTTCAAAAACTTGCCTTTCATTTCACATCTACAGCTTTCTAATCAACACATCGAGTCAGTAGGCATATTATATATTATAGAGGGTCAGAATCTTTATACCTGCTTTTTGACGTACTAAATTATAATTTGCCATGGACAAGCTCCAATTTTTAAAATTTCACTTATGGGATGTGGGTGTCGCTGGCTAGGCCATTTATTGCCCATTCCTAGTTGCCCTTCAGAAGTTGGTGGTGAGCTGCCTTCTTGAACTGCTTTAGTCCCTGAGGTGTCTGTGCATGTACAGTGCTGTTAGGGAGGAGATTTCAGCATTTTGTACCAGCGACAACTGGGGGTAGCTTAACCTCCCACGATACTGGTATCACACTGCTGCTGACCGGAAAATGTTCATCAACTGGGCTTACACAAGTCATTGCTCTGTTAAGGACCATAAACACATAATACCTGGAAACTCCTTCTCACCCAGGATTCCCAGTAAAGATCTCAGTAAATCCTGCAATTGGACCTGTTAGTTGATAAATCATCAGATTGTACAGAACAGGATTGATGGAATACTTCTTACTTATATAACGTAGTTGTTTAAAAAAGTGTGAGCAATCCTTTTAAAAACATGCACATCAAGTATGGTCGAAATACAGCTCACTCAGAATGAGTCATTTGTAACCTTTATCTAAACTGTAAAATGTCATGCAGTACCTGCTCACAGAGATATATGCATTGTAACTCCTACTTAAACTAGGAATTTATGATTCAGCTCATGAGATAACAATCGTAGAACTATAATTTCACTCCCTATGTCAGTTTGCCATTGCCTAACAACTTTACTCATGAGCTAGAAATAAAGAAAATACAATGAACAAACATTTCCTCATTTAAATGGCCAGAAAAGCATATGTAACATGAACCTAAATTACTAATTAGTACTGCCAGTAAGAGGCATGATGTTGTAAAATTACCCCTCCAAGCTAACTGATGAATAAGGTTGTTATAGTCACTGCAAAATCAGAGCAATTGCTTCTGTAGTTGCTAACTTAAGATAATTTATGGCATGATTCCACAATCCGGCATCTCCAGGAGGGAGCGACATTTGCCATTTGGATCACAGGAAATCTCTTATGAGCAAAGCTCCATTTTGGGAAAATTGGATTGTGGAATCCTGTTAAAAACATGCCCTGATGTTCAACAGCACTGCAGTTAGATATTGTTAAATTCTATTCTTGTTTCTAAGATAATTGTTTGTAAGTTCAATACATTTCCCATTGCTATATATTTATGTATATATATAAATGGTGTACATTTATGAACTTACAATCGTCACTGAGATGCATCCACAGAAACTGCAAGTTAAAACTTTGGGTATTATACTAAAAATTCCTAATGTGCATTGCCAGCAGAAAAAAAGTTCTGTGTCAGGAATACAAATTCTTAAAATTATCTTCATGTTACAAACAGTAAGCATTCTGGGAATCCTATAGAAAAGAAATGTATACTCTCTTCTTATCTAAGTTGTCATTGGAAACAGTTCCCGAACTCGTATTCTGGTTAAGCAGCATTTGTAATAACATGAATTCCATTAAATATTTTGGCCTGGATCTTCCGGTCAGTGGTAATGATGTTCATATTGCCTCTGTCCACAAAGAATTTCCCAACTCCTTCTATTGCATATTTCTTCCAGTTTCTCTTTTTTTAAATTCATTTATGGGATCTGGGCATCGTTGGCTAGGCCAGCATTTATTGCCCATCCCTGGCTGCTTTTGAGAAGGTGGTGGTGAGCTTCCTTCTTGAACTGCTGTGGTCCCTGAGGTGTAGGTGTTAGGGAGGGAACTCCAAGATTTTGACCCAGTAACAATGAAGGAACAACGATATATTTCCAAGTCAAGATGGAGAGTGACTTGGAAGGCAACCTCCAGGTAGTGGTGTTCCCATGTAACTGCTACCCTTGTCCTTCTAGTGGCCATGGGTTTGGAAGGTGCTGCCTCAGCACCTGAGTTTCTGCAGTGCATCTCGCAGATGGTACATACGGCTGCCACTGATCATTGGAGGTGGAGGGACTGAATGTTTGTAGAAGGAATAGCAATCAAGTGGGCTGCTTTGTCCTGGACAGTGTTGAGCTTCTTGAGTGTTGTTGGAGCTGCACTCATTCACGCAAGTGGAGAGTAGTCCATCACATTCTTGATTAGTGCCTTGGAGATGGTGGACAGGATTTGAGGAATCAGTAGGTGAGTTACCTGCTGTAGGATTCCTAGCTTTTGACCTGCTCTTGTAGCCACAGTACATGGCTAGTCCAGTTCAGTTTCTGGTCAATGATAACTCCAAATATGATGATAGTGGAGGATTCAGCAATGGTAATGACACTCTCCATCTTGACTTGGAAATATATCGTCGGTCCTTCATTGTTGCTGGGTCAAAATCTCGGAATTCCCTCCCTAACATCTACACCTCAGGGACCACAGCAGTTGAAATGGATAGTGCAGCTTCTCCCCTCTAATTCCAGTGAATAGAGTAGAATTGGGGGAATGAGAAGAAAGGCCTTTTTTTAAAAAGCACTAATTGCCATATTCTTGTATTTAATGTGTGTTATGGTTAGGGTATGTGGATGGATGAGTCCATAGGTGGATGAGGTTTTTGGGTGAGTGAGTCGGTAGGTGGATGAGTTGGGTATGTGGGTAGTTGGGTTAGGGGCTAGTTAGATGGTTGGGTTAGGCTGAGGGGAGTAATTGGGTGGTCAGGGGGATAGTCAGGTGGTCAGGGAGTAATTGGGTTCAGGGTTAGTTAAGTCAGGTTGGGGTGGTGGTTGGGGAGTAACTGGATGATCAGAGGTAGCTGGGACGTTGGTAGATAGTTGAGTGGTCGAGGCTATGGAGTAGTCAGGTGTAGTCTTGCGCGGGGAGGGGTAGTTGATTGGTCGTGGGAGTAGTCGAGTGGTTGGGGGGGGTTAGTTCAGTAGTTGGCGGGGGTGGGTGGGGGAGGGAAGGGAATTGATTGGGAGTGTCAGTTGCGGAGTTACCCAGGCCATACATAAAACTGCTCACAGTTCAGAACTAATCACTGTGAGGATAACTGATGTGAAAAATGGAAGAATTTTCACTGATGCACTAAATTTGTTATCTGAGATTCGCATTAAGGCATACTGTTGAGGCAATGTAGAGGGAATTTTAGTTTGCAGTTCTTGATGCTGTTGCTGACACTGAACACTCAAACAAGAGAAGTGTTGCAGTCCCAGCACTGATGTTTCACTTGACGAGCTTTATAAATGCAAGTCTTTCTTTATAGTGAACCATTTTATAAACTGTTCTGCCTAATTCATTTTCAACATATTTAATAAAAAAGAATACCTGATCACTTGCATACTGGGGCATATTGAGAGGATTTTCAATTTGGTGTCTGGACATAAAACTCATGTTGTGGATCACCCTCCATTACAGAGGAGGAAAGGTTTTTATTTCTATTGCATGACCGTTCTGGAATTCCAGTTTTACATCTGAGTGACAAATTGAAAATTTACCCCATTGTGTTTCTCATTTACCTTCTTAACTACAATAATCTATTGCTCATAGATGGTTAAGGATTGTACTCTGACTCTGTTTCTGCTTTGTCTCATTTCTTTACTAAGCTTTGGGCTTAACTGCTACTATCACTGAAATTACAATGTAAGGTTTTACACAAAGATCATTATTTATATCTGGCTTCTTGTTTGGAATAGAAACACTCAAGGTGATGTCAGTAAAACAGAAGTACAGCAACCTTCTAAAATCCAGGAAGCTAAGTAATGCATACATAAGGATACTTAATTTTGCAACATATTAAAAAGAAGTAGGTCATTCAGCCCTTCTGGTTTGTTACACTAGATCATGGTTGACTCTCGTCTCAACTCCATTAACCAGCTTTTGTTCTATATTCCTTGATTCCTTTATTTAACAAAATTTAAAATCTCAGTCCTGAAAATTTCAATTGACAGAATATCTGTTGCCCTTTGGGTGAACGTTTCCAAATTTTCACTACCCATCGCCTGAGAAAACACTTCCTGAATTCACCCTTAAATGGGCAAATTGCAATTTTAAGGTTATGTCCTCTTGTTCTGCATTCCCCTATCTGAGGAAATAGTTTATCATTAACTACCCCATTGAATCACTTCATCATTTTAAATACACTAGTTTGATTTTCCCCCAAACTTCTGAAGTCAAGGGAATAAAAGCTAAGTCAATGCAAACTGTCCTCGTAGTTTAGCTCTTTATCTCCTGGCATTATTGTGGTCTATTTAAACTGTATCCTCTCCAAGGCCAATACGCCATTCCTGAGACATCAACAGGAAGCGTTGGATATCCTCAGCAGATCAGGCAGCCTCTGTGGATAGAGGAACAAAGTTAGCATTTCAGCACAATGATCTTTTATTGGAACTGGAAAATGTAACAGGTCTTAAGCAAGTACTGAGGCAGAGAAAGTGGTGTGGAGAGGATAGAACAAAAGAGAAGATCTGGGGTGGAAGATAGGCGTGATTAAATGACACAGACAATGATAGTGCAAGGCAAAAGAGGATGGTAATAGGGCAAGTAAAGAAAAGATGTGTGTAGAGAAAGTAAAAATAACAACAACAGTGCTGCCTTTATCAGCAGGTTTAAATACGATGGGCTGAATTTTCATTCCAGGTTTGGGAGCCTGATGTCTGGAATATTTCTGGGTCCCGACTTCATACCACGTCAGGGTCAGTGATGCAATACAACTTTGTCAACCACTAAATGGCCCGGAGGCAAGTTTAGCACCCAATTAGGGGAGTGAGGCATTGGAGGTGGTTAATGTTGCCTGACACCTCCTTTCCATGCCGCCCTCTCCAGGACTCATCAGGTACTTCTTTGTGGATACCAACCAAATAAACAAAATCAAATTAACTGAGGGACAAACCAAAACGGGCAGCTCCTTAAAAGAAAGGGGAACCGCCCAAAATAAAAGACAAAACAGAAAGGAAACTTAAAACATCAAACTAAAATGCGATTATCGGGGTCAATAATACACCCCAGTCCCTGCAGTGCCCAGCGGGCATGGAAGGGCTTTGGAGGTGGTTGCTGCATAAAGAGGGACAATTGGAGAGGCTAATGGCAGGTGTGTCTGGGCTTGCTGTTGCCTTTGGAAATGGATGTGCTGGGAGAGCGGGGAGCCCGCGGTGGTTTGGGCAATCTCCATGGATGGTGCCACATTTTCCCCTTGAGATGCTGCTCAAGGCTGTACTGGATAGAAGAGTGAGATGTACCAGTAAACCGAGATTGCAACATCTTCTACATCTGACTGCATCCACAAAACCAACAAATCCAAATTGGCTGCAATGTTTAAAACTCTACCTTTTGAGGACAAACAAAGGGGCATTTAACTGTATATTATTTTACTTTCTTTTAATTGGACTCTAACTTCCCTTATTTCTGATACCTGTGTCAGTGTGAAATCATGTTTTTTTTCCCTGGATTTAGTGGTTAATAAATTTGCTCTTTATTTAACTCAAGAAAACTGTATTTGATTGGTTCTTTATTGTTCACCGCCTAAATAGTTAAATACATCCAGATATGGAAAAGGCATATTCTCTTGAAAAATAAACTTAAACCTTTTAATGACCAACCGAGGAGGTTGAATAGAGGGAGCCTGTTCACCCTTTCTCACCTGGTTTTAATACATCCCAGACTCTGTTCCCTGTGCTTGCCATTTGAAAATTGTTACTTACCATATTCCTAATGAACTCAACAAGTAATTAATTTGGAAGTGTGCAGGTTGTTGACTCCACCCTCCCTTTGAAAATCCAATCACGTCATTGAGACGTTGGGAAGTAGTGATACCGAACATGTCCCATGTCAATTGAAAATTCCGTCCAATTTTATGATTAGCTCTGTGAGAACTGAGAGCTGCAAATTCAGAGAGAGGTAGGTTAGCATGAGTGAAGGGAGTTGAGGAATTGAAGTGGTTGATACCACTCCAGCAGTAACATGAAAAGATCTAGAGAAGGTAAAAGAGGCAAGAATCTTGGTGAAATAGGAGCTCTGAAGGAGAAAAGGTCTAATGTGCAGGGAAAAAAACTCATTTTCTTAATTTTTTTATTCATTCGCTGGGTGTTTGCCATCATAGGTAAGGCCAATATTTATTGTCCATCACTAATTTCCCTTGAGAAGTTGGTGGTGATACAACTTCTTGAACCACTGGGGTCCATCTGGTTTTTGTGCTCTCACAGTGCTGTTAGGCAGGAAGTTCCAAGATTTTGATCCAGCAACAAATGAGGAATAATTATATATTTCAAAGTCAGGATGGTACATGACTTGGAGGGAGACTTGCAAATGGTGGTGTTCCCATGGTCTGTCTGATGGTATATACAGCTGCACTGTGCACTGGTGGGGTGCTGATTACACAGGCTGCCTTGTATTGGATGGTGTCAAGCTTCTTGAGTGTTGTTGGAATTGCACTCATCCAGGAAAGTGAAGATTATTCCATCACACTCCTGACCTATGCTTTGACTGGCTTTAGGAAATAAAGTTGTGGGTCACTTATTGCAGTATTCCCAACTTCTGACCTGCTTTTGTATCCATTGTATTTATATGCTGGTCCAGCTAAGTTTCATTTCAAATTGACTCTTAGGATTATAATGGTGGGGATTCAGTGATGGCAAATATAACAGGAAGGTGATTACATTTGTCTTTATTTGAAATCGTCATTTCCTGACTCTTGTGTGGTGCGAACCTTACTTGCCACTAATCTGTCCAAGCCTGAATGCTCTTCCAGTCTCATTGCATGGACTTCTTAATTGTCAGAAGAGTTGCTAGTGGATTTCAGCACTCTGCAATCATCACTCTGACTTCATGAAGGAGGGAACTTCATTGATTGATCACCAGATTGATTCCAAGGATGATAGGGTTGATGTATGTAAGAGATTAAACAGTTTGGGCTTATACTCACTGGAGTTTAGAAGGATGAGAAGGGATCTGATCGAGGTATATAACATTTTAAAAGGGATTGATAAAGTAAACGTTGACCAAATGTTTCCTCTTATGGGGCAATCTCGAATGAGAAGTCACAGGTTTGTGTTGAAATGCGGTAGATTTAAAACTGAAGTGAGGGGCGACTACTCACACAGGGTGGTGAATTTGTGGGGCTTGCTTCCCCATAGTGCGGTGGAGTCTGAATCGTTGAATGGTTTCAAGAAGGGGATTGATATATTTCTAATAAAAAAGGGTAAGGGGACATGGGTAACAGGTGGGGAGGTGGATTTAAGACCAGGGAGAGATCAGCCATGATCTGATTGAATGGCGGAGCAGGCTCAAAGGGCTGAATTTGCCTACTTCTGCTCCTAATTCCTATGTTCCTATGGATGAAATAGCTGATGATGGGTTTATGGCTGAGGTGTTCTGCTGTGATGTACTGGAGCTGAGATGATTGACCTCCAACAACCATAATCTTTTTCCTTTGTGGTAGGTATTACAGGGAAATTGCGATGAGCCAACTCCGATGACACAAAATCTCAGTTATGTTGAAGTTGTCAACCAGTCCCATCAACAGAATGGCAAAGCCATAGAACGATACTTGGGGTAATCTGAAATTCTGCACCAGTAATTCTGGATTAGCCGAATTTCTCTATGTTTGTCATATAATGGCATTGAGCAATCAGACAGAGTTGAACCACACAAGAGCATGAAATCCAGAACTCAGGAAGCTGATGACCCTGAAGAATATGATGAATACCTGCCTGCTTGCCCACCTGTTTCCCTAACCAATGCTGCAAAGGCCATAGCGATCTCAGGGATTCTGCAGTGCAACACCAAAATACCTAAAACATGTTTGATTGCATGAAATATGGACTATATCACACATGTCCAAAGATAGTAAGCGGACAAGGATCACAGAGTGTTGTTCAGAGCTAACTCCTGACTTTTTTCCAATACAAAGCTCTGACCTTTTACAAGATCAGGCCATTGTAAGGTGTGAACAAATTGAATAAAGACTTTTTCACACATTTACTGCTTTACTGTGTTTTAATTTAGCATTTGTTTTTGACATAGGCATATCAGGTTGCATAGGGATGCATTCATGTGGGAATGAGGCCTTCTTCACTATCACAAAGCTCCTGTTAACACAAAGTTATGATGGATCCCCAGGACTCAACTCCTTGGGACTTTGTTGTACTTCAGCCTGAGGAAATTTAAATTGCCATCAATTCTACTAAGGTTCCTTTTTGCCACAGTTGCCCAAATGCTGCTTTGATATCAAGGGCAGTCACTCTCACTTAATCTCTGCAATTCATCTGTATTGTCTATACTTGAGCCAAGGCTGTATTGAGATCTGGAACCGAGTAGTCCAGCTGTGAATCAGTAAGCAATTTATTGGTGAGTAAGTGATATTTGTTAGAATTGTTGGTGGCATTTTTCACCACTCCATTGATGATTCAGATAATGCCAATGAGGTTGGTGGCATTTTTCACCACTTCTTTGATGATTCAGATAATGCCAATGAGGCAGTACTGGATTTGATTTGTGGTAGAAATCTGACAAGCACAGAAACTGGTAGAGGTACTCAGCAGACAACATCTGTGGAGGCAGAAATGTTTCAGGTTGATGATCTTCCATCAGTGCTGGAAAATATTACAGATGAAACAGGGTTTACATGGAATCACGAGCTTTCGGAGCGCTGCTCTTTCATTAGGTGACTCCTGTTGGACTTTAACCTGGTGTTGTGAGACTTCTTACAGGGCCTACCCCAGTCCAATGCCGGCATCTCCACATCAGGGTTTAAGCAAGTGCAGACATTTGGGAAGGAGGAATAAAAACCAAATGGGAAGGTCTATGTTGGGGTGGAAGGCAGGTGTGATTTCAGTGCCAAAACGATCTTGGGACAGGGCAAAACGGGATGGTGATGGGGCAAGTAAGGGACAAAAGATGTGATCAGAGGAGCTGTAAATGACAACAGCAGAATCATTACCAACAAATGTTGTCCAAAAACTTCGGAGCGGTGATGGAAACTGTTGAAATTGAGAAACTCTTGTTTCTCTCTGCCTTTTGTCTCTTGATCAAAAATTTTCACTAGAGTGTCCTTATCCATCTCTGACATATGATTCTGTTACATTACTATCGGGGTCAGAAGCAGTTCATCATGTGAAGTGCTTCCTCACCTAGAATTTTAACGGATTTCTATTGATTTAAGCAATGTTTGTTTGCATGGTAAATTTTGGTAATTATTTGCAGCAGAAGAACCCCAATGGGTTACATTATTGATAGGCCACCTAACCCCTCCAGGGTGAGTTTACAGCAGGCACGCAATCAATTTAAGCATTATTAGAGAAAACTAGTTCAAGAAAAGAATTTGGCTTTGTTTAAGTGATTATTAGCTTCTACTTCTATCTGTTTGCTAGATCCCCTCTCACTCTTTTCATGACTTAAGAACCCTTAAGCTTAGAACTCTTTTCAAGACTTAAGTTTAAGTTTATTTATTAGTGTCACAAGTAGGCTTATATTAACACTGCAATGAAGTTACTGAGAAAATCCCCTTGTTGCCACACTCCGGCGCCTGTTCGAGTACTGAGGGAGAATTTAGCATGGCCAATGCACCTAACCAGCATATCTTTCTGACTGTGGGAGGAAACCGGAGCACCTGGAGGAAACCCATGCAGATACAGGGAGAATGTGCAGACTCTGCACAGTCACCCAAGCCGGGAATTGAACCCGGGTCCCTCGCATTGTGAGGCAGCAGTGTTAACCACAGTGCCACCATGCATTCTTTTAATAAAAGATCACTGTCAAAAATAAAATGAATTGTGAAAAGGGCCCATTGCAATGGTAGCAAGTTAGACTGTTCAATAATCTCATCCATAATATGATACCTCCAACAAAGCAGTCTTGCTTCGTTCACTACTCTACTGGAAGTGCATTGTGCTTAATTATGCCTCAAGTCCTGAAGTAGGCTTGAACTCAATGACCTCCTGACACAGGTAACAGTATGACACTGCTAACCAGTATGAATCTGGTCAGTGAGGAATCAAGATATGCCTGATTACATTTCTGATTGATAAATTTTTAAAAATAAGCAAAATAACCTGTTTTTGGGCAAGTGATCTCAATTCCTGCATGCGCATGTGGATTTTAATCTTCTGTGGGTTTGCTGGTAAAATACCAAAACAAAAAGAACGTAAAATTTTGATCATTGTTTGTGTCTTACTTTCTTAGTTACTGATAGGGAGCAAATGTTTGCTTAGTACATATAAATGTTCCTGCGTTATGCAAGTATATACAAAATGGTTAATACGAAATAAATGCAAATTGTCAAAATAGTGTCATAGCAGCTAGTTAGCAATTGCTATTGCACAAAACTGGAGTATCTCAACTGGGGTATTATTTTTATATAATGAAGGACTGTGTTGTACTTGGTATAGTGCTCACGTCCTGATAAACCTGCAGATCCTTCACAATGAACAATGAACAATATCATAGGCAGTCCATGAGTATTTACCTAGGTGCAGAATTAGATTGAACTAATTATCAGACACAGCGATTGAAGTTGTATGCTCTTCGTCAGGCAAACATAAAAGTGGCACTGAGAAGGAAAAAAATAATGTTTAAGTATATTTTGGATAGAAGATACCATTATAGATGGAATTCAAATTATTTGCCTGTGTTAGAGATCCAATGACCCTACAATTGCTGGAATGACCAATATCCCATGATTTTCAGAGTGAAAAAGAAAAAAATACGAGTATTTATATTCGCAATCACTAGGTATCTCATAGCACTTTACAACCTATTAAGTACTTTTGAAGTATCGTCATTGTTGTGATGCAGGAAGAGCAACAGCTTTCTTCTTCTTAGCAGTCCCTTAGGATGACTTTCTTCATGCAGCGCAGGTGGCGCATGAAGGGTTGGGTAGATGAGTTGTTTGGAGGTTTGTGCATACTCTCTGATGCCCAGAGTTTGTCTCTGTGTTTTGCCAACGAGGTCTCTCAATGTGTTTGGCTTTGGAAGGTGTTGTCAGTCTTGTGCGAGACAGGTCCTGACCAAATGAACTGATTTTGGGTGGCTCGAGGCAGGGCATGTTAGCACAAAAAGATAGAAAATCGGAGAAGGAGTAGGCTGTTCAGCCCTTTGAGCCTCCTCTGCCATTCATTATGATCATGGCTGATCATTCAATTCAGTAACCTGTTCCACTTTCCCCCACATATCTTGTGATCCCTTTAGCCCCAAGAGCTTTTTCTAACTCCTTCTTGAAAACGTATAGGCCGGAATTTTACTGGGAATTGGAGTGGGTGAGGGGCGGACCATGAAAAGGTCCGTTGACCTCGTCAAGATTTTACAGTTTCTGGATGAGCGAGGCTGTAAAATCCCGCCCATAATGTTTTGGCCTCAACTGCTTCCTGTGGTAGTGAATTCCACAGGCTCACCACTCTTTGCATAAAGAGATTTCTCCTCATCTCAGTCCTAAATGGTCTACCCTCAGACTGTGATTCCTGGTTCTGGGCCCCCCTGCCATCGGGAATATCCTTCCTGCATCAACTCTCTCTAGTCCTGCTAGAATTTTATGTTTCTATGAGATCTCCCCTCATTCTTCTAAACTCCAGTGCATATATTCCTAACCAACTCAATCTCTCCACATACATCAGTCCCGCCATCCCAGGAATCAGTCTGGTAAACCTTTGCTGCACTCCCTCCATAATAAGAACATCCGTCCTCAGATAAGGAAACCAAAACTGCACACAATATTCCAGATGTGGTCTCACCAAGGCCCTGCATAACTGCAGCGAGACATTCCTGTTCCTATACTTGACTCCTCTGGCTATGATGGCCAACATAAAATTTGCCTTCTTCACCACCTGCTGCAACTACATGCTTACCATGCACATTCTCCTCTCTCAATCTATCGCCATTGAGATTTTAATCTGCCTCCCTGATTTTGCTATCAGAGTGAATAACCTCGCATTTATCCACATCCTCCATGCATTTCTTCACTCAACTTGCCCAAATCACACTGAAGCACTTCTGTATTCTCCTCACAGCTCACCCTCCCACCCAGCTTTATGTCATCCACAAACTTGGAGAGGCTAGGGCTAGGATGCTGCTGTTGGACCACCTTCCTTGTCACTGGATTTAGAGAACCTTGTGAAGAGTCCCAGTGTTCAGTGTGCAGATGATGTTTGTGTGTGCACTCACTCAGAAACTGAGCTCGAGTCGACTTCTTGTCTGAAGCATATAAGATGGGACTTCCATTAAACAGCTGGAAAACTTAGGTCCTCTTCTAAGCAGCTCCCAAACACCACATTCCCCTCCCCTCCTCCCCAACCTCCCCGCTGATTAACCTCAACAACAAGATACTGGAAAATGTGGAAATGTTTCCATATTTTGAGAGCCTCCTCTTGGTGAAGGCAGATATTGTTGATTAAATTCAGCATTGCCTTCAGTGTGCCAGCTCAGCCTTTGACTAATTGAGGGAAAGGGTATTTGAGGACCAGGATCTCAAACCTGAGACTAAGGTGATGGTTTACTGACCAGCAGTGATCACTGAGCTCCTGTACGCTTTGGATGACATACTACAGGCACATCAAAGCACTGGAGCAGCAGTAATGCAACAGCCACTCCGAACAGTAAGTGATAATGGCAAGATAGTCTGTTTTTAGAAATAAATATTGGTCAGAATACCAGGAATAACTCATTTGCTTTCCTTTGAAATAGTGCCAAATGGGATCCTTTTCATCTACTGCAGCAGACAAATGGGGCCTCTGTTTAACATTTCATCCAAAAAGATGGGACTTGTGCCAGAACTGAAGGCGTGCTGCACTGCCGGAAGATCAGCTTTGAATTTTGTGCTGAAGTCCTGGAAGTGGGACTTGAACTTGGAACATTGTGATTTAAGAGACAAGCGTTCTTCTAAATGAACTGCAGCTGAAAGTGGGGGCGGGGCGGGGTGGGGGTGGGAGGGGGGGGGGAGGGAGTGGGGAGCAGCACCAGGGGTAAATGGAATTTTGTCCTTCATTGCGAGAGGGATGGAGTTTAAAAACAGCGAGGTTATGTTGCAGCTGTATAAGGTGCTGGTGAGGCCATACCTGGAGTACTGTGTACAGTTTTGGTCTCCTTATTTGAGAAAGGATGTACTGGCGCTGAAGGGGGTGCAGAGGAGATTCACTAGGTTGATTCCAGAGTTGAGAGGGTTGGCTTATGTGGAGAGACTGAGTAGATTGGAGCTATACTCATTGGAATTCAGAAGAATGAGGGGAGATCTTATAGAAACATATAAGATTATGAAGGGAATAGATAAGATAGAAGCAGGGAAGTTGTTTCCACTGGCGGGTGAAACTGGAACAAGGGAAACATGGCCTCAAAATAAGGGGAAGCAGGTTTAGGACTGAGCTGAGGAGGAACTTCTTCAGCCAAAGGGTTGTGAGTCTGTGGAATTCCTTGCCCAGTGAAGCAGTTGAGGCTACCTCATTGAATGTTTTTAAGGCAAGGATAGATACATTTTTGAACAGTAAAGGAACTAAGGGTTATGGTGAGTGGACGGGTAAGTGGAGCTGAGTCCATGAAAAGATCAGCCATGATCTTATTGAATGGCGGAACAGGCTCGAGGGGTCAGATGGCTCACTCCTGCTCCTAGTTCTTATGTAAACTAAATTTCTTGAAATATCACTTCAAAATGTTGTGTCGTGCATCAGCATCCCTTTCTCAAGATGGCAATGTTCCGTAAATGGATAATAGGGCCCTCTCTCTCTGCATGCTCTTAGAGAAAAAGATACAAAAGTCTTAGGTCATGTACCAACCGACTCAAAAACAGCTTCTTTGCTGCTGCCATCAGATTTTTGAATGGACCTACCTCATATTAAGTTGATCTTTCTCTGCACCCTAACTATGACTGTAACACTATATTCTGCACCCTTTCCTTCTCTACAGTATGCTTTGTCTGTATAGTGCACAAGAAACAATACTTTTCACTGTTATAAAGTTTATGAAACTTATTTATTAATGTCACAAGTCAGCTTAAATTAACACTGTAATGAAGTTACTGTGAAAATTCCCTAGTCGCCACACTCAAGCACCTGTTCGGGTACACTGACGGAGAATTTAGCATTGCCAATGCACCTAACTGGGATGTCTTTTGGGCTGTGGAAGGAAACCGGAGGAAACCCACGCAGGCACGGGGAGAAGGTGCAGACTCCACACAGTGACCCAAGGCCGGGAATGGAACCCGGGTCACTGGCGCTGTGGGTTAGCAGTGTTAACCACCATAATGCCCTAATACATGTGACAATAATAAATCAAAAATCAAATCAAATTGCCACTCGGCTGCCTGCCACTCCAGAGCTAACCTCACCGCAGCTTCAGGCAGCAGCAACTTGCTGGAGAGAGAGAGGCGGGGGGGGGGGGGGGGGGGACAGGCTCCTTCCCCCTCGCTGCTGATTGGCGCGCGGCAAACAGCCACATTCCAATTCTGTCCGGGGAGGGGCGGGGCTCCGGGTGATTGACGGGCGCTGCGGACGTCACGCGCTCATTGACAGGCTGGGCTCGGCTCTTGCGTGGTTGCAGCCACGCTGGGTGTGCGGGCAGAGAGAGAGAGAGAGACGTTTGCTGCAGACTGCACTGGGGATCGTGGCAATTTCCTTGGCGGAAGATAGATATATATATCATAATATATATATTTGAAATTATTATTCTTTAAGAATGGGCGTTGAAATCGAGACAATATCTCCAGGAGACGGTAATTCTGCAACTGGAAAGGGCATTTATTTGTGCTTTAACTGGGCTTTGCATTGTGGCAAGCAGCCTTGTCTCAGTAGTCTAGACAAATTTGGTAGCAATGCAGTGTGTGTGGATTTTTAAATGGCATTTGCTGACAGCTGCGTAAAGGCTAGTACTGTACTATAATGGAGAGATAACGACTGTGCGATTTCGCTCTGTCTGGATTTTCATTAGTAATGTTGTTGCCCCTGTAAGTATCCGTTCTGAAGGGAAATGGTTAGGCGTGTTCACATTTTACTGATTCTACAAAGCCTGTGCCTGAAAAAGACATTTGAACTTTAGTTCCGGCAGCAGAAATCAAAATCCTCCAAAGGCTTAAAGCCTGAAGCTAAGCACTCGCTGTGAATTACTCTCAAAATGTAAAACCGTAGATCGAATGTAAAAGGCAGTCTAACATTTGAGCAACTAATTTGACACCATTTTTCTTTTGAAAGTTAACGTGGTTTTTGTGCAGTCCTCAAACCGTTATAGCATCTAGTTGTCCCACCTATTACAAAGAAATGTGGTTTACTCTAAACATCAAATGCATTAATTTAATGTCTTTTTGTTTTAGGCAGGACATTTCCAAAGAAAGGACAGACATGTGTTGTTCACTATATAGGTAATGTATACAATGAATCATACATTTTCAATTTGATACAAAACAGAATGTCACCAGTGGGAGGTAATGGGCATTGCAGCTTTCTGGAGGTAGTGTCTATGGTGGTGATTTCTGAATCTATTTCAGTATAGAATACAGTAGTGGGGACTTGAATTTACAGTTGCTCCCACACACAGTTCTTGATTTTGACTATGCGACCATGGCAGAATGCTGAGAGGCTGCCAGGTGCATTCTCTCAGGGAAGAAGGGAAGATTGTGGGAAGAGTTGCTCTCAGCTGCTCTTGTGTACCTCTTGGCTGCTGATCTTAGAATGGCTGGCATAGTCCCAGGAGCAGTTCACTCATCCAGCCGGAGATAGTGCATGGCATGAGGCGATGCAACAAAGGAGAAAAAATGCCTGAAGGGAGAGGGAGTCTTGTTAAATATGTGTACAGGCAACATGACTGAGCAAACTATTAATGCCACAGGTATTGAATTTTGCTGTGTGAAAGTGTTGTGTATAATTCAAATTCTATGCATCTCAATTAATGCAACTGTGGTGGTAAGCAGAACTCAATGTCTCGAGGTAAAATAGGTTACCGATTGGTGTGACTTTAAAAAAAAATATCATCTGTGAACATTAACTGCTACAGTGCTGTTTCTTTTCTGTTCATAACATGTAACTTTGTAAAAGTCAAAATAGCAATCTAAATTAAATAGGTGATAAATATACAAAATATGAGCATAGACTGCTACATTGCTGTTTCCTTTGTGTTGCATAACCAAAATTTCGAACTGAATGGAACAGTTCATAGAACAAATACATATACAACATGATATAAAATTGAAGTGATTACTTCCCAATGATCCAGCGTACAGTAATTCAGCATTGAAGCATCTATAATGCTATTGCAGCAGTTTTACAACGGGCATAGTGGTTTACGGAACAACAATATACAATAGTTTGATGTACTTCTTGATGTAATGCAAATCTTTTCTATGTTGGCTAAGTATGTTAACCAATGAGATCTTTCTAGCATGTTTTAGCATTTGGCACATAACCTTGGAAGTGTCTTCATTCATTTTGGAAAGATAGTCTCATCAGGTAAGCTACTGCTTTCCGATGAGCTGTAAAATTAATGATTGTAGTCTCGTCTGGCTCACTTCTTTCTCTACTCTGTTTTGCCATCTGATCTTAAATCTTGGAAAATTTTGGTCAAAAGTCACTTCCCTTTATCAAATTCCTTTTCTATAGAATTGAAAAATGGATATTAAATAAAAGGACAACACACTCTGAACCTTCCATGGAGTGTCAGAAGGATTTCCCAGCATCTCATGTTGTACACAAATCTCCAGTCAGGTTAGCTCCAAGATGACAGCTCATGATTGGTGATTTGAACCAATTTGTTTCTCTGAAGTTTTGGTAATCTCTTAGCTGGGCCAAGCAGATCTGACATATCCTAGTCTGATTCATTTTTGGGATCTGAGTGGGATTGTTACTAGATGTTGGCAGTCTTGTAAACTAACACTGAGTTAGTTGTACAATTTTAGCTGGTTAAAATTGAGTTGTACCCCTCTGCACTTGCCCTGCTCTTGCTAACCCGGGCTTAAAATCTCTGATGAGAATCGGTTTATTAACTTGTTTCTCGTGTAGTTGAATGAGGGAGGAAAGTTGGTCAGCTACCCTCAGAACACCTTGAATAGTGCCACAGGATCTTTATTTCTACCCAAATTAGCAGACAAGTACCTAGGTTTAACATGGTCATCCAAAAGACACCATTTCTGGTATCGTGACGCTACTTAGATGTTATGACATTTTGTGCTAAAGTCCTTTCATCCATCAACACTGGAGTAAATTGACAGCATTTCTGGCAGCATCTCTGGAAAAGTCACAGACGTGAAATGTTGAGCAGAATTCTCCCAAAAAATTCTAAGTGTTGAATTTCCGGGAAAACTGGAGCAAGTGAAGTTGGTTTTTTTTCAGTGGGAGTTCAGACTAGAATCTCTCTCCCTCTCTGTGCACTGCAGAGGCCATCAGCATGAATATAATTAGATTTCAGGGGTGGGGCCTATTCCCATCTGGGAGGCTGAAACCAGCATGCGTAGTGGCCCCGAACTGTCAGCCTTCCATTTGCTCAATCGCTGGCCAGCCCTGCGATTCCCACAATGCTGCCCCCCCAACCTCCCCCCACGCCCTGATCGTGGCCCCCGACCATTCCCAAGTGAGCCTCAGCCCCCTCCTCCCCCACAGTGCAGACACCCACCACGGCAGACCTCCCCCACCCCCCACTGCCCCGCCCCGATCGCTGGCCATTATCCTGCCCCCATCGATCCCAATGGCAGGGTGACAATGGGACCTGTCCACTGATTGCCCTGTAGGCTCTGCCCCCATATGCTTCATGCCGTTGGCACTGTCCCACGCCTGTTGGGCATTGCCAAGGTGCCCCCTGGGCATTGGCACTTTGCCCCTTGGGCAGTGCCAGAGGGCCCAGGCTGGCACTGCCAGGTTGCCCATGTCCAAGAGGCACCACCGCCCGCCCGACCCCCTGAGGGGTCCAGATTGCCCCCCCCCCCTTCACTCTAGTAAGGTCGGGCCGCTAGTTGCCTGAAAATGGGGAGCTAGTGTAATCTCCAGTGGAGTGTAGAACTCTGGTGGGGTGGGAGAGGCTAGTGGGCCCGGAGAATTCAGTCCTGCACCTGCTAATCTCATTTAAATTGTAGGGAAATGACTTTTTAAATCATTTGTGTCTTTCCACCAATTTCCGGTGCAGAGCAGGCCGTGCCAAAAATCCAGCTCTGGGTGAGACAAGCACGGTGCGAACGCTCGCGGGAACCCTGTGAATTGGCCAACGTGCGATTCTCCCGGCCCGCTGTGCTAAAAAATTAGCACAGCAGGATGGGGGAATTGTGACTCTGTTTCTCTCTCCACAGATCCTGTCAGAGCTGCTAAGTATTTCCAGCATTTCCTGTTGTTGTTTCAAATTCCCAGCATGCGCAATATTATGGTTTTGTACGGCTTAAATTGGTCATATTACACATTGTCTTTTGTTTCTTTTTGTTGCTTTCCTCTGTGGGGTGTTGTCAGTCTTCTCCTGTACAAGGAGTAGTTCTGAAATCTTTATGGCTGTAGTGTGTGAGCACCTAATGAGGGCAGGACCTTGGATCAAATGCTTCTTGGGATTGATTGGATATCTTTCTCACTTTGTTCAAGTCTCAGTTGAGTAATAGCCATGTGGGACTGAGAGTTCCAGTACATGTAGGAGCTTTGGACTGAGAGGTGAGGAGGCTGTTGTGGTAAGAGAAATAAAATTGATAAGGAAAAACAGTAACAAAACTTTTTGATCTCTTTGCCATTGACTTTTATCTTTATAGCTCAAAGCAATTCTTCTACTTGTCACATATGACAATGCTCTTCTGTATCATTAAATCATTTCATCTGATGCCCGTTTTGCATTCTTAAAATTTACTAAATGGTTCTGGATGTCACTTGATGCTTCTTGAAGCTTAATTTTCTCTGGCAAATTTAGTGGTTTCAGTGGAAAAATTGTATGGTAGTGAGTTGTAGAGATAAGAAATGTTTCCATATTTTAATCCTGGACTCTTGCAGTAGCAGATCTTGGCTAGAACAGCTTTGGAAGCACTGCAACTGTTAATTGATTGCAACATCTACTACTGGCACAATTTTTCTGCAGTCAATTGCACTCCTCAAAGTAATGGTCAGGACTTTACTGAGCAATGACAGCAAAGACTTTTTTTTCTTCGACTATTTTCTATCACAGGAACTTCCCCCTCCACTAGTCAGTGGCATAGACTGAGCCAGTGTAGTATGACATATTTCTTGCAGTACAATATAAAATAACATGGCCATCCTGACACGCTGACTGGGCTCAGCATCAATTTGCAAGCCACCTGAATCGAGGTGCCATTGGAGAATTCGGAAAATGGAAACCAGGGGCAGAATTTTTTCATCCCGCTTACCACAGGAATCGTAGCAGGTGGGGGTATGCATAGCATGCAAAAGTTCCGTTACCCTCGGGCGGGAATTTCTGGTCTTGGGGGTGAGCGTAGCTGGAAAATCCCGCCCCAGATCTTTTGTCATACGGAGAAGACTGAACCTGCCTTGTAAAACAGTGTGCACCTGGCTTAAAGGCACATGGTGGCATGCAGTACAGAGAGGATTGTTTGCCATTACTTGCTGAAAGTCAAGATTCTAATGTAAAAATCTTCTGGCCTCAGTGCCCTGGGCTAAGAAGAGAAAAATTCAACCAGAGATTTAATTATTTTTGTCTGGCATCTGCTGAGAAGAGTATGCTGGTAGGCCAAAGCTCAGCTATGATTGCTCCACAGTTAAATAGTATATCTAAGATTACACCTATGAAATGGACATCTCATGACTAAATTATGTTTTATCGCTCCTTATTTTTAGTTTAATTGATTCACTGAGGTAGCAGGGGTCAGACATTAATATTGAAAAATATGCTCTAAAGGATCGCTTATGAATTCCAGCCTTTATTGGTTGCATAATTTAGAACACACTATCTGTGCTTATTCAGGGCTTTTTTTAATAACATTGTTTTTGAAATAATGGCCAACGTTTTCCAAAGTGAAATAAGCCAAGTGCAGCAATGAGACCAAATTATATTGCAGTCCAATTTCCTTTTCCTCTAAAGGGAACCTTACCTCATTGTTTCAGACACCATCTAAGTTAAATTCCTTGTGCAGAATTTATAGAGAATCTGAATTACTGCAAAATGGCAAAGGGCACCGATACATGGGGCTCCTGCACTTGTTCTGGTTTTAGGTTGTTCAGATTCAAATTGCAATGACCTGGAATCAAGTACATAATGGTTGCTAAAGTAGTTCATGCTATAACCTTGCACACTTAATCCCAGATGCTCGCTCATACCCAACAGTCGTACATGGCACTATAGATAAGACCATAAGATAAATGAGCAGAATTAGGCCATTCGGCCCATCGAGTCTGCTCCGCCACTTGATTATGACTGATATATTTCTCAACCCCATTCTCCCGCCTTTTCCCCGTAACTCTTGATCCACTTACCAATTAAGAAACTATCAATCTCAGTCTTAAATACACTCAATGGCTTGGCCTCCACAGCCTTCTGTGGCAATGAATTCCATAGATTCACCACCCTCTGGCTGAAGAAATTCCTCCTTATCCCAGTTCTAAAGATCATCCCTTTACTCTGAGACTGTGCCTTCGGATCCTTATCTCTTCTACTAATGGAAATATTTTCCCCATGTCCACTCTATTCAGTATTCTGTAAGTTTCAATGAATTCTCCCCTCATCCTTCTAAACTCCATCGAGTACAGACTCAAATGGGTGTTTTTCTAGTTGGCGATCAGTGACTAGTGTGCCTCAAGGATCAGTGTTGGGACCGTAATTGTTTACGATTTACATAGATGATTTGGAGTTGGGAACCAAGTGTAGTGTGTCAAATTTGGCAGATGACTTTAAGATGAGTGGCAGAGCAAAGTGTGCAGAGGACGCTGAAAGCCTGCAAAGGGATATAGCTAGCTTAAGTGAGTGGGCAAGGGTCTGGCAGATGGAGTACAATGTTGATAAATGTGAGGTCATCCATTTTGGGGAATAACAGCAAAATGGACTATTATATAAATGGAAAAAAATTGCAGCATGCCGCTCTGCAGAGGAACCTGGGTGTCCTTGTGCATGAATCACAAAAAGGTGGTTTGCAGGTGCAGCAGGTAATTAAGAAGGCAAATGGAATTTTGTCCTTCATTGCTAGAGGGATGGAGTTTAAAAACAGCGAGGTTATGTTGCAGCTATATAAGGTGCTGGTGAGACCACACCTGGAGTACTGTGTACAGTTTTGGTCTCCTTACTTGAGAATGGATGTACTGGCACTGGAGGGGGTGCAGAGGAGATTCACTAGGTTGATTCTGGAGTTGAGAGGGTTGGCTTATGAGGAGAGACTGAGTAGACTGGGGCTAAATTCATTGGAATTCAGAAGAATGAGGGGAGATCTTATCGAAACATATAAGATTATGAAGGGAATAGATAAGATAGAAGCAAGGAAGTTATTTCCACTGGCAGGTAAAACTAGAACTAGGGCGCATGGCCTCAAACTAAGGGGGAGCAGATTTAAGACTGAATTGAAGAGGAAATTCTCCACACAAACGGTTGTGAATCTGTGGAATTCAGTTGAGGCTACTCCATTGAATGTTTTTAAGGCAAGGATAGATACATTTTTGACCAGTAAAGGAATTAAGGGCTATGGTGAGCGGGCAGGTAAGTGGAGCTGAGTCCACGAAAAGATCAGCCATGATCTTATTGAATGGTGGAGCAGGTTCGAGGGGCCAGATGTTCTTATGTTCTTATGTTCAAAGTCCTCAAATGTTCCTCATACATCAAGTCTTTCATTCCCGGGATCATTCTTGTGAATCTCTTCTGGACCCGCGCCAAGACCAACACATCCTTCCTTAGATGTACTGCAGTAAAGAAAGCAGCAGGAGCAATAACACCATCCTTCACCTCTTGCCCATGTAAGGTAAAATATGAAATATGGAAAATAATGTTGCTCTGAACCTTATAAACAATTCCTTACTTTTGAACAAAAACTGAATATGAAGAGTACCCGTATCTATTGGAGTATTTATAAAAGAGTGATTTCCTATTTTAGTGTAACGTCAATTTCTTAAATTAACTCATTCATGGATGCAGGCATCTCTGGAATGGTAAACATTTATTACCCACCGTTAATTCCCGTTGAGAAGGTGGGGTGGTGAGCCGCTTCTTTAATCCAACTGAATGGCTTGCTGGCCCATTTCAGTTGTTAACTACATTGGTGTGGAACTGGGGTCCCATAGGCCAGACTGAGTTTAGGATTAAGGAGGCAGCTTTCCTTCCCTAAAGTACCAGGTGCATTTTTACCCTAATCTGGTGGTTTCCTGGTCACCGTTACTGATGCTAGAATTTTATTTTAATTAATTGAATTTAAATTTCCCAGCTACCATGGGAATTTGAGCTCTTGCCTCAAAGTCCAGGCTTCTGGATAACTAGTTCAGTGACATAATCCTTAAATACAATTGTTATACAGCTCTTATTGAAAATTTCCATAAAACTTTCAGGCAAAGCAGGAATGCAAATTTTTGTAGTAATGTACCTTTGTATAACTTCCCAAATGTGGAAGCACAGGTTCTGGTACCACATTGCTGATTGCAATTTTGTGTCTCAATTAAATGGTTATTCCTCATGTATGAGCCTCAAAAGACTTTTGGACAAGCGACTTTCGGCAGGATTCAATAGATAGTAATTGGGAATGGCACATCTAATGATTCTACCTCTCCCAAGGGGTCCAGTGTAGTATCCTAAATACATCCTAAAGCTGTGCTCAAGATAGCAAACCTCTGGTAGACTTGGGATCAAAGTTGCGACTTTTTATTCCACATGTCTTCATGCTACATCGAAGAGTACTTTTATCCACATGACCATCAGGCTGCTGCTTTTTGATATGCTTGTACATAAAGTACATTTTGATATGCTTCTCTTTAAAGATCATTTTTTTCTCTTTGGATTCAAAAAGTTTGCTTCGTTCTCTGCCTGACTAGAATCGAAAATAGTAAAAATTAACCATTCCCTGCTGTAATGCTTTAATAGTTTATCAGACTTTGGCGTGCAGTATGCAATTCATAAAAAGGAATCTTTGGTAGTCATTCAGATATGGGCTTGACCTTGGGTTAGAATCGTAGAATAGTTCCATACATAACTGTGATCTCAATCACTTATTGGATTTTTACCAGCTTGATCATTGACTTTCTGTCATCAGATTCTAGCTTCCTTTTGAAATGGAGATATTGGGAATTGTATATGTACACATCTTGATCAAGACTTTTCTGTGGTCAGTAATGCTTCTAACTGATAAGTTAAGCAGTTGTTCATCTGATTTGATCATTTGTGTTCAGTTGTTGTCACCCTCCATAAATTCTGATTGTTACTTGGGAACGTTTTATTGGATAGTTAACAAACTTAATCAATGATTTTTCTATTGTAAGAATGGTCCCATAATAGAACTCTTGAATCAATCCCTTCATCTACAAGCAATAAAGGCCCACATCTAATTTTCAATCGTAGCAGGTTTTCACAATCTTTTGAAAGCTGTTTCCGCTCTTTCAGATTTTCAACCTATTACTAAAGTAGGTACAATGGAAATTTGCTTGTAAATGCCATCCATTGAAAGCATATGGGTTAATGCTTTTTATGAAATTTTCCCTCGTGACTATTTAAATGCAGTCATTAACCCAAATAAAATAAATGGTCACATTTTTGCATAAAGGAAATATAAAGTGAACATGTTAAATAATAAGCTCCCACAATAATTACATTCAACCAAGTCACATCATTTAGTTTAAAAATGAACCCTTTATCAGATTTAGTGACTTCAGCCATTCATCTGCAGTTGCCTTTTGAAAATGGTGCAAAAGGGAATGAATGCTATTAACCCGAAGACTATTAGCAGGTGGAAGGAAATGACTTGCATTGGAGTACCTGGGTTTGCATTTTTTTTGCAGCTCACCCACTGTTTTACGTCAAGATTGATTCTTAGTAAAATAAAACCAATTACTTTTATGGCAGTTCCTTGGGAACATTCAAGAATTCATACTGTAAAGGTACATTAGTCCGGCTGTACAACATGCTGTGAAGTTTCATTATCTTTCACAGTTCTCAGCATAAGGTTTATGCTTAGTTTAGTACTTGCAGGGATTTGGGAAGATTTGAAGAATGTATATTTATTATGTGGTGAGGATAATTTTCCTTATTGCAAGTATAAGAACCATTTATTTTCAAATAATTAGAATTTAATTGTCGACAGTAGGTATTGTAGTAGATGGTCTTTGAGATGTGTTCAACAGCCCAAGTTAGAATTTTTATTTTGTTGCAATATACATTTCGTGATTCAGCTTCCATTATTTTGTGAGGCAAGCCAGTGTGCCTACAGAAGCTGCTGTTTGTTAATGTAATTAGACAAAATTGGTTTCTTCCAGTATCATTAATTTTACATCTGATATAATGTGAGAACCAAATACTGAACAATATGTTGCATTTTAACTTGGAGCAGCATAGGCCCATATTTCTCACTGTGTAAACGAAATCTGTTCACTTTCATAATTTCCCTTGCTGTGTCAATCCCCTGAAGTGATTTCTTCCCGTTTGATAAATACTGATATGCAAGTAATAAATATCCAAGCAAAACAAATTTTGTAAGGTGTTTGTTAATGCCGGTAATGTGTTGATTTTTGTTTTTGCATAGAGACAGTTTGTCCTTTCCACAAACGAGTCTTGCAAACAACTCGAGTCTTGCCAGACCTGACAACAATTTTCAAATAGAGGCTCAGCTTTGAGGTATTTCTTCTTCTTGGGTGTAAGAGTGAGGGGGAAAAATATTAAACCATCTTTATAAACCAATTAAAAAGCAGTGGATATTTAGTTCAATGGTTTATCTTCAAATGTACACAAGTCTTCAAATCCTCCAAAAGCAATCTAAACCCAAAGGAAGCAGACTACACATTTCTAATCGTTTTTCAGTGCCAGAAAGGTTAACCGGAAATTATTAACACTTTTAATCACACATTTAGAGAGTACTTAGATTGAAATGAACAAGACTTAGTTTCTTTGGTGAATTTAGATTGTATTTAACTTGCAGAATGTTTCTGTGGTGAAGCTGACAATGAGATTGCAATGAGTGCAAAGCTAATGGTAGAGTGGTGCATCTGTGTCAGCAACTTACGGATTTCCACATTTAAACATGCGTCTTCCCTCCCCTGAAGTTTCTGTAGAATTTACACAGAAATAACAAGAGTCCTCCAAGTTGCTCTTGCTTTGACAGCAAATAATGGTCAGAATATATAAATCATCAATATGTTCTACAATACAGTGTAGAAAGGCACTGATTATCATACTTGTGCATTTCAAGTAATGTCGTGTAATCATGTTTCATGGCTCAACTGTATTGTCCCTTGCATCGCATTTCTGCTGTATATTTAGCTTGACAGCAATAAGAAATGCAATAACTGTGCTTTATTTGTAAAATATGTTTTTGCTTCTTAAATCAGGAACAGGCAGTAGAACTTGCAAAACAAGTGCTCACACATTCATGGAGTGAAGCTTTAATCTGTGACATTTTGCTTTATGCTCAAGGTCCTTCCGAAGTTTCAGTTGCTTTCTCACTCATTTTGGCAGCATAGCCACACTTACTTCAAAGCAACTGTATTCATTTCTACCGATCATAAAGAATAATACTATCATTAGTTGTGGATTTTATGCATCACACAATCACATTTTTGTTTACTTACACATCATCTAGCAACTAAACCAATTGTGGATTATTGGAGAATTGCTGATAAGCAGCTACCTCTTTTCAAGATCTGCAAAGTTATACCCAGCAGGATTGGGTGTCTCATTTTGTGGAAAGGAGAATGCTGTGAGCTGACCTAATAGAGGTCTTTAAAATTAGGAAATGTTTTGATAAAGTGAACAGAATGCCAAATTTTCATTGGGCTGAGGAGGTGGAGCTGGAGGCAGATGTGCTGACATTTCCTGCTGCCTGCTAGCATTCAGGGCTGCTGGCATGTTCCTACTTCCATCATATTTTCATGGAGGCTACTTTAGTTTGGGGTGCTGGGGGTGGAGGGGAATGGTGGCTACCGGTCCACCGGAGGTGAGTAGCCAGTTCCTGGGGATGGGTTGCCGCTCTGCAACAATGGCCACTTTTTTATTTTAAAATGTCTAACGTCTTCAAAGGCTGCCTCCATCTTGAAATGCCTGCTCATATGCCTACCTGCATTGACAAAGCCCACCTCTTCTGATGGGGCTGCTGGCGGCATTGAGCCTTCAGTGTTCTGATTAGCTATCCAGTTATGGAGACCTCCCTGCCATCTTTAATTGGACAGGCCGTCCGGGGGTGAACTTTTAAATGACTGCATCAAATATCCTTCGGGGCCCCACAGCCAGCATTTCCAGGTTCCGGACCTGCATTTTATCCCGGTGGCAAAATCAGGACCCGGGAATGAAAATCCAGCCCAGAGCGTTTTCCCTCACAGGCAAGGGCAAAATCAGAAACTAGAGCCTTTAGTACAGGATGGTCACTAAGAGATCCATTAGGAAATTCAGACTCCTTTCTTCAGAAAGTGGTGGGAAAGTGGAACTCTCTCAATATTTTCAGTGAGTTGATATGAGAAAAAATCTTCCATACGGCAAGTCGTTGGGGTCAGGAATGCACTGCCTGAGGATGTGGCGAAGGCAGGTTCCATTGAGGTATTCATGAGGGAATTAGACAATTATTTGAAAAGAAACAATGTGCAGGGTTTTGGGTAAATGAAGAAGCAAGGCACAAGGTAAAATGCTTATTTGAAATGAAAAGAGCCATAACAGACACGATTGGCTGAATGGCTATCTCCTGCACTGTAACAGTTCTGTAACATTAGTAGTTGGAACAAATAATGCAGATGCATTCAAGTGGAAGCTGGATAAGCAGATAAGAAAGAAGCAGTAATGTCAACATCACCAACTTATCAGTGGACTAACTTCTTAAAAATCATAAGATTTGATATAAAAGCTGAGTTTTTCAAAAATGAACAAATAAAGGCAAAATACTGTGGTTGTTTGAAGTCAAATAAAAACAGAGACTGCTGGAAAAAACTCAGCAGGTGTAGCACCATCTGTGGAGAGAAAAAATGTTAACATTTCGAGTCTATATGACTCCTCAGAACAAATCTAGATTGATTGGTTCATACAACTCAATAGTCGCTTACTTAACCCAAAACACATCAAAGCACTTGACACCCAAATGGAGGGTGATATCGTTTTTGTAATGAGGCCTAATTTCAGTGACCAACAAGCGGTCAATCACCCATCGTAACCAGCCATTCTAAAGCAGCCTATTTTTCTGTCTTCTAATTTCTGTCTTCCAATTTCTGGTTGGATATTCTTCAGACATCTTTGCAAAGCAGGATGTTGGTCACAAAAATTGGGCTTCGTTACAAAAACTATCATGCTTGCAAATGAAGAATCCAGTGCCGGATTTAGGGCCTCGTTGGGAAACTGGACTGCAGAGACCTCAGGGCTGCTCACACCAATTGGAATGTTTCTTGGAAGGCTTAATGTCTTTCCTTTGTGGGAGTATTCCCCAATGAGGGTCTATGAGAACTCTCCCTAGAAAGAGTCAGCAGTCTTCAACCCCTGTCTTTCCATTTCCTAACCCAAATCTCTCTTTCTCCATGGACCCCTCCCAAAACCAATCCTGGCCCTAGAAGAGCCGCACCTGCCCGTCCAGCACCAGGTTTTCCCTAGGTGTATAAACAAGCCTGGTATTCCACATCTCCATCCCCACCCTATTCGGAACTCCTTAACTGCTTTGTGCATCAGAGTTAAGTGTTCCAAATAGGCCGAAAGCTCACAGAATCTTTGTCTCCAACTGCAGTACAATCTTTGGGACCATGTGCTGTGTCACCCAATAGCTCCAGCAGAATGTCAGCACATGCAAAGTACCTCATTGTTTTGTTGAGCTTAAAGTGACAATGTTTTCACGTGCCCACTTTGAGTTTCATCTCTGGTCCACGCCATGTGCTGAAATGCGAGTTATCAGATCCACATGAGCAACCCTGCAATAGATGTGCATGCAGGGAAGGAAGGACAATATAAAAATCCTTGAGTTTTCAGAGCCCGAAAGGGAGAGAAGCTGAATTTAAGTGAGAAATTGCATTACTTGTGATTAATTCATGAGTTAGCATGTTAGAAAAACAGAGGCTTGTGTTGATAATAGCTGAGGAAGGATGGGGGAAGGCTCAAATGGAGACTAAATGTCAGCAAGGATTGGTTGGACTGAAAGCTTCTGCAACACAGTTCAATGTAAAAGCATTGTGATGCCAGTACAGGACTATCTTGGATGACTATGGAATATTTTGAGCAATTTAATTTAAAAATGTCAGCATGAAGGCAGCAACTTTGGTGAGATATACTATTGATCTGAGGTGTTGCTGAAATGAGCATGGGAATCAAATAATCCTCAGTTGAGTACCAGGCAAGGCTGCAGCTTTTGTGGTTTAATTTCTGCGTTGGAGTTATTCTCAAGTTGTGGACTTTTCTTTTAAGTTTCTTTCATGCTTTATGGGTTTCTGAGCTGTGGTCGATTTGCTTGACAATCAAAATAGCTTTGACTTGAACAAAACAGATCTTAAAATTATATTCTCTGGTGTCATGCTTGTAGCAAAAGAGATGGAATCTTGGTCTGAAAATCAGTGTTTCCAGATGTCAAACACAGTATTTGTCTATGCGGTCTGTTTTCCTCATTGTATTTTATTTAATCAAAAATCAAAAATTTATTAATGGTTTGGGAAGTATAAAACTGAGTTTCAGTGGAGGTATTTGCTGATTGGGTGAGATTACCAAACTAGTGAGGCGCAAATATGATGAGCTTGATGTACTGTCCTGTTCATAAATGAAAAGCGTTGAACTTGAAAAGTGGAAAATAATGACTAGTAGGTTGAGTGGCACAAGTGGTTAGCACTGCTGCCTCACAGTCACCGGGTTGAATTCCAGCCTCAGTGACTGTCTGTGTGGAGTTTGCACATTGTCAGTGCAGGCTCGATGGGCTGAATGGCCTCCTTCTGCACTGTAGGGACTCTAAATCAAATCAATGTCGTAGACCCCAGACACATTGAAAATGTATTACAGCATACAAATGACCTATTGATCATCGTTGCTGTCTAAAATAGGAAGTTCAGGAGTCGTCTTTACTTTTGAGTCCATTATTAATTTGAAACCATGTGAGCACTGAAATTCTCAAGTTACTCATGCAGGCACCTGCATGCACTGAAGATCATATTTTCATGAATGCAAGTATAAGTAATCAGAGTGGGTCAAGAAATGAGTATATGGAACATAAATTAATGATGCTTGAGGTAACCGTAGCATTAGATCCTAGACTTTTGGTAATAGATTGACTATAAACTATACTGACTGTTTTAACAATGCAGAAAGTAAATTTTAAAAATTGTGTTGCATAGCTACAGGTAACTAACTGTCTCTTTGAAATCAAATGCTGAAGTTGCATCTGACCTTGATGAGACTGTATCTGAAGGACTTTGTTTATTTTGGTTTCTTTACTCCAGGGTTTATATAGAGCAGTTGATTAGAGTTCAAAAGGTACCTGTGAGATGTTCCATAAGTTATGAGGAAAGCTTGTCTCCTGGAGGACGGTGTTCCATGTCAAAGATGAAAATTGGCATTGACTTTATTCAGGTCTTTAAGAATTTTAAAGGAATTTAGGCTTTAGATCCAAAATTATTGTCCAGTCAGGGCCAGGATTCAAGGACGAGGCAACATTTCCCAAAGTTAAGACTAAAAGTAAAGTTGTTTTACTTTTAGTAAGAGGATGATAAAATTGGGGAATAGAAACAGAAAATGCTGGAAAAACACAGGTCTGGCAGCATCTGTGGAGTGAAAAACAGAGTTAAGGGGCACAATGTTACCACCTTGCCACGTCCAGAAAACAGTGTGGCGAGCTGGGAAACTAATGTCCAATACTAAAAATTTGATTGGCGCCTGGTGCCAAATGGTTTGCTATGCTTCAGCTTCTCTCCAATGGTGGGCATGAAGGTGATTAAAATATTTAAAGCAGTATTTAAATATGCATAGCCCATTCGAAACACAGCGCACAGGATTTTCTGACCTTTAGGCATGGCGCCCCACCGGCGAGAATCACTATAGGTATCCACTAGCGCAGACCTGGTGTGATGATTACGCGGGGTGGGGCGGGGGGCTTGGAGGTCATTGAAGTAACCCCCCCCTCCAGGTGGTCGGGGGCATGGCTGGATAATGCCCATTGGGCAGTGGCCACTGGGTACACTGGCGATGCCAGTTGGGCACCACCAGAGTGTCAGGAGGGTGGGGGGGTGGATGCTGTGCGAACGGTGTCGTGGAGGAGACCATGAAGAGAGGCATGTTGTGGGTGCAGTAGGGGCACCCATCAGTAGGACCCTGATGGCCCATTTCACCTAATTTTCCTCACCGTTACGATTCCACCGAATATTTCAAGTCTACATGACTTCTTCAGAGTTGGAGAGAGGTAGAAATGTGATCGATTTTGTACTGTCCAAGAGAGGAGGTGGAGCAAAATAAATGGTCTGGGATAATTAGAAATTTAGGAGAGATTTGAGAAAGATGTCATGGACAAAAGACACAGGAAGTGTCTGTGGTAGTGTTAAAGACCAATGCTGAAAACCTCAGACATTGTGGCTGGGATTTTCCAGTGCCGCTGTAGTGAATGGAGTTTTGGCTGAGTGCCAAATTCTCCATTCTTTTGGCAGTGGGTTGGAAATGAACGAGATCAGAGAATCCTGCCCTAAAGGTACTAATCATGGCATTAAGGTAAGATAGCAAAGTGTGTGAATAGCAGAAATGTGATAGAATTGTCTGAGCAATGGAACACTCCACCATAGGAAGTTTGGAAAAACTGATGGGTTGATGTCCTGCTAGGATTTGCAGGGTTATTAGTTCCATAATTATGATAAGGAAACAAAGCTTGGAAGAAAAGGTTAAGTGGACTTCACCTGCTCAAAACATTACTACTTAAATACATCCATATATACTTGATAGATTCATCGAATGATATAGCACAGGAGGTAATTTGTGCCTGCGTCAGCTCTTTGAAAGAGCTCCACTCTTAGTCTCTTTCCCCAAAGCTTTGAAAATGTATTCATCCAATTCAATTTGGAAAATTATTATTGAACCTCTTCCACCACTTTTTCAGGCTCATAACTCGCTGTGGAAAAATAAAATCTTCCTATCCGCCTTGTGTTCTTTTGGATAATGGAAGGTTTTGCATTAGTATTTCTTACATGCTTAGAATATTGCTGGTTTACTGGATTAAGGTACAAAGACTATAAAGCAAAATAGCACTGTTTACAAGAGAGCTTATTGAATGTCCAATACAAGCATTCAATTTCTTGGCAGACAAAATATTCTGTCATTATGAAGATGTTGCATTTTAGTAACGTTTCCCAGTTTGGTTCAATAAAAAAAATTAAAATCAATATGGGCAAAAGAGTGCAAAATTACAGTGTGTTCCAATCCATATGGTATCCTGCACGCACAAAGCAAAGTAAAGCTAAAGCAGGAGAAAATCATCGAGGACATTTCCGTTTTGTCATTTACATGGCTTGATGAATGACGCATGACCACCCCTCTTCCAGGAATTGTATATAATTCCTGCCTTTGAGCATTGAAAGTTGTTTGTCCGTTTCAGTTCAGAGAAATATCTTCATAGAGACAGACGGGAAGTTTATTAAAAACTAAGTTGTCACTTGAATCTGCGAGACCCAATTTACCTTTCAAACTTACCTTTCAAACTTAAAAAAAAGTGCTCCGCAGCTGACTTAGTGGTACCAATTAATTAGCACATTAACTGCTTTTTTGGCCCCAGGACACGAATGTCAGGTGACTTGCAACTGAATAAATACCTGATTTGGGAATTGGATTGTCGCCGTTATCATCCCCCCCCCTCCCCCAGTGCTAAGCATGTTGGATAATTGAGAACATGTTATTAGTTGCTTTCTTTGCTTGCTTAGAATATGTTAAGTTTTTCCATGTTGTTTTGGATGTAAATATTATCAGATCATTACTTGATTACCACGTTGTGGCACAAGTGTAATATTACAAATGAGTCTATGGAACATTGGGCACGAACATTTATTGTTTAGTAAACTAAATGTATTTATCAGGATTAAACTGCTTCATAAGGATCGTTTGGAATCAGCCATTGCTCAGTCTCCTGGGCAATTTGCTGAGTGGTTGGACCAAAATAAACTGAGTTCTGGAGGGTGGCATTCTTCCGTGATAGAACTAACACATATTGAATGTGAGTTAATACAGCAATTTAATGAGCTAAGATTAATGAATTTTCAGCCCTGCTCCGTAAATTCTACTGGGGAGTAATTTGGTTTAATGCACCTTAACCCTGGGTCTATAGCTTGTGGAGCACCAATATAAAGTAAATGTGCAAATCTGCTCATGCTTGCTTTCCAACTCATATCAATTTAAAACACCATCTGTAAACGTGATTATAATTAAGGTGGGGGAGCGAGCCAGCACAGGTAGAGTATGGAGCAGTGCCTTTAACTATTGTGAGGAGACTGTTTCAGTCCAAAGTAGTATGGGCCTTTAGGCAAGTCTTGCTATGTGCTAGACATGTTGAGCTAGGAAAGTAGAGGTGCAGCCTGAGAAGAGGCTCAGAAAAGTACAAAGCTGTAGTTAGAGGACAATAAGGATCTTCTATTATTCACTACACTGCAACCAGCAGATTTACCCCCATCTTGTTGAGAAGGTTTATATTTCTCTGAGGCCGTTTATGATGATGCCATCTCCTGAAAGCTGACCTGCAGCGATGGAGCTCATTACTGTAGTGGTCAAAATAAAGCACTCGACATTATTGCCAAGGCAACAACAGTTAGTTTATGGCAAATGCAAACATGGCAGATGCCAGGAATCTGAAATAAAAGCAAAAAATGCTGCAAATACTCATCAGATATAGAGGTCAGATCTGAAAGGTCACGATATGAAAGATTGGGATTTTCCAGCTGTTCCCACTGACCTGATCTTCCAGTCTCACCACGGGTTCCCGGCAAACAATAGTAATTTCCCCTCTTCTCCCCCGCTCTCCCCCCTGCCTCAGGCCAATGGTGGGCCACTCCACCCCTGCAAAACATACTGTGGATTGGAACAGGGGCGGTCCCTATATCGCAAGGGGCCTATATCGCAAGGGGGATAGAATATAAAAGCAGCGATGTCTTGCTGCATCTGTACAGGGCATTGGTGAGGCCGCAGCTGGAATACTGTGTGCAGTATTGGTCCCCTTATTTGCGGAAGGATATATTGGCCTTGGAGGGAGTGCAGAGAGGTTCACCAGGTTGATACCAGAGGTGAGGGGTGTTGATTATGAGGAGAGACTGAGCAGATTGGGTTTGTACTCGTTGGAATTTAGAAGGCTGAGGGGGGATCTTATAGAGACCTCTAAGATAATGAAGGGGCTGGATAGGGTAGAGGTGGAGAGATTCTTTCCACTTAGAAAGGAAGCTAGAACTAGAGGGCACAGCCTCAAAATAAAGGGGGTCAGTTTAGGACCGAGTTGAGGAGGAACTTCTTCTCTCAGAGGGTGGTGAATCTCTGGAATTCTCTGCCCACTGAAGTGGTGGAGGCTACCTCGTTGAATATGTTTAAATCACGGATAGATGGATTCCTGATCGGTAAGGGAATTGGGGGTTATAGGGATCAGGCGGGTAAGTGGAACTGATCCACTTCAGATCAGCCACGATCTTATTGAATGGCGGGGCAGGCTCGAGGGGCTAGATGGCCTACTCCTCCTATTTCTTATGTTCTTATGTCCCACCCGTTAACTCTGTTTCTCTTTCCACAGATGTTGCCAGACCCGTTGAGTATTTTTAGCATTTTCTGTTTTATTTCAGTTAATGGCTTGTTGCTTAACTAGAACCAATGATACTCACTTCCAAATCTTTATAAAGAAAATAATTGCACTTATTTGATGCTTTTAATAAATTTCGAATGTCCAAAAATGCATAGTAACTCTTGAGTAATTTTTGAAATGTAGTTATCTATTGTAATGTAGGAGATGTATCGTTATAATAAAATGAATATGTGGATAAGGTAGGAAAAGGAGGGGCAAATATGTGTTTTCTTTTAAAATGTATGCGGCGTTCCCAGAGTCCATGGCAAAATCTACTCAACCTCCTGTATTTTCAACAAAAGAATGACACGTTTTTCCACAAATGCTCAAGTAATCTCCACACGTTGTTAGATATTTCTGTGTGTCAATTCATAATTTCCAGCGGATCCCCATAACATGTAAATCCCAAGAGAATTATGGACTTCCTACTTATGCCAAGGTGATGACATGTTGACAGCAGGAAATGTGGGTTACCTGCTCTAAATGTGGCTCATTACGCTGAGAGATGAACAGAGGCAGAGCAGTCAATTTTATAAAATGTAATCTTGATTTATTAAGTCATACCTGAGGGGTTTTTTGTATTCTACAAAGTTCACCTTTGTTTCATTTGATGAAAAGTTAACCAAAGTATATGTATAACTGCTATTAGTGTAGAAGAGGTTAGGTTATGAGTAAGCTAAATCATTCATGTGTCATATCAGTGTGTTGTGTGCTTCTCGGGACCATTTGACGATATCTGTCCTTATGGTTACTGCTTCTTCTTTGCTAATTCTTTCTCTAATATGGTATAGAGTGTGTACGAGAATTTCATTCTCCTGTCTTTGTGGTGGTTGTTTCCCTTTGTGATAACCAGTTAGCTCAATAACAACTGCAATGTTTATTTATATTTAACTATAATACAGACGCTTGCAGACTCATGGCAGCCAGTTAGCTTCCAGGATTGAACTGATACAAAGGCCCACACTTGCTGGGGTGATCTGCCACTTTGGTCCCTGACGAATTACCTGGGCAGCACGGTAGCACAGTGGTTAGCACTGCTGCTTCACAGTGCCAGGGACCCGGGTTCGATTGCCGGCTTGGGTCACTATCTGTGCAAACTCCACACATTCTCCCCGTGTCTGCGTGGGTTTCCTCCGCGTGTTCTTGTTTCTTCCCACAGTCTGAAAGACGTGCTGGTTAGGTGCATTGACCTGAACAGGTGCCAGACTGTGGCGACTAGGGGAATTTCACAGTAACTTCATTGCAGTTGTGACTAATAAATAAACTTTTTAAAAAAACTTTACTTTGGGTCAAGTGACCCTCTTGGAAGATCGCCCCTTAGAGGGGACAAACATCACATCCTTTATATCTGTTGTATGGCATAAAAAAATAAAAGTTTATTCAGAGTACAACAACAAATAAATTCAATCTTCCAACATAGATTTTTTAAAAATTAAAGATGTGGCTCTAAAGATTGGACTGGTGCATGGTGTGGAGAAACAAATGAGTGAAAAGAGTACATAGAAAAATAATTGCACAGGAAACATTGAATGTTTATTTGACATTTTAAACTGCTGCTTATAATAGCAGTGTATACTAAACATAAAATCTGATTATACTTTAGAGGATATTTCGCACAGATGTGTAATAGTAAATCACCTACACCCATCATGTAGTTTATTATAGAAATGTGAGAAGTGCAGGTAACAGTGTTATTGAGAGAAAGAAACCTTGGATGGGATTTTCTATCCTTCTCACGGCGGGGGGCGGTGAGCAATTCACCGGCGACAGGATCTTCTGGCTCTGCTGCTGTCAATGGGATTTCTCATTGACTGCACCCGATGCTGCCAGCATTACTATTAGCATTACCTATTGCTGAATCTCCCAGCTTCAGGTTGCCATTGACCAGAAACACAACTGGAGAAGCTGTATAAATACTGTGGCTACAAGAGCTGGTCAGGGGCTGGGAACTTTGCAGCGACTAACTCACCTTTTGACTATCCAGAGCCTGTTCACCATGTACAAGATACAAGTCAGGAGTGTGATGGAATACTCTCCATTTGTCTAGATGAGTGCACAGTAACACTCAAGGGGCTTAACATCGCCTAGTACAAAGCAGCCTGCTTGATTTGCACCCCATCCACCATCTCCAACATACACCCCCTTCACCACTGATGCACTGTGGCAGCAGTGTGAACCATCCACAAGATGTACAGCAGCAACTCACCAGGCTGCTTCGACATCGCCTACTAAACAGGTGACCTCTAACACCTAGAAGGATAAGGGCAGCAGATGCATTCGAACACCACCAGATGCATTCGAACACCACCACATGCAACTTCCCCTCTGAGCCCCACACCATCCTGACTTGGAAATATATCGCCGTTCCTTCACTGTTGCTGGGTCAAAATCCGAGAACTCTCTCACAAGCAGCACTGTGGATGTACCTACATGGACTTCGGCAGTTCAAGAGGCAGTTTACCACCACCTTCTCAAGGGCAATTAGAAATGGGCAATAAAATTGCTGACCTAGCCAGTGATTCCCATGAAAGAATAAAAAGAAAATTCAATACCCTACTTCAAAGCACCCATAGACAAAAAATGCCCTCTCCAATGTCTCCTTACCTGCATCTCCCCTCAAACACTCCCCAGAACACTCGGATCCTAAGGCTGCTCAAAATCTTGTACTTTCTCTTTCAGTACTCTGATACTGGAAATTTCCTGTTTCCTGCCTTCCCAATTCTCCTGTGTGCCTCAGTACTAGCGCAATGCAGACACTCCCAGCACTTGAATCTACAAACATATTAGCAAGCTCGAACACCTTGCCTCAATTCATGCTCTGGATAGTCAAAAGGTGAGTTAGTCGCTGCAAAGTTCCCAGCCCCTGACCAGCTCTTGTAGCCACAGGTGCAGTGGTACCTAAATCTGGGACTTGCCTCCTCCTCCAACCCATTTACAGTGCTGTTAAAACCCTATTACACCCCCCCCCCCCCCCCCCCCCCCCCACCATCCCACCAGTGCTACTTCAGGCCACAAATCAGTCAAAAAACTGATGCATTGAATAAAGTAAAAGTTAAAATTAATAAATAACTAAAACAACTTGTAATCGAAGCTGTTGATTTGCATTTTTCATGTAAGAAATTTGACTTAATGTCAAATAAAATCCCATTTTATGAAATGAAATTTGATTTAGTCATCACTAAGTCACTGTAACTTGAAACATTTTGCATTAGGAGACATAACAACCTGATATAAAACACATTATCCTCTGACTGAGAAACAACATAAAAAAGTGAACAACACATCTGGAAAGAAGTTCTGATAGAATGGAGTCATCTCTGCTGGAATTTTAATCCAGAAGTTTAAATTACAGATGTAAAAGTAGCTGAAATACTCTCCTCTATATTTGCTTTTGAGTACAAGAATTTTACAAGATATTTATTTGTTTTATTTTCCTTTCTTGAATGAAAGTTCAGGTTAGGATGCTGGTTCATGCTATTTACTTCGATCGAACATAGTCTATTCCATATCTGGGATTCTCTGATTTGTGTAATATAAAATTAATGAATATGCTTCTCTCCAACAGGTGAATAATCTGATTGGAGATACCATCCTAAAGAGCTGGTACTAAGAGAAGAAACAAGATTTGCTTTAGTTAATTGGCACTGATGGTGTTGAGGCCATTTTGAGTTGCTGACATATATTTTGCCTCCGATTATGTGGTCTTACTGTCCCCTTCCATTCAATACAAGGGCTTGCTGCAGAAACATTTCCTAATAATCATTTTAATCCCAAGTGGTTTAATCCAGTATTTTTTTACATTTCTTGTATAGATACACTTTCACCTTTTCTCTTTGTACTTATTGTATCTAGAATTCATCTTTAAATGTGCTGGTTGAACTGAAAATACTGTTTATAGAAGTCTCTTTGTAGGTACCAGATGCACACATCTTTCAGGCAAATTCGGGTGTTAACGTTACTTTTCAGAGAAAGAGATGACATTGTCTATTTGGAATAAAACTCTAGTAAAGTTGGATTGGCTTGTTTTAAATAAGAGGAATCTAGAAATGTAAGGAAAAGTAATTACCCTTCAATGGAACTACGAGAATTGTTCTTTCCTTCCTCTCTTGGCTATAACCATCAAATTTATTCAGATTTTTCCCTGAAATGTGAAAATTGACAAGTGCCTTATTGCTGGCAGTTTGCATCAGACTTCTGCTGAATAAAAGAAAAACAGGTGAAGGTTGCTATTATTAGCTTGAGGGGAAAACACGTAATGCAATTCAGCTGTGACTTGCTGAAAGTAAAATGAATAAATGTTACTAACATATTTTACAAGGGATTGCAGAAACCTTTGTGGCAGCAAGACCAATATCACTGTAGCAGAGAGGGGAGGCAATGGCCTTGTGGATTTATCACTAGACTATTAATCCAGAAGCTCAGCTAATGTTATGGGATCTGGGTTCGAATCCCACCACGGCAAATGGTGGAATTTTAATTTAATAAAAGTAATTCTAGAATTAGGAATCTGCTGATGACCATGAAACCATTGCCGATTGTCAGAAAAACCCATCTGGTTCACTAATGTTCTTTAAGGAAAGAAATCTCTATCCTTACCAGGTCTGGCCTACATGTGACTCCAGAGCCACAGCAATGTGGTTGACTCTCGACTGCCCTCTGAACAAGGGAAACTAGAGATGGACAATAAATGCTGGCCAGTCAGTGACACCCATGCCCCATGAATGAATAAAATAAAAGGAGATAAAATGAATAAAATGCCATGAGAATTATTTTATCCAATTCACTTACTGTGTTTGCAGAACCTGTAGCATAGTTACAGCACAGACAGAGGCCGCTTGGTCTGCCGTGTCCACGTTGACTCTCTGCAAGAGCAACTCGGCTGTCCAACTCCCCAATCTTCCCCCCTTAGGCCTGCAAATCTTTTCTTGGATCATAACCAATTCTCTTCTAAAGGCCTCGATTGAATCTGCTGCCACCCCATTCTCAGGCTGTCCAATCCAGATGCTAACCACTGACTGTGGGGAGGAAAGCGAGTTCTTCCTCCTGTGCTTTCTTTGCCAGTCCATGAAATCCTTACATCAACAAGAACAGTTTGTGTCTAATGCCTCATGATTTTGAACTCTATCAAATTTCTTATTACCTTCTTTTCCTCCCAGGGAACAACAAAATTTATTATTTACCAATAAAAATAAATTCATAATTAGTATGGGAACTGGCATTTAATTTTATGGACTTAATCCATTGACAATTATACTAAATTCTCCAGTCTACCCAGGCAACTGAAGTTCCTAATTGCTGGAACCATCCTGATAAGTCTTTTCTACATCCTGTTTAATACATTTGCACTCTTTCTATATGTATCTATGGAAACAAATCCACAAAATGGCTGATTCATTCTTTGTGACATAGTTTTAAAATCTAAAGTGGCAGATGTTACCCCACAGAGTGCCATATATAAAAAGTCTCTGCTGGATTTTCACCACATGAAGGGCTGTCAGTTGTGGTTAGCTTTTGAATACAGCACCAGTTATCATAATGGAGATGGTGGTGTCGTGGTAATGTCACTGTAGAAATCCAGAGGCCGAGCCTAATGCTTAGGGGGATATGGGTTCCAATTCCACCACGGCAATGTGGTTGGCTCACAAAGGCCCTCTGAAATAACCTAGCAAGCTCAGTTCAAGGGCAACTGGAGATGGGCAACAAATGTTGGCCTTGCCAAGCATGCCCACATCTCATGAAAGAATAAAAGAAAAAGAGGAGATATGAAAAATTTGAAAATGTATTTGCTTTTGTGACCTCTTGCCCAGCAGTGAAATTGTGAATGTTGGAGCAGAGTTCTTGTGCTTTAAAGAATTTTAAAAGATAAGCGTAAATCTTTCCTGGTTTTTTTTTTCAGAACATTTGGCAAATTTGGAAATATAATTTGAATAAAATTTTTGTCAAATCTGAAGTTTTGGAGGAATCCTTTAGACATATACAATGGCCGGAACCCTCCGGCTGTTCACCCTGGCAGGATCTTGTGGTCCCACCAATGGCATACCCCCGTCGTGGGGTTCCTGGTGGGTGTGGGGTGGATTCAATGGCAAATCCCATTGGCAGTGGCAGGATCAGAAGAACCCACCAGTGGCAAATGGTGTGCTGCCTCCCACTGCAAGAAAGACACAGCGGGAAGCCAGAAAACCTCTCCCACTATTTATCGACATACTTTTCTTATTACAAACACCAAAATGATTCATTAGTTTCCCACTATTCAAATACACTGTTAAACTCATGGTTTCAGGTTATAAATATTTTGCTTTCCAGAAGATATTTTGTCATTTTTTTTCCTGAGTGTTACTGTTTCAGTGAAATGTGTGAAGTAATTTAATATAACAGGTTAAGTCCATAAAATTGAGTGGCAGTTCCAGTTACTAATTAACTATTTTTCACTGTATCCCAATACATGTGACAATAAATCAAATCATGTTACTAGTTATGAATTTATTTTTCATCGGTAAACAATGCATTTTATTGTATTGATGTGATTTGGGAAAACTATTTTGCTTTACCCGATGATCTAAGTGACTTACAACATAAAATGGATAGTCAAAAATTACCTTGGGAAAATTCTTTTTCCCTCAAAGCATATGTAGAGTACACTGTCAAAATGATGTTTTTAAAATACAGAATTCATGGTGACACTTATTTTCTGCAAATTTACGGAGCCACCGGATTGCTTTGAAAGGCATCCAGAACATGCTGTTAAACAACCACAGGCAAAACTATGACCTGGATTTTATAGTCAGTTCTGCAGAAATAGGTCAGCAATTTGCAGCTCTCCAACGATGTGTTTTTGTACAATACTTGAGAAGTTACTTGATTAACATGCTAAATGTCTTACTTATGCACCAGTTGATATTGTAATCTGGGTTTGAAAGGTTCGCTATGCCACACAAGTGATGAACGTGCTGAATGACGATACAAAAACAATTTGTTGGCAGAATGTTATTGCTGTTGAAATTTGTTTGTGATTGTAGTTGGTGCTCGGTTTTGGTGAAGTTTCGATGTCCTGTAATTATGTCCTGCGTATATGGAACTGATAAATTGCTTTCCCTGTGGGTGGGGGAGTGTGAAATAAATCACATTTTAATGAGATATGCTTTGAAAATGTTTGCATTACCATAAATCACTAATGACAAGCTGACGGTTTTGTACAGTTGCACTTTTAAAAATGTAGTTGCTCTTTCGGTTTTACTTCAGTGGTGTCATTCGAAAAATACATTGTACGGGAATGAGCCGTGCCTGCTCCGAATGTGTGACAGTTGTGACAATTGTACCATGCTTGGCTATCATCAAATTGTAGAAATGTTATAATTTGATTCTCATTGTCTATTTGTAAAAATTAGCATTAGAGCTGGTATTATACAGTGGGATATGAAGTCAGTTTTCCTTTTGTCTAAAACTGCTTTGTCAGCCATTCTGGTGAGACCATTAACCTGGTTAAAATATCTGGGTTAATGTTTTTCTTAAAATAGTGGAGATTAGCAGTCCTCTCTTGACGCAACTACAATAAGATCTATTTTGAGTAAAATCGAGTCAAAGATGAGAATGCCTAATCAACCTTTCTGTGTTATTTACACTCTGGTTAACCAGGCTGCATCTAACTGTGGCTTAAATGTTCTGTGTCTTTGACTGCTTATCTTATTAATAATTGTTCGAAACAGATTTGTTTTACTTTTCTTAAGTTTATGTCATCTTGTCCTACTTGGCTATCCAGCTTAAAAGAAGAGTCTGGCTCCATCTTATCTGCAGCACTTAGGTGCATATAAAGCAAATAAAAGGCAAGCCTTGAATGTCACACTTCCTTGATTCCGAAATTTTTATACGGTTTCAAAATTATTTTTGGGGTGAAAGCTTTGAACCTTAAGTATACGATAGTTTTGAGCAGAAATTTATCAGAAAAGCAAATAATCTAATCCCAGGAGATCCAAAGTTGTGCATTCATGGGTATGGGTAATCCTTTCATTTTATATCTTCGCTCCGTTTGGAAGTTTGAGATATCAATTTGTTGTGTGAGGCAAGCTTGTAATAAAGAAATACCTGTTTCCCAAAATTATTTTGGCTTCAGCTATTGTGTAGCATTTTATATTGCATCTTTATTTAGAGAAAGTTCAAGACATTCTATTTTTTTTCATTTTTCTGTCTGTCATGGTTTCAAAGAGGATTTTATGGTATTTGCAGGAATGCTGCAGAATGGAAAGAAGTTTGATTCTTCCAGAGACAGAAGCAAGCCTTTTAAGTTCAAGATTGGCAAGCAGGAAGTAATTAAAGGCTGGGAAGAAGGCGTGGCACAGGTATCAATTGCATGGTTATATATTTAAAGATATGTATTTCATCAAATACCTTTTAAAAGACACATTATGGGATGTTATATTAGGTGCAGCTAAATTCAGTAAAATCAAGCAAATTTAAAAATCAATTATGGCGTCTGTGATAAGAGTCCAACTTTCATGACATCAGGTTATGATGGTATATATTGCTAACACAGTAAATAATAGCCGTAAACATAAACATCCAATTTAAGGGAGCAGTGAGACCAAGTGTGAAGTTTGGATAAAAGTGTTGGTTGCTTATGACTGTATAGACCGAAGGCTTACTAATCAAAAGGGCTTTTTGTGAATGGCCAGCACAAAGTGTGGTCTGCTCAAATATTTTCAGAGGTTGATGAAACGGCAGACGCAGTTTGCTGTGGGCCAACAAAGTGTTGACAGTACGGAATAATTAACTGTACAGTGCAATTACTGACTCAAATTTTCTATTTGTGTGGAAAATGTGTAATTATATTTTATCATAATATTAAACAAGTGGAAGGGAAATATATATTTTTAAATGATTGGAAACTAATACAACCATAACCAAAGAGTGAATTGTTTTCCAATAACAGATGAGTTTGGGGCAAAGGGCAAAACTGACTTGCACCCCTGACGTGGCATATGGTGCAACAGGCCATCCCGGAGTGATCCCAGCCAATGCCACCCTTATCTTTGATGTAGAACTGCTGCAGTTGGAGTGATGAAGTCCTTAATTGATATTTGGTTGCAAGGTACAGAAGCTTCTTTAATAACATTACATCTTTTTTAAAGAGTTGTCTTTGAAAGATTTCATCTGAAATTTTGGAGTTATAACCTCAATCCCTACATCAGGACACTTTAATACTTTAAATATTGATTGCACAACGTTTAGCACCATTAGAGACGACTCAGATACTGAAGAAATTCATGTCCAAAAGCAGCAAGACCTGGGCACGTCCAGGCTTGGTCTGACAAGTTCGTCCACATAAGTACCAAGCAATGACCATTTCCAACAACAGAGAATTTAATCATCACCCCTTGACACTCAATGGCATTACCATAGCTGAACCCCCACTATCAACATCCTGGACATTACCACTGACCAGAAATGGAAAGGGACTAGTCACATAAATACTGTGGCTACAAGAGCAAATCAGAGGCTAGGAAGCCTGCAGTGAGTAATTTACCACCTGACTGCCCAAAGCATGTCTACCAACTACAAGGCACTTGCCTGGATGAATGCAATGCCAATAACAATCAAGAAGCTTGACACCATCCAGAATAAAGCAGCCCACTTGGTTGGCACCCCATCTGCAAACATTCATTCCCTCCACCACTGATGCACAGTGGCAGTAGTTTGTATCATCTACAAGATGCACAGCAGGAACTTGCTCTTTAGGCAAGTAATATTATAAACTAATAAAATAAACGAGTAAAGTATAATGAATTCATATTTGTTCTATTTCTTATCAATTTCTTTATAAATTCAATCCATGTTGACTATTGACCATTGTGAGCATATTTGGTGAGGACAAAATTATATATACAAGCCTCAAACTAATGAGGAATTTAATACCCGGCTGTAGTTCATCTCTTTAATCTGCTGTCTTAATTAATAGCTACATCACTTCCCTGTCCACTTTCATTGTGCATCATCGTGAGATGATAGTCATTGCTGGCCTACTCTCCCATGCAATCATGGATGTTTGGCTTCATTAGTAGAAGAGAACATTTGGCATATTTCATTGAGGATTCGGAATTTGCAGGAAAAGCTTTTGGGGCAGAAAAAAAATTCAAGTTCTAGCTCAATTCTAGCGTGAATAGACGCTCGATAGCATATTTCATGACTACTCAATCTCGGTTGCTCATTTCACCAATTGTTTACCAGTAAGATTGCAGTTATTCTACTTTGAATAAAACATTGGTATCCTGATGCTAAAAAGCTTGTTTTAAAAAAAATAAAAAGAACAAGAGTTCATTGACATGTAATTACATTTTAATTTTATTTTTCTCTTTTTAAAGGGATGACATAGGGAGTCCTGGGTTTCAATACAATGGAATAGATCTTCAGTGGCTCACAGAAGCCAGTTAGAAGACTTTTTGTGATATTGATTTTAAAATGAAAACAATCCTACCTAGCTACCTACATCCTGTTTATTTTGCTCTTGATACTTGGAATTGTTAGTTTTGACTACCAGTGTTGTTAATTTGTAGATCCTGTGCTAATGGGATTCATATTTCATTCTTTTTCATTTCTGGTCTGTTTTGATTGCATGCAATATTTAATGAATTTAAATAATTTCTCCAATCATTTGATAAATTTGACCTGACTGGGTCCTAATTTTTAAATAGCAAAGACCTTAAAGGCATACAAAGATTTTATGGAATTAAAATAAATGGGCTTTCATAAGAAACTGCAGGACGTGTATTTGCCAGTCTTACACTGAAGCAAGAACTGATGTAAAACTTAATTGCTTGTTGAAATAAAAAAAACGTTCACCTTTAAAAAAAAATAGTCCCAGCTAATTGTATGGCTTTCTTTTTTTATCTGTTGGGACAGTTATTATTGATTTTAATCTTGAATTCTGGCAAAACTCCATGAGCTGTCAGTTTGGTGATGTGCAAACACCTCAGAACAAAACAGAAATATGTAGCATTCTAAATTGATTTTACAAAGAATTGGGTAGCTCCAGTAATCAAGTATACAACTATCAGCTCCGATGTTGGTAAGTCCAAGTGTGCAAAGAATATCGTGCACAGAATCTTGTGCTTTAGTCAAATTATGTGTTGTGTTTTCTCATTTAGGCCGTTGACTGGAATGTCATGTGATAATGATGTAACTCACAGTGACGAGTCTAAAATGCAGATAAATGACTTGTTCTTTCATATTAGCAAAATTTTATGACCTGTTCTCCTTGCATCTTGTCTCTGGAAACCAGAGGTGGGATCCTCCCAAAAAAAACTCAAGTGTCAAATTTGCGTACAAACTGGAATAAATCCCGCTGGTTTCTTTCAGTTTTCAAAATGAATCTCCCACACTCTGTGTACTGCAAAGTGCACTAGCATGAATCACGCTGAAAATCAGGGAACGGGTCCTATTTCCACTGGAGAGGCCACAGCATAGCACTGAGCGAGCCACTGCACATGTGCAGTAGCCCCGCACTGTTGGCCTCCTGATCGTTGGTTAGCTCAATTGCTGGTCAGCCCCGCGACCCTGCATCGTTGCCCATGCGGCCCCACTCCACCCAACCCCTGATCATTGTGCTCCTGGATGTGTCCGCCCCCCCCCCCCCCCCCCCCCAACCCCGATCCTCATTACCATAATTTATTCAGCTCTGCGCCAATTTCTGACATGGAGCTGACGGCACCGGAAATCTGGCGGCTGCAGACGCAAGGAGGCCATAGCGTCCAGCGGGCAGCCCGCTAAACGGCCTCCGCTTGAGTCTCCAAGCCCACTGTGCAATTGGCAGCCTCAACCATTTCATTTTCCTGCCCCAAGAGTCTTGCATGGAAACAAGTAACACATCAAAATGTGGAGAGGAATACAAGAAGTGGAGAAACAAATTATATTTAACATAGTTTGTTCCACTTTGCAGTTTTTCAAGTTTTGAATGTTAGTGCAGATGAGCAATAACTGGATTATACTTCTAACATTTCAAAGCATGGAAACTATGAAAATGATTAGCAATTTCAAGTTTGGTGTTTGCAATGTTTGTATAGGTGATAATGAACAAATTATTTTAAAACATTATATACAGGTATCAAATGACATCCACCAAAACCTTTGAATAACATAGTCACTCAAAACATTTGATGACAGCGCAGCATAGTCAAAAAATTCTTTAAAAATAAACATTTTTATTAACTTTGAATTATTGACTTTAGATGCTAATGTGTGGGGAAATAAAATATAACGGAAATGCCCATTATGATGAATGCAGGGCCTCAGTCTTGTCCAATAAGAAAAAACACTTGATTTGATTAACAGTGTATCATATCCTCAGGAAATCCCAATGTCCTTCACAAGCTAATTACAGTCACTGTAGCAATGAAAGGAAATACAGCAGCAAAGTTGCACATAGCAAAATCTCAAAAAGCACACTATTTGTCTTTGGTAATGTTGGTCAGGAAACCATCCCTGCCCTTTGAATGCTGCCTAGGGATTTGTCTTAAACACATGTCAACACACAGGCACATTTAACATCACAAAAGACAGCACTGATAATGAGGTACTGCCCAACACCACACTGGAATGATAACTTTGGTTATGATTGGCTATTTATTGTTGGGGCTTGGATTCTAACTGAATAATCTGAGCCAAACAGGCACTTTGATCAGTCGGTAGCACGAGACAGAAGTTTTTTTTGTTTCCAAAGGCTTTATATAAACTAGATAAATGTGATTTTATAACTGATTCCAGCGAGCTTGAGTTGAAACAGAGACCCATATCTTCCATCAGGGGAATAGAAAATGCAGAAAACTGAAGTGATATCCCTATCTGGACTTCAGGAAATATTCTGCAAATTGAGTTTTGATTTGCTATGGTTTGTTTTAAGCCATGTTGATTGCCTTCTGGTTATGTGACAGATCAGAAACCTGACCCTCTTATGCTAATCAAATTAGGCACTGTCAAAGCATTCCACAAGAACGTAAGACTCTGAAGAAGAGTCATATGGACTCAAAATATTAACTCTGTTTCTCTCTCCACAGATGCTGCCAGACCTGCTGAGTTTTTCCAGCATTTTCTGTTCTTATTAGTAAGAAATAAGAGCTGGAGTTGGCTCTTTGGTCCTTTGAGCCTGCTGCACCATTTAACAAGTCCATGGCCACCTTCCTGCACTAAAGTTTATTTATTAGTCACAAGTAAGGCTTACATTAACACTGCAATGAAGTTACTGTGAAATTCTCCCAGGATACTATGTATCCTTTAATTCCCTTGATACCCAAAATCTATCACCCATTGACTTCAATATAGTCGTCCACTGAGTATCCACAGGTCTCTGGGGTAAAGAATTCTTAAGACTTACGTTAATGGATATGTGAGACCTGTTGAAGTTATTACTATATTGCTATTAATAATTCTATGTTTTACTTCAATTGGAAATCCTTTATTCATAAGCTCCTGGACTGGAAAAGGTGCTGAGGATTTAACTTGTTTCTAGTGCTAATTTGAACTAATGCACTGCTGGGCTCTTGATGGGAGCTTTTATGTGTCATCACGTAATAAAGGTCTTTAACTCTTCGCCCATTAAAATGTACAAGAAATACACTCTTGTAAAGGTATAATAATCCTTTATGGATTGATTTTTATCTTTGTTTCCTGGCGTTTGTGCCATCAGTAACTTATGCATCTTATTGCTTCTGTTCTATCATCTTATAATTAAAAAATGAATATTAGTTTTAGCCTGAATGTAGTGTTCCAACAATGTGATTATGTACCACTTTTCAGAGTGACAGAAGCACATGGAGAGCATTCTTTGTGGTTTCTGGTGAAATATTCAATTGTTAAAGGAGAATTGTTAGTCCTGTGGTTTATTATCTCACTCCTGGCCAGATTTCGTTTCATTGGACAATCTGCCTCTGATCCCAATTTTTCAACTTGCATAATTAAGTGGCTATCAATCAACATATTAACCAAATTTCTTAATGTTTAATTTGTCACTCTAATGCTGTATCATTTAATTTCCAAATAAGAATGGTTTATTATTGACCTATGACTTAATATAAATTCCTAAATTATCAGCATAACACTGCTGATGTGAAAGGACATGAGAGCTTTTTGGAAGGGAGTGACATCCAAGTCGAGCACAAAATGAATTAATCTGGAAGTTGGGGAGGATAGGTCAGGAAATCAGAAAGAAAGATTAGAAATAAAGCCATTCAGTGTTGTAAAACTATGGGCCAGATGTTCTTGTTTCTGTGCCTGAATGTAATAGATTGCTTGAATGGAGCATATGATTTTATATCCCTTTAAATTAATAGAGGAAAATTTCGATATTTTCATGGCAGCTAAAATAATATTCTGGTGAAGTTTGAGATCACCCTCCACTTAGAGGTAAAATTTCAGTGGTGACGATCAGCCCAGGCATTAGGTTATATTTGGGTGGTATTTACAGCTGTTTTCAAAGTCTGATTTGGTTAGTATCTCTTTTGTGCATGTGGAATTAAAGCAACAGTTAGAATAATTTTTGTGGAATGAGGAAAGAGTAGTAGATTAAATTAACATTTTACAGTGCAACTAAGGCCATAACATGCTTAAGAGCCATTTTGAACAGGCCTTAATCAACAATAGTGAAGACAGTATACTGGAAGCTACTCTGCTACACTCGCTCCTTTTCTGTGGCACAGTGGTGAACACCGCTGCCTCTCAGCATTAAGGACCCAGGTTCAATTCTGGCTTCGGGTCACCGTCTGTGTGGAATTTGTACATTCTTCCCGTGTCGGCGAGGGTTTGCTCCGGTTTTCTCCCACAGTCGAAAGATGTGCAGCTTAGGTTGATTGGCCCTGTTGAATTGCCCTTTACTATCAGGGGGATTAGCAGGGTGAATACGTTGGGTTACAGGGATAGGGCCTGGATGGGATTTTTGTTGGTGCAGGCTCGATGAGCCAAATGGCCTCCTTCTGCACGTAGGGATTCTATATTCGGGGCAGTCTTGATTTAAAACATAGCTATAATACTTCCCAGAAGGGAAAAAAGTTTGGCGTGTTCTTATTTCTCCATTTTACTGGTGTTTCATTTTAAAGTATACAAGACCTGTATTCTTATTTCCCCATTTTACTCTTCTTCCTTCTGGGTTAGCCTTGCTCATTTAAGGCAACGGCTCAGGTACACTATAGGGAAGCTTTCTAAATCAATGGTGCGATCAGTTGAAGGCTAATTATTGTTGAAAAGTGCCTTTGGAATGACCACTACAGGAAATAACTTGCTTTCATTGTATTTTTTAAGTTTGTGTAAAATATCAATAAGTGAATGAAGTGAGACGGACGCTATCAAAACTTTTTTTAAAACTTTGTAACTAATGTATGTTCTTGTCTGTTTACATGTATTTTTTGTGTGTGTGGTATGTTCAGCACACATTTGTTCAATCACACTGTCTTTGTGCCTTAGTTTATACTTTTTTTTATATGTAACTGACTGGACAAAATTACATTCTCATAAAACATCAACTCCAACTTGCTATTACACAAATCAAAGCAAGACAAGTGAGCAGCAAAAATACCAATGAGGAACAACAAAGCATAAAATTGTCAATTTATTTTAAGTGGGTTCCAAGAGAGAGTAGTACATTCCATCACTCCATACTTTTTAAATTAAAGCTAGGTCATTTAGGAGTAAAATCAAGGAGCATTTTTCCAACACAAGATAGCAATAATCTGAAAGACTCTGGGCCACATGAAACTTTCAAGGCTAAGATTGATGGATTTTATTTTTGAGGAAGAGTATCCAAAGGATGTGGAACAAATGTAGGAAAATTGAGTAGATAAACAGATTGCCGTGCTTGAATGGTGGGACAGGCTTTGAGGGTATTAAGGTCACGGCACGATGGGCGGCACGGTAGCACAGTGGTTAGCACTGCTGCTTCACAGCTCCAGGGACCTGGGTTCGATTCCCGGCTTGGGTCACTGTCTGTGTGGAGTTTGCACATTCTCCTCGTGTCTGCGTGGGTTTCCTCCCACAGTCCAAAGATGTGCGGGTTAGGTTGATTGGCCGTGCTAAAAATTGCCCCTTAGAGTCCTGAGATGCATAGGTTAGAGGGATTAGTGGGTAAATATGTAGGGATATGGGGGTAGGGCTTGGGTGGGATTGTGGTTGGTGCAGACCCGATGGGCCGAATGGCCTCCTTCTGCACTGTAGGGTTTCTATGATTTCTATGAACTACTCATGTTCCTCATCTCAGGAGGAATAGTCTTCTTTCATATGAAAACTGACTGCTAGAAGAAATACGCCGAGCTATTAGACATCCAGTTCTAAATTAAAATGTTTGTTCTTGCTCAGAGTTCCCTATATGCCCCTCTAAATAACTGGAAGACAATTTCTCAGTGAGACCCACCATGTGGGGAGCTCAATGAACTTGGAGTTCTTAACTGGAACTTGGATTATCATCTTCAATTTTTCCAACTTCTTCCTTTTCTCTTGCAAATGTCTAGGTTGCTTGAAATCTATTGTAATCATGGTAAGATTCTTCCCTTTTCATTTTGGCTTTGGAATGCTCTTTAAAGTGATAAAGTGATCTTTATTCTGAACCTAAAGACATATTATGTCACAGAACAGGGTTTATCTCTTGCGATTGGTTAGTCTTGTCTTTAGCACCTACCAAGAATTCTTTGTAAGCATTTGATCTTGTTCCCTCCCCTGTCCATCAATGCACTTCAGTGAGGTGACTGCTTTTACTGAACAAAACAAGTCATCAAAAGAAAATAAGCCATCAATTTGGAGATGTTGTCTGAGAAAATTAATGTTAAACCATTAAAGAAAAGAGTTTGTCATATTTTGTGCAATTTGTTTAAATAAACTCATGCTGTTTTAATACTGTTCCAGAGACACATTTCTTCCACTCACCCAGCCCAATCTAGGGATGTAACCTGCACTTGCTTAATATTCTGTGTAAATCTGGATTTCGATACTGGCCTCTGGTGCCCTGCATTTTTACTGAACCTTATCAGCCACTGAATACATTTTCACTTTGTCCTCATTCTGCTATTCCCATTTCTTATTTTTTTGTACTGTTTCAATCTGGAAAAAGTAACTGTGAGGCCACTTAGTCCTGATATAACTCTGATTGGACTGTGGAAGTACTGTTCCCTACATCAAACCATTCCTAGCTCATATTCCCATCCACTGTAAAAGCTCCTTGCCTGCCCAAGTGCATAATCTATTTACTCACTGGGTTGACACGGTGGCACAGTGGTTAGCACTGCTGTCTCACAGTGCCAGAGACCCAGGTTCGATTCCGAGCTTGGGTGACTGTGTGGAGTTTGCACATTCTCCCCATGATTGCGTGGGTTTCCTCTGGGTGCTTCAGTTTTCTCCCACAGTCCAGATGTATGGGTTAGGTTAATTGGTCATGCTAAATTGACCCTAATGTCAGGGGATAAATGTGTGGTTACGGGGATAGGGTCTGAGTGGGATTGTGGTCAGTGCAGACTCGATGGGCCGAATGGCCTCCTTCTGCTAATCATAGGGATTCTATGATTAGCTGAAGTACTTCCTGGCTGCCCAATCCAAGGATTCCCTGAGTTCATCTATCCCCTCAGCCTCGTTGGTTTCTTTGTCCGTGGGCTCAACAAGCCCCATTCCTGCTGTCCTTGCCTCACTTTAGTTGCTGAATCACAAAATCACGAAAAGGTAGATCTAAAGTAGAAAAAGAGAGAGATATTTTGACAGATTTGGCAGTACATAGGTCCTCAGTGGGGCCACAAAAAGCTGACAGATACTTTTGGTGGGAATTGACCAAAAAAATGTTGCAAATTATTGAACGGGATTTCATTTTATAGTTGGCTGGGTATATTTTGAATGAAGCAGGTTTGAAAGCAACTTTAAAATACAAAAGTCAGAACAACTTACTCTGTGGTATCAGGATTTTGTTTTGGGGAAACGTAATCATGCTCACTTCCTTCCAGCACCTCTGAGTCATTCTCAGTCTTTTCCGCATGCCTGGCTCTTATCTAACCCATCTATTTCTTACACTGCTGCCAGTTTTGTTGCATTTCCATGCCCCGGAGGCCACAGTATTACTGCTAAATATCAGTTGGCCCTAAATCATACAATTATATTGAGCGCTCTTGAACTCCAGTGCTGGCACAAATCACTTGTAATGCTGCTCCAGGTTTCTGTACTTCCCTTATTCCATCCTGGCTAATGCTCCAGCGGCAGCAGCTAGTCTTGCTTGGCTTGAACCTAGACCCCATCTTCCCACTTAACTGCCCATGTTACAGTGCACCACCTCCGAATGAGTATACATTGCCTGTCTTTTCGCTGTACCTTTGGTCTTTATATATCAATCAAGGAATATGTGCAAGAGCCACAAAGAAAAGAGACAGTCATGGAGAAAAGAAAATTGAACCAAACACAGAGTCAGTGATTCAGCCACCCACTATTACAGAAGTCCATGGCACCTGAGGGACATACATGCCAGACGGCAATTTGAAACAAAAATTAAAGCGAGAAAGAAGCAGTTGTGGGAAAAATTGGGTCATACTATGAAAAGTTAACTACTGTTTAAGGCAGCGGAGTATATTAGATTATCCTATTTGCCGTTATAATTAGGTAGTGGTTTATTAGCTGCCTGCATTTGCAAGAACTGCTTAATTTACACTGCGTAGGTGAGATCAGAGCTTGGGAGCTTGACTGATAATCAAGGAGGAAGAGCCTTGCCTGCTATTTGGAGGCTGGGCCTGTGTGGTCCTCGGATATTCTACTCCTGGAATCCCTATGTAAAGGTCCTTTTAAAAACAAATATGAATGGCTGAATTCACAGCATCTTCTAATTTCGCCATCAATCAGCATATTTGTTGGTCAGCCCAACTGCTGTAGCAATGGTAAACAAAACCAATTGTATTCAATTCAAGATGATTTGTTCCACTGCCACCCAATAATATAGACCATGCCAGTGGCCTGCTGAAGACCAAATTCTCCAGTGTAATCCAATCCAATTGGCTGGCAGTTCAATCAGTCCCAGCAGCATCAAGAGCGCAGTGATGACCACTGCTGGGACTGCAATGAGAAAAGAGAAAGGGCCCAATGGATCACCGGAAACAGGTAAGTCCTAGATCTTGGCAATGGAGGGTTTGGGCAGGTTAGAGAGTGGAGTGGGTGTCATGATGGGTTTAAGGCAGCAGGTAGGTAAGAAGAAAGGGAGGTTTACCTCGGGGGGGGGGGGGGGGGGGGGGGCACCCCTAATCCTCAAAGGGCCCCCATTGATAGAAATGCCCTCTTCTTTCCTGACCTTGTAAGAATTAAAAACAAATTGGGTTTCCCACTCCAGCCTGCCTGATTTTATGGCATAGGCAGTATAGTATCGTAATCAATTGACTTGATAACAAGCCTAATTGATTCTTGATTATCTATTTAATAGGTTGGACAGGCTGTCTATTTTGGCATTCACCCACCCCCTCCTCCCCGCCCCCCCCCCCAATATTATGAGGGTGAGTTGGAGAGTAATGGGTGGGACACTCGCCCTATTTTACATGACCCCCTCCCCCACCACCAAAAAAATGCCCAGCTCGAGCACATATAATGCAGTCCATGGTTGCAGGTGACCAAAGTTGGGAATTAAATATTCCAGGGTACACAACATTTCATAAAGACAGGGCAGAATGGAAAAGATAGAGCTGGAGTTAAGGTTGCAATCAGATCAGCCATGATCTTATTGAATTGTGGTGAAACAGGCTCGAGTGGCCTACTCCTGCTCCTAATTTCTATAATAAAGGATGATATAAGGATGCTACTAAGAAAGGATCTTGGTTCAGAAAATCAGGAAGTAGAATCAATAATATTGGATATTAAGAACGGCTCAGAAAATCAGGAAGTAGATTCGGAATAGCAAGGGTCAGAAAATGCTGGTTAGAGTATTTTGTCCAACTATGGTTATACAATTGGACTCGGTATTAAACAAGAAATTGGAGCTTTAATAGGCAATGTAATAGTTGTGGGGGACTTTAATCTTCATATAGCCTGAATCAATCAAATTGCAAAGGTGGTTTGGGAGATGAGTTTGTAGAATGCTTTTGTGACAGTTTCCTGGAGAAATATAGCATTGAGCTAGGGATAAAGTTATTCTAGATTTGGCATTGTGCAATGAGGTAGTCTTAATTAGTAATGTTACTGTAAAAGATCTGTTTGAAAATAGTGATCATAATACAATGAATTCCATATTCAGTTAGAAAATGACATTCTAATCACAAGCTAAAATCTTAAACTTAAACAAAGTCAATTACATAGGTGTGAGGAGGGGGATGGGTAAATAGACTAAAATCATAGAGATTGATTAGCAGTGGAAAACATTTAAAGAATATTAAATTAATTAAAAATGTTTGGGAAAATGCATTCTATTGAAAAACAAAACTCGGTGAAAAAGATCCGTCTGTGGCTTACTAAGGAGGTTAAGGATAGTATTGAAAGAAAAGGCTTATAATGCTGTGAAGAATAATAGTTTGAGGATTAGGCATCTTTTAGAAGCTAACAAAGGGCTAACAAAAATTTGATAAAAATGGAGAAAATAGAATGGGAGTAAACTAGCCAGGATTATAAAAACAGATTATAAGAATGTGTATAAGCATATAAATAGGAAGAGTAGCTAAAGTAAATGTTGGTCCCTTAGAAGCAGGGACAGGAGAAATTATTATGGAGAATGAGGAAATGGCAGAGTGATTGAACAAATATGCTGTGTGTCTTCACAGTAGGACATACAAGTTAACGTACCAGAAATAGAGGGCAACCTAGGGGATAATAAAAATGAGAAAATTAAGGTAATTTAGTTGAAAAAATACTTGAGAAACTCAAGGAGCTAAAATCTGACAAATAACCAGGGCCAAATAGTCTAATTCCTTAATTCTAAATGAGTTGGCTGCAGAGATGGTGAATATGCTAGCTATGATTTTATAAATTTCCGTAGATTCTAGAATGGTTGCAGCAGATGGAAAGTTGGCAAATATAACATGGCTATTCAAGAAAGGAGGGAGAGAAATAGGGAACTACAGTCATTGAGAAAATGCTTGCATCTATAATTAAGGAAGTTTTAAGAAGACACTTGGAAGTGTATGATTAGAATGAGTCAACATAGATTTACAAAGAGGAAATCCTGTTTGACAATTTTTTAGGAGTGTTATGAGGATTTAACCAGTAGGGTTGATGAAGGAGAATTAGTAGATATATCATACTTAGATTTTTTAAAAGGCATTTGAAAAGGTCTCACACAAAAGATTAATACACAAGGTAAGGGCTTGTGGCTTGAATGTGATCTGTTAGCATGGATAGAGGACCTTAAACAATGGAACAACATTAGCTACCCTTCAGTCTCCTGGAACTTTGCCAGTGGAAAGAGATGAAGCAAATATCTCTGCAAGCACCCATGCAATTTCTTCCCTAGCCTCCCACAAGATCCGAGGATGCACTTAACCAGGCCCATGGGATTTATCCACCTTAATACACTTTAAGGCGGCAGATACCTCCTCCCTAGTAATATGGCCCAAGACATCACCACTTGTTTCCTTTATTTCTTTAGCACCCATGATGTTCTCCACAGTAAACACCGAGGAGAAATATTCATTAAAAATCTCCTGTGGCTCCACACACAGATGGCCATGCTGATCTTTAAGTGGACCTATTTTCTCTCTGGCCACCCTTTTACTCTTAATATAGCTATAGAACTTCTTGGGATTTTCTTCCGCCTTACCTGCCAGATCCATCTCATACTCTCATTTTGCTCAAAAACCCCAGAAAATCCTGGAAAATCTCAGCAGGTTTAACAGCATCTGTGGAGAGAGAATAGAGCCAACGTTTCGAGTCTGGATGACCCTTCGTCAGAGTTCTTTTTTTCCCTCCTGATTTCCTTCTTAAGTGTACTCTTACACTTTTTATAGTCCTCGAGGGATTCACTTGTCCCAGATTGCCTAAACCCAATGTATGCTCCTTTCTTTTTCCTGACCAGAGCCTCGATGTCCCTCATCAGCCAGGGATCCCTAAACTTGCTAGCCTTTCCCTTCATCCTATCAGGAAAATACTGTCCCTGGACTCGCACTTTTAAAAGCCTCCCATTTGCCAGTCATTCCTTTCCCTTCAAACAGACTCTCCCAATAGATCTCTGCTAGATCCTGCCTGGCCCTGCTCCAGTTTAGGACCTTAACCTGTGGACCCGTCCTATCTTTTACCATAACTATTTTAAAACTAATAGTGTTATGATCACTGGGTCAAATTTAGCCTTCATCACATTTAGTGTAGGTTACTATCCTTTCAAAATCATAATCCATCCATGACTTTGTACCAGTGGAGTAATTAGGGATAACTGTGTATCAAAGAAAGTGACAGCACTTTGTGCACTTTTTGAAATGAACATTTTGTATTTAGAAAAATGCCATATTGCCTGATGCCAAATTCTATTTCTTCCTTTCCTTCTTCTATTATAATTGGGATAGGCCATGTCATGAATGTGTGAACTAAACTGCTTGCCTGCAGAGTAAGATGTGACATGTCTGCTTAAATCATTAGTGTTATAATGTCTGCAAGCTGGAATATTACCTTTTCTAACATATTCTTAACAAAATTGAAGCCCATGGGAATAAAAAGGCTTTGACAGCAACGATATGAAATTGCCTGCACAAGGAAAAGCAGAAAGTATTGGTGAACAGTTTTTTTTTCACTCTGGAGGGAAGTGGTAAAGAAAGGTTTTCACATTTTCTCGCACATCATGAGCACCATCTGTGGCCTGAAAACCATCAAAATCTTCAGGCCTGTGACCCTAGCAGATTCTTCTCCCCATTTGTGGGCTGCATTGGCCACTGGAAAACACAGAATAAAGAAGCATCTTGAGAGTTTTTGCCCCCCCTGACATGCCATCTCAAAAGGTCAGAAGAAAAGCGAAATATGAAAGAGAAAAGCAGCAACATGAAAAGAACTGGAAACGGGTAAATCTGTATGCATTTCCTCCATCTCACCATGAACAATATCACACCATAAAACAAAGAAAGTAAGCTATTCATATGGAATATACTGTATGCCAACTAAAAAGTATAATTAGTTAACATTTAAGTAAGTAATTTATTTTACAGCAATTTATTTCAAAACGCATTCAATTTATTTGTGAAGCCCTAACAACAATAATTAATTTAACGAAAACAGAAAATGCTGGAAAATCTCAGCAGGTCTGACAGCATCTGTGGAGAAAACACAGAGTTACGTTTCAAGTCTGGATGACCTTTCATCAGAGCTGTTAGATAATGTCAATAAGTTCATTTAATTTAAGTTTATATGTAATTTATATTTTACATTTCCCCTATTTCGCAGAATCATAGAATCCCTACAATGCAGAAGAAGGCCATTCGGACCATCGAGTCTGCACCAACCACAATCCCGCCCAGGCCCTATTCCCGTAACCCCACATATTTACCCTGCTAATCCCCTGATAGTAGGGTCAATTTAGCATAGCCAATCAACCTAATCCGCACATCTTTGGACTGTGGGAGGAAACCGGAGCACCCGGGAGGAAACCCGCGCAGGCACAGGGAGAATGTGCAAACTCCACTCAGACAGTGACCCGCGGCCGGGATTGAACCCGAGTCCCTGGCACTGTGAGGCAGCAGTGCTAACCACTGTGCCACCGTGCTGCCCCTTTTCACATTCACTTATTTGTAACCAAAAATTAGCTTATTTACAGCATTGTCAAAAAATATAGTACCACAATAATACATTCTCTGTTTCATGTAATAATATCCTCCTTATAAACAATTAATTATATGATTTAATTTTGGCAAAGCCATGGCAAATGCAATAGTATTAACAATTCTGAAGTACCACAGCACAATGGTATGATTGGCCTCTCAAGCAAACAGCCTTATCCAGCGTTCTCATTGTCAATGGAAATTGTGACTGTTTTCCAATATGCAGGATTGCTCTATTTGAACTATCTGGTTGATAATGAACATGACTGACAAGCTTTGGGTGCAATCTTGTGGCACATGACTGAAGCTCAACAGGAAAGGATTGGCTACTAATAAAACTTCAGCCACAGTGGTCAGCACTGCTGCCTCACAGTGCCAGGGATCCAGGTTCAATTTCGGCCTTGGGTAACTGTCTGTATGGAGTTCATCCATTCTCCCCATGTCTGCATGGGTTTCCTTCCAGTACTCTGATTTCCTCCCACAGTCCAAAGATGTGCAGGTTAGGTAGATTTGTCATGCTAACTTGCCTCTTAGTATCAGGGAAACAAATTGGGTAAATACGCGGGGTTATGGGGATAGGGCTAGGGTGGGATTACTGTTGGTGCAGGTACGATTGGCCAATTGGCCTCCTTCTGCACTGTAGGTATTCTATGATTCTATGATTCTAATAAAACTGCAAATCTTCTGCTCAATTTGTTGTCCTATGCTAAACCGCCCTAGCACATACTTGCTGCCTATTCCACTGCCCTGATTGGAATAATAACAGTAAGAAGTCTCACAACACCAGGTTAAAGTCCAACAGGTTTATTTGGTAGCAAATACCATAAGCTTTCGGAGCAATGCTCCTTCGTCAGATGGAGTGGTCTCTGTTCTCCAACAGGGCACAGACACAGAAATCAAATTACAGAATACTGATTAGAATGCAAATCTCTACAGCCAGCCAGGTCTTAAATGTACAGACAATGTGGGTGGAGGGAGCATTCAACACAGGTTAAAGAGATGTGTATTGTCTCCAGACAGTACAGCTTGTGAAATTGTGCAAGTCCAGGAGGCAAGCTGTGGGGGTTACTGATAATGTGACATAAATCCAACATCCCGGTTTAGACCGTCCTCATGTGTGCGGAACTTGGCTGTCAGCTTCTGCTCAGTGACTCTGCGCTGTCGTGTGTCGTGAAGGCCGCCTTGGAGAACGCTTACCCGAAGATCCAAGGCTGAATGCCCGTGACTGCTGAAGTGCTCCCCCACAGGAAGAGAACAGTCTTGCCTGGTGATTGTCGAGCGGTGTTCATTCATCCGTTGTCGTAGCGTCTGCATGGTTTCCCCAATGTACCATGCCTCGGGACATGTCCCGAGGCATGGTACATTGGGGAAACCATGCAGACGCTACGACAACGGATGAATGAACACCGCTCGACAATCACCAGGCAAGACTGTTCTCTTCCTGTGGGGGAGCACTTCAGCAGTCACGGGCATTCAGCCTTGGATCTTCAGGTAAGCGTTCTCCAAGGCGGCCTTCACGACACACGACAGCGCAGAGTCACTGAGTAGAAGCTGACAGCCAAGTTCCGCACACATGAGGACGGTCTAAATCGGGATGTTGGATTTATGTCACATTATCAGTAACCCCCACAGCTTGCCTCCTGGACTTGCACAATTTCACAAGCTGTACTGTCTGGAGACAATACACATTTCTTTAACCTGTGTTGAATGCTCCCTCCACCCACATTGTCTGTACATTTAAGACCTGGCTGGCTGTAGAGATTTGCATTCTAATCAGTATTCTGTAATTTGATTTCTGTGTCTGTGCCCTGTTTGAGAACAGAGACCACTCCATCTGACGAAGGAGCATTGCTCCGAAAGCTTATGGTATTTGCTACCAAATAAACCTGTTGGACTTTAACCTAGTGTTGTGAGACTTCTTACTGTGCTTACCCCAGTCCAACGCCGGCATCTCCACATCTGGAATAATAACAACAGCTTGCAATTAAAAAATGTTTTTAACATAATAAATCATTTTAAGGTGGTTTATGGAAATAAGCTGACTTCCTGAGCTATTTTCTATTTAGCTGATGGGTAGTAGGGTGATCGCATATCATGACTTGGCCTTAGTCCTAGTCACTGCCTTTCTGGTCAGCACATGTGCTCAACTTGTCATTGTGTCTCAGTATCTGAGTTCACTCCCATATATCATGCAGTCCTGGCCATATATCTGAGTCAGACAACCAGCAGATAGATCCTCTTTTGGATATTAATTTGAGCTTCTGGTTACAATATCTGCCCATTGTGATCAGTATAGACCAGTGATTCCAGACGTCAGTGCCTCCTGAATATTTATATCAAAAAGTCTCTGCACATTTGCTTCCAGACCTCACTCACCCCAAAACTCAAATCCTTCCTTTCTGTTAATGTTCCCTAATCCCTAGTAGTGCTTGCCAACCCTATACCCTCATTATACTCTCAGGCTGCCAGTCTACCCATCTCCACCCTCCTAGATACATAAAAGTTCCAATCTGCTCTGCTTTCATATTTCAGATCCCAGCAACATTCCCTCTTGGCCACTCTCTTCCCAAAAAGCTTAGTATGCTACTGAACTGACATGTGGAGTACTGAATGAAAGGGATGCAGCAAAGGAATCTTAAGAATAACCTGCCAGTTAAATTCCAAGTTTGCTTGTCTTGATGACTTAGGCAAATTAGACTGTCTGAAATTCAGTTTAGAATTAATTCCAGCAAATTCCCAGTTTCCATAATGGCAGAAATGTGTTGTTTTACATAAATAAGTGAGTCTGAACTTTTTGTGCCATTAGTATACTATTGCAGTCACATTGGGTGTTGTCTGGGCTGACTGTTAGCCTAGTTTAATTGTACAGGCCTATGTCAAACCTTCCTCATTGTATGGTAATTCTGATTTATATGATAACCACTGATGTATCTGGTTTACGATTGAGCAAAATAATAAGAGACCTGCTTTATTTTCAGCAGTACATTCATTACCTGCAATCGTCTAATCATTCAAGACTTTTATAAGCCCAAAATCCAGATTTCTGTCCCATGCAATCTCTTTGTTCAGTTGAATGTCCTTCAGTTCTGAAACAATAATGGGAAGGAGCAGAGGAGGAAAATGCCCGTGGATTGAGCCTAACAGCACATTTAAATTGAGCTTCCATTGGTTAATAAGAAGTTTGGTTTCTGGCAAACACTGAGAAGGTTGCAGCCTGGACTAAAGGGTAGTTTGGTGATTAATAGTACCCTGAAGGACGTGTGATAATAGTTTAAATGAAAGGAAAGAAGACTTTTACTTGCAAAACAATGGGGAATGGATTAGAAGAAAATATAGATTCAGAAATGTCCGATCACTGAAATTATTTTGTAAAATACAACTTGGTTAGGTGTAAGCAGGTTACAAAGAAAATACTACTAGAGATTGATTGGTTGAGCTCGAAGGGAAAGTAACAATAGATTGTCTATAGAAGGGACGGACTAATCGGAACTTGTTTGATTGAAAGGTTTGAATTGAATTGAATAACTTGGCTATAAGGGAAACAAAACCACAGATTAGATCTCACTTAGAGTAAAATTATGACTTCCTATCAATTATATAGATTTTAGACTTTTTTCCTTGATCTATGGCATGGTGGAGGTGGCACAGTGAGGGTGGCATGGTGGCACAGTGGTTAGCACTGCTGCCTAACAGCGCTAGGGACTGGGTTCGATTCCAGCCTTAGGTGACTATCTGTGTGGAATTTGCACATTCTCCCCGTGTCAGCGTGGGTTTCTTCCCACAATCCAAAGATGTGTAGGTTAGGTGGATTGGACATGCTAGATTTGCCCTTAGTGCCCCGAGTTGTGTAGGTTAGGGGGATTTGCAAGGTAAATGCGTGGGGCCACAGGGATAGGGTAGGGGGTGTTGCTGGGAAAGATGTTCTGTTGGAGATTCGGTGGTGGCTTGATGGACTGAATGGCCTCCTTCTGCACTGTAGGGATTCTATGATCCTATTTCCAGGAACTAAACATTCCAGATAGATTACTCGGTGAAACTTAAGAAGCTGGAAAACACTTAATCAATGAAAGGTATAATTTCTCTTTAAAAATAGAACATTATTAAAAATGTTTCTCTAGCAAAAGAATAAAGCTGAACTTTTCACAAAACATATTCCACTCAATTTAAACTTTCCCAGGCCAGAGCTGGGTTAAAGGGTGAATGGGGTGGGAAATGCCGGGAAATTATATTGGGTCAGAATCCCAATGTAATCCTGTTACTTGCTGGCTATCATTAGGATGGGATTGAGGAAGAGCAAGGGAACCCCATAGGTCTTAATGGTTAAGTAATTTGGAAGTTGTTGAGAAACCACTTAAGAGTTCATTTAGAACTGAGTCCTGAATTTCCGGCCATAGAAGCTGTTTCCTGATCAGTCTGTATATCTAGTAAGAGTTTTAACAACACCAGGTTAAAGTCCAACAGATTTATTTGGTAGCAAATGCCATTAGCTTTCGGAGCGCTGTTCCTTCGTCAGATGGAGTGGAAATCTGCAGCAGATATCCACTCCATCTGATGAAGGAGCAGCGCTCCGAAAGCTAATGGTATTTGCTACCAAATAAATCTGTTGGACCTTAACCTGGTGTTGTTAAAATTCTTACTGTGTTTACCCTAGTCCAACACCGGCATCTCCACATCAGTCTGTATATCACCAGGGTTAACAATGCAAGTGCACAACAGGAAGAGCTTCTTCAGTGAAACTCCCAAATTTGGAAAGCTTTGATCAATTACACTGAAGAGCTCCGGCCATGGCCATTGAGAGGCTGTTGCTCACAGCACCTCTGCTCTCGGAAAATGCTTTTACTGTTTGACAAGTGATTGGAAGGCACTTCATCTGTCTAGAACTTCACTCACCTTAAGTTCCACTTCCTGCAGCGAACCTTCACCACGACAAGCAGCTTATGCAACGCTACCTTCCACTTCTGCTAAGGCAGTGTCTCACCACTGCCAGCAACTCCAGCAGCAGCAGGAGAGGTATCAGTGTTTGTAATGGCTTGTGTGAAGAGGAGAGAAGGGCACCATTTTGTAAAGGATGACTGTGAGCATGGGTACAAGAGCGCAATTGGATGACCATGAGTGTTGGCTGCTCAGACAGGGATATGAAGTGTCTGCAGCGAGAGAGGAGTGAGTGGAGCTGCAAAGTGTGTTATTTTGAAGTGTGTTGTGCAGGAGAATGCAGGACAAGTAAGAGTGTGGGGATTGGCACTGGAAAATGTCATGCCATTAATTTGTCATACCCCGCTGAGGACCTGGATCCTCTCGATGCAATGTCTCCAGGCTGGAGGGAGCAAACGCCTGCTGCTTAATTCCTCGGTTGCTTCCATCAATGCTTGCTTGCTTGGAGAGGTTGTCCTGCTCCTCACTTCATTGGGAAGCTTACTTCACTGCAAACCCTCAAATCCCACAGCAGGGACTCCAGGTAAGCGTGAGGCTCAGGGAGTCCCAGGACTCCTCTCCTTTCCCATGGTTACAGCTGCCTCAAAAATTCAAGTGCTGAAATATCCTAGTGATCCATGCCAAGAACATCTTAGTTAGAATTCTGATAGGGTGATTGCAACACCCTGCCTGCCCTCCTTCCCTAATTGGTCAGAGAGCCCTGAGGCAGGCTCTTAATTGGTTTGCAGTGGTATAGAGCACTCATAAACACACATATTGAGGGGCTGGGTTCCAAACAGGAAGATGGTTCCACTGTTGTGCCAGGCACTAAGGTGGTTTGATTCTGCCCTCAGATTCAGCCCTCTCCTCAGATCTTTGCTGGAAAGAATGTGATGACATACAGCACCTATAGCTTTGACCCTGAATCTATACATTTTGGGGAGAGATCTGGATGCCACAGACTTGCAGAACAATTACTCTAAAGGCAAGGTGAGGTGTCCTGCCCCACTATGAAGATAACTTACTCCTTTCACCACAAACATGTTGATTAAACTCCGACAGAGCAATAAAAATGAAAAGAATACTGAGCAGTTCTTGGAAAAAGACACAATAGATTTTGCTTCACTACCTGGACAACAGAGTTCTTCAGAGAGGGGCAGATGATGCTATCAGTGAGAACATACTAATCCCCAGGTATATAAAATTAAACTTAGAGAGGTAGAAAAAACCTTATCAGTTGTGCTCTATTTCATGTCCCACCCAAATCTGAATTATGTTAAATTGCTGTTCAAAGACACACAATTCAAGGGAGAAAGAACTGACATTTATACAGCGCCGATCACAAACTCAAGGCTATGTATTCACACTCCTGTGAATATATTGTTGAGAATATACACCAGTGCTGCTCAGTGTGAAAAGGCACAGATTCTAATGTTTAAACAATTATGCTAATATTATAAAAGCTGGCATGTTAAGCACATCTACGATATGGAGAGTGATTTTTTGGTGTCCTGTAGCATGTGGGAAACCTTGATTATCAGTAGATCATATTAGAAATTTGGTGCATGTTGGTACAACTTATACACCATTTACATTTATTGTCATTAAATTGTGTCCTGTGCCTGACTACATTTCTGATATGTGGCACCCACCAACAGCTGGTGAAACTCTTCACTGGTAGCATGAAGTTGAAAAATTACTCCTTTATGTGTGTGTGTGTGTGTCTGTGCATGTATTGTATTGATTTTTTAAAAACTTAGAAACTGATATGTGTGAGAGTATATTGATTTGACAGTACTGGAGTCATTATGTTTTTTCTTCAGCCCATGACAACATATAATGTTCTGTTTAATATACTTTCATAAACAGGGTGGTTATTTAACATGGGTTATGAGTATAGATTTAGAGTACATAAATGTAATTTAACAAACCTGAAGCAATAGGGACTTGTTAAACAAGGTACATAACTTAGCAACAAGGCTGGTGTCAAGGGTGAAAGGGATAACCTATAAGAAATGTAACCTTTATAACTTTAGATAGAAGGTGATGAAGGCATAAATGGTATAGGTCAGGTAATTAGAGATTATGGGAAGAATTCTCTCATTCCATCTTCAAAAAGTCGGAAACCCACTGGTGTAAAAACACATTGGCCTGAAACTTTTGCCCATTAGGGCACATACTCTGTGGGCCTGGCAACGAGCACAAAGTGTGCTTCTGGCTGCAATCGGCCACAGAATGCAATTTCAGGCCAATTAATGGATAGCTCGTGTGAAATGTGTGCTGAGAAAGGTTCAGCAATGCCAGATGGGGTGAGAAAAGTGAGTGTGCCATCTCAGGCTTCCCAAGAGTGCAAAGTGCAATAGAATGCACCCATATGGTTATACAGGCTCCATGAGAGCAAATACTAATGTTTATAAATCACAAAGGTTACTATTCCATCAATGTGCAACTGGGTGTGCAGCCAGTGCAACCATGCTCTGCACGTTTGAACAAAGAACAAAGAAAACTACAGCACAGGAACAGGCCCTTCGGCCCTCCAAGCCTGCACCGACCATGCTTCCGGACTTAACTAAAACCACTTACCCTTCTGGGGACCATATCCCTCTATTCCCATCCTATTCATGTACTTGTCAAGACGCCCCTTAAAAGTCACTACCGTATCCGCTTCCACTACCTTCCCTGGCAACGAGTTCTAGGCACCCATTACTCTCTGTGAAAAAATCTGCCTCGTCCATCTCCTTTAAACCTTGCCCCTCGCACTTTAAACCTATGCCCCTTAGTAATTGACTCTTCCACCCTGGGAAAAAGCTTCTGACTATCTACTCTGTCCATGCTTCTCATAATCTTGTAGACTTCTATCAGGTCTCCCCTCAACCTCCGTCGCTCCAGTGAGAACAAACCAAGTTTCTCCAACCTCTCCTCATAGCTAATGCCCTCCATACCAGGCAACATCCTGGTAAATCTTTTCTGAACCCTCTCCAAAGCCTCCACATCCTTCTGGTAGTGTGGCGACCAGAATTGAACGCTATATTCCAAGTGCGGCCTAACTGAGGTTCTATAAAGCTGCAACATGACATGCCAATTTTTAAACTCAATACCCCGGCCGATGAAGGCAAGCATGCCGTATGCCTTCTTGACTACCTTCTCTACCTGCATTGCCACTTTCAGTGACCTGTGTACCTGTACACCCAGATCCCTTTGCCTATCAATACTCTTAAGGGTTCTGCCATTTACTGCATATTTCCTATCTGTATTAGACCTTCCAAAATGCATTACCTCACATTTGTCCGGATTAAACTCCATCTGCCATCTCTCCGCCCAAGTCTCCAACTGATCTATATCCTGCTGTATCCTCTGATGGCCCTCATCGCTATCCGCAAATCCACCAACCTTTGTGTCGTCCGCAAACTTACTAATCAATCCATTTACATTTTCCTCCAAAACATTTATATGTATTACAAACAGCAAAGGTCCCAGCACTGATCTCTGAGGAACACCGCTTGTCACAGCCCTCCATTCAGAAATGCACCCTTCCACTGCTACCCTCTATCTTCTTTGACCGAGCCAGTTTTGTATCCACCTTGCCAGCTCACCTCTGATCCCATCCGACTTCACCTTCTCCACCAGTCATGAGGGGCCTTGTCAAAGGTTTGTGCACTGTACCCTTGGAGTTGCCATGACTCCTACACCCTCAGTCATTCCCAGTGGCTGGGATTTTCAGGGGGTCACAATGTCTGCAGGGATGGTTGTTGGGGGGATAAGGGCTAACCAATGAAACACTGGCTGAAGACTCCGGTGCGTTGGCCTCAGACTCTTGCTGAGAACAAAGACAAAGCTGCTCACAGTTCCACTCGCTCCCTTATAGAGCAGACCACGGGACATCTGAAGATGCGATCCAGATGCCTGGACCACTGAGGTTGCTCTCAGCAGTACACACTGGAGAGGGTTTCCCACATATTCGTAGTGTGCTGTGCATTCACAATCTGGCTAAACAAAGAGATGAGGCCCTGCTAGAGGGTGAAGTGAGGGAGGAAGAGAGCTCATCGGATGATGAAGATGTGAACGTTCAGCAACCCAAGGGGATCACGAGGGAGACCACGAGTGTACTGATGCTATTGAGGAAGGAAGACATGCCTGTGAGACTTTAATAGCTGACAGTTTCCAGGAAGATTAGAGTTAAATGAGGTCATCTGGACATATCTCCCCTAACTCTCCAAGCCATTCCATTTCATATCAAGGCATTGCGGAACCATTGCTAAGAAAACAAGTCCTGTCTTCACACATTCTGAGCTCATGACTTGCTGGACAAGATCATAGCTCAGCGCTCCCTCTGTCAATTGCAAGTCCGCTAAGGAATGAGAACAATGGAGACAAGACTTGATGCACTCAATGCCATCTAATGATGCAAACAAGGCTAGGGCTCTCATCTTAAAGTGCATGTCTTGGGTTCAACACTAAGGCCGGAATCTTACCACCGTTCACGCCGATGGAATTTTCCCATCCCGCCACAGTGAGCGGAGATTTGGTGGCCGCCAAATTCTCTGATTTTGCTGCAGAGGGATCATGGCGTTAACGGCAGGTAAGATCGCGCCCTAACACTGAGTAGATCCAAGTGCCACTGCAGCATCATTGCTGATGAGCTACCCTCAACCATTGCTGGCCCTTGAATAATAAGGCTTCAAAACTTTCCAAACATGCACTTCTAATAAAGATTTAAACACATCTCCCTGATAACACAATGGTCCAGACATTAGTTGCACTGAGGTTGACAGCACATGAATGTTCATCTTACAATGGCACACTGTCATTTGAGTGGGAGGATGACCAAACCTCGAGATAAGAGGATTCCAAAGTATAAAATCACACTGCCTGGGTTTTGACCTGAACATTCACATACTCATCCAATGTGTCTCAATCAGTGCAATTTATACCAATGAACCAGAAGTGACATCGACATTTTTTAATCTTTCTAACTCTACCACTACACCTCGGTGCAGCCCTGACATCTGTAGCAGGGGGGGAGTGGGCCTGCTGACTATGACAACCTGAGGCCTGTGATGACCTTGGCAGCCAACCTCTGATGGGTCCTGGCCTGATAAGAGTTTCCTGCTCAGGGGCAGAAGCACCCTCGGCTGAATTATGTGCGGGCACAGGTAGAGGGAACTCTGAACACACCTTTGAAGTGCCCTGAGTGGAGGCTTCCGAGGTGCCCATCCTCCCGGCAAGTGCCCAATGGCCCCTCCCTGACTCCTGCAGGAGATGGGGCACCTGGAGTGTCATCAAGGTTCCTCGTCCCTATGTCGCCTACATCCTGATGGAGCTCACCAGGGTATGTGGCCATTGAGTGCAGGGCTGAGCACAAAACTAGCAAGACCTGTTTGACCAAGGTATCCATAGTGTTTGCCAACTTTCTCACGGTGGCCTTAAGGTGCTCGCATGTCAGAGCCATGATATCAATAACATGCAGGCAGCCTTCTCCATCATTCACTCTAATCTGCTGAGTGACTCTCGAACCTTCGCCTGATGTTCAGCTGTGTGCCGTTGCATCTCCACCATTGAGCTGGCATTCACTTACAGAGATGCATCATCTGACTGTCACTGGCCGACTGACTTGCCTCCAGCAGCCTTCTGCATGCTGAATTCCTGGGATGTCCCTGCCTCCAACTGCGAAAGGGATGTGTCTATGAGGTGTTCCACAGAAGGTACCCCGAGACTAATCCAGAGCTATGCCCCACTGAGGTGTGTGTCTCAGTGCTGGTGGAGGTTGTAGGTGAGTGCTGTGACAGTTCTTAAGCTATTTCAGAGTACATTTTACTCATTGTGTTGTCAGGATTTGTTGCAGTGATGGAGCTGAGGTCCTTATGAAGTAGTTGGGAGAGGTCAATCTCCACTTCCCCACAGGAGCAATCCTTGTCTTTCCCAGCAATGTCTCCTTGAATTTGATCAAGGTGAGTATCTCTGTCATCCCTCCTCCAATCTGGGCTCACTCTCGCAATGTTGTGCATAATTTGGCCTGTATGAAGATATAAGAAAGGCCTGTGATCAGACGGATGGAGCAGAAGTTGCATTAACAGCCTCCCCGGCCAGAGTGGTGACATTGGGCTCTTCTTTGGAGCCATCCCATGGGTATAGGATATGCCGCTGTAGGAGGATGCTGCATTCTTCCTCATTGAGGTAACCTTTTGCTTCTGGCTTACAGACATCAAGGACAGTCTCCTGAGAAGAGGTGAGTGAGATGTTTGTGTTGGACTGACGTTAAACATGGCGCCTGGACCTTCAAACTTACCGGCTGACAACGGGCAGACGAATCAGCTCCCAACCCACCAGGTTCGGAGACATACTTGCTCGTTAAACTGTTCACACCATTCCGGCCAACGGTAACGGCACCACCAGAACCGCCCACCACCGCACTCAGACAACAAAATAGAGAATTCCACCTTATTACTTCAAAGTAAACCAAGAAAATGGAACTAGAGGACATAGATAGAAATGATTGAAAAACAAATTTAGACAGGAATGTTGGGGTGCAGGGATAATATTGAATGAGCAATATCAGCTCCGGCAATCATTTCCAGACTCCAATTTCTTTCTAAGCAATCAGGAATTAAATTGACATTTAAACAAAAAAATTGGGAGAATGATTTCTTACTCTGTAATTGCCTACTAACAAAATCATATTCTTAGACATCCCATCATTCAGAGAGTTGTGTGTTACTATTATTTCACAAATTCCACCACCTATATGGCTGGATAATTTATCAAATCTAACTGAAAGTGAGATCCTGGTGTAGTTTCTATTCCCTCTCTCTTATGGAGGATCGACTTACTTTTCATTTGCTAAAATTTCTGTTGGCCACTCTATATCATGTTGTGTTATGATAAAATTGAAATGATTTTAATCGTGACGCATTAGCCTCTTGAGTGTTGAATTTCCTCTTCATTCTCCAACATAGCAACAAGTTATTGTACAACTTCAAAATATTACGCTTCCTGTAAATATCTACCATGATTTCTTAGACAGCTTTTGAATGCTCCATTGAACAAGAACAACTGGGAAAAAGATCAGAGTGAAATGTTAGACTCAATACTCCTACCAATCAAAACAGAATGTACTGTGGATTGTTTTACAAAGACCTCAGGTTGCCAGAAATCTCTGTTTTAGTGGCAAGAAGCTTCAGCCACACAATTTTCGATTTTTAGTGCCCCTATATTTTCCAACTTACAAGTAACAAGAATAGGGTGGCACAGTGGTTAGCACTGCTGCCTCACAGTGCCAGGGACCTGGGTTCGATTCCTGGCTCGGGCCACTGTCTGTGTAGAGTTTGCACATTCTCCCTGTGTCTGCGTGGGTTTCCTCCAGGTGCTCTGGTTTCCTCCCACATTCTGAAAGGTTAGGTGCATTGACCCGAACAGGCGTTGGAGTGTGGCGACTAGGGGAATTTCATAGTAACTTCATTGCAGTGTTAATGTAAGCCTTACTTGTGACTAATACTTCAACTTTAACTTTTAAAAGTTCAAATCTAAAATAGCACCCATGGTGCATGCACACACTCTTGGAAGTGATTGGACTGTACACCATTTCACGTGAGGGAGGTCACTACTTCTCTCTGTTCATTTAAAGCTAACTACATTTAATTTTCTTTTGCCAAAGAAAAGCAGGCAGGGGAAGCCTGTGGCTTTATGAAGATTGCAGGTTTCCTCTTGGTGCAGAGTGCCATTGACTGCACATACATCACTTTGTGGGCACACATGTAAATTCTGAGAAGTGCCGTGAATGGAAGGAATTCAACTCCCTGCATGTGTGTGGCCATACTCAGCATATCACACAGATCAATACCCCGTACCCTGGCAGCAGTCTTGATGCCTTCATTCTGCAGCAGTCTTACATTTGAGTCACCATGACAAACCAGAGAGCAGCTCTTGGGCAAAAAGGGCTATTTACTGACCACCTAGATTATGACTATAGTGTAACTCACACATAGGTAAAGGTAATAAAAAGTAATTTTTACAATTATGAGGTTTATAAGATTACTATATTTTGGGACTGTGGTAAAATGAAGGGGGCCATGTGACTTGCTCTGATGTCTGCCTGATAGCAAACCTAAGGGTTTGATGGTAGAGATTAAATGGGGCCTTGGTTGTTTTACTAGGAAGAAGGTGCAAGGTGCTTGGAAGCAATGGCAACAGCCTGTGTGTTAATTGTGAAAAACTGTGTCTCCAAAGTCCCAGAAAAGTGTTGAGATTGTCAGGTTGTGAACAGCTGTGTTTTAAACCATCCATTTAATTCCAACCTAAAGAGTTGGAGTCTTAAGGGTAGCTAACCTGGATATGAGGCTCATGTGATTCAAGATGCCATAGTGATTTACTTTCAGAGTGCAAGCCATTGTGCTATCAGTTACAGGCTTTCATAAAATATTGCTGAATATCACAGACATGTTAGTATGTTAGTGTCCAGGGGGGAGAGAACAGCTAAAGGCTGAATGTCTCTGTTATTTGCCATGTCAGAATGTCTGTGGATGTTCAAATTTGGACTGAAAACACCAAATTTGTGAGGAGTTAAATTGAAGCTGTAAAATTCACCTAGCTTTCAGTAGAGGAAGGATCTTCAGTAATATTCTCACTTTAAGGGACAGTTCTGGTACTAGAGGTTAATAGACTGAGAAAGGAAAGGAACAGAAGTGAACACTTGTGAGCTACAAATCAATTTGGACTAATTCTAGGAGAATTGAATAGCTACTTAAAGGACATTGTAACATTACCTGATTGTGGGTTTTCTTGGTTATGTTAAAAGTTCTGCTATGTGGTTTAAAGTATAGGTTACCAAGTTGGTGGAGGGAGCGAATGTTTGTGGCTGGGGTGCCAATCAAGCAGGTTGCTTTGACCTGGATGGTGTCAAGTTTCTTGAGTGTTGTTGTAGCTGCACTCATTCAAGCAAGTAGAGATTGTACCTTCACACTCCTGACTTGGGCCTAGTAGATGGTGGACAGGCTTTGGGGAGTCAGGATGTGAGTTACTCGCTGCAGGACTTCTAGCCTTTAGCTTTCTTGTAGATTGTATATGGCTAGTCCAGTTTAGTTTTTGGTCAAACGTAACTCCCAGGATATTGATAGTGGAAGATTCAGCAATGTTAATGTCATTGAATGTCAAGGAGCAAGAACAGCAGCAGGGAAAGTTAGGAGGGGAGGAAAGAATAGAACAGAGGGTCTGTGACAGGGTGAACATTTTAGACAAAAGTTGAGAATGCCGCCTCCTGGGAAGGACACTAAGGTTTGCTTTATAGAGAGCAGGAGAGTGTTTTCCACAGACTGAACTCCCTCCAGCCTTTCTTTCTTTAAATTTGGAGAGCAGTGTACAGTAACAAGAATGATAATTGCAGCCTGAGGAGATTTGAGAAGTAAAGCCTTTGTGGCCATGGCAGAACGCTTCCCAGCTGTGCATTTCACAGTCTAAGATAAATAAAGCACAATGTGTTTATTTATTAGTTGGGGAACAAATCCTCAGCTATTCAAATAACTGGCGTCCTTTGGGTATTTAGACTTTCAGTTTGAGGCCTGCCACAGATATGAATAATTACTTTTCATCTTACTGCACTGAGGCTGCAAAAATCCCCCTTTGAACAAGAATTAAAAGGAACATTTTATTGATAGTTTTTTAAAAAGTGAAATCTTTGCATCAGCGCAAGGGATAATACAGGGAAAATGTTTTGTAGACAGGTTTTGCCCCAGAACTGGGAAGAATTAAATTTTCATTTAGCTTTGATTAAATTTAGCTGTCAAGAATAAGTGGTTAATCTAAAAATCTATGAATTTCTTCCAACGAGTTCGCTTGACACAACTGCATTTTTAATTTTTGTTTTCAATGACATTTTGTCGCTGAAGAATGGTCATTCAATTTGATGCTTTTACAATAATATAGATTGTTAAAATCCTACTGGCAAAACAGTCTAGTCTGAAATGTTTTAATGCTTTACAGTATTACCAGCTGAAAAGTTGGAACATTTCTGTGTGACTCCAAATACCAAGGGAATCAAATTTTTGGCAGATTTTCTTGTTGTTTTCCTTGCTCATATTGGTTTGGTTGGGTTCAGTAAGAGGAAAATTGAGAGGGAGAGTTGCCGATAATGTTACCCACCCATTTCTCCATTCATTAAACTAAACGGACAGAAAATCAGATGGGCCCTGACAATTATAGCAGTTCCACCACCCCCCCCCCCCCCACCCCCAACCCCGTTCCCACCACCACCGCCACCCAATTTCTCCCTATTTGTCATGTCCAAGAAATCGAGAGATTCAGGTGCAGCAACGAGAGAATCTGCCCTATATGTAATTAGCTCTTGTGGTGCAATGGCTAATGCCCTCGCCTCTGAACCAGGGGCTCTGGGTTCAAGTACCACTCCAGGACTTGATTTCCAAGGAAGGTGTATTCAAAATGTTTGAGTATCAACACGTAAATCCTTCAATCATAAAGCAACAGCAGGTGGTAAGAGTGGGAGAGATTCTGGTCAGCCACATCAAGGAAAGAAATTTAAAGGGAAGCATTTACCTTAGCTACAATATGCAAGTGTATGTATGTTACCACAGCAACTCCTTGGGGGGCGGGTAGCCAGTATTGGTCAGTTTGGTCCCAACAGCACACTGCTTGAACCCTGTCCTGACTGGGGTGGATCTGGGACCTGGCTCCTTGTCCAGCTGTGCTGGAGGTTGTGGCACCGTGGGTTGGACCTACCTTCAGGTAGAGAACTGAAGAAGCTATAAGTATTAATATTTTTCTAACCAATCTTAATATCAACATTTATGTTCTTTTCTGAAACAGACAGAATAACCAGGCTGTTTATTTCAGACACATGGGGGAAATGGAATGACGTAATGCAACCACACTGTGCTTTGATCTCTGTGACTTTGTTTCCGGTTAAAGCCAAAGTGTAAGTTCCCCTTCTTTTCTTAGGCTTGTATCTAATCCCAGTGGCTGACATGCCTGACGCACACTCACAACATATAAATCACCCAAAACTGCCAATATGGACAGCTTATTCCACTCACACATATTTTGTATGCACATCACCCTTCTGCCAAATAAAAGATAGCAACACATGCAGTGCACCGCATAAAAGATGGAATTTAAGCGAGGCATTCTGAATAGGACGTTGCCGTGGCATGTTTTAAATTCCGTGTAGTAGAAATCTGCTGTTGTTCCCAGAAAACAAATATCAGAGATTTATAACATAACATCTTTAGAGGCTATAAAATCCTTTGCTTTGCCTTTAAAATTATAGAAATGGTCTGGATCTTTGTCATAAATAGCTTTTATGCAGCTTGCGTCCCATGTAATGATCACTGATCTCGGTGTATTTCCTTCATTAGTATGTTATGGGTGGAATCGGCATCTGTGCTTACTTCCAGAGGAACAGGTAGCGCTGCTGGTTTATCTTCCCTGAAGAACATTAGTGAACCAGCTTGAGGAGCTGTACTGCCTTGGCTAATGCAACACTTATGTGAGAAAAAGAATTTCAGTTTGACAGCCACTGTAACTATTACAATTGTGGGAACTTCCTCTCTAAAAGCCCTGTAGCTGTACTGAGACCACAAAACTGCAGCAGATCAAGAAGATGGCCCAACACCACATTTTCAAGAGCAATTAGAGATGGACAACAAATGCTAGCTTACTAGTGATGCTCACAACATGTGAATGAGTTTAAAAATGTCTGAGAGATGTATTATGATCTCCACAGGCTGCATTACTGTTGCCACACTATAAGGGAGCCTGGTACATACAGAGTACATGCACTCCAAAGATGTGAGGGTTAGGTCAATTGGCCATGCTAAATTGACCCTACTGTCAGGGACATTAGCAGGGTAAATAGATGGGGTTACGGGAATAGGATCTGGGTGGGATTGTGGTCGGTGCAGACGTGATGGGCTGAATGGCCTCCTTCTGCTCTGTAGGGGTTCTATGGTTCCTTTCTTTTCAGGGTGCACACTTCCTACTTTGCCACTCTTCTTCAGTCCAGAAAACTTAATCCCCATCAACGATTACAATCTATGAGCAGAAGGAAAATAGTCTGGCATGACTGGCCACTCCCTGTCATACTGTTGCCTCTGCGGGTTGGATATCCCTCCTGTGCCAAAATGTTTACCTTCCCCCACTGGACCTCCTCCAGTAGCACATTTTGAATTTCTTCTGAGAAGGGGAACAGGGTGTTAGGTAGATATCTTTTCCCCTTTACTGTGGCACAATAGTCAAGCTGACTTTAAAATGTGGCATTCAGCTTTAAATGCAGCAGCCTTAAGCAGCAACCCTTTAGAGCTACTGCACTACTGTTCCCTATCCTACAGTGTGCAGTCCCAGTTTATGAGGAAAATGTCCAGGTAGCATTTTAAAGAAAAATAATTCTCCAAATCCAGTCAAATTTTCTGACAGTCTATTTATGGAGGAGCTAATACTCTTCAGGGAAAATAAATTACCAGTGCTTCCTTCTCCCATAGAAGCGAGGGCAGTTGCTGATTCTGCACATCTTTAGCATGTTGACAGAAGAAGCATATCATTCTAGTTTCAACCATACAAGGCCCTTTAATGGAAGGTGAAATAAAGGTAAAAGGTAACTCTATAATAATACAGAAAAATAATGGCTGGATTTTGCTGTGGGCCTCAGTACTCTGATGTCAGGAAGAAATGGGGTTCCCAAGCCTGTATTTCCCAATAACAAAAGCAAGCAGCTCAGCAATCTTCTGGGGCGGGGGAAAGGGGGTGGGGGAAAGAGGACGGGGGTGTTGTTAGAAGACTTCAAAATACTCTGGGATTTAAAACACTAATAAAGAATATTAGAACAGAGTGGATTATCTTAGGATAAGAATCACAGACTGCCATATATATATATATATGTTGCAGAGGTACTGTCTGCATAGAAACGCATATAATCACAGTTAGAGAATTTAAACATGTATTTTTGAAAGTGTATTATTGAACAGGCATACATCTTGGCTAATGGCACAGGATTCTAAGGCATCATGGGAAATAGACCAGTAAAGTGAACCACATTCCTTATAACAATACACACATAGAAGCATAAATCCTATCAGCATAAGTAGCAGACAGCTCAGTGAACGAGACAATCATTCAGCAAGGACAAGCTAGTGATTCCAGGCAGCTAATGAATACGCCTCGTATTCTACCAGATAAGAGTTTAGGCCAGGTGGCCATGGGAAAGTCAGGCAGAAACCACTGGAACTAATTGTTCACATGCTGTCAGAAAGATATCTATGGTATATGACATTTGCTAATGATGACTGACTTGTAATAATGATGATTGGCTCATGATGAGTCAGAAAGCAGGTAAAATGTCTTTTGGAAGTTGTATAATTGTATTACCGCTGTGATGTAACTTCAGAGAAGAGTTGGACTGCCCAGCCCTTCTCTCCCAGTGTGCGTTGATCAATAAAGAAACGTCTTTCACCAGGATACTGTGTCACGAGTCTTTGTATTAGCTAAAGTTAAGCTCGATACTTAGTCTCTGAAAAAACCACTACAGGGGTGGTGGGGCATCTCCCACTGTGGCCACCTCCACCTTTGCCATTCTACAAAGAGAGTGTGCAGGTTTTTGAGGCTGCATGACAATACCACTACCTCACTGCCTCCCCTGCAAAAGAAAGACAATTATCGTGCATGGTGAATCTCTGAGGTACCCTCAGAGGTGGAGTTAAACACCCCAATGGAAGTTGAAACAACCAATGTTACAATTATCATCCTGTGCACAAAAGCAGTCAAAGTGCCCAGGTAATAGCTGAACTTAAAAAAAAGTCTATGGGAATATTCTGAATCTTCAATGAATACTTCTCAGTGATGCTTTGGACTCAATATTAACACTCCAATCAGAGGAATGTGTTTTCAGTGCATTGTTCATGCATTCATTGCCTTTGTTGATGCAGCAAACATCAGGATGTCTGAGAAGACCTCTAATTAACATTAAAAAATGGACTCCAATAATGTAATTGCAGCCGTTGTAGGATGTTAGACCGGAGTAGGAACTGAGGCTGATTTTTCCTCCTGGTTCAGAGGGGCTGTGGCCAATTTTAGTATCCCTACTACCACCATTGCTGCAATCAGCTAACTCAGGATAGATGTGGATTGGTTCTGGGATATGTAACAGCTTTTTGTAGTTCAATTCCTCATTGGGCAAACTGACCAAACCATGAAGTGAGTGCAAACTTCATTCATTAAAGAGTGAATAAGATATATTGTTATTTTCATTTGTAATATTGTTATTGTTGTACAGTGACTCTAAGGCGTTTCAATAATATGGCTAAGTCTTAGGGATGTTATACAGTTTTTTTTTAAACATACAAAACTCCAATACAAAATGTAACTGAAATTGAAGTCATTCATAGTTATCTACTTCAGTCAGCTTCATTATGTGGCAAGATGGCAATTCTTCTTTATATATGATGTGTCTTCAATAGTATTGTCTCCTGCCATTAGTCCAACAGTGGGGATTAAAGTCACCATGGAAAAAATATTATAAAGCTTTAAAACCTGATCAACTGTGCCATAAAAAGCTTTTGACTACAGTGGATACTATTTAAAATTCTTTTAGATTAACATATCAATCTCCCAAATTTTATTTGGTTAAAACTGAATCAATTTATTAACATTGGGATTGAAAAGATGAAATGAAAGTATAAATTAGGTGTAATGGTCCCTGTCTGCATTCTAAACAAGAAAGAAATTCTGCCGTTCTGTCCAAGACACCAATCAAATATGAATACACTTAAAATAAGATTCAATATAAAACTGTATTGGAACTGGAAATGACCTTCCCTGACATCTCCAGTAATTGAAGCCTGTATTAGTGCAGTGTCTGCAGTTTTTCTGTTGTATAGAAAAGATGATAAATTACAACTGTGGCACACATGAATACACTCATTTCAGCACCTAGAAACTGCAGCAGAATGTGTTCACATGAGGCAGGTTCCACATGTACACTGATGATACCCAGTTCTACCTCGCTATCTCTGCCTGTGAGTTGCCAGACTGCCGATCCAACTTGCAGTCCTGATCGAACTGCAAATTCTTCCAATTAAACACTGTGCTCTCACAACCAATACCATACTTATCCCTGGTCTTAACCTCCATCAAATTATTTGCGTCGGCTTTGACCCTGAGCTGAGTTTTCTATACCATATATTCTTCATCGTGAAAATTACTTAACTTGTACAAGGTCCCACTCACCCATCGCCATTTTGAGTAGTGATCATCATTTGTTCCTGGTCCACCAATGATCTGATTTTAAAATGATAATCCTCTTGATCAAATAGATTCACCCCTCCCTAAATCCTTGAACTGTTGCATCTCTATAACTCTCTAAGAACTCTGTATTACTGCACCTCTTGGCATTCCCAATTCTTTTCATTCCATCATTTGTAACAGTGCCTTTAGCATTATCAGCCCTAAGGTCTAGAATTCCATCGATGACTCTCTCTATCCCTTCGCCTCTCTCATCTCCTTTAAGACCTTCCATTGGCCTGTTTATAAAGTATAATTCCGTGGTCAGATCTGATCTATGCACTTGGGAGCACAACTAATGAAATCCAGTAAACTATTCTATTTGTGTTTACTTAGCAATTTGTTGTATTAAGGCTTGAGCAGGGCTTTCCTTAACTCCAAGATAAAAGTGAAAACTGTTGGTGCTGGAAACCTGAAACAAAATCAGAAAATGTTTTAAAAACTCAGCAGATCTGGCAGCATCTGTGGAGAAAGAGTTAACATTTTGAAGAAGTCATTTTGGACTCAAAACAATCTCTTTCTCTCTCTACAGATGATGCCAGACGTGCTGAGTTTTTCCTGCATTTTCTGTTCTTAATCCTGTTGCTTTGTTGGTAAATGGATCGTTAATCAGAACATAAAGGTCTGGGGTTATGGGTCGTATACCTGAAACTTTAACCTAATCTCCTTTCTTTCTCCACAGTTACAACCTGACTTGCTGAGTAATCCCCCAGCATTTTCTGATTTTTTTTAAAGTCCCAGTTATTGTTGAAATTTTAAACTATTTATCCTAACTAACTTTCCTCATCTTTTTCTCTTCCAGCCTAAAACTAATTTACTCATCTTCCACAATGGTAAGAAATGGTCTATTGCCATTGAAAGGGTCAGCTCATTTCCAACACTTGCAGTATTTAGAAACCATAGAATCCCTACAGTGTAGAAAGCGGCCATTTGGCCCATCAAGTTTGCATTGATACTATGAAGGAACATCTTACCTAGGTCCAGCTCCCTTCTCCCCATCGCCATTTCACCGCTTTACTCCCGTAACCCTGTGTATTTACCATTGCTAATACATCTAACCTACACATCTTTGGACAATGAGGGACAATTTATTTAAGGCACGGCTGATGGTACATGCCGAGCTGCCTGTTAAGTCTGAGACTACCGGGGTGGTAACCCCGGTCACATGGAAAGGCAAGCCACAGGAACAACAGGTTTCACTGAAGAATTGTACTCCTCACACTCCAGCCCTCAAGTGGCTGTTGGGGCGGTTTCCCAGGCAGGTCACCCCACATCCTGGTCACCTGACCCATCCTCTTAAAGGGGCTAGCCCCGCATACATAACACTCCTCCCTTCTAAATAGCAATCCCCCATCCAGAAATAACAAATTATTTACATACATGGTCAAAATAGTAATCGCCATTCAGTAATAACTATTAACCATTTACACATTACAGACAGTAATAACATTCATTTGATGTTATTTAGACATGATCAATCAGTGCAGAGGCCGACGGTTCTGTGGAGATTGTTTTCTGGGAGCTGGAACCAGCCTTAGGTTCCTCTCCCGCAATCGTGGCTCCTGTGATTATTCCATACACACATCATCAGTCACTACTACTGGTGCTCCTGGCTCATCAGCCCAAGGTGTAGCCATGTGTTCTCTGCTTCCTTCCATGGGAACCTCCGCCGGTTCTGGCTGAACCATCTCCATCTCCCTAGCTGGTGTTTCCACTCCTTAATATGGTGTCGCCAGTAATTGGTCCGTATGTCTACACCACAGCAACTTGTCTTGCGTCTGCAGTGCAGGACAGCGGCTGGAACCCACTTCCTCCTCGGCGCAGTTCTTTGCTAGAACTACTTCGTCTTTTTGAAAGGTTTTTGCAAGTTTGGCTCACGAGCCTATCTGCCTCTCTTGACTCCTCTCCACGGTTCTTTTGACCATACCCAAGGATATAATGGCGATGCTACTGGTGCTTTCTGAATTTGGGAGCATGCTACACATGCCTCTGCTTTCTCTTCTATTTTAGCATTAATGTTTGGCTACCAGACATAACTGCTGGCCACCTCCTTCATCCATACCACCCCTGGGTGCCCTTGGTGCAGCTGTTTGAGCACCTTCCTCCTCAAGGCAGTCGGGATAATGATCCTCTTACCCCACAACAAGCAGCCGACATTTCCCGCTGTCAGGTCACGTAGGACCTAAAGTCTGGGTCCTTCTTGTGGTAAGTTGTTCCCCTCTGGATGAGGTTTATCACCCAAATTAGTATGTGGTCTTTTCTTGTGGTTTGCTTAACATTTGCTTAATTTCCTTCCGTAGTAAATCACATACAAGATGGTCCCATAGCGCTTCCTGAAGAAAAACTCTAAAATCACAAAATTCCGCCAAACCTTTGAAAGCCATGACAAATTTAATAATGTTTTTGCCCTCCGGTTGGTCCTGCTTGTAAAATCTGCACCGTTCTGCAATTTGCAATAGTTGTGGTGTGAACATAAGAACATAAGAACTAGGAGCAGGAGTAGGCCATCTGGCCTCTCGAGCCTGCTCCGCCATTCAATAAGATCATGGCTGGTCTTTTTGTGGACTCAGCTCCACTTACCCGCCCGCTCACCATAACCCTTAATTCTTTTACTGTTCAAAAATTTATCTATCCTTGCCTTAAAAACATTCAATGAGGTAGCCTCAACTGCTTCACTGGGCAGGGAATTCTACAGATTCACAACCCTTGTGTGAAGAAGTTCCTCCTCAACTCAGTCCTAAATCTGCTCCCCCTTATTTTGAGGCTATGCCCCCTAGTTCTAGTTTCACCCACCAGTGGAAACAACTTCCCTGCTTCTATCTTATCTATTCCCTTCATAATCTTATATGTTTCTAAAAGATCTCCCCTCATTTTTCTGAATTCCAATCAGTTTACTCAGTCTCTCCTCATAAGACAACCCTCTGAACTCCAGAATCAACCTAGTGAATCTCCTCTGCACCCCCTCCAGTGCCAGTATATCCTTTCTCAAGTAAGGAGACCAAAACTGTACACAGTACTCCAGGTGTGGCCTCACCAGCCCCTTATACAGCTGCAACATAACCTCACTGTTTTTAAACTCCATCCCTCTAGCAATAAAGGACAAAATTCCATTTGCCTTCTTAATTACCTGCTGCACCTGCAAACCAACTCCTTGAGATTCCTGCACAAGGACACCCAGGTCCCTCTGCACAGCAGCATGCTGCAATTTTTTACCATTTAAATAATAGTCCATTTTGCTGTTATTCCTACCAAAATGGATGACCTCACATTTATCAACATTGTACTCCATCTGCCAGACCCTCACCCACTCACTTAGACTATTTATATCCCTTTGCAGACTTTCAGCGTCCTCTGCACACTTTGCTCTGTCACCCATCTTAGTGTCATCTGCGAATTTTGACACACCACACTTGGTCCCCAACTCCAAATTGTCTACGTAAATCGAAAACAATTGCGGTCCTAACACTGATTCCTGAGGCACACCACTAGTCACTGATCGCCAACCAGAAAAACACCCATTTATCCCCACTCTTTGCTTTCTGTTAGTTACCCAATCCTCTATCCATGCTAATACATTACTCGTAACACTGTGCACCTTTATCTTATGTAACAGTCTTTGGTGCGGCACCTTGTCAAATGCCTTCTGGAAATCCAGATACACCACATCCACAGGTTCCCCATTGTCCACTGCACATGTAATGTTCTCAAAGAATTCCACCAAATTAATCAAACATGACCTTCCCTTCATGAACCCATGCTGCGTCTTACCAATGGGACAATTTATATCCAGATGTCTCGCTATTTCTTCCTTAATGATAGATTCAAGCATTTTCCCTATTACAGAAGTTAAACAAACCTGCCTATAGTTACCTGCCTTTTATCTACCTCCTTTTTTAAACAATGGCGTCACATTTGCTGTTTTCCAATCTGCGGGAACCACCCCAGAGTCCAGCGAATTTTGGTAAATTACCACTAGTGCATTTGCTATTTCTCCCACCATCTCTTTTAGTACCCTGGGAAGCATTCCATCAGGACCAGGGGACTTGTCTACCTTTAGCCCCATTAACTTGCCCAACACTACCTCTTTTGTGATAATGATAGTTTCTTGGTTCTCACCTGCCATAGCCTTCCTGTCATCAATTTTTGGCATGTTATTTGTGTCTTCCACTGTGAAGACCGACACAAAATACCCGTTCAATGCCTCAGCCATTTTCTCATTTCCGGTTATTACATCCCCCTTCTCATCCTCTAAAGGACCAATGTTTACTTTCACCAATCTTTTTTGTTTTATATAATTGTCGAAACTTTTGCTATCTGTTTTTATATTCTGAGCTAGTTTACTCTCATAATCCATCTTACTTTTCTTTATAGGTTTTTTTGTGGCTTTCTGCTGACCTTTAAAATTTTCCAATCCTCTAGTTTCCAACTAATCTTTGCCACCTTGTATGCATTTTCTTTCAATTTGATACCCTCCTTTATTTCCTTAGATATCCATGGCTGATTATCGCTTTTTCTACAGTCCTTCCTTGTCACTGGTATATACTTTTGTTGGGCACTATGAAAGATCATTTTGAAAGTCCTCCACTGTTCCTCAATTGTCCCACCATAAAGTTTTTGCTCCCAGTCTACCTTAGCCAACTGTCCCTTCACTAACTTGCACAACTCCTCAGCTGGTTTCTCAGGCTGCAGTATGTTCCTTAGGACTCCGAACCTTTTATTGCCCACTGTTCTCAAGAATACTGGGACGACGAGGTCATTTTCAATCTTGTTCGCAGTAATAAAAATACTGAATCTCGCTATGTAAGCTGACCATGTCTTGGCCTCCTCGTGGAACTCTCCAATGGTCTTGAACTTTCCTGCCATTTCACCTTGGCGGCGGCAAGGCTTCCTGCCTCAGCACGACCAGGCCAGAGATCTGTTCCTCCCATGCTGACTCTTGGCTGCTTTCCTGCCTTCATGCAGCTAGGCCCGAAACCTATTCTTCCCACGCTGACTCCTGGCTGCCAATTGCGGTCCCTCGACGACCAGATTCCTCACTCGCCTCGCTGTCTCTCGTGATTATCAACGCTGTAGCAAGTAGTTCCGCCCCTGCATCTGAGTCCGAGTACCCATTTCCTTTCTCTACTTCTGTCCGACCGATGCTTACAGTGGCCTGCACGCAGTCCTGAATGCCTCCCCGAAGCAGTGTACTTGCCACGAGCCCTTCAATGGTCCACAGTGGAGAAAAACAAAAATCCTCGCTCCTCTCTCTTGTGGAACCAAGGCACTGACTCTTGTCACCACTGTTAAGTCTGAGACTACCGGGGAGGTAGCCCCAAAGAAGTCACTTGGAAAAGAAACCACAGGAATAATAGGATTTATTGAAGAACTGGACTACTCAGACTCCAGACCTCAATCAGCTGTAGAGGCAGTTTCCCAGGCAGGTTAACCCCCGCCCTGGATCACCTGTCCTCTTAAAAGGGCTACGCTCCACATACATAACGCTGCCCAAATCCCAAAGGCAATCTTGAAACAACTGCCAAAACTGTTTTACGATTTGTATACTATGAAGATATGTTCCGAAATCAGGAAATGACATTTCCAACCAATTGTGATGAATTTATATTAAAGTAAATGTTTATTTTTAAAAATGCACCTAAACACAAGGATTGCTTCACAGTTAACAGCACTTTGAAACAGTTCGAAAAGATTTTATACTACAGAGCTAAACTTCCCTTTTCTGCTTGGCAACAATCCTTATAGATCTTTAACTCTATAGAATTCCAGTTATGCAATGCCCTTTTGCTCTTGGGAGTGCCCTCCAAGGCTGACAGCAACCAGTTCTCTAGGTCTCGCCTTATCCACATTGTCTTCTGGGAGATCTAAGCACATACCTCCTTACACAGGCTTCAGTGTTGCCTTAAATGCATCCCTTCCCTTTGATCTCTCTTTTGTTTCATCCAGTCTCTTAGCTTTCTTTGCTTTAGCTCCAATATTTTAAAAGGTAAACGAATCCATTCTTTGCCTCTCCTACTTAGAATTTTTAAAACCTTTATATGAGGAGATGGTGGCATGATGGCAATGTCATTGGACTAGTAATCCAGAAACTGAGGCTAATGCCCTGATGCAGCTGGTGGAATTTAAATTCAATTAATACATCTGGAATATAAAGCTAGTCTGAGTAATGGTTACCATAAAACTAACTGATTGTTGCCAGAACCTATCTGATTCACTCCTGTCATTTACAGAAGAGAATCTGCTATCCTACATGTGACTCCAGACCCACAGCAATATGGTTGACTCTTAAGTGCCTCCTGAAATGTCCTGGCAAGCTCCTCAGTTCAAGGGATGGGCAACAAATGCAACAACATACCATGAAAGAACATGGTAAAAACAAACACTTCAGAATAACTTATTTTATTGCCTCGTGTAAGATCATTAACGTGAAGTTCATTAACATATCAAAATCACTTCTATTGTTTTGGACCCTTGTGGTCACCCTGTCTCTTAATCCAATTACAACAATCACCGACTCTTGTCGCCAGTGTTAAATCTGAGACTACCGGGTAGGTGTAGCCCCAAAGAAGTCACATGGAAAGGAAGCCACAGGTACAATAGGGTTTATTGAAGAACTGTACTCCTCACACTCCAGACCTTAAGTGGCTGTAGGGGCAGTTTCCCGGGCAGGTTAACCCCTGCCCTGGGTCACCTGACCCACCCTCCTAAAGGGCCTGCAGCTTGTTTTCCAGTATATGAGATAAATGACGGTGATATTATCGAAAAAAAAGTCCTCGTTTCCTGACAATATATTAACATTTGGTCATTAGTTTGGGATAAACTTTAAATGCTTGTTTTCTTTGCTCTCAGCACTGATAAAGGGTCATCCAGTCTCAAAATGTTGGTTCTATTCTCTCTCTCACAGATGCTGTCAGACCTGCTGAGATTTTCCAGCATTTTCTGGTTTTGTTTAAATGTTGTCCACCAGGTTTCATTATGGCACTCCAGGACCACCTAGCACTCAAGAGTCCAGAAGCACCCAGTGCCAAAGGAACATCCAGCGTCCACTAAAGGCATCAACAACTAGAGGCTGAGGAACACTCTGCGCCCCACAGATACCCAGGCCCAGTTACAGCTTCACAAACAGCCTGAGGCCCAGTGACTGCCAGGCCCAGTGACTGCCAGCCCCGCCCCGTCTGCGGCCACAGTGATATCACGACGCAGGTGACGCATGCACGGCGCTCGCGGTATTTCCTGTTTGCCGACGGCTACTTCCGGTTCTGTTGTCGGCACATTCTTCCTGAACCGGTCGCGATGGCGATGCAAGCGGCGAAACGGGCGAACGTGAGTGAACGGGGGGGGGGGCAGCTCCGGGCGGTGTGTCCGGAGCCCTCACCCAGGGAACGGGGATGTTCCACCGGGCGTGAATCCGTCCTTTAACCGGGCCCACCATCCTGGCTCTCCTCTGGGCCTGCAGCGCCCCGACCTAAAGTCGGTGTCACATCTCCCACTGCCCCCCCCCCCCCCCCCGGGATTCAGCTGAGAACCCATTTGGCAGAATGGCTTTTCGCATCCACATGACTGGCAGCAGTTGGGCGGGTCGCAGCTGGGCCAACCCCAGTCTCCTGTTTGTTGATGGTTCACTTTTTTTTCATCTCCTGATCTTAACATTGGCCCTGTTGCTGTAGTCAGGAGACCTCAGCTCTGACGAAGGGTCATCCAGACTCGAAACGTTGGCTCTATTCTCTCTCCACAGATGCTGTCAGACCTGCTGAGTTTCGCCAGAATTTTCTGTGTTTGGCCTCGCCTGGTTAGCAGGCCTATTAAGAAGTTTAACAACACCAGGTTGGAGTCCAGCAGGTTTGTTTGGTGGCAGGGGCCGCGCGGGCTTTCGGAGCTGCAGGCCCCTTCTTCAGGTGAGTGGGAATTCTCAGAATTCTCGGAGTTCCCGCTCACCTGAGGAGGGGGCTTGTGGCTCCGAAGGCTTGTGTGGCTTTTGCTACCAAATAAACCTGTTGGACTTTAACCTGGTGTTGTTAAACTTCTTACTGTGTTTACCCCAGTCCAACGCCGGCATCTCCACATCATGACTAGCAGGCCTATTACCAGATTAAAGCAAGGTGCTGGTGCTCTGAAACGAAGTGCTGGAAAAATCGCAGCAAGGCTGGCAGCATCTGTGAAGCGATAAGAGTTAACATTATGAAGACCCAATGTTTGGTCAGTGTGATATGCCAGGTCGTGGTTAAGTAACCTGGTCACTTCCAAGACATGACAGCAGCTTCAGGCAGGTGAAAGCCCAGGAGGATGGTAGTTGATTAAATATTCACAGCATACGAGTTTGGCCATCGAGTCTGTATATCTATTTTCTCTTAAAGCAATCTAGTAAGTCTGACTCAAAATAAAATATTTTCCCTGCAGCCTTGCCAATGTTTTTCCCTTGACGTGCTTACCTAATTCCCTTTTAAAAGCAACAGATGAATCTGCCTCATTCTCTGCCAGTGTGTTCGGAGTCCTGGCCACTGTCAAATCAGTTTCTCTATCTTGTCTAGAATCTTCATGTCTTTGAGCACCTTTACCAAATCCCCCCTCAACCTTCCCTTTAAGGAAAGCAACCCTAGCTTCTCCAGTCTATCTACATAATTGACGTCCCTCATCCTTGGAATCACTCTAGTATTTATTTTCACCCTCTAAGGCCGTTGCATCCTTAAAGTGACATCCAAAATTGGATGCAGTACTCGGTTGTGGCTAAAATAATGCTTTATAAAGGTTCACCATGATCTGTTTACTTTTGTACTCTATGCCTCTTATTTTAAAGCCTTATGACCCACTTTCAGTGTGCCCCTGTATCCATCAACAATATGTATGCACATATCCTTCGGTGTGTGTTCCTGCACACCTTTAGTATTGTGTTTCATTAAAAAAGATATTGCCTCCCTTTTCTACCAAAAATAACACTTCACATTTCCCTGCATTATGGTAATTTGTTTTCCCATTTCAGATTCGTTTGCCTCCAGAAGTAAACCGCATCTTGTACATAAGAAATTTGCCGTACAAAATAACTGCAGAAGAAATGTATGATATATTTGGGAAATATGGACCAATCAGGCAAATCAGAGTGTAAGTACTGTGCTATTTCTGATTAATTTGGGAGGTACCTTTTTTCATCGTACTCTATTCATGCCTCCTAATCTGTTTAACGAGGGTACTGTATATACTATTAGATGGATCAGAGGTGATGGAATTGGCTGTAATTAAGAGTCTTGTCCTCAATACTAGTCTCTGACATTTGCACTGGCATTTCTTCTGGAAGCAGATGTTTGCCAGTACTAGGCCTCTGAGCAACAAAAATGGGCTGCAACAAAAATGGCACAATACTACCCCGAGTTATTTTTGTTTGTATTTTTTTTCCATGAGTTATGTTGCTGCTGACAATCACATTTTAATTTGATGTTTTTAAGTTTCCTTTGTACTTTGATTTTTGTTCGGGCTGTTCCCCCTCCTTTTGGGGAGCTGCCCCTTTTACTTTGTCCTGACTTAATCTGAGTTTGTTTATTTGGTTTGACCTAAAAAGAGGGCAAGGCCAAAGGTCAGCAACTGTTGCTCATCCTTAATTTCCTTGAGAAGGAGGTGATAAGTTGCATTCTTGAACAGTCTCCTGTTCAGCAGTCAGACTTCTCTGCAGTCCATGTGTCGTAGGAACATCTACAGTGCTTTTAGGAAGGAACGGCAATATACTTCTAAGTTGGATGATTTGTAACTTGCCGGTGCTGATGTTCCCATGTGCCTGCTGCCCTTATCCTTCGGTGTGGTTGAGGTTGAAATGTCATGGATGTTATGAAGTTCACATCCATCTAGTTTTATTTTAAAGTAACATTTTTAAGCCTCAGTAATCTTTTCTTGGTGTTTTTCAAGTTCAGTTGATGTTTATTTGTCCTGTTATACAATATCTGCCATGACCAGAATAAGTACAAGTGTCAGCTGTGTTAGAAGAAACTGAAGCATGGATTTCTGAGATCCGAAAGAATATTTGAAAGCTAGATTGAGAAAACAATCTCAAGAAAAAATGTAGTTGGGTCAGCTTGCATTTATACACTCCTCGTGTGCAGAATGTCTTCAAGGCCGAGAAGTAAGCACCAGGCTGGAAAAGGAGTTGGAAGAGGGACAAGGTTGAGGACGCCATTGAAGAGAGTTCTTAAGATTGCTACGACTGGGATGGAGAGGTAGTAAGGCAAATGGTTTTGGGGAAGAATTCACAGGGTATGGAGGGAATGATTGAAGATGCTAGAGGGAATAGGCATGGTGGCACAGTGGTTAGCACTGCTGCCTCTCCGTGCCAGGGACCCAGGTTCGACTCCCGGTTTGGGACACTGCGGAGTTTGCATGTTCTCCCGTGTCTGCATGGGTTTTCTCCAGGTGCTCCGGTTTCCTCCCAGTCCGAAAGACTGGTCATGCTAAATTCTCCCTCCGTGTTCCCGAACAGGGGCCGAAGTGTGGCGACGAGGGGATTTTCACAGTAACTTCATTGCAGTGTTAATGTAAGCCTACTTGTGACACTAATATATAAATTTAAACAGTAATCTGGGATTGGGAGCATAGGCTGCAAGAGGCACCAAGCTCCTCCACCCAACCCCTTGCTGCCTTATTAATGGCATGCAAAGTGGTGAGAGGAATCAGCAGTGGGTCGGCAACCAGGGAGGTGAGATGTGTTAGAAGTGGAGCCAGCAAGGTGGTAAGGGGGTGGCCAGCAGAACAGAGCAGGATGGGCAGTGAGGAGTGGCTGGCAGAGTGGGGTAGTTGGCAAGCCATTTAGGGTTCAATGGGCAAGGGTGCAACAATGTTGTAAGTAGTGCAAGGTGCCAAGTTCTGTTACAGTTCGATGACAGGAGCTGAAAAAGCTAAGCTTTGTTAAACACTTAGTTCAGTCTGGAATAGCAGCCAAGGAATTGAAGTTTATAGTTTCTAAATATGTATCACAGCAAGAAATGCAGAAAGTAGAATGTAATTAGCAGTAACTCATCATTGAACAGTTCTATAGCTTCCTGACTCAACTAATATAGAGGTGCATACATTTGAGAGAGGTATTTGTTTCTTATTTCTATTTTCTGACGAAAGCTAAGATTTTGTATAGGGTTGGTTCTATAGATGCAACTATTTTAGGCAAAATGGTATTGTCATTGGACTAATAACATTGGATAATGCTCTGAGGACCTTGTTTCAAATCAAACCATGGTAGATGGTGAAATTTGAATTCAGTAAAAATCTGGAATTAAAAGTCTAATGATGGCGCTGAAACCATTGTCAATTGTTGTAAAAATCCATCTGGTTCACTAATGTTCTTTAGGGAAGGAAATCTGCCATCCTTACCTGCTCTGGCCTACATGTGACCCCAGATCTACAGCAATGTGGATGACTCTTAAATGTCTTCTGAAATGGCCTAGCAAGTCAGTCATTTCACATTTTCGGCATTTTGGGATGGGTAATAAATACCAGCCAGTGTGCCCATGTCCCGTGGGGGTGTAAAAAAATAATATATTTTAAAGCCAAACAACAATGGTAAAGTTTAATATTGCAGAAGTGGGTCCACTGTTGCTGAAAGCTGTGACAAGATGAAAACCAAAATGTATTTTTTAAAACTGAAATTGCATACGAATGTAAATGAAGAAACCTGGTGGTTCATTGCTGAGAAAAATAGACTTGCATTTGTTTAACACCTTTAATTACCTTGATGTTTCCAAGAGCTTTACAACCAATTAGTAGTGCTGAAGCATAGTTACTGTAATAATGGAGGAAGCGCGAAAGCCAATTTACACACAGCAAGGTCCAACAAACAGCAATGTGATAATGACCACAGTTTGGTTCAATGATGTTGCTTGGGGGGCAAATATTGGCTGGGACACTAGGGAGAAGTCCCTTTCTACTGCTAAATGTAATGGTGCTGTTAAATGTAAAGAAACTTTGGCTGTGTATGAATAGGGCAGTGATGTTGTTTATCCCACTAGCTAATGCCAACTTGAACATGATTAGTTAAGTGAAGAAATGCAGCTTTGTACCAGATAAAGCTCTAAACTGCCTCATTATTTGGAATAATACCGTCAGCATGAATTTCTCAGAACACCTTCCGAGCTTAGAGAAGAGCCCCAGTCCAGCTTGTTTGTCTTCTTAACATGAGCCAAGTTCAGCTAAATGTTTAATTCACGCTGAGCTAAGCACACACAGTTCATTGTTCTCTGCTGCAGACTTAAATATGTAATTGTCCCAGATTTGGAGCTACTTTTAAATTTGTGGACCAACAGATTGAGGTTTGTATGATGGTGGGGGCAGGGGAGGCTGAGAGAATAAATTTGCTTTATTTGTGTTCTATTTCTGGCTAGAAATAAATATATAAATAGAAATTAAAAGTTTAAAGGAAAAGCAATCTTTTTTTACGATGAGACCTTGGATAAAGAGTTTTCCAGTGATATTGTTGCCAGTTTTTAGCTAGAGTAGGCCATTCGACTCCTTGAATCTGTTCTACTATTCAATTAGATCTCGGTTAATTTGTATCTTAACTCCAGTCACCCGGCATAATTTCATAACTTTTAAATCTTGCCTGTGAAACAGCTGTAAGTTTCTGTTTTGACATTTTTAAGGATCTAGCCATATTTCTGCAATAATGTGATTTTGGTGTTTCATGTCTCTGGAAAAGCTGAACTTTGATATATTTCAGGTTGAAGCAAGTAGACCATTATGCATAGGCAAATGGCAGCCATTTGGCCTTTATTGCTGGAACAAAAACAAATTCCTTAATCTGCATTCTCTCAATATTGCCCTGATCGTCATTTGCTTCAAGTATTTCTGTGATTTTTTTCTGTCAAAATATCTTGTGCTATAACAACCCTGAAGAACTTTTATCTAACCTATCTCCCGACTGTCCTACTGACAATTTTAAATTGACGCATCATTGATTCCCCACCGGGGAAAAAGTCTTTTCTCATTAACTATGCCAAGTTTCTTCAATCTTAAACAGCTGTACTAAATCTTTTAACTTTCTCTGCTCTGGTGGTATTCAAATCCCTAGTGTCATCAGAAGAATCTTCAATCTCTTGTTGTAACATTCTTGCTCTGATGAGACTTGCAAAACTGTGCTCAAACTTTGGCTTCAACCATTCTTTGGTAGCAATATTGTTATTTCTGGTGTAAGGGAAATCAAAATTAGATTTTTGCCAAGTTAGTCTTTTGTTCCAAGTTTTGGGGGAATGCAGTGTTTTTACTTATTTCCCCTCCTCTGGTACTCGGTATCCAAATCAACAAAGGCCTGAACAACACAGTCTAAATACAAATTAATACTACATGTACTTGCACCAGTTTCCGGAAGAGCGCCCTTTACCAGAGCATACAATTGCCTTTCTAGTAAAGCTAAGAGGTACAGATTTGTAGTATTTTCATGCTGTGGACCGAAAATCATTGGAAATTATCTTGACAATGCCCAACCTCATTTCGCCCAAGACACTCCTGGCTCAAAGAAACTTGCATCCCATAGGTCTAGTTGAAATTGAAACCTAATATTCAGAGAAGTTGACTGTGTTGCTTGATATATTATTTGGTCATGGATAAATTGCAGATCTTTTTGTAATAATCATAAAGTCATATACTTTTATTGAAATTTGCAATCTCTTGAACTTATGTTCTTTAATGTTTCTAACAGAGATTAAAAGATGCTGTACATAGGGACATGAGTCGGCCACTCAACCCCTTGTCTATTCTACTATTCAATTAGATCTTGGCTAATTTGTATCTTCACTCCAGCCACCTGCATTAATTTCATAACCCTTAAACATCTTGCCTGACAAACCTCTAAGTTTCAATTTTGAAATTTGAAGATCTAGCCACAAAAGCTTTACTGGGTGAGGATGTTCCAGATTTCCACTATCTTTTATATGAAGAAGTACTTTCTGTAGTTCTGTAATGCCAGGTCTGTAAATTAATTGCTAGAAGAATTAAAATTCATCGAATAAAATGTAGCCTTAACCACATTGGTTTTGCATAATTCTTAATTCCATTGCAGAGGAAATACACCCGAGACAAGAGGAACTGCATATGTTGTGTATGAAGATATTTTTGATGCCAAGAATGCTTGTGACCACTTATCTGGATTCAATGTGTGCAACAGATACCTTGTAGTTTTATACTACAATGCAAACAGGGTAAGTTTCATGAATCAGTTTTAATGTGAAGCTTGATTTTCCAGTGCCATTTATAGCTACATCAAATATAAATGCCTTTTAATGCTTAAAAATCCAAGACCATTCACAAATCGTTAAAGTGAAGATCAGGAAAAAGATTAGAAGTGGTGATCAAAATCTTTCACCACTTTCAGCTGATGGAGTTTTGAGCAGGAGTGACGGATTCAGAGATTAAGTTCCAAAGAATACGAGGTGATTTATTGCTCAACTGCAATGGAGGGTGAAAGTGGAGGTGGAGAGGTGCAACTCGGGTTGCTGGAGTTAGAAATAAGACTGCATGCAAGGAAATGTATAGGACTGGAGGAATTGTTGAGATTGTATGGAGCAAAGCTGTGCAGGGAAGCATGCAACTTCAGATTTTAAAAAATTAGCTTTTATTTATTTGGGATGTGGACATCACTGACAAGACCAGCATTTGCCCATCCCTAACTGCCCTTGAACTGAGTGGGTTACAAGGCCATTTCAGAGGACAGTGAAAAGACCGCCTTATTGATATGGATCTTGTCACATAGGCTAAATGTTTTCTTTAGTCAAATTGATAGTTTCAAGGCCACCATTATTGAGACTAGCTGTAATAAATTCCAATGTTGTTTCTATTTTAATTTAATCTCCACCGCTGCTGTGGTGGGATTTGAACTTGCCTCCCCCAGAGTATTAGCTCTGGATTACTAGTCCAATGACATTACCACTAAATCACAATCTGAATATTTAGTATGGAGGACAGGAAACAAGTACAGGACTTAGGACTGGATGGAAATATGCGGCCATGTTTTGGACACATCGGAATTTCCAGGAGAATGGAATAAGAAACACATCAGGGTAGTTGCCTGGAAGTACAAAATCTTTCAGAGGTTCAGGCATAAAGGAACTTGCAATGGCTGTGGAGTTTAAATCTGCTTGGGGTCCCGTCGGGTGCCAAAATCTCACTATTTTATTTATCTCAGTAGTCTTGTTTGGTTTTGGAGCAAGCTAGAGAAAGAAAAGGAGCATGGTTTATTGTGGTGGGACTTAGACTACTGTGTTTAACATGGATATAAAAATACCTGGGCCAATGTAATTCGAAGTGTTCTTATAAGGGTTGTGTTCTGTTGTGCCTAACTGTTGGATCCACAGTTGAGCATTAGAGCTTGCTACATTTGCTGATTGTCTAGCTTAAAAAGTGTACCATGGTTTTAAGACACTTTGGCAAACTTGGTCCTTTTAAATTTGAGATGTGCTTTTGTGGTTAACCTTCAAAATCTTCAAATGCTTGAAGATAATGGAGCTCGTCTTCTATTGGTGCAAATTCACAATTGTAAATCTGTTAAAGGTGTGGCTATTTTTGTAGTTTTCCTAATGATCGTCATTTCAGCATTTGATCTGTTTATGTATTTTTTATAGGCTTTCCAAAAGATGGATACAAAGAAAAAGGAAGAGCAACTCAAAATTCTCAAGGAAAAGTATGGAATCAATACTGAAACAAAATGAGCCATTGACTTTCTCTTTTTAATTTTGCATTGTAAATACTGTTGAAAAGACTTTTGAACATTTCAAATAATTCAGCGATTTGGATATATCTCCAAGTTTAAGAAAATCATTTGTTTAGAGTAACAATGGGTGGCTGTTGTTTTAAATGTTAGTGCCATTTATTTTGGCCTTAACTATGAATTCAACCTCAAATATATCAAGTTTTTGACAACAGTTCTTGCTAGTTTAAAGCATAGCATAATTATTTTGAAATAGAAATGATAGTTTTGTATTTGCAAATACTTTTCATGGGTCACACAATGGTTACCAAAGGGTAATTCAAGTCATTTTCTTTTTCCACTGTCAAATATGTGCACACTTGTATTCAAAATTTGTTTATGTACATTAAACTGTGAAATGGTTTTACATTTGAGGCATTATTGATTGTGCTTTCTGAGAGTGAGTGTGAAGTTATAGTTCTAGCCCAAGCCCATTGACATCATAGAATTAGGTGACCAGAGCACTGGATGATAGCTGCTTTGAGCAGACAAGGAAACAGATGAAGAAACTACTCCTGAAGGTATTCTGCTCCTCCATCACTTCCCAGCCCTGGTTTTCTCCCTTAACCACGCTGCTACTTCAACTCAATTAAAGGTTCTTGTCATTTAAGGGCAGCTTGTTATAAAGTTTTAAATATCAGTTGGTAGCTTTCACCTGAGTTAAATGTTCCATTGTCCTGATAAATCATTTGGAAGAAGAAAACATAATTAAAGTTTCAACAGGACAACCTAAAATTTGACACACACAGCATTATGCTTTGTTGAATTTCAGTAACTGCTGCAACTTTACAAGCAAGTAATTCAGTCAGTGAACATGCATCATTTCCATGATCATACTGCCTTAGGTGGTATAATCCCAAAAACATGGCTGGAATTTTACCATCCTGCCCGCCATGGGAATCGGAAAGGTCTGTTAACCTCTGGCGGAATTTTACGGTTTCAGGACGAGTGAAGCTGTAAAATCCTGCCCCATATCTCAGAAGAAATACAAAATAATTTGCACCCAGCTTTGTTTCGAACCCCTTTACATGCTTCCTCCAAATTAAATTTTTCATTGGTAGTAAGGATCGTTTCTGTGGATTTGATAAATATTCTGAATATCTTGGAAACAGTTGGTGTGCATCGATAGTCCTTCAAGTGTTCAATCTTTTTTAATTTGAGAAATGATTCCATAGCACAGCAATCACTTCTGCAAGAAAATTTCATTGTCATACAGAAATCAATTTAAATACTTTGGGTCGATGAACAAGCTGGCAATTAAATAAATATATTTGTATTACTGTTCAGGCACTATGAACAACAAAGAACAATACAGCACAGGAACAGGCCCTTCGGCTCCCCGGTCCAGGATTGAATCCTGAATCCAGGATCCCCGCCCAATTTTCCAGCCTATCTACATACCAATATCCTATCCACCGAGCTGTCCCTCACAGCTACGATGCTTTGTTCATTACAACCTATTAACTCACCCCCACCCCCCCATTCCAGACCTTGTGATCTCCAGGGAGAGGCGAAAACCCAGAGTGAAAAACCCCAGGGCCAATATGGGGAAAAAAAAATCTGGGAAATTCCTCTCCGACCCCCTGAGGCGATCGAAACGAGTCCAGGAGATCACAATGGCCCTGATCGGAAAATGCTTCCCAACCCTAGTCATTTCCACTTCCACGAACACCATATGAATTCCCTGCCCCCGAGACAGGTTCCCAACTATCCGCAGTCTCGCTCTGTACTGGCACCAGCAAGATGATCATAGAATGAAGCCTTGAAACGAGAAACAAGGAACAATTAGCCTGCGCCGCTCCCTGGTCCAAACTAGACCACTCTTTTGTATCCCTCCATTCCCACTCCCTTCATATAGCTGTCTAGATAAGTCTTAAACGTTCCCAGTGTGTCCGCCTCCACCACCTTGCCCGGCAACACATTCCAGGCCCCCACGACCCTCTGTGTGAAATATGTCCTTCTGATATCTGTGTTAAACCTCCCCCCCCTCACCTTGAACCTATGACCCCTCGTGAACGTCACCACCGACCCGGGGAAAAGCTTCCCACCGTTCACCCTATCTATGCCTTTCATAATTTTATACACCTCTATTAAGTCTCCCCTCATCCTCCGTCTTTCCAAGGAGAACAACCCCAGTTTCCCCAATCTCTCCTCATAACCAAGCCCCTCCATACCAGGCAACATCCTGGTAAACCTCCTCTGTACTCCAAAGCCTCCACGTCCTTCTGGTAGTGTGGCGACCAGAACTGGACGCAGTATTCCAAATGCGGCCGAACCAACGTTCTATACATCTGCAACATCAGACCCCAACTCTTATACTCTATGCCCCGTCCTATAAAGGCAAGCATGCCATATGCCTTCTTCACCACCTTCTCCACCTGCGACGTCACCTTCAAAGATCTGTGGACTTGCACACCCAGGTCCCTCTGCGTCTCTACACCCTTTATGGTTCTTCCATTTATTGTGTAGCTCCTCCCTACATTATTCCCACCAAAATGCATCACTTTGCATTTATCAGGATTGAACTCCATCTGCCATTTCCTTGCCCAAATTTCCAGCCTATCTATATCATTCTGTAGCCTCTGACAATGTTCCTCACTATCTGCAAGTCCTGCCAGTTTTGTGTCGTCCGCAAACTTACTGATCACCCCAGTTACTCCTTCTTCCAGATCATTTATATAAATCACAAACAGCAGAGGTCCCAATACAGAGCCCTGCGGTACACCACTAGTCACAGGCCTCCAGCCGGAAAAAGACCCTTCCACTACCACCCTCTGTCTTCTATGACCAAGCCAGTTCTCCACCCATCTAGCCACCTCCCCCTTTATCCCATGGGATCCAACCTTTTTCACTAGCCTACCATGAGGGACTTTGTCAAACGCTTTACTAAAGTCCATATAGACAACATCCACGGCCCTTCCTTCGTCAACCATTTTGGTCACTTCTTCAAAAAACACCACCAGGTTAGTGAGGCATGACCTCCCTCTCACAAAACCATGTTGACTATCGTTAATGAGTTAATCCTTTCTAAATGCGCATACATCCTATCTTTAAGAATCTTCTCCAACAACTTCCCCACCACGGACGTCAAGCTCACCGGCCTATAATTACCCGGGTTATCCTTCCTACCCTTCTTAAATAACGGGACCACATTGGCTATCCTCCAATCCTCTGGGACCTCACCTGCGTCCAGTGACGAGACAAAGATTTGCGTCAGAGGCCCAACGATTTCACCTCTCGTCTCCCTGAGCAGCCTTGGATAGATTCCATCAGGCCCTGGGGATTTGTCAGTCTTTATATTCTCTAACAAACCTAACACTTCCTCCTTTGTAATGGAGATTTTCTCCATTCTTTGGGCTCCAAGCATAAGTCCCCACTTTTGTCCCTGAGAGGTCCGATTTTTTCCCTAACAACCCTTTTGTTCCTAACGTATGAATAAAATGCCTTGGGATTCTCCTTAATCCTGTCTGCCAAGAACATTTCGTGACCCCTTTTTGCTCTTCTAATTCCCCGTTTGAGTATTTTCCTACTTTCATTGTACTCCTCCAGAGCCCCCTCCGTTTTTAGCTGCTTGGACCTAACATACGCCTCTCTTTCCCTTTTGACCAGTCCCTCAATTTCCCTGGTTATCCATGGTTCTCTAATCCTACCCTTCCTATCCTTCTTTTTTACAGGCACATGCTTGTCCTGTAGCCCTAACAACCGTTCCTTAAAAGACTGCCACATACCAGATGTGGATTTACCCTCAAACAGCCTCTCCCAATCAAGAGCTGCCAATTTCTGCCTGATCCCAATAAAGTTAGCCTTCCCCCAATCCAACACCTTACCCTTGGGACACCACTCATCCTTTTCCATCACTATCCTAAAGCTAACAGAATTGTGGTCACTATTTGCCACATGTTCCCCAACCAAAACTTTGAAGACCTGACCGGGCTCATTCCCCAGTACCAGGTCCAGTATAGCCCCCTCTCTAGTTGGGCTGTCCACATATTGTTCCAACAAACCCTCCTGTACACATTTTACAAATTCCTCCCCATCCAGAGTCCCTGCCCTCAGCGATTTCCAGTCTATACCAGGGAAATTAAAGTCTCCCACTACAACAACCCTATATTTCCTGCACCTATCCAGTATCTCCTGACATATCCATTCTTCCACTTCCCTTGGGCTGTTGGGGGGCCTGTAGTACACCCCCAACATAGTGACTGCTCCTTTCCTGTTTCTAAGCTCCACCCAGAGTGACTTGCTACACGACTCCTCCGAATTGTCCTCCCTCTGCACCGCTGTAATATGCTCTCCAACCAATACCGCTACTCCCCCACCTCTTTTGGCCCCTCCTCTGTCTCGCCTAAAACACTTGTACCCTGGAATATTCAGCTGCCAGTCCTGTCCCTCTTTCAACCAAGTCTCTGTCACCGCAACCACATCCAAATTCCTCGTGCGCATTAAGGCCCCAAGTTCGTCTGTTTTACCTGCTACGCTCCTTGCATTGAAGTATAAGCACTCCAGACCCCCAGGCTCAGTGAGGTCGTCCTCCCCCAGAGTGCTCTTCTTCTTTGCCAGCCTTGTCCCAGCCCCAAGCTCGTCCCCAGCCACCTCACTTATAGACCTAATAGTTTGATCCCCACCCCCCTGCCATACTAGTTTAAACCCCCCCGAACAGCACTAGCAAAGCTCCCAGCCAGGATATTTGTGCCCTTCCAACTTAGTTGTGACCCCTCCCTCTTGTACAGGTGCCATCCTCTCCTGAAAACCTCCCATTGGTCTATGAAAATAAAGCCCTCCCTCCTGGACCAGTCCTTTAGCCAGGCATTCATTTGAACCAACTCCCTATTCTTAGCCTCACTGGCACGAGGCATTGGGAGCAGCCCAGAGATGGCCACCCTAGTGACCCTGCTTTTTAACCTATTTCCCAACTCCCTGAATTGCTCTCTTAGGACCCCCTACTCTTCCTATCTACGTCATTTCCACCAATGTGTATAATGACATCAGTTTCTTTATCTTCCCCTTTTAATATGCCTCCTATCCGCTCGGAGACATCCGTGACCCCAGCACCAGGTAGGCAGACTACCATCCTGGAGTCCCTTTCGCCCCCACAGAATCGCCTGTCTGTGCCTCTAACTGATGCATCCCCCACCACTATCGCTCTCCTAACCCCTCTCTTCCCTTTCCGGGCCACAGAGCCTGACTGTGTGCCAGTGACCTGGTCACTGTGTCTTACCCCTGGAGAGGCACACTCCTCCACACTATCCAAAACAATATACCTGTTTTGGAGTGGGACAACCACAGGTGACCCCTCTTCTAACTGTCCACTCCCCTCCCCTCTCACACCTGTCACCAAGCCCTTCCTATTTTGAGAGACCACTGGAGTCCTCCCTTGTACTTTACCCTTCTGCCCTTTACTCCTCCTAACTGTGACCCACGTGTCATTCTCCCGATGCCCCGTTGTAACTAGTTGCCTATAACTCCTGTCAATTTTTCTCCCATTTTCTCTGACTAGACTAAGGTCAGCGATCTGCAGCTCCAGTTCCATCACATGGTCCCTCAAGAGCTGCAGTTCCACGCACCTGGCACATATGTGAACCTCTGGGAAGCTAGGTGTTTGCAGGAACTCCCACATCCCACATCGGAAGCACTGAACTGGCCGATCACTCATACCTGCCCTTATCCTTTATAGGGTTGGATAAAAAATAACTAGCCTTGCCTCGCCCTTTCAGCCCAAGCCCTGTAAGCCAAAGCCCTTATAGTGCACACTCTGCTACCCACTCACTCCACTGCCCGCTCCCGACGCTGCCCGCTGTATAGTGCAGACGGCTTTTTATGCTCCCGGCGAACCCCCCAAGTAACTGCCTTTTATGCAAAGTAATTAAGGTTTCTATATTCATTACACATCTCTTCTATTAACCTGATATCTGAAATTAGCAAATTTTAAAAGTAGAAATATTCTCGTGAAACTTTGTAATTATCTATTCCTCTGTTTCAAGAGAATGGATTAAAATTTCCATTTGTAAATCATAGAGTCCAACAGTGCAGGAGGAGGCCATTCAGCCCATCGAGTCTGCATCAAGAGATGTTGTCGAATCTTTCCGTCTTGCACTCACCAGGACAAATGCAAGAATGCCAAATTTCAAGCAATTGCAACAATTTATACTATGGAAGAAAAGGGTGTTGATTGGCTGAGCATTTGAGAAAGCAGTGAGGAATTATATGTTCCATGCTAATTCCAAATAAAGAGCACAGCTTGAACATAATTCCTTTTGCTTGCAGAAAACAGGTCCCTATATAAAGGTCACTTTGTAAATGAGCTCAACTGATGACCTTAAATTGATTGTGTAAGTATTAGTAGTGCATTCAAGAATCAGAATTATTCAAGTGTTGCCCAATCAGATTAAATTCACCAACCTAATTAGCACCACCTTCTCCACTAGTATGAATTGTGATCATTTATAACTTAGCATTCCTGCATTTTTCCTGATGAGTGCAAATTCTGTATTATTACCAAGTGAATGTTTGTATTCCTGACACGTGTTTACTCGTTTTTAAATTATGATGAAATACACAATACTTTGTTTTAATTTTAATTCTTGAAACTGGCATGTAAATTAGAGTGGGACGTTTGGTGTTAAGTCAGGAAAGGCTTTATGTAAACATTTTAAATGCCACCAGAGATATGGATGTCATAACATACTTTTGAAAATAATCTCACCTGCAGAGTAACACTTTGTATACGATATATAAATGTTATATTGCAATAGAATGTATGGGAGAAAAGAGGTTAATGATATGTATGATGCACCGGAAGATGCATTTGAGTCCTCACTTATGGCAAGGTGCCTTGCATATTACAGCCAACACAGAATTGGGTGTCTGATGCCTTTCAAGAATTGATATTACAATTCCCAGTACCACAACTCTCCACCAAAATTAATGTTGCAATGTTTTAAAATATTTGGAACAAGCACTCCATTCTTGAAGCTACTGTTCAACACAGCATTAATGAAGATGTTGGAATAGGATGAGTAGCATTAGATAACCTTACTTCATTCCTTTTTTAATAGCTGTAGGTTTGATGTCATTTTTCCTTGCAAGCATCTTGCAGCCTGAAGACCAAAATTTATTCAGGACTCCCATAACTTTGTTTCAAGAGAATGGATTAAAATGTCCATTTGTTACTCATAGAATCCTATAGTGCAGGAGGAGGCCATTCAGCTCATTGAGTCTGCATCGACCACAATCCCACCCAGGCCCTATCCCCATAAACCCATGTATTTACCCTAGATAGTCCCCTGACACTGAGGGGCAATTTAGCATAGCCAATCCACCTATCCTGTAAACTTCACACAGACAGTGACCCAAGCCGGGAAGTGAACCCAGGTTCCTGGTGCTGAGGTAGCAGTGCTAGTCATTGTGCCACCCCAAAAGCCTAGTCTGAGTTGTCATGGTTCAGGTCAGAAACTCCGAAGTGTTTTATGGAGCCTGTCTGGATCATAAGTTTTGCACCTTGAATTTGGCTAGGTGATATGTTTCACTTCAGGTATGATTCAAATGACTCACTCGGGAGCTTTTATCAAACAAAGTTTATTTAAGAATATAGTTAATATGTATGGAAAGAAAATTAGCACTAGCTTTTATCAATTACAAATGAAAGCAAAACAACCACAAAAATGTATAACCCTTAACAAATATATCTAAGATGTTCCAATCAAACCAATCCCATAAACAAAATCCTTTGATCAAGTTCAACACAGCAAAGTCTAATGCTCACGTGAAACTGGAATTAAGCCCTTTGGTTGGAGAATTGAAAACTCTCTGTCTTGTCAGTTCCAACAGCTCCCCTTGATGTACCCAGAACAGTTTGAAGTCAGAACAGCTTCCCCAGGACCCCAGATAGACTCTGGTCAAGCCACCAACAGCAGATTCTCCCCTTCAGAAAGGCAAGACCTTGCTTTCAGATAACCAGCAGAATTTCCCCAAAAAAACAGGGAGAGAGAAAAACTTCTTTTCAGCTTGCCGTCCCTTCTAAAACTAAAACCTACAGCTCCAAACCGAAAATGAAACAGCTTCTTTTGCCTGACCTCCCAACAATGCAGAGTCATAAACATCCCAGTAAAAATAAACAAACCCCCATTTAAACAGCAATTAAAAAGAGTCCTCCAGACAAACCAGCGCCATAATGAAGCCAAAAAGGCCTGCTTACAACTGCAGAAAAGAAAAATCTCTTAAAGGTACACTAATGTCTCAGAGCACACATGAACTTCTATGTGTAGGTTCTACAACGTTTTGAGAGGTGCTTTAGAGATGAATGACTCATGAACATTGATGACAGCAGTGTAAATGGAGTTTTCCCAAGCATTCTGATGTTCTACAATCAGCTTTAATGCCCAGTGTGTCCTCTGCATTCCTCACAACAGTAAAATCCAAACTGCTTCTGGTTATTCCATGGGCCACTTGACTGAATGATTAACATGAATCCTGAGCCTTAGGTACCTGAGATTCCTGTGTAGCTTTCCGATTTCAAGTACGACACCTCTTGTAGCTAGAAGCCCTAAATATTCTGAAACGTGTCCGAAATTCAATTTTATTCAACAGAGAAAGAAGTGCAGCTCCAAGGCAGGCTAGTTGATCTTTTGCTGCTCTCCAGCATGGAAACAAGTACATTATGATTTGTCAACACAAGTGCTGGAGCTCTTAGGCTTTGAACTTTATTATTTTAAAATGAAATTTCCAAAGATGATAGAATAAACATTCTACTAGACTAAGATTTAAGCTATAAAGTACAAAGTTGGTTTATCCAATAGTAAGTGAATAATATACTACAGATTTATAGTGGTTACAGCTTAATTGACTTTTCAGAAGGTAAGAGATAATGAACAGTTGCAAATGCTGTGCTAAATTTAAATACAAACTAAACTTACAATGCCTCTGGCAATTAATCTCATGTGGTGGTTTGCTGCTAACCTTTCATTATATTTCACATTTGGTTCGCCCCCTGAAATTTGTTACCATCCTTCACCTACTCCACAATGAGATGCAAACCATCATTTTCACTGGCGGACTCATCAGTGAAGACTGGGGTCAACCAGAAAGTCGGTACAGTGGTACAACCTTTCTTCATTTACCTCACAGCAATATTGCACCTTATCTCTAGCAAATTGCCCAGAGGCCTGGAGATAAGGGAAGACAGGGAAGCTTATGCCACCTTGAATTATAAAACAAAATTACTCCAATTTCAGTCATTGCGCTTCAGTAAGCAAATTACACTTACGTGTGCACTCACTCAGAAACTGAGCTCCAAGTCATTGTCGACCACTTCTCCGAAACATATGACAAAAACTCCCAGAAAACTAAGGTTCTCCTCCATCCAAGTCCCAAAACACAACACCTCCCGTCTTTGCTAAAGTTCAGCAGTGAGATGCTTGAAATTGTGAAGCATTTTCCATTTCTTGGGAGCCTCCTCTTGATGAAGGTGGGCATGGACAACAGAATTCATCATTGCCTCCAATGTGCCAGTTCACCCTTCAGCTGATTGAGGAAAAGAGTATTTGAAAGTCAGGATCTCCAATCCAAGAATACAATCATGGTTTACCAGGCCACAGTATTCCCACACAACTACGTGCTTCGGAGATGTGGGCAACTTACACAAGCACCTCAAAGCACCGGCGAAGTACTAGAATCATAGAAACCCTACAGTGCAGAAAGAGGCCATTTGGCCCATCAAGTCAGCACCGACCACAATCCCACCCAGGCCATACCCCCATATCCCTACATATTTACCCACTAACCCCTCTAACATATGCATCTCAGGACACCAAGGGACAATTTTTAGCATGGTCAATCAACCTAACCCACACGTCTTTGGACTGTGGGAGGAAACCGGAGCACCCGGAGGAAACCCACGCAGACACGAGGAGAATGTGCAAACTCCACACAGACAGTGACCCAAGCCGTGAATCGAACCCAGGACCCTGGAAGGATCTTGAGAAGGCACTACTGTCAGTAGTGCCTTCTCAAGATCCTTCAAATCCAGTGGCAAGAAAGGTAGCCCAACAGCAACATCCTCTCCCAAGTCAACATGCCCAAAATCGAGGCACTAATCACTTAAAACCAGCTCAGCTGGCAGGACATGTCATTCATATGCCTGACACAGACCTACTTACAACTCAGTCATGTCAAGAGGCTCTGAGGAGGACAGCAAAAATGCTTTAGGAATGTCCTCAAAGCATCCCTGAAGAGAACAAACATCCCCACCAATTCAGAGGAATCCCCGGCTTTTGATTGACCAAAATGGAAAAGGTTTATTCAAGAAGGCATTGAATACATCATGAAACTTCATTGGGAGCACACAGAGGCAAGTCAAGGCGTTGGAGACAGTGTCCAAATGTCCAAACACCTCATTTTTTCCAACCCTTCCCGGCCCTGAATGTGACAGACACTGCAGATTGCACTTTGGATTTTTCAGCCATCTCAGTACTTATCAAACTGAATTGAAAGCAAGTTATCCTTGATCCCAGAGAATGTCTTCGAGAGTTTCTCTGCCCTATCTCCTCTGACTCAAATGAAACAAAATCGGCTGAGAAATACCATTCAAAAATATGTTTTAAAGTTTATTTATTAATGTCACAAGTACATTAACACTGAAGTTACTGCAAAAATCCCCTAGTTGCCACGCTCCAGCACCTGTTCAGGTACACTGAGGGAGAATTTAGCATGGCCAATGGCACCTAATCTGTACGTCTTTCGGTCTGTGGGAGGAAACCAGAGCACCTGGAGGAAACCCAGGCAGACGCAGGGAGAACGTGCAGATTCTGCACAGACAGTGACCTAAGCCAGGAATTGAACCCGGGTCCCTGGCGCTGTGAGGCAGCAGTGCTAACCACCGTGCTGTCCAAGACCAGGACAAAGGAAATTCAAATATGCACTTTAATAGAACTAGCAGTCAAACATAGTGAAATAAAACTTAATGTGCTTGTATTTGAATTGAAATAGTTTGGCCCCTCCCTTAGATACTTTTGCAGGCATAACATCTGTTCTGGAGATATTATTTTATTAAAACATGCTGGACCATTTTCTGTGAGTCAACTTGGTTTATTTTATAGTACTTTATTTACTATGACAGGAAGGAGTAAATAACAAAATGGACGTTTTACTCACTGTGGCTGGTTTGTTTTGCAAAACATTTAGCTGTTTGAGTTAGAGATATAAGAAAACTGGAAACTAGAAACAGTGCATTTCCCCTTCCAAGCTCTGAATACGTGACTTTGTTTTTGAAAATTAGCCAATTGTTCCTCAGGCTCAGTAAGACTTTTATTTAAAGAGAAAATGCTCGGATTCTGAGTCACTGGTTAAAAAAAAACTAATGGAGAGTTTTCCTGGTTTAAAAGGATTTTCACAAACAAGATGGGCTCCATTTTTTGAGGGTGACTGCTCGTTGAGGCCACACATAAGATGGTCAGTAAATCCAAACCCTCTGGATTTTGTTTTCCCTTCATGTTGTAATCCTTTTGGAAAGTATTTGTGGTGAAAGACAGCATCAGGCTTTCCCGAAATTGGCACGTCCATTGGCACTCACTGCTTATCCTCACATAGGAAAAATTAGGTAAGTACTGGAGAATGTGATTATATCCTTTCAAAATGATGTCTGCTTGTACAGTGTCTGTGGTTTGTCTCCAGTGTCAAACAAATACAAGCGGCTCTCTAACTGAAGAGATATGAGAGATGGGTTGGAGTAACTTTGTATTTCAAATATGAACAGCTGAAACAGAAAAAGAGTATTGTTGAATTAACTTTTCTCCTTAATGCTTTCCGATGTTCTTCTGAACACATATTTGCTGAAGCACATCAAGTTTGCAACAAAATGCAACTAATTGTGGGTGATTCCTGACTAATACAAAGCATTTGGTAATGCAGATCCATTCTTTCATAGCTTTTCCTCAGTTTATTTCCCTTGTGATGTTTTCAGTGGTATGAGACTTGCTTCCAGGTCTACGCCTGAGTAAGTCAAACTGGATGCATATAAGTGGCCAGTTTTTTCATTTGCAGTATCCGTTCCCCCCATTGGTGGAGGTGGGTTTCGGTACCTGTGGAGTAGGAAAGCCCAGGAAATGGCATTGGGTCAGGATGCCGATTATAATCCTGCGCTCCTTTGCCTTTGCTCAGGGTGGGTTATGAGTTCTGCAGAAACCCCTGAGGGTCTCACAAGAAAGCAACAGAGCAAATTGAAAGGACAATTAAGAGCCCTTTTAACCTGTTTCCATTAACACATGGTTTCCACACTGTGTCTGTATCTCGCCAGCGTCACTGAGGTAAGTGCACAGTGGGAAGATATTGCTCAGTGAAACTGACAAGCTAGGAAGGTTTTGATCAGTTACACTGAAGCGATCCAGCCATGGCCATTGAGAGGCTGCTGTTCAAAACATCTCCTCTCAGTGTTCCTACACTGCTTCTCGGCTGATAGTCAACTTCTTGAAAGACACTTTGTCTGTCTAGCACTTCACTCAACTTCAGCTTCATGTGTTTGCTGCGAGCCTTTATTATGACATGAAAGCAACTTATGCAGCTCCACTTTGAACCTTTGCTAAGAGTCAAGAGCAGAGGTCACACAACAGACAACTGCTCCAACAGCAGCAGGAGGAACTCTACCAGCATTACTGGCTGCTTTCTCCTCAACGCCCTGCCATAGGAGAATTGGGATGTATACTGAAATCCAGCTGGAAGGAAGCAAGACCGCAATCACGGGAAAAACGTCAGTTTTCCTGACCTGTCTGAGCACTAATGCCTCAGGAGGCTCAGGCGCACGTGGCAGCGGCCTGCTGACATCCACAGCCTCCTGAAATAAGACTCCTACCCAATGGAGAAGGTGGGCATGTTTTACCAGTGACTGGTGACATTGCTGTTACTGCAGCCCCCATCCCCCTCAGGTAGTTACCTCTTGACTGGCTCTATCTTCTATTTGTAAGGAGAGAAAGCAGAGAGGTGTGAGTAGTCGACTTATGTGCGGAGGAGGGAAAGATACCATTTGCAGAGGCTGAACATGAGGCATGGGTGGATACAGCAATATGCTGATTATGTTGGCTATTTGACGGAGCGTGTGAGGGGTCTACAGAGTGGAGCTGCAAGATACACTGACCTGAGGCACGCTATGCAGGAGAACACTGGAAACATCAGAATGTGGGGCTTGGCAGCTGAAATGTTATGTCACTCACCTTTCCTGTCCAGGTCCTGAATCCTCTTGGTGAACTTCCTGTAGGTTGGAGAGACCGCAGCTGCTGCTACCTTCTTCAGTGTATCTATGCAAAGGATAGAATCCCATGTCAGATCCCACAGCAGAACATCCAGATAAGAGTGAAGGATCCAGAAAGCTGCCATCCCAGGTCGCCTCTCCATTCCTGTGATTGCTGTAGCTTTAAAAATCCAAATGCTGCTGAGGCCTTGGAACCAACGCCATGGTCCTTCAAATTAAAAATCCGTACTTTCACATATCCAGGGGACCTTTTCCTTCATTTACAAGATGAGGGCATCACTGGCTAGGCCTCAATTTAATGCTGATCCCTTGTTGCCCTTCAGAAGGTGTTGGTGAACTGCCTTCTTGAACTGCTGGTACAACAGCCTGACATATTCATGGAATCCAGAGGCAGGATGCTAATGCACTTGGAAAGAGCCTTGGCAAAACCTGACCATGAGGAAATCACTTTCACGACACAAAATGGCACCTTCATTCCAGCATAAACTAAGTGGAGAAAGTGCCGTCGATAGTTTCTACTCACTAGTTTCTCATTGCAGTTAAATTAACACTAGGAGTTTGAAAGAATAAGTAATTATTTAATCTACCATACTACAATCATTGAAAATTTTCAAAATTGTCAGAATAACAAAGGAAAAATACTTGTATACTTCCAATAGAAAATCCTGGCTGTCATAACGATGTATACAAAAGTTTAGAAGAATAACAGCTACAGCTATACAGTGAAGATGGAGGTGCTAAAGATATAATGAAGTATTAGAAGCAGTACATTTGGTAAAGTATTGTTGAAAAACTTCCCATCTTGCACTCATCAGGACAAAGTACTGACATCAGGGGAAACAACAACTTTATACTGTATGAGAGAGTGGTGATTGGATAGCAAGTGGGAAGGATTGTGACAAGCTTCACTTTCTGCTAGTGATGGAGTGGCATATTTCATCCAGCAATTCATGGAGATTTGCAACTCACTGCTTATCTCTACCTCAGCACAAATCTCATTTTTAAAAATCACCAATTACCCCATGCAGGATTAACTCTGTTATTTTACCAGCAAATTCTGGCCCAGAGCGTTCTATAGGTAACCGGTTAAAATCTCAGAAGCAGGTGGTTGTCATGAATGGGAATAGATTTGAATGGGGCATTGACATGAATGGAATGTCACAGTTATAGTCAGTGTCAGCTATAGCTCAATTAGTTAGCACACAGGTCTCCGAGTCAGAAGATGTCGCAGAGACTTGAGCTCAAAATCTAAGCTGTAGTACTGAGACAGTGTTGCACTGACGGAGGTGCCATCTCTCTAATAAGGCATCAAATTGAGGCATCTCCTGGATGAACGTGAAAGAACATTCTCTGGAATAAACTGCTGAGGCATATTGTGGTATAAAGGACAAAATGAGAGGGGAGAACTGGTGGGGGGGAAAATGAACTGGAGGTATGTTGGGATCAAACGGGGCTTATGGACCGCATTTGTTTAATAGGGAAAGCTCCTGGAAAAGGATATATTCCCAGTTAGAACATAGCACAAACAGGCCCTTCGGCCCACAAAGTAGCGCCAGTCATGTCCCTACCTACCTAGGCTTATATATAGGCTTACCTATAACCCTCAATCCTATTAAGTTCCATGTACTCATCCAGGAGTCTCTTAAAAGACCCTATCGAGTTTGCCTCCACCACCACTGACGGCAGCCAATTCCACTCACCCACCACCCTCTGAGTGAAAAACTTACCCTGACATCTCCTCTGTACATACTCCCCAGCACCTTAAACCTGTGTCCTCTCGTAGCAGCCATTTCAGCCCTGGGAAAAAGCCTCCGAGAATCCACCCGATCTATACCTCTCAACAACTTGTACACCTCTATCAGGTCACCTCTCATCCTTCGTCTCTCCGAGGAGAAAAGACCGAGCTCCCTCAACCTATCCTCATAAGGCATGCCGACCAATCCAGGCAACATCCTTGTAAATCTTCTCTGCACCCTTTCAATCATTTCCACATCCCTCCTGTAATGAGGCGACCAGAACTGAGCACAGTACTCCAAGTGGGGTCTGACAAGGGTCTTATAAAGCTGCATCATTATCTCCCGACTCCTAAACTCAATCCCTCGATTGATGAAGGCCAGCACACCATACGCCTTCTTAACCACCTCCTCTACCTGCGAGGCTGATTTAAGAGTCCTATGGACCCGGACCCCAAGGTCCTTCTGATCCTCTACACTGCTAAGAGTCTTACCCTTGATATTATACTCCTTCATCCCATTTCACCTGCCAAAATGGACCACTACACATTTATCCGGGTTGAAGTCCATCTGCCACTTCTCCGCCCAGTCTTGCATCCTATCTATGTCACGCTGCAGCTTCTGACATCCCTCTAAACTATCCACAACACCACCAACCTTTGTGTCGTCGGCAAACTTACCAACACATCCCTCCACTTCCTCATCCAGGTCATTTATGAAAATGACAAACAGCAAGGGTCCCAGAACAGATCCCTGGGGCACTCCACTGGTGACCGAGCTCCATTCAGAAAAAGACCCATCTACAACCACTCTCTGCCTTCTGCAGGCAAGCCAGTTCTGGATCCACAAGGCAACGGCCCCTTGGATCCCATGCCCTCTCACTTTCTCGAGAAGTCTTGCATGGGGGACCTTATCGAATGCCTTGCTGAAGTCCATGTAAACCACATCTACCGCTTTTCCTTCGTCAATGTGTTCAGTCACATTTTCAAAGAACTCCACCAGGCTCTTAAGGAACGATTTGCTTTGGCAAAGCCGTGCTGACTACTTTTGAGCATACTAAACTTCTCTAAATGTTCGTAAATCCTGTCCCTCAGGATCTTCTCCATCAACTTACCAACCACTGAGGTTCGACTCACCGGTCGGTAATTTCCTGGGCTATCCCTATTCCCTTTCTTGAATATAGGAACCACATCCGCAATCCTCCAATCCTCCGGAACCTCTCCCGTCTCCAACGATGACGCAAAGATCATCACCAGAGGCTCTGCAATCTCTTCCCTCGCCTCCCACAGTAACCTGGGGTACATCCCATCCGGTCCCGGCAACTTATCTATCTTGATGCTGTTCAAAATTTCCAACACATCCTCTTTCTTAATGTCCACATACTCTATCTTTTCAGTCTGCCGCAATCCTGTAGTACAACCACCTAGGTCTTTTTCCACCGTGAATACCGAGGTAAAATATTCATTAAGCACCTTTGCTATTTCTTCCAGTTCTGTACAGACTTTCTCACCTTCACATTTTATAGGTCCTATTCCTTCACATCTCATCCTTTTAGTCTTCACATAGTTATAGAACGCCTTAGGGTTCTCCTTAATCTTACCTGCCAAGGCCTTCGCGTGACCCCTTCTGGCTCTCCTAATTTCTTTCTTAAGTCCCTTCCTACAAGCCGTATACTCATCTAGATCCCTATCATCGCCTAGCTCTCTGAACCTTTTGTACGCTTTCCTTTTCTTTTTGACTAGGTTCAGCGCAGCTTTCGTGCACCACGGTTCCCGTAACCTACCAAAACCTCCCTGTCTCATTGTCATGCAGAACTCCAGACAAACATTCCTTGAAAATCTGCCACCTTACTTCGGTACTTTTCCTCGAGAATACCTCCTTCCAATTTACGCCTCTAATCTCCTGCCTGATGGCTTCATATTTCCCCTTACTCCAGATAAACACTTTCCGAGCTTGCCTGATCCTATCTCTTTCCAATGCTAGCGTAAAGGAGATAGAGTTATGATCACTATCCCCAAGATGCTCCCCCACTGAGAGATCCGACACCTGTCCAGGCTCATTAGCCAGTACCAGATCGAGTAGACTTATCTACATGCTGTGTCAGGAAACCCTCCTGAACACACCTAACAAACTCCTCCCCATCCAAACCCCTTACCCTAGGGATATTCCAATCGATGTTTGGGAAATTAAAGTCTCCCATCACGACAACCCTGTTATTACTACATCTCTCCAGGATCTGTTTCCCTATCTGCTCCTCAACATCCCTGTTACTATTGGGCGGCCTGTAGAAAACACCCAGCAAAGTTATCGACCCCTTCCCACTCCGAACTTCCACCCACAGAGACTCCGTAGACAATCCCTCCATGGCTTCCACCTTCTCTACAGCTGTGACACTATCCCTGATCAGCAGTGCCACTCCGCCCCCCTCTTTTGCCTCCCTCTCTGTCCTTTCTGAAACATCTGAAACCCAGCACCTGACGTATCCAGTCCTGTCCCCAAGTCTCCGTAATGGCCACCACATCACACTTCCAAGCATCGATCCACACTCTAAGCTCATCCCCTTTATACACTACACTCCTGGCGTTAAAATAGACACATCTCAAACCTTTGGTTTGAGCTCTCCCCTTCTCCATCAGCCGTCTATTCTCCCTCTTACACTGTGTACAATCCTTCTCTATTTGCGGGCTAACCTCCTCGCTCTCAGTCATCTCATCACGATTCCCTCCACCCAACCTTTCTAGGTTAAAGTCTCCCCAGTAATCTGAGCCAACTTTCCTGCCAGGATATTGGTCCCCTTGGGATTCAAGTGCCACCCGTCTTTTTTGTACAGGTCGCACCTGCCCCTAAAGAGGTCCCAATGATCCAGGAACCTGAATCCCTGCCCCCCGCTTGAGTCCCTCAGCCACGCATTCATCCTCCACCTCATTCCAGTCCTGCTCTCACTTTCCCGTGGCACAGGCAGCAATCCTGAGATTACTACCTTTGCATTCCTCCTTCCCAACTGTCTACCTAACTCCCTATATTCTCTTTTCATGACCCCATCCCTCTTCCTACCTATGTCAGCGGTACCAATATGTACCACGACCTCTGGCTCCTCTCCCTCCCACCTCAGGATATCTGGAACGTGATCAGAGACATCCTGGATCCCGGCACCAGGGAGGCAGACCACCATCCGAGACTCCCACCTGCCTCTACAAAAACGCCTGTCCGACCCCCTTACTTTCGAGTCCCCGATTAATACTGCCTTCCTCCTCCTTTCCTTAGCCCTCTGAGTTACAGGGCCAGACTCTGCTCCAGAGACACGGCCACTGCTGCTTCCCCCAGGTGGGCTGTCCCCCCCAGCAGTATTCAGACAGGAGTACTTATTGTGAAGGGGCACATCCACCTGGGTGCTCTCTATCACCCGAGCTTTCCCCTTCCTGGACGTTACCCACTTGTCTGCCTCCCGTGGCCCCGGTGTGGCCACTTGCTGATAGCTCCTGTCTATCACCTCCTCATTTTCCCCTCCCAGACGAAGATCCTCGAGCTGCAGTTCCAGTTCTCTAACACGGTCCCTTAGGAACCACAGCTCGACACACCCATCACAGATATGGACGTCCGGGAGGCCAGGAGCCTCCAGGACCTCCCACATTGGGAACAACAGACTGGCCTCACACTCATAATTTAGAACCATAGAACCATAGAAAATTACAGCTCAGAAACAGGCCTTTTGGCCCTTCTTGTCTGTGCCGAACCATTTTATGCCTAGTCCCACTGACCTGCACTTGGACCATATCCCTCCACACCCCTCTCATCCATGAACCTGTCCAAGTTTTTCTTAAATGTTAAAAGTGACCCCGCATTTACCACTTTATCCGGCAGCTCATTCCACACTCCCACCACTCTCTGCGTGAAGAAGCCCCCACTAATATTCCCTTTAAACTTTTCTCCTTTCACCCTTAACCCATGCCCTCTGGTTTTTTTCTCCCCTAGCCTCAGCGGAAAAAGCCTTCTTATTTCAAGGAACACAAAGAAACGTACTTAAGAATTAAACTTACCCCGCCTCGCCTTTCCGCCTAAGCCCTTAGAGCCAAAGCCCTTCAGCTCTCACTCTGCTGCCTTCTCACTCCACTGCCTGCTCTCAACGCTGCCCGCTAGATACTGCGGACTCCCCTTTAAACCTCCTGCGCACTAAAAGAAAATTCAAAAATCCTTCCCACAACACCCCGCGCGCGGCCTACTTCCGATCTAGACTTTAAAAGTTTTAAAATAAATAAATAAGTAAACCAAGCCCGCGAAAAAGTGTTTTAAAAGTTGACCTCTTACCCCAGCACTCCTGTAACAAATCGCTCCTCCTTGCCTCTCTCAGGATGAACAATGAACAATGGTTATAAACAGTAAAAGCTGCTAATTAGCTGTGATTATGAGTTATTATGGGCTACCATGGTCTAGTGGAGCATTGATTTACAAAGTGAAGTAAAAAGGAATTTCCTGGAGCTTTTTTACTAAGTTGCCCTAGGGTCCATTTATTATCCTTATTTTGCTTTTCCAAGGACGTCATGACAGTAGGAGGTGGATCAGTTGTGTTAGTGATTGTACCATTGTCTAAATAGGGTGAACTTGTTGGGTGTGATAATCTTTTCTCATTCAATTAACATGTTCAAAAGTTTTGTATGATTAAAAATACAATTATTATTCACAATGTATTTTCTTTCGCTGTAAAATATTCAACCAGCTCTTTAAGGCAAATGGTGTTCTTATGTCCTCAGTTTTTTAATATATATTTGTTCATGGGACATGGACATCGCTGGCTGGGCCAACTTTTATTGCCCATCCTTAATTGCCATTGAGAAGGTGGTGGTGTTCCCATGCATTTGCTGCCCTTGTCCTTCTAGATGGTACTAGTTGTGGGTTTGGAGAGTGCTGTTTGAGGAGCCTTAGTGAAGTCCTGCTGTGCATCTTGTAAATGGTACGTACTGCTGCCACTGTGCATCGTTGATGGAGGGAGTGAATGTTTGTGGAAGGGGTAAAATCTAGTGGCCTGCTTTATCTTGGATGGTGTCAAGCTTCTTGAGTGTTGTTAGAGCTGCACTCATCCAGGCAAGTGGAGAATATTCCATCACACTCCTGACTTGTGCCTTGTAGATGATGGACGTGCTTTGGAGGATATGGGGGTGAGTTACTTGCCGCAGAATTCCAAGTCTCTGACCTGCTCTTGTAGCCACAGTACTTATATGGCTAGTCCTGTTCAGTTTCTGATCAATGGCAACCCTCAGGGTGTGATAGTGGAGGATTCAGTGATTGTAATGCCATTAAATGCCAAGGGGAGTTGGTTAGGTTCTCTCTTGTTTGGACGGTCATTGTCTGGCACTTGCATGGCGTGAACATTATTTGCCAATTATCAGCCCACGAAGTCTTTCTGTTTTGGATATGGACTACTTCATTTACTGCAGAGTCACAAATGGTACTGAACATTGTGATGGAAGGAAGGTAATCGATGAAGCAGCTGAAGATGGTTGGGCCTAGGACATCACCCTGAGGAACCCCTGCAGTGATGTCCTGGACCAGAGATGATTGGCCTCCAGCAACCCACAACCATCATCCTTTGTGCAAGGCATGACTTCAAACAGTGGAGAGATTTCCCCCTGATTCCCATTCCTCCAGTTTTGTTAGGACTCCTTGATGCCATTCTTGGTCAAATGCTGCCTTGATATCAAGGGCAGTCACTCTCACCTTGTCTCTGGAGTTCAGCTCTTTTGTCCATGTTTGTACCAAGGCTGTAATAAGGCCAGCAGTTGTGATCCTGGCGGAACCCAAACTGTCAGTGAGCAGATTATTTGTAGAATCATACAGTACAGAAGAGGCCCTTCAGCCCATCTTTTCTGCACTAACACATGAGAAACACCTGACCTAGCTACCTCATCCCATTTACCAGCACTTGGCCCATAGCCTTGAATGTTATGACCTGCTGAGTGCACAGCCAGGTTCTTTTTAAAGGATGAGAGGCCGAGTAAATGCCACTTGATAGCACTGTCGACGACACCTTCCATCACTTGACTGATGATCGAGAGTAGACTGATGCATGGTAATTGTCCAACTTGGATTTGTCCTGCCTTTGTGTACAGAACATAACTGTGCAATTGTACACTTTTCCAGGTAGATGCCAATGTTGTCGCTGTGTTGCAACAGCTTGGCTAGGTTTGCGGCAAATTCTGGAGCATAAGTCTTCAGTACTATTGCCAGAATATTGTCAGGGCCCATAGCCTTTGTAGTATCCAGTGCCTTTAGCCATTTCTTAATATCATGTGATGTGAATTGAATTGGCTGCAGACTGACATCTGCGGTGCGGGGACCTCTGGAAGAGGCCAAGATAGATCACCCACTGGGCACCTTTGGCTGAAGATTGTTGCAAATGCTTCAGCCTTGTCTTTTGCACCGATATGCTGAGCTTCTCCATCATTGAGGATGGGGAAATTTGTGGAGCCTCATGCCCAGGTTAGTTCTTTAATTGTCCACTACCATTCGTGACTGGATGTGGCAGGACTGCAGAGCTTAGATCTGATCCGTTGGTCATGGGATTGTTTCTCAGTTTGGAACTGTTAGAAACCTCTTCTTGGAGGTCAGTCATCAGTTAAAATTGGGAGGCTTATTGTCAAACCTCTGGACAGGGTCAATGGTAATACCCTGCAGAGTGTGTACAAAAGAAATTGGAAGTAGGATGGAGCTAGTCTGATTTTTGCCATGGCTGGCCTAAATGAGCAAAATGATAAATATTTAGTTCACTAGCCAGGATGTGCTTTGTACTTTTGTACATTGCAGGATGCATTAAAAAGTATGCATTTGCTATTCTGCGTATTCACATGTATCCATAAAATTATTCTGCTTTATTAATTTTATACTAACTGCATCCAGCTAGGGTATGTCAGCTTTCCCTTCTGGAAGATTAAGGAAACACGTATTAGCTCATGTGTAATGTGATATCTTGCTCTTATAATAAGGATGTCTCATGGGTTACATTGCTGTATAACTAGATACTGGGTAGCACAGATGAACTCCTAAATGTAAAGGGTATAGGGTCTGTTTATAGGAGTGACTTGTGCCACTAAGCCTAAGAGAATATCTAAGGATGATCTGAAATTTGTAACAGTTATTTAATGTTGAAGTATACACAATAACTGATGTGTGTCCACCTCAATATTAGTCTTTTCAATTTAAATATTTAATTGTATCCACTTATCTTCACATTGTATACTTGCACTGGGCTCCGGCAATGTGTCCTCTAAGTGCAATTGTACTGGAAAATAACCCAACAAAAACTAACAAATGGGTAAATTAATAATGTACCCAAATTACCCCAAAACTAAAGTTCCCTTTTAATAAAGCGAATGATATATAACACAGAACTATTTGGTTGATATCTATTATGCCATTTTTATATAGTGTTATAGTAACAGAGGATCATAGTATATTGTTATAAATGTGTAATGTCTAATCATTTGAATTATCTAGTGGGATTGCAATTACGTTGTTCTAGCCATAAAATCTATGACTAATTGTACGCTACCACATGTGATTATTGCTGTTTCATATAATTTGTGAGTTCAGCTGAAGGTTAGCAGTGAAAATATACTTTAAATTGTTTAGTTATTGATAGATGAAATGACAAAAGAGTATGTATTTATAGTGATTTGACAGCATAAATACCCAGGGTATTTGTAATTCCTACAAGAGTGTGCTAATTAGGAGATCTTTATATAACAATCAATTGCAACATCTCACATTTGAAAAACGCATTTGATTCAATAATGCTAATATAATTTTAAAAATCACCAGAAGAAATATATGAATATTTGTGGTAGAAAGTAATTCCCTGATAAATGTAGACTTGAATCGATGGATGCAATCTTACGACCTCGTTGCACTCACCGATTGGTGTGCTGAGGTCGCCTAAAAAACAAAAAAATGACAAGCACACCCGTTTTCCCGTTAGTTTCCATCTTACCAGACACTATTTCCGGGCGTGATGAGGATCATGCCCAAAATGGGTGAAGCATCAATTTGCATGCATCTCAATATCATTAGCTAACTTGGCATGCAATTGTCCCCCCTCACTTAACTCAAGGTTAACTATCTTGTTGGCAAGATGTCATCTGGTGAGAATAACACCTGCTCGATGAGAGTCTGTTACAGGCACAGGAGCGACAAAGGCAAGTGAAGAGGTGAGTACCACTGAGCACCAACCTCTGGGGTGCGGGGGGAGCCTCAGCCATGGCCATGATGCGTAGTGGGGTGGGGAGGTTTGCATGGGTGCATGGCTGTGGGAGGGGGGGGTTGGTGCCACTCTGGGGTCCTGAGCTCGGGGGTCAGTGCTGGCTGGGGTCTGGTGTTGCGCACATTCCCCCAGCTGCTGAGCAAATGATGTGGAGATGCCACATCGTTGGACTGGGGTAAACACAATAAGAAGTCTCACAACACCAGGTTAAAGTCCAACAGGTATATTTGGTAGCAAAAGCCACTAGCTTTCAAAGCGCTGCTCCTGATGAAGGAGCACCTGATGAAGGAGCAGCACTTCGAAAGCCAGTGGCTTTTGCCACCAAATAAATCTGTTGGACTTTAACCTGGTGTTGTGAGACTTCTTACTGTGCTGAGCGACCCCCCCGAGGGGTTGCTTATGAGGGCAGCCACCAATCCCACTGATGCCGTCATGGCACCCTTCCATCTGTCTGCTGCACAGGATATCTGGCTGACTGCTGACGTTCCATCTCAGGCCCCACTAACACAAACAAACAGCAGGTCTGTCAGCTGCTGCTCCAAGCAACGGAGCTCTGCAAGGGTTAAAACAGCTCCCCACACTGCAGAGACTCTGCAGTACTGCCGTCGATGGAACCCATCCTGTGATAGTCACGAGTGTGGCCCTCCTCCCTCTGTCTGAACTGCAAGCCCTTCCTGGAAGACACTGCGCCCAGACATCCAGGTGGGTGCACCCATGTCTATGCTTCAAGGGTTCCCACTGGGGACCCCCACACAGCCATGCATATGCTCCCCTCCCCCAGAGCAAAGATGGATTTTGGCATGGAGCCAATAGACCTGGCAGTCATTCTTGTGGCTGCGGAGGAGGAGGAGGAGTCCACCCACTACAATTCCAGCTCAGGCCAGAGGCTGCAGCAGGAGGACAGGGAGCCACCAGTCACGGGCAGGAGACAGGTGCCCATCAGCCCAAAAGGGATAAGGGGGTGCCAGGGTACAGAGGAGACGGAGACCCTGGCAGTTGTGGACATGCATGTCCTTTGAAGAGCTGATGGTTGGCGTGTACCACTGCAGGCTCCGGTTCAGCAAGGAGACAGTGCGGCACCTGTATCAGATCCTGGCAGACTTGGCACCTCGTGATACACGAGGACATCCATGCATAGTGGGCGGTGGAGGTTATGCCGGCCCTTTGTTACATACAGGATCCTTCCAGGCTGCCAGCAGGGACCTCTGTGGGATTTCCCCCCCAGTCCTTGGTCCACAAGTATGCCCGTGAGCTGACAGATGCTCTGTTCGCCAGGCAGGCGAGTACATCCATTTTGACACAGGCCAGGCCCAGCAGGAAACAAGGCCACAGGTTTTGCTGTCATTGCCAGAATGCTGAACATGCAGGGGGCAATTGATTGAATGCACAGAATGTCAGGCACTGCAGTTTGAGAACAGGAAGGGGTTCCACTCCCTGAATGTTCAGAAGGTCCACAGAATGAACTTCATGCAAATGTGTGCCTGACACCCAGGGAGCATGCAAAGTAGCTTCATTCTGCGGAGGTCTGACATCCCCAGCCTCTTCGAAGACCAGCCCAGGCTGCCAGGATGGCTCCTGCGGGACAAGGGCTACCCGCTAAGAACTTGGCTGATGACATCAGTGTGGAAGCCAGAGACTGAGGCCCGTTATAATGAGGCCCACGCAGCCACCCAGTCCATCGTCAAGTAGAACAGCAGCCTCCCAAAGATGTGGTTCCATTGTCTGGACTGCTGTGTTAATGGGTTCAATGGATGTTTCGGAAGGGACAAATTGTTAAAGATATAATGAGAAGGCTGATACATGATCTTTGCAAAAAGAACAGGCTTATTGTAGTTAATGGGAACTCAGCACATGGGGATTTTTTGTCCATAATTGCATTAGAAGCAGTTTAGAGTGGCTTCACTCAATTTATTCCAAGAATTAGGGGGATATCCTATGAGAAAAGGTTAGACAGAATGGCCCATCCATTGGAGTTTAGAAGTATGAGAAGTGATCTTATTGAAACATAAGATCCTGAGGGGAATTGACAATGTGGATGCTATAGGATGTTTCCCCTTGTGGGACCGACCAGAACTAGGGAACGTAGTTTAAAATTAAGGGGTTTCCTACTTAAAAATGGAGATGAGGAAAAAGATTTTCTCAGCGGGTCGTGAGTGCGTGGAACTTTCTTCCCTGGAGAGAGATGCAGGCAGAGTGAATACTTCTAAGGCTGAGTTAAATAGATTTTTAATTGACAAGGAAGTCAAAGGGTATAATGAATAGGAAGGAAAGTGGAGTTGCGGGCCACGTTTGGATCAGTCTTCATTTTATTGAATAGCGGAGCAAGTTTGAGGGGCTGAATGACCTACTCCTGTTCCTAATTCTTATGTACCTCCCATCAAATGGTTCTTTATGCTCTTCCTCTGTAAAGTACATTCATTCAGTTTTCCCAACCTCAATACCCATGGATTCCTACCACAATTTCTTAGTCAGACACCAGTGCTTTTGCCAGACACTGAGGAATGCCCCACAGATTTGTTTTAGAAAACTGGATTTATTAACACTTGGCACGAGCCCAGATTAAGTCTTTTAGCAATGATTGATAGCAGATTTTGGTCAACAGAATAAATACATTGCCATGCCTTTTGTTTTTCAATATATACGAGCAACTTCTTTCTTTTCTTTTGAAAAATATTGTTTAATGGTGCAAAAGCAAAATAAAGCAGATGCGGGAAACCTGAATTGAAAGCAGAAGATGCTAGACAAATGTCAGCACGTCAAACAGCATTTGTAGAGAGAAACGCAGTGTTAATGGGCAGACTTTTGTGGCCCTGCCCGGGTTTTGAAAAGGGCAGGAGGGGTGCCACCCCCAAGGGCTCCCTTTCCACATTGGAAAGCGCCACCCCCAACCCCCAACATCTGCCCATGGATGCTCCCTCTCCATTGGTCTTTACATCAAGATTCCCACACCTCTCTCCCAACCCCCTCAGGGATTACCCCCCTAACTGTGAGAAACGCCCCTCCCCCACCACACACGCACACACACAGAGTCCTGGAATCTGTCTCTTTGACAGATTCCTGTCTTGTCTCTTGCTGCTGCTGACCTCAGGTTGGCTGGCCGCTCTCTGAAGTGGGTCTTCCACTTGAGTGAGAGTGAGGGTGAGGGGGAAAACCCTTCTCCAGCCAATTGATAAAAGCAAAATACTGCGGATGCTGGAATCTGAAACAAAAACAAAAAATGCTGGAAAATCTCAGCAGGATTGACAGCATCTGTGAAGAGAGTTTGGAGCCTAGATGACTCTTCATCAGAGTGCTCTGACAAAAGGTCACCCAGACTCAAAATGTTGGCTCTATTCTCTCTCCACAGATGCTGTCAGACTTATTGAGATTTTCCAGCATTTTCTGTCCAGCCAATTGATGTTCTTTGGAACAATAATTATTTTTTATTCATTCATGAGGCATGGGCATCACTGGCTGGCCAGAATTTATTGCCTCCAATTGCCCTTGAACTGAGAGGCTTGCTAGCCTATTTTAGAGGGCCTGGAGTCACATGGAGGCCAGACCAGATAAGAACAGCAGATTTCTTTCCCTACAAGACATTAATGAACGAGATGGGTTTTTCTGACAATTGACAATGGTTTCCTGGTCATCAGTAGATTCTTAAATCCAGATATTTTCTATTGAATTCAAATCCCACCATCTGCTGTGGCAGGATTCAAACTTGGGTCCACAGAACATTAGCTGAGTTTCTGGACTAATAGTCTAATGATAATACCACTTGGCCAACGCCTCCCCTGCAGGACTGCTGTGATCGTCAGGGATTGCATTCCTTACCAACGCTTCAGGTGGCAGGGTGGCAAATTCCGCCATCCAGGAAATCCTGCCCAATGTTTCTGATCGACAGCCTTTCACCAGAACTGGAAGAAGTTAGTGATGTAACCGGTTTAAAACAACTATAGAGGGTAAGGCGGGGCAGAGAACAACAGGGAAGGGCTGCAATAGGGTGGCAGGTAGGAAAAGAATAAATAACGAAACGGGTGATGGTGAAAAGCAAATGGGGTTAGTCATGTTCACAAGTAAAGAAACAAAAGGTACATTTGAAGTAGGTGTAAATGTGTAAAGCAAAATCATCACCAAGAGCTGCCGTATGAGACCAAGCACAAAAAGAAAAAAATGGGGGCAGAGGTTATGCTCTGAAATTGTTGAACGCAGTGTTGAGTCCAGAGCACTGTAAACTGCCTCACTGGACAATGAGATGCTTTTCCTCAAGTTTACGTTGGTTGAGCTTCATTGGAATAACATAGGAACCCGAGGACAAAGAACATTGGTTTTCTTTACAGATGAGAGGAAGGTTAAAGGTTTGGGGAGCTAGCAATTCCTAGGGTCACCGCCACTCATCAACATTCGTATTTAACATAAAGAACAATATTTCTTATTGCTACTCTATTACCCAACTACCACCACCCCCTGCCCTCGCCCTCCACCAACCCGCCCAGCCACAGGGGAAGGCAAAGTATTTCAGAGCAGAAGAAACCTTCCCTGAAATTATTATTTCCACTTCTTTTTCCCTTACCTCTTACTCAAAGGCTACCCATCTTCATGAATAAGGACTGTGACTGCTCAGATTAATTCTTGGCAGTAAACAATCATTTCTTTGTGTGCCTAAACAGAATTATTTAGTCAAGATTCTGAATCCACATGACTATACATGTTGTGTAAGGCGGTATGGTGGCACAGTGGTTAGCACTGCTGCCTCACAGTGCCAGAGACCTGGGTTTGATTCCCGGCTTGGGTCACTATCTGTGCAGAATTTGCATGTTCTCCCCGTGTCTGTGTGGGTTTCCTCCGGGTGATCTGGTTTCCTCCCACAGTCTGAAAGATGTGCTAGTTAGGTGCATTGGCCATGCTAAATTCTCCTTCAATGTACCCGAGCAGGCGCCAGAGTGTAGCGACTAGGGGATTTTCATAGTAACTTCATTGCAGTGTTAACGTAAACCTACTTGTGACACTAATAAATAAACTTCTTTAACTTTCTTTTTTAAACACCTTGCAATAAACAAATTGCTAATTTTTGAACGTTTAGTTTAAAGACTTGTAGCTGTCAAAAATATGAGAGCATTCTCGCACCCAATGCTAGCTTCTCAATACATCGGTGCTGCTGTAATTTTAAGGCATATTTAGTTGATTACCGGAACAATTAGTTTTAATGGGAGCAATTATATCAATGAGATCTGCACATGATAGATGAAAATTATAACCTTTGCCTTTAGATTTAACATGATGTATTTGACAGCCTCTATTACTCACTTACTAGGAATAAACTTGTTGAGTGCTGATGTGAATTGTTTGAAAATAGACTTGACTGAAAAATTAACAACTTGAAGTGAATTAGCTTTCTACAGCGCACAGATCTGCTATCTGAAGTACACAATTCTGATTGTGGCATTCGTGTCATGTTTTTTAACTTTCATTTGCATCTCCTAAACAATAAATTTGATTATCCTGGACAAAATAAGCTCAGCATAGAGAGGTCATTGTTTTAATTGATATCGCCAGTCACTCATTACTCCAATCCCATCTTTTATACCCAAAGATTGTGTGAAAAGTTTGCATTATTTTTCAGGTTTTTAATTCAGACTTTTGTCATAAGAGCAACATTTTGATCATAAGTCTGTTTAAACCATTATTTTGGAAATTAGAAATGTTAGTTGAAGATTTTTTAAAAAGGGGGCTGATCAAAGCCAACCGGATGTTGTTTGATGAATATATCCTGAAACACCACCTGCTGGTCAAAGTACAGCATTACAGAATTGCAGGCCTTGACAATAATAGGAAAAGCATATGGAAAATGTAACCAGCAAGCCTTACCAGATGTGGACACAATTAATATCAAAATATCCACAGGCTTTGTTACTGTAGGGCTTTTGAATGGCAAAGTGAGAGATCAGCTTTGGTCAGTAGTAGAACTCTTGCTTCTGAGCAAGAAGGCTATGGATTCACGTCCCACTGAAAAATCTTGAGCACATCGGGTGCAATTTTACCTGCCGTTCACGCCACACTTCCGCTGCAATGAGGTCGGAAAATTTGGCTGCCAATCAAATCTCCGTTCACTGCGGCAGGGTGGGAAAATTCCACCAGTGTGAATGGTGGTAAGATTCCGGCCATAAATTTGATTAACCATAGAAAAGTTACAGCACAAAAGGAGGCCATTCAGCCCACCATGCCCATGCCAACCTGGAGACACTCAGGTGCCCTTACTAATCCCACCTTCCTGCACCTGGCCCATAGCGCTGTAGCTTACAACACTTAAGGTGCAGTTCCAGGTACTTTTTAAAAGAGTTTAGGGTCTCTGCCTCCACCACCAACTCGGGCAGTGAATTCCAGACACTCACCACCTTTTGCGTAAAAAAAGTTCTTCCTCATGCACCCCCCACACCTCCTACCACTTACCTTGAAACTATGTCCTCTGGCTCTAGAATTCTCTGCCAAAGGTGACAATTTTATCCTCTGTACTCTATCTCTCTCCCTCATAATTTTGTATACCTCTATCAAGTCTTCTTTGTTCTAAGGAAAACCTATCCAATCTCTCATCATAGCTACACTTTTCTAGCCCTGGCTTCATTCTTGTAAACCTCCTCTGCACTCTCTCCAGAGCAATTACATCCTTCCTGTAATATGGTGACCAGAACTGCAGGCAAAAATCCAGTTGTGGCCTCACCAGTGTTTATACAATTCCAGCATTATATCCTTACTTTTATATTCTATACTTCTGCCAATAAAGGAGAGCATTCCATATGTCTTCTTTACAACCTTGTCTGCTTGAACTTCTGCCTTTACGTTACCTGTGTACTTCTACGCCAAGATTTCTCACTTCATCTACGCTTCTAAGTATATTGCCATTTATTGTGTATACTCTATAACTGTTTGACCTTCCTAAATGTGTTACCTCACATTTCTCTTTGTTAAAATCCATCTGCCACTTTACTGTCACTCCACAAACTCATCAATATCAGTTTTAGATTATAGCTATCCTCTACGCTATCTACTACTCAAGCAATCTTTGTGTCATCTGCAAAATTCTCAATCATTCCAATCACTACTGAGGGGGTGCTATCTTTCGGGTGAGATGGGTCAGTACAACAGAGGCCGTGGCACATTCTAAATAAGAGCAGAAGAGTTCTCCTGGTGTCTTGTCCAGCATTGTTCTCAAAACCAACATCACTAAAACAACAAACTATTTACTCATTTATCTCATTGTTGTTTATGGAACCTTGCTGTGGACAAATTGGTTACCAAATTTGCCTAAATCATAACAATGAGTATGCTTCAAAAGAATTTTGCAGATCCTGAGGGTATGCAAGACACTACATAGAATCATGCAATGTTGAATCACAGAAGAAGACTATTCAGCCCTTCGTGCCTCTGCCAGCTTTAAGGTAGTGCTATCCAACCGTTCCCACTTGCACCCTCTTTCCCATAGCCCTGCAAATATCCAATTCTCTTTCGAAAGTTACTACTGAATTTGCCTCAACCAGCCTTTCAGGTGGTGTATTCCTGATCACAACAACTCGCGTATAAAAAACTCTTGTCACCTCCGGTTCTTTTGCTAATCACCTGAATAATACTCTTTATTTTGTCTATCTAAATGGTTTGTGATTTTGAACACCCCAACAAATCTCCGCTTAATCTTCCAACTTGACTCTTGAAGAGGACAGTTCCAGATTCTTCAGTCTCTCCACATGAGTGCCTCAATCATGGTATCATTTTAGTAAATCTTCTCTGCGTTTTCTCCAAGGCCTTGGCATCTTCCCTCATGTGTGGTGCCCAGAATTGAACAAAGTCCTCCAGCTGTAGCCTAATTCATGCTTTTTAAAAGGAATTTAGCTTTGCTTCCTTCCGTTTAAACTCTACTTCTCTATTAATAAAGCCAAGGATCCCAAATACTTTTTTAATAGTCTTCTCAACTCATCCTGCCACCTACTAAGATATGTGTACATACACCGCTAGGTCTCTGAGTTCCTGCATCTCCTTTGTAATTGTGCAATTTTTATTGCCTCCCCTTATTCTTTCTACCAAAATTTATCACTTCATACTTTTCTGCATTAAATTTCATTTACCACATGTCTGCCCAACTCACAAGTCTTTGTCCTCCTGAAGTCTATGATGATTCTCCTCACTGTTTACTACAATTTGGAGTTTTATGACACTTGTTTTGTGCACTGTGTACAGGTCATTAATGAACATGGTGCTTATAAGGTCCTTGTGCATCTTATTAATTTTAATAACTTTGGATATACACATGACAGAAGCAAACTACAAATGGCATATGAAAGCATAATTCATAAAGCTTTTTTATTGCCTCACGCAGAGTTCACCTTTTCTTTACTGTCAACATTCCCAATTAATTTCAACATTTCAATGATAAACCAATACACAACATTAACATGAACAATTATACTAACCATATCATTAACAATGAGCCTGGGAGAGAGCAGAGCAAGGGCATCAACTCCACTTACCCGCCTTATTCCCATAACTCTTGATTCCCTTACTGATTAAAAATCTGTCTGTCCCAGCCTTAAACATACCTCTACAGTCTCTGTGGTAAAGAATTCCCAAGAATCACCACCATGTGAGAATAGAGCGGCAAGAGGGTTAATGAGTCTGAGACGGAGCAGTGAGAGAGCAGAGAGAGGATTTAGTGTGAGTCTAAGAGGGAGCAGTGCTAAGAGATGCGTAAGAGACAATTTGTAGGTTTAGAGCCAACCTTCTACCTTCCAAAGCAAATAAAGATGTGATGTTACATGGAAGAAGGTAAGTCATTTGTTGGTGAGTATTTTTCTCTCTCTAAACTAACGTATTCATTCAAATTAATAATTGGAAAATTGAAAAAAGTCAATCGTGATTAGTATAACTGTAAGTGAATCAACAAGTGTAAAAACACAGAACAGATCTAGAAATATTCATTCAAATTAATGGAGAATAACTGGGAACAGAGTGTTATTTTAGCCTCATGGATAGGCAGCTGAGACTTGTTCCTTGCAATTCCTGTGCCATGTTGAAACTTCAGGGAACGTCAAATGTCTTGGATGACCACTTGTATAAGAAGTGTTTCCAGTTTGAGCTCAGAATTTCTGAGCTTTTGGGGCATCTGTGATGATGATGGAGCATTAGAGGAGATGAGAGTTTCCGGAACTGTAGAAAGTGGTCAAGCCACACACAGGCAGTGAGAGGTGTGAATAGCCAATGGGTGGCCATCAGGAAGAGTAGGAAGATGCAGGCCTTGCAGGAGTTTCTTGATTGACATGGGAGTCAAAAGCTAGAGGGGATAGGAAGGAGAGGAGTTGATGGTGCAAACAGACCAGCCATAATCTTATTGAATAGTGGAGCAGGCTCGAGGTACCGAATGGCCTACTCCTGCTCCTAATTCATATGTTCATATAAAAAGTTTCTTCAAGGTGTAAGTCATTCTCAAACAGGTAGAGACTGCTGGGAGTGATGATACCTGAAGGAATACAACCATGGCACCAATGGGAAATGGACTGTACAGGTGGCAATTGCAAAGAAGCATAGTAATGTAGTTATTATAGAAGATTCAGTAGTTAGGGGGACAGACAGGCATTTTTGTAGCTGTCAACACGAGTCCCACATGGTGGATTGAGTAAAGGACATCAAGGAGAGGGTGGAGAATATTCTGCATGGGAAATGAGCCAGAAGTTGTTGTATACGTTAATATGAGCCACACAGAGAGGGCAGAAATTGAGGTCCTAACATCATATTTTCAGGAACTAGAGAGAAAGTGAAAAAGAAGGACCTTGAGGATAGGTAGTATATCTCTGGATTAGCCCCAGCTAGCCTAAAGATGAAAATAGGGAGGATCATTCTGTGCCTTGAAGCATGGCACAGGAAGAAGGGCTTCAGATTCTTGGGACATTGGCATTAGCTCTGGGACAGAAGGCATTATTCAAAAGGGTTGAGTTGCCTCTCAATACTATTGGGACAAGGTTTACTAATGTGATTTTGAGAGGGTTAAAACTAAATTGGCAAGGGGATAAAAGAAGAGGAATAAGGTGCATAGTCTGAAAGTAACAGAAACAGAAAATGCTGGAAAATCTCAGCAGGTCTGACAGCATCTGTGGGGAGAGAATAGAACCAATGTTTCTTGTCTAGAGCTGAAAAGAGAAATAGTACAATATTAGAGAAAAGTGGATTAAGAAGGATTATGGGGAATACAAAGACAGGATTACAATGCATGCACGCAAATGGACAAAGTGTAGTAAATAAGGTTAGTGATTTTCAAGCCCAAGTAAGTGTGGGGATGTGATGTAAAAGAAATGAAGGAACTGTGGCTTAAAAATTATAAGGATTATGCAGTTAATATATCAGCATATTGAGTGTTCAGAAAAGATAAGAAAGGGAAAAGAGGGAGGTGGGTTTGTTATACTGATTAGGGAAGAGGGGATGTCTTTGAGGGGGGAACGACAGAGTCCTTTTTGTTAGGGTTAAGAAGCAAAAATGGTAAGATCACACTACCTGTGTATTCTATAGGCTTCCCAATAGCGAGAGAGGACAACAAATCTGCAGGGAAATCACAGAGTAGTGTAAGAACTATAGAGTAGTGTCACTGGGGACTTCAATTGTTCAAGTATCAACTGAGATAATGTTAGAGTAAAGGGTAAGGAAGGGGAGAAATCTTTGAAATGTGTCCAGGAGAACGTCCTTGATCAGTATGTTCCCAGTCCAACTAGAAAGGTGATGATCTGGTGCTGGTAAAGGACGTGGGCCATGTGGACCAAGTGTCAGGTTACATTTGGATAAGAATGATCATCATATTATAGACATGTAATGGAGAAGAGCAAAGAACAATCTAATATAGAACTTCTAAATTGTAAAAAGGCTAATTTTATTGCAATGAGGGGGGATTTAAACAGGGTAAAACGACTGACTAGGAAAACTGTAACAGAACAATATGGAAGAAAAAGATGCTTCAGGTGTGGGCTAGGTACATTCTAACAAGGGCAGAAGTTAAGGGACCCAAAAGCAAGGCTCCTTGGATGATGAGGGCGATAGAGATTATGGTGAAACAAAATAAGGAGGGTAGATGATGCATGACAGGCAAATTCTCCAAGTGAGAACCAGGTCAAATACAAGGCTGAGAAGGAAGTGAAGAGGAAATAAGACTGGCAAAGAAACAGGCATGAATATAAGAAAGTATCAACATCCTGAATATAAGGTTTGCCATATTCAATTTTCTGAGATATGAGGGAGGTACAAAGGATTGTAGAGTGGCAAATTTGACACTTTTATTCAAGAAGGAGTGTAACGTCAATCCAGTTACTTTAACTTCAGGGATGGTAAGGTTCTGGAATCCATAATCAGGGAAAAATCAACAGGGAATTGGAGAAATTTGAGTGAATTTGAGTTGGTTAAGGATAGCCAGCATAGATTTTTAAAAGGCATCATCCTTGACTAATCTGATTGAATTTTGGTGAAGTAATAGTGGATGTTACTAAAAGCAATGCGATGGATATTATCTATTATATTGTGTATTATTTTTAGGACAATGAAGTCTGCTTGATAAGCACTTCATTTTGCATCCTAAACACTCTCTCCCTCCAACACTGACACACAGTGACAGCACTGTGTTTCACTCTCAAGCTGTAATGCAGGAAATCAATAAGGTTTCTTCAACAGCACCTTCCAAGCTCACAACCTCTACCTCCTAGAGGGACAAGGGCAGCAGATACATAGGAACACCACCACCTGAAAGTTCCCCTCCAAGACACACACCATTTTGATTTGGAACTACATCAGTTGCTTAAGCATTGCTGGGTCAAAATCCTTGAGCTCCCTATAACAGCACTGTGGGTGTACCTAACTACATAGATGGCAACGGTTCAAGATGTCACCTTACCACCACCTTCTCAAGGGAATTTATATATGGGTGGGAAATGCTGAACTTGTCCATTGACACCTAAATCCTAAGATTGACTTCTATCAGCAATGGACATTTCACCTTGCACCTTCCTTGAATATGATGGACATGCATGGCTTCACACTTTACAACTGTCAGGTGACTGAGGGATGGACTTATGGATGCAATCTTCGGAGACACGGGTAAGATCATGCATTTACTTGTTTGTTTACATGCTTATTGTATGCACCACTAAGCAAGCACAGACCAATATATCCATCTTTTGATTTATATAGCTTATTTACAGACAACAAGAAAGTTACACTTAACAATGTGAGATTTCACACCACATGTGAACCCATCAGTGATTAAAATGCCGTGGCACCTTTTGAGCTTCAATGCTCCTACATGATGTTCCCCTTGTTGAGCTGGACGAGGTGGAGGCCATCTGCTCACTTCTCTGCCTGTAAGACATAGTGGGGCATTGTGGCTGGCCCCTTCACTGGGGGACCTACCTCCGACCACAGGATCTGCAATTCTGCAGGGACAACCATGGTCAGTGGAGCTTGTACCACATATTAGAGTTCTGGTGGAGGGGTTGGGGAAACTGTAGAAGACGAATGTCCAGACTGTTTAGAGCAGACTCATTCCCCTCTGCAACCTCCTCAGCCCTGGATTGGCTATCTGGACGGTTGGATGGGGTGTTTGTTACGGGACAAGATTCCAAAATCTGCCGTGCCAGCAGTGAGAATGTCCTGTTAAGGTAATGCATCTATGTCTTCCATGGAGGACATTACTTGAAACTCTGTGCGAACTGCTCCAGGCGACTGAGTGAACCTTCTTCCCTTTGCAGAAACTTTATCAGGTGTCCATACATCTGCTGCTGCTGATCCAAGTACTGTGTCCCATTAGCTGACTCCTGTCTTTATGCCAGCTGGAGCATCATTACCACAGCTCTCCCTCCTCCAAGAGAGACTGTGCACGGTTGAGTGTGATTGAGACGCCTCCTCCTGCACTCTGGTGTGGTGCCCTTCACCCTGTTGCACTGATTCAAAACACAAAACCTGGGTGCATTTAAACCAGGACTCAAGACAGGCTAGTGCTCTGGGACATTCTGCCATGATGATGTTCAAGCACATGGGTCAGCCATGATTCTCTATTTATGCCACACTACCGAATACACAAGTGCAACCACCTGTTGGAACTTTCTTCCCCTGTGGGTTGTGTGTGACATGCTTGTATGTGAGCACCAAAATGTCATGGTGTGGTCTGGAGCTTATAGGAACCTACTAGAATACTCCCTGAAAGTCACACATGCCCACAGATGAAAATGTGACATATGAAATGGCATGTGGTTGGACGTAACGATCTGCATTCAGGGACCTGAGGCCAGCCCCTGAGCTGCCATGCTCGTTTCACTTGTTGGACAGTGTCATAAGCTGTTGCAGCTGCAGAGATGCTGATATGTACATGGCTGAGTCTGGTGCAGACAGCGAATGTCAGCTGTGTGGACACTCCGATAGGCAGAATACATGTTTCCTATGGAAGGCTCTTCATGGGCCATCTTTTTACAGATGAACCAAAGAAAGCATCCTTTCTGGATGTATCACAGCATGATATGGCTCCTGCTCTGACCAAGACCACAAGAAACAACAAAGGGTCATGAACGAAGCCCAGTCTTTCAGGCAAACCAGCCTCCTATCCATTGACACTGTTTACACTTCCCATTGCCTCAGAAAAGCAGCCAGCGTAATCAAGGACCCCATGTGCCCTGGACATACTCTCTTCCACCTTCTTCCATTGGAAAAAGATACAAAAGTCTGAGAATACGTACCAACCAGCTCAAGAACAGCTTCTTCCCTGCTGCCATCACTTTTGAATGGACCTATCATATGTTAAGCTGATCTTTCTCTACATCCTATCTGAAACAGTAACATTATATTCTGCATCCTTTCCTTTCCTTCTCTCCTATGTACTTTATAAATGGTATGTTTGTCTGTATGGTACATAAGAAACAATACTTTTCACTGTATCCCAATACATGTGACAATAATAAATCAAACAAAATCAAATCAAAAATCTGTTAGAGTAATAGTAACCAAAAGGCCAGCACTGAAAACTTACACTCACATGACAACACAATGAAGTCTCCTCCCTCACAAATTTGCAACCCCTTCCTCTTGAGTGACTTTCAACGTGGCCCTTTAAGGTCAGTTGTGAAAGGCGCACCTTCTAAATCAATTCCGCCTCAGCCTGCCAAGTGTTTCCAGAGTCACTGACCTGACTTCAGCACACACCTGCTTCCTGGCTATGAAGATCCTGCCTCCCCAGGTGGTGGCGTGAGACCAGGAATTTTAACAACTCCTGCTACTTGCCTCGAGGGTGAAGAGCTGCAACTCCCATTTAAAAAGATGTGTGATGCTCAATAATATTACATTATTAGATGTTGTTTTACATGTCCCACACACTGAGCAGGTAAATAAAACAATTGTGATATTAGAAAGAGAATTTTGAGAAGTCGATGTCCATATTACCATTTGTACATTGCCATGTGTAATGTGTGCTTTACACTATGTCCTACACCTCAAAATAAATACGAAACATATAGAAAACAAAATGAAAATGAATGCAATCCCATAATGTTTTACCAATGATAATCTCTTGCATTAAGTGGATAAATTGTTTAATCACAACACAGCCTTCATTGGAAAATCCTATTTGGTCTTCACAGGAATTGGCTGTAAATCAGAAACACTATTCATTTTTTTTTATTCGTTCATGGGATGTGGGTGTTGCTAGCTGGGCCAGAATTTATTGCTCATCCCTGAGGATGGGTATCCCTGAGGGCATTTAAGATTCAACCACATTGCTGTGGGTTTGGAGTCATGTGTAGGCCAGACCCGGTAACGACAGCAGATTTCCTTCCCTAAAGGACATTAGTGAACCAGATGGGTTTTTCCGACAATTGCCAATGGTTTCATGGTCATATTAGACTTTTAATTCCAGATTTTATTGAATTCAAATTTCACCATCTGCTGTGGTGGGATTCAAATCCAGGTCCCCAGAGAATTACCCTGGGTCTCTGGATTACTAGTCCAGTGATAATACCACTATGTCACTGCCTCTCCCTACTGTTTTCCAGGCACAGATATGTGAGAATTTTCTTTATTCATTCATGGGATTAGAGCATCACTGGCAAGGCAAGCATTTAAGAACTATAGTTAAGAAAGCACACCAACACCTCTACTTTCTCAGAAGACTAAGGAAATTTGGCATGTCAGCTATGACTCTCACCAACTTTTACAGATGCACCATAGAAAGCATTCTTTCTGGTTCTCACAGTTTGGTCTGGCTCCTGCTCTGTCCAAGACCAGGAACTACAAAAGGTTGTGAATGTAGCCCAATCCATCATGCAAACCAGCCTCCCATCCATTGATTCTGTCTACACTTCCCGCTGCCTCGACAAAGCAGCCAACATAATTAGGAACCCACGCACCCCGGACATTCTCTCTTCCACTTTCTTCCTTCGGGAAAAAGATACAAAAGTCTGAGGTCACGTACCAACCGACTTAAAAACAGCTTCTTCCCTGCTGCTGTCAGACTTTTGAATGGACTTATCTTGCATTAAGTTGATCTTTTTCTACACCCTAACTATGACTGTAACACTACATTCTGCACTCTCTCGTTTTCTTCTCTATGAATGGTATGTTTTGTCTGTATAGCGCGCAAGAAACAATACTCTTCACTGTGTGTTAATACATGTGACAATAATAAATCAAATCAAATCAAACTTTATTGCCCATCCCCAATTGCCCTTGAGGGGGTGGTGGTGAGCCACCTTATTGAATTGTTGCAGGCCATGCTGTGTAGTAACAATGAAAGAATGGCAATATAGTTCCAAGTCCGGCTGGTGTGTGCCTTGAAGGGGAACTTGCAGGTGGTGCATTTCTATGCATTTGCTGCCCTGATCCTTCTAATTGGTAGAAGTTGTGATCTTGGAGGTGCTGTCAAAGAAGCCTTGGGGAGTTGCTGTAGTGCATCTTGTAGATGGTGTACATTGCTGCCACTGTGCGTCAGTGGTGGAGGGAGTGAAAACATTTAAGGTGGTGGATGGGGTGACAATAAAACAGGCTGCTTTGTTCTGGATGTTGTTGAGCTTTTTGAGTGTTATTGGAGCTGTTCTTATTCGGGCAAGTGGAGAGTATTCCTTCAAACTCCTGACATGTTTTGCAAATGGTGAACAGGCTTTGGGGAGTCAGGAGATGAGTTACACACTGCAGAATTCCCAGCCTCTGACCTGCTTTTGTAGCCACAGTATTTATATGACTGGTCCAGTTAAATTTCTGGTCAATGGTGACTCTCAGGATGTTGAGGCTGGGGCATTCAGTGATAGTAATGACATTGAGTATTAAGGGGAGATGGTTAGATTCTCTCTTGTTGGAGATGGTCATTGCCTGGCCCTTGTGTGGCGTGAAAGTTACTTGCCACTTATCAATTCCAACCTGACTGTTGCCTTGCTAAAAGCAGGCACAGTCCGCTGTAGTATCTGAAAATGATCACTCCTTTCTGGTGATGCAAAATTTCACTTGGTCCTCTAGAGAGTGAAGACGGGGAATTTAATAATGGAGAAAAAGGAAACGGCAAATGAATTGAACAGATATTTTGCATCTGCCTTCTTTGCAGAGGATACAAATAATATCCCAGAAATAATTATGAATCAGGAGGTGAAAGTGAGGGATAAACTCAAAACAATTACAATCACCAAGGAAAGGGTACTGAGATAATTAGTAAAACTAAAAGCTGACAGATGCACATGTCCTGACAAACTTCATCCTATGGTCTGTAAAGATGTGACTGCTGAGGCAGTAGAGGCATTGGTTTTAATTTTCAAAAATTCCCAAGATCTTGGAGCGGTCCGATCAAATTGGAAAATACCAAATGTAACTCCTCTATTCAAGAAAGGAAGGAGACAGAAAGCAGGAAACTACAGGACAGTTAGTTTAACATCACACATGGAGAAATTGCTGGAATCTAATAGTAAGGAGGTTACAGTGGGCACTTAGAAAATCTCAATACCACCAAGCAGAGTCAACATGGTTTTGTGAAAGGAATGTAATGTTAGACTAATTTATTGGAGTTCTTTGAGGAAGTAACAAGCAATGTAGATAAAGGAAAATGTAAATAAAGGAAAACCTGCGGATTAGCTGTACTTAGATTTTCAAAAGGCATTTGACAAGGTGCCACATCAAAGGTTACTGAACAAAATAAGAGCTTGTGGTGTAGGGGATAGCATATTAGGATGGGTAGAGGGTTGCTTAGCAACAGGAGGCAGAGAGTAAGGATTAATGGATCTTTTGAGTTGGCAAAATATGATGAGAGGAACGTCACAGGTATAAATATTTACCATTTATATGAATGAGATAGATGAAGGGGCTGACTGGTTGCTAAATTAGCTGCTGACACAAAGGTAGAAGAGTAAGTTGTGAAAATGACATAAGGGTCTGCAAAAGGATAGGTTAAGTGAGAAGGCAAAAAATTGGTAGGTGAAGCAATAATGTGGGAAAATGAGAACTTGTTCACTTTGGCAGGAAGAATAGGAAAGCAGCATATTATTCATTGGATAGAAAATGCAGAACTCTGATGTACAGAGGGATCTGGGTGTCCTGGTACATGATTCGGGAAAAGTTAGAAAGCAGGTAAAGCAAACAATTAGAAAGGCAAAATGTTCTGTTGGCCTTTATTACAAGAGCATTGCAATATAAGGATAAGGAACTTTTGCTACAATTATACAAGGTTTTGGTAAGATAACACCTGCAGCACTGTGCATAGTTTTGGTCTTCATATCTAAGGAAGGATATGCTTGCATTGGAAGTAGTATGATAAAGATTTATTGGACTAATTCCTGTGGCGACAGGGTTCGCTTATGATAAGGGGCTGAGTAAATTGGGCCTAGGCTCTCTGGAGTTTGGAAGAATGAGGTGATCTGATTAAAACAAACAAGACTCTGAAGGAGTTTGACAGGGTAGACACTGAGAGATTGTTTCCCCTGGCAGGGGAATCTAGAACATGGGGCACATCAGTCTCAGGACTGATCACTTACTGAGATGAGGAGAATTTTTTCACTCCAACGTTTAAGAATGTTTTAAATTCTCTACCTCAGATGGTTATGGATGCTCCATCATTGAGTAGACTCAGGACTGAGATTGACAGATTATTGGCCTCTCGAGGAATGAAGGAGAATGGAATGGAGACTAAAAGGTGCAGTTGAGGCAGAGATTTGCCATGATCTTATTGAATGGTGGAGAAAGGTTGAGTGGCATTATGGTTCCTCCTGCTCCTATCTCTTAGCTTCTTTTGTGACAGTTTCTAAGATATCTGCTAATCCATGTAATAATCGGATCTTTTTTAGATATTCATTAAATGCTAATTACTCTGATAGTATCGTGCTGGATGATAATTAAATGCTATGTAATTACAAAGGTAGCTGTAACAATTGTATTGGTAATAACAATGCTAGATTATTAATGCACATTAGGCCGTTATCAATTAAACAAAAACAAAATGTCACTGTTAATGTGCACAGAGCTTTCATTATCTGAAAAGGAAAAATATGCAGGAGAAGTTGGAGGAATGGCACCATTGTTCATTTGGTGAGCCTTCACTGACACGACAGGCCAAATGGCCTCCTTCTGTGCTGTAGTGATATTATGTTAATTTAGCAAATAGCACTGGGTTTAATTGCATTTAATTCGCTACTTTGGGTTCCACACAAAAAGAAAAGTCATATAGGAAATATCACCAAGTTTGCTTGTAATAAATGCAATCATTCTTATAGAGATGGGGGGGCGGTTTCACAGGCAAAGAAGACAGGTCCCAGGTATATACAGGGAGTTATATCCCCTAAAAGTGGCATTAGCTGGGGATCCCGGCATCATCTACCTATTTCTGGTTTTACCAGAATAGGTTTGCAGGCAAGTGGGGAACTGTTGGATAAGAAACAGGTCATTAACAGGTGTTTTAACCAATCATTTTGGCTTTAAAAAAAGCAAACCTATTTTGTGAAGAAGCAACAATTTTCCTGGGTCAACCAGGCAAGCGCACAGCAGTGAATGTTTCTTCAGCAAAATTGACACGCTGGGAATAAACTAAAACAAACTTGTATATATATAGCGTTTTTCACAACCACTAGGCATCTCAAAGCGTTTTACATCCAATAAAGTACTTCTGAAATGTAGTCATTATTGTAACGTGGAAACGTGACAACCAACTTAAACACAGCAAACTTCCACAAACAGCAATGAGATAATGACCAGATAATATGTATTTGTGATGTTGATTGAGGAATGGAAATTGGCCAAATCACGAGAGATAATTCTCCTGCTCTTATTTGAAATCTTATCTTTTACATCCACCCAAGGAGGCAGATTGGGCCTCGTTTAAACATTTCATCCAAAACACAGCACGTACAAGAGGGAGGGGTCACAACTAAGTTGGAGGGGCACAAATATCCTGGCTGGGAGCTTTGCTAGTGCAGTTCGGGGGGGTTTAAACTAGTATGGCAGGGGGGTGGGGATCAAACTATTAGGTCCATAAGTGTGGTGGCTGGGGACGAGCTTGGGGCTGGGACAAGGCTGGCAAAGAAGAAGAGCACTCTGGGGGAGGACGACCTCACTGAGCCTGGGGGTCTGGAGTGCTTATACTTCAATACAAGGAGCGTAGCAGGTAAGACAGACGAAATTGGGGCCTTAATGCGCACGAGGAATTTGGATGTGGTTGCGGTGACAGAGACTTGGTTGAAAGAGGGACAGGACTGGCAGCTGAATATTCCAGGGTACAAGTGTTTTAGGCGAGACAGAGGAGGGGCCAAAAGAGGTGGGGGAGTAGCGGTATTAGTTGGAGAGCATATTACAGCGGTGCAGAGGGAGGACAATTCAGAGGAGTCGTGTAACGAGTCACTCTGGGTGGAGCTTAGAAACAGGAAAGGCGCAGTCACTATGTTGGGGGTGTACTACAGGCCCCCCAACAGCCCAAGGGAAGTGGAAGAATGGATATGTCAGGAGATACTGGATAGGTGCAGGAAATATAGGGTTGTTGTAGTGGGAGACTTCAATTTCCCTGGTATAGACTGGAAATCGCTGAGGGCAGGGACTCTGGATGGGGAGGAATTTGTAAAATGTGTACAGGAGGGTTCGTTGGAACAATATGTGGACAGCCCGACTAGAGAGGGGGCTATACTGGACCTGGTACTGGGGAATGAGCCCGGTCAGTTCTTCAAAGTTTTGGTTGGGGAACATGTGGCAAATAGTGACCACAATTCTGTTAGCTTTAGGATAGTGATGGAAAAGGATGAGTGGTGTCCCAAGGGTAAGGTGTTGGATTGGGGGAAGGCTAACTTTATTGGGATCAGGCAGAAATTGGCAGCTCTTGATTGGGAGAGGCTGTTTGAGGGTAAATCCACATCTGGTATGTGGCAGTCTTTTAAGGAACAGTTGTTAGGGCTACAGGACAAGCATGTGCCTGTAAAAAAGGATAGGAAGGGTAGGATTAGAGAACCATGGATAACCAGGGAAATTGAGGGACTGGTCAAAAAGAAAAGAGAGGCGTATGTTAGGTCCAAGCAGCTAAAAACGGAGGGAGCTCTGGAGGAGTACAATGAAAGTAGGAAAGTACTCAAATGGGGAATTAGAAGAGCAAAAAGGGGTCACGAAATGTTCTTGGCAGACAGGATTAAGGAGAATCCCAAGGCATTTTATTCATACGTTAGGAACAAAAGGGTTGTTAGGGAAAAAATCGGACCTCTCAGGGACAAAAGTGGGGACTTATGCTTGGAGCCCAAAGAAGTAGGGGAGATCCTAAATGAATACTTTGCGTCGGTATTCACAAAGGAGAGGGATGTGTTGACTGGGAGTGTCTCTGAGGGGAGTGTTGAACCGTTGGAGAAAATCTCCATTACAAAGGAGGAAGTGTTAGGTTTGTTAGAGAATATAAAGACTGACAAATCCCCAGGGCCTGATGGAATATATCCAAGGCTGCTCAGGGAGACGAGAGGTGAAATCGTTGGGCCTCTGACGCAAATCTTTGTCTCGTCACTGGACACAGGTGCGGTCCCAGAGGATTGGAGGATAGCCAATGTGGTCCCGTTATTTAAGAAGGGTAGGAAGGATAACCCGGGTAATTATAGGCCAGTGAGCTTGACGTCCGTGGTGGGGAAGTTGTTGGAGAAGATTCTTAGAGATAGGATGTATGTGCACTTAGAAAGGAATAAACTCATTAACGATAGTCAGCATGGTTTTGTGAGAGGGAGGTCATGCCTCACTAACCTGGTGGTGTTTTTTGAAGAAGTGACCAAAATGGTTGACGAAGGAAGGGCCGTGGATGTTGTCTATATGGACTTTAGTAAAGCGTTTGACAAAGTCCCTCATGGTAGGCTGGTGAAAAAGGTTGGATCCCATGGGATAAAGGGGGAGGTGTCTAGATGGGTGGAGAACTGACTTGGTCATAGAAGACAGAGGGTGGTAGTGGAAGGGTCTTTTTCTGGCTGGAGGCCTGTGACTAGTGGTGTACCGCAGGGCTCTGTATTGGGACCTCTGCTGTTTGTGATTTATATAAATGATCTGGAAGGAGGAGTAACTGGGGTGATCAGTAAGTTTGCAGACGACACAAAACTGGCAGGACTTGCAGATAGTGAGGAACATTGTCAGAGGCTACAGAAGGATATAGATAGGCTGGAAATTTGGGCAAGGAAATGGCAGATGGAGTTCAATCCTGATAAATGCGAAGTGATGCATTTTGGTGGGAATAATGTAGGGAGGAGCTACACGATAAATGGAAGAACCATAAAGGGTGTAGAGACGCAGAGGGACCTGGGTGTGCAAGTCCACAGATCTTTGAAGGTGACGTCACAGGTGGAGAAGGTGGTGAAGAAGGCATATGGCATGCTTGCCTTTATAGGACGGGGCATAGAGTATAAGAGTTAGAACATAGAAACCCTACAGTGCAGAAGGAGGCCATTCGGCCCATCGAGTCTGCACCGACCACAATCCCACCCAGGCCCTACCCCCACATATTTACCCACTAATCCCTCTAACCTACACATCCCAGGACTCTAAGGGGCAATTTTTAACCTGGCCAATCAACCTAACCTAGTTGGGGTCTGATGTTGCAGATGTATAGAACGTTGGTTCGGCCGCATTTGGAATACTGCGTCCAGTTCTGGTCGCCACACTACCAGAAGGACGTGGAGGCTTTGGAGTACAGAGGAGGTTTACCAGGATGTTGCCTGGTATGGAGGGGCTTGGTTATGAGGAGAGATTGGGGAAACTGGGGTTGTTCTCCTTGGAAAGACGGAGGATGAGGGGAGACTTAATAGAGGTGTATAAAATTATGAAAGGCATAGATAGGGTGAACGGTGGGAAGCTTTTCCCCGGGTCGGTGGTGACGTTCACGAGGGGTCATAGGTTCAAGGTGAAGGGGGGGAGGTTTAACACAGATATCAGAAGGACATATTTTACACAGAGGGTCGTGGGGGCCTGGAATGGGTTGCCGGGCAAGGTGGTGGAGGCGGACACACTGGGAACGTTTAAGACTTATCTAGACAGCTATATGAACGGAGTGGGAATGGAGGGATACAAAAGAGTGGTCTAGTTTGGACCAGGGAGTGGCGCGGGCTAATTGTTCCTTGTTTCTCGTTTCAAGGCTTCATTCTATGATCTGCCAGTCTGCGGATAGTTGGGAACCTGTCTCGGGGGCAGGGAATTCATATGGTGTTCGTGGAAGTGGAAATGACTAGGGTTGGGAAGCATTTTCCGATCAGGGTCAGTGTGATCTCCTGGACTCGTTTCGATCGCCTCAGGGGGTCGGAGAGGAATTTCCCAGATTTTTTTCCCCCCATATTGGCCCTGGGGTTTTCACTCTGGGTTTTCGCCTCTCCCTGGAGATCACATGGTCTGGAATGGGGGGGTGGGGGTGAGTTAATAGGTTGTGATGAACAAAGCATCGTAGCTGTGAGGGACAGCTCGGTGGATAGGATATTGGTATGTAGATAGGCTGGAAAATTGGGCGGGGATCCTGGATTCAGGATTCAATTCTGGACCGGGGAGCGGCGCGGGCTTGGAGGGCCGAAGGGCCTGTTCCTGTGCTGTATTGTTCTTTATTCTTTGTCTAAAAGTACAGCACCCTTTCAGTACTACAATGGAATATGAGCCTTGAGTTTTGCTCAAGGCCTGGAGAAGGACTTGAATCCAGAACCTTGTGACTCAGCGGGAAGAGTGGTAACAACAGGGTCACAGTTGATGCAATGGAAGACTTTGAACAGTTAAACTGAAGACCTCCAGAAATGATAAGATGAGAGGCTGCTGCTCACATCACTTCTTCTGAGAATCTGTTTTTACTGTTTGTAGCTGATTATCAATGTTTTGTAAGATATTTCATTCACCTCAAATTGCATTTCTCTGTTACCAGCCTATATCATGTTAAGGGAGCAGCTAATGCATCTCTTAACTTGTACCACTGCTGAGGAGCAAGATGAACCCCACCCCCACATCAACAGCACCAAAAGCAACAGGAGAAACATCAGAACCAGCACCAGCTCCTTCTCAGTTACATTCCACTTCTCAAGATACCAACAGCCAGCTGGCAGGAGGCGAGACTCGTAATATCTCCTTAGGTCCACATTTTCATTACTGAAGCGGGTAGCTTGAATTGGGGAACTTCCTGATTCAGCAGATACACATTGCACTAAAGTGGACCCCATTTTTACTCTGGGTGGGCAGGACAGGAATGAGTATGACTTGCCAACCCTGGATGCAGATTCTAGGTGGCCATGGGGGCAGGTATGTGCTGAGGTGGGCTGGTTACATGGCTTGCATCAGTTCTCTGGGACTTTGTCCCAGTTGTTTTAGAATCTGTTAGGCTTGCTAGCTCACATCATTCAACATCACCTTACCCCATGGCCCCTCACCTGCCCCCATATACACAGCCCAGCCAGCTCCATGTCAACTCATGCCCTCCACCCATGCAAATGCCCTCTCAAACCCCCATAGCCACTTACCCAGTATCTGCCTAGGGCACACCTGCGGAGATGAAAAATTGTGGTCAGCATTGCTGCCTCATAGTGCCAGGGAGCTGGGTTCAATTCCCGGCTTGGATCACTGTCTGTGTGGAGTTTGCACATTCTCCTCGTGGCTGTTTGGGTTTCCTCCGGGTGCTCCGGTTTCCTCCCACAGTCTGAAAGATGTGCTGGTTAGGTGCATTGGCCATGCTAAATTCTCCCTCAATGTACCTGAACAGGCACCGGAGTGTGGCGACTAGGAGATTTTCACACTAACTTCATTACAGTGTTAATGTAAGCCTACTTGTGACAAATAAATAAACTTTAACTTTAAAATAAACTTCTAACAATCTAATATAACTCTCACTTACTCAAGCACTTGATTGTGAAAGAACTCCCATTCATGAAACCTATTCAAAGCTTTTAAATCTTAAGTGGTTAATATCTTATAAAAGTAAGCAGACTTCTATTCAGAACTGATCTCAAAGACATCTAATCCTACAATATCCTCTTTAAATTCTAAATTGAACTGTGACATGGCCTACCCTTTCCACAGCAGGTCCAGGTAAGAAAGATCCATGGTCCACTGCAAACCAATGTTTGTCTGCCTCATAAAATCATGGTTATAATAATACATTAGATGGTCCTCATTTCTGGCATTCCTTGTGTATTAATATTAATTTCAGATTTTCTATTCTTGGCTTTCTACGTCATAAGAATTGTCCTTGGTGACTTGTTTCGGTGACTCATGAGAGAAATTATATCTGAAATATATTTGTATAACCTTGGGCAAAGGACATCACAAATGATGTTTCATTTTACAATCAAGCCATTTATTTTAAAAGGCTTTTCTGGTTCCATGGTGGAAGAAAACAAGTGCTTGATGTAATGCAAATTATCTGCTGTGGTGTGAGACAGTACTTGCACTTAATGGAGCCTTTCAAAGCTATTGTCCTTTTCATAATATAAGAATATAAGAAACTTGGTATGAAATTGGACTAACTTGCCTGCCTTTTCAACGCCTAACAATTGCTAGGGAGAGCAGAATGATGCAGGCCTATTGAGAGGCCTAAGTTGTAATAGCCTTCAGCCTGGATGAGAGGAGATGATGATGATGAACTGAGATAGCAGCCATTAATTAACCCTTTATTAGAAATATAATGAAAATGTTTGAGGGCAGAAATTGTGCTCATATGTGTGATATCCATGTTCACTTCAATAAAAGCTAATCATACATGTACTTCGGAATTCATTCTATTTCTTTAAGTTAAACAGTAAACATTTGGCATGTTTTACACTAAGAATGTGTCAATTTTATAATTTATAGATTATTGCCGCTCTACGGTGTATAAAAAGTATTTGTTAAATTTAGGTATTCATTGTGCAGCTCTCTTCACAGACTTAAAGCACAGATTATCAAGTAAGTCCAAAAGGTGTAGGAGCCGAAGTAAGATATTCGGCCCATCAAGTTGGCTCCACCATTCAATGAGATCATGACTGCTCTGATATAACCCCCTACTCCACTTTCCTGCCTTATCCACATAACCCTTGATTCCCTTACTGATTAAAAATCTATCACAGCCTTCAACATACTTAATGACCCAGCTTCTACAGCCCTCTGCAGTAAAGAATTCCACAGATTCACTATCCTCTGAGAGAAGAAATTCCTCCTTATTACTGTCTGAAATTGGCAGCACTTACTCTGAGATTATAACCTCGTGTCCTGGACTCTCTCACAAGGGGAAACAACCTCTCAGCATCTACCCTATCAAGCCCCCTGTGGATCTTGTATATCTTATTAAGGTCGCCTTTCATTCTTCTAAACTCCAATGAGTACAGGCCCAACCTACTCAACCTCTCCTCATAACAAAATCCCTCCATACCTGAGATCAACCAAGTGAACCTTCTCTGGACTGCCTCCAATGCCAGTATATCTTTCCTTAGCTAAGAGGATAAAAACTGTTCACAGATTCCAGGTGTGGTCTAACTAGTACTTTGCATAGTTTTAGCAAGACTCCTTTTCCTTTTAAATAAAGGCCAACATTCCATTTGCGTTCCCTATTACCTGCTGAACTTGCATGCTAATTTTAGTGATTTATGCGCAAAACCCCCCAAATCCCTCTGTGCAGCAGCTTTCTCCATTTAAATAATATTCAGCTCCTTTATTCTTCAACCAAAGTGCATAACTTCACACTTTCCCACATAAGGTCAAATCACATGATTTCTAATATCCTTCCTTCAGGTACCATGCCCTAAGAGGGCATTGGCTACCATGGACTTCCATTGGATTAATCCATGATTATGCGTGGCATTGTACTACAGCATGGTTGACCAGGAAACTATCTTATTCTAATCACCTGCCATCATGTGCATTACAAAGATTTTCAGGCTGAAAATCAACCTGTCTGGCCACATTAAGGACCATCTTCCATGGCCATCAGGTCCTGAAGTGGATCATCAACCCAAAGCTTCTGGCCCAGAGTAGAGATGCTATCACTGTGCCACAAGACCTACAATTGCTGATATAAAGTTAATTGATGACTGCTATCTCAGTTTGTGTATTTGTAATACTAATACTAGTAAATAATATGTTGTTAAAGGTTGCTGAAAACTGAGACACGCTGTTGAAGTGTTTCATCTAGCACTCATCAGGAGGTAGAAGACGAAAATCTTTGACCAAGTGACACTTTAAGGATTTATAATTTTAGGAAATGCTGCCAACTTACCATTGATAACAGCATATACACAATGAGCCATGAGAGTACAGCACTGCATTTCAGCCATTACACAATTTTACACCAATACAAAAGCAAAACACTGCAGATGTTGGAAACCTGAAATAAAAATGGAAAATGCTAGTAATACTCAGCAGGTCTGGCAGCATTTGTGGAGAGAGAAACAGAGTTAACATTTCAGCTTGATGACCTTTCACCAGAATACAGAAAAAATTGACATGTAATAGGCATTAAGTAGATCAAATGGAGGATGGTAGAAAAGAATAAAAGGGAAGTCTGTGATAGGATAGATGATGGGAGACATTATGGGCTGGATTTTCATTGTAGTTGGTCAGACACAGGCTGGAGTTGGGCCAGCCAACCTGGGAAAAAGTTTGGAGGCAGCCATTCGGGATGCTGAGTGCTGAGGTGAGGCTGTTATAAAGGTCCTTCTTGGTGCAGTGGAATTTCATCCCAATTAAAAGAAAACAGAAAGGCTCTCCAGCCCTCACTCCTTACATCCACTCACTACCCCCCGCACATATTCTCCATACCCCATCTATGAGAATCCATGCTCTCCACCCACCTCAATGGCCTATCATACCCTCTATGGCAAGCTCTTCCCACTCAAAAACAACTTCTATGCCCTCATGTCATGCTTTGGCGCTCGCATGTTCATTCATCCACTATATATGGTATAGAGACAATAAATACTAGAATGATAGTAGGATGTGTAAAAAAAAGCTTTAGAAGCAGTCATTCATTGATATCCTTTCCACTTTCTAAAAATATTTCTTTTTACTACAGTCCAATAAAAGTGTAATTAATCCAGACATTTTAAAATATCAACTGCAAAGAGTTCCTTAGAGTTCCTTCAGCTCCTGAGACTGAAGACTGCTGAGCCACAGAAATCCAAATTGTCACTTGAGAAGGAATCCACTTGTTTATAATTTTGACATAATTTTAGTTTCATCTAAAGTAGGTACATTTTTTCCCATAAAAGTGATGCACTAATTTTCTTCATGCTTTGATAATGCCTGGCAGTCTGATTTGCATGGACCTTTGTGAGTTAACTGTTAAACTGAATGGTGATACTTTTTTTGAAGGGAAGAATATACATTGGGTATATTGGATGTCTGCTAGACCTAAAGAATTTGATGTGTGTTAGTACACAGATGCACATTCTAGCTCAAAGAAATTTAAATTCAAGGATTTTGTAAGCACCTTCCTGGATTGGACTGAAAAACATGAGTGGTCAATCTGATTTGCTACTGGTGGAAGAAGAGGATGATGAGTATAAACACCAAGGAAGCAAAATAATATTACAGAAGTCGTCCAACTTTGTTAACTGTAACTATTAACCTTGATGCGGTTGCCTGTACATGATTGAACAGCAACTTTCCAGAAAGCAGTGATTCACCAGGGAGCAAAGTTGTGCCATCTTTCTTCAGGATGATTTCTTTCCACTCTCCAGAGTAGACACAGCATTGCCAATAGTCACTGCAGCCTTAAACCCTTCTTTTTTTTGCTTTGGTCTCTTTCCAGACTGACAATAGGAACATCAATAACATCAGTCACCCTGCAGTCCACAGATGGAAGCAATAGTTGTACTGCTTCATAGGGGACAAGCCTTTACATCATATTTCCTGTGGTCAAGTTCCAACAGCAAGAATTACCTCTCAGGATGTAGGAACCCCTAAATATTGAATGGCAGGTGCAGAGTGTGATGAATGACAGACATGTAGTTACACACCTGCACATAATAGTGGATCACACATGAAGTGGAGGGGGTATCACTCAATTATGGTATGTGACCATCTGCACAGGATAATGCAAGTGAATGATGTTCTTCTGGCAGCACTCATCGTGCATTCATTTTAAGGCAGTTCTCTGTATTTAAGCCTAACAAAACATGCAGGGTTGAGCCCCTGATGAGCAGGGATTGTAGGATGATGTATATAATTGGGGTAAAGACTTGGAGGGGGGTGGGGGATGTAACATTAGAAGCACATGATTCTGATGTAATATAACACCACATGACTGAGTAACAGAGATCTGAGGGAGAAGATGTTCCAATCACTTGCAGAATTCCTAATGCGTACATAGTTGTTATAAATGAAGAGTAATGGTTTTTACAAACTATAGTCTCAAGCAATCTACTTTGGGAGAATAGACAAATCCCAAAGAACGCCATCTAGACCTCGAACATATTATGAAAGAAAGGTTCCCACTGTGTCTGCTTCTTTCCTACATTGTCATCTAGTAATCTGTCTACCTTTGCCACCTTTACACTTTCTCCTTCCCCAAACCCTTCCCACTCCATCCTTACTTACAACAGGTGCAACCCAGATCGTTGCACAGAAAACAAAATCTTAGAAACAAGGAGCGGAATTCTCCAATCTCTTCCATGCCCACCCTGCTGCAAGTGAGAATGGAGAATTTGGCGTTCCAACCAAAACTCCATTCACTTCAGTGGCACCGGAGAATCCCAGCCACGAACGAGGATGGAGGTTTTCACTGTGGAATGTGAATGCACAAACTGTCTCTTCAGATCAATCGGGTATGTAAATCTATCTTTAAATTCTTCTATTTAAAAGTGGAATTTGAACCTGTAATATTGTCATATCTTTAGAAATGTTAACTGTTAATGGTTGTTTAGTTTTGTAAAATTAACCGTAGTTTGCCTCATTGAATTGAATGCCAATACAAAATTGACAGTGAAAACTGATGCATCACGGGGCACTGTGGCTACTCTAGTGTCTCTATAGTTACAACTTGAGTAAAACATGGAAGATGAAGAGGATTAATGGATTTTCCCAGCCCGAATTATATATTCCTACTTTATCCTTGAAAACGTAGCACTAATGGCCTTCTATCCTGCTCTCAAAATGAGCAGCCATTGTAAACTACTCACATATTGTATAACTAATTAACCACTTAGAATGAATAATTTCTCCTGACTCCCATTCTGTCTTTCTATTTTGCTTCAGTGGAATAGGTGGCTGATTTTCCCCCAGTCTGACAGTTACCCAACACTGCACAAATACCCTGAAGGATTATGCATTTACTGACACTCACTAAGCCAGGAAAATATTTTGCAGTACTGTCCTCAGGCTGTCAGGCAAGATGCAGACTATTTCTGGAGAGACCTTTACAAACAAAAATAAATTAATTTTAAACCATGTCTGATATGTTTAAGCTGCAAAATATGATTTAAAAAAGAACAAGATTACACTCCACATGCATAAAAGTCCCATTCAGTTTAAAATGGTCTGCAGTATTTTAAGATATGTGTGTTACTTGCAGCCGTCTAATTATAGCTGGTTGCAGATTTAAAACAGGAAATAACAACAGAGATGAATTATGAAATTGAAAAAAATAAGGATTTTGAATGTGATCAAACAAATGACAATAATGGCTGAAACAGCCTTAAACGTGTTTCAAAATATTTTTAAACATTAAAAGGGAAGGATTTTCCAATTATCTAAGTGTGTACATTTGATAAACACAGGAAATGTTGAAAATATATGGCAGGACTATTATGATTGGAAAGTGAAAGAGAAAGTTAGGCAAAATTATTGGGTGGAATGCTTTCATCTTCACGATTATATTTTTGTTCCGTTGGCATGCTCTGTTCTGCCTTTTCTTTCTACCTTGGACTATATAATTTTCACAGCCACATTCATTTCTTAAGTATCTGCTTTACAATGTCATAAGGACCATAACTGTAATTTTTGCTAAACTGACATTCATCATCTGAATCTGAAATTGGATGAACATCCTTTTTCATGGATAGCTTTCCATCAACGTTTCTTATAACTCAGATAGGGAATACCTAAACAATGTCTCCTGCTGGTATGTGTGTTTTGCGCATGGGATGACTGAAGGATGTTTTGTTGATAATGCACCAGAAGTCACACATATGCCAGACTAGGTAATTGTAGCAGATTAGTGAACCAGAGGTTTTTTCTTTACAATCGCGATCACCATTCCACTTTTAATTCCAGATTTGTATTGAATTCAAATTTCACCATCCACAATGATAGGATTTGAACCCTGGCCCTCAGAGCAGTACCCCAGGTTTCTAGATTACTACAGCAGTGACAATACCACTATGCCACTGCCTTCTCCAGTTCTGCTGCCTTAACAAAAGCTTTCCTAACGGGGGCATATGAAAGAGGCATATTCAACATTCACTGCCACATATGTGAAAAATCTTGGCAATTTTGGTGCACCTTAATGATTTGATGAAATGACTCCTTTGCCATATTTCCTACTCCTGGTATCCAACTAGTTTTCAATTTTGAATGGTAACGGAATGGAAAATCGAACCTGTCATATCATGTGTAGCTGTTGTATAATATGCACTAAATCAAACAGACATGAGGCGTACCTAAGGGTACTATTGTTGCTTTATATGCATATTCTGACAGGGTAGAATTTAGGCTGAGTGCCATGATGGCACTCTGGGCTCTACAAAATGTCAACAGCTACATGTTTGATTTTGTTTTAAAGGAGATGGCAATCAATAATTTGAGGAAGAATACAAGAATTGTAGGTGATCATTTGATCCTAAAAACAATTACTCATCTTGAGGAGGCAACACTGAAAATGTTTGGAGTAAAGTTGATTGAAGGTTTAGATAAGCCTACAGCATGCATATTGACTGCTGCTGTACTTGCATTACAACACAAACTGCAAAAATATATCATTGGTTATAAATCATTTTGAGACAACCTGAGGTCATGAAAAATATGAATGCAATTTTTTTAATGCTCCACACAACGATAATTAATGGCCATTTCAGGGTTGTTCCCTCCCGGTCTTAGTTTTGAGTGCTAAATGACTGCAGGACATCTGGCATTAATTGGGATGCATTTCCTGCCATTGTTCAGAAACCCCAACACCTGTTACATTCTGCCCCATGTGTTCATCTGGCTTTTCCTAAAATGTTACACTATCAAGGGTCAGATCAAGCCCAAGATGGGGTGCAATGCCTCATCTTGTCAGCTTGCATCTTGTTTGTCTCTCTTGTGGGAACCTTGAATTGGGTTCAATTAGATTTTGAATTTGGTTTTGGAGCAAGCAAGGAATGGATTTGGGTTCGCCTGGTCCACTCTGAGCATTGACTTTGTAACTTTACGAATGGAATAAAACAATTAAAAAAAATACTACTTCTTGTGATTGTCAATTCCACATTCTTAACACTCTCTGGGTAAAGCAGTTTCTCTTGTATTTGTTATTGGATTTATTAGTGATAGATTTACGGCCCCGAGTACTGATTAGTATAAAAGTGAAAATATCTTCTCTACATCTACTCAATGAAACATTGAAATTCTAACATTTTACATGTCACCCCTCAGTCATATCTTTTCAGAGAAAAGAGTTCCAACCTGTTCAATCTTTCCTGCTAGCTGCAACCTCTCAGTTATGGTATAATTCTAGTAAATCTTTTTGCACCTTCTCCAATGCCACTAAATTGTTTATATGAATTTTAAAATGGACAGAATAGTTCACAGCTCTTCAAGTGTGATTTAACCCAGATTCTATACAAGTTTAAAATAAATCTTTGCTTTTCAATTTAATCCTCCATAAGTGCACCCCAGTGTTGGGGGGGGGGGGGGGGGAAGCGGGGTTAATGGTGTTATTAACCTGTGCAACTGCTTTTAGTGATCTTTATATTTGTACTTCAGTTCACTGTTACTCAGTCCCACTTAAACAGGCATGTGGTTTCTTCATTGTTCTTTCCTAATTGTAACATCTCGCACTTTAATATTAACTGAAGTATTATATCTGTGTCTATGTACATTGAACAAGATAGCCCTGAAATTGGGTCGATTTGAGAATTCACCTCATATTCCTTCAATATTTTAATAGGCAAAAATATCTGGGTTGCACCATTGATGCTAGTATTACTTTGCTAGTTTTTAGATTAACCTTCTTCTTTATCCCATTTCCTGCAGATACTATATACAGCAATATCTTACATGCCACTTCCTCTGAGATGTGCAGTCCTTTGGAGAGAGTACATAGGAGTGGTAAACAAGGCCGCCCTCCTTGTATCTACCTTCAGATCAGAACATATACCACCAGCTTTACTGATGATGCAGGAAGTGAAGGAAAGCACTTGTTACCCTCCAGAAATAAAATGATTAGTTCAGCAATTCCAGGTGCAAGTTGGCTGTTTGAGTTAACCCAGCCTCTCACACCACACAGAGGAGTAAATGATAAAGAAATTCAATGGTACAATTGCCAAACTAAGTGTAAACAACTTTGTATATAGACAATGCATGATTTTCCTATGTACGGCATAGATTTACTGCTAATGTTCATCTCCTGTGCTCTCTGATTGATACTTGTATAAATCTGTAGTGTAAATTCTTCTTGGTAACACTCTATTACTCAACTCGCAACTCATAATTGTGCTGGTGAATAATAATAGCAAGTACATAGCACTTTACAGTTCTTTTGCAAATGAATATTCAAAAACTAATTTATTTGGACACCCTTCATAGGAATTTGTATCTGCTTACAGAACAGGGCAGCTCCTAGCCATCAAGAGAAAACAAGGACAGGTGGGCCAATCATCAGCAATGATGCAAGAGAAAGACTAGATGATGTGACTTTCTCTGAAGGTGGCTGACATCCTCCCAAAGTTCCTTAAAAGTTGCAGAAGTATCTGAGAATGAGAAGTATCTTAATGATAAGTATTTGAGGAAGGGAAGTTATTGTATTGTTGAATATGGTTCCATTTGTCAAGGGAGAAGCCATGACCCCTCACCCTAAGGTTCAATGCTTTTGCACCTCCAAAAAGGCCACAAAGGACAACAGCAACCTGTTAACCAAGTTGTTTCCCTACCTCCAAAATTTTCAAAAGCAGCTATGCCCCAAGGGTACAAAGGAAAACAATACTTTGGTCACAAAGGGAAGCATGGAGAGAGAATTTGTAAATTTTTAATATTAATAATTTGTGGAAATATGTAAATGGAGTCATCACTGTAAAGTCATTAATAGTTCATAACCTTCAAATAATTTAAGAGTTACAAACATAAAAATATCAGGGATTGCCCTGCCTTAATTATATACTTAGAAATCACCTACACATATAGCATTGTATCTTTTCCTATTTCTGCATGTTTTGATGGTTCTATGGGAAAATCTCAGCAGTTCTGGCAGTTCTGTGGAGAGAGAATAGAGCCATCATCCAGACTTGAAACGTTGGCTCTGCATAGATGCTGCCAGACCTTGATTTGATTTATTATCACATGTATTAGCATAGTGAAAAGTATTGTTTCATGCGCGCTATACAGACAAAGCATACCGTTCATAGAGAAGGAAATGAGAGTGCCGAATGTAGTGTACAGTTATAGCTAGGGTGTACAGAAAGATCAACTTAATGCTAGGTAGGTCCATTCAAAAGTCTGATGGCGGCATGGAATAAGCTGTTAGAGAGAACGTCCGGGTGCGCGGGGTCCTTAATTATGCTGGCTGATTTGCCGAGACAGCGGAAAGCGTAGACAGTCAATGGATGGGAGGCACGACATTTTGTAGTTTCTTGCGGTCTTGGGCAGAGCATGTTGTCAGACCTACTGAGATGTTCCAGCATTTTCTGCTTTTGTTTCAGATTCCAGCATCCACAGAAATTTGCTTTCATCTTACTGCAAAGCAAAAAGGAACCACTATATTCTTTTATTGCAGCATCAGCTACTTATTTTCAATGAAAACGTATCGAAACACTCCCAAAAAGCCTAGTCATCCCAGGCAAAAGCAGAAAATGCTGGAAAATCTCATCAGGTCTGACAACATTTTATATACCTCAAATGATTTCAATGTCAGAGAATTTCAAACCATAATTGATATTGCTTGATTTGCATAATATTTGATGATTTTGTTGGTCCCATTTCTTTTAAATAATTAAAGTTGCACTGACAAAAGGTAAAATAAATTCTCTAAAAACTCATCTCTTAAAATCAGAGGTGATCCAGACTCGAAACGCGTTGGCTCTATTCTCTCTCCACAGATGCGGTCAGACCTGCTGACATTTTCCATCATTTTGTGTTTTTGTTTCAGATTCCAGCATCCGCGGTATTTTACTTTTACCTCAGACATCCCAGATCTCGCGACAGGTCCATCGCGCATGTGCAAATCTGAACACGTGACATCCTCCAGCTCCGAGCACAGTCCAAATGCTGAGGAGGAGGAGGAGGGGCGGCAGTTTTAATCTATGCGTATTCCAACTGATCGTCATGAAAGATGAACCTAAACATAGCTAATTAGTGCGATTATCCACTATTAAAAAATACAGAAGCAGTGAAAATCAAATCCTCGTTTTAAATAAAATCAGTTCAACTCGTCCATTGATCCTCACCCCCCCCCCCCCCCCGGCGTTGAGTGAGCGGAGCCGTGCCACGCATGCGCAGTAAGGGCCGCCTAAAGTGGAGGGGCGGGGCTAACGGCAACGTGTTCTGTCGCCACTTTTGAAAGCGCGGCTGGATTGTGGGCGCCATGATGGAGGGTTCCAATGGAATTCAAACACTAACCGCCTCCGGCTCGTGAATGGGGCTGCCTGTTTGCGAAGAAAAACACCCCAAGGAGACGGCTGGAGGAGCCGTGCTTCGCGGTCGCAACACGATGAGCTCGACCGCCGGGTTGCCGCCCACGGGCGTCTGCCTCGCTTTCCGGGTAACCCGGGTGGACCCTCCCCGGCCCGGCTCCGTACTGGTCAGGCTGTGGGGCCGCTTCCAGCAGCGAGAAAGACAACCCGAGTACCAGAGGCTGCACAGCGACATACAGAGCTGGGCCAAGACGGCCCGGATGGTCGGAGGAGGAGGGGGAGCCGGGCACAGCGTGCCGCTCCCTTCCCTGGACAACAATGAGCGATGCCTGGTGGACATGGGCGGCGAGTGGCACCGGGCCCGGGTGCTGAGCCACGTCGGCGACGATTACACCGTCTTCACCCTGGACGAAGGGCGGGCGCTGCCGGTCCGAGCCCGCAGCCTGGACCGAGGTAAGAAGGACTTTTTCCAGCTGCCGCCCGAGGTGGTCTGCTGCATCCTGGCCAACTTGGTGCCGGCGCCCGGGGCCGGAGCCGCCAGCGGCGGCAACGAAACCACCACCACAGCAGCCGCCGCCGCGGAAGAGGAGCGGGAGGACGCGGAGCAGGAAAAGGTGCCCGAGGACGGCGAGGATGGCGGCAAGCCGCGGGGTGGCACCGCCTCCTGGGCGCCTGCGGCTCTCTCCTTCTTCCGCGCCCTGCAGGGGCGCACCCTGGAGGCGCAGGTGGAGGCCGTGCTGCCCAACCGCCTGGTGCTGGCGGAGGTGACCCGGGTGTCGCGGCAGCTGTGCGAGCTGGGCCTGGCCAGGGCCATCGACCGGGGCGCCTTCCGACTGATGGTGGAGATGTCCACCTCCCGGCCCTGCGCTGCTGCCGCCGCCGCCGTGGGCGCCTCCTTCAGGAAAGAACGCGCCTCGGCGCCGCTGGCCGGGGGCGGAGGCGGCGGCTCCGGGGGCGAGGCGGCTTCGAGCCTGAGTCTGTCGCCGCCCAGCGAGGCGGGCTACAGCCTCAACTACTTCTACCCGCTGCTGCAGGTGGACGAGACGGTGACGGTGCGGGTGACCCACGTGCGCTACCCGGACCGCTTCTTCTGCCAACTGCGGTGCCACTGCCCGGAGCTGGAGCGGCTGCACGACAGCATGTGCCGTTACTATGACAACAGCCGCGCGGCCGAGGCCCCGCGCAGGCTCGGCTCGCCCTGCGCCGCCAAGAGCGCGGACGGGCGCTGGTACCGCGCGCTCGTCCAGCAGACGTTGGCCGACGGCGTGTTGGAGGTCTTCTACGTGGACTACGGCGACCGCGAGGTGGTGCCAGCCCGCGTGGTCCGCAAGCTCAGCCCCGGCTACTTCAAGATGCCCGTCGTCACCTACCCCTTCGCGCTGCGCGACGCCTCCGACTACGGCCGCGGCTGGTCGGCGCGCCACGTCGAGCTGCTCAAGTCGCTGATCCTGCGCCGGGTGCTGCAGGCCAAGGTGGAGTTCTACAACTCGGTGGAGAACGTCTACTACGTGACCCTCTACCAGGAGGACGGCTCCACCGTCAACGCGGTGTTCAGTGCCCAGGCTGAGAGTCTGCTGTCGGGCTACTGCGAGGAGGGCCGCCTGAGGGCCGACAGCCAGAAGCTCAACGCGCTCCAATGCGGCGGCGACTACCTGATCGGGGACAGGCGGATCGAGGGGCTCTCCAAGCCCAAAGATCGCATCTCGTTGCTGAAGAACGCCAATCTGAAACTGAATGCATTTTATGATGTCCTAGTGGAATTTGTGAAAGATCCTTCAGAGTTTTGGATCCGAACCATGGAGACAGCCAGCGAATTTGAAAAACTCATGAGCAGCATTGCCAAAAAATATGGAAACTTGAGTCGAAACGAAGGATTAGTAAAGAAACCCGAACCCGGTTTGTTATGCTGTGCCAAATTCAAGGCTGACAACTTATTTTATAGAGCTGTTATTACTGAGATTCTTGATGGCCATTTCAGGGTATTTTTCATTGATTATGGAAACATGGAAGTAGTGGACTGGCATGATGTTAAGGCATTACTTCCAGAGTATAGAAAACTACCTGCCCTGGCAGTGAAGTGCTCCCTTGCAGACCTTGCTCCCAAAGAAGGAATTTGGAGTAGAGAAGCTATTTCCTATTTTGAAAAGGCAGTGTTCGAAAAACATCTTGTCGTTCACGTTTTAGAGAAGGAGATGGACAAATACTTGATTGAACTGCTAGATGTGGAAGATGACGGAGAACCTAGTGTGAATAAGTTGATCTTGCTGGCAGGTTATGCTGATCGCAAAGAACTTAAAGTCTCACATTTCAATTCAAAGAATTTGGATTTATTGGGTCATTTACATATTTCACATTCATCTGAAGAAATTGTTCACACATATGGTAGAAGCAAAAAAGACAAATTGGAGCAAAGACCTGAGACTCCTGAAAAAAATAACCCTTTTACAGAGTACTGTGGTACACCAACACTGGGTTTGAGTGATTCTCTGACCACATTATTTTCTAGTCAGGGAGAATTTGAAGGTAATGACAGAACAGAAATGTTGGAATCTGTAATTACAGAGTCTCCCTATAAGCAAGAATATCTTAAAGTGGGAAGCACAGTGGATGTACAAGTTTCTTACATTGATGAACCTGGTGACTTTTGGTGTCAAATGACTAAAAATACTCATGAATTGAAGATATTAATGAGTAAAATACAAGAATATTATAATGTGCATGAAGATAATTTTCAACCTGGTCAATCTGCTTGTATTGTAAGGTATTCTGAAGATGGAAAGTGGTACAGAGCACTGATCCTTGGAAAAGTGACTACAATGGAAGTGGATGTGTTGTATATTGATTATGGAAATAGAGAGAGAGTACCCATAAGTGAGCTGCGTCTAATAAAACCAGAGTTTCTTCTTTTCAAAGGTCAGGCATTTAGGTGCAGTCTTTATAACATAATTCAGCCAATGGGTCCTGATCCGTTTATGTGGAATGAAGATTCAATTGCTGCATTCCAGGAATTTATTGATAATGCTTTAAGTTTGTACATGGAACTCAAATGCACAGTGTATGCATTGACCGTTGTAGAAGGCAAAGGTCTGTGTAATGTTGTGGATTTGAACACACCCTTTCAGAGTGCTTGCCAGTTACTTATTGAGCGAGGTTTAGCCAAATTTGTAGGATCACCTAGTATCCTTGCCCCATCAGTAAGCCTTTATACCTATTACTATTCGACTCATGATGTGAAAATTGGTAGTGAAGAAGAGATGTATGTGAGCCATGTTGCCAGCCCAACAAAATTCTATTGTCTGCTTGGTAGAAATTTGGGTATTCTAGATAAACTTGCAGACAAGGTTAATAAACTATCTTCCAAGATGCAGGGCTATACTTTTTCACAGGGTGTAGATCCCATCTGTCTTGCAAAATATACAGATAACCGATGGTATCGTGCTTTGGCATGGCCAATACAGGACCGAATCCGGGTCTCTTTTGTGGACTATGGCAACAAATTAGATATTGATAAAGATGACTTGCTTCCAATACCCAACAGTGCAAAAGATGTTAAATTTCTACCCATGCAAGCAATTAAATGTGGATTGTCTGATATACCAGTTGACTTGTCCCTGGACATTATTATCTGGTTTAAAAAAGCTGTTATGGATAAACCTTTGAAAGCTGTAGTTGTAGCAAAAGAGACTGATGGAAAACTGATTGTTGAACTATATGATGGGAACATGCAAATAAATGCAAAGATTAAGGAACAGCTATGCTTGCAGAATACCAGTGAAACAAAAACAAACGGAAATGCAGGAAGACAAAAAAACAAAAATGAAAAGTCATGCACGCCTTGCATGGCAAAGAGTGAACATGAACCATCGCCTCTCAAAAGGCGGGTAGTTGATGACCAAGGTGATAATCGTGAAACTGAGAAGATAACAGTATCTACTTGCAAACAGGACAGGTGGAAGAATAGAACTGAGGGTATTTCACAGACTGAAGAGGGTGGGCTCAAGAAATTTATTCATAATAAAGTATGTATAAAGAATACAAAAGAATATTCAGATTTAAAATTAAGCATGGTAACTGTAGATCACAAATTGGATAACATTTGGGTTGAAAGCCCAAGTGAAAACACTCACTCAATTACATCTTGGCCTAAGCTAACAGACCTCCCTGTGATGACATTGAATGGTGGATTTAAAAGTGAGGTATCTGTTTCACATGTTATCAACCCATCACACTTTTTTGTTCAGCTTCTTCAGAATGAAGATAAAGTAACTATGATGGAAGAAAGGTTGAATGCATGTAATACAAATAACAGAAAAGTTGGAAACTTTGAGATAAGTGATGTGGTCTGTGCAGAATTTCCAGAAGATGGTTCTCTGTACAGAGCTGTTGTTACTCAGATTTGTGATAATTTGGTTTCTGTGGAATATATAGATTATGGTAATGCTGCAACAGTCGATGCATCAAAAATTATTCCTCTTTCTAAAGATTTCTTAGAAGTCCACCGACTTAGCATTCCATGCTTCCTTACAGGATTTCAGGATTCAAGTTTCGGAGAAATCGATGAGGAAGTTCTATCTGAATTCATAAAAAGAACAAGTAAAACTGGAATAACATGTGAATTTATACAACAGTGTGGACAACTGTGGGAGGTTCATCTTTATGATGACCAGGGATCAATGGCCGATTTATTGAATAACTTTGCATTTAGAAGTGGTACTCAATATTCTCAACAACCAACTGAATATCCTGTAATTGATGTAAGACCTGCTTCAAAGTTCAATGCATATGTCTTCACAGTAAATTCTCCTCAGCAGTTTTGGTGTCAGTTTAAAATTACAAGTGATGGCATTTTTATCGAATCACTTGAGGAAATGAGAGATGATTCGATTGATTTACAGTCCAAAGATGATTTCACTCCCAAAGCTGGCAATCTGTGTATGGTGAAAAGCAAAACCCATAATAACTGGGCTACATGTGAAATTGTGCAAGTTTGTGATGGAGTTGTTGAGGTTCTTTTTTTGAGGGAAGACATCAAGGAAGAAGTAAATAGCATGGATATAAAAGAGGTAACTCCTGCATTTACATTAACTTATGAATGTAAATTGCATGGTTTGTTTCCAATTGATGGAAATAGTTGGTCCAAAGAAGCCATTGAGCTCTTTAAAACTTTGGTTTTGTACAAAACTGTAACTGTAAAAGTAATTAGTGTTTCTGAGGATAATGTGCTGGAAGTAGCTATATATGACCACTTGGATAATGTTGTGAGAAACAGGCTAACTGCTTCGGGATTAGGTATTGAAAAACTGTACACTTGTGTGTCTGATACGACCAGTTATGGGCGATACATCAAGAAACTTCCTTTAGTTGGACAGACCATTGAAGGGTACATCACCGCAGCAGAAAGTCCTAGTTATTTTTGGTGTCAATATTCATCCCCAGAAGTTCAAATGCTATCCAAAAAAATGCAAGAAGTTGGAGTACTTGGTGTCACCCACAGGGAATTATTATCTGACATTTCAGTTGGGGACAGTTGTTTTTGTAAATATTGTGAAGATGGACAGTGGTACAGAGCTGAAGTGAAAAAAGTAAATGGAAGCATACTTTCTCTGCAATATGTTGACTATGGGAATGAAGATGATGTTGGAATAGAACAAGTTAAAAAGATGCCCAAAGAGCTACTAAAGATTCCCACACAATCTTTTCCATGCAGCCTTTCGGGATATGATTTATCTAATGGTTCTTGGAAAGATGGTGCTGTGGATGCTCTCCTTAATCTTTCCGATCAGTTGTTAAAAATTACTGTGGTAGCAAATGAATGTAAAAACAGCAGTTTGCCACCTTTATTGCATGTGCAAATTCAGCATATTGATGGTATAATCAATGAAATTGTGAGAAACTTTTGGAATTTGCAGTCTGATAAATATGATGAAAGCAGCCAGATATGTGATAAAAATTCATTAAGTACTGGTCATCTAACTCCTGTACTGTCTAGCCCTGGTGACTTAAATTTAGAAGATAAACTATTGATGCAGGCTATTACATCAGACATAACTTGTTCTGAAATACCAAATGCAGAAACCTTGGTCACTTTGTATAAATTGCATAATGCGGAAGAGATGTGTCTTAAAAGTCTAGCTACAAATATACCTGAAGAGAGCAACAAAAGTGAGATTAATCTTCCAAATATTCAGTTGTCTCCAGTAATAGATGTTCTAGATAATGAAGTACATATACTAAATACTTCAAAGATCCATGAATCTGCTGCATTGTCTTCAATTTCTACTGAAGACACTATTAAGACTGTTCACAATTTTGAAGATGTGTCTTCAGGTTCAGATGAAGGAATGTCTACGGCGCAGGCTTGTATGGACCAATACTCTTTAATTGACCAGACTGAAGATACAGATCTTAAAGAAGCTCAAGGGACACTGAAAGCAAGTGATTTTTTGCAGGGCTCTGTGCAGTCTATTGATTTGTATGAAGAGATTTTTAAATGCCAACAGGATCAGCCTTTTACAGAGGAACTTGGTGATGATTCCATGACCCGTATTCTCATCTCCCATGATGAGGACGATGATGACTACTATGAAGAGCAAAACTTATCAGAAGCCCAATTGGACAGCGGTGAAATAAAAGAACAGTTTGAGACAGGTGGGTAAGAACGTTATTTTAAAATTCTAACCATTCAAAGTTTAAATAGATTTTAGAATCCAAGTTTTGAAATATAAAAATAAGACCTGATTGCAAAGTAATATGATTACTCCCTGGGGGCTAAGAATATTGCTTTTCAAGTACTAGGTTCTGTTGCTTCCATTGCCTGCAAACTGAGATATTTGCTGGTGAATACAAGAGACTATTTCATGTGTAATGATACGGCAACCATTTTTACTTCAAATTTGAAGCCCTCACCAACTTAAAGAACCTGTAACAAGCAACTTTTAAAATTTTGTTAATGACCTGCAACTGTTTTGACTTCAACGGGCAAATTGCTTCTTGGTATAATTAGTGATTTGGCTATGGCTTGATCTATGTAGCACAGATTGCATTGCTTTTGAAGTCTGACTCCTGAATGATCTCATGAACTTCCATTTAATATGTGGGGAAAATGTTTGTACAGCCCATGTTGTACCGAGTTGCAGACTGGCCTAGGCTTGAGATGATATACTCTTACAGCTGTTTGAATAGTTCTAATTGGAAATGATGAGCACCATCCCAAGATGAAAAACGTGATAGGTGAAATAGTTCTTATCTGTTTTCACATGCATTGACTGCTCTAATGATCTGGCATAATTTGGTAAATTCACTTGAATCCAAAGTGAGCATTGAAATTGCCTTCAGTTTGTTGATTGAAACCTTTTTACCAATTTGTCTTTTTTTTTTCTTGATCTCTCTCGCTCTCCCTCTGGCTCTCATTATTTCCAATTCCTCTTTTCCTCACGCTTGTCTACATCTTTTTCCTTCCATTTAGCCATCATAACAAGTTGCACAATGCAAATTTTGATCATTTTACAAGCAGCAAATGATATTTGTTTGTGATGGGTGCAAATATGAAGAGGATATCAATCTGAAACAAATGCAAGTTGATAGTTGAAACCACTTTATAAAGAAGGCTGAATGACTTGACTGTAACGGGATTTTTATTTTAACCCATGTGCCTTCAGTAACCACCAAACCCATCTTTTGTTGTGCCGATATCTTTTGTGGCACATCAAGCAATAATTTTCTTTTAGTTAAGTAGTGAATCTATTTTTTTTTAAAAGTTAAAACTCCATTGTGTTCAGAAAACTCTGCTATAGTACAACCACTATAAAATTGAATTTTAAATCCAGTTTGAAAGGGAGAAGAAAGAGTAAGTCTAAAATTAGCATTTTAAACTTTAAGGGCAACTACCTGGGCAAGAAAGATGAGCTAACTGAAGTGAACTGGGATATCAGGCTAGAGGATCGATCCATAGAGAAGCAGTGTCAGACTTTTAAGGAGGTATTTCAAAATGGTCAGAATAACAATATTCCTACTATAAAGAAAATTCGTTATCAGCGGACCCAAAGAAGTTAAGGAAAGTGTTGGCACAAAAATGTTGGCAGGTCAGATGGATGGTCAGGATATAAAGAACAGCAGAGAATAATTAAAAGGTTAATCGGGAAAAACAAATTAGTATGAGAGGAAGACGGCTAGAAATGTAAAATAGGTATTTAAAAGGAAGAGATTAACTAAAAATGGTCCTCTAGAGAGTAACCACCAAACAAGTGGGTTGGACTTTAACCTGGTGTTGTTAAACTTCTTTCTTCCTCTAGAGAGTGACAGACTAGTAGAGAATAAGGAAATGACAGACAAAATGAGCTAATATTTTGCTTTTGTCTTCAATATAGAAAAAGAATATTCCAGTAATAGCTGTATATGAGGTGGGAGAGGGGAACTTGGTGTAATTATAATCACCTAGGAAAGCGGTACTGAGCAAACTGATGGAGCTTATGAGCTGACAAGTCTGTGTCCTGATGGATTTCATCTTAGTGGCTTGAAAGAGATGGCTGATGAGGTAGTAGATGTGTTGGTGTTAATTTCCCAAAATTTGGTAGATTCTGGAAATGTTCCAACAGTCTAGAAAGTAACAAATGTGGCCCCTTTAGTCAGGAAGAGAGACAGGCAGGAAACTATAGCCAGTTAGCTTAATGTTTATTGTGGGGAAGAATTGACCATTAAAGAGGTTACAGTTGGACATTTAGAAAAGCTCAAGGTAATTGGAAAGAGCCAGCATGGTTTTGTGAAAGGGAAGTCAGTCTGACTAGTGAGCATAATAGAAGCCAATGCTCCAAGAAGGCGGGTTCTGGTCAATTTTTTTTTTGTGGACCTCGCTCTTAACGCTTTACATCTTCAACTGACTTGAGTGTGCGTTTTAGCTTGCAAGCTTTCTTTGGGATTAAAATAAACTTTTTTGTCATGTGGCTGGAGCTTCCACGGGACCTCCTAGACCTCTCCCGGATCCCCAGGGTTTCATGGATCCTAGTTTGGAAACCCCTGGGTTAACTGAAGTACGGCTGAATAATTCCAAGGTACAGAGGGACCTAGGTGTTATCGTGTGTGTCATAAAAAGTTAATATGCAGGTATAACAAATAATTTAAAAGGCTAATGGAATTATACCTTTTATTATGAGTCAAACATAAAAGTAAGGACGTTATGTTCTAGTTATACAGGGCATTGGTGAGAGCACATCTTGAATACCGTATGCAGTTTAGTACTCAATTGAGGAAGGTTTACTAAATTGATACCTGGGATATGCGGGATTGTCCAATGAGGTTGGACACTTGTTGTTTCCATTGGACTTCAGAAGAATGAGGGATGAATTGACTGATCCTAAAAAGTTTTGACGAGGTGGACATGCAAAGGAAGATTTCTGTTGTGGGCAAGTCCAGAATTAGGGGGCACTATCTTAAAACTTAAGGGTCATCCTTTTAGGTCAGAGATGAGAATTTCTTTTGAGGACTGAGACTTTGAAACTCAAAGTGGTGGAGGCTGGGTCATCAAATATTTTTAAGGCAGGGGAATCTATTTGGGGTGGATGGGAATGTGAAATTCAAAGCACAAACAGGTCAGCCATGATCTTATTAAATGGTGGAGCAGATCCAAGGGGCTGAATGGTCTATTTCTATTTTGTATGTTTGTATGGCTCTTCTCCATCCCTCATGAAATATTGGGTACCTTGTAAGTTTCAGGGTTGTACATTAGCAATAATCTAATTTTCTGGGCCTTTGGTCTCCTTTTGTAAAAGTACTAATTTCCTTTTCGGCATATTAAATGTCTATGATATCCAGTCTTTCTCTGCACTGTTTTGCTTGGTCATATTCAACATGTTGAAATCCAAATTTGTCAAATGTTGTTCCAGGGAAATGCTGGTAACTGCAGCTTGAAGGTCCTGTTGTAGTTTGTGGAAACTTACTGTGCACAACATGGTTATCACTTAATCACTCAAGATTTATTGAATAGGAATATATTTTGAGGGTAAATTAATTTTGCTGGGAGGTAACTTTTTGATCACCCTTGCCAGTCATTCCTAGAGTGCTGAAAGGATATGTCGTATTAGCAAAAACAAGATGTTCACATTTGAGGAAAGTTAAAGAACACATTAGTAAACAGTTTGTTTCTTAAGCCAATGGTTGAAAATGGATGGTTCATTTGAAATACAATACCTCAGTCAATTGTACAGATGGAAAAAGACGACAGCTTTAACCCTCCACTGACACTATACAATTTAATTCCAATGGGCATGCTACTGTTGAAGCTGGGACTCCAGGCAGGAGCACTTCTACAGTACTATGAAGCTTGAATCATAACAAGGACTTTGTAATAGAACAAGAATGGTGATTAAGAAGCTGTTTTCTCTGAGGATAGATGTTGAAATTATATCTGGCATGTTTCAATGAAAGTGTTTTTTCCTCAATTTAACATGAGCCGATTCAAAATAAAGACTCACTTTATTAAAAAAAAGTTCCCAATTAGATTTTGATATTCAGTGACCAAACCAGTCATGAGACCAGACTTTTGACAAAATTTGTATTTATACTTTTAACGCAAACAGTTAAAGTAGCTTCGTCAGAGAAGTTTTTTGATTCATTTAAGCCTTCAGTGACATAATAACTACAGTACTCCTGTATTTAAATTATTGTTGCAATAAGATATTAAGTTGACTGCAAGTGTTTTATGAGTCTCCAAGTATAAAATTATTGTTTGAAACTTTTATTTTATCAACTTCTTCCTTCCCACAGAGATTAAGCCATTTGATCTAAGGTCTGGTAGCTTCACATAATCAGCCAGGCAGGTCTTATGCATTGTGGTCCATTACTGTTTCTGACACTTGGGTCCTGCTGTACTTAAATAGCAATTCTTCAACCTAGCCAAAAGGGTCAGCCAAGGTTGTTTGCAGTTTATTTTCATCTTGCAGCCATTGATGTTTTTCTCAAGAAGAATAAAATTCTAAGTAATGAATCATTAACCTGAGCGAATCTTTAGTTCAATTTAATCTTGAGCACTATAGGTTGGTAGCATTCTGTTGTGTGTTACCACTTTTTGTAGATTAATAATTCTCTACTCCATATTCATTTTTATACGGTACTTTGGCCACATTATCTTAATTTTTTTCACATGCTTTATCCATAGTTACAACTGCTACGTTGAATATCTGCCCAGAAGAAGACGAAAATAAAATCCTTACCTGTGCTACAACTCTTAGTGGTGCTATGAATAAAGGTATATGGTTAATGTTTTTCTTTTCATCCTCAACAAAGTGATTGGAATAATCAATCTACCAATTTACATTCCAAAGTTATTTTATTTAAGGCTTTTAAACATAGGATCATTTGTATTTCAAGTTGGTGCCTGGTGTGCTTGGAATCCTGTATTGCTTTGTTGGGTAATAGTACGATGATTCTCTTAAAATCATGGAACTTCAGTATTCTATAGCTTTGAATGATTCCATCTTGTTTTCAACTGCAACAACCAGATTGTGTTCAGACACACCCTAACATCTTGTGCTATAGACTCAAATCAGTTGATAGGAATTTTATAAATTCTGGAAATCTGAAATAAAAACAAAGTGCTGGAAATATTTAGGCAGCATCTGTGGAGACAAAACAATGCGTTAGTTGATTTTTGTAGGAACTGAAAGAATTTAGAAATGCAATAGATTTAGAGAAAGTGGGGTGGGTGGCTAATAGAACCAAAATGAAAGTTAGAGAGCGGAAGAGATTGAATGACAGAAGCTTTCATGGTAATGAGGCAGGTAATGAGGCAAGAAATGAAAGATTTATCTAAAGGAGATGGAAATGGCAGAATAGCTGTCATCTAAACAATGTATTTAAAGAAATGAAGTGGGGGGTGGGGGAGACAATAATAAAACAATCTCTTAGCCCATTTAATGATCTAAAATTGTTAAAGTCCAGAAGACATGAAAGGTTTCATTCAAAATATGAGGTGCTGTTCTATGAACTTGCATTGGAACACTAGCAAGCCATGGACCAGAAGGTCAAATTGGGATTAAAATGGCAGACAACTAGGAAATGGCCACATTGGAATTCTGAAAACAGTGGAAGTGGGATGTTTCTGGTAGCATCACACTGAAGTTGGCAGAGAATGGGAATGTTACTTTACACTGCACACACCCAAAGTATTTGAAATGTAATTTTTCTAAAAGTCGACCGCATTCTACAGTGTCAATCTCAAATGGAAGTCTGAGTCCTGGGAAATGCACACTGATGCAACTTTTTGCCAAAGTGGTTGGGAATGCATAGCTCGATATTTTGCTAAGAGGTGCATTTTTAAGATAAAGCCATAAAGGGCTTTGTGGTGACCCGGTTGCCTAACTTCTAAAGAAAATTGATCTCTGGAAAACCCCTTCAAACTTACTATTTGCAGCAAACTGAACAGAGCACCATTGAGAACTTTTTAAGAGAGTATATATTTAAAAGTATCTGAGTAGACTTAAAGGGCTACCTTTATTGTTGAGATCATTTGCCTGTTGTGAAAAAAATTGTTACACCTTAAATGCAAATATTAACCCAAACATGTATTGTGAACTTGAATGACATCCAGGGTCTAATTCACTTGACCAATTGAAAATAATTTTATTAATGTATTCCTGAATTTTCGTTTATTGAGACATCATTCATTTGTTGGTCTTTTTATATAGAATTAATGAAGCAAAAATCATGAGTTAAATCGAGGACAAGCAGTCAGCTTCACCCCTCCATTGCCTAGATGTAATTTTTTTTTTTTAAATCCCCAGTTCTTTCACGTTGTATCTGTGATCTTTGGGTACTAGCTAGTTTAGATGTAATAAGTGGAGATGGTACCTTTTAATGTTTTTCCCTCAGGATTACAGATAGCTATAACTGAAAGAGATGCTGAGCAAGAGGAAGTCATTTCTTTGAAAGATACATTTACTGATATGGAAAAAGGTATGTAAAGTTTTGAAAATGTTTCTGCTGTTTTGTGCTTGAGTAATTTATCTTGCTCCGTTTTTGCTTGTCACCAAATTGCATGTGCAATTTTACAAAGCAAAAGTCTTTGTATGATGTGTAATATTTTCTTGATGTACTTGAGCCCATGTACTCTTGACATTAAAATACATTTCAGTCATTGTGATTCTATTCCATCTTTGGTAGGCATAATCTCTTCTCTCCTACCTTTCAAAAGTCACGATCCTTCATGTTTGGAGGGAAAGTTAGAGGAAGCAACTTTGATTTGTTGTGTGATTTATAAATGTAGGATTCTGGTATTGCCCTTGTAAATCTTTGCACTCTCCAATGCCTCTATCCTTTGTGTAATATGGTGACTAGAATTGTGGGTGATCATAACTTGCAATTCTATTCCAGAAATAAAGCCTACTGCTTGGTTTGCATATTTTATGACCATGTTAACCTGTGGTGCAACTGTTATTGATTGAATGTATTTGTACTCGGGTCTGTTTGTTTCTTTACCCACTTAGACTTGCATTTTACAAGTTTTTTTTTTTCATTTATGCAATGCTGGTGTCACTGACTAGACCACCATTTATTTCCCATGGGGGTGAGCTGCTGCCTTGAACTGCTGTAGCCCTTGTGTTGTAGGATTTTTGACCCATCAGCAGTGAAGGAAAAACAATATAATTCCAAGTCAGAATGGTGTGTGACTTGGAAGGGATCTTGCAGCTGGTGCTCCCATGTATCTGCAACCCATTTCCTTACTAGTAGAGGTTGTGGCTTTGGAAAGGTGCTGTTGAAGGAGCCTTGGTGAGTTGCTGCACTGTTTTCACTAAGTGATACACTCTGCTGCCACAATGCTGTCATGTGTCTGAGTTGCGCTCAGACTCCGCTGCACTCATCTAGGCAAATGGAGAGTATTCTATAATGCCCCTGACTTGTGCCCTTTGGGTGGTGGACAAGCTTTGGTAGTCAGGAGGCGAGTTCGTTGCCACAAAATTCCCAGCCTCTGACCTCATGTCACAAAAAGCTTTTGATAAAAGAGGTTGGTGGGCAAAATTAAAGCACGTGGGATTGGGGGGGGGGGGGGGGAAGGTTAATATATTGGCATGAATTGAGAGATGGTAAATGGACAGGAAACAGTAGAAATAAATGGGTCTTTTTCAAAATGGCAGGCAGTGACTAGTCGGTCCTGTAGTGAACAGTGCTTGGGCCCCAGCTATTGACAATATACATCAATAATTTAATGAGGGATCCAAAAGTAATATTTCAAAATTTGCTAATACACACAACTTGGTGGGAATGAGTGGTGAGGATGATAAGAGACTTCATGGTGATTTAGACAAATGGAGTGCATGGACAAATACAAGACAAATGCAGTATAATGTGGATAAATGTAAAATTATCCACTTTGAATGGAGAAACACAATGGCAGAGTATTATTTAAATGGTGATAGATTGGGAAATATTGATGTACAAAGGGACCTGGGTGTCCTATTACACCAATCACTGAAAGCAAGCATGTGGGGATAGCAAGCAGTTAGAAAGGTAAATGGTATGTTAGCCTTCATTGCAAGAGGACTTGAGTACAGGAGCAAGGATGTCTTATTTCAGCTCTTTGGAGGCCTTGGTGAGACCACACCTGGAGTATTGTGTGCAGTTTTGTTGCTTTCATCTAAGGATGTACTTGCCATAGAGGGCCAGTCAGCAAAGGCTCACCAGACTGACTCCTGGGATGGCAGGGTTGTTGTACGAGGAGAGATTAGGTTGGCTGGACCTGTGTTCACTGGAATTTAGAAGAATGAGAGAGGTTCTAATTTAAATGTATAACATTCTGACAGGCTGGACAGATTGGATGCAGATATGTTGTTCTAAATCCCTCAGCCATTGGGAACAAGGGGTCTCAGGATATGGGTGGGAATTTAGGACTGAGATGAGGAGAGACATCTTTTCTGAGAGGGTGATGAATCTGTAGGCAGAAGGCTGTGGAGGCCATGTTGCTGAATATATTCAAAAAGGAAATGGATAGCTTTTAGACTCCAAAGGTGTTGCGAGGTATGGACACACCATGGAGTATGTTGTTGGGTTAGAAGATCATTGAATGGTGGTCGAGGCTCGAAGGACCAAATGGCCTACTCATATTTTCTATGTTTCTATATGGCTGGTTTGGTTCAATTTCTGTTCAGCAGTAATCATATGTTGATCGTGGGGGACTCAGCGATGGCAATGTCAGGGAGGGATGGTTAGATTCTCCTGTTGGAGATAGGCACTCTGTCCTTGTATGGCATGAATTTTATTTGCCACTCATCAACCCAAGGTTTAATATTGTCCAGGTCTTGCTGCATATGAAAACGTTGCTTCGGTAACCTGAGAAGTTATAAATGGTGTTGGACGTTGTGCAATCATCTATGAACGTTCTCACCTCTGACCTTATGATGGAGGGAAGATCATTGCTGAAGATGGTTGGACTAAAGGAACTCTGCAGTGATGTCCTGGGACTGAGATGATTGACCTCCAACAATCACAATTATCTTTCTTTGTGCTAGGTAGGACTCTAGCCAGTGGAAAATTTTCTTCCTGATTCTTGTTGACGACAATTTTTCTAGGCCTTAATGCCATACTTGGCTGTGATGTCATGGGCAGTCACTCTACCGCACTTCTGGAGTTCACCTTTGTTGATGTTTGGACCAAGGCTGTAGTGAGGTCTAGAGCTGAGTGGCCCTATTGGAACCCACATTGAGCGTTAGTGAACAAGTTATTTCTGCATGTGCCACTTGAGAGCACTGTTAATGACTGGGTAGAAGTGTTAGTCGTACTAGAATAGTTTGTCTAGTGGCATGCCATTTTTCCCTACCAAAATCTCTCCCGACCCTCCCTGGCAGTTAAACATTGTGTCATGTTCAAAAAGGTTTGAAATTCTTGACCATTCAATCTCAGCTGGAATCTCCAGAGTGGATGTCTGAAATAGGTGCCTGCATGCAACTTTTATTGTCCACTTACTATTCTGGGAATGTTGAAATTTTGGGAAGAATGGATAACAACAAAGCATTGTCTGTTGCTGCTGGTCACCTGGCTTCTGTTTGAATCTGCAATATCATAAAGCAGATCTATTGTCTCAGTTGTTGCAAAATCGGATCTGTTGAGAATCTTCCTTCAATAGCATCTTTCAAACCCACAACCTCTACCACCCAGAAGGACAGCAGATGCATGGGAACATTGCAGGTTCTCCTCCAAGCCCCACACCATCCTGACTTGGAACTGTATCACAGTTCCTTCGCCATTGCAGGATTGAACTCCCTCCCTAACAGCGCTGTAGGTCTGCCTAATCAGCAGAGACTGAAGTAGTTCAAGAAGGCAGCTCACCACCCCTTCTCAAGGATAATTAGGGTTGTGCAACAAAAATGCCACGTCTTGTGGAAGAATTTTTTTAAAACTTAACTTGTAGTTTGAGAAGCCATATAATTTGGGAATTTCCCTTCTCCAAGTGTTTTGCCCTTGCAGGTTTAACTTGCCCTAACTGGCAGGTGAGGTACTTGTATCAAACAGGACTGATCCTTTAATATGCTAGCAGAATCCATTTGGTATGTAATAGACCTGCATTTTCTCTACATGCACATCAATTTTCATTGTAACAAGCGGAAGTCAGCAAGTTTTGTTGTAGGTTGGGCGTCAGTATATTTAAAAACATAAACAAAACCAGTTGTCTCCCAAGTTAACTTTTTGCTGAGCACACTTAATTTTGTGGATTACCAACAGGCAGTAGATTAGTTTGGTACCTAAATAAAAGGCTACAGCAACATTACCTCTGAACTTTTTAATGCACGAAGCAAGAAAGAACATGGGAATGTTGTGGGTAGAAGTAGTGTTGTGTGAAACTAAGAATTCTGTATTTGGACTTGACTGAATTGACAAAGCATTGAGTAGAGCTGAGGTAACTCTTAAGAAAATGCATCCATTTCAGGTAATTTTCCTTCAGTGTCGAGTTCAGATGAACCCGTGTCATGAAGGCCTTCAGTTAATTTGGTTCCTCCATCTCTGCAGCTTTCTAAATCGTTACCAGTTACATCAATCTTGTAGAGAATTTAACCTGTTAAATTCACTAGAATTAACTAATTGTGTTGTACCATGTCCAAAGCAATAACCTTTGGGTATGGAGACCAAAACTGTACACAATTCTGGATAGGAGCGAAAGTAACAGGGCAGTTGTACTGGGGGACTTTAACTTTACAAATATTGACTGGAAAAGCTATAGTTCGAGTACTTTAGAGGGGTCGGTTTTTGTCCAGTGTGTGCAGGAAGGCTTCCTGACGCATTATGTAGATAGATCAACAAGAGGCGAGGCCACATTGGATTTGGTACTGGGTAATGAACCAGGCCAGGTGTTAGATTTGGAGGTAGGTGAGCACTTTGGTGACAGTGACCACAATTCGATTACGTTTACTTTAGCAATGGAAAAGGGTAGGTATATACCAAAGGGCAAGGGTTATAGCTGGGGGAAAGGAAATTATGATGCGATTAGGTGAGATTTAGCTGGCATAGGTTGGGGAAGGAAACTGCAGGGGATGGGCACAATTGTAATGTGGAACTTGTTCAAGGAACAGCTACTACGCGTCCTTGATAAATATGTACCTGTCAGGCAGGGAGGAAGCAGACTTGAGGGAACCGTGGTTTACTAAAGAGGTTGAATCTCTTGTGAAGAGGAAGAAGGAGACTTGTGTTAAGATGAGACGTGAAGGCTCAGTTAGGGCGCTTGAGAGTTACAAGTTAGCCAGGAAGGACCTAAAGAAAGAGTTAAGAGCCAGGAGGGGACATGAGACGTCTTTGGCAGATAGGATCAAGGAAAACCCTCAAGCTTTCTATAGGTATGTCAGGAGTAAAAGAATGACTAGGGTAAGATTAGGGCCAGTCAAGGACAGTAGGGGGAAGTTGTGCGTGGAGTCTGAAGAGTTAGGAGAGGCACTAAATGAATATTTTTCGTCGGTATTCACACTGGAGAGGGACAGTGTTGTTGAGGGGAGTACTGAGATGCAGGCTGTTGGACTGGATGGGATTGATGTTCATAAGGAGGAGGTGTTAGCAATTCTGGAAAGATAGATAAGTCCCCTGGGCCGGATGGGATTTATCCTAGGATTCTCTGGGAGGCTAGAGAGGAGATTGCAGAGCCTTTGGCTTTGATCTTTGTGTCGTCATTGTCTACAGGAACAGTGCCAGAAGACTGGAGAATAACAAGTGTTGTCCCCTTGTTCAAGAAGGGGAGTAGGGACAAACCTGGTAATTATAGACCAGTGAGTGTTACTTCTGTTGTGGGCAAAGTATTGGAAAGGATTATAAGAGATAGGATTTATAATCACCTAGAAAGGAATAATTTGATTAGGGATAGTCAGCACGGTTTTGTGAAGGGTAGGTCGTGCCTCACAAGCCTTATTGAGTTCTTTGAGAAGGTGACCAAAGAGGTGGATGAGGGTAAAGCGGTTGATGTGGTGTATATGGATTTCAGCAAAGCATTTGATAAGGTTCCCCATGGTAAGCTTTTGCAGAAAATACGGACACATGGGATTGAGGGTGATTTAGTGGTTTGGATCAGGAATTGGCTAGCTGTAAGAAAACAAAGGGTGGTGGTTGATGGGAAATATTCATCCTGGAGTTCAGTTACTAGTGGTGTACCGCAAGGATCTGTTTTGGGGCCACTGCTGTTTGTCATTTTTATTAATGACTTGGATGAGGGCGTGGAAGGATGGATTAGTAAATTTGCGGATGACACTAAAGTCGGTGGAGTTGTAGACAGTGTGGAGGGAAGTGGCAGGTTACAGAGGGACATAGATAAGCTGCAGAGCTGGGCTGAGACGTGGCCAATGGAGTTTAATGCGGAAAAGTGTGAGGTGATTCACTTTGGAAGGAGTAACAGGAATGCAGAGTACTGGGCTAATGGTAAGATACTTGGCAGTGTGGATGAACAGAGGGATCTGGGTGTCCACGTGCATAGATCCCTGAAAGTTGGCACCCAGGTTGATAGGGTTGTTAAGAAGACGTACGGTGTGTTAGCTTTTATTGGTAGAGGGATTGAGTTTCGGAGGCAGGAGGTCATGCTGCAACTGTACAAAACTCTGGTGCGGCCGCATTTGGAGTATTGCGTACAGTTCTGGTCCCCGTATTATAGGAAAGATGTGGAAGTGTTGGAAAGGGTGCAGAGGAGATTTACCAGGATGTTGTCTGGTATGGTGGGAACATCGTATGAGGAAAGGCTGAGGGGCTTGAGGTTGTTTTCGTTAGAGAGAAGGTTAAGAGGTGACTTAATAGAGGCATACAAGATGATCAGAGGATTAGATAGGGTGGATAGTGAGAGCCTTTTTCCTCGGATGGTGTTGGCTAGCACGAGGGGACATAGCTTTAAATTGAGGGGTGAGAGATATAGGACAGATGTTAGAGGTAGGTTCTTTACTCAGAGTAGTAAGGGCGTGGAATGCCCTGCCTGCAGCAGTGGTGGACTCGTCAACGTTGAGAGCGTTCAAGTGGTTATTGGATAAACATATGGATGATATTGGAATAGTGTAGATTAGAGGGGCTTTATATTGGTACCACTGGTCGGCGCAACATCGAGGGCCGAAGGGCCAGTACTGCGTTGTAATGTTCTATGTAATACCCCATGCGTGGTTTTTTTTTTTGAAAGCCCTATATAATTGTAGAAAGAGCTCTTCGCTCTTAGAGTAAACGAGTGGGAAGAAATTTGGCAGACATCATACAAGTGCGAAAAATGTGAACTTATGGAAGTGTTGAACTTAAAGGGACCTAGGTGTCTGTCATATGTCACTGAAAGCTAGCATACAGGTACAGCAAGCAATTAAGAAGGCAAATGGTGCATTGGTCTTTATTACAAGATGATTTGAGGGTGAGTAAAGATATCTTACTGGAATTATATAAAGCTTTGGTGAGATCGCACCTCTGGTATTGTGTGCTGTTTTGGTCTACTTTAGGGGAAAATGTAGTTGCCATTGAGGGAGTGCAATTAATTCCTGGGGTGGAGGGATTTCCTATAAGAGAAGATGAAATAAATGGGGCTTTTATTCATTGAATCCCTACAGTGCAGAAGGAGGCCATTTGGTCCATCAAGCCTGAGAACACCGACAACAATCCCACCTAGTCCCCATGTATTTAACCCTGCTAGCCCCTCTGACACTAAGGAGCAATTTAGTATGGCCAATTAATCTAACCTGCGCATCTTTCTGGAGTTTAGCTGAACGAGAGGTAATCTTAGAACTTAAGTACTTGAACAGGCCCTTTGGCCCTCCAAGCCCGAGCCGATCATGATGGCCTATTCAAATATGCAACATTCTTATTGGGCTTGACGTGATGGATGCAGGAAGGATGTTTCCCCTGGTTGATGTGGTCTTGAACCAGGGGACACTGTTTCAGAATGAATGGTGCAGGCTTGAAGGGCTGAATTGGCCTACTCCTGCTCCTATTTCTTCTTTGCCTTCCTAATTGTTTGTTGTATACTTTGAGATTTGTTTACAAGGGCACCCAAATCCTTTGGAATACCAACATACACTAATATCACTTTAAAATAACACTATGTAAAAGTTGACCCCGAGACTTTTGGCTGTTAAAAATTGGTGTCTCAAATTTGACTTTTACATGAATATGCACAGCATTCTACTTTTCTATTCTTCCTACTAAAGTGGACAGTCACATTTTCCCCTATTATATTCCATCTGCCATCTTGCTCACTCTCATCAGCTGTCAAAATCCCTTTCCCCACAACTTACTATCAGCAAACTTAAATATATATTCCTCTGTCTCCTTGTCTAAGTCATTGATATGAATCTTCTAAATAGATGTGGTCCAAACACATCCTTCTGGCACCCTGCTATTTACAACATTCCAAACTGAGAATTACTTGTTTCTTGCTATTTTTCTGTCTGACCAATTGTCAATTCATGCTAATATACTGCCTCTAATGTGCCTGGATTGCATGTTGGAAAGAGTTAGTGACCCACCAGACAAAACTTGAATGGTTAATTATTGCAAATTTCAAATCTGCCCTAGATATTCTCTCTGGTTAGTTGTATAAAATATTTGACCAAACTTTGATCCTCCTTAGTTCTCTAAGAACTGTGGCTCAGCATCTCATTTTTCCTGGTCACATCTCTAAAGTACGTTGGAAATTTTTTGTGTTGAGACTATATAAATGCACATTTTTAAAAACTGATCCCATATCTCATGATTTAATGATTGCTTGATACCTGAATGATTTGGTGATAACAAGGAAAAATCTTTTTCTTGTACTGTAATCTCGTGTGCCATCATGTGTGCCCCTTTAAAAGGGTGCTGATTGGATCTGGTGAGATGAGGTGAAATCTAAACCAACAGATCAGAACAAATAACAATGATTACAGTGAATTAATTATAACTTCCAACAAAGAATAATTGTAGCATGCTATACTGTCTCCTCACAAACTAAATGCAACTTTGCTGATGAGTGATTTCCCTTTTTCACAAGAAAGTAATCATTTGTCTCTTCTGCACTGAGCAAAACTATTTTTGTAATCTAACTGGGTAGAGTGTAATCTCATACACTCCTAATATTCCTAAGTAAAGGTTAAAGAAACTACCCTCCCCTTCTGTTCTCACTAATAATCTATACGAAAATAGGCACAGAAGGAGCCTCTTAGTTGCATTCTTAGTTTGAGGTTGAGGAGAAGCACCATTCCATTGAATCATCTGGGTATAGTCCCCACAATGCATCACATAGCTGTTTTTGAGTTTAAATTCAATGTGAACTCAATATAACATTTTAATCCTGCTGCAGTTGAGGATTCTGTAATAGAAGCTGAAATTTCTGCATTCTAAACGATTTTCTGCAAAAGTATCTGAATGTTTTTTTTTCCAAAATTGCTTTGTTGAAGACTGCTTTTTTTTTTACTAAAGCAGCCTCGTGCTGTTGGCAGCCATACAGCATATTTTGATAACCTGGTAAGGGCTTGTTGAAATGTTTCTGTGTACATTCACACCTTTATGGATCCAAATTTCTTATCCTTTTCAGTATTGTTATTATTAAGACCTGCATCCAGTAGATTTCAGCCTCTGATCCTGAACAGATAAGACAAATTCCTGTCCAAATTCAAGGTTGTTTTGGAAACTGCAAGGGCAGTCAGTATTTGGAGGAAATGGGCTTTGCAACCTTCTGAGATACAAGTTGGAAATGTTGGAGGATTAGCTTTTAAAAAACTGGTTTAAATAGGACCAGCACCAATGTAGGAAAGTGTTTATTTTGTATCATTGAATGTGGCCTACTCCTGCTATTTCCTATGTTGATGTGTTATTTCTCAGCCGGGGAAACAGCATCTAAACTCCTTCACAATCTTGTATGTTTCAAGGAGGTCGCCTCTCATTGTTTTATTTGTCAATGTTTTATTTGTCAATAGAAATATATGTTGTTTCTTCTTGAAAACTTGGATTTTGTTTCACTAAGCATAAAACTAATCTGTTCCATCTACCTGCTGCCCTTTAATTTTTTTATTTCCTGCTTCTAAACACCCTGATGATCCTGTGCTTCAGTCCTATACATGACTGGGCAGGCAAACTTGCTTGGATTCATTTTGTCCATTTCTCCAAGTTGTACTAATCTGATCATAAATATGATCTGTATGTTCTCATTATTATCATAGAATCATAGAATCCCTACAGTACAGAAAGAGGCCATTCGGCCCATCGAGTCTGCACCGACCACAATCCCACCCAGGCCCTACCCCCATATGCCTACATATTTATCCACTAATCCCTCTAACCTACGCATCTCAGGACACAAAGGGCAATTTTTTTTTAGCATGGCCAATCAACCTAACCTGCACATTTTTGGACTGTGGGAGGAAACCGGAGCACCCGGAGGAAACCCACGCAGACACGAGGAGAATGTGCAAACTCCACACAGACAGTGACCCAAGCCGGGAATCGAACCCAGGTCCCTGGAGCTGTGAAGCAGCAGTGCTAACCACTGTGCTACCGTGTCGCCCCAAAAGACATTTGTGAACCAGATGGATTTTTATGACAATCGACAATGGTTTCATGGTCATTGTTAGACTTTTGTTCCAGATTTTATTTTACTGAATTCAAATATCACCACCTGGCATGGTGGGATTCGAACCCAGGTCCACAGAACATTACCCTCTCTGGATCTCTGCATTACTAGTCCAGTGACAATACCACTATGCCATTGCCTATTATGGAATAAAGCAACTTAATATATTGAGGTTAAATCCCTCCTTTTAACTTTCTTAGATGAGTTGATAGCACATGCAAAATAAGCAGTTGGGTGAGGAGGCAATTTTGTTGCAATTCCACCATTTAAGTAATCATAAGGTCAACTGCATAAAGGCAAGGCACACTGACTACTTGGTGACTGGTATCTTTTGAATCTTAGGGAGGTATCAGTTGCAGCCATGCATTCTTAGCATTGTCTTTAATTTTGTACAGAACTAGTACACTAAAATCTAAACTGATAAATCTCTCTATATTCTACTAATAGTTTCAAGTTGCTTTTTTAAATTGCCATGTTACCGAAAAGTGAGTAATGTGTTCTTTTTCTTTAGTTTTATTTAACTTTAGGAAGATGAAGAATTCTTTGTTTGCTGGAAATGGAAATTAAATTGTATCTGTTGTACTGAGGTTTCATTTCTGAGCTGTAAGTGGGGGACTACTACCAAGGCTTTACAGTTCTTGAATGACCACCACTCACTAGTTATATAGATTATAGTCAGGCAGCTCATGTTGGAAGTCATTGAGTGACGTAGGTATAGTTTAAGTACTCTGCAGAAGAGAAGTTGCAATTCTGTTGTGACCATGGAAAGGTATACAAATGAACTGCATTGTTACCTTGGAATTTTTATTGTTGGGAGAATGTTCTCCTTTTGAAATTACTACATTCCTCTGCAAGCAACTGTGTAAGTGGGTGGTTGAAGATGTATAGGCGCGTTCGAAGAAATGGTCCTGATGGATGAATTGTTTGCTTTTTCAGTGATTACTCTTATGAAATAAAACCAGTAGCACTGTTTGTGATTTGGACCACATATTTGTGTTTTTTGCACATGTATTTCTTCAATTTCTCCAAAGGCACACTTGAACAAACACTTGGTGAGTCGAGATTTGAAAAGAAATAAAGCAGTATAATGACTCATAAGGTGGGTATACGGGAAAGTTATAACATTCATCTATTTCCTATAAAATCTTGTATAATTAATGACCATGCATAATAAAGAAAGACTATTCCACTAAAATGAGGCATGTAGCTTGGCTTAAAACTGATTTTCTATCTCCTCTCTCTGGTACGCTGGCTGTGTGTATGCAGTGGTAAAGGTTTCAATGTGCTGTTTGATTGTGCAAGATTGAAATGAATTGTCTTGAATCCAATGTGCAAGATTGCCTGTGAAATGAAATCATTGATTTTTGTTTTTTCTGGCTATTTGAATGGGACAATTCAACACAAATGATAACATAGTTAATGATAACTGAGACAGTCTTTGCAGTACGAAGAACCATCAAAACTAGTTTTAAACTTGATATGATGTTTTTGGGAGAGTTTATGTGAATATAACCACTTTAGTTGCTGCAATATTCCAATGCTCACATTTTCAGGGCCTGAAATCTACCTGACCTTGAGTATGTAGCCCACTCAGCCTGGGTCTGCCTGAGTAAAGCTGTGAAGTGGGCAGAGGAATTATATGCATAGAAAACAATTTTTGCCCTTTTGGATGACTAATGTTTTTGTCTGTATGAAGTAACAAATGTGCCAAATGAATTAATCCCAATTCCTATAACTTGTTCTTTTGCCCTACTTTGGTCTCTACTTCATTTGATTGAATTTTGCTGTCTCTGCCTCAGGCACAGCTTTATTTTCCTGCCCCCTTGCAGGTTTTCATTTTAGTTTGAATGCACAACACAAACGGCAATTGGGAACAGATTATATGCAATCCAGTTTGTGATCATCTTTGTGGTTTCCAAAACACTTCCTGCATTGTGGCTTTTAACTCAAGATAAGAAAGCCTTATTTTGAAATTTGATTTGAACTGTTAGAAACTTCCATTCCAATCGTTGACTACAGGTTCAAAACACCCAACTTCTATCTGTTCTCTTAACTGCACCCTTCCAAGTTGACACAATTGTTCAGGTAACTGCAGGGTATCTTTGTGGTGTAGTATCATAAACCACTTCCAACAACTATGATGGTAAAATAACATCCTTCAGGCCATAAACCACTACAGCGTGCAAGTCTACATTGAGGGTTTGCGTTGGCCTGATTATAGGAATTGCGTTTGGTAGTAAGCTAGATTTGCATTTCCACAACAAACTTGGAATTGTAACTAGGCTGTGATGAACATTCTTTATCACTGTTTATAGGTGCTTGCAGAGTATTTTGAATGTGGTTAAGTGCTAAATTTATAACCCAATATATTGACTTTTCAACATGCTTTTAGCTTGCGTAATTGCACTTGAGTAGTTTGTGGTCAAAGGGTTGAACAATTCAAACTGGGATTTCACCAAGGACCACTCCTTCTGAACTGTCTTGTTATCCAGGAGTTTGTTCCTTTATTGGTGTCATAACCTTTTTGTGGCTGTGCATGCTTTGTCATAAATGCCTTGTTGAGTAAAAAAGCAAAGTTCTGACTTGTTCATACCTTGTGTTGCTTATATTTCTTTTAATAGGATCACCTTTATTGATACTTCAGGCTAATAATGATATAACTTGTGTGGAAGTTCGAAGTGAGAATGAACACCAGAGCAGTGGGTCAAACTATCCAAATCTCAGTACTGATGTCTTCCAGAAAGAAATTGTTGATTCTGAAGTTCACTGTGAGAAAGAAGATGTTCAGATGCTGTGTTCAACAGCTGTTGATAGTAGTATTGCATTAGATAAAGAACAATTCATCCACAGTGCCAGTATCGAGGTTACTGATGCTGTGCAATCTTCTACCGAATCAGAAGCATTTTTTAACCACTTAATCGATCAAACCCAAAAACACCAACTGATGTCTTTTGTGGCACTTTCAGCATCAGAAAAATTAAACAAATTTGAAAATTTGTCATACAAAAATGTAGAAGCTAATAGCTGCATCACTGTAGAAGGCACATCTACCTCAGAATCTATTGATTCCCTCCAATAGTGTCACCAGAGGTCTTTAAGGAAGATTTGTAAAGACATACTGATTATTCCTGCTCCTGAAGATTTTTGTTAAAGTACTCTGGCTACAAATACTGGAAAATGAGCATTTCATTTAGTCCTTTGCATTGTCCAACTGATTTTAAAGATAAACTGGAAAAGAATGCTTTGTTTCTGGAATCAATCCCCATGCTCTAAAATACAGAAACTACAGTTTATGGTTGATCAGGTGCCTAGAAGAGAGATATGATCATTTTATATTTTGGGATGTTGCAGTATTTCAGTCTACAGATGGTTAAGTTCAGAATTCAAACTTGTCTTCAATTAACTTGCAAAACCCAGTTTGTTTTTTTACTGTCCATGAAGATGCCAAAATTTCATTGGGGGTTGGGGTGTGCAGTCAAGAGAGTTATTAACAGGTATATGCGTGGTCTGTTGGATAAAATTTGAATCTAAATGTTACTGCTGGCACCAGTCAGTTAGGAAATAACAATGTTTCATCTATAATGGTGAACATAAAGAAGTTGTAAAATTTGATTAACCTATTAAGCAAACATTGTAGTGAATCTTGCTGAAAACTGATCAGTATGCAAGAATGTCAATGGTGTTCTGTATGTATGTTACAACCAAAAATGTAATCACCCATGGTTCCTGGAAAAAGTTCTTTCACAAACTAAATTATGAATTATAATCTAAGTCGACCAAAACTAAGTCCTAGAACCAAACAGGATGTTTCCAAAAGTAGTAGTCATCAAAATACTTTTATGTACACTGCAACCTGTTTAACAATGTGTTCAGTTGAAATGACAAATAAAAGCTTGTTTATGCAGACATTTTTTTTTGAGGGCTCATTAAATTTTAAAAAGTTGACTATATGGTCTGTCCCGCTCTTGGTCTTTTTTTGTTCTTGTGTTAGAAGTTGTTTTATGTTGTACTTTTTTTTTCATAAGACCAGATCACAGGTCATTTGTATTCTCCATTTTCACAAAGACATATTTTGATATGCAAGACCAGACTACGAACAGTCATGTTTTTTTTCCTGTTATATACTTGAGATTTTCTGTCACCACTATACAAACTATATTGCCATTTCCTACTTGACACTCGTGTCAAAAGGTCTAAACAATCTTTCTTTCAATTTTGTAATTAAAATTTCTGTTTAATTTAGTACGTTATGTAGCACTGATTGAGCATTGTCACTTTTTTCAGTTTGAATTTCTTCCATGGCACTGACTACTGATATCAGAAGCATGAGTGGCTAAGAAGGCTGGCTTTATAGGCTAAGACATTCTATTAACTTGCATTGATGGTGCTCTGTTAACTCAAGAATGAAGAGAGATTATCAACACTAAAGCAATAGTATGATGGCTGTGACTTGCAAGTAAATTAACTGCCACGTGGTCTTTTTCCTCCATCCTTTTTAGAGATGCCTTGATGGTGGTAACACAAAGTTCCTTTCACTTAGTGGAGGTACATATAATCGTGGTACCATACTATGTAATCTGAGGTGAAGTTACCATTTAAACACTACACACACTTGGTAATATTCAAGCAAAGGTCTCACCAACTGTTATGAACTCCATCCTTGCGTTGTAGTTATAAAAGCAACAGTAGGTTCATGTAAAGAAATGGCATGGACATGTCAGGGATGGTCAGCATAGGATCCTTAAAGGATGATCATGCTTCATAAACTTGATTGAATTCTTTGAGGAAGTGGCAAGAACGGTGGATGTTGTGTGCATGGATTTTGACTAGGTCCGGCATGGTAGATTAGTCAAAAAGTAAAAGCCTGTGGTATACAGGGTAACATGGGAAACGATCAACTGTTGCCTTAGTAACAGGAAAAAAAAGGTTAATGGTCATTGGATGACCGTGTGCATGGCAAGTTGTTTCGAGGTGTTCTATAGGGCTCGGTGTTTGAACCACACACCTAGTGAGAAAATATTCTCAACTCCTACCACCATTTATCTTTAAATCTTTCCTTAGCCTCCTCTCTTACAAACACAGCCTCACTAATCTTTCTATTTTTGGCAACATCCGCAAATCATCTTGTACTGCATTCGTGCTCTAATATGATGGCTGAAACTGGACAGTGTGGTTGGCAAAGACTGAATTAGGAATGAGAATAGAAAGTGAGGTGCTTTAATAAGAAATAGGAGCAGTAGTGGACTATACAGCCTCCTGAAGCCTATTCTCCAATTCAAGCTCATCATAGTTGAGCATCTGCCTTAAACCCACTTTCCTGCCTGCTTCCACTATCTGTTGATTTTGCCTGAAAACAAAAGTATGTCAACCATAAATGTTTACTGGTGGTGTATTCATGATCTGTGTTAGGGAAATTCAAGGATTCTCAACCCTTTGAATGAAGAAATTTCTTGTCTCTCAATGCTTGACCCCAGTCAGGGGAAATGATCTGTGTCCATCTATTCAGCTAAGCCCCTGCAGCATCATATGTTGCAATGTGATCACCCTTCAGTCTTCTGAACGCCAGAGCATATGAGCCCAATTGTTTGTGTCTTATTAGGAACCCCTTCATCCCAAGAACCAATCTGCTGCACTTTTGTTATATCATCGCCAATAAGAATAAGAAAATGCTTTATAAGTAGAGGCCAAGGGAAGAAGGGCCATGCTGTTAATGATGGAATTTTTTCCAACCTGTGCCTGGCCTGAGGGAACTGTTGCCCATTTTAATCTGCTGCCATCTCAGGCCCCCTTACAGAGGGGAATGACTCGACCCTGCCTGAACCACAGCCCATCACTTAGTTTCCAGCTCCAGTCCTGGGAAGGAGATTCCAGCCAGCCGTTGTCTCAGCCCCATCCCGCCTTTGATAGCAGTTGTTATTTTCCACTGCCTCAGCCTGCTTGATGCTGGCACTACCCAACCACCCAATCATGGAAGAGATAGTACTCCCTGGTCTACTGGGGCTTGAGCCTCTGGGACCAAAGCTTCTATCTGCTGGCAAGGAAGCTCACCCTTCCCTGGCAGAGTGGATCCAAGTGGTGCAGGGAGTGGAGGAACCACAGTCACCTACTGATTGACAATGGCAGCGACAAGGAGCCAAGTCTGGGCAAGGTGGGGAATTACAAGAATAAGGGAGAATGGAGGGGGACAGTGGGGAGTGGGGTGGAGAAAGAGAAGGAATGGCTGAATGAGTGCGGGTGGGTGGTGACGATCAAACATCACAATAGGCCTATAAACTGGGTCCATTTGAGGCAGGAGGCTACACAACCAGTTCAAGTGAAAGAAATGGGACTAAAATAACTTATTAACTGACTGATTTATCTAGGATTGAACGTGATCAGCTAGAAGATCCGAAGTTTACTTTGTGAAGGGAACATGAACAATGATAATGTCATCCAACGCCAGCATCTCCACATCATAAGTCAACTCATGACAGACAAGTATCACGAGCATTACAGTGAGATCAGATATGATAGGTTTGTAAACTGGGTACATTTGAGGCAGGAGGCTGCATAATCCTTTAGTGAAGGAAATGGAACTGCACAGACTTACTGCATCATGTCTCGGACTGGAAGTTTGGAACAGGTTTGGCCATGACAATTGCTCATTATTTGTATGACAGAGCCAGTAATGTTTTTCAGATGGATTAATAAAAGTTGCCATTGGTAGTAAATGTTCAATATTGTTCATAGGGTTTGGAACCTGGTTACTGATGGTTACATAGCCCCAATTTAGATATTTTCCTGTTGTCCCTCACTGGCTGTTACCTGCCCTTGCATTTAGTTTACTTTCAGTCTTGTAAATAGATATAACTACATACCATCTTTAGTAGGTCTCCCATGGTATTGCTGATGTCTGCCTGAAGGATGGGTGGTAATTACCAGTCTTTACTGGGGTCCATGTTAAAGTCCCCGGAAGTATTTACCTTCCAATTCTCTAACCCACAGTTCCATTGCCCACTTGTACAAAATATAGGGGAAATGGTGGCAAAGTTGTAATGTCACTGGACTAGTAATACAGAGGTCCAGACTAATGCTCTTTGGACACGGATTCAAATCCTGCCATGGCAGCTGATGGAATTTAAGTTCAATTAATTGTGAATCTGGGATTGAATGCTAGTTTCAGTAATGGTGACTGAAATTATTGTCAGTTGTCATTTAAAAAAAAATCTGATTCACTAATATCCTTTAGGGAAGAGACCAGAGACCTTACTTGGTTTGAGCTATATGCGACTCCAGATCCACAGCAATATGGTTGACTCTTAACTTGCCTGAGCAAGCCACTCAGTTCAAGGGCAATTAGGGATGGGCAATAAATGCTGACATTCATGGGATGTGGGCATCACTGGCAAAGAGTAAAAAATAACTAAATGGAACTGATTCATCAACCATAGCAGGGGGATAACTGAAATCTCAACACCATGCATAGCACATTTGTAAATGGATTCCACTCCATGTAAGACATCCCACCAGCACATAGTAACTTTTCTGTCTTATTGATACCAACTCGGCATCAGTGGATTCTGTTCAATGTTATTCACATCATTGATGATCATGAGCTCTCAGCTCCATTCTCATCATTGTTCTCTGAGCTTGTTCTATGGCTTCTAACTACATGGAATCTCTTTTACTTGCTCAGACCTAGATGAAGCCCAATGGTTTTTGCCCAAAATCTTTGTTAAGCTGAAGTCTTTTAACTAGATGAGCCAAACCATATCACACAGGAAGTCTCAGCCTCACACTGAGAATTACAGTAAGATCAGACATTATAATAGTCTTGCCTCACAAATTTGATTGAATTCTTTGAGGAGGTAACAGTGTGTAGATGAAGGTAGAGCAGTTGATGTCATATACATGGATTTTAGTAAGGCATTTGATAAGGTTCCCCGTGGTCGGCTCATGAAGAAAGTAAGGAGGTATGGGATAGAGGGAAATTTGGCCAATTGGATAAGTAACTGGCTATCTCACAGAAGACAAGAGGGTGGTGGTGGATGGAAAATTTTCAGACTGGAGACCAGTTACCAGCGGTGTACCACAGGGATCAGTGCTGGGTCCTCTGCTATTTGTGATTTTTATCAATGACTTGGAGGAGGGGGCTGAAGGGTGGGTCAGTAAATTTGCTGATGACACCAAGATTGGTGGAGTAGTGGATGAGATGGAGGGCTGTTGTAGGCTGCAAAGAGACATTGATAGGATGCAGAGCTGGGCCGAAAAATGGCAGATGGAGTTTAACCCTGATAAGTGCGAGGTGATTCATTTTGGTAGGACAAATTTGAATGCGGATTACAGGGTCAATGGCAGGGTTCTGAGGAATGTGGAGAAACAGAAAGATCTTGGGGTTCGTATCCACAGATCTCTAAAGGTTGCCACTCAAGTGGATAGAGCCGTGAAGAAGGCCTATAGTGTGTTAGCGTTTATTAACAGGGGGTTTGAGTTTAAGAGCCGTGGGGTTATGCTGCAACTGTACAGGACCTTGGTGAGACCACATTTGGAATATTGTGTGCAGTTCTGGTCACCTCACTATAAGAAGGATGTGGAAGCATTGGAGAGAGTGCAGAGGAGATTTACCAGGATGCTGCCTGGTTTGGAGGGTAGGTCTTATGAGGAAAGGTTGAGGGGGCTAGGGCTTTTCTCTTTAGAGCGGAGGAGAATGAGAGGCGACTTAATAGCGGTTTATAAGATGATGAGGGGGATAGATAGAGCGGACGTTCAGAGACTATTTCCTCGGGTGGATGTAGCTGTTATTCAGGGGCATAACTATAAGGTTCTTGGTGGAAGATATAGGAGAGATGTCCAAGATAGGTTCTTTACGCAGAGAGTGGTTGGGGTGTGGAATGGACTGCCTGCAGTGATAGTGGAGTCAGACACTTTAGGAACTTTCAAGTGGTTATTGGATAGGCACATGGAGCACACCAGAATGATAGGGAGTGGGATAGCTTGATCTTGGTTTCGGACAAAGCTCGGCACAACATCGAGGGCCGAAGGGCCTGTACTGTACTGTTCCATGTTTGAAAATTAGAGGCAGAAATTGAGCTGTATCGATTCTTATGTTCTGGTTGATTCCTTTAGGAGTGAACGTAAATATGCAGAAGGTCGGAACAGCTTTGCTGACAAAAGGTTTGTTTATACATGGAGCTTTGCATTGACACCACTAATTGGTGTTGAGTGTAGTTTTTTTTTAATAGAATGAATGACTAAATAAAGGCAGAGGCTGAGAAGGAGGGAGTGAACAAGTAAATAATTAATACCCAGATTTAACACTTTAAGAATGAAAGGTGTGGTATAGAAATTCATCACACAGATGGTTAGCATTCATGCCTATTGAAACAAAACTGCAAAATGCTTTGAAGAAATAGTCGATTATCCAAGTCCAGAAGCGATTAAATCTTCTGCCTTTAATATGAAACTGGCAACAGTGACGTTACAAGGAACCAAACAGGTCAGTTTTGCACACACAATCTATACTCAGTATTTATGGGTTGAACAGTTTTACAATATGAGGGGAGCTATAAAATAGCTGTAGGACTTGTAATCCACTACTTTTGATGTCTGATTTCTTCTGCCAAAGGTAAACAATTGGTGTCAGGTGGGGTGAGAGGAAATTGAGTTTCATGACACAACTCATGAGGAAACACATATCTTGAACAGGGTAAAAACCTTGACAGTGTCATCCCCAAATGCACTTGTGCCAAATGGACGCTAATTTTCTGGAGCTGATTGTCACCAGAGGGGCAGTGCTTGCCTCTTGGGACAGACTCACCAATATTAGAGCTCCACAACTTGTGGGAACTCATTCTGGCATCAGTGTGCACAGCCATCTCAGAGCCAGCTGATGCCAGAGGAGTTTTCCTCTTGGTTCTGGGAAGCATCAGTACATATTGGTAAATCACCTTCCTTTAGATTTTGAGTTATGGTCAAAGAAACTACCTGGGTTGGAAAGCCCCAAACAGTGAAACTAAAGAGTGTGCCATTCTTCAATGGAATGGATGACCAGGAAGGTTTCTCCACAGTTGACACTACTGTTGAGCCAGACATTGGATGTCCTGATGTGATCCTTATATTTCCTTTTCCAGGATATTCCCTGAACTTTCACCCCAGAAGAAGGTAAACAAAAGAAAAACTCATGAATCTACCCACTTAAAGTCCAATTGTTGGTGCTCTCCCGCACCTAGCAGTGTGCAAGGCAGACTTTTATCTGTTTCCACAGTGAGATTTTTCTTAGAACAGGTCGCTAGCCTGTTATACCAGAGGCTTATAGCTTGAGGGACACCACTCCACATCAAGCGTGGTTGACCAGGAGTCTCTCCCGCTCTTACCACCTGCCATTGGTGTGTTGGAAGGATTTGCAGGTTGCTACTCAAACTGTTTGGCCATGTTATGAACGCACCTTCCTTGACCATCAAGTTCTGGGGTGGGAATCAAACTAGGAGCTTCTCGCTCAGAGATAGAGATGTTACCATCTTGAAGTCTAAATAATTCCACCTATTTGAAGTAGCCTAGATGTATTGCATTTCACTACAGATTGTAAAAAGTGCTATAATTTCCTGACCTCTCGTATCTTTGCTACTTGACTATAATGTGTAAAATGATTCCTGGGGGTCACAAAAACATTTCAGACTTTTTTGTGTTTGGTCATTCATTCCTGTTAATTATACATTGTCATGAATTGGAAGTTTAAATAACTTAAAGAAACAAGGCAACTTGACAGGAGTTTAATTGAACAAGGTAGGAAAAGACTACATTTCAAATCCTAAGTATTAGTATTTACTAAATAAATTGCATGTTATAAAACATCTTATGGCCTCAGGATGTCCCAAAGCATGGTTAATGTTAAGTTTCAATATGACCTAGATTTGTCAAACATGATATCAATGAACCTATTTGAAATGAAAATTTTCAGCATTATAATTGAAGAACTAAGATTGGTACACAAACTGTAAAATTAGTGTCAAAACAATATTAACTTTTCATCAGTTGAAGAAAACATTCTGAGCCAAAAGGCATTTACTGCTTGTACTTGTGTAACACTGCTAACATAGTTAAAATTCCAAAGTGCTTCACAGAAGAGTTCTTTAAAAAAAAACTACCTCACCTGAGGAGATATTAGGACAGATAAGCAAAAGGTTAGTCAAAGGAGGGAAGAAGAGTTGGAGCATTTTCGGGAGGGAGGCAATCCCAGAGATTAGGGCTGAAGGAGGATCAGTTAAAGTTGGGGAGATTGAGATCAGAATTGGTGGGAGCACAGGTATGCGTTGTCAGGCTATAGGAGATTAGAAATAGGGTTGGGGCCATGGAGAGGATAGAAAATGAGAAGAAGAATTTTAAAATCATAGCATTGCTTAACTAGGAGTCAGCAGGCAGGTGATGGGTGAAAGGGAGTTGCTACAAGTTAGGACATGGGATTTTGGATAAGCGGTTTACAGGGGATAGAATGTGGGAGGCTGGTCAGAAGTACAATGGAATATTCAAGCCCAAGGGGAGTAACAAAGGCTTAGTTTCAGCAGCAGATCAACCAAGGTAGAGACTTTGACCTAACCATTGTCAAATAATGTTACAGAGAAGGAAATGTGTATTCTTAGTGATAGTGCAGATACATGGTTGGAAGCTCAACTCGAGGTCAAATGAGACATCAAGGTTGTGAACAGTCTAGTTCAGCCTCTTGAGTTGCCAGGGCAGGGATAGATTCAGTGGCTAGGTAACTGAGCTTGTGGTGGGGGACAACAGAAAAAAAAATTCCATTATGTGGTGGGTGGTGGAAAATTTTGCTCATTCATTACTGGATGTCAGAAAATCAGTCTGACAATTTAGAGATAGTGCAGTGTTCGAGAGAGATGGCGGTAAGGTAGAACTGGTCTCATTGGTGTACAAGTGGAAAATGTTGCTGGTATGTGGATGATGGCACAGAGGGGGCCATATAAGAACATAAGAAATAGGAGCAGGAGTAGGCCATCTAGCCCCTCGAGCCTGCCCCGCCATTCAATAAGATCATGGCTGATCTGAAGTGGATCAGTTCCACTTACCCGCCTGATCCCTATAACCCCTAATTCCCTTACCGATCAGGAATCCATCTATCCGTGATTTAAACATATTCAACAAGGTAGCCTCCACCACTTCAGTGGGCAGAGAATTCCAGAGATTCACCACCCTTTGAGAGAAGAAGTTCCTCCTCAACTCTGTCCTAAACTGACCCCCCTTTATTTTGAGGCTGTGCCCTCTAGTTCTAGTTTCCTTTCTAAGTGGAAAGAATCACTGCATCTCTACCCTATCCAGCCCCTTCATTATCTTATAGGTCTCTATAAGATCCCCCCTCAGCCTTCTAAATTCCAATGAATACAAACCCAATCTGCTCAGTCTCTCCTCATAATCAACACCCCTCATCTCTGGTATCAACCTGGTGAACCTTCTCTGCACTCCCTCCAAGGCCAATATATCCTTCCGCAAATAAGGGGACCAATACTGCACACAGTATTCCAGCTGCGGCCTCACCAATGCCCTGTACAGATGCAGCAAGACATCTCATTTCCACTCCATCTGATGAAGGAGCAGCGCTCCGAAAGCTAATGGTATTTGCTGCCAAATAAACCTGTTGGACTTTAACCTGGTGTTGTTAAAACTCTTACTGTGTTTACCCCAGTCCAACGCTGGCATCTCCACATCATTTGGGCATAGAAAGCAGAGAGTAGCAGTGAAAAGCTACTTTTCTAACTGGAGGTCTGTGATAAGTGGTGTTCCACAAGAATCAGTGCTGGGGCCTCTGTTTGTATGATTTAGAGGAAAATGTAGGTGGTCTAATTAGTAGATGATACAAAAATTGGGGGAATAGCGGATAGTGAGGAGGGTTGTCAGAGGATACAGCAGGATATAAATCGGCTGGAGACCTGGGCTGAAAGATGGCAGATGGAATTTAACCTGGACAAGTGTGAGGTGATGCGACTTGGAAGGTCCACTGCAGAAGGAAAGTATAGTGTAAATGGTAGAGCCCTTAGAAATATTAGCATACAGAGGGATCTAGGCATGCAGATCCACAGTTCCCTGAAGGTGGCAACTCAGGTGGACAAGGTGGTCAAGGAGTATGGCATGCTGGCCTTCATCGGTTGGGGCGTTGAGTATAGGAATTAGAAAATCATGTTGCAGCTTTGGTTAGGCTGCATTTGGAATATTGTGTACGTTTCTGGTCACCCCACTACCGGAAGAATTTTTTTGCATTGGAAAGGGTGCAGAAGAGATTTACCAGAATGTTGCCTGGTTCGAGGATATGGACTATGAAGAAAGGTTGTACAAAATTGGATTGTTTTCATTGGAGCATAGGAGGATGAGGGGGGCCTGATAAAAGTTTACAAGATTATGACAGGCTTGGATAGAGTGGACAGTCAGTCTTTTTCCCACAATCAAAGAGTCAATTGCTCAGGGCATAGGGGGAAAGTTTTAAAAGAGATGTTGGGGGCAAGTTTTCCACAGAGGGTGGTGGAATGTACTGCCAGAGGAGGTGGTGGAAGCAGATTCTATACCAATGTTCAAGAGGCATCTGAATAGATACATGAACCACGTAGACCATGTAGAGGCAAGAAAATATATTAGAGAAGCATTTGTGTCAGCATAGACTTACTGGGCCAAAGAGCCTTTTCCTGTACTGTACTTCAGTGATTATTGGGCTACAATTGGATAAATAATAAAAGCAGCTGAGTGCATCCTACCCAGCTGGACAATGGCGGAGAGGTGGCCAACTGTGTCAAAGGCTGAAGACAAGACAACGAGGGATAATTTATCTTTCACAGTCATACATGACTTTAAGAGCTGTTTCAGTATTGTGACAGGGACAGAAACCATCTGATTGTAGGGATTTAAACGTGGATGTCCGGGAAAGATGGTAATAGATTTGGGAGACAACAACAATTCAAGAAAGAAAATGAGAGATTGGAGAAAAGGGCAGTAGTTTAAGGGTTAAGGGCGTGTTTGAGGAAAAGGGGATAACAGAAGCTTTGAAGGAGAGGGTACTTAGAACCATAGAACCCCTACAGTGCAGAAAGAGGCCATCTGGCCCATCGAGTCTGCATCTAGCCCACTGAGTCTGCATCTACTTTGGGAAACAGCATCCCACTTAGTCCCTCCCCTCTGCCCTTTCCCCATAACCCCACTCATTTATCATAGCTAATCCACCTAACCGATACATCTTTGAGCACTAAAGAGCAATTTAGCATAGCCAATCCACTGAACCTGCACATCTTTGGACTGTGGGAGGAAACTGGAACACCCGGAGAAAACCCATGCAGACGTAGGGAGAATGTGCAAACTCCACACACAGTCACCCAAAGCCAGAATTGAACCCTGGTCCCTGGTGCTGTGAGGCAGCAGTGCTAACCACTAATCACCATGCTGCCCTTGAGGGAACTGTTAAAATATTAGCTACCCTGGGAGCCCAGAGAGAAGTCGAGTGGTCAGCAGTTTAATAGGGAGAGAGAGAGAGAGCAAGAGGTGGGTTCCATGGTCAAAATGAGCTCAAAGGGCATGGAGAAAGAGAAACTAGAGAATGATACAAGTTCAGGGATAGGGCAAGATAACCTTAGGGGTTGGTGGAATAGGCAAAAGGAGGGTAGCTGCCAAAGCAGCTGAGCAATCTTAATGATAAAAGTCCATGAGCTCTTCACATTTGTTGGAGGTAAGGAGAGGAGGGGAGACTAGTAGAATAAAGAAGCCATATTTATCTTTGCATTGGCAGACAAGAGCAGGACCTGATAGTGCTTTGTGTGGTCCAACCATAACTGCCCATTAACAGCTAAATCAGTTTTCTGTCACTTTTATGTTTATTTTGCATCCCTTACATAGGAACATTGGAATTTGGAGCAGAAGTTGGGAAATTCAGCCCTTTGAATGGCGGAGCAGGCTTAATCAGATCATGGCTGATCTCCCCCTGGTCTCAAACCCACCTCCCCACCTGTTACCCATATCCTTTTAACCCTTTTTTTTAAAATCAGAAATATATCTTTCTTGGTCTTGAAACCATTGAATGATTCAGACTCGCATTCCACAAATTCACCCCCTATACAATTGCAACAACACTTCTCTACTTTTAGACTCCAATCCTTTTTCAATAAATGCTAACATTCCATTTGCCTTTTTTATTACATGCTGCACTTGCATACCGACCTTCTTAGACTGAAGGGGGTTGAGATGCATGTAGTCTTAGGGCAATGGGCATGGCCCTTATGAGAACTTAATGGTTTTAATGAGGATTAGAACAAAAGTTGAGATGAGGGTATGGTTGAGCAAATCAGTAGCTGCAGAAATTTCACGGTGAATGGACAGCCAAAGGCTAGAGTGTTGGGATTTTGAAAGTGCAGTTGTAACTGAATGAGATTATTTTCTGGGGAAGACATAATATCAAGGGAAATGGGTGGAGAGTGCCTTCTCCACAGTGCAAAAAGCAACGCCATAGGAGTTGACAATAGCAAGAGAGTGACTGTGAATATGGGTTGGAGAGTTTACATGTAGAGAGAAATTAAGGGAAAAATAGTTGGTCAGTGAACTCAGGATAGAGTAAAATGAATAGAGATAGAGTTTGAAATTGAGGATGAGAAGTCACTCAGTGCTGAGAGGAAAACAATGAAGATATATTACTAAAAACATTTCTACAGTATTTCAATAGCCAATAGAGAATGAGGATTTTAAATGAGACAAGGACCGTGAGATGCGTAAAAAAGAGTAAAGTGCCAAAGGACCAGGGAAACAACCCCAAGGTGTGATCTGGTGATGGGAGGTGGACCTTGTTAGTCTACATAGGGCCAGATGAGCAGGCTTCATTTACAGGGAAGGTGTCATTAGCACTCAGCCAGGTTTCTGTTGATGCCCTAATATTTCATCTGTAATAAGCTCATGAGTGGCAAGGGCCTTGTTCATAAATGTACCTACATTCTAGAGGGTGATGTGGTGACAAACAGTGATAGTTGATTTGCTGGCAGAATCTTCAAGGACAAAACTGAAAAGGGCAAATTAGACAAGATGAGATTGGCAAAATTAGCAACTAGCAAAGCAGCAGGGCAGGAAGACTGGCAAGTGAAATGGACAGAGCGGTTGCCGAGTATTTTTGAAAAGATTAAAAGGTGTCCCCAGACAGATTGCAGTCCTGTTTCTGAAGTGCCATACAAGTTGTACATTTTCCTTGCCTGCTACAACAGTTTAATAGAGACAAAGATGATACCTAAAAAGACTTCAAATTATTTTTCAAACTTCAGTCTAATTTTTCTGAACTCATCTCGCCTCCTCCAGGTATGTACAATACTGAAGTGAATATTTAAGTGAAGGGCAGGTTCATCAGCATTTTACGTCTGTCCAAAACTAGAGTAACGTGTTTTCTATGTTGGGGAGTTTGATAGAAGAACTGTAACACCACACCTCACTAAAAAAAAATTGGAGAGACTTACCCACTCGATTGTCCCCACTCCTTTCAGCGACATATCAAGGTTCCCGCCACGCAATGATGGGAACTCTATTTGAATTAATTTAAATATAATTAGCGGAACTGGAAAACGCCTTCACATTCGAAAGGCCTGCCAGGGTTCCTGACAAGTTTTTTACATTCGGGGAACTGACAAACAGAACCCGCTTTGGGGTGCACAGATAAGTACAGTGCTCTGGATGGGAGAGGGTCATGCACTCTGGCACTGTCGGGGCAGGCAACTTCTGTCGGGGAGGTTTGGAAGTTTCCATGGTGTTTTCACGTCCGTGGGCGGGGTGGTGGGTTCCTTTTTAAATTTTTATATCGGGGGCGCTCAGGGGCTAAGGGAGCCTGCCCCGCCATCATGAGATCATGGGACCTGCCTCCAGGACTTTTTCCCCGGAGCGTTTGAACATTTTGCACAGAAAACCAGCAACACAGCGAGTTGGTTACACGCCAATCTCCACCTGAGTTGACACAAACAAAAGTGAAAAAATTCTGCCCCACAATTTCAAAGTGAACTCATGACAATTTCATATTGCCTGGGTTGTTAATCTGGTGGAATGGACTGAGTGACTGTTATGGTGCACATCTGATTCTGTTCAGAGAATTGGTGGGTAATTGGCTCGAATAGGCAGTGCTGGTGAAAATGAGACCAAGTGAGATTTTTTTGCTCTATTTTGGAATAGAAACTCCTGTTTTGCTTCCTTTCATACAAGGAAGTGAGCATACTTTTACACTATTTTAGGTCCTGTACGCCGTCTGCAGCCAATGCATTGGGGGAAATTCTCCCTGCCTGCTGCACTGCTCTAGTAGCGCAGCAGGCCGGGAGACATCAGTGGAAGCCGTTTCGTGGTGAGCGCCACAGCCTCTGCAAGTCTCCGAGCCCATGATATCGAATGTCAGTAGCTCCGCGCTGGAAATCGGCACAGAGATGATTTCAATATTTAAAATCGAGACTGAAGTCTCTGGGCCCACTAGCGTCTCCCCCCCCCCCCCCCGCCCCCCCGGCCAGGAAGGGTTCACTCCAGCGGGGTTCACTACTGTTCCCCATGAACGGAGAACAGGTGGCTGACACCCACTGGAGAGAACAGGTGCCATGGAGGCCCCCCAGGAGGTTGGGGGTAAGGGGGAGGATGCCACTGAGCAGAACCAGCCTGGCCCCCTGCCACCGCCCAAGGGGAAAACTGGCAATGCCAAAGGGGCACCTTGGCCCTGCCCACTGGGCATCAGGCAGTGCCAATGGGGTGGGGTCTATAGGAGCAATCGGCGGGAGTCGGAGGGTCCCACTGCCACTCTGCACAAGGATCGGTGAGAAGTTTAACAACACCAGGTTAAAGTCCAACAGGTTTATTTGGTAGCAAAAGCCACACAAGCTTTCGGAGCTCTAAGCCCCTTCTTCAGGTGAGTGGGAATTCTGTTCACAAACAGAGCTTATAAAGACACAGACTCAATTTACATGAATAATGGTTGGAATGCGAATACTTACAACTAATCAAGTCTTTAAGAAACAAAACCACGTGAGTGGAGAGAGCATCAAGACAGGCTAAAAAGATGTGTATTGTCTCCAGACAAGACAGCCAGTGAAACTCTGCAGGTCCACGCAACTGTGGGAGTTACAAATAGTGTGACATGAACCCAATATCCCGGTTGAGGCCGTCCTCGTGTGTGCGGAACTTGGCTATCAGTTTCTGCTCAGCGACTCTGCGCTGTCGTGTGTTGCGAAGGCCGCCTTGGAGAACGCTTACCCGAATATCAGAGGCCGAATGCCCAAGGATCGGTGGTCAGCGATAGGGGCTGGCCTCAGGTTTTTTGGGAGTGAGGGGGGGGGGGGAGGTGCTGCCAGGGGAGTCAGGTTGATCACATCTCGCCAGTGGGAGAAGCCTCGGGCTGCTGGCCCGGAGATGTCCGGGAGGCCAGTGATGGAGGGTTGCGGGGCTGGCCAGCGATCGGGGCCACTGCACAAGTGCTGATCTCAGCGCTGACAGATTGGCGCATGCGCAGTGGCCCGCTCTGTGCGATGCGGCCGGCTTCTCCAGCGGGAATAAGCCCCGCCTGCAGCTTTTCATTGTGAATCCCGCTAGGGCACTCTGCAATGCTTAGGCTTTGGGGGATTCATTCTGAAAATCCCGCTTTAAAAAAAAAGACAACAGGAGTTATTCCTGTTTTCATGTGAATTGGGGACTTAGAATTTTTTTGGGAGAATCCTGGTCATTATTTTTACTCTGTGGGTGAAAGACAGATAACATGAATGGAATTGCTGCGAGTGCAGCAAGAACAAATGAGTTACACACACGTTACTCTAATTTTGGACAGACTTAAAATGCTGATGAACCTGCCCTTCCACTTAAATATTCACTTCAGTATTGTACATACCTGGAGGAGGCGAGATGAGTTCAGAAAAATTAGACTGAAGTTTGAAAAATAATTTGAAGTCTTTTTAGGTATCATCTTTGTCCCTATTAAACTGTTGTAGCAGGCAAGGAAAATGTACAACTTGTATGGCACTTCAGGAACAGGATTCCCGCTGGAGAGGCCGGCCGCATCGCACAGAGCGGGCCACTGCGCATGCGCCAATCTGTCTGGGGACACCTTTTGCAGTACTCAGAAGCAGATAATTTTGACGTTGAAGGAATTCAGGAAAACTTGCGCAAAATAATCACTGATATTTTCAAAAACGTAACTTATATACTTTGGTTTAAGTTTCAACCAAAGGTGAACTTTAAGTTTCACTATAACAGTAGGACTATTAAAGAAACATGCAAGACTGATCTATGCTGCATTATAGCTTTAAACAGTTGAGTATAATGTCCAAATGCTGAATGTATTATTTCATACCCTTAAAAGCTCAGGATAATACAGTAGACTTTTAAAAAGATACAACTATTCAGGTTACTCCAACTTGGAGCCCACTGTTTTATAGTTTCAGAAGATTATGAGACCCCTAACTTGAATGTTATAGTATTTATCCAAAAGATTCACGGATCTCCATACAAGCAACAGAAATAGTTATGGAGGTAAATTGTGTTATATGGCTGATGACACTATTTTTAAAAAATTCAATTTGTAATAGGCTCAGAAAGCAAATGTTCTGCACAGTGGCGAGTGTTCACTGCAGATAAATCTGTTCATACTAACTTAATATTTATTTTACTGCAGTACACTCAATGCTGACAGTCATTGATTAGGTTCAGAATTTGATAATGGCAAATGAATATTTGTGCCTGGTATAATGTGTTCTCCTTTTCCGTCAATAAGAGGGTCCCATTGATCAAAGTCTTTCTCAAGACCTGGAAAATAAAATTTGATATCCAAATTAATCCTAAAACAGTTGAAATAATTTCAAGTAAAATAGTGAATCTTCCTTCCTGTCACAGTGGGAAATGTCTGTGCAGCTTGCAGCTGGAGGTTCACTTCTGGAGTGCTGTTTTACCATGGACAGCATGGGAAACCTCCTTTTCCGGAGGTGTTTCTCCTAATTTCTTAGATACATACTCATTTCATGCACACACAAAAATATAATAGAACTTCATGGTGCAGAATTAAAAGATGAATCATCATTAAACATTTTGCATCTTTAAGAAAACTATTTCTGATAGACAAACCAGTGTGTTTAATACTTTTAAAACGACTAAAGTTCAATTTCACGCAAGACCAATCTACAATGACTACTCATCTGAAACTCAACCTGTATGTCCACAGTGTTCTAGCATAGCATCAATCGTATCAATCTGACCATCACTGTTGTATTGTTCCCCACTATATAAAATGACTACCTTATATTTCTAGTATCTGAAATTAGAAAACTGTTTATAATTGAAATATGTAACTGATAATTCATATATTTTACTTACCCAAGTGTTTTTGCATGAATGCTAAAGAAGCTTTGTTGCTAATATCAATAGCTATATGTGGATCTATTGTTCCTTTCAATTGAAATAGCCGTCCAAGGAAAGTGCCAGTCAAAAATGTGAAATCAGGGAAGCTCTGATGAACTGTTCCCCTATAAAGAACAGAAGTATGAAGGGAAAAACCTCAAGGCAGGGAATTAATTTTGAACTTCAATTCCTCTGCAATTCACATACAAACTAAGGTACCTTTAAGAAAATAGCTACGTTTGCAAATCACTTGATTATGGTTACTGAGTTTGAGTTCAAAATGTACAAATATAAACATAATATCTGGGCAAACTATTGTCTAAAATTGTATTTAATAATCAAATACGGTCATGCCAGTGACTTGAGATGGTGTGAGTTGAACATAAATACAGCCATTAATGAACATTAACCTTTACGAATATTCTACAACATATTGCAAACTACAAATAAATTCAGATTGAAATAAACAAGGAACATTATTGGTTAAAAAAATCAAGTTATTTCTTCAAACTTTGATAAAGAAATTGAGGCACAAATATGAAACTCATAATTGCATTTGGAAGATATTATGGGGAAACCAGACTACAAATAGTGCATTTGCAGAGCAAATTATCATTCTAAAATGGACGACCTGGAGATGTTGATGTGATTTTCTGTCACTTCAAAAATACTAGGTCGTGTTTTGTAAAGCCACAGAGAATGCTATCTTTGCTGTAAAGTTTGGAAATGGCATTTTAGGTAACTGTGTTAATATAGTGACTGCAAATCAATGTGTTTTTTTTGCTGCACCCATTTTATGGGTCATGCAACAGTAAAAATAACAGTACACATATTTTTCTCATGCATCCCATTCCCCAGCCATTAAAGATTGGTTCACAAAATTGAGGCTAATGGAATAGGAGGGTCAATGTCAACTTAGAATAAAAAAAGCTGGTTTAAGGAGAGATAACAGTGAGCCATGGTAAATGAAATAAAAACAGAAAATGCAGGAAAAAGTCAGCAGGTCTGGCAGCATCTGTGGAGAGAGAGAAACAAAGGGCAGAATGCTCCAGCTGTTAACGCCAACGGGATCTTCTGGTCCTGCCGAAGGTGCACCCCTGCCATGGATTTCCCGGTGTGGGAGTTCAGTTAATGGGAAATCCCATTGACAGCAATGGGACCAGAAGATCCCGCTGTCACCAAACGGTGTGCCACCTCCAACCACGAGAAACACAGTGCAGGGAGGCCAGAGAATCCCCCTGTTAACATTTCAAGTCCTTATGACTCTTCTTCAGACCGAAAGAGAGGGAGAAATGTGATGGATTTTATACTGTTTAAGAGGGGGTGGAGCAGCCAGAGCAAAGTACAAGGTCAGGGATAGGTGGGAGCTACGAGAGATTGGACAAAATGTTTTGGGCATGAGACAAGACAAGTTAATGGTACTGTTCAGGACTAAAGAAAGTACTGATAGTGGCATAAAGGTAAGAGAGCAGAAACTGTTAATAGCAGAACAAAGGTCAGCACTCTGTGAAAGTAAAACTAAAGAATAAGTGAGATGCTGTTCCAGCAGTTTGCACTGGGCTTCACTGGAACAATGCAGCAGGCTAAGGAAGGACATGTGGGCATGAGAGCAAGATGGTGAATTGAAATGGCAAGTGATAGAAAAGTTGGTGTCATGCTTGTAGATTGAACAAACAAATGGTAAATGGTTGTTTTTCCAGATTGGAGAATGATAAATAGTTGTTGACTTGGATATTGGAATATAGAGCAAATCTTCAAAACTTTCAGATAATACCAAACTTGGGAGGTATTGCAAACAGTGAGGATGATATCAAATCAATAGACATAAATAGACTTGCAGAATGACAGACAAATGGCTGATGAATAAAAACAAAATACTGTGGATGCTAGAACCTGAAACAAAAACAGAAAATGCTGGAAAATCTCAGCAGGTCTGATAGCATCTGTGAGGAGAGAATAGAGCCAACGTTTCGAGTCCAGATGACCCTTCGTTAGAACTGAAGACAAAGAAACTAGGATGAGATTTATACTGTAAGGCTTAATATCCCAAATCTTTCTATGGATGGCAGGCATGATTCTGGTTAACACTCTGCCCCCTCACTGAAAATCCAACCACCTAAGACACTTTCTCCAGAGTTGAGTTTGCGGAGCCAGGGATGAATAAAAAAACTATGATAACCAGTTTACACAAAGAAAAGAGTTTAATGACCAGTTAGGCAGGTTCACCTAATTTTAGAGTTGATGATTGAATGCCAGATTTGTCTCATGGAACTGCACTAACCTGGGTCCATTCTGATCTATCTAATCATAGTCAGAGTATCGCTTGCAATGACCTCACTTGCTGCCCTCCTATTTCTCCTCATCTCATATCATCAACATGCAGCACCTTGGGCCTCTTGGCGTCATCATCTAAAAACACAGCTTTTTATACATGGATGCTGATGATGCCCAGCTCTACTTCACCACCATCTCTTGTGACTCTTCCACTGTTACTACATTATCAGAAGCTATTGTCTTGGTTGCTGCTGCAAACTATGCTCCCTAGATACTGACTCCACCCCTCACCCCACCAACTGTCTGAGGCTGAACTAGACAATTTGCAACTTTGGGTGTCCTATTTGGCCTCAATGAGTTTCTGATCACATTTCCACAGCATCACTGCCTATTTCAACCTCGGTAAATGTGCCTGTTTCAGCTCATTTACTTCCAACCCCCCCCCCTCCATGGCTTTGTTTCCTCTTGATTCCAACTCTTGGCTGGCCTCCCACATTCTACTCTCCATAAACTTGAGGTCATTCCAAAACTCTGCTGCCTGTATCCTTACTTTGTACCAAGTCATGTTTACCCACCACTTGTGCTCACTGACTTATACAGACTTCTGATCATGCAGCCGCTCAATTTTCAAATCCTTATCCTGTTTTCAAGTCCCTCTATGGTTTTGCCCTCTCCCTATCTCGATAATTTCCTCCAGCACCAAATCCTCCAAGATATCTGTGCTCCTTGAATTTTGGCTTCTTGCTACCTGATATGATTGTTTCATCATTAATAACTATGTGGTCTGCTGTCTCGGCCATAAGAACATAGAACATAGAACAGTACAGCACAGAACAGGCCCTTCGGCCCACGATGTTGTGCCGAGCTTTATCTGAAACCAAGATCAAGCTATCCCACTCCCTATCATCCTGGTGTGCTCCATGTGCCTATCCAATAACCGCTTAAATGTTTCTAAAGTGTCTGACTCCACTATCACTGCAGGCAGTCCATTCCACACCCCAACCACTCTCTGCGTAAAGAACCTACCTCTGATGTCCGTCCTGTATCTCCCACCACGAACCCTATAGTTATGCCCCCTTGTAATAGCTCCATCCACCCGAGGAAATAGTCTTTGAACGTTCACTCTATCTATCCCCTTCATCATTTTATACACCTCTATCAAAGCTTGGAATTTTTCTCCCTAAATCTCTCTACTTCTCTTTTCTCCTTTAAGTCATTCCTTAAGATTCATCTATTTGACCAAGTTTTTCGCCATCAGCCCTAACATTGTTTTTTGTGGTTTGATGCCAAATTATTTTTTATTCATTCAAGGAATGTAGACTTCACAGTCTAGGCCAGCATTTATTACCATCCCTAATTGCGTTGATAAGGTGGTAGTGAGCTGCCTTCTTAAATCGCTGCAGTTCCTGTGGTGAAGATAGATCTGATGTGGAGATGCCGGCGTTGGACTGAGGTAAACACAGTAAGAGTTTTAACAACACCAGGTTAAAGTCCAACAGGTTTATTTGGTAGCAAATGCCATTAGCTTTCGGAGCGCTGCTCCTTCGTCAGATGGAGTAGATATCTGCTCTCAAACAGGGCATACAGAGACACAAAATCAAGTTACAGAATACTGATTAGAATGCGAATCCCTACAGCCAACCAGGTCTTAAAGATACAGACAATGTGAATGGAGGGAGCATTAAGCACGGGTTAAAGAGATGTGTATTGTCTCCAGACAGGACAGCCAGTGAGATTCTGCAAGTCCAGGAGGCAAACTGTGGGGGTTACTGATAGTGTGACATAAACCCAAGATCCCGGTTTAGGCCGTCCTCATGTGTGCGGAACTTGGCTATCAGTTTCTGCTCAGCGACTCTGCACTGTCGTGTGTCGTGAAGGCTGCCTTGGAGAACGCTTACCCGAAGATCAGAGGCTGAATGCCCGTGACCGCTGAAGTGCTCCCCCACAGGAAGAGAACAATCTTGCCTGGTGATTGTCGAGCGGTGATCATTCATCCGTTGTCGTGGCGTCTGCATGGTTTCCCCAATGTACCATGCCTCGGGACATCCTTTCCTGCAGCGTATCAGGTAGACAACGTTGGCCGAGTTGCAAGAGTAGGTACCGTGTACCTGGTACATGGTGTTCTCACGTGAGATGATGGCATTCGTGTCGACGATCCGGCATATCTTGCAGAGGTTGCTGTGGCAGGGTTGTGTGGTGTCGTGGTCACTGTTCTCCTGAAGGCTGGGTAGTTTGCTGTGGACAATGGTCTGTTTGAGGTTGTGCGGTTGTTTGAAGGCAAGAATTGGGGGTGTGGGGATGGCCTTGGCGAGATGTTCGCCTTCATCAATGACATGTTGAAGGCTCCGGAGGAGATGTCGTAGCTTCTCCGCTCCGGGGAAGTACTGGACGACGAAGGGTACTCTGTCCACTGTGTCCCGTGTTTGTCTTCTGAGGAGGTCGGTGCGGTTTTTCGCTGTGGCGGGTCGGAACTGTTGATCGATGAGTGGAGCGCCATATCCTGTTCTTATGAGGGCATCTTTCAGCGTCTGGAGGTGGCTGTTGCAATCCTCCTCATCCGAGCAGATCCTGTGTATACGGAGGGCTTGTCCGTAGGGGATGGCTTCTTTAACGTGTTAGGTTGGAAGCTGGAGAAGTGGAGCATTGTGAGGTTATCCGTGGGCTTGCGGGACAGTGAGGTGCTGAGGTGACCGTTCTTAATGGAGATGCGTGTGTCCAAGAATGCAACCGATTCCGGAGAGTAGTCCATGGTGAGTCTGATGGTGGGATGGAACTTGTTGATGTCATCATATAGTTGTTTCAGTAATTGTTCACCATGACTCCAAAGGAAGAAAATGTCATCGATGTATCTAGTGTATAGCATCGGTTGAAGGTCCTGTGCGGTGAAGAAGTCTTGTTCGAACCTGTGCATGAAGATGTTGGCATATTGAGGTGCGAATTTGGTCCCCATGGCTGTTTCGTGTGTCTGGATGAAGAACTGGTTGTTGAAGGTGAAGACATTGTAGTCCAGGATGAAGCGGATGAGTTGTAAAATTGCATCTGGAAACTGGCAGTTGTCGGCGTTGAGTACTGAGGCTGTTGCAGCAATGCCATCATCGTGGGGGATGCTGGTGTAGAGTGCCGAGACATCCATTGAGACGAGGAGTGCTCCTGGTTCAACTGCTCCATATGTGTTGAGTTTCTGTAGGAAGTCCGTCGTGTCACGACAAAAGCTGGGGGTTCTTTGTACAATAGGTTTCAGGATGCCCTCGACATAGCCGGAGAGGTTCTCGCACAGGGTCCCATTGCCCGATACGATGGGACGGCCGGGCGTGTTTGCCTTCTGTATCTTCGGGAGGCAGTAGAGATCTCTAACGCGGGGAGTACGTGGGATGAGAGCACGGAGGGTGCTTTGAAGCTCCGGATCAAAGGTCTTGATCAGAGTGTTGAGTTGACGGGTGTGTTCTTTGGTCGGATCTGTGGGTAACTGTCTGTAGTGTTCCTCGTTGTTCAGTTGTCGGTACACTTCTTTGCAGTAATCCGTTCTGCTCAGTGTGACGATGGCCCCTCCTTTGTCTGCTGGTTTGATGACAATGTTGCGGTTGGTCTTGAGAGCATGGATGGCGTTGCATTGTGCTTGGGTGATGTTCGCGGTTGTCTTGTGAGTGCAGCTGATGAATTTGGTGTTGACGCACCTCCTGATGGCTTGGGCATACATGTCAAGTGGAGGGCAGCGGCCTTCCGGAGGAGGAAACAATGCAGACGCTACGACAACGGATGAATGAACACCGCTCGACAATCACCAGGCAAGACTGTTCTCTTCCTGTGGGGGAGCACTTCAGTGGTCACGGGCATTCAGCCTCTGATCTTCGGGTAAGCGTTCTCCAAGGCAGCCTTCACGACACACGACAGCGCAGAGTCGCTGAGCAGAAACTGATAGCCAAGTTCCGCACACATGAGGACGGCCTAAACCGGGATCTTGGGTTTATGTCACACTATCAGTAACCCTCACAGCTTGCCTCCTAGGCTTGCAGAATCTCACTGGCTGTCCTGTCTGGAGACAATACACATCTCTTTAACCTGTGCTTAATGCTCCCTCCATTCACATTGTCTGCATCTTTAAGACCTGGTTGGCTGTAGGGATTCGCATTCTAATCAGTATTCTGTAACTTGATTTTGTGTCTCTGTATACCCTGTTTGAGAGCAGATATCCACTCCATCTGACGAAGGAGCAGCACTCCGAAAGCCAATGGCATTTGCAACCAAATAAACCTGTTGGACTTTAACCTGGTGTTGTTAAAACTCTTACTGTGTAGATAGATCCACAGTGCTGTTAGGGCGGGAGTACTAGGATTTTGATGAATTTCAAAGTCAGGCTGATGAGTGGCTTAGAGGGGAACTTCCAGATGTTGGTGTTTCCATGTTTCTGCTGCCCTTGTCCTTCTAGATTGTGGTGACGTGGGTTTGGAAGGTGCTGTCCAAGGAGCCTTGTTATTTCCTGCAGTGCGTCTTCTAGAAAGCGAACAATGCTGCTAGTGTGCATTGGTCATGCAGGGAGTGAATATTAGTGGAAGGGGTACAATTAAGTGGGCTTTGTCCTGGATGGTGTCAAGCTGAGCTACACCCATCCAGGCAAGAGCAGAGTATTCCATCACACATGACTTCTGCATTGTAGATTGTGGACAGGCTTGTGGGAGTCAGGAGGTGGGTTACTTACCGCAGGATTCATAGCCTCTGACGTGCTCTTGTAACCACAGTATTTATTTGGTTAGTTCAGTTCAGTTTCTAGTCAAGGGCAACCTCGAGAATGTTGACAGTGAGGAATTCAGCAATGATAGTGCCATTAAATGTCAAGGGGTGATAGTTAGATTCTCTCTTGTTGGAAACATTTATTGTCTGGCACTTGTGTGCCATAAATATTACTTGTCAGTCCAAACCTGGATATTGTCCAGGGGCCTGATTTTACCAAAACTTCGCGGTAAAGTTGGGCGTCGGGCCTTTAACGCGATCCGCACCCAAATCCGAACAGATCGCGGTTTTACCGACACCCGATTTGGGCGCGGGTCCGGCGCACGCCCGAATCGGGCGGCCCGACGATTTAAATGCATTTGCATACATTTAAATCGACTTAATGAACCGCACGCCCAACTCTACCGCCAAATCCCACTTTACTGTCTTCAGGCCCAATCCGCGTCCGCGCTGTTACCGACCTGCAAAATAAAAGTCTGAAGTCGCTGCTGCAGCCTCCGAAGAGCGGGGTCAGAGCCTGCAATGGCTCCCTGACCCAGGTCATCCTCTGGTCGGGGCGGGAGGGGGGTGGGAGGAGAGGGGATGTGACATCTCATCCCCTGGGGGAGGGGGGGGGGGGGGGGGGAGGAGGGGAAGGTGTGTGACGTCTCATCCCCTGGGGGGGGGGGGGGGGGGGGAGGGGAGGGAGAGAGGGGGGGGGGGGGGGGAGAGAGAGGGGGGGAGGAGGAAGAGAGGGGGTGTGACCAATCATCCCCTGGGGGGGGGGGGGGGGAGGAGAGGGGGTGTGACGTCTCATCTTTTGGTCGGGGGGGGGTTCCGCTGCCTGTCTACGGCCGATCCCTCCTGGCACCATCACTGGTTCACTACCAGCCACAGATTACTCTTCCCTGCAGGTGTGAGAGAGCGGGAGAGATGGCTGTGGCTGGTAGTGAACCAGTGATGGTGCCAGGAGGGATCGGCCGCAGACAGGCAGCGGAACCCCCCCCGACCAGGGGATGAGACGTCACACCCCCTCTCCTCCTCCCCCCACAGGGGATGATTGGTCATCCCCTCCCCCACCCCCCGACCAGAGGATGACCGTCAGAGAGCCGCTCTCTTCGCTTTCTGCTTTTTTTTTGCACCCGGGCGCGGTCAGATTTTTTTGAACTGCACATGCGCAGTTCAGAGCTCCGATCAGTCCACCAGCGCTAAGCCCCACCCAGAGCACGGATCGGGCCGGAGCCGGCAAAACCTGTATGGGCGTGCTGCAAAGAGGATTCCAGGCGTGGATCTATTTGACGCCCAGATCCGGCACTTAGACTCAAAATGGTAAAACTCCCCCCCAGGTCTTGCTGCATTTGGACATGGATTGCTTCAGTATCTGAGGAGTCGTGAATGGTGCAGAACATTGTGCAATCATCAGCGAACATCCCCACTTCTGACCATATGATGGAAGGAAGGTCAATGATGAAGCAGCTGAAGACGGTTGGGCCTCGGACACTATCCAGAGGAACTCCTGCACTGATGACCTGGAAAAGCAGCTAGCATAATTAAAGATCCCACGCACCCTGGACATTCTCTCTTCCACCTCCTTCTGTCGGGAAAAAGATACAAACGTCTGAGGTCACGTACCAACCGACTCAAGAACAGCTTCTTTCCTGCTGCCATCAGACTTTTGAATGGACCTACCTCGCACTAAGTTGATCTTTCTCTGCACCCCAGTCATCAGGCAGCTGAAATAGTGTGTCCTGTACAGGGATTCAGACAAGTAACAGTGTGACTCCTCAACCCATCAAACTAAAGAATCCTCAGTGAGAAGTGTGAAGGACTGGGGCAACTAGAACAAAAACTTCCAGATTTCTAATTTAAAACTGTGCATGTATGAATATCAGACGCTGCTATCTGATTTTTTCTATAAAAATGTTGAACGCTGATTGCTGTACCCTAAATCATAATGTAAAGATCATGACACAATTGGAGATGACTAACCACAACCATCTTACTTTGTGGTAGATATGACTCCAATTTTGTTTTATAATGCTTCAGTGAATGGGGCGGCACGGTAGCACAGTGGTTAGCACTGCTGCTTCACAGCTCCAGGATCCCGGGTTCGATTCCCGGCTCGGGTCACTGTCTGCGTGGAGTTTGCACATTCTCCTCCTGTCTGCGTGGGTTTCCTCCGGGTGCTCCGGTTTCCTCCCACAGTCCAAAGATGTGCGGGTTAGGTTGATTGGCCAGGTTAAAAATTGTCCCTTAGAGTCCTGGGATGCGTAGGTTAGAGGGATTAGCGGGTAAAATATGTGGGGGGAGGGCCTGGGTGGGATTGTGGTCGGTGCAGACTCGATGGGCCGAATGGCCTCCTTCTGCACTGTAGGGTTTCTATGTTTCTATGAAGTACCTTGAGATGTTTTATTGCATTAAAGTACATTATAGACAGAAGCTGTTTTTATCAGTAATAGGTTTCAACATTTCGTTGAAAAAGACAGCACCCATTGCTTAAGTTCTATCCTAAAAGGTTCATCTCCAATTGTGTCATGATCTTTACATTATGATTAAGGGTACAGCAATCAGCATTCAACATCTTTGTAGAAAAAAATCAGATAACAGCTTCTGATATTCATACATGCACAGTTTAAAATAGAAATCTGGAAGTTTTTGTTCTAGTTGCCCCAGTCCTTCACATAGCTTTGCTATACTCATGCTGATCAGACTCGGCATTCAAAAACATGAAAGATATGAATTTGGATAAACATGCCCAAGTTAGAACTTGTCCATTAAAGTGTAAGTGATCTTTTAATCTAGTAAGTCTTGATGACTGACAACCTCACTGGCACTGCAAGTTGACTTTTACAGGCGTGGAATCTCATTGCATCAAATTTTAGATTTTGTTTTACAACTTTGTCTATTTGCTCTCAATTCCATTCTTCTTTCTCTATTTTGCTTTCTGTATGCAATTTTATAAATTAAATATTATAATTTACATTTCCTGGTTTAGATTCTGCACTTCTCACTGAGGATTCTTTAATTTGATGGGTTGGGGAGTCACACGGTTACTTGTCTGACTCCCTGTACAGGACACACTATTTCAGCTGCCTGATGACCGTAAGCTACTGGCTCAAACATCCACAAAAAGTAATTGGGCAGGTGTAAATCTAATGAACGGTGAGCATCATTTATTTGCCATTGACCACAAAGGGGCCTGTGCATTCACTTTGATTTATTATTGTCACATGTATTAGAGTACACTGAAACATATTGTTTCTTGCATGCTATACAAAGCATACCGTTCATAGAGAAGGAAAGGAGAGAGTGCAGAATGTAGTGTTACAGTCATAGCTGGGGTGCAGAGAAAGATCAACTTAGTGCGAGGTAGGTCCATTCAAAAGTCTGATGGCAGCAGGGAAGAAGCTGTTCTTGAGTCGGTTGGTACGTGACCTCAGACTTTTGTATCTTTTTCCCGACAGAAGAAGGTGGAAGAGAGAGAATGTCCAGGGTACGTGGGATCTTTAATTATGCTGGCTGCTTTTCCGAGGCAGTGGGAAGTGTAGAATGGGTGGGAGGCTGGTGTGCGTGATGGACTGCGCTACATTTATGACCTTTTGTAGTTTCTTGCGGTCTTGGGCAAAGCAGGAGCCATACCAAGCTGTGATACAACCAGAAAAAATGCTTTCTATGGTGCATCTGTAAAAGTTGGTGAGTGTCGTAGCTGACATGCCAAATTTCCTTAGTCTTCTGAGAAAGTAGAGGCGTTGGTGGGCTTTCTTAACTATAGTGTAGGCATGGGGCGGACCAGGACAGGTTGTTGGTGATCTGGAAACCTAAAAACCTGAAGTTCACGTTCTTGGAGTGGGACTTGTACCCATGATCTTCTGACTCAGAGATGACATTAAAAGCCAGTCTAAACCCTCTATTCTTGAACCCAGAATCCATGATTTGTGATGTGATGAGAAGGGGGAGAAATAAACACTCTTCTAGGTAACAGGGGACTGGGAATTCTTGTTATCTGTTTGGGATTAATTCTCTTTATTCAATGTCTTATCTGGATCATTTGCACAGCAAAGATGTAGAATTCATAAAGAGGCCACAATTGCTGCTCAAGTTTTTTAAAATCACAATAATGAAGGGAGTTAAATTAGAATATTACAACATTGTTAAATTGGGTTATAGTAATCTGCATCACAGTTCAATCAAGTCCATTCTCGCCAATATTTTGCCAACATGTTCAGGATTCCAGCTAGTTAGCAAAAATTGCTTTTAGTCTTATAAAGACTAGGAAATTTTGGGACTTTGTTTAATCATCCAAAATCTTCCAAAAACAATTATGAGCATTGTTCTTGATTTAGCAGATGCTATTGAACTGGATAATTTGATTCACTGATTTGTGTTAGGTTGACCTTTACTTACACTTTTACTCACATGATTGTAATCATCTTTCGTGATATTGTGTTTGAATCCAACTTTTTCATTTTCAGGATATTTGTAGCCCATTGGAATTTTTCTGAGTTGATGAAGAGTATTGGCTTCTGTACCTTTGTATATATGTCATCCTCCAGTGGGAACATCCATGCATCTAGTACCACTCCACATCTATGTATAAGAACAAATGTAGTGCACAATAGTTAATGATCCTTACAAATAGTATTATTAACATATTCAGCAGATGCTTGCCCAGCCACAGGCAAATTAATAGATCTGTTTGACACTTGGGGTGGGATTCTGCCCAAAAAATTCTAAGTGTCTCATTCGCATAAAAACTGGAGTAAATCCCGCTTGTTTTTTCAGTGCGACTTTCAAAATTAATCTCCCACACACTAGCATGAATATCATGAAAAAATCAGGGGGTGGAGCCTATTCCCACTGAAGAGGCCGGCAGCAGAGCTGAGTGGGCCACTGTGCATGCGCCGATCTGTCAGAGCAGAGATCGGCACATGCGCAGTAGCCCCGTATTGCCGGCTTCCTGATTGCTGGCCAGCACAGCAAACCACCGCCCCCCCCCCCCCCACAACCCCGGCAGTCCCAATTTCCCCTCCCTCCCCCCACTGCCAGTCCCAATCTCCCTCCCATCCCTCCGTCCAAATTTCCCTCCCACCATCCCAATCTCCCCCCCCCCACCACTGATGTGAAATGTTTTGATCAAATTAGAAAGAGCGAGAATCTCTCCAGCAAAACAGGCTGAACCAAATTACTCCTTCCAGTTACAAATATATTAAAACATGACATTTAATAAGACCTTTCATTGACGACAATTTATCGATAACTAAGAATAAGCCCTTTTGAAAGTAACTTGTGACGGTAGTTCTCATTTAATTTCACCAGAGTCATCTCCTTCTCACAGATGGTTTCAGGAATGGAACTTTATACCACAGTTGACCATCCTGCATTGTCCACTGTGGAACCATTTCCATGTGACCTGAACATTTGGTGAATATCATTGGCTTGAAAGGGTTACCCTTTCCAAAATCTTGCTGCTGTTCACATTGGCGGGATCTTAAGGTCCCATCGACGGTGCGCCCCAGCCATGGATTTTCCAGTGGAAAAGGGGTGCGTTCAACGGGAAACCCTGTTGACAACAACAGGGCTGTAAGCTCCCACTGAGCGGCGCACCGCCTCCCGCTGCTGTGAAACACACCACGGAGAGGGAGAAAAATCCCTCTCCCTACTTGCTTCTCATCACAGATGTTACCGGACCTGCTAAGATTTTCCTGCATTTTGTGTTTTATTTAAGATATCCAGCATTTGCAATATTTTGATTTTTGTAAGCTTCTGACTCATACATTATTTACAGATTGTTTGAGGAGGGGAGTGGGGGCGTGGAGAGGAGGAACTGCTGAGCCCGCTCTGACTTAAAAGTCGGTTGGAAACCAACCAACGTAGAAAAGCTCTGTCCGGCAGCGATAATAGACAGGAAGTGTCAGCAACTAGGAACTAGGTAAGTGTGTAACAGCTAAGATCAAATGTCAGATCAAGCCCAAGATAGGGTGCAATGTCTTTTCTGGTCAGCTTGGACCTTGTTTGTCTCTCTTATGGGGACCGTGAATTGGGTTCAATTTGATTTTGGTTTTTGAAGGAAGCAAGGAGATGGATTCGGGTTTACGCCGACCTCTCTGCGCACTGTAACTTTGAGAATGAAGTCAAGTTTTTTAGTAAGTGTTGGACTTGCACCTATCGCTGCAAGGAAGTCTGACTCTCAGGTGCTGCCAGCTAATCTGATTGGCCAGGAGCTCTTGCAGTCCCACAGTTCAGGAATGGCCACTGCTGGGACTGCAAGGCTCAGGATGAAGGCCCCAATCCATACCAGATTCAGGCAAGTCAATGGGGCCGATTTTACCAAATCGGCTCTAAGTGCTGGGTGAGGTCGTAAATCAGACCCGCGCCCAGCAGCCGCGCTCCAGCGCCCCCATACGCCTTTTTTCAGCGCGCGTCCAGTGGGCGGGGCCTAGCGCATTTGCATCTGTCGGAGCACCGAACTGCACATGCGCAGTTCGAAGCCGATAGCACTCAGCGCGCCCGAGCGCGAAAGTCAAAGGCAGTGCTGACAGCACTGCTGTCTGTGCTGCCTTTGACTTTCACTGGTGGGGGGGGGGGGGGGTGGGATCTGACATCTCTTCCCTGAGAGGGGGGGGGGGGGGGGGCGGGATCTGACATCGCTTCCCTGAGGGGGGGGGGATCTGACGTCTCTTCCCTGAGTGGGGGGGGGTATGTGATGTCCCTTCCCTGGGGGGGCACGGGGGGGGGCGGGGGGGGGGGGGGGTGTGACATCTCTTCCCTGAGGGGGGGGGGGGGGGGGGGAGGGGAGGGGATGTGACGTCTCTTCCCTGAGGGGGGGGGGGGGTGGATGTGATGTCTCTTCCCTTGGGGAGGACGGGGGGGGCGATGACATCTCTTCCCTGAGGAGGGGGAGGGGGGGATGTGGCGTCTCTTCCCTGAGGGGGGGGGGGGGGGGGATCTGACGTCTCTTCCCTGAGGCGGGGGGTGGGGGGGGGGATGTGATGTCTCTTCCCTGGGGGGGGGTGAACGTGACGTCTCTTCCCTGAGGGAGGGGGGGGGTGGGTTAGGGGGGGGATCTGACATCTCCTCCCTGAGGGCGGGGGGGGGGGATGTGATGTCTCTTCCCTGAGGGGGGGGGTGGGCCCCCAGGGGCAGAGACGTCACATCCCCCCCTACCCCCACCCTCAGGGAAGAGAAGTCACATCCCCCCTTCTCTCAGGGATGAGATGTCACATTCCTCCTCCCCCCCCACCCCCCCTTCAGTGAAGAGACGTCACCCTACCCATCAGGACCCCCGGAGCAAGGCCAGGATCCAGGATCGCAAGATGCTTTCGACGGACACCAGCATGCAAGCTAGTTCGGGGGCCCGGGGAGTCCAATCCCGGGGGGATGGAGGGGGGGGGGGGGCTGCTGGCGGGGCCTGCATCCCAGGTTGGTCCAATCCGGGGGAGGTGGGCTGCCGGGGTGGTCCAAAGGGTGGTCGGGGGCGATTCGGTGGTTCAGTTGCTGAGTTGAAGCCCTATCAGACTTGAATTCAGCAACACGGTAAATGCGCGGGCGCCGATCGGATCGGAGCCTCGTAAAGTGGGAATCCTTGGGTACGTTGGGCGCAGGCTTCATTATGCCGATTTAAATGCATGCAAATGCATTTAAATCGGACCGCTGGCCGATTTGGACGCGCACCAGATCGGCCGTTGATAAAGGCGCGATTGGCCTTGGGTCGGGTCTGGACTGCGTTTTAGACCCAACGCCCAACTTTACCATGATTTCGGGCACAAAGTTTTGGTAAAATCGGGCCCAATGTATTGGGTGGGGAGGGATCAGGCACCTTAGAGAAGGAATGGGGAGTGGAGGTGTGTTTTGCAATGCAGGCAAGAAGGAAGAAAGGGGGTTACTGTCTTTAGGGGTTGACCCGTTTCCCAACTTTCAAAAACTTTTTTGAAAGAATGGGCTTCCCACTGCTGCCTGCCTGTGCCAACCATATCATGACATGAGCAGTTTAATACTGAGGTCAATTGCCAGGTTAATAAGCTCAATTGACCTTTCATAATTTGTTTACATATGGTGGGTGCATTGCCAATTTCAGCTTCCAACAGTATTATGGAGTACGTCAGGGTGGGCAAGAAGATCATGGGCTCGCCACTCCTTGTATTTAAATGCCAACCTCCCCCCCCCACCGCAACCACTGAAAACATGCCCCATGGGAGCCTGTAAAATTCAGCTCCATAAAGCAAAAGGTCGAACTTTTATTTTTTTCTTAAATAATGAAATAACTTGAGAAAGGTTTATCCTATATTGTGAATATGGTTTGGCCACAAAAACTTACAAATTATACTTTTGGAGTGGTATAAATATATCATGCAAGTAAATTCATAGGATAAACATTGCCACTTGTGGAAAATCAGGCTTGAAAAGTCTGTAATTTTTAAGCATTCGTGCAGTTTGAATAGATTAGCTGGAATCCTCTGGCCGTTCATGCCCTGCCTCAGCTGCAAGTGAGAACAGAGCATTTGGTGCTCAGCCAAATCTCCATTCACCGCAGCGGGACCAGAGAATGCCACTGGCATGAACAGCCAGAGAATTTCAGCCATTACGTCCTATACGCACGAGCTCATGAGTTATTTAAAATAAAAATCAGAAAATGCTGGAAAAGTTTTGATGACAGATTATCAACTTGAGCTCAGTTACTCTCTCTACAGTTACTGCCTGACCCACTGAGTATTTCTCGCATTTTCTGTTTCTGTTTTCAGTTCAGATTTCCACCACGTGCAGTATTTTGCTTTTGACTCCTGAGTTGTGGTCAGTTTTCCCTGAGATATTTATATCACACAACTGATAATCTCCATCTACACACTTCAACCAATTACATATTTCAACCAATTTTTAAATATTTTATAATGAAGTTATATACTTGACATTTAGCAATGTTATTGAGACAATGAGATAATGAAATATAGCTTAAAACACATTTATTGAAGTCTAAATGATCTATTAGTAAATAGAATATTGTAGGATATCCTTGTCACCTTAGAATACTTAAGACCTTTTCTACCAATAAATTTCACTTTATGTTGTACCAGATTTAATATAACTTACCCAAACTGAAGCTCTTTACTGAGTGAATCAATAACTGTAGCTCCACCAAATGAGTGGCCCATAATAGCTACTTTATGCAGATTGAGAGAATCCTACAAAAAAAGTGGTTTATTAAAGCTCAAAAAATACTATGTTACGATTTTAAAATATGCAATAGCATTGTCTTTGAGGTATCTTATTTTGAATCTCTTGCATATAATCAATGATTAGTGCATTTCCTTTAAGGTGTTTACTGTTTTCTAGGTGAAAAACACTTGAGCTACTGGAGTTACACAACATCTAACTAAAACTGTTTTTCCAGCCAGCTCAAGGTCATGGCCTTAATTGTTTCAATGGAACAGTGAAATCACCCTCCCTCAGTGCCATCACAGGAACGCCCTAGTCGAGAGGAGTGTCTGGGACCCGATGAGTCTTTGTGCAGCCCTTAAAATTCAATCAAGGTTTTTGCATCATTTGCTGTTCGTAATGCAGGGGAGTACTCTGAAAAAAAGTACCTTCTTTATATTACTTCCCATTCACAGTTACTATTCAGCTAATGTCTGAACATGTAGTTGGTGTTTATAGTACTAGCCTACATTCACTACAAATACAGCTATTTAAAAAGCATGTGCAATTTCTGATGTTGGTTTATTGCCAATATGACTCAGGGCTTGATTGTTTTGAAAACTTACAAGAGTGCTGCTTGCCAGAACAGATGGTTTACGTGAACTTCAATTTATTATTAATTAAAGATACAAGCTGTGAAACTTTGGCTGCAAACTAAACCATTGCTAGGCCTGATGAATATGAAAACACATTATTCAGTGGTCTACTGATACTCATTGTATGTCTTCTATGAAAAACTTTCAATACTTTCTTCACTGGTTTGCATATCTTTTCTCACATTATACCAAAATGCAATAAAGAATTACGAACTGGTGCTCCAAGTTATCCTTCTGGGTTTTGGGATACCCTCACATCTAACATCAGCGAGGTTCTTAGCAAGTACAATTGTTTGGTATTACAATTTATAGGATGTTATTGGCAAGTTTAAAAGAAAAACACAGAAAATTTTGAGCAGAACAGTTTTAAATCTGCCCGTGCCAAGTATTTTCAAAAACTCCAATCACGGAACACACATTTTCTCTTGGCCAGAACACTATAAATGTGTTTGCTCCCTCATGCATATAATGACCAGAAGCAGCACCTATAAAAATCATCAGATGTGGGTATTGCTGGCAAGGCCGGATGTTATTTTTTATTCCTGGTTGCCCTGAGACATTACAAAAAAGGATATAGAAGCACTAAAGAAAACAGCTATCAGGAAAGGCTGGACAACTGCATCTTTCTCCAGAAAACAGCAAATTGAGTTAGGACCTGATAGAAGTCCTTAAAATTATGAAGGTGTTTGATAAGATAGATGCAGAGAAGATGTTTCCACTTATGTGGGAGAATAAAACTAGGAACTGTAAATAAGATAGTCACCAATAAATCCATGAAGGAATTCAGGAAAAACCTTTACTCGGAGCGGTAAGAATGTGCAACTTGTTACTATACAGGACCGGACACCTATAGTGCTGACTGGCAGAGGACAGCAAGTTTCCTTTCCTAAGAGGACAGTAAACCAAGAAAGTCTGTAGGAAGATTTGTCTTTTTCATTTACAGTTGAAAAAAATTTAAATATTCAAATTGCCACAGCAGGATTTGACCATGTGTTCTCCCTGTTAATAATCCATGCTAAAATATGTTCATACCTTCATTTTAGTGAAATCAAATGTTAGTGGAAATACATTGTGGACTGGCTTCCCCATGTTTATATGAGTGAGTAGTTTCAAAGCCCTGATGCACTCTTCTGCTCTCTGATGTACCTGCAAATTACAAACAACAAACTAATTGAGAACAATGGCTACTTCAAAATGGTTTCAGAAAAATAAACATTATCAAGTAATACTTTTCAACATATAGAAAACCCTGCCAAGTCTCGGTGCAGTGATTAACCTACCTGAATAGTTTTAGGTACTGAAATAATTAAAGATATTGAGGGTGATTCCCCATCCCGCTGCGCTAATCTTTTAGCAGATCGGGCCGAGAGATTCAAGCGGTACCCAATGCGCGGGATCTGCGCTGGGCATCCCGCCCCGATAGCATCTTCCAGCACCGGATTTCTGGCGGCTCACATCTGTGCCGGAAATTGGCGGGGAGCTGCGTAAACTATTTAAAATGTTAATTTAAATATGATTATCGGGCCTCCACCGCCCCCCCACCCCACCAGGAATATTTTACTCCAGCGGGGTTTACAGTAGCTCTCCACTTTCAGGGAGCCAGCAGCCTGACCCTGCTTGAGTGAAGGGGGTCAATCGGGGGCCCCCCAGCATGTCTCCTGGGCATTGGTATCTTGGCAGTGCCAGCCTGTGCCCCCTGGCACTGCCCATTGGGCTGTGCCAAGGGGGCAAAGCCCCACTGCAATCAGGCTGAGCGACAGAGGGAGAAAGGCCAGCAATTGGGGCTGGGGAGGTGCACATTGTCAGGGTGGGGGAATCGAGGCTGGGACTGAGCATGCATTGGGGGGGGGGGGGGGGGGGGAGGGTGCACAAGACTGGTGATGCGGGGGTCACGGGCTGGCCAGCGATTGAGCTGGCCAGCAATCTGGAGGCTGGCAGACATGGGCCATTCCGCATGCGCCGATCTTGGCGCTGACAGATCAGCACATGCGCAGTGGCCCCCTCAGCACTATGCTGCCGGTCTCTCCAGTGGGGATAGGCCCCGCTCACTGAATTTCAGCATGATTCACGCTAGGGCACTCAGCAGTGCACAGAGTGTGGGAGATTCTTTTTGAAACTCCCGCTGAAAAAAACAGCGTGATTTACTCCAGTTTTCACACAAATTCAACACTTAGAATTTTTTGGGGAGAATCCCAGCCGTTAAGAGAAATTTAGTACTTTGTCACTGAATAATTAAAGAGTTAAATGGAATTGGTTAAAACTATTAATGAGAGGCAATCACAACAGAAGTAATTTACCCAGTGAGTGGGAACAATTTCATACTGCCTTACCTGGACATTCCGTAATGGGAATTCTACTTCTCCTGCTTTAAGTGGTTTGTAATAAAGCCATTTCTGCTGTAACTGATCAAAAGGAAGTGCTGGGATGGTGAATGAAGTAGATTCTCCCACTTCATTGACTGTTTTAGATTTCTCTTCAAAGTAGTAAGTTGCAGAAGCTGATCCATCCCTGAAAGTGAACAAGGTAATTTTTGTTTCAGAAATTTTATTAAAAATCAGAATTCATATACTCAAATTGAATTTTTGATTCAGTCGATGAAAAGTTCAGCCATTATCTTATTGAATGGTGGAGCAGGCTTGAAGGGTTACATGACCTAATCCTGCTTCCAATTCTTATGTCAGCACAAGTAATCCTAGTGTGTCAGAAACTTAATGGAATGATGTCTCAGCTTTCCACAGCCACTTTCACATAGACTATTGTACCCCATAAGAAGATTCCAATCTCATGGTGAATATTAGCATTTGTTGACACTTTTCTATTAGAGTTCAGGATTGAAAGGGGAAAAGTTGCACATTAATGTTTATAGTTGATGGACTGATAGATATTAGAAATGTAAAATAATGTTTTACAGGAACAATTTGAAACAGTCAGATAGCTGTCTGCAGACAGCTTGCTCCTGTAATACTGGCAAGTAAAGAAATACTATTCCAATTTGAAGTGTTTTTTTTTCCCATAAGCCTTTCCACTGAAATCAAATGCATTTTATCAAATTGCTGGATTTGCCCCACAAATCCAAATTAATCTCCCTGCAGCCATTAAGGGTACATAACTCATGTCATAAGTACCTTGTGAATGATTTATCGCCCTGACACGAAACACAACTTTACAGCACGAGAAGGGAACAATGTAACTGGAGGCTCACTCTCTGAAGTAATTCCTGGCGGTTTTCTAAATTTTTTATCTGCCTTGGCAGTATTTTTGTGTTAATCTTGTCATCCATATTCCTGTTAATGTTGGAAGGCAATATTTTCAGGATGTTAATATTTTGACTCTTTGATTTCATTCAGAAAATAATTTTGGGATACAGTAGACAAACGAGAATGGCCCAAATTTTCACTCTGATGAAGAGGTTCTCGGTTGTGTCAAAAATCCCAGAAATGGTTGGAAATTCGGAAATTCTAAGTCCTGCATCCAATCATGGCATTTCCTGTTTTCACATGGGGGGGACCTGGAGTAAGACTGGGGTTCACACCCGATTGATTTATAGAAGCAGCTGCCTCCAATGAAATGTGATTTTGGTAGGCCAGGCGTGTGAACCCCAAAATGTGCAGGTAACAACAGGTTTGAACTTGATAGATTCTTTTGAATATCCAGAATACTCCTTTGGATAGGCAAAGTAACCTTTGGATATGGTTCCCAGACATCTTATGGGAGAGGTAAGGCATTCTTTGGAAGTGTTAAAGGTAAACATTTTGTGTAAAAAGTGCACAAATGTTTTGGAAATGTCAAAACTGTCAAAGAGTACTAAGTGAGCTGGCATAGAAGGGGCAAGAACAAAGGGTAGTGGGTGGGGACATGAGGGCATAGGTTGGTATCAGGACTATGAGGGGCCATCGAGAGAGTGGATGGGGCAATGAGGTGTGAGGACTGTTTTTGTCTTTTTTAATTCAAAAAACAGCAATTTCTCTTTCTATATCCAATTATACTCTAATTTGCCCTTTTTTTTCTCCAATGTTTGCTCTGTTTCTTTATCTTTAAAATTGGTTCAGGCGATAAGCCACTGTCTACAATGTTCATTAGATTTCAGATGTGATGTTGACATTTCTGTGCCATTATCAGTTCACAATTTGTGACGGAAATATGTTATCTGAAGGGTGAGGTTAAAAAGTCAAGATCAAATTGTTTGTGAAAGATGTGCCACTCCAGCAATTTTTGGGCCATCATCGAAGCTAATAAAAACAGTTATAATATCAGATCTCTTAGGGAACATAGACATAGAAACATAGTAGCACAGGTCCACAAAACACCACTGTGGTCTATCTGGCTCAACCCAGCTACTGTAGCATAAAAATGCTGACTGCAACGTCAAAGAACAAAGAAAATGACAGCACAAGAACAGGCAGTGGCCCCCCAAGCCTGCACCGACCATGCTGCCCGACTTAACTAAAACCCCCTACCCTTCCGGGGACCATATCCCTCTATTCCCATCCTATTCATGTACTTGTCAAGACGCCCCTTAAAAGTCACTACTGTATCCGCTTCCACTACCTCCCCCGGCAATGAGTTCCAGGCACCCACTACTCTCTGTGTAAAAAATGTGCCTCATACATCTCCTTTAAACCTTGCCCCTCGCACCTTAAACCTATGCCCCCTAGTAATTGACTCTTCCACCCTGGGAAAAAGCTTCTGACTATCCACTCTGTCCATGCCCCTCATAATCTTGTAGACTTCTATTAGGTCTCCCCTCAACCTCTGTCGTTCCAGTGAGAACAAATCAAGTTTCTCCAATTTCTCCTCATAGCTAATGCCCTCCATACCAGGCAACATCCTGGTAAATCTTTTCTGTACCCTCTCCAAAACCTCCACATCCTTCTGGTAGTGTGGTGACCAGAATTGAACACTATATTCCGAGTGCGGCCTAACTAAGGTTCTATAAAGCTGTAACATGACTTGCCAATTTTTAAACTCAATACCCTGGCCGATGAAGGCAAGCATGCCGTATGCCTTCTTGACTACCTTCTCTACCTGCACTGTCACTTTCAGTGACCTGTGTACCTGTACACCCAGATTCCTTTGCCTATCAATACTCTTAAGGGTTCTGCCATTTACTGTACATTTCCTATCTGTATTAGACCTTCCAAAATGCATTACCTCACATTTCTCCAGATTAAACTCCATCTGCCATCTTTCCGCCCAAGTCTCCAACTGATCTCTATCCTGCTGTATCCTCTGATGGTCCTCACCGCTATCCACAAATCCACCAACCTTTGTGTTATCCGCAAACTTACTAATCAATCCAGTTACATTTTCCTCCAAATCATTTATATATATTACAAACAGCAAAGGTCCCAGCACTGATCTCTGAAGAATACCACTTGTCACAGCCCTCCATTCAGAAACACGCCCTTCCACTGCTACCCTCTGTCTTCTTTGACCGAATAAGAGTTTTAACAACACCAGGTTAAAGTCCAACAGGTTTGCTTGGCAGCAAATGCCATTTGCTTTCGGAGCCCTGCTTCTTCGTCAGCAGGGCTCCGAAAGCTAATGGCATTTGCTACCAAATAAACCTGTTGGATTTTAACCTGGTGTTGTTAAAGCTCTTACTATGTTTACCCCAGTCCAACGCCGGCACCTCCACATCATGACTTCTTTGACTGAGCCAGTTTTGTATCCACCTTGCTAGCTCACCTCTGATCCCATGCGACTTCACCTTCTGCACCAGTCTGCCATGAGGGACCTTGTCAAAGGCCTTACTGAAGTCCATGTAGACAACATCCACTGCCCTACCCTCATCAATCATCTTCGTCACTTCCTCGAAAAACTCAATCAAGTTCGTGAGATACGACCTCCCCTTCACAAAACCATGTTGCCTCTCACTAATACGTCCACTTATTTCCAAGTGGGAATAAATCCTGTCTCGAAGAATCCTCTCCAATAATTTCCCTACCACTGATGTAAGGCTCACCGACCTGTAATTACCTGGATTATTCTTGCTAACCTTCTTAAACAAAGGAACAACACTGGCTATTCTCCAATCCTCTGGGACCTCCCCTGTAGTCATGATGTGGAGATGCCGGCGTTGGACTGGGCTAAACACAGTAAGAAGTTTACCTGGTGTTGTTAAACTTCTTACTGTGACCTCCCCTGTAGCCAGTGAGGATACAAAGATTTCTCTCAAGGCCCCAGCAATTTTCTCCCTTGCCTCTCTCAGTATTCTGAGGTATATCCCATCAGGCCCTGGGGACTTGTCTACCTTAATGTTTCTCAAGAACCCCAATACCTCTTCCTTTTTGAATCTGAACATGACTCAAACTATCTACACATCCTTTCCCAGACTCATCATCCACCAAGTCCTTCTCTTTGGTGAATACTGACGCAAAGTACTCATTTAATACCTTGCCCATTTCCTCTGGCTCCACACATAGATTCCCTCCCTTGTCCTTGAGTGGGCCAACCCTCTCCCTGGTTACCCTGTTGCTCTTATATATATAGCCTTGGGATTTTCCTTAATCCTGCTGGTCAATGCTTTTTCATGACTCCTTTTAGCCATTCTTACTCCTTGCTAAAGTTTCTTTCTACTTTCCTTGTATTCTACACTTGCTTTGTGTGTTCCCAGCCTTCAAGCCTTGGCAAATGCTTCCTTTTTCTCTTTGACTAGGCTCACAACATCTCTTGTTATCCAAGGTTCCCAAAACTTGCCATACTTATCCTTCATCCTTACAGGAATGTGCTGGTCTTGAATTCCTATCAACTTACATTTGAAAGCTTCCCAAATGCCAGATGTTGATTTGCCCTCAAACATCTGCCCCCAATTTACATTCTTCAGTTCCTGCCTAAAATTGTTGTAATTAGTCTTCCCCCAGTTTAGCACCTTAACTTGAGGACTACACTTATCTTTATCCATCAGTATCTTCAAGCTTACTGAATTGTGGTCACTGTTCCCAAACTGCTCCCCTACTGAAACATCGACCACCTGGCCGAGCTCATTCCCCAATACCAGGTCCAGTATGGCCCCTTCCCTAGTTGGACTATCTACATACTGTTTCAGGAAGCCCTCCTGGATGCTCCTTACAAATTCTGCCCCATCCACGCCCCTAGCACTAAGTGAGTCCCAGTCAATATAGGGGAAATTAAAATCTCCCACCACAACAATCCTGTTACTTTTACACCTTGCCAAAAATCTGCCTACATCTCTGTTCCTCAATCTCCCACTGGCAGTTGGGTGGCCTATAGTAAACCCCCAACATTGTGACTACACCTTTCCTATTCCTGAGCTCTACCCATATTGCCTCGCTGTATGAGCCCTCCGAGGTGTCCTCCTGGAGTACAGCTGTGATATTCTCCTTAACCAGTAGTGCAACTCCCCCACCCCTTTTACATCCCCCTCTATCCTGCCTGAAACATCTGTATCCTGGAATGCTAAGCTGCCAATCCTGTCCTTCCCTTAACTAAGTCTCTGTAATGGCAACAACATCGTAGTTCCTAATACTAATCCAAGCTCTAAGTTCATCTGCCTTACCTGTTACACTTCTCACATTGAAACAAATGCACTTCAGTCCACCAGAACCTCTCTGATTAGCAATCCCACCCTGCCTGCTGTTTCGCTGAGTCTTACTGGCCCTACTCTCTCGTTCTCCTTCAGCTAATTCACGTTTGCTTTGGTTCCCACCCCCCTGCCAAACTAGTTTAAATCCTCCCGTGTGACATTAGCAAACCTCCCGGCCAGAATATTTGTGCCCTTCCAGTTTAGATGCAACCCATCCTTCTTGTACAGGTCCCATCTGCCCCGGAAGAGACTCCAATGGTCCAGATATCTGAAACCCTCCCTTGTATACCAGTTGTTTAGCCACGCGTTGAGCTGCACTATCTTCCTACTCCTAGCCTCACTAGCACGTGGCACAGGGAGTAATCCTGAGATTACAACAAAGAACAAAGAACAAAGAACAATACAGCACAGGAACAGGCCCTTCGGCCCTCCAAGCCCGCGCCGCTCCCCGGTCCAGGATTGAATCCTGAATCCAGGATCCCCGCCCAATTTTCCAGCCTATCTACATACCAATATCCTATCCACCGAGCTGTCCCTCACAGCTACGATGCTTTGTTCATTACAACCTATTAACTTACCCCCACCCCCCCATTCCAGACCATGTGATCTCCAGGGAGAGGCGAAAACCCAGAGTGAAAAACCCCAGGGCCAATATGGGGAAAAAAAATCTGGGAAATTCCTCTCCGACCCCCTGAGGCGATCGAAACGAGTCCAGGAGATCACAATGGCCCTGATCACAAAATGCTTCCCAACCCTAGTCATTTCCACTTCCACGAACACCATCTGAATTCCCTGCCCCCGAGACAGGTTCCCAACTATCCGCAGTCTCACTCTGTACTGGCACCAGCAAGATGATCATAGAATGAAGCCTTGAAACGAGAAACCAGGAACAATTAGCCCGCGCCGCTCCCTGGTCCAAACTAGACCACTCTTTTGTATCCCTCCTTTCCCACTCCGTTCATATAGCTGTCTAGATAAGTCTTAAACGTTCCCAGTGTGTCCGCCTCCACCACCTTGCCCGGCAACCCATTCCAGGCCCCCACGACCCTCTGTGTAAAATATGTCCTTCTGATATCTGTGTTAAACCTCCCCCCCTTCACCTTGAACCTATGACCCCTCGTGAACGTCACCACCGACCCGGGGAAAAGCTTCCCACCGTTCACCCTATCTATGCCTTTCATAATTTTATACACCTCTATTAAGTCTCCCCTCATCCTCCGTCTTTCCAAGGAGAACAACCCCAGTTTCCCCAATCTCTCCTCATAACCAAGCCCCTCCATACCAGGCAACATCCTGGTAAACCTCCTCTGTACTCTCTCCAAAGCCTCCACGTCCTTCTGGTAGTGTGGCGACCAGAACTGGACGCAGTATTCCAAATGCGGCCGAACCAACGTTCTATACATCTGCAACATCAGACCCCAACTTTTATACTCTATGCCCCGTCCTATAAAGGCAAGCATGCCATATGCCTTCTTCACCACCTTCTCCACCTGTGACGTCACCTTCAAAGATCTGTGGACTTGCACACCCAGGTCCCTCTGCGTCTCTACACCCTTTATGGTTCTTCCATTTATCGTGTAGCTCCTCCCTACATTATTCCCACCAAAATGCATCACTTCGCATTTATCAGGATTGAACTCCATCTGCCATTTCCTTGCCCAAATTTCCAGCCTATCTATATCCTTCTGTAGCCTCTGACAATGTTCCTCACTATCTGCAAGTCCTGCCAGTTTTGTGTCGTCCGCAAACTTACTGATCACCCCAGTTACTCCTTCTTCCAGATCATTTATATAAATCACAAACAGCAGAGGTCCCAATACAGAGCCCTGCGGTACACCACTAGTCACAGGCCTCCAGCCGGAAAAAGACCCTTCCACTACCACCCTCTGTCTTCTATGACCAAGCCAGTTCTCCACCCATCTAGCCACCTCCCCCTTTATCCCATGGGATCCAACCTTTTTCACTAGCCTACCATGAGGGACTTTGTCAAATGCTTTACTAAAGTCCATATAGACAACATCCACAGCCCTTCCTTCGTCAACCATTTTGGTCACTTCTTCAAAAAACACCACCAGGTTCGTGAGGCATGACCTCCCTCTCACAAAACCATGTTGACTATCGTTAATGAGTTTATTCCTTTCTAAATGCGCATACATCCTATCTTTAAGAATCTTCTCCAACAACTTCCCCACCACGGACGTCAAGCTCACCGGCCTATAATTACCCGGGTTATCCTTCCTACCCTTCTTAACTAACGGGACCACATTGGCTATCCTCCAATCCTCTGGGACCTCACCTGTGTCCAGTGACGAGACAAAGATTTGCGTCAGAGGCCCAACGATTTCACCTCTCGTCTCCCTGAGCAGCCTTGGATAGATTCCATCAGGCCCTGGGGATTTGTCAGTCTTTATATTCTCTAACAAACCTAACACTTCCTCCTTTGTAATGGAGATTTTCTCCAACGGTTCAACACTCCCCTCCGAGACACTCCCAGTCAACACATCCCTCTCCTTAGTGAATACCGACGCAAAGTATTCATTTAGGATCTCCCCTACCTCTTTGGGCTCCAAGCATAAGTCCCCACTTTTGTCCCTGAGAGGTCCGATTTTTTCCCTAACAACCCTTTTGTTCCTAACGTATGAATAAAATGCCTTGGGATTCTCCTTAATCCTGTCTGCCAAGAACATTTCGTGACCCCTATTTGCTCTTCTAATTCCCCGTTTGAGTATTTTCCTACTTTCATTATACTCATCCAGAGCTCCCTCCGTTTTTAGCTGCTTGGACCTAACATACGCCTCTCTTTTCCTTTTGACCAGTCCCTCAATTTCCCTGGTTATCCACGGTTCTCTAATCCTACCCTTCCTATCCTTCTTTTTTACAGGCACATGCTTGTCCTGTAGCCCTAACAACCGTTCCTTAAAAGACTGCCACATACCAGATGTGGATTTACCCTCAAACAGCCTCTCCCAATCAAGAGCTGCCAATTTCTGCCTGATCCCATAAAGTTAGCCTTCCCCCAATCCAACACCTTACCCTTGGGACACCACTCATCCTTTTCCATCACTATCCTAAAGCTAACAGAATTGTGGTCACTATTTGCCACATGTTCCCCAACCAAAACTTTGAAGACCTGACCGGGCTCATTCCCCAGCACCAGGTCCAGTATAGCCCCCTCTCTAGTTGGGCTGTCCACATATTGTTCCAACGAACCCTCCTGTACACATTTTACAAATGCCTCACCATCCAGAGTCCCTGCCCTCAGCGATTTCCAGTCTATACCAGGGAAATTGAAGTCTCCCACTACAACAACCCTATATTTCCTGCACCTATCCAGTATCTCCTGACATATCCATTCTTCCACTTCCCTTGGGCTGTTGGGGGGCCTGTAGTACACCCCCAACATAGTGACTGCGCCTTTCCTGTTTCTAAGCTCCACCCAGAGTGACTCGCTACACGACTCCTCCGAATTGTCCTCCCTCTGCACCGCTGTAATATGCTCTCCAACCAATACCGCTACTCCCCCACCTCTTTTGGCCCCTCCTCTGTCTCGCCTAAAACACTTGTACCCTGGAATATTCAGCTGCCAGTCCTGTCCCTCTTTCAACCAAGTCTCTGTCACCGCAACCACATCCAAATTCCTCGTGCGCATTAAGGCCCCAAGTTCGTCTGTTTTACCTGCTACGCTCCTTGCATTGAAGGGCTCCTGCTTTTTAACTTTCTACCTAACTCCCTAAAGTGCTGCTGCAGGACCTCATCACTCTTCCTGCCTATGTCGTTAGTACCAATATGTACCACGACCACTGGCTGTTCACCCTCTCCCTTCAGAATGCTTTCTGTCCGTTCAGAGATGTCCTGGACCCTAGCACCAGGGAGGCAACATATCATCCTGGAGTCTCTTTCACATCCACAGAAACGCCTATCTGCAGCCCTAACTATAGAGTCCCCTATAACTATTGCTCTAGTCCTCTTTGTCCCTCCCTGCTAAACAACAGAGCCAACGTCCTGGAGATTCTCCCATTTGCCCACAGTGACAGTGACATCAGCAGAAAGGCCATGGAAAATCCCTAACAATGGAATTCATGTCTGCAACATAACTATTAAAAATTAATATTTATAGAAGCGATGGAAGTGAGCAGCAGCTGACACCAAACAGAAGGAAAAACGTGGTATCATCAGCACACAGCAAGGAGCAGAGAAACTGAGAAATCACAGCCAAGTGATTAATTTATTATCTATCTCATTAATCAAAAGCGTTATATTCTTTAGGAACAAACAGGCATAGGAAGCCAAGTATACTAAAATAGATCTGAGGGATCAAATTTGTCTAAGTGGATGAAACTGTCTGTCTTTAAACAAAGTTAATTTACACAAGTATCTGCTACACATACAGTCATGTTTTGGGATATTTTGGACTTTGTCAATACTTTATATTTTTAAAACTGAGCAAAAAGCTGCAAAAGTTGGTGACTTCTGTGAATACAAACTGCTCCCCTGTCTCAAGAGAGAACAAAAGAGACATTCCAGATTGATGTTGAAACTAATTCAAAAGGGTAATTTCAAAATTGAATGGGTCATTCAAACACAAAAGACAATGGCTGTCTCGAACTCTAAAGGTGTTGAACAACAACACAGGATGATTGGGATAAACAGACACATTAGCCTTTGTTTGAAACAAAAAGTACTTTGAACTTATGGAGGTCACATGATGAGAAAACCATTTTGTTTGTCTATTTTTAAACCAGAAGAAGCTGCTTTCAGACAGAGAGGATGCCAATGAAAGCCATCGAACGAGCTGCAACCCATCCAGGCAACCAAATCAATAAACAGCAATACCTCGAGAGTAGGAAAAAGACTTCTCCAAATCTGTGCCAACTTTGAGTTTACCTAAGAAACAACCTGTTGGATATTAGACGATAGGAAGCTTTGCAACTTACTGAGAATCCTTTGTTTTACCAGACAGACAACATTAAAGCATCAGCTCCATCTAAGAAACTACAGGCCTGTCATGAAAGAGACTGAGATGATTATAAAACTTGCAACCATATTGTTTTACTATCATTTGCATGTGACCTTCCTGACTGTGAGACAGTTGAGTGAGGTATCATATTTTAAAATCCAAGTGTGGAATAAAACCCAAGTGTGGAATAAAAAATAACCCCCTCTATTTTTAAAATGAGAAAACTTGCTGCCCAAACTATTTAATTGGAATTCTCACTGAGGGAAGAATATCCACCCCCATTCCACAAATGTACTAATCATGGTCAGTTAAATGAGACACAAATTCTGCCTGCGAGAATACATAAATCAGTAATTGATTTCAAATCAAACTATTGCATCAGCTGATTAATACAAGGAGTGGAACTTTCCTCAAAAAGTGGCAAAGTGTCAGGTTCAGAATGAAAACCACGTGTTTCTCCCCAGAGGAACAGGCAGGTTTTCTGTCCAGATCTTCCCACACTTTGCCATTTTAAAGCCAGAGGTATGTTTTGCACTGTCATTGTTAGGAGCTGGGCCTAAAGACACTGGCAAATCCAACTCCAGAGAGATCAGAGTGCTCTTTCTTTAAAATCAACGTTAAAGACCCCAGTGTCTCTAATCACCAGCATTGGGCCTCCTACTCCCCATTCATCAGATGCTCCATCGCCGCCCCCTCACACATGAAGTGAGCCCCGGATCACCTACAGGCCCCACCCCTGGCAGTATCAACCAGGTTGGCACTGCCAGGGTGCCACTGTCATGTCCCTGACCACCCGGGGGTTACACTGGCCTCCGAGTCCCCTTCATTGCCATCACTCTTGGTCTCCATTTTTGAAGACCAGTAGTGATTCCTGCTGGCGTTAGGTTTCCACATGCTGGTGTGATGTATGATGTTCCCAGAAGAAATGGCGTTAAGACGGTTTTAAATATTTAATTATATTTAAATGAATGGTAATCAGGTTTACGCCCAGTGAGGGCGTGAATGAATTATGTCGCCGGCTTGGGGTGGGGAAGATCTCATTCTGAGATCTGCTCAGCGTAAATCCCATCATGTCCCTCTTGCAAAAGTTTCCAGCCACAAAGGGATTTATGCCTGCGTCAAACGGGGCAGAAAAATCACCTCATATGATTCTCAGTTGTAGTCATTAATCATTGCTAATAAATAAATAAAAGATAGATTAGAAGTGACAGCAAAGGCAATGTTTGCCTTGAATGACTCCAGCTTGGAAACTGGAGTGAGAGTTAGAGAAACTCCAACTTATTAAGAGTGAAAGAATTTCACCCTTTAGGAGGAAAGCACTGGTGCAGGGAGAGAGAGTGTGTCTGTCAGTCAACAGGGTAAGGGGGAAGCCAAGGGGGATAGCTAAGGAGGTCCTGCACGTGTGGGTCCCATCTGACAAGTACAGTGTAGGATAAGGAAGGATACAGGTTGCAGCTGGCACCAGAGCAGGAGCCGGTCCAAAGGAGGATGATGCAGAAAATAATGGTCGCAATCATTGGGAATTTGACAATTGGAGTGATAGATATTATTTTCTGCAGATGTGACCAAGAGTCTAGGAGAGTTTGTTTTCTATTTGTTGCAAGGGCAAAGGATATTTTTAAGTTCATTTATTAGTGCCACAAGTGGGCTTACATTAGCACTGCAATGAAGTTACTGTGAAAATCCCCTAGTCGTCACACTCCGGATGCACTGAGGGATAATTTAGCATGGCCAACGCACCTAACCAGCATATCTTTCAGACTGTGGAAGGAAACCAGAGTACCCGGAGGAAATCCACGCAGACACGGGGAGAACGTGCAGATTCTGCATAGACAGTGACCCCAGCTGGGAATCAAACCCAGGTCCCTCGCACCATGAGATAGCAGTGCTAACCACTGTGTCACCATTCTGCCCAATATATCTTGCAGCAAGTGGAGAGGGTCTGGGAAAGATCCATTTGTCAAGACCCATGTCAGAACCAATGACATAGGAGAGAAAAGGGAAGATGGCTTGATAAAGAAATATTGGAAGTTGGGAATTAATTTTTTTTAAAAATAGGACCCTGTGGATGGCAATCTTGGGGTTGCTAACTGAGCCATATGCTAATGACATGGGACAAATAAGGCCAGAAAGCTGAATGCATTGCTGATAGATTGGTGTGCTAAGGAGGGATTTCATTTCATGAGACAATGGCACCAGTAATGGGTCAGCAATGAAATGCATTAGTGGGAAAGGGTCCACCTGAACCAAAAAGTAACCTCTGGCCTAGCAGCAATGTAGATGGGGTTGTAGCTAGGACTTTATAAATTAGCAAGTCCAGGGTGGGGTTGGGAAGCAGGTGGCAAGATCTAGTGAAAATAACATAGACCCAATGATAAAAGAATTAGGAGATGAGAGAAAAGGGAAAACAGTCAGGGAATAGATACGGTTATGGAACATAAGAATAAAATTACCATTGAAAATAAAGCAAGGGATGCAATTAATTAAAAGGTCCTGTACAGCAAAGTGCACAGCATTTGAAACAAAAATAAGGAAAAGGGAGCAAAGATTCAGGGCAGAATTTACCAAAGAAATGGCAAAGTCCCAGTTCCAACTGAAAGCCAGCGTGTTTCTCCCATAAACACAGACAGGTTTTCAATCCAGATCTTCTGACACGGTCAAAAAAAGCAGGGGGTGGAGCCTGATAGAACTGGCATTTTTAAAGCTGACCTGAAATCAAAATAAAATTAAATGGGCAGCCACCCCCTCCCCCCCCCAAGAATGTGTATAAGGTAGATTGAGAAGAGGAAAAGGTTTCTTGGAAGTTTTCTAGGTCCGAAGGCACAGAACGTATCTGTCTGATAGGTCCGAAGGGTTAAAATTGGAACTTCCAAGAAACAGACATAGAAAATAGGCAGTTACTGCAAAGTGCTACACATTCCAGCCAGAGGATAGACACAGTTTTAACTATAGTGTTCAAACTCACCAGTTTCAAATTGATGACTTTGCAATTCTCCTGTTGCCTATATCATAGAAACCCTACAGTACAGAAAGAGGCCATTGAGCCCATCGAGTCTGCACCGACCACAATCCCACCCAGGCCCTACCCCCATATCCCTACATATTTTACCCGCTACTCCCTCTAATCTACGCATCCCAGGATACTAAGGGGCAATTTTACCATGGCCAATCAACCTAACCCGCACATCTTTGGACTGTGGGAGGAAACCGGAGCACCCGGAGGAAACCCACGCAGACACGAAGAGAATGTGCAAACTCCACACAGACAGTGACCCAAGCCGGGAATCGAACCCAGGTCCCTGGAGCTGTGAAGCAGCAGTGCTAACCACTGTGTTACCGTGCCGCCCAAACTTGCCATTCATTATTCCAGTACTGACAGTGTATACAAGACAACTAGCTTAGACACTGTGGAGATTTAATGCCCTTTTCTAATTAGCTTAGCAGTGACCCGTGAAATTTGACCTGTCCTTTGGTCTGTCCCCTTAACAATAGAACACATCAGCATCAGCAAAATATTCCGGCTGAGAGGATGAATCTCGGAATTACTTATTTTTGACAAAATGCGAACAAGTTTAAAAAGTAAGAATCTTGAACCCACTTTGCCAATAAACTACTGAAGTTATTCATTTACACGCTTGGAATTCACTTTTTACAACAGTGATGGCTGGTCAGGGCTAGGCCGGGATTTTCGGCTCCCACTAGTGTGGATGGTATCAGTGATGGGAACAGAAAATATCGTGAAAAGGCTAAAGTCGCAGCGGGAATATTTTGCTGATGCTGATGTATGGCATGGCAGGGCCCTGCGAAACAGGAGACAGAACTCAAGTGCATTGATTGATGAATGATGCAGTGCTGGGTCTCACTTGGTTTATTACCACAGGAACAGTCGACATCCACCCTGGCTTACTGAATGGCTCTGTCCTCAAAGTTCATGAGGACCTTGAGATCTGGCATCCCTCCATCCATTTTGGATCTCTCCCTTGTATTGTGAGCCAGTTTCTCCTGAGAACAGATGGAGAGAATGTAGGTAGGACACGTGCTAGGGCAGATGATAAGGATGTCTGGCAAGTGTCGATGGTGAGTGTGACTGGCAAGGTGATGAGGACAAAACTAGCAAGGGAGGTGAATGTGTGTGCGTGAGGCAGCAAGTGTGTAGCTGGCAATGAGTGAGATCAATGTGGATGTGAAATGGGTGTGTGAGTTGAAGAGTGACCAACCGTCGCAGAATGAAGATCATTCGTCCGATTGCGGCACTGGATGGCTGTCCTCTTCTGCAGGCCATTCACACTCACAATCACTGCGACTGCCTCCCATGCTGGGCTAGTGACCTTGCTGGCTGGTTTTCTTCCCGAGCATGAGTAAAAAGGCCCCAACTCCATTGAGCAATCTCTCCAGGGAGGCAACCAAAAATGCGGGAGGCAGATTTCTTGGCAGACCATCACTTTCTGGCAACCTACTGTGTGCTGCGGTGGCCTTTAAACGTGGCACCCCGATGATTGCAGCGCTGAGGTGATGATGGGGCAGGCAAATCAGAGGCCGCCCCACCAGCAATACGGTGTGCAACCCATGGCTAAACGTTTTTGGCACTAAATGCCGCACTATATGGGGGGTGAGGGTGGTGGGTGGAAGCTACCATCAGTATTGGTGGACTCAACACTGCTTTTCTCGCCTGCCATTGGCCTTTGCCAATTTGTGGGGAAATCTCAGCCTCTGGTCTATGAAATGAAGATCACAAACTATTATTTGGGATTTTTATGGTACTCTTCCATAATTGGCAACTTATTATTTTACAAGAAAATTGCTAACTACAAACAGGTGTCCTTGTTGAAAATGGTTCAGTTTCTGTGAAGAAGCTTTCAGGAAACTTTGTTTGGTGAGGAAGAGACAGAGCAGTGTCATTTAGTCTTGATTACTTCATGTACAAGTGTCACAATTACATTTGAACAGAAATTCCTTTCCAACAATTGAAGTAGTTCCTCCAAACCCTGGAGGATTAGTGCTATGTTGAAAGGTCGCTGATGTTGGAAGGTCGTGGATATCTATTCTAGGAAGAATCTCTGACATGCCACATAAACTGTGGAGCTGGGTGACAGCATTGCTCAGTGGCTGCAGAGACCAAATGAATGTAAATCAGTCTGACATAATTCATTGGCCAGCATCTGTCAAATGTCTGTATGAAAATTAATAAGTTATCCCAATATCTATAGGATTAAAAATGAATGCTGCCCGAAGGAGAATCTAATAATATATAGCGCATTTTTTTCAGAAATGGAAAATTTCTGTGGCATGACACTTGTGACACTGGAAAAACAGAATCCACCTCAAAACAAAACCACCTCAACATAGTAATTGAAATATCACTGGTAAATAATTTGTCCCCAATGGGATTGAGGAAATATTTGACTATTTACGAAGATTGAATAAATGAGGAAAATTGGTTATTAGTGGGTTTTTGAATGCAGCTGTCTCCTTTGGTAAATATTCATAATTTAGACTCCAAATTTCTCCTTCATACAGTAAACACAAACCCATATCTGCATATAGACACACAACATTCCTTCACCTATCCATATATATAGAACAATGTTATTTTGTAATATTCTCAGATATTTACTGAAAAACTCTTTTGCATAGCTTTCTCTTTGAAACTAAGCCTCATCTCTGACTTTCCGTCTGACCATATTGCACTGGTCAAAATAGTGACACCCTGGGTGATTGTGGCAAACTATTTCTCAACATACTTGATCACTACATGTAATCATTCAATCCACCCTGCTCCTTACAATCCACCTCCATGTTACTTCTCCTATTTCCACTCGTAACTGCATCACAGACATTACATCTTCTTAAATGGCTTCTCCTCCTGTGTCTGTTTGATCACCTCCTTCATTTCACAGGGCTTCAGTTTTGCGTCAACCAGACAATAAACACTGGTGAGATGGCATTTCCCTTAGCTCAATCTTAGAAAAACTGATGGCATTTTATTTGGCTCCCATCAGCACCCATGTGCCTCTGGTTTTGACTATCAAATTCCCTGGTCTCCATCGCAGACCAAGCTCTACTCAATGATCTCCTTGTTGACTGAAACCAATCGCCGGTTTCCCAACCCTTCAAATTTAAAATGATCATCCACAAGTATAAATCCTGTCATAGTCTCACCCTTCCCTATCACTTTAACTTCCTTCAGCCTCAGCCCAGCTCAACAAAATACCCATTCTTCTGACTAACGTCTTGTGAATACCCTCTCCCTTTGCCCTACATTTGATTACCATATCTTCATATATCTAGGCTATACAATCTGGGAGACCTTCTCTGAACCCACCCACCTCTCTCTTCCCCTTTAATACACCTCTCTGATGAACCTTTTGGTGATCCTTCAAAGCATCTCAACATACACTTTGTCTGATTGTACCTCTGGCAGATGCTGTATAAATGCAAACTATTGTACTAAAATGATTCCTGTACTTGTCCCAGTGAATGGAGTTAAATATGTCCCTCCTTACATTCAAACCCCTTCATGACTCTACCACACTTTAATCTCTGATCATCCAAGCACGTGACTCCCATGTTACTTCAACAGAGGTTTACTATTCTTTCTTTGCCCCATATGCTTGAGTAAGAAAATAAGAACCAAACCTTTTGAATCCTGATAGATAAAAGGAACAATAAAGGCTGGAGCCATGAGGCAAGTGCCTTTGTTGCACTGCAGGAGGGTCACCTGGAACAAGAGTTTTTCCTCCAAGCCGAGTAGAGTCTGGCTGTGCATTAGCTAACAGATCCCCATAGAACTGGGGAAGAAGAAAAGAGATGCCAATGAGAGTGGAAAGGTGGGATCAACACACAAATAAAGGGATGAAGCACAATTTGCTCTACAACAGGGAGCGAATGACTGGAGAGGTGAGAGACCAGATGGAAATGCAAGAGGAAGCGGAAAGGATACTCTCCACTTTCCTGGCAGAGTGCAGCTTCAACAACACTCAAAAAGTTCGATGTCATGCAGGACAAAGCAGCCTGTTTGATTGGCACCCCATCCACAACATTGAACACTGACTCCCTCCACCACTGGTGCACAATGGCAACAGTGTGTACCATCTGACTGTACCATCTGACAGCACCTACCTTGTTTTATATTATTAAGTGGTGTTCCAGCTCCAAACCCTGGCAAACCCCTTACATATGCTGGTAAGCAAGCTGGACCATTAATTACTGCTGGGATTTGAATTCATTCGTGCCAAGTTACCTAGTGAACTGAACATCCTCTGGCTGAACATTCTATGCTTTCCCTAACAATATTTCTAAGTCTGCAGTTAAGATGCATAATTCAGATGCAATTTGCTCAAAGGATTTTGTTGAGTGGGATTTCAAGTTTGATTTCTCACCTGTGTTCTACAGCAGCGACGACAAATCCCTGTGAAGCCACTTCAATGCATATCGCCGAATACAAGGTCCTACAAAAGGAAAGAAATGCAGCTTAATTTCTGGGTGAAGCATGAAGAATTTAACATCTCACTAATTGGTATACCTGTTCTTCTGAGAGTTTCCGCTCTACAATCTCTGTGTAAACACTGGGTCCAATGCTGTGAGGTCTGACCAACTGGGAGGCAATTGGACTTCAGCATTATTAACAATGGGAGGCCTGCTTTTGACAGTAATGTGTGGCACAAAATAGGCAACCAAAAGGGTATATAGCACCTTGTCATGCTTCAAGGAGCACCACAAAATACTTCACTTTTTAATGAATTATTTTGAAGTAGTGTCATTCTTGTTCATTCAACATCATCAATTCATCCACCCCATGGTTACAAAATCAAGTTACAATTCTTGGTCACTTCCATATTCCTCCCAGTTTACAAAAGCAGGTTTTCTTTTGCAAAATTCAGAATTTTCCACAATCGGGTTACATATACTTCCTTCTGCTGGAATGTGCATGATCAGATGACTGGCTGCTAAAATAAGTCTCCTGATATTATCCACCAATCTATAATGGCTCACCATCCTTGAAGATGGAATAGTGTGATCAGATATTACCCTCTAATGCTGAATACAAGACAAACATCTGCTCACACACAGCGATAATCTCAGTCAAGTAAATATGGAGAGGCACATCAGTAGAAAGGATAAACCGTAAAATGAAATGGTCTAGTCACTCTGGTCTGCACGTACACACTTCTATTAGCCAGTTATATAGTGACATTACCAAAGTTCTAGTAGCAAGTCTCTAATTTATAATTTTAGCTGCAGAATACAAGTGGCAAGGTAATTTGAAAAAGACTGGTAAAAGACAGGGACGGGGGAAATATGAAGAGTTTCTCCAAAAGCTGACAAATCATCCTTCTGCCTTCTTGCAGAATTCTTTATTTTGACCTTGAATTTTGCACCCAACAGATACAGCAGTATCTGCTAGATTTGCTAAACTCTGTCACATCAGCTGAACTCACCTAAGGTAGCAGTAGAAGGTGTGACAACTTACCACAGTACAATATGCTCATGTATCATAAAAAATAGGAGTAGGCCATTCGGCCCTTCAAGCCTGCTCCACCATTCGGTATCATCATAGCTGATCCTCTATCTCAGTAACATATTCCCGCTCTCTCTCCCCACAGTCCTTAATGCCTTGAGAGTCTAGAAATCTATTTCCTTCTTAAATATATTCAGTGACATGGCCTCCACAGCTTTCTGTGGTAGAGAATTTCACAGGTTCACCACCCTCTGAATGAAATTGTTTCTCCTCATCTTAGTCCGAAACGGTCTATCCCACATCCTGAAACTGACACCTCATTCTAAACTCCCCAGGCTAGAGGAAACATCACCACTGATCCATTCTATCCAGCCCTGACAGAATTTCATATGTTTCAATAAGATCGCCTCTTATTCTTCTGAACTTCAGTGAATACAGGCCTAGTCAAGCCAATCCCTCATCAAATGACAATCCTGCCATCCCAAGAATCAGTCTGGCATACCTTCACTGCATTCTATGGCAAGTATATGCTTTCTTAGATAAGGAGAGCAAAACCACACGCAATACTCCAGGTGTGGTCTCGTCAAGGCCCTGTAAAACTGCAGGAAGACATCCTTGCTCCTGTACTCAAGCCCTCTTGCAATGAAGGCTAACAAAGCATTTGCCTTCTTAACTGCTTGCTGCACCTGCATGCTTACTTTCTGTGACTGGTGTACTAGGACACCCCCAGGTCCCTTTGTATGTCAATATTTTGCAATCTATCACCATTTAGGTAGTACCGTCATTCTGTTTTTCCATCCAGAGTGGATAACTTAACACTTATCCATGTTATACTGCAGCTGCCATATATTCGCCCACTCATTCAACTTCTCTAAATCACCTTAAAACTCTTAACAGCCTCTTCACCACTCACATTCCAACCAAGTTTTGTATCATCAGCAAATTTGAAAATATTGCATTTGGTTCCCTCATCCAAATTATTGACGTATATTGTGAATAACTGGGCCCTAAGCACTGATCCCTGCCGGGACCCCACTAGTCACTACCTGCCAGTGTAAAAATTATCTATTTATTCCTAGTCTGTTTCTTGTCAGCAAACTAATTCTCAGTCCATGTCAATATATTACCCCAATCCTATGTGCTTTAATTTTGCACACTAACCTCTTAGGTGGGACATCATCAAAAGCTTGCTGAAAATCCAAATGTACCACACCCATTGGTTCTTCCATATTTATTCTGCTAGTGACATCCACAAAAATCTCCACATGGTTTGTCAAACATGGTTTCCCTTTCATAAAGCCATGTTGACTTTGAGTCTAATCTAGTTGATATTTTCTAAGTGTTCTGCTATCACGTCCTTTATAATAGACAAGCATTTTCCCTACTACTTCCCTACATACTGATGTTAGGCTAACTGGTCAGTAATTCCCCCTTTTCTCCCTCCCTCATTCTTTTTTAAAAAGTGAGATTGCATTTGCCATCCTTTAATGGGCAGGAACTGTTCCAGATATACAGAATTTTAGGAGTGAGTTGACAACCAACGCATCCACTATTTTAACCTCCTTTAGTACCCTTGGGGTATAGATTGTCAAGCCCTAGGTGTAGAAAAATCAGTCAGAGCTCTCTCACCTAACTGCTATTCAATGACACATACTCAAATCCTTCTGTATGAATCTCCATAATGGCTAAACTAGATTGGATTTCCAGGTTAAACAGTTGAAAGTCATAAAAACATATGACTGTTTTTATATCAATGAAAACCACGATAGGAAAGTTTAATTTTGATAATTATTTAGAATTAGTTTATAGTTTAGTTATTGGCATTAGTCAAGTGATCAAACTATGTCAACCCACTATGATTTTATGCTGAATTCTGAGACACTAGCTCATCACACTCAAACTTGACAAGGGAGAAAAACATATGGCCCATAAGCCAATGATACAAGACATCAAAGTTGAACAATTACTGGCGTGGAATCATACATCTCCCTAGCAATTGAAATGATCAGTTGCAAGGACTATTGTGCAAAGAAAAACAAGTGCTTAAACATTCAGCCTTGTGCATTAAATTAGTGCAATTTAACTTGTGATGTTTAAAAGCAGTCACTTTATTTCACAATATGTAACAACCTTTGATTTTGTAAGTTTAGAATTCTGTAACACTATAGTTCTTTTAAATTTTAATATGGATTAGTGGAATGTGTTGTGTTATATTTAGCACACCAATTACTTTCAAGCATTGATTTCATATGTAATTTCTGTAACTTTGCAAGCTTAGTATTTTCAATTGACTTATATGACAGATACAACAAAAAGCACACTCTATTAAAGTTACAAGACAAATGCTTGGGGTGGACCAGGCAAACGCAAATCCATTCCTTGCTTGCTCTAAAAACCAAATTCAAAAACCAATTGAATCCAATTCAAGGTCCCCCACAAGAAAGATAAACAAAATCGAAGCTGACAAATAAGGCTTTGAACCCTATCTTGGGCTTAGTCAGACACTTTGAGGGATGGGGGAATGGGTGATGAGGTGGAGCTGGAAGACTCAAGCGGAGGCCATTTTGCGGGTTGCGCCGTGAGTCTCTGGCAGCCGGATTTGCGTCACAGTCAGCTCTGCGCCGGAAATGTACTCCCCCCCTCCCCCCCCCACCACCGCTTGCCAGGGGTGTTTACTCCAGCAGAGTTTACTATAGCTCCCCACTTGCAGGGAGCTGGTGGTCCAACCCTACTGGAGTGAAGGAGGGCGGGCCATTAAGGCCCCCTAGAGGGTCAAGAGCCAGGTGGGTGCCCTCTGGGTATTGTCACCTTGGTAATGCCAGCTTGGGTCCACTGGCACAGCTGAAGGGGCAAAGTGGCAATTGCAGGGGCCACCTTGGCACTGCCCACCAGGCACCGGGCAATGCCATGGGTTGGGGCCTACTGGGAGGGTGGCCTGGACACATCCGGGAGGCCAGTTATCAGGCCATGGGGGGTTGGGTCAGAGGGCTCACCAGCAATCGATAGGCCAACAGTGCAGGGTTATTGCACATGCACTGGTCTTGGCACTGACAGATTGGCGCATGCGCAGTGGCCTGCTCAGCGCTATGCTGCCAGGCTCACCAGCAGAATAGGCCCCACCCCCTGCTTTTTTGCGTGATTCACGTATGTGCACTCTGCAGTGCACAGAGTGTGGGAACTTTTTTTGAAACTCCCACCGAAACAACCAACGGGATTTACTCCAGTTTTTACACAAAGTTTTTTTTTTGGAAGAATTGCCCCCCTTAATCTTAGCCAAAAGACTGAGAACACACTATGGCAAAGCAGTTCTCTCAGCAAAAACACATTGATAAGCAGCTGTTTTAATGAAGCCCTGCAGGACATACTGATAATAAATCAATTAGATATCTGGACAGATGAATCCTTGTTCCCAAACATCATATGCTGTCTTATCTCAAATAAAAGCAGACATTCAAACCATTCCCTCCTATATTCTATACATAACACTATATGCACTATCTTTGTCATCTTCTTTATTAGTTTTAAGGTTATAAGCAACCTTACCACTCTATCCTTTGTTTTAAAAGGAAAGTTACTCATTCCAAATAACCACAGAGATAGATAACATCACCCAAAATGACCTCTAGAAAGTCACTGATAAGCCTGATGTAATACCAATTAAATGAAGTCTGAGACAATGAGCTCAAGATATCAATCATGAGGGAATTACAGCATATTTCCGCTATCTGAAACACATGGGCAAAGATGATATCATGAAACATCTTAACAAGTACGTAAAGTAACAAACTAACTTTAATGATGAGGGAGGTCCCACAAGTAATTGACATCTTAAGAGGACCAATTAGGGCTCAATGGGAAATGACATCATTTGATGACCATCATTCTCAAGAAACCAATTAGAAAGGTTCCAGTGGATTGGAAAAATGCTAATGTAATACCCTTATTCAAAAAGGGAGACAAAATGTGGGAAATTGCAGGCCAGTTAGTTTAACATCTGTTGTTGGGAAAGTGCTAGAATCAATTATCAAGGAAGCAATATCAGGACATTTGAAAAGTCAAAACGCTCCATCAGAGTCCGCATGATTTTATGAAAGACAAATCATGTCTGACTAATTTGCTAGAGTTCTTTGAAGATGTAAAAAGCAAAATGGATAATGGGGGTCCTGTAGATGTAGTATATCTGGACTTCTGGATGGCATCTGAAAGGTTAATTCACAAGGTTAGATCACATAGGATTAGGGTAATTTATTAGCTTGGATAGATGACTGGCTGATGGACAGATGACAGACAGTCAGGATTTTAAAAAATTTTCTTGATGGCAGGAAGTAACTAGTGGGGTGCAACAGGGTTCGGTCCTTGGGCCCCAGCTATTTACAATCTATATTAATGACGTGGATATAGGGTTTGTGGTGATATAAACAGGGCCTAGTTTTAAAGCTGATAAAATTGGATATCCTAAATTAAAGAATTGGGCATATTAAAATCAAACACAGTCAAACCTCAGGCAGGCCAATTGTACAATACACAAACGTGTCTGTGACTGACCCATCAACCACCCATCAAAAGGTCATTACAATCTATCGAGACTTAGCAGGAGATCATTACACCTCATTGAAATGCACTGGCCTATTGTTAGAAGCCCAGATCGGGCCAGACTTTCTGTCACCAAGAGTTCCTGTTGATACCTTAACTGATAACAAGTTCAACAACATGGAGCTGGACACCTGGGGGCGGACCCTGGTGTCCTGTCAGGCAGACATCAAGAAACCCACTGGGTATTGGAACCCCCCTGCTGGAACCTCATTGGCCGGAAGCCAGAGAAGTTTCTGGAAAGGCAAGCAGGCTGGGGGATAAAGGGACACACTTCGAGTCACACAGGAGCGAAGACTCGAGAGGGGAGACGGCAGTGACCATTTGGAAGACTGACCAGAGAAGGAAGAAGCTGCCATTGAGACTCACCTTCGTGAAGACGGACCAGAGGGACTCAGAGAATCAAGCCTGCAGTTCAACCAAACCATCTTTACGGGTAGTATATTTGAATCTGGGGTATTCTCTTGTTTTATGTGGGTAATTTGAGGGTTAATAGTGTTATTATTAATAAACTTGTTGAACCTTTACTTGAGTTTGTCCATCTTGCAAATAAGGACACCGGGGTAAAACCTTAGAGTAAGCAAACTGGTCGAAAGTATCTGAGAATGAACAGGTACAACAGGTTAGAAGGCTCTATAGCCAAATTTGCAAATGACACAAAAATAGGCGGTACAATAAGTTGCAATGAGGAAATAAGAACCTTACAAATGGATATGGATAGGTTAGGAGAGTGGGCCAAAATGTGGCAGATGGAGTTTAGCGTGAGGTCATGAATTTTGATCAGAAAAATGGGAAGGCGACTTATTATCTAAATGGGGAGAGACTTGCGGGGTATTCCAGTGCAGTGGGATCTTGGTATCCTCATTCATGAGTCACGGAAAACTAGCATGCAGGTACAACAGACAATAAAGAAAGTGAATGGAATGTTGGCATTTATGGCTAAAGGAATAGAATATAAAGGTGAGATAATATAAAGGTTGTTGCAACTATACAAGGCATTGGTGAGACCGCACATGGAGTATTGGGCACAGTTTTGTTCCCCTTATTTGAGGAAAGATGTCGTGGTATTGGAGGCAGTTCAGAGGAGGTTCAATAGATTGATTCCAGAGATGAGGGGTTTGTCGTATGAAGAGAGGTTGAACAGTTTAGGCCTATACTCTCTTGAATTTAGAAGAATGAGGGGAGGTCAAATTGAGGTACACAAGGTGATAAAAGATATGGATAAAGTAGACGTGGCGCAGATGCTTCCTCTTGTGGGGCATTCTAGGATGAGAGAATAAGTAGCAGCAAATTTAAAACAGAATTAAGAAGAAACTACTTCTCCCAAAGGGTTGTGAATCTGTGGAATTTGCTACCCCGAAGTGCGATGGATGCTGGGACAGTGAGTAAATTTAAAGGAGGAGTTAGATAGATTTTTAATTGGTAATGGGTTGAAGGGTTATGGGGGGCAAGGCAGGAAAATGGGGATGAGGAGCATATCAGCCATGATTGAATGGCGGAGCAGACTCGATGGGCTGAATGGCCTAATTCTGCTCCTATATCTTATGAATGTATTCACACCTTGTGCAGCAAGAGGGTGTTGTCCACAGGGAAGCAGAAGTTAATGGGAGAGTACAGAAAACAAGTATCAACTTGCACCCAAGGGCCATAGTATACTAGTAAGTCCTGCCCTGTTTTTGTTTAGCATTAATTTACAACTTTAAAAACTTCCTGAGTTATTTCACCCAACTGTCTCCTGGTGTCTATATAGTTATGAACACAATTGAAGTTCAAATAGTACCTAGAACTTATGCCACTTGGCAAAGTACTGAAGTACTATCCCAACATCGTGGAATTGTGATATATCTTTAAAATGAGATCTTCAAAAGGAAGGAAGGGATGAGTAAAAAAAGCACATTTTTAAGAAAATAGTTAAACAAGTAGAATTCAATTGTTTTATTTTTTAACATCTAGACTTAGAGGCTCTCACATCCCAGGAACAGAGACAGGATCATAAGAAAACAAATGAACAGTGAGAAAAGCTATTTATCCAATGAAAGCATGTTCCTCTAGCAGTACAGCTCACTCCGCAAAGTATTCAACTGATTGGAATGCTCTTAAATGACAAACATTTCCAATTTGTCTAAAGTTTATTTTTTACAAATTTGTATTTATTTCTTTTTGTTCCACCAGCCTAGCTGACTCTAAAATAATATTCAGTACATGTTTCACTTCAATAACATCACCGCTTTTTAGCTTCAGACATGAAAGGGAATTTTACAGTCCCACTCATTGGTGGGGTTTTCCAGTCCTGCTGAAATCAATGGAATTTTAAACGACTCGCCACATTTTCTGATCCCGCTTCCACCACAACATGACTATATTCCATGCATGGAATTTAAACTTCTACAATCCTACACAGGATTCAAAACTTATTATCTTTGGAATCATTTGTGATGCTTTTCTTTTTATCCTTTTCAATTAATGTGTTCCTGGTTTGAAATGTGGCAGTCAAATTTACATATGGCATTCCAAGAGAAGCCTGACCAGTTCTTTGAAAGCCTCAGCATAACTTTTGTTATTGCTACACACCTCAATCTATTTGTTCATCTAATTACTTCTCCACAAGTCTTGACACTGAAGAGGTGACTTCTTTTAAACCTGCAGGACCAAGTTGGTTTGGAAGCAGTGGGGAGGGTAAAGACACAGAAATTGACAATGTGTTGAGAAGCAGGCCAAATCCCTTCAGGAGACGCACTTGGTCAATTTCAATATGTTAATTGGTCAAGTAGAAAAATATTAACATGAATTTAACTGCAGCGGTTTCCCAGACTTCATTAAGGCAAAAAACACAGCCATTGAGGGGGCTGAAGACAAGTCAGGGAAATATGTCAATATGTATTTTTCTTAGCCAATTGTGTTCAAAGTGTTTGCTTGTAGCACTTGCAACGTGAGATTTCTCTTACAACCTCTGATCCCCACTTTGGGGCTGTGATTGCTCAAATAAGCCTGGTTACTGAACTTGCTGTTTTACTTTGGAGCTCAGATGAGTCAACTGCACAGGAGGAAGTACTAAACATCCAAAGGGTCTCAGGTGGTCTTTACTGTTGGAGTTGGGGACTTCCGGGGGCCGCCATCTTGGACGCAGCCGACCGCATGCGAGACAGGGGAGCCGCCATCTTGGACGCCGGCTGATGACTCTTCGGGATCTACGATGGCAGCGATCCAACTGGACCAGTCTCGTCCACATCAGTTCGCCAGGTCTATGATGGACATACAGGTAAACGGCCATGCGGGAAATTGTTTGTTTGACAGCGGGAGTACGGAGAGCTTTATCCACCCCGATACTGTGCGTCGCTATGCCCTTTTGGTACGGCCAGTCAAACAAACCATTTCCTTGGCCTCAAAGTCCCGCTCCGTGGATGTCATGGGGTACTGTGTGGCGACTCTTGCGGTTCGGGGGACCGATTACGCAAATTTTAAGCTCCTGGTGCTCCCACACCTCTGCGCTCCCGTACTCTTAGGCCTCGATTTCATGACACATCTTAAGAGTGTCACGCTACAGTACAATGGGCCCCTTTCCCCGATCTCGGTCTGCAACCCTCAGTTCCTGGACTACCCACCGCACACTACCTGCGGCCTTTCGCCCCTCCAAGTCACCCCCCCACCGCTATTCGAACACTTCACCCCCGAGTGTAAGCCCATTGCCACTAAGAGCAGACGGTGCAGTGCGGGGGACAGGACCTTCATTAGGTCCGAGGTCCAGCGGCTTCTGAAGGAAGAGATCATCGAGGCGAGCACCAGCCCTTGGAGAGCGCAGGTGGTAGTGGTCAAAACTGGGGAGAAACACCGGATGGTCATCGATTATAGTCAGACCATCAACCAGTACACGCAGCTGGATGCGTATCCCCTTCCGCGCACATCTGACATGGTCAATCGGATTGCGCAATACCGGGTGTTCTCCACGATCGACCTCAAATCGACCTACCACCAGCTCCCGATCCACCCGGAGGACCGCAAATATACAGCTTTCGAGGCGGATGGCCGCCTCTACCACTTTCTTAGGGTTCCCTTCAGCGTCACAAATGGGGTCTCGGTCTTCCAGCGCGAAATGGACCGAATGGTGGACCGCTATGGGCTACCTTTCCATACCTGGATAACGTCACCATCTGCAGCCGTGATCAGCAGGACCACGACGCCAACCTTAACAAATTCCTCCGCACGGCCGCTCTCCTAAATCTGACCTATAATAAGGAGAAGTGTGTCTTCCGCACTCACTGCCTCGCCATCCTGGGATATGTGGTGGAAAATGGGGTCATCGGCCCCGATCCCGACCGCATGCGCCCCCTTATGGAACTTCCCCTCCCGACCACGCTTAAAGCACTGAGGAGATGCCTGGGCTTCTTCTCATACTACGCCCAGTGGGTCCCTAATTACGCGGATAAGGCCCGTCCGCTTATCAAATCCACCCTTTTTCCCCTGTCGGAAGAGGCCCGCTCAGCCTTCAACCGCATCAAGGCGGACATCGAAAAGGCCACGATGCACGCTGTGGACGAGTCAATCCCCTTTCAGGTGGAGAGTGATGCGTCTGACTTCGCCCTGGCCGCCACCCTCAACCAGGCAGGCAGACCCGTAGCCTTCTTCTCACGAACCCTTCAGGGCTCGGAAAACCGACACTCCTCAGTCGAGAAGGAGGCTCAGGCCATCGTCGAAACAGTGCGACACTGGTGCCACTACCTAGCTGGCCGACGGTTCACCTTGCTCACGGACCAACGTTCAGTGACTTTCATGTTCAACAACGCGCAGAGGGGCAAGATTAAGAATGATAAGATACTGAGGTGGAGGATTGAGCTCTCCACCTACAATTACGATATCTTATACCGGCCCGGGAAGCTCAATGAGCCTCCAGATGCCCTGTCTCGCGGAACATGTCCTAGCGTACAGGTGAACCAACTACAGACTCTCCACAATGACCTCTGTCACCCGGGGGTCACCAGGCTCTACCATTTTATTAAAGCCCGTAATCTGCCCTATTCTGTTGAGGACGTCCGGTCTATAACCAGACACTGTCCGGTCTGCGCAGAATGTAAGCCGCACTTCTATCGGCCGGACCGGGCACATCTCATAAAAGCCACCCGCCCCTTTGAACGCCTCAGCGTCGATTGCAAAGGGCCCCTGCCTTCTTCTGACTGCAACATCTATTTCCTCAACGTGATAGATGGGTACTCCCGATTCCCCTTTGCCATCCCCTGCTCGGACATGACCTCAACCACGGTCGTCAAGGCCCTGCACGGCCTCTTCACCCTGTTCGGGTACCCCAACTATATCCACAGCGACCGGGGATCCTCATTCATGAGCGATGAGCTGCGTCAGTACCTGCTCTCCAAGGGCATAGCCTCAAGTAGGACTACCAGCTACAACCCCAGGGGTAACAGACAGGTGGAGAGGGAGAACGCAACAGTCTGGAAGGCCGTTCTACTAGCGCTACGGTCTAAAGGCCTTCCAGTCTCCCGCTGGCAGGAAGTCCTCCCCAATGCACTACATTCAATTCGGTCCCTCCTGTGTACAGCCACCAACGCCACCCCCCACGAGCGGATGTTTGCTTTCCCGAGGAAGTCCTCCTCGGGAATCGCATTACCGTCATGACTGGCGTACCCAGGCCCAGTTCTGCTCCGGAGGCATGTACGACCCCATAAGTCGGATCCCCTAGTTGAAAAAGTCCAGCTCCTCCACGCCAACCCCCAATATGCCTATGTGGCATACCACGATGGGCAGGAGGACACGGTCTCTATCCGGGACCTGGCGCCTCCAGGTGCCCCAGAGCCCACTACGACCCCTCACCCCACATCCCTAAACCCCTCTGTTCAGGTAGCACCAGGTCCGCTTACATCTTTGCCTATTGTACGCAGCTCGCCTGAACCCCCGGAGTCACCACGCAGGATCAGACCAGAAGGGACGACGGCGGATTCGAGCGGCTCCGCCCTGCCACCGGCAGCAACCCCCCAACCGGTACTGCGGCGGTCACAACGACTAGTCAAGCCGCCCGACAGGCTGAACCTGTGAAGGGACGATGCCTCACCTCAACTTGTGACTTTTCTATGTATATATACTCCTGTACATATGGTTCCACCCACCCCGCCGGACTCTTTTTTAAAGGAGGGGTGAATGTGGTGAACCACTGTTACCACATGTATGTGCCTGGACACACCCATACTGCACCTGGCCCGAGACTCCTCCCTTTCCACCTGAGACCCCACCCTTTCCACCCAGAGTGGGGTATAAAGGTGATGGTCCCTCCTCCTTGCCTCAGTCCAGACCAGGCCAGCGACAAGGGTATGCTCCTGTTCTCTGTGAATAAAAGCCTATTAGTTTTCCCTCACTCTCAGAAGTCTTCGTGTCGTAATTGATAGTGCATCACTGGTGACAGAATTAAATATCACACAGCCACATGGCATACCACATTCACTAAAGCGGACAATGTCAGCAGCCAGTGAAATATAATTTTGTATAATCACTTAAAATAATATCACCTTGTCAGCTCAAATTTACATATTTTAATATTCCACTGGGCCTTACAGGAGGAGAATGAAGAGTCCTCAGAGGAGGTCCCTCAGGGTGAGGCTACAATGTCACAGGACTCAGATGCACTATCCAGTTGCTCGTATTCTTTGGTTTTCACCTGATGATTTGCATATTGCAAGTGAGCAAGAAGAGATGGTAGAGACAGGGACAGCATTCTTTCTTCCAATATGCAATAATTTGCATTTGGCAAATTAAGCTTGATGCTGACATTTAGCTGTTGTCTTAAATAATGTGTGGTTGAGTGTGCAGGGAAGTAGAAAATGGAATTCGATCCAGTAAAAAGAGTGAGGTAATGCATTTGGGGAGGGCAAACAAAGTAAGAGAAAACTGAATAAACAGGAAGATATTGAGAGGGGCTGAGGAAGTGAGAGACCTTGGAGAGCATGTCGACAGGTCCATGAAGGTGGCAAGACAGTTGGACAGGGTGGTCAAGAAAGCATATCAAATTACTGTCCTTTATTGGGTGAGGTATTGAATACAAAAGCAGGCATGTAATGATGTAACTGTATAAAATGCTGGTTAGGCCACAGCTGGAATTTTGTGTACAGTTCTTGTCAACACATTGCAGGAAGGACATAATTACTCTGAAGAGAGTGCAGGGAGATTTACAAGAATGTTGCTATGGTATGGAAATTGCAGCTATGAGAAGATATTGGACAGGCTAGGTTTGTTTTTCTTGGAACAGAGGAGGCTAAGGGGTGACCCTAATTGAGGAATACAAAATAATGAGGGGCCTAGATAGGGGAGACAGGAAAGACTTGTCAATTACCAGGGGTGCATATATTCAAGGTGGTTGGTAAGCGACTGAAAGTTCTGCTTTCAGCCAAGGCACTTGGTTCATCGTTAGTTGCACCCCAAGACTGCTGATTTTGGACTAAGCACGAAGGTGAACATTCAGTGTCTATACGAGATTAATTTAACATTCTCCTTTGTGAATGGTCCATGGCCACATTTCCAAGGGGATCCTCAAGCTTGTCCAGTTGCCCAATAGTTTTGCAGTTCCATAATGCTCTGCTGAATATGCAGACTGCAAATTAACGGTGGGAACAATCATTGCCACTTTGAGGGATCATTGTTGCATGAATGGACATAATTGCTTCACTTGCCTGCATGTCAATAGAGCAGTTGGCTGACCTACCTCAACTTTGGCTCTGGAGCCCTTGGCCTGCAGCCCCTTCCTGCAGTGCTGTCTGGCCCCACCTGTGATGGAGTCTTTGCCATGCAGCACAGTAAAAGCCATCCCTGTCTTAACCCTGGTACAGTTTCTGTGGAGACTTGCCCAAGAAACCCCCTTGAAACCAAGGTGGTGCAGCCTGCGAAGTCTGGTGCTGATTCCCGTGATCACGACGTGATACAAGTTATGCAAACTAACTTTGGAGTCCCAAGAAAAATGCAGCTCACCAACTACACACTGTGGTTAAATCCTGTTGTGAAATATGCCATTCAAACTGTATGCCAATGTGGGTTCTTAATCCAGCATGGAGGGATGATTCCAGCCAGCGGGCATCGTAATTAGATGCTGATTTATGCTAATTATATTCATGACATTTAGTGGCAGTAAAGATGGGCCACCACTGATGGCTGAAGTGCACGATCACTTCCTTGTTTTCTATTGTTGTAAAATCAGCTTTGGGCCATTTAGCTCTCGTTCCCACCATGACATCTGCCTAGCCTTCAGTACTGTTGCTGGAATGTTGTCAAGGCCCATAACCTTTGCAGTATCCAGTGCCTTCGGCCATTTTTTGATACCACATGGAGTGAATCAAATGGGCTGAAGGCTTGCTTCTGTGATGCAGGAGGTCAAGATAGATCATCCACCCAACACCTCTGGTTGAAAATGCTTGAAGAATTATTTTATTATGCTCCAGTGTACCCGAACAGGCGCCGGAGTGTGGCAAGTAGGGGATTTTCACAGTAACTTCATTGCAATGTTAATGTAAACCCAATTGTGCTTAATAAATAAAATATTTCTAGTCTTCAGGTAAAATCATTTAATTATGCAACCTATATTTGTCAAGGGTTTTTTAAAGCCTCTTATATTGTTATTATTCCTAAATGTATTTCCTGAAGTAGCTTATTTTGGCCTTTTCCCGGAATTCCTGCAACACTTATTCATAGTGACAGCTTGAGCTCGTCTCCTTTTGATAAATGGCGATTTTTTTTGAAAAACATGCTCGTAAATAAATGGAAACTTGTTAATGTTTGTAAAAATAATTGATTTTGACTTGCTCTGATCAGTCAATTTAAAACTCACTGCTGTAGCACAGAAAAACATTGCACTTGGCTCATTTGCATGATCATTGTTTTCAGTGTGAAATTCATTTTACAGTATGGCCATTCCCTCACTAGACTATCACACAGAGCTTTACCAAAGCTCCAACCTGTTGGCAGCAAGGGGGGAGCAGTTGTGGAAGAGGGGTGCCGTGGTGTTTCTGCAGATAGAACAAACTGCTGGAGATAGAAATTAAATTTTCTGTACAGCACAATTTGACTCAACTGCCATCCATATATGAGCCAATTGCAGTGGTAAAAAATGTGAACATGCCTGTTCAGCAGATGGCAAGATGCTACTGTTGACATTGAAATATCTTTAGAATCATAGGATCCCTACAGTGCAGAAGAAGGCCATTCAGCCCATCGAGTCTACACCAACAACAATCTCACCCAGGCCCTACTCCCATAACCCCACATATTTACCCCACTGATCCCGCTAACCTACATACCTGGGACACAAGCATGGCCAATCCACCTAACCCGCACTTTGGACTGTGGGAGGAAACCAGAGCACTTGGAGGAAACCCTCGCAGACATGGGGAGAATGTGCAAACTCCGCACAGACAGTGACCCGAGGCCGGAATTGAACCCGGGTCCCTGGAGCTGTCAGGCAGCAGTGCTAACCACTGTGCCACCCCAGTCCATTCATTTCCTCATCTCCCATTTTCTGTTCTGATATGGGAATAATTACAACATGCCTAGGCTCTGAAGCAAGAAGTCCAACAAAATCTCAAGAGTAGGAGACTAAAATAAACAAAATGTTTATTTGCAGCTAGACTTAAGTTTGCATATTGTACAACTCCTGGCTTTACCATTGCCAGCTATTATTTCAACTGAAGGGGCTATTAGCTGGGATACTGGCATATGAGGAATGAAATTAAGTACATTGACAACTATAGAAATCTTTTATTGACAACAATCAATCAAACCTCTAGAGGGTCCAATGTATTCCTAGGCAAAGAATGGCTAAATTATGTGGGCCTTCTGTTTCCTTTTTTGTATATATTCATTCGTGGGACATGGGTGTCGTCGGCTAGCCAGCATTTATTGCCCATCCCTAGTTGTCCGAGGGCATTTGAGAGTCAACCACATTGTTGTGGATCTCGAGTCAGACCAGGTAAGGACAGCAGATTTCCTTCCCTAAAGGTTTAGGGAAGGAAATTTTCCCAGATGGGTTTTTCCAACAATCGACAATGGTTTCATGGTCATCAATAGATTCTTAATTCCAGATATTTTTATTGAATTCAAATTCCACCATCTGCAGTCGTCGGATTCGAACCCCGTCCCCAGAACATAAGACGAGTTTCTGAATTAATAGTCTAACAATAATATCACTAAGCCATCGCCTCCCCTATTGTCCACAGTATATGAAGGGACAAACTACTTTATGACAGAGGTATTTTACATATATTTTTTAAAAAGTGTTTACAGTCTACAAATTATTTTATTACCTTTCTTCTCTCAGGAGAATTGATGAAAAAGGATGAAAACTAATTATACAAAATACTTTATAGCAGTGCAGCAATTAGAAATCAGGATCACAAACATTCACTGTACATTATAGCTAAATTTATTCATGGTGCTTCTCAAAATTGCTTTGTGATATTTGTAATTTTCTCACTTTAATATAGGAATTTTCTTGCAAATTTTCCTCCTGGCTCTCTATATCTGAAGTTGCTGCAGTATAAAGTAAAGCATGGCATGGAGCACCGGCTGGGCTTTGAGTCTGGCAGCAACTGGGCAACATCCTGACAAACCGGAGTGTAAAAGCAGAGCAAGGAGTTGCTCATGTTCCCCAGATACTGCAAAGTTGTTGGCCAGGGTGCAACAACAGAGAGCTACAGCCTCAATTAAATTGGTGGGTTGGAAAGTAGCAACTGCAGATTCATTCAGGTTGAACGTGGAGAAGTGAAGACAAAGTTCAGTCAATACTCCACAGCTTCCTGTTTTGATCACTCGGTAAACCCAACTCATGATAGTTAAATCATTCAGCAAAATTTCAATGCCTCAAGCTTTCTTTTTAAGCATTTGAAGGCAGTCTGCGCAGAGCTGGAATTGGAAGGTGGGGAATTAATACAAACCCAAAGGTTAGGTGGTGTGAGTACAACATGATGCAATGTTGAAATATGTGAAAACGTATCGTACCAAGAGTGTACAATGTTTTCACAGGTGCTCAATTTATTTTCTCAGTTACATTATAAATTTGGATGTGCTGTGGCACAGTGGGCAGTGACCCGTGACCCCATCTTTTGAGCCAGAAGCTCAGGTTTTAAGTCCCACTGTCGGGGGGCATGATGGCCATGGGAGCTGCATTCATAATGTGGACAAACAGGTTGATTATCAACCTACAAATTCTTCCAACACGCCGATGGTAGGTGGCAAGAGAGCGAGAGACTCCTGGTCAGCCATGCTTGATGTGGATTGCTGCCCCTCAGGCTACAGTGTCTGGCTTCAGGCTAGTTATCTATTCCAGGCAAAACTAGCTACAGAAAACAGGCACGAGTATGTTCTTCGCCTGCTTCAGACACCTCTAGATTCAGGAAGGCTTCTAAGTCTATGCTAGAAATTTAACTCGATGGCTACAAAATAAATTTGGAAAAAAATTCTAAATACAAAACTTTAATCTTTTTGATAAATTAGGTTTGAACAAAAATTTGTGTCAGTTGTCTCAAAATTGTATGTATTAGGAGGATGCTGTGAGAACAATTTTCCCACTCCCTTCAGAGTATGTACAAAGTTGCATATACACTAGTGATTTTTGTTCAGCTTTGCTTGCTATGAATTACAAAATATAGTTCTGTAGAAAACTTATATCTTGAAAGACTTAAAAGATGTAAAGTTAAAGGCAAAGCACACAAAATTAGCAAGGATTATTAGTTGAAAAGGTTATAAAGATTAATCATGAGCATTTTAAAATCACACAAAATAGTTTCAATAAAGCAAAACAGGGCAACTTCTCTTTCATGATATTGATGAAAGTGTACCAGTGAGTAAAGATTTTCAAACTCTTACATGCAGGTTGGGATAGCAATTAAGGATTATTGTGAAATTCCTGGTTGCAACTGCTGTGCGTCAAGATTATTTTTTCCCAACTGATCAACAGACAAAGTTTTATTTAAGAAGAAACGATCTTATAATGCAAAAGATTTACCTGAAAGCTCCAAGGCCATGAGAGAAAATAACAAGAGGATATTTTCCAGCACTTTTAAATGGGGCATCCCACTCAGCAGGAACTCTGTACGACCCTACCAAGAAAACAAATGGTTCAACTCCACTGCTGGTGGCTGGAATATTTGGTCAACTTTCCTTGTTATGTTTAATGTAATGGAAAGCAATACCAACCATTCAATTTTGTTTTATGGTTCTCTAACTCAGCATATTGAAATCTTCTATATTCTTATTTTCTACATGAATAAACTAAAGTGGCTTGATTAATGAAGCTTACAAAAAAGAAAAAGAATGTTGGTAATTTGGTGATGGATGTAGAGTGAAACGTGTCCTTTCATAATCCACTTTCCAAATAACTTCAACATGGGGTAGGGGGAGGGCACTAAGATATAGCGTAAGGTTAAGGCATTGTGAGCAGGGGATAGAATTATCACAGGTTACATTCATTCAGTTCATTAGTGTTATGTATTGTTTTGAGTGACAGAGGCAACCACATTATGTTATGTTCCTTGTTTACAACTCTGGTAAACATATAAATCGAGATTTTGTTCCAACGTCCGGAGTGTCCTTCATGTTTTCCATAGGTGCAGGTCTCATCAATGCCTCCTGATAGATAGCAGGGGCAGCAAACTTTAATATAAAATGTTGTGAGGTGACATTGGGGTCACGGGATTGCTTCCTCAAATCTGACGGAGGCGGTGCCCTTGCAATGCGACTGAAGTCAAGCCTTACCAGCCTAGCTGAAGGGGTGCTGAATCAAGGCCTCCCTGAAGGTTCCTCAAGTCTACCTCCAATTCCTCAACTCTGCGTCTGCCCGGTCTGCTCATCAGATCCATCAGTAGAGACGTCCTCCAAGGCCTGACAAGCTCCTTGCTATCCCCCCTTGCCAGTGCCAGATTGTTGTCTGCTGCACTCTGCACAACGATAAGTGGCATGCATTCTGGAAAATTTTGCAGTGCTCCCCTGTTTGGTCCAGGCACAGAACCTAACCTTCAGCCAGTCCAATGGTCCTCTCAGCCATGCCCTTGAGGAGGCACGAGTCCGATTGTACCTCTCTGCTGTTTGGGTGCTGAACGGGGCATTTGTCACCCAGCAGCCAACCATCCAGCTGAGCTAGAGCCACGAATAGCCTTGGCACCTAGCAGTGCTGCAGGATTTATGTATCATGAGAGCTGCCTGTGTTCCATGCAGAATCTGGGTCTCGTGGTCACATATTATCTGCGCATTCATGGAGCGATAACCCTCTCTATTCACAAAGATGCCCGGCTGACCTGCTGGCACACTGATGAAAAGATGGGTGCAGTTTACAGCACCCTGAATGTGGAGGAACCCTGCAATAGTTGCAAAGCCTCTGGTTCATTTAACCTGGCTGGATTTGTCCATCTGATAATGATGAACTGTCCTGACTCGTCTGAATGTGACGAGCTTGACGCAACTGTGGACAGCAGCTTGAAACACTCCACATAGATCCCCCTCTAACCCCCAGAAAGATGTGGATGCAAAACGATTGAAGGCTAATGTGACCTTCAGAGCCAGTGGCATTGGGAGCCCACCCACGTAGTTAGAGTTCTCCGGCCCAATGTGGCATGATGATGCCACAGTGCCCCTAGAGAGGCAGAGCCTCCTGTGGCACTGGACCTCAGACATGTTGAGGTGGCTGGGTCACTGCCTGTACACTCTAGCTGCAGGATAGTGGCGTCTTCTGTGGTCCAATCTGCCTTGCTGACCGTGCACCCAGTGTTCCTTCCCCTCCTCCCACAGATCTCTCCCTGTGACGTTGCCTGCGGACAACTGTTCCCCCTCCCTTCTGCCTCAGATGAGGTTTTCCCCAGCGGAGTATGCCATCTCTATCTGCTGCACTGCAGGTGGCACTGTCCCATGCACGGAAGGCTGTGTTTGACAGAAATGAGAGTTGACAGAACTCTATACAAAGGTAACAAAGCAAATACTTCAAAAGAAACAACAGGAAAAGGTATGAAATCTCAGCAATAAAGCAGCAGCATACTCCCACCTTAACCCCTAATAACACATACAGCCAATTCTCCAGCCTCTTTTGATCCCACACTGAGATGAAAAGGGTGAAAAACAGAATGGCTGCCTGCCCATGATGCCTGTGCGATGACTGCTAAATCACAAGGGCAACATAAAATTGCCTACAATTGCCCTTTAATTTCCTGAAGTGACTGATTAATTGGCAGTAGGCATGTTTCTGACTTTGGTGCTGCCTGTAGTATCACAAGAGTACGTGATGTTGTCGAGACACACATCTGATGTGTTCTCGTGAGATTTTATACTCCTCCAGCTTGGATATGTATCTGCTACTACCATGAAAATTTCTGGCCCAAGTCTCAAACCAATTATTTTTCAGATACAATGTTTCTAATGCAATGTGATAAGAAATTAAATGTTGTAAACTGAACTAAAAGTAGTTTTAAAAAAAGACAATAGTTGTTTTCAGCTAATTCAGACCAAAGTCACCAAACAGATTCATCCTAAATTGATGTCCATTGTTCACCTACTTCATGTTAAGTTAAGAAATGCCAATTAATTCTAAGGTTTGATATGCAATGTCAAAACAAGGAGAAAAAGGAACATTTCTTACCGTACAAATGGCTTAAAGCATGATCAACAAGTTTTCTGTTATATTTCAGAAAATCAGCAAGCCCGTAGTAATATTCATGTCTGGGAATCCATAGTGGCTGCTGTTGCTTCCCACCTTGCTCACAAGGGTAATACAAGCGTAAAAAACTTCCCTGTTGAAAAAATACACATATCATTAAAAAAATACTAACTCGGGATTCTAAAAGTAAACTAAATATTTAAACATCAATTAAATATTTTCAGCAACAGGTAAAAAAAAACAAATTAACAGGTCTATTCATGCAGATCCAGCTGACTTTTATTTGAAAGAATAGTATCTTTTTTTTTCCCTTTTCAAAGTATGGAAGGTTCACCACCTCTATTAAATTGACTTAGGAATTATTAATTCATCTGTTTTCCTATTGCCCTGTCTGCCTATTATATATTTAATGTTATCCTGAGCTTTAAGGTTAACATTAGGTAATGTTGAGGAAAAGGTGCAAATAAAGCACTCCATTCATAAATGGTTATATAGATATCATCATATCCCATTACAAAACATTACATTAAAAAATAAAGCACGTTATAGGCTACCGTTTTCCACTTTTAATGCAGTATTTCCAGTTGTATAGCATTCCATAAATCTTGACTGACCACTTATCTGAATACTCTATGACTTCAAAAATAATAATTCAGAATGCTTAGGCAGAGACAAAGAAGAATTCAGCGAGGTGTGTGAAGGTGTTTTGATAGATGTGGGCTGTAACTTATGATGTGGAGATGCCAGCGTTGGACTGGGGTAAACACAGTAAGAAGTTTAACAACACCAGGTTAAAGTCCAACAGGTTTATTTGGTAGCAAAAGCCACACAAGCTTTCGAAGCTCTAAGCCCCTTCTTCAGGTCAGTGGGAATTCTGTTCACAAACAGAGTTTATAAAGACACAGACTCAATTTACATGAATAATGGTTGGAATGCGAATACTTACAACTAATCAAGTCTTTAAGAAACAAAACAATGGGAGTGGAGAGAGCATCAAGACAGGCTAAAAAGATGTGTATTGTCTCCAGACAAGACAGCCAGTGAAACTCTGCAGGTCCACGCAACTGTGGGCGTTACAAATAGTGTGACATGAACCCAATATCCCGGTTGAGGCCGTCCTCGTGTGTGCGGAACTTGGCTATCAGTTTCTGCTCAGCGACTCTGCGCTGTCGTGTGTTGCGAAGGCCGCCTTGGAGAACGCTTACCCGAATATCAGAGGCCGAATGCCCGTGACCGCTGAAGTGCTCCCCAACAGGAAGAGAACAGTCTTGCCTGGTGACTGTCGAGCGGTGTTCATTCATCCGTTGTCGCAGCGTCTGCATAGTTTCCCCAATGTACCATGCCTCGGGACATCCTTTCTTGCAACGTATCAGGTAGACAACGTTGGGGAGCACTTCAGCGGTCACGGGCATTCGGCCTCTGATATTCGGGTAAGCGTTCTCCAAGGCGGCCTTCGCGACACACGACTGCGCAGAGTCGCTGAGCAGAAACTGATAGCCAAGTTCCGCACACACGAGGACGGCCTCAACCGGGATATTGGGTTCATGTCACACTATTTGTAACGCCCACAGTTGCGTGGACCTGCAGAGTTTCACTGGCTGTCTTGTCTGGAGACAATACACATCTTTTTAGCCTGTCTTGATGCTCTCTCCACTCCCATTGTTTTGTTTCTTAAAGACTTGATTAGTTGTAAGTATTCGCATTCCAACCATTATTCATGTAAATTGAGTCTGTGTCTTTATAAACTCTGTTTGTGAACAGAATTCCCACTCACCTGAAGAAGGGGCTTAGAGCTTCGAAAGCTTGTGTGGCTTTTGCTACCAAATAAACCTGTTGGACTTTAACCTGGTGTTGTTAAACTTCTGGCTGTAACTTAGTCAGTGATTTTAATATGCAAGGCCTTTTGAGCAATTGTAGACTGAAGTAATTAACTTAATCTTTTGTCACAATTAGGCTTACATTCACACTGCAAGGAAGTTACTGTGAAAATCCCCTAGTCGCCACACCCTGGCGCCTGTTCGGGTACACTGAGGGAGAATGGCTAATGCACCTAATTAGCATGTCTTTCAGACTGTGGGAGGAAGTCGGAGAACCTGGAGGAAACCCACGCAGACACAGGGGGAACATGCAGACTCTGCACAGACGGTGACCCAAACTGGGAATCAAACCCAGGTCCCTGGCGCTGTGAGGCAGCAGTGCTAACCACTCCACCATGATTTTAAGATACAACTGATTGCTCAGTCTCAATAAATGGTTGACTCTGATTGGGACAAGTGTTGCTGTGGAGAATGCACCAAAGAACAATTATCCCCCCAAAAGCTTTTGTTTAAATTCAGATGAGGGGAGTCAACTTGAATGGCATTTATATTTGGTTCCCCCCATGGTTCACAACTCTGGGATACTGTGAACTACATTTGCTAACAGAACGAGCCCAACTTCATCAAAAATTTCAGCGAGTTTGAAATGCCCACTCTCCCATACTAGAGCCAGCAAAGACAGGAATCTTGTGTATGGGATCGCCACCTTTACCCTTATCCCACACTGGCAAAAATTTCCAGAAACAGGAATGCGGACAAGAATCCCAGAATCAGGTTCTGCCTCCGTTTTTAAAAACCTCCTGACTAGGCCAGACTCGATGGGAGGGATCTTGAGCCCACGCTTTCCATGTGCGGGATCATCGGTGGGGGCTCAAGATCCAGCAAAACTACCAGGTTGGAGAGAAAACAGGCCAGTGGAGCTGGAGAATTCCACGCCAGCTTTCTCACCGGAACTGACCCTTCGCTAAATTCTCGTAAGATTCCACCCCATGAAAATCCAGCCCCTGTACTGTCTCCATCTCTTTTTCCTAACCTAAAAGATGACTGCAAGTATTCCTTTACTCCAAAACATTTAGGAGTTTCCACATCATGCAGGTAGCATACACCACTGCATTTAGCTACTCTCCCCATACAAAAGTATTTTCATTTGGGAGCTTTAATCTTTTAAGTATAATTTCAGGCAAACTGCACCAAAAGCCTCAACTCCATGTTCTCCTCATCTCTCTTTGCTCAAGTTTAATGCCTCACTAGTGAACTAGTGGGGGACAGCACGGTGGCACAGTGGTTAGCACTGCTGCCTCAGTGCCAGGGACCCAGGTTTGGTTCCAGCCTGTCTGTGTGGAGTTTGCACATTCTCCCTGTGTCTGCGTGGGTTTCTTCCAGTCTTCCGGTTTTCTTCCACAGTCCAAAGATGTGCAGGTTAAGTGGATTAGCCATGTTAAAATTGTCCCTTAATGTCCAAAGATAAGTAGGTTAGGTGGATTAGCCATGGTAAATGAGCAGGGTTAAGAGCCTGAGTAAAATGTTCTTTCGGAGAGTCAGTGCAGACTTAATGGGCCAAATGGCTTCCTTCTGCACTGTAGAGATTTTAACTCATTCTCACCTTAACGTGCACGGTAACTATTCCTTCACTGTCACTGGAACCCCCTTCCTAACAGCAGATGTAACTACACCAGGCGGACTGCAGCTATTCAAAAGTGTGGCTCAACATCTTCTCAATCCAATTAGGGATGGGCACATTCCTGACTGCCGGTAATCATAATTCTCACAACTGTTGCCAGCTGATTTACGTTTTGCATGTTGCTCACCTGAATTGTGTGATCATCCATCAAATCAATACATCCAACAAGATTTGGTCCCTTTCCACCAGGAATCCCAAGACAATGACTGCCACTGTTCCCCATATTCTGCTTGACTATATACCTGTAAAACAAAAAAAGTTTTTTTAATTGAATCTACTGTTTTCCATCAATGCCCTGCCAACATTGTGAAGCAATATGTGTTCTGACCTACCACTTCTGCAAAATTGTATGTTGGAATTAGTTTGCTGAGATTCAATTTTATCATTACTAAGCATAATTATTAAAAGGCAATTCTCCCCACAGTTGCTTATATCTCACTTAGAAGGCCAATTCTCTAATTACGTATGATATTAAGGGTTCCAATGTCATATTTAAAAAGTTTAAAACAATTGCTGTTGATTTGAGAAATTTGTTTTTTTTAAAAAAAGGTTAAAAGAGACATGCCAGCAATCAAACAAAAGCAAAACATTCTTGGAATACCCAGCACACGATAACAATCACAATCTCAGGGAAAGAAAGCTCAACAATAACTGTACAGTTGCGAAAGCCCAACGATCACAGGAAATGTTTGATTAAAAAATTCCCTTCATGAGCTCATAATCATTTAAATTATGACATTTATGTGGTGAACCATTGTTGGTTCCCACCAGGTAGTACTGAGCCATGGTCTGGCCAGTACTATGAGTCTGCAGATATGTTACTGTTGGGGTTAGGGTTGGGCTGTTCTACCTGTTAATATAGTCCTATGGTACACCCCAGTTGGCTCCGCCTCCTGGGAGAGGTATAAAGGTCACTGCTCTGCCTGGTGACCCTTTAGTCTGGGATTGTATATTGTATATAGTAGCTCCGTTATTGTTGGCAATAAAAGCCTTTATTTCCCGGGTACATCCTGCCTCCCGTGTGATTTATCGCGCATCAATTTACATAGCTCATACTTTCCTAAACTGGGAATGAGAACTTCATATTATGTCCCTGGAAGATTTCTGATTGAACTTTGGTGATAAAATGCCAAGAAATATTCAGAAAATCGTCAACAAAAGAGAGCAGGCAGAAGTAATTGGGGCGGAGCTGACTCCTCAACATGGCGACTTACTGAATGAATAGGCTCTCAATCTGGCACTTTCAAAGGCAATACAACTGATGATCGCTAATATTATTAATGTAATTGATGAGAAACTGTCTATTAACACACAATATCAGTTCTCCGACTATAGAACTACAGAATACTAGTAAAAGGCATGATGAAGCGGAGGAGAGAATTGTTACTGTCAGGGCGGCACAGTGGTTAGCACTGCTGCCTCACGAGTCCAGGGACTCGGGTTCGATTCCTGCCTCGGGTCACCGTCTGTGTGGAATTTGCACATTCTCCCCGTGTCTGCGTGGGTTTCTTCTGGGGTGCTTCGGTTTCCTCCCACAATCCAAAGATGTGCAGGTTGGGTGAATTAGTCATGTTAAATTGCCCCTTACTGTCTAAAAAACGTCTATGTTCGATGGAGTAACAATGGTAAACATGTGGCGTTACAGGGATAGGGCAGGGGAAAGAGCCTGGGTAAGATGCTCTGTCAGAGACTCGGTTTGGACTTGATGGGCTTCTTCTGCACTGTAGGAATTCTATTCCAAAATATAACTTCTTTGGTTGAGGCCCACTTACAATCTTTGGAAAAGCAGCTGCATGCTATGTCAGAATTACTTGACAATCTGAAGAACTGAGGCCAGTGGAAAAATGTCCAGATTGTCAGTTTGTCAGAAGGAGCTCCCCAGTGAAATGCCTTGAGAACATTTAGAAATGAAAGCTGGGTGCATTAAGTTAGAAAGGGCACATCCTGTCTCTGAGGCCTAGGGACAATCAATGACCTCAGCTTGAAATTATTTATTTTCATAACTTCTAGGATCAAAGCATATTGGAGGCAGCTAGACGTAATGGGGCTTTACTTTGTGGAAGTCTCTTTCTTCCAAGATTTCTCAGCAGTGATATAACAAAGGCGCAAGGGCTTCGATGAAGTTAGAAGATGGCTAAAGGCCATTGGAATACAATTTACCCAACTGTATCCTGCTACACTGAGGGTGACATTGTCAACTCTAATAAAGACATGGTGGCACAGTGGTTAGCACTGCTACCTGACAGCTCCAGCAACCAGGGGTCGATTCCCGGCTTGGGTCACAATCTGTGTAGAGTTTGCATGTTCTCCCCGTGTCTGCATGGGTTTCCTCCGAGTGCTCCGGTTTCCTCCCACGGTTCGAAAGACATGCAGGTTAGGTGCGTTGGCCATGCTAAATTCTCAGTGCACCCGAACAGGTGCTGGAGTGTGGCGACTGGGGGATTTTCACAGTAACTTCATTGCGGTGTTAATATAAGTCTACTTGTGACACTAATAAATAAATAAACAATTTGGAAAAAGCCATGGCTTTTGTGAACTCGGTGCAAGGCAATAATTTGGAGTAGCAGACTGCAGATCACTAAAATCCATTATAACACCTTCCTGATTTTATGTTAGTATTTATCTTTCTGTATTGGGGTAATCTAGTAATTGAGCAATACAGTAGGTTTTATCCTTAAGATGGCAGGGACTTCCATTTGTCCTTAATGGAAAACATTCCACAGTGTGCTTCTAATCAATCTGTACAGTGTGCAGATTGTTCAGCACTAGGGACATGTAAAAATATCCTTCTGCCTTTCTTTTCATCTGTACCCTTATAGTGGTGGTATATGTTTTATGGTCTCCCTTCCTCTGATCATGATAGACATTAGTAGTGCCATTGCTGAGAGATGGACGAGTGGTTTAAGTCTCAATAGGAGGGGTTAGAATGCAAAAAGGGCATTTTTGGGGCAAACCTCTTTTTTGATGGTGTAATTATGGAAGATTTGTAGGTATAGTCTTACAGGGCCTCACATTTGTTGATGATAACCCCCTTAGAGCTAATGGTGTTGTGCTTTTTATTTTTATTCTGGGGTTAAAGAATCATTAATTGGTTCCTGCAAGGGTTCAGACAAGTCTCACGTTTTAGAAAAAGACTGTATAATGTGTCACTGATGCTTCCAGTAAAGCTGGAGATGGGGGCGGGTGGGGCAGGAGAAATATGTTTTGGTGGATGCCCAAGTGGGGTGAAAAAATCTTTGGCGTGTAAATATTATCTTTGCATCAATATTGGTTACTCTCTTTGGCTGAATAAAAATGGCAGAGGCTATTTTGAAACTTTCTCCTGGAGTGCACGGGGTGGGGAGGGGGGAGATGCATCCTATTATTAAAAGAAAAAAATTCTGTCTTTCCTTACAGAGGAGAAAGTTGACATAGGAAATTGCTTCTCGGCCTTTTGGCTAAGATCAAGTGTAGTTATGCGGATGCTGCACTTGGTTGAGGTCATTGGGTTGCATTTGGGCTTCATATGTAGCAATTTTTAAAAGCGGTGTCTCGGCCTTTTGGCTGGGATGCGGGTGAGATCAAGCCTTGGAGGAGGAATTCTCCGCCTACTCCAATCAGCTTGGCTCATGCAGATCAGGCCCAAGACAGGGTTGAGGATTGCATGCCCTGTCTTGTCAGCCTGGATCGGAAATGTCTCAACTTGTTGAGACTCTGAATTGGACTTGATTTGATTGAATTGGAAAAGTATATTAAAAAAAACTCATCCAGGTGACAAGGAGCTCTTGAAATTGAAGTGAACTGGAAAGGGCTAGTAATTCTTGCCTCATTACTGACCAGTAGCTGAAGGGTTGCGGTTTTAGTTAATAAGAATGTGCTTTCTAGACTGGAAAACTGTGTGATGGATAAGGGGAGGGGGAGAGGTTGGGGGGAGTTGTTACATTGTGACTGTTATGGCACCGTCAAGAGATTTCAGATTTTGTTAGGACAAAAGGTATTTATTGATAAGAGAAACTTAGCTACACGAGGTTTATGCAGCACAAAGGCTGTCCTGGGGCTGAGCCTCAGTTCTACATGCTTACTACATGCTTCCAGGAGTTTCTGCTCTGGTGTGAACACTCACTCTCAGTTTCCCGTAATCCCTCAAGTCAGGTGACCTTCCATTGCTGTTCTGTCTTAAAGAGACAGACACCATATACACAATAGGGGGGTGGAGGTACGTGATTGTTAAGGGGCTGCGAGGGAAAAGCATTTTGATAATCAATGTCTACGACCGCCCTCCACCCCACATTATTCACCTGATTTGTTACTAAAAATTTCAAGGAACTTGCAAAATTAACAACAGGTAACTTCATAGGTGGGGACTTCGACTGTTACCTTAATCCTTTGATGGATAAACTTCCATAACTAGGATTCATCTCACTCAACAGGCAAAAGCATTAGCATCAGTATGCAAGGAAGTGGGTGGGGTACTTGGATTGTTGTTTATCCTAAAGATAAAGTGCGGGATTTTCATAGAACAGTACAGCACAGTACAGGCTCTTCGGCCCACAATGTTGTGCCGAACCTTTTCCAAACCAAGATCAAGCTATCCCACTCCCTATCATTCTAGTGTGCTCCATGTGCCTATCCAATAACCGCTTGAAATTTCCTAAAGCGTCCGACTCCACTAATCGCAGCAGGCAGTCCATTCCACACCCCAACCACTCTCTGAGTAAAGAACCTACCTCGTACATCCCTCCTATATCTTCCATCATGAACCTTATAGTTATGCCCCCTAGTAACAGCTACATCCACCCGAGGAAATAGTCTCTGAACGTCAGTTCAGCTGTGCTGGTCCTCAAACTAGAAAATCCCACCCGAGTCAACAGACCTTTGCATGGTCCGTCCCTGCCCTCTACGATTTCCCTGGCAGGCGGGTCAGGAAAATTCACCCCAAAGAGTTCACTTTCTCTTCTCCCCAACAATGTAATACTAGAATTGATTCTTTTTTCATGCCATAAACAATATTACATTCAGTGGTCTCCTGCTCCACAGACAGTATCATGATCTCTGATCAAGTTCCTGTCCCCTTTTATTCAAGAGGATTCGTCCTCGGTCTAGATCTTGGGGATTAATGCAGTAGAATGGTCATATGGGAGTGAAATCAGGATATTGACTTCATAGCTCTTTTTCATACAAAGAAAAGTGGAAATTTGGAACTCACCCACCATAAGGTCTGTGGGATACTGGGCCAATTGAAATGTTCAGGAGAGAGGTTGATAGAATTTTGTTAGGCAGTGGTAAGGGAAGTCAGTGGAGTTCAGGTACAGATTCAACATGATTTAATTTAATGTCAGTCTTGAGTAGCTCATTGGCTAACTACTGTTCCTACCATTCTTTGTCTGACTGTTTCTACGACACATCTACCAAAACCCTTTGCTGCTTATTTACATATCTGGACCTTCCACGTGCAAACAATAAGCTTGCACAAGTTTCCTAGATTTACTGGAATAATTGAACAGACGTAGATTGACACTTAAAATATGTGCAACTGATAACTGCAAACTGTACAAGTGAGATTTGAGGTTAATAGCAATTTTCTCTTAAATTCCTACCAAGGCCCACACTAACCTTAACCAAATTGCTTTCAATCTCACTGTATCTGAAGTTTTTTTTAGACTGGCAACACCTAGGCATACATAGCCTTCCCAATGGCAATACCTCTATTGCCTCCTCGGTTCCATAGTATAATTAAGATGAATGAAAATTCATTGGGCGGCACGGTAGCACAGTGGTTAGCACTGCTGCTTCACAGCTCCAGGGACCTGGGTTCGATTTTCGGCTTGGGTCACTGTCTGTGTGGAGTTTGCACATTCTCCTCGTGTCTGCGTGGGTTTCCTCCAGGTGCTCCGGTTTCCTCCCACAGTCCAAAGATGTGCGGGTTAGGTTGATTGGCCATGCTAAAATTGTCCCTTAGTGTCCTGGGATGCGTAGATTAGAGGGATTAGCGGGTTAAATATGTAGGGATATGGGGGTAGGGCCTGGGTGGGATTGTTGTCGGTGCAGACTCGATGGGCCGAATGGCCTCTCTCTGTACTGTAGGGGTTTCTATGATTTCTATGAAAACCAGCAGAGGCAAGCGGCTCGGAGTAAGACATGTCACAAAATAGCAGCCCTTTTGCTACTACCCCTAGTGGAAAACTCCATTGGTCTTGTTTCGATGACAACTATACTATGTTTCAGTGGAGGCAAATGAACTCCACATGAAATTTTGGCATAAGCTCCTGTTAGCCAGATAAGCGCAGATATTGTGTAAATTTCAGAGTATCTGCAGAGGTATGTTCCGGGTCCATTGTGTTCAATTACCATGGTTCCAGTTTGATAAATCACATTTGAAACCAGATTTTTCCATACATCAGTGAACTCCCCTCACCACTCCAAGGAACAAACCCGGAATAATTTGGAATCCGCAGCACATCCTGGCACAACCACTCCCATTTTTACCTGCACTCCCTAAAAATATCTTAAGTGTGCCAAATGTTTGGTATGTACATCACCTATTGAGAAATCACTATATCTCTGTTGCAATAATCATTCCAATATGCAATGCAACACAGCACAATTATATTCTTAAGTGTCAATACAACGTAACAAAGTACCATTCTAGCCACAGAATTTAAATACAGTATTAACCTCTTAACTGCAACTATGCTATGCTTGCAAAACCGCTTCCTGTTCAACATTTCCTCAGTTAGTGAACATTGTAGATCAATGAATTGATACAAAGCACGGCACGGCGGGCAGTGGTTAGCACTGCTGCCTCACAGTGCCAGGAACCCGGGTTGAGTCACTGTCTGTGTGGAGTTTGCACATTCTCCCCGTGTCTGGGTGGGTTTCCTCTGGGTGCTCCGGTTTCCTCCCACAGTCCAAAGATGTGCGGGTTAGGTGCATCGGCCATACTAAATTGCCCCTTAGTATCAGGGGGACTAGCTAGGGAAAATACATGGGGTTATGGGGATAGGGCCTGGGTGGGATTGTGGTCGGTGCAGACTCGATGGGCTGAATGGCCTCCTTCTGCACTGTAAGGATTCTATGATATAATACTCAGCACATAAATACTCAGCACAGTTATCAAGTAACAAGTGAAGATTTATCCCCGAAAAGAGCTTTGAAAAAAATAAACACATTGTAACCAATCCTAAAATAAAAGCAAAATACTGCAGATGTTGGAAATCAGAAATAAAAATGCTGGAAACACTCAGCAGGTCTGGGAGCATCGGAGAGAAGTCTCACAACACCAGGTTAAAGTCCAACAGGTTTATTTGGTAGCAAATACCATAAGCTTTCGGAGCACTGCTCTTTCGTCAGATGGAGTCTGACGAAGGAGCAGTGCTCCGAAAGCTTATGGTATTTGCTACCAAATAAACCTGTTGGACTTTAACCTGGTGTTGTGAGACTTCTTACTGTGTTCACCCCAGTCCAACGCCGGCATCTCCACATCATGAGCATCGGAGAGAAACAGAGTTAATGTTTCCAGTCCATATGGCAGCTCTTATCATAGCATCCCTGCAGTGCAGACGGAGGCCGTTCAGCCCATCAAGTATGCGCCAACAACAATCCCACCCAGGCCCTATCCCCATAACCCCATGTATTTATCCTGCCAATCCCCCTGACACTAAGGGGCAATTTAGCATGGCCAGTTAACCTAACCTGCACATCTTTGGACTGTGGGAGGAAACCAGAGCACCTGGAGGAAACCCACACAGACCCGGGGAGAACATGCAAACTCCACAAAGACAGTCACCCAAAATTGGAATTGAAGCTGAGACCCTGACGCTGAGAGGCAGCAGTGCTAACCAGTGTGCCACCCAGAAGAGGAGTTATATGGACTTGAAACATTAACTCTGTTTCTCTCTCCAGAGATACTGCCAGACCTGCTGTTTTATTTTATTTAATCAATCCCATTGATTATATTAATGAGGTAGGAAGAAGCAGCATTAAAATGAGCCATATATAATTTAATTGTAAATCTAATGCACCCTCATTCTTCAAATGAATAAGTTTTATTTCAAAGACTTTAAATTAAGGATAAGGATACTCCTCCAGTTGATTCCAACTCCATCCATCTTTCTAATCATCCAGTCAACCAAAGACAATAGGCAAAATGTGGATACTGTTATCGTATGCTGTATGATGCATTGCTCAGGAAATTTGATCAGGTTGCAAATGAATGGGGAGAATTCTATCATAGTCAATGAAAAATTTATCCACATCAATATCTGGGGAGGTGGTGGCCTAGTGGTATTATCGTTAGACTATTAAGCCAGAAACTCAGCTAATGTCCTGGGGACCCGAGTTCGAAACCTGCCACAGCAGATGGTGGAATTTGAATTCAATAAAAAATATCCAGAGTTAAGAAATTACTGATCTGGTTCACTAATGTCTTTTAGGGAAGGAACTCTGCCATCCTTACCTGGTCTGACCTACATGTGACTCCAGAGCCACAGCAATGTGGTCGACTTTCAACCGCCCTCTTGAATAGCCTGGCCAAGGACAAGTAGGGATTGGCAATAAATGCTAGCCAGCCAGAAACAGCCATGTCCCACTAATGAATATTAAAAAAATAGTTGAAGCAACTGTATTCGAGGTGTTTGCTTAAATAATTGAACAATCTCCTTCAGCAAACGTGCTGGCTCTTCATGGGGATGGGGAAGCAGTAGATGCTCAAATCTCAAGGACCTCAGCTTTTGCCCTCATCTACAGCTCATCATATGCCAGTCTTGTAGATACCCAGCTCAACACAACAATGTATATCATCTTTGGTGCCCTCCGGTCAACTCAACTCTTCTGGTCCCAGTCCTGAGCAACATACTGCCCCCTCTATAAGGAGGGAGATTATAGCAAGACAGTTCTTGGAGAAGATTATCAACCCGAGCCTGATGCTACACAAGGACCTTACTAATCCATCTGCTGCTTGCCTCCCATCTTGCCAGCCTGTATGACTAAGGCCACCATGCCAAGGAACAACAGCAAAGGCAATATGATAGCAAGAATGGAACCAACACGCCAGCATTAAAAACCACTTCCTCATCACAGCTTGCCATGCCAACATTGGGCACTCCTCAACTATTTCCACACTGGCCAAGGCCTTTGTGCAGCAAATCAGCACAGGTGGGGCCTTGTAGCAAACCCAGACTGCCGTTGTGGTGCACCCCAATCAATGTTTCACATCAGTGAAGACTGTCCCCTGAAAAACTTCATCGGAGGCTTCAGAGAGCTTCATTTAGTCACTGCAGGAACTATTGTCTGTCCTTTTCATTGCTGCACACAATTTTTAAAAACACATCAAATCAAAACGTATAACATTAGTTTCCTTCTCAGCATTGGACAATATTTACAGAGTTGATTGTTATCTAGAGTAGATATTATTAGTAACAATTATTGATATTTGAGTTACACCCACAGAATCTAAATAGAAAAAGGAACAGTTCCTATGTTGGGATAATAACCCGATTTGTTTTTTTGAATAAATTTTGGCTAGGAACCAGGGACAACTCACCTGCTCTTCTACAAAAAAAAAGCTGCCATGGAATTTTTTGCATCCACCTGACAGGGCAGATGGAGCTCTGGTTTAATGCCCCTTCCAAAAGACAGTACTTCTGTCATACTCCCTTAGTATTGCACTGAAGTGCCAGCTAGATGGTTGGTGTTCAGCGTGTGACTTGAACCCACAATTCTTTGACTCAGCACTGCGAGTATTAGCAACTGAGCCAAGACTGTCAATTTCCTGACACCAGTTGTTCCAATGGTTTTAATGTCATGTTTAAATTTTACAGTTTCAGATTCATCCTTTCTATTCTCTTTACTCACTTCTACATGTTCTAAGTTGCCTTTTTGTTACCTTCTTTCAAGGCTGAAAATCCCTCATCTTTTCTCATGGCTAACATCAGAAAATTAAGTGGTCCCTAATGTACAACTCAAAACTTCAGTGAAACTTGGAGGTGCAATCAAATAAGGCTACAATAGTGCAAGTCTTGCACTGTACACTGATTTGGCGTGATAGCCAAGTGGGTTTTATTAACAAAAGAAAATCACTGGGGATAATGTGGTTGACACTTAAATGCCCTCTGAAATGGACTAGCAAGCCACTCAGTTCAAGGGCAACTAGGGATGGGCAATAAATGCTGGCCTATATCCATGTCCATGTCCTATGAATGAATAAAAAAGTACTTGAATCCGAGACAAAAACAGAAAATGCTGGAAAACCTCAGTGTGTCTGGCAGCATCTGTGGACATGTGGAGATGTCGGCATTGGACTGGGGTAAACACAGTAAGAAGTCTCACAACACCAGGTTAAAGTCCAACAGATTTATTTGGTAGCAAAAGCCACTAGTTTTCGGAGCGCTGCCCCTTCGTCAGGTAAATGGGCGTTCTCTTCATAAACAGGGCATATAAAGACAAACTCAATTTACAAAATAATGGTTGGAATGCGAGTCTTTACAGGTAAACCTGTAAAGATTACAGATTACCTGTAAAGACTCGCATTCCAACCATTATTTTGTAAATTGAATTTGTGTCTTTATATGCCCTGTTTGTGAACAGAACTCCCACTTACCTGACGAAGGGGCAGCACTCCAAAAGCTAGTGGCTTTTGCTACCAAATAAACCTGTTGGACTTTAACCTGGTGTTGTGAGACTTCTTACAGCATCTGTGGAGACAGAGCAGAACTCAGTTCTTTCCCCACATATGCTGTCAGATCTGCTAAGATTTTCCAGCATGTTCTGTTTTTGTGTTGTGTTTTGCTGACTATTGCCCTGTTTGAACAATGTTAAATGTTGAGTTTACTAACATCTCTAGATTTATTTCAACTTCCCCTTCTCATATTTTAACAACATTCAAAGCATCCATCATGTTTTCCCATTTACTGTTGATTATACAAATCTATATTGAATTCAGTTGAACATCAGTCTGTCCATACCAATTTTATCTAGTTCCTTTTGTAAAGGCTGAAGGTTCAACTGCCTCCTCCTCCTCTCTTGCCTACTTTGGAATGTACACAAACTGGACAAATTTCCATTGAACATTTAAAACCAGGTTGTTAAAGCGCAAAAAAAATTAAACCCAGACACAGGGAGCCCACCCCTCAGTTCCTTCCAGAAAACTCATTCCCTTTAAATCCTTGCTACCACTCTTTGGCAATAAGTATCAACTATCTACCTATCCTTCAGCACAGATAGTTATCCATTTCCTCGGCTTTTAATCTTCAATTCTCTTAAGCATTTTCCTTTTCTAATCCAACACTGCCCTTGTGTCACTAGGCATTCCCAACTGGAGGGGAATATTTACACATTTCAGTTTGAAGCACTCTGCTGCCAAATGCATTTCCCTGCACAGCAAAAACTGATAGCCAAGTTCCGCACACACGAGGACGGCCTCAACCGGGATATTGGGTTCATGTCACACTATTTGTAACTCCCACAGTTGCGTGGACCTGCAGAGTTTCACTGGCTGTCTTGTCTGGAGACAATACACATCTTTTTAGCCTGTCTTGATGCTCTCTCCACTCACATTGTTTAGTTTCTTAAAGACTTGATTAGTTGTAAGTATTCGCATTCCAACCATTATTCATGTAAATTGAGTCTGTGACTTTATAAGCTCTGTTTGTGAACAGAATTCCCACTCACCTGGAGAAGGGGCTTAGAGCTCCGAAAGCTTGTGTGGCTTTTGCTACCAAATAAACCTGTTGGACTTTAACCTGGTGTTGTTAAACTTCTTACTGTGTTTACCCCAGTCCAACGCCGGCATCTCCACATCAGAAGCTGCTCTCCAGCCAGCCACAATAGACCACCACACAAAATCCAGAACCTGAATTTTTTGGATGGTGGGGGTCTCGCTTCCTGACACCCGAAGAGTGTCACTCACCTGAAGAAGGAGCAACGCTCCGAAAGCTTGTGCTACCAAATAAAGTAAGAGTTTTAACAACACCAGGTTAAAGTCCAACAGGTTTATTTGGTAGCAAATACCATTAGCTTTCGGAGCGCTGCTCCTTCGTCAGATGGAGTGGATATCTGCTCTCAAACAAGGCACAGAGACACAAAATCAAGTTACAGAATACTGATTAGAATGCGAATCCCTACAACCAACCAGATCTTAAAGATACAGACAATGTGGGTGGAGGGAGCATTAAGCACAGGTTAAAGAGATGTGTATTGTCTCCAGACAGGATAGCCAACAAGTCCAGGAGGCAAGCTGTGGGGGTTACTGATAATGTGACATAAATCCAACATCCCAGTAACCTCCACAGCTTGCCTCCTGGACTTGCTGGCTATTCTGTCTGGAGACAATACACATCTCTTTAACCTGTGTTTAATGCTCCCTCCACCCACATTGTCTGTATCTTTAAGATCTGGTTGGCTGTAGGGATTCACATTCTAATCAGTATTCTGTAACTTGATTTTGTGTCTCTGTGCCCTGTTTGAGAGCACATTTCCACTCCATCTGACGAAGGAGCAACGCTCCGAAAGCTAATGGTATTGGCTACCAAATAAACCTGTTGGACTTTAACCTGGTGTTGTTAGAACTCTTACTGTGTTCACCCCAGTACAACACCGGCATCTCCACATCATGACTACCAAATAAACCCATTGGACTTTAACCTGGTGTTGTGAGACTTCTTACTGTGCTTACCCGAAGAGTTGGCAGGGAACACATACCCACCAGCTCTGATTGCCCTGCAGCCATTTCACACTCAAATGAACATCAAGTGGTTGCTTACGGGACTTCTGCCCCTTACCCAGGAGAGAGCCCTGCCTTAGTGAGCTGCCAGCCAGCCTGATTGGGTGGCAACTCTCCAGTCCCTGCAGCGAGCAGAAGAAGAAATGCAGGAGGACAGCATGGGTCCTGGCACTGGAGGCCCAGGACAGTTCATGGGGTCCCAGGGCAGGGAGGGTAGGAAAGGCTTGGGGGGGGGGGGGGGGGGTAGGAAAGGCTTGGGAGGGGAGGGGGTAGGAAAGGCTTGGGAGGGGAGGGGGTAGGAAAGGCTTGGGAGGGGAGGGGGTAGGAAAGGCTTGGGAGGGGAGGGGGTAGGAAAGGCTTGGGAGGGGAGGGGGTAGGAAAGGCTTGGGAGGGGAGGGGGTAGGAAAGGCTTGGGAGGGGAGGGGGTAGGAAAGGCTTGGGAGGGGAGGGGGTAGGAAAGGCTTGGGAGGGGAGGGGGTAGGAAAGGCTTGGGAGGGGAGGGGGTAGGAAAGGCTTGGGAGGGGAGGGGGTAGGAAAGGCTTGGGAGGGGAGGGGGTAGGAAAGGCTTGGGGGGGGAGGGGGTAGGAAAGGCTTGGGGGGGGAGGGGGTAGGAAAGGCTTGGGGGGGGAGGGGGTAGGAAAGGCTTGGGGGGGGAGGGGGTAGGAAAGGCTTGGGGGGGGGAGGGGGTAGGAAAGGCTTGGGGGGGAGGGGGTAGGAAAGGCTTGGGGGGGAGGGGGTAGGAAAGGCTTGGGGGGGAGGGGGTAGGAAAGGCTTGGGGGGGGAGGGGGTAGGAAAGGCTTGGGGGGGGGGAGGGGGTAGGAAAGGCTTGGGGGGGGAGGGGATAGGAAAGGCTTGGGGGGGGGAGGGGATAGGAAAGGCTTGGGGGGGGGAGGGGATAGGAAAGGCTTGGGGGGGGGGGGGGGGAGGGGATAGGAAAGGCTTGGGGGGGGGGGGAGGGGATAGGAAAGGCTTGGGGGGGGGGGAGGGGATAGGAAAGGCTTGGGGGGGGGGGGAGGGGGTAGGAAAGGCTTGGGGGGGGGAGGGGGTAGGAAAGGCTTGGGGGGGGGGGGAGGGGGTAGGAAAGGCTTGGGGGGGGGAGGGGGTAGGAAAGGCTTGGGGGGGGGAGGGGGTAGGAAAGGCTTGGGGGGGGGAGGGGGTAGGAAAGGCTTGGGAGGGGGTAGGAAAGGCTTGGGGGGGGGAGGGGGTAGGAAAGGCTTGGGGGGGGGGGGAGGGGGTAGGAAAGGCTTGGGGGGGGGAGGGGGTAGGAAAGGCTTGGGGGGGGGAGGGGGTAGGAAAGGCTTGGGGGGGGAGGGGGTAGGAAAGGCTTGGGGGGGGAGGGGGTAGGAAAGGCTTGGGGGGGGGAGGGGGTAGGAAAGGCTTGGGGGGGGAGGGGGTAGGAAAGGCTGGGGGGGAGGGGGTAGGAAAGGCTGCGGGGGGAGGGGGTAGGAAAGGCTGCGGGGGGAGGGGGTAGGAAAGGCTTGGGAGGTGGGGGGGGGGAGGATAGGAAAGGCTGGGGGGATAGGAAAGGCTGGGTGGGAGGGTGGTTGGGGGTGTAGGTACGAGGGGGGTATGAAGGGGCTTGTTGGGGTGTCAGAGAATGGGGGGAGGAGGAGGGGCAAAGGGCAACAGAGTGGCAGCCTTAAGAGGGGGCTTCTGATATAGGGGGGTTAGATATGCCCACTCCCCCCAACCAATTGAACTCTGTTGATTTTTCGGGCTTTCCCCACACCAAGTTCAATGCTAAAAACCGAGGCTGGGCAGAAAATTGCCCTAAAGTGGCCAATGTTGGCCAGTTAATTGCCCATTTAAGGGCGGGCTTCCCGTCCGAGGCCTTGCCCGTCCCAGGTTTAAAATCGCTGCGTGGTCGGGAATCCCGTCCCTTCAGTTTGATTCACTCCTCCCCCCCCCGCCGCCGCCGCCGCCGCCGGAAAACCCAGCGCCGGCGGGGAGAGCAACATTCTGCCCCTGAAGCCGGCTGTGTTTGCAGGCTTTGTTGGAGGTAATTCCCCACCTTTAGCCTGACTGTCCCGCAGCCCAGAACTATTGTAATCCGTAATCACCTTAAACACTGCGCGAACACCATCCCTTCGCTTCACATTGCTTTGGAGAACCGAAAAATCTTTAACGTTGCCGGCGTTTTCTTGTGGTCTTCCGTCCCCCCCCTATGTTGGTGATAGGGTGAGTGAGTAACAGCTCTTACCGCTTTAAGCAGGGCGCTCCGCTCCACAGCTGGCGTGAACAGCTTCCCAGTGAAGTCCAATGCTCAGACAGAAAAGCTCCCTCCCTCTCTGTCTGGCTCTCTGCCTTCTCTCGGGCTCAGTCAATCTGTGTGGACCTTTAAATTACACACACTGCTGGCAACTCAGTGGGGGTGGGGTGGGGGCACACCCTGCCCTTCCCACTCAGGGTGCCTCCCTGCCCAGTGCCAAGGCGCAGTGCTGTGACTTGCACACTTTTTGACTTTAATGCCTTACGGCTGAAACTAAAAACCGCGCGCCCTTTAACAATGAATCCAAAACTCAGACGCTTGTTTGCCCTCGAACAAAAAGTCGAACCAAAGTGCCTTTCTCTTAAAGGGGCACGACTCAGAAAGAACTAACCCCTTCGAATGAAGACTTACAACGCCTTATAACAATTGTTCCTGAACAGTGCACACTCCAATTCTTATTTGATTGGATTTGATTTATTGTCACATGTTTTGGTCTACAGTGAAAAGTATTGTTATGCTATCCAGACAAAGCATGCTGTTCATAGAGTACATAGGGGAGAAGGAAAGGAGAGGGTGCAGAATGTAGTACAAAGAACAAAGAAAATTACAGTACAGGAATAGGCCCTTCGGCCCTCCAAGCCTGCACCAACCATCCTGCCACGTGTGAACTAAAACCCTTTCCGGGGATCATATCCCTCTATTCCCATCCTATTAGTGTTACAACCATAGCTAGGGTGTAGAGAAAGATCAGCTTATTACAAGGTACAAAAGTCTGATGGCAGCAAAGAAGAAACTGTTCTTGAGCCGGTTGGTACATGACCTCAAACTTTTGTACCCTTTTCCTGACAGAAGAAGGTGGAAGAGAGAATGTCTGGGGTGCGTGGGGTCTTTGATTATGCTGGCTGTTTTTCCAACACAGTGGGAAGTGTAGACAGAGTCAGTGGATGGGAGGCTGGTTTGTGTGATGGACGGGGCTTTGTCCACAACCTTATGTAGTTTTTTACATAGGCCATTGGTATTTGAACTTATAAAGCATTCTTTTAAGGTTATGCAAGGGTTTTGATAGGATACATGTTGAGAAAGTGTTTTCATTTGAAGGGTGGTCCAGAACCCTGTGGAAGCTTCCTGTCCAATAAGATGATGGTTTGCGCCATGGTGGTCAGAAGTCCAAAGTAGAGTCATTATGATAAAATAATCACTGATAAATATAAGAAGAAATTTGTGAGAACCTCCTTTACCTAGAGTGTGGTTAGAATCTGGAACTTGCTCCCACATTTGACAAGCTGTGGACACAGAACTATTGGGCAGAGTAACCTGTGCCTGTGTTCTACATTCTATGTAATTCTCTATGTAATTGGGATTTGAACGAGTGATCTTTCCCAGTGGCAAATACAAAAAGCAGCTAATCCCCTGTGGGACCAATGTGCTATCTTCCACATGCACGTATACACATTACTTATTTCACATTCAGGTCATTGGTTTGTGTGCAGAACAGCTCTGTATTATACAATGTTCGTTGTAAGCATTGTGATTGTTAAAGAGCCATTCTCCTTTGTCACATTTAGATTTTGGAACAAAGGTATGTGTGTAATGATGTGGACAATGATACAGTTATATGGACATGTCACAAACACTAGTTCAGTTCAAAGTTATGAAAAGCAGAATTTCATAAACATTGCATAAGGTTTAGGAGGAAGTGATTGCTGTTGGATTGCAGACTTAACTTGGTGACCAAAAGCTTAAAGATCATTAAAATCGTTTTCACTAATTTCCATGATAAATTTGCACATTTTCCCAGATAAGTGGATTGGTAAAATTGATTCTCCTGATCTTTGTAAAAAAAAATGTAATTCTCCCTTGCTTCTTGCCATGAAAATCAAGTCCCAGCACACAGGTAGCACATTCATGGTGCTGTCAATCACATTGGAGAATTATCTTAAGGTGAATTCAGAGTCTAGGTACTGACTATTCTCTTCAACAACTCCGATATTACCATCCATATTAATGCTCCCAAAACTTCATTTTTTGATATGGACATGGTACTTGGGTCCCCCGGCAACAATCAAGTTGAAGTATTACTTTAACAAATTGTTTTTCCAACTTGTATTTTTAAAATCTATATTTATGTAGTTTTTGTTTACAAATACAAGGTATTACAAGTCTCGTAACTTGTACTACCTAATTGAAAGATCCATCAGATCTATTACTTTAATCACCTACAAAAATAATTCTCAGAATGTGGGCATCACTGGCAACGGTAGCATTTGTTGTCAGTCTCTGAACGCCTTTGAGAAGGTAGCGTTCAACTGCCTTCTTGTATCATTGCTCTCTATGTCCAGTTGTAGCTCACTAAGTAATACTCTCACCTCAGAGTCAGAAGTTGTGGTTTTCAAGTCCCACTCCAGAGACTTGAGTACAATAATCTAGTCTGCAATTGCAGTGCTGAGAGAGTGCTGAATTGTCAGAGATGCCACTTTTTAGATGCAATATTAAACCCATTGCCCATCTGTCTTCTCACATGGGTGTAAAAGATCCATGGTACTTGGATACCGAGGAGTTCAATCTTGAAGGAGAACTATTTGGACAAATGTTATATATAACACATAAGCTTAATACATTGGGCCTTTGATGTCATTGGAGAAAGATGCAAAAAATCTAAGCATCTAAGCAAAGGATTAGGCCCCAAGAGAACTGGATTCACCAGAACTCGGGCAATATGAGTCAATAGTTGGTGTAAATAAAGTCCTTGAGAGGGTGCAGGGGGATTTATCATGGATCCAGGGGTGATGCATTTTAGCTATAAGATTAGAACAACAAAGAACAAAGAACAATACAGCACAGGAACAGGCCCTTCGGCCCTCCAAGCCCGCGCCGCTCCCCGGTCCAGGATTGAATCCTGAATCCAGGATCCCCGCCCAATTTTCCAGCCTATCTACATCCTAATATCCTATCCACCGAGCTGTCCCTCACAGCTATGATGCTTTGTTAATCACAACCTATTAACTCACCCCTACCCCCCCATTCCAGACCATGTGATCTCCAGGGAGAGGCGAAAACCCAGAGTGAAAAACCCCAGGGCCAATATGGGGAAAAAAAATCTGGGAAATTCCTCTCCGACCCCCTGAGGCGATCGAAACGAGTCCAGGAGATCACACTGGCCCTGATCGGAAAATGCTTCCCAACCCTATTCATTTCCACTTCCACGAACACCATATGAATTCCCTGCCCCCGAGACAGGTTCCCAACTATCCGCAGTCTCGCTCTGTACTGGCACCAGCAAGATGATCATAGAATGAAGCCTTGAAACGAGAAACAAAGAACAATTAGCCCGCGCCGCTCCCTGGTCCAAACTAGACCACTCTTTTGTATCCCTCCATTCCCACTCCGTTCATATAGCTGTCTAGATAAGTCTTAAACGTTCCCAGTGTGTCCGCCTCCACCACCTTGCCCGGCAACCCATTCCAGGCCCCCATGACCTCTGTGTAAAATATGTCCTTCTGATATCTGTGTTAAACCTCCCCCCCTTCACCTTGAACCTATGACCCCTCGTGAACGTCACCACCGACCCGGGGAAAAGCTTCCCAACGTTCACCCTATCTATGCCTTTCATAATTTTATATACCTCTATTAAGTCTCCCCTCATCCTCCGTCTTTCCAAGGAGAACAACCCCAGTTTCCCCAATCTCTCCTCATAACCAAGCCCCTCCATACCAGGCAACATCCTGGTAAACCTCCTCTGTACTCTCTCCAAAGCCTCCACGTCCTTCTGGTAGTGTGGCGACCTGAACTGGACGCAGTATTCCAAATGCGGCCGAACCAACGTTCTATACATCTGCAACATCAGACCCCAACTTTTATACTCTATGCCCCGTCCTATAAAGGCAAGCATGCCATATGCCTTCTTCACCACCTTCTCCACCTGTGACGTCACCTTCAAAGATCTGTGGACTTGCACACCCAGGTCCCTCTGCGTCTCTACACCCTTTATGGTTCTTCCATTTATCGTGTAGCTCCTCCCTACATTATTCCCACCAAAATGCATCACTTCGCATTTATCAGGATTGAACTCCATCTGCCATTTCTTTGCCCAAATTTCCAGCCTATCTATATCCTTCTGTAGCCTCTGACAATGTTCCTCACTATCTGCAAGTCCTGCCAGTTTTGTGTCGTCCGCAAACTTACTGATCACCCCAGTTACTCCTTCTTCCAGATCATTTATATAAATCACAAAAAGCAGAGGTCCCAATACAGAGCCCTGCGGTACACCACTAGTCACAGGCCTCCAGCCGGAAAAAGACCCTTCCACTACCACCCTCTGTCTTCTATGACCAAGCCAGTTCTCCACCCATCTAGCCACCTCCCCCTTTATCCCATGAGATCCAACCTTTTTCACTAGCCTACCATGAGGGACTTTGTCAAACGCTTTACTAAAGTCCATATAGACAACATCCACGGCCCTTCCTTCGTCAACCATTTTGGTCACTTCTTCAAAAAACACCACCAGGTTAGTGAGGCATGACCTCCCTCTCACAAAACCATGCTGACTATCGTTAATGAGTTTATTCCTTTCTAAATGCGCATACATCCTATCTCTAAGAATCTTCTCCAACAACTTCCCCACCACGGACGTCAAGCTCACCGACCTATAATTACCCGGGTTATCCTTCCTACCCTTCTTAAATAACGGGACCACATTGGCTATCCTCCAATCCTCTGGGACCTCACCTGCGTCCAGTGACGAGACAAAGATTTGCGTCAGAGGCCCAACAATTTCACCTCTCGTCTCCCTGAGCAGCCTTGGATAGATTCCATCAGGCCCTGGGGATTTGTCAGTCTTTATATTCTCTAACAAACCTAACACTTCCTCCTTTGTAATGGAGATTTTTTCCAACGGTTCAACACTCCCCTCAGAGACACTCCCAGTCAACACATCCCTCTCCTTTGTGAATACCGACGCAAAGTATTCATTTAGGATCTCCCCTACTTCTTTGGGCTCCAAGCATAAGTCCCCACTATTGTCCCTGAGAGGTCCGATTTTTTCCCTAACAACCCTTTTGTTCCTAACGTATGAATAAAATGCCTTGGGATTCTCCTTAATCCTGTCTGCCAAGAACATTTCGTGATTAGTTAGAGAAGCTGGGCTTGTTCTTCTTGAAGCAAAGGAGGTTGAGGAAAATTTGATCGTAGTGCACAAGGTTTTGACAAGTTTAGATAAAATATACAATAAAAATTGTTCCCATTAGCTGATCATAAAAGGAATAGGGGACACAGATTTAAGTATTTGGGCAAGAGATTCAGGGATATGAGGAAGAACGTTTTTACATGACCAAGTAGCAATGACCCAGAATTCACTGACTACGTGGTTAGTGAATCAATGGTTTCACTGGAAATCATTGGATAGATATTTACAGGGATATGCGGATAGAGTGGAGGAATGGGACTGACTGGATTTTTCTATTGAGAGCCAGCATAGACTCGATGGCCTGAATGGTCTCCTTTCCAAGTAGTGAAAAAACCATAATGGCACAAAAGGAGACCAGGTGTCTGGGAGAGGGATTCCACTTGTTGGATATTAAACATTTCTGTCAGTTACATTACTGTTTGTGATACATGAATTCAGGCCACTCCAAAATGGTATATTATTAATTATTAATCATTTAGGAATAAAATAAGTATTTGCTTTTAATTTAATGCATGTCAAATGATATAATCATAGAATCACAACCTGATGCAGATCTTTAAAAGCGCTGTTTGATTTCATCTCACATCCAAGCCCCCCAACACTCCCTCCCCTCTCCCACCACCCCCCCCCCCCCCTCCCCCCCCCCCCCCCCCCCGCCCCCATCCCACCTTCCTCATAACCCTGCAGATTGGTCTTCTCCCAGCCCATGGCAATTGCATTTTGAAGGATACCATGTAATCTGCTTGCACCATTCTTTCAGGTTGTGTATCCCAGATCTTAATAGCCACATGTTCAACAATTTCTTATAATTTCCCCTCCAGTTCTTTTGCCTATTATTTTAAATCTATGACCTCTAGTTCCCAGCCCTTGCCTGAGAAAACAGTTTCTTCCTATTTGCTCTCCCAAAACCCCATATGAATTTTTAATACGTCTAGAAGGTCTCCTTTCACTAATCCAAGGGGAATCCCAATTTCTCCAATCCCTCCATATAAATGTCTCAACCCAGTATCATTTTGGCAGGCCTCCTTTGTACACTCTTCACACCTTTTCTAAAAGTGTGCTGGGCAGAATTCTGCACAATACTTCAGCTGAGCCCTAGCAAAAATAAAGTTTGACTCCTTGTTTTCGTATTCAATGCCCCAAAGCCAAAGATCCTGTATGCTTCCTTAATCACCTTATCAACTTGTCCAGCAAAGATTGATGAATATGCCAGGTTCTTATCCTCTTGTAACTCCCCCCACACCCCAAAAAAGTACCATTTATATTAGACTACTCATTTATATTGTTCATTCCAAAGTATATCATCTGTCATGCGTCTGCCCATTTCACCAGTCTGTTTAACCTCCTGAATTCTGTTACTAACTTGCTCGTTATTTACTATGTTGCAAGCGTTATGAATTTTAAAATTGTGCTCCCTCTACTCAAGTTATGTATGGCAAGAAAACAATGGCCTTGGTATCAATCCCCGAGAACTCCACTGCATACTTTCTCCAACTAGAAAAGCATCAGTTCACCACTACTCTCCTTATCCAAGTACATCAAATTATCACCATCCTCTCGAAACAAAGTACTTCTATTTTTCAAGTCTATTATATGGTACTTTATCAATTGCTTTACAAAGGTACAATCGTACAACATCTGCACTTTCATCAATCCTCCCCATTGGATTCAGTCAGGTTAGGCAAACTTGATTTATGGTTAACAAATGTGTGCTGGCTCTCTCTTATTTACCTATACCCATGTCAGGAGTGACTCTTATCTCTGGTTCAAAAGATTGTGGATTCAAAGTCTGTTCCAGAAATTTGTGTGTAAGAGTCAAGGTTGACACTCCAGTGATGTACTGAAAATGTGCTGCACTGTTGGAGGTGCCAAAGCCTGACTGATCCTCTGGCAGACACAAAAGATCCCAAGACACTATTGTGAAGAAGTGTAGGGTTGCTCTATCTGGTATCCTGGCCAATATTTTTCCCTTTAGTAACATTATCTGGTTGTTAGCATGCTGCCATTTATGGGAATTTGCTGTACACAAAAGGTTGTTTGCCACATTTCCTATGTTACAACTTTCACTATACTTCAAAAGTATTAATTGGTTGTAGAGCGCTTTGGGAAATGCCAAGGCCATGCAAAATAGAGTCATAGAGGTTTACAGCATGGAAACAGGCCCTTCAGCCCAACTTTTCCATGCCGCCCTTTTTTTTAAAACCCCTCAGCTAATCCCAATTGCCCACATTTGGCCCATATCCCTCTAAACCCATCGTACCCATGTAACTTTCTAAATGCTTTTTAAAAGACAAAATTGTACCCGCCTCTACTACTACCTCTGGCAGCTTGTTCCAGACACTCACCACCCTCTGTGTGAAAACATTGTCCCGCTGGACACTTTTGTATCTCTCCCCTCTCACCTCAAACCTATGCCCTCTAGTTTTAGACTCCCCTACCTTTGGGAAAATATATTGACTATCCACCTTGTCTATGCCCCTCATTATTTTATAGACCTCTATAAGATCACCCCTTAGCCTCCTACGCTCCAGAGAAAAAAGTCCCAGTCTATCCAGTCTCTCCTTATAACTCAATCCGTCAAGTCCCGGTAGCATCCTAGTAAATCTTTTCTGCACTTTTTCTAGTTTAATAATATCCTTTCTATAATAGGGTGACCAGAATTGCACACAGTATTCCAAGTGTGGCCTTACCAATGTCTTGTCCAACTTCAACAAGATATTCCAACTCCTGTATTCAATGTTCTGACCGATAAAACCAAGCATGCCAAATGCCTTCTTCACCACTCTGTCCACCTGTGACTCCCCTTTCAAGGAGCTATGAACATGTACCCCTAGATCTCTTTGTTCTGTAACTCTCCCCAACACCCTACCATTAACTGAGTAAGTCCTGCCCTGGTTCAATCTACCAAAATGCATCACCTCACATTTGTCTAAATTAAACTCCATCTGCCATTTGTCAGCCCACTGGCCGAATTGATCAAGATCCTGTTGCAATTGGAGATAACTTTCTTCACTGTCCACTATGACACCAATCTTAGTGTCATCTGCAAACTTACTAACTATGCCTCCTATATTCTCATCCAAATCATTAATATAAATGACAAATAACACTGGACCCAGCACTGATCCCTGAAGCACACTGCTGGTCACAGGCCTCCAGTTTGAAAAACAACTCTCTACAACCACCCTCTGGCTTCTGTCACATTTCCACTCCATCTGACGAAGGAGCAGCGCTCCGAAAGCTTATGGTATTTGCTACCAAATAAATCTGTTGGACTTTAACCTGGTGTTGTGAGACTTCTTACTGTGTTCACCCCAGTCCAATGCCGGCATCTCCACATTCTGCCAAGAAGCCAATTTTGTATCCATTTAGATACCTCACCCTGGATCCCGTGAGATTTAACCTTATGCAACAACCTACCATGCGGTACCTTGTCAAAGGCCTTGCTAAAGTCCATGTAGACTACATCAACTTCACTGCACTGCAGTTGATGTTCAATAAAATAAAATGATGTTGGATAAAATGTTGGATAAATACAAGTCCTTCTTTTTCATTGCTTCTTTGATAATGGTCATGAGTAATTTCCCCATCATTCAAATTAGTCAAATTGGCCTGCAATTTCCAGATTTATTGCTCTCCACTTTCACAGAGGTTAAAATATTGCAATCCTTCAATACTCCAGTATCATTTTCTCCTCCATTATGGACCATAACTTCCAGGCTCACCCATGACCCCCCATGATGTTCAAACCCCCCACCCCCTCTCAATGTCCAACCCTCCCATCCTCCTGATGTTCAATTTCACTCCCAGACATCCAATCCCCACCATACCCCCCCAGTGTCCAATCCACCTAACCCCCTGATGTCCGATTTTACCCCGATGTCCAATAACTCCATCTCCCTATATCCACTCCCGACCATACCCACGATGTCTGATCCACTCATCCCCCAATGTCAAATATCCCCCACTAATGTCTGACTCCCCCACCCCCGTACCAATGTCCGACCAACCACTCCCCCACAGCCCTAACCTCTAATTCCTCCCCACCCCCATGTCTGAAAAAGCAGGTGTCTGGAGTTAGACCACAGATCAGCCATGATCTCATTGAATGGCAGAACAGGCTCGATGGACTGATCTACTTCTGTTCCTATGTTCACTCCCATTTCCGAAAAGGATTACAAAATTGAACTCAGAGTTTCTGCTATCTCCATCCTAATGGGGGAGGCAGGGGGGGTGAGGGGGAGTGGATTCTCTGGCCTCCCTGCATTGTGTTTCTTATGGTAAGGAGTCTCACAACACCAGGTTAAAGTCCAACAGGTTTATTTGGTAGCACAAGCCACAAGCTTTCAGAGCATTGCCCCTTCATCAGGTGAGCGGGAGTTGTGTTCACAAGCAGGGCATATATAGTCACAAACTTTGTGTTTGTGTTTATATATTTGTCTATAAAGTTTGTGTCTATATATGCCCTGTTTGTGAACACAACTCCCACTCACCTGATGAAGGGGCAGTGCTGCGAAAGCTTGTGGCTTGTGCTACCAAATACACCTGTTGGACTTTAACCCTATGTTGTGAGACTTACCCCAGTCCAACACCGGCATCTCCACATTGTGTTTCTTATGACAGGAAGCGGAGAGCCATTTGCAGGCAGCGGGATCTTTTGGTCCAGCCACTGCCAATGGGATTCCCCACTGACTGCATCCCATGCCGCTGGGAAACCCATGGCGGAGCTTTACCGTCAGAGGTACAAGAAGATCCCGTCGGACTGAACAGCCAGAAAATCCAAGCCCTAGTTTCCCCTCTGCAGCAAAGAATGCACCCATCTGGTAACTTGTTAACTTTGAATGATGTTCATCTATTTAACAACTCCTTTATCTATTTCTGTACTGTCCAATATGTCAAGGCTTCTTTGACAGCATCTTTCAAACCCACCATCTTGACAACCTTGAAGGATAAGAGCAGATGCATGGGAAAACCACCACCTGCAAGTTCTCCTCCATGCCAGACACTATGCTAACTTGGAAGTACATCAAATATTCCTTCAGTATTGCTGGGTCAAAACCTTGGAACTCCCTTCGCAATAATACTATAGACTGAATTTAATGCCAGTGGGATTTTGAACGCCGACCTTCCTTTCTAATTGGTGGTAAAAGGAATGTACCCACCTGTCCTCTAATGTTCAATCTGGTGCTAGTGACTGGTATTGCGAGGATCTTGCCGGCAATGCAATTGTTGTGGTAAAAACAATAAACAAAACAATAAGTCTATGCGCTTTAAAAAAGTGAAGATTTTAATTCAAGCATATGCTGGGAGAGATGCATCCTGATTGACTTCCAGTGTCTCTTGCTCTCTTGGTACAGAGTCTGTGAAACAAATTTATAGCTTTTAGTTATCACATTTCACAGCTTGGTACGACCTTTAATCATTTAACATTTACATCACAAAACCTAATTAATGAGCATGACAATTGTAATTTTACAGTTGTTCTCTGTTATCTCACCCTTTTGGCCTCAGGATATCTGTTAGCGAATCGTGTCCAATAGTCCCCTGTCTGTTTTTTTCTCGATGTGGAGATGCCGGCGTTGGACTGGGGTAAACACAGGAAGAAGTTTAACAACACCAGGTTAAAGTCCAACAGGTTTATTTGGTAGCAAAAGCCACATAGGCTTTCGGAGCCCCAAGCCCCTCTTCAGGTGAGTGGGAATTCTGTTCACAAACAGGGCATATAAAGACACAAACTCAATTTACATGAATAATGGTTGGAATGTGAATACTTACAGCTAATCAAGTCTTTAAGATACAAACAATGTGAGTGGAGAGAGCATCAAGACAGGCTAAAGAGATGTGTATTGTCTCCAGACAGGACAGCCAGTGAAACTCTGCAGGTCCAGGCAGGCTGTGGGGATTACAGATAGTGTGACATGAACCCAATATCCTGGTTGAGGCCGTCCTCATGTGTGCGGAACTTAGCTATCAGTTTCTGCTCAGCGACTCTGCGCTGTCGTGTGTTGTGAAGGCCGCCTTGGAGAACGCTTACCCGAATATCAGAGGCCAAATGCCCGTGACCGCTGAAGTGCTCCCCAACAGGAAGAGAACAGTCTTGCCTGGTGATTGTCGAGCGGTGTTCATTCACCCGTTGTCGCAGCGTCTGCATGGTTTCCCCAATGTACCATGCCTCGGGACATCCTTTCCTGCAGCGTATCAGGTAGACAACGTTGGCCGAGTTGCAAGAGTATGTACTGTGTACCTGGTGGCTGGTGTTCTCACATGAGATGATGGCATCTGTGTCGATGATCCGGCATGTCTTGCAGAGGTTGCTGTGGCAGGGTTGTGTGGTGTCGTGGTCACTGTTCTCCTGAAGGCTGGGTAGTTTGCTGCAGACAATGGTCTGTTTGAGGTTGCGTGGTTGTTTGAAGGCAAGAAGTGGGGGTGTGGGGATGGCCTTGGCGAGATGTTCGACTTCATCAATGACATGTTGAAGGCTCCGGAGGAGATGCCGTAGCTTCTCCGCTCCGGGGACGTACTGGACGACGAAGGGTACTCTGTCCACCGTGTCCCGTGTTTGTCTTCTGAGGAAACCTCAAACAGGCTATTGTCCGCAGCAAATTACCCAGCCTTCAGGAGAACAGTGACCACGACACCACACAACTCTGCCACAGCAACCGCTGCAAGACGTGCTGGATCATCGACACAGATGCCATCATCTCACGTGAGAACACCATCCACCAGGTACACGGTACATACTCTTGCAACTCGGCCAATGTTGTCTACCTGGTACGCTGCAGGAAAGGATGTCTCGAGGCATGGTACATTGGGGAAACCATGCAGACGCTGCGACAACGGATGAATGAACACCGTTCAACAATCACCAGGCAAGACTGTTCTCTTCCTGTTGGGGAACACTTCAGCGGACACGGGCATTCGGCCTCTGATATTCGGGTAAGCATTCTCCAAGGCGGCCTTCACGACACATGACGGCGCAGAGTCGCTGAGCAGAAACTGATAGCCAAGTTCCGCACACATGAGGACGGCCTCAACCAGGATATTGGGTTCATGTCACACTATTTGTAATCCCCACAGCCTGCCTGGACCTGCGGAGTTTCACTGGCTGTCCTGTCTGGAGACAATACACATCTCTTTAGCCTGTCTTGATGCTCTCTCCACTCACATTGTTTGTATCTTAAAGACTCGATTAGTTGTAAGTATTCGCATTCCAACCATTATTCATGTAAATTGAGTCTGTGTCTTTATATGCCCGGTTTGTGAACAGAATTCCCACTCACCTGACCTCTTTTTAGATCAAACCAAATAAACAAACTCAAATTAAGTCAGGACAAAGTAAAAGGGGCAGCTCCCCAAAAGGAGGGGGAACAGCCCGAACAGAAATCAAAGTACAAAGGAAACTTGAAAACATCAACTTAAAATGTGATTATCAGGGTCGATAACGCACCCCAACCCCTGCGGTGCCCAACGGGCACGGAAGGCGTCAACCGCGCCCGTGGACACCGCATGCTCTCTCTCCAGGGACACCTGGCCACGAACATAGCCGCGGTAGAGGGGCAGACAGTCAGGATGGACGGCCCCCTCAATCGCCCGCTGCCTGGACCTGTAAATGGCGCATTTCGCCAGGCCCAGGAGCAGGTTCACGAGGAGGTCGCCATCCCGACCCTCCCCTGTCCGCACCAGGTGTCCGTAGATCAGGAGCGTGGGACTGAAGTGCAAACAGAACATCAGTAAAAAGTTCTTTAGGAAAACAAAAAGGGAGTGCAGCCTAAGGCACAAAACATAGACATGGTCCACAGTCTCCACAAGGCCACAGAAGAGGCACTCTTTGGAGCCCGTGAACCAGTGAATCCTACGGTTGTGCCGAACTGCTGCATGCATCACCCTCCACCCCAGGTCCCCGATATAACTGGGGGAGATCCCTCCGTAGAGGGACCTCCACCGGGGACCCCCGCCGCCCGGCGGCAACAAGGCCCGCCAAGGTGTATCCGGGCGACGGGCGAGGACGCAGTAGTGGAAGGTGTGCAGCAGCAGCCCGCACAGGAAACGCCTCCGCGCGGTAGAAAAAGGCACGGAGGACATTTCCGCCATGAGGCAGCTCATGCTGTGGAGCACCTCACCAAGGGGCTTGGGACTCCAAAAGCTTGTGTGGCTTTTGCTACCAAATAAACCTGTTGGACTTTAACCTGGTGTTGTTAAACTTCTGTGTTTTTTTTCTCTACTTGGCACTGGCTGTGAGGCTGTTACATTTTATGACTTGCATTCTCTTCTAGGTTCCAACAGTAATATCCCATCATGCTCAGAAAGGGCTAGCAATGCTGTCTACTCTAAAGGTTACTTAATGTTTTACTATCAACAAATATTAAATCAATTCAGTTATCTCACTTCATTGATAGCCTGTCTTAAATTTGCCTTTTGAAATTCTGAAACAATGAACCTTTGGCTACAGAGGTAGTAACTCTAGGTGGGAAATTTCCTAATTCCTGCCTTGGTGAAAAAGTATCCTGAAACATGTGACTTTCATTTGAGGTCAAGGGAGGGGTGCAGATGGTGGTGGGCGCAGGATAAAGTCATGCCTGCTGACCCTGGAAGCAAGACATAAGCGTCCAAGGGATGGCGGTAAGGAGGAGAGAAGTGGGCATGTGTGGTGCAGGTTGCTTCACATCTCGGTTCTCTGGGACTTTATTCCAGTTGTTTCAGAAGTTGTTAGGCCCTCTGTCCCTCAACCTTCACACTCCCTCAGTCCCCACCAACCTTCATGGCCCTTCATACCCTCCATACTAACTCAATGTCAACTCATGCTCCTCACTCACAATCCATGTTCCCTCATGCCCTCTATGCAGTAGCCACCATGCACAGACCTCAGGAGTTGTGTGGAGAAGGAATAACAATCTAATACGGCTCTCACCCCAACATACTTGATAGTAAAAAACTCCCTATCATAAAATTCCATTCAAAGCTTTAAATCTCAAATGGTTAATTTCTTATAAAACTTCTATTTAGACACCCCATCAAGGAAAGCTAATCCTTTATTAGCCTCTTTAAGCTGTCAATCAAACTGTGAACACACAACTCCCTTGCTGAAATAACCACATTTTGCAATTCAGCCAAGAATTTATAATGACATAATCGTAGTCCTTGGGGAAATGTTAACAGAGTTCTATTGGAACTGCACAACCAGATGTGATTTTTTTCCTAAGCCTATCAATCAAAGTTCAGCTGAGAGTTATTTTTAACTCTCACCAACAGCAGCAACCTCAATGTTTTTAAAATTTAAAGAACAGGGCTTTTAAAAACCTCAGATCATGACAGTTATACAGACCTTATCTACCCTTCAAAATTGTTTAAAGAGAACAAAGAACAAAGAAAACTATAGCACAGGAACAGGCCCTTCGGCCCTCCAAGCCTGCACCGACCATGCTGCCGGACTTAACTAAAATCCCCTGCCCTTCCGGGGACCATATCCCTCTATTCCCTTCCTATTCATGTATTTGTCAAGATGCCCCTTAAAAGTCACTACCGTATCTGCTTCCACTACCTCCCCTGGCAACAAGTTCCAGGCACCCACTACTCTCTGTGTAAAAAATCTGCCTCGTATATCTCCTTTAAACCTTGCCCCCTCACACCTTAAACCTATGCCCCCTAGTAATTGACTCTTCCTCCCTGGGAAAAAGCTTCTGACTATCCACTCTGTCCGTGCCTCTCATAATCTTGTAGACTTCTATCAGGTCTCCCCTCAACCTCCGTCGCTCCAGTGAGAACAAACCAAGTTTCTCTAACCTCTCATAGCTAATGCCCTCCATACCAGGCAACATCCTGGTAAATCTTTTCTGTACCCTCTCCAAAGCCTCCACATCCTTCTGGTAGTGTGGCAACCATAACAGAACACTATATTCCAAGTGCACCCTAACTATGGTTCTATACAGCTGCAACATGACATGCAAACTTATAAACTCAACACCCCTGGCCGATGAAGGAAAGCATGCCACATGCCTTCTTGACTACCTTCTCCACCGGCATTGCCACTTTCAGTGACCTGTGTACCTGTACACCCAGATCCCTCTGCCTATCGATACTCTTAAGGGTTCTGCCATTTACTGTATATTTCCTATCTGTATTAGACATTCCATCAATTTGTGATTTCCTGTAGGTTAAGATCCTTTACGCAGCTCAAATGGGTCTGTTTGAACTCACCCTTACTTCAAAAGGCTTGCAGAGTTCAGTTTTCCTTCCTGCGCAATTCACACCCCTTGCACCTTCCCCAGGGACAACTTAGATTTAAGTCACACCAGCAGTTTTACAGATCCACAAATCCTTCCTAAATCATCCAAAAGCTGCCCCAAAGCCCTCCCAACTCTGCATTTTTTGCGTCACCTTTTTCTATACGCGGTGCGAGTACAGCAGGAGGGCTCGGGATCGAGGGGCGGGGCCACGTCGAGGGGCGGGGCCAGGCCCGGGCTGGCCGGGTTGCCGCGGTAGCGCCGGGGATGACGGAGCTGCACGGGGCGGCGGCGGCCGGTGACACGGAGCTGGTGGAGGAGATTTTGCGCAGCGGCTCGTGCGACCCCAACGCCAAGGACCCCCACTGGAGTCTGCGCACAGCGCTGCACTGGGCGGCGGTGCAAGGTCAGGGGCAGCGGGGCGCAGGCACTCCCCTCCCCTAGCCTTGCCTTGCAGTCCCTCTCTGTACCGTTACAGGCATTCCTCCCTTACAGACTATCCAAACCCTCTCCCCCCAAAACCCCCTTCCTCCCTCCCAGCTCTCTCTCTCTCTCCCCCTCACCACCATCCAGTCTATTGCTTTCTCTCCCTTTAGTTGATCAACTGAGTTGATCTCGATGGTGTGTTTACTGATCACGCAGAGAGTCCTAGTTGCTGTGGTAACGGACGCTCTTTTGTATGCATGGTGCAGTCTGGAGCTGTGGATACTAATAGTCCAAGCTCCAACTTTCTTTTCCATCACACTCCGAAGACTAGTCATGTTGACTCGAAATGTTAACTCTGTTTCTCTCTGCACAGATGCTGCCAGACCTCCTGAGTCCCCCCCCCCCTCATTTTCTGATTTTGTTTCAGATTTCCAGTATTTTGCATTTCTGTATTTTCCATCAGATGGCTGACCAGAAATTCACCCCGTCCCCCCTCCCACTTTCATCCCCTGGCATTGGAGTGTGTTGGAAAGATTTGCAGTTTAATAATCAGCCTCCTTGACCCTTCAAGTCCTAGGATGGGACCGGCACCTGGAGCTCCTGGCTCCAAGATAAGGGATAAGAACATAAGAAATAGGAGCAGGAGTAGGCCATCTAGCCCCTCGAGCCTGCCCCGCCATTCAATAAGATCATGGCTGATCTGAAGTGGATCAGTTCCACTTACCCGCCTGATCCCTATAACCCTTAATTCCCTTACCGATCAGGAATCCATCTATCCATGATTTAAACATATTCAACGAGGTAGCCTCCACCACTTCAGTGGGCAGAGAATTCCAGAGATTCACCACCCTCTGAGAGATGAAGTTCCTCCTCAACTCTGTCCTAAACCGACCCCCCATCACGGAAGCATCATGGAAGGGATGCTACCCACCGTGTCCCATATCACTGTCAGAATGAAGCTTAGATTTAATCAAATTCATAGACCTTATCATAGAATCCCCTACAGTGCAGAAGGAGGCCATTGGCCCATCGAGTCTGCACCAACCACAATCCCACCCAGGCCCTATTCCAGTAATCCCATGTATTTACCCTGGGATATTTTACTGGGCATTCCCAGTAGGGAGCTTGACATTGGTCATCAAGTTATCCAAGCAACCAACTGCATTAAAAGATTTTCACAGGCACGTAGGAAATTCAAAGTACTAAAAACTACTTTTTTAGATCAAACAAATTAAAGATTGGGACACAGACATGAGGTGAAGGCAAAGTATTATGAAAAATGTTATTAAAAGTTAAAATGTAGCCTATTACGAGGTAATCACTTAAAGATGCTCCACAAATATAAAATTATTCTTTAAGGGCAAGGTCGATTCATCAAACCTATTAATCACATTGTTGTTAAAAACCCAAGACACTTGATTGAACAAGGTGTCTTTTTTGTTGGGATTCTGACAGTGATATGGGAGTGAGAAAATTGATGTTCTTGCTGATTTTGTGATTACTGCCAATGGGGATGGGTCCACAGCTCACTCTGTGATGGACCACAATATCAGGATTTCCATGCTAATTTGTGCATGCCCAATACCCTGAAGTTGCAGTCCGTTTCAGCGGGGAAATGATGGAAAATACTGACAGTTTATAAGATCATAAGAAATAGGAGCAAATCATTTGACCCCTCAAGCCTGTTCTGCTATCCAATAATCTCATGTCTGATCTGATTGTGGTCTTAACTACACTTTCCTGCTGTTCCCCCCATAACCCTTGACTCCCCTGTAGATAAACATCTCTAAACTTTGAACATATTTAATGAGCCATCCTCCATTTCTCACTGTGGAAGAGAACCCCAAAGACTATCAATCTTCATCTCCATCTTAAGTAGGAGACTCCTTATGTTTAAACTGTTTCCCGTAGTTCCAGATTCCACCACAAAGGGGAAACATCTTTTCAGCATTTACCCTGTCAAGTCCCCTTAGATACTTACATGTTTCTGTAAGGTCAGCTCTCATCCTTCTAAACTCGAGTGAGTATAGGCCCAATCTGCTCATCCGTTCCTCATAGGACAACCCCTTCATCCCAGTGAACCCTCTCTGAACTGCTTCCAATGCAAGTATATCCCTCCTTACGTAAGGAGACCAAAACAGTACATAGTACTCTAGGTGTGATCTCACTAATGCTGTTTACAGTTGTAGTAAGACTACTTCCCTACTTTTATATTCTATCCCCCTTGCTATATAGGCCAAAATCTGGGCTATTAATAAAGGTACAGCTGGAACAAAGTTTCAATGTGATGGCATGGAACACTTCAATTCTTTTTGGAGTCAGGTGCCTTGCTGAAGTCTTTATCTGGCTTTCAGCTAAAGTTACAAATTCATCATGTGGGGAATTCAAGAATAATCCACATGATGTAGCAGGAATGTGAAAAACTAGGGTGCCCCTTTTTCATGTCCTTTTCTAGTTGCTTTGGAGGTTTTAGGATATGATCCAACTTTTTTAAACTGGCTTTCTTGTTTCTGTAGTTCTGGTTTTAATCCTCTTTCTCTTTTGCACACAAACTAATTTGCATACAGTGTAAGACTCACAGGGCAGAATTTTCCCGTGCCGTCCGCCATGGAAATCACAGTGGGCAGGGGGGCAGACCATGCAAAGGTCCGTTGATCTCGGGCAGGATTTTCCGGTCTTGGGGCGAGTGCAGCCAGATAACGCCGTCCACTGTCTTTGCACATGTGATTGTTCATATAGTGCAGTGCTTCACTGTAAATGTTTTTTTAGAGTCACACCAAAATATGGTCTTTTGATTCTTCTCGCCAACAACTTCAACGTTTATTTGTATAGCAGCTTCAATGTAATAAAACACCACAACCCACAATGTCCCTGTTAATGAAAAATAAGACAAAACACTTCTTAAACTGAGGGTTACCTTTTCTATATACGGTTTTATTCCAAAAATTATTTTGCCAGGAACTTGTAAGGATATTAAAAACTTTTCGTTGCCAGACCCAATTAAATTATGCTGAATTAATTTTCAATTGTAAAATTTTGAACAGGTCTATGAGTATGAATATCTGGAGAATTTAAACCAGGTTTTATGCAGATCAAAGTGCTTAATTTAAAATTAACCTTTAATTTCATTACCTTATTTTGTTTTACTGACAGGAAAAGCAGACATGATTAAACTCCTCATCTTAAATGGTGCTCGATCTTGCTTGAGAACGGAGACTGGGTGGACTCCAGCACATTTTGCTGCAGAATCTGGAAAATTATCCGTCCTTCGAATGCTGCATTCGCTACATGCTCCTATTGACAAAGCAGACCTTTATGGGGACACCCCCAAAAGAATTGCAGAAATATATGGGCAGAAAGACTGTGTTAAATTTCTTGAAATGTAAGTGGTGGGATATAAATATTTATAAACAGATCTTGCTATATTTGTGATAGTGTGGACATATGAATTTATATGTTGGAAGTGAAGGGGAGGGTCTCGAATTTGACAAAAATCTAGTATTAGTTGTGCAGTTTTAATAAATTACATATGGCAGAGTAAATTGACCAAACAACTGAATTTATATGGTAAATATAATGATGTTTTAGAATAATTCTTTTTAAAAATAAATTGTAGAATTCTTAAAAGGATGAGAGCATTCAGCACAAATTATTCTCATACATATAATGAAATTATTTTGCTTTAATTTTCAGAGCTGAGCAAGAGTGTTCCAATTACAGGAGGGTCGCTGAAATGAAAGGGAATTTATTGGATGACACAGATGAAGAGTGGGAAAACCAGAAGGAGGAGGAAATGGCTGAAAGGAGGGCAACTGCCAAGACCGAGACTAACAATGCTCGTAGTGTTCATCAAAGCCACAAGATCTATCCGCGCACAGAGAGACCTAAGACAGCGACTCAGAAAGGAAAATTATCAAATACTAAGAAGGCTTGTAAAAAAAAGGAAAGATGAAATCCAGCTCCAGGTCAAATACAGCCAGAATCTAGTTTACTATGTAACTACACTACCTGAAGTGGCTTAAGCTGATAGTTTCATCTAGTGTGAATCAAGAACAACCAGCAAACAAATTCATCAGAGTAATTTTATACACCGGTAAAACACTATATTGTTATGCACTATCAATACTATAACTGTGTATCTGTTGCTGTCTTATAACGCTGCTCCTTCGTCAGGTGAGTGGGATTTCAGTTCACAAACATGGCATATAAAGACACAAACTCAATTTACAAAATAATGGTTGGAATGCGAGTCTTTACAGGTAATCAAGTCTTAAAGGTACAGACAATGTGAGTGGAGAGAGGGTTAAGCACAGGTTAAAGAGATGTGTATTGTCCCCAGCCAGGACAGTTAGTGAGATTTTGCAAGCCCAGGCAAGTCGTGGGGGTTACAGATAGTGTGATATGAACCCAGGATCCCGGTTGAGGCCGTCCTCATGTGTGCGGAAGGAGCAGCGCTCCGAAAGCTAGTGGATTTTGCTACGAAGGAGCAGCGCTCCGAAAGCTAGTGGCTTTTGCTACCAAATAAACCTGTTGGACTTTAACCTGGTGTTGTTAGACTTCTTACTGTATTTACCCCAGTCCAACGCCGGCATCTCCACATCATGGCTGTCTTATAAGTCAGCTTTTAATTGCTTGGCATCTCTTGGCAGTATCTGTGTAACTGTGGGAAGAACAATGTTGTCCTGGTATTTTTGAGAAAATTCACATGTAATGGATTTACATTGAAACTTCAGTACTTCATTGATTCTGGGTGGCACGGTGGCACAATGGTTAGCACAGCTGCCTCACAGCACCAGGGACCCGAGTTCGATTCCCGGCTTGGGTCACTCTCTGTGCGGAGTCTACATGCTCTCCCCATGTCTGCATGGGTTTCCTCCGGGTGCTCCGGTTTCCTCCCACAGTCCGAAAGATGTGCTGGTTAGGTGCATTGGCCATGCTAAATTCTCCCTCAGTGTACCTGAACAAGTGCCGGAGTGTGGCGACTAGGGGATTTTCACAGTAACTTCATTGCAGTGTTAATGTGAGCCTACTTGTGACACTAATAAATAAACTTCTCTCTTTGATTATTTGTGCCAGTCCCAATTAAGCGGAAGGGGCTGATGCAGGATTCCCGGCCGTTGGTGGTGGATGTCTATTAGCCTCATTAATAAGCCACTTGACATCCACTGTCCATGAGGTCATTGTAATTTAGTCATGCCGCAGAGATTTGATGGAGTCATGGTTTCCCTGAGCCCTTGTAAAGACACACAGCAAATCATGTTGGGTTTACCAGCGGCCTTCCAGAGGAGGTGGTGGTGGTGGTGGGGTGGGGAAACAGGGGTCCTCACTTGGGATCTGGCATCGGGAAAGGGACGACTGCTGAAACCCCTTCCCCCCCGACCCTTGCCTCGGATCGTTCTCCAGTCTCCTCTGTGGCTGTAACTATATCCTGCGACCCAATCCCACCCTCAAAGGTTGGGGAAATCCGCCAACCTTTCTGGGTCTCTGTGTGTGGAGTGACACTAGCGGCCACTGCTCCCATTGGCTCTGATTAGCTGGCAGTTCTCCGTAGGTGGGCCTTCTGCCACTGGGTCACTCACAGAGGGGAGGTTATCAGTAGCTGATGTCACTCCACACACCAGCCATCAGTTCTCCCCCTGGTGGGTGAGACCCTCATCGGCCTCACAAAATCCAGCTCTGAAAGTCCAAACCCAGATTTAATTGAGGTTCACATGAACTTCCCTTCATTTTGCAAGTCTTGTTGATTTTTAGCCAACCATCAAACAATACAACCTGCAAGCTATTGCTGCACACCATCATATTGTCTTTCACACCCTATGGATACTAATTTCCATCTTTAACAGAACAAAGTGGCGGCATGGTGGCACAGTGTTTAGCACCGTTGCCTCACAGTGCTAGGGACCCAGATTCAATTCCAGCCTCAGGTAACTGTGTGGAGTCTGCGCATTCTCCCTTTGCGTGGGTTTCTTCTGGGTGCAATGATTTCCCCTCTCAGTCCAAAGATGCGCGCATTAGGTTGATTGGCTATGCTAAATTGTCCATTAGTGTCAGGGGATTAGCAGGGTAAATACATGGGGTTACGGGGCTAGGGCCTGGGTGGGATTGTTGTCAGTGCAAGCTCGATGGGCTGAATGGCCTCCTCCTGTACTTAAGGGATTCTATGAAAGTCCACAAAAGAGGAATACAAATTCTCCCAGTTAGCATTTTCTGAACTTATATTGACGACTTAGTAGCATGGAACCTCAGATATACTTGCTCTCATTGTCGCAATGTTGGTTGGTACTTCTGCATTCGATATTTTCTGTACTCTGTTATGTCATCATGCCCCTGATGCAACTTAAATTTTAACCGTTGCATGTAAATATGCGAAATAACTCTGAATGAAATATATATATATGACTGTTCAGCCCTGCTGTGCATCCTTACTAGTGGAATAATTGAAAGATTAAAACTCAAAGCAATTATGGATTCAAAGAATTTAGTGATGAGAATTTCAATTTTTTATTACAAACTCAATTTTAATATTTGCAGCCAGAACTGAAAAAATATCTCTTCCTGTGTTTTGATAGTGGTTTCCGTGCTCAGATGTTATTTGTGGATAGGACCTGGTGGCTAGTGTCACACTATCTGTAAACCCCACGACTTGCCTGTGCTTGCAAAATCTCACTAACTGTCCTAGCTGGAGACAATACACATCTCTTTAACCTGTTCTTAACCCTCTCTCCACTCACATTGTCTGTACCTTGAAGCCTTGATTACCTGTAAAGATTCGCATTCCAATCATTATTTTGTAAATTGAATTTGTGTCTTTATATGCCTTGTTTGTGAACAGAACTGCCACTCACCTGATGAAGGGGCAGTGCTCTGAAAGCTAGTGGCTTGTGCTACCAAATAAATCTGTTGGACTTTAACCTGGTGTTGTGAGACTTCTTACTGTGTTTACCCCAGTCCAACGCCAGCATCTCCACATCAGAGGAAAACAAAGCAACCAATTAATCTATAACAATTCACAAGGCCATGTAACTTCTAGAAACGATGCTAGCTATGAAAGTATATTTAATCTGTATCAGTAGACAGGTTAATTTATTCTATTAACTTGTTCAATATCTAAGGGATCTAAAATAACCTCACCAATTTGTATCAATCGGAAATACCTACCTCAACTTTAACTTGAATGTCACTGTAGTATAACAGAATTACATTTTTAACTTCTGTTACCTATTTCATCAATCAACACAATCTACCAATTATTTACATGCTTAATGGTTAATGGCTGTAAAGTTAATGAACAATTATAAGTTCATGATTTTGTTGTCTGACTACAATTGGCCAAATGTATAGCAAACTTGTGGAAGATATCCTACAGCAGTTTACTGTCTCTGCCTTCACTATTTTATACCTTCTGCAAATTTGCATTAGCTGCAAAAAAGTCACATTTGTGTACATTTGAAAACATGGGATTTTATGGCCTCACTTGGGCGAGACCGTGAATTCCCTCCTGAGGTCAATGGAGATTTCCGTTGTTGGGGATGGTGAAATCGTAATGTGGGGAGATAATATAGTAGGGAAGACTGCTAATGATATTTAAGTATATGGTAATGGGGTTCCTGATCTTTCATGGCAGTAAGAAGTTTAACAACACCAGGTTAAAGTCCAACAGGTTTATTTGGTAGCAAAAGCCACACAAGCTTTCGGTGCTCCAAGCCCCTTCTTCAGGTGAACTTCAGGTGAACTCACCTGAAGAAGGGGCTTGGAGCTCCGAAAGCTTGTGTGGCTTTTGCTACCAAATAAACCTGTTGGACTTTAACCTGGTGTTTTTAAACTTTTTACTGTGTTTACCCCAGTCCAACGCCGGCATCTCCACATCATGACTTTCATGGCAGAGCAGGGGACAATGTTAACAGAAAGTTTTACTGACATAAAGCCATTTCGGGACTCCCGTTGGATTCTCCACAATTCCCCCCATCCCCCCGCCCCACCATCTGCCCTCACTCTGCTAAGGTTTCAGCCTCACACTTTGTGCACTAAGGCTGGTACCAACATCCACTATGCAGCTGTTTCAAAAGAAACCTTCAGGGTTTCAGGTACCACTGGGTGGCATGGTAGCACAGTGGTTAGCACTGCTGCTTCATAGCTCCAGGGACCTGGGTTCGATTCCTGGCTTGGGTCACTGTCTGTGTGGAGTTTGCACATTCTCCTCGTGTCTGTGTGGGTTTCCTCTGGGTGCTCCGGTTTCCTCTCACAGTCCAAAGATGTGTGGGTTAGGTTGCTTGGCCATGCTAAAATTGCCCCTTAGTGTCCTGGGATGCGTAGATTAGAGGGATTAGCGGGTAAAAGATTTAGGGATATGGGGGTAGGGCCTGGGTGGGATTGTGGTCGGTGCAGACTCGATGGGCCAAATGGCCTCTTTCTGTACTGTAGGGTTTCTATGATCTATGAAACTTTTTTTGGTTGCACATATGTTGTGACCAGCAATTTACTGTATGATCCAGGAACAAATAGGTTAGGGAGAGGTGTGAGTGGTTGAAAATAGGCCGAGAATAGGAATGGGAATACAAAATAATCCAAAAAGCAAGGAATAGGGCCAGGACATAGCTGAGTACAAGAGGATGGGACTACTCTAATATGAGCAATTTACTGTGCAATTGAATAGGTTGTAGGTTCAGAGTGGTCTTAGAATCTAACAGCACTTCTATCAATAAAACTTGAAATTTGAAAATGTATATATTTAGTGTACAATAAAAAGCTAAAGAATTTGCAGTATAAAATATCTTTCATATGTCCTCAAAATATTCTGTTGTTCTACCTTAAAGGGTGCTATCCGTGCAAATTGTTTCACCCTACATTGTGCCCTACCTTGTCACCTTTTCCCTAACTATTTGCCGAACTGTGCATGATTCAATCTTTCCACTACTTGTTCACACATTAACTCATGCATTAATTGCTTTCACCTAGTGGCCTTTTATAGGTGAGTGAACTATATCTTTTGGAAATCAACATCCCAGCTTGAATAGATTTTAAATGGACATTTCTAACTTCCCACATGATTAGGAATTTTATGTTGTTTTTCTTTGGCAATACTTAAAATCAAAACAGAAGTACCAACATCAAATGCTTCAAATGTTAAAAGGCCACCAAAAATAACAGAAGTTTCTGAAATGAAAATTTCATCGCAAATAGTTAATTTTATTCCGATTTATGCAATTTAAATTACACTCGCTCCTAATTTACATTAATTTGAAATATGCAAGTTATGCATTTTCCTTGATAAGCCAGTTTACAGCCTCATCAATCAGCTAGTGACTTTGAAATGCAAAGAAGTTGCAGCCTGCTCAGTAAACCTGCAGAGTGAACCTATAATTGTGCAGTCACTGACCTCAAGCTGTATCATCCGGCATTACAAACCATGCAAAATGGAAAACAGACTAAAGGTCTGCATTTTATCAGCTTTTCTTATTCAGTTACACAATATACAGAATTTCCATCCATCTTTGACGTGATCAGTTTTTGAACCAAGTCTTCAATGAATACTGTTATCTGTAGTACGGCTCTTATCAAAGAATCATAGAATCCCTGCAGTGCAGAAGGAGACCGTTCAGCCCATCGAGTTTGCACCGACCACAATCCCACCCAGGCCATATTCCTGTAAACCCTCATGTAACCCCTCATATTTACACTGCTAATCCCCCTGGTACTAGGGTCAATTTAGCATGGTCAATCAACCTAACCTGCACGCCTTTGGACTGTGGGCAGAAACCAGAGCACGCGGAGGAAACGCAGACACGGGGAGAATGTGCAAACTCCACACAGATGGTAGCCCGAGTCCAGAATTGAACCCGAGTCCCTGGAACTGTGAGGCAGCAGTGCTAACCACTGCACCATCGTGCCACCCTTATCAAAGACATATGATGTCATCAAAGACATTATGCAAAGACCTTACTCCTCCCAACCTGACTCAACCTTTCATATGTCCTCCAAATGTTCTAAAATACCAATTAAGTACTTTTTCACGAGTAGTCATTGTTGTAATGCAATGGTCAATTTGTGCACAGCAAAATCCCGGAAACAACAGTGAGATAATGACCAGTTGTTTTAGTGATGTTAGTTTAGGGGTAAATGTTAGTCAGGCACCACACTTTAGAAAACCATAATTAGATAGGATACAGAGAAGGTACATTTTGGTCATATTGGCGATGAGGAAATTTAGTGATATGGAGGAACAAGAGAGGCTGGATTGTTCTCCTGTAGAGTAAAAAAGGTTGAGGGGTAATTTAAGAGAGGTTTTAAGCATATATGGAATTTTGTTGAGCAGATAGGGAGAAATTGTTTCCACTGGCAGGAGGGTTGGTAACCAAAGAACACAGATTTAACATCATTGGCAAACAACTGGGGGAAGATGAGAAGATTTTTTTACACGTAGCAAGTTGTTATGATCTGGATTGCACTGCCTACATGGGTTGCAGAAGGAAACTCAATAATTGGCCAAATATTCCGGTCTCCGTCATCAGGGACCAGATATATGACAGACGATGTGCATCCGCCTCCGAGGGAAGTCCTGATGTGCATACCTATGTGGGAATTGCGCAGAAAGTTTAAACATCCAATGGTCAATTTCCTTACTCCAGGGAACTTTTGCAAATGTCTCTGACTCTGAGCTAGAGTTGGAAACTTTGGGCAGTCGTGCAATATTTAACTGGGTAGTTACCCAGGCCACGCAAGACAAATTAAAACTTAATCCAACACCTGGGTAACTGCACAACTGACACGCCCACCCCCCTCTCCCCAACATCACAACATCTAACATCTCCCCGCCTACCTGACAACCCCCCCAACCAAACCTGACTACCCCTAGACACGACCCGACAACCCCAACCAATCGACAGCCACTCTGACCCGACTACTCCAACCCAACTACTTCCCAACCTGACCTGATAACACTGCTGACCCAATTCCTCCCTGACTTGACCTGACCAGTCATGACAGCCCTACTAATACCACACCCGCCACCCCCCCCAATGCCCCTCTCTCCCCAACCTGACCTGACTACTCACGACAACCATCCCACCCCCTACTGTCCCCATCTTACTGAACAGACCTGACTACACACACCAATCACCCTATTACACCCTGATGGACTATCCCCTTTTGAATTTTGACTCAACTTGACTATCTCTCTCTACCATTCAGCTATCTCCCCAACCAGCTGACTACCCTTCCAACCTGAGTCAACTACCCTCCCAATTACCCGACTAACCCTTGACCCGGTTTGACCTAACTATTCCCCTGATCCAACCCAACTCCCCCCTGTCCAGACTACCCAGTCACCCAGCCATCCTGCCCACTTATTACCTCATACACTTAACACCTCATCCTCTACCCACCTACCCATTTTACCCACATACCCACTAACCAATGTCACCCACCTTCCCCACCTACACACTTTACCATCTACCCACCAAGCTAATCACTAACATGCAAATATTGAACCTTTACCAGAGGACAGTTAGTGCCAAAAAAAGAGGGTGTGCTCTGTCTTTCCCTGACACTGCTCTGCTCCGATGAATTTCCCTGAGGGTTTCTGCACTGTTCATTTCTTTGAAAGCTGGGATTGGCACATCCCAGGAGAGATGCGCAGCAGCATTGGGGGAATTCTCCAGCACAGCGGCAATCCAATCATCATTGCTCCCGTTTGAAAAATCCAGGCCAAAAACTTTCAAATTGGATATGGGAAAAAGTGAAGGGGATTCTTATCAAAGAATGGCCGAGTGTTATTTCCGGCGAGGAAAGGTGTGTTTCTATCCAGAGAAACACGTTGGGTTTCTCTCCAGATTTTATGACATTCTGACAAAGAAAATCAAGGAGACGGGTTTCATGTTGTCATATGGAGGGGGGCCTCAACACGCCAACAAAACCCAATCATAACAGGAATAAACCTTCCCCCCCCCCAGACCACCATGGAGGTCTCAGGGACACTACCCGTGATCGGAATCAGCACTTCCCTCCCCCCCACATCCCACGCCCCATCCAGGTTGGAGGCAGCACCACCCCATCCCCTCTCCCTCCCACAACAGCCATCACCAGCATCCCCTGCCCCTGATCTTCTATCTGCTGCCAATCCAAAACCAAATCTGAATGAATCCACTACACCCCCAATGAGATTCCAAAGGAGTCCACCCCATGTCACAAGTTGGCACTGCATGGTGCCAAACTGGCTGTGTCAACCTGTGCCAAGGAGTGGAGCCGAAAGCATTGATGACCACTGCCTGGCCATGTCCCTCTCCCCCGGGGCCTATACTCACCTTTATTTTCTCTGCCATATGATTAAAAAAACCTCCAAGGGGCAGATCCCATGACATCACGCTGACAGGGCAGGCTCAATGCAACTTAGGTATTTCAAGATTAGGAATTTTTAAAGACTGCATCCCCATACAAAAAAGTCAAAACAGAACATCTAGGGGGTTGTGTCCATGGGACAGTGCCAGGGGGCATTGCCCAGGCATGACCCTCTGTCACTGAGCGATGCACTTACCTGAGCTCCTCCAGCTGGTCTGCCCACCAGGTGTATGCTATCGTAATTCACAGATGCTGACATGAATGGATAATGTAAAGGAGGAGGGATTATCAGGCATCTTGGCATCATTGACAGGCAACAGAGACAACTGCAACAGGACTTCCTGTAGATGTATAACTCAATTTGGGCCTCCCATGAGATTTTGCACTCCTGTTGCTATTTATGTTCCATGTAAATGGAGCGTATAATCTCCGCCTTGATCTTTGTTGCAATATCACATTTTTCATGCCTGCTGCTACCTTCCGGACACAGGAATGGGTGGCAATCCTATTTGTGTAAGAGTGATAATAAGTTTCTCTTTCAATTTAATTAGTTCTGGTAATTCTGCAGTCAATCAATGTCAACACACTAATTTCTTCTTCCTTCGACTGAAAATAAAACTCAAGTGAATATTAATCAAATTAAGCTTGTCAGGTGAAATGCACATTGAGGTATCTTGCAGAAGCAGTTCACTGAAACTATAATTAATCCTATAGGTGCATGTAACATATTCTTTAGTAAGGAAGTTACATCAATCTGGGTTTCGTTGTCAAACCTAGGCTCCACTAAGCCACATGTCATCAGCCATGCTTGAATGGCGGAGCAGACTTGATGGGCCGAGTGGCCTAATTCTGCTCCTATGTCTTATGGTCTTATGGTCTATGTAACAAAGAATAAAGATGCAGGTTTTGGTTCATGATATGCTTATGAAAGCAGCACTCGAGGCTGCAAGCAGATTTTGGAAAAAGCCAATTCTTGTATTTTTTGTAGTATTATTTGAAGGAGGAATGTTGACTATGGAACTCCCTTTAAATTTGCAAGGCCCACCAGAACAGACAGAAAGAACTAGAGAATTTAAGCACAATGCCTCAGGAAATGGAGCATATGCTCAGCACTGCACTGGGGTGTTAGCCTGGATTATGAATTCAGACTCGGAAAGCAATTCCAAGGCTACTCCCTACTGGCTCAGAGGCAAGAATACTACCTCTCGAACAGAAATAAGATATAATTACCTTGTAAACATATCTGAAATATTCTGGATGACATTCAAAACTTATGCTTGCATTCTCAGTTGGAGGAAGAAAGATTTGTTCGCACTTTTCCATGTAACATATTCATTAGCCTTTTGTATTGTCTTCATAATCTATTAAAAAAATCTTATTGTATCCTAAAGGCTAGGATCTTTTGTAGAATACAGCAAAACTCGAAACAACTCTTTTACTATCAGAAGCATGATCGTTTGATTATTGTCCTCTTAACATATTGCCAGTACTGCAACTTTAAATCACAGAAAATTTTATTAGCCTGGCACAAGAATGCTGTAAAGATAAATTTGCTGTGCAAAGTCCAGGGAATTGGGAAACTGAATTTCAATGTACTTGTGCAACATCTAGTCGAACTATTTGGTTCCACTACTTCAACCATGATCTCCTCTGGATTGTTTTCCCTCTGCTTAACATTATTGATCACATCCTGTGATACTTTAGTGGTTAAGGATAAGGTAGGGGAAAATACACTACTTGCATGTTAAAGACATATTTGTTATTCTTTCACCATTTCATCTAATATCATCCTTCTTTTTCTAGATCAGAAAGACCCCTTCTAAATATGGTAAATGTTGAGATCATTTACTTTTAAAATTTTTTTTCCAGCTATACACTTTGAAACTCTTTGATAAATTCTCAGGGTGCAACAGTTAAAGTGTTAATTTTTTTTTTATCTTAACCAGTCTATGATGTAGATCCTGGGGATTTTCGTGATGACATTCCAAAAATAAATTTAGGTAGGTTTAAGATTCAAACCTTAAAACACATTCTCCATAATCTTTCAGGTTATATTCTTTCAAACTTAATTAATATATCCTGCTAAAATTCTTCATCTTACTGCAACTTGTATCTTACTACTTGGTGTGACTTCTTTGATCAGCTGACAGAGTATTGTATGTTGCTGTACTTTACTAATTACCTTTTTGTTAGAATCCCGAAGGTTCCTGTTTCAAGGAGACATTGCAGAAACTGTAAGTGTGACACACATTCAGTTGATTTATAAGAAACCCATTTATAACACTATAGTTCCACCTGTGGGATGTATTATTGATTTACTCATCTGTTACAGCGGGAAAGGAATGCTCTTAAAGATCCAACGTCGAGATGGAAATTCCCAATTCCATACATTCTGGCTGACAACCTTGGTAATTCTTGATATATAAACTTGTCAATAATCAGAAGGCTTTCAAGCACTGTTGATTTGCATCCTGGTTCGTGTATCTACTGTTGAAATTGTAACATCATTATCTTGATAGTACTTATATTTAAAATGTAATATACTTCTAAATATCCAATTGGTCTTATCTTTACATTGACTAAAATAGTGATTCACTTATCACAAGCTACAAGAATTCAAAGGTGAAATCATGTTAACTTAAATAAAAATGAAGTATTTTAGTTTGGATTCCGTTGATATAATTATTCATTGCCACGTTTCAATTTAAAAATAAAGAATTAGCAGTAGAATAATTCTGTGCACAGGAGTGGAAAATTGTTATGAGATGTGTTGGGGCATAGATCTTAGTCTAATGGGTAATAATTAAGGACCCTCCCATTACCTGATCATGTGCAATGTTTTACTGAGTACTTGGTATTAGACCCACTTTTCATTAAGTTAAAGTATCTTAGCTCAGAATAATTTAAAAACAACAAGCCTGTTATGGTATGCCTACTTGTGACACAAAGGGCCCTATTTTATCATTTTGATTCTAAGCGCTGGGCGGACTTGAAATTGGGAGTGTTTCAGATCCAACTTTTAGACCCGTTCTCAGGCGCCCCATACACACTCTGCCTGCAAAAATATCAGCAATTTTCCAAATCGCGCTGCACAAGCCTGTGGGCGGGGCTTAACGCGCCCGGAATCCTGCAGCTCCGATTGGCGGCTCCAACTGCACATGCACAGAAAAAAAATGATAGAATGCGGCTCCCCTGCCACAACCCTCCTGGGCCGGATAATGCCTCCCCCTGGCCTCCACAGACCTTGTCGCACCCCCACAACATTACTGACCTCCTTAAAGCCCCACCCCCTCCCGCCAAACAGACCGATCGCGGGCCCCTTTGCCCCCCCCCACCCCCCCCCCCCCCCCCCCCACCAACCGATCTCAGGCAGAGTGGCAGTGGACCCCACATTCCCCCTCACTGATCTCACGCAGAATGGCAGCGGACCCCCCCCTTCCCCCTCACTGATCTCAGGCAGAGTGGCAGGAGACCCTACATTCTCCCTCACTGATCTCAGGCAGAATGGCAGTGGACCCCACATTCCCCTCACTGATCTCAGGCAGAATGGCAGTGGACCCCACATTCCCCCTCACTGATCTCAGGCAGAATGGCAGTGGACCCCACATTCCCCCTCACTGATCTCACGCAGAATGGCAGCGGACCCCCCCCTTCCCCCTCACTGATCTCAGGCAGAGTGGCAGGAGACCCTACATTCTCCCTCACTGATCTCAGGCAGAATGGCAGTGGACCCCACATTCCCCTCACTGATCTCAGGCAGAATGGCAGTGGACCCCACATTCCCCCTCACTGATCTCAGGCAGAATGGCAGTGGACCCCACATTCCCCCTCACTGATCTCAGGCAGAATGGCAGTGGACCCCACATTCCCCCTCACTGATCTCACGCAGAATGGCAGCGGACCCCCCCCTTCCCCCTCACTGATCTCAGGCAGAGTGGCAGGAGACCCTACATTCTCCCTCACTGATCTCAGGCAGAGTGGTAGCGGACGCTCGGCAATTACCTCCTCACTAGCTGAAACGCCCAAATCGAACTTCTGTGGAGCATGTCTGTTTCGCGCTGATTCTGGATGGGTGAATGCAGAGGTAATTGGGGAAGTGGCGGTAAGGTTGGGCGTGCAGCCCATTAAGTCAATTTTAATGCATGCAAATGCATTTAAATGGCTGTCGCACCCGTTTCGGGCACGGTCCCGATCATGGCCATTTTCGGGCCTTGGTAAAGGGGGAACCAGCGTGGAGGTGGGCGCGGATTGCGCTTCTCATCTCATGCCCAACGTGACCAAGTTTTCGAGCCCGCAAACAGGCGCAACATGATGGTAAAATTGGGCCCAAAATCTCATGCGTATACTGTAGAGATTATTCGGTGTGATTTTTGATCAGGGTATTTTTCTCTGTGCATTTTTATATAGGCTTTAACCTCTTTAAAATAACATTATTATCCCTAAATTTCATCAATTGTAAATTAAAGCTCATAACAGTTTATTTTATAGCTTTATTCAAACAAATTGTCCAATTTATTTAGTGCTTTGATTTTCAGATCTAAATGCCAAAGGTGAAATCCTGAATTCATTTGAACAGTATCGCTTGAAATCATGCATTGATTTCAAACCATATGAAGGAGAGAAAACATACTTAATTTTTCAAAAATTAGATGGGTATGTACAAAGTCACACAATTGTATTAATATATAAAGATAGAAATCTTGTACAAAAACTTGATGTCCTCTGATTAAATTGATCTGTGCACTATTGTATTGCAGATAGGAATTTTGTTGTTGCATGCACAGTGCTTGTTCAAATTTAGAGTAATTAATTAATTCACCCCAAAAGTAATGATGCAAAGGTATAAATAATGTGATGGAATAAAACAGTATGATATTTTGTACTAAGTCCCCTCAATCTATCAAACCTGTTCTCACTGGCCTCCATTGCTCCTCATTCTCCAGCACATTTACTCTAAATACCACAAATTTATTTACAAGTTTCCACGTGTCCTCATTCCAGCCTATCACTTCAATGTTCTCTAACCTTACTTCCCACTTTGCAGCCTTCTGAGTCTAGAATACTGAGTGTTTGCTTGTCTTTGATGGCAGAGCTTTCACTATTATGGTCAGTCACTCTGGAAATCTCTTCTTAACCCTTCTACCTTGCTCCTGCGCATCCCAGCTTCTAAAACGTCCTCAAAATTTACATATTTAAATTTGTCTTTATATCACCCTTTCTAACACTTCTGTTAATCCTTGGTAAGTGTCTCCTCCATCATTCTTTTTCTGAAGTGCTTTGTTATGCTAAAAGTGGTCTACAAGGGTAGACAGTCATTGATATTGCATTGTTCAGGAGAGACAGAGACTTTTAAAGGCATTGTCTATGTCATATAACTAGTGGGTGGAACGGTGGCACAGTGGTTAGCACTGCTGCCTCACAGCGTAAGGGACCCAGGTTCAATTCTGGCCTCGGGTCACCATCTGTGTGGAGTTTGCACATTCTCCCCATGTCTGCGTGGGTTTCCTCTGGGTGCTCCAGTTTCCTCCCACAGTCCAAAGATGTGCAGGTTAGATTGATTTGGCCATGCTACGTTGACCCTAGTGTCAGGGGATTAGCAGGATAAATATGTGGGGTTAGGGGAATAGGGCCTGGGTGGGATTGTAGTCAGTGCAGACTTGATGGGCCAAATGGCCACCTTCTGCACTGTGGGGGTTGTATGATTCTAGAGAGCTTTAGTCCAAAGGAAAATGGGCACCAGGGAGGTCAAAGAAATGTATTCCAGATGAGAATGAAACAGAAGCACAGATTGGCTACTGCTTGTAAGAAAAGGAGGAATGAAGAAGGGCAACTGTAATCAGAACAGAAAAATATAATCTTAAATGTAAACAAGTCAATAAATAATCAATTGGCATTTTTTTAGCAAGCGTGAGTACGGTACTAACATTCAACATAAATTTTAAAAACTGTGCAGGTTATGTTATTACTTAAGGAAAATTCAGTTTTCTTTCAAATGCTTAATTTGCTTCAAACCTGTAAACTTTCAAGCTGTGATGATGTATGATATTACATTTCCTACATTACAGTAGCTCCCACAATTCTGAAGTATTTGAATGGCTCGAAAGTACTTCAAAACATCCTGAGATTAAAGATGCCAAATAAAGGTGCCATAATCCTCCTTCCTTTCCTTATATATAAACTATTAAATGCCATCTTCTTTGAACAGGTGCTGGTCGTTTGTTGGTGACAATCACAGTGGCCAAAATGTGTCTATTGGTGAACGATGTGACTATAAAGCTATTATTGAGCATGAACTCCTACACGCATTAGGATTCTATCATGAGCAATCGAGGACTGACCGGGATGACTATGTTAACATTTGGTGGGATGAAATTATTCCAGGTAGGATTTCAAATTTTCATTATTTTCAATGATGGGGACATGATCCACTTGTATATAATGTAGTTGCACAGGCCCTGATGCCAACATTTTAAAAGATGCAACAACCCAGAAATTGCTTGACCTACCCCTACTCTGAACATGACGCTATTGGTCACCTCAACCTACTGCACTGAAGCTGCTGCATCTCAGTCCAAGCAAGTTTGACCAGGGTGCTGATTGGCAGGGACTGCTTGGAGGGCAGAGTACAAATCCCATCATAGCAGTTTGAGAACTGGAAGTCAATTAAATAAAAATAAAACCAGCTACCAGTAAACATAACAGTGAAGCGATCAGGTTGTCAAAATACTCAACTGGCTCACTCAAAAGAAAAGCCACCCTTACAAAGTCTAACCAAATATGAATCTAGTCCGACACTGATGTGACTGGCTCTTAACTATCTTCTGAAGTAGCCGAACAGGTAACTTAGCTGTATCAAGCCATTAGCACTTCCAAGGAGACGATTACTGTCACCTTTTGGTTAAGATCAAGCATTGGATCAAGCCTAAGATGGGGTGCAATGCCTTATCTTGTCAGCTTGGATATTGTTTATCTCTCTTGTGGGGACCATGAATTGGATTCAGCTGGATTTTGAATTTGGTTTTTGGAGCAAGCAAGGAATGGGTTCGAGTTTTCCAGGTCCATTCTGAGCATTGGCTTTGTGTGGAATAAAAAATAAAATTTTTTTTAAAAGATTACTTTCATTTTTCAGAGGGATGGGACAGATAATTCCATTTTGCCAGCATTATCCACATTCTTAGGATGATTTTTTAAAAAATCCCTATTCTGAGCTAATATAAATTGAAATTGCTTGCTAAATGTTACTAAAGTCCAGAAAATGTTACTAAAGTCCACAACGATGAGTGGGAAAGCAAATTGCGTGGAGGACACAGAGAGTCTGCAGAGAGATTTGGATAGGCTAAGTGAGTGGGCAAGGATCTGGCAGATGGAGTAAGTTGGTAAGTGTGAGGTTATCCACTTTGGAAGGAATAATAGTAAAATGGGCTATTGTTTAAACGGTGAAAAATTACAACATGCTACTGTGCAGAGGGGCCTGGGGGTCCTTGTGCATGAAGCACAAAAACTCAGTTTGCAGGTGCAGCAGGTAATCAAGAAGGCAAATGGAATGTTGGCCTTTATCGCGAGAGGGATGGAGTATAAAAGCAGGGAGGTCATGCTGCAACTGTACAGGGTACTGGTGAGGCTGCACCTAGAGTACTGTGTACAATTTTGATCCCCTTATTTAAGAAAGGATATATTAGCCTTGGAGAGGGTACAGAGAAGGTTCACCAGGTTGATTCCGGAGATGAGGGGGTTAGCTTATGAGGAGAGATTGAGTAGACTGGGCCTGTACTCATTGGAGTTTAGAAGGTTGAGGGGAGATCTTATAGAGACATATAAGATAATGAAGGGGCGGCACGGTAGCACAGTGGTTAGCACTGCTGCTTCACAGCTCCAGGGTCCCGGGTTCGATTCCCAGCTCGGGTCACTGTCTGTGTGGAGTTTGCACATTCTCCTCGTGTCTGCGTGGGTTTCCTCCGGGTGCTCCGGTTTCCTCCCACAGTCCAAAGATGTGCGGGTTAGGTTGATTGGCGAGGTTAAAAAAATTGCCCCTTAGAGTCCTGGGATGCGTAGGTTAGAGGGATTAGCGGGTAAAATATGTGGGGGTAGGGCCTGGGTGGGATTGTGGTCGGTGCAGACTCGATGGGCCGAATGGCCTCCTTCTGCACTGTAGGGTTTCTATGATTTCTAATACTTTCTATGATTTCTATGAAGGGGCTAGACAGGGTAGAAGCAGTGAGGTTATTTCCACTTACAATGGAAACAAGAACTAGGGGGCATAGCCTCAAAATACAGGGGAGTCAATTTAGAACAGAGTTGAGGAGGAACTTCTCCCAGAGGGTAGTGAATCTTTGGAATTCTCTGCCCAAAGAAGCAGTAGAGGCTACCTCGTTAAATGTGTTTAAGTCACAGATAGATACATTTTTAACCATTAAGGGAATTAAGGGTTAAGGGGAGCGGGCGGGTAAGTGGAACTGAACGCACTATCAGATCAGCCATGATCTTATTGAATGGCAGAGCAGGCTTGAGGGGCTAGATGGCCTACTCCTGCTCCTATTTCTTATGTTCTTATGTTCTAAATTCAGAAGTTGCTGTTGGCAGTGCTATGCCTGCACATAGTTGTACATAGTTGATATACCCCCATATTGCAATTACTTGAAAATATGATATCAGAAACTGATCTGATGAGAATTCACCCTTTTATGCTCATAATCTCACTGTAAGAACATCTGAAAAAGTTACAACCTGTTGAACGAGGATTGCTAAATTCCTAATTATTGCTGAACAGCTTTACTGCCAAGGTTCTCTGAATAAAAAAATTCATACCCTTTTAAAGTATTTTTTTTCATGCTGCTTCAGCTTCTATTCCCATCTGTACATTCTAATCATTTATTTCCCCCTTGGGAAAATTGAATTTAAGGTGAAGGAAAATTGTGGCCGGAGTCTCTGGCTGCACTCGCCACAAAACCGGAGAATCCCGCCCGAGGTCAATGGACCTTTGCATGGTCTGCCCCGCCCCCCCCCACCTCCCCATCCCTCCCCCCCCCCCCCCCCCCCCCCCCCCCCCACTCCCCCTCCTCCAACCCGCTACAATTCCCGTGGCGGGTGGGATGGGAGAATTCTGGCCTTGGTGATTGGCTGCTTCCCCTGCTTGACGATATCAGTGCTGCTGACCCCTCAAGATCCCCTTGGCTTAAAGGCCAGTTTCAAGCTGATGCCTGAAAAAGGAGAAATCCACGCCAAAGGGGTTGCTAAATCTTTGCTCGCAGCTTTCTTTAAGGTCAGCAGAAAGTTTTGCCACTGAAATATCATTCTTTTTCTGTCTGATTCTAAGTATGATGCTCAAAATAAATAGCTAAATAACTTCCGTCAGCATGTTTGGGTATTTCTTAAATTTGTTGACATTCTCAAATCAGAAAAGAAGAATGTGCCCCTTTTACATTTTCAGGATGCTTCAAAATACTTTCCAGTCAATGGGTGGAATTTTCCTGACCCGCCCGTCATGGGAATCATAGCGGCTGGGGGGGGGGGGGGGGGCAGACCATGCAAAGATACATTGACCCGGACAGGATTTTCTGGTTTTGGGGTGAGCGCGGGTGGAAAATCCGGCCCAATGAATCACTGTTATTTTTTTGTGACTCCACGGCTGTTAATTTGCACCCAACGAGACACCAAAAGGGAATATGGAGGATAATCAATGAATCTATTTTGATGGTATTGGTTGAGAGATGGAGGCAGAACAACTCTGCTCTCCAAATAGTCCAATGGAATGATTTCGATCCATCCAGTGAGTTTAATATCTCACCCGAAAAATCTTCAGCAATGCAGCAAGTGTTCAGCTCTGGAATTGAAGACCAAGTTATAAATTCCAGGGCCTTCAATGGAACTGGAATCTTACTGCCTTTTGATTCAAGGATGAGAGTCCACACATCATTCAAGAAATATTGCATTGTGTAAATCCACAAAGTTTCACTCAGTTTCATTCTAAGTATTTGCCCAGAAATGTTCATCGAATTGGTCATATTACATTGACTGAAGGCACATTCTCAGCTCACCTGAAGCTGGCGTAACCATGAGTTGTGAAAGTAAATGGGAATGGACAATTATTTATGCAATTTATCAGATACAGTTTAGAAAAATGAGTAATTGGTTAGAGTGTGTCTAAAATATACTCAATAAATTTGAATTAAAAATATTCTTCACTGCAGCTGAATGTCAATTGTTGCTGTTTTATTTAGGTATGGAGCATAATTTTGTGGTATATGGTGATAGTTATATTACCGACCTGAACACTCCATATGATTACGAATCGCTGATGCATTATGCACCATTCTCCTTCAACAAAAATGATAGTTTTCCTACTATCACTGCAAAGATACCAGCGTTTGATGACATAATTGGACAGCGCTTGGACTTCAGCCCTATTGATTTGCTAAGGCTAAATCGCATGTACAACTGCAGTAAGTTGAACTTTCAGTCTTTACATTTCATTAAAGTAGGACTCTTCAGAGAGTTCCACACTTAAAGATCAATTCGTTAATACCTTTCTTCCACAAATATTTTCTCTTAGCTGCCCCTCTCACACTGCTAGACCAGTGTGCGTTTGAGTTCATTAATATCTGTGGCATGATTCAGAGTGAAAGTGAAGATGCGGATTGGATTCATACGAAGAGCAATCCTGGAAATGAGGATCACACTGTAAATGGCAAATGCAGAGGTGGGTCTACACTCTCCAACCCTCTTTACTTACCAGTACTGCCGCCAATCCAATATAATATCAATAATAGCAATGTGTGTTCATTTAATGCCTTTAACTTACTAAAGCATCCCAAGGCACTTCACAAAGAACAAAGAAAATTACGGCACAGGAACAGGCCCTTCAGCCCTCCAAGCCTGCACCGACCATGCTGCCGGTCTGAATTAAAACTCCCTACTCTTCTGGGGACCGTATCCTTCTATTCCCATCTCATTCATGTATTTGTCCAGACACCCCTTAAAACTCACTATCGTATCTGCTTCCACTAACCTCCCCCTCACAGGAGCATTATCAAACACAAGCTGAATGAGAAGATATTAGGGCAGAAAAGCTTGTCTTAAAGGAGGAAGGATAGGTAGATAGACGGAAAGATTTAGGGAGGTAGTTGCTGAAGTTAGGGCCTTCACAGTTGAAGACATGCCCATCAATGGTCAGAGAATCACAGAGTCCCTACAGTGCAGAAGGAGGCCATTTGTCCCATCATATCTGCACCGACTCTCCAACAGAGCATTTTACCCATGCCACCACCGTATCCCCATAACCTACAAATCTTTGGAATGAGGGAAGAAAATGGAGAACTCAGAGTAAACCCACGCAGGGGAGAATGTGCAAACTCCACATAGTCACCCAAGGCCGAAATTGAACACAGATTCCTGGCGCTGTGAGGCAGCAGTGCGAACCACTGTGCCACCGTGTTGCCCATGGTGAATAGTGAAGCAATTAAAATCAGGGAACAGGTCGGATTAGAGGAAGGCAGATAAATTGAAGGATTGTAGATCTGGAGAGATCATGGAGGTAGAGGAGTGAGGGTGTGGATGGATTTGAAAACAGGGATGAGAATTTTAAAATTGATGCATTGTTTAAATGGAAGCCTATGTACATCAATGAGCACAATAAAAAGTCTCACAACACCAGGGTTAAAGGCCAACAGGTTTATTAGGTAGCACAAGCTTTCGGAGTGTTACTCCTTCTTCAGGTGAGTGAGGAGTTGTGTTCACAAACAGGGCATATGTGGACACAAACACAATTTACAAGCTAATGGTTGGAATATGAGTCTTTACAGGTAATCAAGTCTTAAAAGTACAAACAATGTGAGTGGAGAGAGGGTTAAGCACAGGTTAAAGAGATGTGTATTGTCTCCAGCCGGGACAGTTAGTGAGATTTTGCAAGCCCAGGCACGTCGTGGGGGTTACAGATAGTGTGACATGAACCCAAGATCCTGGTTGAGGCCGCCCTCATGTGTGCGGAACTTGGCTATCAGTTTCTGCTCAGCAATTCTGTGTTGTCGTGTGTCGCGAAGGCCGCCTTGGAGAACGCTTACCCGAAGATCAGAGGCTGAATGCCTGTGACAGCTAAGTGTTCCCCGACAGGAAGAGAACACTCCTGCCTGGTGATTGTCAAGCGGTGTTCATTCATCCGTTGTCGTGGCGTCTGCATGGTCTCCCCAATGTACCATGCCTCGGGACATCCTTTCCTGCAGCGTATCAGGTAGACAACGTTGGCCGAGTCGCAAGAATATGTACCGTGTACCTGGTGGATGGTGTTCTCACGTGAGATGACGGCATCCGTGTCGATGATCTGGCACATCTTGCAGAGGTTGCTGTGGCAGGATTGTGTGGTGTCGTGGTCACTGTTCTCCTGAAGGTTGGGAGTTTGCTGCAACACGGGTGCCATTATGTCATGTGAGAACACCATCCACCAGGTACACGGTACATACTGTTGCGACTCGGTCAACGTTGTCTACCTGATATGCTGCAGGAAAGGATGTCCCGAGGCATGGTACATTGGGGAGACCATGCAGACGCTACGACAACGGATGAATGAACACTGCTCGACAATCACCAGGTAGGAGTGTTCTCTTCCTGTCGGGGAACACTTTTGCAGTCACGGGCATTCAGCCTCTCATCTTCGGGTAAGCATTCTCCAAGGTGGCCTTCACGACACACAACAACACAGAATCATGGAGCAAAAACTGATAGCCAAGTTCCACACACATGAGGACGGCCTCAACTGGGATCTTGTGTTCATGTCACGCTATCTGTAACCCCCACGACTTGCCTGGGCTTGCAAAATCTCACTAACTGTCCTGGCTGGAGACATTACACATCTCTTTAACCTGTGCTTAACCCTCTCTCCACTCACATCGTTTGTACTTTTAAGACTTGACTACCTGTAAAGACTCACATTCCAACCATTATCTTGTAAATTGTGTTTGTGACAATATATGCCCTGTTTGTGAACACAACTCCTTACTCACCTGAAGAAGGAGTAACACTCTGAAAGCTTGTGCTACCAAATAAACCTGTTGGAATTTAACCTGGCGTTGTGAGACTTCTTACTGTGCTTACCCCAGTCCAAAGCCAGCATCTCCACATCATAGGTCAATGAGCACAGGAGTAATGGATGAACAAGACTTGATGCAAAATAGGACATGAGCATCAAAGATTAGGATGGCCTCGGGCTTATGGGGCATAGAAATAGTGAGACCGGTCATTGGAGTAGTCAGCTCTAGAGGTAACTAAGGCACGTAAATGTGTTTCACAGCAGAAGAGCTGAAGCAGGGGTAGAGATGGGTGAGAGGTGGAAGTGGGCAGTCTTGGTGCCTCCACAAATGGGAGCCAGTAGTGCAAGAATGACTTTTCTAACTTTTTCTACCTTAGATTCATGCAAGGAAAAAACAATTCAGTCTTTTGAGCTGGGCAATCAATTAAATCATGGCTAACCCAAATCTTAATTTGATTTGATTTATTATTGTCACATGTATTAGTGTACAGTGAAAAGTATTGTTTCTTGGGCGCTATACAGACAAAGCATACCATTCAAAGAGAAGGAAAGGAGAGAGTGCAAAATGTAATGTTACAGTCATAGCCAAGGTGTAGAGAAAGATTAACTTAATGCAAGGAAGGTCCATTCAAAAGTCTGATGATAGCAGGGAAGAAGCTGTTCTTGAGTCGGTTGGTACGTGTCCTCAGACTTTTGTATCTTCTTCCCGAGGGAAGAAGGTGGAAGAGAGTATGTCTGGGGTGCATGGGGTCCTTAATTATGCTGGCCGCTCTTCCGAGGCAGTGGGAAGTGTAGACAGTGTCAATGGATGGGAGGCTGGTTTGCGTGAAGGATTGGGCTACATTCACGACTTTTTGTAGTTTCTTGCAGTCTTGGGCAGAGCAGGAGCTATACCAAACTGTGATACAACCAGAAGAATGCTTTCTATGGTGCATCAGTAAAAGTTGGTGAGTGTCGTAGCTGACATGCCAAATTTTTTTAGTCTTCTGGGAAAGTAGAGGCATTGGTGGGCTTTCTAAACTATAGTGTCGGCATGGGGGCATCAGGACAGGTTGTTGGCGATCTGGACATCTAAACATTTGAAGCTCTCGACCATTTCTACCTCATCCCCATTAATGTTGACAGGCATGTTATCTGCTATGCTTCCTGAAGTTGATGACAATCTCCTTCATTTTGTTGACATTGAGGGAGACATTATTGTCGTCGCACCAGTTCACCAGATTCTCTATCTCATTCCTGTACTCTGTCTCATCATTGTTTGAGATCTGACCCATTACGTTGGTGTCGTCAGCAAACTTGAAAATTGAGTTGGAGGGGAATTTGGCTACATAGTCATAGGTGTATAAGGAGTATAGTAGGGGGCTGAGGACACAGCCTTATAACATCAGCTACCTGTTTTTGTTTCATAACTCTTAGTACTTTTGCCTCCAAAACTGTCAATCCCAGTTCTGACATTTTAAACTGAACCAGGCTTGCAGCTTTTGAGATAGAGAGTTCTCGATTTTCATTACTCTTTGGGCAAGTGTCTGCTATATGGCATGATACCTGAATGGCCAAATTCTAATTGTACTGTTATGGCCATTGTTCATGATCTTCAATCTTCTATACTTAAGGGAATATAAGCCTGTCTTGCATGTAGTGCTACATAGCGTGAAAGTCTAAGATGAATTGTTTTGACTGCATGATTGCAAATAACTCCTGGTTGGCCTTGATATCTATGCCAATCTAGAGAAAGCTTGATTGGGATGCATGTCAGGTCAAAGTACTGACCTGTTTAGGTGATAAGCCTGAATAATTGGAGATATTGGAGACAGCATGTTGTTCTACACACCTTCTTTCCTTTGAGTTCCTGACATAATTGTACCAGTGGAACTCTAAGTATTCATTGTAAACTCTAATGGTCCAGGTCATAAACTATAGGAATCTAAGTATCTGTTGCAAAAAACTGTTCTATAATCTGAATTTGCTTGTTAGTTGGATGTTTGACTTCCATGTATTCTTGATAAGACGTCGTAAAACACAGTTGGTAATCTCTGTTTTCTGGTGCAACTTTACTTCTGAGGCATGTGAATTGTGGGGAGGCAATGACCGAGTGGTATTATCACTAGAGTATTAATCGAGAAACTCAACTAATGTTCTGGGGACCCGGGTTCAAATCCCACCATGGCAGATGGTGGAATTTGAATTCAATAAAAAAAAGCTAGGATTAAGAATCTACTGATGACCATGAAACCATTGTCGATTGTCAGAAAAACCCATCTGGTTCACTAATATCCTTTAGGGAAGGAAATCTAGTCTACACCAGAGCCACAGCAATGTGGTTGATTCTCAACTTGGGCAGCTAGGGATGGGCAATAAATGCTGGCCTGCCAGCGACGCCCATGTCCCACAAATGAACAAAGAAAAGTATCAAACTCCCATGTAGTTAAATTTGTCAATTATCTATATGGTTTTCATGTTCAGTGGTAGAAACTAGAGAATTGAAGAATCCTAATGGCGCAGCCTGATCTTAGGAGAGCCAGTGTCAGATTTACTTTCTTTAGTGATACTTCACCATTTCTAAAACTCCAGTACAGGTGCCAGAAAATGAGGAAATCCTGGGTAATAGAAAATCTAGAAACGCAAGCCAAGCACGTTGAGGGTGCGGAATTAATTTCCGCTGGAGATAGCACCATGGAACCTTCCTGAGGGTTTGTACTGCTCCACCAGTTGCTTCCAGTTTTGCCAGATGTCAGCCCACTGGAGAAGGGCAGTTGCATGGATACCCCTTGCATGTGGTGGAAACAACTGAATTGATGCTATCCTAATGTACCCAACCCAATCAGCTCATTGCCCTAAGCTGGATCACACAGGCCACTTCAACAAACTTGTACATCACTCACCAAAGATCAAGCATTCAGTTGCAAGAAGGGCCAAGCAGTGGCATTGTTTAGGGAGCTCCCCAACTTGTAGGAAAGGCAATTTAAGGAATTCTGCTATTGTAAAACTCTGAAGTGTTTTTAATGTTAGTTTCTGAGAGCTGATGCTTGCACTCAAGGATGATAGATGAATCACTAATCAAGTTATGGGAGCTATGGTAGTAGTGACCCTTGGTCTGCGACATGGCCATGAAATGGAGCAGAGGACGTAGAAAGGGGAAACGTTATGAAGGAAGAGGAGGAGAAAGAAGAGCAAGAAGCAGGGAGGAGCCCTTGTAAGTGGACAGGGTATTGTAAAGCAGATTATCAGGCTCTGATTTCTGTGATATAGTTTACCCTGATCAGCATAGACTGCTATTCTCCACACTCACATTTATCTGGTTTTCCACATCTCATCCTTAGCCTTGCTCGACCTCTTGTGTCTGTTGCAGAAGGCCAGGTGGCAGGGCGTGTGTATCTGAAAGCATAAAAGCTTAAAAGAAGGGTTGAGGAATGGGGATTAATGAATGGAGGAGAATTGCAGAAGTCTATGATCACATCAACTTCAGCTTTCAATTAATGGCACATTTCAGGATGAGGGTGAGAAGGAAGTTGAGAACAGAAAGAAAGCAGCAACTTAGGTCATCCTTGATGACTTCAGCATGGCCAGATGCCCCAGGCTCAGTCACAGCCAGCCACATGATTCTCAGCACTACTCCATCATCATGCTCAGGGGATGGAATAATGGCAGCCCTCTGGGTCTCCCTCTTGACATGTGCAGCCTTCACCTGCAGAATGTCTGTGATTGTGTTGTACTGTGTTTGGGTGATTTCCCCACCATAGCAGCATAATGGGAGGCTTGGGGAGGCAGCAAGAGGTGGATGTAAGGTGGGTATCATCAGAAGGTATGCGTGGATGAGGTGGAGTTTGAGAATGTTAGGCATGAGTCCTGAGTGCTGCTGCATGCTTTTGGATGATTGATGGGGATGTGGATAGTCAAGTCAGTCTCTGGGCATTGACCTCCCCACCACCACCCCACCTGTCATTTGCTCCCACAACCTTTAGTAAGTGGGGCTTGAGGCCTTCCTAGCCCCCTGCAGAAACATGGCCCCTCTCCTGGAGTCGTCTACCTCTTGACTCGTGCATCCAGCTCAGCCTCATTGTTTTTTGCAGACCTCTATGTTTCGTTTTCACCCTCAATTTCTCTTCACCTTCAATCTTCCCATATGACTTTATGACAGCTAACAGTCCTGCAGTACAGCTTTCCAAAAGAGGGACAGAGTGCCTTTTGAGAGATGGAGACTAGCAAGTAAACATGTTAACCTTGCATGCCCTCAAGCCCCTACTGTGTATGCAATTCACCAGCAGCTTAAGCGTACAGATTAATGTGCTGCCTGCCTTGTGTGATATCAGCATGGGCGCGAACCATGACATTGCCCCAGAAACAGTGCAATCCAACTTTCAGCTCTTAATGTTCATAACCAAATTATGGAAATGATTGTTTCCAAATTTTAAATTGAATTGACAACGTTCAGGTTACTGTGTTATTAGAAATACCCATTTTGATCTGTAGTAGATTATCTTTTTCATCAATAGAAGATTATAACTTAAAATATGAAGAGAAACTTAGGTTAGAAGAAAAAAATGGTAAATTGATAAACTACGACCAGAGTCATTATAAAGAAGCTGTAAACTGCTCTTTGGATGTGACTAAGGTGGTAAAGTTTCCGAGTGACAATGCTGGAAAAGTATTGGCTTGGATCATAATATATTAAAGCAGGATCCAGGTCCACATCCTGATGATCAAAACATCATGTAGGGCATGTAATACATTTACCAGATTTTTGTATATCTTATGTAGTTGATTTATCGTAGAACAATGCAGTGATGGAACAAGTTATGACTCTAGAACTGTTTCATTTCCAGTACTTTAAAATATCGCAGTAATCAGAGGATTTCACACACATGCTGTCAGCCAGATTCTGGAACTGTCTCTAATGGGATGGGATTTTACGACCTCGCTCGAGCGAGACTGGAAATTCCCACCTGAGGTCAATGGAGATTTCTGTGGTCGGACCCTTGCCTGCTCCGAATCCATGGCAGACAAGGTGGTAGAGTTCCGCCGATGGTGTCAATTACTTATGCTCTCTAGCTCCAACTACAGGCTTAAGTAAGCCAATACAGTGAATATAGATCAGTGAACAGACCAATACAATCAAACATCTTTCAAAAGAAAACAATTTTTCAGTATTGTACTGAAATGTGATTTGAGGTTTTGTGCTCAAGATCTGGACTGGAATTTTCCAGCCTTCCCTCCCACAGAGGGTTTTCCTGCGGCAGAGGCAGCTCGCCGAAGTCTACAACACTTTGTGGGGAATTCGCGGCAGGGTTTGACCTTGGCGGGACTGGAAGATCCCGCAGGAGGATGAGCCAGAAAATCCCACTTTTGGAGTGGAGTCTGAACCTAAGACCTTTGGATTTATTGTTGAAAATGTGGCCTGGAGCCATTTTTGGAATTTATTTTGAGAACAAGAAAAGAATTGGATTTAGATTTCAATTATTATTTTACATAATATGTTTATTAATTTCCACAAAGGTGGGATTTGAATGAGACTCATTTTGATTCAAGGTGAATATTATCTAAAAATAATAGAACAACATCATATTTCTCAGATGATATTTAATGATATATTGAGGGTGAGTGAAGTGCTGTGATTTATTTATTTATTTATTTAATCCGTTTTTTTGCGGGCTTTTTTCAAGGGTTTAAACTCTGAGGAAGTGGGAGTAGGCTGCAGGGGATTCTGGGAGATTGTGTTTTTTAGTATAAAAGTCACTCTATACAGCGGGCAGTGTCGGGAGCGGGCTGAGTGAGAAGCTGAGTGAAAGCTGTAAGGGCTTTGGCTCACAGGGCTGGGGTGAGTTTAATTCATTTTTACTGTTTCTACCTGGTACTGGTAAGGTATCTAGAGGGGATGGGTGTGCAGGCAGTGCTATGTTCCTCTTGCACTATGTTTGAGGTGAGGGATGACGTCAGTGTCTCTGCTGATTACACCTGTGGGAAGTGCACCCATCTGCAGCTCCTCCAAAACCGTGTTAGGGAACTGGAGCTGGAGTTGGATGTGGAAGCGCTGGAAAGAGTGCAAAGGAGATTTACCAGGATGCTGCCTGGTTTGGAGGGTAGGTCTTTTGAGGAAAGGTTGAGGGAGCTAGGGCTCTTCTCTCTGGAGTGGAGGAGGTTGAGGGGAGACTTAATAGAGGTTTATAAAATGATGAAGGGGATAGATAGAGTGAACGTTCAAAGACTATTTCCTCGGGTGGATGGAGCTATTACAAGGGGGCATAACTATAGGGTTTGTGGTGGGCGATATAGGAAGGATATCAGAGGTAGGTTCTTTACGCAGAGAGTGGTTGGGGTGTGGAATGGACTGCCTGCAGTGATAGTGGAGTCAGACACTTTAGGAACATTTAAGCGGTTATTGGATAGGCACATGGAGCACACCAGGATGATAGGGAGTGGGATAGCTTGATCTTGGTTTCAGATAAAGCTTGGCACAACATTGTGGGCTGAAGGGCCTGTGCTGTACTGTTCTATGTTCTATGTTCTATCATATCTAATTTTTGATATGGATGCCAGGTGTAGACAATTCATTTACTTATCTTGTTATCTAAGTACAAATTACAAGGTTATAGTAAAAAGACTGGAGAATTATTTTGTGGAAAAGCACCTACTATAATGGTGCCACATATCTAAATAGTACTCAGTGCATCCAATGAGCAGTGGAATTAAAGTACTTAGTTTACTCATTAAAAGACTTTGCTCGATGATGATAATCCAAAATATCTGAAGAAACCTTGTGCAGTTGTCAGCATTTTATCTGGTTCCCTCCCCCAAACATTGTGATCTCTGAGATGTAAGCATAGACACTTGCTGTGTGCAATAATTTTTTTTGTAAAGTGTATGAAAAATTCATGGACTCAAAGACATTACTTTGGACTCACTTTTGATGCAGCAGCCCTCAAATCTTATGGCACCATACCTCTTTTAGTCACACATACCACCATTTACCTATCTCCCATCTTTCATGTCACAGTCCAACACTTGAATCCTTGAAAGACTGAAGTACAATGTTCCTCTCTGCTCAGCTTTGACATCAATCCAGAGAAACAACGGCAATTTTATCACCCTCCCCCCCTGACTTTATCCTCCCAGAGTTATTATCAACAACCTCTTCCCTAGCTCCCTTTAAATTCCCACATGATTTGCCCTTTCTATGATACCCATTTCATATACACCAAATGTTTGCACTCTCTATCTGTGACTCGATTCTAAGTCTTACTGAATCATGGGGCAGAGTTTTACAGGTCCTCCCTTTGGTTGGATTTTCCATTCTTGCCGAAGTCAATGAAATTTTTAATGGCTTGATACATTTTATGGTCCTGATCCCGTCATGATGGGACCATAAAATTCCACCCATGATTTACTGATAATACTTCATTCCCTTTGAATGAAGCAGTTGTGGCCAGTCTTTCCTGGACCCTCATGTTTGAAACTCTCTATTCAGGCTCCCACCCCGCCACAGTACTAAAATGGCTCTGACCAAAATTAAAAATTACATCCTTTGTCACTGTGACGCAGGGAAGCTTTTCTTCCTCATCTTACTTGACCTGTCTGCAGCCATTGACAGGAATATCTTACGCCTGTGATGAGCTTCTGCTCAAATATTCATGCCACCAATAAAACCACTTATTTCTACGTCCATAGAACACCCTACTTCCCTCCTGCCTCAGCCTATCTGCTGCTAAAACCCTCATTCATTCTCTTGTGACCTCAAGACTTGGCCACTTCAGCAGACTCTTGGCTGGGCATTCACATTTTATCCAATGTAAACTTGAGGTCACCCATGACTTTACTCCCTATGTTGCGTGCACCTATCACTCCTATGCTGGCTAATCAACATGTGTCCTGCCAAGAGGTATCTCCATTTTAAAATTCTCATCGTTGCTTTCAAATTCCCCTGTGGCTTCATCAGTCCATATCCATGCAACATCCTCCAGGCAACAACCATCCAAGATATCTGAACTCATATCATTCTGGCCTCTTGAGCATCCTTGATTTTAAATGCTCCACCATCAGTGTGTGGGCCCTCATCCCTGGAATACCCTCCCTAAGGTTCTTTACTTCTGTACCCCACTTTCCTCATTTAAGACATTCCTTAAATGTACCTCACACTGAGCTCTTGATCATCTGATCTAATATCTCCTGATGTGGTGATGTCATTTTTTTAAAAACTCATAGTCCTGTGAAGCACCTAATAACATTTTATTATGTTAACAACGCTATATAAATGTAAGGGGTGGGACTTTCTAGCCGCACTCACCCCAAAACCAAACAGTCCCGCCAAAGTTCAATGGATCTTTGAATGGTCCGGCCCCTATCCGCTATGATTCCCGGGACGGGCGGGATGGGAACATTCCCCCCAAGTTGTTGTTGTTGTTGTGGTACATATTCCCCAGTCAACTCTAATATTTGGACTGTGGCTCCCAGCTTCAAGTTTCATTTTCCTGGCATTTTCTTTTCACTTGAGTACCTATCTATCTGTCATTCCTCTTATCTCCCTTTCAAGGTTCTCATTGTTTATTTCATATAGCTCAACCTTCCTTCCCCCTGATTAGTTTGAAAAATCTCTTCTTCCTTAAGTTTCAATTCAAACCACTCTTTACCTTTTGTTGCTTCAACCTGGGTTAGATTTTCTCTTCTCCTTCTCTTCTCACCTTTCTCCCATTCCCTTTTTGTTGTCAAATTTCTCCACTAATTCACCACACCATCCTTTACTCTCTACTCAACCCCATATCAATTATATTAGCTATGTGTTGACATAAATATTAATATAAATATGTGGTTTCTTTCCACAACCTATTATTATCTCAGTGGTTCATAATTCATAGTTTGATTGCCAGCTCAAAAAGTTTATTAAAGGATTAGCTGTCTTTGATCTGGGGTTAAGTTTACAACTGTTAAGTAATTGAGGGGAATTAAATATTTTGAATGAAATTTCATAAATTACAGTGATTTTTTTTACATTGTGAAGTTTCAAATAGATATTCAGAACTTTGTTTTATTTCATCTTAACATGGCTCCTGAGGTTTGACCATGGTGGTGGCATGGGTTTGCATGAGTTGATATTAAATTGGCATAGAGGCTAGAAGGGGCCATGGTGGTTGGTGGGGTACCTGGGTTGGTATGAGTTGGCATGGATATTACATAGGAAATGGGTGAGGAGGTGTGACGGTTAGAGGCCATCATATTTAAATTAGCCACTCGAATGAAGTCTCAGAGAACTGGGTTGGGCCATTTAAAAAGTCCGCCTTGGCACTCAGCAGCTCCTCCTACCTGTCTCTGGGGCCGCCAGGCATGACTCCATCCTGCACCTCCCTCCACAATCCCCTGGGGCAAAAATCCCACCACAAGTGGCCAAGCCACAAATGTGAAGTGTTGTTGCTGTCGAAACATATTCTATTTTATACTCATTTAAATGTCATCTTTTAGCACCTTGTGTTGGGCTTCTGCTGTATTAGAACCAATGACAAATAAATAATCAGCATAACATGGGGTGGCATGGTGGCACAGTGGTTAGCATTGCTGCCTCACAGCGCAAAGGACCCGGGTTTAAGTTCGGCATCGGGTCACTGTCTGTGTGGAGTTTGCACATTCTCCCCGAGCCTGTATGGGCTTTCTCCGATGCTCTGGTTTCCAACCACACTCCAAAAATGTGCGGGTTAGGTGGATTGGCCATGCTAAATTGCCCCTTAGAGTCAGGGAGATTAGCCGGTTAAATATGTGGGGTTACAAGGATAGGCCCTGGGTGGGATTGTTGTCAGTGCAGGCTCGATGGGATGAATGGCTTCTTTCTGCACTGTAGGGATTCTATGATTCTATGAATCTTCAAATTATATGCAGGCAGTTATTTTCTTTGTCAGATGTGTGTTGACAGCTTGATTTGTTTGTGTGCTTCTTTCCCATGGTTGTGCTTTAATGTAGTTGTGTGGAACTTAACTTAGCTCAGCCCTATTCGTCACTGTTGTTGCATCTTAATTTGACATAAATTTGTAAAACACTAACATTATAATGAAAAATCTGATATAAAGGAACTTTCAATTTTCTTCTGTTACTAACAAATCCTCCATGTTTTAGATGCTGGATACTTCATGTACTTTGATACTATGAATGGAATGGCTGGTCAAAGTGCCGTTCTGGAATCCCGTATCCTTTATCCAAAAAGGACTGAGCAGTGCCTTCAGTTCTTCTATAAAATGACAAGAAGCCCTTTGGATAAACTTGTTGTGTGGATGAGGATGGATGATGGAACTGGAATTGTTCGAAAGCTGGTTAAAGTTGAGACTTTACAAGGTATGGACCTATGAAGTTTATGAAAACTCACTTTTAAGTGTTTAAAATTAGTTAATTACGGCCGCTAGATCATGATGCTGTTGGTCAAATGCATTGTTGTGTAAAGAATAAAGGCCACTTTGGTAATTGCAGTGTGTGAGCTAACACCTTAGTCCAAATGTTCTGGAAATCCCAGATTTGAAGACTGATCTGTACCATCAGACAGATAATTGCACTGAAATGAGAATGTTCTTTACTTTGAGGAAAATATTATGAACATTTTCCACTGTGATATATGGGGAGGATCTTGGGGAAGGTACCCAGTCTGAAAAGGGTTCCAGAGAGAGAGGTGCACCCCTGCTTCTCCTGCACAAAGCCCAAGCAGGGTAACCTGCTAAGCCTTCCCACTTTCCTGACATTAAGACCAGGAGGGAAGCAGCCTTTAGGTGTCCATTAATTAGCCACTTAAACGCCTCAGTTGGAGTGAGAACGGGCGATCGAAGTTAGGTTTGGAACTCTGCCTCTCTTAAAATTGCAGACAGGTTGGAGGCAGCAGGGGGGCAGGCCACCTGGAGAATTTTATGGACAGTTATGTCATTTATTGCTCCTTGACAATGCATCAGGTAATATTATAAATCAGCCAAGTAAAAGGAACTTTGGGGAGGTAGTGGAGGAGATCCAGCAGATATGGATCCTGTCCAACAGGTACATTGTACTCAACACTTGTGATGATAAAGAGAATTAATGGGCCTCTGTCAGCATGTTTGCAGGTAGGAGGCCCATAAAATTCTCCAGATGGCCTTCTTACTGCCCTTCTGCTGCTCCCAACCTGTCTGCAATTTTAAGAGAGGCAGAGTTCCAAACCTAACTTCGATCGCCCATTCTCGCTCCAACTGAGGTGTTTAAGTGGCTAATTAATGGACACTTAAAGGCTGATTCCCTCCTGGTCTTACTTTCAGGAAAGTGGGAATGCTTAGCAAGTTACCCTGCTTGGGCTTTGTGCAGGAAAGGCAGGGCTGTGCACCTCTCTCACTGGTCTCCTTTTCAGATTGGGTACCTTCTCCAAGATCCTCCCCATATGCCCCATCTGGCTTTTTCATCAGGAATCCTATCTGATGGGCTTCCCCTCCTGGCTGTGAGACCCTGGACTTACCTGGTCCTGTTTGTCTGACACCAGACTGCTGCGATTGCTTGTTGTTTTGGTTTGTAGAGGATTCTATAATTAGCAGTATGGACTGTATCCCTTGTAATCAGAATTGAGATTCTCAATTGCTGTGTTACCAACCTGTTACCCTAATAAAGAGATTTCAAAACAGATGGCACAAAATTTTAATTGCGAGAATGTAGTTGACCTTTCAACATGGCCACGGTCTTTCAACAAATTCAACTGTATGACACAAACATATTTATTGGAAACATTGGATTTAATATTACAGAGCGTGGGAGAAGGAGGGTGGGATGGGGTCATTGGTGGGGGGATCAAGGGAAGGTGTGGACAGAATGCCACCACCCTCGAAGCAAAGTCAGCATGGAGCCAGTCTGCCCACAGCCATAACATGCTGCGGGCAGTCTAAACAAGGACCAAGTGGGACTTCCACACCTTTCTGAGAAGGAAACCCTGCCCTGAAGAGCTACCAGACAATCTGATTGGCCGGAGCTCCATCGGTCTCAGCAGCACCAAGAGTGCATTAATGGGTGCAGCTGGAACTGCAAGAGGACGGGGAGAGTGGCGCATGGATTCTGGAGCTAATTAAGTCTGACTCTTTGGCAGGGAGGGATTGGGCAGGTCGGGGAAGTGAGCAGGAGATAATGAACTGGTTATAAAGTTGCTGGAAGTAGTAGTAATGGAGGGTTGCTATCTTGGGAGGGAGGGGGGTGGGGGGGGTGGGGGGGGGGGGGGGGGGGCGGGGGGTCATTCCTGATCTGCAAAGGGTATCCATGAAGATTGAGCTCTTCGTTCCCATCCTTTGAAGAGATTATTTTGTAATTTGGGCCCAGCTGCCAATACCAATGGTTTTGTGGCATAGACAGCATATTAATTGGGTCAACTGGCTTGGTAGTGAGCCTAATTGACCCTTACTTATCTATTTAAATATGGCAGCCATGCTGATTTTTAGCTTAATTATATTTTAAATCTGTAAGTTGGACTATCAGGGTGTCGACAGAAGCCTATTGGATTTTGCAAAACTGAAATGTCTCCATTTTTTTAACGAAGCCGCACTTTCTGTTTTGCTGTAGTTGACAATGCCCATTCCTGGAACATCGCCCATGTGACTTTTCATGCCAAGGTCAAGTTTCGTTATGTCTTCCAAGGTATAATTGGGGATTCTACAAATACTACCGGTGGTATCTTCCTGGATGATATTGTTTTTACTGAAACTCGCTGCCCCAATGCTGTCTGGCAAATAAAGAACTTCACTAATATCCTTCAACAGACGGGACTAAACGACAGTTTAACAAGCCCACGATTTTATAGCCCAGAAGGTTATGGCTATAGCCTCAAGTTATATCCTCATTCCCGTTTCAAAAACTACATGGGGCTGTTTTTCCATCTGTGCAGTGGTGAAAACGATGGTATGCTCGAGTGGCCAGCTGGGAACCGGCAAGCCCTTGTCACATTGATGGACCAAGATCCTGATGTAAAACTCAGAATGTCATCCAGTAGAAGCTTCACTACAAATGGAAGTAAAGTAATACCAGGTGAGAAAATAAAATTGCATATCTCCAAAAGAACTCCAGTACAATGGTGTAGAGTTGGAACATTACTCTGTTAGAAAGAAACTGGCTCATTGGGTCTAATAATCTCTCAATTCTTGTTCTCTGTTAATATGTTCCACATCTGGCAACAGCCCAATTAAGTTGTGTTCCATGATTTTATATTCATTCATTCACTGAATGGGTGGCAATTGACCATTTATTGCCCATCCTTAATTGTCCTTAAGAGTCAACCACATTGCTGTGGGTCTGGAGTCACATGTCATCCAGAGCAGATAAGAATGGCAGATTTCCTTCCTTAAAGGACATTAGTGAAGCAGATAAGTTTTTATGATAATTGACAATGGTTTCAACGTCATTATTAGACCTTTTAATTCCAGATTTTATTGGATTCAAACTTCATTATCTCCCATGGTGGTATTCGAGCCTGGGTCCCCTGAGCATTATCCTGAGTCTCTGAATTACTAGTCCTGTAACAATGCCACTACTCCCTCCCCAAGCGAAAATGACCAATTAACATTAAACAATGTTGCCGAGAAAAGCAAGAACCTCAAGAATCTCAAACCTGTAATTTTCTTTTTGCTAGTTCCATTGCATAGACTCTTGCCATACCCCTGAATTTGTATCCTTATTTTTCCCTTCCCTCATGCTGTCTCCAAACTTGGCTTGTCCACCAAACCTGCCTCCTGCTCCCTCGACTCAATTTCCACCAAATTGCCAATCATCTGACTTCCCTGCCTGGCTACCATATTAACTGATAAGGTGCTTAACAATTCACTATCTTCAGGCACTGTCCCCTTGCTCTTCAAATCTGCTGTAATCATCCACTTCCTCAAAAATACACTTTTGATTGCGCTCCCCTTTCTAAATAATACCCCAATTTCCAACCTCCCTTTCCTCTCTAAAGTTCCTGAATGTGTTGTCCCCTCCCAAATATGTGTTCATTTTCCCTGCAACCCTTCGTTGGACCCTTCTAATCATGTTTGTGCACTGGGACATCAGTGACATGGCCCTTATCAAGGTCACAAATGGAATCCCATAGAACTCTAACACAGATAAACTATTCTCCTGGTCCTTCTCAGCCTGTGTGCAGACGTTGACACAGTTGAATATAATTCTCCTCCACCAGCTCACTTCTGTTGTCCTAGTTGGGTGGAACTGCTCTCACTTGGTTGCATTCCTTTCTGCCCATCACTAATGATGAGGCTAAATTATAAGGTATGGCAAGGAGTGAGATGGGAAAGTGCACCATTGACACCATCAAGAATGCTAGAAGTGGAACAATATTTATCATTTCATTAATTGGAGAGTTTCAGGCAATAATGCCAGCAATGGAGTATTATTCTACAAGAGGAATTTCATTTTCTTTTCTTTCTTCTTTCATGGTTTGTGGGCATTGCTGGCAAGGCCAACATGTGTTGCCGATCCCTAATTGCTCTTGGCTGACTTGCTGGCACATGAGAGTCATTCACATTGCTGTCAGTGCAAGAGAACAATCTGATCGTACAACCTTGGAAACAAGAAAATTTGCCAAGTATACATAATGTTATAAAAAACAGTAACCAAGGTCAGTGTTTCAAAGAACAAAGAACAAAGAACAATACAGCACAGGAACAGGCCCTTCGGCCCTCCAAGCCTGCGCCGCTCCCCGGTCCAGGATTGAATCCTGAATCCAGGATCCCCGCCCAATTTTCCAGCCTATCTACATACCAATATCCTATCCACCGAGCTGTCCCTCACAGCTACGATGCGTTGTTCATCACAACCTATTAACTCACCCCCACCCCCCCATTCAAGACCATGTGATCTCCAGGGAGAGGCGAAAACCCAGAGTGAAAACCCCAGGGCCAATATGGGGAAAGAAAAATCTGGGAAATTCCTCTCCGACCCCCTGAGGCGATCGAAACGAGTCCAGGAGATCACACTGGCCCTGATCGGAAAATGCTTCCCAACCCTAGTCATTTCCACTTCCACGAACACCATATGAATTCCCTGCCCCCAAGACAGGTTCCCAACTATCCGCAGTCTCGCTCTGTACTGGCACCAGCAAGGTGATCATAGAATGAAGCCTTGAAACGAGAAACAAGGAACAATTAGCCCGCGCCGCTCCCTGGTCCAAACTAGACCACTCTTTTGTATCCCTTCATTCCCACTCCGTTCATATAGCTGTCTAGATAAGTCTTAAACGTTCCCAGTGTGTCCGCCTCCACCACCTTGCCCGGCAACACATTCCAGGCCCCCATTTCGAGGCTGGGCTCTTGGGAAGCTCTGTTGCTAGCGACAAGTACTCCGAAAATTACAGGTGAACTGACCACAATTTTTCATCTAGACTCTTCAAAGACAGTGCAAAGACCGAAAATTGTCCCAATTAACAATGAGTGACAATTACTTTGAAATAAAGTGATATCAGACAAATCTGAAACTAATAAATGTTTTTAATAACGCAATGATCCTAGTGTTAGTTAAAAAGACAACATCTGCAATTCAAATGCATGTACCTACCAGAGATGGATTTTGATCCATTTTGTAGAGTGAAGAATCTTGCTGGATGGAGGTATGGACTGGAAAACTGTTTCATTTAAACCAATGGTGGCAAATGTCTATTTGATTATTAGAATTGTCTACGGGTTGCTCCCACATTGATCAGCTGATACCCTATTTGGGCACAATGGTCTTTTCTTGTCCCCTAGAATTCTTATGATCATCGAGCCATATGGCACCAGATGAATTTTATAAATACTTCTTGGCTGTTTGATATGGAAAAATAACATGTTTTGTATATCACCCAACAAACAACAAACCCTCAGAAAACTCTGATTATTTTGTTGATTAGGTAACAATAAGATTACACAATGACAATATGATATGCTATAGCGTCCTGTTGAATTGAATAAAATATTATCTGCATGATGTGTTCCATTCTGTTTTATTTTATAAGAAAAGCCTTGTTAGTTATGCTAACAATTTTCTCTTCAATAGGTTGTGAAGAAAAGACCATCAAAAGTGCAATAGAATCTGTGAATCTATAGGTCACTATATATATATTTTGTTCCCTACTATTGTATAAGTAACAACTGCATAAGGCTCCAACAATCCAGCATTTCCTCAATCTAATGTGTCATTTAGTTTCAACATTTCTTGAATAGTGCAGAATTATTGATTAAAATGAAGACTAACACACCATTAATTTGTCTGAAATGTTTTATTTTAATTTTATATGTTATATTTTATATTTCCAATACCCAGGATTTTGTCTTTAATTTATAGTATTTAAGGTAATATTTACGGAAATTATTTGACATGATTATAGCCGTGTGAATTTAATTACAGACAGAAATGATACCTTCATATGGGATAAGCCTACACTCACTGGAATCTACGATTCTACTTGCGACTGCTACCGTAGTGTTTCTTGGGGCTGGTCAGCGTTCATGTCACACAAGCAGCTTCAACGTAGAAGTTTCTTAAAAAATGACGACCTCATTATTTTCATTGAGTTTAATGGTAAAGTAACATTTCCTCTCTTATTTTCTTTTGCTGCTGGTTGTTAATTTTTCTTCAGAGTTCATGATCTTCTTCAGAACTGCTTTTTTTCCCCTGACTGTATCTTCTTCAGTATTAACAATGAGTAACAATTACTTTGATGTAAAGCTCTTGCAGTGATATCAGACAAATACGAAGGTAATAAATGCTTTTAAATAACGTGATGACCCTAGTGTTAGCTAAAAAGGGAACATGTACAAGAGCTTCAATTTCAAATGCATGCACCTATCATGGGTGGATTTTGATCTGTTCTGTAGGGTGAAGAAGATGGAGATATGGACTGGAGAACTGCTTCATTTAAACCAATGAATGGAAAACCAAAAGCACTGCAAATTGGGTGCACTGCTATCTACACTCAATCCTCTAATCTGGCTGTTCTAATGAACAAGATTCTGAGCAGTCACAGGCCATTGCCATTGGACTGTGAGGAAAGGTTGAACAAACTTGGATTGTTTTCATTAGAGTGCCAGAGGATGAGTGGGAGTGGGTTCCTGATAGAGGTTTACAAGATTATGACAGGGTTAGAGAGAATGGATAGCCAGAGTCTTTTTCCCAGGGTCAAAGTCTTTTATACGACTTCCCACAGAACGAGTAAAATAATATTTAATGGCAAAGTCCAACGCTGAACCAGTGTTGGCCGTTGTACTCCCGCTCAGTCTGATACTTCTAATATGAGACTGTAGTTCAGCTTCTGATGAATAAGTGTTTAGATAGAACTCAGCTTCTGTGTCATCAGTGTACTGTGCCGGACCTACTCACACTTTGTCATTTCCAATGGCCATGTTCCGAATGATTCTTGTCATAAAATCACGGACAAAAGGTAAATTTGTGTTTCCAACATTGTCTGATCTATCAATAAGATAGACAGTTACTCAGGAATGAAGATGAGAGGGGGAAAGTTTAAAAGGGTTAAAGGGGCAATTTTTTCACACAGAGAACAAAGAACAAAGAACAATACAGCACAGGAACAGGCCCTTCGGCCCTCCAAGCCCGCGCCGCTCCCCGGTCCAGGATTGAATCCTGAATCCAGGATCCCCGCCCAATTTTCCAGCCTATCTACATACCAATATCCTATCCACCGAGCTGTCCCTCACAGCTACGATGCTTTGTTCATTACAACCTATTAACTCACCCCCACCCCCCCCATTCCAGACCATGTGATCTCCAGGGAGAGGCGAAAACCCAGAGTGAAAAACCCCAGGGCCAATATGGGGAAAAAAAATCTGGGAAATTCCTCTCCGACCCCCTGAGGCGATCGAAACGAGTCCAGGAGATCACAATGGCCCTGATCGGAAAATGCTTCCCAACCCTAGTCATTTCCACTTCCACGAACACCATATGAATTCCCTGCCCCCGAGACAGGTTCCCTTTGTTTAACCCGCAGTCTCGCTCTGTACTGGCACCAGCAAGATGATCATAGAATGAAGCCTTGAAACGAGAAACAAGGAACAATTAGCCCGCGCCGCTCCCTGGTCCAAACTAGACCACTCTTTTGTATCCCTCCATTCCCACTCCGTTCATATGGCTGTCTAGATAAGTCTTAAACGTTCCCAGTGTGTCCGCCTCCACCACCTTGCCCGGCAACACATTCCAGGCCCCCACGACCCTCTGTGTGAAATATGTCCTTCTGATATCTGTGTTAAACCTCCCTCCCTTCACCTTGAACCTATGACCCCTCGTGAACGTCACCACCGACCCGGGGAAAAGCTTCCCACCGTTCACCCTATCTATGCCTTTCATAATTTTATATACCTCTATTAAGTCTCCCCTCATCCTCCGTCTTTCCAAGGAGAACAACCCCAGTTTCCCCAATCTCTCCTCATAACTAAGCCCCTCCACACCAGGCAACATCCTGGTAAACCTCCTCTGTACTCTCTCCAAAGCCTCCACGTCCTTCTGGTAGTGTGGCGACCAGAACTGGACGCAGTATTCCAAATGCGGCCGAACCAACGTTCTATACATCTGCAACATCAGACCCCAACTCTTATACTCTATGCCCCGTCCTATAAAGGCAAGCATGCCATATGCCTTCTTCACCACCTTCTCCACCTGGGACGTCACCTTCAAAGATCTGTGGACTTGCACACCCAGGTCCCTCTGCGTCTCTACACCCTTTATGGTTCTTCCATTTATCGTGTAGCTCCTCCCTACATTATTCCCACCAAAATGCATCACTTCGCATTTATCAGGATTGAACTCCATCTGCCATTTCCTTGCCCAAATTTCCAGCCTATCTATATCCTTCTGTAGCCTCTGACAATGTTCCTCACTATCTGCAAGTCCTGCCAGTTTTGTGTCATCCGCAAACTTACTGATCACCCCAGTTACTCCTTCTTCCAGATCATTTATATAAATCACAAACAGCAGAGGTCCCAATACAGAGCCCTGCGGTACACCACTAGTCACAGGCCTCCAGCCGGAAAAAGACCCTTCCACTACCACCCTCTGTCTTCTATGACCAAGCCAGTTCTCCACCCATCTAGCCACCTCCCCCTTTATCCCATGGGATCCAACCTTTTTCACTAGCCTACCATGAGGGACTTTGTCAAACGTTTTACTAAAGTCCATATAGACAACATCCACGGCCCTTCCTTCGTCAACCATTTTGGTCACTTCTTCAAAAAACACCACCAGGTTAGTGAGGCATGACCTCCCTCTCACAAAACCATGTTGACTATCGTTAATGAGTTTATTCCTTTCTAAATGCGCATACATCCTATCTTTAAGAATCTTCTCCAACAACTTCCCCACCACGGACGTCAAGCTCACCGGCCTATAATTACCCGGGTTATCCTTCCTACCCTTCTTAAATAACGGGACCACATTGGCTATCCTCCAATCCTCTGGGACCTCACCTGTAAGAAGTTTAACAACACCAGGTTAAAGTCCAACAGGTTTATTTGGTAGCAAAAGCCACACAAGCTTTCGAGGCTCTGAGCCCCTTCTTCAGGTGAGTGGGAATTCTGTTCACAAACAGAACTTATAAGACACAGACTCAATTTACATGAATAATGGTTGGAATGCGAATACTTACAACTAATCCAGTCTTTAAGAAACAAAACAATGGGAGTGGAGAGAGCATCAAGACAGGCTAAAAAGATGTGTATTGTCTCCAGACAAGACAGCCAGTGAAACTCTGCAGGTCCACGCAACTGTGGGAGTTACAAATAGTGTGACATAAATTCTGATTCTAGGATCGCATGATAAAGACTCAGGAGGAAAAAAGCAGAAATATTTATGTGAAATAGTGTGACATAAACCCAATATCCCGGTTGAGGCCGTCCTTGTGTGTGCGGAACCTGGCTATCAGTTTCTGCTCCGCGACTCTGCGCTGTCGTGTGTCGCGAAGGCCGCCTTGGAGAACGCTTACCCGAATATCAGAGGCCGAATGCCCGTGACCGCTGAAGTGCTCCCCAACAGGAAGAGAACAGTCTTGCCTGGTGATTGTCGAGCGGTGTTCATTCATCCGTTGTCGCAGCGTCTGCATAGTTTCCCCAATGTACCATGCCTCGGGACATCCTTTCTTGCAGCGTATCAGGTAGACAACGTTGGCCGAGTTGCAAGAGTATGTACCGTGTACCTGGTGGATGGTGTTCTCACGTGAGATGATGGCATCTGTGTCGATGATCCGGCACGTCTTGCAGAGGTTGCTGTGGCAGGGTTGTGTGGTGTCTTGGTCACTGTTCTCCTGAAGGCTGGGTAGTTTGCTGCGGACAATGGTCTGTTTGAGGTTGTGCGGTTGTTTGAAGGCAAGAAGTGGGGGTGTGGGGATGGCCTTGGCGAGATGTTCGTCTTCATCAATGACATGTTGAAGGCTCCGGAGGAGATGCCGTAGCTTCTCCGCTCCGGGGAAGTACTGGACAACGAAGGGTACTCTGTCCACTGTCCACAAAGAGTCGAATTGGACTCCTCCGGAAGGCCGCTGCCCTCGACTTGACATGTATGCCCAAGCCGTCAGGAGGTGCGTCAACACCAAATTCATCAGCCGCACTCACAAGACAGCCCCGAACATCACCCAAGCACAACGTAACGCCATCCACGCTCTCAAGACCAACCGCAACATTGTCATCAAACCAGCAGACAAAGGAGGGGCCATCGTCATACTGAACAGAACGGATTACTGCAAAGAAGTGTACCAACAACTCAACAACGAGGAACACTACAGACAGTTACCTGCAGATCCGACCAAAGAACACACCCGTCAACTCAACACTCTGATCAAGACCTTTGATCCGGACCTTCAGAACACCCTCCGTGCTCTCATCCCACGTACTCCCCGCGTTGGAGATCTCTACTGCCTCCCGAAGATACACAAGGCAAACACACCCGGCCGTCCCATCGTATCGGGCAATGGGACCCTGTGCGAGAACCTCTCCGGCTATGTCGAGGGCATCCTGAAACCCATTGTACAAAGAACCCCCAGCTTTTGTCGCGACACGACGGACTTCCTACAGAAACTCGGCACACATGGAGCAGTTGAACCAGGAGCGCTCCTCGTCACAATGGATGTCTCAGCACTCTACACCAGCATCCCCCATGACGATGGCATTGCTGCAACGGCCTCAGTGCTCAGCGCCAACAACTGCCAGTTTCCAGATGCAATTTTACATCTCATCCGCTTCATCCTGGACCACAATATCTTCACCTTCAACAACCAGTTCTTCATCCAGACACACGGAACAGCCATGGGGACCAAATTTGCACCTCAATATGCCAACATCTTCATGCACAGGTTCGAACAAGACTTCTTCACCGCACAGGACCTTCAACCGGTGCTATACACTAGATACATCGATGACATTTTCTTCCTTTGGACTCATGGTGAACAATCACTGAAACAACTCTATGATGACATCAACAAGTTCCATCCCACCATCAGGCTCACCATAGACTACTCTCCGGAATCGGTTGCATTCTTGGACACGCGCATCTCCATTAAGGACGGTCACCTCAGCACCTCACTGTACCGCAAGCCCACGGATAACCTCACGATGCTCCACTTCTCCAGCTTCCACCCTAAACACGTTAAAGAAGCCATCCCCTACGGACAAGCCCTCCGTATACACAGGATCTGCTCGGATGAGGAGGATCGCAACAGACACCTCCAGACGCTGAAAGATGCCCTCATAAGAACAGGATATGGCGCTAGACTCATTGATCAACAGTTCCAACGCGCCACAGCGAAAAACCGCACCGACCTCCTCAGAAGACAAACACGGGACACAGTGGACAGAGTACCCTTCGTTGTCCAGTACTTCCCCGGAGCGGAGAAGCTACGGCATCTCCTCCGGAGCCTTCAACATGTCATTGATGAAGACGAACATCTCGCCAAGGCCATCCCCACACCCCCACTTCTTGCCTTCAAACAACCGCACAACCTCAAACAGACCATTGTCCGCAGCAAACTACCCAGCCTTCAGGAGAACAGTGACCAAGACACCACACAACCCTGCCACAGCAACCTCTGCAAGACGTGCCGGATCATCGACACAGATGCCATCATCTCACGTGAGAACACCATCCACCAGGTACACGGTACATACTCTTGCAACTCGGCCAACGTTGTCTACCTGATACGCTGCAAGAAAGGATGTCCCGAGGCATGGTACATTGGGGAAACTATGCAGACGCTGCGACAACGGATGAATGAACACCGCTCGACAATCACCAGGCAAGACTGTTCTCTTCCTGTTGGGGAGCACTTCAGCGGTCACGGGCATTCGGCCTCTGATATTCGGGTAAGCGTTCTCCAAGGCGGCCTTCGCGACACACGACAGCGCAGAGTCGCGGAGCAGAAACTGATAGCCAGGTTCCGCACACACAAGGACGGCCTCAACCGGGATATTGGGTTTATGTCACACTATTTCACATAAATATTTCTGCTTTTTTCCTCCTGAGTCTTTATCATGCGATCCTAGAATCAGAATTTATGTCACACTATTTGTAACTCCCACAGTTGCGTGGACCTGCAGAGTTTCACTGGCTGTCTTGTCTGGAGACAATACACATCTTTTTAGCCTGTCTTGATGCTCTCTCCACTCCCATTGTTTTGTTTCTTAAAGACTGGATTAGTTGTAAGTATTCGCATTCCAACCATTATTCATGTAAATTGAGTCTGTGTCTTATAAGTTCTGTTTGTGAACAGAATTCCCACTCACCTGAAGAAGGGGCTCAGAGCCTCGAAAGCTTGTGTGGCTTTTGCTACCAAATAAACCTGTTGGACTTTAACCTGGTGTTGTTAAACTTCTTACTGTGTTTACCCCAGTCCAACGCCGGCATCTCCACATCACCTCACCTGTGTCCAGTGACGAGACAAAGATTTGCGTCAGAGGCCCAACGATTTCACCTCTCGTCTCCCTGAGCAGCTTTGGATAGATTCCATCAGGCCCTGGGGATTTGTCAGTCTTTATATTCTCTAACAAACCTAACACTTCCTCCTTTGTAATGGAGATTTTCTCCAACGGTTCAACACTCCCCTCCGAGACACTCCCAGTCAACACATCCCTCTCCTTTGTGAATACCGACGCAAAGTATTCATTTAGGATCTCCCCTACCTCTTTGGGCTCCAAGCATAAGTCCCCACTTTTGTCCCTGAGAGGTCCGATTTTTTCCCTAACAACCCTTTTGTTCCTAACGTATGAATAAAATGCCTTGGGATTCTCCTTAATCCTGTCTGCCAAGAACATTTCGTGAGGGTGGTGAATGCCTGGAAGCGCTGCTGGAGGAGGTGGTGGAAGCAGATTCTATAACAATGTTCAAGAGGCATCTGCATAGATACATGAATAGGCAGGGAATAGAGGGATATGGACCATATACAGACAACAAAATATTAGATTAGAGAGGTATCTGTGTCGGCACAGACTTGGTAGGCCGATAGGCCTGTACTTGTGCTGTACCGTTCTTTATTCTTTGCAAAATTTACTCTATTTAGTACATTGTATTAAAATGAAATGCACATAACATAGTTCTTTCGACTGTCAGCAGTCACTTTCATGATCTGGTGAGGCAAATATCTGTTGACCTCCAAAAATCCCATGTTAATGCAATGTGTTGCTTTATCAAACACACTTATCAAGTGCGATTCAAAGTTATTATATTATAGTTACCTTTATGTTTGGAATCTCTGAAGGAATACAGAGCTCTGTGCATTGCCAATTAAATGTTAAGAGATGTTAAGAGAGAAACAGCTAATTCAATTTCATAGGGACTATCAAAAACATCTCTCAACAATTAGGCAGAAGACTCAGTGGAATAAGTTACTTCAAAGAGAATTTAGGAAGCATCCATCAGAAAGCTAGGAGTGATATCCATCGATAAATTTTGTTTTTGCTTTGTGCTGTCTACAACTCTGATGCAGCTACTGTGTTGCTGAAGTGACAAGAGATGAAATCTTGGAGAGAGCCCAACATCTCTTTCCTAAGATCACTTCAGATGACTTCATACCTAATTCACTGCACAAATTTCAGAGAGGATTCTGCAAGTTCAGTGAGCAGCACAGGGAGATTGGCCCAGGAGAACATGTGATTTTCATTTTTCCTCAATTTTAATGGACCAAGAATTATTGGTACCATGTCCAATGTCAAAATTATCAAATAATTCGTTTTATGTCAGTGCGAATCTAAAATTGCATCCCAATGACCCAACCTGCAGGATAACGGTGTGACTATTGGCATAGTTTGACAAGTCTTGTTGAATTTTCCTTGTTACTTTGTGGAAACTGGAATGCGCATAAGCAGATAAGGACCATAGCAAATGCTATTTGCATATTAGGAAAATACTTACAGTCATATATAGCCTTTCAAACCTCAGCAGCCTTACACCCAATTAAATACTTTTAAGTGTGATTACTTAGAAATCATAGAAACCCTACAGTACTGAAAGAGGCCATTCGGCCCATCGAGTTTGCGCCGACCACAATCCCACCCAGGCCCTACCCCCATATCCCTACATATTTTACCCGCTAATCCCTCTAATCTACGCAGCCCAGGACACTAAGGGGCAATTTTAGCATGGCCAATCAACCTAACTCGCGCATCTGAACTCGCGGCACGGTAGCACAGTGGTTAGCACTGCTGCTTCACAGCTCCAGGGTCCCGGGTTCGATTCCCGGCTCGGGTCACTGTCTGTGTGGAGTTTGCACATTCTCCTTGTGTCTGCGTGGGTTTCCTCCGGGTGCTCCGGTTTCCTCCCACAGTCCAAAGATGTGCGGGTTAGGTTGATTGGCCAGGTTAAAAATTGCCCCTTAGAGTCCTGAGATGTGTAGGTTAGAGGGATTAGTGGGTAAATATGTGGGGGTAGGGCCTGGGTGGGATTGTGGTCGGTGCAGACTCGATGGGCCGAATGGCCTCCTTCTGCACTGTAGGGTTTCTATGATCATCATTTCTATGATCTTTGGACTGTGGGAGGAAACCGGAGCACCCGGAGGAAACCCACGCAGACACGAGGAGAATGTGCAAACTCCACACAGACAGTGACCCAAGCTGGGAATCGAACCCAGGTCCCTGGAGCTGTGAAGCAGCAGTGCTAACCACTGTGCTACCATGCCGCCCTGTTGTAATTACAAATTTGTCAATCCCTGTTGTAATTACTGTTGTAATATACTGCTGGAGCCTCCTTTAAGCAGCATTCCAGAGCATTTCAGATATATAATCAATGGATATGACTCCTAGCTTTGTGATGGAAGCTTCCTAAGTTCTTCTTGAAGTAACTTATTCCACAGAGTCTTCTGCCTAATTGTCATGAGATGTTTTGCTTAGTGAGTATTGAAAGTTTAGCACGGAATATCCTAACAGGATGATTGGAGGAAGTCCAATCTATTAAGATTATTAACCACATTATCTCATAAAGTTCAGACAATCATCAACTATGAAATTTTAAAGTGGACAATAGCAATTGGTGAGGGGTGCGGAGTCCAATCTTTGCAAGAATCAGCACATTCAAGAGAGAAAACTGAGAGAGAAAAAAGGAGTTAAATTAGACCGCCCCCAAACTTGAGCCTCGCAATCATGGTGCATGAATAAACTGTGTCCATTATGTTGAAATGCAGGCAGCGTGTCAACTTCTTGCTATCTGCTCATTTAATGATTCCTGTGCATTCGCCAAACTATTCGTTAGCTGCACACATTAGCAGGGATTCCAAATTTGTAACTTTCGGGCACCACTTAAAGCTAGACTGCACCTCTTGAAGGAGAGCAGCCTTGTGGCTGGAACTGCTGGAAATTGTGCAGAAAGTGAATCTGTCTGGGAACAGTAAGGAAAGATACAACGTGGGAAAAAATGAGCTTCAGATGCAGAACTCAGTGGAGGAGATGAAGGAAAGAGAGATGCCACTGGTCTATTAGGGGCAGGAGAGTCAAAAGATGTGGAAACACATAGTATGGAGGTCAGTCCCAGAAGTCAAATCCCAAGGACGTAGGGGGCAGTGCCACAAATAGTTCAATCCCTTTATATGAGTGATCAAGGACAGTGAATGCATCTAACAAAGTGCACCACTAATCTCAGTCACTACTCAATTCACCACAGATCCCATCACTCACTACCAACAATCTCTATCAATCTGGCCACATGCATGACATTGCTTTACATCACCTCACTCTCACACAGTTAGCACTTCTGCAAACCTCCCTGCTCTTATATTCTATGCTTCTACTAATAAAGATAAGTTTCCCAAATGCCTTCTTAACTGGCCACCTCGCTCTCCTGCTCTCTTCAGGGATCATTGGATATGTACCCCAAAGTCTCTCTGGTACTCTGTACTTCTTAGCTTTCTACCGTTCATTGTGTATTCCCTTATTTTGTTAGTCTTCCCAAGATGCATCACCTCACATTTTTCAAGGTTAAATTCTATTTGCCATTATTCTGCCCATCTGACCAGCCCATCTATATAGTCCTGAATTCTAAGGCTTTCCTCCTCTCTATTTACCATCTCACCAATTTTTGTGTCATCAGCGAACCTACTGATCATACCTCTTATTTTCACTTCTAGATCATTAATGTACACTATAAACAGCAAGGATCCCAGCACTGATCCCTGCATTACACCACTGGACAGAGGATTCAGGTCACAAAAACAACCTTTGACCATCATCCTCTGCCTCCTGACACTAAGTCAATTTTGGATCCAATTTGCCAAATTGCTCTGGATCCCATGAGCTCTTACCACAAGGTTCCATGTGGAACCTTGTCAAAAACCTTACTGAAGTCCATGCAGACTGCATCAACTGTGTTGCCCTCTCTGCACACTAGAGACCTCCTTGAAAAATTTAATCAAATTTGTTAGACATGATTTCCCCTTGACAAAGCCATGCTAACTATCCTTGATTAATCCTTGCCTCTCCAAGTGGAGATTAATTCTTTTCCTCAGTATTTTTCTCAATACTTTCCCTACCACTGAGGTTAGACTCATTGGCCTGTTGTAACTGGCTTTTCCCTACTTCCCTTCTTGAATATTGGTACCACATTAGTTGTGTTCCAGTCCTCCAACACCTCGCCTGTGGCCAGAGAGGATTTGAAAATTCGGGTCAGCCCCTACAATCTCCTGCCTTGCCTCACATAGCAGCCTAGGATATATCTCATCTGGGCCTGGGGAATTACCCACTTTTAAGCCCACTAAAACCATTAATCCCTCCTCCCTCTCAATGTTAATTTGTTCAATTATTCACAGTTCCCCTCCCTGCTTTCTATATCTACATCGTCCTTCTCCATAGTGATGCAAAATATTTATTTAATACCTTACCTATGTCTTCCGGCTCCACACACAGATTTTTACTTTGGTCCCTAATGGGCCCTTCTCTTTCCTTACTAACCCTCTTGCCCTTAATATACATCCAAAACTGGGATTTTCCTTTATTTTGCCCACCAGTAATTTTTCATGTCCACTCTTCTAATTTATTTTTTAATTACCCCCCTGCACTTTTTATACTCTTCTAGGGCATCCACAGTTTTGAGCCCCCAGTATCTGCCATAAGCCTCCCTTTTTTCCCTATCCAGCCTGAAGATTCTATAACCTGGAATACTGAGCCCCCAGTCCTGCCCTTCCCTCAACTATGTCCCTGTAATAGCAATAATATCACATTCCCATGTGTTAATCAACACCCCCAAATCATCTGTCTTACCTGCAAAATACTTTGAATTTAGATAAGTGCCACCCAGCCTTGCCATATTTCCTTGTGCCTTAATATGTCTACCTTAGACCATAAGACCACAAGACATAGGAGCGGAAGTAAGGCCATTCGGCCCATCGAGTCCACTCCACCATTCAATCATGGTTGATTTCAACTCCATTTACCCGCTCTCTCCCCATAGCCCTTAATTCCTCGAGAAATCAAGAATTTATCAATTTCTGTCTTGAAGACGCTCAACGTCTCGGCCTCCACAGCCCTCTGTGGCAATGAATTCCACAGACCCACCACTCTCTGGCTGAAGAAATTTCTCCTCATCTCTGTTCTAAAGTGACTCCCTTTTATTCTAAGGCTGTGCCCCCGCGTCCTAGTCTCCCCTGTTAATGGAAACAACTTCCCTACGTCCATCCTATCTAAGCCGTTCATTATCTTGTAAGTTTCTATCAGATCTCCCCTCAACCTCCTAAACTCCAATGAATATAATCCCACGATCCTCAGACGTTCATCGTATGTCAGGCCTACCATTCCTGGGATCATCCGTGTGAATCTCCGCTGGACCCGCTCCAGTGCCAGTATGTCCTTCCTGAGGTGTGGGGCCCAAAATTGCTCACAGTACTCCAAATGGGGCCTAACCAGTGCTTTATAAAGCCTCAGAAGTACATCCCTGCTTTTGTATTCCAAGCCTCTTGAGATAAATGACAACATTACATTTGCTTTCTTAATTACGGACTCAACCTGCAAGTTTACCTTCAGAGAATCCTGGACTAGGACTCCCAAGTCCCTTTGCACTTTAGCATTATGAATTTTGTCACCGTTTAGAAAATAGTCCATGCCTCTATTCTTTTTTCCAAAGTGTACGACCTCGCACTTGCCCACGTTGAATTTCATCAGCCACTTCTTGGACCACTCTCCTAAACTGTCTAAATCTTCCTGCAGCCTCCCCACCTCCTCAATACTACCTGCCCCTCCACCTATCTTTGTATCATCGGCAAACTTGGCCAGAATGCTCCCAGTCCCGTCATCTAGATCGTTAATATATAAAGAGAACAGCTGTGGCCCCAACACTGAACCCTGCGGGACACCACTTGTCACCGGTTGCCATTCTGAGAAAGAACCTTTTATCCCAACTCTCTGCTTTCTGTCTGATAGCCAATCGTCAATCCATGTTAGTACCTTGCCTCGAATACCATGGGCCCTTATTTTACTCAGCAGTCTCCCGTGAGGCACCTTGTCAAAGGCCTTTTGGAAGTCAAGATAGATAACATCCATTGGCTCTCCTTGGTCTAACCTATTTGTTATCTCTTCAAAGAACTCTAACAGGTTTGTCACTCCACCTTCACTCCACCTTCCAGACTGATTGTGTTTTTCTTCTATATTTGGTGGTGCATTACCTGTATAAGTCAGAATGGTTGTACCTGAACCTCCACTCTGTAACCCAACCCCCTGCCAAATTAGTTTAAACCCACCCCAATAGCACTAGCAACCCTCTCTGCAAGGATGTTGGTCCCATTCTGGTTCAGGTAGAACCATTCTGACTTATACAGGTCCCACCTTCCCCAGAAACAGACCCAATGATCCAGGAAACTAAAGCCTGCCCTCCTGCATCATTTCTTCAGCCACGCATTCATCTGCTCTATCCTCCTATTCCTCCACTCACTGGCACGTAGCACTGGGAGTAATCCAGAGATTACAACCTTTGAGATCCTGCTTTTCAATCTGTTACCTACCTCTCTAAATTCTTGTTGCCGGACCTCATCCCTCTTTCTACCCATGTTGTTGGTACCAATGTGAACTATGACCTTTGACTGTTCACCCTTACCCTGCCCTATTTCATTACAGCAATGACTACACTTCAAAACAATGTCATTGGCTTTGGGATACCCAGAGATCATGAAAGGCACAATGTAGATGCAAATTCTCTCCTTTGTTAAAATAATAAACAGAGGAATGGTATGGAAGGTGTCATGCGCTAATATCGCAAACAATTTTGAGCCCCTGAAATTAAAATTAAATGTAATAAAGCACAACATATAATGGTTTCAGCATTTGAGATCTTGAAAGTTTGGCAGTTCTTTAGCTGTATTGTGTTGATATTCTCTGTCATGCAATGAAGAGTTGTTGATGAAGAAATGAGATTCTCTTTATGGTCCTCATTACTATGCAGAGGCTCTTGATGGCTAGTATACACGTTGATTATTTTTAGTCTTACATGGGGGCGTGAGCATCACCAGCAAGGGCAGTATTTATTGCCCATTATTTGATAATAATTTGCACTCTTATCAAACTGTGCAACCCGTTTGCTGGATTTATTATTTTTTTAAAGATCTGACTCCGCTGATTAATACCGAAGTTCCAATTCGCCCCACAAAAGTTAATGAGAGACATCGGCGAGCAGTGGAGCCTGCTGCATATGTACAAGAGCAACAGCCTCGGAGCCCTCTCAAAGATCGGTGTGATCCGGGATATTGCCTGAATGGTGGCGTGTGTGTTATAGCAAATGGGAAATCAAGTTGCAGGTAGGCGTATTTTCCTGAAGTTATTCTGAGGGAGGGAAATCATTGCTATCTCACTTCAGTTATAGCATAACATTTATTACACATTGGGCTGTAAATTCTGGGCTCCACAGCATCGAATATGAGGGTAGCCTAAAGATGTGCTGAGGAATCCCTGTCTGAACTTTCCAGGTAGGCATTTATGTGGCAATTGTCCAGAAGAGTTAATTTCCCCTGGACAATTGCACTGCACCGTGAACCATCTGACAAAGTGATTTAAATTGCTAACTTTGGATGGTCCCACCAGGGCTACACTAATAGATCCACAGAAAATGTTAGGAGAAATAAAAGCTCTTCTAACTTCTGCATCTCTATTTTAAATACCCAGACCGACCCCTGTACGGGACTCCTCCACACTTCCCAGTCCCCAAGTGCCAACCCACCTCCCTTGACTAATCATCCTCCCCACCACTGTGTTGCCTATCCTTTGGCCCTTGTGGGATTCCCCAACCTGCTGACCCGACTCTCATCACTGACCCAACCCAACCCAACCTTTATCATCTTATCATACTATGAGTATTGAAATACAGCATGCTAGGAATAATGTGAATACAGATTCTCGGACTTGGTTATTATGGCTCCAAATAGTTTGAGCTTCGGTAATGGACAGTGATATTGTTCACTATTCTTTTTCAGATGCGCCTCGACTCAAACACACCTGTACTTCGGTGAGCACTGTGAGAGAGCTCAGATTCATGGTTCCCTCTTTGGGGTAATGATTGGAGCAACTGCAGGGGTGATAGCATTGGCCATTGCTATTATTAGCATAATTACAAAAACACGTATTTGATATTAAACAAAGCATAAAGTTGGCTGATCAGAAACCTACTTCACAAATAAATCAGAAACATTTTAGTGATTCTTATATTTTGTAAGATCTACTGAGGGAATCATAGCTTTATGAGTATATAATAATTCTATAAAGTTTGGACTGGTGTCAATGACTAATCACATTAAGCATTATTATTTCTTCTGGTGGAAATAATTACCATACATACTTAAGCACAGGATGAATGACTATCCAGAATTGACACCTACTTACCAGCCAGAAGTACTCCCAGAAATAACCTATCACCCTTATAGAAATTACTGGAGATCCTGCCTTTTGTAGAAAACAGTAGCATTTCAAATGCTGATTTAATAATGAGATTTCAAGAATCTATTCAAATATTGTCTTTGATGGGTAGAAAGATCTTTACTTGATTCAAATTTTGGCAAATTTCAAATTAGAACCTCGATCTACTGCTATACTTCCCTTTCAAGTGCTTATTTTGTTCCAACTTCCACTCTACCATTCCCATGTCTCAGGCCATTTGTTGCCCTCAGATACCTGCTCCACCATTTTGTGCTCTCAGACTCCCATTCTGTCACTGCTGTATCTCTCAGGATCGTAGCCTACTGCTCCTTCATTGTACTTGTGGACATTGGTGGCTGTGCATGAAACAATCAGTATACATTAAAAGCAGATTTGCGAGTCTGAAGACAAATTGTCTTCCCTGTGTCTTTTTTCTCTTCACGAAGGAAGATTGGGAGGGGATTCAGTAGAAATGTCTAAAATAATGAAGCCTTTGGGCAAATCGGACCCAAGTAGGCTTCGCTGCTCCATAGAGAATTGAAACACATGGTGGAGAACCTGGCCTGCCCCGTTCCCAATTCGTGGATGCTAAATCGGTGATTGGGAAGTAGATTTTGGACTGCAATTAGGGTGGTAAGGTTTCCCCAGTCTGGTTTTTAGCCAGTCTGGTCACTGCACTGGTATTGGATGGCTATATATCCAGTATTTTGACCTTTAGTCAGCTTACCTCAGTACAGAGCCAGCAGGGGCCTGTGCTCATTCTTTTACCCACCTGCAGCAGCCTTAATATGATGGAGATGCAGAAAAGTTTAATTTTTCATCCTTTTTTCTGACCCCCACACCCCCTCCTGTCACATCTTGAACAGAGCTGAATCTCCATACGTGATTATGTCACCCTCCGATGTGATGATGGCATCCTCCGTGCTTCACCATTGGTGTCCAATATTAAAAACAGAAAATGCTGGAAATACTCAGCAGGTCAGGCAGTCTTAATGGCGAGAGAACCTCAGAACTGTGAAAAGTTGGAATGGTAATAGGTTTTGAGCAAGAAGGGAAAGGGAAAAGGACAAAAGAAGGCCTGTGATAGGGTGAAAGACAGGAGAAGCTGATTGACAGAAATGTTAGTCTTCTAGGGCCAAAAGAATGGTGATGGAGCAAGAAAAATCAAGGAAAGAAAATATGTATCCAGAGCAGGGGTATTGTTGACTGAAATTGAAAATAAGAGAAAAACTGAGACAAACAAAGAACAAAGAAAATTACAGCACAGGAACAGGCCCTTCGGCCCTCCAAGCCTGCACTGACCATGCTGCCGGACTTAACTAAAACCCCCTACCCTTCCGGGGACCAAATCCCTCTATTTCTATCCTATTCATGTACTTGTCAAGTCGCCCCTTAAAAGTCACTACCGTATCCGCTTCCATTACCTCCCCCGGTAACGAGTTCCAGGCACCCACTACTTTCTGTGTAAAAAATCTGCCTCGTACATCTCCTTTAAACCTTGTCCCTCGCACCTTAAACCTATGCCCCCTAGTAATTGACTCTTCCACCCTGGGAAAAAGCTTCTGACTATCCACTCTGTCCATGCCTCTCATAATCTTGTAGACTTCTATTAGGTCTCCCCTCAACCTCCTCCCCCCAGTGAGAACAAACCAAATTTCTCCAACCTCTCCTCATAGCTAATGCCCTCCATACCAGGCAACATCCTGGTAAATCTTTTCTGTACTCTCTCCAAAGCCTCCACATCCTTCTGGTGGTGTGGCGACCAGAATTGAACACTAAATTCCAAGTGCAGCCTAACTAAGGTTCTATAAAGCTGCAACATGACTTGCCAATTTTTAAACTCAATACCCTGGCCAATGAAGGCAAGCATGCCATATGCCTTCTTGACTATCTTCTCCACCTGCATCGCCACTTTCAGTGACGTGTGTACCTGTACACCCAGATCCCTTTGCCTATCAATACTCTTAAGGGTTCTGCCATTTACTGTACATTTCCTATCTGTATTAGACTTTCCAAAATACATTAGCTCACATTTGTCTGGATTAAACTCCATCTGCCATCTTTCCGCCCAAGTCTCCAACTGATCTATATCCTGCTGTATCCTCTGATGGTCCTCATCGCTATCCGCAAATCCACCAACCTTTGTGTCGTCCGCAAACTCACTAATCAATCCAGTTACATTTTCCTCCAAATCATTTATATATATTACAAACAGCAAAGGCCCCAGCACTGATTCCTGAGGAACACCACTTGTCACAGCCCTCCATTCAGAAACACACTCTTCCACTGCTACCCTCTGTAAAGGAGAAGAAACAAAACGGGCAGAGAGATTATAGCTGAAATTGTCGAACTCTATGTTGAGTCCGGAAAGCTGTAAAGTGCCTAACTGAAGAGTGAGGTGCTGTTCCTCAAGTGTCCGCTATTAGTGACCCTTGGTACTGGCCACACTGCAGCAATGTCCCATGTCTGAACCCTATCCGCAGCATGTAACTGCCAAATTGGAAGCTAGTGACTTCCAAATGCCCAGCACACCTGCCTGAAACAGACCAAAGAAGGACTCAAGAGCACAAGAACTAGGAGTAGGATTCGACCACAGGACCCACTGAGCTTGCACCACCATTCAACACGATCATGGCTGATCTTGAGCTTCAACTCCATTCCCTACTTGCCTTTCACAAAGTTTGTCCATACCGGCCTTAAATGTAATCACTGATGGAGAATCCACAACCCTCTGGGGTAGAGAATTATAAAGATTCGTAGCCCCTTGAGTGAAATAATTTCTCCTCATCTCAATCCTAAATGATTGGCCGCCTATCCTGAGACTGTGCCCCTGTGTTTTAAACACTACAACCAGTGAAAACAATCTCTCAGCAGCTAACTTATTAAGCCCCTTCAGAACTTTGTAGCTTTCAATGAAATCACTTCTCACTCTTCTGAACTCCAAGAATATAAGGTAGTTTACAACCTCCTCACCAGGGACAGATTTAGTCACCTTTGCTGTTTTGCCTCCAATGTGAGCATATTCTTTAATAAATATGGAGACCAAAACTGCACACAGTACTCCAAATGCGGTCTCACTGAAACCCTGGATAATTTTAGCAAAAGTAATAAAAGCCTCATGAATATGCTCATTTGGGGCCAATTGCTCAGTCTAGAGCTCCACTGTCAAATTCATCAGGAGCTAGGTAGAGTAAATGTCACACTTACACTGCTGACATTTTCCAGGCCTACTCAGCATCTAGGAGGAGTACATTTGCTAATCATGTATCTACAAAGAGGAATGTGGGCACCGCCAACCAGGCTCGACCAACCTATGCCCCTGTTCATCTCACCTTCCCATGCCGCAAGCTGGCAAATGTTGGGCTAACAATCTGGGCATCTCATTCCAGGTAATTCTCCGATTTCTTCGCACTACGGATCATATGGGGTGGCATATTGACACAGTGGTTAGCACTGCTGCCTCACAGCGCCAGGGACCCAGGTTCAATTCCGGCCTCGGGTCACTGTTTATGTGGAGTCTGCACGTTCTCCCATTCTGCGTGGGTTTCCTACGGGTGCTCCGGTTTCCTCCCACACTCCAAAGATGTGCAGGTTAGGTTGATTGGCCTTATCAAATTGCCCCTTTGTGTCAGGGGGACTAGCAGGGTAAATACGTGGGGTTACGGGGATAGGGCCTGGGTGGGATTGTGGTCGGTGCAGACTCGATGGGCTGAATGCTTTTGCATTGTAGGGATTCTATGATATTAATGAATTAAGGGCAATGGAAGAAAAAGACAATGTGGGCAATTTAAAAAACAAATTGTAGGTAATTACTTGGAGCGGCAAGCACAGTGGTTAGCACTGCTGCCTCACACACCAGGTACCCGGGTTCGATTCCTGGCTTGGGTGATTGTGCGGAGTCTGCACATTCTCCATATGTCTGCGTGGGTTTCCTCCGGATGCTCTGGTTTCCTCCCACAGTTTGAAAGACATGCTGGTTAGGTGCATTGGCTGTGTTAAATTCTCCCTCGGTGTACCCGAACAGGTGGCGGCGGAGTGTGGCGACTGTAACTTCATTGCAGTGTTAATGTCAGCTTACTTGTGACAATAATAAATAAACTTAAACTTTAAGGAAGAGATTACATGCAGGGAAGGGAGAAATACATTTTAGGGAGTTTTAGGAATTATATTAGAGGTTTTAACAGCAGAAGGGATTACAAAATGTGCCAAAGAAAGATTTATGGAAAGGTGGACTGAAAATCTTTTACACCCCAAAAACTGTTAACAGTGATATACTAATCTCCGTGAAAGTAAAATATCAGTCATTAATGTGTGTTGACTATTCAACATGCTGCTGGCATTGTGTGCAGTAAACCTGGATCAGCAGATCCAAGGTTTAAAGAGAGGCCAACAGTAATGTTGGAGTTAGAGAAACCAAAATGTATGAGAAATGCTGGAGAGTCCATACGGAATGTGTACAGCTGGGCTAATGTGTTTGCTGCATGCAGTGCCATCCATTTCAACAACTCATGATTCCACCCACTTGACCTTCACTCACGAGAGCAGGGAACAGTTTTTCACCTTCTATGCAAGTATCTTCACTATATAATGCTTTTCGTTGCAGAGGTCTCTGCAGAATGAATTGTTGTTTAAACTCTTGATCTTAACGTATGTAAATCAGTTTGAAATTTGTTAAAATAAAGGTGTGTTTGAACAGACTAAAGAGAGAGCTGTTTTGCTTCAGAGTAAGTCAGTAAATCTATCATTCTGTGGGCCAAGCAGGTCAGGGAGATCCCTTGCTTGACTTGTGGTCTTAGCTCAGTTAGCTCATTTTAATTGGGGTGGTTGCAGGGAGTGCGACAATTGTACACAACATCTTTTAGCTAGGAATTGGAACAAATAAAGCATAAGCTAGGATCCTGCACCATTGGAACAAGTCTGGAAACTCATCTGTCCAGATTTCCTCTGCTGCCAAAATAAACAGGGTCAAGAAAAGGTCCAAAAACATAGGTGTAGAAGTTTCCGATGGTTTTACAGAGTGTCAGTTTCAGTGAAAAGATCAGCATGTAGTTCTCCAGCTGCACAGCCGAGTTTTCTTTCCAGATTCTCTGGCAATCTGGGCACAGGGAATGTGGGGGCATGGTTTCTGCTGTCACTCTGGTGGGATCATCTTTAAAGGTGCCCTGATCAGCTTTGATTAGAAACATTCTCCCCATCTCCATGGACACGGGGGAACTCCTGCGAGCATTGGGGCATCACCCCCATCCCGTTCCACACAAGTATCGGGGGAACCCTCCCCCCAAGCATCGGGGCAACACCTCCTTCCCCCACACAAATAAGGGGACCCACCTCACTGGGGCTCCTGAGAGGGCCCATTATAGCACACTTCCCCGGCACTGCATATTTACTTACTTTGGACTCAATTTTCACTTAGAATTATAAAATCATAGAATCCTTACAGTACAGAATGAAGCCATTCGGCCCATCGAGTCTGTACTAACCACAATCCCACCCAAACCCTATTCCCGTAACCCCACACATTTACCCTGCTAATCCTCCTGACACTAGGGTCAATTTAGCATGGCCAATCAACCTAACCCACACATTTTTAGATTTCTACTCTATATGAATGTATCTGCATGTGTTTTGCCAGTTTCTTCCTTGTTATTTTAGTAGTTAACAAACTCACTCTATCTTTAATTCAATAAAGCAGAGTAAAATTGGTTCCTTTTTAAGACATATGTATATTGGGAAATGGTATCTGCAAGAAGGGGTCCTTCTTAGATTAAATCTTGTTGCTACCAGCAGACAGGGTTGAATAAAGACAGGGAGCTAGGTCATTCTTCCTCACCCCGGTTTGTAAGAATCTGGGGGTATCCCAGCCAGACAAACCAAGGGGTTTTGTCCAGATCAACAATCTTGGAGAGGCTCAGCCGGGGAATGGGTGTAACAGTAGAAAACTAAAATAATTGATTGCCTATGTTCCACCAAGATACAGCTGTTTCCAATTTTAAGTTGCTCTTCAGAGCAGTTGGAAAAGACATGTTGTAGGTTAAGCCTTCTTTGCCTTGCACTGCCTGCCCCACTGCAATGTGCCCTCCCCTTTGCATTGATTCTTCCTGAGCTCTTGAGCTCTGGTATTAGTCATGAGCCACAGTCAGCAGGACATAACCTTGGTCCCCCATATCTCTGGAGTCTTGTCTGGTCAAACAAAACTGGTACAGGCACACTGACAGCTTTCAGAAACTATTGCAAACAAATGCTTTTATTTGTAACCATTTTTATTTAATACATTTAATTTGGCAAGAATCTTCTGCTATGTATAACAAAAGAGAAAGCAAATCATGACAGGTTATTAACTCATTGTTACTTAATAGAATGTTAAATGTTGCAAGCATGAAACATTGTTTATTTGTTCTAATCATTTGAATGTTACTACACTACTGAAGCACGCACATCTGCACATCTATGAAATATCTGATATACTTTAGATATAATATTGAAAGTTTTTACTTTATTAACCTGTTCATTGGGTCGTGAACAAAGCCCAGTCCATCATGCGAACCAGCCTCCCATCCATTGACACTCTCTATACTTCCTGCTGCTTCGGAAAAGCAGCCAGCATAATCAAGGACCCCACGCACTCCGGTCATACTCTATCCCACCTTCTTCTATCGGGAAAAAGACACAAAAGTCTGAGGTCACGTACCAACCGACTCAAAAACAAGTTCTTCCTTGCTGCCATCAGACTTTTGAATGGACTTACCTTGCATTAAGTTGATCTTTCTCTACACCCTAGCTATGACTGTAACACTACATTCTGCACTCTCTCCTTTCCTTCCCTATGTACAGTATGCTTTATTTGTATAGCGCGCAAGTATTAGCATACTTTTCACTGTATGCTAATACATGTGACAATAATAAATCAAATCACTGATTTGTAAAGAGTAAGAAACAGTAAGATAGACTGTTTTCATATCCCAAGTTGTTAAAATAATCTAGTATTTTTCATAATAACTTTACATCAGTTTTGTGTAATCTAAATTCCATGCCAGCAAAATACCACACCAAACCTAGATCTGATTCTGCTTTCACACTGATGTTTCAATTCAATTTGTATTTCTTCATTCTGGGCTGTTGATTTGCAAATTATTTACCTTTCTCACGATTTACTCTGACACAAATAATGATAGATTGAAATGAGGCTGGTGGAGTACGAAAATAGGCATAAAAGTTTGAAGTTGGCCAGATGCCTTCTTTTATCCCTTGAACAAGAACCAATTCCATGTCGGCTAATCTTAAATCGAAGTTGTGTAGGCCTCCGATGCCCTCTTGAGACTAGAAATGGAATTTCTTATTAAAGTTTTGCTTTATTCGAGAATTAACTGAGCTTTGAAAGAATTTGGTTTAGCTTTCATCCACTGCGATACCAATAATATAACATGCAGTGCATACTCTTAACTTCAATTAAAACTCAGGTCCAATGGTAATGGTTATCTAATCCGGTAGTTTTAATGGAGAATATTGGTGATTTTTTTAATGGAATTACTGAATTGGTTTCTGGTTCAACATCATAAATTTCAGTCCTGCAATTTGTCCTCCAATAAAAGAGAATCAAAAATGTTGGGATGATTCTCTGGAGCTGCTAGCCCCAGCCGGGAATCCCGATGGCCCATTGAATTGGGGGAGAGGGTCAAATTGGGATTCTCGCTTGGTGTCAAGCCCATTGTGAATCTCCCAGCCCGCTATGCCTGGACATATCAAGTTCTCGCTCACTCTGGTGACTCAAGGTCCCACTCAAGGGACCTGGGAGTTGGGGGGAAGGGGTTGACCTCGAAGATCTCCCTCAGGATGGGGATGGGGTCTCATTGCTTGACTTCTCTCTTAGGAAATCACTCTTAGGATGGCGATTTCAGGCACCTTTCTGGTAAAATTCTTTATTATTTTCTAAGTTCTGTAAAGTCTTTGAAATGGCCTAGTCACATTAATATCCATGCCCCCTGAACATCTGGAAGCCTTCAAAATCACAGCAACACTCTATTCTACAGTAGGGATTGCCCATTTCTTGGATTTTAGAAACCTCTGGTGTTAGCTGAGCTCTTTGAAGTGCTTTGATTGACAGCTTCACTAGTGAACTCCCCTTGTTTCATCAGCCCAGCTACTCTGAAACCTCCAAGAGGTTCTTTGATTGACAGGAGCTGTCAGTTTCACTAGGGAGATCCCGATGCTTTCTCTCATAAGCCCCAGCTGCTTTGAAAAGTTTTTGAAGTGCTTTGATTGATAGGAGCTGTCAGTTTCACTAAAACCTCCTTGAAGTGCTTTGATGGACAGTTTGCCTTCCAATGATTAGCTGAGATTGGTAATTTGTGCTATTGTATATCTGTCTATTTAATTATACACAAACTCAAAACCCTAGTGCCACACAGCTGCTCCTGTACTTGGGTACAATTTTAGGACTGCACCTCATTCTATTATCATGGGTCTGTGTGGAAGATAAAACCATGGAGATGCAGTTCAATTGGAGAGAACTACAGGTTTGATTCAGTGATATCACATATTATAAATGTACATTGTGTGTAATACCTACTGAGTTTTATAATGAACTAAATTTTTGGGGAGCTATTCAGTTACAGTTTTGAATACGTTTTTCTGGGATATTCCTGCAGTTGAAACTGTTAGAAGTGATTCCATAATTATAAATCACAAAGATTGGTTTCATTAAATATCTAAGATCAAATGCTTCCTCCATTAATGTGAGACCGTGTCCTTTTGCCTTCAGTTCCTCTCTGGACTATTCCTGAATGTCAGCTGAACAGTTGATCGCTAATTCAGGAGTTTTATATGCCTGGCGAGTTTGGCCTGGTGTGATTCACATTGGAGGGTCGGGGGGGGGGGGGGGGGGGGGTGGAACACACACACAGCTCATTGAAATGAGTTCAATTGGGCGTAATTAGCGCTTCCAGCACCAATGGGAATCACTCCAATTTTGCTGCAGGCAAGAATGGAATCGGGAGAAACGCATGTCATCCTTTTCCATAACAAATCAAACTATTAGCAAATAATTAAAATATAAGCTTTCACTCCAACAGATGATTCTACCCCAATATAGATAAGAGATTCTTTAACTGTTCAGGAATGTCATCAGCGGTTTTCCTTCAGTTTATATTTTAACTTCCATTTACTATTATCCCAGACATTTTATGTGTACTCTTCATTCCTACTGAGTTCTAACATTTGAATAATATGATGTAAGATAATAAAATAAGTCCACTTCATGTAATATGCACACGGCAATCTGATACAAAAAGTTTGTCTGTTTAAGATTAGAATCAATATGTAATAAAATCAAACTCAACCAATGCTAAAATATTTCCACAAATTCCTTATTTTTTAAATGCCATAACAGAAAGCTGGAAAAGACATAGCCAATATGTAGTATTTACTAAGAACGGTACTAAGGAAATTACGAAAAAAACTGCCAAGCCAACTGCTGCAGAATTTCTGGTTTTCCATTCTTCATAATCTGTGAGAGAAAGTAGTTTGTTTATAGCAATACCGATAATGCACTTGAAGTTATACGGTAATATAACTCACAACTTTCATTGAAGATTAAAACTACAGGAGTAAGGTACATAAAACCAGAACAAAATCATTTCTACAGGATAACATTACGGCTAAAATTATATATATATAATACATTACATATATATACTATATATTTAATACAAAAACATTGTTCATGACTGCCATTTATTTATTGTTAATTGTTTAATATAAATATTGAATGATTATTTGGAAATATTATAAAGATGTCAAATTATCTCAAATTATCACAGCCAATTAGCACCAATTATAAATGGCAACTGAACCCAGAAAATGAAATGCAGTCATATATACCTACCACTTATTTTACATATATAATAACACACAAGGTTTCAAATCACAAATTCCTGACTTCCTAAACACCAGGTGGCGATACAAAAGCATATTGGATATAGTCAATTAAAAATAAACACAAAATGATGGAAATTCTCAGCAAGTCTGGCAGCATCTGTGGAGAAAAGAAAATAATGGGTGGAAGCTTGTACTCTGCACAGAGTGCTGGCTGGCGTAAGAAAACTGGCAAGTAGCTCTCCAGCTGCACAGCCGAGTTTTCACTCCAAATTCTCTGGCACGCTGTACTCAGAAAAGCTGGGGGCATGGTTTCTGCCACCAAACTGGCGGAGCAGGGTCTGATGGAGCCGACCACGCCAACTCCACGGAGATCAGGACACCCTGATCTGTATTAAAATGATGAGAAGGGAGGAGGTAAAGGACAAGTGTATCATCTTTTGCACTGTGGGATGTGGTGGGGAGCAGGTTGGGGGCGGGTGGGGGGGGGGGGGGGGGGGGTGGCGGGGGTTGTTTGTGGGATGACTGAACAAGTGGACCCGGGTATCACTGAGGCAGCAATCCATTAGGAATGTTGAAAGAGAAGGGGAGAGGTAGAAGTAATGGCATCACACTGGAGGTGACAGAGGTAGTGGCATCTCACTGGAGTTGGCAGAGGTAGTGGCATCACATTGGAAGTGGCAGAAATGGCAGGGATGATCCAATGAACATGGAGGCTGGTGGGGTGTAGGGTGACAACAAGGGAATGCTATCATGGAGTTGGGAGGGAGAGCAGAAGTGCAGGAAATAGAGTGGATAAAGGGTAATGACCATCAACCATACTCCAGTCCCCGATCTCACCTCTTTCGTGAGTACACTGATGACTGCATAGGTGCTGTTTCCTGCTTGCCATGAACTTGAAATTTTATTGACTTTGTTTCAATTTAACCTTTCTATTGCCTTCGTATGGTATACCTCTGACTCTTTCCTTCCGTTCCTTGACTCCTCTGTCTCCAAGGATAGGCTATCAACCAATATTCATGATAAACCCGCTGGCTCCCACAGCTACCTTGATTCCACTTACTTACATTTTGCTTCCTGTAGGAACTCCATTTTGTTTTCCTAGTTTCTTTGCTGCATCTATTCAGACAACTGCAACTTCCATATTAGCTCTTCTAAGATTTCTTTTTCCTGACTGATGGTTCCCCAAACTATAATTGCTGGGGCTCTCTATTTATTTCATGCATAAGAACTTTCTTAATCTTCCTCTCCATACTCTGCTCAGCATATGGTATAGGAAGTAATTCAGAAATTATCACTTGAGATCTACTTTAGATTTAGCACCTAACTCTTTAAACTCTACCATGAAGATCTCAAAGCTCTTTCCATTAAAGCAGTTCAGGCAAACATGTCTGCTTTCCTGTCTTTCTCATTTGATTTCCTACTATCAGTTAGTATTGCTAAATAGAATGTGTATTTGTTTCATTATAAAGTCACTTTTTTGCAGCTTACTAACTCCACAAACACCTTCATAGCCCCTTCTGTTTGTAGTACAACGACATTGTTCAGGACCACCATCCTCTGAGTCATACCCAACACAGAATTAGAATCATAGAATCCCTGCATTGCAGAAGGCGACCATTTGGCCCATCGAGTCTGCACCAATTCTGGTAGTACCTTAGGCAGGCCCTTTTCCCCAACCTATCCTCAAAGCCCCACACATTTTCCACCTTGGGGCAATTTAGCATGGCCAATCAACCTAACCTGCACATCTTTTGAGTGTGGGTTGAAACCGGAGCACTTAGAGGAAACCCATGCAGACACAGGGAAAATGTGCAAACTCCACACAGACACAAGGCTGGAATTGAACCTGGGTCCCTGGCCATTGAGGCAGCAGTGCTAATCATTGTGCCACCATGCCACCCTATAAACATCTCCCTCAAATTCCAAAATAATGGGGCTGTTCTTGACTTTGTGCAATAATGTATTTAAAGATATTTTCAGCAGTTCAGGAAATCCCTTTCACTCTCTGTTGGCCTTGCAGATACTATTCCTGTGTAGCACTGTACCTTGAATGAGCATATTCAGGAGAGTATGGGCTAAATTTTACCAACCCCTGTATGGTAGGCTGGGAGGCACAGGTGCCAGTAAAATTGCTGGTCCGGGGTCAGATCGGTCGGGGCATTTTACAATGGCGGGACTGGAAGTGAACAGACTGCCAGCCAACCCAGGAGACAGTCAGCTGATTATCATCGTTAAAGGCCCTGTTGAGGGTCATTTTAACTTGCTGTCTGTGACTTTCCATGCTTGAGGAGGTTACCAGTTACATGGAGGCAGCCTCCCAATGGAAGGGTTTCCCCTCCAACACTCTGCCCCATGAATTCTTCAAACTTTTCTCTTCATCAACCTGAGGTCTCTGCATACCTCAGCAACAGCCACCTCAGCCAGTAACGCTGCTGAGACTTCAGAGCTGCCAGTCCTGTGATTAGGATGGCAGCTTAGAGAACCTGCTTTAATTGGATGACAGGCCCATAGGCGACCAATTGGATGGCCTCCTGTGATAAAATTGCTGAATGGGCCCCTTTGTCACTGAGTGCAGCCTTGGAACCCACATTTCACCCTGTCATGAAGGTACTCACCTGATACATTCAGTCAACAACTCACAACTCATAACCCACAATCCTTTTATGTTATGGAATGGGCGTCAAATTGCTTCTTGGACACAGAAATACCTGTTTCAGGGACTCAATTTTCCAATACAGCAATAGATGAATGAATCTTAATGGCTCACATTATTAGATTCACAGACAAGCTAAAGACTCCCTGCATGCCACCTTTTGTATACAACTGAAAAGTATAACTAGTACCAAACTCTCACAAAGAAATCAAAATTCTCTTAATGACTTCACAGGTTATCCCACTTGCAATAAAAATCTGCCAGTCAAAAAAACAATGAAACTCTTGTAACCAATTCATTCCCTGACTCAAATGGACCCATGGTTAAGGCACAAAGTAAAAGAAGTTCCAGCTAAAATTAAGTAAATTCAACTCAAAATGAGTAAACATAAATAAATGAAAATATCAGTGGCTTGGTTTCAATCATATTCACTGAATCTAAACACCACATTCTTCTGGACTTTCACACTGTATTGTTGTCCAACATTTCAAGATTGTGGACTCACGTAGTATAATTTAATCATAATTTAACTCTATTTTTATATGATAATTATGGTTATATCAGTATTAGAATGTGCAAGAGAACTTTTGGCCATTTGAAAGAATGGGGTTTCACAAGATGGATTTTAATCCAATTTCCTTCCACATCCATCTATCTTTATGGAACTGATCTGCCCATTGGAAAATCTACCACCATATCTGAATGATTGCTACAAACAGAATCATGAAAAGTAGAATGCATTCTAAATGGGTTGGGTAGAATCCACAATACAGTATATTATTGATGCGCGAATAATTCACTCGGGAGGCTAGGACATACCCGGGAATAAAGGCTTTTATTCACAACAAGAATAGAGCATACTGCTTAACAATACTATGGTAGTCATGATGTGGAGATGCCGGCGTTGGACTGGGGTAAACACAGTAAGAAGTTTAACAACACCAGGTTAAAGTCCAACAGGTTTATTTGGTAGCAAAAGCCACACAAGCTTTCGGAGCTCTAAGCCCCTAGGGGCTTAGAGCTCCGAAAGCTTGTGTGGCTTTTGCTACCAAATAAACCTGTTGGACTTTAACCTGGTGTTGTTAAACTTCTTACTAACAATACTATCCCAGACTAAGGGCCACTAGGAAGTAGCAGTGACCTTTATACTCCTGTAAGAAGGCGGAGCCAAACGGAGTGTACCACAGAACAATGCTAACAGGTGGAACACCACAACCCTAACCCCAACAGTAACAAGAGTAACATATGTACAAGTACCCATAGTGGTAACCATCTATGGTTCACCACAATTATCTGTTTAAGAAATAGTGACTTTTGTCAATTAGCTATTATTGTGTTCATAAAGCTCTTGTGCAATTTCAACTGCTCTTACTCACCTTATTTTCCAACAGAATTAGATGTTGTTTTTGAGTAGACATTCTCAAATGTAGTGTGAGAGCTTGTCAGAGAGGTCTGAAAAAATTAAAACCATATCATATTACTTACAATATTTTTTGATTGTTTCGTAGATGAGACATGTTTTAAAAGACACCTTTTGTTGCAAAAGTGAGCCGATGTTGCTCTGCCTCGTGGTTTTCTAGCCCCCACAAACATCAGGGACATGCAGCTAAATGCTGTCACAAGGACGGTGCCAGGGATGCATAAATTCACTTCAACTAAATGAATCCCAGTGCTGTCCCATATTGCTCAGTCATCATTCATTGTGTCTTACTCTGTGCAACATCAGCCTTTCCATTCACAAAGACTTGAAAACCCTACCAAGAAAGCATTTAAAATTTCACTGAAACAGAAATTAATATTCATGCAGCCGGTATCCACCCTGCTATTTAGATAGATACAATTGCATATTGCAAACAGCAACTGAATCTGCATGGGCCATGGACATTGCAACCTGCTCCATAAGGGAAAGAAGAGAGAGGTCCCCAAAATGTGACTGTTACCATGATTTGCAAACATGGAGTGCATCACATCAACCAGCCCACGAATTTCTGTTGTGGGAATTACCTAATATTTTCACCTGGCATCTTGGGGAGGCCACGGGATGGAAAATCAAACGAGATATCCCTATAAGTTTTTCCCATCACACAAAAGGAGAGTAGCACTAATCACTTCCTTACATTTCAAATGTCATCACTACTCTTTGTCTTCTACCACCCAATCAATATTCTCACCAGGTCTATAATTTACCTCCTCAGATAGTTGTGTTTGTTAGGTATGGCCTTTCTGAAATAATGGAGCTACATTTGCGACTACCCAATCTAAAAAGACAATTCCTGAATCAACTGAGGATTGGAAAATTCTGGCAAATGCATCGGCAATTTGTTCACCTACTTCCTTTAAAACCTTCGGGTGGGAACTACCAGGCCCTGGGAATTAGCTAATTTAGTGCCTTTCTTTCTTGCTGAGTTCCAGTCCCTTGATTAATTTGCTTGGAATGTTAAGTTACTTATCCTCTTCTACTACTATGGAAACTGACAAAAGTAATTATTCAACAAATCTGCCATTTCATTTTCATTTGCAACATTTCCCTCATCTATTTTCAAAGGGTCCACAGTATCCTTGACTGCCTTGTTTTCTTTGATAATTGTAAAAAGTCACTGTGTTAATCTTGATATCCTTTACAAGTTTCTTTCCTTATTTCTCTTTGGCAGATTTTACTATCTTTCTCATCTTCCCTTGCGATTTTTATATTTCTCTCAGTCCCCTGCATTTTCAGTATTCGGTGCACTTTTTTGCTTTGCTTAGTTTTATGATATCTCTCACCTCTTTTGCCATCCATCACTAATTTATTGGATAAGTAGAGCGCTTACCCAGTTAGGGTGTTTAATAATCCTATATTAAGCTAAATTGTTTTTGAATACCTCCCAGATTCATCTTAACTATATGGAACAACAGTTTTGACTAATTTGCTGTTGTTTGCCTCTGTATCCCATTCTAAATAACTGTTAGGTTTCTTCATTTCAAACACTGAATTTGATTTTACAATGATCACTCTTAGATAAATGCTACAATACTCTTGGATTACTAAGTCTGGCTCCTTATTGATTATTAAAACGTATATCTTATTGATTTTAAAATGTATTGCTCCAGGAAACTATTTTGATGCACTCAATCACTTGCATCAGTGATTTCAACTGCTCTACACTTGCCGAACTGTATGAAAATTATAATCTTTCATTAAGACAATTCCCTTTTGCTACAAGGTTCTCTATATCTGAATGAATACATTCTGCCACCTCTATGCTGCTATCCAGAGACTTTTAGAGAATGCCTGTTACAAAATTAAGTCCTTTTTTATTCCTCAATTCCAGTCATAGACTCTGCTGATTGCTTTCACTTAGCTATTACACTTGTCTTAATGTTGTAATAGTGCAGGCCAAATTGCAGAGCCTGTGAAAATGGACATGTAGACCATAATGTGCAATTAACCTGCCTTTGAAATGCAGTTGGCAGAATTGTCAACTTTGACCTGCCTGCTAAGAGGAATAACTTCTGCCTGGAGGCAAACCACACTGTTCATTGGATGCACACATGAGGATGGGGACCAAAATTGTAATTTTAAAAAAATTTGTTTTGAACATGGGCATTGCTGACTGGTCAGCATTTATTGCCCATCCCTAGTTGCCCAAGGGCAGTTGAGAGTCAACCACGTTGCTGTGGCTCTGGAGTCACATGTAAGCCAGACCAGGACAGCAGATTTCCTTCTCTAAAGGATATTAGCGAACCAGAGGGGTTTTTCCTGATAATCAACAATGGTTTTATGGTCATCAGTAGATTTTTAATTCCAGATATTTTTATTGAATTCAAATTCCATAATCTGCCAAGGTGCGATTTGAACCCGGATCCCCAGAACATCAGCTGAGCTCTAGATTAATTGTCTATCTATAATACCACTAGGCCATCACCTTCACGATCCTAACAGTTCATACTGCTTAAAGGTAGATAACACCTCATAAAGGGGATGCACAGCATGTCTGGAGCTGATACTGGGCATCATAGAATTATAGAATCCCTGCAGTACAGAATGAGACCATTCAGCCCATCAAGTCTGTACCGACCACAATCCCACCCAGACCCTATTCCTGTAACCCTCATTTACCCTGCTAATCCCCTTGACACTAAGGTAAATTTAGCATGGCCAATCAACCTAATCCGCACATCTTTGGACTGTGGGAAGAAACTGGAGCACCCGGATAAAACACACGCAGACATGGGGAGAAAGTGCAAACTCCACACAGACAGTGACCCGAGATGGAATTGAACCTGGGTCCCCGGCACCGTGAGGCAGCAGTGCTAACCACTGTGCCACTGTGCTGGTCAAGCAGGAAGTCAGACAGGAAGTGAATCTGACCTGAGAAACAGTGGAGAATGGCACAACATAGGAGAGAGTGGGTCCCAAGATTTTCAGACGCTGCAGTGTAGGCATTGATGGAGGAGATAAAAAGTAGGCGAGATGTTGCATCATATTTGGAGCTTGCCAAACTCATTTCTACAAGGCTGAAAATTTTAAAAAGGAAACTGGAAATAGTTTGCTTTACTGGATTGCTTCAAGCTTCTTCAGTCTTTCAAGGGGTCAGTAGGCTTGGGACACTTTTCTGGGCTTCTTCTGCTTCAGGAATGGAGTGGGGTCTGCCTCCTGCAAACATTAGTTGTGACTACAGATAGCACAAACTTCACCAGGAGATGGCATCTGTCCATCTCATTTTGACAGGAAATTTTAGTTCCAATTTCTTTGGGTTGAAGAGCTGGAGTTAATTAACCCTTTCCCATTTCATATCCTAACACCTCAATCCCCAAACGATTTCCAAAGAATACAAATGAAAACTCGCAAACTAGTTTATCTTATTACTTCTGATGTAACTTCCGGTTTAGAAATAAGAGACATACCATTGACTTAACATGCTTTATGAAGGTTTCTCGTACCTATAATTCACAAAAAATAAGTAACATTTAAAATTAATTCTGTACACAAGTGGAAGTGCTTAAATTAGCAAAAATGAAGCTCAAATGTTTTCACCTTGTTTTCCGTGACACTGGCTGTTATTAATATAAACAAACCCTTGAAGAGAAATGGTAATATATTGTTACGATACATTATCATCTTCAGTCAAAATCTACATCATTATTAAATGCTACAGTGCTTGATATATATTTTACCTGAGTTGAGTTTAAGAGAACAAAAGCATAATGCTCAATATCATGAGAATCTTCTGTTAGAGAAAATCCAACGATCCAGGTTAATCCAAAAGTTGGAGTGAGAATCAGGATGGCTTTAATGATTTTCTTCATTGTTTCCTTGTCCTCTTTGTTTCTCATTCCTTCTGATATAGATGGCCTTGTTAGTTTTACGATGACCACAGTCAGAATAAGCATATTGATTCCAATAATGCATCCAACTGGTATGATGAATGTATGCAAGGCAGTGAATTCTTCAGACGGTGTGGCATTTAGCCAACAGATTTTTTCCGCCTTATATTTCCCTTTGCTTATGAAGGTCGTGGTTGCAGCGATCACTATCATGAGGGGGCAAATGTAGCCAACAAAAAACGAAAATAACATAAAGACTGACTTCCTCACATGATGGAAAACAAAGAGAAGCCGGTAGAGAAGTGTTAGGCTTTGAGTAAGTGTCCAAAAGAATACAGAAAGGAAGAAAAGATGAGTGAATATTGTAACAATCGTACACAGGGTGTTGTTATTTTTAACTAAATTAATCGCACCAATTAGGAAGAAAAATTGCGCAAAAAGCAAAGCAATGGCAATGTTGATGAAGGTAGTGTGACGAAAATGGGTCACATTGCTTTTGACAACTGTGTTCCATACAACAAATTCAACAGTGACAAAAAATAGCAGGGATCCAATGGAAATGGTCAATCCTGCGTAGGTTATTTCGTCAAGAAATGGAATAGGTTGTTTACTGAAAGTCATGAGCACGGAAAAGGGTGTTAAGTGATTGCATTCGCAGGATGTTCCATTCTCAGAAACTGTTGTTTTGCAACCCTCAGGTGACCACCTGCTTTTCTCATAACTCCAGAAAACACACCTTGCAGTTTTCAACTCAGTGTTTGGTTTCTTCGGTGGCATTGGAGGAAAAAACATTGTTATGGACAACTCGGTGTTTAATCTCGTGTTGTCATTGTTCATTTTCAAAGAGGTCGATTGAATCTTGTTTAAAGTTTCTTCTGTGCTTTGTGGCAAGAACTCATCAATATTTTTATACATGATGCTTGATATTTTCAAAGAATTGTTGCTTCGACTTGCTTGCAAACTTTTACTTGCTATCTCTGCTGTATAATTTCCAGGAAAACTCTGAAAATAATCATCTGAGCTATTAGCCTCATATATTTTTCCTTTTAACAAAATGTTTGGAAGTAATAAGCTGAATTCTTTTTCAGGAGGCTGATAAAACTCACTGAATGTTTCAAGTGATCTCATTAATTCACTTGAATCAAACATGTTGTTTGTTTTGGCATCCTCTGTTTGGTTTGTCACATTGCTTGCTATTGAAATAAAATCCTGTAAGGAAATAAAAGTAAAATAAAAATATCACACAAGGAAGAGTTATATCAAATTCAAGCTAGATTGATAAATCATAGATTAAGAACCAAATCTTTAATACGTTATAAAAAAGTAGCATGTTTAAATGAGAAATCCACCCCAGTCAATGCAGACTATTTAACATTTTATAACTGATTACCTTTGGCGTGGCTATTTATTTTGGTTAAATTTGTTAACTTTTTTTGGTAACCTTTCCACTTGGCAAATTAAAGCTACTAAACCAAAGATCAAAAATCCCTTTGCTTTTTTTTTAACCAGCACCTTATACTTCCAAGGCAGATAGGTTATATTCTGAGTTTGCTTGCAGCAAATTTTAACCCCTGCCTCACAAGAGACCCCCCCTCCCCCCCCCACAGCTCCATGGCAATACTCCCATTTTACAATTTTACTTAACTCTCTTTGAACCAAATTTATTGCCAATTAGTACCATAGAACATAGAACATGGAACAGTACAGCACAGAACAGGCCCTTCGGCTCACGATGTTGTGCCGAGCTTTATCTGAAACCAAGATCAAGCTATCCCACTCCCTACCAAAGTTAGACAATTCTCTGCAAAGTATAGAATGATACTGCAAAGGAGGAGGCCATTTGGCTCAACATGCCTGGGCATGCCTTAGTACAATGGTCTAATTAATGCCACTCCCCTTTTAATTCTCTCCAGCTCTGTAATTTTTCCCTCTTCAAGTACTTATGCAAATCGCTTTTTAATGTTATTTTTGAATCTGCTTCTATCACCTTTTCAGGTCGAGCATTCCAGATCGCAAGAGCACACTGTGTAAAAAAAAGTTTGCCCGTATCTCGTCTGGTTCCTTTTTCCCAATCACCTTATATCTGTAGCCTGAGCACACCAATCCTTCTGCCAGTGGAAACAGTTTTGCTTTATTTGTTCTATCAGAACTGTTCATGATTTCGAACCCCTGTGTTGAATCTCCTTTTAACCTTCTTTGCTCTAAGAACAATAGCAACTTCATGCAACTGGAATCCCTCAACACTGGTATAATCCTAGTAAATCGCCTCTGCATCCTCTCCAAGGACTTAACATCCTTCCTAAACAGTATTGCCCTGAATTGAACATAATACTCTAATATAGGCTTAACCATTTAGCATAATTTCCAAGCTTTTGAACCTGATTATTCTATTAATAAGCATAGGATATGTGGCACTGAAACAGGTCATTTGGCCCAACCCGTCCCTGCTGGTATCGATGCTCCACTTGAGCTCCCTCCCATTGTTTTCCACTAAAACTACCATCATAGCCATCCATTCCCTTCTCTCTCAAGCACTTGTCTAAAGTGTAGGATCCCATATGTTGCTAAAAGTCTTCTGAATATATTGTGCCATCTTCAAAGATTTATACGCATACACCCACATTGTTCTATAAACTTGTATCATTTATTTTACACTGCCTCTTCTCATTATTCCTACCTAACTATCTCATTTCACACTTCTTTTCATTAACTTTCATCTGCTATGTGTCTACCCATTTCACTTGTCTGTCTATATATACCCTTCTGAAGACAGTTTACTCTAGGTGTCTATTGTGAGGAATCCGAATGATCATTTCTCCTAGTTTGTATGGAAGAGTTTTTGAACAACGACATGAAAGATATCCTGGTATAGTCAGAATGAAGGAATTAGCACAGTTATTTTTGGTGGCTGGGTGTGGATGCACAGATTGAAGAAAAAATTGGACAGTGTCAATCCTGTGCGCAAATAAGAAATACATCACTGTTGTCTTGTTTGCCTTCTTGGGAGTGCCTAAAATACCATGACAACGATTTTGCTGGTCCATTTGAGGGTCCCATGGTCTTAGTAATAAGTAATGCACACTCAAGGTTTGGTAAACCAGAACAGATTGTCAGAACAGATTGTCAACGATAATGGTTCAGTTTGCTTCAAAAGAATTTGAGGATTATCTCAAAGGTATTATTAAAAGGTATTCCGCATGTCTAAAACCCACAACCTATAACATAAGTTAGGACATTACACCAAGGTTGTTCGGGACCAGACATACCTGAACCAACTCATTACCCCAGGATACTAATGGGCAATAAAACTACATTACATGATAAGAAACAATTATCATTGAACAAAAATATTGGTGGAACAATTATCTTAAATTAGCCACATTAATTTTGGAATAGATTCTTTTAGTTATGTTAACATTGTAACAAATGCAGAAGGGTTCAATTGGCAGCTTATCGACTTTGATTTTAAAAACAAAGCAAAATGACTTACTGCTACAACAGTGCTATTAAATGTAGATTTTGAAATCTTTGCAGCTGATGAAAGTGTACTCAGAATGTGAACTAAAGCAATAGCGTTTGCAGTACTATTGTCCTTAAGGTAAAGAATGTCAGTTATATTTCTCAATACTTCCGGCAGCTTTTGGCACGTTGAACCACGTCCCTCCTTTAGTTCCTGAAAAACAAGGCAAACCAATTAAATTAAAATTCTTTCTGGATTGCCCTTAATGGCTGACAATCCAATTTAGATGTTTTACAATGAAGATCGCATAATATTTCTTTGTGGGAGCTCTATGATAATAATATATTTATGTCATGTTGGAGGCAACATCAAGGCCACTGAATTACATTGACTAAATAAGTCAAATCCCATTTTTATTAAATGACAGTTAGTCTAGTTTTAACTTGCACTTTGGTGACCGAACTGTGACCATGGCTCTGCCCACTACTCTGTGAAAATTGAAAATTAAAAGCCTGCATTAATATAGCAATTATTCTCTTGTGGTGTGCCACACATCAGATGGGCTGAATCTTGTGGACCCACCAACATTAGGAACGGAGGTGGATTGAGCCTGAAAATTTGATATCTGTCCAGCATGCTGACTTCCTGACCTTGTTCCCAATGCTGGCCATGAGGCAAGCTGGCGATTATGCTCATAAAGTACTTTATTAAAGCTAACTGGGGTTTAACAGTTAGCCCCCCAGTTTCTAATATGTGTGTGTGTGTGTGTGTGTGCAATGTTAAAACTCATGGAATAAAAGTGACAGTAGCACCATGTTAAGGAAACAAAGAAGAGTGATGAACAGTTGTTTTTTCAGACTGGAGAAAGGTTTATTGTGGAGTTCCCAAAGAAGGGCGGCACAGTGATTAGCACTACTGCTTCGCAGCACCTGGGACCCGGGTTCAATTCAGGCCTCGGGTCACTGTCTGTTTGGAGTTTGCACATTCTCCCCGTGTCTGCGTGGGTTTCCTCAGGTGCTCCGGTTTCCTACCATGGTCCAAAGATGTGCAGGTTAGGTTGATTAGCCATGCTAAATTGACCCTGGTGTTAGGGGGATTAGCAGGGTAAATATGTAGGGTTACAGGAATAGGGCCTGGGTGGTTTGTGGTCAGTGCAGACTTGATGGGCTGAATGGCCTTCTTCTGCACTGTAGGGATTTTATTATTCTATTCTATGATCTATGAATGGCGTTAGGACCATTGCCTTTCCTGAATGACAGTAAGAAGTTTAACAACACCAGGTTAAAGTCCAACAGGTTTATTTGGTAGCAAAAGCCACACAAGCTTTCGAGGCTCTAAGCCCCTTCTTCAGGTGAGTGGGAATTCTGTTCACAAACAGAACTTATAAAGACACAGACTCAATTTACATGAATAATGGTTGGAATGCGAATACTTACAACTAATCCAGTCTTTAAGAAACAAAACAATGGGAGTGGAGAGAGCATCAAGACAGGCTAAAAAGATGTGTATTCATAGAAAATCATAGAAAAATCATAGAAACCCTACAGTACAGAAAGAGGCCATTCGGCCCATCGAGTCTGCACCGACCACAATCCCACTCAGGCCCTATCCCCACATATTTACCCACTAATTCCTCTAACCTACGCATTTCAGGACACTAAGGGCAATTTTTAGCATGGCCAATCAACCTAACCCGCACATCTTTGGACTGTGGGAGGAAACCGGAGCACCCCGGAGGAAACCCACGCAGACACGAGGAGAATGTGCAAACTCCACACAGGCAGTGACCCAAACCGGGAATCGAACACAGGTCCCTGGAGCTGTGAAGCAGCAGTGCTAACCACTGTGCTACCGTGCCGCCCCATTGTCTCCAGACAAGACAAGTTTCACTGGCTGTCTTGTCTGGAGACAATGGGGCGGCACGGTAGCACAGTGGTTAGCACTGCTGCTTCACAGCTCCAGGGACCTGGGTTCGATTCCCGGTTTGGGTCACTGCCTGTGTGGAGTTTGCACATTCTCCTCGTGTCTGCGTGGGTTTCCTCCGGGGTGCTCCGGTTTCCTCCCACAGTCCAAAGATGTGCGGGTTAGGTTGATTGGCCATGCTAAAAATTGCCCTTAGTGTCCTGAAATGCGTAGGTTAGAGGAATTAGTGGGTAAATATGTGGGGATAGGGCCTGGGTGGGATTGTGGTCGGTGCACTCGATGGGCCGAATGGCCTCTTTCTGTACTGTAGGGTTTCTATGATTTTTCTATGATTTTCTATGAATACACATCTTTTTAGCCTGTCTTGATGCTCTCTCCACTCCCATTGTTTTGTTTCTTAAAGACTGGATTAGTTGTAAGTATTCGCATTCCAACCATTATTCATGTAAATTGAGTCTGTGTCTTTATAAGTTCTGTTTGTGAACAGAATTCCCACTCACCTGAAGAAGGGGCTTAGAGCCTCGAAAGCTTGTGTGGCTTTTGCTACCAAATAAACCTGTTGGACTTTAACCTGGTGTTGTTAAACTTCTTACTGTGTTTACCCCAGTCCAACGCCGGCATCTCCACATCATTTCCTGAATGACCCAGACCTTAGGGTACAGGACGCAATTTCAAAATTTGCAAATGATGCAAAACTCTTGCATCAACTTTTGCAAGAAAAGTTTTGTGAACCATGAGGAGGATTGTTTAAAAGGATATGGACATGTGGAATGGGTGGAGAAGTGGCTGATGAAATGTAATGCAAAGAAGTGTGAAATGATTGAATTTGGTAGGAAGGATGCGGCAGGAAAATGTAAAATAAAGTGTGCAATTCTATATGGGGTGCAGGAGCAGAGGGGTCTGGGAGCATATGTGCATAAACCATTGAAGGTGGCAGGGCAGTTTGAGAAAGCAGTCAATAAAACATACGGCATCTTAGGCTTCATTGATAGTAGCAGAGTACAAAAGCAAGGAAGTTATTTTAAACATGTATAAAACACTGGTTCAATCTCAATTGGAGTACTGCACCCAGTTCTGGGCATCACATTTTAGGAAAGATGTGAAGGTATTAGGAAGAGTGCAGAGAAGATTTACAAGAATGATTCAGGTATAAGGAACTTCAGTTACATAGAAAGATTGGAGAAATTGGGAGCATTCTCTTTGGAGAAGAGATGATTGAGAGTTGATTTGATAGAGGTATCCAAAGTCATAGAGTAGATTGGGAGAAACAGTTCCCATTGGTGGAAGGATTGAGAACCTGAGGGCAGTTTTAAAACAATTGGTAAAAAAAAATGGTGACACGAGGAGGAACTTTTTCATTCAGTGTGTGGTTAGCATCCGAATAGCACTGCCTGAGAACATGATGGGAGTAGGGTCAATCAAGGCTTTCAAAAGGGAACTAGGCTATTATCCAAAAAAAATGACAGAGCTACAGGGAAAAGACAGGAGAGTGGCACTTGATGAATTTCTCCCTAGGAGGGCTGGCACAGAAAAGATGGGCTGAATGGCCTCCTTCTGTGCTGTAATCATTCTGTGATTCCATGAAGAGACTATGTATGCTGGTTTAACTGAAATTTTCAAGGTAGTGAGAAAAAATATAATTAAACAAGGGTATCAAATTATATAGAACAAAGATGAGTAAGTGGAGTTGAGGTGCAGAACAGCCATGATTGAATAGAATAGCGGAATGGGTGAAACAGCCTACTCCAGAATAGATTCAGGGATTCAAAGGAGGAGATATAGAAGACATGGTAATTTTAATATTTCACCATTCCTCCTCCTCTTTACATTCTCCTTTCATTCCCTCCCCCTCCTGTCCTCTCCCTTCATTCACTTTCCTGTCACCCTCATCCTCTGCACCTTGCCATTATCAATCTTTCCTCTCTCCCCTTCCTGTCTGTTATGAACAATGTATAATTTAAAGTTCAATTTATTATATACAAATATATATTTGTATGTTAAGAAAGGTAAAAATGGTTTCTGATTCATTTAGGTTTTGTTTATGAACCTTGGTGCCTGGGTGTCTGGATAGACTTGCCACTGAAAAGTTTCAGTTCTTTTGGGTTTGTTTGTATGTACAAATAATATTGATATTTATAATATATAATCTATATCTATATTTTAATGAGTTTTACAACCGCCAAGAAGTGACGGAGTTGGGTTAAAAGGGATTGGAAGTTCAGCGGTTCAGGAAACGAAACAAAAGCATGTAGGAATGTTGGTGAGATTGAGCTCAGATTAAAAAGAAGAACTTCTTGGGGATTTAAATGAGGCTTGAAAATTCTCTGGAGAAATTCCGGAGAAAATCCTCAACTGGAAATACAGTTCTGGGATTAAAAGTTATCAGGCTGCAAAAGGAAAAGAATTGAAGTAAACCCTCAGGAACTAAGATACAATTTTTCAATGATTTCCTGAAGAATTGAATGTCTTCTTAAGGGACAGTGTCAAGCATAATTGTGAAGTGGGATTTTGGTAATGTTAAGTGCAAATTGTCTACACAAATAGCTTGTAGTCAACATTGCTCCTCATTTATTTGTTACAATTAAAATCTTAAAATATGAAATCTTGTGTCATCTGTTCAGCTATTAACAGAGTTTGAATTTCTTTTTAAAATGTATTGGTGTTCGTGGGGATGGCACCAGTGCACGCTCACATTTGGTACTAGCCAGGGCAGGTTCAATTTTGCTAAAGGTGCCAGCTTGTGCACAGAGGGGTCTGCCAGGTATATGCTGAGTGGGCAGCTGGTGATGTCAATGAGTGATGCCAGCACTGCCATTGTGGAGTTCAGTGCTCCAGCTAATGCACTCTGTTACCTCTTCAAAGGGATCATCAATTACTTTCAGGCCACTTTTGGTTGATTTTTCTGCTCTCTTGCTGTTGTTGTAAAATGTTTGGTGGTTTCTGGTGTTGTTTTAAATTCTTGAAGTCTGAATGTCTTGACTTCAACGATTGTGTGCAAACCACTTTCCCCGATGCACGGGTGCAATCATTTACAATCCCCTCGGAATCCAGCATGACAGGGACGATGAGCAGGGGTGACATTGAGCAGTACACGCAGATAGAACAGGGGTGGAAAAGTTCATTAGTAGGAAGCCATCTCTGCCCAGGGTGTGTAGGAAGCAGTTCTCACACCTCATCCTCTATGAGGAACTATTTGCCAGATGTTTTCTTCATTAAGGGCATCCCCACTGAAATCTGGCACCTGTTGTAGCCACACTTGCAGCCTCAGTGTAGGGTGAGATAGCACTGCCAATGGGTGCTTATGGCTAGGAACTTGTATTCAGTGAGCAACTTCCAGATTCGTGCAAGTGAAATTTATATTTCCAGTTTGCCATCTCCTGTGATATAAGGGAGCTCACTGAGGCTTTGTACACCAAGAGAGCTGAATACATTCTTTCTCTCCTGACAGAGATGCAGGCAGAGTGAGAACATAGTTTTGCAACGATTGCAAAAGATTTCAGTGTCCAGAGTGTGAGTGACTGCACGCAGAGGCACTGATCAACTCTAAGATGTCCCACAACTGAGAGAGATTCCTTCCCCTCAAGATCCATCTGGAGTGTGACCATTCTCATTATGTCATACAGATCATTGCATGATAGAATCCATACAGTGCAGAGGAAGCCACTTGTCCTTTGAGTCTGCTGAGTTTTGCACTGAGGATTCACTTAATGATGTGGAAACATCTCATCATAGAATCATAGAATCATAGAACCCCTACAGTACAGAAGGAGGCCCTTCAGCCCATCGAGACTGTACTGACCACAATCTTACCCAAGCCCTCTTCCCGTAACCCCATGCATTTACTCGGCTAATCCCCCTGACACTAGGGTCAATTTAGCATGACCAATCAACCTAACCCGCATATCTTTGGACTGTGGGAGGAAACCAGAGCACAGAGGAAACCCACGCAGACACGGGGAGAATGTGCAAACTCCACACATTTAGTGACCCAAGGCCGGAATTGAACCTGGGACCCTGGCGCTCTGAGGCAGCAGTGCTAACCACTGTGCCACCTTTTTTAAAAGGCTGCAGATAGGTCAAATAGTTTGAGGAGAGGCAGTTTTACCTTTGTCACAATCACATAGGATATTATTTGTGAGTTTGATGAGAGCTGCAGGTTGGAAACTTGATTGTTGAGGTATGAGAAATGCTTCCTATACACTCTGGGCAGAGATGACTTCCAACTAAGAGCTCTTTCACCTCTGCTCTGTTTACGACTCTCCAAAAGAGCATCCTACCCAGGTCCAAGAGCTGTCCACTGACTACATGATTTATGACTCTGGTCCACAACCCATGTACACAGCATGCGTACAATGAAAGCCAGCTTGTCACACGAAATGCAATTGAGCAGCACATTTTAGTGCTAAAACAAGGTTTCCATTGCCTGGACTGTTATGGCAGAGCCTTGCAAAGCTCAGCAGAGCATGTGTCAAGATTTGTCAAGGTCTGTTGAATAATCAAAACCCTATTCTGTCAGTAAGACAGGCACAAGACCTTAATGTGGAGCAATGGAGGATGATGAAAAATTTCGAACATCTTGAGTGAGTCTTCATGGTTGGCAGAGTAAAAGAGTTTTGTAAGGTCATTAAAGGTCATGTACAATGCTTGTTTCTGTTCTTTATGTTTTTTATAGAATCCCTACAGTGCAGAAGGACGTCATTCAGCCCATTGAGGCTGCACCAAAAACAGTCCCACTCAGGCCCTATCCCATAACCCACGTATTTACCCTATGAATCCCCCTGACACTAGGATCAATTTAGTATGGCCAATCAACCTAACCCGCACATCTTTGGACTGTGGGAGGAAACCGGAGCACCCGGAGGAAACAAACGCAGACAGGGGGAAAAGGTGCAAACTCCACACAGACAGTGACCAGAGGCTGGATGTGAACCCGGGTCCCACTGTGCCACTGTGCTGCCCTTTCATAGGTTTGCTACGCAGTAAAGATCATACTTGCAGTGTCTCTCATTAGGACATAAACAGCACTGCAACTCTGTAAGGCACTCTTCAACCACTGGAAGTAGGCAATTGAAGAGGATGCTTGCAATGATCTTCCCTGTGTCAGACAGCAGAAAGAATTCTCTGCAGTTACTGCAATTGGACTTGTCTCTCTTCTTGAATGTAATCATGATCACAGCATTCCTGACACCCCTTCGCATGCTCTCCTCCACCCAGATGAAGGATGTAAAGTTGTGCAGTCATGCCTATGTTTCAGAATTTCAGCCTCTGCTCCAGAGGCTGTCAAATGGCTTTTTCAACCTTGCTCCAGTTTGGGGTAGCAGCGAGATCAAGTCGGATGGAGTATTGAGGATTGGAGTCGATGGTGTATAAATCAAAGACAGAGTCTCGGCTGAGGAGTTCTACAAAATGTTCTCTCTAGCAAGCACTGACCACCTCCAAGTCCTTGAGGAGGTTCCTTCCACCTTGACCGTCAGCAGGGTGAGCCTTGTTCGCTTGCTCCATGGACCATCTTAAAGAAACAGGGCATTTCATTGGTTTCTGTGAGTTGTTGGATGTCCCAGGCTCTCTCAACCTCATTGCATCATATGTTTTAAGCTGCACCATTGCCTTCAGATGCCTGTTGGTCTGTTTTATTTCTTTGAACCGTGATGGAGTTTCCAGTCAATGAAAGCTTTACACTTAGACCCAATCAGGTCCTGCATTTCTTGATCATTTTTGTCAATGGTTCATGATGTTTCCTGGTGGAGAGACCAAAGATCTGTTCAAAACTGCTTGTTATGGTGGACTTTAGGATTGACCAGGTAGTGTAGCATACAGCAGCTCCTACTGGCTGAAGGTTGAGGGGTTGGCAGTTAGGCACTGACTTCAGTGCAAACTCGGTGGGATCGTTGAGGCCCAATATTAATTTCCTTGCAGCATTGTTTCTGTTGTCTTCTCTGTTTGGGGACCAGGCTGGTGGAGATGGTGGATCCGATAAGGCAGTGTTCGGTCTGGCAATCATTGGTACCTGTCATGGCGGGAATGCTGTGGACATCTCAGTAGTCTCTTGCTCAAATGATCACATAATAGGGCAGGTGCCAATGTTTGAAACGTGAGTGTTGCCATGGGAACACCAAACACAATCTGGCCCACACATGGTAGAATCTGCAGATCACGCTTTGGACTTATCAGCTATCTCAGTACCCATTGAATCAAAGTGGCAGCATGTCATCCTTGATCACAAGGGATTGCTTAATTGCAATTGTCTTGCCTATTGTCTGTGATTAGTCTGGTTTTAAATAACTGAAAATTACCTTAATAGCTATAAAGAATCAATTTCTAGTTATATTGGTGTACAAGAGTCAGTTTCTTAGTAAATGGAATAAAATCTAAAGTTTTTTAAAACATGCCTAAGGAAATGCTTACTTTTAAGAGCCTCCTGGAAGGCTCACAACTGGGCGCATAGTGATTACTAAGTCAGCTGGAGTGGGGGGTGGAGGTGTGGGCATGGCCTATTCAATGGCTGGGATTGGCTTCTTGTGCAATGTTTTTCTAACAATGTAAAGATGACAGAAATTGTGCTGAACATAGCTTGAAATGTCTCCATCTTTTGTGTTGACCTGACTGAAAAAAATGAAATTTCTTGTCAAGGGTCCATGGAACTGGAGAGAATGAGCAGGACTAAGCTTAAAATAAGAGTGATACCATGAAGTGTCACATGTGGTAAGAGCTGAACCATCCAATCTGAGCAAGTAAATTACATTGAGAGCATGATAACAAAAAATAATACCTTGGAGAAATTCAATAATGCCACAAGATTTTCACTTGTACAGTTGACAAACACCTTGTCCCAGTTTCCTTCCTTGTTACAAAATCTTACTATTTTTCCAATTTCTTGTTCTTTACAGTTTTTAATGCTTTCTGCATAATGGCCAGCTTTGGTAATGTTCCAAACTTCATCGTTATGAGTTTCCTTTCTGCATGATATTTCATTCTCTGAACAGATGTTTAGAAGAAGAAAAAACAAGCCACAATTGGTAATTACTGTTTAGTTTGTTTTCTGCAATACACATCTGCATATCATTGAGTTTCTACTCTTTTGCTCATCAAAAATTGTACTGGATGAATTTTATTTCATAACAGAGATGGTGAGCTTTGCCTATGGTGATCTTTTTGTCACCTCCTTGATCAGCATACTCAATTCCACATCCTCTCACCATGTGCACCTGAACATCAGTGTGTTGTATTATGTGCTATTAATATTCTAGTGTAGTTGTTATTAAGTATAAGTAAAGAATGCCAATATACTTAACATGTGTACCAATATTATAATTTATATTTACTTTATCAGGTTCAAGTCCAAAATTTCCTCTGTCTTAAATAACATGATAGTAAAGATATGGGTGGATTCTCCCAAAAAAATTCAAAGTGCTGCATTCGCGTAAAAACTGGAGTCAATCCCACTGTTTTTTTTCAGCGGGATTTTCAAAATGAATCTCCCACATTCTGTGCACTACAGAGTGCACTAGCGTGAATCTTGCTGAAAATCAGTGGGCGGGGCCTATTCCTGCTGGAGAGGCCGGCAGCATAGCGCTGAGCAGGCCATTGCGTGTGCACTGATCTGATACCAAGATCAACCCTAGATTGGTGCCCCTCCCATGCCCCAATCGCTGGCCCCCGGATGAGTCCGGGCCAGCCTCGCCATCCCCCCACCCACTTCGATCCCCCCCGGGCAGTCCCGATCTCTACACCCCCCCCACCCCTGGCAGGCAGCCCTGACCCCCACTAAAGTAGTGCACCCCCCTAGAACTCAGCAGCCAGCTTCTCAGGTGAGCTGAGAGTCCACCCCTGCTCCCTATTGGCGAGATTCACATTATAGCTTTTCTCGCCTGTTCGACACTTAGAATTTTTTTGAGAAAATTCCACCCATGATATTTACTTTTTACTGAGGAAAGAGCTTGCATTGTAATAGCTTTTTTGTTGCCTCAGGACACCTCAAAATGTTTCATAGCCAATTAATTGTTTTTGATGGGCAATTGCTGCTACAATGTGACAAAGCGCAGCAACATGTTCCAAAGAAATTCCCATCAAAGGAATTACTGCTGTAGAGTAGGCAAATGAAGTGGCAAATTAATGCCCAGCAAAGTGCCACCATCAGCAAAGAAAAAAGAATAACCATTCAGCATGTTTTTCGTGTCAGGAATAATGTTGGCCAGGACACTGGGAGAGCTCTGTTCTCTTCTTCAAAGATGCCATGGGTTCTGTTATGTCCGTCGAATGTAACAGACTTGGTATTGATTTAATGTCTGAACCAAAAGAGTGCAGTGCCACTAACATTAGTGTTTCGGGTGCTGCCATCTTAGGTACTGTCCACATAGGCACCCAAGCATGGCTTCTTTCAGGTAAAAAATATATAGATAGGACATCATCGTACACATAAAAGGACTGTTATGGATTGATCAAAAAACAATCTAGAATCCTATTACTTCAGGCAATTAATATTGTACTGAAGTACCAGTGTAGACTCAAGTCTTGGACTGGGCCATGAACCCTTTTAGTTCAGAGATGAGTGCTAAAATCTGAACTGTCGAGTCACTGATATTTTAATTCATATATGGTTTGCACTCTCATTTTTATACGTGATTGAAACTGAACACAATATAGCCCAGTATAATTCCCCACATTAAAAATGTAAAAATAGACAATATATATTATTTTGATAAGTAAGACAAAACTACACATTGTGATCAAGTTGAGTTGAGTAATTCAATGTGATAAGAAATGAAAACAAAGGAAAGAATGTGATTATTAGTAATATCTGCTGTAGTTCTAAGCAAACTGATGATCAGTAAAAGTTTGAGAAGTCTGGTCTTTCCCTTACCCTCAAATTCTCCCCGTTCCAGTTTCCCGTTCCCCAGAACATCACAAATCCCCTAATGAGAAGCTTGAAACTTGGGCAAACATGAAGACAAGTCTGCCCCTCAACTTTGGCAGCTGCACAGGAACAGTGGAGCTCCTTCAGGATCACTGTACCTCCAGACACCTCAGAGTGATGCTGAGGAGTCTGGGAGGGCGCATGGCAGACATCCTGGCATCAATCAAAAGTTCCCTAACACTGGGCTCCCTTGGCTGAGAATTTACATGACTCAGGAGATAAAATTGAGGATCTTTGCTCATCTGGATTTCAAAGTGGCCAAATGCCAGGAGAGAAGTAGACCAATGGACCAAAATAGTTGAGGCACTGATGTAGCAGGAGACAACAGACTATAACAGACCTTCTCTTCAATGGATGGTGCAGCAAATACATGAAAAGGACTGTTTTCTTTGCTTTTATTATTATGCATTAGTGTAAGGAACATTGTGGTAAATGTGGAGACAAATGTTTTACTTACCAAGGAGGACCACAATAACTATCTTTTCAAATCTGTTCTGATTTGCTACATTCACAAATGTGCATGTATAGTTAGTCGTTTTGTTAAATGTTTTATGTATTTTATATTTTGAACACTTTGTGAAATTGCCAGTTAGCATGGAAAAATGTGAAACTCCATCTGAAAATAAAGAAGAAGACTTGCATTTATATCGTGTCCTTTATAACCTCAGGATGTCCCAAGGCACTTTACACCAAATGACATAGGTTTGATGAAGGGCCATGTCAGGAAGTACAACAGTCAATTTGTGCATTATCAAACTCCCACAAACAGCAATGTAATATCGATCATATGGCGGGGGGGGCGGGTGGGGGTGGTTCTCCCAGCTGTGATGCTCAAGCAGAGCAGTGGGTCGGGAGACTTAGCGGAAGCCGTTTCAGGGGCTTCTTGCTGGGCCCCATGACCTCCGTGTGTCTCCCAGCCGAAAATTTCCAGCGTCATTAGTTCCACACTGGAAATCGGCACGGAGCTAATTAATATATGGAAATCTTCATTTCCATTTCATTAGCGGGCCCGGGACTGAAGCCTCCTGGTCCGCTACTGTCTCTCCCCCATGCCAGGAATGGTTCACTCCAGCGGGGTTTACTACTGCTCCCCACGAACGGGGAACAGGTGGCCAACCCCGCTGGAGGGAAGAGAGTCCATTGAGGCCCCCCCAGGAGGTCAAGGCTGCCAAGGAGTTGGGACTGGCGGGCGGTGGGGTGGGTGGTCAGGGCACTTGGTCAGTTGGGTGAGTGTCCAAAAAAAAAGCTTGACATAGCCACAACGTTGGGGAGTGGGGGCTGCCAGTGATCTGACCCTGTTAAGTTTAATATGGAGTCTTGAAAGCAATGAGCTCACCAATGCCTGCCATGTAAAGTTTATTTATGGGTGGCACGGTGGTTAGCACTGCTGCTTCACAGAGCCAGGGACTGGGCTCAATTTTGGCCTCAGGTCACTGTCTCTGTAGAACTTGTACATTCCCTCCATTTCTGCGTGGGTTTCCTCTGGGTGCTCTAGTTTCCTCCGACACTCTAAAGATGTGCAGGTTAGGTGGATTGCTGTGCTAAATTGACCATTAGTGTCAGGAGGATTAGCAGGGTAAATATGTGGGGTTAGGGGGTAGGGCCTGGGTGGGATTGTTGTTGGTGCAGACTCAATGTGCATCCTTCTGCACTGCAGTGATTCTAATCAAAGATTTTATAGCAAATCTAAAACCAATTACAATAAGTCAAGTAAACTGAGGGACAAATTAACAGGGCAGCCCGTTAACAGGATACATTTTTCAGCTCACCAGTGCCCTGCCACAGGATGGTTTTTATTGAATTCAAATTCAAATCTGACCAGTTACTGTGGTGGGATTTGAGCCTGGAAACCCAGACCATTGTTCCAGGTCAGTCGATTATCAGTTCAGTGACCATACCCTGTTTTGAGGTAAATGGAATAACCAATTAAAATAAATCAAATAAACTGAGGGGCAAATTTAAAGGGACAGTCTCTTAAAGGGATACTGCCTGAACCAAAAAAACAGATTGCAAATGAAACTTAAAACATTAAATCAAAATGTGATTAAGAGGGTCGATAAGGCACCAAGTCCCAATATGCCCACTGGGTATGGAAGGTCTCGATGGTGCGAATGGACTCTGCATGCTCCCCCTCTAGGGACACCATCCACTGATGTAGTCGCGGTAGAGGGGTGGACAGTCAGGTTGGATGACTCCCTCGATTGCAAGCTGCCTGGGCTTTTTGATGGCGAGTTTGGCTGTGCCCAGGAACAGATTCAGAAGGAGGTCCTCCTCCTTTCCCAACCCTCTCTGCACTGGGTGCCCGTAAATCAGGAGCGTGGTGGGACTGAAGTGCAAACACAGCTGTAAGAAAAGGTTATTTAAGAAACTGAAAAAGAAAACCGTCTACCTTTATAAGCATGGTCCACTCACTCCGCAAGGCCGCAAAAAGGGCAAGCATCTTGGGAGTCCGTGAACTGATGCAACACCCTCCACCCCAGATCCCCAATGTTAAGTGGAAAGACTCCGCCATACAGAGACCTTCACTGGGGACCTCTACTGCCAGACAGCAACAAAGCTCCGGTTGATGGGTGACGGCAAGGAAGTGAAGGGTGCGCAGCAATAGCCCATATAGGAAACCCCTCTGTGCCATGTGAAATGGCATGGAGGGCATTTCTACAAGGCGGATCAGGCTCTGGCTTCTGAGAGAAGGTTCAGGGCTTGGCGCCAATGTGAAATTCTGTCTGAGTAGGGGTGTGCTCAGACAGAACTTCATTGCACACCTGCAGCTCCTCGAGACCACCCTCCAGTATAGCCCCCAAAGCGTTTTACGCTTTGTTCTGGTGTGCTGCACCCTGCACAACCTGGCATTGCAACAGGGCGAGAAGCTGGCAGAGGAGGAGGTGCTTGAGTGGCACATCTCCTCTTATGAGGAGGACATTAAGGAGGTTGCTGAGGGGGACTCCCCAGAGGAGGCGATATTGAGGGTATGAATAGGGAAGAGAGCTCGAGACTTCCTGATAGCTTTTCATTTCACTGAAGACCAGGACTGGAGTGGGCATTGAGGTCGCATCTTGGGAGGTGGCCCTTCCTCACTGTGTGATGGCAATGTGACCATAGCCTTGATATTGCTCCCGTCCTGGGAAGGGTGCTGTTGCCCATGCTCCAGACCATGCCAGGAGGATGGTGATAACTTGCAGTGTGGACAGAGCATTGCTCCTCAAAGATCTACAGCGAACGTCTGACTCCTGCCTTGTTGAGGCAGCTCATGAACTCCCACTGACCAAGGTAATTTCAGAATGATGATATACAGGCAGCTCATCTGTGATGATGCAGACTTTTCCCTAGTCCAGAGTGTTGTTGAGGGTCTGTGTCAGTGGTGCCAGAGGAATGGTTTTCACAAGGGTCTAGCCGCTGGGTTTCTTGTGCTAAGATCAGACTTCCCCTAGTGAATGGGTTGATTGGCACCCTTGGCCATGGAGTGGGTAGCAGGATGACACTCGCATTACTGCGTCTTGTCAGTGTGAGGGAAGGATAACCAACCACTGACATCCTCACAGACAGGAGATGGAAATGGTGCCGTTAGTGAACATCCAGCCCTTACATAACAGGTGGTAGGGCTTGCAGTCATCAAATGAGAGCAGGGAGGCACAAAGAATGTGCAAAAAGTTATATTTAATACGTAAATAGGCACTCAAATACTAACATAAATGCTTAAGATCTAACATCACCTGTGCCCAAGCTGCGATGCTATAATTTTTTAACCTCCCTAACCTTGCTGCTATGTCTTGGTGTTTCCCCAAGGTTCACAGCTGAGGTGGAAGTGGCCTACTGTCTGCCATGCCATACTACCTGAGATGACTTTAGCAGGCACCCTCCGGAGGGCTGAGACCTGAAGGGCCCTATCCTGCTTTCAGGTAGCATGGGTGTGACAGTGCCACACTCCTCAGTGTTTGTGGCTAGAGCTGTGTCAGCCACAGTAAGAGGGAATCAGATGGGCTGGACACACCCAGGATCCCCTGGGTGGAAGGCACTGGGCTATGCAGCACCTGATCCTCCTCCCTATGGGAGCTTGAGGGCTCCTCAGTTCCTCCATGAGATAGAACGGCAGCTGGAATGAGATCCCGATGGCCTGCCATCCTCTTGTGCTGGTACTAGTGGATGCTCATAAGTGCCTGTACCACACAGTTGATGCCCTGCATCACTGAATTCATGTCCTGACCCATGGAGTGGACATCCTGCACCAAGGTCTCCACTGCAGATATCACCCTTGTAGTGTTACTCTGATTGCCTTGCAGTGCTGGTACCATCTCCCAGGAAAGGAGGTTTTGGAACTCCTCCAGCCAGCCTTGAAATCTGAGGAGTGAGGCAGATGTGCCTTCCTGATTTTCACGACTCTGCAATCCCCTATGGATTGCACTCCTTTGCTGACCAGCACTCCCACCATTTCCCATGTGGGGTTTGGTGACCTTGCTCGAGAGTCTTGGCCCTAATTGAGGGTATGCCTCTCATGCCACAGCTTGTCTCTCCTCCACCACATCCAGCAACCTGGTCAGTGCTTCCTTCAAAAACCTCGGTGCAGGCTTTCCAGCAGCCATCCTCTTGACTAGACGTTAAACAAATGCAGGGGAGGTGTTTAAATACAATGAAACCCCCCCCACCCCACCCCACCCCAACCAAATGAAATGTTTACGTTTAAGTTTATTTATTAATTACACAAGTAGGCTTACATTAACACAGCAATGAAGTTACTGTGAAAATTCCCTAGTCACCACATTCCAACGCCTGTTCGGGTACACTGAGGGAGAATTTTAACATGGCCCATGCATCAAACCAGCACATCTTTCGGACTGTGGGAGGAAACTGGAGCACCCGGAGGAAACCCAGCAGAATGTTTAAATATAAATATAAGCATTAATATTTTGGCTGAAAACAAACTTTACTAAAAAGAGAAAATAATTATATTTGTACCAGAGCCTTCTATTTTCCATGTTACATTATAATTCTCTCCATCATCAGTGATGCAACATTTAACTTCCCTTTCTAATTCCAAATTAGGTTTCCTCAGTGTATATCCCACTGGAAATGGAGTAATTTCCTCAGGTAGAAGGTAAATCGTTGAATGTCGACAAGCTTCATGGATCAGCGCTCCATTTTCAAAAAGGAATCGACAGCAATAATAACCTGACAAATAATAGGAAACAAAAGAAAACACATGTTCAGTAAAAGTATGGAAAAACTAGCACATATCCATCAAGAAATTCCTCCTTTGGGAATAACTTATTCTTTTCATTTTTGCAATCCTCAGGTAAGCTTGATAGCGATATATAAATTCTGCTCATCATTACACTTTAAATAGCATGCAACAGTGAAACAAATAACCTTGAGTTGATCTTAGAATCATAGAATTCCTACAGTGCAGAAGGAGACCATTTGGCCCATCCAGTCTGCACCGACCACAGTCCCACCCAGTCCTTATTCCCGTAAACCTACATATTCACCCTGCTAATCCCTCTGACACTAGGGTCAATTTAGCATGGCTAATCAACCTAACCCACACATCTTTGTGGGAGGAAACCAGAGCACCAGGAGGAAATTCATCTTCTTACCCCATATGCTCTCCATCACTAATACCCCTATCTGCAGCTGAAATCCTTATCCCCGTGGCTTTGCCACCTCTAGATTCGACTTTGCCCAACACTCTCCACCCTCCAAAAACTTCATCCCAAAGACCTGCTGCCTTGACCTATCCCACACCAAGATCCCTACACTTACCTAACCCTTCATAATCTTCTCTAGATCTACAACTTTCTGAAATTGCTCTGTTCCTTCAAGTACAGGTCCAGCCTATTCAACCCCTCCTCATAAGAAAAGGCCACCATACATGGTACTTCTCTGGACTACCTCCAATGCCAGTATATCTTTCTTAGATAAGGGGATTAAGAATATTCACAGTATTCCAGCTGTGGTCTAACTGGTGCCTAGTATAGTTTTAGCAAGACTAAAACTAACTCCATTCCCTTTAACATAAAGGCCAACATTCAATTTGCCTTTCCTATTACCTGCTGAATTTGCATGCTAGCTTTTTGTGATTTATGCATGGGAACCCCTAAATCCCCCTGTTCTGCAGCTTCCTGCAGTCTTTCTCCACTTAAATAATATTCAGTTCCTTTATTCTTCCTACCCAAAGTGCATAATATCACATTTTCCGACATTAGATTCATTCTGCCATGTTTCATCACTCACTTAACCTGTAGACTCTTTGGATAGGATTTTCCAGCCCCACTTGCCCCAAGACCGGAAAATCCCATCCGAGGTCAACGGACCTTTGCATGGTCCGTGTTCCATCTGCTATGATTCTCGTGCTGGGCGGGTGGATGGGAAAATTCTGCCCTTTGTGTCTACCTCACCACTTGCATTCCCTTTGTGTCATCCACAAACTTGGCAATAGTACATTCACTTCCCTCGTCCAAGTCAATAATATAGATTGCAAGTAATTGTGGCCCCAGGACTGATCCTTGTGGCACTCCACTAGTTACAAGTTGCCATCATGAAAATGCCTCTCTTATCCCAACTCTCTCGCCGGAATTCTACTGCCCCACCCACCACAAAATTGGAGTGGGCGAGGGGCAGACAATGGGAAGGTCTGTTGACCTCAGGCAGGATTTTTCAGTCTTGGGTTGAGTGAGGCCATAAAATCCCACCTTCTGTCTACTATCAGTTAGCCAATCCTCTATCCATGCTAATATATTACCCCTGACACCATGGGCTCTTATCTTATTAAGCAGCCTTTGGTGCAATGCCTTATCGAACACTAGAGAGAAAAAGAAGAGAAAATTGGAGAACTGAAGGGCAGAAGCTGAGCCTGATGCTTTGGGAAGAAACTGGCTCTTTACTGAGGATGGAGGAGTGGGAGGAAGGGAGGGGGTGCGGTTGGAGATTTGGAAACAGCAGGGGGGGAAGCGAAGAGCTCAGCCATAGTGGTTATGGAACTGCTCTAGGTCTGGATTTTGGCCTGCTTCTCAAAGAGGATGAATGTATTTTTTACATATCAACTTTTCTTTCAGCAGACCTCTGACAGCCCTCTGGAAATAGCAGCATCTGTTGGACTTGATAGCATGTTGGCACTGGTGGGCACCCTAGATTCATCTCTAAAGAGGCTAATGTTCTGGCTGAGCAAGGGGAGCATTTGTTTTGACACTTTGGGCCTGATTTTACCATTTTCATTCTAAGTGCTGAATCTGGGCGTAATGCAGATCCGACTTGGAAATCTGCTTTCAGGCGCCCCCATGCGCACTCAGCCTGAAAAAAACATCTCCAGTCCCATTCGCGCTGTGGGTGGGGCTTAACACGGCCGAAATGATCAGAGCTCTGAACTGCGCATGCGCAGTTGGAAAAAAAATTTGAAAAAGCGCGCCTGTGTCGGATTGCTCCCGGGCCGCAGAAAGTGGAGAAAGTGGCTCGGGAGCGAAAAGCGGCAGCGATGGTGCACACACCCACATCACTGTCCCCCTTATTCATCACCCCCCCCCCCCACTACCCACACACATCACTGTCCCTCTTATCCACCCCCCCACTACCCACACACATCACTGGCCCCCTTATCCACTCCCCCACTACCCACACACATCTCTGTCCCCCTTATCCACCCCCCCCACTACCCACACATCACTGTCCCCCTTATCCACCCCCCACTACCAAACACACCACTGTCCCCCTTATCCAGCCCCCCACTACCCACACACATCACTGTCCCCCTTATCAACCTCCCGCTATCCACACACATCTTTATCCCCCTTATCCACCCCCCCACTACCAAACACATCACTGTCCCCCTTATCAACCTCCCACTACCCACACACAACGCTGTCCCCCTTATCCACTCCCCCACTACCCAGACCAATTGCTACCCCCGCCCCCCTCCCCCTCCCACCGATTGCCCGCAGAGTGGCAGCGGAACCCCCTGCCCCCGCCAGAGATCCATCTGATTCCCCCCCCCCCACCGAGAATGGTCTGGCCTCACTCACCCCTCCCCTCAGACAACTATCTGGCCTCACTCATCGCCCCCCCCCCCAGAGAATGGTCAGGCCTCACTCACCCCACAGCCCCCCGCAGAAAAACATCTGACCCGCCTCCTCCTCCCTCCCAACCAGACACGATCAACCACCCCCTCCCCCCCCCACCACCAGACAACGATCAGCCCCCCAGCCCCCCCCCCAGCCAGAGATACATCTGACCCGCCTCCTCCTCCCTCCCCCCACCAACCAGACAACGATCTGACCTCACTCCCCTCCCTCCCCTCCCCAACCAGAGAATGATCTGACCGCCTCCCTCCTCCCCCTCACCACTGATCTGAGTCAGAGAGCCGTTGGAAGCTCTGAACGCGCTCTTCAGCAGCTGGAGCACCTGATTCAGACTTTTATTCAGCAGGTCCATTACGGCGCGGTTCAGGATTGGCAAACGCGGTGGTAAAGATGGAAATACTGATATACTTGGGCGGGCAGTTCATTAATTCAATTTAAATGCATGCAAATGCGGATGCGGGCGCGGATCGCGTTAATGGCCTCACACCCGACTTTATCACGTTTTCGCGCCTGAAAACGGGCGCGACGCAATGGTAAAATCGGGCCCTTTGTCAAGAGCTGGGTGAGTTAGTGGCTGTGAATTTCCTTGGTGCTATTCATATGCTGCTGCCATAACTTCACCAATAGCCAGACTGAAATCCTACTCGGTATTCCTGTTTCTATTTAAGATTTCCAGAATATGTGTTTCTTTCTGCATTCATCTCATTCCAAACACATATCTTCTTTACTTGCTGACATTTGCTGTTAAAAGCAATCTTAAAATGAGCATAAATGATAGAAATACATCCTAAAGGAAAATGGTGCCCAGTGATCAAATGCTGCAGAAAGTGGAGCGATGTCAGAAAAATATTGGATAGGATCTTGGAACTATCAGTTAAATATCAACATGTGATTAACAATTTATGCCTTGCTGTAATCTTATTGTAATTTAGCTTACCTTTCCAAATTGAAGTTGCATTGATAGAAAGTGTGGACGTAGATTTGGGACCATTGCTAAACTTATAATGACGCTGAGCAATAATTGCTTCCTCACCATCACTTTTGATGAACCAATGTACGTCTTGTACATTGTCTTTAATAGTGCAAGTTATATTTAAAGGTTTGTCATAGTAAACATTTGGTGAGATGTCCATCTGCACTAGTCCTAAAAGAAAATTGGCATTTGTTAAAAGGTTCAATATTTTACCACAGCTTTTTAAAACACATGATTCCTCAGCATCATCACAATTATAATCGTGGAAGAATATAGTGGGAACTGGTCATCTAGAGGCCTGAATCATCAGTAATGATGCCCAGAAAACTACAGGTTTGTCATAAAAAAACAATCTGGTTCACTCATGTGATATAGATAAGGAAATTTGGCCTCCTAACTTGGTCTAGTCTACATGTGACTTCAGGCCCACAGTCATTTAGTTGACTCTTAACTGCCCTTTGAAATGTTTCAGCAAGCCATTTAGTTATATGATACTGTCGCATAGAAACTGGAGGGAGTGGAATCTCTTTCAGTTGCAGTACATTTTAAAGTTGGCAATGGGAGGCCCACAAAGTGATAGGTGTGTAGTCCATGGCAACCAGGACAATGGAGAAGCCTGCAATTTTAGTGAAGCTATGTACTGATTCCACCTGCTTTTCTTGGGCAAGAAAGAATGAAATGTATCCAGATTTAAAAGAGAGAAAATCAGTGACCTCCTTTTTGTAAAAGTAGGTAGCAAACTTGGGGGTTACAAAAATCTCCTGCTCTGGCCTGAAAATGGCCTGATGCATAAAAGTTCATGACCACCTTTAGAGCCACTAGCAAAATGATCCTTTCCCTGCATTATGGTTAGATGCCAGATTTCACTGAGGGAGGTCTTAGCGGGAATGGAGACATCTGACACTGTTCCTTACTGAGATTTAGGTAGGGCAATTGCTTCTTGGACACCCTGGGCAGATATGGTCTCTGCTCAGAGCCTTAGTAGTAACAGCCTGTCCTGTTTTCTGTTTTCTTTGCGCATTTGCCCTGTTGTGCTGTAGTTCAGGTGACTAAAAACTATGGCACCCATGAGAGAGATCAAATCATTTGAGCAGAATTCTTGGAATCAGGATCAAGTCCTTCAGCCTCCCTGCAGATTTCAGCAATTTTAAAGAGCTCTAAAAACCACCCAGCTAAAATTGCAGCAAGAGTTATTAGATATCAATAAACTACAACATGTATGTAAAACAGGGTGGTGGGGGAGGGGGGGAAGGGGGGAGAACGGAGGTGGTGGGGGGCGGGTGGAGGGGGGGGAGGGGGGGGGAGCTTGGTTTCTGCTACTTGAACCTGTATTTGGAATGACAGTTCAAATGTTGAGCTCCAAAAAAGCAATGCTGCCATAAAATCACTGTTATTCTGCATAACTTCATTGGACAATCCTATGCACGCGGTAACACTTTCACCAAAATGGCATCAAGAGCGGCTTGCACTTCTGTCACTGATGCCACGTTGGAGTTATAGCCACCTCCTTAATGCCAAACAAACATAGAATAAGGAGCAAAGCTTTGTGGTCTGCAACTTCAAAATGTGTTGCAACTTTAACTTTGTATTTGTATGGTGCTTAGTGAGAAAATTGCTAAGTTATCAATTTGTGGATAACCTGGAAACAACAAACAGGCAACACCTGCTGAGTACTTATGTGAAGATGCACTTCCAGAGGCTCCCAAGGTATGCGGCTGTCCTGACAACTCAATTTCCTTCTATGGGTAAAGAATAGTTTCATTCCCTTGGAAACTGGCCCATTTACCCAGGGCGGGATTCTCCGGCCGCACTCTCCTGAAAACCGAAGATTCCCGTCCGACTTCAATGGACCTTTACATGGTCCGCTCCACGCCTGCTAGAATTCCAATGGTGGGCGGGATGAGAGAATTCCGGCCTCAATCTGTAAGTATTTTGTCTCACACTTTGGACAGAAGCGGATCTTGATTTGTCCAGTTCCTGGTCTGCTTTGCACAGGCTGGTAACGATTCTAAAAATGTAATGCTAAGATGATTACTTGGGATACAGGAGTACATGTGGCACTTTCTCACAAGGGTAGGCGACCGAAGGAATCTGCATTTGCTATGTGTATCCCAGGTCAGTATTCTAAAGTATATTTGTAGGCAAACAGAATTAATGTCCATCGCTGAATTCTTGCCGAGGCTGCAGCAGGATAGATTAATTGAAAAGGCCCAAAAGCAGTTTGTGGTCAGAAATGATGATGATAAAGTGGAATTTTTTGACACTAAAGACTATTGAAGGTCCTTTGCTCTCGATTTTTGAATACCTTCCGAGCTGTCGTCCATCTCATGGAACAACACTGCATCAACACTATATGGAGAGGTGTCGCAAGTCAATATCAGTACTTTAGATGGGTCAAAGTGCACTAACAGGTTTGTGGAATATAGCAATTGCTTCATTCTGTTGAAAGCTTCTTCCTGGCAAAGGGACCAGTACAGTAAGTTAGGTAAAAACCGTTTATAGTAGTTCACCATCCCCAAAAACAATTTGAGTTCAGTTATGTTTGTGGGGGAAGGCATTAACCTTTGCTTCTGCAGGATGTAATCCTTGTGCGTTTACATGGTGCCCCAAGTAGGTTATCTCAGTGGCTTGAAAGGTGCACTTCTCTTTCTTCTTCATCCTCCTGAAATCTCTTTAACACCTCTTCTCAGTTTGCTAGATGCTCAGCCTCTGTAGATCTAGTTATAGGGACATCATGATGGTATACCACAACCTATGGTAGCCCCTGTAGCAGACTCTCCATCGTCCTTTGAAACATTGCACATGCTAAAGACATGCCTCGGTGTACTGGAATAGGCCTTTGTGTGTGTTTATCATGACATACCCCTGGGAAGTGTCATCTCATTCGAGTTGGTGGTATGCATATCCAGTAAGATTTGTGTAAGATTGGGCTCCTGCAAGCTTTGCAAACAGGTCTCCAATTCTCGGAATTGGATACTTATCCAGCTTGGTGGTCTGATTGACTGTTCACTTATAATCACAGCAAACGTGGATGGTCTTATGTGGTTTCAATACAGGGAAGATGGGTGCTGCCCATTCTAAAGCCTGAACTAGTTGGATGATGCATAGTTCCTCCAACATGTTTAATTCAGCATCCACTTTTTCTTATAAGGCATTTGGTCTTGCTCTAAAGAATCAGAGTGTTGTCTTCGGATCAACATAAATCTTAGCTTGCAAGCCTTTGATTTTGACTAATTTGTCCTGGAAGATATTGCCGTATTTTCTTAACAATTCTGCCAATCCCCCTGCCTGCACTTGGAAGACCTCAGGTTAATTCAACTCGATTTCTTTATGCCAATCATGGCTCAGAAGGCTTGGTCCTTCACCGGCACTATTATTACAGGGAGCTGGGCAGACTGCTGTCCATAGTTCACAAGTATGTTGTAGAGTCCTTTACTTTTATTGCTTCTTTTGTGTACGTCATCAACTCGACAGAAGTGCTTTCCAAGTTCAATATTGGGCATCCTCTCACAGGAGCTGAAATATGTGCTCATCCATCACAGTAGCTGATAGTCCTGTATCCAGTTCCATTCTTAGAGGCTTCCTGTTTACACAGTGTATTACAGTAATAGGGTCTAGCTTAACTGTTTTAAGACTAAAGAGAGAGTAAGTATCAGAATCAATGGTGTCAGGCTCTTTCACATTGTGAACTTCTAACATCTTGTTTGATTGGTTACTCGGCAGTCTTGACTAAATTATCATAGAATCCATACAGTGCAGAAGGAGACCATTTGGCCCATCTAGTCTGCGCCTACTCTCCAAAGGAGCAACTTACCCAGGCCCTATCCCGTAATACCACATATTTACCCCACTAATCCCCCTAACCTACACATCTTGGGATACTAAGGGGCAATATAGCATGGTCAATTTACCTAACAGGTGGGAGGAAATCGGGGCACCTGGGGGAAACCCACGCAAGCACGGGGAGAATGTGTAAACTCCACACTGACGGTCACCCAAGACTGGAATTGAACCCGGGTCCCTGGCACTGTGAGGTAGCAGTGCTAACCACTATGCCACCAGTTTTATAGAATCCCCACAGTGCCGAAGGGGCCATTCTGCCCATCATGTCTGCACTGACTATCCGATGGAACATTTTACCCAGGTCCACCTGTCCCCCTGCCCTATCCCCTTAACCCAGTGCATTTACCATGGCTAATCCATCTAACCTGCACATCTTTGGACTGTGGGAGGAAACCGGAGCACCCGGAGGAAACCCACACAGACACAGGCAGTCATCCAAAACCAGAATTGAAACCAGGTCCCTGGTGCTGTGAGGCAGCAGTGCCAACCACTGTGCCATCATGCCATCCATCTTATAGAATCTCGGCAGTGTAGAGGAGGCCATTAGGCCCACCGAGACTGCATGGACTCTCCAAAGGAGCATTTTATCCAGAACCACTGTTCTGTACTATTTTATCAAATGTCCTCTTTTGTGCCAATAATGACATTCAGTCTCCTTAAGCTTACATGATTCAGAAGCATGGTTATCCCCACAGCAGTAACATTTCTTTTGGAATCATTATCTGATTGCCTCTGCCAAATCTTTTTGTTCTGTGGGTGACTGGGAATATTTCCCACTTTGCAGCTGCTTCAGCCTAATTAGTCTACGTCACCATTTTGTGCACTTTGCAGTTCCTATGAATCTTTTGCAGTGCTATCCATGGCCAGCTCCATCTCCACCGGCAGGTTAAAATTTATGTTGACTTCTGCAAGGAATAGGCACTGTATGGCACCATTGCTCATGCCACAAATTAATCGATCTCGCAGCAGGTCATTTAATGTTGCTACAAAATCACAATGCTCTGATAATTGCTTCAGCTTAACAATGTAAGTCATGATTGATTTGCTTGGGGCTCTTTCTGGATTTTGATTGATGCTTCACTAAATCCACAATCTCACAGAATGAATTGCTATCTCACTGAATGACTCGACCAACGTTGTCTACCTGATACGCTGCAGGAAAGGATGTCCCTAGACATTGGTGAGACAATGCAGATGCTACAACAATGGGTGAATGAACACCGCTCAACAATCACCAGGCAGGAGTGTTCACTTCCTGTCGGGGAACCCTTCAGCAGTCAAGGGCATTCAGCCTCTGATCTTCGGGTAAGCGTTCTCCAAGGCGGCCTTCAAGAGACACGACAACTCAGAATCGCTGAGCAGAAACTGATTGCCAAGTTCCGCACACATGAGGATGACCTCAATCGGGACCTTGGGTTCATGTCACACTATCTGTAACCCCTACGACTTGCCTGGGCTTGCAAAATCTCACTAACTGACCCGACTGGAGACAATTCACACCTCTTTAATCTGTACTTAACCCTCTCTCCACTCGCATTGTCTGTACCTGTAAAGACTTGATTACCTGTTAAGACTCACATTCCAACCATTATCTTGTAACTGAGTTTGTGTCTACATGTGCCCTGTTTGTGAACCAAAACCCCCACTCACTTGATGAACGGGCTACCAAATAAACCTGTTGGACTTTAACCTGGTGTTGTGAGACTTCTTACTGTGCCTGCCCCAGTCTAACACCGGCATCTCAACATCATGAATAATTTGGAGTCGGACACACTTGGGGCTGAGGCTGCAAATAAGATTGTAGGTCTGGCTACCACAGCCACTCAGGAGAATTGCTTTGTGTTTTGCCTCCATTCCTATTTCATTAGCCTGGAAATAAGACTCCTCGCACTCAATGTATTGACTCTAGGTCTCAGGGGAAGAGTCAAATGGGTATATTTGCCCAAAGAGAGATATTCTAATGAGTATATTTTTTTCCTTCAGTCTTTGTTCAAAACACAATACTCATGGGTGGAAGACCTGAAACAATGTAAAGGCCATTTATCTTCCTCAGTAGATGTGAAGATATGGTCCTGGGGGCTCCTTAGGTTGGACAAATGAACTTTATTTACAAGATGGCTTCATTAGCTACATGCTTCAACCTTGTCCATCCTACACTCTTTCTAACTAGGAAATCCCCTCCCCGCAGGGAGATTCCCCATTCTACATGTTGATTGGTTGTTCAGACCATGTGACACTTAGCACAAAGACTGGTCTTAAAGTGGCAATCACCACAATTTACAAGTATCAATGATTGAAATTGTGGTCATCTTTTTCAATATTTATGCATATAAGGTGCTTACCTCTCGTCTTCATTTTAAAGGAGCTTATATTCACCCAAATTGCGGTTTGATTGATCAGATTAGCTGCATCTCTGATATGGTTCATTAAATGTTCTGATTTTATTTCTCCTTTGAGTGTAAGGTTATACTTCACTGTGCTTCCATTTTCACTGTAAAATACAGAATGTGAATGCCTTTTTAACCAAACATATTTCATATTAAGAGGTCTTAATAGAGGGGATTTTAACTCCCTCTCCTTGATGGAAACTGGACAGAGCTGCTTTAACACTGAGAAGCTGTGGTGTTCAGTGGCTCTGATGGACTTCACACCAGTATATGTATGTTGAGATCCCATTGATCAGATAAGTCTCTAAGGAAATTTTCGACTGATTGGAGCATCAGATGCTCTGACCATTAAAACATGTTGAAGCAGACACAGAAGTACCAAAAGTTTGATACTGCAATTCTGCGAGGAAGTGGTGTCAGGAAGAGTAGAAACACATCCTTGGATGTCTTACAGCATTCCCCCAAACATTACAGTTCCCCAAAATAGAATACAAAATGTTCTAAAGCTATAGTTGCCTCATGTTTTGATGGTAGCTTTTATTTTTAAGGGTAGAACAAGTGAATATTATTGCTGCTTCCACAACTTTACCCCCAAACCCCAACAGCTACATTCAAACTAATCACCAGTTTCTCAAAATTATGCTCAGCATCATCAACAAGAAGAACACGCAAGTAAAAGAAGTTTTGAATTTATTTAGCTCAGGACTTAATTGTATCAATTGAAGTTAAGTACATACAGATTGGATCTAATTTAAGCACATACAAAGAGACACATAGGTGTAGGCAGTTAAAGGTGTCACTCAACCCGGCTTTCTGTCCCTCTACTGCAGCTGTGGCTGAGTGGCCTGATGGGGGTAGTATAGAATTCTAGTATCAGGTCCTTCATTTTAGTTTTACCGTAATAAGTAGACTAGGTTAAGGTAATTATAAAGTGCCATATATATATTAGAGATATACGGTTAAAAGCAGGCATGGCCTCTCTGTATGGTAGTCATGATGTGGCGATGCCGGCGTTGGACTGGGGTAAGCACAGTAAGAAGTCTCACAACACCAGGTTAAAGTCCAACAGGTTTATTTGGTAGCAAATACCATTTGCTACCAAATAAACCTGTTGGACTTTAACCTGGTGTTGCGAGACTTCTTACTCTCTGTATGGCACAGAGAGAGGGGATGTAATTGTGTGATTCATGGTCATTTTCAAGAATAGGAGTCTGACAGATATTTGAGCTCTGCCATGTTGGGAAAGGAAAATCAATTTCAAAATGATGTTACGTTATGTCTAAAAAGTTGTAAGGAGAGTTAATCATTTGGGCACATAGTTGATTTGATTTCGTATCTGCCTGTGTTGGTTACGGAGGCAGAGTTGTAGAAATAATGAATCATGCAAATTTTGAGCTAAACTGGAGAGATTGTAAATGTTGAAGTTTTAATTTTGTAGGGATATTTAAGTGATGAAATAAATTTAATTTTTGACTAATCAGGATCAAGCTTGTTGTTACTTTCAAAAATGTATTCTTGATAGAACTGACAATGAAAAGATAAATGGAAAGAGTGCTTGAAGTGATAATGTCAATCTGAGCGAGCGTACTCCACCCCTGCTGAAACAAGCAGAGAATTAACCCATTCTGACCCAGACAGGATGGATCTTTGTGTTATAAGACTTGAAGTTGTTTTAAGACATAAAATCAAAAATGTAACAGAAAGGGGAGTTGCATAAGGTAGAATGCGAGTGCGTGTTTAATGATGAGAATTATTATACTGCCATAATGCATTCTAGTTAAAAGGTGTGACATGGATATGTAAAGTAGTGAATCAACCACAAAACTGGAGGAGTAGTTTTGAACACAAAGCACACTGTTAAAAAATTTTGAATATGGGAAGGTTGAAAGCTGTATCAGATGCCAGACGGGCTAAAAGGGAGAGCCAGCTTATAACACCAAATTGACAGATTAATATAATTAGAGATGAAGGAAATAATTCAGTGGAATAAATGGGAAAGGAAAATTAACAGAATAATAAAATAGTAAACAGAGGAGGAGAGAATCAAAAGTGGGATTCATTGGATACAAGAGAGACATTTAAAGGGATTCTCGGCAGTAGAACGCAGTTTGGGTGATAACTGTAGATGGAGGAACAAAGTTTTCTTCAAGGAAAGAAGAGATAAGTTGGACACTAATGGGGGCAGTTGAAAGCCCAAAACACTGTTTCCTCAGTTTGGGATGATTCTAACATAAGAAAATGGGTTGTAAGCATATTAAGACAAGAACAAACAATTAAAATAAGTTATGGCCTGGGATCAAATTGAAAGATTTGATCTCTGTTTCAAAGATGTTATTAGGTTATAGTATTGGGGGGGGGGGGGGAGAAGATACTTTCCAGAGGACAAGGGGAAGGTGATTTGTGTACAAAGGCTTTTCACCGCGAAAGAGGTAAGACAAGTATCGAAGACCTTTTAGCTATTGTAGGAATTTTGTGGAAGATTATGCCCAAGTGGTAAAGCCCTTACAGGACATGATAAATGGAGGAAAGGCTAGTCAGGAAAAGAGAGTGGGGAGATGCAGAACTACAGAAGCAGGCTTTGGTGACAGCCCCAGCTTTGGTCACCAAACCATTCCACATTTTCTGTGAGGAAAATGATGGAATACAAGAAGCTGTAGTTGCTCAGCAGCAGGGGGATAGATTGAGACTGATGGGGTGTTACTCTGCTCAGTTACTCGGTTGCCAAAAGGATGCATCGGTGTGTGAGGGCACTAGCTTGTGTCTCGTGGGCAGTCAATGTTTCGGAGTCCCTCGCTTTGATGGGGAAAAAATGATCCTCCATAGCCAGCATACTCGGGAATTTATTCCAGGCAGCCAGTGCTCCTTTAGAAACAGCAATATTAGATAAAAGTTCAAGCTCGTAGAAAAATTAAGAATGAAGTGCAGCAAGGAAACCATTTTGCCAACCAAGTAGCAAAGACCTTAGTAAAATAGGATTGGGAGTGGACACAGCCTGTAGGGTTAGCAGCTGTAGCAGTTGAGGAAAGTCCAGATATTGATGTAAAACAAGCAGATGGAAGATGGTAAGGTCATGTTGGAATATGGAGGAGAGAAGGAAAAATAATAGTTCCTGAAGCTGCTGAAGATTTATCACAGAATAGCGTACACGAGCAGGGACAGAATACTTGACTTATTGAAGAAATGTTAGTATTGTCAGAGGTGTCTGCAGTGCACCCTAGTGAAGCCAGGATGTTCCTGCAAGATTAAAATGGGAAGTCAACACAGACCCAAAGGACCCCGGGAGAATTTACAAATGGATGTTACAGGGCCGTTACCATGGATACAGAGAAAGCATACTGTTTAGTAATTGAAGACCAGTTTACTCGATGGGTTGGAGCATTCCCATGTAAAGATGCCACAGCTACTGTGATATTGCCAAATGAGAATTTCCAGGTGGGGAATGCCTCTTCAGCTGGATTTTGATCAGGGAACTCCTTTCACAGGGACAGTTTTGAAAGAGGCATGTTGGGAATAAAGCAGAGGTTTCACATACCATATCACCCTCAGAGTTGAGGGATGGTGGAGAGGATGAATTGAATATGGTGGGATCTAATAGACCATCTACATTTTCTTAAAAAGCAGGTGGTCACGCAACAGCAGCACCGAGATTGGGCTAAATTGAAGGGAGCGAGTACTCCTAAATACCTTCCCTCTCAGTGAAGGTAAATGGTGAAACCCATGACAGACAAAAATGGGCTAGGAACTCGCTTGGAAGGGCTTTTTGATGTGGTGGTTACAGGGCAGACATGCACCCTAATTGATGACAAGTGTGGCCCGTGCAGGAGACACTGGACTAAGTTAAAGCCTGGTGGTAATCCTCACGATAGTGAACCTAACACAACGACTGAATGATTGATTTAATATAATAGTAGATGTGGAGGGAATCTGATTAGATCAAATTTTATTGTGATTGCCATATTTAAGGTCGTGAGGTCATCTGGATTGCACTTCAGATTATATGCTAGCGGAGATACCCGGAGCTCTACAACGAAGACTACAATCAAGGCACAGCTCCAATCAAGATGGACCAGACATCCCCCAACGCCGAAGCAAGTCAAATTGTGAGCGCATGGTGATTGTGCCAGTTTTGTAAACAAACTGTATTATTACCTGACATTGATCAGCAATTGTTTGATTGTAAGACAGAAGTTGTAGAGACTGCTATAATGAATGCATGTGATTACATTGAATGCTGAAAAGATATACAGAGTTTGACTCAGGTGGGACCAGCAACTGAGGTCCTTCAGCATTCCTCTTGGGAGATATGTGTTAATACTTATATATAGCACACGTATGCTAGATTGACTAGTCAGGTGAAGTGTTGGGTATGTTCGCACATCCCCATACATGCAGGAGGGGGAGTCAGTAGAGACGTAAGAAAAGAATTTCTTGTGCAGGGAAGTTAGGTCATATATACCTATCTATAGCCTAGGGGAGCCAGCTCCTAGTTTAGTTTTAAAATAGTCAACACCAAAACCAAAAGGGATGTATTGTGCTGGAAACATGGAAGGCCAAGGGGAAAACCTGGGCATGAGTGAATGTGAACACATGATAAATCGAACCACCCGGCTATGCCTGAATCCACCCAGTAATGACCAATCTTGCAATATTTCTTATTGCTTTGGAGGAGGCGACACTTATCCAACTCAATGGAACATTTTGGATTCGTGGGAATAGGACATGTCCTTGGCTCCCTGTCGGATGGAAGGGGTCGTGTTACTTTGGATATGTAATCCCATACATATATCACACTCCTAAACTCCCTCCCCTGCCAAGACATTGATGAGCTATTACAGAAACATAATTCTTTGGCATATTGTTTCCCCAATATGGAGTAGCTAAAGCGATGCGTGAAATTCTGGTTCTATGCTCCATTTTGGAACAAGTCGCCAATGATACAGCAACTGCCCTTGCTAAAGTTAATGATGAGATGGTAGCCATGCGCACTGTGGTACTTCAACACAGATTGGCATTGGATTAAGTCTTGGCAGCAAGGGGTGGGACTTGTGCAGTGATTGGATCAGAGTGTTGCATGTACATACCAGATCGTTCAGAAAACATAACTAATCATATCAGGAAAGAGGTGGAGAAACTCAAAGACCCTGAACCATTTACCTAAAGTGGTTGGCTCTCAGGCTGGCTGGGCTCCTTGGGAACATCAAACCTACAAGGGATTGCAATATTCTTCATGGTGATCTTGGCATTGATGGTGCTTCTCAATGTAGTTAAGTATGCCTGTGCAAGGTTGTCCAAGTCTACAGAAGGGATGGTGCCAGTGATGGCAGTTAAGTTGAGCAAGCAAGGATACGAAGGGACCAGTTGTCCTTCAGGACACAGGAATATGTATTGGGACACTTCTATTTAGTGGCCTTATCTTGGGCTATAGCCAAGGGCCAAAAGCAGGGACTGATGGGGGGTAGTATAGAATTCTGGTTTCAGGCCCTTCATTTTAGTTTTACCATAATAAGTAGACTAGGTTATGTAAGAATTCACAATTCTTACTCTATATAAGTATAAGCAAAGGTATTATGAACTGTATATCCACAAATTAACCAAGTATTATAAGCTTAAACTGTATTTTCAACCCTGTATTGTGCGCCTTGGCCAACTTTTTTCTGAATGCAGCATGATGGGAAACACAGTAGACAGGCCAAATTCTGTTAATACAATGGAGCACAGAAAGGCAGCTTCTGTTATCTGTTTTTGGATATGCGAAAGGCAAGTTTAATCACAGGCCTGGTATGTAAGGGAGTGGATTCGTTCATGGGTAGCGAGGCTGGAGCAGTCTCTCAAGCTGATAAAGGAGGCCCAGGTTCCAGTGAAAGAGTGACTCCTTTCACCAATTAAAAATCACAGGTGTTCGTTAAGGCCTTGGTTACTGGTAATGATGAAGGTTATGTTTCCTTGATAAAGGGGAAGGAACCTACATGGACATAAGCTAATGAGCTCCTATTCCTGTTGACAGATGGAATGTTATTGGCTAAGGTAATAATGTTGAATATTGTGATTGGACCCTCCAGTTTGATTGATGAGACTAGACAGGATATTGAAATGTTAAGAATATAATAATTTTATCGGGCAATATTTGGTCAGAGAGCACAGTCAACCCTCAATGACTGTGTATCTCTCTCCTGATGTGGAGATGCCAGCGTTGGACTGGGGCAAACACAGTAAGAAGTCTCACAACACCAGGTTACAGTCCAACAGGTTTATTTGGTAGCAAAAGTTAAAGTCCAAGTTGGCTTTTGCTACCAAATAAACCTGTTGGACTTTAACCTGGTATTGTGAGACTCCTTACTCTCTCCTGATGCATGCATTAGCAAATAAATTCCTTTCCGTTCTTTAAATATATGCTGTCTTTCACAGTCTATGTATTGGTTGAGTGAGGTTCAACAAATACAGGGCACTCCAAGGGGAAATTCCTCTTACATGGCCATGGAGAGGGAGCACCTGGTGTCCACCGGTACGCTCCAGTCCTTCCGCAACCGATGGGTGCTGCAGGGTTAGGGTGCATCATCATTGCCGTAAATGCCATTTTGGTTTAGTTAGTTAAATTTCCTTTGATTTTTTTTGCCCCCAACCAGAGGTTGCCTGTCATCCCTCTTTAATTTGTTTATTTTATTAATCATGTGTTCTATTCAAAAGAGACACAACTGACACAGGAGTAGAGTCAGGAGATGTATATCTACAATGTTTTAAACTGAATAAATCTATTTCAAGTAAAATAAAGGAAACTACTGTGGATACTGCAAATTGGAAATAAAAATGGAAAGTGCTGGAAAAACTCAGCAGCTATGGTGGCATCTGTTGAAGGAAGGTCATTAGAAGGCCTGAAAGAAAGGCTCTGCGATTTATAGGAAGTGGAGGAGGAGAGAGAGAGCAGTTTGAGGTGGGAGGATCAGCTTTGCACTCAGGAACCTGGAAGCTCAAGTTGCCCTCCGGTCCTGCTGAATTTATCAGCAGGATCTGACCACCATTTTTGACTCCATTATCTGTTGGTAGCCACTCAGACTGAAAGGCTGGCAACCAACCTGCTGATAGGTCGCTCATCTAACCTTTGAGGAACTACTCTGGCTGCTCTTCATCTAAAGAAAGAACTGTCAAAGAAGAAGGAGCTGAAGAAAAATCCTGCAACAACTGTCAAGGAGATATTACAATGGAATAAATGCACCTTTGTACCCATGAACTTTTATTCAATTCAAAAAAAATGTTACCACAAAGGAAGTACTTCGACACACTTGAACGCGCTCAAGTTACTGTACGAACTGGCAAGCTGCAAACAATGCAAATATATGAAAATTACTTTCAAAAATATAATTCAAATGCTTCTGTTAAAATAAGTTACTGCTTTATACTGTCAACAAAAGTCTATTTTTCAGAATAACATCCCAGTAATGTTAAATAAAATAAATATACAATAATATCAAGATGCCCAAACCTCCAATGGAGCCATATGGAATTTCTATTGATTCTTTGAGTTGTAATTTTACACATGCATTTTGACAGAAGGAATGAGGAGAGGAGAAACATTAGATGGTACAATTTTAGAAGGGGTGCAGACACAGACCTTGGATTTACCCACACAAATCATTGAAGCTGACAGGAAAATTGGAGAAGGCTGCTAAAATTGCATTGACTTTTTCAATAGAAGTGTAGGTTACAAGGGCAAGGAAGTTATGCTAAAATAAAAGCAATATATCACAGATGGTGGCACAGTGTTTAGCACTGCTGCCTCACAGCGCCAGGGACATGGGATCGATTCCAGCCTTGGATGAATGTCTCCGTGGAGTTTGCACATTCGCCCCATATCTGAGTGGGTTTCCTCCGGGTGCTCCGGTTTTCTCCTGCAGTTCAAAGATGTGTGGGTTAGGTTGATTGGCCATTGTAAATTGTCCCTTAGTGTCCTAAAATCTGCAGGTTAGGGGGATTAACAGGGTAAATGCTTGGGATTACAGGGATAGTGCCTTGGTAATATGCTCTGTCGGAGAGTCGGTGCAGACTTGACGGGCCGAATAGCCTCCTTCTGCACTGTAGGGATCCTAAGAAACAAAGAGTTGGAAATACTCAGCAGATCTGGTAGCATTTGTGACAGTAGAAATGGAGTTAACATTTTAAGTTAGATATGATTCTTCTTCAGAACTGAAGGAGAGTAGAAATGTAATGAGTTGAAAGGAGAAGGGGGAGAAAGGTCAAAAGAGAAGGTCTGGAATAGTTTGGAGGGTGGAAGAGATCAAATGACAAAGATGCCATTGGAATAAAAGGCAAAGGGAGTGGTAATGGTGTTTACAAGAAGCAAGGCATTTGTCCAGAGTGAGTGTGAATAGCAAAATAATGAACAGCTCTCTCTGAAAGAAAAGGCATGAAAAACAAGATTAAGACTGGCACAGATTTGGTCTGAAATGTTGAACTCAATGTTAGGTCCAGAAGGCTGCAAAGTGTTTAATAGGAATATGAGATGCTGTTCCTCGAGCTTGCAATCAGCGTTGCTAGAACACTACAGCAGGCTGTATGGGAGCCAAAGTGTGAGGGTGTGGGAGTCAGTGTGCTGAAGAGTGTTGATTTGGGTAAATAAGTAGAGAGAGCAAAGAAGGAACAGAGAATTGAACAAAGGGCATTAATAACTAGGTTGATATCTTGGAAAAGTAGAAACATAGGAAAATAATTTCTGATGACAGAGATTCCCATCACACCACTGGAAAATTTGACAGAGAATGCATGCCCACCAAACAGGCTGCTTCACAATGATTTAAGCAGCATTCCGTGCCGGGAGGCAAGATTTCTGCTTCTCTCGAAAGGATGCAAGTCCCACCCCACAGAGCTACCAGCCAATCAGATCAGCCTGCAGCTCTGTAATCCCAGAAGGAGTGCTAGCCACTTGCGAGAAGACAAACAGTCAGTGTGCTGGAGACCTAGGAGGCAGGGAAGCCTGGGGTCTCACAGTGAAGAGGTGAGGAGAGTGTGAGGTGGCTGGGGCTCATGATGTCATGGTTTGGCTGGGGAAACCCCTGGGTGGGGCAAACCACTGTGCCGGAGTGAGAATAAATCAGAGAATTAGAAGCACGTGCAACAAGGATAATATTGTAATCATGCAGTCTTTAATCTTCATGTAGGCTGGGCAAATCAAATATTCAATTAATACTTTCGATGGTGAAGATGTTTTGTGTAAAATTATTCCCACAACATCTAATTATTATATTTGGGCCATGCCTAAATCATGTAGCATGAGTTTTGGATGTACATTTAAATTAATAATAAATATCACAAAGATTGTACAGTTTATCCAAATCAGCCAACTTCAAAAATATTTGTAACAATATAATAATTGAAAGAAAACATGTCTTTTCAAAGAAAATCTTCCATTATTAATATTCTAACACTGGATCATTGTGCAAATTCAGAACATTTCTGATTTACTTGCTTCAGCCTGATTAAGACTGCCAAATAATGCAGCACACTTGGGTCATATGAGTTTTCATTTTATAAGTGTCTTTTTTCTCTCATTAGCTAATCTCCTAGTTAGAAATTTGAGGTATCAATGAAAATGATAGAAATGTCAAAATTAGTGACCTTTAAAAATATATATAATTTCCTTACAAACTATTTGGCACTAGAGAATATCTTATCATCAAAAGTAATTGGAATTGATTATACTTACTTTTCAGAGCCATACAAGTTATATTACGTTGTGATATACATACCATTCTTGTCAAATTCTTAGAAATAATTGAAATGTTACATAGATGTCTGTCAAAACTTTTATCGATTTCAAATGTACCTATTGCCGTAACTGCAAGGAAATAATGGAAAAATATATGCTTTTTGCTATGACAGTTCCTTCGAACAGAATTCAGTTATCAATACAGCTGAAAGACTTAAATCTGAGGCTCCATTCCACCATGGGAGTTATTATGTTACTAGGCTCATAATTCTAATGCCAGGACTAATTATCTGGAGACATGCAATTCAAATCCCATTACTAAAACTGAGGATTTCCTTCTTCTTTAATTAAAAAGTACTATTTGTCATGGTGATCATGCATCTATGATGTGGAGATGCTGGTGTTGGACTGGAGTAAGCACAGTAAGAAGTCTCACAACACCAGGTTACAGTCCAACAGGTTTATTTGGTAGCACAAGCTTTCGGAGTCTCGTTCCTTCTTCAGGTGAGGAAGAACCTGAAGAAGGAGCGAGACTCCGAAAACTTGTGCTGCCAAATAAACCTGCTGGACTTTAACCTGATGTTGTGAGACTTCTTACTGATCATGTATCTACCAGGTTGTTGTTATGAACAAACCTCTGGTTCACAAATGTTCTTTAGGAAAGGATCCTACTGGCCAGAATGCTATGGTCACTCATGCTGGCGAGATTTTTCCATCTCGCCGCAGTGAACGGGGATTTAGCTGGGCGCCAAACTCTCTGACCTTGCTAGCAGTGGAAGCATGGCATGAATTGGATTGGATTGAGTTGGATAATTGGCTATAATCGTAATGAATGGTGGAGCAGGCTCGAAGGGCCAAATGGCCTCTCCTGCTCCTATCATCTATGTTTCTATGGATGGTCAGTAAGATTGCGCCAACTGTCTTTGATTTTGTAAGGTAGACATAAAGAAACTATTTCATCTGGTGGAAGAGTTCAGAACAAGGGGCATAACTTTAGAGATAGTTAAATTTACAGATAGATCATAGGGATGATGACAGGAAGCACTTCTTCACACAAAGTAGTGAAAATTTAAAACTCTCCCCAAAAAGGCTGCAGTGCTGAAATTTTCAACACTGAAACATTTTTATTTGTTGTTTACTTGGGACATGCTGACAGGGCCACATATGTTGCCTTGAAAACATTGAATGTTTTTAAGGCAAGGATAGATGTATTTTTGAACAGTAATGGAATTAAGGGTTATGGTGAGCGGGCGGGTAAGTAGAGCTGAGTCCACACAAAGATCAGCCATGATCTTATTGAATGGCAGTGCAAGATCGAGGGGCCAGATGACCCACTCCTACTCCTGGTTCTTATGTTCTTATGAGCCACTTTCTTGAACAGATGCAGTCAATTTTTAGGTCCATCACAGTGCTGTTAGGAAGATTTATTGCTGCTGAGAAGGTAGCAGTGAGCCTCCTTACTTGAGAAAGGATATACTGGCACTGGAGGGGGTGCAGAGGAGATTCACTAGGTTGATTCCGGAGTTGAGAGGGTTGGCTTATGAGGACAGACTGAGTAGACTAGGGCTATACTCATTGGAATTCAGAAGAATGAGGGGAGATCTTATCGAAACATATAAGATTATGAAGGGAATAGATAAGATAGAAGCAGGGAAATTGTTTCCACTGGCAGGTGAAACTAGAGCTAGGGGGCATTGCCTCAAAATAAGGGAAAGCAGATTTAGGACTGAGTTGAGGAGGAACTTCTTCACACAAAGGGTTGTGAATCTGTGGAATTCCCTGCCCAGTGAAGCAGTTGAGGCTGCCTCATTGAATATTTTTAAGGCAAGGATAGATAAATGTTTGAACAGTAAAGGAATTAAGGGTTATGGCGAGCGGGCGGGTAAGTGGAGCTGAGTCTACACAAAGATCAGCCATGATCTTATTGAATGGCGGAGCAAGATAGAGGGGCCAGATGGCCCACTCCTGCTCCTGGTTCTTACGTTCTTACGAGCCACTTTCTTCAACAGATGCAGTCCATTTGTAGGTCCATCACAGTGCTGTTAGGAAGATTTATGATTGATTTATGTTTGGTCAAGCTTTTTAGGGGTAGAAAATTTGGGATATACCCTGACCACCGCACCCCTGACCTCTGACCACTGAACTCCAGCCCCCTCACCCTGATCTCTGATGCACCCCACCCTGACCTCTGACCCCCCTACCCACTGACCTGACCTCTGACACCCACTCCAACCTCTGACCTTTCCATATTGACCTCCAAATCCCCATATCCCTGACTTCTAACCCACATCCTTCGACCCCTCCACCTCCAACCTCCAAACCCCCACCTCCAATCCTCGAACCCTCCCAGCCCTGTAATGAACTGTAGAGCAAGAGCAAGCTGCAAAGTGAGACACTGAGTTGATGTAAGTGTGGGAGTTTAAGAGAGCAAATCTTAATATTTTGCCTTTTTAAAATCTAACAAAGTGCTGGCAATTGAAGGGTAGACAAAGTTTTTTTCAGCCCTAAGGAAAGTAAAAACAATAAGCACTTCTAGTGATATAGCTCATAGGGGACAAAGATTCAAGGTGAGGGGCAGGAGGCTTAGGGAGGATGTGAGGAAAAGCTTTTTTATCCAGAGGATGGTGATGGCCTGGAATGCACTGCCTGGGAGGCGGGTTGCCTCACATCCTTTAAAAAGTACCTGGATGAACACTTGGCACGTCATAACATTCAAGGCTCTGGGCCAAGTGCTGGTAAATGGGATTAGGTAGGAGTTCAGGTGTTTCTCGTGTGGTCGGTGCAGACTCGATGGGTCAAAGGGCCTCATCTGTACTGTATGATTCTATGATTCTGGAGTAACCTGTCAAATCTAGAAGGCCATGGTTTACATTGGTGGTGTGGGATTTAACAATGGCAATGCCATTAAACATCAAGGGAGGTGGCTGGGTTTTCTTTAGTTGGAAATGGTCATTGATTCATACTTGTACGGCAAGATGTTGCATGCCACTTATCAGCCCAAGCCTGCATATTGTTCAAGTCTTGTTCTAATTGGGAATACCTCCTTCTGAGGGCTGCAGTTGGAACTGAATACTTCACAATCATCAGCAAACATTCCCAGTCCTGACTTTATGATGGAGAAAAAGCCATTAATGAAGCAGTTGAAGATAGTTGGGCTTTGGACAGTATCCTGAAGAACGTCTAGAGCGATATTCTGTGATGATTGGTCTCCAACAATTCCAACATCTCCCTCTATGGTAGATATTTCTCCAGTCGGGGAAGAGTTCTCCTAAATTCCCGTTGACTCCAATTTTATTAAGACTCTTTGATAATTTGTACTATTACTCACAGTTCTGATTAATTTTTTTTCAAAATGTCTAAGCTCTGGCATTGTGAACTGACTCAGTACAATGATCTACTTCGCTGATATTTAAATGAATTATGTCAACTCCCGCATTGGTTATCTCATGACTGCATTAATTGTTCTAGAGAGATATTTGTGGTAACAACAGTATCTAATTCAAATAATGCCTTTGTGTGAAGTGTGGTCATTTGAAGCTCACCTTTGGAATTTACCTCTTGAGCCATGTTTCTACCAAAGCTGAAATGAGGTCATAAACTGAGTGGCCCCGGTAGAATTCAAACTGAGCTTCATTGCACAAATTATTGATGAGTAACATTGTCGTCAAGTTCTTGCATCACTTTGTTGCTGATTGAGTTAAGGGAGGCACGGTGGCACAATGGCTAGCACTGCTGCCTCAGTGCGAGGAACCTGGGTTCAATTCCGGCCTTGGGTCACTGTCTGTGTGGAGTTTGTACATTCTCCCCTATCTGCGTGGGTTTCCTCCAGGCACTCCAGTTTCCTCCCACAGTCCAAAATTGTGTAGGTTAGGTGGATTGATCATGGTAAAATGTCCCTTTAGTGTCCAAAGATGTATAAATTAGGTGGGCTAGGCACAGAGATAGGGTGGAGGCAGGGGGGCCTGGATAAGATGTTCTTTTGGAGAGTTAGTGCAGACTTGATGGGCCGAATAGCCTCCTTCTGCACCACAGGGATTCTGTGATTCTATGGACTGATGTGGCAGTAATTGGCGAGATTGGATTTGTCCTGCTTTTTATGGACAGGTCATACTTACCTGGGTAGTTTTCCACATTTACAAGTTGATGCTATTATTATAGCTGTACTGGAACAGCTTGGCTCAGGGCATGGCTGGTTCTGCAGCATAAATCACTACATCTGGGATGTTTTGAGGGCTCATAGCCTTTGCAGTATCCAGGGCCTTCAGTTACTTCCTGATATCACGCAGAGTGAATCAAATTGCTGAAGTCTGCCAGTTGTGATGATGGGGATCACAAGAGGAGGTCAAGATGGGTGATCCACTCAGTATTGTCAAAGGAGCCTTGGCAAATTGTTACAGTACATTTAGTATAAAGTACACATTACAGTGGTGGGGACAGTGAAAGTTTAAGTTGGTGGATGGGGTGCCAGTCAAGTGGACTGCTTTTCCTGGAATCTTCTTGAGTGTTCTAGACTCACTCATCCAGTTAAGTGAAGAGTATTCCATCGCACTCCTGACTTGTGCCTTGTAGTGAACAGGCTTTGGGAAATCAGAAAGTGAGTTTCTCACCTCAGGATTCCTATTCTGAGCTGCTGCTCATTGAATCATTAAATCCCTACAGTGCAGAAGGAGGCCATTCGCCCCATCGAGTATGCACCAACCACAATTCCACCCAGGCCCTATCCCCATAACCTTTCATATTTACCCTGCTAATCCCCTTGACACTCGGGTTAATTTAATATGGGCAGTCAACCTAGCACGCACATCTTTGGACTGTATGAGGAAACCCACGCAGACATGGGGAGAATGTGCAAACTCCACACAGACTGAGATTGGAATTGAACCTGGGTCCCTGGCGCTGTGAAGCAGCAGTGCTAACCACTGTGCCACCGTATTTATGTGGCTGGGGTCACAGTAAGATTTTTGATAGAATGTAAATTATATCACAGAGATATTTGCATTAAAGATAATAAATTGCCACAGTCATTGCACAATCATCTCTCTAGACTAATTAATGCAGCCTCAGGACAACCAATGTGGGAGTTGACATAATTCATTTAAATATCAGCAAAGTGCATCATTGTACTGAGTCAGTTCACAATGCCAGATCTTCGATATTTTGATAAAATACAAATCAATCCCTGCGTAATAAGACAAACTAGCCTTGTTCATAACATATTTATACATTATTCTTTGTTAACCTGAACCTCATTATTTGACTGACCACTATCTCCAATGCTTTGGATTTACATATGTTGCACATAAGCATAGTTTAAAAACATTGGCACAATATCTGCAAATAGATTACTGAATATTTATTCCTTGCTATTTATAATTGCTGTTGTAGCCTCTGTTATGCCATTGATTGCTGAAATTGAGAAGCTTAATAGTTTAGGATAAATGTCACTCAGAAAAACAAACAAATCAAGAAACAGGGCTTGGGCATTGCCAAGGTTCAATTTTAAAAGTTTTTGTACTGTTGGAGAAAGCAAAGACTGAATGAGTGATTTCCTCTTGAACAGCCAGTAAGGGCCCATGCTAAGGACCTTAATACCAAAGATCAGCCACTGCCTCTGAGCCAACAACTTGTCTGAAATGAGAGCTATGGCTCTTTTAATTTGCTGTGTCCCATGCACTCAGTAATCAGCAGCATGGTTGGTAGGCCTGAAGCAGCAGGTGTAAGTTTGAACTTATTTCTGAGAGTCCAGAAAGAGCTGGAGTGCTCTTCATAAATAATCTGCTCAGCCCCTATTTCGAGGCCCTCCCTTCCTCATCATAATTTTTTTCTATTCATTCATGGAACATAGGCGTTGCTGGCTGTGCCAGCATTTTTTGCCCATCCCTAGTTGCCCTTGAACTGAATGGCTTGCTTGGCCATTTCAGAGGGCAGTTGAGAGTCAACCACATTGTGGTGGCTCTGGAATTGCATGTAAGACAGACCGGATAAGGACAGCAGATTTCCTTCCCTAAGGGACATTAATGAACCAGATGGGTTTTTCCAATAATCGACAATGGTTTCATGGTCATCAGCAGATTCTTAGTTCCAGATATTTTTTATCAAATTTCATTGAATTTTATTAAATTCCACCATCTGCCGTGATGGGATTTGAACCCGAATCCCCGGAACATTAGCTGAGTTTCTGGATTAGTAGTCCAGCAATAATACTACTAGAACATCGCCTCCCCTAAATTACCTACCTGACGAGCAGGATCTTAAAATATTGGCTTAATATCTGCCTCCAGGCAGCTCACCAACTAAGAGGAATCAAATCAGGAAGGAGGCTGACTGGGAGCTGGCAAGCTCGTAAGACCTGCGTGTGTGGACATGAAATGAAGTGTTCTGGTTGGGGAAGTACTGGTCATGGGAAGGTGCTATTTGAGGAGGGCAGAGAAAATCTGAGTGGGGGGAGGGGGTGGTGTGATGGGAGGAGGATGTAATAGACGCTGTCAGCAGCCAATGTGAGCAGTGTGCCAGGAATGCATGCCCAAAGGTGCCAGCCAAAGGCCTGTTGAAAACCAGGCCTAATTTTCATAAAATCGGCACACCACAGTTGCAGTCAGGTGAGAGAAGGAGGCAAAAGTGAGCACTTGTTTTCACAGCTTTTGGAATGTCTTACTGGTCAAAAGCAATGTCTTATTAACCCTCAGGCCCTGATTTTACCGGCACAGCTGCCCAAGGTTTGTAAGATCGTGCCTGAGGCCAACAGGGGAATGCTGTTCTGCAAGACTCGCCCGCCCTGATTTTGGGGTGGCCGTGCAGTATCTGAGGGTTGTGGGTTGAAGCCCCACTCCAACAACAAAGCTGTAGCGTGCATTAATACAGCTCCTTATAATGTCCCAAAGAGCTACATAGCAGCATTATCAGCCAAAATTTGACATGAAGTGAAATAAAAAGATCTTCAGATAGGAGACCAATAACTTGAGCAAAGGGTAGATTTTAAGCAGCATATTGAAGGAGGTAAGAGAGGCAGAGAGGTTTAGCCAGGGATTTTAAGAGTTTAAAGTGTAATTAAATGGTGGAGCGATGGAACTCTGGCGTGCACAAGAGACTGGATTTGGAAGAACGTTGAGATCTCAGGGGGTTTGTAAGGCTGGAGGAGGCTATGCAAAAGCAGATGTGAGGCAGGGGGCACTGCCTGGGAGAGGGGGCTTCTAATGGAGAGATCATTCAGTGCCTGCCCTGCCAGTGTGATTTGAGGGACCCATTTCCAGCAATTCTTTAGACTGAGTATCAAAATATATGATGGGAAAAGCCAGGAGCCAGCGGGCTACACTTTGCTATTCCTGCCTAAGTTGACACTTAGTTAAAAAATTAAAAAATTCCACCCATTGTCTTTGGTATGAGATGTTAAAATGCACATTGATTTAATACTTAGGTATTTTCATTTTAATCAAGAAAAATAACAAAACTATCCATTATTAAATCTAAAACAATCTTTAAAGCATGTTAAATAGATGTTACAAACCTATAACCTGGAATTTCAGCTCATCTGTGCTGGCTTTTATGGTGCAATTTCCCTCAAAATTTGAGGCTGCATTACCCCATTCTCTATTAATATAATGTAACTATATTAATTATAATAATATAACATATTAATATACTATAACTACTTAATAGAATGTTATATTGTTATAACATTATATCAGAGGAATGTAGCTTTTGAATTTTTTTTCCCACTTTAGTAATTTTATCGAGTGGTTGTGAAAGATTAAACAGTACCATCATTTAGTTTTAACAAAGGAAGCAAAACTTAAACTGGATTATGCTGAAGTCCAATGTAAAGGTAAAGTTAAAAACTCGTATTTTTCTTTTCGAATGTTATTACTTGCTGTTCAGACAATTGAATGAAATACCTTCAAGAGTTAGACTTGGGACATTTTCTGGATAGAATCCTACTTCATCCATTCCCAGGTGACTACTGTTACAGATAGACGAGTTTGAACATTCCATTGCTGGCAGTCCGCAGCGTGCGGTGTAGTTCTGCACATAGTCATAGCAGATGTCGCACACTGTTTCATTGTCATTGTAATTGCATTCTAAACAAATATAATGAACAGTCAATTATTAAAATCCTCAACCATGCTTTCAAACACTTTAAATAGAAAAGTGTATGTTCTATTAGCAAGCATGATTAAGAAAACATGACATTTCATCAGAAACGTCTTCATATTGTTATATTTTCTTTCTTCTGCTATTAAAGTAATTTGCCTGTAAACTGAAACATCTTCTTCGACCTTCCAAACTACAAGGGTGTCTGTCATTGAATCAGTGGCTAGGAAAAGTACAAGACTACTGTCGTCAGCCTAGCCTCTTTTTAAATGTGTATATTTTTAGGGAGTTATTTGGTTCCATCAATGATGGTGGAAATTGAACTTTTTCTACATTTGAGATCAAATGTCTGCATTGTTTACTGTCAGTTCAGACATCAGATTAAACTCCTCCTGCTCTCATTGGTGTGGCATTTTGAGCATGCTATTTGCTACATTTGAATTGAGATATTGGTTGTGGTTTTCGGCTCCTGTTCGCAATGAATGCCATGGCTCCACATGGCCCGGGGTCTGGTGACTCACATTTGCCACATTTTCCATGACCTGGAAGCTGGTGCAAGATGTGCTTCCAAACGCGATTGGCCTGGATCGCAATTTCACACTGGGGGCTAGCCAATTACCGGGCAGCCAGTGTGAAATCCGTACTGAACAAGATACAGCATTGTTGGGGAGTATAGGAAGAGTGCGGGCTCTGAGAAAAGGGAGGTTGCAGGCTGGCACTTGTAATGAGCTCCCTCAAGGGCAAAGCTGCAACTGAGCTTTTTTTATTCACTCGTGGGACATGGACATCGCTGGCTGGCCGGCATCTATTGCCCATCCCCAGTCATCCTTCAGCTGAGTGGCTAGCTAGGCCATTTCAAAGGGCAGTTGAGAGTCAACCATATTGCTTTGGGTCTGGAGTCATATGTAGGTTAGACCAGGTAAGAACTGTGGATTTCCTTTCCTAAAGGACATTAGTGGTTTTTTCTGACAATTGTTTCATGGTCATCAGTAGATTCTTAATTCCAGATATTTTTTATTGAATTCAAATTCCAAACCTGCAGTGGTGGGATTTGAACCTGGGTCCCCAGAACATTAGCTGAGTTTCTGGATTAATAATGCCACAAGGCCATCACCTCCCCCCGTCTCAGGGAGCTGCAGAACTATGCAAATTAAATCCCAATGATAAAACGTAGCACATTCAGACACAAATTCAGTCCCTGGACAATACTTTAAATATTATTTCAGCGCTGACATTTCATCCAGCCCTGGTTCGAGGTTACATTTGTGTTTGGGTTAAAATGTAAAGGCCGTCTGGCTGAACAGCCTGCCATCCAACTGTAAAAGTAGATGGACCGTATAAAAATGCTTTCAATTGGACCCTTAATGGACTAAATTGTCTGCTTGATTGTTGGCATGCCCACATCTCGCATACTTGCAGAACAAAATATCATGTAAGTGTGCAGTGACGTCGGGAAGTGCACTCAATGTCTTCCAGCACAATTTCATAGGCTTCTGTGTCAGGCACACATCCATGTGAACAATCTAAAATTCTGGCCCAAGAATTGGTGTCAAGGGTCTGGGTGGGCCACCCATTGATGCTGGCTTTGAAAGTAACTGCCACACTGATCTTCTATGCCAGTGGCTCCTTCCAGGACTCCGTGGGATCTCTCAAGCGTTCTTGCAGAATTACATTCATATGGTCACAGATGCTTTTTTTTTTGCCAAGGTCACAGTTACTCAACATCAACAGAGATTAAGCAAGCCAGGACCCCAGACCACTGGGCTTTGCTGAGATTGCCAGATTCACACAGGTACAGGATGCCACTGACAGTGATCACATGGTTATAAAAGATTCCAGGCAACATGCACTCCAAAACATAAACCAGAAAGGCTAGCACTCGCTTCCCCTCACTCAATATACCTCTGCTCTATGACCATTATCAAACTTCTATGCAGGTTTACACCAGATACCCAAGAAGAATCAGTGACTCATACAACTTGGGCAGAAATGTCCTAAAAAATGGCAAAACATCAGAAGATGCCGGTTTTTAGTCTGATCCTGATACTTTGCCGGGGTTGGGGAAGGGGGGGCGGGGGCATGTTTTGTGCCATGATTCTGGTGGGGAAGGGCTTGATAGAGCCAGCAAGCTAAGCTCCACAGAGATCAGGCTGCTGTTTTAAAGGGTTCCCCTATCTCAAAGTCCACCCCCTCCCCCCCATTCCAGGTTGGCATTGCCGAGATGCCAGGAGGCTGTGTCAGGGCACTGTCTGGCCATGTCCCTCACCACCCAGGAGTTATATCCTCCTCTGAGCCCCTGGTTTGGTCATCGTGATTGATTTCCCAGGGGTCATCTGGAGACCCCGGAAGCAACGACGTTAAGCCGTTTAAGAAAATTTAAATTGAGTCAGGTTAGTAAGGTTAAATTCATCCCCAAAGTACACTTAATAAATTTTACCACATGTATTAACATATTTGCACAGCAATAAACCATAACTTACCATCTGTGATGTTCAAATTAAATATCGTAAGAATAGTTTTTGTTCCAGGGATATTAACACTAAAAGGGAAAACTATTTTCTTCACATAGTCGGCAATGGTCTTAAAGTTAGTGTTTTCCAAATTCATATCTGCATAATAAAATCCCTTTGCATATTGAATATCTGAAATATGGAAGAATGCAAAGAATGAGCTACTCAATGTAAATTTTACACACACAAAATGGCTGCGAAACTCACTTTGGGAAGTAACACAGACTTTGAAAATGAACTGGCGGCACATTTCAAACCCCACTCCATTTTCTTTTCCTTTGAAGTCAATTGAAATATCAATTGTGAGCTTGTGTAGGCAATATCAGATTTCACTTTTTGGAAGAGATATTCAACCAAGGCTCCTTCTGCAACTCAAGTAGGACATTCACTGTTACTATCTGAATAAGAGCGGGGAAATTCTTAGGGCGTCTTCACAAACATCTATCCCTTAACCAATAGTTTTGATTAGTTAGTAATTTGTCCCATTGCTGTTTTGTGAGGTATTGCTGCACACAACTTGCCTGTCATGTTTGCCTGTGTTGCAATAATGTGCAAGTACAATTTCCTTCCTATTGCAATGATCAATTTCTCTTATATATTTACAGCTCTGATCAAAGGTAATCCCTTGGCTCTAAACGTTGGCTCTATTCTCTCTCCACAGATGCTGTCAGACCTGCTGAGATTTTCCAGCCTTTCTGTTTTTATTGTTATCGTTGATTTGCTAATGAAACATAAAGGCCGCGATTCTCCCAGCCTGCTGCGCTAAAAAATTAGCGGGATGGGAGAATCGCGGCCTTTATGTTTCATTAGCAAATCAACGATTGCTAAGGGCCAATTCGTGAGGTTTGCTCACGCATTTGTGCCCTGCTTGCACTGCCCAGTGCCGGATTTGTGGCGGTGTCGGCTCTGACCCGGAAATTGGTGAAATGGCACAAGGAACATTTAAATGGTCATTTAAATATAATTTAAATGAGATTAGCGGACCCGCTAGCATCTCCCACCCCACTGGAGTATTTCAGACTAGCTCCCCACAAACGGAAATTAACGGCCTGAACCCGCTGAAGTGAAGTGGGGGGGGGGGGCAGTTAGGGCTTCTCAGAGGATAGGAAGGTGGGGGATGCCCCCTGGGCATGGGCATGCTGGCAGTGCCAGCCTGTGCCCCTGCCACTGCCCATGGGGCAAAGTGCCAATGCACAGGGGGCACCTTGGCACTGCCCATCAGGCATGTGGCAGTGCCAAGGCAGTGGGGCATATGGGAGTGGAACCCTATGGGGCAGGGCTGCAAGGGCGATCAGTGCGTGTGGGGGGTTCCGCTATCACTTTGCTTAGGGATCGGTAGGGGAAGCAGGGAGGCCAGCTATCGGGGCGGGCTGAGGGGGGTGGTGTCAGCTGGGGGGGTGGGGGGTGGGTGGTCAGCCTGCTGGGGTGGCCAGCACTGCAGGATGGGGGGTTACTGTTGGGGGGGGGGGGGGGGGGGGGAATTGGAGGGGGGAGTGGGTTGGGCCGAAGAATGGTCAGGGGGCCAGCGATTGGGCTGTTGGGGGGGTGCTGAGAGCCGGTGTGCGGGAGTCGAGGTGCTGGCCAGTGATCGAGCTGGCCAGCAATTTGGAGGTCGGCTGTGTGGGTCCATTGCATATGCTCTGATCTCGGCACTGACAGATACGGTACATGCACAGTAGCCCACTCAGCGCACTGATTTCAGTCTCTCCAGCGGGAATAGGCCCCGTCTCCTGAAATTTAATAATATTCACGTTGGTGTCCTCTGCAGTGCAAAGAGTGTGGGAGATTGTACTCTTGAAAAAAACAGCACAAATTACTCCAATTTTCATGTGAATTCGACACTTAGGGTGAAATTCTCCCCCAAAAATTCTAAGTGTCGAATTCACATGAAAATTGGAGTAATTTGTGCTGGTATTTTCAGTGTGAAGGTGCCCCCTGGGCATTGACACTTTGTCCCCTGGGCAGTGCCAGGGTGTCCATGCCCAGGGGGCACTCCCTCCCCACCACCCAACCCTTTGGCACCTGATTGCACCCTTGTCACTCCAGTGGGGTCGGTCCACTAGTTCCCCATTAGTGGCGAGCTATGTAATCCCCGCTGGAGTGAAATACTCTGGCGGGGTGGGAGATGGTAGGGGGCCTGGAGACTTCAGTCCTGGGCCTGCTAATCTCATTCAAATTATCTTTAAATAACCATTTAAATGGCCTTTGTGCCTCCCCGCCGATTTCTAGCACGGAGCTGGAAATCCGGCGCTGGGAGACGCACATGTGTGAACCCCCGTGAATCAGCTGACGTGACAATCTCCCAGCCCACTGTGCTAAAACATTAGCGCAGCTGGATGGGAGAACCGTGGCCTTAAAATTATTTTGGGAGAATTCCACCCAAAATATGTAAAGAGCAAGAAGAAATAAAGTTGTCTGTCATTTTAATCAAATTATTGAATAGAATCCTTTTTAGACCTCTGATATTGATTTTTTGCGTTTTATTATCTGATGGTAAAATATGAAAGAAAAACCATCTTAATCACTAGGCATCATGAAATTGGAGATGTATTTTATTTCTTACCTTTTGTGGTCTTCTCATTTTCATGAGATTCATGAGACTGTCCTTTGATTGAATAATGGGAGACCTGCAAATTGGACAAACGATCTTAAGAATGAACAATGTGATTTTCGAAGATTAATCATTCTACTATGGTTGTGCTTTTCATGTCTACCAATGAAGTCTTTGTAACACAGTGGCACATGGAGGCAGTTTATATTTAGCAAAGGTTTTCAAGGAACATGAAGGACAAAGGGGGAGCACTAAGGACTAGGGAACATCTGTAACATTTAATGCATGTAAATCAATCAGAATACCATTATTTTGTCACTTTTATTCCATTGATATGATGAGTCTTTGGGGAAGGACAGTTGATATTAAATATAAAAGTTGCCTTCAATGTTGTGGGGAGGTGTGATTAAATTAGATATTGGAATCTGAGTTTACACATGAATATGTAAATAAATGACCTATTTCATTAGAATGTGGGCTTGATTCACCTCCACAATCCTGCCCACTGCATGCAAATGGAGACAGAGAACAAAGCCCAGGTGTGCAACCCATCCTCTTCTGTCAGCTTATTTCTTATCACTTCCTGAAAAGTAATATTTGGCCCAGGGTGGTGATGGTGAAGGCTCTCAGGCTCGGAATGACAGAACCACTCTAACAGTTATACTAAGAATATATATATATATAGAGTGATTTCTTACACTTGATTCTTGTGCTGAGCAATACTGATTTGCCTCAACTTTTGAATGGGAGAGGGGAAGCAAAAGGCAGTACGCCACAGTCACGAGGAACATCATCTCCACTGTTTTGGTCTTGATCTGGAACAAAGAGAAAAATTAAAAATAATAGGATGATAGTGTAAAAGTTACATGTCAAGACCATTATTATCTTGTTTTATATTCATTGATCTCACCTAGGGACAATGAAGCATTGAAGAGAAGCAGGGCAATTGGGCCAGAAAGTGGGCCAGCTTTGGTGGTGTTATACCTGCAGTGTATGCTGAGTTGAAGCAACTATCAGCCCTAGAATAGGGATAATCAATCTTATTGGTTGGAGATGTGCCTTTGGGGCAGGACTGGAGTGCTGTGAAGTTTGTGTTTGCACCGATCAGGAAAAGGCTGACATTACCAAATCTTCTGAGTTTGGTTCTCATTTGGTGTGCAAGGTAAGCTTCTGGCCTTAGCCTGAAAGGGCAACTTACCAAAGGTGGCAAGAAATACTATATGTCATCAGTTCTTTCAGATAATGCAACCATGTAGAGGTAAGTGGGCTCAAGTTTTTCAACTTTTCCAAAAGCTTTTTGAAGCCACAAGCTTTTGTGGGGGGATGAACAAATGTGGAGGCAGGAAATGGAGTTTTTGGGCAAGTGTTGGAGTGGTACATGAAACCTGCCTCTGTGAAGTTGGAATTGCAATTGCATGAAGCAGCTTTCAGGAGGGATAACCATATCTATGCCCCCTTCCCTGAGAATAGCATTGTGTCATGCCGGTTTCATTTCCCATACTGGAAGCAGGCAAAGTATAGATCGTGAACTTCCTGTGGGTGTGAAAGTAGAAGTTAGAGATGAGATCAGTGTGCAGCTAATGGCAGCCATGTCATGAGCCTGTTGTTATTCAGCAGAAATGAAATTGCTAACAATGCTGATTGATCAATTGCCTGTTACATACAACACATGTGTTCAACACAAGATCATTCTTATGTTAAAAGCAGAAGATGCAATGGCAGAAAAGTTGAAATTGAAAGCGATCGTAACAGTCATGGTGCGCTATAGATGTCCTTGGAGACATTGATATAGTTGTGTTGATGCAGAAGCAGTTGGCCTCGCTTGTGGTAGGTAGGTATGGTAATGGTAATAAAAATGATATTAGTGAATCATCTGGTTCTTGTGCCGACTGATATCCTTGGTATGTCCTTTATTTTATTTTGCTTTTTGAATGCAGGCAACACCGTCAATGCTTGATCTATTGTTCATTCTTAGTTGCCCTGAAAAAACGGCTTTCTCATTGAACTACTGCAGTCCTTCTGGTGATTTTGCTCCCAAATGGTGTTAGGTAGAGAATTGTTGGATATTGCCCAGTGGTGGTGAATGATTGACAAGATACACTCAAATAGGGATGGTGCGTCGCTTGGAGAGAAACTTGGAGATTGTGGCATTTTGACCACTCTGATGTATTTTATCTTCTCAGATTGCAAGCAAGAGTGGTGCTAGTAAAGTAAAGTTGCCAACTTGCTGAAGTGAATTCTACAAATCCTATTTGACACTAGAGTCAAAATACAGTAGTGCTGGAGGTGTACTGATTATGTCATCTCTTCTAGACTGGATCATGTCAGGGGTGGTATGGTGGCACAGTGGTGAGCACTGCTGCATCACAGCTCCAGGGACCCGGGTTCAATTCCAGCCTCGGCTCACTGTCTGTGTGGAGTTTGCATGTTCTCCCGTGTCTGCGTGGGTTTCCTCCGGGTGCTCTGGTTTCCTCCCACAGTCCAAAGATGTGTGGGCTAGGTGGATTGGCCATGCTAAATTGCCCCTAGTGTCAGCGGGATTAGCAGGGTAAATATGAGGGGTTATGGGAAAAGGGTCTGGGTAGGATTGTGTTTGGTGCAGACTCGGTGGGCCGAATGGCCTCCTTCTGTACTGTAGGGATTCTATGATTCCAACTGTTGCTGCAGTTTCACCCATCCATACGATCAGCATATATTTTGCCCTACATTTCTCACTTGAGTTTTTTTAAGATGATGGAAGACTTTGAGGGGTTAGAAGGTGAGCCATTCACCACAGTGTATCCAGCTTCTGCTCTGCTATTATAGTCCTGGTGCTAATGTAACTTGTTATGGTAAGCTTCTGATAATCAATAAAAGGCAAATCATGATCAATAATTTGTATATTAAGTCCAATGTGGAACAGGAAAAGCTACATTCAATATATTTGGTTATTCAAATTTGGAAATGCATTATGCTAAACGAAAAGACAGAAACATCCAGGAGGGCACTATTACTGAAATGGTAAAAAGATAATATGCCAAGAACAAAGAACAAAATAAATTACAACCCAGGAACAGGCTCTTCGGCCCTCCAAGCCTGCACCGACCATCCTGCCAAACTGAACTAAAACCCCCTACCCTTCCGGGACCATATCCCTCTATTCCCATCCTATTCATGTATTTGTCCAGGCGCCCATTAAAAGTCACTATCGTATCTGCTTCCACTACCTCCCCCAGCAGCGAGTTCCAGGCACTCACCACCCTCTGTGTAAAAAAAAACTTGCCTCGTACATCTCCTTTAAACCTTGCCCCTCGCACCTTAAACTTATGTCCCCTAGTGACTCTTCCACCTGGGTAAAAGCTTCTGACTATCCATTCTGTCCATGCCCCTCAATCTTGTAGACATCCATCAGGTTGCCCCTCAACCTCCGTTGTTCCAGTAAGAACAAACTAGGTTTCTCCAACCTTTCTTCATTGCTAATGCCCTCCATACCAGGCAACATCCTGGTAAATCTTTTCTGTACCCTCTCCAAAGCCTCCACATCATTCTGGTCGCGAGGCTACCAGAATTGAACACTATATTCTAAGTGCAGCCTCATTAAGACTCTATAAAGCTGCAACGTGACTTGCCAATTTTTAAACTCAATGCCCCGGCCAATGAAGGCAAACCTGCCATATGCCTTCTTGACTACGTTCTCCACCTGCGTTGCTGCTTTCAGTGACTTGTGTAACTGTACACACAGATCCCTCTGCCTATCAATACTCTTAAGGGTTCTGCCATTTACTGTATATTTCCTTTCTTTATTAGACCTTCCAAAATACATTACTTCACATTTGTCTGGAATAAACTCCATCTGCCATCTCTCCGCCCAAGTTTCCAACCGGTCTATATCCTGTTGTATCCTCTGACGGTCCTCATCACTATTCACAAACCCACCAACCTTTGTGTCGTTCGCAAACTTACTAATCAAACCAGTTACATTTTCCTCCAAATCATTTATATATATTACAAACAGCAATGGTCCCAGCACCGATCCCTGAGGAACCCCACTTGTCTCAGCGCTTCATTCAGAAACGTACACTTCCACTGCTACCCTCTGTCTTCTATGACCGACATGATGTGGAGACAACCTCAAACAGACCATTGTCCGCAGCAAACTACCCAGCCTTCAGGAGAACAGTGACCATGACACCACACAACCCTGCCACAGCAACCTCTGCAAGACGTGCCGGATCATCGACACAGATGCCATCATCTCACGTGAGAACACCATCCACCAGGTACACGGTACATACTCTTGCAACTCAGCCAACGTTGTCTACCTGATAACGCTGCAAGAAAGGATGTCCCGAGGCATGGTACATTGGGGAAACTATGCAGACGCTGCGACAACAGATGAATGAACACCGCTCGACAATCACCAGGCAAGACTGTTCTCTTCCTGTTGGGGAGCACTTCAGCGGTCACGGGCATTCGGCCTCTGATATTCGGGTAAGCGTTCTCCAAGGCGGCCTTCGTGACACACGACGGCGCAGAGTCGCTGAGCAGAAACTGATAGCCAAGTTCCGCACACACGAGGACGGCCTCAACCGGGATATTGGGTTCATGTCCCACTATTTGTAACCCCCACAGAGTTTCACTGGCTGTCTTGTCTGGAGACAATACACATCTTTTTAGCCTGTCTTGATGCTCTCTCCACTCATGTTGTTTTGTTTCTTAAAGACTTGATTAGTTGTAAGTATTCGCATTTCAACCATTATTCATGTAAATTGAGTTTGTGTCTTTATATGCTCTGTTTGTGAACAGAATTCCCACTCACCTGAAGAAGGGGCTTGCAGCTCCGAAAGCTAGTGTGGCTTTTGCTACCAAATAAACCTGTTGGACTTTAACCTGGTGTTGTTAAACTTCTTTCTATGACCGAGCCAGTTCTGTACCCATCTGGCCAGCACACCTCTGATCCCATGCGACTTCACCTTCTGTATCAGTCTACCATGAGGGAATTTGTCAAAGGCCATACTGAAGTCCATGCAGACAACATCCACTGCCCTACCCTCATCAATCATCTTTGTTACTTCCTCAAAAAACTCTATCAAGTTAGTGAGACATGATCTCCCCTTCACAAAACCATGTTGCCTCTCGCTAATATGTTATTTCCAAGTGGGATTAAATCCTGTCTTGAAGAATCCTCTCCAATAATTTCCCGACCACTGACGTAAGGCTCACCAGCCTGTAATTACCTGGATTATCGTTGCTACCCCTCTTAAACAAAGGAAGAACATTGGCTATTCTCCAGTCCTCTGGGACCTCCCCTGTAGCCAGTGAGGATACAAAGATTTCTCTCAAGGCCCCAGCAATTTCCTCCTTTGGCTCTCTCAGTATTCTGAGGTATATCCCATCAGACCCTGGGGACTTGTCTACCTTAATGTTTCTCAAGAACCCCAATACCTCCTCCTTTTTGATCTCAACATCACCCAAACTTACAAGATAATGAACGGCTTAGATAGGATGGACGTAGGGAAGTTGTTTCCATTAACAGGGGAGACTAGGACGCGGGGGCACAGCCTTAGAATAAAAGGGAGTCACTTTAGAACAGAGATGAGGAGAAATTTCTTCAGCCAGAGAGTGGTGGGTCTGTGGAATTCATTGCCACAGAGGGCTGTGGAGGCCGAGACGTTGAGCGTCTTCAAGACAGAAATTGATAAATTCTTGATTTCTCGAGGAATTAAGGGCTATGGGGAGAGAGCGGGTAAATGGAGTTGAAATCAACCATGATTGAATGGTGGAGTGGACTCGATGGGCCGAATGGCCTTACTTCCGCTCCTATGTCTTATGGTCTTATGGTCTTAAACTATCTGCACACCCTTCCCCAGACTCATCATCCACCAAGTCCTTCTCTTTAGTGAATACTGATGCAAAGTACTCATTTAATACCTCGCCCATTTCCTCTGGCTCCACGCATATATTCCCTCCCCTGTCCATGAGTGGGCCAATCCTCTCCCTGGCTACCCTCTTGCTCTTTATATATGTATAAAAAGCCTTAGGATTTTCCTTAATCTTGCTGGCCAATGACTTTGTGTGACCCTTTTTAGCGCTCCTTGCTTAAGTTTCTTTCTACTTTCCTTGTATTCCACACTTGCTTCATGTGTTCCCAGCCTTCAAGCCTTGGCAAATGCTTCCTTTTTCTCTTTGACTAGGCTCACAATATCTCTTGTTATCCAAGGTTCCCGAAACTTGCCATACTTATCCTTCATCCTTACAGGAATATGTTGGTCTTGAATTCCTATCAACTTACACTTGAAAGCCTCCCACATGCCAGATGTTGATTTGTCCTCAAACATTTGCCCCCAATCTACATTCTTCAGTTCCTGCCTAATACTGTTGTAATTAGCCTTCCCCCAATTTAGCACCTTCACTTGAGGACTACACTTATCTTTATCCATCAGTAGCTTAAAGCTTACTCAACTGTGATCACTGTTCCCGAACTGTTCCCCTAATAAAACATCGACTACCTGGCCGGGCCCATTCCCCAATACCAGGTCCAGTATGGCCCCTTCCCTGCTTGGAGTATCTACATATTGCTTCAAGAAGCCCTCCTGGATGCTCCTTACAAACTCTGCCCCATTCATGCCCCTAGCACTAACTGAGTCACAGTCAATATAGGGAAAGTTCAAATCTCTTACCACAACAACCCTGTTACTTTTACACCTTGCCAAAATCTGCCTACATATCTGTTCCTCTATTTCCCGCTGGCTGTTGGGCGGCCTATAGTAAACACCCAACACTGTGACTACACCCTTCCTATTCCTGAGCTCTACCCATATTGCCTCACTGTATGAGCCCTCTGAAGTGTCCTCCCGCAGTACAGCTGTGATATTCTCCTTATGATGTGGAGATGCCGGTGTTGGACTGGGGTAAACACAGTAAGAGTTTTAACAACACCAGGTTAAAATCCAACAGGTTTATTTGGTAGCAAATGCCATTAGCTTTCCGAGCGCTGCTCCTTTGTCAGATGGATATCCACTCCATCTGACGAAGGAACAGCGCTCCGAAAGCTATGGCATTTGCTACCAAATAAACCTGTTGGACTTTAACCTGGTGTTGTTAAAACTCTTACTATATTCTCCTTAACCAGTAGTGCAACTCCCCCACCCCTTTTACAACCCCTCTATCCTGCCTGAAACATCTGTATCCTGGAACATTAAGCTGCCAATCCTGTCCTTCCCTTAGCCAAGTCTCTGTAATAGAAACAACATCATAGTTCCAAGTACTAATCCAAGCTCTAAGTTCGTCTGCCTTACCTGTTACTCTTCTCGCATTGAAACAAATGCACTTCAGTCCACCAGACCCTCTTTGATTAGCAATCCCACCCTGCCTGCTCTTTCTCTGAGTCTTACTGGCCCTACTCTCTAGTTCTCCTTCAGTTAATTCACGTTTGCTTTGGTTCCCACCCCCCTGCCAAACTAGTTTAAATCCTCCCGTGTGACACTAGCAAACTTCCTGGCCAGAATACTTATGCCCTTCCAATTTAGATGCAACCCGTCCTCCTTGTTCAGGTCCCACCTGCCCTGGAAGAGATCCCAATGGTCCAGATATCTGAAACCCTCCCTCGTATACCAGTTGTTTAGCCATGTGTTGAGCTGCACTATCTTCCTATTTCTAGCCTCACTAGCACGTGGCACAGGGAGTAATCCTGAGATTACAACCCTAGAGGTCCTGCTTTTTAATTTTCTACTTAACTCCCTAAACAGCTGCTGCGGGACCTCATCACTCTTCCTGCCTATGTCGTTAGTACCAATATGTATCACAACCACTGGCTGTTCACCCTCTCCCTTCAGAATGCTTTCTGCCCGCTCAGAGACATCCTGGACCCTGGCACCAGGGAGGCAACGCACCATCCTGGTGTCTCTTTCACGTCCATAGAAGTACCTATTTGCACCCCTAACTATAGAGTCCCCTATAACTATTGCTCTAGTGCTCTTTGTCCCTCCCTGCTTAACAACAGAGCCAGCCGTGGTCCCACTGCTCTGGCTGCTGCTGTTATCCCCACCAACAGAATTCAAAATGGTATACTTGTTAGAGAAGGGGACGACCACAGAGGATTCCTGCACTGACTGCCTGTCCCTTCTAGCGGTCACCCATCTATCTGCCTGCACATTGGGTGTGACTATGTCTCTAAAGTTCCTGTCTATGACACTTTCTGCTGCCTTCATGTCCTAAGTGCATCCAACTGCTGCTCCAACCTATCCATGCAGTCTGTAAGGAGCTGCAATTGGGTGCACTTCCTGCAGATGTAGTCGTCTGAGACGCTGGAAGCATGAGAGAGAATTGAGAGAGTTCTGTGTATCTTGGCTAGAAATAATTTGAAGCTGTCACAATAATACTCAGTGGCAGTGAATAAAATAATAAGATGTTAGGATATATTTGAACAATTAGTCAATTATTTCTTCCACTTAATAAATCATTGGTGGGACTGTATTTTGATGGTTGTGCACAGTTTTGGTCATAGCAGTACAAAAAGGATATATCAAAAAGTATCTGCTCCTTTAAGAGTTCCACCTCACAAGGGCAGATGGGAAGTCAAGCCATTTGTAATTCACAATGATTGTGAATTGGATTCCCTGTTTGGACAAAACAGCTGCACTCAAGTGGCATGGTGATGGGCGGTATGGTGGCACAGTGGTTAGCACTGCTGCCTCAGGTTCAATTCACAGCTTTGGTCATTGTCTGTGTGGAGTTTGCACATCCTCCCCGTGTCGGCCTGGGTTTCCTCCCATGCAGCCTGTATCCAGGGAGGATTGGAAAAGGATACAAGTTTCCATTATTTTTTCCCTTGCTTCCCTTCACAGCTTGAGATATTACCTTCTTTCAATTGTGACTCCGTATTCCTCCAGGTTGAACACCATTTGGTGAAAGTACTGAGAGGAACGTAATATATTCTGGGTGGGATCACTGAGAGTGGCTCAGCAGTACTAACACTGACTCAACTGGTTGAATCCTGCAGGATATGGCTGCCAGGCTTGGCTTGTGGTAGGTGGCAAGAGAATCAACACAAGGGATCAAGCAACTTCACCAAGATCTTATCAACGTAACTGTCACAACTGCATCTATCATAACAACATTGGTAGGAGTGACAACTATATATATGTTTTGGATACCAAGTATCACGTGTCCACCCTCCATCTTGTCACCTGACATTACCACTGAGAAAAGCAGGATATATTAACCAAAATTCCACCTCTCACCTTTTGGATCATAGAATCTACAGTACAGAAGGAGGCCATTTGGCCCATCGAGCCTGCACCGACAACAATCCCACCCAGGTTCTATCCCCATATTTATCCTTCTAATCCCCCTGATACTAAGAGAGAATTTAGCATGGCCAATCCACCTTACGCACACATCTTTTTGACTGTGGGAAGAAACCGGAGCACCCGGAGGAAATCCACGCAGACATGGGGAGAATGTGCACAGATCTGTCTGTCCGCACAGACAGTCACCCGAGGCCGGAATTGAACCCGGTTCCCTGGCGCTGTGAGGCAGCAATACTAACCACTGTGCCACCGTGCCACCTGTTTTGGATCCACCCACAACAATGGGTAGATAAAAAATAGTCAGTGTTCCTTGAATGCTGTTCTCACTACATCTTGAGATCAGCATCTAATTCCATGTATCGCCACATGCATGCTCTTGAACTCTCTTCAGCAGCTCCGACTCACTGTTTCAAAACTGCTCTGGTCAGTAGTTTCATTTCATCCTTGTATCATCTGACAAATTAACATAAAAACTACTTTCTTCCTTTCAGGTATGAAGGGTTGCAAGATTCAACAACTAATTGGTATCAATGCCTCTCCAGATTACTCTCCCCATCACATTCATCTAAACATTTGAACATACGAATTAGGAGCAGGAGTAGACCACTCGGCCCCTTGAGTCTGCTCTGCTATTCAGTAAGATCAAGGCTGATCTGATTGAAAACTCAATCCCACATTCTGACCCACTCCTGATAACCTTTCACCCCCTGGATTATCAAGAATCTATCTATCTCTGCCTAAAAAAAATTCAAAGTTTCTGCTTCCAATGCCTTTTGAGGAAGAGTTCCAAATGCGGAGAGAAAAAAATTCTCCTCATCTCTGTCTTAATTGAGTGACTCCTTATTTTTAAACAGTGATTCCTAGTTCTGGATTCTTCTACAGAAGGAAATATTGTTTTCATACCAACAAAGACTCCTCAGGATCTTGCATGTTTAAAATAAGATGCCTCTTACTCTTCAAAACTCCAGCAGATACAAGACTAGCCTGTCTAATTTTTCCTCATAAGGCAACATGCCCATTCCCGGTGTTAGTCTGGCAATATTCTCTGAACTGCTTCCAATGCATTTACTTCCTTCCTTAATTAAGGAGACTAATACCGTAAACTGTACTCTTGATGCAGTCTCATCAATGCCTTATGTAACTGAAGCATAACGTTGCTATTTTTGTGTTCAGTTCCCCTTACAATAAATGATTGCTTTCTATTAGCTTTCCTAATTACTTGCTGTACCTGCATACTAACCATTTGCGATTCATGCACTATGGTACAGCTCGTGAAACAGAATCTCATCTTTCAATTAGGCACCTACCTTACTGGCTGAACATTGGGTTCAACAGTTTCAGTTTTTTCTACTGAAGAAGAGTCATATTGGATCCAAACGGTAACACTATTTCTCCCCCCACAGATGCTGCCAGGTCTGCAGAGTTTTTCCAGCATTTACTGTTTTTATTTCAAGTTAGAAGGGGTTATACGTGTGAGTACAGTGATTAGGTCAACTCTCCATACCCCCTATACCACTTACCATGACAATTGTAAGTGTTTAATTTTTTTCATTAACCACTATATGTTTTCTTTTTGTTCCCCCTCCCAGGCTAGATATCTCCTGTAACTTGCTTTCAAGGAATGGGCAGTGCCACTCCACCTGAATCTCACTTTCACAGGTTAGAAGGCACTGCCCTTCCAAGCTGAGTCGCTATCTTGGTGTGGCTAAGATCCATGCTAGGGGAATCAAGCCATGGTCGTGGATCTGAGAGTTTCAGTACATTCTGTCACACTGCTGTCACAAGACTACTTCCACAAAACAATGGGAAACTTCACTTCACAAAATCTTTTCGGGGGAGTGAGTTATAATTGCAAAAATGTAAAATGCTTTAGGATTTACTGGCAAGAGGTTTCTGCTACTAAGGTCCATGTCTTTTTTTTAATACAACCAAAATGAATGCAGGTGATGTTCAATAAGGAGATCTACTTAAAAATAGAAGTCGCACCCATTTCAGGAACAATAAAACACAGCACAGTGTGTGCAATGGCCGGGCTTTGGGATGGAGGACCCTGTAAGTAAATTTGATCTGAAGCCTCAGAAGTACACGTGCGGACGAAGAGTCGTCCAGACTTGAAATGTTCACAAAAACTTTGCTGTTGTTTATGCCAGCAGGATCTTACAGTCCCACGAATGGTGCAAACGCATCATGGGTTTCTGGGTACTGAGGAGTGCGTTCAACAGGAAACCCTGCTGACAACGGCAGGACCATAAGATCCCATCACCGGGGAGCAGCGCACCTCCTCCCACCGCTGTGAAACGCACCTCGGAGGGGGAGGAAACTCTTGCTCACTGTCTCTGTTCTCTCTCCACAGATGCTGTCGGACCTGCTGAGATTTTCCAGCATTTTCTGTTTTTGTAGTTTTACCATAGAAATCAATTCGATAGTGAACCTTTGCCACAAAATTGTGAGGACATTATAACCGGAATTTTACGATCTCGCTAGGGTGAGGCTTGTAAAATCCCACCTGAGGCCAACGGAGAATTGCGTTCTGTGAGCCCCACCCATCCCAATTCCGGGACAGGCGTGGCGGTAAAATTCTGACATATGCTTCATTTTATGCATTAATTTCTGAGAAACATTAAACAGAAAATTATTTTGTCCAATTGTTTAAAAATAATAGTGTGTACTCACACTTTTCACAAAATCTTCAGATCTCTTTGGTCCTTTGTGTTCAGTTGAAATAGATAAGGTAGCCATGATTCTCCATTCGATGCATTTACTAAAAGATTTTGACCAACTCTCTGTTTTCTACAGTGATGCGTGCTGACAGTTACTCTTGCTGCACTAATCTAGGTAACAGTCAGGCTTTGTGCTCATATCATCTGATAGCCTGTTGATGGATAGGGAAGAGTTAACACATTTGCATTTTGAAATTAAACTTACATATGTTGGTCCAGAATTTCCTGGAGTGGGCGTTGCACAAAATATGCTTTTAGTTAATCTTTTCCCTTCTTCATGCAAGCGATTTTACCCTGTAGATTCTGGAAGGGAGAGCAATGGGGCATCTGGGAATTTTATAAATTATAAACAACTTATCTCCTTAACAAATGAAATTTAAAATGTGAGAAACAGAGGGGCGACAGGGTTATTTTTAAAGCAGTTGCCACCCCACCACCTTCCCACCCAACCCCAACCTGTTCCCTCATATTACAGGGGCTGGCCAGAGTGGTATGGCTTCAGGCTGTCTGCCCTTCGGCCTATGGAGGCCCTTAAGTAGGCAATTAATGGCCACTTAAGGATCCCAATCTGCCTCTGCTGCTGTAATATGCGTGGCTGCGGAAGGCAGATAGCTTGGAAGATTTCACTGTAAGGGTTAAAGGCCGGAAAGATGGTGGGGTATCTCCTTTGTGGAGACCACATGCCCATTGCGGGAACCCCCCTCCCCAAGATGGTACCACCCCATTATGCCTCCCCTGCCACCTCTGAAACCTGACCCTTAGCCCCCAACCCCTCCAATCCCCCTCCATCCATCCTTGCTAGGGTCTCCAATCCCGAAATGACCAGAATCCCCTGACTCGTCTTTAATTCTGATATTCATCTTCCTACTTCTTGTGGACTGCTTGTGGTCCCAACAATGGCAACTAGTTGTTAAAATGTTATTGTCTAACTTGAAGCAGTTAAGCTTGCAAAAAGATGAACCCGATGGGAGTAAATTGGAATACTGTTAAAACAGCAATAGCTGCATCAATTATTACTCAGAGTACAGGACTATAACTAACAGATAAAGGAGCAAAAGTCAGGATGAAATTGAAAGGGACACGATTAAAGAAGAGAAAGGTGGTAAATTTTATGGGCCTGATTTTACCATCAAGTTGTGCCCGTTTTCGGGCGCGGAAACTTGGTTAAGTCGGGTGTGAGGCAAGTAGCGCGATCCACAACTGCCACCGTGCCCGTTCCCCCTTTACCAAGTGCCTAAAATGGACGCAATCAGGACCGTGCCTGAAATGGGCGCAATGGCAATTTGAATGCATTTAAATTGAATTAATGGGCTGGACGCCCAACTTTACCAGCACTTCCCCCTTTACCACCGCGTCCACTAATCGGGAATCGGCGCGAATCAGACATGCTCAATAAAAGTTCGATTCGGGCGCTCCATCAGTGAGGGTCAGTGAGGAGGTAAGTGCATAGCGTTCGATGGCTCTCTGCTGTTCATGGGTGTCCTTTTGTTGCGGCCATTATCTGTCTCAGGTCGGTGGTGGCTCTGCGAGTGTGTGGGGTGGGGGTGGGGGGGGGGGGGGCTGTTGCTCAGCAGGGTCTCTGATGTCCGACTTGCAGCACGGACCCGGGTCTCAGCACTGACCTTGGGTCTTGCGGTGCTGCTGGGTCCCAGTGCACTCAGCTCACTTCCAGTTGAAGGATGTGCACAAAGCCATTGCAAATTGCGCTGCTGCAGCCTCTCAACTTTGCAAGGAGCTGTGATTGTGGGGAGCATGTGGCTGGGGGAATGGGGGGTGCTGTAATTGTGAGGAGCATGTGGCTGGGGGAATGGGGGGGGCTGTGATTGTGGGGAGCATGTGGCTGGGGGAATGGGGGGGGCTGTGATTGTGGGGAGTATGTGGCTGGGGGAATGGGGGGGGGCTGTGATTGTGGGGAGCATGTGGCTGGGGGAATGGGGGGGGGGCTGTGATTGTGGGGAGCATGTGGCTGGAGGATTTGGGGGTATGGACAGTGACTGTTGATGTGCTAAGGACAAGCAGTGTTCCTTAACCTCCACATGTGTTTCTCTCCATCCCCCCCACCCTCCACATCCCTTCAGAGTGACAATATGGCTTTTTCTATGCAACCAATAGATCTAATTGTCCTTTTGGTTGCTGCTAGAGCTGAGGAGGAGGAGCAGGAGGAAGAATTGCAGCACAGGAGGCCCGGGCCTTACCACTTCCTGGAGCAGAGGGAGGCGACCCGGGGTGGGGGGGCGTAGGAGAGAGAGGGAGCAGAAACCCCAGCAGTTCCGTGCACGAGTGTCCTTCGACCAGATGTCGGACACCGTGTGCCGCCGACGTCTCCGACTCTGAAAGGAAACCGCGCGACACGTGTACAACCTGTTGCAGGACCTGGCAGCTAGAGGCAGGGGGGGGAGGGCACCCTCTCGGTGGCTGTCAAATTGACGGCCGCTTTGAGCTTCTATGGGACTGGTTCTTTCCAGACCCCGAGTGGCGATGTCTGTGGCATCTCCCAATCTGCCGTGCACACCTGGGTGAGGAAGCTCACTGAAGCCCTGGATGCCCGGGCTGGCCAGTTCATCGACTTCAACCTGGACCAGGCCCATCAGGAAGCCTGGGCTGCAGGGTTCGCAGTCAATGCGGGGATGCCTAACGTGCAGGAGGTGATCGACTGCACACACGTCGCCCTCAAGGTCCCCCTACAGAATCCATGAAGATTTGTAAATAGGGGTTCCACTCTCTGAATGTTTAGCTAGTGTGCGACCATAATATGACCATCATGCACGTCTGTGCCAGACACCCAGGCAGCATGCATGGCAGCTTCATTGCCAGGAGCTTGGACATCCTGGAGGCATTTGAGGAGGAGCCCAGGCTGCAAGGATGGCTCCTGGGCAGTGCCGGATTTAGACTTGGTGAGGCCCTAAGCTATATAAAGCTTGGAGACCCCTTGTTAAAAAGTTACACCAAAAGGTCTCACAAAGATACGTACCAAAACAGGACCTTGGGTCGCCACAAAAAAATTGAAAACATAATTATGCCTTTTAATTATTTAATAGCAAGGTATTTAAAGTGAAAAATACAAATTATTTTCAAATGAATGCATTTACTGATTACATATTTTTCATTTGGCTGGCTTGATCTCTTCCATAGATTTTGGTAATTTTTTGAGTTGCTCTTCAAGCTGGTGCTTTCTTTTTCTTTTCTGGTATCCGCTCTTAAATGTTCTCTTCATTGTAAACCTTCTGAAATTTTGTGAGGCCCCTGCGGATTGTGAGGCCCCAAACTGTAGCTTGTTTAGCTTATGCCTAAATCCGGCACTGCTCCTGGGTGAAATGGGTTACCTGCTTTGGACATGGCTGATGACGCCTGTGCGGAGGCCTGTGTCTGAAGCAGAGACCCGCTCTAATGAGACCCATGTAGCCACCTGCTCGATAATGGAGATGTGCACTGGGCTCCTCAAAATGTGATTCCGGTGCCTGGACCGATCTGGTGGGGCCCTCCAGTACAGCCCCCTGACCACCTCCCGCACAGTGGTCGTGTGCTGTGCTTTGCACAATCTGGCATGACAGAGAGGTGACCTATTGGAGGAGGAGGAGGAGGACGTGGAGGATGACCAGCCGGGCGTCGCTGGGGTGGATGACCAGCCGGAGGAGGATGAGGAAGAGCACACCGAGGAACACCACCCAGGCGCTAGAGGGCTGGCAGCTCAAATGAGGCATGTCAGGGTGGCAAGGGAGGCCCTGATCACCAGGCGGTTCAGTCACTAGGGGTTTGTGGCTGTGTGTTCCATTCCTCTCCCCGCAAATTACTTCTATATCCTGTACATTGTCACACCAGAGTGGGGGCCTGGATACTCTGTTAATGAGTTTTTTGGCAGGCAGGCGGGCGATGACGACTCACTAAGCACCATTATGATGATGACCTGGTGCAAACTAATCTGACTCCTACCTGAGCTCCGCATGCACGCTGGCAACTTTGCCCATCTGTGTAGTGGGTAAAGGATCTGAAACCCCCAAACAGGGCCCTGAGGCAGGTGGGGTGGGGGATGGGAGGGAATCGCTCGTGCAGTCTGGGGAAGCAATGCCTTCCTTTTCTCAGTGACACAGCATTGAGGGGCCTCCCCAACTGACATCAACATGAAGCCTCCCTCCGGCGACCATCAATGGAAGAGGATTGATAATCGAGACAAATTAATCGCAGGTGGGTGGTGAAAAAACATTTATTTACAATTGTGGAAGTTAAAATGTTCAGATTGAAGTTTCATAGTTTGGAAGTTAAATTGTGCGGAAGTTAAAGTGTTCAAATTAAACATTTCATGCTTTCTCTGTACAGTAGTGGAAAATGTTTATCAGCTTACTGACCTTCAAAAGGAGTCAGTCTCTGCTATTTTTTTCACAGGCCCCATAACATTTTCCTTTCATCCAGAGGGTGAACAAGACCAGATCTTTTCCATAACAAATACCAAAGGCAAGATATGAGGATATGCTATGCAAATGAAGGATTAGCAGAAATCGATTTTTTATCAAATGAGAAAAGGCAAAAGGCCAGGATTTAATTGGCAAATATGTATGTCAATGAAAGCTGTGAAAAATCTCTTGTTCCTGATTTGCAGTAATTGACTATAGCTGCTGAGCTGTTTCTCTGCAACCTCAGAACTGCTCCGGTCATCCTGTGTTGGCTGTGGAGAGTTCTCCTTGTGCACAAGTAATTAAAGACGTTGCATTGGATGCATGGTGTCCAGCATGGTTTGTGTAAAGAGTCGACTGAGTGCCTTTAGATTGCTGTTACCCAAGAGAATTCTGACACAATAAAGGTGTTTAAATAAGACGTTCTAACATAAAAACTTGTGAACAGAAAACATTAAGGTGCTTAAATATCTTTCTAACTAGTGCAGCCCTTCACCTGTGCCATCTCAGTGCAATTACAGCTTCCTAACCTTATGTGGCCTACCACTACATCTCAGTGACTCCCAGAATGTACATCAGAGGTGGAGGGGGCCAGCTGTCTACCTCACCCCGTGGCCTGTGATGCGCGTGGAGGGCGTCCTCTGGAGGCTCTGGACCTTGAGGGCCCTGACCTGCTTCCAGATGTCTGGGATGTTTCCATGTCACCCTCTTCATCCCGCTGCCCCTGAGATGCCCTGGTGTCAGGAAGGGGGCAGTCAGAAGGTGTAGCCACAGCCACAGTCTCCTGGCTGGAAGGCCCCGGCATAGACTCAAGCCCTTCCTCCTCCCTTGGGGTCCCTGTGAGCCCCTAGGCCACTCCATGCGATGGCGGTGCTTCTGCAGTGAGCTCCAGAAGCTCCGGCGTCACCTGGCACTGGAGGACCAGTCCTGGAGGACCACCTGCGTCCTACCCATGGTGGTTGAGCCCTCTGCGATGGCCACTTGAGTCGGGGCCACCTGACAATGACCGCAGAAAGAAGTGCCCTCTGAGACTGGGCCACGCTCTGCAAGCCCTCAGCTGTGGCCCTCTGAGACTGGGCCACGTTCTCAACGGCTGCTGTCATATAGCCCGCTGTGTCTCAGCGCTGTCCCACTGGGTCTCCTGCAAGCTCTCGAGCCTCTCAGCCATGTGCCACAGAACCTCAAGAATCCTGTTCAGTCCCTCAGCTGTGACCTGCTGTGACTCGGCCGCGGCCGTCTGGGACTCTGCTGTGACCTGCTGTGACTCTGCCATCGCTTGGAGCCACTCATGGTAAGGATCCCCTGCCCCAAGCTTCCCGCTGCAAACGCCACCCTTGCAGTGTTGGCCTGAGAAGCACGCAAGATAAGCAATAGCTGGTCCACTGAAAGCTTAGGGACTCCTCCCAGCAGCCTCGCAGTCGGTCCAGTGTGGCCGTCAGCCCCTCCTTCATTTCCTGGCTCTGTTGCTGAATCTCCAGCAGCTGAGGGAGAAGTGATCTCAGAGGCCCAGCATGTAGCCTGGGGCCAGCTGAGTCCTCGCCTCCGGCAGGCCCCCGCATGCCAGAGGCCTTGGACCTTCCCTCCTCCACCTGATGTATATTACCAGATGTGTCGCTCACCAGAGAGTGACCCTGAAGCCTCAATGCTAACTGGACCCACCGACGTGTCAGTATCTGGGATGGTGAGTTGCGAGGTGGAAACTGACGCCAAAACAGTGCCACCCTCGGAGGGCTCTTCACTCACATCCTTCGAGGACTTGTCCAAGCTGTCTGGACCAGGAGGAGTGGGAGCTGTAGCAGGGGCATGTAGTCCAGAAGGGCGTCCAGATCAGTCTCCGCAACACAGGACACAAGGTTAAGTGCAAGGGAGGAAGAGGAATCCGGGATGCCAAACGCACGATTCACATTTCTCCATCGAACATAAAACAAAGAACCAAGAAAATTACATCACAGGAACAGGCCCTTCGGCCCTCCAAGCCTGTAGCAACCAGGCTGCCCATCTGATTTGTAGCCCCCTACCCTTCTGGGCACCATATGCCTCTTTTCCCACCCATTCACATGGCTGTAGAGATGCCTCTTAAAGGTCACTATTGTATCTGCCTCCAGCGAGGCAGCTGAGTTCTCGCCTCAGGCAGCGAGTTCCAGGCACCCACTACCCTCTCTGTGCAAATAAACATGCCTCGTACATCTCCTCTCAACCTTGCCCCTTGCACCTGAAACTCGTGCCCCCAAGAAGTTGCCTCAAAGTGATTGAAGGAATGATAGGTGCTCACATCTTGACGGCAGCCCGACCATGCTGTCGCTGACAACCCGCGTCTCCCCTTCCCTTGACAGCTCCAGCACCTGCTCCTCAAAGTGGGTGAGGATCGGAGATCTGGCTCACCACCCCCTGTCTTCACCCTCTCATGGCTGTTGTGCTCGGTCTTCTCCTGTGGAGACAGAAGGAGCCATGAAAGAAATGGTGGCATGACTCCTGCAGAGTATCAGGTGGTGGCCCTTGGAGGGCAAGCACAGTGGGGGTTCACTGGGAGGGAAAGGAAGGAGGTGCTTGGGGATCAGGAGCTGGAAGCATGCAGGGTGCTGGGGATGGGAGGATCTGGAGGAAGATGAAAGATGGGGTTCAGCACTCACCCTTGCTGCATGGATGAGGTCATTGACTTTTTTCTGGCACTGCTTCCCAGTTCGGGGGGCCAGTGCCCTGGCACTGATCGAGGCGGTGACTTCCTCCCAGGCCGCATTTCCATCAGCTCCCCTGGGTCTGCATCCTCCTGGGGGAAAAGGATGTCCCGCCTCACCTCTGCTGCATCCAGCAGCCTCCCCAGGTCACCCTCAGAGAATCGGGTGGCTGGTCGTGCGCACATTTTGTGTAGGAATGTCTGCCTGCCTGTCCATTCTTGTGTTTTTAATGGAGCTGCCCCTCGTTAGGGCAGATCAGCTGCAGGCAGTTTGGCCAAGCATTCCAGCAAGTTCCATGCAGTTTGCTTGTTAGCATTGAGGGGATGACAAGTGAGCACTTGCCGGTGTGCTGACGGTGTGGTGGCAGGAGGTGGATCAGTGCCTCAATGTTTGGGGACAGGGGAGAGAGAGGGGGAGGTGTCACACAGCCATGGGAGTCCGGAAGAGATGGGGGCCTTGTGTGGGAGGGTCCGGGGTGGGGGTGAGGGGGATTACCCTGCCTGATATCTGTAGGGTGGAGGATGGATCTCTCTGCCTGAAATGAGTGAGGATGAAAGGGGGGGTCGCTGCCAGTCTGCCTGAGATCGTTGGCGGAATGGTGGTGAGGGAGTCGCAATCACTCTAGGTGGTGGGGGGGGCGGGGGGGATAAGGGGGTCAGTAATGGTGTGGAGGTGGGGCAATGTCTGTGGGGGCCAGGGGGAGGCATTATTCAGCCTGAGCGCGGTGTGACATGGGAGCAGCATTCTATCATTTTTATTTGGTGATCATGCGCAATTGGAGGCGCTGATTGGAGCAGCAGGATTTTGGGCGTGTTAGGCCCCGCCCACAAGCATCTGCAGCGCGATTCAGAATCATTGATTTTTTTCAGGCGGAGTGCGTACGGGGGGCACCTGAGAACGGGCCTAAATGTTAGATCTGAAACACTCCCAGATTCAAGTCCTCCCAGCACTTAGAATCAAAATGGTGAAATAGGGCCTTATATGTGCAAAGTCTGAGGAAGCGGAAATAAAAAGAGAAGATGCTGGAAGTATCACAGGTCAGGCAGCATCTTAGAGAGCAACTGTTAAGGCTCAAATTATGCCTTTTCGTTAGAAGGGGAAAATGTTAGAGATGCTACAGATTTTAAGCAAATGTCGAAAGTTTCAGACCTCACAGGGATAACAAAGTGGATAGCAATCACGTTACACCCTATACAGTCTAGGGGGACGAGGTTTCATATAAGGACTGGGTCGGGGTCACAGAGAAGGGAAAATACCCAGCTCTGCAAACCCGACTCGGGAGAAGATGTCCTGGATAGTTGAATTTTTACAGACCACCAACCGTGCACCTAAAATGGATATTGGTCCCCATGAGAGTTTAGTCCAAGATAAAACTTTACATCACAATTATATGATCCAAGTTGCAGGTTAAAACAGTTGGAACTGGGAATTTGTATTGTTTTGAAAAAGATGCCATAGGTTCAGTGAAATAATGTGCAGAATCCCACTGCATCCCTTTTCAAACAAAGGTTATGTAGGATTGTAACGGGATCTTGATCAATTGGGCCAGTGGGCTGACGAATGGCAGATGGAGTTTAATTTAGATAAATGTGAGCTGATGCATTTTGGTAGATTGAACCAGGGCAAGAGTTACTCAGTTAATGGTCGGGCTTTGGGGAGAGTTACAGAACAAAGAGATCTAGGGGTACAGGTTCATAGCTCCTTGAAAATGGAGTCACAGGTGGACAGAGTGGTGAAGAAGGCATTCGGCATGCTTGGTTTCATTGGTCAGAACATTGAATACAGGAGTTGGGATGTCTTGTTGAAGTTGTACAAGACATTGGTAAAGCCACACTTGGAATACTGTGTACATTTCTGGTCATCCTATTATAGAAAGGATATTATTAAATTAGAAAGAGTTCAGAAAATATTTACTAGGATGCTACCGGGACTTGACGGTTTGAGTTGTAAGGAGAGACTGGATAGACTCTTTTCTCTCGAGTGTAGGAGGCTTAAGGGTGATCTTATAGATGTCTATAAAATAATGAGAGTCAATATCTTTTTCCAAAGGTAGGGGAATCTAAAACTAAAGGGCATAGGTTTAAGGTGAGAGGGGAGAGATACAAAAGTGTCCAGAGGGGCAATTTTTTCACATAGAGGGTGGTGAGTGTCTGGAACGAGCTGCCAGAGGTAGTAGTAGAGGCGGGTAACTTAGAACTTAGAATAGGGTACAATAGGGTACAATTTTATCTTTTAAAAAGCGTTTAGACAGTTGCATGGGTAAGATGGGTATAGAGGGATATGGGTCAAATGTGGGCAATTGGGACTAGCTTAGGGGTTAAAAAAGGGGCAGCATAGACAAGTTGGGCCGAAGGACCTGTTTCCATCTTGTAAACCTCAGTGACTCGATGACTCTAAACACACTCCGGGACCATTTCCAGGTCCCACCTCCAGGGGTCTCTGAGGTCTGCTCAACTTTGTAATCTTCCCAGAGGTGACCAACTAATAGGCTGCCATGAGGAGCGCCATCCAATTGATGAAGCTACACAAAATGTGCAAGCAGGAGTGCCATTGGGAGCGTTCAAGGCTCTGGGCAGATGGCAGTCCCACTGGGAGAAGTACGTGTGCCATTATAGGTGGGTTGCCATGAGAACATCTCAAGATGGTGGTGCCCTCTGAACATTTCTAAATGCTTAAAAATAATCTAAGCTTGCTGCTGCCAGGACATCGGTGCAGAAAAGCAACCTGTCCACATGATGTCCTGCAGCCATAGTGATGATCTTCTGGAACCTCTGGCTCTTGTAAGTTAATAGGGAAGCTTCACTGGCCCCACTAGTTTCAGCCTCAGTAGGGGCATGGTTTGCCATTGGTAAGATCATAGCGGCATCACCAAGTTTCCCCTAAGTGGCTACATAATTGTTGATTCTGGTCTGATCCCACCTCCAGCAAGATTCTGAGGAGGTGGGAACCCACTGGGTAGATGACCCAACACACGCATTTCAAAATTTCCCCAATCTCCCACCTGTAAAGTCACCTCCATGTGACTGATAAGATTATGTCTACGGTGAGCAAGCTCATTCCACTGTAGCTTTTCCTTAATATTTCTTAAGGCATTTGATACAAAGCCTGTTCACCATTTACAAGTCACAAGCTAGGACTGTAATGGAATACTCTCCACTTGCCTGAATGAGTGCAGCTCCAACTCAAGAAGCACAACATCATTCAGGGCAAAGCAGCCTGCTTGATTGCTACCCTTTCCACAAACATTCAATCTCTCTGCCACTGATAAACAGTGGTAGCCATGTATATCCTCTACAAGATGCACTGTAGAAATTCACCAAGATTCTTTAGACAGCATCTTCCAAACCCAGGACCACCGCCATCTAGAAGGACAAGAGCAGCAGATACGTGGGAACACCACCCACTCACCATCCTGACTTGGAAATATATCACCGTTTCTTCACTGTCGCTGGGTCAAAATCTAGGAACTCCCTCCCTCACAGCACTGTGGGTGTACCTACACCACAGGAATTGCAGTTGTTCAAGAAGGCAGCTCATTACCACCTTCTGAAGGGCAAATAGGGATGGACAATAAATGCTGGCCTAGCCAGCGATGACCACATCCCATAAATTATTTTTTAAAAACGAAAGTAAAACTTTCCAACAAACATTTCCACGAGAACATCACAACTATACAACATGCAGGTATACATCCCACAATTTCAATACCTTGGAAAAGTCAGGGTAAGATTATGATGAACAATTAGCTTGAGGCCTTGTTGTAAGGGAAAGGGTGTTTACCACTTGACTTTCAAGCCTCCCTATAAAGATAAATTTGAAGGGGCCGACCTGTGGTTGAAAGAGTCAAGGAAAAAGTATCTAACTGCGCATATATGAGTGGCAGATCAAATAATTGGTCAGAATAAAAGAATGGCAGAGAATGACTGAAAGATTAATCAGGAGAAAGAAATTAGAGATGAGAGGAAGCCATCTAGAAATGTAAAAATAGATAGTAAGGGCTTTTATAGATATAGAAAGGAAGAGAGTAAGTAAAGTAGTGTTGGTCCTCTAGAGGTAGATAGTGGGGAGTTAATAGATAAAAGGAAATGGCAAATGAAATGAACATGTTTTTGCTTCTGTTTTCACTGTAGAAGATACGAAAGACTTTCCAGTAACAGTTATAAATCAGGAGGTGGAAGGGAGAGCGCAACATGGTGAAATTGCAATCATTAGGGGAGCCGTACTGAGCAAACGGATGAAGCTGGGATTGACAAGTTTCCTGATAAATTTCATCCTATGATCTTAAAAGAGGTTGCTAATGAGGAAATAGATGCATTGGTGATAATTTTCCAAAATGTAACCGCTCTCAAGAGACGGAAAACAGGAAACCATAGGCCAATTAGTTTGACATCTCTTATGGTGCTTGAATTGATCATTAAGGAAGTTATGCACTTTGAAAAACTCAAGGTAATTGGGAAGAGTCAGTGTGGTTTGGTGAAAGGGAAATCATATTTAACTTATTATTACGGTGATGAAGTAAATGTACTATGGATAAAGATGAAGCCTGTAGATGGCGTGTACTTGGATTTCCAGAAGGCATTGTATAACATGCCACATCAAATAGTATGGTGGAAAATGAAAGCTCATGGTGGAGGTGGTAACAGATTAGCACGGATAGAAGGTTGGCTGTCTGACACAAAACCGAGTGAATGCATAAACAGATCTTTTTCTGATTAGCAGGATGTAACAAGTGGTATTCCATAGAGGTCTGTGCTGGGGCCTCAACCTTTTACGAGTTATACAAATGACATAGGTAAGGGGAGTGAAGACATGGTAGTTAAATTTACAGATGATGCAAAGACAGGTAGGACAGGATGTCGTGAAGTGGACATAAGAAAGTTGCAGATGAATATTGATAGGTTGAGTGAGTGGGTAAAAATTTGGCAAATGGAACATAATGTAGGACAATGTGAAGTTTTTCACTTTGGCAGGAAGAATAAAAAGACAGAGTATTACTTAAATGGAGAATTGCTGCAGAATTCCAAGGTGCAGAGGGATTTAGTGGTTCTAGTGCAGTGCTTTTCAACCGGTGTGCCGTGACACATTGGTATATAGAAGCATAAAAATGTGTCACGGCTGTGGAACAGACTCGGAGCACCGGCTGAGGAAATTCAGCCACAGTAATGCCTCAGTGTATCATGTTCAAGTTTCCTGATTTAAAAATCAGCACTAGTGTTGGTTTTGTGCAGTAGTTGTTTTGAGAACTATTAGTTTTTGATTTTATCTCTCCTGCTCTTTTCTGCAACTCAATGTTCAACCACAGTCTCTTGTTTGTAAATGGAAGCTGACTTCTGCACAGTGCAGCTGACAGGTAACAGGAACTAAGGCCCTTACATCACAGAATTGCTGCCTCCTGCTCAACATCACTCTCTGTATCAGTGACAGAAGTAATAGGTCGGGGGAGTAGGCCCAAGATGATAGCCTCCCTTACACAGTAGGCTGGAACAATAGGCATGAATGTTTTAACCCCCATGCCCCCTCACCATTAGCGAGTCCCTCTCCTTCTTTATCATCCCACAGGTGACCTATCAATTACACAGGATATCATGGCGTCTTCTTAAAGGGGGAATCTCATTTTCAAGAGAATATTTTATGAAATGCTGACGAAAGATCCTGGAGTGTGAACAGACTGTTTGCCTGAACAGTTCACTTCCATCATTTGCAGAATGATCCTTTCTGGTTGTATCACAGCTTGGTATGGCTCCTGCTCTGACCAAGACCGCAAGGAACTATAAAAGGTCGTGAATGTAGCCCAATCCATCACGCAAACCAGCCTCCCATCCATTGACTCCGTCTACACTTCCCACTGCCTCGGAAAAGCAGCCAGCATAATTAAGGACCTCATGCACCCCAGACATTCTCTCTTTCACCTCCTTCCATCGGGAAAAAGTTACAAAAGCCTGAGGTCACATACCAGCTGACTCAAGGACATCTCCTTCCCAGCTATCATCAGACTTTTGAATGGACCTATCTTGCATTAAGCTGATCTTTCTCTACACCCTGGCTGTGACTGTAACACTACATTCTTCACCCTCTCCTTTCCTTCTCCCCTATGTACTCTATGAATGCTTTGTCTGTATAGCGCACAAGAAACAATACTTTTCATTGTATACTTATACATGTGACAATAATAAATCAACAGCAAACATTTTAATGCAATGTGTGGTAGTGTGTGTATTGTATCTGTATGTGTGTTTGCCAGTTGAATCTCTAAACATGTCAACAGAGGAGAGGGGGTGAATTGTTTCCAATGGGCATTTCAGCCGTGTCCTTGATTTTTTAAAATCAACAAATTAAAACCTGCAATAATTGTATGTGACCTGTTGTATTTAATTGACAAATACACTCAATGAAAGATATTATTGAGTGTTATCTCTCACTAAGTGATGCGCGACAATCAAGCACGTGGAACAAGGCTTCAGCTATTGAAGGCTTTTATTAGCAAACAATGGAACTAACTAACACGAGTACACCAGTTCAGACTGGAGGGGTCCCGCCGGAGCAGAGGGTCTTATACCTCTCCCCAGGAGGCGGGGCCCGACCGGGATGTGCCATAACAACATCTACCACAGGTAAACACCCTAACCCAACAACATTATACAACCCCCACAGTGGCAACCCCCTAACCCAACAGTAACATAGGAATAACCCACAGTGGTAACCAACGATGGTTCACCACATTCACCCCTCCTTTAAAAACAAAGGCCGGCGGGGTGCGAAAACAGGTCACATATGTACAAAATTCACAAGTCCAGATGGTCTGGAGGACCGCACCGTCGCTGTGATCTCCTCAACACCGGTTGCGACACCGGAGCAGGTGCTTGCGGTGGCGTTCTCTCCAAAACAGCGTCCGGTTGTCCCCTCGAGGACTCCCGGGCCGGTTGACCCTGGTGAGGCGATGGTGCAGGGGATCCTGGAACCTTCTGTGGTGGCGCCGATCTCCGAGTCTCAGGCAAGCTGTACATGGGAGTATAACTGTTATGCACTGGTCCCGGTGCTGACCGCGCCACGTCTGGGGAAGAAATAAGTGATAGGGGATTCGTGACAGGGGGTATGGGAGCGACAGGAGTTGCTACGTCCCCTGCGGGCGCCAGGTCTCGAATGGAGACTGTGTCCTCTCGCCCGTCAGGATATGCCACATAGGTATACTGAGGGTTGGCGTGGAGGAGCTGGACCGGTTCGACCAAGGGGTCGGACCTGCGGGCCCTCACATGTCGCCGCAGAAGGACGGGTCCTGGGTACGTCAACCAGGCTGGTAAGGAGATCCCCGAGGACAACTTCCGAGGGAATGAGAACATCCTCTCGTGGGGAGTAGCATTGGTTGCCGTACACAGGAGGGAGCGGATGGAATGAAGCGCATTTGGAAGGACCTCCTGCCAACGGGAGACTGGAAGGCCCCTGGATTTCAGCGCCAGTAGGACAGCCTTCCAGACTGTAGCATTCTCCCTCTCCACCTGTCCGTTACCCCTAGGGTTGTAGCTCGTGGTTCTACTAGAGGCAATCCCGTATGAGAGCAGGAATTGCCTCAAGTCGTTACTCATGAACGACGAGCCCCTGTCGCTATGTATGTAGCAGGGGTACCCAAACAGGGTAAAAAGATCACTGAATGCCTTAATCACTGTGGCAGTCGACGTGTCCGCACAGGGGACAACAAACGGGAACCGGGAGTACTCATCTATTATATTGAGAAAATAGACATTCCGGTCCGTTGAGGGAAGGGGGCCCTTAAAATCTACACTCAGCCTCTCGAAGGGGCGAGTGGCCTTGACCAATTGTGCCCGGTCCGGTCGATAAAAGTGCGGTTTGCATTCCGCGCAAATCCGACAGCTTCTTGTCACTGACCTGACATCCTCCACCGAGTAGGGCAGGTTGCGGGCTTTTACGAAGTGGTAGAGTCGGGTGACTCCAGGATGGCACAGGTCATTGTGGAGGGCCTTCAAGCGGTCCTCCTGCATGATGGCGCATGTTCCGCGCGAGAGGGCATCCGAGGGCTCATTGAGCTTCCCTGGACGATACATAATATCGTAATTATAGGTGGAGAGCTCAATTCTCCACCGCAAGATCTTATCGTTCTTGATCTTGCCCCTCTGTGTGTTACTGAACATAAACGCCACGGATCGTTGATCCGTGATCAGGGTGAACCGCTTCCCCGCCAGGTAATGGCGCCAGTGTCTGACGGCCTCCACAATGGCCTGAGCCTCCTTCTCCACCGCTGAGTGCCGAATTTCGGGGCCTTGAAGGGTGCGGGAAAAAAACGCGACGGGCCTGCCTGCCTGGTTTAGTGTGGCGGCTAGGGCGAAATCCGATGCATCACTTTCCACCTGGAAAGGGATGGATTCATCCACCGCGTGCATCGTGGCTTTCGCAATGTCGCTTTTCAAAGCCTTGAAGGCCAATTGGGCCTCCGGCGTGAGTGGGAAGGTCGTGGACTTGATGAGCGGACGAGCTTTGTCCGCGTAGTTGGGGACCCACTGCGCATAATACGAAAAGAAGCCGAGGCATCTCCTCAGTGCTTTTGCGCTAGCGGGCAAGGGAAGTTCAGTAAGGGGGCGCATACGGTCTGGATCAGGGCCGATGACCCCGTTTTCCACCACGTATCCAAGGATAGCTAACCTGCGCGTACGGAATACGCACTTCTCCCTGTTATAGGTCAGATTCAGGCGAGATGCAGTGTGCAGAAAGTGTTGGAGATTCGTGTCATGGTCCTGCTGGTCATGGCCGCAGATGGTGACGTTATCCAGGTACGGGAAGGTAGCCCGCAACCCGTTCTGGTCCACCATTCGGTCCATAGCACGCTGGAAGACCGAGACCCCATTGGTGACACCAAATGGAACCCTGAGAAACTGGTATAGACGACCATCCGCCTCAAAAGCCGTGTATTGTCGGTCCTCTGGGCGGATGGGGAGTTGATGGTAGGCGGACTTAAGGTCTATGGTAGAGAACATCCGGTACTGTGCAATCTGATTGACCATATCAGAAATGCGCGGGAGAGGATACGCATCCAGCTGCGTATAACGGTTAATGGTCTGACTGTAGTCGATGACCATCCGAGGTTTGTTCCCGCTTTTAACCACCATGACCTGCGCTCTCCACGGACTAGCACTGGCCTGTATGATCCCTTCCTTGAGGAGCCGCTGAACCTCAGATCTGATAAAGATCCGGTCTTCAGCGCTGTAACGCCTTAGTAGCGATGGGCTTGCAGCCTGGTACCAGATTCTTAAATAAAGAAGGTGTGGTGATTTTTAGTGTGGAGAGATTGCATGCGGGGCGCTTTGGGCAATTTGGAGGCTGCGGCTGATTCCCTACTGCCAGTGAAGGGAGTGGCCCACCGTACTGTAGGATCACACTCTTCATGTGGACCATAAAATTTAGTCCGAGGAGAATTGGCGCACAAAGGTGCGGTAACACAAGGAGCCTGTATCGCTCGTAAATTGTGCCCTGTACCTCTAGGGTTACCATACAACGTCCTCGGATCGGTACAGACCGGGACCGTGATGCCATGGAAATTGTCTGTTTGGCAGGTAGAACCCGGAGTCCACACCTTTTTGCAGTGTCAGGGTGAATAAAACTCTCGATGCTCCCACTGTCAAACAGACAATACACAGTACGACCATTTACCTTGATGTTCATCATGGAATTATCAAGCCTGTGATGCTTTGTCTGGTCCAGAGAGATCGACGCCACCGTTGGCCCCTGGGCGTCACTGCATGCAGCCGAGGTTGATACTGAGGACCCCTGCTGGTCGCTCCTAGTCGTCGTCGACCACTATGTCCGCCCCCATGAATCGCACGTGGGTGAGGGCGCCAAACGAAGCGACTCCTGGTGGTCTTCCTCCTCCTCCGTCAGCCACGATGGCGCCGTCCTGGATTCGCACGTGGTCGGACCTCGTGGGTACTGCGACGCCGAAGGAGATTGTCTCCGCTCTGGAGGGTCACAGGCTGCACTGCCGTTTTTGGGCTTTGACCTGCAAACTTTAGCATAGTGGCCCTTTTTACCACACTGGCTGCAGATCGCCGTTTTTGCAGGACACTGCTGCCGTGAATGCTTGGCTCCGCCGCAAAAATAGCATCGCTGGCCGCCTGGAGCTGCCGCCGTCGTCGGATCGATATGGGAGCGCGAGCCCGTGGGGCGAGGAGGGATTTGTGCTTGCTCTTGCCACGTTGTCTCCACGTGGTCTTCGGGGTACAGAGCCAAGCTTTTCGACGCTGCCTCCAGCATCTCAGCCTTCTCCATCGCTTGGGTCAAGTTGAGGTTCCCTTTCTCTAATAACTTAAGCCGGATGTACGAGGACCCTACCCCTGCTACGAACGCATCTCGGGCGAGGTCGTACATATATTGCTCTGCTGACACATCTTTACAGTCGCAACCCCTGGCAAGCTGCAAGAGCTCATTGGCGTAGTCCTCCATGGTTTCGCCCGACTGCCGACGTCGTGTAGCGAGGAGGTAACGAGCGTGGATCTCGTTGGGTGGTCTCGTGTATCGTTTCTTCAAGAGCTCGATGGCCCTCGGGTAAGTGGTGGCCGCACGAATCGCAAGATAAATCGTGTCGCTTACCCTCGCGTGGAGGACCTGGAGTTTGTCGTCGTCTGTAGTAACAGCTGCAGAGGCTGCCAGGTAGTCTTCGAAACACTTCCACCAGTGGTCGAAGGTGTTAGCGGCACCGACCGCACGTGGGTCCAGCGCCAGACGCTCTGGTTTTAATATTTGTTCCATACTCCCTTTTTACTGTTGAGAGTTTTATGTTTGCTAATAAAATTGATGCGCGACAATCAAGCACGTGGAACAAGGCTTCAGCTATTGAAGGCTTTTATTAGCAAACAATGGAACTAACTAACACGAGTACACCAGTTCAGACTGGAGGGGTCCCGCCGGAGCAGAGGGTCTTATACCTCTCCCCAGGAGGCGGGGCCCGACCGGGATGTGCCATAACAACATCTACCACAGGTAAACACCCTAACCCAACAACATTATACAACCCCCACAGTGGCAACCCCCTAACCCAACAGTAACATAGGAATAACCCACAGTGGTAACCAACGATGGTTCACCACACTAAGGCAACCAGTTCCTTCAGGGCAGTTCAATATATGTTGGGTCTTCCTGTGAGAGGAGAAAAGGTGTTTGTATGGAGGAGGTGCTGGCCGAGCGGTATTATCACTAGACTGTTAACCCAGAAACTCAGCTAGTGTTCTGAAGACCTGGCTTCAAATCCCGCCACGGCAGATGGTGGAATTTGAAGCCAGGTCTTCAGAACACTAGCTGAAGAATCAGCTGATGACCATGAAGCCATTGACGGAAAAACCCATCTGGTTCACTAATGTTCTTTAGGGAGGGCAATCAGCTGTCCTGACCCAGTCTGGCCTACATGTGACTCCAGAGCCACAGCAATGTGGTTGACTCTCAACTGCCCTTGGGCAACTAGGGCTGGGCAATAAATGCTGGCCAGTCAGCGACGCCCATGTCCCACAAATGGATTTTAAAAAGTGTACATTTTTAACAAGCCTGTACAAACAAGGAAGTGTTTATTTTGCCGGAATGATGCAGAAAGTTTGTCAGCTTTATTTTCAATTCTAAACTAGTATTAGAAAACAATTACAAGTGTTTGAGCAGCAGGTTGCTTTTTGTAAGCAGGTGACTGCATTTTTAAAAATTTCTCTTTGGCAGCCCTTCCCATCCATTCACCCGAGGGGTACAGGCCTTAGTCCGTCTCCAAAAATAACATATTTCCAAATAAATTCCTAAACACTTTGGGCTAGATTATTTGAGCCAAAGTGTGAGATCCTGCATGACTTATGTTCAGTGACCAGGGACAGAAACAGAATCGAAAACCTCTCGAGTGAAAGCCCAATATGAAGCCCCCTTTTCTTGCATTATGTCTGTGCCTGGCTGCTTATTCTCAGCCGGGGGGGGAGGGGGGGGGGGGGCGGAGGGGAGGGGGGAGACCGCAATTAACTCAGCCTCACTTGACTGGAGAGTGGGGAAAATCAGCTAATTTTCTCAGTCAGGAATTTTAACCTCATCCAACAGTTTGGAAACTAACCAGACCGACTGCAACGCTGCTTTCATACCATTCAGAATTTACTCTAATGAATTCATCTGGTGACCATTCATTGAAACATGCATGGGTGGGGAGTTTGGGTCAGATCGATGTTAAGATCTAGCTGTGACTCCTTTCTCTCCCCATGTGCCCAATCTTGCAAATTACCTTTGATCAAGGCTCACAATAGCTTGAATTTGTCTTGAGCATGGCACTGTGCACTTGGACTGCAGTATCAAGCAGACATCATACCAACGTTGTTATCCCTGCCCTTTTAATATTAAAAGTAACTGTAGGAGTGTTCATGCCACAAATAAAGGGTGTTAAAATGTTGGTTTGCCACGCTTGATGTCAAATGCAATCCTTGTCTTTTCTGTATAAAACAAAAGAGGTAAATGGGCCCACTTTCCATCAAAACTATCTTGAAATATAAAACGGATCAGTTCCCACATCACAATTGGTGACAAGTATAGCTATTAATGAATTGTAGAGAAGAGAACAAGTGAATCTCTACAGGGGAAGGTCATCGCAATGTATCTTTGTACATCAGTGGTTTTCAACCAGTGTGCAATTGTGCCGCAGCTGTGGCTGTGGGGCAGTCTCTGAGCCCCGATTTTATTTTTTTTGTGCGGATAAAGAACAGTTTGAACTTTTATTAGGGTGCATCTTGTCAATTCTTCTCCAGATCAAAAGGCTCTGTGCACACCAGTAACTCACTAATCCAGTAAGTTGCTATTCACTCAACTTAGCGTATGGCTCTGATCCATTGAATTTCAATTGTATGTTGCAAACCTCCCTAGTAAGACCATAACCATAGTAAATGCAAGTAAGTGTGACATTCGTGAGCAATCAATTCAGCTTAAAAATAGTGGGTGTGCTGTGGAATTGTTTGTCTCATTGAAGTGTGCCGTGTTACTGAAAAGGTTGGGAACCACTGTTCTAGTGCATGAGTTACAAAACGTTAGTAGGCAGGTACAGCACGTAATTAAGAAGGTTTATGGTCCTTTATTATGAGAGAAATTGAACATAACAATAAGGATGTTAAGCTTCAGTTGTACAGGACATTGGTGAGACCACATCTTGGAATACTTTATGCAGTTTAGGTCTCCTCACTTAAGGAAGGATGAAATACATTAGAGACAGTTCAGATGAGGTTTGCTAGATTGATACCACAAGGGGGTGGAAGTGAGGTAATTGAATATTTTTAAGGTGGAGGTAGATAGATTCTTGTTAGGTAAGGGAATTAAAGGTTATCGGGGGAGTAGAGCAGAATGTGTAATTTGAGTCACAGAAAAATCAGCCATGATCTTATTAAGTGGCAGAGCAGGTTTGAGGGGCTGAAAGGACTGCTTCTGCTCCTATTTAGTATGTTTGTATATTCGTACATTTGCATTAACAAACGCTGAAACCATCATGGTGGGCCAGATGGCGGTGGAGCCAAACCTGGGGGAGGGGATAGAACGGAAGGGAAGGAGGGACTCTGAATCGGGGAGCAAGGGCTGATATGGGGTCGGGGGTAATGGGGGAGCCCCCTGGACATTGCCAGCCTGGCCCCTGGCACTGCCAAGGGGTAAAGTGGCAATGCCCAGGGGGATCTTGGCACTGCCCACCGGGCATTCGGCAGTGCCAAGGGGGCAGTGCCAGAGGGGGGCAGGGCCTATAGTGGGCTGGGTTAATCTCGGCGCTGACAGATCGTCGCATGCACAGTGGCTCGCTCAGTACTATGCTGCTGGTCTCTCCAGTGGGACTAGTCCCCTTCCACTGACTTTCAGTGTGATTCATGCTAGAGCACTCTGCAATGCACAGAGTGTGGGAGATTCATTTTGAAAATCCAGCTGACAAAATCAGCTGGATTTACTCCAGTTTTTACGCAAATTTGACACTTAAATTTTTTTGGGAGAATCCCACCCTAAGTTTTTGTTTTATTTTCTGAGCGAAATTAAAATTCCTGTATAAAAATGTGTCCTGGCATTCTTCCCATCGGCAGTTAGGGTTGGGGCTAGACTCTGTGCACATCTCTTCTAACGCACGGCATCTCCACATCACATCTCTTCTAACATCAAGTTTGTCATTGACAGGCCTGTGGGATTTTTCTTTCTCCTGCTCCCCTGTTATATCCATGTGGGCGGCACAGTGGTCAGCACTGCTGCCTCACAGTGCCCGGGATCCAGATTCCATTCCCGGCTTGGGTCACTGTCTGTGTGGAGTTTGCACATTCTCCCCGTGTCTGCGTGGATTTCCTCCTGGTGCTCCGGTTTCCTCCCACAGTCCAAAAGATGTGCTGGTTAGGTGCATTGGCCATGCTAAATTCTCCTCGGTGTACCCGAACAGGCGCAGGAATGTTATAACTAGGGGATTTTCACAGTAACTTCATTGCAGTGTTAATGTAAGCCTACTTGTGACAATAATAAGTAACCTTTAAAAAAAGCTTTACTTTCTTTGGGTCTGACCGATTTTTGGAAGGCTTCCAAAATCTCTCTTTGTTTGAGAGTTCAGGAACTGATGAGCGTTAAATGTTTTCACAACTTCAAATGCTATAATTAGATGCTGTAATATAAGTTATAAGTGCAATGGTTGATCATGGACTCTGCCCTGAACAGATAAATTGGCCATTACATTGATCAGCATTGTAAAAGTGTGTGCTTTTCCCATTTGGAAAAATGCTGTTATGTTTTCAAAACACAAGAAAACATGACTTGGGAGTTCTAGTGTAAAAATCTGAGGTGATTTAAATGCCCAAACTACTTTAAATTTGAACAGAAAAATGATTAGCAGCTGGTCACCTGCTCCTGGACTTATTTGATCGACATGCCATCTTGTAGCTTATAAAAACAACCTTGTTATCTGTTTTTCCAGTTTCAAGAGGTTCCAGTGCCTGCAGTTGCAAGGGTTTTGACATCTGAGCCCATTATGAATGCTTGGCTGAGTATCAGATGCTTCAGAAACACTTATCTTAGTGAGGGGTGAGAGTAAGAGGATTAAGAGAAATGTGGAAATCCTGGCCTATGTCCCAGAGATGTAAGGCCAGTCTTCTAACTAGCCACCTCAGCACATGTACTTCTCTGGCACTACTTCAAGCCTGCCTAGGGAGAGTGTAAACCTGAACCCTAGTCACCCATATCTTTCAGAGACAATGGGGTGAATTTTCCCATTCCACCCACATTGGGGATCATGTATTATTGACATGGCAGGAAGTTGGCTACTGAGCATTGTGCATAGTGGATACTGGATGAGTGACTACGGAAGATACATGGAGATATGGAGAGACATAGGGGTATGAGAGAATATGGGGGTGGGTGGGAGGAATGAGGTGGATGACAAATGAGGGATAGGGTGCATTAAAGTGATGTGGAAATGTGGGCTGATGCCCCAGCAAACAGAGATGGGCCTCCTATCCAGCCTGCTTCAGGAGCCACAGTCTTCTGACCCAGCCTCAGGAGTCAGGAAACCTGAACCCTGTCCATCCATGTCTCCTGGAGATAAAGATATGAGGAATATGGGAAGAGGTAACAGATTCGGCTTTCCAAAGTTGATAAACAGCTTGACTTGCATTTCCTGAGCCCAACATAAAAATCCAAGCCCCAGTCTCAACATTGGATCAAGCAAAGGCACTGAGCAAAGGTCTCTGTCCCCTTCTTTGGAATGCTTCGTAAGATGTGAGCCAATTTCTACAACATAATGAAATCCAGCTGTACTCTTTTGCCTTCCATTTATATTCCTGTTTTAATTAAAATTGATCCAGCTTTCAGTCAAAATATTAACATTACAACCACCACCAACAGAATACAATAATCACATATATTAGAATACAATTATATGGAATATATGTTAATCTGCGTAATATAATGCAGAGTACAGTCTCTTAAGCAAAATGACACAATGTTTCAACATCAGTACGTTTAGCCAGGTGCAATTCCTGTTTATTAACCTGGCTAAACTCATCTTATACTTGCAATAGTATACTTGCAAAAGATACAATAGTATCTTACAAAAGTCACAGTGAAAATAATTTAAACTGTTCACTTCTATCTTGCATAATTGAACATACAATATTCAACTCTAAAACCAATACTATTTCCTAAAGGTACATACTATTTCTAAGATGCATTTTCAAATAGTGCATAAAAGGAGAAATTAGAAACAAAACACTTCAAAATCTGAGTTCATGTATTCATTGTATATTCTGTGCCATTGTTACAATTGCTAATCCATAAAATCACCATAGAGAAATTGGTTTTAGTAAAATATATCCAACACAATCATTAAAATTAAAATCCAAAAAAGGTACAAGAAAAACACATCTAAAATAATCATTAATGAAAATGATCTCTGACAAAGGCTGTTGCTAATCATTAACAAGAATATTCATTTGTAGACACACAGGATTTTTAAAAGTAGAAACCCAGCAAATAGTCACCACATTGGGTGACACAAAATATTCTATTATCTTTCACAACCTCTGGTTGTCCCAGAGCACTTCACAGCCAATGAAATACTTTCGAAGTGTAGTCAGTGTCGTAATCTTGCCCTGGCTCATCTGTTTTGCTCTCTTATTGATCGGTATGTTTGTATTTGCTGTTTTGCCGCTCCCAAGATATCACAGGCTGTGTGAGTGGTGGAGGCAGGAAGGGAGAGAGATTATCTAGGCATCATGCTCCCATGAGTGAGGCAGGCTTGATGCATTTCTTACTATTCAATTCATTTACAGGATATGACAAAGGCAGCATTTATTGCTCATTCCTAATTGTCCCTGAGAAGATGGTGGTGAGTTAACTTTTGGAAACCTTGCAGTTCATGTGGATTTTTTAAAATGTGGTAATTTTGACACAACGGAGTGGCTTATTACACCACAAGAGCTAACCATCTTCCTGTGTACCTGGAATCACATGTAGGCCACAGTAGATATACAGCAAGTTTTCTTCCTTAGTTGGGTTTTTACAATAGTCTAGTTGTTTCATAGTTAACATTACCGATTCAAGCTTTTTATTTCCAGATTTATTTAATCAACTGAATTCTAATTCCCTACCTGCCATTGTGGGATTTGAACTCATTACTACACTATTAGTCCCATAACAGAACCACTCTGTTATCATTTCCATTATCATTTTGTACCCATAATATTTTTCATGTTCTAATGTATTTAACCTTTTGTGAAACCAGTTCTGTACAGTAAGGTGCTTTTATAAGTTTTTTAAAAATTATAATCGCGAGATTTAGGTTCAATTTCCAGATTTGTATTGTTTTCCAGTTTAGAATTAACCAGCAGCCTATTTTGAACCCAAATGCACATTATTAAATGAAAAACACACATTTCTGTAGACATTGACTGTATTCAGCCATGAAAAAAATATTTACTATTATGCTAGGGCTCAAAGCAAGAACACTTAATAAAATACCTGTAAAAAATAATCTGCAAACAAAATAAATGAAAAGGTCAACTTTCCTCAATGTGCCCCCATATTCAGACATTGGCTGGATAGTGATATTTCAGAAAATTCATCGTTAGATATTTGAACAATTAGGCAAGATTTTCACATGAGGGATTAAGCAACAGTATCAATGTAGCCTTTATTGGCAGACCATGGAATTGTCCAATGTACTTTGGAAACTGTGGAAGCAGTGAAGATGCATTGACAGTATCCTTGCAATCTGATGTGCTGCTTCAAGACGTCGTAAATTTGTACTTTTCACATGATTTCACTGCACTCTCCATTCCCATATTCGGAAGCTATTCAAGGTTAGTAGCACAGTGCATTGGAATTCCAGTGTGCCATGATTATAATTGATTCATACTGCCAATTATAAGATATAATGCCAATATCTCATATGTAAGTAGAATATCCTGTGGAGTAACATGATTCAGCATCAATGCTGAGTAACATTCCAGGATCCTATAAGGCCAAAACAGGGCAAAAAAAAGAATCAGGGAACAATTAAGAGTCAAGTATCACAGTGCATGGTTGGACACCTAAGTTACTCTGCAAGAGCCACAATTCTGAAGTCTGAGAATGGGTCTAAGTTTATTTGATTTCACAATCAGGTCAATGCAGTTCCAATTTTGAACTGAAAATATGGGGATAGAGCAGGAAATTCAAGTAGGTGTGAGAGTTCAGCCATGATCTTATTGAATGATGGAGCCGGCTTAGGGATTTATGGCCTACTCCTGCTCCTAGTTCTCTCAGGTCTCAAATGGGGAAGGATGGTAATAAGGGCCCAAATTTCAGTCAAGAGCCTTACCACCCATTAGCTTTGCTAAGCCAATGATGTCTGCACTGACTCGAATATATTCATGAATGGATATGTCTGTACCTCCTGTCTATAGGGCCTTCACCTGTTTGTGGCAAAAACACTTAACAGTTCACCTGAAAATCACAATGGGCAGTTCTCCAGCAGTAAGTCAACAAGTTTCTTCTTGCCCCCAATTTTTATCCAACCATTACCTGATATATAGACTCAGAATGCTTATTTTGTTATTGTACTGACCTTCTGTTGGCAAATACCCCATAATCAGGTGTTCACTGCGAATTTGAAGTGGAACTGAGCAGTAGCTTCTAAAAATAAACAAAATTGACTGTCATCAAATGAAACTATTTATTCATTCATCTTATGGTACTTTTAAATTATTTTTCTTATTTCTCAAAATATACCAGAATAATTCAAAGTGAAGTTGTGAACCTTTTTAAACAGCACCTTGTTATTCAGTTTACTCAAAATGAATCACATTCTGTCTAAGATAATATTCCTACAACTGCGACTGTACTTTAGAAGTACTTCATTGACTACAAGATGTTTAGGCATTCTGAGGTCATAAAAGGGGCCATATCAATGCAAGTCTTTCTTAATTGGAAATAACTAAACTCAGCATGTTAGGTGAAGGCATAAGGATAGGTATCAGCTGGACATTATTCAGGCCTGGACTCATAAGTGGCAAGTAGTATTTACGCTACACAAGTGACAGCCAATGACCATCTCCAATAAGATAAAGTCCAATCATCACTTGTGAAAGGTTTGCCTCTAACGTTTGAACTATGCCACCTAGTCCTAGCTTCTCCAATCAGTAGGATAAAAGCAAAATACAGTGGATGCTGGAGATCTGAAACAAAAACGGAAAGTGTTGGAAAAACTCAGTAACTTTTCTTCCAAAGAAAGGTCATATTGGAATTGGAACATTAACCTTGCTGCTCTCTGCCACCCCAGCTGAGTATTTCCAGTGCTTGCTCTTTTTATTTACATCAACCTGCAGGAGTAGCTTCTCTCTATCCATTTTACCAGTTCCCCTTAACAATGTGAGTAGTTTGATCAAATTGTCCCTTAAATTTCTAAATTCCACGGAATACAACCTTAGTTTGTGTAATCTCATCTTGTAAGATAAACCATGGGGGGAGTTTTCTGGCAGTGCATACCGACGGAATTTTCTGGTCCAAATGCAATGAATGGAGATTTGGCTGAGCGCCAAGTTCTCCATCCTCGGCTTGCAGCGGTCAGTAAGATTGCGCCCATGTTGTCCAAGTATCATTCTAGTAAACCTACACTGTAATTCCTCAATTGCTCCAAGGTCAATATATCCTTCCTGAGGTGTAGTGCCCCGATTTGCTCTCAGTATTCCAGGTATAATCTGACCATGTGTTAGATAGCAACCAAGGTCCCAAAGAAGCGATTTAGAATTACTAATGGGACCCTGACTCAAGTTGGGGGGAAGAGTTACTATGCATTTCACGTTCGTATGGCATATCAACAGCTGATAGGAAGTCAGAGAGGACAGAAAGCAAATATATCAATGAACCCCAATTATCAAACATTATGATGAAAAATTTGGTGATGCACCATTGTACTTAATCTTTCCAACAGTCATGGTTATCTGATCGAGTATGTTCTGTGAGGTGTATGGAATTTAAGAGGAGAGGTTGTCTTCTACCTCAGATATATGGTAATAAAATTAGAATGTGAAGAGCTACATTCTGACGGAAACTGAAAACAAACTTACCGACTTTTGTGAATGTTCTGACGACCATGAAAACCTCTGTATTAAGGCCTCTTGTACCTAATGGAATAATCAGAACAAAAAACATTTAAGTGATGTGAAAAGCAGATGAAGTTGGGGGAATCTAATGATTGCAACTTACCTTACTGTCAGAAACTACGCCAAAAACCAAGATGAACAATCCCTGAAAAAAAAGAGAAGTATCAATAAACCGATAAACTAACTTCTTGACTATTTAAGTATATTCAAATTGAGACTTGAGTATCGGAATAGGGATGTTTAACTCCAATTGTATAGGGCATTGGTGAAGTCACACCTGGAGTATTGTGTGCAGTTTTGGTATCCTTATCTGAGGAAAGATGTTCTTGCGATAGAGGGAGTGCAGCGAAGGCTTACCAGGCTGATTCCTGGGATGGTAGGATTGTCATATGAGGAGAGGTTAAGTCAGTTGGGATTATATTCATTGGAATGTCGAAAAATGAGAGGGGATTGCATAGAAACTTATAAAATTCTAACAGGATTACACAAGGTAGATTCAGAAAGAATGTTCCCAATGGTGGGAGAGTCCAGAACCAGGGGTTATAATTTGAGGATAAGGGGTAAATTTTTTATCTGAGGCAAGGAGAAATTTCTTCACCCAGAGAGTGGTGAATCTGTGGAATTCATTACCACAGAAAGTAGTTGAGGTTAAAATGTTTTGTGATTTCAAGAAGGAATTTCGGCTAAAGGGATCAAGGGATTTGGGGGGGCGAGGAGAGGCAGGATCTGTGTATTGAATTTGATAATCAACCATGATCATAATCAATGGTAGAGCAGGTTCAAAGTGCCAAATGGCCTACACATGCTTCTATTTTCTGTGTATGTTTCTAACTAATTGCACAGATCATGATCAATGATCAATTGTTTGTGCGTTTTACTCTGACATGACATTTTCACAAACTTTTCCATTTTGGGATGATAAATTTGGTTCCTCTTTTATCCTGTTATATTTTCCCCCACTCCCATTGTTTACAACTTCCCTTGATTATAGCTTTTTTACTTGTCCATGTACTGTATGTCATATTATAACTTATTAGCTGAAAAGTGTTCCCAATCTACATACTTTTCCAATCTGATACGGGAGGTACTTTACTTACCATTGGAAGACTATTATCAGGGGTTGCCAGAGCATCAGTCAGACACCATAATAAAATTCTAGTTGGTGCTTTACTTCTCTCTACCTCTCTCTCCTCCTTAGAGCCATTGATTAAAATTCAATTTCTATGGCCAGGCTTAATATCTCATGTATCTAATATCTCACTATATATCTTGGCATAAAATTTGGTTTATGTGCCTTGAAGCATTTTGGAATGCTTTGCTATGTTAAAAATGTGTCATTGCCAATTTCACAAAAAAACACCCTCCCTGATCTGTTACAGTATCTGAAGATCAGATTCCAGCTCAATTATTCTGAGCCAAAGTTCCTCAAGCCGCAAACACTTACTTCAGATGTGCTTGCCCTGAATCCAATGGGGGATTCATATGCTTCCACATGTTGCATCCTCGACACATCACCTGTCCTGCCATACCTACGAGCTTTAATTAATGACTTAATTATTTTATTCAATTATTTATTTTCTTTTAGATACTTATTAATCTCACAAATTCCAGTAACATAGAGTCACAAAGGTTTACAGCATGGAAACAGGCCCTTCGGCCCAACTTGTCCATGCCACTTCTTTTTTAAACCCCTAAGCTAGTCCCAATTGCCCGCATTTGGCCCATATCCCTCGATACCCATCTTACCCATGTAACTGTCTTAACGCTTTTTAAAAGACAAAGTTGTACCTGCCTCTACTACTACCTCTGGCAGCTTGTTCCAGACACTCACCACCCTCTGTGTGAAAAAATTGCTCCTCTGGACACTTTTTGAATCTCTCCCCTCTCATCTTAAATCTATGCCCTTTAGTTTTAGACACCCCTACCTTTGGGAAAAGATATTGACTATCTAGCTGATCTATGCCCCTCATTATTTTATAGACCTCTATAAGATCACCCCTAAGCCTACGCTCCAAGAAAAAAGTCCCTGTCTATCTAGCCTCTCCTTACAACTCAAACCATCAAGTCCTGGTAGCATCCTAGTAAATCTTTTCTGCACTCTTTCTAGTTTAATAATATCCTTTCTATAATAGGGTGACCAGAACTGTCCACAGTATTCCACGTGTAGTCTTGTACGACTTCAACAAGATGTCCCAACTCCTGTGTTCAATGTTATTAAATATTAAACCTTTGGAAAATAGACCTTGACCACTTACTGGATATTAACCAACAGTTCACTTCCTCCCCTATAGTAGGGCAGAAACCAATTCCTAGAGAGTGAAAATTCAGCATAGTCTTGGGCAATACTGAATTTTCCACTTCAAGTATATTGATTGCAAGAATGCCATGGAAAAAGAAAACTGGGGCAGATTCTTGTGCTCTTACTGGTGGCAAGTTTGGAGGCAGGAAATGCATGTACTTAGCTGAGATGATGGCATTATCAGAACCTTCCCAGCTTACTGGCTCCCCTTACAGTAAGTGCCATCACTGATATTAACCCAGCTGCAGGCAGACCTGTCACCATGCAGTGTGCACAACAGGAGAACCTGTGTGGGCTTCTTGTCAACGCCAGAGGTGTCCTTCAATCAAAGGCACTCAGTGCCTGATCAAAAGACTTGACATCGGGAAGGGAGGGCATGCTGAGATTCCCCCCCACCACTGATGTCCTTGCTGCTGACCCCCTACAGCCCTCTCGCCATGACCTTCACCTCCAAAAATCGTCCTCACTCCCTGTAGCATGGGTTCCTCCACAATCTTTGGAGTCCAATAGATGTTGTTTCTGCAGCAGACACAGCCTCTCCTGAGGCACTGTTAAGCACAAGAGATTGGCCAGCAGCTCTTGATAGGCAATACTTCCCTGGGGTCTTGATTCCAGGGGACGACCTGTCCCTGATCTTGCGCTTGCCTGATTAGCTTGTGATTTTGGGCCTTCCAGAAAAGAGGCAGTGCAGGTATCACTGGCTCTGCAGTTGGCAGGCAGGACTCCTGACGCCTCAAAAAGATTCTGTCCTTATTCTCATCCTATAGCTGGGAGGCACTAATCCTGTGTGCTGTTTTTATAGCTTGAGGGACAGCATGTATGCAATTCAAAATCTATTTATCTTGTTATTGAGCTTTTTCACCATTTGCTCCTAGGTTCGCATCATCATCATGTTGACCTGTTCTTCTACTTTTTAATCAGAGTTTGAGCTGCCACCTTTACTGGAGCATCAATGTCGCACCCACTCTCCCCCCCCCCACCCCCCCCAAAGTCCCCCACAAGAATAAAAGAACAATCATAAGGCTTCCATTACTGAATAGTAGATATTTGCTCTTGCCCTTTCCAGCCATGGCCCAACAGAGCACCGATCTGTGCAAAACACATCCTATGTTCAGTGTTGGTACTTCCTTGTGTCGTGGGCATGTGCAAGCTTAACTATGTAAATACTGCAAAACTGGGACTCTAATAATGGGTCTTTGCTTACTTCTTTGTAGAGCTAAGTGTGCAGAGGACACTGAAAGTCTGCAGAGGGATATAGATAGTTTTAATGTGTGGGCAAGGGTCTGGCAGATGGAGTACAATGTTGGTAAATGTCAGGTCATCCATTTTGTCAGGGATAACAGCAAAATGGACTATTATTTAAATGGCAAAATGTTGCAGCATGTTGCTGTGCAGCGGGACCTGGGTGTCCTTGTACAGGAATCTCAAGGAGTTGGTTTGCAGGTAATTAAGAAGTCAAATGGAATTTTGTCCTTCATTGCTAGAGGGATGGAGTTTAAAAACAGCGAGGTTATGTTGCAGCTGTCTAAGGTGCTGGTGAGGCCACACCTGGAGTACTGTGTACAGTTTTGGTCTCCTTACTTGAGAAAGGATATACTGGTACTGGAGGGGGTGCAGAGGTGATTCACCCGGTTGATTCTGGAGTTGAGAGGGTTGGCTTATGAGAAGAGACTGAGTAGACTGGGACTATACTCATTGGAATTCAGAAGAATAAATGGAGATCTTATAGAAACATATGAAATTATGAAGGGAATAGATAAGATAGAAGCAGAGAGATTGTTTCTATTGGAGGGTGAAACTAGAACTAGGGGGCACAGCCTCAAAATAAGGGGGAGCAGATTTAAGACTGAGTTGAGGAGGAACTTCTTCACACAAAGGGTTGTGAATCTATGGAATTCCTTGCCCAGTGAAGCAGGTGAAGTTGCCTCATTGAATGTTTTTAAGACTAAGATACATAGATTTTTGAACTGTAAAGGAATTAAGGGTTATGATGAGCAGACGGGTAAGTGGAACTGAATCCATGAAAAGATCAGCCATGATCTTATTGAATGGCAGAACAGGTTTGAGGGGCCAGATTGCCTACTCCTGCGCCTAGTTCTTAAGCTCTTACACTGCTGTTGACCTGCTCTTGTTGAAGTATTGCCCCAGCCTCATTACATATTATACCGTTACAACATGTTTAGTAAATGATATTTTTACATGTGTAACATCCATAAAACCAACTAGCAAAATAAAAAAATTACAGGCATTATATAGTACATACCTGGAGTCCATTGAGAATATCAAATACATAACGCATGACAATAGAGGTATCTGCCTTCAGAAATGCATACCCAAGTGCCCAACAGAGTCCTAGGATTGAGGTTAGGATAGCAGTGCCTCTCGCAATTTGTTTGACCGTATTTTTGATATTTGCATGACTGTTCTGTTTCTCCCCGATGGTTGGTCGCAGCATCTTAAATATGGCCACAATTGTAATGAAGATGTTGATTGTGACAATGGCCAGTTGCGGAACATTGAAAGAAAGTAAAATGTAGAGCTCCTCTGTGTTCATCCAGCATTTATCTTGTTTTAGGTAATGTTTTCTGAAGTAGCCAATTGTGAAAATACTGGCAGAAATTATCAATGGACACAGGTAGCCCAGGGTCAGTGAGATAATCACCATAGCTGCTTTACTGAGGTTTTTGAAAAGAAAAATCAAATGATAAAGGAGCAGCAGGCCTAGAATGAACATCCAGAAAAACAAGGCGAGATACAAAAAATGAATGAAGAAAACAATCACCATGCAGAATTTTGTATCTGGCTTCAGATATTGAGCTACAGTGAAGGATATATTAGCAGTCAGTAGAAATAGAATAATATTCAGCATTATTACATGACGGGCTAGTGAGGTCCTATTTTTGGTCACATGTTTCCATACAATTGCTTCTAGAATAAGGCTGATTACCAAACACCCTACAGATATCCCAATTGTAATCTTAGTTATTAAGGTCAACTCATGGCTTTTTGTAGCAAAGCGAGACATCAGTAAAGAAAAGGATGTCAGGTGGGTGCACTTGCAGATAATATTACGCCCATTTATTTCAAATCGGCATCCCATAGAATCCCAATCTCCGGTACCGTTAAGATTATAGTTCCAAAAAACACACTGAGAACTAGTAGGATCAAGTGTGGTGTTCAGTGGCAAGAAATTAATCTGAATAGGAATTGAACTGCTTTCTGCAGATGTTGTCACAATAAGGCCATTCACTCTGGAGTCTTCTGTGTTGCTTGATTGGTCAAGGATGTCAATTAATGTTGCAGATGCAATGCTCATAATGAGGGAGTTATCTGGAAGTGTTGTCAATACCTCTTGATCAACGGTCACAGTGCTGTTTAACGATATATTTCTGACTTTTAAGTCATTGAAATCCACCAAATAACTCTGGTTAGAATTGGACTGAACCTTAATACCCTTCAGTTGAATATTTGGTTTTACGATATTGAAAGTGTTTTCAGTCGGAGAAAATAACCTGGTAAATGATTCTACGGACTTTAGTAATTGAGAGCTAGAGGTTTCTGCTTTTGCTGTTTTCCAGACTGATACAGTAGATTCGTCAACTATAGCATTTACTGTTACAAAGAAATCCTGAAAAAATAAGACAGATTCATTAGATGCTTCATTAATTTATTTGGAATAATAAATAGAGAGAAGTAGTTGAGAAAGACAGCTCTTAAAATAGAAAGCCTAAACAGTGTCCATCCCACACCACCCTCACCTGCCTGGCTGAACCTATTCTCACTTGAAACAAATTCTCCTGTATCTCCACTCACTTCTTCCAAATAAAACCTGTTGCTATGGGTAGTCACATGGGTCTTATCAATACCTTATTTTGTGAGATGTGTGAAACATTCCTTGTTCCAGTCCTATATGGACCCCTTCCTCACTGCTTTTTCAGTCACATTGATACCCTTATATCAGTGCTGCTTCCTGCTCTCACCATGAAATGGAAAATTTCATCAAATTTGCTATTAATTTCTACTGTTCTGTCACCTTTACATGGTCCATATTCAACTTTCCCTTCTCTGTCTCCATTTTTGAGGAACATGTTATCAACAAATGTACACTCTAAGGCCACTAACTTCCACAACCACCTTAATTACCCTTCTTCACACCCTTCTTCCTGTGAAGGCACTGTTTAATTTTCCAAATTCTCCATCTTTATCATGCCTGTTCTGATGATGAAACCTCCCGGTGCAAATTATCTTTCTTCCTTTTGTCTCAACTGTGGATCACATCCAACTCTCCCCCCCCCCCCCCCCCCCCCCCGCCATGCCCCCCCCCCAAAACCAATGGTTGTCAGGGCCCAAAACCAGGCCTGCCTTATCTCCCTCACTTCTACTCTCACTCATTCCCAGAGCCATGGTAGTTTTCCTCTTCTTTCCATTTTCCACCCAATCAGACTCCTGAATTACGAGATCACTCTCCACCCTTTTCACCACCTCCAGTGAACATCAAACATATTTTCTCCCCCTACTCTACCCTTTCAGCATTGCATGGGAACATTCCTTCCAATACCTCTTGGTCCATTCTTCAATCGCTCCTAACACACCCACACCTTCCTACTGCACCTTTCCACGCAAATGCAGGAGATGCAATTCCTGCCTTTTCACCTGCTCTCTCCTCACCATTAAAGTTTCCAAACACTCCTTACAGGTGATTTATGTGTAATTCTTACCATTTAGTATGTGATGATTAATGGACTTCTGTTAACTAAAGTAGATAAAGCTAATTTTCAGTCAAAAACAGAATGTTTTGCAGTAATTTGTTTTAAATTTTAAATTTTAAGTGATACTAGTTAATAAGCTGGACAGATGATCTATGAGTTCTTGATGCTCTTGTAAATGTGAGTGCAGGCTGAGTTTCCTTGGTTACCCTGGTGGGAGTCTGACAGAATCACTCAGAGAAAGGCCTGAGCTTTATCCCCGATCTCAACTGGGATTCCCTGTTTGCTCTTGAAATAATGGAAGAGCTCAGGCTGAAGGCAAGGGTTCCAATGCTGGAAATTCCTACTTCCCTGGTCTATGTGGGAATCACTCAAATATTTTTTAAAAATTCTAACACAAGCTTCCTTTGTAGGGAGATTGGAAGAGTCCATGAATCGTGTAAGACAGCGCATTCCTTCAAAGTTAGCAGCAACAGTGGAGCAGGTGGACCTCAGAGATGCAATGGTGCCGTCATCTGCTGGCTGTCATCCCGCTGACTTTGCAAATGCCAACGAAGTCAGCACTTGTAGGTATTTGTGGATGCAATCTCACTAACAGTGGGTGTTACAATGTAACCAATGATAACATTGGATCTGTTATAGTGTGACCAATGGTAACGAGCTGACTTAATATAAATAAGAACCTGTTGGGAATTGTTGAGAACTTGCAATGGCCCAGGGTGAGGCCTCAAGTGTTGAAGTAATGAAGTTTCTTTCTTAAATCTTTTTCTTTGATTTATAAGTTGGAATAAGTTTTGTTATATTTTATTGCCTACACCTGAAGAGTTCCTTCTGAAGGGTCAACAGTGGGAATTGTGCTCTGCAGGTTTTTGTGATCCAAGGGTTTTTCGTATACACTGATAATGAGGAGAAGCTTTAATGGAATGCTTGTATATTCTTGGTAAGCAAGGGGGTGATTGGTTATCGGGGTGGGCGGGATGCAGAACCAAGGTTACTATCAGACCAGCCGTGGTTTCATTAAAATTAAATGGTAGATCGGGCTTGAGGGGCCAAAGGGCCCACTCCTGCCCCTTGTTATACAAACATATGTATGAAATAAAAACTGAAAACGTAATGATGTGTGAGGGAACCATTCTCAGATTACTGTCCAAATGGTGAAGATTAAGAATGAAAATTTCCCGAAAAAATGATGTTTTAATGTATTTGTGTCATTAATCCTTTCCAATTGGCTTACAATTCTGCTTCATTGATGCTCTTTGAGTGGTAGAGGTAAATGCCTGTTGCAAGATTGAAAACTGGGAGGTGATTTTCCCAGCCGCTGCACTTCACTAGCAGCGCAGCAGGCTGGGAGATCAGCTCAGGCTGTTTTAACGGGCTCCCTGCTGGGGGCCACGGCCTTCACATATCTCCGGGGCATGGATTTCTGGAGTCATCAACTCCACGTCAGACATCCACCCCCCCCTACACCTCCCCCCCCTCCCCTCCCCCCCCACCCCCCCAACCCCCACCAGGGTGGTTCACTCCAGCAGGGATAACAACTCCCTATTGATGGGGAGCCCGCTGGAGTGAAGAGAGACCATGGAGGCACCTCAGGTGAATGGGGGCAAGGGGGTGCCCCTGGGAATTGCGAGCCTGGCCCCCTGGCAATGCCCATGAGGCACTTTGGCACTGCCCACTGGGCATTGGGCCGTGCCAAGGGGGCAGGAACAGAGGGATCTGGGGCCTATGGAGGGGGGAGGGGCAATGGGTGGGGGGGTCCCACTTTCAGTCTGCATTGGGATCAGTAGCAGAGGGAGGGAAAGGGCTGATCAGGGTGGGGGTGGTCGGGACTGCCAGGAGAGTGGTTGGGGAGATTGGGGTTTGCGGGGTGGGGGGGGTAAACATTGGGAAATGTCGGGGAGGCCAGCGATTGGGAGATGGGGGGGATCGGAGGGGCAGCATTACAGGGTCGCGGTCTGGCCAGTGATCTAGCTGGCCAGCGATCGGGAGGCCGTCAGTGCGGGGCTACTGTGCGTGCGCCGGTCTCTACTATGACAGATCAGTGTATGAGCAGTAGCTCGCTAAGCGCTATGCTGCTGGCCTCTTCAGCAGGAATAGGCCCCGCCCCCTGAATTTCATTGTGAATCTCCCTGAGGCACTCTGCAGTGCTCAGTGTGTGGGGGATTCCCGCTTAAAAAAAACAGCAGGAGTTACTCCCGTTTTTACGTGAATTTGGCACTTAGAATTTTTTTGGGAGAATTCCGGTCCTGATGTTTGGAGTGGTTGTTGGTATTTGACTTTAACTTCAGGAGTAAATTATAAAAGTAGATTTTGCATTGTTCATTTGATGCCTTGCGTTTCCTGAACTGATTTAGCACTTGTTGAAAGGAAGAAGATTGGCATTGATTTTGGGACTGGAACTGTTACCTGCTGTAAGTCTTCCAAGCCTAGAGCAGTATATTGCTTCCCTATTTATCATACAGCTATAGAGCACAATGCATTATTTGCTGGTGAGAAGCCTACACAGGACATGAAGCTACTTCAGTGGCTTCAAGGCTGAATTGCAGGTAACATTCCATGTTATGTGGAATGACAGTGGAGGGTCTCAGAAAGTTACTATTACACACCTTTGCCTCTCACTGTCAAAGGAAGTCAGCAGAAAGCAGGTGACCATGTTGGCAAGTACAAGAGGAGCATTAGATCTAATGTTGAAATAACAGAACCAATGGTCCTCCACAATATAATAATTGTAACTCTTTTCAATTAATTTGAACAATAATTGACATTATATTTGGGCATTTTGACTTTGATCAATACCTCATGATTATTTTTTTACCTGCATCACAGACTCATTAAGAGAAGTATTTGTCACTGATGCAAAGGTCTTGACGATGTCAACTGTGGCTACGAGGTTTCCAGGCGAAATAGTTTGCCCTTGTGAAATGTTGGCTAATTCCACAACCAGATTGCCAAGATTTTTTGTTAATTCTGAATTGTTCTGAATGAACTGGAGATAATAATATAAAAGATTTAGAAGGAAAAACAATGTTATTATATGGTTTGATAACCTCATAGTGAAAGCATCCCTAGGTAAGAGCAATCATAATATGATTGGAATTTACATTCAACTTGAGGGAGAGAAGAGTGGTCCAAGGCCTAAATAAGGTCAATTATAAGGACATGAAGACAGAGCTAGCTAAGGTAAACTGGGAAATTAGGTTAAGGGATGGGTCAGTAGAGATGCAATGGCAGATATTTAAGGAAATATTTCAGAATATTCAAAATATACATTCCAACGAGAAAGAAAGGCTCTAAGAGAAGGACATCCCATCCACGGCTAATGAAAGAAGTTAAAGATGGTATCAAAGTATAAGAAAAATATAATTTTGCAAAGATGAGTGGCAGGTCAAGAAGATTAGACAGAAAGAGCAAAGAATAACCAGAAGATTAATAAAGAGGGAGAAATTAAAGTACGAGAGAAAGCTTGCTTAAAGTGCAAAAACAGGTAAAAGAGTTCCTTAAAAAGTAAAGGAAGAAATAAAGTGAGTGCTTGTCCTCTAGAGAATGATTCTGGGCAATTAATAACAAAAAATAAAGAAAGAGCAAATGATCAATCTTCACTGTGGAATATACAAGTAACATCCCAGAAATAATTATGAATCAGGAGGTGAAGGAATGGAGAAGCTTAAAACAATTACAATCACCCAGGGAAAGGGTACAGAGAAAATTATTGGAACTAAAGGCTGACGAGTCCTCAGGTGTTGATGGACTTCATCCTGGTGCTTAGAAGAAGTGACTATTGAGATAGTAGATGCATTGGTTTTAATTTTCCAAAATTCTCTAGGTTCTGGAAAGGTCCCATCAGATTGCAAAATAGCGAATGTGACCTTTCTATTCAAGGAAGGAGGAAACTGAAAGTAGGATACTCCAGACCAGTTATCTTAACACCTGTCAGAGGGAAATTGCTAACAATTGGAATCTATTGCTAAGGAGGTTATAGCAAGGCATTTTGAAAATCTTGTTGAAATCAAGCGGATTCAACATGGTTTATGCAAGGGCAATCTTGTTTGACTAATTTATTGGCGTTCTTTGAGATGCAACAAGTAACGTGGATAAAGGGGATTCTGTGGATGTGCTGTTCTTACATTTCCATAACGCATTTGATGAGGTGCCACAAAGGTTATTACACAAAATAAGTGCTCATGGTGTAGGGGGGGTAACGGATTTGCATGAATATGAGAATAGCTAGCGAACAGAGCAGGCATAAAAGGGTCAGTTTTGGATGGGCAAGATGTGATGAGTGGAGGGAACAGAGCTTTGACCTCAGCTGTTTACAATTTATATCAATGACTAGGATGATGGTTGCTAAATTTTCTGATGGCATAAAGACAGATACAAGAGTAAGTTGTGACAAGGACATTAGGGGTGCAATCTTACTGACTCATCCCACTGGTCGATTGGTGAGTAAGCTATTGCGAGAGATGGAAAATCAGCATCGTGCCTAGTTTCTCACGTCTTGTGATCTTACTGGCACTGATTTGGTGGCAGCAATCGGTGGGGTTGGGGGTGACACACGAAGTCCGGGGTGGGTGGGGGGGGAGGGGGGGGGAGATTGGCACAGAGAGCGATTGGTGGCGGCTCCCAGTGTCTGGTGGGGGGGGGTTGGTACCCGCGCAATGGTGCCCCAAGAGCACAGCAAACAGCTTCACCGGCAAGATTAGACGGCCCCACTCTCCCCGCCGCCCTGGTGAGAATCGCATCTGGGCATTTTTTATTAACTAAGTGCCGTACGATTGCGACTGGGAACTCGCCCAAAAAATTAGCGCATTTTTCTCTCCTGTTTTCACGCTCGTTTGGCATAAAATTTCACCCTAGGAGTCTGAAAAGGAACATAGGTAGATTAAATGCATGGGCAAATAATTGGTAGATGGAGAATAATATAGGAAAATATGAACTTTTCCACTTTGACAGGAAGATTGAAAAGCGGCCTATTACTTAAATGGAGAGAGAGTTTGCAGAACTCAGAGGCACAGAATCATCTAGGTATCGTGGTACAGGAATCATAAAAAGCTAGCATGCAGGTACAGCAAGTGCTTAGGAAGGCACATGTAATGTCATCATTTATTGCAAGTGGAATGGCTACAGTTGTACAGGGTATTTGTGAGACCACATCTATGTACAGTTTTGGTCTCTTTATTTAAGAAAGGATATTAATGCATTAGAAGTAGTTCAGAACAGGTTCACTCGATTGATAACTGGACTGGGGGTGTTTATCCTTTAAGAACATGTATCCATTGGAATTCAAAAGATTGAGAGTTGATCTTATTGAAACATAAAAAATCCTGGGGGGACTTGATAGGGTGGATGCTGGAAGGTTGTTTCCCAAATGGAAGAGACCAGAACTAGGTAACAGGGGTTTAACGTAAGAAGTCTCCCATATAAGACAAAGATGAGAAGAAATTATTTTCTCTCAGAGGGTTGTGAATCTTTTGAACTCTCTTTCTAGAGAGTGGTGGAGACAGGGTCATAGAACAATTTTAAGGCAGTGGTAGATAGATTCTTGACTAACAAGGGAATGAAATATTATCGGGGTAGGTGGAATGTGGCGGTGAGGCCACAACCAAATCATCCATGACCTTATTGAATGGCAGAGCAGGCTGAAGGGGCTGAATGGACTACTCCCACCTTTAATTTGTATATTAGTTCTCTTAATATCTTGAAAACTTTGATCAACCTTCATGGAATCCAGCACAGTTTATGTCACCACTCCTGGTAATTTAACCCTTGGTGTCCAGGTGTTGCTCTGGAATATCTAAGCTGCACGCCCTCCAAAGCTAATTTCCTTCCCAAGGTGTCAAAAACTGAACACAATACTCCAGGTTTGGTCTAACCAGGGCTTTGAGGTATATTTATAGCAAATCTACAGAGTGGATTGGAAATGGCTACAAAGAATTTTCTAACCTAAACAAAAAGGCTGAACCAGAATATTGACATTTGTTATAGTGTAGAAATATTTTTACAAGAGGAATATGGTAGTTAAATCAAGGTAAATTCTGAAATATTGCTTGCCAGGGAAAGAATGGAATAAAATGCAATGGAGTAGTACCTTTAGCATGTTACTGATTTCGGGTGCTACACAGAAGTCTTCTATTGGTCCGTATATTCCATTTTTGAGGCACCTTTTCCTCAATGTTCCCTCCTGATTATTTGAGCAATTTATGCTTGCCGTCTCTCCTGACTCTACTACCCCAAAGCATTGGTCGGCATGTAGGCTGCAGTTAACTGATTAAAGAAAACAACACTCATACAGTTATTATCAGAATGTCCAAAAAACTGTAAACATTAACACCTGCGACTGATGTGAAAAATGCTTTTATGGAACTATGATGTGGAGATGCCGGCGTTGGACTGGGGTAAACACAGTAAGAAGTCTCACAACACCAGGTTAAAGTCCAACAGGTTTATTTGGTAGCACTAGCCACTAGCTTTCGGAGCTTTTGTGTCTTTATATGCCCTGTTTGTGAACACGACTCCCACTCACCTGATGAAGGGGCAGCGCTCCAAAAGCGAGTGGCTTGTGCTACCAAATAAACCTGTTGGACTTTAACCTGGTGTTGTGAGACTTCTTACTGTGTTTACTGTGTTTATGGAACTACACATTATAAATCATTTTACTGAGTTGCTTTACTTGCTTAACTTTCAAAAGTGAAATATCAAACAAGTTGACTATCATTCCAAACCAGCTCTCTTCGTGTCATCCAATTAAGAGTTCACAGTTTGGAAGCAGTTTGCTGCAGCTTTCTTAAAGTGAGGCAGCTGTCTTTTAAACAGAAGCAGGGTAAACAAATTGAGAAATGATATTGGCCATTTTGGCATTTAATGGGGTCTGCTACAACAACCACCGACACTCTGGGCCTCTTAAATTGTGCATGAATTTCCTGTCATCTTGTTTGGGGTGGGGTGGAATGTGGGGAATGGTGTGAACGAGGTATGCACGAGATAAGGCCTCTGGTCTGGAAAGTAGTGATTCCAAAATGAGCTTCCGTGTGCTTAGTTGCTTCTATATTTTGAGACTTTTGTGTGAGGAAGCATATTAGCCTTATACACTATAGTTCAGTATCAGGAGTGGAGGATATGGTTGGTGAAGGTATGTCCAAGCTATAAAACCAGTCTGGACCTCCCTATTTGGTAAGTTTAATCTCTTTTCTATTGCTGTAACTACAGAATTCTGAAAATTTTTATATTGACCACATCCTAATTGGGCGATTCTCCTAAAAAAGTTCTAAGTGCTGAATTTGCGGGAAAACTGATGTAAATCACAACTGTTTGTTCAGTGGGAGTTCAGACTTGAATCCCCTACATTCTGTGCAATGCAGAGATCACAATTGTGAATATCACTAAAAGCTCAGGGGGCAGGGACTATTCATGCCAGAGTCTGACAGGTCTGAGACTCTGTGCATGCGCAGTGGCCTTGATCTGTCAGCCTGCAGTTTGCTGGCCAGCCCAGTTGTTGACCAGCCCGGGACCCTCGCAGTACTGCCCCTCCACCGACCCCCCCCCACAGCCAGATCGCAGCACCCCTGTCAATTTGTGGGCCAGCCCCGAACCCCCCACTTCCTGGACCGCCTGATCTCCAGCCGTCCTTCAGCAGTGATGATCACCCCTGCAGACCCTCCCCTCGGCAGGCCCCCTGGCAGACACGCCCACCCCCCAGCAGACCCCCACTCAGCACGCCCCGATCGCTGGCCTCCCTCCAGTCCTGACCGATCCCCATGCAGAGTGGCAACGGGGCCCCCCACCCTCACAGATTGCCACCAAGGCCCCACCCTCTGCAGACCTCATCTCCTAGGCCCCATCCCCTTGGCACTGCCTGATGCCTGGTGGGCAGTGCCTAGGTGCCCCCTGGGCATGGGCACTTTGCCTCTTGGGCAGTGCCAAGGGGCACAGGCTGCACTGCCAGGATGCCCATGCCCAGGGGGCACTACGCCCTGCTGCCCGACCCCCTGGGAGGCCCCGATTGCCCCCCTGTTCATTCCGGTGGGGTCTCCTGCTCGTTCCCCGAAAGTGGAGAGCTAGTCTGAACCCCATCGGAGTGAAATTGTACTGGCGAGGTGGGAGATGCTATCGGGCCCGGAGACTTCAGTCCCGGGCCCGCCAATCACATTTAAATAACATTAAAATAAGATTTAAATAACTTACCTGCTGTTCCTGTCGGTTTCCTGCGTGGTCCCGACCACGCTGGATATCTGGCAGTCGGAGATGCCCGCGCGTCGGGAAAGCATGCGCGAATCCTGCGAATCGGCCACGTGCAATTCTCCCAGCCCACCACGCTGAAAAATTAGCGTGGCGCGATGGGAGAATTGCCCCCCCCAGATGTGACTTTTGATACGCAATCAGAAGTTAGTTTGAGTTGAGAGTGGCACAGTGGTTAGCACTGTTGCCTCACAGTGTCAAAGACCCGGTTTCGATTCCGACCTTGGGTGATTGTCTACGTGGAATTTGCACATTCTCCAGTAATTTTTCTTCTCTTCCCACAATCCAAAAATGTGCAGGTTAGGTGAATTAGCCATGGTAAATGTGTAGGGTTGGGACGGTGGGCCTGGGTAAGATGCTCTTTCAGAGAATTGGTGCCAATTCAATGGCTTCCTTCTGGAGGGATTCAATGGTTCTAACACATAGCAAAGAATTGTGGAGAAAAATAAAGTGTTATTATCTTGCTTATTTAAAGCAGTAAATATAACTTACCATTTTTATCATCCTGACACACCATAATGGCCAAACTCTTTAGAATTTCTGGGCATTTAAATGTTTCTGCTGTTACATTGCATATCTTTCTTCTAAGTTCTGAAATATTAAAGTATACAAAGCAACAAGTTAAACATTCCAGATATTTCACAAAGTCAATAGTTGGCTTAAGAACCTCAGCATCACACAAACCAATCTTCACTCAATTTGATTTTTTTTTATTCATTCGTCGGACATGGACATCGCTGGCTGGCTGCATTTATTGCCCATTCCTAGTTGCCCTTGAGAAGGTGGTGATGAGCTGCCTTACTGAAACGCTGTAGTCCATGTGCTCTGGGTTAACCCACAATACCGTTAGGGAGGGAATTCCAGGATTCTGACCCAGCGACTGCGAAGGAACGGTGAAATATTTCCAAGTCAGGATGGTGAGTGACTTGGAGGGGAACTTGCCGGTGTTGGTGTGCCCATGTATCTGCTGCCCTTGTCCTTCTAGATGGAAGTGGTCATGGGTTTGGAAGGTGTAGTCTAAGGATCTTTGGTGAATTGCTGATTCCCTCTACATGATATCAAGAAATAGTTGAGCACAATGAAGACAGCAAAAGCTATTGGCCTCAACAACATCCCAGCTGTAGTGCTAAAACTTGCACCTCTGAACTAACCACATCCCGAGCCAAACTACAGCACTAGCATCGACCTGACAATGTGGAAAATTGTCCAGGTATGTCGTCTCCATAAAAATCAGGACAAATCCAATCTGGCCAATTATCACCCCATCATCCTACTCTCAATCATCAGCAAAGGGATGGGAGGTGTCATCATCAGTGCTATCAAGTGGCACTTACACAACAATAATTCATTCATTGATGCTCAATTTGGGATTCTTTAGGGCCATTCAGTGTGAGGTCTCATTACAATCTTGGCCCAACTATAGACAAAAGTGCTGGATTCCAGATGTGAGATGAGAGTGACCGGCCATGATATCAATACAGTATTTGACTGAGTGTGGCACCAAAGAGCCCTAGCAAAATTGAAGTCAATGGGAATCCACTCTTTGGATTCATAACAATCATAAAGGAAGATGTCTATCATTATTGGAGGCCAATCAATTCAGCCCAGGATACGACAGCAGGAGTTAGGGTAATGTCTTAGGCACAATCATCTTCAGTTGTTTTATCAATGTCCATTCCTCCATCATCAGTGGGTTAGAAGTGGGTCAGATCATGGATGAGTGTACAATGTTCGTTTCCATTCACAATTCTTCAGATAATGAAGCAGTCCATGCCGACATGCAACAAGAGCTGGGCACCATTTAAGTTTGGGCTGATTGGTGTTAAGTGACATTTGCACCACACTAAGTACCAGGCAGTGACCATCTTCGATAAAAGAGAACCTAACCATCTCCCCTCACCGTTCAACAGCTTTAACATCACTGAATCCTCCACCATCAAAATTCTGGGGCTTTCCCCTCACCTAGAAACTCAACTGGGTTAAACACAAACGTTCAGAAGCTGGGGGTTCTCTCCCTCGAGTAACTCACCTCCTGACTCCTCAAAGCCTGTCCACCATTTACAAAGCACAAGTCAGGAATGTGATGCAATACTCTCCACTTGACTGGATAATGACAGATTCAATACATGAGAAGCTCAGTGCCAACCTACTTGATCCATCCACCACCTTAAAATGGACTCCCTCCACCACTCATGCACAGTGGCAGCAGTGCATTTACCATATTCAAGATGTACTGTAGAAACTCACCAAGATTCCTTTGGCAGCATCTTCCAAACCCACAGCCTCTACCACCAAGAAGGACAACTGGAACCACACGTACCATGGGAATGCCGCCACCTGCAGATTTATCTTGTTGGCTGGGTCAGCGTTCAGGCCGCTGGATTAGTATTTACAGTTGGTCGGTAACATGGTAATAAGCATTGGGCACAAAAATAGACTGAGCTACCTACCCAACTCTATGGTCCAATCAGCTGCCATACTTGTGCCCCCATCCCCCACCCCCCTAGTTAATATCTGCTTGTGGACATCAAGGTTGTTAAGTATCATAATGATGGCAATTTTAACTTCAATGTAATGTTTAATTCAACATCATTAAGTGAAGGGAAAAGGAATTTGTATAAGGATTCAGTAGCAACTTTAAATTCAGCTCCATCAAGTGTGAGGTTGGCATACTATTTATTTACACAGGTTAGTTAGAAGTTTTAAAATCTACAGAAGAACATAGACATTGCACAGACAATGCAGTTTGACACCAGATGGGATTATCGTAATTTATTTGATTAACCAAGCTAACCGACATGGTGGCACAGTGGTTAGCACTGCTGCCTCACAGTGCCAAGGATCCAGGTTCAATTCTGGCCTCGGGTCATTGTCTGTGCGGAGTTTGCACAATCTCCCCTTGTCTGCATGAGTGTGCTCCGGTTTCCTCCCACACTCCAAAGATGTGCGGGTTAGGTTGATTGGCCATGCTAAATTGCCGCTTAGTGTCAGGGGGACTAGCTAGGGTATTTGCCCCTTGGTGTCAGGGGATTAGCAGAGTAAATATGTGGGGTTATGGGAATAGGGTCTGTGTGGGATTGTGGTCGGTGCAGACTCGATGGGCTGAATGGCCTCCTTCTGCACTGTAGGGTTTCTACGATCTCCATTCCCTGGACAGTGCCATTTAAAGAACATTTCCAGCTTGACTTCAATGATCTCTCTGCCTTCTGTTAATGTCCAATGTTTGTGTTGCCATTAGTGAATACATTGCTAGTTTCACCAAATGTATCACCTGAAAGAGGTAATTGAATGTACCCTTGGCTGGGACACAGATTGCAGATATCCAGGTAATTTACTTGGAGCAAATTAAATAATGGTTTCTATTTATAGATTAGGAAGTTTCAGGAAAAAGCCAAATCACTTCCTCATAGGTCACAATCTCTTATGCTCCTTCCACTTGCGATAAAATTGAAAAAGCATAAACTATGTAGCACTGAGTCAGTCTTACCTCATTCTGTTTAAGATTAACCATTCTGTAAATATTTGAATAGAATCAATGAATATTTACAACACAGGAGGCCATTCAGCCCACGGGTTAATTAACCATTAAATGCCATGGAGTTACAGGTTTATATCAACACTCAGTATGAAATATTAAGCGAGGTTCTGGATCATAATCTACAATTTACGGAGTGGGGTTTCCATGTACATTATCCTGATGGTCTCCTAAACATTCAACAGAAAGTCTATGGAAATCCAGGAGAAATGCAATAAGCAGCATCATAATCATTCATTTATATATTGATCTGTTTCCAAGATATGGAATATGCTGAAGTTAAGAGAACATGGAATTAATTTAGATTTTACCACAGTGCCTTAATCACTGGCTAACATAAACGTGCAGATGTATTTTATATCTTACCATTAATTTCTTCATTTTTTTTGTATCTTTGAGATGAATGCTGTGAGACATACAAATATGACATATGACCAACAATTTATAAAACATTTAAATCACAAAGGTCAGTCATTATCCTATGCTCAAAACACAAGGTAAACTACCATTTTTCATGCTTAATTTGGATAGATGTGTAACAACGTCACATTCACTGGCTGACCAACCAGAAAATCATTCTAGATTCATGCAACCTATTCAAAACAATTAATTCAGGATGGTCGCCGAATGGCTTGTGGTAACCATTTAATGGTCATTTAAAGGTTATGAAGGAGGTCCTCAGACAGATCAAAAGTCAGGGCGGCATGGTGACACAGTGGCTACCACTGCTGCCTCACAGCGCCAGGAACCCGGGTTCGATTCCAGCCTTGGATGTCTGTGTGAAGTTTGCATATTCTCCCCATGTCTGTGTGGGTTTCCTCTGGGTGCTCCGGTTTCCGCCCACACTCCAAAGATGCGCAGGTTAAGTTGATTAACCATGTTAAATGCGTATTATGGGGATAGGATGGAGGGGAGGACCTCGTGGGATGCTCTTTCGGTGAGTCAGTGCAGATCTGATGGGCCAGATGGCCTCTTTCTGCACTGTAGGTGTTCTATGGTTAGGCACAACATAAGTTGGCCCAAGTCATAGAAATCATAGAAACCCTACAGTGCAGAAGGAGGCCATTCGGCCCATCGAGTCTGCACCGACCACAATCCCACCCAGGCCCTACCCCCACATATTTACCCACTAATCCCTCTAACCTACGCATCTCAGGACTCTAAGGGGCAATTTTTTTTTTAACCTGGCCAATCAACCTAACCCGCACATCTTTGGACTGTGGGAGGAAACCGGAGCACCCGGAGGAAACCCACGCACATATTAGTGGGAGAGCATTTAGGGGACAGAGACAATTGTATCATAAGGTTAGATAGAGGTGAAGATGAAAAGAAAGAGGTATGCAATGTCAGATAGAAAATACATTGGAAAATGAGGCTGAACATAGAAGGACCAGAGGGGAAATGAAAAAAAAAGAATCACAAAAGCAAGGAGGGAACATGAAAAGAGACAGGCAGCTAACATAAAGAAAATCCCAAGGTCTTCTATAAGCATATAAATAATAGAAAGGATGGTTGAAAGAAAGAGCAGGGATAAAAAAGGAGGCTTGCTCATTGTGATAACCCCCATGATTTGCATGAGGAATCACTGATTGACCTCCCAGTAGGACTCATTGAATATGAACTCCCTGGGGATTAGTAATTGACAGTTGGGCCTCATAAACCGAGCCCTGTATAAAGCAGGCCCCTGAGTTGTCCATTATTCCATTATGTGGAGTTGCAGGCGTTGGACTGAGGTAAGCACAGTAAGTAGTCTCACAACATCAGGTTAAAGTCTAACAGGTTTACTTGGTAGCACGAGCTTTCGGAGCATTATCCCTTCATCAGGTGAGTGAAGAGTTGGGTTCACAAACAGAGCATATATAGACACAAACTCAATTACAAGATAATGGTTGAAATGCCAGTCTTAACAGGTAATCAAGTCTTTACAGATGCAGACAATGTGAGTGGAGAGAGGGTTAAGCACAGGTTAAAGAGGTGTGAATTGTCTCAAGCCAGGACAGTTAGTGAGATTTTGCAAGCCCAGGCAAGTCGTGGGGGTTACAGATAATGTGACATGAACCCAAAATCCCAGTTGAGGCCGTCCTCATGTGTGCGGAACTTGGCTATCAGTTTCTGCTCAGCGATTCTGCATTGTCGTGTGTCGTGAAGGCCGCTTTGGAGAACGCTTACCCGAAGATCAGAGGCTGAATGCCATGACAGATATAGCACCAGCACCGGATGAGATGCAACCAATTGTAGTGAGTGAGGTGAGTGTTTTAGAGGCACTGGTGATAACCTTCCAGTCTTCCTTAGACATGGAGCTTGTGCCTGAGGACTGGTGAATTGCAAGTGTTACACCCGTATTCAAAGAGTGGTACTAGAATAATGTCAGCAACTACAGACCAGTAAGTTTGACTTCAGTGGTAGGGAAATTTCTGGAAACTATCATTCAAGACAAAATCAAAAGTCACCAACAATACAGGTGCAGGATTATTAAGGAAATTCATCATGGATACATCAGGGGAAAATCATATTTAATTAACTTGCTGAAGTTTTTTGAGGCAATACAGAAAAGGGGACTGCTGTTGATGTGGTGAAAGCAACTTTCAAAAGGCATTTGATACGGTGTTACACAACAGACCTGTGAGCAAAATTCTAGCTCATGGAATAAAGGGGAAAGTAGTCACTTGGATAAGAAATTGGCTGAGTGACAGGAAATAGGGAGTAGTGATAAATAGTTTATTTTTCAGATTGGAGGAAGGTTTGTAGTGAAGTCCCCAGAGGTCAGTGTTGGGACTCTTGGTCTTCCTCATAAACATTAATGACCTAGTGCTCAGAGCATGATTTCAAAATTTATAGATGATACGAAGATTGGAAATGTTGTCAACTGTGATGAGGATAGTCTTGAACTTCAAAAGGACATTTCATATTGTTGGATGTGGCAGACAACTGGCAGTTGAAGGTCAATGCAGAGAGGGGGGGGGGGGAGTGATTCATTTTGGCAATAAGGATGTGGAGAGACAGTATAAAATAAAGGGAGAAACTCTTGAGGATGGGCAGGAACAAAGAGACCTTCATGTCTATGTTCATAAGTCATTGAAGCTAACAGGGCATGTTGAGAGAGCAGTTAATAAAGCAAATGTTATCTGAGGTTTTATTAATAGGAGATTGTGTACAAGAGTAAGGAGTTCATGTTAAGCTTGTATAAGACACTGGTTAGGCCTCATCTGGAATACTGCATCCAGTCCTGGGCACCATGCTTGAGGAATGATATGAAGGCATTGGAGAGAGCACAGAGAAAATTCCCAAGAATGACTCCAGGAATAAATAACTGCAGCTTTGAGGATAGGTTGGAGAGGTTGAGTCTGTTTTCCTTGGAGAAAAGAAGGCTGAGAGGAGACTTGATCATGGTATTCAAGATCCTGAGGGGTGTGGATAAATAGTGAGAAACTGTTCCCTCTCAAGAGTATATCAAGAACTATAGAGGGCACAGATTCAAAATAATCAAAAGGAGTAAAAGTGGTGTGAGTAAGTTTTTTCACTCAAATGGTGGTTGGAGTCTGGGATGTCCTTCTTGAAAAGGTGGTAGGGGAAAATTTGATTGAGTTATTCAAAAGGGAATTAGTTTGCTCTCTGAAAAGAAATAATGTGCAAAGTTATGGGGATAAGCCAGAGAGTTGAATTAGGCAGGATACTCTTTCAACGAGCCAGTGCAGACTCGATGGGCCAAATGGCCTCCATCTGTACTCTAAATACACTGTGATTCTGTCATTTTCTCCGCTGTTTCCTGTCATCAGTAGAAGCATAGAAATACTTACATTTAGACTTTAATCAATAATCTAATTGAAACTCAGTATCCTTCTTCTAGAATTCAGGGGCGGCGGCATGGTGGCACAGTGGTTAGCATTGCTGCCTCACAGCACCAGGGATGTAGGTTCGATTTCTGGCTTGGGTCACTGTCTGTGCAGAGTTTGCACGTTCTCTAAGTCTCTGCGTGGATTTCATCCGGGTGCACTAGTTTCCTCCCACAGTCTGTAGAGACGTGCTGGTTAGGTGTATTGGCCATGCTAAATTCTCCCTCAATGTACCCGAACAGCCGCCGACAGTGTGGTGACTAGGGGATTTTCACAGTAACTTCATTGCAGTGTTAATGTAAGCCTATTGTGACACTAATAAAAATAAACTTTAAACTTCATATATTCAACCATAATGTAATTACTTCCTTCATATCATTTACCAGATTGAACTCCGTTTAAATTTTCCAATCATTTTCTTTACTGTTTCCCTCAAACTCTGCATTTATCCTGTTTAATATTTCATAAAAGTTACCGGATTACAATTGTTTGTTTTAATTCCAATGTGGCATTTCACTGCTGGAATGCCTTGGAAAGTAGTTAGCACAGGCAATAATGGCAGAATTAGATTTAGTCAGAGCATTTTTTTGAAATGGCGTGACAAACAAAATCTGATTGTTACTTGCTTCATGCGAAGATGCACTTGCTTGTATTTTAGGAAGCTTGAAAGAGCAGTCACTTACTTGTGAAGTGGTCTGTGAACTTGGAAGTGACGTCAAAAGCGATAAAAATATAATCGCCAGAAGCATCACGCCCATGATTTTCAGATTTTTCTGGAAGAAAGTTTTTTTTAAAAAAAACGGAAACATTAACCTGAACAGTGAAAATATGAGTTTGGATCTGTTCACTCTCGCCAAGGTAACCAGCCAGGAGGCTTGGTGATGCCTTCATTAGCAGTCAGCTGACGAGCAATGGATTGGCATGGCAAGCAAGGCTGGATGTATCAGCTCAAAGTCTAACAGCTGAGGGGCCCGATTGAGATTCCAAGCTTGGATTGTGGCTTAAACAGCAAGTAGCTAAACAATTTACAGAAGCATTTCCCCACCCTGTGGCAAGGTGCTACCTTTCATTTAGATGAACTTCCCGCTGACCTTGCAAACTTTGGGAGGATCAGCACAGAAGTCAAAAATAGATGCAAATATTGGGATGAACAGCTCACAGGTTTTCGGGGCCCATGATAATGCAAAAACATTGACCTCGCTGGTTGCTCGAAACATGGAAGCATATGGATAAATTATACTGGGGTGCTGACAAAGAAGTCACAGAACAGCATTGCTTACTTAATGCATACTCCAAATGTTGCTAAGCATATCATAACCAATTCCCTACTTAAGTTATTAAAGGGAATCAATATTTGCATATTTGGAGAGAATTCTGGTCAATAAAGAAAAAATACTGCACAAGTATTTTCATTTATTCTTGGGATGTGTGCATGAAGGCCAATCTTGCTTCTCTCTCTCTGCTGCCCTCGAGAAGGTGGTGGTGGGACCACCGCGTGGCTTGCTAGGTCACTTGAGTGAGCACTTCCAGTGGACAGCCTTGGTGTGGGACTGGAGTCACATATTGGTCAAACCAGATAAGGACATCAGGCTTCCACCTGAAAAGTCATTAGTGAACCACTTGAGATTGACGCCAAATTCCCCAAATTTTATTATAGAATTTGAATTCAAACTCTGTGGATTTTTAGCCCAAAGCTCTGGATTCCCAATTGAAAAAATAGTGATAATGTTATAGTACCCTTCATGTTCTTAGATTGTCCCAAAACAGTGCACTCAGTGATGTTTTGAAGGCTAATACAGCAGTCAATTTGCAGATCAAGCTTCATTAATATCAAATGAATGAAAAACCAGTTTTCACTTGTGTTGATTAAGGGGCTGGAACACTTGCATATGACAAATAATGGAAACAAAGTCGACTCCATAAAGCCACTTCAAACTGAATAAATCCCGTTTAAGGACTGATTTTTGTTACAAATATTAATTACACATCAGCAATAATTTGATCATTTTTAACAGCAAAACAGATCAAATCTTGAAGTTCAGCATGTTTAAACCATTGTACATATTTTGAGTAACCTGTGAATTTGATGCAAGGAATTTCTGTTTTAAGAATGCGAAAACAATCAAGTTGTGAGCTTTCTTCAATCAAATTTGACCACGTTTCTGAATTAGTTTAAGAGAATCAGTGATTATATGCTTCATTGATTAGTACCTCGGGAAAAATAAGACAACAAAGCAAAACAAATAGAATAATTACTCACGGTTTCTCCAGACTCTGCAGTTATTTTTGAACAAACTGAATTAAAACAGATCCGTAATCCTCCAACCACGCTGTTTCCCAGATGAGGAAAATGTTTCCGAACTCACTTTTCCTCCTAAGTATAAACGATGATGAAATAAACTGCCAATCCTAGCCAATGGCATCGTGTGCCATTCAACTAAATCAAATTATAATAGGCTATGTAAAGAATTGCAAATCAATTTGCATTTTCAATAAAGTTTTGCAAATATTTATTCCACTACTGGGGAATAACAACGTTATATTAACCTTTTAGACTAATTTGATAATTCGAGTGGATAGAAATTGGGCCTTGTTAAGAACTGTTCCCAAGGGGACCTTACACACATGTAAATGAGTGGCCCAGAGATTGATTTAAGATGCTTTGGGAAATTGGTATCCAAGGAGTGAAGTAATTGCTGTGCTTACTCTGCATAGTTTCAAGACACATGGAAATGGCCAAAGAACTGGTTGCCACTGGATCTTGGAGGTACTTGGTTGCCAGTGACCATTGCCTCCCTTTCCCTACCAATCTTGCTTTTCTTCTCCTCGTGCTTACCTCAGGCCATTGCTGTTAAGGGAGGTGGCCAGAAATTCTTTCATACAGAGATATGAGTCATGAGGGGCAGCATGGTGGCACAGTGGTTAGCACTGCTGCCTCACAGCGCCAGGGATCCAGGTTCAATTCCAGCCTTGGATGACTCTGTGCAGAACTTGTATGTTCTCCCCGTGCCTGTGGCGGTTACCTCTGGCTGCTCCAGTTTCCTCCCATGGTCCAAAAATGTGCAGGGTAGGCGGACTGACCACGGTAAATTGCCCCTTAATGCCCCAAGATGTGTAGGTTAGATGAATTAGCTACAGTAAATGTGTAGGGTTACAGGGACAGGGCGGGGAAGATACTCTGTCAGAAAGTCAGTGCAGACTCAGTAGGCTGAATGGCCTCCTTCTGCACTGTAGGGATTCTAAGCATTATATGGATAAAAACACATGAACACAGCAAGATAAGAAATAGAAGCAGGAGTAGTCCATTCAACCTTTCAAGTTTGCTTTGAGATTATTAAGATCATATTACTCTTTCTACCTCAGGTCTAATTCCCTGCACTATCCCCTTCTCCCTTAATCCCCCAATACTAAAAAAACCCAATCTGTCTTGAATATACTCAATTACTAACCATTCATAGCTCTCCAGGGTAGGCATACCAAAAAAGGTTCACAAATGTTTGAGTGAAGAAATTTCTGCTAATCTCAGTCCTAAATGGGCAACGTCTTATTCTGAACTGTGACCTCTAGTTCTCGGGCTGGTTTTTATGCCAAGGGCAAGCTCCGAGCACACCAACTTCAAGGGTGAGCCTCCCTCCACACTAATTGTTTTGACGACAGTCCCTTAACTAGTATGAGGTGGGACATCCATCTACACCTAGAAAGAAGTCCTGCCTTGTAGAGCCGCTGGCCGATCAGAGGCTGGCAGCCCTGCATACCCACAGCATCAAGTGGGAGCAGTGGGCATTTCTGGTTCTGGTTGGATAGGCCAAGGGGGACATGGGAGGTAAAACAGTGAGGGAGCCTCTGGCACAGGGCCCCAGGGTGGTGACAGCACCCCACTCCGAGAGGATGAAAAGTCATCCGGACTCAAAACATTGGGGGCGATTCTCCCATCGGGTAGGAGATTCGCTTGTCTGCCGAATTGTGGGATTCGTGCATGAGTTCCTCACATGGCGAATCTCCCAGCGTCGGATATCCGGCGCAGTCAGGACCACATGGGAAACTGGCGGGAACAGCAGGTAAGTCATTTAAATCTATTTTAAATACTATTATCGGGCCCAGGACTGAAGTCTCCGGGCCCGCTAGCGTGTCACACTCCGCCAGTACAATTTCACTCCGGTGGGGTTCAGACTAGCTCCCCACTTTCAGGGAACTAGCGGGATGATCCTGCTGGAATGAAGGGGAGGCAATCGGGGACCCCCAGGGGATCGGGCAGCGGGAGCATGCTGCCCCCTGGGTATGAGCACCCTGGCAGTGCCCACCTCTGCCTCTGGCACTGTCCAATGGGCAAAGTGCCCCTGTCCAGGGGGCACCTTGGCATTGCCCACTGTGCATGGGGCAGTGCAAAAGGGGCGGGACCTAAGGGCAGTGTCAAGGGGGTGGGGCCTAAGGGGCAGGGCCAGGTGGTATGGGGCCTAGGGGCGATGGGGGGGGTCTTTCTTCCACTCTGTATTGGGATCAATCGGGGCTGGAGGGAGGCCAGCAATTGGGGAGGATGGGTGGTCTGCTGGGGCAGTCTGCATCCCGTGGGGGGTATCTGCTGGGGGGCGGGGGGTGGGGTGAACATCACTGCTGAGGGGGGTGCTGGAGATCGGGCGCTCCTTGGTGGGGGAAGGTCGGGACTAGCCCTGGAATGCTTGTGGGGCCCGGGCTGGCCAGTGATCGAGCTGTCCAGCAAACTGCAGGCTGACAGATCAGGGACACTGAGCATGCGCAGAGTTCCAGAACTGTCCGACTCCGGCGTGAATAGGCCCCGCCCCCGAGCTTTTAATGTGGTCACAATTGTGATTTCTGCATTGCACAGAATGTGGGAGATTCGATTGTGAACACTGTTGTGGGAAATTCACCACTTCGGAGTCAGACTTGGAGGTTTAACAAACAGTTTTATTCGGACAAAGCTTTGGGAGAAGCGCTGGCACTCCGCAGTACAGGCAGTCACCTTCTCAACTACACAATGGTAGTTGAGCATCTTTTATACTTTTTAGATAATAGACAGTACGGACATTAGCCGTTAGCACATCATTACAAGTTGAGTAGACAGATACAGACATCGACAGTTAACACATCATTACAAGCAGACAGGTATGGACATTGACAGTTAACACATCATTGTACATAGAGTGGACACATTTATGCAGTTATGTCCTCTATCAATGACTGGTTTCGATATACATTTAAGTATTTATGCCCCCATCAGTGGCTGATCTCGTTACATTTATGCATTTGTCCCCATTCTGTGGCTGATCTTGTTATCAAACTCATTGTTCTGGGTCTGCTCTTATCTCAAGTCTTAAGGTGCCTCAAGGTCTGACCAGTTTCCTGCAGCAATTTAGACACTACAAGTTTTAACTCTTTGTGTAACTGTCTGTGCCCAAAGTCAGTGCCTCTTAATGTCACTTCCCAGAGTCCATTTTGTGTGCCAGGTAACCATTTTGTGTCCATCACTTTGATTTCACCATAACAACTCCCACTGAAAAAACAATCGTGATTTACAACAGTTTGCCCGCAAATTCAGCAATTAGAACTTTTTTGGGAGAATCGCTCCCATTAGCTCTGTTCGTTCTTCACGGATGCTCTCAAACTTGCAGAGCTTTTCCAGCATTTTCTGTTTATCTGACTTTTTCCTCCCCTCTCCTACCTGATCACATAAGGCCAAAGTGCTTGGAATGAAACCTATGTAGCCATAAAGAATATAGTGGGCCAAATTATCAATGTCCTGAAGCAACTGGGCAGCTCGGACAGAGTCCCCTCCGTACTCAGAAGAGTGGATGCCCAGGTTTCCAGTGGTCTGCTGTGTTCTTCACAAACTCACTATGAGGGAGGCACTGTCTTTGCCACCAAGCACTCGGAAGGCACCCTCAGGAGGAGGAGCAGGCAAAGTGGAGGAAGAGAAAACAGGAAAGAGACATCTCATCTTAATTGTATTTAATGGGATGTAGTTGGTGGGCATTAACTAGAGACTCTCATACTCCTGTGAAACAGGCTGAAATGCTAGTTGTTGGGTAAGGCGGTGCAAGTTTGCAATGCACATCTTTGTAAATAAATGGTTAAAAAAGTGTCAAGAATTGCTCAATTTATATTCTTCACCATTTTACTTTCTGGAATATAACACCTAGGACTCCTTTGCTCTGGCCTAACAGTCCACAAACAACTAATGAGAGCTGACAAAGAGTCATCTAGATTTGAAATGTTGGTTCTACTCTCTCTCCACAGATGTTGTCAGACCTGCTGAGATATTCCAGCATTTTCTGGTTTTGTAATGAGAGCTTCCTCAGACTTCCTCATCATTGCTCCATAATTTCCCATCTTTCAATCCATCTGCTATGGATCATCATAGCATCCTCTTGGACAGAATCCTGAAAGAATAACTATCAACAAAAATCCTTCCCATAAAACTATCCAGCAGCACATTCAAAACTGAGCTATTTACTTTTGTGCATCTACTCAGTGCCGTCCGACAGGATGCCTCTTCCTGGCTTTGTGCTCCTATGCAGTGTTATGTCAGTGACTGTAGCATAGTGAGTGAGGGGAGGGGGAATGGAAAGCTGCTGACTTTCAAAGGGGCGAGACTGCAGGTGGTTTTGGAGGATAACCTCAGGCAGCCATGGAGCTTTAGGATCCAGCTTTGCACTGCACCAGCTCAGCACAGGTGACAGCAGAATGGACTGGCTGGCTCAGAAGCAAGGGGACTGAGAGAATGGCAGTCATCCTGAAAGAGGACAGCAGATTAATGCTGTACTGCCACTGTCACTACCCCAGGGTGCCTCAGCAATCCTAGTGATCAGCTGGGGAACAGATTGCTAGACTGCTGTGACAGCCTGTAAGACTCTTTGAACATCAGATCCACTGTAGCCTCAACCTGCATAACAAGCATAGATCTCATGATCTCCACCTGAGCTTTCACTGTAGCACTGAGGTGTTGGGAGGTTTCTGCCTTTGCTGCAGTGGAAATGGTGACCAGACACTATGGGGGCAAGTCTTGATATCTTGTGGAGTGAATCAAGTTGATGGGATCTTCAGGGCGAGGAAGAGATGCGCCTACCATTCCACACTTATGTCTGAACAACTTGCACATCAGCAAACTACTGTATACTGCCGCACTGGAATCCCTTCAGCAAAAGTCATCGGATACTCCATCCCCCAGAGAGCTGGTACACAAATTGTTCTTCAACCCAACATCCTCAAAAAATTTCTAACAGCTTTGTCCAACATGATTTCTTTTTTTATAAATCCATTTTGATTCTGCCTAATCATATTATGATTTTCTTCTTGAGACACTAAGAGATAATTTAACATGGCCAATCCACCTAACCTGCACATCTTTGGACTGTGGGAGGAAACCGGAGTGCCCACAGTAAACCCACGCAGACACGGGAAGAACATGTCCTTAATAATATCCTGCTCCCTGCTCCCCTCACCACCCCTCCAAATCCAGTGGGCCCTATTTTAGCATTGCGAAAACGTGATAAAGTTGGGTGTGAGGCCATTAACGCAATTCGCGCCCACGTCCGCGCAGATGGCCACTTTACCGAAACCCAGGAATGGCAGCGATCCGATTCGTGCCCAAAACAGGTGCAACGGTGATTTAAATGCATTTGCATGTATTTCAATTGAATTAGTGAACTGCCCGCCCAACTTTATCAGCATTTCCCCCTTTACTGCCGTGTTCGCCGATCCGGAATCGCGCCAAAATGAACTTGCTGAATAAAAGTCTGAATTGGGTGCTCCAGCTGCTGAAGAGCGATTTCAGACCTTCCAACGGCTCTCTGACTCAGATCGATGGTGGGATGGTGGGGAGGAGGAGTGAGGCGGTTCAGATCATTCTCTGGTTGGGGGCGGGCAGGGGGGGAGTGAGGCCAGGTTGTTGTCTGGTTGGGGAAGGGGGAGGAGGAGGAGGTGGGTCAGATGTATCTCTGGGGGGGAGAGAGGCCCGATCGTTGGGTGGGGGGTGGGGGAGGGCTGATCGTTGTCTGGTTGTTGGGGGGGGGAGGAGGGCTAATCATTGGTGGGGAGGGAGGAGGAGGCGGGTCAGATGTTCCTCTGGGGGGGGGGAGCGGAGTGAGGCCAGATCGTTCTCTGAGGGGGGGGGCAGGGGGGTGGTGATTGAGGCCAGACCATTCTCTTGGGAGGGGGGGAGGGAGGCCAGATCATTCCCTGAGGGTAGTGAGGCCAGATCGTTCTCGGGGGAGGGAGGAGGGAGGCGGGTGAGATGTATCTCTGGTGGGGGCGGGGGGGGGCCCGATCGCTCACTGGTGGGGGTGGGGGGGTGGGCAGATGGATCTCTGGTGGGTCGGGGGGAGGGGTCAGGGGTCGTGATCGGTCTCGGTAACAGGGGGGGTGGGTGGATAAGGGGAACAGTGATGTATGTGTGCACCATCGCTCCTGCTGTTTGCTCCCGGGCCGCTTTCTCTGCTTTCTGCGGCCTGGGAGCGATCTGGCACGGGCGCGCTTTTTCAAATTTTTTTCCAACTGTGCATGTGCAGTTCAGAGCTCCAATTGTTTCGGCTGCGCTAAGCCCTGCCCACAGCGCGAACGGGACTCACGATTTTTTTTTCAGCCTGAGTGCATATGGGGGCTCCTGAAAGCAGATTTACAAGTCGGATCTGAATTAAGCCCAGATTCAGCAGTTAGAATGAAAATGGTAAAATCAGACCCAGTGTCTTTCAAAACCCTAAGGGTACAGGCCATCAGACACAGGGGATTTGTTAATTTTTCATCTCGTTTATTTTGTCAGTGTCAATTATTTACTAATAGTAAATACTTTTAAGTTCTTCATTCTCATTAGGTCCTTGGTTTCTCATTCCTTCCAGAACTTGATTTTGCGCCTTCTAATGCGCAGACAGATACAAAGTTATTTGCTTAATGTCCTTTTTATTTTCTATCATTTCTTCTGTCTCCGACCCTAACGGAGCCACATTTACTATCACTGATATCCCCTTTTTCATATATCTACAGGAACTTTTACAATCTGTCTTTGTTTCTCTTGCTAGCTTACTTTCATAATCTCTTTTCTCCATCTTTATTCATTTCTTGGTCATCTTTTCCTGAATTCTATAATCCTCAGTCTTAATATTCTTTCTGGCAATATTATAGGCTTCATCATTTAATTGAATACTATTTTCAAATTTTCTTGTTTGTTATGATGTTTCCCATGGAGTTTTTATTCCTTAAAATAATGTTGCCATGCCCCAGTATATCCTGACCTTCAAACTCTTTTTAATATTTTAAAACTGGATACAAAAGGCTGAAAAAATGGCCACCCAAGGGTCACCTGAATTTTTTCATGGACTGAAACCATTCCCCTGACTCAAGAGGGAACAAAAGGAGCATTCCAGACGAATGTTGAATCAATGTCCTTTCCTGAAACTAACCTAAAAAGATATTATTAAATTGAGTGAGGCATTCAAATATGAAGACACTAGCTGTCTCAAACTCTCAATGTATTAAACCCTCAGCACAGAATGTGTTATCAACATAACCACCCACCTGAGTCGGAAAAGGGCTTTGAAAATGTTAAAGGCCAGATGATAAGGCAGCTATGTTTTCTGGCTGCTCGAAGGCAGAATTCCACCAAAAAGCCATTGAATTAGCTTCAGGTCAGCAAGCAGCTAAGATACGCAACAGCAATACCTTGAAAGTGGGAGGTTCCAGCAGAGACAGGGACGCCTCCAAGTTCACCTGAGAACTGACCTCCTAGAAATTTGATGACAAACAACAACACAGCTTGCTGAGAATGCTTTGCATTGCAAGACCCTTGTTCCAAACTTAATGCTTCAAACCATCTAAGGAGATGCAGCCTACCATGAAAGAGACAGAAATAAATACAATCTGTAATAGTATAATACCTTCTTCTGTATTTAATTTTTGAGTGTGTATGAGATGAGTGAATGAAACATTACATTATTTTGGGGGTAATTAAATGAGAATTAATAACTCCCTTTATTTTTAAACTCACAAAAGCTTGCTGCTGAAATCATTTAATTGGAACCTACCTGAGGGTAAGAAAACACACATCTCTTACATACAAAACAGACTGATCATGGACAGTTAAGAGAACACATATGTTATGTATGTGAAAATGTATATGTACTTTAAAGTTATAATTTAATGATTTGAATATTTGCAATTATTAACTACCATCATATCCATATTTTGTTTTGTTCAGATTTAAGACTCTAAGCTTTATAATTAACTCAATCATCCTCAAACTCAATATAAAAATCTATTATATTCTGATCACTCTTTCCTAGAGACTCCTTTATAACAAGGTTATTAACTAACTCTTTCATAATGCATATTTCTAGATCTAAAATAATCTCCCTTAACATAATCTTAGCGAACCCTTGTCTAAATTCCTTGAACATGCCCTCCACATTATTACTGCAAATTTGGTTTGTCCTGTCCATATGAAGATCCAAGATCCCCCATGATTATTGTATTATCCTTATTGTGTACATCTCTAACTTCCTGATATACAACCTACACTACATTATAACTGCTGTTAGGAGGCCTATAAACTACTCCTACCAGTATTTCTGTCCTTTATTGTATCTTAGCTCTACCCAAGTAATTCTATGGGCTGGATTCTTTGGCCTCCCAGATGCATGTTTCTCGGCAACAGGAGGCAGCGTGCTGTTTGCTGGCAGTGGGATTCTCTGGTTTTGTCAATGGGATTTCCCACTGAAGCTACCTCACGCTGCCAGGAAACTTGCGGCCAGGGGTGCACTACTGATAGGAACAGAGAATCCCATCGCCAGTGAACGGCCAGAGAATCCCACCCTATAATCTTGATTTCAGCACCAGAACCCATTCTCTGTTTTCATCCCATCCTTTATTATCAAGGCTGCATGATTCCTTTCCCATGTTGCCTATTTCCTCTAAACGTCAAGTGCCTTGGAATATTTGGTTCTGGTAGAGTCACACCAGGCACTGACAATCACTCAAATTATTGAGGTGTTGCACAAATACCAAATTCAGGCTAACCATAGGCTTCTCACTGAGGGCATTTTGGACAAATTTCCACCTTTGGATCCTAAACTGGACATCAAGAAATTTTTAATCCTAGAAATCCATGCAGGGGTAGTACAGCAACTGTCAAGTAGACTTAAAGGTTAACCAGGAAATATTTTGTCATTTTCCACGATAGAACCTGGGGAGTTGAATTAGATATCCCCTGAAAATTGCAATGCATTATTAACTGATGCTCATTCAACGTAATGCAGGCAACACAACAACTTGATTCTGACTGGTCATTATGATGTTTTCTTCATGCAAACACTACTAACCACACTGTTCATTTGCTGCACACATCAGCTGGGAGATCATGATCTTATGATCTTGTAATCTGCATTACGTAAAGCCAGCTTATGCCTCTCTTAAGGGAGCTACATTGTGGCTGGGGCAGGTGCTGGAAGTTGTTCTGCAACTGAATCTAATCTGGGAAAGAGTAAAGAGTGGCTGACCATGGGAAAGCAGGAGCACCTAGGTTATTAGACATTGCAATAGAGGTCTTGGTGGAGGAGGTGGGACAAAGCAGAGATGCTCTGTATCCACATTGGTATGACGGTGAAGTGGTAGGAGACCCTGCAGGCATGAGATGAGGTGGCCATGGATAACCATGGAGGTCAATGCCAGAGGTTTAGCCCCAAGGATCTAGTGTTGAATGAAGTTCAATTACCTCACACAAGTGATCAAGATCAGTGAATGCATCTTCACATGCCTTGTCCTATCAGTTACAGTGCTAGCTCAATTCAGCATTCCCAGACTCTTCTGCCAACAATTTCTATCATTAGGTTGAAGAGGAAATATATGAGTCCAGTTCCACAATCAAGAAAGGATTGTGTGTCGGATGGTGAAGTCATTACATTGAATACCACGAAGCGATCAAGGAGGAAAAAAAGAGATAATGCATTATGATCAAGATTGCAGAGAGTATCATTCATAATGTTGGTCAAGGCTGTTTCAGTGCTTTTTTGGGTCAATAACGGAACAGCCATCTTAACAGATGGAGAGATAGTTAGAGTGTGCCAGTAGATTAGTAAGGAGTAGTAATAGGAATGATTTTGGGGTTAGGGGAAGGTAGGAGGGTGTAGATGATAATAGAATTAAGGAAGTGATCAGAGGTAATCCAGTCACTGATTGAAATCTTTGAAGTGGAAGGGCTAAGAGAGATGGGATGGATGAGAGGTAGTTTCGGCTGTGGGTAGGAGATTTGCAGGTGAGGATGAATGAGGATAAAAGAGCAGAGAGGTGTCTAGGGGAGTTTAGTTTTAGCTTGAAATCACCAATGAGTGAGTGCTTGCTCAGAGCAGAGGTTAAGGAAATATAAATGGAAGGACATCTTTGTGAGACAATCAATAGGTTATTGGGAGAGTAGAGCACAATGAGGATTTGAAAAGAAAGGTTGGAAGGCTACCTGCGAATAGGATAACTGAAGGAGGGAACATCAGTTTGGTGATCAGAGGTAAACAACAACACAGACCTGAAGATTGTTGAAGGAAAGTGTGGCAAGTGACACAATGGGCATGATGGAAAATACTATCGGAGGGGCAGCGTGAGACTATGGGCTTGCTCAAGAGGGTCTCGACTCTGGGAAAACAGCAGGAAAAGAAATTGGTTCATAATATGTGACAAATATGGAGAGGGTCTGAGGAAGGTTTGGTGCTGCAGTAGGGAAAGATGAAAAGGGACAAGGCTGGATGAAAAGAAGAAATGATGTGGAGATGCTGGCGTTGGACTGGGGTAAACACAGTAAGAAGTCTCACAACACCAGGTTAAAGTCCAACAGGTTTATTTGGTAGCAAAAGCCACAAGCTTTCGGAGCGCTGCTCCTTCGTCATGTGCAGAATCTCACTGGCCGTCCTGTCTGGAGACAATACACATATCTTTAACCTGTGCTTAATGCTCCCTCCACTCACATTGTCTGTACCTTTTAAGACTTGATTAGTTGTAAAGACTCACATTCCAATCATTATTCATGTAAATTGAGTTTGTGTCTTTGTGCCCTGTTTGTAATCAGAACTCCCATCCACCTGACAAAGGGATAGTCTGTTCTGAAAGCTAGTGGCTTTTGCTACCAAATAAACCTGTTGGACTTTAACCTGGTGTTGTTAGACTCCTTACTAAAAGAAGAGAGAACAGAGGAGCTATAGAAATCAGAAGATGATTAAGCTCCAGGATAGGAGCCAATTACATGCACACAGTTGGGCATGGGAAAAGATAGATATCGGACATAAGACCTTTTTTGCTATGAAATGCAAATACAATATTAATAGCAATGATGCTTTGGAGCTACTTTGCATACGATCATGGAAATATCTAACACAAAAAACAAAGAAATTGTTCTGTATAACAGGAATACAACAACTACTACTTGTATGTAAATAGAATTGTGAACATGAATGAAAGATCCCAAGGTGGCCAGCATTGGTAGTTACAATATAATATGAAAATTTATTAATGATCAAGTAAACAGCCTGGGAATTGCCATATTAAGAAGTCTCACAACATATTTGCCAAAACGTCATTAGCTACCTATGCCTATATTTCATTCTGACTATTGATGTTAACAAAAGAGTAAATGACCCCAATGATACTCAGATTCACTTGGATCTGCTGTCTTCCTTGCTGCCTGCATGTTTCCTGAATTAGGCCTAACTGAAACCTGGTTAATAGCTTAATTTGAATTTAGCCTGATCTGAATCTAGGCTAATCTGTTTAGGGACTGCTCAATAATTATTTAAATGAATAATACCTTCATATACCTCCCAAAGACCACTCCATGTACTCAGGGCACACAATGTAATTATATACTTCACACCCACCAACACAATGTCCTTTAATGTCCAGTACAATGCACTGTAAAATTGGTCCTTTAAATTTCTTCTTAAATACAAAACTGTTAAGCAAAATTGAAATATTTTGTCATAGTACATTTAAGAGAAAACAGTGTTATTTTCACAGTTGCCTATCTGAACTAAGAACTAAACTGAGTCATAAAACAGTCTTACAACCCTTACACCAATGTATATCATTCAATCATTCCTGATTAACACTTGGCCTGTTCTCCAGTATTTAATACAAGTAGAGATGAAAGTCATTAGTAAGAGACAAACCTTTTGAAAAATCCAGTTCACACCAGCTCAGGCTGAGCTGCCAGACACCCCTAATTAAAGGTGATAGATGCAGAGACATCTGTCACTGTTACACTCTGTAATCTTGGGAATCTGTGGATTTACTACCTCACACCAATTAAACCAGTACAAACTGCTAATTCAACACAAGTTTAGGATCCACCATATGAATTATTATTCCTTTAGTAAACACGGAGATATGATTTTATGATTAACTAAAACTGCTCAGAACAGATGGATGGTGTATTTCTCAGAATGAGGGTGACATGAAAAGTGAGAGTGGACTTTTTTCAGATAACATTAAGAACAATGCATTCACCAACATATAACTAATATAAGGTTAATGTGAGAGTCAATGCTGTGACAATACTCTGCAATCTAATCTCAGTATGTGTATTAACAAACCCCGTTTATCCTAACCATCAGCCCCAGTAAATCAATAGAAACAGCACAATTTGAGTACTGCAAATGACAACAGATTAGGACTTCCACCTACCACTTTGCTCCCTTCCAACTTCCAGGTAAAAACAGCATTTAAACATTTTGAGGGACATCCACATATGTAGAGATGCAACAGAAACAGTTTCTCTGACGAGGCAATGGGAACTCAGGGGGGCACATTGCAGAGCTGAGAGGGGGAGCCCAAAGTCCGAATTTGATTAAAGGTGGGTGTCCAGAATTTTTATTTTCATTCCCTTCCAGGAACGGAGAAGCAATTTTGGTAAAGGTAATTGGTCAATTTTGCTTTGAGCTTTGGTAGGGCCTTATTAAATCCCAGAACAGGATCTGCACCTGCTCTCAGAAGACATATCGCTTTTCAGCAGCAAATAGAGCAGAATTTCCATGGCAGCTTCCGTATATACCCGCAATGTTCATTTGCTCTGCTAGGTGGCAAGCCTAAGAAGTTCCTCCCACCTTCATATCACAATTACTAAATATCACTCAACTGGGTAGAAACACGGTAGATCTGAAGAATAACCGAAAATTCAGATTCCCTCTCTTTGCTCTTGCAGGAGAAGATGGTTCACAACCATAGGCAGAAACTAACCTAGGAGGGGAAAGTCACACCTGTATGTTCAATCCCCCATGGAGGAGGTGTAGTCATTGTGGGAAGAGCCATTGTTGATGCCTTGGCCAGAGCTGAGTCTGAATCTATTCAAGATGGCAATAGCCCCATACCTAATCCTCTTTCTCATATCACACTATTCCCTCATCCCAGAATCTCTTTTGACTTGCAAGCTATGGACTGGAATAAACAGATACCTGTTACTTTTCCTCTTCTTCTCATCACAACCTGACCCTTTTTCCTCCCAGATACCCAATTTCAGATGCTATCTGGGCAGTAGAGGAGGACCAAGAAGAGAGTGACAGTGGATAATCACTGCAACCATCAACTCAGATGTCTTAGAGCATAGCAGAAAGGTGGAATCTACACGTAATGAGCAACGGGGCATGAGCGCCCTGTAGAAGTGCAGGGACACGGACAGTGCAGACTCCAGCTCAGGGAAGGTGACGCACCACACAGGTTCTGCTGCAGAGGGCTCAGATGAAGACTTTGATGGGTCAGGTTACAAATAAAGACTGGTTGGTGCATCTGTTACAGCTGTAACATATGGGAGCTGGTGGATAGCTGTGTGATCCACAGCTACCAAATTTGCAGTGTCTGCAGCTTGAGGGGCTTTGGCTCAGAATTGATGAGCTGGAGTCTGAGCTTCAATGTATCAGAACCCTTTGTTTCGGGGGGGTAGTCACACCCCTTAGATTAGATACTTCAGATTTGGTCCATGGTTAGAGACAGCATGGTGTGACTGCAGGTGAGACAAAAGGGAAATCCAGAAGATAGCAATAAAGGAGCCTTCGCCCTCGTACTTATCCAACAGATTCGAGGTTCTTGCAACTTGAGTGCACAAGAATAAGGACTGAGCAAACTGGCTATGGCACCATGGGACAGAGGGCCATTTGAGTTGAGGAAGTTAAAAGGACTGTATAGTTATAGATACTATTTCCTGCTGCCAAGAGCAAGACTCCTGAAGGCTGTTTTGTTTGCCTGGTGCCAGGTTTGAGAACATCTCCTCGGGGCTGGAGATAAACCTGTGAATGGGGAAGAATTAAATTGTCATGTGGGTACCAACAACACAGGAAGGACTAGGAAAGAGGCACTAACAAGGAAGTATGAGGATTTTAGAACTAAATTGAAAGGCACAATCACAAAGGTAATAATCTATGGATTACTACCTGAGCCAGAAGCAAATTGGCATAGGTTAAATAAGATCAGAGAGATGAATGGATGGTTCAAAGATTGATGTGAGAGACATGGGGATTAATTCATGGGGCACTGGTACGTGTATTAAACTGTTTGGACAATTTTCACCTGAACTGTGCTCGAGCAGTATCCAGCCAAATAAGATAGCTAGGATAGTAGAGAGTTCTTTAAACAAATAATGGGGGGAAGGTTCATTTGAACAGAGACTTGTAAATTTAAAGAGAAAAGACAAGGTAATAATGCAGATCAGAAACATGGGTAATGGCAACCAGACTGTGCCAGGAAGGCACAGACACTACAAATATAAGAATGCACCAGCAAATAAGGCCAGAGTTGGAAATACAAAGGGAAAAAGACAGATTTATAAACTCTTTATTTGAATACCACAGCATTCAGAACAAGATGGATGAATTGATGACATAAATAGAAATAAAGGGTGGCATGGTGGCACAGTAGTTAGCACTGAGCTCGATTCCCCGCTTGGGTGACTGTCTGTGCGGAGTCTGCACGTTCTCCCCGTATCTGTGTGTTTCCTCCGGGTGCTGCGGTTTCCTCCCACAGTCCAAAAGATGTGCTGGTTAAGTGCATTGGCCATGCTAAATTCTCCCTCGGTCTACCCGATCAGGCGCCGGAGTGTGGCAACCAGGGGATTATCACAGTAGCTTCATTGCAGTGTTAATATAAGCCTACTTGTGACACTAAAAAATAAACTACAAAAAATAATTACAGAGATGTAGTTATCAGATGACCAAGGTTGGGACCTGAATATTCAAAGGTATTTGACATTTCAGATGGCCAGAAAGAATGGCAAATGAAGTATAAAGGATGTTATCAGTGCAATAGTGAGAAATTATCTTACCGCCTCGCCCGCCCCAGAATCACGCGGGTGAAGCTCGCAGAATGGCATTCTCCGTTGGCCTCGGGCAAGATCTTACGAGCCTCGGGCAGGTAAAATTCCAGCAATAGAATCAGTTTGGTTGAAGATACCCCATAGCTAAGAAAAGAAGTCATTGGTTGGAGTAGTTTATACGTCTCCTAACATTATCTACGCGGTAGGACTGAATATAACTCAAGGAATAAAGTGATCTTTTAAGAAAGGGACTTGTTGGTAATTTTAATCTTCATGGGATTGGATGAGTCAAATTGTCAAAGGTAGGCTTGAGGATGAGTTCATTGAGAATATTTCAGACAGTTTCTTAGGACAATACATTGTTCTAAGCAGGGAGCTTCTCCATTGCTAATCTAAACATTACGACACGATGATCACTCTTATCCAAGTTTTCCATTACAGACAATTGGTCCACCTAGTCCATCTAGTTCCCTAGCATTCGATCCAAAAATGCATTCTTCCAACTGTAATGGACTGTGATCTTACTGGTAAAGAATGTTTTCCTGAACACAATTCAGAAATTCCTCCACCTCCTTAACCTTTATTCTAACAGTATCCCAATGAATAATTGGGTAATTAAAGACTCCCAAATATCATCATTCTTTGGTTCTTACGTCACTCTATGATTTCCCTGCAGTTTTGCTTGTCTGGCTCTCTTTCTTACTATTTGGAGAATTATAGAGTAACCACAGTAGCATGATTATACTCTATTTCTTTTTAACTCTCACCAGGTGGATTCTGTCTTTCATCCTAAAAAAAGAGAATTACAGACCAGTTAGCCTACCATCAGTAGTAGGAACATTGCTAGAGTCTATTAGAGAGGATGTGATAATAAGACACTCAAAAAATATCAATGAAATTAGACAAAGTCAACATAGATTTATGAAAGAGAATCATGTTTGACAAACTGACTGGAGCTTTTGAGGATGTAACTAATAGAATAAAGAAGGATGGATGTGGAACATTTGGATTTTCAGAAAGCTTTTGATAAAGCCCCACATAAGATGTTAGTGTGCAAAATTAAAGCACGTGGGATTGGGAGCAATATATTGGCACGGATTGAGAATTGGTCAGCAGACAGGAAACAGAGTAGGATTAAATGGGTCTTCTTCAGGTGGTGACTTGTGGGGTTCTTCAGGGATCAGTGCTTGGGCCCCAGCTATTCACAATATACATCAATCATTTGGATAAGGGAACCAAAAGTAATATTTCAAGGTTTGCTAATGACACGAAACTTGGTGGGAATGTGAGTGGTGAGGAGGACGCTAAGAGGCTTCAAGGTGATTTAGACAAGCTGAGTGAGTGAGCAAATACATGGCAGATACAGTATAACCTGGATAAATGTGAAGTTGGCCACTTTGGATGGAGATACAGAATGGCAGAGTATTATTTAAATGGTGATTGAATGAGAAACGTTGATGTACAAAGGGACCTGGATGTTCTCGTACACCAGTCACTGAAAGCAAGCAAGAAGGTATAGCAAGCAGTCAGGAAGGCAAATGGTATTTTGACCTTCATTGCAAGAGGAATGGAGTACAGGAGCAAGGATATCTTGCTTCAACAAGGTACCTCACAAAAGGTTAAGTCGTAAGATAAAAGCCCATGGTGTTGGAGGTGATATATTGGCATGGATAGAAAATTAGCTAATGGCGAGGATACAGTGAGTGGGGATAAGGGGTGCTTTTTCAGGTTGATGACCTGTAACCATTTTGGGGTTCCACAGGGATCAGTGCTGGGACTCTTTACAATGTATATTAATAACTAAGAGGAAGGAAGTGAATATACTGTAGCCAAATTTGCAGATGATGTAATAATAGGTGGAAAGACAAGTTGCGAGAGGGATACCAACAGTTTACAAAGAGATATTGATTGGCCAATGGAGTATGTTGTGAGAAAGTGTGAAGTTGTTCATTTTGGAAGGGAGAACAAAAGAACAGAGTATTATTTAAATAGATATAAACTGCAGAAAGCTGCAACACAAAGGGACTTGGGGGTATGTGTGCATGAAACACAGAAAGATAGCACACAGGTGCAGCAGGTAATCAGGAAGGCTAATGGAATATTGGCCCTTATTTCAAGGAGTTGGAGAAAAGAGTAGGGACGTCATGCTGCACCTGTACAAGGTACTGGTGAGACCATAGCTGGAGTACCGTAAGCAGTTTTGATCCCCTTATTTAAGGAAAGATATTGGGAGCGATTCTCCCCAAAAAAATTCTAAGTGTCGAATTCGTAAAAAAAACTGGAGTAAATCCCGCTGTTTTTTTCAGCAGGAGTTTCAAAATGAATCTCCCACACTCTGCACTGCAGTGTGCACTAACATGATTCACGGGAAAAATCAGGGGACGGGGCCTATTCCTGCTGGAGAGGCCGGCAGCATAGCGCTGAGCAGGCACTGCACATGCATCGATTTGTCAGCTCCGAGGTCGGCACATGCGCAGTAGCCCCGCACTGTCGGCCTCCCAATCGCTGGCCAACTCGATCACTGGCCAGCACAGTAAGCCCCCCATCGCTACTCCTCTGAACCCCCTACGGCCCGATTGCTGGCTCCCCCGGAAGTGTCCGGGCCAGCCTAGACCCCCCCCCTCCCCCCACCTGCCGTGATCTCCCTCTCCCCCCTCCCCAGCAGTCCCTATCTCCTGATCCCTCCCACCCCCCACTGCAGCCCTGACCCCTGCAGTCCCAACCCCCCCTGGCAGGCCGATTCCCCCCTCTCTGTCACTGATCCCAGTGCAGAGGGGCAGCAGGACCCCCCACCCCCACCGATTTCCTATCCACAGAGGCCCCGCTCCCTTGGCACTGCCCAATACGTGGTGAACATAGCCTAATCTGCTTGGGAGGTGCTCAATAATTATTTAGGTTAGTGGGCCTCATACACCTCACTACAAGATATAATTATTTACTTCTGGTCCCACTACTGCAGTACCTTCCTATAAAAATCAGCCCTTTTAATTTTCATTTAATTTAATATTGGACAAAGTAAAAGCAATTAAGCAAAGTTAAACTGTTGTGTCAAATTATATTCCTGAATAACACTTGGCCTGTTCTCCAGTATTTAATACAAGTAGAGATGAAAGTCATTAGTGAGAGACAAACCTTTTGAAAAATCCAGTTCACACCAGCTCAGGCTGAGCTGCCAGACACCCCTAATTAAAGGTGATAGATGCAGAGACATCTGTCACTGTTACACTCTGTAATCTTGGGAATCTGTGGATTTACTACCTCACACCAATTAAACCAGTACAAACTGCTAATTCAACACCAAATGAATTATGGTGTATTATTATTCCATTGTGCATGATTATTTGAACACCTAGAATTTCTGAGAACAGACATCTCTTAGTACCAGAGCAACTCAAATAAATGCTATAGTGGAGTTTTTTTCCAGATAACATTAAGAACAACCTATGGGCGGCACAGTGGTTAACACTGCTCCTCACAGTGCCGAGTTCGATTCTCGGCTTGGGTGACTGTTTATGCAAAGTCTGCACCTTCTCCCTATGTCTGCGTGTGTTTCCTCTGGATGCTCCGGTTTCCTCCTACAGTCTGCAATACGTGCTGGTTCGGTGCATTGGCCATGCTAAATTCTCCTTCAGTGTACCTGAACAGGCACCGGAGTGTGGCAATTAGGGGATTTTCACAGTAACTTCATTGCAGTGTTAATGTAAGCCTACTTGTGATACTAATAAATAAACAAACTTAAAACTTAACCACCATACAACTAATATATGGTTAATGTGAAAATCAATGTTGTGGTTGAACTTTAATCTGTGTATGTGCACTAACAAAACTTGTTTATACACGCCTTTAGCTCCAATAAATCATAAAATGCCTACAGTGCAGAAAGAGGCCATTCGGCCCATCAAGTCAGCACCGACTCTTTGACAGAGCATCTTTCAGAGGTCCACCCCAGCCCCGCGATTCCACCGAACCTACACATTTTGAGACACTAAGGGGCAATTTAGCATCCACTTAACCTGCACATCTTTGGACTGTGGGAGGAAACCAAAGCAGACACAGGGAGAACATGCAAACTCTACACGGGCGGTCACCCAAGGCCTAAATCAAACCTGGGTCCCTGGCATCTTGAGACAGCAGTGCTAAACACTGTACCACCATGAGATAAAAGAGCAGAACTCCCTAGCGCCATTTAAGAACTCAGAAGTGCAGTGGGAGTTATACCCATCGCATTGCTCTGTGCTGACTCCATCCTATCTTCTAGGTAACCACAGGTTTTAACAAATTGGGATGGGCACCAACATCTATCGAGATGCAAAAGAAATGACTGCCCTGATGAAGAGATGGATCACTTGCTACCCTGCCAATCCAATAGGAGCAAGTCCAAGTTGGACTGAAGTAAAGATATTTGAATCATCGATAGTCACTGGTGAGGTGCCTGAAGATTGGAGAGTGGCAAATGTTGTGCCTTTGTTTAAAAAGGGCTGCAGGGAAAAGCCTGGGAACTACAGGCCTGTGAGCCTCACATCTGTGGTGGGTAAATTGTGAGAAGGTATTTTGAGAGACAGGATCTATGGGCATTTAGAGATGCAAGGACTGATTAGGGACAGTCAGCATGGCTTTGTGAGTGGAAAATCATGTCTCACAAATTTAATTGAGTTTTTTGAAGGGGTAACCAAGAAGGTAGATGAGGGCAGTGCAGTTGATGTTGTCTACATGGACTTTAGCAAGGCCTTTGACAAGGTACCGCACGGTAGGTTGTTGCATAAAGTTAAATCTCACGGGATCCAGGGTGAGGTATCTAAATGGATACAAAATTGGCTTCTTGACAGAATAAGAGTTTTAACAACACCAGGTTAAAGTCCAACAGGTTTATTTGGTAGCAAATGCCATTAGCTTTCGGAGCGCTGCTCCTTCGTCAGATGGAGTGGATATCTGCTCTCAAACAGGGCATATAGAGACACAAAATCAAGTTATAGAATACTGATTAGAATGCGAATCTCTACAACCAACCAGGTCTTAAAGATACAGACAATGTGAATGGAGGGAGCATTAAGCACAGGTTAAAGAGATGTGTATTGTCTCCAGACAGGACAGCCAGTGAGATTCTGCAAGTCCAGGAGGCAAGCTGTGGGGGTTATTGATAGTGTGACATAAACCCAAGATCCCGGTTTAGGCCGTCCTCATGTGTGCGGAACTTGGCTATCAGCTTCTGCTCAGTGACTGCGCTGTCGTGTGTCGTGAAGGCCGCCTTGGAGAACGCTTACTCGAAGATCAGAGGCTGAATGCCCGTGACCGCCAAAGTGCTCCCCCACAGGAAGAGAGCAGTCTTGCCTGGTGATTGCCGAGCGGTGTTCATTCATCTGTTGTCGTAGCGTCTGCATGGTTTCCCCAATGTACCATGCCTCGGGACATCCTTTCCTGCAGCATATTAGGTAGATAACGTTGGCCGAGTTGCAAGAGTAGATACCGTGTACCTGGTAGATGATGTTCTCACGTGAGATGATGGCATCCGTGTCGATGATCCGGCACGTCTTGCAGAGGTTGCTGTGGCAGGGTTGTGTGGTGTCATGGTCACTGTTCTCCTGAAGGCTGGGTAGTTTGCTGCGGACAATGGTCTGTTTGAGGTTGTGCGGTTGTTTGAAGGCAAGAAGTGGGGGTGTGGGGATGGCCTTGGTGAGATGTTCGTCTTCATCAATGACACGTTGAAGGCTCTGGAGGAGATGCCGTAGCTTCTCCGCTCCGGGGAAGTACTGGTTGACGAAGGGTACTCTGTCCACTGTGTCCCGTGTTTGTCTTCTGAGGAGGTCGGTGCAGTTTTTCGCTGTGGCGCATCGGAACTGTCGATCGATGAGTCAGGTGCCATATCCTGTTCTTATGAGGGCATCTTTCAGCGTCTGGAGGTGTCTGTTGCAATTCTCCTCATCTGAGCAGATCCTGTGTATACGGAGGGCTTGTCCGTAGGGGATGGCTTCTTTAACGTGTTTAGGGTGGAAGCTGGAGAAGTGGAGCATCGTGAGGCTATACGTGGGCTTGCGGTACAGTGAGGTGCTGAGGTGACCGTCCTTAATGGAGATGCGTGTGTCCAAGAATGCAACCGATTCCAGAGAGTAGTCCATGGTGAGTCTGATGGTGGGATGGAACTTGTTGATGTCATCATATAGTTGTTTCAGTGATTGTTCACCATGAGTCCAAAGGAAGAAAATGTCATCGATGTATCTAGTGTATGGCATCGGTTGAAGGTCCTGTGCGGTGAAGAAGTCTTGTTCGAACCTGTGCATGAAGATGTTGTTGGCATATTGAGGTGCGAATTTGGTCCCCATCGCTGTTCCGTGTGTCTGGATGAAGAACTGGTTGTTGAAAGTGAAGACATTGTGGTCCAGGATGAAGCGGATGAGTTGTAAAATTGCGTCTGGAAACTGGCAGTTGTCGGCGTTGAGTACAGAGGCCGTTGCAGCAATGCCATCATCGTGGGGGATGCTGGTATAGAGTGCTGAGACATCCATTGTGACGAGGAGTGCTCTTGGTTCAACTGTTCCATGTGCGTTGAGTTTCTGTAGGAAGTCCGTAGTGTCGCGACAAAAGCTGGGGGTTCTTTGTACAATGGGTTTCAGGATGCCCTCGACATAGCCGGAGAGGTTCTCGCACAGGGTCCCATTGCCCGATATGATGGGACGGCCGGGTGTGTTTGCCTAGTGTAACTTCGGGAGGCAGTAGAGATCTCCAATGCGGGGTGTACGTGGGATGAGAGTACGGAGGGTGCTCTGAAGGTCCGGATGAAAGGTCTTGATCAGAGTGTTGAGTTGACGGGTGTGTTCTTTGGTCGGATCTGTGGGTAACTGTCTGTAGTGTTCCTCGTTGTTCAGTTGTTGGTACACTTCTTTGCAGTAATCCATTCTGTTCAATATGATGATGGCCCCTCCTTTGTCTGCTGGTTTGATGACAATGTTGCGGTTGGTCTTGAGAGTGTGGATGGCGTTGCGTTGTGCTTGGGTGATGTTCGGTGCTGTCTTGTGAGTGCTGCTGATGAATTTGGTATTGATGCACCTCCTGATGGCTTGGGCATACATGTCAAGTCGAGGGCAGCGGCCTTCCGGAGGAGTCCAATCCGACTCTTTCCTCTTCGGTTGCACTGCGGATCTCTCTGTCGGCTGTTCTGGTTCATTGGCTGTCTCATTGTGTTCGCTGTTGGCCTCTTGGGGTTTGTGGAAGAACTCCTGCAGCCTCATTCGCTCAACAATCACCAGGCAAGACTGTTCTCTTCCTGTGGGGGAGCACTTCAGCGGTCACGGGCATTCAGCCTCTGATCTTCGGGTAAGTGTTCTCTAAGGCGGCCTTCATGACACACGACAGCGCAGAGTCACTGAGCAGAAACTGATAGCCAATTTCCGCACACATGAGGACGGCCTAAACCGGGATGTTGGGTTTATGTCACACTATCAGTAACCCCCACAGCTTGCCTCCTGGACTTGCAGAATCTCATTGGCTGTCCTGTCTGGAGACAATACACACCTCTTTAACCTGTGCTTAATGCTCCCTCCATTCACATTGTCTGTATCTTTAAGACCTGGTTGGCTGTAGAGATTCGCATTCTAATCAGTATTCTATAACTTGATTTTGTGTCTCTGTGCCCTGTTTGAGAGCAGATTTCCACTCCATCTGACAAAGGAGCAGCGCTCTGAAAGTTAATGGCATTTGCTACCAAATAAACCTATTGGACTTTAACCTGGTTTTGTTAAAACTCTTACTGTGTTTACCCCAGTCCATCGCCGGCATCTCCACTTCTTGACAGAAGCCAGAGGGTGGTTGTAGAGAGTTGTTTTTCAAACTGGAGGCCTGTGACCAGCGGTGTGCCTCAGGGATCAGTGCTGGGCCCACTGTTAGGTTGATTGGCCATGCTAAAATTGCCCCTGGGATGCGTAGATTAGAGGGATTAGCGGGTAAAATATGTAGGGATATGGGCGTAGGGCCTGGGTGGGATTATGGTCGGTGCAGACTCGATGGGCTGAATGGCCTCTTTCTGTACTGTAGGGTTTCTATGATTTCTATGATTCTATGACTGTTATTTGTCAGTTATATTAATGATTTGGATGAGAATATAGGGGGCATGGTTAGTAAGTTTGCAGATGACACCAAGATTGGTGGTATAGTGGACAGTGAAGAAAGTTATCTCCAATTGCAACAGGATCTTGATCAATTGGGCCAGTGGGCTGACGAATGGCAGATGGAGTTTAATTTAGACAAATGCGAGGTGATGCATTTTGGTAGATTGAACCAGGGCAGGACTTACTCAGTTAATGGTAGGGCATTGGGGAGAGTTACAGAACAAAGAGATCTAGGGGTACATGTTCATAGCTCCTTGAAAGTGGAGTCACAGGTGGACAGAGTGGTGAAGAAGGCATTCGGCATGCTTGGTTTCATCGGTCAGAACATTGAATACAGGAGTTGGGACGTCTTGTTGAAGTTGACATTCACAAGACATTGGTAAGGCCACACCTGAAATACTGTGTGTAATTCTGGTCACCCTATTATAGAAAGGATATTATTAAACTAGAAAGAGTGCAGAAAAGATTTACTAGGATGCTACCGGGACTTGATGGATTGAGTTATAAGGAGAGGCTGAATAGACTGGGACTTTTTTCTCTGGAGCATAGGAGGCTGAGGGGTGACCTTATAGAGGTCTATAAAATAATGAGGGGCATAGACAAGGTAGATAGTCAATATATTTTCCCAAAGGTAGGGGAGTCTAAAACTAGAGGGCATAGGTTTAAGGTGAGAGGGAAGAGATACAAAAGTGTCCAGAGGGGCAATTTTTTCACACAGAGGGTGGTGAGTGTCTGGGACAAGCTGCCAGAGGTAGTAGTAGAGGCGGGTACAATTTTATCTTTTAAAAAGCATTTAGATAGTTACATGGGTACGATGGGTATAGAGGGATATGGGCCAAATGCGGGCAATTGGGATTAGCTTAGGGGTTTTAAAAAAAAGAAAAGGGCGGCATGGACAAGTCGGGCCGAAGGGCCTGTTTCCATGCTGTAAACCTCTATGATTCTATAAAGCATCCATTTATTTAATTTTATTCCCCCTCAAAGAATTGAGAGACAATTTTGTAAAGATGGATTTTGTTTTGAGCTTTGATAGGGCGGTAAGAGAGAACTAGGACCAGATCTACACCTGCTCTCAGAAGGCATATATCTTGTTGGGTTTATCCAGGGCAAATGGAACTGAATTCCCATTTCAGCCTCCAGATATGGCCACAAAGTTCATCTGTAACACTCAATGTTTTCCCATCTTCACAGAGATGCATGCAAAATGAGGCCAAAACCTGGTAAATGTGGGCTTGACCATAAAATCCAGCCTCTCCACTGGAATCGAAGCCCATTCCCACCTTCTTCCCTCAATTGTGGAATTTGTTGCTTAAATTCTGGGGCTTTGATTCTTTAAAACAATCAGATCACAGCAATGCTGGAAACACACAACAGGTTGTTTAGTACCTGATTTTCAGACACAACACCTTCATTCGGGTTAAAAGTACACACTGAGCAAATGGGCTCCAGCCCTGATTTGCTTTTAGGAAAAGGAGCATGGATTTCTGAGATTTAAATATAGAGGCACTGAATAATCAAGGAACATGTGTGGAATTTGTACAAAACATTGGTTGAGCCACCAATGTACCATAGAGTGCAATTCTGGACAGCACATGCAAGGGAAGATGTTAGAATCATTGTAAGGATACAGAACTAAAAACAATTTTAGATCAACTTTAATGTAATAAAATGTCACCAAGTTCTACACAGGGGTACAATCAGACACAAAAAACTTGGCCAAAGATGTCTTAAAGGAGTAGGGAGAGATAGAGAAATGGCAAGATCCAGGGTTACGATAGGCCAAGAATTTCCTCAGAGCCAGCTCCCACTCCAACAACAAAACTTTGCCGGAAGTGTTATGTGAATCCCATTTACAGTTTTCACCACACGCATGAGATTTGGGTGGTAATAGAACAAATCCAAGGAAATTCCCAACCCAGGAACAAGATGCTACAATTGTAAAAGGGAGCATTGGCAAAGTCGGAGACAGGGTAAAAACAACTGTTGCATTTGACTCCTTGAGCATTGTGTTCTGATCAGGTGGGAAATGGTTGAATGTCTCTTTTCTTCCTTGATTGACCACAAGGGATTTTTTTAAAGAGAATATGCTTACCAATCCAGTGAGTGTTTAAGAAAAGATAATAGTATTTATTTTACTTAACAACTGATCTAAATAAAAATAATAAAAAACACTGACTCTCACAAACACCTGCATTCAAGGGTACGTACACACATGGAGGTTCATGCGATTTACAAAGTGGGAAGTTTGGTTAAGCAGTTTAAAAGTCCCAAAAAAAGGACAGTCGGGTAAGTTTGTTGCCTTGGATGGTTTCAGGATGGCTTTCCAAATTCAGAGTTGGTACAATTTAAAGATGCTGACGGATCATGTCTACTGGGTCTCCTGGAGTCAGCAGCTGCTGTGTTAGTTTTTAAACATTGTCCACAACATACAGTTGATCAAATAACAGGCAGGGCTCAAGTTTACAGGATTCATAGAAATCATAGAAACCCTACAGTGCAGAAGGAGGCCATTCGGCCCATCGAGTCTGCACCGACCACAATCCCACCCAGGCCCTACCCCCACATATTTTACCCGCTAATCCCTCTAACCTACGCATCCCAGGACTCTAAGGGACAATTTATTTTAACCTGGCCAATCAACCTAACCCGCACATCTTTGGACTGTGGGAGGAAACCGGAGCACCCGGAGGAAACCCACGCAGACACGAGGAGAATGTGCAAACTCCACACAGACAGTGACCCGAGCCGGGAATCGAACCCGGAACCCTGGAGCTGTGAAGCAGCAGTGCTAACCACTGTGCTACCGTGCCGCCCCACTGTGCTACCGTGCCGTGATGGAGAGAGAGAGAGCAGGACCCCATTCGAGGTCCATTTTCTGCATCTTTCCTTATTCTGCCCTGCTGGCCTAGAAGCACAGTTTCTTAATACACAAAAAGGGCTATTTGCCTTCTTTATGATCTCCTCTCATAAACTGACCAGCAGAATAGACAAGGGTGGATGTGGTGAATTTGAATTGACAGTTCAACATACCTTATCCATCCTTGTGGTGACTTACATCTTCTACATAAATTCATGACTCCCACACTACAGGATATAGTCCTTGTTCCAGCAAATAAATATGGTATGTTTGAACTCAGTGTGAGTCATGTTCCATTGGTAGAATTGAAATTTATCAGAAATGGTGGTGGGATTTCCAGATTCAGGTCCCGTCCACTATTTTTAAATGTTCATGGAGTCTCTATTGCTCCATGAAAATCTGGTCCAATGTTCATAGAACTGCTACAGTGCAGAAGGGGGCCATTCAGCCCATCAGGCCTGCACAGACTCTCCAACGGAGCATCTTATCCAGACCTGAGCCCCCTAAACCCACATACTTAGTCTGCTAATCCCCCTAACCTACACATCTTGGGACACTAAGAGGCAATTTACCATGGTCAATCCACCTAACCTGCATATTTTTGGACTGTGGGAGGAAACCAGAGCACCTGGAGGAAACCCATGTTTCAGGACCATGACATTTCAATGGAATTTAAATTTAAACTTGTTTGAATATATGAGGCACAAAGTATCAGCATAATATTTAAATTGCCAGTTGGCCTCCTGGAAATGAGTTGGTTGCCTGCCAACCACACCCAACCCTCCGACCAACCTCCGTTTAAACTGCTAGCGGGTGGGTTGGTTGCAGGCTGTGTTCAGAATTGAGAATGTTTAGTTTTACATCCCACCTGATTCAAACCCACTCATTTTTGCAAATTAAAATCCCTCCACCACATTCCCCATTAAAATTACTGCTTTAAAACAAAATGGGTCCCTACGATGATCTAATATAATTTCTCTATCTTTTACATTTTTGCTCTGTATGATTGTATGATCAACAAACCCATGCTGGAAGCAACTAACTTCTTTGGCTTTATATCTCATTTTTATTTCAAAAATATTTTTAAAGCATTGATTTATGTTCTTAATACGAAAAGGGACCTAAATCACCTTTTTGTGCTTTTCTTTTAACATTTTAATCCTTAGTTTTCAAGATTGGTGAATCTAAAATGGAGAAAGGGGGCACTCCATCCTAATATCTGGCATTCTCTATTGCTAATGCCGACACTGACTCCAGGAAAATAAACACTCTACAAGAATTTTAAGCAAATTTATGTTTGAATCCCATCTGGTTGTGTTAAATTTCACAAAATGTTTTATATTATTTCCTTCTCTTTAGATACTTCCATATTATATATTAATCATAGCCTCCCCCGCTGAGGCTAGGCTACTCTTGAATCAGCTACAGTAGCTGCACAAGAACATTGCCTTGTTTTCTAGCTCTCTCCCTTGTGGGCTCAAAAACTCCAATAGCATTGACAATACAGTCACAGGTAAATCCTTGGTCCTGTCAGCAAGGCACATATCAATCCAGGGGAAAAGATTTAAAACACTGTCATTCTCAGAACTACTAATCCGTGCCCTTAACATGACTGATACTGACAATAAAAATTAACCAAGATTTCTTGTATGATCAACAAACCTATTTGGAAGCAATTAACTTGCACTCTACCCCATTATATCCATTTTCTTATTTCAAAACGACTTTGTTGTAAATGTTTTGTTGTAAATATTTCAGTGTGCTTAATATTTCCATCACTGCTGATTTTTGTTTCTAAATTAAAGAATAGACATTGTGCTTATTAAAAGATGTAAGCATTGGAGATAGAACAGTTTTCCTATTCATTCATTGGAAGAATGAACAAATATTCCTAGGTAGGCACAGCATGAGTTAGCTGCGGAGCACATTCAGGCCGGAACAACATATCTTTAACCCCCAACCTCAAAAGACCCATCCCCTGCTGGGCCAGTGTGAATTTCTTCACCCCACGTACCAACTAATCTTGTGGACTTTCAAAGAGGAACTTTCAGCTTGGTGCAGATTTAATGCCAAATTGTGAGCAGTTTTCCCTCTGGACTCACAGCAGCCAAGCCTCCACGATGGTTAAACAGATAAAAGAATTTTAACAAAAGCTATTTGGTAACGATCAGGATGGGGTTTCAGAAATTCATTCTGAATTGTTATCAGCAAATCTTTTTTTTAACAAAGCTGCCTTTCCTTAATGATATTCACTCCCAGTTTTCAAACAATGTATTTTTAAAACTTTACCATTTTTGATCATTTTTAATCAGAAAAGATATTTGAAATTTGGAGACTGGATCATTTATTAGCATTATACTGTGTAAAAGATGGTGGCAGTACCCAACTAATTAAGGGGAGAGCTTAAATTATTGATGAGACAATACAGATGAAATTGGCCTTCAGTGATAATGTGGAATGTGTGATAGCATATTGACAGCCTGCTTTACAGTGCACCGAGCATTATCTTCTTCTGTCTTCACTCATTTTATACTATTGCCAAAGATCAGTTTTATTCCCAGCATCTGTTCCATTCTGATTGTAAAGTACTGATAAAATGGGCTTCCAGATCATGGTGAGACATAATAAAATAATAAATACCTTTTTCAGTAACAGCATAATTTTGAATTGCAACTGGGAATTTGGTGAATCATTTTTTTTCAGTCTGAAGCCTTACATGAGCTTTTGGATTTATTTAATATTGGCTTGTCACAGTTTTACTGTTTCTTCTGTGTTTTAATGGTGGAAAGTTTTGATTGGATTGCAGAAAGGCATACAGCTGTTGCTAAAACTCCACACCTCTGTCTGGGAGGACTTTTGTTAATGGTGCCTCCATCCAGTGGGCATGCCGTACACTCTCCACACCTTATGGTTAGTTGTGCTGCTAATGGTACCACCCATGAAGAATTCCTAATACCTGTTACCTGCTTAGGAAAGGCTCCCACCTGTGTCTAGAAGTTGTCTGTTGACTAACTAATGCCTATCCTTCCAGGAAAGGGGAAGCAAATAAAGTGTGCACGTATACAGCACAGAGGGAGTCATTCAGCCGATCCTATTTGTATCAGACCTTTGAACAAACTATCCAATTACTCCCAATCCCCTGTAGTGGCCCATAGCAAATTCACCCCCCTCAATTATATATCCAATTCCCTTTCAAAACTTACAATTGAATCTATGTCAACTACGCTTTCAGGCAGGGCATTCCGGATCATAACAAATTGCTGCATAAAAAGATCTCTCTTCCTCTCACCTCTGATTCATTTGCCAATTAACTTAAGTCTCATAGGTTCAAGTAGGTGGTGAAAGGTGGTGGTGAATGGAGACGGCTCAGGTCTCTGTTCAAGGAAGAAGTGGTGAGCCTTCAGATCATTCTGGTGAGGGATGACAGCGTAGAGAGATTGGAGATCCATAGTGAAGAGGAGGCAGCTAGGGAATCTGGAAATTGTGGAAATGGCGTAGGGCATTAGATGAATGATGGACGTAGGTGAGAAGGGGAGAAAAAAAGGACACAGGACAGGAACAAATAAGTTGAGTTTGCATGTTCGCCCCGTGTCTGCATGTGTTTCCTCCAGGTGCTCCAGTTTCCTCCCACAGTCCAAAAATGCTGGTTAGGTGTGTTGGCCATACTAAATTCCCCCTCAGTGTATCTGAACAGGTGCCGGAGTGAGGCCCTATTCCCATAACTCCACACATTTACTCTGTAGTCCGCCTGACACTAGGGTCAATTTAGCATGGCCAATCAATCTAACCCACACATCTTTGGACTGTGGGAGGAAACCGGAGCACCCGGAGGAAACCCAAGCAGACATGGGAGAAAGTGCAAACTCCACACAAACAGTGACCCAAAGCCGGAATTGAACCTAGATCCCTGGCGCTGTGAGGCAGCGGTGCTAACCACCGTGTCGCCCATACTCAGAGCATGGCTGCTTTGATTGTAGCCTCAACACCACATTGATAACTTTTGACCCCCTAGTTAGTCAAGAATCTATCCACCACTGCCTTAAAAATATTCAATGACCCTGCCTCCACCAGTCTCCTGGGAAGAAAGTTCCAAAGACTCATGATCCTCTGAGTGAAAAAAACTCCTTATCTCCATCTTAAATGGGATACCCCTTATTTTTCAAATGTGTACCCCAGTTCTCGTCTCTCCACAAGGAGAAACATTCTTTCAGAATCTACCTTGTCAAGTCCCCTCAGGATCTTACATATTCCATTAATGTCACCTCTCAGTTTTCTAAATTCAAATGGATACATATTATTACTAGTTTGTCTTACCTTTAAGCCAATATATCAGCACTTTCAACACTATCATTAACATTCTCTTTGTCTTGTGCCCATAACATCTTTGTTGCAATCTCTCCCAGCTTTCGCCTATCCCTGACCCTCTACTCTGCTCCATCTGCCCACCCCCTTGCTAACAGTATAAAATCCATCACTTTGTTCCCTCTCTTTAGCTCAGAAGAAGAGTCATATGGACTCAAAACGCGAACTATTTTTCCCTCCACAGATGTTTCTAGATCTGCTGTGATTTTCTAGAAGTTTCTGTTTTGTTTCAGATTTCCAGCATCCACAGTATTTTGCATTAATTTCAATTGATACAGGCCCATCCTGTCCAACCTTCCCTCATACGATAACCTCCCCGCCATCCCCCATCCCAGGTATCAGTCAAGTGAACTTTCCCTGGACTACTCAAGAATCATTTATGTCCTTTCTTAAATAAGGAGACAAAACTGTACACAGTACTCCAACTGTGGTTTCACCAATGCCTGTACAACATAATAAAACATTCCAATTTTATATTACATTCCCTTGTAATAAGCAACAAAGGTGGGCTATTCCCAATTGGAGGTTGGGGAACAGAGGTGGGAGGTAATGGAGGGAAGCTCTCCAGAGGAGATGAGGTCAGTGACAGTCATGGAAACAATGGCGTGATAGAGTCATAGAGCTGAACAACACAGAAAAGGCCCTTTGGCCCAACAAGTGTGTACCGAAAATAACTACCACTGAAGTTGCACTAATCCTATATACCAGCACTTGTCCCATATCCTTGAATGCTATGATGTTTCAAGCGCTCATCGAAATACTTTTTAAAGTTGTAAGGTTTCCGGCCTCCACTACTTTCCCAGGCAGTGCATTCCAGATTCCCAGTACCCTCTGAGTGAAAAAATGTCTTTTCAAATCCCCTCTGAATCCCCAGCCCCTTATCTTAAAACTATGCCCCCTCAGGACTGACCCCTCAACAAGGGGAACAGCTCCTTCCTATTCACCCTGTCCATACCCCTCATAATCTTATGTACTTCAATCATGTACCCACTCAGTCTTCTCTGCTCTAAAGAAAACAATCCAAGCCTACCCAATTCCTCCTTATAGCCCAAATGCTCCATCTCAGGCAACATCCTGGTGAATCTCCTCCCCGCTAGTGCAATCACATCCTTCCTATAGTGAGTTGACCAGAACTGCACACAGTACTCCAGCTGTGGCCTAACCAGCATTCTGTACAGCTCCCACATTACCCTCTTATTCTTAAACTCTGTGGAGGGAGAATACTGGAGAGGGGTGAAAGGGTCTGCAGGTTGGGGAGAGCACTCCTGCCCAAAACAATAAGCATGGAGACAAGGTGATGATAGAAGAACTCAATGTTGTGCAAAACAAAATTCATTCTGCTGGGGGTGTAAGTTGATAACGCTTTGCTAACATAGATTATTCAGCATCAGTGATGTATCATGAATACATGACAAGAGGTAGGATTAGAAGGGATGGGGTCAGAGGAAAGGATCCAGAGGGGTGTCACCGCACTTAAATTGTTGAAGTTTGCAGTCCTTAACACATGAAAGAAAAATAAAAAGTTTTTTGCTTAAGTGTCGGATGAGATGAAGGATGTAGAAATGAAACTGTAGAGGACAACTCTAAGATAGAGTGAGTCAGTGCTGCTGGAGAGAGAGGTCAGGTGTGTACATGTGATGACGCATGGCACTGAGTGTGGATCTTAGGCTGTGGCGAGAACAGCCGTCCGAGAGACGTTACATGTCTCGGAGATGCCTGTAATCCTGGCTGGATCTGAAATATGGAGGATGGAACTTCAGTAAGTTGAAGCCAGAGGCAGTCACCAAGGAAGGAGATGTGGGTTGCAAAGCAAATTTGTGTAAGCACCTTGTCAACAATCAGGAGGGAAAGCAATGAAGGCAAACACAGTGAAAGAGACCAACAGAAATCCGGTCGGAAAGAAGGACAGAGCTTCTTCAAGGTAGGCATTCCTGGAGGTGAATTCAACACTGAAGTAAAAGCAAAAATCTGTGGGTACTGGAAATCTGAAATGAAAGCAGTAAGTGCTGGAATATCTCAGCAGTCATGATGTGGAGATGCCGGCGTTGGACTGGGGTAAACACAGTAAGAAGTTTAACAACACCAGGTTAAAGTCCAACAGGTTTATTTGGTAGCAAAAGCCACACAAGCTTTCGGAGCTCTAAGCCCCTTCTTCAGGTGAGTGGGAATTCTGTTCACAAACAGAGCATATAAAGACACAAACTCAATTTACATGAATAATGGTTGGAATGCAAATACTTACAACAAATCAAGTCTTTAAGAAACAAAACAATGTGAGTGGAGAGAGCATCAAGACAGGCTAAAAAGATGTGTATTGTCTCCAGACAAGAGAGCCAGTGAAACTCTGCAGGTCTAGGCAACTGTGGGGGTTACAAATAGTGTAACATGAACCCAATATCCCGGTTGAGGCCGTCCTCGTGTGTGCGGAACTTGGCTATCAGTTTCTGCTCAGCGACTCTGCGCTGTCGTGTGTCGCGAAGGCCGCCTTGGAGAACGCTTACCCGAATATCAGAGGCCGAATGCCCATGACCGCTGAAGTGCTCCCCAACAGGAAGAGAACAGTATTGCCTGGTGATTGTCGAGCGGTGTTCATTCAGCGTCTATGCAGACGCTGCGACAACGGATGACTGAACACCGCTCGACAATCACCAGGCAAGACTGTTCAGCGGTCACGGGCATTCGGCCTCTGATATTCGGGTAAGCGTTCTCCAAGGCGTCCTTCGCGACACACGACAGCGCAGAGTCGCTGAGCAGAAACTGATAGCCAAGTTCCGCACACATGAGGACAGCCTCAACCGGGATATTGGGTTCATGTCACACTATTTGTAACCCCCACAGTTGCCGAGACCTGCAGAGTTTCACTGGCTCTCTTGTCTGGAGACAATACACATCTTTTTAGCCTGTCTTGATGCTCTCTCCACTCACATTGTTTTGTTTCTTAAAGACTTGATTAGTTGTAAGTATTCGCATTCCAACCATTATTCATGTAAATTGAGTTTGTGTCTTTATATGCTCTGTTTGTGAACAGAATTCCCACTCACCTGAAGAAGGGGCTTAGAGCTCCGAAAGCTTGTGTGGCTTTTGCTACCAAATAAACCTGTTGGACTTTAACCTGGTGTTGTTAAACTTCTTACTATATCTCAGCAGTACAGCAGTGTCTGTGTAGAGAGATGATGTGGAGATGCCGGCGTTGGACTGGGGTAAACACAGTAAGAAGTTTAACAACACCAGGTTAAAGTCCAACAGGTTTATTTGGTAGCAAAAGCCACACAAGCTTTCGAGGCTCTGAGCCCCTTCTTCAGGTGAGTGGGAATTCTGTTCACAAACAGAACTTATAAGACACAGACTCAATTTACATGAATAATGGTTGGAATGCGAATACTTACAACTAATCCAGTCTTTAAGAAACAAAACAATGGGAGTGGAGAGAGCATCAAGACAGGCTAAAAAGATGTGTATTGTCTCCAGACAAGACAGCCAGTGAAACTCTGCAGGTCCACGCAACTGTGGGAGTTACAAATAGTGTGACATAAATTCTGATTCTAGGATCGCATGATAAAGACTCAGGAGGAAAAAAGCAGAAATATTTATGTGAAATAGTGTGACATAAACCCAATATCCCGGTTGAGGCCGTCCTTGTGTGTGCGGAACCTGGCTATCAGTTTCTGCTCCGCGACTCTGCGCTGTCGTGTGTCGCGAAGGCCGCCTTGGAGAACGCTTACCCGAATATCAGAGGCCGAATGCCCGTGACACACTATTTCACATAAATATTTCTGCTTTTTTCCTCCTGAGTCTTTATCATGCGATCCTAGAATCAGAATTTATGTCACACTATTTGTAACTCCCACAGTTGCGTGGACCTGCAGAGTTTCACTGGCTGTCTTGTCTGGAGACAATACACATCTTTTTAGCCTGTCTTGATGCTCTCTCCACTCCCATTGTTTTGTTTCTTAAAGACTGGATTAGTTGTAAGTATTCGCATTCCAACCATTATTCATGTAAATTGAGTCTGTGTCTTATAAGTTCTGTTTGTGAACAGAATTCCCACTCACCTGAAGAAGGGGCTCAGAGCCTCGAAAGCTTGTGTGGCTTTTGCTACCAAATAAACCTGTTGGACTTTAACCTGGTGTTGTTAAACTTCTTACTGTGTGTAGAGAGAAACAGAGTTAACATTTTGAGTCAAAATAAGTCTACATCTGAGTATCCACAGTATTTTGCCTTTACTCTAAACCTTCCCACCTTCTCAAAGCAACTGGGGATGGGCAATAAATATTGACTTCACCAATGTTGCCTACATCCATCCTATGAGTGAATAAAACTATCTGTACTACTCGTTCAGTGACTTTCCTGCCAATGGAAATATTTTCTCCGTATTTACTTCATCGAAACTTTTCACAATTTTGAATGCCTCTGTTAAATATCTGGGGCTGGTTTTTTCAGTTGGTTATTTGACCAGCATGTTGTTCAGAATAATGCAAACAGCACAGACACAATTCCTATTCCAGCTAACATAGGATAGGGGCCTGCTTCCTTACCCTGCTCCATAGAGTGGAAGGCAATGACAAACCGTTACTGATAAAAGCTCCCAAGAAAATTACTCAGGATGTAGCTTCAGCAGACAATAAGCCAAGGAGCTGTCTTCAGGCAAAACACGTATATGAATTAACTATTCACTTAACCTTCTCTGTATTTGATTGCTCTTCTCTCGGTGCCATTCCCATTCAGCACTTGTAATTGGTGTAGGTCACTGATTTGCACACACAATCATTCTTCTCCCATTGCAGACAGTTAGGCTGCTTGTACAGACCCTTCTGAACATCACACCAGGCAGATATTGGGCAATTCTCTCAGGATGATCAAAGTGATAATGGTCAGGTTCTTATCCTGAGTGTTGCTTCTAGCAACCCTAGAATTCAGCAATTTAAGTGTCCCACTGTATCAACATCAACATCAGGGTGGCACAGTGGTTAGCACTTCTACCTCACAGTGCCAAGGACCTTGGTTCAATTTGCAGCTTGTGTTACTGTCTGTGCAGAGTCTGCACATTCTCCCCGTGTCTGCGTGGGTTTCCTCCAGTTTCCTCCCACAGTCTGAAAGACATGAAAGATGAAGGATGGAACTTCAGTTGAAATAAGTGCATTGCTGGTTAGATGCATTGGCCATGTTAAATTCTCCCTCAGTGTACCCAAACAGGTGCTGGAGTGTGGCGACTAGAGGATTTTCACAGTAACTTCATTCCAATGTTAATGTAAGCCTACTTGTGACATTAATAAATAAACTTAAACTTAAAGAAACTCTGTGAGATAGTGCAAATAATTATTGACCAACTATTGTTGGTTTGGCTATAACTAATCAACTCTTTTGCATTCTTAGTGCCTATCTTGGATGTATTTTAGTGCTCCAGGCTGTGCCACCTGAATGGCTTTAGTATGTTTGGTAAGAGGTTGCTAACTTTCACTAGCGGACATTCTCAAGAAGCTTTGGACCTTGAGGACCCAGCTCCAGGCTGCAGCCCCTGAACATGGGTTGTAGCAGTTTGTGCTGGCTGACTGGCAGACGACAGCAATGGCACTGTTGGATGCAGTGATAAGTGGTCAAATGCTGCCATTCTAAGATGTCTGATAATTAAGTTTCTTCATGCCATGCATCCTGATTCCTGGAGCATTGACTGCAATGACTATCTGCTCCCAGTACCTTCTCTGTGTGGAGGGCCTCCAGGCCACATACGATTGAAGGACCCCACTTCCCTTGTTTACCTCTTGCACCAATTTTTCCAGTACCGCATTTGAGAATTTGGAGAACACTGTTGTTATGCTATTTCCTCTCCTCTTCCTGCTCAAAGACTCATCCCCAGTGAGATTTAGCCCCTGCTGCAGCCACCTTTCTTTAGGAGGTACAGGCTGGGTTTATGTAGACTGTCTATAATCTTAATAGGCAGCTTTTGCTTACATTTTCAATGCCGTGATATTCACCTCTATGTAATGTTGCCTTTCTCTCACTCTCCAGCAACAGAAACTTCTAACATTTATCAGTGCAATGCAGATCACAATGCTAAGACAATGTGGAAGGATAAGAGCTCACATGTGATTTTGTTTGGTAGGTCAAAATTGATTAATATTTAATTTCCATTTTATGTAATTTGTATATAAAATAAATGCTTAATTGTTTCCATCAAAGGCCTTGATTATTTGCAGCTGAATTATTATGTGAATGTAAATTCTGTATATGCACATCAGAGAAGAATTTCCCCTCATTTATGCCAGTAACTGCTGCCTGAGTGCCAGGGACTGGGGTTCGATTCCGGGCTTGGCTGACTGTCTCGGAGGAGTTTGCACATTCTCCACATGTCAGCGTGGGTTTCATAGAAACATAGAAACATAGAAGAGGAGGCTATTTGGCTCTTCGAGCCTGCTCCACCATTCATTATGATCATGGTTGATTGTCCAACTCAATAGCCTAATCCTGCTTTTCCCCCATAATCTTTGATCCCATTCGCCCCAAGTGCCTCTTGAATACATTCAATGTTTTGGCATCAACTACTTCCTGTGGTAATGAATTCCACAGGCTCACCAGTCTTTGGGTGAAGAAATGTCTCCTCACCTCCGTCCTAAATGGTCTACCCTGAATCCTCAGACTGTGACCCCTGGTTCTAGACTTCCTCACCATCAGGAACATCCTCCCTGCATCTACCCTGTCTAGTCCTGTTAGAATTTTTAAAGTCTCTATGAGATCCCCCCTCATTCATCTGGACTCTAGCGAAAACAATCCTAACATAGTCAATCTCTCCTCATACATCAGTCCCGCCATCTCCGGAATCAGCCTGGTAAACCTTCATGCATTCCCTTGAGAGCAACAACATCCTTCCTCAGAAAAGGAGACCAAAACTGCACACAGTACTCTAGGTGTGGCCTCACCAAGGCCCTGTATAATTGCAACAACACATCCCTGCTCCTGTACTCGAAACTTCTCGCAATGAAGGCCAACATGCCATTTGCCTTCTTTACTGCCTGCTGCGCCTGCTGCACCTGCATACTTACCTTCAGTGACTGGTCTACAAGGACACCCAGGTCCCACTGCACACTCCCCTCTCCCAATTTACAGCCATTCAGGTAATAATCTACCTTCCTGTTTTTGCTTCCAAAATAAATAACCTCACATTTTCCTCCGGGTGCTCTGGTTTCCTCCCAAAGTCCAAAGATGTGTAGGTTAGGTGGATTAGCCATGGTAAATGTGCAGGGTAATGGGGATAGGGTGGAGGGAAGGGCCTGGGTGGGATGCTCTTTTGGAGAGTCGGGGCAAACACGATGGACTCGATAGCCTGTTCCTGAACTGTAGGGATTCTATGGTTCTATTCTAATCCAGGTGGAATCAGTCAGACAAACAAATGCAGAAAATTTGGGAATTTTGAATGAAGTTATCATAAATAAAGAATTCTTAATGACAGATATGAGGCCGGTAACACAAGAATAGTGCCTTCAATTAATTCTACAGATTCAGTGCCACCCCAAGTGCCCAAAGACACCAGGACTAGTTTAACAACCGTGCCATGAAAATTATTGAAATTAGAGAAGCTGCCATCAAACCACCAGACTACCTGTGGAACAGTTCAGCTGAATAGAAATGTTATTGCAGGAGGCTGAAGATTTTCTGAAGATCTTCCACTTCATGGTCTTCCCCTCCTTTGTCCCCTGGTGCCATATCCCCCTGTATAATAATCCAGCAGTTCAATGAACAGTCCACATCTCTGCATCATATTGTTTCTCCTGTCGACAAATCTCGAGAAGCAACTGTGCCAGAAAAATGCTCAAATCAGCTACTCTTACGTTAATGAGTGAAATCAAACCCTTTGTTTATATGCATACACAATGCTAGGATCACATTTAGAATAAAATTCGGGAGAATTACTCATGGAAGCTCTCTACCACAGGCTGGGCTTTGCTCACTGCTGGCAGCTTTACAGAAAGTCGGTGCTCTATTGCATGTGGTTTTTCATTCATTAATGTCAATGCGAATTGAAAATAGCATGCAAGGCAAGCATGGTTTTCCAACAATTCAATCACGACATCCAAGACTTTACCTAACACAAGACTTTGGACAGCCTCACAAAGTTCTGTCCAAATGAAGTGATTTTAGTAATGTTAATGGAAATCCTTATAAACAGCAGTTCAGTGGTGGCATTGAAGGAAGTTAGGTAACCAATCTGATAAAACATAGTCGTTGAGTGAATACAAGAGACATCTCATTTACTTGAAATCATTTGCTGTGGCTTTTATTGTTTATACAATTCAAAACTAAGCCTTAAGTAATCATAACGTATGGTCAGATAAATTTTGATTAAAAAATCTCAATCTTATTTGTAAGATGCTTTTCATTCAACATCTTTGGTTAACTAACTATAAAATCTTACAGATATATACAGAGAAATATGTACTGTTGTGATAATTGTATTACACTAATATAAAATGGTGAAGACAAGTAGCCAAGAATACATTAATTCTGAACCAAGCTCACTGAAATTTATAGAAAACATTGATTCTAGTCCAGTTGCCTTTAAGGCATGTCTTATAAACCAGTTTTTTTTCACATACTATGTACTGAATCATTATGTCTTCCTTGCGCCAATAAAGTGGAAAGTTCAGAAATATACTGGATGGCACAGTGCAGAGTCTGAATTTTGGTGAGAGTCTGACCTCTTTGGCTGTAGATGGGTGGTAGAAAACTCTGCAGAGTGTGAAGAGCACGAGCAAGCCTCCTCATTCTCAGCTTTTCCCTCTCACTTGCTTTCATCCTGCGTTTCCCTGACATCTTTGTTTTGGTCAGCCTCCGGGATGATGTGCAGCTCTCTTCAATGGCACGGGTTTGCGGAGAGGATTTCAAGAAATTATCATCTCCTGGCGTACTGCTTGACACCTCTGCAAGATGAGGAAGAGAGGAATAGAAGGATTCAAAAGATGATGCCGGTGAGAAACTACATGGCAACAGAATTCGGCTTGGCTCAAACGTGTCTTCTTCAACTTTCCAGTTAAAATCTGAAAGCATTTCCACATCAATCAGTCCAAAGCTGTCATCCATTTCCAGCAAAGTTTTCAGAAGATTGTCCATCGTGCACATTGAAGATGTTAGTCAATAGTCAGAGCCTGTAGACAGAGTGAATGACTGAATGCATTACTAGAAGAGAGTGTTTTATAGAGAGTGGAGAAGTGACAGCTTGTGGATTCACAGCTGAGGAGGCAAGTTCAAAGAAGAGAGAAAGTGTTGAGTTTTAAAATGCAAACCAACTTCAAGCACTTTGCCTAACACACTTCATCCATTGTCACCTCTCAGCAAAGTGCCTCAAATGTCCAGAAATAATTTTGTATGAGAGGATCACAAAGCTGTGGCAAAATATATATAAATAGACTCATTAATGTTTGTAGTACGAAGAATACGAGGAAGACACGTTAGTAAATCTGTGGAAAAAGAGAATGAATTGAATAACCCAGACTTTCTTGTGACAAATCTCATGTTTCAACTTAATCACATATTTAAAGATCTCAACAAAAATTATTGTAACGCATATCTCTATAATCTTTATTCACGGTGAACTAAGGAGGGTGAAGAGTGCTTTAATATTTCTTGTATTGTGATTAAAATATTCTTTAACACTTTGTTTACTCATTTGTTAATAACTAAGTAGGAACATAAGAAAATCAAGGATTTAAACAAGTTTTTTAGTTCAGTGAAGCTTATCCCTCTAGTACTCTGATTTTCCTGCTTTTGTATCCAACTGCATTTTGCCACTTGGCCACAACTTATATCCAAGATCACAGGACAACGGGTCCTGACCAAAACAATCATAGAATTTAACCATACAAAAACAGGCCATTTAAACATTCAATGTTGTAATGTTGTTTTCTCCACAGGAACCATATAGTCTTAATCCCATTCCCCATACCCTTTAATATACTTTTTCAAGCAACGATCTAATTCCCTTTTAAAAATACTTAGTAATTTGAGGGGTGATTTTAATTCTACCTGCCAGCCAAGACTATAATCCCAATATCAACTTTCTCTAAGGGAACAATTGTCAACATCTACCGCTCCTTTACTCTTCACTACATGCGAGCCTCTTTTATTTCTTAGTGCATCATCCATACTTTATCATATATCCTTATATTAATATATGCTTTTCTAATCTCCCTATTTCACATATTATTTATATTTGCCCGGTCCTCAGTGTCATCAACCCTGTTAAGGACTAAATGTTAATTTTAAATAATAAAATCTTCCTATTCATTCAAGAAATGGTAGCTTACAATACATTGCTATTCTTTTCTTTATTGAAATATACTTGAATTGCACCTTTGGTTTTGCCTATTTATATTGTCTGCTGATCCCCAATTCTATTTGTCACTTATCCCTCCATCTAAGCTGGGCAAGATCCCTGCTATTTATGTAATATTTTTCTGGCAAAGACTTATAGTCGACTTTTATTTGCCGACACTCACCCTGACTATATTGTAGTAAAAGTTTCCCTTTAGATTACCTAATTGCTTCCTTACTCAGAACCAGATTAAACGATAATTCCATCCTTGTTGTTATTCAGCAACACATTCACAGAAAACAATGCCAAAGATGCTGTAAAAAAAACTCTATGTATGGTCATTTCCCTATTTCAATTTTTTTGGGTAGTCAAAAATTCATCTTCGATAATGGTTATATTATTATACAGCCTTGTCCAATTAATCTACGATTTAATTCTCAATTTCCTTTCCACAATTTGCAGCTTCTTGATGTACTTCCAGTAATGTGACTGAACAGGATACCATTGACCCAGTTCTCTACTTAAGTTCTTATCTTCTGCTGTTGTTACATTATCTCTAATTGATACTTCTGCTTTCCTCCCTTTCTTCTTTCTCCAAACCACTTGAAAAATTTACATCAAGGAATATGAAATCGTCAATCCAGACTGAGCTACAACCATATCATTTAATTTGCTATTTTATGTCAAATATTTTAAACCAACAAATCTAGTCCCACAATTTTGGTTTATTATACAATGGTCTCTATCTTACCTACTCCCCACAATAAGGCATCCAAAGACTCACACTGCCGAGAGGATTTTTAAATTAAGTTTTACATTGACTGATTCTACAACCAGGGGAAGTTTTTCTTTTTTACCCTATCATATTTGCTAACCTGTGGTTAAATCTTCTCTTGATCTTTCCTGCCTTGATGGAAATTGTCTTGGTATCTTACATCTCTGCTTATAACTATGCATCCTTGGTATTACCTTGCAGATGCAGCTGTTTGACATTGAATAAAATAGATTGAAATGTAGGTTGTTGTGCTGAAGCTACCATTATATTTCCTTGGAGAAAGATCCAGAGGATTTTCACAAACCTTTGCCATGGATAGTCCCAGTAAGAAGTTTAACAACACCAGGTTAAAGTCCAACAGGTTTATTTGGTAGCAAAAGCCACACAAGCTTTCGGAGCTCTAAGCCCCTTCTTCAGGTGAGTGGGAATTCTGTTCACAAACAGAGCATATAAAGACACAAACTCAATTTACATGAATAATGGTTGGAATGCGAATACTTACAACTAATCAAGTCTTTAAGAAACAAAACAATGTGAGTGGAGAGAGCATCAAGACAGGCTAAAAAGATGTGTATTGTCTCCAGACAAGACAGCCAGTGAAACTCTGTGGGGGTTACAAATAGTGTGCCATGAACCCAATATCCCGGTTGAGGCCGTCCTCGTGTGTGCGGAACTTGGCTATCAGTTTCTGCTCAGCGACTCTGCGCTGTCGTGTGTCGCGAAGGCCGCCTTGGAGATCGCTTACCCGAATATCAGAGGCCGAATGCCCGTGACCGCTGAAGTGCTCCCCAACAGGAAGAGAACAGTCTTGCCTGGTGATTGTCGAGCGGTGTTCATTCATCTGTTGTCGCAGCGTCTGCATAGTTTCCCCAATGTACCATGCCTCGGGACATCCTTTCTTGCAGCGTATCAGGTAGACAACGTTGGCCGAGTTGCAAGAGTATGTACCGTGTAGATTTTTTCTTCTATCTTCAAGCTAGGCTAATCTTCTGGCTTCTTTTATCCTCTCAAATTCCAAATTGAGCTCAAGCCACATTTCTTGTAGTGAAGAAGAAAATTAGTCCTGTGCTTACCCCAGTCCAACGCCGGCATCTCCACATCATGGATAGTCCCTCCAGAGATAAATAAATTGTGTAAGATATATGACCATCTGAATTGTACATGATTAGCAGAAGAAATGGGCTACATGCCCAAATTGCTTTAACTTGTGCAATATATTCAATGACAATGCAACTAATTAAAACTTATATTCATATAGTGGATTTAATATAACAAAATATCCCAAGGAGCATTATAAAGCAAAGTTGATATTGAATCACAAAAGGTGATATTTCTCCCTCTCTTTAGCTCTGAAGAAGTCATATGGACTCGAAACGTTAACCATGGGCGGAATTCTCCAGTGTGCTGGTCTAAAAGCTGGAAGTTCCCGCCCAACCGTCAATGGCGTTTCACATTCTCTGCAATCCGCCTGCTAAAATTCCAGTGGCGGGCGGGATGGAAAAATTCTGGCCCATGTTTCTCTCTTTACAGATGCTGCCAGACCTGCTGAACTTTTCCAGCATTTCCTGTTTTTATTTCAAGTTTCTAGCAGCCGCAGTATTTTGCTTTCATACTAATTTTCTTCTTCACTACAAGAAATGTGGCTTGATCTCAATTTGAAATTTGAGAGGATAAAAGAAGCCAGAAGATTAGCCTAGCTTGAAGATAGAAGAAAAAATCTACACTCATGGTGAAAGATGGTTAACCTTCTGGCAGAAGTCAGTTAATTTGAAGATTTGGAATTCATGAGGGAGTAAAGAAGCTGGAAATGCTGCCTGACTTGGAGTTGGAGGAAGAAATCTGCAGTAACCTTTAACATGAAAAGCAGCAGTTAGTTTTGAGAATGCAGTGAAGCTTAAGTTTGAGGAGAAAAGTTCACATTCATGAGGTTTGGAAGAGAGTTTGGAGCATCACTTAGCCAAAAGTTAATGGAAGTTAACAAAATTTCATACCTCGGAGTAAGCTGGAATACTGAGAAACAATAAGAACTTCAGAGGGCTGTGGTATATCTTTGAATTGGTGCCTGTGTGAATAACCCCAAGGAAAGGAGGGGAAAAAAATTTTTTGAATCAGAGTTCAGAGGCTGAAAACTCCAGTTTCCACTAGGCTCTGGGGTTTGTGCACATCCGCGGCTGTCTAGTGGTCACACATATGCAGTTCATTCCTTTTTCTGATCTTTGATTTCTGTGCATGTACCAGCTGATGCACAGTTAGTGAGTGTTTACATCTTCATGCTGGGAACTGGCCCTGCACAAATGCACAGTTCGCTTTCTTTGTTTTTTCTTATTGGGAAGCTGGCCCTCACCTGCGCAGAGAGAAAGAAAAGAAAGAAATTGAAACAACACGAAAAGATCAGATGACCTGGAAGGGAACTGCCATTCCAAAGAGAGTGCCCAAAGGAGTAGGACATGGGAAGGGACAGTGAGCAGGTTCCAAATAAAGAAGCAAGTCCCAAATCAGGGAGTGGGATAGAAAAATGTCCGAAGAAGGAAGTTTAGTTAACGAATAAGGACAGGAACCCAAAACAGGTAGGAGCAGAGGAAAAGGCTCAGAATTAAAAAAGAATGTTGCAGGGTGTAGAATTGAAGCAAAGTGAGCTTGAGAGAAGCCAGAAGACCTGAGAGTACAGTTTAATACAGATGTTTAGAGTAGTGGTGTTCTGCTTGGCACAGCCAAATATCTGAGATTGTGCATGAAGGTGAAGCTTGAATGCTTGTGGAGATCCAGAGAAAAGGAACCTCAGGAAGAGAGATTGAAACCCAGGAGGTGGATCCTTGTTAAAGGATTCCACGTGAAAGCATTGTTTGGGAGAAAATTCCAAAATGTGTTCTTTGAGCATAGAGTTTGGGAGCCCTCTTGAGAAAGATAGGGTTCCAATATGGCCAATTGGCTTACGGTATAGCAAGCATCTGGGAAGGCGGGGGGGGGGGGGGGGGGGGAAGGTGCGTTGATGAGAAATCCCATAGAATCTGCTTTGGTGGAACCTGTCATTTGGTTTTGGAGTGTGGGTGGCAGACCACAGTATGTCTATTGGTTCATATGTACCAAATGCCTACTGTGAATATTATAGTATAAGGTAGATATTGTAAATTGTGTTACCTTTACAAATTTGTATGGTATATTTGCAAAGGTGTAGTTGGGATGAAGGAATCTTGTAATTTGTCTCATTAACTAGTGCTCATATTGAAATCTTTCCAGTCTTTTGTCTGGTGTAATATAGTTCATTTTTCTTGTTTAATAAATGTTTTATTATTTTGTTAGAAGTACATCAGCAGACTCCTATGAACCTGTTTAGTAATTGTCCTCTACAGTTTTCTAAACAAAAATAAAAGTTAGGATCTATCAAGCCAGGTTCCAGTTGGGGATCTGAACTGTCCAGTAGTAACATCAGCTGAAATTTTAACACCAGGAAAAGTGAATGAATCTTCAAGATTACTGCAATGTATGCGAGTGTTCTTAGTGGGGAGAAGTTGGGGGTGGTCAGTAAAATGTAGGACAGAGTTCATAGCATAAGTAGTTAAGAAGTGTAGTGTTAAGTAATTGTTTAATTAATCATACATACAATAAAGTTAGTTTCTGTTTAAAAATGTGAAATCTTGTGGCATGGTTTGTCGGTTGATTATCGGGTGTAAAAAGTTAACAGTCCCTTACAGGATTTTAACAAGATGTTCAAAGGAAGAGAAAGAGTCAGAGGAGTAAGGAGGTGAACCAGGATGTGATTTGGCTATAAGAGCACACCATCACCATGGTGATCTGGACTGGGTAAGTGATGGAAGGTATAGCCAGACAAGGAGATTTAGTTAAACAGGAAAGTGATATCACCCCTCAGCCACGTTTCCATCAAGGCTATGATGTTAAAGCAATCACTCACAATACATTCATGGAAATCAAGAAACTTGGTCTCAAATGAACAAATATTCTGGAGAAAGAGGTGGAGATGAATGATTGATCCGCTAGCAAGGTCTACAGTGCCAGCAGTGAGAGGGATGGAAAGGAGAATGGCACTGAGTGCCTTGAGGAACTTTTTGGATGCTGGCATGAGATGCACAGAGGAAAGCTGTGGGCCTATCTCAGCAGGGGTCAATCCTAAACTAAGACAATAGAGCAGGAAGGAATACTGAAGAGTTGGACTGTAGATTTGAAAGGGCGGAGTGCCTGAAAAGGGAACAGTAAAAGGGAGGCATGTTGATAGAAGAGCGGGGTCCAGAAGAAATAAGTAAAAAAAAGGGACATCAAGGCAGCATTTTTTTAGAATTCATTTTTCTGGGATGAGGGCGTCACTGGCTAGGCCAGCATCTGTTGCCCATACCTAGTTGCCCTTGAGAAGGTGATGGAGAGCTGCATTCTTGAACTGCTGTACTTCCTGAGGTGTAGGTACACCCACAGTGCTGTTAGGAAGGGAATTTAAGGATGTTGACCCAGCAACAGTGAAGGGAATGGTGATTTCCAACTCAGGATGGTGAATGACTTGGAGGGGAATCCCCAGGTGTTGGTGTTCCCAGGCATCTGCGGCCTTTGTTCTTCTAAGCAGTTGTGTGTGTGGAAGGTGATGCCTAAGGAACCTTGGTGAGTTCCTGCAGTGCACCTTGTAGATGGTACACACTGCTCATCAGTGGTGGAGGGATTAATGTTTGTGGTTGTGGTTGGGGAAGCAAACAAGTGGATGCTTTTTCCTGGATGGTGTCGAGCATTTTGAGTGTTGTTTGAGCTGCACTCATCCAGGCAAGTGGAGAATATTCCATTGAATTCTTGACTTGTGCCTTATTGGTGGTTGACTGGCTTTCAGGAGTCAGGAGGTGAGTTAATTGCTGCAGAATGCCTAGCCTTTGACCTGCTCTTGTAACCACAGTATTTATATGGCTAGTCCATTTCCGTTTCTGATCAATGTTAATACCCAGGATGTTGATAGTGGGGGATTCAGCAATGGTAATGCCTTATGATGTAGCTGAAGATGGTTGGGCTGAGGACACGACCCTGAGGAACATCTGCAGTGATGTCCTGGGGCTACAATGATTGACTTCTAACCACCACAACGATCTTCCTTTGTGCCAGGTATGACTCCAACCAGTGAAAGGATTTTCTCCTGGTTCCCATTGACTCCAGTTTTGCAAGGGCTCATTGATGCCACACTCAGTCAAATGCTGCCCTGGTGTCAAGGGCTGTCACTCTCACCCCACCTCTTGAGTTCAGCTCTTTTATTCATGTTTGAACCAAGGCTGTAATGAGGTCAGCAGCTGAATGACCCTGGTGGAACCTAAACTGAGCGTCAGTGAGCAGGTCATTGCTGAGTAAGTGCCACTTCATTGCACTGTTAATGACCCCTTTCATCACTTTACTGATGTTCAAGAGTAGACTGATGGGGAGGTAATTGGTTGAGTTGGATTTGTCTTATTTCTTCTGTACAGGACACACCTGGGCAATTTTCTACATTGTTGGTTAGATGCCAATGTTGTGGGTGTACCGGTATAGCTTGGCTAGGGGCGGAGGAAGTTCTGGACTGCAAGTCTTCAGTACGATTGCCAAAATATTGTCTGGGCCCATTGCCTTTGCAATATGCAATGTCATCATCAATTTCATGGTATCACATAGTGTGAATCAGAATCAAATTTGTAGATGGGTAGCGGGGGGGCAGGTGAGTGTGGTGGCAGATGGGTGAGGAGGGAGGTAGGTTGGAAGAGGGTGAGATGGTAAATGTATGAGGTGGCAGGTGGGTAGGGTTACAGATGGGTGAGATAGTAGTTTGATCGGGGGAGGGCGTAGGTCAGACATAGTCAGCAGGTCTGGTAGTTAGAGGGTCAAAGTCAGAAAGATTTGTGTAATCGGGGAGTTGCCCATACGAACTCAAAATATCCCAGGTAGTTCTCCCATTGATTAGTGTGTCAGGACACCAATAGGGGCCTGACCCTCATCACTGATTATTTGTCTGATTTCCAACAATCCAGATACCGGAGGATTTGAGCATATATTGCCACTCCTTCACTTTAATTTAGTAAAAAATCCTAGAATTCCCTACCTTTGGATATACCGATACCACATGGACTGTTGTGTTTCAAGAAGTTGATGTACCACCATCTTCTCAGGGGCAATTAGAGATGGACAGTAAATTGCCAGGAATGATCTATGAATGAGGGAAAAAGAACAGTCATTCATGAAAGAGTATCTTTGCTTTAATGTCTTTGGTAGCATTTACAAGTGAAGATGAATGTAACTTGTGAGAATCAAGCCCTTTGAAGTACAGTGTTCTCTCTTACGCCAGCTACATTTGAACTGCTAATTCTCTCAAAATGTGCAGAGAAATCTGCCACTATCACCTTCTCTAATTTTGGGAATCTGCAGATTGATTAATTCACAATGATCAAAACAGTATTATCCATTAATTCAGATGAACTTCAGCTGGTCACATGTCTTTGTATTCCCAGTTTTTGTTCTTGCATTGCAACATATATATTTATCTACAAATATGCAAATATATCCAAATCAATGCAGACAGCAACAAGGCAAGTAAAACATAGTTTCTGTGGAAAATTATATGACTGCTTCTGTGTTAGTGTGAAACCAGCAGCCAGGCTATATCTCATGCATTCTAGTTGCACATCACTTTGCATATGCACTGAATACTCTTTGTTTTTTTTGTTTATAATAATTCTTTGGCAAAAACACATTCGCTCCGAGCACTGATGACAGATAGCCATGAGCATACTAGCATGCTATACTACTGGTAGGTTTTGCTTGTGTTGCTAGAGTTGCCTGACACACTAGCGTGATAGGGCATGCTGTGTATGTGACTTATATTGATGCCTGTTCACTTCCAAATACATTCTCTTGATTGAACCTGAGGGACGACATAATTTTCTTAAACTAGCAAAGTTTCAATAAGGGCATCACAGCGTAAACTGACCAAGAATAGGGTGCACCAACAGGCATCAGTTTGGAAGAGATTCAAACATTTCTCCATTTTAGGCAGCCCTATATATTTTCATTGCCAAAACCACCTAATTTCAGCCTTATGGCATTGTCAGACTCCATTCCTCCCTCAGCCATCGGCTATTTAATCTGCTACCCACATCTTTGTGACCTGCAGGCTTGTGCATTCCAATGCTCCTCTGCCACTTTCCCAGCTTCTATCTGCTCTGATCTTAAAAAATCATAGAAACCCGACAATGCAGAAAGAGGCCGTTCGGCCCATCAAGTCTGCACCGACCACAATCCCACCCAGGCCCTACCCCCATATTCCTACATATTTACCCGCTAATCCCTCTAACCGACACATCTCAGGACACTAAGGGGCAATTTTAGCATGGCCAATCAACCTAACCCGCACATCTTTGGACTGTGGGAGGAAACCTTGCTGGCCATATCCAAAGTTGCACCACATCTTCCTCATTTACCATCTTATATTTTCCTTGGAACAGAGGAGGCTGAGTGATGATTCATTTGTGGTGTTTATGAGGAGCCTATATAGTGTAAATATAACCTATTTATTTCAGCAGAGGATAACAACAATCCAGGGGGTGTTGATTTAAAGTAATTGGTATAAAGATTGGAGGGTACATGAGAAAACTGTACAGGGCATTGGGGAGACTGCAATGAGTCTTGTGTAGTTTTGGTCTCCTTACTTAAGGAGGGATATACTTGCAATGAAAGCAATTCAGAAAATGTTCTGCATCACTCCGCCAGCAGACATGATCCAAAATTGCAAAATGCAATCTCACCAGTGAGAATCACATTTTTCAAAATTCTCTGGATTTTGAGCACTCGCTGCCATTCCCAGGCATGGAGAGTCTGCGCTCAGGATTTTGTATTATGAATATTTGGCTGAGTTTCAAGTGCTAATGGATTTCAGCACTGTAGGTTTTCCATCTGAAAATGACAGTTTTAGGTGAGTGTATTAATGGATTGTGCCTTATTATGGGTTCTAGTTTGTTATGATGTGGAGATGCCGGCGTTGGACTGGGGTGAACACAGTAAGAAGTCTCACAACACCAGGTTAAAGTCCAACAGGTTTATTTGGTAGCAAATACCATAAGCTTTCGGAGCACTGCTCCTTCGTCAGATGGAGTGGAGATGTGCTCTCAAACAGTGCACAGACACAGAAATCAAGTTACAGAATACTAATTAGAATGCAAATCTCTACAGCCAGCCAGGTCTTAAAGGTACAGACAATGTCTGGAGACAATACACATCTCTTTAACCTGTGTTGAATGCTCCCTCTACCCACATTGTCTGTACCTTTAAGACCTGGCTGGCTGTAGAGATTTGCATTCTAATTAGTATTCTGTAACTTGATTTCTGTGTCTGTGCACTGTTTGAGAGCACATCTCCACTCCATCTGACGAAGGAGCAGTGCTCCGAAAGCTTATGGTATTTGCGACCAAATAAATCTGTTGGACTTTAACCTGGTGTTGTGAGACTTCTTACCGGATGGGGTACCCAGACTTGCATTCAGATCCTGTGCGGATCAGCTGACGGAGGTATTCACAGACATCTTTAACCTCTCTTTATAACAATGAGGTCCCTATCTGCTTCAAGAAGACAATTATCATCCCAGTACCTAAGAAAAACCAAGCAGCGTACCTTAATGACTATCGGCCGGTGGCTCTGACATCCATCATTATGACGTGCTTCGAAAGGTTAGTCATGGCACAAATCAATTCCAGCCTCACGGACTACCTGGATCCACTACAGTTTGCTTACTGCCGCAACAGGTGCACAGCAGACGCCATTTCTCTGGCCCTGCACTCAACCCTGGAACACCTAGCTAACAAGGACACCTATGTCAGACTCCTATTTATTGACTACAGCTCAGCCTTCAACACTATTATTCCCACAAAATTCATCTCCAAACTCCGTAGCCTGGACCTCGACACCTCCCTCTGCGATTGGATCCTGAACTTTCTAACTCACAGACCATAATCAGTAAGGATAGGCAACAACACCTCCTCCATGATCATCCTCAACTCCGGTGCTTCACAAGGCTGTATTCTCAGCTCCCTACTATACTCCTTATATGACTGTGCAGCCAAATTCCCCTCCAATTTGATTTGCAAGTTCGCTGACGACACCACCGTAATGGGTCGGATCTCAAACAATGACGAGACAAAGTACAGGAATGAAATAGAGAATCTGGTGAACTGGTGCAGCAACAATAATCTCTCCCTCAATGTCAACAAAATGAAGGAGATTGTCGTAGACGTCAGGAAGCATAAAGGAGAACATGCCCCTGTCTACATCAATGGGGACGAAGTAGAAAGGGCCGGGAACCTGTCTCGGGGGCAGGGAATTCAGATGGTGTTCGTAAAGCAGAAGTGGAAATGAATAGGGTTGGGAAGCATTTTCTGATCAGGGCCAGTGTGATCTCCTGGACTCGTTTCGATCGCCTCAGGGGGTCGGAGAGGAATTTCCCAGATTTTTTTTTTCCCCCATATTGGCCCTGGGGTTTTCACTCTGGGTTTTCGCCTCTCCCTGGAGATCACATGGTCTGGAATGGGGGGGTGGGGGTGAGTTAATAGGTTGTGATGAACAAAGCATCGTAGCTGTGAGGGACAGCTCGGTGGATAGGATATTAGGATGTAGATAGGCTGGAAAATTGGGCAGGGATCCTGGATTCAGGATTCAATCCTGGACCGGGGGGCGGTGCGGGCTTGGAGGGCCGAAGGGCCTGTTCCTGTGCTGTATTGTTCTTTGTTCTTTGTAACTTCAAGTTTTTAGGTGTCCAGATCATCAACAACCTGTCCTGATCCCCCCATGCCGACACTATAGTTAAGAAAGCCGACCAACGCCTCTACTTTCTCAGAAGACTAAGGAAATTTGGCATGTCAGCTACAACTCTCACCAACTTTTACAGATGCACCATAGAAAGCATTCTTTCTGGTTGTATCACAGCTTGGTACAGCTCCTGCTCTGCCCAAGACCGCAAGGAACTACAAAAGGTCGTGAATGTAGCCCAATCCATCACCCAAACCAGCCTCCCATCCATTGACTCTGTCTACACTTCCCACTACCTCGGCAAAGCAGCCAGCATAATTAAGGACCCCACTTACCCCGGACATTCTCCCTTCCACCTTCTTCCTTTGGGAAAAAATACAAAAGTCTGAGGTCACGTACCAACCGACTCAAGAACAGCATCTTCCCTGCTTCTGTCAGACTGTTGAATGGACTTACCTTGCATTAAGTTAATCTTTCTCTACACCCTAGCTATGACTGTAACACTACATTCTGCACTCTCTCGTTTCTTTCTCTATAAACGGTATGTTTTGTCTGTATAGCGCGCAAGAAACAATACTTTTCACTGTATGTTAATACATGTGACAATAATAAATCATATCAAATCAAAAGGTAGGAATGAAAGCAAGTTATGGGAAGGATACAAAAAAAAATCAGCAAAGGAATATCGGTGGTTAAATGAGTGGGCAGAAATCTAACAGATAAAGTATAATATAGGAAAAGCGTGAAGTTATACGCTTTGGCAGGAAGAATAGATAAATAGATTATTTAAATGGAGACTGTGGCATGCTGCAGTAGATGGGGATCTGGGTGCCTTGTGCATCAATCACAGAAATTAGCATTCCGGTACAGAATGTAATTAGGAAGACAAATGAAATGTTGGCTTTTATTGCAAGAGAGATGGAGTATAAAAGCAGAGAAGTCTTACTGCAACTTTACAGGGCATTGGGGAAACTGGAGTATTGTGTAGTTTTGATCTCCTAACTTAGAGGGATATACTTTCATTGAAAGCAGTTCAGAGAATGTTCACCAGGCTGATCCCTGGAACAAAGGGATTGTCTTATGAGGAAAAGCCGAGCAGGTTGAGCTAATATTTATTGGAGTTTGGAAGAATGAGAGGTGACCGTATTAAAATATATAAAATTCTGAGGGAACTCAGCAGGGTAGACGCTGAGAGGGTGTTCCCTCACATGGGGGAATCTAGAATTAGGGAGCAGTTTAAATATAAGGGAGTTCACAATTAAGACTGAGATGAGGAGAAATTGTTTCTTTCAGAGCAGTATGATCAATGGAAGCAGAGTAATTGAATATATTCAAGGCTGAGTTAGACAGATTTGTGATCGAAAAGGGAGTCATTATGGGGAACAGGCATGAAAGTGGTGATAAAGCTATTATCAGAATAGCCATGATCGTATTCACTGGGGGAAGCAGGATCAAGAGGTCAAAAGACCTACACCTGCTCCTATTTCAATGCTCTTTTAAGTGACCGAGTTATAGATTAGTATACACATATTCTAGTAAACCATTCCAATCTGAATGTCCAGTAGACATTATATTCCTTTGATGCACTTTAGTAATTTAAAATTGGTGCGATTTTGGAAAATAGTTTTCCATACCCTAAATATACAAAGTATTTTCTAAATGGTTATGCCATTTGAGAAATTGGAACTTTCAGACATTGGGGGCAGGAATCAATGATCTAATTGCTATTTGATAGTAACACTGGGTTGACCTCCGTGTAGCAACAGTCGCAACATTTTAACCATGGTGTCTGTAAACTGGGGTTCTCATTCCAATCATTACCTTCTTAACCCTTCCTGAAATTCCACATGCATGAATGCTGAATGAAGACAGGATTTGGATCAATCCAAGGAAAAAAGTAGCAGTTTATTGGGTTTGATAAAATTGAATTTTTTGCCTACAATTTTAGCAAAACCCAGCATCCGCTTGGTCTGGTTTGCCAAGTAGCTCGATGCCTCAAGTAACAGAAAAATACAATATTTTCTTTAGCTGTATTCCTATACATAATTAGGATTTGATTATATTTTATTTAAACATTACTGAAAAAGTGGATTAGTGTAGTTGAAAGTGTAGAATGCAGCGACAGGATAACATCATGTCATGATTGTTAGGACAAGGAATTTTGTTATTGCTCAGATACTAGCTTGTTAGTTGTCTTAAAGAGATCCAAATCAAATGATGGATTTCATAGACAAAAGGCACAATTAGTCTCATGATTGTCCCTCGTTCTACATTCAGGTACAAGTAGCAATCTTTCCTGGTATGATTATATTGTGGATGATAATTAAAGAAATGTTCTCACCTCACATGGAAAATGTTCAAATCCTGGCAAACCTGGAAAATTCTATCACAAGTACTTGTTGAGAGGAATCATGCATGCCACATTGCTTGCTATGCCCGATTGTAACACGAGCTTCCCCCATTGCACAAGGCACATTGCAAGAGATAAAACATCTGCTGCACAGGTCTTTGCTAGACACGTTAACATACTAGTATTGCAGCAGACTTCTAAGAAAATAATTGATAGCTTTCCCAAAACAAATAAAATGTCCTATGAGCAGTTTCTTTAATTACCAAACACAATATGAAAAGTTTATCTCCGAACCATAAGCAGAGGACCGAATAATTGGAGCAGAGAATTCCCGAGCCTGTAAGCAGGAAACTATCAGCAATAAATTCCCTAATTATCTCCCATGTCAATATAGGGTAGGAAGCCAACACTCCCGTTGAATTGATTTTTGTGTTAAATTGGTTTGAAGCTGCTGGATAGAGGAATTCTTCAGTAAGAGCAAGGAGGTGAGACTTTGTCAATTTACAGCTGAGTAGAGGAGTTCAAAGAGATTCCTGCAACTTAAAAGCAAATGAACTTCACAAACAACTTAAATGACTACACTCCATTAATTACAGTATCTTTGCGAATTGCTTTAAGTATTAATGGTGAAATAAACTGTCTCCTTTTCAAATGGAGTACCAGGACCAGAATCCAGTTAATCAGAGATACCAATGAGAAATAACTCCTGATACACACATTTGTACGAATGACAGCAAAATAAGTTTATTTTGAAACCTTTATAGCTTTTCAGTGGAATCTCACAAAAAGGGACCTTGTCTTACATTCATAGTTTCTTGCAATTAGATAGTTATGTAGGTAAAACAAATATCATCCACCTCTTCAACTCTCAAATCACAAAACAAACTTTCATTCCTACGAAATGATTTCAGAGATTAAATACCATCACTTTTATTCATATGTTTTGGACATCTGTAAATATTTTCTTAAAAATACACGCAACTGTTATATTTCCAGTAGGTAATTTAACTTTTTGTCCAATTTCATTAAGGGATAGCAGCAATGTGTAGAATAAGAGGCATAGTACACATTTTTAATCAAGAAAACTAGAAGCTTATGCATCACATTTCTTACTCATTTTGTGGTTACAAAGTTTTATCCCATTTAATGCACTATATGTTAAATGACAGTTGATTTAATAACTCAAAGTTCATTTTTATTAGACAGTTTTGAGAGTGTGTTATTGGGATTTTCTAGTCTAACTTAATGATCATGGCAATAATTGCATTAAAAGGGGTGAATTTATTATTGTTTGTTCAATTAAGTTTTAAAATTTTATTTCACAATTTCTTTTTAAAGCCAAGCCTATAAAGGTTTCAGCCGTGATAGATGATCCAGTTTATGGACACCTAGGAATGAAGAAATATTGCAGGTACTGGAGATTGGGATGGATTGGGTGGAGGGAGTTCAATGTAGCTACATTGTGCTAGAGAGCTGGTAAGGGCTTGGGGTACTTGGGATTAGAAAGGTACCAGAAAGTGTGAACAGAGAAGGGCGTAAAGGGAATAAAAGATAGGCCTGGAATTTTGAAACATTATAGGGTGGAGCACTGGATGGGTAAGCTGATGTGGTAGGTGTGAGAGGATAGTCTTCGATGTGGGATGGCTTCAATTTGATTTATTGTCACATGTATGAGTATACAGTGAAAAGTATTGTTTCTAGCGCGCTATACAGACAAAGCATACCGTACAGAGAAGGAAAAGAGAGAGTGCAGAATGCAGTGTTATAGTCATAACTAGGGTGTAAAGAAAGATCAACTTAATTCGAGGTAAGTCCATTTAGAAGTCTGTTGGCAGCAGGGAAGAAGCTGTTCTTGAGTCAGTTGGTATGTGTCCTCAGACTTTTGTATCTTTTTCCCAATGGAAGAAGGTGGAAGAGAGTATGTCCAGGGTGCGTGGGTTCCTTAATTACACTGACTGCTTTTCCAAGGCAGCGGGAAGTGTAAACAGTGTCAATGGGTGAGAAGCTGGTTTGAGTGATGGCTTCGTTCACGACCTTTTGTAGTTTCTTGCAGTCTTGGAGAGAGCAGGAGCCATACCAAGCTGTGACACAACCAGAAAGAATGCTTTTTATGGTGCATCTGTTAAAGTTGGTGAGAATCGTAGCGGACATGCCAAATTTCCTTAGTCTCCTGAGAAAGTAGAGGCGTTGGTGGGCTTTCTTAACTATAGCGTCAGCATGGAGGGACCAGAACAGGTTGTAGGTGATCTGGACACCTTGACAACTTGAAGCTTTCGACCATTTCTACTCCATCCCTATTGATGTAGACAGGGGCATGTCCTCCACTATGCTTCCTGAAGTTGATGACTATCTTCTTCGTTTTGTTGACATTGAGGGAGAGATTATTGTCGTCGCACTAGTTCACCAGATTCTCTACCTCCTTTCTGCATTGTGTCTTGTCATTGTTTAAGATCTGGTCCACTACGGTGGTGTCATTAGCAAACTTGAAAATTGAGTTGGAGGGGAATTTGGCCACACAGTCATAGGTGTATAAGGAGTAAATAAGGGGCTGAGGACACAGCCTTGTGGGGCACCGGTATTGAGGATGATCGTGGAGGAGGTGTTGTTGCCTATCCTTACTGATTGCAGTCTGTGGGTTAGGAAGTTCAGGATCCAGTCACAGAGGGAGTAGCCAAGCCCCAGGCCACAGAGTTTGGAGATGAGTTTTGTAGGAATAATGGTGTTGAAGGCTGAGCTGTAGTCGATAAATAGGAGTCTGACATAGGTGTCTTTGCTATCTAGGTGTTCTGATAGGTGAGCTGTAACGGATCCAGGCAATCTGGAAGGCCAGAATTGATTTGTGTCATGACTAACCTTTTGATGCACTTCATAATGATGGATGTCAGAGCTACTGGACGGTAGTCATTAAGGCACACTGCCTGGTTTTTCTTTGGTACTGGCATGATGGTCATCTTCTTGAAGCAGATAGGGACCTCAGATTGTTGTAAAGAGAGGTCGAAGATGTCTGCGAATACCCCTACTAGCTGATCCATGCAGGATCGGAGTGCTCGTCCAGGTACACCATCCGGGCCAGTTGCTTTCCATGGGTTGACCTTCGAGAAGGCTGCTCTGACGTCTGCAATGGTGACCTTGGATACAGATACATCAGAGGCTTCTGGGGTGGAGGGCATGCTCTCGCTGACTGCTTACTCAAGGTGAACATAGAATGCATTGAGCTCATCAGGGAGGGGTGCATTGGTACTGGCAATTTTACATGCCTTTATTTTGTAGCTTGTTATGTCTTGCAGACCTTGCCATAGTCAATGGGGGTCTGTGTGCTAGCCTGGGACACTAGCTTGGTCCATTACTGTCTTTTGGCATCTTTGATGGATGTCCTTAGATTATATCTGACTTTCTTGTATAGGTCAGGGTCGCCTGACTTGAACACCTCAGACCTGGACTTCAGCAAGCAGTGGATATCCCTGTTCATCTATGGTTTCCAGTCAGGACCTTGGAATGTGACAGAAGGGATTGGACCATCAGGAAGAAGACTGTGGGCTAATCATGAGAATAACAGTGAAAATGACTTTGTTTAGGCTGATTGGCAATACGTTATCAATCTTACAACAGCACTGGCAAGATGGAATGGAAATAACCTAATACTCTGGGGAGAGGAGGGGCAGGAGCAGTTAGGAGTAGGGATATTTGTGGCAAAAGTAGGAATGGATGATGGCAGTACAGAGCAGGATGGATGAAAAGGCAAGGTTACTTAAGGCATGCAGGTGGTGTCAGCCAGTGGAGACGGTAAAGGCGTGTGATTAGCTTGTTGATAGGGTAAAGACGACAGGAATAAAGCCTTTCCAATTGTCCCTAGAAGTCTATAAAAATTGTGTGCCAGTTTAGGTGTCAGCCTTGGTTCAGTGGGAACATTCTCACCTGAATCAGAAGAATGTGGGTTAATATCTCTTCATAGATTTGAGCATAAAATGTAGACTAGCATTCCAGTCTGCCACTGTGGGAAGTACTGCATTGTTTGTGCCATCCTTTGGAAAATATGTTAAAGTCTGCCCTCTCTGGAAGAAAAGCAAGGGACGTCTCCTCTAGTGTCCTGAGCAATATTTATCCTGCAACCTCAAGTAAAACAGATTGTATAGTCATTGGAACATTGTGATTTGTGGAATCCTGCTGTGCACAAATTGGCATTCATCTTTCATACATGATAATAGTTCCCACATTTCAAAAATATGTCAGTGGCTGTGATGTGTTTTGGAATGATCTGAGTTTATAGAAAGTGTTATATAAATGCATGTAGAAAGCAGATCAGCACCACCTTCTCAATGGCAATTAGGCAATAAATGCTAGCCAGTGACACCCACATGCTGTGAACGAATAAAGAAAATCTTTTTTAGTGTTGGGTTGTTTAGCTGAAAAAGGTTCTATTATAAATTATGCTCGTGTATAAATGCTACTTAAACGGTATTCAATTCCCCAAAGAGCAACAACCTTTATTCTCCAACTTTAGACAAATCTGGCGTCAAGAAATGATGTGGAGATGCCGGCGTTGGACTGGGGTAAACACAGTAAGAAGTTTAACAACACCAGGTTAAAGTCCAACAGGTTTATTTGGTAGCAAAAGCCACACAAGCTTTCGAGGCTCTGAGCCCCTTCTTCAGGTGAGTGGGAATTCTGTTCACAAACAGAACTTATAAGACACAGACTCAATTTACATGAATAATGGTTGGAATGCGAATACTTACAACTAATCCAGTCTTTAAGAAACAAAACAATGGGAGTGGAGAGAGCATCAAGACAGGCTAAAAAGATGTGTATTGTCTCCAGACAAGACAGCCAGTGAAACTCTGCAGGTCCACGCAACTGTGGGAGTTACAAATAGTGTGACATAAATTCTGATTCTAGGATCGCATGATAAAGACTCAGGAGGAAAAAAGCAGAAATATTTATGTGAAATAGTGTGACATAAACCCAATATCCCGGTTGAGGCCGTCCTTGTGTGTGCGGAACTTGGCTATCAGTCTCTGCTCAGCGACTCTGCGCTGTCGTGTGTCGCGAAGGCCGCCTTGGAGAACGCTTACCCGAATATCAGAGGCCGAATGCCCGTGACCGCTGAAGTGCTCCCCAACAGGAAGAGAACAGTCTTGCCTGGTGATTGTCGAGCGGTGTTCATTCATCCGTTGTCGCAGCGTCTGCATAGTTTCCCCAATGTACCATGCCTCGGGACATCCTTTCTTGCAGCGTATCAGGTAGACAACGTTGGCCGAGTTGCAAGAGTATGTACCGTGTACCTGGTGGATGGTGTTCTCACGTGAGATGATGGCATCTGTGTCGATGATCCGGCACGTCTTGCAGAGGTTGCTGTGGCAGGGTTGTGTGGTGTCTTGGTCACTGTTCTCCTGAAGGCTGGGTAGTTTGCTGCGGACAATGGTCTGTTTGAGGTTGTGCGGTTGTTTGAAGGCAAGAAGTGGGGGTGTGGGGATGGCCTTGGCGAGATGTTCGTCTTCATCAATGACATGTTGAAGGCTCCGGAGGAGATGCCGTAGCTTCTCCGCTCCGGGGAAGTACTGGACAACGAAGGGTACTCTGTCCACTGTGTCCCGTGTTTGTCTTCTGAGGAGGTCGGTGCGGTTTTTCGCTGTGGCGCGTTGGAACTGTTGATCAATGAGTCTAGCGCCATATCCTGTTCTTATGAGGGCATCTTTCAGCGTCTGGAGGTGTCTGTTGCGATCCTCCTCATCCGAGCAGATCCTGTGTATACGGAGGGCTTGTCCGTAGGGGATGGCTTCTTTAACGTGTTTAGGGTGGAAGCTGGAGAAGTGGAGCATCGTGAGGTTATCCGTGGGCTTGCGGTACAGTGAGGTGCTGAGGTGACCGTCCTTAATGGAGATGCGCGTGTCCAAGAATGCAACCGATTCCGGAGAGTAGTCTATGGTGAGCCTGATGGTGGGATGGAACTTGTTGATGTCATCATAGAGTTGTTTCAGTGATTGTTCACCATGAGTCCAAAGGAAGAAAATGTCATCGATGTATCTAGTGTATAGCACCGGTTGAAGGTCCCGTGCGGTGAAGAAGTCTTGTTCGAACCTGTGCATGAAGATGTTGGCATATTGAGGTGCAAATTTGGTCCCCATGGCTGTTCCGTGTGTCTGGATGAAGAACTGGTTGTTGAAGGTGAAGATATTGTGGTCCAGGATGAAGCGGATGAGATGTAAAATTGCATCTGGAAACTGGCAGTTGTTGGCGCTGAGCACTGAGGCCGTTGCAGCAATGCCATCGTCATGGGGGATGCTGGTGTAGAGTGCTGAGACATCCATTGTGACGAGGAGCGCTCCTGGTTCAACTGCTCCATGTGTGCCGAGTTTCTGTAGGAAGTCCGTCGTGTCGCGACAAAAGCTGGGGGTTCTTTGTACAATGGGTTTCAGGATGCCCTCGACATAGCCGGAGAGGTTCTCGCACAGGGTCCCATTGCCCGATACGATGGGACGGCCGGGTGTGTTTGCCTTGTGTATCTTCGGGAGGCAGTAGAGATCTCCAACGCGGGGAGTACGTGGGATGAGAGCACGGAGGGTGTTCTGAAGGTCCGGATCAAAGGTCTTGATCAGAGTGTTGAGTTGACGGGTGTGTTCTTTGGTCGGATCTGCAGGTAACTGTCTGTAGTGTTCCTCGTTGTTGAGTTGTCGGTACACTTCTTTGCAGTAATCCGTTCTGTTCAGTATGACGATGGCCCCTCCTTTGTCTGCTGGTTTGATGACAATGTTGCGGTTGGTCTTGAGAGCGTGGATGGCGTTACGTTGTGCTTGGGTGATGTTCGGGGCTGTCTTGTGAGTGCGGCTGATGAATTTGGTGTTGACGCACCTCCTGACGGCTTGGGCATACATGTCAAGTCGAGGGCAGCGGCCTTCCGGAGGAGTCCAATTCGACTCTTTCCTCTTCGGATGCACTGCGGATCTCTCTGTCGGCTGTTCCAGTTCATTGGCTGTCTCATTGTGTTCGTTGTTGGCCTCTTGGGGTTTGTGGAAGAACTCCCTCAGCCTCATTCGCCTGATGAATTCCTCTGTGTCTGCTGCGAGACTGATGGGGTCTATTTTGGTGGTGGGGCAAAAATTAAGCCCTCGGCTGAGAACTTCGATTTCATCTGGTTGAAGTGTGTAGTCGGACAAGTTGACAATGGACTTCCCTGCAGTGGGACTGTTTCCTACTGTGGTACCGGGGGAGGCTTGGTTGCTGCTGGTGGTGATGCCGAGTTTCTCAAGTTTCCTGTTCTTGGTGTGCATGTAGATGGTGTAGTTCCTTTGTCTCGTCTGCTTGGCAGAGTTTCGCAGCTGGTCTGCGTCCTGAGCGCAAGTTGAGAATATGGATTCGATCTTGGTTTCCAGGCTGCGGCGTTTGCTGTAGAGTTGGTGTATGAGGTGGTTGAGGAGGGTGAGAGAGGTGCGACGGCAAAGTCTCTCAGCGTAGTCTGTGTTATAGGTTGACCTGAGTGGGTTCGTGATCTGTAGTCCTTTCGGTATCTTGTCTGCTTTCTTGCATCTTTGTAGAAACTTGATGTCTGTGTCGATATGCGCGATCTTCTTGGCGGTCCTCTCCACTTGGAGCCGGCAGTTTGCGGTGTCTATGGTAGTCATGATGCGGTGTCTATGGTAGTCATGATTGGGGAGCACTTCAGCGGTCACGGGCATTCGGCCTCTGATATTCGGGTAAGCGTTCTCCAAGGCGGCCTTCGCGACACACGACAGCGCAGAGTCGCGGAGCAGCCTTCAGGAGAACAGTGACCAAGACACCACACAACCCTGCCACAGCAACCTCTGCAAGACGTGCCGGATCATCGACACAGATGCCATCATCTCACGTGAGAACACCATCCACCAGGTACACGGTACATACTCTTGCAACTCGGCCAACGTTGTCTACCTGATACGCTGCAAGAAAGGATGTCCCGAGGCATGGTACATTGGGGAAACTATGCAGACGCTGCGACAACGGATGAATGAACACCGCTCGACAATCACCAGGCAAGACTGTTCTCTTCCTGTTGGGGAGCACTTCAGCGGTCACGGGCATTCGGCCTCTGATATTCGGGTAAGCGTTCTCCAAGGCGGCCTTCGCGACACACGACAGCGCAGAGTCGCGGAGCAGAAACTGATAGCCAGGTTCCGCACACACAAGGACGGCCTCAACCGGGATATTGGGTTTATGTCACACTATTTCACATAAATATTTCTGCTTTTTTCCTCCTGAGTCTTTATCATGCGATCCTAGAATCAGAATTTATGTCACACTATTTGTAACTCCCACAGTTGCGTGGACCTGCAGAGTTTCACTGGCTGTCTTGTCTGGAGACAATACACATCTTTTTAGCCTGTCTTGATGCTCTCTCCACTCCCATTGTTTTGTTTCTTAAAGACTGGATTAGTTGTAAGTATTCGCATTCCAACCATTATTCATGTAAATTGAGTCTGTGTCTTATAAGTTCTGTTTGTGAACAGAATTCCCACTCACCTGAAGAAGGGGCTCAGAGCCTCGAAAGCTTGTGTGGCTTTTGCTACCAAATAAACCTGTTGGACTTTAACCTGGTGTTGTTAAACTTCTTACTGTGTCAGGAAATGACACATTTCTTGCCCTTGAGAAAGGATCAAATTTAAGATTGTTGAGCACCTTTAATAATGGGAAAATAGCTTCTAAAACCACTCAACAAACATTTAGTTGGAATACAGGCCTGGAAATTAGTTCCAAATAGGACCGTGACAACATGGTTTAAATGATTGTTCGTCTGTGTATAGAGAAAGAGACCAACAGTGCCTCCACTGCAAAGGTACATTATTGATCAAAAGCTGTGGGACATCCTGAAGCTATGAAAAGCGACACATAAAACAAATCATTTTGTAAAAGATGTGGTGTAGCTTTAGAAAATGCAGCCGATGTTTGCCTTATTGATGCATCAATTTTACACAGCTAAAAATCCTGATATCTACCACTTCACAAAGACGTCTAACAGACAAAACAGCACGTTATTAACCGTTTAGCAGTACATACAATCACTTTACATGGCTGAAGTTTAATGGCTACAGTAAATCTTCTAGCTGTGGGCTAGGAAAGGCTGGGGATAAACTAGAATGAAACTGGTACAGTTAATTAAAAATAATTTCTATAAAAACAATAATTCTGGGTACTTCCATTAAGCTCAGTATGCACTGCACAATGGTTTCAAGAGACTGTCAACTTCAATTTGTATTTATAATGTCCTTTTAAAACTGAAATAAGTTGTAAGATGCTTCAGAGATGAAACAAGATATTGGATTTAGTTTGAGCCAACAGTGAGAACATGCAGATAGGAGGCACTTTCTCAGACCAAGATACTGGGAGGAATAGAAAAAATATAATCAGCTGATAAGTCATCCGAGCTGCTTAGCCATCCTTCCATGTAGCGGGATCAAGTGCAACTCTTTACTGGGAAAGGTTCATGGCTCAGAGTTCATAAAAAAGGGTGGCAATAAACATTTTCTTGAATGCATGAAATTTACTTAAAATATTTAACAGAAACCACTTTTTAAAAATTATTTAAACTTAGGGCAACATATAGTGGGGGCTCCCATCCCCTACACCCTCAAAGTAAAGTTGGAAAGAAGCCATGCTGGCCCACCCAGCAGCCACATTGTGCTGTAGGTTGGCTAAATAGATGCGTGTGGGATTTCCGCCTCTCACTGGAAAGGAAATCCTGTCCGTAGAAGCTGCTGACCAATTGGATTAGCCGTCAGATCCAGCAGCGCAAGAGCGCTGGAGTGGATGCTACTGGGACTGCAAGCAGGCCCAAGGCACAGTGGTTAGCACTGCTGCTTCACAGCTCCAGGGTCCTGGGTTCGATTCCCGGCTCGGGTCACTGTCTGTGTGGAGTTTGCACATTCTCCTCGTGTCTGCGTGGGTTTCCTCCGGGTACTCCGGTTTCCTCCCACCGTCCAAAGATGTGCGGGTTAGGTTGATTGGCCAGGTTAAAAAATTGTCCCTGAGATGTGTAGTTAGAGGGATTAGTGGGTAAATATGTGGGGGTAGGGCCTGGGTGGGGTTGTGGTCGGTGCAGACTCGATGGGCCGAATGGCCTCCTTCTGCACTGTAGGGTTTCTATGTTTCTATGTTAAGACGATGGCTTACGGATCTGGAAAAAGGCAAGTCTGGGATATCAGGTGGGGAGAGGCTGGACAGTTTAGGAAGAGGAGCAGGAGTGGTGGGTTTTATAGAGCAGATGGGTAAGAAAGGTGGGTACTATCTTGGGCTGCCCCCAATGTGCAAAGGGCAACTCCCCAAGGTTAGAAATCTCTCCTGCGAATTTCAAAAGTTTAAAAAAAGGCTCGCCCACTTCAGGCTGCCCACAGCAGCCATATTATGGTGGTGACAACATATGATTAAGGTCTATTGGCTTGTTAACAAGTTAATTGACCCGAGTAGTTATTTAAATATGGCACCCCACCCACTTTAATAGAATTTTGCATTTTAACGATAGATGAGGGTGAGCTTGGGAGTAAGTTTGGGGGGTGGGGGGGGAGATGATGCTACTTTATGTGCCTCCCCCCTCCCAAAAACATGCCCCTTTCAGTTCCAGAAATGAATTGAACTGAACGATTAACCTGTGGGCTAGCTATGACACTCTGAGCATTTACCTGGAATAGGATGAGGAACCTAAGTTGTTTTAACCTTGTGATCATTTATTAAATTTACAACAGGGAACATTTTAAATGACTGACAGTTTACAACATTGTAATCCATTTTATTGGAAAATATTGGGGGATAAAAGTATATGTTATAGACCAAACATTCAAAATTACCAAAACATGGTACATCTAATTAAAAATAAATGGCAAACTTCCTGAGAATCTGTTCTTGAGTATATGCACTCGAGTAACAATTCAAATACTTGGAGTCAAAGCTTCAGCCTTTCTGACAATGGAAGGGGGCTGTCACTTATTACTATGATGGAATCATCATCATCACCACAGAGCTGCTTGAAAAATGGCACGTTGCTCAGATCAGGTCTTGGCAGGAGAGTACTGCTTCCATTCTCTGTTTTAGCATCAGAGGTATCTTTATGGGATGTAACAATTTTGCGATGAGCTTTGCTCTGCTTCTGCATTAATTGAGTTTGCTCAGTTTTCCTAACACCAGCATTGCTGAGTACTTGGAGTCGAATGCACCCAGTGTCTATCTTGGTGTGACCTGCTCTACCAATGGCAGGTCTGGATTGGGTTTGCTGGGTCCATACTTGGCTATGATTTGCAATGGAGGACGACAGCACAATGTTCTCTGTAGTTCTGGGTATAACACCAAGCTTTTGTATCATTCTTGAATTCTCAGTATCACTATCTTCGCTGGATGACGACACTTTGTAACAAACGCTCTTTTTTTGAACTTTTAAAGTATTTCCATTCACCAATTTCATTTGGCGTGGTTTGGCTGGCTTGTTTTTCTTCGGTTTAAATGAGATGCTATCTGTCTTTGAAGCTTGGTATGAATACATAGCTGCATCACGAGTTCCAAAAGCCTCCTCCATTGAATCCACTAAATTCTGTTTACCTGACTGAATTAATGGCTTTGTATGTTGAGTTGCAGTTGGGTCAGAAGTGAAAATGTCCCTTTGCTCTTGCTGATGACATGGAGTTTCTGAGAATTTGTAGCCAGAGAGTCCCTCTTTATTACAAAATGTTAAATTATTTGCAAGTTTTCCTTGAATAAGAGAATCAACATTAGGAGATAAAACATCACTTTTATGACCTGAAGAACATGACAGGGAGCCGGTTGCACTGGAATTAGTATCTGATTGCTGCAGAGATAAAAACTGATATGAATTCTTCAATAGAATTCGGTCTTTTAAGGATAGATGATAGAGATCATCCAGCATAGATGCATCCTCATGAAATAATTCCCTCATATTTTTCTGAACTGGATCTTGCCTAGACACTGCAGCATTTTCCTTCAATGCTCTGTCTTCTGTCAGTTTACTGGTAAAGCCCACATGAACAGAGGACTCCTTATTGATGATCAGCTGAGCCTGTTCAGGTGTTTCAACTCGAGTTGTCGGATTGCACTCCGATAGCGGTGTACTAAATGATTGACTCCAGTCAATGCCACTCAAATGCATCTCAGCAACTAACATTGATGCTGAGGGGGAGAGGGCAAAAGTATTAAGTTCATTTTCTGATTCTGTAAGAGATAGAGACTCACAGTCAGAGTTTCCTATTTCTGCACTGTATATAACTGCAGGCTGTGCAATTTCATCTGGAGACTTTCCCCAGAATTCTTTGGGCACCTGAGAGTCTTCAGGAGAAAAGTCAATGGAAAGAGGGGGTTTGGAGGGATTTGCCTCTTGACTTGCACATTTTTGAACAGGTTCACTTCTTGCTGCAACCTCACCTTTATGGGAAGGTTGTAAATTCATTCCAGCAAGTAGTTGAGTGATTTCATCAGGCAATGGAGCTACCCCGCCCTTTCTTTTGCTTTTACCTGAAATAAAATACAAGTCATTAATCATCTAAGTTAAAGAACTAAATTAGTTTCCATTTCAAATAATATTTTGGCAAACATCACAAAACATATTTAGCTGCTCTTCCTTTTTTTTTACTTGATACTACATTGGATATTTAGCATTTAGTTCAAAAACTGCAAGTTATATTGAGCGTTGGTCAAAAACAGTAGCCCAATTGATTGGAAAGACAATTTGGTGATAACTAATTAGGAGAGGAGGAATGGGCGAAGGTATAGTGTATATTAAAGAATGTGCTGCCTTTCAATATATGGCCTCTCCACTGCTCTTTGTAAATAAGCACAGCCAGGACACCTGGTGGCAACATATGGGTACTACAATTTCTTTATCATTTAAAATTAATGCAATAAACAAATATTTTCAGTTTCTTTTTCTCCTATCCTCCTCTAAAGGCAGCAAATCTCACTGGGCATGGCTTCATGAATGCTGGAAGCTCATTATTTCTGCGTGAACATCAAATGTGAGCACCAGTTAGGCTACCATACTGTGATGGGCATTACAGCTGGTCTTCACAAGCTATTAGTGAATCTTTAGGAAATGAGTTTCATAGAGACCAGGAGTTTAAATCTTCATCACCAACCACAGGGGGCCTATGGTAATGCGTACATTCAGCGATTGAAGCTGGTTTGTGACCATGCAGTGTATTTACCAACTGAAGACTTGGACAAACTTGAACTGTCTGCAGGGTAAAATGATTGATTAGTTCAAAATACAAAAGTTTTAATCTAAATGGTATGTAAAATAGAATGAGTTTATATTTGAGAATATATTTTGTCGAAGCCTTTCATCTTGCATTTATCAGGACAGTCGCCAGTACACCAATGTCAGGGAAACAACAACTTTATACTGTATAGGAGTGCTGATTGGTTGGAAAGTGCCCTCTGATTGGTAGAGGTGTTGCCATAGAGAATGCACGAGTTAATGGTGACTGACAGTTAACTGCCAAGTATTGTTTGAAAATCTAAACCAAACAATTTGACTCTAGTTGATCAAGGCATTGCCATGGGGAATGAATCAGCAAATGGCTATCACTTATTTTGTTTAGCTGAAACATGCACAATGTGTGTACATATACTTTCTGTCTGCAAAGAGCCATAACCAACCAGTCTGTGCTTGCAATAGATGTGATTCTGTGATTGGACAACATTTGTTAAATAATCCTGTGTTCCAAAAATTACACTGACAGCCAATTTAAGAGTGTCAGTCAGGCTCATGGTGTGGTGCATTTGTATGTACTGGAAGCTGTATATATTAATACAGAAGTCCCTGTTCTTTGCAGACAGAAAGAACACGTACGTACATTGTGCTGTTCCAGTTAAACAAAATAGTGATAGATATTTCTTGGTTCATTCCTCTTTCTTTTAGGGCAAACCAAATAAACTAACTCAAATTAACTCAGGGACAAAGTAAAAGGGGCAGCTCCCCAAAGGACAATGTTTTCACCAGAGTCAAGCTGTCTGGTTTAAATTTTCAAACAATGCTTGGCAGTTAACTGCCAGTCAACTGCCAGTCATGATTAACTGGTACATTCTCCATAGCAAAGCCTCTACTAATCAGAGTCCAATTGTCAACCAATCAGCACTCTCTTCTCATACAGTATAAAGTTGTTTCCTCTGACATTGATTTTCTTGCGATTGGTCTGATGAGTGCTAGACAAAAGGCGCTTTAATTAAAATCTTTTTTCAGCAGTACACAAGGTCTGTACAACTAAACAACTATTAATTCAAAAAAGACATTAAAATGCTACCATCCTTTATATTTCTTGGGTTCCCTGTGCTATGCAACCACAGTAGCTAGAAAGGCACATGGCTGCAGAGGTTATCTCTACTGATCCACCAATGCTATTTTAAAGTAGCTGCTAGAAGCTGATAGATGGGATAAAGGGATTGGCCTATGAGCGACTGGGTAGACCCATTTGACAGGGCCTATTATTTCCTATTTTAGAAGAATGAGAGGAAGTCACTCAAACATATAAAATTCTCGAGGGGCTTCATAGGGCAGATGCTTGGAGGATCTTTCCCCTGACTAGGGAGTCTAGAATCAGGAGTTACAATCTTAGAATAAGGGTCAGCTATATAGGGTGGAGATATGAAAAAAAAAATCATTCAAAGCATTGTGAACCTTTGGAATCCTCCATCCCACAGAGTGACAGATGCTCAGTCGTTGAGACAGAAAGCAAGTAGAGACAGGGGAAGCAATATGGATCAGGGAGAAACACCTAGTCTGGACCTCCCTTCATAATCTCACATAGGTTTTCCCTTTCTACACCACAGCACTCCCACTTGGAACTTGTTACAATTCATTTTAATTTGCTGAACTATTATAGTAAATAAACTTATGTCCACCACCATCACCCTTTAAAAAGGGCACCCGAATATCAAAATGAAGTTAAAGAACCCCGTCCCCCTTCTCTGCCAGCATTAGAGCCCATCCCTAAAATCACTGCCCCCACCTTCACATGATGGGAAGCCCCTAATGGGAATCCCCAGAGGCACTGCCCCGGCACCCTTCCAGAGTGCTGTGCCAGGGCACTGCCCAGCCATTTCCTTCACTGGTGTGGTCAGCACGACTGGTGGGAGGAACTTATGGAGAACCCGGAAGCGATGGCGTAAAGCCATTTATGCATATTCAAATGGTTGGAAATCAGGTTCACACCCTCCATGAACCTGATTATGTCACTGGCGGGGGAGTGAGGAAGATTTCATTCTGAGGTCTCCCTGGTGCAAATCCCTTTAGGGCTCTCTTGCTAGAGTTCACGGCCATAATGGGATTTGCACCTGCATCGAATGGGCCCCGAAAATCCCAGCCATAGTTTTTCAGGACTTCAACACTGGCTTCATCCACCTGGTTAATAACATTACAAAAGAAAGATAAATGGAGTGACTCTGTATTTAAAAACACACTGTCCCAACCAGAGTACAGTGTGGAAAATACATTTCTACTTCAATCTGGCTGCTCTATAAAATTAATATCGTATTTTAAAAAATTAACCAAGGGTTTACCCTGACTAACCATGATTCATAGCAGAGGAATTCCTCGCCCTCAGACAAACATAAGAGACTAGTTATCTCTAAAGATGTGCTAATGCCCCTTCCTGGAATTGCACAAAGCCTCTTAGCATTTCTAAAGAATTCTAGCCACTGCAGATGGTATAGCTGCAATGGACAAAAAGGACCCTGTTTCCTCTAACAAACATCTCACGATTTGAGACCTATAGGAATGGAAGTGATGGGAGGTAAGTCATGAGCTCCACCAAGCTGCTAGAACCTATAATATTGCTGTGTGGAACTGAACTCAGGTGGTTTACCATTTACTATCTCACAGGTGGCAACAGAAAGAACTCTGTCCAGGTTTAAAATGGCCTGGCTCTCAACCACACTATTTACATTAATACGGAAACTTCTGTATCTGTGCTTTCAAGAATAACTCATCTTTTATGTACCTTCTCCCATTATGGAAGTCCTTGCTTCTGGAAAGACAGATCATCTCTGAAGGAAAACGCCATTGGACTTTTGATTTTAGACTCACATGAAACCATATGTCTTACTTTTATCATGGTCTGACCCTGTACCTCTTTCTTTCCCTTATCCCTCTTTTGTTGTACAAGTGCAAAAAGGGACGGTTATTGTGGAAATCCCTTTGTGCGTTATGTGTGTATAAAATACACAAACCCTCTTATTTTAGCTCATCAAAAGTTTGATGTGGAATTATGAATAAAAGTTTTGATCACACCAAACTGAACGGTCGGGGAAAATATGCCACCACTTATAAAGGGGGAAATCAAAAATGCCTTTTTGTTACAGACGGGTAGTGAAAGGAAAAATCTGGGATTCTTAAATTAATCCTCCTCCTTCCCATAACATAAATATATTTATTACAAACAAATTACTTGATTATAGTAAGATTTCCCCTTTTCCTGAAAACGAGTCAATTTTTCCTAAAGCTCAATAAACGTGTTTATGTTCAACCTGTCAAAACATCATGTACTGATTGGAATGCAAACCTTTCATTAAAAACTCATGCATTCCTGGGCTAATAGACTGGATGTTACACTCCTTTTAATATCGCAACTTACTTTTTTGCTTTTTCTTCTCCACCTCCTTTTCAGCTTTCTGTCTGTGGAATTGAGCAGTGATGTCTGGGTATGCTGCCTGAAAGGAAACCTGATCTTCTATGGTCGAGACAGTGTTCTGAGAATCTTCAGATTGATCATTTGAGTAAATGTAATGCTCTGGTTAACAAAGGAAATCATTTATTAAAACATCTGTTACTAGGCTATTACCGGTTGCTCAAGTGGTCTTTTATAAATACTAACTAACCATTAAACAATTGCTCAGATACAATTGATTGTAGGTGAAAATAAGTCGTTTATTATGGGATAGATTTTCACCCTCAACTACTGGACCAACAATCTGACTGGGTTTCCAGATATGCCTGCCCTTTACCGAACCCACCTCATTTTTTTTTATTTCAGGAAAGTCAGGCAGGAGATTTGCCCTGCCCAGGCAGTGAAGGCAAAAATCTCTCATGTTCAATTGTTGGCTTTAAAATTTGTAAAATGTCTATGAGAAGAAGCTACGTATGTGATGCTCAGTGAAGTAAGCAGAATCTTTGGCAAGAGTTCATATACTAAATTGTAATTTAGAGGATCAGTATTTATAAACATATCTAAAAGTTGAGCTTTCCAACCCATGCAGGTTGTTTAGTGTAAGTAGCAATAAGAAAAATCTGGACCTTGATTTTTTAAAAACATTCTTAATTGGATATTAATGTTGCTGGCTAGGCCGGCATTTATTGACCTTCCCTAATTGCCCTTGAGAAGGTACTGATGGGCTGTCTTCTTGAGACATTGCAGTCCACGCGTTGTAGAAACATCCACAAGGATGTGGTTAGGAAGGGAGTACCAGTATTTTGACCCAGCAACATTGACAAAACAGTGATATAGTCAGGATGGTGAGTGACTTGGAGGAGAACTTGCAGGTGGTGGTGTTCCCACGCATCTGCAGCCTCATTCTTCTAGGTGGTAGAGGTTGAGGGTTTGGAAGGTGCTACTGAATGAGCCTCGAGTTGCTGCAGTGTAACTTGTGGACAGTACACACTGGTACATGCATCGGTGATGGAGTGCGTGAATGTTCAAAGTGGTGGAAGGGGTGCAATTAAGTGGGCTGCTTTGTTCTGGGTGGCGTCAAACATCTTGAGTGTTATTGGAGCTGCACTCATTTAGGCAAGTGGACAGTATTCCATCACATTCCTGACTTGTGCCTTGGAGATGGTGATAGGCTTTGGGAAATCAGAAATCCCAACCTCTGACCTGCTCTCTGTAATGTGGAGATGCCGGCATTGGACTGGGGTATGCACAGTAAGAAGTCTCACAACATCAGGTTAAAATCTAACAGGTCTGCCAAATAAACCTGTTGGACTTTAACCTGGTGTTGTGAGACTTCTTACTCTGCTGTCTGTAGCCACAGTATTTATATGGCTGGTCTGAGTATGTTTCTGGTCAATGGTAACCCCTGGATGCTCTTAAGCAGGGGATTTAGTGATGGTAATGTCATTGAATGCCAAAAGAAGGTGGTTAGATTCTCTCTTGTTGAAGATTTCATTACCTGGCATTTGTGTGGCACAAATGTTATTTGCCACTTATAGCTCAAGCCTGAATATTGTCCAGTTCTTGCTACATATGGACACGGACTGCTTCAGTATCTGAGAAGTCATGAATGGTGCTGAATATTGTGCAATCATCAGCAAATATCCCCACTTCTGACTTCATGATAGAAAGAAGGTCATTGGTGAAACAGCTGAAGATGGTTGGGCCTAAGACATAACCCCAAGGAACCCCTGCAGCAATGTCCTGGAACTGAGATGACTGACCTCCAACAATCCCCCCCCGCTGCCAACATCCTTAGGGTTGGCATTGACCAGAAACGCAACTGGACTCGCCACATAAACACAATGGCTACAAGAGCAGGTCAGAGGCCGACCTGAATTATAACAGAGCCTCCTTGTCCTGTTAGTTGTCCATTGCCATTCAACACTTGATATGGCCTGACTGCAGAGCTTAGATCTGGTCCATTGGTTGTGGGATCGTTTAGTTGTCAATTGTATGCTGCTTTCATTGTTTGGCATGCAAGTAGTCCTATGTTGCAGCTTCTTTCAATTATTTACAATTGCCTGGCCTGTTTGGTGCATTTTCACTGTCTGGTGCAGGTAAACAGTTTAGAGACCATTTTGTCAGTAGATGGATCTGCAAGGTGTCATGAGGGGATTCAGCTACAAAGACACTTGTAGCTAATGGATTTGCTGAGACTTGCCCACCAGATGTATTTTTACCTCCCAAGGTTTGCATACTTATAATCTGCTTTCTTGGCAGAAACGTCCCATCTGCAACTTTCAGACTATGAACTTTATAATAACCTCACAATAAATCCAGTTGACATTTCTTCGAGTTACAGAGGAAAATTTTATTTTGGAAAAGTTTGGAATTGCTTCCTGGACCTATCTGAAAGAAAGGACCTAGATTAGCTGGTCCTCCAGATAGGAGCATACAACTGGGCCTGTGATGAAGGATTTCATTAATAAGATATTGTGCAAACTCATAGATTAGATTTACAGGCAATTGTTTATGGCCATTGTGGGAGTTCTGTGATTCTCTTACATGAAATGTGGTCAACATTGATATAAGCTGAAATTATGATCACATAGCCAGACCTTATAACATCTTTCAAAACTTAAAACTTTAAAACAAATTACCTGGCTTTCCCCATAGAATTTCAAAACATGGAATTCCATTCCGAATTCTTGTTCTGACAACTCTTAAAAGCAAAAAACAAAAGAAGTCTGAAACCCAACAGAATACTTGTTACAGACTGTAGTGCAGCAAAACCATATTATAACATCCAGATGTAAAGAATTATAATGATCACTGTTAAAGGCTGTTATAGAAGATATGCACTCTATTCCCTCCTATATGTCTGGCTTTTGAGCAAGAATGAGAAGACATTTGCAGTGGGACAGCCCCCGCTCCACAAATCAAAACTGTGCAAGTGCATGGTTGCTCAACCATTTCTTGTAATCAAGCATCAGCATTCCCTGCCAGGACATTGTAACGGGCACCCAATATGATGCAAAGCAGATAAGCTGCCTTCAGTTATGCCTAGAATTGTAAACAAAATAGCAACATAGATTGTTCAAGATTATTAAATCAAAAATGAAATACAAAGTGGTTAATTAAGCACTTTAGTTCATTAGTACCTTATCGGTTGCAAATGACACGGGTCTCTCTTTCCCAATTTTCTTTCCGTCATATCGTGGTGTGAGAGTAACATCAGCACTTTCTCACATGTGTAGTGTCTAGGCCACTCCATTTTATCCCGGGCAAAATTCTGGATGTATGAAGCAAAAGCTTCTGTTAATGTGGCATGATGAGATATTTGTCGAGGGATTGCCAGATCCATCTGGGTAGGAAATCCAAATGTTCTCTGCAAGGAAGTTGCTTTGGCCTACAAGTGTAGATATTATGCTAGGGAATTTTATTCGCCAAACCAATGCCTATGCACTCTATTTTGTCTGCTATGCTGATATGTCACAAATTGGGTTTTAAGTATAGAAGAGAAACAAAATGTACTTTCACACTGTAATATATTGACATTTTCTGTGTTTCCTCTTGCTTACCTTGAATTTTACTTCTCTATCAACCCGATTTGTGGCTTATAACCTGAGTTACACAATCTCAGAATGTTATTTGTCTATCAGTCAGATGTCTTGCACAATTTTCAGCAAACTGATGAATGGCGTAAAAAAAGCCAGTGTACCCAGACATGCTTTAATGAACAATACTTGGCACATAAAGCCATGCTTCAGCTCATGAAAAACAAGAGCTTGTTTGTGGAAGTGCTCCTTTGTGCTTGAAGCAAAAAAGCATATTTGAAGGATTCTATGTTGTAACAGTCTTGAGCCTGGTGGATGCTGATCAGGAAAGGGACTCCCGCTTGATTTTTTCCTTGCTAGCCTGAGAAGGCATTGTTCTAATGTAATGCAATTAGAATCCCTGGATAAAATCAGATAATAAAAAGCTAGGGACCAAACTTGAGACCCACCTGGTCTGTATAGATCAGCACTGCATGGTTCACTTACCAATTGACGCTGAAGATTTTCAATCTGATCTTTCAATTAAATGCATGATAGTAACATTTTGAGTAAAATTTAGCAAAATGTTATTCCATACCTGAAGTAAAAGCAATTTTGGTCGCTTCCACTGAATATTTTGCATTGGTTGGTCTTTACCGATAAGAAATTCTCTGATCACCTGGAGCACAGAAAATATTTACATAATCAATAGCATAGGAGGCCTTTTGATCCTTTTGTGTCTGTGTCAGCTCCTTGAAAGGGCAGATCATCTGAGTCCTTCTCGCCAGCCTTTTCCCCATAACACTGCAAATATTTTCTCTTCAGATAATTAACCAATTTATTTTTGAAAGCCATGTTTGAATCTGCCTCCACCACATCCTTAGGCAGTACATTCCAGATTCTAACCTCTTACTGTGAAAAAAGCTTTCTCTCATGTTGCCTTTGATTCTTCCCCAATCACCTTAAAATCTCTGAAGTCATACAGACTCAAAACTCTGTTTTACACCCCACAGATACTACCAGGCAGAAGCTCTTGGAGTATTTTCTGTTTTTATTTCAGAATTCCAGCATTCACAGTTTTTTGCTTTTATTAAAATCAATGTACTCTGGTTCTCAACCCTTCCGTCGATGGGACCCATTTGTCTTTATCGACTCTGTCTAGACCCTTCATGATTTTAAACATCTCTATCAACCTCAGAGGACACCACAGCTTCGCCAATCTTTCTACATAACTGAACACCTTCACCTTTGGAACCATTATTGTTAAACCTTTTGACACTCTCTCCAATGTCTTCACATCCTTCCTAAAGTGTGGTGCCCAGAATTAGACACAACACTCCAGCTGAAGCTGAATCAGTGTTTTATAAAGGTTCAGCTTTTGTAATCTGTCTCTATTTATAAAGCCCAGGATCCCATGTGGCTAAACTACTTTCTCAAACTGCACAGCCATCTTCAACAATTTGTGCACATATACCCACAGGTCTCTCTGCTCCTGTATTGCTCTTCGTGTTGTATCTTTTATAATCCTTCTAATCTCCTCATTCTTCCTACCAAAATGTATCATCACTCTTCATTAAATTTAATACGCTACATTAAATTTGATCTGACACTTAACCGTTCATACCACCAGCTGTCTACAATCTTGAAGTCTATCACTATCTTATAGTTCACAATTGTTCATTGTTTGGCGTCATCAGTAAATACTGAAATTGTGCCATGCACTCCCAAGTCTAGGCCACAAATAAAAGCAATAGTCCTCGTACTAATCCCTGGGGAACTCAACTGTATGCCTTCCTCCAGTCAGGAAAACAACCGTTCATCACTAGTCTGTTTCCTGTCAATCAATCAATTTTGCATCGATACTTATGATCCTCAATGCATTCCATCTGATCCTGGTGACATATCAACTTTAAGTACAATCAACATTTCATACACGCCTCTATTTTTACTATAAGTTAGAGAGTAATTGCTTCCTTGGTAAAGGCAAATGCAAAGTACTCATTTTGTACCTCAGCTATGCTCTCTGCCTTCATGTGTAAATCCTTTTCGGTCCCTAATCAGCCCACCCCGCCTTTCACTACCCTTTAACTACTTGCATGCCAAGAGAAGTCTTTTGGATTCCCTGGTCTTTAGCTGCCAGTCTCTTCTCATTGTTTCTTCTTCCCTCTCAGATTTAGTTTTTCACTACCGCTCTGAACTTTCTTATCATGGTTCTCACTTGTACTATCTACTGACATCTTTCATCTGCACCCTCTTCCTGCTTCATTTTACTCTTTGTACCTTTCATATTCCGTGGAGATCTGGATTTGCTTGTCTTAATTTTCCTCCTAGTGGGAATGTACATTGACTGTACCTGAGCCATTTCCTCATTAAGGGCAGCCCATTTTGCTTGCCGCTCTTTGATTCCAAATTATATGGGCTAGACCTGTTCTCCCCCAATTACTTACTTTTACTCGAGGTTGCTTCTTGTCCTTTTCCAATGCTAACTTAAAATTTATATCACAGCCCCCTAAATGCCCTCCTATTGTCATTTGATCCACTTCATTCCCTACAACTAGATTCAGCAATGCCTCCTTCCTTTTTAGGTTGAAAATTTTCCTGAACACGCTTAGGAAACTACCCTTTACACTATCACTAATCCAGTCTATAAGATAATTCAGTATATCCTTTCTTAGGTAAGGAGACCAAAACTTCACACAATACTCCATGTATGGAGTCACTAAGGCCAAAATGCTTTAGTATTTCTTACTCTAGTGCAATCTGTCTCTCCCAATCATTTGTGCATCTATTTTTTCCTTCTAATATTACATCCTAGTTTGTATCTTCCAGCCGAGTTAGTATAAACCTCTTTAATAGTAAGTTAATGTTCACTACAGGTCTGTATCATAAGGAGTTAACATTTTAAAAACATTTTCAAATTTACCTCTTCAAATGGGAAGTGGTCACAGGCTCTTGCTTTTCTGAAAGAAACAAGGAATTCAAATTTGTAGACAAAAACTCACATTTGTAGAGGCTTCGCATCCAATGAATTATTTCTGAAACATAGTAGACAAGTGTTGCAGCAAATTTATGAACAGTATGGTCCCATAAACAGCGAATGATTGACCTGATAATCTACTTCTGAAATTGGTTAAGGTAGGGTAACTAGGATTCCCTGTTCCTCTGAATTGCGCCATGCTACCTTTCACACCAATCTAGGCAAGCTGAATGAAAATCAAAAAGATGGCACCCTCATCAATACAACACTCTCAGCATTCACTTAAATATCAACCTAGATCAGTGTTTCCCAAACTTTAGCAGCTACAGAACCCTTTCAACCTCCCAAGAACCCCAAAGAAGGAATTATTATGTTGAAGAGTTAAACCACAAATAAAAATGAATACTATTGTGCAATAGGTACAAACATACAAAATAGATTTATAAAAAACTATTATATTTCTTATGTGTATACATTTATAATTAAAAAGTTCTCAGTCAATAAATACTTCCAAGTCTTACATTTTTGTAATTTTAATGGGAGGAGTGATGCTAATCATTTGCTCACAAATTCATTTAATACTGGGAGTGCTGCTGGAGAGCTGGATTCTCATTTCAGACATGTGCACGCACACACAAACAGACCCACCCCCCAAAGAACGAGCACACATACAGCTGACTCTCACACACACACACGCACATTCTCAGCTCACTCACATGCACTCTCAGGTATCGCACGCACTCGGCTCTGATGTAGGGGGCTAGAATATGCTAATAAAACACCTGACCATAGATTTATGAACACTAACATGATACTAACTTGAGAATGAATGATCTTGGACTATGGGAACATAAGCCAGCCAAGGCTGTTGCCATAGAAGACAGCTCTGCATGATTAACAAATATTTCTCATTTAAAACATGTATTTTGAATTTATAAGATGGATGTTTTGCTTTTGGTTACATTTTGTGAAACTTCAGTCAGTGACAAAATACAGCAGGCCCTGGTGGGAGAGGGAAGAAACAACAGATCCACTGAAAAGCAGTAATGCTATCAGCAGTGGTCGGAAACAAGATGGCTACCAATGCTAGCTTTATGAATAGGGTCATACAACTCCAAGTGATAACGCAGGTGTCGAACAGACATAAAGAGTTTCTCAAGGTTGGACGAGAGTCACATGGGTTCAATTCAGTGGGAATCGTCCTCCCGTTTCATGTCCAGCATCTCATGTTATGGAACAGGAGGAGGATATTGTCCATAATTAATAACAAATTAGGTTATGATGTGTATTATTATTGGCTGGAGTTAATGACAGGATGATTATTGACTGATTTGTATTAATGATTATTGGATTATGTCTACCGGAAAGGTGGGCCATACAATTTGGTAAACGTATAATTGCCATTGTTTTTCAGACTGATATTGGGCTGCCCGCATCCTTTACCTCGAGTGCAGGGTTTCCTCATATCATTCTGCCATTCGATCGTTTGGTTAAATAAAGTTACGTCTTAAAAATCAGTGCACTGCATTTTGAGTCTTTGTATTAGCTTAAGTTTGAGCAATACATAGCCTCGAGAGGAAATCCCCATCTACAGCTCTTACACATGCACACACGCAGCTCTCTCACGCACGCACCCGGCTCTCTCCCAGGCGTGCACTCTCAGCTTTCACATGCCCAGGACTTCCTCAGATGGGCACAGCACCCTCGCACGCACTGGGTTGCCTTGCACGTGCACGCACAGAGCTTCCTCATACGCATCCCTCGCAAGGGCACAGCTCTCTTGCACGTACCGGGTTGCCTCAGTACAGGCACGGTGCGCAGATCTCTCACACAGGAATATTTGAAAAATATTGAACAATTTGATAAACCAGCTTTATGAGTGAATGGAAAATAACAGGTGCATCGGTAGACAATTAGACTAACTGAGACAGGCAATGCATTGAATACCATGGTGTTAACATATATGGGAACTGATATGACAAAAGTATTTTAAAGAAATTTTATGCTAACTTCGGATCTCTCACAGATGCAGCATCTTGATACAGCATAAAGGTACTTACTTTTTGATGTTGCTCTCCACCAAACTGATTTTCCTGTTCCACTCTGCCTGATGCCAATCACAAGGGCATATATCGTCATTTCCATGCGGTAAACAGCCTTGATCACTTGCACACAATTGACAGCCCTTGTTTGTATGTTCCCTAGCTAATCCTATATGGAACACAATAGAAAAATGTGCAATTCTTTTTTCGTAATAAAACTGAGAAACATATAGCTTGATCAAACTATGGTTTATACATTTTTGTGCAGTTACTTCAGCCATCAGCAATACAGGTCTGTGATCTGGAATTCTCTCCATTAACTCTTCAGTTCGGGCTGCACGGTAGCACAGTGGTTAGCACTGCTGCTTCACAGCTCCAGGGACCTGGTTTCGATTCCCGGCTTGGGTCACTGTCTGTGTGGAGTTTGCACATTCTCGTGTCTGCGTGGGTTTCCTCCGGGTGCTCCGGTTTCTTCCCACAGTCCAAAGATGTGCGGGTTAGGTTGATTGGCCAGGTTAAAAATTGCCCCTTAGAATCATGAGATGCGTAGGTTAGAGGGATTAGCGGGTAAATATGTGGGGGTAGGGCCTGGGTGGGATTGTTGTCGGTGCCGACTCGATGGGCCGAATGGCCTCCTTCTGCACTGTAGGGTTTCTATGATTTCTATGAGTTTCTCCACCTCCTTTCGACTCTGCTTTACCCCCGCCCTCTTCCCCTTTAGTCATCTTCTTCGCCTCAGTGTTCATTTTTGTCTGGTTTTCCCTCAGTAAAGCATTTTAAAATATTTTTCTATGTTAAGTGTGCTATATAAATGCAAATTGTTCTTGCTCAAAAGTAGCTGAAACTAAATAAATGAAAAAGTTAATGGGTTTCGGTCCATGAAACCATAATAGCCTGGATTCTACACCCCCTGCCCCCCAATGGGTTTGAAATGTAAGATCCAGCGTGTGGCCTTTATGCCTTCCACTTGCCGCCCATCCCAGCCAGTCTGAAGTTTTACATGGGGCAGGGAGTTCTTGGGTTGCATGCCCACTTTTAGGCCTGTTGAGTCCTTTAGGTGGCCAATTAACACCCACTCCAGGGCTTCATCCCATCTGTGCCATTATTTTACCCACCACAGGGGGAAGGCCTATGCCACGCTAGCAGCCCTCGCTTTGTGGGCTAGTATTAGGTAAGGGAGGTGGAACATCTTTAACTGGTTTCCTGGCCCATTAAAGGCATGCCTCCTTAACCCTTGGCCTGAATTCTTCTACTGAGGCCATGACCCTTTTGCCAAGACCCTGACTCCAGACTTACCAGGGTTCCTTGGTGTGGTGGGACTACCTGGCCGCTGGTCCCCACTGTGTGGACTACAGAGCTGTCGGCAATTCAATTGACCAGCAGCTCTACTAAGGTGGGATTTCCTCCCGATAAAGACGTGGAAATCTTATTTCAAAGCAATTAATATTAAATTGCTGTGCTGCAGCCTTCTACATCGTAGGTGGGTTCCTACCCGCAAACTTTTAGACATGGGTGGGCCGAGGGGTGCAGACCGTAGAGCCCCATAAAATCCAGGCCACCAGCTGCAGGGAGTATCATGCAGCTAAAAGAGAACAGCAAGTTCTATGCCGCAGATCTTTTTGCTCGAATCTGTGAATAGGTATCCAAATATCATCAATGATGGGCATGTTTCAATTCAAATTCACTGTAACTGCATCCAATTTACTCTGCATCTGCAAAATTAACACTACGGTGAACTGGAACGGCTCTAATTCTTTGTTGACAAGACTCCTCATTGCATAATGACAATCTCCCTTAGACGGGTTATCCACAGGTTGGTAATAAAGGCAAAGTTTTGTTTATAGAGCAGCTGGTACATGGATTAAGAGGAAAAATTGCCCTTGTTGTTATTATGCAGTAACATTGTATACCTGTTTTATCAGAATGAGTTTATATAGATCTCCCATTGTTTGTAGTCACAGAAAGAGCATTACATGTCAACTAAACTGTACTGATTGACAGCATGAAGCCAAAGTATGGGTAACCGTTCCATTTTCCAACATCGGCATTTTTCAACTTAATGATAAACTTGTGAATTAAGCAGATTAGTTTAATCACAGCGCTTAACAGATTTGTTTTTACACTTGTAAACATGTGGAGCTTGAAACTTTTCTGGGCTTTACAGGAAAAAAAATCAATTTTATTTTGCTAGCCTGTAAATGTGAATGCCACAAGAATGCTATGAAGTGGTTTTGAAGAGCATGTGAAAAGGAGAGCTGGTTACCTGGGTGTCGGCATACTGAGCAGTGTGCTTTCTTTTCAACAGCCGTATGAGTAGCAACATCCTCAAATTCTAGTTTCCAGAGTTTAAACCTAGAAAGATTAATGACAATGTGACATTAGTGTACCTTTAAGAAATTTTTATTTTAAATCATGGTCTCTGCAGCTCTGCCAGTCTCAGCTGATGTAATTGTTGCCGAATTGGCTGGAGAAGTCCTTTTATTGCTCCTTAAGTGGCTTCAATGGGGGTTCGTTTATTTTTACTTTGGAATGTTTTATGACTCTGCATTGTTAGGAGGAAGACTGGTGGTGGGTCATGTGTTTGATAGTTTTTTTTCTTCATAGTGAATTCAAGGTTTCATGTTCTGTTTTGGCTCACAGCAGTTTAGTTTCAGAAGGGATATCAAGCTGAAAAGAAGCTGGTGCAAAAGGTTAAATCTCACGGGATCAAAGGTGAACTAGCTAGATGGGTACAGAACTGGCTTGGCCATAGAAGACAGAGGGTAGCTGTGGAGGGGTCTTTTTCTGATTGGAGGTCTGTGACTAGTGGTGTTCCGCAGGGCCCTGTACTGGGACCTCTGCTGTTTGTAATATACATATATATAAATGATTTAGAAGAAGATGTAGCTGGTCTGATTAGTAAGTTTGCGGACGACACAAAGATTGCTGGAGTTGCGGATAGTGATGAACATTGTCAGAGAATACAGCAGGATATAGATAGGCAGGAAAATTGGGTGGAGAAATGGCAGATGGAATTTAATCCAGATAAATGCGAAGTGATGCATTTTGGTAGATCTAATGCAGGGGGGAGCTATACAATAAATGGCAGAACCATCAGGAGTATAGACACACAGAGGGATCTGGGTGTGCAAGTCCACAGGTCCTTAAAGGTGGCAACACAGGTGGAAAAGGTGAAGAAGGCATATGGCATGCTTGTCTTTATTGGACGGAAAAAGAGTATAAAAGTTGGCATATGATGTTGCAGTTATATAGAACGTTGGTTAGGCCACATTTGGAATACAGCGTCCCGTTCTGGTCGCCACACTACCAGAAGGACGTGGAGGCTTTGGAGAGAGTGCAGAAAAGGTTTACCAGGATGTTGCTTGGTATGGAGGGCATTAACTATGAGGTGGGATTGAGTAAACTAGGGTTGTTCTCCCTGGAAAGACGGAGGTTGAGGGGCAACCTAATAGAAGTTCATAAAATTATGAAGGGCATAGATAGGGTGAACAGTCGGAAGCTTTTTCCCCAGGTCAGAAAGGACAAACACAAGGGGTCACAAGTTCAAGGTTCAATACAGATATGCGGGGGATGTATTTTACACAGAGGGTGGTGGGGGCCTGGAATGCACTACCAAGCAAGGTGGTTGAGGCAGACACGCAGACTTATCTAGATAGCTACATGAACAGACTGGGAATAGAGGGATACAAACAGATGGTCTAGTTAGGAACACATGATCGGTGCAGACTTGGAAGGCCGAAGAGCCTGTTCCTGTGCTGTATTGTTCTTTGTTCTCTTTCTCTCTCCCTGGTTTTTGGAAGTTCTGCTGGTTAGATGAAAGCAAGTCTTCTTGCCTTCCTGGAGTAGAGAATCTGCTGTTGGTGGCTTGACCAGAGTCTCTCCCTGGTGTTCTGGGAAGGTGTTCTGAGTGTATCAGAGGGCTGCTAGAAGTTACAAGACTGGAAAATCAGGATTTTCAATTCTCCAACCAAAGGACTCAATTTCAGTATCACTTTAGTCTTTGCAGTGTTAAACCTGTGAAAAGGGTCTTTTTTTGTCTAAAGGAAGTTTTGTTTGATTAGAAGATCTTAGATACAGGCTTATACATTATTGTGGTTGTTTTGTTTTTGTTTGTAATTGATAAAAGTTGCTAATTTTCTTTCCATACATGCTAACGATAATCTTAAATAGACTTTGTTTAATAAAAGCTCCCTAGTGGCTCATTTGAATCATACCTGAGGTGAAACATATGCTTACCCTAGCCAAATTCAAAGTGCAAAACATATGATCCAGGTGGGCTTCATAAAACACTTTGGAGTTTCTGACCTGAATTATAACAGACAGTTACTTTCTTTCACATTTTGACTTTTCTTTTTACTATCAACAATTAAAATCAGTCATTACAAAATATTTAATCTTTAAGAATTTATTCATAACAGCCTTCGTAATCTGGCTGTAAAACTTGCTGTAAAGCTTTGTATAAACTGAGCCCACCCTCCAAATGTTTACATTGGGAAGTGGAACATGGGGACAGAAGAAAGTAGACCATTTTGAAGCTAAAATAGCTACATTAGATATTCAATGAATCACAGAATACTACAGTGCAGAAGAGGCCTTTGGCCCATTGAGTCTGCACCGATGCATGAGATGCCCTGACCTGCCGACCTAATCCCACTTGCCAGCACTTGGCCCACAGCCTTGAATGTTAGGGCATGCCAAGTACTCATCCAGGTACTTTTTAAAGGATGTGAGACATCCCGCCTCCACCACCCTCCCAGGCAGCGCATTTCAGACTGTCACCACCCTCTGAGTAAAAAAGGTTTTTCCTCAAATCCCCCCAAACCTCCCATCCCTCACTTTTAACTGGTGTCCCCTCGTAATTGACCGTTCAACTAAGGGGAACAGCTGCTCCCTATCCGCCCAGTCCATGCCCCTCATAATCCTGAACACCTCAATCAGGTCTCCGCTCAGTTTTCTCTGCTTCAATGAAAACAACCCAAGCCTATCCAACCTCTCTTCATAACTTAAATGTTCTAGCCCAGGCAGCATCCTGGTGAATCTCCTCTCCACCCCCTCCAGTGCATTCACGTCCTTCCTATAATGTGGCAACCAGAACTCCACACAGTACTCCAACTGTGGCCTCACAAAAGTTCTATACAACTCCATCACAACCTCTCTGCTTTTGTGATCTATACCCCAATTGATAAAGGCAAGTGTGCCGTATGCCTTTCTCATCACCCTATTTACCTTTCATAGTATACTTCCTTGTCAAATTGTGTAGAATAACTGGACAAGGTGGATGAGAGAGGAGAAAGAAAGAGGATTGCATGATGAACATAGGCAAAGCATCATTTTAGATATAATTGTGCATTAGCCATTTACTTTCATAGTTTTGGGTTGTCAAGAATAGTGAAGTAAATATTGATGTTTGTGCAGTCTTATGACTGTGATGTTAGTGTTATTTCAGCACAACAGTTTGTAAATGAAAAAGGTTGATCAGGGAGACAAGGGATTCTTTGAACCTGTTGGCAGCCTAAGGATTATTTTACCTCTGAAGAAGGCTCTGTCCATTCATTGTCTCAACTAATCTCAAAGCTTGTTCCTTTCCAACCCCCGGAACACCCTAGAACCAGAATAACAAAACATATATATATAAAAAACATAATATTTAAATTTTCTTTAAAAGTAACTTTAAAGTACTCAAGAGAAAAATCACAATTAAGAGATATATTAACAACTAATAAAATAAATTTTGTGACAGGCTTATAGATGTTGGATAACAATTCTAAATCTTCAATTTTTAATCAAACTTTTAAAGCATTTTGCAGTGTATGCCATTACTTGGAAATGAAATTAGAAATTTTATCACATCAGTGAAGATTTTCATAATACAAGAGAGTATTTTCCTGATGCACTGAAGTCATACGTCACTTACAAGGAATTATTTTAGTCCTATTTTAAAATCTTCCATGGCCTTTGTCCCACATTCTACTGGTAATTGATTTTTACAATGCAATTCTCTTACAAAAATAAAAGTTGTCTAAATTCCTTATGCTTAACTATAAACTGTATCCCTTAGTCACCCAAAACAGTGATTGAAAATTAAAAGCAGTGTCTCCAACACCAATGCACAAAACCAATTTCATCTCTAATACTTCCCCACACTCATCTGCTTTCCAACGTCCATGCTTCTCATCTGTCAAATAAATTCATAATGACATTTGTTATAATTCAGGTCACAAACTCCAAAGTGTTTTATGAAGTTCGCCTGGATCATAAGTTTTGCACTTTGAATTTGGCTAGGGTGAGCATGGGATGCTTCACTTCAGGATTGATTCAACTGACCCACTAGGGAGCTTTTATCAAACAAAGTTTATTTAAGTATACAGTTGACATGTATAGAAAGAAAATTAGCAATAACTTTTACCGATTTATAAACAAGGAAAAAGAAACATGAAATTGTATAAACTTTAACAGCTAAACACCATTCCAACCAAACAAATCCCATAAACAAAACCCTTGCCACGGGTTTAATACAACAAATACGAATGCTCACGTGATGTTGGAACTCAGTCCTTTGGGTGGAGAATTGAAATTCTGACTTTCCAGCCTTGTAATTTCTGTTAGCCCTCTTGATACACACCCAGACCAGCTTGAAGCTAGAACAGCTTCTCAAAACACCAGGGAGAGAGAGAGACTCTAGGCAAGCTAATCACCAACCGCAGAATTTCTACTCCAAGAAGACCAGGAGACCTGCAAAATCTATAATACCAGTGAGAGAGAGGAAAACACTTTTCCACTTGACAACCAGGGCAGCTTCTAACTAAACCAGTAACTAGCATCCCCAAAGCTGAAAGTGAAACTTTAAATTCACTTTGAAGAAAAAAAGCTGTCCAAAACACATGACCTGCCACTCAGTCTTCCCCTTAACAATCCTAGAAAGTACCGGAGGCCTAGAGTAAAAATAAACAAAACCCCATTTAAACCATTGAAGCAGCAATAAAAGGACTTTGAGCAGACAGCCTGGCAACAATGAAAAAAACCCAAAGCTGCTTAGCTACAGAAAAAAAATCTTAAAGGTATACTAACATCACACATTACATGTAATCCAAATTGTGTTTTTCTTTTAAATTTAATTTCACTGATTTGGCAGAAGGATCAATGTTAAAACATTGAAGTGCAACGTAACACTGTTACTACATCCACAACTTTTGATTGACCCTTACCTTTGGCAAATAATCACAGCCAAGCAAAATTGCAAAACCAATCAGCGCATCTCGGTCAAGCCCCAATTTGGATTGAATTACTGACATTTTATAGCAGTCCACATGAGGGTCCTATTAAAGAAAATGGAGAATATAAAATGATTTATATCCTTCCTTGAGGAGCAGAGATGAGAGTTGTGGAAAGATCTGATCACTCAATACTGGCTTACTGGTCTGTGCACTCAATGGGAGTGTAGTGATGACCCTGATGACATTTAATCTATCCCCCTTCATCTAGCTAACAATGTGTTGACGTGAGGAGAAGCCTTAAAGTGGGAAAATTCAGAGTTATCTAATCTATTGGATACAAGTGAAAGAAGTGATTTACTGCAATTGTACAGGGCATTGGTGAAGCCACACCTGGAGTGTTGTGTGCAGTTTTGATGTCCTTATCTGAGGAAGGATGCCCTTGCTATAGAGGGAATACAGCAAAGATTTATCAGGCTGATTCCAGGGATGACAGCTCTATCATATGAGGAGAAACCAAGTTGGTTAGGATTATATTCATCGGAGTTTAGAAAAGAGAGATGGAATCTCATAGAAACTTATAAAATTCTAACAGGATTAGACGGGGTAGATTCAGAAAGAATGTTCCTGATGGTGGAGAGTCCAGAACTCAGGGTTATGGTTTGAGGATAAGGGATAAACTTTTTAGGACCGAGTTCAGGAGAAATTTCTTCACCCAGAGAGTGGTGAATCTGTGGAATTCACTACCACAGAAAGTAGTTAAGCCAAAACGTTGCGTGATTTCAAGAACAAATTAGGTGTAGCTCTTGGGGCTAAATGGATCAAAGGATATGGGGGAAGGAAGGTGGGATCTGGATATTGAATTTGATCACCCATGATCGAAATGAATGGCAGAGCAGATTTGATGGACCGAGTGACCTACTCCTGCTTCTATTTTCTATATTTGTCTAATGTGATGCCAGGTACAGAAAAGAGGTTATACAGTTTTCTAAGTAAATATAATATTACTATCCAGCCCAATGTGGACCTTATTTTTAAGACAATCTTTTCACTAGATTTCTACTATGTGCAAACTGAGACAGATGTTTCCGACCAGGAGAACGGAATGCTTCTACTGTGGTATCAAAGGCTTTATCTAGAGATATTTGCAAATTAAACTGTTTTTATTTTATGACCTAGTAACATACAGAAAAGGTGAATGATGGAAAATGAAAGCTGGTGAAAAAGATTGTACTGAGGTTTTCTACAAACAAGCTGAAAGCCCATAACATTCTTTTAGTGGTCTATTTGCTTTGTTCGCCATTTATAATTAATAATTCTAATAAGAATCTCTACAGTGCATAAACAGGTCATCTGGCCCATCAAGTCTGCACTAACTCTTCCCTCTGCAGTAACCCCGTAAATTTACCAATACTAATCCACCTATTCTATCCAATTTTGGAAAATAAGGGGCAATTTAGCATGGCCAATCCACTAATCTGCATATCTTTGAACTGTGGGAGGAAACCAGAGGACCTTGGGGACATGCAGACATAGGGAGAACATGCAAACTCCACAGAAGTCACCCAAGAATTGAACCCAGGTACTTGGCACTCTGAGGCAGCAGTGTTAACCACTGTGCTACCTTGCCACCCTTCTATGGTTCTAATTCTTATAGATCTTTAGCAGTTCCACAGTAGTTTGAGGTTTTTTTTGCATTTGATTTGCAATTTCTCTACCATTCAGCTCTAAATTGCTGCTATTTTGTTTTGAGGTGTTTAATCAAATAGGTCAGCAACAGATAATACATAACAGGAAATGCTTGAAAAGACAATTAATGTGCAATAGTTTTGAATTTAAGAAACAGGTACCATTAATATTGCTGATGTCATCACACTTTTTACAGATACCTTTGTGTTCATGGTGAAGTTTCTGTACACAATTTGAGCTCCATACAAGAAAACATCCCCATCATTGGTGATGCAACCATCAACATATCCATTTTCATTTAGATAGGCACACATAGCTTCAGCCTCACCAGCTGCACAAACCCACGGGATACCCAAACAATCCAGCAATCCACAACACTGAAAAAGAAACCAAACAAATTAAAACACATTCCACAATTACGAGAAATCTTTGGTAAGGATTTCAATTTGTGAAAGACAGAGGAATGGGAGTTTGCGAGATCACAAGAATTTGAACTTAAAGTTTATTTATTAGTGTCACAAGTAGGCTTACATGAACACTGCAATGAAGTTACTGTGAAAATCATAGAATCACACAGTGCAGAAGGAGGCCATTCGGCCCATCGAGGCTGCACCAACCACAATCCCACCCAGGTCCTCCCCCATGCATTTACCCTAGCTCGTCCCCCTGACACTGAGGGGCAATTTAACATGGCCAATTCACCTAACCGGCACATCTTTGGAGTATGGGAAGAAACTGGAGTACCCGGAGGAAACCCACGCAGACACAGGGAGAACGTGCAAACTCTACACAGACAGTGACCCAAGCCAGGAATCGAACCTGGGTCCCTGGCACTGTGAGGCAGCAGTGCTAACCACTGTGCCACCGTGCCGCCCAATCCCGGAGTCACCACACTCCGGCACCTGTTCGGGTACACTGAGGAAGAATTTAGATTGGCCAATGCACCCAACCAGCACGTCTTTTGGACTGTGGGAGAAAACCGAAGGACTCGGAGGAAATCCACACAGACACAGGAAGAATGTGCAGACTCTGCATAGACAGTCACCCAAGCCGGGAATCGAACTTGGGTCCCTGTCACTGCGAGGCAGCAGTGCTAACTACCGTGCCACCCATAGGTTGTTCTTAATGTTAAACCCGGGACCACGGCGCAGTGAGGCACCACTATGCCACCCTAATATAGCACTTTTAATGCAATAAAACACCACAAAGCATCCCAGGGGCAGATAGCCAAAACGTTGCTCAATTAGGTAGGTACCAAAGAATGTTTTAAAGGAGAAAGCAAAGCTGTGAGGCAAAGAAATTTAGGTGATGGTAACAACCAGACAATTGCCTATGCAAGGATGTGGAAAACTTGTTCCGGTTCAAAACTAAGGCCCAGTAACAAAGTTTGCACACAGCAGAACTCAAATAAACACACACTCATCTTAAAAGCCTGCAAATCGCTGAAGTGACAATAAGCTTCCAAACTATGAACAATGCTGGCATTTGCAGGGTCTCTTGAGCCCTTTAAATTACTGGCCGTGACCTCATCCTGAGTCACAGTCAATGACTTCGGAGCACAGACATCCAGATCTTCAGCACTGATTGGATGGGATGAAAGCATCAAACCCACCCCACGATTTCAATTACTCTAATTAGCATTTATTGGGTGCATTTTGAAGGCATGCCTGGAAGTTGGAAAGCTGCCGACTTACAGGTGCCGAACATGTACTCCCCGTGCTGCAACATATTATTCAGTCCGAGTAAGCATTCCAAACTATTTATTAAGGATTCTCAGGGGCTTGACAGGGCAGATGCTGAGAAGTTGTTTCCCCTTATGGAAGAGTCTAGGACCAGAGTGTATAATGTCGGAACAAGGGATCACCCATTTAAGACAGTGATGAGAAGGAATTTCTTCTCTCAGAAGGTAGTGAATGTGTGGAATTCTTTACCACAGAGGTTGGGTTGTTTAGTATGGTGAAGGCTGCGATTTTTACAGAATGGACAGTTTTTTAACAATCAGGGAATCAAGGGTTGTGAGGATAAAGCAGGAAAGTGGAGTTGAGGAATGTCACATCAGGTTAGTCATGGTCTCATTGAATAGCGACCAGACTCAATGGGTTGAATGACCTACTTTTGATATGTCTTTGGTCAGTTATAAGACCATATCAAGCTTCACAATTGCCTCTACATCTTCTTTAAATATAATATCTATGATGGCCAAGTACAATTAATCACAATGGGAGTGACATTCTCAAAATAGGATTGTTGATTGAAAGTTATTCCGCGCCTACTCTGCTTAATATCTAAAGCAATATATTTTAAAACTCCACAAGCATGATTCCCAATTTTAAATTTTACTCTAAAACTTAGGAACACATTTTGAAAATTCCATTGTACTGCCTCACAGCGCCAGGGACCCGGGTTTGATTCCCGGCTTGGGTCACTGTCTGTATGGAGTTTGCACATTCTCCCTGTGTCTGCGTGGGTTTCCTCTGGGTGCTCCGGTTTCCTCCCACAGTCTGAAAGACATGCTGGTTAGGTGCATTGACCCAAACAGGCACCGAAGTGTGGCGACTAGGGGAATTTCACAGTAACTTCATTGCAGTGTTAATTGTGACTAATAAATAAAACTTTAATTTACCACCCCATAAGAAGTCATCATGCATCATGAAGATTGCGGAATGTTTTGCCTGATACCAATAAAACTTTGTAGGATCTACTTTCAGTTCAACACAATGTTAAGCAAAACAAATCTAACTATAATACTCTGGAAGCATCCTTCTGTATCTCCTGTCCATTTGGGTGATTTTAGAAACACTTCTCTCACTCTCAGCCACAAAAATGTGGCTTGTATGTCAAAAAAACTACACTTCCATGAACATGTAGCTAGAAGAGCCAAGGAGATTCTTAACTTAGTTTTCCAGCTGTGGGAATGTTCATTCTACCATCTGTATCACCCAGTCACTCTTCAAGTTCCTAGTTACTGGCTGTTTTAGTTTTGAGAATTCTGCAAGAATTTTTTCAGTGCAACTCTACTTATATGACATAGCTCTTAGCTGATACCTCGGAATAAACTTTAAAATCTCTCCAACTATCTAATGTCCTTTGTTTTGTCTATCGATAGTTTATCCTCAAGTTGTTGGTAGCCACCAAAACTTCACAGCCTGCAGGACCTCTGCTTCAAGTTCTGTTCTGAGCCTGTTCTGTGACTCTTATTTCATTGCTTAATCTATTCAAACTACATCCTTTGTTTGCACAATTGCACGGTGAAAATAACTGTGGGATCACTCCTTTGCACTTTCCTTCTCCAGCGTAAGTTATTTCTGAACTCACTAGCAGTAGTTATACCATGCTTTCTTATTTTCCAGTACTTAAACACATTTTAACAGTTTATAGGTCTTATTCCTTGGTCATCATCTTGACCATTCAGCTGAACAGGAACTTATCACTAGCTTTTCCTGTACAATCGCCACATCCCTCCATTCATTGGACCCCATATGGAATATATATCACCTGAGTTGCCACTCTTGGCAATTGGCGTGCAGATGTGAGCCTGGAGGTGCGATAGTCCTGCTATGTGTCATCATTCAGGTTATCACTATCCAGTCTGTGACGCACCACATTCTCTTATTCAAAACCATCATCACAAAATACACAAACATTTAAGGCAAAAGGGGCACCATTTACTTCTTTCAGTTGACAAATGGATTTTGTAATTAATTCTGATTAATGGTGAGAAAAACCGTAACAGTTTAATTGTCACATTTAATAGGTACTATTTTACTATCTTGACCTATTGTCTTACCAAGGCCTTTCCATCTCCTATGGCATTCTATTTTATGCATAACTATTTCCTTGAATTGAACACTCAGATGATCCTATGATGCATTAGTGTTCATTGATTTTTTTAAGAGACTGCAGTTTTGATTAAAGCCCGTCTTCCTTCATGCAAAACAGCCAAAGGTGCAGAAAACTTTGAACTAATTGCAGTACCTTCTAGAGGCAGAGGACTATCACACTTCGACAATTAGTGATTTCTCCCAAAGACTAATTGCTGGGGACTATATCTTCTCCTGCATACATTTGATGGATGTTAACCGACAGGCATGCTTTGCCTCAGAGGTGTACAAGAATGAAACAGATGCCATTTTGGCACCCTAAAGGCACTCATACCCGGCCCAACGTTACCCTGTTTAACTTTAAAAATTGAAAAGATCCTTTAAGTATAAAACACATCAATATTCTCTCAAATTCAGAGAACAAATCTAAACACTGAATGTGATTTTTATTTAGATTGTCAGCTTGTAAAGTCATAAATACTTGAACTGAGTTATAGTAAATATTTTCATTTGGCAAGAAATGTTTACTTCTAAGACATTACCAACCTCTTTAAGAACAGATTTAAAATGGGTTCTTTTTGTTTGAGCAGTAAAGCTGCTTGGCTTTCTGGGCAAACCACGCCTTGCCTCATTCCGTTTATTTATTGTGTCAGCCTTCAGCTTTGGTGCATTTCCTTCTGCCACAAAGACAAGTCTCACATCCATCAAAGTGAGACATGAAATACGAAAAAACAAATTTCTAAAATTAAAGCAAATCATGGATCAACATCAATAATGTTCAAATGTAAAACAAGAAAAAAATACTGCAAATGCTGAATATCAAATAAACCAGAAATGTCTGAATAAAGATTAAACCCGAAATGCGAACTTGCCCTTTTCTGAATTGATGGCTGTTCTAAGTATTTCTAATGTTTCCTGTTTTTGACTCAACACCAATAATAATTATGCCAATATGGCATGCCTACAATAAGCTGCAAATATAATCTAATATACAGAATATGTTTATGGTTGTGATATTGATTCCAAAGTTCCTCGCTGTGCAGGAACTGCTGCTCTGAAATGAGAAACCCTAATAGTTCCATATAAGGATAATTTAGATCCTAAAATTTAACTCTATTTCTCCCCACAGGTGCTGCCAGACATGCAGAGTTAATGCAACATTTTCTATTTTTATTTCAGATTTCCAGCATCTGCTTTTATTCAACCCCAATAGTATGTTGCTTTTATATGGAATTCTGTATTTAGTAGGAGGCAAAATTGGATATCTATTCTCTTGAGTTGTTTCTTTTTTTAAAATTCCTGTTCTATTTTGCATAATTAAGGTGGCATTACAACCTCATTGCTGTGGTTCTGAAGTCACATGTTGGCCAAGCCAGGTAAGAGTGGCAGATGTCTTTCCCTAAAGGACATTCATTAGTGAACCAGATTTTTTTTTACAGCAATCATCGATAGTTGTTATAGTCACCATTACTGAGACTAGCTTTATTTGTCACATTTATTAATTAAACTTAAATTCCACCGGCTACCATAGTAGGATTTGAACTTATGCTAAGAAGGCATTTGCCTAGGCTCCTGGATTACTAGTCCGATAACATTACCACTACATTAATATCACCCTATTTGGTACATGATGCACACCAATGTTCAGTGTAGGACCATGTTTGAAGGTATATTTTTGGTCAGAGTAATTAGACCACCTGTGCCACAGGAATAACATACATGGTTATTCATGAAGGCCCACCTTCTTAACCGTGCCCGAGGTGTGGTGCTCCTCAGGTTAAATCACCATCAATCAGCTTTTCACCCTCAAAGGGGAGAATAGCCTATGGTCATTTGGGACTATGGAAATTTTACATGCTTTTGTTGATTTCTTACGTGGATAGCTTTTGATCTCAATGTGTCAGTGGACAGGCCAGATGCTTCACAAGGGGAGGGAAAATAAAAAAGTCTCTCTGGGTTAGTCTTGCTCTGCCAGCAACTGGTTTAAGGCAGGGGTTAAGATGTACAGAACTTGCACCCTTCGTAGGCAATATGGGGATGTGGAAACAAGAGAGCAAGTAAGTCACATAACTGCCCTCTGAAATGGCCTCACAATTTCATTCAGTTAAATGACAATTAGGGATGGGCAACAAATACTGACCTCGCCAGCAACACTCACATCCCATGAAAGATCATATAACACTTGATATTCTGTTACCTGAGGTGCGGCTTGGTGACTGTTCCCATCATGCCTTTCACAGTTTGCGCCTCACAAACCCATAAGCTCATATCCACAGCCAATGTTTTCCCTTTAAGATTTTGTAACGGAACATATTCTTTTACAGGCTCTAAAATCTGCCACAAATCATTCACTCCCATGATTGCAGCTTTTATTTCAGGCCACTGGCTGCTAGGTTTTCCTAAAAAAAAGGGCAAAAATACAGCAAGCAGACAGTCAAGGATATAAAGGTTGTTCTTTTAAATATTAAAAGTAACACATGATCAGCATGGTTCAGCTGGTAGCATCTTTGCCAGAGTCATAAAGTTGTGGATTCAATATCATCCAAAAGGACAATGCCAAATCCTTGTTTTGCAACATTCTTTGCATCCCTACCCCATACCCACTGACCATTACGTCCTCTCGCACCACTTCTCCCTCTCTGGCAAGACTTCTTCCCTGCCAGGCAGTTCATCCTTTCTCTCGGTCTAGGTACAGTTCTCTCTTTCTTGGCACAATTCTGACTCCTCCCTTGGGTAAAGTCACCCCCCTCTCCCCTGGGGTACAGGTGGCTCCACCTCCTGTCCCCTGGGGTACAGACCTCCCCTCCCCCATTCCAAGGTACAGTCCACTCCCCTCCTCTGGAATATAGTTCCCCCCTCCCACTCCCCCAGGGTACAGTCCGTCCCCCGGGGTACAGGCCCCCCCATCCTCGCCCCCAGGATACAGTCGCGTTCCCCCCCCCTCCTCAGGGGTATAGTTCCTTCCCTCCTCTCCCCGCCTCCTTCTCCCAGGGGTACAGTTCCCCCCCCCCATCTCTCTCTCTCTCCCAGGAGTACGGTTTCCCCCCCTCTCTCTCTCTCTCTCCCAGGGGTACGGTTTCCCCCCCTCTCTCTCCCAGGGGTACGGTTCCCCCCCCTCTCTCTCTCCCAGGGGTACGGTTTCCCCCCCTCTCTCTCCCAGGGGTACAGTTCCCCCCTCTCTCTCTCCCAGGGGTACGGTTTCCCCCCTCTCTCTCTCCCAGGGGTACGGTTTCCCCCCCTCTCTCTCTCCCAGGGGTACGGTTTCCCCCCTCTCTCTCTCTCCCCGGGGTACGGTTTCCCTCTCTCTCTCCCAGGGGTACAGTTTCCCTCTCTCTCTCCCAGGGGTACGGTTTCCCCCCTCTCTCTCTCCCAGGGGTACGGTTTCCCCCCTCTCTCTCCCCCAGGGGTACAGTTTCCCCCTCTCTCCCAGGGGTACAGTTACCCCCTCTCTCTCCCAGGGGTACAGTTTCCCCCCCTCTCTCTCTCCCAGGGGTACGGTTTCCCCCCCCTCTCTCTCTCCCAGGGGTACAGTTTCCCCCCTCTCTCTCTCTCCCAGGGGTACGGTTTCCCCCCCTCTCTCTCCCAGGGGTACGGTTTCCCCCTCTCTCTCCCAGGGGTACAGTTTCCCCCTCTCTCTCCCAGGGGTAGTTTCCTCCCCTCTCTCTCTTTCCCAGGGGTACAGTTTCCCCCCCTCTCTCTCCCAGGGGTACAGTTTCCCCCTCTCTCTCCCAGGGGTACAGTTTCCCCCTCTCTCTCCCAGGGGTACAGTTTCCCCCTCTCTCTCCCAGGGGTACAGTTTCCCCCTCTCACCCCCAGGGGTAGAGTTTCCCCCTCTCACTCCCAGGGGTACAGTTTCCCCTTCTCTCTCTCTCCCAGGGGTAGAGTTTCCCCCTCTTTATCCCCCAGGGGTACAGTTTCCCCCCACTCTCTCTCCCAGGGGTAGAGTTTCCCCCTCTCTCTCTCCCAGGGTACAGTTTCCCCCTCTCTCCCAAGGGTACAGTTCCCCCCTCTCTCTCTCCCAGGGGTACAGTTCCCCCCCCTCTCTCTCCCAGGGGTACAGTTCCCCCCCCCCTCTCTCTCTCTCTCCCAGGGGTACAGTTCCCCCCCCCTCTCTCTCTCCCAGGGGTACAGTTCCCCCCCTCTCTCTCTCCCAGGGGTACAGTTCCCCCCCTCTCTCTCTCCCAAGGGTACAGTTCCCCTCCCCATCTCTCTCTCCCAAGGGTACAGTTCCCCTCCCCATCTCTCTCTCCCAGGGGTACAGTTCCCCCCCCCCTCTCTCCCAGGGGTACAGTTCCCCCCCTCTCTCTCTCCCAGGGGTACAGTTCCCACCCCCTCTCTCTCCCAGGGGTACAGTTCCCCCTGTCTCTCTCTCCCAGGGGTACAGTTCCCCCTCTCTCTCTCTCCCAGGGGTACAGTTCCCCCCCTCTCTCTCTTCCAAGGGTAGTTCCCCCCCCCTCTCTCTCTCTCTCCCAGGGGTAGTTCCCCCCCCCTCTCTCTCTTCCAGGGGTACAGTTCCCCCCCCTCTCTCTCCCAGGGGTACAGTCCCCCCCCCCCTCTCTCTCTCCCAGGGGTACAGTTCCCCCCCCCCCTCTCTCTCTCCCAGGGGTACATTCCCCCCCCCTCTCTCTCTCCCAGGGGTACAGTTCCCCCCCCCCCTCCTCTCTCTCCCAGGGGTACAGTTCCCCCCCCTCTCTCTCCCAGGGGTACAGTTCCCCCCCCCTCTCTCTCCCAGGGGTACAGTTCCCCCCCCCCTCTCTCTCCCAGGGGTACAGTTCCCCCCCCTCTCTCTCCCAGGGGTACAGTTCCCCCCCTCTCTCTCTCCCAGGGGTACGGTTTCCTCTATCTTTGCACCTTCTCCACAGTTTCTGTTGATTCAAATTTCGCGCTCTGGGCTCCCATGGTGTTTATTTACAATTTCCATGTAAATTGGCAGCAGCGGTCAGGGAACAAATCAGAACGAATTGGGGTACATACAATAATGATGTTATCTGGTATGGAGGGCATTTGCTCGGAGGGGAGGTTGGAGGAACTTGGTTTGTTCTCACTGGAACGACGGAGGTTGAGGGGCGACCTGATGGAGGTCTACGGGATTGTGAGGGGCATTGACAGGGTGGATGGTCAGAGGCTTTTTCCCAAAATGGAAGAATCAATTACTAAGAGGTATAGATTTAAGGTGCGAGGGGCGGGGTTTAGAGAAGATGTGCGAGGCAGGTTTTTTACACAGAGGGTGGTGGGTGCCTGGAACTCGGTGCTGGGGGAGGCAGTGGAAGCGGGTACAATAGTGACTTTTAAGGGGCATCTAGATAAATACATGAATAGGATGGGAATGGAGGGATATAGTCCCTGGAAGGGTAGGGGGTTTTAGTTAAGTTGGTACAGGCTTGGAGGGCCGAAGGGCCTGTTCCTGTGCTGTAATTTTCTTTGTTCTAATAACATGCATATAATTGGCACAGGGAATAAATACCGCAGCGTTTTAAATGTAAACTACAAACCTGGGCAAGGCCAACCGTCAAAAACACCTTGGGAAAGCACGCATGCGCATAACCTAACCGAAGGTAACGGCTTTCAAACATGCGCAATACGCACAGCCGTCTCGGACATGCGCATTATTCACCGTCTCATCCTGTGTGGCGATGGGGACCGAGTCTGTGTCGGCGACAGAGACAAAGAACGCCGGCGTTGGATACGCGCAGTATGTTCCCCCACTGGTGGGCTAGCCGGCTTCAGTGCGCATGCCCATTAGTCCCAGCCGGAAGTGAAGCTCGAGTCAGCCGTTTGAGGATGCGCGTGCGCACATCTGTACCGAAGTTTGAACTGAGTTTGGGCGGATTTGGATCGGGGAGGATCGCGGCTGGGGAGGTGAGTAATGGACGAGGCGGACCCGGCTCAGCGAGCGGGAGCTTGTCGGTCTGCTGCTGAGCATTGTGTTCTCCCCTGGCCTCCGAGCCGGTGTTAAGTGTCATTTGAAATGCGGGCCCAGGGAGAAGCCCGGGCTTGTCCCGGGCCCCAGCCACTTGGCCGGGTGAAAGCGGGTCCCGAGGGCGTGTAACTGGAGGAGGGGAGGAAAGTTGCATGGTACTCATAGCACACCATCATCCCATTTGGCCAAGCAGATCCATGTTATTGTTCATGTTCCAACGGATCTTCCTCATCTGGCCCCATCAACCTGACCCTCAATTCCCTTCAAACCACCCTCCCCCCATCATGTGCCTACCCGGATTCATAGAATCCCTTACAGTGGAGGAGGCCATTTGGCCCATCGAGCCTGCACCGACAACAATCCCACTCTGGTCTACCCAGCTAATCCTCCTGACACTAAGGGGCAATTTAGCATAGCCAATCAAGGTAACCAGCACATCTAGGACTGTGGTAGGAAACTGGAGCACCCGGAGGAAACCCACGCAGATATGGGGAGAATGTGTAAACGCCACAAAGGCAGTGACCCTAGGCTGGAATTGAACCCGAACTACTCTGTGATTTGATTTGACTTATTATTTGTCACCTTTATTAACATAGTGAAAAGTATTGTTTCTTGTGTGTTATACAGACAAAACGTACCGTTCATAGAGAAGGAAACGAGAGAGTGCAGAATGTAGTGCCACAGTCATAGCTAGGGTGTAGAGAAAGATCAACTTAATGCAAGGTAAGTCCATTCAAAAGTCTGACAGCAGCAGAAGATGGGCCAAATGGCCTCCTCCACTGTAAGGGATTCTATGAATCTGGGTAGGCACATGATGGGGGGAGGGTGGTTTGAAGGGAATTGAGGGTCAGGTTGATGGGGTCAAATGAGGAAGATCCGTTGGAACATAAACAATAACATGGATCTGCTTGGCCAAATGGGATGATGGTGTGCTGTGAATACCATGCAACTTTCCTCCCCTCCTCCAGGGAAGAAGCTGTTCTTGAGTTGGTTGGTACGTGACCTCAGACTTTTGTATCTTTTTCCCAAAGGAAGAAGGTGGAAGAGAGAATGTCAGGGGTGCGTGGGGTCCTTAATTATGCTGGCTACTTTGCCGAGGCAGCGGGAAGTGTAGACAGAGTCAATGGATGGGAGGCTGGTTTGCGTGATGGATTGGGCTACACTCACGGCCTTTTGTAGTTCCTTGCGGTCTTGGGTAGAGCAGGAGCCATTCCAAGTTGTGATACAACCAGAAAGAATGCTTTCTATGATGCATCTGTAAATGTTGGCGAGAGTTGTAGCTGACATGCCAAATTTCCTTAGTCTTCTGAGAAAGTAGAAGTGTTGGTGGGCTTTCTTAACTATAGTATCAGCATGGGGGGGACCAGGACAGGTTGTTGGCGATCTGGACGACTAAAAACTTGAAGCTCTTGCCCCTTCCACACCATATCCGTTGATGTAGACGGGCATGTTCTCCTTTACGCTTCCTGAAGTTGATGACGATCTCCTTCATTCTGTTGACATTGAGGGAGAGATTATTGTTGCTGCACCAGTTCACCAGATTCTCTATCTCATTCCTGTACTCTGTCTCGTCATTGTTTGAGATCCGACCCACTACGGTGGTGGCGTCAGCAAACTTGAAAATTGAAGTGATGGGGAATTTGGCCACACAGTCATAGGTGTATAACGAGTATAGTAGGGGGCTGAGAGCACTGTCTTGTGGGGCACCGGTGTTGCGGGTGATCGTGGAGGAGGTGTTGTTGCCTATCCTTGTGGTTCGGAAGTTCAGGATCCGGTCGCAGAGGGAGGTGCCGAGCCCCAGGCCACGGAGTTTGGAGATGAGTTTCATGAGAATGATAATGTTGAAGGCTGAGCTGTAGTCAATAAATAGGAGTCTGACATAAGTGTCCTTGTTATCTAGGTGTTCCAGGGTTGAGTGCAGGGCCAGGGAAATGGCGTCTGCTGTGCCCAGCATCTGATTGAGAATTCCATGTTCTTACCATGTTCCAGATAGAAAAGTTTCTTCTGAATTCTCTATTGGTGACTATCTTATATTAATGACCTCTGATTTTGGGCTCCCCAGCAAGTGTAAACACATTATTCTACGTCCACCTGATATAATATTTTTTTCATAATTTGGTCAACCCTCTTTCCAGAGATGGATACAATCTCTATTCAGATGTCACCCGTGTAAATTTTTAAAAGCACTACCTCTCGTACCTGTGCATCATTTTTTGCAACATATGTTAGTACTGTGAGGTGTTTCAAACATGCCTTGACCCTGTCCTTTACCAGCAGTGGAGTGGACTCAAAAGTCTTGGCCTGGATTGTGGTTTTTATGAGCCAAACAAATGAAATCTTGGAGAGTGACACTGAACACATCCTCATAACCCATTCATAAACATGGATTTTGTTTTGGTTACCACTAGTGACTCTGTTTGTAATGTATTAATTTCAGCTATTTGTTAGCATGTCTCCTTTTGTAGACATTGACTGGTAGCTGGACAATTGAGCTCTCCAGTGCCATGACCGCTGAGATTCATTCGTGAGATTGCATAATGAGTGTCCACAAAAATATGTGAGATATTATAATGAATGTCCACGAACTGTTTAACTACGTGGAGATGGCATCTCAGCTAAGGTTAACTCTTTTCCCACTCAAAGCTCCATGTGTGAGAATATGGGTTGATCCATTACTTTACATGGGGGCATGTAGGAACATAGGAATAGGAGTCAGCTATTTAATTTCTCAAGCCAATTTTGCCATTGTGAAATTATGCCTGATCTGTACGGAGCTGCATAAACCTGCCTTTATGCTGTATCACTTAAGATATTTGGGCAACAAAAACCTTATCAACCTCAGATTTAAAATTTACAATTGATCGAGCATGAATTGCCATTTGTGGAAGAGTTCCAAACTTTTACCGATTTTTTTTTTTGTGTTTAGATTTCGCTCCTGAATGTTCTGATTTTTTAATGATTAGTCTCTCTAATCTTCGATTCCGCAACCATCAGAAATAATTTCTCTCTAGCTACCAATGTGTTCCCTGTCATGATACCTCTGTCAACCCAGCTGAATGAGCGATTTCCTCGAAGCTGGTGATACAATGCCTTTACTGTTTAGTGTGTGCACCCATAAATATTGAAAAACGTGCAGCCAAAAACACACTTTAAACGTAAGCAACAACAAAATCACTGGAAATACATTAAGTGCTCACTCAGTATCTGTAAAATGAAAAGATAGGGCATGTTCCTTTTTAAAATGTTTTGAATAAATAGACAGACTCAGTAATACACTCTTGTGTATATATCTTGAGTTGCTGACATCTGGATGAGTTACTTTCTGTCCTTAAAGATCTAGTTATGTAACGTAGACTGAAGTTACCTATGATAAGTAATAGTGATCCTATGAGCTTTAGTATCATCAATCCCTGTTTGTTGTGGTTCTGTGTATTAATAATTAAACACTCAGCAGGTTATCATTTAATTTACAGGGAATTAAAAATTCAAACAATGCCAGAAATCTGAAATTGACAACAGAAAACTTTGAAAATAAACAGGTAAGTTAGCATTTGAAAAGAGTAAGATGGATTCATGTTTGCAGAATATTTTAAAAATTATTTCACAGAGGTAACGAGAATAGAGCAATGACAATCAGGGAGAGCAGAAGAGAATGCCAGGTAGTGATTGTGTAGTTATTCTACATTTGCAAAAGGGTCTAATTGTATAAATGGCAGATTGAAAAGCCACAAAGGTGGCTAATTTGGGAATATCGTCTGTTGTGCATGTTTGATTTGAAGTGTCGTAATATGCTGTCTGTGGTAAATTATGAATGGTATTTTAACTTTTGCTGTGAGCTAAGGAGTGTGATAAAATTATTTTCCTGTTGTGCTGATTTCCTGACAATCCTTTGGGGAAAACACAGTAAGGAGTGTAACAACACCAGGTTAAAGTCCAACAGGTTTATTTGGTAGCAAACGCCACTAGCTTTCGGAGCGCTGCTCCTTTGACAGGTGAGTGGGAGTTCTGTTCACAAACAGGGCATATAAAAACACAAACTCAATTTACAGAATAATGAATAATGATTGGAATGCGAGTCTTTACAGCTAATCAAGTCTTAAAGGTACAGACAATGTGAGTGGAGAGAGCATTAGCACAGGTTAAAGAGATGTGTATTGTCTCCCGACAGGACAGCCAGTGAGACTTTGCAAGTCCAGGCAAGTTGTGGGAGTTACAGATAGTGTGACATGAACCCAAGATCCCGGTTGAGGCCGTCCTCATGTGCGCGGAACCTGGCTATCAGTCTCTGCTCAGCGACTCTGCGCTGTCGTGTGTTGTGAAGGCCGCCTTGGAGAATGCTTACCCGAATATCAGAGGCCGAATGCCCGTGATGCCCATGAATCCTTTGGGGAAGCAGTGTTTCAAGAGAGCACAACTCTACTTCTCTTTCTCTTTTTGATTTCAAGCAGCTGATTGACGAAGCAGTTCCAGGATTTATTTTCATTATGTAGAGATAATTACTTGTAATTTCCTGGAAAGTTCTGGCATCACATGGCATTGAAATGACATTGCACTTGTCTTTTCCAAGCATATTCTTACATAAATGAAACATTACTACTGGTGCAGTGTCTTGAATCCAGCTGTCCACACACCAGAGTTGTCTGAAAACTATGTATTTTTAGAATGTGCTCAATTTTAATTGAGTAAAGTTTTAAAAAACTTGCGTGAAGAATTAGGCTAGGCACTGTATTGGCACATTGTGGAACAGGCATTGCATTGGCACCAAAAGAGAAAACGCTGGAAAATCTCAGCAGGTCTGGCAGCATCTGTAAGGAGAGAAAAGAGCTTTGACAAAGGGTCATCGGGACTCAAAGTGTCAGCTCTTTTCTCTCCTTACAGATGCTGCCAGACCTGCTGAGATTTTCCAGCGTTTTCTCTTTTGGTTTCAGATTCCAGCATCTGCAATAATTTGCTTTTATCCACTGCATTGGTATATTGTTGTGCAAGACTCATTCTCCAATTAGCTAGTCTATTCCTGTGCTCCAAGTCACTTGTGACCCCAACTGACCTGGCTTGGCCTGAACTTTCCGATCCAAAATCAGGGAAGATTCAAAATCTGACAACACTTCAGTCACGGGATTGCTGTTTTTGAGATATTGTGCGTGTGCATGCTAATTTTGATTGTTTGCACTGCTTTATGATGAATGCTAAGACCCTTTGTCCCTCTGTCCAATTAATATCTATCCCTCAGTCAACATAACAAAAATGAATAATCTGATCACTAGCATAATTGTTTGAGTGCATGCTGTGCAAAAGTTGGTTTTGAAGTGCTTTTAAAGATGTGAAAGTTGTGAAAAAGGTTATATAAATGCAAGTCTGTCTTTTTCATTTATGTAGTTCCACCACTGAATTTCCTAACGTTATCTGAATAATGTGTTGGGGTAGATTCATACCTGTAAAATTTAGGCACAGCACATTCCAAAGATCTCTGATAGCATAGCTTGAGGGTTTGGTGAGTCTTTCCCACAAGTATATAGAAATGTTCTTGCAGTGACCTGCACCAAGCCAAATTGCTATTGGTCTCCATGCCCTCAGTATTTAAGACCACTGCTCTTCCAGTGTTAAAGAGACCAAACAGCTGAGATGGTCTCCCCAATGGGCCTATTCTTGTTCTGCATAATATAATGGCAGAAGCCATTGACTGAGTATCAGCAGAGCAACACTATCAATCAGAAGTCAGACAATATCTGGTAGAGGTATTAATCTTGCAAGCTAATTCTCAATTATTTAAACCTGAACAGTGGAGCTAAAGTACGTTGGAATACAAAACTTATCACAAAATACAGTCAATGCAAATGTTACTAACTGCTGCCTATTTATTTTGCAATTTGATCTTATTTTCAAACTGCTGCTTCCAAAAAGGTATCGGGTGGAGAATGAATTTGATATCTATTGAAGACTTTTCTTGGCTTTTGATTGGATGCTGCCCAAATTGACACCTTTGAGTTATGATCCTGACCCCAAAGTTTTTAGTAAGATCTGGTTCCGGACTAATAACGTTTTGTTTAAAAGTAAACAAAATTTGACATTCAAGACACTTGCTAAGAAAATAAAGCCACAATATTCATGGGTTTTGAACAAACAAAATACAATTTACTATACAAATTCCAAAAGATTAAACAATTTATATTTTAACATTTACAGTTAGTATAAGGTACATGTGCATTAACAGACAAAACTGTGGACTGGGCTACGTTCTACTACCATTTTCCCAGCTCCCCATCACTTCTCCGGAACTCTAACTGCACTGATCTATCAAATGGTTCCTGGGATTTCTCCTGAGCTCCAACTGCACAGAGCCAGCTGACAGCAATTCTTTTGCTACCTGGAGCCTGCTAACACCTGCACCTCTTTGGTATTGCCTTTTCTCTTGTTAGACACTTGCCCAGCAATCACACAGATAAATTGAAATCCTAGAATTCTTGTAAGCTGCACTCCATGATGACATAACTTTCTAGAGCTCACTGAATGCTCTTAATTTAATTGCAGCTTTACCTCCCCAAAACAATGCAATTCTCTGGGCTTTTTTTTTCACGCAGTGTAGACACCCCATCTCCAATCCTTCAGTTAAGTAGGCCGACCTGCTGTTTATGATTGTTAACATTTCTAGCTGTTAGCCCCTTAAGTTAACATGGCCCTAACCTAATAGTCTTCAGGCTACTTTAGTTGCATTTATCCCATTTTCTACAGTTAAGCTTTAATCTTCCCAGATCTAAAAGTTGCCTCTCAAAATATTGTTATAAACCATGAACTAGGTATTTATAAGAATAGTAATGGTGTGCACATTGATCTTTTTTGCTGGACATAGCAATGGAGCCACTGCCTGTTTGCATGTCAAGATGAGTGAATCAGAAATAAGTTTCTCTTCAAGTCTGATGCTAAAATGTCAGGAATTGTAACTGAACAGTTTGGAATTCAGAGTTCCAAATTTGCACAACCCTCTGAGAAGAAAGAAAACCTTGTTTCTGTCCTAAAAAAGCATCCCCATATTTTAAAACAGTGAATTCTGGACTCACCCACAAGAGAAAACATCCTTTCAATGTCCACTTTGTCAATACCATTTAGGATCTTATATACTTCAAACAAGATCCTCCCCATTCTTCTAAACTATAGTGGAAACAAGCCCAGCCTTTTTAACCTGTCCTTGTAAGACAATCCGCTTATTCCAGGTATGTATTGAGCAAAACTCTGAACTGCCTCCTACATATTCACATCCCTGTCAACTAAGGAGACCAAGTGTGGTCTCATCAAAGCCCTGTACAACTAAAGCATAACACCCTTACTTCAATGCTCAATTCCTATCGTAATAAAGAATAGCATTCAATTGGCCTTTTTGATTGCACACTGCACCTGCATATTAGTTTTTTGTGACCCATGTTTGAGAACACCTAAATCCCTCTGCATCATTGCATTCTGTAGTCGTTTTCCATTTAAGCAATATTCTGCTTTTTTAATCTTCCTGCCAAAATGAACAACTTCACACCTCCACACATTATACTCCATCTGTCATACTTTTGTCCATTCACTCAGCCTATCTATATCCATCTGCAAACTCAATATGTCGTCTTCACAACGTACTTTTTGACCTATCTTTGTGTCATCTGCAAACTTAGCTACCATGCCTATATTCCCCTCATCTAAGTCATTGATGTGAATTGCAAAATATTGAGGTTCCAACACTGGCTCCTGCAGGACTCCTAACCACATCCTAGCCAATCAGACAAAGACCCTCCTCTCTTGCTGCAGATCCAAGGCCTCTCTCAGCACGAGGTTGGTAAGATTTTTTTTTATTCACTCATGGGACATGGGCGTCGCTGGCTGGCCAGCATTTGTTACCCATCCCTAGTTGCCCTTGAGAAGGTGGTGGTGAGCTGCCGCCTTGAATCGCTGCGTGGTTAACCCACAATGCCGTTAAGGAGGGGATTCCAGTGACTGCGAAGGAACGGTGATGTATTTCCAAGTCAGGACGATGAGTGGTTTGGAGGGGAACTTGCAGGTGGTGGTGTTCCCATGTATCTGCTGCTCTTGTCCTTCTAGATGGAAGTTTTCGTGGTTTTGGATGGTGCTGTCTAAGGATCTTTGGTGAATTGCTGCAATGAATCTTGTAGATAGTACACACTGCTGCTACTGCGCGTCGGTGGTGGAGGGAGTGGATGTTTGTAGATGTGGTGCCAATCAAGCGGGCTGCTTTGTCCTGGATGGTGTCAAGCTTCTTGAGTGTTGTTGGAGCTGAACCCACCCAGGCAAGTGGGGAGTATTCCACCACACTCCTGACTTGTGCTTTGTACATGGTGGACAGGCTTTGGGGAGTCAAGAGGTGAATTACTAGCCGCAGTATTCCTAGCCGCTGACCTGCTCTTATAGCTACTTGAGCTTTGACAAAGGGTCATCTGGACTCGAAACGTCAGCTCTTTTCTCTCCTTACAGATGCTGCCAGACCTGCTGAGATTTTCCAGCATTTTCTCTTTTGGCTTGTAGCTACTGTGTTTATGTGACGAGTCCGGTTGAGATTTTGGCCAATGGTAACCCCAAGGATATTGGCAATGGAGGATTCAGTGATAGTAACGCCAATGAATGTCAAGGGACGTTGGTTAGAGTGTCTCTTATTGGTGATGGTCATTGCCTGGCATTTGTGTGGCGCGAATGTTACTTGCCACCTGCCAGCCCAAGCCTGGATATTGTCCAGATCTTGTTGCATTTAAACATGGACTGCTTCAGTATCTGAGGAGTCGTGAAAGGAGCTGAACGTTGTGCAATCATCGGTGAACATCCCCACTTCTGACCTTATGACGAAGGGAAGGTCATTGATGAAGCAACTAAGGTGGTTGGGCCTAGGACTCGACCTTGTGGGGCTCCTGCAGAGATGTCTTGGAGCTGAGGTGACTGATCCTTCACAACCATCTTCCTACGTACTAGGTATGACTCCAACCAGCAGAGAGTTTGTCCCCTGAAACCCATTGATTCCAGTTTTGCTCGGGTTCCTTGATGCCACATTTGGTCAAATGCAACCTTGATGTCAAGATTAAAATGAGATGGATGATTAAAATCATCATTCAGGGAGTGAGGGTCTATTCGCTTTCTGATTGATGCAGGATGGTGCTGTGTTAGAAGTATACACCTGTCAGACAATCTGTGGGAAGCGGGAGAGAGTGGGGAACAGACCTTCACCTCATATCTCGTTGCCTTCCCACTCACTTTCTGTCCCTGTCCTCTTGTTTTCCTTCTTCTGTTCTTTCTCCTCGCGTTTTCAGGGGATGTTGAAGTTCCATAGTCGAATGGATTCAATTCGCCCAGGATCACTGCTCCAGCTCCTTCAACCACAAGTTCCCTCCTGCAATTATAGGATCCCTACAGTGCAGAAGGAGGTCATTTGGCCCATCGGGTCTCCACTGACTCTCTGAAAAAGCATCTTACTCATGCCCCACCCCTCCACCCCAGTCCAGTTATCACGCACATTTACCATGGCTAATCCACCTAACCTACACATCTTTGGACACTAAGGGGCAATTTAGCATGGCCAATCCACCTAACCTGCACATCTTTGGGCTGTGGGAGGAAACCGGAGTATCGAGAGGAAATTCACGCAGACACAGGGAGAACGTGCAAACTCGATACAGTCATCCAAGTCTGGAATCGAACCTGGGTCCCTGGCTCTGTGAGGCAGCAGTGCTAACCACTGTGCCATCATGCCGCTCAACGACGACGTCCAATGTGGGTCTGCAACTTGTTGCTCTTCCAATCATAGATTCTATCTGGCAGAGCAATGACAGGGAGGGAAGCGTGTCTCCCATGCTTTTTACTCCTTTAATTAAACTCAACATTGTTTTCCCACTCCCAATAAGATGCCAGTGCCTACATCTTCAATTGTTCAGCCCTACTTGGACCATGGAAGAGCCATAATTAGATTGTAAGTGCATGACCTCCCTTGAATTTTTCTCCAATTCTTTTCTTGTGGGCTCCTTGTGATGTTTCAGGGCTAAATTCATCTGCTGCCTCCAAAAAATTGCCCCTTAGAGTCCTGGGATGTGTAGGTTAGAGGGATTAGCGGGTAAATATGTGGGGGTAGGGCCTGGGTGGGATTGTGGTCGGTGCAGACTCGATGGGCCGAATGGCCTCCTTCTGCACTGTAGGGTTTCTATGATTTCTATGTATTTTGAACCTTGGAGCTAGTACAGGTCACTGAACACCAGGGTGATGGAAGAATGGGACTTTGTGAGAGTTTGAGATGAGTTCAGGTTTATGGAAAGTAAGAGGCTGGAAAGATGAATGTTCTAATGCTTATCTGATTTTCCTCTAAGTGCAGGGGATGTATGTGTTAGATTGTCTCATCATTGGAGCAAAAGCTATTACTGCTTAGTTACTGATTATAACTTAGTGGTAACACAGCAGGACACACCTACAACCTATTATTGGTTGTTTGAATACGTGCAAGCTACTTTGTTTCCTGGCAATTAAGTTGCACTAGCTTCAGGGAAAACTAATTTACAATTTGTGCTTAAAATAATTTTTTGTCCATGCTTGTGTTTTGTATTGCTGAGGTTTCAGCATTGATTTGATCTTGGCTTGTTGCAGGGAAGCCATGTAATTCCCCAAAGGGAAAGTGGCCTATACATTTGTGTTTGGAATCAATTCATGTTGTAACATGTTATATTGGTTGGGAGATAAGTAAGTCAGGATTTTGGGTATTCTGAACAGCTAGTTGTGAATCCTTCAGTTGGACCTGCGCTCAATTTCATGTTACCTGCTTTTCCACTGCTTTTTGATGTGCTTGTTTTAAAAATTAAAAAAAAAAATCATGCCCAGCTCCCTTCCCTTGACAGCAAATGGACACCTGCAATCAAACATACTTAGCAATTTGCATTTTCCGTGCAATCCTGGATTTAGTGAGAGAAAACCTCAGACACAAACACATACATATTTAACATTGCAAACTTGCGTTGTCATTGTCATGATGGGGCTGGTGGTGGAAGAAGCAGCCTTTGATTGATTGCCAGGTGATAATTTCATAGAAACAAAGAAGATAGGAGGAGGCTATTTGGCCCTTCGAGCTTTCTCCACCATTCATCCAACTCAATAGCCTAATCCTGCTTTCTCCCCATAACCTTTGATCCCATTCGCCCCAAGCTCTATACCTAGCCACCACTTGAATACATTCAATGTTTTGGCATCAACCACTTCCTGTGGTGATGAATTCCGCAGGCTCACCACTCTTTGGGTGAAGAAATGTCTCCTCACCACCATCCTAAATGGTCTACCCTGAATCCTCAGACTGTGACCCCTGGTTCTGGACTCCCCCACCATCGGAATATCCTCCCTGCATCTACCCTGTCTAGTCCTGTTAGAATTTTATAAGTATTTATGAGATCCCCCCTCATTCGCCTGAACTCCAGCGAAAACAATCCTAACCTAGTCAATCTCTCCTCGTACATCGATCCGGCCATCCCCGGAATCAGCCTGGTAAACCTTCGCTGCGCTCCCTCGAGAGCAAGAACATCCTTCCTCAGAAAAGGAGACCAAAACTGCACACAATACTCTAGGTGTGGCCTCAACCAAGACCCTGTATAATTGCAACAATACATCCCTGCTCCTGTATCGAAACCTCTCGCAATGAAGGCCAACATGCCATTTGCCACCTTTACCATCTGCTGCACCTGCATGCTTACTTTCAGCGACTGGTGCACAAGGACAGCCAGGTCCCGCTGCACTCTCGCCTCTCCCAATTTACAGCCATTCAGATAATACTCTGCCTTCTTGTTTTTGCTTCCAAAGTGAATAACCTCCCATTTATCCAAATTATACTGCATCTGCCATTGCTTTGCCCACTCACCCAAGCTGTCCAGATCATGTTGAAGGATCAGTGCATCCTCGTCACAGTTCACCCTCCCAACTTGGTATCATCTGCAAACTTTGAGATGTTACATTTTGTTCCCTCATTCAAATCATTAATATATATTGTGAATAGCTGGGGTCCCAACACCGATCCCTGTGGCACCCTACTAGTTACTGCCTGTCAATTTGAAAAGGATCCTTTAATTCCTACTGTTTGTTTCCTCTCTGCCAACCAGTTTTCTATCCATTTCAATACACTTCCCCCAATCCCATGCGTTTTAATCTTTCACAATAATCTCTTATGTGGGACTTTGTCAAACGTTTTCTGAAAGTCCAAATATACCACGCCGACTGGCTCCCCCATATCAGCTCTACTAGTTATATCTTCAAAGAATTCCAACAGATTTGTCGAGCATGATTTCCCTTTCATAAATCCATGTTGACTGTCTGATCCTGCCACTGCTTTTAAATGCTCTGTTATAAACGCCTTGATAATGGATTTGAGAATTTTCCCCACTATCATTGTTAGGCTTCCTGGTCTATAATTCCCTGTTTTCTCTCTATCTCCTTTTTGAATACTGGAGTGACATTAGCTATCCTCCGATTTGCAGGGACTGTTCCAGAGTCTATAGAATCCTGGAAGATGACCACCAAAGCATCCACTATTTCTAGAGCCATCTCCTTAAGTATTTTGAGATATAGATTATCAGGCTCTGGGGATTTATCCGTCTTCAATCCCATCAATTTTCCCAGCACCATTTTTCTACTAATATTGATCTCCCTCAGTTCTTCACTGTCACTAAATCTTGCATTCTCCAACATTTCTGGCATCTGATTTGTGTCCTCTTTTGTGAAAACAGACCCAAATTATGTATTTAGTTGCTCAGCCATTTCTTTGCCCCCTATTATACATTCCCCCGTTTCTGTCTATAGGGGACCTACATTTGTCTTCATCAACCTCTTTCTCTTCATGTATCTATATAAACTCTTAATGTCCGTCTTTATGTTCCCTGCAAGCTTACTTTCGTACTGTATTTTCCCCTTCTTAATCAATCCCTGGTCCTTCTTTGCTGAATTCTAAACTGCTCCCAATCCTCAGATCTGTATGCTTCTTCCTTGGATCGGATACTATCTCTAATTTCCTTTGTAAGCCATGGATTGGCCCTTTTACCCATTTTGCTTTCATGCCAGACAGGAATAAACAGTTGCTGCAGTTCCCCCACGCGTTCCTTGAATGTTTGCCATTGCCTATCCACTGTCACCCCTTTCAGTAACTCTCCCAAACCTATCAAGGCCAACTCACACCTCATATCCTCATAGTTTCCTTTATTAAGATTCAGCACTGTAGTCACCAAATCAACTACTTCACTCTTCATCTTGATAACATTTTTTATCTTGTTATGGTCGCCCATCCCTAAGGGGTCTTGTACAGCTAGATTGGCAATGATTCCCTTCTCATTACACGGTAGCCAGCCTAGGATGGCCTGCTCTCCAGGTTCCTCCACATATTGGTCTAGAAAACCATCCCATATACACTCCAGGAATTCATCCTCTACAGCATTGTGGCTAATTTGATTTGCCAAATCTACATGCAGATTAAATCACCCATGATCACCAATATTCCCTTATCCCATGCATCTCTAATTTTGTGTTTAATGCCATTCCCAACATCTTACTGCTTAGGGGTCTATATATGACACCCACTAATGGTTTTTGCCCCTTGGTATTTCTCAACTTTACAGACACCACATTGTTAGAGCTAATATCCTTTTTCACCATTGTGTTAGTTTCCTCTTTAACCAGCAGTGCCACCACCTTTTCCTTTATGCCTGTCCTTCCTAAATACTGAATACCCTGGGACATTCAGTTCCCATTCCTGGCCACCCTGCAGCCATGTCTCTGTAATCCCAATATTAACTTGCCTGTTTACATCTCTCTGCGTGATTAGTTCATCCACTTTATTGCAAATGCTCTGCACATTCATCTTCTATAAGCTACAAGATTCCAGCAACTAACTTGAAAGAGAGAGCCACCAGCAGCTCACAATGAAATGAAAAATAATTCGAACAACAGCCTAGACTCGGGGAGGGAGGGAAAAAGGCAATGTAGAAGCAGTGCCAAAATTCTGGACCACTAATCTTTCCAAATTTTGGGGTTCTAGACTGAGAGGTTACAATGGGGAGACCTTTATTTCTGCAAGTATTTCCCCCTTTGATTTTTCGTATGCTGTCTGAGATTTTGAGGTTGAATTTGCCCCCTCATCCTCCTGAACCCTTGTTCGATGAAATTTCTGATCATTCAGTGTTGACTGTCAGACAAGTAGAGTATTTAATGACAGTGGAACACTTGACAGAGGTGGTGGTTTGAGCTGGGTGTCATTGATGTAGATATGAGACATGATGCTTTGTTTTCAGATGAGATTCCTCCTCTTCTCCCCTCCCAGCTATCAGGGACAACAGGTAGTTGAGAAATTAAAGGGAGCCAGGCAAACTTTGTTTGCAGGAAGGTGGGGAAGGATGTGGCGAGGACACCAGAGATAATGATGCAGAGTGGGAAGAGAAAGCATTGCAGGTGATTCTTTGGCTCAAACTGGATAGACAAGAATGGAATTAGGTGAATGCAGTTCCATCCAGAGTTGTGATTTCTTAGGCAATAAAATTAAAGGCTGCACACTGGTTGAGAAGGGACATTTTACCTTTGTCATAGTCAAGCAGAATGCCATTTGTGACTTTGGCAAGATATGTTGCAGTAATGTGATGGGATGGAAATCTAATTGGTGAGTTTAAAACATGGAATTTGGGAAAAGAGCGACATCCTTTGGGAGATGCAATTATGTTAGTTTTAGTTTAGTGTTGTATTAACATTGCAATGAAGTTACTGTGAATATCCAGTAGCTGTCAGACTCCGTCGCCTGTTCAGGTACACTTGAGGGAGAATTTAGCATGGCCAATGTACCTAACCAGCACATCTTTAGGATTGTGGGAGGAAACTGAAGCACCCGGAGGAAACCCATGCAGGCACGGCGAGAACGTGCAGACTCCGTTCAGACAGTGACTCAAGCCAGGAATCGAACCCGTGTCCCCGGCACTGAGGCAGCAATGCCGCCCTATTCAAGGTCTTTGAAGAGGAAAGGGAGGTTGGAGATGGGGTGGTAAGCAGTCCAACTTCTGGAAAATCAGAGCTCATGTGAAAATACAATGTTGAAAGTGTTGTAATATGTGTTTCAGGGACATCAGAAAGGAAGTGTATCATGTGATCTTGTTTTAGATTGACTTTGGTTTAGAGCAGAGCTAATGTGCCTTCAAGATTTATACCCATGTATATTGTCTCATGTGCCTGATCTTAATAAATTAATCGGCACGGTAGCACAGTGGTTAGCACTGCTGCTTCACAGCTCCAGGGTCCCGGGTTCGATTCCTGGCTCGGGTCACTGTCTGTGTGGAGTTTGCACATTCTCCTCGTGTCTGCGTGGGTTTCCTCCGGGTGCTCCGGTTTCCTCCCACAGTCCAAAGATGTGCGGGTTAGGTTGATTGGCCAGGTTAAAAATTGCCCCCGAGATGCGTAGGTTAGTGGGATTAGCGGGTAAATATGTGGAGGTAGGGCCTGGGTGGGATTGTGGTCGGTGCAGACTCGATGGGCTGAATGGCCTCCTTCTGCACTGTAGGGTTTCTATGATTTCTATGATCCACAAATAAGTATTTTGCAATACGCAATGAATGGTAGGTAGGACATTGGAAAGTACAGGGGACCAGACTGACCTTGGAGTGCATTTCTGTAGGTCCCTAAAGGCAGTCGGACAGGTCGTTGAAGTAATTCAGAAAGCAGATGGGATACTTGCCTGTATTAGCCGAGGCATATATGTAAGAGCAGGGAGGTTATCATGAAGTTGTATAAGAAGCTCATTGGGCCACAACTAGAGTATTGTGTGCCGTCTGGTCCCCGCACGATGGAAAGGTTGTGATTGCATTAAAAAGGGTGCAGAGGAAATTCACCAGTATGAAGAGAGACTGGTTAGGCTGGGGTTGTTCTCCTTAGACCAGAGAAGGCTGAGGGGATCTGACTTGAGTGTTCAGAATTATAAAAGATATAGCTAGGGTGGATAAGAATAACCTTCCCTCCTTAGCAGAGAGGTCAATAACCAAGGGAGATTTAGAGGGCATTTGAAGAAAACCTTTTCACCCAGAGGATGGTAGGAATCTGGAACTCAGAGCCCAAAAGGATGGTGGAGGCTAGGAACCCCCTCAACATTTTAAGAAGCAATACAAGAAAAGTTGAAACTTGCGTGATGCAGTTTATAATATAGGCCTCTATAACTGTCAGTGGAAACTGGAAGAGCTGAGTGACAGTATTTGACATAGCATGGCCAAGGCAATAGTAACATTGCACATCAGTTTGTGAATATGCCCCAAGGTCAAGGACATGTCTAGAGTGAAAAGGAACTTATGAGTGATGAAGACTGCAATCAGTATTAGCCACATTTATTCAAATAACTGAAAATTGGTGTTATAATATCTTCAGATCCCTTGGAAATCTTCCACTGAGTCTCTTCTAAAAGCTGTCAAAAAAGTATTGACACAGACTTAAAATTGACATCTATGGGAGAAATTGAAGTTCACAACATTAATGTTTTACCACCATTCTTATATTTTTGCAATCTGAATATTTAGCATGTCAAAACGAAAAGAAGACCTTTCTGAGGGAACAGTACCACTAAAGAGAATCAAAACTGAAAACATAAAGGAATGTGATACAGAAGAAGTCAACAGGGGCAATGGGAAAGCTGTGACAACTAATGGACAAAGTGGAGACGGCCTACCTCCAAATTCACTCTTGGTAAATTATTTGTCATTAGTCCAGGTTAGATTGTGTAAGTGGGACACTTCCCCAAGTAGGAAGCAAAATGGTCAGTAAAGTTGCACCTGTATTTAGACACCAAGAGGTGCACCTCTTTGGTGCACCTCTTGGTGTCTGAATAGAACAATATTCCAGATAAATTTAACATGTTGTTGTTTGTTAGTTTCTCTGAAAAAAAATATTTTTTTAAGAGCAATTAAACCAGATAGAGTGGGCTGTTTCAGGTTGGGATTCATCAAGATCCAGAGGTAAAAAATGTATACTGTAATGCTGGATAAGCAAAATTGCGCCATTTATGAATGGCGAAGTGGGCATAAAAATCCTGATTACATTGGTTCTAAAACAACCTATAAGTAAATGTGTGCTACTTCAGTGTTACGAATACTGCATTGTATGCTTTGTGTATTATTGTGACTGGGATTGCATAGCTGTGTATACTGTGTCAATATTGCTTGTTATTTGCTGGTACTACTTTCAATTATATTAGTAATCTTGTTTAATTTCTTATATGTTTCAGCAATGCTCTCACTGGTCTTGATTTGAGTCTTTGATCTTTCATTTTTATCATCATTATTGTCTTGCCTAGTTCTCTTTGGATCTGTATTCCTGTATTTTGCTTATTTAAAAGAAAAACTTTATTTCCTTAAAACAAACTACAGCACTTTCTAAGTAAAGGCAGATTTTGTACAGCATATCACAACTGCAGGGATATTCTCATTTTCATTTGTGTATGTGCAAGGGATGTGTCTGAAGGAGATAAATAGTAATGGTGATGGGCATGGTATTGTGTAAAAAAAGAAATTGCCTTCAGATATTTGTAAAATGTTTCATAACTCAATTTCACGTTCAGCATAGATTTAATCAAGAATTATGAGTAAAATCTGCCTGACAGTGCTGTTGTGTTTAAAGCTATTTTGGCTAATTCAATCAGTGACCCTTCCATTTTGTTTTCTGTCCTGGGGGAGAGGGAATCAAAGACTCTGTTATTGTTTGTCCTCGCGTATTCCAAAGCACAGTTCATAATTTGTTGGCAGGAGAATGAAGTGTTCCAGTGAGGAAACATGAGAATTGTGTTTTTCTTTTTTCTCAATTGTCACTTGTGACTCCTCAGTACTGTAATACTAGTATCTTCCAGCTGTCAAGAAGAGTGTCATTTGGTGGCCGAGGAAATGACAGTAATTAAACAAGTGCTAAGCAGCAGCAAAATTTCTCAAACTTAATGATCAGAGCCACTGTATTTAATAAGTGGTTTACAGAATGCTATTCAAAATTTGATGTTTGTAATGTGGCACTCGTATCGCTCAAGGGAAGATGAAACCAGATCCGCAGCAATATTTTGAGGTGACATTGATATTCTGTATGCTTCACACCGTAGGTTGTTATCTTGAACAGTAGTACTAATTTCTCCCAGGTGTTTACTTTATAGAGCGCTAATCTGGATTTTCTTCTTTCAGAATGAAGGTGACGTAGGAATAATTGAAAGTATTTCATTGAAAAACTTTATGTGCCATGCTTGCCTTGGGCCATTTAAGTTTGGACCCAATGTGAATTTTGTAGTCGGAAACAACGGAAGTAAGTGTTGTCAACTGTTAGCTTCTGTTATTATTATACTTGTGCCTTGTGTTTAGGGGCAGCACAGTGGCTAGCACTGGTGCCTCTCAGCACCAGGGAACTGGGTTTGATTCCCGGCTTGGGTCACTGTGTGGAGTTTACACATTCTCCCTGTATCTGCGTGGGTTTCCTCCGGGTGCTCCGGTTTCCTCCCACAGTCCATGATGCGTGGGTTAGGTGGATTGGCCATGCTAAATTGCCCCTTAATGTCAGGGGGACTAGCTAGGGTAAATGTATGGGATTATAGGGATAGGGCCTTGGTGGGATTGTGGTTGGTGCAGACCCCTTCTGCACTGTAGGATTTTATGATTCCACAAAATGAGTAAAATATTATACTCGCATAATACTTGCCCCAATTTTCCTGGTTGCTCTAATTCTTTTCAGATTCTTCACCCTAAACATCAATCTATTTTTCTAATGAATTGTGTTCTGCATCGTCTTGGTTGAATTTTTCACCACCTTAAGGCTTCTCTCATGTTTAATGATATTGCACTGTTCCAGTGATAATATTGATCATCAAAGATAAAATTGCTCCTCTGGCAATTGGCAGGAATCTGCTGATCTTGTACCTGCTTGAGTTTGAATATATGCCAATTGCAGGCTATTTTCCACAGCAGTATAATCCCAAGTTGTGAAACTTTCTTTCTGAAATAGATTAGCGCAGGACTGATGCAAAAATCAACTAAAATCTTGTTCCCATCTGTCTGTAGGCGGAAAGAGTGCTGTACTGACGGCCCTTATTGTAGGGCTTGGTGGGAAAGCTACTGCCACGAATAGGGGATCATCTATAAAAGGATTTGTAAAAGATGGTCAAAAGTAAGGGAATTAAGTAATTTTACTCATGTCTTTTTGATCAGTTTTCTGTAGCTCAAATGTTATAGTTGATTACTGAAATATTTAATTTCTACATTTAATTTTTTTTCCTTTAAGAGAAACGGAAACCAATCTGATCAAAAAACAATTAAAATAAAATAGGACTCTGCAACGTGTCTAAGTGTAAGCCCTCTCGTGCATATTTCCAAACAACCTCATCATTCATATGCACTTCAAAAGTTTTCTGCAGAGCATGAATCTTGAAGTGCAATACAAGTATACCTCATCTTTTATCTTTGATCATATAGATATATGCCGAAGACATGTGTATGCATTCTGGGGGAAGAGAGGAATTTAATGTGCAGCTAAAATCCTATGTATATCAGTACCCAAAATCCACCGAATTGAACTCAATTTTCAGTCATGCTTGGAGAATCGCATTGAGAATCTCTGGTTCAAATATTATGAAGATTGTAACATTTATTTTTGGGTTGTAATACATGGGTGCTTATATTTTATCAGTAGTAAGATGCTTTGCTCTTAGTTTGTCTGGCTTATGTGGAGTGCTAAACATGATCCATTTAGTTTTTTCAGTTTTATTTTCGCTGTTTGGCACCCCATTTGTAATTATTTTGATAAATTTGAATTTTCCATTAAATTAACAAGTTTGGTGTCATAAGAGTGTTTAAACAATGGTATTACTGCATTTTTAAATTCAAATTTCTAACATTCTGAATTTGTAGTTCTGCAGATATTTCGATAACCTTGAGAAACAGAGGACCTGATGCTTTTAAACCTGATAAATATGGGGAGGCTGTTATTGTGGAACAGCGTATTTCTGGGGATGGAATAAGACAGTACAGATTGAAAAGTCAATCAGGTAAAATAGATTGACTGTACAAACCTGCTGTTTGTGATCGTGCTTATTTTACAATAGTAGAACAATCAATCTCGGAACAAATTAGTACAGTAAAATGTATTTGAATACTTTGAATAATTGTAATTCTTTTAATTTGTTCTCATTCATATCTAGCTGGGATATATCTGCTTTATGATTTGGAAATAGGAAATCATCTGAGTGTTGAATAGGAAGAATGAAACAAAATTACGGGAAATGTAAATGCCTTTTTGATCAAGTATTTTTTTGATAACGTGACATTCAAAGATTTCAGAATACATCACTTAGCAGTAGGATGTTACATTCTCATTGTCAATTCCTTTGCATCAGTGGATTATTAATTGGTGAAGATGTTGAGCTTTGTACCAATATACCAATTTATATACTGGATTTAAGTGACAATTCTATATGCTATTTATGCAGTTTCAATGGCCCATCGTGTTCACAATTTATGTTTCTTTTCTGTAGGGCACCTAGTTTCCACAAAGAAAGAAGAACTCAATACAATATTGGACCAATTCAATATTCAGGTATGTTTTTCCCATCAGTGTTTGTATAAATGAAGTGGAGATGCCGACGTTGGACTGGGGTAAGCACAGTAAGAAGTCACACAACACCAGGTTAAAGTCCAACAAGTTTATTTGGTAGCACAAGCCACAAGCTTTCGGAGCATTGCCCCTTCATCAGGTGAGTGGGAGTTGTGGGAGTTACTGTGCTTACCCCAGTCCAACGCCGGCATCTCCACATCATGGCTACCATCGACACAGCAAACTGCCCTTAACCCTCTTTCCACTCACATTGTCTGTACCTTTAAGACTTGATTACCTGTAAAGACTCGCATTCCAACCATTATCATGTAAATTGAGTTTGTGTCTATATATGCCCTGTTTGTGAACACAATTCCCACTCACCTGATGAAGGGGCAGTGCTGCGAAAGCTTGTGGCTTGTGCTACCAAATAAACCTATTGGACTTTAACCTGGTGTTGTGAGACTTCTTACTGTGCATAAATGAACACATGGTTTTTATGTCTGATGATATGGAATCAGATAATTAGATGACACAGTCCTCAAAGTTGAGTAATATAATCCTAGCCAACTTCACAGCATTGTTGTATATTCCATTTGTATGTGCTTGAAAAGGCCAGTATGAGATTTTGGGTAATACTTTCATGAACCCTAGAGCACATCATTATCATTCTAAGGAGGTGACAGAACTTAATAGACTCTTTTTTTTATTGATTACAATATTCATTGGACAGCTAGTAGAAAAAGATTTGTACTTGCTGATCTGTGCTAACAATTCCAAACTTAACTAAAATGCATTTAATTTTATGATTCTATTCTGGACCAATGTTCATCTGGCTGTATTTGTGAGCTTTGACATTAAAATCTTGAATTTTTTTGTTAAATGTATGTATCTTTTCTTGCACGCAATACCTTTATTACCTATTGTATATCTTAGCTACACACTGTGCCTTGGTGAAATCATCTGGAAGTACAATGTCAAGTTCCACATGTACACTGACATCCAGCACTACCTCACTACCACCTCTCTCAATCCCTCCGCTGTTAGTGAATTGTCACAACATACAGTGAGCAGAAACTCCCTCCAGCCAAATATGGGAAAGTCTGAAACCATTGCCTTTGGTTCCTGCCTCAAACTCAACTCCTTAGCCACTGAATCTATCCCTCTTCATTTTAACTGAGGTTGAATGAGATTGTTTGTAGTCTTGGTCTCCTATTTGATACAGAGATTAACTTCTGAGCATATATCTGCTCCATCACCCAGACCTCTTATTTCCACCTGTGTAAAGAACACTCACCCATGCCTTTTAGACTTGAGTGTTGTAGCGCTGACCTCCAACCTTACATTTTCCCGAAACTTGAACTCACCCAAAATTCTTCTGCCTGTATCCATCACCCATGTGCTTGCTGACCTGTATTGGCTCAACCTCAAAATTTTAAAGTTCTCATCCTTTCTTTCCAAGTCCCTTCATGGTCTTGACATCATTATCTCTGTAACCTCCTGTAGTGGAGCTGCTGGTGGTCAGCTGCTTATGGACTTTGTTACCTTCAAGTGACCAGGCGAAGGATTTCAGAGTTTTAAAATCGGCTTTTATTTATGAGCTATAGCAAGGGCTCTAGTACACCAGCTGGTGGCGAGGTCCAGAGCACTAGATACAGAGTTACACAAGCAGATATGCTTCCAGATTCGATTACAAGTAATTAACATATATCAATCAGAGATGTACCTTTGTGTAGAAGTTATCTATGTTCACTGAAACTATTGATTAGGTTTATATAAGGGTATAGTTGTCCACTTACAACTTGTGCATATCTACCTAATAATATCATCAACAAGTGTTTTTCTTTACCAGCTACACCTTCGAGACACGAGTATGATAGCTATATGTCTGACCAATGATATATCAACTTCCCATGTCCTCTGTTAATGTAAGCCTACTTGTGAGACTAATAAATAAACTTTAAACTTTAACCTTTCCATTGTCCCTTGTTCTAATGGACACACATGAGCTGCATCTGCACATTGTTCAATTGAATACTTGTGCGCATACTGTGTGACTAAAGCCTCCCTTGTAACTTGGGAGTTTTATGTTCCTTGATGCTTATTTGGGTCTGCTTTAATCATGACCTGTAGTTTTTCTCATAGCTTTCCCTGTGTGACTGAGTCTAGTAGCTTATGTGATTTTTAAATTTGTGTGATTATTAACCTTTCACCTTCCCAGTTTTAGAACCCTCTGCAAGCTCAGTACTCCTCCAAATCTAGATTCATAACATTACCAATTTTAATTGCTCCACTGGTAAGCTATGCCTTCGGTTCCTGAGACTCTAGCTCTGGAGTTTCTTCCATAAATTACTCCACCTTGTTACCTCGTTCTTATTCAAGCGACTCTTTAAAACAAGTTTCAATCATTTGCCTTAATATGGCAGTATGACTTCATTTAGTTTGATAACGTTACTGTGAAGCGACTTGGGATATTTTACTACTTTACAGGTGTGGTATAAATACAAGATATTGTTGAATTCTCTCATCTCCTTTAAGTCATTCCTTAAAACAGATAGCATTAATCCATTGCCTGTCCTAATATTTTAATATTAATATTAAAATCAGTGCCAAATTTTAAATGTTCTTGGGGTGTTCCACTAAGTCAAAGATCCGAAATGGGTGAGAAAGAAGACTTTCCTAACATGGTTTTGTTCATGATTTGGAAGCATTGTAAGTGAGAGAGAATAATTCTATTTAATTTCTCCGCTTGTACCTTCCTTCCCCATAATTCCATACACTGCCTCCAGCTATTTGGGGAAGCTGTAGTACATAAAATTTATAAAACTGCAAGTTATTTGTTGTTCCATTGCTCTAAAATCTGCTTTGCATTATGAAAACGATACCTTTCACAGCCTAAGAATTGCTGCTGCATGAACTGGTTGTATAAATATACAATGAACACAACAGGAAACGTTGTTTTGAAGTAATGTAAATACTGAGCAGTTCTGTACAGCTAGATGATTCAAATTACTGTTTATTGTTTCAAGACTGGTAACAGCTGAGCTTGGCTAATTTAATTCAGAATGTTAGAGGATATACCCCAGATGTCTCCTGTTTCCTCCTGATGAAGCTAATTGTCCCAAATGAATTGATGAGCAGTTCGAATTAAATCTCGTTTTAACTCAGCAATTGTTGCCACACCATTATCTTCTAACCACAGGTTTGACCATACTGTCTCCAACATTGGAAGAGATGTTCTTTTTACAGATTAAAAATAATGGGATGACTTGCAAGAGCTTCTTTTGGTTATTATGTTGCGACCTTAAAATGGACCTGATAGCTTTGCTAGCTTTACATGAAATCACAAAATTTTGCAGGACCGAAATGTAGCATTTGTTGCTAATGCTTATGTCTGCATACACACAAAAATGCAACATGTCCCTTGGGTATTAGCATATCCACCTACACGAATGCATATATCTAGTCGGTTGATTTATTTTTGCCTTGTTGCAACTGTCTGTCTTTGTTTTCTAATAGCTTCTGCGTTCTCCCTGCCATTTAGTTAGTCTTGCGTGCTGGTTTTGACATAATATTGGTGTACTAAGGATTTCAAACAGTGTATATCCAGAAGTAGCATGGTCGTCAACATGCATTGGGTTGAGGTTGAACGTAGAAATCCAAAGGGGGGAGATGCTATTTAGAACACCAATAGTGTCAGCGATGGCTCAGTTGGTAGTGCTCTCATCTCTGAATTAGATGGTTCTGAGCTCAAGTCCTACTTCAACACAGTAACAACAAGGAAATCAAATCTGACACTCAGTATTTCACGTTTGGAGGTGCTGTCATTTGATTGAGACAAGTCTGCCTCGTCAGGTGGACGTAGAAGGTCCTGTGGCATTATTTTGGCGAAGAGCAGGGGCATTGTCTCTAGTGTCCAGACCAATTTATATCTCTCGATCAACATCCCAAAACAAATTGTCTAGTCACTATCACATTAGTGTTTGTGGGAGTTTGCTCTGCACACTGAGACATCTGGTGGTCATGGAAAGCTTTACGTAAATGTAGGTGGGAAACAGAGTAGGCCCCGGGGGGGTGGGGGGAGAAGAAGCAGAGAAGATCTCAGTTAAAAGAAGGGGGGGGGGAGAGTAGGAGAGAGAGAGTAATTGTTTAGCCATGATGTCCTCCATCACTGCCTAATGCCATATGTTTTGTCCCTTATCGAGTTTGCACGTGTTGCTAAGATCAGGCCTTATGATGAGCATAATTCAGCATAAAACCATATTGGGTTGGCATACTTCAAATGTATATAAACTGGAAACCCTGCTTTACTGATAATCTAATTGCCTCTTGAATGTCTCAATTGAACCTGCTTCCAGTACACACACTGTGCATTCCAGATCCCAACCGCTTTCTGTGTGAATAACATTTTACTCCTACCTCCTTTCCTTCCTTTGCCAGTTATCTTAAATCTGTACTCTTTTTCTTGATTATGCCACCAGTGGGCACAGTTTTTCCCTATCTACTCTGCCCTCCCCATGATTGAGGATAAATGGACTAGCCTGGGGTTGGTGGATTTTATACCCGTTTTTGAACTTTTACACTGCCCTCCCCCAACCCATTACTTCATCAAAGAGCATGAAGAAGTTAATTAAAACAGGGTTTAGGCTAATTGTGTTGAGGCTTCAAAGTTTATCCTCTTCCCCCTTTTTTGATAGCCATTTAGCATAACTGGTAATGGTATGTCAGTTGTCAATGTATGCAGGTCTAGTCCAAAGATGTGCAGGCTAGGTTGATTGGCCATGATAAATTAACCCTAGTGTTAGGGGGATTAGCAGGGTAAATACATGGGGTTACGGGGATAGGGCCTGGGTGGGATTGTGGTCAGTGCAGACTCGATGGGCCGAATGGCCTCCTTATGCACTGTAGGGATTCTATGATTCTATGATGTTATTTGTAGGTTTTACTTGAGCATGTGTAAAAAGGCACTTGAGTGTGTTGACTTCAGGTGCTTGTATCATTCAGTAAATGATTAAAAGATTGGTGCCAGCATCATCCTGCACTGATTGTTCTCTGTTCCAAAACTAAAAGTCCCAATGCACCTTTAACAATCTTCTCCACTTGTCCTACCACCTGCAAAGATTTATGTGTACATCCCTTATCTCTGTTTTTGCACTTTAAGATTTTACAGTTTTGTTCATATTTTGTCTCCCAGTCTTAGTACCAAGATGTTACACCTCGTACATTTCTACATTAAATTACTCTTAACTGCCAAGTCATAAGAACTAGGAGCAGGAGTAGGCCATTTGGCCCCTTGAGCCGGCTCCGCCATTCAATAAGATCATAGCTGATCTTTTCGTGGGCTCAAGCTCCACTTACCCACCCGTTCACCATAGCCCTTAATTCCTTTACTGTTCAAAAATCTATCTACTGTTGCCTTAAAAACATTCCATGAGGTAGCTTCAGCTGCTTCACTGGGCAGGGAATTCCACAGATTCACAACCCTTTGGGTGAAGAAGATCCTCCTCAACTCAGTCCTAAATCTGCTCCCCCTTAAGTCCCCATTAATATCTTCATTATTTATCATATTTACAAGTTTTGTATTATCTGCCAACTTTGAAATGATGACCTGCACATCCAAGAGCAGTAGTCCAAATACTAGTAACCCTGGGAAATATTACTGTGTATCTCTTCCGGTTCACCAATAATCTCTGCTTTTTTTCTGAAACCAATTTTGTATCAGTGCTCTCTTCATTCACATGTGGACTTTAATTCTGCTGTTGAAAGGCAGGTGCACAACATCAACTGCACTACTTTCAGCCACCTATTACTTCATTAAAGAGCTTGATGAAGAATGAAAGACTATCTTTTTGAAACATAAAATCCTTAGGGACTTGATAAGGTGTACACTGGGAAGATGGTGCCTCTTGTGGGGGAGACTAGCATTAGAGGACACAGTTTTAAAGTAAGTGATCTCCCTTTTAGGATGGAGATGAGAATAATTTGTTTCTGAGGCCCATTGGTATGTGGAATTCTCTTCCAGAAAACAGTGGAGGCTGGGTCATTAAATACATTCAAGGTTGAGTTGAATAGATTTCTGATACACAAGGCAGTCAAGGGTTATAGGATGCAGACAGGACAGTGGAGTTAAGACCACAACCAGATTAGCCGTAATCTAACTGAATTGTGGAGCAAGTTAGAGAGGCCGATTGGCCTACCCTTGTTTCTAAGTTCCATGTTCACATGTAGGTTTTCCACCTCAGGAAGAAAAGGAAACCAGGATATTATTTAAAAGAGAAAATGCAGAATGTTGCAGTAGAATGTTGCAATACAGAGGCATTTGAGTTTTGTTGTACATGAATCGCAAAATGTTCATATGCAGATACAGGTATTGAAGATAAATGGAATTTTCATCTTTGTTAACTGGGGGATGGAGTATAAAAATATGGAAGTCTTGCTACAACTGTATAGTTTATTAGTGAAACCATACTTGGCATACTATGTAGTTTTAGGGCCCGATTTTACCAAAACTTCGCGCCCGTTTTCGAGCGTGAAATCGCGGTAAAGTTGGGCGTCGGGCCTATACCGCGATCTGCACCCGATTCCGAGCAGATCGCGGCTTTACCGACACCCGATTCGGGTGAGGGTCCGGCCCGCGCCCGAATCGGGCAGCCTGACGATTTAAATGCATTAGCATGCATTTAAATCGACTTAATGACCACCAAATCCCACTTTACTGTCTTCTGGCCTGTTCCGGATCCGTGCTTTTAGCGACCTGCCGAATAAAAATCCGAAGCGGATTTCTATTCTGCAGGGGAACCTCCAAAGCCCTCTCTGCCGTCGTGAAGTCACCATCCTCCTCGACCATCCTTCGCAGACCCTCCCTCCCCCCCTGCTAACCACCCCGGCAGGACCCCCCCCCCCCTCCCCCCCCCGGCCAGGATCGGACCCCCCTGGGAGGCAGGCCCCCCTCGGCAGAGCACACCCCCAACCTACCTCGATCGCTGGTCTCCCTCCACCATCCTTCCGACCTGCAGTCCTTTGAGAGCCTGCAGCACCTTTCTAGCCTTCCGGTGGCGTCTGCCGGAGGAGGGGGGCGGGCTCAGATGGATCTCTGGTTAAGGGGGGAGGATGGACTTGGGAGAGTCTTGCAAACTGAAAATAATGTGGCATCTTCTTTGTGCTGCCTAATTATCTATGGGAAAGGTAATTAAACTACAGTGTCCTAGTGAGCAATTAGTGACCTGTATAATACATTTGTGATCTGTAACTGGATTGTTGATGTCCCTATAGCCATGAGCCAGGTGCTCGAATGTTCAGAGTCATGTGGTGAACTTGGAAGAATTGTCCCCGTGGTGGAACTTGGTTGGAAATAAGATTCAAGGAGATTACTAAATCTGGGAAATCAACCATAGTGAAAAGAAGTTTGTATTGGCAACTCTTCTCTCACATTCCATGGCAGACGTGCCTCTACTTATGAATGTGATTTGCATGGGCAAAGTTGGGTGCAGCTAATCTGCCTCTGGAGCAGCCTTGGCTCCTTTCTGTCATCTTGTTTTCATCTGAACATTGCACAGAATTAGAGGAATTCCCTTTGGAAGATAATGTCAAAATTATAATCGCAGGAACTAAAAACCTGACAGTCAAAAATTTGGGAAAATATTTCAAAATATTGCTCTCTCTGTTGTCTTTTTCTTTCGCGCCTGGGCGCGCTGCTTCAGATTTTTCTTCGAACTGCGCATGTGCAGTTCAGAGCTCCGATCGTTCTGGCAGCGCTAAGCCCCACCCACTGCGTGGATCGGACCGGAGCTGGCAAAAAGCGTATGGGCGCGCTGCAAAGAGGATTCTGGGCTCAGATCTGCATTACGCCCGGATCCAGCCCTTAGACTCCAAATGGTAAAATCGGGCCCTTAGTCTCATTACTTAAAGAAGGGTATTCTTGCATTGGAATGTTCAGACAAGGTTCACCATGCTGATACAAAATTATTTGGCAAAATTGGCAAAATTAATCATGAGATGTAGAAACATAGAAAAACTACAGCACAATCAGGCCCTTCGGCCCCACAAGTTTTGCCGAACATATCCCTACCTTCTCGGCCTACCTATAACCCTCCATCCTATTAAGTCCCATGTACTCATCCAGGAGTCTCTTAAAAGTCCCTATTGAGTTTGCCTCCACCACCACTGACGGCAGCCGATTCCACTCGTCCACCACCTTCTGTGTGAAAAACTTCCCCGTAACATTTCCCCTGTACCTACCCCCCCCAGCACCTTAAACCTGTGTCCTCTCGTAGCAGCCATTTCCACCCTGGGAAAAAGCCTCTGAGCGTCCACCCGATCTATGCCTCTCAACATCTTAAATACCTCTATTAGGTCTCCTCTCATCCTATGTCTCTCCAAGGAGAAAAGACCGAGCTCCCTCAGCCTATCCTCATAAGGCATGCCACTCAATCCAGGCAACATCCTTGTAAATCTCCTCTGCACCCTTTCAACCATTTCCACATCCTTCCTGTAATGAGGCGACCAGAACTGAGCACAGTACTCCAAGTGGGGTCTGACGAGGGTCTTATATAGCTGCATCATTATCCCCGGACTCCTAAACTCAATCCCTCGCCTTCTTAACCACCTCCTCCACCTGCGGGGCTGATTTCAGAGTCCTATGGATCTGGACCCCAAGGTCCTTCTGATCCTCTACAGTACTAAGAGTCTTTCCCTTAATATTGTACTCCTTCATCCCATTTGACCTACCAAAATGGACCACGACGCATTTATCTGGGTTGAAGTCCATCTGCCACTTCTCCGCCCAGTCTTGCATCCTATCTATGTCCCTCTGTAACTTCTGACATCCCTCCAGACTATCCACAACCCCACCAACCTTCGTGTCATCGGCAAACTTACCAACCCATCCCTCCACTTCCTCATCCAGGTCATTTATGAAAATGACAAACAGCAAGGGTCCCAGAACAGATCCCTGGGGCACACCACTGGTGACCGACCTCCATTTAGAAAAAGACTCATCTATGCACACTCTCTGCCTCCTTTGGGCAAGCCAATTCTGGATCCATGAAAGATGTAGATGGCCATTTTAGTAATACAATCCTATTTCCTTACAGGTGGACAACCCAGTGTCAATTTTAACGCAAGAAATGAGCAAACATTTTTTGCAATCAAAAAGTGAAGCAGACAAATATAAGGTAAGTTTTTGTTGTGTGTGTAGCGGTAATGTGACAGTTCGAAATATAAAGCAAGTTATTTTTTTCCTGCCTGCAACAAACATTTTCAGCAATCAAAGCATTAATTCAAATTTGAGGAAACCAACCATGTTTTTTTTTCCACAGTTCTTTATGAAAGCTACTCAACTAGAGCAAATGCGAGACGATTATTCCTATATCATGCAGACGAAGGCACTAACAAATGAGAAAATTGAAAAACAGGATGAAGTAAGTGAAAGTGTGTATAGCTCCCTTTGTTCTATTAAATGTTCTGTTACTCAAATATAACTACATTTTTGCTCTGGTTCTTAATTATTCCTTTGACCTTTCTGTTAATTGTTTCTTAAATGATGACATGCCTCTATTCCATCCAATAATTGAATGTATTTTTTTTTAAATGAGCAGTTTCTTACTATTGGTCTAGAATTGCATTTTGTTGGTGTGGATCCTGTCCATCTGTTTTACTCTTGCAATTTTAAGTAACTATCCTGGCAGCACAAGTGGCGAAGCAATCTAGCAATCTATGCAGTATAATTGGTAAATTTTATATCAAATTTGATTTAATTTGAATGAGGAATATTTAGTTTAGTTTAGTTTATTTACTGGTGTCACAAGTAGGCTCACATTAACACTGCAATGAAGTTACTGTGAAAATCCCCCAGTCACCACACTCTGGCGCCTGTTCGTGGCAAGGCCAACTCTGGCCAGAGGCTGCATTAGGCCAACAGGGGGCCGCCGTAGGCCAGGGCCAGGACCTTGCCATCCATCAGCCTGAGGGGTCATTCAGAAGATGGCAGAGAAGGAGACCCTGGCTGTACAGGATTCGCATGTCCTATAACAAGCTGCTGGAAACCACTGAGGGAGAATTTAGCATGGCCAGTGCACCTAACCAGCATGTCTTTTGGAATGTGGAAGGAAATCCTGATGATACAATTCCACTGTTCTTGTAAAGCTTATCTGTATAGATTTGGGGAAAGGTCAGGGGAAGGGAGAGAAATTAAAAAATTAGTAAAGGTTCAACTGGTCTTCAGAGTTAAGTTCCTGATACTATTGATTTGTTATTAAAGTTTACCAGTTGTGCTGTCAAAGTGAAATGAACTTAGAATGGAAATGCGGGAGACAGCAAGTCAGATAGCATCTGTCAAGAAAACACCAGTCCATTGACTCAACTGAACAATGGTTTAAATTTGAAATGTCAGCTGCCTTGTGATTTGCTGTTGAGCAGCTGAGTGTTTTCAGTGTTTTTGGTTTTGTTTCTGGTCTTTAGTTGAGTAAGTAAAGTAGGATTCCTCTTAATTTCGCCACCATAATTAAGCTATTTCCTTAATTTGTGCATTCGCAGTTCTGTTTCATTAAGAGCAGGAGTAGATCATTTGGCTGCTCAACCTGCTCCACGATTGGACACGACCATGGCCTCAACTGCACTTTCCTTCCAAACCGCTATAAGCTTTCACTCCCTTGTCAATCAAGAATCTTAAAAATAGTCAATGACCCAGCCTCCACAACTTTCTGGAGAAGAGAGTCCAATGGACCTATTTTGTGCAGTAAACAAGGTTAGCACCTTGTCAAATTGACTTCTAGATATCTAAGTACTCTAAATCCACAGGTTTCCCCTTTTATCCAATTTGCTTGTTACTTTCTCAAAGAACTCTAAATTAGTCAAGCGCCATTTTCCTTTCACAAAATCATGTTGGCTTTGCCTGATTGCATTGAGATTTTGTAAGTGCCCCACTATAATTCCTTAATAATAGATTCCAGCATTTTCCATATAACAAATGTTAAGCTATCAGGCCTGTAGTTTCCTAATTTCTGTCTTTCTCATTTGCTATTTTCCAATCTAGAATCTAGGGAATTTTGGAAAACTAAAACCAATGCATCTATCTCAGCAGCCACTTCTTTTAAGATCCTAGGAGGAAGTCTTAATAATTTTTTCTGCACTCTTTCCCTGATGATTGTAATTGGTTTTCATTCCTCTTTCCCTCTCATCTCTTGATGCACATTTTCACTGAAGAATGATTCCCTTCAATAAGGCAACAGTGAAATACTTAAAAGCTCTTCTGTCTGAGTATTTGTTTTTCAACCATATAATATAATGGGCGGCACGGTAGCACAGTGGTTAGCACTGCTGCTTCACAGCTCCAGGGTCCCGGGTTCGATTCCCGGCTCGGGTCACTGTCTGTGTGGAGTTTGCACATTCTCCTCGTGTCTGCGTGGGTTTCCTCCGGGTGCTCCGGTTTCCTCCCACAGTCCAAAGATGTGCGGGTTAGGTTGATTGGCCAGGTTAAAAATTGCCCCTTAGAGTCCTGGGATGCGTAGGTTAGAGGGATTAGCGGGTAAATATGTGGGGGTAGGGTTGGGTGGGATTGTGGTTGGTGCAGACTCGATGGGCCGAATGGCCTCCTTCTGCACTGTAGGGTTTCTATGATTCTATGATAATAGTTGCAATGATCGCTTTTCATGTCCTGATCAATCAATTTCTTCTTCTTCAGCTTGCTTGTGCCACTGTTCCATTTAGCATATTCTCCTTTTTCATCATTTGTTCATTTCATAATTATCTGACATTTACACACTAGAATTGCATTTGCCACTTGTTGGATGAGTTAACCACAAGTTTAATCTTGCTGACTCTGGTTGTAATATTGAAATTGCATTCTATAGTGCACTTTCTATGCCTTTTAACTTTGACAAAGGGTCATCTGGACTCGAAACGTCAGGTTTTTTCTCTCCTTACAGATGCTGCCAGACCTGCTGAGATTTTCCAGCGTTTTCTGTTTCGGTTTCAAATTCCAGCATCTGCAGTAATTTGCTTTTGTCAGGCATGAGATTCTCTTTTTTTCTGAATCCATGTCGATTGTCCATTTTATGAATTATGGATTTGTAACCGCTCATCCAAATCATTTCAATATTTGTCCTACAAACTTGGTTGTCAAATGTTACTTTTAATTTGTTTATATATTTTGTTCTTTTTTTCTCAAAATATATTATTGAAATATGAAACAAAGTCAGGCAGATTTAGAATGGTATAATAGCATGTACAAAATCTCTGCCAGATTTAATGTTTGATATGACAAAATCAGCTTTGCAATTGCAGTTCCTAAATGCATCCACATCACCATGTTTCAATGCGTTACATACTATTGCAGATTATTTTTTGTCCTGCATTAATGAGCATTATTGAAAAATACACTTTATTTGCATACATTTTGATTTATGATCTAGTCCATTAATAATGACCTGATGTGTGATGAATTGGAAATGCACCTTCAATGAATGTGCTTCAGTAAGTAGTTTTTGTCATTTGTATCATATTATTTTAATCTTTTAAAAAGAACCTATCGGAGCTAAAGGATCAAGTTAAGCAAAAGGAAGATCGTTATAAAAGCCTTTCATCACTGAATGAACTACAGGAGAAGCTGGAGCAACTTAGGAATCATATGGCCTGGGCATTGGTGAGCAATATGAAATAACGTTTTGTCTTGGAAAAATGTCTCAGGGTCAGAATTATACTTCAATTTTTTGTTGTATAAATTATCTCACAGGCATAGTTAGCAGATGATGATATTGGTGGATGGGGCAGTTGATAGTAATTGAAATGTATTTGTCTGTTAATGGACCAACTTCATGTTTCCTACCTTTTTGGCTCATTATTAGTTGGACACTTAGCTCTGCAGAGTCTGGGAAGTAAATTTCCTTCATTGATGACAGCATAAGATCCCTGCAAAGGCATGCTCATGCTGATGTGTTCCTGGATAGATGATCTTTTGATCCAGTGACTTTCTTCAGGCAGTCCATTTTATGGTGCCCATTTAGTCTGTCACTGAACAGTTGTGCTACAATCAGTGACAACTAGTATGCTGCTATCTTAATGGTAGTAGAATACGACTTCTGCTTTAATGAATTGATTTGAGCCAAGTTCAAAAGAGCATTAAGCAAAAGTTCTACCATGGCTTGAAGTATTTTTTTTAAAAGTTTGCTTGAAAAAAATAATATTGCAAGTGATGTGTAGATAAGTGATGATATGGGGAAAACCACCAATGCAGTCTTGATGGAATTTTTTGAAAATACATTCATGGGATATGTGTGTCGCTGACTAGAACAGCATTTATTGCTGATCCCTAATTGCCCTTCAGAAGATGGTGGTGAGCTGCTTCTTGATGAAATGAATGGCGTGTTATTCTTCTGATCGATGATTTTAAAAATGCCCTGAGACAAAAATACTGAAATGTATTTGGCCATTTGAGCCTGCTCTGCCATTCAATACGATCATGGTTGATCTGTTTGCATGGAGTTCCACATTCCACATCTACCCCGATGACCTAAGATTCTTGTTAGTCAAGAGAATCAATCTACCATCATCTTCTGATACAGAGCTCCAAAGCTGCAGAACCTTTTGGGAGAAAAATGTTCTCATCTGTCCTATAAGAGTGTCCCCTAATTTTAAACAGTGCCCTCTAGTTCTGGACTAACCCACAAGAGGAGAAATCCTTTCAATATCCAACTTGTGAATAGTATTCAGGATCTTATCTCCTTCAATCATCACCTCCCACTCTTCTAAACTCAGCGGGAAGCTAGCGGGAATCACTCCTGGTCTCCAAATAGGAGGGGGAATGGTGGCTGCTGATGGTGGCAATTGGGGTGGGGAGTGACGGATGGCAGTGAGTTGGGAGGGATTGGGGGGAGGAGGCAGAAGTGCCCAATTGTCTAGATATCAGGGCGCCCATTTCTTGGCCCTTTGGCTAAGATCGAACCTCAGATCAAATCCAAGATGGGGTGCATTATCTTGTCAGCTTGGATCTTGTTTGTCTCTCTTGTGGAGACCATGAATTGGATTCAATTTGAATTTGGTTTTTGGAGCAAGCAAGGAGATGGATTTGGGTTTGTCCATTCTGAGCATTGGGTTTGTAACTTTAAGAGTGGAGTAAAACATTTAGAAACGGTGCTCCAATCTTCCAGGCGCCGGCTGTGCTGGCATCTTTAGGTCCCACACATCTCTTTGCTGATGTGAATCTCCCCAAGCTATAAAAAAATGATTGGGTTGGTGGAGGGCAATCCCGCTGACCCACCGAGTGGGACCCTCACCAAATTTCCCACCAAGGGCAAAACACTTGAAATTTTTGGGGGAGAATTGTGCCTGTGTCCTCATCAATTCCTTGTATAACTGAAGCATAACGTCCTTTTAATTTAATGCTCAATTCATCTCGTAATGAAGGCTGGCATTCCATTAGCCTTTTTGATTACATGATGCATTTGAACAATCTTTTTGTGACTCATGCACAAGAAATCCCTTTGCATGTCAGCATTCTGAAGTTATTCTCCATTAAAGTAGTACTTTTTTTTATTGTTCCTGCCTTAACAACTTCACGCTTTCCCACATTCCCATCTATCATATGTTTGCCCACTCACTCAACCCATCTATATCCATCTGTAAACTCCATATGTCAGCTTCACAACATACCTTCCGACCTATCTTTGCCTCATCTGCAAATTTAGCAACTGTGTCTTCATTACCCTTGTCTAAGTCATTGATGTAAGTTGCAGAACGTTGAGGCCCCTTTATAGACCCTTGTGAGACTCTGCTTGTCACATCCTGCCAATCAAAGACTCATTTATCCATACTCTCCTTTCTGCCAGCCAGCCAGCCAATCTTCAACCCAGAAAATGCTGGAAAATCTCAGCAGATCTGACCGCATCTGTGGAGAGAGAATAGAGCCAACATTTCGAGTCTGGGTGACCCTTTGTCAGAGCTCTGTTCTCTCTCCACAGATGCTGTCAGACTCGCTGAGATTTTCCAGCATTTTCTGTTTCTGTTTCAGATTCCAGCATCCGCAGTATTTTGCTTTTAATCTTCAACCCACGCTAATATGTTACCCCACTATGAGTTTTTATTTTTTCCAAAACCTTTGATGTGGCACCTTATCAAATACTTTCTGGAAATCCAAGTATAGTACATCCAGAGACTCCCCTCAATCACGGCACATATTACTCCTTCAAAGAGCTCTAGTCTTAATCAGGACCTGGAGACTTGTCAGCTTGCAGCTCATTCAGTTTGCTCAGTACTCCTTGCTGTTTTACCAAGTCCCTCTCTTCACTCTACCTCCTGATTTACAGCTTATGACTGGAATGTTTCTTGCGCCCTCTATATTGAATATGGAAGCAAAATATCTGTTCATTTCATCTGTCATTTCCTTATTATGTATTATTAACTCCCCATTCTCACTATCAAGAGGGCCATTGCTTACTTTACTTTTTTTCTGGTTAATTATCTGTAGAAACTCAGGCTATCTCTTTTTATATTCCTAGCTAGCTTCCTTTAGTACGAGAATTTCTTTCTCCTGATTAACCTTTGTTATTCTCTTCTGTTCTTTTCATTCTGACACTCATCTTTGCGCTGTTATCATTTTTTTTCTGAAGTCTGATGCTTTCCTCAACTTGTTTGGTTAATAATGGATGGTGGCTCCTTCCTTTAGATTTTTTTATTTACAGTGAGAATATGCTTATTCTGAAATATCGCCATAAATGTCTGCCATTGCTTCTCTATTGATCTGTCCCCTAGCCTAGTATCCCAGTTCACTTCACCCAGCTCAGCTTTCATGCCCATTTGGCTGCCCTCATTTAAGTTTAAAATTGTAGCCTTAGGCCCATTCTTCTCTCTTTCAAACTGGATGTAAAATTCAATGATATTGTGATCGCTGCTACCGAGGGGTGCATTTACCCTGAGGTCATTAATTAATTCTGTCACATAACTCAAGACTAAGTTTAATGTAAATTTCTTTAATTTTGCATTGTAAGGTCATTGAAGTTGAAAAGAACATACAACCACTAAAAGATCATATTAGAGTTGAAGAAAATCGCAGTGTCAAATATGATCAGAAAGTAGAGGAGTGGCAGGTGGGTCGGTATTTTGGATTACTTAATTTCCATGGGCAATTACTGTTTTTCTAAATGAATTTATACGTGTCAACGGATTTGATAATACTTGAAGGTGATAAATTTGCAGGGCTATGGGACAAGAGCAGAGAAATGAGATTCATTGTATAGCTTAACTGAAGGGCCAGCACAAGGACAGTGGGCCAACTCGCTGCCTCATGCGCTTTGTCATTCTATGCTTCTACAATCAATTGTCGACATTAAAACATTGCTGCTACCGAAGTATTGAAAATTCTATTTTTTTCTTTTTAAGATAAAATTAAATCTCTGCTTTTATTCCCCTGCTCTGCAGGGTAAAGTCAATGCGGCAGAAGAACATTTTAAGACAGTTCAGACGCAGTTACAGGAGATTACAGAAGAGGCTCAAGTATTACGGCCACAGTGTACGACTTTAAAAGATGATGTACAAAGAAAAAACAAAATGTGCAAAGAGTTTGAGGTCAGTGAATTTAATGGAGTATCGTAAAACTGAGTAGAAGTTTTATACAGGTGTTGGATAATATAAAGTATGTTAGGAAAGTTCAAACGATATGACTTCAGGTTCATCTCAAATATAGATTTAGTGCATTGGAATATGATCCAAACTGTAGTTCACTGAATCGGCTTTCAGTGATAGAGGTAGGAAATGGATTTTAAAAAATTGTACTCCCTTATTTTACTCTCTCTTTTGTTGCCTCCCTTTTTCTCAGTTTGGTCTTAGAATTATTAAGATTAACAATCACATTGACCTATTATGCACAGTTGGGGCAGCTAATCTTTTCTGTTTAATAGAAAAATATTGTTCTTTTGTGGTTACTGCCTATTTAAAATGTGATGTGGAGATGCCGGCATTGGGCTGGGGTAAGCACAGTAAGAAGTCTCTAAACACCAAGTTAAAGTCCAACAGGTTTATTTGGCAGCACTAACTTTCAGAGCCTCAAGCTCCTTCTTCAGATGAGTGAGAACTTGTGTTCACAAACAGGATATATAAAGACACAAACTCAATTTACAAGATAATGGTTGGAATGCGAGTCTTTACAGATAATCAAGTCTTAAAGGTACAGACAATGTGAGTGGAAAGAGGGTTAAGCACGGATTAAAGAGATGTGTATTGTCTCCAGCCAGGACAGTTAGTGTGATTTTGCAAGCCCAGGCACGTCGTGGGGATTACAGATAGTGTGACATGAACCCAAAAGATCCCGGTTAAGGCTGTCCTCTTGTGTGCGGAACTTGGCTATCAGTTTCTGCTCAGCGATTCTGTGTTGTCGTGTGTCATAAAGGCCGCCTTGGAGAATGCTTACCCAAAGATCAGAGGCTGAATGCCCATGACTGCTGAAGTGTTCCCCGACTGGAAGGGAACACTCCTGCCTGGTGATTGTTGTGCGGTGTTAATTCATTCGTTGTCGTAGCGCCTGCATGATCTCCCCAATGTACCATGCCTCAAGACATCCTTTCCTGCAGCGTATCAGGTAGACAACGTTGGCTGAGTCGCAAGAGTATGTACCGTGTACCTGGTGGATGGTGTTCTCACGTGAGATGATGGCATCAATGATCCGGCACTGAAGGCTGGGTAGTTTGCTGCGGACAATGGTCTGTTTGAGGTTGTGCGGTTGTTTGAAGGCAAGAAGTGGGGATGGCCTTGGCGAGATGTTCGTCTTCATCAATGACATGTTGAAGGCTCCGGAGAAGATGTCGTAGCTTCTCCGTTCCGGGGAAGTACTGGACAACGAAGGGTACTCTGTCCACCATGTCCCGTGTTTGTCTTCTGAGGACGTCGGTGCGGTTTTTCGCTGTGGCATGTCAGAACTGTCGATCGATGAGTCGAGCGCCATATCCTGTTCTTATGAGGGCATCTTTCAGTGTCTATAGGTGTCTGTTGCGATCCTCCTCATCTGAGCCGATCCTGTGTATACGGAGGGCTTGTCCGTAGGGGATGGCTTCTTTAACGTGTTTAGGGTGGAAGCTGGAGAAGTGGAGCATCGTGAGGTTATCCGTGGGCTTGCGGTAAAGTGAAGTGCTGAGGTGACCGTCCTTGATGGAGATGCGTGTGTCCAAGAATGCAGGAGAGTAGTCCATGGTGAGTTTGATGGTGGCATGGAACTTGTTGATGTCATCATATAGTTGTTTCAATGATTGTTCGCCATGAGTCCAAAAGAAGAAAATGTCATCGATGTATCTAGTGTAGAGCATCAGTTGAAGGTCCCGTGTGGTGAAGAAGTCTTGTTCGAACCTGTGCATGAAGATGTGGGCATATTGAGGTGCGAATTTGGTCCCCATGGCTGTTCTGTGTGTCTGGATGAAGAACTGGTTGTTGAAGGTGAAGACGTTGTGGTCCAGGATGAAGTGGATGAGTTGTAGAATTACACCTGGAGATTGGCAGTTGTCGGCGTTGAGTACTGAGGCAGTTGCAGCAATGCTGTCATCGTGGGGGATTCTGGTGCAGAGTGCCAAAACATCCATTGTGACAAGAAGTGCTCCTGGTTCAACTGTGTGCTGGATTTCTGTAGGAAGTCCGTAGTGTCACGACAGAAGCTGGGGGTTGCGATCCTCACGATGCTCCACTTCTCCAGCTTCCACTCTAAACACGTTAAAGAAGCCATCCCCTACGGACAATCCCTCTGTATACACAGAATCTGCTCATATGAGGAGGATCGCAACAGACACCTCCAGACGCTGAAAGATGCCCTCATAAGAACAGGATATGGCGCTCGACTCATCGATCGACAGTTCCGACACGCCACAGCGAAAAACTGCACCGACCTCCTCAGAAGACCAACACGGGACACGGCGGACAGAGTACCCTTTGTCGTCCAGTACTTCCCCAGAGCGGAGAAGCTACAACATCTTCTCCGGAGCCTTCAACATATCATCAATGAAGACAAACATCTCGCCAAGGCCATCTCCACACCCCCACTATTTGCCTTCAAACAACCGCACAACCTCAAACAGACCATTGTCCACAGCAAACTTCCCAGCCTTCAGGAGAACAGTGACCACGACACCACACAACCCTGCCACAGCAACCTCTGCAAGACGTGCTGGATCATTGACACGGATGCCATCATCTCACGTGAGAACACCATCCACCAGGTACACAGTAACTCGGCCAACGTTGTCTACCTGATACGCTGCAGGAAAGGATGTCCCGAGGCATGGTACATTGGGGAGACCATGCAGACGCTACTACAACGGATGAATGAACACCGCTCAACAATCACCAGGCAAGAGTGTTCTCTTCCTGTTGGGGAACACTTAAGCGGTCATGGGCATTCAGCCTCTGATCTTCGGGTAAGCATTCTCCAAAGCGGCCTTCATGACACGCGACAACACAGAATCGCTGAGCAGAAACTGATAGCCAACTTCCGCACACATGAGGACGGCCTCAACCGGGATCTTAGGTTCATGTCACACTATCTGTAACCCCCACGACTTGCCTGAACTTGCAAAATCTAACTAACTGTCCTGGCTGGAGACAATACACATCTCTTTGACCTGTGCTTAACCCTCTCTCCACTCACATTGTCTGTACCTTTAAGACTTGATTACCTATAAAGACTCGCATTACAACCATTATCTTGCAAAATTGAGTTTGTGTCTTTATATGCCCTGTTTGTGAACACAAGTCCTCACTCACCTGAAGAAGGAGCTTGAGGCTCCGAAAGCTAGTGCTGCCAAATAAACCTGTTGGACTTTAACCTGCTGTTGTGAGACTTCTTACTGTATTTAAGATGTCACTTCTTTTAGTTTTCAATTTTAGTACTTCAGTTTTATTATTTACATACCTATGTTTCTACACTAATAAAGTCAGTTTTTAAGCCAAATTTGTTTGAACTTACTTGCAGGCCACATTCCACCGCTACAGGACACAGTTGAAACAACTTGAAAAAGACCACGATCAGTTACAGAGACGAATTGAAGAACTGCGAAATAGGTCAGAACATTATTTGTATTGTTTTGAAAGAATTATGAGCAGGTTCCATTCTGAGAGATAGACATTGTGCTGGAGAATAAATCAGATGCCTTTTATTTTCTTGACATCCTATTTGCTCCTGAACTGATTTTCTGATCCATTTTCTTCATCCACCTACTTCCCCATAACACCCCCATTTATCTACCCTACATCAACACATCCACCACTAGAAAGCTCACCTGTGTCTTTGTGACATCCAGTTCTAACTTCCCCATGTTCTCCTGGCTAGAATCCCAGTTTGCACCCTCTGTAAACACGAGCTTATCCAAAGTTTGCTGCCTTTATCCTAACTTGCACAAATATTGTTCACCCACTTGCTCGCTGGCCTATCTTGATTGTCAATTGATCCAATTCCTCAGTTTTAAAGTTTTCATCTTTGTTTTCAACTCCCTGTATGGTCTTGCCCTCTTCCTTCTTTATCCTATCTACCTCCTCACATTCCTTAAAACCTACCTCTTTGACTAAATCTTTTATTACCTGTCCGAACATCTCCTTGTGTGCTCCGTATCAAACTTTGCCCGATAACACTGGGATATTTTACCATATTAAGGATACTACAAAATGCAAGTTGTGTTGTATTTGAGCTATAAATCCATCTTGTACTTGACTGCAATTTGTTTTCCATAGTATATATTTCAAATTTTTGCAAAGAATTCTACTTGATGCCAGCAGTGCTTTATTTACTGTAACTTTTTTCTCTTGTCAAACATATCACCTGTAATAACTTTATTCTTCAATTTTACTTGAAAATAGTGTAAATCAAAGTTCAGAGGCTGACCTCAACGAGCGACAAGAAAGAATTAGCAGTCTGCAAAAGCAACTGAAAGCACTGGAGGATCAAGAGGCCACAACCTCCCAGCAGCTGGCACAGTTTCAACATGCAATCAGCAAGTCTAGAGATGAGCAGAATAAGCTTGGGTTCGTAATCAGAGTAGAGATAAGTCACTGGTACAGATAATAGCTGCTTAGCTGTTGTTATCAGCACCTGTAATAGCATAGACAGTAAGAAATGTTCAACAGTTATTATGTAACTGATATTCTTAAATAACTGATAATTAAGACTCAGCTTGCTATATATATTTTGTATTATTGGTGTTTAATATAGTTACTCTGAAGTTAGAAGTGTTCGTTTCCCTTAGAAACTCTGAGGGGTAAAACTGGCAGAACGATCCAAAGTTAGCGATTTAAATCACTTTTTTGGATGATTCCCAGCCTGGCACAATTGTCCCGAGGTAGTTAGCCCTTCTGGACAATTGCTGGGTAAATCCTTATATGGGAATTTCAATTGTGCATCTTTGGACTACTTCCCAAAAGCAACAGTGGGGAGCCAAGAAGTAGTGGCCCACCATGCCTGTAATTCAGGCATACAATTGACAACTTAACAGCATATGCAGCTCAAAATAAAAAAAATTGTACTTATGAAAATATGAAGCTTTAACATATTTTAAATTCACATATGATAATGCTCTGTAAAAAGGGCAATGTTAAATGGCTACATTGACAATTTGAATTTGTGCTGTTGAGCTAACAGAAGATGCTTCGAGATTTCCATTGTGGCCTTTAGTAGATCTGGAATCATAGAAAATGACTGAACTTGGAAGGAAAAAGCGAAGCATAATCTAAATATTGTGCACGCTGCTTAATGAGGAGAAAAGTCACATTTTTAGTTTTAGGGCTGAAACTCATGCATCATTTAAATGGAAGCCTCACGCACATATATTTCCTTTCAGAAAATTCCCACTGGTCTTTTAATTACCTTCGAAGCGGATCCACTTGAAGACTGTACTGTATGACTATGATTTGTTGGCACGTTATCGTTAAGATTTTGATATCAAACAGTCACTGTTAAGCTGTCCACTTAAATATTTATGGATAGTTAATGAAGCTTGAATTGGCAGAAATCTGTTTTCTAAATAAATGGAAACAAATTCTCAATTGTACATATTATCTGGGGACCAAGTATGTTGTTTTGAGGCAGAAATAAATTTCCAAGAGAATGCCTTGCAAGTAGAAGCATAAGTATGCCTTCAGACTCTCAAACCCACTCCACAAATCAATAAGGGGAGGCGATGGCTTAGTAATATTATCGCTGGACTATTAATCCAGAAACTCAACTAATGTTCCGGGGACCCAGATTCGAAACCCACCACGGCAGGTGGTGGAATTCAAAGTGAATAAAAAATATCTGGAATTAGGAATCTACTGCTGATATGAAACCATTGTCGGAAAAACCCATCAGGTTCTTTGATGTCCTTTAGGGAAGGGAATGTGCCCTCCTTGTCCAATGTAGCCTACATGTGACTCCAGAGCCACAGCAATGTGGTTGACTCTAAACTGCCCTCTGAAATGGCTAAGCAAGCCACTTCCTCTCATGGGCAACAAACCCTGGCCAGCCACTGATGTCCATGTCCCACTAATGAATAAAAAAAAATCATAGCTAATCTGTGACCTAATTTCATATACTCATCTATACCACTTATACCTTTGGTTATAGATTTTATCAATCTCTGATTTAAAATTTGCATTTCATCGACTATCAGTTGCTATTTGCAGAAGAGCGTTTCACTTTGCACATAGAAGTTTTCCTAATTTCTGAAAGTTTGGCTGCAATTATTTGATTATGCCCCTGCCCAAGCAACAGGAATTGTTTCCATCTACCCGCCCCCCCCCCCCCCCCCCCCCCCCCACCACTCCCAACCGCCACCCCTCTCTTTCCTATCTTTTCTCCTTGATATCTTGAAAACTTTGACCAGTCACTCCTTAGCCTTCTAAATTACTGACAAACCCTAGTTTTTGTAATCTTGTGCCATAATTTAACCCTTAACATTGAGTTATAAATTTGGAAAATCTGCACGGCACTCCATCCAAGGCTTGTGTATCTTAGTAGTGCTACCCAGAAATATTTATAATGTGATATAAGTAGGGCTTTAAATAGCTACAGAATGGCTTCTACCCACTCACCCTCAGAATCCCTGGACGTGAAGGCCATTAAACCTTTTTGATTCTTTTCTGGATCTGTTCATGACATTTTACTGATGTAGGTATCTGGGCCCCTAGATTCTTTGGATCTATTGCAACTGGTTATTGGTCCAAAGTGAATGACCTCGCTTTTGATCATTTTAAAATTTATTTCCTTTAGTTTTGCCCATTCTCTTAATCTATCAATATAACTTGATAATTTTATACTTTAATATACACTGCTGACTGTGCCACCTATTTTTGTGTCATCGGCAAGTTTGGCTGGGTGATCTTCTATCTAAGATGCTGATAAATACAGTGAACAATTGGAGTCCCAACATCACGACACAGTGCCATTGCTGCCTCAGCGGCAAGGACCCGGATTCAATTCTGGCCTTGGGTGACTATGTACAGTTCTGGTCACCCTATTATAGAAAGGATATTGTTAAACTAGAAAGGTTATTATTAAACTAGAAAGAGTGCAGAAAAGGTTTACTGGGATGCTATCCGGAATTGATGGTTTGAGTTATAAGGAGAGGCTGGATAGACTGGGACTTTTTTCCCTGGACTGCAGGAGGCTTGGGGGTGATCTTGTAGAGGTCTATAAAATAATGAGAGGCATAGACGAGGCAGATAGTCAATATCTTTTCCCAAAGGTAGGGGAATCTAAAACTAGAGGGCATAGGTTTAAGATGAGAGGGGAGAGATACAAAAGGATCCAGAGGGGCAATTTTTTTACACACAGGATGGTGATTGTCTGGAATGAGCTGCCAGAGGTAATAGTAGAAGTGGGTACAATTTTGTCTTTTAAAAAGCATTAGACAGTTATATGGGTAAGATTGGTATAGAGGGATATGGGTCAAATGCAGGCAATTGGGACTAGCTTAATGGTAAAAACTGAGCGGCATGGACAAGTTGGGCCAAAGGGCCTGATTCCATGCTGTAAAGCTCTATGACTCTACGAATGTGTAGAGTTTGCACGTTCTCTCCATGTCTGCATGGATTTCCTCCAGGTGCTCCGGTTTCCTCCCACACTCCAAAGATCTGCAAGTTAGGTGGATCGGCCATGGTAAATTGCCCTTTAGTGTCGGGGATTAGTAGGGTAAATATGTGGAGTTACAGGGTCTGGGTGGGATTGTTGTCAGTGCAGGCTCGATGGGCTGAACGGCCTCCTTCTGCACTGTAGGGATTCTATGATAATCTACCTTTTACATATCCATACTGGCTGTCTGTAATCAGCTGAAAATAGGAAACCAAGATTACGTGGTCTATGTTGAAGAAATACAGGAGTGTGTGTTCTGATTTTTGCAGTATACGATTCCCCACGTTCCGTAAGAATTCCAATTTATTCCCTTTACAGAATATGCTAATCTTTGAATCCCGGTAAATCTTTCCCCTCCACCGACAGAGAACAGACAATTTGTTCAAGTTCAGTATGTTAATAGAAGTAGAAATGTGCATGTTCAATAATGAAGCAACAATTTTATTATGTGAATTTAAAGCTTGGAATCGTTTTCAATAAAATTGTTTTTCTGTGACAATATTAATCTTGTGTTCAGTTTGTGTATATGCATGTTGCAATTGTAGCATTGGCTCTTATTATATATCCTTAGAGAAGAAGAAAAAGATGTGAAACAGTCTGCTGAATCCAGGAAGGAGCGCCTCAAAGAACTGAAAGCCAGTAGAACAAACCAATTGAAACGATTTGGAGAAAACATGCCTGTGTTACTTGATGCAATAGCGGACGCATATGAACAGGGCCGCTTCAGGCATAAACCAGTCGGTCCTTTAGGTAAATTTCAATAACTTATACGGTTATTTAAGCCAAATAATTTCAAATTGATTTGCTTTGAATCTCTTGTAATATGTTCATGTTCATTTTCAAGATTTAGTGTCTTATGTTCTCTAGTTTTAAGTTAATTAAATTTTAATGATGAACTTTTTTGCTATACCATTTAGGTGACTGTAGTTGTCATATAGCCTGATAGCTTTTAATAGATTGTGATGGAATGTTCTGATGCATAATTCAGAAATTTAGGTTCAGACATGTTTCAATAAAAGCATAGAATTGTAAAGCAAAGAAGGAGACCCATCACATTTTTATTGCATCTTTGGTAGAGCTATACAATTAATCTCACTTCTCTGCTCTTTTCCCATAGCCATGTAAATTTATTCCCTTCAAGTTTTATCCAATCCCTTTAGATCCAAGTGTAAATTGGTCAAACTTAGTTTTTAACATGAAAAACAAAGTAACTACCCAAGAAATTTAATCATCATAATTAGAAAAAATGAGAATTTACACTGAGGAAAAACTGCTGTAGCTGTCATTTCGCACTTGTATATTCAAATCAAATAATTTGCTGTTTATTATTTTTTGCATCTGACTTTTGGTATTTTGAAATGGCTTCTATTCCTTCACCTCAAGGAAAAGCGACTCCAATGTATTTCGATTTATTTAGATATCTACTGATGTGTCTCCACTTTACTGTGTTCCTGCAATAATGTTTCTATAATAGTTTGTGACACTCACCATCAAGTCAAAGCTCTGAGCTTTATTATGTGACATTCCTAACAAGAGTCAGAATGCATTATGTTTACAAAATCTGATTCTAGAGTGATTGAGCCTCCTCAATTTACATCTGTTTCATTTGCTTCCTTTTCACTATATACTACTGACCAAATAAAGGCAAAATACTACGGATGCTGGAATCTGAAACAAAGACAGAAACTGCTGAGAAACTCAGCAGACCTGACAGCATCTGTAGAGAAAGAATAGAGCCAATGTTTTGAGTCTGGCGAAGGGTGATCCAGACTCAAAATGTTGCCTCTATTCTCTCTCCACAGATGCTGTCAGACCTGGTGAGTTTCTCCAGCATTTTCTGTTTTTGCTACTAACCAAATAGTTAGTTTGGAAATTTATAATGTAGTACCCAGTCTATCTGCCTCTAGGTGTTCCCAGCAGAACAGCTTGCCACTTGTCGTATCTGCTTAGTCCTTCATAAACATATTAAACCCATATTCTCAGTCTTGGAGATTAATCCTGTTCAAGACATTAAGCTGCCATAACAGTCTTGATATCAGTCATATTGCAAAGCTCTCCAGCATTTCCATGTAGACATCTCAATAATTTCTGAGATCATTCTGGTATTGATGTTGTGAAGTGATCTTAATTTTAGTTTGCTGGATTTCAGTTATCTCCATTAGCAATTTAAATCCAAATTCACTGCCTGACAACCCACCTGTGAAACACTGCATGGAAAAGCTAAAGGAACATAGCATCCTGTTCTTCCCTTCGTTCCAATTTTGTAACTTGCTATATTTGCAAAAATGCAAATGTAATTAAAAACAGGCATTTGTTCTCTATTTGGGTTGCTTCTTACCAGTTTGTCTATCTAATTTAACCACCACCATGCTCAATTGGGCATCTTAATAGACACAAGATGCATCAAACATTATAACAGCTGTCCTCTTTTGAGGTCAGAATGTCTATGGAAACAAAACATGAAGTTTAAATATTCAGCAGGTCTAAAATGATTCACAACTAAAATCTTACCTCAACTGAAGCAATAATGTTAATTATCAACTCATCTTGCTGTTAGTCGTGTTTCTGTAGTTGTATTATCTGGAAATTATTCTGTAACAAACGGGTCAAACTAAATTTGAAGGTGCTTTAAAAAGAAACAGACTAGAAACCCAAAATATTCTTCAATATTAATGAGCTGGCAATTTACAGTATCTAATTTAAGGGAATCATTACAGCTTTGCAGGAGGTGTCCCAACGTGAACACCGGTTTAAGGTGGTGCATAGCTTTGTTTTTGGAAATAGTGTGAGGAGTCATGTGAAACCCCAGTGAGAATAACTAGGCCAATTGTCGTATGATAATTATTAAAAGACACGAACAAAACTACAGTTAAGTACATGAATCACTAAACACACAGTTTATGTAGAAATTGCCCCTTGTTCCAAAACATATCTGCGAGCACTGAACTCCCTAAGACTTCCCCCTTCCCAGACAACATCCAAATTAAACAAATCAAAGTCAAATCCAGCTTCTAGTTACCACACAATACAATGCTGAGGATCAAGTTTCGGAAACATATTTTCCTGGTCCAGCAAAGATATTTAAACTGCCTTCATAAAGGTTTCTGCACTGCCATTGTTTTGAAAGTTAGATGCTGGTGTAGCCTCCTGGCTGTGAGTTGTGGACTGGTCTCAGGCTGTTAGAAGTAAACTCTCCTCTTGACTGCTAGATGTAAACTGGCCTGCCTGCTTCTGAGGGTGCTGGCAATTATACCATTCTTCCTTTTTGATTCTTAATTCTGCATTTGGCTGTCTGCATCTCTCAAAATCCTGGACTCTTAAAAATTGAATACCTCCACTGATCGCTCAATCATCTAGGTAAGTTGTTTCCTACTAATAGGGCGATTTACAACTGGTTCTGTCTAAATGCCTGCCAGTCTTGTTCCTGGAAAAACTGATCTTTTGAATGCTGATTACTGCTATCGCTAGGCAGATTTCTCCCTGTTGCTAGGCAGGTTGCATCCCATCATAAAGGTTTGTAGCATGGAAACAGGCCCTTCGGCCCAACTTGTCCATGCTGCCTTTTTTAAAAAAAACCCTAAGCTAATCCCAATTGCCCGCATTTGGCCCATATCCCTCTGTACCCATGTAACTATCTAAATGCTTTTTAAAAGATAAAATTGTACCCGCCTCTACTACTACCTCTGGCAGCTTGTTCCAGACACTCACCACCCTCTGTGTGAAAAAATTGCCTCTCTGGACACTTTTGTATCTCTCCCCTCTCACCTTAAACCTATGCCCTCTAGTTTTAGACTCTCTCATTATTTGGCCCTCATTGTTTTATAGACCTCTATAAGGTCACCCCTCAACCTCCTACGCTCCAGAGAAAAAAGTCGCAGTCTATTCAGCCTCTCCTTATAACTCAATCCATCAAGTCCCGGTAGCACCCTAGTAAATCTTTTCTGCACTCTTTCTAGTTTAATAATATCCTTTCTAAAATAGGGTGACCAGAATTGCACACACTATTCCAAGTGTGGCCTTACCAATGTCTTGTAAAACTTCAACAAGACGTCCCAACTCCTGTATTCAATGTTCTGACCGAAGAAACCAAGCATGCCGAATGCCGCCTTCACCACTCTGTCCACCTGTGACTCCACTTTCAAGGAGCTATGAACATGTACCCCTAGATCTCTTTGTTCTGTAACTCTCCCCAACGCCCTACCATTAACTGAGTAAGTCCTGCCCTGGTTCAATCTACCAAAATGCATTACCTTGCATTTGTCTAAATTAAACTCCATCTGCCATTCGTCAGCCCACTGGCCCAATTGATCAAGATCCCGTTGCAATTGGAGATAACTTTCTTCACTGTCCACTATGCCACCAATCTTGGTGACATCTGCAAACTTACTAACCATGCCCCTCTATATTCTCATCCAAATCATTAATATAAATGACAAATAACAGTGGGCCCAGCACTGATCCCTGAGGCACACTGCTGGTCACAGGCCTCCAGTTTGAAAAACAACTCTCTACAACCACCCTCTGGCTTCTGTCAAGAAGCCAATTTTGTATCCATTTAGATACCTCTCCCTGGATCCCGTGAGATTTAACTTTATGCAACAACCTACCGTGCGGTACCTTGTCAAAGGCCTTGCTAAAGTCCATGTAGACAACATCAACTGCACTGCCCTCATCTACCTTCTTGGTTACCCCTTCAAAAAACAATTAAATTTGTGAGACATGATTTTCCACTCACAAAGCCATGCTGACTGTCCCTAATCAGTCCTTTATCTCTAAATGCCTGTGGATCCTGTCTCTCAGAATACCTTCCAACAATTTACCCACCACAGATGTGAGGTTCACTGGCCTGTAGTTCCCAGGCTTTTCCCTGCAGCCCTTTTTAAACAAAGGCACAACATTTGCCACTCCCCTATCTTCAGGTACCTCACCCGTGACTATCGATGATTCAAATATCTTGGCTAGGGGACCCGCAATTTCCTCCCTAGCCTCCCACAATGTCTTGGGATATACTTCGTCAGGTCCCGGGGATTTATCATGCCCTGTTAAATTATTGTTACTAGACAAATCCATGACTTGAGTGACCCAGATGCCATTCTGGAAATGGATGCAGTGAGGTCCCTAAAAAATGATGGCTGTAACCTGATTAGATTTAATGTAAATAATGTCACAGGTTTGTACTCAGATATACTACTTAAAAGGGCCAACTTCTACTGCGTTCATAATTAAGATAAGGAATGTAAACTTTTAGGAATGGGTTTGATAACTGGTTGAAAGAAAGACGAATAAAAAATTATGGGAATAAGGCAGGCATGTGCAATCAGGGTTACTACTTCTGTGAAGGATAAATGGTAACACTGGCTAATTGAGTTTAATTACCTATTCCCATATTTCAATTTCTGTTTACTTTTATTATGGAAATGCTGCCCGAGTACTGTGAAACCTATTATCTTTTTTTTGAGCAAACTTGCATGCTGATCTCTAATACTTTGCAAGAGTTATTGAGCCGATCAAACTCAATCGCTCATGTCCCAGTTTTGACAATCTGAATTTTGAATGTGACGAATGTTTCTTCCTCTACTGCACTGCTTGGACACACTTGCTGCTCTGCTACTTTGGTAAATACCTGTTTTTGGCCAATACATTTGGAGTGGCTTGTTTAACTGACTTTAAAATTATGTTGATGCTTCTAACTATGCTTGATTACTAACAGTGGTCAGTTAATAAGCATGCGTGGTGGATCAGAATTACCTCTTGTATCTTTTAAACATCCTTTGCCTTTTAAAGGCTTGGATTAATGCATCATTTGTTTTTGCAGTTACTGTCATCAGTTTGGTATCTTGCTCAAGTGCTTATTTATGTCAGCTTGGTCTAGGAATGTAAGGTCATTTGGCAGCAGTGCAAGTAACTCTGATCCTTGCTTCACCTGATGTTTTCATGTACACTTTTAAGAGAATTGCTGCATAATAATCGGTGCAAAAACCCTGATTAATTTTCACTTAGCTTAAGATGATGAGGTGAAACGTGGGGTTCCTACTACCATCCAACTACTGTTCCATTCTATATTGCTCAGTAATGTGTAATGCAATGCATCAAGCCAGTAAAGAGCTTTAAAAATGACTGCTTGAGTTGAGTGGCGTACTAAAGTATTATTTTATCCATTGGGCAATACAAGTCTTTTGATGTAAACAGTTATGGTTGGGATAAATGTGCTTGGGAACATTTTTTACTGTATATTAGGACATAACCATATAAATTTAAAAATAGTGAATGTTAGTTACTGTGTAAAAGTTTTACTTATTTGTTTAGGTGCTTGCTTCAGACTGAAATATCCTGAACTGGCTTTGGCAGTTGAAAGTTGTTTGAAAGGACTGCTGCTTTCATTTTGCTGCGATAATTACAGAGATGAGCAGGTGCTGCAGACTTTGATGTTTCGACATTTCAGTTCAGGAAGACGACCACAAATTAATGTGTGTGAGTTTTCAAATCAAATGTACAATGTAAAAGACAGGTATGTTTTCAAGATTCTCAAATGTTTAATCTTTCATTAAGACATTTTTACACAAAAAACCTGTACATAAAAGCATTGTATTTAATTTATATTGTTTACCCAATGTTAAGTTCTCTGTCTAAAATATGTGCATGTCTACTTTCGTCAGTAAAAGTAGATATTTTTAAAGCCACATTGCCTCATTGCTTTACTGTATTGTACAATAGCTGTGGCTAGTCCCATTTGAGTCTTTGGTATAAATTTCAGAGAAAAGAATTATGCTGCAGCATTCACTCTTCAATGTGCTACATGTCTGTCTATTAAACTGTTGCCCACACAGTTAAGCCTATAGAAAAAGGATTTGTGTGCAGATGCCCGTGTTAGTGATAATGCAATCGGGTGATTTTGTACATGATTGTGGCAAAGTTCATAACATTGTCAAAATATTGTCGAAAAAAGCAAGACATGCTATCAAAGCTTTGAGTTTTACTTACAATTTGAACAACAGATGATGCTAACTGTTGCATGCTGTTACTATGCAATAGCAACATGAGTGATATTCTCCACTAACAGAATACTGCATCAAGCCAAAAATGATGTCTGCCTATCTCACACAGTGAAAGGGATATATGAATTTCAGTATCAGTGATAGCAGCAATATTGACCATACGTCCCAACAACTGGTGGATCATATCAACTCGCACTTCCCTTTAGCTGTCTGCAACAGGCAAAGTACTGACTGTACGCAACCACTCGGAATATAAGGGGCGATTCTCCCAAAAGAAACCAAGTGTCCAATGGGTGGGAAAATGGGAGATTTTCCTGCCAGCTTTTTGGGCATACTTAGTTGAATGACTACTCGCGAGGCCAGCATCAGCGTGCTGAGTGGGCCACTGCGCATGTGCTGATCTTTCAGTGGGGAGATCGGTGCATGCACACTGGGTCCACCATCACAGGTCTTCCGATTGCTTCCTAGGCCCTCCCTCCTGATCGCCTGCTTCCCATCCACGCCCCCCACCCCCAAAATCAGCAGCCTCCATGACTCTCCCCCATCCACATGCCCAGCCCTGATGGCTCATTCCCTCCCTCCCTCCCAACCCGATCGATCCCTAATGCAGACTGCGCAGCGGGTGCCCCCCTCCCCTGAGTAGGCCTCACCCCCCTTGGCACTGCATGGTGCCCAGTGGGCAGTGCCAGGCTGGCAGTACCAGCATTAGCGAGCCCAGCGGATACCGTCCCAGGCTGTGAATTTCAATATAGTAATCTGCCTCGTGCTGATTACTGGCACAAGGCTGATTATGACCATAAAAAACAGCCTGTGAGACTCTCTGGGCTGGAGCCCAGTTGCACGTCCGGCTACAGGACGCCCCCCGCCCCCCCCCCCCGGGCTAGCCCCGTTATCTCCCAGCCCGCTGCGCTACTCGAGCTCACGGTGCAGCTCACTTGGGCATGCTAGAAGCCACATGCATTCACAGACAGAGACCGCTCTGTCCCTTTCAGACGGAAGGAACAGGTCCACACATTTTCAATAGTTTGCGCCTTTTTCAATAGTTTGGGGAACAGTCACTCTCTGGTTCCTTCCCTAGGGAAATGCCTTAACCAGTCAGAGTTGACTTGCCTTTTTTGAATTTGAAGGAAGCTGGGTAGTTAACTTCCATGCTGCGTTCTCCATAGCAATGCCTCCACCAATCAAAGTCCACTCGCCAACCAATCAGCACCTTCTTCTTGTGTAATATAATTTGTCGCCTTGTTTACAGTTGGTAATTTCTTGTGAGCTGTCCTGATGAGTGCAAGACGAAAAGCTTTGATAACTTGTCTCTGTTTTCAGCAATACTCAAGTTCTGTATTATCAAATTGTCAAAATAAATGTAAATGTCTTGTTTTGATTCTTCATAAACTGCTTAATTGTATTGTCTTTAATAGAAAACAACATTTCACTGCTGTCATAATCTGTAAAATTTAATATTCTTCGCTCATTACACTCACTGTTTTCAAAGCTTAATGAGGGAGGCGGTACAAAAATAATTAAAAATGTATATTGTCTCTTTGAAGAGCTGTTCGTCATCCAGATTTCCCAACCGTTCTTGATGCCTTAGAAATAAGTAACCCAGTGGTGGCAAACTGTTTGATTGACATGAGAGGCATAGAAAGAATCCTGTTAATCAATGTAAGTCCTCCTTTTGCCATTTTCTTTTCATACAATTTTAGAAGTGGCTGTGGTGGTTTTAAAGTTGGAAAATGATTGAATTGACCTCCATAATGCAGCATACTGAACCAGAGCTATTTGTATTTTGTTAAGAAGCTTGTTTCATCAAATATGTAGTGCATTGCTTCCAACTATAATTCCAAAGGTGCAATTTGTGGTTAGAGTACTCCATTTGACCAGTTGTGTGCTTATTCAAAACTTTGGTTTGTTTGTCATGTTCATCTATAATCTAAGAATTCATTTGAAAATGTCACCTTTTCTTCAGTGATCTGCCAGATGAATTGTTTGAAGACTTACATATTGTGGTTGAGTCCTAACAATTTCAAATCCTTAATATTCAAATTACAGGAGCCTGCTTTGCTATCTACCTAATCTCTTCAATTACAATGAGAGAAATAACTTTGTCTGCCAAAACAAAATAAATGCATTTCCTTCAGCTTCAGTAAGAGTAGGGCATTGGTAACATGGAATCAATTTGTAAATGGGTTTAATTAGCATAATTGAAATGTCAGTCAATTAACATAGCCTAGCCTTTTGAGTATCTTAATAGAACAATTGCTTATTTAATTCAGGACAAATGCTCAAATTTAGAAGCTTATTTCACTTTTAGTTCTGTCATTTAATAATTGAATTTCTGCTTTCAGTATAGGTGCCACTTCAGTGATATCATTCTTTAGCATTTCTGATTACTTCCTCATTGTCCAAAGTAATTTGCGGAATGTCAAACTCAGAATTATCTGGATTTACTTCTTTACTAACAACTAACACATCCTCTTCTGTTTTTCTTCCCTATCAAAATAACGTTTTAGCATATTAACATGACACACTGAGTTTTCCTTCTATCTAACGTTCTTATCAAATAGTTTCCCTCACTCTTTCGATTTGATAAAGCCCACTAAACCTTGCTTTTAAAGGTTCACCTACCTCTGGTAATAATACTAATACTTTCTCCTCACTAACAAAACTATGATTTTTTTTGATATCTGCTTCTTTTGTCATCACATGCTGTGTCACCTTTAAATGTGTCTAGCCAATTTATCAGCCTTAGTTAATCTCTCCCTAAAGTTTGACACATATTCCAACGATGTAGAATCAGAATACTGACTCACTATTTCCCCTTGATCAATTTAAGTCCTCTTACTTCATGTCCAAAAATCAATTTGAATGGACTGAATTTAGTTGATTCATTAGGTGCATCCCTAATTGCAAAGAGTGCAAATGGAATTCCTTTATCCCAATCCTCTGGATAACTTTGTGTGTCCAACTTTATTATAATGAAAACATTTAAGGTTTCTGATCTCTCTTCCACCCTCAAGTTTCCTTTTTAACCTAACGCAAACTGTGCGTACTATCTACAACGTGACCTCCTTTGTCTTGACCACCTGTAGATTTCTCTTTTTTCCAGTTTCTATCCCTCACAGATTGAAATTGAGGTCAAAAACCAAACCTTGATTTGTGAGCTAATTCAAAATCATCTGCCATTTCGGCTGCTAATCTCACAGTTTTAACTGTTCTTTCATGTGAGTTCTCACTATGGCAGGAAGTGAATTTTTAAATTCCTCCAAAATAACCATTTCCATTAGATCATCATATGTTTGGTCTATTTTTAAGACTCTTATCCACCTATCAAAGTTACTTGGTTTGATTCTTTCAAATTCTATACATGTCTGACCACCTTCTTTCCTAGGTTTCTAAACTTCTGACTGTAGGCTTCTGGTACTAGTTCCTATGCACTTAAGATGGCTTTTCTCAGCTCCTCAGAATCCTTGTTGCAACTGTTTATAATTGAAATCTAGTCAATTCCAATGATTCGAACTGTGTCTGGCAAATTTAAACGCTGCGCTATCACTGAAATTATCTCCGCCTTCCTTGTCTTTTCAGGTAAAGTCAACTATAGTTTGTTCGCCAACTCCAAAAGCTTTGCTTTAACCACCTTGAGTAGCCTTTTCCATACCCAGGAAATCATTAGCCACTGAAAGAGCCATTTTTTCACAAGGTACTCCCTATTTAAACTAACCGAATGCAACATCTGAAAGAAAGCACCATTTCTCTACACTCGCTGTCTTTAAATTCAATAATCCCAAACCAAACAAGGAATTATACTTTTTCATCCTGGCAAGAGGCCCCAATTTTTGTTAGGGTCCCGGACCAGAACTCCAAGGTATATTATGAAGCCAGACTGGACCATAACAATTTTTCTATTTTGGCATAAATGAGGAAAGGATACTTCCTTTCAGGAATGATTCCATTGAGAAAGTAGAGATTTTTATAGTGAAGCTAACTTTTAATAACACGTTTTAAATATAATTCCAACAAATGAAGCAGCTTAACCTCAACAATTGAACAATATTTAGAAATGAAAAGGACAACTTTAATTTCTAACATCACTTTTTCAGTTCCAAATAAGCAACATTCCTCTTACAGACTTAAATGCCACTTTAAATACAGCTAGCGATCTTAAATATACTTGCTATAATGAGTGTAGACAGACTTAAAGCTTTCAGAGAGAGATGGAGTTCCAGAAACCTGTAAAATCCTCCTAGCTTCAGCTGCAAACAAATTGCTTTCTGCAAAAGCCTATTCCTCTGCTACAGACCCAGGACATAAACCACATCATCACGTAACCCTGTCAATCACTGTAATCAGAAATCCCTAGATCTAACAACCTTCAGCCACTTCATCAATGATCTTTCATCCATCATAACATCAGAAGTTGGCTTGTTTGCTTATGATTGGAAAGTGTTCAGTATTATTTGAAACATTTGCATACTGAAATGTTCAGTGCCTGCATGCAGCAAGATGTGCACAACATTTGGATTCGTGCTAATAAGTGCCGAGTAATTTTTGCCAGGCAATGATCATCCCCAACAAAGAATTTAACCATCTCCCCTTGACATTCAACAGCATTGCCATCAATGAATCTCCACCATCAACGTCTTGAGGGTTACCATTGACCAGAGACTTAACTGAACCAATTAAAAAGAATACTGTGGCTATATGATTAGGTCAGACGCTAGCAATTTTGTGGCAGGTAACACATGTTTTAACTCCCCAAGCATGTTACCATCTACAGGGCACAAGTCAAGAACGTGATGAAATTCTTCACTTGCTTGGATGAGTACAGCTCCAACAAAACCCGAGCTTGACACCATCCCAAACAAAGCAATCCTCTTGATTGACACTTCACCCATCACTTTCAACATTCACTTCCTCCACCGATGCACTGTAGCACCACTGTATGCCACCTACAAGATGCACTGCAGCAACTCGCCAAGCCTTCTGACAGCACCCTCCAAATCTGCAACCTCTACCATCTAGATGGATAAGGGCAGTTAGTGCATGGAGACGTGACCACTTGCAAATTTACCTCCAAGCCACACACCATCTTGACTTGGAAGTAAGTGCTGTTCCTTCACTGCAGCGTAGTGAAAATCCTGGAACTTTCTCCCACTAGCACGGTGGGTATATCTTTACCACATGGACTCCAGTGGTTCAGGAAGGCAAACTGCCATCATTTTCTCAAGGACAATTGGGGTTGGGCAACAAGTGCTGACCTTGCCAATAGCATTCATGCCCTGTCGAATTATGAAAAAGTTACAGCACAGAAAGAGGCAATTAAGCCCATCACATCCATGCCAGCTCTATTTAAGAATTACTCAACTATTCCCCTGCCTTTTTCCATATTTCTGTAATTTTTTCCTTTCACGTGTTTATGCAGCTCTCCTTTGAAAGCTATAATTGAATCTGTTTCCACCACACTTTCAGGCAGCGTATTCCAGATGCTAGACACTGTGATAAAAATGTTTTCCTCATGTTGTTATTGCTTCTTTTGACAATCATCTTAAATTGGTGTCCTCTGTTTCCGATCCTTCCTACAAAGGGAATGCTTTCTCCTCATCGCGCTCTCCAAGCTCCTTATGATTTTGAACATCTTTATTCAATCTCAGTCAATCTCCTCTTTAAGAAAACAGGCGCAGCTTCCCCAATCTATCATAACTGAAGCCTTTCACCCCAGAATCATTCTCTAAAGATGGCACGGAAAATACTTAAAAGCCTCCACATCCTAAAATGTGGTGCTTGGAATTGGGCACAGTTGCCCAGTTGAGGCTGATAGACTGTGAATTTTTATAAAACTATGTCCTCTTCCCCCCCCCCCCCCCCCCCACCCACCCACCCACCCACCCACCCACACAGTACTTCCATGTCTTTATGTCTTACACAATTAACTGGTGTCTTGACTAGTGTTCCTTCTTCAAGTACTACAAACAAAAAAGTGAATTGCCTTTAAATTATCTCATTGTTTGAAAGAGCTACATGTGTAAGAAATCATCAGTGGGATTCATTTTGGTATTCAGTTAAACTGTGCAAAGAAAAGTTTGATACTTAAAGTATAACTTCTTTCTCCTGTTACTTTATTTTCTCTGTGCTTCATGTCATATAATTGATATGTGTGGAGTTGTTCTGGTAACAGCTTCTAGAACAAGTACCCAAGCTTTTTGGTTCAATGGAACACTTCAAATTTTTCAAAACTCGTACATATAAAGTAAGAGACAAACATAGTAAAGTGATAGAAGGGGTTATTAACAGCACTATCAAGCAACATTTCCTTAGCAATAACCTGATCGTGCTCAGTTTTGGTTCTGCCAAGGTCACTCAGCTCCTGACCTTAACAGCCTTGGTTGAAACATGGACAAAATAGCTGAATTCCAGAGGTTAAGTGAGATTGACAGCCCTTGCCATCAAGGTATCACTTGTGTATGACATCAAGGAGCCCTAGCAAGCCTGGAGTCAATGGGAATTGAGGGCAAACTCTCCTCTGCTTGGAGTGAGACCTGGCACAAAAGAAGAGGGTTGTAGTTGTTGGGTGTCAATCATCTCCGTTCCAAGGCATCTCTGCAGGAGTTGCTCAGGGTAGTGTCCTACGCCCAAACATCGTCAACTGCTTCATCAATCACCTTCCTTCCATCATAAGGTCAGAAGTGGGGGTGTTCATTGATGACTGCATGATGTTCACCACCATTCATAACTCCTCAGATACTGAAGCAGTCCATGTCCAATATCCAGGCTTGAGCTGACAAGTGGCAAGTAGTATTTGTGCAGTGCAAGAGGCAGGCAATGATCATCTCCAACAAGAGATAATCTAATCATCACCTTTGATTATCAGTGGCATTATCTTAGCTGAATCCCCCATTATTTATACAGGCAAGCTAAATAAACGGTCAGAGGCTAGGAATCCTGAAGTGAGTAACTCACATCCTGACTCGCCAAAGCTTGTTCACTATCTACAAAGCACAAGTCAGGAGTGTGAAAGAATACTCTCCACCTGCCTGGATGAATGCAGCTCCAATAACACTCAAGGAATTTGACATCATCCAGGACAACACGGCCACTTGATTAGTACCCCTTCCACAATATTTACTCTCTCCACCACTGACAAACAGCGACAGCAGTGTGTACCATATACAAGATGCATTGCAGGAACTCAACAAAGCTCTTTAGGCTGTACTTTCCAAACCCACAACCACCACTGTGCAGAAGGACAAGGGCAGCAGATGCTTGGGAGCACCACCACCTGGAGGTTCCCCTCCAAGTCACTTCTAACTTGGAAATGTATCACTGTTTTCCTTCACTATCGCTGGGTCAAAATCCTGGAACTCCCTCCAAACATCACTGTGAGTGTGCCTACACCTCAGGGACTGCAGCGGTTCAAGAAGGCAGCTCACCATCACCTTCTCAAGGGCAACTAGGGATGGGCAATAAATGCTGGCCAGCCAGCGACGCCCATATCCCTAAATCAATAAAAACAAGAATGAAGTGGGTGAGCCACATTCCTAAAGATGGCCCCTGTGTTTCAATGAGACAATTCACTGTAGGAGGTGTAAGGTTTTCATGAGTTGGACATAATGCAAGAACCTAATAAATAGGAATAGTGGAATATAAATGGTGGACAATACAGCCCCTACAACTTGTTCTATCATTCACTACAATCATGGCTGATCCTCAGTCTCAACTTCACATACCCACCCCCTTCTCTTATCTGTTGATTCATAGAGAGACCAAATAACTTTCTATCTCAGCCTTAAATCTATCCACAATGGAGCATCCACAGCTGTCTGGGGAGAGAATTTCAAAAATACTCTACCCTCAAGAAATATTTCACCTCAATCTTAAATATGCAGCCACTTATTTGGAGATTGTGTGTTCTTGTTTCTCCCGATGGGAATACACCTCTCGGTGCTTATTCTTTGAATCCTTCAGAATATTTTGTGCTTCAATAAGACCACCTCTAAATCCCTGAGAGTATAGATCCAATTTACTCTGTCTCTCTTCCCAGGAACCAGAATTAACTTTTGCTGTACCACCTCCAAAGTAAGCAAGCATGTCCATCCTTAAATATGGAAACCAAAATTGCGTACAATACTCCAGATGTGGTCTCACCAAAGCCCTATACAATTCTAGCAAGGCTTCCAACTCTCCCTACTCAGATTCCAGCATCCACAGTAATTTGCTTTTATTTTTTTCCTGCTCTCGTATTCCAATCTCCTTCCGATGAAGGACAACATATCACTCGCCTTCCTAATTGCTTGCTGTACCTGCATGCTAATTTTCTGTGTTCCTTGCATGAGTGGACCAAGTCCCTCTGAATATCAACATTTCCAAGTTTCACGCCTGTTTAAAAAATATCATGCTTTTCTATTACTACCCAATTGAATGATCTCACTTCCACAAATTATACTCTATCTGTCACTGCTTTGTCCATTCACTTAACCTGTCTATATCTCTGTGCAGCCTCTTTGTGTCCTCATCTCAGCTTACATCTCCACCAAGCTTTGTTATCGGCAATCCAAGACATAGTACTCTCTGTCCCTTTGTTGAGCCGGTGGTTTGTGGTGTCGATGGTAGCCATGAGGATCTCCACCTCTGTCTCTTTGTATAATCAGTAAGAAGTTTAACAACACCAGGTTAAAGTCCAACAGGTTTATTTGGTAGCAAAAGCCACACAAGCTTTCGAGGCTCTGAGCCCCTTCTTCAGGTGAGTGGGAATTCTGTTCACAAACAGAACTTATAAGACACAGACTCAATTTACATGAATAATGGTTGGAATGCGAATACTTACAACTAATCCAGTCTTTAAGAAACAAAACAATGGGAGTGGAGAGAGCATCAAGACAGGCTAAAAAGATGTGTATTGTCTCCAGACAAGGCAGCCAGTGAAACTCTGCAGGTCCACGCAACTGTGGGAGTTACAAATAGTGTGACATAAATTCTGATTCTAGGATCGCATGATAAAGACTCAGGAGGAAAAAAGCAGAAATATTTATGTGAAATAGTGTGACATAAACCCAATATCCCGGTTGAGGCCGTCCTTGTGTGTGCGGAACCTGGCTATCAGTTTCTGCTCCGCGACTCTGCGCTGTCGTGTGTCGCGAAGGCCGCCTTGGAGAACGCTTACCCGAATATCAGAGGCCGAATGCCCGTGACCGCTGAAGTGCTCCCCAACAGGAAGAGAACAGTCTTGCCTGGTGATTGTCGAGCGGTGTTCATTCATCCGTTGTCGCAGCGTCTGCATAGTTTCCCCAATGTACCATGCCTCGGGACATCCTTTCTTGCAGCGTATCAGGTAGACAACGTTGGCCGAGTTGCAAGAGTATGTACCGTGTACCTGGTGGATGGTGTTCTCACGTGAGATGATGGCATCTGTGTCGATGATCCGGCACGTCTTGCAGAGGTTGCTGTGGCAGGGTTGTGTGGTGTCTTGGTCACTGTTCTCCTGAAGGCTGGGTAGTTTGCTGCGGACAATGGTCTGTTTGAGGTTGTGCGGTTGTTTGAAGGCAAGAAGTGGGGGTGTGGGGATGGCCTTGGCGAGATGTTCGTCTTCATCAATGACATGTTGAAGGCTCCGGAGGAGATGCCGTAGCTTTGTATAATAACAATTATAAATAGCTGAAGCCCCAGCATTGATGTTTATGGTACTCCATACATCACAGCTTGCCAACTTGAAGACAACATGTTTATCGATACTCTTTGCTTCTTGTTTGTTAACCAACCCTTTATCCATGTTATTGCCCCCAATTCGAACAGCCCTTATCTCATGCCACAACAGAAAGACCAATGCACCTTATCAAATACCTTTTGCAAATCTAAATATATTGCACCTACTGGTTGCCCTGTATCTGTCCTAATAGTTACATCCTCAAAAATATTTAGTAAACTTGTCTAGTATGATGTCCCTTTTGTAAAAACCATGTTGACTTTGTTTGATCACACTATAATTTTCAAAGTGCATTGCTCAGGTTCTGCAATGATAGATTCCAAAATTTACCCAGCAACTAATGTCAGGCTGACTGACCTGGAGTTCCCTGGTTTTTCTCATCCTCCCTTTTGAATAACCATGTTACATGTACTAACTTGCAATCTGTTGAACCATTCTAGAATCGGGAGTTTTGGAAAATCTTAAGCAGCTTCTGTTTCTTGGTCTGGGGAGTTTACCACCGACCAGGACCAGATTATTTTTATTCTAAATTTTATCCATTCGCTTATTCAAAGTAGAAATATACCAGAAAATAAATTAAAATTATATTTCAAAATTTGAGGCAAATAAATTTCTCTTTCTATATTCTAGCTTCAACGTGCTTTGATTTCATTGCCTACTAAGAGTTAGGTTCCACTGCAGCCAGAGGTCTGGTCCAATGCTATTTTGTCTCTAAAATTGCATTTTCGTGTGCACAGTACTAACTCGCTGGTCAAACATTATATGATTTTTATGGCAGTATAATATAGCCAACAGGTTATTTAATTGCCCTTCATAGAACAATGGGTAACATATTGAGGATTGTACTGGATTTTTTTCTCAAACAAGCACTTTCATAGTAAAGAAATTCTAACAAGAAACTAAATATTATTTCATTTCTAGAGCAACAGCAGAGCTCGTGAAATTATGCAACAGCAAAAACCACCCATGAACTGTAGAGAAGCTTTTACTGCAGCAGGTGACCAGGTCTTTAGCAACCGCTATTACTCCTCAGAAACGGACAGGGCAAGATACTTGGGTAGCGATGTGGAATCCGAAATCAGGTTGGTAAATGTATCTATCAGCTATCTTAATATTGCAATTTCTCCAAAAATATGTGGGTTGGAGCCATAAATCTTTAAAGACACTCTGGGAGCCCAGTCCTGTACATCATCCTTTTCCTTCTCCCTCTACAGTCTTGCTTCCCTTCCCCCTTCTTGTCAGTCTTCCCTTCTGGCTTGCTACATGTTGAGGTATGATTCTGAAATCTTGGGTGATAATTGTGCTCATGGTTGAGAGAGGTTGGCAAAACAAATGAAGAAACTAAAATGAATAAAATTTATTTATTAGTCACAAATAAGGCTTACATTAACACTGCAATGAAGTTAGTGAGAAATTCCCCTAGTCGCCACAGTCCGGCGCCTATTCGGGTCAATGCGCCTAACCAGCACATCTTTCAGAATGTGGGAGGAAACCGCAGCACCCGGAGGAAAGCCACGCAGACACGGGGAGAACGTGCAAACTCCACACAGTGATCGAACTCGGGTCCCTGGCGCTATGAAGCAGCAGTGCTACCGTGCCGCTCATGGCTGGCTCTATAACCTGGGCGGCACGGTAGCACAGTGGTTAGCACTGCTGCTTCACAGCTCCAGGGTCCCGGGTTCGATTCCCGGCTCGGGTCACTGTCTGTGTGGAGTTTGCACATTCTCCTCGTGTCTGCGTGGGTTTCCTCCGGGTGCTCCAGTTTCCTCCCACAGTCCAAAGATGTGCGGGTTAGGTTGATTGGCCAGGTTAAAAATTGCCCCTTAGAGTCCTGGGATGTGTAGGTTAGAGGGATTAGCGGGTAAATATGTGGGGGTAGGGCCTGGGTGGGATTGTGGTCAGTGCAGACTCGATGGGCCGAATGGCCTCCTTCTGCACTGTAGGGTTTCTATGATTTCTATGATACTGGTGGAAAGTTTGTACCGCCAGTTTTTCTAAAACCTTAAGAGAATAAAGAATTCCGCAGTGCTGTTGTATAGCATATTAGCATTATAATTTATAAACTGCAGAGAGGTAAAATGTCAGCCTATCACCTCACTGAAATTTAATCTTGTGTTTGTCTATTGAACTAAATTATGCTCTTTGTATGATAAGCTGATCATGAGAATCACCAATGTTTAAATTATAACATCCTCAAGTGCTGTTTTAGTGACAAATAATAACCTTTGCATGTTTCCTGACTGTTAATGCCAATCCATTTATAATACCATCCTTTAAGAATATAGTATTGCTAAGTTGTTATAATTGTTGTTTATGAAATATGGACATTGTCTGATAGTTACTAATGTGAGGAGTTGGTGTAATTGAACATGCGATTCTAGTCTGCGGATTCACCATTAGGAACCAGCTTGCACCCTGGTCTACTATTAATATGAGTCTGCCCATGAGTTGCGTGAGTTCAAAAAAATGTTATTACTGAACATATATTAATTATCTTTTGTTTTCCAGGGGCATAAGTGCTTTGGTCAATATGTTTTTTTTTGTTTTGCAGTCAGCTGGAGATGGAAGTAAGCAATAAAATGGCCAAATTGTCACATTTTCAACAACGATTGCAGTCAATAATAGAAGAAATACGGACAAATGAGTCTCAAATGAAAATGAAACAAATGCAGAAGAGGAAAATCCAGGTCCGTAATTACAAATTTGGGGGAAAACATGCTTTCCTTTTTTTTACATAAAAAGAAAAATAACCTTTCTATCTATTTTTCTTTTTTTATGGTTCAGGAAAATATGACAAAGGTAAAAGTAGAAATTACGGATTTAGAGAATGTGGACGAGCCCCAGTCTGTGGATATTTCCACACTGGTGAGTGTCTTAACTTTTTTTGAATTGGTGCAAATCTCCTACTTCAAATAGACTTCTGAATTTTATTTTCATGTTATTTTTGATACTTGAGATTGCATGAAGATAAGTCATTCGTATCAATTTGGATGATAACTGGTTCCTTTCTAGTTGACTCTTAACTTTTTTAATGAAAACTAGGAAGAAGAAGTGCAAGATATCTGGCACAGAATTGAGTCTGGCAAGGATAAGTTGGAGCATTCAAGGAAGGATATGGATGAGCACCGAAAGATAGTGAGTGAGGCTGAACAAAAGTACAAAGAGATCAAGGAGAAGATCAATTTAATAGCTGAAGGAGCTGATCCAATCAAGGTGCAGATTGATTGTGTAAAGTTTATGAACTTATTTGTTTCAGAATTGCGTTATCCGTTTAAAAATGGCCTGCATTATTTCTTAATAGGATGACCTAAGTAAAATTGATACAGAAGTTGGAAAGTGTAAACATCATAAAAGACATTATGAAGAGAAAAGAAAAGAGCACTTGGATGGGATAGATAAACTGAGAGAGCGTCTGGAAAATAAAGAAAAAAGTTTGGAGGTACACAATTTTTTTCTTTCTGTCAATGATCATCTGTTAAAGCATCATTATAACTTCATAGTGCAGCAGAAATACTAATGTGGAAGATTCTAACTTGTATCTTATATCAGTATCCTTAATCATTTCAACAACAGTGATTATTGTTAGACAAATTATTTTACTGTTTTATTTATTGTTTGACTATCGGGGCCCTATTTTACCATTTTCATTCTAAGTGCTGGGGCAGACTTGAAACTGGGAGTGTTTCAGATCCGACTTTTAGATCCGTTCTCAGGCGCCCCCATACACACTCTGCCTGAAAAAATAGCAGCGATTCTGAATCGCGCTGCAGAAGCCTGTGGGCGGGGCTAAACGCACCCGAAACGCTGCAGAATAATTTGTCTGTCTAACAATAATCACTGTGCTTGAATGGCAGCGGGGGCCCCCCACACCGAGCGCACGCAGAGTGGCAACAGACTCTCCCTCCCTCCCCTACTGATCACACGTAGAGTGGTAGTGGACCCCCCTTCCCCCTCCCCGCCGATCTGAGTAGAGCCATCTGACCCACCTCCCTCTCCCCCCACCAATCTGAGTCAGAGAGTCATCTGACAACCCCCCCCCCCCACACACACACACACACCGATCTGAGTCAGAGAACTGCCGGGAGCTCGGAACTTACCTCCTCAGAAGTTGGAGCCCCCGCATCGGACCTTTGCGAACCATGTCTGTTTTGCACTGAATCTGGACGGGCGAACACGGTGGTAAAAGGGGAAGTGCCGGTAAGTTTGGGTGTGCAGCCCATAAAGTCAATTTAAATTAATGTCGCGCCCGCTTCACGCATGGTCCTGATCGTGGCTGTTTTCAGGCCTTGGTAAAAGGGGAACCGGTGCGAAGGAGGACGCGGATCTCGCTACTGCTTCACGCCCGACTTTACCAAGATTTTGCGCCCGAAAACGGGAGCAACTTGATGGTAAAATCGGGCCCTAGATGAATAGTTTTAATTATTTTCCTCTGAACAAAATTTCTAGATAATTTTCAGTGAAATTTTTAAGTTGTATAATTTTGGCAATTCAGTTTTCAAAAGAGTACTTGGAGATTTGATAGGAATAAAGTAATTATCATTAGCCAGTCAAGTGTTTCCCTTAGCCCACCAATCTTTCCTTGCTCTTCTCCCTCCTCCTGTGAAGATTCCCATTCCATGCTAGGGATTAGATGTGTCATGCTTTGGTTGTTGGAAATTGGGTCAGACGATGTTATAATTCACGTGTAATATTTGTCTGAGTGTTATGGTTATTTACCACAAAGCACACTGCAGCTGAATCTGACTCTGTTTTTATCAGATATTTAGATATTCAGGGTTTATTTATTTATCGTCCATCCATAATCCAAAGACTCTGGGGCACATTGTAATATATTTTCTGATGAGCTGGTGGAGATTAAAAGCTCAGACCAGGGTTTGAAACTCTCACCTTCCTGGTGTGTGTGGCTTATCTACTCATGCAAACTTGTTGTGCTTTTGGAGAAACTAATAAAATAATTTTGCAAAATATGTCATTTGAATTGAAACAATATTTTGAGACATTTGAGAAATAAAGATGCTGCCACAAACCATTCAATTTCAACAGAAGGCCTTCTTACTGCACCAAATTTATATCCTTTCAGAATACTGGCCTCCAGCTGATTGCTTGTGGCTTCTGAACCACCACGAAACAACTTAAAACATTACAACTAGCTTGAAAATGTAATTCAAATATCCTTGATTTTAATGAGCATTAATAGCTTTGTCATGCAATCGGTTTAGAATATGAGCATTTTGTATTCCCTCATGAGGTACTCAGCCAAAAAAGCAGATAAAGCTACAGCTATTAGTGCTGCATTCTGCTGTTTCAACTGTTTTGTTTAACTGTTGATATGAGCATGGGCCTTAGGGGATGATTAAAGAGATGATCTGCTAATGCAGTACCACAGCAGTCATTCCCTTACTTTAAAGTATGTTGAAATCCAGTATCCCATAAAATACATTTCTTAGTATTCTGCTTTTTCTTTTGTTTAAGCTCTTGCGTCACCTTTGCTTGGCTTCTTTGAGACTGCACTGTTTCAACAGCACTCTCTGTCCTGATTTAGTCCCAGCTCTTTCTGTTAATATTTAAAACTCATCTTCCTTATTGCAGAATTGTTATGGCGTGGATCTATCCTTTGTGCTGTTTCTGACTTTGACTCAGTAAGAGGAAAGTGGGCTAAAACCAAGAGTGAGAGCTGTCACAGGACAGACAAAACAGCCCTAGGTCAAAATGTGCTACTTCCTTAACACTGAAGCATTTAAATGGTGCTGTCCAGACTCTGCTGTTGAATGAGCAACAGCCCAGCATGGGAGGCATGGAGATGTGATTTGCAATCAATAGCCTGAGCCAGTAGTCTGGAGGGCAAGTTGCCATAGATGTTTAAAACACAGAAGGAGACCTTTCAGCTCAGCGCGTCTCTGCCAGTTCTTTGTTGCAGCAACTAATTTTGCTTTGTTTTATCTCAAAAGTCTTGAATTATTCACTGCTCCATTTATCCAGTTTTTATTTAAAAGAAGCAGTGCTTTGCCTCAGTTTATGGCAAATGATTTCATGCAACTCTGTTTCAAAAAAGAAGTTTCTCCAAAACTATTGGGCCCCCAGTCACAGACTCCCTAACCAGAGGAAATAAGTTTTCCCTATTCACTATCAAAATTCCTCATGATTTTTTAAAAATCTGTTTGATTTTCTATTGGCCATTTAAATGCCACAGCCAAGTGAATATGAGTGAATGTAATGTGCTGCTGCATTTACCATCTTTTGCAGAAATTGTTCACCTGAGAAGAAAATAAGAGTGGTTTGAACTTGTATATTAGATTGTTCCTGTTTGAGCCGACTGCACAGGGGCATAAATTTATCATTTGTATGCTCGTACATGTGGAACCAGGAATTATACTTCGCGTTGCTACCTGAAAAACATTGGCAGTTGAGATGAGATTGTCGTGCCAAGTGCCTTATTTTCCTTTCTCAGCTCTTTATGTTCTTGTTTATCCCAGGAAAATACTGCTAAAGCCATGCAAATTTATGCAGAACGATTGGCGGTCAGTCGAACTCCAAGAAGTATTGATGTGGAGATGAATCGTCTAAGAGAGAGGATCAGCACAGAACAGGAACGGCATGGGAACAGAGAGGAGATTACCAGGTATTTGTCCTGTGTGATGTGCGTAAGAAGGAATCAAAAATCCCATTGCAATTTAATATTGTATATAAGGAAATAACATTCATTTGTGGATGCCCTCTGCAGTCACAGGATGTCCCAAAGTGTGTACTGACCAACAAATTACTTCTGCGGTGTAGTCAATATTATAATTGAGGGAAACAAAGTGACCACTTTGCACACAGCAACAGTCGGAAGAGATTGAACTGATGGAGAATTTAGAACTTGAAGGGGAAAGAAAAGGAATGTTTTTTTTATTCAAAGCTTCCCTTTTAAAGTACAAGACTAATCATATCAAGATTTTGTGTTTTTATTTAATCCTTCTTTATCACATTTGTGAGGTTGCTAAACTGCTTGGCTGGTCCAGTGATGGGCATTGTTGCTGTATTGTTATTTATTCTTCCACACGTTTTATGTCATGAATATGTTGCTACTGTTTTTTCTTATCACTTTCCAAATGACCTTGTTGCATTGTTTAATGTTGCGTATTTTGACCATCTCAATATTAGAAAGCTAAAGCGTTGCACCAACATCCAGTCGCCCACCAAATTCAAAGTGTTGCTTTTCAGTCTTTATCACCCATTTTCACTCGCTACCTCATCGCATGGTGGAGTCTGAATCATTAAATGGTTTCAAAAAGGAGATAGATATATTTCTGATTTTTTTTAAAAATGGGATAAGGGGAACAGGTAGGGAGTTGGATTTGACACCAGGAAGAGATCAGCCATGATCTGATTGAATGGCAGAGCAGGATTGAAGGGCTGAATTACCTACTTCTGCTCCTAATTCCTATCTTTCTCACGAGGTATAAATTCTTGGGCAGCTATGTCAGTAATTTCAGCATAGAGTCTCAAACATCCTGGCGAAAGTTGTCTTTTGTAGTTTTAAGATGCAACGTACATCAGCATTACAATTACCATGTTGCAGGTGATTAAGCTGCAAGGTAACTTTAGCATAAAATTTAATGATATATATTTCTTTCATAGTTGTTCTGCCACCTCCCCAATCCCCCCCACTCTGTTTCATTCAATCTAAGGGCAATGCTACCCCCTTGTGATGTTGTGTCAGTTGTAATTCATTACTAGAACTCAGGCCTCGGTCAGAACGTTATGACCTGAATTTCCACTTGAGAACATAACCCAGGTTCACACTTCATTGCAATACTGAGGGATTTCTGCACGTTTGCAACTGGTGTTTTTGGATGCGGGGCTAAATCTAGACTCCATCCCCGTTCTCAGACGGGGCATAAGATCCCATGGCACAGTCTGAAGAACAATAACTTGAGTTCTTTCCAGAACCTGACCAATACTAATTTCTCAAATCAATGAGATTATCTGGTCATCATCTCATTGCTTGTTTGTCAGACCTTGCTGTGTGCAGATCAGCTGCCGTATTTCAGGCATTACAACAGTGTTTATGGATGCAAGTGCAAAAATTAATATTTTAAATACCAGTTAATATTTGATCTTGGTGGCAACCTTCTGGGAGAAGTGATTTGTTAAGGGCTGAGTATCTTTAAAGCGAAAATTATGGGCAGGTTCGACTGAATTCAGTCAGCAAGAGCCCAGGGCTCGGTTTCCTACTTGTTTGTTAGGATCTTGAGATTCAGAGTAAGTTATTGAAAACTTGCAGTGGCAAAATTTTTTTTGCAGAATATTAGTCGGCCATGAAATTCTGATCCAGAAAAAAATTGCTATAGTTAGTTACTGAAGAACCAGAACTTAAATCATCACCACCATTTCCACAATACAAAGCTGAAATTTATGTTGACAACTATTTACCAATGGATATTTTGAATCTTATGGGGCAATGTCTATTCTAATTAAGCAAAAATAATGGGCAAATTTAGTGCTTTTTTAAAATTTTAATGCAGCATATGCTGTTGCATAGATTGATTTCCCTTTCCAATCAGATCCGAGAACAAATTGTGAGTTCCAACTATTGTTCAGGTGAACCTGTGTTCTTGAAACTTCAATTTTGCTTACACTGATTCAACTTTTTGTTGCTTTTTTTTTTGAACAGGCAGTACTTTGATGTTTTGGAAACATATAAGAATGTCAAAAGCCAAATTAAGAACCTGAAGAAGTTTATGCAGCTGCTTGATAAAATAATGGAGGAAAGACACAAAGCATATAAAATATTTAGGAGGTAACTGATTCATTTAATTTGGTATCATTATTTTAAATGTCATAACTGATGTGCATTTCATTCCTCAATGAAATATCTTTTCACTTGCATTGTTCTAGTGAGGCTTACAGGGTTATCCGAGCTCTGCTCAGATATGCTGTAATTTCCTTAGTCTGAGTTGGCAGTTTTGCACAAATTCATTACTGTGGCATTGTACGCACTTATCGTCTTGGTGCACAGTGATCATCTGAGTCTTGGAAGAAACGTGAGCTCTAAAACTAGATCTTGTGTGATGCACAAAACCTGATATACCTGTTTAATATATTTACTAATCTTGGTCTACAAGCCCAGGGAGGTATAGAGTTGAATCCAGAGTCTCACCAGATCTTTACATGACTGCAGCATATTTTCTACCCATTGTATTCCATTTTTAGTGCTGGGAAATCTAGCATAAAATCTCATTTAGAAATTGTACTGAACTTTTCTTTGCCTTTTACAGAGTTTAGGTTTTCTTCACTATTGTATGCAATTATCGCTCTGATCTTCCGATCTCTGGATGCTGCTCATCGGATATACCTGGAAAACATGCTATGGGACTCCTCTGACATCTCAACTCAACGACTCCATTGGAGTTGCCTAAGAAGTTTTAACTTAGAATGGGCATTTCCCTCCTCCAAAAAAGTCTCCCAACTCTTGAGAAGAGTCGGAGAATTTGCAGGGTTCTGACTCCGTTGCTAAGATACTTACTGCTGGCATATTTGATTAAATCCATGTCTAACTCCTAGGTAACTATACAACTGACTGCACCCTCCCCCAACCCTCTGAATCCATCTTCCAGGCACCCCACATCTTTGACTCCAACCCATTCCTCCGATTGACCCTGCCCCCTTGGCCACTAGAACTTTAACTCTCCCCTCCGCCTGCACCCCCCCCCCCACACACACAATCTGAACCCTGACCACTTTACCGACTTCCCTCACTTTTACTTGTTTACTGATGCACTGAAAAGCTAATTAAATACATGTTCCAAAGCTTTTCAATGTGTTAGTAAAGGAAGACCTGCCAGAACACAGCAGCTAATGCCATTAAACGGGGGTCTGGCTCAGCTTCTACCAATGAGGCAGCACGGTGGCACAGTGGTTAACGCTGCTGCTTCACGGCACCAGGGACTTGGGTTCAGTTCTGGCCGTGATTTACAAGTTCTCCCCGTGTCTGCGTGGGTTTCGGCTGGGTGCTCTGGTTTTCTCCCACAGTCCAAAGATGTGCAGGTTAGGTGGATTGGCCATGTTAAATGCGCGGGGTTACAGGGATAGGGCAGGAGGTGGTCATGCTCATTCAGAGAGTTGATGCAAACTCGATGGGCGGAATGGCCTCCTTCTGCACTGTAGGGACACTATGGGTCAATGAGCTAGTTCTACGAGGAATGACTACAAAAACAGGCCCACTCTGCATTTGTGAAGAAGCCTGTTTTGTAAGTCTGGGCCAGAAATGTGGAGCTCCATCATTGTGTTTGTTTAAAGAGTGGTTTGGAAGATTCCGCCTTATGTTTTCATTTATTAGGTTATAACTAATGCATATATTTTGAACAATTTGTTTAGCTAGTTAACTTGAGTGAGCTACGAGGTTGCAGATTCAATTCCTACTCTAGAATTTGTGCATATAATCCAGGCTTAAACTTCGGTGCAGGCATAAGGGTTATTATCATTTGAATGATGCATTCATTTGCAGTTCTATCTGCTTGGGTAGATGCAAAAGATCCTGTGACACTAAGTTTATCCCTCAACCTATTTGCTCATTTATCGCATTCCTATTTTCACTACAGCACCTTATGTGCAAATTAGCTATTGTATTTCCATAATTTAACTGCATATTCGTTTTATATTACTTACTCAATTAAAAAAAAAAGTTGTTCTGAATAAGTTTAGAATATTATAAAACAATGAAGGATAGAACAAAAAAAGCCACCAAATTTGCTTCCATTCCAACTATGCATCCAAGATTGCTGAGGGATGTAAGGGTGGAAATTATGAAAACAGTAGTAATAGTCTTTCAATTCTTCATTGACATAAGAGTGGTGCAGAGGACAAGAAAATTGCAAACATTGCAGCTTTGTTCAAAAAAAGGGTGCAAGGATTGACCCGACAACTGCAGGCCAATTAGTTCAACCTTGATATTTGGAAAGCTTTTAGAAATGGTAATCTGGTACAAAATGATATCACTTGGGCGAGTGTGGATGAACGGACAGCCAGCAAGGACTTGTGAAAAGCAAATCGAGTTTGAAAACACATAATTGTGTTTTCTTATGAGGCAACAGAGAGGGTTGGTGACAGTGACCGCACTATGGATGTACTTACACACATGAACTGCAATGGTTCAAGAAGTCACCATCACCTTGAGGGCAATAAAAATGCTGGTCTAACCAGTGCTGTCCTGTAAAAGAATAAAAAAATAATGTTGTTGACGTGATGTACGCCAACTTCCAAACAATGAAAGGAAAATGCTGGAAATCTGGAATTAAAAACAGAAAATAGCTGACCTGATAGTAACCTCAAATCTGCATCCCTCTTGTTTACCAAGAATCTATTCACTTCCGCCTTAAATATATTCCTGATGTGGAGATGCCGGTGTTGGACTGGGGTGGACAAGATGAGAGGTCACACGACACCAGGTTATAGTCCCAATGGGTTTATTTGAAATCACAAGCTTTTGGAGCGCTGCTCCATGGCCAGGTGAAATAGGTACATTTCTCTTCACTTCACCCGATGAAGGAGCAGCACTCTGAAAACTTGTGATTTCACATAAACCTGTTGGACGATAACCTGGTGACATGTGACCTCTCATCTTAAATATATTCGAAGACTCTACTTCCACCAGCTTTTCAGGAAGTGTTCCAAAGCCTCTCAACCCTCTAAAAGAAAATATTTTGCTGCATCTTTTTTTAAAATGGGTGACCTCTTATTTTTAAACAGTAACTCCTAGTTCTAGATTCTCTCACAAGGCCAGACATCCTCTGCACATCCACCCTGTCAAGGCCCCTAAGGATATTGTATGTTTCAATCAAGTTGTCTCTCACTCTTCTAAATCAATACTAATGATCGAGATTACCAAGCTAATTCTGCAACTACTTCACTGAAGTGCAAAATTGCTTTGCTTTTGTCATGCACACGTGCAAATACTCATATGAGATGTAGAAATATGAAACAATATGACTGTGAATCATAGAATCCCTACAGTGCAGAAGGAGGCCACAAATTTTATAGTAAGAAGCCTCACAGCACCAGGTTAAAGTCCAACAGGTTTATTTGGAATCATGAGCTTTCAGAGGCTGCTCCTTCATCAGGTGAGTCCAACATTGGCTACTCCACATCACAAATATTATAGGCTCAGATTTTCAATATCTACTGTTAATTTGGGCTTGATTTTCTTTTCCCACATTCCTGTAGTAGCTCCTAAAGGTGATTGCTTGCTGGAGCTGAAAGTAAAATGGAGAAAATGACAGAATCCAGAGATAAGTGTTTTGTGATAGTATGGTGATGCCTCTTGCATAAACCCCAACATATTTATGAAACTTGCAGTTAGTTCTAGCAATCTGTTAATGTGCTCCTTAGAGGAATAATTGAAGGGCTGCATATGTTTTGTGTCTGCTGTACCATGGAAGCATCAGTAATATTATTTCCATTTTGTGCTTGAATTAAATAGGTACATTTCTCTTCGCTGCAAGTATTATTTTGATTCTATGCTTTCCCAGCGAGGTTACCATGGGAAAATGAGCTTCGATCATAAGAATGCAACACTTTCAATTGCCGTAAGTTATTTAGAACTGATTCTGTGGCTTTTTTATACAACTATAAAGGAGATAGTTCCAAAAATCCAGAGCAAAAGCAGAAATGTAGGGGCTGATTCTCCCATTCCGACTTGCTAATTTTTTGGTGGGTCGGGTTGGGAGATGCACACGTGCGCCGATTTGCAGGATTCGTGCATGCATCCCCACTGCTTTTCCCACCGCCAGAAAGCAGGCGCGGTCGGGACCATGCAGGAAACCGGCAGGAAGACCAGATAAGTGATTTTAATCTATTTGTAATGTAATTTAAATGTCATTATCGGACCCAGGACTGAATTCTCCAGGCCCGATGGCATTTCCCACCCTGCCAGGAGTACTTCACTCCGGCAGGGTTTAGAGTAGCTCCCCACTTTTGGGGAACTAACTGGAGACCCCGCTAGAGTGAGGGGGGGGGGGGCAATCGGGGTGGCCCCCGGGGTCGGGCAGGGGGGGTGGTGCCCCCTTGGCATGGGCACCCTGGCACTGCCCATGAGGCAAAGTGCCAGGGTGCCCAGGGCACACCTTGGCACTGTCCATCAGGCAGTGCCAAGGGAGTGGGGCCTGGGGACAGTGCCAAGGGGGTGGGGCGAGCTGGGGACAGGGCCTAGGGGGAGATCGATGGGGGTGGGAGCAGTCAGCCTGCTTGGGGGGGGTCGGCACTGCGGGTGGAGGGGGTAGAATTAGTGGAAAAGGGCTGGAGATCAAGACTTGGCTGGTCCTGGGAATGGTTGGGGGGTCAGCGATTGGGCCGCGGAGAAGGGAGGGGAAAACCAGCGTTGCAGGGATCGCAGGGCTGGCCAGCGATCGGGAGGCCATCTGTGTGGGGCCACTGCACATGCGCCAATCTCGCCACTGACAGATGGGCACATGAGCAGTAGCCCGCTCCGCGTGCTGATTTCAATCTCTCCAGCAGGGTAGGCCCGCTCCCTAGTTTTAATGATATTCACACTGGTGGCCTCTGCAGCGCACAGAGTGAGGGAATTCTTCTCTGAACTCCCACTGAAAATACCATCACAAATTACTCTAGTTTTCACCCGAATTCGACACCTAGAATTTTTTTGGGAGAATTCTGGCCATAATCTAGGCTGACAATTCAGTACAGTACTGAGGCTGTGCTGCAGGTGCTTGAAAAAATGTTCCATGGCACTGAAAAGTGTAGGGGCCCTTTTTCTGTGCTGGCCAATATTGATCCCTCAGTCAACAACTCCAAGACAGGCGATCTATTCACTTTATCCCACTGCAGCTTGTGGGACCCTGTGTGCAAATTGCTTGCATATTAAAACAGTGACTACACTTTAAAATGCTTCATTGGCTGTGAAGGGCTTTGAAGCATCCTAAGAATGTGCAAGGTCTGACCTGCCTTCACTATTCTTCCCACCGTTGAAGATTGTATGCAATTTTGGTCTCCTAACCCAGGAAAGGATATACCAGCTATGGAGGGGAGTGTAGTGAAGGTTTCATCAGATTGATTCCTGTGATGGCAGGATTGTCGTACAAGGAGAGATTGGATTGAATTCTTAGACAGTCCCTCGGAGTAGAGGATGACTTGCTTCCACACTAAAAATGAGTTCTCAGGTGGCTGGCGAGTCCAATGCCTGACCTTCTCTCAGGTGGGGCACATGTTGGTTGGAGGAGTGGGTGGGATGCTCGGGGTTGCCATGTACTCCTTTCACTGTTGATGCTTGACTTCAGCTTGCTCTCAGCAATTAAAATCTGTGTTCAGCTCCTTCCTGGAAGCTTTTCTTCTACTTCGAATAGTCTTGAGCCAGGGATTCCCAGTTGTCTCTAAGGATGTCGCACTTTATTGACTAGGCCTATAGTCACTGGAATTTAGAAGAATAAGAGAGGATCTTATTTAAAGATATAGAATTCAGACAGGAGTGAGCAGACTGGATACAAGGATGTTATTTATTTTTGCTGGGGGTGGGGTATGGCTAGAACAAGTGGTCACAGTATTAGGATATGGAGTAGGGCATTTAGGACTGAGATGAGGAGAAACTTATTCACTCAACTCACATTTAAAAAGGAAGTAGATAGATTTCTGGACTGTAAAGGTGTCAGGGAGGAGATTGCAGGAGTGTGGGGTTGAGATAGAGGATCAGCCATGATCATTTTGATTGCCGGAGCAGGCTCGAAGGTCTACTCCTATTTTCTAAGTTTTTTTTAAAATGCAGTGGCACTGTTAATAAAAGTGAAGTAACTGTGTCAGGAACAGTGCCAAGGGGGTGGGGCTCTGCAGGGTGAGGGTTGGTATACAGGAGAGGAGAGCTCTGTAGGGGGAGGTATGCAAGGGTGGGGGCTGATTGACAAGCAGGGCGATCGGCAGACTGGGGAAGACCAGCAAAGAGGGAGGGGAGCGTGCAGGGTAGGGCTACGGAGGTGGTTGGCTGTGGAGGGGGTCGTGACAGGGGACTAATCGGGTGGATCCCGATGCTGGTGCCCCATGTTGCCATATGGGTGGGAAAGAAGATCACCTAATGCACTGGGAGATAGGGGCACTTGTGCAATGGCACCCGAGCACTCTGCAGCCGGCTCTCCTTCCTTGCACCCCCTCCTCCCCGACTGCCAAAACAGTTGAGTATGGGGGGAGATTGTAGTGCCAAACTCACTCCGATTTTCAGACTTTTTTGACAGTTACAGTTTTTTTCTAAACTCTCTTATAGCGCTCAGTCTTTAATTACATATTGGCCTTCACCCAAAGGAAAGTGTGGAAGCTACAGTTGGAGCTGGCTACTAAATATGCTGTGCACTAGTGTGTTCCAGTCTTCACACAGTCAATATAATTTATTTTCAAAAAATTGCAGGCTAGCTTTTGTCCTCTGGTTCCTGTAGTTATGAAATTAGTTCCTCGAGTTCCGTAAACCATGTAATTGAGTATTAAAATAAATCGTTACATAGTTTTTGACTAATTTTACCCTGGCCATAGCTATAAGGTTGGGAAGAGAGACCAGAGGGCATGCCTGCTTGTGCTTTAAACCAGAATTCTCCAGCTGTTCACACCGGCAGGATTCTCTGCTCCCACTGGTGGCGCATCCCCTGCCACGGGTTTCCCTGTGGCTTGGGGTGGCTTCCCTTGGAAGTCCCATTGACAGCGGCAGGATCAGAGAATCCCGTCACCAGCAAACAGCATGTTGCCTGCTGCCACTGAGAGGCCAGAGAATCTCACCCATGGTGTTACATTATGTTTAAAAGGGATGGGCTTTAGTCAGTAGAGGGCACCAAAGCAACGCTGGATACTGCATTTAAACTGACACATTTTAAAAATGTTATTCTGGAAGTTTTTGCTTGCTATGAATTATTTGAGGATTAATAAAATAAACTTATGATTTAACCTGGCATTAAGACATTGTTAAGTGGGCGGTGTGACAAATGTTTGTTGCATCCTATTCTGTTACAACTATGAAATTAATTTCCTTTTGTTTGAATTTCAGCTAGGAAATACACTTGAAATTTTGAAAAGAAATTGCCTATTGATCGGAATTAATTTGTTCGCTGTCTTGGACAGCTTTCATCTGCATATAGCAGATTTCCTAATTGTTTGATTGCCATGGCTATTGACTGGTTTTATACCAGAGAAAAATTCCAAACACCCATCATTTTGGGTCTGAACTCGTGAAATGATTCATCAGACATGAGGTCATTGCTTTCCACCTTGGACTGACAGAACAATGTTTACTTTAGAGACTAATGGGTGTCAGGTCCTATAGTTACATTTGACAATTATTAAATCTGATGGTTCTAACTTTAACACTATGGGAATTATATAGATGTTTAGGAAATTTTAGTCATAGGAAGCCTCAATTGAGACAAAGTATGGGTCAGGTGGCTGATGGTGCAAAGTGCTTAATGCAATATAGTGCAAATGTAAATAGATCCTCAAACACTTTTGCTTTTAAGCCCTTTTGTCGGGAAGTTGACAAAACTCAAAAGGAAGAACGAAAAGTAGTAAACTAAAAATAATGAAGAATGTTGGGCAGGAGAAAATGCATTTTCTTGAAAGGGAATACTTGCTTAACTGCAGGCTATTTCAATTTACTGAGCAGCAACGCCCGCTGGTCACCTGCTAACATTCTGCATATTTAAATACTTACAGCAATGAGAAAAATGACCATTGAAAAGCCACATCACAATGTCTATTTTTTTTCAGTTGTTCGCGAAGATGTTCATTTTGCAACAGTCCTGCAGAACTTTGGAAAAAAAATAGATCCTTTTAATTGAACAGGGATGCTTGAGATGCTAAGCAAATTGAAGTTTCTTTTATATGGGAATGTTATCTTTAGGCCAGTTTTTTTCCCAACAAGGGTTATGTTGCTTGGCATCCATTTTGCTCAAGATTTGAGCTGCTTGCAAGAGTTCCTTATTTAATTGTTTTTTATCCTTCTATTATTTTTGCTGAACTTATTTGTGTTTCATCCTCTTGAAAATCTCTTGATTTATTAAAGGTTCAACCTGGAGAGGGAGACAAGGCAGCACTCAGTGATATGCGATCGCTTTCTGGTGGTGAACGTTCATTCTCAACTGTGTGTTTCATCCTTTCGCTGTGGGACACCATGGAATCTCCTTTCCGTTGTCTAGATGAGTTTGATGTTTACATGGTATGCTTATGTTTGGGCTCAGCTAATCTTTCGCGCACTAATATTTATCACAACTTGTCATTTTTAACTTTGTCAGCCTAGTTCTGGAGCATGAAAGTACTGGAGTTTTTTTTATTTCTAATATGCCACCTAACCAATGGAGTGTTCCAGGCCTTCTGGCTAAATAGGTGGTATGCTGACAGGTTTTAGATTTGTTTTAAAAAGCTGATTGCATTCTCTTGTACTTCAGTAGTGAGTATAAAACCACTGGGGTAAAGATTGTATCATGTTCAGCCTTTAATATTCTGTATTATTATTAAATCTCCTAATTGTGGAATTGTCCATAGCTTAGCAATGTTTTTTATAAGAGAAAAATGACTGCTTGATGAAATTAGTTCAATATCCATAATATAAACCTGCAACTAGTATTATATTCTACATGGATAATAGATCATTAGTCGGAATATTAGAAAGGACTGATTTTCTTTGGACCCCGTGTGATCTTCCATTTTTACAGCTGTAAGTGCCTGTACGACCAAATCTCCTTGTGTTTGCTTAAATATCAAGTTGCACAATTCTACAGATCAGTTGGTTAATTTATTGCGGATTTATGATCCAGTTTGGGGTGTTTAGTTGCCTTACTGGCAATTGATCGTGCACACAAGCAATTCAACAAGAGAGTGTCAGGAATGAATCCAGCTGAGACTGACAGTTCCTGCTTGGTCAATTCTTGTTGAGCCACTTTATTGAGACTTATGGAAAGAATGCAAGATGGTTGGTAAACCTTACATTCTGAGTCTGAGACATGTTTCTTTTGTCTGAAATGCAAAAGTTTAAAATACTGCCTTCACAGTAATTTGAACTATGTCTTGACTAATTGTCAAAATTGTCTTCACTAATCATAATTTGCCCTATGATATTCTGGATGAAATATAACAAATCATTATCCAGAAAATGGCCCCAGCCCCTTAGCAAAGAAACTTGAATCAGCTGGGCCTATGAGGGAAGAAAATGTGCACACCAAGCACAGTCCAAATAAGGATTGTAACTTGTGAACAGGTGATTAGTCTGTCAACTGATCCTCTCCCTTGTCACTCAACACTGTACAGACTGCTCCAGGAATTGTGGAGTGAAATACGTCTCTTCACCTGAAGTCCTGCAGCCCTGGGAATATTGCTCTGCAGACCAAGTTGGGTCACATTTACACCTTGTTAGTTAAGTATTTCTCTGGAGAGGAGGTGAAAGTGACTGACAGAGTTTTGACAACAGCCAACAAAATCTTCAATCAAATCCATGATTTGCCTCCTTAACGTTGTTTGTTCTATTGTATGTAGGAGAAGCACTTATTTGATAGAAGTGTGAGTTATGTTCTTGGTTTAAGATTAAATGCCACAGAGTTGAGAAAGGTCTCGGTGAAAACAATCCGCTTGGTGGTTTGGTTCTTCAAAGTCAACCTAAACTGTATGGCTGTAAAATATAACTATCTGCCATCTGTTGCAACACCTTGTGCATGATGGGTGCAGTATTTTTAATTTAATACCAAACAAATAACTAGTTCTAAAATTCAGTGAAGAAGTATACATCTACGGTTAGTTACACGAGTTCTAGCTACAATGTTTAGAAAGACAGACTTCTGACTTTTTAAACCAATTGACAAATCTACCATATCCATGATGTGAGGGTTCCTTGATTTTTAGCTATAGTTACTGTAGATGCATGCAAATGAGATACTTTCATTCAGTCTTCAGGCAAGTCTGACAATTGATTACTTTTAACCATAGAGATAAAATTAAAGGGATAATTTATAATACAATATATAGTTGTGTTTATTTTATATTGTATTTGATTTGTAAGCTGTACATTCCTTTAACAAAGCTTACTTTAGTTATTCATTTGAGAATTTGTTTCTACATATGAATGGACTCCACTATTTCACAGCTTTCCTGTTAAGTTACTTGCTCTTATGAATTTGTTGCCGTATTAAACGGCTAAATATGGAGCTAAATGTTGTTTTTGTGAACCTATTTTATATCAGTATTTATATTCCCGTTCAATTGTAGGATATGGTTAATCGTAGGATTTCTATGGACATGATGTTAAAGGTGGCTAATTCCCAGCGTTACCGTCAGTTCATCTTCCTTACTCCACAGAACATGAGGTATGTACTCTATTCTTTTCTTGTATGAACTTTACATGTTTCCATGTAAACTTTACATGTTTCCATGTAAAGTGGATATGTATATTAAAAGTAGTCATTTGATTATATTTTACTGTAACTTAGACCCTCGAGTTTGGTCCATCATTCAATGAGATCAGAATAATCCATGATTTACCTCCATATCTCCTTGTCCCTCGTTATCTTAGGATAACAAAAATCTCAGATTTAAAATTTTCAATTGATCCTGTATCAATTATGGTTTGTGGGAGAGGGTTCCAAATTTTTACACCCTTCAGCTGTAGAAATATTTCTCTTGGAAGATCTGGCTCTAACTTTTAGACTATGTCCCAGAGTCCTAGACTCCACACTCAGTGGAAATCATTCTTCTCTATCAACTATCTATTCCCTGTAATATGTGAAAACTTCGATCAAATTTTTAACTTCTAAATTCCAGGGAATACAGCCCTTGTTTATGTAATTGTTGCTTGTAACTTAATCCTTGGAATCCAGACATAATTCTTATAAATCTATGCTACACTCTCTCCAAGTCCAATATATCCTTTCTTAGGGAGTGGTTGCAGCGATGCTCCAGGGTGTGGGATAACCAGCGATCTGTATAGCTGAAACCTGACTTCTGCCCACTTGTACACTATAAAGGCCAGCTTTCCATTTGTTTTGTTACTTATTTTCATGACCTGTGTATCTGGACTCCCTGGTGTCTTTGAGCCACCATTCCTTCACCATTTAGGAAGTACCCTGTTCTATCTTTTTTAGGTGCAAAGTGGATGACCTCATATTTGCCCTTGTTCTACATGTTTTTCCATTCACTTAAGCTATTTATATGTCTCTGTAATTTTATACTTCCATCTACGTTACTGTCTACCTTTCTGTTATTAGCAGATTGGATATGTGACCTCCTATCCCACCATCCAAGTCATTAATAAATATTGTAACCCCAACGTAGACTCTTGTGAGACACTAGTCAATTCAAGTACCTCCCCATTAGTCCTACTCTCTCAGGCTACTCAGCCAATCTCCTTGCCAGGTCTATAATCTGCTATCACTTCTGCTTTTATATTTTTCTATTTCCACCAGCATTAATATACTATTTAAGTTGAAACTGCTGCTGGATCATCAACTGTGGAAAAGATATAGAGGAATAAATTTGTAAAGAAATTAGAGGGGTGAAAAAACTGTAGAGTAGTTATAATAGAGTAATAGAGGTATACAGCACAGAAAAAGACCCTTCGGCCCAGCGTGTCTGAGCCAGTCAAAGACAAGCCACCTAACGATTCTAATCCCATTTTCCAGCACTTGGCCCAGAGCCTTGTACAACTTTAATTATCCGAATAAAGCTATTTATTGTTTAGCATTCCTAATACGTTCTTTAAAACAGGTGTGCTAAATTAAAACATGCTAAACAGAAACCACTTCCCTAAAGCAAAGCTTGTAAAAATGGTGCGTTACATTCCTGACCTGATCTTTTTACGTTAAAAATCTATTGGCTGCCTTGAACCTAACTGGCCCAAAAAATCTCTTTTCACTTGCTGCTTAACTAATTTGCTATTGTTACTAACTTGCTATTCCGAGAGAGGGCTTGCAAGAGGATCAGGAAAGGGAAACTGCGCATGGCAGGTTTTTAGTGGCGTGGCAACCTGGGGGAATTGAATGGCGTGGGAGAGGGAAGCAACAAGCCTGAGGTTCAGGGGAGGGAGGTGGTGTGCGGTAAGGTTGGGAGAAGGAAGTAGCAAGTGGGACATGGCAGGGTGAGGGTCAGAAGAGTGAGGGAGAGGCTTGGGAGGTGGAAGCATCAAGGGAGAGGATCATAAGGAGCAGTGAGGGGGAGGTTCGGAAGAGGGAAGCAGTGAGAGGGGAGGGTCAAGAGAGGTCGGCAGTGAGGGGCACCATCACGAGGGGGAAGCAGCGAGTGGCAGGGTCTGAAGAGGGACGCGGCAAGGGCAGGGTTGGGAGAGGGAGGAGGCAAATACTATTGTGTCGGGAAGCGACTAGTGAAGTATTGAGAGAGGGAGGTGATGAGCAGGATGCAGTGATTGGCAAGTGGTGAAGGGATAGAAAACATGGGATTAATTGTGGGAGAAGAAAGCAGTGGGCGGGAGAGTGGGAGAGGGAAATGGCAATATTATAAAGCGGAAGTTGACCCCCCCCCCCCCCCCACCTCTCTGAGAACTAACACCGAAACACCCAAAGAGGAGTACCTCGCCTTATAATCTGTAAAAAGTGTGTAACGTGGTGTGACCTGCCTTTCAGCAAGTTCTAGTGGTTAAATACAAGATAAATCCCTGACACAAACTCTAAAATCAACACTTTATTTATTTATCTAACTAACAGTGAAAAAATTTACTAAACTTATTAACAAGCCTTCTAACTATCGACTATTCCCAAATAAAATAAGATTCTAATGGTATGCTGTACCGGTAAATACAATTTCCACTCATTAACAAAAATAGAATTTAGTCACTCTCTAAATTACAACCAGGTTTTGTGTCTTCCGGAATATTCTGGGCCTTCTCTGTTGATTCTTCTGTCCGGAACTTCTTTCTTCTTTGGTACCTTTGCTATCGAGATGGTGCTTTCTCTAAAACATAGATGAAGCTATGAGAGCCAGCGATTCTTTCTCTCCAGAGAGAATTGAGAGCTGTTATCTCCGGGAGGTGGCAGTTGCTCTCTCCTTTTTGTTCCACTGCCCCCTTCTTTATACCTGTGATGACATATCAATATTTCCCACAATAGGATTGGTCCTAGGTTGTCAAAACCATCAGATTTAAATTTAATAGGTTCTTGGTATCTAAGTGCCTGATTCAAATTGGCTAAATTCAAAAGCCTGTTGTCTTGGTAAAAACTGCTGCTTGGCCTTTCAATACAAATGTTTCAGTTTGGGGCTCTCTATGTACTTGTATTTTTTTTAATTCTAAGCGCAGAAAAAGCACCACCTTTTAAAGGGACCATGCAATGCTTTTTCCCGAGCATTTTACAAACACCAATCTACAATTACTCCACCCAACTTCGCAACAGCAAATGAGATTTAGCAAGGAAGTTCGAATAGGCAGAGACTGAAGTAGCTAAGCATGCTTAGTAACCGTGCTAAAACAAAAAGGAAGGTTGCACTATTCACATACGCTCTGCTATTTAAATGCTAAATTGAAAACGCGCTGCGAGAATGCAGTTTAAGTGAGGATATTAATGATGGAGGAAGAGATCCCAAAGTGCGTTCAGAAGAATTTTCTAGATTAGTATGTTTCCAGTCCAACAATGAAGGAGTTGCGCTCTGAAAGCTCATGATACCAAATAAACCTGTTGGACTTTATTCTGGTGTTGTGAGACTTCTTACTGAACAATGAAAGAGGCATTGTATATACCAATGATAAGGAAGGACTGTAGGAAAAGAGATAATCAACCATGGATATCTAAGGAAATAAAGGAGGATATCAAATTGAAAGAAAATGCATACAAAGTGGCAAAGGTTAGTGGGAACCTGGAGGATTGGGAAATCTTTAAAGGTCAGCAGAAAGCCACGAAGAAAGCTATAAAGAAAAGTAAGATGGATTATGAGAGTAAACTAGCTCAGAATATAAAAACAGATAGCAAAAGTTTCTCCAAATATATAAAACGAAAAAGCGTGGCTGAAGTAAACACTGGTCCTTTAGAGGATGAGAAGGGGGATGTAATAACTGGAAATGAGAAAATGGCTGAGGCATTGAACGGGTATTTTGTGTCAGTCTTCACAGTGGAAGATACAAATAACATGCCAAAAATTGATGACAGGAAGGCTATGGCAGGTGAGGACCGAGAAACTATCATTATCACAAAAGAGGTAGTGTTGGGCAAGTTAATGGGGCTAAAGGTAGACAAGTCTCCTGGTCCTGATGGAATGCATCCCAGGGTACTAAAAGAGATGGTGGGAGAAATAGCAAATGCACTAGTGGTAATTTACCAAAATTCGCTGGACTCTGGGGTGGTTCCCGCAAATTGGAAAACAGCAAATGTGACGCCATTGTTTAAAAAAGGAGGTAGACAAAAGGCGGGTAACTATAGGCCGGTTAGCTTAACTTCTGTAGTAGGGAAAATGCTTGAATCTATCATCAAGGAAGAAATAGCAAGATATTTGGATATAAATTATCCCATTGGTAAGATGCAGCATGGGTTCATGAAGGGAAGGTCATGTTTGACTAATTTGGTGGAATTCTTTGAGAACATTACATGTGCAGTGGACAATGGGGAACCTGTGGATGTGGTGTATCTGGATTTCCAGAAGGCATTTGACAAGGTGCCGCACCAAAGACTGCAACACAAGCTAAAGATGCATGGTGTTACGGGTAATGTATTAGCATGGATAGAGGATTGGTTAACTAACAGAAAGCAAAGAGTGGGGGTAGTTGGGTGTTTTTCTGATTGGCGATCAGTGACTAGTGGTGTGTCTCAGGGATCAGTGTTGAGACTGCAATTGTTTACGATTTGCATAGATGATTTGGAGTTGGGGACCAAGTGTCGTGTGTCAAAATTCGCAGATGACACTAAGATGAGTGGCAGAGCAAAGTGTGCGGAGGACGCTAAAAGTCTGCAAAGGGATATAGATAGTCCAAGTGAGTGGGTGAGGGTCTGGCAGATGGAGTACAATGTTGGTAAATGTGAGATCATCCATTTTGGTAGGAATAACAGCAAAATGGATTATTATTTAAATGCTAAAAAATTGCAGCATGCTGCTGTGCAGAGGAACCTGGGTGTCCTTGTGCAGGAATCTCAAGGAGTTGGTTTGCAGGTGCAGCAGGTAATTAAGAAGGCAAATGGAATTTTTGTCCTTTATTGCTAGAGGGATGGAGTTTAAAAACAGCGAGATTATGCTGCAGCTGTATAAGGTGCTGGTGAGGCCACACATAGGGCCTGATTTTACCATTTTGAGTCTGAGTGCCGAATCTGGGCGTCAAATAGATCCGAGCCTGGAATCCTCTTTCCAGCGCGTCCATATGCTTTTTGCCGGCTCCGGTCCGATTCGCGCTGTGGGCGAGGCTTAGCACTGTCGGACCGATCGGAGCTCTGAACTGCACATGCGCAGTTTGAAAAAAATCTGAAGCAGCGCGCTCGGGCGCGAAAGAAAAAAGCAGAGGGGACGGCTCTCTGACACAGACCATCGGGTGGGTTTGGGGTGGGGGGGTGACCGATCATCCCCGGGGGGGGGGGGTTGGTGGGTGGTGGTGGGGGGGGGGGGGGGGGGTGTGGGGGGTGTGACCGACCATCCCCTGGGGGGGGCGGCGGGGCAGGGGGTTCCGTTGCCACTCTGCGGAACGCTGAGCTGAATAATGACAGTCGTGGTGTTTGAAGTATGCGGCCACTCCGGAGAGGAGGGATTTGTTCCTCCGGTGGGGAGGAGGGATCGGCCACAGAGTGGCAGTGGAACCCCCTGCCCCCTCGCTCCCCACCGATTGGCCGCAGAGTGGCAGCAGCCCCCCCCACCCCCAAGGGGATGATCAGTCACGCCCCCTCTCCTCCTCCCAACCCCCCCACCCCCAGAGGAGGAGCTGGGTCCGAGAGCCGTTGCAGTCTCTGACCCCGCTCTTCGGAGGCTGCAGCGGCGACTTCGGATTTTTATTCAGCAGGTTGATTAGAGCGCGGATCCGCATCGGACCAGAAGACGGTAAAGTGGGATTTGACGGTAGAGTTGGGCGCGCGGTTCATTAAGTTGATTTAAATGCATGCTAATGCATTTAAATCGTCGGGCCGCCTGATTCGGACATGGGCTGGACCCTCGCCCGAATCGGGTGTCGGTAAAGCCGCGATCTGCTCTGAATCGGGTGCAGATCGCAGTATAGGCCCGACGCCCAACTTTACCGCGATTTCGCGCCCGAAAACGGGCGCAAAGTTTTGGTAAAATCGGGCCCATAGAGTACTGTGTACAGTTTTGGTCTCCTTACTTGAGAAAAGATATACTGGCACTGGAGGGGCTGCAGAGGAGATTCACTAGGTTGATTCCAGAGTTGAGAGGGTTGGTTTATGAGGAGAGACTGAGTAGATTGGGACTATACTCATTGGAATTCAGAAGAATGAGGGGAGATCTTATAGAAACATATAAGATTATGAAGGGAATAGATAAGATAGAAGCAGGGAAGTTGTTTCCACTGGCAGGTGAAACTAGAACTAAGGGGCATGGCCTCAAAATAAGGGGAAGCAGATTTAGGACTGAGTTGAGGAGGAACTTCTTCACACACAGGGTTGTGAATCTGTGGAATTCCTTGCCTAGTGAAGCAGTTGAGGCTACCTCATTGAATGTTTTTAAGGCAAGGATAGATAAAGTTTTGAACAGTAAAGGAATTAAGGGTTATGGTGAGCAGGCGGGTAAGTGGAGCAGAGTCCACTAAAAGATCAGCCATGATCTTATTGAATGGTGGAGCCGGCTCAAGGGGCCAGATGGCCTATTCCTGCTCCTAGTTCTTATGTTCTTATTGCTGAGTCTGGTTCTGGGGAATGAGGTGGATCACGGGTCAATAGGGGAACATTTGGTGGATATTGATCGTTTCAGTAGGAGAAACTAGGAACAGTGACACAAAATAAAGGATAACATTTTTATGGGGCTGCCAAGAAATGAGGGACCTGGGAGTATATGAGTAGAAATTACTAAAGATGGCAGGGTTGATTAAGAAATGGTTCAAATCACACAAGGTTCTCTACTTCATACAGACCTAGGGCAGGATTTTCCGGCCGCATTCATCCCAAGACCAAAAGATTCCACCTGTGGTCAATGGATCTTTGCATGGTCTGCATCCCGCCCGCCACAATTCCCGTGGCAGGCAGGATGGGAAAATTCCCCCCATCGAGTACTAAAGCAAAAGAAGTTCTGGTGAATGTTTAAAAAACACTGATTTGGCCTCAGTTGGAATATTGTGTCGAATTCTAGACACCATACTTCAGAAAGCATTTGTGAAGACATTGGAAGGTGCAGTGGTTCCAGGGATGAGAGACTTCAGTTATGTGATAGATTGGAGAAGCTGGGGTTCTCCTTAGAGAAGACAAGATTGAGAGGAGATTTGGCAGAAATGTTCAAAATCACCAGAGATCTGGACAGAGCTTAGAGGAATTGTTCCCATTGTTGGAAAAGTTAAGAACCTGAGGACAAAATTTTAAGATGGACCATGGATTACAACAAGAAAGGCTTTTTTATACAGCGAGTGGTTAGAATTTAGAATGCATTGCCTGAGATTGTGGTAAAGGTATGTTCAATCATGGCTTTCAAAAGGGAATTGGATAATTATCTGAAGAGAAAGGAATTGCAGGGCAATGGGGAAAAGGTGGGTACGTGGGACAAAGTGAGTTGCTTTTGCAGGGAGCTGGCGCAGTCACAACAGGCTGAATGGCCAACTGTGTTTAACGCATTCTGTTTGCGATTCAGAAGATCAGGGATAACAACTTGTGTTACAAATAATTTGGCTGTTAAAATATGAAATGAAGTGGACACAAAAACAACTTTCCCCTGCTGGTGTCCACTGAATTTGCTGTTCTTTATTGGTATTAATTTCCAGTTTTGAATGTGTTTTAAATTACAATTATTGATCAAATCATTGATTAGTCTGTTTGCATCACTCGCCTCCATTTCTGCTGATTCAAGAACCATGATATTGTTCAGTGACTGCTCGTAAGTGTCCTGACGTGACTTTGAATACATACATATATATTATATATATATATATATATATATATATATATACATGTTCTAAATTAAGTACAACCATTGTAAATTTTAGTTTGTTGGAATGTAAAAATTGACTTTGTCACACGGTTGTTACAGGTCAGGCATGAGTATCCAAACAACCAACTGAGTCATACTACACTTTGCATTCTTGAGTTGTGAAGAGGTCTGAAACAATTGCAACTTTTTCAAGCTCTAGCTGTAAAATTTGCAGACAGATATGAAAATGGCCAAAATTGTTGACACAAACTCCATTCAACTGAAAATCAACACTTCATTAAACTACCTGAATGCTGAACTGGTTGTCCAATTTATTGATCTCCCTTCTTCAGTTTGCAAAGCCAGCTGTAAGCTTTGCTGCATTCTTGCAGACATTGAAGATGGAATCACTTTGAGTTTGAAACTCTTCTGGAAAAGCAATCTTTGATTTCATTTCCACATGAAATGTTTCTCATGGCTTTATTGATACAAATCAAGTTCTACTCTATTGGGCCAAACATTGGCAATTGGGACTAGCTGGGAGGGCACCATGGTCCGCACAGACCGGTTGGGCCAAAGGGCCTGTTTCCATGCTGTATTGCTTTGTGACTCTTAAGTTCTTTGTCACTGCACCAATAGATAATGCCTTAACATTTGGCATGAGTGGCCCTAACCTAACCTCCCCATGTCTGTGCGCAATAATGTGGAAATAAACATTGTTCCTTTGTACATTAATTACTAACAATTGGTTGAACAGTTGATAAGCTCTATCAGCTTCAACAAAGGAGGAATGTGGAAAAGAGGGTGGTTATATGCCATGTGGGCTTGCTTCCACTCAAATTTCTTTTGATTACAATAGCTGTATATCCTCATCCTCAAATTTTGACCTTTTTCATTATTGAGCATCTTTTGCCAAGTCAGAACTCTTCTGTACTTGTCATTGTCTGAAGTTCTTAGTAATTTATTGTACTATCATTGTAGATCTGTAATTTCCCAAGCTTCTGGAGAAAACACAGTTTAAATTCGTTTCTTCTAATATTTCATAGAGAAGTTACTTGTCAGCCAAGCTGCCATACAAAATCATTCCTCATAAAATGACAAAAACGGATTATATGGAAATAGTGTGTATGCTTAGTGCACACATCAAGTCATTACAGTTTTATCAAACCCTTGATTAAGACTTTGTATTCATCTCTCCATATTTCCATATGCCTGAATTTTTCTAATATGACATTTTGTATAGTGCCTGAAGGGGAAGAAAAATCATTGGGACTCTGTCATTGCTATTCTAAAAGAAATTTAAGCCTGAGCAAGAGAATTTTTAAATTGGGTCACCCAAAAACAGTGCAAATCTATGAGGACAGAGTTGATGAGCGAATTGGACTTGGTGTAGAATCGGGTGACAGCAACAAAGTAGTGGATGAGATTAAGTTTGTGGAGGATGGGAAGTCATCCAGACGGGCATTTATGATGAAGTCTGAAGATAACAACAGTAGCATTAGTTAAAGGAAACATTTCTTTATAGTTGCTGGAGTGCTGTTTCATTAACTATGCATATTTTTAAAATGTTTTCTTTCAGTTCTTTGCCGTCCAGTCGCCTAATTAGAATCCTTCGTATGCATGACCCTGAAAGAGGACAGACCACATTACCTTTCCGTTCACGAGATCAAGCTGAAGACTCAGATGATTAAATAGCTATTGACATACCTTATAAATATTGTTCAGTTTTTATGTGAATGAACATTTATTTAAAAGAAGCATTGATACGTGCTTGTTCTTTTAATAATGAAGTAGTATATTTTGAAAGTGGAAATAAATTACCAGAATGGTTTTCATGTTGAAATATGTCCATGCCTCAGTTTGTTTCATATATTAGCCCAATTTTATTTTATCTGTTCTGAGTTCTGTTTGTAGCACCTTTTAATTTATAATGATGACCTGTGTATTAATCCATGATATTCATAAAAGCCATTACAAATGCATAGGTACTGCACCAAATACACTTTTACCAGCATTTTTTTACATTGCCTGCATGAAGGGAAAGGCTTAGTGAGCTTTATTATCTTTTGTCTAAACAGATAAACTAATGTTTTCATGGTCAAGCTTCTGGAAAATATAATAATTGTAAGTTTCAACCCTTCACTATGAAATGTACAATAAAAGATAATTGTCATTTTTAAAGTTTTATCCTCTGTGTATTGATTGCAAAATATAAAATATAATAAGCTAAAAGTTTGAAATTACTGATGAATAAATGATCTTTTAAAGTGATTTCTAATTTCCTATACGTCAAAATATGTTCAGAAGAGAAGTGTTCACACTTCAACTCTTCCTTGGATTTAGGTTTTATCCCAACAGTGTGAAAGGAGATTTTGTGCAAAAGTTGTCCTTGATGGGGGATTGTAAATATTACATCTCTGTTAAAAGAGGGACAAGGCAGTCTAACGTAATTGCGAAGGAAACTTGCAGAGTTAGTAATCTGGGACAAAATAAATTGGCATTTGGAAACATAAGCTAATAAAAGAAAATCAGCACAGATTTGTTAATGGCACATCATGTTTGATTAAGTTGATAAATTCTTTGAAATGATGGAAAAGATTGATGAGGGTAATGCGCTTGATATTTTAAAAAGCATTTTGAAACTGCCACATAATGTACTTGTTATCAAAATTAAAGCCCATGGGATTGAAGAATTAGTGGCAGCATGTATACAAAATTGGTTAAGGGATGGAAAACAGAGCAGTGCTCAACAGTTTTTCAGATGGGTAAGAGATATACAGTACTATTCCCCATGGGTCAATTTGGGGGCCACTACTCTTTATAATATATATCAGTGACCTGAATTTTGGTATACAGGGCATTATTTGAAAGATGAAGAAGTTGGAAATGTAAACAATGAGGGGGGGGAGAGGTTTTAAAGGCGTCATTATACAGACTGAAATGGACTGACAGATGGCAGATGAAATTTAATACAGTGAAATGTAAAGTAATGCATTTTCTTAGTTCACATTGCCTCTAATTCTTCCTAAAAACAGGCTACAGTACTTCAAATTCGAGACCTAGGCAGTGCTGCGTTTCGGGTATTGCTGGACGTGGGGTCAGGCAGTTCAGGATGTGGGCCAGTTGGGTGGGGTCAAGAATCACTTGGTGTGCGCGATAGAACGGCACATGAAGCCAGTAACTTGGCAAGAGCCGCATCATGCAGCACCTAACCAAATTGTCCAGGTAAGATTTTTTAAATTCTAATTAAAATTGATACATGGAACATCATTAAAATATCTGCTTTTCGGGTAGCCAGCTTTGTGGTACTCAACCTGGAATATAACAAAAGGCACAGCGGAAGAAGAGATCGCCAGAACCACAAAGGGTGTAGATACGCAGAGGGATCTGGGTGTGCAGATCCTTGAAGGTGACGTCACAGGTGGAGAAGGTAGTGAATAAGGCATATGGTATGCTTGCCTTTATAGGACGGGGCAGAGAGTATAAAAGTTGGGGTCTGATGTTGCAATTGTATAGAACGTTGGTTCGGCCGCATTTGGAATACTGCGCCCAGTTCTGGTCGCCACACTACCAGAAGGACGTGGAGGCTTTAGAGAGAGTGCTGCGGAGGTTTACCAGGATGTTGCCTGGTATGGAAGGGCTTAGTTATGAGGAGAGATTGGGTAAACTGGGGTTGTTCTGACTGGAAAGACGGAGGATGAGGGGTGACCTAATAGAACATAGAACAGTACAGCACAGAACAGGCCCTTCGGCCCACGATGTTGTGCCGAGCTTTATCTGAAACCAAGATCAAGCTATCCCACTCCCTATCATCCTGGTGTGCTCCATGTGCCTATCCAATAACCGCTTAAATGTTTCTAAAGTGTCTGACTCCACTATCACTGCAGGCAGTCCATTCCACACCCCAACCACTCTCTGCGTAAAGAACCTACCTCTGATATCCGTCCTGTATCTCCCACCACGAACCCTATAGTTATGCCCCCTTGTAATAGCTCCATCCACCCGAGGAAATAGTCTTTGAACGTTCACTCTATCTATCCCCTTCATCTTTTTATACACCTCTATTAAGTCTCCCCTCAGCCTCCTCCGCTCCAGAGAGAATAGCCCTAGCTCCCTCAACCTTTCCTCAGATGACCTACCCTCCAAACCAGGCAGCATCCTGGTAAATCTCCTCTGCACTCCTTCCAGCGCTTCCACATCCTTCCTATAGTGAGGTGACCAGAACTGCACACAATATTCCAAATGTGGTCTCACCAAGGTCCTGTACAGTTGCAGCATAACCCCACGGCTCTTAAACTCCAACCCCCTGTTAATAAAAGCTAACACTACAGGCCTTCTTCACAGCTCTATCCACTTGAGTGGCAACCTTTAGAGATCTGTGGATATGGACCCCAAGATCTCTCTGTTCCTCCACAGTCTTCAGAACCCTACCTTTGACCCTGTAATCCACATTTAAATTTGTCCTACCAAAATGAATCACCTCACATTTATCAGGGTTAAACTCCATTTGCCATTTTTCAGCCCAGCTTTGCATCCTATCTATGTCTCTTTGCAGCCTACAACAGCCCTCCACCTCATCCACTACTCCACCAATCTTGGTGTCATCAGCAAATTTACTGATCCACCCTTCAGCCCCCTCCTCTAAGTCATTAATAAAAATCACAAAGAGCAGAGGACCAAGCACCGATCCCTGCGGCACACCGCTAGCAACCTGCCTCCAATCCGAAAATTTTCCATCGACCACCACCCTCTGTCTTCGGTCAGACAGCCAGTTGCCTATCCAATCGGCCAACTTTCCCTCTATCCCACACCTCCTCACTTTCATCATAAGCCGACCATGGGGGACCTTATCAAACGCCTTACTAAAATCCATGTATATGACATCAACTGCCCTACCTTCATCAACACACTTAGTTACCTCCTCAAAAAATTCTATCAAATTTGTGAGGCACGACTTGCCCTTCACGAATCCGTGCTGACTATCTCGGATTAATCCGCATCTTTCTAAATGGTCGTAAATCCCATCCCTAAGGACCCTTTCCATCAATTTACCAACCACCGAAGTAAGACTAACCGGTCTATAATTACCAGGGTCATTTCTATTCCCTTTCTTAAACAGAGGAACAACATTCGCCATTCTCCAGTCCTCTGGCACCATCCCCGTGGACAGCGAGGACCCAAAGATCAACGCCAAAGGCTCTGCAATCTCATCCCTTGCCTCCCAAAGAATCCTAGGATACATTTCATCAGGCCCAGGGGACTTATCGACCTTCAGTTTATTCAAAACTGCCAAGACATCCTCCCTCCGAACATCTATTTCCTCCAGCCTATTAGCCTGTAACACCTTCTCTTCCTCAAAAACATGGCCCCTCTCCTTGGTGAACACTGAAGAAAAGTATTCATTCATCACCTCGCCTATCTCTACTGACTCCATACACAAGTTCCCACTACTGTCCTTGACCGGCCCTAACCTCACCCTGGTCATTCTTTTATTCCTCACATAAGAGTAAAAAGCCTTGGGGTTTTCCTTGATCAATAGAGGTGTATAAAATTATGAAAGGCATAGATAGGGTGAACGGTGGGAAGCTTTTTCCCAGGTTGGTGGTGACGTTCATGAGGGGTCATAGGTTCAAGGTGAGGGGGGGAGGTTTAACACGGATATCAGAAGGACGTATTTTACACAGAGGGTGGTGGGGGCCTGGAATGCGCTGCCGGGCAAGGTGGTGGAGGTGGACACACTGGGAACGTTTAAGACTTATCTAGATAGCCACATGAACGGAGTGGGAATGGAGGGATACAAAAGAATGGTCTAGTTTGGACCAGGGAGCGGCATGGGCTTGGAGGGCCGAAGGGCCTGTTCCTGTGCTATTTTGTTCTTTGTTCTTTTAAAGGTGATTGAACTACTTGAGAAAATATTAAAAAAGCATATGGGATCCTTGGCTTAAATAATGGAGTAATTGAGTATAAAACTAAAGAAATTATACTAAACCATTACAAGACACTGGTTAGGCCAAAGCTGGAGTATTTAATTCTGACCACAACATTAACTGAAGGATATCAAGGTTTTCAAGACCATACAGAAGAGATTTACCAGAATGTACCAGGGATGAGGGACTTCATTTTGTGGAGGCAACAGCAAAGCTGTTTTCCTAGCAGGGAAAGTTACGAAAATAATTAATGGAGGTTTTCTAAATCATGAAAGGGTTTTGATAGAATAAATAAGGAGAAATTTAATCTGCGACCTTTGCTGCAGCTATAAGGTCTTTGCTGACAGAACCAGAGGCAACATGAAGCAAGAAAATTATGAACTTGTATGAGCTGCCTGAATGTGAGGTGGAAGCAGATTCAAAAAACAATTTGATAAATACTTGAGTAAAATATTTAGAGTTATGGGAAAGAAGAAGGGGAATTAGATTATTTTGGATATCTCTATCAAAGAGAAAAAACAGCATGATGGGCTCATTGACCCATCGTATCATTTGATAATTCTTAACATTCCAGCGAGGTAAAGTTGTGCATGTTTTTTAATTGGATGTTTGTAATTTGGTTTTGAACTTTTCAATAAATATCCATGGCATAATCCCTTTTAACAGGTTTTATTGTAAATTACAAATTACCAGAAAACGAAACGTAAAGTCCTAAAATAAAAGCATCAAAGGTTAACAGAATAGACCATACAAGTACTTCTCAAGGATAATACAATTATGGGAGGACACCAAATTCTGCCCTAGCCAGCTACGTCTGCCTCCTGTGAAAGAATTCCATTAATATTTGGGAGACAAGGATCTAGTGCTTAATTCTATCTTGTTTGAGTGTGTTCTTGGACAGTTGCTCAAAATCTCTGAAAATTCATGATCTCATCAAAAAGAGTGCAATGTGTGTCTGTATATGGTGAATCTAATAAGTGGACATAACTCTTATTAGTTGAACTACTGTCGATAACGGGTGGGAGCCAGTTGCCTTATCTCTCATTTTTTCTGCAATTGGTTACCCTTCATCCTTGGGAATCCATCAGTTCCCAAGTCTGTTTTGAATCTTATTTCTCTCCAGTGCCAGGCTCTTGACTCCTCCTACCCAGTTCCTTAATCTCTTATTTTTGTAATGACTCCTTACATTATTGGTTTGTCTGCCCGATATCCCAGTGCCAGTTTCGGATTTCCAGGTATGAATCTTATTTTTTTTCTGCATAATCTAATTTGTTAGTTCCTTTTCACCATGTTTTGTATGAGATCTTCTTGCATAGCAGTTTCATTGTTCTTGTCTGAAAAGAAAAGGTTACAACCTGAGGAACACAAATATAGTAGTGTGGGTCTTACTGACCAAAGCAATTGTGGCCCTAATAACAAAATAGTAAACAAGCATAGTGGAAATTTCAGAACCCCATCAGGTAATCCTACTTTCACACATGTAATGGCACTAGATTTGAGATTAGATCATTAGTTCTATAAAGAATTTTAAAAGTCGCCATTTATATTTCTAGTAGCTAATGAGATGAATACTTTAGATATTGTAGGAAATTCTAAAATGTCAGATACACCAGGGAATCTTTGCTTGGTATTTTTAAGCCTTGCAAATAAATAGTTTAAATATGCTGAGGAGTTCATGTTTGAATAACGTGCCAATTATAAACATTCAATCCATTGTCTACACTAATACAACTTAATAAGCTACTCCTGTCCTATTTTAAGGTTTTTATGATTTTTTCAGGAGACATAGAATTGAAATGAAACTTCACCAAAATGTCAGTCACCTGTTAAGAGAGAAAATGTGTAGTCTGGGCTATGCTTTCAGATCAGGTGATTTCATTCAAAATCCTATCAATCTTACACAATAGTTCGAGCGAAGTTAAATAATTTATTCTAAGTAGTTAATTTGACATGGAATTGCATTTCAGTAATATTCAGTCTTAAATGCCTTCCTATTCTTTTTTATTTTGTATTGTAGAAATATTCCAGCTGAAGGGATTATATTGCGGCTACTTTGCATTTAGCCATAGGAGCATAAGAAATGAGAGCAGGAGTAGGCCATTCAGTCCTTTGAGCCTGCTCCGCCATTCAATAAGATCACCGCTGATCTGATTGTGGCCTTAACTCCACTTTCTTGCCTGTCCTCCATAACCCTTGACTCCCTTGTCAATCCAAAATCTCTCCATCTCGGCCTTGAACATACTCAATAACCCAGACTCCGCTGCTCTCTGGGGAAGAGAATTCCAAGGACTAAGGACCCTCGGAGAGAAAACATTCCTCCTAAACTCTTGTCTTAAATGAGAGACAACTTCCTCTTAAACTGTGTCCCCTGGTTCTTGGTTCTAGGTTCTGTACGAATCCTCTCTGCTGCCCTGCTTTTCTACTATCCTTGGGATTTTTTACATGCTTTTTTGGGTTGGTTGGGACCCAGTGTAATTTGTTTATTTTTGTTCTTACCTATCTTGTTTGAAATCTTAAATACTATATTCACTGCTCTGGTCTCGAGCATCGCCATCCATTTTTATCACTATGAAGATAACACAATTCTGTATATAGTCTCCCTTAAATGAAGAAAAGCTTCTGTTTAATTTTTGTCAGGATTAAGCCAATAAAGTAAAGTAGATATTCCATTCTTTACAAGCTAAGAATTTATTATTGCTGTTTTTACAATTATTGTTCTCATCACCTGCAAAGATTTGAAGAATGGGTCAGTTGTCTTTGCCTCTAGTCAAGTCTGTCAGATGTCTGAATTTTATAGCCCACTGACAATCACAAGACTCGTTTTAATTGAGAAATTAAATCTACAGATGAATTATTGTTTATCTGTGCCCTATCCTCCTCTTGAAAATAAAACAAGTTGAAGACGTATTGAAGAAAGGAGGTTATCAAGCCCGCTGCTCGAATTCAAGTGTAAGTAAGTCAATATGACTGGTTCACACCCCAGAGTTTTTTATTCATTTGTGGGACATGGACATCTCTGATCGGCCAGCATTTATTGCCCATTCCTAGCTGCCTGAGGGCAGTTGAGGTTCAACCTCATTGCTGTGGCTCTGGCGTCACATGTAGGCCAGACCAGGAAAGGACAGCAGATTTCCTACCCTAACGAACTTTAGTGAACCAGATGGGTTTTTCCGGCAATCAACAATGGTTTCATGGTCATCAGTAGATTCTTAATTCCAGATTTTTATAATTGAATTCAAATACCACCATCTGCCTTGATGGTTCCTAGAACATTAGCTGAGTTTCTGGATTAATAGTCTGGCAATGATACCAACAGGTCATCGCCTCCCCAATGTCATCAAATGAGATTACAATTTAATTTCAGGCAGGATCTTCAGGTTAGTGAGACAGTCTGCATCAAAATATCTCTTTGGAAATCATTTGATACTGTAAGTTTTTCAGGCAACACCAATGCATATAAGGACTGTAAAACGCACATTGGCCATTTAAATGGTAGAAGTGGCCACGTTTGGCTGCAGAAACTGGCTGTTTTCTCCCAGCAGGCTCAGCCCTGCCTGCCTCCAGTCGAATTCACAAACAGTCAGGGTCCAGACGGGCTGCTGATTAGATTAACTGAATCACAAAGGGAGCAGATGACGTCACCAGACCAGACCTGCATAGAGATTGGAAGATCAATACCAGCCACAATGTACCTGGATAAGATACAATAGATATGATAATGGGGCTATCCAGCAGTAAGGAGAAACCCATCTCCATGATGGGAAAGCAATCTGTAAGCCCCGGTAAAGTGATGAGGAACATCAATGGGCCATTCATACCATTCATACTGGACAAGGCAGTCTCAGCCATTTGTGATTTCAATAGACTGTGCTATCACTGAAGCTGATAGCGATCTAGGACCATTGTTCTTGCAATTGCTGGTGGGGGCGGAGCTCACGGGACTTTTGAAATCTGAACTTTAAAATGTGTGGCTTCGCGGCCATTCTTTCTCTCTTTTTCTCTTCGGACCAGCATGGCAACTCTCTCACCCTCCTGAACCGCATTGCAGACAACAGTTTTCCAGCACACAGCCAGCCCAGAAGGTCAAGGTCAGCTCAACTGAGTATTTCCTAGTAATTTGTGAAGTTCCCGAGGGTAACATAGCAGTGGAGGCTTTTGTGGGAATGGTGGGTGCATGAACCTTTTCATAGTATATGATATTGCTAACACTGTTTAAAGTTAGAATTTACGTTGTGCCCATTTAGTTTTGTCTCCATAGTTATAGTTATAGAGTATAAGATACCTATATGTTGTTTTCTGGTGTTGATGAGGTTTAATTTTGGTGTTTAATAAAAGATATATGATTTGAACTCGATTGAAGCCCATCTTGCTCTTTCATTTTCTCATCAGCTATCTCTGGTCAGGTCACATTTTAATATCCCTTACCATAATTCCGGGAGTCGAGAACCGAGGGTACTCTGGGCGATTCGAACCCGCCCACTCAGGAAAGGCTTCCAGGTAGTGGATAGGCAGCAGTTTCCTTTTCTCTCTCTTGGGAGCGCTACTCTAGTGAAGTCAGCGCAAGGTGGCCGTTGTTCCATGCGCGAGAGAGAGAATCATTCGGGCATTGGTGGGGTTTAGGTAACAGAGAACCAAACCTAAAATAAGCCCACGAGTGGAGTTAAAAAGAGGGAGCCCGCTACAATACTCAACATTTTCAAGCAGCATCAGTGATTCAAAGACACCCCAGTGTGGCACCTAAGGTAGTTTGTCCTGCTGCATATACAACTTGGAGGCAGGTAGCTGAACTCCAGAATTTAAGCATATAGTTAAAGTTTACACTTCATTGCAGTACTTTTTAAAAATCTTGCACAGAATAGCAAGGCCATCATTTATTGTCCAATCTCTAATTGCCCTTGAGAAAAAGTGCTGAAGGAACATTGCATAGTTGAGATTGCAGCCTTTGTTCAAACATTAAACTGAGCCCCCATCCATCCTTTCTGATGGATGTAAATATACAATTAGAATTGTGACAGTTTTAATGTTTTTGTTGATCACTGACCTGTGAGAATGAAAGCTGTATAATAGTCCTTATGTTACTGGACTACCAATCCAAAGGCCTGGTCTAATAATCCAGAGAATGAGAGTTCAGATCTCACCATAGCATCTTGAATCCTGTTTTTTATTAAATAAAAAAGCTTTCAGTTAAGAAAATGACCATGAGCTTATTTGATTCTCTTTTTAAAAAAACAGTCACTTTAATAAAGCCCATTAGGGAAGGAAATCTGCTGTTCTTACTTAGTCTGGCCTCTATGTGACTCCAGTCTCACACCAGTGTGATTGACTCTTAATTGCAACATGAAGTGATTTGGCAGCCCATTCAGTTGTGTTCCCACCTTCACAGACCAACTAGAGATGGGCACTAAATACCATGTTTGTTATGAATACCCACATTCTGAGAATTTTTACACCATAAGTCTATTTTGCTAACTCCTCAAGAGAGGTTATTATATGTGCTTAATATACAAGTATTGTTCATTTTTCCCACTGAGAATTCCTTCCTTCCAACAAGTAGATTTTGCTGAAGTGTTGTTGGTATTCCACTAGATTGGGAGAATCTTCCCGCCAAGTTTTCGATGAGCAAGATTTATATTGTTGGAGATTTTCCACGGTTCAAGTCTAACTGATCTTCAAAATAATAACTGAAACACTTTAATGATTAGCTCATCAGCAGTCTTCAGCCTGAGTGCAAGCTTTGGTACTCAACAATCTGTATAGCATTTAGCTCATTTGTGAAATGCTAAAAAACACCTTGCTTTTTCTTGTCTCTGACTGATTGCACTTCAAGTTATTGTTACGAATGTAATGTTTTATAAGATGGTTATGTTTTAAAATGTCTCCTTTAATTCAAGGTAAAATGGAATAATGGAGAGGGGCACTTGACCTCCTCCTAATTTTGCCTAGTGGCAAATCGATGTGATCTGATTACCTTAGGGACAAGGGCCCAGAGCAAGCCTCAGTGAAAGACAGGCACCGAGTTTACCATCAGGGGAAGAAGCAGCTGGCCTTGCTGAGCATGGATTTACAGGCCTGGATTTTCATCCTCAAGGTGGGTAGGGGGAGCTGAGAAATTCGTGGCTCATTCCGTCTGCCTCGGGACTAAGGTGCAGACTAGAGTTGGGTCAACTGACCAGGAAAGATGTGCGGAGGTAACCATTGGAGCTGCTGGTTTGGAGGCGGGCTGTTTAAAAGACCCATCTCAGTGCCGTGTAACTTTATCCTAGTGGGGGGAAAAAAGCCCATCCAGCCCTCACCTCCTTGAGCCCCTTTCACCCATTAAAAAAACTCCATGCCCCATCCATGCCCCCACCTACCCCTTATGTCCTCTCTTGCCCCATGCCAAGCTCTGACCTCCCAATCACTCCCAATGTCCTCTTATGTCTCCTATGTAAAAGTCTGGTATTTCATTGACCATTGACACACTCTGCAGTCTCTAGAACAAAAATGTCTTGTGGGATGTGGAAAAAAAACTGAAAAAATAATGTAATCCAACGACAATGTTGAGGTTTGGACCAAGCGAATAAAATGTAAATCATCCAGGCCCTTTGAAGTTTAACAAACCCCAAAATCTGAAACTGCTTAACTTGTATTAACGAGAGGCAACATGGTTCGTGTCTCACGAACTTGATCGAGTTTTTCGAGGAAGTGACGAAGATGATTGATGAGGTTAGGGCAGTAGATGTTGTCTACATGGACTTCAGTAAGGCCTTTGATAAGGTCCCTCATGGCAGACTGGTGCAAAAGGTGAAGTCGCATGGGATCAGAGGTGAGCTAGCAAGGTGGATACAAAACTGGCTCGGTCAAAGAAGACAGAGAGTAGCAGTGGAAGGGTGTGTTTCTGAATGAGGGCTGTGACAAGTGGTGTTCCTCAGGGATCAGTGCTGGGACCTTTGCTGTTTGTAATATATATAAATGATTTGGAGGAAAATGTAACCGGATTGATTAGTAAGTTTGCGGATGACACAAAGGTTGGTGGATTTGCGGATAGCGATGAGGACCATCAGAGGATATAGCAGGATATAGATCAGTTGGAGACTTGGGCGGAGAGATGGCAGATGGAGTTTAATCCGGACAAATGTGAGGTAATGCATTTTGGAAGGTCTAATACAGGTAGGAAATATACAGTAAATGGCAGAACCCTTCAGAGTATTGGTAGGCAAAGGGATCTGGGTGTACAGTAGGGAGGCCAGATGTCCGGCTTTAGGCCGGCCAGTCCGGCTTTTGAGCACTCTGTCCTCCGTCCGGCGCCACCTCGAGCCAGATGTTAATTTGTCCTCCTTTTTTGGGCCCGCCTTCCATTCCCGGTTTGCGGCTGGGCCGCAATCACTCACCGCCAGTGGCCATCTTGAGTTGCCAGGGGAGACGGCCAGCGTCCATCTTGTGTTGCCAGGGGAGACGGCCGGCAACCATCTCGCGTCGCCAGGGGAGACGGCCGGCATCCGTCTTGCGTTGCCAGGGGAGTTGGCCGGCGATCATCTTGCGTTGCCAAGGGAGACAGCCGACGTCTGTTTTGCTTTGCCAGGGGAGACGGCTGGCGACCATCTTGCGTTGCCAGAAGAGACGGCTTCAATGCGGTGGTGGCCGCGCGCTGCCCTCTGGGAGAATTCCCCTCCCGCACATGCTCACAGGCATGCTCACATTTTAATATTTTTTTATAATGTTGATGATTTTTATTCCTATTCGCTCCCGTCAGAATTTCGGTTCCTGCTCAATTCGGGAATGTCAATTCTTTTTTTTAATTGTGTCTTAAAATCTGACCCGAGTGGTGCATACTGGGAGAACATTTCACGCCTGCGCGGTTCCGCTGCCAGCATCTTGATCATTGACCAGGTATGTCCTCCTTTTTGGAAATTTGGAAATGGCCACCCTAGTGTACAGATACACAGGTCACTGGAAGTGACAATGCAGGTGGAGAAGGTCGTCAAGAAGGCATACGACATGCTTGCCTTTATCGGCCAGGGTATTGAGTTTAAAAATTGGCAAATCATGTTGCAGCTTTATAGAACCTTAGTTAGGCGGCACTTAGAATATAGTGTTCAATTCTGGTCGCCACACTACCAGAAGGATGTGGAGGCTATGGAGAGGGTACAGAAAAGGATAGGTTGAGGGAGCTTGGTCTCTTCTCCCTGGAGAGAAGAAGGATGAGAGGTGACCTGATAGAGGTTTACAAGATGTTGAGAGGTCTGGATAGGGTAGACTCTCAGAGGCTATTTCCAAGGGCTGAAATGGTTGCTACGAGAGGACACAGGTTTAAGGTGCTGGGGGGTAGGTACAGAGGAGATGTCAGGGGTAAGTTTTTCACTCAGAGGGTGGTGGGTGAGTGGAATCGGCTGACGTCGGTGGTGGTGGAGGCAAACTCGTTGGGGTCTTTTAAGAGACTTCTGGATGAGTACATGGGATTTAATGGGATTGAGGGCTATAGATAGGCCTAGAGGTGGGGATGTGATCGGCGCAACTTGTGGGCCGAAGGGCCTGTTTGTGCTGTGGCTTTCTATGTTCTAAAAGATTTACCAGGATGCTGCCTGGTATGGAGGGCATTAGCAATGAGGAGAGGTTGGGGAAACTTGGTTTGTTCTCACTGGAGCGACGGAGGTTGAGGGGAGACCTGATAGAAGTCTACAAGATTATGAGAGGCATGGACAGAGTGGATAGTCAGGATCCCAGGGTGGAAGAGTCAATTACTAGGGGGCATAGGTTCAAGGGGCAAGGTTTAAAGGAGATGTACGAGGCAGATTTTTTACACAGAGAGTAGTGAGTGCCTGGAACTCGTTGCCGGGGGCGGTAGTGGAAGTGGATACGGTAGTGACTTTTAAGGGGCGTCTTGACAAGTACATGAATAGGATGGGAATAGAGGGATATGGTCCCCGGAAAGGAAGGGGGTTTTAGTTAAGTCGGGCAGCATGGTCGGTGCAGGCTTGGAGGGCCGAAGGGCCTGTTCCTGTGCTGTAATTTTCTTTGTTCTTTGTTGTGTCAAGACACATTATGGAATTGACTACAGAGATCAGAGAGCCTGAACAGTCAATCAAACAATGCTTCTGGGGAGCAGGAACTTCTGGGCGGCATGGTGGCACAGTGGTTAGCACTGTTGCCTCACAATGTCAGGGACCCAGGTTTGATTCCCTGCTTGGGTCATTGTGTGGGGTCTGCATGTTCTCCTCTGTGTGCTCCGGTTTCCTCCCACAGTCGGAAAGACGTGCTGGTTAGATGCATTGGCCATGCTAAATCCTCCCCCAGTGTACCCAAACAGGCACTGGAGTGTGGCGGCTAGGGGAATTTCACAGTAACTTCATTGCAGTGTTAATATAAGCCAACTTGTGACACTAATAAATACATTTAAACAGGAGTTCTTGTATTTTAAGATATGTCTGGGCTGTCAGCCAAGACTTATTATGTACACACGTCGTAATTCACACAAAAGTGGTGGTTTGAAGCAAGTTGTCTTTCAACTTGGGTTTTCCTCCTCTCCCAGCCTGGTGTGCGCACAGGTTTTTATTGCGGCAGGAAGAGAAGGAGCGGCAAGATGTGTGTGAGTGCTCCCTGAGCAGGATCTGTCTCTGTGTGTTTGCTCACTTCCAACCTTAGAGTTCTCTCTCACACACTCACTCACTCACTCTTTCTCACATTCACTCACGCACCTTGGGCAGCACAGTGGTTAGCACTGCTGCCTCACAGCGCGAGGGACCCGGATTTGATTCCTGGCTTGGGTCACTGTGTGGAGTTTACACGTTCTCCCTGTGTCTGCGTGGGTTTCCTCTGGGTGCTCCGGTTTCCCCTCTCATTCTGAAAGATGTGCTGGTTAGGTGCATTGACCCGAACAGGTGCCGAAGTGTGGTGACTAGGGGAATTTCACAGTAACTTCATTGCAGCGTTAATGTAAGCCTTAGTTGTGACACTAATAAATAAATACACATTCACTCACTTTCACTCTCTCACTCATTCTCACATTCACTCAATCTCTCTGTCACTCCCTCCCTTCCACTGAGGAGAAGTTCAGGACAGCTGTGAAGTTGGCAAGATGCGCTTCTTCTCTGCACTGTTTAATACTCCAGCTGTGCCACTCCGCGGCCTGGCTGTTGTTGCAGCTGCAGCTCATCAGCTTGCCCACTCTGCCATCATGATGGGATGGAAGCTCCTGTAGTCCTTTAGTTAGCCAGTGCCTGTGCAGGAGAGTGAGAGTGTGGCCAAGGGCAGAATACACCACCCAGAATGAACCCTAGCTGTCAAAACAAATGGCAGCATGGACTTGGGCTCTCTCTTCAGGTAATCGATCTCAAGTATTGGAACTGTGTCCCTGAATAAAGTGCCCACCATGTGCTTGTGTGTGAGTGCACACGGCATAGAGTGGCCACTTGAGAGCGATGGTGCTGCCAATAAAGGCAAAAGCTGTGAGTTGGACCTGGGTGCCCCTGATGACACAGACCCTAGCGTTTTGTATCTTTTGCATCCTTTCCCAAGCCTTGGAGTTGATAGGGAGAAGCTGTTCTTGTTGGTGGAAGGATCAAGATCCAGAGGGCACAGATTTAAGGTAAAAGAAGCAATGGTGACATGAAAAAAACATTTTCACACAGCGAGCATGGTTAGCACTGCTACCTCACAGCGCTAGGGACCCGGGTTTGATTCCTGACTTGGTTCACTGTCTGTGTGGAGTTCTCCCCGTGTCTGCGTGGGTTTCCTCCCGCAGTCCAAAGATGTGCTGGTTAGGTGCATTGGCCATGCTAAATTCTCCCTCAGTGTACCCGAACATGTACTGGAGTGTGGCAACTATGGGATTTTCACAGTAACTTCATTGCAGTTTTAATATAAGCCCACTTGTGACAAAAATGAATAAACTTTAACTTTAGGATCTGGAATGCACTGCCTGGAAATGTGATGGAGCCAGATTTAATCAAAGTTTTCAAAAGAGAATTGGATCATTATCTGAAGAGGAAAAAAAATGCAGAGATATGGGGAAAAGGTAAGGGAATGGCACTTAGCAAATTGCTGTTTCAACACAAGAACACAAGAAATAGAAGCAGGAGTCGGCCACCAGGCTCTTCAAGCCTGCTCCGCCATTCAATATGATCATGGCTAATCTATGCCGGCCTCAACTCCTTTTCTGTGTCATTTCCCCATAGCCCTCTATTCCTTAGTCTATCAATTATTTATCTACCTCCACTTTAAATAGTTTGAATGATCCAGCCTCCAGTATCCTTTAGGGCAGAGAATTCCAGAGATTCACCACCCTCTGCAAGGAGAAATTTCTACATATCTCAGTTTTAAATGACCGGCCCTTTATCTTGTAGCTATGTCCCCTTGTTTGAGACTCTCCCACTAGTGAAAACATCTCACCATCTACCCTGCCAAGTCCCCTCAGGATCTTCTATGTATGAATAAGGTCACCGCTCACTCTTCTGCACTCCAAGGAGTGCTGAAATATGGAAGAGCAGATGATACTGGCTTGGTAAGTTTGGATGTATAGAGATATAGAGAGAAAGGTAAAGCTGCAATAGCTAACAAAAAGTTTCCTTAGTTTATTAGGCTCTTATTTTTAAGTTCTTTCAGATTGTTAATAAGTATTCAAGGAAGTTGAACATGAGATACGATTGCTGAATTCCTTGAAGTTCTTGGCTTGCACAATCTACAATAAAAAGTTCCAGTTCTGTATTGAGTGTGTGAGGTGCACTTAAAGAGATGAGGGTCAACTCGCTGTCAAGAAAGATGAATGTGGCTAAATTTTGATCAAGCCCTAACTTTAAGACAAAATTCTGGCACAAGCTAGCATGTAATTGGATGCTGGTATCATATATACAGGTGTCAGGAAGAGTTGTATCTGCAATAACATTCAAACATTTAAGAAAAGAAGAATCATATGCATTATTTAATTTGTGCTTTAGTGTCGGGGCCATTCCAGATTCGGACTGGGAGTGAAACAGAATGTCTTAGAGTTTGAATTGAGTGTTCTCCTGAGTGCCACACAAGGGAAACCGGTAAGAGTTTGTTCTGAAATAACAATAGAAAATGTTGGAAAAACCCAACAGGGCAGGCAACATCTGTGATGAGAGAAACACGGTTAACATTTTAGGTCAATGACGCTTCATCAAGCTTGTGTGGCTTTTGCTACCAAATAAACCTGTTGGACTTTAACCTGGTGTTGTTAAACTTCTTACTGTGTTTACCCCAGTCCAACGCCGGCATCTCCACATCATGACTACTCCATAAGGCCATATAACAAAGGTCACCAATTGATACTTTTCAGAGTGTTGCTCAGGGACTAGCCATACAGCACATGCAGCATACCTTCACTGATTCATAAGATTTCTTGCAGCTGTGGGATCGCACTGCATTCCACAAACTGCAATGAACCTGAACCACCAGAGGATTTTCAGTGTTGAAGACTTTATTTGATCAGTGAAAGGAGTTAGTGCAGTTGTTATCACAATTCAGAGAGTGTACTGTTACAATTAATCTACTTGTCTGATTCATTTAAAAGGCATCTAATCACACAATGAAAGAATATCTAATTAACCTCTCCTCCCCCCCCCCCCCCCCCAAAAGTTGACTCCACAGTGCAGTTATATAGGGTATGGTAGCATTGTAGCTATGTTACTGAGTTAAATTCCTAGCATGGCAGCAGGGCAATTGAAATTTAGTTAAATAAATCCAAAATGAAAAGCTACTCTTAGTAATTACGACTAGAAAATCTACTGGATTGTCATTAAATTCCCATCTGGTTTATTCATACTCCTTAGCTGGTCTGGCCCATATGTGACTCCTGTTATGATCCTGTTAGGGACTGGTAAGGTTTAAAGAAGAAATCTCAACACCCAGAGAGTAACCTAAAGAACTACATCACAAGATTGGACCTTTTTAAACAAAAGCATACTTTATTGTATATCAAAAATAATTAAACAAATAAGCATTATTAACTTAACACCATAGTTTATAATTACTTATATAATGAACTCAGTTCTACTTTTTTAACTCCCAGGCTTCCCTCATTCCTCCCCCACCCCTCCCCTTCCCCCCCCAACCTCCCCTTCCCCCACCCCCCCAAGAGTTTCCTTATCTTACAAAATCTTGGCGGTTCATTCACGTTTCCTGGGACCAATCCAAAAGGTACATCACAACTCTCCCTTTCTAATTTCCCTTCAGCGTTCGAGCTATTCTCCAAGGTGCAAAATTTCATGAGGGTCTTCCATCAGCTTTTGACTAATGGACGCTTCAACTTTCCTTTAGTACTTCATGATTCTGTATTCCACAGCTCCAGCATGGCCCTACTCCTATGCAATGGCTTAAAACATCAGAAAGCACTCTTGGTTTTCAATATCCCCTTGTAGTTTCAAACGGCAATCAAGCTGATTACTTCTAGAATTACAATTACAAGAAAGTTAACTGTCTTTCATTGATGGGATGATTGTAGATTTCCTCCTTTAGCTTCCAGCTAAACAAATCTTCCAATAGTTCTGTCTTGCACTGAATACTCGATCAAACTCTGCATCATGGATGATAGATCCAATATTTACTCTACTTCAGGTAAAGGTCTGCCTTTATCTCTCGATTTCCAAGGGATTACAAGCTACATAAAACCCAAAGCTGACACTGTCTCTTAGCAGCTTTTCTAAGCGCCAATCAGTCTTCCTGCTGGTTGTCTCTTCTTAGCTGCTTTTCTCAACCAGTCTTGCCTGCGGCTATGTACTAACTGAATTCACAGAGATAATCTCAAAACAAAAAATCTCACTAAGCTCCACACATTTCTACAGCAATGTAGACACATACAACTTGTTATTTCATAGAATATCATAGAATCACTACAGTGCAGAAGGAAGCCATTCGGTCCCAGTTAGAAATGTAAATTAACTATCTTTTAATTCCAAAGCTTTCCTTAATTCTGGGAAACCACATGAATAACATATCCTTTACTGGAATAACTGCAGACTTCATGTCTCCAGTTTTCATAGCTAAGTAAACTCACTTGCTGTTTCACGACTCTTATTCTTTTCCTCTGACCTCATCCAGCAAATACAAGTTACCAGATAAAAGCAAAAATATTGAGGATGCTGGAGTCTGAAATAAAAACAGAAAATGCTGGAAAATCTCAGCAGGTCTGACAGCATCTGTGGAGAGAGAATAGAGCCAACGTTTTGAGTCAGGATTATCCGTCGAAGTTATCTTTTGATTTGTAATTATTTTAAGCATGTGTGATTTGTCAGCCTCTAGATGTTTTTACCAAGATCTTTCTCCCACTGAACTTGCATTTAAAATTCAATTTCTAAAACTAAAAATTTCTAAAACATATGAACTATAACATTCCTAGACTCCAGACTCACTGCAATGTGGTTTACTCTTAACTGCACTCTGAAATGGCTGAGCACAGCATTCAGTAGCATAGGGGAGGGGAATAAATGCTGGCCTTGTCAACAATGCTCTCATGGCATGAATGAATATAAATAAAAGTTTAAGTTTTCCTTATTTTTTTCCCTACAGCCTTCCAATTTTTACCGTTTGGTGACTTTTTCTTGATAACGTATTGGGTGAAATTTTATCGACTCGCTCCTAGGCCGGTAAAATCCCGCGAGAGCTGAGAAATCAGGATCACGCCTCATTTCTCGGCTCTCGCCATCTTATGGGAGCAGGATTTCTGGCGAGGTCAGCCTCTCGCTGGAAATGGGCGCGAGGCTGGATAAATTATGTTAATATATTTTAATGTTGATTAGCATGTGTTTAGTGAACCCGGCGCTCAATCGTCTGGGCTCACTTGCCTTTATGGCCTCGCCAGGAGATATTCTCTCCGGCGAGGAACACACCTGCTCCCCATGAATGGGGAACAGTCATGTTGGCATCGCCAGTGGAACCGGAGGCCATTGAGGCCCTGCAGGGAGGTCGAGGGCAGGGGGATGCCCCTTGGGCAGTGCCAGTCTGGCACCTCTAATGCCCACCAGGCACCTTGGCACTGTCCACCGGGACTACAAGCAGCTCCAAGAGTCAAAGTCCCATCATAAAATTGTGAGGATGTAGGGGAGGCTGGACGGTAGTGGGAAGACCATCTGGGGCATTTTATATTTTAGTTTGTCCATTATATTTCACCTTCTACTTCAATTCCATAATTTGACCCAATCTTCAATTCCGTTTCTCTACACTTTCATAAGGTATAAACTATAACACTACTTCATGCATTGCCATGTGAGAACTCTCCAATCAGAATGGCTGATCAGTCAGATTGCTGCATGCGTTATTGCTGGACCCCGTAGATAGTGCCGGATTCGAAGACATGTTGGAATAAAGGATCCGATGCTGTAGAGGCCGCTATAGGTTTATAGGCAGCTTTTATTGAAGTCAGTAGAGAGCGTTATCCTTTCACCGCTAACTTCAAAATACAGGTCCTTGTGTTTCACGCCAATATTGTAGTGCATTCCCTTTGCTTCATCACAAGGTTTCTTTTTCAGTTGAGAAGCTGAGTGAGTTCTCAGGGTTGTATTTTTGATTAGTAATTGTTGATTCCAATCAATGTTACCATGCCTTAACTAACCATAGTTATCCTTTTTAATTAACATTTGAATGTGCTTGAAAGGGCCAACATCATTTCTGGGCATCTTAGCGCAGCTATTTTAAGTTTATACATTTAACTCAGGATTATCTTGCTTGGATTGATCAAAGCAGAGCCCACATATTTGAAGGTTTAATGTAATGAAAATGTAACTGCTTTTTGTATTTATTTTGTTTTATTTCTCACAATGCTAGATACTGTAATTAAATTGAACAGCCACAGTCTCTTGATACCACATAATGGTAAGGACTTTTACAGTCTTAGCCTTTCTCCTTGTACTGATTTTTACTTGATGTTTATTTCTATGATATCTTTTAATGATTTTCTGTCAGACACCAGCAAATCAAATTGCAGCAACGATCAAAAAGCTGAATTGTTAGCTACTAATTGGCCACACCACTCCTGATTCGTTCCATACACACTGAGCAGCCAATTCCAATAAGGAAACCAGGACGTTGCAGAGTAAGCTAACAGTGGTGAGATCAGTGTGCAAAATAATAACATTTTACATGCGTGTCAATGATCTTGCCATAACTAGGAGTTCTGTTTTGGCCACAAATGAGGGGGTATATGAAGGGCCAACAGGGTTAAGGCCATTGAATAGAAAAGCCCACCACAGTAACAGGCACAACCCTGGTTGTGACCTTTTATTAGCACATTGTCTTCCCCATTGAATGGAACCTTTGGCTCTGATAGCTACATGGTCTGCTGTTGGGAGGCTCCCACCCATTCCTGTATGGTCTCCTGGTTCAATGAGTCTCCCGTATGCTGGCTGCACAATCCAGGCAACATTAGAAGGATGCCCTTGATTATACCCTCAAGGGGATACCCGTTGCAACCAGTCAGGTAACCAGTCTTGTAATCTCCTAGCCCCTTGCAGAAACCAGTGAACAAGTAGCTGGCCCATGTAAGGGATTTCTCTCCTGTTTTGGGCCTCCCTTTCAGACTGGTTTCCACCGGCCCTTGAAAACTTGGCTTCATATCTCCATTTAAAAATAACACAGTTCAATCTTATCCTGAATTAAGATTTTGAAGTTTATTCTCCAGCTTTTCTTGAAGCAACTCTTAGAAAAAAAAACAAAGCAAGAAAAGCAGCCCAACCGAGGCTTACAAAGTAAATAAAGGGTCAGAATCACAGGATACAGGTTAGGCCATTTAGGACTGAGGTGAGGAGAAATTTCTTCACTCAGAGGATAGTGAATCCATGGATTTTTTTAATCACAGAAGGCTGTGGAAGCCAAATCACTGAATTATATTTAAGAAGGAAATAGATTTCTCGACTCTAAAGGTGTTAAAGGGCACGGGGAGAATGCTGGAGTATAGCGTTGAGAGAGAGAATCCATGTTCATGTTGAATGTCGGAGCAGGCTCAAAGCTGACTCCTGCTCCTATTTTCTGTGTTTCTAATTTTGAAAAAGGAAACCAGATATTGTTACAAGCTAAACTGCTAGAAGCTGAAGAAAAAGAATTTAAAGGGGCTAATCATAGAAACCCTACAGTACAGAAAGAGGCCATTTGAGTCTGCACCGACCACAATCCCACCCAGGCCCTACCCCCATATCCCTACATATTTTACCCACTAGTCCCTCTAATCTACGCATCCCAGGACACTAAGGGGCAATTTTAGCATGGCCAATCAACCTATCCCGCAGACCTTTGGACTGTGGGAGGAAACCGGAGGACCCGGAGGAAACCCACGCAGACATGAGGAGAATGTGCAAACTCCACACAGACAGTGACCCAAGCCAGGAATCGAACCCAGGTCCCTGGAGCTGTGAAGCAGCAGTGCTAACCACTGTGCTACTGTGCCGCTTAATGGATTACTGAATTGGAGGAAACCTTTATGCACTGTACTTGTTCACACAACAAATTTGCCTTCTACTCACACAGAGTCAAAGCTCTGAGCAGATACATCACAATTGGGAATGGAGGTGCCCTCGTGCCTCCATTTGATGGTGGGGCTGCTTGTTTTTCTGTGCTGGATGGCCTTATGTTGGTCCTATCAACTCAGGAGCCCACACATCATCTTTAACTGGATGGGGCTTCCAGAGGTGGCCAGTTCATTGGCTGCCTCCTCCAAAATCTCCCTCAGGGTCTTACTGTTGGCAGTTCCAGGCTCTAGAACTGCATTTCATCCCAATGGTGACAACTAAAATTCTGCCTGTTGTATCTGAGTACACATGGAAAGAGAGTGAAGTGAAAAGGCCCATTCGAACTTGATTTTGTACTGCTGAGATACTTATCGTAGCTTTAATTTCACTTTGAGTTAAATACTTTTATTTCTTTGTTTTGGTGGAAAAATGTTAAATTGTGCCATAATAGCTGTTTTCAAAAATCAATTTGCTACAAACCAGACAATTAATGCAAATATTACACAGTGTTTACAGTGAAAACGTCACTGCAGGAGTTCCTCAGCAGTGCCCTCGGCTCAACCATCTTCAGCTGCTTTATTAATGACCCCCCTCCTATCATAAGGTCAGAAGTGAGGATGTTCATGGAAGATTGCACAATGTTTAGCACCATTCGTGATTCCTTCAGATACTGAAGCAGTCTGTGCCCATTTATACACGACCCTGACAATATCCAGGCCTGGCTGATAAGTGGCAAATAACATTTGTGCCACATACGTGCCAGGCAATGACCATCTCCAAGAAGAGAGAATCCAACCATCATGCCTTGACATTCAATGGCATTACCATTGCTGACTCCCCCACTACCAACATCTGGATGGTTAAAGTCCAACAGGTTTATTTGGTAGCAAATGCCATTAGCTTTCGGAGCGCTGCTCCTTCGTCAGATGGAGTGGAAATCCACTCCATCTGATGAAGGAGCAGCGCTCCGAAAGCTAATGGCATTTGCTACCAAATAAACCTGTTGGACTTTAACCTGGTGTTGTTAAAACTCTTACTGTGTTTATCCCAGTCCAACGCCGGCATCTCCACATCATGGCTGCAAGAGTAGCCAGAGGCTGAGAATTCTGCAGAGAGTCACTCACTTATTGTCTCCCCAAAGCCCATCTACAGTTTACTCAGCATAATCAGGAGTATAATGGATTACTCTCCGCTTGCCTGGATGAACGTGAAAGGGTGAATACATGAGATTACACACGTGCATATATATATATGTATACATATATACATGAGATCACATAATTGGCTTAGCCTTGTTGAATTTGCAGAAATGATTTAGGACTAACAGAATAATTAGGCTATGAGTAAACAGACACAATTGTAAGTGCTAAGTGGAGACATAAGGGGAGATAGTTTTGCTGAAATCACAGGTATAAGGTTAGATGGATTCAAACATTGCTATTATTAATAAATTCTAGATTCTTGATAAAAAGTGAGCCAAAAGAGGGAAACGGAAAGTTGAAAGTATCGGACAAAGTAGGGGATAAAATGTTCTTGGAGTGAAAAGGAGGGGAATGATGGATAAATATGGACGGGGTGAGCTTTCTTTTTGCAAAGCCATATTTATGTGGAATTGAAAGTATAAACAGGACATATAGTCCCTGATGTAACCAGGATGGAAGTCATCATCAGTTTCCTGTCATGATCAAAGGTGATTGTTTCTTGGAGTATGTTCTAACATTGCTGCACAGCCTGATTGCAAACCTGCATGGCTTTCCACAGTGCAGGCAAGGGTGAATTGTCTTGAACTTGTTGGGAGTGTCTTGTCTTTCTGGCTTTTGCTGTTCAAAGAAAACAGTGCCACTCCTTGAGATCACTCCCAAGTTTCATGTGTATTTTCTTTAATTCCAGTCCACGATGACTGTGATATATTTCTTGAGGTTCACTTTCAAGGAGTCCTTGAACATTAATCTCAGCTCACCTCGCAGGTGGTGAATACCTGACCAGCTTCATTCTGACTGGTTAGACAGATACACTATTGATGGCTGTTCACACAAGTCTAAAATCTCCCGTAGGGCTCACAGCACTGGAATAGATTTCGAATTATTCCAACCTCCAGTGTGGACAAGTGCAAGTCCAGTGAACCCTGCCTAAGTGCCCTTCGATTGTTGCAGCATTGTGGCCACTATAAATTGACAAAAGTTTAAAGTTTGAAAGTTTTAAGTTTATTTATTAATGTCACAAGTAGGCTTACATTAACACTGCAATGAAGTTACTGTGAAAACCCCTAGTCTCCACACTCCGGCGCCTGTTCGGGTATGCCAAGGGAAAATTTTAGCACAGCCAATGCGCCTAACCAGCACCTCTTTCGGACTGTGGGAGGAAACCGGAGCACCCGAAGGAAACACACGCAGACACGGGGAAAACGTGCAAACTCCACACAGACAGTGACCCAAGCCGGGAATCGAGCCTGGGTCCCTGGCACTATGAGGTAGCAGTGCTAACCACTGTGCCACCAAGCCGTCCTGCTCAGAGAATTCCAAGAAAATCTCAAATGCTCCAGTGAATATAATGTAACAGGCATTTACTAAGAATTGTAAACACACTTGTAAGGTGCAAGACAAAACTTGATGGACCACTCACACACTTTATTTACTGACAACTATAACACTATAATTATCACTTACTGTATTAGGTTCACTATGAATGATTACAGTCGAAGTACTGACACTTTGTATCGACAACAATATTGCAAGGTTTATAGTAAGTATTCACTAAATAGGAGCAGTAGCCTTTTAAGCTAAGTTTCTAACATTTTTTTCTTTATGAAAGATTAGTCATTTTCATGTATTGGCAGATGAGGTAGAATATCAAGCAGTTCAGTTGCTTTCAATTAATTATTTTTGTTCTCTTTTAGAATTTAAGAACTGACGTGGATAATTGTGTGGTCTAACAGTCCTGCTCTCTGGAAAACAACTCATGGATCTTCAAAAGATGGGCAAAAAGTTAAGGAAGATCTGAACTTAAAATCTATATAAATTGATGTGGAAGTTCAAATTCTCAATGATAACCTATCTCTGACCAAATAATTTGGCAACTTTTCTGCATTTTCAGGTCCTGCCTTTCACTATAAACAAACGAAAGATCTTTGTGATGGAACTGTAGCCAGAAACAAAATGAATACTCGAAGCATAGAGGAACTTGATACAATAGAAGCCAGCAGGAGGGATGAAAAAATTGCAACCTGTGGCCAAAATGGTGAGAAATCCCCCATTTTACACTGGGTGAATATTTATCGCTGATGTAGGCTGGGCTGCCTAGGTGACAATAGGAACTATGGAGTACTGCATTCTTTTTGCACCCTTCATGGTTTCTGATCTCAGAGCCACCATTGAAAAGGCCCATGTTAGGAAGTGGAAACACTTCTAAATAAAATATAGAAGCATGGAATCTAGATGCACTGGCAGATGGCATATCTGTATCAGGCGACACCTGGGCTAACATGAATGTCACAAGTAGGCTTACATTAACACTGCAATGAAGTTACTGTGAAAATCCCTAGTCTCCACACTCCGGTATCTGTTTGGGTATGCCAAGGGAAAATTTTAGCATCTAACCAGCACCTCTTTCGGACTGTGGGAGGAAACCGGAGCACCCGAAGGAAACACACGCAGACACGGGGAAAACATGCAAACTCCACACAGACAGTGACCCAAGCCGGGAATCGAACCTGGGTCCCTGGTGCTGTGAGGCAGCAGTGCTAAACACTGTGCCACCGTGCTAACATGAATGAAAGTACATGCAAAGTACACAATTTATTGAATTGATGGATTTCATTAAATTCTGATTTTAATTAAAATAATCATTAAAAACAAGGCTATGTCAGTCTTTATATTCCAAATAAGCCTACTCCCACTGTAATTCATCTCCCTTGAGCAGCATATCCTTCTGTTCCCTTCTCCCTCATGTATTTATTGAGTTTTGCCTAAATGCTTCTACAATGTTTACCTCAGCAACTTCTTTTGATAGTGTGCGCCACATTCTAACCACATTCTGCAGAAAGAAGTTTGATTTATTGTTGACTATAATATATTTATGGCCTCCAGTTGCAAGAATGTTATCGTAGAATCAAATGCACTGCAGAATCTGTGGAATTCATATGAAACCATTGCTTCAGAGTTGTCAGATACGCGTTGTTGTGAGTCATATTTCCAAGTGTCAAGCTTCGTGAAAATAAATCACTTGCTGCCATGGTAGCTGTGCAAGTCCCATCACACTAGGATACTTCAAAGCTGATGTATCGCATGCAACAAGGTATCTGAGAATGCATCCACCTCAATACAACTAAATGCCAGTGCTTCTTCTCCTGCTCTGTGACACTCTGAAGTTAACCAGATCATAGCTTCAGACACAAGTTTGTGGCTTCACTGCAGCAATGTTTGAACAGATGTCAACATTTTCAGACAGTTGTACATCTAATTGTATATCTGCTGACCTAGTTTTTTCACTGGTGTGCAGCCCCATGAGGCTGCGTCCATGTTGCAGCATCTTTACTATGCCTGACCTGCCTCAGCCACGCCAATCTCTCCCGGTGGGGTTGCAGAGGTGCCGGCCCTCTGACTGGGCCGGAAGAGTTGAGAGCCTGTCCACTGTCCTTAACAGGAGGATTGTTGAACCGTTCTCCGTACTGCCAAGTGCAGGCTCATGATCCCCATTTGGGCCTGATATCAGAGTTCCAAAGCCTGTGGCAAAACTTTAGTCTCAACACTTTTGCAAATTTTTAGTGGGAAGCAATTGTTATCAGCAGCAATGTCATCTAGGCATTGATGGAGCTTTGTTCAATAAATGTCCCATCTACTATACAAGACTGTAATTACATCTTTGTTAACAGCCTGTCGAACACTGCTAAATGTCTTCTAGAAGTCTGATAAATAATATCCAAGATGACCCTTCAGCTCCGGGGATTTGACCAGCTTTAATAGCCATACTTTCGCCAACATCATATTCCTCTTACTTTAATTTTGTTTTCCTCGTATCTCTTGAACTTACCGTCATCCTCTAAAGACTGATATAAGTAGCAATTTATTGCCATATATCACAGCATATAAGTCAATCCAATGTATATGAAGATCCTACTTTTTCAGTGCCAGAAATCATGTTTAGGTCTATAAAGGCATATAAGTTGACTCCCTTTTCTGCTAAGACGTGTTATACCCACAATAGCAGTCGGCCTCAATTTCTCATCTTAGAAACATGCTTTACGTCAGCGCATGGGATCAAGCAGGTGATAGAGGTCATCTTGTCAAAAAGATGCATGGGACTTTAAAGCACATCCACACAGAGTGGACTGTGCATGGCTAGTGATGAACAAAAATCATTTCTCCAATAAAAATAATGAAGTATGAAGCTGGTTTCAAGCTAAAAGTCATAAAAATCCAAAGATGTGTGGGTTAGGTTGATTGGCCATGCTAAAATTGCCCCTTAGTGTCCAGAGATGCGTAGGTTAGAGAGATTAGTGGGTAAATATGTAGAGATATGGAGGTAGATTCTGGGTGGGATTGTGGTCAGTGCAGACTCGATGGGCCAAATGGCCTCTTTCTGCACTGTAGGGTTTCTACGATTCTATGATTTGCTTAATCATCAAGTAACTGTGCTGCAGTGAATTCAGTATTAGTGAAAAACTGATGCAAGAATGGAAGAAGAAGGAACCCACCCTGATGAAGATGCCCAAGAACAAATCACATGCGAACATAGACCGACCATTGGCTTGATCTTGAGAAACATGGATTGGATGGACCCCTGAAAATCTTCAAGAGTGGTTCCATCATCACCAGAAATGCAGTGTGTATTTACACACTTAAATAGGTGGCACAGTGGTTAGCACTGCTGCCTCACAGCGCCAGGGACCCGGGTTCAATTCCTGGCTTGGGTCACTCTCTGTGCGGAGTCTGCATGTTCTCCCCGTATCTGTGTGGGTTTCCTTTGGGTGCTCCAGTTTCCTCCCACAGGCTGAAAGATGAGCTGGTTAGCTGCATTGGCCATGCTAAATTCTCCCACAGTGTACTCGAACAGGCGCCGGGGTGTGGCGACCAGAGGATTTTCACGTGGCTTCATTGCAGTGTTAATGTAAGCCTACTTGTGACACAGAAAAATAAACTTTAAAGCTTTAAGTGGCTTAAATCAAAGCATGATCCTAGCTAAGATTTCAGAACAATGGCTAGTTGGTGTAGCCACTTTACAGAGCAAAAATATCTGCTGTTTCAGCAAAGGACTAAGATCGCTTAGAGACACCAAAAGAACTTGATGCTAAAGTTCGAAGCTTCCAACAATTCATCATCAGATAAATGGTAAAGTGTGAGTACCCATTCTGTGACACAGGCAACATGGATGAAACATGAAACGCCCATTTTTTAAAAACTTTATTTTCACAGCTGCCAGGTACTTTCATTTTTGTTCTGGACTTGAAACACACCAGGCAGCTGTTATAAATAGAATAATGAACATTTCTCATAGCAAATATAGAGAAGTAGATGGAAGAGGAAACCAAAAAATGGCATCTCCTTTGTGAAGAGAGCCCCAAACACTTCCCCAGCACAAGAACTTGTATCCCTTTGTGGTTTGTATTTTTCCCAGTCCACATGCTTTCTTTTAACTTTATAGAAATGTTATTCCTCACTTCTCTTGTCAACCATACTTGTTTATTACAGAAGTAGATCACTTAACCTTTATGGGTATGTAAAGTTTTTGTATTTTATCGAATGTTTTCTTTTGAAAATCCATCCCTGTGGTTTTATCCAATACAGTTCTGCCTCATCTTTTGTGTCGTGAATTTCTGCCTCATCCCATCTAAAATCAGCTTTGCCTCAATTTAGAACCTCGACTCATGACTCATTCCTCTTTCACTCAAGCCCAAATGTAGAATTCTATCCTATTATCGAGACTGTTATGGGTCATTTCCGTGTCATTCTGTTTGATTTCACCCTTGAATGGTGAAGTGACAGTGAATTTGGTTGAAAGCTGACACTACAACTGATGAGAAAAGAACAGCATACTGCAGGAACAGAAGGTTTTGTTCTGTGCTGAAGGTAGAAACGTAATGATTCAGTTTCTTCTAGCCAATAGTTTTGCTGATCCACTACATTTCTGCATTCATCCTGTGCAGAGCCTCCTGTTCTTGCAGTATGTTGCTTTTTTTCTCATCAGTTTAAGCACAGAATCCACTTTGAGTCAAATCGGTGGCACAGTGGTTAGCACTGCTGCCTCACAGCACCAGGTACCCGGGTTTGATTCCTGGCTTGCGTCACTGTTTGCGGGGAGTCTGCACATTCTTCCCATGTCTGTGTGGGTTTCCTCCAGGTGCTCCGGTTTCCTCCTACAGTCGGAAAGATATGCTGATTAGGTCATGCTAAATTCTCCCTCTGTACCCGAACAGGCACTAGAGTGTGGCGACTGGGAGATTTTCACAGTAACTTCATTGCAGTGTTAATGCAAGCCTACTAATAAACTTTAACTTTGCACTATCGCCCCTAAGGTGAAATCCAACTTAAAAGACCCAAACTACATTTGTGTAGTTCGCAGCAGCAATACTGAATGCTATTTCATTGCAGCCTATACATTCAAACACTTTATCCAAATCTTTTTTGGAAAGTTCTCGGGTTTGATTCCTGTGGTATTTTTAATGTACAGGCTTGCAGAATACAAAGATACAAAAGCCAACAAGAGTTTTATTGGAAAAGTGTTTAGAGGCTGTTAGGATAGACTGTTAGCTTGCCTAAACTGACAATGACTTTATCAATACGCCACATGATTGGACTCTTAAAGTGACCTTGTTCCAACTAGGAACACACATTAATATACAATACTTTCCTCCCCCTTTACATTCGAGCTTTCTGCAGTGAAACACAATATCATGTTAACAATCAAAATTCACAATATGCACAGTCAGTATGTTAGATGTTTCCGAGAATGCGATTTCTGGGTGGTTGTCGGTGAAACTCAAGCATCTGCTTTTCCGTGTTGACTGCAACCTCTGGTGTTTTTGGTTAGTTTGGATGTCGTCTATAGTTGCCTCAGCTGGAGTCGACATAGGGTTCGGAGGTTGACTGGGTGTTGAATTATCCTCAACTGAGGTACTGTCTTCCACAGTTGTTTCTGGTATTATCAGGTTCTCACGAATGTCTAGGTCTCCATGGAGGAACCATGCTGACCATCACAGGAATGGATATCACTGAAGTCAAAGACACTGGCAGGCTGAATTGATTGATGATAAGATTGCAAAACACTTAATCCTCCTCTTTTTATCTAATGTTTCCCTCATATTTTACAATATCTTCTGACTTAAAAGCTGCTGATGGTCTTTTCTCCTCTCTACCCAACTTTACCCAACCCTTTTTCTTTACAGATTAAAAAAACCAGAGCCTTCCCAATCAGTGAAGAAAGAGGAAGAAAGCAGTAAAGGTGAAGAGATGCCATCACGCAGTCTCACACTTACAGCCAGCAGCAACTGCATGTTTTTTTTAAGGCTAGGGTAGTGGAGGAATTTGCCCAAGGTGAAATATTGGATAAGAACCAGGGAAGGAGGAAAGGTTAGCGCAGATGCCAGCTCAGGCTGGGTGAGATGTTCTTATATCTCCAGTAGCAGCCTGGAAGGAGCCAGATGCACAAAAAGAGCTACAGTCATCTTGACAGCAATAGGCATGCTGCTTTTGTCTTAGTTTGAGATTGCAGTCATGGCTACAGTCGTTAGCAGTTTTAAGTCTCCACCTCTTTTGAAGCAATAACGACTCGAGCATTTGATTGTGCCAGAAGTTAGGTAAGAGAATTGTTACCTAAGGAGCCCTTTTCTCAGCTTCCCACTCCTTCTAGCAGCTTGTCTTCTCTGCATGGGCTCATTCTCTCAGTCATGCTCAATTCCAAGGGGGAGTCCCACTAGTCCACACGTATCTGATGCAATCGATTCCTGTATGAGCCTCAAGTCACCAAAAAGGTACTTCAGCATGAGTCAGATCATTCCCTGTACACTGCTAAAACTTTAAACAAGTATGGGTAAATGTCCAAAGTGTGTAGAATTGCAGCAACAGCCAGAAGAAACAATTCAGAAACTAACCTGTAAATTGATGAAGCCTTTGAATAGTGCTGGTGGGGGAATCCTTAATGTCATTTATGTCATGTTCAGCTGTGGCACATTAAGAGAGGGTTGTGGCTGGAGCTAAATATATACGACTTAAATAAAATGTGTTCATATTATTTTTAAAAAACACCAAAGAGCACTGTAAGTGCCACAATAGTGCTGCACTGTCATGATCCATCTGCTTTTAAAAATTCATTCACGGAATGTGGGCATTGCTGGCTAGGCCGGCTTTTATTACTCAAACTTAATTGCCCTTGAACAGGTGGTGGTGAGCTATCTTCTTAAACCATAGCAGTCCACATTGTGTAGGTACAGCCACAATGCTTTTAGGGAGGGATTTCCAGGCTTTGGCCCAGCGACAGTGAAGGATCAGCAATATATTTCCAAGTCAGGATGGTGAGTGGCTTGGAATAAGTACTCACAGGTGGTGGTGTTCTCAAGTATCTGCTGCCCTTTTCCTCCTATATGGTAGCGGTTGTGGGTTTGAAGGTGTTGCCGAAGGAGCTTTGGTGAGTTCGTTCAGTGCATCTTGTAGATGGTACATAGTGCTGCAACTGTTAGTCTGTGATGAAGTAAATGCATGTTTGTGGATGGGATGCCAATCAAGCAGATTACTTTGTCCTGGATGGTGCTTCTTGAGGGTTGTTGGAGCTGCACTCATCCAGGCAAGTGGAGAGTATTCTATCACACTCCTGAATTGTACCTTATAGTTGATGGACAGTGGGCGAAACGGTGGCACAGTGGTTAGCACTGCTGTCTCACAGTGCCAGGGACCCGGGTTCAATTCCAGCCTTGAATCACTGTCTGTGTGGAGTTTGCACATTCCCCCCGTGTCTGAATGGGTTTCCTCTGGGTGCTCCAGTTTCCTCCTACAGTCCAAAGATGTGCGGGTTAGGTTGATTGGCCAGGTTAAATTGACCCTAGTGTCAGGGGGATTAGCAAGATAAATACGGGAATAGGGGCTGGGTAGGATTATGGTCAGTGCAGACTTCATGGGCCAAATGGTTTCCTTCAGCACTGTAACGATTCTATGATTCTATGACAGGCTTTAGGGAGTCAGGAATGAGTTACTTGCAGCAGGATTCTGAGTTTCTGACATGCTGTTATAGCCACAGTGTTTACTGGCTAGTCCAGTTCAGTCTCTGGTCATGTTGATAGTGGGAGATTCAGCAATGGCAATGTCATTAAATGTCAAAGGGTGATTGTTAAATTCTCTCTTGTTGGAGATGGTCAATACATGGCATTTATATGGTGCAAATGTTACTTGCTAATTGTTAGCCCAAGCCTGGATGTGTTCAGGTCTTGGTACATTTGGATGTGAATTGTATCTGAGCAGTTGCAAATGGTGCTGAACATCAGTGAACATCCCCACTTTTAACCTTATGATGGAAGGAAGGATGAAGCAGCTGAAGATGATTGGGCCCAGGATATACCCTGAGGAACTCCTGCAGTTATGTCTTGGAACTGAGACGATTAGCCCCCAACAACCATAACCATCTTCCTGTGTGATAGGAATGGCTCCAAATGGTGGAAAGTTTTCCTGCTGATTCGCATTGATTCCAGTTTTGCTTGGGCTCCTTGAGGGCGCACTTAGTCAAAATGCTGCCTTGATGGGAAGTCGTACTCATCTGGAGTTCTGCACTTTAGTCCATGATTGTAATGACATCAGAAGCGGAACCCAAACTGAGATTCAGTGAGCCACTTAATGGCCCTTCTATCACTTTACTAATGACTGATGGGCAGTAATTGCCCGGTACACATTTGTCCTGCTTTTTGCCCACAGGACATACCTGAGCAATTTGCCACACTGCTGGGTAGGTAGATGCCAGTGCTGTAGCTGTACTGGAACAGGTTGGCTAGAGGCATGGTAAGTTCTGGAGCACAAATATTCAGTACTGGTGCTGGAATATTGTCAGGGCCCATAGCCTTTGCAGTGTCCAGTGCCTTCAGTCATTTCTGGACAACATGTAGAGTAAATCAAATTGGCTGAAGACTGACATCTGTGATGCTGAGGACCTCTGGGGGAGGCTGAGATGGATCATCCACTCGGTTTCTGGCAAAAGATTGCTGCAAGTACTTCAGCCTTATCTGTAACCTCATGGCCTGGCATATCTCCCATTCTACCATTATCATCAAGCCAGGGAATCAACCCTGGTTCAATGAAGGGTGCAGGAGCAACACCAGGCATACCTAGAAATGAGGTGCCAATCTGGTGAAGCTACAACACAGGACTATATATGTGCCAAACAGCATAAGTAGCAAGTGATAGACAGAGCTAAGTGATTCCATAACCAACAGATCAGATCAAAGTTCTGCAGACCTGACACATCCAGTTGTGAATGGTGATAGACAATTGAACAACTCACTGGAGAAAGAGGTTCCGCAAATATCCCCATCCTCAATGATGGAGGAGTCCAGCACATCTATGCAAAAGATAAAAGCAAAATACTGTGGATGCTGGAATTTGAAACAAAAACAGAAAATGCTGGAAAATCTCAGCAGGTCTGACAGCATCTGTGGAGAGTGAATAGAGCCAACATTTCGAGTCGAGATGACCCTTCGTCTGAGCTCAAATTTCTTCACTCGCTTTATAACTGTAAGTCCTGGTAATGCTCTGATAAGGTTTTGTCATTAAATGATACACCAATTCTGTTCCAGTGACAGAGAAGAGAATAAATAACTTCATTGTATTGTGTTCTACATTAATATATCAAACTTCTTGCCATGTCTTTGTGTTGCAACAAATGTCATAATATGAAATATTATGCAAATATTGCAGAAAGTGTGCTATGAAGCGGTTCTGGAGCATTATGTTTGTATGTACACTAGTATATAACAATACATCAATCAACTTTCAAATGAAAGAAAAAGTTGAGTTCCACACTTGCCTTACAAATGATTGATTTATATAATACAAATCTTTGATGAAATATGCCAGCTGTGCAAAATCCTTTCATTATTTAAGATCCATATATTTCTTCTAGGGGATATCATTTCTATAAAGAAAGAAGAACTCAATATGATCTCAGAGCAATTCAACATAGAGGTAAATTTTGTCTTTCAAGTGAGCTTTGTCCAAATGAAAATGAGCCTGTTTCGTCAGCGATTTCATGAGCTTATGTCAAATTCCCCAGGCCTGGATGTTAATAGCTGTTTCAACCGGGTTATTACAAAATAACAAAAAGAAGAATTTGAAACGAACAGGTTAGGTATTTGGCAATGTCAATGAGAAGTGTAATTAAGTGTAGCCAAATAATGTGAACATACACAGAAAATAGAAGCAGGAGTAGGCCATTCGGCCCTTCGAGCTTGCTCTGCCATTCATTATGATCATGGCTGATCATCAAATTCAATATCCTGATCCCCCTTCCCCCCCATACCCCTTGATCCCTTTAGTCCCAAGAGCTATATCTAATTCCTTCTTGAAATCACAATTTTGGCCCCTACTACTTTCTGTGGTAGTGAATTCAACAGATTCACCACTCTCTGGGTGAAGAAATTTCCCCTCATCTCAGTTCTAAAAGATTTACCCCTTATCTTCAAACTATGACTCCTAGTTCTGGACTCCCCCACCATTAGGAACATTCTTTCTGAATCTACCCTGTCTAACCCTGTTAGAATTTGATAAGTTTCTATGAGATCCCTTCTCACTCTTCTAAACTCCAGTGAATATAATCCTAACTGACTTAGCCTCTCCTCATATGATAGTCTTGCCATCCCAGGAATCAGCCTGGTAAACCTTCACTGTATTCCCTCTATAGCAAGGGCATCATTCCTCAGATGAAGACATCAAAACTCCAGGTGTGGCCTCACCAATGCCTTAACAATTGCAGCAAAACATTCCTATTCCTATATTCAATTCTGCTCATTGTGAAGGCCAACATACTATTTGCTGCCTTTACTGCCTGCTGTACCTGCACAATTATTTTCAGCGACTGATGCACAAGGACACCAAGGTCTCGTTGAGTATCTACTTCTCTAAATTTACACCAATTCAAATAATAATTTGCCTTCCTATTTTTGCTACCAAACTGAATAACCTCACATTTATCCACATTACGCTGCATTTGCCATGCATATGTCCACCCACTCAACCTGTCCAAATCACACTGAAGCATCTCTGCATCCTCTGCACAGCTCACCCTCCCACCCAACCTTGTATCATCTGCAAATTTAGATGATAAATTTAGTTCCCTCATTCAAATCATTAATATATAATGTGAACAGTTGCGGTCCTAGCACAGATCCTTGCTGTTCAGGGATATAATAAGTTAACAGCTGCTGATTATTTCAAAGTTTCCAAGAGCTGGCATTGTCTAAGGTAAGAGAACATGGTCCCAAACATTCTGTAAGATTGTAGGATGGTTACGATGAGGAGGGCCATTCAGCCCATCTAAATTAATTCATCCAGTGAGATCCTAAGCATTGTTTTGATCATCTCGTTCAATATTCCATTGGCTTCATTGGTTGCTGCTCTCATGTATTTGGACATGTTGAACATTAAGTCTACTAATTTTTTTGAGATCTCTTTTCAGGCAATCAGTTGTTATCTGCAAACAATAGTTTATACATTTGTAATTTATTTTTCTAGTCTATCTGCTGTGCTTCACACTTATCTGCCTTCATTTTCACCTGCTATTGTTCCATCGACATATATATTGTGCCCAACTCATTCTGAGCTGCGTCCTTTGATTCCACTGCTCTTCTCAGTTTGGTGTCATCTGCAAATTGCATTGAATTTTTAAATCCAGGTCATATATATAAATTCCAATCTGTTGTAATCCAAAACCTATTTATTTTTCTCACTATGTTGACATAACTCTGAAATCATTAGGTGTTACTGTTAATGCCAAACCAACCCCAAATTGGGTGTCAGTTTCGGCCCTTTCGTAGCTTGGCTCAACTGAAAAATTGTTCACACAACGCACTAATTTTTTTCTCATCAAATGTTCACTGCATTACCTGTACTGTCCTAAAATGTTTCATGGTTATTGGATAGAAGGTGTTTTTTATTGCCTACAAATTATCTAAGTAATGCAATGCTTCCAGCTCCCTGGATATTAATGGCCCTTGCAGCTTTGCGAATTCTGCCTACACACCTCCACAAAATAGTAGTGATAAAGCACAATAGGGTGCTAGGGTTGAGTAGATTTTTGCTTTATTGAATGTGTTAAGAGACATTCTTGTAAACCTGGAATCAGCACAGAAGAGATGAATTATTATGGTTTCACAACATAATTCTTAACGGTGAGCCCGATTTTACCAAAACTTCGCGCCCGAAATGGCGGTAAAGTTGGGCGTCGGGCCTATGCCGTGATCCACACCCGATCCCTCGTGGATCACGCCTTTACCAACGGCCGATTCGGGCGCCGTTCCGGTGCACACCCAACTCGGCCGGCGCGACGATTTAAATGCATTTGCATGCATTTAAATCGACTTATTGAAGTGCGCGCCCAACTTTACCATCAATTCCCCCTTTACCAGCATTTGGCCCAATTCGCGCCCGCGCCTTTACTGACCTGATAAATAAAAGTCCAACTTGTACTTTTATTCAGCAGGGGAATCGCCGAGGCCCACCCTTCGCGGACACCCCCTCTAACCATCCCGGCAGACGCCCCCCCCCCACCCGGGATCGGACCCCTCTGGGAGGCAGCCCCCGCCCCCGGGATCAGACCCCTCTGGGAAGCAGGCCCCCCCAGCAGAGCACACCCCTAACCTACCTCGATCGTGGTCTCCCTCCACCATCCTTCCCGCTCACCTTCAGTCCTTCGACAGCCTGCAGCACGTTCCTGGACACTGACTTCGAGCCACGGCTGGAGTGACCGGACTTCACACAGGTCCGCTGGCGGGGCCCAGTTGGAACTCTGGTGGGGGGGGGGGGAAATGGGGAGAGGGGGCGGGCCCACATCGCCCTCTTGGGTGAGGGGTTGGGAGGGGAGGGGGTGAGACTTATCACCCCTGGGGAGGGGAGAGAGGGTGTGACGGATCATTCACTGGTACACTAGCCACAGCCATCTCTCCCGCTCTCTCGCACTTGCAGGAAGAGTAATCTATGGCTGGTAGTGTCCCAGTGATGGTGCCAGGAGGGATCGGCCGCAGACACGCAGCGGAACCCCCCCCGACCAGGGGATGAGACGTCACAAACAAAAATAAAAAACCTTAGATTAATTTGCATCAGGAGAAGCTACTTCAGCATCAAAGTTTTCAATTTTTGGACATGAATTGATTGATACTGAAATTCTCCTCCCCCCTCCACCCCCTCTCCCCCCAGGGGATGATCCGTCACACCCCCTCTTCCCCCCCCGGGAATGAGACATCACACCCCCTCCCGTCACACCCCCTCCCTCCCCCCCAACCCCCCCTCACCACCCCAACCCACTCCCCCACCCACTCCCCCCCTCCCCTCCACACCCACTCCCCCCCCTCCCCTCCACACCCACTCCCCCCTCCCCCTCCCCACCCACTCCCCCCCACCCACTCCCCCCCTCCCCCCACCCACCCCCCCTCCCCCACCCACCCCCCCCTCCCCCACCCACTCCTCCCCTCCCCCACCCACCCCCACCCACTCCTCCCCCACCCACCCCCCCCTCCTCCCACCACCCACTCCCCCCCACCCCACTCCCCCCCACCCCCCACCCACCCTCCCCCCACCCTCCTCCCACCCTCCTCCCACCCTCCTCCCAGCCCCCCCACCCACCCTCCTCCCACCCACCACCCCACCCACCCTCCTCCCACCCCCCTCCCACCCCCTCCCCCCTCCCCTCCACCCCCCTCCCCCCTCCCCTCCACCCTCTCCCCTCCCACCCTCCACCCCCCTCCCCTCCCCCCACCCCCTCCCCTCCCCCTCCCCTCCACCCCTCCCCCTCCCACCCCCCCCTCCCCCCCTCCCCCTCCACCCCTCCACCCCCCCTCCACCCCCCTCCAACCTCCACCCCCTCCCCCCCTCCACCCCCCCTCCACCACCCCCTCCACCACCACCCTCCACCCCCCCCACCCCCCCACCCCCCCTCCACCCCCCCTCCACCCCCCCTCCACCCCCTCCACCCCCCTCCACCCCCCCTCCACCCCCCTCCACCCCCCTCCTCCAACCCCCTCCTCCACCCCCTCCTCCACCCCCCTCCACCCCTCCCCTCCACCTCCCCATCCCCTCCCCTCCACCCCCCACCCCCTCCCCTCCCCCCCACCCCCTCCCCCTCCCCTCCACCCCCACCCCCTCCCCTCCACCCCCCCACCCCCTCCCCTCCCCCCCCCACCCCCTCCCCTCCACCCCCTCCCTCCACCCCCTCCCCTCCACCCCCTCCCCTCCACCCCCTCCCCTCCACCCCCTCCCTCCACCCCCTCCCCCCCTCCACCCCCTCCCCTCCACCCCCTCCCCTCCACCCCCTCCCTCCACCCCCTCCCCTCCACCCCCTCCCCTCCACCCCCTCCCCTCCACCCCCTCCCCTCCACCCCTCCCCTCCACCCCTCCCCTCCACCCCCTCCCCTCCACCCCCTCCCCTCCACCCCCCTCCACCCCCTCCCCTCCACCCCCTCCCCTCCACCCCCTCCCCTCCACCCCTCCCGCCTCCCCCCCTCCACCCCCCCTCCACCCCCCCCCCCCCCCCCCCCCCCCCTCCACCCTCCACCCCCCTCCACCCCCCTCCCCTCCCAGCTTGGGTCAGCGTCTGTGTGGAGTTTACACATTCTCCCCATGTCTATGTGAGTTTCCTCCAGGTGCTCTGGTTTCCTCCCACACGCCAAAGATGTGCGGGTTAGATGGATTGGCGGTGTTAAATTGTCTCTTAGTGTCAGGGGGACTAGCTAGGATAAATGCATGGTGTTATGGGATACACCCTGGGTGGGATTGTGGTCAGTGCAGACTCGATAGGCCGAATGGCCTCCTTCTGCTCTGTAGGATTCTGTGATTAAAACTTTCCAATCAAGTTTTCATCGCAACCACATTACCAAAATAGCTCTTACAGAAATTACAAATGACACCCTTTGTGAATGTGACAAATGTAACCTATCTCTTTTCATCCTCTTTCTCTTCCTGCAGCCTTTGATGTGGTTGAACGTGCCTCCTCTTCTAATGCCTCTCCACTGTCATCCAGCTGCGTGGGACTGCAGACTTCTGGTTCCATTCTTATCTATTATATCGTAACGAGAGTATCACTTGCAATGGCCTCACATCCTGCTTCCACTTCGTTATCTCTGTTATCACCCATAGATGTGGGGATGCCGGCGTTGGACTGGGGTAAACACAGTAAGAGTTTTAACAACACCTGGTTCAAGTCCAACAGGTTTATTTGGTAGCAAATAACATTAGCTTTCGGAGCACTGCTCCTTCATCAGATGGAGTGGAAATCTGCTCTCAAACAGGGCACAGAGACACAAAATCAAGTTACAGAATACTGATTAGAATGCCAATCTCTACAACCAACCAGGTCTTAATGTGGGTGGAGGGAGCATTAAGCACAGGTTAAAGAAATGTGTATTGTCTCCAGACAGGACAGCCAGTGAGATTCTGCAAGTCCAGGAGGCAAGCTGTGGGGGTTACTGATAGTGTGACATAAATCCAACATCCCGGTTTAGGCCGTCCTCATGTGTGCGGAACGTGGCTATCAGTTTCTGCTCAGTGACTCTGCACTGTCGTGTGTCGTGAAGGCCGCCTTGGAGAACGCTTACCCGAAGATCAGAGGCTGAATGTCCGTGACCGCTGAAGTGCTCCCCCACAGGAAGAGAACAGTCTTGCCTGGTGATTGTCGAGCGGTGTTCATTCATCTGTTGCCGTAGCGTCCGCATGGTTTCCTCAATGTACCATGCCTCGGGACATCCTTTGCTGCAGCGTATCAGGTAGATAACATTGGCCGAGTTGCAAGAGTAGGTACCGTGTACCTGGTAGATGGTGTTCTCACGTGAGATGATGGCATCCGTGTCGATGATCCGGCACGTCTTGCAGAGGTTGCTGTGGCAGGGTTGTGTGGTGTTGTGGTCACTGTTCTCCTGAAGGCTGGGTAGTTAGCTGCGGACAATGGTCTGTTTGAGGCTGTGCGGCTGTTTGAAGGCAAGAAGTGGGGGTGTGGGGATGGCCTTGGCGAGACGTTCGCCTTCATCAATGACATGTTGAAGGCTCCGGAGGAGATGCCGTAGCTTCTCCGCTCCGGGGAAGTACTGGATGACGAAGGGTACTCTGTCCACTGTGTTGCGTGTTTGTCTTCTGAGGAGGTCGGTGCGGTTTTTCGCTGTGGCACGTTGGAACTGTCGATCGATGAGTCGAGCGCCATATCCTGTTCTTATGAGGGCATCTTTCAGCGTCTGGAGGTGTCTGTTGCGATCCTCCTCATCCGAGCAGATCCTGTGTATACGGAGGGCTTGTCCATAGGGGATGGCTTCTTTAACGTGTTTAGGGTGGAAGCTGGAGAAGTGGAGCATCGTGAGGTTATCCGTGGGCTTGCGGTACAATGAGGTGCTGAGGTGACCGTCCTTAATGAGATGCGTGTGTCCAAGAATGCAACCGATTCTGGAGAGTAGTCCATGGTGAGTCTGATGGTGGGATGGAACTTGTTGATGTCATCATATAGTTGTTTCAGTGATTGTTCACCATGACTCCAAAGGAAGAAAATGTCATTGATGTATCTAGTGCATAGCATCGGTTGAAGGGTCTGTGCGGTGAAGAAGTCTTGTTCGAACCTGTGCATGAAGATGTTGGCATATTGAGGTGCGAATTTGGTCCCCATGGCTGTTCCGTGTGTCTGGATGAAGAACTGGTTGTTGAAGGTGAAGACATTGTGGTCCAGGATGAAGCGGGTGAGTTGTAAAATTACATCTGGAAACTGGCAGTTGTCGGCGTTGAGTACTGACGGCCTAAACCGGGATGTTGGGTTTATGTCACACTATCAGTAACCCCCACAGCTTGCCTCCTGGACTTGCAGAATCTCACTGGCTGTCCTGTCTGGAGACAATATACATCTCTTTAACCTGTGCTTAATGCTCCCTCCACTCACATTGTCTGTATCTTTAAGACCTGGTTGGCTGTAGAGATTCACATTCTAATCAGTCTTCTGTAACTTGATTTTGTGTCTCTGTGCCCTGTTTGAGAGCAGATTTCCACTCTATCTGACGAAGGAGCAGTGCTCCGAAAGCCAATGGTATTTGCTACCAAATAAACCTGTTGGACTTTAACCTGGTGTTGTTAAAACTCTTACTGTGATCACCCATAGATCCATATGGCCCCTCCTGGTTCTTGTCTACATGCTACCCCTCAACAATATCATTCAAAAGGCACATAGTTAGTTTTTGCAAACTGAGGACAGTCAACTCTACCTCGCCAGCACTTATCCTGATGCCTCCACTTTTGCTCAGCCGTTTGGCTAAGATCAAGTGTAGTTTTGCTGTCCTGCACCTGGCCGAAGTCATGACGTTACACTGAAGCTTCTTTTGAAGCAATTTTTAAAAGCGGCATCTAGGCCTTTTGGCTAAGATGCAAATGAGATCAAGCCTTGGAGGAGGAGCAATGCCCGCTCCAATCAACTTAGATAATGTAGATCAAGCCCAGGACAGGAGCGGCGAGCTTGTCTTGTCAGCTTGGATCTGGAATATCTTACTTGTTCAGACTTTGAATTGGACTTTGATTGGATTGAATTGGATATAAACACAAAAAAATTACCAAGCTGCTTCATTGATATGCAGTATTTGTTGAATTCAGTGTTGAGGCAGAAGCTGTAAAGTGCCTAAAGAAAAGATGAGGTGCTGCTTTTTAAGCTTCTTCAAAGCCTCTAGGTCCCACATCAATGGTACGCCTCCGCAGCTTGGGGTAGTGACATTGATTGACAAACATTGCTGAGGCCTTTGAAGGAAGAGCCAGATCCCTAAATGGCTTGAGCCCTCTATGATTAATAACTTCACAACCAGAGAATTCGTTTCAACAGCTTAAGGCAACAGTTTACATAGGAGAATTATGCATGTAAATTTTTGCTGTCCACATTCAAAAGCTTAACTCTGCTTGGGGCTGAGGGATGAAGCTGGTATTAAAGGCCTTCTGCTTGGAGAGAAAGTGAGTTCTATTTTTTGCTTCCATAAACCCAGGAATGCAAGGAAATACACGTGGAGGACATTGATACTGTGAGAACTGTGTATAGTTCATTCATGTAAATATCTGATCTGAAACCGCTTACTGGTTTCAACCCATTGCATCAGCTCTATTTTAATCTGTCCTCTTTAAAGAGGAGATTTGTGTGACAATTTATGGTGTATTCCAATAATTAGTATGAAATGAAAAGTTCCTTGCAGTAACATTATTGTCTATCTACATACTCTAGGTTATAAGGCAGTTTTCTTGCTACATTGGTGGATAACCCAGGTCTGTTTTAAATCAAGAAATGAGCAAACTTTTATTGCAATCCAAAAATGGAGCAGAAAATTAAAAGGTAAACTGTGTTGTATATGTGGAGCCAGTGTGTTATGTAAAATGCATACAGTCGTGCACATTATTTAATCACATACTCATGACTACAACAGTATGTTTAACTTATTCATATGTGTAATTCCACTTGAAGTGAAAAAAGCTATATTGGAATTTGTTTCTGCTGTTTTGAGAAGAACCACCTGTTAATTTATATTGAACTGAACAGTGTTTTTAGTTGACTTGCTTTTGTGGAAAGATTTGTTGGATACTGGCAACTATTATATTAATTTGCAAACTAATATAGGGAGATATATTAAATATATCACATGTTGAGAATTTATAGAGCTTCTGTTTTATACACATGGGCCTGAATCTTTTGGATGGCGGGTTTCCCTTCCTGCCCCTGAGCCACTCACACTGAAATGAGTGTCAATTGACTGCAGGTGTGATTTCCGCCCCTCACCTGAGAGGGAATCCTGACCGGATTGGCTGACAGCTCTCCAGTTCCTGCAGCAACAAGAACTGGAGTAGACTGAAGGGGAACTTCAGGAAGATGCCTGAGTTCCCAGGACCAGAGGATAAGGTAAGCTTAAGGAGTCCCAGAGTGGGGAGGATAGGGAAGGCATGGGGGAAGCAAAGGGGTGATTTTTGGAGCGGTGGGAGGGGAAGTGGAATGGGGTGAGGCTGGAGCAAAAGGGATATCCAGTGACTACTGGACCTTAAGGGAGGGGCGGGGGGGGGTGGGTACACCCACATCAGGCTTCTGATGGAGGCACAACCCCATTCCCACACACTTCCTGCCAAGATCTAAGCCTGTTCATTGTCGGGCTTTCCCAAGCCAGGTAAATCCTTCTGCCTGCCTAAACATTGAGGCTGAGTGTCTCAATTGGGGCAAGCGCAATTGTATTGTCTGAGGGCTTGCACGCCCCAGTGTAAAATCACTGCTTTGTCAAGGTGGACAGGATCTCAAAGGGAATCCCATTCACTCAATTTCACGCTCCCCCCTGCCCCCATCTAAAAACCCACCGGTGGGGAAGCATGAAATTTAGCCATGATCTGTCCCATGAGACACCTAGAGTAGTTTTCTGTATAATTTTATATGTAATGCAAGTACATTTACAGCTATATAACGCCAGTTCTCTTTCTTGCTAATTTGCCAAACCCCTCTCTTCCTCATTGCAAGAGATGAGTGCCTTGCTGGGATACTATTCCACTGGCTTCAGTCATTCTTCTCTATCTCACCTAAGTAGATGTTACTCAGAGGATTGGATTGGACAGCTGCTTGGCCATATTGAGGGAGCGATGAAGGAGAAATAAAGCGAGAAAATCAAAGCTGATCAGGAATTTGCTCACATCTTATGTATATTTGCAGCAGAGTTTGCTGGAAAATATCTGAGAACGAGATCTCTTGTTGCCTTTCCTTTAACTGGAGATGATGAAGCTAGCACCACTACAATTAACTGCTTGGTTGAGCAGAGCTTCCTGACATTTAATTTTAATTCATTCAAGTGCTGTGAACTCCTTATCAGAGGTGCAGATAATGAGAGCTCTCTGGTTTCAGGATGCCCCAGGCTATGTATTTTTGAAGTTGATGTATTTTTGAAGTTCTTTATGAAAGCTACTCACTTGGATCAGATGTGCAAAAGTTATTGGCAAATAATGCAGATGAAGACAATAGCAAAGGAGAAGATTGAAAAACAAGATGACATCAGTAGAGCACAAGTATATATAACTCAGTTTCAGATGCCACCTAGGTGAATCAATCAAGTATAATGCTACAGCCTTGGTTTTGGCTCTGTTATATCATGATACATAAGCACAGTTGGACATTATCGAGCATAAAATGATTGGACAACAATGCTTTACCAAATATTTCTTTTCTTCTCTGTGTCAAGGACAACTCCCGTAAATATGTCCTTGCTCCCTCCAAATCAGAGTGTGACTTCATACAGTAAAGTGCAGCCATTCCCGGGGTTATGTTCCTGTGGAACCTCGTGTACAGCGGAATCACAAATGACAAACATGCTTCACAATGGGGGTTAATTAGGTTTCAGCAACGTGAGGGCAGTGTTGGTGTGTGGAGTTACTTTCTGTTGATCACAGCCTTCAAATCTCATTTTTATCATACTAGTCATTTATACATGATGTTTTATGAAGTACCTTCATGGCTGTGTATAACAGCAACTTATGTATGTGTTCAGCACAGAAGGTGTATAAAATCACCTTTGTAACTGCGGCACCTCATTCTCACCTGTGTGTAAGAAGGCACAATGCCTTTGAGCCTGAAAAGATTTGTTACTTTAATGGTGTCTTACCCTCAATAAGAAAAAGCAAAACTTTAGGAAGAGTCTGTTGTCAGACTAGCTTGCTCAGCATTTAGAGTGTGCGTTTAACACAAGTTGAATAAAAAAAAGAGCAAATCCTACCCATTTAGAGCGTGACCTGCTGATAAACATTGAGCCCCATGGGTAAAGAATTTAGAGCAAGCTACGAGACCACAGGGGCAGTTTTTATTTCCAGTATAAATCAGGTTATTTTTTCAGCAGTTTGTAACATTGGCTTTTTTTTAAACATACATAAACGTGAAGAAACAAACAATTGGGCCTGTAATGGGTGATCTGACGTACAAAGGCTTTAGTGTGGGTAAGCAAATAAGTGAACAAAGAAGTCACAAAAGCGGGACTTTATTGTACACACATTTTTTAGGTACAATAATATTGTTGAGGATATTACTGTAATTAAGACACTGGATTGACAGTAGGAACACTTGTTCCAACAATCTTTTCAAAAACATTTGACAAATTCAATCAGTTGATGAAACACCACCATGATGAAAAATACATTTATACCTATAAATAGGATTGTCCCCATATAGAGTTAGAATCATAGAATCCTACAGTGCAGAAGGAGGCCTACACCGACCACAATCCCACCCAGGCCCTATCCCCATAACCCCCTGACACTAAGGGGCAATTTTGTCTGGTTAATCCACCTAACCCGCAAATCTTTGGACTGTGGGAGGAAACTGGAGCACCCGGAGGAAACTCATGCAGACGCGGGGAGAATGTGCAAACTCCACACAGACAGTGACCCGAGGCCGGGAATCGAACCCGGGCCCCTGGCGCTATGAGACAACTGTGCCACCGTGACGCCCTTGTTAAATTTTAAATGTTGATATGAAAAATGCAGCTCAGAATTGTTCCTGCTTCTCTCATCCCACTGATATATCTGGGAAATTAGCACCAACCATGCTTTGACTTCCAAATTCAGCTCAGAGAGCTTTAATTAAATATCAAGAGCAAAATCAAATTTGTGGAAGCTAAGGCCTCCAAACTAACAATAACAACAATCATTTTTCTTCTTCAGTTCTCTGCCCAAACACAGGCCCAACTCAGAGCACCACAACATCCACCACAGGTGGGGCAAGGAGGCAGGTTCCAAATCCACCCCAGCCAGGACAGGGTTCAGAATTCATGCTGTTGGCCCCAATGTGATCCACACTGACCATCCAGCCAACCAGCAACCCAAGAAACCCAAGTTGTTTTGGCAACGTACACTTTTACATACATATTGTAACCTGGAGCTATGAATCGTGATGATAAAGGCTCCACCCTTCTTTCTGTCACATGGCTGACCAGGAATCTCTCTCACTCTTATTGCCTGCCAGTGGCATATGTTGGAAGGATTTACAAGTTGATACTCTACCTGTTTGGCCAGATTATGAACTCATCTTCTTTGGTCATCAATTCTTAGAGTGGGACTTCAATCCAGAACTTCTGGTTCAGAGGCAGGGATACTACCCATTGCGCTACAAGACTTCCTCAAAGGTACTTAATAAAAGACAATTCAATAGATATATTTTATCATTTTACTTTATTTTGTTATTTGTTCAAATCCTTAATTTTGATATTAGAACTATTCATTGCAAAGAAATAGCACGTTAGGTGACGTGTTAGATTGTAGCATCCAATTCATATGTTATATGATTATTATTACAGCTCTCTGCACCATATTATTATGCAACAAAGGTAAACTCTTGATCAAAAGGTATGTGAAGTAAGCTGAAAATTGATAACAAAATGATTCAATTTTTCCAAAAAAACCTAACAGAGCTAAAGAAGAAAGTCAAGGAAAAAGAACGTCATTATAAAAACCTTGCATCACTCAATGCGTTACAGGAAAAACGAGAATATTTTAAGAATAAGGTGGCATGGGCATTGGTAAATAATCTGAAATTTTATTCTTAGAAAAATGGCTCATAGAATAAGAATTGATATGGTTGCAATTCTTTCATTTTTCTTGTATAAATAAGTGGAAAAGTATGGTAAAATATTCAAAGGGGAAGGAAATGTTGAGGAATAGTATCCAGTCCTTATATCAAAGTCTCCATGACTGAGACCAGGAGAGTTCACGCAGTGTCCTGCCCAATATTTATGCCTCAGGAAACATCAGTTAAACAAATTGCTAGGAATGGTTTGTAGGACATTGCTGCGTGAAAATTGATCACTGCATGTTCCTAAATTTCAAAAGTACTTAATTGGCTATAACATGTTTTGGGGCATCAATGTACTATATAGATACAAATCCTTTCTTTTATCCTTTGGGAAGAGTAACACTGCCAATAGAGCAACATCACCTCACACTACCCCAAAACATGTTTTTTTAACCAAAATTTGCATGCAGAAACATACCTACAAACATTCAAAGGATATGAGTTTGAGAAGATGAATCACTACACAGCTCAGGAGGAACATGTGATGGTGAACGAGGCGGATTAGGAATCGGATTTGGTTTGATTTTGATTTATTATTGTCACATGTATTAACATACTGTGAAAAGTATTGTTTCTTGCATGCTATACAGACAAAACATAGAGAAGGAAACGGGAGAGTGCAGAATGTACTGTTACAGTCATAGCTAGGGTGTAGAGAAAGATTAACTTAATATAAGGTAGGTCCATTCAAAAGCCTGACAGCAGCAGGGAAGAAGCTGTTCTTGAGTCGGTTGGTATGTGACCTCAGACTTTTGTATCTTTTTCCCGAAGGAAGAACGTGGAAGAGAGAATGTCCGGGGTGCGTGGAGTCCTTAATTATGCTGGCTGCTTTGCTGAGGCAGCGGGAAGTGTAGACAGAGTCAATGGATGGGAGTCTGGTTTGCGTGATAGATTGGGCTATATTCACAACCTTTTGTAGTTCCTTGTGGTCTTGGGCAGAGCAGGAGCCATATCAAGCTGTGATACAACCAGAAAGAATGCTTTCTATGGTGCATCTGTAAAAGTTGGAGAGAGTTGTAGCTGACATGCCAAATTTTCTTAGTCTTCTGAGAAAATAGAGGTGTTGGTGGGCTTTCTTAACTATAGTGTCGGCATGGGGGAACCAGGAAAGGTTGTTGTTGATCTGGACACCTAAAAACTTGAAGCTCTCAACCCTTTCTACTTCGTCCCCATTGATGTAGACAGAGGCATGTTCTCCTTTACGATGACAATCTCCTCCGTTTTGTTGACATTGAGGGAGAGATTATTGTTGCTGCACCAGTTCACCAGATTCTCTATCTCATTCCTGTACTCTGTCTCGTCATTGTTTGAGATCCAACCCACTACGGTGGTGTTGTCGGCAAACTTGAAAATCGAATTGGAGGGGAATTTGGCCACACAGTCATAGGTGTACAAGGAGTATAGTAGGGGGCTGAGAACACAGCCTTGTGGGGCACCAGTGTTGAGGATGATCGTGGAGGAGGTGTTGTTGCCTATCCTTACTGATTGTGGTCTGTGAGTTAGGAAATTCAGGATCCAGTCACAGAGGGAGGCGCCAAGGCCCAGGCCACGTAGTTTGGAGATGAGTTTCATGAGAATAATAGTGTTGAAGGCTGAGCTGTAGTCAATAAATATGAGTCTGACATAGGTGTCTTTGTAATCTACGTGTTCCAGGGTTGAGTGCAGGGCCAGGGAAATGGCGTCTGCTGTGGACCTGTTGCGGCGGTCGGCAAACTGCAGTGGATCCAGGTAGTCTGGGAGGCTGGAATTGATTCGTGCCATGACTAACCTTTCGAAGCACTTCATAATGATGGATGTCAGAGCCACCGACCGATAGTCATTAAGGCACGCTGCTTGGTTTTTCTTAGGTACCGGGATGATGGTTGTCTTATTGAAGCGGATAGAGACCTCAGATTGTTGTAAAGAGAGGTTGAAGATGTCTGTGAATACCTCCACCAGCTGATCCGCGCAGGATCTGAGTGCATCAGATCCTGCGCGGTCACCTTGACAGGCACATGGCTGTGTGTAGTAAACCCCTGCAAGTTGGGAAATGTAATAATGCAGAGACATGGGCCATTATATCATGCTCTTATTCAGGGAGATTTAATTGAGGTATTCAAAATTATGAGGGATTGTGATTCAGCAAGTAGGGATAAATTGTTTCTTCTGGCAAGTTGGATTAGTAACTGGGAAATGATAGAGGGCAGATAATTAGCGAAAGAACTAGAGGGCAAATGAGGAAAAGAATTTCCACACACGGGGATTTTAAGGTTTGGAACACTGTCTGCAAGAAGGATAGAAAGAAATTTCAGAGGAACTTTCAAAGGACAATTGGACTTGCACTTAAAAGGGACTAATTTGCATGTTTTCAGGAAAATAAAATCATGTCAAGGACTAAATTGGATGGTTCAAGGAACAAAGACAGGCATGATAGGCTGAATGGTAAGCTATAACACAAAGGAAGTTTAGTTAATTGCTTTGCTCAGCAATTCTGTTCAGTCCACAGTGTGACCCTGAGCTTCTAATTGCCAATTATTTAAATTCTGCATGCCATCCCTGTCCTCTCTGTCCCTTCCTAAAGAAGCCCAATGGAAGCTCGCGGAATCCTAACTCATTTTGTGATTAGGTACTTTTCAGCTTTCTGGACTCAACATTTTGTTGAATAATTTGAGACCATAACCAGTTTCTTAGTAACAGAATTGCTACCAGCAACTGTTGCCTGTCAGCTATACCACTTATTGACCCATCTTTTATTTCGCCACCTGCACCCTTTTACCTTGCACCAGCATCCCTTTTTTTCCATTTAGGGACAAATCTTTAACCCATGGCCACCCACTTATCTCCATGGCTCTTTTCAGCCCCATGCCAACTTTGTGCCAACTCAGGCCAGCCCATTAACTCCATGGCACTTTATAGCTCTTACACCAATGTAGTGCATGCCAACTCATGACTCCACCCAACAACATTTGTCTTTTACACCCTCCGTGCCTCAGCTAGTATCCACTGTGGGCAGATCTCAGGAGATATGAGATGAAATAAAATACAATTTTAAACATCTATTATAGACTTGACTGTATAAAAAAAACATTCTAATTGGTAAAAGCCCTTTCACTTTTACTAAATCCCTTTAATTCTTTAAGCCCTTATAAAACAATCATTTGTATTCATAGGCCCCACATTAAAGATAGCTGATGTCTTGAACACCACTTGGAACTGTCAATCAAACTGTGAATTTGCAGGCCACCTGTTGTGATAATGATAGGTTGTAGAAGCAATCAAGCTGCACTAATCCAATAATGAAACCATTTGGTTTATGTTGACAAAGTGTGAAATTGTAAGCACCTTTTCTGAAATGCAGGTTGATCTTTCTCACCACGTTTTAAGAGCTAGGGTAGTAAATGACTTGAAAGCTTAACAGTTTCACAATCCTATCCATTCTTTACACGCATTCATATCAACTCTTAGTAATCCCAAGGATTATCTGTCTTCTCCTAAAGGGGTACCACTTCCAAAAGGGCACTTTACCTCTCCAAAGAACGTCGACAGATTGCGATCCTTTCCTCAAATGTATTTCAGAAACCTGGCTGGCCAAAATTCCTTCCGCATAAAGGCACTGGGTGAACTGCAGTTGGGCAACATAGAACATGCCCTGTTTGCCCCACCAGCAGAAATAGCTGGTGCCAGATTCAGCTGTGGGTCTTGTGGATTTGGGGGCTTTGGAGCATTATTTTGGTTAAGGTATGGAACGCTTTCGAATCGGCAAAGATTAAGGTCTTAATCCTTAATCTCTCCTGCGTTTGACCCTATCATAGACCTGGCCTCGGGTCACTGTCTGTGCGGAGTCTGCATGTTCTCCCTGTGCGTTGCCTCCGGATGCTCTGGTTTCCTTCCACAGTCCAAAGATGTGTGGATTGGCCACGTTAAAATTAACCCTGATGTCAGGGGGATTAGCAGGGTAAATATGAGGGGTTGAGGGAATAGGGCCTGGGTGGGATAGTGGTTGGTGCAGACTCAGTGGGCCGAATGGCCTCCTTCTGCACTCAGGGATTCTATGATCCTTTTCCTCTTCTGAATTCTGCAGAATTAAAATTTAAAGCAGCTCAGGATCAGTTGCAGAAAATTACCGAAGAGGAAGAACAATTACTTGTTCTTTTTACTTTGCAGGAAGGCATACAAAGAAAAAAGAAAGCAAGGTTAGTACAACCAAGTGAAGTGAATTGTTTGCTATAAAATGAAAATATTGAGTATAACAATCTGGAATGTGTTTACAAGGTGATTTGCATTAAAGTATTCAAGTGATATATGGTATATCAATTTCTCATGTTTACTGTAGCCTTGGCATGCATTCTAATATGTGAATTTCTGTATAAGGTAGAGGCAATGTTCCACATTTGTGTTATTAATGGATGGAAAATCATAGACACCATACTTCAGGGGTGCAAAGAATGAATTTTACCTTCAGGTTCTTTGTCATGGGTTCCATGAATTGTAGAAATAGAATAAAATACATGGAGGTCTCTCTGGTGGCTTGTTAGTGGATGGTTTTGTGATTAAATTTTATTTAACTGTTCAGATATATTGAGGAACTATTTGATATTCATGCTTGGAGGAATATTATAGTTGCAGATGGTGATTAGGTCAGCTAGTGATTAATTCCGATTACTTGGACTGATGTTGGGCCAGAAAGCCGTAGACAACCCTGCTATGAAATGACCTGATGTGATTCTATGCTCATCAGCCAATTAACTGTTTGAGATCCTGTCCCTCTAAAGGTAGATATCCTGCCTCTAACACCTGTTGGCCAATTAACAGAATGGAAGCTGGTACTGCAGCCAGTCAGGAGCAGCAATGATGGTGGGAACACCAGAGGTCATCCTTTCTTGTGCTCAAGGAGGTCACCAACTTGTATGATCAGCCTCCCCATATGGCAGAGAGTCTCTCCTGCCACTGGCTGGATGGAGTTTTTACACAATCCTTCATTGTCCACTTAAAGGCCTCAATTGTTCTGTGTGGGAAGTCTATCCTCGACCTTCCCCATCCCTGACAGCTGAAATGGTAGTTAGCGTGGTCTGCTCTTTTGGTGCTTTTCAAGTGTTTAGCATTAAACCGCTGTCCCAAAACACCGTGTTTATGCATTGCCAAAAGTTCAGATTGCTGCATGCTCAACCAAAGGTCATTCTAGGTGCCAGTAACTCCAGTGAGATACTTCTCACATAAACATGTTTCCCATGAGAACTGCTGAAAAGCAGCAAACACATGCCAGCTAAGATTTTCAGTTTGAGACCTAGGAACACACTGATGCGCTATTCAGACACGAGGCTCGAAGCTCAGTAAATGAAGGCTTTTATTTACTATTAATGAAGCGACCAGAACTTATATACACTATCCCAGACTGAAGGGGTCCCGGCCAGAGCAGGGACTCTTATACCTCTCCCAGGAGGCGGAGCCCGACTGGGATGTGCCACAACACTACAATACAAAGGTGTAACAACCCCACCCTAACCCAACAGCAACAATAGCACAATCCAACAGTAACATATGTACATCCTTGTAGTCCTGGCCAGCCCCTGGCTCAGCACTATCCAGTGGGAACCAACGATGGTTCACCACACACACCTATCTAGGGAAACTTTTCTGCAGGTATTTCCAACATTAAATAGCCTATTTTATAAATAAGATTACCTTTTTTCATTTTTACAGGTCTATGCTGGAAATGCTTGTATTTCCGACTGTAAATAATTTGAGTGAAGAAATTGAATGGCATCAAAAGTCATGTTAAAACATTTTTGAAGAAATTCTTTGGTTAGTTTTGTCATATTGCCAGCTAGCTTTGAAGAAAGAAAGATGTTTATTTCATTGCAGTTATGAACTACCTGATATGTTAAGTTAACCTCTTATTTCATTAACCACTTTCTGGATAATTGGGACAATTAGGATTTTTTTGCACTATTAACTTGTCATTTTGGAGTTGTTATCCTCCAGGTAACACGACATGTGATACCTTCAAAATCTGTGGCATGGTGAAAGTGTGCAAGACTTACTGTTACAGATTTATTTCCACTTATTTGATTTTCAAGCTTCATTCCACTGCTGCAAGTCACAGTTGAAGCAACTTGTAAAAAAATACAACCATTTACAGGCACAAATTGAAGAACTGAATAGGTTAGAGCATTATTTGTACATCCTTGAAAGAAAATGTGTTCCTTAGCTTCATTGTCTGTACTCTTTGTCTATAATAAAAGGATATAAATGGTTTTCACTTCGAGCATCGATGTTTTCTTCATCCTAAAATTCTATTTTGGCTGGAATTCTCTGATGCCATATGTCCTGCTACTGTTGGTAGCAAGAACAGAGAATTTGGCGCTCAGCCAAATCTTCATTCACAGCAGCAAGATTTGGAGAATCCCTGATGGGCTCGAGGTCGGAGAATTCTGGCCCTTGTCTTTCACCAAATTCAGATCTTACAATATAAGATGCTAGGAATGCTCAGCAGGTCTGGCAGAATCTTGTTTCAGGTCAATGATCTTTTATGTGGCTCATTTCCTAAATCAATTAATACCAGGATAGGAGAAGCTGTTCTCCTAAAAGAGAAAGAGCAGGTACAGCTTTAAGGTGCTGCACCTGTAATTTCAAAGATTTATAGAAGAAATCCTGTAGCCAATCTTTAAACTCCCAATGCTGTTATGTGATATGTTAATGAAGGATGTTAATGAAGGTTGATTGGCCATGCTAAAATTGCCCTTAGTGTCCCGGGATGTGTAGGTTAGAGGGATTAACGGGTAAATATGTAGGGATGTGGGGGTAGGGCCTGGGTGGGATTGTGGTCGGTGCAGACTCGATGGGCCGAATGGCCTCTCTGTACTGTAGGGTTTCTAAGTTTCTAAGATCCTCAAAAAGCCAGGTGAATGGAGAATATATAAGCCTGTGGCACAAACTTTCAGTATGCCAGCAAAGTAGTGCAAGTGCAATTTCAACCCATAGGTGTTTTTCACTGCAATGCATTTCCTCTTCTTCAATTTTACTTTGAAACCTTGCAAGTCAAAGTTCAAAAGTTAACCTCACAGAGCTAAAAAGGAGGAATTAACAGTCTACAAGAACAACTGAAAGATCAGGAAGTCACAACCTAGCAGCAAATAGAAGACGATTACCACGCAATCAGCAACTTCAAGATCAACAGGATAATCTGAGGTTAGTAAACCAGAGTAGAGATGAGGATTGGCAAAGACTGTCTAACAGTGGTTGTTAATATCAGGTTAATTTATCTGTTCAAACTGCCAAAACCAAATCAGCAAAAACTGTACAAGATTTATTAAGCTGATTGTTGGAATTTTCACTGATTTGCAACAATTGATGGAAAAATATTTAGATCAATATTAGATGACACTGCTGGTGTTGGAATAACAGCAATGACATTGATATTTATGCTGGTGAGGAAGAGAAAAGCACTCTATCTTTCCACCGTAAAACAGGGATATCAAAAATCCATAGGGCCATACTTTAATATCTGAGCAACTCTCACTCGCTTTCTCACTAATGCACCAACATACATAAACCAATAGTGATAAAACAATTATTTTTAATATAAGACACTGACAATTTCATTGAACCAAGGTTTTTATTACAACACCAAATGAGCAGACTAATTAAGAAGCAGATATTTCTCAGTAATAATCGATTTTTAAATTTGTTTATCCTACTTAAAATCTTCAGTTGGTGAATCGTAGAATCATTGAATCCCTACAGTGCAGAAGGAAGCCCATTGAGTCTGCACCGACCACAGTCCCACCCAGACCCTATCCCCGTAACCCCACACATTTACCCTGCTAATCCCCCTGACACTAAGGAGCAATTTCACATGGCCAATCAACCTAATCCACACATCTTTGGACTGTGGGAGGAAACCGGGGCACCCGGAGGAAATCCACGCAGACACGGGGAGAACATGCAGACTCCGCACAGACAGTGACACGAGGCCGGAATTGAACCCGGGCCCCTGATGCTGTGAGGTAGCAGTGCTAACCACTGTGCCACTGCGCTGCCCTGCTGTTTCCTTTCTACAAAAACTAATTATGTTGTCAATCCTCCCCAATTATATGCCCATATTTCCCATTCAGTTTTGCTGTGTTAACTGTTGCAATTGCCATTGCACACTGGGTGACGATAGAACAATTCTCCAAATTGTTCTATCACCATTGTATTTTCTGTCTGAAGAATATGTAAATAAATCTTTGAAGACTTTCACAAGCTGAAAGGTTTGTTTTTTCTCATAAAATGCATATTATTTTAAATGATTTTTTTTCCATTGAATCATGTGAACAATGCTGTGGGAGATCTACTAGCATGTTAAAAATTTTGCATAAAGTGTACATTTGTTGTACATATAAATCTTACTTCCTATATCATGCATGTTTAAAGGAAACTATGGGCCCGATTTTACCAACAATTTGCACCCGTTTTCGGGCGCAAAATCGCAGTAAAATCGGGTGTGAGGCCTTTATCGCGATCTGCACCCGTGTCTGAGCAAATCGCGACTTTACCGACACCTGATTCGGGCGCGGATCTGTTCCGTGCCTGAATCAGGCGGCCCGATGATTTAAATGCATTAGCACGCATTTAAGTCAATTTAATGAACCGCCTGCCCAACTCTATCATCAATTCCCATTTTACCTTCTCTGTTCCGTTCCGGATCCGCACTTTTAGCGACTTGCTTCGGATTTTTATTTTGCAGGGGGAACCTCCGAAGCGGGTTCAGAGCCTGCAATGGCTCTCTGACCCAGATCATCCTCTGGGAGGGGGGAGGAGGGAGGCGGGTCAGAGCATCCTCGGGGGGGGGGGCGGGGGGGGAGCAGGAGGGAGGCAGGTCAGATCATCCTCTGGGGGGGGGGAGGAGGGAAGTGGGTCAGATGTATCTCTGGGGGGGGGCACGAGAGGGCTGATCATTGTCTGGTGGGGGGGGAGGCCCGATCTCTCACTGGTAGAGGGGCAGGGGTGTCCGCTGCCACTCTGCGGGCGATCCCTTCTCCCCACCGGAGGAACGAGTCCCTCCTCCTGGAGTGGCCATGCTAGCTGTTGTTTTCTGCCTTCTTTACAGCAGAACCTCTCTAAAACCCCCAGGCTCTCCTTCACCTAAACTTGGAAGTCATCACAGGGTTACAAGATTCCATCTTCCTGTGACTACCAGAATAAAATTAGCACAGGAGCGACTTCCAGTGCAAGGCACATCAATGATCTACATCATTGATGAACGGAGTGGGAATGGAGGGATACAAAAGAATGGTCTAGTTTGGACCAGGGAGCGGCGTGGGCTTGGAGGGCCGTAGGGCCTGTTCTTGTGCTGTATTGTTCTTTGTTCTATCACTGACCACCTCCTCCTCCTCCCCCCCCCCCCCCCCCCCCCCCAGAGATACATCTGACCTGCCTCCTCCCCCCAGAGGATGATCTGTGTCAGAGAGCCACTCTCCACTTTTTTTTCCCCGACCCGGGCGCACTTTTTCAAATTATTTGCGAATTGCGCATGCACAGTTCAGAGCTCCAATCGTTCTGGCAGCGCTAAGCCCCACCCACAGTGCGGATCGGACTGGAGCCGGCTGAAAGCGTATGGGGGCGTCTGAAAGCGGATTTCAAGGTCGGATCTGTACGACGCCCAGATTCGGCACTTAGAATCAAAATGGTAAAATCGGGCCCTATGTGTCAGCGTGCCACAGGGTAACCGCATGTCAGTTTTTCCTGTCATCCTTTGTTGGTAAAGCAATCAAATCACTCAAAGTGCTTTCATAAAACTAAGGAATCTTTAAAACCTGAAATATCAAATATTTGAAATGAGGACTTAAAATAAAAATGAAGAATTTACTCCAAGCCTGAATTTCAAGGTGATGTTTTTGCCCAGCCCAGTGATTCAGATTAACTGAAGGCAAACCCTGCAGCCTATGCGTGCGTGTGTGTGCGTGTGTGCGGGACTCATCAGTAACTTTGAGCTGGCCAAATCAGCCTTAAAGAAAATCTATCTGGCTGCTTTTCAAAATTATTTGAAGAAATTCCAGAGCATGAATTCCGATAGCTTTATTCTGGTTTTAAAAGAAAGTCGGGTGAGATCTTACCTGCCGTTCATGCCACGCTCCCGCTGCAACAAAGTTGGAGAATTTGGCAGCCAGCCAAATCTCTGTTCACTGCTGTGGGATGGGAAAATGGTGGAAAGATTTCGGCCACTAGAGAGGGTTTGAGAGAGATTAAACAAAACAAATATATTGATTGTAACTTTAGTTGATGTTAGAAAGATCTCTTTATTACTAAAATCAGTATTTATCCTCACCTGTCAGCATTCCTTGTGAGATTTCACCATAAATTGTGTCCACCTTCTGTTACATTTGTAACTGGCTGTGACATTTGTAGGTATCACAATTGTAGATACTCCATCTAATTCCCTGTTAAAATCAGGTTGGCCTCCACAGAGGAATTGTCACTCTCGCCATTTTCTAAGGCTGAAAAATGGTTTGTGAGCAAAATGCACTCGGGAGGTTCCCTCAATCCCTGCCTGGTCCCCTTGGTCTCCTCTGTTAGGCAGTCACCCATTCCTTCTCTGCCTGAACCTCCTTAAGCTGTAGGGTGACCAAGTCCTGAAACATGCCATCTATGAACCTCTCAGCCTCGTAAATGCACCAAAGTGCCCTCAGCTGCCACAAGCTCCAAAATACGGAGCTCGTGATATTCCAGCCGAGACATCTCCTGCACACGTGGAGGGGGTGATTCTCCCAAAAAAGTTCCAGGTGCTGAATTTGAGGGAAAACTGGTATAAATCAGACCCCAGGGCCATTTGTTGGCCAGCCCCGACCCCCCCTCCTGTCCCAAAATGCCCCGATCCAGACCCCCCCGCAGTAGTGATGCCCACCCAGGCAGACTCCCCTGGCAGACACCCCCCCCCAGCCCGCCACAATCACTGGCCTCCCTCCAGCCCCGCTTGATCCCAATGCAGAGTGGCAGTAGGATCCCCCACATCCATCGATTGCCCCCTTGGCACTGCCTGATGTCCAGTGGGCAGTGTGCCAAGGTGCCCCCTGGGCATGGGCACTTTGCCTCTTGGGCAGTGCTGGGGCACTGGCACGGTACACATGCCCAGGGGGCACCACCCCCACTGCCCAACCTACTGGGGGGCCCAATTGCTCCCCTTCACTCCAGTGAGATCTCCCGCTATGTCCCTAAAAGTGGGGAGCTACTCTAAACCCCGCCAGAGTGAAATTGTACTGGCGGGTGGGAGATGCTATCAGGCCCAGAGCCTTCAGTCCCGGGCCTGATAATGACATTTAAATAACATTAAAATAAGATTAGAATGACTTACCTGCTGGTCACAGTATGTTCCTGACCACGCCGGATATCTGGAGCTCAGAGATGCATGCGCGTCGGGAATGCATGCACGAATCCTGTGAATTGGCCCACTCGCAATTCTCTTGGGCTGCTGCACTAAAGAATTAGCGCAGCGTGATGGGAAAATTGCCCCCATGATCATCCAGATCACCAGGAGCATCTAGTATTTCCCACATAGTGCAGAATCATGGACTGAGTTCCCCAGACATAACCTAACTAAATAGAATATATAGACTAGAAAAATGTCATTCTTGTTTATGTCAGACAAGCAACCACAACCCCTTAACACTTTCAAATGATGAAATTCAGTTTTGGGGTTCTAAAATATTAATTATCTAAAGCCTTAAGCTGTACTTATAGTCTAAGCTAAAATCAAAATCCAGTTATTTCCCTATTGCTTGTGTTTCTTTCTTAATTGTACATAGCCCCTTCTTGCTGGTCAGGCCACAATTGGAGTAGTGTGCGCAGTTCTGGTCACTACATCATAGCAAGAATGTGATTGCACTGGAGGGGGTGAAGAGGAGACTGACCAGGATGCTGCCTGGGTTGGAGGGTCGGAGCTATGAGGAGAGATTGGATAGGCTGGGGCTGTTTTCCTTGGAGCAGCAAAGATTGAGAGGGAACGTGATTGAGGTGTAAAAGATTATGAGGGGTATAGATAGGGTGAATAGTAAGGCACTTTTTCCATTAGTAGAAGGATCAGGGGGTATAGATTTGAGGTAAGAGGTAGAAGGCCAAGAGGGGAGTTGAGGAGAAACTTTTTCACCCGGGGGTGAGAGCCTGGAACTCACTGCCTAAAAGGGTGATTGAGTCAGAAAATTTCATACCATTTCAGAAGTATTTAGATATTCACTTTCACTGCCATAACCTCCAGGGCTATGGACCAAGTGCTGGAAAATGGGATTATTGTAGTCAGATCTTTGTTGACCGCCTTGGACAGCCTGTGAACAAGGAGGTTGTCAGTGCCAGTCTGGAGCATATAATCGCAATAGAGCAGAACTGAGGGAGGCTATTGGATGAGTTATTAAACCAAGGCCCCAGTGACCCTCATGGGTGATCATAAAAGATTGTGTGGCACCATTTCAAAAGAAAGCAGGGAATTTATCACCGGTCGCCTGGCCACTAAAAATATCCTCATTGTTGTCACGTTGCTGTTTGTGGGATCTTGCTGTGTTCAATCTGGCTGCTATTTTACCCAATGTCACAATGGTAACGACTTTTCAGAAGTACATTGTTGGTTGTAAAGTGTTTGGGATATCCTGAGGTTGTAAAGCCATTTTTTTCCTCCTTTTTACTGTGTAACATTGAGACAGAAAACTTATTCAAAGTTCAAACAAGGAGAAGATCTCAACAGCAAACCAGGTGTGCCTCCAGCATAGCTTTGCCAGTGACTATCTGTTGTTTGGATAGGAGCTGTCCTTGCCTTTTCTGTGCCCCACTTCAGAAGTAGCTCCTCCCGGGCTGGTTACAATATCAGATTTGTTTGTTAGTACCCCAAAGCCAGATAGATGTGGGCAGCACGGTGGCACGGTGATTAGCACTGCTGCCTCAAAGTGCCAGGGACCTGGGTTCAATTCCAGCCTCGGGTCAATGTCTGTATGGATTTTGCACGTTCTCCCCATGGTTGCGTGGGTTTCCTCCGTGTGCTCCGGTTTCCTCCCACAGTCCAAAGATGTGCGGTTTAAATGGATTACCAAATTGACCCTAGTGTCAGTGGGATTAGCAGGGTAAATGGTGTGGGGTTGCTGGAATAGGGCCTGGGTGGGACTGTGGTCGGTGCAGACTTGATGGGCCGAATGGCCTCTTTCTGCACTGTAGGGGTTCTATGATTCTATGATAATGGACCGAATGGCCTTGTTCTGTGCTGTAAACATCTACGAATCTTTGAATCTAATCTAGGTTGGCATCCATCTGCAGTTCCTGACTCTGGCCACTGGGTGCATTGTCTGTAAGAAGTCTCACAACATCAGGTTAAAGTCCAACAGGTTTATTTGGCACCAGCTTCCGGAGTCTCAGGCTCCTTCTTCAGGTGAGTGAGGACTTGTGTTCACAAACAGGACATATAAAGACACAAACTCAATTTACAAGGTAATGATTGGAAAGCGAGTCTTTACAGGTAATCAAGTCTTAAAGGTACAGACAATGTGAGTGGAGAGAGGGCCAAGCACAGGTTAAAGAGATGTCTCCCGATATTTGATATCACTGAACCTCCCACTCTCCGACTCTCCCACTTGCTACTTTCTTCTGCTAAGCCTATATTCCCACTGGAGATCCAGATCCAATCTGAAGCCGGATCTCCAGTGTTGCAAATGTGCAAGTCCTAATTGTGTAGAAGTGGTCAGCTGGGGTTGTAATAATCCACATTTTTTCTTTAAATGCTCCTGCTCATCTCTTCCCTCTCCTGTACCCTTGCTGTCTACGAGGGGTCTGGAGATGAATGGCAGCAGGTCGGAAGACCAGTTCGACAGTCATTTAAAATTGAGAGACTGCTCCAACATGGTGCTGGTTGGGTTATGCAGTCCTGTGTCAGACTGGGGGGAAATGGTGTTAAAATGGGAATAATGCCCCCATGAACTGACCAAGGTTAAAGTGAAATGATGTTAAATGTTCATTAAACAGAGACTTACTGTAGTGGGCAAAATGCTATAATCTATTATTAGGCACTACTATGATTAAGCAGAGTCAACAAGCATTTATGAGGCCAGGAGGAAGAAGGCGGATAACTGGGTGCAGGTGAATCCAGTGTATTTGGATTTTCAGAACACAAATATTTCGTAAGGTGCCACTAAATAGATCATATATGAAATTAGAACTCATAAAATTTATAGCATGGATTGAGAATTAGTTGATAGACAGGAAATAGAGAGTAGAAATAAATGGGATATTTTCAGGTTAGTAAGCTAGAACTATAGTGGAATACCACAAGGATCGGAACTTGGGCCTCAGGTATTTGCATATTATCTTCATGACTTACGGGATTGAGTGCAGCACATCGAAGTTTGTTGATGGTAAAAAGTTATGTGGGAAAGTAGCGGTGAGGAGGGATTCAAGGAGGTTGCAAAGGGATATTGAGGGGTTGAATGTGTGGTCAAGAACATGACATAGAATATTGTTATAACATGCTTTTAAGCGAGATCTGCTTGACATCACTTTTTGGGATGGGTAATGGGTCATGCGATGCAATGTTAATTTCACTTTTGCTTTGAAGTGAGGAATCCTGGGATACTTGACAATATGGGGAACCTGGGATTTTATAATACAAATGCTGGGGACTGCCAGCATTGTAACAAGCTGATAATGGCAATTTGTTATTGAGAAATGTGAGGTATGACCAGAGGCAGAGAGTGAAACATAGAAGGGAACTAAATGAGTCGTCACAACTGATATGTAGAACAAAGAAGGCTACTATATATTGTAACAGGCAGCTGGCTGAACGAAAGTGACAATAAATTTGTGCATTGAATGAATGTGAGTTGAGTTGCCTCCTGGTGTAGCCAAGAGATGGTCCCCCTGTGTGCATATTGGTAATAAACTTTGCTTGATTTGCTTATCGCTAAGTGTTGGGTGTCTTTACTTTGATACTCCAAAACAGCAATGAGCAGAGCCACACATTCAGCTCTGATGCTTTCAAGCTTTATACCCAGGTATAAACTATTCTTATGTGTCTCGTCTTAATAAGTGAGCCCACAACCTATTTATCCAATCCCTTATGAGTGAAGCAGAAAATGCTGGAAAATCTCAGCAGATCTGACAGCACTTGTATCAGAGCCAACATTTCGAATTTTGGCGAAGGGTCATCCACATTCAAAACATTGCCTCTGTTCTCTCTCCGCAGATGCTGTCAGACCTGCTGACAGCATTCTCTGTTTTTGTTTCAGATTCCAGCATCCACAGTAATTTGCTTTTACCCTTGAGTGATTTGTATCGAGGACGTAAATAAGCCCAAGGTATCATTTCATTATAATAACAAATGTAATGTGGCAAAATGTGAATGTATCTACTTTGATAGGAAAATGAAAAATGAAGAAAAAGTCAGCATATTTTTGAATAGTGATGGTGAGAGAAACTGGGAAACATTTGCATTCAGAGGAACTTTTATGTCCTTGTATATGAACCACCAAAAGTTAACATGCAGGTACAGCAAGCAATTAGGAAGCCAAATTGTAGTTTTTGTTCCAAATGGATTGGAGCAATGTTTCCTCATGGCCATGCAACAATCGGGAATGCGCCATGTAGCAAACAGGCAACAAGTAACATTCCCTTGTGTTTGCTCAATTGAGCAGTATAACAAACCGACCATGCACAACTAAGAGGACTATTGGATTGGAGAATAAGAGTAATGAAGTCTAATTGTACATGGCCAATGGTGAAGTTATATCTGGCATACTGTGTGCAATTTTGATCTCCTTACCTACGGAAGGGCATACTTGCCCATGAAGGAGTGCAACACAGACTGGTTCCTGGGATGAGGGGATTATCCAATGGAGAGAGATTAAGTAGACCAGGCCTATATAATACCAGGAGTTTAGAAGAACGTGAGATTATCGAGTTGAAAGATAGGAAATTTTTAATGCGGTTGACAGGGTAGATTGTAAATCTTTGGAATTCTGTGCCCCAGAGAACTGTGGAAGTTCAGTCATTGCGTACATTCAATCCAGAGCTTGATAGATTTTGGGCTACTAAGTGAATTAAAGATGCAGGGATAATGCTGGAAGGTGGATTTGGGGTAGAGATAAGGCAGGAACTTATTGAATGATGGAGCAGGCTAGAGGGGCCAAGTGGTTCTATTTCTTAATTCTCATGAGTTAAAATGGCCCAGGCTACAAATTGGTCCGTTGAGTTGAGGCTGCCATTCGTCCTGCAAGACTCAAGTTGACCTTTCACCCCAAGTTAAAATCGGAACTCAAGTAGCTACTTTAATCTAAAGCTTGCCCGGAAGTTAGTATTTATGATAAAAACTCACAATGTTTAACATGTTTATTCAAAACACATTCCTTTGCCTGCTATTTTAACACAGATTCTAACTCATAAAATAATCAGGTTAACATATTTCAAATAATAAACAAAGAGAAGTATCAATTAAACATGTTAAAAGTTTGCATACTAGTTGTAATGTTCAGACATTAATCGTCAGGCTTTAATATAAACAAAATCATGCATGGTAAATTCTGATTTTTAAAAAAAGTGAGCAGTGAGTTTAAAATGTAGAAGCCTCTTCAAAAACTATAAAGTTTGTTTCATACAATAGTTGTAGTGTTAACTATTTAATACTTACAGGTGTGAAGAGCACAGCATGAAGAATGTTGTTTAGTCCAGCAAGAGGCAGCTGAATGCACTGAAGGCCAGTAGAATGGACTAATTGAAGAGGTTTGATGGGAACATGCCAGCAGTACTCCATGCAATAGAGGAAACTCATAAGCAAGGCCCTGGGGCTAATTCTCAATAATTAATAAACTGCAGTTAGCTCAATCAATAATTGATTTGCCTTTGGTTATCTTGCATAAGAACTACAATGCAAACATTAAAGTTCCAGTATTCTGTAGACATTGGTTAAGGGGGGGTGGGGGGGGGCGGGGGGGGATGGGCTTTATCCACAGGGGCAAGGATGTCCTCCAGAAAAACTCTGTGGTACTTGATAGCCATGGAAAACAATGTCAGGATTCAAGCCCTTGAAGGAGTGCAACACTGACTGGTTCTTGGGATGAGGGGATTATCATAGAATCCCTACAGTGCAGAAGGAGGCCATTTGGCCTATCAAGTCTACACCAACCTCGATTCCACCCAGGCACTGTTCCAATAACCCCACATATTTATCCTGCTAATCCCCCTGACACTAGGGTCAATTTAGCATGGCCAATCAATCTAAACCATACATCTTTGGACTGTGGGAGGAAACCGGAGCACCCGGGTGAAACCCACGCCAATACGGGAAGAATGTGCAAACTCCACACAGACAGTGACCCAAGGTTGGGATTGAACCGAGGTCCCTGGCGCTGTGAAGCAGTGGTGCTAACCACTGTGCCACCGTGCCGCCCCTATGAAGAGAGATCAGGCCCATACAATACCAGGAGTTTGGAAGAATGTGAGGTGATTCTTACTGTGGTTGACAGGGTAGATTGTAAATCTTTGGAATTCTGTGCCCCAGAGAACTGTGGAAGTTCAACCATTGAGTATATTCAATCCAGAAGTTGATAGATTTTGGGGTACTGGATGCAGTGCTGCAAGATGTTCAATGACCTCACTGGAGTGACCAAAGTCACTGAATGCTACATACATCAACTGCACAAGGGAGTCACATCCATACCGCACAACTACTAATGATCTCTATCAATCAGGGCTACACCTTACCCTCACACACTTAGCATTGCTGCAAGCACACTTTGTCAGTTATTCAACCCTGACTGCTACATCACCCAAACAGATTGAAGGAAAAGGTGCCACCGGGAGAGGAGATTTCATTGTTTTCACTCTGAATGGAGGGAATCAGGAAGAGCGTAGGATTCTCCATGGTGCAGGGTGACATCGACCGCACACTTGTAGCTTTGCGGGCACCGCATCTCAACGCTGAATGTATTAAAATTGCAAAGGGCACCACTCACTCAATGTGCAGTTGGTGTTCCACAATGCCCAATATATCATGCTGGTAAATGCCCACTATCCTGGCATCAGGTGTGTTTTCTTCATCCTGCACCAATCTGCTTTATCAGCACTCTATCAGCCACCATGTTGACTCACGGCCAGTGACTCACTGTGTGTAGATCCCGACTCTTAGTGACCCTCTAAAGTTTGCGCAGTGCCAGTATCAGAGGTGGTGGCTGCTTGTGGTCAGGTCAAGTGATGCCGTATCTTCCTCCTCAGTCTGTTCTCCCTCTGAGCTTTCAGAATCCCACACCACTGGCTGTCCAGGAGGCAGTTCCTGAATTCCTAAAGCTTAAATGCACAAAGGGTGGGTTGAAATCAGGGAAGTAGGGATTTAGGGGGAAAGCAAGAGATGCATAGTTACACCATCTGCATCTTTTACAGATGTGGGCCAGGGGTGAAGTGAAACTTGAGAAGGTGCATTAGGCACATCATCCTGGGTGACTTCAGTGACAGGGCTGGCCTCAGTCTCAGCAGCGGCAGCTGCAGTTATTTCCCCCATCTGCCCCATGGGGCTCAGCGCATATAGCCGTGCCTAAACCCCTCCCTCACCAACCCAACAGGGAAGCTGCAACTGTCATCTACTAATGGCCATCTTGTTCTGCAAAAGGGACAAGTGTACCTGTGAGTGGGTGCAATCTGTTTGAGTAATGTGCCTACCACAGTAGAAAAGCTGACAGTGTGTGCAAGCTGTGACATATGAGTGCGAGGCTTACAGCAGTGTGTGAGGTTTGCATGTCGTTGACATTGATTGCTGGTAGGCTCAAGGAGAGAGTATGGTGAATAGGGTAGGATGTGAGGCAACTGGTGCATTTGATAGATTATGAGTTTGCTGACCTTTTCCATTTGTGTAAGATTATTAAAAACTTATCTTGGCATTGCATCCAGATCCTTGGGGCTATGCATTCACCTCTCTAACCGCCTGAACCCACTACCTTCTCAATACCTGTTTGAAATTCCTTCTAGCTGTTGAGATCAGATGATCTCTCTCTTCTTCTGTCCACCCTCAACACCAGAGCCTCCAGCGTAGCATCTGAGTGTCTTGGGACATGCTTTCTGGCCTATTCTATCTTTTCTGTTGCTTCCTCCTAGCAATTTCTTGAAGCGTTTTCAGGCTCGGCTGCAGCCAGTTTTAAGAGGTGTAGGCTGGCATTGGGTGGCGCTAGCTGCTCATGAACTTGGGCCCCTGCTGCACAGTAACTTCATTGCAGTGTAATGTAAGCCTACTTATGACTGATAAATAAAAGTTAACTTTGACTGCTGAGGTATCCTGCATCATTTTGACTAGGCACAGGCTACTCACACATTTCAATCCCAAATTTGGGCAGTTTAGTCCCCATTTTGTGTTGACATCACTCAGTGGCAGCTCTTTCCTCCAAGTCAGTTTCTATGACTGAAGGATTGAATTGACTTGTACCCTCTATTGTTTCACACTTGGAGTTCAGCTCAAAATTGTGTTGCTTTCATAGAATCATACATCATACAATCCCCACAATGCAGAAGGAGGCCATTCGGCCCACCAAGTCTGCACCAACAACAATCCCACTCTTGCCCTATCCCTGTAACCCTGCGAATCCCCCTGACACTAAAGGACAATTTAGCACGGCCAATCAATCTAATCTGCACATCTTTGGACTGTGGGAGGAAACTGGGGCACCCGGAGGAAACCCACGCAGACACGGGGAGAATGTTCAAATTCCACACAGACAGTCACCCAAGGCTGGAATTGAACCTGGGTCCCTGAAGCTGTGAGGCAGCAGTGCTAACCACTGTGCCACCATGGCACAAAGTTCAAGTTGATGTGTTCTCTTTATTAGTTTAAAGCCATGGTACTTGCCTCTAAACCTTCATTTTCACAAAACGATTTAGTCTTCAAGTGGCAGCAATCTAGACAATATTGTCTTTGACATACTCTTTAATGACTTCCTGTCAAATTTGTATGGATTTAATCTAAAATTAGATGCAGCAAGCTATTGAGGTTTGACCAAAGTGACGAATTGAAAAAGCTAAGAGCATTTCTTTTTGAAAATGTATAGAAGGGAAGCAAAAAGGGAGCGAGTGCATGAAAGAAGATTGACAGTCAACGTAACATGAAATAACAGGAACATAAGGAGTAAAAGAATAATCAGAAAGGGCATGGGACTGCTTGGAGATGACCTTCTGCTCACAGTTAAAAAGAGCACAGATCTTTGGCTCAGTTTCTGCCGAGAAGGTGAAACTGGATTGTAGGAATGTCTGAAGAAGCTATGGAGATCTACCACTGGAGGTTTCCCTCAAGTGTTTCCTCAAGCGTTTCCCCAATCAGTTGTCATAACTCTATGTGTATCACATCATGTGGGTAATCTTCAACTTTGGTTGGGGACCAAAAGAGTCGATGTGAGTCAGCTGGTCATTTTAAAGGGCATCTCAGTGGCTGTATAATGGATCCAGAACTATCGGCTTTGCAGATGCTTAGGAACATTGGAACATAGGAATTAGGAGCAGACGTAAGCAAATTCAGCCCTTCGTGCCTGCTCTGCCATTCAATCAGATCATGGCTGATCTCTCCCTGGTCTCAAATCCACCTCCTCACCTGTTCCCCATATCCCTCTTTCCCTTTTTTATTAGAAATATATCTATCTCCTTTTTGAAACCATTCAATGATTCCGACTCCACCGCGCTATGGGGCAGCGAGTTCCACAAAGTAGTCCCTCCTGATCTCAGTTTTAAATCTACCACCTCTCAGCCTATACCTGTGACTTCTTGTTCTAAATTGCCCCATAAGAGGAAACATTTGGTCTACATTTACTTTATCAATCCTTTTTATCCACCTCAATCAGATCCCCTCTCATCTTTCTAAACTCCAGTGAGTATAAGCCCAAACTGTTTAATCTCTCCTCATACGTCAATCCCTTCATCCCCGGAATCAATCTGTTGAACCTCCTCCAATTTATTTTCACTCTTCCATTGCTTCATTTCTCAATATTTTTGCATTCTTGCTTTCCATCCTTTTTTCCCCCATCACTGTTTCCCCTCCCCCAACGCCACTAGGGCCATCTGTTACATGTCTCAGGTTATCCTTAGTCATTCTGCTTACCTTTGTTCTGCCATTTACACATTCCGATCTCTTAATGTGCCACCATCAGCACCCTTCTCAGCCATGATCACCACCATTGACATTTCCTTTGTCTTTTTATCTGTGACAGCTTTGTCAGTCTTTCTCGTCTCCACCAACTGCTGTCTCTCTATCTAGTTCCCACAGCTTCCCCACCTCCTCACTACAACTGTACAAATCTCATCCCATTTTCTATTGTTTTCAGCTCTGACGAAGGGTCACCCAGACTTGAAAAGTTAGCTTTATTCTCTCTCCACAGATGCCGTCAAGCCTGCCAAGATTTTCCATCATTTTCTGTTTTGGTAAGGATTAAGAACATAAGAACATCAGAAATAGGAGCAGGAGTAGGCCATCTGGCCCCTCGAGCCTGCTCCGCCATTCAATAAGATCATGGCTGATCTTTTCGTGGACTCAGCTCCACTTATCCGCTGCTCACCATAACCCTTAATTGCTTTACTGTTCAAACATTTATGTATCCTTGCCTTAAAAACATTCAATGAGGTAGCCTCAACTGCTTCACTGAGCAGGGAATTCCACAGATTCACAACCCTTTGTGTGAAGAAGTTCCTCCTCAACTCAGTCCTAAATCTGTTCCCCCTTATTTTGAGGCCATGTCCCCTAGTTCTAGTTTCACCCGCCGGTGGAAACAACTTCTCTGTTTCTATCTGATCTATTCCCTTCATAATCTTCCCTTCAATGTCAACAAAACAAAGGAGATTGTCATCGACTTCAGGACGTGTAAAGGAGAACATGCCCCTGTCTACATCAATGGGGATGAACTAGAAAGGGTCGAGAGCTTCAGGTTTTTAGGGGTCCAGATCACCAACAACTTGTTCTGGTCCCCCTATGCTGACACTATAGTTAAGAAAGCCCACCAATGCCTCCACTTTCTCAGAAGACTAAGGAAATTTAGCATGTCAGCTACGATGCTCACCAACTTTTACAGATGCACCATAGAAAGCATTCTTTCTGGCTGAATCACAGCTTGGTATGGCTCTTGCTCTGCCCAAGACCGCAAGGAACTACAAAAGGTCATGAATGTAGCTCAATCCATCATGCAAACCAGCCTCCCATCCATTGACACTGTCTACACTTCCCGCTGCCTTGGCAAAGCAGCCAGCATAATTAAGGACCCTCGGCACCCTGGATATTCTCTCTTCCACCTTCTTCCTTTGGGAAAGAGATACAAAAGTCTGAGGTCACGTACCAACTCAAGAACAGCTTCTTCCCTGCTGCTGTCAGACTTTTGAATGGACTTACCTTGCATTAAGTTGACCTTTCTCCACACCCTGGCTATGACTGTAACACTACATTTTGCACTCTCTCGTTTCCTTCTCTATGAACGGTATGTTTTGTCTGTACAGCGCGCAAGAAACAAAACTTTTCACTATGTTAATACATGTGATAATAATAAGTCAAATCAAATCTTATATGTTTCTGTAAGATCTCCCCTTATTCTTCTGAATCCCAATCAGTATAGCCCCAGTCTATTCAGTCTCTCCTCATAAGCCAACCTCTCAAATCTGGAATCAACCTAGTGAATCTCCTCTGCACCCCGTCCAGTGCCAGTATATCCTTTCTCAAGTAAGGAGACCAAACTGTACACAGTACTCCAGGTGTGGCCTCACCAGCATCTTATACAGTCGCAACATAACCTCGCTGTTTTTAAACTCCATCCCTCTAGCAATGAAGGACAAAATTCCATTTACCTTCTTAATTACCTGCTGCACATGCAAACCAACTCCTTGAGATTCCTGCACAAGGACACCCAGGTCCCTCTGCACAGCAGCATGCTGCAGTTTTTTACCATTTAAATAATAGTCCATTTTGCTGTTATTCCTACCAAAATGGATGACCTCACATTTACCAACATTGTACTCCATCTGCCAGACCCTCGCCCACTCACTTAGACTATCTATATCCCTTTGCAGACTTTCAGCATCCTCTGCACACTTTGCTCTGCCACTCATCTTAATGTCATCTGCAAATATTGACACACTACACCTGGTCCCCAACCCCAAATCATCTATGTAAATCGTAAACAATTTCGGTCCCAACACTGATCCCTGAGGCACACCACTAGTCACTGATCACCAACCAGAAAAACACCATTTATCCCCACTCTTTTCTTTCTGTTAGTTAACCAATCCTCTATCCATGCTAATACATTACCCGTAACACTGTGCACCTTTATCTTATGTAGCAGTCTTTGGTGCGGCACCTTGTCAAATGCCTTCTGGAAATCCAGATACACCACATCCACAGGTTCCCCATTGTCCACTGCACAAAGAATTCCACCAAATGAGTCAAACATGACCTGCCCTTCATGAACCCATGCTGCGTCTTACCAATGGGACAATTTATATCCAGATGTCTCGCTATTTCTTCCTTGATGATAGATTCAAGCATTTTCCCTACTACAGAAGTTAAGCTAAACAGCCTATAGTTACCTGCCTTTTGTCTACCTCCTTTTTTAAACAGTGGCGTCACATTTGCTGTTTTCCAATCTGCGGGAACCACTCCAGAGTCCAGCGAATTTTGGTAAATGACCACTAGTGCATTTGCTATTTCTCCCGCCATCTCTTTTAGTATCCTGGGATGCATTCTATCAGGACCAGGGGACTTGTCTACCTTTAGCCCCATTAACTTGTCCAACACTACCTCTTTTGTGATAATAAGAACATAAGAAGAACATAAGAAATAGGAGCAGGAGTAGGCCATCTAGCCCCTCGAGCCTGCCCCGCCATTCAATAAGATCATGGCTGATCTGACGTGGATCAGTACCACTTACCCGCCTGATCCCCATAACCCTTAATTCCCTTACCGATCAGGAATCCATCCATCCGCGCTTTAAACATATTCAGCGAGGTAGCCTCCACCACCTCAGTGGGCAGAGAATTCCAGAGATTCACCACCCTCTGGGAGAAGAAGTTCCTCCTCAACTCTGTCTTAAACCGACCCCCCTTTATTTTGAGGCTGTGTCCTCTAGTTTTAACTTCCTTACTAAGTGGAAAGAATCTCTCCGCCTCCACCCTATCCAGCCCCCGCATTATCTTATAAGTCTCCATAAGATCCCCCCTCATCCTTCTAAACTCCAACGAGTACAAACCCAATCTCCTCAGCCTCTCCTCATAATCCAAACCCCTCATCTCAGGTATCAACCTGGTGAACCTTCTCTGCACTCCCTCCAATGCCAATATATCCTTCCTCATATAAGGGGACCAATACTGCACACAGTATTCCAGCTGCGGCCTCACCAATGCCCTGTACAGGTGCATCAAGACATCCCTGCTTTTATATTCTATCCCCTTCGCAATATAGGCCAACATCCCATTTGCCTTCTTGATCACCTGTTGTACCTGCAGACTGGGCTTTTGCGTCTCATGCACAAGGACCCCCAGGTCCCTTTGCACGGTAGCATGTTTTAATTTGTTTCCATTGAGATAGTAATCCCATTTGTTATTATTTCCTCCAAAGTGTATAACCTCGCATTTCTCAACGTTATACTCCATTTGCCATATCCTCGCCCACTCACTCAGCCTGTCCAAATCTCTCTGCAGATCTTCTCCGTCCTCCACACGATTCACTTTTCCACTTATCTTTGTGTCGTCTGCAAACTTCGTTACCCTACACTCCGTCCCCTCCTCCAGATCATCTATATAAATGGTAAACAGTTGCGGCCCGAGTACCGATCCCTGCGGCACGCCACTAGTTACCTTCCTCCAACCGGAAAAACACCCATTTATTCCGACTCTTTGCTTCCTGTCGGATAGCCAGTCCCCAATCCACTTTAACACACTACCCCCAACTCCGTGTGCCCTAATCTTCTTCAGTAGCCTTTTATGGGGCACCTTATCAAACGCCTTTTGGAAATCCAAAAACACCGCATCCACCGGTTCTCCTCCATCAACCGCCCTAGTCACATCTTCATAAAAATCCAACATGTTCGTCAAGCACAACTTTCCCCTCATGAATCCATGCTGCGTCTGATTGATCGAACCATTTCTATCCAGATGCCCTGCTATCTCCTCTTTAATAATGGATTCCAGCATTTTCCCTACTACAGACGTTAAGCTGACCGGCCTATAGTTACCCGCCTTTTGTCTCCTTCCTTTTTTAAACAGCGGCGTAACATTAGCCGTTTTCCAATCAACCGGCACTACCCCAGAATGCAACGAGTTTTGATAAATAATCACTAACGCATCCACTATTACCTCTGACATTTCTTTCAATACCCTGGGATGCATTCCATCCGGACCCGGGGACTTATCCACCTTCAGTCCCATTAGTCTACCCAGCACTGCCTCTCTGGTAACATTAATTGTATTAAGTATTTCTCCTGCTGCCAACCCTCTATCGTTAATATTTGGCAAACTATTTGTGTCCTCCACCGTGAAGACCGACACAAAAAACTTATTTAAAGACTCAGCCATATCCTCATTTCCCACTATTAACTCCCCCCTCTCGTCCTCCAAGGGTCCAACATTCACTCTAGCCACTCTATTCCTTTTTATATATTTATAAAAACTTTTACTATCAGTTTTTATATTAATTGCTAGCCTAGCTTCATAGTCTATCCTTCCTTTCTTTATCGCTTTCTTAGTCTCTCTTTGTTGTTTCTTAAATTTTTCCCAATCACTTGTTTCTCCACTATTTTTGGCCACTCTGTACGCAGCTGTTTTTATTTTAATACTCTCCTTTATTTCCTTCGTTATCCACGGCTGGTTCTCCCTTTTCTTACAATCCTTGTTTTTTGCTGGAATATATTTTTGCTGAGAACTGAAAAGGATCTCCTTAAAAATCCTCCACTGTTCCTCAGCTATCCTACCTGCCAGCCTGCTCTCCCAGTCTACCTTAGCCAATTCATCCCTCATCCTATCATATTTCCCTCTGTTCAAACAGAGGACACTGGTTTGGGACCAAACTTTCTCCTCTTCCATCTGAATCAGAAATTCGACCATATTGTGGTCACTAGACCCAAGAGGGTCCTTCACAATAAGATCCTTAATTCTACCTACCTCGTTACACAATACCAGATCCAAAATAGCTCGTTCCCTCGTCGGTTCCGTAACATGCTGTTCAAGGAAACTATCCCGACAGCATTCTAAGAACTCTTCCTCCATTCCACCCTTACCGACTTGAGTCTGCCAGTCAATGTGCATGTTGAAGTCCCCCATGATTATTGCCGTTCCGTTTTTACACGCATCCCTTATCTGCTTGTTTATAGCCCTCCCTACCTCAACATTATTATTTGGGGGCCTATATACCACACCTACTAGTGTCTTTCTCCCTCTACTATTCCTCATCTCTACCCATAATGATTCCACGTTTTGTTCCTCAGAGCCTATGTCATCCCTCAGTACTACCCTGATATTATCTCTTATTAATAGCGCGACCCCACCACCTTTTCCTTCCTGTCTATTCTTCCTAAACGCCTGATACCCCTGGATATTCATCTCCCAGTCCTGGTCACCTTTCAGCCACGTTTCTGTAATGGCCACTAGATCGTACCCACTCGTGCTGATTTGCACCATCAACTCATTTACCTTGTTCCGAATGCTTCGTGCATTCAGGCAAAGTGTCCTTATTCCAGCTTTTATCTGGACCCGCTTTGATGAGTCGCGAACACACTCTCCCTCTACTCCCTTATCTAAATTACCGCCTTCATTCACTTGCACCCTCTCCTCTACCATTAATTTTGTAATTCCCCTTACCCCTGCATCCTCCACCCCATCAATTAGTTCCTTGATCCTAGTCAACTCTTCTAGCTCCCCTCCCCCCAACCTATCTAGTTTAAATTCTCCCCAGTAACCTTAGCCAACCTACCGGCCAGGATATTGGTCCCCGTGTGATTCAAGTTCCACCCGTTTTTTGTATACAGATCACCCCTGCCCCTAAAGAGGTCCCAATGGTCCAGGAACCTGAATCCCTGCCCCCTGCACCAGTCCCTCAGCCACACATTCATCTTCCACCTCACTCCATTCCTGCCCTCACCTTCCCGTGGCACAGGTAGTAATCCTGAGATTACTACCTTTGCTTTCCTCTTTCTCAGCTGTCTCCCTAATTCCCTGTACTCCCTTTTCATGACCCCTTCTCCCTTCCTACCCACATCAGCGGTACCAATATGTACCGCTACCTCAGGCTCCTCTCCCTCCCACCTCAGGATTTCCGGGACGCGACTAGCGACATCCTGGATCCCGGCCCCAGGGAGGCAGACCACCATGCGAGAATCCCGCCTACCTCCGCAGAAACGCCTGTCTGTCCCCTTCACCATCGAGTCCCCGATTAATACCGCCTTCCTCCTCTTTTCCTTAGCCCTCTGAGTTACAGGGCTGGACTCCACTGCGGAGACACGGCCACTGCTGCTTCCCCCAGGCGGGCTGTCCCCCCCAGCAGTACTCAAGCAGGAGTACTTGTTGTGCAGAGGCAAATCCACTGGGGTGCTCTCAACCACCCTAGCCTTACCCTTCCTGGCCATCACCCACTTGGCCTCCTCCCGTTGCCCTGGTGTGACCACCTGATGATAGCTCTTGTCTATCACCTCCTCATTCTCCCTCATCAGCCTAAGATCCTCGAGCTGCAGTTCCAGCTCCCTAACACGGTCCCTCAGGAACCGCAGCTCGACACACCCCTCACATAATGATAGTTTCTAGGTTCTCACCTGCCACAGCCTTCCTGTCATCAATTTTTGGCATGTTATTTGTGTCTTCCACTGTGAAGACTGACACAAAATACCCGTTCAATGCCTCAGCCATTTTCTCATTTCCGGTTATTACATGCCCCTTCTCATCCTCTAAAGGACCAATGTTTACTTTAGCCACTCTTTTTCATTTTATATATTTGTAGAAACTTTTGCTATCTGTTTTTATATTCTGAGCTAGTTTACTCTCATAATCCATCTTACTTTTCTTTATAGCTTTTTTCGTGGCTTTCTGTTGACCTTTAAAGATTTCCCAATCCTCTAGTTTCCCACTAATCTTTGACACTTTGTTTGCATTTTCTTTCAATTTGATACCCTCCTTTATTTCCTTAGATATCCATGGCTGATCATCTCTTTTTCTACAGTCGTTCCTTATCACTGGTGTATACTTTTGCTGAGCACTGTGAAAGATCACTTTGAAAGTCCTCCACTGTTATTCAATTGTCCCCACCATAAAGTTTTTGCTTCCAGTCTACCTTAGCCAATGCCTCCCTCATCCCTTTGTAGTCTCCTTTGTTTAAGCACAAGACACTGGTATTGGATTTTACCTTCTCACGCTCCATCTGTATTTTAAATTCAACCATACTGTGACCGCTTCTTCTGAAAGGATCCCTTAATGTAAGATCATTAATTATTCCTGTCTCATTACACAGGACCAGATCTAGGATAGCTTGCTCCCTTGTCGGCTCCATTACATATTATTCAAGGAAGCTATCGTGGATACATTCTATGAGCACCTCCTCAAGCCTACCTTGACGGACCTGGTTTGACCAATTGATATGTAGATTAAAATCCCCCATGATAATTGCTGTACCATTTTTACATGCATCAGTTTTTTCTTTGTTTATTTCTTGCCCCACCATGATGTCATTATTTGGTGGCCTATAGACTACCCTGGCCCTACTAGCTTTTGATAATCCAGAAGAATCGCCGTTTGGGGATCTGCTGAATATGATGCAGAGGCATCTCTTTTTCTACAGTCCCCAAACGGCGATTACTATTTCTAATTTCCACCCAAATGGATTCAACCTTTTTTTCCATAGAACCTATATCATCGCTCACGACTGCCCTGATGTCATTCTTAAATATCAGAGTGTTGTACCTGTTAATTCTCAGATACTTTCAACCAGTTTACTTACTCCAAGGTTTTACCCCGGTGCCCTTATTTGCAAGGTGGACAAAGGACAAACACAAGTAAAGGTTCAACAAGTTTATTAATAATGACACTATTAACCCTTAAATTACCCACATAAAACAAGAGGATACCCCAGATTCAAGTATACTACCCGTAAAGATGGTTTGGTTAAACTGCAGGCCCGATTCTCTGAGTCCCTCTGGTCTGTCGTCACGAAGGTGATTCTCGATGGCAGCTTCTTCCTTCCTTCCTTCTCTGGTCAGTCTTACGAATGGTCACGGCCGTCTCCCCTGTCGAGTCTTCGCTGCAGTGTGCCTCTGAGTGTGTCCCTTTATCCCCAGCCTGCTTGCCTTTCCAGAAACTTCTCTGGCTTCTGGCCAATGAGGTCCTAGGACGGGGTTCCAATACCCTGTGGGTTTCTTGATGTCTGCCTGACAGGACACCAGGGTCCGCCCCCCAGGTGTCCATCTCCATGTTGTTGAACTTGTTATCAGGTAAGCTTTCTACAGGATCTCTTGGTGACAGAAAGTCTGGCCCGATCTGGGCTTCTAACAATAGACCGATGCATTTCAATGAGGTGCCATGATCTCCTGCTAAGTCTCAAGTAGAGTGTAACGACCTTTGATGGGTGGTTGATGGGTCAGGCCCAGACACATTTGTGTATTGTACAATTGGCCTGCCTGAGGTGTGAATGTGTTTGATTTCAAAATGCCCAATTCTTTAATTTAGTATATCCAATTTTATCAGCCTTAAAACTAGGCCCTGTTTATATCATCACAAGAGCTACACCACCTCCTTTGCCTTCCTGTTGGTTCCTCTGAACCGTCTGATGCCCCTGGATGTTTAACTCCCAGTCGTGACCATCCTGCAACCAAGTCTCTGTAATGGCCACCAAATCATACCCGTTCGCAAGGATTTGTGCCGTCAACTCATTTACCTTGTTTCAAATGCTACGATCATTCAGATAAAGTGTCCTTATGCTAGTTTTTGTACCTTCTTTTTGAATTTTAACACTTCCATTAATAACATCTCCTGAGTTCTCCTTCCTTTTAACTCTTTTCCCCTATTTTTGATGTAGTTGGAACCTTCTCCCCACATTTTGTCCTTGCGCCCTCCTTTTCGGACTCCTTACATAGGTTCCCATCCCTCTGGCATATTAGTTTAAACCCTCCCCAACTGCTCTAGCAAACACTCCCCTTAGGGCATCAGTCCCAGTCCTGCTCAGGTGTAACCCATCCAATTTGTACAAGTCCCACCTCCCCAGAACTAGTCCCAATGACCCAGGAATCTGAAACCCTCCCCCGACATAATTTCTTCAGCCACGTATTTATCTGATATATCCTGTCATTTCTACTCTGACTTGCATGTGGCACCGGTAGTAATCTTGAGATCACTACCTTTGAGGTCTGATTTCTTAACTTTCTTCCTAGCTCCCGGTCTTCTGCTTTTAGGACCTCATCCCTTTTTTTACCTATGTAGTTTGTACCAACGTGTACTACCACCACTGGCTGTTCGCCCTCCCCCTTCAGAATGTCCTGCGCCACTCCAAGACATCCTTGACCCTAGCACCAGGGAGGGAACATACCATCCTGGAGTCTCGTTTGCAGCCACAGAAATGCCTGTCTATTCCCCTTACAATTGAATCTCCTATAACTATTGCACTGGCACACTTTTTACCCCTCCCCTTGGCAGCAGAACCAACCATGGTGCAACGAGTTTGGCTGCTGCTGCTTTCCCTAGAGAGGTCATTCCCCTCAATAGTATCCAAAGCCGTATATCTCTTTTGCAGGGGAATGGCCACAGGAGATTCCTGCACTACCTGCCTATCTCTCTTGCTTGTCTGGTGGTCATCCATTCCCTTCCTGCCTGCGGAGTCTGATTCTGCAGTGTGACCACCTCTCTATACGTGCTATCCACAATACTCTGACTTGCAGATGCTCCACAGTGTCTCCAGCCGCTGCTCCAGCTCTGAAACTCGAGCTTCCAGGAGCTGAAGCTGGAGACACTTCCTGCACACATTCTGACCCGGGGACTGGAACTGTTCCCAGCCTGCCACATGGAGCAAGAGGAGCAAACCACAGCTTGGAGCTCTCCTGTCATGTCTTACCCCTTTAAATTAAACTTTTGAAAGATGTTTTGTTTCAGATTATATCCTTTTTTCCTGCTCCTTGTTACTACCGACTATAACCTTTTCAAACTATAAACCACAGAAATTACACAGAAACACTATTGTAGTGTACAACAACAACTACTACAATACCAAGAGCAAAAAAATAAAATAACACTTACTGACCAATCAGCACTCTCCCTTGTAGCCTCTGCTACCTATTTCACCTAACTACCTGTGTTCACCCAACTCCAAAATCACTCCTCACAGCCAGGCAGCACTCCCCATGCAGTCAGGGCAGCACTCTGAGGGCCTCTGTTTTTATAGGCACAACTTACAAAGCCCTGGAACTGGTTTTAACTGTTTGTACAAACAACCAGCCAAGTTCAGTTGAGAGCTGACTCAGCTGATTCCTGTTGCAGGAATGCACTAAAGTGCAGCTTTTAACTTCCCAAATAACAACTAATTTAGTTCACCCTGAAGGCAAGTTTAATGACGACTTACCTCCTTATAGCTTACAACGTTGAACTCCCTGTTTTCACCCAACTCCAAAAGCACTCCTCTCAGTCAGGCAGCACTCACCGTGCACTGTGGGACCTGCTCAGTGTTTCCGATGTTACTAACTTGTGAAAGTAACTACAGTAGGTCCAAAATCTATAACAGCCATTTTATTAAAATGTTTTCCAAAATAAATATATAAATCAGACACACTGGCGAATCCTCGCCAAAAATGGCAGTGTTGTTTTCAGCGAGAAAATCGACATATTTCTCTCCAGAGAAACCAATTGGTTTCCTCTCCGGATCTTACGACACTTTGCCAAAACAAAAATCAAGGGTGCACGTTGCATGCCATCATGGAAATGAGGTGAAGATGGAGGAGCAAGTTTATGGTCTGAAGTTGTTGAACTCAGTGTTAAGTCCAGAAGGCTGTAACATGCCTAATCAGAGGATGAGGTGCTGTTCCTCCAGTTTACGTTGGGCTTCCCTAGAACATTGCAAGAGGCCAATGATGGACATATGGACGTGAGAGCAGGATGGTGTGTCAAAATGTCAGAAAGGTCTGGATCATACTTGCAGACCGACCAAAGGTGCTCTGCAAAACAACCACCCAGTCTGTGTTTGGTCTCTCTGATGTAGAGTAGATGAGAGGTCGCATGACACCAGGTTATAGTCGAACAGGTTTCTATGAAATCACAAACTTTCGGAGCGCTCTTCCTTCGTCAGGTGAATTGAGTATGTAAAGTAGACTGCATTGGGAGCAGTGAATGCAATAGACCAGATTAAAGGAGGTGCACGTGAAGCGCTGCTTCATCTAGAAAGAGCGTTTGGGCCCTGGGATGGTGAGCAGGAAGGAGGTAAAGGGGCAGGTGTTACACATTCTGCAGTTGCATGGGAAGGGAATGAGGTGTTGGGTGTGATTGTGGAGTGGACTAGGGTGTCCCAAAGGGATGGCCCTGATGGAATCCTGACAGGGGGAGTGAGGGGAAGATGTATTTGATGGTGGCATTATGCTGGAGTTGGTAGAAATCACAGAGGATGATTATTTTAATGCGGAGATTAGTAGGGGGAAAAATGAGGACAAGAGGGACCCTATTCTGGTTCTGGGAGGGAGGGGAAGGTGTTAGAGCAGTGGCATGGGAGATGGTCGGACACAGTTGAGAGCCGTGTCAAACAGAATGTGTGGCAAACCACGATTAAGGAGGAAGAAAGACATATCAGCTAGTTTGGAAAGTGGCGACATCAGAACAGATGCGACGGGGGCAAAGGAACAGAGAAAATGGGATGGAGTCATTAAAGGATGTGGGGTGTAAGAGCTGTAGTCGAGGCAGTTGTGGGAGTCGCTGAGCTTGTAATGGATACTAGTGGACAGTCTATCAGCAGAAATGGAGATAGAGAGGTCAAGGAAGGGAAGAGAAGTGTCAGAGATGGACTATGTGAAGGTGATAGGGAGGTGGAAATTGTAAGTGAAATGGATAATTGTTTCCTGGTCCAGACAAGAACCTGAAGTGGCACCGAAATAGTCATCGATGTACCGATAAAAGATTTGTGGGAGGGGACCGGAGTAGGACTGGAACAAGGAACTGGGTACGAAGCTGATTTCATCGGCAAACAGTGCCAGTACAATCGGGGGAACTGAAAATTTGGGTGTGCACCTGTTTTTTCGCCTCCCTCTTAATCTTACTACCTTACCTCACCAAAAGTTGGGCTGAACAAGGTTGTAAGATCGCATCCTCAGACTGAAATTATGCCATCTCAGCTTCCTGAAGAAGGACTGCTACCTTCATGGTTACAGGCACTGTACTGTATTGAAAATTGAATTGTGCATTTTATCCACTGGAGGTTATCATCCCACATTCCTGAAGAGGGAGTGAAAAGAAATTTTAAAAGATTCATGTTTTAACAGCATGGGCAGCATTTCTGTTTCTTACTGAGTGCAGCAGGATATTACTGTTTCATAGATACCAATGCTCAAGTATTCTTTCAGGGAATCACAGCAGTCCATAAATCTTGTCCTTGAACAGATTATTAAAATTAATGAGGCACTTCTGTTGGACAGTGATAATATCTCCATGGGCTAAGAACTTCCTATCCTTTCTCAGGATGATAGCATTCATCCTTCTACTACGTCTATTCAATTAGTGCCCTTTCTGACCTTGAAGAACTGGCTTCAGACCATCCATAATCTCTCCCGACTAAAAGCCAGCAGCCTTCCGCCAGTCATGTTGCAGCCACTGGGGAGCGCTGAATGGAGTATTAGGCCATACAAAGGCACCGCAAGACAAGAGGATACACAAGGATGATTAGAAGGCTTTTGTTGTGATATGAGATGCATTTCTTAAAATGTTGTTGATCACTGCTGCCAATTAAGCAAGAAGTGATGCATTATTCCTCGTGGGATTCCTCAAAGGGCCTGCCCATGGCATTCCCACTCTGTTGTGACAGTGCCGGGGTACCCAGTGGGCATTGCCTGGGCATGATCCTCTCTCCCCGGGGACTATAATGACCTCTGTGCCCCTAGCAGGTCCCCCTTAACAGCTTCAAGTTTTGCAGAAGCTGTGGTAAACCTCACCGATACGGCTGGGGGAATCATATGGCAGGAAAGGCATTTAAATGCACCCAGGTTTATTTAACTGCATTTAAAGGTGGAGCGGAAACCTTGTTGTGTCATGGTGAGGGGTGGGGCAAATCCCAGAATGAGATCTCAGTCTGGCAGGATTTTCTGCCGGTGTTGCCATTTTCACCCATGACGAACATCGGCTGAAAATCCTCTCCAGAGTTGCTGTTTCAGCCGAATGATCGGTCAGGTGAAACATCATTGGCCTGAAACATTAAGTGTGTTTTGTTTTCTCCAGACATTACAGGAAGGGGTTGCATATTTTGAAAATACTTGATTGGCTGTAAAGTGCTTTAAAGTGACCATGAAAAGTGCCATGTTCATGCACGTTTTTCCCTTTTTTCCATGTTGCCTGAGCTATCAATCCAATGTTTCCAATTGATTCTGTTAAATCTTAACTCCAAGCTCAGACCCAGACCCATCCAAGTTTGTGGAAATTCATTGTCCCTGGGTGTGTTTCTCTCCCCCACCCGTGCGTTTGTTAATTGTGATATGACAAAGTGAAACCCGATCAGAGGCAATCTCTCCCTTCTTCCCCCAGTTTTGATCCCTGCTGCTTTCAGAGAAATTAGGTCAACAGCACAGAAAGATGTGCCACACCAGATAGACTACAAAAAGGTAAGTCACCCCTTCTCAAGGGCAATTAGGGATGAGCAGCAAATGCTTGGCTTTGCCAACGACACCCACATCCCATGAACGAATAAAACAAGCGACGAGAATAGGAGCAAATGATAACTGAACAGTCGGACTAACTTTTATTCTGTGAAGCAATATTTGAATCCAAATCTAAAAGGCCCAACCATGCTATCCTGTGAATTTAACCCATTGAAGGATCAGCTTTACTCAAAAGCAGCATTTTGAACATATTGCAGCAGGGTAACGGTGTTCCTCTCGGCACCATGGTCTGAAATGTGATTGTGACTCAGGAAAATGAAGGCTCTTTGTATGAAAAGGGACATTATCACAGAGGGAAGGCTGGAGACAGAATAGAACAACTACAGATCAGTGGAATTTCGATTGCCAGGCGGTGAATCATGGCACGCCTTCAGATGTGTGGTGTGATGGCTTCTGTTTTTATTTGTATAAGTGATTTGTCACAGGAGTGGCAGGAGTTTGCTTAGTGTCATGCATTTACGGTAACGTTGACTTAAAGCATATATTATGTAATGTGACTACAGAAATATTGAGCAGTGTAAATTGTAATATTAAGACATTATTTTTGTTTAGGTACTTGCTTCAGACTGAAATGTCCTGAACTGGCTTTGGCAGTTGAAAGTTGTTTGAAAGGACTGCTGTTTTCATTTTAGAAATAAAGAAACATAGAAGATAGGAGCATGAGGAAGCCATTTGGCCCTTCATGCCTGCTCCGCCATTCATTAAGATCATGGCTGATCATCCAACTCAATAGCCTAATCCTGCTTTCTCCCCATAACCTTTGATCCCATTCGCCCCAAGTGTTATATCCAGCCGCCTCTTGAATACATTCAATGTTTTCCATCAACTACTTCCTGTGATAATGAATTCCATAGGCTCACTACTCTTTGGGTGAAGAAATGTCTCCTCACCTCCGTCCTAAATGGTCTACCCTGAATCCTCAGACTGTGACTCCTGGTTCTGGACTCCCTCACCATCTCTGGAATAACCTCCCTGCATCTACTTTGTCTAGTCCTGTTAGAACTTTAAAAGTCTCTATGAGATCCCCCCTCATTCATCTGAACTCCATTAGAAACAATCCTAACCTAATCAATTTCTCCTCATACATCAGTCCCACCATCCCCGGAATCAGCTTGGTAAACCTTCGCTGCACTCTCTTGAGAGCAAAAACATCCTTCCTCAGAAAAGGAGACCAAAACTGCACACAATACTCTAGATGTGGTCTTATCAAGGCCCTGTATAATTGCAACAACACATCTTTGCTCCTCTATTCGAAACCTCTCGCGATGAAGGCCAACATGCCATTTGCCTTCTTTACTGCCTGCTGCACCTGCATACTTACCTTCAGTGACTGGTGCACAAGGACACCCAGGTCCCGCTGCACACTCCCCTCTCCCAATTTACAGCCATTTCAGGTAGTAATCTGCCTCCTTATTTTTACTTCCAAAGTGAATAACCTCACATTTATCCAAATTATACTACATCTGCCATTGATTTGCCCACTCACCCAACCTGTCCAGATCATTCTGAAGGATCTCTGCATCCTTGTCACAGTTCACCCTCCCACCCAACTTGGTATCATCTGCAAACTTTGAGATGTTACATTTGTTCTCTCATCCAAATCATTAATATATATTGTGAATAGCTGGGGTCCCAGCACTGATCCCTGTGGCACGCCGCTAGTTACTGCCTGCCAATTTGAAAGACACCCATTAATTCCTGCTCTTTGTTTCCTCTCTGCCAACCAGTTTTCCATCCATCTCAATACACTTCCCCCAATCCCATGCGTTTTAATCTTTCACGATAATCTCTTATGTGGGACTTCGTCAAATGTTTACTGAAAGTCCAAATTTACCACATCGACTGGCTCCTCGTTGTCAACTCTACTAGTTACATTTTCAAAGAATTCCAACAAATTTGTCAAGTATGATTTCCGCTTCATAAACTCTGTCTGATCCTGCCACTGCTTTCTAAATGCTCTGCTATAAAGTCCTTGATAATGGATTTGAGAATTTTCCCCACTACCAATGTTAAGCTTACTGGTCTATAATTCCCTGTTTTCTTTCTACCTCCCTTTTTGAATATTGGAGTGACATTAGCTACCCTCCAATCTGCAGGGACTGTTCCAGAGTCTATAGAATCCTGGAAGATGACCACCAATGCATCCACTATTCCTTGAGCCATTTTCTTAAGTACCCTGGGATGTAGATCATCATGCCCTGGGGATTTATCCGCCTTCAATGCCATCAATTTTCCCAGCACCAGTTGTCTACTAATATTGATCTCCCTCAGTTCTTCCCTCTCACTAAATCTTGCATTCTCCAACATTTCTGGCATCTGCTTTGTATCCTCTTTTGTGAAGACAGAACCAAAGTATGCATTCAGTTGCTCAGCCACTTCTTTGTCCCCTATTATACATGTACCTGTTTCTGTCCGTAGGGGACCTACGTTTGTTTTCACCAACCTCTTTTTCTTCACGTATACATAGAAACTCTTAATGTCAGTCTTTATGTTCCCTTCATGGTTACTTTTGCACTGTATTTTCCCCTTCTTAATGCTGAATTCTAAACTGCTCCCAATCCTCAGACCTATTATTTTTCTTGGCCAATCTGTATGCTTCTTCCTTAGATCATATATTCTCTCTAATTTCCTTTGTAAGCCATAGATTGGCCCTCTTACCCTTTTTGCTTTTGTGTCAGACAGGAAAAAAACAATTGCTGCAGTTGCCCCATGCGTTCCTTGAATGTTTGTCATTGCCTATCCACTGTCATCGCTTTAAGTAACTCTCCCCAATCTATCAAGGCCAACTTACGCCTCATATCCTCATGGTTTCCTTTATTAAGATTCAGCACCCTAGTTTCTGAATCAACTACTTCACTCTCCATCTTGATAAAAATTTCTATCATGTTATGGTCGCGCATCCCCAAGGATTCTGATACAGCTAAATTGGCAATGATTCCCTTCTCATTACACAGGACCCAGTCTAAGATGGCTTGCTCTCTGGTTGGTTCCTCCACATATTGGTCAAGAAAACCATCCTGTATACACTCCAGGAATTCCTCCTCTCCGGCATTGTGGCTAATTTGATTTGTCCAATCTATGTGCAGATTAAAATCACCCATGATCACTGATATTCCCTTATCACATGCATCTCTAGTTTCATGTTTAATGCCATTCCCAACATCACGACTGCAGTTTGGGGGTCTATATATGACACCCACTAATGTTTTTTGCCCCTTGGTATTTCTCAATTCTACACATACAGACTCCACATTGTCAGAGCTAATATCCTTTCTCACCATTGTGTTAATTTCCTCTTTAATCAGCTGTTCCACTCCATCACCTTTTCCTTTATGCCTGTCCTTCCTAAATACTGAATACCCTGGGGCATTCAATTCCCACCCCTGGTCACCCTGCAGCCATGTCTCTGTAATCCCAATTATATCGTACCCGTTTACATCTATCTGCGTGATGAAGGCCAACATGCCATTTGTCTTCTTTACTGCCTGCTGCACCTGCATGCTTACCTTCAGTGCCTCGTGCACAAGGACACCCAGGTCCCACTGCACACTCCCCTTTCGCAGTGCTTTTGTTTAAAAGCATCATTTGTTGAAACTGGACGAGGCAAACCGCTAAGGGAAAGCATTGTTGGGAGAGCAGATTTTAAAGCATGTTCTTGGATGTTGGGAAACTCTCACCTGACAATCATCTGGGGGATTCTGAGGAGAAATCCTTAGACGCTGACTTGGGTTCAGGGCAGAGTGCATATTTGACCATAATCATCTTGTATGCTTAAAAGGGACTTTGTGTGTTAACGAGACTATTGTAGCTAAAATGAATGTTGTAATCCATGTTAATCTTAAAATTTGTGTGTATTTGTTAAATGACGGTGAAGCAGTCCATCTCCATACAGCAAGACCTGGACAATATCCAGGCTTTGCACCACACAAGTGCCAAGCAATGACCATCTCCAGCAAGAGAGAAGCTGGCCATCATCCCTTGACATTCAATAGGCATTACCATCGCTGAATCCCCCACTATCAACATCCTGGAAGTTACCACTGACCAGAACCTGAATTGCACCAGCCATATAAATACTGTGGTTAGAAGAGCAGGTCAGAAGCTGTGAATCCTGAGGTAGTAACTCACCTCCTGACTCCCCAAAGCCTGTCAACCATCTAGAAGACACAAGTCGGGAGTGTGATGGAATACTCTCCACTTTCCTGGATGAGTGCAGCTCTTACAACACTCAAGAAACTCAACACCATCCAAGGCAAAGCAACTCACTTGATTGTTACCCCTTCCATAAACTTTCACTCTCACCACCACTGATGAACAGTGGCAGCAGTGTGTCCCATCTACAAGATGCATTGCAGGAACTCACCAAGGCTCCTTAGGCAGCACCTTCCAAACCCACAACTGCTACTATCAAGGACAAAGAAACAGACACCTGGGAACACTACCACCTGGAGGTTTCCCTCCAAGTCACTCACCAGCCTGAATTGTAAATATATCACTGCTCCTTCACTGTTGCTGGGTCAAAATCCTGGAACTCCCTCCCTAACAGCAGTGTAGGTATACTTACACCTCAGGGACTGCAGTGATTCAAGAAGACAGCTCACCATCATGTTCTCAAGGGCAACGAGGGATGGGCAATAAATGTTGGCTTAGCCAGTGATGCCCACATCCTGTAAATAATTTTTTAAAAATCAAATGCTCCCATTGTCCATATCACACTGCAGTATGGCTCTGAATCCTGGGTCTGGCATCAGTGTCCATCAAAGCTCTGGAATGCTTTCATCAAAGACATGATATGGAGATGCCGGCGTTGGACTGGGGTAAGCACAGTAAGAAGTCTCACAACACCAGGTTGAAGTCCAACAGGTTTATTTGGCAGCACTAGCTTTCGGAGTCTCAGGCTCCTTCTTCAGGTGAGTGAGGACTTGTGTTCACAAACAGGGCAAAAAAAGACACAAACTCAATTTACAAGATAATGGTTGGAATGCGAGTCTACAGGTAATCAAGTCTTAAAGGTACAGACAATGTGAGTGGAGAGAGGGCCAAGCACAGATTAAAGAGGTGTGTATTGTCTCCAGCCAGGACAGTTAGTTAATTTTTAATAACTGTCTCCTGCCAAGACAGTTAGTCAAAGACACCAGAGGCCCATCTTGAGAATTCAATGGCAGCACACAAACAATAAGGACCTTGATTTCACCTTTCAGAAAATGCAACTTAGATTGCTCAATGTGTTTCGAGGGCTACCCACAACAAACCTTCAACCTCTGACGTCCCCAGAGGAAAGCCACCTAATAGGAAAAAACATATTGGACTAGTATTTTTATTTCCCTGTTTTTACTGTTTTTCCCTCTGGGCAGAGGTGTTAGCACTGCGGAGGTTTCTCCCCAAAGCACCAACAATGACAACATGAACATCCAGTTCTGTGGACATCCATGCCAACCCCATGTCGAACTCTTCAGTCATGAGAGAACCCACAGAAGACAATGATACATTTACAGCGTGGACATACTGGAACAATGAGCAGTCGACCATGGGATGCGATGGGGAATTAAGTTTGTAAAATTTATCCCCTTATTTAGTGGAAATAAATTGGTGACCTGCCGGATGATGTTCTTTAAAACATCTGAGTACTTATTATTTTGTGTGGTTAATGAAGTCTTTTCCTGAAGTGTACACACTTTAGCCACAAATAATGTGGGCAGATGTTAGAATGGGGAACTGGAGCATTACATTCTATTACAAGTGGTAGATATAAAACCAGTTCTGCAAATAAAGCTGCATTATAGCAGTCATTTAAATTTTGATGTTTAAAAGATGCTTTCTCCCTGAATTGGAATTGCTTCATGTTGTTACTTTACACCCTCTGTACTTTATTTCATTTAATGAGCTTGTGCAAAAGTTTTTCTCATGCATTTTATACAATTGCCCAATTTCACCCACAAGATGTTTAACAGTTCCAAGGGGCACCCACTTCTCTATTGCTTCACTGCGGAGATGTGATAATCACTGGGACTTCTGATAATATTTACATCCAATCAGGCCTAGATGAATACTGGATTGCAATTTTTAACAACTGTATTAATTGAAAATGAATTAAAAAGCAATTAAATTGCTTTAATTTAAATTATAGAGACATGAGAAAAAAATGAAGTGAAAAAGTTTTGCTGTTTTAAGCGATTATTTTTCCACTGACCCAATGGATAAAAAAATAGGTGGGCTGTGTTATCGGCAAATGATCCTCCTTTTGTTGTTTTCCCACGCTATGTTTCACACAGCGTTTAAGAGGAAAATTATCTCTTAAATATTAAATGTTGCATATTTCTGTTCATTGTTGGTGTTAATTTTGTTGCAATCCAAGATGTGATCTACTAAATTTTATTTCTGTCGTAGTATTTTATATGTATAAAATGGTAGCTGAGTTACCAAACATGGATGGAATAGATGAATTTGTCGTAGGTAATGTGTAAAAAATAAAGACTTGTATTTGGATAGCATGTTTCATGACCATTGGAGATCCCAAAGTACTTTATAGCCAATTAAGTACTATTGAAATACTGATATAATACAGGAGACGGACAGCTAATTTACATGATTCACAAAAAGTTAATATGCAGGTACAGCTTGTAATCAAGAGGGTTAATTGAATGCTATCCTTATTATGAGGGAAATTGAACATAAAAGTAAGGATGTCATGCTTCAGTTACACAGGGTAAGAAAGGCGAGACCACCGTTCGAATACTGCGTGTAGTTTTGGTCTCCTTATTTAAGGAAGGATGTAAATGTGTTGGGGGCTGCTCAAAGGAGGCTTACTAGATTGATACCTGGAATGATTCGCAGATTTAAAATTCACAGATGACACTAAGAAGAGTGGCAGAGCAAAGTGTGCAGAGGACACTGGAAGTCTGCAGAGGGATATAGATAGTCAAAGTGAGTGGGCAAGGGTCTGGCAGATGGAGTACAATGTTGGTAAATGTGAGGTCATCCATTTTGGTAGGAATAACAGCAAAATGGACTATTATTTAAATGGTAAATAATTGCAGCATGCTGCTGTGCAGAGGGACCTGGGTGTCCTTGTGCATGAATCACAAAAAGTTGGTTTGCAGATGCAGCAGGTATTTAAGAAGGCAAATGGAATTTTGTCCTTCGTTGCTTGCCAGAGGAATGGAGTTTGAAAACAGGAAGGTTATGTTGCAGCTGTATAAGGTGCTGGTGAGGCCACACCTGGAGTACCGTGTACAGTTTTGGTCCCCTTACTTGAGAAAGGATATGCTGGCACTGGTGGGGATGCAGAGGAGATTCACTAGGTTGATTCCAGAATTGAGAGGGTTGGCTTATGAGGAGAGACTGAGTAGACTGGGACTATGCTCATTGGAATTCAGAAGAATGAGGTGAGATCTTATAGAAACATATAAGATTATGAAGGGAATAGATAAGATAGAAGCGGGGAAGTTGTTTCCACTGACGGGTGAAACTAGAACTAGGGGGCCCAGCCTCAAAATAAGGGGAAGCAGATTTAGGACTGAGTTGAGGAGGAACTTCTTCACACAAAGGGTTGTGAATCTGTGGAAGTTCCTGCCCAGTGAAGCAATTGAGGCTACCTCATTGAATGTTTTTAAGGCAAGGATAGATAAATTTTTGAACAGTAAAGGAATTAAGGGTTATGGTGAGCGGATGGGTAAGTAGAGCTGAGTCCCTGAAAAGATCAGCCATGATCTTATTGAATGGTGGAGCAGGCTCAAGGGGGCCAGATGGTCCACTCCTGCTCCTAGGTCTTATGTCCTTATACTCTTATGAGTGGGTTGTCTCATGAGGATAGATTAGAAAGGCTAGGCTTGTTTCCACTGTAGTTGAGAAGAGTGAGAGGTGATTTGACTGAAGTATATAAGATCTTGGGAAGGTATTGACAAGGTAGATGTGGAAATGATGTACCCTGTTGTGGGTGAGTCCAGAACTAGGGAATACTGTTTTAAAAGTAGGGGTCGCCCCAATAGGACGGAGAGGAGGAGAATTTTCTTCTCTCAGAGGATTATATAATTTTGGAATTCTTTGCCTCAGAAGACTGGTGAAATGGAATGAATATTTTTAAGGCAGAGGTAAACAGATTCTTGGGCAAGGGAATCAAAGGTTACTCAACACAAGCAGATCTGTCATCACCTTATTAAATGCCAGGGCAGGCTCAAAGGGCCAAATGGCCTACTTCTCCTATTTTGTATTCCCGTGCATGCAGAAACTCTCACAAACAGCAACACAATAACTCTCCTGCTCTTCTTTCAAATGGTGTCATGGGATCTTTTACGTCCACCTGACAGGTCAGACAGGGCTTCGATTTTAATGTCTCATCCAAAGTAGTGCAGTGGTCGCTCAGTACTGCAACTAAAATGTCAGCATAGATTGGACAATGAAATCCTGGAGCAGGACTTAAAATCACAATCTTTAGTTACAATCTCGGGAGAGACTAGTAACATTCTTTTAAAGAAGACAATATTTGAAATCCCAGTTATTTACTCAGAGAATGAAACCACAATATTTCAAGACTTAAAAGAGCAGAATTTTTACTATATAAGAGCCATTAAAGCAAACCCTAAATACTATCTATCCAATACTCTAACATTTAGGATGAATATGAATTAACAGATAACTTGTGTTCGAATATAAACTATAAATTGAATAGTCAATGACAGATACAGCTAAGACAGATCTTATGAATAGGCTCAGCAGTCCACTCGGATTGTAAGGATTGTACTCCATCACAAAGGCATTGTCTTCCTCACCAGGAATTTCAAATTCTCCTTCTTGGAGCTAGTCTGATCCCCAGCTGACAGCAACGCACAGCCAACTCAAGATCTCTCAGCACAGTCTTCACCACAAATAGCACATGTCTGCTGAACCCTCTCAACTGGGTCTGGGTGGTGTTGATTCCCTCCACTGTTATCTTTAAATAACAAAACAGCTACAGCAACTTCTCTTTGCTTATTCTAAGTGTCTGGATCTAGCACAGTCTTCTTGAATTTTCTTCAGCTTGCATGTTCTGCTCTAGTGAACTCAACAATTGCTACTGCAAATTGTGTCCTTTTACATCTTTCAGCAAGGTTCCATTTTTGACTTCCCAAGCTCAACTAGTTCCTGATTTCCTTAGAGATTGTTTCATAGAAATGTAGAAACATAGAAAATAGGTGCAGGAGTAGGCCATTTGGCCCTTCAGCCCTTCAAGCCTGCACCATCATTCAATATGGTCATGGCTATCCCACTCCTGCTTTCTCTCCATACCCCTTGATCCCTTAAGCCACAAGAGCCATGTCCAGCTCCCTCTTGAACATATCTAATGAACTGGTCCCAACAGCTTCCTGTGGTAGAAAATTCCACAGGATCACAACTCTCTGAGTGAAGAAATTCTTCCTCACCTCAGTCCTGAATGGCTTACCCCTTACTCTTAGACTGTGACTGCTAGTTCTGGACTTCCCCAACATTGGGATCATTCTTCCCGCATCTCGTCTGTCCAGTCCCATCGGGATTTTATATGTTTCTATGAGATCCCCTCTCGTTTGTCTAAATTCCAGTGAGTACAAGCCCAGTCGATCCAGTCTCTCTTCATATTTCAGTCCTGCCATTCCAGGAATCAGCCTGGTGAACCTTTGCTGGACTCCTTCAATAGCAGGAATGTCCTTCCTCAAACTAGGAGACCAAAGCTGCATACAATACTCAAGGCACAGCCTCACCAAAGCCCTGTATAACTGCAGCAAGACATCCTTACTCCTATACTTAAATCCTCTTGCTATGAAGGCTAGCATGCCACTAGCTTTCCTCACTGCCTGCTGTATCTGCATGTCAACCTTCAGCGACTGTTCCACCATGACACCCAGGTCATGTTGCACTTCCCCTTTTCCTAAACTGCCACCAAAGTGGATAACCTCACATTTTTCCACACATTTGCATTTGCCAAGTATTTTCCCACGCATCCACCCTGTCCAAGTCACCATGCAGCCTCTTAGCATCCTCCTCACAGCAGACACTGCCACCCAGCTTAGTGTCATCTGCAAATTTGGAGAGATTACATTTAATTCTTTCATCCAAATCAATAATGTATATTGTGAATAGCTGGGGTCCCAGCTCTGAACTCTGCAGTTGATGCGCGATTAAATCACTCGGGAGGCTAGATTGTACCCGGGAAATAAAGGCTTTTATTACTAACAAGAATGGAGCACACTATATACAATACAATCCCAGACTAAAGGGTCACCAGGCAGTGCAGTGACCTTTATACTTCCCCAGGTAGGCGGAGCCAACTGGAGTGTACCACAGAACAATATCAACAGGTAGAACAGCCCAACACTAACACCAACAGTAACATATCTACAAACACCCATAGTGCTGACCATTCATGGCTCAGCACTCATAGTGGTAACCAACTATGGTTCACCACAGCAGTACCCCTCTAGTCACTGCATGCCACTCAGAAAAGGACCCATTTGTTCCCACTCTCTGCTTCCTGTCTGCCAACTAGTTCTCTATTCATGTCAATACATTACCCCCAATACCGTGAACTTTAATTTTGCTCACTAGTCTCTTGTGTGGGACCTTGTCAAAAGCCTTTTGAAAGTCCAGATACACATCTACTGGTCCACCCTTGTCCAGTCTACTGGTCAAATCCTCAAAAAATTCCAGAAGATTTGTCAAGCACTATTTCCCTTTAGTGAATCCATACTGACTTGGACCGATTTGTCACCACTTTTCAAATGCTCAGTTATTACATCCTTAATAATTGACTCCAGCATTTTCCCTACCACCAATGCCAGGCTGACCGGTCTATAATTCCCCATTTTCTCTCTCCCTCCTTCTTTAAAAAGTGGGGTTACATTAGCTACCCTTCAATCCACTGGAACTCTTCCAGAGGTCTACAGAATGCTGGAAAATGATCACCAAAGCATCCACTATTTCTAGGGCCACTTCCTTGAGTACCCTGTGATGCAGAGCATCAGGCCCTGGGGACTTTTCAGGTTTTAATCCCAGCAATTTCCCCAGCACAATTTCCTGACTAAGAAGGATTTCCTTCAGTTCCTCCTTCATGCTAGACCCTCTGTCCCCTAGTATTTCTGGAAGGTTATTTGTGTCCTCCTTAGTGAAGACAGATCCAAAGTATTTGTTCAGCTGATCTGCCATCTCTTTGTTGCCCATTATGACTTCATCTGATTCTAACTTGAAGGGCCCCAAATTTGTCTTCACCAGTCTTTTTCTCTTCACATATCTATAGAAGCTTTTGCAGTTAGTTTTTATGTTTTCTGCAAGCCCACTCTCGTATTCTCATTTCATTTAAAGGTTACTTTTTCTGCTTCCCTTTTAGTTTCATTTTCAGTTCAGTTTTTGTTTTAAGGTAGGGTCTGCCTCAAAAACATACAAGTTAAATTTAAATATACAAATTCTCTCACACTTCTGATTCAGAGGTGAGGGGCTACCCACTGAACCACAGCTGACACGATAGAACAAGCTTAGAGCAAAGTGAATATCCAAATTGTTTAATTACACTTTATAATTGGAGTCATATTGTTCAGGGCAACATTAAACTGATCACTTAAATGTTTTCTTGTCAATATAACACAGAACAAAGCCATTCAGCCAGTTGTATCTCTCTGCAAGAGCAATCTTGCTAGTCCCAGACCCATGATCTTTCCCCGTGGACTTGCAAGATTTTTCTCATCAGCTAATTATCCAATTCCCTTTTGATATCCATGATTGAATGTGCCTCCACGACACACTCAGGCAGTGCATTGCAGATGCTAATCACTCACGGTGTAAAATAGTTTTCCTTTATGTCTATGTTGGTTCTTTTCCCAATCACCTTCAATCAGGTCCTCTGCTTCTCAATCTGTTCATCTAAAAGAACAGTTTTACCCTCCTCTGTCAGAGCCCCTCATGATTTCAAACATCTCTATCAAACACCTACCTTCTCTTATCTGAGGAGGACAATCACTCCTTCTCCAATCTATTCAAGTAACCAAAATCATTCATACCTGACTTTGTTCTCTTTTCTACATCCTCTCTAATGTCTTCACATCATTCCTAAAGTGTGGTGCCCAGATTGGACACCTTAATCTAATTGACACAGACCAATGTTTAATTCAAATTCACCATTGTGTCCTTGGTTTTGTATTCTATGCTGCTATTTGTAAAGCTCAGGATCCCTTATGCCTTATTAGTCATTTTCTCCACCTTGTCTGCCACCTTTAATGTTCCTTCAGAATTGTATCCTTCGTTTCATACTTTCTCTCCTTATTCTTCCTCCAGAATTTTATTACTTCACACTTCTCAATGTTAAATTTTGTATATTTTCTTGATCGGTATTAATGACCTAGATTTGGGAATGCAGGACATAATTTCAAAATAATCGGATGACACAAAACTTGCAAGTACTGTTAGCTCTGACTAGACTTTATTGATAGACTTTAGATAGACATAGACAGGTGAGTGGAATGTGCAGATACGTAGCAAACAAAATTGAATGCAGAAAATTGTGAAGTGACACAATTTGGGAGGAAGAATGCGGAGGGTGTGTTATGGAGAAAAGGCCCTTTGGCCCATCGAGTCTGCACGAACAATAACTACCGCCACAACTATACTATGGTTCTCTTTGCTGTCACTATATGTTGTATTATTGGTTCTTCAGATATCTCAATGAGGAGATCTTGAAACTTGTATTTTAAAAATGAATAATTTATTACCAGTCTTTAGCTATTCACAGATCCAAGGTATGGTCGTGCATGGTCTCCATGCAGGTAGGCTGTTTATTTACAGATGTTCCCTCTGGGCTGTTGTCTCAGAATCTTTTACCATGTGACTCTATACATCATGCCATAGCTGGTGCTAATCTCCAGTCCCACTTTATCACTTGCTCTGTCGAGCACCTTGACATTACAATGGCTTGTAGGCAGATTTCACAACATCCCCCTTTCTTCTGTTAAAAAAAAAACTTTCCTCTTTTGTAACAGAGTATTACAATACAATTTTTACCTCCTATCCCTGCTCCCCCCATCCTCACTCTCTGATTTTATACATTCAGATGGTCTTGAGTCTTGACAGTTATTCTACAGGAAGAATGTGAAGAAAAGGATACAATTCTGAAGGGGCTGCAGGAATAGAGAGATCTATGGGTATATGTGTACCAAATCATTAAAGGTGGCAGGGCCAGTTGAGAAACTGGCTGATGAGGCTTAAGGGATCCCGTGCTTTGTAAATAGCAACATAGAGTACAAAATCAAAGAATTTATAGTGAACTTTAAACACTGGTTCTGCATCAACTAAATTATTGTGTCCCAAAAGCCTTCTAGTAAACTCTCTTGGGTTTGCCTACGCCCTCACTGGGGGGGCCCTCAGGCCCTCAGAAAGGGCAACTCCACACACCCACCTCAGCTCCTGCCGCACCCACCCCATCCTTCCTCTGACTCCATTGCACTTCCTCCCTACATCGATACTTTTGGCCTTGTCCTTCGTTGATCCTGGTCTCTGATGGGTACATTACTGGCAGCTACCACCACTCCCGATAATGCTGGCAGCAATAAGGAGAGGTTGGTAACTTTCGGTGGTGGTATTTGTGCCCTGAGATTCTCAACCTTGGTGAAGGCCTAATGGGATCAGTTAAGTGCCTGTCAGGTCTCCCCTATAGAACTGATAGGAGCCCATCAGTTCTCCAACTGGTGTGTGAGACTTTAATCTTGCCCATTAAATCCTGCCCTCTGTACCTAAGGAGTAGGAATATAGAACTTAGGAACAGGAGCAAGCCATATAGCCCTTCAGCCTATCCCTCATTCAAAGGATTGTGGCTGATGTTTTGTGATCTCAGCTCCATTTTCTCATTTTACTCCATAAGCTTTGACTCTTAATTTTTAAATTAGAAGATTATTGCCAATGCCTCTGCAATTTCCAATTATGTTTACCTCAGTAACCTGAGATGCATTCGATTTAGTACTGGTGACCTTTCAACTTTCAGTGCAGCCAATCTTTCTAATGCCTCCTGTTCCTCAATTGTTACCTCCATTCACTGTCTCAACCGCCTCCTGGATAGCATCTCCTTCCTTTGTAAAGATAGATTAAAAATTTTCATTTAGTACCTAGATCCCCTTTTTTGGCTGGGTGGATTGGCCGTGCTAAATTGCCCCTTAGTGTCAGGGTGGCTAGTTAGGGTAAATGCATGGAGTTGTGGGGATAGGGCCCAGTGGGATTGTGGTTGGTGCAGACTCAATGGGCCAAATGGCCTCCTTCTGCACTGTAGGATTCTACGATCTATGATCCCTAATTAGCCTGACACTCTGATTATTAATCATTAACTATTTATATGCTGATAGACAATTTTTGATTCTCTTTTATGTTAGCTGTCAGCCTCCTCTCATGCTTTCTCTTTGCTGCACCTTCTATTTTCACTCCTCCTCTGAAATTCTCACTTGTTCTGATAACCTGACATCAGACAACTGGAGCCTTTTTCTGTTTCATCTTACTCTCTCTATTGTCATCCAGGGAGATCTGTCTTTGTTTGTTCTACCTTTCTTGATCTTAAGCATATAGTTTAACTGTACCCGATCTATCGCTTCTTTAAAGGCAGCCCATTTTACTATTACAGTTTTACTTGCCAATCTTTGAATCTAATTTTCCCCGGGCCAGGCTTGTACACCACACGGGAGCCATCTCACTGAAAGAGATTGCTCCTTGTCCTTTCCCACTATGATCATTGTTCACTTAATGTTCCCCAAAAGTCACTTGACCCACTTAACCACTTCATTGCTGGCTGGAAATATAATGATCTAGAAAATTCTCCTGAACACACTTTGGAAGCTTAACCTCCTCTTTGCCCTTTACACTATTATCCCAGTCTACATCACAATAATGAAAGTCCCCTACGACCTCTATGCTATAGTTTTTGCACCTTCAATGTAATGTCTGTGCAAATTTGTTCTTCCATATCTTTCCTATTAGTTGGAAGCCTATAGAATGCACCCAATGGTGTAATGGTGTCTCTATTAATTCTTAGCTCTAATGAAATAAATTTTGTCCTTCACTCTTATAGCTCACCCTCTCTTATCAGTGGTCTAATGGCATTAAAGCCATCCTATTTCCTTTATTTTCTTCCCTTTATTATGGTAGAGTGGCTGATAAGTGCTGAACTCCCCAAAACCCAAAGGGAAGCTTGAAACAGCTGCCAGAACATTTTTGCAAGTTGTATATTATGAGATTTTCTGAAATTAGGAAGTAACTTCTTAGACCAACAGTGATGATTTTATATTAAAGTTAAACATTTATGAAAGTAAAGAATTAAAAAAACACTTAAAACACAAGAATATCTACACACAGGTAACAGTACTTTTAGAACATTTCCAACAAGATCTTGGCTTGAGATCTCGCCACACACACACACCCCCACACACACACCCCTATACCGAGCCAGCACAGACACAATGGGCAGAATGGCTTCTTTCTGCACCATAACCTTTCTATGGCTTTCTTCAATTTGTTTTTCCCATTTTATTTTGCCATTTATGTGTCCTATATTAAACTGGCTGTCGTTTTTCTTGAGCAAGCTCTGAAGTATCAATTCTCCTTTCCAGAGCAACAGCAAAGCTTGTGAAATTACACAGCAGCAAAAACCACCCGTGAACTGTAGAGAAGCTTTTACTGCAGCAGGTGACCAGGTCTTTAGCAACTGCTGCTACTCCTCAGAAACGGACAGGGCAAGATACTTGGGTGATGTTGTGGAATCAGAAATAAGATTTATAAGTTTTTCTATCAATGATCTTGGCATTGCAACCTCTTAAAAATATGCAGGCTGGAGCTAATGGTCTTTAAAGATACCCTGGGAGTTCAGTCCTGTTCTTTCCCCTCCTCCATACTGCCCCAAATCTTCCCTTTGGCTTGGCATATGTTCAACTATGGTTCAGAATTTTGAGGTGATAAACATGCTGATATTTGATACTATTTTATATCGGTAAGAAAATTTACATTTGCATACACTGCTTGTCAATCTCTATTTCCTGTTGCTCACAACTTGCTTCATCACACTTTAGTGTTAACCTTTTTATTAATAATGTTATCAGTCACATTACCATAAACTTACCTCTATGACTCTATTTCAGATGGCAATTGCTTGTGTTCACTTGTGTAATTGTTCAATTTGGCCACAAGGTGGCTTTTCTCCCAGACATCACTCAAAACGTTTGCATTTTTCTTAACCTGGTAAATTTTTGTTCTGCCATTTTTTTCCTGAGTAACTGGAGTGTTTACTATCTGAAATGGAAATGCAAACAAAACAATATGTTCAGCTACTTCACAACACTATGATTACTATATCTATTGAGTTGCCTTTTGTGTCTTTAATGCCTCCATTAAAGTTTTTGCTTAAAGATCTTAGCTTCTGCTGAAAGCTAAAGTGTGATGCTATGAGCTGAATTAGAATTCTGCTGTCTAAGTGTGCACAGTATAGCTTGGGCTGAATTTAACCCCCCCCCCCCCCCCCCAGCCCCATTCCTTCTCCTGGCGACTTTGGAGGCATTTAGTTGTGAGTGAAGGTGCAGATTGGGGAACCCCACAGCTTTCTGCCTCCACCCAGTTAAATCTGGGGTGGGAATGCTCATAATGGCCTTTAGTCTGGATACTAATTGATGCCTTTAAGCAGGCAATTTATGCCCAGTTAAGGTTTGCATCCTGCTGGTATCCAACTTCAAAGGCACTCAGTAGCTGGTCAAGGGTCCCGGCATTGGGAAGAGGTCTATCATTGAAAACTACCTCCCTGACCTTCCTTGTAACCTCCCTCCATCTCCAACCAGTGAACCCCTCACCACGAGTTGCAGACCACCCCCACTCACTTGTGGCCCTTGTCAGTCGTAGACCTCAGGTGGGCTGCTCCTGGTGGCACTGATGGGTAATAGTCAGCTGATTGTCCGGCAGTTCTCAGGATGCAGGGTTTCCACCCCTGGCATCCTAAATCCCAGGAAAAGCCCGACATTGACCTGTCAATTGCTCAATGGAGATATTCCTTCAGCTGGCCTTCCCCAAGGGAGGTGACACAACCCACACCGATTCTGTAGCTGGTGGACAAGGCCTCATTGTCAGCACTCATTTTTGTCCCTATTTCCTAAAAAAATCAGCATTATGCGACCTACTGTGCAGGTTAATACAATAATACAAGCGATAGAAGCAGGAGTAGACTGTAGGCTGTCTCAAACATGGTCATTCAATATGATCATGGCCGATTTTAGGCTTCAAATCCACTTTCCTGCCTGCTCCCCATATCCCTTGGGTACCCTGAGGACCAAAAATCTATCAATCCCAGTCTTTAATATATTCAATCACAATGCATTCATAAATCTCTGGGGTAGAGATTTTCAAAGATTTGCAACTCTTCAGTTGAAGAGATTTCTCCTTATCTCAGTTGTAAATGAAGGACTCTTTATCCTGAAACTATGTCCCATGTTCTAGATTACCTACACAATTGAAACAACATCTTAGTGTCTGTCTAACCTGTCAAACTCCACCCACCAGAATTTTATATGCTTTGATGATATTTCTTTTTAGCTTTCAGCAAGATCAAGAGAGGAGCTTAGTGGAACTTCATGGGCAGTCATGACTAAGGGCAACGATCCTGCTAAGTTAACAGTTCTGTAGAACGGTCATATGGACTTGGAATATACGCTGGCATTCTCCGGCCATTCACATCGGCAGGATTCTCCAGTCCCACAGGCAGTGCACCCCCGCCTGTGGGGTGACATCAATGGGAATTCCCATTGACAGAGGCGGGACCAGAGAATCCCGCCGCTCGCAAACAATGCACCACCTCCCGCCGGTGGGAACCTCATGGCTGGGAGGCCAGAGAATCTTCCCCATTAACTCTGTTTCTCTCTCCACAGATGCTACAGGATCTGCTGAGTTTATCCAACATTTTATGTTTTTATTCCAACTAAACCTTGTTGTGTGAGAAATAAAGCACGTGCCTGCACCCACCTGCATGAAAACATTTAAAAGGATCACGTACCAAAAAAACTGGCCGTGCAGAACAACTAAATTTTAAAGGGAATATTGACACAGAGGAGGAAAAAGAAAGGGAATGAGTAAGAGGAATAGAATGATGCTGGTAATGAAGTGAAGAATCCCCTGCTCTTCTGCGCGAGGTCATTGGAGTTCTTCCTTCTCTGAACCCAAATCCTCTGGTCCAGGGTGGCTTATTCAATCTATCCTTTACCTCCTATCTTCTGCCCAAATCGTAAGTCATATGACCATAGCAGGGGAGGAGAACCTCCGTTGTGTTCATATTTTATACTGCAGGATGTCAGCTACATCTCCATGCCCAGTGCAATCTTACATTCATTTTGGTACACGCTGATTAACTTCCATGTAACCCAACAACGTCTGTCGTCTTCACTGGTGATAGGTTGCTTCGCAGTGCACTTAAATGACTGAGGGCTTTGTCATTCTCAACTGTGCTGTTCTTTATCTACTGCAGCAGCTCCAAAATTCCTCATCCCCACCAAATCGGATTGTTCCTTGTGACCGGCACAAATGTAGCTGATGTATACCCATATAATGCAAATAACCTGCAACCTGATTTGCTGCCTTCATATTGAAGTTATCTTGCAATATGCCAGTCTAAATGCGATGGCCTGTATTATGCTGAAAATTCAAACTTATAGAATCCCTTTTAAGTGCTTCAATGCTTTTAAAAATCCCCAGGTGATGACTTCTTGTGTCTTCTCCTCTTGTATTCTTTAGTAATGAGATTACCCTAAAAATTACTGAGACCACATTAATGGAAGTTAAATATAATAATGCGACTGATTTGCCTAACATCTTGCATTCACCACACAAAGGATATAACCTGGTATTGATTTCAACAATGGTTTCCTCTGCACATTTCACTAAATTTACAACCTGATTTTATTAACCGATACTGACTCAGATTTTGAGGTTTCACTAGCAGTGGATGCTGAAATATTCACTTACTGTGGGCGCAACGACTCTGCAACTTCAGTGGTTGCCCTTGTGCTGAAAACTAGGAAGTTACAGTGTGCCTCATTGGTCACCAGAGGAGTGCACACTGATGGTCAGAGATCAGTAATTTGGGAATTAGGGTTGTACAGCAACACAGTGTTTAGCACTGCTGCTTCACAGTGCTGGGGACACAGGTTCAAGTCCAGCCTTGGGTGACTGTGTGGAGTTTATATATTCTCCCCATGTCTGTGTGGGTTTCCTCCAGGTGCTCTGGTTTCCTCCCACAGTCCAAAATTGTGCAGATGAGGTGGGTTGGCCATGTTAAATTGCCCCTTAGTGTCCAAAGAAGTGTAGGTTAGGTGGACTAGCCATGGTAAATGCATGGAGTTACGGGGATAAGGTGAGGGTGTGGGCCTGGATAAGATGCTCTTCAGAAAGTCGGTGAAGACTTGATGGACTGAATGGTCTCTTTTTGCACTGTAGAGATTCTGTGATCCTGTGATTCAGTGAATTTGGCCTGATCCATCACATTGGTGTTCGTGTAAACTTATTTACAGCAGGTATCAGCAGGTGGAAAAGTGTGCTCGAGGGCTCGCCCATAGACAAACTGTAGATTTGCAATTCATTTGAGGTCCTGCTAAATATATTGGAAACAGCTCCTTACTCTTGACTTTTGGGCCAATTTAAACACCAAACAAATCTAAAAAATGATACTTTACACAAAAATGATTTTTTGCAGCTTTCTGTTATGTTTTCTCAAGCATAAATTACAAATATTTCTTTAATCCATATATTTTGAAACTTCTAAATATTTTTTCCAAAGATTTTAATAAGTAAACTGTTATCAGAAATAGCCGTTGTGCTCACCAGGACTTTTGTTGGTTTTCAATCAAAGGAATAAGCTGCGGCATATCAGAGGAGTTCAATTGCAAAATACGAACTACTTCAATGTTACAAATAAAGGCTTAGAGTTGTCAGGAATCCACATATCATAGATCAGTGCTTTGCTGGAGATTAGTTAATACCATTAAACCTGTCATAACACAGAAACTTCCAAACCCTGATGCATCTACCAAAGCCAGAGAGCGACTTAGGCCAAAAGCAGTTTATAGTATCATAGAATCCCTACAGTGGAGAAGGAGCCCATCGAGCCTGCACCACAACAATTCCAGCCAGGCCCTGTCTCCATAATCCCCATAACTCTGCTAATCCCCCTGACATTAAGGGGCAATTTAGCATCGTCAATCAACCTAACCTTCAAATCTTTGGAGTTTGTACAAAGAACGTTTTGGGGAATGTTTGTCACAATTATTAAAGTTTATTGCCAGAATGAATTTGCATTGCAAAGCTTGTTGCTGAGGTTAGCGAGCTAGTCAGAAAGCCCAACAGTATTGGTGCCCCCCCCTTCGTGTTCCATTTCACAGTTTCTAAACCATGGTGCTCATTCATCAATCTCATTATGCCTCTTTGCCCATGTTGGGAGGACCGACACCAGGGAGTGCTCTACAAAACTCTTTCCCTTTAATCGCTCATATTATGTTTCTGTTGCGCTTTACAATTGCAGTGTGCCATATGCCTCTGAGCCTCTTTTATGTTTTTCCACACCTCAAATGATCAGTTGCATTGTCACAAACATGAACATTATAAATTAAACTTCCTTCTTTGAAAAGCAATGTTAGTTCAGGCATTCCTTTCACCTGGTGAATCATGCTTTGTTAAGATGCCTGCCATTGAGCTGAAGGCTGACCAGAAAGCACATGTCTTCATTGGGCAGTCCAGTGGCACAATGGTTAAAGTTTTAAAGTTTATTGTTTAGTGTCACAAGTAGACTTACATTAACACCGCAATGAAGTTACTGTGAAAATCCCAGCACTGCTGCCTCACAGCGCCAGCGACCCAGGTTCGGTTCTGGCTTTGGATGACTGTCAGTGTGAAGTTTGCATGTTTTCCCTGTGTCTGCGCAGGTTTCCTCTGGGTGCTCCAGTTTCCTCCCACAGTCCAAAGATGTGCAGGATAGGTGGATGAACCATGGTAAAATGCGTAGGGTTACGGGGATAGGGTGGGAGTTGCTGAGAAGCTCTTTTGGAGAATTGGCGCAGGCTCTATGGGCAGAATGGCTTCCTTCTGCATTGTGTAACCCATGATCTCACTGGAAGGTGTGGTTCACTAGCAATGCATCACACTGTTAGGCCTCACCGATGCTATCGATGTTGGATCATGCTGCAGCAAGAATTGCAATGTCTCATGGCAGCTCATGAACCAGATAAAATCCTCTTTCTTTGTGCAGTCATCAGCGAATGCTGCTACTTCACCACTCACTGCAAGGTTAGGGCCAATGCATTTGAGAGACTATTGTGTTAGCTCTTCAAAGAATTATTAGTGCTGAAGAACTAAATTGTATTAAAGTCAATATTGTTATATTCCAAAACAAAAGTAGCTTTTGTCACCAAGATTTTTTGTGTTACACTCAGCTGGAAGTGGAAGTGAATGAGAATATGGCTTAGATGTTGTTCTATCAACAGCAATTGGAATCAATAGAGAAAGGAACCCAAATAGATCATAATCATATCAACAATGCACCAATGCAACGGAGACAAATCCAAGTCAGTCATTAAAAGCCAAAAGGATATATGACTGATTATGTTTTCTTTTATGTTTTAGTCGTCCATGCTTCTTCACAAAGAATTAAACCCAAGAATAATTTCATACATTTTGATTTCTGTTTATTTCAGAAAAGAATAACAAGGCTGTGTTCTCAGCCTCCTACTATACTCCTTATACACCTATGACTGATTGACCAAATTCCCCTCAAACTCGATTTTCAAGTTTGCTGATGACACCACTGTAGTCGATCGGATCTCAAACAATGACAAGACAGATGTGTTCAGGATGAGTACAGGAATGAGATAGAGAATCTGGTGAATTGGTGTGACGACAATAATCTCTCCCTCAATGTCAACAAAAGAGATTGTCATCAACTTCAGGAAGCATAGTGGAGAACATTCCCCCGTCTACATCAACTGGGACGAAGTAGAAATGGTCGAAAGCTTCAAGTTTTTAGTTGTCCAGATCATCATCAACCTGCCCTGGTTCCCCCATGCCGACACTATAGTTAAGAAAGCCCACCAATGCCTCTACTTTCTCAGAAGACTAAGGAAATTTGGCATGTCAGCTACGACACTCACCAACTTTTACAGATGCATCATAGAAAGCATTCTTTCTGGTTGTATCACAGCTTGGTATGGCTCCTGCTCTGCCCAAGACCGCAAGAAACTACAAAAGGTCGTGAATATAACCCAATCCATCACGCAAGCCAGCCTCCCATCCATTGACTCTGTCTACACTTCACGCTGCCTTGGAAAAGCAGCCAACATAATTAAGGAACCCACGCACGCAGACACTCTCTCTTCCACCTCCTTCCGTCAGGAAAAAGGTATAAAAGTCTGAGGTCACGTAGCAACTGACTCAAGAACAGCTTCTTCCCTGCTGCCATCAGACTTTTGAATGGACTTACTTTGCATTAAGTTGATCTTTTTCTACACCCTAGCTATGACTGTAACACTGCATTCTGCATTCTCTCATTTCCTTCTCTATGAACGGTATGCTTTGTACAGCATGCAAGAAACAATACTTTTCACTGTATACTAATACATGTGACTATAATAAATCAAATCAAATTGAATAACCAAAATTATGCGAGAAATTGCAAATTTAGAAAGCTTTGAGGATCCATAGTCAATCGATATTCCCACACTGCTAAGTGTCTTAATCAGTTATGAATTACTTGTCTTTTAATATCAAATTTGCACATGCCATGTTCTAAATATTGCACCGAATAGTTATTAATTTATTAATAATTTTTTTGTTCATTTATTGCTGAATGCTTTCAGAGGGAGACCTGAGCCCGATTCATGAAAATAAATCAGTTTATATAAAATCGGGTACAACTGACTCCTTTCTATTATTAATGCAAGATTCTTACTTTTAACACGAAAGAAGAAGCCCTTGATACCTGGCACAGAATTGTGTCTGCCAACAATAAGATGGAGCAGGCAAGAAAGGAAAAGGGTGAGCACTGGAAGAACAAAGAACAAGACAGCACAGGAACAGGCCCTTCGGCCCTCCAAGCCTGCGCCGCTCATGTGCCCAACTAGACCATTCGTTTGTATCCCTCTATTCCCAGTCTGTTCATGTGGCTATCTAGATAAGTCTTAAATGACCCCAGCATGTCCGCCTCAATCACCTTGCTTGGGAGTGCATTCCAGGCCCCCACCACCCTCTGTGTAAAATATGTCCCCCTGACATCTGTGTTGAACCTTGCCCCCCTCACCTTGAACCTGTGACCCCTTGTGTTCGTCACCTCCGACCTGGGAAAAAGCTTCCCACTGTTCACCCTATCTATGCCCTTCATAATTTTATACACCTCTATTAGGTCACCCCTCATCCTCCGTCTTTCCAGGGAGAACAGCCCCAGTTTACCCAATCTCTCCTCATAGCTAAGACCCTCCATACCAGGCAACATCCTGGCAAACCTTTTCTGTACTCTCTCCAAAGCCTCCACGTCCTCTGGTAGTGTGGCGACCAGAACTGGACGCAGTATTCCAAATGTGGCCTAACCAACGTTCTATACAGCCGCAACATCATATGTCAACTGAAGATAATGGATGCGGCTGAACAGAAGTACAAAGAGATGAAGGGGAAAGAACATTCATTCACGCAAGAAGCTGATTCAATAAGGTGCAAACTAATTATGCAATGTTTTACAAACTGCTATCAGCTCCTGGATGTTTCATGAAAATGATTAATGGTATGTATTGTCCCAACAGGAAGAATGAAGCAAGATGGAAACAGAGGTCGGAAAATATTATCACTATAGAAGACATTCTGGAGTGGAAAGAAATAGACATTTGAATAGGATAGATAAAGTAAAGAAGGGGTTGGAGACCAAAGAAAACATTTTGGAGGTATGCACAGATTTCTCTACGTAGGCCTGATGTTTTACCTTAAAGCAGCGATCAAAGCAATTGTCTAGTAAAAGTGCAATTACTGTGTTGTGAAATATAATGGAGGTTTTTAATTTAATACAGTTGATTAAACCTCTATGACTCTATAGAGGCGGGTACAATTTTATCTTTTAAAAAGCATTTAGTTAGTTACATGGGTACAATGGGTATAGAGGGATATGGGCCAAATGTGGGCAATTGGGATTAGCTTAGGGGTTTAAAAAAAAAGGGGCGGCATGGACAAGTTGGGCTGAAGGGCCTGTTTCCATGCTGTAAACCTCTATGACTCTATGATTGATAATGTGCTCTCACATTGAAAATTTTCAAAACATTTGAGGCAATAAACTTTGAATTGTAGCCACCAACTTTTATAGGTTGAAAATTCATTGGTGCACATTACTGGTGGGAACAATGAACTACTGGGAATGCTGCTGACGGATAGCGTCACGGACTTTCTGTTGAAATATCTGCATTTGAATCATGGCCAGTTTCTCCAATTTTCCCCAATCATTTTGAATGGACAATATATGATCCCAACCCAAAATGGTCAATGAAATGAGGTACTGTAGGGATGATATAGAGATGTAATAATACTGTAGTAATGGCAAGGATTAGCCACCACCAGTTAGTATAACAAACGATAACAGTTTATTTACATGCAGATAAACATTTGCAGAGTACTTTGGTGGTTGGTAAATTGATGGAAAAGGTCCTTAGAGATGGGATTTACGACCATTTAGAAAGATGCGGATTAATCCGGGATAGTCAGCACAGATTCGTGAAGGGCAAGTCGTGCCTCACAAATTTGATAGAATTTTTTGAGGAGGTAACTAAGTGTGGTGATGGTCGGCTTATGATGAAAGTGAGGAGGTGTGGGATAGAGGGAAAGTTGGCCGATTGGATAGGTAACTGGCTGTCTGATCGAAGACAGAGGGTGGTGGTGGATGGAAAATTTTCGGATTGGAGGCAGGTTGCTAGCGGAGTGTCACAGGGATCAGTGCTTGGTCCTCTGCTATTTGTGATTTTTATTAATGACTTAGAGGAGGGGGCTGAAGGGTGGATCAGTAAATTTGCTGATGACACCAAGATTGGTGGAGTAGTGGATGAGGTGGAGGGCTGTTGTAGGCTGCAAAGAGACATAGATAGGATGCAAAGCTGGGCTGAAAAATGGCAAATGGAGTTTAACCCTGATAAATGTGAGGTGATTCATTTTGGTAGGACTAATTTAAATGTGGATTACAGGGTCAAAGGTAGGGTTCTGAAGACTGTGGAGGAACAGAGAGATCTTGGGGTTCATATCCACAGATCTCTAAAGGTTGCCAGTCAAGTGGATAGAGCTGTGAAGAAGGCCTATAGTGTGTTAGCTTTTATTAACAGGGGCTTGGAGTTTAAGAGCCGTGGGGTTATGCTGCAACTGTACAGGACCTTGGTGAGACCACATTTGGAATATTGTGTGCAGTTCTGGTCACCTCACTATAAGAAGGATGTGGAAGCGCTGGAAAGAGTGCAGAGGAGATTTACCAGGATGCTGCCTGGTTTGGAGGGTAGGTCTTATGAGGAAAGGTTGAGGGAGCTAGGGCTGTTCTCTCTGGAGCGGAGGAGGCTGAGGGGAGACTTAATAGAGGTTTATAAAATGATGAAGAGGATAGATAGAGTGAACGTTCAAAGACTATTTCCTCGGGTGGATGGAGCTATTACAAGGGGGCATAACTATAGGGTTCGCGGTGGGAGATACAGGGAGGATATCCGAGGTAGGTTCTTTACGCAGAGAGTGGTTGGGGTGTGGAATGGACTGCCTGCAGTGATAGTGGAGTCAGACACTTTAGGAACATTTAAGCGGTTATTGGATAGGCACATGGAGCACACCAGGATGATAGGCAGTGGGATAGCTTGATCTTGGTTTCAGATAAAGCTCGGCACAACATCGTGGGCCGAAGGGCCTGTTCTGTGCTGTACTGTTCTATGATGCTAACACTTCCAGTCCTAGGATCTGTTCTGGCTGCAAAAGTCCACGCTCTGCACCAAGATCCTCATGCTTGTTGTCCACTGAACAATCGGCGACCTCCTCGCTTCCTAATGTCCGCCTCCTGATGTCCACCCCTTAAATAGGCCAACTACTACATCCCTCTATCTTTAAGTCCCTTATTACACAATACATGCCCCATATCACCATCAGTGATAGCTGTGCTGACTGCTGTATGTAACTCACAGGAGTTGTAGTTGTTATCGCTATCTTTATGGCTTCTCTAGTATACATAGCTAGTTTGCTGCAGTGTTAATCAACTTCAGGGGTTGAACTCCTTCTTTAAGATACCGGTAGCTCCACTCACTCACAAAAGTAACCAACGCCCCCATTATAGTAGCATTGATAGTGAACAGCCAGCCACTGAATATGGAGATAGACATGGGGGCGTCGGTTACAGTTGGTGATTTATCTTTGTCAGCTGTTGGTACCTGCTTACCACCTACCTTTGCATCTTTTGGCATCTTTTTCCCCATCATTCTAAAGAGATAATGAGGGAGTGGAATACATCCTGAGAACTCATACTAAAATGCTCCCAAGATGTTCTGGATGCTGGACTTCATAAAGAAAACTATCAATGATGTGCACTGTACATTAACAGCCGACCAACAGCCCATCTCCATTTTAGGCATCCATAACATTAGCCATGCAGCTATGCAGAGATATATTAAGTATATCATTGATATATTGTTTGCCAGACTAAGCCATTTTATCCATTTTAGCACAATAAACAGCGGCAGCAGCATGACTAAGCACTGCAATTTTATACTGTGGCACAATTCCTGAAGGACCAAGCAGTGATAGATTGCAACCACTTGGCCATACACACTCCCTTCATCAGTCCTACCACCTACAACAGGGCTTTCAAACAGTGGCTTGCGATCCCCAGTGGGACCACAGGAGGAGCATTGGAGGTCTCCAGTTCCTCCCCCCACTCAATAACTCCCTCCTCCCTGAACTCCCTCCCCCCTCAATAACTCCCTCCGCCCTCAATAACTCCCTTCCCTTCAATAACTCCCTATTCCCGATCAACAACTCCCCCCTCCACTCAACAACTTCCCCACTCAACAACTCCCCTCCACTCAATAACTCCCTCCCCAACACAATAACTCCCTCCCCCCTGCTCAACAACTTCTACCCCCCCCCCCACTTAACCCCTTCCTTCTACCCATCTCACTCAAAACATCTCCCGCCTCCTGCTCAATAATTATCCAATACCCCCCCCCCCATTTCCCAAATCCCTCATCACTTCCCCTCACGCTTGCTCAACAAATCACTACCTTCCCCACTAATTTTCATTCTGGGCTCAAACGTTTTTGTTGTAAGGCAACAATATTTAATCCTTAAAAGGTCTCTTCAGGTGAATCCCAGGAGATGAAGGCTGCTTTCCACAGTGCTGACTGATGACACCTGTGTGCTCAGCCCTGCTACCATGAGGTTGACTGCACACTTTTGGAAGGTTGAAGATGTGTGTCTGGTGCCTGGAACACTCTGGGGCTGCTCTGTAATATTGTACAGGATTGCAGATGCGCCTCATCATGTAGGCCTCGGAGGCGGAAGGCACTCAAAGACGGCAGTAATTATTGAAAGAGACATGGAGTAGATGGTATTGATGGTTGCAAAGAGCTTTCATGCTACTTTCATAGAAGAAACACTTCTTTGACATCCACATTTGGCCATGTGAGTTAACAATCCTGTCTATACCTATCCTCTTCCCTTCACATATCTTTCACCATCTGAAGAATCTTCCCATGCACATCCAATCAAAGAACTTGATGAAAGCTACTTCTAGGCTTTGATAGCAATAACGCAGTGGGTATCCTTTACAGTAACTGGCTGAGATGTCCCTATCCTGGGACTGGTTTGTTAGTCTACCTGCAGGTGTTTGGATGGTTCTGTTTGATGTCTGTGATGAAAATGCTGCATTATTATCTTTGATTATTCGTTAGATTTTGTGTTGCTAACTGCAGTGCACACACGGGGTTATGGGTTACAGTCTGCTATTTCTAGCTGTCATCTGCAAGACGTAGGGCTGATGTCAGAATGTGACTAATATTCACACCACTGGCATGGCAGAGACATGTGTTATTCTGTCAGGGCTTCCTACGCATGGTTTGTTTGATCTCATTTTACCTGAATGTGGCTCTCTCTGGGATATCTTTCAAAGTATTTAGCATAGACCAATGAACTAAATCATCTCATTCAATTTTTTAAATATCCTGAATGACTGACATATTCAGCTAGTGCTTTTGATTGTCAGTCTCTGAGTTGCAAGTGTGAATCAGGCCTGTAAGAATGACAGGACAATAGGGATTTTACACATTTCCTTCTCAATCTGCCAGCATCAGGTCGTCCCAATTGCCCACATTTGGCCCATATCCCTCTATTTACATGGGTAAGATGGGTATAGAGGGATATGGGCCAAATGCGGGCAATTGGGACTAGCTTAGGGGTTTAAAAAAAAGGGCAGCATGGACAAGTTGGGCCGAAGGGTCTGTTTTCATGCTATAAACCTCTATGACTCTATCTATTATCTATTTGCCTTCCCTCATTGCGCTTAGGAAGATGACGGTGAGCTGCTTTCTTGAACTACTGCAGTCTGTATGTTGAAAGTGTATGCCCACTAGGCTGTTAGGTGGGGAATGCAAGGACTTTAACTGAGCATTGATGAAGAAATGGTGATATTTCTAAGTAGGAGTGTTGTGTGCCTTTAAAGGAAACTTGCAGGCAGTGGTGTTCCCATTCATCTGCTCCCCTTGACCTTCTAGATGACGCAGGTCATGGATTTGGGAGGTGTGGTCAAAGGAGCCTTGGCGAGTTATTGCAGTCTATCTTGTTGATGGTACACACTGTAGCCACAGTGGCCGAGTGATGGAGGGAATTACTGTTTAAGTGGTGCAGGCTACTTTGTCCTGGATGATGTCAAGTGGAAAGCATTCCATCACACTCCTAACTGTTTTGCAGATGTAGAGGGGCTTTGGGGAAGTCTGGACTTGAGTTATTCACTGAGGAATTCCTAGCCTCTGACCCACACTAGTAACCGTATTATCTATTAAGCACTGTGCTACCGGGGTGGCACGGTAGCACAGTGGTTAGCACTGCTGCTTCACAGCTCCAGGGACCTGGGTTCGATTCCTGGCTTGGGTCACTGTCTGTGTGGAGTTTGCACATTCTCCTCGTGTCTGCGTGGGTTTCCTCCAGGTGCTCCGGTTTCCTCCCACAGTCCAAAGATGTGCGGGTTAGGTTGATTGGCCAAGCTAAAAAAAAAATTGCCCTTAGTGTCCAGGGATGCGTAGGTTAGAGGGATTAGTGGGTAAATATGTAGAGGTATGGGGGTAGGGCCTGGGTGGGATTGTGGTCGGTGCAGACTCGATGGGCCGAATGGCCTCTTTCAGTGCTGTAGGGATTCTAAGATATATAGCGAGTCCAGTTAATTTTCTGGTCAGCGGCAACCCCTGGATATTAATAGTGGGGAATTCAGCTACCTAATAGCTGCGCTATTGAGTGTCAAGGGGAGATGGTTAGATCCTCCCTTGTTGGAGATTGTCATGCCTGGCTCTTGAATGCCCTGACTGTTACCTACCACCATCAGCCTCAGCCTGAATGTTGTAAAGGGGTTGTTGCATACAGGCAACTTTTGCTTCATTATCCAATGAGCCATGAAAGGAACTGAAATCTGTCCAGTCATCAGTGAACAGCCTTCTGAACAGAACTTCTGATCTTTTGATGGAAGATCTTAAATCAGTCATCTGAAAATGGTTGGATCTACTTTGACTTGCCCGCTACAGATTTGGAGCAGGCGAGGGGCGGACAATGGAAATGTCCATTGACCTCGGGCAGGAATTTCCGGTCTCGCTCAAACGAGGCCATAAAATCCTGCCCAAATAGCTTCCCCTCAAAATTTATGCATCTTGATACACCAGGTTTATTCCTGTAGAGCCAGAAACATCTCAGGATGGCTGGCATCTCTTTTATCATGTTGGGCCACATCCTTTCGGGACAACTTTCCACAGTGCCTTCAGCTGTGGGCCATCAGCTGTTTCCGATTGAAGTTGGTCACAGGTTGTGCTGATCAAAATGGAATTGCATATGAGCACATCTTCCAGCTCGATGTGCATGCTGTCTACTTGTAGATACAGTGGAATGCCACAATCCTTGTTCATTTTCAACAATCTGCTCAACATATCTAAGATAACTATTCTGGTATTAAGTTTATAGCAGATGTCGAAGTCGCACACTTGCATGTTTATGAGAAGTTGTTGTAGTTGAAGTGGTGCACTCGTCAGTAGTTTGTACCAGATCATCTCCAGTGGCTTGTGATCAGGTTTTACAGTGAACTACGGATTGAATAATTAAGTGTGGAATCTTGAATACCAGAGCAAGTGTCTCACTCTGTGTTGGTGTAGTTGGATTTTGCTTGAGATAGGTCTTTGGATCTGATGCGCGATTGATTCACATGGGAGGCTATGACGTACCCGGGAATAAAGGCTTTTATTCACAACAAGATTGGAGCACACTACTTAACAATACTATCCCAGACTAAGGGCTACTAGGAAGTCGCAGTGACCTTTATACTCCTGTAAGAAGGCGGAGCCGAACGGCGTGTACCACATAAACAATAATAACAGGTGGAACACCCAAACCCGAACCCCAACAGTAACAAGAGTAACATATGTACAAGTACCCATAGTGGTAACCATCTATGGTTCACCACAGGATCTAAACACAATTCGTTTGCCTTCTTGCATGATGAACACTTCTAGTCCTAGAAGTGACAGAGACATTAAGACAGAGATAGATAGGTTCTTGATAATAAGGGGATCAGGGGTTATGGGGAAAAGGCAGGAGAATGGGGATAAGAAAAATATCAGCCATGATTGAATGGTGGAGCAGACTTGATGGGCCGAGTGGCCTAATTCTGCTCCTATGTCTTTTGGTCTTATTATTTTTAAGTCCTGGTACTCTGGCAGGGTTTATTTACAGCTAAATCAGTTCCAGCAGGATGGCAATCTCCAGACACATCCTATTGTCTAGGTTGCCTGCATGCAACAAGCCCTTTACAACATTCAGGCTGAGGCTGATGGTGGTAGGTAACAGTCAGGGCATACAACAGCCAGGCATGACAATCTCCAACAAGGGAGGATCTAACCATCTCCCCTTGACACTCAATAGCGTAGCTATTGCTGAATTCCCCACTATCAACATCCAGGGGTTGCCGCTGACCAGAAAATTAACTAGACACGCTATATAGATAATACGGTTACTAGTGTGGGTCAGAGGCTAGGAATTCCGCAGTTATTAACTCAAGTCCAGACTTCCCCAAAGCCCCTCTACACCTACAAAACAGTTAGGAGTGTGATGGAATGCAGAGAGAGAGAGAGTGTGGCTCCTGGTCACATGATCACATCCAGGTACTTGGTTCATCTGCATGTTGAGCTTCTTAAAGGGAAATCACTCTTAAAGCGACATTGCAACCATTTCAAAATGAAAATAATGCTTGACCAACTTTATTGAATGTTTTGAGCAGGTAACAAGAGATATCAGTAGATGTAATTTATTTTCAAAAGACCTGCTATAATGTGCCCCTTAACAGACTAATGAATGTGGAGTCAGGGGACAAGTGGCAGAATGGATTGCTATCTGGCTTCAAGAAAGAACCGTAAGAAGTTTAACAACACCAGGTTAAAGTCCAACAGGTTTATTTGGTAGCAAAAGCCACAAGCTTTCGGAGCTCCAAGCCCCTTCTTCAGGTCTTCACCTGGCTCTTGAATGCCCTGGTAGCAAAAGCCACAAGCTTTCGGAGCTCCAAGCCCCTTCTTCAGGTCTTCACCTGAAGAAGGGGCTTGGAGCTCCGAAAGCTTTTGGCTTTTGCTACCAAATAAATCTGTTGGACTTTAACCTGGTGTTGTTAAACTTCTTACTGTGTTTACCCCAGTCCAACGCCAGCATCCCCACTTCAAGAAAGAAAACAGAGTTGGACTAGTTCTAACTACTGGTTGGGTTGTTATTCAGAGTGGCAGAAGGTGGGAATGATATTTCACAAACATCAGTGCTGGAATCACAGCTATTCACAATTTATATTAACGACTTGGGCTTTGGAATCAAAAGCACAATTCCTAAATTTGCAGGTGACACCAGACTGAGGGGATTAGTCAATACTGAGGAGACTGAAAAAATTACAGGAGGACATTTATAAACTTTCTTACAGTATTAAGTAAGGAAATCCAAGATTTGTACCCATTACTAGGGGGCATAGGTTTAAAGTGCAAGAGACAAGGTTTAAAGAGATGTACGAGGCAAGTTTTTTTACACAGAGGATGGTGGGTGCCTGGAACCCGCTGCCGGGGGAGGTCGTGGAAGCAGATACGCTAGTGACTTTTAAGGAGCGTCTTGACAAATACATGAATAGGATGGGAATAGAGGGATATGGTCCCTGGAAGGGTAAGGGGTTTTAGTTCAGTCAGGCAGCATGGTTGGTGCAGGCTTGGAGGGCAAAGGGCCTGTTCCTGTGCTGTAATTTTCTTTGTTCTTTATTCTTTGTATTAGCAATGAAAGAATAGCCATATATGTCCAAGTCTCTTGCTTCCTCTTGTCAGAGAATCTAGAACCAGGGGTCATTGTCACTCATTTAAGACAGAGATGAGGATAGATATTTTCTCTCAGAAGGTTGTGAGTCTCTGGAACTCTCTTCCTCTTAAGGCAGTGGAAGCAGAATCTTTGAATTTTTTAAAGACAGCTCTCGTTAGATTCTTGACTAACAAGGGAGTGAAAGGTTATCAGGGGTAGGCAGGAATGTGGAATTAAAGTTACCATCCGAGCAAAACTAGAGTCAATGGGAATCAGAGGAAAATCCTCCACTGGTTGGAGTCATACCTAGCACAAAGGAAGATGATTGTGGTTGTTGAAGGTTAATCATCTCAGCTGCAGGACATCACAGCAGGAGTTCCTCTGGGAAGTGTCCTAGACCCAACCATTTTTGGCTGCTTCTTCAGTGATCTTCCTTCCATCATAAGGTCAGACGTGGGGATGCACACAGATGACTGCACAATGTTCAGCACCATTCGCAAGTCCTCAGACATTGAAGCAGTTCATATCCAAATGCAACATGACTTGGACAATATCCAGCTTGGGCTGACAAGAGGCAAATAACATTCAGTCCACACAGGTGTCAGATAATGACCACTTCCAACAAGAAAGGATCTAACCATTGCCCCTTGACATTCAATGGCATTACCATCGCTGAATCCCCCACCAGCAACATCCTGGGGATACCATTGATCTGAAACTGAACTGGACTAACCATATAAATGCTGCAGCTCCCAGAACAGGTTAGGAATCCTGCTACAAGTATCTCACCTCTTGACCCCCCCAAAGCCTGTCCACCATCTTCAAGATACAAGCCAGGAGTGTAATGGAATACTCTCCACTTGCCTGATGAGTGCAGCTCCAACAACACTCAAAAAGCTCAATACCATCCAGGACAAAGCAGCCCATTTGATTGCTACCCCTTCCACAAACATTCACTCCCTCCACTACAGAAGAACAGTGGCAGCCATTAACACCATCTATAAGATGCACTGCAGGGACTCACCAAAGTTCCTTCGGCAGCACCTTCCAAACTCATGACCACAACCATGTAGAAGGACAAGAGCAGCAGATACCTGGGTTCCCTCCAAGCCACTCAGCATCCTGACTTGAAAATACATCATCGATCCTTCACTGTTGCTGGGTCAAAATCCTGGAATTTCCTCCCTAATAGTACTGTGGGTGTATCTATACCTCAGCGACTGCAGTGGTTCAAGAAGTGGCGATGGACTGGGGTAAACACAGTAAGAAGTTTAACAACACCAGATTAAAGTCCAACAGGTTTATTTGGTAGCAAAAGCCACACAAGCTTTCGGAGCCCCAAGCCCAAAGCTTGTGTGGCTTTTGCTACCAAATAAACCTGTTGGACTTTAATCTGGTGTTGTTAAACTTCTTACTGTGGTTCAAGAAGGCAGCTCACTACCATCTTCTGAAAGGTAACTAGGGATGGGCAATAAATGCTGACCTAGCCAGCAATGCTCACATATATAAATGAATTTTTAAACAATCAGGTCAGCCATGACCTTATTGAATGTTGGAACAGGCTCAAGAGTCTGAGTGGCCTACTCCTGCTCCTAACACATATGTTTGTACATATGTTTGTAAGCCTAAATGATGTTTTTGCTGGGGAACGTTAAAGTGATGACATTCCATTAATATTGTTACTGGGGCTATGCAATACAATTGAACTTGGTATAGTCAGTTGTATCTTCAGCTAGTACATACTGTAACCACAGTTTTGGTGGTGCAGATACTGGATAAAATATCCAGTTTTAAGTTTAGCACTAACTCGTTACAGAATATTACTAGTTAATAAAGTGAGATTAAATCTGTGAACAAATAGTGCTTACTACTTTGTACTGTGAATATTGTGAAATATTTTGAAATTTGCTATAAATACTATGCAGTTCATTCACACATTATAGGTAGGATAACCTTGCTTGTTTGGTTTACAATTGGTTTTGTCTTACTGATAGATAAGAAAACAAATGCACAAGAATATTGCACCCAGTTTAAATAATGAAGAATGTTGTTGCAACCTCCCTGTCCTGCTATTGATTTAATATTGGGCAGAAAGCAAGACCCTGATAAGAGGGTAGCAGGTCTGCCTACTGAAGAGATCAGTGTTACTTGGGATTATATCTATTGGAGAATTAGGGACAAAAATTGATCTTGCAAAGCAGCATAAAGTTGCAGATAGCAAATCAATGCCCCTATTTATATTCTTGCATAATTTCCTTTCTCAATTACTTCAGTGGAAATTAAAATAGTCAACAATCTGCATCCATCTATTTGTGGTAGCGATCTGTGTGCTTTACAATTTTTCCTACAGCAATGACTCCCAATGGAAATCTTGAAGGAGAACGGAAGATCAGCAGAGGTTCAAGGAGAGGTGGAGGAACTGGGAGAGGATATCATAGAACAACCTGCTGTGTCTGCCAAAGATAGCAAGAAGTCTCACAACACCAGGTTAAAGTCCAACAGGTTTATTTGGCAGCAAATAATTTGCTACCAAATAAACCTGTTAGACTTTAACCTGGTGTTGTGAGACTTCTTACTGTGTTTACCCCAGTCCAACGCCGGCATCTCCACATCATGTCTGCCAAAGATATCAGGAGTAAGATAATCCAGGAAATCATCTCAGCGCTTTTATTGCATCCTCCATATAAGTTTCCTTTTGCAATATTCATCAGCCTCTTTGTCCTTGCCTCCATTTACCAGCATTTTAAAATTGTGTTTTATACTTCATTTTTTAATCATGTACATGAGAAAATAATCTCCTCCAAACAATAGCTCAGTTCGTGCTACAGGGCAATCACTGTTAATTTAAATTATTCCCCATTATTGATACTTTGCACGCCTGTCTTGTCCATCATAGAATCCCTACAGTGCAGAAGGAGGCCATTTGGCCCATCGAGTCTGCACCGACCACAATCCCACCCAGTCCCTATCCCCAGAGCCTCACGTACTTATACTGCTAATCCCCCTGGCACTAAGTGGCAATTTAGCATGACCAATCCACCGAACCTGCACTTCTTTGGAGAGTGGGAGGAAACCAGAGCACCTGGAGGAAACCCATGCAGACATGGGGAGAACGTGCAAACTCCACACAGACAGTGACCCAGGCCGGAATCGAACCTGGATCCCGGGCGCTGTGAGGCAGCAGTGCTAACCACTGTGCCATCATGTCCATACATCTTGTTTGCTGTATTACCCCATCTAAAGGATAAATATACAAAAGAAGGCCATACTACCCTAGTAGGGGCTCTTGGGGCTTCATTGACAGTCTGGGTCTGTTTTCTTTTATTCATTTGTGAAGGCATGTGAAGGATCTGGAAAAAACACAGGCAGGTGATGTCAGGTCAAGGAACAGCAATGGAGTTCCGTCATTCCATTGGGACTGAGTTTTATTACTGACAGTTCATGATGATCAGAGCTCGATCGTAACTCTAATGAGATCCTGCAAAACCGAAGAGATGTGCTGGAATTCTAACGGCATGCCTGCCCCGATTCCGGGGCGGGTGAGGCTTGCAGAATGGCATTCTCCATTGGCCTCGGGCGGAATTTTATGAGCCTTAGGCGGGTGGGCGAGGTGGTAAAATTCCGGCAATGGTGTCCTAGAGATCTTGGAACTGTAAGAGTACATGAACAGACATATTGGTATACACACAGTCACATATCTCTAGAGTGAGAGAAAACAAAGTAGGCCTAACTTATATGTAACCCTCCATGGTTTCTAACTCTTTATTAATGCTTATAATCTCCAATTTTCTTTTGATTGTCTTGTGTAGTCAAATTCATACCACTCAATTCTTCCTTTATTTTTGAAACCTTGACTGATTCTTTTTCTTGATTTTGTCAATGAATGTTTTGATTTTTTGCCACCTCTGCTTCTCCAGTCTTTCATTACCTTGGAAACTTTTTCGTCTGTGGTAATTTTTTAAAATTATTTTTTCTGCTTTTAACATGAGCAAACAATTTTGCAGCATATCTGAAAACCCCTCATTATTACGTAGGGTAAATCTTTGTTCTCCTTCTTATCCCCGTATTCTTTACACGACTCTTTTTTGATTAAAGTTTAGGCTTGAATGAATACATACCATTTGACTGTGCACCACTGTGAAATCCATAACCTAGTCTGCATCTATATCTTGCTTCTTATTCTTATCTCTATTGGGATTTCATTCTGTCTTGCAAAGCAATCTGTCTTTATTTGAAGTTCAAACATTTTTATGCCATCAGTGGTCTTTCTCGCAAATCTTATATGCTGAAAATTTGCAGAGTCAGAAGCCTCAGTAGAAAATAATTTGGAGTCTGGTATGAACACAAAACTATGCATGAAATGGAAGTTGTGAACTACATGCCAGCTATACAACTTTAGAAGGGTTAAATTTAATTAAATGAGAGCAAATAAGGCAAATGTATCAAGCAATTGTCTTCAACATTTCATTAGAAAACTAATGGAACACCCTTAAAGAAATATACTGGATATTTCCAAAACCAACAAACTCAGGCCAAACAAATTTGACACTGAATTGACTAACAAACAAACAATAGTTAACAAGGTTTACCAGGTTGATTCCTGGGATGGCAGGACTGTCATATGAGGAGAAACTAAATCGGCTAGGATTATATTCACTGGAGTTTAGAAGAGTGAGAGGGGATCTCATAGAAACTTATAAAATTCTAACAGGATGGTGGGGGAGTCCAGACCTTGGGGTCATAGTTTGAGGATAAACCTTTTAGAACTGAGGTGAGGAAAAATTTCTTCACCTAGAGTGTGGTGAGTCTGTGGAGTTCACTACCACAGAAAGTAGTTGAGGCCAAAATGTTTTGTGGTTTAAAAGAAGAAATTAGATATAGCTCTTGGGGCTAAAGGGATCAAGGGATATCGGGGGGGAGGGGGGGGGGGGCAGGAATCAGGATATTGAAGTCGATGATCAGCCATGATCATAATGAATGGCGGAGTAGGCTCGAAGGGCCGAGTCGCCTACTCCTGCTTCTAGTTTCCATGTTTCTATGGTACACAATTTCAAAAATGATAGCAAAACAAAACACAAGCCAGGAATTTACTGCTCCTCGGTGGCATGTCTCCCCCTGGCAAATCCAGCAAGCCATTTAAATATCCATTCAGTTCGGCCACACCATAATGTTCCACTGGGCAGGAAGGGCAGAAATCTTGGCCACAGATAGTGACTGCATGCTCACACCCTACAATTATATTTGGATCAGGCCCTGTTTAAATTGGATATCCATTTGTAACTGGGGGTTTTAAATGTTAAAAGGTCACATAAAATCATGAATAACAATAGAGAGAACAGGAAAGAGCATTTGGGAAGAGGAAGTGCAAGTATACACAAGATTTTAAAAATATAATTGGCAGCACCTTGCTGGAGCTGGACGTTTTGCATGGTGCTCCTTTAATTAGACTTTTCTCTGCACATTTCAGCAGAAAAACATTTTGTACTTTAATTTGTGAGAACTGCGAGCAGAAACTGTGAGGTGAGGGCAACAGGGCATCTGGAACCTCAGTGAATAGTGGGAGAAACAGTCTGTCTCCATAACCAATGAAACTTAAGAAGTGAGGAAGATGGATAATAGGGTGAATTAGAATCAACTTAGGTCTAACAAGAGAAGTACAGATTGGGAGAAAAAAGATAAAGAAAAGTAAGATTTTTTTAAAAATTGATATTTTTAAGTCTGTATTAACGAATGGTTACATACATGAATGAGATTAAACCTTTAAATTATAATTATTCTGGCCAGAGAGATGATGGGCATTGGACATCTACGACTGTGCAGCCAAATTCCCCTCCAACTTGAGTTTCAAGTTTGCTGATGACACCACTGTGGTGGGTCAGATCTCAAACAATGATGAGATGGAGTACAGGAAAGAGATAGAGAATCACTCCCTCAATGTCAACAAATGAAGGAGATAATCATCCACTTCAGGAAGTGTAGTGGAGGACATACCCTTGTCTGCATCAACGGGGATGAAGTGGAAATGGTCGAGAGCTTCAAGTTTCTAGGTGTCCAGATCAGCAACAACCTGTCCTGGTCCCTCTATGCTGATGCTATAGTTATGAAAGCCCACCAACTTCCCTACTTTCTTAGGAGGCTAGGGAAATTTGGCATGTTCACTACGACTCTCTCCAACCTTTACAGATGCACCATAGAAAGCATTCTTTCAGGTTGTATCACAGCTTGGTTTGACTCCTGCTCTGTCCAAGACCGCAGGAAATTACAAAGGGTATTCAATGTAGCCCAATCCATCACGCAAACCAGCCTCCCATCCATTGACACTGTCTACACTTCCCACTGCCTCAGAAAAACAGCCAGCATAATCAAGGACCCCACGCACCCTGGACATATTCTCTTCCTCTGTCTTCCGTTGGGAAAAAGATACTAATGTCTGAGGTCACGTACCCAACCGACTCAAGAGCAGCTTCTTTCCTGCATCAGACTTTTGAATGGATCTACCTCGCATTAAGTTGATCTTTCTCAACTCCCTAGCTATGACTGTAACACTACATTCCGCACCCTCTCCTTTCTTTCTCTATGTGCGACATGTTTTGTCTTCATAGTGTGCAAGAAACAATACTTTTCACTGTATACTAATACACGTGACAATAATAAATCAAATCAAATTAACAATTATCACATCATTAAAAGGATACTTTCATTGTTAATTAGCAAACTAAGCTTTATGTAGCAAATTTAACAATTAATGTGAAGATACAACAAGTATTGAAAAGTTATGTAGTTTTCACATAAGATATTTTTCTCTCTGTAAGGATTGTATGACCAAGAAGATTTTGTCAGATTTGAACTTTTTAGAAGAACATAAGAACCAGTGTATTTTTACATTATTCAGTTTTTTCTTGTGCCACTTTTTGATACACTTACTTTTGCTGTTTCTCTTTCTTGGTGTCAGCTGTGGCTCAGTTGGTAACACTGGAGCCTCTAAATCAGAAGGTGTGGATTTAAGTCCCACCCCAGGACTTCAGCATAAAAATCGTGGCTGACACTCCAGTGCAATACTGAGGGGATGCATTGTCAGAGATGCTGGCCAGAATGTTATCGCCATTCATGCCGGTGGGATTTTTCCATCCCGCTGCAGTGAGCAGAGATTTGTCTATGCGCCAAATTCTCCAACCTTACTGCAGCAGGAGCGTGGTATGCATGGCCAATAAGATCACGCACGCTGCGTTTGAATGAGATGTTAAATTGTGGTTCCACCTCTCCTTGCAGGTAGATGTAAAAGATCTCAGGACACTACTTCGAAGAACAGCAAGGGAGTTATACCTGATGCCCTGGCTAATGTTGATCCTGCAACCAACATCACAAAAGTAGATGATGTGCTCGTGATCATATTGCTGTTTATGGGAACTTGCTGTGTGAAAAATGGCTTCTGCCTTTTCTATATTAGAACAGTGACTACATTTCAGAAATATTTCACTGGATGAAAAACACTTTGAGGGGTATGGTGGTTATGAAATACGGAATATAAATACAAGTCTTTCTTTTCGTTTCAAACTATTGGAAATCTTTTCTTTATTGAAGGTTTAACATGAAGAAGGAATCAAGACAGCACTAGGTGATTTGCGATCCCTCTCTGGAGCTGAACACTCATTCTCAACTATGTGTTCCATTCTTTCAGTATAGGACATCATGGATTCTCCTTTCCGTTGTCAGGATGAGTTTGATATTCATGTGGTAAGCTTATATCTTAACTCAGTTCATGTTCCAGTTGATAAATTTAAAAGCAGCAATGTTTATTATTTTTAACTTGTGCAGAATCATGGATTGTTAGGTATCTTTGAGCCAGACAATTTCTAGGCAGCATTTTCACCAGAACTAGAATTATGCCATTATATTAAGTTGGCTCTATTCTCTTTCCATAGATGCTGTCAGACCTGCTGAGTTTTTCCAGCATTTTCTGTTTTTGATACAGATTATTAGTTGTGCCTTCTAAACTTCCTGGGCAAAAGCCCTTGGAAGTTAAAGAATGTCTTCATCATCATTTGTATAGTTAGGGGTGCTCCCTTAATTCATGTACCCCAGCCAGATGATCACACATTACTAGGGGTGTATATTAAGCAATTGCCAAAGGAAGCTAGAGGTCCCTGCAAGTGACCCTGATCTGGAGGGCAAATGAGTTCCATATTTCCTCCTTCCCCACCCAAGAAAAATATAGATCTGTCCCCCATGCTTCAAAGGTCCAGGCCACGATCCCATTCCTGGAACAATAAATGGGCCCCACCTACACAATTCAGTTTTTCAGCATGCATTACTTCACTTAAGAGGCCAACCTGCTTTGGCAGGTGTGGGGGTTGGAGGGAGCGGGGGGGGGGGGGGGGGGGGCGGGGGGGGGGGGGGGGTTGGGAGTGGGGGGGGTGGTATGAAAATATCCATTCTGGGAGTCCTCACAGTCCTCCACCCACCTATGCCCATCAGTTGGACGTCAGTTGGATGGTTTCTAGTTGGATGATAGAAACATAGAAGATAGGATCAGGAGGAGGCTATTCGGCCCTTTGAGCCTGTTCCACCATTCATCGCAATCATAAGAACATAAGAACAATCATGTTCTTATGACCGTCCAGCTCAATAGCCTAATCCTGCTTTCTCCCCATAACATTTGATCCCAAGTGCTATATCTGGCTGCCTCGTGAATACATCCAACGTTTTGGCATCAACTACTTCCTGTGGTAATGTATTCCACAGGCTCACCACTCTTTGGATGAAGAAATGTCTACTCATCTCTGTCCTAAATGGTCTACCCTGTATCCTCAGACTGTGGCCCTGGTTCAGGAAACGCCCACCATCGGGAACATCCTTCCTGCATTAATTTTTAATAGTAAGAAGTCTCACAACACCAGGTTAAAGTCCAACAGGTTTATTTGGTAGCACAAGCCACTAGTTTTCAGAGCGCTGCCCCTTCATCAGGTGAATGGGATTTCAGTTCACAAACAGGGCATATAAAGACACAAACTCAATTTACAAAATAATGGTTGGAATGCGAGTCTTTACAGGTAATCAAGTCTTAAAGGTACAGACAATGTGAGTGGAGAGAGGGTTAAGCACAGGTTAAAGAGATGTGTATTGTCTCCAGCCAGGACAGTTAGTGAGATTTTGCAAGCCCAGGCAAGTCATGGGGGTTACAGATAGTATGACATGAACCCAAGATCCGCACCACACAGGACAGGGCCTTCAACCGATGCTATACATTGGATACATCGATGACATTTTCTTCCTTTGGACTCATGGTGAACAATCACTGAAACAACTATATGATGACATCAACAAGTTCCATCCCACCATCAGACTCACCATGGACTACTCCCCAGAATCGGTTGCATTCTTGGACACACGCATCTCCATCAAGGACGGTCACCTCAGCACTTCACTGTACCGCAAGCCCACGGATAACCTCATGATGCTCCTCTTCTCCAGCTTCCACCCTAAACACGTTAAAGAAGCCATCCCTTACGGACAAGCCCTCCGTATACACAGGATCTGCTCGGATGAGGAGGATCGCAACAGACACCTCCAGACGCTGAAAGATGCCCTCATAAGAGCAGGATATGACACTCGACTCATCGATCGACAGTTCCGACGTGCCACAGCGAAACACCGCACCGACCTCCTCAGAAGACAAACACGGGACACGGCAGATAGAGTACACTTTGCCGTCCAGCTCTTCCCCGGAGCGGAAAAGCTACGACATCTTCTCTGGAGCCTTCAACATGTCATTGATGAAGACGAACATCTTGCCAAGGCCATCCCCACACCCCCACTTCTTGCCTTCAAACAACCGCACAACCTCAAAAAGACTATTGTCTGCAGCAAACTACCCAGCCTTCAAGAGAACAGTGATCATGGCACCACACAACCCTGCCACAGCAACCTCTGCAAGATGTGCCGGATCATCGACACGGGTGCCATCCTCTCTTGTGAGAACACCATCCACCAGGTACTTGACCAACGTTGTCTACCTGATACGCTGCAGGAAAGGATGTCCCGAGGCATAGTACATTGGGGAGACCATGCAGATGCTGCTACAACAACAGATGAATGAACACCGCTCGACAATCGCCAGGCAAGAGTGTTCTCTTCCTGTTGGGGAACACTTCAGAGGTCACGGGCATTCGGCCTCTGATCTTCGGGTAAGCGTTCTCCAAGGCGGCCTTCACAACACATGACAACGCAGAATCGCTGAGCAGAGACTGATAGCCAAGTTCCGCACACATGAGGACGGCCTCAACCGGGATCTTGGGTTCATGTCACACTATCTGTAACCCTCACGACTTGCCTGGGCTTGCAAAATCTCACTAACTGTCCTGGCTGGAGACAATACACATCTCTTAAACCAGTGCTTAACCCTCTCTCCACTCACATTGTTTGTACTTTAAGACTTGATTACCTGTAAAGACTTGCATTCCAACCATTATTTTGTAAATTGAGTTTGTGTCTTTATATGCCCTGTTTGTGAACAGAACTCCCACTCACCTGATGAAGGGGCAGCGCTTCGAAAGCTAGTGGCTTGTGCTACCAAATAAACCTGTTGGACTTTAACCTGGTGTTGTGAGGCGTCTTGCTGTGTTTACCCCAGTCCAACGCCGGGATCTCCACATCTTAATTTTTAATGCCTAAGCAGAAATTGGTATGTTAATTGGTGCTGAAATGCAGGACAAGCTGTAAATAGCAATTGTCAAGGTACAGGCTACATGGGAGTTAGCTGCAAAGGTTAGAAAGTCAAACTTCTGATTTGTATTTTCTTTGGTTGAAAGGCTGCATTATCTTGAGTGGAGAATGACTTAATTTTAAAACTCATTATGTTGAACAGTAAACATAGTTAACCTTCAGGAAAGTCTTCACACTTCAAGCTGAAAAGGGAATCACAGACAGGTCAATACGTATCACATTTTATATGTTGAGGCCAACATTTTGACTTTTGAGTGATGTATTCCAAGAGAGGAAATCAAAGAGAGAATCTCAGTTCTCTTCCTTCAGTGTATAATTTATTTCCACTTGTTAAACAACTCACAGCTTTTCTGCTGAGACACTTGGTTCTCTTGTGAATCAAAATAGCTAAATGCAAAACTTAAGAAGTCAAGGTGAGTGGGTGAGTGCAAATCTAAGATTTCTTCACTCCAGAAGGTGTGGATGCAAAGGGAATTAAAATGTTTTGAAAGGATTTGAAATTGGAAAGCAAGTGTATTAAAGGAAATGAAGGAATGCAAAAGGACACAAATGTTGGAACAGGCTTGATAAGACTGTAAATTTTGCTTTCATGGACATCCATTTGTATTTATGTTCAGAACAGAAAATGCTGGAAAATCTCAGTGGATCTGGCAGCATCTGTTTAGAGAGAGACAGAGTTACCCTTCTGAGTCCAATATGACTACTCTGTTTCTGCTGCTAGACCTGCTCTGAGTTTTTCCAGTATCTTCTGTTTTTGTTTCAGATTTCCAGTACCCGCAATATTTTGCCTTTATTTTTGTTCAATCTTAGGATATGTTTATTTGTAGGATTTCCATTGACCTAATGTTGCAGGCGGCCGAACATGAAAGTTGTCATCAATTCTTTTTCTTTTTCACTAAATAAGAGGTAGCGTAACAGACCATTTCCTTGTGTCATGTGAGTACTTTTAAGCAAAGTTTTTTATAAAAATCATGCCGCTTACAGCTTCAGTGATGTCATTGGTGGTGGAGCTAAGCTGTGGCAGTCAGGTGATCGGGTTTTTTTTCCTTCGGACTTTTAATTTCATTTTGGGCAGTATGTTTTAGGAAGCAGTTTAGCAGCAAGCTAAGAAGCAGTCTTTTTCTCTCCCTGTTTTTTTCTCTTTTTTTGGTTCAGCCTTAAAGAAGCTGTGTTTTGGGAAATAGATTTGATTACAACCTCTTCTGAGTTTCTTCACAAGGGGTTTTCACATTCAACCCAGGAGGCGGGGTTCCTGTAACAAGTGGGCAAAAACCTATGCTGTATTGTGTTTATATGGAGGGTTTTGTGTATTGGATGTTGACTTTGGTTGGAACACATTAGAGATATTTCCTTAAGAGTTACACATTATTATGGTCGTTGGGTTTCTTGTTTGTAATTGTTAAAAGTTCTTGCTAAGTGTCTTACTATACATGTCAACAATATTCTGTTTTTGATAAACGTTTTTGATAAAAGTTCCTCGTGGGTCAGTTGAATCACACCTGAAATGAAACCTCTCATGCTCATCCTAGCCAAATTCAACGTAAAACGTTACAGGTCAGGTGAGCTTCATAGAACACCTTGAAGTATCCAACCTGGCTTGTAGCTCGTGGGATTGAAATCTGTATTTCTTGATTGATTTGGGATTAGTGAACTCAAAGACAGTGAGAGGTGAGCATATTTGTGTTTTCTTTTCAGGTGTTGTATTCAAGTTTAAATAGAGAGTGTCCTGTGGACTAATGGCTCTTTCAGAGGCTCAGATGTTTCTGGGGGTGAAGGAAGTCATGCAAAATACCTTAAAAAAGGTGACTAAAGCAAAGCTTCTGGAATTGGCTAACACATTGTAGTTGACATTGCCTGACAGAGTACAGAAAGGAGAGATAATGGAGGCAATAATATAGCATTTGAAATTGCCAGAAACACAGTCAGACTCATTGGAAATGGCGAGAATTCAATTACAAATGAAACAGCTTGAATACCAAAAAGAATTAAAACTACTTGAATTGTAGGCAAAGAAAGAAGGGAGGAACAGCAAGCAAAAGAATTAAAATTATTTGAAGTGCAGGCAAGAGAAAAAGAAAAAGCAAGGGAAAGGGAAAAAGAAAAAGAGCGAGACTTTGAACTTCAGAAACTGGCCTTGAAAAGTGAACGTCAGGTACGATTGGCGGAGGTAAAGGGCAAAGTACAATCTGAGGTTGTGATGAGGATAGTGAGAAGGAGCAAGAGCATCATAGTCAAAGGCTTGGTGGGGATCTATTTAAATATGACCAAGCATTGCCAAGGTTTTTCATTTCATTTGAGAAAGTGGCTGAACAAATGAAATGGCCACAGGATATGTGGATATTACTGATTCAAACAAAGTTGGTCGGTAGAGCTACTGAAGTGTTTGCATCACTATCAGAGGAGGTATCTGGTACATATAAGGAGGTGAAGAAATCCATCTTAGGTGCATATGAATTAATGCCAGAAGTTTCCAGACAACGGTTTAGAAATCTAAAGAAAACCTGTTTGAAAGGATCAAACAGAATAGTTTTGATAGATGGATAAGGGCTTTGAAAATAGACCAGGCATATGAAGCTCTTAGAGAAATGGTTATTTTGGAGGAGTTTAAAAATTCGCTTCCTGATGTAGTGAGAACTCATTTGGGAGAGCAGAGGTTAAAACTGCGAGATTAGCAGCAGAAATGGCAGATGATTATGAATTAGTTCATAAATCAAAGTTTGGTTTCCGACAACAGTTTCAGCTGGTGAGGGATAGAAACTTGGCAAAAGAGAAATACTCAGGTGCTAAAGGTAAAGGAGATTTTGTGAGATAATAAAGATAGTGAACCTCAGGTTAAAAAAGAAATCCAGGAGGGTGGAAGAGAAATGAAAAGCTTCAGATGCTTTTACTGTAATAAATTAGGCCATGTAAAGTGTTGGGAGTTTAGGAAAAGCACTAGGAAGACTGACATGGTAAAACAGGATAATCCAGTGGGGTTTGTTAAAGTAGTAAAGGAAAGTCCAATTGAAGCTAAGGAGGTGCAAAAGCAGGTACAGCCTGATGAGGAGTTGATTGATAAGGTGCCAATCTCTTTAAAGAACTTACTTGTGTGGTAAAATTTATTCATGTGTACCAGGAGGAGTAGGTAAAGAGGTTAACATTTTAAGAGATACGGGAGCAAGTCAATATTTGATGGTAAGAGATGAGGAGTTGCGTAGTTTGGGATGAGTTTTGCCAGAAAAGGCGGTAATATGTGGAATTTAGGGTGAGAAGAATAGTGTTCCATTATACAAAGTGAGGTTGGAGAGTCCAGTAAAGAGTGGTGAAGTGGTAGTAGGAGTGATGGAAAAATTATCTTGTCCAGGAATACAGTTTATCTTGGGTAACGATATAGCTGGATCGCAGGTGGGAGTGATGCTACAGATAGCTCCGTTGGGGAGCACTTCAGCGGTCACGGGCATTCAGCCTCTGATCTTCGGGTAAGCGTTCTCCAAGGCGGCCTTCACGGCATACGACACCGTAGGGTCGCTGAGCAGAAACTCATAGCCACGTTCCGCACACATAAGGACGGCCTCAACCGGGATCTTGGGTTCATGTCACACTATCTGTAACCCCCACAACTTGCCTGGACTTGCAAATTCTCACTAGCTGTCCTGTCTGGAGACAATACACATCTCTTTAACCTGTGCTTAATGCTCTCTCCACTCACATTGTCTGTACCTTTAAGACTTGATTAGCTGTATTAGCATTGATTAGCTTGATTAGCATTCCAATTATTATTCTGTAAATTGAGTTTGTGTCTCTGTATGCCCTGTTTGTGAGCACATCTCCCACTCCACCTGATGGAGGGGCAGCGCTCTGAAAGCTAATGGTATTTGCTACCAAATAAACCTGTTGGACTTTAACTTGGTGTTGTTAGACCTCTTACTGTGTTTACCCCAGTCCAACGCTGACATCTCCACATCATGATTTTTAGTCAGACATGGAAAGATCACTTGAAGCATCTGGCGGAACTACTCAATCAACTTCAGGAGGCAGGTTTGGTGGTAAATCTGGCTAAGTGTGAGTTTGGAAAAGCCCAAGTTATGTTCCTTGGTCATACCATTGGACATGGACAGTTGGCCCCATGGGATGTAAAATGAAAGTTACTGGGGAGTTCCCAATACCATCAACTCGAAGGGAAATAATGAGATTTTTGGGCCTGAGTGGTTTTTACCGTAAATTTGTGCCGAATCTCAGCAGCATGGTTACTCCACTGACTGACTTGCTGAAGAAGCGTAGCAAAGTTCAGTGGACGGCGAAGTGTCAACAGGCATTTGACGGCCTGAAGGCTGTGTTAGCTCCTGCTCTTGTGTTGGCTACATCGAATTACACAAAACCATTCAAGGTGGCTATCGATGCGAGTGATGTGGGTATAGGTGCCGTGCTCCTGCAAGAAGACAACAAAGGAATAGAGCGGCCTATTGGGTATTTTTCCAAAAAATTGAATGATCACCGGAAGAAATATTCAATGATTAGAAGTGCTGGCTTTGCAAAATTTTAACATTTATGTTGCCAGTAATTTGTCAGAGACACTGGTGTATACTGATCATAATCAATTGACGTTTTTGGAGAAATTTAAGATTAAAAATGCCAGACTGTTTCGATGGAGTCTATTATTGTAGCCATTTAATTTAAAAATTCTACATGTGACAGGAAGAGAAAATGTGATTGCCAATGCTTTGTCACAAATATGATAGAGTGAAGGAAGGTTCAATGATAGAAGACAAGGACTAAAATGCACTATGTTACTGTTATATTTGCATATTTTGATTTTTTGTAAAATGTATTTATATTGGAGAGTATGATATACATCAAACTGAAAGGGTTTGAAAAATGGAACCATCTTTGAATGTCGATGGTTCATTTTCTTCTTAAGGGGGGGAGGTGTCATGTGATTGTACCTTTAAGAAAGTTTTTTTTAAAAACCATGCAGTTTACAGCTTCAGCGATGTCATTGGGGTTGGAGCTAAGCTGTGGTAGTCAGGTGATAGGCTTTTTTTTGTTTTGGGCTTTTAGTTTCGTTTTGGGCAGTGTTTTGGGAAGCAGTTTAGCAGCAAGCTAAGAAGCAATCTTTTTCTCTCCGTTTTTTTCTTCTTTGCTTGGTTCTGCCTTAAAGAAGCTGTGTTTTGGGAAATAGATTTGACTACAATCTCTTCTGAGTTTCTTCAAAAGGGATTTTCAGTATTCAACCCAGGAGGCAGGGTTCCTGTAACAAGTGGGCATTAACCTAAGCTGGACTATGTTTATTTGGAAGGTTTTGTGTATTGAATGATGGCTGTGGTTGGAACACATTAGAGATATTTCCTTAAGAGTCATACATCATCGTGGTTGTGTTTCTTGTTTGTAATTGTTATAAGGTTTACTAAGTATCTTACTATACATGTCAAAAATATTCTTAATTAAACTTGTTTTTTGATAAAAAGCCCCTCGTGTTTCAGTTGAATCACACTTGAAGTGAAACCTCTCATGCTCATCCTAGCCAAATTCAACGTAAGACATTACAGGGCAGGTGAACTTCATAGAACACCTTGACCAACCTGACCTGTAACACTTGAATGAAATAATGAATTGGCTTACACCCTTGTATTAAATGAATGTATGCGTTAAATACGTTACTAATCCAATATTACATTTCCTAATCTCAAGTTTGCCCTTATTTATGTTTCGGGCTGGATTCTGAACCTCCCTGGCAATATAAAGTAGGAAAGAAGTGTCAGTTGCAATATGTTTACCTGGCTACATAGGTTCCCAAGTTTTGACAAAGGGTCATCTGGACTCGAAACATCAGCTCTTTTCTCTCCTTATTGATGCTGCCAGACCTGCTGAGATTTTCCAGCGTTTTCTCTTTTGGTTTAATATATTCTCTATCAAGGAAAGATTTAGGCTATAAATCAACAGAGAATTTAGAGTGGGAAATGAACAATACTTTGAATAAAAGAAAGTTCATGTATTCCGGTGCAGAGAGTTTGGGAAGTGAAGCTGCAGGAATTGGGAGTATTATGCCATAGGAAATTAAAGCCCAAGAAATTCCGTTATTCTGCCTCCATTTTCAGGTGCTAGACCAGTATAAGAGTCCAAGATGGCAGGCAGTAATCATGCATTCACTACCACCCACTGTAGTGGTTCAGCCTTTTCCATGGTCAGCAAAGCTACGCCAAAACTAATTAGAACAATGCATGGGATATTTATTCAAGTGTCCCACATTTCCTGTTGCCTTTCACGACATCCCAAAGCACTTACAGCTAGCGAAGTATTTTTGAACTCTGATCACTGTTGTAATGTAGCATATAGCTAGGTTCCATAAACAGCAGTCAATGGTAAGATGTTCGGATTTAGGTATTGGGAATTAATTATGTAGTGCACTGCAAAAGTGGTAGAATCAATTTCCTTGCCCGCTCCAAATTTAAATTTGTGCTGTTGATGAGATGCAGAGTGAAGCCAGGTGACAAGCACCCACTTCAGATAAATGACAATTCCTGCCTGCTGCGCCAGATCAGTGAAATCATTTGAATCCTGAAATTGCTTCAGATTAAAAAAAATAGCTTGGACTTGTGTTTGATTTGGAGAAGTGCTTTCGAATTATTCTTTTTTTTGCCTGATGGTTGCCTTATCAGAATCCTTTGGATGCAGGACCCTGAAAAAGGACAGATTACGTTATCCTTTGCTTCTCAAGATGAACCAGAAGACTCAGATGATTAAATAAACAGATATTTATTCACGGAATTTTAAAGTTTTTTAAAGTGGGGTAAATAGATGTTCGAGGATACTGGCAGAGACCAGGGTGGTGGGGGGCACATCGCAGTAAGAGACAAGTATGTTTTCTTCTGTCTTAGCAATTCTTTAGTACAGAACTAATTAAATATGAAGGGGAGGCGGTGGCCGAGTGGTATTATTGCTAGACAACTAATCCAAGAACTCAGCTAATTTTCTGGGGACCTGGATTCGAATCCCGCCACATCAGATGGTGGAATTTGAATTCAATAAAAAATATCTGGAATTAAGAATCTACTGCTGACCATGAAACCATTGTCGATTGTTGGAAAAACCCATCTGGTCCGCTAACGTCCTTTTGGAAAGAAAATTTGTCATCTACAGGTGTCACATGCCTACATGTGACACCTGGCCTACGTGTGACTCCAGAGCCACAGCAATGTGGTTGACTCTCAATTGCTCTCTGAAATGGCCTAGCAATCACTCACTCAGTTCAAGGGCAACTGGGGATGGGCAATAAATTCTGGCCAGCCAGTGTCGCCCATGTTCCACGAATGAATACAGAAAAATGTTGTGATCTGTTTATTTAGTGATTGTCAGTAATATCTAGATTATTCTTTTATTCTGGAAGTTAATGCAACTTGTAATCACATTGTTCAGGACAATTTTATTTTGTGTCTATAACATGCAGGAAGTGTGGGATGAATTGCAAGGCAAATTATTTGATCTTTTTCTCACTTTTATTTTGTTGAAAAATTGTCATTCCACGCAGTCTGTTGACATGATTGTAGCATTGTGGCTTGTGAAATCACTTTGATAGGATAGGAATTGTTTGTAACTATATTGGTGGAATCCTGTGATCATTTGGGATATAGAGACACACAAATAATAGAAGAATAAAGAGTCACAAATGCTATCTGTAGAAAATGGACGTTAATACTGGGCAGTCAGAGGGGGTGATTTTATGACTCGCCATCATAGAAGCAGCACACTTGTAAATTGTGAAATGTGCCCGAGATGGGCAACATTCCCTGCCACCAGACTAAGTCAGAATATTTCCCTCAAAGTGCCTCAAACCTCATGGCACTTACATATTTATAGATGTACATTACTGTATATTACAGTTTCCGAGTTTGCTAGAAATGTAAGGTTTTACTGGTGTATGGTCAACTGGCTGAGGAAACAATGGGGTGGATTTTACTTCACAGTGAGATAGCGGTGGATAAAGGGGGCAAAATGGAGTGATGGAACCTGTGTTCTCCACTCCCCTGCTGGTATTGGAAAGACTGCCAGCCACCTCTCCCTCATCAACTGCGCAAGTGGTAGGACTGTTTATAGCTCTTTACCCAAATCCCTCCTCACTGTGTTGCCTCTGCCTTCTATCGCGACTATGAAGGGAAAGGTGGCAGTGGACCTGAAGGCAATAGAAGGCAAGTCTCAAAATCCCTGCATATGTAATAGTTGCCTCCTCTCGATCCATAATGGCTGTGAATAAGTACTCTCGAACCTTTGGTCTTGAATGCTACAGCAATCACTGCCTGGATTTTCCTGTTCTACAATGGGTTGGGGGGGACATGGGGGGGTGGGGGGGGGGGGGGGGGGGGGGGGGGGGGGGGGGGGGGGGAGGGCAGCGGGGGCACGGTGATGACATCCTTTTAGTCTCCAGGATCTTACCCTACTAACCAAGTATGGATCATGTCACATCAGTGGGAAGCTATCTCATTCCACCACTTCCCAACTGTGAAGTTGTCCATCTCGATGTAGTCAAGACATTGGACAAAATACTTAGGTATTTTCATTGATCAGCTCTGTGGTATTTGCTAGGTCATGGCTGATACTTGGAGAAGATAGAAAAACCAATTGCTCGATGTTTTCCTGCTTACTCATTCCTCATTTTTGTTATCTATATGACAAATATATATTTACTCCTAATTCATGTACGGATACTTAATTGGTTATTTAACATACTAGTTATTTGAACCAATCTTTGTCATGTAATGTCCTGCAGGTATAATACCTTTGAGAGGTGTGACACTGACTGCACATGATGCAAGATTTTTAATTATAGGGCTGGATCTTTACGTGTTTTAAATCTGAGTAAATTAACAAGAAGAAATGACAAATATAATTTTCATGGTAAAGTATGTCCATGCCACTGTTTTATTTGTTTCACGTAGTAGCACAATTTCATTTTAACAGTTCTGGGTTTTGTTTTCTGCACAATTTCATTTCGAAGATATATTAATGATTTATGTATCGATTCATGACATTTATAAAAGCCATAACAAACATTTAGGTACTGCACCGAACACTTTTACCAACATTTTGTTTACATTGCATACATAACAGGGTAAGTAAGGTTTGGTAAGCTTTATTCATTAACCTTTTTGCCAGAATAGATAAATCATTGTCCTGTGGTTAAGTAAAAAATAGATTTTTTTAAAGTTTCAAATTTTCCGATTTCTCACTACCACTAGCAGTCTTACCTGCTGCGAGCCCCATATCGAAACTTTGTGCAGAACAATCTCACATTTCTGTTGTGCGCTCCATTGTTTTAAAGATGACTTGTTAGTTTTAAAGCTATAACTTTTGAGCATTTAGTTTAATGTGGTCATGTTTTTGCATTCAAAGCTCTTAATTACCAATCAATAAACAGTCTTTAAAGGGAAGTATATTCTAAAGATGTGACATGAAATCATGTTTTTGCATTAAACCTTTTTTTAAACTTGATTTAGAATTTCTATTAGACAATCTGGAAGTGAGCATGTTGTGTTGAACTTGTCTTAATTAGGCTGAAGTTCCAGCACAGTTAATTACTGGATCAACACATACCAATGCAGCAGGCAGGTATACTGCTCTGAATTTTCCACTGGTTTATTTTCACAGCTGCCAAGATAGCTTAACCTCCTGCCCGGAGCCAAATCAATGGAGCCAATGGGCATTGCAACCAGCAGCTCCATATTAAAGGGATGTGCACTCTTAAAGGGACTGCCTGCAGAGTGGGACAAATATTTATTTTGGTGTTCGTCAAGTTTCAAAATGAAATTAAGATATTTTTCAAGCCTCGTCATGACTAAAGGAAAAAGAATCATTAGGCAGAAATGAAATAAAGAGAAGTTCAATGTTACAAGTAAGATTCTGTGGACACAGTGTTACAGCACTTGATCTCCTGTCTAACTGGGTGTGTGGTTTCATAATGTGAATTGCCAAATTTTACACTGAAAGGCACCATTCCCAGAGAACGGCAATATACAGTTTTTTGTCTGTAGGTGATAAGCATGCCCAACATCATGTACACAATAGAAGAGATTTCAATTAACAAAGTTCAACAAGGAAGCATGACCCAGCAGTACCATGTATCCTCTGCATGGCCCAAAGACTCCTTGCAGGTTGTGCATTTTCACATGAACTCACTCATACCAAACCTCTCAAATACCTTTACAAGTCTTTTTTTTTTGCATCTCATGCATATGTTTAATTTAGGAAAAGCGCATGGGATTGGAAGAAGTGTATTGAGATGGATAGAAAACTGGTTGGCAGAGAGGAAACAAAGAGTAGGAATTAATGAGTGCTTTTCAAATTGGCAGGCAGTAACTAGTGGGGTGCCACAGGGATCAGTGCTGGGACCCCAGCTATTCACAATATATATGAATGATTTGGATGAGGGAACAAAATGTAACATCTCAAAGTTTGCAGATGATTCCAAGTTGGGTGGGAGGGTGAACTGTGACGAGGATGCAGAGATCCTTGAGAATGATCTGGACAGGTTGGGTGAGTGGGCAAATCAATGGCAGATGCAGTATAATTTGGATAAGTGTGAGGTTATTCAGTTTGGAAGCAAAAACAAGAAAGCAGATTACTATCTGAACGGCTGTAAATTGGGAAAGGGGAGTTTGCAGTGGTCCTGGGTGTCCTTGTGCAACAGTCACTGAAGGTAAACATGCAGGTGCAGCAGGCGGTAAAGGCAGCAAATGGCACATTGGCCTTCATTGTGAGAGGTTTTGAGTACAGGAGCAGGGATGTGTTGTTGCAATTATACAGGGCCTTGGTGAGGCCACAGCTAGAGTATTGTGTGCAGTTTTGGTCTCCTTTTCTGAGGGAGGATGTTCTTGCTCTCGAGGGAGTGCAGTGAAGGTTTACCAAGCTGATTCCGAGAATGGCGGGACTGATTTATGGGGAGAGGTTGACCAGGTTAGGATTGTTTTCACAGGAGTTCAGATGAATGAGGGAGGATCTCATAGAGACTTATAAAATTCTAACAGGTCTGGACAGGACAGATGCAGGGAGCATGTTCCCAATGGTGGGGGAGTCCAGAGCCAGGGGTCACAGTCTGAGGATTCAGCGTAGACCATTTAGGTCGGAGGTGAGGAGACATTTCTTCACCCAAAGTGTGGAATTCATTACCACAGGAAGTAGTTGGTGCCAAAACATTGAATGTATTCAAGAGGCAGCTGGATATAGAACTTGGGGCAAATGGGATCAAAGGTTATGGGGAAAAAGCAGGATTAGGCTATTGAGTTGGATGATGAGCCATGATCATAATGAATGGCAGAGCAGGCTCGAAGGGCCAAATGGCCTCATCCTGCTCCTATCTTCTATGTTTCTGTAAAAACATATCTCTTTGATAGAATCCAAAACTTTGTAAGCCTCTGAATTGTTAAAGCCAGATATCTTTTTAAGTTTAGAATAAACCAAACTGCTTTCATGGTAATTTACTGACACCAAACTGGCATGCAAGTTGTGCACCAGTTTATCATTGTGTGTGGGCTCCAATAACTCACGGCAACTAATGTGATCAGACACTACCTGGACAATGTAATCCTTTGGGTGCAGAAATGCCTGTCTGGCCAAAGACACAGGTCAAATGCACATCTCTGCTGACTTTCCCAAGGTGCTAAGGCTACACTGGTCTGGACAATTTATATGAAGGCTCTGAAAATGCTTGTTATCCTCTAGTTTGTGAGGGCAAGAGGAATTTTTAAAGAACTGGTTGTCACACGAGCATTAACTGTGAACTATTATAGTAAAACTCCCTTGTGTAGTCAATGGTAAAAGGGGACAAAAAAAGTTTTTAAAAATCTAGATTAAAGTACACCATAAAACAACAAATATAACAAAGAAAAACTGAGAGGTCACAAACAAAAACTCACCAGTTGAACGCGCAGCTTTGAGAAAGTTAGCAGGAATTTTTTGCACGCTTTTATAACAGCTGACAACTCCAATGTGTCATCTTTCAAAGATGTAGCCCCGGACTGTGAATCCCCAGCTCAAACCAGTGGAAGAGTCAAAACTGCAAAGTGTGCCTCCATTTACATTTTATCCACACTTTACTGAGGCTCGTGTCACACATCAGTATAAATCTCTTGCGTCTCTCGAATTGCAACACATACAGAGCACGTTGTAGCACAAGGTCCTTGCCCTCAGCATTTCTTTATGGCAATGGCACATAGAAGCAGAATGTCAACCCCCGAGTTACACAACTACTTGCATATATAGAGCAAAATGTCCCAAAGTGCTTTAGGGGGTGTTAGAGCAAGTCATGTAATGGGATGTTAGGAACAATGGCTGAAGTGTGGAAAAAGAGTTTTAAAGGAGTGTCTTAAAGGAGGATAGAAAAATAGGAAGCCAGAGAGTTCTCCCTCGAACTTCCAGAGCTTTGGACCTCAGCAACTGAAGATACAGCCACCAGTGATGGAACAATTACATTGGGGATGCACAAGAGGCCAGAATTGGAGGAGTGCAAATAACCCAGAGTTGTGGGGAGGTTACAGAGATAGAGAGGGGAGGCCATGGGTGAAATAAAAGTAAGATTAGAATTTTAAAATTGTGCTGTTGCTTAACTGGGAGACAATGTAAATCATCAAGCATAGGCGTGATGAATGAACAGGACATGGTATAAGTAAGGTCACAAGTAGCTGACCTGCTGCTTATTGAGTTTATGGAGGCCAGAACATGGGAGGTCAGCCAGGTATCCAACAAGATGGTCAAGTCTAGAGGTAACAAAGGCATGGATGAGGGTTTCAACAGCAGATGAACTGAGGTAGGAGCAGAGTTGGTGGTGTTACAGAGGTGGAAATTTAAAATATAAATAGTAACTTTGTGTTTTGCTACAATAACAATATGAATGGAGGTTTTCATCTGAACACTTCATACATTGTGGAGGAAGTCACAATTACCTATGGTAATTGTCCAAAAGCCTAAAACAGTAGTGACCAGGATGTCTGAGATAATATGAAGCGCTAGATCTTTCCCTTTTATGACAGATGTTTATGGGACACTTGTGTAGAGTATACTTCCCCTTTAGATCGGTTTAGCAATGCAAGGGAGAATGTTGGGAAACTGTATTGTCAAGAACGAATCCAATTGTTTCCGAGTGAGTCACAAATTATGGTACAGTAGTCCTAGAATTGACATTAGATCACAAGCAGAACTTCTTAACTCGCACATATAAGTAGTAAACAAAACTTGGCCTTCATTTTGTCTATTTCTCCCTTTTTAAAAAGGATAGTGTGTTTCGTGTCTTAAAACTTACTAATACAGTCGGACATTTTTCTTCTCTCTGTAATGACATCAATCAAAATGCTTATAGGATTTCTATGAATATAAATCTCAATTGCCAATAAGGTGCATGTGGAAAAGCTGTAAAAACAGTTTAAAAATTTGCTATCGTATTTCCTTGTAGCTGGTGACAATTTGTAATGTGGAGTTGCTACTTTGGGTATTGCAGGAAAAATCTAAACTAAGGTCAGAAACACTTACCAATGGGTATTCTTAAATGTTCACTGTTCCTACGAAATCTTCTTGTCTGTTGAAAAATTTCTTGAGCGCCATGTTTGAGTAAGATGCTAATTATAAATGCTGAATCCATTTTCTGCTAAATATTGCTGCAGTGTTCTGAGGTATGTAGTCCTGTATCTTATGATTTTTCAGGGTTCCAAGAATTGAGGGGAAAAACTTAACTGGACACAGATTCCATTCATTTATGTTAAGCAAACCAGATCTGTGTAATGCATGCTGTTTTCTGATTAAATAATCCATTGCCAATATTTTCAAAAATTTATGTCTCAGATCTGCTACCATGGTTAGAGGAAAGAGAAATGATTTATTATAAACAGATACTTTGACATGGGATTTCCATTTCATTCCCAGTAAGTGAAACACATTGCAAGCTCCAGTGGAACATGAACAATAATAGCTTATTTTAATGCAACACGATACTGATGCACAGGCCTCCGAGGAATGAATTTAAGATGGTAATGAAATTGCGCACACTTCACTTTTGGCAGTTTTTATATTAATTTAAACTTTTTTTTTGCATATGACATTCTCATGCACACAAGTGTTTCAACACAAGAAGCAAGTCCATTTAAAGGTAGTCCAAGCACTTTGTTTTTGTGTGTGTGTGGATGTAGCTGCAAACTGAATGAAACATTTGAATTTTGTGCAGTCCATTATATGCATTATTGATGGCTCATTTCTGAATGTCACATTGCAGGAGTAACACAATCGAAGGGTCACTCTTTGCCGCTTCTTTGAATTCATCCAGTGTGATCTGGTCATCATTGTTCTTATCCATCTTACTGAAAATCTTGTCAACTCGCTGTTCTGGCGTCAAACCATCTTCGTTCATTTTCATCATTATGACAGTTCCCACCATTTTATAAATAGCCTTCATGGAAAGCAAAAAAAAAAGATTTAATTGAAAGCGAAAATCATAAAGAATTATAGAATCCCTACAGTGCATAAGGAGGCCATTCGGACCATCAAGCCTGCACCGACAACAATCCCACCCAGGCCCTATCCCCATAACCCATGTACCCTGCTAGACTCCCTAACACTAAGGGTCAATTTAGCATGGTCAATTAACCTAACCTGCACATCTTTCGACTGTGGGAGGAAACCGGAGCACCCGGAGGAAAAAGTTCTGTTGAGAGGGTCAGGTGAAATAGGATGGGAGGAGGTTTGTGTGGAGCATAACCACCATCACTAACCTGCTGAGTGGAACGGCCTGTTTCTGTGCTGTACGTTTTATGTAATTGTATGCAATGAATCAGATTTCAACCCTTACCAAGCTTGAGGTATTAAGTGAATTTAAGAATAGAATAACAGATGCTAGCAAGGGAGTTATTAATGTTTAACACTTGATTTCTGACAGCAAAAGTTGATTTGTTTCTGAATTTCAACAGGATATTGAGATAGAATTGCATTATAGTTTCGCACTATAATTCTATATAGAGCCTGCATAGTGGAGCGTTCATTTTTTGTGACACAGACCAGTGGAATTTAAGTTCACACCTGCTTTCCCTTAACACATAAAGTTCTCTTTCTGAAAAGGCAAAGGCTAAGTGGAAGCCAGTCACTTTCCCACTAGGAGGGAGAGCAGATAGAGGATGAGTCACTCTTTTGCATCTCTCAGCAGGTGAACTTAGAATTCCATTGACATAAATCATATGCTTATTTGTCTTCAATAGGCTGTGTATAATCAGAGAAATATAATTGCTCAATGCTGTAATGATGCTAATAAAGTTTTGTTTTCTATGAAGGGATTAAAAATAAGCTTGTGTTCTTCACTCAACTGAACTTTTCTCATGATGGAGCAAGGCCAATTTTATTCAAATGCCTGAGGCCTTACCCCAGCACCAACAGGAAGGCAGCACAGCGACTAACTTCATTCTTATTTAAGCCACAGCTTGAAAATCACCCTAAAGTGTCGGTTAAAAGTAAATCCAATGTGGAGGTACAATGCAGGGCCCTAGGGCAAGTAATGATCTAACATAGGAACATGGGCTTTGCTAGATGACTAAAATGACTACAGTCTATCTAGTTCACAATCCTGGTAGTCACAGGATAATGGTTGAGTTGTTGACTAATCATAACAATCAATCTCAATCAATCAGTTGCCTTTCATGCCTGCTCCTCACACCCATTCCATCCCACTCACCTCCCCACCCCTACCCCTTGCTGCCTGGACCTACCTGTGGACCTTGACACTAACCAAAGTTGCCAATTCTTGCCCAGCAAACTGAGCCACAGTGTCTGATTGGCACCCGCAGCTCATTAGATTTATGATGATGAGGCCTCAGCGCCAACTGATGAAGCTCTATGGGTCTCTCTGATCAGGTTCACTATCACTGCATTCTTTGAATCTCACCCAATTTTAGGCTCTGTCTAAATTCTACCCAAGGGATGATCTAGGTTAAAGGTTTTTCAAATTTACAAGGTTAAATTTGAAAAACTGCTTTAAATAATTTCAAGGGAGCAGCACAAGATGCTACAGGCAAATTTAAGACTGCTAGCAGGGACTTTCTCTTCACCCCAGGAATAATCCAACATATGAAATGGAATTGAAAAGTGGATTTGAAAACTCAAATCACTTAGGAACTAATTGAAAGCTGTTGCATACTAACTGGGGGACCTGACAGCTATTTTGGATGAATGAAGGTCCAGTGTATCCTTCTTCATGTGTAATTATTTTGTGAAAATGTAATGCACTAACAAGAAAAGGATACAATGCATCTCGAAACATACAGATGAAACTATTATCTCATTTTCCAATCAATAGTGGAAAAAATCCAATTCTTAAAGGCTGGGCAAGTCCAAACACAGTAAGAAGTCTCACAACACCAGGTTAAAGTCCAACAGGTTTATTTGGTAGCAAAAGCCACTAGCTTTCGGAGCGCTGCTCCTTCATCAGGTAAGTGGGAGTTCTGTTCCCAAACAGGGCATATATTCTGTTTGTGAACAGAACTCCCACTTGCCTGACGAAGGGGCGGCGCTCCGAAAGCTAGTGGCTTTTGCTGCCAAATAAACCTGCTGGACTTTAACCTGGTGTTGTGAGACTTCTTACTGTGTTTACCCCAGTCCAATGCCGGCATTTCCACATCAAGTCCAAACAGCCATGCATTTATATGGGTATGGGAAACAAGGTGTCACAAAATACATACAAGCCAGGTTTAATTTGCACAGAAATCAGATGTCTCACATTGGCCAGCAGATTTTCTTGTGAAAAGGACTAAATGAAAGGAGGCATAATGGGCAGCTTCTTTGACCCATGTTCCTAATTCTATAACAGGATAGTTTTCTGATTTGAGGCTCTTGGAGTGCGAACAAAGAACAGCACAGCACAGGAACAGGCCCTTTGGCCCTCCAAGCCTGCCGATCACATTGTCCTATCTAGACCAACCACCTGTATCCTTCTATTCCCCATTTGTTCAGGTGTTTATCCAGATAAGTCTTAATTGTCGCTAACATATCTGCCTCAACCACCTCACTTGGCAGTGCATTCCAGGCCACCATCAGCTTCTGTGCAAAAAACTCACCCCCCACATCTCTACTGAACCTTTCCCCCCTTACCTTGAACTTGTGCCTCCTTGTAATTGTCATTTCTGCCCAGGGAAAAAGCTTCCAACTGTTCACCCTATATGCCCCATATAATTTTATAAACTTCCCTCAGTCTCCGTCTTTCCAGGGAGAACAATCCCAGTTTATTCAATCTTTCCTCGTAGCTAATACCCTCCATACCAGGCAACATCCTGGTAAACCTTTTCAATACTCTGTCCAAAGCCTCCACGCCCTTCTGGTAGTGTGGTGATCAGAATTGGACACAGTATTCCAAATGCGGCCTAACCAACATTTTATATAACTGTAAGGAATTTGCCAACTTTTATGTTGTAGGTGGGAATCCTTTTCTGCTATAAACTCTATATGAGCTTCAGGCAAAATAGTACATACCTTTCTGATCATATGGCTTGAAAATCATCCACAGTACCTCACTGAATTTCCAGGATATGGACTGGTGGGCAGGCTCCCAAGCCAAAACTTTACCTCAATAATAGTGGCTCAGAATTCATAAAGGAATCAAAATACATTGTGATATCAATGTTATTACTGCCATGCAGTTGATAGTTTATTTTCCCATTTTTCCACTGTGGATTGATGAAGCAATTGATATTATAAACAGATCACTCGTGCGGTTTTCCTTTTAAAAAAATATTTTCTGAACACCAAAATATTGAAAAACGATCATTTTTCTGTTCCATGTGTTTAACACTGGTAGATTTCTATTTAAATCGCAAGGTAAGATGGCATCCCTCATGGCTTTGCATTTGACGTCAGACAGGGCTGTGATTGTACAGGTCAGTGAATATAAAGAGCAGAAATTAGTGACATATTTCCTTACCTCTATGATCTCCAACATTTCCACTCTTGTAATTTTACCATCACCATCTAAATCATACATATTGAAGGCCCAATTTAGCTTCTGTTCAAAGCTGCCTCTTGAAGTAATAGAGAGAGCGCAAATAAACTCTCTGAAGTCGATTGTCCCATCACCGTTTTTGTCAAAGGTTCTAAAGGCATGCTGGGCGAACTTGGATGCATCTCCATAAGGGAAAAACTGCAGAGAAAAAGAATGCATGCATTAAGTTAAAATTTCAAACCAGAATTCTATTTCATTTTAAGTACACCCTCAAAACTCTCTGCTCCTGCACCCCATTTATAATTGTATCATTTAATTTATATTGCCTTTTCTCATTCTTCCTACCAAAGTATATCGCTTCTCACTTTTCTGCATTAAATTTCATCTGCCATTTCTATGTCCACCTGGAATCAGCTACTATACTCACTGTCTACTAGATTTCCAAGTTAGGTGTCATCTGCAAACTTTGAAATTATGCCATGTATACCCAAGTCTACACTCTCCTTCTCTACAAACGGTATGCTTTGTCTGTATAGCACGCAAGAAACAATATTTTTCACTGTAAACATGTGACAATAATAAATCAAATCAAAGTCTAGGTCATTATAATATATTGTAATACTTAGCCAGTTCCCTTTACAACTCACCGAAGTTAGCTCTATTATATGTTTAATTGTTCTTAGTCTGTTTCCAAAGCTATTATGGATCTGATGAAATTATGATCATCGTTTCCCAGATGCTCCCAGACTTCCACTTGCCCCACTTAGATCCCCGGAACTGGATCTATCTAGCACCACTTCCTTCCTCATGCTGGAGACACATTCATCAAGAAACTCCTCTTGGACACCTTTCAGCAATTTCTCCCACTCTTTGTTCTCGTACTATCCTAATCCTTGCATTTTTCTGTAAATTTTCTGAAATGTTCTCTATCGCTTCCCACTCTTTGGTGAACTACAGAATACACACAGTAGCATAATAACTCCTCTACTGTTCCTTAATACTAAGCAGATAGATTCCGTCTTAACCCCACAACCACATAGTTTAAAATACAATCTCCTCAGGATACATATTCTCAAGTTGTAAAACTGCAGTGATGAAGTGATCGAGGTGATGGCACGATTGTTCACCTTTTTCCAATATCTCTCCCACATGGTAAGGTTCTAAAATTTGTAACCTTTATGTCTCCAGAACTGACACTTTTGTTTGCCCTTCCACAGTCATATTACACGCCCACACGTCAGTTCAAACTTCTGCGCATTGGTAGGACCTGAAGTAAATGTTCAGCACAAACTCTCCTGAATAATAGGGATGCACTCGATAGTTTGAACATCAGGATAAGAATTATATGGATCAGATATGCATTCTATTTTTGTATCATGTAGGAATTCAGTAAGACTGAAGAAACGTGGTTAGCAGTGATCATTATAAGATAGTTTTATTTAATTTAGAATTATGATTGTTTAAAAAAGCTATTTCACCAATGCAGGTTTTCTGTGATGTCAAAATAAATTTTTTGTGGGGAAAAAATTCAGGTAAAATTCCAGAAATGCTGTTCATTTCATATCTGAAATCGTTAGGGTTATATAGCACTCACAAATATCAATTCATTAAAAAAAGTGCAATTTGCAGAATGGCAGAGAGACAGGTGAGTTCTGATTCTCCACAAATAGCTGGACAATGTGTACCACTCTGTTATTATTCACTAAATCCATTTGAGGCAGGTATTTATTAGTGTCACAAGCAGGCTTACATTATCACTGCAATGAAGTTACTGTGAAAATCCCCTAGTCGCCACACTCCAGTGCCTGTTTGGGTACACTGAGGGAGGACGAAGCATGGCCAATGCACCTAACCAGCACCTCTTTCAGACTGTGGGAGGAAACCGGAGCACCCGAAGGAAACCCACGCAGACACAAGGAGAATGTGCAGACTCTGCATAGATAGTGAGCCAACACGGGGATCGAACCTGGGTCCCTGGTGCTGTGAGGCAACAGTGCTAACCACTATGCCACCATGCCGCCCACGTGCCGCTAACATATAGTAATTAATCCATTCATTCATGTGTTCTCTACCCGAAGGCAGGTCATTGTCTACTGATGCTTCATCCTGAGCTATTTTCTTGGCAGTTTTTGTCAGTGGTGGTTTGCCATTGCTTTCCACTCTCAGGGACAGGGCAAGTCTACCTCACTTGGAGCAGGAATTGAAACCAAAGTGTTCGCACCATTCTGGATCACATGCTAGCCCTATGGATATTAATTAGCAATTTAAAGTGAATTCAGCAGGAATCGTTCTGAGTGATGTCCTAAATGCAGCAATTTTATGAGAAGGGACCTTTATCAGCCTTGGTTTTGGACAACATTGGTTGAAAGTAGAAACCATTTTAAAATGAAGCTATGCATATTTGAATGACTGATATGCCTCCTCTGAATGAATTGTCACCTGCCCCTCAAACTGCTTTTGGTACAATTGGAAGTTCAAGGTGAGTTGAATTCCTGACAAAATTGCTTTAAACATTTTAACCCAACCCCAAAAGCAGTGTGTTTGGTGGGTTACAGTTACCGTTTCCCTCCTCCCCCGCCCCGCATTGTGTTTGGTGGGTTACAATTACCTCCCCACCATTCCACCCCCCCCCCATCCCCCGCCCTGGCCAACTGTCTAGTCTTCCAATTATGCAAATATAAATTATTTCCAATAACATTTTCTTTCTTTCTCATTGATAATAGAAATAAACTATTGGAAAAAAGGTTAGAATTTTTCTGCAGCGACAGATGACTCAAATGTAATTTGGATCACAGCTATATAAAAAAAAGAAAGGGAGACTGAAGATGAGCAAAATATGCATTTCAGAGTCTGCAGAGTAATCAAATGGTCATTTTGAGGCTGTTTACCATCCCGTTAACACCAGAGGAAGGAAGTGAGAATTGACCTTAGTGCTCCTTATGGCTTCTGTTCTATTTCAGGCCATTTGCTCAAGTGTTTTAGCAAAGACTTTCTTTATATAAAGGCCTATTACCCTTCAAAAACCTAAAACCGTCTTCAAAAAATCCAACAATTCTCAGTAACTCAGTCGCAACAATTAGTCAGAATCCATATAAAGAACTTGTCAAACGAGCACTCACTTGATTTTCTATTATTAGATTGCAGAATGAGACAGGTCTGTAAAGAAAATGAAGAGGCTGAGTGATAAGAATTGTGCATAGTCTCTTGGATCACAAAGGACTGGATTTCACAAAGTGCCACAGTCTCCAATGCCCAGGCTAAAAAGTACAGCAAATGGGGGAAATCCGGCTGCGATCCCAAAAGCTGCCCCACAGCAATTTAACACCAGTTATCAATTGCTTCCCACATGATGTGGGCCTCTCCCTGCCAGGGGTAACATACCCCTTAAGTGGCCAATTGATGGTCACATGAAGATTTCAATACGCCCGAGTGTGGGTGAACAATGGGATTTTGAGAGCATCGCCTTCAAATCAACCAGCAGGGGAGCATATAATCAAGCTCAAAAGGGTGCGAAATTAGACTGTGGTACCAAAAAGGCATGGGCTGGATTTTTGCTCATTTGACCTGCTAGGGCGGTGACTTCAGGGAGTAGCAGTCAGTAAAGCATAGTAAACTCGGAATACATAGATTCCTGCATGTTATGGGGTTTCAACAGCTTCCCTGCCCAGAGCCAGCCTGATGGACAAGCTTCGCTTCCAGTTAGAGAGCAACCCAGAGGAGGTCTCAAGATTAAGCAAGTCTGCATGCTGGGAACTGCGGGGGGGGGGGGGGGGGGGGAGAGCAATTGTAGGTCTGGGGACATCAGCTGGGCCATGAGCTTTGTCCAATTTTAGGTAAGATCCAAGCTGACAAACTGGATCCAAATAGTAGCTGGGAACACAGACCCTCCTGGGTCTGACAGTCATTGCTAGGGTTTAGCCACCACATTTTCCAAGACCTAGAGAAACCAGAGTTAAATTCAAAATGATGCAGAAAAATATCTGAAGCTTCATTATAACATTTGAAGTGCCAATCTGTGTTGTGGGAATGAGTTGGTTGCCTTGTCATTGGAAGTGGGTGGATTCGGATCAAGATTCGGATTTTTAATACATTAACCTCCCATCCACCCAAACCTGTCTGTTATCCGGAGTTAAAATTTCCCTCCTTGCGAGCTGGAAGCATTTTCCAATAACAGTGCCTTAGCAAGTGATTGACCAAGAAATTAGCTTATGCCAACGTGTTTCTAGGATACTCTCTTTGGACACTGATAGTTATGTGGAAAGAATTGAAATACATTAGAAAAATTACATTACCAAGTTCATTCTCCTCCCAAGATCAACTAATTCATTACAAACCAATGAAAAAATTTGTTGCAACCACGTAATTCAACCATGGAAGGCATTATAATGTTAAGCATGGAATGCAGCACAGTGGGTGCACCTACACCAGATGGACTGCAATGGTTCACACCACCTTTTCACAGGCAAAGAGGGATCAGCAGCAAATGCTGGCCTTGCCAGTGACACTCACATCCCACGAAATAATAAAAATAGAAGCACTCACCATGGAATACATTACAGTCTTAACTCTAGAATTCATTACAAACCCAACCCCAGAATTCATTACAATCCTAAACACAGACATTATTACAGACCTAAGCACAGAATTCGTTACAGACATAACAATGCGGAATTCATTTTTTAAATTCAGTCATGGGACATGGGCGTCGCTGGCTGGCCAGCATTTATTGCCCATCCCTAGTTGCCCAAGGGCAGTTGAGGGTCAACCACATTGCTGTGACTCTGGAGTCACATGTAGGCCAGACCAGGTAAGGATGGCAGATTTCCTTCCCTAAAGAACATTTTCCGACAATCGACAATGGTTTCATGGTCATCAGTAGATTCTTAATTCCAGATATTTTTTATTGAATTCAAATTCCACCATCTGCCATGGTGGGATTCGAACCCGGCTCCCCCAGAACATTAGCTGAGTTTAATAGTCTAGTGATAAACCACACATGGCCAAAGTCTCCCCTACAATCTTAGTCACAGAATTAATTATTCTGCAGGTAAGTTAACCTCTTTAAAGAAAAGGTAATGTAAGGTTGGCACATTTGGATCCGTGTAGGACCTTTGCAAGAACAAAACACCTCAAGACTGAACTCTTTCCATTATATCAAATATTCAGATACTAAGAAACTTAATAATTATTATTTTGCAAACTCATTTATTATTCAACCAATAAATATTCTCCCAACTGGCACTAGGTCCCATGACGGGGGAGTGGCGGAGTGGCGGGGAGTGGGGGGGCGGGGGGGGGGAGAAATCATGCCTCATGCCATATCTTCTGACCCTGAACTCGTTAATTATGGACCTGGGGGTTTAGTGCTGTAATCTGTTGGAGGGGCGGGGGGCAGGCATAATAGCGAGAGTCTTGCCATCATATCTGGGTACCATATTGACAAGACGACTAACATCACTGACCTACCAAAGAAAGAAAGAAGATGGCCTCCAGGAGCGCTCGCAGGCTGGAAGATGGGCCTCTTCGATGGCATTGAATCTGGACGATCCACCTGTAGATGCTCCCCACCCATTGCTGTGGAGTTCCGGGCTCCAGGGTTGCTGACACACTCCATCCCGAACTCTGAAGGCAGCACCTGGCATTGTTCAGTTGAGTCCTGACTCCCACATGCCACGTTATTCTAGACCAGTACTTGACCAATTTGCATCCTGGTCCTGCAAACCAGGATGCAAATTGGTTACACGACAGCCTCTAGCAGGATTCCCGATCTGCCATGCCAGGCACAGCACAAGATCCTGCAGGAATTTCTCACCGGTGTGAAACTGATATTAGGACCCTGCCCAATTCCCCCCCCCACCCCCCATGGTGCCATTGAACCCACCGGCGGGGATGGTGGAGAATTCCACCCCTTTAGCCTCTTTTTTTTTAAAGAAGGCTGTACTTGTGAAAATAAATTATGTCATTTGGGATGTCTTTTTGAACATCAGGAAAAGAAGAAAAAACATTAAACTAGACATGGTCCTTTTTGAGTCCTGGATGATGAATCATGATGTTCCAAAACAAGGCTTTTCCTTGGAGACTGACATACAGAAGGCAAGACACCTGCCATGCTTAACCTTCACTGATCTCACTGCTATCCAAGTTTTATCAGCTGAGCATACTCACGCGACAAACATTGACAGTGCTTGCGGCACTCTCCATTCTCCAGGAAATTACATGCTTTGTTTAATCCCAAAAGATTAGTCTCAAATCCACAGGTTCTCAGGTTTCAAAATCACAGTATGCTAACGCACGTGAATCTATAGGGCATTCATTCAAAACATTTCCCTAACAGAGACGAGTTAACACCTGTTCTAGCACAACAGTTAGAAATTTTTCAAGTCAATGTGTTAATGTTGCATGTAAGATAACATGCCAGTTTCAACTTTTACAGCTTGTATTAGTCAGTTCTGACAACATTCCACAGATGGCAAGCCTTGAGTCACATTAACACATGAACTATTGTTTTCTGCAGAACACTGATTCTTAAAGCCTTCAGTTTTATTGAATATTAAAATTAATATTAAATATTGGGGTGGCACAGTGGTTAGCACTGCTGCTTCACAGCACCAGGGACCCCGGTTCGATTCCCGGCTTGGGTCACTGTCTGTGTGGAGTTTGCACGTTCACCCAGTGCCTGCGTGGGTTTCCTCCGGGTGCTCCGGTTTCCTCCCACATTTTGAAAGATGCGCCGGTTAGGAGCATTGGCCCGAACAGGCGCCGGACTGTGGCAACTAGGGAAATTTCACAGTAACTTCATTGCAGTGTTAATGTAAGCCTTACTTGTGACTAATAAATAAACATTAAAAAAATTAATTTGCTATATACCTGTGCATAAAGATTGTAATTGAAAAGCTGAGAATCCAAGAGTATGTCAGAACATAGTGGGAAGAGCAATCTTGTGGCCTTTAATTTTAGAATTAAAGTTTATTTTATTAGTCACAAATAGACTTACATTAACACTGCAATGAAGTTGGTGTGAAAACCCCCTCGTCGCCACACTCTGGTGCCTGTTCGGGTACACTGAGGGAGAATTTAGCATGGCCAATGCACCTAACCAGCACGTTGGAGGAAATTGGACACCCGGAGGAAACCCACGCAGACACGGGGAGAACATGCAGACTTCGCAAACAGTGACCCAAGCCGGGAGTTGAACCTGGGTCCCTGGCGCTGTGAGGCAGCAGTGCTAACCACTGTGCCGCCCTGTCTTATTGAATATTAATACTGGATTTACTGGAGCTGCGCTAATTTTGTATTCACTCATTGGGCGGAATTTTCCTGTCCTGCCTGCCACGGGAATCCTAGCAGGCGGGACACGGACCATGCAAAGGTCCATTGACCTCAGGCAGGATTTTCCGGTCCTGGGGTGAGCGCAGCCGGAAAATCCCGCCCACTGTATGAATGAAGTAACTTGTAAGCTTCCTTTTCACTGCAAAGGTCTTGACCATATTTCTCTCAATCTTTTTCTCAACTATGGAATCAATTTCAGTTAATTGAGCTTGTCATCATAAAGTAGACAACTATGAAGCCTAGAACTATCCCTGTGACTCTTTAAGCGCTTTCTATACATCAATCGTTTCTAGGAACAATGGGCTGAGCCTTCCTGGCTCCTGAATGGTGGACTTGGGGACTGCACTGAGTGGGAAAATAAGGGGCAGCCACATCAAGATGGATCCCGGATGCATTCCTGCTGCCAGAAAGGCTTTCAAAGTCCGATTGGGATGTGGATCGGCTGCCCACTGAATGGAGACCTTTGTCACCTCACTGATACAGCAATGGACAACAACTTGTGAAATGTTTCTGATTTCCCCTGCTCCCACCTGGAAATATTCACCTGCATAGAAATTGAGGGCTACAGTGTCCTTGCTGGTCATTGGCAGCACTGTTTTCAACCTGCAGTGCAGCTGCAGATCCAGCTGTAGGAGGTGGCGCCATTGCTCAATCACTGCATCTGCTTGGTGAACACAGTAAGAAGTCTCACAACACCAGGTTAAAGTCCAACAGGTTTATTTGGTAGCAAAAGCCACTAGCTTTCGTGGCGCTGCCCCTTCGTCAGGTGAGTGGGAGTTCTGTTCACAAACAGGGTATATAAAGACACTAACTCAATTTACAAAATAATGGTTGGAATGCGAGTCTTTACAGGTAATCAAGTCTTAAAGGTACAGACAATGTGAGTGGAGAGAGCGTTAAGCACAGGTTAAAGAGATGTGTATTGTCTCCAGACAGGACAGTTAGTGAGATTTTGCAAGCCCAGGCAAATTGTGGGGGTTACAGATAGTGTGACATGAACCCAAGATCCCGGTTGAGGCCGTCCTCATGTGTGTGGAACTTGGCTATCAGTCTCTGCTCAGCGACTTTGCGTTGTCGTGTGTCGTGAAGGCCGCCTTGGAGAACGCTTACCCGACGATCAGAGGCGGAATGCCCGTGACCATGCTCCATGTCTCTCATGCTGTAAGCCAACAGGAACTGCAACGATAGCCCCCATCACTAAAGCAGAATTTCTCCTGACAGGCCTTCTGACTCATCTGACCTCCTTGCCACAATCTTTACAGTCAGTGTGCCATATCAGCCATGCACAAAGCATTCCAGTCAATTTTCTTTTGACTTTTAGGTTAAGGAGCCAGATTTCACAGTCAGAATTCCCGGAGCACTGATAAACTGGGAGATTCCTGGGATAGGGGTGAGGCCATGAAAGCATGTGATTTGAAATTGGCAGCATTTGGGGGACTGAGGGACAATATAGCACACAGTGAGGTAATGGATGTGAGATAGGATACTGTCCGTAGACTCTTGGATGAAATGGAGATTATGTGAAGCAGAAGATGGGATGAGGTAGAGGCAGAGGTGGCAATGTTACGTTATGTGGAATAAGGTGATCGTTTTCCAAAGAGGTGAGGGTTGGTAAATTGGCCTTGGTAAATACGCAGGGTTATGGGGATAGGGCAGAGGGGTGTACCTGGGTAAGATGTTCTTTTGGAGAGTTGATGCAGACTCAGTGGGCCGAATGGCCTCCTTCTGCACTGTAGGGATTCTACGATTGTGATGGAGAGGATATGAAATAAGAATTTCAATGTGGGGTCAAACAAGGACGCTGAGGTTACAAACTTAGCTCAACCAAATATTGTTAAGTGAACCCTATGCCCTATGATGAGAATGAGCACAAAGTAGCAATGATTTTTTTAACGTATTCCTTTGATAGCTTTTGTTAGAAGAGTCTAAGGTTGCACAGATAATGGACTACCTTTTGTACATGTTAAAGGTTCTACATAAATTTCAGCTGTTACTTGTGTTGCTTTATTTATTAAGACTTACATATTTAAAAATGACAAACTCAAATCAAACTCTTATAATCAAACTACTTGGGAACACTGACAATATTAAAACTGAATCTGAATAGTTACCATCCCGTTATTAGTTTCAGATTATTCACTGTTAATCTTACTTGAAAATATCTGCAACGTTCAAGGAACTCGCAAGTATTTGCACTTGCAGATTGCTACAAATGTAGGGATTTTCATTATGATTCTAGCGTTGAGTTCTCCTGTGGGCTACAGGAAGAGTGCTAAGATTATTATTTCTCTGATGACCTTCTTGTAAGATGTAGCTGCTGAAATTTATTTCCTTAATGCTTTTCAGCTGTTAATCAGCCTCATTCTTCGAGATGATTATTTTCGCCTTGTAATTCTGAGGGATGAAAGTGATATCTGTTTACATGCATCATATTAACTGAACACTAGATGGTGCCTGAAATGTGTGAGCACAGGGGTTCGGTTTGAATTATGCTGCTATTTTTTTTCAATGCAATCCCCTGCAAATGGTGTTTCCAACACAAAAGGTTGCAGAATGTGAAGCACCTATTGCACTCAGGGCTGGTCGAATTTCCATTATCTTTTCCGTTGAGTGAGAAACAAGCCTCACTCCAGTGTGAATTAATCACTATTGGGAATTTCTGCCAATCTGCTTGTTTGCAAGGCCTGTGGGCGAGCTCTAGAAATGGTGCTGACTGTTTTGTGTACAAGGACACAAATAACTACACTTTAAAATGTTTAGAATGTACTTTTAAAAAATACTAAGGAATTGACTACTGCACACCAACATAATTAGAAAATTATTTTATTTTATTTTTTCCTAAAGGTCACTTAAAAATCAGGACACTCAGGTGGTGGATTGACACTGATTATTAAAAAAGGCTTTTTTTTTGTGATAAATATATTTTCAGCTGTATCAGTCAAACTTTATCAAGCTACCATTCTTAATAACATCTAGGAGTATCTTTTACAGCAAACGTTTTTTTAAACTGTTCTCAAACACTGCTCGATTGCGCTGGTTGACGGCGGATTACGCATTCAGCAACATGTAAATGAGTTTGTGAAATTTCAACTGGAAAAGCGTTTCAAAACTGACACAACTTTGGGTGAAATTGTGATGGAATAGCTGATTGCACTCAGGCCAGAAGCTCTATTCCAATATACATCAATTGCTTTAGATTGGGCGGCACGGTAGCACAGTGGTTAGCACTGCTGCTTCACAGCTCCAGGGACCTGGGTTCGATTCCCGGCTTGGGTCACTGTCTGTGTGGAGTTTGCACATTCTCCTCGTGTCTGCGTGGGTTTCCTCCGGGTGCTCCGGTTTCCTCCCACAGTCCAAAGATGTGCGGGTTAGGTTGATTGGCCGTGTTAAAATTGCCCCTTAGTGTCCTGGGATGCATAGATTAGAGGGATTAGTGGGTAAAATATGTAGGGATATGGGGGTAGGGGCTGGGTGGGATTGTGGTCGGTGCAGACTCGATGGGCCGAATGGCCTCTTTCTGTACTGTAGGGTTTCTATGATTTCTATGAATTACATTTCTTGAACATTGCATAGAATTCCTACAGTGCAAAAGAGGTAATTCAGCCCATCGAGTCTGCACTGACTCTCTGACAGAGTATTTTACCCAGGCCCTCTCCCCATAATCCCACACATTTCCCATGGCTAATGCATGGGGAGAACGTGTAGACTCCACACAGTCACCCAAGGCCGGAATTGAACCCGGGCCCCTGGCGCTGTGAGGCAGCAGTGTGCTACCTTGCAGCCCCTTTCTATGATATTCTCTCACAGAAAATTCTCGGAGGTCTGAAAAGTTTAAAGCAATTAGCTTTTAACCATGCTGATTCAAATGTTTATTCATACATATAACAGGCATCATCAACATGCATGTGACACTTGGCCCCATGCCTTCATGTGATGTCAGAGTATTGATGAGCAGGAGGAGGGCCGTAAGGATATATTCTTCGGAAGTTGTAGAGGTAATAGTGAGGGCATAGGAAAAAGAGGCTGTCGCAGGAGATGCTCTAGTTATGACTGGATAGTTAGAAGTTCAACTAAATGAGGGCTGTGCAATTGAGCTCAACAAGGGGGGTGGAGAATGGTGCAATTGACAGTAACAAAGGTGCAGAAAGGTTGATAAGGATGAGAAGGGACTGTCCACCATGTGCAAAACATATCACACACTGCATGGCTACGTTTTCTGATAACTTGTACAAGACATTTCTTTCCAGATTTCAGGCACCAGCACTCTTAATAACAAAGTTTTATGAATTCAGTGTAAATATACTCCTTGCAGAGAAGCAGTCAAAGACTATTCATCTGATTTCAGTTGTGGAGATTGTTATGATGGGAGAAGAAAACTCTGGTCTAACATAATGGATGTAAACATTGCAATGGCTCTCATTGAGAAGGCAGGAAGCTTATTTCTGGGGGGTGCTTGGCCATCCTATTACTGTACTGAATTATCAACCGGTAATGAAGTAGCTCACAACATAAAATTCCACGCTCAAAATAGTTACGCATTTTGGATTTCCTGCTATATTGCTCCCATTAGCTGATATTGTTCAGTGGCCAGGCATTTCTAAACAACTTCGAACCAAGAGAAATATCCCAAGGCACTTCTGAGAATCAAATGAACAATTTTACTTGATGAATTAATAATCATGTACATAATGGAACATGCATTGGGAAAATGACCAGAACTTCATGGAAAATGCAGAGGAAGTGTTCAGTGAAAGCAATGCATTATTTTTAGATATACACCTTCCAGTAATAAATACAGAAAATTTACAATTAGTATTAAGAGTAATTTAGTGCCAGTGTAAATTGACAATGTTGATCTGGGACCATGGCCAGAAATGTGAACTGAATCATGAACCAATGTAAAATAGTGTGACCACGTGTCCCTGTTTTCCAGAGGACATATAATGTCTCCAGGCAAACAATGTGCCTGAAAGAATTAATGGATCAGAAAACCCATTGCTGAATGAATACCCTAACCACTGGGTCCATGCAAGTTCAAATCAAGGGCATCATGATCCAAAATTGCTATATGGATTGGTCAATAAGGTAGGCAAGGCAGGATCTGATGGGTGGAAAATATGTCAATTTCCTGTTTTCAAGTAGAAGGGTGGACTTGAGTGGCGCTCAGTGGTTGCAGTCTGCTTGTTCCACATCTCACCACCAATTCCACAACAGCGAATAGTTTTCCAGTGAAACATGGTTGAACAGAAAACAGTGCAGAAGAAAATATGTTTGAGTAACAGCTACCGTGGGTAACTGAACTTATCCAGGTGGTGTGGATAAACCAGGAGCCAAATCAGAATACACTCCATGGTTTTAAATGGGTGAGTATCAAACTGTATGTCCCTACATTCAGTTTCGAAAATATGGTCACCCTGCATAAAACATTGGTAAACTTGAATGTCGGTGTTTTGGATTTTAAATTTCCCAATCTTTTGTGCTGGTTCAGATTTTTCTGTGATTGTGTTGCTAATATGAAATAAAGAAGTTAAAAGAGCTGAGCTTTTTCCTCAGATACTGAAGCGGTCCATGGCCGGAATTCTCCCCTTCCTCCTCACCACGGGAATTGCAGCGGGCGGGGTGCGGACCATGCAAAGCTCCATTGACCTCGGGCAGGATTTTCCGGTTTTGAGGCAAGTGTGGCCGGAGAATCCACGCCCAACCCCCCCAAAAATATCTGTATACTGTCAGACCTGGACAACATCCAAACTTGGACTGATTAATGGTAAGGAACATTCATGCCACATAGGTGCCAAGCAATTACTATCTCCAACAAAAGAGAAACTAATCACCTCCCTTCAACATTTAACAGCATTACCATGGCTGAATCCCACACCATCAACATCCCGGGGCACTATTGTCCACACATTTAACTGGACCAGCTATATAAATGCTGTGGCTACGAAAGGACTTCCTACAGAAACTCAGCACACATGGAGCAATTGAACCAGGAGCACTCCTCGTGACAATGGATGTCTCGGCACTCTACACCAGCATCCCCCACGACGATGGCATTGCTGCAACTGCCTCAGTACTCAACGCCGACGACTGCCAATCTCCAGATGCAATTTTACAACTCATCTGCTTCATTCTGGACCACAACGTCTTCACCTTCAACAACCAGTTCTTCATCCAGACACACAGAACAGCCATGGGGACAAAATTCGAACCTCAATATGCCAACATCTTCATGCACAGGTTCGAACAAGACCTCTTCACTGCACAGGACCTTCAACCGATGCTATACACTAGATGCATCAATGACATTTTCTTCCTTTGGACTCATGGCGAACAATCACTGAAACAACTATATGATGACATCAACAAGTTCCATCCCACCATCAGTCTCACCATGGACTACTCTCCGGAATCGGTTGCATTCTTGGACACACGCATCTCCATCAAGGACGGTCACCTCAGCACTTCACTGTACTGCAAGCCCATGGATAACCTCACAATGCTCCACTTCTCCAGCTTCCACCCTAAACACGTTAAAGAAGCCATCCCCTACGGACAATCCCTCTGTATACAGAGGATCTGCTCAGATGAGGAGGATCGCAACAGACACCTCCAGACGCTGAAAGATGCCCTCATAAGAACAGGATATGGCGCTCAACTCATTGATCGACAGTTCCGACGCGCCACAGCGAAAAACCGCACCAACCTCCTCAGAAGACAAACGCGGGACACAGCGGACAGAGTACCCTTCATCGTCCAGTACTTCCCTGGAGTGGAGAAGCTCCGACATCTTCTCCAGAGCCTTCAACATGTCATCGATGAAGACGAACATCTCACCAAGGCCATCCCCACACCCCCACTTCTTGCCTTCAAACAACCGTACAACCTCAAACAGACTATTGTCCGCAGCAAACTTCCCAGCCTTCAGGAGAACAGTGACCACGACACCACACAACCCTGCCACAGCAACCTCTGCAAGACATGCTGGATCATCCACACGGATGCCATCATCTCACATGAGAACACCATCAACCAGGTACACGGTACATACTCTTGCAATTCGGCCAATGTTGTCTACCTGATACGCTGCAGGAAAGGATGTCCCGAGGCATGGTACATTGGGGAGACCATGCAGACGCTACGACAACGGATGAATGAACACCGCTCGACAATCACCAGGCAAAAGTGTTCTCTTCCTGTTGGCGAATATTTCAGCAGTCACGGGCATTCCACCTCTGATCTTCGGGTAAGCGTTCTCCAAGGTGGCCTTCACGACACACGACAACGCAGAATCGCTGAGCAGAAACTGATAGCCAAGTTCCGCACACATGAGGACGGCCTCAAACGGGATCTTGGGTTCATGTCATACTATCTGTAACCCCCACGACTTGCCTGGGCTTACAAAATCACACTAACCGTCCTGGCTGGAGACAATATGCATCTCTTTAACCTGTGCTTAACCCTCTCTCCACGCACATTGTCTGTACCTTTAAGACTTGCTTACCTGTAAAGACTCGCATTCCAACCATTATCTTGTAAATTGAGTTTGTGTCTTTATATGCCCTGTTTGTGAACACAACTCCCATTCACCTGATGAAGGGGCAGCGAAAGCTTGTGGCGTGTGCTACCAAATAAACATGTTGGACTTTAACCTGATGTTGTGAGATTTCTTACTGTGCTTACCCCGGTCCAACGCCGGCATCTCCACATTACGAAAGCTGGTCAGAGGTTGTGTATTCTGTGGGGAGTGACTCACCTCCTGACTCCCTTTGCTTGCCCACTATCTAAAAAGCACAAGTCAGGAATTAGTGGAGCACTCTTTTCTTGCCTGGGTGAATGAGTGTAGCTCCAACAACACTCAAGAAGCTGAATACCATCCGGGGCAAAGCTGTCTGCTTGACTGGTGCCCCATTCACTACCTGGGATATTCACTCCCTCCTCCACTGGTGCATCATAACTGTAGTGTGTACCATCTACGCAATGCACCTCAGCAACTCACCAAGGCTTTTTCAACAGCACCTCCCAAATCCATCTAGAAGGATAAGGGTAACAGGCACATGGAGAGCAACTTTTAGGTGGTGTTTCCAAGTCACATAGCTGTTCTTTCACTGTCGCTGGGTCCGAATCCTGGAACCCCCTGCGTAATAGCATAGTGGAGGAGGGGAGGCGGGGGTAGCTCCACGATGTGGACTGCAGTGGTTCAAGACAGAGGCTCACCTTCACCTCAAGGAGAATTACGGATGAGCAATAATTACTAGCCTTGTCAGTCACACCTACATCCCATGAATGAAAAAAAAACTCCATTGGTCCAAGTGTTGTATTTACATTGCTCTGAGAAAAACAATGCATTTTGCAATGGTTGGGTGTAAGTAGCCTGGAGCTTAAAAACGGTGATAATAGTACCTTTTTGAATGGAAAAAAGAGACTAAGTATAATTGCTATGCTTGTAGTTTAGGCAGTGCAATTAGTGGAAACTCATTATGCTGACCTGGAGGAGTGGCATGATACACTAGTAAATTTAATCTTGAACAAATTTAAAATAGGGGAATCATACATCCCATTTTTTCAGGGGGAGTCCTCAGCTGTAACCTGTTTCACTCCTTTCCCACAATATTTCCAGGTTGCCAAGATGAGTGCATTTCCGATCATTGAAGAGTCAGCACAGAGCATCAAGAAAGAAGCCCAGTGAATTTCAAAAGGAATGGCAGTGAGGGAGAATCCCCAGTCAGAAAGGGAAATCATGTTCATGTCAATCTGTTCAGAGTTTTTTGAGGATGTAACTAAGGTTGCTAAGGGGACAACAGTGGATATAGTATACTTTGATTTTTAAAAGGTATTTTTTATTTTTAAAAATGTATTAATGTCACAAGTAGACTTACATTAACACTGCAATGAAGTTACTGTGAAAATCCCTGAGTCGCCACACTGAGGGCCAATGCACCTAACCAGCAAGTGTTTCAGATTGTGGGAGGAAACGGGAGCTCCCAGAAGAAACCCACGTAGACACGGAGAGATCATGCAGATTCTGCACAGAAGGTGACCCAAGCCAGGAATTGAACCCGGATCCTTGGCGCTGTGAGACTGCAGTGCTAAACCCTGTGCCACCATGCCGCCCATTTAGTATCATGTCAAGATATTATTGCACAATATTAGGGTTGGTAGGATTGGAGGTAGTATCACAGAGTTCTTATGGTGCAGAAGGAGGCCATTCAACCCATTGTGTCTGCACCAGCTCTCCAAATGAACATTATGACTTAGTGCCTATTCTCCTGCTGTTTCCCTGCAACCCTGCACATTGTTTCTATTCAAATAATCATCTAATGCCCTTGAGTGCCTTGACTGAACCTGCCTTTACCACACTTCCAGGCAGTGCATTCCAGACCCAAACCACTCACTTTGCGAAAAGGTTTTTCTCATATCACATTTGCTTTTTTGCAAATCGCTTTAAATCTGTGCCCTTTCCTCTCGATTCTTTTACGAGCAGGAACAGTTTCTCCCTATCCACCCCACCCAGCCCCCTCTAAATCAAATTGATTTTGAATACCTCTACCAAATCTCCTCTCAGTCTTCTCCTCTGCAAGGAGAACAGTCCCAATTTCTCCAATCTATCTTTGTAATTGAAGCTTCTCATCCCTGGAATCATTCTTGTAAACCTCCTCTGTACTCTCTCCAATATGTTCACATCCTTCCTAGTGTGGCACCCGGAACTGTACACAATATTTCAGCTGAGATCTAATTAGTATCTTATACAAGTTCAGCACAGCCTCCTTGCTCTTGTTTTCTATGCCACTATTAATAATGTCCAGGTAATTGTATGCTTTATTAACTGCTCTATCCTGCTGTCCTGCCATTGAACTATGCACACCGATGTCCCTCTGCACCTGAAGTCTCTTAAGAATTTTACTCATTTTATATTGAGTCCTCATGTCCTTCCTACCAAAATGCAAAACTTCATGCTTCTCCGCATTGAACTTCACCTGCCACAAATCTGCCCACTCCACAAACTTGTCTGTCTTTTTGAAGTTCTACATTGTCCTCGTCACAATTTACAATGCTTCCAAGTTTCATTCATCTGCAAACGTTGGAATTGTCCCCCACACAACAAGATCTGGATTATTAATATATATCAAGAAAAGCAAGGGTCCCAATACTGACCCCTAGGATATACCATTAAAAACCTTCCTCCAGCCCAAAAATATCCATTGACCATTACTCTCTGCTTCCTATTATTCAGCCAATTTGTTATCCACATTGCCACTGTCCATTTTATTCTATGAGCTATAATTTTTCTCACAAGTCTGTTGTGTGGCGCTGTAACAAATGCCTTTTAAAAGTCCATGTACAACACATCAACAGCATTGCTCTCATTGACCCCATATGTTAACGCTTCAAAAAACTCCAAGTTAGTTAAATACCATTTCCCTGGTGTTTGCTGGCTCTTCCTAATCAACCTGCAATTTTCCATGTGACTGCTAATTGTATCCAGAATAATTGTTTCTAGAAGCTTCCCCATCACTGAACTTAAACTGGTCTGTAATTCCTGGGGTTATCCTTACAACCTTTGTTGAACAAGAGCATAGTGTTTGCAATTCTCCAGTCTTCTAGCACAACCTCTGAGTTTAGAAAAGGCTGGGAGATTATGGCCAGCAATTTCCAGTCTGATACACCTTCAACATCCTTGGATGCACCTCATCTGGTCCCAGTGCCTTGTCAACCCATTGGTTCAGTCTACACTTCCCGCAGCCAGCATAATTAAGGACCCCACGTATCCTGGACATACCCTCTTCCACTTTCGTCCGTCAGGAAAAAGATACAAAAGTCTGAGAACTCGTACCAAGAACAACTTTTTCTCTGCAGCCATCAGACTTTTGAATAGACCTACCTTACATTAAGCTGATCTTTCTCTACATCCTGTGACTGCAACACTATATTCTTCACCCTTTCCTTTCCTTCTCTCCTATGTACTCTATGAACAGTATGCTTTGTCTGTATAACGTGCAAGAAACAATAATTTTCACTGTATCCCAATACATGACAATAATAAATCAAATCAAACTTTAAGTACCAACAGTTTACCCAACACTTCCTCCTTATCAATTTTGAACCTTTCTAGTAACAGAGTTTCCTTCTCTGTCACTATGGCCTGGATAGCACCTGCTTCCTTGACAAAGACAATGCAAAGTATTCATTTAATACCTCAGCTATGTCCCCGGCCTCCATGTGTAAATTCACTTTTAGGTCCAAATCGGCCCTATCCTTCTTTTACCATCCTTTTGCTATTTATGTGCCTATAAAAGACTTTGGGATTTCCTCTATGTTGGTTGCCAGTCTTTTTTCATAATCCCTCTTTGCTTTTCTAATGTGCTTTTTCAACCTCACCCCCACTCTTCCCCCCAAAACTTCTATATTCCTCTTGGTTCTCAACTGTATTTTCTACCTGACACCTGTCATATGTACACTTTTCTTATTTATCTTAATTTCGATCTTTTTTTAAATCCAGAGAGCCCTGGGTTTGTTTGCTTGACTTTTCCCTGACTGCGCCCGAACCATTTATTTTCTGAATGCAGCCCATTGCTCAGCTACAATTTCTCCCACCAACCTTTCATTCCAGTCTAACCGGCCCAGCGCCATTCTTGCCCAATTAAAGTCAGTTCTCGCCCAGTTAATCATTCTTACTGTGGATTGCCTCTTGTCCTTTTCTACTGTCTTCCTAAACCTTACGATACAAGGATCGCTGTCCACTAAATATTCCCCCACTGATATATCAGCATGGATTGAGGCTCGCCTAAAGGACACAAAACAGAGTAGGAATAGACAAGGCACTTCAGGGTGGCAAACTGCAACTAAAGGAGTACTGGAAGGATAAGTATTTTGGTCTCAATTATTCACAATTTATATTGATGCCTTGGATGAGGGGACTGAGTGTAACGTATCCACATTTGCCAATTATACAAAGTTAGGTGGGAAAGTAAAAGGACGATACAAAGAGGTTGAGAGATTTATTGGCAGGTTGGATGAGTGAGTAAGCACAGTAAGATTTTTAACAAGTCCTGTCCAACCTGGATACCCCAGTCCAACGCCGGCATCTCCACATCATGAGTGAGTAAGAACAGAGCAGATGAAATCGAACGTGGCAAACTGTGAAGCTGGTAACTTTGGTAGGAAAAATTAAAAAACAGACTACTGATTTCTGGGAGACTAGAAATGCATGAATTAAGAGGAACCTGGGTGTCCTTGTCCATGAAGTTAACATGCAGGTACAGCAAGCACAATGGTATATGTGGTGTCTAGTTACTACAGTACGTTAGCTTTTATTACGAAGGAATTGGAATATTAAGGTAAAGAAGTTCCAATGTGATCGTATAGGGAGTTGTGCATAGTTTTTATCGCCTTATCTAAGGAAGGACATACTCGTTCTTGCGGTAGTGCGGTGAAGTTTCATTAGACTGGTTCCTGGGATGAGGGGATTGCCCTATGACGAGAGATTGAGTAGACTGAAGTTTAGAAGGATGAGGGTTGATCTATTTGAAACATAAAAATTCATAAGGGCTAGACAGGATGGTTGCCGAGAAAAAGTTTCCTTTGGCTAGAATAACTGGAGCACTCAGAATAAGGGATTCTTCATTACATTTCATTACTCAACAGGTTGTGAATCTTTGGCATTACTGCAGAGAGTTATGGATACTCAGTTGTTAAGAATATTCAATAAGAAGTTTAACAACACCAGGTTAAAGTCCAACAGGTTTATTTGGTAGCAAAAGCCACACAAGCTTTCGAGGCTCTGAGCCCCTTCTTCAGGTGAGTGGGAATTCTGTTCACAAACAGAGCTTATAAGACACAGACTCAATTTACATGAATAATGGTTGGAATGCGAATACTTACAACTAATCCAGTCTTTAAGAAACAAAACAATGGGAGTGGAGAGAGCATCAAGACAGGCTAAAAAGATGTGTATTGTCTCCAGACAAGACAGCCAGTGAAACTCTGCAGGTCCACGCAACTGTGGGAGTTACAAATAGTGTGACATAAATTCTGATTCTAGGATCGCATGATAAAGACTCAGGAGGAAAAAAGCAGAAATATTTATGTGAAATAGTGTGACATAAACCCAATATCCCGGTTGAGGCCGTCCTTGTGTGTGCGGAACCTGGCACACAAGGACGGCCTCAACCGGGATATTGGGTTTATGTCACACTATTTCACATAAATATTTCTGCTTTTTTCCTCCTGAGTCTTTATCATGCGATCCTAGAATCAGAATTTATGTCACACTATTTGTAACTCCCACAGTTGCGTGGACCTGCAGAGTTTCACTGGCTGTCTTGTCTGGAGACAATACACATCTTTTTAGCCTGTCTTGATGCTCTCTCCACTCCCATTGTTTTGTTTCTTAAAGACTGGATTAGTTGTAAGTATTCGCATTCCAACCATTATTCATGTAAATTGAGTCTGTGTCTTATAAGCTCTGTTTGTGAACAGAATTCCCACTCACCTGAAGAAGGGGCTCAGAGCCTCGAAAGCTTGTGTGGCTTTTGCTACCAAATAAACCTGTTGGACTTTAACCTGGTGTTGTTAAACTTCTTACTGTGTTTACCCCAGTCCAACGCCGGCATCTCCACATCAAGAATATTCAAGGCAGGGGATTTTCACAGTAACTTCATTGCTGCGATAATGTAAGTCTACTTGTGACGCTAATAAATAAATAAAAGAGGTCTCTAGATATTTGGATACTAAGGGAATTAAGGGACATGGGCATAGTGTGAGAAGGTGGTGTTAAGGGAGAAAATCAGGCATGATCTTATTGAATGGCAGCGCAGGCTCAAAGGGCCTACTCCTGCTCCGATTTCTTATGTTCTCATGTGTTCCAAATGGTTGTCTTTAAAGTTTGGTTAGACATAGTTTGATATTTAGGACATTCAACATCTATCATTCAAGTTTAGTAACTACGTTTTGGGTGAACAAACATATTATTATGTTACGTGTATGTTAGGTTATATTATGTGTATGTGTGCCTATGTGCACCCAGGTGCATTTGGTTGAGGAAAGAGCAGTGCTTTACAATATTGCCTTCTCTTTCTATCTCTAGTCATATTTGAATTCTAACAGCTCCCAGGTGTCTTAATTCATTTCAACTCGCTGTTAGACTCTCGCAGCTTAGAAATTAGTTTTTCAGCAGGAAGGCACTCAGTCGGCATTAGCAGAGACAGAGGGACCCAGTAGTGAGAATTATTCCATTAGCAAGCAGATAAAAAATAACTTTTGATGATGAACACTACAATATGAATCATTAACAAACTTTAGTGTCATTATTATGCTAAAGTAATGAATATGCATTTATCAGTTTTGGTTTGCAGTTTGCATCTTCTGAACTAATTGAAAAGCTCAGCACCAGCCTGATTTAAGGAGCTTCAATGTTTCTTAAGCTTCTGACAGACAATGGCATCTGGAAATATTGAGGACTGCTGCTCTAATTTTGAGACATCAAGTAACCTCATCTCTGTATTACAAGCCCGTGGATCACAAATTGACTATACACTCAGCAGAGCTGTGGCTCAGTGGGAGTTATGTTGGACTCAATTTTGAAAAATGATTTTCTTTTTATTCATTTGTGTGACATCAGCGTCGCTGGCTGCCCATCCCTAGTTGCCCTTGAACTGAGTAGCTTGCTCGGCCATTTCAGAAGAGTGTTGAGAGTCAACCACATTGCTGCGGGTCTGGAGTCACATGTCTGGAGTCACGGCAGATTTCCTTCCTTCCCTATTAGTGAACCAGATGGGATTTTCCGACAGTCGACAATGATTTCAAGGTCATCATTAGATTCTTCATTCCAGATTTTTAAAATTGAATTCAAATTCCACCATCTGCCATGGCAGGATTCGAACCTGGGTCCCCAAAACATTAGCTGAGTTTCTGGATTAATAGTCCAGTGATAACACCATGAGGCCATCCCCTCCCCATTACTTTATGCTGGTCCTTGAAGCTGATTTAAGAATTTCCCAGAGGCCCTTTGTGAGCTGATCGAAGTTGAGCGTCTGTAGGGTAATTATACAAAGGTGCATTCCAGCTATGACCCTCACTGCCAAGAGCGTGAAATCAAAAATGATGTCTTAAACTACACATTATTCGTAATCAATTTAAAACAAAGCTCACCCTGCTGCAGGAGCAAATTCTGCGCTGCCTTGGGCAAGTTCTGGGGGTGAGGGAGTGGAAAACAGCAGTAGAGGCAGCATTCGCGCAGACAGCATTGGGATGCTGTGGAGCTGGGAGGAACACACATGCTGGGCCAAGTTCAAAATTAAACATACCATTTTATTTTACAACTTAGATTTTCAATGGCAGTGACCCACTGGGTCCACATCCTTGCTCGTGAAAACCCGAGTGCCGCAGGGGCAATGTTGCACTGTTTAGGTTAACTCAATTTCTCAGACGGGTCCCAAAAATAGCTTAGCCCTCTGAGCATGTGTGAGGAAATAATATGTTTTAACTGGCTGCCTGGGATGCCTGGAACATGGCCCGATCCATTTTGCTCAGATGTCTTTTAGGCATCCTTGAGTGCAAAGCTGAACTCCTCTTCTATCGCACCCATTGTTTGGGGGTTTCTAGCTGCACAGTGGACCCTTCCTCCTTCCTTCAGAGTTCCAGTCCCTCTTGGAACCTTCCCCTAGTCTCTTACTCTCTCTTGTTTATGCAGAACCGCTGGTGTGACATCTCTGAACTTACAGCACTTTGTTCGCTCAGGTTCTATCCCGAGATCATTCATAAACCTATCGACAAGGGATGAACTGTTGATCTATGGAAAGGCCTGTCCCTTGTGGAGGCTGAACACCGACACTCTGGCAACTTGTCTTTCCTCTTCCTGGAACATTGACATTATGAACAAACACCAAGTCATCATCTCCTAGACTATCACTGATCTAACCTCCTCTGGAATCGAATATCCCAATGACTGACCTTCCATTCATAGACCCCAACCACGCACAGCCCACTGCTATCTCCTCCTCAAGATCCACAAACAGGACTATCACACTCGACCAGTGATTCTGATGAGAGGTCATAGACTAGAATAGGCACTGTGGTTAGCACTGCTGCCTCACAGCGCCAGGGACCCAGGTTCAATTCCGGCCATGGGTGACTGTCTGTGTGGACTGCACACGTTCCCCGTGTCTGTGTGAGCTTCCTCTAGGTACTCCAGTTTCCTCCCACACTCCAAAGATATGCAGGTTAGGTGGATTGGCCATGCTAAATTGTCTCTTCATGTCCCAAGATGTATAGGTTCGATGGATTCGCCATTGTAAATAGGTGGGGTTATGGGGATAGGGCAAGTGGGAGAGCCTGGGTAAGATACTCTGTCAAAGAGATGGCATGAACCAGATGGGCCGAATGGCCTCCCTCAGCACTGTAGGGATTTTATGAATGTTCACACTTCCTTCCTGCGCAGATACTACCTGGCTGAATGTTTCTAACATTAGATCTTCTATATTGTCCTGTCATTGGATCTTCTACATTCTGATCAGGCAGTTTGAAATCTCATCTCCAATAATCCAACACACTCTCGGTAAGTTTCAGCCAGACTGAATGTGCCATTCAACAGTGAATTTTGAAAAAATGATCAAAGATGCAGGTTATGCAGATGAGCAGTTTAGGTTATAGACTGAGCAACAAACTCAGATTACAGGTGAAAATTCACAAGCCTTGGATAAACTACGGGCGGCATGGTGACACAGTGGTTAGCACTGCTGCCTCACAGCGCCAGGGACCCGGGTTCAATTCCCGGCTTGGGTCACTGTCTGTGTGGAGTTTGCACATTCTCCCCATGTCTGCGTGGGTTTCTTCCGGGTGCTCCGGTTTCCTCCCACAGTCCAAAGTTGTGCAGATTAGATGGATTGGCAAAGGTAAATTGGATCTTAGTGTCAGGGGGATTAGCAGGGATGGGGCCTGGGTGGCATTGTCAGTGTAGGCTTGATGGGCTGAATGGCTTTCTTCTGCACTGTAGGGATTCTGTATTTCTATAACTAATGATATGATATTTTTTGCCTACAGCAAAATAAAAGTAATTAATTTTGGGTCAATTTTGGACTTTAAAAATCAATTGTATAACTAGGTGTTGAGAGAAAGTATTGAGGGTTGTAGTGATATCGAGGAAAAAAGTGTATAGAGATTCTGGATAGGAGAGGCTATACTGATCGTACATGCGTGATTGGCTTAATGACCTCCTCTTCTAGTGTATCATTCTATGATTGTGACTTTGGAATACATGAATTCAATAGAGCAAGTGGCCTTTTTGTGAACCAAAATCTCTTAGATTCTTATGAAAAAAGCAGGTATTTCAGCTTTGGTTCGACAAGTTACGATGAATAAAGGAAGGATTATGAATGGTTTTGATGGAGTAAATAAGAAGAAACTGTTCCCAGTGGCTGAAAGCTCAGTGACCACAGGGTGACGGGCAAAAGAACTGCAGGTGACATGAGTACATTTTGATTTGCTTTTTTTAACACAGTGAGTTTGTTGTGGTTTGGAACACGCTGCCTAAAGGGTGGTGGAATAAGATTCAATAGTCATTTTCAAAGGGAATTTGATAAGTACCTTAAGGGAACACATTTACAGGGCTTTGGGAATAGAGCCAAGGAGTGGAACAAATAGGATGGCTCTTTCAAATAACTAGCACAATGAGTCAAATGCGTTGCATCATGCTATCATTCTAGGATTCTATAAAGATCTCTGCACACAAATTGGATTTTTAACAGAAAAAAACTTCTAACTCTGTCATATTGTAAAGTCTATCTGGATAAACCAATGTACTGTAGTTTCACATATTTAAGTAATTAAATAAGCTCCCTTTCCTAGGATGTAAGTTTTATTTGTGCTATTAGATTTACCGCCTGGGGGGTAAAAGAGATATTGGGTAACAGCCGGCTGCCATAGAAGCTGCCACATTTTCATTCAGTCATTTCAATCAAAATAAAAATCCGGCAATGTCTCTTGTTGGTGAATGATTCCCAAGACTAATTTTGCATCCATGCAGGAATACATCTGTGTGTCTTTTTTAAGTTGATGATCAACAGACCTACATAATGGGACAGATACCAAAGCTGCCCACCCAATGGAAATGGGTGCATGGGCCTGAGCCAGAAATTGGCGCAGGACATTTATTTCCCGGTTACAGACTGAGGCTTGGTCCTCAAAATGGACCGAGTGTCCCAGGGGAACTATTAGGTGGTCAACAGAACAGTCCGCTGACGCACACCCCAATCTCTGCTCAGTTGGAAAAATCTACGCCAATGCTACAAATTCTGGGTACAACACAACATCTGATTAAAGTTACTGCCGACTCACAATGACTCAATTAAGGAAAAGATGCAATTTCTGGCAGCTGATATAAATGCAATCACAGTAATACATTTATTACCTATTCTGGGTTAAATAAACACAGATCTAAACATATTTAGACAGTAATGGCTGTAAAGGAGAGAGAAAAAAGGAACATATAAAATATTGCCGTATCTTATGAGTATTGCACTTGGTCAACAAGAATGAATGATTTTATTTTCTTCTCTGATCTTTTATTCCTTGCTAAGTCTGTGTTCTGTGGACTTGCATACAGCATATGTGAAATACTGAGATTAAAATAAAACTATAAATTGGTTTATTTTTATCTGAAGGTAGCTTTTCACAAACAATTACAAGCATTAAACTACTTAAGAACTGCTGTTACAATGAAGCAATATAAAAAAGATTGTTTTTTAAAAATAGAGTGCTGCTCATTTATATAATATCAAGAATTATGACAATCATATTTTAATTGAAAACAGAAAATACTGGAAAATCTCAGCAAATTTGACAGCATCTGTTGAGGGGCTCTATTCTCTCTCCACAGATGCTCTCAGACTTGCTGAGATTTTCCAGCATTTTCTGTTTTTGTTTCAGATTCCAGCATCTGCAGTATTTTGCTTTTATTTTTATGTTTTAATGCTTTGTTAAAATCTATCTGGAATATTCAGGATTATACACGCAGTGTGTTAATTTTATGGCTGTTTATGAAAAGGTTTACATATAAAAGGTTGCAAGGTCATAAAATGAATTATTACTCTCAGAATTTCAAAACTCAAAGGATGTGCTGCTTTGGTGCATTGGCCATGCTAAATTCTCCCTCAATGTATCCGAACAGGCGCTGGAGTGTGGTTTCTAGGGGATTTTCACAGTAACTTCATTGCAGTGTTTATGTAAGCCTACTTGTGACACTAATAAATAAACTTGAAATTTTATAATAAGTTAAACCTTCACACGATTCATCTTTGATTCTGCCTGCAGATGACTGCAATAAAGGAACTGTTGCATTGAGACATCCCTTCTTTAAAGAGTATTCTGTTTTAAAAAACAATCCACTTTAGATGTGATTGACTTGAACTCTATAAAAGGGAGAGCCCTTCAATTCCAGGAACTGTATATATTTTCACACCAGCCAAGTCTTCCCAAAGCCTCTAACTAATCAATCCTGACCATTTGAGCTGAAATGAATGAAAAAAGTGAAAACGAGATGAAGATTTAACACGTTTATTTTCAACCAATTGATCTTTCTTAGATGGATGGAATATATAATTTATAGTGGTGGTTTGAAGAGAAATCCACTTACTATGTAGCTGATAAAATGGTATAGCTTGTGAATTATGTGGTCAGCATTACTTAGCTTTCTATTTTCCACAAGTTATCAGTTGCCAACCCTGTATACTTCACATCTCTGTAAATAGTTAACAGTAACCATAGGCTTCTGAGTACGCCACATATCGATAATTATATTTGCAAACAAGCTCCAGTGATTTCATGTTGCATTCCTGTCATTTACAAGATTATTAAATAACTTGTCTATAAATATATGTTTCAGTGTAAAGGTCCCATCTTATTCTCTTTACTGTTAATGAGTCAACACTATTAATAAAATGTCAGTATGAAGTGTTGCATTCACACGATAAAGATCAGGATATAATTGTTTGCTCTTTGTACATGAAAATTTATGTTGGACGATCACTTGTTACATATTCATTTTCAGTGAATTCTAAATAATAAGACTGACTCTCAGAGGTGGCGCAAGTGGGAAATCATTAGTCATGTATCTATGACTGCCTAACCTATACTTCATGCGTGCTACTTCAAACTGGGAGTACTTCATCATAAAATATCTCAATTACTCTTAAAGTGATCCTAATTATATAAGCTTAACAAAATCTGGTCCATACTAATTTAAAAAGTGGGGTGTATTTTGACAGCAAGTTGATTTTCTGCTCATCATGGGCATCATGAGGCTTTGGCAAATTTAAGCCTGTTCTGCGAACGTGAAGGAGGTTTTAAGTGGCTGCCCCCCACCCCGGCTGCTGGCTAACTGGTGGGTATGATCTTTAGGCGGGGGTGTGGCGAGGAGGAATTCAGAGGCAAGAGATGCCACAATTTTCCTTGTGCAGTTCAGAGGAATACGTCTACTCTTCCAATCTCCACAAAAGAAAGCTTTGGACTTAACAGATTTTTGCCCAGTCAAAAAGCATTGGTCATTTCTCCACTCAGACCCTGAGCTCTTGCTTTAGCTGGCACCCTCATCAAAAGCCTCCAGGCTCACATCATGGCCAGTTGAAAATGACCTAGAGATCTGAGTGAAATGTACCTCACTTGTTAACTGGACATCTGTCAGGTTGACAGGGTTAAAATGAACCCCTGTTACACACCTTGGCCTTTTAAAAAATAAAGTGGAAAAACTACATTAAGTAATGGTTTTACTACCCACTTTGTTACAACTGAGCAAGAAATGATGCTGGCATTAACATTGCTTCGTAGAATATTTGTAATATATTGGATATTGACAATAATTGCATATATATGCATTCATCAATCCTAACATTACAGTAAAATTTCAACATCACTAATGGACACAATAGGGAGCTAAGGATGAGGTCCTGTCGCTAACTCTCACCATAAGCGATGAATCTATTCATGACATGCAGTAACAAAATGGATACCTGATGCTTGCAATGCAAATTCTGTGTGAAATCAGTACATTACACCTTATCAATGTGCTAATGTAGAATCGTCGACTTTGCAGATGTTTTTTCAAAGGAACAATTCAGATGAAAGGTTGAGCATCATCTGTAGAATTATGATTAAAGTAATGTTTCTGTGTTCTTTGCTGTTTTGGTTTTGTAATATTTGAAGTTTAACACTGAGGCAAGGAAAGTGGTTAGAAGGAAAACGTGTTGGGCCTGACAGTGTGGTGACGATGGTGGGAGGATGTAAATGAACACGCAAGTCAAATCTAAATCATTTGTGTTGTTGACTGAATCAACATTCTCACGCTTGAGCTCAGTTATTCATACATGTCATTTCTCCAATTCTGTCACCAGTGCTCACTGTGAAACTGAAAGGGTAAGTTTTGCAACTGTTGGATTTTTAGATCAGATATTGAGGCACTTTTTCCAAGCTTCCAAGTAAGAAGAATTCATCGGGGCTGATATTCAGCATGGGAAAAAAAATGGAGGGTGGGGGGTGAAATGGGCTGACTAATGCACATTTCAGCCTCAGCATTGGAGTCTGGGTCCTACGCATGTCACAGGATCCCAATTTGATTTAATGTTGCTTTTGGGCCACTAATCATAGGGTCACACAGTGTAGAAGAGGTCCTCTGGCCCATCAGGTCTGCACCGGCACATTAGAAACACCTGAACTCCCACCTAATCCCATCTGCCAGCACTTGGCCCATAGCAATGAATGTTATGATGTGCCAAGTGTTCATCCAGATACTTTTTAAAGTTTGTGAGGCAACCCGCCTCTACCACCCTTCCAGGCAGCGCATTCCAGACCGTCACCACCGTCTGGCTATAAAAGGTTTTCCTCACATCCCCCATAAATCTCCTGCCCCTCATCTTGAACCTATGTCCCCTCATGACTGACCTTTCAACTAAGGGGAACAGCTGTTCCTTATCCACTCTGTCCATATCCCTCAATCTTGTATACCTTGATCAGGTCGCCCCTCAGTCTTGTCTGCTCCAATGAAAACAATCTAAGTCTATCCAGCCTCTCTTCATAACTTAAATGTTCCATCCCAGGCAGCATCCTGGTGAATCTCTTCTGCACCATCTCCAGTGTAATCATATCCTTCCTATAATGTGGCAACCAGAACTGCACACAATACTCTAGCTGTGGCCTCACCAAAGTTCTGTACAACTTTTAGCCAATACTAGGATATTACATCCATTTGGAAGGAGTTTATAGCATACATGATTTCATGAACAGGAGAAGGCTTGTTAGGCCATCCTTTTCATTTATTTATTCCTTTTCATTTGTGGGACAATGGCATCACTGGCTGGGTCAGCATTTATTGCCCATCACTAGTTGCCCTCGAATTGAGTGACTTGCTAGGCCATTTCAAGAGGACAGCTGAGAGTCAACCACACTGCTGTGGCTCTGGAGTTACATGTAGACCAGACATGGTCAGGATGACAGATTTCCTTCCCTAAAGGACATTAGTGAACCAGATGGGTTTTTCTGACAATCCACAATGGTTTCATAGTCATCAGAAGATTCTTAATTTCAGATTTTCTTTACTGAATTCAAATTCCACCATCTGCCATGGCGGGATTCGAACCCGGGTCCCCAGAACATTAGTTGAGTTTCCTAGATTAATAGTCTAGCGATAATACCACTAGACCATCGCCTCCCCCATTTGATCTCAACACCATTCTCAAAATATTCCTCAATTCCTTCCCTTTTCAGAAAGACACCTCTTTGCATCTTTAATCTATTTTTAACATTTGTTTCATGAATCCTTTTCTGGCAATTCATGTAAAAAACTGGTGTATTGAAGTTTACACAAGAAAGTTCTGACTGACGCTCCTTTTTATGCTCAACTCTTGTGTCTATGGTATTTTCCTAAAACAAACTAATCAACATCATTAATTTCTAATCATAACCATGTACATTTTAAAAGCTTTCTGCTGTATCTACTTAACCACATTGGTTTTGCAGTGGTTTCGCCACAGCTCAGTTGAATTGTGATTGTAGAGTTACCAACAATTACTTTAATAGTTCCAAGAAATGTTAATTATACTATTGTGGTGAACCATCGTTGGTTCACCACTGGGGTTGTTATTGTGTTACTGTTGGGCTAGGGTGTTGTTGTTATGGGGGTTGTACTATGTTGTTGGGATAGGGTGTTTACCTGTCCTAAGTGTTATCATGGCACACTCCAGTGGGGTCCCGCCTCCGGTGGCAGGGTATAAGACCCCCTGCTCCGGCAGGACCCCTTCAGTCTGAATGGGTGAATTTGTGTTAGTAGTTTCATTGTTAATGTATTAAAGCCTTCAGTTCTAAAGCCTTGTTTCCGGGTGCTCATTGAGGTGCATCAATTTAATACATTAACTGAGAATATGGAACAGATCCTAAAACCGGATCGTCTGACACTGGACCCACGTGCGGTCGGTGCAGCTAACACGTTCGAACATTGGTGGAAGTGCTTCGAGGACTACCTGGCAGCCTCGGTAGCTATCACTACAGACAGTGATAGACTCCAGGTCCTCCACGCAAGGGTAAGCGACACGATTTACCTAGCCATTCGTGCAGCTTCCACTTACCAGGGTGCCGTCGAGCTCCTAAAGAATAGGTACATTACGCCACCCAACGAGATTCACGCTCGTTATCTCCTCGCTACACGACGTCGGCAGTCGGGCGAGACCATAGAAGACTACGCCAATGAACTCCTGCAGCTTGCCAGGGGTTGTGACTGTAAGGATGTCTCCGCCGAGCAGTACATGCAAGACCTCGCCCGAGACCCGTTCGTAGCAGGGGTAGGGTCCTCGTACATCAGACTTAAATTATTAGAAAAGGGGAAACTCAACTTGACCCAGGCAATGGGGATGGCCGTGAGGTTGGAGGCGGCGTCGAAGAGCTTGGCGCTGTACCCCGAGGACCACGTGCAGTCAACGTGGTTGGAGCAAGCTCTGCTCCCTCCTCGCCCCGCGAACCCGCGCTCCCAGATCGATTCGACGACGGCGGCAGCTCCAGGTGGCCAGCGATGCTATTTTTGCGGTGGGGCCAAGCATCCACGGCAACAGTGTCCGGCAAGAACGGCAATCTGCAGCCAGTGCGGTAAAAAAGGCCACTACGGCAAAGTCTGCAGGTCCAAACCTAAAAACGGCAGTGCAGCTTGTAACCCTCCAGAACGGAGACCATCTCTTTCGGCGCTGCAGTACCCACGAGGTCCGACCACGTGCGATCTCAGGACGGCGCCATCGTGGCAGACAGAGGAGGAGGAAGACCACCAGGAGTCGCTGCGCTTGGAGCCCTCGGCCACATGCGATTCATGGGGGCGGCCATCATGGTCCACGACGACTAGGAGCGACCAGCAGGGGTCCTCAGCATCCACATCGGCAGCATGCAGCAGCGACCAGCAGGGGTCCTCAGCATCCACATCGGCAGCATGCAGCAGCGACCAGCAGGGGTCCTCAGCATCCACTTCGGCAGCATGCAGCAGCGACCAGCAGGGGTCCTCAGCATCCACATCGGCAGCATGCAGTGACGCCCAGGGGCCAACGGTGGCGTCGATCTCTCTGGATCAAACCAGGCATTACAGACTGGAACATTCCATGATGGAGGTAAAGGTTAGTGGCAGAACTGTGAATTGTCTGTTTGACAGTGGGAGCACCGAAAGTTTCATACACCCTGAAACTGCTAAAAGGTGTGGACTCCGGGTTCTCCCTGCCAAACAGACAATTTCCATGGCATCACAGTCCCGGTCTGTACCGATCCAAGGACGATGTATGGTAACTCTTGAGGTACAGGGCACAGTTTACGAGCAATACAGGCTCCTTGTGCTACCTCACCTTTGCGCGCCAATTCTCCTCGGACTAAACTTTATGGCCCACATGAGGAGTGTGATCCTACAGTACGGTGGGCCACTCCCTTCACTGGCAGTAGGGAACCAGCCGCAGCCTCCAAATTGCCCAAAGCGCCCCGCGTGCAATCTATCCACCCTGAAGATCACGACACCATCCCTTTTTAAAAATCTGGTACCTGGCTGCAAGCCCATCGCTACTAAAAGTAGGCGTTACAGCGCTGAGGACCGGATCTTTATTAGATCTGAGGTTCAGCGGCTCCTCAAGGAAGGGATCATACAGGCCAGTGCTAGTCCGTGGAGAGCGCAGGTCGTGGTAGTCAAAAGCGGGAACAAACCTCGGATGGTCATCGACTATAGTCAGACCATTAATAGATACACGCAGCTGGATGCGTATCCTCTCCCGCGCATTTCTGATATGGTCAATCAGATTGCGCAGTACCGAGTGTTTTCTACCATAGACCTTAAGTCCGCCTACCATCAACTCCCCATCCGCCCAGAGGACCGACAATATACGGCTTTTGAGGCGGATGGTCGTCTATACCAATTCCTCAGGGTTCCATTTGGTGTCACCAATGGGGTCTCGGTCTTCCAGCGTGCTATGGACCGAATGGTGGACCAGAACGGGTTGCGGGCTACCTTCCCGTACCTGGATAACGTCACCATCTGCGGCCATGACCAGCAGGACCACGACACGAATCTCCAACACTTTCTACGCACTGCATCTCGCCTGAATCTGACCTATAACAGGGAGAAGTGCGTATTCCGTACGCATAGGTTAGCCATCCTTGGATACGTGGTGGAAAACGGGGTCATTGGCCCTGATCCAGACCGTATGCGCCCACTCACTGAACTTCCCTTGCCCGCTAGCACGAAAGCACTGAGGAGATGCCTCGGGTTCTTTTCGTATTATGCACAGTGGGTCCCCAACTACGCGGACAAAGCTCGTCCGCTCATTAAGTCCACGACCTTCCCACTTACGCCGGAGGCCCAATTGGCCTTCAAGGTTTTGAAAAGCGACATCTCGAAAGCCACGATGCACGCGGTGGATGAATCCATCCCTTTCCAGGTGGAGAGTGATGCATCGGACTTCGCCCTAGCCGCCACACTAAACCAGGCAGGCAGGCCCGTCGCGTTTTTTTCCCGCACCCTTCAAGGCCCAGCGATTCGGCACTCAGCGGTGGAAAAGGAGGCTCAGGCCATTGTGGAGGCAGTCAGACACTGGCGCCATTACCTGGCAGGTAAGCGGTTCACCCTGATCACGGATCAACGATCCGTGGCGTTTATGTTCAGTAACACGCAGAGGGGCAAGATCAAGAACGATAAGATCTTGCGGTGGAGAATTGAGCTCTCCACCTATAATTACGATATTATGTATCGTCCAGGGAAGCTCAATGAGCCCTCGGATGCCCTCTCGCGCGGAACATGCGCCATCATGCAGGAGGACCGCTTGAAGGCTCTCCACAATGATCTGTGTCATCCTGGAGTCACCAGACTCTACCACTTCATAAAAGCCCGCAACCTACCCTACTCGGTGGAGGAGGTCAGGTCAGTTACTAGAAGTTGTCGGATTTGCGCAGAATGCAAACCACACTTTTATCGACCAGACCGGGCACATTTGGTCAAGGCCACTCGCCCTTTTGAGAGGCTGAGTGTAGATTTTAAGGGCCCCCTTCCCTCAACGGATCGGAATGTCTATTTTCTTAACATAATAGACGAATTTTCCCGGTTTCCGTTTGTTTTCCCCTGTGCGGACACGTCGACTGCCACCGTCATCAAGGCATTCAGTGAGCTTTTTACCCTGTTCGGGTACCCCTGCTATATTCATAGCGACAGGGGCTCGTCGTTCATGAGCAACGACTTGAGGCAATTCCTGCTCTCATTCGGGATTGCCTCTAGTAGAACCACGAGCTACAACCCTAGGGGTAACGGACAGGTGGAAAGGGAGAATGCTACAGTCTGGAAGGCTGTCCTACTGGCACTGAAATCCAAGGGCCTTCCAGTCTCCCGGTGGCAGGAGGTCCTTCCAACTGCGCTCCATTCTATCCACTCCCTCCTGTGTACGGCAACCAATGCTACTCCCCACGAGAGGATGTTCTCATTCCCTCGGAAGTCGTCCTCGGGGACCTCATTGCCAGCCTGGTTGACGTACCCAGGACCCGTCCTTCTGCGGCGCCATGTGAGGGCTCGCAAGTCCGACCCCTTGGTCGAACCGGTCCAACTCCTCCACGCCAACCCTCAGTATGCCTATGTGGCATATCCTGACGGGCGAGAGGACACTGTCTCCATTAGAGACCTGGCGCCCGCAGGGGACGTAGCAACTCCTGTCGCTCCTATTCCCCCAGTCACAGATCCACTACTCCTCATTACTTCCCCAGACGTGGCGCGGTCAGCACCGGGACCAGTGCATAACACTTTTACTCCCAGGTACAGCTTGCCTGAGACTCGGAGATCGGCGCCACCATCATCACCACCACCACCACCACCAAACGTTCCAGGATCCCCTACACCATCGCCTCATCAGGGCCGGCCGGCCCGGGAGTCTTTGAGGGGACAGCCAGATGTTGTTTTGAGAGAGCCACCGCAAGCACCTGCTCCGGTTTCGCAACCGGTGTTGAGAAGATCGCAGCGTCGGTGTGGTCCTCCAGACCGTCTGGACTTGTGAATCCTGTTATTTTTTTTGTCATTGTCTGTTTTCATCCACCCCGCCACCTTTGGTTCCTAAAGGAGGGGTGAATGTGGTGAACCATCGTTGGTTCACCACTGGGGTTGTTATTGTGTTACTGTTGGGCTAGGGTGTTGTTGTTATGGGGGTTGTACTATGTTGTTGGGATAGGGTGTTTACCTGTCCTAAGTGTTATCATGGCACACTCCAGTGGGGTCCCGCCTCCGGTGGCAGGGTATAAGACCCCCTGCTCCGGCAGGACCCCTTCAGTCTGAACGGGTGAATTTGTGTTAGTAGTTTCATTGTTAATGTATTAAAGCCTTCAGTTCTAAAGCCTTGTTTCCGGGTGCTCATTGAGGTGCATCAACTATTAACATTAATGGAAAAGCAAAATGATTTTGCAGTCCCCTGACACTTGCGCATTAATTGCCCCACATTTTTGTGCCAATGCTCTTTTCATATTTTAACCATTGGAAATATTATTTTAATTGGATCTAGAAGAGCCTTGATTATATTGGTTGTCTGAGAGTCATTAAGTAACTCCCTGTAGAAATCATCCAATAATAGTAGTTGGGGGTATCTAAAGAAGGGAAAAGCTGACATTACCTTTTACTTACAACAATCTCCCAAAAACTGTGTAAAATTATTCCTGCTCTTTCCTGCATTCTGGAGTGTTAAGCCGAAAGCAGCATTAGATCTAAATCATTTCATGTTGGAATAAGCTGCTGAAGGACAAAGACTTTCTCCAATCTAAGCTGCATTGAGATCCTGATCTATTTTGCAGTGTTCTATTGAAGCACTATTTGCATGAAGGAAATAAGACATAGACATAGAATCCTACAGTGCAGAAGGAAGCCATTTGGCCTATCGAGTCTGCACCGACCACAATCCTACCCAGGCCCCATCCCCACAACCCCATGTGTCCACTCTAGCTAATCCCTCTGATACTAAGGGACAATTTAGCGTGGCTAATCCACCTAACCTGCACATCTTTAGACTGTGGGAGGAAACCGGAGCATGCGGAGGAAACCCATGCAGACACGAGGCGAATGTGCAAACTCCACACAGACAGTGACCCAAGCCGGGAATCAAACCCGGGTCCCTGGTGCTGTGAGGCAGCAGTGCTAACCACTGTACCACCGTGCCTAAGGGCACAGGAATACAGCTATTGAACAGTAAGAGGGCAGGAGGCAGCGTATACTACCAGAATTTGGTCAGATCAATATAGAAAGTGTGGATAGATGTGGTTATAGATGAGGGCAATGATCCAAAAAAAAAGAATAGGATGCATTAATGGAAAAAAAGCAAGAAGTGTGATGTGGCAGAGAAGGAGACTGAGACATGACGGTGAATGGGGTATGGTGATGTTTGGATGCGGCAGGCGAGGGAAGGTTTGAAAGTCAGAAGTTTATTTATTAGTCACAAGTAGGCTTACATTTACTGCATTGAAGTTACTGTGAAAATACCCTCGTCGCCACACTCTGGTGCCTGTTCGGGTAGAGAGAGAGAATTTAGCATGGCCAGCGTGCCTAACCAGCACGTCCCTCAGACTGTGGGAGGAAACCGGAGCACCCAGAGGAAACCCGCGCAGACATGGGGAGAACGTGCAGACTCCACATAGACAGTGATCCAAGCCGGAAATCAAACTTGGGTCCCTGATGCTGTGAGGCAGCAGTGATAACCACTGTGCCACCCTGTGTGTTTATGTATCTATGTGTTTGAACATAGACTCATTCATGCTTTTGGTGCGGAAGCCTTGCACAAGACGGGTGGGTTTCACAGATACTTATGGAGGGCAAAGATCTTGTGGCCAGGCCTGAAGGAACCAGAGAGCTGACTGAAAAGCAATCATAAGTCTCCGGACTGGAGCAAAGCGGTCTGGTTGAGAGACCACTTACAGTGAGAGATTAAAGGCAGTCCTGGGCTCTGTGGGCCGTGCTACAGGGCTATGCATGGCACAGACATCATTCCCTGTCCAGGGAGGGGCAAGGCCTAAGTGTTCAATGGGGATCAGACACAGTTCAATATACAGGACATTGTCATAGTCTCACACTTCGTGTGATGGGGCTGTCTGCCTCAGTACCAGGCTGCAGATGGGATGGTCAATGTCAGGGGAGGCATCTGCAGCCTATAGATGGCAAAAACATAATAAATGGGGAGGGTGGGTGTACTCTTGGGGGTGGGGGGGGGCGGGGTGGGGCAGCAGGAAGAGGAAGGGGAGTCACCTCTGTATGCCACCGTGCACACAGCCCCAAGATGGGGAGGACTGAGATCCACATGAGGCATGGGAACAGTTGTAGACTCATGGGGGAGGGCAGGAATGTCCCAAACAGTGACAGTGGGATCCAGAATTATTGGGGCAGGCTGGAGAATTACCAGAGAGAGGTGTACTTGCACACTCTGTGGGGTTCTAGAAGGTCAGGGAGGAGGGATATCCAAATTCGGATATGCAGCTTGTCTTGAAGTAAAAATGCAGCAACACCATCTTGAAACCCTGAAGTTAAGACGCAATTTAAAATAGAAACTGGAAAAGAATCTGCAAGGAAAGGGCAATGTGGGAGGAATCCATAGCTGGACTCAGGCACCCTAACAGGGGACACCCTCACTCTGCTTCAAATTACATGGAAATGGCGTCTGAGCTGATAGAACTCAGGAAGAGTTTATTGAGAAGGTGCAATTGGAGCCATTGACATTTGGAGCTCTTTAACATTGAGACTGCAGGAGTCATTGGGTTCACAATGAAGTTGATCAATTTGAGTGTAAACAGACAGCAATGTGAGCTGCTGGATATCTGCAGAATGATCAAAGCCTCTGAGGTGTTTTCTCCAAATGACATTGGATGTCCTTTGGCCGGTTAGCCAGTCATTCCAAAAATGCAGGTTAGGCATAATCAGTAACTGGAGCAGACACAGGGGAACACCTTTGGTAAGGTTGTACATAAGCTGAATGCTCTGAAGTCTCTTCCACCGTCTCTGGGATTAAGATGTCAAGTGGCTGGGGTGGCATCTTGATCGCCTGGTATCTGTGCCTCAGCTGGAATGCTCGATCAGGGAAAGGCGAGTAGTGCAGTCCAGTTTTAGGGCATGACAGTGGCTTTCTGGTAGCAATTGGGAAAATATTGTTGCCCATCATTCATCGATCAGTTGCATCTATCTGTCACAGGAAGGAGGAAAGAATAAAAAAGCCGGCATTCAATGTACCTTCTTGATGACTGTCTCCCAACTGAGGAGAGCTTTAGGATGTCAGCCGGCTCTCCTCCAGTCTGGGATCACTCCCCCTTGCTGTAGGCAAGCTTGGTCTGCAAGAAGAAAAATGGATGTAACGTGATGAGAAGAGATGGAACAGAGGTTGGGAAGCGTGCATGCCAACTGTGAGTGCTGAGCCACCCCAGAAAGGGCTGAAGATGTTGTTTGTTCGGGATGATAGATGAGATGCTGGAGAATAGGCTTTCAATGCGGTTGTTACGCCCCACTATGTGACGCTTTGACTGCACAATGGCATGATGAGAGTGCAAGTTTAGAGTGAGCTGAAGGTTGACTTAGCCTGGCAGTGCAGGCAAGATCATTCATCCTCTTCCTGCATTGGATGGCGTTTCTCTGGTGGTTGCCCATGGAATTAATCTCCTTCGTGACCGCCTCCCAGGCCGGTGAGGTTGATGGACCTCATGGATCCATTCTTTGGAAAAATTCCTCCCAGTGCTGGCAGGCATCTCTAACTAAAGCCTCTAGGAAGACATAGCTAAAACTTGTTGCAGCCATTTTGTTCCTTGGTCCCATCTCCAGGAGCCCTGATCACACAGCTGGGCTCCAGAGTCATGTGTGTGTTTGGGTGGCTTTTAAATATGGTATCCGAAATTTTGACCCCATGAGCTGACGGTGGGTGGACAAATCGGCTCGCCTATGCATAATTAATGATTCAAAAAGTATCTGAAATAGAGAGGGCGAAATCTTACTAAAGAATGGCAGAGGGTTGGTTCCGGTGTGAAAAATGGAGTGATTCCTGCCTACGACGCTGGTGTGTTTTCAGGTCAAATCTTATGCCTCATTAGCAATAATTTTTATGCCCACAAGTTTCACACCACTCCTGCAGCGTGTTCCTTCTGATACACCCGCCCTTCAGTGACTTAACTGCTGCAAGCACTGGGGAGCTCCATATAAATGGCTCCCCAGCACTTGTTCCATGATGACTGCAGGGGATGACAGCTAAGAAGGCAGCACAGCGCTTTTTGGAAGGGGCCCACACCAGGATGCTGGATGGAGTGGACAGAGGCAGGATGCCCTCCAACCCTTGCTCCAGGAGACGGCATTCCAGCAGGGTTACCACCCCTGCCTGGGATACAGCAGCAGCCCTGGTCAGTGCAAGTGCACTCCAGAAGAGGATGGGGAAACAATGTTGGAAGAAGACAAGTTATCTTCATCATTCAGGCAGGGTAAGTGAGCCACCCCCCAGTCTCCCACTGGACACCCTCACACACCCCTCGCACCTCCAACCCTTCCTCTCACTCAGCCACCTTGGCCTTTGCCAAACCAGGTATCAGGTTCCCCCTCCCTACCACAAACACCGTGTTCCCCAGTAGGTGCTCTGCTCCTCACACTCCAGCTCCCACGCAAGCCCCATGCCTGCCACACCTCATCATCTTAAATGTCAACACGCCCACCTACACTCTCCCTCTCTGTGTCATTGCAGGACAAACTAAAGCACAACAGGTGTGAACGAGCGCAGCCAGCTGGAGCCAGGCCCAAGGTGTTCACAAGATTGAGGAGCGAGCCCTCGAACTGGCCGTTACTGAAGTGAGGGCAGCAGAAAAAACGTGAGATTCCTCAACACATCTGCAGTCATTCCTCAAGTGAGTGATCAATGTTTCCTCCATATCCCCTGTTATGCACTGATGCAATCTCCCTTCTCTTGCAGGCTGACTAGCAGAACAGGCCAGACCATCCTCGCGCCCCCTGGACCCACTGAACTCCAGCAGGTCAGAGGATGACTTCTCCAACCCCACTGTTTAAGAGGCATCATATCTGTCACACACATCTGGCACCAGCGCAGATACTCACACCTCAGTGGGATGGGTCAAGGAAGGGATGCCTCCTTTATGGAACCCATGTTTCAATCGGAGGCCACCCTTAATCTCCACACACCCGTATTCCTCCCCCCCCGCCCCACTCCCTGCCCTGGTCACCTAGACCCCAGATCCCCTTTGTCACCTTCACTGGGGCAAATGATAAACCCATCATTGCATCCAGTCGCATTGTTGGGGACTAGATTTAGTCCCAGCTGTAGCCAATGGCTGGCTATCTCGCCTTACACCCCTTCTGGGGCATATCCTGGGGGAACATGGTGTTTGTGGGAGGGAGGGGGCTAACTGGGGCGGCATGGTGGCACAGTGGTTAGCATTGCTGCCTCACAGTGCCAGGGACCTGGGTTCAATTCCCGGCTTGGGTCACTGTCAGTGTGGAGTTTGCACGTTCTGCCCGTGTCTGCATGGGTTTCCTCCAGGTGCTCCGGTTTCCTCCCACATTCTGAAAGACGCGCTGGTTAGATGCATTGACCTGAACAGGGGCCGAAGGTGTGGCGACTCAGGGAATTTCACAGTAACTTCATTGCAGTATTAATGCAAGCCTTACTTGTGACTAATAAATAAACTCTACTTAAGGTAATTAATGCCCCAATTGATTGCAGGGCCTCAGGATCAGGCAGAAAATAAACACACTCCTGTTTCCACCCAGGTACCTGCCCGTTGGATGTAAACTCCCACTCTTACTAATTATCAACCAGAATTCAACAATGAAACGGGTGGTATTTACTAACATCCCTGAGATTTGAGCTAAGGGAGGAAAATACGGCAAAGGAAAATGACTGCCATGACATATTAGCCTTTGCTGCCCTGGGCTAGGTATGGAGTAAAATAATGCTTATCAGTTCGAATAATGGATTCATTTACAAAAATTCGGAGTTGAGATAAAGATGGTTTCGGGCGGTTCAGAATAATCAAACCCCAGATGTGACAGGCAGACTTTTCACAGCAGAACTCTCCTCACTGCACAGTTGCAGCCATGACTGAACCGAGATGCAATACTGGATTAAATGGAAGGCGATCAGAGTGGTACAAAGTCTCCACTGCAACCTGGAACTGCATTAGTTACTTTATATAAACACAGATCAGTCCGCTCTTCCTTTTACACCGAAACTCATTTCCACTTTCTTCCAAGCTAATCCCATTTTCCTTTATTCTCACCATTTCATATCCGTCAATTTAATATTCCGTGACCTTTTTGCATGGTGCAACTCATTTATCTTTCATCATTATTTGTGACAAAGAATTTCACATTCTTTAGCTATCCAAGTTTTTTTGACTTGCCAATGGAAATAATCTGCTCATGTTTTCCTTGTCTTTTCTGTATTAATTTGAGTATTTATATCAAATTTATCTCCTCCCCCCCCAAAAACATTCTCAATTCCACAGGCTTCTGGTGCCCTCTGATACATTGCCCAAGTGTTTTTTCCTCATGTGTGAATCTTGATAGTGCCAGCATCTTATTCCACCATATGGGATCACAGTAGAGCCTGATTCGTGCTCACCCAGTTCTAAGTATACACTCACTTGGGAGGTGTTGTTGAATCGTGCTCAGGAGCCCCGGCCAATTCCCCCCGCCCCCACCATCCACTTTTCGAACTGCAGACCAAAGAGTGCTGTGGTAACAAGTATACATACTGCCAGGTCAGATCATATCCGATAATTAACATACTTTCTTGCATTCCTATAAGATTTGAAAACATTATTTACCTTTGTTTTGTAATTATGTTAGCCTCTAAAATTTAGATATATTACTGTTGGTCTTCTGGTTTAAGGCATCAAATAGATTGTAAATAGCAGTAGCTCCAGCTGATCCATGCAGCACTCCACGGTGGCACAGTGGTTGGCACTGCTGCCTCACAGCACTAGGGACCCGGGTTCAACTCCGGCCTTGGGTGACTGTATGTGTGCATGTTCTCCCCGTGTCTGCGTGGGTTTCCTTTGAGTACTCCGGTTTCCTCCTACAGCCCAAAGATGTGCAGGCTAAGTGGATTGGTGATGATAAATTGCCCCTTAGTGTCCCAAGATGTGTAGGTTAGATGGGATTAGCCATGGTAAATGTAAAAAAGGGTTATGGGGATGGTGGGATGGGGTGGGGTGCTGAATAAGATACTGTTAGAGAGTTGGTGCAGACTTGACGGGCCAAATGGCCTCCTTCTGCATTGCAGGGATTATATGATTCTTGTGAAATGTAACCAAACCTTGTCAATTCTTTTCTTAAATGACTATTTTCAATTCTCTACCGCCAGAATTCTATGGGTCCATTCACTTACAAGTGGTTGATTTCTACTCCAGCTTGAATTATGGTGGCACAGCGGTTAGATGCTGCCTCACAGCGCCAGGAATCTGGGTTCGATTCCTGGCGTGGGTCACTGTCTGTGAGGAGTCTCCCTGTGTCTGCGTGGGATTCCTCCCACAGTCCGAAAGACACGCCGGTTAGGTGCATTGGCCATGTCAAATTCTCCCTCAGTGTAACTGAACAGGCGCTGGAGTGTAGCGTCTATGTGTGGCTGTTCACAGTAACTTCATTGTAGTGTTAATGCAAGCCTACTTGTGACACCAATAAATAAACTTTACTTCCTATTGGATGGCTTCACTGATCACAGTGAACTGAGCAGCAATTAATATGCGATATTAGTATTTGAACAATAAAGGAGAAGGGATAACAACCTGTTACCCACCAAAAATGCCTTCATGTCACAAGGTAAGTAACGTGGAAGACACTAATTAATTTACATAGAGAGATTGACAAAAAAAATTCTGAAACCAAATAAAAACAGCAGTTTTCTATTTCACCTGAAAAATAAGGATTTTTTTTTGTATTATTAATCCATGAAGACCACTGTAAAGTTCTCTTCAGAGGGGTTTATTTATTTTTTGAACTTGATAAAACCGCTGGAAAGCTTTTGCACTTGTCTCCACTCCCCTCGCTGTCTGCGATTGTTATAAAAAGAGATCATAATCAACACATTCAGGATGCTGCAATTGCTGTACTGCACCAGGTGCTTCCTGTGAGTGCTAAATTAATCACAGCAGTGCACTTTATTACAACATTGAATTCGGAACAAACCGTGTTGCACAGAACCACTTAATGTAAACAGCTGATTGTTCTATATGGCGATGCATGAGGATGTGGAAGATGTATTAATTCAAAACAGAGCTAAAAATAACTTCTTATCCTTCAGTGCATGGAATTCTTTTTAGGCAGTGAGAATCTTTCTTTTTTTTTAAAATTAGGTTTGGGAAAAAATAAAGATAGCATTGAGTAAAATGACGCAATTTCTCCCCAAAGAGAAGGGGAAATTAATGCAACAAGTCATTCAGGACATTTTTGCACAAATGACTTATTGCCAATTGGCATAAGTCTGAAAACAAGACACCTGCCTTTAGGTTTTGCCAGAAGTACAGTTTTGCAGACCTGAAGGTAGAAGAGAAAATGTAAAATAAACTTACCAAAATAATTCGCAAAACTCAAGTGATCATGTTAGAACAAGAACTAGGAGTAGGCCATCTGGCCCCCCGAACCTGCTCTGTCATCAATAAGATCATGGCTGATGTTTTTGTGGACTCAGCTCCACTTACCCGCCCGCTCACCATAACCTTTAATGCCTTTACTGTTCAAAAATCTACCTATCTTTGCCTTAAAAACATTCAATGAGGTAGCCTTAACTGCTTCACTGGGCAGGGAATTCCACAAATCCACAACCGTCTGGGTGAAGAAATTCCTCCTCAACTCCGTCCTAAGTCTGCTCACCTTTATTTTGAGACTATGCCCCCTAGTTCTGGTTTCACTTCGCTGCTTCTATCTTATCTATTCCCTTCATAATTTTATATGTTTCTTTAAGATCTCCCCTCATTCTTCGGAATTCCAATAAATATAGTCCCAGTCTACTCAGTCTCTCCTCATAAGCCAACCCTCTCAACTCCAGAATCAACCTCGTGAATTTCTTCTGCACCCCCTTCAGTGCCAGTATATCCTCTCTCAAGTAAGGAGACCAAAACTGTACACAGTACTCCAGGTGTGGCCTCATCAGCACCTTATACAGCTGCAACATAACCTCCATTTTTAAACTCCATCCCTCTAGCAATGAAGGACAAAATTCCATTTGCCTTCTTAATTACCTGCTGCACTTGCAAACCAATGTTTTGCGACTCATGCACAAGGACACCCAGGTCCCTCTGCACAGCAGCATGTTGCAATTCTTTATCATTTAAATAACAGTCCATTTTGATATTACTCCTATTAAAATAGATGACCTCACATTTACCAACATTATACTCCATCTGCCAGACCCTTGCCCACTCACTTAAACTATCTATATCTCTCTGCAGACTTTCAGTGTCCTCTGTGCAATTTGCCCTACCACTCATCTTAGTGTCATCTGCGAACTTTGACACACTACATTTGGTCCCCAGCTCCAAATCATCTATGTAGTCATGATAAATTTACACATGTTCACTAAAACTAAAGAGATAATATAAGAATAGTACTATTTAATGCCAATGCTATAACCACCTGTTGTAAACTAAAACAAATATATTGCTCTCTAGTTAGTAAATTTTTAGTAGTTTAAGCTTATCACTTTAAGCAATATTACTTCTGCAGTTAAATACTTTCTGTTGTTATGTCTGCAACCTCAGTCTCTAATGAGTGTACAATGAAAAATGAGAACTAATGTTAGACACTTCAATACTTAAATTTAACCCACTTAGACCCTCTTGTACTAATCATAAATGGATTCCTGCCTTCCTATCCCTCAGTTCTGGACTTCCATTTAATCTAGACTTGTACCTGTGTTTTATTTCTACTCTACAATATTTTCTTCTGTACTATGGAAACCCAGGATATCAGACACATCAAAATGACGTTAAGACTTTTATTTAACTGTAACACCAGAAAGTCCATCAAAGAGATTAATGTGAGTCCCTTGTGCCCCAACTTCATAGTTCAATGCAATCTATTATTCCTTGTGACAGACTCAGGGAGATCCTGTCAGAAGCTGTTCCCAAAGGCAGACATTGTTTATGAAAGACTGAGTTTACTGGGTTTCTAAAAGAATGTGTTATTACAGAACTGGAAGACCAACTTAGCTAACAGTGACAGACATCATACCTTGTGTTTCCTGAAATGCATTGACTGAAACATCAAAAGAAACTTTGCAATGCTCAGCTCCCAGTATGTTCGCTCAAGGTTTCTTGACATAAACGTCTACAGCATGGTACAAATCATTTTAACGATACCAGTACTAACATGCTGAACACAAAAAATGAAAAGCTTATTTTAAGCTTTGACAACGCGACCACCATGAAGATAAAAAAGAACTCTGTGAGGTAGAATACTCCAGATGAAGAACAATACCCATGTGGGCTGCAATCTCATCATGACAATCTGGCAATTGGTACTGGAATAAAATCTAATAATCTCTCTGGACATATTTCCTGTGGTTATCTACTAATATAGCTCACTGAGGAAGGAAACACACAGAGAATTTCAAGCATTTGGTTGAGTGGAAGCCAAAGGGATCTTTAGCACTGCACCATCTGTTGGTTGAGTCCGAGAATTTCTTAAGCAGTTGAAGCATATTATGTCCCACCTACAAGAAATAGTGCAAGGAAAAAATATTTAAAATTATGATTTTTCAAAAATGAGGTACTAAATATAAAGGCAGCTGGATCTCCCTTATCTAATTATTAGCTAGCTCTTGCCATATGGGATTACATAAGAGAAAGTGGGCACTGATAATATTTAGCAAGGTGATATTTGGCACATTTCCATGAAGGGATCATCATAGAATCCCTACAGTGCAGAAGGAGGCCATTCAGCCCATCGAGCCAACACTGACAACAGTCCCACACAGACCCACTTATTTACCCTGCTAATCCCCCTGACACTAGGGTCAATTTAGCATGGCCAATCAACCTAACCCGCACATCTTTGGACTGTGGAAGGAAACCGGAGCACCTGGAAGAAACCCACGCAGACACAGGGAGAATATGCAAACTCCACACAGACAGTCACCCACAGTTGTAATTGAACCTGGGTCCCTAGCGCTGCGAGGCAGCAGTGCTAACCACTGTGCCACCCTTTAGAGACACAGATACAATGAGGTTGCTTTTGAGACGCCATGTTATTTTAGCCAAAGGATGAAATCATGTGCTGAATCAGTACCAATAAGACTGGCCTGTTTGAAAGCCTAGATTTAGCACACAATGTTGGTCCTAATGGTTCAGTATCATAATCTGAACTGAATATGGAGGTGCTAAACCAGGAACTGAGAAACATTCAGGTTTAGTACTCATGTTAATTAGATGCAATTTTCATTAGCAGCACACGTGGGCTTCTCACACTCACATCTACTGAAGGTGTGGACTGCTCTGGCTGGATAAAGTGGTCCATTGCAGGACATCTAACTGGCAAAGAAGGCACACGGTTTCCAGATGCAGCACTGAAGGTGCTAGTGGAAGAGATGAGAGGAGGACTGTGTCCTGTACCCACAAAGGGTGAGGGCGGAAGGATGCCAGTTCACCCTCCTACCCTTACCTCTATCAGCAGCAGGTACTGCTCCACCAAGCCCCATGTCTTCCTCCCTTTTCTTGTCCAGACCAAGGGGTACAAGACGCACTCCCTTTCCCCGGCGACTCCCATAAGGTGTCCAATAAGATAGAGTAACCTAGCACTTTAGTCTTTTTAGGTGATGTCCTCAGAGAATTTCGAGAACAAATGTTGTTAGACTATTGTGGAAATCTTGGCAAAGTATCCCCAAGAGCCTCTCGATATATTCCCGAGATCCTGCGCAGAGTTCGAGCAGCAATGAACATGAATTGGTGAGCATCCCTTTAATCAGCATGTGAAATCAACTTCAGTGCAATGGTTATTTCCAAACAGCTGCTGGCTGTATAATGAGGGTGTTCCTCGATGTACTGACCACCAAATGTCACATTGCCTACTAGCGCCAATTAAAAAGGCTTTTTAACCAACAATCAGCTTTTTAATAAGCCTCTAGGCAATTGATCCAACTGCTAGTTTTAACTCCCAGAATTGCATTAAATGTGGACCTAACCTGCATTTCAGCTTAACATCCCATCTTGGCTACTTTGGGAGTTCTTTAGAACTTACGTTTTAGCAAAAATGGCTCCTGCTGTATTCTAATTTTGGCATTTAACAAGAATCTTTGGCATCATTATCACAGTTTTATAAGTTATCTCATGAGGCATTACAGAGATGCATGATAGGACCACACTTCATAACATATTCTGAACCTCTCCACTCATTAAGAATCTCTGAGCAAGATGGGTCTGAACATTATTTGCAATTGGATCCTGAGAACATTGATAAAGACCCAAGATCAGTTATCTTCTTGACTATTTTAAAAATTATTTTATGTGATATCGGTATCACTTGTTAGGCCAACATCTATTGCCCATCCCTAATTGCCCTTGAGAAGGTGGTGGTGAGCTGCCTTCTTGAACTGCTGCAGTCCATGTGGTGTATGTACACCCACAGTGCTGTTAGGAAGGGAGTTCCAAGAATTTTGACCCAGCAACAGTGAAGGAATGGTGATAAATTTCCAAGACAGGATGGTGTGCAACTTGGAGGGGAACTGGCAGGTGGTGTTCCCATGACCTTGTCCTTCTAGGTAGTTGAGGTCACAGGTTTGGAAAGTGCTGAGAAGGAGCTTTGGTGAGTTGCTGCAGTGCATCGTTCACATTGTACACAGTGCTGTCACTGTGCGTCAATAGTGGAGAGAGTGAATGCTGAAGGTGGTGGACTGGTTGCCAATCAAGCGGATGCTTAGTTCTTGATGGTGTCAAGCTTCTTGAGTATTATTGGAGCTGCACCCATCCAGGCGAGTGGATCGTATTCCATCACACTCCTGACTTATGCCTTGCATATGGTACACATTTTTTGGGGTGTCAGGAGGTGAGTTCTTGCCGCAGTATTCCCAGCCTCTGACCTGCTCTAATAGCCACAGTATTTATATGGTTGGTCCAGTTCAGTTTCTGGTCCATGGTAACTTCCAGGATGTTGATAGTGTGGGATTCAGTGAAGGTAATGCCATTGGATGTCATGTGGTGATGGTTATATTCTCTCTTGTTGGAGATGGTCATTGCCTAGTATTTGTGTGGTGCGAATGTTACTTGTCACTTATTAGCCCATTCCCAATGTGGTCCAGGTCTTGACAGATGAGGACTGCTTCAGCATCTGAAGAGTTGTGAATAGTAGTAAACATTGTGTTATCAATATATATATACTTCTGACCTTATGAGGAAAGGATGGTCATTGATGAAGTAACTGAAGATGGTTGGGTCGAGGACACTACCCTGGGAAACTGCTGCAATAATCCTGGAACTGAGGTGACTGATCTCCAACAAACACATCCACCTTTCTTTGTGCTTGGAATTACTCTAACCAGTGGACAGTTTCCCCCCTGATTCCTACTGACTTTTTCTAGGGATCCTTGGGACCACATTCAGTCAAATTCTACTTTGATGTCAAGGACAATCTTCCTCACTTTACCTCTTGAATTCAGTTTTTTTTTCAATGTTTGGATAAGGGTTATAATTAGGTCAGGAGCCGAGTGGTCCTGGCAGAACTCAAACTGAACATCAGATTGGGAGTAGACTGATTGAGTGACAATTGGCTGGGTTGGATTTGTCCAGCATTTTGTGGATAGGACAAACCTGGGCAATGTTCCACATTGTCAGGTAGATGCCAGTGTTGTAGCTGTACTGGAACAGCTTGGCTAGGGGTAAGACTGTCTCTGGAGCACAAATCTTCAATGCTATTGCTGAAATGTTGTCAGGGCCCATAGCCTTTGCAGTATTCAGCATCCACATTTATTTCTTGATATCATTTGAAGTGAATCAAATTTATCAATTTGGCACTTCCGATTGTACTGACATACTGGACTCCCAAATCATTGAGGAGGGGAATAATTTTTAGTTGTTTAAGTTATCCATCATCATTCATGACTGAATATGACAGGACTGCAGAGCTTTGAATAGATCTGTTTATTATGAAATTACTTAGCTCTGTCTATCTCATGCTGCATCCCCTGTTTGACACACAATTCATCCTGTGCTGTAGCTTCACCAGATTGACACTTCATTTTTTGGTTTACCTCGTGCTGCTCTTGGCATGCTCTTATACATTCTACATTGAACCAGAGTTGATCTCCCAGCCTGGTATACACTGATGGATATCCAGAGCGGTATGAAGAGAGGAAGCAAAAATATGCATCATGAGGAAATGAACAGTCTCAGTATAGTGATTCTAACAGACCCTTGCCCTTGCATCCTTTTGTATTGGTATATTCTTCCCAGGAACCTGTAGTCTCAATCTTTGCCATGTTTCTAGAGCACACCAATGTAACCCACCATGTGCTGGTAAAACTTACAACTTGTGTTGTTATTTAAGTGAAGCCATTTTCTCCCACATTACTTCACCAAGTACGGAGCAAGCCTTTTCCTTTATTGATAGCATTCCTGCCTCTGGGTCAGAGACCAGTAGTTTCAAACTCTCTTCCACTCCTGACAGGCACTGGGAATAGAATTTATCTTTAGTAGGCCACCCAGCGCTTGGACCCTCAGCTGCCAATCCTGCCTTTGGAAAAATAGCCTGAGGTTCAGGATATTGCTGTCAAACAATATGGGGATAGAAATCCTGCTCCAGAGCTCCAGCTCTGTATGCTGGGTTAACATCCAACAACATACTTGTGTCTAGTGGGTGCAGATGACATCCCTTTATGGCATTAATTGTGGGAGCACATAAAAACCCTCCAACTATATCGGGCAAATCACTCCATCAGCTGCTGTAATGATAATGAGTGTATAAGTATGGTTACAGCCACTTTGACTATTCTACATCATTATCCAATGGGAACAGTTTACAGATAGAACATCAACAACCACATGTTTGTTAAAGAGATTGAAAAAGAATTGACTCACGAATGCACTTTATGTCTACCAGAAGCCGTGAATGTCAACGTTTGTTTCTAGTTATCTGTTGCTAGGTTAGTCAACATCTTAATTACTGTGTTTGGGGATGTTTTCAGACAATGATTTGTAGAGTTTTAAAAAATGCAGTGGTGGATGATACATTAAGATATTCTTTCAGGCAGGGATTAGATGTGTGAATAATCCAATATCAAATCCGTACAATCTTACCTACTTCTTAAATGGACTTAATTGCTGTGGACTCATCGAGTATTGTGATAATGTAGATTATGTAAATAGTTATAACCTTGGAACTGATAAGGCAGTCATGACAAAATAAAAAAGAGACAACATTGATGACTTTATTGTGCTTTTAAATACTGGTCGCATTATTGTGGCAGACAAAGTTATGTTGCAGTAAAAATCCTGGACGTGTGTTTTGCTGCATTATTCAATACTTGGTTTAAGCTCAAATTCTATGAAAGCAGTTTCTGCGAAATGCTTGGCGAATTGTAATTATCTTTAAACAAACACTTTCAAATCCCAGTTCTACTCTTTCCCCTAACTTTGCACTGTTGTCACCGTTTATGTTCTGTGAGTACCACATGTACAACAAAATACTATTTGTGCCAAAGTGACTGTTGCAGTTTGACCTAAGCAGGACTGTCCTTCGTGAAAAATGGTTCGCTTACTGAACAACTGATTCCTGGAAGAATTAATTGGAGAAGCCACTGCAATAGGTAATTTTGCAATCTTCATTGATTAATATTAGTGAATGGAAAATTATGGAGAATACATGCTTAAGTTCCTAATGTCCATTTTCAGAGGACAAATCTCATTACTAGCAGTGAATGCTTGTATATTAGCCCTTAGCAGTAAGCCATCCATCACCGAGGTTCAACGTCTGAACTTACTAGTCTTGCTACATTCTCTGGGAGTTTCTGGCCAGGTTCAAAAAGCACAAAAGCTATAAACTTTGAGAGACAAATTGCATATTACCAAGGATACAAAGTGAGATCAGGCACAAAATCTAGAAAGTGTTGACAATCACGAGGGAGTCAATGGCTACTGTTACAACCTCTCTAAAGACCTAAGAGATTTAAACTTCCACTCACTAGCCATAAAAATGACACAGCAAGATAACAGATTTTTAAAACCTTCACTGTAACGAATGACTTAAAAAGAAATCACAGCTGACTAAATATTTTTTTTGCAGGCAACATATATTTAAACTACAGAAATTAACATTCCACTGTTATTCATATAACACATCACATTTCCCACACAATTACAATACTTACTGTGACCAGTCCACAGTCCTAGCTTCCAATGGGTTCCCATATCTCTGTTTCACGGAGTGGCAACTTCAAGTCACCATTTCCTGGTGTCTTTTCTCAGTTTTCAGAGTTTCTTAAATCCAATGCTAGTAGTAAAGCCTGTTCTGAAGATTCTTCTTCTCCTGGTCATGTCAGGATGAATCTTTTAGTGTTCTTAGATTGACAGCAGGATGCATATCTTTGACTAGACACCATCTCCCGCCCGCATCTGACTATGGCAGCTTGCAAAGCCAAGTGTGTTCTCTGCTGAACACACAGGAACTCTGCTCTCTTTGTGATAATCACTGATATGTTGGGAAGCCTATAACCCGATCTCAAAAATAGATCCTCCTAACCTTTTCCCCAAGGCATGTGAAATACATTAACCTTGTATCTAGGTACAAATGCTAATTAGCTATTCTTGATCCCAGCTCCTTTTCATCTTAGAAGTAAATGGACAGTTTATGGCACAACTGTTTATTATGTAATACCAACAACATCTTTCTGGGATTTTGGGAGACTCGGAGCATACTCAGTGTAAACTTGGAGAACTGTTGCCAATTTCCTCAAGTGTAAATACCTTGTACCTTTTACCTAGATTGTAAAACAATCTCAGCCTTCCTTTAGTCTCTAACATTCAAACCATCCAGGCTTACTGTCATGCAGATTTCAGAACAGGTCACATGACCCCCTTTATTTACCGTCATTTTGAAAATACCATCCCAAAACATCATAATCTTGCAAACCTCACAATTGATTAAAAATTCTAACACAACATGATTTGAACATACTGAGGCTGTACTTATATATATTTTTTTAAAGTAAAAGGAAGCCAGTTAGCTTAAACTTGAAAATGACCTGTATGAAAACCACCTCACAAATGGTATTCAATAAGGTATCAGAAAAGGAAAATCCTGCATAATGAACTTTTTTGAACTTTTTTGATGCAGTACCCCTGGTGGACATGAGAAGACATTGGACTTCTAGGAAGTTTTCTACAAAATTCTACATGCGAGGTTACTGGACAAGCTCGGACAGGTAAAGCTTTGAGGTAGATAAAGAATTGGCTGACAATGGAAGATGTGTATTCTCAACTACCCCAGGGAGTTGTGGGTGCTTCATCATTGAACAAATTTAAGGCAGGTTTTTTGGTTTCTCAGGGAATCTAGGATATGGAGAACAAGTGAGAAAGCCCAGTTGAAACCAAATAACTGCCATATTCATATTGAAGGCAGAGCAAGCATGAGGGACCATATGGTCTACTCCTATGTTCTTATGTCCTTAGACTTTCATCATTCCTACCATAGCAACACTTGACGCAAGGGAAGATAATCAATTGTAAAGCACTCTTTTGACCCCAGGATTTTGAAATTTATGACTTAAGGTTTTTTTTCCAGCTGTTCCACTAGCAAATGACCATGATCTACTCTTGCAAACTTACAGATCCTCAATGTAGCAGAAACTATCCTCCATTTCCCTGCTGACATCCATTCATCATACAGGCGGAAGTCATCCTAGGAGCCCACCAGAAGATACAAAAGTCTGAGATCATGTACCAACCGACTCAAGAACAGCTTCTTCCCTGCTGCCATCAGACTTTTGAATGAACCTATCTCACACTAAGTTGATCTTTCTCTATACCCCAGCTATGACTGTAACATAATTACATTTTGCACTCTCTCCTTTCCTTCTCTATGAACGGTATTCTTTGTCTGTATAGCGTGTAAGAAACAATACTTTTCACTGTATACTCTTTTAAAGTGAGACCACGTAGAAATCCAGACCCTGAATTAAAACAATCTTAAATATCCAATAACAAGTGAAAGTACTTCATTGCAAAATATAAGTAAGTTTTAAATTCTGTTAATGGGCTCCTTCTCACAGATGGCCTAAGTCCAAGAGTGTCATGGTTGGAAATTACACATTGAATTAGTTCCCCTTTGCTGGATCAGAGGATGGTTAAATGTTTCTTCAAAAAAAGGGAGACGCAACTCAATATTTTGTCCAGTATAAAGTTGTATGAGGATTTGTGTGACAATAATGAATCAAATCAAAAATTATCCTGATGAGGCTAACCTCAGAGAATTGTACTTTGACAAACAGGTGGCCAAAAATCCTTATTCAACTTCATACTGGAGAAAATATTGAGTTGCGCCTTCCTTTTTTGAAGGAACATTTAACCTTTCTCTGATCGAGCAAAGGGGAACTAATTCAATGTGTGATTCCCAATCATGACTCTTGGACTTAGGCCATCTGTGAGTAGGAGTCCCATTAACAGAATTTAAAACTTACTTATATTTTGCAATGAAGTATTTTCACTTGTTATTGGATATTTAAGATTGTTTTAATTCAGGGTCTGGATTTCCACCTGGTTTCACCTTAAAAGAAGTAGGACAGTGGCAAAGAGAGCCTACAGCCTCGATTTCCAACTTTCCTCCTGTCACCCATACCATATCTGCACCTGGCTACCTTCCCCACCAACCACATCCAAGTACTAATAGGAGAGGGTAGACCCTAACTTTCCTACCTGCCCCAGATGTTGTCACTGTCAGAAGTAGGGCTACGACATTACAGAACCATTTTTCTCTGCAAGTTTTCTTTAGTTGGAAAGATGAATATATCAAATACAAAACCAACACTGTACCTGTTGAAATGAATAAGGGTATCTAGTAACACATTAAAGAATGAAGCACTAAAATTTATGAACAGTAATTATACAGAATTGTTTTTAACAGAAAAAGGAAAAGGAATGGACTTGCATTTATGGAGCATCTTTCAAGACCTCAGGACATTACAGTGTTTTATAGCTAATGACATATTTTTTGAAGCGTGGTCAAGGTGCCCACCTGTTTATTTCAAAAAATTCAATTAAATGGCTTGAAAATCTTAATAATAGCAGAGAAAGTAATTTAATGATTTGTCTTGGGTATTCCTGAGCTGGTGTTGCACAATTATTTAAACACCCAAGGAGTTACTTGACCCCTGCCACAGACGAGCATCCACAAACCCTGCAGAAAAATTAAAACACAGTCCACTGAAACAGGTTCTACAGGTTTATTGAGGCAGTTTGTCATTATCAATGCAGTACCAGCTTACACAGAATCAACAGCACAGAATCAGGCCTTGCGGCCCAACTAATCTATGTTGGTGTTTATACTCCACACGACCCTCCTTGCATTCTAATTACTGCTTCCCAACATGCTTCCATCTCCCTCTATTCCCAGCTTCATGATTACATTGAGCCCACCTCTTAAATGCTATTGCCTCAACCACTCTATGTGGTAGTGTGTTCCACATTCTCAATCATTCTCGAGGTAAAAAAAGTTCTCCTAATTTCTTTATCTGTTAGTGGCTAGTTTACGTTTATGTCCTTTCATTCTGAACTCAAGCAGAAACACGTTTTCCACTCCTATCATGGCCCTTAAGCATTTTACAGAGCTCTATCAGGTCTCCTCTTAGTGTTGTTTTCCAGACAGCTTCCTCATCTTCCGATTGCTGCATCCTCTCAACTCGTGTAACATCCTTGCTAATATTTTTCTCAAGTGTTTTACTATCCTGTTGGTAGTAGAGTGACAAGTAATGCTTGTATGACCTCACCAAGGAGTTATAGAAACCTAACATTACTTCCCTGCCAATATATTTTCCAGAGATTAACCCCAGCAAGCCTCCACCTGCTCAATAAGGGAGCTTGTACTCCATAACATTCCTCCCCCTTAGGTTCAAGTCTCTCCCAGCACCCCCATTGTGAGCAAGTCCTTTGCAACGTTTAGTGATAAGTCAGAAGTTTGTCAAAGTCGGGGCTAGGTCAGGCGGCATAAACCGGACAGGGGACCTTTGTTTGTGGAGGGAGCGTCAAAGGTTTACCAAGTGGGTTTGTCCTCAGGTTTTACATTTGCATGGGGGCCTACTTCTTCAGTTTCCATCTCTGAATCTGTCCCTTTATAATCTGGAGGGGCCAACGCAGAATCAGCTTAAAGCAGAGGACTGGCACTGGCAGTGGCCATCTCCTTGGCTGGTAGTGGAGTATGCTCAGGCATGGACTCCCTGGGTATGAGATGGTCCATGTGAGATGGCTCAAGTTGGTCCTCAAGGTTTTACCCTGATCTTTGACTTTATATGATACTGGTCCTGTTTTCTTCACTATGATTAAAAACATGGAACCCACAAACAGCCCTGCAAAGTCCACGTGTACATTCACACAAGACCTGCCAGACCACTGCACTGCCATGGGTGTAATGAGGCTAAGAGTGGGAGTTTTTGACTTTCTTGGCATAGGTCACATCTGCTTTACCAAGTCTGTGATGTCAGAGTCAAGACCAGGCTGTAACTCCTAGCCAGCATCTTCATTTTTGATACTCCCAGGTGGTCAGCATGTAGTTCCGTTAATACTGGACGTTGCCCTGGGGGTGGAGCAATTACTTGGGACTCCCAATTAAAGATCCTGTCCTCAACACTGAGGTCATCTTTCTTACTGAGATCGGTTTTCATTTCTGAGGGTTGTCCTTGGAATCCCCAATGCAGGATCATTTGCACAATTTGAGATCGGGTTGGATCTTTTTGGGTCCAGACTTCAAATCTACCTTGCTGACACTGGCAACGTTTCCAAAACATTCAGGGTCATCACGACCTTTCCCAATGCTGGTAAAGGAGTCAGGCTTGTGGGCAACGGAAGATGATTTAGTGAATCAGCATTAGCTATCCAGGTTCCAAGGCAGTATTCCAGAAGATATTCATAGGCCGCCAATAATAAGGCCCAACGCTGGATCCGAGTGGAGGCGATAGGAGAGATTGCCTTGTCCTCTTTAAAAAGGCCCAGTAAGTTTTTTATGGTCAGTAACTATAAAAAAGTGTCTGCCATAGACGTATTGATGGAATTCTTGCCACACCAAATAGGACTCAACCCTTCGTTGTCAATCTGAGAATACCATCGTTCCATGTTCGAAAGGGTCCTGAAGGCATATGAAATGAGCTTTGCTGTCCCATCTTTCCAATGACATGACAGCACTGCCCAACCCCAAATTGGAAAGCATCACAAGTCAATACAAGTCCCTTCTTAGGGTTAAAATGGGCCAGTAGGTTAGTTGACAGCAGCTGAAGTTTAACTTTAGCAAAAGCCTTTGCTTGTGCAGCTTCCCAGGACTATCTCTGGTACTTTCACGATAGGGCTTGCAGGGGGGGCCAGCATGGAAGCCAAGTTTGGAATAAATATTCCATAATCATAAAATCATAGAAAACCTACAGTGCAGAAGGATGCTGTTCGGCCCATCAAATCTACACCGACCACAATCCCATCCAGCCCCTATCCCCGTAGCCCCACTTATTTACCCTGCTAGTTTCCCTGACACTAGGGTCAATTTAGCATGGCCAATCCAACTAACCCACACATCTTTGGACTGTGGGAGGAAACCGGAGCACCCGGAGGAAACCCACACAGACACGAGAAGAATATACAAACTCCACACAGACAGTGACCCGAGCCGGGAATCGAACCTGGGTCCCTGGCACTGTGAGGCAGCAGTGCTAACCACTGTGCCACCATGCCACCCACGATAATAGTTGACTAACCATAAGAAGGATTTCAACTTCATGGTGTTTCTGTGGGTTGGTTCTTCCTCAATGGCCTTTACCTTATCATCCACTGAATGTAACCCCTTGCCATTTACTCATAGCCTAAATAGATTAATTCAGCTGCTTGTAAAACGCATTTCTCCCTCTTCAACCAAACTCCTGTTCTGGAAAATCTCTGGAAGACTTCTTCGAAGTTGGCCAGATGTTCCTGTTCTAAAGCCACCATAGTAAGGGTTTTAACAACACCAGGTTAAAGTCCAACAGGTTTATTTGGTAGCAAATACCATTAGCTTTTGGAGCGCTGCTCCTTCGTCAGATGGAGTGGAAATGTGCTCTCAAACAGGGCACAGAGACACAAAATCAAATTACAGAATACTGATTAGAATGCGAATCCCTACAACCAACCAGGTCTTAAAGATACAGACAATGTGAGTGGAGGGAGCATTAAGCGCAGGTTAAAGAGATGTGTATTGTCTCCAGACAGGACAGTCAGCAAGTCCAGGAGGCAAGCTGTGGGGGTTACTGATAGTGTGACATAAACCCAACATCCCGGTTTAGGCCGTCCTCATGTGTGCGGAACTTGGCACATGATAGCCAAGTTCCGCACACATGAGGACGGCCTAAACCGGGATGTTGGGTTTATGTCACACTATCAGTAACCCCCACAGCTTGCCTCCTGGACTTGCTGGCTGTCCTGTCTGGAGACAATACACATCTCTTTAACTTGTGCTTAATGCTCCCTCCACTCACATTGTCTGTATCTTTAAGACCTGGTTGGCTGTAGAGATTTGCATTCTAATCAGTATTCTGTAACTTGATTTTGTGTCTCTGTGCCCTGTTTGAGAGCAGATTTCCACTCTATCTGACGAAGGAGCAGTGCTCCGAAAGCTAATGGTATTTGCTACCAAATAAACCTGTTGGACTTTAACCTGGTGTTGTCAAAACTCTTACTGTGTTTACCCCAGTCCAACGCCGGCATCTCCACATCATGACTAAAGCCACCATGACAGAGATGTCACCTAAGTATACTGCAACCTTGGGTAGCCCTTAGAGGATGTTCTCCATAACTCTTTGGAAAACTGCACACGCTGATGAGACCCCTAAGACAAGCAAGTATACTCATGGAGCCCCTTATGTGCATTGATCGTTGCATATTTCCAGGAGGACTCATCCAATTCAAGCTGAAAATAGGTGTGACTCATGTCCAACTTGGAGAACATCTTGCCATCTGCTAACTTAGCATACAAGTCTTTTGATTCTGGGTATGGGATACCTATCGGGTTTTGGAGGTCTGATTGACTCTTAGTATAGTCCCCATAGAGAGGAACTGATTTGTTGGGCTTAAGAACAGGGACTACAGGGGCAACCCATTCTGCAAATTGCATGAGCTTTATTATATCTAGACATTCAAGGTACCCTAATCGGTTTCCACCTTCTCCAGCTTAGAGTATGGGTTTTGCTCTGAAATATCTAGGTGCAGCGTCAAGGTCAACGTAGATCTTGATCTTGGCTCCTTTTATTTTCCTCAAGCCTTCTTGGAAAACTCTTGGGTATCAACTAATAACTTTGTACAGTCCCCTCACGCCTAGCCTGAAGATCTCCAACCAGTTCAGCCGGTTCTGCTGGAGCCAATCTCTCCCATAAGGCTTGGCCCCTGGCTCCGTACAACAATGAGTGGGAGGCAAGCCGATTGGTGCCTGTAAGTTACTGGGGCCACTGTGATACCTTTTATCTGTAAAGGTTCTCACGCGTAGATGGCTAATCTGGCCTTCGTCTCTTCCAACCTCAGGAGTTGCATGCCATATTGAAGATACTTATTTGTTTGGGACAGCCTTTGTTGTGATGATTCAATTCAGTTGTAGTGTCCCTGTCTCTGGAGGAGGGGATACCTGCATCATACGGGCAGGTACTGGCCTCTGCTTTTTCCCTAGACAGCACGTATTTTGCTTGTTTCTGAAATTTGGTCTCAGTTGCGTCCTTCGACAGTGCGATAATTCATCAGCTGGCAATTGCAGCTTTCTGGAGTATGTTCTTTAATACTCTTGAGGTCATCACTGCTTTTCCTTGACTGAGGCGAGGTGGACATTATGATTCCTATATCGACAGGGACCCTTTAACACCGGATTTGCACAAACCATTGAGGACTGCTTAGACAACGTTCCTCCCCCTAGTTGGGAAACATTGCTGCCTGTGCCCCTTTTTTCTGCATTCTCAAATAACATGTCTACTTTAATGGCTCTCTTTAAACCCAGATCAGGTTCTATCAACAGCTTCTTTTGCATGGTTAGATCATTTATGCCACATATTAATCTGACTTGCAACAGAGAGGTGGTCCAAATTTACAATATTCGGCCAATTTCCGTAACCTAGTCAAGAACTCAGTGACAGGTTCCCCAGAAGTTCTCCCAGCCATGTTGAAGTAGTATCTCTGGAGGATTACATAGGACTTCGGGTTGTAGTGGTTTTTTACTAGGTCTATCAGTTCATTAAAAGTTTTTGAGTCAGGGCATCTGAATAGATCAGACTTTTTATAACGCTGAAAGTCGGGGCCCCGCATGCCATCAACAATATCACCTTTTGTTTTTTGTCTCCTTCAATGTTATTTGCTGGAAGAAGTAATGTGTGCGTTCTGTCTCCGGAGCCAAGTCATCCCAAATTATAGGGTTCAAGTTTCCCGAAAAGAGGCATAATGGCTTTTTCTTACCAGAGTAGATTCTTGACTTACGGATCTTGTCTGGAGGAAGGAGATGGGAAAGAAAAATCCTCGTCGCCAATGTAATAATTCAGTTAAACACTAGTTTCCCATCACCAAGCACCCTTTGTTGTGTACCAAGAGAGAGACTGTTCCAGTAGCTCGTTGTGCAACAACTCAAGACCTACAACACTGGTCCGGGTGAAGTAACAGGTTCAAAAGTCCTTGCTAAACGCTTCCCATTGGGCAAGCCTTTGCCTGCTCAATTAAGGGAGCTCATACTCCACAAAGCCCACAAGTAGATCTTTCGACAATCCCCCGTGGCCTTCATGGCCATCATAACAGTCTTTATGTTTATCTAGTTTGTTCAGTATGTCCTCTCTTTCCGTCTGAACTATTGTAGTATCCCTCTTGACTATTACAATTTCTTCTTTGGTAGCTTCTTCATTGAGACCAACAACCTCTTTATGGTCTTATCCCTATCTTAATTCTTTTGATGCTTGCGCACCTATTAGAGTAGTTCATTTCATTTGATATTTTTGATACTTTATAATTTAATATTTCCTCTTTGTCTTCCTAATTGTCTTGTTTATCTCTGTGCAAAGCTCATCATATTCCCTATTGGCATATTCATTCCTCTTTACATTACGGAACACTTCACCTTCTCTGCTTTGAAATCAACTTGCAAACCAAAATATCCACTGTAAAGAGATGACATGGAATTTTGGCAGGGATTTCCATTTGTCTTTTCAGCTGCAGCGGCCTGCAGCCAAATACATTCAGTGTTGTCACTCACATTAAACATAATTTCATGTTGCCCCCAACTTCTTAATTGCACACCAGATCAAAGTGCGAGTGAGCCATCTTGGCAGATGGATTGGAGTCCATCTGGACAATCCAGAAAACATGAGAATATTTATTTTATGTTTGAACACTTCAGTTTTTGAAATATACACAAGTACCTAATACAACTTTCCTCAAAAGGATGATGCAATCTGCGGAGGGTGAGACTGAGGAATAAAAGTTAGAAAAGCACGTCGTTAAAAACATATGTAACAATGTCACCTCTCTATAATATTAACTTTGGGAAGCATGTCAAAAACATGTTCTGGTGAGGGGGAAGCTCAATTTGCTATCGCAAACTGAATTCAATTTATTTTTATTCAAAAATCCATGTGGTAGTCAGACGATTTCACCTGTTTGTCATTTCACAGTGCACAGATGGAACAGCAATTTGTTGCTAGCAAGGATCCTGCAATCAAATGTGACTCACCTTATGGCCATGCAACCAAGTCATCAGCTTTCGATGTACGTGTGTGTTTTTGTTAGCCAATCTTATTTTCACTATTTTGTATTATCTTTTGCAATGTTACAGAATACATTTGCCTCTAAGTATAAATGACAAGATGACTTAAGGTTTTTCTTTCATTTTTTCATAATATCATGTGTACTGTAAATCTGCCACAGAATGAATAATGAAATAACAAACTGTAGTGCCTAATTGCACACATGAGAATTGAATAGCTAATAAGACTCTATATATACATATATAAAAAAAACTTGTGAGAGTGGGAACATTTAAACAAAGCAAATCCCTCCAGCAACAAATGTCTTGCAGAGTTTGATTGGATCTCTGTGCTGGGGGAACAGTTTGCATTGTCAGTGAATAAATCCAAATACTGCAGAGTTTTCAGAAGCTGCTGACCCAGAGATACAAGTTTCTGTTTAGATCCGGCTGTTTTTCCCCTTTATTGCCCCCAGCACAATGAGCTGGAGGTTAATATGAACTTAATGCAAGTTGTTATTGCCATGGTTATAAAGATGCTCCCAGGAGTGTCTTATATGGTTCCAGTTAGGGTAATGCCAGAAAATCATAGTTTGGAGCCGCTTTGTAGTTTTAACTTTGTCGTTCCAGATCTTTGGTGATATAAACTGCTTTTCACAGCGGAAACAATTGCAGATCAGATAGGTTTGTTTGATTCTCTTCCAAACTACAAAGTCACAAAAGATTTATAATTTTTATTGAAAGAAATGGCTTTGAAATAAATAGTGGCGCAGGGATACTCTTGCTGTTTTTTGACCCTGACCATTATTCAATTGTTACTTTATCACCCATTAATTATATATTAAGCCTCAATTATGGAAACATAACAAAATATAGAAAATCAATCCAATAACTGCAGGGTAGATTGTTGCATTGTACTTGTGTTCTGAAAAAACAGCATGTATTACTCCAGTTTAAAGCAATATACTCTGTGGATGCATTAAGTTGAGCATTACTTTATTAGCCAACCACCATACTTTCATTTTTTTTTCAAGCCCAGTAAAGGTATGTCCTACTCATAGATTTTAAAAACATGGACGGGATTTTCCATGCAACCTGCTGCGTGTTTCGCGGTAGTGGAGGTGGCCCACCATAGGCTGGCGGTGGGATCTTCTGGTCCCACTGGTCCGCACACACGAGGACGGCCTCAACCGGGATATTGGGTTCATGTCACACTATTTGTAACCCCCACAGAGTTTCACTGGCTGTCTTGTCTGGAGACAATACACATCTTTTTAGCCTGTCTTGATGCTCTCTCCACTCACATTGTTTTGTTTCTTAAAGACTTGATTAGTTGTAAGTATTCGCATTCTAACCATTATTCATGTAAATTAAGTCTGTGTCTTTATATGCTGTTTGTGAACAGAATTCCCACTCACCTGAAGAAGGGGCTTGCAGCTCCGAAAGCTTGTGTGGCTTTTGCTACCAAATAAACCTGTTGGACTTTAACCTGGTGTTGTTAAACTTCTTACTGTGTTTACCCCAGTCCAACGCCGGCATATCCACATCATGCCTACTGCTGTCAACAGGGTTTCCCATTGAGTGCATTCCTCGCTGCCAGGAAACCCACAGTGGGGGTACACCATTGGCAGGACCAGAAGATCCCACTGGCATGAAAGGCCGTAAAATTTCAACCATGAACTTTAATCAGTGTGGAGTCTTCTGGAACTGACATTGCTTTCAAAGGTAGATTCAAATGACCACACTGTTCCAATATGACAACAGGATGCCTTCAAGACTAAGAAGTGTCATTACTCATCAGCTGAAACCATCCAAAAAGGTATTTTCTACCTTAAATGGATAATTCTGAACCCAAAATGCTGACTGTCTCAAAACTCAGGGTAAATGTCCGCAAATGATAACCCTGTGTGGTTAATCCATGGAAATACAACACCATATTTGGAAATGGGAACTAAGAGAGACAGCCATATCACTCTTCCTTTTAATCTTTAAGTGCTATCTGCAAGACACAGCAATTGTAGAAACAGATGCAGCAGAGAGGACAACAACATCCAGGAGCGGGATTCTCCTGCCTCCCAGCCATGTGTTTTTTGGCGGCAGCAGGAAGCGGTGTGCCGTTCAGTGGTGGTGAGATTCTCTAATCCCGCTGCTGTCAATGGGATTTCCCATTGAAGCCACCCCATGCCGGCGGGAAATCTATGGGCGGGGCTGCACTGCAGGCGGGACCAGAGAATTCTGGCAGCATGAACAGCCGGAGAATTCCAGCCTATGCCTCAAGATCTGGAGCTGCAATATTGTGAGGTTTTCAAGCTTGGGAAATTCATTTTAAAGTCCGCCAAAACAGAAACCCGATCTCCTGGTAACAAGACTATAAGTAATAAATTTCATGACCTTCAGAAAGACCATCGCTTTGAGTGGATAAAGTCCATCTCTTGAGCAAATCTGACAATGTCTCTGGTATTCGACTTTGGCTACTGAATTCATTTAGCTACACTTCCAGAGTGTAGGATGTGAAGCCCAGGATGTGAAAAAAAATCTCTTCTTCACCAGGCCTACACTGTGTGTTTTCCAAGATGAGCCAATCACATCAATTATGAATTATTCTTTTGTTGTAACTTGTAAAAGTGCACTATTCTCTTTAACTGTATTTTGTTCGAATATATGTCTGTGTGAACGACTGGGTGTGTGAATGACTTAGGTTTAGGTACTTGGGGTGAACGCATGAATAAATAATCCTCTTTATTTAAATTCACAAAAAGCTTGCCGCTGGGTATTCAAACTGTCCGCACACTCGGGGATTAAGAAACATACACCTCTTCCTTCTCAAAACACACACCGAATACAAATAATAAGGGGAAGGAACAGGGATTTCAATCCTCTCTCATCCCTGTTGGTAACAGTCATTGTAAAGTAGTATCAAATAAGAATTATTATAAATACAGCAAGGTATTTGTCTCATGCCTTAGAAACAGAAATTCTCTTATAACTTGTCTCATGCTGATTGGAGGATAACTTCAGCTAGGTGCAATTTTGTATAATGGGAATAACTTAGAAGATTCATTTGAGCTCTTAGAATTTTATTAACATTATGAGGGTGAATTTAATTAACCAAAATAGACATTAACAAGGTGGTACTGCCTCAAAATGGGATCAATAGACTTAACGCATCAATAACACTACGGCCAGCACCATTCTTAAGCAAGTCTTGTTACGAACCCAGTTGATGTTATAAATGGATGGGATGATCGCAGAATGGAATCCTGGTTCTAAAGACGATAGTTTTAACTTTTTTAAAATCAAAAATGGAGGAACAGAGTCACAAGCTCATTAATTAGTTTCAGCAATAAGAAATAAACATTTATTTTGTTAGGAAAATTGGATTATAATACAATATTTCCTTGCACCCCTCCTCAACACTGAAAGTCCTTTTTTAAAAACACCCAGGTTGGCTGTAATACTCCCATTTAGCGGTTTGCATTTCCAAATTCAGTCCAGGACTTTCAAATGACACTTTTAAGCAAAGCTTCCGCTCCACTCCTAACAGCAAATCCAGTTCAAGATTATACACCTACCCCTTGAGGATTTCTTGACTGCTGTCCAAATAGTTCACATTGCTTTAACTCTCAAGTCCCAGACTCTTATTAAACTGACATCAAAATGTTTCATCTACCTCTGAAATCTGCTGTCCCACTTTAAATTTAGTTACTGCAATTGTCTTTTAACTCAGAATACTTTATTTACTCAATTTTTCTGGACAATACCTTGAAACAGTCTTTCTGTTCCAATTCCCTGGTTAGCTGGAATGTACCTTTTCCTTAGGAGGCTTGCATCTTTGCAACTCCCTTGTCCTGTCTAGCTTATCCTGGCAGAGTTGAGAGCTGTTCATTCCTCAGTGACCTGTCTTCAATTGCTCTGTCTTCCAGTTACAACTAAGAACAAAGGAAAGCCCTCTCCTCTGGGAAGTGGGCCTCCAGTTGCTTAGCAATGCCCCATCTGCTATATTTATTCTTCACACCACAACTCTCTATGAGCACAACAGACACACAGTTGGAACTTAACCAAGCCCCACACATACGAACACCTTCGTCCAGCATGAATCTAACTTTGGGTCCTTCCATGCACAGAAACATTAAATTAAACCCACTTAAAACTGTACCTTTTTTCTATTGTTTATCAATACAAATATAAATCCTTTAAAACTACCTTTGTTTTCCTAACAATCATCACATTATAGCCAAACCTCCTGTTTGTTTCAGGTGCTTGGCCCCTTTATTGTGCAAATCAATGACCTCTCACATATTTAACACCCCAATTCCAATTTCAAGAAACACACAGAGAACATCCACTGTATACAGTGCATGTGTCCAGGTGCTGAATGGCCTACCTTGCTGTTCTTAAAAGAACTACTTAAAAAAAAACTCCAATCCTTATCCAAGTGTTACAATTTTTGGGACTGTAGCTTCTAATTTAGGGTACAAACGGGGCCATGTGTCCTCTTCTGTAATCTCGCTGACAGTAATCCCGGGAGATTTGATTGTTAGGTTTGATTTGTTTGATTGGGGTGGCATGGTTGCACAGTGCCTTATAGCGCCAGGGACCCGGGTTTGATTCCCGGCTTGGGTCACTGTGTGGAGTTTGCACGTTCTCCCCGTGTCTGCATGGGTTTCCTCCGGTGCTCCGGTTTCCTCCCACAGTCTGAAAGACATGCTGGTTAGGTGCATTGACCCGAACATGTGCCATAGTGTGGCGACTAGGGGATTTTCACAGTAACTTCGTTGCAGTGTTAATGTAAGCCTTACTTGTGACTAATAAATAAACTTAAACTTTAATAGAGCTCAAGGGAAGGCTTAAGTTGTTTCGCTAAGGATAAGGTGGGAAGCATTTACACTTGGAGACAATGACAGAAAGCTGAGTTTACAATGAGTAGACTCGAGTCTCCCAAAGTCCCAGACAGGTGTTGCAGGTATCGGATTGAAAAACGTTATACTGTAAACTGTCCATTTACTGCTAAGATGAAAGGGATTTGGGGTCAAGAATAGCTAATTAACATTCCTGCCTAGATCATGTTACAGGCTTCCGTACAAGTCACAGAATATCATAGACAGACAGCAATGCTGTGAGGTCAGCAGACAGAAGAAGTTGCATAGTTTTGTGAGCTACCATGGCCGGATGTGGGAGGAAGGTGGCCTCTCATTAAAGAGAGGGACATCCTGCAGCCTACTGAATGATTCCAGGAGATTCATCCTGACATGACATGGTCTTCTTCCCCTGACAAGGGAAAGAATCATCAGAATGGGCTTTACTACTGGTCATGGATTTTAGAAGTTCTCCGAAAACTGAGGATAGCATGTAGAGATTGTCACTTGAAGTTACTACTTGGCAAAACAGCGATATGGGAATCCACTGGAAGCTGAGTGACTGTGGACTGTTTGCTATAAGGACTATAAATCTGCGGAGTGTATTACATGACAAGTATACAACAGGAATATTCCATTCTGTAGTTTAAAGTGCCTATAAAAAGAAAATAGCACTCAGTCAATAGTGTGTTTTTAAATCATTTAAAATCATATTAAATCATATATGTTTTAGAATGTGAAATCTTGTCATGTCATTCTTTCAGCTAGTGACTGGAAGTGTGAATATCTTTTTAAAAGCTATTGGTCTCCACAGTGATTGTTACACAAGTTATCTTTTTGTGGAGCCAATAGAAGCCAGCGAGCTCCTCATTGCTCCTTGGCTGGACACCTGGTTCATGACGCAGAGTGACACCAACAGTGCGGGTTCAATTCCTGTACTGGCTCAGGTTATTCATGAAGGCCCTGCCTTCTCAGACTTGCTCCTGGCCTGAGGTGTGGTGATGCTCAGTTTAAATCACCATCAGTCTGCTCTCTTCCCTCAAAAGGGAGAGTAGCCAATGGCTGTCCGGGACTATGGCGACTTTACCTTTTACATAGCTCCACGAAACTATTGTTGACGATTGTTGGCTTGGGTGTACAAGAAACCCCACCATCTGCCCCCTTCCAGGACCTACCTGTGGGCTGATGTGTCATTACAGTCAAACAATATTGCGTTGAAGCTGGTGAACTGTAAAGGATGATATATTTGGCTGCTGGTGTGATTGCCTGATTTTTGAAGGTTTTTCATACTTGGCTCTCTTGCATTTTCAGCCATTCTTCAAAAATTTATAGCACACTTTAACCACACAAAGAACTCCCCACCATTCCTTGCATCTTCCTTTTAAAAGGTGCAATATCTTTAAGTATCCATATCTGGCGATCTGTAATATCAGGCTCTGTGCTAATGTATAGTGTAACTGAACACAGTGTGGGCAGCACTGGCTGCATGCAGCAAACATGAGAAATAGCAAGCAACCCAAAGTGAACCTGCTATCCACAGCATTACAAACTGGTGTGGGTTTATTGTGTATTGCAAATTCCATGCCCCTTTTCGGATGTTATCTAATTTAACCTTCGTGGACTAAAATAAATAACCTTTTGGAAGCAGAGAGCCCTTTGTCTCTGCACATGGACCATTGTGCGTCACATTTAGGATGATGAACAAGTCCAACTTCTATGACAAAAGAAATTAGTATGTTGTTTCTGGCAAATTAATATCAAGTCTTTCTGCAGCATCATTACCATGTTTATCCCTGCACGTCATATTTCAGATTATATATTACATCCTCTGCCAAAATTATGTTCCTGTGAAAATGAGTCATCGCATTTGTGAGCTATCTGAAGTTCATTTAAATATCTCTGAACTTAAAGGAAATTGAAACTTGGATAATGATACGCGTTTATCGAGTAAATTCTTAAGTACCTCAGCATTCATGCATCGAGACGTGTGATCTGACTGCTTTTTCTCAATATTTAAAGCTATTGAGATAACCTTTTAAAGAAAGTTTGAGAGTAATAAACAGTTTTGGCAGGAAAAAATGGACTTGGTGTCTAACAGGCAGCCAAATGTAACCTTAGCTTTCTTCCCACGCTGCAAGTGAAAGTGACCTTCGCTGTGTTTTGAAAAAGAGGTTCTCTCTGTCTGGGGAAATCAAATATTGAAATAACATAAAGGATGGTGCATAGAGATAGATTACGAGGAGCAATTTCCTTGGGTGAGCGACCACCATGACTTTGGGCCCATTTACATGGTGTCTCTGAGATTTCTGGCAAAAGCACATTGGCCAATCAAAAGAACTCCAGAGGGAATCTCAGGACAATTGATTTATATCAGGTGGCACAGTGGTTAGCATTGCTGCCTCACAGCGTCAGGGACCAGGGTGACTATGTGTGGAGTTTGCATGTTCTCCCCGTGTCTGCGTGGGTTTCCTCCAGGTGCTCCAGATTCCTCCCACAGTGTAAAGATGTGCAGGTTAGGTGGATTGGCCATGCTAAATGGCCCCTTAGTGTCCCAAAGTTAGGGGGTAAATACTTGGGTTACAGGGATAGGCCTGGGTATGATGCTCTGACAGAGAATTGGTGCAGACTTGATGGGTCAAATGGTCTCCTTCTGCACTGTAGAGATTCTATGATTCTATCCAAGGTGGATGGCAGCAAGGTTTTCGAAAAACAGTATTAGTCATTCTGGGGTGTGGGCATATTTACAAGGCTGACATTTTTTGCCCATCCCGAAATGACCTGATAAAGTGACTGGGACAACTGGGTAGCTCTCTAAGCCAGTTAAGAACTAAACACTTTGATCTGGGAGGTAACATGCAGGCCAGACCAAGTTAGGAAGTCACATTTCTTTCCCTCAAAAACACCCAAGTGCAATAGTTTTGACAAAGGGTCATCTGGACTCGAAACGTCAGCTCTTTTCTCTCCTTACAGATGCTGCCAGACCTGCTGAGATTTTCCAGCATTTTCTCTTTTGGTCGCAAGTGCATTAGTTGGGTTTTAACGACAATTCAACAGCTTAATGATCACTTTCATTGACACCAGCTTTTTATTTCGGAAACCAAATTCAAATTTTCAAGCTAGCACGTGATATTTAAACTCACCGAGGGCGAAGTTGGTTGGACACTAAAATTGGGTGTGTCGACTGCAATGCGCGATGAATCTATGGTGTTGTTTGAAATGCAGGCAGTACACCACCTTCACATTGCTGCCTCATTTCAATGACTTCTGTGTTAAATGCACTGCTGATTATTCATGTGGAGCCAGACAGCTTAAAATTGCTTTAAAGCAAGCTTTTATCTTGTAAAAGGGTCAGTACATTGTGGTTGTCGCAGTTTCTGGAAGTTATGAGTTGAGAAGCTGGATGCAGTGTTGCAATTGGTTCAATGACTTCACATCCGTGATGAAATTCCATGACTAAATCTTCAAATGCCATCTCCTACCCAATACACCACTTGTCTCAGCCACTCAAATCACCGCACCCCTACTATTTACCTTTCAGCAATCTCTACTAGCCAGGACTCGTATCTGACATTCAATGCGCATCAGCACATCTTCACACACGTTGCACTGTTGCAAGCATTGTTGTCACACACTGCCAGAAATTCACCCAAACAGATTGTACAGAACTCACCAACACGCTTCTCTCTGTCTTGAAGGTGGCGCACAACAGTATGTAGTAGGAACTAACTAGAAAGGAGCAGCCATGTCTACATGTCCTAAGTTGGCTTGCCATTGCTGGAATGGCCATGGACTGAAGATGACACTATCCTCGTACCTAAACCTCCTTCTCATTTTCCATTCTTCCTCATTGTGCAATCACTTCTGACTTACAAGCTGAAAATAGTATAAGTATGCACCTTTACTTAACCCCCCATCCCTTGCCATAACCTTAGGTCTTGTACATGATGAGACACTGGACATGCACACGCACACAGTCTCTCTCTGAAGGAATGAAATCCCTTTCAGTTCAATATCTGCAGTCAACAGTGGGAAATCTTGCAATCCTAGGGATGCTAAGTGCTCGATCTGCCTCCTTGTCTCTGACTGTGGAAAATAAAATGTATTTATCTCTCTATGAATAGAGAAGTCAGCGACTTCCTTATGCAACAGTAGATGGTAAACTGTGAAATGCCTGGAAGGAGCCAGACTCATTGAAGCCCTATGCTCACGACAGCTTCACAGCCACTGGCAATGTATTCACCATCTTGATCTTCAGGTGAATTGTGGCTGTTTTCAGTGAGGATGTCCTTGATGAAGCAAATCTCACCTATTATTCCTCACTGAGGTTCAGGTAAGATAACAGCTCCCCGAATACCCTGGATTGATGAAGCCTCCCGCTGAGAGCCCTCCTGCCCCTCCTCAATCCATCTCCCCACCCACACCCAGATCCCGTTGTTTCCAGCAGCTTTTCTTGCTCCGTGAGGCCTTTACTCATTCTCAATTCACTCCAAGGAGAAGGTGTCCATTGCACCCATGTGTGAGAACAATCGCTTTTGCAGAGATACTCATCAAATAGTGTTTACACTCAAAGGAAAGCACAAAAGTCCACCAGCCAGCTGGTACTAAGCATGAAGGCCTCAATTAACTCCGATTATGGATGGATCACTAAGCTGGCATTTACAAAGTGACTGACATTTTAAATAACACAGCCTTTCTGTAATTGTGACAGTAGTTTTCCATTCCATTGTAGAACAGATTGAAGGGATTCTGTTTGCTCCCTCACGCAGTCAGTTTTCACTTATCATCATCATCCAGTCTTTGAAAACCAAGTCCGAGCTATTTAAAGCTACTCATGATCACTCTTTAATTATGCCTATCCTGCTAAGCATCTTACATCAGCTTTATTTTTCAGACACTTCTGTTTATGTGAGGTTAATAATTACAAAGTAGGTAGGTGTCAATACAAAAACAAATGCAATCTTGCTGGATTGTGCAGTCTGTTTAAAACACTTATGTAGTGATCCCCAAATGATGTCTTGCCTCCAGATTCCCCTGGAGGGCAGTAAGGATGACCTGTCCATTCTGTCAAAGGAAAGATTTCCAATGAAGGGGATCCCCACATGGAGCCCACCGGCACCTGAGTTTTATTTGAGGCTGCAGCAACCATGGGAATGGGGAAAAGACCTGGGAGATCATATAATCACTACAATGCAGAATGAGGCCATTCGGCCCATCAATTCTGCACTGACTCGGTGGCAGAGCATCCCACCCAGGCCCTGTTGCCATAACCCCACATACTTACCCCGCTAATCCCCCTAACCTACACGTGTTGTGACATAAGGGGCAATTTATCATGGCCGATCCACCGAACCTGCTGTGGGAGGAAACCGGAGCACCCGGAGGAAACCCACGCAGACACGGGGAGACCATGAAAACTCCACACATTCACCCAAGGCTGGAATTGAACCCAGGTCCCTAGCATTGTGAGGCAGCAGTGCTGATCGTTGAGGCAGCAGTGCTAATCGTTGAGCCACCGTGCCGCCCCTGCTGCTCCCCGGGTCTCTCGCTCTTCCCTTGAGGTCCTGCTGTGGAATCTGAGGAGCTACAGTGGAGTGAGCTCTCCTATGGACAGGACAAAGAAGACAGCCTCTCCAACTAAGCAGGTGTGGATGAAATGTTCAAAATAGTGGATGGGTGACTGACCGCAAGTTAAAATATACCTTGATAGCTTTTTGTTAAATGCGCATCGGAAGTTTTATTTGCACCGGCAGTTTCCAATTCCCCATATGGCATGTGTCATTGGATAGCAATCAGCCCAAGGCCACCGATTTTAATTGCAGTGACCGATTGCCTTCCCTGTCTAAAATCAACCAACTCACAGAACAGTTTGAACAACCTCTGAGCGGTTGGCCAATTCAGTGCGTAGTTGGCCAACTGGTAATGCAGTTGGTCCATTTGAGGTTAGGCCTCATCAAAGTAGGGCTGGTGGGCTGCAGACAATGAATGCCTTTTGGCTGCCCCATTATTACAAATCCAGCCAGTCTGAAACTAACCCAGCACAGCAGTGACCCAAGTTATTTTTGTGAATCCTGAAGGAGTATTCCTGCTTCTCCTCGGCCCCAGGGAAGTAAATAAATACTTGCTTTTGAAGATCGTCTTTGGCTAGTCCGCATGCTCTGGTCATTTAAATCCCAAATAGTATCAGCATCTCTCTTCTCATCTCCGTCAGGATGATGACTCTATTTCCCTTGTACAAGGTCCATCTTAGGCTGAAGATTCATCTCAGTAGCCTCTTGTGATCACAGATGTGTCCTTAATGCTCTCAGACCATCCTTTCATCACTGCTTTCTGCAGCACTTGTAAAGTTGCATCGTGTTGGATAGTTTGCTTAATTTGAGCAAGGTGCTTGTCTGTCAGATTCAATATTTCTGCTAGGTTGATGATGTCCAGATCATGTCGAACTGCTGCGTCACATTTATTTGGAAGATTTCACATTTTGTAGCATAATCAGCTTTCCTCATGGGTAGTGCTGCTCTCAACAACATGACTGCATTGTACACGTTTTCCTTGCTTGTAGGTCATGTCCAGATGATATCCTTGTAAACAAAGCAACATTCTTTGCAGATGCTTTGAAGCAGATAGCAACAGTTTCTAAAAACAAAATGTGACTTTGTCACTCCCAAACAGGTCCTGATGAAAATGGACCCCTCCCCCCGAATGCTAGCCTCCCTCCCTGTCACCGAGTGCAGAGTGACACTCTGGACATGTCCGGGCCAGCTTCGACCCCCAACCCCTCCCCACAGCCCCAAGCTCCTGACCCCCCAGCCTGCGCGCAGTCCCAACCCCTCCTATCGCAGGCCGCCACCCTCCCCACCCTGATCTCTGGTCTCCCTCCCCCTGTCACTACCGAGTCCAGAGTGGCAATGGGACCCCCTACCGATCTCCCCCAGAGGTCCTGCCTCCTTCAGACCCCACCCCCTTAACACAGCCCAATGCCCCATGGGCATTGCCAAGGTGTTCCCTTGGGCATTGCCAATTTGCCCCTTGGGAAGTGCCGTGGGCCAGGCTGGCACTGCCAAGCTGGGAATACCCAGGTAGCACCTCCCCACTTACCCTGATCTCCTGGGAGGCCTCCATGGCCCCCCTTCACTCCAGCGGGATTGAGCCTCCAGCTCCCCGCAGGTGGGGAGCTATTGTAAACCCCTCTGGAGTGCAACACTCCTGGTGGGGGTGGGGGGGGTGGGGGGGGGGAAGGCTCTAGCGTGCCAGAGACTTCAGTCCCGGCCCCACTAATTATATTGAAATTGCGATTTAAATAATTTATGGCGCCAGACATCAACCAGCCGGAGACTCGAGGAGGCCGTGCAAAATGGCTTCCGCTTGAGTCTCCAGGCTTGTTGCGCTGCAAAAGCAGCACAGCAGGCTGGGAGAATTGCCCCCTACTTTGCTCTGCTTGCATTACTGCCCTGGTTGCAAATGTAAATGGTTGCTTTGCTGCATCAGAGTTGCTCCCAGACCAGTCTCACTGGCGTCACAGTGCAAAGTGATTTCATCATTGACATCACAACACTGGCAGTGTCGTCACTAGCTGTTTGATTTTAGTGAGTGGTCATGGTGTCCCATCCACGATCTGGATCTCTAGATTGTCCTTCTTGCCTTTACATTGGGCTCTCTCAGGCATATTTTTCCCTTCGTTATGAGTAATGCGCCATCATGTCGCCTCCACTTCACTTTCGAGGATTTCGTTGGACTCTGCTGCTGAAATCTCTCCAGCTGTGTAGGCCTATGTTGTTTTTCTCTTACCAAAGACTTACATGCAAACGATTAGGATTTTGCAATTAAAACATTGCTTTCCTCATTACAGGCAATGAATTTGCTTTGTATGCTGTCCTCCACAGTATTTGAGCATTGCCCTTTGGCTGCAATTGCTTTGCTCTTTCACCCTTAGATGACTCCGCATAATGTATCTCCTGGTCTGCTCTGCCATGTGTGTGCCCGAGCTGACATTTCACAACCTTCGCATTTTAACACATCTATTGTTTTTTTTCAGCATTAGTTTCTCATCGTTCAGTAGCCTTGCGTTCAGCAAGGGTTCCTGGGCACCTGACATTAATCTATCTTTATTCAAATCATTTTTTAGCTGTAGAAATTCATATGATTCTGCAAGCTGCATTACTGCCATCATACACTGTTCAATGGTTACTTGTGCACTTTGTGCTTTAACGTTGAAGAAATAGCGTTCATACATAACATTCACTCAGGGTTCAAAACATTTGTTCAAGGATTTCAAAATGTATGTCATCATTTCTCTTTGGTCATCAGTTAGGGTGCTTTGGTCATCAGCACAGGGTGCTATTCATTTTGTAGCATTCTCTCCCAGCAGTGTTAGAAACGTGGCTATTCTTGTTGGTTCAAACTTGTTAATGTAAGTCTGTTACAATCTCATAGTTTTGCCACTGTAAGTGAAAAAACTGCCAATTTTGCCAAGTTCCACATTCATGTTTACCAGAGCTGGAATTGGAAAATTTACTGCAGCCATTTTACTCACTCAGTATTGCAGATTCAGGATGTGTTTACTTTCCTTTGTCCATTTTTTGTAGCTTTCTGCAGATTTGAACTTTTCTGTGTTTCTTAGCTGTGAGTTCTCTGTAGCTGGTGGTTTATTTGCAGCCATTGTGTACTCTTCCTTTGTCTTCATTTCAGCAGCTATTTTGCAGATTCAAACCTTTGTGTGCCTGGGTTCTTAGTGTCTTCTCTGCTGCATTTTCAGGATTCAAAAGTCTGTTTTATCCCGACTCCTGACACCATCGCTGGAATTCTGGCGCCCCGCCCACTACAGAATCGGAGCAAGCAAGGGGCGGACAGCAGAAACATCCGCTGACGTCGGGCAGGAATTTCTGGTCTTGCTCGAGCGAGGCTGTAAAATCCCGCTCCTTGTTTCATACGCAAGGACAATAGTCTTCTTCAATATCTGTCTCAGTGAGAGGCTTTACTGAACCGATCAGAAATTGCAGCCTTCAGTGCTTCCCTCGTGACCGATTTACTTGGCTACTGCAGCCAGATTGGATATGTTGAACCTTTTCATTTCAAAGCCCAAACACACACACAGGTAATAAAATAGAGGAGTTAGCAGCAGAACGGCCATCCAGGCTTCCTGATCAAACAGTGATTGTACTGCTCACAGTGACTTCAGTAGAAATAACATTTCAAAGAGATGCAAAATATTTTATACCATGAAACAAAGTCAAGATCTACCCTAGCAGTTTTTGGAATGTGCAATCATGAAACCTTTCTATTTTTTCAAGCAATTAAAACAAATTCCATAAAAATGCAGATATATATTTTAAAAAACACAGCACAGATAGAGATATACAGCACAGAAACATCTCAGGCACCATAGATATTTTCAAAAATGCAAGCAAATCACGATATAACTACACCAAGAAATAAAACATCTGCTGCACCCTGAGTTCTGGCCTCCATTTCCACCCATTATGAACCAGCATCATTGCAAGATCTTCATTTGTGTGGCATCTTAGCCTGGGGGTGGAGCCATAACAATGAGCTGAGATGCACCATGGCATAGGGATTAACAGATCAGTAAAAAGAGCAATGAAACTTGGGCATAACAAAAGTATGTGCATAACGCACCTACACCCAAGTTTCCAAAATGTTTTACATTGAGGATTTGTTTACGTTGCTAATTGCACAAATACTCATGAAATCCCACCCTATAGAATCACAGAACGTCACAGCATAGAAACAGGCCACTGTCCTGATCAAGACTGTGTCTGTGTATTTCTCTACATTTGTCACCAAATCAAAGCCTATTTAGTTCCCATATACTGTCAATATTCCGCTTTTTAAACTCTGCTTCAACAACGGTTTGTGGCAGAAAATTCCAGATTCTGAAACACTCTTTGTACATGATATATATTTTTAACATTCCCCTTTATTATTTATGTGGCTGCCTTAAATATTTGGGTTCTTGTTACTGTCACACCAACCATAGGTTTATCCCACATCACAGCCCCCTATAAATGTTCAAAGTTTCTATCAAACTACCCTCTAAACCTATCATCCTGAGTAAGAGAAGCCAAAATGCTAAAACCTTTTCTTCATAACTGTTTGAATCCTAATCCATGGGAAGATAATGTTGAATGTGCATTGTACATTTGCATTGCTTTTAAGTACTTCCTGGAATGGGATTCCCAAACCAGCAGACAATATTCCAACTGCAGCCTCAGATCATGCCCATGTTCAACAGTGCCTCTTTATGTTTTTATTCTATGCCTTACAACATAAAGTATGACTAAACATTTTTGTTCCAAAATTCAGTTCATTACGGTAGAATTCAGTAACACCTTGAGGCACGCAGCTTACGTCGAAAGGAGAATTCTCCCTGAAACACAGCATTTTCGCAAATTTCTTGGGGAAATAGCAGGATAATGCTTATGCACAAAAATCAACCGGGCAGCCTCAGCGTGAGCTCCAGGAGTGCAATATATTTGCATATTCCTTTGAAAAGAGGTTGCACACATAACAATTTTCAATCAACAACTATGATGCACAACAACTCCATTCAGCAGCCATCAAAAATAGCATATCTGATTTAAAAAAGCACTGAATATTTAATAGCATTGATATTCCATCAGTCCCCAACTTCACTGGGAGACTGGTGGAATTACAGCAAAAAATTACTGGAATCCCAGAATAATTTTTAGCCCAGTCGTTCAAAATGTTTGTTTACGCACCTGTCTTTTCATACCTCCCAATAAACTGACTTGTACGAGTCTTAATTTTAAAAATGAATTTAAACAACAACCCTGGGTCAGATTGACAGTTTGCAATGCGTAGCAAAATTGTTGGTGTCAAACCAATAAAGAACTGTCTAATGAATCATTATCAAGTGGCAAATATATTGAATCTTCCCCTGACATGTTCTACTGACTGGAATTTTATGCATAATCAGCTACTTTGTTTTAATCCTCAGAATAATGTCACTGAGCAAAATTAATTTATAGTGAAAAATACGTCTACCTTTACATAGAGCTGCTGGAATTCATCCAGGTTCAGTCTGCCACTAGGACAGTCTTTAAGAAATCCTTTGTACCACTGTTTGAGTTCGTGTTCATTAAATTCTGTGTTCTTCACCAGATCTTCCATGACCTCAGGGGCAAGTTTGCTGTTCTGTTTCCCCATTGTCCCTAAAAAGATATGGCAGAGCATTAATCATCATTCTAATTCATGATTTTCAAGAACCGGATTCAAAGTGTGAAAACACAGTAGCAGATGCAATTTAATTTTACAGTTTCAATTTTGCAATGGCGAATGATTCATTTTGTTCATTAACATGATGTAAATGATAACGAGTGAAGTGACCGGGGGACAAAAGGATGTGCAAATATATTGAATACCTGACATCTTCAGGATACAAGGAATGATAGCGCACCAAGAATAAAAGCTATTTTCACTCATTTAATTTATGGCTTGACTTTCTAATGCTTCGTGTCTGACAATAAATAGTCACCTTGATAGTTACTGGTTAGGTGAGGGTTCCAGGGGAAGCTTCTGAAAATAGAACTTTACACGTATCTAAACCAAGCTGAGTATGCTGAACACTGTATACGATTTTATCTCAGAATTGACTTGGATTGTAAAAATTTCATGAAATGATTTATTTTACATGTTCACGTCTAAGATGCAATATTTCAACAATTAAATTATTTATTCCAAAAAATTAAATTAAAATATGCGATAAGAATGTGATGCAAGGTTTTTTTTTACCTTAGCCTGATGAAAATGTATTTGCTTACACAATGTAAACAATATTTTTTATTGGTTTTAATAAATCTAAACATCAAAAGGTTGAATAACAGATCATAGGTTGAATGGGAATATAATACATTCTGCTTTGCAAGTCGTGTTTCACTTGTACTGAAGAGGGAAGAGAGCAGTGCTCTGAGGGAGACTGCTCAAGGGTCCCTACCAACATGTTGACCCGTAAGGTTGCATGCACAAGAGAGAATAGCTGGTTATTAAGAGAGAATAGCTGGTTATTAACAAGCAAATGTGGAAAGCAACACACGATATCACATTACCAATATAAATGATCCACAAATCAGAAGCATCTTGTAACTGTTCATTGGAGACCATTGAGCTTGGGAGCAACAGATCCTAAATTAACTTAATCTACTTTGATTTCCAACAAAGTAGATTGGGAAATGCATAGCCAGATTTCACCAATGTGCCTGATCCAACTTAATTCCCAGAAAATTTCGAGTGAATCTAGCCTTATTCGCACTGCCATACAAGAGTTTATTTTCAATAATTACAGAGGGCAGCGAAACAAACTGCATCATGCTCTGCTGCACGTCCATAACTGTGATTGATCTCGATTACTGTTGCACAGACTCTGGCTGAAAGCAGCCTTAGATTCACTGCAGAGTATCTTAACTCCAGTTTAATGGAACAAAATCGAATTGTTGTCAGTTGTAGTTTACTCATTGCAGTGCACTGTCAACCAGCATGTTGCAAAACAGGTTGGTGAAATGCTCCCCTTTCTCAGAAAATAAGCTAGCCATTTATAACATTGTTTGGCAGTCATTATATTAAAAATAACTATTCGGGCACGTACAAAGTAAGAATTTAAAAATGATCATTCAGAAATGTAAATCTTGAAGCTTTATTATGTTCAGTGCAATGATTCCATGATTCCACACAGTGCAACAAAAACATTTGAAGGAAAATGGTTGCCAAAATTTGGAAACAAATGCAAAGAAATGGTATTCGAATAATTCAGGTGGCATAAATGGGCTGCTTGACAAATGATATTGCAGTTACTATGAATGTCTAGGGTATTTTAAGCTAACTCTGCACATGGTATTTCAACATTAAGTTGTCTGTAAAACTGCCCAATCTCTCATGGGTAGTCAGAAATCAACTGCAGTTTTCAGTTGTAGAGAGCATAGAAGCAAGAGATAACTAGTGTCACGGATAGAATTTTTGTGTTCCTATCTACTGCTCGTAATTAGTTTGTATGTAAGATGTGTGTGCTTTCTTACCCTCAGGGTGAGTGCCCCAATTAAATAATTCCAATAGCAGACTTTTCTGTTTATAAATAAAGACAGTTATTTATTTTCCCACATAGCCCGGATTTTAAAATGTGACGGGTGAAATCTTACGGGATTTTCTGGTCCTACTGCAGTGAACGGAGATTTGGCTCTGGGTGTCAAATTCTCCGTCCTCGCTTACAACCAGTAAGGTGCGCCCGACGTCTCACTCACTCGTCTTACACACACAAAGACTAGATACAGATGAAGGTTAAAAAATATACGGTTACAGCTAATAACGATCTCAGTCTCTTTCACGGCAAGCCTGCACTTTCTTAGATGAATGTGAAGCGTTACAGTTGACATGAAAGTCTGGTAAAGCAAAGGATTCAGGAGGCTGAGAGGTTTATTGGAGTCAAATTTCCAGGAGGTTGGTTCTCAGGTGAACTCGAAGTTGCAACAGGTCGGGGAGGGTTATACTCTCTATTATGATATTACACTTTTGAGGTATTGCTGTTTCTTACCTTGACTGTTTGGAAGACTTGAAGTAGTTTAGTGAACTCTTTGTCTGCAAGCAGCTTCTAGCTGATGTAAAAGCAGATAAAAATGGTTCTCTCATCATGTGACAGCCAAAAGTTCAAGGTCCTTTCTACAAACAAAAGGAGGTGATTGATTCCAATCATTCTGCATTGTTGTTTGATACGTTGAGAATTTGAGACAGCCAGTGACTTTGTGTTTGAAAGAGCTTTTCGATTGGATAATACTTTTTTGGATTAGTTCCAAGAAAGGGCATTGATTCAACAACAGTCTACAATGTTCCTAGTGTTCCCTTGAGATAAGGGAATGGTTTCAAGACAGCTGACCCTTGTGTGGCCAACTTTTGCAGCCTTTTGGGTTCAGTTTTAAAACATAAAAATTTGTTCAACTTTCAAATGAGGATATGTCAAGCACTGGATGTGGTACTTGCCAGATGTAACTGAGGCTCCATTTTGAAGTCATACAATTTGACCTTATAGATCGTCATCATTTGTCTATAGGTATAATGAAAATGCTGGAAACCTGTTATGCTGTAATGACACACTCCTGACAGTGGAGACACTGCAATGCCTCCACTGGAAAACATGAGACGGATGTTCATGGTCTTGGCTCCAGCGCCAGATGGATGTGGGTCTGAAAAAAATGGCTGCCGAGCAAGACGGTCAGAATTCCCACCTCTCTTTCTACCCTTGGCTATTTTCATGAAGATGGAGTTGAGAGCAGGCACAAGAACCTGCCTGTACCTATGAAGGATGAAGCTGTCAGTGTTGCTGGGTTGCCGAAAGGCCTGGAGATAGTTTTTAAAATTTTCATCAAATGATCTTTGGCAGCTGTCAGTTTTTACATGAGCTGTAAAGAAATGTGAACCATCGATTGGAGGGGAGAAAGAGTTTGAAAGATAAATGGAGCGGTTTTGTTTCCTTTACAGCTCATCATTAAATGCTGTAGTATGAGTTGTATCTGTGTTAGACAAAAGAGTTATGAAAACATTTTAATTATTTAAGGGGTAGTTACATTGTCCAATGTGTTGGCGAGATTGTTACTTCTGCCAACTGGCAAGCTGCCAATTAGAAGATCAACCTTGTAAATTTAGAAAAGATAAGTTGAAAAAGTTCATTTAATGGATAAAAAGGTGGTGTACATCTCTCACTATTGAAAGGGTATCTAGTATGATGACCAGGTGTAATTGTTTTATCTTTTCCCATTCATTTTATGTATGCAGTCTAGATCTCTGTTGTGGCGCTTGTTCTGATGTCTATTTGCTTACTCAGAGTGTTTTATGGACTCCTGGCCATCAAGCAACTGCCTAATCCTTTTACAAATGCTTCACATTGCTTGTACAGCTGCTTTGAAATTTCTGCTTGTTTACTCAGAGAGTTTTAGTCAATGGCTTCCAACAATAGAGTTTATGAGTTCTGTTCATAAAGTGGATAATGGGTGAAGATTAGGGAGTGAGGATGAGGCATGTGAGAGGATGAGAAGGTTGAGTGGTAGGTTTAAAATGGTCAGAACTTTATATAGGTGAGCTGCTTATTTCCTCAGAAGCACCAAGCTGGGAGTTTTAGGAAGGGAGGTAAGTCTTTTTACCTGCCCACCTTCAGAATGCTAAGGGCCTACACTCCTGGAATATCTTGGGCGGCATACTCCGATCTCAGCCATGGCCACCGCTCTGAAAGTTAGGATGGAAAATTTGGCGTTCCAGCCAAAACTCCATTCACTTTCAGCAGCACCATAAAATACCAGCCGCGAACAAGGACAGAGATTTTCAGCACTTGCCTGCTAGGATTCTGAAGGTGGAAACAGGATTGTGATAGCAGGATCAGCCCCGCCTCCCGATTCCCACTTCTGACATGAACATTCAGCCCAAAATCTTTTGCAAAATTCTTTCTCATTGTGATTGTGGGGAAGAAAAACAATGTACTTCCTTCATGATCTCTCTCCCGTTGTGTGCATATCTTTCCACCTTCCCACTAGACTTCCTGATTGCCATGAGACTCATACTCCCATCATTCATTCCCCTTTGAACCACCCACATACTCCTCCGTTCTCCCTTCCCCCATGTTCTGCTGTTATCACCTTGTCCTTAGTCCTCTATCCACTTCATATACTCCCACATGCTCTAAAATAGATGGTGAAAAGACAGGGGCACACACATCGACAATACGTTTCCATCCCTACTTGGCTTTTTTACGTTTCACTCAAGGATGCTCTTTTGCTTTCAAAATTCAACTTTTTTAAAAAATGAAACATAATTAGAATGAAGAACCTTTAAGCTTGGGTAATACCTAACCTACTACCTGCCTGTAAGACATGGTCTACCTACTCCAGACATATGAAGCAGTTGGACAAGTTCAAGTTGGGCGGCACGGTAGCACAGTGGTTAGCACTGCTGCTTCACAGCTCCAAGGACCTGGGTTCGATTCCCGGCTTGGGTCACTGTCTGTGTAGAGTTTGCACATTCTCTTCTTGTCTGCGTGGGTTTCCTCCGGGTGCTCCGGTTTCCTCCCACAGTCCAAAGATGTGCGGGTTAGGTTGATTGGTTATGTTAAAATTGCCCCTTAGTGTCCTGAGATGTGTAGGTTAGAGGGATTAGCGGGTAAATATGTAGGGATATGGGGGTAGGGCCTGGGTGGGATTGTGGTCGGTGCAGACTCGATGGGCCAAATGGCCTCTTTCTGCACTGTAGGGTTTCTATGATTCTAACATGGGACACATTCAGAACATCAGACGAGAGGATAACGTGTCAAATTCTGAAGTATTTCAAAGAACTGAAATTGAAGAACTGTCGAACTGAGATATAATGGAATATTCAGCACCATTCGCGACTCCTCAGATACTGAAGCAGCTATGTTCAAATAAAATAAGATCTGGACAATATTCAGGCTTGGGCTGACAAGTGGCAAGTAACATTCGCAGCACACAAGTGCCAGGCAATGACCATCATCAATAAGAGACACTCTAACCATCGCACCTTGACATTCAATAGTGTTACCATCACTGAATCCCACACTGTCAACATCCTTGGGGTTACCATTGGCCAGAAGCTCAACTGGACTCACCGCATTAACATAGTGGCTACAAGAGCAGGTCAGAGACTAGGAATACTGTAGCGAGTAACTCACCTTCTGACTCCCCAAAACCTATCCACAAGGCACAAGTCAAGAGTGTGATGGAACATTCCCCACTTGCCTGGATGGGTGCAGCTCCAACTCAAAAACTTGACACCATCCAGGGCAAAGCAGCCCGCTTAATTGGCACCACATCTACAAACATCCACTCCCTCCACCACCGACGCTCAGTAGCAGCAGTGTGTACTATCAACAAGATACACTGCAGCAATTCACCAAAGATCCTTAGACAGCACCTTCCAAACCCACAACCACTTCCATCTAGAAGGACAAAGGCAGCAGATACATGGGAACACCACCACCTGCAAATTCCCCTCCAAGCCACTCACCACCCTGACTTGGAAATATATCGCCGTTCCCTTCACAGTGGCTGGGTCAAAATCCTAGAAATCCCTCCCTAATGGCATTGTGGGTCAACCCACAGCACATGGACTGCAGTGATTCAAGAAGGCAGCTCACCACCACCTTCTCAAGGACAACGACGGATGGGCAATAAATGCTGGCCAGCCAGCGATGCCCATGTCTCACAAATGAATTTAAAAAAGAATAAATATAGTATGTATGACTGACAATAAAGTCCATGAAGCAGTCAAGTATTCACAACTTGAATTTGGACACCGCCAGTGGGATAGGCTGAGCTTAACGTTCAAGGTCCCCATGAAGCCGAACCTGTGGTCCGCCCTAGACTGGAAGAGAAATGCACAAGAAATGCCTGCAGAGCAAACCAAAGTAGTGGAGCTGGTTGCTTCAAACAGTGCAGAATGTAGGTAACTACATTAGAAAGACTGCGTTCACAACAAAAAAATCAGACAGTTTAGCTTTGCCAGCGCTGTGGAAACCCATGCACGTCTGGAATCAAACTCCACAGTCAATTTGGAATGCACAACTGGTGACTCCACACACAGAAGCAGCAATCTTCTGTAATGAAGGGAAACCCAGGACGACTCAGTTGCTGTTTACCACTAAATTGCACTTTTACTCAATTGATTGAAGTCAGTATTTCAACTGCTTGCTACATTAAGTAAATTGCTCTTTTTATGGTTCTGTCAATAAGTTTGGACTGAAAAGAGCTTGGAATAGGCTATTATGTAATGCTTTATAATCAGGTCTTCACAAGAAGTATTTATCAATACCGTAATTAAAAATACGGTTGGATGGTTTAATATTTATTTCACAAAGTCCCACAGTTGGTTCCAGTGAACAATGGGACTTTTTTCCTCAAAGAGAAGGTTAGGGTTTTATTTTCATGAAATCTTCTTTGAAAAATGCTGGACAGGACTCAGATGTGAAAGTCCTACCCCATTTCTGACAGATCCCACTTTTGCCAGTGTAGGAAAAGCATGGGGCATTGTTCACACAGAAGGGAAACCTGTGCTCAGCATGGCCATTTATCCTCAGTGCTGAGTTCAAGCAGATTCCATTTTAGGTGTTGCAAGGACATTAACCACAATGTGGGAGTCACAAAGTCAAGGAGTTGTTTTGAATGCTTTTGAAGGGTGAATAAGATTTTTTAATTGTCATGATTGCAAGTCTTTTTTAAATCTACTGCCATTTAATCTTTAGAAAAAAAAACCTGGCTGACCTTGCCAATGAATGTTTAAAAGAAGCCTATGCTGGACTACTTTGATTGACAGGCCAGCTGATGTAACATCTATTCCCGCAGTATTTGGTGACATTTCCATAACGTTCATTATTATGTCATTAAACAAGCTTGGCTGAGTTTCAAAACCTATAATTATCTCTAAGGGAGTTCTGAGTTCATGGTTTGATTGGCAGCTTAGAAAGTATTAAATAATGAGCTGTTTTTGATGTGGGGCATGAATAGAAGTTTGTTTGTTTCGACAAGAGATTAACCACTTGAGAATCACAAGAGAGTTTTTTCACCATCATGTATGCAGAGTGAGAGCTCTCTTTAGATTTAAGTTTATTTTATTTAGTCTCCACATGGCTCCTGAGATCTGCCTTGGTGGATACGAGGTGAGCTGGCATTGAGTTGACATGGAGCATTTGGTGGGTCGGCATTGATTTGGCATGGAGGGAGAGAAGGGACATGAGGGTGGTTGGGGGCAATACATTGGGTCTGAATTGGCATATCGGTGGCATGGGGGGGGGGGCGTGGAGAAGATTTGAGGGCTAAAGGGCCTAACTACTTGTATTATAGAACCAAATCATTGCCTTCTAACCTGCTTACCTCTGAGCTCTCCAGCCCCTTCGGCCTCCCAAGAATTGCATTTAGGCCCAACACCATCCCACACCCATCTCCTCAGATGAGAATTGATGTGACAGGATTATTCAAACCAAGATTCGTCTATTGAATCTGAAAATTCCCCTGATCCGAGCTACTATTATTATCATTGTTCTGTAAATTGAGTTTGTGTCTTTATATGCCCTGTTTGTGAATAGAACTCCCACTCACCTGACGAAGGAGCAGCGCTCCGAAAGCTAGTGGCCTTTGCTACCAAATAAACCTGTTGGACTTTAACCCTGGTGTTGTGAGACTTCTTACTGTATTTACCCCAGTCCAACGCCGGCATCGCCACATCAGAAATAAATCATACCCATATAGCCCTAATTGTGCCTTCAAATCATCTACCTTGTTGAAAATGCTTTGCGCATTCTGATGAAGTGCCCTTAACTTGGCCTTTTTAACATTCTGATCCCACTTGATGCAGAAGAGCTTTGGTCCTGGAGCCACCACTCATGGGACTGCCTTCTGAACCTACCTTTGGAACATACAATATTATATCAGCTCAAAGATGGTGAGCAGCAGCCTAGTGCTCACACCGCACCAACAGCTCATTAATAAGGTTCAAAATGTACCAGGTCTCGTACCCGTACTATCGTATTTGAGCTATTTGCGCGCCAGCCAATCAGTATGTTCAGACAGTTGGCAACCCCATGGATAAAATTAACTGAGAGTTTCGTATCTCATGTAGGTGAGTAACAGCAGTTATCAGCGTCCTTTCCCCAGTCTGGAACTTGAGAGCTAATCATAGGATCTACAGTGCAGAAGGACGCCATTTGGCCCATCGAGCCTGCACCAACAACAATCCCACCCAGGTCCTATCCCCATAACCTCACATATTTACCCTCCGAGTCCCCCTGACACTACGGGGCAATTTATCATGGCCAATCAACCTAACCTGCACATGTTTGGACTATGGAAGGAAACCGGAGCACCCGGAGGAAACCCACACAGACATGGGGAGAATGTGTAAATGACTAGGGTTGGGAAGCATTTTCCGATCGGGGCCATTGTGATCTCCTGGACTCGTTTCGATCGCCTCAGGGGGTCGGAGAGGAATTTCCCAGATTTTTTTTTCCCCATATTGGCCCTGGGGTTTTTCACTCTGGGTTTTCGCCTCTCCCTGGAGATCACATGGTCTGGAATGGGGGGGTGGGGGTAAGTTAATAGGTTGTAATGAACAAAGCATCGTAGCTGTGAGGGACAGCTCGGTGGATAGGATATTGGTATGTAGATAGGCTGGAAAATTGGGTGGGGATCCTGGATTCAGGATTCAATCCTGGACCGGGGAGCGGCGCGGGCTTGGAGGGCCGAAGGGCCTGTTCCTGTGCTGTATTGTTCTTTGTTCTTTGTTCTTTGTTCTTGCACACAGCCAATCACTCGAGGCTGGAATCGAACCTGGGTCCCTGGCGCTGTGAGGCAGCTGTGCTAACCACTGTGCCTAACTGCAGAAATAGTTCAGCATAATTCTGTTACAGAAGATTCTTGGACTGAAGATTTTAAGCTTGGTACAATTCATCAATGCTAATTTTTGAGTTCAGCTTGCGAGGGTGAAGATAATATGACTGAATGGATAGGAAATCCAATAAATCAACACAGGCCTATACATACAGGGCCAGAGGCTAAAATATAGTCACACTGACATCCCTTTCTGGAGCTTTGGAAGTTGGAGAATTATTTCAAATCAAATTATTTGGTACTTTTAGTGATCATTATCACTGTAATTACCTGGCAGTTTGTGCACTAATGATTATATATGACATATTATCAGAAAATGTTATTAACTAACATTGAATGATCCATGGCATTATTAATGACAATAATTAATAGAAAGATCAGAACATTACTCATGATGACTAATGCATAAGTGGAGTGGTTTAGGCACTAAACAGAGTATAAGCGCATTAAAAAACTAATATTGCTTACCATTATTCATTGCTGCCTGACAAATGGGTGCAGAATTACAGTAAATACAATAAAATACATTAAGCACCTTACATTTTAACATTATAACATTTGTTTTATGCAATTACCATTTTTGCAGTCAAAACTGTACAAATTAATGCCTGAATATTTTAAAAGACATCAACTGTGAACAGTCCAAAAATGTGAGCAGTTTAATGATTTTCCCAATGATTACTTTACATTAAAATAGAAGATTATTAAGTGCAAGGTTCTTCTGAAGAATGTCATTGTCAAAGACAGGCTATAAAAGTGAATTTCTTAAAGAATTATTCAAAATGAATGTCCTCCAAATTGAAGAGTGTGGAGCAAATGAAAGTATTATCATCGAAAATGGTAGGCACTATATTTTCAGACTTAAGGAATTAATCCAAAGTTTCATCTTTCATTGGATTTATTTTATGAAGTTTAACTGCTTAGTTTTAAAAATTACTTTGCAGGATTTGTGCAATGCAATTATTGCCCACCTCAACTTGCCTTGAATTGAGTTGTGGATTTTGTTTAATTGAGTTACTATGTTGTTTTTAGAGTCAACCTTATTGTGTGAACTGGTAAAACTGAACCTGTTCAGCCTGTATGGCAATCCAGAAATCGTCATTTTTATACAAGACCACACATTCCCAGTTATTCAATTCAATTTTGTGCTCTACCACAATGAGGACTTCTGAGGTGGCCAATCCAGTACATAAAACAATTACATTGTTACATCTACCACAATTTAATTAGTGAGCATACTACTCATGCGCTATCATTTAACATTCCAGAGAAAAATCTTGCAAAGCTGTAATATTCCTAAATAGGATGTAATAGGGCTTCATGTTTATTTTCCACACATGGCACAATGATTTTACACCAAGAGAACAGTGGAAAGAGCTGGGAATAGGGTGACTGGTACTAAAATAGGGATTGGGTGATACTGGGAAGAAGGTGCAGTAGAGGAAGTAGATGCCAGGTAAATTAAAAGACTAATTAAGTGTTCAGTTATTAATCTACATTTTATTACTAAATCATACAGCAGATTAAGAAGTTGGTAAGCTTTTAAAGGTAATTAATTGGCAGTGTCGGTTTTTTTTTAAGAACAATATAAAAGCACCGCTCATATGCTATTGTGTAAACACGTTAGGGGTTTGTTTATTTAGAATCAACATATAGAAACATTTATAGAAAGCTAAAAGCTTGAAGACATCAGCAGCAGGGCTGACATAAGCGTAAAACACTGATGAATCTATGAGTCTCTAAAGTGCGAAGGTAATCTGTCCAGATTGCCCAGATCTTGTAATGGTAACCTTTTCTGAAGGTGTCTTTAATAGTTCACAGCGGTTTGTGGGATTGCCAGTCTTGGATGCTATTCTTGGTTGCAGTTTGGATCTAGTCCTCGGTGCTATAGTACTGTATGGCATTTGCAAAGCTTGAATGGATTTGATGTTTCCTGGTTACACGTCACCACCATGCGTTTGTGTGTAATGACATCACAGGACCTTGGTTCCAAGATCATTCCTGTCACCTCGGCTGGTTGCCACATATCTCCTATGGGATTTTGAATGCATATCCCAACTCTAAGCTTGGCAATTCTATACCTACGTTTTTAGCATGCACTTTGGTCATTCTCTTTTGCAGATTTAAAAGTTGCCCTCTAGCTTCTGAGAGAGAAGAATGTGTAAGAATAGGTAAACCGGTACGCACTAGCCTGTCAAACATGAGCTTTGCCGATGATGGAATAGTTGCATTTAAAGGTGTCACTCTCAGATGTAGCATTGTAATTTGTGTATCTTGCTTGGTCTGTCTATATTTAAGAATTAGAGATTTCACCATGCAAATCATTCGTTTAGCTAGGCTGTTAGATCTAGATTAATGAAGAGAAGAATTATATCAGGCAACCCTTCAATTATGGTTTCCCACAGTTTCTATAAAGAATTTTTTGCCACTTCTTCTTGCAGCTACTGGCATTCATGTTGAACACAATATACCAGATCAATTGACGGACTTAAATTCTTCTGCAGTGTAACCTCGCAGCTCCCTTGGAACTGTCCATTTTGTCAAAATATTCTCATTTGATTTGATTTATTATTGTCACATGTATTAACATACAGTGAAAAGTATTGTTTCTTGCGTGCAGGCAAAACATACCGTTCATAGAGAAGGAAATGAGAGTGCAGAATGTAATGTTACAGTCATAGCTAGGATGTAGAGAAAGATCAACTTAATGCAAGGCAAGTCCATTCAAAAGTCTGACAGCAGCAGGGAAGAAGCTGTTCTTGAGTCGGTTGGTACGTGACCTCAGACTTTTGTATCTTTTTCCCGACGGAAGAAGGTGGAAGAGAGAATGTCCGGGGTGCGTGGGATCCTTAATGATGCTGGCTGCTTTGCCGAGGCAGCGGGAAGTGTAGACTGAGTCAATGGATGGGAGGCTGGTTTGCGTGATGGATTGAGCTACATTCACGACCTTTAGTACTTCCTTGCGGTCTTGGGCAGAGCAGAAGCCATACCAAGCTGTGATACAATCAGAAAGAATGCTTTCTATCTGTAAAAGTTGGTGAGAGTCGTAGCTGACATACCAAATTTCTGAGAAAGTAGAGGCATTGGTGGGCTTTCTTAACTATAGTGTCGGCATGGGGGGAACAGGACAGGTTGCTGGTGATCTGGACACCTAAAAACCTGAAGCTTCCAACTCTTTCTACTATGTCCCCATTAATGTAGACAGGGGCATGTTCTCCTCTACGCTTCCTGGGGTTGATGGCAATCTCCTTCATTTTGTTAACATTGAGGGAGAGATTATTGTTGCCACACCAGTTCACCAGATTCTCTATCTCATTCCTGTACCCTGTCTCGTCATTGTTTGAGATCCGACCCACTACGGTGGTGTTGTCAGCAAACTTGAAAATTGAATTGGAGGGGAATTTGGCCACACAGTCATAGGTGTAAAAGGAGTATAGCAAGGGGCTGAGAACACAGCCTTGTGGGGCACTGATGTTGAGGATGATCATGGAGGAGGCGTTGTTGCCTATCCTTACTGATTGTGGTCTGTGGATTAGGAAGTTCAGGATCCAGTCGCAGAGGGAGGTGTCGAGGCCCAAGCCACGGAGTTTGGAGATGCGTTTTGGAGGAATAATGGTGTTGAAGGCTGAGCTGTAGTCAATAAATAGGAGTCTGACATAGGTGTCCCAGGGTTTAGTGCAGAGCCAGTGAGATGGCACCTGCTGTGGATCTGTTGCTGCGATAGGCAAACTGTAGTGGATCCAGGTAGTCCGGGAGGCTGGGATTGATTTGTGCCATGACTAGCTTTTCGAAGCACTTCATAATGATGGATGTCAGAGCCACCGGCCGATAGTCATTAAGGTACGCCGCTTGGTTTTTCTTAGGTACCGGGATGATAGTCGTCTTCTTGAAGCAGAAAGGGACCTCAGATTGTTGTAAAGAGGGCTTTTTTGATGTTAGTAAAGAAATGAGTGATAGGACTAATTTTTGAGGTTGATCTGCCATATGAGGTTTAACTGATTTGCTGCACCAATAATCACTGGATCTTTAGTCTTCACAATGTAGAACATCTATGACACCCAGGGGGATTGATTATAGTTGCACTCCAGGACAATAAAACCATCCCATGGAATTAGTGAACCATTGTGCACTGAAACTTGTGCAGGAGTTGATTTCGCCACTGCCTTCCCTTTCTGTGGATAATCTTTTAAAATTTGCAGTGGTACTATGTTGGCACGTCCCCATGTCAATCTCGGCCAGTAATGAATAGTTACCAATTTTCTTGGGACAGAATTTGAATCTTGGCAAATACTTTGTGTGGTCTGATGATAGCTTTGCTTTCCATGAGGTTGGTTGTGTGAAACCAGTGTTCACCGCTCTTTGTCTCATTGATAAACCAAAAAATGACAATGATGTGCACAATCATCTTATATATGTGTTTCTTTCAGGATGCGAGAATATCATTTTTATTGCTTTACGATGTGTATGATCTGTTTGGATCAGTGCGCAGCTCTTTCTAGCTGCATCAGTCTTTGCTCCAGTGCACTACAGCTGCCAATGGCTTTTTTTCCCCCTCATAGAATTGCTGGAAATTTGGGCATTTCTTGGAGCATGCAGAACGCTTGCCAAGTTTAGGCATTCTAGTAAGTGCATCAACAATTGGGGTTGTACTTAAGGCCTGTAAGCTTTGTTGACTTGCAAGGTTCACTTCATAGTTATGTGCATTCTTGAGTAGCTCTTCGATGCTATACATTTTGGGCTTGTCCAGCCAATCTTTCCGGGATGTTTCCATGGAAGTGGATGTGATCACCAAACTCAACAACTCTGTCTGCTAGCTCTGCATTTGAAAAATCACAATATGTACCTGCCGTGGGGGGGGCGGGACGCGAAAATTCGTCCCTCTGGCAATATCCCTTTGAGCTTTCACCTTGATTGATTCAATTTATTGTTCAGCAACTCTTGAAGCCACCCATGATAATCACAACCTTCTCTAGCTCTGGATCATCTGACAGTTTTGTGTGCTTTTCTTTTTGTTTGACTCTCCCTCACTTGTTACTGATCTGGTCATCCGTCTTTCTCAACGAAGCTAATTCTATGCTGGTCCTCTCGATGCAATGTCCCACTCTCGGAACTTACAGACTATGTGCTGCAATCTCATAATGAAGGATCCATCTGCTTACCAGCTCTTCGTCTAAGCACTAACCGTCCTGCGTCTTCAAGGCTTTTCTGTGCAGCCACCATACTGCGACTTCAACACTTTCTAATGCTGTGGCTTTGCTGTGGTCTGGCCAAAACATCAAGGGTCAACTTACGCCATGTAACATGATCTAAGACTGTTGTACCGGTATGTACCCGTTTCACTACTGCTGCACACCATGTTGTGTTTTTATAATGGTGTACAATCACCAATCACTCATAAGGGATTGGATAAACACCTTGTTTGTTCATTTATTTGGACTATGCACACAAGAACATTTATACAAAGGTCGAAAGCTTGAATACAATTGTATCTGCTACGTTCAACTCACAGGCCAAAGTGAAACTGAGGCTGCATCGTATGACACGTGTCCCCTCCAGTGATGCCATGCTGCTTTCCCTTAAAGGCATTTTGCAGCAGGGAAGAGCAAAATCCTAACTGGAGGTTTTAAGTAGCTAAACAAAAACTGAGGTAAAAATGTCTCAGTTGGTAGCACTCACATCTGAGTCACAAGGTTGTGGGCCCCACAACAGGACACTGGTGCAAAAAGCTAGGCTGACACTCAAGTACAGGACTGAGGCAGCGTGGCATTGTTGGAGGTGGTGTCTTTTAGATGGACATAAAAGATCCTATCACTCTATATCAAAGAGAAGTCAGCCAGTTATTCCCAGTGTGCTGGTCAATATTTATCCCTCAAACAATACCACAAAAACAGATAATCTGTTCATTATCATATTGCTGTTGACGGCAGCTTGTTGTGTTCAGCTTGGCTGCCACACTTGCAGTATTACAACAAAGAGTACACTTCAAAAGTATTTCATTGACTGAGGTTGTGAAAGGCGCAAATAAATGCGAGTCATTCTTCTTTCTTTGGCAAAATAGGTCAAATAAACTGAACAATAAAAGTCGCTAAATGAATTCAAATTAAATCTACCTTGATGACTGCAATAAACATTAAAAGGTGAATCAACCAACACTGGAAATAAATTTATACTCGCTCTACAATAAATAGACACAGAACAGATAGTGACAGCACTTTCCAAACACATGACCACTACAATCTAGAACAACAAGGGTAACGGACACATGGGAACACCACCAACTAGAAGTTCCCCTCCATGTCACTCACCATCCTGACTTGGATTACCGTTCCTTCACTGAATCAAAATCTTGGAACTCCCTTGCTAACAGCATAGTTGGCATATCTACACCACATGGGCAGCACCGTGGCACAGTGGTTAGCACTGCTGTCTCACAGCACCACGGACCAAGGTTCGATTCCAGCTTTAGGTGACTGTCAGTGGGTAGTTTGCACATTCTTCCCGTGTCTGCATGTATTTCCTCCAGGTGCTCCAGTACCTTCCCACAATCCGAAGGTGTGCAGGTTAGCTCGACTGGCCATGCTAAATTGCCCTTTAGTGTCCAAAGATGTGTAGGTTAGGTGGATTATCCATGGTAAATGCATGGAGTTATGGGGCTAGGCTGGGGGGAGGGGGGTGTGTTGGGGGCACCTGGGTAAGGTGCTCTTTCAGAGAGTCAGTGCAGGCTTAATTCAGGGTAGTCAGGGCAGCACGGTAGCACAGTGGTTAGCACTGCTGCTTCACAGCTCCAGGGACCTGGGTTCGATTCCTGGCTTGGGCCACTGTCTGTGTGGAGTTTGCACATTCTCCTCGTGTCTGCGTGGGTTTCCTCCGGGTGCTCCGGTTTCCTCCCACAGTCCAAAGATGTGCGGGTTAGGTTGATTGGCCATGCTAAAAAATTGCCCCTTAGTGTCCTGAGATGCGTAGGTTAGAGGGATTAGTGGGTAAAATATGCAAAGATATGGGGATAAGGCCTGGGTGGGATTGTGGTCGGTGCAGACTTGATGGGCCGAATGGCCTCTTTCTATACTGTAGGGTTTCTATGTTTAATGGGCAGTAAATGGCAGAACCCTTAAGAGTATTGACAGGCACAGGGATTTGGGTGTACAGGTACACGGGTCACTGAAAGTGGCAACGCAGGTGGAGAAGGTAGTCAAGAAGGCATACAGCATGCTTGCCTTCATCGGCCAAGGCACTGAGTTTAAATTTGGCAAGTCATGTTGCAGCTTTATAGAACCTTAGTTAGGCCGCACTTGGAATATAGTATTCAATTCTGGTCACCACACCACCAAAAGGATGTGGAGGCTTTGGAGAGGGTACAGAAAAGATTTACCAGGAAGGTGCCTGACATGGAGGGCATTAGCTATGAGGAGAGATTGGACAAACTTGGTTTGTTCTCACTGGAATGACGGAGGTTGAGGGGTGACCCGATAGAAGTCTACAAGATTATGAGGGGCATGGACAGAGTGGATAGTCAGAAGCTTTTTTCCAGGGTGGAAGAGTCAATTACTAGGGGGCCCATATCCCTTGAATGAATAACAGAAGTGTTGGGAGTGCAGAATGATATTGGTACACAATGAGACTGTCATTGACCAGGCCTGTGTAAAATGCTGATGTCTTGCGTCACCTGGCTCAGAGTTACAGCTTGAACGCAAGTTAGAAGCAATAATATGTTGCAGAAGCAAAATGGCTAGACAATTACTGTCAGTGTGGAAAACGTTTAGAGACCATAACCTGGAAAAAAAAAGAGTAATTTCACTTATAAAAATATGTTATCAATTAAGGGTATCTAACACAGATTTGTTCAAGGCAAGTTGAGAAAGAAGGAATAGTAATATTGATAGGGCACTGTAAACAGCAGTAGAAAACAAAAGGTTTCAGTGGGGTGAATGGACATGGGTAGAACAAAGAAATAGTAAAGAATGAAAGATTCTGGTATGTTGTCTACAGATCTCCATATACTAGGGTGAACGGGGATACTAAATATAAATATCAAGAAACGATGTAGCAAAAATTTAAACAACTAGGGTTCAATAAATGAAATGAGATAGTGTCGAGCTTTGCCTGGCACAGAAAGAAGCTGTGGCATTTGGAAGAAGAGACACTTAAGAAGTAACTGTGGGAATGAGAAGAAATTGGATGACCTGGAGAAAAGATCCAGGAAGGTATATTCTTTGTTAAGTAATTAGTAGGAGCAATGAAAAACTGCCATCATACACCATGTTTTAAGCTGATAAAGATGCCTATCATCAAAGTAGTTTCAACTTTCACATCAATTATTCTGAGCTCGCCCTAGCCTAGATCAAAAAGACAACTGACCAGAGAACTGTTCAGAGAGCAGGAGGTGGCCAAGAAAAGGTTTTGATGCAGATAAAGCTCAGTCAAATTCCCCACAGGGCTTGCTCTCTCTCTCTTTCTCTCCCCAAGGATGAAGCCGGCTTGTCAAACGCAGAGGGCTAAGCAGTCAGTATCATTTTTTTGCAGAAAGAGCCATGCTAGCTCACACGGTGACCTCAGAAGCGCATGGAGAATATAAAGTTTGCCATTTGTTAAAATGATAAACCAAGTGTTACATGTAAAATCTTATTGGTCGTGCAAGGTCCTGGGAGGTTTAGCCCACAGTTTACATTATCCAATGTTGCCAGAGCCATCAGTGTCCACATCATTTCAGATTAAAATCGGCAACGATATTTAGTCCAGTTTAGACAATCCTTTCCATTCATTTTCCTTGAAAAAAGGTAGAGGATGCTGTGCGTAAGCATGTTGTTTTGCTGCATCATGACATTGTGAAATGTGGGGGTTCTGCATGTGATTTACCAAATACAAAACTCTATGGGGGAGCAGCAGGCAAATAGCCAACAACATAGTGCTGCAAAGTTACGAAGAGGTTAAGAGATTGGGAATAAATAGATGAGCATCAGAGCTGATATGGTTATGGACGATTCAGTGTATGTATAATACAAACAAACAAATAAACTTTCACAAGGGTAAACCAAAATATGAGTACTGACCTCGAATGTAGCATACTGGTATCAATCTAAAACAATCAATGTGTCCTTGTGCTTAAAAGGCCCCTTAGGCCAGATTTTCAAAAGATCGTTTCCCATTAGAAGTAGGAATGGCCAAGGACAAAGTACAGGAAGTTTTTCAATATGTTACTAATGTTTTTAAGAGCACAACTGAGTTCAGTTTTCTGTAAACATCATTACATGTGCCAAAAATTAGATCCTCATAGCCTGGTAATGCAGTGAACTATTATACAATTATAATTTATCACACGGAATTATACAACATGGGGCTTTACCTTTTTTTCTCATTTTGTCAATCTGCATTCTGAGTGGAGGTGTACGGAGCAATGAATCAATTAAAGGTTTTTTTTCAATTGGATGGTAACAATTAAATATCAGATGCAATCAGGCATTACTTTTGTACTTCTTTCAGGTATTTACATGGTAACCTTTGGCATTAAGTAACCATTCAACTTCTTGGCAAGGGCATTCTTCCTATTGATGACGTGAGGCTTATCAGTACAAAACACAACATTTCTTCTGTGAATCACACTGATGTTTTCCACTAAAAAACAGAAGGAATTTTACCTGATTGACTGAGAAATTGGGCTTCTAAATAAAATGAAACTTCCTCAAACATGAGATTGAGGAAAGAGTGAAATATAGGATGGATTTTCTGCAGGTTTTTTTCCCGTAACTGTGTGGAAAATCCTGGAGCAATGGTATAATTAGTTGTTTATGCTTACCTCCATCATAAGATTTTCATAGGGAGATCAGGAAATCCTTTGCAGAAATTTTAACTTGTGTTAATTTAGGACTCTACCTGAATCTAATTTTTAAAAAAAATCTAGTACTGCATTTACCTTTAATGCTTTTGACGTGTAAGTGGCAATTAAAACAATATAAACAGTGGCTCAGTCAACAGAATGCATTGTTTGAGAATTTGTGATAGGTATGGAAAATCCTTTAAGTATTAATCTATATGTAGTCAACGGAAGAAACATTGAAGCTACAATTCAACTTGATCACAATCAAAACGTTGTTTCAGCCACATCCTGCAAGGTTAGTGTGGCACAGTGCCGAGGAAATTCCCAGCCAGTGTGTGGTCCTGTATCTATTTAATGCTAAGCAAATAAAGTAACATGAGTAATTATTTTGCAGCATTTCCATGCTAAGCAGCCATTGACTCACAAGTTCCAATTCATGTGGCAGTAGAACTGCATCAGCAAAATTATAAGCAACAAGCTGGGCGACTCATTCTCCATCTGAGAACTAAAGGGATGAGAGTTAAAAATAAGGTTTTAAAAAATATGTTTTTGTTAAATATTTCGCACATATATAGGCCACTGCACATCACTCAAGCTGCTTCAATTATGGCAGCTGCGATTTAACAGAATAGTGCCATTGTCAAGTGCACAACACGAGTTCACATAACAGCTCTGTCCTTATCAGTTCACCATCGGGATGATGCTTCTGCTGTTTAAGCTTTATTCTGCAAGAAGCTGTGAAATCTGGGAGCGGCCATTTTAACAATGCCATTTCTCTCGACACAAAACAGCAGCAATGTGCCACATACATATTTTACAGTGGAATATTCTGTTCCTAATGTTTTGTTCAGTTTAGCAAGACATTGAATAAAATAGATCTTCTCAGTGCAATGTTGTTGCACGTTTTCCCTACCCTCAGCAAAAAGCATCACTGTTGGTTGTAAACCCTCTCCTTAAATTGCCAGGCCCTGAAATTCCTCAGCAGGAGGGGCATCAGGGGCTGGTTGTTTGTGGGGGGTGGTGGTGGTGGTGGGGGGGGGGGGGGGGGGTTGAGGAGGAATGATCTGCTTCTCTGGCCCAAGTAAAGGACTTACATCAGTGTCGTTTACTTCAACCACATGGCGGCACGATGACACAGTGGTTACCACCGCTGCCTCACAGCGTCAGGGACCCAGGTTCGATTCCCGGCTTGGGTCACTGACTGCACGGAGTATGAAGGTTCTCCCCGTGTCTGTGTGGATTTCCTCCGGGTGCTCCGGTTTCCTCCCACAGTCTGAAAGAAGTGCTGGTTAGGTGCGCTGGCCATGCTAAATTCTTCCTCAGTGTACCTGAACAGGGGCCGGAGTGTGGCACCTAGGGATTCTCACAATAACTTCATTGCAGTGTTAATGTAAGCCTACTTGTGACAATAATAAATAAACTTTAAACACTGTGGAATGTCAGAGCAGTGCTGCATGTACGACAACAAACAGAAGGCTCTGAAGGAATAGTTTTTCTACTGTTTATTCTCCATTGGAGAATTTTGACCCTTCTGTGATTATTACCTTTCCCCAATAAAGCTCTGTGCCCCTTGAGTCTCAGCTGGCAGAATACCTGCAGAAACCTGAGAACTCTCCAAACATAACCTCTTTGGCACTGAAGGAGAATAGATGGGAGATTCATTCATGACCCCCTCTGGAAAAGAATTGGATGGAAAACACGGGGCAGAATTTGGAGGTCATCCAAACGACACCACCTAGATTCCAATCAGAATCACGGAACCCCAGAACTTTAATCACAGTCCTAACGACATTTGGTCTTCTATACACCAGCTGCTAATATCACAATTATAACCTTGCCCGCTGACTCCCCACTGGGTCTCAATGTCAAAGCAGTGACATAAAATGAATAAAATGCACATGCACAGGAGCCCCTGCAAAACGCTACAGTTCCTAGCTGCTCCCCAAAAATCTTGCGACTGATGCATTATTTGCTGATCAATAATTACAGCGCATGCAGAGGATGGAAGTGAGGGAAAGGGAAGTTTGCGCACGTCACTCATTTCATTTAGTTTCAGGGGGAATATAAAAGCATCCCTCAGCAACATTTCCTCAAGGCGTGAAGAAGCTGACGCAACAGCAAAAGGTAAATGGAGAAATGAGGAAGATATACCGAGACAGAATTAAATCTGCAAAGGGAAGAGGGAGAGAAATATTAATGGGAAAATAAACAACACTAAGGAGGAGAGAAAGAAAGAGTTTCCTGTTGTGCCCGAGCATGTTGGATTACCTGGACACAGCACACGGAGGACTGGTTGGACTCCCTTCTGGCGTGCAGTTGTTGCTATGTTTTTCTCTGTGCATTGTGTTCAGACAATCCAAACACCGACGCACAATAAGATGCTCTGCCTCAAACAGAAAAAAAAAGGGAGAGAAAGTGTCAAGAGAATTAAATACCACAAGAGATAGATAAAAATAATGGGAGAGACAAGATAAGTCATAAATCTATTTTGCACTGCAGATCTGTCACACTTCAGATGTCACTTCAAAATGTGAATGGAAAAAAACAGTGATTTAGTGCTGTTTTCTTGTGATTTGAAACCAGAAATTTACAAGCAGTTGATAATCTTCAAACCTCCTACAACAACAGCAATTAACCTCAGACTCACCCGAAGATATACAGCACTGAGTCTGTGACCTTAAACTGACTACTCACCTTAAAAGTAGCTGCCATCTGACCAGAATTATTTATTGTGTATCATATGGTAAATGTTCCTGTACTTATATTTACAATGAGCAACACAAATGGACATCTGTTGGTTTACCAATGTACAGATACTGGGATTCCCACAGTTCTGGAAATATACAGGATTCTCTCTTAGTGCTTTAGATCTTAGCACACTCCCCATTCCTGTTATCTCCTGGGTCTTTCAAGCTCCAGTACTACCCTAATTCTGCCAGACAATAGGATTACCCCAGTAATGCTGCAATATTTCTGAATAGTTTGCTCTTTTGTTGCCAATTCACTTGCCTCCACATAAATAAATTCCGGCCCTGGGAACCAATGGCTAAACTATATATCAAATCCCACTCTGCAATGCTAACAACCCCCTTTTTTCTGAACCGTTATACTGTCACATGCTAAACCCACTCCCTAAAATTATCAAAGCTCAGTGGTCCCAAAACTGCTGCAAAGCAGCACAATCTAGAAGATTGTGGCAACAAGAACAGGTCAAAAACTGAGAATTCTGTAGAGTGTGATTTATTTCCTGAATTTACAGTCTATCCAATATCTACAAAGTACAGCCAAGAATGGTGATGAAATATTCTCCACTTGCATAGATGAGTGTAACACCAGCAACGCTCAAGGAGCTTGACAACACTCAGGTCAAAGCAGCTGGCTTGATCATCACCCCATCTACCACCTCACATATTGGCGTTGTCTGTCAATGATGCACAGTGGCAACACTGTGTACTACAGTACCATATAAAGATGAATTTCTACAACTCACCAGCAACCCTCTTTTGACAGCGCCTTCCAAACCCACAACCTCTCCTACCTAGGACAAAGGTGACAGACGCATGGGAACACAACCACTTGCAATTTCAAACTACAAACCATCATGTTTTGGAACTACATCACTGTTCCTTCACTGTCACTGGGTTAAAATCCTGGACCCCCTTCCCTAACAGTGCTGTGGGTTTACCTACAGCAGATAGACTTTAATGGTTCAAGAAGGCAGCTCACCCACACCTTCTCAAGGGCAATTAGGGATAGAAAACAAACGCTGGCCTTACCAATGACATTCACATCCTAGGAAAGAACAAAAACAAATAATCACATTCTTCCTCTAATGTCAGCCACCATACAACAAATCCCAGGCTCAAAGGAAGTGAGAAATTAACATGAAATACACTTTGATTTATTATGATTGACGTCGCAGGAAAATTTCTAGCTAAGTAACAAATACGGATGGCAGAAACAGGAAATTAAAATTTACAATAGAAAGAAAGAGGGAAAATATTATAATAAAGGCACTCATTTATGATTTTCACAAAAAATAATTTGTCACTAAATTTGATCCCTGGAAGAGCAGTAAACAAAATCCCTGAGTACGATGCAATAACATATACCAATTTGCAGAAATTGGGAGGGGATATGATGAGACATTGAGGATTTTAATCTGGAGAAAAACAGAGCAACGAGTTTCTATTTCCCACTGAATATCCAACATTGCTGCTTTTGGGGGTAATGAGGTCCTGCTGAACTAAGGCAGGAGCCTTGAGTCCTAATGTATCAATACGGCCATAATGGCATTTTGACTACAGCCTCTTCTCCAACAGGCTGAAGCAGCTTCGCAGCTGGGTGAGGGAGAATGAGAGGTCTCCTTGCCTCCAGCTAAGTGAAACCATTTTCTTTCTCGAGCTAGAGAAAGCAGGATTGATCTGCAGAGTCCTCATAGGAGGTCACAGCCTCCATAGTTGTGGAGCACCCGTCTCACAACCGCCTCCAGAGGAACCCTCTTAAAATCTCCCCTCCACCGCCTACTTGCGAGCTGAAAGGTGCTTCCACTGAAAGACACACTGCATCCTCTTCCCGTGGGTATCAAGCAGAAAGAGGACCTGTGCCATTTGAAATGAGGTCAGGAGTTTAAAATGCCTGGATTTCAAGCCACCGAGTTCCTTTTGCATTCACCTCACTCATTGCCTGCCCAAAATCTACTCTGGATTATATGCAGAACTTCATCTACATAGCAGACTATATTGACCACTCTGTTTTGTGCAGTATGTCTGGCCTCTGATTTATCTTGAGCATCTCAAGACTGCTGCCTGTGAAGAAATAAATACAGCTGTAGAAAAACATGTCAAGAAGGACAGAGAAACAGAAGGACAAGAGGGTTTTAGTTTGTTGTTCCAGTTTCACAAGTTAATAGTATTTTTCATTAAGAGAAAAGCGAGCAGTTATTGCAATTTATGGTGCCTGTAGCCTACAGAAATTCAGAAAATAAATCCAGCCAAGACCATCATGTGCCCATGTTTAGAAGTCTATCAGATAAGCAATCTCCTGACTTTATTTGGTTCAGTGGATGAGGTCCCTGCAGGGGGGTACTTCATGCATAAATGATAATTTGAGTTCTAAGTTGTCAATAGGACCCTAATGTCATTTTAACTGCAGGGTAAGAGTAAAAAGGCATGCAAATAAACACTGTTAAGGAGTCAAAGGGAGTGGAAGAATAATCCTCAGGGATCTGGTTGAGATGATCGCAAAAAAGAGATTGCAAGAAGCCATAAAGTTGCTGAAGTTACAGAGAGGGCAAGTTGATAAGGCAGTTAAGAATACTTAATACTTGCTTTGCAAATTAGGCCTTAGTTAGAGTGTGAAGTACAATTCTGGTCACTATACTTTGGGAAGGATGACAAGACCTTGTGGGGGAGGGGGTCCAAAGGAGGTTTACAGAGTGCTATCAGTGATGAGAGTTGTGTGGAGAGATTGGAGATGCAGTGATCATTCTCCTTAGAACAGAAAAAGTTAAGGGGGCGACCTATTGGAGCTAATCAAAATTATGAGAGGTTTTGATTGAGCAAGTGGGGAGAAACTGTTTTGTCAGGCAAGAAGGCCGGTGAAGTCACAGATTTAAAATGATTGACAAAAGAGCCAGAGGAACAAGAGGTGAAACTTGCACACAAAATTGTTAATACCTTGAATGCACTATCTGAAATGTACTGGACACAGATACCATAGGAACTTTCAAAAAGTAAGTGTAATTGAAAAGGCGGCACGGTGCCTCACAGCACCAGAGACCTGGGTTTGACTCCGGCCTTCTGTGACTGTGTGTGTGGAGTTTGCACATTCTCCTCGTGTCTGCATGGGTTTCCTCCGGGTGCTCCGGTTTCCTCCCACAGTCCAATGATGCGTGGGTTCAAATGAGCCAACACAAGCATGATGGACCAAATAGTTTATTTCTGTGCTGTACGATTCTATGATTCATTGAAAACAGATATGAAAAATGCTGTTGGCAGTAGAAGACCTTTTAATTTTAGAGTAGAGATATTGCAGAGAGAGAAAGCATTTCTTGTTATAATGAGATTAGAAGGGACATTCGGTATTGGAGCTCAAGGGCCCCATGTTATGAAGTGACATGTCCTCTGACTTACTGTGAGCAATGCCACTGGAAATCAGCAAAACTGACGCTGCAGTGACTGGGAGCACAATTCCTGTTATCAACAGGCAACAGATATTCCAATGGCCAATCTAGTTTATCCAGCAACTCGTTTAGAAAATGATGATTATCTCTGCATTAATGTTTTCTCTATACAAGGGACAGAAAGCGAGATAAAAACACAATATCCAAGGGCAGCAGTAGCAGAGACTGAAGCTTCACAGACAGCCTGTGGAGGCTTTTTGAATTGATTCAGATTGTGACAGCAGCTCTTGCATTCCTGGTACATATAATAAAACGATAGTGTTGCTCCAGTCACAATTCATACACGACTGACAGAGCAACCATATTTCTTTGATTGAAGAAAAAGGAGAAACTACCACAGAGTTAGCTGACTTCATCAATTTCACTAGTTTCGAATGTTATTAACTGTACTGACACCTGGAGTAGGCAATTGGAGGGGCGATTCTCCCATCCCGCTGCGCTGCTTTTATAGCGCAGTGGGCCGGGAGACTTTAGCGGTGGCCAATTCTGACGGTGATGAATTTCCGTCACCGTCAGAAAAAACAGCGTGATTTACTCCAGTTCCATGTGAATTCGACACTTAGAATTTTTTGGGGAGAATCGCTCCCTTGGTGTTCTCTGTAACCTGCTGCATGGAATTAAAATATTCTATTACTAGTTGCATATCCTTTTTCCCAAAACACTGGAGTTGTTAATGATGAAAATTGATTTAATAATTTTTGGTCCATATTGTTGTTATTTTTCTACCAGATTCTCCACCTATTTACGAACATACGATTCAGGAGCAGAAATAGGCCATTCGGCCCCTTGAGCCTGTTCCACCATTCAATAAAATCATGGCTGATTGTGGCCTCAACTCCACATTCTGCCTATCCACAATGACTTCCGACAATCTAGTTAGTCAGGAATCTATCTACTTGTACCTTAAAAATATGAAGTAGCTTCTGGGGAAGAGAGTTCCAAAGATTTACAACCTTCTGAGAGAAAAAAATTCTTCTCATCTTCATCTTAAATGGGAGACCCCTTATTTTTGAAACTGTTTTCCCAGTTCTGGTCTCTCCCACAAGGGGAAACATCCTTTCTGCGTCCATCCCACTCAAGATATTATGTGTTTCAATAGGATTACCTCTCAATGCTCTAAACTCCAATGGATACAGATCCATCCTGTGCAACCTTTCCACATAAGATAACGTCTCCATCCCAGGCATGAGTCAAGTGAACCGTCTCTGAAATACTTCTAATGCATTTCTTAAATGAGAACAAAACTGTACTGTACACAGTTGTGGTCTCACCAACTGCAGCAAAACATCTTTACCTTAATATTCCATTCCCCCTCGCAATAAGTGACAACATTCCATTTGCCTTCCAAATCAGTTGCTGTACCTGCATACTAACTTTTCCAGATTGAAGTCGCAGGACACCAGATCTCCCTGTACCTCAGCATTTTGCAATCTCTCCCCAGTTAAATAATATGCTGCTTTTCTATTCTTCCTGCCAAAGGGGTCAAGTTCACATTTTCCCACATTATACTCCATCTGCTAGTTTTTTGCCCACTCACTTAACCTATGTCTCTTTTTGCAAACTCCAAATGTTCACTTCACAACATACTTTCCTCCCTATCTTTGTGTCATCAGCAAATTTAGCAATCGTATGTATTTGGTCTCTTGTTTTTTACCACTGGTTTGCCTTTTTGTAATTTAATGTTATTACCGTAATCGCATTAATCAAAGTCATCCAAAATTTCTGTGTCCTTTTAAATTCAAGGTGTTGATAATAAATCCCAACATCTGTTAAATGTCATAATACAGATATACAGGACAAGGCCATTTGTCCCACCAGCAGCAGGTCAGATAGACTAAGTGAGGGGACAGTGGAAATTTCAGAAATGAGTGCTCATTTGAAGGAGCTGCACAGGCCATTAAAAGAGCGAATTCAATGACAATTATCAAAGGATGAAAAATACAAACTTTTTTCCCATAGGCTAATGTTGAAGTTCTGCTGTCAGAAATGAGAGAAAAGGACAATGTTATTGTTAAAAAATAGCTGGGAAGAAGCTAAAGGCAACAGCAAATGTGTCATGTGGAATATGTCATATGCTACTAGCTGTGAGAGGTACCTCTATAATCTCATCAGCAAACCTTCATCATTAAAATCCTATTGAACAGTTTCATGGAAACGTCATCACAACAACGGCAAGGGTTCAAGAAAAAGCAGACTACTATCTTCTCAGGACAATGAGCGATAGATAACAATATAGCCTTACCAGTACTACTAAGGTCAAATATTAAATAACAGTGAGAAATGAGATTGGCCAAACCAGAGATTAGGCTGAAAGAGTTGAGCTATACCTACAAGATTTGGGAGTATTTATATATGCAGTTTTGGGGAGTATTTATATATCCATAGTGATAATAAATATTCTTTGCTTCATCTGTGTGTAGTTCTAGAACAGTTTTCCAGAAATCTGTATACCCTATGTGTGTTGTGGAATGTATCAATCTGGTTTTTAAAATCATCATTATTTATCATTGTTCCTCAGCTTAAATGATACAAAAAGGAACAGGTTGCATGATTTTAACATAATTGCACATCTTTCCCAGCCTAGCTTCTGAGACTGCCATAACTATATTCCCATTTTGAACTGGAGGAGTACAGAGATCTCAGAGGGTTGTATGGATGGAGGAAGATTCAGAGACAGGAGTAAGGTCATAGAGGGATCTGAAAACAAAGATGAGAAATTTAAATTTTAAGCTTTGCCAGTCTGGGAAGAGGTTATTAAGCACAAGGGTGATGGTGAACAGGAACTTGGTGCAAGTCAGGATACAGGCAGCAAAGTTTTGAGGCTGGCTAGGATAACACTGAAATTATTGGTTCTGAAGGTAATAAGAACATTTATGAGAGTCGCAGCGTCAGATGAGTTGAAGCGGGGCTGTAGATGGGTCATGTTATAGAGGTGAAAATAGGCACTTCTATCCGTTGACTCTGTCTACACTTCCCACTGCCTTGGCAAAGCAGTCAGCAAAATTAAGGATCCCACACACTCCGGACATTCTCTCTTCCACCTTCTTCCTTTGGGAAAAGATACAAAAGTCTGAGGTCACGTACCAACCGACTCAAGAACAGTTTCTTCGCTGCTGCCATCAGACTTTTGAATGGACCTACTTTGCATTAAATTGATCTATCTCTACACCCTAGCTATGACTGTAACACTACATTCTGCACTCTTTCGTTATCTTCTCTATGAACGGTATGCTATGTCTGTATAGCACAAGAAACAATACTTTTCACTGTATGCTAATACATGTGACAATAGTAAATCAAATCAAAATCAAATCTTTGTGATGGAAGCCAAGCTCAGCTCAGAATGAAATAGGAAGATGAAATCACGAAGAGGAGAGTTCAACCTGAGACAGAGGTGAGGGAGAGAAACAACACAAGGCCAGGAAGAGGAATCATTGTAGAAAACTCTCCAATTATGGTTAGATAAGTAGACATTGAAGCAGATGAGGGCAATTCCATTTAACTGGACAATGGAATGGAGCCGTTGCAGGAAGATGGAGAGGGCATGATTTTGATTTGATTTATTATTGTCACATGTATTAACATAACAGTGAAAAGTATTGTTTCTTGCACACTATACAGACAAAGCATACCGTTCATAGAGAAAGGAGAGAGTGCAGAATGAAGTGTTATACAGTCATAGCTAGGGTGTAGAGAAAGATCAACTTAATGCAAGGTAAGTCCATTCAAAAGTCTGACAGCAGCAGGGAAGAAGCTGTTCTTGAATCATTTGGTACGTGACCTCAGGCTTTTTCCCGCAGGAAGAAGATAGAAGAGAGAACGTCCGAAGTGCGTGGGGTCCTTAATTATGCTGGCTGCTTTTCTGAGGCAGTGGGAAGTGTAGACAGTGTCAATGGATGGGAGGCTGGTTTGCGTGATGGATTGGGCTACATTCACGACCTTTTATAGTTCCTTGCGGTCTTGGACAGAGCAGGAGCCATACCAAGCTGTGATACAACCAGAAAGAATGCTTTCTATGGTGCATCTGTAAAGGTTGGTGAGAGTCGTAGCTGACATGAAACTAGAGAGAAATTGAGTGTTTGAGGTTGGGATGGGGGAAACCTTTGTGGAAGTTTGGCATGATGGATAAAATGTGTGTGTGGCTACGGTGGAATGGTGGGGTGGTGGGCTGCGCTGCTACAGAAGCAGATAGAGCAGAATGTTTCAGATGGTGGGAACCATCACTCCTGATAGCTGTCCCACAACCATGTTCTGCTCAATGGAGGGTTTTTAGGCTGAAGGTGGGCCCTTTTGCCCCATCTGGGGAGGAAATCCTGTCTCACAGAACTGCCAGCTAACCTGATTGACTGGCAGCTCTCTAGCCCCAGCAGCGGCCCAGTGAACAGTGGGCAATGATGGGATTACACTTAGTCTAACAAAACAAAGTACGGGGAGCTCAGGATGTAGATACGTTCAGGGACTCTATCAGCCATGTTAGGAGAGGAAGGCCCTGAATGGGGTGGGGTGTGGCAAAGGGGCTGAGGGCTAAAAGGGAGGGGCAGACCTTGTGGGGGCCACAATTGGCAAAGGGAACCTGAAGTGCCCCCCACCCTCTCATGGCTCAAGCAGGCTGATCTGTCGGGCATCGCCCCATTCCTGACTTCCTCCCGCCAATCTAAACATTTCAGTCAGTCAGAAGCGGCCCTGAAGCAGTCAATATCTGTCCACTTGGCCTCAATCTGAGCGAGGATGGATGGGCCAACCTAGGCCTCACCTACCACCTCCCCATTGAATTGCTGCCAGGATGGGGGTGAGCAGGGAGGTGGTGGTAAGGACACCCGCAGAATTTTACGCATTTGCAAATCCGCCAGAAGGGGTGTGTAAAATTCTGCCTAAAGTCTCAATTTTAATCACAAAGAATTACATAAGATCCTCCCACCTTTGTTGAAGGAGAGGGAAGAGGGGGCCTGAGGAAAGGTGATGGCTAATATATGAGAAAAGAAGCCAGAGTTACCTTTGAATTCTTGGATAATGCGGAATGTTGGGAATTATTTTGGAAGAGGAGAACAGGGCAATTAGTGCTTGATGTAGTCCCACCAGATTTACAATGTATGAGCAAACCTGCATGCAGTATGGATGCAGAAGTTATCCCAATTCTTTTAAAAGCCATCCACCAGTTGTTTTTCTTCAAATAATGCAGACACTGTGGAATACTGAACAATGATCACATCACAGCTGCTTCCTGGATAACCATCACTGATGTGCATGATGTTATTCCATGACAAGATCATATCTGTAATTATAAACAGAAAAGGTCTGTCTGTACTCAAAGGTCGGGGATTGATTTGAAGAACACTGGGTACATGCCCAATGCTTCGCAATGAAGTGAACGTGCCATCCTGTGAAATCGATATGGTCTGTCCAGCTGATATTTCCCTTCCAAAAGGAAAAGTCTGTGCTTCCTTGAAAACATAGCATCATCACTTACTCTGTGTTCACTGCAGACTGTCTAATGGTAGATGTCTTCTTTCTGGCTTGGCAGATCCAGTAACATTATTTGGATATTGCGTTCAAGTCATTTTGTAGCAGGTGGCACAACTCTGTGGTAACATGTCTTGTGAACCCAAGGGCCAATCTTCTCCGACAAATCCAATTACGTGTGAAGCGGTCTAAATCCAGGTCCTATAGCAGCAATAGGTGGGACTAAACTGAAGCATCTCTGGTGTCCTTGCATTTACATTTGTTGGTCCCTCACAAATTCCTCTTCTGCATCCCCCTTTACACTCTGGAGATTCAGTGCGGTACATTTTGAATGGTAATTTAATTGAGGTCATGCACCAGCTACAAAGTTGCACCTTTTGTGTCCATTTTGTCCTTCAAGAAAATGAGCACCCTTAAAATCGGTTATGTGAAGTCAGACATGCAATTTTCCATCTGTGCTTATCCCCAGCAGGCCTCCGAGCCTCAGAAAATTGGGTCTCACATTGCATATAATTGTTTTAGAATCTCGGGGGAATTGGGAGAATTTCATAGATTTCACTCTTAAAACTACAATTTACTGAAATTCAAATATTTCAACTTATTCTAGACACTTGCTTTGCTTATCGCAACTAAATTTCTGACCTTGAGAATAGTAAAGTTAAAACAAATGCTGTCCTTTGCCAAATATTCATTGTAAAAAATCCAACATACGAGTGTGATGAATATTCACGCTTATAGATGTCAGTTGTTTAATAGAAACTACTTAATTTATTCCTTCAACTTGCAATATATTTAAAAAAATCATTGCCATCATAGTGTCCATTCTGCTTTGAAACTAAAATCTGCATTTGAGCAGTACAAGTTGGCAGGAGAAAATTTAATCTGCTCTATCTGAATTTCTCTGTCCTTAAGTAAAGGGAAACTATTTAATTTGAATTTAGTTACATAAATGCCTTTTTTTCTTCATGTTACTTCAAGAATCCAAACAGATTACAAGCTGAAATGAGGATTTAACAGGTTTATTTCTTTAACTGTAAAATTTTAATTTTTAAAGAAGAAAAAAGTACTAATTTTCACCTTAATGTAATTGCAAATGTTATTATCAGACCATTGACACTACTGCACATTGTCAGTCCAGTTGTGCACACTTGCAGCGGTTTAATATAGTCCAGGTCTAAGATGTATGTGTGTTGACAGCAACACAAATAGACAGATTATCCCACCCAATCCAATACTGGTGTGCTTTGAGTTGAATCATTTCTTCTATAACTTAGGACCAAGCGTATTTTATGAAATATGTGACGGGTGATCTGTTGTTTTCAGAATGAAGGTCAGACTTCTAGATATTTTCTGTTTGAGACATAATTCATACATCTCGCATTCTGCTGGCGTATGCACTCCACAGGTGTCCAATTCACTTATCTGAAATGGAGTAAGGATTCTGTACATTGGCAAAAATTACCAAAAAGAAGTCTAAAAAGGAATGGGAAAAAGGTCTAACTTGCCAAATGACTGAAGAAGAATGCAAAGGAGCTTGGAACAAAAACCCCACAATCACTAGTTGTGGCAGAATACGTAACAATCAAGTAAAACTCATTCACTGAATATACCGTCCGTCACATAAATCCTCACAACTTGTCTGATGATTGCGAGTGTGTGTAGCCAAAGTGGCAAATTATTCAGCACTTGCGCTACTTCTCCTGTATCGAACCATTTTGGATTGTTATCTATGATGCCATTAAAGATATATTCAGCAAAATGGCAGTTCAGTAGACCAGATTTTTGATCTTTTAAGGAAGTGGGCAGAAAAGTGGAGTGAAGCAGAAGATCAGCCATGATGGTATTGAATGGAGGAGCAGGCTCAAGGGGCTGCACAGTCTTATGGTCTTGGAATTGTTTTGTGTATCCCTGGAATATGGAATTAGTCTAAAGTAATGTGAATCAAACAACAAACAATGCAATCTGGATTTAATTTCACAATGGTGATCCTGCTCAAATTACTGTAAAAATACGATTTAATGCCTAATATACAATACAGCTGCCAGATTTGATCAAATAAAATTACAAACTTGACATTCTGGCTTAAGTGCACCAAAACCATTTTTACTACACAAATCATGATAGAATTCAGTTCTAAGCAAGAGTGACTATCTTTTGCATTACCAATAATTGTCGCATTCTCTTGTTTATTAAAAAAATATTACATTGCATGCTATAAAACAGTAAGATTACACAGTGCTTGTAATCTGACTATTGACACAATAGGAAAGGGATTGTCTATGTTGTGCTGGAATTTTTAAAATAATGCTTTATTTTTCATGATAAAATTGCAGCAATAAATCTGCTATGGTTTCAGTTGTGTAATTACAGCTTAGTAGCCAATATCTTCTTCTATTTCCATTGATAAAGAGCAGTGTCAGAATTCAATACACCAAGACAGATAGGTAAAGAAAAGAACTGTATAATCTAAGTAAGTCATTTAGTGCAAAAGCTTTAAAATAGAAAGCAAACTATTTACTACTGTTATCCAAAACGTCACATCGGATTGTTTTTCCTGTTTGAAAGTTCACTTTAAAGTCAATCGTATCTGAAATAAACACTGTTCTTGTCTGCTATCTAAATGTGGCATATTCCCCTTTTAGAGCAGAATTAATTGTGTATTTTACAGTCGACCTGATAGTATGAGAAGCTTTTATTCCAAAAACCAGCATAGTACAAAGTATACAAGTGTGTTTTTCTCTCTCTGGATTTGGTTATAAATTGTAATTCCTTTTGGCAAGGTCTCCCCTCCTCGACTAAAACTCTGCGCAATTCACAGGGGAATTTGCTCAGTTCTTGTTTCAGATCATTTACTAACCAATGGTTGATTACTGCCCTTGAATTTGGCATCTTTGATTTGAGTGACTGGTCTCATTGATTAGAATATCAAATTACCAGTCTTGGGATTTTTTTCATTAAATGGGAACCTTTGAACCATGTCACCAATTTCCTGATAAGTTAAAAGGTTTGCTTTTCTGTTGAGGGTGTTAAAATCCAAAAAGTGATGACATTAGGAATAAACCGTATAACTAAAAATGTTGTAAATTACACTCTTTCCCTCTTAAATGTAGGTTTTAAACATAAAACTTTGTGTGACCATATGTATGACAATTCATAATCAAGTTTTCAGGAAACTAATTGAAATAATCTAATTATTGACATTAACATTAGGTTTTGTACAAAAAAGCTGCGTTCATTCTTTTGACAAAGAACATTCCAAGTCTTTCACTTACAAGTAAAACAAAAGATTATTTGAATTTGTTTGTTCAGAAACAATGGGATTGTTCTACTGTAAAGATAATGTCCATATCTCTTTAGAAAAGAAATCACAAAGTCATTGTTCTATCTTCATAGCCATGGTGTTCTGTACATCATTCTTGGCTCCTGTCTTGGATTAAAACGCGAGACTCAAGTCTAATTATGTGGTCTACAGCTATCCATTTAAACTGGGAATCATTGCATAGAAAAATGGCTATTTTCCCCATTTCCTATCCCAGGTACACTGATGCCAAATATACAGTCTCCAATTAGTTCAAGACAGACTGGAGAATAAACCTTCTATTTTCCAATTCCTTATGGCTTATCTACAAACTGGACACTGTCACTGAAAAAGCAGAGAAAGTATAGTGTTAGGTAGTTATCACTGATATATCTCTCAGCCTTGATGTAAAGGCCAAAGTTACATAAGCAACTGACGATATATGTGTTTTAATAGGCCAAATCCAAAGACTGAAATCATTACATGTAGTCTCAAGGATAACAGTCTGAAAACTTCAGTCGATATTTGCTTTATATAATTTGACAATATTAACTTTAAGCATTTCTTTTACAGTTGTTTTCTAACTATAATACGCAATGAACACATTTTCTACCTGTGTGCTATTTGTAAGGAATTCATAACAAATATTTTTTAAAGTGCATTTACAATTTCATTACCTCTACAGCAAAGAACTAATGTTTCCCCTTTTATTTATTACCCTCGGATTATATTGCCCCCTCAATGTTAATTTCCACAAAAAATGAACAAGAAGCAAAGAACACCAGTAGAAAATAATAAAAGTGTCAACTGTTACTGAGTACTGCTTGCAGCCTGAAGTAGGGGTAAGGGAAATAGTGGAAATATTGCTTGTTAAGGGTTTGTTAAGTTCTGTGAATACCTTGTTAAAGATTAATCATGAGAAAATCTGGCAAACTTTTGCAAAGGAGTTTTGATGATGCTGTCATTTGCATGAGAGGTTAAGTCAAGGCTATGTCCGGCTTCTCAGATTCAAATATCTCACAACACTATTTCAAGAGTAAGGGTGTTCTCCTAATAAAAATAGGAAGTGCTGGAAAACTTCAGCAGCTCTGTGCAGAGAGAAACAGTATGTCTCGAGTCATATCTGACTCTTTTTTGTAACCAAAGTTGTCATATTGGTCTCAAAATAAAAATTCTGTTTCTCGCTCTACAGATGCAGGCCAGACCTGCGCTTTCCAACCCCTTTATGTTTTAAAATCAGATCTCTAGCATCTGCAGAATTTTGCTTTAATACAAGGGTGTTCGTGCTCCTGGTATTCTGACCAACATTTATCCCTCAACCAACACTTAAATGACCAGAGTATCTGTATTTGTATTTTGTTGCTATTTGTGAGAACTTGTGTATAAAATGGCTGTCATGTTTCCTACAACAAAACATTTTAAAAGTTCTTCATTGGCTGTAAAATGCTTTGGGACATCTGATGCCATGAATGGTGCTACATAAATGCAAACTATTTTTCTCACCTGGGTTAAAAACATAAGTAGAAGCGGGAGTATATAATACAGCCCTTCAAGCTTGTCTGCCATCGCCCAATTCCCTTAAAGTTGAAAAACCTATCAATTTCAACCTTCAATAGACTCAACAACTGAGCAATTACAGCTCACTAGTGTAGAGAATTCCAAAGATTCCTAACCCTTAGAGTGAAACAAGTTCTCCCCATCTCAGTCCTAAATGGAAATCCCCTTATTCTGAGATAATAGCTAAGGGAAGTAGCTAAGGGAAACCTCTTGACACCTACCCTGTCAAGACCTGTCAGAATCCTACATGTTTCAATGGGACCACCACTCATTCTCTAGAACTCTAGAGTACGTATCCATTCTACACAATCTCTTTTCATAGGTCTATCCTCTCCTCCCAGGATTCGATCCAGTCAACCTGTGTTACACTCCCCACTCCTCCCCCATCCCCTACTAAGGCAAGGTGTATTGAGGATAAAACCTCTTTTAGGCAAGATTAGCTCATTAGCCAATGATCAGTGGTCTTATTCCATCCTGAAATGTAGCATTTGGCTCCTGGACAACAGGCACTAACATCGTGGGGATATTAAAAGTGCTATATATACCTTAATAGAATTATGGAAGCCAGAAGGTCTTTTTGACAACCGTGCGAGTTAGCGCCTGAAGTGAATCTTGACTCTTCCACAAATGGCAATTGATGCTAGATCAGTTGTTAATTTAAAATTTTAGATAACTTGTTAAACAAAAGGTATTAAGACAGGTACATGGAGTTAGGCCACTAATCAACCATGATCTCATTGAATGGCGGAACAAGCTCGAGGGGCTAAATGGCCTACTCCTGTTCCTGTGTTATCTCAAGACTCAGGAGAGGCCCGTGAATAAGAGGTTAGTAATAATAGTTGCTGAGGACTGATGCTTGTGCAGTTAGTTGAGGGATGGCTGTGCAAAATTACTTTACATGAGAGATACATTAAATTATTTTAAAACTCTAATTATCATTGCACTTCATTCATAGTGCAACAAAAAAATTGATGTCACATCAACTTGGTTAATTGTTTTGGGAGGAGAACAACAATCACTTGTTGACCATTTACTGCTTATCATTGGTGACCAGCACAGACGCGATGGGCCGAAGGGCCTTTTTCTGTGCTGTCTCCCTCTCTGACTCTAACAACCAGTAGCGCCCTCTGGTTAAAACCTGACGATAATACAAACATATTATTTTCACTTCACATTTCTAGTCTATATATATATACACACACACGAATATTCTGGAAATAATCGTCACTGCTGCAATAAAAATAAAGCAAACAAGCAGGGAGCACGTCAACTGCTGGGCTCTGAAATGCAGCAGCTCTGCTGGTACAATTGAATATCTAACGTCGATTGTTACAATGAATATCTAACGTTGATTCCTCGAGGTACAGGCAGATATTTTTAAGATGACAAGTCGAGAGTGCAATAAAATTGAACACAGCCAAATATTTAAACACAATCGTAACAAAACAAATCCTATAATAAACAAAGAACCGGTTTATCGCACAGGCGTGGACAAATGTTTCAAGATGTGACTTTAAACAAGTTATCAAAAAACGACATGGCTACTCTGCTATAAAACAAGTTTTTTTTGCTTGTTATGGACTGAAATTACTCGAATTGTGAGTAACTGGGTTATAAATACACCATTGCTAAAAATTTTGGACAGAAAATCTGCATGAATATTGCTAAGCTAATATTTTAACGCCACCTGGGAAGGATTTAAAAATCGCGTGTATTATTCCATTTAATCAGTTTGAAAAAAAATTATCTTCATCACAAAATGCATCATCTCACATCACAGCAATATAAAAGATTTGATGATTTTTTTTACAGCAGAATGAAATAAGGCGTCAGTATTCCCTAAAGTGATAGCATCCTTTCCAACACAAATTACAAAGGCTTCTCCGAAGCCTGTCTGTGAACCTTATTTACATCAGATGCCATTTCCTGCAGCGTGGGCATTCCAACTGGAAAGTTTCAAGCAATCACTGATAAAACTGCAAATCAGTTCTCCCAAAACCTCCCTGCAAGCAGTTGATTTGCATTTTACCGAAAACCCCGTGTGAAGAGAAAGGGTAGAAAGAGCGCTAACGGAGTTCAGCATTTTTTCCCCTAAATCTTCAAATTCCGTTTGTAGTGCGCCCCTAATTCTCTCTTGTATCGCAATTCTCTTCATTGGGGAAACCATCAACCTCTTGCGCGCAGTGCTGTCAATTCTAAATTTCACGGTGAATGCTTTCATACCTCACTTTGAAAATTCCTCTGGGCGTTTGATGCAGCAAGTAAAATACCCAGTGGCCATACTGTGCAAATATCATTACCACTCCAAATCTACTATTGCATTTGGCATCTTTATTACTGTACCCAAATCAATAAAGATCTATGGAAAGAGCACTTAATTCATTTGAGCAATAGAGAATTGCGGATATTACCAAATGTTACAGCAATGATTTTGTCTGGTTTGGACCAGCCAGTCCCACTCAAATTATTCTGTTTCACACTGGGTTGCAATTTTAGGGCGACATCGATACCTGACGTTGTATTCGGAGAGCTGTATTGATTTGGATTTCAATACTAACAATGTTGCAATACAGTTTTAAGGACACGATTGGATTATATTTCACACCAAGTTCAGGAAAAATAATAATCCTGGCATTGTTGTAGGAGTTGCACTTTAATATAAAGCCATGGGAATTCTGAGAGCGTTCCCGGTTATTAATATGTCCACACATCAATGCACAAACACAAAATTGCATCTTTCAGGTTGCTTGTCAGTGATCAGATTTGCAGGAAGTATTCCGCGATCGTGACGGGCCACTAATGTCACCTGAAAAACTTCACGTTTTGTGAGACAGCAAATCTCGCCAGTCATAACATGCATTGCTCGAATAACTTAAAATATATATCATCGCAAAAGCTGCCGAGAGTTTAGCATCAGCATCAGAAGACCAGTAACGTGACAGTCATCCTCAAATTTGCTCCTAAATCTTTGCCCTGCAAAAGCAAACCTCTCTCAATATTAACGGGAAAGATGCTTGCACCTACAGTGTAGTGTTCGCAGCTGCACATGTCTTTCCCCACTCCAATAGCTGGTGCTTTAACTTCTTGTCACCCAAGTACTTATATTATGGGACTTGACCAATTCATGTTTTGAAGACAGTGGTGTTTGTTTTAATCCCTCATATCTTACACAGTGCACATCGGAAATAATAGTGACTTTTAGTGTCGATTCAAAACATGAACACGCATCAAATTGAAATCTAAGCAATATCATTATCATCCTTGTCTGTATAAAAAGCATTCCGCTGCAACGTCTTGGCTTTGAAACAATGAATCTGTGTGGCTTTTTTCAATGAATCTTTGTGGGTTTTAATTAAAAGACGAAATAAATGTTTTTCTAAAAATGCAGCAAACCTGCTGGGGTGATACTATTGGAGCACGCTTTGACTCCTGAGCCACGAGATCCACTTGAGGTGTCCCTTTAAATGAACACTTCAGCCTTTGTTAGCACAAACCTTTGCTCTGCTATTTTCGCCATAAGAGATGAAGGAAACTATTTCTGACCATCACGATGCTTTCTTATCTGGTGCATCGCTAAGCTTCTCCTCCCCCGGATACCGTGCTTCTAATTGTTTCACCCAGGGTTTAGCAACCTAACAAACAGTGCTGCTTATTTACTCCAGAGTTCTTGCTCATGCTTTTTAAAAAAAACAATTGCAGCCACGCAACTGCGAATCACAATCTACGGCTGAATGAAAATGACATGCACCTTGCACCGATTAATTGCTTTCCCGCTAATCGTTCCTCACTGATCACCAAGGTGCACCTTCAGAACCAGAAAGGGCAAACAAACATGCAGATGCCATCCAACTTGGTTTTCCCCCATGCTGCGAACTGTAGTTAATTCATTCACTCCCAAGAAGCCAGTATCGTGCTCAATTTTAAAGTGAAAACCTCAGATGATTCCTGTTTCAATCGATACCAGCACAAATGTCATTTCATATTACGCGAGCATGCCAGATTTACTGATGGTAGCTTTAGGCAACACTGCACAGCTTAGGGAGATTTTCAAAAACGCGAACTTAAACAGGCAGTCTCAATCGGCATGCGCATGGTGCAATATATTATCCCCCTCCATATCTAATGCATCATCCGCTTACCTTTGTAGGTGAAACTGTGGTTTTTTAAAAAAAAATCTGCAATTAGTTTTCTTTGCTAGATCCGTAATTAGCTGCGTCCTACCATTCGAGTTAAAAAGCAATTGAGAGCGGGTAGATCACAAGTGTTTGATGCAGGTCCAGTCGGGGTGTGTGTGTGTGTATGGATGGATGTGCACCAAGGCTGGCGTCAGCTCAGTGTTGTGGGGTGCTGCTAAGGCAGGAAGGAGTATTAGCGTCAGTCCCCGTGCATCATACACTCCATATATTCGCTTTCTTTTTAGAAGTAGTAACGTGGTTAGTTGATGTCATATGGTCTGAGTCTGCGCGGCCAGAAGCAGTCCGCCTACCGTGCAGGATCTGCCGGAGATGGTCAGTCTGAGTCGTGCTGCCGGTGTGACAGTCAATGCTCGCTGCCAGCTTGCAAGAAAACATGTTCGCAATTCTGATATCACAACAGCCTCCTTTATTGAAAAATGCATTCCAAAATCCCACATCTCGGATTGAGCCACTCCATTCGTGTGCGATTGCACTCAATTTTGACAGCGATGTTCATTTCTTGACCTTAAGCTTCCAAGTATCCCCCCCTATTAAATCAAAACACTTACAGGCGATTTCTTTTTTTTGCTCTCACAATAATGCCAAGGCGGGAAATGTCAGCAAAACATGACTTTTTTTATTTCATTTCAACCGACTTTGGAAGAGGGCATTCTCTTTCCCATACTAAAAATACTATATTTTCCTTTTATATATAATTTAGAGGTCCAAATCATTTTGGGTTACACGGCTCAATTGCACAATGGGAAAGTGTTCATTCAAAGTCACCAGTCTGTTGGCATGTTGCATAATAATGCAATATTCTGATCACGTATACCCTGCTGCTTTCGGTGCCAATGCTGTAAGGCAGGTTTGTTTTGTTATTATAATGGAAAATATTACACTCAAATTCTCCCATGTTAATTTTCTGGTTTATAGAAATATATTTATATATATATATATCCTCAACGCAAGTCTGTGTACCGTCGCAAAATTAATACAAGACGAAGGTAGTGGAATTAAGGTATTTAATTTCCAAAATCCAAATCATTTAGCTTTCAAATCGCTCTTTAGAAAATTAGGCATCTGCAACATCACGTTTACAGCAATATTCACGAATGCAGCGAAAGAGCTCTTCATTCTCTTCCACATGGTGTTGACACATCGGTTTGTTGATCTGTACCTTTCGATTTCTACATCATGTTTCCAAATCGGCATATGGGCACCAATAGCTAGTTTATGGGGCCCTTAAAATATATTTTGCAGTAACGCATTGCAATTAAGAATGGCTAGTGGTGTTTTCTTTTCAGATCTATCACAGTAGATGGCAGAAAATGGATGTTGTATGTAAACAACATGAGAAAAATTGAGTTGTTTGTATTTTCATCAATTTCTTTAAAAATATATTCTGATGACTCTTCACAAGCGACCTCAAAACGTATTCATTTGTGTTTTTCTGTTGGACTCTATTGTCCTTGACAACATAAAGCTAGTATGCAATTAGAAGGGCATTCTGAGAAGACATTTCTCAAGGGTTTCAAGCATCAGTTTTCTATGAAAAGTTAACCAAAACACATTTACCAATCAGAACAAATGTTCTCGCAGGAAATGTGATCTTTGGATGCACTTAATATTTCCTTCATCTCGTTAACTCTGGTCCATATCAATCATTATTGGTTGAGGAGAAAATGCTGGAAAATCTCAGCAGGTCTGACAGCATCTGTAAGGAGAGAAAAGAGCTGACATTTCGAGTCCAGATAACCCTTTGCCAAAGCAAATTAGTCCCAGCACTAATTCCCCCAGAACACCACTAGTTACAGACCTCCATTCAGAAAAACACCCTTCCACTACTATCCTCTGTCTTTCATGGCAATCTTCATCACTATTCGCAACTCTGCCAATCTTCGTATCATCCACAAACTTGCTAATCAGACCAGCTATACTTTCTTCGAAGTCATTTATATATATTACAAACAGCAGAGGTCCCAATACTGATCCCTGCAGAACACCACTAGTTACAGGCCTCCATTCAGAAAAACACCCTTCCACCGCTACCCTCTGTCTTCTATGGCCAGCTTTGACAAAGGGTCATCTGGACTTAAAACATCAGCTCTTTTCTCTCCTTACAGATGCTGCCAGGCCTGCTGAGATTTTCCAGCATTTTCTCTTTTGGTTTCAGATTCCAGCATCCGCAGTAATTTGCTTTTATTATTCCTTGAGGACCCGCTTCCAAAGTTTTGCCAATGCTCAAATCAGACAGGCGTAGAACACATTGAGTTGAATAAGAATCCCCACCTCTGAGTAGTTAAGAAGAGGGTTTACACTTTGTGGTGTTACACAAATGCCCCAACCCCAGAGCTTAGTTTAAGTGGATCCATGTATCAACACACCATCCTTGTGGCAAATAATGCCACGTGAGCCCTCTCAAAGATTTGCCATAGTTATTGAAAGATCCTTGGTGTTGCTAAAACAAAATCTTCCAAATTAAGTTATGAAATCAAATTAAGTCAAAGAAAGTGGTGAGAAACATGGACCCCTCGTCTAGTGATATTTGCCAGAATCTGTCATTAGCACCTCATTCAGAGAATATTGAGCTTTTCCCTAATTTTGCTAAACTTTTATCCACTGATACCATTGGATGCTCTTTTTAACAACTATATTGATTTTGTGTGAGATCAATAGACATTCTTATGGAACCATTTGTATCTGGCACCAGAACCATGCCTGAGCATCAACTCGTTGGCACTTTTACAGATGAAATGGCTCCTTGTCTTACCATTGAGTCAATCTCTTTCTGTACCTTTCACAGTAATGGGTGTGGAATCTTTCTGGGTGTTTTCGCATTTCACAGCACATGAGTATATGACACTCCTTTTTATAAAATCACAGACTATTACAGTTAACCCTTTATGGAGCTAATCATAGAATCATAGAAACCCTACAGTACAGAAAGAGGCCATTCGGCCCATCGAGTCTGCACCGACCACAATCCCAACCAGGCCCTACCCCCATATATTTACCCACTAATCCCTCTAACCTATGCATCCCAGGACACTAAGGGCAATTTTTAGCATGGCCAATCAACCTAACCCGCACATCTTTGGACTGTGGGAGGAAACCGGAGCACCCGGAGGAAACCCACGCAGACACGAGGAGAATGTGCAAACTCCACACAGACAGTGACCCAAGCCGGGAATCGAACCAGGTCCCTGGAGCTGTGAAACAGCAGTGCTAACCACTGTGCTACCGTGCCGCCCCTAATCTAAAATACACCATCAAAAAATCATTTGGTTAGACAAATCCAGTTCAAATTTCTCTTAAGTGGCTTTCATTATCAATTTCAATAACTTCCCCACAACGATATGAAACTAATAGGTATATAAATTCCTGGTTTTTCTCTCTCACCTTTCTTAAGTACTAGATTTACAATTGTAATTATCTAGTCTTAAAAAAACATCTGCAATTTACTCACTTACTTCCTTTCAAACCCTGGATGGAAACCATTAGATGCTTGGGACTTGTCAGTCTCTGGTGGCATAATATTTCTAATACTATTTTTTTTGCTATGCTAACCACAGTGAATGCCAGTCCTTGATGCATTATTTATTTACTTGGAATGCCAGATACATTACTCTCCTTCTACTGTGAAGTCTCACATAAAGTAATTATTCAACATGTTTGTCATTTTTTTTTCATTTTCAGCATTATCCCCACCTGTTTTTAAAGGGCTTACATTACCCTTGACTTTCGTTTTTCTTCTAAAATAATTGCAATCACCTGTGCGTCAATCTTGAGATCCTTCTCAATTTAAAAAAAAATTGTGTTCCTTGTTGTAGTCCTTTCTTCTTTTTGTCTTCTTTGCTGCTCTTTATGGCCCAGAATTTGCAATCATAATGATGGCAAAATTGTTAGTGTTTGTTCTTATTGTCCAACTGAAACTGACAGCAACTTTGGGAATTTGCACATGTACAAAATATGGAAATTAAGAAGCTGCTGTTTGTGATTCTACTCTCCTCCAGAGAATGTGCTGTTGAGATTCTCCCCAGATAGGGAATTGACAGAAACTTCCACTTTGATGCCTTTGTCTCACCGTTAAAAACCATTGTTGATTGCATTATAACTGAGTTTTTAATGGTGCACTAACTTCATAATTACTGCTAAGCACCCTCACTGGCCCTAAAATACTAATTTTATATTTATGGGTTTCTCCATTATGATAAAATAATCTATATATTTTTAGTTCCTGAAAAGTCTGTTTATCCTTATTTTACCTTCAATCTCAATCCAATCATAATTATTTTGCTGTCTGAAAATTTTAAATTAAAAGTAGAGGAATTCAGTGCTTTTAACTTCCTGGTTTGCTGTCTGTGAAAATGCTGTAATGTGATTGACAGCTTGCCCTACTTGCTGACACCACTGCTGTTGGATGCCTAGAGCTCCCTTTGATCTAGCACCAGATTTAAATTACCATTGGAAAAGGGAATCCCTCACCACAGAAACCGTAAACTTCAGTAGACAGCTTTCTTCAAAGTCAATCACAAGTGCAGTTGTTTCATCTCCAATGACAAAATCTAACCTTTTATCTCTGCCGGTCTCCGAGATCTATGATATTATTATGTTAACTCTCGTCCTTTTTGCCAACCATGGCTGTTTTATTTGGGAAATAAAGCTTTTTCCCTTAGGAGTATTTTTTGGCCCTGTACTAAATTAAATTACTTTCAAACACCTCCCATTGTTCAGCTGTAGCTTTAGCCAATAACAGTTTTTACCAGTTTGCTGTTGTCGATCTCTATTCATTCTATTAGAGTTGGAAATATATAGATTACTTAGGATTACATGAGATAAATCGCACAGAAACAAATCACTCAACCAAAGCAATCCATGTGTATGTTTATACTCCATTTAAGCCTCCTCCCATCTTACCTCATCTAAATCTACTATTATCACCCTTTATTCCCTTCTCCATCATGTGCTTGTCTAACTTTCCCTTAAATGCATCTATTCTATTTGCTTCAACCTCTTCCTGTGGTAGCAATTTCTACATTCTCACCACTCTTTGGGTGAAGAAGTTTTTTTTTCTGAATACCCTATTGAAACTCCTGGTGGATATCTTACATTGATGGATTTATGGTGACTCTCTAATATTGATGGACTTTAGTTATGCTTTTCCTCACAAGAGGCAACATTCTCTCTGCATCCACTCCATCAAAATCTTTCATTATTTTAAAGACCTCTATTACATCATCCTGCAGCTTTCTTTTTTCAAGGGAAAGAGAGCCAGCCTTTCAATCATTTCCTGACATGTTTCTGGACACAAATTTTAGTATCATCCTTCCAAATCTTCTCTGTGCCTCTCCAGTGTCCATCTTTTTCATAATATGGTGAGTTTTTCATAATAAGGTTGGTCAAGCAACACTTTCCCTTTTTTAATCCATACTATTCATTTTTTAAATTCATATTCATATTTCTAATACCTAGAAATTCTTCTGTTTCCTCGGGTAGATGGAGCTATTACAAGGGGGCATAACTATAGGGTTCGTGGTGGGAGATACAGGACGGATATCAGAGGTAGGTTCTTTACGCAGAGAGTGGTTGGGGTGTGGAATGGACTGCCTGCAGTGATAGTGGAGTCAGACACTTTAGAAACATTTAAGCGGTTATTGGATAGGCACATGGAGCACACCAGGATGATAGGGAGTGGGATAGCTTGATCTTGGTTTCAGATAAAGCTCGGCACAACATCGTGGGCCGAAGGGCCTGTTCTGTGCTGTACTGTTCTATGTTCTATGTTCTGTTCTAATCTCTTCAGATTTTCTCTAATTATGCACTCCTCTGTGTCTATGTATTTAGAGTATACCTCTTTCCTAACCCTCATGTTTTCTTATGGTTTTATTCATCCATGGAGTCCTACTAGTGTTTAATTTGTTCTTTCCTTTCAGCCCCTTTCAGTGGGGCGGCACAGTGGCATAGTGGTTAGCACTGCTGCCTCACAGCGCCAGGGACCCAAGTTTGATTCCTGGCTTGGGTCACTGTCTGTGTGGAGTCTGCACATTCTCTCAGTGTCAGGGTGGCTTTCCTCCGGGTGCTCCGGTTTTCTCCCACAAGCCAAAAGACATGCTGGTTAGGTGCAATGGCCATTCTAAATTCTCCCTCAGTGTACCCGAACAAGCACCAGAGTGTGGCGACTAGGGGATTTTCACAGTAACTTCATTGTAGTGTTAATGTAAGCCTACTTGTGACTAATAAATAAGCTTTACTTTACATATATTTTTCCTGCATCCTGCTGAACAACATTTTAAATGTTTCCCATTGTGGCTCTACATCATTGTTTTTCAGTTTTGCGTATTTTATTTTTTCAAGCTCTTGTCCCAAAGTATACATTTTTCCAATCTATTAATCAGGTTTTCATCATATTTATGCCCTTCTCCAACATTACTTTAAAGGATATAATACCATGTTCACTCTTGCTTAGATGTTTTCCTACTTTTACTTTGCTTATCTGATCTATTACATCCAATAGCGAATCACCCCTGGTTGAGCTTTATTACATATTGGGTTAGAAAGGAGTCCATTACACATTGAAGGGACTGCATTCCCTTATCCACTGTACCTATCTTCTTTGTCCAGTTAATGTCAGGGTAGTTGAAATTCCGCATGATGATTATGAGTGGATTCTCTGGCTGTTCCAGGCGGCTGGATCTTCTGGTCCTGCTGACGGCGACCCCCATGTCTGGTTCCTTAGTGAAGTGTGCAAACAACAGAAAACCCCATTGACTGCGGCGGGACTGAAAGATCCCGCGCTATGTCTTTACTCAATTCTCTAATTTGCCTGCATATTTTTTACTCCATCTTCTTTCCACCATTAGGTGGTCTGTAAAGTACACCTATTATTTAGATTAAGCCTTCATCGGGGTGATTTTGCGCCCGCAATCGCCATCAGCGAGAATGGTGATGTGGGCCCAAACTATCACAAAAATGAGGAAAAGAGATTCTCGCCGGCGAGATCTCATTTTTTGATTTTCCTCGCCATGCTGTTGACGTAATGAGGTCCACACCCTAAAATCTAATTATGATTAAAGGGTACCAAGCCATATGTTTTCTTCTCACTATATATTCATACCTTGCTGACATGACATCATGTTGATGATATTCACAACAGCTATTTAAGAACATGAAGCAGTCGAGGGGATCCACCAGGGGCGCCAAGGCAGGCATAGCTCCTGGGGGCAGAGGGATATACCTGAGCACAGCCCACTGACACAGGTCAGCACTGCCAGGTTGCTGCCAATCTGGCAGTGTCAACATGTGCCAACTGTGCCAGGGGACAGTGCCGGGGTGGGCCCACTGGGGCGCCCAACTGGGAGGGAGGGGGAAGGAGAGCGCTGATGCCTTTGATGGGTGGGGGAGGGACTAGCATTGACGGAGGAGTGGGCAGTGAGGGGGGAACCTAGCATCGAGGGCAGGGCCTTGCACTAGGGGAGGGAACTTGCACTGAGGGGGGAGTGGGCATTGAGGGGGAAACTTGGCAGTGAGTAGGAGGACATTGCATTGAAGGGGTATGGTGGTGATACTGCTGGGTTGGTTGTGGTGGGGTAGGGGAGCCCCCAGTAATTGTATGGTGGGGGGTACAGCCCCCGATAATTGTGCCATTGGAGGACGGAGAGCTCCTGTTACCTACATGGTGCTGGGCGGGGGGGAAGGAGTGCGGTGGTGGGGGGGAGTGGGGCACATCAATTCTGATCAGGACGCCATTTAAAGATGGCACCCTGATCTCTATGGAGCTGGCCTTGCCAGCTCTATCAGGCCCCGCCCTGCCAGATTGATGGCATAAACCATGCCACCTGATTTTATTTCTGTCAGAGAGGCTCAAGATCTGGTCTGAAAACTCGGCAGGCCATCTCTGGTTTTCAGTCAGCACTTTACACTGACAAATTATGTGAAAATTCCACCTATTATCTTTTAATCTTTCCATCGTTCTTGCCTTCATTACCTCCAAATTCCACCATTCCAATGTACACTTGGCTGGTTTCCCATATTCTACCCTCCATAAACCTGAGATTATTCAAACCTCCACTGCCCGTGTCTTACTTTGCAGCAGATCTTACTCCCCATTCATCTCAGTGCTCACTTGACATACAGTCAAATAAAATTTTGATTTTATTATAGATACCGAGTGCATTGCTGTCCAGACATTTTAACTCATTTTAATAGGATTTCCTCTCACATTATGTTTAACGATCTTTATAGACTTTTGTTCTATAATTTTAGTTCTTCCTTTGCCATCAATATTTTCCCTTACTTTATTATTTCCTATGCTGCCCTACCTTCTTTGTTTGCTTACATTTCTTGTACATTTCTTGTAAAATCTCCACCCATCCCCTGTCTTACTCGTGTAAAGCCTTTGTCACCACCTATATGCCCTTTTTGCTGGTACACAGGACTCATCCCAGTGGATACAGCTCCTTTCTGTTCTAGAACTGGCACTACTGTCCCATGAAAATGAACCCCTCTTCACACATCAACCCTTTAGTCATGTGTTAAATCTCCTGTCAGTTTCAATGCCAATTTGCATATGGCTTGGGCAATAATGCCTATCTGGTTCACTAATTTCATTTATGAAGGAAATCTGTGTGGAGTTTGCACATTCTCCTCGTGTCTGCATGGGTTTCCTCCGGGTGCTCCGGTTTCCTCCCACAGTCCAAAGATGTGCGGGTTAGGTTGATTGGCCATGCTAAAAATTGCCCTTAGTGTCCTGAGATGCATAGGTTAGAGGGATTAGTGGGTGGTATGGGGGTAGGGCCTGGGTGGGATTGTGGTCGGTGCAGACTCGATGGGCCGAATGGCCTCTTTCTGTACTGTAGGGTTTCTATGGATCTGCTATCCTTACCTGGTCTGGTCTACATGTGATCTAGAGCCACAGCAATAGATTTATAAAAAAACTAATTGGTAAAGCCTGCTCATGTTGGTTCTAGAACACGTTGCTCTGGAAAAGCTATCTTGAATGCATTCACCAAATTCACTGGCTTGGGGGTGCTTTGCTCTTTCTAATCTATATGAAAATTGTGGTCTCTCAATAACTTTCCTTTTGTTATGAGTTATTGAATCTCTGAATGAATACATTGAGTCATTTCAATGCTGTTATCTGGAAGTGTACAGACAACTCCCATTCCAGTTTTAAGTCCCTGTAATTCCTCAATTCTAACAAGTCCCTGTTCTCTTATCTTTCCCTTACCTATATCCATTCTCAGTAATGTTGTAATAGTATCTTTAATGAATAAAGTAACTTCCTCCCCTTCACTTAGAAACTGTAGGAACAGTTTTAAAGAAATGGTTCAGTCCCCCATATTGTTGCACACATTGGCCAGAATTTTCAGGATGGCGGGTGCTCAGCATCCCCACTGAGTCCAGCAGCTCCAATGCTACTTCAGGGTCCAACCAATGTTAATTGGTAGAAGGCAGGACTACTGTCCGTCAATGGGAGGGAGCCTCGCCCATGCAATTCTATGATGAAGGGAGAGGGAGTCCAGAGGATAGAGTTCAAGCCACGGAATCAAGAACAGGCAATGTGGCATTAGACAGCTGAGAATTATTGGACCAGGGCATGCAGATCTAATTTGGTCCCTATTATATAGTCACATATTCTGCCGTCATTTTTATATTTTAAGTGGAAATTTCGATATCCATGTTTATAATAGAAACTACCAATGAAAAGCTATAATCTCCTCAGCCAGGATAATATATATGTTTGTGTTTTTATATATATATTAAATTCTCTCTTAGTTAGAAGAGTTGATTTTTAGCAGACAATACAATTAAGGATGTTATCTGAGATCAATAGCTACAATATAACCAGCCAAAGACGTTTCCATTGTAATTTGTTATCATGGGGGTCTGGCTCACTCCAGTGCTTTCATCAGAAATGATCAATTTTGGGATCAATCAGGTCAAACCCATTACTTTTAACTTTACAACAATCTTATAATTAAAGAGATGCAAATAATGCTTGAATGAACAACCGTGTGAATTAATGACTGCATTTTCCAGGTAATTTATGAAAATAATGCTGTCACTGATAACTGGCAATTTGGTGGATTGGGGGTTTTGATCTCCAGTTTAGTTCCCAGGCTGATAAATAGTGAAATGGTAGGAGTTGTTCCACAAAGATGGATCATCCAATCAGTCTGTTTACTCAAGTGAGTGAGAGGGAAGGAAATGGTCTCTATTATAACACAAAAAATTTGAAAGCCTTTACTTTAAATGGTAGTTGATATTTTTAGTTATACATTTTACACGGACACTGGATGTAATATTAACTAAAAGTACTCATGCATGACTTTTTCACAGAGTGTATTTCAAATAATTTCGCAATACGTTTCCACCTAGTTGTAACATGTCAACTCAATGTTCAATAGTGCACATAAGTTAGAGAAAACAACAGTCCTCACCGTATTGTTAGATTTCCCTAGTTGTATCACACGCTTATGATGTATCAAAACTCTTTAGTTTAAAGGAGAGTTGAATGGGGGTTTGGGTGGAAGGGGGCCTGAGTGGGCGAGGGGGTCAGGTCACCCTCATGGCTGCCTGGTGTGGCAGGGTGGTTAAACATTATTTGTGGGAGAGGATGCTCCTCTTTGTAAAGCAAAGTAAATATAAAATTTATTTATTAGTCACAAGTAAGGCTTACATTAACACTGCAATGAAGTTACTGTGATATTTCCCTAGTTGCCACAGTCCGGCGCCTGTTTGGGCCAATTCACCTAACCAGCATGTCTTTCAGATTGTGGGAGGAAACCAGAGCACCTGGAGGAAGCTCACGCAGACATGGGGAGAATGTGCAGACTCCACACAGACAGTGAGCCAAGCCGGACCCAGGTCCTTGGCGCCGTGAAGCAGCAGTGCTAATCACTGTGCTACCATGCCACTTTGGTGAGGGTTTGGTGGTGCTCCCCGAGTCAGTGTAGGGCCACCATTTAACTTTTTGTTTCTCTGAGTGCGGAGATCAGGGCGTCCTTTAGAAATGGCGGTCCGATCTCTGAACAGTGGGATTAGCTGGTGGGTGGCTCGAAATGGGCCTATTAACATCTTTTAGTTGGGTGTTGCCATCACCAGTGGATAACACTTCCTGTTTGCCGCCAGTGTGGGCACCTAGTCTCAATTTGGGAGAATCATGGCCTAAAATGCACAGAAAGAGAAAAAGGTACTGAAAGATTAGGGGTGGGATTTTCAAACCGCGCGCCTCCCACGACCAGAAATTTCCATCCAAGGTCAACAGGCCTCTACATGGTCCACCGAATTTTCTGTCTCACCTGTCAAAATTCCACCCGAGATTTCAAATCAGTTTCTGTGAGTTATTTTGGTGGGTTGGTTGCTTGAATCCCTTCTTTCTGAAGTGCAGGGGTTAAAACTTGAAGCTCAGTTAGCAGCTGCGATGGCTTGTGCAGTGTTTGAGTTGGGGTTTTCCTTCATAGATGGACGCGATAGGTAGAGCAGATGCTGGGAGAGTATAGGCACCTTTCCTTACTGGAAACTGCAGGTACCAACACTTAAAAAATTGCCTGGCTTCTTCTCAGCAGACCGGAGATGATATTTTTCTTTGAATGCCTTACTCTGTAACTCCCGGTGTAGAGAGAATCACAACTCCCTCATGCTGTTCACAGTTAATTCAGCTGAAAATCTACCTCTCCATTGATTTATAGAGGTCAATTTATAAAGGCATGTTGCAACTACAAATGCTGATATACAATTTAATATAGCAAACGCATACATAAGAATATGACCAAAAGTTCTGAAGTTAAAGTATACTTACACCACTTAGTCTCATTGTTTTGCACGTGTCAACATGGCGAAGTTGGAGTTTGGCCACTACCCACCAAGTTTTCATTTTTGTCATGGATATCAATGGAAATAGATTATGTGAGGAATGGACCATAGTGACATGGTAAACCTTATAGTGCTTGTAATTAAATCTGGTGGTGGAACTATGAATTTATGATGATGATTGAATAGGTGTGAACGGTAGTTTGGATGTTTGTGGATGTCCTCTGCCCAAGGCCCTCACCAATATAATAAAATACAGTGTCAGGAGCAATGAATTTTGTTCGCCTATTAACATGGTCTGCTATCTTACCTTTTATGCCACTATTAGCTCTTCTTCAGTCCTTAATGCTATAATTAACATCCCCTTTGTCTTATGTCCACAACATCTTTGTCAATTAAACCACAAACTGGCAATCAGGTTTAGATTCTGTCAACATTTCGGTCAGGATCATTTGGAGGTGCATTCAATCGTGAAAAGAAATGAAAATAAACACAGGTGGCTGGAGGATGACAGAAATCCATTGAGCTGGCAGTTGAATCTCTTACAAGACACTGCATGATGAATTTGTTACAGATCAAAGGCTTCAAGTGCAATGGAGAGGGTTCAAAGATTTCATCTTGCTGGAAGCCTCAAAAACTTCAAATCAAAGCTGTGTGCATAAATTGGGGCTGAGTGCACAGCCGGGCAGACTGGAAACCCCTCTGACTCGGGTGAAATTGACATCTCTCTGTCAGTGGACTTCAAAGAGGTCTCCTCTCACTTGCAGCTTCTGACAGGTAAAAAGGAAAATCTCTGCTGCAGAATGGAGTGCTGCAATGATTTACATTTGTGCCAGATGACCGGGGTGGGTGGGGGGCTACGGAGATTAAAGTGATCTGGCCACTGCAGAATTTTCACAGCTGACAGGCAGGAATGCAACTATTGATCACAAGGTCTGTCTGAAATCACCATGCCAGGGGTAATCTGCAGGTCTGCCAGGGCTAGAAGGGGTAGTCTAGCCACGACACCCCCATCATGGCGGAGAGAGGCGAGGTCAACCCCTTGCCCCCAGCCCAAGCCCAGCCAACACCCAGGACCCTTGAGGGAACTGTCCTCTGCAGCTTGGCATCAGCAGAGAGGCAAACGGCCACTGGACCTACCTCGTTGATCCCAGTTGGGGCCCAAGGCACGCGGTCAGGGTCTCAGTGCCAGGGTGTCGGGGTAGTGCACTGTTGGCACTGCCAAGGTGTGTGGCCTAAAGGGAGGCTGAGTGAGGGGTATGAGGGGGAAGGGGGCCTGAGTCGGTGATGTGGTGAGGAAGCAGGGCTGAATGATAGGTCTTGGGCGGAAAGGCCACTGATTGTGGGTTCTGGGGGTGAGGGGGGGGGCTGAGTGGGATGGTCTTGGGGGAAGGGGAGCTATAGGAGTCTGGGGGGGAAGGGGACTGAGTGTGTGGTCTGGGGGGAAGAGGGGCTGAATGAGGGTCTGGGGGAAGGGGAACTGAGTGGGGAACTGAAGGGGAAGGGGGCTGAGTTCATGGTCTGGGGGGGGGAAGGAGAGTTGAGTGGAGGAGTGGGGGTTTGGATGGAAGGGGGGCCTGAGTGGGCGGGGTCAGGACAACATCTTTGTCAATTTCCCCTTAACTCTGACCAATCCTTGACCTTCTATTCTGTGTTGCTTCCTCCATCCCCTGATTTCTATCCCTCTTCAGTTGTGAAGAAGAGTCATATGGATTTAAAACATTACCTCTGTTTCTCTCTCCACAGATGTTGTCAGACTTGTTGAGTTTATGCAGCATTTTCTGTTTTTATTTCAGATTTCCAGCATCCACAATATTTTGCTTTTATTAATTATAATGTGACCTATTTCCAATGTCTATTCCATCCACGGCAAAATCTGTTTCAGCTTCTCAGAAAGCTTCAAATGTTTCATGCATGATAAGCCAAGAACATTCTGGGGTGCTGTTCCTGATTCTTGTGTGAACGTCCAAGGGTGGTCACTCAAGAAAACCGTGAAGTTGAAACCAAAACTGCAAAGATACCACCTTAATGCTTTTATTAATCTATTATCTAGCCTACTTGTAGATATGGGTCAGGAAACCTCTAAATCATTTGGACTTGCAGTCAGATATATATGTGTTGGTTTTCATTATGGTTCTGTGTTCCCATCTTTTCTGTATATTACTGCAAGTTTTTCATTTAATCACACTATTGAGAGATATAATTTCCTGAACTTCTTAATGCATTTTAGTTCATAACCAGGCTAGTTCTTAGAAATTTTTATTTCCACCTGGTAATTCTGAGGGGAGAAAGTGATTTGTATGGTGCTTGCACATGGTTAACTGAGCATTAGATGCCTCTTAATGGGCATAATAAAATGACAGCAAATATACTTTCATGTATTGGTTTTGTTATCCTTTGACAAGACTGGTGTAGAGCAGTGGGGGCCCTCAATCGGCCGTAAAATTGAAATCGGGTATATGCACTAACCATGACCCCATGATAACATTAAATATATTAAATACATGTTGAATATTTCATAACGAGTTATAGAAAATGCTTAATCATTCATACATTAATAGAACTGTCATCAACTTCAAATGTAAAAAACAAACAAAATAATTGTGCTTACCATACTTACATCATAATACGACTTTGGTCAGATCTGTTTTCCACAAGCTTTTTCAGATTAGGACTCAGGGATGTGCAGAGGCTTTGCAATTCAGCATTGAGGTGTCATAACCAAGATGGCCTCCTGGGATAGGCTAATTTTGCTAACTGCACTTGCACGTACCTAGAATTTGCGGGGCATGATTGAACCATAGCAATGCTTTGATTGGATGCAGAGGGAGTGCGCGGCTCTCACAGTCATGGTGTGCAATCAGCATATACCTCACTTCACGTACAATTGCTTTAGATGCATATCACTTTGGTAATACTGGTAGGAAGAAAACTACACAAGCAGAAGCCAGTAAAATCTGCATTCATGTAATGGTCAACAAAATGTCTCGCAGACTACACTCATAACCGTGATGGTCCGCATGTGGCCCGCGGGCTGCATGTTGCCCAACACTAGTCTCGATGGTCTTTAGAATAAAATTTAGTTGTTACTAGTAGCATTTATTCTTACTGAATATAATACTGGTGAGAAATCTGAAAGTAGCTAGGAAAACAGTAGAGTTCAGCATTCCTTTCCAATTTTATACCATCAACCTTTCCGGATTTTCTCTAAGTCTCTAGGAATTAATATTAACATCTTCAAAATATTGTGCGAAATCCGAGAGAAAAATAATAGGGTCACTAAAATAATTTTTTTTAACAATTCAACTTATTAGTTATAAAAATATTGGAGAAGTGGAGGGGGAAGGTTTATTTCACTGAGCAACAAGGTGGGAAGAGGTAATGTAAGCTCTAGGAGTTCACCCAGAGATGGCAACACAACTTTCAGTTCTATACTCAGAGTAGGTGGAGGATGGGTGGAAGTTGCTGGTACACAAATTAACTATTTCTGATTACATGGCAATTTGCTTTCAAGAAATTCATACATGTGGCACTTTCTCAGTTGATCCCAGTTGATACTTCCATTTCAAAATGCCATTGTCCAGCAAAGATATTAATGACAGATGGCAAAGCATGAGCTGTGACAGTTCTAAATTGGATTTCTTGCATGAAACAAAAAATGCATGAAGTTGGTACCTTTGCAACAGATTATATGGTAATTTTTCTTTTAATTTGACACCCTTTACAATTTAGAATCTTTGAAAAAGGAGTAAGCCATCATTTTGAAGAGGTCAACATTGAGAAAGGAATGAACTGTAATTAATTGCGGAGTAACAGGGGAGAAATGTATAATTATACTGTCATTTTAAATTAATCGCTAAATTACAGAGAACCTAACTCTGTTACGATTAAAGAGAGAAGTGAATGACAAATGTTATAATAAGTAAAACAAGAATTGAGAAAGGAGACAGATGCATTAGATAAAAATGAAGTGATTTTTAAAAAATCACTATGATAAAGAAAGCATTAATTTGCCATGGTCGTGTAGACGGTGCTCGAAAAAAATATTTTAGGAGTTGTAGCAATTGATAAAAATGGCAGTATGGTGGCAGGAAGGAAAATGCAAATGGTGATATGAAGGCTTTTTATATTTTTGACATGGGTTTTTATTGAAGGGTGGTGATCAATGTAGATATATGTGACGGGACAATTATCATAGCTCATTGACATTGAAACTAAAGTAGATACTGTAATAAAAGGACAAACTGTTATTATTGATCTTCTGTCTTTTCTATTTATCTTGTGGTAATAACTGCTGAATGTGAGGGAAAGTATGAAAGAAGAAAACTAAAGGGAGACAAGGTGTATGGCTTTTCAGAAAGAAAACATGAAAAGTAACTGTTATTTCAGAGAAAAGCTTAAAATTATTAGAAAACAGGGATGTGAAATTACAAATTAAGTTCGCATCCTGACTGAATTAAAAGGCAGGTAACATATATCTGTAATTTAAAATTGGAGAATTCGGTAGACAAGGAAATAATTGCCAGATAGATGTATGGCACACATCTTGTTCTTTGTCATATTACATTCATAATGTAATTTTTTTTCTTTTTCTTAATCACAGTTCTTCTTGTTAGCTGGATGGTTCATATTTCCAAATCAATAAACCAGGAAATTGTCTCTGGATTCGCCTATTTTATTGACTTGCATTCAGTTTGGCTTTACTTATCTAAGGAAGAATATATTTCTCTTAGGGAAGGAGTGCAACAAAGGTTCGCAAGATTGATTCCTGAGTTGAGAGGGCTGTTCTGTGAAGAAAGATTGAGTAGACTGGAATTTAGGTTGAGATGTTGGGTGGGATTTTCCGGCCGCATGCACCCCAACTCCGGAAATTCCTGGTGAACCTTTAAATGGTCCACCAAATTTTCTGTTCCACCCACTATGATTCCCGTGAAGGGTGGGACGGGAAATTTCCGGCCATGATCTCTCATTGAAATCTATGAAATTCTTAGGGAGCTTGGCAGGGTGGATGCTGAGAGGCTGTTCACAGAATACTACAGTGCAGAAAAGGCCCTTCGGCCCATCGAGTCTGCACCAATGCATGAAATGCCCTGCCCTGCTCATCTAATCCCACTTGCCAGCACTTGGCCCATAGCCTTGAATGTTATGGCGTGCCAAGTACTCATCCAGGTACTTTTTAAAGGATGTGAAGCATCCTGCCCCTACCACCCTTCCAGGTGGTGTATTCCAGACCATCTGAGTAAAAACGTTCTTTCCCATGCTTGAAGAGTTTGAACTATAAGGATCATATTCTGACGATAAAGGATTGCCCGTTAAAATGAGCAGACATTTATTAATTCAGAGGGTGAACCTTTGGAGATTGCTATCCCAGAGGCCTGTGGATGCTTAGTTGGTTAGCACATTCAAGACAGATCATAGATCTTTGGACACTAAGGGAATCAAGGGGTATCAGGTGGGGTGAAAAATGAAATTGATGTAAAAGTTCAACCATGACCTTACTGAATGGTGGAGTAGGCTCACTGGGCTGTATGGTCTACTCTTGTTTCTATTTCCTATGTTCTTATGACTTACGTATCTCTCTTCACAAGATCCTGTAGTGCTCTGTTTTGCTTACATTTTCTCCATTATAAGAGATCAATTATTTATTTCTTCTAAATATGTCAAACCTAAATATACGATTAAAAATATTTAAAGAAGTATAGAATTTGTTCTGCCTGTCTATTCCATTGCAGGAGATTGTGTAGTGCAGTGGGTTGTTTTCCTGCCTCTGAGCAAGAAGTTCTAGGCCAGGACTTGATGACCAAGGAATGTGCATTTATATCATGGCCAAAGAGGTTGCGCAGCAACTTGTGAATCCTTCAAACATACAACAACAGCAGGCAGTAATGGCAGGATGAGATTCCTGATCAACCTTGTGATGGAAAAAAATTGGAGCCTCTGGCATCACTGTCCATAGTTCCATGCTACAACATGCATACAAAAGTGTATGTTGCCACAGCAACTCAGAATCCTTTGGGGGAGTTTAATCTCTGTTCCAGCTGGGTGGATTTGGAACTTCTGGCCCTACTCATGGTGGAGGTTGTGGTGCTGTGGGTCAGATCTAAATTTGGGTAGAGAACGCAAGAAGAAAAAAGGTACCATTGCTGAGGAATGTGTCCCTTTGCTTCCCTGTAATCTTAAGGGTACTGTTTCTCACCTAAATGAAATTCCTAAAAGTCCAGGCAATGTTCCAAAGGCGATCTTACCAAGGATTCACACACCATGTTCAAATAATTCATTTTTATTTACAGTCAAGTCTCCTTTATATACATATTTAATTTGATCATATTTTTGTTGTTACCATTTCAATGTCTGGAAATTTTATTCAATGATTAATAGTCATATCTTCTCCTTGGTTGCTAATGGACAGCCCCTCATTAAGTGCACTTTCATGTTACTTCATCAAGTATTCAATATCCTTCAAATTATTTGCATTGACAAACACCTGCTATTCATTAGGCCTACCGTATTATTAGTTCAAAACTCTTTGAATGGTGTTTATCTCCCTCATCTTATTTATTCCTGTAGTTTGGTATAATTAGCAAATGTTATATTACAATAAGCAATCTCTTCCAATTCATTTATTTTTCTACCTGAAAAGAGAAATTAGTGCATTTTGCATTGAATGTTTACTTGGATAGATACTGCTTTGATGCTGGTTTCACAGAGCTTTTCGGCGATATAAAACAAACAACTGCTGGAATGGAAAAAGATTGAGGATAATCACTATGGTGTGCTAAAGCCTTAAGAATATTAATATAATAGGTACAATACAGCAATTCTGATATATGAGGCAGCTGATAAAAAGGGATAGTAATTTCTGGATTATAGTTAAAGAAAAGTTATGGGTTGACGGAAAAGGGAAGCAATGATTTTCAAATTAAAGAAAAAACATGAAACTATCTTCAGCAGAGAATCAAGGGTTGTAAGAAGGTTTGTATGCTAGAGTAAATAAGGCTAATTAACGAGCAAAGTATTAGTAAGAACAACTGGCTGGTCAGCCAAAGCCAGTGCCTTGAAGTACTTAGGGATCTGCCTGATTCAGATATTAGACTGGAGGTTTTTGAAGCAAATTGACTCTGTTCTGAACTTCAGTGACAGCTTTGTTATCTGGGAGCTTTTTTGACCTCTGAGATCCAGCTTAGCTGATAGTTCTTCCTCCCAAAGGTGGGCAGTGAAATAAAATAAGAAATGAGGGTTGTTCAGCTATAAAATCTTTAGGAGCTGGTTGAGAGAAGACTGAAAAAACTCATGCTACATCGTAGATGATACAGTGTTTCAGCTATAAATTAAAATGCATTGAAAGATGAAAGCATAATTGTTTCAGATCTCTGAAAGATAAGAGGCCTCAGCTGATACAAGTACACCTGTTAAGGAATATTTTCCATTTGAAGCTGTAAAATTTATTAGTTGACATTTTTTCCATAGGTCTGAGATTGGCCATTTGTGAAGAAAGGATATTGAGAACCAAATGGTGTCTCCTCCCAACAGTGAATCAATTGAGTTGATTGGACCAAATTGACTGATGATCTTACCTTCAGTCAACGTTGACAAGTCACAACTCAACTGTGAGATGCAGAACCATGCTTTGTGTGGTTGTGGTCCCCAGATTCATCTTCATTTGTCTGCTGTATTCTGAAGATCAGGAAAAAGGGAAACATCTCTCTCCACAAGAAGGGGAGGCAGGGATAGCATTACTAACTCACACTATTGAAAAATTAGAATGTTTACCATGACGATAAAGAAAAAAGCAGGGAATAATTTGTTAGGAAGGCCGGCACAGTGGTTAGCACTGCTGCCTCAGAGTGCCATAGGCCTGAGTTTGATTCTAGCCTTGGGTGACTGTGGAGTTCTCCCACATCTGTGTGGGCTTACTCTGGGTGCTCCATTTTCTCTCTCCCAGTCTATAGATGTGTAGGTTGGGTGGATTTGCTACGTTAAATTGGCTCTTAGCGTCCAGGCATGTGTGCAAGTTAGGTGGATTAGTCATGGGAAATGTGTGGGGTGGGGGTTGTGGGTGTGGATAAGATGCTCTTTGGGAGACTCAATGGACCAAATGGCCTCCTTCTGTATTGTAGGGATTCTATGGACAATATATTTAATGGAAGTTTGCTTAACAAAGTTCAATTCTAGGATGTGGTGGAACCATTTGGATGCTCTGGCTTCAGCCTACTGCTTTCAGCAACTTTTCTGGCTCTTGAACAATAAGTGACAATTTGGATAAAAGGTTTCTGATAACTTTGCGGATACATGCACACATATGTACTGCTGTTAGCACTAGATAAGTTTGGCTTATATAGGTATGAATGTCTCTGTAGAGTTGAGAAATTTGGCAACCCACGTCTGCAGCAATTCCAACAGGGCTGAGTGCTCAGCAGACAGGAGTTGCCTCAATGACCCCGCCCCCCGGAGCTACCAAAATGGCCACGCCCCCGGAACTGCCTCAATGACCCCGCCCCCAGGAGCTGCCTCACTGTCCCCGTCCCGCGTGGGGTGGGGTTTGTGCGCAGTTAGGAAGTGGCGGGAAAGACGAGCGCGTGCGGCTGAAGCGCGCGCGGTGGGACATGAGGCAAATGACAAACTGCCGCCGCTCGCGGGCAGGGCACGAGGAGAGGAGAGCGGTGCGGCGGTGAGTCACAGCGTCCCGGGAGGGAGCCTGCCCGGGGAGGCGCAATGAGTCTGCCCGGCGGGAGGGGAGGGGAGGGGGCAATGGGTCTGCCGCTGTCCGGTGTGAAAAGGAAGATCTTTCCTGGGTCAAAGTATTGGGGATCAGGCCCTGCCTGAGGGGGGACTGTAGGAGATAGATGCTGCCTGCCCAGGCTGTGGAACTTGGTTCAGGGGAAATCAGTTCCTGCCACCATGGTTGGGTGAGGAGGGGGTCAGTTCCCGCCTTCCAGGGGTGAGGGTCAGTCCCTGTGTTCCCCAGGGGTGAGGGTCAGTCCCTGTGTTCCCCAGGGGTGAGGGTCAGTCCCTGTCTTCCCCAGGGGTGAGGGTCAGTCCCTGTCTTCCCCAGGGGTGAGGGAGGAGCAGGAATAGATTAGTTGCTTTCCAGATAGGAGCCGGTGCAAGGGAAAAATTTACCATTTGGTGACTTGTACATCATCCCATTTGAAATGGAATAGCGATTTGCTTTTAAAATGCACCTATCAAACATATGGAAACATATTTCTGCAATAGCCACCAGAAAGAAATGGGGTACATTTTCAACTGTCCCACCTGGACATTACCTATATGCCCAGTTAGGTTTTGACACAGACCAGCCACCACTCCACCTCTTCCCCTGTTGATTTTCCTGAACAAGTCAAAAAAGAGTAATGCAGTTTCATTGCTTCTACAAAAGATCAAAACTGAGCACGCATTAACAGATCCTCCAAGGAAAGGCTGAGGCACTATTCATCAGAACGGAAAAACACTTGCTGGAAAGCCAAGTGCCACTGCCAAGGGAGAAGTTGAAGCGATGTCTTCCAAAGAACACACAGCATTTAAAAACCATCTGGCCTTATAACACCAATGTGTAACAGATAAAGCCAAAGTGCACAAGAATTTAACATGAAGGACTGAATCAGAATGAAGAGATGGATCCAGAGTGATTGATTTTTTACTTACCACCACACCCACCCCTGGGTTCTTTGCAGTTTTTTTGAAAGAGGTGGGTGTATGGTAGAAATGTCAGAAATTGAAATAGAACCAGCAATATCATCCAAATGCTTTAAAAAGGGTCAATTCCAGATGCCCTGAAGAAATTTTTCCACTTTTGATTTTAGTCACTCCTCCTCCAGATGTACAAAGGGGAATTTGGTAGATCAAAATGATTTCTATTGTGAATAGCCTTAGGGGCAATCCTGTATTTTGAATGACATCAGAATGGAACCAAATAAATTGATGGTAACTCCTAAAGGCATCTGACATATATCCCACCTCAATTCATGTGTAAATTTTAAACTTTCAGATGCTACTGAGAACCAACAGCCTTATTTGGAGGTGTAAGGAATAACATAACCTTGGACACCTTCGGCTTTCTTTATTCACTAATGGAGTGAGGGAGTTGATGACAAGGCAACATTTATTGCCCATCACCAATTGCCCTTGATGGTGAGCCAATTTTTTGGCCCACTGCAATCCATGTGGTCGTCATCATTTGTCAGTCCTGCGAAACAAGAATGATGTTTGCCAGGTTTCATAATTTGTGTGTTCTCAGGTGGCTTAGCAGGCCAATCCTGGAGCCATAGGTCTTTGGACACTGAGCATAAGAGTTGCCCTGAGGAAGGGGAATTCTCAAGCCAGGGCAGTGTTCTCCCTCCACTTTCATTGCGTCTCTGAACTAGAGTTTATGCGGTTAGTTTCCAACTGTGCTGCGACTTGTTGGATGAGGTGCTGTCACATTGTATGCTTTGTGACAAGTTCCTTCCATGCACCAATATCAATTTGTCTCCTTTTGAATGAGGCCTTAGAGTGTTCTTCAAAATTTTTCTCTGTCTTCCTTGAGATTGGGGCCATCCTGAAATTGTGAAAAGAGGAATTGTTTTAGAAGCTGATTATTTGGCAGGTGGATGCAGTGTTCAGACCAGCAGATTTGATTTCAAATAATCATGATGGCTGGAGGAATTAGCTTCAATGAGGATGTTGGAGTTTGTTCTCCCTTTTTCCAACTTGATTTCAAGTATCCTGCAGAACCATCACTGGTGGAAATTCTCCAGTGCTTGGAAGTGCTTTTGGTAGCTGATGCAACTCCCACTGCCGCTGGTGACAGCAACAGCACTGTAGACGAAAGCTTTAGTCCTGTTATGGAGATGTCTGTTATTCAAGACCTGGTTGTGCACTTTTTGGAAGACTGCACTGACACAGCTGATATAATCTCATCTTTTGAGAAAAGTTGTTGCTGAGATATGGGAAGCGTTCAGTGACTTCTAATGTCTCATCATTACAATCGTTGGAGGTGTTGGGTGGGAGGGCTGGTGAAGGATTTTGACTTTGCTGATGTTGAGTGAGCGACCAACCCATATGTATACAGTGTTGAAGAGGTTGAGGGTGGCCTGAGTGTAACTCGAAGTGTGAGCCACAACTGCACAGTCTTCGACATATTGAAAGTCATGGATATGCTGGGGGGGGGGGTCGGGTGTTGGCCACCTTCGTCTTCACTCTCTGCCTGGTCAGGTTGAAAAGCCTCCCCTTGAGTTGAACCTCAATCATGGCCCCTGTTGGAAGTTGGCCACAAACGAGTTTCATAACCAGGCTGAGATAGTGAAGAGAGTTGGCATCACACTATTTAGTAGCAATAGAGTCAAATCCCTTCTGTCTACTGTGAGGAGGATTATCACACAAATCCTCTTGAACCACTGCCTACTTGTCAACCAATACATTCTTCCAGAGACCTATTGTTGTTTGCAGACATCCAGGGAACCACAGACATGATCTTTGTTGCTTGACAAATTCAAGAAAGTGTCTTGATAATGCAAGGAGCTTTAAATGGCTTGTCTTAATCTGTCAAAGGCCTCAACTGTGAAGTCTTTTGGAAATTGCTCCAGAGACTTTAATGTCCAGCAAAAAATTCTACTTTCCTGTGACTCCTGCATGATGGTATGACAGAAACAGTGATTTACTACGGATTGGAGACCAAGCTCTTTCATATCCAGACATGTGTCGAGCAATGCTGTGTGGAAATGCGCTATATTTATGTTAGAGAGCTGTTAGGAAGGGATTTCCAAGATTTTGGCCCAACAACAATGAAGGTTCAGCTTCAGTTACAAGTCAGGATGGTGTGTGGTTTGGAGGGTGTATGTATTTTGGGGCATAGCCCGTTTAAGGGTCATGTGACCCAGGGTGTGGGGTGAGCTGGCCGGGAATCGCCCTGAGAGGGCAGTTATCGTTTGGGACCTCTTGGTGCGAAGGAATTTAACACTGGCAATGAAGGTTGGAGTGTTTGACGGCTCGGAAGGTAAAGGATAGGGACACATGGACCGTCTGGAGATCCACAATGCACAGTAAAAAAAGGAAACCCTCGGAGGACAGGTAGGATCACGGGGATAAAAGGGTATCATGGGAAACACTGAATTGGATGGACCTGAGTGCTGTCAATGGTTGCAAGTCAGTTGCAAATGCCAACAACCGTCGCTGGCATCGGGTTGCAGACTATCGGAGGAAGACTTAGTTGTCGGGTGATTGCAATACCGAGCACTTGGGGAGAGGTGAGTGCAGGAGAAACAGGCTTTGGGCCTAGTTCAGGGGAAGGAAAATCTCTGCCGCCAGCAAAGAGGAATGGCGAGAAAATTTGGTACAATATGGGTGTTCAATGAAGAAGCTGAGTCGTGGACAGCCTACATTGAATGGTTCAGTACTTTTGTCACCGCGAATAGGTTGATGGATGACCTCATTGTGCCGGTCTTTTTGAGCACGATGGGAAGTAAAACTTTTGGCATCCTGAGAAGCCTACTGCAGCCGGTAAACCAATGGAGAAGCCATTTCAAGAGTTGTGTACGGTATAGGAAGGGCACTTTGCACCAAAATTGCTGCTGATTGTGGACCTGAGGTGTGGGGTGAGCTGGCCAGAAACCACCCTGAGAGGGCAGTTGTCGTTTGGAGTGTGGAGCTAGTAGACTGCAATAAATATCTGTGTTCCCTGACGCCTGGCTGTGGAGTAGTTCGTGAGGGGATCCCTCGGTATTAAGGAATTTAATAGAGGGGAACTTGCAGTTCACGGTGCTCCCATGCACCTCCTGCCCTTATTCTTCTAGGTGGTGGAGGTCATGGGTTTGGAAGGTAATTTTGAAAGAGCCTTGATGAGTTGCCACAGTTCATCTTATATGTGGTACACATTGCTGCTGCAGTGCATCGGTGGTAGAATGAGTGAATGTTTAAGGTGATGAATGGGATGCCAAACAAGTGGGCTTTTTTGTCCTGGATGGTGTCAGGCCTTGAGTGTTGGAGCTGTACTCAATCAGGCAGCTGGAGAATATTCCGTAACACCAGTACCTTGTAGATGGTGGACAAACTTGGAGAGTCAGGATGTGTGTTACTCTCTGCAGAATTCCCACCTTCTGATCTTCACTTGTACTCACAATATTTATGCCTGCTGCTCTCCGTTATGTTGTTGTAGGAGTACAGCTACCGATATGTCCAGGAGTTCTGGCGTAAACGCAGAAAGCAACAAAGGGGGACAGGCTGCACATATGCAAGGACAACGTACTTGGAAAGGGTGCGAAAACTGAAGCACAGATTTGTGTTTTTTGGTTAGCCCAGGAGACAGAAGTTGACAGCTGAAGTACTGTTGTTAACTTTGTGCAGCTGCAACTTAGATGCATGTGGAGAGCCGTATAAGTTGGAAAAGGTAACTAGCTTTGGGCTGCTGAGAGGGCTGGGGCTCAGAGAAGCCCCAGGCACCATTGATATCTTGGTGCATTTGAAGGTTGGGACTCGGGGGGCCTAGGTGAAATAGCTGTTCAGTGCAGCTGTAGTGTTATGATAAGCTTCTTGCAGCTGAGGTTCAATGAGCTCCAGGAGCAATAATTCCTCGATGTAGATGGGGTAGTTGGGGCTCCAGGAAGACCAGAAACAGTTGTTTGCAGCAGGATGGCTGATAGTGATTGTGTTTAGACACTCAAGTATAGCTTGGCTAACATGGTAGTACTGTAACCAGATCGTTTCAGCTGGAAAAGAAACCCAAGAAGGCTGGACCTAGGAGCAGATCTGAGAGTGAATAGTGCGCTTTTTGGGTGAGGATTGTATCCCTGAGACTCTGGTGGAGTAGAGCTGCTGTCAGCTGGAGATCAATCTAACTCTTTGAAGGAGAGGAACTGAAAGTTCTCGTGAGGAGGACAGAATTATGTGATTCACAGTGATGATGGACTTCTGGTTGGGTTGCTGAAAAAAATCAGGGACCTATCTTGGTTGTGTCTGCAAATTAATGTGCAGTTTGTAATTTGTTCAACTCTATTGAGTCATGTTTACCTCATGTTAATTCTAGATTTTAGAGTATAAGGTATTGACCATTGGTTTTGTTGACTAGTAATTTTTTCAATGTTTGTTTGAAATCTTAGAATCTCGTGGCTTTATTCTCTGAGTAACTAACTGGGATTACAAATTTCATCTGCTCTAAACAGTCACTGGTCCTAACCAGAACATAACAAAATGGCTTGTTCAGTTAAGTCTCTGGTTAATAGTTGCCTCCAGGAGGCTGATGGAGGGGAATACAGTGATGATAGTGCTGTTGAATTTCAAAGTGAAGTGGTTAGATTTTCTCTTGTTGGAACTGGTCATTACTTGGCATTTATGTGGCATGAATGCGACTTGGCACTTATCAGTCTAAGCTTGAATGTTGGCCATGCCTTGCTGCACGGACTGTTGCAGTGTCTGAGAAGTTGAAAATGGGATTGAGCACTCTGCAATCATCAGTGAACATCCTGACTTTGTACTTTATAATGGAGGAAGGTCATTGGTGAAGCAGCTGAATACTGCTCTGAGGAACCGTTACAGCATGTTGTGGGGCTGAAATGTTTGATCTTCAACAAACCACAACCATCTTCTTTTGTGTGGGCTATGACTTCAGCCAGTGGAGAGCTTTCCTTCTGATTTTTATTTACTTCAATTTTATGAGGGCTTTTTGTTATCACACTCAGTCTAATACTGTGTTAATGTCAAGGGTAATCACCATTGGAATTTAGCTCTTTTATCTATGGTTGGACCAAGGCTGTAACGAGGTGAAGAGCTAAATGGTCTTGGTGGGACCCAAACTGAGCATTGACCAACCTCTTAATAACATTGTTGATTTTTTGTAGTAAGTGGGACACATTCCAGGAAGCAAAATAATCATAAAAATAAAAGATGGAGAGTCAGAGTTTGAACCACATCTTAGAAAAAAGATAAAAGTTTTTCAATACTCCCAACAGTAACTTCTTATGAATCATGATTGCTTCTGCCTAGTCTTGATCGAGAAGCATAAATGGAAAATTCCATTCAGCTCTGACAATGGCTGGAATTCTCCGGCCACTCACGACCCGCCGCCGCTGCCAGCGAAAACGAAGAATTTATCACTCAGCCAAATCTCCGTTCACTGCAGGGGTACTGCAGAATCCCAGCTACAAGCAAGGTCAGAGAATCTGGCCCAATAACACCATTCTTTAGGAAGAAAACCAGGTCACTTGCACACTTTCACATCTGGACTCAAAGGAGGAGGCAGTTATTCTTGCTGTGCCCAGACTCAGACACTCAGGCTGGAATTTTCCAACCTTCCCACGGTGGATTTCCCTGCAAAGGAGCCGCAAGCTGTTGAAATCATAATTCACATCGTCAGCTTGAGAAGATCCTGCTGGTGTGAGGGGAATGCACCAGCCTCAGGGTCAGTCAAGCAGAAAGATTCGGAGAAGACTAACATCAGGTGCTGAAGAAGAAAGGAACTGTTTTTGAATAATCACCAATGCAGGTGAGAGTGAAACAACGTGGTCCCAAGGCCCTTCTCCCCATCTTGTTCCTTGCAAATGTCCAATCTCTGGAAAACAAGCTAGACGAACTTAAAACCAGACTCACTTTCCAAAGAGAACTGAGGGACTGCTGTGTGTTTGTTTCACAGAGACATGGTTCACTCCTGCTTCACTGGACTGCCCTACAACCAGAGGGCTTCTCAATCCATCAAATGGACCGTACAGTGGCCTCAGGCAAGGCCAGGGGAGGTGGGGTCTGTTTCCTAATCAAAACCTGGTGGTGCCTAGACGTAGCAACATTGGCGAGCTTCTGCTCCCCGGACCTAGAATACCTGACACTAAAATGCCACCCGTACCTTCTGTGGGAGTTCACCTCCATTATCCTGATGGCAGTTTACATCCCACCCCATGCAGACAAAATATACACCACTACAAATAGCCTTGAGATGAAACATCCGGAGGCCTTGTTCACCATGGCCGGGGACTTCAATCAGGCTAAGCTTGAGTGTACTACCAAGATACCACCAACACGTCTCCTGTTCCACCAGAGGCCCAAACATCCTAGACCATTGCTACACAAATATCAAACGTGCTGACCGCCTGCCCACACTTTGGCAATTCAGATCACAAAGCTGTGCTCCTGTTCCCGGCTTTCAAGCAAAAACTGAAGCGGGACAATCTGTCAAAGTCGTGCAATGTTGGTCTGAGGAATTGGATGATCTCCTACGGGACTGCTTAGAGTCAAGGACTCATCAGTATTTAAAAACTCTGCGACCAGCCTGAATGAGTACACCACTACAGTAACTGATTTCATTAGTAAGTGTGTAGAAGACCGTGTACCAAAGAAGCAAATCCACATGTTTCCCAACCCGAAACCATGGATGAACAGGGATATCCACTGCTTGCTGAAGTCTAGGTCTGAAGTGTTCAAGTCAGGCGGCCCTGACCTATACAAGAAAGCCAGATACGATCTAAGGAGATCTATCAAAGATGCCAAAAGACAGTACCATACCAAGCTGGAGTCCCAGGCTAGCCACACGGACCCCCACCGACTATGGTAAGGTCTGCAAGACATAACAGGCTACAAGATGAAGGCAGGTAAAATTGCCGGCTCTAACGCACCCCTCCCTGATGAGCTTAATGCATTTTACACCCATTTTGAGCACGAGGTCAGCTAGAGCACGCCCTTTCCCCTGGAAGCCTCGGATGAACCTGTACCTGAGGTCCCCATTGCATAATTCAGAGCAGCTTTCTTAAAGGTCAACCCATGGAAAGCGACTGGCTGGATGAGGTACCCGGACGAGCACTCAGATCCTGCACGGATCAGCTGGCGGGGGCATTCGCAGACATCTTCAACCTCTCTTTACAACAATCTGATGTCCCTATCTGCTTCAAGAAGACAACCATCATTCTAGGACCAAAGAAAAGCCAAGCAGCTTGACTTAATGACTATTGTCCAGTGGCTCTGACATCCATCATTATGAAGTGCTTTGAAAGGTTAGTCATGACACAAATCAATTCCAGCCTCCCAGACTGTCTGAGTCCACTACAGTTTGCCTATCACTGCAACAGGTCCACAGCAGACGCCATCACCCTGGCCGTGCACTCAACCCTGGAACACCTAGATAACAAAGACACCTATATCAGACTCCTATTTATTGACTACAGTTCAGCCTTCAACACCATTATTCCTCCAAAACTCGTCTCCAAACTCCGTGGCCTGGGCCTCGGCTCCTCCCTCTGCGACTGGATCCTGAACATCTTAACCCACAGACCACAGTCAGTAAGGATAGGCAACAACACTGCCTCCACGATCATCCTCAACACCGGTGCCCCACAATGCTGTATCCTCAGCCCCCTACTATACTCCTTATACACTTATGACTGTGTGGCCAAATTCTCTTCCAACTCGATTTTCAAGTTTGCTGACGACACCACCGTAGTGGGTCGGATCTCAAATAGCGACAAGACAGAGTACAGGAATGAGATGGAGAATCTGGTGAACTGGTGCAGTGACAATAATCTCTCCCTCAATGTCAACAAAATGAAGGAGATTGTCATCGACTTCAGGAAGTGGTGGAGAACATGCCCCTGTCTACATCAATGGGGATGAAGTAGAAAGGGTCGAGAGCTTCAGGTTTTTAGGTGTCCAGATCATCAACAACCTGTCCTGGTCCCCACGCTGACGCTATAGTTAAGAAAGCCCACCAATGCCTCTACTATCTCAGAAGACCAAGGAAATTTGGCATGTCAGCTACAACTCTTACCAGATGCACCATAGAAAGCATTTTCTCTGGTTGTATCACAGCTTGGTATGGCTCCTGCTCTGCCCATGACTGCAAGAAACTACAAAAGGTCGTGAATGTAGCCCAATCCATCACTCAAACTAGCCTCTTATCCATTGACTCTGTCTACACTTCCCACTGCCTCAGCCAAAGCAGCCAGCATAATTAAGGACGCCACGCACCCTGGACATTCTCTCTTCCATCTTCTTCCATCGGGAAAAAGATACAAAAGTCTGAGGTCATGTACCAACCGACTCAAGAACAGCATCTTCCCTGCTGCTGTCAGACTTTTGAATGGACTTACCTTGCATTAAGTTGATCTTTCTCTACACTCTAGCTATGACTGTAACACTACATTCTGCATTCTCTAATTTCATTCTTTATGAGTGGTATGCTTTGTCTGTATAGCAGGCAGGAAACAATACTTTTCACTGTATACTAATATATGTGACAATAAATCAAATCAAATCAAAATAGAGTGCTGGTGAGGAAAAATTCCCTGTTGAAAGAGCCCAGGCTTGTGGAGAGTTAAAGACCAAGCAGTTGCCAGAGAGTGCCTTCATACAGGAACTACATTTAATTACGCTGAGAAGATTGAGTTCATGAAGGGACTTTCTTTTATACAGATACTGAAAGATCCCTCTGGTGGATCAGGGAGAAGAGATTCTGTTGAAGCTGGAGATCTTATAAACAAGACTGCAGATGGGATATTCTAGCACTCCCTTGGTGTATTGACTGCCAGAGGAGGTGGCTTGCCACTGGCCACAAGTGGGATATTCTGGTCCCGCCGATTTTTATGGTGTTTTACGTCTCGCCCATCCCACTTTCGAGGAACTCAGCGCAGGGTAGCCTTCAGTGGGACTGTAAGATCCCACTGATGGGAAGGGCCGGAAAATCCTGTCCTGCATCCCTGCTGTGGATGCGGTTTAATGTACAAACAGAGTTGGTTTTTGGTTGTGTTTATAAGTTAATGGGGAGGTCATTTTCTGCAGTTTAGTGTGTTAGATGCCTACGAGGTAATCTTTATTCAATGTTGATCTTAGATTGTTACAGTAAAAATCTTAAAATGTGAAAATTTTGGCATGTGATTCATTACATCAGTTGAGAAATTCTTGGGAGCGGTTCTTCCATTCCGCTGTGCTGTTCTTTTAGTGCAGCGGGCCGGGAGACCCCAGAAGGAGCCATTTTGTGGGCTCCCCACTGGGTGCCCAGGCCTGAGCGCATTTCTCAGTGCCGGATTTCTGGCGTTGTCAGCTCCGCACCAGAAATCGGCACGGAGTTGCTTAATTTATGCAGGCCCTCATTTCCCTACAATTGGAATTTTTAAATTTTATTTATTATGAGTGTCACAAGTAGGCTTACATTAACACTGCAATGAAGTTATTGTGAAAATCCCCTAGTTGCCACACTCCGGTGCCTGTTCAGGTACACTGAGGAAGCATGGCCTATATACCGAACTAGCACATCTTTTGGACTGTGGGAAGAAACCAGAGCACCCGGAGGAAACCCACACAGACACGGGGAGAACATGCAGACTCCATACAGTGAGCCAAGCCGGGAATCGAACCTGATGCTGTGAGGCAGCAGTGCTAACCACTGTGCCACCATGCCGCCCACCTCATTAGCGGGCCCGCTGGCCTCTACCTCCCCCATGCCAGTAGTATTTCACTCCAGTGGGGTTTAGTAAAGCTCCCCACATGTGGGAGCTGGCGGCTTGACCCCACTGGAGTGAACGGGGGGGGCAATCGACACACCCCAGAGGGTCAGGGAGGGGTGCACCCTGGGCATTGCCACCTCCACATCATTGCCACATTGGCAGTGCCAGCCTGGGCCCCCCGTCACTGCCCAAGGACCAAAGTGCCAATGCCCAGGGGGCACCTTGGCACTGCCCACCAGGCATAGGGCAGTGCTAAGGGTGCGGGGCCTAATGGGAGTAGGCCTGATGGGGTGGGCGGGGGGGGTCCTGCTGCAACTCTGCAGTGAGGCTTGGTGAGGAGGGAGGGAGGGAGGCCAGCGATCGGGGCTAGCCATCCAGATTGGGGGGGAGGAGATTGGGACTGCATTGGGGGGGGGCTTGGCACTGCGGGATGGAGGGAGGGCTTGGGACTGACGATGGGGGTGGGGGAGGTGTTGCATGACTGGCATTGTGGGAATCGTGGGGCTGGCCAGTGATCGAGCGGGCCAGCAATCGCGTGGGCAGCAGACAAGGGCCACTGCGCATGCGCCGATCTCGGCTCTGACAGATCTGCAAATGCACTGTGAGCTGCTCAGCGCTCTGCTGCCGGCCTCTCCAGTGGGAATAGGCGCCAACCACTGATTTTTAATATGATTTCCGTTAGTGCACTCAGCAGTGCACAGTGTGGGAGATTCATTTTTAAACTCCCGCTAAAAGAAACAGCGTGATTTACTCTAGTTTTTACGCAAATTCGACAATTAGAAATTTTTTGGGAGAATCCCACCCCTTATCTTTTATTAGAGGTTATTGGTCCCTACAGGAATTTTAAGTCATGTGAAAGTGGTGTAGCTTGTCTGCATGCCTGGATGAAACTGTCTATATCTCACGAGGATGCAAGAGAGAGGAAAGAACAATTGTTTTGCATGCCTTCACTTTTGTTGAGAGACTAATTCCACTTGAATTCCAGACAATTTTTCGTAGTTTACCAAAGACAACACAGGCCTTAATTATTCTGGTATTGATGTCATCTTCCACTCTGGAGAGGGTTCTGTCGAGGTAGGTAAATATTTTGACTACTTCAAGCTTTTTACCATTATCACGCTAGGTGCATAAGCAGAGACAAAGGTGACACGATTGTTCCATGTGAAGGAAAATTGAAATATGTGGTGGTCATTTGTGCCTGATTGAAGGCTGACATGTTTGAAGACTAAGCCAATCCTGCTTCAAGATGGTCTTTATTACTGTGGCTACCACAAAATAAGGTGTGCTCTAGCTTCAGTAATTTACCCTTTATTTGCTAGATAAGTCTTGCTTAATGCTGCTGCATATCTGTTGTATTTGACAAGTTCTCTCCCAACCAGGACTCTTTGCTTCTGGTTTGTCTGCTCTGTTATAGTCCATGAGTGTTCAAAAGTTTCACATGCTGATAGTAAGCAGTGTTATCTTTGTCTTCTTTAGACTTGCTGCTTGAGACTGTAATTTAAAAAAAAAATCATTCCTGGAATGTGGGCATCATTAGCTGGGCCAGCATTTATTACCCATCCTTAATTGCCCTTGAACTGAGTAGCTTGCTAGACTATTTCAGAGGCATTTAAGAGTCAATCACATTGCTGTGGGTCTGGAGTCACATGTAGGCCAGACCAGATAAGGATGGCAGAGTCTTTTCCCTAAAGGTCATTGGATGCGTTTTTACAACAATTGACAATGGCATCATGGTCATCATTAGACTTTTAATTCCAGATTTTTATTGAATTCAAAATTTCACCATCTGCCATGGTGGGATTTGAACCCAGGAACTCAGTGTAATGCTGTGGGTTACTAGTCCAGTGACATTACCACTCTGCCATCACTCCCCCTTAGTCACAGTGAACTGACTATGGTTGGTGAGGCAGACAATATTTATTGCACCTTTTATAGCCCTTTCCTCATGCCATGTAGGTGGACAGTGTGGTCCTGAAAAGAGTTGCCCAGCCGTTTGGGAGCTGCTGAAATCCAGCACCCCTCCAGTCTGGTGAAAGATGACTGCATGTTCTCAACTGCTTGTGTATAGGGTTGAAACTTCAGTTTCCAGTGAAAAGTTGCCTATTGCTTTGTCACTCCCCATACCAGAGGACTTAAAGACTTGATAAATGAATTGGGCGATGTTATGACTTACATGTGAAATAGATTATAGTGAAGGGAGAGTTATGCTGTGTCAACCTCAGTTCAGAAGCAGGAAAAGGTTGAAGCAGTTAGGGATGATTCTGAATATAGTGGATGACCTTGGTACTTTGACTGCCTACATTGTTAGGTCTCTACGCACTTTGCTTCGTTGTCCTTCTTCAGAGTGAGTAGAAGAGTTCCACATGAAGACTTTGCATGCAAGGATAGGCAAATCCCAACTCACCGATGGGGAGATAGGTGATGCACTACGATCTGCAGCAATACTTGCTTAGACCTCATTTTAGGAAGAATCTACAGGAAGGCAAAAATAAGTTTAACTGCACACCTTCAAGACAATGATTTCAAGGAGAGCTAATAGCTTGCACAATGTGGAATAATCAATTTCAGGTATATGCAGTGAGGATTAGGGAAGTGAGCAAGTAAAAGGATGTTGGAGCAGCTCAAAATAGACTATGGGCTGAACACATCCCTGCTAACTTTGACAAGCCCTTTGTCATTTTATGCCCAATTAAGTATTGATCTGCAGCAGGCAAGTCCCGCCTTGGAAAGTGACCAACAGCTTTCCAGGCCATAGGTACAGCATTGCAATGGTTGTAAGAGGTATTGCAGCACTGTGCCTGAGCCGAAGTCTGGGGTCCACACTTCAGACAAGAGCAAGGGGCCCCAGAGTGAGGCGATCTTGGTTTCGGGAGGTAGGCTGAGGGTGGGGTGGGTGAGAGTGGGGTATGGGGGAGGATAGGGAGGGCTTGTGGTCCAAAATCTTTAAGGGGAGGGTACCCCAAATCTGAAAGGGCCTTTGGATTGAGGCACTTACCCAACCTCTTCCCGCCCAAGATCGAGGGTGAAGATTGTTTTGTTTGGCACTCTGACCCTACTGGTGCCCGGAAACCAAAAATTGAGGCAGGCTGGGAAAGGGGGCATGGGTGAGCTTCTTGTCCAAGGCCCTGCCATCCCTCTGTAAGATCACATCTGGGTCGGGACACAATTCTCCTCCATGCAGTTTTGTGCTCTTTCTGCCTTAAACCCAGCGGCAGGTGGAGTGAGATGCGTTACATAAAATTCTGCCTATGTCCTTCCCAGAGCAGAACCTTGCAAATTGGCTTTCATAGTGTTTTATTGGCAGTAATCATTGTGAGCTGAAATCCAAACAGCATTGTGGAAGAATTACTATGTCCTACTACAATTAGGTCCTATAGCTTGAATTTCATGATGTAGTTGCACTGCCTGTGACACCAAAACCAATGACTGAAGAGCTGTGGTAATTAAAATACAGCAAATCTCAAACAGCTGAAGCAGATTTATGGAATACTCTCTGGATTCGAGTGCCCTGTTAGCCCTATTAGAAACCAGTCAGGACAGGAGCAATGATGAATATTGTCTGCAGAAGAAATAATAACTAAATAGGATGGTATGTATGAGTTTCTTATAGATTGGCATAAATAGCAACAACTGGGGGAGCAAGATGGAGCTTGGTAGACAACAGCTCGGAAAGGCCACAGATCAGAACATTGTGCAGTGAGGACTTGGGAAAGGGTCACTGCGTACTCAAGAGAAGAAGAGTAGGGACTTGAGGTGCTGGAGGGAGCAGGCCAGCGACGGTCAGGGCACAGTGAAGAGTGCGATTGAACAAGTGACATCAGCATTGCGCACGCACAGAAGAGTACTAATGAGTGCACTCAAATTACATTAGTGGTGGCAGGAAGAGTGCAAGAACCTGTGGACTATTGCAAGCCAGATGTGTGCACGCAATTATTCCTGGTATGTGTTTATCAGCGTCAGGAGTCATAATGTTGCTCTATTGAGGTAGTGCAGGATAAATGGGAATTGTAAATGTTGGGGACTGGATTTGTAACATAACTATATGCTGTTGTTTTTGTTGATATTTACATAACTTAAAGAGCCAGTATAGATTATTTTTAACTGAAAAAGTTCAAATTGATAATGCTGAACTTTGTATTCTGTTTTTTGGTTTAGCTTCCTCCATAAACCAGATGATTTTTATTGAACGGTCTACAGATGGAGAATATTATTATAGAACAATTATTTTCTATAAACAAAGCTTCTGAGAATGACATGGAACGTCCAGCTTCAAAACGACCAAAACTTTTTAGTGAACCGTGCTATACAGTCGAAGAACCAGTTGAGAATAATCTAATTAGTACAAATAATAAGGCTTTCTTAAAGCATAGAAATGAATTTACACGGCAAGAAGCGTGTTACATTGAGTCAAACACAGAGATAAAGGCGCAGGATGGGAAAAACAATATCATAAGTAGTGGCATCGAACAGGAGCGATTTGGAGTTTTTGAATATGGATCTGAAAACTATTCAATAAATTGTGAAGATCAGAATATAGGGATAACAGACATAGCTGTCCTTTTACAAATGGAAAAACATATAGAAAATCTGAGACATAAAAGATGTCAGGGTGTGCTAATTCCAGGTATTGAAAATAATCTTTCTAAGACTGACGTGCTGTTGCTTGGCCATAAAGTTGATGTCCAGGATACTGAAACACTACATAGTACAACAATAGAAGATAAACAGGCTTTGGATAAAATAATAATTTCAAGTGACACTATTGCTGCCAAAGATGCGAAAATTCAAAAAGACATTGACAACAAATCTGTGTGCCATGAATACAAGATTAACAATTTACTGACTTGTGAATCTGTTAAATCAGAAGAAAATGAGGCAAGTGAGATCTGTATTGAATCTGTAAAAGCATGTGAGACACAGGATGAAAGGAGCAAAATAAGTGACATATCCAATGAGGAGCTAGAATGCAAACAAAAAACAACACAATTTAATTCCATATCAATTACAACCACTAGAAATGCAAGTGCGGATCATACAGAGTCAGTTTTAGGAGTTCCACTTACAACAAAGGACAATGAGATACAAAAGGTCACAAGGATGTTTAATCAGGCAGACTCACCTGTTTTTGATTTGGGTCGTGATATAAAACCAGTCAATGTTGTACAAAGTTCATGTTCACTTAATTGTTCTACCTTAAATGAAACTGCTCACGAAACAGACACTCAGAAAATGATAGTTGTACCGTTGGAATATGCCCCTCCTGAAAATAGCTCTGGGCTTTTCACTGAAAAGATTCCAGCAATAAACAAGAATGAAAGTGCTATAACAGTCAACATGTATTGCCATGGAGATAGTGATATTGCTGTTAATGACGAATCCACTGGAAACCAAATTTATAAAATTGAAGGTTCTTGTATAGATGCTGTTGAGATACAGGAGTTAGACAAACGAGTGCATGTCAACAAATATATTGGAACAAGTGGAATTTTAAATGTCAATTGTGGCATCATACATCCCTCTAAAGAACTAATGCAACTGAATTATGAAGATGTTTCTAAAAGTCCTCATAAAAATAGCCAATTTATAAATGACAAGTCAGTTGAAAAAGCTGCTTCGATAATTCAGTTGCAGTTATCAGAGAAAGAAAAGTCAGAATTGATTCGAAAGGTACCAGAAATTTCTAACAGTAAAAACAGACAGACCTGTGAGATTATCAGTTCAAATGAAAATGAAAACCATGGCAATTTTCAAGCAGAGATAAAATTAAAAATATTGGAAGCTACTTCATTGACTGAAGGTAGTGAGTCAGTTTGTGACATCCTACAAAATTTGTGTAGTCATAGTAATACTGAGACTGATGACTTCTCAGCAGCACCAAGAGTAGATCTGACCTCTCAGGATGCAATATATTCAAACAGCCATGAATGTCAATCTAGGTATCTCCTGATCAATCCTAGTGAAGCATTTGAAAAAAAGTCAGAGGTAATTTCAGTATATAAACAATCTGAAAAATTGGAGGCCCTTTGTGTAGATAGTGAAAGGAATGGCACATCAGAAAATAAGGAAGAACATGAACTAATGTGTTTACCTGGACCTGATTTTACCCTTCTGAAAAGCAATGATACAGTATCCCATTCTGCAGATCATTATGAGAGTGTGGTGCAAATTGAATGTGCAGGCAAAGTAGAACAATCTTCCACTTTTGCCAGGTCAATACTGGATAGTGTGGATTTGAGTGGCATCAATAATGTAGCACTAACCTCCCATGAAAATGAGGCGCTTGAAGGCAGTTATGTAACACAAGTTCCTGTTTCTGCATTTGGTGATAAGAACAGTATAGTGAATTGTTCTGGAGCAGCCAGGATAACTTCAGAGAATACAGGCAGACAACAACCAGATTCTAGTGTGGCATGGCCTCCAGTAAATGAAATAGATATTTCGGAAAATGAAGCAGAATGCCAGATGAAATATCAGAGCAATCCTCATTTTGTAAAAGATAGCAACTTTCACAATGGACATATTATCCATTACTTGGATACTGACAGTACATATAGGATGCAGAGTGATTGTACAAATCAATTAGGACAGTTTTCTACTTCCAATAGTTCAGTGAGCGATGATGGACCGAGTACCAATGTAAATACTTTGCTACCTAGTCAGAAACCAGGAATATTAAGGGAACATCATACTAGTAGATTGACAGGGACTACATATGACACAGAGAAGAGCAGTAAAGAAAAGATCACAATATTTGTTTCAGAAAACGGAAGCATTCAAACATCATTTGCTTGTAATTTGATTAAGAACTCTGAAGCAAATGACTTTTCAATACAAAAAGCAGAATATCAACTTAAATATGTAACTAGTCCTAATTACCTCAGAGATACTGACAGTGATATGCACAGGGTAGCAGTCAATGAATTACAAACAGCCCTGTGTTTACAGGGTGACAAAGGACAGAGATCTGAAACTGGATGTGTAAGCAAAGTTTGCAGTTTTACAGATGATAACTCATTGAATTGTACTACCAATGTGCCACTTCGTCATAAAAACAAGGCACTAAGTGAACAACAAGCTACTCCTAACACGAATGAGAATGGTACAGAAGAGGCCATTGTGTTTTCAGAGAATGTAGGCAAACAAATGTCTTTGGAAGGTTCCAAAAAGATTGAAATGAATAATATTTCTATAAGAGAAGGAGTGTGCCAGCAAAAATATGAGAGTCAGTCAAGCTATGTGAAACATACAGATAGCGAAGTTCACAAAGAACTAAGTATGTTACATGGAATTCCTCATTTTGATAATGACAATAGAAGTGGATTTCAGTCTGAATGGTCAGGTAAATTAGCACAATCTTCCATTTTGGGTGTGTCAACAAAAATGCTGGCAGCATTGGATTTACCTCAAAATGCTCCACATTTCAACCAGTGGAAAGAAGCATTGAATGAGCAGCACTGTAATAAAATATTCAGTATGAGAGTTGCTACAGAGAATAGTATTGATGAGATCACAACTGGCGTTTCAGAAAATGGAAGTGTTCAAACATCAGTTGTTTGTAATGTGACTGAGGATGCTCAAGCAAATAATTGTTCAGAAAATAAAGCAAATAAATGTCTATTTATCCCTGAGCAGCCCAAAATCACGAACAATAATATGGATAGTGTACCAGTTAATGTATTACCTCCAGTCTGTTGGTTAGAGAATGACAGTGGGAAAGAAACTGAAATTAGGCATCTGACTGAAGCAGTGCAATTCTCTAGTGTTTGCAATTTGATGAAAGATAATGCATCATTGATGTGCACTTCTCATATATTACTTTATCATCAAAATAAGCTGCTGGATGAACCTTGTGTCTCTCCTACTGATGTGCTTAGTGTTGAAAATAGTTCAGAAGAGACTAAGATTATTTTTACAGAAAATTTAGCCAGTCAAAATATATCTTTGTTGAGTTATATAAGGACTGGAATAAATTACATTTCCAAAAGGGAAATAGAGATTTTGCAGAAATGTACAAATAGCGGTGATATTAGACACTCAGATAATGATTTTTATGCAAAAATAAATACTTTATCTGCATTGCCTCACTGTGATACTGAAAATGAGCATGCACCTCAGTCTGATTATTCACATAAACCAGCAACATCTTCATCTTTTGGCAATTCAAGCAGAGATGCTGTGCCATTGAGTAACCCTGTAACTACTTCATCCTTTGGTCATGAGAATGAAATATTGGAAGTACATGAGGGTGCCACTGTATTAGATGAAGAAGATAACATTGAAGAAAACACAATTTGTGCTTTAAAGTATGGAAATATTCAAACATCTGTCACTTGTAATGAGATGATTGAAGATACTACAGCAAATGCTTCTTCAGAAAATTATGATGAACAGGCAAATGGCCCGAGTTGTCTTATAAATGGCAGCGATGATGTGCCTATACATTTAGTCAATGTATTTCATGAAGCTCCTGTGTCTGAGGCTGGCAATAGGCATCTGGCTCAGATTAAGTGTACTGATAAAACAGTACATTATTCCAATATTTGTAATTTGCTGAAAGATTGCTCAGGCTTGAATAGGGCCATTAATATTTCACCATACTGTGAACTGAAAGAAACGCTGGCAGGATGCACTAGCAATAAAACAGCTGCTGTTACATTTAGCACTGACACTGCAGTAAAAGAAAGGTCTGTGGTTACTGTGTTAGAAATTGAGGAGAGTGAAAAAGCAGATATGATAGTGAAAGAAAAAGAAGAAAGCAAACATCCAGGGATAGCGATTAATAGCTTTTCTGAAATAACTTCATCCAATGGATCTGCTTTTGACAGTTTTGAGAAAGTTACCCTCAATACTGAAACTGAAGAACTAGAAACTGTTACACTTAATAGAGAGGTTAACTGTAGAAACAAGGAAATGTATAATAAGAATGAGAGCTTAACAAAACAGTTTATTTATGATGTCAGCAGTCAGTCATATAAGGTTTTGTTTCCTCGAAGGTCAAGCTTCAAATCCAGTTTGGCTGAAGGTTATCAGAATAACGTAAATAATTCTGAAGAAACCAAGAGTATAATTGTCAGTGAAAAAGATAGAAAAGAATATTGTCATTTAAGATTATCTGACATGCTACAAAGTAGGACGAAGGAAGAAAATAATATAGATCATGCTAAAACTTCTCAGCCTGTAGTTATAAATTATAAATTGGCACATGAAGCAGATGAATTGCTGAATGTCTACACAGAATCCAGTATGCTTGAGAACAAGGAAGAAAATAAGGAATTACCATGTGATATAGTTAATATTGTTCCGAATGATGCAACATCTTGGCAGAAGGAGGAATTAATTCCATCGTTAGATAGTTTATCTTGTGCAGATGCAGTACTAGTTGAAATGGATCAAAAAGGACAAAAGCAGAAGACAAGTGAAAAAGCCAGTACATTGGTCAGCCTGAGTGTAGATCCAGTAAGAATCTTTCAACGATCGTTCCATACAAATGATGTTCCTGCTGTTTGTAAACATAATATCAAAGGTGATAAGAAACAGAATTTTAATCTTTCTAAACAGGAATTTAAGCAAGATATTTCCATTGCAACAGCAGCTCAAGACCCTTTACCTTGTCAGATAGAAACTATGTATGATTCGTATATGAAGGATTCCAGAGTGTGTGAAACCTCTACTTGCTTAAACTCACAAGGCTCTTTTGATCACCAAATGCGGAAACCTGGCAACACAATTGGTCATGGAGAAAATGGTAACTTTGAAGAAATTAATTCTGATACAGGATCAACAATAGTTAATGTTGATGTGAGACAATCAAAGAAACAGTTTGTACATGCAAATGATATTTCAAATTCTGAAATGAAAGAGCAGTTTAATGCTGTGCTGGAGGAACTTTGTCTGTTTCATGAAATCAGCAGACAATCAGAATGGCCTGACAGTGTGATTGAAGAAAATGTAACTGAGATTGCCAATGATAAAAAAGACTTAAATGAGTTGCCAAGTAGACTTGATAAAATGAACAATTTAAGTTTGGGTCCAATACATGATGACTTACAGCATTTTATTCTTCCACATGAGAAAACTGCTTTAAGTCACAAAGATCATGACCACTTGATAGGTGAAGATGTTTCACAATATACATCTCCTGTATTTGCCAAGAAGGCATCAGTCATTAAAGGAGAACAAGAGGTACCAATGGAAATTGATGTAACAGAAACAGAACGGGAAGAATCAATGTACACTCCACGTAAAGTCTCAGGTGAGCAAGTTTGTATACCTGTATATTCAGTATGACCTATAAAGAAAGGAAATCCTACACTATGATTAGAAAATTAAAATGTACTTATTAGCACCAATAGTAAAGTTTTCTCTATTTTAATATAGAGTGGGTTTTATACTTAAATGCAAGGATGGAAACAGGCAGGTCAGGACCTTGTCAGCTTATTAAAGGCCAGTTTGGAATTTTCTTTATAACACATGGGATCTACGCAAGGTCTCAACCACAACAGGAAGGGGAGGTCACTAACACAGCAGGGAGCACATAGGATGGAAAACAGGTGTATGTAAGCAAATCAATCCCGACGGATGGACTACGAAGATTTCTTGTTGTCGTTAAGGATATGGAAAAAATAAAGTTGGATAGGGTAGAGATGGAGAGATTCTTTCCACTTAGAAAGGAAACTAGAACTAGAGGGCACAGCCTCAAAATAAAGAGGGATCAGTTTAGGACAGAGTTGAGGAGGAACTTCTTCTCTCAGAGGGTGGTGAATCTCTGGAATTCTCTGCCCACTGAAGTGGTGGAGGCTACCTCGTTGAATATGTTTAAATCACGGATAGAAGGATTCCTGATCGGTAAGGGAATTAGGGATTATAGGGATCAGGCGGGTAAGTTGAACTGATCCACTTCAGATCAGCCATGATCTTATTGAATGGCGGGGCAGGCTCGAGGGGCTAGATGGCCTACTCCTGCTCCTATTTCTTATGTTCTTACCTGTGTTCAGAGGCGATGATAAGTATAAGAAACTTGTGTGTGGACTTACAGTCTTCTTCTTGTCTGATCTAATCATGCAATTCAAAACTACACACTGTAATATCCACGAATTTATACCAAATATTTACATGGCTTTATTGGTGAATGAGACAAAGGGCACAAATTTGATTTGCATAGCACTGCTTACCGAGTGTGGACCACACCAATAGCTACTTCCTGCATGGTGCATGCAGCATGAGTGAATAGGCATATGCACCCCACCCCCCTGCTTGTGCCAGATCAGCTTGAGCTAATGCTATCCCGCTATCGTGGCGTCACACATCTCAGCCAACTGATACAGTGTCAGGATTGGAAACTTGGCTGCTGAACATTCATCCCATGCATTTGTACATAAATCAGCAAAATTCAGGTGTGCAGCTGCGAGATGAGACACAAACTTGTATTGAATAAAGCACAAGTTATAGGTGAAAATTTTCAGTGGCTTTTCCTTAAGCATGGCTAGTGGGTGCTCTCATCGGGGTTTCTGGAGGTATTTCTGCCAGTTTAGGGATAAAGCCAAAGAGGAATAATGATTACCTGATTCAGGTAAGGAGTAAGTTCTTCCATTGCCTGCTGAACTGCAGCATGACCGTGAAAAGGAACAATGAAAGTAGTGAGGGGATGCTCTGTGAGGAGGGAAATGGAGAAGGAGAGAAAGCATTATGGACTCTGCAACTGGATGGAATGCCATGTAGTGGATTGTGCCTGATTACCCCGAAAAGGCAAATCTCAAAAATTTGAACAGGTTTAGCAAACCATTTCATGCTGCTACTATGTAGTGACAATACAAGCTGTATTTTTCACCAATAGGATGCTTCCATCATTCCAAAAAGATGTTGTGCCTATCACATAGTTTAGCAATATCATGTACAAATTTGTGTTTTTGTGAAGCCAGTTCCTCAGACCTTCATCCCAGTGATCGGTTGATCGAATCAAATAAAATATATCTGTACGTAATAAGACCAGAAGACATAGGAAGCAGAATGAGGTCACTCGGCCCATCGAGTGCTCCACCATTCAATCATGGTTGATTTTTTTCTCATCCCATAACTCTTGATCCCCTTATCAATCAGGAACCTATCTATCTGTTTTAAAGACACTCAATAGCCTGGCCTCCACAGCCTTTTGCGGCAAAGAGTTCCACAGATTCACCACACTGGCTGAAGAAATTCCTCCTAATAGGCAGAATACGAATCATACTCTACTTGGTAAGTACTGAAGGGCAGTTCCAGAATGAAAGCTTGCAAAATACTCCACAAAAAGGTCTGCTGTTAAATATAATTTCACAATTCGGCAGCACTTACTGAACAATCCTGAGTGTACTAATAGCTGAACTGACAACCAATTTAAGACAACCAGTGAAGCTTGGTATGGGTCATTTACACTTGCTGTAAATGGCATGCATTCATATGCAGAGACCTGTTTTCTGCAAAACTTTGAAGAATTTTTTGCATTACATTGAAGCCTGGACAGCCTATAGTTCCTTCTTTTCTTCTTCTTGGCAATACCTTGGTGAATCAGAGTCAACATAGCAACCAATCAGCATCCCTTTTCTCCTGTGGCATATATTTTTGTGATTTAAAATTGGTATTCTTGGCTTTGTCTTGGTGAGTGGACGATGAAAAGCTTTGGTAATATGACTCTCTTCACAGTAATAAAAAAAAAGCTTGCATTTATATAGCAGTTTTCATGACCTCAGGGCCACCAAATGCACTTCACAGCCAATAAAGCACGTTTTGAAGTGTAGTCACAGTTCGAATGTAGGAAACACAGTAGTGGAATAATGAGCAGATAATCTGTTTTTGTCAAACTGATACGGGGTAAATACTGCCCTAGATACCGAGATAACTCCCCTGCTGTTCTTTCAAATGATGATGTGAAGATGCTGGCATTGGACTGGGGTGGGCACAGTAAGAAGTCTCAACACCAACTTTCGGAACGTTGCTCCTTCATGCTCCTTGACTCACCTGATGAAGGAGCAGTATTCCGAAAGCTCGTGATTCCAAATAAAACTGTTGGACTTTCAAATAGTGTAATGGGATCTTTGCATTCAATTTAGAAATTAGATAGGGCCTTTGTTTAATATCTCATCTGAAAGAAGGCACCTTTGGCAGTGGAACATTCCCTCAATACTGTACTGATGTGTCAGTTAAGATTCCATGCCTAAGTCTCTGAAGTGTGATTTAAATAAATCTGAAATAAGAGTGCTACCACACAGCAAAGTTGAACTTTTGGGATATAAGGGGCATTCCTAGAAGCCAATGCAGCACTAAGTGGCTGGTCTGGTGTTGGGTGCTCCGCCTTCTGATTTTTATCAGCAATGATTGATGCACCCTTCATCCTCTTCCACTTGCAATATTATGCAGGGCGCAGTACACTGCTGTTATACTGGACACCCTAGCTTGCGAGTACTGAAGCGCGGCTCCAGAAAAAGGTAGGCACCTGAAGCACATCTTCAGTATTCCACACCTGGTGATCATATGGCTCTCATTGTGATGCCTCTGCACCTCATTGCCGGAGTTCCTTACCTGTGTCAAATTTGAAGGGGTATCCCAATCCCAATGAGCCAACCCTTAAATCTGCTTCTTCAAAGAAAATACTCTGGAATGTTGGACTCCTTCAGAATGAAGATGTCATGACCACTCCCAGGGAAACTGACACGTACCTTCATCTATGTTTACTCACCAGCTGTGACAACAAAGACATATATATTTGTTTTAAAAATCCTGATTCCTGTGGTGGTGGTGTTGAGATTGCATGTGTGTGTAGTAGATAGCACCTTGTACTGATAGAAATGAAGCCACAGATGTACATGCTTACTCATTTTGGTTATAGTCATCAGAGGAAAGTTATATGATTGTTGACCCTGGCAAGCAATCCATTAGTGACCTACCTTCAGCATTAATGTGCAATGAACCGACCTCCTGAATATGTCTCGAATAGCATCCCGGAAGGATGTGGAAATGAAAATATTGAGTAGTAGTCACTTTCATTGCTACTTGTAATGTGCAGCCATCAGGTCTAGTCAGTGAGCAAATGTTTCTTTCAGAGACTAGAGATATCTCACCACCTGAATCTCAGCCTGCAGAAGCACTATTCAGAGAAGGAAACAGCCCCCATCTGTAAACACTGTAACAGAGTAGTATCTCCTATGACCGCTGCCCTTACTCACAGTGCAGCTCCCAATTTATCTCCCTCATGTTCACCTTCCCTCCCTGCTGTACACCTCTCCTATTCACCTCCCTTCTGCAATGTACTGATTTCGCCACAACGCAATGCTGCGCAGATGGTGATGGTCTTTGTGTTGTGCTGTCAGACACATCCAGACACCTCCTTTCCTGCTATCACTTTAAAAGCCTGCAAGGTTGAAAACAGCTGTAGATGCACAAGCAGTCTCTGTTAAACCTTTGTCAGAAGGAACTGAGGCACCAGCTGCAATAAGTAAGCTTTTATTCAGATGGGACACTGACAAGTTTAAATATCCACCTGAACGACTGCTCAAATTAGCCTTTGCTTCCCTGGTTGGTTTCCCCAAGCCATGGGGAACCCATGCTTATTAAAGAACATTTGGAAATAAGAACAATTTGAAAAGATCTCATTAATCTGTGCGAAGGACATTAATTATGGAAGTAAGTTTCCACCCACATGCAATAATTAAATCCTTGATTCTGGCAAATAGGTTTCATGCTGGCATCCAGATTTAGCCCCATTAAACCCCAGATATGGACATTATTGTGATGAAAATTGTGCTCCAGCTCTAAAAATCAAAAATTTTAATCTCCATTCTCAATCCACCCATTCTTGGGGGTTAAAATACCTTTTATATGTATCACTCCTGAATGAATTATTTATCTCATGTATTCCTTCTCTTTGCTCTGCTATAAACTATATCTATATCCCTCAAACCCATTTATAACTTCTTATTCTGTTTACCCAGAAGATATTTTGGGAAGAAATAATCTGGGCCTTTTCAATGTGTTTATAGCTGCAATAATTAACAACCTCCGTGGACTTTTGCAATCGGGTTGAAATGGAATACAAAACCAAAGCAAATTATTTTTTGGTGCTGCTGATATCTAATCCAAATAAGTGAGGCGGTTCTATTTTATTTTGTCATTTTCAAATGTTTCCCTCAAGGTATTTTCTGCTATGAAACTAGTATTTGAATACTTTTCCCTCAAATGAAGCTTAATAATGCATCTTATGTAATAATTGACAATTAATTTGAATAGTTGCAGAGAAAATTTAATGAAACTACATTTTTTTTTCATTGTTTTCTTCATGAGAAACATGCTTCATAATTTTCACAGAATACAGAAACCATGAGTGCAAAGAAGCTAAAACCTGGTCATCAGCATTTAATTTCCAAACAATCTATGAAAAGACTGTGGGTGATAGTATGCATAGTCAAACAGGTAACAATTCACGTGATTAATACTACAATACGTGTCCTTGCACATTAGTGAGGCATTTTGTATGTTTGAAACTGTTAAACCGATTGTTAAATTGAAATACAGTGGGCCCAATTCTCCCATTTTGAGGCTAAATGCCCATGTGGTGGGAAAACAAGACTTTCCCACTGGAGGAGGGTGGGGGGGGGGGGGGGGAGGTGAGGAGGGCATTGGCAGCGTCTGTCAGGTGGGAATCACCTACCTGAGAGGTACAGATGAACTCATCTCAGGGAACCCACCAGCCAATCCTACTGTTCAGAGATTGGGCAGGGTTTTAAATCATTACAGCACTCCATTCTGCAGCGGGTGTGGGGGGATAAGGGGGTCAGTCATGTTATGGGGTGGGGCATAAGTGTGCTATTTAGAACTGTGTAGTTGAACATTGAGTATTGCAATGAGGGCTGGGGGAGGCATTATCCAGCCCGGGAGGGATGTAGCAGGGGAGCAGCATTCATTTTTTAAAATTTGTGTGATGCACCATCAATCAAGCAAAGACTAGTTTGTATGCAAGAACAAATAGGCTTTTATTAACAAGAACTTGGAGCCATCCCTGTCGGAGATCTGGTCCGTACTAAAGGTTAGGGGGAGGAGCCATCGCCTTTATACCCGGACCAGGGGGGGGAGTCTTGGGCGGAGCCGGCAGGGATGTGCCGCATATACAGATAATAACAGATACTAACTAACAGTGGTTAACCACATTGTGCATGCGCAGTTGGAGGCTCTGATCGGAGCTGCAAGGTTTCAGGTGCGTTAAGCCCCACCCACAGGTTTCTGCAGCACAATTAGGACTTGCAGACAGAGTGCATATGGGGGCACCTCAGAATAGGTCTAAAAGTCGGATCTGAAACACTCCCAGTTTCAAGTCCGCCCAGCACTTAGAACCAAATAGATAAAATGGGGTCAACATACATATATGTCATTTTAAAAAAGGTGTTTAAGATGGGAGGAGAAAGATCACAATCGAAAGCTGCCGAACTCAACGTTTGAGTCCCGAGGGCTGCAATGTGCCCAGCCAGAAGATGAGATGCTGCTCCTTCAGCCTGTGCTGGGCTTCACTGGAGCATTGCAGTAGGCCAAGGATGGACATGTACGCATGAGAGCAAGGTTATAGATGGGAATTTACGGCCTCACTCAGGTGAGACCAGAAATTCCCGCCCGAGGTCAGAGATTTCCATTGTCGGAACCTCACCCTTCAATTCCGTGGCAGGTGGGGTGGTAGAGTTCTAGCCACTGAGTTAAAATGGCAAGGTTGGGGTCAAACTTGCGGACAGATTAAAAGCATTCTGCAAAGCGATCACCCACTCTGCGTTTAGTCTCCCCAATGTGCTTATTGTGTGCTGGGGTGACCTTTAAAATTGGAGCCCAGTTCACTGGGTATCAGAACTGCTGGCAAAGATGGCGAATCAGAGGCTATCCCACCAGCAATACATTGTGGAACCCGTGACTTCAAGTTTATTTTCTAAATGCCACACCATATGGCAGAGAAAGCTGTCATTGCGTTGGGGCTTCAACACCACTTTTCCCACCCAAAATCAGCCTTTGCCAATATGGAAGAAAATATGGGCCTTAGTGTATATTGTACGGAATTTTACACCCTAAATTACTTGTTTCCAATTTCTTGTTTAGGGCCATATTTGTCAAATGGATTGCTGAGAATTGAACCACTTAAAACATGTTCTGGTCCCATAAGGATTGGTCTGTCTAAAAGGATCAAAGCTAAACATCTACATCCATATTTAAGATGACATAAGTGTGCTGTTTAGAACTGTGTAGTTGAACATTGAGTATTGCAAATATTTAAATTGTTAATATGCAAGAATTTATAAATTCGTGTTACTCGTACTTAAGTGATTGTCTTTCCTAATTGCATCCTCATGCTAATATGATATAACAGACAGCAGAATATTTGCTTCCTATGAAGATGGTGAAATCTTTGAGGTTGATTTTTACATCAATCCATAGGTCTCGATTGAGTGTGAGAGATTATTTTCAGGCTAACTAGAACCACAGTCCTTATCAGCCAATCACAAACCAGTTTTGATGTTATTCATGGAGAAGTCTGTGGCCCATTGCATTTAGATTCTCCCAGGTCAAGAATTTGTATGGCAGAGATCAGCTCCTTTAGGAGACAAGGGAAGAAAATCTGAAATAAAGAATGGAACATTCCTCTAAACTGTTTTCTCAGGTCAATTTGTTTGGACATTTGTAATTATTTTTACAGTGCTGTTAATTGGTTTGAAAGTGTTAAAATATCTATATTAGTCTATAAAAGAAATACATTTAAGATGGGCAATAATGAGTGACAATACATGCATGTACCAGTGACAATTTTAACAGTACACATAACTGAGTCCTTACTACCATGATTGAAGAAAAAAGGTAATGTCCCAGACTTGGCAATAGATATAATGGGGAGGCTCACCATTATTAAGGTGTAGATACATCTGCCATCTGCACTTCTGCAGTTAAACATGGAAATAAAGCAGTCGCTGTTAGAGATGATCTGCTCGTCTAGAAGCTACACTAAGCCAATAACTCATCTCAAGTTGAAATTCAAATGTACAGAAGTGCATGAATTTGTAATAATTATGGGATGGGTACCCACTGAGCATGCCAAAAAAGGTTAAGGCTTATCCATTCAAGTGCAAGTGAACTTTTATTGGTTTTGGTTTCTACCAAATATATTCCCACACTGAAAATTAACTTTTAAAAGTCTGGGCAGGTGTTATTTCAGATTTTAGGTATTGTTGGATATTTAAAAATTAAATTACTTTTTTTCTTCACATTTCCTTTCTGCCTCTTTTATCTCTTTTTAATTCATCTATTTTCCCTCTTTCATTTTCAGTACATAATTTGACATTAAATATTCTAATTTAAATTTCCTGGCTTAGATTCTTTCAGTCTTGACTTTTCAGCCTGATCAATTATTGAGAGAGGCCATTGCTTGTCCTGTTCACAGTGATCTCAAATCCCCTTTAGAGGACAGTCTAATTATCTCAAGTCACAGTGCAAAAACCCACAGTTGGTAGCTGATAAGTCTAAGAGTAATGAATGAATACTGCCATTCATTAGCCACTGACTACAAAATTCAGGTCATTATTTATACATCCTGAATTTTGTCTCTGCCACAAAGTAACCAAAGTATTCAGTTTACACATGGAGAAATGTTTATATAGAAATATAATCAAAAAGAAAGCCACTTCAAGAAACTGTATGTGCAAGGCAGAATTGGAATTTGAATTTAACGTTCTGAGTGCGTGAACTAAAATTTCACCACTGTCACTCTTACCTGTGATTCTCACTCACTTTAACTTGTAATTACAACAATAATTTAGGTCTTGTCTTTTCAATATGTTGCTATTTTAAAAAATGTTGCGATGAACAGTTAGTTGTATTTTAAAGTTAATGTGGACAGTTTCATTTAGTTCTAATAGTGTATGTCATGCTTTATATATATACATATATATAAAATTAATTTTGGCAATCAATGTTCAGTTCTGGCTAAATTGTAGATTTTCAATAAATATGAAATAAACAATGTTGCTTTGGAATTAATTGAAATATTCCTTATTCACCAGCTAACTAAATATATGTTCAGCTTTTCCAAGACTTATGATTTTGATTATTTTTTTTATTCTTACACTATCGCTTTAATAAAGGATAAAATAAAGAGACAATAATTAGCTGGACTACAGAAGTGCTGATCTGAGAACTGTACGAAGTCATGTACTTAATAACTGACAATAAGAAAAAAATGACGTGCAAACTTAAGGGAATGCAATAAGTGAAGTAATCATGGATTTTAAATACACAGAATGTGGATGTGAGGATAGGCTTTATTTTTCACCTGAACCTGTTGTAACTGCTACAGAGTGCTTGATGGTGGAACTACTTACCAAAAGTGAATGCATTTATTTTCCATCATGAACATCCCTGATCTTGACCACAATAAAACAGAAGGAACAGTAGTTAAGAAGCGAATCAAATTATAATTTTATAAATTGCCCCACAAAATTTTGCTCACCGGGTACACATCAGAAATTTGGGCACAGTGCTCACTGGTGCTAGCGGCCATTTCTGTCTATTATAACTAGTTTTGCCACTGGAAGGGACATCATAGAAAACTTTTTATTAGATAGAGGAGGGCATAGGTGCCATTAGAGCTTGCGACAGCAGCTAATTTCCATCAGATTTCTAGGAAAAGCACCTTGACTTATACATAGTAGAAAGATTCAGTCATGAACTGGTCTCTGGCTTACATTTTTGCCAAAGATAAAGCAAGTCACCACTTTGTTGTTATGCTAGTATATTTATTTTTAATCTCAAATTCTAATTATTTCATTCCCTGCTTTCCCACTACATTTGGTTCTTTGTCAAAAGCTCTTCCTTATCTCACTGCCCAAGTTCTTTGCTTACAAAATGGTGCACTTTTCTTTATTCTTGATTAATTTTCAGTGATTACTGATGGGCTTCAGAGTTTTTGGCAAGCAAACCAGAATCTATTCAGGTTTAAAACATTTTTTTGGCAAGTAATGAGTAACTGAAAACATTTTTAAATCAGCACATAAAAATAATTTTTGAAAATGTCAGGAAATAATGACTAGAAAATTCTTTAGATGTAAATGCGCAAAATTGTATCTTATTTCAATCGATTTCATAATTTTTCAATGTGTGAGAATATTTCTATATGTTTGCTGAAAAGGCCAAACTTCTAGCATTGCATTGAAGTCTTACTGTTCTACAAGCAAATTCCAGATGCAACAACAAACTAATGAACTTTAACTATAAGTAGAAAATGCTGGAAATACTCAAAAACGTTGGGCACCATACATGGAGAGAGAAAGAGAGATAAAGGGCTGGATTTTGAATATGGGGTTGGGAACTCAACATTTGCATCAGTTCCAGGTACTGAACCCTGACCAAGCTGCCTTGCATTTGTGATGCAATCTTAAAATTCACTAATTGAACATGGGGCAGATTGGGGACCAACCCCGCTCAAGGTAACAGAAAAGGAGGAGAAGGCCATACCACTTATGGTGAACCACACTTATGAAAGCCACAAGTGAAGAACAAATGCAGCTGCCATATAATTAACCAGAAACATGACAGGATTAGGCTCGAAGCTTAAATCCAACTGAATCCATCGATTCGTTTTCCAATGTCACGGACAGTAGGATGCATGGGGAGAACCCAGATACCTCACAGGTCAAAAAACAATACGCTTCACACTATAACCACAGAAATATAAATAATCAGCGGATCAGAATTTAATGGACTCATGAATTGCAAAAGCAGCCATGAAAGGATTAGTTAGGATCTTTGCAGGCAACACAAAAACAATCAGAGTAATTTAGCATTACAAACTTCAAAACAGAGTCCATTCTGGTGAAAACTGCCTTCTCCTTAGGAGTCAGTATTGATTTTGAACTTTCCTTAGCTGCTTACTGTGTTAGGAATCAAATGTCTGGTTGAGTCACCAGTTCCAAAACTTTGTAATTACATAATACATTCCTGGGGATTTTAAGAAAAGAGAATGTAACTGTGTTAAAGTTCAAGAAGCAAGTTATGTAAAACAAACTCATCACAGGTTCCTTTATTTAAAATTATGTGGTGGAGGCATGTCATGTTCCAGTATATGATGAACTTCCAATCAATTCTTTATATTAAAAAAAACACAAACAGCTATGAAAAATATGGCCATCTAAGGATCACCTGAATTCTCTTGTGGATTGAAACACTCCCTTGTCTCAAGAGGGAAGAAAAGGAATTTTCCAAACTAATGTCTTTTCCTAAAACGGTTTGAAAATTGTAATTTCAAATTGAGTGGGTCATTCAGATACAAAGACAGGTGTCTCAAATTCTCAAGAACAATTAGGGGTAGGTAATAAATGCTGGCCTAGCCAACAATACACACATCCCATAAATTAAGTTTTTGAAAAAAACCTCAAGATGTGAAAATCACGCAGGATGTATAATCAATGTAGACACCCACCTTATTTGGAAAAGGACTTCAGAGTTGTGTTACAGGTCAGGTTGGATACTTTAAGGTGTTTCTATGAAGCTCACCTGACCTGTAATGTTTTATGTTGAATTTGGCTGGGATGAGCATGAGAGGTTTCACTTCAGGTGTGATTCAACTGAGCCACGAGGAGCTTTTATCAAAAATAAAGTTTAATTAAGAATATTGTTGACATGTATAGTAAGACAATTAGCAAAACCTTCTCACAATTACAAACAAGAAACACAATAACCACAATAATGTAACAAAACCCAACATCTGATACAAAAAACCTCCCAAATAAACACAATACAGCTTAGATTAATGCCCATTTCTTATAGGAATCCCGCCTTCTGGGTTGAATGCTGAAAATCGCTTGTGAAGAAACTCAGAAGAGGTTGTAGTCGAATCTGTTTTCCCAAAACACAGCTTCTTTAAAGCTGAACCAAAGAAAGAGGAAGGAACAGGGAGAGAGACTGCTTCTTAGCTTGCTGCTAAACTAGCTTCCAAACACACGGCCCAAAACAAAACTAAAAGCCCTAAGGAAAGAACCCCTATCACCTGACTGCCACAAATGAAACTGAAAGCCCTATCACTTGACTGCCACGGCTTAGTTCCACCCCCAATGACATCCCTGAAGCTGTAAGTTGCATGATTTTTTTTTAAAAAACCTTTCTTAAAGGTCCTCACATGACACTTGTAATAGGTCACATGGTGAGACAGCCATATTTTTACTTGCTTTTAAAATAGCAAGAAGCTGTTCTCAGGATTTCAATTTTTGAACCAACTGCACATCAGTAAAGTCGCCGAGGTAATCATATCTTGCAGGTGTGAGACAAATTCTCTCCAACTTGTTCCAACTTCAAATTCACCTAAGAGTCAACCTCCTGGAAAGTCAACTGCAAGAGGCTTTGCAGCTTATTGAAAATTCCCTGTTGTACATGACCTATACTTTAACTAAAGCATCAACTTATCTTAGAAACTTCCGACCTGCTATGAAGAAGCAACTGAGATGATCATTCATTTTAATTGTATTTTATTTTGCCCCTCTCATCTCTATTTAATCTTTGTGTGAGTGGCAGCATGGGGGAGTCGAGCAAATGAGATGTTGATTTTAAACTTACAGGGCAAATGTGTTATAATAAATAATCTTCCTAACTTTATTTCACAAAAAGCTTGCTGCTGGAATCCGTCTGAGGGTAAGAAAACACACATCCCTCTACTTCCTCATGGAACATCTTGCCCCATGTGCTCAAAGAACTGTGGGTCGAGAATCGGCCTGTTCAGTCACTTGAAGACCATGGCAGAAACTGGTGACCTGAATAGATGTCACCCTTGAATTGAGGGACAATCAATTACAACAGACTGAGTCCGTGAATACCCCATTCATTTACAAAGGTATTTTGTTGGGGGAATATTCTGGGCTTATTAGCATCATCAGATTGATGAATGAGTTTTACCTTTTGCAATAGTTTTGAGATTAACATTTCCAAGAGATGTAAGGACTGATCCAGATGCAGTAGAACCATGATTGCCACTTTGTGAGTCCTGCTAATAGTTTGGCCACAGGTTTCAATGGCAAATAAACTTAAATTTAAACAACCACATACTGATTGCTCCAGCTTCATATTCATGAAGTCAATTTACTGTGTCTATGTCTCTGCAAATAGTTTCATTTCAGCTTCCAGCTTGTTTTGAGAGTTCAGTTAAAAGTCCCATTTGTTCCTAGCAAACAAAACTTGGCCCATTTCTGATGATTGTCAATTTACAAACTGTCTTTGCAGGACAGCTATGTGACCCTTTAATGTCAGTTTACTTTACGTTAATTATGCTCTTGTTGCAACTCCATAAATATAGCCGTGAAATTAAAATGCTCAAATATCGACATTTGAAACATATGTCAGAGGCGTGATAGAAAGGCAAAGCTTTCTATGTGCATGCTAAGATCTATGCCAGTTACAGGCACTGATTTAATTATTCATATCATTGAATAGGAAGGGTCGATCCAGCACTTTTATGAAGCTTAGCATCGCATCAGTTGCAGTTGTTACAAAATTTAACTCAGTCAGCACAGTCTAAGCATTGTTTTATGTATTTTCTTCTAATTCTGGGGTATGGAACACATCTTGTGTGTCAGAAACCACAATTAAACATTTAAAAGTCCCCGAGATGTTGTTGCAGGGAAGAGGAGGATGAACTAAAAGGAGAATTAAATGTCAAAATACTGAATATGGGTGAGTTGTCAAGGGAAGTAGGGTGAGATGGTGGGATGGATTAGAAATTGGGCCAATGAAGAAATTCAATTCTTGAGCCATGCTGCCAGCTTTCTGTGATGTCACTTCTGCTGATGTCTCCTGGAGAATGTGTGGTCTGAGTTGGCAACCCTTGGCACAAGTAGTACACCCTTAGGTAGTGCCTTCTTCTCCTGGAGCCCTCGTTTTGTTCCTCGGGCCTCCTCCTAACATTGAGATTACATCTGCTGAAGCCCCTCCTTGCTACTGTCTTCAATGTCAACGTAGCATCTTCCCATCTGAACTCCCTCAGGTTCCCTCATTTGTTTTCTTCTGCCAAGCTCTGCCAAGTGATGGCAGCAATTTCATATCCCTGTCATAAATTTAAGCACAAATGCAGACCTCTCAATACCTGCGATAGCAATACTGTGCTGCTGGTTAAGCACCTAATTGTATATCTCTATTGCTTAAATACATTGACTAGTGCATCCATTAGCACTCGTAACTCCCCACTGTGTTCACAACAACTGCACGTTAATGTGTCGAGACCATCTATTTTCTCCATACTTCCTGATTGAAAATCTAAAACTGCTGCTCAAAAGCCTGTTCATGAGTTGCAATGAGTTGAACAATCTGCTAATTGGTGGGTTGCTGGATTCCTCATTCCTGCCATCTCTGATAATTGCTTGTAGTCCTAACCCTATCCTTTAATGGCTGATTAGGTAAATAATCGGCCATGATTATAAGCACTGATGAAGATAAATTATTGCAAATAACTCGAAAGGAAACATATAATCCATAATGAAAAGAAGTGGGAGGTGACAGCAAAAACATCAATCAAGCCCTCCTATTACATTGCTTTTGGTATTAACGTTTGTTTATTATAGAGTCACAGAGAGTTACAGCGCAAAAAGAGGCCCTTTGGCCCATTGTGTCTGTGCCAGCCATCAAAGACCTATCTTTGGTTTATGTGATTTATTTAGACTTTCAGAAGGCTTTTGACAAGGTCTCACAAAACAGACTACTATGTAAAGTTAAAGCACATGGGATTGCAGACAATATCTTAAGATTGAATGGATAAAACCATTTTCAGTTCTGATGAAGGGTCATCTAGACTCGAAACGTTGGTTCTATTCTCTTCCCACAGATGCTGTCAGATCTGCTGGGATTTTCCAGCATTTTCTGTTTTTATTTCATGTGCCTTCTTAACCACCTTACCTACCTGTCCTGCTGCCTTCAGGGATCTTTGGACATGCACTCCAAGGTCCCTCTGGTTCTCTGTACTTTCTAGCGTCCTATGGTTCATTGTGTATTCCATAGTTCATAGAAATAGACTAAAGGAATCTGAGTCATGTAGTTGAAATAATTAACTGCAAAGACTATAATCATAGTGGGTTGTTTACAAGATGTAAGAGCGAGAGATTTAATCATTCAGATAGGCTAGTGGCCGTAATAGAACATCACAGAGGCAGACATTTGCAGCTCACAGTTACAGGCATTCTCTGGTGCTCATATTATACAACTATTAATACTTTCCCCTTCATAATAAATGTAGTAATGTTTCTATCAACATTGCAGAAAGAAACTTGGTATAAGTGCTTTATGTACTCATTGATTTAATTTTCACCTGAAATCACCTTATCGAGTAAGAAGAGGAATAAAATGATTCCTCTTTCAAAATCTTTCTTCATGCCTGCTTGTAGCACGGACATGTTAATATGCAACCAAGCAATATATAATTCAGATGTGTGTCCAATATGATCTGTTTGTTCAGTGCTGAGCAGAATTTGATAGTTATGAAGGCTTTTGTGTCCCACCAGGTATTATTTTCTAAGAGCTAATCTATGTTTATGATTTGACAGAATTTTGGTTTTGGAAAAATAGGAAGAGCATTGCTGGGCACACATATCTTCCAAGAAAACTATATTGTTCTCTTGAATTTTGATGTTAGTAATAAATATCAGGTATTTAGAAGTTCAGACGTGTAAAGTGATTCATTTTAGTAGGAAGAATAAGTAGAGGCTATATAAACTAAACATAATTCGAAAGTGGGTTCAGGAACATAAAGTCCTGGAGGGTACATGCACATGTGCAGGATTTTCAGATGGCCATGTTTCCCCAGCTGAAGAGGCAGCGGGAAATGCATCCCAGCCAATACAGGCTGCCCAAGAGAAAACCTGATTGTGCTGGCAGATTTGTAGTTCCAGCAGTGCCAATGGCACAGTAGTCAGTACTGGGAATACCTACAGTCCCCAGATTCAAAGGAGTGAATTTTCCCGTCCCACCCGCCACAGAAATTGTAGCGGGCAGGACGGAAAGTTCGGTGGACCATTCAAATGTTCGTTGATCTCAGGTGGGAATTTACGGCCTTGGGGTGAGTGCAGCCAGAAAATCCCAACCAAAATCTCAACATCCGGGACAAAATAAATGCGAGTGGTCTCATGACAAGGAGGGGAGCTAAGGACTGAGAGGGAAGAGTTGGGGGTGGGGAGAGGCATGTGGAGGTCTTAATGGATTGCCAGAGGGAGCAGCTGTGGGGGGCGGGGGGGGGGGGAGGGAGGATTTTTGATGTCGAAAAGAGGCCATTGAAGGAGTTGACACCCCCACCCCTGCCTCCCCCCCGCCCCCCCCACCCCACTCTCTCCCGCCTCTCCCCCCCACCCCCCCCCCAGCTCTTCACAACCCACCTTTCTCCCTGAGCCCTGGGCGGGGTGATTTTTCAGGACTTTCACCCTGCTTCTGTACTCCTCCTACCGGCCCTAAAGTTGAGGTTGGGCAGGAAATACCCTGAAGTGGCTATTAGTTTTCCACCTAAGGGCCTCAATTTGGTCTGGCATGGCCTAGGTCTTGTCTATCTCACTGTAAGATTACAGAAAGGTCGGGGCAGGCAGGAGGACAGTGGAAGGCCATCTGGAGAAGATTATGGGCATCACCACTCACAACCCGAAGGGGGGAGGGGGCATGTAAAATTCTGCCCCTTGTCTTTGGAGCTGGCAGGACAAGCTGAGAAGGTTGTTGAATAGGCATATAAGGAAGAAGTGGCACAGTGGTATTGTCGCTGGGCTAGTAATCCAGCGACCAAGGGTGATGCTCTGGGGACACAGGTTCGAATCCCATCATGGCAGATGGTGAAATTTGAATTGGGTAAAGTCTGGAATTAAAAGTCTAATTATGACTATGAAAGCATTGTTGATTGTCAGAAATAATCCATCCGGGGTTGATGAACGTCCTTCAGAGAGAAAATCCTCCGTCCTTACCTGGTCTGGTCTACATATGACGTCAGACCCACAGCAAGGTGGTTGACTATTAAATGCCTCCTCAAGGGCAATTAGGGATGGGCAATATGGAGCACATCCTATACAAGAATAAAATACATGTGATCCCTGGCTCTATATAAAGGAAGGCACAGAGTACAAAAGCAAAATGTTACGCTAAACCTTTGCAAAACATTGGTCAGGTCCCAGGAAGATTGCTGTGGCCAATTCTCGGCAACACATTTCAGGAAGAATGGCAAGGCCTTAGAAAAAGCGTGGATGAGATTTACTAGATGGAATGAAGAATGAAATACTTCAGATTAGGTAAAGGGGAATTTGACAAAGATGGTAAGTGTTTTGACAGGGACTGCTTCTCAGAGCAGAAAGATCAGGAACCAGGACACAGATATCAGATGATTAGCAAAAGAACAGATGGTTAAAAGCTTAGTCAAAAATGTGGCTTTTAAGAAGCATCTTAAAGGAGGAAAGAGAAGAAGCTGGAGAGGCTTAAAATGAGAATCCAGAGCCTAGGACCTATTTAGCTGAATGCATAGCCACCAATAGTAAAATAGAAAAACACTTATACAACATCTTTTACAACCACTAGATGTCTTGAAGTTCTTTATAACCAATTAAGTGAAATCATCATTGTAGCATAGGAAATGTGGCAGATTTGTACCCAGCAAGCTCCCATAAACAGTAATGTGACAATGACCAAACAATCTGTTTTTGTGATGGTGGTTGAGGGAATGTTAATGGCCAGACCACCATTGGTAGCTCTCCTGCTCTTCTTTGAAACGGTGCCGTGGGATCTTTTATATCCAACTGAGAGGACAGATGGAACCTTGGTTTAATGTTTCATCCCAAAGACAGCACCTTGAACTGTGCAGCACTCCTGAAAGGAAGTACTGTGCTGGAATGTCAGTCTTGATTTTTGTGCTCAAGTCCTGAGTGGAGCAATTCAACCCATCGGGTGGGATATTCCGGCCATGCTCGTCCCAAAACCGAAAAATCCCCCCTGAGGTTAACAAACTTTTGCATGGTACATTCCCCCGCCTGCTATGATTCCTGTGGTGGGTGGAATAGTAAAGCTCCCCCCATAGCGTTGTAATCCAGAGGTGAGTACTCCATCAACTGAACCACAGTTAACACACTGACATTGCTAACAATGGTAGAGGGTTAAAATTGGGGATGCTCAAAAGGCCAGAATGATATTAGTGCAGGTGTTTCGGAAAGTTGTGGGGTTGGAGAAGTTTTCAGAGGCAGGGAGGGATGAAGCCATGGTGGGATTTGAAAACAAGGATGCGAATTTTAAAATAGAGGCAGCTCATTGGAAATATCATACGTCAACAAAACCCATTGCCTAGCTACTGATCAGAAGGCATCTCAGCTGGAGAATTTTTAGCTGGAGCTGAGGACAGAACCAAAGCTGAACTTGATGAGAGCCGACATCCGCATACAGCTGCTTTCTGGTTGGCAATGGTTTCTGACGAGATGCCGAACTGAAGAATGTCCTCTGACACTGGAAGCCTCACTAAGGAAGAAACATAAGTATTAATCTGTCAATACACACATACCAATCTATAAAACTCAGAAAAGGTGAAAAGAAAAGCTGACACAGCTGCCAAAAGAAGCTGGCAAAAATTGTAAAACAATGTACAACTGAAAAACAGCGTTCCATCATGACTCGTGCCAAGGTCACCACTTCAAGGTATCTGAATAAGTTAAAATCTGTTTTTTATTGCACTGGGTGTTAGGATACTTGTTAGTGTTTTGCGATCACATGCTCTGATGCAATTTGTTTCTCTGAGACCGGTGAAACCAATGCCCTCATAGGTGACATGTGAAAATAAGTAATTACAATAGGGGGTGCAGTGGGGCATGGTTTAAACCGCAGCTGTAACCCATAATCCATCTGATATAGCCATAGTTGCAAACCGTTCATCTTTTGTATGGGCATCAACTGATTCTGTTTACGTTGGTGCTGGAAAATCAGTAATTGCCCTGCAGAGCTATACTCTCGAGAGGCCACCATAATGTCAGCAGAAATACCAGATACACTATGAAAGCTATTTGTTAGCTCCAGAGGAAATGATCTCCCTGGCTATTTCTTAACCGAGGGTATGGGTGGTCTCAGAGGGGCAGGTAAAAGACACATTCTGCCATAGTAATCTTGCTGGGGAGTGAATCCTGGCCAAGGTTTCTCTAACTCAGAGGAGAGATATTTTTTTCAAGCATCGGAGACCATGAGGAAAGTCTGTTTACACATGAGAAGTTCAAGAATGCTGAGAAAAAAAAAATTGCAAAACTGTCTTGAACAGACACAAAAGGAATGTGCAATGCCATGGAATCATAAATCCCTGCAGTGCAGAAGGAGTCTGCACCGACCACAATCCTACCCAGGCCCTATTCCCGTAACCCCACAAACTTACCCTGCTAATCCTCTGACACTAGGATCCATTTAGCATGGCTAATCAACCTAACCCACACATCTTTGGACTGTGGGAGGAAACCGAAGCATCCGGAAGAAACCCACGCAGACATGGGGAGAATGTGCAAACTCCACACAGTCCACCTGTCCTTGGGGAGGAAAGCATAAAAACGTACAGGATCAGATAAACCTGGCACAATAATTTGGCATCAAGCTCCTTCCAGTTAACTATTAATTTTATTCCACATAATGACCTGTAAACCTATTCACCACTGATATTCAATTAATTGGCATAAAGCTTCATCGTATATCCCTTTTTCCTTTTTTGAACAGAGATGTCACAATGATAAGCCTTCATCCTCTGGCATAACATTCCATATCTAAGGATTAAGGGTTATAGAACTAAAGTGGGTAAATGAAGTTAAGATAAAGGTCAGCCATGATTTAATTGAGGGATTATATGTGGTACTGCTGTTCCTATTTACTTCACATGTTCCTATTTTTGAAAAGTTGCCAAGAAATAGGTGCATTAAAATTAGAGTTAAAAAAATCATTTTAAAGAAGTAAAATCAAATACTGAAAATGGATCACAATTGAATTGCACATATCTGGAATGTCATCAATGTACGTAGGCCGGTTTAAGAACAGGAAAGAAAACCCAGCAGAAGGACACTGCCTGCAGAAAATGACAGAAACTTGAGACCTGAGCCTTTCAGCAAACAGTGCGTTTCTAGACAGATATGACTTCTGAGCAATTTTCACACAGCTGAAGGAATTTTATGGGTCATGTATGCATATTTTATCTTATAAAGATAATTTTGAGGCATATCAGGCCTGTTTTTAACCCATTCCAAACCCATCCCCTTGCATGGACATAAATTGGTGCCTAAAGTGTCTGATTTTCCTCATTTGAGCTTAAACAATCACCAGGGTGGAACGCTCAAAGGGAAGTTAGACAGTGTGGATCACATACCTTTAACAGATTTGTTGCATTTTTTGGTTATTTATTGATAGTTTTTTTACAGTGCTTGCTGCAAATCATGTTGAAGTTCTTGCTAGTTCTTCATGTGTAGCTTTCCCTCCTTCAGAAATATATGAAATACAATTAAAAATTTTAGGCAGGGTATATTTAGATGATTCATTCTCATCTCAACTGAGTCGCAAATCTTTAGTTCCCTATGCGCCACCTTACAATGAAAATAAGCATAAAAGCATAACTGAATAAATGTAAGCTTTTTCTTTTGACACATGCATATATAATTACAATAGTGGTATATATTCAGCATTTGTGAACAAAGAAATGTCACAATAATTTACACTTATAGTTCACACTTCATCTATTTAAAAATGTGATTTTCATTCCTCATATTTTAAAAGCACAAAATAATTTACATTATGTATTGTGAACAAATTTTTATTCATTCATGGGACATGGGCGTCACTGGCTGGCCAGCATTTATTGCCCATTCCTAGTTGCCCTTGTTCCGAGGGCAGTTGAGAGTCAACCACATTGCTGTGGATCTGGAGTCACATGTAGGCCAGATAAGGACATCAGATTTCCTTCCCTTAAGGACATTAGTGAACCAGATGGGTTTTTCTGACAATAAGCAATGGTTTCATGGTCATCAGTAGATTATTAATTCCTGATATTCTTTATTGATTTCAAATTCTACCAGCTGCCGTGGCAGGATTCGAACCCGGGATCCCAGAACATTAGCTGAGTTTCTGAATTAATAGTCCAGCAATAATATCACTAGACCATTGCCTCCCCCTCATTGCGACAAGCAAAGGATGTATGGAACAATGGGTTCCATACAGCTACTTTTAAAATCACCCTGTTTTGTATATTACTTGGGGACTTATAAAGTTTCTTTTTAAAGCTAGTCACTACTGTATAAACCATTGGATGAGAATTCATTTTTGACTGGGATCCAAAATTGTGTTGATCATTGCTCGTTGTTCAGGTATTTTGTTATTCATTAATTGGCAAAGAGAAATGAGGGATTATAGTCTAGGAATTATGTCATGTGATATTACTGTAAGAGCACTTTAATACTTGGGATTTAAACTTTTCTGCCCACTGTTTTAACAGAGGCATCAATTTACCTACTTCATGGCCAACATAGGCCAGAATTCTCTTTGGTCTTGTCTGCCCTGCTACTGCTGCCAATGAAAATGGAGAATTTGGCCTTCAGACAAATCCCCATTCACAGCAGCAGGACTGGAGAATCCCAGCTGCGGATAAATTTGGAGAATCCTGTCCATAATTTCCAAGATGGTACTTATCAAAAGTACCTCAAGCAGTTCTATAAGAATCAGGGCTGGTATTTTCTGGCCATTCACACCAGTGTGATTTTCCCATCCTGCTGCTGTGAACTGAGATTTGGCTTGTCACCAAAGCCTCCATCTTCGCTGCAGTGGGAGTGTGGCATGAACGGGTGGTAAGATCATGCTCCTGTTCTTTTAGGGATTGCATCTGAAATTATAAGATGATTGAGCAGACTCAAGAAGCTACAGGTACAAATGCTAATTTAAAACAGCTACAGTTTTAAGCCACCAAATACAATGCAGGTAGTGGAAATTGCAAATTTCAACAGATAGACAAACAGCAGAAGTTTTTTGTTAAAACCACCAGACTTATCGCCAGGTCTTGACAAGGGACATTTGCTCATAAAACTACAGCTAAAATGAACTGGGTGGACAGTATTAACTGAGTTAATTCATTTAGCTAACAAGAGGAAAACCAGACTAGATTCCAGCTGCTGATCGATATTGTGCTTCATTGTGATCAAATGACCTGTTGACACTCACTGTTTCAGCTCACATAAGAACATAGAAAATAGGAACAGAAGTGGACCATATAGTCCCTCCCGCCTGCTCTGCCATTCACAATTTGGTCATGACTGATCTTCAGCTTCGACTTTACTTTCCCGTCTGCTCTCCATATTCTTTGATTTCCTGAGAGATCAAATGTCAGCCTTAAATATATTCAACAATAGAGCATTTACAAACCGCTCAGGTAGAGATTTCCAAAGATTCGCAACCCTTTGTGTGGAGAAATTTCTCCTCATCTCAGTCCTAAATATTCAGCCTCTTATCATGACACTGTACTCCATGTTCCAGATTCCCAGCTAGGTGAAACAATGGGTGGGATATTCCAGCTGTGCTCACTAGTCTGGAAAATCCCACCCGAGGTCAACGGGCTTTTGCATGGTCCGTGTTCTGCCAGCTACGATGCCCGTGGTGGGCGGGACAGGAAAATTCCACCCAATGTCTCAGTATCTACCTTTCATACTCTTCTATTTTTCAATTGGATGTTATCACATTCTACCAAATTCCAGACAATATCTGAAGAATAACCGCGGGGGGAGGACTGGGAAGGTTTTCATGTCTTTAGAACTGTACCCAATAAGAATCAATATTTGTGCAAAGGTATTATGCGAAAAAGAGGAAATAAGAAAACAAAGCACCATTGATAAAATGCGAAGTTTAAACATAAGTTGCCTACACCATAAAAGGCATTGGATGGTAAGGTGACACATAAAGAAGGTAGGGAAAATGGGGAAAATAGCTTTGGTAGCTGGAGCAGTTACTTCCAGAGCAGAAGGGTGTCATATTTCTCAAAGTCAAATTTCATGGCATTAATTAATCGAATCCCTCTTTTACAAACCGTAGCAAATATTGTATGTAGGAATAAGCAGGGGTAGAGACTTGCATCCTCTCATGTACGGGTGTGAAATGGCTGCCACGACAGCAGTGCCAACCCAAAGAGATCAGCCTGAAAGCCTCCAGAATTGGTTTGTAGGCTTCATCTGATTAATTATGATGAGCTGCCAGGACCAGTTGCGATTCAGAGGCAGTCTGCTGCTACCTGCAGGACCAATTTGGGCCAACTAACTGGTCAACAGTGGCCATTAGCTAAGTTCTGGTGGCATGCACGGTATTGCTGTGGAGCTGGGAGAAGCACTCCTCCTGCCCTCAGCTCCGCATCATCGCATGACAAAAACAAAATTACAGGCCATTATGTTCTCCAGTGGTAAACACTGCCAGTTCGACCACTGTAAAATTGGAAAAACTAGGCCAACATTTTGTGATCAATTGTGCTGATTGTGCCAATTCTGTGCAAATTGACTGGAGAAAGCAGCACAGTGCAGCAGAAATTCCTGTCCTGTGCATTTGTGTTCAGTTTGTAAAGATCCCTACATTGTGATTTGTAAAGACACTTTGTAAATTGTTTGTTGTGCTCTTCCAACTAAACATTGTGCATGTAACATCTGAATTGACAACACGTTCAGTATTTATGCTATTTACATGCCAATTTAACTGCTCCTGAAGTATGAAATCAGTATTATGGATGAACGTATTCTGATGGATTGATCGTTCTAGACAGTTTGATGTTATGGGTGAATTAGATCATCCAACATAAAATAGGAAGCACCTTCTAATTTTGAGATTAAAAATAATCATTTCTTTTTGACCGAAAGGGAAAAATATGTGGCTATATAATGTGATTGTTGGTGTCAGTAATTCAGATTGTACTAGGGTGCCAAGAGATGGTAGTTTTTCTCTTAAAATATGCTCCAATAACATAGGCTCTTAAAGATGATCCATCATTTTGTACTTAAATGGAGGTTCTGAGGGACGATGCTGTCTGGGAGAAAGCTCTATAAGAACTGATGTGTGAAGGTTCAAAGTTGGCATTTTAATTCGGTTGATTTAGAGAGCTGAGCACACAGCTGTGTCAGCATCAAGCCTTTTGTTTCTAATGCAGATACACTTTGGCATAGGCACCCTGTGTTGCCAGGTGCAGTGGCCGGAAGCCTGCTGAGTACACACAGCATGTCATAATGCTGCCGGGAATTGCCTATGGCATTGAGGGTCTGTCTACCTGGCATGTTGTTAGGCTCATTAAGTGTCCAACGTGGCATTGCAGTTGTTCACTGCCCATAGAAAACAGGTGCTGTTGGGTCCATGCTTTCAAGCGCAGTCCATTTTAGAATTGTTGCAAAAACACCTAGCAGCTCAGATGCTTTACTTTTAATGCCACCACTGAAGGAATTCTTTGACTTTCATCAAACCAAGTCCCCATTCAACATCTGTTCCACTCCTTACAATCCCTCTGTCACAGCACCTTCTTGGTTATAATGCTGAAATAAACGTCATCACAAAGCAACCATATCAAACAAACCACCCCATAATTCATCTCAAAAATCAGCTAATCAACCTCTATTATTGCCTGCCTCTCTGTGCCCTTGCTTGAACTGATGCTCCTACGCTGTACTACCCAGTGGCTGTAGCTTGACTGGTGAGAGGTTGCTGACTTTCACTGTGGAGATTCCAGATTTTCTTTCAGGATAACCTTCAGCATCGCTGTGCATAGAAGACCTGCTTCAGAATGCACCCCCTCACCATGGTACGCAACAGTCAGGGCTGCCTGGCTGTACAGCAGGGGCATTGGTGTCTTAATAATCTCAAGTAACCTGCTGGAGGGCAGATTTCTGGACTGCCCCTTTGAGCACTTCTAACCACGGCTATGATGGCAGCTGCTAAAAGTTCTGATCTCAGTTAGAGCTTGCACTCCAGCACTCAAATGTTGCTTGGCTTCTGCTTGTGCTGCAGTGGTAGTTGAGACATTAGCCATCAGCATCAGCTACTGTGGCTGGGTCTGTAGGTGTTCTCAGGGAGTTGGCACAGTGGAAATGATCGGCTCCAAGCTCTGGACAAAAGCTCTGTTATGTTTGTACCGAACTCCTCCAGCCTTGACAGTGAAAGCGAACATTCTGGCAGGCCTGTCCGTGCATGTCTACCAGCACTTGTTTGTACACCACTGCCCTAAAGTCCTCATCTGAGTCCTCTGCAGCAGCACTCTTATGTGATTATACCCTCTAGGGAGTTGGTACCTGCGCAACTCTTTCCCTTGCCCTGATTGCAGACCATCCATGCTCCATGCCTCATGCTCACCCATAGGTGAGATCCACATTTATAGTACTCTCTAAAGTACATGCTGTGCGGGTATCTGAACTAATAGCTGTGTGTGTGACTTTGAGTGATGGTGTTTCATCATCAATAATAATAACAGAAAATCCTTGAAGGAGCAGGTCAGGCAGATTCTGTGGATTGAGAAACAGAGTTAACATTTCAGGTCAGTGATCTTTCATCAGATCTGGTAAAAGTAATAGGCTTTGAACAAGTGAAAAGGAGGGAAGTGGAAAGAAGAACAAAAGGGGAAGTCTATGATAAGCTGGAGGGCAGAAGAGGTTAAATGAAAAATTTCCTAGTGCAAGGCCAAAGGACTTGAGTAATGGGTAAAGTAAAGAAACAAAAAGATGTGTATTGCTGAAAAAAGGAGTCATTCTGTCAAGGATTTTCAGTAATCAGAACAGATACAAAAATTTAAAATTTCAGCAATTTATACAGTGTGAGGAAAGGGGCACTGATAACTTGGCGAGTCAGCTGTGATTGGTCAAGACATTGCCATATTGAATGCACCAGGGAGCTGTTGTCCTTCATGTTAAATTCATTCAAAAGGAGGTGCAATGTCTGAACATATTCCTTTTGCCTGCAGAACCACCTCATGCATGCAAAACTCAAGAAGTAATGGCTAATATCAGTTGTGATTGTGTGATTGGACTGCACTTTCTGAACAATCCTGAGTGTGCTATGAATTACGCTGACAACCAATTTTAAATGATCAGTCAGGCTCATTTATGCTTGCTAGAAGTTACATATATTCATATGCAGGAATCTGTTCTCTGTAGGCAAAAGGAATATGCCCAGACATTGCATTTATTTTGAATAAACAAAAGCATGGTGTACAATAACTCCATTCACCAAGGCAATGTCTCAACCAATTTGAGCCGACCTGTCAACCAATCAGTACCCTTGTCTCATGCAGTATGAATTGTTTTTCCATTTGAAATTTGATATTCTTGCATCTGTCCTGATCAGTACAATCCCGTCTCTTTTTTCAGTAATACTCAAGTTTTGTACCACAAAGCAGCTAAAATAATGTGTCCAGAGGAGGTGTGAATTACAGGCTCATTTCTGAACACAAAATAAAGGAGATAAGAGAGAAAAATAAAAAAAGTAGGCAATGAAACACAAAACAAATTGGAGACAAAGGTTATGATCTACAATTGTTGAACTCAGTGTTAAGTCTAGAAGGCCAGAAGGTTGTAAAGAGACCAGTCAAAAGATGAGGTGCTGTTCCTTGAGCTTGCATTGAGCTTCAGTGGAACACTGCATCATTGAAGCTCAAGGACAGAGAGAACAGAGTGGGAGCAAGGTGGAAAATTGAAATGATAAGCACTGGATGTTCTGTGTTATGCTTGAGGACTAAATGGAAATGTTCCATCAAACAATAACGCAGCCTATGTTTAGTCTCTCCGATGTAGAGGAGACCATATTGCGTGTAGTGAATACGTGCACCAACTTGAAAAAAAATCACTGCTTCACTTCCAAGGAATATTTTGAGCCTTGAATGGTGAGAAGGGGGGGGGGGGGGCGGGGGGGAGGGATGTGGGAGGGGGGGTTGCGGTTGGGAGTAAAAGCACACATCTCCCATCTTCTGTGCTTGCATGGAAAGGTGCCATAGGAAAGAGAGTGGATGTTGAAGGTGGCTGAGAAATGACCAGGTGGAAATAGGCAGCCTTATTAGTGGTACAAATATGAGGTTGGAAGTTCATCACAGGATCAAATGTGATACCAGTGTGTTACCTCCTGACTCTCCAAAGCTTGTCCACCACAAGTCAGTTTCGTAATCAAATACTTTCCACTTTGCCGAGTGTTTGCAGCTCTAACAAATTCTCAAAAAGCTCAACACCATCCAGGACAAAACAGCTTGATTGACACTCAATGTTAAACATTCACATCTTCCAGCAGCAGCAGATAGTGGCAACAGTGTGTATCATCTGCAAGATGCACTGCAGCAACTTGTCATGCCTCTTTCAGTAACACTTTCCAAACCTGTGATCTCTATCTTTGGAAGAGCAAGGCTGTAGACAAATGAGAACTTCATCAACTGCAAGTTCTTCATAAGAAGGTGTACACAGACTAGCTAGAACTCATGCTAACCTCTTTAGCTTTTGCACCCCCATTCATTACTGCAGACACTCAAAAATGTCCTTAACTCTGGCTGTGCACCTTAATCATTATAATAAACAGGCAGTTTGAAGATTTTGAGTCCCTGCATTGCAGGAATAGGCATGGAATAATCAAGCAACACAATCCCCATATAGTTGTGAGGTGGTACAGATTTGAGAATTTCAGGAAAAAGATATATTTTGTTGAAGCTTTTCATCATGTACTCATTAGGACAATTTGCAAGAATATCAAATACAAAAGGAACAGCAATTTATACTGCATGAGAAGAGAATGATGATGAGATGGTAGGTGGACTCTGATTGATAGAGGCATTGTCATGGCAAATGCACAAAGTCTATTGAATTTATTTAAGAGTGTATTAGACCTAAGGTTGGTGCCAGTTTTCATTTCCAATTGTATTGATAATGCAAAGTGAGTCACACAATTGGTGGCACAGTGGTTAGCACTGCTGCCTCACCTGGGTTCAATTCTGGCCTTGGGTCACTGTCTGTGTGGAGTTTGCACATTCTCCCTGTGTCTGCGTGGGTTTCCTTCGGGTGCTCTGGTTTCCTCCCACAGTCCAAAGATGTGTGGGTTAGTTTGATTGGCCATGGTAAATTGCCCCTAGTGTCAGGGGATTAGCAGGGTAAATATGTGGGGTTACGGGAATAGGGCCTGGGTGGGATTGTGATTGGTGCAGACTCAATGGGCCGAATGGCCTCCTTCTGCACTGCAGGGATTCTATGATCTTCTATGAGTGAGCATTTATGCAAGATGAAATTGAAGAGATTGGTAACAGGGTTACAAATGTATGTTGTGCTGTATCATAGTAAGTCACTCTGATCAAACACCCTCTGAAAGTGAGGAGTTTGTTTTTGTGCATGGTTTCAATTTTGGTGTGCATTCATCTGACATCAAATAGGAAGAAATATTTGCGAAGTTCGAATTCCTGTACTCCCAGCTATTGCCCCAGAAACCAGCATCCAGTGAAGGCACTGAATCCTTGAATGTGCGTTTAGCTGATCCTGCATACACATATTATTGGACTCTAAATGACTTGGCCAATATTCACAAGCAACATGAATTTTTGATAGCATTGTGATGCCTCAAGGCCAACACAGACATCTGTAAGCTCGACAAAGGGACTTCAATAGTCATTTTTAATAGCAACAAAATGCATGCCATTCTTAATGATGGGTCCAAATTCATATCCATTGGACCTGCCTTTCAGCATGACCAGACAGCCTTGCTCGAAAGCAAGGTAAAAATTGTTTGTTGGACTGGTGTAAGAGCAATGAGCTACTGGGTGATATGTATGCTAGGATTTGCCCTCACAGCCTACTGCATATGTATGGGCTGCCAAAGACACACAAAAATGATGTCCCTGTCTTATGCATGACTGGTTCTGCACAACATGAATTGGCCAAATGGGGAGACGGTGTTATAGTGGTATTGTGACTGAACTAGTTATCCAGAGACTCAGAGCAATACTCTGGGAACCCTGGTTCAAATCCCACCACAACCAATGGTGAACTTTGAATTCCATAAAAAAATCTGGAATTGAAAAGTCTAACAATGACTATGAAATCATTGTTAATTGTTAAAAACCCATCTGGTTTGCTAATGTCCTTCAGGGAAGGAAATCTACTAGGGAAGGAAATCTACTATCCTTACCTGGTCTGGTGTAAATATTTGATGTGGTTTGATTTATTATTGTCACATGTATTGGGATACAGTGAAAAGTATTGTTTCTTGCATGCTGAACAGTCAAGGCATGCCATCCATAGAGTACATAGGGAAGGAGGAAAGCAGTTACAAATAGGGTGAAGAGAAAGATCAGCTTAATATATGATAGGACCATTCAAAATTCTGATGACAGCAGGGAAGAAGCTGTTCTTCAGTCTGTTGGTATGTGTTTTCAGACTTTTATATCTTTTTCCCAATGGAAGAAGATCGAAGAGAGTATGTCTGGGGTGTGTTGGGTTCTTGACTATGCTGGCTGCTTTTCTGAAGCAGTGGGAAGTATAGATGGAGTCAATGGATGGGAGGCTGGTTTGCATGAAGGACTGGGCTACGTTTACACCCCTTTGTAATTGACTCTGGATATACAGCAATGCGGTTGACTCTTAATTGTCCTCTGAAATGGTCTCGTAAGCTACTCAGTTCAAGGGCAATTAGGGCTGGACAATAAATGCTGGCTCAGCCATCATGTCCACATCCCAAAAATGAGCATGTTTTCCACATACATGGTGAAGGATTCTTTTACATTTGTGAAGGACATACAGGACTTGCATATCGATAGCGATGTCATGTCCATGTGCTCATTTGACATTGATAACCTATTCACCAACGTATCAAGAAAGCCATAGACATTTGTACTGAAGCATGACATCATGATGATCTAGACCCACCACCACTGTGTGAATCAGTATTTATTGAACTTATGAACTTAGCAATTCATGCAATTGTGTCAGTTTTAACCACACCATGTTTGCTCAAATAGATGGTGTTGCCATGGGATCCCCTCTAGGTCCATGCCTCACAAACATCTTTGTTGGGTTCCATGATAAACACGACTTTAGTGGAATGACACCCAACCTCCTTCCCCTTGCATGTTTCCGATATGTGAAAGATATATTTGCTATCTTTGATTCTGCAGCTGCATGTAAAAATTTCTTTACACACTTTAATGAGCTCCATCCTGCTCTCAAATTCACCTTTGAAATGAAGCTTTCCAATGAGTTTCTTTTCCTTGATGTGCTTTTTGTGAAATCTGCCAGTGGGTTCTCCACCACCATCTGCCACAAGCTCACTTCACTGGTCAATATATACATTGGGATTTCTACAGTTCCACGTGTTGTAAAATTGTCCTTGTCAGCAACTTTGTAAATTGGGCCTGAGCCATTTGCTCACCTTGCAAGCATTGATACATTGTTCCTTTTACATGCGGTATTCTTGCGATTTGTCCTGATGAGTGCAAGACAAACAATTTTGACAACATGTGTCCTTTTTTAGCAATACACAATCCCCATTTTTGAGTTTGGGCTTTGCCCAAGTTTTTAATCATTGATGATAAGATTTGCCATTCATCCAGGTTTGTTTGCTTCTTTCATCCTATCAAATGATGGAAAAGGCCTGAAAGCACTACACTATCTAAACCATTATTAGAATGAGTAAGTACTTTAAAGTTAGCTGTGCTTTTGCATTTTATTTAGAATAATCAAAACAAAGTGAAATATGAACTTATGCACTGTATCTGAATTAACTTTGATACGAAAAACAATGTAATTAAGTTTGTACAAGGGGTTGTTTATTTATACAAAGGGAATATGTTACATGCCCAGATTTATTTACTTCTGTAACTGTGATCTGTAAAAGGAACAAATTAGTTTCTTTTTCTGTCTAACTTGTATGGTTCTCTTACATATTTTTGGCTATCATGAAATAAAAGCTCTATGAATTTCTATACGTTTGCTGGCACACTTTGGCTGCGTATTTACATATTTGGTCAAATTTTATATTATCAAAGAGTTAAAAGAATCAGAACTGAAAAATTATGTATTTACCAATCAGCAAGGAGTAAGTACAATGAAATCTACCATTGCAGAAACTATCAGCAACAAAATGGGCAGATTTTAATGCATTTCTTAATTCATTTGTATGGGTTGTGGGCCTCGCTGTCTAGACCATCATTTATTGCCCTCCCCTTGTTATCCTTTTGAAGTGGCAAGTAACAGTTGTGCATTACAAATGCCAAACAATAGCCATCTCCAACAGGAGAGAATCTAACCATCATCCCTTGACATTCAGTGCCATTACCATCATTGAATCCCCCACTATCAATATCCTGGGGTTACCATTGACCAGAAACTCAACTATACCAGCCATTTAAATACTGTGGCTACAAGAGCAGGTCAGAGGCTGGGAATTCTGCAGCAAATAAATCACCTACTGACTCCACAAAGCCTGTCCACCATCTTCCGAGCGCAAGTCAGAAGTGTGATGGAATGCTCTTTAATTGCTAGGAAGAATGCAGCTCCAACAACATGCAAGAAACTCAACAACATCCAGGACAAAACAGCTCACTTGATTGGCATCCCTTCCACAAGAATTCATTCCCTCCACCACCAACACAAGTGGCAGTAGTATCATCGACAAGGTACACTGCAGGAACTCACCAAGGCTCCTTAGAAAGCACGTTCTAAACCCAAGACCACTACATCCAGATAAACAAGAGCAGCAGATACATCGGAACACTATCACCTGGATTTACTTACTTACACCACGTGTATTATAGTGGTTCAAGAAAGCAGCTCACCACCACATTCTCAAAGGCAATTAGGGATGGGCAATGAATGCTGGCCTAGTCAGCGACATCCACATCCTGTGAATGCCTGAACCAAAAGGCTGTCTTCTTGAACCATTGCAGTCCCTGCAGAGTAGGTACACCCATTGTGCTGTTAGGGAAGGAATTCCAGGATTTTGACCAAGTGACAGTGAAGGAATTGCAATACATTTCTAGTCAGAGTGGTGAATGACTTGGAGAGGAACTTGCAGGTGGTGGCGTTCCCATGTTTCTCCTGCCCTTGCCCTTCTGGATGGTAGTGGTCAAGTGTTCGGAAGGTGCTGCCTAAGGAATCTTGGTGAGTTCCTACAATGCATTTTGTCGATGGAACACACTGCTGCCATTGTTGATCAGTAGTGGAGGGAGTGAATGTTTGTGGAAGGGCTGCTTTGTCCTGGATAGTGTCAAACTTTTTTGAGTGTTGTTGGAGCTGCACTCATCCAGGCAAGGAGAGATTAATCCATCACAGCCTGGTAGATGGTGGATAGACTTTGGGGAATTAGAAGTGAGCTACTTGCCGCAGGACTCCTAGCCTCTGAACTGTTCTCATAGCTGCAGACTTTATATGGCTAGTGCAATTCAGTTTCTGTTCAGTGGTAATCCCCAGAATGTTGTCAGTCGGGGATTCAGTGATGGTAATGCCATTGAATATCATGGGCCGATGGTTAGATCCTCTCTTGTTGGAGATGGTCACTGTCTGGAACTTGTGTTGCGTAAATGTTTCTTGCCATTTGTCAGCCAAAGCCCAGATATTGCTCAGGTTTTACTGCAATTGGACATTGACTGCTTCAGCATCTGAGGAGTAGTGCTGAACATTATGCAATCATCAACAAACATCCCCGCTTCTGACCTTATGATGGATGGAAGGTTATTGATGACGCAGCTGAAGATGGTTGAGCCTAGGACACTACCCTGAGGGCCTCCTGCAGTAATGTCCTGGAACTGAGATGATTGCCCTCCAACTACCATAACCGTCATCCTTTGTGCCAGGTATGATTCCAACTAGCGAAGGGTTTTCACCCCGATTCTTGTTGATTCCAATTTTGCTAGGGCTCCTTGATGCCACACTGGGTAAACTGCCGCCTTGATGTCACTCTCACCTCACCTCTGGAATTCAGCTCTCTTGTTCATGTTTGAACCAAGGCTGTAATGAGGTCAGGAGCTGAGTGACCCTAGCTGAACCCAAATTGAGCATCAGTGAGAAGGTTATTGCTAAACAAGTACCACTTGATTTCACTGTTGATGGCTCTTTTCATCACATTACAGATAGTTGAGAGTAGACTGATGGGCCGGTAATTGGTTGGGTTGGATTTGTCCTGTTTCTTGTGTATAAGACGTACCTGGACAAATTTTTATGTTGCTAGGTGGATGCCATTGTTGTAGTTGGGGATGGCAAGCTCTGGAGCATATGTCTTCTGGAATATTGCTGGAAATATTATCAGGACCCAAAATCTTTGTAGCATACAGTGCCATTAAAAAAGAGGGAAAGCCATTCAAATTGCTGAAAATATCTTTGAAATGTGTTTGCCACCTTCTTAAACATGCACTGGGTGGAAATCAATGTCCGCCCAATGGATATTTGGAGGCATTTAATCAAGCACAAGGGCAGATGAGGATTCACCACATTACTGACTAAGGCCATGGATACTATTTCCAAGAAGGTGATCAAACTTACCTATACAGTATCATTTACTGTGATTAAGTAAGTTGCAGAGCATTTTCCATTATGTATCTTTAGGTCTGAGTGAAGTATAACACATTCATTCATATCCTTTCCAAAGTGACCTCACTTTCCTTGCTGGGAAAGTGGACCAATGGGAGTGAGAAATGAGGTAAGGCTGGCACCTTGTTCCAAAACACCTACACCTGGCTGGAGCAGGATGTGTATAGTTCCATTCACCCTTTTGCAGCACGATGCAATACAATGTAATAGCACAGGCGGTATGTGCACTGTTAGAATTCCGGTTATTTCAATATCTAGCATTCATAGAATCATAGAATGAAGAAGGAGGCCATTTGGCCCATCTGCACTGACTTTCCAAAAGAGCATCTTACCCAGGTCCGATCCCCATAACCCCACATATTTACCCCGCTAATTTCCCCCTATCCTTGGCCAATTTAGCTTGGCCAATCCACCTAACCAGCACATCTTTGGACAGTGGGAGGAAACCGGAGCACCTGGAGAAAACTCACACAGATACGGGGAGAACGTGCAAACTCCAGACAGACAGTCACCCAAGGCCAGAATTGAACCCAGGTCCCTGACGCTGTGAGGCAGCAGTGCTAACCACTGCGCCACTGTGTCACCCACCAGTTCCCGATGAACTGAACGATGCAGATACATGCAGGATGTTCTTAAGGCTGATGTACATAGTGTTTCAGATAAACTTCATGGGGCAGCAACATAAAATTCTTAGCTTTCCTAAACAAGGGTTGATTTAAATTCTAGCCAGTCCAGCCAGCTTTATTGAGAAACAGTTAGTACCACATCTCTTATTCCCTCCCAATCTTGCATCAGCAGCTGCCAAATGTGAGCAAATTGCCGAGCTTTAGGCATTGTGATGGACTTGATTTCTTGAGGCACCAAGAAGCCAAAGCCGTGCTCTCCCGCAGTTATGGTAACTGAAAAGGAATATAATTTTTCCAGGCACACACACCCACAATTCTACCAGGCTGATGCGTAAGTTGTGTACTGTGGAAAAGTTCTTAGCATCCATAGAATCAAGGAATCCCTATAGCGCAGAAAGAGGCCATTTGGTCTATCGAGTCTGCACTGACCATAACCCTACCCAGGCCCTATTCCCTGTAACCCTGTTTATTTAGCCTACTAATCCCGCTAACACTAATGGGCAATTTAGCATGGTCAATCCACCTAACCTGCACATCTTTGGAGTGTGGGAGGAAACCAGAGCACCCAAAGGAAACCCATGCAGACAAGAGAAGAACATGCAAACTCCACACAGACAGTGACCCAAGCCGGGAATCGAACCAAGGTCCCTGGTGCTGTGAGGCAGCAGTGCTAACCATTGTGCCACCATGCTGCCCCACGTATTGTAGTATGTTTTTTTTCAGTTTGTTCATGAGATGTTGGCACTGCTGGCAAAGACAGTAAGAAGTCTCACAACACCAGGTTAAAGTCCAACAGGTTTATTTGGTAGCAAATACCATAAGCTTTCGGAGCGCTGCTCCTTCGTCAGATGGAGTGGAAATGTGCTCTCAAACAGTGCACAGCGACACAACATCAAGTTACAGAATACTGATTAGAATGCGAATCCCTAAAGCCAGCCAGGTCTTAAAGATACAGACAATGTGGGTGGAGGGAGCATTAAACACAGGTTAAAGAAATGTGTATTGTCTCCAGACAGAACAGCTAGTGAGATTCTGCAAGCCCAGGAGGCAAGCTGTGGGGGTTACTGATAATGTGACATAAATCCAACATCCCGGTTGAGGCCGTTCTCATGCGTGCGTAACTTGGCTATCAGTTTCTGCTCAGCGACTCTGCGCTGTCGTGTGTCGTGAAGGCCGCCTTGGAGAACGCTTACCTGAAGATCCAAGGCTGAATGCCCGTGACTGCTGAAGTGCTCCCCCACAGGAAGAGAACAGTCTTGCCTGGTGATTGTCGAGCGGTGTTCATTCATCCGTTGTCGTAGCGTCTGCATGGCTTCCCCAATGTACCATGCCTCGGGACATCCTTTCCTGTTGCGTATCAGGTAGACAATGTTGGCCGAGTTGCAAGAGTAGGTACCGTGTACCTGGTAGATGGTGTTCTCACGTGAGATGATGGCATCCGTGTCGATGATCCGGCACGTCTTGCAGAGGTTGCTGTGGCAGGGTTGTGTGGTGTCTTGGTCACTGTTCTCCTGAAGGCTGGGTAGTTTGCTGCGGACAATGGTCTGTTTGAGATTGCGTGGTTGTTTGAAGGCAAGAAGTGGGGGTGTGGGGATGGCCTTGGCGAGATGTTCGTCTTCATCAATGACATGTTGAAGGCTCCGGAGGAGATGCCGTAGCTTCTCCGCTCCGGGGAAGTACTGGACGACGAAGGGTACTCTGTCCACTGTGTCCCGTGTTTGTCTTCTGAGGAGGTCGGTGCGGTTTTTCGCTGTGGCACATCGGAACTGTTGATCGATGAGTCGAGCGCCATATCCTGTTCTTATGAGGGCATCTTTCAGCGTCTGGAGGTGTCTGTTGCGATCCTCCTCATCCGAGCAGATCCTGTGTATTCGGAGGGCTTGTCCATAGGGGATGGCTTCTTTAACGTGTTTAGGGTGGAAGCTGGAGAAGTGGAGCATCATGAGGTTATCCGTTGGCTTGCGGTACAGTGAGGTGCTGAGGTGACCGTCCTTAATGGAGATGCGTGTGTCCAAGAATGCAACCGATTCCGGAGAGTAGTCCATGGTGAGTCTGATGGTGGGATGGAACTTGTTGATGTCATCATATAGTTGTTTCAGTGATTGCTCACCATGACTCCAAAGGAAGAAAATGTCATCGATGTATCTAGTGTATAGCATCGGTTGAAGGTCCTGTGCGGTGAAGAAGTCTTGTTCGAACCTGTGCATGAAGATGTTGGCATATTGAGGTGCGAATTTGGTCCCCATGGCTGTTCCGTGTGTCTGGATGAAGAACTGGTTGTTGAAGGTGAAGACATTGTGGTCCAGGATGAAGCGGATGAGTTGTAAAATTGCATCTGGAAACTGGCAGTTGACGGCGTTGAGTACTGAGGCCGTTGCAGCAATGCCATCATCGTGGGGGATGCTGGTATAGAGTGCCGAGACATCCATTGTGACGAGGAGTGCTCCTGGTTCAACTGCTCCATGTGTGCTGAGTTTCTGTAGGAAGTCCGTAGTGTCGCGACAAAAGTTGAGGGTTCTTTGTACAATGGGTTTCAAGATGCCCTCGACATAGCCGGAGAGGTTCTCGCACAGGGTTCCATTGCCTGAAACGATGGGACGGCCGGGTGTGTTTGCCTTGTGTATCTTCGGGAGGCAGTAGAGATCTCCACTGCGTGGAGTACGTGGGATGAGAGCACGGAGGGTGCTCTGAAGGTCCAGATCAAAGGTTTTGATCAGAGTGTTGAGTTGACGGGTGTGTTCTTTGGTCGGATCTGTGGGTAACTGTCTGTAGTGTTCCTCGTTGTTCAGTTGTCGGTACACTTCTTTGCAGTAATCGGTTCTGTTCAGTATGACGATGGCCCCTCCTTTGTCTGCTGGCTTGATGACAATGTTGCGGTTGGTCTTTATTTGGTTGCTACCAAATAAACCTGTTGGACTTTAACCTGGTGTTGTGAGACTTCTTACTGTGTTTACCCCAGTCCAACGCCGGCATCTCCACATCACTGCTGGCAAAGGCCAGCATTTATTGTCCATCCCTAATTTCCAGTGAGAATGTAGTGGCGAGCCTCCTTCTTGATCCATGTGGTGTCGGTACACCTACAGTGCTGTTGGGGAGGGAGTTCCAGGATCTTAATGGCAGTGAAGGAACAGCATTATATTTCCAAGTCAGGATGGTGTGGGATTTGAATGGGATTAAGTAATTTGTGCAGCACTCAGTGAGGACGGAGAAGCCACTGGAATAATTACAGGCTTCTTTATTTTTCTCAAAGGTTTGAAAACAAGTTTAAGTATGAACTTGGCAATCCAGCTGATGGATTTTGACAGGAAAATTATTTTCAGGCATTTATTTTTAGACAGTGCGAAAAACATACAGGCAGAAAGAGAGACAGAGAGGGAAAAACCGGAGAGGTCTTGATGGGAAGCAAGAGAGGCTGAAGTTGATTTTAAGTGACACTGAAACAGAGAAAGATAGAAATGTTGTAACAGAGAAACCAGAAGACAGATGAGAGACCAAGGATGGGATTTTGCTATCTGTGCACTCAGTGTGGTGGCGGGCGGGAACAGTGGCATTTTCACGCCATGTTGTCTACTTCCCGCCTCATTAATTATGCATCAGCAAGAAACACGTTGGATCGTGGGCGGGCGGCCTTAGATCTACCCGCCTCACTGAGACCTCAGCAGATCTTTGTTCTGGGCATCATATTTAATTGACACCCATGCACAGCCTCCTCAATGTCTGAAGCCCAGGACTGCTCCATGGAAGAGAAATTTAGTGATGCCTCACTGAGCCACTTGCTGGTCACCGCTGAGGCCCTCTGCAATGCCCTCTATTCCAGTCATGGCCAGAGGAGATCCACCAATGCCACCACTCTGGCTTGGCAGGCAGTAGCAGCAGCTCTTAGCACAAACGCCGCACAGAGGAGGTCAGCCATCCAGTGCAGAAAGAGGATGAACGATCTCATCTGTTCCACCCAGGTCAACCATCTCACCACTCTCAACTGTCATGTTCACAAGCCCATAAGGTTTGCAGGGTAACACTTCACAGGGATCTCACACACTGCCAGATCAAGGTACATCATCTCTGACTCTCACATCCTCACATCTCCATCTGCGGCCACATCCTATGTAGTTCACGTCCTCATCCTGTGCATGGCTCCACTAATCCCCCACACCAGGCAGGCATCCTTATTATATGCCTTGGCAGATCTCCTGCTCACATTCTCCATCTATCTTTATTCAGGACAAGCTTGCACACAGTAGGAGGGAGAGGTCCCTAACCGGGGGTGGAGTAACCGAAATGAAGGCCCTCACTCTCTATGAAGAGCATGCCATCACACTGACCGAAGAGGATCAGGACCTGTGGTGATGGTGAGGTCTCCAGCCCAGAACCCTACACTAGCTCATCCCTCAGACAACCATACTGTGCGTGCTTGGTCCTGTCTTCCAGGCACCTGCCATACACTAATTATCTCTATTTCATAGGCATCTCTGAAAAACACCTCAGGGCATCAGCTCCAGCCCCGATGTCACCTTGGATGAGGAACCAGACTATAGCACCATAGGAGAACCATCACAGTACTCACCTACACCCCCTCCACCATCTCACAGAGACACAATTAGTGGGACCTAGTTCTAGAGTAGCCTTGGGGTCCAATCTGGCGAGAACACACAGAATCTGGCCCCGAGCAGGCGGAGGCAGGAACATCCAAGATAGCTGGGACTCAGAGGATTGTTGGAGGCCATGATCCTGCTGAAGCCGAATCAGATAATAAGCCTCCAGACTTGGTCCTCAGTAGCTAATTAAGGGTCCCTTCCCACCTCTGCTGACGTTTTACCAGTGACAGGGGCCCTCTTTTCCAGCTACTCTCTTTATCCCAACAGCAATTGCTGCCCACAGGGCAAGGGCCTATCCTCAGTAACATCCCCCCGCCCAACCTCCACCCCAACACACTGGGGTCTGTCTGACTGGCCCCAACATCCCCCAGACTCCAGTTACATATCTCGGAGGGTGCGTGGCCACCGATGTCCCCTCATTGTCCAGGTGGAGCCCAAGCATTGGCTCACCCTTGAGCTGGCACAGCTGAGACTGCTGAGTTGGCAGCGCTTTGACTGGCTGGCAATTCCTGGCAAAGGGCCTCTGTTCTTAAGAGGGACAGCAACTACTGCTGAGATGTAGCCCTGGCCAAGCGGGGATTGCCCCCGATCCTCCCAATGCTGATGGCCCCAGCGGCTGGACTCCTGTCGCCTCCACAATATCCAGCCCAAGGTGTCTCCTGCAGCAGATTTTAGTGTGCAGGCTGAGTCGATGTGTTCCATGGTTAAAATTAGTTAGGGTTAGGCTGCCCGTGGGAGGGACCATGGAAACTGTAACAATCTGGGGAGGTGGGTGTTGTTTGACAAAACTGCAATTGGTGGAGGAGGGAAGAGCCCAGTGCAGGAAAGGTTTAAAGTATCCGTGTGAAGCCTGGGAGATAGCTCCTCTTCTTTCTGACCACAGTTTGAAAATTGAAAGGAAAATCACTTACTGGAGCCTCCTGTGGCCAGAATCCTTGCTGCACCAACTTTCACTGGCAGGTTGGACACTGCTCAGAATTAAGTATTTGAATCTCAATTACATCACTGGGACACCAGTGGGACTGATGGAGTTTGCACGTTCTCCCAGTGTCTGCGTGGGTTTCCTCCGGGTGCTCCGGTTTCCTCCCACAGTCCAAAGATGTGTGTGCTAGGTGGATTGGCCATGCTAAATTGACCCTTAGTGTCAGGGGGACTAGTAGGGTAAATGCCTGGGGTTATGGAGATAGAGCCTGGGTGGGATTGTGGCCGGTACAAACTCGTTGGGCCGAATGGCCTCCTTCTGCACTGTAAGGATTCGATGATAACTAAACTTATCACGGCACGGTAGCACAGTGGTTAGCACTGCTGCTTCACAGCTCCAGGGTCCTGAGTTCGATTCCCGGCTCGGGTCACTGTCTGTGTGGAGTTTGCACATTCTCCTCGTGTCTGCGTGGGTTTCCTCCGGGTGCTCCGGTTTCCTCCTACAGTCCAAAGATGTGCGGGATAGGTTGATTGGCCAGGTTAAAAATTGCCCCTTAGAGTCCTGGGATGTGTAGGTTAGAGGGATTAGCGGGTAAAATATGTGGGGGTAGGGCCTGGGTGGGATTGTGGTCGGTGCAGACTCGATGGGCCGAATGGCCTCCTTCTGCACTGTAGGGTTTCTATTCTATTCTATTCTAAACTCTGCTCATTAAATTAAGCACAGTAAGAAGTCTCACAACACCAGGTTAAAGTCCAACAGGTTTATTTGGTAGCACAAGCCACAAGCTTTCAGAGCGCTGCTCCTTCATCAGGTGAGTGGGAGTTCTGTTCACAAATAGGGCGTGTAAAGACACAAACTCAATTTACATGATAATGGTTGGAATGCGAGTCTTTACAGGTAATCAAGTCTTAAAGGTACAGACAATGTGAGTGGAGAGAGGGTTAGCACAGGTTAAAGAGATGTGTATTGTCTCCAGCCAGGACAGTTAGTGAGATTTTGCAAGCCCAGGCAAGTCATGGGGGTTACAGATAGTGTGACATGAACCCAAGATCCCTGTTGAGGCCGTCCTCATGTGTGCTGAACTTGGCTATCAGTTTCTGCTCAGCGATTCTGCATTGTCATGTGTCGTGAAGGTCGCCTTGGAGAACGCTTACCCGAAGATCAGATGCTGAATGCCCATGACCGCTGAAGTGTTCCCCAACAGGAAGAGAACACTCTTGCCTGGTGATTGTCAAGAGGTGTTCATTCATCCGTTGTCGTAGCGTCTGCATGGTCTCCCCAATGTACCATGCCTCGGGACATCCTTTCCTGCAGCGTATCAGGCAGACAACGTTAGAACCATAGAACCATAGAAAATTACAGCTCAGAAACAGGCCTTTTGGCCCTTCTTGTCTGTGCCGAACCATTTTATGCCTAGTCCCACTGACCTGCACTTGGACCATATCCCTCCAATCCATGAACCCGTCCAAGTTTTTCTTAAATGTTAAAAGTGACCCCGCATTTACCACTTTATCCGGCAGCTCATTCCACACTCCCACCACTGTCTGCGTGAAGAAGAGTTTTATTCCCTTTAAACTTTTCTCCTTTCACCCTTAACCCATGCCCTCTGGTTTTTTTCTCACCTAGCCTCAGCGGAAAAAGCCTGCTTGCATTCACTCTATCTATACCCATCAAAATCTTATACACCTCTATCAAATCTCCCCTCAATCTTCTATGCTCCAGGGAATAAAGTCCCAACCTATTCAATCTCTCTCTGTAACTCAGCTTCTCAAGTCCCGGCAACATCCTTGTGAACCTTCTCTGCACTCTTTCAATCTTATTTACATCCTTCCTGTAACTAGGTGACCAAAACTGTACACAATACTCCAAATTCGGCCTCACCAATGCCTTATATAACCTTACCATAACACTCCAACTTTTATACTCGATACTCCGATTTATAAAGGCCAATGTACCAAAGGCACTCTTTACGACCCTATCCACCTGTGACGTCACTTTTAGGGAACTCTGTACCTGTATTCCCAGATCCCTCTGTTCAACTGCACTCTTCAGAGTCCTACCATTTACCCTGTACGTTCTTCTTTGGTTTGTCCTTCCAAAGTGCAATATCTCACACTTGTCTGCGTTAAATTCCATTTGCCATTTTTCAGCTGAGTTGCAAGAATATGTACCGTGTACCTGGTGGATGGTGTTCTCACGTGAGATGATGGCATCCGTGTCGATGATCCGACACATCTTGCAGAGGTTGCTGTGGCAGGGTTGCGTGGTCACTGTTCTCCTGAAGGCTGGGTAGTTTGCTGCGGACCATGGTCTGTTTGAGGTTGTGTGGTTGTTTGAAGGCAAGAAGTGGGGATGTGGGGATGGCCTTGATGAGATGTTCATCTTCATGGATTACATGTTGAACATAAGAACATAAGAAATAGGAACAGGAGTAGGCCATCCGGCCCTTCGAGCCTGCCCCGCCATTCAACAAGATCATGGCTGATCTGAAGCGAATCAGTTCTACTTACCCGCCTGCTCCCCATAACCCCTAATTCCCTTATCGATCAGAAAACTATCTACCCGTGATTTAAACATATTCAACGAGGAAGCCTCTACCACTTCAATGGGCAGAGAATTTCAGAGATTCACTACCCTCTGAGAGAAGTTCCCCCTCAACTCTGTTCTGAACCGGCCCCCCCTTATTTTGAGGCTGTGCCCTCTAGTTCTGGTTTCCCTTCTAAGTAGAAAGAATCTCTCCACCTCTACCCTATCCAGCCCCTTCATTATCTTATATGTCTCTATAAGATCACCCCTCATCCTTCTAAACTCCAACGAGTACAGACCCAATCTGTTTAATCTCTCCTCATAAGCCACACCCCTCATCTCCGGTATCAACCTGGTGAACCTTCTCTGCACTCCCTCCAAGGCCAATATATCCTTTCGCAAATAAGGGGACCAAAACTGCACACAGTACTCCAGTTGCGGCCTCACCAGTGCCTTGTACAGTTGCAGCAAGATCTCCCTGCTTTTATATTCTATCCCCCTCGCGATAAAGGCCAACATTCCATTCGCCTTCTTGATCACCTGCTGCACCTGCAGACTGAGTTTTTGCGATTCGTGCACAAGGACCCCCAGGTCCCTCTGCACAGTCGCACGATGTAATTTTTCTCCATTTAAATAATATTCCAATTTACTATTATTTCTTCCAAAGTGGATAACCTCACATTTGCTAACGTTATATTCCATCTGCCAGTTCCTCGCCCACTCGCTCAGCCTATCCAAATCTCTCTGCAGACTTTCCGCGTCCTCCACGCAATTCGCTTTCCCACTCACCTTCGTGTCATCAGCAAACTTGAATACCCTACATTCAGTCCCCTCCTCCAGATCATCTATGTAAATGGTAAACAATTGAGGCCCCAGCACCGATCCCTGCGGCACGCCACTGGTCACCAACTGCCAACCAGAAAAGCACCCTAGGGGATGGCTTCTTTAACATGTTTAGGGTGGAAGCTAGAGAAGTGGAGCATCACTTCTCCAGCTTCCACCCTAAATACGTTAAAGAAACCATCCCCTAGGCACAAGCCCTCCGTATACACAGGATCTGCTCAGATGAGGAGGATCGCAACAGACACCTCCAGACGCTGAAAGATGCCCTCATAAGAACAGGATATGGCGCTCGACTCATCGATCAACAGTTCTGACGCGCCACAGCGACAAAGTGCACTGACCTCCTCAGAAGACAAACACGGGACATGGTGGACAGAGTACCCTTCGTCGTCCAGTACTTCCCAGCAGTGGAGAAGCTACGACATCTTCTCCGGAGCCTTCAACGTGTAATCCATGAAGACGAATATCTCACCAAGGCCATCCCCAGACCCCCACTTCTTGCCTTCAAACAACCGCACAACCTCAAACAGACCATTGTCCGCAGCAAACTACCCAGCCTTCAGGAGAACAGTGACCACGACACCACACAAGCCTGCCACAGCAACCTCTGCAAGACGTGCCAGATCATCGACACAGATGCCATCATCTCTTGTGAGAACACCATCCACCAGGTACACGGTACATTTTCTTGCAACTCAGCCAACATTGTCTACCTGATACGCTGCAGGAAAGGATGTCCCGAGGCATGGTACATTGGGGAGACCATGCAGACGCTACGACAACGGATGAATGAACACCACTCGACAATCACCAGGTAAGAGTGTTCTCTTCCTGTTGGGGAACACTTCAGCGGTCATGGGCATTCAGCCTTCACGACACACGACAATGCAGAATTGCTGAGCAGAAACTGATAGCCAAGTTCCGCACACATGAGGACGGCCTCTACCGGGATCTTGAGTTCATGTCACACTATCTGTAAGCCCCACGACTTGCCTGGGCTTGCAAAATCTCACTAACTGTCCTGGCTGGAGACAATACACATCTCTTTAACCTGTGCTTAACCCTCTCTCCACTCACATTGTCTTTACCTTTAAGACTTGATTACCTGTAAAGGTTCGCATTCCAACCATTATTTTGTAAATTGAGTATGTGTGTTTATATGCCCTGTTTGTGAACAGAACTCCCACTCACCTAATGAAGGGGCAGCTCTCCGAAAGCTTATAGCTTGTGCTACCAAATAAATCTCTTGGACTTTAACCTGATGTTGTGAGACTTCTTATTGTGCTTACCCCAGTCCAACGCCGGCATCTCCACATCATTAAATTAAGCCCACACTTTCGGCTTTCCCATCCCCAAATCCAGTCAAGTAAAAATGTTGGGAAGCAGCTATATGCTGGGAACATGGCATGCCCCTCTCTTCTGCCATCTTAACCATGTCCAGACTGTTTCCAGTTGTTAGGGGGTTGGGAGAGCGTGCTTGTAGGTTAAAACTGAGCCTACCATCTTGAGGGGATAATTAAACTTTGGCAGAAAGACTATACTTAGTTCTGTCTGCTCATTGCAATGATTGTATTGTGTAGCCCAGTATGAGGTAAGCTGTTGACTGGTTGCAGGCTCAGCAGGAGGCCCTGATGCATGTGGGGACACAATAACATTACCATTGGAAGAGCAAGCCGAGAGAGGGAGTGCAGGTTCTCTGATGCAGCACTGGGTGCCTCAGTCCTGGAGGTCGAGAGGAGGAGAGGGGTTATGTTTCCGCAATGGGGAAGAAGGCCCTCAAGACACACCCTGCAAATGGAATAAGAGCAGATGTCCACTACATTACTCACCTCTCATATTTTCGAACGTACTAGAACCCCATCAGTCACCCACTAGCAATCTCGAATAATCAAATCTGATATTCAGTTGCTCCAATTCAGTCTCACCCACTTATGCTGAAAGCATCACTCACACATCTCGTAACTTCCACTTCCAGCTTATTCAGTTATGACAGGTACATCACCCAAACACACTGCAACATACTCATTTATCACTGACATCACACCCTCTCTCTCGCAGGACAAGGTCACATATCACAGAAGGAAGTAGCAGTTTCTGGCAATTGGCAGGCATGCCTGAATCCATTGAAGCCTGATAGTGCTAGGATCAGCAATGACAAAGGTTTTTATATTGGGTGTCTCCGAGATGATATTTTGGAGCCTTCATTCACTTTCGCGAATCCCGCTTCATCCTTATCCTACTGTCTGGTTTGAAGGGCAAGCTGCACTTTGTGTGAGCATGGACCTCTTACTTTCCACTCCAACCCTTTCCCTCAATCCAACTGTTCCTTACTTCATTCATGCTTTCAGATACCCAGACCTGCCATCTGATCGGACAGTGCTGTCCCACTCTGAAAGATGTGAGCAAGAGTGTTTGATGCTGAGTGACACCACAATCTGTCCAATCTGCAGGTTTTTGGTGGATGTATGGCAGTACATTGGTACCAATACCCTTAGCCTAGTGGACCACACCAGAAACAGATTGGCCACCATTTCCATCACTCCAGGCTTCCGTGGCACTAACATCTGTGGCACAATAGAGATTAATTTGGTAGCCTATAATTATATTCCGATTTTTGGGGTAATTGCAGAACAGCCATGTAGCTATATCGTGTTATAACCTCATCTTTTCCAACCAGTTACATTACATCAATAACCCATGTTTTTATTCACCTTCTTTCGTTCTTCTCCAGCTATGATCATCAGTATTCCCTGCAAAGACAGTCAAGGAGGTGGCTTTGCTTCGGAGTTTGCTAATAAATTTTTATTTGAGGTTCTAACTAATGAATGACCAGAGTAGACACATTGTTGCTGAGCAGGTATGCTCCTCCAAGTTCCAATCCCTCAAGAAAAGATTGTAATCTATAGTACTGAGAGTGTCAAGCTTTGACAAGTTCAGTGGCACAGTGGTTAGCACACTGCTGCCTCACAGTACCAGGGACCTGGGTTCGATTCCCGGCTTGGATCACTGTGTGTGTGGAGTCTGCATGTTCTCCCTGTGTCTGCGTGGGTTTCCTCCGGGTGCCCTGGTTTCCTGCCACAGTCTGAAAGGCGTGCTAGTTAAGTGCATTGGCCATGCTAAATTCTCCCTCAGCGTGTCCGAACAGGTTCCAGAGGGTGGCGACTAGGGGATTTTCACAGTAATTTCATTGCAGTGTTAATGTAAGCGGACTTGTGACACAAATAAATAAACTAAAACTAAGTTCATCCCATATGAGTATAAAGTCAAGCTGGAATGCGGCAGAGCAGTGTTAACTTTTGGATTTTACCATCACATAATAACCCTTTGGCTAAATTGCCAAATTAAAAAAAAAATCTTCTTTCATCTGTTGTTTTCTGAAACCATTTTTGATTACCCACCATCATTCAATCCATCCGATAGGATTCTCCAACAGAATGGGACACTGGTTTTGTTTATACTGTGTCTTGTTGACTGTAGTAACTGAACATTACTTTGCAGCTAATCCTCATTATTCATTGCAGGTTAAAAGCACGCAATGTTTGTGATCCTTAGAAAAGTGAAAAACTTCCATTATCTAAGTACAAAAGAATGCTGAAGTGAAATTGAGAATCTAGTGCAGTCCAGAAATAAAATCTGGAGTAACCCATTCTTTATACTTTTTGGGTATCTTGTAATCAAATACAAATGAACAGTCAATTTGTTATTTTATGTTAAATAATTGCAGCAATATTTTAAACAGACATCCATGATTTGAAGATTTAGAGATTATTTAATTTCCTTCATAGATTGCTGGTATTAATTTTTCAGTGAGACAGTAATACATCCATTATTAGAGAAGCCATAGCACAGTTGTTCGTTATAGTCGCAACAAAAGCTGACTAATATTTAAGTGCAAATATTCTGATCATGGTGCTGAATTGGTGATTCTATTAACTTCAGTGCTTGTTGATATTGTTACAAGTTTTCCTGAGATCGATTTTAGTGTGCATTTACTGCAAATTCCCAGCCTGGATTGTGCCTGCTAATGAGAGCATTGCTGTTAGTCGGAATATGAATGGGAAGGCAGGAATTTGTGTGCAATAGGAAGTCACAAGGACTACAGTTGGTATTTGAAGAAGTCATCTGATTGATGTGGGGCAGAAAGCTTGAAAAGATTGAGTGACATTGCAGGTCAATGCCATTTTCACAAGCTGCTTTGGAGGTGAATCTATTCGAAGTTCAGCACAGCAGGACTGACCTGTCAATAACTCGGAGCACCTTCCCATGAGAGACTTTTCAGCTCTGCTAGGCAGGTGGGAGAAGAGTAAGTGCTGGGATCATAGCTTGCCAGGTGCCTGTCAAGGATAAGCTGGCCATTATTTCACTATAACAAGTAGATAGATCAGCAAATAATGCATACAACAGCGGGATAGAAATTTATCTGGGTCAGTTTGTGGATCCTGGATTGTCAACATTGTCTGAGAACAGTGCACCCAGGAAGAGGCTGCAATTGGGCCTCGGGTCTCTTTAACCTGTTGTGCCACCATTGACAACTTGAGCATTTGAGTGGGATACATTTTGGGCCATTTGTATTGTCAGCAGTTGGCTTCATGAATAACCAAGCAATGGGGTAACATTGGAGCGATACTGCTGCCCCCTCTTGGCATCCCAGGAAGAGTTATTAGAAATTCATTAGAAAATATCTTACCCCCAGTTAACAACTGCTCCTTGGGCCTGAGCAGCCTCTGAAGAATCCTGAGTAGTTGAATTTTACAGGCTGCAGGGTGTTGGGCTCGGAGGCATACGTGGTTGTGGGGTGGGCGGGTGGGGGGGGGGGGGGTGGTGGTGGGAGACCAGTAAAGTAACAGGAAGCTGTGTTGGGATGGCTTCCTGACACAGTCCCACTGTCAAGGCAATTTCCCAGCAGTGCATGGGACTATACGTGGAACGGGCTGCTTGCTCCAATGAAGTAAATAGCTGATTTGCAGACTTAAAGGCCCATTTAAAGAAGCTGGTGGCATTTTGCTGGTGGTAACACCCACCTATGGAGAGGCCACCAGCTTAATGGAGCTTAATCAGTCTATGGCAGCCTAAGAGGGGAGTTGAGAGGAGGGGATTGGAGCCAAATATTCCACACCCCAAAGTGGGGGCCATCGGGAGGGAAGGCAGTCTCGACAAACCCAACAATCTCCTTGGAGGATTTTCCCTGCTGGCCCTCAGCACCTGAATCTTTCATTCTTTTCTTTTTAATTGGTTTTCTGCCTATTCCAGCAGCACTCAGCTCTCCCAGTGGCACTTCTGAGGCTTCAACAACACAGGCCTTCTAATTGAGCCGGCAGTACCAGGCTCCCACTGACAACTGGCTCGCAGGCAGCCAATTAGGAAGCTGCCTATGGTAAAAACCACCAAGCCAGTCCTACTGCTGGCAAGGGCAGGCCAAGGATTTGCTCTTTGTCCCAGCTTCACAGTCCTGAAACCTGTGGTAAAATTCAGCCTATTCATCACTGCCCAGGGTCTGTGTGGGGAACTTAAATATTTTCTTATGTTTAGGATTAAATGCTGTTTTAGCAGGGAAGCCTGAAAATGTCCAACCTAATTTCAGTTCAGATGTTCTTCAGGCATTTTTGGGGCATAAGATATTGGGCCCCAAACATCAACCTGCACGAACCATTTCTTAGTCCTGTAAAATGGGGACAACAGGTCAGGGCCAAACCATCAGTAGAATCAGAGCTATGGGAGCAGGTTGAGGTGCAAAGCTCCAAACCTCTTGCAATATGCTCCTGCCAATCATTATGGTTTTGATGACTATAGCAGGGGGCTTTCTTTCACATGTCGGAAATATGGAGGGAAGGCAAAATGTGATGTTCACTTAGTGCCTAAAGATGATTTAACACCCAACCAGACATCTTGGACCTTGCAGCTCTGTTTAACACCCTCTCATAAACAAGCTCAGCTGAACATGTATACAACTAGTGCACAAAAGCCCCTCACCCTACCAATGACATTTAAATGCATTACCATCTAACTTGCAGGCTAGTTTCTTTTGACTCTCTACTTAACTTTGCAGAATTAGAAGTGCTGTGTTATTGGAAGGATTGTGAAAAGTTGGTGAAGTCAGCGAGGAGTGTTACTGGGCATTGAGAAGGAGTTATGTGTTTCTAAAGTCTCTTGAGTACACCAATTGCTCCCAGTCATAAGGGCTTTGGTTGCAATTCCCCTTGGACGGCAGGATCAGAGGGAGATAGAACAGAGGTAGCAAAGAAGCCAAGATGTTCACAAGGGTGGAGGAGGAATGTTCTTAGCAGGAGGCAATACTCTAAAGTAAAATAAAGTAAAGTTTATTTATTAGTTACAAGTAAGGCTTACATTAACACTGCAATGAAGTTACTGTGAAATTCCCCTAGTCGCAATACTCCGGCACCTGTTCAGATCAATGCACCTAACCAGCACATCTTTCAGACTGTGGGAGGAAACCGGAGCACCTAGAGGAAACCCATGCAGACACAGGGAGAATGTGCAAACTCCGCACAGACAGTGACCCAAGCCAGGAATCGAACCTGGGTCCCTGGCGCTATGAGGTAGCAGTGCTAAGCACTGTGCCATCGCACCGCCCACTCACCTGGGATTTTCAGCGAGCACATCATCTACCTGCACTTGAGGGAGGAACAGTCTGTTCAGCAGCTGTGTTTCACCAAGGAGCAGATCACAGGCTGCACCATCCTTCGCAACTTGGCTTGCAATCTCAAAGCAGGGCAAGGATGGCACTGCCAATGGCTGTCAAAGTAACCATTGACCTGAATTTTAATCCTGTGGATTTTACAGGTTGGAACAACTGATATTGCTGGCATATCACAGCTTATTGTCTATCGCTGCATCCAGGAGGCATAGAGCGTGAGAGTCTTCCAACTAAACAAAGGAGTAGGCATATGGCTTTCCCGGGATAGCATCTCAGTGGATATATGTACTGAAACCACAAAGGGTACCATTCAATGTGCAGTTGATGAGATTCATATCATTAAATTCCCATTATCCTAGCAACAGTAACGATGCTTTCATTCTGGTCCAGAATTCCAGCAATCTTCAAGCCTCCATATTAAATCAGAGAATGGCTGTTTGGTGACCAGGGCTATCTGGCCATTTGTAGTTAAGCTCATAGCCACTGAGATCCATGCTGAAATGAGGAACATTGTCAAGCATACTATAGGTGTGGTGTATTGAATGGTTTAGCTGCCTGGACTGATCTGAAGCAGCCCTCCAGCACTCACCAATGTTTCTTCCTCACACCCAGGTCTCCTGAGGAACCACTGGCTGGCCAGGCAGCAGTTTTTAGATGTTGAGGTTCATAAATGCAGACGGTGAGGGTTGGGATGAAGTAAGATGACATGGGGTTGAAAGTATGGTTACACCATCTGCGACATGTACCATCATAACATATTGTAGAATAAGGTAGGATCTAAAAAAATGGCTTAGGTGGGAATATACCATCATCCTTGATAGTTTAATTAAAACTAATCACCACAGCCTCAATATTTGTTGATCCAGTTATTCCCAGCATTGTCTCCTCCACTGAGGTCAGCACATGAGCCGCAACTGGTCCCTGCTTGTTAACTACTGCTACCACCAATTATGGTATCTTCTGGTCTCACTATTGTGAACAGGGTTTCCCGTTTAATGCACTCCTCACCACCATGGTGCCTGTAATGGGGGTGCGTCGTTGGCAGGCCCGGAACATTCCATCGGTGTGAACGGCCTGAAACTTTCAGCCAGAGTTAATGTTTTGCGTTTGTATGACTGAGGAAGGGTCATAAGAACTCAAAATGTTAACTTTTTTTCTCTCTCCGCAGATGCTGCCAGACCTGATTGAGGTTGACCAGAATTTTTTGTTTTCATTCACTAACCTTGATTACTCATGTGAAGTCTTCCCACTTCTTGCTCAGCGGTGCTCGGTGCCAGATAAATGGCATTGACCTCCATACCCATCTGCTGCCATTGCCTTCTGAACAGTTGACAGACGAGCCTTTGGCCCCTTGAAGGAAGAGAGTTTCTCTCCTCCATTCACCTCCTGCACCAGCAATACCAGCATGGCATTAGAAATCCTGAGGGCACAACTTCTTGTTTGCTGTGTCATTTCAGGCCCACATGAAAGCTTTTCCAATGTTGCCTAATCAGATTCAACCCCTGCTGAACCAAAATGCAATTTGCCCTTAAGAGTTGTGGACTGGCTTTGACTAGTGCAAGCCATTGGTGTTAGCCTCCTCCTGGATTGGCCCCTGCTGAGTGGGGCAGTCACTCAGCAACATGTTCAGCAGTAGACTGCAAATCACAATCATAGAAATGAGCAGATGGCATGAACTTTATGCTCTACTTTCATTAATTCAAATGAGCACCGACTATCGCATATTGTGATCTCCACACCCAGGGTCAGAGGGTATGCAAATTAATCGCCCCAATTTCAACCTCAAAGTGTCTATGTCACTTGGAGCTGTATTCTTGGGCACCACAGAATTGCTGTCTCCACATTTCATGTTTATGACCATGCATTTGATTTGATTTAATTATTGTCACATGTATTAGCATTCAGTGAAAAGTATTGTTTCTTGCGCGCTATACAGACAAAGCATAGAGAAGGAAAGGAAAGAGTGCAGAATGTAGTGTTTACAGTCATAGCTAGGGTGTAGAGAAAGGTCAACTTAATGTGAGGTAGGTCCATTCAAAAGTCTGAAGGCAGGAAATACTGAAATGTATATTTCAGTATTTCCTATTTTAATTTAACTTGACCATTATTTTATTTTGAGACCGCTGCTCTTAGGACTCTTTAAAAAAAACATTAAATTGTTGCAATGATTATGATTAAGCACAGCAGACACTTTAATTGTATCCTATCTTAACCTGTCCAGCAGAAAATTAGCGAGATCAGATTGGCTATCACTTTTACAACTGCCCAACATTACTTTCCATTCACTTCATTGGGAGGTAAAATCAGGCAGAGTGTTAAACAGGCACTGTATTGAACCCTGGGCAAGTTAGGTTAAAATTAGCCTCTTCATTTTTCCTATTTCTTTTTTGAATATTGTTATTTGAGTTGGTATAACTACTGGACCTGGCTCAGTTGATGACCCTGACAGTTTGATGAATTAGCTCTGGATTTACTATAGCGCCCTCACTGACGTTCCATCCATTTCCCACACATTGTTTGCCAGTATCACGTCCACCAAGCTCCCCTGGTGACATAAATCAGCGCTCCATGATTAAACAAAATAAAGATGTTAGAGAGAAAATGTTTCTGAAGTTATTTATAGTTTCTTTTTCGAAACAGCGACGCGCCTCACTGTTTAAACTTCCAAATTAGACATTTCAGATAGGAAATACGATATGGAGAATGAACAGCAGATTTTCTTTTCAAATAAATTTTGTTATTGCTGTCAATTCTAATAGAGTTCTTTAACAGATTGCTTCCAGGAAACTCCTAATGCACGATTAATCATTTTATATTTTATCTGCAGTTTTTTTTTCCAAGCTCAATTTATTTAATACAATGTTAAAAATGCTTTTAAAGATTGAAAGTTATACTACAACCACCCAAGTTGGTTGAATAAAACAGGCTGACACCAGATGAATTATTTTTCACTGATGGATTAAAATACCACCCAATAAAATCGCAGTGAAAATATTTGGTCCCTGTGTTAATCACAGAATGACTGTATTACCTATGGATCAAAATTTTGGGTGTTGGTAAGGTTTCTGATTATTTAATTATGTTCAAAATTATTTTCAAATCATGCACCATGGTTTGAAACATACGCTAGGTGTGGATGGGTGTGTTTCAAGTTTCCCACACACATCAGAACATGTTTGCAAAGCTGTTGTCTAAACTCCAACCAAGTGTGTTAAATGGTGGACAGATCTGATTAACCTCTGAGTAACTTCTGATCAGTGAAAGGGGCCTGAGAGAATGCTATCCACAAGTCAAGGTCAGAGTCGGTGTCAATAGATGAACTCCAGGCTAAATTTCAGTCGGAAACCACTACCATGGAATGTTGTTATATTGTCTTTACAAAAATACTTTGAAAAGCTGTGATGCAAGAACTTAATGTTAAGAAGAATTTAATTGAGTTCAATAAATGTTTTGTTCCAGGGTGAAAAATGTCATACATCAATCTGAGTAGTACTGAGACACACAAAGTGATGCAGCAAACACCTTTGCATGTGCATGGCACCTTACGCAACCTCATATTTTTATTTTCAATGGAGATTTCTTTTAGGATTGACTTCTTCTGGAATGAGACCAGATCTGGTGATCAATAAGGTTGAGTTTGTAAAGCTGGAATCTCACATCAATAGATGTGGGGAGCTGAGAAAATAAATGAGATACTAAGGTCAGGGAAATAATGTGTCAATGATGTAGTTTGGGGGACAGTGAGGTCTTTCGCTACGTCTTCAAAGACATCTTCCCTGTTATAGTTGTGGAGCATTTCTGTAGGTTAGAAAATGGCTGTTAGAAATTAGAACCTGGGTTCCACATGATTTCTAGATTTCTAACACCAGAGGTCAAATTCTCAGTCCCGGTTGCATATCTCACCATAACAGAGATCTCCTTCCATCTGTCCCTATAAAGAACAGGGTTTTTCTCCTTTTCTTCTCCACTCAAAACCAGGAGATGACTTGGTGGTCCTGAATGAAATTGGAAAATGACTGAAAGTGGAACATTAGATCACTCCTGGTATAAAGAGGGATTGAAGGGGAAGACAGGAGGAGTACAAGTGCCTTGCTGGAACAAGACGGCAGGCAAGAGATTCATTAGATATGATTAGTTGATTAGTCCTGCACATGCTTAACAATCAAACAAAGAGAATAATTGTAATTAAAGTTTAGAACATCAGCTTACCCCAAAAGTGCAGTTGGATGGTCACTTGAAGATATGTAGCTAGAGTTCTCTGAATCAGTGACAGTTATAATGCCTGGGCTCTAACCATTTTCCTTGGTGATTCCTTCCTTAGGCTTTTCAAGAAAGGAGGAGAAACCAATGAATGAGAGGCCCTGAAGTTAGCCTAATACCAGTAATAGGGAAAATGCTAGAATACATTCACAGTTTCAGAATGAGGTGTTGGATATTTAGGACTGAGATTAGGAAAATGTTCTTTACTCGAAGGGTTGTGAGTCTTTGGAATTCTCTACCTCAGAGAACTATGGATGTTCAGTTCTGGACGATATTCCCCAAGACAGAGATTGATAGACATGAATACTAATGGATAAAGGGACAGTGCAGTAAGGTGAAGTTTGAGTGGACAATCAGCCCGACCATATTGAATGGCAGATCAGGCTCAAAAGACTGAATGACCAATTCCTTTCCCTATTTCCTGCATCTTTATGTTCTTATAAACTGGTACCTTGGCCAGAGTTTGCCAGTGACAATGCTGTGGAAGAACCATTTGGAGGAATCTAGCTCCAGATAATATTGTAGCTTGCAGAATAACTGACTTGGCCTCTCTTGTGATGCTAAGGAGCTGTCAAATGAGCCTTGGTGTGTTGCTGCAAGGCACCATGGAGATAATATTGACTGCTGCTGCTGTGCATCAGTGTGAGAGGGAGAGAATGTTTAAGTCAGTGGAAAGGGTACCAAACAAGCAGACTGCTTTGTCTTGGATAGTGTCGAGCTTCTTGAGTGGTGTTGGAGCTGCAATCATCCAGGCAAGTGGAGAGTATTCCATCACATTGGCTGGGTGGGAGGGTGAGATTTGAGGAGAATGCAGATGCTTCAGTGTGATTTGGACAAGTTGAGTGAGTGGGCAAAAGCTTGGCAGATACAGTATAATGTGGATAAAGGTGAGGTTATCCACATTGGTAGCAAAACAGGAAGGCAGATTATTACCTGAATAGCTTGAGATAGATTGAGAGAGGGGAATATGCAACGAGACCTGGGTGTCACTGAACATCGGTTGCTTAAAGTAAATGCACCAGTGCAGTGGGCAATGAAGAAGGCAAATGGTTTTTTGGCCTTCATAGCAGGAGGATTTGAGTACAAGAGCAGGGATGTCTTGCTGCAGTTATACAGAGCCTTGGTGAGACCATACCTGGAATATTGTATATAGTTTTGGTCTCCTTATCAGAGGAAGAATGTTCTAGCTATAGAGGGAGTGCAGCAAAGATTTATCAAACTGATTCCTGGGATGACAGGACTGTCGTATGAGGAGAGATTAAATCGGTTAGGATTATATTCGCTGGAGTTTAGAAGACTGAGGGGGATCTCATAGAAACCCAAAAAACTCAAATAGGACTAGACACGGTAGATTCAGGAAGGATGATAGGGGAGTCCAGAACCAGGGGTCACAATCTAAGGATACAGGGTAAGCCATTTAGGACTGAGATGAGGATAAATTTCTTCACCCAGAGCCAGTTGGGGCTCAGTGATTATGATGGTACCAGTGTATTCCAAGGGGAGGTGGTTAGGTTCCTTCTTGTTGGAGATAGTCATTGCCAAACAGTTGTGTCGTGTGAATGCTACTTGCCACTTATCAGCCCAAACTTAAATATTGTCCTGGCCTTGCTACATATGGGCACAAACTGTGTCTGATGAGTTGTGAATGATGCTGAACAGGTAAATGTGGTGATACTGTGCTACTTTGCAATATTTTGTCATGGAGGTCCACAGCATGGAAACAGGCCCTTCGGCCCAACTTGTCCATGCCGTTCTTTTTTTTTAACCACTAAGCTGGTCCCAATTGCCCACATTTGGCCCATATCCCTCGATACCCATCTTATCCATGTAACTGTCTAAATGCTTTTTAAAAGAAAAAATTGTACCTGCTTCTACTACTACTTCTGGCAGCTTGTTCCAGACACTCACCACCCTCTGTGTGAAAAAATTGCCCCTCTGGACCCTTTTGTATCTCTCCCCTCTCACCTTAAACCTATGCCATCTAGTTTTAGGCTCCTCTATCTTTGGGAAAAGATGTTGACTATCTACCTTATCTATGCCCCTCATTATTTTATAGATCTCTATAAGATCACCCCTAAGTCTTCTATGCTCCGGGGGAAAAAGTCCCAGTCTATCCAGCCTCTCCTTAAAACTCAAACTATCAAGTCCAGGTAGCATCCTAGTAAATCGTTTCTGCATTCTTTCTAGTCTAATAATATCCTTTCTACAATAGAAAGTTGTGTTTAAGGTGGGAATGCTTTAAGAAGAAGTGTTTTGTTACAGGAGTCGATTTGTCGGGTAAACGTGCAGCAGACGCTAAGAATGCAGGCAAATAACTGATTTTACCTTGGTATATGTTACTTTGCAGAGTTAATTACCTTTTGTTTATTTAGGTTCTCCTGGGATTTTAGAGTATGCAGAGTCTTAGGAGTTTTCAATTAGGTTGAATTACAGGGGCCAAGTCATGTGATTAATGAGAGGAGTTAAGCTTACAAGAAAATGCCAGTTTCATTTTCATTTTTAAAATACAAGTAGTTGCTGCCTGGGCTGCTAGAAGAAAGCAGTGTCTCTCTGTCTCTCTCTCTCTCTCTCCAGAAGGTTTTCTGAAAGCTTCAAGCCTGATAACCTAAGTTAAAGCAAGTGTGTCTTAAATAGAGGTTTAAGTCTATAAGAAACATTTTACTTGATTGGAACTCAGTAATAGGTTAGCAGTTAATAACTATATCTTGTCATGTTTATGTAGTGTACAATTGTTAAAGGTTAAGCTAATTCATTTGATATAATTAAACTGTGTTGTTAAATAAAGTTTGTTTTTGTAAAAGCTTCCCAGTGTGGCAGTAGAATTGTGCCTGGAGTGAAACATCTTATCCTCACACTAATGCCAAAATAGAAAATTGTTGGGGTCTATTCTGACTTCACAATATACTTGGGGTTTCTGATCTGGTACCTGAACGCAGTCATCAGTGAACATCCCCATTCCCGACCTTTTGATGGAAAGAAGGTCATTAATGAAACAGCTGTAGATGGTTGGACCTCAGACACTATCCTGAGGAATTATTGTCCTGAGACTAAGATGATAGGCCTCCAAAAACCACAACCATCTTCCTTTGTGCTAAGTATGGCTCCAAACAGTGGGTAATTTCCCTCCAGATTTCCATTGACTTTAATTTTTCCAGGGTTCATTGATGCTACACTCATCAAATGCCGCCTTGATGTCAAGGGCAGTCATTTTCACCTCACCTTTCAAGTTCAGCTCTTTTGGACCAAGACGGCGATGAGGTCAGGATTTGAGTGGCCCTGGACCGTTACATCCTGCACAATCATACTAACATGCTGGGTACTGTTCAATGAGTGATTCCCTCGTGAATCCTCAAAAAATCCCAATATTTGCAAGGCTCAAGCTAAGAGTTTGATGTGCTCACTCTATGCCTGAATTAGTGCAGTTGCAATAACATTCAACGATCTCACACCATATCGGGCAGAGTCAAAACTGTCCACTTGATTGGTGCCTCACCACTGGTTTCAATATCTGTCCTTTCCACCAATGGGAAATGTGACTGAGCTGCAGACTATTTATAGGAATGCACTGACAAGGTTTTGCAAGATCAAGTTCCATGAGCCGTAACTCCTTCGATCAAGAAAGACAAGAATACTAAGATCATGAGAAAACCATCCACTCTTAATATGCACAATATTTAAAATTGGACATATGTGGCCTTTCCTTCAGTGGTGTTGGGTCAAAGTCTTGTAATTATGTGCATAATGTCTTGTGAAAGCCCCATCAGAATATAGAATCATAGAATCCCTACAGTGCAGGAGAGGCCATTCAGCCCATCGAGTCTGCACCAACTCTCTGACAGAGTATCTTACCCAGACCTTCTCCCTGTGATCCCACACATTTCCCATGATTAATCCCATGTAACCTATATCAAGGGGCAATTTAGCATGTCCAACCTACCTAATTTGCATATCTTTGTTCTATGGGAGGAAACCGGGACACCTGGAGGAAATGCATGCAGACACTGGGAGAACGGGCAAATTCCACACGGACAGTCACCCGAGGCCGGAATTGAACTCGGGTCCCTGGAGCTGTGAGGCAGCAGTGCTAACCACCATGCCTCCACCGTTGACTATAACATCACCAATTTGTCAGAGCAATTCAAAATGGAGAATAAAAACAACGATTTCGAAAATATTCTCCACATTTTAGATTACCAAGATCCTTAATATATATTGTGTTTTCTCTCCTTCTGTTCCCAAATGTTAAACACAGTAAGAAGTCTCACAACGCCAGGTTAAAGTCCAACAGGTTTATTTGGTAGCAAAAGCCGCTACCGAATAAACCTGTTGGACTTTAACCTGGTGTTGTGAGACTTCTTACTGTGCTTACCCCAGTCCAACGCCGGCATCTCCACATCCCCAATGTTAATACAAGGGTATTAACTCTGATCTTCCTTTTCTACCAGATATGGCGTTTTGTCATCTGTGGCATAATGCCCTGGAATATTACTTGCAGGGCTAAGCCTATTCTGCCAGTTATCCAACTGGTAAATGCACTTCTCAAATTATTACACATCTATAATACAACAAAATCAAAGCTAACACTGGCGGTATGCTACAGATCACCAAGCCAACTTAAGGGGACAAGAATTCAATCATGAAGAACAAGGAAAGGGATGCAAGAACAGGAAAGTTGTTTTAATGAGACACTTCAAACAACCCATATAAACTGGGTGAATGGTTTAAAGTTGGTCGATATAATGCCTGAGCGCCTCTTGATCTAATGAATCAAGAGTACTGCACTCACAGATCTGTTATTCATAAAAGACCCAGCACAGCATAGAAGTCCCTCGGACCAACAACCACAGTTTGCTAAAGTTTAAATGTATAACTCAGATCAAGAGGCAAGGATTTAAATTTACAAAGACCGATTTCAGTGAAGTGAGGGAACAGCCAAACCAAATATCCCGAATCAGTCTTTGTAGCACCATCTCAATAAAAATCATAGAACCCTACAGTACAGAAGGAGGCCATTCAGTCCATTGAGTCTACACTAACAACAATCTCACCCAGGCTCTATTCCCGTAACCCCACATATTTACCCTGCTAATCCCCCTGACACTAGGGGTCAATTTAGCATAGCCAATTAACCTAACCCGCACATCCTTGGACAGTGGGAGGAAACCAGAGCACCCGGAGGAAACCCACGCAGACACGGGGAGAACGTGCAAATTCCACATAGTCACCCAAGTTTGGAATTGAACTTGTATCCCTGGCACTGTGAGGGATCAACTAAATCAAGTGGAAGAAATGAAAGGTTAAATGCTGAGATTCAGAATTAATATATTTCCAAACAAAAAAGTTTAGACTAAACCAACATAATTCAGAATAAATCAGAAATTGAACATGACTGAACTTCTGACCCTCTTTGCAGCAAAGGACAATTGATTAATAAACAAATTAAAGTGAGAATGAGCCAACACAAAGGCAGAAAGGCAAAAAGAAGGAACAAATGGAATTTGTCGGTGGAATTTTCCAATATTTTTTCAAAGTGTCGGTCTCAACATGAAAACCAGAGAGAATCCCACCGACGCTGTCGACAGGAACTGTTGCCATATATTCACCCCCTTTAACCATTTTTTTCCCACTGGGCAGCACGGTGGGCACAGTGGTTAACACTGCTGCCTTACAGTGCCTGGGACCTGAGTTCGATTCCCGGCCTCGGGTCACTGTCTATATGGAGTTTGCACGTTCTCCCCATGTCTGCGTGGGTTTCCTCCGGGTGCTCTGGATTCCTCCCACAGTCCAAAGATGTGTAGGTTAGGTTGAGTGGCCATGTTAAATTGCCCTTCAGTGTCAGGGGTTAGTAGGGTAAATAAATAGTGTTATGGGGCTAGGGCCTGGGTGGGATTGTGGTCGGTGCAGACTCGATGGGCCGATTGGCCTCCTTCTGCACTGTAGGGATTCTATGGTCCAAGAATTTTATGTTGTGCCTATGGTGTCCAGCCTTTGATTCACTCGCCTACTCACGACTTAATGGCTGCAATTAGTGAGGCTCACCATTTAAATGCCTCCCCAGCACTTGTTCCAAGTCATACAATACAATCTCTACAGTGGAGAATGAGGCCATCCAGCCCATCGATTCTGCACCAACTCTCTGACAAAGCATCTTATCCAGGCCCACTCTCCTGCCTTATCTCTGTAACCCCACATATTTACCCTGTAATCCCCCTAACATACACATCTTTGAACACCAAGGGACAATTTAGCATGACCATCTACCTAACCTGCACATCTTTGGACTGTGGGAGGAAATTGGAGCACCCGGAGGAAACTCATGCAGACATGGTGGGAATGTGCAAACTCCACACAGATAGTCCATTCAGGGGTATGGCTGCCAGAAAGACTGTACCATGCTTCACGGAGGGAGCCCTCAGCAAGCTTCTGGATGGGGTTCAGCAGAGACTGGAAACCCTCTGCCCTCAACTGGGCAGACGTCTAGTAGAAAAATCACCAACCTTGCCTGGGAGGCAGTTGTCACAACTATGGGAGCCAGTTTGCTTTATAAGAGAGCGAAATGATTGTCATCATGCAGCCAGCCTCTACCTTCTTTTGTGTCTCGTAGCACCCCTAATGCACTTCACACCTCCATGGACATCTCACTCCCACCCACCACCCATGGCCTAAACATTTGCCCTGCCGAACCCCCTTCCTCCCAATCCCCCCGGTACTGCCTCTGCTCTTCACATCCTCACTGCCACCCCATGCATGCCACACAACACTACTATCTGACCTGGCATGATTCCCGCTTACACTCTCCCCATCTGTTTCATTGCAGGACAAACTCGAACACAACAGATGTAAATGGACACAGCAGGGGTGATGATGGAGCTCAAGATCCTAATCCCAGTCGAGGAACGAGCTCTTGAGTTGGCTGGCATGAGAGATGTGGAAAATTGGAAAATGTGATCTTACCAGTGACAATCGTGTTTCCCAATTCTCGTGGAATTTTGCACCCATGTCACTGATCTTGCTGACTGTTAACGTGGGCTCAAGATCCTGTCCATGGTGACCAAACATTCAAAGAAAGATTTGGAAAAGGGTTAAGTATAATAGTAAATTATATTTCAATGCCACAACAGCAAGAGGTAAGAAATGATAATAGATGTAAACGGGCTTGAAATTTATGATGAGCACAGCAGTAAATCTTCCGAATGATTACAGTTACGTCCATCTTCTGTTCGATGCAAAGATACCAATCATACACAAGGATGAGTGAAACAAGAATTTGAATCCTTTATTTGAAGATATATTCACTGAGAGGCTATGAGACACATATCTCACCTCAACCACTGCTGCTTGCAGACTGACCAGTCATGGTCAGGTGATGTTGAGGTGATGATGATTTACAGTAGTTTAAGATATGCCCTCAGAAAGGGGGTCCGATCCCGGGGGGGGGGTCTGCTGGGGCGGTTGGCGGGGGGGTCGGCGAAGGATGGTCGAGGAGGATGGTGACTTCACAAAGGCAGAGAGGGCTTCGGAGGTTCCCCTGCAGAATAGAAATCCGCTTCGGACTTTTATTCTGCAGGTCGCTAAAAGCGCGGATTTGGAACGGGCCAGAAGACGGTAAAGTGGGATTTGGCGGTAGAGTTGGGTGCACGGTTCATTAAGTCGATTTAAATGCATGCTAATGCATTTAAATCGTCGGGCTCCCTTCCTGTCAGGGAACACTTCAGCAGTCAAGGGCATTCAGCCTCTGATCTTCGGGTAAGCGTTCTCCAAGGTGGCCTTCAAGACACACGACAACGCAGAATCGCCGAGCAGAAACTGATAGCCACGTTCCGCTTGCATGAGGACGGCCTCAACCGGGATCTTGGGTTCATGTCACACTATCTGTAACCCCCACCATTTGGCCTGGGCTTGCAAAATCCTACTCACTGTCCTGGCTTGAGACAATTCACACCTCTTTAACTGTGATTATCCCTCTCTCCACTCGCATTGTCTGTACCTGTAAAGACTTGATTACCTGTTAAGACTTGCATTCCAACCATTATCTTGCAATTGAGTCTGTCTATTTATGCCGTGTTTGTGAATCCAACTCTCCACTCACCTGATGAAGGAGCAATGCTCCGAAAGCTTGTGATATCAAATAAACCTGTTGGACTTTAACCTGGTGTTGTGGGACTACTTATTGTGCCCACCCCAGTCCAACACCGGCATCTCCACATCATTCCAAATAAATGTTTACCCTCAAAGAGTCAAACTATTTACATAGCAGGAAAAAATGATAGCATTGTATCTGAATGTATTTTAACACAGAGAAATAAATTTCCAAGTCTCTGAAAAGTATCGGCGGTTTGCTTATCTGTCTGGCTTTAGTTACAGTGATCTGTCTGGAGACTGACATATGTTTTCAGAATGATTGTTAGGGTTACTTTGTTTGTGTTGTATCTTGGGTCATGTTCTGTTTGCAATATGACTGCTCAGTTTTTCTGCTTGGGGTATTGTTCTGATTCTGGGCAAACGCTGACGACTTCTGCTGGATTCCATATATCATCACTTGAGTGTTGGACAACTTTCTGTTGAATGTTCATGTTGGGTAATTCGTTACCTGCATGCAGTTTGTGGGCTTCTTCCATCTCCCCCTCTTTTTGAGTAGCACATTATGTTCTCCTGAGAGTATGGATGAGTGGCGACTGGGGAGTAATGTCTGTACATGTCTTCCAAATTGGAATTTGATGTTGGTTCCGCAGTATGGAGTTTGCAAGTTTGGAATGAGTGTATGTATTTAGTTCAAAACAGTTTTGCCTAGCCTGTTGGCTGATGATTTGCATTTCAGGGTTAGATGATCTTCTCCCTGTGTAAGCACAGGGGTTTCTGATGATACTTCTTGTGATCTGCGATCCTTTCCATTTACCTGATGATACGCTGACCAAGGACAGGTCCTTGCAAATCGGCAGGCCTGCAGTCACTGGACCTGTGGTGTCCACAATATAACATTTCTGGATGGCCATGGTGAGCTTTTGTAATGACATTTGAATTTAATTGGCTCAGGATTCAACCTCTGAGCCATTGAATGCAGTGAGTTTGGATTGATTGGTTGAGTTATTGCTTGCCACTCTGGGTACATACATGTCAGTGTGTGAAACAGAAGGAGGTTTGCACCTGCACCAGTATCCAGTTTTACAAATAGATTATGCTAACCCTTCATCTATGGGCATATAATCTGGACAGTGGCAGAGGCTTCTGTTGATAACACTGCACTAAAACATTGTTTGGTGTTCACCATTTTGAATGACAGCTCACTTTGTGTGTCGGTGGTCTGGTCATTCTGTGAGTCACATGTCTGATCTCGACCACTGCTGCTTGCAGACTGACTACAAGTCATGGGACAAATGGCAAATCTCTTGTGAAGAGGAAGAAGGAGACTTATGTTAAGATGAGACGTGAAGGCTCAGTTAGGGCGCTTGAGAGTTACAAGTTAGCCAGGAAGGACCTAAAGAAAGAGTTAAGAAGAGCCAGGAGGGGACATGAGAAGTCTTTGGCAGATAGGATCAAGGAAAACCCTAAAGCTTTCTATAGGTATGTCAGGAGTAAAAGAATGACTAGGGTAAGATTAGGGCCAGTCAAGGACAGGAGTGGGAAGTTGTGCGTGGAGTCTGAAGAGATAGGAGAGGCACTAAATGAATATTTTTCGTCGGTATTCACACTGGACAGGGACAGTGTTGTTGAGGGGAATACTGAGATGCGGGCTGTTGGACTGGATGGGATTGATGTTCATCAGGAGGAGGTGTTAGCAATCCTGGAAAGGGTAAAAATAGATAAGTCCCCTGGGCCGGATGGGATTTATCCTAGGATTCTCTGGGAGGCTAGAGAGGAGATTGCAGAGCCTTTGGCTTTGATCTTTGTGTCGTCATTGTCTACAGGAACAGTGCCAGAAGACTGGAGGATAGCAAATGTTGTCCCCTTGTTCAAGAAGGGGAGTAGGGACAACCCTGGTAATTATAGACCGGTGAGCCTTACTTCTGTTGTGGGCAAAGTATTGGAAAGGATTATAAGAGATAGGATTTATAATCACCTAGAAAGGAATAATTTGATTAGGGATAGTCAGCACGGTTTTGTGAAGGGTAGGTCGTGCCTCACAAACCTTATTGAGTTCTTTGAGAAGGTGACCAAAGAGGTGGATGAGGGTAAAGCGGTTGATGTGGTGTGTATGGATTTCAGCAAAGCGTTTGATAAGGTTCCCCATGGTAAGCTTTTGCAGAAAATATGGACACATGCGATTGAGGGTGATTTAGTGGTTTGGCTCAGGAATTGGCTAGCTGTAAGAAAACAAAGGGTGGTGGTTGATGGGAAATATTCATCCTGGAGTTCAGTTACTAGTGGTGTACCGCAAGGATCTGTTTTGGGGCCACTGCTGTTTGTCATTTTTATTAATGACTTGGATGAGGGCGTGGAAGGATGGATTAGTAAATTTGCGGATGACACTAAAGTCGGTGGAGTTGTAGACAGTGCGGAGGGAAGTGGCAGGTTACAGAGGGACATAGATAAGCTGCAGAGCTGGGCTGAGAGGTGGCAAATGGAGTTTAATGCGGAAAAGTGTGAGGTGATTCATTTTGGAAGGAGTAACAGGAATACAGAGTACTGGGCTAATGGTAAGATACTTGGTAGTGTGGATGAACGGAGGGATCCGGGTGTCCATGTGCATAGATCCCTGAAAGTTGGCACCCAGGTTGATAGGGTTGTTAAGAAGGCGTACGGTGTGTTAGCTTTTATTGGTAGAGGGATTGAGTTTCAGAGCCAGGAGGTCATGCTGCAACTGTACAAAACTCTGGTGCGGCCGCATTTGGAGTATTGCATACAGTTCTGGTCGCCGTATTATAGGAAAGATGTGGAAGTGTTGGAAAGGGTGCAGAGGAGATTTACCAGGATGTTGCCTGGTATGGTGGGAATATCGTATGAGGAAAGGCTGAGGGGCTTGAGGTTGTTTTCGTTAGAGAGAAGAAGGTTAAGAGGTGACTTAATAGAGGCATACAAGATGATCAGAGGATTAGATAGGGTGGATAGTGAGAGCCTTTTTCCTCGGATGGTGATAGCTAGCACGAGGGGACATAGCTTTAAATTGAGGGGTGAGAGATATAGGACAGATGTTAGAGGTAGGTTCTTTACTCAGAGAGTAGTAAGGGCGTGGAATGCCCTGCCTGCAGCAGTGGTGGACTCGTCAACGTTGAGAGCGTTCAAGTGGTTATTGGATAAACATATGGATGATATTGGAATAGTGTAGATTAGAGGGGCTTTAGATTGGTACCACTGGTCGGCGCAACATCGAGGGCCGAAGGGCCTGTACTGCGCTGTAATGTTCTATGTTCTATGTTCTATCCCATAGTGTTCAGAAAGTTGGGACCAGATTGTGAGGTATTGACAATCCACCTTTGGACCTCAATGGTGTGTACCACTACATTGGCAAGCCTAACGCGATGCCCTTATTCAAAGAAGGTGTTACAGGCACAGATAGCAAGGAACACATTCGCCTTAGTTCCACTCTATGTAAAATAATGCAATTGGTTATCAGAAGTAAACTAGAAGATCATCTGTATAACAATAACACAGCTATAGAGGTCAACATCTATTCAGATAGGAAAATCCTGTGACCTGATATACTTTGTCATGCTAAACCTTTTCATAAAGTTTGGCGTATAAGATTATTAATTAAACTCAAAGATGTGAGTATTCAGGGTGAAACATGGCAGAAGGGTAAGAATCAACCAACACTTATCAGACAATTAATTTCCTTCTCCATGGATACTGCCAGACCTGCTGAGTATTTCCACCATTTTCCTTTTTTGATTTCAGATTTTTATCATTCACAGTATTTTTCTTTTGGATTAATTAAAGATTAGGGGTATAGTTTGGGTTGAGTATGGAGTGAGGTCCCTTCGACACACACTTGATATGAGATCTACTATTGTTTCTAGTTTACATAAATGACTTACACTGAAAAAATTCTCATGCAAAGTTTTCAAAGTTATAAATGCTACCGACCTAAGGGAAGTAGTGGAATCAGACAAGGTACCTGAGAGATTATGGAATGAATTGACAGCTGAGCAGAGTAATAGCAGATGAAATTCAATGGAGTCAAGTTTAAGAACCACACATACCGAAGGAAAATAGGCAACGGGGGCGATTCTCCCAAATAAATTCTAAGTGCTGAATTGGCAGGAAAAATGCTGTAAATCATGATTGTTTTTTCAGTGGGAGTTCAGACTCGAATCTCCCACACTCTGTGCATTGCAGAGGTGACAATCGTGATTATCATTAGAAGCTCGGGGGCGGGGCCTATTCATGCCAGAGTCTGACAGTTCCGGAACTCTGCGCTTGCGCCGTGGCCCTGATCTGTCAGCCTCCCATTTGCTGGCCAGCCCGGGACCCTTATAGTGCATCCCCGACCTCCTCCCCATCCCGGAGCACCCCGATCTCCAGCCCCCACCCCCCTAGCAGTGACAAGCCCCCCCACCCACCCCACCCCGGCAGACCCCCCCCCCCCACCTCCCCCATGGGGGGCAGACTCCCCCTGCAGACCACCCCCTTTCCCAGCCCACCTCCCGATCACTGGCCTCCCTCCAGCCCTGACCAAATTCCAATGCAGAATGGCAGCGGGACTCCCATCCACATCGATCGCTCCCCCAAGGCCTTGCCCAAAATAGGTCCTGCCCCTTGGCACTGCCTGATGCCTGGTGGGCAGTGCCAAGGTGCCCCCATGGCATGGGCACATTGTCCCTTGGGCACTGGCTGGCACTGCCAGGGTGCCTATGCCCAGGGGCAGTACCCCCTGCCACCCGACCCCTGGAGGAACCCCGATTGCTCCCCCTTCACTCCAGCAGGGTCTCCCACTAGTTCCCCGAACATGGGGAGCTGCTCTAAATCCCACCGGAGTGAAATACTCCTGGCGGGATAGGAAACGCTATTGGGCCTGGAGAATTCAGTACCGGGCCCGATAATAACATTTAAATTACATTACAAACTGATTAAACTCACTTACCTGATCTTCCCGCCGGTTTCCAGCATGGTCTCGACTGCACCTGCTCTCCGGCGGTGGGATACACGCATGCGTTGGGAATGAATGCGCAAATCCCACGAAATGGCCGTCACGCACATCTCTCAATTTGACACGCCAAAGAATTAGCGTGTCGTGATGGGAGAATCGGGCCCAACATGCCTGCACCATGAAATGTTTGAATAGTTGAGGCAGAAGTTCAAAGGATTGAAGAGTTTTAACAGTTTTGATGCAAAATACATCCAATCAGTGCATAGCAATAATCAACCAACAAAGCCAACGAGATTCTGTAGAAGGGTCATTTAGATCCAAAACATTAACTCTGTTTCTCTCTCCACAGATGCTGCCAAACCTGCTGAGTTTAGTTTCTGTTTTTATTACTAAAGTCAATGAGATGTTGAACCACACAACCACAATAGAAGGATGAAGTCAAACGACACAGTGATTACATTTTAAAATGCTCTGGTTGGAATGCACCTTAAATCCTGCTTTGAGGTCTTGTTGCTTAGGAACAAGGGAGACATTCATGTTTTGGTTGCAGTGCAGTTAGGAGATAGGAGGCTGTTTCCGAGTGTCAGGGGTCTGAGTTCTGAGGAAAGACTGAAGTAACTTAAGCTTTTTAGACTAGAATGGAGAAGTCTGCAAAATTCTTTCAGAGGTAAATGACATTGTTAAGGATATGGAAAATATAATCTTATTTGTGGTGCCTTCTGTGGAATATTGTTTCAACAGAAACAAAATGAAAGTGTGAACAACACTTTGCAATATTGAATGTATTTCATTATCATCCCTTATGTGGGAGGATACATTAAGTATTCTATAATATGCAACTCAAAACATAACACCAAAACAGCCATTTTACTAGCTCTATTCAGGAAAGTGAAACAGCTGTATACTACCATTTTGAAGTATGTGCTATAATTCCTGCATTTTTTTCATGCTTGTCCTGAATCCAGAATTGCTACCATCCATACATCAGCAATGATTTAAAATAGAAGAAACATAAAGGAAAGTGTTAGCATTATGCTGGTTGGGGCACATACCAGTAATTTTATTTTATTTTTTGTAAATATAATGTGACATAAGGGTCTGGCACAAATAGGATTAATGTGGGACTGAGTAAAATACTATCCAGATAGTGATTTAAGAGAGTACATGACCTGTACCCAGGGTCTACCTAATGTTGCACAGAACTGTGTGTACCAGCAAGGATGGAAACAGTACCGAGCTTGTACCTTTTACTATATATTTGTAATTGGCTCGAAGAGTCAATAAAAATTTGCAGTTAACCTAGTGAATGGCAAAGCCATCTTTAAATTCAGAAATTTCTTAAAAGTGGAACCCACACTTTTAAAAAATAAATTGTGGATCAGAATTCCATGCTTCCAGATCAATTCAGACGATGCCAAAGCCCAGATCAATCAAAGCCCAGATAAAAGTCTTCCTCAGAACTACCGAACTCTAACCAAAACCTTGCAACATGAAGGTAACTTGGGCGAAAAGAAAAAAATGAAAATACTGGGAGACTCAGAAAAATTTCAATAAAGCAGTCTGATCTGAAAATAAGCTCTCGAAGCAGAGTTGCAGGTGAAAAATTGCCAGGAAAAAGCTCCAAAGAAAAGCTTGGAAGCTGGAGGTGGAAATTTAAAATTCCTCACAGCAGCAGAAGACGCTACTTAGCAAGGGTGAGCTAAATCTTTTAAAACTCCAGGCTACAGCAAGTCCTGAGAAATATTTAAATAATTCAGAGTCAGAAGTGCAATTTGAAAAAAAAAAGTGTCGCTCAAACCTAATCCTCGATTCAACAAATTTGTAACATTAAAGTAAATTGCTGAACAAGATAACTCTGCAGACAGTCGATCTGGGTGGGCATTGTTGAAAATTATTTTTTCAAGTTGAACACAATCACCATTGTAGCGGAGCCTACCAAACTGGTAAGTGTTGGAAATCCCTTTGTCTCTCAGTGAATGGCAAAGCCATCTTTAAATTCAGAAATTTCTTAAAAGTGGAACCCACACTTTAAAAAAATAAATTGTGGATCAGAATTCCATGCTTCCAGATCAATTCAGACGATGCCAAAGCCCAGATCAATCACTTAATTGGCGACTTTGGTGGAAAAGATTCCTAAGATACAGCATCGCTTCAGGTTTAGACAAAAATTCAAAAGCACACTACTTTACTCGGTAGGTCCAATTGCAGATTACATTATTGCAAGATGGAATCAATGAATCATCTGTTAAATTTGAAGAAGTACTAAAATCTGTTGACGTTTGTTTCAATCTATGAAGCAATAAAGTACTCGAAGGAGCTAAATTTAACAAGTGGGTCCAACAGCCAGGAGAACTTATCAATTCATTCATCAATGATCTGTACTGGACGGCAGTATTTACTTGAAGTATTTAGTTGTCAGAGACAGAATGATGGTAGGAATAGTGGACAACACACTCTCTGCCCTTATGCAAGCAAAGGAAGATCCAACCCTGGAAAAGGTAATCCAGATATTTAGGTGTTCAGAATAAGGTATGAACATCCTGGGGTGTTACCAATAACTAGAAACTTAACTAAACTAGCCATATAAATGTTGGGTGACAAAAGCAGGTCAGAGGCTAGGAATCATGTGGCGAGTAACTCACCTCCTGACTCCACAAAGCCTGTCCACAGTCTACAAGACACAAGTCAGGAGTGTGATGGAATACTCTACACTTGCCTGGATGTATGCAGCTCCAAAAAAGCTTGACACCATCTAACCCACTTGATCAGCACCCCATCCACAAACATTCACACACTCCACGAGCAGTGTACCGTGCCAGCAGTGAGTACCATCTTTAAGATGCACTGCAGGACTCGCCAAGGCTCCTTAAGCAGCACCTTCCAAACCCACAACCACTACCATCTAGAAGGACAAGGGTAGCAGATACATAGGAACACCACCACCTGGAAGTTCCCCTCCGAGCCACACCTTCCTGATTCGGAAGTATATCGCTGTTCCTTCACTGTTGCTGGGTCAAATGCCTAGAACCCAGAATGCTGCGGTTCAAGAATGTGACTCACCAGCACATTCTCAAGGGCAATTATGGATGAGCAGTCAATGCTGGCCCAGCCAGCGAAGCCCACATTTCCTGAAGTAATTTTTTAAAAGAACTCAGCGTGCAGCACAAATTATTTTAAGGGGAGACGATAAACAGTGGTGTGGAGTCAAACTCACAGTTAGGCTAATTAAGCAACAAAGACACAGGGACACTGCAGGCCAGGGGAAGCAACACACAAACTGGCCAGCAGAGCAACAACACCAACACTGTGGAGAAAACTGCCGCCACAGGCAAGGCCGACGTTCTACAATTTCACCCCTTTGCTTTTCATGCAACAGGATTGGACACTATGGCAAACTGCAGAACAAAAACGCACGGAAGACCCAAAGATTATCCATGAGGCAAAAACTGCAAACCTGGAAGGCAGACAGCCAAGCTTTTTGGGCGAGGTCAAAGATCTTGCTTTCTCATTTTGGACTGTAGACATTTCAGTCAATGGTCATTTAACAAATTTTAAATTAGATACAGCAGCCAGTTTGACACTCCTGCTTGACAAAGTACCATGTCTAAAAGATCTCTGCCTTCAAACAACAGTCACAACACTCTACAGGCCGGGAGTCACTCATAGCCAGCCCTTTTCCTCTGTTGAGCAGAGATGCCTGTGTAATGCTGCATCTCCTTAAAATGGTAGAAGATGTCTGGATGACCATTGTCATTAATCATACAGAATTGCAAGTTCCAGAGTACTCAAACAAATAAGGGTATCCTGACTAGGACTTCAGCTCTGAACTGTCTTTTCTCTTTGTGGAGCAGGTCTGTTCCTTCTTGTTGCAGGAGTCTTAAACAGTCAGACCAGCCAACCATCCAGGACATAACTATGATGGAGGCCATAAAAGATAACCATTGTCTGATGAGCCTCAACCTCCAACTCTGACGATGATACAGTCGGTCAGCACTACAACCACTGAACTCCCAGCCAGCATGTTAAAGGGACAAACTATACTGGAACCTGGTAGCAGCCATCCATTGCTGACAGCAAAATGCAGAGATGAATGTACCACTAAACCGCATTCTAGTCACAGGAATGTTCAACCTCTGCCACAGAGAACATCACAATGATCCACACAATGACAGAAGAAGTGAAGGAAACAACACGGAGAAAAGCACAATGTTCATCCACCCAGCAAGAAACAAATTAGAGTACCAACCACCAACCAATGCAACAGTCAAACTGACCAAGTGCAGGTCAACATGAAAGAATGGAAGAAGAGGAAGAAGAACATATCCAGATGCCAGAACAACCCCCAACCTACAAGAGGAACCAGCAGCAACAGAGCTAACCACTCCTCCAACAATAGTGCGAACGAGATAAGGAAGGATTATGAGGCCTCCAGATTGACTGAACCTTTGAATTCAAGGACTTGAAGGAGGGGAGATTGGGTAGTGATAATGTAGTAATGACAATGTAAATGTGTGATAGTAATAACAATGTAAGACATAAAGTAAACCATAATCACGGAAAATACATTGGACTTGGGAGGGCGGGGCATGTGGTGTAGTAAAATGATCTGTCATAGATGGGGTTAATGTGGGACTGATTACAGTATCACCCACACAGTGATGTAAGAGAATGCATGACCTGCACCCAGGGTCAGTCTAGTGTTGGAATAGAGCAGGATGTATTAGCAAGCATGGAGACAGCTCCGAGCTTGCACTCTATACTGTATATTTGTAAATAGTTCTAAGAGCCAATAAAGACTTACAGTTAACCTACCTGTGACCTACGGAGCTGTAAACAACATCCTACAACAGGTAAACTGATGTGTAATACCAACTGGAAGCTTATAAGTGTTGTCTTTTGCTGAAAATTCATAGACCTCAATCATTCTGAAACTAATAAAAGATATTATACTATATGATATCAGGGACAGTATTGAGATTTGTTTAAAATTTTCCCTTTACTAAATGAATAATCTTAAAGTACATTCTAGACAGAAGATGATGCGAATGTGACATCTGCCTCCTGTAATAAATGAACTCTGTCCTTTCAACCTCAGTTTGATTGCAGTGCAAAGATGTATGCAGTATCAGAAAATCGATAGTGTGCTAAAATTAGGACAGTGTTTATTTTGGCATCCTCCAAATACCAACAGAAGCAGACATTTGAATCTCTGCATATTGGAGATAAAAGTATTCAGGAAATGGCACTGTGTTAAAGAGGATACCATGTGCAAGGGAAAGTGTGTGTGAAGCTGCTATTCCATGCAGACTTGATTGGATACAGTAAGTGTTGTGGGCCAGGAGCAGTAGTTCTTATATTTTGACACAGACATGAATGTCTGGCTGAAGCGCCATCATTCTTTGAATCACTAATCCAGGCATAATTTGAACGTAGAGTGAAAATGTAAGTACACTTCTCTGTTGAAATACAAAGTCAACTGCAACAGATTCTATTTCTGGTCTGTGTTGAACATGCACTCTGAGAAAGACTGTAGTTAGGGATTACAATAGTGTCAAGTCTTCTGGGCTAAAATTGAAAACATCAGACATAGGCCGCTTCATAATTATTAGTAACTTCGTCAGGAAAGTAAACAGGTCTAGGTGATGGATAAGAGTGGAATCACTCTCATTTGTGATGCCTATCATTGTAAAACAGGTCGCTGAATCCTAGGCTGATGCATAAAGCGCGGCATGCTAAGTTTAATCATCTTAGTGCGTGTGGAAGCATGAGTGAAATGTCAAGGCTGATTATTCTGGATGAGAAGGGTGAGGAGAGCAGAAAGAATACTCACAGACTTTGTTCTAACAATAGGTAGCAGAATTGTCTTCACCCCACTAAGCTACACTGTGTGATGAGGCTGTCTCGGGATACCATCTTTGGTCCTCCTTGCAGTCAAAGAAGTGAAGTTAGCATAGCACTGTCAGCGGCAGTAAAGGAATGGGACAATCTTTATATCGCAGAGCCTTCTGAAGTACTCTATTAAAGACATCATGGGTTCTTTCAGGTTGTAACCGAATTGGTTTACCTGAATTTCCATGTATCTTCTACCAAATTATAGCTGAAAAGCATGGGAGCCCTGCGTATTTTCACCCTGCTTTTAATATTCTTAAAACAATGACATAAGATTAGGTTCAAAGGCTCATGTTTAATTTTGTCATTATGTTGTCATAAAGAAACACAACTTTGGAATTACCTTCAATGCATTCCTTGCTCCTCAGAAAAGATTTAGGGCGGCACGGTAGCACAGTGGTTAGCACTGCTGCTTCACAGCTCCAGAGACCTGGGTTCAAATCCCGGCTCGGGTCACTGTCTGTGTGGAGTTTGCACGTTCTCCCCGTGTCTGCGTGGGTTTCCTCCGGGTGCTCTGATTTCCTCCCACAGTCCAAAGATGTGCGGGCTAGGTTGATTGGCCATTCTAAATTGCCCCTTCGTGTCCTGGGATGCATAGGTTAGTGGGATTATTGGGTAAATATGTAGGGATATGGGGATAGGGCCTGGGTGGGATTGTGGTTGGTGCAGACTTGATGGGCTGAATGGCTTCTTTCTGCACTGTAGGATTCTATGATTAAAGTGCTATCTTTCACCAGTTCCATTCTTATTCGCTAGATAGCAGAAGGGAAATTGCAAGCTTACATTTCGCAAGTTCCAACACGATATGTAAATGGTTAATTTTGCATTATGTATTCCTCTCCTTATATCCAAAACAGTTTTATTCATTAGAGGGAGAAGGGAAAAGGCCTCCAAATGCATTTAGGAAAGTAGTACACAAATTGCTATCACTAAATGCCATCAGTGTATTTATTCTTGGAGCTCTTGTCCATTTACAGCTAACAATCATACTTTTTGTTTCCCCAAAATTTGCAAAAGTATATAACAGTTGAACTTTGGCATTATGTAAAGTGTAATACAGATAATTTTCTTTCATTACTGTGCATGGGATGCCTCACTCTGCTTGCCATCACAGGTTATTATTTACATTTCATACCGAATATTCTCTGGTGCATACAACCTGAAGAGTTTTGCACAGTCTCTAACTGCCTGTATACTATGAGGGAAGCAGGGATATGACAGTTGCCTTTCCCCATTTAACCATTGCAGTAGCAACCTCAACCTTTAGTGTGCCATTGGAATGTGCCAGTCTGCAACCTTCAGTCATTGATTTTTCTTAGCACTGGAAGACCAAGAAGTTTCAAACAGATAAAAGAGTGTCTTTCACCGAGCTGGTGGTCCTCCAACTGCAGTTGATGTTTATCTCAGTGTGCGCGCTCCGGGAACAGGCGATAGAGCGCAGAATACTGCGTTATGTAGCTGCTTGGGATGAATCTCAACAAAAACCATGACATCTTTTTCCAGGCCTGCTTTGCAAAGGCAAGTTCCAGGAGGAGGTGGATGACAGTCTCTTTCTCAATGCAGCCACATCGATGGCAACATGCAGAAGATTGAGACTCTGAGGATTCAGGAAGAATCCGATGGGAAGATGTCTTCCCACCATCAACGAAGCTATATCTTGGTGCTTGTTTCAAAGTTCTGGCAATGAGGCATTCTGCAAATGCTCAGAAACTATCAGGATCCACCATCTCCTTTTCATTCATGGCTTCAAGGGCTTTACATGTGAACCACTACATGATGACTGTTTATTTTTCCCAATAATATACTTCATTCATAAAATTTATAAAAACACATTACATGACCGTTCAAAGTTGATATTATATAAGATGCAAACCAAATCAGTTTCTTCCAAAGTTGCAGACTACTCACTACATTAACAATTACAGTTAATACTTACAAGGCTCATTACATATCAAACAGACAGCCTGAGGGGTTTTATCCAGACCCTCGATGCACTAAGGCCTGACAGAACCCTTCCTTATGCACCACTGCAGCAGCTGTCCCAGCCTTCAGTGTGTCCCTCAACATGTAGTCCTGGATTCGGAATGTGCTAGTCTGCACATGGACAACTCTTTGCATTAGAAGGCCAGCAATGTTTGAGCAGACCAAGGAGTATTTTTCAGTGAATTAATAGTCCTCTAGCTTCAGTTGATGTTTATCTCAGTGCATGGCCCTGGGAATAGCCTGAGCAGAACAGAATCCTGTGTCATGGAACTGCTGGGATGAACCTTGACAAAAATCACTGCATCTCTTTCCTGACCTTCTTTGCAAAGGTACTTTCTAGGAGAAGCTGGAAAATGTGATGGGATTTTCTAGCCGTGCTCGCCCCAAAACTGGAAAATCCAGCCTGAGGTCAACAGAGCTTTGTATGGTCCATCTCCCACCTGCTAAGATTCCTGTGGTGGGTGGGATGGGAAAACTCCCTCCCATGGTCTCTTCTCCACCACAGACCCTTTGAGGACAACATGCAGAGGGGGTGAGCCTCTGGACATGCAAAAAGGATCTGATGGGGATGGCCCTTCTCGTCACCAGCCAAGCTACACCTTAGTGCTTGTCTGAAAGATCTGGTAAATTTCAACAGTCTGCTCAAAGAAATACCCAACCACATCCACCATCTCGTTTTCCCAGGGACATTATATATGGACCGTTGCCTGATGGACTTGTGGTTTTTTTGCATAAACGTGTCTATAAGGGCTAGGTGGTATAACACAGTCCAACTGAATGGAGCATTCCTTGGCAACATGTGAAGACCTATCCTTCTCAAATCTGGGGACAGAACCTCAACGCAAGACCACATTTGGTGTTGGTGTACTGAGGGTTTATACACAGTTGAGGCAGCTGCACATAAAGGTGGCCATCAGGATGAGGGCAAAGTTGAGTATCTTTCCCCCTCCCTACTTTATCTAACAAATTAGATGCATTCTTGCCCAGATAGTGTTTTTATAAATTGCCCAGATACTGGTGAATTCTGGGAGCTCTTGTCTATATACTTCAAGCGTGGACATACCGGTGAATTATGGGAGCTCTTGTGTCTATACTGCTAACACAATCACACGGATGTATTTTGAGAATGGTTGCTTTCTATCCTTTGTGCTTCCTGTATTTGTTCACATGCTATAAACAAGAGCTAAACCTAGTTTAAATAGACCTCTAATGATAAGTATGGACAAAGGCATTTAAAATACACAAAAGATGACTGAATAGATAAGGTTAAACATATTGCTATTTATTGCCTTTATTAAGCTATCATTTTCAGCCAAGTATTAAGTATTAACTTAATGAGAAAACAGTATGGCAGTCAAAAGATTTAAAAAATATATATCTTATGTAATTTTATTGTTCTCATTTATCTTTTTATTGGTGCTATTTTAGCAGTCATTAATTTATTTAATTTAAATCTATTAATGAACAAGATACAAGGTTACAGGTAAGAATTTATGCAGGTGCATTAATCAGCATATTAAAATAGTGTAAAGAGGAAATTAAGCCAAAGATATTGTTGGGTATTGATAAATTTATGGCCAGCAATGATACTATTGTGTGTTTTATTAATAATTGCACTTTACAAATTCTAATTTATGTTGTATGAACAATTTTGTTTTCAAATGAATGCTATAGTTAAATACTGACTGTGATGTATAATTAGTTATATTTTTATCTCTGAGTTGGTGATAGAGGCTTTTGAAAAGCTGAAGTTGATTATTGCTGCCTTGCTATTTTGTAGGTTGTTGAGTCATGACTGCAGGCTTTGTGATAACATGTAAATATTCTGTTCTTTTGTGTGAACCATGGCAGCTTTTTAGGTGAAGCTTCCTCATTGAATGCTGTGTGCCTTTTCCCATCAAAATTAGAAATGCTGAATTTTTGTGTGGGATGAAAATATATCAGGGTAAACTATGCAGTATCTGATTTAAAGAGAACTTTTTATCTCTGTGCAGAGCATTCACGTTGCTGCCTCTCACGCACCTCCTCATTTATCCACCCAGCCTCCTGCTTTATTACCCACTCATTTATCCACACAACCACTCTGTCACTCAGATGTCCATCTACTTGTTTATTCATGGAATCGTCACATGTTTAGACTAGTCTCTGGTTCTTAGTTGTTTTTGTTCTGGGGATTATCATTGTATTAATCCTGAAGCAACACAAGTCTCTTATACCTCTGGCATACACCCAGCAGTAAAACTGGCACTGACAAAGTTCTGTATTTTTTTGCTCCCTCTGCACCTACGCAGGTGCTGCAATGGTGCACAATTTCAGACTCAACAGTGCTTCAAAAGATTGAGAGTAGGATTATCAACATTTTGAGTGGGAACGAGCCTGGAAGGACCCAACATAATGTTTGCTATTGTCACAGCGAGCTATCATCATGCATTGAAGAAGCTTGCTACATGTGTGCATGAGTTCATGCAGAAAAACCAGTAACGAAATTATCACTTTAATTAAAGAAAATAGTTTTTATATATTCAAAAGGAACCAGGAGCAAGTGTAATGCATCAAAGTGTAACACTAAATCAAAAGGGATGTAACAGATTTTAAGGTAGAAACTTTCCACAGATCATTTGACACAAGGATAGAAACTATCCAAAGCTGTCTCAAGAAACTGGATTCCCTCTCTAATGCCAACCTTCCTTTTTCCTCTTTGCAACTTTGGGAAATCCCAGGTCTGGCTAAAGATCCCAGAGCTGTGAAGCTCTTTCGACATATCTGTCATACTCCAGGACAGAATTTTTAGAAATGGCTGTTTATTTGATGGGTTAGGTTGATTGACCATGATAAATTGCCCCTTAGTGTCAGGGGGATCAGGACTGTAACTGTGGTGTTGCGGGAATGGGACCTGGGTGGGATTGTTGTCGGTACAGGCTCGATGGGCCAAATGGCCTCCTCCTGTACTGTAGATTTTATGATTCTATGAATCGACAATGGATTCATGAGTGATGCTTCTTCCATCTCCAGCTGTTAACCTGTTAACCTATCTTGCTCCATCTTAACTGTTTTACCTTTTTGGTTAAATCGGTACAACAATGATCCTCTGAACTCTTTTGCCTTGTTACTCTTAAGATCCAAACAGCCATTTTACATCGTTTTTGCCTATTGCACTGTCACTGTAGTGAAATCAAAACTTGCATAATTTTGGACTCTACCTTATTTTTGCTTTCCCATGTCTTCCCTCTTGCTCTTACAACTTTGAGATTAAGACCCAAGCTTAACGTCATCCAAGTGCTACTTCTTAGCATAGCTTGTCATCTCTCAGTTGAACCTTTACTGTGAGCCTTGGCCCTTCACTCGGATTGTCAATAAATGCAAGGCCAACTGTTATATCTGGGTGTTTAATACTTCTTTGAAAGGGGTGGAAACATAAATATTGCTGAAGTAAGTTTAAGAAATCTTCTCTGTTGAGCATGGTGATGAACTTTGCAGCTATAGAGTTAGAATTGTCTCAAAGTACTTTATTGATTTTTCACAGTGTTTGAAATGACCCTTCCAGCTATAAATTTGTACTTGTAATAGATGGAGTGCTCTGAGATTGTCCCACTTGAGCTAACAATTTATCAACATCAATGTTAAAAGTACCAGGTCTTTGTATTCAGAAATTCAAATTTTAGCTGTGCAAAAGGATTTTAGTCTCATTTCTTTTTCCTATGATCTAGCAGGTTCGGATTCACAGGTGCAGCTGCAGTACATTGTATTTTAAAGTTGTTTAGCTTGCTAGTTTTACCATTGTGTGCTTTACTTTCTCTTTAATAAAGTCTATTTAATCAGTGCTTCTATAATTAGCAGAATCAAATGCTTATTCTGAAGAACAGTTTAACATCACATTTGAGTTTTCGGTGAGTATAACTCACAATATCAGATTTTCACATTAGCAGTGTTGCTACTGGTTTATCTTATATGTTTGATTTACCTCAGTGCAATGTAAAGATAGCACCCATTTCTAAGTGTGCCACAGGTTTTATTCACAGTGCTTTTAAATATCTCGACAATCCTCTACAATCAGAAAACTTCTGCACACGTTCTCATCCCAGCTCAGCTTCTAGCAACTTCTCTGTGATGCCTGTTTCCTTTACTCTAGTCTACAACCAGGCTGAACTAATCAAAAACAGTGAGCATATCTGTTATCAGACTAACATAATCAACAATTAAACCATTGAACACTACAAGCAGAGCCCCGTCACATTTTTCAGAAATGAAGAGAGCTATCAACTTTTTAGTTAAAAAGTTTAAGTTTATTTATTAGTGTCACAAGTAGGCTTACATTAACATTGCAATGAAGTTACCGTGGAAATCCCCTCATCTCCAGCACCTGTTCAAGTACACTGAAGGAGAATTTAGCATGGCCAATACACATAACCAGCACATCTTTCAGACTGTGAGAGGAAACCGGAGCACCCAAAGGAAACCCACGCAGACACGGGGAGAATGTGCAGACTCCACACAGACAGTGACCCAAGCTGGGAATCAAACCCAGGTCCCTGGCACTGTGAGGCAGCAGTGCTAACCACTGTGCCATCGTACCGCTCCAGCCTTGTGATACAGATTTTATTTCAGCATGTACAACACTGGCTTCAGTAACTTTTTAACGTTTCTTACTCACAGGGCTCCTCATGCATCTTAAGCAGCTACAGCAGTAACCCTGTAAGGGTTAAAGCCATAAATGGCATTTTTGGAAGCAAGTAGCCTATGCCCAGACTATTGAGCCAATCAGCAAATTTCACCCTTACCACTCATATAAATGATTGTAGCTTTAGGCTGACTGGGGCCCATGCTGCTAGCTGCCTGAGCATGCAGGTGGAGGGCCCAGAACCTTGTGCTGATAACACAAAGTGCAGCCAACTTGTTCTTTTAGAAGTAGCTTTCCCTTGTTAATAGGGAGCTGCATTCAGTGGAAGTTGCTGCTAACTGCCTTTACTGACATTGGCTACATGTAAGAGCTGCAGAAATGGAAAACCAGGGAAGTAATTCACAGATAGTACGCTGGAAGCCATCATGGTGGAGGTTTACAGGAGGGCAGAGGATCTTTTTGTGGGGACCAGGCAGCCTTCAAGGAGCACCCTCAGAAGGGAATGTGCGCAGGTTGCCCGGGAGGTCAATGCCAGGACTTGGCAGCAGTCCCACGAGAAGTTCCACAGCTTCAGGCAGCTGTTCGTCAATGAATGCACCCTCATATGGCATCTCCTACTCACTGCACCATGAACATCTCATATTGTTCAGTGCACCACAACCCCATCACTCACCCAGCAGCAGTCCCTGGCAGTCGGGATTCATCCAGATACTCCACCTCACCCTCACACACATTCAAATGATGCCAGCCTCACACCCACCTCCATCTGCTTTCACATACCTCCTGCTTTTCTGACATGGCAGAACACCAGGCAAACACAGTGTCACACAATCATTGATATTTTTCTCTCTCTCACAGGACAAGGGGTGGCACAGTGGCACTGTGGTTAGCACTGCTGCCTCACAGCGCCAGAACCCTGGGTTCAATTCTAGCCTTGGGTCGCTGTCTGTATGGAGTTTGCACATTCTCCACATGTCTGTGTGGGTTTCCTCTGGTTGCTCTGGTTTCTCCCACACTCCAAAGAAGTGTGGGTTCGGTGCATTGGCCATGCTAAATTGCCCCTTAGTGTCCCAGGCTGCTTAGATTAGAGGGATTAGCAGGGTAAATATGTGGGATTATGGGGATAGGGACTGGGTGGGATTGTCGTCGGTGCAGACTCAATGGGCCAAATGGCCTCCTTCCGCACTGTAGGGTTCTATGGTTCTATGAAGGTTGCCCAGAAGCAGAGCAAAACTGATATGAGACAAGGGAACATTCCACTTCATGGAGCTGGCTGCAACAGGACCTGCAGCACCTCTCATCACTGGGAACATTGAGAATGATAAAATCTTCCTGCTTTCTGCCCCTTTTTAACTCTCAGTTCACCCTTACCCTGCTATCTGGCATGATGCACAAGCTTCAGATGGTGTCACCATGGACCTCCTGCTTTCCACACCACCCACTTCCCTCAACCTGACCTGTTTTTATACATTCAATAACTCCTGCCTGCCCAGCCACAGCCGCTCTGGCCTGAAGAAGACAGAGCAACATCACAGTACTGATGAAAATTCCCTATCACTTGATCTGACACCAACTCAGATACTGGCGCTGCACATACCTTAGTGAGTAACATAGAGTGGGCACCTTTATGTGGTGAATCATTCATGCTCCCATCAGTATTCCTTGTAAGGTGCGGTTTCCCCTAAGCTGGAAGTCCCCATGCATGGCTGCACAAAAGAATGTTAAGGGGCTGCAGACTTAAATCAATCAATCCCACATTTCCCCAATGTAATTAGACACTCCCATCATTGCAACTTTACCAGTGCCATAGTTGCCAGCCAGAACAGACAGTTGCTGCCCAGACTGGTGCCACCAGGCCAAGGTGGTGAAGTCCAAAGCCAGTTGAGAGCATCCTGTAAGGCCACATTCTGTCTGCCTCTGAAAGTCAGCAGCCACGCAGCAGCTTTAACACATTTTCATTGGTATTTCTGCTTGGCCTAACTTTTAGGTTGCAAACTTTTTACGAGCTAATTGTGTGCCTCTACATTCTTCTGCTGGCAGCATTGAGCAGAGATCACGCTGAGAACATTACTGGAAATCACAGGTGCACAGACAATAATTTTTTACTTATTAAAATAAGTGGATGGAAAATCACAGGCTGCTCACCTGTGATTTTTTATTATGTACTTCCTGCGAGTATCAGACCATGCTGAGTGTGTGGATCAGGCCTGAACTCCTTGTTTGCAGAAACCCAAGTCAGCAGCACGGGAACTTCTTGAGAGTTTTCACTGTTGCTCTTGGATTTGGAGTAGTCCTTCAGGGGGGAAGAAAGGGAGGTGTGACTGCATCTCATGTATTATATATACGTTATCCTTACTTCAGGCCACACATTTATTGGTCCTCAGACAACTCGCCTTGGTTATGCAGATGAGTACTCTGCACACTATGGGAATCAGAGTGGGCGAGGGGCGGACAATGGGAAGGTCCATTGACCTTGGGTGAGATTTTCTGGTCTCGGATTGAACGAAGCCATAAAATCCCACCCCAGGTATGTCTTTGATGTCTTTTCACAAGAGGCTGCCACTTAGCTATGAAGGTAACCTACAGATAAGTTATACCACGTGGTGACTCTTTCTGTGCGCATGAATGTCGCTACTGCATGTAACTTTGACATTACCTGGTCTGTCCAGGTCCCTGTTGCTAGCACGTGCCGGGTCAATCGGCTGTCTGCAGTTGCATTGAGCAATAGGCCTTATTCTTGAAAGGGAAAATGTCCATCAGTTTCTTGCTTGGAAGAAGGCATTATCTTTTCTGCACATCTTCAGACTCCCAAGATAACAGAATTGTGTACATGGCATCCCTATACTATTCAGTCCAGTGAGCATGCTCCCACCTTCAAAACCACATGTTTTTCTTCTGGGGAGGGTACCTTGTGGTGTAAAACAGAGAATAATCTCCTTGGACCAAATTTGTGGAGCAGTCCTCACATATTCTATTTCATGTCTCCACAATGGAAAGTTATGGGTGGGATTCTCCCAAGTGTCGAATTCGCATAAGTCATGGAGTAAATCACGCTGGTTTATTCAGCAAGATTTTCAATATGAATCTCCCACACTCTGTGCACAGCAGAGTGCACTAGCGTGAATCTCATTACAAAATCAGGGGCTGGGGCCTATTCCCGCTGGAGAGGCTGGCAGCATAAAGCTGAGTGGCCCACTGTGTGTGTGCTGAACTGTCAGCACCAAGATCGGCACATGCGCAGTAGCCCCGCACTATTGGCCTCCCGATCACTGGCCAGCCACGCGACCCCTCCGACCCGCCCCACGACCCGATCACTGACCTCCTGGATGTGTCTGGGCCAGCCTCGATCTCCCCCCCACCCCCCCGCAACCCCGGCAGTCCCGATCCCCCCAACCTTGGCAGTCTCGATCCCCCATCCCCCGCAGCGACAGCCACAACTGCACCCCCCCAGATCGATTTCTCCACCCCACTCACCCCCATCTCGTCGGCAGGCCGGTCGCCTCCGACCCCGATGGCCAGCCCCGATCGCTGACCTCCCTCCTTCTGTCACCAAGCCCAAGCGCAGTGGGGCCCTCCATCTCCACCGAATACCCTCCCAGAGGCCCCGCCTGCCCCCCCCCAATAGGCCCCGGCCCCTCTGGCTTCACACCCTTGGCGCTCCTGGTAGGCAGTGCCAAGGTACTCCCTGGGCATTGCCACTTTGCCCCTTGGGCAGAGCCAGGGGGCCAGGCTGGCACAGCCAAGCTGGCAATGCCCAGGGGGCACCCTTCTTACCCTTGACCTTCAGTCCTGGGAACACTAATAAGATGGTAATCTTCATTTTAATAACTTATACAGCTTCACACCGATTTCTGACGTGGAGCTGACGGTGCCGGTAAACTAGCGGCCGGATACTCATGGAGGCCATGGCGCCCAGTGGGGAGTTCACTGAATAACCTCCGCTTGAGCCTCCTGGCCCGCTGCACTGCTAAAGCAGCATAGAGGGCTGGGAGAATTACCCCCTAAATTTTTAACTTTAATACTTCCAGTCTATGATTCACATGAGTGCCTAAGACAAATATTTATTATTCATTTTGCCTGCCATTTCTCCCCTTACACCAACCATGACAAACACTGACAAATACTCAAAGTCCATTTTAAACATTTATTTTGCCTGAGAAGGCATTTCCCATCTCCCCCTCAAGCCCATATGAAGTTGCTCCCATTTAAATAGTCACATCATTTTGACTTAGGTTTTCCCCCTTTAGCGTTTGGATAGCTGCCAGTGTAAAGTCAGAATTTCTATTGTGAGCTTTTGCTAATTAGTTAAATGAACTGGCTCCTCATAAAAATACATAACCAGCTTACTTCACTGATGAATATCTTGTACTGGCAGCTAGGGTTCTTGGAGCAGAGATTGTTTGGACTACAAAATTAGGGTCAATATCAGACAAATTGTGGATAATATACAGGCAATTCTTCTTGCCTGTTTTCATGACAGATGGATCTGGGAGACTGTGTTTTATCTTTCCATAACCTCCTGTGTGTGTCGGACCTAATAAACAAAGAACAAAGAACAAAGAACAATACAGCACAGGAACAGGCCCTTCGGCCCTCCAAGCCCGCGCCACTCCCCGGTCCAGGATTGAATCCTGAATCCAGGATCCCCGCCCAATTTTCCAGCCTATCTACATACCAATATCCTATCCACCGAGCTGTCCCTCACAGCTACGATGCTTTGTTCATTACAACCTATTAACTTACCCCCACCCCCCCATTCCAGACCATGTGATCTCCAGGGAGAGGCGAAAACCCAGAGTGAAAAACCCCAGGGCCAATATGGGGAAAAAAAAATCTGGGAAATTCCTCTCTGACCCCCTGAGGCGATCGAAACGAGTCCAGGAGATCACACTGGCCCTGATCGGAAAATGCTTCCCAACCCTAGTCATTTCCACTTCCACGAACACCATATGAATTCCCTGCCCCCGAGACAGGTTCCCAACTATCCGCAGTCTCGCTCTGTACTGGCACCAGCAAGATGATCATAGAATGAAGCCGAGAAACAAGGAACAATTAGCCCGCGCCGCTCCCTGGTCCAAACTAGACCACTCTTTTGTACCCCTCCATTCCCACTCCGTTCATATAGCTGTCTAGATAAGTCTTAAACGTTCCCAGTGTGTCCGCCTCCACCACCTTGCCCGGCAACACATTCCAGGCCCCCACGACCCTCTGTGTGAAATATGTCCTTCTGATATCTGTGTTAAACCTCCCCCCCTTCACCTTGAACCTATGACCCCTCGTGAACGTCACCACCGACCCGGGGAAAAGCTTCCCACCGTTCACCCTATCCATGCCTTTCATAATTTTATACACCTCTATTAAGTCTCCCCTCATCCTCCGTCTTTCCAAGGAGAACAACCCCAGTTTCCCCAATCTCTCCTCATAACCAAGCCCCTCCATACCAGGCAACATCCTGGTAAACCTCCTCTGTACTCTCTCCAAAGCCTCCACGTCCTTCTGGTAGTGTGGCGACCAGAACTGGACGCAGTATTCCAAATGCGGCCGAACCAACGTTCTATACATCTGCAACATCAGACCCCAACTTTTATACTCTATGCCCCGTCCTATAAAGGCAAGCATGCCATATGCCTTCTTCACCACCTTCTCCACCTGTGACGTCACCTTCAAAGATCTGTGGACTTGCACACCCAGGTCCCTCTGCGTCTCTACACCCTTTATGGTTCTTCCATTTATCGTGTAGCTCCTCCCTACATTATTCCCACCAAAATGCATCACTTCGCATTTATCAGGATTGAACTCCATCTGCCATTTCCTTGCCCAAATTTCCAGCCTATCTATATCCTTCTGTAGCCTCTGACTATGTTCCTCACTGTCTGCAAGTCAATAAAATGGGCACCCTTAGTTGCATAGAAGGAAACACTTCCTTTTGCAAAAGGCAGTTCTACTCCTGTTCATACAGTTTGCTTTTGACTGTAAATAACAGTCCTTCAAGATAGCACACGTGCGTACAACACACACACACACACACACTTCTCCCTGCACATCAGCCAACCAATATAGGGAGCTGACCCCTCCAAATCGCAACTTAACTTTCTGTGCTACTTTTTGTGTCTGTGTGTAGTGCATCTGACTCCCTTGGGCCCATGTAATTAGTATGATAAGGCTAAAATCACATTAAAGTGCTTGCCTGTTTTGCCAACCATCTAATTTTATATAAAATTCTATTCTAGTATTATTGAAACCAATCTTCTGAAGATGGACACTAAAGTTGCTTCCATCATTGAGATATTGAAAGTGACATTAAAGTAGCTACATTACTAGAGTTCTTTACTTTTAATTATTCTCAAAGCCCCAATGCATGCTGCCATAAGCTAAAGGCTCATGTTAAAGATTCTGTATATAATGAGTTAATACCATTAAGGCGGATGTTAAGTCAAGACCAGGCATTGCCTCAGGGAGAGGAAGAAAAAGTGGATCTCCTCTTACACATGTCCTAGCAATTTACTTGTAGCCACTATCAATTGTTGCTGGAAAGTTAAAGAAAGAAACATTTTAAAAATGAACCACTCCATTTTTGATCAAATCACAGTTTGCAGTTTGGTTTAATTGGATTTTTATAGCATGCGTTGGAACAATTGTGCCTGTAAATCTACCTCTATAACCGAGTGTATTTTCTGAGTTAACAGTGATGGAGATTAAACCTGTGAAATAGAGCATAAAAAATGTTTCATTGCTATTCAAAGGAATCCTATATCAGCACCAGGTGCACTCTCAGTGCCATATCTGGATTTAATACAGCACTTGGATAGTACACCTTACGATAGGAAAAAACATTCCCCCATTCATATATTATTTATGGCAAAACTTTAGTGTTACTGGAATCAAATCAGTAATGTATTCTTTTGATTACATTAAATGCAGAACGTTTTTATTATGCTACATTGCACAAATCAGCTTCTGCAAATTGAGTTTTTACGGCTTTACCCAGATAAAGTACTGTGGGTCATGACTTGAATCTGTACTTCATAAAAAAAGTTATTGTGCTTCTGTCAGTTTTCTAGCAGATGGTCAGGACTATTAGAAAATGATAGATTGTACCAGAACTTATTTTCTGTGCTGAGGTAATTACCCTGTACACACAGCAGAGTGATCTTTGGAAGAAGTACGTATGTATGTGCTACTTCTTACAGTGAATCAAACATTTTTGTTTTGCCACTTTTCTAAAATGGACAAGTTTAGGCCCAATGGTGTTTGTATAAATTGGAGGAAGGGATAACTTAAAGTTTATTTATTAGTGTCACAAGTAGGCTTACATTAACACTGCAATGAAGTTATATGAAAATCCCCTAGTTGCCACACTCTGGTGTCTGTTCGGGTACACTGAGGGAGAATTTAATATGGCTAATGCACCTAATCAGCACATCTTTCAAACTGTGGGAGTAAACCAGAGGAAACCCACGCGGACAATGTGCAGACTCCACACAGACAGTGACCCAAGCTGGGAATCAAACCCAGGTCTCTGGCGCTGTGAAGCAGCAATGCTAACCACTGTATTACTTTGCCGCCCCAAGTGATGTAACTTTTCAGAAACTTCACTCTGTTTTTGGATTTTCACTCAGTGAAAGTGTGGATTGGAGAACTGGCTGCAGATATTAACATATCTGATTTGGGGCTGTCACAATTTTCTGATCATCACTATGACTTCAGACGTACAAGTCTGGAAATTAATCTCAACTAAATTAATGTAGATGCTTTTGTACAGAATTCCTTTCTCTGCTATTTTAACAGAAGCATTTATAGAATCATACGCTGGAATTCTATCACCCCGTCCGCCACGGAATTGGAGCAGGCAAAGGGCGGACAACGGAAATGTCCATCGACCCTGGGCGTGAATTTCCAGTCTTGCTCGAGCGAGGCCGTAAACTCCCGCCCATAGAATCCCTACAGTGCAGAAGGAGGCCATTCGGTCCATCGAGTCTGCACCGACAATGATCCCACACAGGCCCTATCCCCTTACCCCATGTATTTACCCTGCAGGTTCCCCTGACACTAAGGGGCAATTTAGCATGGTCAAACCTAACCTGTACATCTTTCGACTGTGGGAGGAAACCGGGTGATGCGCTTCTCAAACACGAGGCCAGAAGCTCGGTAAATGAAAGGCTTTTATTTACTGTAATGAAGCAGCCAGTAATTATATACACGATCCCAGACTGAAGGGGTCCCGGCCAGAGCAGGGACTCTTATACCTCTCCCAGGAGGCGGAGCCCGACTGGGATGTACCACAACACTACAGTACAAAGGTGTAAGAACCCCACCCTAACCCCAACAGCAACAATAGCACAACCCAACAGTAACATATGTACATCCTTGTAGTACTGGCCAGACCCTGGCTCAGTACTATCCAGTGGGAACCAACGATGGTTCACCACACCGGGTCACCCGGAGAAATTCCACACAGATATGGGAAAAATGTGCGAACTCCACACAGACAGTCACTCGAGGACGGAATCGAACTGAGGTCCCTGGCACTGTGAGGCAGCAGTGCTAACCATTATCTAAAAAGTTATTTTAAAATGACTTAACTCACTCACTAAAACTACAGAGGAACCTGATACAAACATATTGAACATTTTAATTAGAAATTATATAATGGAAAGAAACCATTTGGTCCAATCAATGCATGCCGATAAAAATCCTTCTCAAAGGAACAGGGATAAGACTCTCAACCCCTTTAACCTGCTTACCATTCAATTAAAAGGGGCTTAGCTCTCAGAGAAAATGGCCAGAATTCTCTGGTCTCGCATGCCCCGCTACCACTGTCAGCGAGAATGCAGAATTTGGTGCTCAGCCAAATCTGTGTCTGCGTGGGTTTCCTCTGGGTGCTCCGGTTTCCTCCCACAATCCAAAGATGTTAGGGTTCATTGGCCATTCTAAATTGACCCTATTGTCAGCGGGATTAGCAGGGTAAATGAGGGTTATGGGAATAGGGCCTGCATGGGGTTGTGGTCAGTACAGACTCAATGGACTGAATGGCCTCCTGTACTGTAGGGATTCTATGATTCTATGACTCCATCCCTTGCAGTGGGACAGGAGAATCACAACTGTGGACAAGGTTAGAAAATTCCCACCAATGTTTCATTCTTCTTGCTCCCCTTACACTTCCGCTGAAAAATCCCACCCATGAAAAGTGGACCAATTGACTTTTGGCTGCTTTCCAAATTTCCTGGCTGCGACGATGCCTGCTGCTGGAGGAACCAGGATGTTTTGATTGAAGTCTCAGTTTTTTTCTGAGGAAGCTACCAACTTAGACATGTGTACATGTTCTCTACCTGGGTGCGGCACTGCTGCCAATGTCTCAAATTCTTAACAAATGAACCTAAATATTTCTGGTTTCAATCGATCCTTTACACACGGTTATTGCCTCCATGATCAGCTACTAATTAAGGACAAGGAGACAAGAAACACAACACGTGAGGGCAGTTAGTTAGCAGGCATGGTAGCGCTGCCAATTTAAATGTGCCCCCACCTGCCATTCCACTCCGCCCCCCGCCCCCACCACACATTCACACACACACACCGAGAGGGCCAAAATATTCAGTCCAATTAGTCTGAAACAGTCACTGATGTGGTAAAACTCTGAAATACAGATATATCCTTCATTATTTCACTCAGAGTTTTTCACTCAGAGGGTCGTGGGTGAATGGAATTGGCTGCCGTCAGTGGTGGTGGAGGCAAACTCGATAGGGTCTTTTAAGAGACTTCTGGATGAGTACATGGGACTTAATAGGATTGAGGGTTATAGGTAAGCCTATATATAAGCCTAGGTAGGTAGGGACATGACCGGTGCAACTTGTGGGCCGAAGGGCCTGTTTGTGCTGTATTTTTTCTATGTTCTATGTTCTATTATTGTCACTACCAAAAGGCATTTTATTTGCCTTGTGTAATTATTTTTAAAGCTTAAAAACACACAGCAGCAACTTGCACGACGGAACTCCTATTCCCCTGCTGCTGTAATTTTGGCAGGTTTGTTGGAAACCCAGTGAATTGATATTGATTTGCATGTTGTGCCATTCTCACACCGCAGTTACAGTGGGATATCAGAAACCACTAAGATAAAGGCAAAATACCGCGGATGTTGGAATCTGAAACAAAAACAGAAAATGCTGAAAAATCTCAGCAGGCCTGACAGCATCTGTGGAGAGAGAATATAGCCAATGTTTCTCCGCCAGACCTGACAAAGGGTCATCCAGACTCGAAACGTTGGCTTAATTCTCTCTCCACTGAGGCTGTCAGACCTACTGAGATTTTCCAGCATTTTCTATTTTTCAATCAGCAACCACTTCTTGAATATTTATTCTACTCATGAATGTTAATGAGGAATTGCTCAACTATGTATACAAATGGAGGCATTTAAACAAGGGGGGATGGTAGTGTAGAGGTAGTGTTGCTGCCCTTCCAATCCAGAGGCCCAAGCTAATGGTTCAAATTCTAACATGATGGCAGGTGGTCAATAAATTTATAATATAAAGCTGGTCTCAGTAATAGCAACCAAAAACTACCATTGTAAAAACCCATCTGACTAATGTCCTTTAGGGAAGGAAATCTGCCATCCTTACTTGGTCTGGCCTACATCTGACTCTAGATCCACAGCAATGTGGTTGACTCTTAAAGGTGATTAAGGATGGGCAACAAATACTGGCCTTGTCAGCGACACACAAGGTAAAGTTTATTTATTAGTCACAAGTAGGCTTACATTAACATCCCAATGAAGTTACTGTGAAAAATCCCACAACCAACAAAAGAATAATAAAAATAATACTAAAGAAAAAGAATTACTTTAAAACCTATTCCACAAGGCCTGTACCACAAATCATTTGATGAATTCAATGCTAAATTTGGGACTGAGCCATAAAGCAGGAAGGCCAACTAAGATGTCCAGTTTGTGCTGAAATATGAGTTAAAGTATCAATTGTTAAATATCAGTTACCACTCCTTCTTGGTTAGTCCTTTTCTTGAAAGAGCACGCGTGTAGGTTTGGAGGTTGGCTAATAATATCCCACAATTGGAGGATAGCTAAAAATATCATCAATCAAGTAATCTGCTGTCACCCAAATGTCTAGGTTCACAATGCAAATTGAAATGAAATCCATGGAGGTAACCGTCAGGAGAGAGGTTGAAATCAGGATGACAAAATGACAACTGAACAACCCTTCAGAAAAACCCACCTGCTGGAGATCTGCCTATAAATATTTGTTTACTATTGACAACTGGACAAATGTTTTTTTTAACTACCATCCAATCATCAAAGTCAGTCAGTTGGCAGAAGCCCGACTCACTCCCCACTCTGTTGTTAATGGAAATCGACCTTTCCTGAGTGCTGCTTAGGGGATCAGTCCTCAATTGGCATCAAAAATCCGACACTTTGTTCTTATTTTTCATTGCAATTGCAACCATTTCTAATCTTGTGAAATTATTTTTAAAGATTGATTATGTGTTGCATTTTTAATGTCCTTTCAATTTGTTCCTCTGATGAATGTTAATATGAGAAATCATGTGGGCAGGAGGGATTTTGAAGCTGGATTGCAGAGGGTGAATAATCTGACATGGTCACTGGAGCTGGTGCAGCATTTTCTGAGGTCATTAACCATTTCTAGTTTGTTCCCAGGATAAATTAGATTTGTCTGTACAAAGGCGCTGTCAGCGGGTGCCAGAATTGCTTATCGGCTGCTAGTGTAATTCAAAGGGGCAGCTTTATTGATGTAGTGAAGGAATCATGATTGGACAACATTCTTATTTTCAAATGGAACTCTGCAAGTGCCGATGGAAGAATGCAGCCTCAAAGCAGGGCTATGCATTGTCTTTTGCACCTTAAAATAATACAGCAATCTGAACGGAAGAGTTTCTCATTATTAAAGTGAGCATTGTGAGACTGCGTACCGGGAATGTGAATGTGAAGGTCAGAGCATTTGATTCATGGCCTGCACAATTTTCTGCCCATTAAATCATGCTGTCCATGAATCGAACACTCTTGTGTCCATGCCTGAATCATGATATGTGCTCCCCATTGTGAGCTGCACAGCCTTTTATGATAAATCAGAAACGTTACCCCACGCAGTACTTTGCAGCTGTCAGGGTAAATGAGTTTCAAACATGAGGAGGACATGGAAGCAGATGATCAAAACGTTTAACAGCTTTAGGAAGCATGCCAATATTGCATTATTAAGCAAAAGGGCAAATTATTGCATGCTGCAATGAGTTTCCTCTCACCCAGTTGCACCTTGACTGGTGCTAACCTCTCGCACAACAGCTCTTCCCAAGCCCTGCTTGGGAAGGCCCATACTGTCTTCAATAGCAATGGTTATCACATGATTATTTGAAAAGAAGAGCCCTGATTATATATGTTTGTTTTTTCACACACTGACAGAGATGCATGTCAATATTTGACTGTCCTTCTATGTGTTTGGTTGCACCTCAAAACTACCTGTCTTCTTGCAGCACTGTGTCAATATTATTTTATTTGGCACAGTGTATAGTAAAGTATCACAGAATCCAGGGTAGTTTGGTTACAGTTGGGGGCCAAAATTACAGGTGCATTTGACCTTTGTGTTGTGCAAATGTGGAGAAGACTGCTAAAGATTTGAGTGAAAAGGACACCTGGATAAATGTTGGGGCTGCTGTATGACTACCGTGAATAAAATATTGAAAGATAACTCAGCAGGACTGTAATGCATCATTATCATTTTGCTCTGCTCATCCTTGATTCCTTCTTCTGCTTGCTCCATGATCCTTGGCCTCTTTTGATGGTGAAATTGTTAAACCTGTAAATAACCATTAAAATCACTATGGGATACAAATAGTAAGACTCAAGCTAAATTCAAACTGATAAATAATTACATTCTTTATTTCAAGTCAAAGTCAGATTCAAGTAGAATATAAACCTCTTATTGCTGAAGACTTGAAATGTGAGGCACTTGCTTCTTTTGGATGTCATGGCCAGAATTCTCTGACCTCGCCCACGGCTGGGATTATTCCGTCTCGCTGCAGTGAATGGAGATTTGGCAGCAATAGTGGGGCATTCTATGGTTCTACAAGACTGAAGAATTCTGGCCCATATCACCCAAAACGTTACCTGCCATTGTCAGATTTCTGAACCAGATTTTCTCCTGTGTCATGTACACTTGGTGAGGTTCAAGAATGAGTTGGAATGGATGGAGTTTTACATGGCGAAGTTCTAAACTTCCCGCTAAGGTTAGTGAAATCCACAGGTGACTGTAATGGAGGGAGAGAGATATTAATCTGACAAAGTGAGTGGGTTTGCGAGTGGGTGGCATCCCGCCACACCTCATCATTTCTTTCGTGAAGAAGTTTCATGAAACTTTTAAAAGATGAATAAATTCAGCTGATCTATGGAGGGTAATTTAGCTCATGATTTGTAATAGCATATAATCTGTGCTCACAAACTCTGCCCAGGTGACTAACTGCAGTATAGAACATTCTTCATCAATCATTAAGATGGAAATACTGTGGAAATATTTAAAACCTGAATTAGCAGTAATGTCACTCCTATAATTTTTACTGATTTTATTTCAATCCCATTCCATTTCAGTTTGTCGCAATGAAGAAGAAACACTTTGTTTTGCACCTTTCATGATCCCAAGATATGTCAAAGTGCTTTACTGCCAGTAAAGCATAGTCACTGTTGTAATGCAGGAAACAATGCAACTAATTTGTACTCAGCAGGCTTCTGGAAATAGCAATGCGATTATGACCAGGTAATCTGTTTTGAGATATTGATTGAAGGATAAATATTGGCCAGGACACCCTGCTCTTTGAAAAGTACCATGGAACATTTTAGATCCTCTTGAGAGAGCAGATGGGGCCTTGTTTAACATCCTCTCTGAAAAATGGCACCTCTGATAGAGCAGTAGTCCTTCAATACTGCACTGGAGTACAGGAGTACTACACTCTTGATTTCAGTGCTGAAGTTCTGGAGCAGGGCATGAACCCACAATTCTCTGATTTAGAGCCAAGAGTGCTTCCAAGACAAGGGGTGGGATTTTCCGGCCATGCTCCCCCAAGACTGGAAAATCCCGCCCAAGGTCAACGGACCTTTGCACGGTCCTGTCCTGCCCACAAGGATTCCTGTGGCGGGTGGGACGAGAAAATTCTGCTCTGGGCCACAGCTTAATTGCAACAATTTCAATGCAATATTTTGATCATTAATTTTTCCCATTACTTCATCTGAAATGTGTGAAGATCTCCACTCTTCTTCAGATCGTGCAATGAGATCTTTTAACTTTAGTTGAATAGACCAGATGTGGTCTCAGTTGAATGTCTCCTTCAAAAGATGGCACCTCTGACAATGCAACCAGTGTTGAAGTGTTATCCTATATCATGTGTTCAAGCTCTGTAGTGGTGCTTGAAGCCGTAACCATCTGAAGTGTGCAACCACAAAGTCAGGTTAATAGTTGAAAGGGTAGATATGCACTAAGGACACACATGCTGTTCATCAAGAGCTCACACCTGTACAAGCAACCTTATAGGGCGGCACAGTGGCACAATGGTTAGCACTGCTGCCTCGCAGTGCCAGGAACCCGGGATCGATTCCTGGCTTGGGTCACTATTTGTGCAGAGTCTGCATGTTCTTCCTGTGTTTGCATGAGTTTCCTCCGGGTGCTCCAGTTTCCTCCCACAGTCCGAAAGATGAGCTGGTTAGGTGCATTGGCCATGCAAAATTCTCCCTCAGTGTACCCAAACAGGCGCCGGAGTGTGGCAACTAGGGGATTTTCATAGCAACTTCATTGCAGTGTTAATGTAAACCGACTTGTGACTAACAAATAAACTTTTAAACATTCCAAATGGAAACAAAAACAGAAAAAAAGACAGCATCTGTGGAGAGCTAACAAAGGGTCATCCAAGCTTGAAATGTTGGCTCTATTCTCTCTCCACAGATGCTGTCAGACCTGCCAAGATTTTCCAGCATCTTCTGTTTTTGTTTCAGATTCCAGTAACCGCAGTGTTTTGTTTTTATCCCAAATGAAATCCATTCAACAAGCAAGAAGCACAAGATGTAACTAAGAGGATCATATGATATGACAGCATTGTCAATGAATACTAAGTGATGATGCTGAACGTAATTGCTCGTGAATAATCTGAGGTTGAGGGTCTGATGATGTTATTTTGCTCCTAATGTAGCCTGTCTTTTTAAGGCCACTGTTTCGGTTGCATAAGAAATGCCAATAGAGCATGGGATTCATTTTTGGAGGAATAGACTTAAAAAGTAGAGAGGATATGTTAAAGTTGTCTCAAACCACTTGGAGTATTGTGTAGAGTCCAGACCACTGCATTACATAAAAGGTAAAGAAGCATTGAAACACATGCAAAAACCATTTACAAGGATATTACCAGAACTGGGAGCAGTCTGGGAAGTCTCAACATACTCTTTTCTCAAGTAAGAAAAGACAAGTCTTCAAATTATGAAGGGATCTGGTAAGATATACATAGAAAAGATGTTTCCATTTGTGGGATATTCAGAACTACGAGGTCATAAATATAAGATGCTGATAAATCCAAATACCAGAGTAGTTAGAATGAGGAACTTGACGAATGAGGAATGTGGATTAAGCGAGACATATAACACAGATGTCAATTAAGGGGAAGCTGAATAAGTATAAGAGGGAGAAAGGAGGATATGCTGTTAGTTTTATATGAAGTAGGATATAGGGCGGCACGGTAGCACAGTGGTTAGCACTGCTGCTTCACAGCTCCAGGGACCTGGGTTCGATTCCTGGTTTGGGTCACTGTCTGTGTGGAGTTTGCACGTTCTTCTCGTGTCTGCGTGGATTTCCTCCAGGTGCTCCGGTTTCCTCCCACAGTCCAAAGATGTGCGACCAAAAAGAGGTCACGAGATGTTCTTGGCAGGCAGGATTAAGGAGAGTCCTAAGGCATTCTATTCATACGTTAGGAACAAAAGAGTTGTCAGGGAGAAAATCGGACCTCTCAGGGACAAAGGAGGGGAATTATGCTTAGAACCCAAGGGAATAGGGGAGATCCTAAATGAATACTTTGCATCGGTATTCACGAAGGAGAGGGGCGTGTTAACCGGGAGTGTCTCGGAGGGAGGTGTTGACCCGTTAGAGAAAATCTCCATTACAAGAGAGGAAGTGTTAGGTTTTTTAGGGAACATTAAAACTGACAAAGCCCCAGGGCCTGATGGCATCTATCCTCGACTGCTCAGGGAGACGAGAGGTGAAATTGCTGGGCCTCTGACGGAAATCTTTGTCGCTTCTTTGGACATGGGTGAGGTCCCTGAGGATTGGAGGATAGCGAATGTGGTCCCGTTGTTTAAGAAGGGTAGCAGGGATAACCCAGGAAATTATAGGCCGGTGAGCTTGACGTCCGTGGTGGGGAAGTTGTTGGAGAGGATTCTTAGAGACAGGATGTATGTGCATTTAGAACGAAACAATCTCATTAGTGACAGACAGCATGGTTTTGTAAGAGGGAGGTCGTGCCTTACAAATTTGGTGGAGTTTTTTGAGGAAGTGACAAAAACGGTTGATGAAGGAAGGGCCGTGGATGTCGTCTATATGGATTTCAGTAAGGCATTTGACAAAGTCCCACATGGCAGGTTGGTTAAGAAGGTTAAGGCTCATGGGATACAAGGAGAAGTGGCTAGATGGGTGGAGAACTGGCTTGGCCATAGGAGACAGAGGGTAGTGGTCGAAGGGTCTTTTTCCGGCTGGAGGTCTGTGACCAGTGGTGTTCCGCAGGGCTCTGTACTGGGACCTCTGCTATTTGTGATATATATAAATGATTTGGAAGAAGGTGTAACTGGTGTAATCAGCAAGTTTGCGGATGACACGAAGATGGCTGGAATTGCGGATAGCGAAGAGCATTGTCGGGCAATACAGCAGGATATAGATAGGCTGGAAAATTGGGCAGAGAGGTGGCAGATGGAGTTTAATCCGGATAAATGCGAAGTGATGCATTTTGGAAGAAATAATGTAGGGAGGAGTTATACAATAAATGGCAGAGTCATCAGGAGTATAGAAACACAGAGGGACCTAGGTGTGCAAGTCCACAAATCCTTGAAGGTGGCAACACAGGTGGAGAAGGTGGTGAAGAAGGCATATGGTATGCTTGCCTTTATAGGACGGGGTATAGAGTATAAAAGCTGGAGTCTGATGATGCAGCTGTATAGAACGCTGGTTAGGCCACATTTGGAGTACTGCGTCCAGTTCTGGTCGCCGCACTACCAGAAGGACGTGGAGGCATTGGAGAGAGTGCAGAGAAGGTTCACCAGGATGTTGCCTGGTATGGAGGGTCTTAGCTATGAGGAGAGATTGGGTAGACTGGGGTTGTTCTCCTTGGAAAGACGGAGAATGAGGGGAGATCTAATAGAGATGTACAAGATTATGAAGGGGATAGATAGGGTGAACAGTGGGAAGCTTTTTCCCAGGTTGGAGGTGACGATCACGAGGGGTCACGGGCTCAAGGTGAGAGGGGCGAAGTATAACTCAGATATCAGAGGGATGTTTTTTACACAGAGGGTGGTGGGGGCCTGGAATGCGCTGCCAAGTAGGGTGGTGGAGGCAGGCACGCTGACATCGTTTAAGACTTACCTGGATAGTCACATGAGCAGCCTGGGAATGGAGGGATACAAACGATTGGTCTAGTTGGACCAAGGAGCGGCACAGGCTTGGAGGGCCGAAGGGCCTGTTTCCTGTGCTGTACTGTTCTTTGTTCTTTGTTAGGTTGATTGGCCATGCTAAAATTGCCCTTAGTGTCCCGAGATGCGTAGGTTAGAGGGATTAGTGGGTAAATATGTAGGGATATGGGGGGTAGGGCCTGGGTGGGATTGTGGTCGGTGCAGACTCGATGGGCCGAATGGCCTCTTTCTGTGCTGTAGGGTTTCTATGATTTCTATGAGGATAGAAAGAGGCTTGTGTGGAGCATAAATGCCAACATCGACCAGTTAAGTTGAATGGCCTGTTTCTGTGCGATAATTTCTATGTACTACCTGTGAGAAAGTGCTTAAGTAGTTTTGAGGTCAATTAAAGGTGAATTACTGTTGGTATTTCTCTGGATCGACAACAGTTTGGCTCTTGGGAAGAAGCCAGGCAACCTAATGGTCAGATAAGCTGGTTTGAATAATTACCATTCTTTCTCTGTTTGTACACAATTGTTTACAGATTGTACAGCTGTGGGTTGTATTTTATTAAAAAATGTCATTACAGGAGTGTTATATAGAATGTGGGGATGACCAGAGATAATGAAGGCTCTTACAGATTTAAATATGGATTGATTATATGAAAATTTGGTTGGGAACAAAATGATGTAATAGTCAGTCAGCTATGAATGTGCCCCTAGGGAAGTAACTTGACTTTCTATTCTGTGCTTCCAGCTAAAGGCTTCCTCCCAGAAGCACAACTTGTAAAATCTGCCCCAATATTGATGAAATCAACAATTCAACAAGTAACAAAGTCATAAACGGACAAAAAAGAAAAGTAGAGAGGAAAATAAGCTGGTGAGCTATTCCTGCGACTTCATTCCACCTGATGCCACATCTCGGATTTTCTGCCATTATAACATTGTAGGTACACCAAAATATGGATGTTATAATCTATATTGATAATAGGGGTTATGGGGGGAGATGGTGATCTAGTGGTGATGTAATACAGAGGTCCAGGCTAACACTCTGGGGTCATGGGTTCAAATCCCACCAAGGCAGCTGAAAAAAAGTCTGGAATTGAAAGCTAGTTTCAATAATGGTGACTATGCAGTCATCATCAATAATTGTAAAATTTAATGGCTGAGCAAGCTCTTCAGTTCAAGGGCAATTCAGGATAGGCAGGGAAAGGCACTAATGAAAACTGGAACTTTTTCAAGGAACAAATACTGGGTGTCCTTGATAGGTATGTCCCTGTCAGGCAGGGAGGAAATGGCCGAGTGAGGGAACCATGGTTCACGAAAGAGGTGGAATGTCTTGTGAAAGGCGTGTTTGACGAATCTACTGGACTTTTATGAAGATGTCACTAGTGCGGTTGACAGAGGGGAACCGGTGGATGTGGTGTTTTTAGATTTCCAGAAGGCGTTCGATAAGGTGCCTCACAAAAGGTTGCTGCAGAAGATTGGGGTACACGGAGTTAGGGGTAAGGTGTTAGCGTGGATTGTGGATTGGCTATCTAACAGGAAGCAGAGAGTTGGGATAAATGGGTGCTTTTCTGGTTGGCAGTTGGTGACCAGTGGCGTGCCGCAGGGATCGATGGTGGGGCCTCAATTGTTTACCATTTACATAGATGATCTGGAGGAGGGGACTGAATGTAGGGTATTCAAGTTTGCTGATGACACGAAGGTGAGTGGGAAAGCGAATTGCGTGGAGGACGCGGAAAGTCTGCAGAGAGATTTGGATAGGCTGAGCGAGTGGGCGAGGATCTGGCAGATGGAATATAACGTTAGCAAATGTGAGGTTATCCACTTTGGAAGAAATAATAGTAAATAATAGTAAATTCTGAAGACTGTGGAGGAACAGAGAGATCTTGGGGTCCATATCCACAGATCTCTAAAGGTTGCCACTCAAGTGGATAGAGCTGTGAAGAAGGCCTATAGTGTGTTAGCTTTTATTAACAGGGGGTTGGAGTTTAAGAGCCGTGGGGTTATGCTGCAACTGTACATAGAACATAGAACATAGAACAGTACAGCACAGAACAGGCCCTTCGGCCCAAGATGTTGTGCCGAGCTTTATCTGAAACCAAGATCAAGCTATCCCACTCCCTATCATCCTGGTGTGCCCCATGTGCCTATCCAATAACCGCTTAAATGTTCCGAAAGTGTCTGACTCCACTATCACTGCAGGCAGTCCATTCCACACCCCAACCACTCTCTGCGTAAAGAACCTACCTCTGATATCCTTCCTGTATATCCCACCACGAACCCTATCGTTATGCCCCCTTGTAATAGCTCCATCCACCCGAGGAAATAGTCTTTGAACGTTCACTCTATCTATCCCCTTCATCATTTTATAAACCTCTATTAAGTCTCCCCTCAGCCTCCTCCGCTCCAGAGAGAACAGCCTTAGCTCCCGCAACCTTTCCTCATAAGACCTACCCTCCAAACCAGGCAGCATCCTGGTAAATCTCCTCTGCACTCTTTCCAGCGCTTCCACATCCTTCCTATAGTGAGGTGACCAGAACTGCACACAATACTCCAAATGTGGTCTCACCAAGGTCCTGTACAGTTGCAGCATAACCCCACGGCTCTTAAACTCCAACCCCCTGTTAATAAAAGCTAACACACTATAGGCCTTCTTCACAGCTCTATCCACTTGAGTGGCAACTTTTAGAGATCTGTGGATATAGACCCCAAGATCTCTCTGTTCCTCCACAGTCTTCAGAACCCTACCTTTGACCCTGTAATCCACATTTAAATTAGTCCTACCAAAATGAATCACCTCACATTTATCAGGGTTAAACTCCATTTGCCATTTTTCAGCCCAGCTTTGCATCCTATCTATGTCTCTTTGCAGCCTACAACAGCCCTCCACCTCATCCACTACTCCACCAATCTTGGTGTCATCAGCAAATTTACTGATCCACCCTTCAGCCCCCTCCTCTAAGTCATTAATAAAAATCACAAAGAGCAGAGGACCAAGCACTGATCCCTGTGGCACTCCGCTAGCAACCTGCCTCCAGTCCGAAAATTTTCCATCCACCACCACCCTCTGTCTTCGATCAGACAGCCAGTTACCTATCCAATCGGCCAACTTTCCCTCTATCCCACACCTCCTCACTTTCATCATAAGCCGACCATGGGGGACCTTATCAAACGCCTTACTAAAATCCATGTATATGACATCAACTGCCCTACCTTCATCAACACACTTAGTTACCTCCTCAAAAAATTCTATCAAATTTGTGAGGCACGACTTGCCCTTCACGAATCCATGCTGACTATCCCGGATTAATCCGCATCTTTCTAAATGGTCGTAAATCCCATCTCTAAGGACCTTTTCCATCAATTTACCAACCACCGAAGTAAGACTAACCGGTCTATAATTACCAGGGTCATTTCTATTCCCTTTCTTAAACAGAGGAACAACATTCGCCATTCTCCAGTCCTCTGGCACCATCCCCGTGGACAGTGAGGACCCAAAGATCAAAGCCAAAGGCTCTGCAATCTCATCCTTTGCCTCCCAAAGAATCCTAGGATACATTTCATCAGGCCCAGGGGACTTATCGACCTTCAGTTTATTCAAAACTGCCAGGACCTCCTCCCTCCAAACATCTATTTCCTCCAGCCTATTAGCCTGTAACACCTTCTCTTCCTCAAAAACATGGCCCCTCTCCTTGGTGAACACTGAAGAAAAGTATTCATTCATCATCTCGCCTATCTCTACTGACTCCATACACAAGTTCCCACTACTGTCCTTGACCGGCCCTAACCTCACCCTGGTCATTCTTTTATTCCTCACATAAGAGTAAAAAGCCTTGGGGTTTTCCTTGATCCGACCCGCCGAGGACTTCTCGTGTCCCCTCCTAGCTCTCCTAAGCCCCTTTTTCAGCTCATTCCCTGCTAACTTGTAACCCTCAATCGAGCCATCTGAACCTTGTTTCCTCATCCCTACATAAGCTTCCCTCTTCCTTTTCACAAGACATTCCACCTCTTTCGTGAACCATGGTTCCCTCACTCGGCCATTTCCTCCCTGCCTGACAGGGACATACCTATCAAGGACATCCAGTATTTGTTCCTTGAAAAAGTTCCACTTTTCATTAGTTCCTTTCCCTGACAATTTCTGTTCCCAACTTATGCCCCCTAATTCTTGCCTAATCGCATCATAATTACCTCTCCCCCAATTGTAAACCTTGCCCTGCCGTACAGCCCTATCCCTCTCCATTGCAATAACAAAGGACACCGAATTGTGGTCACTATCTCCAAAGTGCTCTCCCACAACCAAATCTAACATTTGGCCCGGTTCATTTCCCAGTACCAAATCCAATGTGGCCTCACCTCTTGTCGGCCTATCCACATATTGTGTCAGGAAACCCTCCTGCACACACTGCACAAAAACTGCCCCATCCGAACGATTTGACCTACAAAGGTTCCAATCAATATTTGGAAAGTTAAAGTCCCCCATGACAACTACCCTGTGACCCCTACACATATCCATAATCTGCTTAGCAATTTCTTCCTCCACATCTCTATTACTATTTGGAGGCCTATAGTAAACTCCTAACAACGTGACCGCTCCTTTCCTATTTCTAACTTCAGCCCATATTACCTCAGTGTGCAGATCCCCCTTGAAGTACCTTTCCGCAGCCGTTAAACTATCCTTGATTAACAATGCCACTCCTCCACCTCTTTTACCAACTTCCCTACACTTAGTGAAACATCTATACCCCGGAACGTCTAACAACCATTCCTGTCCTTGTTCTACCCACGTCTCCGTAATGGCCACAACATCGTAGTCCCAAGTACCAATTCATGCCCCAAGTTCATCTACCTTGTTCCGGATGCTCCTTGCATTGAAGTAGACACAATTCAACCCACCTTCCTGTCTACCGGTACCCACCCTGTACAGGACCTTGGTGAGACCACATTTGGAATATTGTGTGCAGTTCTGGTCACCTCACTATAAGAAGGATGTGGAAGCGCTGGAAAGAGTGCAGAGGAGATTTACCAGGATGCTGCCTGGTTTGGAGGGTAGGTCTTATGAGGAAAGGTTGAGGGAGCTAGGGCTGTTCTCTCTGGAGCGGAGGAGGCTGAGGGGAGACTTAATAGAGGTTTATAAAATGATGAAGCGGATAGATAAAGTGAACGTTCAAAGACTATTTCCTCGGGTGGATGGAGCTATTACAAGGGGGCATAACTATAGGGTTCATGGTGGGAGATATAGGAAGGATATCAGAGGTAGGTTCTTTACACAGAGAGTGGTTGGGGTGTGGAATGGACTGCCTGCAGTGATAGTGGAGTCAGACACTTTAGGAACATTTAAGCGGTTATTGGATAGGCACATGGAGCACACCAGGATGATAGGGAGTGGGATAACTTGATCTTGGTTTCAGATAAAGCTCGGCACAACATCGTGGGCCGAAGGGCCTGTTCTGTGCTGTACTGTTCTATGTTCTATAGGTAACAAATGCTAGCCTCACCAACAATGCCCACATCCCAATAATATTATGTACCAATTATATGCCATAACGTGTACTTCCTGCCTTTTGAACCTTAGCATGGGTTTGCTGCAAAAATGTGATGATGGTCTCCTGGTGTCCACCATTCGAGACAGCAATGATTGATTACAGGGTGCTAGACAAGGCAAGAAACATAAGCTCTGAAGACCTTTTGTAGACCAGGTGGTCATGTGGATGTTGGGATGATGTGAGTGCCATAAGGGATCATGGTTCGGGAGCTCGAGAGTTCTCCTGGAGTGGGGGCAGAGACACACATGTAAGAGTTGCCTGCTTACTGTTAATAAACATCTACTGTTGTTCGTCCCTGGTTGCCAGTTGTTGGAACTGAATAATTCTACATGGTGTCAGGGATCGGCAGACAAATCATAGAAGGCACAAATGTCCACTCCCCTAAATTTAGTGGGTCTGAAGGTGGTTGAGAAATACAAGTCCTTTGCTTTTCAAACAGAGGAAGAGAAGGAGCATCTTTAAATATTGCTGAAAAGCTTTGAGCACATATGCATGCCAGTAAAGCACCTCATACTGGATAGAAATGCATTCAATACAACCAACCAAACATTTGACGAATCTATTCAGTCATATGCTGCAACTTTAAAAATTCTAGCAAAGAAATGTGAGTTTGGCACACTCACCGATGAGTTGGTGAGAGATCGCATTGTGTGTGGTATAATAGTGATATTGTCCACAAGTAGCTTCTTCACAAGAAAGGTTTAACCTTGGAAGGTGCCATCAGCAGCGTCGACATCATGGTACGGTGGCATAGTGGTTAGCACTGCTGCCTCACAGTGCCAGGGACCCGGGATCCATTCTAGCGTTGGGTCACTCTCTGTGTGGAGTTTGCACGTTCTCTGCGTGTCTGCATGGGCTTCTCTGGGAGCTCCGGTTTCCTCCCACAGTCCAAAGAAGTGCAGGTTAGGTGGATTGGTCAAGCTAAATTGCCCCTTATTATTCAGTGATGTGTTGGTTAGATGGATTAGCCATAGTATTTTTTTTATTCATTCGGGGGACATGAACATCGCTGGCTGGCCAGCATTTATTGCCCATTCCTAGTTGCTAGAGGGCAGTTGAGAATCAACTACATTGCTGTGGCTCTGGAATTATCTGTAGGCCAGACCAGATAAGGATGGCAGATTTCCTTCCCTAAAGGACATTAGTGAACCAGATGGGTTTTCCCGACAATCAACAATGGTTTCATGGTCATCAGTAGATTCTTAATTCCATATATCTTTTATTGAATTCAAATTCCACCATCTGCTGTGGTGGGATTCGAACCCGGCTCCCCAGAACATTAGCTGAGTTTCTGAAGTAACAGTCTAGCAATAATACCAGTAGGCCATCACCTCCCTATACATAGTTAATGTGTGGGGTTAAGGGAAGGGGTGGGGGGGGGGGGGGAGGCGGGGAAGGGACTGGGTCAGGTACTCTGAGAGAATCGGTGCAGACTTGATGGACTGGATGGCCTTCTTCTGTGCTGTAGGGATTCTATGATCTGTGATCTATAATTGCAGGGAAGGGTGAGATTTTCACGATATTGAACAGTGCCTGCAGCAAAGTAAAATTCAAAGTAAAGATCAACACAGGAGCAATGTAATGTCCTGCCCAGGCAGTTGCTGCAGGAAATCGACCCATATGCTGCACAGGATCCTAACACTCAAGTGGGCCTCATGGCTTATGGCAGACAAACTATCTGCATGGAGGATGTGACCACACTCCAGGGCATGCAGGGCAGTTTTCAGTTTTATGTCGTTGATCAAAATGTGAAGCCACTGTTGGGTCTTCAGGACAGCGTCATGCTGGGGCGAATCCATCTTGGTCCAGGTGTACTCACTTTGCAGCATCAGGCCCCAGAAGTGATGGAATATAAAGACCTATTTAACTGCGACACCATTGGGAAGATACTTGTAATACATCATATGAGGTTAGCTGATTCAAATCCACCCATGGTCTGTGCTCTGAGTAGGGTCCCCCGAATGATGAAGCCGAAAGGATTCAATGAGTTGGACTGAAAGACAACACAGGATGTCAGTGTCCCCATAGATGAGGCCACAGAATGGCTATAGTAAAGAAAGATGGCATGGTCAGAATCTGTATTGACCCAGTCAATACAATTATTGGATCCCAATACTTCTACAACTTTCAGTCAGCTTACCAGCCATATTAGTTGTAGATAAATTACTGCCTTAACTTCCTTCCCATCAACCTGAGATGAAAAGCATGTCTAAAGAAGCTAAACAAGCTAAAGAAGTAGACTCTGTCTACACTTCCCACTCCCTCGGCAAAGCAGCCAGCATAATTAAGGATCCCACTCACCCCGGACATTCTTTCTTCCACCGTCTTCATAGAAAACATAGAAACATAGAAAACTACAGCACAAAACAGGCCCTTCGGCCTCACAAGTTGTGCCGAACATATCCCTACCTTTTAGGCCTACCTATAACCCTCCATCCTATTAAGTTACGTGCCGAACATATCCCTACCTTTTGGGCCTACCTATAACCCTCCATCCTATTAAGTCCCATGTACTCATCCAGGAGTCTCTTAAAAGACCCTATTGAGTTTGCCTCCACCACCACTGACGGCAGCCGATTCCACTCGCCCACCACCCTCTGTGTGAAAAACTTCCCCCTAACATTTCCCCTGTACCTACACCCCAGCACCTTAAACCTGTGTCCTCACGTAGCAGCCATTTCCACCCTGGGAAAAAGCCTCTGAGAGTCCACCCGATCTATGCCTCTCAACATCTTATATACCTCTATTAAGTCTCCTCTCATCCTACGTCTCTCCAAGGAGAAAAGACCGAGCTCCCTCAGCCTATCCTCATAAGGCATGCCACTCAATCCAGGCAACATCCTTGTAAATCGCCTCTGCACCCTCTCAATCTTTTCCACGTCCTTCCTGTAATAAGGCGACCAGAACTGAGCACAGTACTCCAAGTGGGGTCTGACGAGGGTCTTATATAGCTGCATCATTATCCCCGGACTCCTAAACTCAATCCCTCGATTGATAAAGGCCAGCACACCATATGCCTTCTTAACCACCTCCTCCACCTGCGGGGCTGATTTTAGAGTCCTATGGACCCAGACCCCATTGGGAAAAAGATACAAAAGTCTGAGGTCACGTATCAACTGACTCAAGAAGAGCTTCTTCCCTGCTGCCATCAGACTTTTGAATGGACCTACCTTGCATTAAGTTGATCTTTCTCTACACCCTAGCTATGACTGTAATACTACATTCTGCATTCTCTTGTTACCTTCTCTATGAACGATATGCTTTGTCTGTATAGCGTGAAAGAAACAATACTTTTCATTATATACTCATACATGTGACAATAATAAATCAAATCAAAATCAAATCAAATCAAAAATATGATAATTGCCCTGCACTTGGGGAACAGGATGGGTTCAGGGACAGAGAAATGGCACAGGCCGATTTACACTTTGCTGAGCAACCACTGCCACTGAGGCAAAAAGGAAATGGGTCTCAAGATTATGCACTCACTGAAATAATTCAAAGTTTAAACTATTCAAATGTTAATTTGATTTTGAGAATAAATCAAGCCACACAATGGAAGTTGAAATGCAAGAATGCAAATCAGACAGTCTAACAGCTGGGAATTACCCATCTGACCTTCATTAATGAGAATAATTTGTTTTCTGCTGGTAATAACTGAAGAGAAAATATTTCCAAAAAGTAAATCATGTTTTATAAAATTTGAGTTTCATATTTTAGTGCAATAATTCATCAAAGAATGAGGGAATATAACATTCAAAAAGCAAGTGAACACAAGTTGGCTAAATTGTTTTTATTCATCCATGTGCTGGCGACGCCAGCATTTATTGCCTATCCCTAATTGTCCTTGAGAAGGTGGTGGAGAGCTGCCTTCGTGAACCGCAACAGTCCATGTGGAGTACATGCACCCCCAGTGCTGTTAAGGAGGGAATTCCAGGAATTTGCCCCAGCAACAGTGAAGGAGAGGCAATATATTTCCAAATCAGGATGCAGAATGACTTGAAGGGGGAATTTCCAGGTGGTGGTGTTCCCACATGTCTGACGCCCTTGTCCCTCTAGCTGATAGTGCTCATGGGTTTAGAAGGTGCTGTCTAAGGAACCTTGGACAGTTCCTATAGTATCTTGTATATGGTACACACTTCTGCCATTGTGTGTCAGTGGTGGAGGAAGTGAATGTTTATGGTGAGGTGCCAATCAAGTAGCTGCTTTGACCTGAATGATGTCAGGTTTCTTGAGTGTTGTTGGAGCTGCATCCATCCAGGCAAATGGGGAAATCACACTCCTAACTTGTGCCTGGTGGACAGTTCTTTGGGAATAATGAGGTGAGGTATTCACCGCAGGACTCCTAGCCTCTGACCTGCTCTTGAAGCCACAGTATTTATATGGCTAGTCAAGTTCAGTTTCTGGTCACTGATATTCCCCCAAGATATTGATAATAGGGGATTCAGTGATGGTAATGCCATTGAATGTCAAGGGACTAAAATTAAATTTTCTCTTGTTGGAGATAGCCGTTGCCTGGCACTTGTGTGGCACAAATGTTACTTGCCATTTCACAGCCCAAGCCTGGATATTGTCCAGATCTTGTTGCATTTGAACATGAACTGCTTCAATGTCTGAGGAGTTATGAATTGTGCTGAACATTGTGCAATCATCAGCGAACATCCCCACTTCCGACCTTATGATGGAGGGAACGTCATTGATGAAGCAGTTGAAGATGGTAGGGCCTAGGACATTACCCTGAGGAACTCCTGTAGTGACATCCTGAAACTGAGAAGATTTTCCAACTAAATGCATAATATTCCAAAAGTCATAGAGATGTCGAGACTTGTGGGATGGGATTTTACGGCTGCGCTCAGCCTAAAACTGTAAAATCCCGCCCGAGGTCAATGGACCTTTCCATGTTCCACCCCTCGCCCGCTCCAATTCCTGTGGCGGGTGGGGCAATAAAATTCTGGCCTTGGCCTCAAATTGTTGCAACAGTGAAGAGGGCCAAAAGTAAATGGCTTTAAGACTGGGGAGCAAAGGCAAGGCTGGGCAATGATAGAATGAGCAAATTTTTTCACCATATCCATGTGAGCAATGCTCAGTTTCCACGTGCAAAAGAAGGTAAAAGAGGAAGAGGTCTGTGTAGCTATGTCTCTGCTCCCAACCCCCAAACTTTACTTTCTCCTGGCATTTCTTGGAAATCCACCAACTGGAGGAAAGGGTTGTACCTTTCTCTGGAGTGAGTGCAATCTAAAGTTAAAGTTTATTTATTTATTAGCCACAAGTAAGGTTTACATTAACACTGCAATGAAGTTACTGTGGAAATCCCCTAGTTGCCACAGTCTGGTGCCTGTTCAGGTCAATGCACCTAACCAGCACATCTTTCAGACTGTGGGAGGAAACCGCAGCACCCGGAGGAAACCCATGCAGACGCGGGGAGAACGTGTAGACAGTAACCCAAGCCAGGAATCGAACCCGGGTCCCTGGCGCTGTGAGGCAGCAGTGCTAACCACTGTGCTAAAGACCACTAAAGAATGTTACAGAATCAACAGGACCCCATGAGGGATTTCAAACTTATTTATCCAGTTTACCTGGATTTCCCTGGAGTGGTTGCACTCCTATCTATTTTAACACAGTCAGCAAATCTCTAGTAATGACTTTCCTTTCCATCTCCACACTGTCACTGTCAGGAACCCATTGGAATAAACTCAGACCCCACCATCCATTTGCCCATTTATATTCTGCTCATCATTCTGGTGACTTCAAGCATGGGATTTTGCTTTATAATGTACACTGATGACACCCAATTCTATGCCAATTTGAAAATCACATCAGCATTGAGAGGCTGGCGACTTGTTATCAAGTTTTTGGATTAATTACAAGTTACTTAAGTTGAATATTAGGAAGATTGAAGCTATTGATTTTAGTGTTCACCATAATAAACTCTGACACTGATTCCATCCCTGTCCCCTGGTTCAAGTGCAGGAAGATCATGTGGATGCTTGAGATTGGGTTTGCTGTTGACATTCTTATCCATGCTTGTGTTACGTCCAGACTTGATTATTCTGATGTTCTCTTTGCTGGCCATTAATCTAAGTTTCATAAACTGCAACTTATCCAAAACACAATTGTTTTATCCAGTCTCGCATCAACCCATAATAATAATCCATATCGTTATGGATGACATTTTCCACATTTCCTTCAGTGCTTCCTAACATTTTGTGCACGGTTCACTACAGTTCTGTCTAAGCCAAATATCCATTAACTCCAGGTTGTTGCATCTGTTAATACTTTAATGGGACAGTAACACAGTTGGTCCAGTTCTCCGATCTGAGCTCCTCACTAGAAAGACTTGGTTTTGGCTATGGAGCTTGAGAAAATACTCATGTAATTGTTCATTCAGAAGAATGTATTTATATAGTGTCGTAAAATAGGTTTATGGAGCTATTTTAACAATCGGTAAACCTAATAGTTGAAGTAGTCACTGATGCTTGTGTGCAATGTTACTATTAATTGGATCTGTTCCTAATAACGAGTCCCTGTGATATTTTCACTATATAGCTGATAATCAATTACTGCAGTATTTTATTTACATTAGCAGTTATAGACTTGCACTAATACTGTGAAATATACTCTTCCTATCTAGATTTTCTTGTTCCACTTTCTGATAACTGGCAGCTGACACTCCAAATGTTAACTCTCAATGTACAGTTAATCAACATATAGAATGAAAATTGATCACAATGTCTGAAGAACAGTGCTAGCTTTTCTGGCCAACTTCAACTATGGCTTTATTTTGATTATAACTTCATGGGTATTTGGACTGCTTTGAGGTTTCTGTCACCTCAGAGATGATACTTGTTCCTGTGGGTGAACTGCAAACTGCATCGTTAGTAGGAGCCCTTTGAAAATCTACTGACATGAAATTGACTTGGAAAATCCAAAACAACTTACAAAGGAACTACAAAAGGTCGTGAATGTAGCCCAATCCATCACGCAAACCAGCCTCCCATCCATTGACTCTGTCTACACTTCCCGCTGCCTTGGCAAAGCAGCCAGCATAATTAAGGACCCCACACACCTCAGGCATTCTCTCTTCCACCTTCTTCCCTCGGTAAAAAGATACAAAAGTCTGAGGTCATGTACCAACTGACTCAAGAACAGCTTCTTTCCTGCTGCTGTCAGACTTTTGAATGGACTTACCTTGCATTAAGTTGATCTTTCTCTGCACCCTAGCTATAACTGTAACACTACATTTTGCACTCCCTTGTTTCCTTCTCTCGGAATGTCATGTTTTGTCTGTATAGCGCGTAAGAAACAACACTTTTCACTGTATGTTAATACATGTGACAATAATAAATCAAATCAAAGTGAGTTACTGAAATTGAACTGATAGATTCCATTTTTAAGGAGTTCACGTCATGCACGATTGTTTGACAACATCTAGGGCTAAAAACTCAATAGCATCTGAAAATGGGCATTTCACTTGCAACCAAAGAAATGTAGGTAGCGTGCAAACTTTATGCTGCCTGCAAATTAAAATGAGAATGGCCTGCAGCTCAGCATGAAGCACGCTGTTGCAGGGTCACATGCTTCAAGTACATGTGAGACCAACGCCACTTAGAGCTAGCCAGCACTTCTTAAAAAGAGGTGTTCTGGCTGCAATAGGTACTGAAAGTTGCCATTGGAGAATGTCTGATCTACAGGAAGAGTGAAAATTGGTGCAACTTGGCAGCGAGAGTGATCCCAGATTTTTTGATGTGGCATTCAAAGTCCTGGTGCAGGAGGTGGAGAGGAAGAGACATGTCCTGTATCCACCAGGAGCTAGGGGGTATTCTCAACAGGCTTAGAAGGGAATGGGTGTGGAAAGCAGTGGACGAATCAGTGAATTTATCTTCAAATGCCATTTCCTTACAAGTGAATTACTAACCTCACACATTGCACAATTCAATGCACTTCCTTCACATATCTACCAACAATTCTCAATCAATCACATCACATATTTCACATTCATAGTAACACCTCAATTTCACATACTCAATGCTCCTGCAAGCTTCACACCCACATTTTTCTACATTGCTAGCTTTTCAACTCTGACAGGCACATCACCCAAGCACACTGTGGTGAACCATCGTTGGTTCCCACTGGATGGTACTGGGCCAGGGCTGGCCAGCACTATAGGAATGTATATAGGTTACTGTGGGATTGTACTAATGTTGTTGTTGGGCTAGGGTGGGATTGATACACCTGTGGTTGCTACTGTTGTGGCACATCCCAGTCGGGCTCCGCCTCTTGGGAGAGGTATAAGACCCCCTGCTCGGACGGGACCCCTTCAGTCTGGGATAGTGTGTTAAAGTTCTGATAGTTCCATTGTTAGTTAATAAAAGCCTTCTTTTACCGAAGCTTTGAGCCTCGTGTCCAATTGATGCGCATCACACACTCACTGACCCACTTGTCCCTTTCTCTCTTGCAGAACAAGGGGATACACAACATAGAGAGGAGCAACTAATTGGCAGTTGTGTTATTGGCCTCTAACACAAAGTTACAATCACACATTGATGAATGGTAACAAACAGTGGGTTCTTTATTGATGAGCAGCAGATTATATACAGGCAGCAGAAGAGCTCTGCAGCCAGCTTGCTATAGTCCAATTCAAAATGGCCAACAAAGAAAGGACACTACTATGGCCTGATGGAAATGTTGTTAACTTCAGGATAGAAGGTTTTAACTCCAGGCTGAGTATGTGGACTGCTCTATTTACTTGTGACAAATGTCTTTGTTCACATGGATTCAATTAACACACAACTAGTTTTACTGAAGAGCTACTCTTTGCACTACATCAGAATACAAAACTGAAAGTAAAACACAGCCTAAGCACACATCCTAATGACATCATCATCAAATCATGTGATCAGCTCTTAAAGCAACGTGCAGTTTTTTAAAGTATATAACACCCACCTCTCTGAACCAGTAGGGGATGGAGAGCTGGAGATCTTTGACCTGTTGGTTGTTCCAGGCTGGAAGCATATCATGCAAAGGAATTCATGGGCGGCACAGTGGCACAGTGGTTAGCACTGCTGCCTCACAGCGCCAAGGACCCGTGTTCGATTCCTGGCTTGGGTCACTGTCTGTGTGGAGTTTGCACGTTCTCCCCGTGTCTGTGTGGGTTTCCTCTGGATGCTCCGGTTTCCTCCCACAGTCTGAATGACGTGCTGGTTAGGTGGATTTACCCGAACAGGCGCCAAAGTGTGGTGACTAGGGGAATTTCACAGTAACTTCATTGCAATGTTAATGTAAGCCTTACATGTGACTAATAAATAAACTTTCAAAAACTTCATGGTAATGGTCACCATCACAGCAATTGATTGTGCTATCTTTGCTCTGTCTGAGGTTGGTTCCAAGAGGTGGCAGGGTTCTGTGATTACCTCCTTTATAAAGTTCTGATGATGTACACTGGCTTTGGTGAAGATAAGGGATGTGCTCCCTGAAGGCCATAGGTGGACAGGGTCTCCTGATGAGAGTCTTCACCCTCTTCCCCCAATTCTTCCTCTGTTAATAACTTGTCCTCTTCTTGTTGCCTCTGTTTCATCTCCATAATGCTGCAAACCAAGGGGGATTGCAACTAAAGCACAGGTGACTGGGAACAAATGGTCATCCCAGATCCTTTACACTCGCATCCAAGGCTTTCTCCATTTGAAAAACCAACCATTCAGACTTCACCAACTGTAAGCAACTCTTCAAAACACTCGGCACTTCAAAAATTCAAACGGAGCCAGGAGAGATTGATCAGTAACAAACCTGCAAGCCTTTGATGATTCCTTCAAACAGCACTGGTGGGGTTGTCTTTCCTGTTATTGAATGTTTAAAAGTGGAGCAATGTGACTCAAAACACTCAGATCAGTGTTACATGCTGACTGATGTCACAATCTGTACAGGTTCATAAGGTCTGTGCAAGGCCCCCACCAAGATGGCGTCTGATGTGCATCAGGCTGTGTGCGACAAAGACACCATTTTAGTTCCTGAATAGCAAACATAGGGCCAAAACTATGGACCCCATGGAGCCAAATTTTGTAGCTGCCGTGTTTATCAATGAAGACAAAGGATGTATTGAATGAAAAGTCGTAATTGATCTTTTCATTTTTTTCACAGTGATGGTGTTTTTCTGCATTGCTTCATGTAGTTAAAGCAATATAGTCAGATCAGGTACATCAAGCCATGAGAAATATTTTGATTTATAATGAGTGCTGTGGCGCAATGAAAGCACAATAGATATAGGTCAATTTAATAATTTCTCTTGGGACCGCTGAAGAAAGTTTGTTACCTCAAAATGAATAAAAGACTTACGGGACAATAATATCTCTTCAGCAAACAAAATGTAATTAAACAACAAATGAAGTTATTACAGTCAAAATAAGTGTTTAGATCAGGGCACTGAAACTCTGCAAAGTTTCTTCTGGATTCCCAATTAAATTATTGTGGTAGATGGAAAAACTCATCTGGATTTGCAGGGCATATTTATTTTGAAAATGCTCAAATGAAAAATCAATAGATTTAATTTCTAAATTTTAAAAAAGGAAAAAGTCTACAATTGTAATGCACAATTTTCTCCCCATTTGTAATTATTTAATAGGATGCCTTATTTCTGAAGCCACTGACATAATTGTCGAGTAGAATGTTATAATATTTGTAGCACTGAATAAATGATTTGTCATCACATTTGCTGGTAGGGATGCAAATGCACCCTCGCACTCCACGTTACCATGTTTGTTGGAAGGATGTACAGGCTTTATTAACATGCTGATCAAGGACTTAACTCTAACATTTCATTCTCTGGTATACAATAGGCCAGCTTTATTAGACAGCCACTGATTGAATGTTGGATGTGAACAATTCAGCTATTGGCAGTGAAACACTGATCACCATTGTCACAGTAACTTCACTGCAGTGTTAGTGTAAGCCTACTTGAGACACTAATAAATAAATCTACTTGACCACATGCATTAAAACAGCCTCGCATTGTTCCTTTTGCGGAATGGCTGAATGCAGAGAAAATATAGCAATTTCTTTTGTTAGTTTATAAGATTTTATTTTACGACAAGCAGCAGCAAGCAGCATTCCTGAGCTTGTGAAAGTCACTGTACCAACATAAGTTCTTCCCTTCTGTTTTACTTTATAATTGTTGCTCCCCACTGAACAACACCTTAAATAATTGATCAAATATTACACATGTATATTTTTATTCATTCTGCTTTCCAATAATGTTACGATGGTTTTGAAATCATGTTTGTTATTTTTCCTACCAACACTTACCCTTTTCTCAATATTAAATATTATGAGATTAATTTCTCTAAATATTATCCTTTTCATTTTTCACATGATTCACCATCAGCTACAACTTACAATATATCCATCTGAATTAATGTTTTGGACAGAGGTTAGAGGATTAGTCCCTGGAGCTGGAATTTAAAATGTATTCACACTGAGAGCAAATTGGGGACCTTATAATGTGGGCAAACCTGGAAGTAAGCATAGAATTTTAAATCAGCCAGCTCACTATCATCTTACTTCACAATCACATGGCAGTGTTTTACAGCCCCTCCTCCTTGTGGGATTTTACGATCCTGTTCCCACTGCAACAGGGCTGTAAAACCCCGCCATTCTGTCTGCACTAACTCTCCATATGAGCAATTCACCCATTGTCATTCTTCCACCTTCTCCCTGAAACCCTGCGTGTTCTGCCTTTGCAGATAAAAGTCCAATTCCCTTTTGAATGCTTCAATTGAACCTACCACCACCACACCCTCAGGCCGTGCATTCTAGACTTTAACCACTTGCTGTGTGAGGAAGTATTTTCTCATTTTGCTTTTTGCTTCTTTAGCCGATTACTTTAAATCTGTGCTCTCTCATTCCCTATCCTTTCACAAGTGGGAATAGTCTCTCCCTACCTACTCTGTCCAGACTCTTCATGGTTTTGAATACCTCCATCAAATTTCTGCTTAGTCTTCTCTTCTCCAATGCATACAGTCCCAACTCAGAGTTTCCCATCAATTAGCATCAGAAGAAATGACAACGACCTGCATAATATAATCTCAACCTCCAAATAATGCAAGTTGACACAGCTGGAGTTGGAAGGGAGAGGAAGTCGAGTTGAGGTGGACAAAGATTTTGCAGACACTTCCTGGTTGTGCTGTTGGGACTTGTGAGGACCTGGAAGGAAAAAAATGTTCCCTCGCAATAGCAGGAAGAAGCTTGTTGTTGATATAAAAAAAGTGTGATTGCCCATGAAGTTCACAGCTTGAGCATGGTACCATCCTTCTGAATCCAGTGGAGAAATGGCCCAAGCAGGGCTGGAAAAGTGAGAACAATGATACATTCTCCTACATTCCAATGTGAGCATTACCCTAACCCCCTCACTCTACCTTCTCCAACTTACATCGCTCCTCACATCAACTTACCTTACAGGTGCACCCACCCCTCCATATCGAGGCATGCCCTCACATCCCCTTCTGTCCATCTACCACTGATACCCGGTTTCACCTTTATGCAAGATCATGCTCACGCTCAGTGAAACCTCTCCCCCCATTCAACACATACCGATACTCTCAGTCATTGGTGACCTGTTTAACCTCCTTGCAAGAGAACAAAGAACACCAGGGAGAAGGAGAGTACTAAAGCTGGACTTCCACTGATTTCTCAGTTAAGAGCAGAGAATGAGGCAGGGGGGCTCTGTAGGCCCATGGCTTGCCTGGTTGGCAGAGTGGAGGACTTCCAGCTGCCTGTTGACAAAATCAAATATAACTCAACAACATGATGTGTGTCACACATTCATGGTTTTCATATGATTTTGATTTGATTTATCATTGCCACATTTGTTAACATACAGTGAAAAGCATTGTTTCTTGTGCGCTATGCAGATAACGCATACTGTACATAGAGAAAGAAAGGAGAGAGTGCAGAATGTAGTGTTACAGTCATAACTAGGGAGTAGAGAAATATCAACTTAATGCATGGTAGGTCCATTCAAAAGTCTGATGGCAGCAGGGAAGAAGCTGCTCTTGAGTCAGTTGTTATGTGACCTCAGACTTTTGTATCTTTTTCCCGACGGAAGAAGGTGGAAGAAAGAACGTCCGAGGTGCTTTGCCGAGGCAGCGGGAAGTGTAGACAGTGCCAATGGATGGGACGCTGGTTTGAGTGATGGACTGGGTTTCTTTCATGACCCTTTGTAGTTTCTTGCGGTCTTGGGCAGAGCAGGAGCCGTACCAAGCTGTGCTGCTTTCTACAGTGCATTTGTAAAAGTTGGTGAGAGTCGTAGTTGACATGCCAAATTTCCCTAGTCTTCTGAGAAAGTATAGGCATTGGTGGGCTTTCTGAATTATAGTGTCGGCATGGGGGAACCAGGACAGGTTGTTGATGATCTGGGCACCTAAAAACCTGAAGCTCTCGACCATTTCTATTTCACCCCCATTGATGTATTTTCTCAACCATTTCTACTTCATCCCCTCTATCAAAAGTGTCCAGAGGGGCAATTTTTTCACACAGAGGGTAGTGAGTATCTGGAACAAGCTGCCAGAGGTAGTAATAGAGGCGGGTACAATTTTGTCTTTTAAAAAGCATTTAGACAGTTACATGGGTAAGATGGGTATAGAGGGATATGGGTCAAATGCAGGCAATTGGGATTAGCTTAGGGGTTTTAAAAAAAAGGGTGGCATGGTCAAGTTGGGCCAAAAGGCCTGTTTCCATGCTGTAAACCTCTATGACTCTATGTAGACAAGGGCATGTCCTCCACTATGCTTCGTGAAGTCGATGACTGTCTCCGTCATTTTGTTGACATTGAGGGAGAGATTATTATCATTGTACCAGTTCACCAGATTCTCGGTCTCTTTCCTATACTCCGTCTCGTAATTGTTTGAGATCTGAACAATTACGGTGGTGTCATCAGCAAACATGAAAATCGAGTTGAAGGGGAATTTGGCCACACAGTCATAGGTATATAAGCAGAATAGTAAGGGGCTGAGGACACAGCCTTATGGGGCACCGGTGTTGAGGATGATCGTGGAGGAGGTGTTGTTGCCTATCCTTACTGATTGTGATCTGTGGGTTAGGAAGTTTAGGATCCAGTCACAGAGGGAGGAGCCGAGCTCCAGGCCATGGAGTTTGGAGATGAGTTTCGTAGGAATAATGGTGTTGAATGCTGAGTTGTAGTTGATAAAAAGGAATCTGACATACGTGTCTTTGTTATCTAGGCGTTCCAGGGTTGAGTGCAGGGCCAGGGAGAAGGTATCTGCTGTGGACCTGTTGTGGCAGTAGGCGAACTGTAGTGGATCCAGGCAATTTGGGAGGCCAAAATTGATTCGTGCCATGACTAAACTTTCGAAGCATTTCATAATGATGGATGTCAGAACCACCGGATGATAGTCATTAAAGCATGCTGCTTGGCTTTTCTTTGGTACCGGATGATGGTCATCTTCTTGAAGCAAATAGGGACCTCAGAATGGTGTAAAGAGAAGTTGAAAATGTCTGTGAATACCCCCACCAGCTGATCCACTCAGGATCTGAGTGCTCATCCAGGTACACCATTTGGGCCAGTCGTTTTCCGTGGATTGATCTTTGAGAAGGCTGCTCTGACATCTGCAATGGTAAACTCGGATATAGGTTCATCCGAGGCTTCCAGGGTGGGAATGGGGGTGGGGGGAGGGGGGGGGTGGTGGTGGAGGGGGGGAGGCATGGGGGGGTGTGCTCTTGCTGACCTCTTGCTCAAAATGGGTGTCGAATGCATTGAGTTCATCAGGGAGGGGTACGTTGGAGCCGACGATTTTACATGCCTTCATCTTGTAGCCTGTTATGTTTTGCAGCCATTGCCATAGTTGCCGGGGGGTGGGTCTGTGTGGCTAACCTGGGACTCTATAGCTTGGTCCTGTACTGTCTTTTGGCATCTTTGATGGATCTCCTTAGATTGAATCTGGCTTTCTTGTATAGACAGTAAGGAGTCTAACAACACCAGGTTAAAGTCCAACAGGTTTATTTGGTAGCAAACGCCACTAACTTTCGGAGCGTTGCTCTTTCGTCAGGTGAGTGGGAGATCTGCTCATAAACAGCAAACAGGGCATATAAAGACACAAACTCAATTTACAGAATAATGAATAATGATTGGAATGCGAGTCTTTATAGCTAATCAAGTCTTAAAGGTACAGACAATGTGAGTGGAGAGAGCATTAAGCACAGGTTAAAGAGATGTGTATTGTCTCCAGACAGGACAGCCAGTGAGATTTTGCAAGTCCAGGCAAGTTGTGGGGGTTACAGATAGTGTGACATGAACCCAAGATCCCGGTTGAGGCCGTCCTCATGTGTGCGGAACCTGGCTATCAGTCTCTGCTCAGCGACTCTGCACTGTCGTGTGTCGTGAAGGCCGCCTTGTAGAATGCTTACCCGAATATCAGAGGCCGAATGCCCGTGATCGACAGCACACGACAGCACAGAGTCACTGAGCAGAGACTGATAGCCAGGTTCCGCACACGGCCTCAACCGGGATCTTGGGTTCATGTCACACTATCTGTAACCCCCACAACTTGCCTGGACTTGCAAAATCTCACTGGCTGTCCTGTCTGGAGACAATACACATCTCTTTAACCTGTGCTTAATGCTCTCTCCACTCTCATTGTCTGTACCTTTAAGACTTGATTAGCTATAAAGACTCGCATTCCAATCATTATTCATTATTCTGTAAGTTGAGTTTGTGTCTTTATATGCCCTGTTTGCTGTTTATGAGCAGATCTCCCACTCACCTGACGAAGGAGCAGCGCTCCGAAAGCTAGTGGTGTTTGTTCCCAAATAAACCTGTTGGACTTTAACCTGGTGTTGTTAGACTCCTTACTGCGTTTACCCCAGTCCAACGACGGCATCTCCACATAATTTCTTGTATAGGTCAGGGCCGCCTGACTTGAACGTCTCAGACCTGGACTTTAACAAGCAGTGGATATCCCTGTTCATCCATGTTTTCCGGTTGGGAAACACACGGATTTGCTTCTTTGGCACACTTCTACACACTTACTAATGAAGTCAGTTACTGTAGTGGGTACTCGTTCAGGCTGGTCGCAGAGTTTTTAAACACTGACCAGTCTACTGACTCTAAGCAGTCCCGTAGGAGATTATCCGATTCCTCAGACCAACAGTGCATGACTTTTTTTGACGGATTCTCCTATTTCAGTTTTTGCTTGTAAGCTGGGAGCAGGTGCATAGCCTTGTGGTCTGATTTGCTGAAGTGTGGACAGGCAATAGAGCGGTAGGCATGCTTGATATTTGTGTAGCAGTGGTCTAGGATGTTTGGGCCTCTGGTGGAACAGGAGACGTGTTGGTGGTATCTTGGTAGTACACTCGAACTTAGCCTGATTGAAGTGCCCGGCCATGATGAACAAGGCAGTGGGGTGTTTCCTCTCAAGGCTATTTGTAGTGGTGTATATTTTGTCCAGTGCGGTCTTTATGTCTGCATGGGGTGGGATGTAAACTGCCATTAGGATAACAGATGTGAACTCCGGTGGAAGTTAGTAGGGGCGGCATTTTAACGTCAGGTATTCTAGGTTCAGGCAGCAGAAACTCACCAGTGTTGCTACATCTTGGCACCATGGAGTGTTGATTAGGAGGCAGACCCCACGTCCCCTGGTCTTGCCTGAGGCCACTGGATGGTCCATTTGGTGGATTGAGAAACCCTCTGGTTGTAGGCTACAGTCCCGTGAAGCAGGAGTGAGCCATGTCTCCGTGAAACAGAGTACACAGCAGTCCTTCAGTTCTCTTTGAAAAGTGACTGGCTTTAAGTTCGTCTAGCTTGTTTTCCAGAGATTGGACATTTGCCAGGAATAAGCTGGGGAAGGGGGCCTTGGGACCACGTTGTTTCACCCTCACCTGCAGGCCTGCGCGTTTTCCACGCATCCTGAAGTGACTGCTTCCATTTTGGGTCTGAGAGACGGTGAGAGTAGTTTGCAGTGTTAAGGATATAGGTGCGTCCAATGAGGTTCTTCTCTCTGGTTGGTGTGTGGATGGAGGATTTGTTGCCTTGTTTGCAGATCCTGCGCCGGCAGATGGGTCTGCAGGGTCGGGTGTTCTGGGTTGCTGTCGGGTCATTTCTGTAAATACTGATTTGTTTTTATATTTAAACCAAACTGAGTTTTGAAATCAGAAAAAAAAGGACATTATACTTATATCATTAAAATTTGTACAGGAAATTACATTTAATTTCATTTTCCATTAGTTCTGGCATTTATTTGTACTTTAATTTAAACATTCACAGTTTCAGATCTTATAAGGAAGATGAAATATGTAGCTAAATAGTGCGTTGGCACATTCCAAACATTTACTGTTCAGTTTTTGAAAGTACTTCTGGAATGAACATTGCTTTCCTGTTTGAAATGCTGACGAGTGCTATAGTTAAAGGTCGGATTAGACTGTTGCATGACCCATGGCAAGAAACTTGCAACAAAATGGATTGACCCAAAAGTAACAATAATGACAGTATAGTAGCTGGGACCATATAAACTGTATGGAAAACAGTTAGTGCCAACATCTTAACATCACAATGTTCATTGAAACTACTCTCTGTCCAACACAATTCCAAGCCTCTTTAGATCATTAGACATAAATCGATATATATATTTAAGGATATTCCAAGGAGGAAATATATTGTACATTATCATTTTCTCTGAAACCCAGCACAGCACCATGTATGTATTTCCATTGCATGACTTTGCACATATACATCTGAATGTATAGAATTCAAATCTGAATCCCATCAAAATTCTGAGTATAATTCAACATGCATGTATTACCTAGCCAGCATGAGTGAGAAGTAATGTTTAATGATCTTAATTTACACCAGTACGATTTGAATGCAACATCAAGGCTGCCCTAGTCAAATTCACCAATAACATCTTCTGTGACTCTGACATTGAAGGTGGAGAGAGCAGTTAATAAAGCATATGGTAGTCTAGGCTTTATTAATAGGGACTTAGAGTATAAGAGCAAGGAGGTTATGCGAGGCTTATACAAGACACTAGTTAGACCCCAGCTGGAATATTGTGTACAGTTCTGGCCACCACACTATAGGAAGGAGATGAACACATTGGAGAGAGTGCAGATGAGGTTTACATGAATGGTTCCAGGGATGAAAAACTTCAGTTATGAGGATGGGTTGGCTTGGGACTGTTCTCCATGATGACAAGAAGGCTAACAGGAGATTTGGTATAGATGCTCAAGATCTTGAGGGGGCTGGATAGAGAAGATAGGGAGAAAGTGTTCCTACTTGTAAAAGGATCAAGAACGAGAAGGCACAAATTTAAAATGATTTGCAAAAGACTTTTTCAAAGAACGAGTGGTTCAGGTATGGAATGTACTGTCTGGAAGTATGGTGGAGACAGGTTCAATTGAGGCATTCAAGAGGGCACAAGATGATTACTTGGATAGAAACAATGGGTGAGATTCTCCGGCCTCCCGACAGTGGAAGGCGATGTGCTGTTCGCTAGCGGTGATATTCTCTGGTCCCGTCGCTGTCAGTGGGATTTCCTATTGACGCCACAAAACAGTGGGCAGGGGGTGCACTGCTGGCGGGACCAGAGAATCCTGCCGCTGTGAATGGCCAAAGAATTCCGGCCAATGTGCAAGGGTACAAGGAAAAGGCTCAGGAATGGCACTAAGTCACAATGTTCACTTGGAGAGCTGTGGCCTCCTTCTGCACCGTGATTCTGTTATAGAAACACCTCTCTGGCTTAACACCCTCCACCTTCTTCAGCATGATTTATCCTCCCACATCCACTGACACTAAGCACAGAATGCACAGGAAGACTGTCTCTGTCTGCACTGCCTTTGGAGAAAGGCAGCTGAGCCTCCCTTTATGAATCTCCTTCTTCATACTCCTCCCCATCTCCTTCCTCACTTTCAAAAGCTTTCCCAAAACATACCTCTCTGACTCAGCTCAGTCACGACTTATAACTCCCACAGTCTGAGCACAAGCTTCCAAAATTGAAATGTTTTTTATATGTTACACAGTACACTAATCAGATGGTTGTTATTGTTGCATAACCCTGCTGTTTCTTTATTATTTTTTAATTCATCTACAGGATGTGGGCATTACTGGCCAGGCCAGCATTTATTGTCCATCCCTAATTGCCTTTGAGAAGGTGGTGGTGAGCTGCCTTCTTGAACAACTGCAGTCCCTGAGGTGTAGATACACCTATAGTCCTCTGAGGGAGTGAGTTCCAAGATTTTGACCCAGCAACAGTGAAGGAACAGCAATATATTTGCAAGCCTGGTAGGTGGCTTGGAGGGGAACTTCCAGGGGAATTATCTAGGAGTTTATGTTATTCAGTCTCAGAAATGGATCACAACACTGCCAGTTTCTCCTCACCCCACTTGACCTTCAGGGTAACCATTTTTACGTTATTCATTCCAGGTTGTGGGCATTGGTGGAAATCAGCATTTAATGCCCATCCTTAGTTGCTGCCTGCTTGCTGAACTATTCCAGAGGGCTGTTATGCAGTTACACTAACATCCCTTTACTGTTATCGTGGTGATTTGTTTTGCTGCAATGCAGTATCACAGTCAGCACTCTGCTCATTCAGCCTGGCAACAGGAATGGGTTCAAGGAAAAGGACAGAGCAAGAGAGAGAAGGGGCACTTAGTGGTTATTGATACCGAAGATTTTTGCAATAATAAGCTATTAATCCACATGGTATATTTAAGGTTATATCACAATATATGAGTCAGTCAGTTTTCACTTTCTTTATCCACATAGAACCGTCAATGACTGTCTTCATTAGGTCATAATTTTTCACTAGGTTTAACATATTAAAGATTTCACATTTACTGTCAACTTTTCTATTTTAAATTCCCATATCCACATTAATATTGGCAAATGCACATAAAGCTATCATGCAGTAATTATGCCTGAATACCTGCAGGACATGTTTGCATTGATTTTTTTTCCATTATAAATTTGAGCCTAGGGATTTATAATGTGAATGAAAAATTAAGAATGGAAAGTATGACTTTGAAATGGGGACTGAAGTACATCTACACACCCTGGGCGGAATTCTCCCATCTGGGACAAGGTCCCATGGAGGGAACAGAGAGTGTTTCCCACCGATGGGAAACCACGTTATACCTTCCATCCCCAGTGTCATTAATTATGTATTTGGGGATCTTGCGCTGTCTCCTGTCACGGAGTGGGCTTGATGGCGCACGTCCCGACATCATATTCGGGTGCCATGTACAAAAGGCGCCCAACATCACTGACCCACCGTTGAATAAAGAAGATGGATTTCCAGGAATACTCTGAGATTTGAAGAAGGACCTCCTCAAAGATGCTGAAGTTGGGAGATCCAACTGATATTGCTCCCTCCCACCCACTGCAGTGGTGTTCCAGGGTCCAAGGTCACTGGCAGTCTCCATCCCGAGCTCCTGATCCACCATGGTGGGCAGCATCAGTAATTTCACGTCAGCATTAACCTGGGCCTCCCTGCCAGCCATTGACCCTTCAGCAGGTGCATTGGAGAACTCCACCCCCTGGTCTAATTATTCTTCACCCTTTTGTCTTGTATTCATCAGGACATCTTCCAAAATAAACCAACAGTAAAGAAAACAACAATTTATACTGCACGAGAAAAGAGTGCACCTGGGACACTTAGACAACAAAGACACCTACCTCAGACTCCTACGTATTGACTACAGCTCAGCCTTCAACACCATTATTCTGACGAAACTCATCTCCAAACTCCGTCGCCTGGGGCTCACCTCCTCCCTCTGCAACTGGATCCTGAACTTTCTAACTCACAGACCACAATCAGTAAGGATAGGCAACAACACCTCCTCCACGATCATCCTCAACACCGGTGCCCACAAGGCTGTGTTCTCAGACCCCTACTATACTCCTTATACACCTATCACTGTGTGGCCAAATTCCCCTCCAACTTAATTTTTAAGTTTGCTGACGACATCACTGTAGTGGGTCAGATCTCAAACAATGATGAGACATAGTACAGGTAAGAGGTAGAGAATCTATCGGCGACAATAATTTCTCCCTCAATGTCAACAAAACAAAGGAGATCGCCATTGACTTCAGGAAGAGTAGTGGAGAACATGCCCCTGTCTACCTCAACAGGGACGAAGTAGAAATGGTCAAGAGCTTCAAATTTTTAGGTGTCCAGATCACCAACAACCTGTCCTGGTCCCCCCATGCAGACACTATATTTAAGAAAGCCCACCAACACCTCTACTTTCTCAGAAGGCTAAGGGAATTTGGCATGTTGTCAGGTACGATGCTAATCAACATTTACAGATGCACCATAGAAAGCATTCTTTCTGGTTGTATCACAGCTTGGTAGGGCTCCTGCTCTGCCCAAGACCGCAGGAAACTACAAAAGGTCGTGAATGTAGCCCAATCCATCACACAAACCAGTCTCCCATCCATTGACTCTGTCTACACTTCCCACTGCCTTGGCAAAGCAGTCAGCATAATTAAGGACCCCATGCACCCCAGACGTTCTCTTCCACCTTCTCCCGTTGGAAGAAAGATACAAAAGTCACGTACCATCCAACACAAGAACAGCTTCTTCCCTGCTGCCATCAGACTTTGGAATGGACCTACCTTACATTAAGTTGATGTTTCCCTGTACCCTGGCTATGACTGTAACACTACATTCTGCACTCTCTTGTTTCCTTCTCCATGAATGGTACACTTTATCTGTAAAGCGTGCAAGAAACAATACTTTTCACTGTATACTAATACATGTGACAATAATAGATCAAATCATATCAAAATCAGTGCTGATTGGTTGGCAAGTGGACAGCTTGCAGACAGAAGGAGTGTATCGGTGAATCATGCCTTCTCCAATTAAACAAATCCTTGGGGAGGACCACCATTCCCAGCCTCACTTCATATGGAAATCCCCTGACCAATCACAATCAGCCTGCTTGATTTGAATTTGAAATAAAAATTGGCAGTTAACAGTTAATTGTTCTCTGTTACATTCTCCACGGCAACACCCCTACAATCAGAATCCACTTGCCAATCGATCAGCACTCTCTTCTCATGCAGTATGAATTGTTATTTCCTTTCTTGTTGGTTTAGCTTGCATAGCTGTGCTGATGAATGCAAGACAAAAAGCCTCGAAAGCATGTCTCTTTTTCAGCAATATTCAAGTTCTGTACTAATGAATGACAATATGCCTTTGATATAGTGTAGCACTGAATCAAATAGACCAGAATCCTGATCTGCAATGAGTTACCAGATTTCAACCAGATGTAGGAATCTCGGTTTGGCCTCTTTGGCTCTGAAGAGTGGACAGGTCAACTTCAAAAATAAATATTTCTCTAAGATTAAACCTAAACATCTTTTTCTTCACTAACGTGGAGGGAACTTTGATGGTTAAGATGTAACCTGGTCTAAAAATTTCTCCTGGTGTATGTCATTATTGTGATTTGTTATTTTAACACGGGTATAAGCCCATTACTTTAAATGGATGAAGTAACAGACCAAAGGACATCAAGTGGATGTGCCAAAAGTTATGGTATGGCTGTTATGACATTGACCAGAAATTTCAGGCTTTGTTAGGAACAGAAGGTGCTTATTGATAAGAGAACTTGGAACAGGAATTGTTGCCCCAGAGCAGTAACTCCATTCTTTACATGTTTACAACATGGCTTCTAGATTATTCTGCCTGAGAGTAACTCCATTCTTTACATGTTTACAACATGGCTTCCAGATTATTCTGCCTGAGAAGACTCCACCCTCTGGTATGATCACTCACTCTCAGTTTCCATTGATTCCTCCAGTCAGGTAACTCACTTCTGCTGTACTGCCTTAAAGTGACAGACACCATATACACAACACCAAGCAGTTACCCTGAAGCAATAGGTTTTTGTGCTTTAATTTACCCAATACATACATTTGGCACAATTTGTACCTGTTTGTTGCTCAGCACTAAAACTTGTGCTTGACACTGTTATTTTCTGTTGTGTGATTTTTTTTCACAGTGGGTGGGTTAGCAAATACCTGGTTCTGCACCAAATTAATGAAGCAACTTTAATGTTCATTTTTTAACAATTAAAATAAGATTCCTTGTGCTGTGGGGGGATTTTAGATTCTCTGCAGTCTATTGCGAGAATGGTGGTGGGGATAATTGTGCTTTTCAATAGTTATACATGGTTTTCCAGTGCTGGGACTGCATTTCAAGGCAACCTATCAGTAGATCTGTGCTCCATGTTCCTCAGTATGTGTGAACTTTCTCAGGGGGCTAAGGAAATTTGGTAGGTCCACTACAATTCTCACCAACTTTTACAGCTGCACCATAGAAAGCATCCTTTCTGGATGTATCAGAGCTTGGCGTGACTCCTGCTCTGACCAGGACCACAAGAAAGGGTCATGAACGAAGCCCAGTCCGTCACACAAACCAGCCTCCCTTCCCGCTGCCTCGGCAAAGCAGCCAGAATAATCAAGGACCCGACGCACCCCGGACATCCTCTCTTCCACCTTCTTCCATCAGGAACAAAATACAAAAGTCTGAGGTCATGTACCAACTCACTGAAAAACAGCTTCTTCCCTGCTGTCATCAGACTTTTGAATGTACCTATCTTATATTAAGTTGATCTTTCTCCACACCCTAGTTATAACTGTAACACCATATTCTGCACCCTCTCCTTTCCTTCTCTATGAATGGTATGCTTTATCTGTATAGCACGCAAGAAACAATACCTTTTACTGTATACTAATACATGTGACAATAACAATCAAATCAAATCAAAACATGGGTTTCTGTTTTCTTGGTGTGGTAAAATACAAAAGTAAAGTAAAAGTCCTCAATATCCAGGGGTGGCACAGTGGCACTGCAGCCTCACAGCACCAGGGACCCCAGTTCAATTCCGGCCTTGGGTCATTGTCTGTGTGGAATTTGCACTTTTTCCCCGTGTCTGTGTGGGTTTCCTCTGGGTGCTCCAGTTTCCTCCCACAGTCCAAAGATGTGCGGGTTAGGTTGATTGGCCATGCTAAATTGACCCTAGTGTCAGGGGGATTAGCAGGGTAAACCTGTGGGATAATGGGCATAGGGCCTGGATAGGATATGTTTGTGACAGACTTGATGGGCCGAATGACCTGCTTCTGTACTATAGGGATTCTATCCATGATGGAAGAAAATACAGAAATAACTAATCAAGTAAAACATTTAATTACATTTTAACCCAATAAATAAAACAGAAAATGTCTGACAGTATGTTGGAACAAACTATTTCCCTCAGTTCCATTTGTTGGACCTATTAAAACCCAACCCAGATTTTTCTTCCAACCCTTCTCCATTTGTTTCTAACTGTCTTGCTACAGTCGTACTGCCACACCCAATTCCAACTTTTGCTGCAACCTCTTCTTTGCAAACTCAGTCATAAGTATGCTCACACAAAATTCATGTGATACTCTTTTGCCCTTTTTCAATGCCTCTTATAACACATTGGAGTATATGTAGATGGTGCAGGCTGTTTAACTCAGTTTGTAAGCAGATAAGAGCATGGTGCAGAATGGTACCAACAGTGTGAGTCTGATTCCCATACCAGCTGTGGTCATTCATGGAGACCTGCCTCATTGCTTTGCCCAAGTTTCATTTGGTTTGGTGCCCCTCAAGCAATATAATCACTTCTCTCTCCCTCTCTCTAACTGTGAGAGATGCCTATTCACCATGGCTAACAACCTTACCTAAATGGTGGGGTTTGGGTGTTCGATTTTAACCAGTTTGGATCAGCAGAAACCTTGAAAAAATTATGTTAGTTTCCCTCCTTTTCCATCCACTGAAACACAACCCAGAGGAAAAAACTGTTCAGTTCAATATTCTTATTTCCCCATTTTACTGGTGTTCCATTTAAAGTATACGAGGCAATTTCAGACCAGCATTCTTGCTCCACTGTTTTACTGTTTTTTTCCTTCTGGGAAGCCTGCAGGAAGCAGTCCATATGCCACATATCTCGGCCCATTCAGCAAAATTCAAATGGGAGCTTAATCCCAGGAGAGCTAAAGACTTTTAGGCTGATTCTCAGTAAAGATCAAGACCTACAGGAAGCCTATATTGAGGGAAAGGCCTTGCTCCTCTATTCCCTGTCCTTGGAACCACTCTGCTCCTACCTTCACCCACCTTCACCTTTCATACGAAAGAGGCAGGATGTGATAGTAACTGTGGTGCATTATACAGAAATAGACTGAAGGCCCTGGGCCCAGTTCCCCGTCAGTATATGCATAGAGTGCAGAGGCAGAAGGGAAAGTGGAAAAGATGGTCACTGGCATTTCTGGTGGTGGCAAATGGAAATAACTTGGATCAAAGCAAATTACTGTGGATGCTGGAATCTGAAACCAAAACAGAAAATCTTAACAGGTCTGACAGCATCTGTGGAGAGAGAATGGATCTATGATCTTGCAACCTTTATATATAAACCTTTTCATAAACAGCCATAAAAATAACACAGTGCATCTATAATCCTGAATATTCCAGATAAAATTTAACAAAACATTAAAACATAAAGATAAAAGCAAAATACTGCAGATGCTGGAAATCTGAAATAAAACAGAAAATGCTGGAAAATCTCCGCAGGTATGGAGAGAGAAACAGATAATAGTTTGAGTTGATTTGACTCTTCTTCAGTGCCGTCCTGTACCTTCCCAATGTTAATGTTGTTCTTGTGTGTTATCGAAGTATATTTCACTTTTGGACATAACACTCCCTTGTATATATTGAGATCATTTGTAGGAACAATAGAAAGCCATTTGACCCACCAAATCTTTTTAGATTGATTTTAACTACACCTTTCCCGAAATTCGCTCACCCCTCCTTTCCCCAAAAGGACTTTCACTGGTTCTCCTTGAACTAACTGATAACAATTGCTTCAAGGACCCTCTCCATTAATTTATTCCTTTCTCCCGGAATTGATGCTTCAAAAGTCTTGGAGCTTCCCTAAAAGCTTAGTGAGCTTCTCAAGGAGTAACTCAGTCATACATACAGCTCCGCAAGAAGAGCTGTCGATGTTACCATTAGCTTCAGCATTCAAGGGTTAAGCATGAGCAAAGTCATTCGCGATTCTCTCTCCTACTTGCTAGCTAGAAAATGTTGGAAATGTATGTGCTCACCAGGTGACAACAAAGGCAGGCCTGGCACTGACACCTCCCATGAGAATATCCTGCTGTTACTCACTGTGAAGATGCACACACATAAACGGTCGTCCAGGCAAGCGCCGGAGGACAACTCATGCCCAGAGAGCTTGACCCAGCAAAAGTTCAATAATACTTTAAGACAGAAGAAGAGGAAAATAAAATCAATTTCTCAGCAGTGTCTCGCTCTGAATATAAACTATCTTGGAGTGTTGTTCTCCTGTTTTATTCATTTGAAAACAAGAAATTTGAATGATAAACAAAACTCTTGTAAAATCATTTCAAAAATGATTGAACTGTGTGCAGGTTTGATCAGCCAATTGATTGCAGTCTGCAAAGGCTATTTTTTTTCTCACAATGCCCCGGACATTACTGTTCTCTGACATAATAGCACTTTGTATAAATGGAAAAACTTAATTATTTCCTTGACAATAAGAACCGTGAAAAGTTAATGCACCTAACATAAATGTGACCCCTATTTTTGATGCCTTTGAAAAAAAAAACTAATGTTTCTTCTACAATGGGAAAGGGAATGAACTGCAAAAGATTTTTCAAATACCCTCTTCTCATCTAGAATTTCAAATTTCAATTAATGTATAAGACAATACAAAGCGAAACAGAAACACAATCTTCCAACAATAGCACTGCGCGGATTTTGTGTTCACTTTGCCTGTGTACTTGTGTTCTTATAAAGTATTAATGTGGATCGCTTAAAAATAGAAAGAAATCTAAGAACACATACCATACCTGCAGTGACTTACCCTTGAATGTCCGAACAACCAAAGGCCCTCAACCAACCGAAATCCAGACACGCAACTATGCTGAATAAGCAACACATCAACCGCAACAGAGCTGTGACTTGAAACTTAGAAATAGTTTGTACCCCTAGTATCCAGTTGCGCTCTGTCTTTCAACAGAGGAGTTTAAAAAAAATATGGATTAAAGCAAATTACTGTGGATGCTGGAATCTGAAACCAAAAGAGAAAATGCTGGAAAATCTCAGCAGGTCTGGCAGCATCTGTAAGGAGAGAAAAGAGCTGACGTTTCAAGTCCAGATGACCCTTTCTCAAAGCCTCATCTGGACTCGAACTGTCAGCTCTTTTCTCTCCTTACAGATGTTGCCTGACCTGCTGAGGTTTTCCAGCATTTTCTCTTTTGGTTTGAAAAAAATATTTTCAGGACTAATATGAACTTGGGTGCAGGAATGAGGTGAGAAAGAATGTGAGCAGGAAGCTTGATTGGATGCAAGGTCCAGGTGTGAGGTCCAGGCCATTTTAATTCCTGGGCTTCATTCTAATTAATTAATTAATTTTGTATTTGTTCAATGTATGTGGGCATATATCACCCACATTCCTAATTATCCTTGCGAACATGGCCATGAGCCATCTTCTTGAACAACTACAGTACTGGTGGTATGGCGCTGTTAGGGATGGAATTCCGGCATTTCGACTTGACAACAGTGAAAGAATAACAATATAAAAACAAAATATTGCTGATGCTGGGATCTGAGACAAAAACAGAAAATGCTGGAAAATCTCAGCAGGTCTGACAGCACCCGTGGAGAAAGAATAGAGCTAACAGGGCAGCACGATGGCACAGTGGTTAGCACTGCTGCCTCACAGTACCAGGGACCTGGGTTCAATTCCTGCCTGCTGGTCATTGTCTGTGTGGAGTTTGCACTATCTCCCCGTGTCTGCGTGGGTTTCCTCTGGGTGCCCCGGTTTCCTCCACAGTCCAAAGATGTGCAGGTTGGATTGATTGGCCATGCTGAATTGACCCTAGTGTCAGAGGGATTAGCAGGGTAAATGTGTGGGGTTGTGGGAATGGGGCCTGGGTGGAATTGTGGTCAGTACAGACTTGATGGGCCAAATGGCCTGCTTCTGTACTGTAGGGATTCTATGCTTCAAGTCTGGGTGACTTCATCAGAGCTCTGACATACATATATATATATTTATGTCATATACACAACAATACATTTCCAAATCCTGATGGTGTGTGATTTTGAGGGGAACTTGTAGTTAATGGCATTCCCATGCCTGCAACCTTTGTTCTTATAGATGTTTAGATTACAGGTTTGGAAGGCACTGTTGAAGAAGCCTAGGAGAGTTATACGGAGTATACACTGTTACCACTGTCTACTAGGGTAAATGCTTCAGGTGGTGCATGGGATGGCAGCCAAGTGGGCTTTTTTGTCCTGGATGATGTCAAACTCCTTGAGCATCATTGGAGCTGCACTCATCCAGGCAAGTGGAGAGTATTTCATCACACTCTCAGCTTGTGCCCAATAGATTGCGGTCAGGTTATTGGTAAGACGCAGGATGGGTTCATAAAGGGAAGGTCATGTTTGACTAATTTGGTGGAATTCTTTGAGAACATTGCATGTGCAGTGGACAATGGGGAACCTGTGGATGTGGTGTATCTGGTTTTCCAGAAGGCATTTGACAAGGTGCCGCACCAAAGACTGCTACATAAGATAAAGGTGCACGGTGTTACGGATAATGTATTAGCATGGATAGAGGATTGGTTAACTAACAGAAAGCAAAGAGTGGGGGCAAACGGGTGTTATTCTGGTTGGCGATCAGTGACTAGTGGTGTGCCTCAGGGATCAGTGTTGGGACCGCAATTGTTTACGATTTACATAGATGATTTGGAGTTGGGGACCAAGTGTAGTGTGTCACAATTCGCAGACGACACTAAGATGAGTGGCAGAGCAAAGTGTGCAGAGGACGTTGAAAGTTTGCAAAGGGATATAGATAGTCTAAGTGAGTGGGCGAGGTTGGCTTATGAGGAGACACTGACTAGACTAGGGCTAAACTCATTGGAATTCAAAAGAATGAGGGGAGATCTTATAGAAACATATAAGATTATGAAAGGAATAGATAAGATAGAAGCAGGGAAGTTGTTTCCACTGGCGGGTGAAACTAGAACTAGGGGGCATGGCCTCAAAATAAGGGGAAGCAGATTTAGGACTGAGTTGAGGAGGAAAGTCTTCACACAAAGGGTTGTGAATCTGTGGAATTCCCTGCCCAGTGAAGCAGTTGAGGCTACCTCATTGAATGTTTTTAAGGCAAGAATAGATATATTTTTGAACAGTAAAGGAATGAAGGGTTATGGTGAGCAGGGTAAGTGGAGCTGAGTCCATGAAAAGATCAGCCATGATCTTATTGAATGGCGGATCAGACTCGAGGGGCCAGATGGCTTAATCCTGCTGCTAGTTCTTATGTTCTTATGGGAGTCAGGAAGTGAGTTACTGCAGAATTCCCAGCCTCTGAACTGTTTTTCTATCCACCATATTTATATGGCTGGTCCAGTTATGTTTCTGATCTACACTAACTGTCAGGACATCGATTGTGGGAAATTCAGAAGTGGTAATATCATTAAATGACAAGGGTTTATGTATTGATCCCCTCATGTTTATCAATATCTGGCATTTTAATGGCATGAATGTTACTTGTCACTTATCAGCTTAAGCTTGAATGTTTCCAGGTATTTGTGCCTGCAGGCATGGGCTGTTTCAGTATCAGAGGAGTTAAAAATTTGTCCATAAATGCTGATCACAATGATCAATTAACATATCACTGCTGTTGAATGCATCCAATCCTGTTGTCTGGTTGTCTTTTCACAATGTCTTGGTATGTGAGTGTAGGTTGTTCCACGGTTGGTTAGTAACACGTTTGTCTCTGAGTCAGATGACTGTGGGTTTAAGTCCCACTCGAGGACTGATATTCCAGTGCAATATTAAAGGAGTGCTACACTATCAGAGGTGCTACCTTTTGGATGAAGTGTTCAACTGAGGCCCCATCTGGTCCCTCAGGTGGATGTAAAGGTCCCAGCATACAATATCAAAGGAGAGCGATTCCTGATGTCTTGGCCAATATTTGTCCCTCAATCAACATCACTAAAGCAGGTCATCTAGTCATTGACACGTTGCTGTTTGTGGGAGCTTGATGTGTGCAAAACGGGCATCCAAACTCCATGGCCTGGGCCTCAGCTCCTCCTGCTGTGACTGGACCCTAGACTTCCTGACCCATAGACCGCAATTAGTAAGGATAGGCAATAACACCTCCTCCACGATCATCCTAAACACCGATGCCCACAAAGCTGTCTTGCAATCCTGGCTTGTGCCTCTGTCACTTCCACTGCAGCTGGTATAGGAGTTGTAACGTACTAGCTAGCAAACAGCAATGCAGACCACCATTTATCCATAGCTGCACTGACAAGAGGCTGCACAGCTCAATATTCCTTCCTATAACTTACAGTATATTTTATGTGGATACAAGTGACTTTCATATAAGCAGCACTGCTAATATAGTAAGATTTATCAGCAGGCTCTGTACAATCTGAATCTCTAGACACTGCAGCAGAGACATGGACCATTCTGAATTATTACCAAATAGATTTCCCGACCTGATCTATGTTTGTCACTCCTCATCCACATACTGTGAGTTGTGTTCTTTCCCCGCAGCTTTCCTTCTCTACATCCTGTGGAATATGTGTGGCTGTGTTGCGTAAGGCAATATAAAAGTATATTCCCTTGAAGGGGAAAGGTAGGACAAATAAATCCAGAGCGCCCTGGATAACAAGATAGATACAAGTGAAGATGAAAAGGAAGAAATGCACATATGGCAGATGCCAGGTAGAAAATACACTGAAGAATCAGATTGAATATTGAAGGACCAGAGGGGAAGTGAAAAAAAAACGAATAAGAGAAGCAAGAGGGAGCATGAAAAGAGATTGGCAGATAACATAAAATGGAATCCCAAGGTTTTCTATAAGCAATTAAATAATAAAAGGGTGGTAAAAGATGGAGTAGGGCTGCTTAGTGATTAAAAAAGGGGGCTTGCATGTAGAGGCAGGAGAAGTAGCAGAGGTATTAAACAAGTACTTTGCAGCTATCTTTACAAAGAAATTGAGTAGTGTAAGACAAGATTGAGTATAAAAGATTTCAACAAGTTGATGTTTATGATGGCTGAAGGTAACCAAAGCCTAGGTAAGGATTTCAGTAGCAGAGTGGCTGAGGTTAGCTTGGAAGTAGGGAATACTAAAGTGATTGAAATGGAAGCCTTGTTGATGGATGTACATGAGGAATGTTCAAAAAGTTGTTTCCCGCCAAACCGCACTTGTAGATGAAGGTAAGTAGCACTGGTTACTTCACGTTAATACAAATACCTCCCTGCCTTTAATAACTGAAGGTAAAAAAAAATATTGAGTAAAGCAGATCGACCCATTGCCACAAGACGGCCTGGTTTATCTATTGTTAGCCTTTTGTCAATGAGTTATGAGGGTCATGCAGGATTCCAGCAGTCAATAATGGAACTGCCTCTTAGAAATCCCTTGTGTTTGACTGATAAGCATACATTGCAGCACTGAAGTCTCTGCTGAAATTGCCTGAGTCAGCTTATCTGTGAACAGCTTGCTAAGCAATTAGTATTCAAACATTAGAGAAATTCTTGCCTTGGAGAATTGAATAAATAGGAATAATTTGGAGTGATTTTGTTAGTGCTGTAAAATCCTTTCCTAATCTAAAATACCATAGTTGAGCTAGAAGCTTGCTCGTGCTTGGTTTGCGTGCCATTCAACCTGAACAGAAACATTCAGTTACCTTATCTATTTTAAGAAACCTGCCTGAAGGTCATTTCCTTCCAAGACTCTACAGATGCCTAAATATGAGCATAATGAGAGATTGCAACATTTACACAGCGCATTTCACTACCTCAGGGCATCCCCAATGTTTTCCAGCCCATAAAATGATTTTGAAACGCTTTCACTATGGTAATATAGGAAACACAATTATGAAATTATGCCAATTATGCACAGCAAGGTCCTACAAATGTGATCACAGGAAAAGGTCAAGGGCAACTAGGGATGGGCACCAAATGTTGGCCTGCCCATTGATTCCCACACGCCAAGAAAGAATAAATAAAAATATCTCTACAATTTATTTTCCCTGAAATATTTATCCAATTCTCTTTTGAAAGCTACTAGCGAATCCATTTATCATTTTATCAGGCAGTGCATCCCAAATCCTGAACAGTCATTGTGCAAAAAGGTATTCCTCCTCTTGCCTCTGGTTCTCTTGTCAATCACTTTAAACTTGCACCATCTTGTTATCAAAAAACAGTTTCTCTCCATTGACTCATTTTCATGATTTGAACCACCTGTACAACAGGTGGTACGGTGGCACAGTGGCTGCAATGCTGCCTCACAGCGCCAGAGAACCGGGTTCAATTCCAGCCTCGGGTCACTGTCTGTGTGGAGCCTGCACATTCTCCCCATGACTGCGTGGGTTTCCTCCGGGTGCTCCGATTTCTCCCCACCGTCCAAAGATGTGAAGGTTGGGGTTGCTTGGCCATGCTAAATTGCCCCTTAGTGTCAGGGGGATTACCAGGATAAATACGTGGGATTAAGGGGTTAGGTCCTGGGTGGGATTGTTGTCAGTGCAGGCTCGATGGGCCAAATGGCCTCCTTCTGCACAGTAGGGATTCTATAATTCTATGACATAACCTTAAGCCCTCATCCCTGGAATCATTCGAGTCACCCTTTTCTGCACCCTCGCCAAAGACTTCATAAACTCCCCTCAAGTGTGGGGTTCAGAATTGGACACATTCGCTGGAATTTTACCATCCCAACTGCCACAGGAATCGAAGCCGGCGAGAGGCGGACAATGGGCGTCGACCTCGGGCAGGATTTTACGGTTCTGGGACAAGCAAGGCTGTAAAATCCTACCCATTACACCAGCTGGGGCCAAATTAATGCTTTATATAGGCTGAGTGTAACTTTCTGGCTGTTGTACTGTGTTTTGATTAATAAAGCCCAGGATCATATGTGCTTTATTAACTGTTTCGTTAATGTGTCCTGCCATTTTCAATGATTTGTGCACAAACATCCCCAGGTCTCTTCCTTCCCGCAGCCCTTTAAAATTGCACCATGTAGCTTGTATTGTCTTTCCTCATCCTCCTCACTGAAATATATCACCTCACACTTTTCTGCATTCAATTTCATCTGTCATGTGTCCACCCATTCCATCAATCTGTCTATCTCCCTTTGTAGTCTATTACTGTCTTTCTCACTATTTCATACACTTTCAAATTTTATCTTCAAATTTCAAAATTGTGCTTTGTACCCCTGAGTCCGAGGCATCAATTCATATCAAAGTAGTGTCTTAAACAGTGAGGTAGGTTGTAATAACCTTCATGAGGAGGTAGACAGACTGGTGGAATAGGTGGACACATGGCAGGTGAATTTCAACGCGGAAATATGTGATGGGTCCTGACAGAATATCCTGTGCTATTTGTTCAGTTTACACATTAGGTCTTGAGACTAGCTTATTGCAAACTATATTATTCTCAAAATGTTAACTGCATCACATTTGTCAGTTGTATGTGTGAACAATTCTTCTTTCCAGTCTTTTTCAGCTTTACCTTTGTGTCCATTTACTGCATCCCGATGTGTTGGTTCTCAGTTTGGATAATCAAGCACGATGATCATCAGGCCAGTTTTGTGAATCTTGGGAGAGCTGTGGATCAAGAGTTCGAACTTCCTCCCTTGATTATTCGACATGTTCTTCCACTGAATGAGAGTCCGTGGTAGGAGCATCAGATCAGAAGGCGTCCCCAATGTTTTCCAGCCTCTGAAGTGCTTTCGAGGCGTATTCAGTTGGTAATTAATGTAAGAAATACAGCAGCCAATTATGCACAGCAAGATCCCACAAAGAGCAATGTGATCACAGGAAGAGGCAAGGGAAATTAGGTATGGGCACCAAATTTGGCCTGTCCAGTGATGCCCACAGCCAGCTATGAGAAGTGTTACACTTGGGAACAATCTTCTCCTTAGCCAATAACTGCATGCTTATTTTCTAGCAGAGGTCATGATCAGAAGAGGGAACTGAGATGGATTTTGGCTATCTTGCTCTAAGGATGCTGAGAACAAGTGTTGTTACACCCTCTATATACTAACCGACCAAGTCCATCAGCAAAGATTAGAACTGGGATCTTTTGAATCTGTAAGGCTCAGGAGTACATCAGGGACAGATTTAATACACCAAGCCAGCAATGGAGCTGTCAAATTGGTAACACTGTTAACATTATCGATTTAGCCGGATAATACATTGGTTACAAACTGTGCTGCTTCGCACTTGGTAACATTTCTTTCCTTGATCTTCCACCAGGGAACTTTCACAATGCGCACAATGATTGGTTGCGTTAATTTAAAAAATTCAGCAGATTTTTCTTCAATGAACCATTCGAGGGCACGGAGATTAATGTTTGTTGCAGTCCTTAATTGTTGTTGGAAAAAAAAGGAATTTGCAGAGGATGCATGTTGAGGACTATTTCACCTCTTGATTCCCCAAAACCACAAGTCAGGAGTGTGATGGAATACTCTCCACTTGCCTGGATGAGTGGAGCTCCAATAACACTCAAGAAGTTTGACACAATCCAGGACAAAGCAGCCCTTCCACAAACATTCACTCTCTCCCTCACTGATGCACAGTGGCAGCAGTGTGTACTATCTACAAGATGTGGAGATGCCGGCGTTGGACTGGGGTAAGCACAGTAAGAAGTCTCACAACATCAGGTTAAAGTCCAACAGGTTTATTTGGTAGCTCAAGCCACTAGCATTCGGAGCGCTGCTCCTTCGTTAGGTAAGTGGGAGTTCTGTTCACAAACAGGGCATATAAAGACACCAACTCAATTTACAAAATAATGGTTGGAATGCGAGTCTTTATAGGTAACCAAGTCTTAAAGGTACAGACAATGTGAGTGGAAAGAAGGTTAAAGAGATGTGTATTGTCTCCAGCCGGGACAGTTAGTGAGATTTTGCAAGCCCAGGCAAGTCATGGGGGTCACAGATAGTGTGACATGAACACAAGATCCCGGTTGAGGCCGTCCTCATGTGCGCGGAACTTGGCTATCAGTTTCTGCTCAGCGACAACCTCAAACAGACCATTGTCCGCAGCAAACTACCCAGTCTTCAGAACAGTGACCACGACACCACACAACCCTGCCACAGCAACCTCTGCAAGATGTGCCGGATCATCGACACGGATGCCATCATCTCACGTGAGAACATCATCCACCAGGTACACAGTACATACTCTTGCAACTAGGCCAACGTTGTCTACGTTGCCTATGCTGCAGGAAAGGATGTCTCGAGGCATGGTACATTGGGGAGACCATGCAGATGCTATGACAACGGATGAATGAACACCGCTCGACAATCACCAGGCAAGAGTGTTCTCTTCCTGTTGGGGAACACTTCAGTGGTCACGGGCATTCGGCCTCTGATCTTCAGGTAAGCGTTCTCCAAGGCAGCCTTCACGACACACAACAACGCAGAATCGCTGAGCAGAAACTGATAGCCAAGTTCTGCACACATGAGGACGGCCTCAACCGGGATCTTGGGTTCATGTCACACTATCTGTAACCCCCATGACTTGCCTGGGCTTGCAAAATGTCACGAACTGTCTCGGCTGGAGACAATACACATCTCTTTAACCTGTGCTTAACGCTCTCTCCACTCACATTGTCTGTATCTTTAAGACTTGATTACCTGTAAAGACTCACATTCCAACCATTATTTTGTAAATTGAGTTTGGGTCTTTATATGCCCTGCTTGTGAACAAGCAGGGCATATAAAGAACTCCCACTTACCTGACGAAGGAGCAGTGCTCCGAAAGCTGGTGGCTTTTGCTACCAAATAAACCTGTTGGACTTTAACCTGGTGTTGTGAGACTTCTTACCATCTACAAGAGGCAGTGCAATGATTCACCAACGCTCTTAGACAGCACCTTCTAAACTCGCAATCTCTACCACATAAAAGGACAAAGGCAGCAGATACATGGGAACACCACCACCTGCAAATACTTCTCCAAGCCACTCATTCCTGATTTGGAAATATATCACAGTTCCTTCAAACTCCTGAAATTTCCTTACTAACAGCACTGTGGGTGTACCGACACCACATGGACTGCAGCGGTTCAAGAAGTAAGCTCACCTCCACCATCTCAAGAACAATTAGGGATAGGCAATAAAAATGCTGGTCAAGCCAGCAACACCCACATCCCATGAAAGAATAAACAAAGAATGCAGTTAGAGCTGTTGGTTGTGAACTCTTCGAGCTTGGTCAGTTTTGAGCTTAAAGTATTGCTTGGTAATATTGAATTGTTCATTTCAAACTTTAGAGAGGCATATTCACCTATGAGCTTTTCTTCACTTCTCAAAGTGACCAACAGAGACAATAGAATTTCTCAAGTCATTGCCCATAACAAAACGAGCTGCCTGGCTTTGAACTTTCTCAAGGAGGGTAATGTTTTTATCATTCTATTGAGCCCAAGCCAAAAAGCCATACTCTATGTGCAGTCTCACCAATGCCATTTTCACGGAGAAAATTGGTGCGATTCCTGCCAGCCCTGGCAGCGTGATCCACATTGCAATGTTCAGGCACTTTGAACGTTCTGTTTTACCCATGTGAAAAATTCCACACCTGAGGCATGAAGTATTTTATTTGCGCACCCCAGGGAGGTCTTCTGTGCAATTCAATGCATTTAAACAACTGAACAACACTTGCTCTCATTCAAGCCAAGAGGATGACTATAAGGAAGCCAGCTCCTAGATTTAAAGAGGTGGCCCTCAGCTGTATGCTGGATGCGGTGGAGGAGAGGTGGGTGATAATTTACCCTTGGTCTGGCAGGACACCCTCCAGCAAGGTGACAATTCCCACCTGGGATATGGTGGCAATATTGGTCAGTGCCAGCAGCCTGACCAAGAGGACCGGTGTGCCATACAGAAAAAAAATTAATGACGCACTCCATTCTTCCAGGGTAAGTACTCCTGTCTCCTCTCTGCGCTCCACCCTTTCGTCACCCCCGAAATGTCACCTCGATCCTGAATGCCATCACCTCGCAGAGCCCCAATACCCAACCTCCCACCTGCATCCTCAATCCCCTCAGCACTCCTCATCACACTCCCTCTCTGCTTAAGCGCAGTGCCCACACATGCTACGTGTCATCAAACTGACCCATCCATGTCACATCACATTCATTTGTTTTCCCGCATGGGAAGCTTGCCCACAGCTGCCGCAGGCAAGAGAAGACAGGCAGTGGGCTGCCCGAGTTGAAGATCCTGACTCAATTCTTCGACAGCGCCATGGAGCTCACACGGAGGAGCAGGACTGGACCTGCACTGTGGAAGAGTTGGGCCTGCGGAAGGAATGTGAGGAGCCACTGCACCTTTATCCAGATGACCAGTCTCAAGTGAGTTCTGTGTAGTCTAAACCCTTGACCAGGCCATGTACGAAAACCACGTCCCTTGCCCTGCAGGAACATTGACCGAGAAACCTGGACCATCTAACAACAGCGTCCCACCTCTCACCTTCAACACCACTCGGAGGAGATCTCGGAGGAGGACATGGATGAAGCGTCATGTCTCTCACCTGTCCCACCAACCATCAGAGAGACACATACTTCGGTAGATGAGCAGACAGGTTTCTGGGTCACTGTTTGATAAGCATCACACTGGCTCTGATGCATATCAGGTGGAGACAGGAATGTCTCAGGGATTGGACAATCGGATATTTGCAGGGTCCCAGGACTCAGCTGTGCCCCAGCCAGATGCCGAGCCTCTGGACACATTCATCCCTCAGCTACTGGAGATGCTAAGGCAGAGGCGGGATTACCAGGAAGGATTGTCAGTGACACTCCTGTCACTGCAAGGCCATATGGAGGATTCCTAAAGCCTTCTGTTGCAAAGATGGTGCCGACAGTGCATGGCACTCAGGCCAACACTGCAAAGGTGACATCCACAATGGAAAGTCTGGGGTAAGAGGTCAGATCCGTGACAGGAGAACTCCGAAGCATGGCTCAGCCCCTGTGGACAATGGCTACAGGCTTCAACTGCAGACAAAAGTCGGTCTCCAGGACTAACAGTACCAAATGACACTGAGGCTTCTGGTGCTCACTCTCGCTGTCACTCCATCCCAAGGTGTATCCCAGGGGGCCCACAAGCACCCGGAGAGAGGAGAATCCACTGGAGCGCATCCCAGGACCTTCCACACAGGATACTCTGGGAGAATCCAACCAATCGGAATTCCCCCTTTCTGAGACCAGTGCAACTCAGGCACCGTGGGCAGAACGGGTGACACAACAACACTAGTGCCAGCTGAAAGTAGGCCGGGGCCCTCAAGGTCCTGGTCCTCCAAAGGATATCCATGAAGGGCATCTCCGGCAACAGGGCGTGGTAGGCAGCAGGCCGCCTCCACCTCTGATGTGCATCCTGGGTACACACCTAGGGGCACATTATGGACATGGGAGACATTAGGCACAGGCAGTTGGGGGTCATTATCATTTGTAACATCTGCACTTGTCACTTAATTAAATGTTATTGTTTTTCACCACCTATAATCCTCATATTCTTGAACCTTCCTCCCAGTGGCATCACACTTCTCCTCATCAGGACAAAATTCTTCTCACTGGCCCTCAATATTTTTTTATTCCTGGGACATGGGCATCGCTGGCTGGCCAGCATTTATTGTCGATTCCTCGTTACCTAAGGGCAGCTGAGAGTCAACCACATTGCTGTGGCTCTGGAGTCACATGTAGGCCAGACCAGGTAAGGACGGCAGATTTCCTTCCCCAAAGGACAGTAGTGAACAAATGGTTTTTTCTGACAATTGATCCGTGGTCATCATTAGATTCTTCATTCCAGATATTTTTTATTGAATTCGAATTCCACCATCTGCCGAGATTCGAACCCGGGTCCCCAGAACATTAGCTGAGCTTCTGGATTAATAGGCCAGCGATAATACCACTGGCCATCGCCTGTCCTAAATGGCAGATGGTCTGGCCCACTCATTGTGAATATTTCATTCACAGTGATTCGACTTGGGTGTGAATTACTGAACCCGAGATCATGGACGGGATTTTACGGCCTCGCTCGGGCAAGACTGGAAATTTTCGCCCGAGGTCAATGGAGATTTTCGTTGTCAGACCCCCCCACCACCTCCCCCCGCCCCCCCCCCCCCCCCCCCCGCCCCACCACCCCACCCCCCCCCGGCCAATTCCATGGCGGGTGAGGTGGTAGAGTTCCGGACCATATCTCCTAATCTCCCTCTATTGTTAAAGGACAAAGGGATTTAGGACTGAACCTCATTCACACAAGAGCCGGGGAGTCAGCGTGCCAGCAACAGACAGAGAGGAGTCTATCTGTACCTTGCCCATTGCGAACAACAGAAGATACGCTGTTTGGTATGACCCACCAGTCTTTGGTCTCCACACCTAGTATCACACTGACACTGAAATCCACATAAGCAGATAAGCAGAAGGTCTTTGCAGCTTGATGGCAGCATCCTGTTAGTGGCGGATATCACTCATTTTACTACTGCATGTTAGCGGAGTGAAATAGCTAGCTTCTCTTGCAGCTCAAACGTTTGAGATGGCCTTGTCCTTCCAGGGCAATCTGAGACAGACTGAGCATTTTTCAGAGCTCACAGTGGTGACCTTTGGCATGTTTGTGAGTTTGCACAATATACAGTGTGAAATAATCTGATCAGGGTCAGATCTCTTTGATGAGCCCGATTTCAGCATGCAGTATGAACTTGTTGTTTTCCCTTACATTGGTACTCTTGCGAATTTTCCTGATGGGTACTAAATGTCTCTTTTCTCAGCAATACTCAAGTTCTGGACTACCAAACGACTATTTGTTAGCTGACTATTAACAATGTGTTTTACCAGTAAATTACAGCAAACACTAGTAAATAAAATAGGTTGGTAGTTTGCTGGATCAGTAGGGGGGCCCCTTTCTGGTAAATTGGAGGGACGTTAGCTCATATAGCCAGCCGATGGGTAGTTCTCTGTATTTATAGATTGTTGAAAGATATATTGGGGGGGAATCTTACCAAAAAATGGCAAGTTGTTGCTTCCAGCAAGAAAACTGATGTGTTTCTCTCCAGAGGAGCACGTTGGTTTTCTCTCCAGATCTTGCGAGAGCATGCCAAAAAAAATCGAGCGGATATGATCCATGCAGGGGGGTGGGGCCTCAAGACACTGGCAATACCCGGCTGCACTGAGATCGGGGTGCCATCTTTATATACCTGAATTCCCCGCTCCTCCCCCATGAGGCTTCCATTGGGGCCCGCTCCATGGAAGGGGCAGTGCCAAGGGGCATGGCCAGACCACTGCCTGGCCATGTCCCTCTCCCCCGGGGGCGATATTCACCTTTATGCTTCTGGGGAGAGCCCCCCACTCCACGCCCCCGACAGGTTCACATCTAGGTGAACCTGTTGTAAATGGCACCAGAATGACGTCACACCGGCACTCCCTGAATGTCTGGGGGTGGGGGGGGGGGGGGGGGGGGGGGGGGGTGAGGGGGGTGGGGGGGAGGCGGAGGGAGGAAATCCTAGAGAGAGTGTTCACTAATGACATGCTAAAGGAGTTAAAAGAGTGAAGGAGCTCCCAGGAGTCCCGTGGCGTGTTTTACGCTACTCACCGGCGAGGGGGCTGAAAGATTGGAACTCAAAAACTCGCCGGTGCGAATCACGCTTTCCGAATCTCTCCGGGTTTTGAATGTACGTAACCTTGGTTTGGGATGTGATTCGGACCACAGGCCTGAGATAGACCCTTGTTACAGAGGAATTTCTCAACACCTTTTGTTGTAGTTATAACATCAGGCATGATCTTGTAAGGATGCCCTCACACTATTCAGGTGCTCTGCTTCCTTCTTTCAAGACATTCTGAAACTGCAATCTTCATGCTTCAGTTATTTCCTTATTATCCAATAGATGTTATTGCTCATTATCATGTTCTATTCTGTACTGCCACAGCTTCCTTACAAGAAAATATTCCTTGCTTTTTAAGCATTTATAACTTTGTGTATGAAAATCAAAAATCATCAAAAATAATGGTAGCCCAATTATTATTTGATAAGGAAGAAAATAGATTCCCACCCCCACCAACCCCTCCTCCTCCACCCGACCCTTCCTTCTCCTCACTGCAATTGGAATAATTGTCCCACAATAGGCAAACAGCATTTAGAGGGAATTCTAGCAATTTTCTGCGAGTCCTGGAGGACTACCTGCATCCTACCCATGGTGGTCGAGCCCACAGCGACGGCCACCTGAGTCGGGGGCCACCTGACAATCGCCGCAGCAAGTGCCCTCTGTGACTGGGCCACGTGACTGCAGAAGGACCATCGTTCCATGGAGCGACCCGGGGCCAACAGGACCCCAAAGGAGGAGGAAGGGCTCGAGCCCATGGTGGGGCTTCCAACCAGGAGACTGTCGCCGTGGCTACACCTTCTGACTCCCCGCTTCCTAACACCGGGGCATCACAGGGGCAACGGGATGAAGAGGGTGTCATGGAAACATCCCAGACACCTGGAAGCAGCCAAGGGCCCTCAAGGTCCAGGGCTTCCAGAGGACGCCCGCCACACGCATCATAGGCAATGGGGCGAGGTCGGCAGCTGGTCCCCTCCACCTCCTGTGTACATTCTGGGGAGACACCAAGACGTAGTGGTCGGCCATGTAAGGTTAGGAAGTTGTAGTTGCACTGAGATGGCACGGGTGAAGGGCTGCACTAGTTAGATTTTTTTTAATGTTAGAATGTCTTATTTAATCACCTTTATTGCAATTAAATGTTTTTCACCACCCACCTGTGACTAATTTGTCTCAGATTTGCCTCGAACAGGAATCCTCTTCCCTTGAAGGTCGTCAGGGGGATGTTTCATGTTGATGTCAGTTGGGGAGGCTCCTCAATGCTGTGTCACTGAGAAAAGGAAGCTATTGGTTCCCCAGAACCCACGAGCGATTCCCTCCCGTCCCCCACCCCACCCGCCCAGGGCCCTGTATGGGGGGTTTCAGATCCCTTACCCACTACACAGACGTGGGCCCAGGTGCCAGTGTGCATGTGGAGCTCAGGTAGGAGTCAGACTAGTTTGTACCAGGGCACCACAGCATACCCAGGCCCACCACTCTGGTGTTACAATGTTGCAGGAGATAGTAGAACTTTGGTGTTGGGGGGGGAATGGAACCCATGTATACAGACACAGGCCCCTAGGAAGCAAAGCACCTGGTGATCAGAGCCTTCCTCACTGCCCTCACATGCCTCATTCTTGCTGCCAGCCCTCCAGCGCCTGGGTGGTGTTCCTCGGCATTATCCTCCTCCTCCAGCTGGGTGGCCTCCTCCCCAGCGATGCCCAGCTGGTCGGCCTCCATCTCTTCCTTCTCCTCTATAAGGGCTCCTCTCTACTGTACCAAGTTGTGTAGGGCACAGCCCACCACCACAATGTTGGAAGAAATCAGAGGGCTGTATTGTAAGGCCCAGCAGAGCGGTCCAGGCACCTGAACTGCATCTTGAGGAGCCCAATGCACCTCTCCACTATCGAGCAGGTGGCTACATGGGCCTCATTACAGCGGGTCTCCGCCTCAGTCACAGGCCTCCGCACAGGTGTCATCAGCCATGTCCGAAGCGGATAACCAATATCACCCACGAGCCACCCCCGCAGCCTGGGCTCCTCCTCAAATGCCTCCGGGATGTCAGAGCTCCTCAGAATAAAACTGTCATGCACATTGCTGGGGTGTCTGGTGCAGACATGCATGATGTTCATCTTATGGTCACAAATCAATTGCACATTTAGGGAGTCGAACCCCTTTCTGTTGATGAATGTTCGTGGATTCTTGATCGGAGCCCTGAGGGTGACGTGAGTGCAGTTAATGACCACCTGTACGTTAGGCATCCCCACAATGGCCGCAAACCCTGCAGTCCAGGCTTCCTGGTCCAGGTTTTATTTGATGTACTGCCCAGCCTGGGCATACAGGGCTTCTGAGACCTGCTTCACACAGGTGTGCATGGCTGACTGTGGAATACCACATACATCTCCGCCAGGGGTCTGGAAGGAACCACTGGCATAAAAGTTCAGAGCAGCCATCAATTTAACAGCCAGCGAGAGTAGGTGCCCCCCCCGCTGCCTCTCGGTGCCAGGTCCTGCAACAGGTTGCACAGGTGTTGCACGGTCTCCTTTCTGACATTTCTGACATTTGTTCAAACAACACTTGTGTGTGGAACTGCCGGGGTCTCTGCTCCCTCCTTCTCCTGCACTCCCCCCCCCTGCCCCCGGGTGAATGGTGGCCACCTCCTGCCTCTGGTGGTCATCTCCCTCTACTCCTGCACGTGGTAGGGCCTGGACCTCCTGTGCCCGCAATTCTTCCTCCTGCTCCACCTCCTCAGCTCCAGCAGCAACCAGAAGAACAGCAAGATCAATCGGTTGTATCGCAAAAGCCATCTCGTCAATTTGAAGACGGGGGTGTGGTTTGATGAAGGGGAAAAACACATGGGGAGGTTAAGGAACGCTGCTTGCCCTCAGCCCAGCAACACACACTGTCCATACTGCCCATCCCCCCCTCCATATGCCTCCCAGCACCCAGCACCCCCCACCCCCCACAGGCCCCCCCAGCAACACAGCCCTCCATTCCCCACCCACAGACCCCCCAGCACTACATCCCCCTCTTCCCTACCCACAGGCCTCCCAGCAACTCAGCTCGCTACCCACATGCCTTCCAGCAACACAGCCCCCCACCCACAGACCTCCCAGCAACACAGCCCCCCACCCCCACCCACAGACCTCCCAGCAACACAGCCCTCCACCCACTGGCCCCCCAGTAACACAGCCCCCCCATCCCCCACCCACTGGCCTCCCAGCAACACAGCCTCCCCCATCCTCCCCCCAGTAACGCACACCCAAAACTCATGCAGAGCTGAGCACAGTCAGTGCCGCTTGAAAAGTTGAGAGGCTGCAGCAATGCAGTTTCAAAGGGCTTCGGGCACATCCTTCAGCTGGAAGAGTGCTGAGTGCACTAGGACCCAGCAACATCCCAAAGACCCGAGGTCAGCACTGAGCTCCGGGTCTGTGCTGCAAATCGGACATCGGGGACCCTGCTGAGCAACAGCCCCCCACCCTCCCACACATGCGCAGCGCCTTCCTGGCCCAAAAAGCAACATTGCCCCCAGAATGGATCCCCTGTGAGCAGCACAGAGCCATCTGATGGTAAGTACCTACCTCCTCACTAACCTTACTGCTGGAGCACCTGAATCGGACTTTTATGGAGCAGGTCTGTTCCAGACTGATTCCGGATTGGGTGAATGCAGTGGTAAAGGCAGACGTGCTGATAAAGTGGGGCGTGCAGCTCGTTAAGTGGATTGAAATACATCAGATTTATTTAAATTGATGTTGCGCCATTTTGGGCGGGTTCCTGATCGTGGCCATTTTCGGTGTGAACCGGCATGGAAGGGGGCGCAGATCGCGCTACTCGCCTCATGCCCAACTTTACCAAATTTTCGTTCCTGAAAACAGGTGGAACGTGATGGTAAAATCCTGGCCATTATCTGAACTATCAATTCTAAGGTAGAAATGTTTATTTCAGCAACAGATATATTTTATCAATGATTTTTTAACACAATTTAGCACTTTAAAAATATAAAAGCCTCTAATTAAATCTTCCAGACCTATTCTTTTGCAGTCAAACATACCTCAAATAAGAATCTTTTGCATACAAAAGTCAGGAAGTGGTTCCTCACACACAACTCGGGTAACCACAGAAACCTTTTTAGTCCTGGTGCTCAATCAGTTGATATCATCTCGAGGGTGTTGTAGGGTTAGGAACAAGTGGACCAATTATATGTGTGTAATTAGGCCCAGCAGTGATTCTCATTTCAATATCTACAGCACCATTTAAAAATAAAATCAGCTTTGGGATTGTTAGTGTGATGGGCATTTAGCAAATCAATCAGCTTGGGTTTTCCTGCCATCATTCGATTTTACAGATGCACCATAGAAAGCATTCTTTCTGGTTGTATCACAGCTTGGTATGGCTCCTGCTCTGCCCAAGACCGCAAGGAACTACAAAAGGTCGTGAATGTAGCCCAATCCATCACGCAAACCAGCCTCCCATCCATTGACTCTGTCTACACTTCCCACTGCCTCGGCAAAGCAGCCAGCATAATTAAGGACCCCACACACCCCAGACATTCTCTCTTCCACCTTCTTCCTTCGGGAAAAAGATACAAAAGTCTGAGGTCATCTTCCAACTGACTCAAGAACAGCTTCTTCCCTGCTGCTGTCAGACTTTTGAATGGACTTACCTTGCATTAAGTTGATCTTTCTCTACACCCTAGCTATGACTGTAACACTACATTCTGCACTCTCTCGTTTCCTTCTCTATGAACGGTATGTTTTGTCTGTATAGCGCGCAAGAAACAATACTTTTCATTGTATGTTAATACATGTGACAATAATAAATCAAATCAAATCAAAATTTGAAATCACATTCTCCGGGTTGTTAGTCTCTGGATTATTAATTCAGTAACAAAGCCTCTGCACTGTCATACCCTTTGCCAATCGAACATACTTGCCTTGTCCATTTTGTTTCCACTCCATTTTAAAGTTTAAAAAAAAAATTTAAATTAAAAAAAAATCAAATCAAATCAAAAATCCAAAATTAGACAATTTTCCAAGGAGAGGATCATTGTAGATTTTTTGTGCCCAGATAGTTTCAGAAACGCAGCCATCATACTTCATTATGATAAGCACCGTCAGTCAGATAGAGCTACATATAACATATAAGCTGTTGCTCCAGGAATTATATTTGTATTGTTATGTTTGCAAAGCCAAAACAAGGTCGATACAATTAATTTTGTTCATCTGTTCTAATGGTTTAAAAATTTTTGTTTCTTACCTGTTTTCATTAATGTACATCAAACCAAACTCCTTTTTTGCATTAATTTTATATTTCTAAGATGGAAAGCTCTCATGCATGAAGAGAGCTGTGTGAACAGAATAATAATTAATTGAGTAGACAGCATTGTGTATAATAATACCAAAAAGAGCCACATTTTGAAGGGGCGAGGGGCCACTATAGATTAAGATATAAATAAGTTAATTTAATGTGTTTTGTTTAGCTCTTGTGTCTACTATTTATGCATTTGGGAAACATGCCTGCAGTTTGTACTGTCTGTGTAGAACACAATGTAATGCATCATTTCATCCGAAAAGAGTTTATCACAAATGAAATTCTAATGAAGCCCCATCATTGAAGACCAATATTTGTTGCAGGACATACTGTTACAAGTTAAAAAATTAAAAGTTAAAGTTTATTTATTAGTTACAAGCAAGGCTTACATTTATACTGCAATGTAGTTACTGTGAAATTCCCTTATTCGCCACACTCCAGCTTGGGTCAATGCACCTAACCAGCACGTCTTTCGGACTGTGGGAGGAAATCAGAGCATCCGGAGGAAACCCAGGCAGACACAGGGAGAAAGTGCAAGCTCCACACAGACAGTGACCGAAGCCAGGAATCGAACCCGGGTCCCTGGTGCTGTGAGGCAGCAGTGCTAACCACTGTGCCACCCCCCCCCCCTCCCCCCCCCCCGAGTTACCTGAGCTAATCTGAGTTATACAAACAATAAAACCATCGGTTGACCTGCTTCCTCTTATTTTCTTATTTTTGATATTCAAAACATTTTATGGAATTTGACTGCACACAACTTACATGCATGATAATTAAACAAACTGTCTATCTTCGATGACCCCACATCTTCCAATCCCAATAGCAGGAGCTTTGCAATGGCATTGAAAGTTGTGGGGAGTTGCTTTTTACTGGAATCAGGAACTTCTGATGCCCCAGAAATGGCTCACTGATGGTCTCCTCTCTGACCCGTAGACATGCAACACAGGCAGTTTACTCTGTACTGACTCTGCTTTTTACACTGACTTACTTAGAGCTGATCCTGCAGGAGTAAAACCTGCTCAGGAGCGCAGCTCATAGAATCATACAATCCCAACAGTGCAGAAGGAGGCCATTCGGCCCATCGAATCTGTACCGACCACAATCCCACCCAGGCCCTATTCCTGTAACCCCACATATTTACCCTGCTAATCCCCCTGACACTAGGGTCAATTTGGGATGGCGAATCAACCTATCCCGCACATCTTTGTACTGTGGGAGGAAATCGGAGCACCCGGAGGAAACCCACGGAGACACGGGGAGAATGTGCAAACTCCACACAGACCTGAGGCCGGAATTGAACCCAGGTCCCTGGCGCTGTGAGGCAGCAATGCTAACCACTGTGCCACCGTGCCGCCCTCGAAGTAAATCAGGCGATTTGTCAAACCACTCCAGTGCAACAACTCCCACCCCCCATCCTGTCATAGCTCAAGTGGTATAGCCAACAGTGTTGGGCTGTTCAGGTTAGTGGGAGAGGGGTGACCTGGAGATGGGGAGCAGGAGGGTGAGCATTGTCGGGGGTGTGGGTATTGTCAGGAGGGGGGAGGGAGTAATGCGCATTTTCAGGAGGAGGCATCGGGGGGGAAGCAATGTCGGGAGAGTGGTCTTGAGCATTATCTGGGCCAGGGTGGTGGGGGGTTGGGGGAGGGGGTGGGCTGACAAGCACCTGGGGGTAAGTAGTGTCAAGGTGGTTTGTTAGCAATGTGGAGCAGGTAAGCAGGGTTGAGGAGATGCAGGAGAGAGGGTGAGCTGTGTCTGAGGTGAACATTGTCAGATGTATGGGGGGGGAGGGGGGGGCGGGGGCGCTGAGCTGTGACTGGGGTTGAGCAGTATTGCAGAGGGTGGGAGTAAGGGGTTAAGGTGGGCAGGGGTGGGGAGAGTCTAGCAAAGCCAGGGCCATTGAAAAACTCTGACAGTCAATGAACTGAAGGCGATGCTGATGAAAATACGGCTTGGCTTGACTGTAGTTGCACTTTGCCACTAGTCTCCCCAGTCTGCTGGTCAATGGAGCCAGGCTGGAGCCAGAATAGAAAAGCTCCTAAAGCTTCAGTTAGAAAAGACAAGGAGCCAGTTTTAAATGTGGTCAGCAGCGTGCTCTCTCCATACTGTCACTGGCCATAAGATGTAGGCCCTGTGTCTCTGCATCATCAGTAACCCTGCTAAACTCACTTCACTGCTTAATTTGACAAAAACACCAGTTGGATATTTATATGTTGTCACCAGCAGTATCTTATCCTATAGTTAGTACATTTTTGCACCAAACCCCTGCAGTTATATTTTGGGATGGGTGGGATTTATTTGTTGGTATTATTTAAAATTTCTTGCAATAGCAACTAAGCAAAATTTTTGAAAAAGACCATGGGTGTGATATTACTGGCCATTCGCACCACGGTGCCACCGCAGCGAGGTCAGAGAATTTGGCGCCCAGCCAACTCTCCGTTCACTGTAGCGGGATGGGAAAATCCCGCCGGTGTGAATGGTGGTAACATTCCAGTATATACCCGGGATTTTCCATTCCGGGCCTAAGTCCTGTGTCGGGGGAGGGGTGGGACCAGGAGTGTTTCCCACTGCGGAGGTCAGTGTGAACTCTTGCCGAATTGTGCGATGCTAGTCCAATACACAGTCAGTGGTTTCCCATGGAAACATGGTGGGATGGGTTGGATGTCGCGCACCTCACCATCATATCTGGGCACCATATTTAAAAGGCAGCCAGATCTCAACTTCTTTGTTGGGCATCCTCCGTGGAAGGAGGAGATGGCCCTCTGATCCCAGGGAGCTCCAGTTCCCAGGTTCTGTGACACTTCCCTCAAAGTGCTGCTCAATGCAGTGAAGGCCAGGAGGGATGTCCTGTACCCTGGGGATAGAAGGAGGAGGTTGAGGTGTGTGTGTGTGATCAACCCTGCATAGGAAAAGGTCACCAGGATGGTCAGTGCCCAGGTCTTCCACCGCATGACTGCTCTGCAGTGCCAGAGATGGATGAATGATCTCATCCGCTCTGCCAGGGTAAGTGGATGCTCAACTGCTCACACTCACCTCACTTAATGGCAGAAGGGATAGGAGCCTCAGTGGCAGACCATACATAGTCGATCTATGCAACATGGTAAATTATTGCCTCATATCCCCACCACGGTCTATCCAGTCTGCAGGTGGAGAGTCTTCCCTGACCCTTCCACAGCAAGCTCACATGCTGTCTGAACGGAGAAGGATGGGAGGGGTTTAGGCATTGAGGACACCAGCAAGCATTCCTAATGTCATACCTCTGTGTGTATATCCTTCTATCCACATGGGCTCACCACGCGGGAGGGTGTGACCCCAAAACCCCTCTGAACAACCTTCAGTGTGTCAATCATATGGTTCACAATCCAATGTGTCACTTGTAAGACTGGAAACTTGAGAGAGATACCTAAAGCCCAATTTCTCTCAGCCTCATTTTCCCTCTCAAGTTAAGGCATAATATGAGAAAGAGCGAGAGAAGATGGGAGGGTGATGGCCTGTCCTCAAGAACCTCACTGAGTTTGAGGAGCTGAGCTGGCAGGAGAAGAATTGGACCGTGCTGTACAGACAAAGAGGCCATAGGGCAGCTCCCATCCAGTAAGGATTCAGGAATAATCTAAGGGTCATGTGTTCCTCCATGTTGGAGGCAGCTCATTCAGTCACTCACTCTCTCCTCTCCCACTTGCAGGTGTCGGCAGGGACAGAAGAGGGGAACAAGAGGAGACCCTGTCCAACTGTACCTCCAGCCCACAGAGGACCGAGAACGTTGGAGAGGAGGAAGAATGTACACCTGGAGAAGCATCAGTGTCTCCTGCACCTTCCATCAGCCCAGAGACACACACTTGGATGGTATTAGATCTAATTCGGTCAGGATCTCATATTGTGGTGGTCACTGCACAGGCACGTCTGCAGCAGGTAAAGGCAGGGTCAGCCAAGCTCGCTGGCATTTGGAGTACTGCTGGAGAAGAGGCAATTGTGATGTCCAAGTCAGATGATCAGCCTCTGAGATTGGCCCTCCCCGAGATGTTGGGGATGCTATGAGAGATGAGGGAGCATCAGGCAGAGGTGGTGAAGGCCCTCAACAGAGTGGCACGTGAGGCGGAGGAGTCCATCTGCCAGCTCTCTGATGAAACAGTTCTGACCTCTGCGCGCATGGTGGTCTTCATGGGGAGGGGAGCAGAAACCATGGAGAACTTTGTCCAGCAGAATGGCAGTTTCTGTCGGAGTTGCGCATAGACCTGCATTTCATCACTGTAGCCATAGATGAGATCTTGCTATGGCTACATGAGAGGAGACAGGGCATCAAGACCACCCATCAGATGCCCCTGCTCATCGTGGAGTCAGGCTGGTGCCCTCAGGTGCCCAAAGGAAGGAGGGACGGCTGAGACCTCCACTCAGGAATATCTGAGGATGTCTGACGTTTCGCAGTCCACCTCTACAGCTTCATCCTCTGTGACTACAGGGTCTGGCTGCCCCACAGCAGGACAGTCAAAGTAAACTGGAACCCTCCAGGCCTCGAGTCTCCAGAGGATTCCCACCAAGGTGATCCAGAACAACAGGGCAACATGGTCAGCTGGCTGCCTCCACCCCTGCTGCAGATGTTGGGGGTGCACTGAGAAGTGGTAGGGAATGCAAGATTCGGAAGCTATGATTTGACATGTGGTTGCATGCGTGCACTGTAATTGTTGATGTTCTTATACTTTTGTAAATAGACTACATTGGCACTTTCATGAGGTCTGATGTGGTTTAATTGTGATTCATAGTTGTTAAACCTATGTGCCCCTCCACCCCATATTCAGGGGCATCCTGGGCTGGGTCTTTGTCCCCCAGAATCAGACATATACAGGGAGGTAAGGATCTTTGCCAGGGCACTTGTGAACCATGTGCAAGAAGTCTCCCTCACAAGCCTAAGCCTTCACCCATCACACACTCATGTGTTGAAATGTCCCAACATTGTCAGTGCTACATGCTGTTGATCTCCTTCAGTTGTCCAGCTAAGCTGACCTGCCACTCCGCCCACCCCCCTCAATGACCCAACTCCCATGCAGCATCTCGAGATCTCCACCTGGAGGCTCCAAGTTGTAAGTGACCATAGTGCATGTGACACCAATGCGTCCAACACCTTCCAACCTCCCCTATAACCCACACCCTCCCCCCTCACCCCCAACCATAATCATTGAGCCTCCTGGTGTGACCTTTGACCTCCACACAGTCAACCTACAGCCCTTCTCCATCAACCTTCATTCCACACAGGTTAATGTCCACATTCACTAACTTCCTAACAAACCAACCCCGTGACAATTGACATGTCCCTTCTTCAGTCTGTTGACCCCAGATTCCGGTTTTACTTCATGTTCCCTCCAACAGTGTCCCTTCACCCATTATCTCAGGACCCTCACCCTCTTACCCGACTGGCTCTCACTGCCTCTTCAATCCTCACCATCCCTGCCTATGAACAATCCCCTCAATATGTCCCCTAGCACTCACCAGTTGACACCATGGATCCCACTGTCTGAATCCCTTTCCCCTCTTCCCCCCACATACCCATTCACACTTGCACACACTCCCATGCCCATTCACACTTGTACACACCCCATGCCCATTCACACTTGCACACACTCCCATGCCCATTCACACTTGCACACACTCTCATGCCCATTCACACTTGCACACCCCCAAGCCCATTCACACTTGCACACACTCCCATGCCCATTCACACTTGTGCACACACCCCCATGCCCATTCACACTTGTGCACACACACCTGCAGGTGCACTGCACTATGGTCCTTCCCACCTACCAGCTCTTTACCAACTCACCCAAATCACGAGGCCTGCAGCATCTCTCTCTTTCCCCTACCACCATCAACCTTTTCCCACCTTGCACCCACCGTGCCATTCCTCTCCTCCCTGTCTAATCCCACCACCCCAACCCCAGCACAGAGCATCGCTGCTCAACAGTACTTCATGCAGCCAATGACCTGTAGCACTCTGATCCACGATGCTCTGCTCATTTGCTGCTGTTCATGGTGTTTCAGGCTCCACAGTTGCTGGCAGCCTCCACCTTCCAGTCTCCTCAAGCTGCCCTAGGCCTTCCTCCAAGTGAGCCTCGCCATGTCCATGCCGAGCTGGACTGAATGTGTTCCAGAGCAGCATGATACCCTGCTGGTGACACAAATAATTGGAGGGGGGTGACAATTCCAGCCAGGGTTTCATCTGTGTCCCAAAAAGGGATACAAAACAGATTCATGCTGGCCTCTGGTTGGAATGGTGACCCGCTATGACGGGCGCGAGTGCCTCTTCCTGCCGTGAATTCACACTGGTGGAGAACTGATCTTTCAGCTACTGCTGCAGTGCCCCCGACCCTGCGCTTCATCACTGTCGGGACTGGAAAATCCCAGTGCCCCCAACACTGCCCGTCATCACTGTCAGGACTGGAAATCCCAGTGCCCCGACCCTGTCCTTCATCACTGCCGGGACTGGAAAATCCCAGTGCCCCCAACACTGCCCGTCATCACTGTCGGGACTGTAAATCCCAGTGCCCCTGACCCTGCCCGTCATCACTGTTGGGACTGGGAAATCCCAGTGCCCCCGACACTGCCTGTCATCACTGTCAGGACTGGAAATCCCAGTGCCCCTGACCTTGCCCGTCATCACCGTTGGGACTGGGAAATCCCAGCCTATATTATTGATGAAATTTTATTTTGCAAACACCCATCCCACACATGATGCTGGATGTATTCCATAAAAGAGGATTGTGAGTATATTAGCAGAGACCCACAAACCACTTGTGGTGAAATTAGTCTCTCTATTGCAACAATGCTTCTTTAAGTCCTCATCCCATGTCTTTACATCATTCCGATGTAAAGGCATGAAGTTTTTAAGCAAATTATAATCTCAGAAAATTTACACTGCTGACATCGACATCATACACAGCAAGGAAAGAATGTGGTCACAACACAATGGGAGCCAGTGTGCCTAGTCACAGAGCGGTGAGTCGCACATTTGAGCCCATGATCTCCACATGTTAAATTGCCAATCTACATCATCACTGAGCCATGGGATTCTACATGAGCAAACATGTTGAGTGGGAGATTTATCCTGGAATCACTCTCACATGTCTGCAGATGATGCCAGAGTGTGGTGACTTCTTGCGAGCTGTCCCCAGTGTACCCTAAAATTCTATCTTTCACTCTTGTTCTATGCTTTTAAAACTGTACTCTAACTCTTAGGAATTCTCTAACAATGCTCTATTTCAATCTCTTATAGATTTAGCAGGACTATATTCTGCACCTTCTCCTTTCTTTCTCCTCTTTGTACTCTATGTACAGTATGCTTTGTCTGTATCGCGCACAAGAAACAATACTGTATACTAATACAGCAATAACAAGTCAAATGTGGGCAGCACGGTGACACAGTGGTTAGCACTGCTGCCTCACAGCGCCAAAGACCCGGGTTCAATTCCCGGCTTGGGTCACTGTTCTTTTGCATGTTCTCCCCGTGTCTGCGTGAGTTTCCTCCGGTGCTCCGGTTTTCTCCCACAGTCCAAAAGACATGCTGATTAGGTGCATTGACCCAAACAGGTGCCGTAGTGTGGCGACTGGGGGAATTTCACAGTAACCTCATTGCAATGTTAATATAAGCCTTACCTGTGATTCATAAAATTAACTTTAAACATTAACAAATCAATAAAATTAAAAAGCAACTTTGGTAGTCATCTCTTGCCTCAGTGTATGATGAGGAACACACTGCGTGGTATGGATGTCATACAGACACTGCCATCAACGTTTTCACAGTGAGGAGACACCTTTCACGTGCTCTCACTGTGGGTCTGGGTTCGGGCATTCAAATAACCTCACTATACACCAGCGAATTCACACTGGGGAGAGACTGTTCACCTGCTCTGTATGTGGGAAGGGATTCACTTGGTCATCCCACCTGCTTAGATCCCAAAGAATTCACAAGTAACCAAGGGGGGCATGGTGGCACAGTGGTTAGCATTGATCTTTCACAGCACCACGGACCCAGATTCGATTCCCAGGTTGGGTCACTGTCTGTGCGGAGTCTGCACGTTCTCGCCTGCATGGGTTTCCTTCGGGTGCTCCAGTTTCCTCCCACAGTCTGAAAGATGTGCTGGTTAGGCCATGCTAAATTCTCCCTCAGTGTACCCGAACAGGCGCCGGAGTGTGGCGACTAGGGGATTTTCACAGTAACTCCATTGCAGTGTTAATCTAAGCCTACTTGTGACACTGATAAATAAACAACTCAATGTGAACCAGTGAGGCCCACGTTTGATCCTGGTCTACGCTGAGTGACCTGGTCTCAGCCAAGACAATGCTAAGGATGGTATGATTAGCTTCACCATTCCTCAGGTAGGAAAGGACAAAATGTAACAGGATCCTGATACCTTTTTTATATATTTAGCTTCTTAATTAGCTTCCTTTTGTTTTCTACCATCCTGTCGACTCTAAATGTCAGAACATTACGACATTAGATCCCAAATGTGTCTTTACAGCTACTTTTCTTATTGTACCTTCTTCATTCATTAGAAATAAGCCCCATGTAGGTGCCTTAACATGCTGGTTTAGAAATGAGTTCCTCGGAATTTAAATGAATCAACTGAATGATTTTGTTAGACATAGAAAATTGCACAAAGCAAGTACTAATAGAAGTTTGCATCGATTCCTCTAATCTTATTTGTCAATAATTACACTTGGAATGACTAATGCAAATATTACAAGCTGCAAATACATAGATATACCTCTATATTTAAATCTAGCAAGTGGGACACTTGCCTGTCTGGCCTGAGTTAAAGTTTCTTGACTTAAAATGTTGCTGTAATTATGCATTCATCTTATAAGAGATTAACTTTCAAAACTGGAAGCAGTATTTTGCCTTAATTTAGTGTTAACTCAACAACCTCTCATGAATTGGGGTTTGGAATATTAATTCTGAGGTAGAATTATCCTATCTCATAATCTCATAGATTACTGGCTATAATAAAAATATGGTGCCCTATGACACCTGACAGCAGAGGGAAAGCCTCTTTATCATTCCCCACAGTGGAGAGGTTAGCTGGGCAGGAACTGAAACGTCTGCCGCTCACACATCAAAGGGGTAAAATTCCCATCTCTTACCACTTTCCTCCTATTACCATTCGCAGGACACTTTGTGATTTGCGACAGCAGCAAATAGTCACCTTAATCTTAAAAGCCTTTCATATCAAGAAAGAAAAAGTCACTAAAACTTTGCAGAAATTCAAGCTGTGGTCCTATTGTTTTTTTTTTCATCACCAAGTAATACAGGTGGATAGATTGTTCTTCCTGTGAAAATTATATATTCTTCTGCTGTGGGTGGCACAGTGGCACAGTGGTTAGCACTGCTGCCTCACAGCACCAGGGACCCAGGTTCGATTCCCGGCTTGCTTCATTGTCTGTGTGGAGTTTGCACATTCTCCCCGTGTCTGCATGGGTTTCCTCCAGGTTCTCCAGTTTCCTTCCACATTCCAAGATGTGTGGGTTAGGTTGATTGGCCACGCTAAATTGTCCCTTAGTGTCAGGGGATTAGTAGGGTAAATAAATAGGTTTATGGGTATAGGGCCTGGGTGGGATTGTGGTCAGTGTAGACTTGATGGGCCAAATGGCCTCCTTCTGTTGGGATTCTATGAATTCACTGGCTATTTTGCAGCCCAAAGCTATGCTACATTTTGTAAAAATGCAATTTCATTCCATCACCTGTAAAGTGAGGTAAACCTACATGCTGTTGTATTTTTGAACTAGTCTATGAAGTGAGGTTCATTTAACGATCTTAAACCATGCTATTATTTTATGTGATAATATACAGAAAAGGATAAACTTTGGAACAAAGGGGCCCTGAGGTTCTAATTATTGGAGTGGTCAATGATGCTAAACCAGAGAAATATCCAAGATAATAGCCCAAGAATTGTGATAATAAAGATCTTAGCTCTAAAATTCTGTTGGGTTCTGCCAGGTTCCGGTCATAACTCCAGCAAGCTATCTGTGGGACCTTCAGAGGTGTAGTAGAGACAGTGTTAAGCTGATGTGTGGGGGTTTCCAAGTGTTGCAATGGATAACTGAGGGAACTCCCATGTAATTTCAGTGTCCTTGTATCTATTCTGTGTAAGATGCATCCAAGGGTAGAGTTCTTACAGGAGCTCTCTCTATTTCTTTCCGTAACTCTTTTGGAGAATTGGCAAATCCTTGAACAAGCAATTTAAATGCTCATGCATCCTTTTTTATCTGGGGTTTCTGTCGATGTCCATCCGAAGTTAAAACTGATAAAAGGGCAATCCTGCTGAAGAAATTCTACTTCCAGATATCACACTTCAGAATGCATTCTTCAAAAATCTGAAAAAAAGAGAAGGAAACATGATTGATTCATGTTATTTCATGTCATTTATTAGTAGAAGCACACCTCCTAACAGTACAGCAAATTTCTAACCCCTGCCAGCCCATGCTCACTTGTTCCTTTTCCCACCATTTCTCCCTACTTATCATCTCGCTCCTCTGTCCCTTGATTCATCGCCTTCCCCAGTAATTCACTCTCCTACCCTGTTATCTCTTTGCAGGACAAAAGCACTGTTCATAGCATAGAATCGAGTGAATGCTTGTTTATTCTGGTTTGGGTTGATATACATGCATATATCTATGGTCAGAATAGTGGTGCTATTACACTCTTCCCTTCTTCCCCACAGTGGAGAGGTTAGCTGGGCAGGAACTGAAACGTCTGCCGCTCACACATCAAAGGGGTAAAATTCCCATCTCTTATCACTTTCCTCCTATTACCATCCACAGGACACTTCCCTTCTTAATGGAAAGCTATACAATGTTTGTGCTCCATACAACTTATATACATTTTTTGTTTTTAATTTGTTTACAAGTCAAACGTAATCACAGGTTTCCTATTCCTAGGAGATACCGCCTTTCTTGACCTAAACTTTCTGTACTTTGGGAAGGAGCTTAAGCCATTTTGAAAGTGGAGTCACAGGTGGACAGAGTGGTGAAGAAGGCATTCGGCATGCTTGGTTTCATTGGTCAGAACATTGAATACAGGAGTTGGGATGTCTTGTTGAAGTTGTACAAGATATTGGTAAGGCCACACATGAAATACTGTGTACAGTTCTGGTCACCCTATTATAGAAAGGATATCATTAAACCAGAATTAGTGCAGAAAAGATTTACTAGGACGCTACCGTGACTTGATGCTTTAAGTTATAAGGCGAGACTGAATAGACTGGGACTTTTTTCCCTGGAGCGTAGGAAACTTAGGGGTGATCTTATAGAGGTCTATAAAATAATGAGGGCCATAGATAAGATAGATAGTCAACATCTTTTCCCACTGGTAGTGGAGTCTAAAACTAGAGGGCATAGGTTTAAGGAGAGAGGAGAGAGTTCCAAAGGGGTCCAGAGGGAAAGTTTTTCACACAGAGGGTTGTGAGTGTCTGGAACAAGCTGCCAGAGGTAGTAGTGGTAATAGAGGTGGGTACAATTTTGTCTTTTAAAAAGCATTTAGACAGTTACATGGGTAAGATTGGTAGAGAGGGATATGAGCCAAATGCGAGCAATGGGACTAGCTTAATGGTAAAAACTGGACAGCATGGATAAGTTGAGCTGAAGGGCCTGTTTCCTTGCTGTAAACTTCTATGACGACATCAAATAGCAGCCAATGAAACTGAAGGAGACTCATGTGCGTATTAATAGTCAAATATGACTGAGACTTATCATGTAACTCAAATCACAGACTGACATTTGTCAGATTTAACTTTGAGTAAATCTGACCTCCTGACAACATTATGAACACACCTTCCTTCAGGTTTTGCAAACTATCTGGTGGATTACATTCCAGTATCTAATTTACAGTTGCCTTATAATCACCACATCTTTTTACACCACCATCTGACTTTGGTACTCCCGCTAAGGGAGTAGCCAAATTACCTGACTTAGAGCTAATGTTCTCATACCTCTGTCATTTCAGTTTTTGCTCTACTTGGTACGTAGTGTAGTGGACGAGAACTGGGTCTTGCACTCCTCTGAACTCATACCCTCAAATCAGTTTCACTAGACAGCTGAGAGTACTTATTGATCACATCTTCTTGTGATGTGAATTTATTTTGACACAAAAGTGCTTGTTCCACTTTAACACCCCACAAGTACTGTGTCACAGACAGAATGTATTTACTCTCTTGCTGGTCCTAATCAGTGTATTTTGTGTGGAAAGAGGTGTATCTTCATAACATTGAAATGTGTATTACGATTAAATAATTCAGCAGCAAGCTTTTATGAGTTTTAAATAAAGAGAGATATTTATTCTCACGCATTTACTCCAAATCAATGCAACTTCACACTATCGGTTTTAAGCATGTACACATGCATAGATATACACGCACAAATTAGATACAGTTAAAGATAGTGCACTTTTACAGATTACAGTTAATTTAGCCTCTGATATATGATTTTTGGTCTCTCATGTGGTAGGCCTGTAGTTTCGTGAATGGATTTGATGATTTATAGTTGAAGTGAGGATCTTGTGAAGGTTAAGGGTTCGCAGCAGGTTGCGAGGTTTCTTGTAGCTGAATATCTAGGAGGCTGGTTCTCAGGTGAACTTTGAAATTGGAACAAATTAAGTACTTTGTCGGCTTGATAACTCGTAGCTACTTTCCAAGTCATCATCATCATCTCTCTCCCAACACATCATCTCTTTCCTGGCCTGTCACTCACTCCTTCCACTAGTTTGCTTTCTCCCTACCTATTCTCTCTTTCTCTACGCATCACCTCTCTCACTCTGCTCATCACCTCTCCTCCTTGACCCATCACCTTTCTCCCTCTACCCATTACCTCTCTCACTCTATCCATCACCTCCCTCTCTATCCGTCTTCACTCACTCTCTGCCTCTGCCTGTTACCTCTCTCTCTCTCTCTCTATATATGTCACCTTTCTCATTCTACCCATCACCTCTCATTCTAGCCTTCACCTTTTTCACTCTATCTATCACTTCCCCCACTCTATCCATTACCTCCCTCTCTCTATTGGTACCTCTCTCCCTCTACCTGTTGCGGCTCCTCCTACTTGTTGCCTTTCTATCCCTAACTAGGGTCAGTTGCCTGCCTTTGTGTTGATCAATCTTGATCTGAGCCTAACAAGCTCCAGGTTTCATTTGAGTTTCATGTTAAATGATCTTGATGCTCTTGAAACAACATTGGTATTCCTGGGGTTGATCTCTTTGTGTGTACGTTGCTGCTCATTTAGCAGCTGTAGTTGGGGGAATCACCAGGAATGGCTATTTTATCCTTTCCTTGAACTCACTCAGAAAAATAGACTGTCTCATTTACTTATAGTTAAACAACACAGTTTAACTTCAGTTATGTAGCACAACTCACTGGTCAATTGCTAATTAGAGAAACAGCTGCTTCAAAGTGATGGGGCCATCAGTTCTATACAACAGCCATTAAAATAAGCAGCATAATATATCCTAAGATAATCTGTTTCTGTCCCAGATGTTTGCTCAGGTATGTGATTACTTTATACATAATTCTTGCAGTACAATGAAACAAAATATCAAATTCACACCACATGGGCAACAGCATAAAGTCAATCTTGATCCCTTGAAACTTGCCTTACCTCCACCACCGAATCCCCATTCATTGCAATGTACATTAAATCTCATCACACATTGCTCTGATGTTACTCACAATTTGTAGGTTTCAGTCCAATGTGGATTAACATCAATTTTCTGACTTATTTTTCATTCCATGACACCTTCATACCTGGCTTTGGTGTCTCATCACAACAACAATACTAATCCAAGATTAAAGGATTGAAGGAATGGAAAGCAAGGTCAAAGATATATCGCACAGCGTGATAGATAAAAGATCATTAATTTAATAACTGAATAATATAAAACTGACCTGCAAGAAAATGGACCAATGACAGATTATAGTGAAGTTTCCCCGTTGGATGCAATGAGAAGATTTAGTTACCATTTCATTGCTCCATGTTGTCTCCAGTGTTACGTTTTTGCATTTATTCCTATTGGCTCATGCAGAGCTCTGCTGTATTAATATATGCACCGGAAGTGACGTAATGGATCTAGCACAGGAAATAGAGGGAGAAGAAGCAGCCATGGAAGAGATCACACACCATTAACTAAGCTCCGTTTTTAACCAAAGTCTGTCCTGTGAATCACATCTCCAATAGACAACATGCAGCATAAACTCCAAATATTCTGAGTGCAAACATGAGCATTTTCTAAACTTTCCTGCCCATAAAAATGACTACTAACTCCATCTAGTGACAACAGTAAAAATATGGCACCACAACAGTCCATTCAGTGAAATCGTTACTCGATGTAAAAGTGAGCCAAACTAAATCGCAGATGGCAAATTTGATTCTATTTCATGGTAGATTAAGTTGAATCTCACCTAAGGCCAATTGGATACTTTGATTAGCCACAATGTCTTGGGGCAAATGAAAGGAAGGAGGCAGTCAGTGTTCTTGCTACTCGATGCTATCCAGCACTCCTGTTGGGAAATGTACATGTATGGACATGATTGAGTTCAGTTGCAATCTCACTTACACTCATGCAACCTGACAACACCACGCTGATGTAAAATTATATTCTGTCATGTTTCTAATCACTTAATATAATCTATTTTTCAGTGAAGACAAGTAAATTTCTACGAATCTTCGTGACTCAGAGTAATACATCACATGACCATCATTTTTGTCCTTCTCAGAACCTTCTCTTCGAAGGTATTTTGAAGGAACGTCTTGTAACAAATTATTTGTGCAAAATTCCAATTACACTTCATCAAGGACCCAGTTGGGGGCCTTTTGTATAACCAATATCAAATCCCATAAAATGGAACCTAAAATAGAATGGGGCACAGCTTATTTAGGCAACTGCAAAGTCAGCTTCATTTTTGTGAAATTATTGGGTGGAAAGTTAATTGGGTGGTAACATTTGCCAGTTTTAAAGATGGCCATTGAAATGTCACAGCTACCATATTGGTTCATAGAATCATAAAATCCCTACAGCGCAAAAGGAGGCCATTCGGCCCATCGAGTCTGCTCCGACAACAATCCCACCCAGGCCCTATCCCTGTAACCACATGTATTTACCCTGCTAATCTCCCTGACACTAAGGGGCAATTTAGCATGGCCAATCAACCTAACCTGCACATCTTTGGACTGTGGGAGGACACTGGAGCACCCGGAGGAAACCCACGCAGACAAGGGGCGAACGTGCAAACTCCACACTGTCACCCGGGGCCGGAATTGAACCCGAGTCTGTGGTGCTGTCAGTCAGTAGTGCCAACCACTGTGTCACCATGCCGCCCAAATACACTTTATCTGCCCAAGGGAAAAGAATACTGGCCTGATTATATTATGCAAAGAGGGACCCTGCTCTAGAATTAGGACCCTTTTGGGAGATCAGTGCCTGAGAGTGTCCTGATTTGTTCATTTTTAAGCCTGCTCATCAAAACAGGGCAGAATGTGCTCCGTGACTAAGCTCTCTGGGTTAGAAAATATTCATAATCCCTTGAAATTTCTCCTCATGACCTCTTATGCTAATATTGTGACCCCTAGTTCTAACCTCGCCAGCCAGGCGAAATACCCACCCAACCAAACAACTTCAGCAGTTATAAATGATGCATGATATATTTTATTATAGATTTATATATTATGTATTTTAATTAGATATACGGCCTTGCGTGACTCATGTAAATAACACCTCATTAAGGGAGTGGCCTCTATTCTTGCGAAATATCGAGCATTAGAAAGCTGGAAGGAAATGTCAGTGAAAGAAATCAATTTGAGATGGTGTGAAGAGGAAGAATTGAATGCTGTCACCAGAAATTTCTGATCTATTGACATTTGTACCAAGGAAAAATTGCAGTGCTCTGGCAATATCACGGATGAAAATTTGCAGTAGAGTGCGCAATTATATTGCTGTCAGTTATATTACTTGGTATAAAATGCTTTCTTTATTTCCTGCATAAAATTATGCCTTCACTGAGAAAACAGATAACCTGATGGCTGGAAAATGTGTGCAGCGAAATTGCATGGCCTCCATTCTCAGCAACTTCACAGAGACATTGTTGTAAAAGGTTTTGGAAAGCTTTCTCCAGAACTCCGGAAACTTCTAAAGACCTGTCAGTAGAACACAATGCAAAACCCTGGAGAAAGGCACAATTGTAGAGGCCAGTCGAAATTCTCTTTTGCATTGCAATGCAATTGGATGCCTGTTAACTTCATTGCAGTGTTAATGTAAGTCTTACTTGCGACTAATAAATAAACTTTAATAAATAAACTTTAGTGTTGACCATTTCTTTTTTAGCATTATAACCTTTCTAAGGGTTCTCAAAGATTAATTATTTTTTTTCCCTTTTCTCTATTGACTGTTTATTCTCTTTACTTGACCTACATACAATTTCCAGTTTGTTGGTCTCTGCTGGTGTTGTCCTTGAGTATGTCACCAAGGGATGAGCAGCAATAACTTGAGTGTAAAGCTTGGCTTGGTAGCACCCCTTGAGCCTACACAATGAAAATCAGCATTTGGCTACTCCCAATGCACCTCTCAGCACATGCCAATGCTGGTAAGGGAGTGCCCTGCATATGCCAGAAGCTTTGGCAGTGGGTGGGTTGTGACGTCAAACAGCTCTCAGACTTACTTGTGATGCAAGTTCTCCCAAATTAAAATGTGCAGGTCCAGTTAAGACCATGTCCCAAGCACACCAGACTAAATATATAAAAGCAAAATACTGCGGATGCTGGAATCTGAAACAAAAACAGAAAATGCTGGAAAATCTCAAGCAGGTGTCATCCTTCCAGTCAGTCAGTTAGAAATTTGAAGATCTTTCTAAACATTATTGCTCTCTATGGAGATTGTAATTGTACAAATTGTAAGTGACAATCACCTCGATAGTCACTGGCAGCATTGTCCTCACCCTGCTTTGAGGCTCTAGGTCCTGTTAAATGAGATGTTCAGTTCAACTGTAGTTTAAGGGTCATCTAGACTCAAAACTCTCTCCACAGATGCTGTCAGACCTGCTGACATTTTCCAGCATCTTCTATAGCCTCAATATATATTCTACTGCATGAAGGATCCCTCCCAGCTGGTATTATTTGAAACAGAGCCATTCCAGTGAGACACTGCAGCTCGTGCAGGAATTAGCAATGAAACATTATTGACTTCCTTTCTGCATCTGTAAAGCATCTGATTTCTTTTTTAATCCAATTCCAGGTTCAGATGCAAGGATTTTCCAATCCTCCCCAAGATTTGTAGCTGTTGCTTGAAATGTATTGATAACTTATTTTTGTTATTCTTAATTTTGCCCTTGCAAAGTTTGTGGAAGTACTGTGGTGCACTTTTGGAGAGGTAATTGGGATACCTTTTATACATTTGGCTCATGGCTCCCCTCCTCCACCCAACCAGACAAGAACAACACATCTGTAATGAGAACCAAGCAGCCAACAAGCAGCCTCATGGAGTAAATAATCAGTAGCCAGAAGCAATCTTTTGTTGCATGAACTGCTGAGCTGGAACCCTCCAGTACCTATCAGGCTGTCCAAGTTCATGGTGATCTGCTGTGCTCTCCACAATCTCACCATCATTAGGACACCAGGTATTCAATGCCACCTCTGGTGGAGTAAGGGAACAAACAGGAGACAGAGGAAGCAGAGAAGTGGCATGTGGGAATTGGCTATCTGTGAGTAGTTACAAGGCCCTGATCCCCTAAGACCTCATCCCCACATCACCTTTACACCCACAGTTCCCCAATTTTCAATCTGTCGCATTCCATCACAGCATCGTCTTGGCCAACATCCTGAAATTAAAACCTTTACTCAACAACAAATCCAATATTCCTTTCAAAAGTGAGTTAATGGGGCGGCACGATGGCACAGTGGTTAGCACTGCTCCCTCAAAGCGCCAAGGAACTGGCTTCAATTCCAGCCTCGGGTCACTGTCTGTGTGGAGTTTGCACATTCTCCCCGTGTCTGAGTGGGTTTTCTCCGATTGCTCTGGTTTCCTCCCACAGTAAGAGTTTTAACAACACCAGGTTAAACAGTCCGAAGATGTGCAGGTTAGGTTGATTGGCCTTGCTAAATTGATCCTAGTGTCAGAGGATTAGCAGGGTAAATATGTGGGGTTACGGGAATAGGGCCTGGGTGAGATTGTGGTCGGTGCAGACTTGATGGGCTGAATGGCCTTCTGCACTGTAGGGATTCTATGATTCTAGAACATAGAACATAGAACAGTACAGTACAGGCCCTTCAGCCCACGATGTTGTGCCGAGCTTTATCTGAAACCAAGATCAAGCTATCCCACTCCCTATCATCCTGGTGTGCTCCATGTGCCTATCCAATAACCGCTTAAATGTTCCTAAAGTGTCTGACTCCACTTTCACTGCAGGCAGTCCATTCCACACCCCAACCACACTCTGCGTAAAGAACCTACCTCTGATATCCTTCCTATATCTCCCACCACGAACCCTATAGTTATGCCCCCTTGTAATAGCTCCATCCACCCGAGGAAATAGTCTTTGAACGTTCACTCTATCTATCCCCTTCATCATTTTATACAAACTTCTATTAAGTCTCTCCTCAGCCTCCTCCGCTCCAGAGATAACAGCCCTAGCTCCCTCACCCTTTCCTCATAAGACCTACCCTCCAAACCAGGCAGTATCTTGGTAAATCTCCTCTGCACTCTTTCCAGCGCTTCCACATCCTTCTTATAGTGAGTTGACCAGAACTGCACACAATATTCCAAATGTGGTCTCACCAAGGTCCTGTACAGTTGCAGCATAACCCCTCGGCTCTTAAACTCCAACCCCCTGTTAATAAAAGCTAACACACTATAGGCCTTCTTCACAGCTCTATCCACTTGAGTGGCAACCTTTAGAGATCTGTGGATATGGACCCCAAGATCTCTCTGTTCCTCCACAGTCTTCAGAACCCTACCTTTGACCCTGTAATCCACATTTAAATTAGTCTTACCAAAATGAATCACCTCACATTTATCAGGGTTAAACTCCATTTGCCATTTTTCAGCCCAGCTTTGCATCCTATCTATGTCTCTTTGCAGCCTACAACAGCCCTCCACCTCATCCACTACTCCACCAATCTTGGTGTCATCAGCAAATTTACTGATCCACCCTTCAGCCCCCTCCTCTAAGTCATTAATAAAAATCACAAAGAGCAGAGGACCAAGCACTGATCCCTGTGGCACTCCGCTAGCAACCTGCCTCCAGTCCGAAAATTTTCCATCCACCACCACCCTCTGTCTTCGATCAGACAGCCAGTTACCTATCCAATTGGCCAACTTTCCCTCTATCCCACACCTCCTTACTTTCATCATAAGCCAACCATGGGGGACCTTATCAAACGCCTTACTAAAATCCATGTATATGACATCAACTGCCCTACCTTCATCAACACACTTAGTTACCTCCTCAAAAAATTCAATCAAATTTGTGAGGCACGACTTGCCCTTCACGAATCCGTGCTGACTATCCCGGATTAATCCGCATCTTTCTAAATGGTCTATTCTATGATTCTAGTTACTCTTGTGCAACCCCTTAGTACCTGTTTTGCAGGTGCCTTTTCCTATCTTAATGCAGACATTTAAATTGACTTTATGGGGCTGCACGCTCAACTTTACTGGCATTCCCCCTTTTACCATTGTGTTCGCCCATCCAGAATCGGTGTGAAACAGACATGGTCCATAAAAGTCTGATTGGGGCGCTCCAGTTAGTGAGGAGGTAGGTGCCTAGAGTCTGATTGCTCTCTGCTTGAGATAGGTAGTGGGGAGAAAGGGGGGTCCGCTGCCACTCTGCCTGAGATCAGTCGAGGAGAAGGGGGGGAGGGGCCCGCAGTCGGTCTGGGTGGAGGAGGGGGCGGGGGATAAGTGGGGGTCAACAATGTTGGGGGGGTGGGGCAATGTCTGTGGGGGCCAGGGGGAGGCATTATCTGGCCTGGGAGGGATGTGGCAGGGGAGCAGCATTCTATTATTTTTTGTCTGCGCATGCGCAGTTGGAGGCGCCGATCGGAGCTGCAGGATTTTGGTCGTGTTAAGCCCCACCACAGCCTTGTGCAGCGCGATTCGGAATCGTTGATATTTTTGCAGGCAGAATACGTATGGGGGCGCCTGAGAACAGGTCTAAAAGTCGGATCTGAAACACTTCCAGTTTCAAGTTCACCCAGCACTTAGAATCAAAATGGTAAAATAGGGCCCTACATCGCCCAAAGAGAATGGTTAAACGTATTTTATTATTTTGCCATCCAGATTGATTCTAGACTCATTGATGCATGATGCAATCAATATCAAATGAACATTTAAGGGCATAAACACATTCTTTTGGGCTGATGTGAAAAATAAAGCCGCTGATTGTTTTTACTGAGCTGCCCTGGGAACTCACTCCAGGTCAACAATGTTTAGAGGTGCAGCAGAATTGCTGTGAGCATCAGCACAACAGCCATCGTGTATCCCGTACAAACACTGCAGGTTCTTTCAGAAGGTTGTTAATAGCTTCTAGTGCTCCAGGCTTGTAGCTGACTTCCAGGAAACATTACACATGAGGCTGTTGTGCTCAATGAAATGGTGTTTTTTTTTACCAGATGTCAAAATAGACCTACTGCAGAAAAAAAGATCATGTTATAATTCATACAGCTTGTCAAAATCAATGTTAATGCAGTTTACTGATCCAAGAAACAGTTCCCCAAAACTATCACAAAGTTTTAGCTCTCTGCGGCTACTCGTGACTCTTAACTGCTGCTCTCCACCATGTCACAGGAGGAAATGGTTGGAAGAGGTGAGCCATTCTTTGCAGCCTGAGACACTTTGCACACTTTGGAAAGATAATGGTGGGTAAGGTGAGGTACTTTGTTCTGGTCGTGAGTGACCGGCTTATCGTCAGCATGAGTGCATTTTGCCGTGGATCTCTGTGGCACACCGCCCAGACACAAGCTCCCAGTCCCTTCAGCCATTAAATCTCAAAGAGGTAATACTCACTCATCCTTACCTCCTACATTCTTTTTTTTCAGATCCATCATAGCAACAGGCAGGTCTCAGGAGGAGGAAGATGAGGATCATAAACAGAAAGTACAGGAGATGATTCTGGATGCAGGTCAATCCAAATTTCTCTGCATGTTCTATCTCCTCAAACTACATATCACATACTTCCCTTCCACACACCAGCTCACATATTCCATAGCAGGAGGCGGTGGCACAGGGGTATTGTCACTGAACTAGTAATCCAGAGACCCAGGGTAATGCTCTGGGGACCTGGGTTCAAACCCCAGCATGGCAGATGGTGAAATTTGAGGGGCGCATGGTGGCACAATGGTTAGTACTGTTGCATCACAGCACCAGGGAGACCAGTTCAATTCCCACCTCGGGTCACTGTCTGTGTGGAGTTTGCACGTTCTCCCCGCATCCACGTGGGTTTCCTCCGGGTGCTTCGGTTTCCTCCCACAGTCCAAAGCTGTGCGGGTCTGGTTGATTGGCCATGCTATATTGCCCCTTAGTGTTGGGGGACTAGCAGGGTAACTGCGTGGGGTTACAGGGATAGGGCCTAGGTGGGATTGTTGTGCGGTTCACGGTCTCCTTCTGCACTATAGAGATTTTATGATACCCGGTGGTATCACACAAGGAAGTGGAGTACTCCGTGATCCACAAGGAACAAGGGAGTTGGAGCATTGAGAATTAGGTGAGATTGAGTCTCCTTCTTAACAGAGGGTCAGGAGAAGGCTGCCCGCTGTTTGGAGGAGTGGATTCTCACCTAAAACAAAGGATGTTCAAAGAAGCTCAAGGGTGAAACTGAATAACGTTGTCCCGTACAATACCTCATGTTTGATTATTCCAGGTGGCAACAATTCATTTAGAGTGCCCTGACCCTAGCAAAACAATCTAGCACTGAGACACAACCATGTGGCATAATGTTATAAATTACTGGCAGCTGTATAAATTGTTACAGAAGCTACACATCACTCAGCTTACTGTCAATATATGTTTTCCAGTCTGTAGGCTGCATCTCAAATTTACAACAGACGCACTCTCTTAATACCTGCGATCGACTGAGGTACCAAAAAGACACAGAGAGCTAGATTCTATCTCAGAGACAGGAAAGGCATGGGTTGGGAGTACGAATATATGAATTAGGAACAAGAGTAGCCCATTGGGTCCCTCGATCCACCTTCCTCACTCATTAAGATTATGACTATCCTGGTGGCATTGCCAGCTATTGCTGTTTGTCGGTCAGAACTTTCCCTCAAGTGCTGCTGTATATAATCTTTTTGCCTCAGTTTCCCAGCCGCAGCCAGCCAGTGTGAGAGGCTGTTGGTGGTTGGGCAAGTAGGCTTGAACCACAAACTGCATCCAGAGGCTGGACAGGAGGGAGAGAGAGATTGGAGAACCCCGATTGGTTTGGTCAATGGTGGAGGAGATCTAAGGCCTGGTCAAGGGTGGGGGAGACCGGAGACTTCGGGAGAGGGAATGTTGGAATAGCCATGGGTAACAATCTGAACGGCCTCATTGACGGGCGGTAGGGTTAGATCGGAAGAGTCAGGGAGGAGATCAGAGACCTGGTCAGGGAAATCAGAAGAGTATGTGTGATGAGCAGCAGTGTTGGGGGGAATCAGAAACTTTTGAATGGATTTGGAATGGTTGGGGGATGTCCACTTGCAGGGTTTGGGTGATGCAGGTCAGCTGGATCCAGTGAAGAGTTGGAATGACACTTACCACCTGTATCCAATAGCCCTCACTGCTTTAACCAATGGGTTTCTAAAGCCCAGAAAACACAGCTAGCCAGGGTTAAATAGAAAACAGTGGCAATTCTGAGGGACACACACGAACATTTAAATTAGGAGTAGGAGTAGGCCATTCAGCCCCTTGAACCCTGATACGTCATTCAATAAGATCATGGCTGATCTGACTGTGGCTTCAACTCCACTTTCCTTCCTACCCCTCCATATCCATTGACTCCCTTGTCAATCAAGAATCTATCTAATTCAGCCTTAAAAATGTTGAATGACCCTGCTGCAGACTCATGATCCTTTGTGAGGAAAGAAATCTTCTCATCTCTGTCTTAAAATGGAGATTCCTTATTTTTATAAATTGTGTCCCCTGGTTCTAGTCTCTCCCAGAAAGGGAAACATCATTCAGCATCCAGCCTGTCAAGTCCCCTCAGGATCTTATGGGGGTGATTCTCCCAGCCTGCTGCACTGTTCGAGCAGCTCAGTGGGCCGGGAAACATCAGCAGAGGCCGTTTTACTGGCTTCCTGCTGGGTGTCACAGCCTTTGTGAGTCTCCACGACTAAGATTTCCAGCTTAATCAGCTCCCTTCTGGAAATTGGGGCGGATCTGATTACAATATGGATCTGCATTTCCATTTCATTAGCAGGCCCGGGACTGAAGTCTCTGGGTCCACAAGCGTCTCCTCCACAATCCCCCCCGCCCCCCCCCCCCACCCCACCCCCCGCACCCTTCCAGGAGTGGTTCCTCCCAGCAGGATTTACTCCTGCTCCACACTTTGGGGGAGCTGGTGGCATGACCATACTGGAGGGAAGAGAGGCCATTGAGGGCCCTCCCAATCCCGACAGGAGGACAGGGGTAAGGGGGCATGCCACTTGGGCAGTGCCAGCCTGACAGTGCCAGCCGGGCCCCCAGCACTGCCCAAGGGGCAAACTGGCACTGCCCACCGGGTACCAGACAGTGCCAAGGGGCTGGGGCCAGATGGAGCGGGGCCTATTGGGGGTGGGACCTATTGAGGTGGGGTTGATCGTTGGGGGTGGGGGGATCCGCTGCCACTGAGATGACTGGGAGAGGGAAGGAGGAGGTGATCGGGGCTGGTCATCTGGGTGCGATGGGGGAGTTGGAGTTGCCGGGGGCTCGGGGCTGCTAGAGGGGGTTGGCGCTGTCGGAGGGTAGGGGCGGAGGAGGGGTTGGGGATGTCGGGGCTGTTGGGGGCTCGGGGCTGCTGGGAGTGGGGGTGGGGGTCAGGGCTGTCGGTGGGGGTTTAAGGGCTGCCGGAGGGTTGGGGGAGGGGTGGTTTTGGTTGGGACAGTTGTGGGGGCGTATCGAGAGAACGGGGCTGGCCAGGGGGGAGGGGTATGGGGGGGGGGGACATCGGTGCTTGCCAGGGGAGGTCCAGGAGGCCAGCGATCAGGGAATGGGCGGGTTGGAAGGCCAGCAATGTGGGGTTGTTGGGCTGGCCAGCGATCTGGAGGCTGGCAATGCAGGGCCACTGTGCTTGCGTCGATCTCGCAGCAGCCACTCAGCGGTACACTGTCGGCCTCTCAGACGGGAATAGGCCCCGTGCCCAGATTTTCAGAGCGAATCACACGAAGGCACTCTGCAATGCACAGAGTGTCGGAGATTCACTCTGGAAATCACACCAAAAAAAAAACAACGGGATTTACTCCCATTTTTTCGCACGTTGGGGACTTAGAATTTTTTTGGGGAGAATATGTTTCAACATCACCTCTCACTTTTTTAAACTCCAATTGGAAGAGGGCCCAATATATCCAATCTTTCCTCAGAAGGTAACCCCTCATCTCAGTAATCAGTCAAGAGACAATCTATGAACAGTTTCTAATGCAATTATTTCATGATACTATCATATATCTTATATTATATATCTTATATTGTTATTATATAATCAATGTATTATATAAGATCAGACAACCTCATTATTTATTTAAAGGACAAAACTGCCTCTTGCGAGCAGGTTGGCTATCAACCCCTCCCTCCTGCCTCTGTTCAAATGGGAAGCGGCTGATTGGTGGTAAATTTCACAACTTATTACATTTTTACATGACACCTGATCCAAACCCACCTGTTCTTCATAGAATCCCGACAGAAGAGGCAATTCAGCCCATCAAGTCCGCACCGATTTTCTGACAGAGAATCTGACCCAAGCCCTCTCCTCCAACCTATCCGTTACACGTCTTGGGACACTAAGGGAGCAATTTAGCATGGCCAATCCACCTAAACTGCACATCTTTGGACCGCGGGAAGAAACCCACACAGACAGTGACCCAAGGCTGGAATTGAATCCAGGTCCCTGGCGCTGTGAGGCAACAGTGCTCACCGCTCTGCCGCCGTGCTGTGTTAAAACTCCCTCCAGAGAATAATTGGCCAACTCTAAACTCAGCTGCTCATGGGAAAAAAAGGACAACTTTCAAATTGAAGTGAAATTGCATTTATTGAATTGACAATTGGCTGGCAATCAAATTCCAGCGGCCACTCCATTGCCCCTGGTTTCTTCCTCTATGGTTACTTTCAGCTGTCTCAAGTGCCGAGAATAAGATTTATTAGCTTCCTATTGTTTGTATATTGACTCCTCCTTGCCTTCAGCTAAGAAATCATTAAGTAGAACTCAATACTCCTCCAGGATGCCACCTAGGAAAGGGATCAATATCAATTATTTGAGTCTCCTACAACTATGCTTCAACCAGGATGTTCAATTTTCTGGGACAGCAAAGAGACAGAGATGCAGACCCCTTTGTAGCAGATCTCCACCGCTGCAACCTTGCTTCATAATTTTCCTCTGTTTTTTGGGGGGTCAATAAAATTGAATTTCTGCCTGTAGTGGGCATAGGCCTGGAATAAGACCATAAGACATAGGAGCGGAAGTAAGGCCATTCGGCCCGTCGAGTCCACTCCACCATTCAATCATGGTTGATTTCAACTCCATTTACCCGCTCTCTCCCCATAGCCCTTAATTCCTCGAGAAATCAAGAATTTATCAATTTCTGTCTTGAAGACGCTCAACGTCTCGGCCTCCACAGCCCTCTGTGGCAATGAATTCCACAGACCTACCACTCTCTGGCTGAAGAAATTTCTCCTCATCTCTGTTCTAAAGTGACTCCCTTTTATTCTAAGGCTGTGCCCCCGCGTCCTAGTCTCCCCTGCTAATGGAAACAACTTCCCTACGTCCATCCTATCTAAGCCGTTCATTATCTTGTAAGTTTCTATTAGATCTCCCCTAAACCTCCTAAACTCCAATGAATACAATCCCACGATCCTCAGACGTTCATCGTATGTCAGGCCTACCATTCCCGGGATCATCCGTGTGAATCTCCGCTGGACCCGCTCCAGTGCCAGTATGTCCTTCCTGAGGTGTGGGGCCCAAGATTGCTCACAGTACTCCAAATGGGGCCTAACCAGTGCTTTATAAAGCCTCAGAAGTACATCCCTGCTTTTGTATTCCAAGCCTCTTGAGACGGGTGTTCCAAACAGGTCCCAGAAAGTTTCACTGCCAAGGAAATAACTGCGTGTCTGTGGCTATCTGCTCCTCATTCTACCCGTACTATTCAAATGGCCCTGGCCAGGAAATGCATTCCAACTCATCCATTCACAGGCTCAGTTTATCTCCATAAGGCTGCACCTGCGGCAGGACTTCAGGGAAGAAAATATTTTGTCCGTCCATTTCAGTTACTCCCATACTGGGATTAACACAACCAAAAATTCAAAGGCCTCTCCAGTGACAAGTTTGGAGGCAAAGGTGGGATTTAATCGGGCAGGATGGTGCCAGACGGGGATCCACACCGCCTCTGTCCCCGATATGGGCTGTGGTGAGAAGGCTCATATGGATGGCATTCCTACACAGTCACCAATGGGCGGCACGGGAGCACAGTGGTTAGCACTGCTGCTTCACAGCTCCAGGGACCTGGGTTCGATTCCCGGCTTGGGTGTCTGTGTGGAGTTTGCACATTCTCCTCGTGTTTGCGTGGGTTTCCTCCGGGTGCTCCGGTTTCCTCCCACAGTCCAAAGATGTGCGGGATAGGTTGATTGGCCATGCTAAAATTGCCCCTTAGTGTCCTGGGATGCGTAGATTAGAGGGATTAGCGGGTAAAATATGTAGGGATATGGGGGTAGGATTGTGGTCAGTGCAGACTCGATGGGCCGAATGGCCTCTTTCTGTACTGTAGGGTTTCTATGATTCAATTGAGGCTTCAAGTGGGTAATTAATACCCATTTAAGTACCTGATTCAACTGGTACTGGTACTCACCCAATGGCGGGGGGGTCATTGTCTTGTGGAAAAACCAAGAAGCAAATCAAGCCGGGAATGGGTCCCTCATTGTCAGACGTTCAGTCCCTGACTGAGGCCTTGTGAAGCAGGGGGGCCGGCTGAAAACCACCTCTTGCCATTGACCGTTGTAAACCCCCAATTCCTCACTCTCCTGTAACCCCAACCACATGATTCCCATGCTACTCTCACTCCCCTATGGTCTGAGTTCCTCACTGACCCTAGACCATTCCCTGGATGCAATGCCAAAAGCTGCCATTGTTCCCACTGGCACTACCTGCAAACCTCTGAATGGCCAGCAGCACCCAAGGGTGGGTTATCCACCTCATGGTCCTTCAACCTGGGGCAGACCTGCCACTGGTCACTTAAATGCCTGGGAAGGATTTAATTGGCGTGCCTAACCAATAGAAGTGATAGGGAGTGTCTCACTTTCCTTCTGGCTGGCAGACCCCCTTTGGCTGCATTAAAAACCACCCACCTTGTGCATCGCTAATTATAGACAGAGTTTAATAAGCCTACTGGGTGTCTTGCGCACCAGTTGAAGAATCAGGCATGTGGCTCTGGGAGCCCAACGGAATTATGTGCCCATCAGACACCTAAATGGCCACCGCCTGGCCTGTTTCCCCAGGAATCCCATTCACCAAGAGCTGCCAGACAATCAGAGGCCGGCACATTACTGTCAGCGCCACTGGGAGCAGGTGGAAGCTTCTGGAAACACAGCCACCAGAGGCTTGGGTTCAAAAGGATGCAAGGCCAAGCTGGATTGGGGGTCGTGGGGAGGGGTCACAGGAGAAGGGGGTGCACAGAGGCAAGCTGGTAAGATCGTTTTCATTGACCATCCTCTGCCCAATGCCGGGTCGCTGAGTTGGTCACCATGCCTCTTAAATAGGGACTCCACCCAATAGAAGGCTGCAGATAAATCCAACAGGGTTTGGCAGCCTTCAGGGGGCATGGGGAAGCCATGCCACTCACAGTTAATCTGTGAAGTACCATTAAATTCTGGTGGGCTCAGAGATAATTGGTGTCAATTGGCTCAACGATGAGCTTAATCTACTACCCATTGTGAGTGAGCGAGTCTTCTCCGGGCCTGTTGCTACTTGCAACTTAACCGCGGAGGCTTTCCCCAACTGCGACATGGCATGCGGCCTCTCCCATAATTTAGTAGGCCTGGCTGCCACGTTTCCCATCGGTGGGCTGCATTAACTCCAACCCTTTGTCTACCACTTGCAGTGTTATTGATAAGGTGCAGGTTTGTGTGAATGTCCTTGCAGCAGATAATGTAGCTCCCGAACTCCTGCTTGGTTCATTGCCTGTCAGGCTATCATTGCCAATTATGTGTGCTATGTCCTACAGATATGGTAAGTAATATCATGACGTGGAGATGCCAGCGTTGGACAGGGGTAAGCACAGTAATAAGTCTCACAACACCAGGTTAAAGTCCAACAGGTTTATTTGGCAGCACTAGCTTTCGGAGCCCCAAGCCTCTTCTTCAGGTGAGTGAGGACTCGTGTTCACAAACAGGGCATATAAAGACACAAACTTATTATCTTGTAAATTGAGTTTGTGTCTTTATATGCCCTGTTTGTAAACACGAGTCCTCACTCACTTGAAGAAGGGGCTTGGGGCTCCGAAAGCTAATGCTGCCAAATAAACCTGTTGGACTTTAACCTGGTGTTGTGAGAAGTAATATCATGGCAGGTGAGCAAATTCAAGTAGTGTCTTCTGATCTTTCTTCAATGTTTCAATTCATCTTGCACCACATAAAACATCAAATAATTTCCAAGCGTCCTCACTGGCAACTTGCCAAAGGAAACTGCACTTGGTGTAACTTCTAGTTAGACACAGTGTGACCTCAAGCAGCCTCTGTTCAATGCATGATAAAATGGTTGGAAATGTCTCCAGAGCGGGAAATATGCCTGCTTGAAGTCTTCAAAGGAGGTAGGGATGAAAGGCATGAGAATGCCATCCCAATAGGAAGTGGACAAGACCACACCATGCCACACACTTTCCCAATCCCAGTTTGCCCAAAACCTACCACTGGTAGCAATACCTCCTGTCAGGATGTTTACCCCAAAGTCTCTTTCAAAATAACAATCCTAGCTGTAGTAGCACATGAATAGAGTCTATGATGAGGAATATTATGTGACACTGAACTTTCACGGTGCCCTTCATCAACCTCTGTCGGTGTAGCGGCACAGCTAGACTGAAAAGCTAACACTGTCATCCCGAGTTATATCTTTCTCTTTCGCTTGCATGTGAAGTTGACACAATTAAATAAAACTGTCAATCATAGTAGGGTTCATAGTTAATCAGGACAGTCTCTCAGAAGCCTCTCAAATCATTCACCCCTTGCCTTTAAGGTCAAAGCAAATTTGCAAGGCTGGTGAACAAGGAATTTTGTGCAAACAACCTCTGCAGCCACTTGGCTCCTTGCAGGCCTGATACACATATGAACAGTAGAAATGCGCAGGGTAAAGATTCATGTAATGTGAAGAGGAACATCCTGGAATTTTCATAAAATATTCAAGCTTGCACAAAAGCAATAAAGCAATACACTCAATATAAGGACATGATAGGGTTAATTCTGACTTTGGGAAAAATGAGCGCCAACCCTCCAGCTGCTCATTACGTGTCTCCAGATTTTCATTTCCATTGATTTCAATTGTCCTTTTTGCATTATGGTTCAAAATAAAAATTACCTCTGGGTAGTCTCATTTCAAAATGCAACCTGTGAATAGAAAAGAGCGCCAAGACTTTTATGCTAGAATACCGGGGTAAAGGACAGTTTGTGACATACTGTGACAACTAATTAATTTAGAGTCTGGAAAAGCCAATTACGGGTACATTTATTATGAAGTTAATTGGTGGTATTTACCTGGCTTAATTAACACCAAGACAGCTTGAAAGGAAGCTTTAGCAAAGCACACAGGTAGCAGCTTTATCCCACAGACACATGTGCAATGCAGCACTGCTCCAGGCAGCAAAAAGCAGAGAAAACACTTCACAGACTTAACGACATTAAGGGAAGATTTTTAAAAAAACCATTGGTGGAATATTTGAAATTTTGGTTCACCACAAGAATTTTCTTCAGAAAGTTAAAGTGTTGAAGTAGTTGAATTTGGACTAAATACAGCACATGTAGAATGAGATTGATTTACTGTTAGTGATTATTTGGTTCTTTATTTACTTACAAAGTTTGTGTATTCAGGTTATGTGTATTATCAAGAAAGGTTAAGAGTTCATAATAAGTGAATGGTATTGTTCAGAATAAGCTGGGAGTATGTGCCCATATTTCTTCCTTGCAGAATTTCTGCCTTTGCTTTATTTTTCTTGTTGGACTTTGGGTTTTTTTTTATTTTAGCCTTGCATTTTTTTCCTGCTATTATAATTGTTCTTACATAATTGACTCAGGTTTAGCCCTGAAAAGGGAAAAAGTTAAATCAACTTAATTGTGGTCCACATTGTCAAAAGCGACACAGGCAAAAAGAGAGATATGCTCCTGCAGTGGGAATTTAGGTAAATTGGTGGAATGTTAGTAACCACAAGGGGAGAGGGTGATCTTATCAAAAATATTCTAAATGCCGAACAAACGTGAAAATGATTCAAATCTTATGCCGCTTAGAGAAAATAAATGAGGCAAAGTTTGATTCTCACCAATAGGGGGAGTGAATGGAGTCTATTCATGCTGGGCAGCCAGCTGCTGACTTTTAGAGGGTGCCATTGCGCATGTGTCTGATCTCCCAATGCAGTAACTGTGTACAAGTGTACACAGTTAATGCATTGGGAGATATTTCACCCCCCACCCCCCTCCAGGACATTGAACCCCCATCCCCCATCATTCTGCCCAACTCCATCGATTGTCTCCCCCTTCATCCACCCAGCCTCCACGGCTGTTCCACCTCCCCATTCGCCCTACCAGATGATCGCCCTCCTTGTTCACCTCACCCCAGTTGATCACCCCCCGCCCCCCCCCCCTCATTCACCCTCCCCGGCCAATTGCCCTCTCATTCACCCCCACAGGTGGATCATGCCCCCCATTCACCCACCTGATCGATTGCCGCTCCATTCACCCCTTCTCCCACCGATCCCCCACTGCAGAGTGTGCAACTCCTGATGCGCTGTCTCCCCTTAGGCCCTGTCCCCTCCATTTAGGCCTCGCCTCTTGGCTGTGCCAGGTTGCCCGGTAGACAATGCCAGGGTGACAGGCTGGCACTGCCAGGTCCCAGGCTGGCGGTGTCAGACTGGCATTGCCTAAGGGACACTGCCCCCATGCTCCTGACTACCTGGAGACCTCCTGGCTTCCAGTCCCACCAGCGAGGCCATCATATCAGGTCCCCATTACTGGGGACCATGCGTGATCCTCGCCGGTGAGGACCTCTACTGGTGAGGCCGTCAAGGCAGGTGAGCCTGGACGATTGCATCCCGGACTCACTAAATATATTAAAATTAGAATTTAAATATTAAAATCAGCCTGGCACCCTTCCTAGTTGCGAAGTTGATTATGACGGCAGATCAGGACGGTAAGATCGTGGGAGATGTGAAATCAGGTGTGAACCTGATTTTCCGCCTCTCTCATGATCTTACTGGTTCACCACGCTGATCGACCAGCGTGGCAAGCCGGTAAGATTGCCCCCAAGGTATCCAGGAATGCAAGAAAAGGGGGAAGGGTGGTGGTATTGACTAAGGAGAATATTGCAGTGCTGGAGAGAGAGGAACTGCCAGAGGGATCAAGCACAGAATCTATTTGGCTAGAGCTCAGGAACAACAAAGGTGCAATTACAGTCCTTTGTGCCGTCTATAGCCCACTAACAAGTGGGAAAGATATAGAGCAAGGAAATTACAGACGTACAAGAATTATAGAATAGCTGTGATGGTAAACTTTAATTATCAAATATAGACTGAGATAATAGTTGCATAAAGGGCGAGAAGGGCAAGAGGTACTCGAGCATGTTCAGCAAACTTTCTACAACAGTATGTTTCCAGTCCAGTGAGAAAGAAAGCACTGCTAGACCTGCCTCTTGGGAATGAAGTGGGACAATTGGATCAAGTGCCAGTCAGAGAACTTCTATCGGACAGTCATAATTGTACCACAAGGTTTAGGTTGGCTATGGAAAAAAAAACAGTCCTGAGTAAGAATAATTGAGAAAATTAGGTAAGGATGGATCTGAGCCAGATAAATTGGAGTCAAAAGTTGGCAGAAAAAATAATATCTAAACAATGGGCTACTCTGACAATGGGTAATGTCGAAGTCCATTATAAAGGATATAATAGCAGAGCATTTAGAAATACATAATATAATCAAGCAGAGTCAGCATGGCTTCATGAAGGGGAAATCATGCCTGACAAATCTATCACAATTCTTTGAGGTAACAATGAGTGAGCAGGATAGATAAAGGGGAACCAGCAGATGTAATATACTTCGATTTCCAAAAAGTATTCAATAAGATACCATACAAAGACTATGTAATAAGATAAGAGCCAATGGTGTTGGGGTAATACATTAGCATGGATAGAAGATTGGCTTTCTGATAAAAGGCAGAGTTGGGATAAGAGGGGCATTTTTAGGATGGCAACCTTTAACTAATGGAGTGCCACAGAGATCAATGCTGGGCCACAATTATTTATTATATATATTAATGACTTGGTTGAGGGAAGTGAACATACTATGGCCAAGTTTGTGGATGCCACATAAATAGATGGGAAGGCAAGTAGTGGGAGGATGACACAAAGGCCAGAATCTTATCACCGTTCATGCTGGTGAGATTTCCCCATCCCATTACAGTGAATGGTGATTTGGCTGGCTGCCAAGTTCTCCGACCTTGCTGCAGCACGATGGTGGTGTGAATGGCCCATAAGATCACACCCAAAGAGTCTCTAGAGGAATATAGACAGATTGGGTGAGTGGGCAAAAACTTGGCAAATGGAATATAATGTCAGAAAATGTAATGTTATGCAATTTGGTAGGAAGAATAAAGGAGCTGAATATTATTTAAATGGAGAAAGACTGTAGAAATCTGCAGCACAGAGGGATTCGAGGGTCCTCCTACATAAATCACACAAACCTAGCTTGCAAGTTCAGCAGGTAATAGGAAAGGCAAATGGAATGTTGGTCTTGTATTTAAAAGGAAAAGGGGTATAAAAATAGGGAGGTCTTGCTAAAACTATATAAGGCACTAGCTAGACCACACCTGGAATACTGTAAACAGTTCCCCTTATCTAAGGAAATATGTACTGGCATTGGAGGCAGTCCAGAAAAAGCTCATTAGGTTGATGCCAGATATGGAGGAGTTTTCTTATGAGGAGAGGTTAAGTAGGTTGGGCCTGCACTCTTTGGAGTTTAGAAGAATGAGAGGCAACCTTATTGAGACATATCGAATTCTCAGGGGGCTTGCCAGGGTGGATGCCGAGAGGTTGTTTCTCATTGTGGGATAGTCTAGGACCAGAGGGCATAATCTCAGAGTAAGAAGTTGTCCATTTAAGACAGAGATGAGGAAGAATTTCAGAGGGTGGTGAATCTGTGGAATTTATTACTGCAGAGAGTTGTTAAGATTGAGTTGTTAAGTTTGTTCAAGACTGAGATATATAGACTTCTAATCAGTGAGGGAATCAAGGGCTATGAAGATAAGGCGGGAAAGTGCGGTTGCGGATTATCATATCAGATCAGTCATGATCTCATTGAATGGCGGACCAGACTCAAAGGGCCAAATGGCCTACTTCTGCTCCTATGTCTTATGCTTCAAAGAAGAGGTAGCTCAGGCACAGTCAAATTACATTCCTAAAAAAGGGAAAGATAGGGCAAACAAATCCAGTCCTCCCTGGATGACAAATAATTAAGATGAACAAGGAAAGATATGGCAGATGTTAGGTGGCTTTGTTGAGGGAAAATTGTGTTTAGCTTGCTGGAGATTTTTGAAGAGATAACAGAGAGTGTTGATCAGGGTAACATTGTTGATACGGTGTACATGAACTGCTAAAAGGTACTTGATACCACTTGTGAGCAAAGTTATAGTTCATCGAATAAATCAGATAGTAGCAACATAGATTCAGTAGTTGTTAGTGGATGTTTTTCAGACAAAGAAGTTTGTGATGGAGCCTCCACGTGTTTGCAATGGGACCTTTCTCTTCTTGATTCTTTCAATGACCGAGACCTTGGTGTAGAGGGAACAATTTCAAAATTTGCAGATAAAACAAAACTTGGAACCATTGTGGGACCGTGGGGAGGACAGTGTAGAATTTCAACAGGACATAGGCAAGTTGGTGGAATGCGTAGGCAGCTGGCAGATAATGTTCAGAATGTACTTTGACTGCAGAGAAGTGTGAAGTGATTCATTTTGGTAGAAAGAACACAGACAGGCAATATAAAATGAAGGAAAATTTTAAAAAGAGCACAGAGGCAGATGGACCGAGGGGTATATGTGCATAAATCATTAAAGATGGCAGGACAGGCTGAAAATATGGTTAATAAAGTATATGGTATCCTAGGCTTTATTAATGTGGATAATAAAATATAAGAGCAACGAGGTGCTGTTAAACTTATATAAAACACTGGTTCAGCCTCAACTGGAGTATTGCATCTATATCTGCTGTCATGCTTCAGCAAAGATGCATAGGCATCAGAAAGAGTGCAGAAAAGATTCACAAGAATGGTTCCGGGGTGAGGAACTTCAGTTAGAAACATAGATGTAGAAATTGGGATTATTTTCCATGGAGAAGCGAAGGCTGAGAGGAGATTTGATAGAGGGACTGAGCAGATAAGGAAAAACTGTTCTCACTTGTGAAGGAATCAAGAATGAAAGGGATATACCCCAAAAATGAAATGGAATATACCCCAAAATACTGAGAGAGACAAGGGAGGAAATTGCTGGGGCCTTGAGAGAAATCTTTGTATCCTCACTGGCTACAGGCGAGGTCCCAGAGGATTGGAGAATAGCTAATGTTGTTCCTTTGGTTCAGAAGGGTAGTAAGGATAATCCAGATAATTACAGGCCGGTGAGCCTTACATCAGTGGCAAAGAGATTATTGGAGAGGATTCTTCGAGACAGGATTTACTCCCACTTGCAAATAGGTGGATGTATTAGCAAGAGGCAACATGATTTTGAGAAGGGGAGGTCATGTCTCACTAACTTGATCGAGTTTTTCGAGGAAGTGATGAAGATGATTGATGAGGGTAGGGCAGTGGATGTTGTCTACATGGACTTCAGTAAGGCCTTTGACAAGGTCCCTCATGGCAGACTGGAGCAGAAGGTGAAGTTGCATGGGATCAGAGGTGAGGTGGCAAGGTGGATACAGAACTGGCTCGGTCAAAGAAGACAGAGGAAAGCATTGGAAGGGTGCATTTCTGAATGGAGGGTAATGACAAGCGGCATTCCTCAGGGATCAGTGCTGGGACCTTTGCTGTTTGTAATATATGTAAATGATTTGGAGGAAAATGTAACTGGTTTGATTCGTAAGTTTGCGGATGACACAAAGGTTGGTGGATTTGCGGATAATGATGAGGACCATCAGAGGATGCTGCAGGATATAGATCGATTGGAGGCTTGTGCAGAGAGATAGCAGATGGAGTTTAATCCGGACAAATGTGAGGTTTTGCATTTTGGAAAGTCTAATACAGATAGGAAATATACAGTAAATGGCAGAACCCTTAAGAGTATTGATAGGCAGAGGGATCTGGGTGTACAGGTGTACAGGTCACTGAAAGTGGCAATGCAGGTGGAGAAGGTAGTCAAGAAGGCATACAGCATGCTTGCCTTCATAGGCCGGGGCATTGAGTTTAAAAATTGGCAAGTCATGTTGCAGCTTTATAGAACCTTGGTTAGGCCATACTTGCAATATAGTGTTCAATTCTGGTCGCCACACTACCAGAAAGATGTGGAGGCTTTGGAGAGGGTACAGAAAAGATTTACCAGGATGTTGCCTGGTATGGAGGGCATTAGCTATGAGGAGAGGTTGGAGAAACTTGGTTTGTTCTCACTGGAACGACGGAGGTTGAGGGACGACCTGATAGAAGTCTACAAGATTATGAAGGGCATGGACAGAGTGGATAGTCAGAAGCTTTTTCCCAGGGTGGAAGAGTCAATTACTAGAGCACATAGGCTTAAAGTAGGAGGGGCAAGGTTTAAAGGAGATGTACGAGGCAAATCTTTTATACTGAGGGTGGTGGGTGCCTGGAATTCGCTGCCAGGGGAGGTAGTGGAAGCAGATACAATAGTGAATTTTAAGGGGCGTCTGGACAAATACATGAATAGGATGGGAATAGAGGGATATGTTCCCCGGAAGGGTAGGGGGTTTTAGTTCAGTCAGGCAGCATGGTCGGTGCAGGCTTGGAGGGCCGAAGGGCCTGTTCCTGTGCTGTAATTTTCTTTGTTCTTTGTTCTTTGAAAGGGCTCAGATCGAAGGTATTTGGCCAAAGAAGCAATGGTCACGTGAGGAAAAATGCTTTCATGCGGTGAATTGTTAGGATCTGGAATTCATTGCTGGAGAGTGCGGTGGAGACTGGGTCAATCAAAGAATTAAAAAGGGAATTAGTCTATTATTGGAAAAGGAAGAATGTGCATGGTTAGACTCCGAGGTGGGAGAATGGCACAATGTGAATTTCTTATTCAGAGAGCCACTGCAGACACAATGGGGTGAATAGCCTCCTTCTGTACTGTAACCATTCTGTGATTCTGTAAATTTTTTATACAAATAAAACATCCCGAGTTTTCTTCTTAACATGAAACATAACACAGATCCATCAGAAAAATACCATGAGACTCATTAAGCTTGGCTACGTTTGACACAGATCAGCCCAGCAAAACCCTAGATATTTGGTGACAGATGAGCAAAAAACCAAGCATTTCAAATTGTTCCCTGGCTTACCCCAGAAATCTATAGAACAAAAATACGCAGTCACTTCTACACATTCACACTGATAACTTGGAGCTGGTCACAGGAAGCACCCTTTGGGAATTTGGGGCAGAAGAGTAACTGTCAACAGACTGAAAATCTAATTAAAGCCACTCATCTGCACACTCACATTCCCAGTGTACACCTCAGGCAAGTTAAACTCTGCCACCCCAGGCAGGGAACGCTCTGCACTGGGATTAAGAAAGATACTTTCTACTTTGTCTGCTGATTGAACTTTCCTTTAGGGCAGCCATTTAATGATTTTTCATTTGCCCCTGTTCCATTTTTTTTCATTTTGCAGCTGGCTGAGGTAGTGAGCAGAGAGCTGCCAAGGGAGGAACTGAGCTCACTTCCAAGAGATGCAGAATACCGTATTCACTGGGATTTCTGCTCCTTTCCTCATATGTCTCCTCATTTTTTTGAATTTGCACCAACCACCAATTATGCCATTGGAGACATTTCGAAGCTGAACATGAAGTATTACAATTGAATTGAATCTTTCAAGTTTGCTTTTCCACTTTGGAATCTTACCAGTGTCAATTACAGGTCAATGAAAATGAAATCTGCAACATTGGTTTTATGCCAAGCACTAAGTTGCCAACTTATCTCATTGCTTGAAGATCTGACTCCTCCAGTCATTCCAGATCCATTTTCCTGCGAAGCACTTGGATAGACTTGAATAAATCTAATTCTGTATTAAGCTTGGTGTGAAAATCGTGATTCAGGCAGTTAGATTAAGAAGTGTACAATTTATCTTCACCTAAAAATATGTGGAAAAGCTGGGGATGATTCTACCAATACTCACCCTGCAACCTGTTACCAGATTTTGCCAGTGTGAGCTGTACGTCATAAATAGGAGGGGGGTGGCATGGTGGCACAGTAGTTAGCACTGCTGCCTCACAGCGTCAGGGACCCAGGTTCAATTCCTGGCTTGGGTCACTGTCTGTGTGGAGTTTGCATGTTCTCCCCGTGTCTGCATGGGTTCTCTCCAGGTGCTCGTTTCCTCCCACAGTCCGAAAGATGCGCTGGTTAGGTACATTGGCCATGCTAAATTCTCCCTCAGTGTACACGAACAGGCGTTGGAGTGTGGCGACTAGGGGATTTTCACAGTAACTTCATTGCAGTGTTAATGTAAGCCTACTTGTGACTAATAAACATACATTAAATAAACTTTACTCCCATGTGCTGTCATGAAACCCATTGATCTGTATGTCCCCGGGTGTTAAGTTAGCACTCTGTGGAGATTTTAACATTTAAGGTACAGGATGTTTGAATGCTTGTTACAATGGGTGGGATTTTACGGCCTAGCTCGTCCTGAAACTGTAAGATCCCGCCCGAGGTCAATGGACCTTTCCATTATCTGCCCTCATCCACTCCGATTCCCATGGTGGGAGAGACAGTAAAATTCCAGCCATTGATTCCAGCCTCGTAACAAGGGTGGAAAACTCTGGGAGTGTTTTGATTGGTCACCAGATCAGCTCAAGTGTCAGTGAAAACTTTTCTTGAGACAGCCAGTCTGAGGTAGTCTGCCAGTCAACGAGTGTCACAAAGACAAAAGGGACAGATGCAGTAAAGTTAAGTCCTCAGAGTGAATGTGGAATGCCCCTCCCAAAGGCAATTGGGTTTAGAAAACAGAATATTATCAATCAGGGCGAAATCCGATGCATCACTTTCCACCTGAAAAGGGATGGATTCATCCACCGCGTGCATCGTGGCTTTCGCAATGCCGCTTTTCAAAGCCTTGAAGGCCAATTGGGCCTCCGGCGTGAGTGGGAAAGTCGTGGACTTGATGAGCGGACGGGCTTTGTCCGCGTAGTTGGGGACCCACTGCGCATAATAAGAGAAGAAGCCGAGACATCTCCTCAGTGCTTTTGCGCTGGCGGGCAAGGGAAGTTCAGTAAGGGGGCGCATACGGTCTGGATCAGGGCCGATGACCCCGTTTTCCACCACGTATCCCAGGATAGCTAACCTGCGCGTACGGAATACACACTTCTCCCTGTTATAGGTCAGATTCAGGCGAGACGCAGTGCGCAAAAAGTTCTGGAGGTTTGTGTCATGGTCCTGCTGGTCATGGCCGCAGATGGTGACATTATCCAGGTACGGGAAGGTAGCCCGCAACCCGTTCTGGTCCACCATTCGGTCCATAGCACGCTGAAAGACCGAGACCCCATTGGTGACACCAAATGGAACCCTAAGAAACTGATACAGACGACCATCCGCCTCAAAAGCCGTGTATTGTCGGTCCTCTGGGCGGATGGGGAGTTGGTGGTAGGCGGACTTAAGGTCTATGGTGGAGAACACCCGGTACTGCGCAATCTGATTGACCATATCAGATATGCGCGGGAGAGGATACGCATCCAGCTGCGTATAACGATTAATGGTCTGACTGTAGTCGATGACCATCCGGGGTTTGTTCCCGCTTTAAACCACCACGACCTGTGCTCTCCACGGACTAGCGCTGGGCTGTATGATCCCTTCTTTGAGGAGCCGCTGAACCTCAGATCTGATGAAGATCCGGTCTTCAGCGCTGTAACGCCTACTTTTAGTAGCGATGGGCTTGCAGCCTGGTACCAGATTCTTAAATAAAGAGGGTGTGGTGATCTTTAGTGTGGAAAGATTGCATGCGGGGCGCTTTGGACGATTTGGAGGCTGCGGCTGATTCCCTACTGCCAGCGAAGGGAGTGGCCCACCGTACTGTAGGATCACACTCTTCATGTGGACCATAAAGTTTAGTCCGAGGAGAATTGGCGCGCAAAGATGCGGCAACACAAGGAGCCTGTATCGCTCGTAAATTGTGCCCTGCACCTCCAGAGTTACCACACAACGTCCTTGGATCGGTACAGACCGGGACCGTGATGCCATAGAAATTGTCTGTTTGGCAGGTAGAACCCGGAGTCCACACCTCTTTGCAGTGTCAGGGTGAATAAAACTCTCGGTGCTCCCACTGTCAAACAGACAATACACAGTACGACCATTTACCTTGATGTTCATCATTGAACAGTCAAGCCTGTGATGCCTTGCCTGGTCCAGGGTGATCGACGCCACCGTTGGCCCTTGGACGTCACTGCAGGCAGCCGAGGTTGATGCTGAGGACCCCTGCTGGTCGCTCCTGGTCGTCGTCGACCAAGATGGCCGCCCCCATGAATCGCACGTGGGTGAGGGCGCCAAGCGTAGCGACTCCTGGTGGTCATCCTCCTCCTCCGCCAGCCACAATGGCGTCGTCCTGGGTTCGCACGTGGTCGGACCTCGTGGGTACTGCGACGCCGATGGAGATTGTCTCCGTTCTGGAGGGTCACAGGCTGCACTGCCGTTCTTGGGCTTCGATCTGCAGACTTTCGCGTAGTGCCCCTTTTTACCGCACTGACTGCAGATCACCGTTTTAGCTGGACACTGTTGCCGTGGATGCTTGGCTCCTCCGCAAAAATAGCACCGCGGACCGCCTGGGGCTGCCGCCGTCGTCGGGTCGATATGGGAGCGCGAGCCCGTGGGGCGAGGAGGGATTTGTGACTGCTCCTGCCATGTTGTCTCCACGTGGTCTTCTGGATACAGCGCCAAGCTTTTCGACGCCGCCTCCAGCATCTCAGCCATCTCCATCGCTTGGGTCAAGTTGAGATTCCCTTTCTCCAACAGCTTGAGCCGGATGTACGAAGACCCTACCCCTGCCACAAACGCATCTCGGGCGAGGTCGTACATGTACTGCTCAGCCGACACAGCTTTGCAGTCGCAGCCCCTGGCAAGCTGCAAGAGCTCATTGGCGTAGTCCTCCATGGTTTCGCCCGACTGCCGACGTCGTGTAGCGAGGAGGTAACGAGCGTGGATCTCGTTGGGTGGTCTCGTGTATCGTTTTTTCAAGAGCTCGATGGCCCTCGGGTAAGTGGTGGCCGCACAAATCGCGAGGTAGACCGTGTCGCTTACCCTCGCATGGAGGACCTGGAGTCTGTCGTTGTCCGTAGTAACTGCTGCAGAGGCTGCCAGGTAGTCCTCGAAACACTTCAGCCAGTGGTCGAAGGTGTTAGAGGCGCCGACCGCACGTGGGTCCAGCGTCAGACGCTCTGGTTTCAGCATTTGCTCCATACTCTCTTTACTGTCGAGAGTTTCGTGTTTGTCAATAAAATTGATGCGCGACAATCAAGCACGAGGTACAAGGCTTCAGCGATTGAAGGCTTTTATTGACAAACAATGGAACGATCTAAACACGAGTACACCATTCCAAACTGGAGGGGTCCCGCCTGAGCAGAGGGTCTTATACCTCTCCCAGGAGGCGGGGCCCGACCGGGATGTGCCATAACAGCATCCACCACAGGTATATTAATCCCACAGTGTAAACACCCTAGCCCAACAACAACATTATAACAACCCCACAGTGTCAACACCCTAACCCAACAGCAGCATTGGAATAACCCCACAGTGGTAACCAACGATGGTTCACCACAAGTGGATTGTGCAATGCTGATTGTCAGGGATTGGTATTAGGCCCACAGCTCCTGTTGATATATATTGAATGACCTGAACTTTCACTTTTGACCCGATCTTTTAAAGGTTGCAGATGATACCAGGTTTAGACATGTAATTTACAAGGATGATAGTGGCTGGGATTCTCAGATCATGTGTGCCCTGCCAATGCTGCCAGAGAATGGCGAATTTGGCACTCAGCCAAATTTCCATTCACTGCAGCAGAACCGGAGAATCCCACCTGCAGGTGAGGTCGGAGAATTCTGGCCAGTAACAGACCTCAGGAGGATAGACAGACTCGTGAAATGGGGAGAAGCATGGTAGATTAAATTAAGTGCAGGGAAGTGGGAGTGACCACCCCACAGGGTGAAGACCTTTCTCAATTAGAATACATCTGGCAGCCATGTAATACATAAGAACATAAGAAATAGAAGCCATCTGGCCCCTCAAGCCTGCTCCGCCATTCAATAAGATCATGGCTGATCTGATAGTGGGTTCAGTTCCACTTACCCGCCTGCTCCTCATAACCCTTACTTTCCCTTATTGGCTAAAAACCTATCTATCTGTGACTTAAACACATTTAACGAGGTAGCCTCTACCGCTTCATTGGGCAGAGAATCCCAAAGATTCACTACCCTCTGAGAGAAGAAGTTCCTCCTCAACTCTGTTCTAAATTGACTCCCCCGTATTTTGAGGCTATGCCCCCTAGTTCTTGTTTCCATTGTAAGTGGAAACAATCTCGATGTTTCTACCCTGTCTAGCCCCTTCATTATCTTATATGTCTCTATAAGATCTCCCCTCAACCTTCTAAACTCCAAGGAGTACAGGCCCAGTCTGCTCAATCTCTCCTCATAAGCCAACCCCCTCATAGAACATAGAACATAGAACAGTACAGCACAGAACAGGCCCTTCGGCCCATGATGTTGTGCCAAGCTTTGTCTGAAACCCAGATCAAGCTATTTCCTCCCTATCATCCCGAAGTACTCCATGTGCCTATCCAATAGCTTCTTAAATGTTCCTAAAGTTTCTGACTCCACTATCCCTGCAGGCAGTCCATTCCACACCCCAACCACTCTCTGAGTAAAAAACCTACCTCGGACATCCTTCCTATATCTCCCACCATGAACCCTATAGTTATGCTCCCTAGTTACCGCTCCATTCACCCGAGGAAATAATCTTTGAACGTTCACTCTATCTATCCCCCTCATCATCTTATAAACCTCTATCAAGTCTCCTCTCAACCTCCTCCGCTCCAAAGAGAAAAGCCCAAGTTCCCTCAACCTTTCCTCATAAGACCTACCCTCCAAACCAGGCAGCATCCTGGTTAATCTCCTTTGCACTCTTTCCAGTGTCTCCACATCCTTCTTGTAGTGAGGTGACCAGAACTGCACACAATATTCCAAATGTGGTCTCACCAAGGTCCTGTACAGTGCAGCATAACCCCACGGCTCTTAAACTCCAACCCCCTGTTAATGAACGCCAACACACTACAGGCCTTCTTCACGGCTCTATCCACTTGAGTGGCAACCTTCAGAGATCTATGGATATGAACCCCAAGATCTCTCTGTTCCTCCACAGTCTTCAGAACCCTACCTTTGACCCTGTAATCCACATTTAAATTTGTCCTACCAAAATGAATCACCTCGCATTTGTCAGGGTTAAACTCCATTTGCCATTTTTCAGCCCAGCTCTGCATCCTATCTATATCTCTTTGCAGCCTACAACAGCCCTCCACCTCATCCACTACTCCACCAATCTTGGTGTCATCAGCAAATTTACTGATCCACCCTTCAGCCCCCTCCTCCAAGTCATTTATAAAAATTACAAATAGCAGAGGACCAAGCACTGATCCCTGTGGCACTCTGCTGGTAACCGGTTTCCAGTCCGAAAATTTTCCATCCACCACCACCCTCTGTCTTCTGTTAGATAGCTAGTTACCTATCCAATCGGCCAAACTTCCCTCTATCCCACACATCCTTACTTTCTTCATAAGCCGACCATGGGGGACTTTATCAAACGCCTTACTAAAATCCATGTATATGACATCAACTGCACTACCTTCATCTACTCACTTAGTTACCTCCTCAAAAAATTCTATCAAATTTGTGAGGCACAACTTGCCCTTCATCTCCGGAATCAACCTAGTGAACCTTCTCTGCACCCCTTCCAAAGCCAATACATCCTTTCTTAAATAAGGGGACCAAAACTGTACACAGTACTCTAGGTGCGGCCTCACCAGCACCTTGTACAGTTGCAGCATGACCTCCCTGCTTCTATACTTTATCCCTCTCTCGATAAAGGCCAACATTCCATTTTCCTTCTTGGTTACCTGCTGCACCTGCAAACTGTGTTTTTGTGATTCATGCACAAGGACCCCCAGGTCCCGCTGCACAGTAGCATGTTGTAATTTTTCACCGTTTAAATAATAGTCCCTTTTCCTATTATTCCTTTCAAAGTGGATAACACACTTAGTGGATATGTAAAGGCTGGAGCGCTGCTCCAGACAGCCTAGGGCAATAACCTCCTGTACATAGTTCTCGGTATCAATAAATACCTTTTGTTTCTAACAAAGTCTGCAGCCTCTTGATGACATTGGAAGTATGCCTCGCTATTACAATTATTACATAATATAGTTTTAAAGGGGGGGGGGGGTGACGTTCAGGAACAGTTTATGTACCCAAAGCTTTGAGGGTGAAGGATCAGTTGAAAAGGTTATTAAAATAGCACATGGAAACTGTGGCTCCTATTAATAGAGGAATAGAGAACAAAATCAGCAAGGATATGTTAAACCTTTATAGTAAGTGGGTAGGCCTCACCTTCAATGTGCGCAGATCTGGATCCCACCCTTTAGAGCGAGTGTAGAGTTTATTTACTGGAATGGACTTCCTGAAAGGATAGTGGAAGCAGATTCGGTGATAACTTTCAAAAGGTAATTGGATAAATACTTGAAGGGATAGAAAACAATTGTATGGCTCTGAGGAAAGAACAAGGAGTGTGTCTAACTCTTTCAAAGAACTGGTGCTGACATGATAGTATAAAGGTTTCCTTCTTTCCCGTATGACTCTATTGTTCTCAGCTGAATGCACACCATAACCAATTTCACCTATCCTACGAGACCCTGGTTACAATAATAAAGACAACACTTAATCAAAGAGGCTAATATAATGTTAGTACTTCTAACTAGGAGGCTGGAATATTAAGGAGAGGAAGCTTTACTTCATCAAAACAAAGCCCTCCTTGGATTACATGTTGAATACAGGATACAGTTCTAGGCACCACATCTTAGAAAGAATATACTGGGTGGAATTTTCCCATCCTGCCTGCCATAGGAATTGTAGCAGGCGGGACACAGACCATGTAAAGGTCCATTGACCTCAGGCAGGATATTTGGCTCTTGGGGCAAGCGCGGCCAGGGAATCTCGCTTATTGATTTTGAAAGAAGTGCAGCATAGGTCCATCAGAATGTCATTCCAAGGGTTAGCTTATGAGGCAAGATGATATAAACTCGGTTTGTATTTTCAGGAGTATAAAAAATTAAAGGGTAATTTGATTGAGATTTTTTGGAATATTAAAAAAATTGAAAGAATAGGTCGAGAGAAACTTGCATAGCTTATGTGGGAGGCTAGGACATGAGGATGTAACCTTAAAATCAGAGCCAACCAAGAGAGAAATTGGAGAAAATGATTGTACCAAAGGGCAGTAGAAGCACATAACTTTCTCCTATAACAAGCAGTAGATTTTTAGTTCCGTTTATAGGTTTAAATCTGAGGTAGAAAATTGTTTGCTAATCAGTGGTATAGAAGAATATGGAACCGAGGAGGTGGATGGAGTTAAGATACCAATCAGCCATCGTTGAGTGGCATGCAATAAGACTTGAGAAGGTGAATGCCTGAGTCCCTTTCCTATGCTCCTAAATTGCCACCACTGGCTCCAATTTATCATTAACAAGGAGTTCTCTGAAATAAGCAAGTGTCCATTTACAATACAAATAGGTGAAATTTCACCAAGGCATGTCGATTGTGATTGAGACTTGATTGTACATTAGATGGCAAATTTTATCACCCGTCACAGTGTTTCAGTAATTCAGATGGAAAATCCTGCTGGGACCACTGCCCTTCACGCTTGAGTTCCCAATATACACTCTCATCAGGCGTATCTCACAGTAACAGCTTCCTATTAAAGACAAATTATTAAGACTTCTGGGAATAAAGCAGGAGCGCTGGCTATTGGATGTTGAAGATATCCTAAAGATAGAACATTCTTTTCTTTCATTTATCAAGCGTCTGACTGTAAATGATCCTATTATTTAAATGATGACTACCTCCTTCTGGTAATTGCGCTCTCAAACACATAGCTTTATTTTAAAAATCCTTCTTTTTTGCATGAGAATAGAGGTTGTGGATTTCTTTCTCCCAGTTATGAACTTACTAATGAGAATGGCTCTTTACTGGGCCACCCTGCATTCATTGCGTTTAATTCTGACAAATTGAACCTTTCAGAGCATTGATGGTTTTCTGGGTCTGCCTCGTTACGTGGAACTGATATTCTTTTCGCCTGAGTATATCTTCGCCCAGTCAGCAGCTAAGAAAATCAGTCAGCATTAGCCAAGCACAAAAGCAGAACAGTAGAATTTAGAAGCTAAACAAAACTCATCAAAATACAAGAAGGAATATAAAACAATTGCAGGGTTATGAGGAACAAATATGGGAGCGGGACTAATTGGATAACCCTTTGTGGAAGAGTGTTTATAAAAGCTTCTCTCTCTTTATACATAACAATTGCGGCCGCAACAGAATAAATCTCATTTGGAAGGTTTAAGTGACAGATTACTGGAATATTGAGGCATAAAATAATTATTGCACAATAGTACGCAATATTATATACCACAGAGATTCCCTAAGATGATTGAATGGATGTAGCAGAAAGGTAGTTGCGAGTTATACAAATGTAACTGCAGCAGTCCTCAGTGGCTGAACAGCAGTACTGATATTTGTGTGCACCAAGAACATTTTCCTTCCTGTTCTTATGCTGCCTATTTTCCCAAGCATTAATGCTGCAAGAGAATTTGTGACTAAAATAAAGCAATGCCACTTTTGTTTTGAAACAATTAAATAATTGTTCCCAGCTTTCTTGGTATTTGTCACTATATGCCACTATGTGTGGAGCCTAGTGAAGCCATTAAAGCCAATATAAAGGGGAATCACATCTTGAAATAATGTGTAAAAACACAGCAGTCTTATCTTCAATTAGTTTTCTTTTTAAAATAGCCCGCTGTGTCTTTGGTTCATAATCACGCTCTCTGGCTTTTCTACCCTGATTGTACAGAAAAGGGATGAAATTCCTCTGGTGTTAAACTGTTCTCCAGCTGTAACATTGGAGGTAAATTTTCAGAATCCCCAGCCTCCCACCCCAAGAAAACATCAGGCATCCAGTGCATTATTTCTGGCAGTTTCCAAAAATGACAGCTCTAGTGAATTTATCGTGAGAAATTTAATTTGTAAGTAAATTAAGTTGCATTTACCATCTTCTGAAATCTCAGGGTTGTTCACAGGTATCAAATATTCAAACATACCCTTTTTGTAAACTTACATTTGTCCTGTTCTTCTGTTGAGTAAGAAGTTTAACAACACCAGGTTAAAGACCTTTAAAGACTTCTTTAACCTGGTGTTGTTAAACTTCTTACTGTGTTTACCCCAGTCCAACGCCGGCATCTCCACTTCTGTTGAGTAACAGGTTTATTTGGTAGCATGAGCTTTCAGAGCACCGCTCCTTCAGGAGTAGCGCTCCGAAAGCTTGTGCGGCCAAATAAACCTGTTGGACTTTAACCTGGTGTTGTGAGACTACTTACGGTGCCCATCCCAGGCCAACGCCGGCATCTCCACATCTGTTGAGTAATCACAGGATCGTAGCTGGGAGGGCTAGGCAGAACTCTAATGCCTCAAACACATAGACAGATAATCAGTCATGGACACACTTACACATCCATCCATTCACTCATACACACATGCCCATACGTGCACACACACATGTGCACATGTACACATCCAGTCTGGTAGCTCAGAAAGGCATGAACTGTCCTACTCCAGATATTTGAACCCAAACTCTAGGTTGACACCCTGAGGCGATTCTGATTAGTTCTGCACTGTTGGAGGGTCAGTGAAGAGGGAGTGCTGCACTGTTCGAGAGGCAGGACTGCATAGAACATACTTGTAGCAAAGAAACTGGTGATTTGGCCCAGCTTGTCTAAGGCCCATGTTTGCTCTCCACTTGGATCTACTTTCAACTTATTTAATCTAACTTTATCAGTAAATCTTTTTATGCATATTTGCATCATGAATCATGGTCGTGATCTGGAATGCATTTCCTGAAAGGGTGGTGAAGACTGATGTAACTGCACCTGCAAAAGAAAATCAGTTGAATACTTGAAAGGAAGGAATTCACGTGCTATTGGGGATATTAGTGCGACTAATCAGATAGCCAAAGAGTCAGCACAGGTACAATGAGCCAAATGGCCTCCACCCCGTGTTGCCTCTCTTACTGTGCTGGGAGGGCAGATCCTTCTTTCACACATTTGACGATAATGGGAAGAATTTTTAAAATGTTTTTTGTGAAGCATTTTCAGATGCGATAACATAGCTTTTGTAAAGAACTCGAATCTATTAGAAATGAAATAAGTCACTAGTGAGGTTTATAAACACGTTTAACCTATACTCAAGCTTTATATTGAAAAAAAGTAGCAACTCATGGCTTTTATACCAAACCTTTGATTTTTTTGAGAGTTTGCTGATTTTTCGAGCTTCCACTGTGTGTGTGGTGGAAATTCCCCTTAATCATTACATAGAAAATGATGGAAGAGAGAGAGTAGCTTGGGACTGCCCTTGTTGGAACGCTCACTCTATTTGCTCAGATACAGCCCATCGGTGAAGTTTGTCAGCTGAGTGAGTTAAATCATACTGGCCTCCAATAAGGTCAATCTGAGTCTCACTAGTTAAGTCCAGACCAGTGAGTAATGGCCTGGAGCTACGAAAATAAGTCTTGAAATGAATTTGAAACTAGGTTATACGAGACTGGTGTAGGTGGGGAGGGAGTTGTCTGGGCACTGCAAGATCTGGCCAAATTAAGAATGGCTAACACCAGAAATAATGAGGGTCCTTACACTGCTGAGATTGTGTATTGAGAATTTCCAAACCCAAAGAGCTTCTCGAAATCTCCTTGTCACTTCCTTTCATTGTTTGAATAACGTGCAGCATTTTCAGTGAAAATAAATGTAACATTTTCCATGTCTTTCTTATAAATTAGTTCTAAAATTCAGAATTATCCTTATTTTTCTCTGTACTTTTCCATGGTCCCGATATTTTTTAAAGTGTTAAAGTATAATTGTCAGAGTGTCAGCGCGGCTTCACTTGACGTATGTTCTGCCGATCCAGTAAAACACCTTGTCATTTTTATTCCTCCCTGTGAAAGGTACTCACTAAAAACAGCAATCTATTTTTCTCTTAGAAATGCAAAATAAAAATGCTCCCGAAGCAGAAATGTGACTGCTTTTCCAGTGATGTTGGTCAACAGAGGAACAGTGCGCAGGACATCAGGGAGAATTCCTCAGCTCTGCTTTAAAATAGTGCCAAGGTATCTTTTACCCACCATGTGAGAAAGAGGGGGTAATTTTAATCCAGGTTAGAATGAAAAAAAACATTCAGACCAGACACCAACATGCTCGAATCCACCCACCTGCGGTTTAAATGGAGACAGCTCACGGACGGGGGATCAATCAGCTCCCAGGTGACTTGGTGCTCGGTGAAATCTTTAAGAAGGCCAATCACCTCCATTTTTAAAATCTTTTTTTTTGTCAGCCAGGTTTCCTTGCTAAGGCTTCACCAAATCTGGCGGGTGAAAGAAGGTGAGAAGGGTTGGATCCATGAGGTGCGAGCATTTCCAGCACTGTTTGTGGACTAGGTAGAGCAGTTGTGCTTCCTCCAGGCTCAATAAGTTTAACTCTTCAAGTCCCATAATCTGTTCCTCGTCCTGTAATTGTTCTCCTGCCCCATCCGACTCCACCCCACCCCCCCGCCTACTATCTTGTTAGCACCCTTTTTTTCATTCATTCCTGGGATGTGGGCGTCACTGGCTGGGCCAGCATTTATTGTCCATCCCCGAGGGCAGTTAAAAGTCACATGTGGGCCAGACTAGGTAAGGACGACAGGTTTCCTTCCCTAAAGGACATTAGTGAACCAGCTGGATTTTTACAACAATCAACAATGGTTTTATGGGGGACTTTAACTTTCCAAATATTGATTGGAACCTTTGTAGGTCAAATAGTTTGGATGGGGCAGTTTTTGTGCAGTGTGTGCGGGAGGGTTTCCTGACACAATATGTGGATGGGCCGACTAGAGGTGAGGCCACATTGGATTTGGTACTGGGAAATGAACTGGGCCAAGTGTTAGATTTGGTTGTGGGAGAGCAATTTGGAGATAGTGACCACAATTCGGTGTCTTTTGTTATTGCAATGGAGAGGGATAGGGCCGTACGGCAGGGCAAGGTTTACAATTGGGGGAGGGGTAATTATGATGCGATTAGGCAAGAATTAGGGGGCATAAGTTGGGAACAGAAACTGTCAGAGAAAGGAACTAATGAAAAGTGGAACTTTTTCAAGGAACAAATACTGGATGTCCTTGATAGGTATGTTCCTGTCAGGCAGGGAGGAAATGGCCGAGTGAGGGAACCATGGTTCACAAAAGAGGTGGAATGTCTTGTGAAAAGGAAGAGGGAAGCTTATGTAGGGATGAGGAAACAAGGTTCAGATGGCTCGATTGAGGGTTACAAGTTAGCAAGGAATGAGCTGAAAAAGGGGCTTAGGAGAGCTAGGAGGGGACATGAGAAGTCCTTGGCGGGTCGGATCAAGGAAAACCCCAAGGCTTTTTACTCTTATGTGAGGAATAAAAGAATGACCAGGGTGAGGTTAGGGCCGGTCAAGGACAGTAGTGGGAACTTGTGTATGGAGTCAGTAGAGATAGGCGAGGTGATGAATGAATACTTTTCTTCAGTGTTCACCAAGGAGAGGGGCCATGTTTTTGAGGAAGAGAAGGTGTTACAGGCTAATAGGCTGGAGGAAATAGATGTTCGGAGGGAGGATGTCTTGGCAGTTTTGAATAAACTGAAGGTCGATAAGTCCCCTGGGCCTGATGAAATGTATCCTAGGATTCTGTGGGAGGCAAGGGATGAGATTGCAGAGCCTTTGGCGTTGATCTTTGGGTCCTCGCTGTCCACGGGGATGGTGCCAGAGGACTGGAGAATGGCGAATGTTGTTCCTCTGTTTAAGAAAGGGAATAGAAATGACCCTGGTAATTATAGACCGGTTAGTCTTACTTCGGTGGTTGGTAAATTGATGGAAAGGGTCCTTAGGGATGGGATTTACGACCATTTAGAAAGATGCGGATTAATCCGAGATAGTCAGCACGGATTCGTGAAGGGCAAGTCGTGCCTCACAAATTTGATAGAATTTTTTGATGAGGTAACTAAGTGTGTTGATGAAGGTAGGGCAGTTGATGTCATATACATGGATTTTAGTAAGGCGTTTGATAAGGTCCCCCATGGTCGGCTTATGATGAAAGTGAGGAGGTGTGGGATAGAGGGAAAGTTGGCCGATTGGATAGGTAACTGGCTGTCTGACCGAAGACAGAGGGTGGTGGTCGATGGAAAATTTTCGGATTGGAGGCAGGTTGCTAGCGGTGTGCCGCAGGGATCAGTGCTTGGTCCTCTGCTCTTTGTGATTTTTATTAATGACTTAGAGGAGGGGGCTGAAGGGTGGATCAGTAAGTTTGCTGATGACACCAAGATTGGTGGAGTAGTGGATGAGGTGGAGGGCTGTTGTAGGCTGCAAAGAGACATAGATAGGATGCAAAGCTGGGCTGAAAAATGGCAAATGGAGTTTAACCCTGATAAATGTGAGGTGATTCATTTTGGTAGGACAAATTTAAATGTGGATTACAGGGTCAAAGGTAGGGTTCTGAAGACTGTGGAGGAACAGAGAGATCTTGGGGTCCATATCCACAGATCTCTAAAGGTTGCCAGTCAAGTGGATAGAGCTGTGAAGAAGGCCTATAGTGTGTTAGCTTTTATTAACAGGGGGTTGGAGTTTAAGAGCCGTGGGGTTATGCTGCAACTGTACAGGACTTTGGTGAGACCACATTTGGAATATTGTGTGCAGTTCTGGTCACCTCACTATAAGAAGGATGTGGAAGCGCTGGAAAGAGTGCAGAGGAGATTTACCAGGATGCTGCCTGGTTTGGAGGGTAGGTCATATGAGGAAAGGTTGAGGGAGCTAGGGCTGTTCTCTCTGGAGCGGAGGAGGCTGAGGGGAGACTTAATAGAGGTGTATAAAATGATGAAGGGGATAGATAGAGTGAACGTTCAAAGACTATTTCCTCGGGTGGATGGAGCTATTACAAGGGGGCATAACTATAGGGTTCGTGGTGGGATATACAGGAAGGATATCAGAGGTAGGTTCTTTACGCAGAGAGTGGTTGGGGTGTGGAATGGACTGCCTGCAGTGATAGTGGAGTCAGACACTTTAGAAACATTTAAGCGGTTATTGGATAGGCACATGGAGCACACCAGGATGATAGGGAGTGGGATAGCTTGATCTTGGTTTCAGATAAAGCTCGGCACAACATCGTGGGCCGAAGGGCCTGTTCTGTGCTGTACTGTTCTATGTTCTATTAGACTTTTAATTCCAGATTTTTATTGAATTCAAATTTCACCATCTACCACGGTGGGATTCAAACCCGGGTCCCCAGATCAGTACCCGGGGTCTCTGGAATACTTGGCCCAGCAATAATACCACTACACCAACGCCTTGCCCAGCCAATACTTCTCCCCCCCCCCGACCCCCACCAATTTCTCCCCTCACTCTCGATTCCCCGAACACCATAAGACCCCACCCCCCAATCACAATCATTCTATGACTGCAAGCTTTTCCCTTTGGCTGGTAGTAGTCCTGATAATCAGGCTGTCTGGTGGATGTGAACTCAGTAAGAAGTTTAACAACACCAGGTTAAAGTCCAACAGGTTTATTTGGTAGCAAAAGCCACACAAGCTTTCGAGGCTCTGAAGCTCAGAGCCTCGAAAGCTTGTGTGGCTTTTGCTACCAAATAAACCTGTTGGACTTTAACCTGGTGTTGTTAAACTTCTTACTGTGTTTACCCCAGTCCAACGCCGGCATCTCCACATCATGATGTGAACTCAGCAGAGAAAATTTAGATATCCTCACCGTACTGAATCCCACTCCGGTGATGTGCCCCTAAAAATATTGGGATCAGCTTGAATAGTAAAGTGATTGAAGTTGTGATATTTACTTCAAATTTTACTTTTTGTGTGGAAAATGCTGGTGAAATGAAAGTAGTGCAGTGGAAAAAAAGCCAAAATAGCCAAAACAATTGGCAAGAGCAAGCATCACAAATGATGAGTCCATGTACACGTAATTTAATGATTAATTGTCTATTTTTAGTCCCAGTTCTTTTGCCAGAAGATTAGTTGGTTAATAGCATCTTAATAACAGTTTCAGCAAAGAGAATTGTGAGGCTAAGACAGATTTAATGTAATTCTAATAGGCTCAGTCTATTAGATTGACGTGTAGTCTATTACAATTCCAGGCAATGTCACACTGGGGCAAGGGAACTAATTCATTCCAACCATATTCTGTGGATAGTTTTGCTTTAACTGTATGACTTGGAAGCAAATCAGAACTAATGTTTTAATATTTTTCAATATGGTATTCCATCGACTGTGTGTGAGTCAGAGGAAATATCCTGTTACTTGAGTAGCGTTTGTGCATGACAGTAATTGCTTTCTGAGGCGAGGTTAGAATCTCTGATTTTTGTACAATCTGCATTTGCCATTGTTCCTTGTTTGGAAAAGCAATTTCTTTGTAAGATTACATTTAAATTCAAATTAGGCAACAAAAATTGATTTAAAAAAAAAACTTATGCTGCATTCATTTAAAAGTTGTTGACGTTTTTCTCAACATACAAGAGAGTGACAAGGGATGACTTGCCTATTTTATCCCTTACAAAGCATAATGTAAAATAGAGAATGTCACATTGCCCAGCTGTAATATCTCATTTCAATAAACAGTGGGTCCTATTGCAAAATGCATGATTGAGAAAAAGGCAGGAAATGGTTATCCCTTTTCTCTCTTGGTCATATGTCTGTTATAATGTAGGTTACTAATACTTCTCATGGACATAGAATCCTTACAGTGCAGAAGGAGGCCATTCGGCCCATTGAGACTGCACCGACAACAATCCCACCCAGGCCCCTAACCCCATGTATTTACCCCACTAATTCCCCCAACCTACACATCTTTGGTTACTAAGGGACAATTTGTCACAGCTAATCTGCCTAACCTGCACATCTTTGGACTGTGGGAGGAAACCAGAGGACCTGGAGGAAACCCACGCAGACACGGGGAGAACATGCAAACTCCACACAGACAGTCATCCAAGGCAGAAATTGAACCCGGGTCCCTGGCGCTGTGAGGCAGCAGTGCTAACCACTTTGCCACCGTGCCGCGCTACTTACATACTTATATTAGTTCCTTATTATTTTGGTCTTTATTCAAAATTGACTTTCCTTCTTTCCAAAAGGTGGCGATTCGTCTCGTTCAGTGGATCCTGGCAGTCCCCTGAAACCTTATTTAAATTTTATGTCTTAAAAGTGCAAGTGTAATTAAACTTTATTTATTCTTAGCATGCGGGCTTTGCATTACGTAAGCTTCTTTTCCCTTCTCTTTCACGTACACTTGTAGAAATGCACACATTTCCTCACATCATATCCTTGAAGCACATTCTTGGGGCAGCAATTGACAGGCCTCTGTGAGCGGGTTGACAGGTGAGGGGGTCCATAAAATTACATGGGTGTCTTTTTTGCTGCCAAACTGCCTGTCCTAGACTAGGCCACAATTTAATGGGAAATGACCAACCACCCATCCCAATTGATGCTCTTAACTGGCCACTTAAGGGCCACTTCAGGCCCTGCTGCAATGTTTCAACCATTGGGTGGAGCTCAGTGACAGGTGAGAAACCTCATAGGAAAGCTTACTTGGGCCTTGGATGAGAAGAGAACTGCCTCCTTCACAGACCCTATTTTCAGACTGGAGCTCACCTCCAAAGGTCCGTCCACACCGGGTGCCCCTTTCTTGCCTGGCCTCTGCATTTCAGTTCCCATCCCACTCACTGCACCCACCCCACCCCGTCCCCCCAACCCTCCCTCCCTGGGGCCTTCTCTTGTGGTCCCACCAAGAACATTTGATTTAGCTGCCTCCAAATCCTGGCTTCCTGCCTCTTCCTTGCTAAGACTGGACACAGTCCCAGAAGTGAGTGACCACCCCTTCAAATGACGATGCTGGGAATAGATCCCTGCCGGCCATTTAGATTGGCTGGCAGCTCTCGGAAGCAGGACTTCCTCCCCAGATGGGTGCAGAGGTATAACTCTGATCCACTTAATGCTCCTCTGAACACTAACTGGTTGCAGGGAGACCTGACAACCTTCCTGGATTTCACAGTGCCTTTTGTGAAAAAAGGGCAGTCGACCCCACAACCAGTGAAATCCTTCCTGCCCTTGAATTTAGAATGCCCAATCATTAATTCAACATAACCCAAAACCTACAGTTATGGTGTTTGATAATAAACGGACACCACAATAGGCATGTAAACAAAATAAATAATACTCAGAGGGATTTTGAAAATTGCACCATCACTCGTGGAAGCAAAATGCCTGAAGACCTGTTCTCTCATGAGAGCTTTCAACTTATTTTGGCCAATGTACATTCCTGGATAAATACCTACAAATAAACAGAAAGTCAAGCAGGCATGAGAAGCAATTGCATGAGATGACAATGTGACAAAAATATGGGCCAGAATTTTACGCTGCTTGGGCGGATTCCCAGAAGCACATGAAAACCGTCAGAAACGCGTCCCAATGTCATCGCGCCCTGTGTTGTGTGGCACTGGCAACATGCTAAATGGGATAGATTTCAAACAGATCGAGCATCTATGAGGTGCTGTGGAGCATCAGCAGCACCAAAGCTGTGCACAATCACAAACTGTAACCTTATGGCCTGGTACATTCCTCACTCTATCATTACCACCAAGACAGGGGATCAACCCTGGTTCAATGTAGAGTACAGAAGAGCATCTGGGCTATAAAACAATGAGGGTCAACCTGTTGAAGCTAAAACACAGGAGTGTTTGTGTGCCAAACAGCAAATGCAGCATGTGATTAACGGGGCTAAGTGATCTCACAATCAATGGATCAGATATCGGTTCTCCAATCCTGCCACATCCAGCTGTGAATACTGGTGGACAATTTAGCAATTTGCTAGAGAAGGAGGGTCCATAAATATCCCCATTCTCAATGATGGGGGAACCCAGCACATCAGTGGAAAAGACAAGGCTGAAGCACTTGCAACAATCTTCAGCATGAGTGCTGAGTGGATGATCCAGCTCAGCCTTCCCCTGAAGTCCTCACCATGATAGATGTCAGTCTGCAGCCAATTCACCCTCTGTGATATCAAGAAACAGTTGAAGGCACTTGATACTGCAAAATCTGTGAGCCCTGACAATATTCCAGCAATAGTCCTGAAGATGTGTGCTTCAGGTGAGCTATTCCAGTACAGCTACAACACTGGCATTTACCTGGCAATGTAGAAAATTGCCCAGATATGTCCTGTAATACAAAAACAGGACAAATCCTACCCAGCCAATTACCGTCCTTTCAGTCTATTCTTGACCATCTGTAAAGTGATAGAGGGGGTTGTCCATGGTGCTTTCATGTGGATCTCAGCAGTAACTGCCACTGATGCTCAGTTTGGGTTCTGCCAGGGCCACTCAGTTCCTGAATTCATTACAGTCTAGTCCAGAAAGCTCTCCATTGGTTGTAGTTACAGCTAGCATTAAAAACAAATGGTTGTTGTAGTTCAATCATTTCAGTTCCAGGACATTACTGCAGGAGTTCCTCAGGGTAATGTCCGAGACCCAACCACCTTCATCTGCTTCACCAATGATCTTCTCTCCATCATAAGGTCAGAAGTGGGGATGTTCACTGATGACTGCACAATGTTCAGCACCATTTGTGACTCCTCAAATATTGAAATGGTCCCTGCCCATATGCAGCAATATGCATACCTGGGCAACATTTAGGCTTGGGCTGCTCAGTGGCAAGTAATATTCGTGTCACACAGGTGCCAGGAAATGATCATCTTCAATGAAAGAGAATCTAATCTTTACCCCTTGACATTCAATGGCATTATTAGTGGCTGAATCCCCCACTATCAACATTCTGGAGTTACCATGGGCCAGAAACTGAATTGGACCAGTCACATAAATACTGTGGCTACAAAGAGTATTTCAGTGGCTGGGAATTTTACAGTGAGTAACTCACTTCCTGTTACTCAAAGTCTGTCCACCATCTTTAAGTTAGGAGTTGAATGAGTCCAACAACACTCAAGAAGCTCGACACCGTCCAGGACAAAGCAGTTTGCTCGACTGACACCCAGTCTACCATCTGCAATATTCACTCCCTCCACCACCAATACACAGTGGCTGCAGTGTGCACCATCTACCTCAAGAAATTACAAAGGATTGTGAATTTAGCCCAATCCATCACGCAAACCAGCCTCCCATCCATTGACTCCGTCTACACATCCCACTGCCCCGGAAAAGACTAAGTAAATTTGGCATGTCCGCTACGACTCTCACTAACTTTTACAGATGCACCATGGAAAGCATTCTTTCTGGTTGTATCACAGCTTGGTATGGCTCCTGCTCTGTCCAAGACCGCAAGAAATTATAAAGTGTCATGAACGAAGCCCAATCCATCGCTCAAACCAGCCTCCCATTCATTGACACTCTTTACACCTCCCTCTGCCTCGGAAAAGCAGCCAGCATAATCAAGGACCCCACGCACCCTGGACATACTCCCTTCCATCTTCTTCCGTTGGAAAAAGATACAGAAGTCTGAGGCACATACCAACCAACTCAAGAGCAGTTTCTTTGCTGCTGCTGTCAGACTTTTGAATGGACCTACCGTATACTAAGTTGATCTTTCTCTACACCCTAGTTGTGACCATAACATTACATTCTGCACTCTCCTTTCCTTTTCCCCTATGTTCTCTATGAATGGTATGCTTTGTCTGTATAGCACGCAAGAAACAATACTTTTCACTGTATCCCAATACATGTGACAATAATAAATCAAATCAAATCAAATGAATTGGCAATGGCTGTTCACACATTATTCTGCTAGATTTTGCAATATGGAATGAGCATGCATTACTATCCTTTATTCGAAGATTAACTTCAACAGACACAGTTGTGACAGGACTGGCAGTGGGAAAAATCTTCACCCACTGTGAACTCCTTATTCTATGGAAGTGATAGTCTGGGAGCCCATAGATGACTTGGAATGTGCTGAGGTTTATACAAATAACAACACTGCAGATTTGTGCAGGACAATTGCATGGACTCACTGAGGTAATTATTTCTATTTTCATCAGGCTACAATCAATATTTGTGTTTCACAGTAACATAGCACAATTCATAAACTATTCATTTCTCATTTATTCTTTCACAGGATGTGGGCATCGCTGGCTCGGCCAGTATTTATTCCCCAACCCCAATTGCTCTTAAGGTGGTAGTGAGCCACTTTCTTGAATCACATTCCTTGTGGTGTAGGTGCATCTATGGTGCTATTGTGAAGGAAGTTCCACAATTTTGACAAAGAAACAGTGCAGTCAGGATGGTGGGTATCTTGAAGGGTAACTTGCAGGTGGTGATGTTCCCATGCATCTGCTGCTCTTGACCTTTGAGGTGTTAGAGGTCATGGGTTTGGAAGGTGCTATCAAAAGGGCCCCAGTGAATTGTAGATGGTGCATATTGCTGCCATTCTGTATCAATAGTGTACAGAGTGATTGCTAAAGGTAGTGGATGGGGTGCCAATCAAGCAGGCTGCTTTGCCCTGGATGGTGTTCAGTTTCTTGAGTGTTGCTGAAGCTGCACTCATCCAAGAAAACAGAGAGCATTCCATCACACTCCAGCCTGGTGCCTTATAGACAACAGACAGGCTTTGGGGAGTCAGGATGTTGTGATAGCCAGTCCCCGGGTGAAGTCCACCAATTTGTTATGATTCTGGACAAGATACCTCCAAATTGTTTTGCTCCCAGGCGAAGAGAAATGAACTGGTTTCCTTTTTTTACTTGACACCCTCAGTTGGTCACAATAAAGTTAATTTAAAAATGGATCCCTTCCTTCATGGACAGCTCTTCCCAGTCCAAATGTATTAATGTTTCGAAAGGAAACAAATTAACCAAGCTTTCCTGAGTTAAAGAAAGACTGAGGATGGGATACTCCGGCTACGCTCGCCCCAAAACCAGAGAATCCTGCCCGAGATCAATGGACCTTTGCGTGGTCCACCTCCCCACCCGCTACGATTTCCATGGTGGATGGGATGGGAGAATTCCTCCCTGAGTTTATTAGTTACTAAAACACGAGAAGAAAATAATAAAACATAACTAAAGAATAAACAACAAAGAACAATGCAGCACAGGAACAGGCCCTACGGCCCACCAACTCTGCATTGATTTCTAATCCTTATTTAGAGTCACTACTTATTGCCGATACGCGGTTTCTATCCCTCTGTTCGCCTCCCATTCATGTGTCTATCAAGATACACCTTGAACGTTGCTAATATGCCTGCTTCCACCACCTCCACTGCCAGTGCGTTCCACCCTCTGTGTGAAAAACTTCCCCCGCACATCTCCCCTAAATTTTCTCCGTCTCACCTTGAACCTGTGCCCTCTTGTAGTTGACCTTTCCACCCTGGGTAAAAGTCTCTGACTATGCATCCCATCTATGCCTCTCATAATTTTGTAGACCTCTATCAGGTTGCTCCTCAGCCTCCACCTTTCCAGTGAAAACAATCTGAGTTTATCCAATCTCTCCTCACACCTGAAACCCTCCAGACCAGGCAACATCCTGGTCAACCTTCTTTGCATCCTCTCCAAAGCATCCATGTTCTTCTAGTAGTGTGGTGGCCAAAACTGCATGCAATATTCCAAATGTGGCCGAACTAAAGTTTTATATAGCCGTAACATAACTTGCTAACTTTAATACTTGATGCCGGGCTAATGGAGGCAAGCAAACTGTATGCCTTCTTGGCCAGAAAATTCCACACAAATCAAAAATGAGAAGTGAGTCCAAAAATAAATGTTTACAAAAATATATGAATCAGTCTTTCAGTAGATGGCGAAACATTGTGGCCATTAAGATGGGTGATTCCAGTAGTGCTGACTTTAACAGTTGAGCAGTTGGTTTGGGAATTGTTGGTTCTGCAGGGTAGCTGGAAGGAATTGTACTGTTTCCTTTTCAACTGTGGCTTTGCTGACTTGTGACTTGCTTCCAGAAATCAGAAAGAGAAAGACCTTTATTTTACCTGCAAGTTCAGGGACCCCTAGTGGATATTCTTCAGCTGTGACCTTCAGTAAAACAATAGAAGGAGAACACAAGATTCACACACAGAGACCAGGGTCTCAACACTATTTCTTAAGTATTCCTGGAAGGGGAAAAGCACAAAAATATCTTTTGCCCGGAATTGCTTTCTTTCAACTCACACCATGTCCACAGTTTGGGATATAACTCACTTGAGATGGTTTCTGCTGAGATGGTAATCAACCTCCTTTATGACAGGAGATTATAGTTCAGATCTTGCATGGCATCTCTTCCTCTGAAGTGTCTCTGTATGAAATTCCTTGACACTTCAAAGTACGACATCCCTTTGTCTCTCTCAGGACTGAGTATAATCCACACAGGAACTTTCCAGATGGACACCTAATTACATTTTCAGAATTCACATTCTCAGCCACCTTTGCCTTGTATGTCCTTTTTAGAATCACATACCTTACTTTAAAATTCAATGTGTCTGTATGTAATTTGAGGCTATGATCCATTGTCCTGACAAGGTGACTTACTCACCACAGAATTCCCAGCCTCTGATCTGCTCTTGTGGCCATAGTATTTATGTGGCTAGTCCGGTTCAGTTTCTGGTCAATTGTAATCTGCAGGATATTGATAGTGGGAGGATTCAGTGATGATAATTCCATTGAATGTCAAGGGGAGATGGTTAGATTCTATTTTGTTGAATATGGTCATTGCCAGGCCCTTTGTGGCACATATGTTACTTGCCACTTATTAGCCCAAGTCTGAATGTTGCTTATGAATTGAAGCTCCTCGGGTGTGAATCCTTTAGTGAGCATGTGATTGCATGTGATTTTCTCATCATTAATAAATGCTAGGAAAATTGTGGGAGTATGCAGACAATGTCAGGTATACCAGGCTGGTGGGTGAGACTTCCCACCAGAAGTAGGCACAAGTCAGACAAACTTTACTGGATCCATGTTCTATGGGCGGGATTCTCCCGCCGTTCATGCCAATGGGATTCTCTCATTCCATTGTAGTGAATAAAGAGCACCAAATTCTCCATCCTCTCTGGCAATGGCAGTGGGGCATGAACGACCGGAGAATTCCTCCCTGTTTGACCTGAGCCTCTCCTATCTTTGGGATTCAGTTAGACAGGAGAAGTGAGTGACAAATACCTTACAGCCTCAACAGCATGAAGCCCAGATGATTTTAACATCTGGGCTTCACCAGCCTGCCACCAACCAGTCAGCTGTCCATCCAAAACAGGTGGACAGCAGCAACAAGCTGTTCAAGCAGGAATTGTTGCTGAGCCCATCTATCACTGAAGGCATCACAAAATCCGATTCAATTCTCACCCAATATTCACGCAACATTACAACCCAACATTGGCTAGAAACTGAGAGAAGGAACCCAGGTTGATTTCTCAGCTCTGTAGACCAGAAACCTGTAATGACTTCAAAGGGAGCCATGAGGTTAGCTTCTTGGAGTATGAGCTCCCTGATTGAGGTCATAGTTGCTTGCCCAGTCAGGGAGCCTTACTTGTATATAAATATGGGAGTGTCAGGTCCACTAGCACTCCTGATTCTGACTTTGTACCTGAAGCACTCTAGGAGTGGAAGAGAGTTTGCAAATAAAGGGAATCTGGTGAAGGGACACCGGCCTCCGAGGAGTAATTTCAAGACCTTGCTGTCAATTACAGCGTCCCTCCCAATAACCCCGCTCAGGTTTGCTAACTTAGTACATACTGAGGAATGCACCTGGTACCATGATACTGTTATCGAGCAGTTCATTAGTTGTATTCTTATAAGGTCATAACTTCCATTGAAACTCATTGAAGAATACAAATTTTGACACTCATAAGTATTTACTATAAAATGAAATATATAATTTACCTTCATTCTGATCCACTGAATATCTATTGATGATTGCTATGAGGCTGTAATGCACGTAAGGTTGTCCCAACTGACTGAATACTGTTTATTGCTGTAGGAAACTCAATTACCCTTTGTGAAATTCTTTCCAATTTATCTGTGCTGTGAACCTGTTTTGGTTCCCTGACTTAAAGTGGCACTTCTACAATGCCACATCAAACAGTCTCTTGGAAAACATTCATTTTATGCAGACCTTTAACACAATTGAGGTTTATCTGGTTTGGCATCATGAATTGAAATAAGGAAACTCTGCCGAACATTTCATTATCTAAGTTCTTACCCTGTAAAGCAAAGGGGCAAGCATAATTCAATTAATAGTAAATTTGAAAACAGAAACTGAAAAAGAGGAATCCTCACGTTACAAGAATAATTCTAGGTCAAGCTTGAATTCTTGAAAGGCTTTTAAAATCGGTAGAGATATTCTGTTACCAGTAGAATGCATCAGAGTATGGGATGGTAAATCCTCTTTCATTGATGAAGCCTGTTTTGTACAAGTGTCAGGCAATGACCACCTCCAACATGAGAAAATCAAACCATCGTCCCTTGACATTCAATGGCATTTTCATCGCTGAATCCCCCACTATCAACTTGCTGGGGGTTACCATTGACTCAGAAACTGAACTAGAGTAGCCATATAAATACTATGGCTACAACAGCAGGTCAGAAGCTAGGAATCCTGCAGGGAGTAAATTCTGACTCCCCAAAGCATGTCCATAATCGGCAAGGCACAAGTCAGGAGTGTGGTGGAACACTCTCCGCTTGCCTGGATAGGTGACACCACCCAGGACAAAGCAGGCTGCTTGATTGGCATCCCATTCACAAACATCCATTCCCTCCACCACCAACACACGGTGGTAAGCAGTGTGTGCTATCTACAAAATGCACTGCAGGAACTCACCAAGGCTTCTCAGACAGCACCTTCCAAACCTACAACCATTACCATCTAGAAGGGCAAGAGTAACAGGCATAGAAACACTATCATCTGGGAGTTCCCCTCCAGAGTCACTCACCATCCTGACTTGGAAATATTGCCGTTCCTTCACTATCGCTGGGTCAAAATCCTGGCATTCCCTCTATAACACGACAGTGGGTGTATCTACACCTCAGAGACTGCAGCGGTTCAAGAAGGCAGCTCACCACCACCTTCTCAAGGGCAATTAGGAATGGGCACTAAATGTTGGCCGAGCCAGTGATGCCCACATCCCAAGAATGAATAAAAAAAGATGGCATCTTACTCAATGAATTTCATGATCAAGATTAAGCAGGATTACCTTCAGGTCCACAATGAAACCTCAGACTTACTATGTCCCAATCTTGCATTGAAATACATAGAATAGAGATTGGGTGGCTTGTATAATCGATCCCTGTTTCACTCGCTTCAGCAGATTATTGGTGCTTAATGAATATTTTACCTCGGTATTCACGGTGGAAAAAGACCTGGGTGATTGTACTACAGGATTGAGGCGGACTGAAAAGATTGACTATGTGGACGTTAAGAAAGAGGATGTGTTGGAAATTTTGAATAGCATCAAGATAGATAAGTCGCCGGGACCCGGATGGGATGTACCCCAGGTTGCCGTGGGAGGCGAGGGAAGAGATTGCAGAGCCTCTGGCGATGATCTTTGCGTCGTCGATGGAGACGGGAGAGGTTCCGGAGGATTGGAGGATTGCGGGTGTGGTTCCTATGTTCAAGAAAGGGAATAGGGATAGCCCAGGAAATTACCGACCGGTGAGTCTAACCTCAGTGGTTGGTAAGTTGATGGAGAAGATCCTGAGGGACAGGATTTATGAACATTTAGACAAGTTTAGTATGCTCAAAAGTAGTCAGCACGGCTTTGTCAAAGGCAAATCGTGCCTTACGAGCCTGATGGAGTTCTTTGAAAATGTGACTAAACACATTGACGAAGGAAAAGCGGTAGATGTGGTTTACATGGACTTCAGCAAGGCGTTCGATAAGGTCCCCCATGCAAGACTTCTCGAGAAAGTGAGAGGGCATGGGATCCAAGGGGCTGTTGCCTTGTGGATTCAGAACTGGCTTGACTGCAGAAGGCAGAGAGTGGTTGTAGATGGGTCTTTTTCTGAATGGAGGTCGGTCACCAGTGGAGTGCCCCAGGGACCTGTTCTGGGACCCTTGCTGTTTGTCATTTTCATAAATGACCTGGATGAGGAAGTGGAGGGATGGGTTGGTAAGTTTGCCAATGACACGAAGGTTGGTGGTGTTGTGGATAGGTTGGAGGGATGTCAGAAGGTGCAGCGTGACATAGATAGGATGCAAGACTGGGCGGAGAAGTGGCAGATGGACTTCAACCCGGATAAATGTGTAGTGGTCCATTTTGGCAGGTCAAATGGGATAAAGGAGTATAATATCAAGGGTAACACTCTTAGCAGTGTAGAGGATCAGAAGGACCTTGGGGTCCGGGTCCATAGGACTCTTAAATCGGCCTCGCAGGTAAAGGAGATGGTTAAGAAGGCGTATGGTGTGCTGGCCTTCATCAATCGAGGGATTGAGTTTAGGAGTCGGGAGATAATGATGCAGCTTTATAAGACCCTCGTCAGACCCCACTTGGAGTACTGTGCTCAGTTCTGGTCGCCTCATTACAGGAGGGATGTGAAAATGATTGAAAGGGTGCAGAGGAGATTTACAAGGATGTTGCCTGGATTGGTTGACATGCCTTATGAGGATAGGCTGAGGGAGCTCAGTCTTTTCTCCTTGGAGAGACGAAGGATGAGAGGTGACCTGATAGAGGTGTACAAGATGTTGAGAGGTATAGATCGGGTGGATTTTTGGAGGCTTTTTCCCAGGGCTGAAATGGCTGCTACGAGAGGGCACAGGTTTAAGGTGCTGGGGAGTAGGTACAGAGGAGATGTCAGGGGTAAGTTTTTCACTCAGAGGGTGGTGGGTGAGTGGAATTGGCTACCGTCAGTGGTGGTGGAGGCAAACTCGATAGGGTCTTTTAAGAGACTTCTGGATGAGTACATGGGACTTAATAGAATTGAGGGTTATAGGTAAGCCTATATATAAGCCTAGGTAGGTAGGGACATGACCGGCGCAACTTGTGGGCCGAAGGGCCTGTTTGTGCTGTATTTTTTCTATGGTCTATGTTCTATTACCATGCAAATAGGGAAAAATTAACCCGTTATGTTTTATCTACTAACCAGCGATAACAACCCCAGAGGAAAGACCATCCCTACACATGCACACACCCCCACCACCATCACATCCCCTACTAGCAAATTCAGTGCTTTATCTGAAAATATTTTGAATATGTATTAATGTAGAAATGTAATGCATTCTTATTTCATTTGGAACCAGAATTATTTGATTCAGCCACAAACACAATCACAAGCGCAAATATCCTCTCACCTTTCTGTGGTCACGGATTCAAGCTGTGTCAACTGTCAATTTTCAGAACCATGTAAAAATCAACATCCAGAACATTATGTTATTAGCAGCGGTACAAAGACTGACAGCATGTTTCCCAATGGATGGATAGCTCTTTGTGATTGACTCGAGGGTGATGATCCATGAAATTGCGTCAACAATGAACACAAGAATGAGGCAGAAGAGTGAAGAACTGGAAAGAGGCAAGAAAGCAAATTTTTAAAATCTGCAGCACGAACCTAGACAAACAGAACTAAGAAGTACAAAATTCAACGAGAGAAATGCCTAATGACCTTTAAATTAGTGGGATATTTTCACAAAATGACAATGTACCTTTGCATTGGGGAGTCCAGAAGAAAGCACTTTACCCGCTAATCTACAGTCTGTATGTACATTTCATAAACCTCTAAATTGGTGATTGGTGCTACCATTTTCAGTGAAATCCAATGAGATCTGCTCTGTATTACAATAGATACTTAATAAAGGTGTTTGTGGTGTTCTTTGTTTCAGTGGGCTGAGCAGACTTACATTCACTATCTGTTGTGGACTAATGGCTTTATTTGTAAGCGCTAATTTTAATTTAAAAATACATGGGAAGAACAGGTGTACAGGGGAGCAGGGTTAAATTTACAGAAGCTTCTCATCAACCTTGTGTCAGGTACATGTGTATATAGCTGTGTGTGAAATTCGGAAGGTGGGGGTCTGAGTATGTCATTCAGACAATGAAATTTGTTGGGACCTCAATTGTTTACGATTTACATAGATGATTTGGAGTTGGGGACCAAGTGTAGTGTGTCAAAATTCGCAGACGACACTAAGATGGGTGGAAGAGCAAAGTGTGTAAAGGATGCTGAAAATCTGCAAAGGGATATAAATAGTCCAAGTGAGTGGGCGAGGGTCTGGCAGATGGAGTACAATGTTGGTAAATGTGAGGTCATCCATTTTGGTAGGAATAACAGCAAAAAGGACTATTATCTAAATGGTAAAAAATTGCAACATGCTGCTGTGCAGAGGGACCTGGGTGTCCTTGTGCAGGAATCTCAAGGAGTTGGTTTACAGGTGCAGCAGGTAATTAAGAAGGCAAATGGAATTTTGTCCTTCATTGCAGGAGGGATGGAGTTTAAAAACAGCAAGGTTATGTTGCAGCTGTATAAGGTGCTGGTGAGGCCACACCTGGAGTACTGGGTACAGTTTTGGTCTCCTTACTTGAGAAAGGATATACTGGCACTGGAGGAGGTGCAGAGGAGATTCACTAGGTTGATTCCGGAGTTGAGAGGGTTGGCTTATGAGGAGAGACTGAGTAGACTGGGGCTATACTCATTGGAATTCAGAAGAATGAGGGGAGATCTTATAGAAACATATAAGATTATGAAGGGAATAGATAAGATAGAAGCAGGGAAGTTGTTTCCACTGGCGGGTGAAACTAGAACTAGGGGGCATAGCCTCAAAATAAGGGGAAGAAGATTTAGGACTGAGTTGAGGAAGAACTTCTTCACACAAAGGGTTGTGAATCTGTGGAATTCCCTGCCCAGTGAAGCAGTTGAGGCTACCTCTTGAAATGTTTTTAAGGCAAGGATAGATAAATTTTTGAACAGTAAAGGAATTAAGGGTTATGGTGAGCGGGCGGGTAAGTGGGGCTGAGTCCACGAAAAGATCAGCCATGATCTTATTGAATGGCGGAGCAGGTTCGAGGGGCCAGATGGTCTACTCCTGCTCCTAGTTCTTATGTTCTTATGTAAATGTTTACGTATTTGGGTGGCATTGTGGCACAGTGATTACTGCCTCACAGCTCCAGGGACCTGGGTTTGATTCCCGGCTTGGTCACTGTCTGTGTGGAGTTTGCACGTTCTCCCTGTGTTTGCGTGGGTTTCCTCCGGGTGCTCCAGTTTCCTCCCATAGTCCAAAGATGTGCGGGTTAGATGCACTGACCATGCTAAATTGCCCCTTAGTGTCCCGGAATGCGTAGATTAGAGGGATTAGCGGGATAAATACGTGGGGTTATGGGGATAAGGACTAGGTGGGATTGTTGGCAGTGCAGAGTCGATGGGCCGAATGGCCTCCTTCTGCACTGTAAGGTCTCTATGATTCTATGTGCTGTTGGCTCTGATCCACAATCTTCAGGAACACTGAATACAACTGAAGGCAGCTACTCAGACTGACAGAAGCTGGGAAATGGCATTCCACAAGAATTGGTGCTGCGATCATAGTTGCTCATATTTTACTGATTTGGATTCAGAAGTCAGAAGTACAATTTCAAAATTTGATAGCAGTGTGGGAGGTGCAGTCAACACAAAGGAAGAAACAGACAGGGAGACCTGTGAATAGGCACGTAATTAGCAGATTAAATTGGAAGTGACCGGGGCCTCGTGCTGATGAGACAGGGTAAACTGGTCTTGCTCCCTGGTAACCCCAATCTTATTTTTAGCCCCAGTTCAAATTTGAGGCTAATCTCTGTTACTTCATCTGACCCTAAATATTTGCACACCTTTCAATATAAAAAGTATTCTTATCAGTTGTTTGAAAATGTTTGCTGATTTCAAATTACGCATCTGGGGGGACAATTCTCCCAGTGCAGTGGGCCGGGAAACATCAGCGGAGGCCATTTCGCGGGCATCCCATGGGGCGCCCAGGCCTCCTCACATCTCCCAGCCAAAGATTTCCAGAGTAATCACCTCCGTGTTGGAAATCTGCATGGAGCTGATTACCATGTTGAAATTGGCATTTCCATGTCATTAGCAGGCCTGGGACTGAAGCCTCCGGGCCCACTAGCGTCTCCGCCCCCTCCAGGAGTGGTTCATTCCAGCAGGGCTACAGCAGCTCCCGACTAATGGGGAACAGGCAGCCATTGAGGCCCTCCCAGGAGTTCGTGAGGTAAAGTGGGGTGCCCTGGGCAGTGCTAATCTGGCCTCCTGGCACTGCCCATCGGGCATCGGGCAGTGCTGAAGGGGAGGGGCCAGAGGGGCAGGGCCTACTTGGTGGGCAGGGCCTATTGGGGGCGATTGGTGGGGGTGGGGGGGGGTCCCGCTGCCACTCTGCACTAGGATTGCAGGCAGAGGGAGGGAGGACAGTGATCGGGGCTGGCCATCTGGGTAGGGGTGGGGTCAGGGCTGCCGGGGGTGGGGGGGGGGGGTGCAGATTTCCAGAGGGAATCTCACTTGGGCACTCAGTGATGCACAGATTCAATCTGAAAATCACGTGAAAAAAAATTGGTGGGAGTTACTCCTGTTTTCACGCAAATTGGGGACATAGAATTTATTTTTGGAGAATCCTGGCCCTGTTGTGTTTGCCTGACTTATTTTAAAGCACCATTTTGGCTCTACTTTCTCAATATTATTCAATATTTTACACACCTTATCGCAAATCTAACAGCCTTCAAGAGGTGGCAATTCAGCTTCTAATGCCTCCTCATTGTTTATTCTTGCTACACTTATCCTTTTTCTTTTAATTTCATCAATGTGTTTGCCCCTTTTGCAACATTGGGAAGATAACTGGACACATATTCCCAATGACCTGACCCATAGCTTTGCAGACTGTAATAGCTGGACCACAGGGGAGTGTTAGAAGATTTAAAGTGTCTGCAAAGTCATTGGATTTCCATGAATTCATCCATGGGCATGGCACATGCTGCATCTCAAGAATTCTCCATTCTATATATTTTATCTTTTTCTGCATTTATTGATTCATTAGCACTCTCTGCATTCTAATAAAAAAAACTTTTATTGTACGAATAATATTGCTTTCTTTCAGGTAGCTGGTAGTGTCATAGAAACATAGAAACAGAAAAACTACAGCACAAAACAGGCCCTTCGGCCCCACAATTTGTGCCGAACATATCCCTACTTTTTAGGCCTACCTATAACCCTCCATCCTATTAAGTCCCATGTACTCATCCAGGATTCTCTTAAAAGACCCTATTGATTTTGCCTCCACCACCACTGACGGCAGCCGATTGCACTCGCCCACCACCCTCTGTGTGAAAAACTTCCCCCTAATATTTCCCCTGTACTTACCCCCCTTTGAAGGGTGTCCTTTGAAGGGTAGCACTGGCAGGAGTGTTCAGTTGCTGTGCCATCAGAAGGAAGTCAATATTTACTGTGGGTCCCCAGACAAATGGTAATATCACATTGAAAATGATTGACAATTAGTAGTCTAATCAATGTACAATAAAACCTCAGTATGATCTCTGCACCCTGAACAGTACTATTCTGGCTATAAATCCCAATATTGCTTTACTTATTTTAATTGTTTCACCAAAATAATTAGACCTTGGAAGTGGTGTTGCTGCTATTATCCCCAGGTTCTGAATCTTCCTGTACTCAATATACATCAACAAAAAATCAGTGCATTTGTTGCAGTGGAACATTCCGTAGAGATGTTATCAAACACTGAGCCACACAACAGCATCAACACACATCTATATAATGCTTTAAACATAATGTGAGTGATTCTCCCGGCCTGCTGTGCTGCTCTAGCAGTGTAATGGGCTAGGAGGTATCAGGGGAGGCCGTTTAATGGGCTCCTTGCTGGGCGCCACGGTCTCCGCATGTCTCCGGGGCTAAGTTTTTTGGAGTGTTCAGCTTCACGTCAGAGATCAGGGGCAGCACGGTGGCACAGTGGTTGACACTGCTGCATCACAGCACCAGGGACCCCAGTTCGATTCCTGGCTTGGGTCACTATCTGTTTGGAGTTTTCACATTCTCTCCGCGTCTGCGTGGGTTTCCTCCAGGTGTTCCGGTTTCCTCACACAGTCCAAAGATGTGTGGGTTAGGCTAAATTGACCCTAGTTTCAGGGGGATTAGCAGCGTAAATGTGTGGGGTTGTGAAGGTAGGATGGGATTGTTGTCAGTGCAGGCTTGATGGGCCAAATGGCCTCCTTCTGTACTGTAGGGATTCTATGATTCTTCTATGATTCTATAAAATATTTAAATCCCTATTTCCATGTCATTAGTGGGCCCGGGACTGAAGTCTTTGGGTTTGCGAGCCTTCCTCCACCCCCATCAGGAGTGGTTCCGTCTAATGGCGTTTACAACTTGGTCCCACTAACAAGGAATAGGCGGCCGACCTCACTGGAGGGAAGAGAGGCCATTAAGACCCACCCAGGAGGTCGGGAGCAAGGGGGGAGTGCCCCCTGGGCAGTGCCAGCCTGGCAGTGCTGGCACCAGCACTGCCCAAGGGGCAAACTGGCACTGCCCAAGGGGCAACTTGGCGCTGCCCACTGGACACCCAAAAGCCAGCTGATAGCAGCAGAGTGCACAATTGCGCATGTGCAGGTCTCTACTCTGAGAGCAGCAGAAACCTGTCACATAGTCTCTGCTATATATATCCAGCCTCCGTGGCCAAAGCCCGCCCCCCCCCCCCCCCCCCCCCACTACTGCAGGGCCCCACAGCCAATCATGAGCCCTCCCCCCACCGACCTGAGCGATCAGCTCCCGCCAACTCTCCCACCCCGGCCGAACTGATCGCAACTCTCCCTCCCCTCACTGATCTCTGTGTAGTGTGTGCAGCGGTCCCACCTCCCTCCCCCCACCGAACGCAATGCAAAGTGGCAACAATCCCTCCTCCCCCCCCTCCAGTTGTTATACCACCAGTCTGCCGCACACTCCCCAGTAGGATCCGCCCCCCCCTTGGTGGTGCCCAGTGGGCAGTGCCAGGATGGCAGACACCCTCCTTTGCCTCTGACCTCCCGGGGGGCCTTACTGGCCTCAAGTTCTAGTGATGAGGCCATCACCTCTGGCCCCCATTAATGGAGGACCATACATGATCCTCACCAGAGAGAACCTCCCCCGGCAAGGCCACACAAGCAAATAAACCCGGACGATACCATCCCAGGCTCATTAAGTTCATTCAAATTAACATTAAAATAAATTTAAATAATTTATTCCGCTTTGAGCTGGAAATGGGCGTGAGGTTGATCATGCCGGATATCCGGTGCTGTTAAGATTGCAAGAGGCAAGAAATTGGGCGTGAACCTGATTTCTCAGCTCTCTCACGATCTTACTGCTTCATCCTGCCCATCAAGCAGCGGGCACAATGGCAAGGTCACTCCCTAGGTTTTTAAAAAGCATTTTAAAGGAGGAAAAAGAGATAAAGAGGTAGCGAGATGTAGGGAGGAAATTCCAGACCTAGATAACTGAAGGCACAGTCACTAATGGTGAAGCAATTAGAAACAAGGATGCCCAAGAGAGCAAAGTTAGATGTGTGTAGATATCTGACTGAGTTGTAGGCAGGAGGAGGTTACAGACATGGAGAGGTGAAGAAAAAGAGGTGTTTGAAACCATGGATGAAAATTTTAAAATTGAGATGTTGCTTCACCAGGAACCAATGTAAGTCAGCAGGCACTGAAGTGATGGGGGAATGGGACTGGTGTGAATAAGGCTACAGCAATAGAGGTTTGGGATGGGCTCAAGTTTATAGAGGGGATAATGTGGCCAGCTGGAAATGAATTGGAATAGTGAAGTCCACAGGTAACAAAGGTATGGATAAGGAAGTAATAAATCAGATGATCAAAGGCTTTGTCAAGGACGTGAGTTATAAATAAAGTCTTAAAGGGGGAAGGGGAAATAGAGAGGTGCTGACCTTTAGGGAGCAGATTACTGAGCTTAGGGTCTGGACAGCTGCAAGCATGGCCACCAATGATAAAGTGATAAAAAATTGAGAGAAATTTCAAAGTTGGTGGAGTGCAGGTCTCTCAGACAGTGTTTTCCAATGTGGGTTTCCTATGTTCTTATGCATGACTTCATCTGTTAAACTATATAGCAAAAAATCAGAACATTCCTCAAACATGACTAATTAAGTTCACCATATTGTGATAATTGAAACACAAAACTAAACATTTTGAACTGTATAAATGTATCTCATTGCTCATAGTTACAAAATGAAGATCGTCTCTATGGTTTAATCATAAGTTTAGGTGTGATGAAGGCATTTATATTTTATTCTATTCAATGTAACCAGATGGCAGTTTTGGCATAGTGATTTATAAGTGCTAAAGCTCACACTGAAATCAGGAATAAACAAGCCCCCAAAAAATCCTTCTACTGACTGAAGACACTGATAACCAAGATATACTGAAAGATCACACTTTTATCCTTCAAACAATAGTATTTAGATGGAGAAAGACTGCAGAAAGTTGCAGCATAGCCAGATTTGGGGGTTCTTATGCATAAAGCACAAAAGCCAAATGCAAGTTCCACAGGTGATAGGGAAGGAAAATGGAATGTTGGCCTTTATTTCAAAGGGAATGGAGTATAAAAACAGGGAAGGCTTACTAAAACTATACAAGGCACTAGTTAGACCACACCCGGAACACTGTGAACAGTTTTGGTCCCCTTACCTAAGGAAAGATACGTTGGCATCTGAGGCAGTCCAGGGAAGGTTCACTAGGTTGATTTCAGGTATAGAGGGATTTTCTTATGAGGTGAGGTTGAATAGGTTGGGCCTGTACTAATTGCAGTTTAAAAGAATTTAGGTGACCTTACTGAGACATTGTCAGGTGGCTTGACAGGGTAGTTTCCCCTTGTCGGAAAGTCTAGGACAAGAGGGCATAGTCTCAGAGTAAGGGGTCGCCCATTTAAGGCAGAGATGGGGACAATTTTTTTCTCTCAGAGGGTAATGAATCTGTGGAATTCTTTACCACAGAGGGCTGTAGAGGCTGGGTTGTAAGTGTGTTCAAGGCTTAAATATATGGTGGGAGGCAATTAACTAACTCAAACGAAGAAGATTCACATTGGATCCAAAATATTAACTTTTGTTTTTCTCTCTACACAGATGCTGGCTTTTTCCAGCACTTTCTGTTTTATTATGTAAACCATTTCCACAGGTTCCTGGCTGCAGCCTGCTGGCATAAAGTTCCCATTCCCACTCGCTAGCTAGGTAGTGGATTTTCCTGGGCTCGGGCAGGAGTTGGAGAAAATTTCGGTAAATGGAATCTGACTTTTACACCGGGTCTTTAACCACCCTGTTACATCCTGGGTCACTGTCTGGTCTAGGGTATTTTGTTTTTATGTGGTAATCCAGCATTTTACTTTACACCATTATCATAGTATCATAGAATCTCCACAGTGCAGAAGGGGGCCATTCGGTCCATCGAGTCTGCACTGACCACAGTCTCACCCAGAACCTATTCCCACAACCCCACATATTTACCCTGCTATCCCCTGACACTAGGGTCAATTTAGCATGGCCAGTCAACCTAACCTACATATCTTTGGACTTATATTTTAGAGACTTCAATGAAGTTCTCCCCACCACCAGTCTTTACCCTTTCAAAACTATGATACTTAAAGTTTTCTAATCTTTTTGTAGCATGTCACCAAAACTAAGTAGAGCATTCTGAAAGTGGCCAGACTTTTAAAGGCTCGGGTTAATAGTGCTCTTCCGGATGAACATCTTAGTACCCGAGTATTCTTTTAATAGACTCAATGGAACATTGGGTGATCTGTCTCCTTCCTGCCTGAGGAGCATAGAAGCCAACCACTCCTCCCAATACAGTGTTCACATGTTGCCTTTGGGAAATGAACTGCTAGAAAAATGTTTTAAACGTAATATCAATGACATGCCACCTGAATATTGAACATTATTTACTGTCACATTAAAAGGAAGATGGAATGCAGCTCCCAGCCAGGCCAAGGAAATAGAGTTTGCTTCCAATGACATTGTTAGATTTCTGATCAAAATGCTAATAGCTGCTTCAATATAGACAGGCATATTTTTTTTCTTGAACCAAAAAAATGGATCAACCAAGGTTCCTAGTTAGCACGTTGAAAATGACCTTAAATTGGCAGATAAGAGTGGCTTATTGATTTGATTTGATTTGATTTGATTTATTATTGTCACATGTATTAGCATACAGTGAAAAGTATTGTTTCTTGCGCGCTATACAGACAGAGCATACCGTTCACAGAGAAGGAAAGGAGACAGTGCAGAATGTAGTGTTACAGTCATAGCTAGGGTGTAGAGAAAGATCAACTCATTGACTTGCCTTGAAGATCTTTCTTTTAATAACATGTAAGTTTTTTAAAATTCCAATTCAATCAAATCAAGTCCAATTCAGAGTCTCAACAAGTTGAGACATTTCCGATCCAAGCTGACAGGACAGGGCCTCCACTCCTGTCTTGGGCCTGATCTACATGAGCCAAGCTGATTGGAGTAGGCGCAGACTCTCCTCTTCCAAGGCTTGATCTCATTTGCATCTTAGCCAAAAGGCCGAGATGCCGCTTTTAAAAATTGCTTCAAATGAAGCTTAAATGTAACCTAATGACCTCAACCAAGCGCAGCATCCTATCCATACTACACTTGATCTTAGCCAAAAGGCCGAGAAACATATAAGTTGCTATGTTTGAAGAATAATATCAGGCTTTGATTAATTATTCAATGCCACCATTTTGTTATATTTAGGAATATTGACTTCATCAAATATTGGCTGGAATTCCAGTGTCTGAAGAACAATTTATCAGCTGCTGGATGAAGATTCGTACCTGAAGAATATGCAGCAGTGAAAGGCAAATACAGAGGCCTCATTTTCAATCATTTATTAATAAGTTATTAATAAGTTATATCCAACAAAACTGATTCTTCAGCTTCAATACTTTCAAAGAACACTTAGTTCTAATACCCACCTAATTCTGATACTTTCATTTCTTCAGTTAGCTACTTAGCTTGTAAAAGCACTGATGTGCGTGTGAATATTCAGATCTGCCAAGTGATTGAAAAAAGTAGTGAGGTTTTTCAAAATATCCGTACACAGATTAATTGTGGCAATTGTTATTCCCGTGTTGTCCTATCTTAGGGAAAATAAATCCTTGATCAATGTGGCCAGCTTCAATTGTGACCACCATTGCGAAAATGTTAAAAGATAAATTGTAACTCTAAAGATTCCATTACTTCACAAATGTCTACAAGCAGACTCCAGGAAAGGAATCCAAAGCTATAGAGAAATGAAGATAGTGCAAAGAGGGTTTTATGCATTTAGTACTAAACATATGTCTGCTGAAAATTGCATCCAGCATGTTTAGTCAAGGCTCACGTTTCAATTAAGCTAATTAATTTAATTTCAATTGAATTAATTTCAATTAAGACTAAGCATGCTTTTTGCCAGTTAATACTTATGCATATTCTTTGATGCTGAATTGCAAAGTGCACAAACAGCACAATGACCCAATATTTACGAGAGCAGGTTTTGTACAGAGGGGCAGGGGTGCAGTTCTGGCGGGGATGCTGTGCAATTTTAATATTGGCTGGAATTTTCCGCAGAAGCCTGACTCCCAGTTGAAAAATCAGGAGTGGGCTTGTTCTGCAGGACCGAGAACCAGGGCCTGATTGCCCCATCACTGCCTGTTAATTGGCTCAGATAGTGGCTTCCCCACCCTCCCCCTTAGGAGGATGCCCCGCTTCTTGGAGCTTCTGGACAATCAGATAGTTGGCTCCTCACAAGGAGAAGCATGGTCTTGACTATAGGTTGGGCCAGGCAGGCCCCATCAAGGGTGGGTGGGAAAGAGTCATGACTGAGAGACTAGGAAGAGAACAAGCAGATCATGTTTCACATGCTCTTCTGGCTCCATGGAGGAAGTTTGGGCCACTGATGCTCTAGTTTCCTCCCTCTTCTACCTTCATGATAGCCTCCTGAATGCCCATGGTTACCTTACTTCTGGTGGGTAGCTCACCCCCAACTCTCTTTACACTAAGTCTATCTGATACGCTGCAGGAAAGGATGTCCCGAGGCATGGTACATTGGCGAGACCATGCAGACACTACGACAACGGATGAATGGAAACTGCTGAACAGTCACCAGGCAGGAGTGTTCTCTTCCTATCAGGGAACACTTCAGCAGTCAAGGACATTCAGCCTCTGATCTTCGGGTAAGCGTTCTCCAAGGCGGCCTTCACGACACACGACAATGTAGAATCACTGAGCAAAAACTGATAGCCAAGTTCCGCACACATGAGGACGGCCTCAACTGGGATCTTGGGTTCATGTCACACTATCTGTAAACCACACGACTTGCCTGGGTTTGCAAAATCTCACTAACTGTCCTGGCTGGAGACAATTCACACCTCTTTAACCTGTGCTTAACCTTCTCTCCACTCACATTGTCTGCAGCTGTGAAGATTTGATTACCTGTTAAGACTCGCATTCCAACCATTATCTTGTAATTGAGTTTGTGTCTATATATGCCCTGTTTGTGAACTGAACTGTTCATTCACCTGATGAAGGGGCAACGCTCCGAAAGCTCGTCTACCAAATAAACCTGGTGTTGTGAGACTACTTACTCGGCTTGGATTGTTTTCTCCAGAGCAGCGAAGGCTAAGGGGGGACATGATTGATGAGGGGTACAAACAGGATGAGCTGGAAACAACTGTTCCCCTTAGTTGAGGGGTTAATCACGGGGGGGGGGGGGGGGGGGGGCATAGTTTTAGGGTAAGAGGGCACGAGATTCAGAGAGGATTTGAGAAAAAACTTTCACTCAGAGGGTGATGGGTGGAATCTGGAATGCACTGACTAGGAAGATGGTGGAGGCCAGAAACCTTTACAAAATATTTGGATGATCACTTAAAACATCACAACATTCAAGGATATGGGTCAAGTGCAGGAAAATGGGATTAGCGCAACTTTAGTGTCAGTCGATACAGATTCGATGGGCCGAAGGGCCTTTTCTGTGCTGCATGATTCTATAACTCTTACTGCCCAACTCCCTCACCTGACTGTCCACATGCTCACCCATTCACTCTCCCAGTTGCTTGCCCACTTGCTCACTCACTTGCTTACCCCCTCGCTCACCCACTCGCCCACCCACTTGCCCACCCATTCACTCACCCACTTGCCCACCCATTCACTCACCCACTTGCCCACCCATTCGCTCACCCACTTGCTCACCCACTCGCCCCCCCCACTCGCCCACCCCCTCACTCACCCATTTGCTCATGCACTAAACCACATTCATTAAAAGACTTGAGACATTTAAAAACTTACCTGAATATGGCTGTTGCTGTCTTAAAATGCTAGCACGTCCTCTCCCTTCCTCTGACTCTCCGATGCTCTCCAGTCTTTCATGTGGATGCCTTTATTGGTCCATTTCTGAGTCAGCTGAGATCAGAAGCCCCGAATGAAAATAGTTGAGGTGCATCAGTAAACACAGAGCACTTCCGCTGACTGGCAAATCTGGGCCACTGTCACTTGCATTGTTTAAAGGGATGATTCATGAGCAATTAAATAACATTATCCTTTCAATGTGAATAACTAAATGACAGCAGCGAGCCTTACATAATTCAGCCTACCTGATACTCCCAGAAATCTGATCGATGGAGAAAAATAATTATCAGATTGAAAAGTCCAAGTGTGTTAGAAAGAGAAAGGGCAAAAGAGGGAGATTTACCTTGCATTAAGTTGATCTTTCTTTACACCCTAGCTATGACTGTAACACTACATGCTGCACTCTCTCGTTTCCTTCTCTATGAACGGTATGCTTTGTCTGTTTTGCACGCAAGAAACAATACTTTTCACTATATGTTAATACATGTGAGAATAATACATCAAATCAAATCAAATCAAAACAGGGGTACCAAACTGATCTGCATTGACAGAATCTAGCACGGAGAGACAGTGAGGCACAGCAGTTCGGGGAAGGTCAGGTCTAAGCAGCCCCACAGCTCAATGGACCCACATCCTGATGCAGTTTACACAGGAACAGGTCAGCACGAGAGTTAGCAAACAAAAATTTCAAAATAGACTTGAAGGAAAGATGAAACATCTAACAGTGAATTGACACTTTTTAACAGATTGCTCATCCAGGTGTGAACCCAATCCCTCTTTCTGGGTTGTGACCCATAGTTCAGAATCACTAACGTAAGAGGTCAAAGGGGGGGGGACCTAGCTGGAGGGAGGATACCACCAAGGTGGTAAAAGGGCTGGTTAAGTGGGGGTTGTCGGGATGGGGGGTGGGGGTGTGTGGGGGGGAGGGTGGTTCTGCTGGCTAAGGAAGTGGGCACAGATAGGTGTTGGATGAAGAGCTGTGCATTGTGGCAAAGTTCACTGGGATGTGTGCATAAGGGAATGGAGCTGAGGCATTTGTTAGGGACCAGATGATTCAGTGTCAGAGAAGGGAGGGTCAGAGAGTATTGTGAATACATGGCAAGCACTGAGATAGGAAGAAGGATGGGGTCAGAGAAAAGTGAAGGGCAAGAAAGTTCTCGAGGCATGTGGCACCCATGAGTTGATAAAGATTGAGATATTTTGTTATAAAGTGCCAGACAATACAAAGAATGAAATGAAACTGGGGAGCGGGACAGATCTGCGAGATACTGAGTCAGCACTGCCGAAGGGAGAGGTCGAGGACATGTGTGTGACGGCACTTAATGGTGAGCGTAAATGTCAGGATGCAGCAATAACTGGTTCAAGGAATGCTGAATGTCTAGGGGATATCTATAATTGTGGGTAGATACATGTAAAGATACTTGTTTACCAGTTTAGGGAAAACACAACTTGTTTATTTACAGGTTAAAACTGTACAGAGGCTTGCAGCCTCGTGGCTGCAACCAGCTCCTGAGATGACTGAGTAGAGAAGCCCGCACTTACCTGGATGATCCCTTACCCTGATCCCCAATTGGTTCTTGGGGTCATATAACCATTACTCTGCAGATTGATCTATAAAGAGACAATCAGCACAATATGAAACAGGAAGGGTATAAAGTCCATGTTGCAAAGGAAGGTTGTGCACATGAGTTTTCATAGATACCTAATCAAACACATTCAGGGAATTTGAAAGCAATAAAGGTGGACAAATGAGAAGAGAACAAACAGATATCTTGGAGAACAGGTATTTCTGGAAGAGAAGTAGCAGTGAATTATTTTGTGGAATGTTCATCTAAGGAACACAAAGACCCAAATGAAACATCATTCAATTTGCGAAACAATGCGTTGTGAATTTTGCATATCCAGTGAATATTGCGCGCTTTGATTCTCAGAAAAAAATTAATGAATTTTCAAAGCTGTGACATTTCCTAGAAAGACTTGTATTTGCATAGTTCACTTCACCACGTCAGGATGTTCCAAAGTACTTTACAGTTAATTAAATACTTCTGATCTGTATTCACTTAGGAAACGCTGAAAGAAAATTGCACACAGCAAAGTCACACAAACAGCAGTGTGGTAATGAATAGATAATCTGTTTTAGTATTGCTGTTTGCGTGATAAATATTGGTCAGTACATTTGGGAGAACTTCAACATGGGGGAAATAGAAACAGAAGTAGTTCATTCAGCCTCTCAGGCCTATTCCACCATTTAGTTCGATCATGGCTAATCCATTCCTCAAATCCATTCGATCACCTTTGCTCCAACTCTCAGTGCCATTACTTAACAATAATCTATGTGTCTCAGGTTTCAATTTTTATGTAGATTTAACCTCAGCAGCTCTTTGAGTGTGAGGGCACCAGGTTTCCAGTACCCTTTGTGTGAAAAAAGTGCCTTTGCCTTTAAACAGCCTAGCTCCAACTTCTAGGTCATGTCTCTTTATTAAGGTTAACTTGAAGGTTGAGTTGGCAGTTAAAAAGTCAAATGCACTGTTTCAAGAGGACTAGAATACAAAAGCAGGGATGTACTGCTGAGGCTTTATAAGGCTCTGGTCAGACCACATTTGGAGTATTGTGAGCAATTTTGTGCCCCATATCTAAGGAAGGATGTGCTGGCCTTGGAGAGGGTCCGGAGGATGTTCGTGAGAATGATCCTGGCAATTAAAAGGCAATGAAAAGTGAGAATGATCCTGGCAATTAAAAGTTCCGCACACACGAGGACGGCCTCAACCGGGATATTGGGTTCATGTCACACTATCTGTAACCCCCACAGTTGCCTGGACCTGCCGAGTTTCACTGGCTGTCTTGTCTGGATACAATACACATCTTTTTAGCCTGTCTTGATGCTCTCTCCACTCACATTGTTTTGTTTCTTAAAGACTTGATTAGCTGTAAGTATTCGCATTCCAACCATTATTCATGTAAATTGAGTCTCTGTCTTTATATGCCCTGTTTGTGAACGGAATTCCCACTCACCTGAAGAAGGGGCTTGGAGCTCCGAAAGCTTGTGTGGCTTTTGCTACCAAATAAACCTGTTGGACTTTAACCTGGTGTTGTTAAACTTCTTACTGAATTAAAAGCTTGACATATGAGGAGTGTTTGCGGACTCTGGGTTTAGAAGGATGAGAGGGGATCTCATTGAAACTTACAGAATATTGATAAGGCCTGTATAGAGTGGATGTAGGGAAGATGTTTCTATTAGTAGGAGAGACTAGGATCCGAGGCAAAGCCTCAGAATAAAGGGATGACCCTTTAGAACCAAGATGAGGAGGAACGTCTTCAGCCAGAAGGTGGTGAATCTTTGGAATTCATTGCCACAGAAGGCTGTGGAGGCCAGATCATTGAGTATATTTAAGACAGAGATAAATAGGTTCTTGATTGGTAAGGGGATCAATGGTTATGGGAAAAAGGTGGGAGAATAGGTTGAGAAAATTATTAGCCATGATTGAATGGCAGAGCAGACTCAATGGGCCGAATGGACTAATTCTGCTCCTATACCTTATGGTCTTATGATCTTGTGTTCAGGCCTCCCCTCCTTACCACTCAGTGCAATGAAATCACCAGAGGAAAAGGACAGAGGACCTCGCATTAATGTCTCAATTGAAAGACAGCACGTCTCATGAAGCAATACTCCTTCAGTACTGCACTGGAGTTTCTGGCATATAGATACACATGAGATTAAGTCAGTTTAAATTGTCAATCAATTCTCCTGAATAAAACCTAAGGGGAAACCTTACGCCTTAGTACATATCAAAAAGTCTCAGACATCACAGGCATGATATTTGTGCTGGTGAAAAATACCCTGCATTCACACTACTTCGTATGTCGATAATGTACACTGAGTTAGTGACATTCTGCAAGAGAAGGTCCGAGTAAAGTTAATGGCAAGTTACCTGAGGTCAATAATTGGCTTGGCAATCAAAAATGGAAGGCAATCATGAATATTTAAGGCTCTGAATCTGGGAATAATCCGAGAGGTGCACTCAAGATTTCTCTATAAATAACGTGGTTTTTTAAACCAAATATTCAAATGACAGCATAGAAAAATTAGGAAATTCAAAATCAATTTTAAAAACTAAGCGGATAGGGCAAGACATAGCAGAAAATATTTGGCAACAGTTGAAGTAGATGTGGTTTTCATTAAAGAGCACAAGAAAGAATGTGAAGTATTTTTTTTAAACTGAATAAACATGAGTAATGTGGAAATAATAAGATTATTTAACTTAAAACTGTTGAAATGCAAATTTTTTTTCACAGGACTAGAGAATCCAGGAATTATTTATTTCTCACAGGGGATAATTATGACTTTGCAGAATATTGCAAAATTGATGATAGCGAGTCTGTAGCCCATTTAACATCTCTCTTGGTATTCTTACTTCCATTGAAGTCCATGAGGAGGGAGTTAAAAGACTGAATAGATATGCAAATTGGAGTGCTATGCTGTGCTGGTTGTAAGATGCTGTTTCCTTTTCTACAAAACAAACCACCTCCTCTAACCTCTCTTACTTTGAATTCCCATCCAGTAACAGTTCCAAAGAATTCACTGATTTTTGTTTGTCTGTAAAATTGAAATTTGACAGGCTCAATCTGCTGCCTGTTGCCCCTTCGCCCCCCACATTTTCTCCCCATTCTACATTGCTTTATATAATGCTGATCAGATATTAATAAATTGATATCATACTAACTCCTATAAATAACAAACACTGCAATAAATGTGTGAATGTATTAAGATGTGACTTTTTTGATTATAATGTTTAAAATACATTTTGGGAACTACAAAATGAACATTCACATCGCACCACTGCTGCCAGCGAGGATGGAGAATTTGACACTCAGCCAAATCTTCATTCACTGCAGCGGGACCAATGAATCCCGTTGACGTGAATGGCTGAAAAATTACAGCCAATCAGTAATTCTTCAAATTAATTTCAATTTTTGCTTCATGTCTACTCATGTGAGCTCCAAATATTGTGTTAAATTACATATTTTTCTTCCAAACTGATTCATACTTTGCATATTTTTTTACTTTAGCTGACTTGCAGTATTATGATGGATGGATTAATCCTTCAGCTCCTTTGTAATAAATGTCACAGTGGCTCAGTCTAAACTGTTGATCTTATATCCTATATCTGAAGGCTAATCATGCATCAGATCAAAATCAATCTATTCAATATATGCATAAGAATTGTTTGTTAGTCTGAAGTACAGTAAAAACAATTACATGTCATGTGTATTTTAAAAGTGCAAATTTTAATTTGTCCATTCGAATGAAGAAATTAATTAAATAACTTAAAATAAGCATTTTTATAATGGATTTTGTAAGGTCAGGAAAACTGCCTTACATACAGTGTGGGATGCTGCCATGTTGATAAATGGTCTATAATTTAGAAACATTGTAACCTTACTTTTAGCTTCGATCCTATAATAGTAGCCATGAATTAATTATTGTTTTGAATATGATCACCATTACAAGTGACCATGAGCATTCAGTTATCACTTAGAGTAATCTGCTTCGTGTATGTTGGAGTTTAACATAAAGATTAGCTAAAACATATGATAATATCTTGTTGATCATTATCCTTTGAACCAATGCATTTTTCCGACAAACCATGATCCCTGAGTCCACCAATAGATCACCACTATCTGTGAGGATCATTGCTAATGCAAATCCAGTTCCATTATATCCAGTCAAATTCAATACTGTATAGAAGTAATGATGCAACAGGGAAGTGGAGCGATGGGGAGGGAGGGGAGGTTGTAAGGGGGTTGGGGGGGAGGTGGCTGCTGGCATGGTTAACTCAGTTGGCTCGACAGCTCGTGTATGGATCAGATTAATGCCAACAGCGCAGGATTCAATCACTGCTCTAGTTCAGGCAAATTCACTTCCTGCATCTTTGCCCGATCTGTAGTAAAAAATCACGGGCCTTTACTGTGTTTCCACAAATAATTGCTGAGGGCCTGCCTTCAGCAGAGAACTGAAAAAGAAGCATTGATATGTCTTATGTGTAAAGTGCAGAGGCATGTAAGGCCCATCACGTTGTGTGATGTGGTTGCAAGAGCATGTCTATTTCATCTCTCACATCAGAAAAGAAAGGAAACCAAATAAGGTAAGAGATCATTATTCTTTGATGTATTCTAGAGTCTTGAAACTGCAAGCTATGTTTTAGGCTGTTTAACTTTCAGATAAACATATTCTGCTCAATACATTGTCCACACATATAGCATTTTTCCTTCTCCATCCATTGAGATTTATATAGATTGATGCTGATCAATCATCATAGAAATCATAGAATCATCATAGAAACCCTACAGTGAAGAAGGAGGCCATTCGGCCCATCGAGTCTGCACCGACCACAATCCGACCCAGGCCCTACCCCCACATATTTACCTGCTAATCCCTCTAACCTACGCATCTCAGGACTCTAAGGGGCAATTTTTTTTTAACCTGGCCAATCAACCTAACCCGCACATCTTTGGACTGTGGGAGGAAACCGGAGCACCCGGAGGAAACCCACGCAAACATGAGGAGACTGTGCAAACTCCACACAGACAGTGACCCGAGCCGGGAATCGAACCCAGGACCCTGGAGCTGTGAAGCAGCAGTGCTAACCACTGTGCTACCGTGCCGCCCCTCTGATGCAGTTACTCAATGAGGAGTCCCTAAACTGCAGGTGTCTGACTTTTCAGTATTCAATAATGCTGAGTCTTATCGGAGTTACTGAACTTTTAAACATATGTCCATGGCTATTCCCCCCTGTTCACATATCTCAACATGGTCCCTCTGGCACCCCAGTGTATATTGCCCCTCCTTTCTTTGTTTCCCTCTGACTCTCACTTAGTTCTTTGCCATCAGATGATGTTTCTTGCCATTTCTATGACTGCTTCAGTTCCAGCCCTCATTACGTAGCCTTGTTGTGCAGAATGCAGCACACCATCTTGATATGAGCTACTTTGAATAGTGCTCAAACCTTGACTTCTTGCTATTAATGGCATGTCCAAAAATGTGCCTGGTGATGCCTTGACTATTAATGTTACTTTGTTGGCCTTCAGGCAGGCAGCCTGTATCTTTGGAGATTGCTGGTTTCCAATTTGGCCGCGCAGTGTAAATCTTTTGCCTGGGGGCAATGAAGAGGATCAATTTCTTACCCCATGTTATGTGCAAAATGGAATCTAGGATAAATTAGGTTGTGTAGCGCACCTTTTCCAGGCACTACACAGATTCTTAAGGCTCCAAAGCAATGAACAGGAAGACACACACTTGGGTAAGGACAAACAAATTTCATTCCCTAACACAGCCTGAAACAGATATGAGGCCCTTTGCATTTGCAAGTAAGGTGATCAACAACCATTTCAGATTCTCAGTGTAACAACTGTCTTCCTAAGCACTGATATACCCCCTCTTGACCAATAATCGCTGCTTTCCCAAGCCCAGGCGCCTCTCTTTCCTGCCCCTATAGCTGCATCTGTTCACCTCCAATCGTTGCCTCTCTGAGCCATCTGATCCTCTCCCAGCCACTACGGTCCCAGCCTCGAAGACCAGAACTTCTTAGGAATTCAACTATCAACCTCCTTACATCATTCCTTTTTCGATCCAAAGAGACCTGAGGTCCAATATCTCGGCTCCCTAGACCTCATTGAACGTGAGCAGGATTAACCTGCATGGAGGTTCATTCTCATTAGGACTGATGTTATCTTTCAATGGTACCAGAAAACTCTGTAAGTTAAAAATCACCCATAATGTCCCATGTTGCGTTTCAAATATTCTGCAGTTTATATTTTGTTTTGTTTTCACACCCTCACGGTCTTCTGCAGATGTTAGAAGGATAACAGGAGTATCACTTAGAATAGTAATTCAGGAGGAAAATATCATTTTCTGAAATGAAGTGGAAAGAATTGATTTATTTTTTCAGTTAGTTTTCTTTAGAGAGATGGAAAGCACTGTCATGTACACAGCTAGTGCACAGGTGTTGCTGCTTACCAGTTATTATACAATAGATATTAAATGTAGGTTTCTCACAGAATAGACAGAGTTAGACAATATCATTTTCAGAAAAATGCTTGTGTTAAATCAGATATTGTACCATAGCAAGTATTCTACTAGGTAGGGTGGAAAATTTACCAGATGCCAATTCCTGGGGATGAGGATTTCTGCTATTAGCTATTTGTAACAAAATCATAAATCTGTTCTTTGTGCAAACATTGACAGTTGTGCTACGAATAGCAAATAATGAAAATGCTTTATCATTATAATTTGCCAAAAACAGTATTAACAGGACAGTAATAGCCTCAAAATGGAGACCATAGATTTGACATTGTCATCCCAGGAATCAGCCTGGTAAACCTTTGCTGCACTCCCTCCATGGCAAGAACATCCTTCCTCAGATAAGGAAACCGAAACTGCACAAAATATTCGAGGTGTGGCCTCACCAAGGCCCTGTATACTTGCACCAAGCCATCCCTGCTCCCATACTTCGTCCCCTCGCTATGAAGGCCACATACCATTTTCCTTCTTCACCACCTGCTGCAGCTGCATGCTTACTTTCAGTGATTACAAGGACACCCAGGTCTCATTGTGCATTCCCCTCTCTCAATCAATAGTGTTTCAGATAATAACCTGCCTTCCTGCTTTTGCTACCAAACTGGATAACCTCACATTTATCCGCATTATACTGCACCTACCAAGCATTTTCCCACTCACTCAACTTGTCCAAATCACACTGAAGCATCTCTGCATTCTCCTCACAGCTCACCCTCCCACCTGGCTTTGTGGTGATCTGCAAATTTGGAGATATTACATTTAGTTCCCTCATCTAAATCATTACTATACATTGTGAATAGCTGTGGTCCCAGCACTCATCATTGTGGTAGCCCACTAGCCACTGCCTGCCATTTGGAAAAAGACCTGTTTATTCCTACTCTTCATTTCTTGTTTTCTATCCATCCCAATACACTATCCCAAATACACTACCCATGTGCTTTAATTTTACATGCTAATCTCTTATTTGGGACTTCATTGGAAGAGACAGACAGAATGGTCATCTGTTTCAGGCAATAGGCTCAGTTTAATATACAAACTGGGATCCTAATAACATACATAGAATCACAATTGCCATGTTAGGACAGAACTGGTTGCAGCAAATTCCCTTGTACTCTCTGTCTGGTTTTATTGTCTGGACAGCAATAGAGGTCCAGAAATGTAGGGTGGAATTTTCCAACGTGGAGACAAAATCCAGTGGTGGGTGAGGTAGTCTGAGTGATTTCCACTGGGTGGTGGGGATGTGTGAACATGTGCGATCTTCTGCTTTTTGAGGTCATTCGTTATGCATCTGTGAGGTTCTTGGTGAATTTGTAGCAGGGCAGGCAGGAAATTACCGTCCCCGCTATTATCTCATGAGGTTAAAGGTGATGCCATATTTAAATGGCAACCAGACATTATGCAGTAACATCATTGCAGTGTTAATGTAGGCCTACTTGTAACACTAGTAAATAAACTTAAACTTAAACTTGTAGGCCAGGAATTCCGTACAACATCTCCAGAGTACAACAGCCCACACTGGAGAGACTCGCAGATTTTAACAATCATATAATTTTGCTCATCCCTAGATAATAATAACGCCTAAAATACATTCATGGTCAGGCCAATGCTCGCCTTTGCTGTGGACTATGTTTGTCAGTCTCTTGACCTTCAAGAGGCCACCACTGCCTCACGCTGCTCAAACCCATCCTCTTCATGGCTCTGTGACAACCATTGAATGGCCCCTTCTTCTCCTCATCTGGATGAGAACCATTAGTAAGGTAGGGTTACCTGCAGCTTGTATCATCAACCCCTCAGTAGATGTGTGAAAGAATTGAACTGTTACATTAAGTAAGCACCTGTCCTCTACAGGTTTCTCGTTTCTCTCTATCTCAGAACCAACAAACCGGTGCCAAGCAATTTGTCTAGACATGGCATCCCTACCCCACCCCTTCTAGGACATCCTGGAGGGCCAGGGATGGGTGTTTCTCCTGTTTGTACATGAATATTTATGGAGACATTACTCTTTGAGCAAGGTGATGAGGACCATGTGCAAGAAACCTCCGTTGGACGTTTTTTCACATCTCCACTACCTTGGCAACCAGAGGCCGATTTACTGTTAATGGGGCCCTGTGCTCACCATTTCTGCTCTCTGCACCCCTCTCCACCCATTCTCACCCCACAGAACGCAAAGGCAGAAACCACAAAAATGCGCATTAAGCGTGGCAGAGCTTTAGGCAATCTCTTGTGCCTAATAAGTATTTTCATACATTTGTTCTGATCTTGCTCTGTTGTACAGCTCTTTCATAAAGAGGGATATTAACTATCGCTCAGCTGTAGAAGCAATCAGTTACACAGAGTGAAGAGTCCCATGGATAAAAAATAAGTTTCAGCTTCGCCACACAAAGCAAGATGTAGAAATCCCAGGACCATCAGACACAAAATGATGAGTGCCAACCACCCATCCATTAAGCAGAGCTTTTCCCTTGGAGACCCATAATCAAGTGACATGTCATGGGCACACCACATATCCATGCTGGTAATGAAACATGCACAATCATAGGATCTGAACAGAGAAATTATAACAAGACAACAATAACATATATTTAGATATTGCCTTTAACATCCCAAGGAGCCTCAATGAAACCTTATAAAGCAAAATATGTCACCGAGACACAAGAGGAAATACATACGACGGAAAATATTGGTTAATTAAATGCGATTTAGGGAATGTTTTAAAGGAGAAAGGTGAGGCAGAGAGCCAGGGCGATGCAGAGCAATACAGTGAAAATGAATATCTTGTATTTTTTTTGTGTTACAACAGCGCTATTTAAATCCCAACTTTGACCAAGGTCACAAATATCTGAGATTGATTTTGAAGCTTAGAAAAAGCTGACAGAGCATTTGTCCCCACACACAGGAGCTTCCAGCTAGATGGCAGAGCTATCTTTAATTTGGATCTGATGGACATGCGTTCCAATTGTTCCAATGGACTCATTCCCCTCGAGAGGAAAAAGCTGCAAATAAGACGGAGCAGAAATTTGGGGGCAGTCTGTCCAATTAAAATCAGAGAACAATGGAAATACTGTGGATCAGGCAACATCTGTAGAGGGAGAAACACAGTGTGGTAAACCACTGTTAGCTTATTACCTGTATATGTGACATGCCTGGACACATCCCTGCCGGCCCTACCCGAGACTCCTCCCCCCCCCCGGTCCAGGTATAAAGGCGACTGCTCCCCACCCCCCTGCCTCAGTCTGGACCAGTTCATCGGCATGGGTGTGCTCCAAGTCTTTTGCTGATAAAAGCCTATTTGTTCTTGCATACAAACTAGTCTTTGCTCGATTGATGATGCATCACACAGTTACCCTTTCAGGTCCGTGACCTTTCATCAGAATTGGCAGATATGGGATGAAGGAAGCATGAATGATCTGGCCAAGAGGCTGGCAAAAGTTTCCATCAGTTATTGTTATGATTGAATCTCGCAATGGAGCACCACGATCTCAGGGACAATCTCACCACGGAGAGGATTTCAGCCACCCATAGTCACAATGCGGATCCATTTTAACTGACAGGTCGCCTGGTCCATCTAACCCAACAAAAAGAAATTAAAACCTATGAATGGGATTTTCTGCTCCCACCAGCTGCAGGAATCGGGGTGGTCATGTGCATTTCATTTGGTGGGAGGCAAAAATATCTGTTTCCGGATGCTGGGGTAAACCGTGAATTTTGTTCTCTTGACTTTCAGGGTGGGCTAAAAGTGGGTTGAGTTTCCCGACAAATAATACCGAGAATTACATTTGTATGCATCAGCATCTCATGCATGTTCATTCGAAGGCCACCTCTCCGGAATTAAGTTTTAAAAAAAAATAAGTAGCCCACCAGCAAGAATGCAGAACATTCAGTTTTATGACTGCTTTGAAGGACATGCACCTGGTGAGTTTCACCTCTTCCAGAACTTTTAGGACAGTAGACGTTGCTTTCGCCTTCTTGGGGACCTTTCTGAACTTCATTTGATTGCCATTTTTAAACACTGCACCAAGGCAGGGCAGGGGAGACAGGCCAAGGTTGTAGGATGGGGTGTGTGAGGGAATGGGGGGAGGGTTGCAGTAGGTAGTTTTACTGGGGAAGGGTGAGTGAGTCTCTGGGAAAGGGGGAGAGTGCCTGGATAAGATTGGGGTGGGGGGAGAGTGGCTGACAAAGAAGGGGGTGCATATCCAGGGAAGGGGTGGGGAGGGGTGGGGAGAGTTAGATGTTAGATGTTAGAATGCTCCTCTTGCAGGATATGGGAGATTAGGGCGACCTCTGGTATTCCTGACGACAGCACCTGCAAAAGATGCATTCAGCTGCAGCTGCTAGCAAAGCGTGTTAGGGAACTGGAGAAGGAGCTTGATGACCTCCATCTAATTCGGGAGAATGAGAAATATATAGACAGTAGCTTTAGGGAGATAGTTACACCTAAGCAGCAGAGCACAGGAAATTGGGTTACTGTAAGGAGAGGAAATGGCAGTGTGAAAGGACAAGCAGAGCAGGGTTCCCCTGTGGCCATACCCCTCCACAACAGGTATACTGAATTGGATACTGTTGTGGCAGATGCTTTACCTGGGACAAGCTGCAACAGCCGGAACTCTGATACTGAGTCTAGTTCTACAGTGCAAAAGGGTGGGATGAAGAAGAGGAGAGCAGTAGTGATAGGGGACTCAATGGTCAGAGGTACGGACAGGAGGTTCTGTGGTCGGGACAGAGACTCCCGCATGGTTTGTTGCCTCCCAGGTGCCAAGGTCAGCGATGTCTCTGACCGCGTGCACAGCGTTCTAAAGTGGGAAGGTGATCAGCCAGATGTCGTGGTACACATCGGTACAAATGACATAGGAAGGAAGAGTGAGGAGGTCCTAAAGAGTGAGTACAAAGAGCTTGGAAGGAAGTTAAAAAGCAGGACCCCGAGGGTAGTAATCTCAGGATTGCTACCTGAGCCACATGCCAGTGAGGGCAGGAGTAGGATGCTTGGGCGGATGAACATGTGGCTGAGGAACTGGTGCAGGGGGCAGGGTTTCCAATTCTTGGATCATTGGGACTTCTTTTGGGGCAGGTGGGACCTGTACAAGAGAGACGGGTTACACCTAAACTACAAGGGGACCAATATACTTGCAGGGAGATTTGCTAGTGTTATTGGGGAGCGTTTAAACTAGATTTACAGGGGGATGGGAACCAGAGTGCCAGAGCAGATAGTGGAGCAGGGGTAAAAAGACAGCAGTGGGGAGAGAGTGTCCGATGAAGTGGGGAGAATCCCAGGGAAGGGGTGGGGACACTGTCCATGGAAGGGAAGGGAGAATTTCAAATGAAGGTGTGGGGGCACTGGTGAAGTGGGGGCAAATGTCCAAGGAGGGATCGTGGGGTGGGAGGGGAGGTTTGTGGTGCCAATGCTGGGGTCCTGTATTGCTAATTTTTGTGAAATATTTTCTGATTTGATTGTACTGTATAGTATAACAAATATCACATGGATATGTTCTCAGAAGTGCAATTTGGAAGTTCTGTAAGGTTTAGGGTTTCGAGGCATAAAACCCTTCTAAGTAAAAAGAAAACTCCCAAGGTCTGAATTCTTAATTTTTAACACTAGGGTTCTCAGTTGTGCTTGACGTAAAAGGTCCAAGTAACTAGTATTTGTGAATCGAGTCGAATTTATTAAGCAAGATTTTATGTATACTTCACAAGAAAGAGTGAAAGCAACATAGAATCTTCTCATTTCTCAAGATCTTAGCTGTTTTTGGTGTTGCCAGCAGTGTCATTGAAGTGATGTTGAACTGTGTCCAGCTGAGTCATATTTTATTCATTTATGGCAGGTGGGCGTTACTGGTTAGACCAGAAACTATTGCTTTGATTTGATTTGATTTATTATTGTCACATGTATTAGTACAGTGAAAAGTATTGTTTCTTGCGCGCTATACAGACAAAACATACCGTTCATAGAGAAGGAAATGAGAGAGTGCAGAATGTAGTGTTACAATCATAGCTAGGGTGTAGACAAAGATCAACTTAATGCAAGGTTAGTCCATTCAAAAGTCTGATGGTAGTAGGGAAGAAGCTGTTCTTGAGTCAGTCGATACGTAAGCTCAAACTTTTATAGTTTTTTCCTGATGGAAGAAGGTGGAAGAGAGAATGTCCGGGGTGCATGGGGAGTCCTTAATTATGCTGGCTGCTTTGCCGAGACAGCAGGAAATGTAGACAGAGTCACTGGATGGGAGGCTGGTTTGGGTGATGGATTGGGCTACATTCACGATCTTTTGTAGTTCCTTGCGGTCTTGGGCAGAGCAGGAACCATACCAAACTGTGATACAACCAGAAAGGATGCTTTCTATGGTGCATCTGTAAAAGTTGGTGAGAGTCGTAGCTGACATGCCAAATTTCCTTAGTCTTCTGAGAAAGTAAAGGCGTTGATGGGCTTTCTTAACTATAGCGTCGGCATGGGGGGATCAGGACAGGTTGTTCGTAATCTGGACACCTAAAAACTTGAAGCTCTCGCGCATTCTTAGTTGCCGTTCAGAAGATGTGGTGAGCTGCCTTCTTGAACCTCTGCATTCCCCCAAGACCATGGTATCACAGTGCCAACAAAGATTATGGTTTCTCAACTTTTATCCCTCAGACTCTCATTCCTCCTTTCTTGTTTGCAGATAGTCCAAATTCACCTATTCTATTGGTTATAAGATGAAAAACATCTTTGTCACCCCACCTCTGTAATTAAACCCATATACTAAAAATGAGTAGTCACCCTTCTCCCAACCCCACTTCCTCGGTCATAAACTGAGACAAAGTCTTATCTCTTATCTCCTCAAAAGTTTACATTCCATTACAAATTATACATTTCCTTTAAATACAGAAGTCATAAATAACGATTCATTCTCTTGTCAATAACATTTGATACCATAACTTCAGAAAATATAGGTTTCCTTTCTAATGTTGATCAATTAAAGCAATACATGGGTTTATTTAAAGTAAGAGTTTTAACAACACCAGGTTAAAATCCAACAGGTTTATTTGGCAGCAAATGCCATTAGCTTTCGGAGCGCTGCTCCTTCGTCAGATGGAGTGGAAATCTGCTCTCAAACAGGGCACAGAGACACAAAATCAAGTTACAGAATACTGATTAGAATGCAAATCTCTACAGCCAACCAGACCTTAAAGATACAGACAATGTGAGTGGAGGGAGCATTAAGCACAGGTTAAAGAGATGTGTATTGTCTCCAGACAGGACAGCCAGTGAGATTCTGCAAGTCCAGGAGGCAAGCTGTGGGGGTTACTGATAGTGTGAGTTATTTAAAGTGTCAGTCTAAGTTCAGGCCAATTTAGCCATCCTTTCAAACTGATTTTTAAAAACACCTAATTGTTTGTGGACCATTAAGACAGTATACAGCTACTTCAACTCAAGACTCAAAAGAAATTAGTCGTAAAACAATGAAACAATTTTGTTTCTCACAAACCACAAGTTTTTCTGTAAGGACTTCCACCTAGAAGAAATTCAAACTGAACCATTTAATTTAATTTCATTTAATTTATTCTGGTTACAGAATAGAATCCAAATATATTACAGATTCTAAAAGTATATCTTAGAGTACTCATCACGGTCTAGTTAACTTGTAGAGTATAGCGAGACAATAATGAAAAGGTGTTAATTTCAGAAAATGTATATGTCAGGTTAATAACATTGTAAAGTTTCAGATGGATTACTTACATAATTATAGATAATAACCTGAAAGTTCCTCAAAGTTGCTCTAACTCTGCTGCCATTACTTTGCAGGAGGTCTGTGGAAACCTACATAGTAAGTCCAATGGAATTGGTGTTGCTTCAAAGGAGCCACAGTCAATGTTAACTAACCAATCAGAAATGGAACCTAAGAAATGGAAACAATAGAGAATGGCTTTACAGCCAGTAATGAAAGAGAATTGCTCTTTGTACAGCTATGTCTGAAACTCATAGCCTATTTGATGCAATAACACTCAATTTGGCACAGTGGTTAGCATGGATGCCTCACAGTGACAGGGACCCAGGTTCAATTCTGGCCTTGGTTGATTGTCTGTGTGGAGTTTGCGCGTTCTCCCCGTGTCTGCGTGGGTTTCCTCCGAGTGCTCCGGTTTCTTCCTACAGTCCAAAGATGTGTGGGTTAGGTGGATGGGCATTGGTAAATGTGTGGGATTGTGGGGATAGGGCGGAGGGGAGGGCCTGGGTGGGATGCTCTTTCAGAGTCAGTGCAGACATGATGGGCCGAATGGCCTCTTTCTGCACTGTAGCAATTCTATGGCTCCTATTATCATGGGGCTGGGCTTCAGATAGATGTTAATTTTGAAGATGATATCCTGACCTAATTTGATGAAAATTCTTCTTGATAGTATGCTGAAATAAAAGTAAAAGTTTATTTATTAGTCACAAGTAGGCTTACATGCACACTGCAATGAAGTTACTGTGAAAATCCCCACACTCCGGTTGCCTGTTCGGGTACACTAAGGGAGAATTTAGCATAGCTAATGCACCTAACCAGCATGCCTTTCAGACTGTAGGAGGAAACCAGAGCACCCGGAGGAAACCCACGCAGACACAGGGAGAACATGAAAACGCCACACAGACAGTGACCCAAATCAGGAATTAAACCTGGGTCCCTGGCGCTGTGAGGCAGCAGTGCTGACCACTGTGCCACCATTAGGGATTATAGGGATTGGGGAGGGGGAGACTGGTGGAATTGGGTAGATTTTGAAAGACTCTTATTTTTCACACCAGGCTAAACGATCTTGTTTATCCTTTCACAAATGAGAAATTTGATAGCTGAGGCTCAACTCCAGATCAGAGGATGTGTATCCATAGCAAAACATTATTCTTCTCAATAATGTATTTGAAATGAGATATTTATTTGATTTAGATTACTCTGTATGCTGAGTGCAGCCTGCTGAAACATGCTTGATTGCTGAGATTGCTTCCAGCTCAGCATATTAGCCTGATCCACAGCAGGGCAAGTGCAATGAGCTGTATTGAGTTATAAATTGTTTTCCCTCAGCAACTATTTTTACACAACAAAACAATTTGATCGCGATGACTGAAAGAGACTAATGCTCAGCCTGGACTAAACACACATCAGAATATCAGTAAATTAATTAAAACCAAACTCTTATTCTAAATTCAGTTAGCGGTAAGTTAGAATTTATTTCTAACAAAGGTACTTCAGGAATTGCGATGTCTCTTTTCAGTTAGACAAAGAAATAAAAATGCTTTAAAATATTAGCCATATGAGGCTATATTGGCCTCAAAATCATTTACAATGTCAATATATGCATTTCTCCATGTGCCATTTCAATGGAGGCGTTATGCCACTTAAAATGAATAGATTAATGCTCATTTTTATTCAGCAAAGCAGCACCTTAGTTTGCACCGTAGCATCAAGTTGCAGGCTTTTCATCTTTTTCCAGACATTGCTCAAATCACAGTTCTGAATATAAAACAGGATGTATTTACTACTAACCAGTATTCTGACTTATTTCTGCCTCTCTCTCACTTCACTTAGAGGCAGTGACAGGAACAATTGTCATGGGGAATAAGGAAATATTTGGGACATTTGTCTGTCTTCATGGTGGATGACATGAAAAACATTCTGAAGCACTGGGGAACCAAAAGCCTAGTGAGATTGAGGAATATATAGAAATTGATATCAGAGAAATTAATGGAATGGAAAGCCATAAACCACTTCGACCTATGTCCTAACATTTTAAAGAGAGGTGACTACAAAGATAGTGGTGCATTGGTTTTCATGTTCCAAAATTCCCTAATTTCCCTGTTGACTGGAAGGCAGCAAACATAATTGTGCTATTCAAGAGTTTGGTCAATTTGCAAACAATTGGCAATAAGCTTTCAACCCTGGAACACCTAGATAACAAAGACACCAATGTCAGACTCCTATTTATTGACTACATCTCAACCTTCAACACCATTATTCCTAAGAACTCATCTCCAAACTTTGTGGCATGGCCTCGGCTCCACCCTCTGCACTGGATGCTAGACTTCCTAACCCACAGACCACATGCAATTACTATACTCCTTATACAGCTATGATTGTCTGGCCAAATTCCCCTCCAACGCGATTTTCAAGTTTGCTATTGACACCACCATAGTGAGTCGGATCTCAAACAATGACGAGATGGAGTAGAGGAAAGAGAATCTAGTGAACTGGTGTGATGACAATAACCTCTCCCTCAATGTCAAGAAAATGAAGGAGATAGTCATCGACTTCATGAAGTGCAGTGCAGGACATGCCCCTGTCTGAATCATTGGGGATGAAGTACAAATGGTCGACACCTTCAAGTTTTTAGGTGTCCAGATCACCAACAACCTGTCCTGGAGCCCCATGCCAACACTATAGTGAAGAAAGCCCACCAACGCCTTTACTTTCTCAGGAGACTAAGAAAATTTGGCATGTCTGCTACCATTCTCACCAATTTTTACAGGTGCATCATAGAATGCATTCTTTCTGGTTGTATCACAACTTGGTATTGGTCCTGCTCTGTCCAAGAGCGCAAGAAACTACAAAGGACCATGAATGAAGCCCAGTCCATCACTCAAACCAACCTCCCATCCAGCATAATCAAGGACCCCACGCACCCCGGACATACTCTCTTCCACCTTCTTCCATTGGGAAAAAAATACAAAAGTCTGAATAAACGTATCAACCGACTTAAGAACAGCTTCTACCCTGGTGCCATCAGACTTTTGAATGGACCTACCTCACATTAAGTTGATCTTTCTTTGCACCCTAGCTATGACTGTAACACCACATTCTGCACTCTCTCCTTTCCTTCTCTATGTATGGTATGCTTTGCCTGTGTAGCGTGCAAGAAACAATACTTTTAGAATAAGAAACAGGCTTGGGAGACTTTTAAGATGCAACAGACTCCAGGTTTTAAAAAAAAAATCATGGATCTTACTACCTTTGGCTGCTGCTGATGTTCTCTGCAGATGGTGTTCTTGCACAGACTGCCGAGTTTGTCTATATTTCTTGGAATAATAGATTGGTTACCCGAAGGCACTTTAGGTCACATGATCAAATGCCTTTGTCTGCCCAGAATGGTTTGGAAGTCTAAAGAAATTGCTACACAATGGGAGATGGGAGATTATGGCCATTCACACCTAAGCGTAGTTAACTGGTCCCTGCAGCTCTCACTTGTTAAATTTTGAACTTGGAGACATGGGCGGGATTTTCAAGCCACGCTCACCCCAAGACTGGAAAATGACACCCAAGGTCAACGGACCTTTGCATGGTCCTCTCCCGCATGCTACAAATCCTGTGGCGGGCGGGACGAGAAAATTCCACCCATGAAGTCTGGAAGTCTGTTGACTTTGAGTTTCAGGTAAACCACAAACAATAGCTGACATAAACCCTACCGGTGAGTTCGGTCTGGGAATGCCCATTCAAGGGGGAGGCCTGCACTCAAGATTATTCAATTAGGAACTTTTTGGAGGCTCGAGATACTTCTGAATCTGTTCAGCTTTTGCAAAAGTCACCTGACCTTTGGGAGCCACCTTAATCACTTTGTTAATGTCCATTTTTAAATAAAAGACAGTTCCAGAAAATTATAGACTGAATGCAGTCCATGCATAAAGGTCTGAATGGGCTAAGTCTTCACTGGTCATGACAGTCGGTTATAACAAGTGGGATATTGCTTTCGTCAGTGTTTTAAAGTTTATTTATTAGTGTCACAAGTAGGCTTACGTTAACATTGCAATGAAGTTACTGTGAAAATCCCCCAGCCACCACGCTCCAGTGCCTGTTCGGGTACACTGAGGGAGAATTTATCATGGCCAATGCACCTAACCAGCACGCCTTTCAGATTGTGGGATGGACCCGGAGGAAACCCACACAGACTTGGGGAGAACATGCAGACTCCACGCAGACAGTGACCCAAGCTGGGAATCAAACCCGGGTCCCTGGTGCTGTGAGGCAGCAGTGCTAACCACTGTGCCACTTCGATGAGGTGACAGAGTGTAACGTATCTAAATTTGCAGCCAACACAAAGGGAAGTAAGCTATGGGGAAGGTGCAAATGGACACTCACAACAGACCCGGGCTCAAAGTTTTGTCCATTGTTTGAGAATATTCTCATTAAAGAAAGTCATGGGCTTATATATAATACTAGCCCAGATGTTACTATTTGTAAGATTAAAGTCTATTAATATGTGCATTGCAATGGGAGACAAAAGTACATTCTAAGAACAAATAGCACCATAAAATAGAATAAGCTACAATATGATCTTGTAAATCTGTTGGAAAGCATTTTAACATTTATTTTGCAAAAGAGAAACAAGTTTTGGCAAAAATATAGTTGTAAAATTTTTACATTTCCATTATCTAATCTTGGGTGGCATGATGGCACAGTGGTTAGCACTGTTGCCTCACAGCGCCAGGGACCCAGGTTCAATTTTGGCCTCGGGTCACTGTCTGTGTGGAGTTTGCACATTCTCCCCATGTCTGCGTGAGTTTTCTCCGGATGCTCCAGTTTCCTCACACAGTCCAAAGATGTGTGGGTTAGGTTAATTGGCCATGCTAAATTGACCCTAGTATCAGGGGGATTAGCAGGGTAAATAGGTGGAGTTACGGGAATAGGGCCTGAGTGGGATTGTGGTCGGTGCAGACTCAATGGGCCGAATGGCCTCCTTCTGCACTGTAGGGATTCTATGATTCTATGATTTGGCAAACCTGAAAATCAGCAAAAGTAAAATGTGGCCAGGCAGCATCAATTTTAACCTCTCCCACATATCATCTGACACAGCTTAATTCTAGCGGCCAGTATGCCATGTTCTTTGGTCAGGTCAGACATCAACTAAAGCTCTATCAACTGCATTCATTTCAGAAGAGTTCCCTAATCACTGCAACGTGTAAATGAGTTCCCAAAGCAGCCATCTTTAGAATCAATTAGTTGTGAATGTAAGAACGAACTGTTCTGGAGTTTTGTACTCGGAATGCTCTCTTCCAGGAATTAAAATGTGTTGTGATGTCAGCCCCATATTAACCACATAATGAAGATAACGCTGTTACACTTTCTTATTACCAAGAAGAAAACTTTAATGAAAATTTAAATTAAATTTCCAAAATGTGCTCGAGGTTCTCAGTTTATTTTGAGTGCCCTGGGAATATATCCATTTCCTGGAGACTTTTCCGCACACATCAGCTGATCTTTGTCATTGAGTGTAAGTCAGTTCAGAGTCGGCTGAATCTCAAATGTAAATCATGCTCTGTTTGCTGGTCTGAAACCCCATGTACAGAATTATTCCCACTCCAGGTAAAAACTCAGATAGGGTGAGTGATGACCACAGGTTAGAGAGAAAAGTTGAATTTAAACCATATTTAAAGCAATATATGGAACTAAAGGATTTTCACAGAAGAGAGATGAAGAATTTTGCTGAAGAATAGTAAATGCCCGGAGGTCATTTGCTGTCTTTGATGCTGTTACACTTCTTTGGTGATTTTTATTCAATTAAATATTGGGAAGACTAAAGCTTATTTTGTTCCCGACACAAATTTTGTACCCTTGCATTTATTTCTCTGTCAGATACTCTCTTAGGCTGAGACAAACTGTTTGCAAACTTGGCATCATATTCAACCTTGAGCTAAAATTTAAAGCTCTTTCCAAGCCCAAGATCAGTTACTGCATTCTCTGCAGTGCTGAACTCCTTCACTCTTAATTCCGCCTCTTTACTGCTGAAACCCTGCCTTTGCCACTTACAAGCTGTGGTACTCCAATGTTCCATTTGCTTCCTATACTTTCCATAGGCCCTGAATTGCCTAAAACATGGGCATGTGAATCTTGTCCTGCACTAATACTTTCATACCTATTAGCCCATCCTACCTGAACAACATGTGAGGCCCAACCCCCTCCACACATAAATTTTAAAAACCTCATCTTCATCTACGAAGGTGGCAATGGGGTGGCATGGTGGCACAGTGGTTAGCACCGCTGCCTCGCAGCGCCAGGGACCTGGGATTGATTCCTGACTTGGGTCACTGTCTTTGTGGAGTTTGTACATCCTCCCCGTGTCTGCATGGGTTTCCTCCGGGTGCGTCTGCTTCTTCCCACAGTCCAAAGGACGTGCTGGTTAGATGCATTGGCCATGCTAAATTCTCCCTCAGTGTTCCCGAGCAGGCGCCGGAGTGTGGCGACTAAGGGATTTTCACAGTAACTTCATTGCAGTGTTAATATAAGCCTACTTGTGACACTAATAACTAAACTTTAAACTTTAATCCACACATAACCTTCCCCATTTTATCTCTTCAATCTCCTTCTATGCTATGTCTCCTGCAAACAGTGAGAATTCAACAGGCTAATGAGGAGGTGCAGTGGCTTCAGGAAGTCAATGAGAATAAAAGGGCACAATCTGGCTAACTAACTATGTTAAAGACAATGGGTGGGATTTTACAGCCACGCTCACCCCAAAACCGTAAAATCTCGCCTGAGGTCAACGGACCTTCCCATTGTCCGCCCCACACCCGCTCCGATTCCCGTGTCCAGGGGGCGGTATATTTCCAGCCCATATAATATTGCAAAGATGAGTGGCAAGTCAGAAGATTGGATAGAATCTGCTCAATTCCAGCCTTGGGTGACTATCTGGAGTTTGTACGTTCCCCCTGTGTTTGTGTGGGTTTCCTCCCACAGTCCAAAGATGTGTAGGTTAGGTGGATTGACCATGCTAAATTGCCCCTTAGGGCCCAATTCTCCCATCACGACACGCTAATGTTTTGGCAACGCACGCGCGTCTTTCACCGCTGGAGAGCAGGCGTGGTGGAGACCACGCTGGAAACTGGTGGGAAGACCAGGTAAGTCATATTAACCTGTTTTTATGTAATTTAAATATGATTATTGGGCCCGGGACTGAATTCTCTGGGCCCAATAGCATCTCCCACCCCGCCTGAAGTATTTCACTCCGGTGGGGTTTAGAGTAACTCCCCACATTTGGGGAACTAGCAGGAGACCCCGCTGGAGTGAAGGGGGGCACTCAGGGCCCCCTCAAGGTCAGGCAGCAGGGGGTGGTGCCCCCTGGGCATGGGCACCCTGGCAGTGCCCAAGGGACAAAGTGCCCATGCCCAATGGGCAGTGCCAAGGGGGTGGGTCTATTGTGGGCTGGGCCTAGTGTGATCGATGGGGGTGGGGGGGTCCCACTACCACTCTGCATTGGGACTTGGTTTGGGCTGGCGGGAAGCCAGCAATTGGGGCGGGCTGGGAGGCGGGGGGTCGTGGTCTGCCGGGGGAGGTCTGCCGGGGTGAGGGGGGAGTGGAATCATCACTGTTGGGGGGTGGGGCTGCTGGAGATCGGGGTGCTCCGAGACGGGAGGGAGTCAGGACTGACCTGGGAATGGTCATGGGGGCTGTAATCAGGCTATGGGAGGGGTGGAGGGGCAGCAGTGCTGGGGTCCCGGGCTGGCCAGCGATTGAGCTAACCAGCAAACTGCAGGCTGACTGATCAGGGCCACTGCGCATGCGCAGAGTTCCGGAACTGTCAAACTCTGGCGTGAATAGGCTCCGAGCTTCTGATGATATTCACGATTGTGACCTCTGCAATGCACAGTGTGGGAGATTCGAGTCTGAACTCCCACTGAAAACAGAATCGTGCTTTACATTAGTTTTCCCGCTGATGCGCGTTATCACACACGAGGCTTGAGATGCTCAAGGAAATAAAGGCTTTTATTTACTATTACAACGAAGCTACCATGTATAGTACACGATCCCAGACTGAGGGGTCCCAGACAGAGCAGTGACCTTTATACCTCTCCCAGGAGGCGGAGCCCGACTGGGATGTACCATAATAACTATAATACAGGTGTAACAGCCCAACCCTAACCCCAACAGCAACAAGTAGAACAACCCATCCCTAACCCCAACAGCAACATATATACATACTCGTAGTACTGGCCAGACCCTGGCTCAGTACTACCTAGTGGGAACCAACGATGGTTCACCACACCCGCGAATTCAGCACTTTGAATTTTTTTGGGAGAATCGGGTCCTTAGTGTCCCAAGATGTACAGATTAGGTGGGATTAGTAGGGTAAACACGTGGGGCTGTGGGAATAGGGCCTGGGTGGGATGTTCTGTCGGAAAGTGGGGGCAGACTCGATGGGCCAAATGTCCTCCTTCTGCACTGTAGGATTCTATGATTCTCTGAAAATATGATTCTATGAATGACTAAATGATTCATAACGATGGAAAAATTAGAGGACGAGACAAAGCTCGCTGGGAAAATAGAAAGATAGTAAATAATGATATTTAAACAGGAAAATAGGTAGTCTTGTGAGCATTAGCTCTCTAAAGAGTGAGAATGGGGATTTAATCATGGAAAATAAGGAACTGGCAGATGAATTGAACAGATATTTCATGGAATCATAGAATCTACAGAACAGAAGGAGGCCATTTGGCCCATCAAGCCTATACCGACAGCAATCCCACCCAGGTGCTATCCCCGTAATCCCACATATTTACCCTCCTAATCCCCCTGACACTAAGGGGCAATTTAGCATGGCCAATCAACCTAACCTACACATTTTTGGATTGTGGGACGAAACTGGAGCACCCAGAGGAAACCCACACAGACATGGGGAGAACATGCAAACTCCACACAGACAGTGACCCGAGGCCAGAATTGAACCCGGATCCCTGGCGTTGTGAGGCAGCAGTGCTAAACACTGTGCCACCGTGCCACCTATTGGTGTGCATCTGCACTGTGGACGGAAGAAATAATACCCCAGAAATATTGTGGAAATGAAAGGCGCTGTGTATGGTGGTTTTGATGGTAGTCATGATGTGGAGATGCCGACGTTGAAGTAAGAAGTTTAACAACACCAGGTTAAAGTCCAACAGGTTTACATGGCTTTTGCTACCAAATAAACCTGTTGGACTTTAACCTGGTGTTGTTAAACTTCTTACGGTTTTGATGGCGGGCAGCATGGAGGGTTAAAAACTAAAATACATGAAAACATAATAAAAGGGAGCAGGGAACTTAATTACAATTACAATCACCAGGGAAAGGGTGCTGAAAAAAAATTAGAACTAAAAGCTGACAAGTCCTCAAGTCCCGACAGAGTTCATCCGAGGGCCTTAAAATAAGTAGCTGCTGAGACAGTAGATGCATTGGTTTTAAATTACCAAAATTAACTGGTTTCTGGAAAGGTCTGATCAGATTGGAAAATAGTGAATGCGACTCCTCTATTCAAGCAAGGCAAGAGACAGAAAGCAGGGAACTACAGGTCAGTTAACTCAACATCTATCAGGAGGAAATTGCTGGAATCTACGATCAAGCAGGTTGTAGAAAATCTCAATGAAATCAAGCAGTTTCAACACGGTTTTGCGCAAGGGAAATCTTAATTTCATAGAAATCATAGAAATCAGAGAAACCCTACAGTACAGAAAGAGGCCATTCGGCCCATCGAGTCTGTACCGACCACAATCCCACCCAGGCCCTACCCCCATATCCCTACATATTTTACCCACTAATCCCTCTAACCTACACATCTCAGGACACTAAGGGGCAATTTTAGCATGGCCAATCAACCTAACCCGCACATCTTTGGCCTGTGCGAGGAAATTTTAATGATTTATTGGAGTTCTTTGAGGAAGCAACAATTAACATGGTTAATAGAGAACCTGTGGAAATGCTGCACTTCGATTTCCAGAAGACTTTTGACAAGGTGCCACATCAAAGTTACTACAAAGAAGAAAGAAAAGTATAGCACAGGAACAAGCCCTTTGGCCCTTCAAGCCTGTGCCGATCATGATGCCCTAACTAAACTAAAAAAAATCTTTTGCCTTTACTTGGTCCATATCACTCTACTCCCTCACTATTCATGTACGCATCCAGATGCCTCTTAAATGTTGCTAATGTGCCTACTTCCACCGCCTCCTCTGGCAGCGCGTTTCAGACACTCACCACTCTGCGTGAAAAACTTCCTCCACACATCTCCTTTAAATCTTCTCCCCCCACCTTGAACCTGTGCTCCCTTGAAATTGACACTTCCACCCTGGGAATAAAACTTTGAATATCCACCCTGTCTATGCCTCTCATAATTTTGTAGACCTCTATCAGGTCTCCCCTCAGCCTCCGTCTTTCCAGTCAAAACAATCCTAGTTAATTCAACCTCTTCTCATAGCCAAAATCCTCAAGACCAGGCAGCATCCTGGTGAACCTTCTTTGCACTCTCTCCAAAGCTTCCATCCTTCTGGCAGTGTGGTGAGCAGAACTGCACGCAATACTCCAAATGTGTCCTAATCAAGGTTTTATACAGCTGCAACATGATTTCCCAACTCTTGTATTGAATATCCTGGTCAATGAAGGTAAGTATGCCATTTGTCTTCTTAATCACCTTGGCCACCTGTGTTGCCACTTTTAGGGAACTGTGGACCTGCACGTCCAGGTCCCTCTGTATGTTAATGTTCCTTAGGGTTCTGCCATTTACAGTATAATTCTACCTAAGTTTGATCCTTCAAAATGCATCACCTCGCATTTATCCGGATTAAACTCCATCTACCATTTTTGTGCCCAGGTCTCCAATCTATCTATATCCTGCTATATCCTCTGACAATCCCTGGCACCATCAGCAACTCTACCAATCTTCGTATCATCCGCAAGCTTACTAATGAAACCACCCACATTTTCCTCCAGATCGTTTATATATGCTACAAACAACAGAGGTCCCAGCACTGATCCCTGCGGAACACCACTAACTACAGATCTCCACTCTGAAAAACACTCTTCCACCACTACTCTCTGTCTTCTATGACCAAGCCAGTTTTGTATCCATCCATCCAGCCCACCCTGAATCCCATGTGAGTTCAATTTATGTACAAGTGTGCCATGTGGCACCCTGTCAAATGCCTTACTAAGGTCCATATAAATTACATCCGTAGCTCTTCCCTCATCAATTATCTTTGTCACTTCTTCAAAAACTCAATCAAGTTGATGAGAGATGGCTTCCCCATACAAAACCATGCTGCTTGTTACTAACTAGTAACTAACGTAAAATAAGAGCCCATAGTGTAGGGGGTAACATGTTAGCATGGTAAGAGAATTGGTTAACCATCAGGAAACAGGAAAGGTTAAGGATAAACAGCTATTTTTCAAGTGTGCAAGATGTGACTCTTGGAATACCATGGACATCAATGCTGGGGCCTCAACTGCTTATGATTTATATCAATGAATTGAATGTATGGTTTGCTAATGACACAATGATTGGTGGAAAAGTAAGTTGTGAAGAGGACAAGAGGGCTGGGATTCTCTGGTCTCACACGCCTCACCACTGCTGCCAGTGAGGACGGAGAATTTAGCATTCAGTCAAATCTCCATTCACAGCAGCGGGACAAGTGAATTCCAGCCGCGTGTGAGGTCAGAGAATTCTAGCCAAGGAGTCTGCAAATGGACGTAGATAGGTGAAGTAAATGGACAAAGTTTTAGCAGATGGAGTATAATGTCGGAAAATGTGAACTTGTTCACTTTGGCAGGAAGAATAGACAAACTGCAGATTATTTAACTGGCGAGAGATTACGGAACTTTGAGGTACAGAGGGATCTGGTGTCCTGGTACTTCAATCAGCAAAAGTTAGTATGCAGGTACAGCAAGTGATTAGTAAGGCAAACAGAATATTGTCCTTGATTGTAAGGGGAATGGAATATAAAGTAGGGAAGTTTTCTGACAATTGTACAGGGCACTGGTGAGGCTACATCTAGAGTACTGTTTACAGTTTTAGGGGGAAATTGTCTGGCCGTTCATGCCAGCGGGATTCTCTTGTCCCACTGCAGTGAACGCCAATTTTCCGTTCCCGCTTGGAGCGGCAGCAGGGTGTGAACGGTTGGAAAGCTACGGTCTTAGTCTCCTATTTAAGAAAGGATATAAATGTGTCAAAAATAGTCCAGAGAAAGTTCACTTGACTGATACCTGGGAGGGAGTGGTCATCTTATCAGGCAGCCATTAAATTTAAAAAATAGTCTCTTTTCCAAGTACAATGCTTGTCGGGTAAAGCCATAGAAAAATTACATATGTTAGGAGGGGTCTGAGAGATGGTGATTCAAGTTCAGTGGAGGAAATAATGGCTTTTTATTTTGCAGCTACAATTTGTAGGATTTCATTTAAAAAGTATTGTTGTTCATTGGCAGGCTGTGTCCATTATTTAAAATAGTCACAACATTTCACACCAATGCTTTTTCCGTGGTCTTACCCAACAAATGTTGCAAGCACAAAAGAGACTTTTCTTATTTAATGAGTGCCTGTGCTTTCATATTTCATTGGTCGTCTTGGTTGAAGTGAAGGATGCACAGCCATCCGAACAGGAGACCTCCTCATTAGACCCTTTTCCTAACTACACATCTGATACTGTGCACTGACCTGGGTGTCCATTGGACTATGATGTGGCGGATTTCTTCCAACTAACCACAGGAGATCCAGGAATGGGTTCAATATTTTATTCATGGTTCAAGCATGGAGGGAACTTTCCCAGAGACACATCTGGAGGAGCATCCTCCTCTTATACAGCTCTCACAGCTACAACACAGCTCGAACACAACTATCAGAGGGACAGCATTCTAATACAACTCTGTCTCCCTCCACGTCACAGATAAAGACTGCTATACAGTTAGCACACAGAACATTGTTTTAAAATTCCGATCTTGCCTACGTAGGTTTAGTATTAAATCTTCACCCAAAAGCTTGTCTATAATCTAGAAACTGTTTGTTCTTCAAACAGATAAACAACCTTGCTGGCAAATTCTGCTGGTGTTAGCCCTCGAGTTATATCGTTTGACTAGCAAATGATTTTACACTAATACAGGGGTGTTAGATCTATTCTCCTTTTTCAACTAACCTTATTAATTCACTCTTACAGGCTACATGAGAACAGTCAATAGGGCAATAAGAATGCCTCGGAATAAGTGCTTCATCATTGCTCAATGTAAACAATCTTCCCATCTGCCTAATCAAACTGTGCCAGATGACTGTAACCGGATGCCAAGCTCTCAGTGGCACCAGTCAGAGAGTTTGTAAGAGAACACTGTTTGGCACTTGTTCCTTTGCTGCTTTGAGATTTTGCTGCAGATGCCTGTGAAGATGAGACTCATTCTATTACACTTCACAGTTCCATCATTCTCTCCTGCAGGACTGAAGTGATGTCAGAGCTGCACCGTTGCACATTTAATGCCAGCTGCTGCAGGCGGCTCAGGGCAGTCTCAAAGGATGTTTTAAATGCCTTTTGCCATGCATTAACTCCTGTCTGAAAGCAACCCCATGCCATTTTCTCGATACACACCATAATTCAGTTTGTAACTTTTGTATTCTGTTGTCATAGGCACCTCCTCTTCCTTAATTTTGAATCTCTTGCTGCATCTTCTTCAAATTTCCTTCCGAGAATCATAGAATCCTACAGGGCAGAAGGAGGCCATTCAGCCCATCGGGTTTGCACCAACAATCCCACCCAGCCCCTATTCCCGTAGCCCCACATATCTACCCTGATAATCCCCCTGACACTAAGGGGCAATTTAGCATGGCCAATCAACCTAACCTGGACATCTTTGGACTGTGGGAGGAAACTGGAGCACCCGGAGGAAACCCACGTAGACACGGGGAGAATGTGCAAACTCCACACAGACAGTGACCCAAGCCGAGAATTGAACATGGGTCCCTGGCGCTGTGAGGCAGCAGTGTTAACCACTGCCACCGTGCCGCCCTAAATGCTCCTGGTTGCAAAATCTGAAGTGGGCTATCCAAACAATCTTAAACTGCTGGTTTAGGCAGAGTTAGTGAGTCAGTTTTCTCAGCTTACCTTGGGATGAAAAGTAAGTTTTAAAATCATTCTCAAGCAACACAATGAACAGAATTTTACTGGCACGCCTGTCCTGGAATCTGGGCAGGCGAGGCTGGCAGAACGGCATTCTGCGTTGGCCTCGGGCGGGACCTTACGAGGAGGGTGAGGTGTAAAATTCCAGCAGATGTCTTCACAGAGAGGTAAGATTGGAAGAGATTTTTGCATTAATGTTTAGCAAGTGTCATCTAGGAGTCACCATGAACCATTCCATAAAAGAAACTTGGGTAGTTTATGGAGAAATTATATAGAAGCAACATGTTTAATGCAGAGAACCCGGAATGTGGAAGGCCAATGAAATCAAAGTGTTTCAACTAAGCTGAAATATGAGAATAGGATCTGAATGATTTATATTAACCAAACTTCATGTTTCAACCTCTAACTGCTTTGCTTATTTCACTTAATAAATGCACCAACTTAACACTTCAGGGAAAGAAGAGAAATTGATGAATTTTGTTAATTTTATTTTCCTTGCATTACTAATAAACATTTTCCCCTTACTCTCATCAAATTACTTTTGTTCGTTCAGTTTGTTGTATGGTTTTGTGGTATGCAATAAGGGGACACAGGGGCATTGTGGTATTGTTGCTGAACTAGTAATAATCCAGGGACCCAGAGTAATGCTCTGGGGGTATGGATTCGAATCCCACCATGGCAGATGGTGAAATGTGAATTCAATAAAAATCTGGAAATGATGACCATGAAACTATTGCCAATTGTCGGAAAAACCCATCTGGTTCACTAATGTCCTTTAGGGAAGAAAATCTGTCATCCTTACCTGATCTGGCCTACATGTGACTCCAGATCCACAGCAATGTGGCTGACTCTTAAATGCCTTCAAGGATGGACAACAAATTCTGGTCCAGGCAGCATTGCCCACATCCCATGAACTAACAAAGGGAGATAGAAGACTTCTACTCATAAATAATTATCTGAATTGTGAAGTGAGTGGTGTAGGAATGACTCACTGTGTACCCCGCTGACAGCTGGCCACAAAGTTTTTGAAAGCACAGACTTGCTCGATCCACTGTGACAGGTTACCGATGGCATATGTGTGAGGAGCACAGCATCAAAGCTCCTCAACCAATCAGCTTGAAGAAATGTCGCTGAGGGAAGTTTTGACATGGTGGGTAAGTGGAATCGGCAGTAGGTGGGGGGGATTAAACAGGGAAAACACTGGGAGTATGTCAGGAAGTCAGCTCCCATTAATTTCTGGGTTTAACTCAGGTAGAACAAACAGGCAGGCAGCCAACCTGCTCACAGGGGGCTGTTTGGCATTTTTAATATGTTAATGAGGCTGGAAGCGTCAGTTTTAACTTGCTTTGCAGGTTTAATTGTAGCCAGCCGCATAAAGAAACCTGGCAGCTGCCGAGAGATGAGAACAACCTCAGGAGGGAGGGAAGTGTTTTTACAGCACGTTTTTGCAGAAGCAGGAGTACTTCATCCTCACTTCCCGCAACCCCCCCACTACCAGGTCATGAAGCTCCATTCCCCCTTCACAAGCCACCCCGTTTCCCCAAACCCCCACCCCACCCATAGACTATCATATATTAAGCTGATCTTTCTCTTCACTCTATCTGTAACTGTAATACTATGCTGCACCCTATTCTTTCCTTCTCCCCTATGTACTCTATGAACGGTATGTTTTGTCTGTATAGCGCGCAAGAAACAATACTTCCTACTTAATCCCAATACATGTGACAATAATAGATCAAATCAAATCCAATACAAGGAACACTCCTCAGCCCAAGATTGAATCCCATCCTGGAATCCTTCCCTCTTGGGCTGGACACCTCTGGGATCTGACTCTTCCAGGTTTGGGGATTGAACCTCACCCTTGGGATCAGATAGCTCCCCCAAGAATCAAGCCGACCTCGTCCTCCAACACTTTCCAAGCATTTGCCACCTGACTGGAGGCCAAACTCGCCATTCTGGCTTTGAGTGGAGAAACTGTCAATGATAAGAGACGCATAGTGTAGAGTTCAAACCCCACGGCATGTGGGAAAGCACAGACATGAAGATATATTTGCATACTTCTTGAATGTTAAAATTCCACCCCCTCCCCAATCCCCACTTCACAGAGTCTAAATCATAGATTACTGTATAGCAGGAGGTACGAATTAAAATCAAACCATGCACAGCAAATGAAATAGTGATTGTGGCATTGGATTAAGAGAGATAAAAAAAGATAGGCAGAAAAACATAAATATATATCTTTACACACATAATATATATCTATTCAAATCATCAACACTAATCAGCGTCTGAAGCAATGAGACTCTATGGGCGGGAGTTTCCGGCTGCGCTTTCTCCAAGACTTGAAAATCCCGCTCGACGTCTACGGACCTTTCCATGGTCTGCCTCTCACCCGCTCCGATTCCCATGCAGGCGGGATGGTAAAATTAGAATCATGGAATCGACAGTGCAGGACGAGGCCATCCGGCCCATCGAGTCCACACCGACAATAAACCCACCCAGGCCCTATCCCCATAACCCCACATATTTATCCTGCTAATCCTGCTGACACCAAGGTGCAATTTAGCATTTCCAGTCCACCTAACCCGCACATCTTTGGACTATGGGAGGAAACCGGAGCACCTGGAGGAAACCCATGCAGACATGGGAGAACGTGCAGACGCCGCACAGGCAGTGACCCAAGCCTGGAATCGAACCCAGGTCCCTGGTGCTGTGAGGCAGTAGTCTTAACCACTGTGCCACCATCCTGGCCTACATTTGTAAATTTAAATTTTCAAGGCCAGGGAGTTTTTTGGCAGCGATTATATGATGCTAAAAATTCACTAACTTCTGAATCCACCAACCCGAACTTTTTCTGGCATTTTTAATTGGTTGCTCATGGATAATTATCTCAAAGTCACGCCATTTGAATGCTGAGTTTATCAGCGAGGTACTGTTACAGCACGGCTTCTGGTGGGGCACTGTAACTTGAACTGCAACAAATGGATTTCCATGTTTGCCTGTGTATGTGCAGAGGCCGGAAGTAGCTATCCAAATTATTCCATAATAACAGTGATCACTGACAGTCCCACTGTTATTATTACTGCAAAATCCTGGCCAATATCTGAACTGATGGCGTGACAGTAAACAACACATTTATTGAAAAATAATACTTAACATTATAATGAGGTATTTTTCATCCGTGTATTCAGTAATATATAGTATCTTTTGTGGTGAAAGACAAGCAGAATTTAATCTCACTTGCTATACTGAAATGAGAAAACACTGTTTACTTCAGCTGCCAAACTGACTCCTTTAAATTTACCTCCTGAAGTTCATTTCAAACATAATGGTAAATGACTCCCAAAAACAAACAGAAAATGAGACCTCTGGGTGACATTTATCACAACACTTGCATATGATTTAGGATTCAATACTGTCAAGGAACAAAGAAAATTGGCAGAAACATTTCCATATAAAATGTAATTAAGACGCAATTTTTAAAAACATTTCACCCTGCCAGCAGAAATTTAGGTGTAAATTTGAGTATAAATTCCAAATAATCCATTTTTGGAGCATTTTAATTTTTAAAAATGTACTCTCAGGGCTGGTATCGCTAACAAGGCTAACATTGATTGCCCATTCCTAGTTGTCACGAGAAAGTTACAATGAGCCTTAAAATCAAGAGGTAAGAGTGTTGATATGGGACCAGTCTCATACAGGCTGGACTGGACAAGGATGGTAAGTTTCCCTCCTTAAGGGCATTACTAAAGCAGGAGAGATTTTACTACAATCTGACAACACCATCGTCACTATTATGATACCAACTTTTTATTTCCAGAGATTTTAAATTGATTTCAAATTTTCAGACTATCATGGTGGAATGTACAACTCATGATTTTCTGGATTATTAGTCTGGCAATTTAACTGCTACACTGTTGTATCCCATAATTACCTGCTACGGTAATAACTACCTACATGTCCAGAATGGCTGGTTGAATAAGTATTGGATGAATATGCATCTGCTCACCTGCCGAACTGCACACCAGTTTGAGTCCACACCTTCAGCAGAGGAGAGGATAATATTGTGAAAAATAAGGCAATTTTATGGATCTCATGCACCTGTTCTTTCAGAAGACATTTAATAAGATGCTTCAGAAAATATTGGTAATTAATGTAACCTGCTTTAGGAAGTAGAAGGCAGGAAACTGCACCATAAGTTGGCTATACACCAGAAAATACTGGGTAATGAATAATGATAACTCTAATTTGATATTTTCTACGTGTAACTTGCAATTTTTAATTATAATCTGAAGGTGTAATCTATGGGTTTTGATGCAGGGATGCAAGGGGTGGGGGTACATTTTGGAAGCTTGGAGTCTGAGCTGGAGGACCAGGAGAAGTGTGAAGTAGCCCGGGAGGCATGCAGAGTTGGTCAGGATCCCGGTGAAGCAGACCGGGAGAGGTGTGAAGCCAGTCAGGGTCACTGTGAAACAGACCAGGAGGTCCATCTTACAGGAGGCCGTGGCTGGCATATAGGGTCTTCAGAAAAAAAAAGGGAGCTATTTTCCCAGTCCGCTCCCAGCTAGAGCAGCGCAGAGGGCCGGAAGACATTAGCGGAGGCCATGAAGAAGGCTTCTCGCTGGGCGCCACGGCCTCCACAAGTCTCTGGCCGCTGGATTTCCGGTGTCCTCAGCTCCATGCCAGAAATCGCTGTGGAGCTGATTAAAATAGTTAAATCAGAATTTTAATCTCATTAGCGGGCCCTGGACTGAAGTCTCCTGGCCCGATAGTCTCTCCCCCACCCCCACCAGGAGTCTTACACTCCATCGGGGTTTACAACAGCTCCCCACCAACAAGGAGCTGGGGGCCCGACCCCACTCGAGTGAAGGGAGACCATGAAGGCCCCCAAGGAGGTTGGGGGCAATGCTCAAGGGGCAAAATAGCAATGCCCAAGGGGCACCTTGGCACTGCCCACCGGGCATTGGGCAGTATCAATGGAGTGGGGCCAGAGGGGCTGGGCCTAATGGGGGTGGGGGACTCGGGGGCAATCGGTAGGGTGGGGGGGGGGGGGGGGTCCCGCTATCACTCTGCAGTCGGGACTGGTGACAGAGGGAGGGTGGACAGTGATCGGGGCTGGCAATCGGGGTGGGGCGGGCATCTTCCTGCCGGGGGGTGGGGGGGGGGAGAGGTGCATCAGGACTGTGGGGGAGGGGTCAGGGAGATTGGGACTGCTGGGGGGGTGGGGGGAGATCGTGCTCACAGCTGGCCCGGACACATCTGGGTGGCCAGTGATTGGGGCACGGGGGGAGGGGGTCAGAGGGACAGTGACGCGGGGTGGCCAGGCTGGCCAGTGATTGGGAGGTGGGCAGTACGGGGCTACTGGGCATGGGCCAATCTCCGCTCTGATAGATCAGCGCATGCGCAGTGGCCCGCTCAGTGCTATGCCGCCGGCCCCTCCAGCAGGAAGAGGCCCTGCCCACTGATTTTTAGCGTGAATCACGCTAGGGCTCTCTGTGATGCGCAGAGTGTGGGAGATTCAGTTTGAAAATCCTGCTGGAAAGTGCAGCAGGATTTACTCAATTTTTTACACAAATTCAGCACTTAGAATTTTTTTGGGGAGAATTCAACCCCAAGCTTTTTCAACTTGTCTGAAAAGCAGTGTCTCCGGAGACTCAGGCTATCACACCAGGGAGTGACAGACATTTGCTGCCTGAAGAATTCTGCTGCAGACACTATGAAGTCGGCTTTGCAACCTTGAGTAATATTAACAGCAGTTGTTATTAGCAATTCATAACTGTATCTGTCTACAGAATGACGGGTACAGACATGCAGCTGATTCCATCCTCAGCCTTTATATACCTCTGTCCACCTCAAGACTGACCCAGGCTCTAAGTCATCTGTTTTCTTACATCACTGTGTGGCCGGTACTGCACTCAGTCCCACATTAACCCTGTATCTACCTGCAATGATGCCAGTCAGAATGAGCGGGTGCTCAAGTTTGCGGCTCTGACTGACTTCCCACAGATGTAGAACTTAATCGACTGTACACATAGAAACTCATGCAATGCTTGATCACTCAGCAGTGTTCATCAACCAGAAGGGTTTCCACTCCAGCAATGTGCAGCTGGTGTGAATTCACAAGATCAGATTCCCAGGCAACAGCCGAGCTGACTTGGTCCTGCTGCAGCTCATCCTCCCAAACATCCCAAACAGCTGCACCATAGAAAGCATTCTTTCTGGTTGTACCACTGCTTGGTATGGCTCCTGGTCTGACCAAGACTGCAAGAAACTACAAAGGGTTGTGAACGAAGCCTCACTCAAATCAGCCTCCCATCCATTGACACTGTCTACACTTCCCGCTGCCTCGGAGACGCAGCCAGCATAATCAAGGACCCCACACACCCTGGACATTCTCTCTTCCACCTTCTTCCATCAGGAAAAAGACACAAAAGCCTGAGGTCATGTACCAACTGATTCAAGTACAGTTTCTTCCCTGCTGCCATCAGACTTTTGAATGGACCTACCATATATTAAGATGACCTTTCCCTACACCCTAGCTATGACTGTAACACTACATTCTCCACTCTCTCCCTTCCTTCTCTATGTACGGTATGTTTTGTCTCTATTGTGCGCAACAAACAATACTTTTCACTATACATGTGACAATAATACATCAAAACAAATCAAATCAAAAATCTTTACACCTCGAAACAGTTATCAATTGGATACTGGAAAACAGGGGTAACCGCTTAAAACATGGCTAATGGCACCTCTCAGAAATCTGAGGGATGAGTTCAGGAATGATACAACCAAACCTCCATTTCACAACCTCCCATTGCTCACTATCATTTCATATCTTCCCAGTCATCATCACACAAGTTGCCAGCGGCTCCCAAGGGTTCCAGTTAATTATACAAATTCTCTACAGCTGCTCAAAAATATTATTTTCAGTGACAGTACCCATGATGCAGCATCTGCACCTGGAAGAGGAGAACTTGAGAGTTCCAGGTTCTCCTACACTGCTGTCCATGATGCCAAATCTGGCTTTGTTCACTTGTGAAGTGTGAGTCACCATGTGAGAACTTTTATCTCTTTAACAACTGATTCTCAAGTCTGAGTATCTGAGCTAATCCATGGTCTGCAAAGGTCTAGTGACAGCGCACCCTCTGCGGGAGTGACCTCCTCTGAGAAGTCATCATCCTTATCATCCTGGGCAGTCTTGACCATCACTTGTGAGGGCCCTGTGGGAGGTGAAAGACATGAAGGAGTATAGTCGACGTGAGATTACTTGAAGTTACTCTGATATAGAGAACTGGATTTCAGTTGCTGCTGACCATTATTCCCACAAAACTCATCTCCAAACTCTGTGGCCTGGGCCTTGGCTCCTCCCTCTGCGACTGGATCCTGAACTTCCTAACCCACAGACCGTAATCGGTAAGGATAGGCAACAACACCTCCTCCATGATCATCCTCAACATCGGTGCCCCACAATGCTGTGTCCTCAGCTCCCTACTATACTTATACACCTATGGCTGTGCGGCCAAATTCCCCTCCAACTCAATTTTCAAGTTTGCTGATGACACCACCTTAGTGGGTCGGATCTCAAACAATGATGAGACAGAGTACAGGAATGAGATAGAGAATCTGGTGAACTGGTGCAGCAGCAATAATCTCTCCCTCAATGTCAACAAAATGAAAGAGATTGTCATTGACTTCAGGAAGCACAGTGGAGAACATGCCCCTGTCAACATCAATAGGGATGAAGTGGAATTGGCCGAGAGCTTCATGTTTTTAGGTGTCCATATCACCAGCAACCTGTCCTGGCCCCTCCAAGCTGACACTATCATTAAAAAAAACCACTAACACCTCTACTTTCTCAGAAGACTAAAGAAATTTGGCATGTCCACTACGCCTCTCACCAACTTTTACAGATGCACCATAGAAAGCATTCTTTCTGGTTGTATCACAGCTTGGTATGGCTCCTGCTCTGTTCAAGACTGAAGAAACTACAAAGGGTCATGAAAGAAGCCCAGTCCATCACGCAAACCAGCCTCCCATCCACTGACACTGTCTACACATCCCGCTGCCTTGGAATAGCAGCCAGCATAATCAAGGACCCCACACACCTGGACATACACTCTTCCACCTTCTTCCATCGGGAAAAAGATACAAAAGTCTGAGGACATGTCCCAATGGACTCAAGAACAGCTTCTTCCCTGCTGCCATGAGACTTTTGAATGGACCTAATTCACTTAAGTTGATTTTTCTCTACACTCTAGCTATGACTATAACACTACATTCTGCACTCTCTCCTTTCCTCCTGTAAGTACGGCATGCTTTGATTGCATAGCGCGCAAGAAACAATACTTTTCACTGTATGCCAATACATGTGACAATAATAAATCAAATCAAATCAAATGGCCATGTCAGTGAATTAGACTGCACTAATTTCCTGAAATGCTTGATTTTATACTGTTTCCTACTCTCATCATTGACCAATAACAATCTCTCCACATAGATAAAGAGGGCTAAATCAATAGTGCCAACATCAGGCCCACATCAAACTAGCCGACACAACTTAAAATTAGACTTTAAACACTGCTGCAGGCTGCATGCTCACTTATCACACCTTGCACACTCTGACAGCTATTCATCCATGACAGACACATCGCTCAAATACATTGGACCACATTCATTGACGTACTCACCTCTCTCTTGCAGGACGAGGGGGCTCTTCATAAATAGCAGCAGCAGCAAACTGGAAGAGTCAGGCCCGGCTACATTTACCGACTCCTACAGAGGAGACTCACAGGACCCGATTTTACCATTGCGTCATGCCTGTTTTCGGGCGTGAAAACGTGGTAAAGTCGGGCGTGAGGCCATTAATGCGATCCACGTCCGCGTCTGCGCAGGTGGCCACTTTACCGAGACCCAGGAATGGCCGCGATCCGATTCGTGCCCGAAATGAGCGCAACGGCGATTTAAATGCATTTGCATGCATTTCAATTGAATTAATGAACTGCCCGCCCAACTTTATCAGCATTTCCCCCTTTACCACCGCATTCGCCAATCCGGAACCGCGCCGTAATGAACATGCGGAATGAAAGTCTGTTTCGGGCGCTCCAGCTGCTGAAGAGGCGGGTTCAGAGATTCCAACGGCTCTCTGACTCAGATCGGTGGTAGGGGGGTTGGAGAGGAGGGTCAGATCATTCTCTGGTCGGGGGGGAGGAAGGAGGGAGGCCCGAACATTGTCTGGTGGGGGGGGGGGGGAGACCCAATCGTTGTCTGGTGGGGTGGGGGGGAGGGCAGATCATTCTCTAGGGGGGAGGGGAGTGGGGGGGGGGCGGAGTGAGGCCAGATCATTCTCCGGGGGGGTGGGGGGGAATGAGGCCAGACCGTTCTCTGGGGGGTGGGGGGGTGGGGGGAGGAGTGAGGCCAGATCATTCTCTGAGGGAGGGGGGGGCGGGGGGGGGGGCGGGGGGGGGGGGGAGTGAGGCCAGTTCATTCTCGGGGTGGGGGAGGTGAGGCCAGATCATTCTCTGGAGGAAGGGAGGCTAGATTGCTCTCTGGTGTGGGAGACGGGGGGGGGGGGGGCAGGGGGGTCCGCTGCCACTCTGCGGGCGATCGGTGGGAGGGAAGGGGGCAAGGGGTCGCGATTGGCCTGGGTAGTGGGGGAGGGATGGATAAGGGGGACAGTGATGTCTGTGGGGGCCATTGCTCCCGCTTTTCGCTCCCGGGTCACTTTCTCCGCTTTCTGCGGCCCGGGAGCGATCTGACACGGGCGCGGTTTTTCAAATTTGTTTTCTAACTGCGCATGCGCAGTTCAGAGCTCCAATTGTTTCAGGCGTGCTAAACCGCGCCCACAGCACGAATCAGACTCGCGATTTTTTTTTCAGCCTAAGTGCGTATGGGGGCACCTGAAAGCAGATTTCCAAGTCAGATCTGAATTGCGCCCAGATTCAGCACTTAGAATGAAAATGGTAAAATCAGGCCCACAGTGATGGAGATAACTGCAGTGGCCACTATTATTGCTGAAGCCAACCAGGATGAGAGCACATTCCTGCAAAATGCACCTTTCAAATCTCCTCAGCCTACAATCTGGCCTGAAGTACAAGCTGCAGATGGTTTGATTATGGAAGTCTTGCATTTCCCAACACCCTACTTCCCTCATCCCAAACCTCAGACATTTCTGCTTTCAATTACCCAAGAACTGCAGCCTGGTCAGCCAGTGGTGCCTGAGGCTGAAGGCTCAGAGGAAAAGCAGACTGAGTAAGAAGAAACATCATCAGGTGATCAGATACTGGCAATTGTGTGTACCTTAGTATAGAGGCAGGATCCACTGGGCCTGAGTGGCTGCAGACAGGCCAGGAGGAAAGGATAGTGTATGCACCAACTCACCGGAGAGGCAGTTCTGCTGCATGGGACTCAGATGAGGCTGTCAACTGAGCAGCAAGAGAAAGGCTGATGGGAATGTAGGCAGAAATGTTTGGTGCATTGTGAAGCCTGTCAGAAGGTTTACAATCATTGTCAGGTTGAATGGCGGAATTTGGTTCCAACTTCACACAGGGTTTTGTGCAGAGCTTGCAACTCATCCTTTGTAGCATGGAAGTGGAAACCAACTCAGCTAAAACGCTTGTGAATCAAACCATTGTGCAGCATTTGAAGGCTGATGTCTCAAGTCCTAGGCACAGGTAGAAACACGCCAGATTCTGAGAGCTGCAGTGGAAGCTCAAAGGTCATAAAATCTCAGTCTGTTGCCATGCAAGCCCAGCATGGTGCCATGCAGGCTCAGACTGCTTAGAACCATAGAACCATAGAAAATTACAGCTCAGAAACAGGCCTTTTGGCCCTTCTTGTCTGTGCCGAACCATTTTATGCCTAGTCCCACTGACCTGCACTTGGACCATATCCCTCCACACCCCTCTCATCCATGAACCCGTCCAAGTTTTTCTTAAATGTTAAAAGTGACCCCGCATTTACCACTTTATCCGGCAGCTCATTCCACACTCCCACCACTCTCTGCGTGAAGAAGCCCCCCCTAATATTCCCTTTAAACTTTTCTCCTTTCACCCTTAACCCATGCCCTCTGGTTTTTTTCTCCCCAAGCCTCAGCGGAAAAAGCCTGCTTGCATTCACTCTATCTATACCCATCAAAACCTTATACACCTCTATCAAATCTCCCCTCAATCTTCTACGCTCCAGGGAATAAAGTCCCAACCTATTCAATCTCTCTCTGTAACTCAGCTTCTCAAGTCCCGGCAACATCCTTGTGAACCTTCTCTGCACTCTTTCAATCTTATTTACATCCTTCCTGTAACTAGGTGACCAAAGCTGTACACAATACTCCAAATTCGGCCCCACCAATGCCTTATATAACCTTACCATAACACTCCAACTTTTATACTCGATACTCCGATTTATAAAGGCCAATGTACCAAAGGCACTCTTTACGACCCTATCCACCTGTGACGTCCTTTGGAGAGTTCTTTGCAGAACTGAGGCTGAAGGCTCAGAGGAAAAGCAGACTGAGTAAGAAGAAACATCATCAGTTGATCAGATACTGGCAATTGTGTGTACCTTAGTATAGAGGCAGGATCCACAGAGGCAGAACTGCTTCTGCAGCAGCTGTGGATACCAGTGCTCCAAGGGGCATTCAGGCTGGAATCTGCAATCTGTCTCCCAAGTGATTGCTGTGATGGTTCATCAAAAAGATAAGAAGGTGGCCTGCGTTGACAAACAGAGACCAGTGGTGGGACTTCCCGGCCTTGCTCGAGTGAGACCAGAAAATCCCACCCGAGATCAACGGACATTTCTGTTGTCCACCCCTCGCCCGCTCCGATTCCATGCTGGGTGGGGTGGTAGAATTCCGGCCCAAGGGTTTTAGTTAGGAGAGTCAGAGTCTGACAGTGAGTTCACGAACATTGGACAAGATACCCCACCGCCCTGGTGTTTTTCACAGTGACAGAGGTGGCCCACCATTGGTTGACAGTGGCGTGCTCTGGTCCCACAGCTATCAACAGGGTTTCCCATTGGATGGAGACCCCCGCAACCGGGGAACCCACAAAGGAGGTTCACCGTCAATGGGACTGGAAACTCCTTTCGATAGAAACGGCCGCAAAATTCCAGCCATACTGTCCGGAATGTGAATGTGTTGGCTGCCTCTTCCCTTCCACCTCATACTCCTGAAGTGGCCGTTGAACCTGTGGTGGCAAAGGCTGCACCATTTTGATATTTCAAGCCGTGGAGGATTCAACAGAACACCTGAATCGGGACTTCTGATCTCTGTTGAGAACTGGAAGGCACCTCCTCAGCCATCCAGGCACAGCCCTAAGCTTTACCAGCTAGATAGTCTGCTCAGTAACATTCCTGATGGCAGCATGGTTCTCACTGTATGAGTGCTGGTCGAAGGTGGTGAGGTTATAGAGGGGAATCGCCAGCGCACTGTCATTTTCACTATGCAGGTGTACTCGGGCCTCTGAACCAAAGTCTTTCCAATGTCGACCACTACTCTATGCAAACTTTAACAATGTTTCTGAATAAACTAATAACCTAGCACTTCTATAAACTCTGCAAAGGACCAGTAGATAGTCATAAGCAACAAAGCTGCAAGTTGGATGGATCCCTTTAAAGTGCTGGAGGATTGGGGAGCCTCGGGTTGAACTGAATCCATGCTCACAGCTGTGCATGTTTAAGACAGGATGTTAACTAGACAAGGTCAAAAATGGTAGGTCATACATCACATCAGTGTTAAATGCTGGCTGACATTAGAGTCTGCCTACTCTGCATACTTCTGGTGCATGCACTTAGTGCTGCCACTATTACCCTCAACAACATTGCTACCAGTGGTGTTGGATGTGGTTAGAAGCACCCCAATTTGTACCCATAGCTTCGAATCTGCCATTTCCATAGAGCTGATTTTTGTGGTTGAAGTGTTTGATCACAGGATAACTTAAGTTTGAATGCAGAAACTATACTGTGTTGGAAATCTGAACTAAAACCAGGAAATACTGTAAATACCCAGCCAGTCAGGCAATGTCTGTGGAGAGAGAAATAGTTATATTTAAGGTCTGTGACTGGAAAAAGTTAGAGATGTAACAAGTTTCAGCAAGTAGAAACAATCTAAATGGCTGGAATTGCGTTCTCCTGCTGGCCCAGATTTACTATTGACCAGCTTTCTATATAATCGTGCTGGTGTGTTCACGGACTGAGGACTGGAGCCAGCACCCATAACTATATTAGAAGATGTTACAATCTTCATAAAGACTGCTAACCTTAAGAGAAAGATTCAGGTTGGAACATTATGGCTGTTCACGCCAGCAAGATTTTCCCACCCCGCTGCAGTGAATGGAGATTTGGCTGAGTGCCAAATTCTCTGACCTCAGCGCTGCGGGAGTGTGCCATGAATGGCTGGTAGGATCGTGCCCCCAAACTTTCATTCCCAGCTGATAGAATGACATGACAATATTTTGTGTTTCATCTCGGCCACCTCCTGAGTTCCTCAGCATCACAGATGTCAGTCTTCAGCAAGTTCGATTAACTCCACATGATATCAAGAAACAGCTGAAGGCACTGGATGCTGCAAAAGCTATGGACCCTGACAATATTTTACCAACAATACTGCAGACTTGTGCTTCAGAACTAGCCATGCCCCTAGCCAAGCTGTCCCAGTACAACTACAACACTGGCATCTACCTGGCAATGTGGAAAAGTGGCCCAGTAAGTCCTGTACACAAAAAGCAGGAAAAATCCAACCTGATAAATTACTGTAGCATCAGTCTACTCTTTTTGATTATCTGCAAAGCGATGGAAGGAGCCATCAACAGTGCTATTAAGTGGTACATACTCAACAATAACCTGCTCATGGGTGTTCAGTTTGGGTTCTGCCAGGGCCACTCGGATCCTCACCTCATTACAGCCTTGGTTCAAACTTGAACAAAAGAACTGAACTCAAGAGGTGAGGTGAGAGTGACTGCCCTTGACATCACGGCAGCATTTGACCGGGCGTTGTATCAAGGAGTCATGGCAAAGCTGAAGCTAATGGGAATGAGGGGGTAAACTGTTCATTAGTTGGAGTCATACCTAGTACAAAAGAAGATGGCAGTTGGAGGTCAATCATCTCAGTTTCACAGTATCCTGTCTGCAGCCCAACCGTCTTTCTTCCATCCACCGTAAGGTCAGATATTGAGATGTTTGCTGATGATTATGCAATGTCCAGCACCATTCGCGGCATCCAAGATACTGAAGTAGCTTGTGCCCATTGACCAGCACAACATTAAGGCATGGCAAACACCATTCATGCCATACAGGTGCCAGGCAATGACCTCCAACAAGAGTGAATCTAATCATCGCCCCATGACATTCAATGGCATTACCATTGCTGAATCCTGCAAAACATCCTGAGGGTTATCATTGACCAGAAACTGAACTAGACTAGCGATATAAATATTGTGGCTACATGAACAGGTCAGAGGCTGGAATTTCAGAGGCCAGAAATTCACCTCCTGATTCCTCAAAGCGCATCCAGAACCTGCAAGGCACAATTCAGGGGTGTGATGGAATACTCTCCGCTTGCCTGGATGAGTGCAGCTCCAACAACAGTCAGGAAGCTTGGCAGCATCCAGAACAAAGCAACCTACTTGACTGGCAGCCCATCCGCTAATTTAAACACTCACACTCTCCACCGCCAATACACAGTGACAGCAGTGTGTTTCATCTACAAGATACATTACAGCAACTCACCAAGGCTCCTTAAACAGCATCTTCCAAACCCCTGACCTCTAGCAGCTAGAAAAACAAGGACAGCAGATACATGGGAACACCACTACCTACAAGTTCCCTTCTCACCCACGCACCATCCTGACTTAGAATTATATTATGACTCCTTCACTGTCACTCGGTCAAAATCCTGGAACTCCCTTCCTAATAGTGCTGTGAGTACACCTACACAACATGGATTGCAGTCGTTCAATAAGGCAGTTCACCATCACCTTCTCAATAGCTATTAGGTCCAGAAAACAAATACTGACATAGCCAGTGACACCCACATCCCATGAAGGAATAAAAAAAACTTTTACTGTAACTAATGACCTTAAGCAATATTGAATAAACACTCTTTTAGTTTTGTAGACTACTTATACTTTAAACTACAGAGAGGAATGTTCCCCTTTTATACTTATCACACATCGGGCCTCATGAAGTTACAATCCTGACAGCAAAGAGTCCATAGTTGCTCCCAGCAACCAATAGGGTCCTCTATCCCAATTTCGTTGAGTTGTAACTTTAGATGACTGCCTCCAGGCACTTTTCTCATATTTTTGGAGAGTTTTCTAAATCTACCAGCAGAAAAGCCTGTTCCAATGATTCTCCTTCCCTTGTCTATGCCAGACAAAATCTCCCGAATCCTTGGCTGCAGAATGCATCTCATTGACTAGAGACCGTGTCCCTCCTGTATCCAGCTGTGGCAGAGCCCAAAGCCAAGGAACCTCTTCTCTCTGCTGAACACATCAGTAGCTGTCTTTCTGTGATATTCATTGAGAAAGCTGAACCTGTCCTCTTCACCACGGTGATGTGAAAGATGTAAAACTTGCATTCAGGTAGAAATGCTAATTAGCCAGTCTTGACTCATTCTCTTTCATCATAGAAGTAAATGGACTATTTGCAGTACAATCGTTTACAACCCAACTCAACATCCTTTTTGGGAATTTGGGAGTCTCTGAGCCATAGAAGCATAGAAACATAGAAGATAGGAGCAGGAGGAGGCCATTTGGCCCTTCAAGCCTGCTCCGCCATTCATTGCGATCATGGCTGACTGTCCAACTCAATCGCCTAATCCTGCTTTCTCCAATCATTGTAAATTCAGACACTGCTGCCATTGTCTCCAAGGCTAGAATTTTATGTTGCTCGGGCAGGTGTGTGCCTGGCCTGGAAGCCTGTGCAATCACTCGAGTGAATGTTGGGCGCGCATCCCAACCTCATCATGCACTCGAGCAACGTTTCAGTTGATTGGCGCACATAATAGTCGGAAACACATCGGCTCACAATCAAGCAGGCAATTCAGTCCATTGAGGGGCCCATAGAATGTCAGTTTATGTGTCCAAGAGCTTTTCCGGTTGGCGGGCAGGCTCAGGTGGTTTATGTTTCAGCTTCAACTCGATCCAGGATGGGGTGAACTGTCAGTGATGAAATAAAATTAAATAGGTGTCTGGGGACTGAAGTGTGTTTGAATCATAGAAACCTACAGTGCAGAAAGAGGCTATTCGGCCTCAATCGAATCACAACCCCAATCCCACCCAGGCCCTATACCCACAGCCCCATGCATTTACCCGAGCTAGTCCGCTGACACTAAGGGGGCAATTTAGCATGGCCAATCCACCTAACGCGCACATCTTTAGACTTTGGGAGGAAACTGGAGCACCCGGAGGAAATCCATGCATACACAGGGAGAATGTGCAAACTCCACACAGACGGTGACCCAAGCCGGGAATCGAAGCCAAGTCCCTGGCGCTGTGAGGCAGCAGTGCTAACCACTGTGCCACTGTGCCATCCTTGTTGTGATATGTTGCCTAGGCACACAAAAATATTAAAATACAAATACATTTGTTTTGCCATTATGTCAATTTTTATTTACGAATTCAAATCGCCATATATCAATTCTTGTGGATAGTGAAAAATATTTTAACATTGCCATACAACACAAGTATAACTTTAATTAATAACATGGTTTTGTTCTGAGATGGCATTCATACAGATTAAACGGTGGTCTACCAAATAAGAGAGGATAACTGCCTCACATTGTTGTCACTCATCTCTTGCATCTGTAAATGCACCTCCCTCTCTCTGAATCCATCGCTTCTATTCACAAACTATTTGAATGATAGCTTTCTACAGATGTATAATTTCCTCATCCATTACCTTAAGGCAGAGAATAAAAATAGTCCTGAAATCTATTTCCCACAATGAGGTGTGGGAGTCATGCTGCCATTCATTCTGACAATAATTGTGGAAAGTAAGAAGATTTTTTTGAAACCACCAATTAATTCTTGTTAGAAGCAAAACAGAAAAAGCATTAGCGGTTGGCTCCATGGAAGGCTAAGTCAATGTACAATGGTATTGAACACATTGATGTTTAACATGTGCTCTGAATACTTGACAGATTGGTGTATGATTTTCAGTTGGCTTTCCCTCAATTTGCTGCATGTGGATGGTTTTGGCTCCACTGGCGGTCTCAAACTTGTCACCAACCTTCTTTTAGGCTTTCCCTATCAACTGTTGCTGCCATAGTTTAAAGTTTATTTATTAGTGTCATAAGTAGACTTACATTAAAACTGCAATGAAGTTACTATGAAAATCCCCCAGTCACCACACTCCGGCACTTTTTCGGGTACACAGAGGGAAAATTTAGCATGGCCAATGCACGTAACCAGCACATCTTTCGGACTGTGGGAGGAAATGAGAGCAGCCGGAGGAAACCCACGCAGACACAGGGAGAACATGCAAACTCCACACAGACAGTGACCCAAGCCGGGAATCGAACCCGGGTCCCTGGTGCTGTGACACAGGAGTGCTAACCACTGTGTCATATCTGTCTGTGGAGATTTTCTAAGTTTAAAAAGGACCACACTCAAGGGGCATGGATAGTTGGAACAGAATGGAGTGGAATGGAATTTATGAGGTCTTGCTAATTCCTAGAGATGGTCCAATTTAGTGGTAGCCCAAACAGGGTTATATTGGAGTTATCCATGTAAAATAACAGTGGTATATAGAGGTTACAGAGTGGCACACAGGCTGACCTCTGAAGGGAACAGCCAAGCTGGTGGTCAAAAATAAGAAAAAGAGTCAGGAAAGCAAGAAAATACTGAAATAAAGAACAACAAGAGGAGTAGGTGAGAACAAAGAGAAGAACTCTTTAAAATTACTCTAGCACAGAAGGTACTGAAAGGATTTTGACAGAGGCATCGGAAACTCACAGATAGGGAGTGAAGGAATTTAGTGGGTACTTTGATAGCTGGACTGGAACATAACTGGACTAAATGAGGAAAGTGGCACTCTTTAGATATTTTTATTGGGATTTCTGCTTTTTATTCTATAGCAAGAGATGAAAGAGTTGGGGCCCAATTTTAACATTTTGATTCTAAGTGCTGAACCTGGGTGCAATTCAGATCCGACTTGGAAAACTGTTCTCCACCCCCGTACGCACTTGGCCTGAAAATAAAATCGCAAGTTTGAATTGTTCTGTGGGCGGGACTTATTGCGCCTGAAACGCTGCTGCTCCGATCAGAGCCTTCAACTGCGCATGCACGGTGAAATATTCTTTTTGAATAAAACGCTGTCACATCGCTCCTGGGAGCAAAAAGCGGATAAAGCGGCCCGGGAGTGAAAAGCGGGAGCGATGGCCCTCACAGACATTGCCCCACCCCCACAACATAACTGTCCCCCTTATCCACCCACCCCCCTGCTATGCAGACCGATCGCGACCCCTTGCCCCACTTCACCCCCACCGATCGCCCGCAGAGTGGCAGCTGTCCCCCCTGCCCCTGCCCCCTACACCCTCCCCCCCCCCCCACCAGAGACCCATCTGGCCTACCCCCCTCCACCAGAGAATGATCGGGCCTCCCTCCTCACCCCCCCTCACCAGAGATTAATCTGGCCCTCCCCCCTTCCCCCTCCAGAGATACAGATGACCCGCCTCATCCTCCCCCCCTCAGCAGTGAATGATCTGGCCCACCTCCCTCCCCCCCACCACCGATCTGAGTCAGAAAGCCGTTGGAAGCTCTGAACTTACTTCTTCAGAAGCTGGAGCACCCGAAACAGACCCTTGCCGAGCATGTCTGTTTTGCGCCGAATCTGGACGCATGAACGTGATGGTAAAGGGAGAAATGCAGGTAAAATTGGGCAGGCAGCCCATTAATTCAATTTAAATGCATGCAAATGCATTTAAATCGCCGTTGCCCCCATTTTGGGCACAGTTTGGATCGTGGCCATTTTTGGGCCTTGGTAAAGTGGGCATCTGTGCGGACGAGGGTGCGGATCGCGCTAATCGCCTCATGCCCGACTTTACCATGTTTTCGTGCCCGAAAGCGGGCGCGACACAATGGTAAAATCGGGCCCTTGGTCTTTGTATTTATTGAGTGATAACTGATCTCATGATTTTGATGCTGCGAAGTGTGCATTGGAGAGAGAAGCAGATTATTTTTTTTCATTCCAAGAAGCTTTTTTCTTACCATTTTACATAGTTTCAGATTTTTTTCGGCTATGTATCATTTGGTGCCATTTTCAACACCTGAAGGTAATTCAGATATGTAAATTAACGGCTAACCTACCTGCTGCTACTTCTAAACATAGCGGGCATTGATCTTTAACATGGTTGCCTGTGTGTAATCCACAACTGTTTTTTTCTTAATTAATTATGGTTAAACATGACTACAAAATGCTTGTAAGCAAACTGGAGGAAATAGTTACAAGAAAAGTGTGATATGGAGTTGTGAAAGAAGTGATTGTAATTATAGAATGATACAGCACTGAAGGAAGCCATTCATCCCATCCTGCTCGTGCTGGCTCTTCTGATAGAGTTATGACTTTAGTCTGGTCCCCTTTTCTTTCCTCTTGACGCTGGAAAATTTTCCTTTCCAGGTATTTATCCAATTTCCTGTTGAAAGTTACTATTGATTTTGCTTCTACCATCCTTTCAGGCAGGGCATTGCAGATCTGATCAACTTGCTGCATAAAATAATTCTCTTCATCTTCCCCTCCGGTTCTTCTGACAATTACATTAAATCCTCTACAGAGAGTTGAGTCTTTGACTAAGTGTAGACCCATGTGGAAAGTCACTGGGACATTTTGATTGCCATTGGGAGAGAATTTCCCAAATTAAATTTTTGGTCCAGGGTTCACTCTCTGAAATGTAAAAAAAAATTAACATACCAGCCAGTGAAGCTGGAATAAAACATTGGAAAAGCTATGACATCATGTCAAGACGAGTACATGATGAAAATTAAACAATTAACGCTGATTTATTTGGCGAGTGATAGAGCACAGGATATTTCTGCATCATTCAAATTCACAGATGATGAAAGTGGAAAGTGTGACACTGATGACAAAATTTGATAGTCAATTTCATTACCAACAAAAATGTAATTTACAAAAAGATTGCATTTGTCACGGGCATATTATATTGTTCTCTTACTGTCTGTAATCAATATGTTTTGTATGGAAAGAGATGTGTCTTTGGAGTGTGTATTCCAATTAAATAATTCTGCAGCAAGCCTTCATGAGTTTAAAATAAAATAGGTTACTTATTCTCACACATTGATCTGGAATTAACATAACATCAAACTCTCTCTCTCTCACACACACACACACACACATGTGCACACACACACGTGCACACACACACAAAGATTAGCTACAGTTCTACAGATACACTCCTACAGATTACAATTAATTCAGCCTCTGATTTACGATTTCTGGTTTCCCAAGTGCCTGGCCCCTGGTTTCTTGAAAGGATTTGATGATTTAAAGTTGAAATGAGTGTCGTGTAAAGCAAAGGACACACAGCAGGTTACTTTCACAGAGAGCTGTGAAAATACCTACTCTAGACCAAGGGGCAATTCTCCCAGTCGGGAGACAGCAGTAGAGGCGGTGTAGCAGGCTCTCCACTGGGTGCCACGGCCTCCGTATGTCCCCAGCTCCAAGATTTACTACTGCTCCCCACTAACGGGGAACAGGCAGCCAACACTGCTGAAGAGAACACAGGCCATTGAGCCCCCCCCACAGGAAGTTGGGAGTAAGGGGGGTGCCCTCTGGGCAGTCAAATATCTAGGAGGTTGATTCTCACGTGAACATTGAAACTGAAATAGGTTAAGTACTTTGACTACTTGTTAACTTGCAGCTAGTTTCAGAATCTTGGGGGGAATTCTCCCGTCCCACCTGCCACAGGAATCATAGCGGGAGGGGGATGTACCATGCAACGGTCCATTGACCTATCACTCGGGCGGGATTCTCCAGTTTTGGGGCGAGCACGGCCGGAGAATCCCACATCTGGGGTTCTCAGACTGGTGATGACTGGTGATTATGGTTAGTCTTAGGTAATAAGGGTGCAGTCCCTGAAACCAGGTTTACTCACACAACCACTGGGTTAACACTTCTGAGGCCAACTCAGTCTAGTTTGGATGGGGGAAGCCATCATGTTCCAGTTGGAAGTTAATAGTGGCCATTGAATTTCAACCTTTCCTTTTGTCCAGTGTGAAAATGGAGACAGGCAGTCTGGAAACTGCATTGTTTTTAAGCATTGGCCCATCCTAAAACACTGAGACGTATGAATTCCACAGGTGGCTGTGAGGTATGCACACTTATGTTCTAAAATTCTAAGTGCCAAATTCACGTGAAAACAGGAGCAATTCCTGCCAATTTTTTTAGCTTGATTTTCAGAATGAATGTCCCATACTCTGAGCACTGCGGAAAGCCCGAGTGGGATTCACTCTGAAAATCAGTGGGCTGGGCCTATTCCTGTCCAAGAGGCCGGCAGCATAGAGCTGAGTGGGCCACTGCACATGCACTGATCTGTCAGTGCAGAGGTTGAAACATGCGCAGCAACCCCACTTTGCCGACCTCCTGATCGCTGGCCAGCTCGATCACTGGACAGCCCTGAAACCCCCTCATTGCCAGTCTTCCAAACCCCCTCACCTTCCGATAGCTTGCCTCTTGGACCTCTCCAGGCAAGCCCCGATGTCCCCAGCCCCAGCTAGCCCAATCATCCCAACCCCCCCGCCCCACCCCGGCAGTCCCGAATCTCCCCCTGCAATATTGACACACCCTGGGTGTCCTGGCCCCTCCCTGGTGGCCCCGACCCCTCCGGCACCCTTGATCCACCTGGCCCCTCCCCCACCCGAATGGCCAGCCTCAATCGCCATCCACCCTCCCTTTGCCACCAATCCCTGTGTAGAGTGGCAGCCCCACCCTAACCGATCGCATCCCAACAGGCCCCTCCCCCAATAGGCCCTGCTCCCTCTGGCTTCGCCATCTGTCACTGCTTGATGCCTGGTGGGCTATGCCAAAGTGTCTCTTGGGCATTGTCAGTTTCTCCTTGGGCTGTGCCAGGGAGCCAGACTGGCACTGCCAGGCTGATACTGCCCAGGGGGCACCCCCCCCTTAATCCTGACTTCCTGGGGGGCACCAATGGCCTTTGTGCTCTCCAGCGGGGTTGGCCGCCTGTTCCCTGTCAGTGGGGAGCAGTAATAAACCCCATTGGAAGGAACCGCTCCTGGCTTGAGGGAGAGAAACCAGAAGGCCCGGAGACTTCAGTCCCAGGCCCGCTACTAAAATGTAAATCCGCATTTAAATATTTAAATCAGATCCGCACCTATTTCCAGTGCAGAACTGATGACTCCAGAAAAGTTGGAGCTGGAGACGCGCAGAGGCCATGGCGCCCAGCGGGGTGCCCACTAAACGGCCTCCGCTGATGTCTCCCGGCTGGGAGAATTTCCCCCTTGGTCTAGAGTAGGTATTAATAGTAGAACAAATGTCAGCTCTCTGTGAAAGCAAAAACATGAAAACCAGATACAAAATGGAACTTGGGTCCCACCCACTCAGATTCAGGAAGGGACTCTGCAAAAATACAGTCCAAATTGCCTTTCAGGCTTTAGTAAACTATATTATACTCAAAAACTGCAACAACGTAATATAGAAATCCATATGATCTGAGATCCTAAAGATAGTGAGATTCTCAGCATGGTACTTTGCAAAGGAAAGGCTGAGATCCAAGGGGAACTATGTTTTTATTGTTCTTGGGTCTAAGTTATCACCCTGTTGCACTGCCTGAGGAATATAAGGTGGGGAGAACCTCAAACCCTTAACAGAGCCTGTCCAATTGTCTGCCTATTAATTTAAATGAGTAAATATCATGTTTTGTTGCCAGCATACAATCCTCTTTAAGGATTTAGAAATTGGTGTATTTTACAGTCTACTTTACCATCATGTATTGCATAGGCAAATAGATCAAGTTTAAATTTTAAGACAACGTGCATTGGGAGAGAACAATGGAACTTGTGTAATCTCATTGGGAGGTCATCATCGGATAAGGAAGTGCTCGTACTTATAAGGAAGTGCTTATGATTACCTGAAACAATCGGAAAAGCTGAACTGGTGGACAGATGGTCCCTGATCACATTAAACATCTGGTAGTGCTCGACATAGCTTATGTTCTTCTGATATGTTAAAATTGCAAGGGTAACTTGATGAAACAGCCAAGTCTTGAAGAAGATAGTATATGCAATACTTGATAAGACAGAACTAGGAAAGCAGTACCTGGACAGTTTAAATGTCATGTGATTGAAGGAGCACATGGAAACAGATGGACCAGCTTCTAGTTGCAAAGATTGAGATGCTGCACTGGAATGGGCAGCTGGACTTCACACTTTATCCGAGAGGAGGAATAGGATAATATTGCCTTTCTTTTCTAAGTTACCCCATTAGTGCATGAATATATATATAGAATCATAGAATCATAGAAACCCTACAGTGCAGAAGGAGGCCATTTGGCCCATCGAGTCTGCACCAACAACAATCCCACCTATGCCCTATCCCCGTAACCCCACATATTTACCCTACTAATCTCTCGAACCTACACATCCTGGGACACTAAAGGGCAATTTAGCATGGCCAATGGACCTAACCTGCACATCTTGGATCTTGGAACTTGTGCTTGAAACAAGAGATTGTTGTACTCAATTTGATGTCACCACAACATTAATTTCTCTCAATCTGATTTTTCTCCATGCGCTACACCCACTGATCCTTGAAATAAATGCATAAAAAAAAGGGAAACTATTCCCCTATCTATTGGCCAGAAAGAAACAGAGACACTCGGATGTTTATGCAGTTGGCAGTGTGTCAGGAAACCTACAAGTTACAAACCAAAGAACCAATGATGATGCAAGTAAAAGAGTGCAGGGAGGTGGCTGCAGAAGTCTGCAGTTGTTCCAAGGACATCCTTGCCAAGAAATAACACTGTCAGAGCTCATGATTGTATCTTCCCATTGAAATCCAATGGACTTGTGTTGAGGGGTGCGAGAGGGGGATTTTGTTGAGTTGAGGTGGCGAATGATCTTTTCTCATCTCCTCCCCTTAACCATAAACCCCAACCAGAAACTGGCTGGAACAGGACAAAAAATTCTAGCCCATTTGTCAATGTTATCTACCTTTGCAGACTATGTGGATCATTGAACCTGGAAGGCCATCAGGAATGTGCAGATTGCTGCCTGAAATGGTCAGTCAAAAAATAAAGATGCCAAAACTGGATGAAACGTGAATCCTTTACATGTAACATTTAAAAAGAAAAAAGATGAGATGACACAAGTTCCATTTGTTCTCTCCTAATGCATCTGAACCTTTGAAAGAGATTGACAGCTATCACAGCTACCCACTGTGCTGTATGCAATATCACATGAAGCTAAATTTGTCAGTTTGATGGCTTTAAGACCGGTCATTTGAATTCTTTTTGGTTCAGCTCAGTTTTGGATTGAGATTGCACCATCTCCCATCCTCCTTAAAAAGAAACAATCTCTCTCTCAATCCAAAATTTCAAGAAGGAATTGCCATGGAGTCAATCACTGCATCACCAAGGAGACACATGCCCAGAGTAGATAGAGTTCTTGATTGGTCGGCAAATGACATCCGTGAAATAAGTAATCAGTCTACCACAATGGGAATCAGATCAGCTGGATTGAACATTCAGAAACATTTTATCAATGTAATTTTCTTCCAAAGTACCCATTACTTAGCCCTTTCGAATCACCAGCCAGAAATCTGCTGAAAGATTATAGCTTGGAGACTTATGACATGATTCAAATGTGGAATTGGCAGAACAGCTGTACTATCTTACACAGCAGGTCCTTAAAGCAACATGTGTGCTTGAGTCCTAATTCTGTCAAAGGATAATTTTGCTTCTCAGCACATTCACTTTTCAAGCATATCAAGAATGCCCAGTTCCCAAGCGCACATTACCTTAAATGATCCTGTGTAGAGGAAGCCATGTCCTCTCCAATGAAAGAATTGGAGATATTCTTGGCCGAACTCTACTCCATCACCGGGTGGGAGTGATGCACTGCCATGTGTCCGTTGCAAGCACTGGCCTTGCTCTGCTCCTTTCTTTCTGAAACAGAATAAAGGAGGTGCATCCTAAACATTTAGATCTCTCCCCTATTTCCTTGACTTGTGTCATTTCAATAAAGTCAGGAAAATTGGCCATCAAGGTGATTGTAGCCCTAAAGGTTTTCACCAGCACATCCGGCTGTAACCGATGAGAAGTCGAACATCCAGTCGTTCACTTTACATTGCTGCATTTAGGAGATCACAGAGGCTTTGTACAGAGAGGATTAGGAGGAGTGGGGACTTCGCTTCTCCAGCAGAACAGGCTTTTCCATGGTGCCATCAACTGTGGACATGTGATTTTGAGGCTACCAATGGAGAGACGTACTGAAACTACAAAGACTGCCACTCACTCAGCATGCAGCTTGTGTGTAGCCATGCACCATGCTGGTAAATGGCCAATATCCTGGCAGCAGTCATAATTCAATCATCCTGTGCCACTCTGCTTTTTCAGCATTGTTTCAACTACCATGTGGCTACCACACATACAATGAGACCCATGCTGCCAGGAGGAATGACATTGCCATACCATTGGTTTCATTGCATGGAGGCTGGAGAGGAACCTTCCCTGCCTTGGGGTGTCACCTCATCAATCATACTATCCTGCCCGAGGACAGATTGCTGGACTGCTGTGAGACTCAGCAAGCCCCTTTGAACTCTATTATCTACAGCCATGATGGCTGTAGTCTGAATCTGCATGACAGCAGACTGGACTTACATGGTAACATCCTGAGATTTAATGGCCTTCATCTGAGCTTTCACTGTAGCACTCAGGGGTTGCCTGGCTTCTTCCTGTGTTGCAATGAAAGCTGAGACATTGGCCATCAGATACTGCACCACAGTTGGGTCTGCAAGTGTTCTCATGGAGTTAGTCTGCATTTCCATGCTAGAAAGAGTAGGCTATAAACTTGCACGGAAATCTATGCCATATTGGACCTGGGCTTCCCCATACTCTTTGGCATTGACAACAATGTCAAAGCAACAAGCAAATTTGCCTGCATGCCTGCCTGTCAGTCTTTTTTCTGCACACCATCCTATCAAAGTCCTCATCTGAATCTTCTGCAGCAAAACTTGTGTGCAACTTCCCCCTCAAGGGATTTGGCACACATGCTACCTTTTCCCCCTAGTCTGGCTACAGCCCACCCTGATGACAAACCACTTGCTGAACCTGCCACCATTCTATCCCCTAAAACTCACTCAGTGCCCGTGTCTGTCCTGATCGCTGATGGTGTGTCTTTCTCCTCAGTCTGCTTTCCCTCTGGGCCTTCAGCTTATCGCACCACTAGCTTGCCAGGCAGCAGTTCCTGAGTAGCTGGAAGCAGCATAAATGCATAAGGGTGAGTTTGGGGTGAGGGAGGATGAGGTGCATGGTTAATGACATGCTTAGTTTGTTATCAAAGAACCCCGGTGTTACCATCTGGGCTCACTTACCTTAACCCCCTTGCCAGTCGAGGTCCTCACCGGCGAGGATCACAGATAGTCCCCACCAGTGCGGACCAGACATGATGGCCTCGTTGGTGGGAACGGAGGCCATTGAAGCCCCCGTGTGGTTGGGGACAGGGCTGGGGCCTGATGAGGGCTGGGCCTGATGGGGCTGGGGTCTGAGCGGGGAGCTCTGTACAGGTGTGGGGAAGGGGCATAGTCGGCAATGGGAGTCGGGCGATCAGCCAGGACCTGGATCAGGTGGTGGGGGAGGGGTTGTGTGGGTGATCAGCCAGGGTGATGTACAGGCCGGCAATCATGGAGGGGGCATGATGTCCATTGGGGGGGGGGGAGGCGGTGGTGAAAGGAGGGTAACAGATCTCCCAGGATACTGTGTACACAGTGGTGCTCCTAGAGCTCAGCTGCTGGCCTCACACTGAGCTGAGACTCCAGCCCCCCTACTGACGAGATTCTCATTACAGTCTCTGTATTGCACAGAGTGCCGTAAATTGCCATTACTTTCCTCGCTGAAGAAACTGATAAGAAAATCTGCCGTTTTCTTGCTTGATTCACATTCTGCCTTGTTTATTTGCTCACTGTCACATTGCTGTTTTGAGAACATGCTGTGTGCAAATTGATGGCCATTTCATCATTGAAGTGACTCGATGCCAAAAGTGCTTCTTTGGGTGTGAAGCATTTTGCCAAATCCTGTGATCACTAATGCAAGTCTTCATTTCTTTCATTCTTCTTTAACGTTGGAAGTGGGTTCCCACTCACCTGATGAAGGAGCAGCGCTCCGAAAGCTTGTGATTTCAAATAAACCTGTTGGACTTTAACCTGGCGTAGTGTGACTTCTGGAAGCGGGTTTGTTCAGGTCTGAGATTCTTTATATTTCTATTTCCTATTAGCTCCAAAGCCACCCATTTTTAGGGGTTAGAAACTCCTCCATAATGTCAGGATCATTCACTTGACCAGAGTGAAATCTGGTTATCAGGAGTTCTGTGGCAGTTTGCATTGTCAGCTTTACGAGACAATCCCTGACATGGTGCTGGAGGAGGGTCAGAGTTGAAGTCGATTGCTCCTTGTCAAATTGTAACAAGGACAGTCTTCAGAAGTTTGATGTGAAAATAATCATAAACATCCTGAAGGTTAGGGTCAACTAGTTTCAAGGATCTGCTAAACTTTAAGTGAGTTGAGGCTATTGGCAGGGTACAGTGAGGCATTTTGTTATCTTCTATGTTCAAGATGTGTTATAAAATACAAAGAAATAGGTTGAAAGCTGAATGCTGTACATTTATACATTACAAGCAAATAGAATGATTGGCCTTATCTGACAGCAGCATTTATCAATCCACCATCTGGAACAAAAGAGAAATGGGCTGGAATTTTACCGACATGTAGACCCCAGAATCGGGACAGGCGAGGCTCACAGAATGGCATTCCCTGTTGGCCTTTGGCGGGATCTTACGAGCCTCGGGCGGGCGAGGTGGTAAATTTCAGTAGTCACTGGAGTGGTGTGTAGTACACACAAACAGGAATCTCATTACTGCGGAACTTGGAACACTATCATACAACCAGATAGTGGGCAGTATATGTAAATTCCTGTGTCTAATAATTGAAGATTACAATGTTAACTTCAAGTGGATACTGCATATTGAAAATTTATAACATCTGGAGTTGAGACACTGAATAAGCTAAAAATTGATGGAGAAGAGATATTAAAGTTAAAATGGAGTAGTCACCAGACCAGATCAAATGAATCTAAGGAAACTGAGGGAAGGAAGATTGGAAATTGCCGAGGAATTGACCATAATCTTCCGATCCTTTGTAAATACTGAGGTGCAGGACTGGAGAATTGAAAATGTTACCAGTCAGTTTCACCTCGGTTGTGCGAAAGTTTTGAAAAGTGATAGCCTAGGGCCGAATCAAAAGTCACTTGGATAAGTGTGGATTAACTAAGAAAAGAAGGAGCAGTTCTCCGAAAGCTTATGGTATTTGCTACCAAATAAACCTGTTGGACTTTAACCTGGTGTTGTGAGACTTCTTACTGTGTTAACTAAGAAAAACCAGCATTGATTTGTTAAAGGCAAATTAGATTTAACTAACTTGATTGAACTTTGTGCTGAGGGTATTGCTGTTGACGTGTATAGACTTCCAAAAGGTGTTTGATGAAATCTCAAACAGGCAAGGTTAAAGCCCATAGCTATAAAAGAGACAATGGTCAGAACATTGAATACAGGAGCTGGGACGTCTTGTTGAAGTTGTGCAAGATAAGGCCACACTCGGAATACTGTCTTCAGTTCTGGTCACCCTATTATAGAAAGGATATTAAACTAGAAAGAGTGCAGAAAAGATTTACTAGAATGCTACCGGGACTTGGTGGTTTGAGTTATAAGGAGAGGCTGGATAGACGGGACTTTTTTCCCTGGAGATAGGAGGCTTAGGGGTGATCTTATAGAGGTCTATACAATAATGAGGGCCATAGATAAGTTAGATAGTCAACGTATTTTCCCAAAGATAGGGGAGTCTAAAATTAGAGGGCATAGGTTTAAAGTGAGAAGGGAGAGATACAAAAGGGTCTCATAGGGGTAATTTTTTCACACAGAGGGTGGTCAGTGTCTGGAATGAGCTGCTAGAGATAGTAGTAGAGGTGGGTACAATTTTGCCTTTTAGAAAGCATTTGGACAGTTACATGGGTAAGATTGGTATAGAGCTATAGAGGGATATTGGCCAAATGCGGGCAATTGGGTCTAGCTTAGTGGTAAAACTGGGTTGCATGGACAAGTTGGGCTGAAGGGCCTGTTTCCATGCTGTAAACCTTATTGACTCTATGGCCAGAATTTTACCGGCATGCCTGCCCCGGAATCAGTGGCGGGGGGTGGGGGGGGGGAGGGGGGGGGGGGTGGTTGGTGGCGAGGCTCGCAGAACGGCATTCTCCATTGGCCTCGGGAGGGATCTTACGAACCTTGGGCAGGCATGCCAGGAAAATTCCACCCAATGACTCTATGATAACCAAGATACAATTTTGTTTGAGTGACAGGAAAGAGAGAGTACTGCTGAACTGGAGTTTATGATGACATAAAAATTGGAAGTGGAGAATTCAGAGGATTCAAGAGGACATAAACATGTTGATGGAATGGGTGGGTCTGTTGCAGATAAAATTTAATGCAAAAGATTTAATTATCATATTTTGTAATGCAGATGTGAAGCAGATGTGAATTTTATTTCCTTACAACAGTCACTTGATCCACAAACGTTCACTCCCTCCACCACCGATGCACAGTAATAGCAGTGTGTACCATTTATATGATGCACTGCAAGGTTCCTCAGATAGCACCTTCCAAACCTGCAATCACTACCATCTAGAAGGACTCACAAGATGAAGGAACAGCACTCCGAAAGTTCGTGATTCCAAATAAACCTGTTGGACCTGGTATTGTGAGACTTCTTTCTGTGCCCACCCCAGTCCAACGCTGGCATCTCCACCTCATCTAGAAGGCAAAGGGTAGCAGGTACATGGGAACATGACCACCTGGAAGCACCCCTCTAAGTCACTCAGAATTCTGACTTGGAAATATATCGCTGTTCCTTCACTGTTGCTGGGTCAAAATCCTGAAACTCCCTGCATAACAACAGGGTGTGCCTACACAATGTAGACTCCAGCAGTTCAAGATTGCTCACCACCACATCTCCAAGGGCAATAGTGTGCGTGATAAATGCTGGCCTCGCCAGTGAGGCTCAGATCCCATAAATGAATTTAAAGATATACAAATATAAATTGTTGCTGTGATACTTTCTGGCAGAAAGATCACAGGGAGACAATATAAATCTCTACAAGGAGTTTTGCGAATACTGTTGGAGAGGGCCTAAACTAGCTTGTCAGGAGAGTGTGAACCTAAGGTGTAGCCCAGAGAATATGAAGTTAATAAGCAGAGACAGAGTAAGGGAAAATGTAATGGAGTCTAAATCAGGGTCACTATGCATGTATGTGAATGCGCTGAATAGTGAATAAGATTGGGGAGTTACAGGTGCCGGTTGCCAAGTGAAATTATGATGTTGTGGCAATAACACAGAGCTGGTCTAAGGTAGAGCAGTACTGGGTGTTAAATATTCCTGGGTACAAGGTGTTCAAAAAAATAGGAAAAGAAGGAACAGAGGAAAGATCGGTATTGGTTAAAGAGGGCATTACAGTGCTCTACGAGATTCCAATGAGATTCATCTCCAAACTTTGTGGCCTGGGCTCAGCTCCTCCCTCTGCGACTGGATCCTGAACTTCCTAACACACAGACTGCACGCATACAGCAAGGATAAGCAACAACACTTCCTCCACGGTCATCCTCAACACCGGTGCCCAACAAGGCTGTGTCCTCAGCCCCCTACTCTACTCCTTATACACTTATGACTGTATGGCAAAATTCCCCTCCAACTCGATTTTCAGGTTTGCTGATGACACCACCATTGTGGCTGGGATCTCAAACAATGACGAGACACAGTACAGGAAAGAGATAGAGAATCTGATGAACTGGTACAACGACAATAATCTCTCCCTCAATTTCAACAAAATGAAAGAGATAGTCATCGGCTTCAGGAAGCACAGTAGAGGACATGCCCCTGTCTATATCAATGGGGACAAAGTAGAAATGGTCGAGAGCTTCAAATGTTTAGGTGTCCAGATCACCAACAACCTGTCTTGGTCCCTCCATGTGCTTGCTATAGTTAAGAAAGCCCACTAACGCCTCTACTTTCTCAAGAGACGAAGGAAATTTGGCATGTCCACTACAACTCTTACCAACATCCACAGATGCACCATAGAAAGCATTATTTCTGGTTGTATCACAGCTTGGTATGGCTCCTGCTCTGCCCAAGACCGCAAGGATCGTGAATGAAGCACAGTCCATCACTCAAACCAGCCTCCCATCTATTCACATTGTCTACACTTCCTGCTGCCTTGGAAAAACAGCCAGCATAATCAAGGACCCCACGCACCCCGGACATTCTCTCTTCCATCTTCTTCCATTGGGAAAAAGATACAAAAGTCTGAGATCATGTACCAACTGACTCAAGAACAGCTTCTTTCCTGCGGCCATCAGACTTTTGAATGGACCTACCTCGCATTAAGTCGATCTTTCTCTACACCCTAGCTATGACTGTAACACCGCATTCTGCACTCTCTTCTTTCCTTCTCTGTGTGCGGTATGCTTTGACTGTATAAGAAACAATACCTTTCATTGTATACTAATATATATGACAATAATAAATCAAATCAAGTCAAATCAAAGTGAAGGAGAAAGATGTCTTTCCATTCAGAATTTTGATCCTTGTTCTTGCTAAATTGCTGAGCTACAGATAACTCTTCATTAGTAGTCTCAACAGTAGTCTCTGAAGAAGTTCTATGGCTCAGGGCATAGTTTAAAATTGTATCTCATGACAAGCAAAAAACCCATAAAGTGATGGGCAATACCATTATAATCTGTCATAAAATTACAACGTTGGTTGTTAAACTGAACTTGCACAAGATCACTCTAATCATACTTTATATTAAGGTTTGCAAAGCCTAGTGTAAGAAACACATGATCTAAGTCTCGAAGGCAGTCTTAATCTGGACAGTGACATGTGGAGAGGCAAGTATGCCTCGCCTAGACCTTATCCAGTATATATGTTTTGGTTCCAAATAGTAAATAAATACTTACTGTTAAACTGTACAAGACTCAGAATCTCTTTGTGAGACTACACACATCTTACAACAGAGAGTACTTATTTCCATTGTAGCCAAACCTTGCAGTCTATTTACTGCTAGATTATTATTGGCAACCCATGAACAACATTTGTCATCTGTGATTTACATTTCTGTTTTATTGATGAAAGTTGCTAAAGTATTACAGTAAATATAATGAACATCTTCAGGTTTTGACCACACTAGTTCTTGTTTGGAGATAGAGCATTTTGCTTTTCAAGATTTTAAACAAAACTATTGTCTCAGAACTAATACTGGCATTATACATACAGATCATGAATGATTCAATCACGGTACTTTTGTTCCATATTATCAGATTTGAATGCTCTAACTGATCCAAAACTTGCACCATAACCTTAATTTAATTAATAATTGAAATTATAAATTCCTTCATTAGATTTCAAGGAAATACCACAACTGACATCAGCGTTCCTTCCTATACTGTGTTATTAAAAACAAGATCTTCCTAAAATAATTCATAATAAAGAAAATAGTGTCTGTGTTTGTCCTCCAATCTTGCTTTTGGTGTATATAACTTATTTGATAATAATACACATTTTTTGAATATCGGCTTTTTCTGTCTTTTTTCCTGAGCAGCATTCATAAATCAGAGCTGTAACAGGCATTGTTCCATACCAAGGCTCACTACATCCATTTGTCTGTTGCACTTTCATCTCAACAATACTTTTCTTCAGAGTTGGCTGATCTTTGGCTCTGCAATTTTGTTGAAGTTTGCAGCCAACTCAGCATTTTCTGTGAAGCAATTTTAATGCATGATAAATCTTTAGTCCTGGTGATGCTGAATTCCCAATAAGCATTCCCAATACATGAAACACTGCATCAGGGTGTCTACTATCCTCATATCTGGAAACACTTTCTCTTATCTTTCCACTTTCTATACATTTCTCTCTTTAATCTTCCAGGTTCTGTTTCTACTCTGAGCTATCTTATATGTCCCACCTTCAATCATCTTCTTTTAAATGACACTGAGCAATCTTTAACTTTGCATTTATAAAATAGGAGCAGGAGAAGGCCATTACATCCCTCGAGCCTGAAACTGCCAAGCATTTGATTCTTTTGCTTAATTCAAATCCCAGTAATCCAAACCGTTTGATCTAGCAAGTGAATGGCATGGTGGCTGCTCTTGACTTAACCTAGACAATTTGTTAGAAGCTGTCATTGTACAGCAATCTGCAGTGTAAAAATAACCAGGCTTGATCTGATAATCTACTCCATATATCAATATCTGATGGCCAAGGTCCATAGTCACCGATTCCTAAACACGGGTAAATCTATTATTTCTAATATCCTTTCTTTCTAAGATCAATATCTGTCAGCCTTTATCTTACCTTTTTTTCCTCCTTTTTGCTCCCTTCACCACCTCTTCTTCCGATATTGTTGAATGTCTCATTTTACCTTTCCAAATGTGGCTCCCTAGTATTTTTCTTAACTGTTCATGTTCTTCATGTTTCTGGTCATTATCACGTTGCCATTTGTGCGAGGTAGCTGTGTGCAAATAAACTGGCATCTTTCCTACATTGCAACAGTGACTATACTTCAAAATATCCTAATTGTCTACAAAGCAATGTGGGATGTCTGGAGGTTATAAAAGACAGAGTCGGGATTTTCTGGTCGCGCTCGCCCCAAAACTGGAAAATTCCACCTGAGGTCAATGGACCTTACCATAGTCTGCTCCCACCTGATACGATTCCCGTGGTGAGCGGAACGGGAAAATTCACCCCATGATACAAATGCAAGATTTCCTATACATGAGCGTATAAACAGAGGCTAGAGTATTTCCACTCTAGTGGAATCCCATCACAGAGCAGATTTGCCCAATGTCTCCACTCAAGAGCATGATCAAGCTTATGGACCCAGGCTACTGAATCAATGGTTAGTGGACATTCAGCAGGGTTCCTTTGTCCGTTGTGAAGCTAGTTGCCTGGTGAGTTAGGAAGTGACTGTGGGAAGCCATTTGGACACTGTTGCAGCACAACACAGTCTGGGACTTGTCTCCAGAGCTGAATGTTTAGTTATTTAAATTCTGTTAGAAGTATTGCCTAGATCCATACAATTAACTACCGTAGATCGTGATATCTAAGCCAACTTGGCATATAAGACGACCCCATTTTGTTGGTCCCAAATATCATGATTTTGCATATACTCAACTTAGATGTCGACCTCCACCCACAGCCCCACACCCCCCACCCCCACCCACTCACTCATTTCAGCCATTACATGCTATACTGGCACTAGACGTCAGCCTCAATTTTGCACCACACAAAAAGCTGTTTTAGTTACTGGTACCTTATAACTTGGTGCAAGGGATCTAGCAGGCAATACGGCATGTGTTGTGAAGATGAGTGGGTATTTTAACTCATGCCCACAGTGTGTAGACCCTGTGTAGTGAATAACAAAGATGGCGTCCACCTCCATCTAAGCCAGCAGTTCATTTTTATGCATAGTGTATAAGTTGGTGTCCATCTTTGTTGGGAATTTTTGAGGCTTCAAAGTTCAACTTATAAAGAAGCTATCCAGCTATATAGTTCTGGATAACAAGAACGCACAAATAGTTCAACAATTCAGTGTTGCTCGAATATAACTGACTGGAAATATATCACATGGTGCCTTAATCTGAATGCACCTGTTCATAGAATACATCTGCCTTTGTGTTTGGCTTTTTATTTTTAACAGGAAGTGGAATGTTAGAACCAATTTTGTCCTTCTCATCAATCTGTACATAAACATTACCCATTGTTAGCTCGGGTGTGAGTCCCAGTGCAATTTTCCTCTTCCTAGCTTACTGAGACCAGTTATACCATTGTTCTGATTGAGATTGGCACTCAGAATAAGCCGAGTAATTGCTTTCTGAAGAGTTACTTGGTGCTATAGCCAATTGAGCTACCTCAACAACCCCAGTTTTTCTTTCAACACTATTTTTCTTTCATTTGATAAAATACGCATTTCTCAATACAAGTTAGATATATTGGGGGCAATTCTCCCAGGCCGCTGCGCTGCTCGAGTAGTACAGCGGGCCGGGAGACATTAGCGGGGGGCCTGTAGTGGGACTTACGACCGGCATCCAGCCGATCGTGAGTCTTCCAAGCCCTTTATTTTGATGTAATCAGCCTTGCACCGAAAATCAGCGCAAGGCTGATTGCCATATGGAAATTCACAGTTCCATATGATTGGCAAGCCTGGGCCGGTTTTCTGCAGGCTTACTAATGTCTCCCCTCCCCGCCTCTCTCTGCCTCTGTGCTGGCAGAGGTTTCCATCAATGGGGATTCAAACTGGTCCCCCTCAAAGGGGCTGATGGGTCAGGGGGGGCGGTGGGGGGGTTGGTGGTGGTGGGATGGGAGGGGGTGTGACGTATCATCCTCTGGCCGGGGGGGGGGTTCCACTGCCAGTCTGCGGCCAATCCCTCCTCCCGGAGTGGACGTGCGGCCATGCCATCCCACAAAACCTTCAGGATGAAGCGATTCCTCGCTCAGAAGATGAAGCAGAACCGGTCGATTCCACAGTGGGTCTGCATGAAAACCGGCTACAAGATCAGTACAAGTCCAAGAGGAGACACTGGAGAAGGACCAAGCTGGGCCTGTAAAGGGGTACTCCATCACTGGTACACTACCAGCCACAGCCATCTCTCTCGCTCTCTTGCCCCTGCAGGGAAGAGTAATCTGTGGCTGGTAGTGTATCAGTGATGGTGTATCCCACGATTTCCCGTCCGAAAACGGGCGCGAAGTTTTGGTAAAATCAGGTCCCAAACTGTCATCATTCACCTCAGCGTTCCGCTGGTCAACTGAGTGAACTTGAACAAGCAGTGGGAATTATCAATGTAAAGCTGCTTCAGCAGTGCAAAAAAACACACCATCCTCGCCGGGGTACCAAGAGACAACTCAGATCCAAATGAAGAACTCAAGATTATTTATCCTTCTATTTACTCCTTCGGGACGAACATGGCTCATACCACAGATCTACTTAGTCTTTGGCATTTACCCTGGTCGTTTCATTCTGCATCAGTGCCCTGGACAGATGGTGCAAAGAAAGTGTGGCACTGTTGCGTTCCGCTGAGGTGAATGATGACAGTCTTGGTGTTTGAAGTATGCGGCCACTCCGGCGAAGGGAAGCGTTCCTCCAGTGGAGAGGAGGGATCGATCGCAGACTGGCAGACGCCCCCCAGAGGATGATACATCACACCCTCCCTTCTCCCACCCCCCCAGAGGATGAAACGAGACATCCCCCCCTCTCCCCCCCCCCCCCCAAGGATGAAATGTCACACCCCCCCCTTCTCCCAACCCCCCCAGAGGATGAAACGTCACACCACCCCCCTCCTCCTCCCCCCCCCCCCCCGCCCTGCACCCCCCCCTCCCAAACCAGAGGATGACCTGGGTCAGAGAGTCGTTGCAGGCTCTGAGCCCGCTCTTTGGAAGCTGCACTGACGACTTCAGACTTTTATTTACCAGGTCGTTAAAAGCGCCGATCCGGATTGGGCCAGAAGACAGTAAAGTGGGATTTGGCGGTAGAGTTGGGCGCGCGGTTCATTAAGTTGATTTAAATGCATGCAAATGCATTTAAATCGTCGGGCCGGATCCGTGCCCGAATCGGGTGTCGGTAAAGCCGCGATCTGCTCGGAATCGGGTGCAGATCGCGGTATAAGCCCGATGCCCAACTTTACTGCGATTTCGCTCCCGTTAGTTTTGGTAAAATCGGGCCCAAAGCCACTGAACAAGTAACCCAGAGACCCATGTTAACGCCCTGGGGACATGGGTTCAAATCCCACCACAGCAGCTGGTGAGAATTTAAATTCAATGAATAAATCTGGAATATAAAGTTTAGGTCAGGATTTTCCAGTCCTGCCCACCACTGGGTTCGTCCAGTCCCATCGAAAGTCAATGGACTTTTGGCTGAGCCATTGCATCCCCCACAGCATCATGGCGGGAGAATCTCACACTTACGTCAGAATTCTACCGCCCTGCCGGCCACGGAATCGGAGCAGGCAAGGGGTGGACAATGGAAATGTCCGTTGACTCGAGCGAGGCTGTAAAAATCCTGTCCTATGTCTCAGTAATGGTGACCATCAACTATCATTGATTGTTGTAAAAATAAATCTAGTTCATTAATGTCCTCTAGGAAAGGAAATCAGCCATTGTTAACCAGTCTGACCTACATGGGGCTCCAGACAGAAAGCAATGTGGCTGACTCTTAAATTCCCTCTGAAATGGTCTTGCAAGTCACTCAGTTTAAGGGTAATTAGGGATGGGCAACAAATGCTGGCCTTGCTAGCGACAGCCACGTCCCATGAAAGAAAAAAACAATTAGACTGGTTGGGCCAAATACATATGGGGTGGGACTTTCCAGCCTCGCTTCCCCCAAAACTGGAAAATTCCGCCCAAAGTCAACAGACTTTTCAATGGTCCGCCCTTCACCCACTCCAATTCCTGTGGCAGGACAGTAAAATTTGCAACATAGGCTGGAATTCTCTGTCCATTCAGGCTGGCGGGGTTCTCCAGTCCCGCCGGCAGCACACTCACGCCTGGGAGTTTCCCGTCAGCATGGGGTGACATAAATGGGAATTTCCATTGACAGCGGCGGGACCAGAGAATCCCACTGCTAGCAAACAACACGCCACCTCCCACCAGCGGAAAACACGTAGCTGGGAGGTCAGAGAATTCCGGCCATAGCTTTTGCATATAGGCTGTTTAATTCCATCCAATTTGGGGCAGCAAAGCAATTGCCACAGAAGGCTCTGGAGGCCAGGTCATTGAGTATCTTTAAGACAGAGATAGATAGGTTCTTGATTGATAAGGGAATCAGGGGTTCTAGGGAAAAGGCAGGAGAATGGAGATGAGAAAAAAAATCAGCCATGATTGAATGGCGGAGCAGACTCGACGGGCCGAGTGGCCTAATTCTGCTCCTATGTCTTATGGTCTTATGCTACTGACTTAGAAATAATAAATATTTATTGTTTCAAAAAGCCCCCTTCATTTGCATTATAGATTAAAGAACTATTTATTTGTGAAAAATAATTAATTAAAAACCTAAATTTAGCTCTGTTTTTCATTAGGTGTGCCTTTGACTGGGATTTTTTTTCAAATGTAAAAATATTCAGAAGCTGGTGTGAAAAATATTGACGCACGATGTGTGTTTATGTGTTATTTTGGGCTGAAAATATTTCAAGGTATTTTCTAACAATTGGACAACCTTTAACATTTTATGAAACAATTGATAAATATGCAATTAGTGTGAAACAGCAAAAGAAGTTGCAGAACTTGTCAAACTAAAAATCAAGGACTGCATGCCCACTGAAAAACATTTAATTTGTCTGCATTGAACTCAATGGGTGTCCTTGATAAATCATTGCCCTCCCACACAAAATCTAAAATGGACTGAGGTAACTAATGTCTTTGTTAAGCACCTATATGAAACACTGCAATGCATGAATATTTGATGGAGTTGTCTTGTCAGTCTTTTACAGAGCTATGGACTGTAATTTGGAGATTACAATTTCCCAAGATTTGTTTTTAATTCTCTGCAAAGTGCGACCCTAAGGTGCAGGTACTCTGAAATTGGAAAGCCTTCACATCAGAGAACATAGCGTCTTCCTGATGCATTTTTAGTAATGTATAATTTAGAATAATCTCTCAAAATATGCTTGAATGATCACAATATAATTATTTTCAGCTTCTAACTTAATCTTTCATGTTTTTTTCTCTCTCGACTGATGCTGTGCTTTTCAGATAAAAACAAGAATATTTTTGATTATATATGATTATAACAATTCCCAAAGACTGCGTTAACCTCACAATCAGATAGAAAGAAAACTGCCAAATTTTAATTATTTATGATGAAAGTATATTTTGCAGATTGTTTATTAGTTGTTAGATTTTTGACAATGTCGTAACCCTCAAGAACAGGTGGTTTGGAGGCGGGTGGATAGTTGATATAACTGATTTTTGGACTGCGACTGAAATCTGACTCCAACACACCCTTTTCCTGGTTAAATGGAGGCGTATTTGGATGTGTGCATCTAAACGACTCACCAAAATTGGAAGATGAATTAGTGCAGGCTGGTGGGTACTTATCACAGCAATCAGCATCCTTATCAAACATTAATGAGATCTTTTTAAAATTATAATTCACTGACCTTCAAATTTAACAGGAGAGAAATGGGTTAAGGCCTGTCAATAGGTGTGGGGTTTGCAATACGTGATTAACCTGCTCCCATCCATTGAGATGCTGGCAACACACGCACACTTCATGCTGCCTGCTTATTTAAATGATGTGGAGATGCCGGCATTGGACTGGGGTAAACACAGTGTGCTTATTGAAATGACAGCAGTACTGCAGGGTGGCTGCATGCCTCACCAGGGAGCCCATATTTCGATGTGGCTAACACCACTTACAACTAGCCTGCACTTCTTAAATGGGAGGTGTGTTCTGGCTGCAGCAGCTGATGCAAGAATCTGAGGAAGAGAATCTGACCTGCAAGAAGAGTGAATATATGCAATACATATTGGTACAGGAGGTAGACTGGCGGAGAAAGGTGCTGTATCCACAGGGTGTCAGCTGGTCCTCTAGACTGTGAAGCTATGGGGCAACACACAGCCATTACTGTCAATTCTATTTGTCATAGGGTGTAGTCCTGAGGACATAATGCAATGCTGCAAGATGTTCAATGATCTCACAGAGATGGTCAAGTCAGTGAAGGCATCTTCAAATGCCATGTCCTTACAAATGAACGGCTATCCTCATCCTCATACACTATTCAAATCTTCACCCTCCCTCACTCCCTACCAACAATCTCTATCAGCCATAACGCATAACAAACAATAAAACCTCAACTCACCCTCATGAACTTACCACGGCTGCAAGCCGCATCTCAGAGCTTGCACACATTGTCAGCCATTCAACTATGGTAGCCATATCATCCAGCCACATTGCACCGCATTCATTTTCACCCTCCTGCAGGACAATCACAGGTCGCAACACATAACCAGCAGGTACGGGCATGCTACACTCCATGGAGGCGATGGTGCTTTGACTCCGGTTATTGGAGATGATGGTGTGTTTCTACCTAATCCACCTTCTCACAGCCCATTCCACCTCACCCTACACTCCCTTCTGACTTACAAGCTGAAGGTGGTGTCAGCGTTCACCTCTTGCTTTTCCCCACTGCTCATCACAACCCTACTCTTGTGTCTTTCTCCTTTCAGGTACCCAAGAATTCTCTTGACTGGGAGCACAAAATCCAAGGAGAATAAGTTACTGATGGAAATGAAACACCATTGCTTGATCTCACACTCACACCCTGCAGCTCAGACACTGTCAGTGTGTGAACTTTCGAGGGTAAATTAGAGGTAGGATCTGCAGGTGGTGAGATATGTGGCAGCACCCCCAGGAGGCAATGCTGCTCACAAGCTTATAAAGCAAACCACATTAACTCCTGATCTTAACTGAAACATAACCCTTGCTTACCCAGGATTGCTGACACAGGCAAACGGCTTAAATGAATCAAGGCAACAAATAAGAAAGTATATGTGGTTATAAACTAACAATATGTGCGTGTCCATCACATGGATGAAATTAAGCTAACTTGGACCTATCATGGACCTATTATGCACCTTCAGGGAATCCAGACATCCAGTACAGGATAAAAGAGCATAGCCAAAGCCAGTCTTTATGACAGAGAAGAGGAACACCATTGTGGACAGTTTTACGACCATGTAAAGACGTCACCGCAATACAAAGAGAAGAAGCAATGGGGTCCAAGCTGATTAGTGTGCTCTGCATCCAAGGTTAACACAGGAAGTAAAGCCTGTAGTAAATTATCGCCTGGGTTTGTTAAGTTACCTTTTTATACTTAATAAATTCTCCCAAGTTGCCGAGAATCTATCTGTCCCTCTGTCAGCTTTCTTTGTCAAATTCAAAAATCCTTATAGGCCCAACCACAATGCAGCATCTATTACCCAATGTCTCAGCTCCCATTGCACGCAAACAGATGCCCCGACTATCTGCATGTTGCAGTAGACTAAAGTCCTGCCATCTCAACTTGTTGCCATGTTGTCATCATGGCTGCAAGTGTCAGTGCTCAAAGGGGCATGCAGATTCCCACAGCAATCCAAGAATCCAGATTACTAGAATTGGTCAGGCACTACCCTGGAGAGCTGACGCTGGCACGGTCAAGCATGAACCTAGTGTCCTCTCAGGATGACAGTATACATCCTCCCACAGCTACCACTTCGCCTGTGTTCTTGCTGTTGCTTCTCAGCCAGCCCCAAAGACTGCTGCTGCCCATGTTGAGATTGTGCAGCCTGAAGCCAGATCTTCCAGCCACAGATTTTTGGTTGTCCTGCAATGTCATCTGTAGTCTCCCCAATGAAAGCCAGCAAATTTCCACGAGCAATGCTCCAGCTGGGATAACACTGTGTAGGAGCACTAGACCAAGTAGAGTCACACGCAAGACAGACACAATAAACAAAGCATAAGAAATTGAGGCAAGGCCAATTTTGATGGTATCAGGCAGGAACTTTCAAAAGTTAATTGGGGGAGTCTGTGGGAAGGCAAAGGTTTGTCTGGTAAATGGGATGCTTTCAAAAGTGTGTTAACCAGGGTTCAGGGTAAAACATTCCTCTGAGAGTGAAGGGCAAAGCTGGTAGAAGTAGGGAACCCTGGATGACTTGGGATGTTGAAGCCCTGGTCAAGAAGAAGAAGGATGCACATGACATGCACAGGCAGCTGGGATCAAGTGAATCCCTTGAAAAGTATAGGGAGTGTAGGAGTAGAGGTAAGAGAGAAATCAGGAGGGCAAAAAGGGGACATGAGATTGTTCTGGCAAATAAGGCAAAGGAGAATCCAAAGAGCTTCTACAAATACATAAAGACCAAAAGAGTAACTTGGGAGAGAGTAGGACCTCTTAAGGATCAACAAGGTCATCTATGTGTGGATCCACAAGGGATGGGTGAGATCCTAAATGAATATTTCTCATCAGTATTTACTGTTGAGAAAAGCATGGATGTTAGGGAACTTGGGGAAATAAATAGTGATGTCTTGAGGAGTGTACATATTACAGAGAAGGAGGTGCTGGAAGTCTTAAAGCATATCAAGGTAGATAAATCCCCGGGACCTGATGAAGTGTATCCCAGGACATTGTGGGAGGCTAGGGAGGAAATTGCGGATCCCCTAGCAGAGATATTTGAATCATCGATAGTCACAGGTGAGGTGCCTGAAGATTGGAGGGTGGCGAATGCTATGCCTTTGTTTAAAAAGGGCTGCAGGGAAAAGCCTGGGAACTACAAGCCGGTGAGTGTCACATCTGTGGTGGGTAAGTTGTTGGAAAGTATTTTGAGAGACAGGATCTACAGGCATTTAGAGACACAAGGACTGATTAGGGACAGTCAGCATGGCTTTGTGAGTGGAAAATCATGTTTCACAAGTCTGATTGAGTTTTTTGAAAGGGTAACCATGAAGGTAGATGAGGGCAGTGCAGTTGATGTTGTCTACATGGATTTTAGCAAGTCCTTTGACAAGGTACCGCATGATAGGTTGTTGCATAAAGTTAAATCTCACGGGATCCAGGGTGAGGTAGCTAAATGGATACAAAATTGGCTTGATGACAGAAGACAGAGGGTGGTTGTAGAGGGTCATTTTTCAAACTGGAGGCCTGTGACCAGCGGTGTGCCTCAGGGATCAGTGCTGGGCCCACTGTTATTGGTCATTTATATTAATGATTTGGATGAGAATATAGGAGGCATGGTTAGTAAGTTTGCAGACGACACCAAGATTGGTGGCATAGTGGACAATGAAGAAGGTTATCTTGGATTACAACAAGGTCTTCATCAATTGGGCCAGTGAGCTGACAAATGGCAGATGGAGTTTAATTTAGATAAATGCGAGTTGATTCATTTTGGCAGATTGAACCAGGGCAGGACTTACTCAGTTAATGGTAGGGCTTTGGGGAGAGTTACAGAACAAAGAGATCTAGGGGTACAGGTTCATAGCTCCTTGAAAGTGGAGTCACAGGTGGACAGAGTGGTGAAGAAGGCATTCAGCATGCTTGGTTTCATTGGTCAGAACATTGAATACAGAGGTTAGGACATGTTTTGAAGTTGTACAAGACATTGGTAAGGCCACACTGGAGTACTGTGTACGGTTCTGGTCACCCTATTATAGAAAGGATATTATTAAACTAGAAAGAGTGCAGAAGAGATTTACTAGGATGCTACCGGGACTTGATGGTTTGAGTTATAAAGAGAGGCTGGATAGACTGGAACTTTTTTCTCTGGAGCGTAGAAGACTGAGGGGTGATCTTACAGAGGTCTGTAAAACAATGAGGGGCATAGATCAGCTAGATAGTCAATATCTTTTCCCAAAGATAGAGGAGGCTAAAACTAAAGGGCATAGGTTTAAGGTGAGAGGGGAGAGATACAAAAGGGTCCAGAGGGCCAGTTTTTTCATACAGAGGGTGGTGAGTGTCTGGATCAAGCTGCCAGAGGTAGTAGTGGAGGCAGGTACAATTTTGTCTTTTAAAAAGCATTGAGACAGTTACATGGGTAAGATGGTTTAAAAAAAAGGGTGGCATGGACAACTTGGGCCGAAGGGCCTGTTTCCATGCTGTAAACCTCTATAAGTCTATGGCTCTAAATGGAGCCTGCTCCACAATTCAATATGATCACGGATGATCTTGGGCTTAAATTCCACTTTCCCCCCCATCCCTACATCATAGAATCATAGAAACCCTACAGTGCAGAAGGAGGCCATTCGGCCCATCGAGTCTGCACCGACCACAATCCCACCCAGGCCCTACCCCCATATATTTACCCACTAATCCCTCTAACCTACGCATTTTAGGATTCTAAGGGGCAATTTTTAACCTGGTCAATCAACCTAACCCGCACATCTTTGGACTGTGGGAGGAAACCGGAGCACCCGGAGGAAACCAACACAGACACGAGGAGAATGTGCAAACTCGACACAGACAGTGACCCGAGTCGGGAATCGAACCTGGGACCCTGGAGCTGTGAAGCAGCAGTGCTAACCACTGCGCTACCGTGCCGCCCCCTCTCTTGATCTTGATTCTCTCTTGATTCTCTCTGATTGATCAAAAGTCAGTGCCTCTCTGTCGTAAATATATTCATGATTTGTAGATACCGGCGTTGGACTGGGATGGACACAGTAAGAAGTCTCACAACACCAGGTTAAAGTCCAATGTATTCAATGATGGTGCATCCACAATACTCTTCAGTAAAGAATTTCAAAGATTCATAATCCTTTTGAACGAAGAGATTTCTCCTCATCTCAGTCCTAAATAATCAGCCACTTATCCTGAAATTGTGCCCCCTTTTTCTAGATTCCCCAGCCATGGGAAACAACATCCCACTACCACATTAAACCACTTCATAATCTTGAATGTTTCAATAAGATCTCCTCTCATTCTTCTAAACTCTAGAGAATATAGACCCAATTTACTCACATCATAAGACAGCGCTTTCAACCCCGGAATCAATCTAGTGAATCTTTACTATACTTACTCCATTGCAAGTGCATCCTTCCTTAACTATGTAGACTAAAACTGCAGTCAGTATTCCAGATGTGGTCTCACTAAAGCCCTGTATAATTGTAGCAAGATTTTTTTATTCTTGTATTCTAACAGATAGAATCCCTACTGTGCAGAAAGAGGCCATTCGGCCTATCAAGTTTGCACCGACTCTCCAATAGATCATTACACCCAGGCCCTCCCCTATCCCCATAACCCTGCACATTTACAATGGCTAATCCACCTAACCTACATATCTTTGGGCACTAAGGGTCAATTTCGCATGGCCAATCCACCTAATCTGCACATCTTTGGGCAGTGTGAGGAAACCGGAGCACTCGGAGGAAATCCACGCAGACACTGGGAGAAAGTGCAAAGTCCACACAGACACCCAAGGCTGGAATTGAACCAGGTCCTTGGTGCTGTGAGACAGCAGTGCTAACCACTACACCACAATGCCTTTGCAATAAAGGCCAACATGCCATTTGTTTTCTTAATTGCTTGCTCTGTCCGTATGCTATTTTCTTTGCATTCCTAGTACACATTCATCCAAGTCATTCTGAACATCAACATTTACAAGTTGCATACTTTAAAAAAAAATTTTTTTAAATTCTTATGACCAAAGTGATCACGCTTCCCCACATTATACTCTATCTGCTATCTTGTTGCCCACTCACTTATCCTGCCTACATCTCATTGCAGCTTCTTTGTGTCCTCCTCATAGCTTGTATTCCCACCTAGCTTTGTGACATTGACAAACATACATACTCGACTCTTTGTCTTTCCTCCAATAAAGATTGATAAAGCTAAGGCCTCAGCATTGATTCTTGCAGCACTCTACTAGTCACAGCCTGCCAACTTAAAAATGCTTACTCTCTTCTTCCAGTCCATTAACCAATCCTTTATCTATGCTAATATGTTATTCTCAGCTCTGTGGGCCATTAACCTGTGTATTAACTTTTTTTGAGTGGTGCCATATCTAATGTATTTTGGAAATCTAGGTAACATTCCTCTTTATCTACTCTTCAAAAAACGCTAATAAATTTATCAACTGGATTTCCCTTTTGAAACATCATGCTGACTTGTTCTAATCATATAATGCATAGCTAAGTGTATTGTTAAGCCTTCTTTAATAATAGATTCCAGTACTTTCCCAATGACTGATGTGAGGCTAACTGGCCTGTAGTTCCTTGTTTTTTCTCTTCCCTCATTCTTGAATAGCCATTATGTTTGCTGACTTCCAATTTGTAGGGAATGTTCCAGAATTCTAGGGACTTTGGGAAAATCACAGCCAGTGCATTTATTGTCTCTAAGGGCCCGATTTTACCATTTTCATTCTAAGTGCTGAATCTGGGCGTAGTACAGATCCGACTTAGAAATTTGCTTTCAGGCGCCCCCATACGCTCTCAGCCATCTCCAGTCCAATTTGTGCTGTGGGCGGGGCTTAGCGCTGCCGGAACAATCGGAGCTCTGAACTGCGCATGCGCAGTTAGAAAAAAAATTGAAAAAGTGCGTCTGTGTCGGATCGCTCCCAGGCTGCAGAAAGCAGATAAAGCGGCCCGGGAGTGAAAAGCAGGAGCGAGGGTGTATCTTGGGGTGGGGGGTGGGCAGATGGATCTCTGGTGGAGGGGGGTCCGCTGCCATTCTGTGGGCGATCAGTGGGGGGGGGGGGGAGGGTGGCAGGGGTAGCGATCGGTCTGGGTAGTGGGGATTAACCCCCCCACTACCTAGACCGATCGCCACCCCTGCCACCCCCTCCCCCACCGATCACCCGCAGAGTGGCAGTGGACCTCCCTACCCCTCCACCAGAGATCCATCTGCCCCCCACCAGAGATCCATCTGCCCCTACCAGAGATCCATCTGCCCCCCCACCAGAGATCCATCTGCCCCTCCACTAGAGATCCATCTGTCCCCTCCACCAGAAATCCATCTGCCCCCCACCAGAAATCCATCTGCCCCCTCCACCAGAGATCCATCTGCCCCCCCACCAGAGATCCATCTGCCCCCCACCAGAGATCCATCTGCCCCCACCAGAGTTCCATCTGCCCCCCCCACCACAGATCCATCTGCCCCCCCCCACCAGAGATCCATCTGCCCCCCCCCCCACCAGAGATCCATCTCCTCCCCCACAGAGAATGGTCTGGCCTCACTCCCCCCCCCTCCCAGATGATGATCTGGCCTCACTCTCCCCTCCCCTGACAACAAACTTGCCACACTCGCCCCCCCCCACCCCCCCGCAGAGAATGGTCTGGCCTCACTCCCCCTCCCCTCCAGAGGAACATCTGACCCGCCTCCTCCCCCCCCACCACCAGACAACGATCAGCCCCCCCCCCCCACCCCGCCAGAGATACATCTGACCTGCCTCCTCCTCCTCCCCCCCCAACGAGACAACGATCTGACCTCGCTCCCCTCCTCCCCCCTCCAACCAGAGAATGATCTGACCCGCCTCCCTCCTCCCCCCCACCACTGGTCTGAGTCAGAGAGCCGTTGGAAGCACTGAACGCACTCTTCAGAGGCTGGAGCGCCCGACTCAGACTTTTATTTAGCAGGTCCCTAAAAGCGCGGTTCCGGATCGGTAAACGCGGTGGTAAAGGGGTAAATGCTGATAGAGTTGGGCGGGCAGTTCATTAATTCAATTTAAATGCATGCAAATGCATTTAAATCGTCGTTGCGCCCGATTTGGGCGCGGAATGGATCCCCGCCATTCGCGGGTCTCAGTAAAGTGGTGATCTGCACGGACGCGGGTGCAGATCGCGATAAAGGCCTCACACCCGACTTTACCGCGATTTCGCACCTGTAAACGGGCGCAAATTGTTGGTAAAACTGTGCCCTATATCTTCTGTTGCATTTTAGTCCCTTATGTTTCCCAAATATTTCTTCTCTGCTGATATTAATTCCCCCTAGAATTCCCTTTACATCTAGTATGTAAATTGTGTCTTTTACTATGAAGAAAATAACAAAATATTTGTCCAATGTCTCAGTAATTTCTTCTTTCCACATAATATTTTCTCCTGTCTGTTTCTAAAGGACTAAAAGTTACTTTTCTCCTCAACATTTTTATATACTTGTAAAAGCACTTATGATCTGTTTTTATATTCCTGGCTAGTTTACTCTCATATTCTAGCTTTTTCCTTTATCAGCTCTGATTTGGCCCTTTTCTGGTTTCTAAAACACTCCCCAATCCTCAGAATTATTACTACCATCTACAACATTACAAACATTTTCTTTCAATCTAATTCCTCCCTGGTAAGACACAGGTGGCTCTTTCTCGCAAAGTTTTTTTATTTGAATGCAATATGTTCCTGCTGGACATTTTGAATTGTTTCTTTAAATGTTTCCTACTGTTTATTTACCATTATTTATCTTCTAGTCTATTTACCCAATCAAGCTTAGCCAGCTTTCCCCTCATACCTGTATAATTCGCTTTGTTTAAGTTTAAGAATCTTGTTTGTGATTGGAGTATATTGTTTTCAAACTTAATATGGAATTTAATTTTATTATGATCACTATTTACTAGTGAACCTTATACGTCTTCTTCTTCTTCGGAAGTCCCTCAAGGTCGCGATGATTTGCTGGGATTTAGTGGGATCTGCAATAGCTAAATAGTCCAATCCTGGTACCAAAGACTCTGCCACAGGTTTAGCAAGTGGTGTTTGTTGAAGTGGGTGGGATGCTTTGGATTCTGTGCTCTCTTTCTGCTGTTTTTGCTTGGCCTCCGCATGCTCCACCCGATGACGCTTGAGGTGATTGGCGACTTCACGGATGCTTCTTCTCCAGTTTATGCGTTCTAAGGCAAGCGATTCCCACGAGTCAATGGGGATGTTGTATTTATTTAGGGAGGCTCTCAGAGTATCCTTGTAGAATTTTCTCTGCCCTTCCAGTGATCACTTGCCATTGCGGAGCTCGCAGTAGAGCACTTGTTTTGGGAGTCTTGTATCGGGCATGCGGGCAATGTGGGCTGCCCATTACAGCTGGTCGAGCATGACCAATGCCTCAATGCTGGGATATTGACCTGGTAAAGGATACTCGCATTGGTACATCTATCCTGCCAGTGGATTTGCAGGATTTTGCAGAGGCAACGTTGATGATATCTCTCCAGAGATTTGAGGTGTCTGCCATACATTGTCCATGTTTCTGATACATACAGGAGGATGGGGACCATGGCTGCTCTATAAACCGTGAGCTTGGTGCTGGATTTGAGGTCTCTGTCTTCCAAAATCGGAGTGGAGCTCACCAAAGACAGAGAGGCAGCCAACGCCTGTTGGAGAGAGCAATTTAAGAACCTCCTCAACCAGGACGTAATCTTCGACACAAGTGCCCTCAACAACATCCCGCAGCATGCTACCCGCCACCGTCTCAGCACAACGTCAACTTGCCGTGTGGTTGAAAAAAAACCATCCGACAGTTGAAAAACAACAAGGCCTTTGGTGCAGAATCTTATACTCTGACATTACTACCTGATGCTGGCTCATTGCACAATATTAGATATACAGTAGCTTCATTGTTTGTTTCCTTCATATATTGCTCCAGGAAACTGTCACAAAAAAAACTACAAACTCAGCTTCCAGAAAAACTTTACCAATTTGGTAGGTCCAGTCTATTTGAAGGTTAAAGTCCCCCATAATTATTGCATTACGTTTATTAGAAGCTCCAATAATGTCTTGTTTAGTTCTCAATCCAGGGCTCTAACTACTGTTAGGGGGACTTTAAACTACTCCCACCAGTCTTTTTGACCCTTGCTATTCCTAGTTTCCATGCATACTGATTCTACTTCCTGAGTTTCTGAGCCAAGATCCTTTCTCATGAATTTTGTTATGTCATCCCTTATTATCAGGGCTACCATTCCTCCTTTGTAAATACACTCCAGAAGCTCAACACAAACAGGACAAAGGATCCCCATCTACCATCTTCAACATTCATTACTTCCACCACTGAGGTACAGTGGCAGCACTGTGTACCATCCACAAGATGAACTGCAGCAACTGACCATGGCTCCTTCGACAGCACCTTCCAAACCTGTGATCTCTCCACCTCGAAGGACAATAAGAGTAGCAGATGCATGGGAACACCATCACTTGGGAGTTACCTTCCAAGCCACACACCATCCTGACTTGGATGGGGGTGTCTGCACTGCGGGGGGATTGGAGTGTTTGGCACTGTGGGAGTGGGGGGGGTGGGGTTGGAGATCAGGGCGGTCCAAAGCGGTTGGGGTCGAGGCTGGCCCAGAATGGTCGGGGGAGCCGCGATCGGGCTGTGAGGGGGTTTGGGGGCGCAGCACTGCGGGGTTCCCATGGCACTGCCCAAAGGGCAAAGTACCAATGCCCAGGGGCACCATGGCACTGCTCATTGGGTATCGGGCAATGGTGAAGGAGAGGCCTGATGGGGGGAGCCTCTAGGGGGCAATCGGTGGGGGTGAGCGGTCCCGCTGCCACTCTGCACATTGGGCTGAGTGGCAGAGGGAGGGAGTTCAGCAATTGGGGCTGGCCATCAGGACCGGAGCGTTGGAGTCAGCCTGCTGGGAGGGACGGGGTGCCTGGGGCGGGGGGCGGGGTGGGATGGAAACTGGGACTGTGGAGCTGGGGGTGGTCAGGGCTGCCGGTGGGATGGGGCAGATTGGGACTGCCAGGGGCGGGATGGGAGATTGAGGCGGGATCGGAGGTGGGGGGCGCTGGGGCTGAGCCCAGACACATCCGGGGGGCCCGCGATTGGGCCATGGCGGGGGGGGGGGGGGGGGGGGGGCGGTAGGGGTCGCACGGCCGTCGATACAGATGTTGCAGGGCTGGCCAGCAATTGAGCTGGCCAGCAATCAGGAGGCTGGCAGACAGGGGCCATTACGCATGCACCAATCTCAGCACTGACAGATCAGCGCATGCGCAATGGCCCGCTCAGTGCCAGGCCCCGCCCACAGCTTTTTGGACTGATTCACGCTCGTGCACTCAGCAGTGCACAGAGTGTCGGGAAATTCATTCTGAAACTCCCGCTGAAAAAAACAAACGTGATTTATCATAGAATCATAGAAACCCTACAGTGCAGAAGGAGGCCATTCGGCCCATCGAGTCTGCACCGACCACAATCCCACCCAGGCCCTACCCCCATATCCCTACATATTTTACCCGCTAATCCCTCTAACCTACACACCTCAGGACACTAAGGAGCAATTTTAGCATGGCCAATCCACCTAACCCGCACATCTTTGGACTGTGGGAGGAAACCGGAGAACGCAGAGGAAACCCACGCAGACACGAGGAGAATGTGCAAACTCCACACAGACAGTGACCCAAGCCGGGAATCGAACCCAGGTCCCTGGAACTGTGAAGCAGCAGTGCTAACCACTGTGCTACCGTGCCGCCCCACTCCAGCTTTTACACAAATTCGACACTTAGAATTTTTGGGGGAGAATCGCCCCCTATACGTTGTACACTGGGAGTAGTCATGATGCCTGCATCCTCGGCCATTCCCAGGTGCTGCAGTTGTTCACATCCCCAATGTAACTATAGCTGGCTGACTATTTCGAGACAAGGTGGCTCAAGGTGACAATCAGGTATCCGTGCTCCAAGGCTGAGGAGAGATACAATCCAAACTATGCTTCCTTCCCATCGACTGTTGTGTGCTGATAATGCTAAATATGAGATTCCACTGCCCTTACCGATCAGTTTGTGCCTTGCTGTATTGAAGAGGGTGAAAGAACTGGCAGATGAAGATATTGTGGAATACCAGGCATCCTCAGATGACGAGTTCACAAACAGAGTCCAAAGCAGTGTACCAAGCCAAATGAGGGCCATCAGAGGGTGGGTGCCAGGGAAACAAAAGATGCCCTGATAATGAGGCATTTCATACGATGGTTGGAAAGCTTCTCCTGAGCAGCATTGAGACATTTACCGGAATTCTACTGCCCCTCCCACCACAGGAATCGGAGCGGGCGGGGGCGGAGAATGGGAAGGTCCATTGACCACGGGTGGGATTTTCTGGTCTTGGGTCGAGCAAGCCCATTATCTGATATCTGTCCACCTCTATTAACAAATACTTCCTACATCCTAAAGGCTCACATTAACACACTTCTCTTCAACGAGTCTCTGAATTCCACCAGGAAAGGTCACAGCATTTCTATCCTTACGACCTCGAGACTGGCTCATAAAAATAACACTCATAAAAGGTAACAATCATTTAATATTGTGCATGAGAACAATATAACATTTCGTATTAAACATCTAGTGATCACTCATGATGACCCTGTTGGGATTACAATGACTACTTCATTAGCTTCTGAGTGCTGCACCATGATGTTAGCACCCCTCCCTCCAACCACACCACCCCTCCATTTCTGCCAGCTACACCCATTGGGCTGGATGACTTTGGTGGGCGTTCTCTGGTCAGTCTGAGGAACTCCAGCCTTGTCGATTATCACAAAGGACTAAACTGACCTATGTTAGCTGAACGGTCAAATGATATATTGATTTTCTTATCCTTGGTTTAATATTTAAGATATTTTAAATAATGTAAATGTTTATGACACAATAAGCATAATCATATATTATATTTTAAGAACATTGTTTTGTAGCCAGCAGTTTTGATTGCTTTCGGAGGGTTGGGGCTAACAGGGTCATGGTAGACCCACTGCCTGCATTTGATCTTCAACGTTTTTTCACCAGGTCCTCTCTTGCACTTGCGTACACTATCAATGTCCCTTTAACTGGGCCGCCTGCAGTTGCTTCCACCTGTGTGCCCTTTCCTGTCATCTCTGTCCAACCCAGTCTGGGCTTTTCATTCATCCGGAAGACCTGTCAGTGAGCCATCAATTGGCCAACTGCAACTTGATTTCTGTGGGATCATGGGACTGGGCAGGAGCGGGCGAGTCACTAGCTACCACTTCTGTCCAGGTTACCACCCCCCCACCCCCCCCCCGAGCAATGTAAAATCCAGCCCTATGACTTGAAGTCAGTAGATCATAATTAATTAAATTGTACATTATTGTATTGCTACTTTTATCTGTACATCACTGATAGTGATTAATATGTTTTGGCCAAGGATGTGTCACATGCTGGAGTAGAAAGTGGTATGTGTTGCACCCATTCTTTGGGCCTAAAATAAGTGACTGATTTGCAGGTTTAACAGTTGAATGGTCTGCAGTTGCTCTGCACAGGCATCGGTCTCACAACCTGTGGAGCCCTGTTTTAGGCACCTCAGGTGGATTTGTTAAAAGATCCAATGTAAAATTTGTTCCCAATGAATGCCCCACTTAGAAATCTTCAACAGCTTCCACAGTCATTGACTTTACCATAGAATCCCGACAGTGCAGAAGGAGGCCATTCAGCCCATTGAGTCTGCACCGATCACAATCCCTCCCAGACATTATTCCCATAACCCCACACATTTACCCTGCTAATCCCCCTGATATTAGGGTAAATTTAGCATACTTTAGACGTAAAGTATGCTTTTGTTTTGTTCAATACTTCTGAGGGACAGGAGTAGACCTAGCACCCTCAGCCCCCAAATCCATGATTCTGGCAATCGTTCCACACTTTCAAGGAACTTTGTGGGCATCAGCAATTACAGATGGGCATCTCTCACTGAAAGCAGATATTCTTCTGTCTGACCCCATTGCTACTGAGTCACTCACTTCCCATCAGATACACTCTATCATGTTGCCATTTGCAAGCCCTCAAGGGAATCGAGGTATGGAGGACTCACCTTGGCAGAATAAATAAAGTCACTGGTGCACTGGATCTGGGTTGTGGGTGTCCTCACCGCTGCCGACCTCCACTTCAATCTCCATGCAGGCTGTCTTGGGTGAACTGGGCCAGCCCCCTCTAGCCACCCTTTGGGAAGAGGTAGATGGAATTTAACCTTGAAAAGTGTGAGGTGATACCCTTTGGAAGGAGTAATTTGACCAAGAAGTACTCAATGAACGGTAGGACACTAGGAAGTTCTGTGGAACAAAGGGACCTTGGCGTGTTTGTCCACAGACCTCAAAAAGCGGAAGGGCATGTTAGTAGGGTGGTGAAAAAAGCATATGGGACATTTGCCTTTATCAATCAGGGTATAGATTACAAAAGCGGAGAAGTCATGTTGGAGTTGTATAGAACTTTGGTGAGGCCACAGCTGGAGCACTGTGTGCAGTTCTGGTCAGTGCATTATAGGAAGGATGGGATTGCACTGGAGGGAATTCAGAGAATATTTACCAGGATGCTGCCAGGGATGGAACATTTAAGTTATGAAGAGAGGTTGGGTAGGTTTGGATTGTTTTCGGTGGAGCAGAGAAGACTGTGGGGCAACTTGATCGAGGTGTACAAGATTATGAGGGACATGTACAGAGTGGATAAGAAGCAGTTGTTCCCCTTAGTTGAAGGGTCAGCCATGAAGGGACATAGGTTCAAGGTGAGGGGCAGGAGGTTTAGGGGAGATGTGAGGAAAAATGTTTCTACCCAGTGGGTGGTGACGTTTTGGAATGTGCTGCCTGGGGGGGTGGTGGAGACGGGTTGCCTCACATCTTTTAAAAAGTGCCTGGATGAACACTTGGCACAGCATAACATTTAGGACTATGGGTCAAATGCTGGCAGATGGGATTAGGTGAGAGTTTCTAATGTGTCGGTGCAGACTCGATGGGCCGAAATGTCTCTTCTGCACTGTATGCTGCTATGATTCTATGATTCTAGGGCCTGGGAGAGGGAGGTGCAGATGGTGCTAACCACAGGAGCCCGTGACTTTGCAGTGGGTAGGGGCAGGCACGGATAGTACTACTCCCTCTCTCACACCCTGAGGTGGTGGAATAAAGGGCCCAGAAACAGAAGCTCTCTCGCTGGCCCTGGAAAGAGGACACTTATTGTCCTTGCAATTGTTCACATAGGGAGGACATGGATGATGTGTAATTAAGTAATGAAAAGTCCATTGTGCTACATATATGGAAATAAAAGTCAAAACGTTAATGGTTATCTGGAGAGTCTGGAAAAACCATAGGTAAGAGATGGATAGCAGTGGAAAAGCCGCTCTGTTCAGTCTGTCACAAATAAGAATTTTACCTAAAGTAAAAGAGTATCTAGTAGTCCACTGTGCATTTTACTGACATGCTATACTACCAAATACAGTAAGAAGTCTCACAACACCAGGTTAACGTCCAACAGGTTTATTTGGTAGCAAAAGCCACTAGGGCTTTTGCTACCAAAAGCCTGGGCTTGCAAAATCTCACTAACTGTCCTGTCTGGAGACAATACACATCTATTTAACCTGTGCTTACTGCTCTCTCCACTCACATTGTCTGTACCTTTGAGACTTGATTACCTGTAAAGACTCGCATTCCACCCATTATTTTGTAAATTGAGTTTGTGTCTTTATATGCCCTGTTTGTGAACAGAACTCCCACTCACCTGACGAAGGAGCAGCGCTCCGAAAGCTAGTGGCTTTTGCTACCAAATAAACCTGTTGGACTTTAACCTGGTGTTGTGAGACTTCTTACTGTGTTTACCCCAGTCCAACGCCGGCATCTCCACATCATACTATCAGATAATCAGGAATGAAAAAGGACTTGTGGTTGATGCTGCAAACATCAGATTCTTGCACTGAAACTTAATTTTCTCTAAGTCTTACTTCCTGCAGCACCCTCTACCCAAGACCACTCGGGGTGGCATGGTGGCACAGTGGTTAGCACTGCTGCCTCACAGTGCCAGGGTGCAGGTTCAATCCGACCTTGGGTGACTGTTTATGTGGAGTCTGTATGTTCTCCCCATGTCTGCGTGTGTTTCCTCTGGGTGCTCTGGTTTCCTCCCAAAGTCCAAAGGTGTGCAGGTCAGGTGGATTGGCCGTGCTTAATTGCCCCTTAGTGTCCCTAGATGTGTAGGTTAGTTGGATTAGCCATGGTATTACCCTGGGTCTCTGGATTACTAGTCCAGTGACAATGCTACTACGCCTTCCTCTTGAAACTCCCCTCCTTGAACCTTCTTACCACCTTCTTGAACTACTACGGTCTATGTGGTGTAGGTACATCCACATCTGGTTAGGTAGGAAGTTCCTTGTTTCTGATCCAATGATGATGGAGGAATAGGAATATTATTCCAAGTTAGTAACGTCTGTTGCTTGGAGGGGAACTTGCAGGCGGCGCCGTCCCTGCAAGCTTGCTGTGTTTGTTCTTCCAGATGGTGAGGGTCACAGTTTTGGAAGGTGCTGTCTAAGGAACCTTAGTCAGTTGCTGCAGTGCATCTTGTAGATGGTACACACTGCTGCCACTGTGCACAGAGGGAGTGAATGTTTAAGGTGGTGGATGGGATGCTAATCAAGCAGGCTGCTTTATCATGGAAGGTATGGAGCTTCTTGAGTTGCATTCATCCAGGCAAATGGGGACTGTTCCATCACTAATTCTAAGTAAGAAAGTGGCTGCTGATTGCCATCCTTTTCACTATAAATAGGACTGGATAATAAATGAAACCCTGCCGGCAATACCAATTTACTGAGTGCAAATGATAAAAGGAATCTTAATCTCAAAGTCTTTCAGTCCTTAACCAAAGTGCATGTGATATAATTGGTTATAAAGGAATAAATCAAACCAAATGTGACATGAGCAATCAATGTAATGAAGAATAGCATTTTCATTTTGGGTTATATATGATGACGTCTCAATCTGGCAAGGTATAGGTTCACAATAAAATATATCCTTGTATCTTGTGAGTAAGTTACTTACAGTTAAGGCGGAGCTCCCTACCATTGACTGAAAATTTAAATGTCACAGGATTGAAGTTTCAGATGGTTTCTGTTTCCCGAGCCATGAGTGTGAAACTGCTTGTAAATCCAGAGTGACAAAAGGACTTAATTATCCTGTGGGCATCTCTTCTAGATTGTGATATCATCTTAATTATCCAGATGAATTGATGAAACTTGTTAAAGTTAACTTGAAATGACTGTTAACACTGCTTGAAGTTTATAAAGTGTGCAGGATTCTTCTCACATGCAGATAGCATTCCAATCGCTCTCTTGCCCTATAATTGAGGTATATTATTGTTTCATTTTAAGAATCCATCTGGCCCAAAGGTATCTTTATCTACCACATTTGCAGAAACCATGCCTACCTATTACCACTGATGAATTTGAATACACTATTTAAATAATTGAATCTTATTACTCGGAAAAAGATTGGGAATGACTTACTGATTTATCTAAGAACCATAGAACCATAACAGTGCAGAAGGAGGCTATATGGCACATCGAGTCTGCACTGACTCTCCAAAAAGCGTCCCACCCAGGCCCACCACCTCCCATCTCATCCCCGCAACCCCGCACATCCACCATGACTAATCCATCTAACCTGCACATTCCTGGACACCTGTCCAATCCACCTAACCTGCATATCTCTGGAATAATTAGTACGAGCTTTCAGCTTCCCCAGAAGGGAGGACTCTTTTCTATCTCAGATAAGGAAAACTCAGAAGGGTACTTGATACTCACCAGCTACAGCACACTAAAAGAAGATGCTTATAATTATTAACTCCCGTCAGAAAGGAATTCAAGGCTGTACGTTTGGAACTTTAATATACGTAGGTCCCCCATAAGCTATAGAATCATAGAATTGTTAGCACAGAAGGAGGTCATTCAGGCCATTGCGTCTGTGCTAGCCCTCTGAAGGAGTAATTCGCCAATGCACTGCCTTGGTTTTCCTCATGGCCCTGCAATTATTTTCCTTTTCAAATAATGATCCAATTCCCTTTTGCAAGTCTGAGTTGAGCCTACCTCCAGCACACTCTTAGACAGCACATTCCAGGTGTGAACCACTCACTGCATGAAAATGATTTTCCTCATCACACCATTGCTTCCTTTGCCAAATTGAACAATAAATTACGATACCTTTCTGTAGTCGTAATTTAAAATCATCATATCATAAATAGGTTAATGTCTTCACTGAAGTATTCAACAAGGAATATTTTATGTGCATGTTACATGTTTTAGGTGCTAATCGCGAGGATTCAAATAATTGAACATTTGTTCAGAATACATTCCATATACCCCGCTGTTTGGACTCAAAAATCAAAATGACAGGATCTGGAATTTTACCTCAGGCTAAAGTTTTCTGGGTGCTCACCCATACCAGAAAATTGTGGGAACCTATTCAGAAAATTTAGGCTGTGACCTTCATTTGTTTATGCTTCAGTATTTCTGATTTTCAGCGTGGTATATCCTAATTGGGGCATCATGTGGTCCATGGAGACTTATTTCCACCACCCCCCAGGTGGAAAGAGAGGGTCATAGAATCATAGAATCCCTACCGTGCAGAAGGAGGCCATTCGGCCCATCGAGTCTGCACTGAACTCAATCCCACCCATGCCCTACACCATAACCCCATGTATCTACTCTAGCTAGTCCCCCTGACACTAAGGGGCAATTTAGCATGGCCAATCCACCTAACGCGCACATCTTTGGATTGAGAGAGAAAACCGGAGCACCCGGAGGAAACCCACAAAGACACGGGGAGAATGTGCAAACTCCACACAGACAGTGACCCAAGCCAGGAATTGAACCCAGGTCCCTGGCGCTGTGAGGCAGCAGTGCTAACCACTGTGCCACCATGCCGCCTCCTTGCTGGAATATCTGCTTGCCGGGTCCTTTCTGGAATATCTGCTTGCCCTCACAATCGAAGTTTACGAGAATGATTCCAGGGATGAGAATCTTCAGTTGAGTATAGATTGGAGAGGTTGGGATTGTTCTCCTTGGAGGGAAGAAGGCTAAGAGTAGATCTAATAGAAGTGTTCAGAGGGGGCTGGACAGAGTAGATTGGAAGAAACTGCTCCCGCTTGTAAAAGGATTGAGAGGGTACCGATTTAATGTGATTCGCAAAAGAAGCAAAAGGGATGTGAGAACAAACATTTTCATACAACAAGTGATTCGGGTCTGGAAATCACTGCCTGGAAGTGTGGTTGAGGTAGGTTCAATTCAGGCATTCAAGAGGACACTAGATGATACTTGAATAGAAACAATGTGCAGGGTTACTAGGGGAACAGGCAGGGGAATGGCACAAAGTTATGACGTTCATTTGAAGAGCCAGTGCAGACACGGTGGGCCAAATGGTCTCCTTCTGCTCTGTAACAATTCTGTAATTCTGGACTGAAGAGCTGCCGGAGATCTGATTGGCTGGTAACTCTTGGAGGTGGGACATCCTGCCCCAGAGGGTGGATGCTATGTTGTAGGAAGCTAATTGCCTGAACAACATGAAAATTAGTTATGACTCCCAGGACTAAGTGTGTGGCTAGTAGGTGTGGCCATCACCTCGAGGTAAAATCCCGACCAATATATTCCACAACTAACAAAAAAAAATATTCGTATCCCTCTTTACAGCCACTTGCCTTTTGCATTTTATTTTGTCTTCTCAAATAATTTTTCTTATTCCCAACTCATTATTGCACGGCTCCCAATCCTGGTTACTGTGTTTCTTTGTGTGTTTTGAAGAATATTTCTATTTGGTCTCCAGGTTAGGTTTAGTTTCCTTATTTAGCTATTTTAATCACTGTGTTGCTTTGTTTCTTTGAGATATGAAGAGTGCTTCTACTCTTACAGTCAAATGTGGCCCATGCAGGGAGCATTTCTCAGGAAATAATTGACATATTCCATGCCCTGTGTCATTCTCCAGATCACTGGCTGCATGCCTATGATGCAGTGGGAGCATTCAATCAGAAAATAATTCTTATAGCTTATTTCCAAGTTACATAAAATAATGTTCATTATTTATTTTGGTTTGTTTTGTAATCCATTTACTATCTGGTTGAGTCGAGCTCTTACAGATCCAAAATTTGCTTCCTTAAAGTCAGGTGCTATTGTTGTCATTTGATACATGATATCTCTGGCATTACAGGGAAACAGCCAACCTAATTTGTATTATCATCAGATTTCTGGATGGCGAATAGCAAAGCATTGAATAACATATTCTATGTGCTTTATTCACATGACATCGGTAAAGGTGATAGCCACAGTGAATTTAAGATAGACTTCTGAAATCAGCAAAGCTATGTAGGAGAACATATCTAGATGAACTAGAATCATAGAATCCTACAGTGCAGAAGGAGGCCATTTGGCCTCATAACCCCATGCATTTACCCAAGCTAGTCCACCTGACATGAAGGGGCAATTTAGCACGGCCAATCCACCTAACTCGCATATCTTTGGACTTTGGGAGGAAACCGGAACACCTGAAGGAAACTCATACAGACACGGGGAGAACGTGCAAACTCCACACAGACAGTGACCCAAGCCGGGAATTGAACCTGAGTCCCTGGCGCTGTGAGGCAGCAGTGTTAACCACTGAACATAAGAACATAAGAAATAGGAGCAGGAGTAGGCCATCTAGCCCCTCGAGCCTGCCCCGCCATTCAATAAAATCATGGCCGATCTGATAGTGGTTCAGTTCCACTTACCCGCCCGCTCCCCATAACCCTTAATTCCCTTATTGATCAGAAATCTATCTACCTGTGTCTTAAACATATTTAACGAGGTAGCCTCCACTGCTTCAATGGGCAGAGAATTCCAGAGATTCACTACCCTCTGAGAGAAGAAGTTCCTCCTCAACTCTGTCCTAAACTGACTCCCCCTTATTTTGAGGCTGTGTCCTCTAGTTCTTGTTTCCTTTCTAAGTGCAAAGAATCTCTCTGCCTCTACCCTGTCTAGCCCCTTCATTATCCTATATGTCTCTATAAGATCTCCCCTCAGCCTTCTAAACTCCAACGAATACAGGCCCAATCTACTCAATCTCTCCTCATAAGCTAACCCCCTCATCTCCGGTATCAACCTGGTGAACCTTCTCTGTACTCCCTCCAAGGCCAATATATCCTTTCACAAACAAGGGGACCAAAATTGCACATAGTACTCTAGGTGCGGCCTCACCAGTACCTTGGTACAGTTGCTTTTATACTCCCTGCTTTTATACTCCATTCCCTTCACGATAAAGGCCAACATTCCATTTGCCTTCTTGATTACCTGCTGCACCTGCAAACTGAGTTTCTGTGATTCATGCACAAGGACCCCCAGGTCCCTCTGCACAGTAGCATTTTGTAATTTTTCACCATTTAAATAATAGTCCATTTTACTATTATTCCTTCCAAAGTGGATAACCTCACACTTGTCAACGTTATACTCCATCTGCCAGATCCTCGCCCACTCACTTAGCCTATCCAATCTCTCTGCAGACTTTCCACATCCTCCACGCAATTTGCTTTCCCACTCATCTTTGTGTCATCAGCAAACTTTGTTACCCTACACTTGGTCGCCTCCTCCAGATCGTCTATGTATATGGTAAACAGTTGAGGCCCCAGCACCGATTCCTGCGGCACGCCACTAGTCACCAACTGCCAACCAGAAAAGCACCCATTTATTCCAACTCTCTGCTTCCTGTTAGATAGCCAATCCCCAATCCACGCTAACACTTTACCCCCAACTCCATGTACCTTAATCTTCTGCAGCAGCCTTTTGTGAGGCACCTTATCGGACGCCTTCTGGAAATCCAAAAACAGCACATCCACCGGTTCCCCTCTGTCAACCGCACTCGTTACATCTTCATAAAAAACCAGTAAATTAATCAAACACGACTTTCCCTTCATGAATCCATGCTGCGTCTGCTTGATCGAACCATTTTTTTTCAGGTGTCCTGCTATTTCTTCTTTAATGATGGATTCCAGCAATTTCCCAACTACGGACGTTAAGCTAACCGGCCTGTAGTTACCCGCCTTTTGTCTACCTCCTTTTTTAAACAGTGGCATCACATTAGCTGTTTTCCAATCAGCCGGCACTTCCCCAGAGTCCAGCGAATTTTGATAAATTACAACCAACGCATCTGCTATTACTTCTGCCATTTCTTTCAGTACCCTGGGATGCATTCCATCCGGGCCCGGGGACTTGTCTACCATTAGCCTACCAAGCACTACCTCTTTAGTAATAGTAATCGTTTTAAGGACCTCACCCCCTACAGTCCCACGACCGTCAATTTTCGGTAAGCTATTTGTGTCCTCTACCGTGAAGACCGACACAAAAATGTTTAAGGCCTCGTCCATTTCCTCGTTTCCCATTATTAAATCCCCCTTCTCGTCTTATAAGGGTCCAACATTTACTTTAGCTACTCTTTTCCTTTTTATATATTTGTAAAAACTTTTACTATCAGTTTTTATATTTTGTGCTAGTTTAGTTTCATAATCTATCTTTCCTTTCTTTATCGCTTTCTTAATAGTTCTTTGTTGTTTTTTAAAGCTTTCCCAATCTTCTAATTCCCCACTAGTTTTGGCCACTCTGTACGCATCAATTTTCAATTTAATATTCTCCTTTATTTCCTTAGTTACCCACGGCTGGTTATCCCTTTTCTTACATTCCTTCTTTATCACAGGAATATATTTTTGCTGAGTACTGAGAAAAATTTCCTTAAAAATCCACCACTGTTGCTCAGCTGTCCTACCAACTAGTCTGCGCTCCCAGTCTACATTAGCCAATTCTGCCCTCATCCTATTGTACTCCCCTCTGTTCAAGCAGAGGACACTGGTTTGGGACCCTACTTTCTCACCCTCCATTTGTATTAGAAATTCAACCATATTGTGATCACTCATTCCAAGAATATCATTAATTTTACCTGCTTCATTACACAGGACCAGATCCAAGATAACTCGCTCCCTCGTAGGTTCTGTAACATACTGTTCGAGGAAACTATCCCGACAGCATTCTAAGAACTCTTCCTCAAGTCCACCGCGTCCGACTTGAGTCAACCAATCAATATGCTGGTTAAAATCCCCCATGATTATTGTTGTTCCGTTTCTGCACGCATCCATTATTTGCTTGTTTATAGCCCGACCCACCTCAAAGTTATTATTTGGGGGCCTATGGACCACGCCCACCAGTGACTTTCTCCCCTTACTATTCCTTATCTCCACCCACAACGATTCCACATTATGCTCCTTAGAGCTTATATCGTCTCTCACTACCGCCCTGATGTTATCTTTAATTAACAGAGCTACCCCACCTCCTTTTCCTTCCTGTCTATCCTTCTGAAATGTCTGATACCCCTGGATATTCAATTCCCAGTCCTAGTCACCCTGCAACCACGTTTCTGTAATGGCCACAGGATCATACCCATTTGTACTGATTTGTGCCATCAACTCATTCACTTTGTTTCGAATGCTACGTGCATTCAGGGTAAAGTGTCTTTATGCGAGCCTTTATATGGACCCGATTTGTTAGTGCATTCTTTTGATTGCACGCTCTGTCCCTACCTGTCGCAAACTGGTTGTCCTTCCCCAGACCATCTCCTTGCACTGCGTTGACCACCTCCCTTCTTGTGTTTGTCACGTTTTTTACTCTGCCTGAGCCCTTGACTCCTTTAACTAGGTGAATGTCCTCATCATAAACCTGCACTCGTACCCTCTCCTTTACCTTTGATTTTGTAATTCTCCATACCCCTGCACCCTCCCCCCCACTATTTAGTTTAAAGCCCTATTTACAGCCCTGGTTATACGATTCGCCAGGACTTTGGTCCCAGCACGATTCAGATGAAGACCATCCTATCTGAACAGGCCCCATCTTCCCCAATACTGGTGCCAATGTCCCATGAATTCCAACCCATTCCTCCCACACCAATCTTTGAGCCACACATTTACCTCCTTAATCTTATTGACCCTACGCCAATTCGCTTGTGGCTCAGGTAGTAATCCAGAGATTACCACCTTGTTGGTTCTGCTTTTGAATTTGGCTCCTAGCTTTTCATACTCCCTCTGCAGAACCTTTGTTCCTGTTCTGCCTATGTCGTTGGCACCTACGTGGACCACTACAACTGGATTCTTACCCTCCCACTCCAAGTTCCTCTGCAGCCCAGATGAGATATCCTGGACCCGAGCACCAGGCAGGCAATACAACCTTCGGGATTCTCGATCCTGGTCACAAAGAACAGTGTCAATGCCCCTAACTACACTATCCCCAATTGCCACTACATTTCTTTTGTCTTCCTCCACCTGAATGGCTCCCTGTAGCACGGTGCCGTGGGCAGTTTGCTCGTCCTTCTTGCAGTCCCCGTTCCCGTCCACACTGGGAGCAAGAATCTCAAACCTGTTGTACAGATTCAGGGACTGAGGCTCTTGCAACTCTACCTTCTGGATCCCACTTCCTGCCTTCTTCTTCCCACTTCCTGCCTCACTCGCAGCCACACCCTCTTGCCCCTGACCCCCGGCTGAATTAGTTAGTCTAAGGGGAGTGACTGCCTCCTGAAACAGTGTCCAGATAACTCTCCCCCTCCCTGATATGTCGCAGTGTCCAAAGCTCAGACTCCAGTTCATCAACCCTGAGCCGGAGTTCCTCAAGCAACCAACACTCACTGCAGACATGCTCACTGGGAACCACAGTGGGGTCCGCCAACTCCCACATCATGCAGAAACAACACATTACATGACCCTCCATCCCAATTACCCAGTTTAAGCTATTACAAACTAAGAATTAATCCTACCTTGCCTCGCCCGTTTCCACCTAAGCCCGATGAGCCAAAGTCCTTTGGCTCTCACTCTGCTACCTGCTCACTCTGCTGTCCGCTAACGAGGCTGCCCGCTGGATAGTGCGGCCTGCCTTTTAAACTTTACACGCTAAAAAACCCTTCCCAGCTCACCCCGCAGCCCACTTCCGCTTAACTTTTAAAGTAACTTTTTTTAAAAAAAAGAAACCCCGCGAGAAACTAAAAATTAGCCAGTCGCTTACCTTCACTCTCCCGCCACAAATCGATCCTCCTCTCAGCTTGTTCCGACAAACAATGAGAATGATTTGCCAGGTGAGTGGCTTTATATATTAAAAAACCCTTCACAGCTCACTCCGCGGCCCACTTCCGCTTAACTTTTAAAGTAACTTTTTTTTTTAAAACTGTGCCACCATGCCGCCCATAATGTTCTTTACTATTATTAGTCTTAAATGAGCATAACAAATTAACTAAAAGTTATAATTTAGATCTATAACTTTTGCCTCGATATTACTAATGTCAAAAAGAAAATGGTAAATAAAAGATTTAAAAATTTAACATTTGTTGAAGTATAAAATATTTCTCAACATCATTTTTATTCACCCATTTATAATGGACCAACATAATGTGATCTATAAAAATAGAATATATAGTATGATAAAATGAAATTTAAAAATCATCTTGCAGAATGGTTCTATTACCAATCAGTTGTGTTGATGTATTTTGTTCACACAATTTCCATCAAAATAGCGAAATGGCCAAAACAGATGAATCATTAACAAAAAAAACACATTTTCTTTCTCCTCAGGTGAAAGATAATAAATGTTCTCGTCTGAATAGGAATCCTCTCTTGATCAAGCACGAAGGACACAATTTATTTTTCAATCCACTGGCCTACGCTCTTCTTTCCCGAGTTCTGCTCTTGTGTCACATTTTCTAAATATAAAGTAATGTGTACCGTATCTCTCCCACAACATGGAATTCATTTGGAATAGGGCTTCTGCAACTCAAAAGGCTGTCACCAAGATTTATTTGTAGTCTCCACCTGCAATCTCTCCTGCAATTTATTTTGATGCATTCATGACACGATACAAAAAGGATGAATTTGCAGCACTGACAGTTCACGCCTGTGAGTTAATGGGCAGATTTACCTTGTTCTAAGTTTTGACATTTGTTCTCTTACACCTAGAAAGACATAAGAGAGTTTAAATTGGATAACCACCCCCCCAAGACTGGTGCAGGGGTTGTGATATGCAATTAAGCTGCGCCTGTTTATTGTACTACAGGCAGAATGTGAAAATTGTACTGCCCATCGGCTCCTTGGGAGTATGGTTCCACAAATTTATGAACCAGGTTTCAGGACAACAGCATTTAGGCTCCGATCCTTTGCCATTCTGCCAATGTCCTTGCTGCTGCATGCCAGCCAGGCAGCCAGCCCAGACTGCTGCAGCCTGGGCATGGTGGTGCAATCTGAAGCCCGCCCTTCCTGACCCAGAGCTGCTTGAGATCATCATCCAAGGCCACCTGCAGGTAAACAGCCATCATGTTGCAACTACGGGGAAGAATCTTGCCAAAGAACTAAGGGCAGCAAAGATGCATGGAAGAGACACCATGGGAATGTGTAAGGGTGATAGAGCTCACTTGCGTATGCATTGACACAGAGGTTATGTCAGTGGCGAAACAAGGACGCTTACTGTTCACCATGAAGTAAGTCCCACAGAGATTCAGTGCTCTTCCTAGTGAGAATTTCACCTCTGTGGCCATGCAGTGATGTTGCAACCGATGCAGTTTCTTCACTGGGCATTCCCAATACGGTGCATCAGTGATATCATCAGGTTGTTCAAGCCACCAATCAGAGTAAAGAATCTCCACTGACCTCCAAACAGGAAACTAAAACAAAACCACTTTGAAACATTTTTACGCGGAGCAAATTAAAGCTTAGAGCATACATTTGGGCTCAAGGTGGAAGCTAAAATATTCTGAAAAATTAGCCTATAAATTTATCTATTAATTATTTAACAGCACTCCATGATTATTCAATTATTTTTTCAGAGCAAGTTCTATTGTTCCTCAAGTGTTAAATTAATCACATCACTATTAAAAACCCACTTCCATTAGAATGAACAAGGCGTACGTTTTTATGGAGTTTCTAACAGTGACGATAGAATGGGAGAGTTGAACCTCTCGCTAATATCACTGATTGTGGCTCGATGAGGCAGAGGTCCCCAGTGAAGCCTGTGTCAGAGCATCGAGTGACAGACCTCATTGCTAATCTGTGCACCGCTGACCTCCTGAAGCTGTGGCCATGACGGTGGTGTAATGATGGTGAACCCTGATGGTTCATTATCAACCCCCTTCCCGACCCCCCCTGCAATTTCTGCATCGTTATTCATGATTGAACTTAAACATCTGGATTGGAATGTGTATTTTATGTATTCTTTTATTTTGCGCTGTGGGAAAGCGGATGATGTGAAAGTGACAGAGGAAAGATAAGAGTTGGGATTTTATATGCGGAAATCAGGATTGCTGTCTCCCTGTGTATCCACAAAATCTGCTGTGCTGATGGAGGGGCCTCACTGGCTTGGTGGGAGACATTGATCCCTCCTTTAACACATGCTTGCCTTAAAGGAGAGATCAGTGTCTCCCACCAAGCCAGTGAGGCCCCTCCAACAACTCATCGCCCACTTGCCAGAACTGTGAATGTTTTTTTAATGTTGGTGATTGTGCAACCATTCACCAATTGCCTGTCCTCTCTATATCAGATACCAGCAAGAAAAGGAAGCGGCCCACCAGCAGCCAACCCATCAGTCCCAGCCCCTAGAGCAAAATTACATTTGCTTGGTGAATTAATTGGTACGAGATGGTACTAGCCCCAAGAGCACCTCAGAAGAGGATCCTGAGGATCCACTCGATGTCGAGCCATCACTGTGTATACCTGCACTCTCCTCCAGAGTAGAGACACATACCGCCGTTTAGAGCAGGCTCGGGGTCAGAGATAGCCACACTCACTGAGACTTGGAGGACTGCTGAAGGCCGGGTTCCTGCTGTTTGATGATGAATCCATGATACTCGGAGAGGTGTTGGAGACAGGCAGGAGAGCAGGGTTGTCAGAGGCCATCACCAGATTAGGACAGAGGATAGAGGAGTCCGTTCATGTTCAGCCTTATGCCATGGCAGACACGCCAGCACATCGAGATTACCATTGAAAAGGTAGTGACAGCTTTTGAGACCTTGGTCCAGCAGTCTGTGTTCTATATACACAAGAACACCATGGCTTCAGCCATGAGGATATTCTTGCAGTAGCTATTTGAGAGGGGCACAAGGCAGTTTGATCTCCCTCCAGAAGGCCCTTCTCCTCAGGGTGTCAGGGAGATGCCTGCGGACGCCAACAGGGAAAAGGAACATTAGCTGTACAGCCTGGGGTTATCCGCCCAGGACTGTCCTGAGCTGAGCAGTCGCTCCAAATCCCCTCTGTCTCTGACCCCATCAACTCTAGTAGCTCAGGCCACAGAGGGTGCACCTCCCCCACAACAGGTGGGGCAAAGCAGGGCATAGCCCACCAGAGGATGCCCACCAATCTCAGACAACAGGGTGCGGCAATTAGCAGGCTGCCTCCACCTCTGCAGCAGATGTCGGGAAGCACTGAGACGTAGTGGTAAGATAAGAAGAGATAAGAAATTTTAAGAGCACAAACGTGGCACATCCTACTCACTGGGTGGGAGTTTCCGGTCATGCTTTCTCCAGGAGCGGAAATTCCCGCCCAAGGTCAACAGAATTATGCTTGTCCACCAAATTCTCCATCCCGCCAGTGACAAATCCTGCTATGGGCGGAACGCTGTATATACCTTGCACATATGTAAATAAACTGTGTTTTTGTATGTCTGGTGAATGATTCTTTTATCTGATTCAATGTTCCGAGGTCATACAAATGTAGCAGATGCCCCCACCTTACATCTCCCTCATTGTGCGCTTCAGGTCCCTGGTGTCTTGCATCATCTCATTACAGTGCATCACCTTTCTTTGTACAGCAGGGACATGAGCAAGGCTTCTGGCTCCAGCAAAATGGTGGTGCTCAAGTATTATAATGAGACCAGCTTCCAACCTCTACCTCCTCCCAGCAACTCCTATCACCATCGATGTCCCTCCCATCGAGCTGGAAGAGCACAATGTGCAAGCTTCCCTCACTGCAACCACTCTCCTTCCTGCCCATCTAATCCTGGATCCCATCCTGATTGTTGTTGGAATGGCACGGCGGCACAGTGGTTAGCTCTGCTGCCTCACAGCGCCAGGGACCTGGGTTCGATTCCTGGCTTGGGTCACTGTGTGGAGTCTGCACGTTCTCCCCGTGTCTGCGTGCGTTTCCTCTGGGTGCTCCAGTTTCCTCCCACAGTCTGAAAGATGTGCTGGTTTGGAGCATTGACCCGAACAGGCGCTAGAGTGTGGCAACTAGGGGATTTTCACAGTAATTTCATTGCAGTGTTAATGTAAGCCTTACTTGTGACCAATAAATAAACTTTAACTTTATATCCCTGTCCATCCCTTGAACCATTTGATGCTGATGTCCCGATGCCCCATGTTGACCTGACCCCTCCCCTCTTGAAGTTTTATGCACTGTGACGTACCAGGACACGCACTCACAGAGTACTATCGAATGACCCCACTGTGTTACCTGTTTCCCATCTACAAGCTGCAGGTGCATCTCCTGACTGTGACAGTGCCATTTACAGCCCAGTACCAACCCAACAGTCCCCAGGACTGACATGAGTGAGGGACTGACCCTGCCTGTACACTATGCTGCATGACTGACGCAGGGTGGACAGACCATCCCCCTCCCTCTACTGTACCCAGGACAGGTTTGTTAAACACAGCCCTCTAAATGGATGCATAATCACCCAGGACAGTCCATGTTTTCTGGCCATGACTAGCTTCTGCACCACCCCTGCCCCCCACACCTCTCACCCAGTCATCTGTCTCTGTGCACCCTCCCCACCCCCTCCACCTCTGGGTCTGGTCAACATCCCACCCTGTTCCACTTCACCACCCCCTGACAAACTTTTGCCTTCCAACACATTCCCCTGCCTCTATCTTGTCTTACCCCATTCCCCATTCAAGTCTTTGCCTTCCAGCACCTGCCTTGCCTTCCCACTGGTCTTGCCTGAGCAGCCTTGGTATAGAGTCAGATCAGCTTAATGAAAGATAGGCAAACGCTATGTGCACAAACCATGGTCATGAGTGAAGTGCTGTTTGCCTTATGTCCGGTCAGGGTTTACGTTGGTCTAATTTGCTGCCGGCGAGGAAGGAAGGGGAAAGGGGAGCAAGATTCCACCAAGATAGTTTCTTAATGATTTTTTTTACAAAATTGGGTTTTATAAATACATGCAAATGCAGTTCCCTTTATAAGAAAACTTTTGCTTTGAACAAAATAGACTACTCCAGTGGAAAGGCAGTGAAGTAAAAAGAATTAGCCTTTACCTTTGTTGTAGTACCAGCTGTAAATGGGATGAATTTTATTGGCGAGGGATATTAGATACATGAATGAATATTAGATACATAAAACAGTTTAATTTTAATATTACAAATTACAGAGATGTAAAAAAAGCTTTAATGATTTTATTCTTTCGCAGGATGTGAGCATCACTGGCTGGGCCAGTGTTTGTTGGCCATCCCTAATTACCCTTGAGAAGGTGATGGTGAGTTGTGTTCTTGATCTGCTGCAGTCCATGTAGGTATACCCACAGTGCTCTGAGGGAGTGTGAGCATCCCCCTTGCATGGGGAATCAATAACTGACCTCGTTGTAGGACTCGTAGAATACGAGTTCCTTGGTGATTGGTAATTACCTTACCAGGTGGAGCTTGTAAACCGAGTGCCACAGGGAGGTCAATCAGTGATTTCCCCATGCAAGCCCTGGGGATTATCACAGGGAGGGAGGGCCGGGATTTTGACCCAGCAAAAGTAAATTAATGGCGGTATATTTAGAGAGGGTATTTGAAGGTCAACTTCAGGTGATGGTGTTCCCATGGCTCTGCTCTCCGCCAAGGTGATAGAGATAGTGAGTTTTGAAGAGGCTAATGAAGGAGCCTTTATGCATTGCTGCAGTGCATCTTATATATCAGACATATTGCTGCCACTACGCCAGTGGTGAAAGGAGTGGATGTTTAAGGAGATGGAGAGGCTGTCAATCAAGTAGGCCGCTTTGTCCTGGATGGTGTTGAGCTTCTTGATTATTGTTGGAGCTTCACCCATCCAGGCAAGTGGGGGGTATTCCATCACACTCCTGACTTTATGATTTGATTTTGATTTTTTGATTTGATTTGGATTTATTATTGTCACAGTATTAGAATACAGTGAAAAGTATTGTTTCTTGTGCTATACAGACAAAGCATACCATTCATGGAGAAGGAAACGAGAGAGTGCAGAATGTAGTGTTACAGTCATAGCTAAGGTGTAGAGAAAGATCAACTTAGTGCAAGGTTGGTCCATTCAAAAGTCTGACAGCAGCAGGGAAGAAGCTGTTCTTGAGTCGGTTGGTACGTGACCTCAGACCTTTGTATCTTTTTCCCGACGGAACAAGGTGGAAGAGAGAATGTCCGAGGGGCATGAGGTCCTCAATTATGCTGGCTGCTTTTCCGAGGCAGTGGGAAGTGTAGACAGAGTCAATGGATGGGAGGCTGGTTTGCGTGATGGATTGGGCTACATTCACAACCCTTTGTAGTTTCTTGTGGTCTTGGACAGAGCAGGAGCCATACCAAGCTGTGATACAACCAGAAAGAATGCTTTCTATGGATGTTCTAGATGGTTGCTAGGCTTTGGGGAGTCAGGAGGGGATTAATTTGCCATTGACTTCCCAGCCTCTGACCTGCTCATGTAGCTACAGTATTTATAAGGCTAGTCCAGTTCGGTTTTTATTCATTCGTAACCCGCAGGATGTTTATTTCAACAATGGTAATGCCATTGAATGTCAAGCGGAAATGGTTATTCTCTCTGGCTTGAGGTGATCATGTTAGCTGTGTGGCATCAATGTTACTTGCCACTTATCAGCCCAGTGAATGGTGTCCCTGGTCCAGCATCAGTGAACATCCTTGTCTTTGACCTTATGATGGAAGAAAGGTCATTGATGAAGCAGTTGAGGATGGTTGGGCCGAGGACACTACCCTGAGGAACTACTGCAGTAATGACCTAGAACTGACATGATTAACCCCCAACCACAATCATCTTCCTTTGTGTTACATGAGGCTCCAACCAGTGGAGAGTTTCCCTCCTGATTTCCATTGACTTTAATTTTGCTTGGGATCCTTAATGCCACACTTGCTCAAATGCAGCCTTGAAGTCAGGGGCAGTCAGTCTCACCTCACCTCTCAAGTTCAGCTCTTTTGTCCATGTTTAGACCAAGGCAGCAATAAGGTCAGTGGCGAAGTGACCCTGGCAGAAACCAAACTGAGCCTCAGCGAGCAGCTTATTGCTACGTATGTGCTGCTTGTTAGCACTATCAATAACACCTTCCATTAATTTGCTATTTATTCACAGTGATCTGATGCAGAGGTAATTGGCTGGGTTGGATTGTCCTGTGTTTTTAGGACAGGATATACCTGGGCAATCTTACACATTGCCTGGTCGATGCCAGTGTTGCAGCTGTACTGGAACAGCTCGGCTAGGGGTGTGGCTAGTTCTGGAGCACAAGTCTGCAGTACTATTGCAGGAATGTTGTCAGAGGCACTTGCAGTATCTAATGCCCTCAAATGTTTCTTGATATCACGTGGACTGAATCAAATTGGCTGAAGATTGATATCAGCTGGGGAGTTCAGGTGGAGGCCGAGATGGATCATCCACTCAGCACTTCTAACTGAAGATGGTTGCAAATGAAAATGCCTTGTCTTTTGCGCCAACCCATCATTGAGGACGAGTATATTTGTGGAGCCTCCTCTTCCAGTTATTTGTTTAATTGTCCACCTTTTTTCATGACTGGATCTCGCAGGATCACAGAGCTTAGATCTGTTCCACTATTTGAGGGATCATGTAAATCAAATGCTGCTTCCACTGTTTGGCACGCAAGTCGTCTTGTGTAGTAGTTTCACCAGGTTGACAGATTTTTAGGTGTGCCTGGTACTGCTCCTGGGTTGGTCACCTAGCTTCATTGCAATGGTAATATATGACCCTTATTGTATAGACTGTTGACTGTGAGCTATATTTCTGAAAACCTCAATGGTTAATACACAACCAGGTCTTTATACTAACATTTCTCCCTGTCAGCCTATTAAACACTTCTTTAAATGCGCAAAATTGCCTTTAAATTAATTTATCTGGATAAAAGCATTTGATTTATTACTTTGTATCTTTCACTCTGTAACAGCAGCGCAGTAATAAGCAAGATGTCTCACGATGCTCTGTCTAATGCCTTTGGGAAACAAGTTAGGCAGCTATTTTCTTTCTGACTGAATATGTTAACGATTTCAGCTTGAAGCTTTGCTGATAAATACTACAGTGCACCATAGAGTTTGCAGTTTAGAAAGAGAGCAATGTTGTACATAGAACATAGAAAAACTACAGCACAAACAGGCCCTTCGGCCCCACAAGTTGTGCCGAACATATCCCTACCTTCTAGGCCTACCTATAACCCTCCATCCTATTAAGTCCCATGTACTCATCCAGGAGTCTCTTAAAAGTCCCTATTGAGTTTTCCTCCACCACCACTAATGGCAGCCGATTCCACTCGCCCACCACCCTCTGTGTGAAAAACTTCCCCCTAACATTTCCCCTGTACCTACCCCCCAGCACCTTAAACCTGTGTCCTCTCGTAGCAGCCATTTCCACCCTGGGAAAAAGCCTCTGAGAGTCTACCCGATCTATGCCTCTCAACATCTTATATACTTCTATTAGGTCTCCTCTCATTCTACGTCTCTCCAAGGAGCAAAGACCGAGCTCCCTCAGCCTATCCTCATAAGGCATGCCACTCAATCCAGGCAACATCCTTGTAAATCTCCTCTGCACCCTTTCAATCATTTCCACATCCTTCCTGTAATGAGGTGACCAGAACTGAGCACAGTACTCCAAGTGGGGTCTGACGAGGGTCTTATATAGCTGCATCATTATCCCCGGACTCCTAAACTCAATCCCTCGATTGATATAGGCCAGCACACCATACACCTTCTTAACCACCTCCTCCACCTGCGGGGCCGATTTTAGAGTCCTATGGACCCGGACCCCAAAGTCCTTCTGATCCTCTACAGTACTAAGAGTCTTTCCCTTAATATTGTACTCCTTCATCCCATTTGACCTGCCAAAATGGACCACTACGCATTTATCTGGGTTGAAGTCCATCTGCCACTTCTCCGCCCAGTCTTGCATCCTATCTATGTCCCTCTGTAACTTCTGACATCCCTCCAGACTATCCACAACCCCACCAACCTTCGTGTCGTCGGCAAACTTACCAACCCATCCCTCCGCTTCCTCATCCAGGTCATTTATGAAAATGACAAACAGCAAGGGTCCCAGAATAGATCCCTGGGGCACACCACTGGTGACCGACCTCCATTTAGAAGAAGACCCATCTATACACACTCTCTGCCTCCTTTGGGCAACGCAAGAAGTCTCACAACACCAGGTTAAAGTCCAACAGGTTTATTTGGTAGCAAATACCATAAGTTTTCGGAGTGCTGCTCCTTCGTCAGACCATCTCCACATCCTTTGGGCAAGCCAGTTCTGGATCCACAGGGCAGCAGCACCATGGATCCCATGCCCTCTCACTTTTTCTAGAAGCCTTGCATGGGGGACCTTATCGAACGCCTTGCTAAAATCCATATAAACCACATCTTTATAAACCACATGTTTATAAGAAAACTCCGAATTCAAGATAATTTAGAAATAAATATATAAATACAATTATTTTTATTTTAGAATCCGTATCAAATTATTTTTGGTCCAGTAAATAATCCTTCCAGGATCTCCAGCTAATTTAATTGCAATACTGAGCTTTACTGGATTATACCGGTACGAAAATAGCTTGCTTTCATTCCTTTATTGTGTCTCTGCATCCATCTGTGGATAGAGATTTCACTTAGGCTCAGATGAGCTTTTAGCTTGTTTTCATCCTGCCAAGTGTCGAACTTCATTAAACAAGTGACGGAATTAATTTTGAAAATGTCAGTTATTCCTAAATCGGTAACTCCGCCATAATTCAATTCTCCAAAAACAAAATTATCAGTCTGTAACACTTAACATGATTCCGGTTTGTATACAAACAGGTCAGCCAAAATAATGTGCAATTTTTCTTCATCCCAGAAACTGAAGGAAGGTTACCGGACCAAATTCCAGCCACCCCGAAGCCAGTGCTGTTTTTTGACTGTATTTCTAGGTCCAATTAGTCTAATATACATTTGTTTTTGTCAGAGAGTGAGAAAGGCCAGTCTGCAGAAGGGTAGCAGCTTGGAGCAGGTCCATCTCATGGCTATGCTTAGAGAAGTCTATTACCACCTCAATCCCAGGATCATCTTCTAGCTGCACAGGTTCCCATCATTGGAGTTACATTGAATGAATATTACATGAGGTATTGCCACTCAAGAGTCAGATATCTTGGGGGTGGGCAATGGGAGATGGTGTTGGGGACCTCGGGAAAAGGGTTGGGAATAACGGCGATCAGGATGGCCAGGAGTGCTCCTACCTATCCCATTCATGCCACACAAGTACCAGTCAATAACCATCTCCAGTAAGAGAGAACTTAATGCCCCTTGACATTCAATGGCACTACCATCATTGAATCCCCCACTATCAACAACCTGGGGGTTCCAATTGACCAGAAACTGAATTGGGGGACCAGCCACATAAATATTGTGGCTACAAAAGTAGGTCAGATGCTGGGAATTCTGTGGTGAGTAACCCACCTCCTGACTTCCCAAAGACTGTCCACCATCTATATGGCACAAGTCAGGGGTGTAATGGAATATCTCCACTGCCTGGATGAGTGCAGCCCCAACAATGTCCAAGAAGCTCAACACCATCCAGGACAAAGCAGCCCACTTGATTGGTACCCCTTCCACAAACATTCACTCTCTCCACCACTGATGCACAGTAGTAGCAGTGTGTACCATCTACAAGAGGCACTGCAGCATCTCACCAAGGTTCCTTAGGCAGAACCTTCCAAACCGACCAGCACTACCACCTAGAAGGACAAGGGCAGCAGTTTATGGGAACACCACCAACTGGACGTTTTCCTCCAAGCCACTCACCATCCTGACTTGGAAATATATCACCATTTTTTACCATCACTGTGTCAAAATCCTGGAATTTCCTCCCTAACATCACTGTGAGTGTACCTACACCACATGGACTGCAGCGGTTCATGAAGGCAACTCACCACCACCTTTTCAAGGGAAATATGGGGGTGGGTAATAAATGTTGGCCTAACCAGGATATCCAGAAGGAAAAAAACAGTAAAATTGGGTCTGAGCTGGTCATGTATACCTTAAAGTGTTAGTTACGCCACTAAAAACTGGGAAATGAGAATAGTGGTCCAAAGTGTTTTCCCTAGTGTCCACCTTCCATGAATAAATGAAAAAACCTTCAGGTTAAGTTTCTCACCTTAATTGTTGCTTTCTGCAGGGAGACTGCAGCCTGTGAACTTGCTGGCAAATTCATGACAAACCAAAATTGGAGCGGGGGCCTCAAGCAGGTCCCATATTTCCACATGAAAAGGGTCCAATGCTTCATTCAGGTGTAAGGATATCTCCTTTATATTGTTAAGGCAGGTGACAGACTGCCATCTGCCACACCACCCCTCACCACCCCTCACTGCCACACCACCCCTCAACTCAACCCTCCCCTTGGGCATTTATGTTTTCAGATACCCAAGAACTGCCAGTCAGCCTGCACACCCTGATGAGGAGGGAATGCACAGTAAGAAGTCTCACAACACCAGGTTAAAGTCCAACAGGTTTATTTGGTAGCAAATACCATAAGCTTTCGGAGCGCTGCCCCTTCGTCAGATGGAGTGAAAATCTGTTCTCCAACAGTGCACAGAGACACAGAAATCAAGTTACAGAATACTAATTAGAATGCAAATCTCTACAGCCAGCCAGGTCTTAAAGGTACAGATAATGTGGGTGGAGGGAACATTAAACACAGGTTAAAGAGATGTGTATTGTCTCCAGACAGAACAGCTAGTAAGATTCTGCAAGATCAGGGGGAAAGCTGTGGGGGTTACTGATAATGTGACATAAATCCAACATCCCGGTTTAGGCCGTCCTCATGTGTGCGGAACTCGGCTGTCAGTTTCTGCTCAGCGACTCTGCGCTGTCGTGTGTCGTGAAGGCCGCCTTGGAGAACGCTTACCTGAAGATCCAAGGCTGAATGCCCGTGACTGCTGAAGTGCTCCCCCACAGGAAGAGAACAGTCTTGTCTTGCCTGGTGATTGTCGAGCGGTGTTCATTCATCCGTTGTCGTAGCGTCTGCATGGTTTCCCCAATGTACCATGCCTCGGGACGTTGGCCAAGTTGCAAAAGTATGTACCGTGTACCTGGTAGATGGTGTTCTCACGTGAGATGATGGCATCCATGTCGATGATCCGGTATGTCTTGCAGAGGTTGCTGTGGCAGGGTTGTACATCATGGCAGGGTCCACATCATGAGGCGGGAATAGCAGGCTTCTAATTAAGAAGCATCGTCACTTGGTCTGACACTCAGCCGCCAGCTCAGATACCGGAACTGTGCATTCATGAGAGGCTAATATATTGTAGATGAGCAGGTGGGTTTTCCCCAGTGTCCTGGCCAACATTTATCCCTCAATCAACATCACTTGTATTTCTTATGTTGCTATTTGTAGGAGTGACCTATGTGAAAACTCTCTGCCTCATTTCCTATGTTACAATGGTGACTAATCTACAAAAGTACTTCATTGCCTATAAAGTGCTTTGGGGACATCCTGTTGTTGTGAAAGGCACATTTCAGTGCTCATTATTTTCTTAATCTACACTTTGGAGTTTTAGAGGCCTGGTTTGCACGTTGAAGCTGGGATTTATCAAGAATGGATAGATACCGCTTATACTGACTTAGATTGGATCTCAGATGAAGACTAAATGACCAGTAACAGCATCAACAGCAGCCAGTTGCCCACAGCCCTGGGGTTCCACAGGAGAGATGGGATCTGCAGAGAGGTGTAGATCATCAGAGGCCATGCCTGACACCGAGGGTCCACAGCCAGAGGATAAACTTCTTCAGTGTGTCTGAACACCAGCCTCTCAGGAGGCTCAGAGTGTCACATCAGGTGGTGGCAGACATTTTGCTGATGGGTGGAACATCATCTGCTGCCAAATGGATCTGGTGGCCGTTCTTTAGCAGTCATCACTCCCCTCAAACTTTTTGTCTCTGGATCTTCCTGGTCTTTGCCAATGGCAATCTCAAGATTTCGCAGTCAGTGGTCTCACCAATCTATAAGAAAGGTGACAGATGGTTTCTATGCCAAGGCTGGCATTTGGTTTGAGCTTTGCCTGGGCTAATGCCAGTCGCTTTGACTGGGTGTTTAGGTTTGTAGCTCTGGTTAGTTTCTCACAGATACAGAGTATCATCCAGCCCCACTTTACACATGTGGCAACTAAGGCAACTCCGGTTCATCCTGGAATGTTCTTGAACCATACGAGCTTCCATTCTATTATTGTGTAGCTGATGTATCACCACAAAAATATCTTTATGCTCACAAGGTTTCTGGCAGTTGCCGTGATGCTTTTATCCTGCAGCCAATTCACAATCCCAGACAACTTTATCTAGCTGATAACACCTCTCGGGAACCTGAGGATTGAGGTCCTGGAGTGATACACTGAATATCATATCACCATCAGACATATCATTATGCAAGCCATTGATGTGTTGAAGATGGCTTCAGATCTCCATCTGTACACACCAGCCAAGGCTTCCAGAATGGTCACAGTGTGTCTCTTACATAGCAATGAGATTTGAACCTGCTGGAGGAACAAAGCACAGAGTCTCTTCTGAGGATTCAGAGGTGAAGGAAGAGGAGGATGACGAAGCAGAAGGTGACAAGTGCACATTATCTGGGATGCCTTCATTATTGCGAGGCTCACGTGGGTTCCAACAGTTTACCCATCCTACAACTGCATTGAAATGCCACCTCTGATTCCTGCCCCCAACCTTCACCAATGTCACTGACACAAAGCAGTGAGAACAACCATGTCTCATTTTCACAGACCACCATTCATCATCACACAACTGGAAAAGCCACGTAGGAAAATGGGAGGAAACAATAATATTTCATCAGATGAAAGAAACATACTAAACAGGATGGAATATGTGAAAATCCCATGTATACACTTATGCAACAAGGGGGCAATTTTCCCAAAGCATTTCCAGTGGCATAACAACGTGAAAACAGGAGCCTTCCACTCCAGTCTTTCGGATGAGCTCAGCACTGCAATCTTCCAGCCCTCTGTCAATTTCTTTGACAGCTGGGAGCTTTGCACTGGTATGGGGTGGGGGTGGGGTGGGGGGGGGGGTGGTGGTGGAGCGGTGGGGGGCGGTTTGGGGGTGGCGGAGCCTCATTACGCCAGTGAAGCTGGCTTAGGGTGCTAATCAGATTTTTGGCACCATTGTTCAGAGTGCCCTGATCTGACAGTGAACCGGTGGACTTCCTCCCACCCACCCCACGGATATGGGACTGCCCCCCTCCGCCCCGCCCCCCCCATCATCGGTGACATTGCTAACCCCCACACTAACACAGGCTGCTGACATCAGGACCCTCCTGATGAGTCCCCGACATGTGCCTCCCCATCAAAACCTCCTCTGCTACCCACCCCTGCACGTCTGGCCGGCAAGTGGGGAAGCATCTGGGAGGGCAGAAGCAGCCGTGCTGAATTTGGTAAGCAGATGTTAATGTAGGCTATCCTGTGCTAATAGGCTTTGTGGCCTTTCTGGGCGTAAAGCCGTTCTCATTGGTGAAGAAGAGCCAGGAAGGTAGCAATCCACATGCTAATCAGATTTTTGGCCTCTCACGCTATCTTCCTGCTCATCACGTTGATCGACCAGAACAGCGAGCTAGTAAGATCGCACCCTGAATCTTTACTCTTCCTTTTCCTAGCACTTCTGCCTGCTGTAATCCCCGTGCTAGGATGTGGTTGAGGCAGGCTGCTCAGATCCTTGCCCTGACAGCTAAGTTTCTCTTAGTCGGTTTCTCTGGGCTTTGGAGGCAAGACTGTTCCAACTGCACCTGTACGTGGGTAGGTTTGGCCATCAGGACACACGTAGGGCACTGACTGAAATGGGTCTGTGGGTGAGAAGCGGAAGCATTTTGAGAGGAGTCCTCATTTCCTTTCAGCATCCTCTCTCTCTCCTGGGCCAGCGTCACACAACTCCAGCGCAGACTCCTCACTACTCTGCCTGATTCTTGCTCACCTGTGACATGCGAGTCAGCAGGTGAAAACCAAACTATCTGTTACTGAACCCACAGTCATGTGACTATCGAAGCTGGCACACAGTCGATGTAAGCCCTGTGATGGTGCACCCTTGGAGTCTGTGGGCTCCTCTGAGCAGTCGCTGTCAGTGATCTCATCCAACTCCTGCTAGATGTGTGAAAGTCCAATGGGAGATAAAAGACATGAATGAGTAATATGAGGTAAGAATGTTTGAAGTTATCAGTATGATCATGTTTCACTCACTGCTGACATCAAATCAACATGACTGTGTGTTGTATGTCATGTGGCTGCCTGATATTTAATTCTGTCACCAGGTAGCCGGGATGTCTCCTCCTCTGCAGCTGTTAATTGAGAGACGGCTGGAGGGCTGCTTCCAGTTCTCTCCTACTCTCTAGAGTTTTGTGCTCCCTTAAGCTGCAAAAAAGAGAAGAAGAGATCTATGAATGAGAGTAAAGACATGTGCTCGCCAAACAAATGGAGAAGTTTGGTGAGGGTGTCAAGGGAGAGCCATGAAGTTGCAGAAGGATGAGGTGAGTATCAGTGTTGGATGACAGATTGAGATGTGAGGAGGCGCACAGACTCAGAGGGATGGCTATGCCGGCAAGGTAAGTTGATGTGGGGAGCGACATGCTGGAGTCAGCTCGAGAAGTCAGAGTGAAGGGGTTGGGATGATATACACATGGGGATGTAGGTGAATGTACAATGGCTCTCACCTTTCTTGTCCTGCTTAGGTCATTAAGCCACTTCCTGGGTAGTATCCAGGAGGGTGGCACCCACTCCCTGCTGCTGATTTCCAAAATTGCCATTTTGCTACCCCCAGCTCGCTTTTGTTGCTAAGGGCTTGTCCATTCCTTCAGCTCCTCACAGTCCCCAGCAGCATAACATTGGGGGCGTCAGTGACACAGACTGCAGAATGCAGGTCTTCCATTGCAATTCTTCCTTCTCCATTCTTGCCAACTTCAACTGCTTCACCTTGTTGGGTTGTTCCTATAAATATTGGAGTTGAGATTGTCATGTGGGCTATCAGCATCCCCACTGACACCAGCTGGTTGGGGAAATCCAGAAATTATATGCTAATGAAGTGGCTGCATTAAAAATTTACTGACAGATGCCGTTAACATATTTCCAGATTCTTCACTCTCTCCTGTATCTCTCAACACTTCTGCACATTAAACCTCAAGAGGTGCATGAGCCCTTGGCACCCTGACTTCCGGTTTCAGAAAGGGGCAGGAGACCAGGACCCACCCACTCCGGGGCATTCCCTCCAGGGCACTAGGTCCCTGTCAGGGGGATTTGGTCAGCTCTGGAGGATCCCCTAGGAGAAGTCATTATCCTCGACAAGCTGGGGGCAGAGAAAGGACATAGAGCTTGAACTGGATAAGGAGTGCCCAGAAGCCTCCTGGAGGGGGTGAGGGAGTAGGGCGGCAGCAAGAAGCTGGAGCAGCAGTTCAAGGCTGGTGAGTCATAGTGTTGAGGAATCAAGGCCACGTATAGGACAGACCAAGGTCTCTAACAGTGGCCTAAGAGCCCAGAAACAGCAATGGAGTAGCAAACAGTTGCTGGGGACCTATAGCCAGACCACCTGGACAGCATCCCTGAGATCGAGAGGCCACTAGGAGAGCAAAACCCCTTTTGTGTCTGGGAGGCAAGGTAAGCAATCGGGTTCACATGATCACAGGAAATTAGCCACAGGAGTTCCATCAATTCAGCTCTGCAAACCAGCTGATTTGAGATCAGGATTTAAGCTCTCAACAGTATCCCAGTGGATCTACAGCAGGGGTCTCCAAACTACGGCCCACAGGCCACATCCGGCCCGCAGCAGGCTAACATCTGGCCCGCAGCCAGTGGGGCGGGACAGGATTCCCACTGCTGAAAACACTCCCGCATCCGGAACCCCACTGCTGACTCAGGATCCGGAAGCCACAAGCCGGACATTTGCTGCTGCTCCGCGCAGTGTCTGATGGACCCATGGGAATCCCCGCCCTCTTTACCGGCCTATTGTCCAATCTGAGCTGCCGTCCTGTGACTGACAGTTCAGTAAACGAATCAGCAATTGAGACATCTGTTATCCAATTGCCGCTCTGCATTGACTGAGTGACAGCTGCTTTATCCAATCCGTAAGCTCCATCTGTCTGACATGAGCGAGAACAATGACAATGATGGCGGCAATTCAGACCAATTCAGTTATGGAAGGAAAAAAGAAAAGTGGACAGTGAGTGCCGCCTGTTTAATGAAGAATGGGGTGTAAAGTACTTCTTTGTACAAGCAGGTGATAAAGCCTTGTGTGTCATATGCAACGAAACTGTTGCAGTTTTGAAGGAGTACAATGTATGTCGGCACTATGAGACCAAACATGAACCAAGTTATTCCCTATTCACAGAAACACAGGGTTCGGAAAAATTTGAATCAATGCAACGCAGGTTGCTTTCCCAACAAGCTTTTTTTACGCAGAAGATAACTGAAAATGAAGCTTTAACCAGGGCCAGTTACAAACTAGCTTATGTGTTGGTTAAAAGAGGAAAGCCATTCACCGATGGAGATCTCATCAAAGAGTGTATAATGGAAGCAGTGGAAGAGTTATGCCCAGAAAAAGCAAATCTGTTCAAAATCATCAGTCTTGCGCCAAATACTGTTGCTCGTAGAATTGAGGATATAGGACGCAATATATTTCATCAAATTGCAGACAAAGCAAGAAATTTTCAGTTGTATTCTCTCGCACTTGATGAATCGACTGATGTGTGTGACACATCACAATTCCTAGTATTCATCTGTGGCGTCGAAAGTGAATTTAATGTGACACAAGAATTAGCATCAGTGCATAGTATGCTCAGCACAGTAACTGGAGAAGACATCTTCAAAGAATTGCAAAAAACTGTGTTAGAATATAACCTGGAGTGGAATAAACTGCAATGTGTGACAATTGATGGAGGAAAGAACATGTCTGGGGTGAAGAAAGGTTTGGTTGGACAAATCACATAAACTTGTGAGGTTGGTGGATTCTCAAAGCCCATGTTTCTGCATTGCATTATCCATCAACAAGCATTGTGCGGAAAATATGTGGATATGTCTTGCATTCTGAAACCTGTTGTTTCAACAGTGAATTTCATTCGATCTCACGGGGTTAATCATCGCCAGTTCATTTATAAAACTAATTTTTTTTCTTTGGCCCCCGAAAATGTGTAAAATATACAATGTGGGCCTCATACTGAAAAGTTTGGAGACCCCTGATCTACAGCATTAACCATGAAAATCCACTGTAGATAGCTCATCCCTTCAGGTTAAGCTTTTCAATTAATGTAAACTGAAGTTTTGATGCCAGTTGAATAAAGAATCCCTGTTTTATAACGTTTGTGTAGCCTGTGTGCTTGAATCTCATGTTATACTCTTCCAATTCAGTATTTAACAAGGCTGACCGTCATGGTCAGTAACAAATTCAATAGAAAAGCAGTCTTTGAATAAAGATATCTTCCTACAGTTAATGAACAGGGTAAAGCAAATGGAGCCGTGTGTGCCAGTTAGACATGTTCTGCAAACGAAAAAAGCTCTGCATTGCAGCACATTCATAAAAAGTTGGAGCATGCACAGAATGCATATCTGAGTCTTTAGTCAATTCTATGAGGCTGCAAACAGTCCATTGAGGACCAATGACCAGTGAACAGATTTTGGTTTAACTGATGATGGTGAATCAGCAGCCATCGACTGCAATGGAAATAAAAGCTGAGGGTGTGTGGTGGGGGTGGGGGTGTGGGGAGATATTAAACAGGATTGTTGATTTTGCTTTTTAGCCGTCTTACACTGTGGCACAAAATCAAAATTTGCCCCCTGATGAGAAGACAAAGAGGTGATACTATAAAGTATGAGGGAGCCAAGACCGCGTTCGTTCACTGCACTGAACAGCACCTTCTGTTCAGCCCTCCCAACTGACAATGATCTCCTGCAGCCTTCCTGCTGGAATCATATGCTCTTTTTAGATATTTATAATGAGTTTATATTGAAATACACATACCAAATTTAATACAAAATAGATGGAGCTGCTGTGGGGGAGGATCCTTACCACAGGTTTTGATCAAAAATCCTGAATGAGTAAGGTGTAAGGCCAGGAGTGGAGTTGGGAGTGGAGGAAATTTTGATCTGAAGCTAAGAATGAAAGAGGGTGCAACATGTCAATGAAGAGTCAGGTAGGGAGGGAGTAGAGCAAGGAGAAGCAAAAGGTGCAAGCATGAACTGAGTGGAAGGAATCATAGTGGTTTATAGCATGGAAACAGGTCCTTCAGCCCAACTTGTCCATGCCAGTCCCAATTGCCCGCTTTTGGCCCATATCCCTCTATACCAATCTTATCCATGTAACTGTCTAAATGCTTTTTAAAAGACAAAATTGTACCCGCCTCTATTATTACCTCTGGCAACTCGTTCCAGACACTCATCACCCTCTGAGTGAAAAAATTGCCCCTCTGGACTCTTTTGTATCTCTCCTCTCATCTTAAACCTATGCCCTCTAATTTTAGACTCCCCTACCTTTGGGAAAAGATATTGACTATCTAGCTGATCTATGCCCCGCATTATTTTATAGACCTCTATAAGATCACCACAAAGCCTCCTACCCTGCAGAAAAAAAGTCCCAGTCTATTCAGTCTCTCCTTAAAACGCAAACCATCAAGTCCTGGTCACATTCTAGTAAAGGAACTGGGACCATGCTAATGTAAGTTATGCACTGACTGAGGGAGTGCTAAACACAGACTGAGGGTGAAAATTTCCCTAAAATATGCAGAGTGCTGCAGCTGGCAGGAAAAGCCGTGTTGAAGCCATCAGCCTCAATGCCAGCTTTCTCTGCTGCATCGTTCAGCTGACTGAAAAAAAACTGCAACCACAATATCACGCTGGTGGGACGGTTCAATCGGAGCCCATCACACCAGCAACTTAAATTTTTAAAGATGAGGGCAACCTGTAAAATTTAAAATTACATCCCTTATCCCCCCCCCCACCACACCCCGTCATCCCCAATGCAACATCCACCACCCATGCAACACCCCGCCCCCAGACCCTGCCCCATGGTCCCCCTGGCAGTGGGGGGTGAGCCAGATTAGCACTCGGGGCAGGGGACCCCAGAAGAATTGAGGAGGATGTTAGGTGCAGAGGCAGATTGGCCAGAAAGCTTGCCTTGGGCCTCCTGCAGGGTATCTAAAATATAAATTAAAGAATAAAACAGGAAACATCCCTCCAGCCCCTACCTATCAGCTCGTATATCCCTACACAAACTCTCTCTGCCCCATCCATGCCAACCCATGTCACCTCATGGCCCCATTCAATCCATGGCCATTCATAGCCCCCCCCCATGCCAAGTCATGCCAACCCATTCCTCCCATCCATCACCCTTTTCCTTCACACCTACCGTGGAATCACCACATATCCACCTTGGGCAGTCCTCAGAACCCGTGCAGAGATGAGATAAAATAAAGTTCTATAAAACTAAGTTCTGAGTATTTACTGCAGACTTTGCTATTGTAATGGGGTTAAGACATCACAGTCTATATCCTTATGAAATATATATGGCCAATTTCTAGAAGTTTAGAACTGGACAATGACCAATTAAAATGGCTAAAGTTGTGTCTAATCCCAAAGGGTGCTAACCTCTCCCAGAGGTGTCCTTGGACCCTATCCAAAGTTATCCAGAATAATACACCAAGTTCAGACTTGCTGTTATCCTGGTCTAATAGGCACATTCCAGATTCCATACTCCATTTCTAACAAAAGCCCACCTCAGTGGAGGCCGCTAGTGATTTAAACGGCCGGCTACCTCCACGAATTGCGCATGTGTGAACCCCAATATGGTTCAAGTCCACCTACACCCCACCCTGAAGATGGGAAATGCCAGGTTCAGGTGCGGGATTTTGGAATTACAGTCATTTCTGGGATTCATGACAGAGAGACGCCATGGTGAAAATTCAGACCACTGAGTTAAAAATGAACACAGTAAGAGTTTTAACAACACCAGGTTAAAGTCCAACAGGTTTATTTGGTAGCAAATACCATTAGCTTTTGGAGCGCTGCTCCTTCGTCAGATGGAGTGGAAATCCATTCTATCTGATGAAGGAGCAGCGCTCCGAAAGCTAATGGTATTTGCTACCAAATAGACTTGTTGGACTTTAAGCTGGTGTTGTTAAAACTCTTACTGTGTTCACCCCAGTCCAACGCCGGCATCTCCACATTAAAAATGAACTGCAGTGAAGCACAGAGTAAGAGTTAAGCACAGAGCGAGTTGTTTCTATCTGCTGCGGTCACAGAGGGAGACTCAGTTAAAATAGTATGACTTTGTTGAATTTATGAGACTAACTTGCTGCAGAATTTCAATGTATGGATAGATTCCTAAACCAATGAGGTTTTCACATGTGGATGAACAGTTGATTAATTGTTAACAACTTATTGTAACATTAAAGTAACAAGTGTACTGAGCATAACAGCTTTTGATCCATTTGTTACAAGATATCTGGAGTTACAGAAGGGTGGGTTGGGGAAAATTCTCTGTTTATGAATGAAACGTGGGAAGAAGAAAGAAATGACTACTAATGAGGTTAGAGGGAAGAACATTATAAAAACAGTGGTGAGAAAATAGCAGTGACCGTAAGATCAAAATGGGAATATTTGCTACGATAGTTCACAAAAAAACCCTTCAAATTTGTCTTTACTAATGTGTTGGTAAGCTAACATTATGCAGTGAGATGTCACCCCAACAGATTCAACTCCAAGGAAATTGGCAAAAGAAATGAGGAATCATAATGGAACAGACCAGATGCCAGAAAGTAATTTGACCAAGAGTCAAGAAACAAATATAGCGTTGAGTGCGACAACATACGTGATTCACTTTCACATCAACTCCAAAATGCTGGGAAATGTACAAAATAAAATGACAAACATTAATGTTTTCTGGAGGAAGCATATTATATCTCCAGACCTTCACATGAAATTAATCTTGCGAGGTTTAAAAGGTTATGAGAATTGTTTAGTGTGGCTCTGTTTGAAAAGCATTGCTTGGATCAAATTTCATAATACTGCTGCCTCTTGCTTGACTCTCTCAGCTTGCTGCGGCCTCCTGCCAGACCCTATATGTGAAATATTCACTGATGATCTTTCTCTTTTCTTTCTTTTTGATTGTTCTTAATTCTTTCCCCAGCCACATTCTTCTATAACTCGGTAATGTTCCAAATCATCTCCAATATCCACTGGTTGAAGAGTTCTTGATCAGACAGCAGCCCAAATCTTAACAATTTTGTTTGCTGCTTTTAACTGGTTGACCTCCAGTAGCATTTGTGTTTACCTAGTCACGTGGTTCTGGTTAAGGTAAGTGGCATGTATCTCAATAAGCAGAGAGTTCACATTTCACATTAGCCAAAGAGAACATCTACCTACGTGGCATGGGCATTCTTGAGTTTAAAGTTTATTTATTTAATATTGTCACAAGAAGGCTTACGTTACCACTGCAATGAAGTTACTGTGAAAATCCCCTAGTTGCTACACTCCGGGGCTTGTTCGGGTACACTGAGGGAGAATTTAGCATGGCCAATGCACCTAATCAGCACGTCTTTTAGACTTTGGATGAAACATGCGCACCCGGAGGAAACCCGCACAGACACGGGGAGAATGTGCAGTCTGCACACAGACAGTGACCCAAGTCGGGAATCGAACACAGGTCCCTGGCGGCGTGAGGCAGCAATGCTAACCACTGTGCCAACATGCCGTCCCATGTGAGTATGGTTAGGTGTTTGTTTGAAGGGACTTTTTAATGAGGGTGAGCACGTGGGTTCCTCGCTGAAAGTAGGGGTGAATCCTGGAAAGTATACGAGCCAGTTGGAAAACAGTCTGCAACTCGACTTCCACATTTCACTTGAATGCGTGGGTTGCATACATACTACCCCCTCAGTCACTTGCAACCTCACTCCATTAGGGGCGGGGGGGGGGGGGGGTGGTGACTTGGGCTTTGCAGTTTAACCTTGTCACCAGTTTTAGTGCCTTTCTGAAACTTGCCAGTGAAAGCAAGGCATAAGCACAGTGACAGTGGAAGGGCGTGAAATAATCTCTAAAATGCCAATACGGGCTCACTACTCACAGTCACTTTCTTACCTGCTTGTGGGAGACTGTTCAGAATGCTTGTTCTTTGAGGTTATTCACTGTGAAGGTGACATCTGCACTTTGGAGCTTGTATCTATCAGATCAGCATGAATACCATGAATGCTGAGTTGTTTTGGATCACAAATGAAGACTAAGATAACCACAGCAGCACCAGTGGCAGCAGTAGAAGCACTAGGACGCATACCAGTAACAGGCAGCTGCTCACAGAGTGGTAGCTCCATCAGAGAGAGAAGAGCAGTAGAGAGGTGAAGTATGCGAAAGGCTATGCCTAGCACACAGTGTCCATAGGCAGAGGATACATTCCCTCAAGATGTTAGAACATCAGTGCCTCCAGGGAGTCAGGTCTGATTATGACATTTGCTGCCTCTGGAACAAGACCTGCTGCCAACTGGATCTGGTGACTACACTTCACCAGCGACTGATTATTAAAGTCATCAATATCCTCAACCTTTTTACTTCTGGATCTTTCCAAGCCTGTACTGAAGACACTCGCAGCAATCGGCAGCCTCGCAAGTGCAGAAGACAGATGATTGATGAATTTTATTTGCTAAGAATGGCAGTTATGTGAATTTTGCCTTTGGTTTCACAGCTCTGGTTGGCGTTCCACATGGTTCAAGACATCCTTGACTGCACCAACAGACCCAATAGAACATACCAGAGTGTTCATGAACAACAAGGGCTCCCACTCCAGCGATGAGCAAGTGGTGCATCATCGCAAGAAGATCTTTATGCAGGGGTGTGCATGGGTTCCTAGGCAACTGCCAATGACACATTTCTTTTGCAGCAGTTCACTCTCCCTCTGATGTTCCTGAGGCTGGCTGCTCAGACACAATGGATAGCAGCTTAACATGTGAACAATGACATCTCTCAGAAACCTAGCTGAAGTCCAGGAGACTGTCATATTTCCACCAAATGTGTCATTCAGTAAGTTATCACTGTGCTGAAGATACAATGCATGTGCCTGGATGGATCTAGGAGGGCCTTTCAATACACACCAGCCAGACTCTCCAGAGTGGTCACGGTGTGCTGTGCTCTGCATAATATTTCACAGCAGCGAGCTTCAGACCAGGAGGAGGAACAAGCCACAGAGCACAGAGCCTCTTCAAACAATTCGGAGGAGGAACAGGAATTCAAGGAGGAAGTCACAGAGGTACGAGCAGGATCTAACAACCACCTGTAAAAGACACTTGTGCCTCCCACCCCATCCCATTCCCCCACATCCCCATGCCACAAACCAAAGCCTCCCATTTACAACCCTCCATTGCACGCTTTCCATTACGTCTTCCCATTCATCAGCACCCAGCTAAATGGCTACTTGCCAGCGAGCAATCAAGAATTGGCAAGATGTGAAAAAATTATATTTATACGGCTCACATACAAAACAGAAACTTGATATACTAACGACGTCTAACACATCTCCTGTGTGACTACAAATCTTTCCTTTCCTTCCCCTTCAATGTGATACAAACCCTATGGCTTCAATAGGCATAGATGCAGGTTGCTCAGATCCCTGTTTGGATTTCTGAGGTGCTCATCTGGCAGCCTTTGGATCTTGAAACCTTAGCGCCCCATTAAATTCTATTCCACCTGCACCTATGCAGAGGCAGGTCTGGTCATCAAGGCATGAGGCAGCATATCGGATACTGAGTGTTGGGAGAGTGGGGCAACGGATAAGAACTGGAGCACTTGGAGCCGAGTCTCTACCTTCATGTCCCCTAAAACTCTGATCCTCCAAATGATCCACCCATTCCTCGCTGAGAGAGGGCTGGAAGAGCACTTTGCTGCATATCAGTGGGTTGATGAACAGCCAAGGGTCGGGTAGCATTCAACTTATTTAAGGTGGCATTGAGAGGCAAAAGGTTAAAGACTAGCATGCACTTGTTTGATTGCTCTGTGCTGTTGGCTACTCCTTCAGTGGCCAAAGACATCATTGTAAAGGCCTGCATGATCAAACCATTCGTGCTTCAGATAACCTTCTCCAATTTCTTTGCAGCATACAATGCGGCTGGAATACTTCCCAATACACCTCATATTCTTTACTGCTGCTCCAGTAATACCCTGTTCATTGATAGCCCCTGAAGTAGGTGAATATACCACCTCTCAATTTTCCCTACACCACATGGACTGCAGTGGTTCAAGAAAGCAGCTCACCACCACCTTCTTAAGGGAAATTAAGGAGAGGCAATAAAAATGCTGACCTAGACAGTGATGCCTAGGTCCCATGAAAGAATAAATAAAAAATGCTGATGACCAAAAAGGGTTTGTTGCTGATTTGCATTGTTGAGCACTTTAACTAGTCTTGAGCAATGACTATATTATACACTCAACTCAGAAAGAATTCTTTTGCATCATCAAAACTTGTAAACGTCTCTTGTTCAGGCATCTTTCAAGGTTTCCAGCTTGAATCTCTTCAATATGGGAAGTGTTGTACTTTGATAATAACAGGTTAAATATCAACTGGTGTAGTCTTGTTTGTGCCATCATTATGTATACAATCATTTACTCTGCAGAATTTACAGTTCAATGTGATCTTGTGCTATTATTCTTCGCCTCTGCCTTCTTCAATCTTTTTTATTCTTTTTAGGTCAGCATTTGCTGCCCATCCCTAATTGTCCTTGACCTGAGGCTCACTAGACCACTTCAAAAGTTAAGAGTCAACCACACTGCTGTGGGTCTAGATTCACACATGCCGGTCAGATTGAGTGAGGGTGGCAGGTTTCCTTCCCTGAAGGATATTAGCGAACCAGATGGATTCTTATAACAATCAATGATGGTTTCATGGTCACCATTACTGAGAGTAACTTTATATTCTGTATTTCATTCATTGAATTTAAATTCCACCAGCTGCCATTGTGGAATTTGAGTCTGTGTCCCCAGAGCATTAGTCTGGGCCTCTGGATTAATAGTCCAGTGACATTAGCACTATGCCACTTTCTCCCCACAAACTGCAGTAAATTACAAATCATTTTCATATCAATGGTAACATATGCCTTCGATACATGACGTTATTTGCAGGGTATGGAGCACTTACCCAATACCAGAAACAGGATGGCACATGGATTTGAAACAATTTGCCAAGAGCTGTTCAAACGATGTTATTCATTTTTATCAATCTTGAATTAAAAAGGATTCCGGAGCAAGTTCAATTTTTTTTTCTGTTAAATACATCTATCGTTAGGTTCATTTATCATCAGATCCATCTTTGTATCACCACGCCTAAGAAGAGATCATTCAGGAAGTGTGCTTGCTGACTCTGTCTGTTTCTTGACTTTATTGATGACCCAGTACGTGTGGTCAAAAATGATGCCGGTCCCTTCACTGGTAACACCAACCTCTAAAGTAGCTCATTTCTCATCTCAAAATGGTATTAACTGAGAAAGATCGGTCATGTTGTTGCCCACTCAACTCTCCTGACAAAAATATCAACTTCCTTGGTTAGTTTATTTCACATCTAATCAGCAATGGAGCAAGTGCGTGTCAAGGGTGGTTCAAAATCACAATGGAAGAGGTGAAATCCAAAGCTTAACCCCACTTATCATCAGCAGTACCTCCTGTCTGCTTACAAAGCATACAAAAAAAAACCAAGCGTATTTTTAGCTCAGTGACTTAGCAAAGCTGTGGAATTCGATACTTTCGATGAAGGTAGGCAGCCACATGCCAGAATTCAAAAGCAGCAATATGAAAGAGATTTCACTGGACAGTCAGTCCCCCACAAGGATTATGACTGGAACAATACTGTATGATTTATTATCACTTTCTCTTTGTGTTCACCCTCAGAACTACTGCAGCTTCACATTCTGATCTAATGCGCTAGCTCACACCTTTTTAATGCTTAAAATGGTCCTTGTTATTTTATGTATTTATGCCTTCAGATGGCTGAAAATGTCAGCATTCAACGAAACCTCAGTATACCTGTACCTACAGGGCTACATTTCAGGAGCAACCTGCAAATGCAAAATGTTTACAAAAGACTGTCTCAGATTTTTAAATGACTATTTAGACTACAGGAAAGAAAAAGCAAGTAAAAGATTATGAAAAATGTAATAAATCTGTGTATTAATCTTAGAAATACATCCTTATTTTTAATAGTCTCTCCTACCTGTGCAACTCCCAGGAATAGCTTTTTTCTTCAAATTTCAATTATGCGCTGCAGGATAAAATGAATTAATCTGTCAATGTCATGTGTTAGTAAATCAAACATGACGTCCTTCCAGTAGATTCCAAATTAGTGAAGGAGTTAGCTGTTGAAAATCATAAACTAGGAATGGAGAGGATGGATGTTCCCAGCTGTTGTTATTTTGAACAATGATCAACAGCTGGTAAGAGCTGCCACATTGGAACTGCAATTAAATAAATCCAGGTTAATTATCGGACATCATGTAAGTTTACAGCTAGAGTTGATTTATAATTCTAAACTATACCCATATAGGGCATTAGATGAGATGCACATCTAGGATCATTGCCTGTAAACATGACCAAAACTGTCTTTCAGGCACAAAATGACACCTTAGCAGCTAATATGGTGGAGTGCATGCACTCTTCATGTGAAGTCTGCTGCCCACTACATTGGATTGGGCTGAATTGTGCTATGGGTCAGGTTAGAGACTTCAAAGTGTTTCATGAAGCCCACCTGAATCATAAGTTTTGCATCTTGAATTTAGCTAGGATATGCATGAGATGCTTCACTTCAGGTGTGATTCAAATGATCCAGTAAGGAGCTTTTATCAAACAAAGTTTAATTAAGAATATAGTTAACATGTACAGCAAGAAAATTAGTAAGAACTTTTATCAGTCACAAACAAGAAACAATACAACTATAATGTAATAAACAAAATCTTTTAAACAGGTTTATCACTGCACAGGCTAAAACTCACTTGATCCTTGGTTGAATGCTGATTTCAAATGATCTTGAAAACTCAGAGCAGCTTGAAGTCTAGGAAACACCAAAACATAGATTATTTACTGCAGGGTGGCAAACAAGATATGCTTTCCGCTAACTGGTAGAACTTTAAAAATTAAACAGAGAGAGAGACTTCTTTTAGCTACGCTTCTAACACTGCAGCCAAAATGAAACTAAAAACGACCCTTGTCACCTGAGCTCCACACAGTTTTTTTCTCCTCACACCAATGACATCACCTCAGGCTGTGAGCTGCAGAGATCATGATTTTTTAAAAATCTCTTAAAGGGTCACTAATGTCACAATTGGATGTTGGATTGAGACAATTTGATAATCCTTATGACCTGCATGGGAATCACAGATCGACCTCCCTGTAGGACTCATTGAATATGAGCTCCCTGGGGATTGGTAATTAACTAAACAGGTGGTGTTCTTATACCAAGCCCTGTATAAAGCAGGCCCCTGAGTGGGTCCATTATTCCATTGTTCCAGTTGGGACCTGCTGTGTTCAGCACAGGCTTGTGGTTTTTGCTTTACTTTATTTTGTACAATAAAGCATTGTTCCTTTACAGCCAACTCCTGGAGTTATTGTAGTCCAGAACTGTTTAAATCACTGATTAAGTTTTTTTTATCACACTTTTAATTATAGATTTTTATTGAATTCAAATTTCACCATCTGCCCAAGTACCCAGAGCTTATATAAATGATCTGGAAGAAGGAGTAACTGGGGTGATCAGTAAGTTTGCGGACGACACAAAACTGGCAGGACTTGCAGATAGTGAGGAACATTGTCAGAGGCTACAGAAGGATATAGATAGGCTGGAAATTTGGGCAAGGAAATGGCAGATGGAGTTCAATCCTGATAAATGCGAAGTGATGCATTTTGGTGGGAATAATGTAGGGAGGAGCTACACGATAAATGGAAGAACCATAAAGGGTGTAGAGACGCAGAGGGACCTGGGTGTGCAAGTCCACAGATCTTTGAAGGTGACGTCACAGGTGGAGAAGGTGGTGAAGAAGGCATATGGCATGCTTGCCTTTATAGGACGGGGCATAGAGTATAAAAGTTGGGGTCTGATGTTGCAGATGTATAGAACGTTGGTTCGGCCGCATTTGGAATACTGCGTCCAGTTCTGGTCGCCACACTACCAGAAGGACGTGGAGGCTTTGGAGAGAGTACAGAGGAGGTTTACCAGGATGTTGCCTGGTATGGAGGGGCTTGGTTATGAGGAGAGATTGGGGAAACTGGGGTTGTTCTCCTTGGAAAGACGGAGGATGAGGGGAGACTTAATAGAGGTGTATAAAATTATGAAAGGCATAGATAGGGTGAACGGTGGGAAGCTTTTCCCCGGGTCGGTGGTGAAGTTCACGAGGGGTCATAGGTTCAAGGTGAAGGGGGGGAGGTTTAACACAGATATCAGAAGGACATATTTCGTGGGGGCCTGGAATGTGTTGCCGGGCAAGGTGGTGGAGGCGGACACACTGAGAACGTTTAAGACTTATCTAGACAGCTATATGAACGGAGTGGGAATGGAGGGATACAAAAGAGTGGTCTAGTTTGGACCAGGGAGCGGCGCGGGCTAATTGTTCCTTGTTTCTCGTTTCAAGGCTTCATTCTATGATCATCTTGCTGGTGCCAGTACAGAGCGAGACTGCGGATAGTTGGGAACCTGTCTCGGGGGCAGGGAATTCATATGGTGTTCGTGGAAGTGGAAATGACTAGGGTTGGGAAGCATTTTCCGATCAGGGCCAGTGTGATCTCCTGGACTCGTTTCGATCGCCTCAGGGGGTCGGAGAGGAATTTCCCAGATTTTTTTTTCCCCATATTGGCCCTGGGGTTTTCACTCTGGGTTTTTGCCTCTCCCTGGAGATCACATGGTCTGGAATGGGGGGGTGGGGGTGAGTTAATAGGTTGTGATGAACAAAGCATCGTAGCTGTGAGGGACAGCTCGGTGGATAGGATATTAGGATGTAGATAGGCTGGAAAATTGGGCGGGGATCCTGGATTCAGGATTCAATCCTGGACCGGGGAGCGGCGCGGGCTTGGAGGGCCGAAGGGCCTGTTTCTGTGCTGTATTGTTCTTTGTTCTTTGTTCTATATCTACGTTAATTGCAGAGCCCTTTTGTGATATTGGGCTACCCAGTGTCTGACACATGATAAACTCATGGTGCTAACAAACAGGAAAGACCAATCAGCAGTAAAGTTTAAAGGACTCATTCATACATACAAGCTGCAGTATTCATATGTTTTTCATTTGAGGCTGGTGGTTAATGACCTGGGTGTTTATTAGTTTGCTTCTGAACTCCGAGAACTGATTTCCTACTGCCGATAACAAGTTTTGCAGTTGATGGACTGTTCCTGGTTGCTTTTTTAAACAGTTGTATGGAACATGGATGGTCTAGACATGTTGCCTTTGGGGCCGGGAGACAAGGGAGAGCCACAATGAGGAAAAGAGAAAGTGGTAGATGTTCTGCCCCCTGGTCTGCTGTGCAACTCAGCCCTCCAGTCAATCCCCAGCTGCATCCTCCAGTCAATCCCCTTCTCTGCCCTCTGGTTAGTCCCCTGTCTCCATCCTCCAGTCAATCCCCAATTCCGTCCTCTGGTTAGTCCCCCTGCTTCATCCTCTGTTCACTGTCCCTGACCCTCTGATGAAAGGTCATCGATTTAAAACATTGGTCTGAATTTATTTCTAACCCTCTGGAGAAGGTCTAGGAGGTGGGGTGTCTCATAAAATAGGACATAGAACATAGAACATTACAGCGCAGTACAGGCCCTTCGGCCCTCGATGTTGCGCCGACCAGTGAAACCAATCTAAAGCCCCTCTAATCTACACTATTCCAATATCATCCATATGTTTATCCAATAACCACTTGAACGCTCTCAACGTTGACGAGTCCACCACTGCTGCAGGCAGGGCATTCCACACCCTTACTACTCTCTGAGTAAAGAAACTACCTCTAACATCTGTCCTATATCTCTCACCCCTCAATTTAAAGCTATGTCCCCTCGTGCTAGCCAACACCATCCGAGGAAAAAGGTTCTCACTATCCACCTTATCTAATCCTCTGATCATCTTGTATGCCTCTATTAAGTCACCTCTTAACCTTCTTCTCTCTAACGAAAACAACCTCAAGCCCCTCAGCCTTTCTTCATACGATTTTCCCACCATACCAGGCAACATCCTGGTAAATCTCCTCTGCACCCTTTCCAACACTTCCACATCTTTCCTATAATACGGCGACCAGAACTGTATGCAATACTCGAAATGCGGCCGCACCAGAGTTTTGTACAGTTGCAGCATGACCTCCTGGCTCCGAAACTCAATCCCTCTACCAATAAAAGCTAACACACCGTACGCCTTCTTAACAACCCTATCAACCTGGGTGCCAACTTTCAGGGATCTATGCACATGGACACCCAGATCCCTCTGTTCATCCACACTACCAAGTATCTTACCATTAGCCCAGTACTCTGTATTCCTGTTACTCCTTCCAAAGTGAATCACCTCACACTTTTCCGCACTAAACTCCATTTGCCACCTCTCAGCCCAGCTCTGCAGCTTATCTATGTCCCTCTGTAACCTCCCACTTCCCTCCGCGCTATCTACAACTCCACCGACTTTAGTGTCATCCGCAAATTTACTAATCCATCCTTCCACGCCCTCATCCAAGTCATTAATAAAAATGACAAACAGCAGTGGCCTCAAAACAGATCCTTGCGGTACACCACTAGTAACTGAACTCCAGGATGAATATTTCCCATCAACCACCACCCTTTGTTTTTTTACAGCTAGCCAATTCCTGATCCAAACCACTAAATCACCCTCAATCCCATGTGTCCGTATTTTCTGCAAAAGCTTACCATGAGAAACCTTATCAAACGCTTATCAAATGGCAACAGAATGTTTTAAGAGGGAAGTCCAACATCTTCCCTCTGCCATGGCATATTCTCAAAAATGGAATTAGTAGTAATGCAGCCACCCATTGGCCAATTAAACTAATGAATATGCTAATTAATGGTCACTTCCCAACCCATTGGCATTTTACGGGCATTGTGGAACAGGTCCTTGGCACTTCTGTAGAGTGACTGTTCAGTAAACTATGGCAATGAAGCTGGGGTGGGGTTGGGGGAGACCTCCCAGAGGTCTCTTCTTGTGGATGAGGGGAGAACCCTTTCTTAATGGGAACTTCATGGGCCAAAGAGGGGCCGCCCAGCAGCAATGGCCCCAGCCCCACCCTCCTCCACCAACTCCCAGCACTCCCCCAACCCCACCCCAGCTTCCCCTTAGTTCCATCACCGTCACTGGAGAATTCACCTCTCCAATCACTGGGGCCTAGGCCTGGCAGAGCAAACTAAAGGATTTAGCTGAGCTTTGAGGGTGTGTCAATCTGGAGGCACCTTCTTCTCCCTGCCTCAGCAGTGTCCGCCTCGACTGGTGATGCTGCCTAGTTTGCTGAGCTGACCTCTAAGATGCAGGCCATTGTCCTCAATTGGACAGTGGTGCCAGTGGTGGACTCTTGATTGGCCAGTTCCAGCAATATCCAATCCCGGGGTCCTGTCGTCCATCCACATGGTCTCAGCATCCACTTTTGGTCCTGACAGCAGGTCAACCTGTGACTTGGGAAAATTCAATTAACTTTGTTTCTCCTTCTGCAGACGCTGCCATGTTAGTTTAGCATTTTCAGTGCTTTTTGTTTCAGGTTCCCAGCATTGGATCATCAGACTTAGGAGCAGGAGTAGGCCATTTAGCCTTATCGCAGCTGTAGTATTTTTCCTTTGTGTGCACAACTTAAGCTTATTGTGTACTGAATTGTGGAATGGAATCCTAGGCTGGGATTTTTAGCATCTCTCCCTTCCCCAGGGACAGGTCGGCAGACAGGGCAGCAACTGCAAAACAGCTAGCGTTCCTTCGATGCCATTCCTGGTGTCGACCCAGCCATGCCCACCTCAGACATAATTTTACCGAGGGGAGGGCAGGGAGAGTGTCAAAATGCCTACCTAATATGGGAAAATTGGAGTTTTTAGATCGCCATTTAAGTGCCTCCTGCTGCTGCCACTAGGATTTTTACTCTTGACAGAGGAAGGCCAATGCCAAGTGTACGGCCCAGGAGATCTCACTGCTTGGCCTGGTGGATGGGAGAGAGGAAGACTTACCTCCTTCACAGGCTCCCTGTGCCCATTGGAGGTCTCTAGCCAAGGCCTTGCCATCCCCTGCCTTGTCCATCCAGTCACCCACCTTCCCTCTTGGGTCTGCCAACCTGGGACTGCCCAGACCTCCCCCGCCTACTTTGCAGCCAGCTCCCTCGATGATCGCCACTGGGGAATGTTTACAGTCCCAACAATGGCCATTGCTCGAGGTGGCACTATTGGGACCCAAGTCCCAGAGGCAGGATTTCTTTCCTCAATGGGAACTGCTGCAGAGTAAGCCAGCAAAAAGGGGGTACCCACTCCTGCCTTTTACACTGAAGGTAGTTGGTGAGAACCTCATTCTCAGTCCATAATGTCATAAGAGTACCAACAGCATGAAGGAGACTATTCAATAATTGCTGGGGCTATCCTTACAACCTTTTTTGAACAAGGGTATAACATTTGCAATTCTCCAGTCCTCTGGTATCTCCTGTAATTTCCAATCGCATCTCCTTTAATATCCTTGGTCCCAGTGCCTTGTCAATTTTAATTACCTGACAGTTGATCTAACACTTCCTCCTTATCAATTTTGAACCCTCCTACTGAGTTTCCTCATCTGTCACCATGGCTTGGGTAGCATCTGCTTCCTTGATAAAGAAAGATACAATGTATTCATTCAATAACTCAGCCATGCCCCCAACCTCCATGTGTAAGGTCTTTTAGGTCCCTAATTGGGCCTCCTCCCCATTTTACCGCTCTTTTATTATTTAGATGCCTTTAGAAGACTTTGGCATTCTGCTTTATGTTGGCTGCCAGTTTTTTTCTTATAGCCCCTCTTTGCTTCTCTTATTTGTTTTTTCACCTCCCCTCTGAACCTTCTGTATTCAGCCTGGTTCTCAATTGTACTTTCTATCTGAAACCTGTCAAAAGCACAATTTATCTTTTTCACCTTAATTTCTGTCTCCTTTCTCATTCATGAAGCTCTGGATGTGTTTGCCGTACCTTTTCTTTTTCAGGGAACACACCTGATTATGTTTCTCCCATTTCTTTTTTGAAGGTAGTCCACAATTCTATTGCAGTTTATCTCACCAACCTTTGGTTCCAGTCTATCTGGTCCAGCTCCATTCTTGCCTCATTGAAGTTGGCACTCCCCCAGTTAATTATTCTTCCGATGGATTGCTCATAGTTCTTTTCTAAAGTCATCCGAAACCTTATAATACAATGATTACTGACACTTGATCCACCTGGCCCACCTTATTTCCAAGAAACAGGTCCAAGTGTGCTTCCTATCTTGTTGGACTGGGCACACACTGGCCATGGAAAATTCTTCTGAACAGAATCTAGGAACGTTTGCCCCTCTCTGGCCTTGACACTACCTCTATCCCAGTCTATATTTGGGTAAATAAAGCCCCCATTACAACTGTGCTATAATATTTGCACCTCTGTAATTTCTCTGCAGATTTGTTCCTCTATATTTTTCCCACCAGTTGGTGCTCTATTGACTACACCGAGCAATGTACTTGCACCGTGTTAGTTAGAGTCATAGAGTCATAGAGGTTTACAGCATAGAAACAGGCCCATGGTCCATGTTGCCCTTTTTTAAAAAAACCCCTAAGCTAGTCCCAATTGCCCACATTTGGCCCATATCGCTCTACACCCTCCTTACCCGTGTAACTGTCTAAACGCTTTTTAAAAGACAAAATTGTACCCGCCTCTACTACTACCTCTGGCAGCTTGTTCCGGATGCCACCCTTTGTGAGAAAAAATTGCCCCTCTGGACACTTTTGTATCTCTCCCCTCTCACCTAAAACCTATGCCCTCCAGTTTTAGACTCCGCTACCTTTGGGAAAAGACATTGACTTTCTAGCTGATCTATGCCCCTCGTTATTTTATAGATCTCTACAAGATCACCCTTCAGCCTTCTATGCTCCTGAGAGAAAAAAGTCTCAGTGTATCAACCCTCTCCTTATAACTCAAACTTCCTGTCACCCTCCAGCCTGCCCTCAAGGTGTGTGTAAATTTCTATGGGACAGCCCAGAAGGAAAAAGCAGTTCTGACCGGTATTCTTATTTCCCTGTTTTACCGGGAAAGGAATACAAGACTAGTTCAGACCAATATTCTTATTTCCCCATTTTTACTGTTTTTCCTTTCAGGCCTAGGGCCTCCTAGACCGACCTCACCCTTAAGTGGCCAATTATTGGAACACTTCCCACCCAGACTCAATTTTGAAGTTGGAGGGAAAGGTTCAGGAACATGGAGGAAACCCGACTAGTTGCCCGACTTGGGCCTCTGGCAGGCAAGGGGATCTCCCCCTCTGGGATCCCCTTTACAAATCGGATGATCCACCCAAATGTCTGCCCACCTTGGATGCTCCTTTCTCCCCATGGCCTCTCCATCAAGACCTGCACCCCACTCTCCCCAGCTTTCCTAGCCTCACCTCCCCTCACATTTGTTAGATCCTCCACATCCATACTCACCTGGTCCTGGACCCCAGGGGTTGGATTTTCACTGTGTTCAGGAGACCCTGTGGACGTTTAAAAATGGTGAGCAGGACCTGATATTGGGACTCCCAGCCTGATTCCTGGTGCCACCACCCAATTTTACTGGTGCAAAATAAGAGTGTGGGCTGTTGTAGGTCATTAGCCCACAACCTGCATTCCCAAACTGGCCAGCTCCATTGTAGGGATAGGCATCTTCAAGTGCCTATCCCTACAAGGCAATTTTCATGGACTTGGTACAGCTTTTCAATGAGTCGTGGTTCACAGCTCATCAGAGATGTTGGTTGAAAATTTCCCATCTCACCAATGCAGGAATCGTAGCGGGTGAGACTGAAAATTGGGTGGATCATTGAAAGGTCCATTGCGCTTGGGCAGGGAATTTCCAGTCTTGGGGCTGTGCATGGCTGGAAAATCCCACCCATTGAGAACCATAGTTTGGATGAGGGATTCATGAAAAGTCAGTTCAAAAAATCTTACCCATACCCCAAATGCCAATTATGCCCCTCCACCCAACCCCTATGCCCCTCATACCCTCCATGACATTCTATACTTCTCCACCTACCTCCAATGGCCTCTCACACCCTCCAGGCCAACACATGTCCTTTCGCCGTCCCTCAATGCTCCCTTGTACCCCTCATGCCAACCTATGCCCCTCCACCCAGTCCAACAGGCACCTCATATTCTCCATACCAAGTTAAGCACTCCACCCATCCCAACAGCCCCTCATACCTTCCATGTCAACCTATGGCACTTCAATGCCCATTTACCCGGATTACAATTTTTAATGACAAATGAACCCTATAGTAACAATGCCATGGACAAAAAAGTTTTAATAACCAGTCATTCATTCACAATTTTTTTACAAAAGATTCCTTTTGCTATTCAAGTGTCAATCAACTAGCCCGTAAAAGTGTCAATAGCAGAAATTGCAAGCGCTTGATGGCTCTTTATATTGTGTAAATAAACATTGAGCAATTGGGAAATTGATCTAAGAGAAAGTTATCAATCAGGCAATGTTTTCCCTTGGGCTGTTTCAACAGACTAATGGATGTCTGGCCTCTCAGCCACAAATGTATGATGAAACTTGACTACCCCAAGGATGAACATCCAGCTCCAGGACTTAGAATCCAGGGTCTGCATATAGTCCAGTCCTGGCCATTGCTGCCACTGGCACCGCTGGGACTATAGATTAGCTGGCAGTTTTCTGAGGCAAGATTTCTGCCTGAGTGAGGGGTGGAACTCCCGTCTCTAACCAATTCAAAATCTTCGGAGCTGTGAGGCTGCTAAGATTGTCGGAGAAAGCCCACTATCTGAAAAATCCTTTCCCGCATCTTTTCTAAAGTGTTGTACCCAGGACTGGACACAATTCTCCAGTTGGGGTTGAACCAGTGTTTTAACAAAAACTCCTTGATTTTGTACTCTATGACCCTGTTAATAAAGCTAAGCATGCTGTTAGCTTTACTAACTATTCTTTCTACCTGTTCTGTCACCGTCATTGTCTTACCACAGCAATGTGGTTGACTCTCAACTGCCCTCTGAACAAGGGAAACTAGGGATGGGCAATAAATGCTGGCCAGCCAGCAATGCCCATGTCCCATGAATAAATAAAGAAAAACACCCAGCTCTCTTTGCTCCTTTACCCCTTTTAGATTTGTACCCTTTATTTTCTGTGGTCTCTTCACATCCTTCCTAACAAAATCAATATGAATCATTTCATACATTGTTAAAAATGAATAAACCACAAAGAAATTTCCAAATGGCTCAGAGTGAGTGGGATATTTGGGGAAGGGGTAGGTTGAGGTTCGGGGTAGAGATTAACAATTCAATTATGGTTGTGTTCATGATATGAGACGTGATAGAGAGATCAACTGTATCCTTTTCCACACAGACCAAGGGTTCTGGGTGTCTCATTGCCTCCCAGATGCTCGGGTCGGGGATATATCTGGAAATTATCCTGGATAAAGAAGAAGGAAAGTCATTCATCATTGTCCATGTGTATCAGAAAGGAAAGACCTGAACTTCTGTAAAATGAGTTTAGAGTAAAGAGATATATTTCTGTAGAAGTTCTCCCATTTGGCTGCTATAACTTTGGCCCAAGAGCCACAAGAACCTCAGAAAAATGACTTCTATTCAGAGTGGAAATGCACTAAGGGTGTCGAGGACAATGGGTAGAGTGCTGGAGTATGCCATTGAGAAAGGGGATCAGTCGTGATCATGTTGAATGGCGGAGCAGGCTTGAAGGGCCCAATGGCCTATTCCTGCTTCTATTTTCTATGTTTCTATGTGCCAGAAGACTCGAGAGTGGCCAATGTAAAGTTTGTTTTCAAAGAGGAAGACAAAGCTGACCTGGGTAATTACAAGCCTGCTTGTTACCCACTGAGGCAAGGCAAATTTTGGAATCTTCGATTAAAGACAAAATTAATAAACATTTAGATGAAGAAATTAGAAGCAGCCAGCCCAATTTGGAAAAGGTTTGGACAGGAAAGGATGCAAATAAGTCCTCCCAAATGATAACAATGAATAAATGAGATTTAGGAATGTTTTGGCTACAATGATAAACATAAGGAAGAATTTGGAAGATAAGGCATAGATAAACATACCCTCCTGTCTAATGTCACTGCACTGCTGCATTTTCTGAAATACAAGGTTTCATTAATAATGGCTATCTGTACAATCTGATTCTAGCTGTAAGTTATTGGCCAGATTTGTTTATTAAAGCTTGATAATTAATAATTAACTGTGTCCTGGAGGGAACCTCTGTGAACATGATATAATTAAACTTCCCACCCTGTAACGACTGCAGGAAACGAAAGGGCCTTTAATTTAACCCACATTCGCAAATTGGATTAAAAATTGTTTAGAAGGGAGGAAACTGTTTGGTTAAGAGCAGTTTCTCAACAATTGGTTGGAAGTGGATAGTGATGTCCGACCAGGATTCACTTTTGGGAATGCCTCTGTCCAATGCATGCTTTAACGATTTGGGTATGGGGTTGAGGGAATGGTGTCCAAATCTCCAGGTGCCACTAAAACAGAAGGTAAAGCAAATAATTCTGAGGTCTACAGGGAGCCTCATTAATAAGATGTTGGAATAAGCAGAAATGTGGCAGATGGGATTCAATGTCAATATTTGGAAGGAGTGTTCGATTTTGGTCCAAAAAAAGTAACTATAATAATTGTATCCTATATGGGGAAAGCTGGGTGATATGGAAGAGCAAAGGAATTGGGGGTTCAGGGTCAAAGGGCGTCAAAGCAGCATATCGGTGGATAAGCTCATAAAAAAAGCTAATGAAACACAGTTTTATGGCAAGAGTTAAGCTGAACTGCAGCTGAATCCACATAAAATACTAGTAACAATAGTTTTACTGTGGGCTCTATAAAATAAGAGGAATGTTGAGATAGTAGAGAGAGAGAGAGTACAATGCTGATCCACTGGGATACTGCTTAGCATGAGGAAATGTAAATACATAGGAAGACTTGAAAATCTGGAGCTGTTTTCATGAGAACATAGGCGATTATTTGAAAGAGGAGTTCAAATTATGCAAGGTCTGAGTGGATGGAAATAAAGCAGTAACGATTTTGTTTTTATTTGATTTGATTTATTATTGTCACATGAATTAATATACAGTGAAAAGTATGTTATACAGACAAATCATACCGTTCATAGAGAAGGAAAGGAGAGAATGCAGAATGTAGTGTTACAGTACAGGTTACAGTACAGTACAGTGTTACAGGTGTAGAGAAAGATCAACTTAATGTGAGGTACGTCCATTCAAAAGCCTGATTGCAGCAGGGAAGAAGCTGTTTTTGAGTCGGTTGGTATGTGATCTCAGACTTTTGTATCTTTTTCCCATAGGAAGAAGGTGGAAGAGAGAATGTCCAGGGTGCATGGGGACCTTGATTATGCTGGCTGCTTTTCCGAGGCAGCGGGTAGTGTAGACAGAGTCAATGGATGGGAGACTGGTTTGAGTGATGGACTGGGCTTCATTCTTCCTCAGCCAGTAGTATTTGATTTGATTTGATTTATTATTGTCACATGTATTATATACAGTGAAAAGTATTGTTTCTTGCACACTATACAGACAAAGCAAACCATACGTAGAGAAGGAAGCGGAGAGTGGAGAATGTAGTGTTACAGTCATAGCTCAGGTGTAGAGAAAGATCAACTTAGTCATAGGTAAAGCAGTGATAGATACAAAAAATAGTATTCACTTCAAATTTCCTATCAATGGTAACAATGCTTAAGCACCTCTTACTTCCCCATTTAAAAGACAAAATCTATTGATCTTTATTCTGAAAATTAACAGCTAAGGAATCATTTTGCACCTTTTTTGCAAATGCAAAATGACCCTTGGTGATGGGTGAAGCATATTCATTCTGTGCTGGCAATGCACCAATGGCCATAATGGTAAAAGCACCTCGGTGAGTGTCCAGGGTTCATTCTTGACAAAAGGTATCAGGTCCTTTGAAAATACAATAGGCTCTTTTTGCAATATTTGTTTATGTGTGAGTGTAGCATTAGCCATGTATTTTCCTCGCTAACTTCTAATCTCTAATTTCTAACTTCTTCCACTTCTCATACCAGGTCGTCGATGGAAGGTGTTGACTATGCTTCTTTCTCTACAGATGCTAGCTGACTTTTTGAGTGTTTTCCAGCATGTTTTGTTTTTATTTCCGGTTTCCATATCTGGACTATATGTGTTAGAAATAAAGGAAGTGTTTTCAGTTTGAGAATAATTAATAAAGAGTGAGAAGACTATCACATTTGTGTCAAGAAAAGATTATTATGATGGTGAATTGGTTCGTAGATTGAGTTATTGGATGAAAGATAGTTTTAATCTGAAATAATGGATGGTCAGTAAGTAGTTGGCAATTTTAAAATATGCAGAAGAAATAGACTATTATATCCACTTTACCTAGGGAGTATATCAGGTGTTCTATAGCCTTTGGTTATTGTAAGTTTAATATTTTTGTCACACTGCTGCTATAAATGCATGCAATAAATTTTAGCTAGTGTTATTTATTGTACTTCTCCTAGGATTGTATGAAACAGTGAACCAGTTTACATATTTTTTGTTATTCTTTCACTGAATGTAAGCTTTTTGGCAAGGCTAACATTTTTCCTATCTTGAATTTTCCCTTGAGAAGATAATGATGTGCTACCTTCTTGAATTGCTGCAATCCATCTGGCGCAGGTACACCTATACATGGGAATGCCAGTATTTTGATTTGGTGACAGTAAAGGTACTTCCATGGGTCTGCTGCCCTTGTAGAGGTCACAGGTTTGGAAGGTGCTGGAGAAGGAGCCTTAGTGAGTTGGTGCAGTGAATGCTGTATAGTAACATTGCTGTCAATGTTCATCAGTGGTGGAGAGAACGACTGCTTAAATTAGTTAATGGAGTCAAGTGGATTACATTGCCCTGGATGGTGTTGAGCTTCTTCAGTGTTGTTGGAGCTCGTACATGCAAGGGGAGAATATTCCATCACACTCCTGGCTTGTGCCCTGTATCTGATGGAAAGGTTTTGAGGAGTCAGGAGGTGAGTTATTTGCCTCAGAGTTTCCGGTCTCTGACCTGCTCTTGTAGACACAGTATTCATATGGCTGTTGCAGTTCAGCTTTTGGTCAATGCTAACCCCAGAATGTTGATAGTGGGAAATTCAGCAATAGTATTGCCATTGATTGTCAAGGGGAGATGATTAGGTTCTCACTTTTTGGAGACATTCATTGCCTGATACTTGTTAATTAATGTCAGCTTTTGTGCAGTGCTTAAATCTCAAAATTAATTTTTATACTTATATACTAAAAGGATCCCACTTCTTAAAATGCTTGATGGCACTGATCATATATTAGCATCTACCAATATCATGATCATGGTACAGTGATCTATAAACTTTTGAATGGCGAACATAATGAATTAACAACAATCATTCTTGATACAAAATGGGAACAAATGCAGGTGAATGGGTTTCATAGAATCATACAGATCAGAAGGAGGTCATTTGGCCCATCGAGTCTGCACTGACCACGATCCCACCCAGGCCCTATCCCCATAATCCCATGTATTCACCCTGGCTAGTCCCCCTGACACTAAGGGGCAAAATAGCATGGCTAATCCACGTAACTTGCACATCTTTGGACTGTGGGAGGAAACCGGAGCAACTGGAAGAAACCCACACAGACATGGGGAGAATGTGCAAACTCCACACAGACAGTGACCCAGAGTCGAACCTGCAGTGAGGCTGCAGTGCTAACCACTGTGCCACTATGTCACCCCTCATTTGAAGTATAGATTATCAATGATCTCAGATGATGTTTGCATAGGCTCACGGGGCTGTGTTCCTTTTGTCCCTCTATTTGTTTAAACTTAGCACTGAAGAGAAAAATCTTAATGCCATTATGACTCATATGTTTTGTAACTAAAATATGAAAGAAAATTGCAGTGTCTTTTCCTGGACCTAATTCCAAATACCTTACCCATTTCTGAAAACTTCAGGGACAATCACATAATTGCGTGGTGTATATCTTCATTAAACATTCAATACTTCTTTGAGAAAATTGCAGGGTTTGTGTCTTGTATCAGAGGAAAATTATCCACAGGGCTGCAATTTTGTCAATGTTGTTGATTGTAATCAAACTGCTTGCACCATTTTCTGTTGTTTCCTTAAAGGTGGCTGAAAGAAATCCTTTTGAGATGAATTTCGAGACAATAGAGCTACTTGTCCATTGAGTTAATTGTGATACTGCATTCACACCCAGAATTCATGTCTGATTGATACTGCTGTAAACAATACTGCAAAATATCGGTTAAATTGGAGTCATTGCATCCGCCACGATCAGCCAGAAAACTGTGCATTTACATAGCTATGTTTAAAATGGTCCAACTTCCGATGCAGCATCCTGAAGATCTCAGTGTAGGAATGCACACAGAGCCCTGCCAAGAGGATCAGTGCACAAAACACACTCACCCCACCCACCCCCTTCCCCCTTTTATGGCACTAACTGCGTTCTGCTCAATGTCCACTGTAAATGTTGGTGAGTGAATAAATGGCAGCTGGGTGAGATGGGTCAGCGGTAGGTTGGTTAGAGATGGAGGGGTCAGGATGGACGAGGTAGTCAGGTCTGGTTGGAAGGGTAGTTGGGTCAGTTTGGGGTGTTGATCGAGGGATAGTTAGAGGGTTAAGATGGCTAATCGGGTTGTTACAGGTTAGTTTGGTCAAGAGGGGTAGGCAGATCGGGTCCGGAGGATTGGTCGGGGGGTGGGCGGGGTGGGGGGGGGGGGGGGGGGTGGGGGGGGTTAGTCAGTGGGGATTGTCAAAGGGTTGGGGAGCAGTCAGGCAGAGCACCATCAGTGATTTGGGAGTCAGTTCTGTAGTTACCCTGTTAGACTGAGGTTTTTCTGTCTAACATTTCCCAGATAACTATTCAAGTAAGTAAATTGTAACCAAACATTCTTCCCGACTGTGGTCGACAAGGCTCTGAATCATCTCCAACTCATTTCCTGCACTCTACCCTCACCCCTTTCCTGCCTTCCAGAACTGCAAGAGGGTTTCCCTTGTCCTCAATTTCCACCCTACCAGCCTCCACATTCAAAGAATCATCCTCCATCTTTTCTGCTAACACTAAACACACCTTCCTCTCCCCTCCCTTGTTATTGAATCATAGAATCCCGACAGTGCAGGAGGCCAATCGGCCCATCGAACCTGCACCAGCAATCCCACCCAGGCCCTATCCCCGGAACTCCACATATTTACCCTGCTGATCCCCCTGACACTAGGGGTCAATTTAGCATGCCCGATCAACCTAACCTGCACATCTTTGGAGTGTGGGAGGAAACCGGAGCACCCGGAGGAAACCGAAGCAAGGAGAAAGTGCAAACCCCTCACAGATAGTGACCCAAACCAGGAAGTGAACCCACGTCCCTGGTCCTGTGAGGCAGCAGTGCTAACCACTGTGCCACTGTACCATGTCAGCATTCCAAAGAGAATGTTCCCTCTGTGACACCCTGATAAGTTCCACAATCATTCCCAACACCTCGTCCCTTGCCTACTCCAGCTCCCATGGCCTTTGATGTCTGCTCTCCTCACCATCCGAGGCCCAAAATACTTTTTCCAGGTGCAACAACAATTTATTTATCCTTCTTTTTAGTCTACTGTATCTGCTGATCACAGTGTGGTCTTCTCTACACTGGGGAGATCAAACAGAGATTGGGTGACTATTTTGTGGAACACCTTGTCTCAGTCTGTAAGTATGACCCTGAGCTCCCAATGATTTGCCATTTTAATTCGCCACTTTGCTCTCATGCTAACATTTCTGTCCTTGGCCTGAAGCAGTTCAGCTGTGAAGTTCAACCCAAGCTCGAGGAACTTCTACTTAGAAACTTTACAGCCTTCTGGACTCAATATTGAGTCAACAATTTCAGACCATGAACACTGTCCAACATTTTGGCTGGAACTTTACTGCCTTGCCCGCCCTGGAATCGGGGCAAGGGAAGCTCGCAATACAGAATTTACCGTTGGCCTCCTCGGGCGGGATTTTACCAGCCTCGCCTGAGCGAGGTCATAAAATCCTGCCCTTTGATTTTACTTTCCCTCATGTGCTGCTCTGTATCTTGTTTTCATGCATTTGCTTTCAGGCGGTGATGCGCGACAATCAAGCACGAGGTACAAGGCTTCAGCAATTGAAGGCTTTTATTGACAAACAATGGAACTATTTAAACACGAGTACACCAATCCAGACTGGAGGGGTCCCACCTGAGCAGAGGGTCTTATACCTCTCCCAGGAGGCGGGGCCCGACCAGGATGTGCCATAACAGCATCCACCACAGGTATATTAATCCCACAGTGTAAACACCCTAACCCAACAGCAACATTGGAATAACCCCACAGTGGTAACCAACGATGGTTCACCACATTCACCCCTCCTTTGAAAACAAAGGCCGGCGGGGTGCGAAAACAGACTACATATATACAAAGAAAATCTACAAGTCCAGACGGTCTGGAGGACCGCACCGTCGCTGTGACCTCCTCAACACCGGTTGTGACACCGGAGCAGCTTGCGGTGGCGTTCTCTCCAAAACAACGTCCGGCTGTCCCCTCGAGGACTCACGGGCCGGTTGACCCTGGTGAAGCGGTGGTGCAGGGGATCCCGGTACCTTCTGTGGTGGCGCCGATCTCCGAGTCTCAGGCAAGCTGTACATGGGAGTATAACTGTTATGCACTGGTCCCGGTGCTGACCGCGCCACATCCGGGGAAGAAATAAGCGATAGGGGATTCGTGACAGGGGGTATGGGAGCGACAGGAGTTGCTACGTCACCTGCGGGCGCCAGGTCTCGGATCGAGACTGTGTCCTCTCGCCCGTCAGGATATGCCACATAGGCATACTGAGGGTTGGCGTGGAGGAGGTGGACCGGTTCGACCAAGGGGTCGGACTTGCGGGCCCTTACATGTCGCCGCAGAAGGACGGGTCCTGGGTACGTCAACCAGGCTGGTAAAGATATCCCCGAGGACGACTTCCGAGGGAATGAGAACATCCTCTCGTGGGGAGTAGCATTGGTTGCCGTATACAGGAGGGAGCGAATGGAGTGAAGCGCATTTGGAAGGACCTCCTGCCAATGGGAGACTGGAAGGCCTTTGGACTTCAGCGCCAGTAGGACAGCCTTCCAGACTGTAGCATTCTCTCTCTCCACCTGTCCGTTGCCCCTAGGGTTGTAACTCGTGGTTCTACTAGAGGCAATCCCGTATGAGAGCAGGAATTGCCTCAAGTCGTTACTCATGAACGACGAGCCCCTGTCGCTATGTATATAGCAGGGGTACCCGAACAGGGTAAAAAGATCACGGAATGCCTTGATCACCGTGGCAGTCGACGTGTCCGCACAGGGGACAACAAACGGGAACCGGGAGTACTCATCTATGATGTTAAGAAAGTACACGTTCCGGTCCGTTGAGGGAAGGGGGCCCTTAAAATCCACACTCAGCCTCTCGAAGGGGCGAGTGGCCTTGACCAATTGTGCCCGGTCAGGTCGGTAAAAGTGCGGTTTGCATTCCGCGCAAATCCGACAGCTTCCCGTTACAGACCTGACATCCTCCACCGAGTAGGGCAGGTTGCGGGCTTTGATGAAGTGGTAGAGCCGAGTGACCCCTGGATGGCACAGATCATTATGGAGGGCGTTCAAGCGGTCCTCCTGCATGGTAGCGCATGTTCCGTGCGAGAGGGCATCCGAGGGCTCATTGAGTTTCCCTGGACGATACATAATATCGTAATTATAGGTAGAGAGCTCAATTCTCCTCCGCAAGATCTTGTCATTCTTGATCTTGCCCCTCTGCGTATTATTGAACATAAACGCCACGGATCGCTGATCCGTGATCAGGGTGAACCGCTTCCCCGCCAGGTAATGGCGCCAGTGTCTGACGGCCTCCACAATGGCCTGGGCCTCCTTCTCCACCGCTGAATGCCGAATTTCGGGACCTTGAAGGGTGCGGGAAAAAAACGCGACGGGCCTACCTGCCTGGTTTAGTGTGGCGGCCAGGGCGAAATCAGATGCATCACTTTCCACCTGAAAAGGGATGGATTCATCCACCGCGTGCATCGTGGCTTTCGCAATGTCGCTTTTCAAAGCCTTGAAGGCCAATTGGGCCTCTGGCGTGAGCGGAAAAGTTGTTGTCTTGATGAGCGGACGGGCTTTGTCCGCGTAGTTGGGGACCCACTGCGCATAATAAGAGAAGAAGCCGAGGCATCTCCTCAGTGCTTTTGCGCTAGCGGGCAAGGGAAGTTCAGTAAGGGGGCGCATACGGTCTGGATCAGGGCCAATGACCCCGTTTTCCACCACGTATCCCAGGATAGCTAACCTGCGCGTACGGAATACACACTTCTCCCTGTTATAGGTCAGATTCAGGCGAGACGCAATGCGCAAAAAGTTCTGGAGGTTCGTGTCATGGTCCTGCTGGTCATGGCCGCAGATGGTGACATTATCCAGGTACGGGAAGGTAGCCCGCAACCCGTTCTGGTCCACCATTCGGTCCATAGCATGCTGGAAGACCGAGACCCCATTGGTGACACCAAATGGAACCCTAAGAAACTGATACAGACGACCATCCGCCTCAAAAGCCGTGTATTGTCGGTCCTCTGGGCAGATGGGGAGGTGGTGGTAGGCGGACTTAAGGTCTGTGGTGGAGAACACCCGGTACTGCGCAATCTGATTGACCATATCAGATATGCGCGGGAGAGGATACGCATCCAGCTGCGTATAACGATTAATGGTCTGACTGTAGTCGATGACCATCCGGGGTTTGTTCCCGCTTTTAACCACCACGACCTGTGCTCTCCACGGACTAACGCTGGGCTGTATGATCCCTTCTTTGAGGAGCCGCTGAACCTCAGATCTGATGAAGATCCGGTCTTCAGCACTGTAACGCCTACTTTTAGTAGCGATGGGCTTGCAGCCTGGTACCAGATTCTTAAATAAAGAGGGTGTGGTGATCTTTAGTGTGGAAAGATTGCATGCGGGGCGCTTTGGACGATTTGGAGGCTGCGGCTGATTCCCTACTGCCAGCGAAGGGAGTGGCCCACCGTACTGTAGGATCACACTCTTCATGTGTACCATAAAGTTTAGTCCGAGGAGAATTGGCGCGCAAAGATGCGGCAACACAAGGAGCCTGTATCGCTCGTAAATTGTGCCCTGCACCTCCAGAGTTACCACACAACGTCCTTGGATCGGTACAGACCGGGACCGTGATGCCATAGAAATTGTCTGTTTGGCAGGTAGAACCCGGAGTCCACACCTCTTTGCAGTGTCAGGGTGAATAAAACTCTCGGTGCTCCCGCTGTCAAACAGACAATACACAGTACGACCATTTACCTTAATGTTCATCATTGAACAGTCAAGCCTGTGATGCTTAGCCTGGTCCAGGGTGATCGACGCCACCGTTGGCCCTCGGACGTCACTGCAGGCAGCCGAGGTTGATGCTGAGGACCCCTGCTGGTCGCTCCTGGTCGTCGTTGACCAAGATGGCCGCCCCCATTAATCGCACATGGGTGAGGGCGCCAAGCGTAGCGACTCCTGGTGGTCATCCTCCTCCTCCGCTAGCCACAATGGCGTCGTCCTGGGCTCGCACGTGGTCGGACCTCGTGGGTACTGCGACGCCGATGGAGATTGTCTCCGTTCTGGAGGGTCACAGGCTGCACTGCCGTTCTTGGGCTTCGATCTGCAGACTTTCGCGTAGTGCCCCTTTTTACCGCACTGATTGCAGATCACCGTTTTAGCTGGACACTGTTGCCGTGGATGCTTGGCTCCTCCGCAAAAATTGCACCGCGGGCCGCCTGGGGCTGCCGCCGTCGTCGAGTCGATATGGGAGCGCGAGCCCGTGGGGCGAGGAGGGATTTGTGACTGCTCCTGCCACGTTGTCTCCACATGGTCCTCCGGATACAGAGCCAAGCTTTTCGACGCCGCCTCCAGCATCTCAGCCATCTCCATCGCTTGGGTCAGGTTGAGATTCCCTTTCTCCAACAGCTTGAGCCGGATGTACGAAGACCCTACCCCTGCCACAAACGCATCTCGGGCGAGGTCGTACATGTACTGCTCAGCCGACACAGCTTTGCAGTCGCAGCCCCTGGCAAGCTGCAAGAGCTCATTGGCGTAGTCCTCCATGGTTTCGCCCGACTGCCGACGTCGTGTAGCGAGGAGGTAACGAGCGTGGATCTCGTTGGGTGGTCTCGTGTATCGCTTTTTCAAGAGCTCGAGGGCCCTCGGGTAAGTGGTGGCCACACGAATCGCGAGGTAGACCGTGTCGCTTACCCTCGCATGGAGGACCTGGAGTCTGTCGTTATCCGTAGTAACTGCTGCAGAGGCTGCCAGGTAGTCCTCGAAACACTTCAGCCAGTGGTCGAAGGTGTTAGAGGCGCCGACCGCACGTGGATCCAGCGTCAGATGCTCTGGTTTCAGCATTTGCTCCATACTCTCTTTACTGTCGAGAGTTTTGTGTTTGTCAATAAAATTGATGCGCGACAATCAAGCACGAGGTACAAGGCTTCAGCAATTGAAGGCTTTTATTGACAAACAATGGAACTATTTAAACACGAGTACACCATTCCAGACTGGAGGGGTCCCGCCTGAGCAGAGGGTCTTATACCTCTCCCAGGAGGCGGGGCCCGACCAGGATGTGCCATAACAGCATCCACCACAGGTATATTAATCCCACAGTGTCAACACCCTAACCCAACAGCAACATTGGAATAACCCCACAGTGGTAACCAACGATGGTTCACCACAGGCGGAGCAGTTCATTATTTTGCCATTCACACTCACTCTGGACAAATATTTTCTTTCTTTACTACAATCATGACCACTCCCTTTGCCTTTTGTTCCAAGACATCTTTGTCATTTAATCTTTCCCGCCTTCTACCCTAACGCAGATCTTCCCTTTCATTCTCCATCTCCCTCCCTCCTTCTTAAAGCATAATACCCATCAGCGTTTCGGTCTTCAGTTCTGAAGGGAATTATTATTGACTCAAAGCATAAACTCTACTTTTCTCTCCACAGATGCTGCCGATCTGCTGAGTAATTCCAGCATTTCCTGTTTCTAAACTTCTTATGTTATTAATTAAACAAACAACAGCAAAGCTAGTAGTAACAATATGGCCTCAAGCAATCCTCCTTCAATTATAGGGGATGGTCTTTCTCCTACTAATTGTATTTAACTTTTTGAATGCCTTCCCTTTGGTGAACCATTTCAAAATTTACATCTGCTGCAGTTTAAAGAGTGTAATTTTGATCTTGGGTGGTATTGTTTCAGACACGTTATATATCTCTCCTGACCAACTTCATTGGCCTCAACGTGATGAAAATTGGGAGAAATCTGTCATGGGCAGTGGAATCAATATCACCCATTTTACACTGTTGACCAAAGTCACAATTGTCCCCTTTTTTGAACTGCCCCCCATTCTCCCGCTCCCCAAATTGTGACTTTGAAGCCAAAAGAGAAAATGTTGGAAAATCTCAGCAGGTCTGGTAGCATCTGTTAGGAGAGAAAAGAGCTGACGTTTTGAGTCCAGATGACCCTTTGTCAAAGCTAAAAGACGTAAAAAGTGGGAGCTTTGACAAAGGGTCATTGTGGTGAACCATCGTTGGTTACCACTGGGGGTTGTTATTATGTTACTGTTGGGCTAGGGTGTTGTTACTGTGGGGGTTGTACAATGTTGTTGGGTTAGGGTGTTTACCTGTTATAAGTGTTATCATGGCACATCCCGGTGGGGCCCCGCCTCCGGTGGCGAGGTATAAGACCCTCTGCTCCGGCAGGACCCCTTCAGTCTGAACTGGTGTATTCGTGTTAGGAGTTCCATTGTTACACAATAAAAGCCTTCAATATCGAAGCCTTGGTTCCACGTGCTTGATTGTCGCGCATCAATTTTATTGTGTAACAGAAAACTCTCAGCTGTACAAAAAAGAGTATGGAACAGATCTTAAAACCAGATCGTCTGGCGCTGGACCCACGTGCGGTCAGTGCCGCTAACACCTTCGACCACTGGTGGAAGTGTTTCGAAGACTACCTGGCTGCCTCTGTAGCTATCACTACAGACAGTGACAAACTCCAAGTCCTCCACGCAAGGGTAAGCGACACGATTTATCTCGCGATTCGTGCGGCTCCCACTTACCCGAGGGCCGTCGAGCTCCTGAAGAAACGATACACGAAACCACCCAACGAGATACACGCTCGTTACCTCCTCGCTACACGACGTCGGCAGTCGGGCGAAACCATGGAGGACTACGCCAATGAGCTCCTGCAGCTTGCCAGGGGTTGCGATTGTAAAGACGTATCAGCCGAACAATATATGTACGACCTCGCCCGAGACGCGTTCGTAGCAGGGGTAGGGTCCTCGTACATCAGGCTTAAATTGCTGGAAAAGGGGAACCTCGACTTGACCCAAGCAATGGAGATGGCTGAGATGCTGGAAGCGGCGTCGAAAAGCTTGGCGCTGTACCCCGAGGACCACGTGCAGTCAACGTGGCAGGAGCAAGCTCAGCTCCCTCCTCGCCCCGCTAACCCGCGCTCCCAGATCGATCCGACGACGGCGGCAGCTCCAGGTGGCCAGCGATGCTATTTTTGTGGTGGGGCCAAGCATCCAAGGCAACAGTGTCCGGCAAGAACGGCAACCTGCAGCCAGTGCGGTAAAAAAGGCATCACGGTCCCGGTCTGTACCGATCCAAGGACGATGTATGGTAACTCTTGAGGTACAGGGCACAATTTACGAGCAATACAGGCTCCTTGTGTTACCTCACCTTTGTGCGCCAATTCTCCTCGGACTAAATTTTATGGTCCACATGAAGAGTGTGATCCTACAGTACGGTGGGCCACTCCCTTCACTGGCAGTAGGGAATCAGCCGCAGCCTCCAAATTGCCCAAAGCGCCCCGCATGCAATCTTTCCACTCTGAAAATCACTACACCATCCCTCTTTAAGAATCTGGTACCAGGCTGCAAGCCCATCGCTACTAAAAGTAGGCGTTACAGCGCTGAGGACCGGATCTTTATTAGATCTGAGGTTCAGCGGCTCCTCAAGGAAGGGATCATACAGGCCAGTGCTAGTCCGTGGAGAGCGCAGGTCGTGGTAGTCAAAAGCGGGAACAAACCTCGGATGGTCATCGACTACAGTCAGACCATTAATTGTTATACGCAGCTGGATGCGTATCCTCTCCCGCGCATTTCTGATATGGTCAATCAGATTGCGCAGTACCGAGTGTTCTCTACCATAGACCTTAAGTCCGCCTACCATCAACTCCCCATCCGCCCAGAGGACCGACAATACACGGCTTTTGAGGCGGATGGTCGTCTATACCAATTCCTCAGGGTTCCATTTGGTGTCACCAATGGGGTCTCGGTCTTCCAGCGTGCTATGGACCGAATGGTGGACCAGAACGGGTTGCGGGCTACCTTCCCGTACCTGGATAACGTCACCATCTGCGGCCATGACCAGCAGGACCACGACACAAATCTCCAACATTTTCTGCGCACCGCATCTCGCCTGAACCTGACCTATAACAGGGAGAAGTGCGTATTCCGTACGCGCAGGTTAGCCATCCTCGGATACGTGGTGGAAAACGGGGTCATTGGCCCTGATCCAGACCGTATGCGCCCCCTTACTGAACTTCCCTTGCCCGCTAGCACGAAAGCACTGAGGAGATGCCTCGGGTTCTTTTCGTACTATGCGCAGTGGGTCCCCAACTACGCGGACAAAGCTCGTCCGCTCATCAAGTCCACGACCTTCCCACTTACGCCGGAGGCCCAATTGGCCTTCAAGGCTTTGAAAAGCGACATCTCGAAAGCCACGATGCACGCGGTGGATGAATCCATCCCTTTCCAGGTGGAGAGTGATGCATCTGATTTCGCCCTAGCCGCCACACTAAACCAGGCAGGCAGGCCCGTCGCGTTCTTTTCCCGCACCCTTCAAGGCCCCGAAATTCGGCACTCAGCGGTGGAGAAGGAGGCTCAGGCCATTGTGGAGGCAGTCAGACACTGGCGCCATTACCTGGCGGGGAAGCGGTTCACCCTGATCACGGATCAACGATCTGTGGCGTTTATGTTCAGCAACACGCAGAGGGGCAAGATCAAGAACGATAAGATCTTGCGGTGGAGAATTGAGCTCTCCACCTATAATTACGATATTATGTATCGTCCAGGGAAGCTCAATGAGCCCTCGGATGCCCTCTCACGCGGAACATGCGCCATCATGCAGGAGGACCGCTTGAAGGCCCTCCACAATGATCTGTGTCATCCTGGAGTCACCAGACTCTACCATTTCGTCAAAGCCCGCAACCTGCCCTACTCGGTGGAGGATGTCAGGTCAGTGACGAGAAGCTGTCGGATTTGCGCAGAATGCAAACCACACTTTTATCGACCAGACCGGGCACAATTGGTCAAGGCCACTCGCCCTTTTGAGAGGCTGAGTGTGGATTTTAAGGGCCCCCTTCCCTCAACGGACCGGAATGTCTATTTTCTCAACATAATAGACGAGTACTCCCGGTTCCCGTTTGTTGTCCCCTGTGCGGACACGTCGACTGCCACCGTCATCAAGGCATTCAGTGAGCTTTTTACCCTGTTCGGGTACCCCTGCTACATTCATAGCGACAGGGGCTCGTCGTTCATGAGCAACGACTTGAGGCAAGTCCTGCTCTCATTCGGGATTGCCTCTAGTAGAACCACGAGCTACAACCCTAGGGGTAACGGACAGGTGGAAAGGGAGAATGCTACAGTCTGGAAGGCTGTCCTACTGGCACTGAAATCCAGGGGCCTTCCAGTCTCCCGTTGGCAGGAGGTCCTTCCAAATGCGCTCCATTCTATCCGCTCCCTCCTGTGTACGGCAACCAATGCTACTCCCCACGAGAGGATGTTCTCATTCCCTCGGAAGTCGTCCTCGGGGATCTCATTGCCAGCCTGGTTGACGTACCCAGGACCCGTCCTTCTGCGGCGACATGTGAGGGCTCGCAGGTCCGACCCCTTGGTCGAACCGGTCCAACTCCTCCACGCCAACCCTCAGTATGCCTATGTGGCATATCCTGACGGGCGAGAGGACACTGTCTCCATTAGAGACCTGGCGCCCGCAGGGGACGTAGCAACTCCTGTCGCTCCTATTCCCCCAGTCACGAATCCACTACTCCTCATTGCTTCCCCAGACGTGGCGCGGTCAGCACCGGGACCAGTGCATAACAGTTCTACTCCCATGTACAGCTTGCCTGAGACTCGGAGATCGGCGCCACCACCGAAGGTTCCAGGATCCCCTGCACCATCGCCTCACCAGGGCCAACCGGCCCGGGAGTCCTTGAGGGGACAGCCCGACGTTGTTTTGGAGAGAACGCCACCGCAAGCACCTGCTCCGGTTTCGCAACCGGTGTTGAGGAGATCACAGCGTCGGTGCGGTCCTCCAGACCGTCTGGACTTGTGAATTCTGTATATATGACCTGTTTTTTCTTGCACCCCGCCGCCTTTTGTTTTTAAAGGAGGGGTGAATGTGGTGAACCATCGTTGGTTACCACTGGGGGTTGTTATTATGTTACTGTTGGGCTAGGGTGTTGTTACTGTGGGGGTTGTACAATGTTGTTGGGTTAGGGTGTTTACCTGTTATAAGTGTTATCATGGCACATCCCGGTGGGGCCCCGCCTCCGGTGGCGAGGTATAAGACCCTCTGCTCCGGCAGGACCCCTTCAGTCTGAACTGGTGTATTCGTGTTAGTAGTTCCATTGTTACACAATAAAAGCCTTCAATATCGAAGCCTTGGTTCCACGTGCTTGATTGTCGCGCATCAGTCATCTGGACTCAAAATGTCAGCTCTTTTCTCTCCTAACAGATGCTGCCAGACATGCTGAAATTTTCCAGCATTTTGTCTTTTGGTTTCAGATTCCGGTATCTGCAGTAATTTGCTTTTATCCAATGTGACTTTGAAATGTTGACTCGCCCACCCATCTGCAAAATAGCTTCCAAAGCTCACCTTCGGTGTAAATGAACCAAAGTCTGACTACAATTCCCCCAGCCCCAACTATCGTTTAACATTAAACCTCTCTCTCCCACTCCTCCCAAATCATTGACAAATCAGATGGGTGGAAATTTTTCATTTTTGACTTTGTGTCAAATCAGGCAGGGAAAGGGCCCACTGCACTGCTGGCTTTTCCCACCATATTTATTGACGCACAGTGGCACAGTGGCACAGTGGTTAGCACTGCTGCCTCACTGCGCCGGGGACCCAGGTTCAATTCCCAGCTTGGCTCACTGTCTGTGTGGAGTTTGTACATTCTCCCCGTGTCCGCGTGTGTTTCCTCCGGGTGCTCCGGTTTCCTCCCACACTCCAAAGATGTGTGGGTTATGTTGATTGGCATGCTAAATTGATCCTAGTGTCAGGGGGATTAGCTAAGGTAAATATATGATGTTACAGGGATAGGGCCTGGGGTGGGATTGTGGTTGGTGCAGATTTGAAGGGCTGAATGGCTTCCATCTGCACTGTAGGGATTCTATGACATAGTCCAGAAAGATCAAGGAAACAGTCCAACAAAATAACACTGGCGGCAGAGCCAAATGATCGGAGCCCCGATGTGAAAAATAAAAGTATAAAAGAACACTGACCCTGCTGAAACAGAATCCCCCACCAACAACCACCACTGAATCCCACCTCCCCACCACCACAGAGTCCCCCTTTCCCACCACCACAGAATCCCCCCTCCCCACCACCACAGAATCCCCCCTCCCCACCAGCACAGAATCCCCCTTCCCCACCACAGAATACCCCCTCCCCACCACAGAATCCCCCCTTCCCACCACAAAATCCCCCCTCCCCACCGCCACAGAATTCCCCCTTCTCACCATCACAGAATTCCATCCCACACCCCCACAACGGACATGGAATCCCCTTACCCACCATGGTACCTGCTCACGGCGGTACCCCACAGCCGCCCAACACCACGTAATCCACCCCCCAACACCACTACATAATGCCACCACCCCCCTCCTCCCCCCCCCGCCCCACCCCACCCTGCCACCCCGATGGATATGGACATACCTCTACTCGCCCACCACCACGGAACCCCATGCCCACCACCACAGAATTCCCCACACCCCAACCACATCACCACATAATTCCCCCTCCACCCCACCCCACAGATATAGAAATTCCTCCACCCCAGACACGGAATCATGGGCACTTCCCCTATGGATCCTGGACACCAGACATCTCCGCCCCCCCCCCCCTCCCGCCCCCCACCCACCCCCGCAGCCCCATCTCCCACCCAGCACTGCTCCTGGCATCACCCGGGCACTTCCCCATAGAGGCAGTGTCAAGACATTGCGCCCCCAGCGAGTTCTGTTCCCCGTTAATAAAAACCTATTGTAAACCCTGCTGACATGATGTCATGCCACCGGGGGGACGTTCCAGGGTGAGTGAATGTTACAGCAACAAGGTTTGCTCATCTTCTGGAAATGTATTATCATGGGGTTCCTGTCATTACCTTGCAGGTACCTTGTTACATCACTGGCAGGGGAATTTCGATTGCCTAAATTCTGTTTTGATTTGATTTGATTTATTATTGTCACATGTATTAACATACAGTGAAAAGTGTTGTTTCTTGTGCGCTATACAGACAACACGTACCGCTCATAGAGTACATAGGGGAGAAGAAAAGGAGAGGTGCAGAATGTCGTGTTACAGTCATAGCTAGGGTGTAGAGAAAGATCAACTTAATATAAGGTGGGTCCATTCAAAAGTCTGGTGCCAGCAGGGAAGAAGCTGTTCTTGACTCTAGAGCCACAACACTGTGATTGACTCTCAATGTCTTCTGCCACTCATTTTCCAGGGCAACTAACAATGGGCAATAAATGCTGGTCAGCCAGATATGCCTATGTCCCATGAATGAATAAAAAATAAGTAACAATTTATCCTAACCACAAGATGGTTTCAACATTATATTACCACAACATTGCCAAAACAACTAGTGATATCTTACTGCAAACATTTCACTAAATTTGGTGCTTAAAAAGTTTGAAAAAAATTAAAAGGAGTGAATTTCTTCGTCTTACCTGTTGGGGTACAGTGCATGTTTCTTGGCTCTCTACTGCATTATCTTAGGTGAGGGATTTTTTTCCCCAAATTTAGTGCCTTTACCTTCCTAAAAAGTGAAAAACATAATGGGATGTCAGGAGAGAGCTGCCGCAAAAGTATGAAGAGTTTCATGACAATAGTAATTTTGATAAATCATTGCATCGCTTGTATTTTCAAAATAGGTAGATGAATGGAACAGATGGCAATGATTGTTCCTTCAGGTAAATTTTCATGTAAGCGCTGACAGTATACTTTTTATTTTTTCAGAGGCTGTTCCTACCAGGCAGAGAACAATACTTCAAGTACAATGTAATGGAACTCCATTGTAACTTGAGGTACATTAGGCTAAGTCATTTATTTGCTTTTCATGAAACACTCTTTATACTTGTACCCACAAAAGAAGCATTTCAAAGAGACATAAACACTAACAGATATGAATAAAATTGTTACATCATTTTGTCAAAGATCAACTGGCTACATAGTATTTTACAAAAGATATTTCTGATTTTCGACCTCATCCAGTTTTGACTGGTGAAAATTTTAATGTAACAGGTAGTCAGCAAACTTCATTATAACTGCATTATAAATAATAACTTGCTTATTTATAATAAATAACTTTTGAAGTGAAGTAAATCAACACGTTTAAGAGGGAATTAATGTATTTAGAAAATAAAGATATATATTGGGAGCCATCTTAACAATTATCTTTTTTTTCTTTAATCGTTCAAGGGGTGTGGGCATCGTTGGCTAAGCCAGCATTTATTGCCCATCCCTAATTGCCCTTGAGAAGATGGTGGTGAGCTGCCTTCTTGAACTGCTGCAGTCCCTAAGGTGTAGATAAATCTACAATGCTGACATGGAAGGAGTTCCAGGATTTTGACCCAGTGACAGTGAAGGAATGGCAATATATTTCCAAGTAAGAAGTTTAACAACACCAGGTTAAAGTCCAACCGGTTTATTTGGTAGCAAAAGCCACAAGCTTTCGGAGCCATTAAGCCCCTTCTTCAGGTGAGTGGGAATTCTGTTCACAAACGGGGCATATAAAGACACATATATCTTTATATGCCCTGTTTGTGAACAGAATTCCCACTCACCTAAAGAAGGGGCTTAAGGCTCCGAAAGCTTGTGGCTTTTGCTACCAAATAAACCGGTTGGACTTTAACCTGGTGTTGTTAAACTTCTAACTGTGTTTACCCCAGTCCAACGCCGGCATCTCCACATCAATATATTTCCAAGTCAGGACAGTGAGAGGCTTGGAGGAGAACTTGTGGGTGGTGCTGATCCCATGTATCTGCAGGTGGTGGTGATCCCATGTATCTGCAGGTGGTGGTGATCCCATGTATCTGCAGGTGGTGGTGTTTGCCCTTTTTCAACTCCTCAAGTCTAAGGAAACTGTTTCTTTAAGATTGCTGGTGCGCTGTTCATTCAAGTAAAGAGATAGATGACTGGTTGGCCGGGACTTTGGAAGTTGGTATCTGCAAAATGTGTAGGATTGTACAGTGAAAGTTTGTTCTCTTGCTGCAACAGTAACAATGGCTGAAAATTTCCAGCCATTCCCGCTGGTGGGATCTTCCAGTCTGCCAACGGTACCCTCGCAGTAATGCCGAATCTCCCAGCCCTAAATAATAAATTAACAGTAACTTTTCACATAAAGCGCTCCCTCAATCAACTAGTTGATGTTCTCTCCATTATTATAAATGAATAATTTATAACCTGGGCAAGATGGGGTTTCCTGCCTGTAACCCAAATAATTGGCAGGGAATACACACCCATCAATCATGGCAACCTCATAGCCATGTAAACATTCCAGGTCCTGCTTCAGAGAGATGCCAGCCAATCAAACTGGCCAGCAGGTCTGTAGTCCCTACAGCGCCACAGGCAGCAGTGGCCTCTGCAGGAACTACAAGCCATGCTCCAGATTCTAAGTCCCAGAGTAAGTGCAGTGGGTTTCTCAGTAGGTAGCGGATTTGAGGATCTGAGGAGTTCGAGAAGTGGGAATCTTGATGGAGACTTGGGGGAGGGAGGGAGCACTCATGGGGGTCACCGTAATGTGTAAAGGAATCATGCCAACTCATCTACTCCTAAATCTTCACAGTCAAGCAGTCACAAGGCTTGGAAGAACGGGAAGATGGAAACCCCATCATGGCCACACTCCACCCACAGTAACAGAGATTCCAAGGCAAGACACAGCTGGTGACAGTTGCCAGGCTGCAGACAAATTGTACTCTGACCTTGCATCTGTGGTAACTAAGGCGCTTGTCATCAGGACTCTCGGGAGAACTTAATGCTGGCCGAAAATACTCTGAGATCGATGGTGACAGGAAGCACCCCTCTCCACGCCCCCCCCCCCCCCCCCCCCCACCTCCACTTCCCACCCTAGGCCCCAGCTACGTGATCTGTTGGGCTTTACACCCACCCTGAACCTCCCACGAACCTTCAAATTGAACCTGGGTGGCCTGAGGCCTTTCTCTTCCCCATCCCCAACCCCCATAAAATTGCAGACAGGTCGGGGGATGTGTGGGAGGGCCACCCATTGAATTTTACACCTCCACCCCCTCATCTCCAAACCGCCAGTGGGGAATCTTAAAATTCTTCCACTAGAATCCTCACAATGTTGAATTATCCAGCTCACTTTTAAGTGCACTGACACTGGTCTATTTCACCGTTATCTACAGCATTCAGTGACACAAGCAGAAAGGTACTTTAACGTGCTTCGATCTCGGAGAGAAACTGCCAAATTACCAGTAAGGACTAATTGAGAGGGGTGTAAAGGGAGCTGCCAGGGGAGCAGTGGGGGGGGGGGGGGGGGGGGCGCTGGCAGTGAGTAGCGGGATGGTTGAGGTAAGAGCTGCTGCAAATTTACAAGCAGCAAATTGCAATTGTGTCAGAATGTGGAGATCATTCGCACACGGCTGAATCTCAGAGAAAATCCTGCACTGTAATTTCAAAGAAACATAGTAGATACAGCTCAGCAACACAACCCTCTGAGAATAATTGGTTCAGTCAGCTCCCAGCATCTTTTCACTAAAAGGAGAGAAATGATTCAATAAAAATAAGTTAGAGAGTCTCGCACACTTTGATCTGATTTTATTTGATTTCATATTTAATAAATATCTTAAGCAATGCACCACAGAATCCCTACAGTGCAGAAGGAGGCCATTCGGCCCATCGAGTCTGTACCGACCACAATCCCACCCAGGCCCTATTCCCGTAACCCCTCATATTTACCCTGCTAATCCCCCTGACACTAGGGCTAATTTAGCATGGCCAATCAACCTAACCCGTACATCTTTGGACTGTGAGAGGAAATCAGAGCACCCGGAGGAAACCCACGCAGACACGGGGAGAATGTGCAAACTCTACACAGACAGTGACCCGAGGCCGGAATTGAACCCGGGTCCCTGGCACTGTGAGGGAGCAGTGCTAACCACTGTGCCACCGTGCCGCCCACCATGTTGATTGAGTCTCGTTTTAACATTCTTCTTCTGTACTTGTAGTAACTTTTTTTAAAAACACATTATATAAAGGCTTCCTGTTTCTGCTGGTGGCGCGCATCTGTACACTTGATAATGATAATGGTGCATATAACAAAATTCACGTCACACATGAATAGAAAAGAATTAGAGGGAACACTGGCGGGCGGGTAGGTGATGGGCACAGTGCCTATTGAATTGTACATGAACCCTACCTTCAAACTCACCGGTAGGTGAACATAAAATCCAGACCCATGGGGCAGAAGGCACTTCCAACTTGTTGACACGATGGCTGGAATTTCCTGGCCATTCATGCCCTGCCACGCAAGCAAAGATGGAGAATTTGGTGCCCAGCCAAATCTCCGTTCGCTGTTGCGGGACCAGAGAATCCCGCCGGCGTGAACAGCCAGAACATTCCGGCTGGTATCTCAGTTTCTGATTGGCGGAAGGCAGTAAACTTGCCTGGGGGGAAAGCTGCCAAATTTGAGGCCACTGACAGTCTTTGATGAGGCCGCATTAGACGCAGAGTATAAATAAATTGAAGTAAGGTGAAGCTGGAGACATACCTAAACCAAGGATAAGTATCATCCTTCTGTTGCTATATTTTCACCTTTTACTGACTCCAAGTACCAGGGGTATAATTACAGCAGGAGCTCTCTTGAGTATCCATCAGCTAGAGATCTGCAGAAACCCAGTGATATTTATGTTGTTTCTGTGTGGTTTCCCTGGATCTTTGGCTGAAGTTGCAGTGGATGATCAGGACCACAGTGGTAATTTGTCTCTCTGTCTGAAAACCTGCAGCATATCACTATGGAAGTACCCATGGAAGGCAGTTGCAGACATCATTCGAATTTCTTATCAGCTGGGCTACACTAGAAGGCAGATAGTGGCACCTCACCATCAATCAAAGCACCTTCTATAAGCAGCTGCAATGTCACACCCAGCAGATAGGACTGGGTGCTAAATATGACCAGGTCTCATTTAGCTGTGATGCTAAGGAGAACCAGTTAGCCAAAGGACCTGGTTACGTCCCTTTTCATACAGAGTATATTACACATTGGACCTCACAAAATATACTTATAAATGGAGTTTGGAGTTTGAGAACAATCTTCTGCGGGTATCATTTGAATCTATTCAAAATATCTTACAAGACATATGAGTGTGAAGGCTCTACTACTCCCGGGTACGTAGTTGCGCAAGAAGGCCTTTCCGCTGTGCTGGTTTTAGAGACCACATGAACACTCCTGGAGAAACTGCAGAAGATATCTACATAGATCCCAAGTAGAGCCTCCCAAGAATACTGTGATTCCTGCAATACAGGCATCAGACTCCAGGCTACACCAGGAACTTTTGTTCAGCTTCAACATGCTGAGGGATCGGGCTGATAAAATTTTGAGGCAGGTTATCCGAAGTGGAGGTAGCAACTCTGTATTTATCCTATCTGTTCATGAATAGAGTCAGATTTGTGTTTTGATTATGCAGGGAGTTGGATCAAAGACATCGTTAGTCACAGCTGAAGAGGGTTTCCTTGGTCTCCAAGCTCTCACATTTACAGTATGCCACCAATGACACACTCGAGTTTGCAGAATCCAACATTGCGATGCAATCCAATTCATACTGTTGTTATTGAGTAGGCAGTATCTGGGCCCTGATGTACATTACATGAATCACTTTGTTTTGAGCATAAATTAATTCTTGTTGCAGATGGAAGAGAGCAGGCCAAAACAATTGAGGAATTTCAACTGTCCTGGGCACCGAATCATTGTGCTGCAGGTTAGTATTTGAAAGGCAGATGGTGGAGTTCCGCAACTACTGCTAAGCCCAAGCCGATGGAAACAACTGTCTGCAGTCAGTGCCAAGCAGGCATGCCAGGGGCCTGTTGATGTGAATAGAAGTATAACCCCAAATGCAAGTGATTTTACTGCCAACTAATCTCAGCGGCATAAAAAAGATGGTCAAGAAATTTTCACGTAAGATTTCAGAATCTTTACTTAGGGATGAAATGAGTGAATGGAGTCAATAATAAGATGAATTGTACACAGTATGTAGATAATATGAGATTTATGGATTAAATAATCTTTTCTCATTCCTTGATTTTATTAATTCATTGACAGCATGTGGGCGTTACTGGCAATTATAGACCATCCCTAATTACCCTTGACAAAGATAGTGGTGAGCTGCCTCCTTGAACCACTGCAGGGGATGACGTTACTCCAACAGTGCTGTTCATGTGGAAGTTCCAGGATTTGATCCAGAAATGATGAAGGAGTGGTAATATATTACTAGTTCCGGGTTGTATGTGACTTGGAGGGAATCTTGGAGATGGCGGTGTTCCCACCCATCTGCTACCCTTTTTCCTTTAGGCAATCAAGTGGGTTTGGAAAAGGATTTTGATTGAGTCTTGGTGGCAATGCATCTTGCAGGTGGTACACACATCAGCCATAATGGATGGGATATTCTGGCCTTCCCTGTCTGCGATGGTTTCCCAGGCAGTAGGACAGGCTAGCCACGCAAAATGCCATAGATATTGTGGGACAGCAAGATCTCACCAATGGTGAGCAACCTCCGCTGTTGGAAAACATGGCATGAGGGAGCCAGAAAATCCGGCCCAATGTGTCACTCGTGGAATGTTTAAGGTAGTGGATAGGGTGCCAATCAAGCAGTCTATTTTGTCTTGAATTGTGTCAAACATCTGAATTTTATTGGAACCACATTCATCCAGGCAAGTGGAAAACATTCCTGACTTGTGCCTTGCTTGTGGTGGAAAAGCTTTTGGAGCCAGGAGCTGAGTTACTGCAGAATACACAGCCTCTGACCTGCTCTTGTAGACACAGTAATTTTGTGGTTGGCCCAGTTAAACTTTTAGTCATTGTTGATGCCCAGGATGTTGATAATGACAGATTTGGTAATTGCAATGCCATTGAATGTCAAGGAGTAATGGTTAGTGTGATAACCCCCATGAGGTCCATGGGAATCACTGATTGATCTCCGTGTGGGGCTTGTTGAGTATGAGTTCCCTTGGTAACAGGTAGTGGCCTGCCCAGTTGGAACTCATTTCCTGAGCCTTTTAAAAGACAGGCCTAGGACTGGGCCTGCCGAACTGTAGTCCCAGGTAGGGACTAGTGTCTGTACACCACATTAGTGGTTTTACTTTGCATTCTGTAATAAACTATGTTCCTTTCCAGTCAGGCGTCCTGAGTCATTACAGTTAAACACTACCTTGTTGGCGGTGGTAATTGAAGTTAGTTGTAAATACTTCAGCCTTCACTTTTGCACTCATGCTGGGCTCCACGATCATCGAGGATTGCAATGTTCACAGTACCTCTTCCCCGCCAATAATTGGTACATGTGGATGTGATAGGACTATCGAGCTTTAATCTGATCTATTGGTTGTGGAATAACTTAGCTCTGTCTGTAGCATGCTGGCTCCACTGCTCAGCATACATTGTTTTGTGTTGTAGCTTCACCAGATTGACACCTAATTTTTAGATATGCCTGGTGCTGTTCCTGAATGCTCTTAGCACTCCTTATGAGACCAGGTTAGTTCCCCAGCTCGGTGGTGATGGCAGAGCGAGAGATATGCCAGACATTATGTTGCATTTAAATTCCAACATTTTTTATTGCTGAATGATAAATCTCAAATATAGTCATCACTAAGAATGGTTTCTTCACAGCTGGATTGTAATCTTGATGGAACTGAATGTCATGGCTAAAGTTAGTTCAGTTTTGTTTTAAGAAAAAACTCCCTATCTTGCTCCAAAATCCACTGAGATATCTGCACTCCTAATTTTGGTATTTCGAATATTTCTGATTTTAATCACTCCACCATTGATGGATATTTTTCAGCTGCTGACTTTTCTAAACCTCTTCATCTCTCTATTCCTCTTTCCCCCTTTTAAGAGGTTCCTGAAACACTGCCTCTTTGACCAAACTTTTGATCATCTGCCCTAATATCTTCTCATGTGATGTCCTTAAAGATTAGCTAGGACAAATGTGGGCCCATTACTGGTGGGGGTAGGATAATTTATAATGGAGACCAGGGAAATGATGGAGAAACTAAACAGTTGCTTTAGAAGGAAGATACAGGAAATCTCCCAGAAACACTAAGTGACCAAGGGGCTTGTGAAACTGAAATTGGTATTAGTAAAGAGCTAGTACTCGAAAAGTTAACTGGATTGAAGGTTGATAAATCCCCTGGACCAGGTGAGCTTCATCCCAGAGTGTTGAAGGAGGTGGCTAGAATATAATGGATGTTTTGATAGTTATATTTCAAAATTCTGTAGATGCTAGAGAGGTATCTGCAGACTAGAAAGTAGCAAATGTAACTCTATTTAACAGAGGAAAAAGAGGGAGAATGGAGAACTACAAATCTGTTAATTTGACATCAATAACGGGGAAAATGTTAGAATCTATTATAGAGGATATGATACCTGTATATATTTAGAAAATAAGAGTAAAATTGATCAGTCAACATGGATTTATGAAAGGGAAATCATGTTTGACAAACTTGTTGGCCTTTTTTTCATTATTGTATTCTTTGTAGCATTGATAAAGGAGAGCCAGTGGATGTGGAGTATCCGGATTTTTAGAAGGCTTTTGAGAATGTCCCACACAAGGGGTTAATAAATTAGAGCACGTGGGATTGGTGGCAATATACTAGTATGGATTGAGAGTTGGTTAACAGACAGAAAAAAGAGAGCAGGAAAAAATGGATCATTCAGAGGATTGCAGGCTGTTGAATATTGCACACATCACAACTGTTCACATCTATATATAGTCAATGATTTGGATGTGGGGACCAATTGTAACATTTCAGAATTTACTGATGACATCAAACTGGGTGAGGAGCATGCAAAGACTCTTCAAGGGGACTTGGACAGGCGAAGTAATTGGGCTAGAACATAGCAGATGGAATATAATGTGAATAAGTGTCAAGTTATTCACTTTGGTAGGAAAAACAGAACGGCTGAATCTTTCTTAAATGGTGAAGGTATAATTCGTAAGTTTGCAGATGACATGAAAATTGGTGGTGTTTTTGATAATGATAGAGAAGGATAGTCTTAGGCTAGAGACTGATATTGATCATCTGGTACATTGGGCAGAGCAATGGCAGCCGGAACTTAATCCTGATAACAAAGAACAAAGAACAAAGAACAGTACAGCACAGGAAACAGGCCCTTCGGCCCTCCAAGCCTGTGCCGCTCCTTGGTCCAACTAGACCAATTGTTTGTATCCCTCCATTCCCAGGCTGCTCATATGACTATCCAGGTAAGTCTTAAACGATGTCAGCGTGCCTGCCTCCACCACCCTACTTGGCAGCGCATTCCAGGCCCCCACCACCCTCTGTGTAAAAAACGTCCCTCTGATATCTGAGTTATACTTCGGCCCTCTCACCTTGAGCCCGTGACCTCTCGTGATCGTCACCTCCGACCTGGGAAAAAGCTTCCCACTGTTCACCCTATCTATACCCTTCATAATCTTGTACACCTCTATTAGATCTCCCCTCATTCCCCGTCTTTCCAAGGAGAACAACCCCAGTCTACCCAATCTCTCCTCATAGCTAAGACCCTCCATACCAGGCAACATCCTGGTAAACCTTCTCTGCACTCTCTCTAACGCCTCCACGTCCTTCTGGTAGTGCGGCGACCAGAACTGGACGCAGTACTCCAAATGTGGCCTAACCAGCGTTCTATACAGCTGCATCATCAGACTCCAGCTTTTATACTCTATACCCCGTCCTATAAAGGCAAGCATACCATATGCCTTCTTCACCACCTTCTCCACCTGCGTTGCCACCTTCAAGGATTTGTGGACTTGCACACCTAGGTCCCTCTGTGTTTCTATACTCCTGATGACTCTGCCATTTATTGTATAACTCCTCCCTACATTATTTCTTCCAAAATGCATCACTTCGCATTTATCCGGATTAAACTCCATCTGCCACCTCTCCGCCCAATTTTCCAGCCTATCTATATCCTGCTGTATTGCCCGACAATGCTCTTCGCTATCCGCAAGTCCAGCCATCTTCGTGTCATCCGCAAACTTGCTGATTACACCAGTTACACCTTCTTCCAAATCATTTATATATATCACAAATAGCAGAGGTCCCAGTACAGAGCCCTGCGGAACACCACTGGTCACAGACCTCCAGCCGGAAAAAGACCCTTCGACCACTACCCTCTGTCTCCTATGGCCAAGCCAGTTCTCCACCCATCTAGCCACTTCTCCTTGTATCCCATGAGCCTTAACCTTCTTAACCAACCTGCCATGTGGGACTTTGTCAAATGCCTTACTGAAATCCATATAGACGACATCCACGGCCCTTCCTTCATCAACTGTTTTTGTCACTTCCTCAAAAAACTCCACCAAATTTGTAAGGCACGACCTCCCTCTTACAAAACCATGCTGTCTGTCACTAATGAGATTGTTCCGTTCTAAATGCACATACATCCTGTCTCTAAGAATCCTCTCCAACAACTTCCCTACCACGGACGTCAAGCTCACCGGCCTATAATTTCCTGGGTTATCCCTGCTACCCTTCTTAAACAACGGGACCACATTCGCTATCCTCCAATCCTCAGGGACCTCACCCGTGTCCAAAGAAGCGACAAAGATTTCCGTCAGAGGCCCAGCAATTTCACCTCTCGTCTCCCTGAGCAGTCGAGGATAGATGCCATCAGGCCCTGGGGCTTTGTCAGTTTTAATGTTCCCTAAAAAACCTAACACTTCCTCTCTTGTAATGGAGATTTTCTCTAACGGGTCAACACCTCCCTCCGAGACACTCCCGGTTAACACGCCCCTCTCCTTCGTGAATACCGATGCAAAGTATTCATTTAGGATCTCCCCTATTCCCTTGGGTTCTAAGCATAATTCCCCTCCTTTGTCCCTGAGAGGTCCGATTTTCTCCCTGACAACTCTTTCGTTCCTAACGTATGAATAGAATGCCTTGTGAGGTGTTACATTTTGAGGTCTAATAAGGGTAAGATTTACACAAGGAAGGTAGGTCCTGAGGAGTATTGGGGAAAAAAGGAATCTTGATGTGCAAGTCCATTGATTCCTGAGGGTGGCAGCACAGGTCGATAGGGTGGCGAAGAGGGCATATGGAATACTTGCCTTCATTAGCCAGGGCATAGAATATGGGAGCAGGGAGATCTTGGTACAACTTGATAAAATGTTGGTTAGGCCACAGATGAAGTATTGTGTGCAGTTTTGGTCGTCATACTATTGGAAGGATGTGATTGAACTGGATAGGGTGCAGAGGAGATTCATCAGGATGTTGCCTGGAATGGAAGATTTCAGCAATGTGAAGAGACTGGATAGGCTGGGTTTGTTTTCTCTGGAGCAGAGGAGGCCAAGGGGGGATCTGAAAGAAGTATACAAAATTATGAGAGGCATAGATATGGCAGATTGTAAGAATCTTTCCCCCATGGCAGAGGTGGCAGAGGAAGCGTAGTGAAGGGCATGCCCCTGTCTACATCAACAGTGATGAAGTAGAAATGGTCAAAAGCTTCAAGTTTTTAAGTGTCCAGAATACCAACAACCTGTCCTGGTTCCTCCATGCTGACGCTATAGTTAAGAAAGCCCACCAAAGCCTCTACTTTCTCAGGAGGAAATTTGGCATGTCTGCTATGACTCTCACAAACCTTTTGTGATGCACCATAGAAAGCATTCTTTCTGGTTGCATCACAGCTTGGTATGGCTCCTGCTCTGACCAACGCAGCAAGAACCTATAAAGGGTTGTGAACAAAGCCCAGTCCATCATGCAAATCAGCCTCCCATCCATTGACTCTGTCTACACTTCCCGCTGCCTCGGAAAAACAGCTAGCATAATCAAGGACCCAACACACCCTGGACATACTCTCTTCCACCTTCTTCCATCAGGAAAAAGATACAAAAGTCTGAGATCACGTACCAACCGACTCAAGAACAACTTTTTCCCAACGGCCATCAGACTTTTGAATGGACCTACCATATATTCAGCTGATCATTCGCTACACCCTAATTATGACTGTAACACTACATTCTGCACCCTCTCCTTTCCTTCTCCCCTCTGTAATCTACGAACAGTATGCTTTGTCTGTACAACGCACAAGAAACAATACATTTCACTGTATTCCAGTTGGAGTCATAACCTGGATGGTAGATTTAACAAAAAAAACTCTAGTTTCTTTCCTTTCTGTTTTGGGTAGATTTCCATTGATCTTGATGCTTCAGATGTTACTTTTGCACAGTTAATAGTAAGAGGCCAGTTGATTTTTGGATAATAATAATAAATCAAATCAAAGTCTAAGACTGGATGGCGTAGATTTAAGGTGAGGAGTAAGTGGTTTAGGGGAGATCTAAGGAAAATCTTTTCACCCAAAGGGTGGTGGCAATATGTGACATGCTGCCTGAGAGGATGGTGGAGGGAGGTACTCTTGCAACAATTAAGAAGCATGTGGGCGAACATTTAAAATCGCCAAGGCATAGTAAGCTATGAACTAAGTGCTGGTTATTGGGATTAGTATAGATTAGTACTTGATGGTCAGCATAGGCATGGCGGGATGAAGGGCCTGTTTCCGTGCTGTACGACTCTATGGTGAGAGTTTGTGAAGTATTAATGTCAAAATGGACCTGAGTGTCCTTCTTCAGATTCACTAAAAGTTAGCATGCAGGCACCACAAGCAATTAGGAAGACAAATAGTATATTGACCTTTGTCTCGAGGGACTTTAAACACAGGATGTCTTGCTGCAGTTGTATTGAGCCTTGGAGAGACCTCACCTGGAGTTCTGTACATAGCTTTTGTCCCCGTATCTAAGGAGGGATTGTCTTGCCATAGAGGGATTGCACCAGATTAATCCTCGGGATGGCAGGATTGTTTTATGAGGAGGGAGTAGAGATACTGGGAGGAATTTTCCCATCCCACCTGCCACAGGAATCGTAGCAAGTGGGGGGGGGGGGAATTGTGGGGGAATCATGCAAATGTCCGTTGGCTTTGGGTGGGATTTTCCAGTTTTGCGTCGAGCGTGGCTAGAAAGATCCCGCCCACTGGGTCTGCATTCCCTAGAATTTCTTAGAATGAGGGGTGACCTCATTAGGAGTCGGCCATTTAAGACTGAGATGAGGAGGAACTCTTCAGTCAGAGGGTGGTGAATCTTTGCAATTTTCTACCCCAGAGTGTTGTTGAATCTTAACCATTGAGGATGCTCAAGAGAGATATCCTTAGATTTCTGGACAATAAGGACATTAAAGATATGGGGAGAATGCTGAAAAATGGCACTGAGGTCGATGATCTAATTGAATAGCAGAGTTGTCTCAATGGGCTGAATGGCCTTCCTCTGCCCCTATGGTCCTACGTGGCTCAAATTCAAAATGTGTTTCCTAATGTCCTGCAAGGTGCCTTGGGAACTTTTATTGTTAAAGTTTATTCAAATTGACAATGGAGCAATTTATTTTTTTTCAATCAAGGTAAAAGCACAGACCTGCAATTAGGTTGAGGCAGTTTTTAAATAATTACCAACTTCGATCTGATTGAATATTTGCCTTAGGGTGCCATTAATGTCAGAGTTCATTCATAATCAATACTCATGAATTACTACAGTGTTGTTCCACTCTTGGTTCATTCTGTTCAGTGTTTCATGGGTAAATAGAACATTATTTTTGAATCCCACGTTTTCCCATTAATCACTACCCTTGCCTTAACTGAATGAAAATCAGATAATTCTGGACCACCCCATTGGATGGAGAACTACATAAAAGATAGGCTCCCTTTAGTTGGAAAGACCCACAGCACATGGACTGCAGCGATTCAAGAAGGCAGCTCACCACCTTCTCAAGGGCAACTAGGGATGGGCAATAAATGCTGGCCAGTGAGTGACGCCCATGTCCCACAAATGAATTAAAAAAAAGAAATTTACTGATATTCAAAAAGCAAATTACTGCGGATGTTGTCAATCTGAAATAATGACAGTAAGTATTGGAAACACTCAGAAGGTTTAGCAGCATCTGTGGAGAGCAAAACAGGGTTAACATTTTAGATCACAGACCCTTCATCAGAACTAAAGAAAGATAGAAATGGTCCATGCAGATCACTCAACATTAGGAGCCTCCAAAACTCCTTCCAAAACATTGGTTGTGGGAGGAGGGGGGGATGCCACCATTTTGAAACGTGAGAAAAAAAAACATAGCATTGATAATTGGTATTAAATTAATGTGGCATGATTTATTGAATAAATTAATTGTACAACCACAATCAAAGTGTTTAAATCCCATCATTTGCATCTGACAAGAGTTCGTCAAATTCACATCCTGATTCACTTTGGCTCGAGCATCGTTGTAAGGATCCCACTCCGGATCAGATGAGTCACTTTTGATTTCAGAATTATCTCTTTGCAACAAATCATTTTCACCTCCATCAATTGAATTGAATATTGCACATTGTTGAACAATCTGATGATATTTGATGCACTCAGAGCATCCCTCAATTTGATAATGAAACCACACAAAACATCAAGCAGGGCAGCATACATTTTTCCACTCTCTGTGAAGGTTTTTTCTCTCCTTCAACCATCCACATATTCCATTCAGAGCAATCATGGTCTTTGAATGGCTTGTTAAGGCACATCAAAAGGTGAATTATGAACATTAGACCTCTGTTGCAACTGCAATGTGGGTATTATTACCTTCACAGGCACTTACAGTTTCAGGTATTGGGCAACACAGCCGAGTAAGTGTCACATGGCCTGTGTGACCAATCGAAACTCAATGTGGAATCACCCCATGGTGAGAGAAGCTCTTCGCAAGGAAACAATTTGGAAGCTAGATACAGCCATGAGGCTGCTGTATAATTCTTAGTAATAAATAGCTTTTGTATTCATTAATGAAATCTGTGAAAGCGCATCTTTGCAATAGGTAAACTGTTTGTGTTAAGACCGAAGTAGGAGACATTTATAAAAAGCAATATCCATCGTTACAAGAACTTCATAGATTTTAATCGGGCCTTGGATAGTGTATGTGATATCTTAGAAGGGGTATGGTATGCCTTGAGGATGAATGGTATTCCTGAGAAACCTGTCAACCTGATAGAAAAATATCCATTACAAATCCCTTATTGACATTGGGGCAAATAGAAATCTAACGGTTGGAACAGTTAGGGTAAGACGTGGATGCAAACTGTCATCTGATTTATGTAATCTAGTACTGAAAACAGTAATGAATATATCACTAAAAGATGATGTTAGGGAAGTCTCCGTGCATGGCAAGGTCTTAATCAATCCAGATTTGTTGATGACATTGACCTTACAAATAGAAGCCAATCGATAAGATACAGGTGATTCCTGGAATAATTCAGCAGCAAACAATAATTTATTATCTGGGCTACTTGGGGTGAAAAAAGCTTCATTCTATCCATCTTATGGATCCACTTGCAGGTGATTATCTCTAAAAAATGCAGAGGGCAGAATTCTCCCATTTGAGATATAGGGTAGAATTTTCTGGCCGCACTCGCCTCAAGACCAGAAGATCCCACCCGAGGTCAACGGACCTCTGCATGGTCCTGTTGCTATAATTTCCGTGGCGGGCGGAATGGGAAAACTACACCCTAAGGTGCGAATTCTCCGATCTTGTCTTGCAGCTGGGATTCCCCAGACCCGCTGCAGTTAATGGAGATTTGGCTGAGTGCCATATTCTCCATTCTCACTGGCAGCGTACAACTTTGGAGAATCCCAGCCTAAGTCCTGTGGCGGGGACGGGGAGACACTGAGGGGAACTTGCTTTCATGCCAGCGTCCAGCAGGGTTCCTGATCCACCATGGCGGACAGCATTGAAAGATTCCGTTGTCATGTCAGTGTAAAACTGATTTTTGGATTTCCCACCAAATTCCCCCCGCCCCCTCCATCCGCCATTGATCCCGCCAGTAGAGTATGCGAGAATTCTGCCCAGAGATAAAGGAAAATAATTCCTGAAACAATCTATTGGGATTTTGTTCCTTTTCTATAGGAAGATTGTACTAAGTTTGTTTGGCCTTTGCAAAGATAAGCTCTAGAATGTATTTCTAGTGAAGTTATAAATATGTTATTTTAAATTCATTCATAATTTTGTTAATGATGGGGAAATCTTTGCAAACGCATGCACAATTTTGCTTATCTAGCAACTCAAAAACTTTTAGCTCTTTGTCCATCGCCTCTGTACTTCCATGGAGAATGATTTAACATTCAAGGAATGTACAACAGAAGATATTTTTACTCTGAAGACAAGCATAGAACATATGCATCTGCACCTGAGACTGCATATATTGTGATTTTTAAACAGCTTTGCTTATAAACCCAGCATAGTGCCGTGTATAACATGAGCTCTTGTTCTATAAACACATTGAACACTCAACTGGCTCCTATGACTTCAAATTTAAAATATATATATATAATATATATGTAAAATATATATTTAATATATAAAATATATATGCATATCATTATTGTGCTTTAAATAACCTGTAAGATTAAGCATAACCTGTAATGCTTAATCTACTTTCTGTGAATTGCTTGGTCAGCTACTTCAACTGCATCATTAACCTGTTTTTTTAAATTTAAAATGCTATAAACCAGAGTTAAGGGCAGCTTGTCAAGAGTGTTTGGAAGAGGGTAGTTATGTTCTTGGATCGCTTCTGTTCATTGCATTGACAAGTTGGATATAGGGCTAGAGGGAGAGCAGTAAAATGTACGGATTTAATAAATAATTCAGAATTTGCTAAGGGAGAGATGGAGGCATGGGTGACAGCTGGGATGAGTCTAATTTTCAGCGGGCTGTTTCTAGTCTGAGAATCAGACAGTGATAGGTGAGGTCCTGCTATTGCAATTTTCAGGCAGGCCTGTAAATAGACGACAGACCATCCACCCATTTTGGCTGGGAGGTTGATTAAATGTGCAAATCTGGATCCAATGCCTGTTCATATGTTAAATAACCGGAGCAGGTACTGTGTACATTCCGCCCCTTTGTACCAGGTGGTGAATGACTTAACAAGGTGGCCTTAAAGTGATCACTGATGGAGTTTTGAATGACATCAACTAACTTCTGATAAACTATCTTAGCTTTGCTTTGGGGATAAGTTACATTGCTTGCGATCAGAAACCATAGGGATTACTTTAACCCAACTCACTTGTCAAGAAACTGATGTGGTCAGATTTTCCCACTCAATTTTACTTTCTATTGACCACAAAACTGCTTCCTTCCACTAACAACTCATGTAATTGACTCATAGGTCGGAATTTTACCGACACTGCCGCCTGAGACTCGTAATATCATGCCCGAGGCCAATGGAGAATGCCGTTCTGCGAGCCTCGCCTGCCCTGCTGTCGGGGCGGGCATGCCATAAATTCAGGGCCATAATGTTCTATTGATTTTAAGTCCGTTCATTCAAGAGTTTCTCTTCAAAGCTCAAATCTGTCTTTTATTTTTTTTCAGATGCTGTGCAAATCCTCACAATTTTCTGTTTTATTTATATAAATTTCCCTCTTCTGAGCGTATCCACCCAGTAAAACATAATGGCGCCAATCCTGGTTATGAAGGTTGCTTTTAAATTAATTGGGTTAGACTTAACTCTGCACTGAAGTAAAGTTTGCCTTCAAACCTCTTCATCTGTTCTTCCACTGGTGAAGTTCTCAGCTGATGTTGCTATGGCAATGGGTTTAATGAGCCTTCCGTGGTTGGCTTTCAGCTCAAATAATTTTATTTTTACTTTTGTACAATTTCAAGATCTATTGCTTAATTCTTGCTGACAATAGATCAATGTGACATTAAGGATACTTTAAAAAATCTATAATTCCTTCAGTAATTCTTCCCTTAACTGAAAAGTTTAAAATTCTGAGACATTGAAATCTTTGAAGAGTTCTTGTAGAGTGTTCGACAACAACATATTTAAATAGTCTTTCATGCAATAGAATGTTTTAAAGTATTTATGGAGAATTATAAGAAAATATTTGACACCTAGACATTTGAGAAGATGTTAGATCAGATGAACGAAAGCTTAGTCAAAGAGGTAGGTTTTGAGGGGCAGAATTTAATGCCTTCCCCTGAGGTGAGTTCGGAGGTTGGGAGGGGGGGGGGCCTTTAATTTGGCAGGACGGTGGTGGGTGAGATCCCTGCTGCCTTCCTGCCTCTGCTCCAGTTGAGCCCATGATGAGGAAGCTCATGGACAATATCCAGCCAGGGGTGGGAGAGGCAGAAAAGCAAACCCTTACTTGTGGGCTTCAAGGCAGATCCTTAAGGATCACTGAAATCCTTGCTGCCGACCCCTACCCTCTTCTCCCGACACCCCTCTCCACCCCCCCCTTAGAATCCCATTCCTCCCTCACTCATCTTTGACCTGGGGGTTCTCGGCCTGAGGTGAGTACATTGCTGGCAGCTGCCATTGCTCCCATGAGCGCTGCCTGCACTGCACAGCTACCAACCTCTGGTTGGTCAGCAGCTCTGAAAGGTGGGATTTCTGCCCCCATGGATCAGAAGGGAAGGTCTGCCACTTTTCAAAGTGCCTGATTAGCATTTAATTCAGTTGATTTTCCAAAGAGGAGGTAATGCAATGTTCTTGCTGGCCTCATTGTGTGGAGTTTGCACATTCTCCTCGTGTCTGCGTGGGTTTCCTCCGGGTGCTCCGGTTTCCTCCCACAGTCCAAAGATGTGTGGATTAGGTTGATTGGCCATGCTAAAAATTGCCCCTTAGAGTCCTGAGATGTGTAGGTTAGAGGGATTAGCGGGTAAATATGTGGGGGTAGGGCCTGGGTGGGATTGTGGTCGGTGCAGACTCGATGGGCCGAATGGCCTCCTTCTGCACTGTAGGGTTTCTATGATTTCTATGATTTCTATGATTGCCTGCTTCGCATACTGTCCAAGGAGTATCTTAAAGTATGAAAATTGGGTAGAGAGGCAGAAGGATTTAGATGGGGTTTTCCAGAGCTTAGGGCCCAAGCAGCTGAAGGACTAATGAAAATTATGATGCTCAAAATACTAAAATTGGGGTGCGTTTATCTCGGAGGGCTGTGGGGCTGAAGGAGAATACAGAGGTAGGGAGGAGGGACACAACTATGGAAGGATTTAAAAATGAGAATGAGAATTTTAAAATAAAGATGTTGCTTGATTGGGAGTTCCTGTAGTTCAGCAAGTACAGTGGTGATAGGCGAACAGGACTTGGTGCAAATTAAGATATAGACATAAGAGCTTTGGACGACCTTACTTTTACAGGGGGTAGAATATAAAGACCAGCCAGCACTGCATTAGAATAGCCAATTCTAGAGATAACAAATAAGAAAGAACAATTTGTGTGCATATTACTCTTTGTGACCACCCAATGTCTCAAAGTGTTTTACAGCCAATTAAATACTTTTTTTGCAAAGGCATGAATGAGGCTTTCAGCAACCTGAACTGAGGCAGGGCTCATGTCACAAAGGTGGAAGTGGTCACAGTTATGGCATGAATATGTAGTTGGAAGTTCATTTGGGAGCCAAGTAAAACAAACAAAGTTGCAAACAGACTTGTTTAGTCTCAGATCATTGCCGGGTCGGAGGATATAGGCCGGAATTCTCCGACCTTGCCTACGGCTGGGATTCTCTGGTCCTGCTGTAATGAATGGAGCATTGGCTAAATGCCAAATTTGCCGCTCTTGTTGGTAGCGGTGGTGGGGACAAATGAGATTGCGGAATCCTGCCCATAGTCAATAACTAGGGAAAAGAGTTTGGAGCAGGGACTCCAAATAATTGGTTCGATCTTCCCAATGTTTAACTGGAGATAGTCTCTGCTTGCTGGATGTTAGATAAGCAATCTGTTAATTTAGCAACTGTGGAGGAGGCAAGTGATGTGCTGGTGAGGTAGAGCTGGGTGTCATCAGCTTCCATGTGAAAACAGAATGATCTTGTACCAGCTGTTGCATTGATGTTCACACATCCTTAAGCTTTGACATCAGATTTGTAACAGTGATGCCAATGTCCTTCGTTTCAGGTTTCTCCATGTATTGTAAAAATAACAATATTGTTGAGTGATGCCCGTGTCATCTGTGGCTGTTAGTAACAAAATTCCTCACTATCCTGCAGTACAAGTCACTAAAGAAGATAAATGTGGTCCAGATTTAGAGACTGGAGGAAGCAAAATGACAGATTGCAAAATGAATCTCTTGTCACTGCCGATATTCGAGTTTAGTCTCAATATGCACAAGAAGTTAATTTTAGATGTTGATATTTTGCTACTCATAATTCCTTGATCAAAATAATTGTCTTTTAAAGCACTTCTTCACAGAAGAAGGTATTGTGAGTTTATTAAACATTTAACAATCTTAACTCCATGGATTTTTTTCAAGTTTCTTGATGATCATATTTTCATGTTTAATTATTGACGCCTATTGCAATGTCAAACCAAGAAAAAGAAAAAAAAAAATCATAGTATAAATATTTTCCAGCCAGAATCACAGAACAATGGAACAGTAATATTGCTTCAGAATCAAGCCAAAACAGATAAGCTGCCTCATTAACCCTATATTTTCCTTTTTCACTGAATGATGTTTTATTGAAGATAAATGGGTTGCAAATTATATACAGTTTGACAGGCTGATTACCACTCAGATCAATTTATTGATCAAACTATCCAAGACATCTTCATAATACATCCTCTTTCGTTCTCATTGTGCATTTATATGCCTGAGAAATGGCAAGAAACATAGATAGAACGAGAGGTAGGTCTCAGCTATTTTGAAACAATAATAGCTGGAATGTTCTGGCCATTCACGCCCTGCCTCCGCTACAACCAAGGACAGAGAATTTGACACTCAGCCAAATCTCCGTTCACTGCAGCAGGACCAGAGAATCCCACCGCCGCGAATGGTCGGAAAACTTTGCCCATTATCTTTACTAGAGTAGTTAAATGGATTAGCTTCAATAAAACAGTGATAGTCAAAATTATTAAATGGAGTCTAATCAAAATCAGACTATCAGATCTGATGGTCAATTTGATATCCAGAACTGAACTTCATAACTTCATGTCATTTCTTCCCTTTCATAGCTAAACGTGACAAACATAAATACCGCAACATTTTTAATTATGGGCTCTTAAAAGGCACGATGAAAGGTTATCAAATTATTTTTTTGTGTGCATTTAATTCTGTTTAACCTATTTTTTTTCCTCTCTAGGAGTTTTTACAAATGTAGTCATACGAATAAAGAATTTTTGAAAAACAATGAGTCCAATGCTTCGATAAGAAGCCTGACGTGGATGATTTAAATATTGCGCACAAAAGAATCAAAAGTCTGTGATTTCTTGCTACCGACATGCAGACTTACGTTTGATCGCGTTGGCATGAACAAGGATTTGGTTTGAAAGCTTTCTAGTTCACTGCCTCAGTCCATAAATCTACACAAGTCCCAAAATAATCATCCAAAACAGAGTCTGCAGAGGAATAGCGATATGGCATTTGTATTCTTAGAAGTGAATTTCTTATTGAATTTTTGTATTTCCATCTGTATAAGGCTCTATTCAATGTTGCACAGGAAAGAAGAATGGGTATGCAGTGAAAATTACATTAAAAGATAAGAAGCATTCTTCCTATATCCAGAACTAGGAATTTATGATTATTTCTTTACAAATTACCTCCTTCTTCCATGAAGTAGATATTGAAAAATTTCATAAGCGCTCTTAAAATAAATCAAAGGAGTTCTGAGATAATAACTAAACATTAATATTATAATTCTGGTAGCCTCTACATTAAACATGTTGGAAGTAGAACTACTTATATCAACCATTTTAATAATTGTGGGATTGTCCTCCCCCCACTATCCTTGGCTGACTGTAATACATTTCAATACTTTGAAAGTTGAATTGTATTTAACTGAAGGGTAACCTTATTAAGGTGTACCAAATGAAGATAGTCACATAGTCAGAAACCCGTGATGCATAACACCCACATAAAATAGACAGGTATTAAAATAGCAGACTGCAAAATGTCATCTGGTGTCTGGAAAATTCAACACTTCGACCAGTTTGTACTGAAACTTGTTTACCCAGGTGCTCTTACTCATAAGACAAAAAAGTTAACTCGTAATTATAACTTAAAATAAACTTTGGTCTTTATTTCAATACTCTTGGTACCAAATTTCTTACAATACTTTTTTAACTCAAATAAATGACAATCTTAATTTATCTGAGACCTAGATACTACCCATGAGATTGAACTGGCCAAGCTCGCTCTACCAGGTACGAATTTTGGTCTTCGCTGAGTTCCAAACGCAGGGTCTTCCATGTGCCGAGGGTTGGTCTTGAGTCTTTGCTTGAGTCAGTGTGAAATTGTGTTTGGGTTGTGATCACAGGCAGGAACAGATATCAGAAGCAGTTAGGGGTGGCACGGTGGCGCAGTGGTTAGCACTGCTGCATCACAGTTCCAGGGACCTGGTTTCGATTCCCAGCTTGGGTTACTGTCTGTGTGGAGTCTGCACTTTCTCCCCGTACGTGCGTGGATTTCCTCCAGGTGCTCCGGCTTCCTCCCACAGTCCAAAGATGTGTGGGTTAGGTTAATTGGCAATGCTAAATTGCCCCACGGTGTCCCAGGATACATAGGTTAGAGGAATTAGTGGGGCAAAAATGTGGGATTACGGGGATCAGGCCTGGGTGGGATTGTTGTTGGTGCAGACTCGATGGGCTGAATGGACTCCTTCTGCACTGTAGGGTTTCAATGTTTCTATGTGTGGTTTCTATGTATCCAGTTCTGGGCCTGCCAATCGCGCACTCATAACATGAACAAAATTCAGGTCATAAAAAAGAAATTTAAAATATGAGGAAAGGAATTACTGTTTATGAATGAATGACTGATGCCCTATGCCCTCATCAGTAATATCAACAGATACGTTAGCCAGTTTAACTTACCTTGTTATTTGACTGTAGCCCAGCACTTAGCTTTACCTCAGTTGATGGACCATAATTTCCTGTCAAAATAGCAGTGAGGCTAATGGCATTCCTGTTATCCCGGTAAGGGCAGATGCACAGTTAGACACAGAAATCGAAATGTTTCTGTCTGAATTGTGTCACACCGCTGTAAGTTTCAGGAAAACAGCATCTTGCTGTCTGCCTTTATTGAAATATATTGAATGGCATGAAGTTATGGTAGTTGTTCAGTCAATATGAACTAGTCTCACCACAGAAACTCCATTTCAGTTTAAGTACCCTTTGAATGTTGGGATTAGTGTTAATTACTCCCAGCCAACCTCTCTGACACTGAAAATTAACGATGGGGTCTCAGTGTTGGAGTTTTAAAATATAGAATTGATTTTTCTATTTGTCTTTCTTTCCTCTCAACCAATCCAATCTTTCCTTCTATCTTTTCTTTCTGCACCTGATTTGATAGCGAGTCCACCCAATCTAATTTGCACTTCCTCCTTGGTTCATGTGTTATTAAGTTCACAATTCTTCAATTTGATTGATAGACAGTTGTTTGTCCTGTTCTCCCATGCCCCAAGTGCCCAGTATCCTTCACTTTGCCGTTCATCGTAACTCATACATTTGACAATTGACATACACACAGAAATCAAAACCTAAATATGAAAGGACAAGTCTAACTGAATGACAGATATAATTAGATTAATTCTCACACATTCTGGACCAATGCAATTTACTCCTAAGAAATCTGAATGGGTAGGGAGATGATATGGGTTGGGCAATGAGATGCTGGTAGATAGTGATGTGGGAGATGATGCTAAGAGATTGAAACAGATTGTCTGTGTTTAAGGTGTGAGAAAGACCATGTCGGCTCAGAAATCTGGATCTTTGTCAGTCTTCCAACAAGTGAAAGCCTCGCAGACACAACAGCTATCGTATCATTTGCATGATTTCAACACTGTACAAGCACTAATTTTAACATGAAATGAGGGCTGTTGCAAGATTCATTGGGAGAGAATTATTCCATCTCCTACTCTTAGCCAGTGGGAAGTAGGAGACCACTTCCAGGGACAAATGGAATTGTTTCTGGCAGTCAAATAGTAGCAAGAGAGGGCATCATGAAATTTTGAGCCTAGTGTGTCTCTGATTCTTTGTCCCATTGAGGTGATCACAATGACTTTCCTGTGCAGACCTGATTTCAGTCTTAAGGGTAAATCTTTCCTGTTCCTCACAAGAGCAAATTAAAATCAGAACCTGCAAGAAGAGGACGGGACCTCAGTGGCTAAGCATCATGGTGATGTTAACTATCATGGCTTCCACCACGTGGCCAGGATTGAAATATGGTGGATTACTCCTCTGTCCCTCTTCCCCACCCTCCATCTCCCACTAGGAGGCAGTATCTAGTGTGATCCTATATTAGAATTTAGTGAGAGTCCAAAAATTTTATGGTTGCTGTGAATTTCCTGAGGAATCAGTTCCCATCATGGCAGATCAGGAATCATGGTGGAGGCTGGTGTGAAACCGATTTACATCCCGCTAATGGGATGCAAATCATACCTGACCAGAATTCGCCACCCCTCTCCCCCCCACCGCCCCCCCCCCCCCCCCCCCATCCCGCCCATGCCCTCTTATCCATATGTCAGTGGGAAAACACGCTAGTCCAGAACATGTCTAGACCAACAAAAGTCAGGACTTACCTTTACCTTGCTCACATCATGGACATCCAAGGAGAGGATGAGAGGCCTTCATCTACCAGACCCTGGAAGAACACACTTGGAATGGTGAATGGATCCTCATGTGCATGACACCTCCCAGAATTTGAGAGGTCTCCATGCAGCAGCTTTAGCTTCACTGATTTTGGACTTGCTTCAGAACTGCAGAGTCTTCACAAAACATTGGTTGAGATACTGAAAAGTGGAGGGGAGGGAGGTTAGGTATGAGTGAGAGAGGAAGGTCTTTGGAAGCAGGGGCTGAAGCTGGGAGGGGGATGAAAGTGTCAGGGGGAGGAGAAGCTGGGGGAGGAGGAAACCTGGAGGAGTGAAGATGTCTGGGGGATGAGGAATGAGTAGCTGGGGAAGAAGTGTCATGGGGGAGGAAGAAGGAAGAAATAAGGGAGAGAGTTCAGACGGGTGAAGGAGAAAGGGTGGAGGTAGGTGTTATGGGGGAAGATAGAGTTAGCGAGGGGGTTTGGAGGGGTGAAGGTGTCCAAGAGAGGAAGGAGTAAGGGAAGGAGTAAGGATCACTTTCAGGGCGGCGGAGAGAAGGAATGAGAAAGGGAGAGAGGATGAAGGAGTAAGGGAAGGATTAAGGAGTGCTGAATAAACAAGGGTGAAGAACAAATAAGGGAAGGAGTAAAGAGTGATGAAGGAGTAGGAGGAGAGGTTGGAGTGAGGGAGGATGATGGATTAATGAGGCAGGAAGGGGAATAGAGGGATGGAGGAGTGACGCTGGGTGGAGGGGGGAGTAAGGCTCCTGCCCAGGTGACCATACAAAGGAGGGGTTTGCCGAGTCAATGTCTGCCTTGGGGAGTGAACTGAGGGTGGATTGGGAAGGAAGGAATGATGAGTGTGAAAAAGTGTAGAGGGACCAGTAGGGTGGAAATATAAGGGTGTTTCGGTAGAGGATGGGTGGATGTAAATGTGGATAGGCGTGCAGAGTTCAGGGATGTAGGGAACATGCATGTCCACCTGACATTGTTGAAAGTGAAGGGTCAGACTGAAGGGTAACAGAAGGAAGGTCGAAGGTGATGCCAGCGGGGGTAATGGTGATGGGAGAATGTCATGGATGATGGGGGGAGAGGAAACGAGGGGGAAGCTGGTTGAAAAACTAATGATTAGCATCTTTCCAAAAACTAATGACAGCCAGGTGTTTTGGCGGATGCAGGTGCTGCATGGGAGTGTGTGGGTAGAGACACTGGTCAGCTCACGTGTACAACAAAAGGGAACCAACCCCCGCAGCCAGCACTGGAGAACCTCGGGATAGTGAGGTGAGTGTGAAGGCTGGAGGATCCGTGTGTGCCAGGGAATGCTCACACAAGGCTATGAAAGGCCCTGCCACAGATACTTCGCCCTCCAGAATCACACACAGTGCGGCTGCAGACAGCTGAACTGCGGGTAGTGGGGGAGTGCTGGTTGAGGGTGGGCTGCCTTCCTGAAGCTTGTATAATGCTACTGAAAGATAACACTAGACATTGTTCAGTGCAAGGGTGAATATATTTACATATATTACTGTGACTGTATTCATCCATGTTATCACTTTTGCTCAAAATGCCTCTATTTTTCTCGGCCTACTACTATGGCTAGGCGGTGCCAGGACATCAGCAGCCTGAGGATTTGTTGGCTCTCTTGCCTTTGATGCCTTGGGTGCATATCCTCTGTTGAGTCCTGGCCTGGAGGGCCTTGGTTGACTTTGGCTTTCCATCAATGGGCCAACTGCTTCTCTGTGGTGACAGAGGATGAGGCTGAAGGGTTTGCAGGCTGATGGGATGCAGAGGGAGTGGACAACATCTGAGAGTCCCAAATGGATGACGCAGGGGTGTCCAGCTGCTGCTTCTCCTCCCTTCGGGTGCTCAAGTGCCTTAACCTGATTCCTTGAGGTGAAGGGGCATTTGGAGGGATGTCGATGTGCCCCATTTCCCCCACTGCATGAACTCACCCATGGCAATGGTGATGGAGAGGAGGTCTGCGCCCATCTGTGTTATGTTGGACAAGGGTCTCCATGACATCCACCACCCTCCCCATGGAGATCTCGATGCACACGCATGTGTGGACTACTTCATAGAGAAGGCAGACAGACTCCTCCAAATAATGGGTTACTTTGTTGATAGCATCCAAACCTCTTCTCGATATTCCCTCGCCTCCTGTCGATGCTCCACTGTAAGTTGGAAGGCTGATTCCAGAGTCTCAGCACCTGACTGGGACTTTACAGATTCCTCTTCCCCAGCTGTCCTCTGAGAGCCAGGGAGCGTGGCTGAACTTGTCCTCTCCTGTTGTGGACAGGTCTCTGTGTGGTGACCACAAGAATGTGCGACCCCTCCTGAACTAGCATTAAAGCCCACTGAGGTGTGTGAACCTGCGCTGGTGGAGGGTGTGGTGAGCGCTCTGACACCTCTAAAGGTGTGAAGTGCTCCTCTTCCACACCCTCCTGCTTCCTTTCTGAGCTGTGGCTGGGGAAGGGTTCTCTTTCCCCCCCGCCACCAACCCCCCCCCAACCCATCCCCCCTCCTCTTCCTCCTTCGCTCCCCCCCCACCCAGCCCCCCTCCTCTTCCTCCTCGGGCCTTGGTCTCTTCTTGGAGACATCTGAAAGTGAGAAAGGAGTGCAAGTGACAGCATGGACTGCCTCCAAGATGGATGCACTTTCAACTCTCAGGTTTGCGCTGAGCAGAGGAATCCTTATAAGGCAGATGGCCAAGGCCAGGCTTCCAGTCACCGATAGCTGTTTCCTGCTCAATTCCCACAAGCTCTGAAATCTTCTCCTTGAACTCCGTGAGAACCCTCAGGTATGGGAGCCCCCCCCCCCCCCCCCCCCCTCTCCAGTCTTCTCCCGTTGGTGGTGCCAAAGCTTATCCTGCTCAAAGAAGAGAACGCTTGAGAGGGGTACATGTTACATCGGGTGGAGCATTGCATTTCAGTTCATTCCTTTTTCCCCCCTACTTGTAAGATAGGCTACTTCTGTATGGCAGGTCATCACCAGTGCGAACTGGGCAGAGGTTGTAAACCAGCTCCATCCAGGGCATAGAACACATCCACGTGCAGGGGGAAGGCTCATACATACATGTCATATGGAGGCTGCTCATTCCTCTGTACCCCACCCCCCTTCTTCCCTACCATCCCCACTCCCGCTCTGTATCCTTTGTCTGCTGAAGGGTGAATGAGGCTAAGTGAACTGACATAGAGACACTGAAGAGGGGTTGTGAGGCAGGATAGCTCATTGCTACTGGTCCATGGGCCCTGTCATTTTGAATTCTTTGTGGATTGTGTAACCATGGATGGAGAGAATGAGGTCATTCATCCTTATGTGGGACCGGGCTACCAACCTTCTGTACACCTACAGCATAAGCCACCTGCAGCCACATCATGTTCATTGCCCTGCTGGGCTCCATGTACCATCAGCTGTGGACAGTACATCCCTCCTGATCACGGCATGGAGGAGAACGCAGAGGAAGGCTTTGCTAAGCTTAGGCGCCTGACGTTCACCTCTCCTTCGTCATATCACCAATGGTTGGTGCTGACCGTAAGAATTCCTGTTGATTTTTAATTATGGTGCCCAGATGTGAAGGTGGGATATGCACCATTAAGCCTACCCTGCCGTAGAATACGGCACTAAATACCCATAATAAATGATGTTGGATTGGAAGATATGGCGTGGATTCCTGTCAGCTCCACAGAGGGAAACATTCCTGCTCCTGCCATGGACATAGTCTCAGATGGGAGAATTTCACCCTATTTCACTAAGGATAGAAAAGCAATTTAAATTGTTAAATGGCAAATTCAAAAAGAACAACTGATACTTTGATAAATGTGAATAATCATAATCACCGCAGAATTCTAAACTACATGTTAATTTACTCTTTGTTGTTGACAACAACAAGGGAAATGGTGCTTGAAGATTCTGGTTGTTATAGCAACCAACAAAAATCTATAGATCCAGATGTATCCCAAGGTTTAATTGTTATTTATGAATAGTGGGACACATCTATACTTGAACACAGCTGTTAAAAGAAAAGAGCAATGATCTTAATAATGATTGTGGTAATAACTTCAGGTAAAAAGTACCTCGAGTGTAGGAAACCGAGGTTAGTTTTAAGCTGTTGCTCTCTGAGTTAACTGAGTTAACACCAAGAAGATCTGGCTCAAGGTGATGTGGGAGGTCAGCAGATGGGGCATTGAGGCAAGCTGCTGGAGTCAGTGCAGGAATGCTTTAATGACCTAAAGGGGTCAGAAAAGGGAGTATAGTTGCACACTATGGCTGTATGCATTACATTGATACATAGAAACATAGAAAATAGAAGCAGGAATAGACCATTCGGCCCTTCAAGTCTGCTCCACCCATTCATTACGATCATGGCTGATCATCAAATTCTATATCCTGATCCCCTTCCCCCTGCCCCATATCCTTTGATCCCTTTAGCCCCAAGAGCAATATCTAATTTCTTCTTGAAATCGCACAATGTTTTAGGCTCAACTGCTTTCTATGGTAGTGAATTCCGCAGATTCACCATCCTCTGGGTGAAGAAATTTCTCCTCACCTCAATTCTAAAAGGTTTACCCCTTACCCTCAAACTATGACCCCTAGTTTTGGACTCCCCCACCATAGGGAACATTCTTTCTGAATCTGCCCTGTCTGGCCCTGTTAGAATTACCTGTCCCCCCATTCACTTCTTTTTAAGCCTACCCCACCACATCATTTCTCACACCCACCTTTTTATTTCTGGGTACTGCTCTCATCTTCATCCATATACTCATCAATCTGTATATTCACCTTCATCCATATACTCATCAATCTGTATATTCACCTTCATCCATATGCAATTTGATGTCTCTCCCTGACAGTCACTCTCAGCATATGCACCACATCCATTGGGTGAGTGCACTCTATTAGTCATTCACAGGTCTATCCCCCATTTCAGACAAAGAGAGTAAAGAACTTTAGGAATTGAGGTGCACCTGCACCGAGAGCTGAAGAGGAGGAAGCGCTTGAGATCAATGGTGTTTTGACACCCCTAATCTTTGGAGATAGATAGATTGGGAATTCCCTGTTACCTGGTGACAGAATTAAATATCACCGACCCACATGTCATACAACACTCAATCGCTTTGACATTATGAGATATGATCATGCTCATATTGCTAAGTTGCCAGTAACAATTAATATATGTTATGGACATGTAATTTGAGGATTTATATCGAACAGAATCCTACAGTGCATAAGGAGGCCATTCGGCCCATCGTGTCTGCACCAACCACAATCCCACCCAGGCCTTATTCCCATAACCCCTCAGATTTACCTTGCTAATTCCCCTGACACATAGCCAATCAACCGAACCCACACATGTTTGGACTGTGGGAGGTGTGGTGAACCATTGTTGGTTCCCACCAGGTAGTGCTGAGCCATGGTCTGGCCAGTACTATGAGTCTGTATATATGTTACTGTTGGGGTTAGGGTTGGGCTGTTCTACCTGTTAATATAGTCCTTATGGTACACCCCAGTCGGCTCCGCCTCCTGGGAGAGGTATGAAGGTCACTGCTCTGCCTGGTGACCCTTTAGTCTGGGATCGTATACTGTATATGGTAGCTCTGTTATTGTTGGCAATAAAAGCCTTTATTTCCCAAGTACATCCAGCCTCTCGTGTGTTATATCGCGCATCAGGAGGAAACTGGAGAAAACAAACCCACACAGACACGGGGAGAACGAGCAAATTCCACACAGACAGTGACCTGAGGCCAGAATTGAACCTGGAGTTGCTGGCACTGTGAGGCAGCAGTGCTAACCACTGTGCCACTGTGGGAATATAACTTTTAGTTTGGGAATTGCATTTTTTTCAAAATGTAAGATAAATGGAACACCTAGTTTGAGAAGCTCACTAACAAAACTAAATCATTTGCAATTCAAAACGTGGTCTATGCTTATTTAATAAGGTCAGAGTTGGAAGTGGGAAAGCATTAAACTCTCTTGGGTGGAGGTGTCTACAAATATCTCCCTAAGAGGTTTAAAATATTCATAAAGTTTACCACAACGGAGGGTCTTAGCTATGAGGAGAGATTAGGTAAACTGGGGCTGTTCTCCCTGGAAAGACGGAGGATGAGGGGCGACCTAATAGAGGTGTATAAAATTCCGAAGGGCATAGATAGAGTGAACAGTGGGAAGCTTTTTCCCAGGTCGGAGGTGACGAACACAAGGGCTCACGGGTTCAAGGTGAGGGGGGCAAAGTTCAACACAGATGTCAGGGGGACATATTTTACACAGAGGGTGGTGGGGGCCCGGAATGCACTGCCAAGCAAGGTGATTGAGGTGGACACGCTGAGATCGTTTAAGACTTATCTAGATAACCACATGAACAGACTGGGAATAGAGGGATACAAAAGAATGGTCTAGTGGGCACATGAGCGGCGCAGGCTTGGAGGGCCGAAGGGCCTGTTCCTGTGCTTCTTTGTTCTTACCAATGTCTTTTACAACTTCAACAAGACACCCCAACTCCTGAGGGCCGAAGGGCCTGTTCCTGTGCTGTATTGTTCTTTGTTTCTTTGAAGGAGAGTTTCAGAATTTGAAGTAATTAGTTTTAATCTCTATCTGGGATGCCCCAGGTGTGTCACATTGATGTGGGAATAAATTGCAGGAAGGTCGAATGAGAGGTGTTCAGTTGAGATTTTCAGTTTAAATAAAAAGTGGTAATGAAATATAATGCTAAGTCCTAACTGCTTTGATTAACTCTTAAACAGTAAAGGCTTTACTTTAAATGCAAAATTTTCTGGTGTAACTCTTTTCAGCTAGTAACTGGGAGTTCAAAGTTTTTGAAGATCTCCACTGAAACCAGAACAAATTGGTGGCCCTTTGTGGTTTTTCGAATCCACAGAATGAGAAGGGTCAGGAATGCTGGGTTTTGCTGAGGTTTAACCTAACAAAATATTGTGATGACTTTTAGTGTATTGATGGAAAAGTTGAAATGTGGGCAGCATGGTGGCACAGTGGTTAGCACTGCTGCCTCACAGCGCCAGGGACCCGAGTGGGCGGCACGATAGCACAGTGGTTAGCACTGCTGCTTCACGGCACCAGGGACCTGGGTTCGATTCCCGGCTTGGGTCACTGTCTGTGTGGACTTTGCACATTCTCCTCGTGTCTGCGTGGGTTTCCTCCGGGTGCTCCGGTTTCCTCCCACAGTCCAAAGATGTGCGGGTTAGGTTGATTGGCCATGTCAAAAAATTGCCCCTTAGTGTCCTGAGATGTGTAGGGTAGAGGGATTAGTGGGTAAAATATGTAGGGATACGGGGGTAGGGCCTGGGTGGGATTGTGGTCGGTGCAGACTCGATGGGCCGAATGGCCTCTTTCTGTACTGTAGGGTTTCTATGGTTTCTATGAGTTCAATTCTGGCCTTCGGTCACTGTCTATATGGAGTTTGTACGTTCTCCCCGTGTCTGCATGAGTTTCCTCCAGATGCGCTGGTTTCCTCCCACAGTCCTAAAATGTGCGGGTTACGTGGATTGGCCATGCTAAATTACCCCTTTGTCAGGGGACTAACTAGAGTAAATGCATGGGATAATGGGGATAGGAACTGGATGGGACTGTGGTCAGTGTAGACTCAATGGGCCGAATGGCCTCCTTCTGTACTGTCGAGATTCTATGATTCTTCATCAATTGCTGATGCTCCCTTTGAAAGGGGGCTAGTGTTTCTCCAGAGAGTACTATGTCAGGGGGTGAAACTTGTGAGAAACTGATACAATATAATGTGTTTACCATCGGTAAACCCCACTCCCCATGAGGGAGAGTGGGGGTTTCATATTTGAAGGAGATAACATTCCATTTTTGACCAATGAAGGACCTAAAAAGATTATTATCCTGAGAGATAATAGTTTACTGCGCATTGATTGAATAGAACACATTATGGTTTACGAGTATTCTTTGTTGACCTGGGGCAATGCAAATTGCCACCTGTGTGTGTATTCGATGACTTGTCTGTGTGGGAGGTCATCCAGAGACACAAAGCTGACCACCCATTCATTCTAACTGGCTATATCAAGGAAAATTACATAAGTAGCAGCCTTGTAAACACATCATCAGTTTGATGTATAAATGTGCAGCCAATTGGGAGATGCTGGATATGTCTCCAGTCAGATGCTGGAATGATCCAGAAGCTAAAACATTAAGGACAGTGGCGACTTATACAATCACTGGGAGCACCTGACCACCAGGTCCAATGGAGAACACCTTCTTGCAGGAGGTTGTGATGTCTCCCCTCACCTGGTGTGAGATCAAGGAAGCTGAGCCCCAGGCTGTAAATCCAGTTACATGGGTGGTATATCCTGTGTGCTCATCCTGCCTGCTGCTTCCCTCTCTGTGCTGTTCCCTTGTGCATTGACCACCTGCAGGTCTCTCCGCAGCTGGCTATTGCTGTTGATGATGGTCATCTTGCTCCTTGTCTGACTCTGTAATCTAAGCCTGCGAAGGCACTGCCCATCCTGATGTTAAATCTCAGTATCTACAAAGAAGAGAAGTGAGCCTCTCACCATGAACACATCATTTCCCAGTGGGAGGTTTGAAAGCAGCTGTGAGTACCAAGTACTTATTGCTATATTTGGCTGATTGAGCCCCACAAATTGCCATTCTTTTCTTGCCTTTCAATGGTGAGTCTCGGGCAGCTTGAGGAATACACGCATGCATTGTTAACTTAAAAGTTGGCTGAAATATCATTGCAATCCAGTGATTTAATATTCAAATTGCTAACCCGTCTCTACAAAGGAGGTTACACCCATGCAGCCCTACATGCCCAAGTTAAACCCAAAATTTCCCACGTTGCATTTGGATTCCAGATGTGTTGACAACATTGTCAACTTTAACCCCCTCCTCCACATCTAAACTCATGCCGCGTCATTTTTAAAATTCCCCCAGGTCTCTGGCCCCTTTAGAAAGAAACCCTTGAAAATTTATTATTCACAGTTTTAGAAATTACCTTAATGAGGGTAATGGAACTAAAGGAATTTAATGTTAATGTTCCCTTCAGAGGGGCAAATCTGGAGGCAAGGGCAGGATTTTGATCAGACAGGAGGATGCAGGATAGGTATCCTGCTACCTCCTCGCTTCCACCTAATTAGGTCCAGGCAGCAAGGTTCATGGACAACTTTCCTATTCAGATGCTAACTGAGGCTCTTAAGTGGCTAATTCATGCCCACTTGAGGGCCTCATCCTGCTGTGGCCGGTTTTCATCCATTGACCAATTATCTGAGGCCCCGGGAGCCCCTGGGATTTGAGGAGAGGTGGCAATGAGTCAATGAACAACGATGAAGGGGCAGCAGAAGGGCAGGGGGCAATGAGTCTGGGTGATATCAGTCACCCCAAACATTACTGAGATTAGTGAATATGTTCCTGGTCGAGCTACTCCTGGGCTGCTGGGGGAGGGGATGGGGTTTAATCCTTATGCAATGGTTCCAACTGATGTTAAATATGGGAGGGGATTAATGAGGCCCACTAGAGGATTAATGAGGTCCACAACTAGAGTTCTCAGGCCATTCCAGGTTAAAGCTGTCCTTCCTCAGCTCGACATGATCAGAGGTGCTATTAAATCATGGAGCCGCTTCCCTCTCCTGCTGCTTCAGCTGGAGACGAATGATCTCGCAGACCCTGTTTGACCAGACCCTCCCATCCACTGACTCTGTCTAAACTTCCCGCTGTCTCGGCAAAGCAGGCAACATAATTAAGGACCCCACGCACCCCCGACATTCTCTCTTCCACCTTCTTCTGTCGGGAAAAAGATACAAAAGTCTGAGGACACGTACCAACCGACTCAAAAACAGCTTCTTTCCTGCTGCCATCAGAATTTTGAATGGACCTACCTCGCACTAAGCTGATCTCTCTCTACACCCCAGCGATGACTGTAACACTACAATGTGCACTCTCTAGTTTCCTTCTCTATGAACAGTATGCTTTGTCTGTATAGCTGATGCGCGACAATCAAGCACGAGGTACAAGGCTTCAGCGATTGAAGGCTTCTATTGACAAACAATGGAACTATCTAACACGAGTACACCAATCCAGACTGGAGGGGTCCCGCCTGAGCAGAGGGTCTTATACCTCTCCCCAGGAGGCTAGGCCCGACCGGGATGTGCCATAACAGCATCCACCACAGGTATATTAATCCCACAGTGTAAACACCCTAACCCAACAACAACATTATAACAACCCCCACAGTGGCAACACCCTAACCCAACAGTAACATTGGAATAACCCCACAGTGGTAACCAACGATGGTTCACCACATTCACCCCTCCTTTGAAAACAAAGGCCGGCGGGGTGCGAAAACAGGTCACATATATACAAAATCTACAAGTCCAGACGGTCTGGAGGACCGCACCGTCGCTGTGATCTCCTCAACACCGGTTGCGACACCGGAGCAGGTGCTTGCGGTGGCGTTCTCTCCAAAACAGCGTCCGGCTGTCCCCTCGAGGACTCACGGGCCGGTTGACCCTGGTGAAGCGGTGGTGCAGGGGACCCTGGTAACTTCTGTGGTGGCGCCGATCTCCGAGTCTCAGGCAAGCTGTACATGGGAGTATAACTGTTATGCACTGGTCCCGGTGCTGACCGCGCCACGTCTGGGGAAGAAAGAAGTGAAAGGGGGTTCGTGACAGGGGGTATAGGAGCGATAGGAGTTGCTACGTCCCCTGCGGGCGCCAGGTCTCAAATCGAGACTGTGTCCTCTCGCCCGTCAGGATATGCCACATAGGCATACTGAGGGTTGGCGTGGAGGAGTTGGACCGGTTCGACCAAGGGGTCGGACTTGCGAGCCCTCACATGTCGCCGCAGAAGGACGGGTCCTGGGTACGCCAACCAGGCTGGTAAGGAGATCCCCGAGGACGACTTCCGAGGGAATGAGAACATCCTCTTGTGGGGAGTAGCATTGGTTGCCGTACACAGGAGGGAGCGAATGGAATGAAGCGCATTTGGAAGGACCTCCTGCCACCGGGAGACTGGAAGGCCCCTGGACTTCAGCGCCAATAGGACAGCCTTCCAGACTGTAGCATTCTCTCTCTCCACCTGTCCGTTACCCCTAGAGTTGTAGCTCGTGGTTCTACTAGAGGCAATCCCGTATGAGAGCAGGAATTGCCTCAAGTTGTTACTCGTGAACGACGAGCCCCTGTCGCTATGTATGTAGCAGGGGTACCCGAACAGGGTAAAAAGATCACTGAATGCCTTAATCACTGTGGCAGTCGACGTGTCCGCACAGGGGACAACAAACGGGAACCGGGAGTATTCATCTATGATATTGAGAAAATACACATTCCGGTCCGTTGAGGGAAGGGGGCCCTTAAAATCCACACTCAGCCTCTCGAAGGGGCGAGTGGCCTTGACCAATTGTGCCCGGTCAGGTCGATAAAAGTGCGGTTTGCATTCCGCGCAAATCCGACAGCTTCCCGTTACAGACCTGACATCCTCCACCGAGTAGGGCAGGTTACGGGCTTTTATGAAGTGGTAGAGCCGAGTGACCCCAGGATGGCACAGGTCATTATGGAGGGCGTTCAAGCGGTCCTCCTGCATGATAGCGCATGTTCCGCGCGAGAGGGCATCCGAGGGCTCATTGAGTTTCCCTGGACGATACATAATATCGTAATTATAGGTGGAGAGCTCAATTCTCCACCGCAAGATCTTATCATTCTTGATCTTGCCCCTCTGCGTATTACTGAACATAAACGCCACGGATCGTTGATCCGTGATCAGGGTGAACCGCTTCCCCGCCAGGTAATGGCGCCAGTGTCTGATGGCCTCCACAATGGCCTGAGCCTCCTTCTCCACCGCTGAATGCCGAATTTCGGGACCTTGAAGGATGCGGGAAAAAAACGCGACGGGCCTGCCTGCCTGGTTTAGTGTGGCGGCCAGGGCGAACTCCGATGCATCACTTTCCACCTGAAAAGGGATGGATTCATCCACCGCGTGCATCGTGGCTTTCGCAATGTCGCTTTTCAAAGCCTTGAAGGCCAATTGGGCCTCCGGCGTGAGTGGGAAAGTCGTGGACTTGATGAGCGGACGGGCTTTGTCCGCGTAGTTGGGGACCCACTGCGCATAATAAGAGAAGAAGCCGAGGCATCTCCTCAGTGCTTTTGCGCTAGCGGGCAAGGGAAGTTCAGTAAGGGGGCGCATACGGTCTGGATCAGGGCCGATGACCCCGTTTTCCACCACGTATCCAAGGATAGCTAACCTGCGCGTACGGAATACACACTTCTCCCTGTTATAGGTCAGATTCAGGCGAGATGCAGTGCGCAGAAAGTTCTGGAGGTTCGTGTCATGGTCCTGCTGGTCATGGCCGCAGATGGTGACATTATCCAGGTACGGGAAGGTAGCCCGCAACCCGTTCTGGTCCACCATTCGGTCCATAGCACGCTGGAAGACCGAGACCCCATTGGTGACACCAAATGGAACCCTAAGAAACTGATATAGACGACCATCCGCCTCAAAAGCCGTGTATTGTCGGTCCTCTGGGCGGATGGGGAGTTGGTGGTAGGCGGACTTAAGGTCTATGGTGGAGAACACCCGGTACTGCGCAATCTGATTGACCATATCAGATATGCGCGGGAGAGGATACGCATCCAGCTGCGTATAACGGTTAATGGTCTGACTGTAGTCGATGACCATCCGGGGTTTGTTCCCGCTTTTAACCACCACGACCTGCGCTCTCCACGGACTAGCACTGTGCTGTATGATCCCTTCTTTGAGGAGCCGCTGAACCTCAGATCTGATAAAGATCCGGTCTTCAGCGCTGTAACGCCTACTTTTAGTAGCGATGGGCTTGCAGCCTGGTACCAGATTCTTAAATAAAGAAGGTGTGGTGATCTTTAGTGTGGAAAGATTGCATGCGGGGCGCTTTGGGCAATTTGGAGGCTGCGGCTGATTCCCTACTGCCAACGAAGGGAGTGGCCCACCGTACTGTAGGATCACACTCTTCATGTGGACCATAAAGTTTAGTCCGAGGAGAATTGGCGCGCAAAGGTGCGGCAACACAAGGAGCCTGTATCGCTCGTAAATTGTGCCCTGCACCTCTAGGGTTACCATACAACGTCCTTGGATCGGTACAGACTGGGACCGTGATGCCATAGAAATTGTCTGTTTGGCAGGTAGAACCCGGAGTCCACACCTCTTTGCAGTGTCAGGGTGAATAAAACTCTCGATGCTCCCACTGTCAAACAGACAATACACAGTACGACCATTTACCTTGATGTTCATCATCGAACAGTCAAGCCTGTGATGCTTTGTCTGGTCCAGAGAGATCGACGCCACCGTTGGCCCTTGGGCGTCACTGCATGCAGCCGAGGTTGATACTGAGGACCCCTGCTGGTCGCTCCTGGTCGTCGTCGACCACTATGTCCGCCCCCATGAATCGCACGTGGGTGAGGGCGCCAAGCGTAGCGACTCCTGGTGGTCATCCTCCTCCTCCGTCAGCCACGATGGCGCCGTCCTGGATTCGCACGTGGTCGGGCCTCGCGGGTACTGCGACGCCGAAGGAGATTGTCTCCGCTCTGGAGGGTCACAGGCTGCACTGCCGTTCTTGGGCTTCGATCTGCAGACTTTAGTGTAGTACCCCTTTTTACCACACTGACTGCAGATCACCGTTTTAGCTGGACACTGTTGCCGTGGATGCTTGGCTCCTCCGCAAAAATAGCACCGCTGGCCGCCTGGAGCTGCCGCCGTCGTCGGGTCGATATGGGAGCGCGAGCCCGTGGGGCGAGGAGGGATTTGTGCTTGCTCCTGCCACGTTGTCTCCACGTGGTCTTCGGGGTACAGCGCCAAGCTTTTCGACGCTGCCTCCAGCATCTCAGCCATCTCCATCGCTTGGGTCAAGTTGAGGTTCCCTTTCTCCAATAGCTTAAGCCGGATGTACGAGGACCCTACCCCTGCTACAAACGCATCTCGGGCGAGGTCGTACATGTACTGCTCAGCCGACACAGCCTTGCAGTCACAGCCCCTGGCAAGCTGCAAGAGCTCATTGGCGTAGTCCTCCATGGTTTCGCCCGACTGCCGACGTCGTGTAGCGAGGAGGTAACGAGCGTGAATCTCGTTGGGTGGTCTCGTGTATCGTTTTTTTAAGAGCTCGATGGCCCTCGGGTAAGTGGTGGCCGCACGAATCGCGAGGTAGACCGTGTCGCTTACCCTCGCGTGGAGGACCTGGAGTCTGTCGTTATCCGTAGTAACTGCTGCAGAGGCCGCCAGGTAGTCCTCGAAACACTTCATCCAGTGGTCGAAGGTGTTAGAGGCACCGACCACACGTGGGTCCAGCGTCAGACGCTCTGGTTTCAGCATTTGCTCCATACTCTCTTTACTGTCGAGAGTTTTATGTTTGTCAATAAAATTGATGCGCGACAATCAAGCACGAGGTACAAGGCTTCAGCGATTGAAGGCTTTTATTGACAAACAATGGAACTATCTAACACGAGTACACCAATCCAGACTGGAGGGGTCCCGCCTGAGCAGAGGGTCTTATACCTCTCCCCAGGCGGCGGGGCCCGACCGGGATGTGCCATAACAGCATCCACCACAGGTATATTAATCCCACAGTGTAAACACCCTAACCCAACAACAACATTATAACAACCCCCACAGTGGCAACACCCTAACCCAACAGTAACATTGGAATAACCCCACAGTGGTAACCAACGATGGTTCACCACAATAGCGCAGAAGAAACAATACTTTTCACTGTATGTTAATACATGTGACAATAATAAATCAAATCAAATCAAAGAAAATTTCCCTGGTATAATAAGCAACATTACAAACATTTCCCTATGTAATAGCCAACATAATAGCCACAATAGCCAATGGGAGAATGAGGAGTTTATAGATAGTAGCTTCAGGGAGGCAGTTACACCAAAGGCACAGAGCACAGGTAATTGGGTTACCGTCAAGCGAGGGAATGGGAAAGGGCAGGCAGAGCAGGGTTCCCCTGTGGCCGTTCCCCTCCACAACAGGTATTCCGATTTGGATACTGTTGTGGGGGATGCCTTACCTGGGGCAAGCTGCGGCAGCCGGATCTCTGGCACTGAGTCTGGTTCTGCAGCGCAGAAGGGAGGGTGGAAGAAGAGGAGAGCGGTAGTGATAGGGGACTTGATAGTCAGAGGTACAAACAGGAGGTTCTGTGGTCGTGACAGAGACTCCCGGATGGTTTGTTGCCTCCCGGGTGCCAGCGTCAGGGATGTCTCTGATCGCGTGCACAGCATTCTGAAGTGGGAGGGTGATCAGCCAGATGTCATGGTACACATCGGTACCAATGACGTAGGAAGGAAGAGTGAGGAGGTCCTGAAGAGTGAGTATAGAGAGCTTGGTAGGAAGTTAAAAGCAGGACCCCGAGGGTAGTAATCTCAGGATCGCTACCTATGCCACATGCCAGTGAGGGTAAGAATAGGATGCTCGGGTGGATGAACATGTGGCTGAGGAACTGGTGTAGGGGGCAGGATTTCAGATTTCTAGATCATTGGGACCTCTTCTGGGGCAGGTGGAACCTCTACAAGAGAGACAGGTTACACCTGAACTACAAGGGGACCAATATACTTGCAGGGAGGTTTGCTAGTGTCATTGGGGAGGGTTTAAACTAGATATGCAGGGGGATGGGACCCAGAGTGCCAGAGCAGATAGTGGAGCAGGGGTGAAAATAAATGATGTTAATAGTTCATGCAAAATCACAAATAGAAGGGTTGTGTGTGGTGGTAATAATCTTCTGAGGCGTGTCTATTTCAATGCCAGGAGTATTGTGGGGAAGGCAGACGAGCTGAGTGCATGGATTGACACATGGAATTGTGACATTATAGCCATTAATGAAACTTGGCTACAGGAGGGGCAGGACTGGCAGCTCAATGTTCCAGGGTTCCGATGTTTCAGACGTGATAGAGGCAGAGGGATGAAGGGTGGGGGGTGGCATTGCTAGTCAGGGAAAATGTTACAGCAGTGCTCAGGCAGGACAGATTAGAGGGCTTGTCTACCGAGGCCATATGGGTGGAGCTGAGAATCAGGAAAGGTATGACCACATTAATGGGGGTGTATTATAGACCACCCAATAGTCAGCGAGAATTGGAGGAGCAAATCTGCAGAGAGATAGCAGACAACTGCAGGAAACATAAAGTTGTGATAGTAGGGGATTTTAATTTTCCACATATAGATTGGGACTCCCATACTGTTAAAGGTCTAGATGGGTTAGAATTTGTAAAATGTCTTCAGGAAAATTTTCTAAATCAATATATAGAGGTACCAACTAGAGAGGATGCAATATTAGATCTCCTATTTAGGAAACGAGTTAGGACAAGTGATGGAAGTGTGTGGAGGGGAACACTTTGGTTCCAGTGATCATAACGCCATTAGTTTCAACTTGATCATGGATATAGATAGATCTGGTCCTCGGGTTGAGGTTCTAAACTGGAAAAAGGCCAAATTTGAAGAAATGAGAAAGGATCTAAAAAGCGTGGATTGGGACAGGCTGTTCTCTGGCAAGGATGTGATTGGTAAGTGGGAGGCCTTCAAAGGAGAAATTTTGAGAGTGCAGAGTTTGTATATTCCTGTCACGATTAAAGGCAAAGTGAATCAGAATAAGAAACCTTGGTTCTCGAGGGATATTGGAACTCTGATAAAGAAGAAGTGAGAGATGTATGACATGTTTAGGCAACAGGGAGCAAATAAGATGCCTGAGGAGTATAAAAAGTGCAAGAAACCACTTAAGAAAGAAATCAGGAGGGCTAAAAGAAGACATGAGGTTGCTTTGGCAGACAAGGTGAAGGATAATCCTAAGAGCTTCTACAGGTATATTAAGAGCAAAAGGATAGTAAGGGATAAAATTGGTCCTCTTGAAGATCAGAGTGGTCGGCTATGTATGGAACCAAAAGAAATGGGGGAGATATTAAATGGGTTTTTTGCATCCGTATTTACTAAGGAAACTGGCATGGAGTCTATGGAAATAAGGCAAACAAGTAGGGAGGTCATGGAACCTATACAGATTAAAGGGGAGGAGGTGCTTGCTGTCTTGAGGCAAATCAGAGTAGATAAATCCCCAGGACCAGACAGGGTATTCCCTCGGACCTTGAAGGAGACTAGTGTTGAAATTGCAGGGGTCCTGGCAGATATATTTAAAATGTCGGTATCCACGGGTGAGGTGCCGGATGATTGGAGGATAGCTCATGTTGTTCTGTTGTTTAAAAAAGGCTCAAAAAGTAATGCGGGAAATTATAGGCCAGTAAGTTTGACGTCAGTAGTAGGTAAATTATTGGAAGGAGTACTAAGAGATAGGATCTACAAATATTTGGATAGACAGGGACTTATTAGGGAGAGTCAACATGGCTTTGTCAACAAGGTCCTGCATGGAAGGTTAGTCAGGAAGGTTCGGTCGCTAGGTATACATGGAGAGGTAGTAAATTGGATTAGTCATTGGCTCAATGGAAGAAGCCAGAGAGTGGTAGTGGAGGATTGATTCTCTGAGTGGAGGCCTGTGACTAGTGGTGTGCCACAGGGATCAGTGCTGGGTCCATTGTTGTTTGTCATCTATATCAATGATCTAGATGATAATGGGGTAAATTGGTTCAGCAAATTTGCTGATGATACAAAGATTGGAGGTGTAGTGGACAGTGAGGAAGGTTTTCAAAGCTTGCAGAGGGATTTGGACCAACTAGAAAAATGGACTGAAAAATGGCAGATGGAGTTTAATGCAGACAAGTGTGAGGTATTGCACTTTGGAAGGACAAACCAAGGTAGAACATACAAGGTAAATGGTAGGACACTGAAGAGTGCAGTAGAACAGAGGGATCTGGGAATACAGATACATAATTCCCTAAAAGTGGCGTCACAGGTAGATAGGGTCGTAAAGAGTGCTTTTGGTACATTGGCCTCTTTAAATCAAAGTATTGAGTATAAGAGTTGGAATGTTTATGGTGAGGTTGTATAAGACATTGGTGAGGCCAAATTTAGAGTATTGTGTGCAGTTTTGGTCACCTAATTACAGGAAGGATATTAATAAGGTTGAAAGAGTGCAGAGAAGGTTTACAAGGATGTTGCCAGGACTTGAGAAACTGAGTTACAGAGAAAGGTTGAATAGGTTAGGACTTTATTCCCTGGAGCGTAGAAGAATGAGGGGGGAGATTTGCTAGAGGTGTATAAAATGGGTATGGATAGAGTGAATGCAAGCAGGCTTTTTCCACTGAGGCTAGGGGAGAAAAAAACTAGAGGACATTGGTTAAGGGTGAAAAGTTTAAAGGGAATATTAGGGGGGGCTTCTTCACACAGAGTGGTGGGAGTGTGGAATGAGCTGCCAGATGAAGTGGTGAAAGGCTCACTTTTAACATTTAAGAAAAGCTTGGACAGGTACATGGATGAGAGGGGTGTGGAGGCATATGGTCCAGGTGCAGGTCAGTGGGACTGGGCAGAAAAATGGTTCGGCACAGCCAAGAAGGCCAAAAGGCCTGTTTCTGTGCTGTAATGTTCTATGGTTCTATAACTCTCTCCTCTCTGACATCATTCCTCCCTCTCTGCTTCACTTATCCTCAATAACACAGAGGGACCTAGGTGTGCATGTCCACAAATCCTTGAAGGTGGTAGCACAGGTGGAGAAGGTGGTGAAGAAGGCATATGGTATGCTTGCCTTTATAGGATGGGGTATAGAGTATAAAAGCTGGAGTCTGATGTTGCAGCTGTATAGAACGCTGGTTAGGCCACATTTGGAATACTGCATCCAGTTCTGGTCGCCGCACTACCAGAAGGACGTGGAGGCTTTAGAGAGAGTGCAGAGAAGGTTTACCAGGATGTTGCCTGGTATGGAGGGTCTTAGCTATGAGGAGAGGTTGGGTAAACTGGGCTTGTTCTCCCTGGAAAGACGGAGAATGAGGGGAGGCCTAATAGAGGTGTACAAAATTATGAAGGGTATAGATAGGGAGAACAGTGGGAAGCTTTTTCCCAGGTCGGAGGTGACGATCACGAAGGGTCACGGGCTCAAGGTGAGAGGGGCAAGGTATAACTCAGATATCAGAGGGACGTTTTTTACACAGAGAGTGGTGGGGGCCTGGAATGTGCTGCCAAGTAGGGTGGTGGAGGCAGACACGCTGGCATCGTTTAAGACTTACCTGGATAGTCACATGAGCAGTCTGGGAATGGAGGGATACAAACGAATGGTCTAATTGGATCAATGAGTGGCACAGGCTTGGAGGGCCGAAGGGCCTGTTTCTTGTGCTGTACTGTTCTTTGTTCTTTGTAATTAAAGTGGGCAATTGCAAGTGGATAAGAGACCTGTAAACTGGTGAAGTAACAGTGTCCATGAGGTCTCCTTCTAGCACTGCTAGTCAATTCGGTGCCTGATGGGCACTTACTTCCATGAAGCCTTCTCCAACAGCAAGCCACCTGCCAGTTCTCCAAATGACGGCCAAGATCCCTGTGGCCAGAATTAAAATTTATAAATCTGCTACTGGCACAGAATTGTGCAGGATATTGATTGTTTACTGCAATCATCCATTATTCAAAGAAATTAACTCGAGGCTGAGTATGGAAATCTCTGCAGCTTTTCCTGTCAGGCGAAGGCAGTACAGAAGCTGTTGGGTGGATGAAGAAACCCTCCAATCTAAGTGGAAAATGTGACATTAGGAAGAACAGGAATGTTCTTCTGGGTCCCATGAGGAAAGTTTTGGCCCCCACTGCACCAGACTGCACTCTCCTGCTCCCTTTCCCTCTAGAGAGACCCCTCCTCCCCTTACCTTTTTGCCAGCGAGACTCCTTTTGGTGCCCATGTGCCAGCCAGCTGTCACTTATTGTGCATCAGGCTGTCCACTGACTTGCAGATGAATCTCAGGGGAAATACCGCAGGGCTGAAATCTCAACCTGCGAGTGTGTTTTACACTTACCCCTGCCGCCACCTCCACCCTGCACCAGCTCATAACTTGCCAGTGACTAAAATCGATCCATCATGATCTTGAGTCAATTATCTTTACCGAGGTTATTTGACAGCGATGACAGAGAGGTAACATTTGAGTCTCTAAGGATGTGACATTCAACTCTAGATCGCAGTGTTGTCACAGAATCCTTACAGTGTCTTTTTGGAGCATTGTTATATTAAAACTCACAGCATAACAAGCCCACTTAGTGAAAATAAAACACTGTCTCTATGTTCAGTATTCAAATTTGCTTCTGAGATTGATTACATATTGTCTGGAGGTATACACCTCGAAAGCTCTGCTAGATGTTTTCCACATGCTGTCTCCTGTAAATTACGCTCTATGAAACACACCATGGCAACAGAGCCTCATTAGGCTGTTCATGCAGGTGATGGTTTGACGGGAACTTCGGATCTCAGGAAATTGTAATCCAGGGTAGCTTTCATAAATCAGATGTAACATATTCATTATATGCCTGCTGCTGAAAAGCAATAAAATATCACAGCAACACCATCTTGTTAATGGAAACCATTTTGAGGCAAATTTCAGTCCAGAATGAACACCAGTATAAGCACTGAGTAACTATCAAGATGCAGGGTGACGTAGTTGATTCTGAGACTAAGGTCTTGAGTCTTAATAAAGGAAACCACGATGGTATGAGGCACGAGTTGGCTATGGTCGACTGGAAAACATTACTCAAAGGGATGATTGTGGATAGGCAATGGCAAGCGTTCAAAAAGAGCATGGGTGAACTGCAACAATTGTTTATTCCTGTCTGGCGCAAAAGTAAAACGGGAAAGGTGTCCAAACCATGGCTTACAAGGGCAATTTGAGATAGTATTAGATCCGAGGAAGAGGTATACAAATTGGCCAGGAAAACAACAGACCTGAGGATTGGGATTAGTTCAGAACAACTCTCCACCTCAGGCAGTGACTATTTGGGTACTAGGATTGGTGCTAGGACCCCAGCTATTTACAATATATATTAATGATTTAGATGAGGGAACGAAATATAATACCTCTAAATTCAGATGATACAAAGCTGGGTTGGAGGATGCAGAGATGCTTCAGTGTGATTTGAGCAAGTTGAGTGAGTGGGCAAATGCATGGCAGATGCAATATGATGTGGATAGATGTGAGGTTATTTTCTTTGGTAGCAAAAACAAGAAGGCAGATTACTAGCTATAAAATCCTCATACACCAGTCATTGAAGGTATCTGCAGCAGGCGGTAAAGAAGGCAAATGGTATTTTGGCCTTCTTGGCAGGAAGATTCCAGTCTAGGAACAGGGGTGTCTTGCTGCAATTATACAGAGCCTTGGTGAGGCCACACATGGAATATTTTGTGCAGGTTTGGTCTTCTTATGTGAGAAAGGATATCCTTGCTATGGAGAGAGTGCATAGTAGGTTTACCAGACTGATTCCTGGGATGGCAGGACTGATGTATGAGGAGAGATTGAGTCGGTTAGGATTATATTCCCTGGTGTTCAAAACAATGAAGTGGGGTCTCATAGAAACCTATAAGACTACACAGGGTAGATACAGGAAGGATGTTCCCAATGGTGGGAGGTGTCCAGAACCAGGGATCATAGTATAAGGTTACACTTCAATCCTTTTAGGACTGAAGTGAGGAGAAGTTTCTTCACCCAGAGAGTGGTAAGCCTGTGGAATTCGCCACCATAGAAAGCAGCCGAGGCCAAAACATTATATGTTTTCAAGAAAGAATTAGATACATCTCTTGGGACAAAGAGAGTCAAAGGATATGGGGGGAAGGCAGGATCAGAGTATTGAGTTGGATGATCAGCCATGATCATAATGAATGGAGGAGCAGTCTCAAAGGGCTGAATGGCCTACTCCTAGTCCTATTTTTTATTAATAACTTATAATTTATTTTGAATAAATAGCTCAAATTCCTTTCATTTCAGGCATGCATGAGTGAAGTCAGCAGTATTTGTTATTGACATAAATATAACTTGGATTAATTATATTAAATATACACTGTTTCAATTATAAGGACAGCAGAGCTTCATTAGTGTCTTGTCTTAGTGAGAGTCTTTATTGAATTGCCTCAAGATATCTGCCTCCAGAGGCAGCATCATGGCATTGTCACATAACTACAGAAAGCCAGACGATGATCAATCTGATTATATTTCATAACCCAAGCCTACACAATAGATCTATATGTTAGATTTGAAGACCCCATCACTCTCCAATCCCCCAAATATGCATGACCTAAGTTTAAATTGATAGTTCAGATTTTAGACATTGCCGATGGCCAAATATACAAATTATTTCCTATTTCCTATGCTTTGTTTAGCAGTATTTTAATGTTAGAAATAGTTCATTGTTAGGAGGAACCCAACCAAATTCTTGACTATTCACAGGTAAATCATAACAAAATTCAATGTATTCTCAGTAGAACCCATGCCAACCTGATCTCAGTCTGAGGCAGACTTCATCCCACGCCTGCAAGACAGAAATGACAACAGTATGGTCAACCATCAGATTATAGCACCAGTGGGACAAGCTCTTTCCAGTAAGACTAACCAGCAGTGCAAAGCTCATGAATCGGCTGATTTCCTTGCATTTCAAGCAGATAACAGATTCATGTCTGCTCATGATCTGCTTGAAAATACAAAATGTTGAGTCCTGTACCAGGGCTCAGGCAGGAGATACTGTCTGAGATCCAGGACAGGCCAAGCCCTATATAGGTACTCAGACAGGGCAACTGCTGCCTGAGAATCCTGAGCTCAGGTCCTGGCCAACCTTTGGCCCTCCATTCACCCCAACATTTCTGCATTTACCGAGAACCACAACATCACCTCCCCATTAAAATTAGTACCCTCTCTTACCCTGCCCATTCCATCTGGTATAGCCCTCATCTCTGCTCCCTCAGTCTCAGGGATGCAGATTTTAATAAATATGGTGGACAATTAGTTGAGCCATCCACGCCTGATGTGGTTGGACCACATAAAGCATTATCAGGTCCTGCCCCTATCTGCTAAAACTGCTCACTATCTCAGGACCTGGACTGCCGTCTGTGACCATGGCATCCATTCTCATTCTTTTTGACCTGCCTGATGTTGTCCACATCACCCCCCTCAAAGGCCTCTCGACTGTCATCCGGCTGGGTGGGGCTGCACTCACCTGCTTCCATGCCCATCTTTCCAATCATATCCAATCACCTACAATTGTCTATTTTCTTACTTCTGCCCTGTTACCTCTGATGTCCTCAAGGACTTATCCTTGTTTCTCTCTGAGTTCTCATCTGTATGCGACCTTCTCTGCGACATCATCTGAAAATACAGCATCAGTTTTCACCTCCACGCTGATGATACCCGGCTCAATCTCCACTATTTTTAAATTTCACAATTCAGAGAGGACAAACTCTACCTGAGAATCTAGATAGATCAGATCCTGTATGAGAACATTGAAAGATCAGATTCTGCTTAGGAGAATAGACTGGTTATGTCCTGTATGAGTGTTCTGACAATTCAGATTATCTGAGAACATGGATAGATCGGACCCTATCTGAAGTGCTGGCTTAGGACCTTTCACAGTGAACTGCTGCAGTCATAATGTTGCCATAGTAGTCTTTGGTATGGAATTCCATAATTCTAACTGGATAACACATGAAGGAAATGGTCAAGTCAGAGTGATGGTGACTTGGAGGGGAACTTGAAGGGCGATAGCATTCCCAGGATATTATTGCGCTTTTCCTTCTTGGCGAAAGATCAAGGGAAGGGAATACCATCACAATAAACTTGATTAGCTAGTTACATGTTTGCCCATTTTACATTAGGGAGTTAAAGAAAAGGCAAGACAACATCTAGCAAATAAACTCCAGGACAGAATGATAATCCAGGACTACTGTTTTTTTTAGTGATTCTGTAAGTATTTGTGTATTAGAGGTTAATAGATCAATGGCTTCCCCAACGGTAAAGCTTTGTAGAAATTGGTATCAGAGAACATTATTGGCAAAGTCATTTAAGAAAACAAATCGGCAAGGAAATGAGTGTAGTCAGAAATGCAATAATGGATCTAGAGGATCTATGCGTAGGTGGAATGCAATAACTCTAAGGGAATTAAATATTTATCAATTGGTTTTACAACAAGTATTTCAGCGCATCCACATGAACTGTCTCTGAAGAGCATCATCTTAACAGGTTTCTGAATTCACTTAAGGAAAACAGGTTAACAAAAATGTTTAAACTAGTGCACAGTGAATTGGAAAAATATTATGGAGTGGTATTTAGTGTCATCGGAAGACTGAATGTTTGGGAGCTCATTGCAGTGCTTACAGTTATGCTGTGTGCATATCCAATTGTGCACACGTTTGCTTTAAGCAATATCATTAAGTTGACATTCTATTAGAATTAGCTAGAACTGCTTTAGGTTTTTCTCAGAACATAGATTTGATCAAATGACAAGTAGAATTCAACTAAAGACATCACGTCAGTTCGTTTCCAGCAGTGCTTTAGCTTGCTCCATGTGATGACTGTTATTTAGTCCCATTCTGTTCCACATCAACGGCATCAATTTGACCTCAGCCTGGATTCTCACATCAAAACCTTGATTGGAATGGGAATAGGGAAAGGGTGGAGATATGATATACACAAGACCCGAAGCAAGTGGCCCTTATGGAACATGGCACTTGGAGGCCCAGTCAACCTTCACAACATTTCCTTGCTAACACCCATGACCCTGCTTAAATCCACTACCTGCCTAGCAGCAGCAGAGAGAGTTCTTCCACTTGTGGGAGTTGTTCCAGCACACAGGTGGGGGAGGGTTGCTGGGACTTAATAATGGGGCAGAATGGGAGCTCTGGGTAAGAATCGAAGTCCCATGGTTTCCAAATGAGGCAGAGAGAAGCTATCCTTGCTCTTCCTAGTTCAAAATGAAATCTTAAATTAAACATAATTACTTTCCTAACTGGACCTCTTCTGCACATGGTCTGACTTCCAGTAGGTCTGGCCTGACAATGAAGCTGACACCTCTCAAGCCTCTGATTACTATCACAGGTCGGAGCACCATGACATGATTGGACCTGGTCCGTCTATTTAATGGGGTGGGGGGAGGCAGAGGGATCACAGTATGTTTTTGCTTGTGGGGGGATCCACTGGCTCTCCTTTATCTAACTTCCTTGTTACCTCCTCAAAGAACTCTAACAGATTTGCCAGACATGACCTCCCCTTGACAAAGCCATGCTGACTCAGTCCTACTTCATCATGCACTTCCAAGTACTCTGCGATCTCATCTTTAATAATGGGCTCTAAAATCTTGCTAATGACTGAAGTCAGGCTAACCGGCCTATAATTTGCCATCTGCTGCCTCCCTCCCTTCTTAAAGAGAAGTGTTACATTCGCTACTTTCCAGTCCTCTGGTACCCTCCCTGCCTCCAGTGCTCCCTGAAAGATTACCACCAATGCCTCCACAATTTCCTCAGCTATCCCTTTTAGAACTCTGGGGTGTAATCCATTCAGTCCAGGTGATTTATCCACCTTCAGACCTTTCAGTTTCCCCAGAACCTTCTCCGTAGTGATGGCCACTACTCTCACTTGTGCCCCCTGATTCTCCTGGAGCTCTGGCATCCCACTGGTGTCTTCCACCGTGAAGACTGATGCAAAGTAACTATTCAGTTCCTCTGCCATTGCTTTGTTTCCTATTATTACTTCTCCAGTCTCATTTTCCAGTGGTCCAATGGCTATTTTTGCCCCTCTCTTACCTTTTATATATTGAAAAAGCTCTTCCTATCTTCTTTTATATTACTAGCTGGCTTGCACTCATATTTCATCTTCTTCTCCCTTATTGCTTTTTTAGTTGTCCTCTGCTCACTTTTAAAGGCTTCCCAATCCTCTGGCTTTCCACTAATCCTCACCACTTTGTAAGCTTTTTCTTTTGCTTTTATGCTGTCCTTGACTTCCCTCATCAGTCATGGATGCCTTGTCCTCCCCTCAGCATGTTTCCTTCTCCTTGGGATGAATTTCTGCCGTGCCTCCCTAATAACTCTCAAAAACTCCTGCCATTGTTGTTCCACTGTCTTCCCTGCTAGGCTCTATTTCCAATCAACTCTGGCCAGCCCCTCCCTCATGTCTTTGTAGTTACCTTTATTTAATTGTCATACCGTTACATCTGATTCCAGCTTCTCACTCTCAACCTGCAGGGTAAATTCTATCTTATTGTGGTCACTGCACCCTAAGGGTTCCTTCACCTTAAGTTCCCTAATCAAGTCTGCCTCATTACACATCACCAAATCCAGACTTGCCTATTTCCTAGTAGGCTCTGTCACAAGCTGCTCCAAAAAACCATCTCTTAGACATTCCACAAATTCCTTTTCTTGGGATTCACTCCCTACCTGATTTTCTCAGTCCACCTGCATATTGAAGTCCCCCATAATTATTGTAATATTGCCTTTTTATATGCTTTTTCTTTCTCCTGATTTATTTTCTGCCCCGCATCCTGACTATTGCTAGGGGCCTGTACATAACTCCCATCAGGGTCTTTTTACCTTTGCGATTCCTCAACTCTACCCACAGAGATTCTATGCCTTCTGATCCAATATCACTTCCTGCTATCGATTTAACTTCATTCCTTACTAACAATGCAATCCCTCCCCCTTTTCCCATCTGCCTGTCCTTCTGATAGGACAGATATCCTTGTATATGTAGATCCCACCCTGATCCCCTTGCAGCCACGTCTCTGTGATGCCCACAACATCATACCGGCCAATTTCAATGTGCGCAACAAGCTCATTTACCTTGTTCTGTATACTGCGCACATTCAGGTCCAACACCCTCAGTCCTGGATTGACCACCTCCCTTCTCATCCTGGTCACTTTTTTTGTTTTGCCTGCGGCTACATTCCTGCCACCTTCTACACTCTCTTTTATTATGTGGTCTGGAAACTTTAATGACCTCTCCTGAGCTCTCAGCTCCATTAACCTGCACTTCTACCCTCTCCTTTAACTTTGATTTTCTAATTCTCCATACAACTGAACCCTCCCCCCCCTCCCCCGCTGTTTAGTTTAATGCCCTATCTACGGCCCTAGTTAAGACTCTGGTCCCAGCACAATTCAGATGAAGACCATCCCATCAGAACAGGTCCCCTCTTCCCCAATACTGGTGCCAATGTCCCATGAATTCAAACCCATTCCTCCCATGCCAATCTTTGAGCCACGCATTTACCTCCTTAATCTTATTGACTATGTGGAGTTGCCGGCATTGGACTGGGGTAGGCACAGAAAGTAGGCTCACAAGGTTAAAGTCCAACAGGTTTATTTGATAGCACAAGCTTTCGGAGCACCGCTCCTTCATCAGGTGAGTGCAGGATTTTTTTCACAAACAGGGCATATATAGACACAAACTCAATTACAAGATAATGGTTGGAATGCGAGTCTTAACAGGTAATCAAGTCTTAAAGTTACAGACAATGTGAGTGGAGAGAGGGTTAAACACAGGTTAAAGAGGTGTGGATTGTCTCCAGCCAGGACAGTTAGTGAGATTTTGCAAGCCCAGGCAAGTCGTGGGGGTTACAGATTATGTGACATGAACCCAAGATCCTGGTTGAGGCCGTCCTCATGTGTGCTTAACTTGGCTATCAGTCTCTGCTCAGCGATTCTGCGTTGTCATGTGTCATGAAGGCCGCCTTGGAGAACGCTTACCCGAAGATCAGAGGCTGAATGCCCTTGACTGCTGAAGCGTTCCCCGACAGGAATGGAATACTCCTGCCTGGTGATTGTTGAGTGGTGTCCATTCATCCGTTGTCCTAGCGTCTGCATGGTCTCCCCAATGTACCATGCCTCGGAACATCCTTTCCTGCAGTGTATCAGGTAGACAACGTTGGCCGAGTTGCAAGAGTATGTACCGTGTACCTGGTGGCTGGTGTTCTCATGTGAGATGATGGCATCCGTGTCGATGATCCAGCACATCTTGCAGAGGTTGCTGTGGCAGGGTTGTGTGGTGTCGTGGTCACTGTTCTCCTGAAGACTGGGTAGTTTGCTGCGTACGATGGTCTGTTTGAGGTTGTGCGATTGTTTGAAGGCAAATAGTGGGGGTGTGGGGATGGCCTTGTTCTATCTATGTCTTTGGAACCTACGTGGACCTCGACAACTGGATCTTTACCCTCCCACTCCATTTTCTGTAAGTTTTTCGGGCAACACCAACGCATATAAGGACTGTAAAATGCACATTGATCATTTAAATGGTAGAAGAGGCCACGTTTGTCTGCAGAAACTGGCTGTTTTCTCCCAGCAGGCTCAGCCCTGCCTGCCTCCAGTCAAATTCACAGTCACAGTCCAGACGGGCTGCTGATTAGGTTAACTGAACCACAAAGGGAGCAGATGACGTCACCAGACTAGACCTGCATCGAGATTGGAAGATCAATACCAGCCACAATGTACCTGGATAAGATACAATAGATATGATAATGGGGCTATCCAGCAGTAAGGAGAAACCCATCTCCATGATGGGAAAACAATCTGTAAGCCCCGGTAAAGTGATTAGGAACATCGATGGGCCATTCATACTGGACAAGGCAGTCTCAGCCATTTGTGATTTCAATAGACTGTGCTATCACTGGAGCTGATAGCGATCTAGGACCATTGTTCTTGCAATTGCTGGTGGGGGCGGAGCTCACGGGACTTTTGAAATCTGAACTTTAAAAAGTGTGGTTTTGCAGCCATTCTCTCTCTTTTTCTCTTCAGACCAGCATGGCAACTCTCTCACCCTCCTGAACTGTGTTGCAGAGAGCAGTTTTCCAGCACACAGACAGCCCAGAAGGTCAAGGTCGGCTCAACTGAGTATTTCCTAGTAATTTGTGAAGTTCCTGAGGGTAACATAGCAGTGGAGGCTTTTGTGGGAATGGTGGGTGCATGAACCTTTTCATAGTATAAGATATTGCTAACACTGTTTAAAGTTAGAATTTACGATGTGCCCGTTTAGTTTTGGTTCTCATAGTCATAGAGTATAAGATACCTATATGTTTGTTTTCTGGTGTTGTTGAGGTTTAATTTTGGTGTTTAATAAAAGATATATGATTTGAACTCGATTGGAGCCCATCTTGGTCTTTCATTTTCTCATCAGCTATCTCTGGTCAGGTCACATTTTAATATCCCTTACCATAATTCCGGAGTCGAGAACCGAGGGTACTCTGGGCGATTCGAAACCGCCCACTCAGGAAAGGCTGCCAGGTAGTGGATAGGCAGCAGTTTCCTTTTCTCTCTCTTGGGAGTGCTACTCTAGTGAAGTAGGCGCAAGGTGGCCATTATTCCATCGGCGAGAGAGAGAATCACTCGGGCATTGGTGGGGTTTGGGTAACGGAGAACCAAACCTAAAATAAGCCCAGGAGTTGAGTTAAAAAGAGGGAGCCCGCTACATTTCCACTGCAGCCCAGATGAGATGTCCTGAACCTGAGCATCAGGCAGGCATCATGACCTTCGGGATTCTCCATCCTGGTCACAGAGAACGATATTATCACCAATTACATTTCTTTTTTCTCCCCCCACTTAAACGGCTCCCTGTACCACAGTGCTGTGGTCAGTTTGGTCATTCTCCCTGCAGTACCCGTTCCCATCCACACAGGGAGCAAGAATCTCAAACCTGTTGGACAAGTTCAGGGACTGAAGCTCCTGCAAACCTACCTCCTGACCCCTCTACCTGCCCCACTCGCAGCCACACCCTCCTGTCCCTGTCCACTGGCCGAATTCAAGGTATTTAATCTAAGGGGTGTGACTGCCTCCTGGAACACAGTGTCCAGGTAGCTCCCTGATGTGTCGCAGCATCCGAAGTTCAGAATCCAGCTCATCCACTCTGACCCGGAGTTCCTCAAGCAACCAACACTTACTACAGACATGCTCACTGGGAGTCACAATGGGGTCCACCAGCTCCCACATCATACATGAACAGCACATCACCTGACCCTCCATCTTTATTTTATTTAATTAGTTTTTAATTTGAGTTTTAAATTTAATTTAAAAAATATATATATACCTCCTTATTATCTCAGTCTCAACGCAATGTCTAACCAGTAATTTAAATGGGTTTTCAAATTTAGCCAATCAAATCACAGCCCTCCTATGATGTCACTTCTAAGTTTCTTTTGGCCCAAACTCACTGTCAATTTCAGAGAATCAAGAGTGGGACTTGCTGACCAATCAGCACTCTCCCTTGTGGGACTTACTGACCAATCAGCGCTCTCCCTTGTGGGACTTGCTGACCAATCAGCGCTCTCCCTTGTGGGACCTGCTGACCAATCAGTGCTCTCCCTTGTGGAACTTGCTGACCAATCAATCAGCACTCTCCCTTGTGGGACACGCTGGCCAATCAGCACTCTCCCTTGTGGGACGCGCTGGCCAATCAGCACTCTCCCTTGTAGCCTCTGCTGTTTGTTTCACTAACTTCCTGTTTTCACTCAACTCCAAAAGCACTCCTCACAGCCTGGCAGCACTCACCATGCAGTCAGGGCAGCATTGTGAGGCCTCTATTTTTATAGGCACAGTTTACAAAGCCCTGGAACTGGTTGTACAAACAACCAGCCAAGTTCAGCTATTCAGCTGCTTCCTGTTGCAGGAATGCACTAAAGTGTAGCTTTTAACTTCCCAAATAAGAACTAATTTAGCTCACCATGAAAGCAAGTTTAATGACTACTTACCTCCTTATAACTTATCATTTGAACTCCCTGTTTTCACCCAACTCCAAAAGCACTCCTCACAGCCAGGCAGCACTCACTGTGCAGTCAGGGCAGCATTGTGAGGCCTTTGTTTTTATAGGCACAACTTGCAAAGCCTCGGAACTGGTTTTAACTGTTTGTACAAACAACCAGCCAAGTTCAGTTGAGAGCTGACTCAGCTGATTCCTGTTGCAGGAATGCACTAAAGTGCAGCTTTTAACTTCCCAAATAAGAACTAATTTAGCTCACCCTGAAAGCAAGTTTAATGACTACTTACCTCCTTATAACTTATCACTTGAACTCCCTGTTTTCACCCAACTCCAAAAGCACTTTTCACTGCGGATCACAGATCACAGAATTATTGCAACGCAGGAGGTGGCCATTTGGCCCATCACGGCTTTCCAAACGAGCATTATGGCTTAGTGCCATTCCACTGCCTTCTCCCCATACCCCCCTTACATATGGGTGGCATGGTGGCATGGAGCGGCACTATGGTTAGCACTGCTGCCTCACAGTGCCGGGGACCCAGGTTCAATTCCTGACTTGTGTCACTGTCTGGATGGAGTTTGCACATTCTCCCAACATCTTTTTGGGTTTCCTCCGGGTGCTCTGGTTTCCTCCCACAGTCCGAAAGACGTGCTGGTTAGGTGCATTGGCCATGCTAAATTCTCCCTCAGTGTACCTGAACAGGCGCCAGAGTGTGGTGACTGGGGGATTTTCACAGTAACCTCATTGCACTGTTCATGTAAGCCTACGTTTGACACTAATAAATAAACTTTATACTTTAAAACTGTTGTTCGTATTCAAATAATCATCTCATGCACTCTTGAATGCCTCAATTGAAGCTGCCTCCAACACACATCCAACAGTTTATTCCAGACCCCAGCCACTCGTTGTGTGAAAAAGTTATTTCTCATATCACATTTGCACCTTTTGCAAATCACCTTAAAGTTGAGTGAAGTTGTCTCTTCATCTTCACTTTTTTTTCTTTCCCTTCCTTCACTGACTGGGCAGGTTCCAATTTTGTATATCTGAAATGACAAAGGGACAGGGACTTGTGGTAAGGGGAAAGGAGAAGGTAAGATTTGCTTACATCCTCCGCAGCTTCTCAGTCAAAAGAGATTGTGGGAGGAAGGAGAACTGAGATTAAAGTAGAAGGGTTTAAATAGAACCTTGCATAAAAACAATGTACAGGGATACAGGAGAAAGGCAGGGGGATGGCACTAAGTCACAAAGCTTATTTGGAGAGCTGGTGCAGACATGATGGGCCAAATGGTCCAAATGTGATAAGATACCCTCATCATTGATTGCTTCAGTCCCATGCTTGGCCACAACCTCAGTGATGTCCTTTTCCAAGGTCTGAGAGTCATAGAGCAATACAGCACGGAAACAGGCCCTTCAACCCACTGGTCAATGCCGACCATGGTCTTCTCCCTGTTAGTCCCAATTGCCATTTGGCCCATATCCCTCTAATCCTTTCCCATCCATGTACTTGCCAAATGCTTTTTAAATGTTGCTTTTGTATCTGTCTCAACAATATTCTCTGTTAGCTCATACACGCACCACCCTCTGCATGAAGAAGTTGTCCCTCAGGTCCCTTTTAAATCTTTCCCCTCTTACCTATGCCCTCTAGTTTTCAATTCTCTTTCCCTGGGAAAAAGACTATGTGCGTTCAACCTATCTATACCAGCACTGTCTCCTCCAGGGGAGTTAAAACACGCATGTTTGTTTTCCCTCCTCCAGTTCTTTCCTGCTGCCTCCCATTATACATCACCTTCTCCTGCAAGGCGGCAGAGAATTGTGTCAGTGAGTGTGGTGCATTACATTTGATGATGTTGCTGTCACAATCGAATATCTGCGACGGATGCACAAGATGTGAATTGTGGGTGTGAAGCTTAAAATTGTGTTAGGTATGTGCGCATGAAGTAAAACTTATAAATGTTAGTCTCCAACAGGTGCTGGAAATCTGAAATAGAAATGCTGGAAAAACTCAGTAGAACTGGCAGCATCTGTGGAAAGAGCAACATTTTGAATTCAATATGATTCTTCTTCTAAATCAGAACTCAGTATATAAATGATGGGGTTGTGTTCTGATTGACAGAGATAGATCTGATATAGAGATAACCGTGTTATATGAAGAAATATGTGATATATAGTGACATATAGAGCTATATGTGATATATAGAGATATATATGCTGCCTCACAGGGACCTGGGTTCAATTCAGGGTTCGGGTCACTATCTGTGTAGAGTTTGCATGTTCTCCCTATATCTGCGTGGGTTTCCTCTGGGTGCTCTGGTTTCCTCCCACACTCCAAAGATGTGCGAGTTTGGTTGATTGGCCGTGCTAATTTGCCCTTTAGTGTCAGGGGGATTAACATGGTAAGTACATAAGGTTACAGGGATAGGGCCTGAGTGGGATTGTTGTCTGTGCAGGCTTGATGGGCCAAATGGCCTCCTTCTACACCGTAGTGATTCTATGATATGATGAGAGACGTTTGTGATTTACAGAATAGAACAGTGGATGCGACCTCGTGGTGTGGCATTTGAAGATAAACTCATTCACTTTGACATCTCTTGTGCAATCATTGGTTAAACCTCCACTGCATGCAGGATCTTGTAGCTATACTCCAGGAATTGACCTTAGGAGCTTTGGCAAGGAAAAAGGATCATGCAGGTGCCAGTCCCCCAGAAGATGAGTTCACTCGTTAGTTCTGCTGCAGAGGATTCAGATGAAAGCACCTAAACCTGTCTACTGCTGCACTGTGGACATGGGGCATCTTTCCTCCATCCCACTTCCTCCATTGAGACCTCTAGTACAGTGTCAGGAAACCCTGCTGCATGCTTCCGACCACATTCAATTGTTCTTCAGTTTTTCATAGCACAGATTCAGCTCACAATAGACCACCACCACTTACTGCAATAACAATGTACTTCTCCTTTAAGAGGTGCAGGTTGTCTTTGAGCAGCACTGACCATCTTTGATATCAGACCCCTTGCTGATATGTAGCGATAATGAACATCATGGGTAGTGCTGACTGCATATAGCAACCATTTGAAACAGCCTGAATTTTAACATACTACCTGTATTGCAATGAATAAGCGCGGGTTACTTATTCACTACAGTTCTCATGGCTGACATATCGGATCTTATCCAAGTTCTCTCCAAAATATTTAATATTTGCATATCACACTTTTTACATTCAATATTTATTTTAAAAGAAATACCAAAGATACTGTTCATGACATTCTCCGAACTTAAAAAATGAAAATTAAAGAACACAAGTTATACCCAGTTTCAGATGGTTTATCCTACTCACCTACAAGGTCAAATACACCGAGAGGTCCACTTAGTTCTCATTTTCTATCAATAAAATGGCTGTCAATAAAGTGAAGTATAGATCTAAATCATCACTCACCAATAGCAGGTGAACATAAGAAGGATATTAACTTAATGTTACTAAGGCCTCAGTCATACTGCAGATGCCAGTGGATACTGAATAATTAGGAGAGGTGACTAACAGTAGCGCTGCGATTTTAAATCTGATGTGATTTAATTAGATTTCCAGAAGGCCTTTGATAAGGTGCCGCATTAAATAAGTTAAGAGCCCATGGTGTTAAGGGTAAGATCCTGGCATGGATAGAGGATTGGTTGACTGGCAGAAGGCAGAGAGTGGGGATAAAGGAGTCTTTTTCAGGATGGCAGCCGGTGACTAGTGGTGTGCCTCAGGGGTCAGTGCTGGGACCACAACTTTTCACAATATACATTAACAATTTGGAGGTAGGAACTAAAGGCACTGTTGCCAAGTTTGCAGATGATACAAAGATATGTAGAGGACAAGTAGTATTGAGGAAGCAGGGGGGCTGCAGAAGGACTTGGACAGGTTAGGAGAGTGAGCAAAGAAGTGGCAGATGGAATACAATGTGGAAAAGTGTGAGGTTATGCACTTTGAAAGGAGGAATGGAGGCATAGACTATTTTCTGAATGGGAAAATGCTTAGGAAATCAGAAACACAAAGGGACTTGGGAGTCATTGTTCAAGATTTTCTTCAGGTTAACATGCAGGTTCAGTCAGCAGTTAGGAAGGCAAATGCAATGTTAGCATTCATGTCGAGAGGGCTAGAATACAAGAGCAAGGATGTACTTCTGAGGCTGTATAAGGCTCTTGTCAGACCCCATTTGGAGTATTGTGAGCAGTTTTGAGCCCCATATCTAAGAAAGGATGTGCTGGCCTTGGAAAGGGTCCAGAGGAGGTTCACAAGAATGATCCCTGGAATGAAGAGCTTGTCGGTATGAGGAATGGTTGAGAACTCTGGGTCTGTACTCGGTAGAGTTTAGAAGGATGAGGGGGATCTTATTGAAACTTACAGGATACTGCAAAGCCTGGATAGAATGGACGTGGAGAGGATGTTTCCACTAGTAAGATAAAGTAGAACCAGAGGGCACAACCTCAGGCTAAAGGGACGATCCTTTAAAACAGAGATGAAGAGGAATTTCTTCAGCCAGTGAGTGGTGAACCTGTGGAACTCTTTACCGCAGAAGGCTGTGGAGGCCAGGTCATTGAGCATCTTTAAGACAGAGCCACATAGGTTCTTGATTAATAAGGGGATCAGGGGTTATGGGGAAAAGGCAGGAGAATGGGGATGAGAAAAATATCAGCCATGATTGAATGGCAGAGCAGACTTGATGGGCCGAGTGGTCTAGAATCATAGAAACCCTCCAGTACAGAAAGAGGCCATTCGGCCCATCGAGTCTGCACCGACCACAATCCCACCCAGGCCCTACCCCCATATCCCTACATATTTTACCCGCTAATCCCTCTAATCTACGCATCCCAGGACACTAAGGGCCAATTTTAGCATTGCCAATCAACCTAACCCGCACATCTTTGGACTGTGGGAGGAAACCGGAGCACCCGGAGGAAACCCACGCAGACACGAGGAGAATGTGCAAACTCCACACAGACAGTGACCCAAGCCGGGAATCGAACCCAGGTCCCTGGAGCTGTGAAGCAGCAGTGCTAACCACTGTGCTACCGTGCCGCCCCTAACCACTGTGCTACCGTGCCGCCCCTAATTCTGCTCCTATGTCTTATGGTCTTATGGAATCTTACACCTGCAGGTTCCAGCTCATGTATCGGCATTGCACATATTTAAGAGGCTGGGGCACTTGCGGGATTTGCATTTAATGAGATACTAAGCTCAAATATGCAGAAGGCTGGATAGAGAAGAATGATAGGCTAATTCACCAGAACATGAGTTCATTTACGAGTTCTGCTGAGGACTCAGGTTCGGACTGCAATCGGTCAGCTTACAAAAGACTTCTGGATGTACACCAGCAAATGCTTGATCAACAAGAAAGCTATTTGTCAGTATAGGCTTTAGTATTGGGGAACAAAAGAGACATGTTGAAGCATTTTCATCGAATCCCTACAGTGCAGAAGGAGGCCATTTGGCCCATCATGTCTGCGCCGACTCTCTGTCAGAGCATCTTACCCAGGCCCACACCATATCCTATCCCCGTAAACCCATGTATTTACCCCGCTAAGACCCCATAACCTACCCATCTTAGGACACTAAGGGGCAATTTAACATGGCCAATCCACCTAACCTGGACTGTGGGAGGAAACCGGGTCACCCGAGGAAACCCATGCAGACATGGGGAGAATGTGCAAACTCCACACAGACAGTCACCCAAGGCCAGATTTTTGTTCTGCACGCATCAGGACACTTCGCAAGAATACCAATGGAAGGGGAAACAACAATTTATACTGCATGGGAAGAGAATGCTGATTGGTTGGCAAGTGGACTCTGATTGGTAGAGGCATTGCCATGGAGAATGCACTAGATATACATTCCAAAATCTGATGATCATATCAAACAGCACATCCCATTCACTGTTTGCAATGGGCAAAGTACAGACAATACCCAACTGGAAATACAACTTCCAACATTAGATATGATTTCACATTGGACAATATTTGCTAAATAATTCTCACTGTGCTAGGAATTATGCTGACAACCAATTTAAGATTGTCAGTTGTGCTCATAATGTGGCACATTTGTGTATACTATGCTTTTTGCAGACAGAGAGAATATTTACACACATTGGGCTTGTTTCAGCTAAACAAAATAAGTGACAGTCATTTGCTGACTCATTCCTCAGGCCAGTGCCTTGACCAATCAGGGTCAAGCTGCCTGGTTTAAGTTTCAAACAATGCTAAGCAGTTAACTGTCAGCCACCATCAACTGGTGCATTCTCCATGACAATGCCTCTGCCGATCAGAGTCCACTAGCCAGCCAATTAGCATCCCCGTCTCATAACATATAAATGGTTGTTTCCCCTTATATTGGTATACTTGAGCAGTGTCCTGATGAATGGAAATGGAAAAGCTTTGACATGTCTCTTTTTCAGCAATCCTCATGAATTAGAAAGCATGCCAGAACCGGGTGGTCACCTTCATTAACACACCTGTAGAACCCAACATGTTGCTGCATCTGGTGTCAATGCCTCCCCGCTTCCATTGCGACAAAATAGCTCCCATCAAAGGACTGAGTACTGCAATGGAGTATCAGACTGCTGTCATCATGTTTCTGGATACCAATGCTCAAAATAGCTTTCGGAATGTCACAGCAGTCCATCAATCTGTTCCCTAACAGATTGCTGGGAGAGTGGCAGTTGCTTCATTCAATACTAACTTATTTTCCTTTTTCCGAATGAGAGCATTCCTGATGCCACTCCTGGCACTCCTCTAGTGCCCTTGACGATTCCCGCTAGCTAGTCACCCCAGGCTGCTGCTGCCCCGTGCCTGCAAGCCAGGTCCTCTGCACCCGGAGTTGTTCGAGGTCACCCACCAAGGTCACCATAGTTTCCTCAGTTGAAGATCAGCAGCCTTCCAGCACCAATGCTGCACCGACTGGGGAAACACTTCATAGGAGTATTAGGAGCGATACTGACACTTGAAAGCAGCACTAAGGAAATGTGCAGAGGTGACTATTTTTGTATGCACTGGGCCTTGATTTAATTTCTAAAGTCAATTGGAGCCTGCATTTTATTGTTTCTGGAAAGAGGGTGATACAATTGTCAGTGACAGAAGAAAGGTATGGAATATCAGGCTCTGATGAATGGAGAATTGTGGTCGACATTTCTGATATTACTCAAGAGTTATTTGAACACATAGACAGAAAAGGGTTGTATGGTGCTGTAGCATCCTTTCCTCATCTTGTTCCGCCACTTACTGTGGCACTTATCTTTCTCCTTATGTTCCTGCTACTCGGCTTCTTACCTGAAAGGCTGTTCCATCATAATAGTTAGGATGTGGACTATGCAGCAGATCAATTATGTATGAAATAGAGACCATGAGGTAAATAGGTGTAAACTAACAGGAACGGTTTATTCAATGTCGTGTCGCTAGCGCAGTCAATACAAGACGGCCCTAGCAAGCTCCACCCCAGCTGGGTCACCTGGCCAGTTCTCTTAAGGTTACATAACAATCACTACAAATTTTCAGACCTTCCCTGCCTGCTGAGTACTGCAAAGTTCCTTCAAAACAGTTCAGGGAGTGGAAGTGTAGTTTGAGGAAGCCAAGAAGTACTTCAGCATCTGCCAGTCCACTCCCTGTGGACCACTGAAACATTAGTCAAATAAAGGAATGCTGTAGAAATGTGTAGAATTGCACCAGCATCCAGGAGGAATAATCCAGGAATTACTCAGCCTTTTGGCTAAGATCAAGTGTAGTATCGACATGCTGAGCTTGGTTGAAGTCATTGGGTTACATTTAAGCTTCATTTGAAGCAATTTTTAAAAGCGGCATCTCGGCCTTTTGGCTAAGATGCAAATGGAGGAGGAGCTATGCCTACTCCAATCAGCTTGGATCATGTAGATCAAGCCTTGTTGAGACTCTGAATTGGACTTGATTTGATTGAATTGGAATAAAAATACAGTAAGATGTCCTTTTTGCATTGAAAGCATATCCAGCAATGTGCCTGAAAGAGTGTTTGTGTTCAAGAATGTTGAACACTGATTGATTTCATGACATACTTGCTCTACGGGTTGCTGGGAATATTTAAGTAGAGTCATAGAGGTTTACAGCATGAAAACAGGCCCTTTGACCCAACTTGTTCATGCCGCCTCTTTTTCTTTAAACCCTGAAGCTAGTCCCAATTGCCTGCATTTGGCCCATATCCCTCTGTAGCCATCTTACCCATGTAACTGTCTAAATACTTTTTAAAAGACCACATTGTACCTGCCTCTACTACTACCTCTGGCAGCTTGGTCCAGACATCCACCACCCTCTGTGTAAAACAAATTGCCCCTCTGGACACTTTTGTATCTCTCCCCTCTCACCTTAAACCTATGCCCTCTAGTTTTAGACTCCCCTACCTTTGGGAAAAGATATTGACTATCGAGCTGATCTATGCCCCTCATTATTTTATAGAACTCCTGTAAGATCATCCCTCAGCCTTCTACGCTCCATAGAAAAAAGTCCCAGTCTATCCAGTCTTGCCTTATAACTCAAACCCATCAAGTCCCGGTAGCATCCTTGTAAATCTTTTCTGTACTCTTTCTAGTTTAATAATATCCTTTCTATAATAGGGTGACCAGAACTGTACTCAGTATTCCAAGTGTGGCCTTACCAATGTCTTGTACAACTTCAACAAGACGTCCCAACTCCTGTATTCAATGTTCTGACCAATGAAACCAAGAATGCTGAATGCCTTCTTCACCACTTTGTCCACCTGTGACTCCACTTTCAAGGAGCTATGAACATGTACCCCTAGATCTCGTTGTTCTGTAACTCTCCCTAATGCCTTACCATTAACTGAGTAAGTCCTGCCCTGGTTCAATCTACCAAAATGTATCACCTCGCATTTATCTAAATTAAACTCCATCTGCCATTCGTCAGCCCACTGGCTCAATTGATCAAGACCCCGTTGCAATCCGAGGTAACCTTCTTCACTGTCCACTATGCCACCAATCTTGGTGTCATCTGCAAACTTACTAACCATGCCTCCTATATTCTCATCCAAATCATTAACATAAATGACAAATAACAGTGGACCCAGCACTGATCCCTGAGGCACACCGCTGGTCACAGGCCTCCAGTTTGAAAAACAATTCTCTACAACCACCCTCTGGCTTCTGTCAAGAAGCCAATTTTGTATCCATTTAGATACCTCACCCTGGATCCCGTGAGATTTAACCTTATACAACAACCTACCATGCAATACCTTGTCAAAGGCTTTGCTAAAGTCCATGTACACAACATCAACTGCACTGCCCTCATCTACCTTCTTGGTTACCCCTTCAAAAAACTCAATCAAATTTGTGAGACATGATTTTCCACTCACAAAGCCATGCTGACTGTCCCTAATCAGTACTTGCATCTCTAAATGCCTGCATGTATGTGTGGTGCACATACAAACTATCGTACCAAGATGCTGTCCAGTGCACTTCATTATTTAGGATCCCATTCTGAATCTTTAGGAGACCAATTAGCACCTCAAAAATGTGTGACACAGAATCATAGAATCCCTACAGTGCAGAAGGAGGCCATTGCTCCAACCACAATCCCACCCAGGCCTTATTCCTGTAACCCCACATATTTATCCTGCTAATCCCCCTGACACTAGGGTCAATTTAGCATGATGTGGAGATGCTGGCGTTGGACTGGGGTAAACACAGTAAGAAGTCTCGCAACACCTAGTGGCTTTTGCTACCAAATAAACCTGTTGGACTTTAACCTGGTGTTGTGAGACAATTTAGCATGGCCAATCAACTTAACCCGCACGTCTTTGGACTGTGGGAGGAAACCAGAGCACCCGGAGGAAACGCAGACAGGCACAGGGAGAATGTGCAAACTCCACACAGACAGTGACCCGAGGCCAGAATTGAACCCGGGTCCCTGGCACTGTGAGGCAGCAGTGCTAACCACTGTGCCACTGTGTGTGACAAAACCTGATTTTTTTCCCCCTGCTTTCTTTCAACAAGCAATAGTTTAAAAGCCTGTAATAAACTTGTATTCAAATATATCTGCATGTGCCAAATTTCACCCTTTCACTTTGAAATCTATTATTAGGGTAATAAATACAAGATAAGGAGAAAGAAGACTGGCTTGCCCTATTCACTGTCTTCTATCAGCCATAACTTGACAATGCTGACCATTTATGGTCATTAGTAGCAAGGAAAATCCGACATATTTTTTAAAATTTTACAAACGATGATTGATATTTTGCGAAAATGGTAATGGTTGTCTGTTCTTTGTGAAGGAATGCAAACAGAATACCAATAAAGATTCTGCTCCTCAGTGGGTCTGCTCAGGCAGCTAGGGCAGCAGTAAAGCAATGTACTGTTAAATCTTTGCAGATGTAATACTGCAGCTGAAGGCAGCGTCTCCACTGCAGTTCTACCCGTGTCATTAAAACCTTTTTTCTCCTGCCTCACAGTTAGCGAAGAATCAATATGGGCTGGAAATGGAGTGGAAACTCAGTCCATCTATTTACTTTGCTCCTTTTGCCTTTGTAACATTTCGAGGAATGTTGATTTTTCATTTACAGAACAATAAGGTCAGAAACTACATCGGTCAGGGTGGATTTATGAGGTCTGAGCTTCATCAACTAATTTGGACCTTGTTTAGTACGAAAATGTTCTTTCATCACTCTTAATGTCCTGCCTCCACATCCCTAGGTGCGATCTGTGCTATCTGACAGTAAGAACAACATTGATGGCCATTTTACCTTTTCAGCAGTTATATACCTGAAGAACTTTCACTCCATCCAACAAAAAATAATTGGCTTTTATTATTGATTGATTTATGTGCTGTAGCCTTTGTTCAGGCTGAACCGAAGTGCTGCACCTTATTCTTGCAATATGTTTGAATTTAACCAGTGAAGTTCAAAGTGCTCACCCAGTATTCATGTTAAAAAATGTGCCTATTATCCTGTTTCCCTGAGCATTCCTGTTCATTATTAAAAGCCCTGCAATTGAGGCCTAACATTGCAGCTAATCCAGAGCCCATGTGGTAGAGGGTCGAGGGACGAGCAACTCAAACAAAGAACACATAGAATCATAGAATCCTTACACTACAGAAGGAGGCCATTTGGCCCATCGAGTCTGTACCGACCACAATTCCACCCAGGCCCTATTCCTGTAACCCTCATTTACCCTGCTGATCCCCCTGACACTAGGATCAGTTTAGCATGGCCAATCAACCTAACCTGCACATCTTTTGACTGTGGGAGAACGCCGGAGCACCCAGAGGAAACTCACGCAGACACAGCGAGAAAGTGCAAACTCCACACATTCTCCACATTTCTGGCATGTGATGCGCAAAATGCTGACCCAGACTTTTACATCTGGAGTCTTCCCTTTCCCGGGCCTTATTAATATTTGTTTGGCTGGTTTCCCACCAGGTTGCATCAGGAACGGTAAGTCTGTTCATTTTCTGGGCGTAATTCCTGGCCAGACCTTCAGATGCCCATTTGAAGATCATAAGAGGTAGAACGGGAATGCACCTCTTAAATGGAGGGTGCATTCCATTCAAGCACACTCTAGTCCTTTACTGCATCATTGCTGCTCCTGGACCCAAGGAGAGGTATTTCAAATATGTGAGACAGCAGCAATTCCACTGAGACCAGGGTGGACCAAGGCAAGTGAATGTTACTGAGGGGTCCGTAAAGAAGCCTTCACCCATTGTTGTCACTTTCAAGAAGCCTAGTTTAAGACAGTTTGTGCTGGATGCCTTAGAGTTGGTCAAAGCTAATTTAGCATTGAATGGATTTCTGGGGTCCTAATGGTAACAGGCATAGGTTGCAAAGTTGATCATTTCTGTCCCAGGTTTTCTGCTTGGGAAACAGATGCAGTAAGTACTGACTTCACTTCGTTAATGTAAACAAAAAAATGGCATTGCACCTTGAGTTATACTCACTTACAGAAGCCCCTCATACTACTGACAAAATTATAGAGGAAGTTAAGATAGAATAGAACAAATGGTGCATTGCGTTATTGTTCTTCCATGGTTCCTTTACTATCAAAAAGATCCTTGTATAGATTGTAGATGTTTGGTCCTTGATTAGTTAGCAATGATTCCACATCATCTATTAATGCTCATGTAATTTTCCAGGTGACTAACAGTTTGTGAAAATCCTGACTCAGGAATGAATCCAAATTTTACTGCCTGTGACTAACATGGGCCATAAAACTAATGTAGCAACATCTTTAATAGCTTCTTGGATTTTTGAAAGTGAACCTTTGCTGCTTCCTGTATAGGGGCTTCTTTGAAATATAGCCCTAATAATATCTTATCTGTACATTATATGCCACAAAGCATTGCAAATAGACATGGAATTTTCAAACATCTTCTTCAGGGCAAAGACTGTCATGATTCTGATGAGGAGTCACAGAATCATGGAATCCTACCGTGCAGAAGGAGGCCATTCGGCCCATCAAGTTTGCACCAACTACAATCCCACCCAGGCCCTATTCTCATAACCCCACGTATTTACCCTAGCTAGTTCCCCTGACACTATGGGCAATTTAGCATGGCCAATCCACCCAACCCGCACATCTTTGGGCTGTGGGAAGAAACCGGAACACCCAAAGGAAACACACGCAGACACGGGGAGAGCGTGCAGACTCCACACAGTCACTCAAGCCGGAAATCGAACCTGTGTCCCTGGTGCTGTGAGGCAGCAGTGTTAACCACTCTGTCACCGTGCTGTCCAGTATGTGAGGAACTACCTGTGCTGAAGTATTTCAATTTAGCAGCTTGGCATACTGTTGCTGATCCTGTTCCGAATTGTTTATTGTAAACTGATTTATTTTCCACTTGGTATTGTTTTTTTTCTTGTTTTTTACACTGGTGATATTATGGACTTTGAAGAACACTATACAGAGCATGGGTTTTACTGCTTCAGTACACAATTGGGTCTGACTTTATTTTTATTTGTAGGTATTCCATCTGGATTCTTCTCCTATCTTGTGTCTCATGACTGAAGTTGGTATAAATCTATGCTCATCGAAGGTCTTTATCATCTGACTTGCATTTGTTAACTTTACATTCTATTATTTACATTACAGAAACAGGCTATTCAGCCAAATTGTTCCATGCTGGTGTTTATGCTTTGCACGTGCTCCTTCCATTATTCTTGATCCAACTCCATCAACTTATCTTCTATTACTTACTCCCTCATGTGACTTCCCTTTAAATACATCCAAGCTAGTCACCTCAAATCAATTGCACCTTGCAGTAGCAGGTTCATCATAAAATCATCAAATGGTCGCAGCACAGAAGAAGGCAATGTGCCTTGCCTTATAAAAACAACTCAGCTAATCCCACTCCCCTGCCCTTTCCCCTTACCCTGTGAGGATTTTCTCTTATCCAACTCTGCTTTGAGGGCCACAATTGAAACTATTTCCAGCGCACTTTAAGGCAATGCATTCCACCACCCAATCATTCGCTCTGGAATAAATTTCTTCCTCATATCACTGTTGATTCTTTTGCCAATCACCTTAAATTGGTATCCTCTGGTTCTCAACCATTCCAACAATATGAATAGTTTTCCTCTATCTGATCTGTCTAGACCCCTCATAATTTTGAAGATTTCTCTAATATCTCCTCTCAACTTTCTATACTCCAATCTATCCACTTAACAGAAGTCCCTCATCCCTAGGACAATTCCCGCAAATCTTTTGTGCACCCTCTTTAAAGTCTTTGATTTGATTTGATTTATTATTGTCACTTGTATTAACATACAGTGAAAAGTATTGTTTCTTGCGCGCTATACAAAGCATACTGTTCATAGAGAAAGAAATGAGAGACTGTAGAATGTAGTGTTACAGTCATAGCTAGGGTGTAGAGAAAGATCAACTTAATGCAAGGTAGGTCCATTCAAAAGTCTGACAGCAGCAGGGAAGAAGCTGTTCTTGAGTCGGTTGGTATGTGACCTCAGACTTTTGTATCTTTTTCCCAATGGAAGAAGGTGGAAGAGAGAATGTCCGAGGTGCGTGGGGTCCTTAATTATGCTGGCTGCTTTGCCGAGGCAGCGGGAAGTGTAGACAGTGTCAATGGATGGGAGGCTGGTTTGCGTGATGGATTGGGCTACATTCACAACCTTTTATAGTTTCTTGTGGTCCTGAGCAGAGCAGGAGCCATACCAAGATGTGAATAAACCAGAAAGAATGCTTTCTATGGTGCATCTGTAAAAGTTGGTGAGAGTCGTAGCTGACATGCCAAATTTTCTTCACATCCCTCCTAAAGTGTGGTACCCAGAATTAGACACAATTACTGGAATTTTACCACCTCGCCCGCCCAAAGCTCGTAAGATCTCACCCAAGGCCAACAGAGAATGCCATTCTGCGAGCCTCGCTCAACCTGATTCCGGGGCAGGTGTGCCGGTAAAATTCTGGCAAATACTCCAGTTCAGGCAGAACCAGTGCTTTACAAAAATTCATTAAAGCATCCTTACTTTTGCACTCTGTGCCATATTTATAAAACCCAGGAACCACATTCTCAACCGCCCCTGCCACTTTCAATGACTTATGCATATATACTCCAAAGCCGCTTTGTTCTTGCACTCTCTTTGAATTATACACTTTATTTTATATTACCTCTCCTCAACTTTATGTGCTACTGGCCTTTACAATATCTCCTCCATGTTAATTTTTAATCCATCCACTCTCTTAGCTCTTTTTTTCCCATTATGGCATTGGCATCATCTTCCTTGGCAAAGCTGAATTGTTCTTATATAGGCAAGAGGGGGTAAATGGCCTCCTTGTGTGCTGTGACTATTTTAGTACCTCAGCTATGCCTTTTATGCATGATGATTAGATCCATTTTTTGATCTCTAATCACTCTATCCCTCCTCTTATTACACTTTTACTATTTATATACCAATTGAAGACACTTGGTTTTTTTTGTATTATTTGCCAATCTCTTTCTATATTCCCTCTTTTCCTTTCTGATTTTCTTTTTCATTTCCCCTCTGAACTTGCTACATTCAGCTTGGTTCTTGTCTGCATTGTCTCACTTTCTATCTTTGTCACCATCCATGGAGCTCTGGCTTTGGTCGCCCTATATTCCCCTGACCACCCTGGAGTATACCTCAACAGTACCTGAACCAGTGGCAGCACAGTGACACAGTGGTTAGCACTGCTGCCTCACAGTGCCAGGGATCTGGTTCGATTCCTGGCCTTGGGTCACTGTCTGTGTAGAGTTTGCACGTTCTCCCCTTGTCTACGTGCATTTCCTCCACAGTCCAGTTTCCTCCTACAATCCAAAGATGTGCAGGTTAGGTGCATTGACCATGCTAAATTCTCCCTCAGTGAACCCAAAAGGCACCGGACGGTGGCAACTAGGGGATTTGCACAATAACTTCATTGCAGTGTTTAATGACACTAATGACACTAGTTTAATGACACTAATGACACTAATAAATAAACTTTTTTAAAAAATCTCCTCTTTATGGGAAGCTCATTGTTCCTGTTTTGCTAGCCAATTTTTGGGTTCAATTTATTTGGGAAAGCTCTGTTCTCACCCCACTAAAAAATGATCCTCCTTCAATTAAATATTTTTACTCTACGTTGCTCCCTGTAACTCTACTAACACTGACCAACACCTTATGAGACTATGATCACTGTTCCTTAATGTTCCTCTGCTAACAGTTGACCATTTGACCTATCTCATTTCCCAGAAATAGATCAAGCAATGCCTCCATTCTCATTGGATTGGAATTTTGCTGATCAAGAAAATTCATCTGAACACACTTCAAAAAAATTCTTCTTCCTCTCTGCCATTTACACGATCAATATATCCCAGTCTATACAGGATATGTCAAATCTCTACCTTTCTGTAGTTCCCCTGCAAATTTGCTCTTCTATATTTTTCCCGCTAGTTGGTGACTTACAGACCGTAACCAGCACTGTAATGGTAGCTTTATTGTTTCTTAACTCTAGCCAAATAGCTTCTGTTCTCAACCTCTCTAGGGCAGAATCCATCTCAATCACTCTAATATTTCTCCTTACGATTGCCACCCCTCATCCTCTCATCACTTCTTTCCTTCCTGAGCTTGGCTGAATATTTTGTATCCAGGAATATTTAGTACCCGTCCCATCATTTTTTGAGCCAGGTTTCCATGATATTCGCAGCATCATATTCCCATTTTTAACCTGCAGCTCACTAATCTTTAGCATGCTCTGTGTATTCACATACTTGCACTTTAACATCACTTAAGCTGTTTTGCTTTCCCTTTTAGTCTGACCCCCCCCAAATACCTTGCTATTTATTATTCTAGGGTTCTTTTTCTCCCCCCAATCCTTTATGTATCTTTTTGCTCTTTTCTACTGCTACATCCTGGTCCTCACATCCCTGCCAAGTTAGCTTCAATCCTCCCCAACAGCACTCGTAAACATCCCCACAAGGATAGAAGCATAGAAGCACAGAAAGGTAGACAATAGGAGCAGAAGGAGACCATTCAGCCCTTCGAGCCTGCTCCGCCATTCATCACGATCATGGCTGATCATCGAACTCAGTAGCCTAATTCTGCTTTCTCCCCATAACCTTTGATCCCATTCGCCCCAAGTGCTATACCTAGCTGCCTCTTGAATGCATTCAATGTTTTGGCACCAACTACTTTCTGTGATAATGAACTCCACAGGCTCACCACTCTTTGGGTGAAGAAATGTCTCCTCATCTCTGTCCTAAATGGTCTACCCTGAATCCTCAGACTGTGACCCTTGTTCTGGACTCCTTCACCATCGGAAATATCCTTCCTGCATTAGCCCTGTCTAGTTCCTGTTATAATTCTCTGAGATCCCCCCTCATTTGTCTGAACTCCAGCGAAAATATTGGTCCTGGCTCTGTTTAGGTGAAACCTATCTGCCCTGCATATAGATCGATCTCTCCTAGATTAGTCCCAAAGCCTCAGGAGTCTCAAGTCCTCTATCCTGTACAATCTTTCCAGCCACACACTTGTCTGCTCTATTCTCCCTTTCTATGCTCACCAGCACATGCACTGTGTATAATCTGGGAGATTCCTACCTTTGAAGTCCTGCTTCTTAGAGTCGGCCTGCAAGACCTCATGCCCTCTTCAACCGATGTCATTGGTATCAGTCTAAACCCTACCCTTGGCAGGTTACCTTTCGCTCTCTGCAACTGCTCAGGGAGGTCCATGGCCCTGACAGCTGGGCTGAAACATACAGCTGTATAAAACGTTAGTGAGGTTGCATTTGGAATATTGCGTGTGGTTCTGGTCACCACACTACCAGAAGGATGTGAATGCTTTGGAAAGGGTGCAAAGAAGGTTTACTAGGATGTTGCTTGATCTGGAGGGTCTGCAGGTATGAGGAGAGGTTGGATAAACTCAGATTGTTTTCACTGGAAAGACAGAGGCTGAGGGGCGACCTGATAGAAGTCTACAAAATTATGAGAGGCATTGACAGGGTGGTAGTCAGAGGCTTTTTTCCCATGGTGGAAGGGTCTACTATAAGAGAGCACAGGTTTAAAGTGAGAGGTGGTAAGTTTAGGGGAGACGGGCGGGCAAAGTTTTTCACACAGAGTTGTGGATGCCTGGAGCACACTGCCAGTGAAGGTGGTGGAAGCAGGCATGTTAGCAACGCACAAGGCCTATCCCGATAGACACATGAACAGGAGGCAAACAGAGGGATAGAAACCATGCATTGGCCCAGGTTTGATGGGCCGAAGGGCCTGCTCCTGTGCTGTACTGCTCTTTGTACCATCCTGAAATCATGCCTGCAGCCAGAGAAGTGCTTCTCTGTTCCCCTGACTCTTTAATTAGAACACTGCTGTGGTTTCTATTTGTCCATTTTCATGCCCAGCATGTACTGAAGATTATTCTGTAAGTGGCACACTTGCACCTAACCTCCTTTTGTATGTTTCTAAGTTAATCTTCTAAATTTGCACTATTGATTCTTCCCTTGGTTTGTATTTTTTGCCAAGTCAGTGCTCTGACTGCTTTTTTGAGAGTACATGAAGACTTTGTTGTTATGTTACAAATTGAAGGATACCAATCTTTTAACAAGGCAGTGGTCTGGTTTAGTTTCTTTTGGACTGTTCGAATGAAATAATAAAATTAGAAATTTCAAAAGGCACATTCTATATTTTTCTGATGAAGAAAACAGGGAAGAGGTGCTGTGTGAAAATCTAAAATCTTTGTAAATATCGTTCAAGCGTTATCATCTTCATACAAAGATTATTCTCTCCACCTCATAACCTGCTGATGGACTGATAACAGAAGTGGCAGGAAAATGATAAGCCTTTGAATTACTTGTTTGCAACTTATCAACACCGGGAATGTGCTTGTCCAAGTTTCCGGCGTAGAAATAGTTGATGGTTTTCTCAGTATTAAAGTACTTCAAGCTGTGGCCCTGCTCATTCTCGCTGGTGTGAGGCCTGGACTAGTTTGAAGTCCAGGGTTGGAATTTTCCAGCCATGCTCAGCCCCAAGACCAGAAAATCCCGCCTGAGGTCAACAGATCTTTGCATGGTCTGTGTCCCATCCACTATTATTCCCATGGCGGGCTAGATAGAAAAATTCCACTCCAGATCTCATTTGAGAGCCAGTAGTGAGCTCCAGAGGTCAGGTGGATCCTCTGCCCCAATTGTTGGTAGTTTGTACTGCTGTTTAAAGTTCCTGAAAACTAGTTTGGCACCTGGTATAAACCTGGTCCTGACTTCAAGGAGTTGCTTCAGGTCAGTTGCTGTCTGACATGTAGCATTGATTTCTAACCCCCTTGCAGCACAAGTGAGCAGAAGGGGGTGGAGGAGAAGGACTCTCAACAGGAGGCCATACCCACCAAGCCTCTTCAGGGAGCAATTCCCTCATCTGAAACTGAGTGAAGAATCGTGTGTTAAATGTCACTGCTTCACCAAGAATATTCTCACTGAACTCTATTAGCTGTTGCCGCCTGAACTGTGGCACCATAGGGCTTGTGGTGACTGAGAACATACATTTTTATACAATGGCCAATATTTGTAACATCTCACAATTTGCCGTCCACTGTGGTGGGAACATGGAAAATAGGAGCAGGAGGAGGCCATTCGGAAGGAAGGGATGAGGGAGGAGTTGGCTAAGGTAAACTGGGAGCAAAAACTTTATGGTGGGACAATTGAGGAACAGTGGAGGTTTTTCAAAGTGATCTTTCACAGTGTTCAGCAAAAGAAAATACCAGTGATAAGGAAGGACTGTAGAAAAAGAGATAATCAGCCATGGATACCTAAGGAAATAAAGGAGGGTATCAAAGTTTTAAAAAATGCATACAAAGTGGCAAAGATTAGTGGGAACCTAGAGGATTGGGAAATCTTTAAAGGTCAACCGAAAGCCACGAAAAAAGCTATAAAGAAAAGTAAGATGGATTATGAGAGTAAACTAGTTCAGAATATAAAAACAGATAGCAAAAGTTTCTACAAATATATAAAACGAAAAAGAGTGGCTAAAGTAAACATTGGTCCTTTAGAGGATGAGAAGGGGCATGTAATAACCGGAAATGAGAAAATGGCTGAGGCATTAAACAGGTATTTTGTGTTGGTCTTCACAGTGGAAGACACAAATAACATGCCAAAAATTGATGACAGGAAGGCTATGACAGGTGAGAACATAGAAACTATCATTATCACAAAAGAGGTAGTGTTGGGCAAGTTAATGGGGCTAAAGGTAGACAAGTCTCCTGGTCCTGATGGAATGCATCCCAGGGTACTAAAAGAGATGGTGGGAGAAATAGCAAATGCACTAATGGTAATTTACCAAAATTTGCTGGACTCTGGGGTGGTTCCCACAGATTGGAAAACAGCAAATGTGATGCCACAGTTTAAAAAAGGAGGTAGACAAAAGGCAGGTAACTATAGGCCGGTTTGTTTAACTTCTGTAGTAGGGAAAATGTTTGAATCTATCATTAAGGAAGAAATAGCGAGACATCTGGATATAAATTGTCCCATTGGTAAGACGCAGCATGGGTTCATGAAGGGAAGGTCATGTTTGACTAATTTGGTGGAATTCTTTGAGAACATTACATGTGCTGTGGACAATGGGGAACCTGTGGATGTGGTGTATCTGGATTTCCAGAAGGCCAACCCTCTCTATTCCGGAATCAACCTAGTGAATCTCCTCTGCACCCCCTCCAGTGCCAGTATATCCTTTCTCAAGTAAGGAGACTAAAACTGTACACAGTACTCCAGGTGTGGCCTCACCAGCACCTTATACAGCTGCAACATAACCTTGCTGTTTTTAAACTCCACACTGCCAGCGAGAACAGAGAATTTGGCGCTCAGCCAAATCTCCATTTATGGCAGCGGGACTGGAGAATCCCAGCCGTGGATGAGGTCAGAGAATCCTGGCCATTGATTTGATTTGATTTGATTTATTGTCACATGTATTAACATACAGTGAAAAGTATTGTTTCTTGCACGCCATACAGACAAAACATACCGTTCATAGAGAAGGAAACAAGAGAGTGCAGAATGTAGCGTTACAGTCATAGCCAGGGTATAGAGAAAGGTCAACTTAATGCAAGGTAAGTCTATTCAAAAATCTGACAGCAGCTGTTCTTGAGTCGGTTTGTACGTGACCTCAGACTTTTGTATCTTTTTCCCGATGGAAGAAGGTGGGAGAGAGAATGTCTGGGGTGCGTGGGGTCCTTAATTATGCTGGCTACTTTGCTGAGGCAGCGGGAAGTGTAGAAAGTCAATGAATGGGAGGCTGGTTTGCATGATGGATTGGGCTACATTCATGACCTTTTGTAGTTCCTTGCGGTCTTGGGCAGAGCAGGAGCCAGACCAAGCTGTGATACAACCAGAAAGAATGCTTTCTATGGTGCATCTGTAAAAGTTAGTGAGAGCTGTAGCTGACATGCCAAATTTTCTTAGTCTTCTGAGAAAGTAGAGGTGTTGGTGGGCTTTCTTAACTATAGTGTCTGCATGAGGGGACCAGGACAGGTTGTTGGTGATCTGGACACCTAAAAACTTGAAGCTCCTAATCCTTTCTACTTCGTCCCCATTGATGTAGACAGGGGCATGTTCTCCTTTACGCTTCCTGAAGTCGATGACAATCTCCTTCGTTTTGTTGACATTGAGGGAGAGATTATTGTTGCCGCACCAGTTCACCAGATTCTCTATCTCATTCCTGTACTCTGTCTCGTCATTGTTTGAGATCCTACTCACTATGGTGGTGTCGTCAGCAAACTTGAAAATTGAATTGGAGGGGAATTGGCCATACAGTCATAGGTGTATAAGGAGTATAGTAGAGGGCTGAGAACACAGCCTTGTGGGGCACCGGTGTTGAGGATGATCGTGGAGGAGGTATTGTTGCCTATCCTTACTGATTGTGGTCTGTGAGTTAGGAAGTTCAGGATCCAGTTGCAGAGGAAGCTGCCAAGGCCCAGGCCACGGAGTTTGGAGATGGGTTTCGTGGGAACAATAGTGTTGAAGGTTGAGCTGTTGTCAATAAATATGAGTCTGACATAGGTGTCGTTGTTATCTAGGGTGTTCCAGGGTTGAGAGCAGGGCCAGAGAAATGGCGTCTGCTGTGGACCTGTTGCGGCAGTAGGCAAACTGTAGTGGATCCAGGTAGTCCGGGAGGCTGGAATTGATTCGTGCCATGACTAACCTTTTGAAGCACTTCATAATGATGGATGTTAGAGCCACTAGCCGATAGTCATTAAGGCACGCTGCTTGGTTTTTCTCAAGTACTGGGATGATGGTCACCTTCTTGAAGCAGATAGGGACCTCAGATTGTTGTAAAGAGAGTTTGAAGATGTCTGTGAATACCTCCGCCAGCTGATCCATGCAGGATCTGAGTGCACGTCCGGGTATCCCATCCAGGCCATTTGCTTTCCGTGGGTTGACCTTCAAGAAGGCTGCTCTGACATCTGCAATGGTGACCCCAGATATAGGTTCATCCAGGGCTTCCAGGGTGGAGGGCATGCTCTCACTGACCTCTTGCTCAAAACAGTCGTAGAATGCATTGAGCTCATCAGGGAGGGGTGCGTTGGAGCTAGCAATTTTACATGCCTTCATCTTGTGGCCTACTATATCTTGGCGACCTTGCCATAGTCGACGGGGGTCGGCGTGGCAAGCCTGGGACTCTAGGTTGGTCCGGTATTGTCTTTTGGCAGCTTTGATGGATCTCCTTAGATCGTATCTGGCTTTCTTGTATAGGTCAGTGTCACCTGACTTGAACGCCTCAGACCTGGACTTCAGCAAGCAGTGGATATCTCAGTTCATCCATGGTTTCTGGTTGGGAAACACACGGATTTGCTTCTGTCACTTGTCAGAGTGAATTAGGCAGAATGAGCAGACAACTTTGTCTAGATTGTACGTTTCCCCGAGACTGGGGTGCCATTGACTGCATGCACATCACTCTGTTGAGGCTGCATCTACACTCAGAGGTGTACCACAACTGGAAGGAATTCCACTCCCTCAGTGTCTACATTCAGCCGATCATGCAGGTCAATGCTCGGTATTTTGGCAGCAGTCTTTCTGCAACAGCCTACTGTACCATATGCCTTTGAGACACCAGGCAGACAAATGGGTTGTTACAGGGTGACAAGAGCTATCTGCTGACCACCTGGCTCAAGATTCCAGTGTAACAGATGTGCAGCATGCATATAACCAAGGTCATGTTGCCAAACAACATGACATCCATCAGATAATTGGGATGCTTAAGCAATGCTTTCACATCCTGATCGCTCTAAAGAATCTTACAATACTCTCAAGAATGCATGTCATTGTTCTGGCTGACCTCTTATCCAGAGTCTCTTACCCTAGTTCTCGACTTTCGAGCCAGAAGAAGCAAGTTCTCAGCATCTATCCTTCCAAACCCTTTATATTTTTGTGCATTTCAATTCGTTCACCCTCTTGTTCTTCAAAACTCCTGAAAAAATGAGCCCATTACATTTTGTTTCTCCTGATGTGAGGAATCAATCTTTGTTGTATCCCTTCTAAGCAAGTTTAATAACTTGCCTTCGGTAAAGAATCCAAAATTGTACACAGTAGTCCAGGTGTGATTTCACCAAATCTGTACACAATTGCAGAAAAATATCCTTACTCCTATAGTCTACACTCTTACAATAAAAATAACATGCTATTTGCCTACCGAATTGCTTGCTGTACCGATATGAACCTTATATTTTATAATAACCATTTGTGAGGCAACCTATTGAGTGCCTTCTTAAAATCCAAAGTATTACATCTACCAGGTCCCCCAAGACCTAATGCTTCTGAGATCCTAATAGTTACAGTTTGCCAATCCAAAAATGTCCTGTTCATCCTTACTCACTGTTTTCTTTGAATTAACTTATTCTCATTTCTTGCAAATTTATTAGCCCCAACCTCATTGGCCTAATCATGTATAACAATTTAGAAGATTAGTTTAGAAGCATACAGGTTATAATACAATTATGGGTGGCGTGGTGGAACAGTAGTTCGCACTGCTGCCTCACAGCGCCAGGGGCCTGGGTTCAATTCCGGCCTTGGGTCACTGTCTGTGTGGAGTATGCACATTCTCCCCGTGTCTGCGTGGGTTTTCTCCGGGTGCTCCAGTTTCATCCCAAAGTCCAAAAATGTGCAGGTTAGGTTGATTGGCCATGCTAAAATTGCCCCTTTGTGCAAGCTACATCCTTAGAAATCTTTAATAGGCTTGTCAAAGTCAATTTCCCATAAAACTGCATTAACTCTGCCTACTCTTATAAAGATTTTCCAACTGCTTTTTTTCCATCACAGTGGTGTCAGTCTAACTGATCTCTGGTAGAATAGAAACAACAAAAATAGGAGCAGGTATAGGCTATTCTGCCTATCAAGCATGTTCCGCCATTCAATGTGATCATGGCTGATCTTCTATTTCAACGCGTCTTGTGAATATCTCTGTTAGTGCCCTAATTACTGCAGTTGTGAAAGTTGCATTTGGTTATAGAATCCCTACAGTACAGGAGATCATTTGGTCCATTGACTCTCTGATAGAGCTTCTTACCCAGACCCAACCCTCCCCACCCACCCTATCCCCATAACCCCACTTATTTACCTCACTAATCCCCCTAACAAAGACATTTTGGGATACTAAGGGGCAATTTAGCATGGCCAATCCACCTAACCTGCACATCTTTTGACTGTGGGAGTAAACTGGAACACCCGGAGGAAACTCACGCAGACTCGATGAGAACGTGCAAACTCCACACAGTTCTCAAGGCTGGAATCAAATCCAGGTTCCTGGCGCTGTGAGGCAGTAGTGCTAACCATTATGCCACCATGCTGCCTAGTTGGTTCACCTCAACCTATCCGGCGAAGTAGTCTACCACCAGAAGGAATGATTTGCTGTTGAAGATGAACAGGTCAATGCCCAGCCTCTCCCCTGGTCTAGCAGGGGATTGTATGGGGATGGGAGGCTCTCTTTGGTCTTAACTGTGCATTGCACACAGCTGGAAATTTGCAATAGTGTCTTTCATCGCTTTGGAAAGGCCTGGCCACCAGGGAATAATTGGGTCCCATGCTATGCACTTAGTGATGCCCAGATGCTCCTAGCGCACTGGTTTACAACCATTTAATGTACAAGATCAATTTTAGAATCTAACTGCAGCATAAGATCTACTCTTAAAAATTTGACGTTACTAAAACCCGTAAAAATGTACGCTATGCATAACACTCACCTATTCTTAGTGTGACACCTATGCTTACACATTATCTGTGTGTTGAGTGCTGTGAAGTCTGGGTTATAGTTTGAGATGGCCAGTCTCATAGAGTCCATCAGATGGGCATCTGTGAGATGAATGTAATACTTGGACTTCATGATTTTCATCTGGGAAAAAGTCATCTCACAGAGGTATGTGGAACCAAAGTAGGCCTTCACCTTGAGTGCACAGGATGTCAGAAGAAAGTACTTCTCCCTGTTTACAAGTTCCCAAAAGTCTTTTTCCTGTGACCTATCTTTCAGCTCAATGTCATTTTGCGTGGTGATTATTTCCATGTCAAGTCCACTGCTTTGTTCAAACACTTGCTGAAATTTTGCTGTCAGTTCTCTAATATACACTTGAAGCAAAGGATTTGAGACAAACATAATGATTTGCTCCATCATGTCTAACTCCTGAAATTGTCTGTTGAATTCCTTTTCCAATTTGTTCAGGTGTCACCGAATTTTGTTTGGGTGGAACCCTTTCTATTCGACCTGTTGTTGGATTTTCTCCAGATGTGGGAAGTGCTCAATAATTTTGTTCTTTAGCTGAGAGGACCACAGGCCCAGTTTCAGCTTGAACACGTTCACTGCACTGATTATGTATCACAAGTTTCTGTCCCTTCCCTGCAACCCATAGTTCAGTTCATTCGATTTTGCACTCATGTCCGTAAGAAATGCCAAGTCTAGCAACCACGCATTATCTGACAGCTCACTGCACACCTAATTTCTTAATTTAAGAAAGGTGACAATTTCAGGGAGCAAATCTAAAACTCTCTGGAGGATATTTCCTCGACTTAACCACCTCACATCTGCATGAAGGATTAGCTCACCATTGGTGGCATCAAGTTCATCGAGTAACAACTTGAACAAGCAATGTTACAGAGCTCTGGCATGAATTGATGTTGACGATCTTGACAACAACTGTCATTACATGAGATTGATCTGGGCCTTGGATTAGTCCAAATTGATTTTGGAAATGTGGAATTCTGTTCTATGGTTGCATTTTTAAAGTGCATGTTCTGCTTTAAGAGCTTTCTGGATTTCAAGATGGTGTCGCCAGTCACTCAAAGACAAAAGGCTTTCCCGTGCTTGCTGGTTTCGGTGGGCTCTGCTACAATGGTGATGATATCATTGTAGCAGAGCCCAGAGTGTAGCAGGGTGGCACAGTGGTTAGCACTGCTGCCTCACAGCACCAGGGACCCAGGTTCAATTCCCAACTTGGGTCACTGTCTGTCTGGAGTTTGCACATTCTCCCCGTGTCTGCATGGGTATACTCCAGGTGCTCTGACAGTCTAAAGATGTGTGGGTTAGGCGGATTGGCCATGCTAAATTGCCCCTTAGTGTCAGGGGGACTAGCTGAGGTAAATGCATGGCATAATGAAGATAGGGCCTAGGTGGGATTGTGGTTGGTGCAGATCAGATGGGCCAAATGGCCTCCTTTTGTACTGTAGGATTCTATTCTGTGATGCTCAGTTTGAAAAAAGTAACAATGGCTGCCTGGATCGGCTGCCTGCAGACTTCTCTTGTACAATATGCCATGTTGTTTGTTTATGCACTGGTCCAGCAAATTTGAGCTTCTGCTTGCTTTTTAATGAGCTGAACAGTCACAATGTTCTTGAAATATTCAATTAATTGCTTCTCTTTCTTTTTGGGCTGTGTTCAGATGCCATGTATTCAGCTCTAACTTGGGGATTGGATTTTATCTATAGGTTTATTTAAAACTGCACTTCCTGCACCAAATTACTTTAAGGATTACTCAGGACTTGCAGCAGCCTGAAATTTTAGAAGATTGCATGTTGTGTTGACACGGCCTTTTGAAGCTGGACTTCCAGAGGAGAGTCAGTGGAATCTTCAGCTGGAGTAAGGAATTTTAAATCTCTGTCTTTGGCTTCCAAGCCTTTGTTTGGGGCTTTATCCTGGTGACATTTCCTGTGCACCTCTGTTTATGGGGCTTTTTTTCCAGGTCAGAATGCTTCACTGAATTTTTCTGCCTTCCAGCATTTCAGTTTGTCTCTGCATTTTAACGAGGTTCTGGGTTTTTATCCCCCTGCTGCCACCATGTTGTGGGGAGTTGGTTACATCTCGGTAGGTTTGATTAAGTCATTGTCGTCTTTAGCAGGTTAACCATAAGTCTTTATTAACTCTTAGAACTATTTCCAAAAATACAGTAAGGGATACAAGCTCGGATCTGTCTTCATACTTAGCTCTGCACACGCCTCTGTCCAACACTACACTGATCCTGGGTGTGGGTCATTTGCTCTCTTACATCACTGTGTGGATGGTACTGAATTCAATCCCACATTAACCCTATATGTGCCAGACACTTATACGACACCCACTTTCACCAAATTCTTCATTGTTATATTCTTGTGAATGATCTTACAGTCTGTTTTCATAGTCTACTCTCATATTTTGGTTTCTCACATTTTATCAATTACTTTGTCATCCTTTGTTAATTTCTAAAGTCCTCCCAATCTTCAGGCTTACTATATTTTTTGGCAACATGCATGGCTCTTCTTTTAATCCAACACTATCCTGAATTTCTTGGTTACAAAAAGTACCAGCTGATATCTGTGCAGTATCACAACATACTGTGTTCTAAAAATAATAGTTCAGATATTAACTATAACTAGCGGCAGACAATCCTTTAGTAAAATATTAAGTATGTTGGTTTCTGTATTGTAAGTTCACCAATGATTTGACTCAGACTGAATTCTTTAATATAGACCTGTTACAAATGAAAGATATATAGCAGTTCAATTTATAGTTACCTTGGTATCTGAAAGGCGAACATTCAGAGGATAACACCCATAATTTCCTGCATTATTGCTTGCGGCCTGTCTAAAGGCTTAATAAAGCTGACAAAAACTGTGACTTACTGCCACACACAAAAAGAAGGAAAGCAGTGGTTCAGCGCGCGCAGTAAGAAAAGGTTTTCGAGCAATTTTCCCCGGTACTTATAATGAAGCTAAATTTTCAAAGAGCTTCCATTGTGCTCCCAAACATAACTCACACCTATGTACTTGCGCTTGATTTTTACAATATCGACAAGAACATATTTGCTCTCTCATATTTTTGTAATCTCAGTAAGAATTAAATGCTTCGAAACCTTGCAATAGAAGAAAATAATGATGTATTAAACAGGGTACAGCTGAATTGTTTAGTGGATCCATCAATCATTTTGACTATGAAGGACTGCATGGATTTTTAAAAATATTACTTCCAATCATATTTTCATAATCATCCGCGCTCCAGTGCAACCTGACCTTTCCAGCAAAATATCCTGTTACTCAAAAGGCTAAGGGGGTTTTGACCAATGTAATTAAAAGTCTGGTTTCTAGCACTTCAAAATGTCATACACGCAAACTGTTCACTGTTCCATTTTCAACAGATTCCTATACTCATAAAATAAAACATAACTTTTAACTAGTATGGAATAGGTAGGGCATCCAATGGTGAAAGAATAGCCAGCAGGCATGAAAATGACCCAACAAAGAATAACAAAATGAATATCAAACAACTAATTAAGAAACAGAAAAGTAATAAAACAACTCACAAAGAGGAGAAGGGAACTAATGTGCTAGAATGCAATGCTTTAAATGGTTCCAACTTACTGTTCTTTAGCATTTTGACCTCAGAGTTAATATAATGGGGAACTTGAATCTTGTCTCCATATTTGAACAACAGACATTGGATAGCACAAGGTCACAGACTGATAAATACCCAGGTCAGGAAATAGGTTCAAACTTTGCAAAGAGGCGGGTTGTTAAGACACCACAAACCAGAGTAAAATGTTGGCATATGCACTCACTGTACTATAAATATAGCTTGTAGTAGAAAGGCAGTGACCAAATAAAAAAACAAATAACACTCCTGGTAAAGAAGCCCTGAGCTTTTTGTTATTATTAGCTGTTTCTCCCAAAATCAAGGAACATTCCTGAAGTGGTCAGGAGCCATGCAGTTGCATGGACAGCCTAGAGAGCTGGAGCATGAGGGTCACTTCATCAGTTGGACAACTCTTGGGGGTTGAAGCATTCCCCAGTCAGTCAGAGTCTGGAACCAGGTTGTACTATTGGTATGTCAACTTGTCATTTAACTTAACACTGCAGAACAGTTATATAAAACTAATACTCTTACTCATCAATCTAATAAAGCTTGTTATGATAAAAGTCATTCAAGCGGGAATCATGAGTAGAGTTGCTGTCACCAGACGAACAACCCTTTGTTACGATTGTAACGTTAGAGGAAAATCTTCAATACCTTAAAATTATTCAAATAGTTTTCTTGCATTCTTTTGCCTGCCATTTTGCTGTCTCATTCAGGCCACTGGAGAGTGTAGAATTAGGGGACGTTTGCCTAAACATTAGGCCAGAGAAATTCTTCTACAAATACATAGGGTGGTGGAAGTTTGGAACTCTCCCCCCACAATGAGCAATTGATGCTAGATTAATTTTATAACTGAGGTTGTTCAATTTTTGTTAACCAAAGATATGAAGGGACATGAGGAGTTATTTGATTTGATTTGATTTATTATTGTCACATGTATTAATATACAGTGAAAAGTATTGTTTCTTGCGTACTATACAGACAAAGCATACCATTCATAGTGAAGGAAACGAGAGAATGCAGAATATAGTTGTGGTGAACCATTGTTGGCTCCCACCAGGTAGTGCTGAGCCATGGTCTGGCCAGTACTATGAGTCTGTAGATATGTTACTGTTGGGGTTAGGGTTGGGCTGTTCTACCTGTTAATATAGTCCTTATGGTACACCCCAGTTGGCTCCGCCTCCTGGGAGAGGTATAAAGGTCACTGCTCTGCCTGGTGACCCTTTAGTTGGGATCGTATACTGTATATGGTAGCTCTGTTATTGTTGGCAATAAAAGCCTTTATTTCCCGAGTACATCCCGCCTCTCGTGTGTTATATCGCGCATCAATTTTATTGCCAACAAGTAAATTCTTTTTTTTGAGAAAAAAAAAACGACAAAGAAAACATAGAGCAAATGCTTCAACACGAACGGCTTACGTTGGACCCATGTGCAGCGGGAGCATCGAACACTTTTGACCACTGGTTGAAGTGTTTCCAAGATTACCTCGACGCCTCCACAGCGGTCACCGACGACGCCGACAGACTCCAGGTCCTCCATGCGAGGGTAAGCGACACTGTATACTTAGCGATCCGTGGGGCCACCGACTACAAAGGGACCCTTGAGCTTCTCAAGAAGCGATACAACAAACCGCCGAATGAGATGCATGCTCAATACCTTCTAGCCACTCGACGGCGGCAGCCCGGCGAAACGACGGAACAGTACGCGTGCGAGCTTCAACAGCTAGCCAGAGCCTGCAACTGCAAGTCAGTGTCGGCAGACCAGTACATGAACGACCTAGCTCGAGATGCGTTTGTGGCGGGAATCGGCTCGTCGTACATCCGCCTTCGGCTGTTGGAGCAAGGTAACCTCGATCTCACTAAATCCATAGAGTTAGCTGACGCTCGAGAAACGGCCTCCAAAAGTCTGGCGATGTACCCCGACGACCACGTGGAGACAGCGTGGCTGGGGCAGTCACAGACCCCACTTCATTCAGCGGGACCGAAAAACTGCGCGATTGCTTTCCCAGCCTCGGACCTGACGACGGCAGCAGCTCCAGGTGGCCCGCGGTGTTACTTCTGTGGGGGGGTGAAACACCCTCGGCAGCGATGTCCAGCTAAAGCGGTGTTGTGCTCCGCCTGCAGCAAGAAGGGGCACTATTCCAAGGTATGCCAGTCCAAACTTCCATCCAAGAACAGCAGTGCGGCGTGTGACTCCCCGGAGCCGGCCTCCTTGTCTTCTGCATCTTCAAGGTCTTCTACCACGTGCGATTCCAGGACGTCGCCATTCCGAACGATGGAGTCACAAGACACGTGTGACCTGCAGGGGCCGCAGGTTTTGGCGCCATCGTCCACGTGCGACCTATGGGGGCAGCCATTTTGGTCGGCACCGACCGCGAATGACCAGCAGGGGTCGTCATCAACCATCTCAGCTGCCTGCAGTTGCGCCCACGAACCAACGGTGGTGTCGATTATCCTGGACCAGGCCAAGCCTCACAGACTCGACAAGTCCATGATGGACATAAATGTAAACAAACGCCCGATTTATTGTTTGTTTGACAGCGGGAGCACGGACAGCTTCATTCACCCAGACACCGTGAAGCGGTGTGGTCTCCAGATTCGGACTGTCAAGCAGACAATTTCGATGGCGTCAAGGTCCCGGTCTGTCACTGTGCTAGGGAGTTGCGTGGTCAATCTGACGGTGCAGGGCACGGTTTACGAGAAGTTCAGGCTCCTTGTGTTACCGAACTTTTGCGTGCCAATACTCCTAGGACTAGATTTTATGGTCCACTTGAAGAGTGTAACCCTGCAGTACGATGGGCCACTCTCTCCGCTTTCAGTGGGAGACCCGCAGCCTCTAAATTGCCCACCGCGCTCCACATGTAGTCTCTCAACGCTTAGGATTACCACACCCTCCCTATTCCAGAATCTCGTGCCAGGCTGCAAGCCCATCGCAACAAAGAGCAGGCGTTACAGCGCTGAGGAGCGGATCTTCATTCGATCTGAAGTTTAGCGGCTCCTCAAGGAAGGGATCATCCAACCTAGCGCTAGTCCTTGGAGAGCGCAAGTCGTGGTGGTTAAGAATGGGAACAAACCCCGGATGGTCATAGACTATAGTCAGACCATTAATAGATACACGCAGCTGGATGCGTATCCCCTCCCGCGCGTATCTGACATGGTCAATCAGATTGCGCAGTACCGGGTGTTCTCCACCATCGACTTAAAATCTGCTTACCACCAACTCCCCATTCGCCCAGAGGACCGACAATACACGGCCTTTGAGGTGGATGGTCGCCTGTACCATTTTTTAAGGGTTCCTTTTGGTGTCACGAATGGGGTCTCGGTCTTCCAGCGTGCTATGGACCGAATGGTGGACCAGAACGGGCTGCGGGCTACCTTCCCGTACCTGGATAACGTCACCATCTGCAGCCATGACCAGCAGGACCACGATGCCAACCTTCTTAGATTCTTACGCACTGCATCTCGCCTGAATCTGACCTACAACAGGGAGAAGTGTGTATTTCATACGCGCCGCCTAGCTATCCTCGGATACGTGGTGGAAAACGGGGTCCTTGGCCCTGATCCAGACCGTATGCGTCCTCTCCTCGAACTTCCCCTGCCCACTAGCATCAAAGCACTGAGAAGATGTTTAGGCTTCTTCTCATACTACGCACAGTGGGTTCCCAATTACGCGGACAAAGCCCGTCCGCTCATCAAGTCTACCTCTTTTCCCCTAGCAACAGAGGCTCGCTTAGCCTTTGCAAGAATAAAAGCCGACATCGCAAAAGCCACGATGCACGCTATTGATTAGTCCATCCCCTTCCAGGTGGAGAGTGATGCATCTGATTTCGCCCTGGCCACCACACTTAACCAGGCGGGCAGGCCCGTCGCCTTTTTCTCTCGCACCCTCCAAGGCCCTGAAATTCGACATTCGGCGGTGGAAAAGGAGGCCCAGGCCATTGTGGAGGCCGTTCGGCATTGGCGCCATTACTTGGCGGGAAAACGGTTCACTCTGCTCACGGACCAGCAGTCCGTGGCATTCATGTTCAACAGCACGTTACGGGGTAAGATCAAGAATGATAAGATCTTGAGGTGGAGAATCGAACTCTCCACCTACAATTATGATATCATGTATCGTCCAGGGAAGCTCAACGAGCCCTCGGATGCCCTGTCGCGTGGAACATGCGCTAGTGTGCAGGAGAACCGATTGCAGGCTCTCCACAATGACCTCTGCCATCCGGGGGTCACTCAGCTCTTCCACTTCATAAAAGCCCGGAATCTACCCTACTCGGTGGAGGATGTCAGGTCCATAACCAGAAGCTGCCGGGTATGCGCGGAATGCAAACCGCACTTCTACCGACCTGATAGGGCACAACTCGTTAAGGCCACTCGTCCCTTCGAAAGACTGAGTGTGGACTTTAAGGGCCCCCTTCCCTCGACAGATCAGAACGTGTACTTCCTCAATATGGTTGATGAGTACTCACGATTCCCTTTTGTCATTCCCTGTTCTGATATGACCGCTGCCACGGTTATCAAGGCATTTCGAGATCTTTTCACCCAGTTCGGTTACCCCTGTTACATCCACAGCGATAGGGGCTCGTCGTTCATGAGCGATGACTTGAGGCAATACCTGCTCTCATATGGGATTGCCTCTAGTAGAGCCACGAGCTACAACCCAAGGGGTAACGGACAGGTCGAACGAGAGAATGCTACAGTCTGGAAGGCTGTCTTACTGGCGTTGAGGTCTAAAGGTCTTCCAGTCTCCCATTGGCAAGAGGTACTCCCTGATGCGCTCCACTCCATACGCTCACTCCTGTGTACGGCAACCAACGCTACTCCTCATGAGAGAATGTTTTCATTCCCTAGGAAGTCTTCCTCTGGGACCTCATTACCGTCTTGGTTGACGTACTCAGGACCTGTCCTCCTGCGGCGACATGATAGGACCCGCAAGTCCGACCCTTTGGTTGAACAGGTCCATCTCCTCCACGCCAACCCTCAGTATGCCTACGTGGCATATCCTGACGGGCGAGAGGACACAATCTCGATTCGAGATCTGGTGCCAGCAGGGGGCTTGGAAACCCCTGTCACTCCCACACCTACTGTTAGGGACCCCCCAACCATTATTTCCCCTCCTGACACGGCGCGGGCAGTATCGGGACCACCACTTAACCCTCTTACTCCCGTGTACAGCTTGCCTGAGTCCAGGAGATGGTCGCCACTTCAAGGCGTGCCCGAGTTCAGCGGATTGTCACCACCTCGGGGTCTACCGGCCCGTGAGGAACTGGAGGAGTCGCTGGACTCCGCCTTGGAGAGAACGTCACCGCGATTGCCTGAACCGGTGTCATGGCCGGTGTTGAGGTCACAACGACGGTGCGGTCCCCCAGACCGTTTGAACTTATAGACAGATGAACAATTGTTCTGTGTTTTGTACCCCACCGGCCTTTGTTTTCAAAGGAGGGCTGAATGTGGTGAACCATTGTTGGTTCCCACCAGGTAGTGCTGAGCTATGGTCTGGCCAGTACTATGAATCTGTAGATATGTTACTGTTGGGGTTAGGGTTGGGCTGTTCTACCTGTTAATATAGTCCTTATGGTACACCCCAGTTGGCTCCGCCTCCTGGGAGAGGTATAAAGGTCACTGCTCTGCCTGGTGACCCTTTAGTCTGGGATCGTGTACTGTATATGGTAGCTCTGTTATTGTTGGCAATCAAAGCCTTTATTTCCTGAGTACATCCCGCCTCTCGTGTGTTACATCGCGCATCAGTAGTGTTACAGTCATAGCTAGGGTTTAGAGAAAGATCAACTGAATGTGAGGTAGGTCCATTCAAAAATCTGATGGCAGCAGGGAAGAACCTGTTCTTGAGTCGTTTGGTACATGACCTCAGACCTTTGTATCTTTTTCCCGATGGAAGAAGGTGGAAGAGAGAATGTCCAGGGGGCATGGGGTCCTTAATTATGCTGGCTGCTTTTCTGAGGCAGCGGGAAGTGTAGACAGTGTAATGGATGGGAGGCTGGTTTGCGTGATGGATTGGGCTACATTCACGATCTTTTGTAGTTTCTTGCAGTCTTGGGCAGAGCAGGAGCCATACCAAGCTGTGATACAACCAGAAAGAATGCTTTCTATGGTGCATCCGTAAAAGTTGGTGAGTGTCGTAGCTGACATTCCAAATTTCCTTAGTCTTCTGAGAAAGTTGGTGGGCTTTCTTAACTACCATGTTGGCATGAGGGGACCAGGGCAGGTTGTTGATGATCTGGACGCCTAAAAACTTGAAGCTTTCGACCATTTCTACTTCGTTCGCATTGATGTAGACAGGGGCATGTTCTCCTTTATGCTTCCTGAAGTCAATGACAATCTCCTTCGTTTTGTTGACATTGAGGGAGAGATTATTGTCGTCGCACCAGTTCACCAGATTCTCTATCTCATTCCTGTACTCCGTCTCGTCATTGTTTGAGATCTGATAGGTCTGATATCAACTATGACTTCATTGAATGGTAGACAAGTTCGAGAGGCTCGATGGCCAGCTCTTGTTCCTAAGTTCCCATAAGATTATGACTGGATAGTTAGGAGAAGAGCAAAATGGTGGCAATCTGACTGAACTGAACAGCAGAGGAAAGGCACGGTGAAAGAAAGTGTGGGCTGCTTAGAGGTCAAAGAAGTTGAGGAAGGACACTACGGTCAGAATCACAGATGATGTTGTGTGAATTTGAATGGGGGCATTAGGTACTGTGCCAGGGATAGAAATCCATTTTACTAACCTGAAATCTGTGCTCTGTTGCACTGATTTCTTTCCCTGCAACTTACCCAAACGAATGCAAGTGATCACAGGATTTTAAGTACAAATTACATTTAGCCTGACTTACGTTTCTGTGATCTTTTTAACTAGTTTAAAAGACATTGCACTAGAAGCCAGAGGAACCCATAAAACAGGTGATGCCCCTGGGATGAATTAAAGGGACTTCCTGCAAATTGCTTTCAGTTACAAGTCTATAAGGAGGCTCTAAAAATAAAGCTGGTTCTTTTGGCCACAGGGACGCTGACAGGAATGTTTCAAAAGCTTTTGAAAGTATATTTTACTGTGAAGCTGACTGCCACACCCCAAACTAACCTCACAAATGGTTCTGTGCAGTAACTGAAGGCGAATCAATGTGGCTCCAACAACAAAGGCTTTATTAAACTAATATAACTGTAAAGAAGATAAGGGTCAGATAGAATACATCAAAAGGTCTATTCTCTTCTCCTCCCTGGCTCCAACAGAAGCTCCACTCTATCCCAGGAGCCGTACCCTCGCTCCTGATTGGCTCGGCTTCCTACACGGCCACTCCAGAGGGTCCAACCTGATCACGTGGCCTGCAAAGGATCACCTCTTAAAGGGGCCACATTACCACATTCTGCATACAGTCATTTTCAGTCATTTCTCGTCAGGTTACTCACAGGCAGTGAGTTAACACTGCACAAAAACTTCCTGCTTTGATTTTAACCTATTTTCAGCTGTATAAATCTGGTTACCAATCTTATATACATCAACAAATATATTCCAAAGATTTTTTAAAAAATTATGTTTTAAAACTCTGCATGATTGACCTGGTTCACGGTAGGTTTTATGTTCAGTGATATGCTGAAATTGGTTGGAGAGGAAACTTGAGGGAAAAATAAACCTTTTTTAAGGATGGACAATTTGTGCCCACTTCACCAATTGTACCCAAATCATGTGATTTGGGATTCCACTCCATCAACATGGAGACGGTGTGTGACCATAATCAATATATCATACAGGGCAATGCCCAGTATCTTGATGCCTTTACTCTGATTGGCCTCTTGTCACAGCTACATTTCAACCAGCGCAACAAACCAATGGCTTTTGGGTGGCCAGGGCTACTCACTGGTGACATGGTTCATGACTCCAATAAGCATAGTATCTGAACTGATGTTGGCGAGAACGGCTTCAACATGGTGTTCCTTCATCATCACACTGTTTGCTGCTGTACTCTTACTGCCTGGTGATGTTGCACCTCTGAGGTATCTGAAAGGATGCCTGTCTTGCTCTATTTATTTCCTGCTTCCCCGAGTTGTTTGGCACCTTCTCCTGAAAGTGCAAGGGGTGAGTAAGTGATGTGTAATCTGTTGGGTGATGTAGCTGTGATGGTTGAAGGGTTGGCAGTATGCACAAGCTGTGAGGTGTGGATGTGGAATTTACAAGTGTTGAATGTGTGAGGGTGCAATGGAGCACGTGAAAGTTGGGTATGAGCCCTGATTACCGGCGATTGTTGCTACATGTGTGAGGGATGTGTGGTGAAACGAGGAGTCTTTGGGTGGGATTTTATGGCCGTGCTCGCCCCAAAACCAGAAAATCCCACCCAAGGTCAACGGACCTTTACATGGTCCGCCCACTACAATTCCCGTGGCAGATGGGATGGGAAAATTTCCCCCTTTGCATCTGGTGATGGAATTGATAATTGATTTGAAGCTGTGTTCGTTGACTTTACGCATGTAAGGATGTTAAACTTCTTGTGGCACTGCATCCAAGTCCTCAGGATTAGACTCCTGGCATTGACCGCCATGACTATTTGCCCCCATTGCCTTTCCACCATGTTTGGAGGTCTTTCAGGACACCGTGAATACAGAACATCTCTCCTATTTTCCACTGAATCTGCCACGGTTTCAGTTGCAACATTTGAATAATTTGGAACCCACTCTCCCCGATGTTGTACCATTCTTCACTTCAATCAGATCCACTTCCTCCACGATTCCTACCACCTGCTTCAGTCACAGCGTTCCTCCCCTTTAAGAGGTGTGCTCTAGCTGCAAGTGTTGCTATGATGTTATGATTTTGGGTCCCCTGTTGATGACTGTGGGTGATGAAAAACAGTAAGAAGTCTAACAACACCAGGTTAAAATCCAACAGGTTTATTTGGTAGCAAACGGTGATGAAAAACACAGTTAGCACTGGCTGCATGCAGCAATCATGCCATTCAGGAGGAAATGATGTGGAGATGCCGGCGTTGGACTGGGGTAAACACAGTAAGAAGTTTAACAACACCAGGTTAAAGTCCAACAGGTTTATTTGGTAGCAAAAGCCACTCAAGCTTTCGGAGCTGCAAGCCACTTCTTCAGGTGAATGGGAATTCTGTTCACAAACAGAGCATATAAAGACACAAACTCAATTTACATGAATAATGGTTGGAATGCGAATACTTACAACTAATCAAGTCTTTAAGAAACAAAACAATGTGAGTGGAGAGAGCATCAAGACAGGCTAAAAAGATGTGTATTGTCTCCAGACAAGACAGCCAGTGAAACTCTGTGGGGGTTACAAATAGTGTGCCATGAACCCAATATCCCGGTTGAGGCCGTCCTCGTGTGTGCGCAACTTGGCTATCAGTTTCTGCTCAGCGACTCTGCGCTGTCGTGTGTCATGAAGGCCGCATTCTCCAAGGCGGCCTTCGCGACACACGACGGCGCAGAGTCGCTGAGCAGAAACTGATAGCCAAGTTCCGCACACACGAGGACGGCCTCAACCGGGATATTGGGTTCATGGCACACTATTTGTAACCCCCACAGAGTTTCACTGGCTGTCTTGTCTGGAGACAATACACATCTTTTTAGCCTGTCTTGATGCTCTCTCCACTCACATTGTTTTGTTTCTTAAAGACTTGATTAGTTGTAAGTATTCGCATTCCAACCATTATTCATGTAAATTGAGTTTGTGTCTTTATATGCTCTGTTTGTGAACAGAATTCCCACTCACCTGAAGAAGGGGCTTGCAGCTCTGAAAGGTTTGTGTGGCTTTTGCTACCAAATAAACCTGTTGGACTTTAACCTGGTGTTGTTAAACTTCTTATTCAGGAGGAAATGCAGGGGTGGCATGCTGCCTGCATTCACTCAACAGGCACAGTTTAATTATATATCACAAACTCTGCACCCTTTTGTGAGGGATATCCAATTTAATCCCCAAACCGGGTTTGTGTGACATTCATGTTTGCTATTTTAACAAAGGCATCAACCTGTTTATTTTAAATAGATTAACATTCGAGCTGAAATAGTGGACAGATGAACGTCATTGTGCATGCTCTATATCATCAGTTAGCATTGCCAACAATAATCTTCAGGCATGATTTCAGTTGCTGCTTTATATATCAAAAGTTTTCTTACAACATTGGGGTACTAAAATGCTAAAACTGTAGACCAGTTGCAAATGGAAATCTTTATGTATGCAAGGTTAAGTTGGTAGTATTACATTGGATCTTATTTTTGATGTTTCCAGTCCCTGATTTACAGAAACTCCACTGCAGAAGACCCAAATTCTAAATTGTTGCAGAATCCTTTCAAAGGGTGTGATGCTGGGGGAAACAACTGTATTCATACCATTCTATTCCTCAGCTAGTATGGAGACCTATCCACAACTGGAAATCTTATAGTTTCCCGGTCAATATAAAAACTACTAAACCAGGAGACCTGCCAAGTACATCATTGACTCAGTTTCATTAAATTAGAATTGCTGCAATAGGCCACTTGGTGACTTGCATTATTTGTAATTTCTCCTCATCTATGCAATGACAATAACAAAAATAATGTTAAATTGTTTATGCAAGTGCTTTAGACTGTTTAAGGGGACACTAGGTAAGTATAAGAAGGAGAAAGTGATATAAGGATATGGGAGGAAGTTCGTGTACAGCATAAATACCAGCGTAGACCCCATTGAGTCAAATGGCCTGTTTCTGTGCTGTACATTCTATCTAATTTGGATAAAGGAGCGGCATGATGGCACAATGGTTAGCATTGCTGCCTCACAGCGCCAGGGACCCCGGTTCAATTGTTGGGTCACTGTCTGTGTGGAGTTTGCACGTTCTCCCTGTGTCCGCGTGGGTTTCCTTCGGGTGCTCTGGTTTCTTTCCACACTCCAAAGATGTGCGGGTTAGGTGGATTGGCTATGCTAAATTGCCCCTTAGCGTCCAAAGATGTGTAGTTTAGGGAGATTACTGGGGTAAATGCGTGATGCTACAGGGATAGGGCAAGAAGGTGGGCCTTGGTAAAATGCTCTGTCGGAGGGTCAGTGCAGAATTGATGGGCTAAATGGCCTCCTTCTGCACTGTAGGGTTTCTATGATTCTATGTAAATTTTGCTTGCGGCACTGCTCTCTTCGATCAAAGCATCACAATATTATATAAAGAATGAATCTGTGCTTATCCAGCACCTCGTTATGTGCTGGAGCACTATACAACCAATGGTCTACTTCTGAAGAGCATTACTGTTGTTATTTGGGTAGAGCAGCTGCCACTTTGCACATAGTAAGTGCCCATTAACAATTCTCTTAATATTTTAGGATCCTTTTAAATCATTATTAATTTAATTAATATCCTTATATTGTGTTGCATTTCAGATGATAAAATGATAATGTCAAATCCATTAAATCAGAAGGAAACCCAGTGTACATCTGTACTATAAATAAATAACTGTATTGAAGGTAGAGACCGTATTAAACCAGTCTACACCTGCAAAACCCAAAACAAATGTCTGCTGTTAGGTGTGATTCCACAATTCAGCAGCACTTGCTGAACAATTCTGAGTGTGCTAACAATGACACTACAGCCAAGTTAAAATAGTTCATAATATGTTTGCTAGGAATGACATACATTCATACTTAGGAAACAAAAGGTATACGTTCAAGTCTTGCACCTTTATTTTAATTAGCCAGAAGCCTATCATTCCCTGTTGCTTTCTCCAAGGCAAAGCCTCGGCCAATTAGAGTCAACTTACCAACCATTCAGTACCCTTTTCTCCTGTAGTATAAGTTGCTGTAATTGTTTAAAATTAGGCATTCTTGCATTTTTCCTGATGCATGCAAGATAAAACATGGGATGGCATGATGGCAGAGTGGTTAGCACTGCTGCCTTACAGTACCAGGGATCTGTGCTCAATTCCAGCCTCAGGAGACTGTCTGTAAGGAGTTTGCACATTCTCCCCGTGTCTGCGTGGGTTTCCTCCCACACTCCAAAGACGTGCAGGTTAAATTGATTGGCCATGTTCAATTGTCTGTTAGTGTCAGGGACATTTGCAGAGTACATACGTGGGGTTAAGGGGATAGGGCTTAGGTGGGATTGTTGTCGGTGTAGGCTTGATGGGCCAAATGGCCACCTACCATCCTATTCACACTGGGACGCTGTCTCCCTGGTCACCATCACCTTAGTCGGAGCCTTTCTGCACTGTAGGAATTTAATGATTTTGGCAGCATGTCTCTCCTTTCAGGAATATTCAAGTTTTCTGCTACCCAGCTACAACTTGTATTTAACAATGCTGTTGGAGGGAAAAATACAAGCCGAGATACCCGAAGAGTTCCATACTCTTCTTCAAAAGATGTTATGGAATCTTTTAAAAACACATTAGACAGGGCCTAGTTTTAACTTTGCATCAAACAATTCACCACTCTTTGAACTGGCATTTTAGTACAGTACTGAGATTAGTTGCTGAAATTCACTTTAGGACTCTATACCTACAGCTATTGCAGAAGATACGGAGGCATGGGATTGAGGGTGATTTAGCAGTTTGGATCAGGAATTAGCTAGCTGTAAGAAGACAGAGGGTGGTGATTGATGGGAAATGTTCATCCTGGAGTTCAGTTACTAGTGGTGTACCGCAAGGATCTGTTTTGGAGCCACTGCTGTTTGTCATTTTTATAAATGACCTGGATGAGGGCGTAGAAGGATGGGTTAGTAAATTTGCGGATGACACTAAAGTCGGTGGAGTTGTGGACAGTGCGGAAGGTTGTTGCAGGTTACAGAGGGACATAGATAAGCTGCAGAGCTGGGTTGAGAGGTGGCAAATGGAGTTCAATGTGGAAAAGTGTGAGGTGATTCACTTTGGAAGGAGTAACAGGATTACAGAGTACTGGGCTAATGGTAAGATACTTGGTAGTGTGGATGAACAGAGAGATCTCGGTGTCCATGTGCATAGATCCCTGAAAGTTGGCACCCAGGTTGATTGGGTTGTTAAGAAGACGTACGGAGTGTTAGCTTTTATTGGTAGAGGGATTGAGTTTCGGAGCCAGGAGGTCAACTTGGAGTATTGTGTACAGTTCTGGTCACCGCATTATAGGAAGGATGTGGAAGCATTGGAAAGGGTGCAGAGGAGATTTACCAGGATGTTGCCTGGTATGGTGGGAAGGTCTTATGAGGAAAGGCTGAGGGACTTGAGGTTGTTTTCATTAGAGAGAAGGTTAAGAGGTGACTTAATAGAGGCATACAAGATGATCAGAGGATTAAATAGGATGGATAGTGAGAGCCTTTTTCTTCGGATGGTGATAGCTAGCACGAGGGGACATAGCTTTAAATTGAGGGGTGATAGATATAGGACAGATGTCAGAGGTAGGTTCTTCACTCAGAGAGTGGTAAGGGTGTGGAATGCCCTGCTTGCAGCAGTAGTGGACTCGCCAACATTAAGGGCATTTAAATGGTCATTGGATAAACATATGGGTGATATTGGAATAGTGTAGGTTAGATGGGCTTTAGATTGGTTTCACTGGTCGGTGCAACATCGCGGGCCGAAGGGCCTGTACTGCGCTGTAATGTTCTATGTTCTATGTCTTCTGACTTGGGAAGTGAGAGTCTTACCGATTCATCTAAGCTCTAAAAAAAACAATTTGTTGCCCACCAGATGTTAAGTTCTGAAGCAAGAGAATCTAAAAATATCAATGAACTGAAGCATGATTTAAAATATTACAAAAATTAATAGAGTATTTTTGTTTCTCCCATTTGAATTTGTTATAAGTCAGTGGGGTCAATTTTAACTGTGACCCATTGGGTAAAGGGGCAGTTAGTGGGTTAAACATGGTATTGGGCCACCTACCATCTTATTCACACTGGGACTCCCTCTCTCTGGACACCATCACCTTAGTAGGGACCGTTCAGGGGGCTGTGGTGTATTTGGATAGAGCCTGTGGAGTGTCTATTTGCTTCAGGGAGGAAGATTTTATGAAAATCGGTGCCCTCGTGCTTAAAATCGTTAATTACAATTCTAAGGTAGAGAACTGTGGAACCTACGTGCACATACTCTGCTCATTTCTACCAGTGTGGAATGGCCTGACAAATGATCCTGTCTAGAATCCACTCAGAAAGTAGCCCAAAACCATTTTCATCTTTTATTTTGTACAGAAACATTTTAGTGCATTGTTGACCAATGCCTAACATTCCCCTTGATCACTGCCTCCCCAAAATGCCAATCAGAGCGTCCATCACTTTCTTTGTGTAGCTGACCAGATTCATTATAATAATGCTTAGGCTGCACAGCAGCAGGTGGAGGGCCAAGGGATGATGGAGGAGGCTGGATGGGGTAGGAGGGAATGAGGAAGGATGATGAGGACAGTAGACGAAAGAGGACGGAGGGGAGGAGGTAAATGGCCAGAGGGCAGAAGGGTGGCACAGTGGTTAGCACCGCTGCCTCACAGCGCCAGGGACCCGGGTTCGATTCCCTGCTCGGGTCACTGTCTGTGTGGAGCCTGCACGTTCTCCCCATGCCTGCATGGGTTTCCTCCAAATGCTCCGGTTTCCTCCCACACTCCAAAGACGTGCAGGTTAGCTTGATTGACCATGATAAATTCTCCGTGTACCCGAACAGGCGCCGGAGTATGGCGCCTCGGGTATTTTCATAATAATTTCATTGCAGTGTGAATGTAAGCCTACTTGTGACTCATAAATAAACTTTAAAACTTTTTAAACTTTTTAGATGGTGGGGGAGAAATGCGGTTGGGGGTACAGAGGGAGGAGAAAGGAGAGAAGAGGGCAGTGAGTGCAGGATTGTGGGGGGTGAAGGGTGGCAGAGAGCAGATGGCAGAGGGCAAATGGAATATAGTGGAAGAAGGAGGGCGGAGAGAAGAGGGAGGAAGGAGGTGGGTGGAGGGCGGTGAATGAATGGTAGAGGGTAGAGAGAGGAGAGCTGGGGGGGGGGGGGGGGAGTGGAGGACAGAAAATGGAGAGTGAAGGATGGAGGGTAGAGGTGGATGATGGAGGTTACACCTCTCTCATTGCTCACTTAGCACCAAATGTTAGGATTAGCCACAATGAAAGGCTCTGCAATTTACATTTTTCACTTACACTGGAAACTTTCAGATGCAAAGTGTCAATTTTACTTTATGGATAAAGTATCCTTTGAAAGTAGATTTAGAATTACTCATTCATTTCATGTTAAAGTGTCACTATAAATTTATGGAAACAAAATGTTCATCAGTCAATGACTCCATAATATAACAGAGTCATAGAGATTTGGCTAAGATCAAGTGTATGGACGGCAGCCCATGGTCGGCTGCACTTGGTTGAGGTCATTAGGTTACACTGAAGCTTCATATGTTTCATATGAAGCAATTTTTAAAAGCGGCATCTCGGCCTTTTGGCTAAGATGCAAATGAGCTCAAGTCTTGGAGGAGGAACCTCCTCCTTCTCCAATCAGCTTGGTTCATGTAGATCAGGCCCAGGACAGGGTGGTTTGGTCGCTCGCCCTGTCTTGTCAGCCTGGATCGGAAATGTCTCAACTTGTTGAGACTCTGAATTGGATTTGATTTGATTGAATTGGAAAAGTATAAAAAAAACAGGCCCTTCGGCCCAACATGTCCTTGCCGCCCAGCTTTTAGCACTAAACTAGTCCTAACTGCCCATGTTTGGCCCATATCCCTCCATACCAGCCCATGTAGCTATCTAAATGCTTTTTAAAAGACAAAATTGTACCCGTCTCTACTACTACCTCTCGCAGCTCGTTCCAGACATTCACCACCCTTTGAGTGAAAAAGTTGCCCCTCTAGACCCTTTTTTTGTCTCTCCCCTCTCATGTTTAGTTTTAGATTCCCCTACCTTTTGGAAAATATGTTAACTATCTACCTTAACTATGCCCCTCATTATTTTATAGACCTCTAATGGCATTATTTATAACATGATTTATTGAAAATAGGGAGCCTGGTGCTCAGGAAGATGATGGATGTTAGCACTAGAAATGGAACACTTTTCTATTTCAACAATGAAACACTCTTCAGTTGGATATAGCTCCATAAAGTGCAGATTAATCCTTGCTTCAATTTTACCTGCATTAAATAGGAATTAGGTTGAGACAAGCTGTGAACTAAGCTGATCCTTGGTACCTCCTCACATTGCCCAAGGATTGGGATTTTTCTCTTTCTCTATAATAATGTTTACAGCATGGTGACCGGTTTCAGAGGTTAAAATGCATCCCATTTTCAAGTAAATTTAACCTGTAATGTCCCAAGATGCTCTATGAATAGACATACAGAAAATGGATATGGGGCCTGGAAAAGAGGGTTTAGGAGAGGTGACAAAAATGAATCAAAGCGATAAATATTGTGGAGCTATTTTCAGGAACAGAGGGAGCTAAGGAAGGAGGGAGCTGGGAAGGGAGGAAGGAAGGAAGACTTTAGTTTATATAGCATCCTTCCTGACTACAATACACTCCAAAGCACTCAAAGTTTTGAAGTGTAGTCATGGTTAGAATGTATGAAAATTGGCAGCCAATTTTAACACAATTTCATAAACAGCAATGTAATAATAACCAGATAATCTGTTAGAATCATAGAATCTATGGCATAGAGACAGGCCCTTCGATCCAAACTGGTCCATGTTGACCAAAATGCCCATCTAAGCAAACCCCATTTGCCTGCATTTGGTCCATATCCCTCTATAGAATCAACAAACTTAATTTTTTTTTGCACAGTGGAACTCTGTAATGTTGATTGAGGGATAAGTATTGATCAGGACATTGAGGATATCACCCTTCTACTTCTTCAAAATAGTGATAGGGGAACTTCTACATCCACCTAAGACTACAGTCAGGACTTCAGTTTAGCTTCTCACCTTGAAAGACGGCACCACTGACAATGCAGCATTCCCTCTATGCTGCACTGGAGTGTCAGCAGAGGTGCTTGAAACACTGAAGAAATGATGTGAAATATTTACTTATGTTTTTTTTCTGGCGGCTTCTGCTGATCTTTGCCTATTTTACGGCAAGAGAACAGGAGAACTCCCAATGAAGTTCAACCTCTTTATCCCCTCACAGTGTCAAACTTGCATATATTATCATTTTACAATCCTACGGCATTAGCTAAATAATCTCACCAGATTATTTCCAAACCTTCCTAACCCACAGCCACTTCCTTCTAGAAGGACAAAGGCAGCAGATACATGGGATCACCATCACCTGCAAGTTTCCCTCCAAGCCACTCACCATCCTGACTTGGAAATATATCGTAAGAAGTCTCACAACACCAGGTTAAAGTCCAACAGGTTTATTTGGCAGCACAAGCTTTCGAAGTGTCGCTCCTTCTTCAGGTGAGTGAGGAGTTGTGTTCACAAACAGGGCATATATAGACACAAACTCAATTTACAAGATAATGGTTGGAATGCGAGTCTTTACAGGTCATCAACTTTTAAAGGTACAGACAATGTGAGTGGAGAAAGGGTTAAGCACAGGTTAAAGAGATGTGTATTGTCTCCAGCCAGGCCAGTTAGTGAGATTTTGCAAGCCCAGGCAAGTCGTGGGGGTTACAGATCGCGTGACATGAACCCAAGATCCCGGTTGAGGCCGTCCTCATGTGTGCGGAACTTGGTTATCAGTTTCTGCTCAACGATTCTGAGTTGTCGTGTGTCATGAAGGCCGCTTTGGAGAACGCTTTCCTGAAGATAACACGAAGATAACACGAAGCTTACACACAACTCAGAATCGCTGAGCAGAAACTGATAACCAAGTTCCGCACACATGAGGACGGCCTCAACCGGGATCTTGGGTTCATGTCACACTATCTGTAACCCCCACGACTTGCCTGAGCTTGCAAAATCTCACTAACTGTCCTGGCTGGAGACAATACACATCTCTTTAACCTGTGCTTAACCCTCTCTCCACTCACATTGTCTGCATCTTTAAGAGTTGATTACCTGTAAAGACTCAGGTAAAGACCATTATCATGTAAATTGAGTTTGTGTCTATATATGCCCTGGTTGTGAACACAACTCCTCACTCACCTGAAGAAGAAGCGACACTCCGAAAGCTTGTGCTGCCAAATAAACCTGTTGGACTTTAACCTGGTGTTGTGAGACTTCTTCCTGTGCTTACCCCAGTCCAACGCTGGCATCTCCACATCTTGGAAATATATTGCCATTACTTTGCAATCGCTGGGTCAAAATCCTGGAATTCCCTCACTAATGGCATTGTGGGTCAACTCACAGCACATGGACTGCAGTGATTCAAGAAGGCAGCTCACCACCACCTTCTCAAGGACAACTAGGCGATAAACACTGGCCAGCCAGCGATGTCGATGTCCCACAAATGAATAAACAAAAAAAATCAAGGTCCAATTATCAGTCATGATCTGAGGAAAGGTATAATATTGTATGAAATGAAACAGAACTCTCTGCTTAGTCTCAAATTGAGACCAATTTTATTCTGTGAAATCATGTTTAATACAAGCTGTGCTGAAGATATCAGCTTGTGATCCATTATAAAATGTTAGTTATTGCAGTGGTTTACTGTTTAACTATACTGCCTGTTTTAGTACTCAGCTACATTAACTAGGTAGGCCCTGGCTTTGATCACTGATCCTATTGAGTGGTCTTATCGCTGCTGCCACAGTAGTTGAGTCCTAAAACTAGCTTCAGAGCCACTAAACAAGGAAAGAAGATCAATCACATGACAGCATTTCTCAATGATGCCTTTTGACATCACGTCACGTCGGAGCAGTTTCAAATAGATTCATCCAGACATGAACCTGTTGCACAGATCCCCCTGGGGGTGTTGAGTTTAGTATCACCCCCGAGGGAGAGGGTGATAGACAGGCAGTGCCCTGGCAGTACCAGCTGTGTTAATGGGCAGTGCCAGGGTTGGACCCTAGTGGGAGCCTCATGGAAGGGGGGTGGGGATCATTTATTTGTGGTGGCAGCCGGGAGTGGACGCGGGAGCTGGGGATGTTGGCGATGACCATTTGGGCAGTGGGGTGGTGGGTGCCAGCTCTGGCTGTGTGGGTGGTGGGGGGAGGGGGGGAGAGGAAGGGGTCCGATGTATGGGAGAAGGGAGGGTGGGTGCAAGAACACAGACTGTGCGGGGATGGGGGGCAAGAGGTGTCAACCGATCACAGGATTGGGGAAGAGATGCCGACTCCAATCAGGGGATGGGGAAGAGGTGCCAACTCCAATCAGGTGGGGGAGCTAGAGAGAGAACCAAATTTTTCTCGCTGGAACCAACACTCACTCTTCCACATTCTGGTAAGATCATCCCCCTCAATAATCTTTTACACACACTATCCCTATAACCATTTACATTACTGTTAATCAGAAATCTATCAGTCCCTACCTTAAACAAACTCAGTGACTGAGCTACTGGGGTAGAGAATTCCAAGATTCACAACTCTCTGTGTAATTTCTCCTCATCTCGGTCCTAAGTGGCTTCTCCCTTAATTTGAAATTGTGCCCCTGGTTCTAGACTCCCCAGCCAAGAGAAGTATCTTATCCGCTTCTGCCCTGCCTATCCCTTCAAATATTTTGTAGGTTCCTATGAGTCTAGTCTCAGTAAATGAATCCACAATGTGTTTACACAAACCCTCATGATGCTTGGTGCCTTTATACCATTATACAAACATGACACCTTTGACTTTAGCCTGGCCAATAGCAGCCATATTTTCCTCACTATTATCATCACTGGCCTTCCCCCATCACCTTGCCAACCCTGATGGCCTTTATCTACTGGTGGTCAGAAGCAAGCATCTCCTGCATCCCATGCCACACCAGATTCATCTTTGGCCTCCTCCATCACTGCTTTACCACCTCTTTGCTATCCTCCCCCACTTTGCCCCCTTGCTTTGACTCCCATCCCTAGTTCTCCCATCACCCCTCCCCCTCCCCAACCCCACCCCCATGCTCCATTGCTTCTTTCTCAGTTATCAGGGTCATTTCATGTAGATGAGTTTAAGATGTTTCTGAATGATATCAGATGCAGGTTGGCAGAGTGGTTAGCACTGCTGCTTCACAGCGGGTTCAATTCCCGGCTTGGGTCACTGTCTATGTGGAGTCTGCACATTTTCCCCGTGTCTGCATGGGTTCCCTCCGGGTGCTCCGGTTTCCTTCCACAATCCTAACGATGTGCTGGTTAGGTGCATTGGCCATACGAAATTCTCCCTCAGTGTACCCAAACAGGCGCCGGCGTGTAGCAACGAGGGGGATTTTCACAGTAACTTCATTGCAGTGTGAATGTAAGCCTACTTGGGACACGAGTAAATAAATTTTAATATGGCACAATATATATAGAAATCTTCCATGATGGCTTTATGGTTGTTCTGAGGTGGCATGCTTCATTTATGAGTAAATAAACACAAGATTTCTGAACAGCCTCTTGGAAAGATAATGCTTTTTAAATGGATTCTAAATTACATGATTGGTTATCACTGCTTGAAACAGCAGGGGAGAAATGGACTGCTCCCTGAAAATGGACATGGGATTGCAGGATGTGATTAACCCACAACCATTCATTGTGTTGCAGGCAGCTTGTTAAATTGACACTGCCTGCTTTTTCAAATGATTTGTGTGTGCTGTCTACACTCCCCACAGCATTCATCAGCAGAGGGCCTGATATCACAGAGTTCCACCAACTCTGAAAGGGCAAGTGCATTTTTGATGAGGGGAATTTCACTAACTTCATTGCAGTGTTAATGTAAGCCTTACTTGTGACTAATAAATAAACTTTAACCTTTTTTTTTACTTTTTTTCATTTTTGATGCAAGAGATGGAAATTTTGTCAAAAAGCAGTCTGGCCAATGAGAGATCATGCTTCAAATTTATCAGATACTGCACTGGTAATTCTGTGGAAGAGGTAGAAAGAAGAGATGTTCTGAGGCACAGGAGGCCCTCTAGCCAGACAGTCAGGAGGCAATTGGAAAGTATATTGATGGAGGTCAGTGGTCATGGACTTAATACCTGACACAAGTTATCAAGGTCAGTATGTTTATCTTCAAGCGCTATTTCATACCAACTGCACTACTATCCTCATCCACTGCTCAACTCATCACTCCCAACTCCCATAAGTTTCTCTCTGTTAACGAAGAGGCTTTTATTGTGTGTCGAGTCATCTGTTGTGTGTTCAAACGTATGTCTGGAGTCTGATTGCAGCCTTGCATGGCTTTCCATCATGTAGGCAAAGATGAATTAATTATCCTTAGCTACCTGTATTTTCTGCTGTTTGAGCACCACTCCTTGAGCTTGCTCCCTGGGTAGTTCTTTCTTGCATATTTTTCTCCCTGTCTGTGGTGGACATGCCACATTTCCTGAGATTTACCTTCAAGCGGTCCTTGACCCTTAATTTTAGCCTACTCGCACGTCCAAGTTTAAGGTGTGAATACATGACCACTTTAGAGATGTTATCATCAGTCATATGTACGATATGACCACTTCATCTCAGCTGGACTCTGATGAGTGCTTCAAATCCAGACATTTCTGCTCTTTGGAGCACCTCAGTGTTGGACACTTTGTCCTTCCAATTGATGTCCAGTATGTTCTGAATGCGTCTCATGTGTTCAAATGTTAAGTATTTCTGGAGTAGGTGGTCCATGTCTCACCGGCATAAAGGAGGGTAGGTATTACTACACCTTTGCACACACCAAGTCTTGTTTTAAGTTAGATAGCTCATTTCCTCCACAGTCTCTTGAGAAAATGGGCAAAAGCTGAGCTTGCTCTGGCAATTCTACATCTGACCTCACTGTCAGTATAGACATTTCTGGAGGTTGTGCTTCTCAGACAGGTTAAGTTACCTCCAGCTTTCAGAACTGTATCAGTAATTGGAGTACAGTTAGAATTTGGTGGTGATTGGTGGAATATCTCTGTTTTCCTTAATCTGATGGTTAACCCATAGGGGTCAGCTGCTTTAAAATCAGTCCAGTTCTTTGAAAGTCACGCTCACAGTGTGACATGAGGGCACAGTAATTGGCAAACAGCAATTCCTATGTCATTAGTTGAGGATTTCAGGTTAAAGAGGTCATCTCAGGTTAAAGAGATTGCCATCTGTTATGAATTGGATATATATTCCATCAGCATTTCCATTAAATGTCCCAGAAAACATGGCAGAAAAGAATATATTGAAGAACACAGGGGCCAAGACACTCACACCTGCTTTACATCACTTGCTACATGAAAGGGGTCGATGTATTCGACACCATCTGCGAGTCTGACCACCATTCCATTGTGAAACTCCTGTCTCAGATTTACACATCTATCAGGATATCCAATTTTGTCTCAGGCTTTCCATAAGACCCCTCTATTTGCTCAGGTCAACCAAAGCACGGTAGAATCTCATCTGTTTTTTGTGGCATTTCTCTTGTTTTTGCTGAAGGGTGAAGATTATGTTGCTATTGCCTTTGCCTTTCCTGAATCCACTTTGACTTTCTGGCAGTAATGTTCTTCTATCAGACTTAGCAGTCTGTTGAGTAGAACATCTGCTAAACTCATAACACATCTCACAGACAGCTAGATTCATCTGTGGGTTGTCGAGCAATCATGGCATCTTTAAACTTCTGAAGAATGGTTTGTTGGTCCCACGTGCTTTGATGTAATTGTGTGAATTTGATAGCTTGCTGGGGGTCCCCAAGATCTCATTTGAGCCTGGAGCTTTCCGTGAGGTTAGAGCTTTGTCAACCTCCACAGCAGAGGGTTTGCTCTCCAGGTTCTCTCACTTGGGTCAGTCTGGGAGCTTATCTACAGCTATCCTATTTATGATGGATGGGCAAAGTGCTTAGTCCAATGCTGTGCCAAAGTGGCACGGTGGCACAGTGGTTAGCACTGCTGCCTCACAGCGCCAGGGTCCCAGGTTCAATTCTGGCCTCGGGTCACTGTCTGTGTGGAGTTTGCACATTCTCCCCATATCTGCGTCGGTTTCCCCAGGGTGCTCTAGTTTCCTCCCACACTCCAAAGATGTGCAGGTTTGGTGGATTGGCCATGCTAAATTGACCCTAATGTCAGGGGGATTGGTAGGGTAAATGTGTAGGGTTATGGGAATAGGGCCTGGGTGGGATTGTGGTCGGTACAGACATGATGGGCCGAATGGCCTCCTTCTGCACTGTAGGGATTCTATGGATTCTATCAGATAACTGTTCTGTCTGTCAGGTGAGATTCCCTGTCAGCGCTGAGAACAGGCGAGTTGCCATGAAGGTGGACCATACACAGTCTTGAGAGCTTCATAGGAATTCCTCGTGTCATAGAATCAGAGACATACAGCATGGAAACAAGTCCTTCGGCCTAACCTGTCCATGCCAACCACGTTTCCTAAACCGAACTAGTCCCATTTGCCTGCGTTTGGCCCATATCCCTCTAAGACTTTCCAATCCATGTACCTATCCAAATGTATTTTAAATGTTGTAAGGTCGTACTCATCAGCATATGCATAAGATTCCTGGCTTGTTTGGCCCACCATTTTTCTTGCATCCTCACAGCTTCTTCTGTAGGTTCCTTTTGCTCTGCTGGAGTGATTTCTTAGCAGATCCACCTTTGTTTCCCAACCATGCTGCATTTTATTCAATGTGCTCCTTACCGTGATCACCATTTTTATTGAACTCATCTCAGTGGGTTCTTTTCATTGGCAGCTTCCAGGACTGTATCTGAAGTTCGACCGTGCCACTTCAACTTGGGTTTTCTTTGTTTGGCAGCTGTTCCTCAAGTCTGATCCTGAATTGTTCACAATGTCCTATGGATACCAGGAGCTTTCCCCCTCCCAACAATCTCCATTAATCAACACTTAATCCTTCAATCGCCTCACCCTCACCACTGCTGTAAACCTCTCTCCCGCAACTCATGCATATAGCAGCGTTTCAACTCAGACAGCGCATCGTCTGAACATATTGCAGGATACTCATTGACATTGTTCCCTCGACCTTGCATGAGAAGGTGGCATATTGCAGGAGGTTGCAACAAAGAACTGGAGGAGGACAAACGTGCCTGCATTTTCTTACCCCCACAGAAGAGGCAGTACTGGTTATGATGAGAAGGGGTATCACTGAAGTGGGGGGCTGAAGGGGTTGATGATGAGAGGGTACTGCCTTACCTCATCTTCCTTCTCTCATCGCACTTTGCTTTTATCTCACAATCTTTTCTGACTGAGAAGCTGCAGGTGATGAAAACACCGGTAAAACAATTGCTCCCTAATGAAGTTGGTTCTTCCTGCTGAGAGCCTTTTCCACTTTCTTCCTCCTCCCTCTTCTAGCAACTTGTTCTGCTCTGTGTAGCATTTCTTCTTTCACCCCGTCACGCTCAACTCCAAGAGGAAGTCCTACCATGCTATTCATCATAGAATCATAGAATCCCTTCAATGCAGAAGGAGGCCATTAAGCCCCCTTCACTGTGTTGTGTCTAGAAGCAATTTTTTAAAAAATCAACAAAAGAAAATACAATTCAGCACCAAGTAGATCATTCCTTGTACACAATTGAAACTTCAGGCAGGTATAGAAAAGCTTCAAAAAGATACAATTGCACCATCAGCAAGAAGAAATAATCCAACAATAAACCTAGATGCAATTCATGATTTCATTAAATAGCACTGGTTTGGGGATGTCTTTCGTGTCGTTTAATGTTGGCTTCAGATGTGCAAGGTTACGAGAGCTAGATTTTGGAATTTGAAAGTGGCAGCACTAGTTTCAAATCAGGACAGACAGATTGGCATGATAAATCTGCCAGCTTTGCTTGATTTGCATGCTGCCAATTGTCGTCAGGTGCATCCAAACCTGATGTAAAGTTACACAGACACTGACAGTTTTCTGGCACTACATCTAGACATTGTTCAGGTATAAGTCCAAACTGGGACTATAAATATCCAGGCACAAAATTGGAAAAATACTGAAAGTGCTCAGTGGATCATGCAGTATCTGTGGAGTTAAACAAAATAAATGTTTCAGGTATGACCTTAAATCAGGGATGGTAGCCTGACCTGCTGAATATTTGCAACAATTTTTATTTTTAGTTCAGATTTCCAGCATCTGCAGAATTTTGCTTCTGTACTATATGAATCTCATTTTATGGAGGCTTGGCTCAATCCTGCCCTCACACACATCTACACATGTAGGCTTTCCAACAGGGTTAAATAGATTGTGAGCAGGAATAGAAAAATAATTATATGTTCCCCTCCCTAGCTCACGGAACTAGAAACTATTTTAAGACCCAATTCTCGTTGAAATCAACTAACTCAACAAGAGCCAGTAATCAAATCTTTATGGTGTGGTGAGTCATAATGATCTGGTGTGCCTACCTCAAAAGTTGGCTGAGATTTTCAAAAGAGGGCTGGGATGTATACTTGATAAGTAAAACTTTGTTGGGGTATGCGAAAGAGCAAGGGATTAGGACTAATGGAATAGCTCTGCCAAAGAGCTGGCACAGTTTAAAGTTTATTCATTCGTGTCAAAAGTAGGCTTACACTAACACTGCAATGAGGTTACTGTGAAAATCCCCTGGTTGCCACACTTCAGCGCCTGTTCCAGTACTCTGCGAGAGAATTTAGCATGGCCAATGCATTTATCTTTTGGACTGTGGGAGGAAACCAGAGCACCTCAAGGAAACCCATGCAGACATGGGGAGAACATGCAGACTTTGCACTGCCAGTGACCCAAGCCAGGAATCGAACCTGGGTCCCTGGCGCTGTGAGGCAGTAGTGCTAACCACTGTGCCACCCCTAAAGGACACTTCAGGCATAAGGGACTGAATGAGCTCCATATCACATTTGCTGCATGAATCTCTGAAAAATTGTCTATGTTCCTTGCACCTGTAACTCAGACCTGAATGGGCATTGGGAGTTAATCATCAAACTACTGGGAAAGTTGATTTGGCAGTTATGGTCACAAGTGAAGAAGGTACCAACAGTCAGAGGCCAGTTTGTGTTAAATCTGATTCCACAGAATAAAAATAGCTCTAATCTGATAGTGATCAAAAGTATAGACAGTTGCATTCAAGCGAAACATGACATTAACTGAGGTCTTAGTAATATTAAAATGACCTCATGCCCATGAATGTGAAATATAAAATTATTCTCTCTGTTCCTGTCGCCTTTTACGTGAGAAATGCTGAATAAATATATTTATAAATGTCAACAGATTTCTTAATTTTGTTATGCACATTCTGAAAAGAACTATTAATCAATATCCCAATCCATTTTCAAGTGATCAGTATGCACACAAACGGAATAGACACTGTTTTGACATCCTTTGTTTCCCATGAATCTCTTGAGTCTCAGTAATTAACATTCTGATTAATTAATCAACACAAGGCATTTAAATAGCACTTTGAAAGCTGAACAAAAAATCTCATTATGGAAAGTGTTCACTTCAAATTCGCCAATCATCTGGCGCTAAAAAATAACAATGTTCGACATACATGGGGTGGCACAGTGGTTAGCACTGCTGCCTCAAGCGCCAGGGACCCAGGTTTGATTCCCCACTTGGGTAAGCTAGCTTGTGACACAAATAAATAAATACTTACTACACATTTTAACAATTAAAGAGTCCTGTCCCAATCTTCCCCATCCCGTGCAAGTTGAGCAAGTGTATGCAGATGGACCCTTTATCTTCTGGCGTTGTCAGCTATCCCATGTGCGCTGTTATTTCTGTTCAAACTCCGCCCTTTCTTCCTGTAGCACAAATACTGTGGACCAAAAAGCAGCATCTCATTGTGTATGGCACATAGTGAGCCATGGCAAATATCCCTCCAGAACAGACTACTGAGTTCATATTTACCAAAGTGAAAGGAAACTTCTGTTAAAAACTTTGATTTCCAGTCACGTTTTCGCAGATACTTAAAAGTAACCAACAACAGCTGTTCCTTAAAAGTTTTTTGGAACCAACTTTCCACAGGCCCGTATTTAAGAATCATATATAACTGTAAAGAAGAAAGAAATGGTGGAGATCTATGTTGCTCTGTCTCCACTCCAACCCTTTTATCTTGCCTTGCGAGTTTTAGCGTCCCCAGAGGCTGATACTCAACATATGCACCAATGACAAGAATACAGAACAAGAACTACTTTTCATCCAATTCCGGCCTAATGCTTCAAATAAATGAGGTTGGGTGCTTCCAAACACCACTTTACCATCAATGGTAAGTGCTGGAATTGTCCAAATGCATAAAATACATAGGAGAGATAATGCAATCAGTGTGTATTCTGCTAGAGATAGGAAGGTACAAAAATATGCACCAAGCCAATGTAACCATACGGATAGAACTGGCCATATTTCAGGAACATTTTAAAGTTGAGCACTGAATTATTCACCAAGACACTTTGTACAACACATCAGAGATGAGAAGAAAAACCGTGACTGTTGGAAATCTCAAATAAATATTGGAAATGCAAATTTGAGTGTCAATTCATGAGAACTACCTTCATATTTGAACTTCATTTTATTTCTGAGTCATATTACAGTCCCGCCGAACTGAATGAAGATTTAAATAGCTGCATCCGCCAGCGACGGTGGGGGGTGGGGGGGAGGGGAGAGACATGCTGCGACGGGACCGTAAAATCTTGGCCATGTTTATATCACCATGTAATCAGTACGGAGGCTGAGGAGTTCCAAATCAATCAATGTGAAATGTTACAAGATTTTATTTTTAATTTTACCCATTTTATCATTTATATTGTGAAGAATAGTAGAATATTTCATCATAAGAAATAGGAGCAGGGTAGGCCATTGGCTTTTCAGATCTGCTCTGTCATTCAATAAGATCCTGGATGATTTCTTTTAAATGAACTCCACTTTCCCATGCAGTCTCCGTGTCCTTTGATTCCTTCAGTGTCCTAAAATTTATTGATCTCAATCCTGCATATACTTATTGATTGAGCATCCACAGCCCTTTGGGATAGAGAATTCTAAAGATGCACAGTTCTCATAAGTAAAGAAATTTCTTCAGAAATGTTCTTGTCTCAGTCTTAAATGGCTGACCTCATATCCTGAGGCTGTGACCCTCCTAGTTAGACTCTCCAGCCAGGGGAACAGCCTATCAGCATCTAACATTAGGATTTGCAGGTCGAACACTGTTTGATTGCGTTATTAATGCCCTATCAAGTCCTGGGGTGGGACTCAAACCCGGGGTTTCTGGCTCAGATGCAGTGCTGCCACCCACTGCACCACAAGACCTCCTCCCTGACCTAATGATTATCCTGCATTGCAGAACAACCCCATTATCTGTTGGCATTGTAATACAGAGATCAGCCACATATATCTAGCATATTCTAGAAACATATCATGGAGCTTAAAAAAGTCAAGTGTAACATCCATAATCCATTTTTGCTGATTTTGTGTTTTGTCAGTAAGAACAAATAGTTTAATTTTCCATCTCGCTCCCACTCTAACCTCTTGGCTCTCATCCTCCTACTCCATTCACAGTTTGATGAACAGCACTGATGATTAGATGCTTCACAATCTTCTGGATGCGACAGTGGGTTCAACAGTTTCAGATTATAACCACCACTAACAATTTTTAATAACATGTGTCAGCAATGGAATTGCTGTTAGCATATAAAGCCTCTTTCGACCTATCTTTTGTTTCCTTACTTGCCTGACCGCTTTTGCCTTCAGCCATTTGCAAATACTTTACTGCAAAGTGCTTTGAGACGCCCAGTGGTCATGAAAAAACTGGATGTAAATGCAAGTCTTTCTTTTTGGGCAAAAAAGTGTTACAACTCTAACTTATTTCGGTTCTGACAAAAGGTCTAATCTAAATTACAATTCTCTTCACTAAGGCAGACTTTTATCCGGTTCCATAGCGAGATATTGCCAGAATACATTGCTAGTCTGTTGCCAGGGGCTTATAGCTTGAGGAGCACCACCCCACGTCAAGTCTGGCTGACTAGGAGACTGTCCTGCTCTTACTGCCAGCCATTGGCTTAATTGGAAGGATTTGCAGGGTTGACACACTCAACCTGTTTGGCCATATTATGAACACATCTTTCTTGGCCATCAAGTCCTTGAGTGGGACCGAACTCAGAGCTTCTGGCTCAGATGCAGGGATGCCACCCACTGCACCACAGGACTTCCTCCATGGCCTAAGACATTGGCTGGAATTGTACCAGCACTCTCGCCCCGATTCCAGTGGCATCGGACAGGATCGTACGAACCTCGGGCAGACGTGCTGGTAAAATTCCGCCCATTAAGTCTATTTTCCTACCCACAGGCACTTCTTTGATCCTGCCGAATATTTTCAGTATTTCTGTTTTAACGTTGTTCTGTTTGTTTATAGTATCTTACAGATCATCTAGCACTATTTGAGACTAATCGATTGAAGTCCATGGTTGCCATTTTAATAATAGAATGACCTGAGCTCTTATGGCACTCAGATTCCATACAAGAAGGGAACAACCTACCCTGGGATCCAGCTTGACAACAGCTTAACACCAACCTATTTATCTTCTATTGGGAACAGATGTCAGAAAACCCAGGGCAGCAACATGATTTTGAGATTCACTAAATTAATGATCAGACAACAGAGTGCTCTAACTTCTAGAATGCATTCCCGGAAAGTATGACATCCTGAGATCAAAAATTATCCCCCAGTTTGTGATATTGCAGCATTGTCCTAGAACAAATCAAAATCTTCGGTGACTGCATTGAGCTTACTCATACTGTACAAGCACTCTCATAATCTCCAAGACTTTGGAAAGCAAAAGAAAAAGTGCTCTGTCCATCTTCAGTTTAGGCTGTAAACTATAGAATAGATTTATTAAAATTAATGGAAAGATATTTGCAAAAGACAATACAGCACATCACAGTAATTTTCAGGACTTTACCTACTCCTGTAGTACAGCAATAACATGAACGTGATCCTTTGCTAGTTTATCCCAAAATAGAAGACTGGAATTCACAACTATCTATTGTTGTGTGATACTAAGCACATAATTTTGATTGGATGAATTCAAGGCCAGAGCCAGCAGTCTGTAATTAATAATCTTTGCTCACTTCACAATCAAAACATAATTACACAGGATTAAAATTTACAAAGTAATTTACACTTTCTGAGCCTGAAGAAAACAAGCAATCAAGATTAAAGTGACCAGTCACATCCCTAAATTATTATTAAGAGTACATAAACTTTATTCTTATATGAATCCTGTTGAACTCCTAATATATTTTCTTGAGTAGGAGACAGAAGAAAATTGATATGAAATGGTAATGAATTCTCAAGGACAGAATTTGGCCAACAAAGACAGCCAGGGTCTCAGTTGGTTGATTCTAACCATATGGCAATAGAAGGCTACAAGTGGTTACAATTGGCATTCCACATTACTGACCAATGACTCCTACTGGTATTTGGCACATGTTGAGAACAGCAAAAAACTGGGTTGCGACATCGCTATTGTCAAAAAGCTGGCTACATTACCCAGGCATACACCTGAATAATAATTAAAACACAGAAAATTGGAGCATGATTAGGCCATTTGGCCCATCTAGCCTGCTCCACAATTCAATGTGATCATGGCTGATCCTCTACTCAGCAGCATATTCCCATGCTCCCCCCATACCCCTTGACACCTTTTAGAGCCCACCTATTTCCTTCTTAAATATATTCAGTGACTTGGTCTCCACAGTCTTCTGTGCTTGAAAATTCCACAGCTTCACCACACTCTGAGTGAAGGAGTTTTTCTTCATCTCACTTCCAATGACCTTCCTCATATCCTGAGACTGTGGCACCTTATTCTGAACTCCCCAGCCAGGGGAAACATCACCCATGCATCCACTCTGTCCAGCCCTGACAGAATTTATATGTTTCAATGAGATTCCCTCTCATTCTTCTGAACTCCAGTCACCGCCTGCCACTCCGAAAAAGACACATTTATTCTTACTCTGTTTCCTGTCTGCCAACCAATTCTGAATTCCATGCCAATATATTGTCCCCCAGTGCATGAATTTCAACTTTGTATGCTAATCTTTTATGTGGGACTTTATCAAAACCTTTCTGAAAGTCCAAATTAGATAGCAAATGCTGCTCATGGAACCATCTCCCACCAAAGGACGCAATTGTTTTACTAGAACAAAGAACAAAACAGCACAGGAACAGGCCCTTTGGTCCTCCAAGCCTGCACCGATCATGTGTTCCTAACTAGACCATCCGTTTGTATCCCTCTACTCCCAGTCTGTTCATGTGGCTATCTAGATAAGTCTTAAATGATCCTAGCGTGTCTGCCTCAACCACCTTGCTTGGTAGTGCATTCCAGGCCCCCACCACCCTCTGTGTAAAAAATGTCCCCCGCATATCTGTATTGAACCTTGCCCCCCTTATCTTGAACTTGTGACCCCTTGTGTTTGTCATTTCTGACCTGGGAAAAAGCTTCCAACTGTTCACCCTATCTATGCCCTTCATAATTTTATAAACTTCTATTAGGTCGCCCCTCAACCTCCGTCTTTCCAGGGAGAACAACCCTAGTTTACTCAATCTCACCTCATAGCTAATACCCTCCATACCAGACAACATCCTGGTAAACCTTTTCTGCACTCTCTCCAAAGCCTCCATGTCCTTCAGATAGTGTGGCGACCAGAACTGGACGTAGTATTCCAAATGTGGCCTAACCAACATTCTATATAACTGCAACATCATATGCCAACTTTTATACTCTATGCCCCGTCCAATAAAGGCAAGCATGCCATATGCCTTCTTCACCACCTTTTCCACCTGTGTTGCCACCTTTAAGGATCTGTGGACTTGCACACCCAGATCCCTCTGTGTGTCTATACTCCTGATGGTTCTGCCATTTATTGTATAGCTCCCCCTTGCATTTGATCTACCAAAATGCATCACTTCGCATTTATCTGGATTAAATTCCATCTGCCATTTCTCCACCCAATTTTCCAGCCCATCTATATCCTGCTGTATTCTCTGACAATATTCGTCACTATCCGCAACTCCAGCAATCTTTGTGTCGTCCGCAAACTTACTAATCAGACCAGCTACATCTTCTTCCAAATCATTTATATATATCACAAACAGCAGAGGTCCCAGTACAGAGCCCTGCGGAACACCACTAGTCACAAACCTCCAATCAGAAAAAGACCCTTCCACTGCTACCTTCTGTCTTCTATGGCCAAGCCAGTTCTGTACCCATCTAGCTAGTTCACCTTTGATCCCGTGAGATTTAACCTTTTGCACCAGCCTGCCATAAGGGACCTTGTCAAATGCTTTACTAAAATCCATGTAGACGACATCCACGGCCCTTCCCTTGTCAATCATTTTTGTCACCTCCTCAAAAAACTCAACCAAATTTGTGAGGCATGTCCTCCCTCGTACAAAACCATGCTGTCTATCGCGAATGAGACTATTCAGTTCTAAATGTGCATACATCCTATCTCTAAGAATCTTCTCCAACAATTTCCCTACCATGGACGTCAAGCTCACTGGCCTATAATTACCCGGGTTATCCTTGCTACCTTTCTTAAATAACGGGACCACATTTGCTATCCTCCAATCCTCTGGGATCTCATCTGTGTCCAATGAAGAAACAAAGATTTCTGATAGAGGCCCAGCAATTTCATCTCTTGTCTCTCTCAGTAATCTAGGACAGATGCCATCTGACCCTGGGAATTTGTCTACCTTAATGTTTCCTAAAACACCTAACACTTCCTCCCTTGTAATTGCGATTTGTTCTAATGGGTCTATACATCCCTCTGAGACACTACCAATCAACGTGTCCCTCTCCTTTGTGAATACTGATGCAAAGTATTCATTTAGGATCTCACCCATTTCCTTGGGTTCTAAGCATAATTCCCCTCCTTTGTTCTTGAGAGGTCTGACTCTTTCTCTGACAACCCTCTTGTTCCTAACGTATGTATAAAATGCCTTGGGAATCTCCTTAATCCTGTCTGCCAAGGACATTTCGTGACCCCTTTTTGCCCTTCTAACTCCCTGTTTGAGTTCTTTCCTACTTTCTCTGTATTCCTCCAGTGCTTCATCTGTTTTTAGCTGCCTGGACCTTATGTATGCCTCTTTTCTCTTTTTGATTACACCCACAATTTCTGTGGTTATTTGGCTCTCGAATCCTACCTTTCCTGTCCTTCCTTTTTACAGGCACATGCCTGTCCTGCTCTCCTATCAACTGCTCCTTAAAAGACTTCCACATGCCAGATGTGGATTTCCCCTCGAACAGCCTCTCCCAATCAACAGCCACCAAATCCTGCCTAATCCGGCTGTAGTTAGCATTCCCCTAATTCAGCACCTTACCCATAGGACAACACTCACCCTTTTCCATGACTATCCGAAAGTTTACAGAATTGTGGTCACTGTTCGCCACATGTTCCCCCACTGAAACTTTGATGACCTGACGGGGCTCATTCCCCAGTACTAGGTACAGTATAGCCCCCTCTCTAGTTGGACTATCAACATATTGTTCCAAAGAACCTTCCTAGACACATTTTACAAATTCCTCCCTGTCCGGACCCCCAGCCCTAAGGGATTTCCAGTCTATATGAGGGAAATTAAAGTCTCCCACTACAACAACCCTATTTTATCTACATCTGTCCAGAATCTCCTTACATATCCATTCCTCAACTTCCCGTAGCAGAAGGGAGGAGAGTGGAGAGGGAAAAAAATCTGGAAGATTTAACACCTTGCTAGTATTTGCCACGTGTTTAGCCCAATAAGAGATAGAAGCATATACCCTCATATTTGGAAAATGTGAAGGTGGTCAATTTCATTGAATTGAATTGATTTATTATTGTCATATGTATTGGGACACAGTGAAAAATGGGGACACAGAGGCTTAGTGGTATTATCACCAGACTAGCAATCCAGATACCCAGGGTAATACTCTGAGGACCTGGGTCAAATCCCACCATGGCATATGGTGAAGTTTAAATTCAATAAAAAAGTTTGGAATTATAAAGTCTAATGATGACCATGAAATCATTGTCAATTGTCGGAAAAACCTATCTAGTTAACTTATGTCCTTTAGGTTAGGTCAGGTGGATTGGCCATGCTAAATTAACACTGGTGTCAGGGGGATTAGCAGGGTAAATATGTTGGGTTACGGGAATAGGATCTGGTGGGATTGTGGTTGGTGCAGACTCGATGAGCCGAATGGCCTCCTTCTGCACTGTTGGGATTCTATGATTCTACAAAATCTGCCATCATTACCCCGTTTGGCCTACATGTGACTCCAGATCCACAGCAATGTGGTTGACTCTCAAATACCCTCAGGGATGGGCAATAAGTGCTGACTCAGCCTGCAATGCCCACATCCCATCAATAAATATGAAAAAAAGAAAATAATTGTTTCTTGAGAACTGTCAGAGAGTGACATGGGGAGTTAATGAACGCCCTTAAGATGATAGTTGGACTATTTTTGATTTTTTTGCAGGATGCTTACCAGCCTGCTCCATAGAGGTATTGCATTTGTGTGTATCAGTATGTAAGCTAACAGCACAGTTTGTGAAGCATGCTCACTGTCTTTCCAATCTGCTGTCTGTACTTGACAACCTATTGGCCAATTTCCAGTTTGTGCAGCTCAGAAGCCTTGCCTAGTCAGACTTTCTTGCATCCTCTGATAGCCAGCTGGCTGGAGTTTTGGGACAAGCTTAAGTGATGCTTGTAGGTCAGGTGTCACTTTCCTCAGTGGGGGATTGTTGAAGTCACATCTCGAGAATAGTTTTTTAGCTGGTATAAATATTTCATTAACAAAGTTTAAATGCCAGCTCTTTTCTTTTTACCATTTAACAATATAATTTTGTTCTATTGATGCTTGCTAAATAAATTTCACACTCCCCCACGTGAAGCAATTGGATTTGACTCCAAGCTGTATTAAGTTGTTTCATCTTAGTCGGGGCATCACTAATGGCCACTGCTCCTTTGGGTTAGGGATGGGAAAATCAGTTATGGGCTTTCATTTCTGACTTATAACTAATAACTTCTACTGAGTCAAAATAGATGTGAATGTAAGTGGCCTGGAGATTGGGCTTCACCAAGGCTTCCCATGATCAATAACTTACTAACAAGTCAACAGCTAAGCAGAACCAGTGGGAGCTGGACAAGGTACTTCATAGTAACTGATGCCCGTGGGACTGGCCGCAGGCTAAATCTCAATACTTGCAGGAGAGGAAGGAGAATTTTAAAAAAATCATTTCTACATTGTAGTCATTGGGGTCAATTTTCATTTCCCTGTTTATGTTTTTTTTTAAATGATTGAGAGCTAACAAACTTAATTTCCAGCTCAGGCTACTCATCTCATTGTTCACAGTTCCAAATACAGATTTGTATAGAGGAAGAGAGAAGTGATGGGACTGGAAAATTGGGTGTTGGTGAAATTCAAAGAGCCACACGCAATTAAACAAAGTAAAAGGGAGAAGAGGGCAACACACATCTTTGCATTGTATGGAAAAGCCAGAAAGACAAAAGGTGGAATTTTCCGGCCATTCACACCAGCGAGATTCTCTGGTCCCGTTGCAGTGAACGGAGATTTGGCTGAGCGCCAAATTCTCTGTCTTTGCTGCAGTGACAGCGGGGCGTGAACGGCCAGTAAGGTCGCACCCAAAATCTTTGGCAGCCTTTGCCCAGGATTTAGGAGCATGGTCTAAGAAGTGAGAGTAACTGCAAGTATGGGGTACATTTTGCAGTCCCACCCGCCATGAAAATCATCACAGGCAGGATGGAGAATTTGATGGACTGGTGAAAGGTCTGTTCACTTTGGACAGGAATTTCTGGGGTGCATGTAACCAGAAAATCCCGCCCTTAGCTCTTCTGATGAAGATGACCAGGAACAATAAGAGGGTCACTGCCAGCAGCCTGCAGATAGCCACTCAACTTACTATCCAAGAAATGCTGAATTAAAAAATGACTAAGCAAAACACTACCAAAAAATAACAATAAGAACAACAACTTGCATTTAAATCACAGCAACGCTTCCCAAGATATCTGCAGCAACCGACTCAAGAACAGCTTCTTCCCTGCTGCTGTCAGACTTTTCAATGAACTTACCTTGCATTAAGTTGATCTTTCTCTGCACCCTAGCTATGACTGTAACACTACATTCTGCACTCTCTCGTTACCTTCTCTATGAACGGTATGCTTTATCTGTGTAACGCGCAAGAAACAATACTTTTCACTGTATGTTAATAAATATGACAATAATAAATCAAATCAAAAGATCTTCTATTCTGCACTTGCACCTGATTTGTCCATATTTTCACCATGTCTATAGTTGTTTCTTCTATAGTTCTTTCCACCACCGCAAAGAATGAACCTCACATTTAAAAGATGCTGGCTGCCTTTAGGTAGAGTCATAGATTTCCAGATATCGAGCACTGTGCTTCCCTGTCACCCTGCCCAAACCTCACATTACACGTGTAGCCAACGAGTACAGTGGGCACCAAATTACCCCTTCACCTTTAATACATGTTCACTAATAAGATAACGGCCAGGATTCTCCCAAAAATATTCTAAGTGTCAAAGTCGCGTAAAAACTGGAGTAACTCCCGCTGGTATTTTTAGTGGGATTTTCAAAATGAATCTCCCACACTCTGTGCACTGCGGAGTGCCTCAGGGAGATTCACAATGAAAATCCGGGCGTGAGGCCTATTCCCACTGGAGGGGCCAGCAGCATAGTGCTGAGTGGGTCACTGCGCATGCGCCAACCTGTCAGAGCAGAGATTGGCGCATGCGCAATGGCCCCGCACTGCTGGCTTCCCGATCGCTGGCTAGCACAGCAACCCCCAACACTGCCCCTCTGATCCCCCCACCCCCTCGCTCACTGGCCTCCCGGATGACTCCAGGCCAGCCCGGACCTCCCCCTTCTCCAGCCCACCTCAATCTCCCTGAATGCCACCCCCCCCCCGACAGTCCTGATCTCTCCGAACCCCCCGGTGACCCTTGCTCCTCGCCCGGCCATCCCAGACCACCACCCCCCACCGGCACCTATACCCCCACCCTGATAGCCAGCCTCAGTCATCCCTTCCCTCCCTTTGGCACAGATCCCTATGCAGAGTGGCAGCGGGACCACCCACCGATCTCCCCCATAGGCCCTATCCCCCAATATGCCCTGCCCCCTTAGGCCCCGCTCCCTTGGCACGGTCCGATGCCCTGTGGGCAGTGCCAAGGTGCCCCTTGGACATTGCTACTTTTCCCCTTGGCCAATGCCAGGGCCAGGCTGTCATTGCTGGGCTAGTATGCCCAGAGGGCACCCCCACTTACTCCTGACCTCCTTGCCCCCTTCACTCCAGCGGGATTGTGCCATGAGCTCCCCATTAGTGGGGAGCTGTTGTAAACCCCGCTGGAGTGAAACACTCCTGGCGGTGGGCTGGCGGGGCAGGGCGGGGGGAGGGGGGGCAGTGGGGAGGGGAGGAGGCTAGAGGCTCAGAGACTTCAGTCGTGGGCCTGCTAATAGGATTTAATAGCAATTTCAATATTCAAATCAGCTCCACGCTGATTTCCAGCGTGAAGCTGATGACGCCGGAAATCCTGGCTCCGAAGACACACGGAGGCTGTGGGTGCCCAGCGGGGAGCCCACTTAACAGCCTCCGCTGATGTCTCCTGGCCCGCTGTGCTGCGAAAGCAGAATTGCCCCCGAAATTCCACATACGGTTCCATGGCACAGTGGTATAGTGATTAGCACTGCTGACTGTGGAGTTTGCACATTCTCCCCGTGTCTATGTGGGTTTCCTCCGGTTGCTCTGGTTTCCTCCCACAATGTGGAGATGCCGGCGTTGGACTGGGGTAAACACAGTAAGAAGTTTAACAACACCAGGTTAAAGTCCAACAGGTTTATTTGGTAGCAAAAGCCACACAAGCTTTCGAGGCTCTGAGCCCCTTCTTCAGGTGAGTGGGAATTCTGTTCACAAACAGAACTTATAAGACACAGACTCAATTTACATGAATAATGGTTGGAATGCGAATACTTACAACTAATCCAGTCTTTAAGAAACAAAACAATGGGAGTGGGGAGAGCATCAAGACAGGCTAAAAAGATGTGTATTGTCTCCAGACAAGACAGCCAGTGAAACTCTGCAGGTCCACGCAACTGTGGGAGTTACAAATAGTGTGACATAAATTCTGATTCTAGGATCGCATGATAAAGACTCAGGAGGAAAAAAGCAGAAATATTTATGTGAAATAGTGTGACATAAACCCAATATCCCGGTTGAGGCCGTCCTTGTGTGTGCGGAACCTGGCTATCAGTTTCTGCTCCGCGACTCTGCGCTGTCGTGTGTCGCGAAGGCCGCCTTGGAGAACGCTTACCCGAATATCAGAGGCCGAATGCCCGTGACAAACACGGGACACAGTGGACAGAGTACCCTTCGTTGTCCAGTACTTCCCCGGAGCGGAGAAGCTACGGCATCTCCTCCGGAGCCTTCAACATGTCATTGATGAAGACGAACATCTCGCCAAGGCCATCCCCACACCCCCACTTCTTGCCTTCAAACAACCGCACAACCTCAAACAGACCATTGTCCGCAGCAAACTACCCAGCCTTCAGGAGAACAGTGACCAAGACACCACACAACCCTGCCACAGCAACCTCTGCAAGACGTGCCGGATCATCGACACAGATGCCATCATCTCACGTGAGAACACCATCCACCAGGTACACGGTACATACTCTTGCAACTCGGCCAACGTTGTCTACCTGATACGCTGCAAGAAAGGATGTCCCGAGGCATGGTACATTGGGGAAACTATGCAGACGCTGCGACAACGGATGAATGAACACCGCTCGACAATCACCAGGCAAGACTGTTCTCTTCCTGTTGGGGAGCACTTCAGCGGTCACGGGCATTCGGCCTCTGATATTCGGGTAAGCGTTCTCCAAGGCGGCCTTCGCGACACACGACAGCGCAGAGTCGCGGAGCAGAAACTGATAGCCAGGTTCCGCACACACAAGGACGGCCTCAACCGGGATATTGGGTTTATGTCACACTATTTCACATAAATATTTCTGCTTTTTTCCTCCTGAGTCTTTATCATGCGATCCTAGAATCAGAATTTATGTCACACTATTTGTAACTCCCACAGTTGCGTGGACCTGCAGAGTTTCACTGGCTGTCTTGTCTGGAGACAATACACATCTTTTTAGCCTGTCTTGATGCTCTCCCCACTCCCATTGTTTTGTTTCTTAAAGACTGGATTAGTTGTAAGTATTCGCATTCCAACCATTATTCATGTAAATTGAGTCTGTGTCTTATAAGTTCTGTTTGTGAACAGAATTCCCACTCACCTGAAGAAGGGGCTCAGAGCCTCGAAAGCTTGTGTGGCTTTTGCTACCAAATAAACCTGTTGGACTTTAACCTGGTGTTGTTAAACTTCTTACTGTGTTCCTCCCACAATCCAAAGATGTGTGGGTTTGATTGATAGGCCTTGCTAAATTGACCCTTAGTGTCAGGAGGATTAGCAGGGTAAATACGTGAGGTTACAGGAATAGGGCCTGGGTGGGATTGTTGTCAATGCAGACTCGATGGACCGAATGGCCTCCTTCTGCACTGTAGGGATTCTATGATATTTATTAAGACATCCACATCAGGTACATAAATACTGGGAGAATGTTTCTCCTGACTGTGAGGGAAGAGGTGCTATTCTGAGATGGAGTGGGCTGAGAGAGAGAGCTGGAGACCAGCAGTGGTACATGAGAGCTGAAATCCAGAAACACTTATGAGGTGAGCAGATATATGAGTGGCTGGTGAATTGTAAGTTCCTTTTTTCTCTTTAATTTGGGCACCAATTTAAACTGGTACTGGGGTGATATAAGTATTGCATTAAATTTATAGCTTAACTTGTTGAAATACTTGACGTATCCACAAATAGTCATTGAGTGGCATTTCTAAACTTAATTAGTTAAATAAAACACAACAAAGGTGGCACGGAAGGTGATGTGTTGTAGTTGTGGCATGTGGGAACTGACAGACACCTGTGTGATCCACAGCAGCCTTGACTGCAGGAAGAGAGGATCCTCGGCTCAGAGTTACTGAACTGGAGTCGGAGCTTCAGATACTGCGATGCATCAGGGAGGGGGAAGATTGCCTGGACACTTTGTCCCAGGAGGCAGTCACTGTCCTTAGGGTCCTCTGATTTCACCCGTGGACAGGGAGAGGAGGATGTGGGCAGGTAGAGGATCAAGAAGATAGACATGGAGGTACCTCAGCTCTTGCAATTATCCAATAGGTTTGAGGATTCTGTAACTTAAATGAACGAGAAGGGGGCTACAGAGTGGATGAACAACGGACCATGCAAAAGTCCGTTGACCTTGGCGGGATTTTCCGGTTTTGGGGCGAGTGCAGCTGAAAAATCCCGACCAGAGTGTTTGGTCTACAGCTCTGCTTTCTCTTTCTAAGCTAGACTAAATTAAAGTTTTTTTTTAATTTAGATGTCCTTTTTTGTTTTTTGGGGAAAGTAAATGGGAGTGTAGTGATAGTAGGGGACAGTATGGTCAGGAGGATAGACACAGTTTGCTGCAGCTGAGAGCATGAGTCCAGAAGACTGTGTTGCCTGCCTTTGGCACATCTGCTTAGGGCTGGAGAGGAACTTGAGAGAGAGGGGGAGGATCTGATTGCCGTGGTACACACGGGTACCAACAACAGACATAAGGCTAGGAAAGTCACATGCAACCTTCCAGGTTTCTGTATTTCTTTGATTACCACACGAACTACATCCTGTGACATCTGGAATATAAATGCAGTCAAAGTAGTGGGATCTGCAGACAATCAATATTACCTGAAAGATGCATGGCCTCTCAGCCAGTGTGTAACAACAGAGTACAGATAAACACCTTGCACTCAGTATTCATGTCTGAGGTGCACCTGCTGCCTCGTATCTGATCATTGAACCTTCCTTAAAGTCAAGCCTGAAATATACAAGGAGCATCTCATTTCTTGATCTTTTGGCCTCTGGAATCTCAGGTGATACAGCAGAGAAGGAAGTCGTCCTCCAAAAACATCACAAATCAGCCGGCAACCTTGATCCTCTTGATGATGCATCACGATGGATCTCATCATGTCACCTTCATTATTACTGATAAGTACCCCTTCATAATGTTACCAATATTTTTGAGCTGTTTAGTGTACAGACACACACTGAGTCATGTACAGTAAATATATTCAAGAAGTGCTCAAATGTGCTATATACTATGTGAATAGTGTAACCACAGTGAATCCTTTAGTGCTGTAGGTTTAATGGCATCCTTTACTTGCACACATTCCTACAAAGTGTCTCCTTCCCCATGTTGCCTCAGAGGAAGTGGAGGCAGGCTGCTTATTTCTCTGTCTAAACAGCAATGAGGGAGTGTGGTGACCAGCCTTGTTGTGCAGGCATCCACTGGAGACTTCCTTCAGATTTCGGCCTCTGCATCTCTGATGGGCAGCCACGATCACTGGCACATAGACAGCAGATGAGGGCTCTGGTGGAGTGACTGGGGAGGTAGAGGATAGTGAGGGTGCTAAGGAGCTTTCAATATCTTCACCCTCTTCAGTGACCTTCAGGTGGGGTTGATAGGACTGGAAGTTGGTGTACAACAGTTGTCCATTACTGCAGACACTGTGCTAACAATGCAGCCATCCTATTAGGGGAATGCAACTCCTCAGATATTTCATGGATATCTGCACTCGTACTCTGAAGGGACTGATCCACACTTCTGAAGGAGGTTTGCACCCTTTAATGGCCAAGATGCTGCTTTTGTGTCTACTCCAATGGTGGATTTTCTGGTCCCGCTAATAGTGGGCATCATCATGGGCAGGATGGGAACATTTGGAAAAGCCCTCTTTTGGCTGCTCTACAGATTTCCTATCTTGCCCATGAAAACCATTGGTGGGACTGGAAAATCCTGGCCCAAGTGTTGCATGTGTCTCTCCCTGAGACTGGTCATGCAGTTGAGAACCCAGTCAATGTGAAGCTCATGATGGTGATGGATTCCTCCTTTCACAGTCCAAGGGTGCCCACTGCCTCAGAGAACTCCACCAAATGTCCATACATCTCCTGCTGATTATCTGTAGACTGTGCCCCAAAAGGTGACTCCGAGGTGTCAAATTCCTACCCACCGGAGCCTCACTGTAACTTTCCTCTGAGGGGGACAGTGCTCAGAGGTCTCCAATGCACCTCCTCCTGCACTCTAGTGTGGTGACTTTCACCCTGTGTCACTGATTCTACACACACTCTACATTCCTCCAAAGTTCTTCTACCTGAGTTAATGGCTTGTGGCCCTAGAATGATGTGATGCTGCATCCTTAGTCATCTCTTCCTCCTCTTGATGCTCAAGGGATGATCTGGCCCTGGAAGGAGGCAGTGAGGGGGCAGAGCTGAGACCTGTGTGAGACACGAAAGGAGTTATTTAGGTACAACCCTTCTCATTGTGAAATAAATCTCTGATGCACCTTAGTGCCTGCAGCCACTCATTTTTACAGTTTTGTATCTTTGCAATTTATTTCTGCTTTGCTCTTGATTTTAATCCTACATTGAAAATTTAAAGCTATTTTGTATTGAATTTTTCTTTGTAGTTATTGACCTAAACCTAAGTGTGATTGTGCTTTGATTAATTAATCAATAGTAATCAGTAGCAACATGCTTTCCTAAGATTGCGTTTTCCATCTTGGCCATATAGGGGGGAATTTTCCCATCCTGCCCATCACAGGAATCGTAGCAGGTGGGGCGGGGGAGGGGGGGGGGGGGGGGGCGGACCATGCAAAAGTCCGTTGACCTTGGCGGGATTTTCCGGTTTTGGGGCGAGTGCGGCTGGAAAATCCCAACCAGAGTATTTGGTCTACAGCTCTGCTTTCTCTTTCTAAGCTAGACTAAATTAAAGTTGTTTTTTTTAATTTAGATGTCCTTTTTTGTGACTGCGTTTGATGGCCCTTGGATGATAAGCCAGGACAATGAATAGTCATACAGGGGGATGGTCAACTATGATACGGAATTAGGAGCTGAAGTTTGATTGATGGAATGCAACCGGATTGATGGAAAAATCAAAGGATGCATGAACAACTTGAATATGGCAAAGTATATGAAAGTCTGCAGTGCCTGCGAGGAGAATTGCTAAGGATGCATGTTTACCAGACCTGTTTTGTGAATGTCTGAGCAAGCCCTCGAAAGACTGGAATGGAGCCAGTATTCTGTCTGATAGGCACAGTTTGCTGCAGTTTAAGTGGAAGAGTCAACAACTGGAGACGATGGGAGAAAGGGCCAGGAATGGGGGTGACTAATTGTACCACACCTTGTAAGGTTATTCCGAGTCTTGGTGATGAATGAACCATTCAAAATTTTACCAAATTAGGCTCTTGTCATAGAACAGACTAATTTGGTGTTATCCATTTTGGGGAACTCTCATGAACAGCACAAATTGGGCCAGTGTGTGTAACATACGGTATATATTTGCAATATAGTGTGTATAGTTAGTAAGTAGAGTTAACTTTTTTTCTTCCTTTTAATATACAAGTGCTTTCTCCTTTCAGTAACGTCTTTAACTTTCCTTTACTTTATTTTATATTATCAATTAAAGGTAAAGTTGCCATAGTCCCAGATGACTATATGTTACTCTCTTCTTTGAGGGGGAAGAGCTGACTGGTGGTGATTTAACCTGAGGATCACCACCCCTCAGGCCAGGGGCAAGGTTGAGAAATTGGGCCTTCATGAATAGCCTCAGCTGGTATGGGAATTGAACCCGCGTTGTTGGCATCACTCTGCATCATGAACCAGCTGTCCAGCCAACTGAGATAACCAACTCCCCTTATGAAATACAATATTATTTTAATTATCACTATTCAGTATTCAAGAAAATTGTCATTTGGCAAATGGAATTTTGGTATTCATTGCTAAAGGAATAAAGTATAAAAGTAGGGAATAGGTGAGACCACATTTGGAGTTCTGTATAGTTTTGATTTGATTTATTGTCACATGTGCTGGGATACAAACAAAACATACGGTTCATAGGGGAGAAGGAAAGGATAGGGTGCAGAATATAGTGTTGCAGTTACAGATAGGGTGAAACTTGAGGAAGGATGTAAATGTATCAGAGGAGGTTCACTGGACTGATTCCAGGAATGAAGGACTTGTCTTATGAACAGAGATTGAGCACTTTAGGCCTATACTCATTGAAGATTAGAAGAATGAGAAGAGTTCTAATTGAGGTATACAAGATGCTAAAGGGGATTAATAGGGTAGACAAAGGGTGGATGTTTCCCCTTACTGGGCATTTGAGAATGAGAGGCCATAGTTTTAGGCTAAGGGGTGAAGGGCTATGGAGAATGAGCAGGAAGGTAGTGATTAGGCCAAGATGAGATCTGCCATCATCTTTTTGAATGGCAGGGAAGGCTCAAGGGACTGAACTGCCTATTCCTGCTCCTGGTTCTTATGTTCATACGTTTAACATATTATTTGACATTGTCACTCACTCCTGTTCCATCCAGAGTATGGCTCTGAACTTAAGTGAGACTCCACAAAAGATGCTCAAGCCCTTACCGCACGCCATTGTGTTTCACCATGCTCAAGCTGCCCATATGAAACAACCACATCCTTACACTCCCTCTCATGCTAAAACCTTATTGTGCTTCGTGAACTGGTATCATTACCTCCACCATTGTCACCAGTTGTCAAGGTGATTTCAACACAGTATTTTATCACAGGTTCACCACCATCAACAGAGAGATGTTCAGGTACCCAGTATATGGGGAGGCGATGGCCTAGTGGTATTATCGCTCGACTATTAATCCAGAAACCCAGATAATGTTCTGGGGACCTGGGTTCAAATCCCACCATGGCAGTTGGTGGAATTTGAATTCAATAAAAAATATCTGGAATTAAGAATCTACTGAAGACCATGAAACCATTGTCGAATGTCAGAAAAACCCATCTGGTTCACTAATGTCCTGTAGGGAAGGAAATCTGCTGGCCTTACCTGGCCTAGATGTGACTCCAGAACCACAGTAATGTGGTTCACTCTCAACTACCCTTTGAAATGGCCGAGCAAGCCACGCACTTGTAACAGTTGCTACAAAGTCTCAACAAAGAAATGAAATCGCACGGACCACCTGGCATCGATCCAGGCACCGGAAAAGACAAGGGCAAAACAAGGGCCCTTTCGACCCTGCAAAGTCCTCCTTACTAACATCTGGGGTGAATGCCAAAATTGGGAGAGCTGTCCTACAGACTAGTCAAGCAACAGCCTGAAATAGTCATTCTCATGGAGTCATATCTTACAGATAACACCCGAGACACCACCATTACCATCCCTGGATATGTCCCACCGGCAGGACAGACTCAGTAGAGGTGGCATCACAGTGGTATACAGTTGGGAGGGAGTTGCCCTGGGAGTCCTTAACATCGACTCCGGACCCCATGAAGTCTCATGGCTTCAAGTTAAACATGGCTAAGGAAACCTTACTGGTTACCACGTACCATCCTCCTTCGGCTGATGAATCAGTATTCCTCCATGTTGAACAACACTTGGAGGAAGCACTGAGGGTGGCAAGGGTGGAAAATGTACTCTGGATGGGGGATTTCAATGTCCACCACCAAGAGTGGCTCGGCAGCAGCACTACTGATCGAGCTGCTCGGGTCCTAAAGGATATAACTGCTAGACGGGTCTGCAGCAGGTGGTGAAGGAACCAACAAGAGGAAAAAACATACTTGACCTCATCCTTACCAATCTATTGGCTGCTGATGCATCTGTCCATGACAGTATCGATAAGTGTGACCACCGCACAGTCCTTGTGGAGACGAAGTCCCGCCTTCACATTGACAATAACCTCCATCATGTTGTGTGGCACTGTCACCGTGCTAAATGGGACAGACTTTGAACAGATCTAGCAACTCAAGACTGGGCATCCATGAGGCGCTGTGGGTCATCAACAGCAGCGGAATTGTACTCCAGCACAATCTGCAACCTCATGGCCTGGTATACCCCACTCAACCATTACCATCAAGCCAGGGATCAACCCTGGTTCAATGGAGAGTGCAGGAGGGCATGCCAGGAGCAGCACCAGGCATACCTAAAACTGAGGTGTCAACCTGGTGAAGCTACCAAAACAGGACTACTTGCATGCCAAATGGCAAAAACAGCAAGTGATAGACAGAGCTAAGCGATCCCACAACTAACAGATTAGATCTAAGCTCTGCAGTCTTTCCACATCCAGTCAAGAATGGTGGCGGACAATTAAACAACTCACTGGAGGAGGAGGCTCCACAACTATCCCCATCCTCAATGATGGAGGAGCCCAGCACATCAGTGCAAAAGATAAGGCTGAAGTATTCGCAGAGATCTTCAGCCAGAAGTGCCGAGTGGATGATCCATCTCGGCCTCCTCCAGTGGTCCCCAGCATCTCAGATGCCAGTCTCCAGTCAATTCGATTCACTCCACGTGATATCAAGAAATGGTTGGAGGCACTGGATACTGCAAAGGCAATGGGCCCTGATAACATTCTGGCAATAGTACTGAAGACTTATGCTCCAGAACTTGCCACTCCCCCAGCCAAACTCTTCCAATACAGTTATAACACGGGCATCTACCCAATCTACTCTCGATCATCAGTAAAGTGATGGAAGGAGTCATTAACAGTGCTATCAAGCAGCACCTGCTCAACAATAACCTGTTCAGTGACGCTCAGTTTGGGTTTCGCCAGGGTCACTCAGCTCCTGACCTTATTACAGTCTTGATTCAAACATAGACAAAAGAGCTGAATTCCAGAGGTGAGGTGAGTGTGACAGCCCTTGACATCAAGGGCGCATTCGATCGAGTGTGGCATCAAGGAGCCCTAGCGAAACTGGAATCAATGGGAACAGGGGGCAAATGCTCCGCTGGTTGGAGTCATACCTGGTACATATGAAGGTGGTTGTGGTTGTGGAGGGTCAGTCACCTCAGCTCCAGGACATCTCTGCAGGAGTCCCTCAGGGGAGTGTCCTATGCCCAACCATCTTTAGCTGCTTCATCAATGACCTTCCTTACATCATAAGGTCAGAAGTGGGGATGTTGCCGATGATTGTTCAGAACCATTCACAAGTCCTCACATACTGAAGCAGTCCATGTTCTGATGCAACAAGATATGGACAATATCCAGGCTTGGGCTGACAAGTGGCAAGTAACATTCGCACCACACAAATGCCAGGCAATGACCATCACCAATGAGAGACATTCTAACCACCGCCCCTTGACATTCAATGGTGTTACCATCACTGAATCCCCCACTGCCAATGTACTTGGGGTTACCATTGACCAGAAACTCAACTGGACTCACCACATAAACACAGTGGCTTCAAGAGCAGGTCAGAGGCTAGGAATACTGTGGCAAGTAACTCACCTCCTGACTCCCCAAAGCCTATTCACCATGTACAAGGCACAAGTCAGGAGTGTGATGGAATGCTCCCCACTTGCCTGGATGGGTGCAGCTCCAACAACACAAGAAGCTTGACACCATCCAAGACAACGCAGCCCGCTTGATTGGCACCACATTTACAAACATCCACTCCCTCCACCACTGACGCTCAGTAGCAGCAGTGTGTACTATCTACAGGATGCACTGCAGCAATTCACCAAAGGTCCCTAGACAGCACCTTCCAAACCCACGATCACTTCCATCTAGAAGGACAAGTCAGCAGATAAATGGGAACACCACCACCTGCAAGTTCCCCTCCAAGCTACTCACCATCCTGATTTGGAAATATATCGCCGTTCCTTTGCAGTCAAAATCCTGGAATTCCCTCCCTAACAGCATTGTGGGTCATGACTAACTACATGACTGCATGACAATTGTACCAGGTAGTGCTGGCAAGGCAATGCCATCTCCTTGGCTTGAGAATCCAATCCATGCTATCAGTGGTTCAGTACTGTGCACTTTGATTAAGCAGTGTCATGACTTTAATCAGGCAATTGAGGTTGGTCTGTTAGAATATGAACTCCCTTATTAAGGGCACAAAAAGATGTTCCTTATTAAGGGCCAAATCCGTGAGGTGAGAACATCCAGAGGGTGAAGTCCTGGAGGGTTGCAGATGACTCACAAAGGTCGTTGTATTGTGATGGAGATGTTTGTTGTTGTGCTTGGAGAGAGAGCAGCTCCCTCAGAAGGGGAGAACGTGGCGGGCAATGCCCAGGAAATTCAAAGATAACCTACAACGAGTCCTTTCTTAGTGCAAGGGAGTAGTAGTTCGTTATTGGTTAAAGGATAGCGTTAGCCATCAGTACTGTTTATATAATGACTCACTGGTTTATTGTTATTGCGAGTTGTCTGCAGCTTGGAAGGCGGGTTGTGGACAACTTGCAATGCATACCAGCTTCCATAATGGTGCTTTGTTGTTTGTACCGTTGTATTTAAATGACATGTTTGTTGTCGATATTGTTGGGTATTATCTTTATAATTTATAATTGTGAGATGGCATTTTTGAAAGTATAATGTATTTTTGTACTTTTAGCTGTTTTGATAATCAAAAGAGTGAGAAAATTGATGGGCTAATCAGGGAACCTCTTGCTTTGTACTTAACCAGGACTGTCAGTTCCTCTGGGACCCCTAGTGTAGACTGCCAACTGAAACCACACTGTACGCTGTTGTCAGACTTGTAAAGAAAGGAATTTTGGTGAAGGGACTTCTGCTTCCGAGGACTTATTACAGGCAGAAACAATGACAATTCTCTCACAGGGCCATCAGTTGCACTGGGTCAGCTAACAGTTGGACAACGTTTACAACTTTGGCAGTCACCTGACAAATCTATGATCCCTCCTTAGGAGGCCGACGGATTTCACCATTGGTGACATAGCTCTCAAGTGGGCCTTTCAGAAGGTCCTGCTTTTTATCTGCACCAGAGTCACCCAACCCATGCTAGGCCTGCCTCTGACCCTTTGCTCCTTCTGGGGTTACTGTCCCCAACTCCTAGTCTAGCCTGCTCTCCTGGACCAAAAATTGAAAGTTCGGGCAGCTATTTTGAAAGGTCAGGAGCATGAAGCTTTGAATTCTCTCATCTATGTGCACCCAACCCAGGAATGAAAATCTGCACCAGGGTCTTAGTTCTGAGCAGTTATGAAAGGGAATTCCCACTGGATACTGGAAATTTCATTTACTTCGCAGATATGACGTGTGAAAGAAGACCAAGCTGATGGGTTAGTGCCACTAGTCAGTTTTGTCACGGCTCCATTCCTGTAAGCCGAGTGGCCTGGTTAGCAAGACGCCCATGTCTGGGTCAAAGGAGTGGGTGAGGTGCGCTGACAAGGTTTTCCTGCCCAATGTCATCATTTGGAAAATCTTCAAAGAAACCTTGGGAACATTTAAAAAAACACCTTTTTCAAAATAGGGCCAGTGAACTGGAATAATTTCACCATCCACAAGGCATCAAAGTACCAGATCTTCCTCTTACATTCAGATTGACACAGACTGATGTCATTTTAGGTTGAAGGGCAAGAAAATTTTAGAACTGTGTTACAACCATTAAACACCCATTTCTGTGTTTATCACACTGCTCACTAATAAGATATTTCTACCAGAAAGTAGAAAGTATGTTGATGTGTTCAGGAAGTTTCACAAAGAGGCTCACAGGTTTGTAAAGTTTGAACAGTAATGTTAATTATACAAATATGTACAAAGTAAAAACCAAACTGATGCGCGTCAATAAGCACATGGAATCAAGGCTTCGGTATTGAAGGCTTTAATAAAGTAACAAGGGAACTACTAACACGAATACACCAGTTCAGACTGAAGGGGTCCTGCCGGAGCAGGGGGTCTTATACCCTGCCACCGGAGGCGGGACCCCACTGGAATGTGCCACGATAACTCTCATAACAGGTAAACACCCTAACCCAACAACATAGTACAACCCCCACAGTAATAACACCCTAGCCCAACAGTAACATGGTAACAAACCCCAGTGGTGAACCAACGATTGTTCACCACATTCACCCCTCCTTTAAGAACAAAAGGTGGCGGGGTGGACGAAAAACAGGTCATATAAACAGACAATAACAGAAAAGTTACAGGATTCACAAGTCCAGACGGTCTGGAGGACCGCACCGACGCTGCGATCTCCTCAACACCGGTTGCGAAACCGGAGCAGGTGCCGATCTCTTCAACATCGGTTGCGAAAACGGAGCAGGTGCTTGTGGTGGCGCTCTTAAAGTAACGTCTGGCTGTCCCCTCAAGGACTCCCGGGCCGGCCGGCCCTGGTGAGGCGATGGTGCAGGGGATCCTGGAACGTTTGGTGGTAGTGGTGGTGGTGATGATGATGGTGGCGCCGATCTCCGAGTCTCAGTCAAGCTGTACATGGGAGTAAAAGTGTTATGCACTGGTCCCGGTGCTGACCGCGCCACGTCTGGGGAAGTAATGAGGAGTAGTGGATTTGTGACTGGGGGAATAGGAGCGACAGGGGTTGCTACGTCCCCTGCGGGCGCCAGGTCTCTAATGGAGACAGTGTCCTCTCGCCCGTCAGGATATGCCACATAGGCATACTGAGGGTTGGCGTGGAGGAGTTGGACCGGTTCGACCAAGGGGTCGGACTTGCGAGCCCTCACATGGCGCCGCAGAAGGACGGGTCCTGGGTACGTCAACCAGGCTGGCAATGAGGTCCCCGAGGACGACTTCCGAGGGAATGAGAACATCCTCTCGTGGGGAGTAGCATTGGTTGCCGTACACAGGAGGGAGCGGATAGCATGGAGCGCATTTGGAAGGACCTCCTGCCAACGGGAGACTGGAAGGCCCCTGGATTTCAGTGCCAGTAGGACAGCCTTCCAGACTGTAGCATTCTCCCTTTCCACCTGTCCGTTACCCCTAGGGTTGTAGCTCGTGGTTCTACTAGAGGCAATCCCGAATGAGAGCAGGACTTGCCTCAAGTCGTTGCTCATGAACGACGAGCCCCTGTCGCTATGAATGTAGCAGGGGTACCCGAACAGGGTAAAAAGTTCACTGAAAACCTTGATGACGGTGGCAGTTGACGTGTCCGCACAGGGGAAAACAAACGGAAACCGGGAATACTCGTCTAATATATTGAGAAAATAGACATTCCGGTCCGTTGAGGGAAGGGGGCCCTTAAAATCCACACTCAGCCTCTCAAAAGGGCGAGTGGCCTTGACCAATTGTGCCCGGTCTGGTCGATAAAAGTGTGGTTTGCATTCTGCGCAAATCCGACAGCTTCTAGTTACTGACCTGACATCCTCCACCGAGTAGGGCAGGTTGCGGGCTTTGATGAAGTGGTAGAGCCTGGTGACTCCAGGATGACACAGATCATTGTGGAGAGCCTTCAAGCGGTCCTCCTGCATGATGGCGCATGTTTCGCGCGAGAGGGCATCCGAGGGCTCATTGAGCTTCCCTGGACGATACATAATATCGTAATTATAGGTGGAGAGCTCAATTCTCCACCGCAAGATCTTATCGTTCTTGATCTTGCCCCTCTGCGTGTTACTGAACATAAACGCCACGGATCGTTGATGGTGGTGGAGGCGGACACACTGGGAACGTTTAAGACTTATCTAGACAGCTATATGAACGGAGTGGGAATGGAGGGATACAAAAGAGTGATCTAGTTTGGACCAGGGAGCGGCGCGGGCTAATTGTTCCTGGTTTCTCGTTTCAAGGCTTCATTCTACGATCATCTTGCTGGTGCCAGTACAGAGTGAGACTGTGGATAGTTGGGAACCTGTCTCGGGGGCAGGGAATTCATATGGTGTTCGTGGAAGTGGAAATGACTAGGGTTGGGAAGCATTTTCCGATCGGGGCCATTGTGATCTCCTGGACTCGTTTCGATCGCCTCAGGGGGTCGGAGAGGAATTTCCCAGATTTTTTTTTCCCCATATTGGCCCTGGGGTTTTTCACTCTGGGTTTTCGCCTCTCCCTGGAGATCACATGGTCTGGAATGGGGGGGTGGGGGTAAGTTAATAGGTTGTAATGAACAAAGCATCGTAGCTGTGAGGGACAGCTCGGTGGATAGGATATTGGTATGTAGATAGGCTGGAAAATTGGGCGGGGATCCTGGATTCAGGATTCAATCCTGGACCGGGGAGCGGCGCGGGCTTGGAGGGCCGAAGGGCCTGTTCCTGTGCTGTATTGTTCTTTGTTCTTTGTTGTTCTTTGTGATCAGGGTGAACCGCTTACCTGCCAGGTAATGGCGCCAGTGTCTGACTGCCTCCACAATGGCCTGAGCCTCCTTTTCCACCGCTGAGTGCCGAATTTCTGGGCCTTTAAGGGTGCGGGAAAAGAACGCGACGGGCCTGCCTGCCTGGTTTAGTGTGGCGGCTAGGGCGAAGTCAGATGCATCACTCTCCACCTGGAAAGGGATGGATTCATCCACCGCGTGCATCGTGGCTTTCGAGATGTCGCTCTTCAAAACCTTGAAGGCCAATTGGGCCTCCGGCGTAAGTGGGAAGGTCGTGGACTTAATGAGCGGACGAGCTTTGTCCGCGTAGTTGGGGACCCACTGTGCATAATATGAAAAGAACCCGAGGCATCTCCTCAGTGCCTTCGTGCTAGCGGGCAAGGGAAGTTCAGTGAGTGGGCGCATACGGTCTGGATCAGGGCCAATGACCCCGTTTTCCACCACGTATCCGAGGATGGCTAACCTACGCGTACGGAATACGCACTTCTCCCTGTTATAGGTCAGATTCAGGCGAGATGCAGTGCGCAGAAAGTGTTGGAGATTCGTGTCGTGGTCCTGCTGGTCATGGCCGCAGATGGTGACGTTATCCAGGTACGGGAAGGTAGCCCGCAACCCGTTCTGGTCCACCATTCGGTCCATAGCACGCTGGAAGACCGAGACCCCATTGGTGACACCAAATGGAACCCTGAGGAATTGGTATAGACGACCATCCGCCTCAAAAGCCGTATATTGTCGGTCCTCTGGGCGGATGGGGAGTTGATGGTAGGCGGACTTAAGGTCTATGGTAGAAAACACTCGGTACTGCGCAATCTGATTGACCATATCAGAAATGCGCGGGAGAGGATACGCATCCAGCTGCGTGTATCTATTAATGGTCTGACTATAGTCGATGACCATCCGAGGTTTGTTCCCGCTTTTGACTACCACGACCTGCGCTCTCCACGGACTAGCACTGGCCTGTATGATCCCTTCCTTGAGGAGCCGCTGAACCTCAGATCTAATAAAGATCCGGTCCTCAGCGCTGTAACGCCTACTTTTAGTAGCGATGGGCTTGCAGCCAGGTACCAGATTTTTAAAAAGGGATGGTGTCGTGATCTTCAGGGTGGATAAATTGCACGCGGGGCACTTTGGGCAATTTGGAGGCTGCGGCTGATTCCCTACTGCCAGTGAAGGGAGTGGCCCACCGTACTGTAGGATCACACTCTTCATGTGGACCATAAAGTTTAGTCCGAGGAGAATTGGCGCGCAAAGGTGAGGTAGCACAAGGAGCCTGTATTGCTCGTAAACTGTGCCCTGTACCTCAAGAGTTACCATACATCGTCCTTGGATCGGTACAGACCGGGACTGTGATGCCATGGAAATTGTCTGTTTGGCAGGGAGAACCCGGAGACCACACCTTTTAGCAGTTTCAGGGTGTATGAAACTTTCGGTGCTCCCACTGTCAAACAGACAATTCACAGTTCTGCCACTAACCTTTACCTCCATCATAGAATGTTCCAGTCTGTAATGCCTGGTCTGATCCAGAGAGATCGACGCCACCGTTGGCCCCTGGGCGTCACTGCATGCTGCCGATGTGGATGCTGAGGACCCCTGCTGGTCACTGCTGCATGCTGCCGATGTGGATGCTGAGGACCCCTGCTGGTCGCTCCTAGTCGTCGTGGACCATGATGGCCGCCCCCATGAATCGCACGTGGGCGAGGGCGCCAAGCGCAGCGACTCCTGGTGGTCTTCCTCCTCCTCTGTCTGCCACAATGGCGCCGTCCTGAGATTGCACGTGGTCGGACCTCGTGGGTACTGCGACGCCGAAAGAGATGGTCTCCGTTCTGGAGGGTTACAAGCTGCACTGCCGTTTTTAGGTTTGGACCTGCAGACTTTGCCGTAGTGGCCTTTTTTACCGCACTGGCTGCAGATTGCCGTTCTTGCCGGACACTGTTGCCGTGGATGCTTGGCCCCTCCACAAAAATAGCATCGCTGGCCACCTGGAGCTGCCGCCGTCGTCGAATCGGTCTGGGAGCGCGGGTTCGCGGGGCGAGGAGGGAGCAGAGCTTGCTCCAACCACGTTGACTGCACGTGGTCCTCGGGGTACAGCGCCAAGCTCTTCGACGCCGCCTCCAACCTCACGGCCATCCCCATTGCCTGGGTCAAGTTGAGTTTCCCCTTTTCTAGCAATTTAAGCCTGATGTACGAGGACCCTACCCCTGCTACGAACGCGTCTCGGGCGAGGTCGTACATATACTGCTCGGCGGAGACGTCCTTACAGTCGCAACCCCTGGCAAGCTGCAGGAGCTCATTGGCATAATCCTCTATGGTTTCGCCCGACTGCCGACGTCGTGTAGCGAGGAGGTAACGAGCATGTATCTCGTTGGGTGGCATAATGTACCTATTCTTTAGGAGCTCGACGGCACCCTGGTAAGTGGGAGCTGCACGAATGGCTAGGTAAATCGTGTCGCTTACCCTCGCGTGGAGGACCTGGAGTCTATCACTGTCCGTAGTGATAGCTACCGAGGCTGCCAGGTAGTCCTCAAAGCACTTCCACCAATGGTCGAATGTGTTAGCTGCACCGACCGCACGTGGGTCCAGTGTCAGACGATCCGGTTTTAGGATCTGTTCCATACTCTCTGTTTTTTTTTTCTTCTTGTTGCACAGTTGTGAGTTTTCTGTTTACTTTATTAAATTGATGCGCGTCAATAAGCACATGGAATCAAGGCTTCGGTATTGAAGGCTTTAATAAAGTAACAAGGGAACTACTAACACGAATACACCAGTTCAGACTGAAGGGGTCCTGCCGGAGCAGGGGGTCTTATACCCTGCCACCGGAGGCGGGACCCCACTGGAATGTGCCACGATAACTCTCATAACAGGTAAACACCCTAACCCAACAACATAGTACAACCCCCACAGTAATAACACCCTAGCCCAACAGTAACATGGTAACAAACCCCAGTGGTGAACCAACGATTGTTCACCACATTCACCCCTCCTTTAAGAACAAAAGGTGGCGGGGTGGACGAAAAACAGGTCATATAAACAGACAATAACAGAAAAGTTACAGGATTCACAAGTCCAGACGGTCTGGAGGACCGCACCGACGCTGCGATCTCCTCAACACCGGTTGCGAAACCGGAGCAGGTGCCGATCTCTTCAACATCGGTTGCGAAAACGGAGCAGGTGCTTGTGGTGGCGCTCTTAAAGTAACGTCTGGCTGTCCCCTCAAGGACTCCCGGGCCGGCCGGCCCTGGTGAGGCGATGGTGCAGGGGATCCTGGAACGTTTGGTGGTAGTGGTGGTGGTGATGATGATGGTGGCGCCGATCTCCGAGTCTCAGTCAAGCTGTACATGGGAGTAAAAGTGTTATGCACTGGTCCCGGTGCTGACCGCGCCACGTCTGGGGAAGTAATGAGGAGTAGTGGATTTGTGACTGGGGGAATAGGAGCGACAGGGGTTGCTACGTCCCCTGCGGGCGCCAGGTCTCTAATGGAGACAGTGTCCTCTCGCCCGTCAGGATATGCCACATAGGCATACTGAGGGTTGGCGTGGAGGAGTTGGACCGGTTCGACCAAGGGGTCGGACTTGCGAGCCCTCACATGGCGCCGCAGAAGGACGGGTCCTGGGTACGTCAACCAGGCTGGCAATGAGGTCCCCGAGGACGACTTCCGAGGGAATGAGAACATCCTCTCGTGGGGAGTAGCATTGGTTGCCGTACACAGGAGGGAGCGGATAGCATGGAGCGCATTTGGAAGGACCTCCTGCCAACGGGAGACTGGAAGGCCCCTGGATTTCAGTGCCAGTAGGACAGCCTTCCAGACTGTAGCATTCTCCCTTTCCACCTGTCCGTTACCCCTAGGGTTGTAGCTCGTGGTTCTACTAGAGGCAATCCCGAATGAGAGCAGGACTTGCCTCAAGTCGTTGCTCATGAACGACGAGCCCCTGTCGCTATGAATGTAGCAGGGGTACCCGAACAGGGTAAAAAGTTCACTGAAAACCTTGATGACGGTGGCAGTTGACGTGTCCGCACAGGGGAAAACAAACGGAAACCGGGAATACTCGTCTAATATATTGAGAAAATAGACATTCCGGTCCGTTGAGGGAAGGGGGCCCTTAAAATCCACACTCAGCCTCTCAAAAGGGCGAGTGGCCTTGACCAATTGTGCCCGGTCTGGTCGATAAAAGTGTGGTTTGCATTCTGCGCAAATCCGACAGCTTCTAGTTACTGACCTGACATCCTCCACCGAGTAGGGCAGGTTGCGGGCTTTGATGAAGTGGTAGAGCCTGGTGACTCCAGGATGACACAGATCATTGTGGAGAGCCTTCAAGCGGTCCTCCTGCATGATGGCGCATGTTTCGCGCGAGAGGGCATCCGAGGGCTCATTGAGCTTCCCTGGACGATACATAATATCGTAATTATAGGTGGAGAGCTCAATTCTCCACCGCAAGATCTTATCGTTCTTGATCTTGCCCCTCTGCGTGTTACTGAACATAAACGCCACGGATCGTTGATGGTGGTGGAGGCGGACACACTGGGAACGTTTAAGACTTATCTAGACAGCTATATGAACGGAGTGGGAATGGAGGGATACAAAAGAGTGATCTAGTTTGGACCAGGGAGCGGCGCGGGCTAATTGTTCCTGGTTTCTCGTTTCAAGGCTTCATTCTACGATCATCTTGCTGGTGCCAGTACAGAGTGAGACTGTGGATAGTTGGGAACCTGTCTCGGGGGCAGGGAATTCATATGGTGTTCGTGGAAGTGGAAATGACTAGGGTTGGGAAGCATTTTCCGATCGGGGCCATTGTGATCTCCTGGACTCGTTTCGATCGCCTCAGGGGGTCGGAGAGGAATTTCCCAGATTTTTTTTTCCCCATATTGGCCCTGGGGTTTTTCACTCTGGGTTTTCGCCTCTCCCTGGAGATCACATGGTCTGGAATGGGGGGGTGGGGGTAAGTTAATAGGTTGTAATGAACAAAGCATCGTAGCTGTGAGGGACAGCTCGGTGGATAGGATATTGGTATGTAGATAGGCTGGAAAATTGGGCGGGGATCCTGGATTCAGGATTCAATCCTGGACCGGGGAGCGGCGCGGGCTTGGAGGGCCGAAGGGCCTGTTCCTGTGCTGTATTGTTCTTTGTTCTTTGTTGTTCTTTGTGATCAGGGTGAACCGCTTACCTGCCAGGTAATGGCGCCAGTGTCTGACTGCCTCCACAATGGCCTGAGCCTCCTTTTCCACCGCTGAGTGCCGAATTTCTGGGCCTTTAAGGGTGCGGGAAAAGAACGCGACGGGCCTGCCTGCCTGGTTTAGTGTGGCGGCTAGGGCGAAGTCAGATGCATCACTCTCCACCTGGAAAGGGATGGATTCATCCACCGCGTGCATCGTGGCTTTCGAGATGTCGCTCTTCAAAACCTTGAAGGCCAATTGGGCCTCCGGCGTAAGTGGGAAGGTCGTGGACTTAATGAGCGGACGAGCTTTGTCCGCGTAGTTGGGGACCCACTGTGCATAATATGAAAAGAACCCGAGGCATCTCCTCAGTGCCTTCGTGCTAGCGGGCAAGGGAAGTTCAGTGAGTGGGCGCATACGGTCTGGATCAGGGCCAATGACCCCGTTTTCCACCACGTATCCGAGGATGGCTAACCTACGCGTACGGAATACGCACTTCTCCCTGTTATAGGTCAGATTCAGGCGAGATGCAGTGCGCAGAAAGTGTTGGAGATTCGTGTCGTGGTCCTGCTGGTCATGGCCGCAGATGGTGACGTTATCCAGGTACGGGAAGGTAGCCCGCAACCCGTTCTGGTCCACCATTCGGTCCATAGCACGCTGGAAGACCGAGACCCCATTGGTGACACCAAATGGAACCCTGAGGAATTGGTATAGACGACCATCCGCCTCAAAAGCCGTATATTGTCGGTCCTCTGGGCGGATGGGGAGTTGATGGTAGGCGGACTTAAGGTCTATGGTAGAAAACACTCGGTACTGCGCAATCTGATTGACCATATCAGAAATGCGCGGGAGAGGATACGCATCCAGCTGCGTGTATCTATTAATGGTCTGACTATAGTCGATGACCATCCGAGGTTTGTTCCCGCTTTTGACTACCACGACCTGCGCTCTCCACGGACTAGCACTGGCCTGTATGATCCCTTCCTTGAGGAGCCGCTGAACCTCAGATCTAATAAAGATCCGGTCCTCAGCGCTGTAACGCCTACTTTTAGTAGCGATGGGCTTGCAGCCAGGTACCAGATTTTTAAAAAGGGATGGTGTCGTGATCTTCAGGGTGGATAAATTGCACGCGGGGCACTTTGGGCAATTTGGAGGCTGCGGCTGATTCCCTACTGCCAGTGAAGGGAGTGGCCCACCGTACTGTAGGATCACACTCTTCATGTGGACCATAAAGTTTAGTCCGAGGAGAATTGGCGCGCAAAGGTGAGGTAGCACAAGGAGCCTGTATTGCTCGTAAACTGTGCCCTGTACCTCAAGAGTTACCATACATCGTCCTTGGATCGGTACAGACCGGGACTGTGATGCCATGGAAATTGTCTGTTTGGCAGGGAGAACCCGGAGACCACACCTTTTAGCAGTTTCAGGGTGTATGAAACTTTCGGTGCTCCCACTGTCAAACAGACAATTCACAGTTCTGCCACTAACCTTTACCTCCATCATAGAATGTTCCAGTCTGTAATGCCTGGTCTGATCCAGAGAGATCGACGCCACCGTTGGCCCCTGGGCGTCACTGCATGCTGCCGATGTGGATGCTGAGGACCCCTGCTGGTCACTGCTGCATGCTGCCGATGTGGATGCTGAGGACCCCTGCTGGTCGCTCCTAGTCGTCGTGGACCATGATGGCCGCCCCCATGAATCGCACGTGGGCGAGGGCGCCAAGCGCAGCGACTCCTGGTGGTCTTCCTCCTCCTCTGTCTGCCACAATGGCGCCGTCCTGAGATTGCACGTGGTCGGACCTCGTGGGTACTGCGACGCCGAAAGAGATGGTCTCCGTTCTGGAGGGTTACAAGCTGCACTGCCGTTTTTAGGTTTGGACCTGCAGACTTTGCCGTAGTGGCCTTTTTTACCGCACTGGCTGCAGATTGCCGTTCTTGCCGGACACTGTTGCCGTGGATGCTTGGCCCCTCCACAAAAATAGCATCGCTGGCCACCTGGAGCTGCCGCCGTCGTCGAATCGGTCTGGGAGCGCGGGTTCGCGGGGCGAGGAGGGAGCAGAGCTTGCTCCAACCACGTTGACTGCACGTGGTCCTCGGGGTACAGCGCCAAGCTCTTCGACGCCGCCTCCAACCTCACGGCCATCCCCATTGCCTGGGTCAAGTTGAGTTTCCCCTTTTCTAGCAATTTAAGCCTGATGTACGAGGACCCTACCCCTGCTACGAACGCGTCTCGGGCGAGGTCGTACATATACTGCTCGGCGGAGACGTCCTTACAGTCGCAACCCCTGGCAAGCTGCAGGAGCTCATTGGCATAATCCTCTATGGTTTCGCCCGACTGCCGACGTCGTGTAGCGAGGAGGTAACGAGCATGTATCTCGTTGGGTGGCATAATGTACCTATTCTTTAGGAGCTCGACGGCACCCTGGTAAGTGGGAGCTGCACGAATGGCTAGGTAAATCGTGTCGCTTACCCTCGCGTGGAGGACCTGGAGTCTATCACTGTCCGTAGTGATAGCTACCGAGGCTGCCAGGTAGTCCTCAAAGCACTTCCACCAATGGTCGAATGTGTTAGCTGCACCGACCGCACGTGGGTCCAGTGTCAGACGATCCGGTTTTAGGATCTGTTCCATACTCTCTGTTTTTTTTTTCTTCTTGTTGCACAGTTGTGAGTTTTCTGTTTACTTTATTAAATTGATGCGCGTCAATAAGCACATGGAATCAAGGCTTCGGTATTGAAGGCTTTAATAAAGTAACAAGGGAACTACTAACACGAATACACCAGTTCAGACTGAAGGGGTCCTGCCGGAGCAGGGGGTCTTATACCCTGCCACCGGAGGCGGGACCCCACTGGAATGTGCCACGATAACTCTCATAACAGGTAAACACCCTAACCCAACAACATAGTACAACCCCCACAGTAATAACACCCTAGCCCAACAGTAACATGGTAACAAACCCCAGTGGTGAACCAACGATGGTTCACCACACAAACTAGGAGCTAACTTCCTGTAATGATTTCTAATCGAGTCTTTCCATACAACCCTGTCACCTGCCTACTATCATGTAGCTCTCTTCATTTTACTATGGGCAGTACTGTTCCCCAGTCCCACATTAACCCTTCTATGTCAAACACCCTTATACTACAGATATTGGGTAAGGAAAGGTTTGAACTAGATTATAACCTTAAGAAAAACTGCCTTGAAGAGAAGGGCAGACTACAGTCAGTCCTGACAGATATTTGCCTGGATGCAGCTGAAATCAAAGGAGCTCTCTGGAGAATTACAGGTCAGCCCAAGACCTGAGGAACAGATTTGAAAGAATTCAATTTCACGCTTAGCATTATTGTTGTGGTTTTGTTTGACCTTTGCAATAGCAGTATGACCAAAAACGGCACTTCAGTTTGCGAAGAGTAGAATGCTTGGGATTGCTACTCGAGTAAATTATTCAACACTTAGCAGTTGCGTCTCAGCATCAGATTTCCTCATTGAAACATTGGCTTTTGAAGTTGCAGTCGAGTGACTTCTTCAGATATATCCAAGAGATAAATATAAAAGTATTCTCGAGCTTGTACGCAGGAACTATATTGTATTTGCAAGTTATGGCCTTGTTGAAATTACACATCTGTTAATCTGGTTAAAAGACTTAAGTACAAGGACATTAATAGGGTTTTTTATATTACATATTGTTCTGCCAGCACAGAGTCACACTCATTGGCAGCTTATATTTGTTAGTCCCTAATTGCCCTTGAGAAAGTGAGGTTTCTTCTTGAATTGCTGCATTTAGAGCTGCATGGTACTGCATGACAGCCCCGAGGATTTTTCGAGTGATCTCTGTATAGGCACCTTATATACACTTCAGACAGTCAAGTTGATGCAACTTAATCACAAAATTTGGTTTCATAGAAACATAGAAGATAGGAGCAGGAGGAGGCAATCTGGCCTTTCGAGTCTACTCCACCATTCATCACTATCATGGTTGATCGTCCAACTCAATAGCTTAATCCTGCTTTCTCCCCATAACCTTGGATCCTGTTCACCCCAAGTGCTATATCGAGCCACCCCTTGAATACATTCAATGTTTTGGCATCAACTACTTCCTGTGGTAATGAATTCCGCAGGCTCACCACTCTTTGGGTGATGAAATGTCTCCTCACCTCCATCCTGAATGGTCTACCCCGAATCCTCAGACTGTGACCCCTGGTTCTGGACACCCCCACCATCGGGAACATCCTTCCTGTATATACCTTATATAGTCCTGTTAGAATTTTATGAGTCTGTATGAGATTCCCCCCCACCCCACCCCCGCCCCCCGCCCCCCCCCCGCTCCCCCCCAACCTATTCATCTGAACTCCAGCAAAAACAATCCTAACCTAGTCAATCTCTCCTCATACATCAGTCCCACCATCCCTAGAATCAGCCTCAGTTCTCTCATTAAAGGAGCCTGGTTCTCAAACTCCTCTTCAATTACTTTTCCCCAGAACTGAAATGTCTAATACTAAGGGGCATGCACTTAAGATGAGAGGGGGAAAGTTTTTTTTTTACACAGAGAGTGGTAGATGTCTGGAATGCGCTATCTGGGGTGGGGGTGCAGGCAGATACACTGCAGGAGAGGGGGGGGAGGAGTTAAAGGGGCTTTTAGATAAGCACATGAATATGCAAGGAATAGGGGGATATGGAACAAGGGCAGGCAGAAAGGATTAGTTTAATTTGGTATCATGTTCAGTGCAATATCGTGGGCTGAAGGGTCAGTCCCTGTGCTGCACTGCTCTATGTTCTATGTTCTACTGGTCATGGCATTAGTTGGTCAATGCAAGGCTAAAGTTGCTCTGGCCAGAATTAATCAAACAAGCAGATAGATGGAAGACACAAGTTATTTCCTCTGTTCATCCATCTAAAACCGATTCCACTTGTTCTTTTGAGCAAGTTGAGTTCAGATATGTGGAACTCTGCACTAGCTAGCAGTTAAATTCTCAGCCATTTGAATTAAAGGTAGCGACCAGTTAATAAATAATGAATAACACAAAAAATGTATTTTATTACAATTACTGAAGGTTATGTTGTCATTGAGAAAACAAATCTTCCCACAGCTGCAGTGTCTTTTTTTTAAGTCCCCTGCAGTGAGAGGTTTTCTTTTTACTATTATGTGATAACAGAATTTTTAACCCATTTGGTACATTTCTTCTGTCCACTACTTCATTGATGCAAACTGGTAGAATTAGCTAGACACTTGTACTAATTTCATGTCAATCCGTATCTAAAAAGCCTGGGTAAACTGTTAGTGCAGAATCAGTACTGTCGAGTGTTATGATGGAAAAAAACATGGAATTACATACAGAAAAATTGGACTTTAAAAAGACTACAGTTTTATATTTTAAAACAGACAGACACTGAAGGCGGCTGAGAATGTACAGCTAACCGCTGACAGGAATGGCTGCCAGGGGTTTCTCCAAGGAAAAATGGAACCCCTCCTTCTGCTTCCAGACAAGGTATTTCTAAAAGAATCTCAAAGACTGATTACTGTCTTTGGGAAAGAAAAAGAAACATAATGGCTGTCTCATCCAAAGACCCTGTGTATAATTGCCTGGGCAAGACTAGGACATTCTGGTCCATTTGGAATATACATGGGTAAGATGGGTACAGAGGAATATGGGCCAAATGAGGGCAATTGGGACTAGCCTAGAGGTTTAAAAATAAAGGCGGCATGGACAAGTTGGGCCGAAGGGCCTGTTTCCATGCTGTAAACCTCTATGACTCTATACTTGGACAGTGAGAACAGCAGCTGGACATTTGCCACACTGAAGATGATATAGTAACGGAAGCAGGGTCCCTGCAAAATAGCCAGCCTTTGCAGGAACATCTAAAACTCTCTCTCTCTGACTGTGGAAGTCGATCAGCCAGCTGAAAGAATGCAGCTGGAAAAATAACCGTAATCTCTCTACCAAACCACAGAACACCCAAACAAAGGAATCAACCGTTCACCAGCAGAAGTCAACTACTGGAATCAACCTGTATCGGCTGCAATGCTTATTATCTATTCCTCATAGTGTGTAACCCGAGAATTGTTGTGTATAACTTTTTTAAAAATAATTACTTGTTATCTGACTCAATTATGACTTCTAACCCAAATTAATATAGATTTGTGTTTTACTATTTATCATTACCTTGTTAGAAGTTAATAGACCAACTACATCTTAACTCAAAAGAGCCTGGTTAAATTGGCACCTTTATAAACTTAACTATTGGGTCTGGAAAGTGTATTTCTCTACACCCTAGCTACGACTATAACACTACATTCTGCACTCTCTGCCTGTATGCTCTGTCTGTATAGTGCCCAAGAAACAATACTTTTCACTGTATGCTAATACATTTGGCAATAATAAATCAAATCAAATATTGAAGGGAAAATGAATCTTGTTAGATTAAATCCTTTGTTGATACCAGTAGAGGGCGGTTGAATAAAGACAGGTAGCTGGTCAACCCACCTCACCCAAGTTTGTACATTTTGGGGGTATCCCAGCCGGATGGTGACAATTTGAGGGGTCGCACCCAGATCAACCATATTTGGGGAAACCTCACCTGGGGCTGGTCGTAACACGTGGAGGTCACCAATGGGTAGAGCAGGGAGGCCATGAAATTCAGCAACTCCTCCATGGTGCTGAGCTAAAGGTTTGAAGCAATCTTAAGGGTAAAGTATATGGAAGAGTCATATCTTAATGAGGCACTCCATTTCCAGGACAGGCGAGAAATGGTGGCAAATAAATTGACAGTGGGAATCGATGGTAAGTAGTTCAGTGCCATTTTCCTTTTCCTACTGCTGCAATCCTGCTGAAAACAAGGTTGAAAATCAGCTCTTAGATCACAGACAGTACAAAAACTGAACAGAACAGCTTATCGATCAACCCTACTCTCGTGTTTTATCCCACATGAACTACCCACTCTAATCCATTCACCATTTGCTCCTCGTATACTTCATAATATTCCTCTTTCCAAGCAACTTTGCGTTTCTTTTTTCAAAGAAATATGCTGAGAAATTGGATGGAAGCCAAATGTTGAACATTGCAGGGGTCGTGTCCATGCCTAAAGTGCACGCTCTGCTATCTTGGTAAAGACTCCTGCACAGATGCCTAAAATGCACTGTCTGCCATTTTGATAAAGACTTCTGCATAATGGTTCAGGCTCTGTGCATGATACTAGAATTAGGTTATTTGCCTCTGGAGCTTCCTCTTCAAATTTGGTTTGCAAATGGCCGCAACATAATAGTACTTACATGATAGTGTCTCAAATCCAGTTGTCTAAAAACCAGAGTTGTCTAAAAGCTGAACATTTTTAGAATGTGCCATGCATCAATTTTAATCAAGTGAAATTATAAAAAAGAACTTACCTGGACTATTTGGCTAGTCACTGCATCGGTGTGGTGTGCCGCCGGACTAGTTATCCCCTTCACCACTTGTACTCCACTATATTATCTGATTGATTATTGACCCACACAATCTGGCATGACCTGAACCACCCATGCCCCAAATCTTGGGACCCAAAATCTGGCAGGCTGTAAAATGTGACAGCCCCTGGTCCTGAGGTTGCTGGTTTTGAAACACTGTACCTTATATTCAGGCACTTTGCAGCTAAACCAAAGGTGAAGCGTGCCTTTTTAAAACTTACCTTATTGCAGAACTGGAGAATTCCATGTTAAATTTGATGACCATTGAAAACTCAGCACTCGCCCACACCCTGACCCTGGCTTCTTTATACTTCCAGCCTCTACTTGCAATATCTTGGTGCCTCCAGGAACTAGTGAGCTGCCTTTGACACTGTGTCAGGCACCTGCAGCTCACTGGTAAGGAACAAATAAGAATGGTCACCAATCTCTTCTGGCCTTGCCATGCACAGTATGCACAGCACTGGGATTGTATCTCAATTTGGGCACAATCCAAGTTGTAAGCCATGATTCAGCTGGAATAAAAGTTTGTGGCAAAGAATTCCACCCTATAAAACACCCTCACTATAAAAGTTACTTTTAATCCCCTCTGTAATTCCATTTCTGATCAGAAACTTATGCCTTCTTGTTATTAACCACTGATGACCAGTAGAAACAATGGTCCAATATTTACAGGGAGGTTGGGTGTTTGCTGGGGAGCATCAGGGTTCCGGAAACATGGAGCTTCCACCAAATTCAACAATAGGATCTCAATATAATGGTTTTCTACCATTTCCTCTCTGACAACTGATCAAATTGACAAGCTGGCCAACTGCTGGGTGCGAAACCACAGAAAGGAGGCCACAGTCAATGAAAGATCCCCAGCACTAGCTAAAAGACTGGTAACTAGAGATATGGAATAATGGAATGAAAACAGAAAATACTGGATAACTCAGCAGGTTTGGCAGCATCTGTGGGCAGAGAAACAGATTTAAAGTTACCAGTCCATCTGATTCTTCTACAAAACTGAAAAGGGAGAGAAATGTAATGAATGACATGGTTGGAGAGTGGGGTGGGCAGAATAAAAGGTCAAGGAAAGGTCAGAGCTAAAGAGGGATTGACAAAGGTGTCATGGACATAAGACAAAGGGGGTGTTAATGGTGGCATTAAGAAGTACTGAAGTAGTACTAACAGTGACATAAAGGTTTGAAAGCAGAATATGTCAATGGGAAAGCAAATTTCACTGCTCCGTGACAGCAAACCTGAAAAACAAGGGACAGCTGGCCCTGTGAGGAAGAGTGGGTTGTATTGGGGCAAACCAAGGAAACCAAAAAACAAAAAGGAGATGTAGGAGGAGAGGAAAGTTCACAATTTAAAGTTGGTGAACTCAATGTTGAGTCCAAAAGGTTGTAACATGCCTAATTGGAAGATGAGGCGTTGGTCCTTCCAGTTTGCATTGGGCATCACTGGAGTATTGCAGCTGGCCAAGTATGAACACGTGGACATGACAGCAAGATGCTGAATTAAAATGGCAAGCATCCAGAAGGGGTCATGTTTGGCGATGGAGCAATGGTGTTCCTCAAACCGGTCACTAAATCTGTATTTAGTCTCTTCAATGTAAAGGAGACCACATTGGGAGGGAGCAGCGAATATTGGAGGCCAAATTTGAAGGAGGTGCAAGTGAAATGCTGCTTCCAGCATTTTCTGGTTTTATTTCAGATTTCCAGCATCTGCAGTATTTTGTTTTTACTGAAGAGATTAGGTTTTGTGGGTGGGAGAGGAGCTATGACAACAGAGGAGGAGATGCTGTGATCAGTGAACAGGAAGATGAAGGCTTTTTTTAAGGTGTCAGGGAAAGTAACTCTGCTCCTCCTGGTCCACAAGGAGTGCTGCAAAAGACCGTCACCTCCTTGCCTTCATTCATTGCTGGATTTCCGAGGTAGGAAACCATACAGCAACTGTCTAAATCAAGCTGACAATGTTCTGGGGACACATTCCCTACTTTGAATATTATCTTCCTACTTTTGTATTCTATGTCAGGAGGTGCAAAACCAATTATCTTACTTGTCTTTTTATATATTTCTCTAAGGATGCTGCCACATGGAATTATTTGTATATCTGTACCCCAAGAACAAAGGACTTATAACAAATAGGCAGGAAAAAAGTCCATGCTACTGATTGCAGCCCTGCTTCAACAGAAGCAAAAACAAAACATAATTTACCAACTGCCAAAGCAGAAGTTTTCCCAGTTCATGTTTGTCTCATTGTCAGAAGTCGTATTGTCAACCTTCTAATCCTTTATCTCAAGAGAATTTGATAAATTAAAGTTAGACTTTCTTTTATTACTTCTTCAATTTTCCTCGGGATCCTCATGTCAATCATATATACCAGTGATTTCCCCGGCTTAATTTGAGTAACTAAAATTCGTCATGCCAAGTTGTAGTTGCATTCTCGAAAGTGAATTTACCATTTTGCTCGGAACATCAAGCAGAGTAAATCTCCTTACTGTTTTGATGAAGCCATGAGCCTGTAATAAACAAATTACATTTTCTTCCTTAGTGTCGCCTAGAACCATTTCTGCATTCATTAATTCTTAGCACGTTATGCTGCTTGTTGCAACTTGTATGCACTCCACAAGCCAGTGATGCAAATCACACCGGTATCAATCTGCTATCCAGACCTCTCAAGAGGATGCTCAGAAGAAAAGGGAGTATTCCCTCGATTTAATAATTGCATCAAAATTGTAAACATAAGCCATGAATTTCAATGGGATTTGTTCCAATTCCTTGATTTACTGTGGCCAAAGAATGGAAGAAGCAGCCACTTCCCTGCAGTAATTCTATAGCTATACTCCTTATTCTGACATCGATTGCCTCGGAGTACACAAAGCACAGTTTGACCTCTCCGGTAGATGCATAGGATTCCAAAGTATTACTTGAAGAGTAGAGGAGATCCTTGTTTTCCTCATCAATATTTATCCCTCAACCAAAACAGATTTTCTGATTATTTATCTCAGTGCACTTTGCAGGAGTTTGCGGTACATAAATTGGCTGCCATGACAACAAGGGTAACATTTCCGAAAGTATTTCAATGGGTGTGCAGCAGTTTGCAACACACTGGGTTTGTGAAATGTTCAAAATAAATGCAAAGTCCTTCTTCTTCCAAGAAATAAAGGTGCACAGGGATTTTCTGTTGGAAATTGCCCCGGCACTGTGAGTCAGCAGTGCTAACCACTGTGCCACCATGTCGCTCTTTAAGTGGCCTCAAAACATCAGCTTGCTCTGTTCGCCTTTGAGGTTCCATCAAAGTGGAACACTGCTGCATTCCCAGTACAATTTCAATGCCAATTGACTGAAAAATTAGAAAAAAAAATTTGATCCTTAGGTTAGTTGTATCGTGCTATGTTGCAGAACTTTACTTTAATAATAATTGTCTTCTTTCATGTGTGGAAATTAAATAGCTCCATAATAAATCTCCAGTTGAACTGCTGTTGCATTGACAATGTTTTAAAAAAAGCAGCATCAGAAAAGGCAGAACAGAATTTTGACAGCAGTGTGTTGGATGGGCCGTTGACCAAGAGAACATGAGAACAGTCAAGTTTGAAGATGACAAAAGTAGGGGTGAAACTTTCACTTTTAAATTTCCTCTAAGGTCCAGTGACAGCCAGGTTAGAGTTCTCCGATCTGAGCACATTGTGGGAATTTTTCATTGTGTATAGGGTTATTGATGGGAACAGTGCAGTACTTTGACTCCTCCTGGCGGAATTGTCTAATTTGTCATTACTTTGAAGAGAAGCAGAGGGGTCCTGGCTAATAGTTTTCCCTCGTTAAACTTCTAAATGTATTGGCAGAGAAGCTGGACAGGCCCCAAAAACTGGCATAGGGATTGTCGTGTGAGATTACCCTTTGCCCATTGCTTCCAATGGAGGGAACGCACAAACTGCATACTGCCTACCATTATAGATTCCGGCCTACACTAACCAATGTTGAGTAGCTGCAGATTAGAGCAAGGTGTGCAAAATCATGAGAGGTTAGCCAGAGTTATGTAAATGCAATTTTTTATTTATTCATTTGTGGGACATAGGCATCGCTGCCTGGCCAGCATTTATTGCCCATCCCTAGTTGCCCTCGAGTCGGTGGTGGTGAGCTGCCTTCTTAAATCACTGCAGTCCATGTGCTGTGGGTTGACTCACAATGTCATTAGGGAGGGAATTCCAGGATTTTGACCCAGCGACTGAGAAGGAATAACGATACATTTCGAAGTCAGGATGGTGAATGGCTTGGAGGGGAACTTGAAGGTGGTGGTGTTCCCATGTATCTGCTACCCTTGTTCTTCTAGATGGAAGTGGTCATTGGTTTAGAAGGTGCTGTCTAAGGAACTTGGGTGAATTGCTGCAGTACATCTTGTTGATAGCACATACTACTGTTACTGAGCATTGGTGGTGGAGAAAGTGGATGTGGTGCCAATCAAGCGGGCTGCTTTGTCCTGGATGGTGTCAAGCTTCTTGAGTGTTGTTGGAGCTGCACCCATCCAGGCAAGTGGGGAGTATTCCATCACACTTCTGACTTGTGCCTTGTACATGGTGGATGGGCTTTGGGGAGTCAGGAGGTGAGTTACTTGCCGCAGTATTCCTAGCCTCTAACCTGCTCTTGTACCCATTGTGTTTATGTGGTGAGTCCAATTGAGTTTCTTGTCAATGGTAATCCCAAGGATGTTGACAGTGGGGGATTCAGTGATGGTAACACCATTGAATGTCAAAAGGTGGTGGTTAGAGTGTCTCTTATTGGGGATGGTCATTGCCTGGCATTTGTGTGAGGCAAATGTTGCTTGCCACTTGTTAGCCCAAGCCTGGATATTGTCCAGACCTTGTTGCATTTGAACATGGACTGCTTCAGCATCTGAGGAGTCGCAAATGGTGCTGAACTTTGTGCAGTCATCGGCAAACATCATTCCCAGTGACTTTCAGTAACTTTAACCAACTCTGGAAAGCACAAAACACTTTTTCAATCACAGCAATGTCCATTAGAAATCAGTCAGCAACTAACCTCCAAACAGTTGATGACTCTTTTAAGCAGCACTATGGGTGTAATTTTCTGTTCCAGAGACTAAACGCAATAGTGGGCAGGAAAAGTGGCATGTTTCTCATTGGGCAGCATGGCAGATATTTAGATCAGTAGATATGCATGAATGTTAAGAGCACCGACCTGGTTGCCCTGGTCCCTATATGTCTACTACATGCCTTCTGTCTAAGAGAGGACTCCACCCACTGGGGTGATTCCCCACTCTCAATCCCAATTTGTCCCCCAAGCGGATGACCCTCTTCTGCTGTGTTGCCCCTAAAGGACAATCACAGACATGTTCCCGGTAGCTAACAAAGTCACCATGACTCAGTTTATACTTACAAAAATATAATCAAATCACCGCACCTTGTCCTGAAATCTTAAGAAAAAGCCTCAGACCAATATCACCACTATATATGGCTGAAACAAATTACAAGTTATCGGCAAAAAACACCAGGTTTTGGCCCCAAACCCGTACAAAATCTTCAGGCCAATATCACCACGATATGGCTGAAAGCACTTACAATCTCCAACGTGACTGGCTGGTCTGTCCACTGTTAATTGGAAGTCCTGAGTCAAGGCGACCAGCCCTGACCTTCTTTCTGACGTGGAGATGCCGGCGTTGGACTGGGGTAAACACAGTAAGAGTTTTAACAACACCAGGTTGGATATCCCCTTCTCCATCTGAAGAAGGGGCAGCGCTCCGAAAGCTAATGGCATTGGCTACCAAATAAACCTGTTGGACTTCAACCTGGTGTTGTTTAAACCTCTTTCTGACTGCAGCCCAGATAATCAGATGTGCCCTTCTTTTATGATAATTTAACTTGGACACGTCAAAACATATCTTCTGCTATTCCAATATCCAGTTAGTTGATTCCATGCAAAGTCCAGACAAATATTGTCAGCTCTTGCTGATTGAAACAACACAGGGTATTCCATGGAAGATGTTTCCAGATGGATATTATCAGTTCTTATTGTAAGAGCAATTCTCCTGCTGTTTGACGTGACGTAGCAACAGCACAGTAACAGCACTTGGCTTCCGAGGTTGATGAGGGCTTGAATGACCCTATTCCAGACCTTATTTGCAAAACTCCTTGAGTGTATTGTATTGATGATGCATCCTTTGTGCCATTGTATTGGGTCATCAGACTTCCTGATTGTATTAGTCAATGGCAGGTAACGTCATTTCCCTGATATCATTGTTCCCTGATAACACTCAGTCAAAGACTTTGGATGAGTCACTGTTTTTGTTCGATATCTGAATTAACCCCTGCTGCCTAGGCTGTGCTGTTGGCTGTAGCTTGGCATTTGTAATTTTATAGTTCCAATCAGGAGGTCAAAACATGTCCGTGGGTTTATAAATTTCCCGGTTTGAGGGATTCCAATCCTACAATGAGCAGCCAGCCCCAGTCCACACAACACCTTAAAAGAGGATCCTGAGGACACATTGGATACCTGTCACAGTTTTCACCCGCACCCTCCACCAGCGCAGACACACACCTCAGTGAAACATAGTTTTTGTGCAAACGCAGGGTCCCAATCTGGTGAGCACACGACAGATTCGGGTCCACTGCAAGCGGAGGCAGTGACAGCCAAGATCACCGGCCTAGGGAGGACCACTGGAGGCCAGGCTGCTGCAAAGTCAGAGTTAGATGACAAGCCTTTGGATTTGACTCTAATACAGATGTTGGAGCTGCAAAGACAGACATTGGAACATGAGGCACGGTTATTTGATGCAGTTGCCAGATAGAAACATAGAAACTAGAAGCAGGAGTAGGCCATTCTCCTGCCATTCGGCCCTTCAAGCCTGCTCCGCCATTCATTTTGATCATGGCTGATCATCAAATTCAATATCCCGATCCCCCCTTCCCCCCATATCCCTTGATCCCTTTAGCCCCAAGAGCTATATTTAATTTCTTCTTGAAATCAGGCAACGTTTTGGCCTCAACTACATTCTGTGGTCGTGAATTCCACACATTCATCACCCTCTGGGTGAAGAAATTTCTCCTCACCTCAGTTCTAAAAGGTTTACCCCTTATCTTCAAACTATGACCCCTAGTTCTGGACTCCCCCCACCATTGGGAGCATCCTTTCTGAATCTACCCTGTCTAGCCCTGTTAGAATTTTATAAGTTTCTATGAGATCCCCTCTCACTCTTCTAAACTCCAGTGAATATAATCCTAACCAACTTAGTCTGTCCTCATATGACAGACCTGCCATCCCAGGAATCAGCCCAGTAAACCTTCGCTGTACTCCTTCTATAACAAGGACACTAAAACTGTACAGAATACTCCAGGTGTGGCCTCACCAATGCCCTGTACAATTGCAACAAAACATCCTTACACTCAATGGAAAAGGGAAGAATCCATCGGCATTCATTCTGATGTCATTGCGCCAATGAGGTCAACATTGATAGGATAAACCACCATGGAGACTTTTGTCAGAATTTTACACCTAATCTACACCATGACCTACATTCCAATTCTCTAGACATAGGGTGGATCCAACAACTGCTAGGTGAGAGGGAAATGGAGTACCACAACCTCACTCCAGGTGCCCTGCTCCTCAAGGAGTCAGGCAGGGGCCCTCGAGCACCCATCCACCCAGGTGACTCCAAGAGTGTCCAGCCATTCCCTATCCCCTGTGCCAGTGACCTCATCAGATCCAGCTCCACAGGCCGAGGAAGGTGCACCTCCCCCACAAAAAGAGACTCGGGGAGATTAGGGCCGTCCAGGCCGCATCCCTCTAGAAGACACAACCCAAGGTTATCACAAACATCAGGGAGTAGCGGGCAACAGGCTGCTTCCATCTCTGCTGTGGATGCCTGGGATCACCAACATGTACTGGTAGGGTAAGAAAAATTAGGAGCAGAAAGGTTGCATGGATGTTCACAATCAGTATATTATTTTCACAGATCAACTTGTTTCAATCATATTCCCACATCTGAGATCTTCCATTTGACGATATGCCCCATGCTCGGTCAGCACCAGGGACCTAGGTTCCATTCCAGCCTTGGGTGACTGTCTGTGTGGTGTTTCCATTTCTCCCCGTGTCTATGAGGGAAGGTGATGGAAGAGAGTATGTCCGGGTGTGTGGGGTCCTTGATTATGCTGGCTGCTTTTCCAAGGCAGCGGGAAGTGTAGGCGGAGTCAATGGATGGGAGGCTGGTTTGCGTGATGGACTGGGCTACATTCACGACCTTTTGTAGTTCCTTGCGGTCTTGGGCAGAGCAGGAGCCGTACCAAGCTGTGATATAACTGGAAATGATGCTTTCTATGGTGCATCTGCAGTTTTCTTTGCTTGCTTCCATTAATTGTTTGAGGATGTGATCTCTGCCTCTTGGTAAATTTTAAAATTAGGATTAAATAATGGCTTGACAATAATCATTTTCAATGAAATGATTCTCATATCTGCTCATTAGCACTGTGATTAAGAATAGGAATCTCTCTCTCCAGGATGATCACTTATGCTTGCATGGGGCATAAACACCTGCACACACCAATTGGGCTGAAAGGCCTGTTTTGATGTAGTAAATATTTTACAGCACTTTGTAATTTAAATTCAATGATAATCTCTGGTGTGGAAGTTGGTGAAATATTTCTTGATTACATTATTTCGCTCCATCCTTCCTACTTAACTTGAGGTACTTTTCTCCATGAGATTATTGCAAATTTATTGGGGCTGGTTTAAAAGTGACAAGTGCTAGTGCTGGATTCTAATTCCAACCAGTCCGTGGACTGTACAGTCGCAATGCTAAGACATTTGTATCAGTGATTTATGATGCTCAGCAATAAAGTCTTTCTCGGTAAATGTTACGTGTCTATCTTTTGTGGCGTGCATTGATTTCTTTTTGCAGCACAGTTCCAGCTACACTTCCAAATGTCAACCTCTGAACGGGTATTAAAAGAATGTAACATCCCCCCGCACAGGTACTCTCCTTTGATCCATGGGTCCGTTTCCGAATTGGAGCAGGATGTTCACAATTCATGTTGGGGAGTCTCAAAGCAGAGAAGGACGATGCGAATGAACCATTTCAAAGTCACCTGGCAGTAAACAAGAACCTGCTGAGGACGCACGACATTAACATACACGGAATTAATATGCACAACAAAGCCTGCTTAGTGTAGTGATCCAAAGCGGTAGGATGCAGAACGGATACCTAGATCGAGTAAAGCAATTAAGGGATTGGCACAGCATTCAAAAAGCAAAGCTTGAGTGGCTTGCTCATGTTATTGGAACCATCCAGTTTATTTATAGCCTTTAACCCACTCCTGAATAGTGTTTCCTTCAGATCATTTAAATATTCACTATTAAAAATACGACTTTTTCTGTTTGTTTCAGTCATTGTTGTTCAATGTGGATTGTGAGGTTGTGGACTAAGGAACATGTAATGAATGATATTGTTGAGAAAGTTAGCAGCATCACATGAAAGATGCTGAGGAATTCTGAGCTCGTTTTCCAACATTATTGACCAAGTCATATTATATTCTGTTGTGGGGAGGGAGGAGCATCAGGGAAAGGGAATTCTGAAATAACGTTGGGAAAATTTGTCAGTCCCAATCATTTATTTTAAACGTCCTCACTAATTTTGTTTTTTCTGATGTAGAAGCATTGTTGCAACCTTCTGAGAGTTAATCTTTTTATTAAAAGATCAGCGTAATTGTTTTTAATGTTCAATATTGCTCAGTCATTAGTGTGGTAACATTGGATTTAGTCATTTTTATTTATGTTACATTAAACTCTCATTAAAATCTTCTACATGAATAATCTTTCAAGAATTACTTTAATTGTATCCTAATTTTTTCAATATGTATATATAAAATGTTAGCTTTTAATACTTGATTAAATTACTGATATGATTATTTAATGTACTGCAGACTTGAGCATTGCTCAAGATGCCAAGGAAATGCAACCTTGTAGTAAGACCATTGATGAGAATTCCTGCAGAATTTTTGGCAATTAATGTAATCTTTTTTTTCAAATGCAGGCCCATTCATGGGTTCTCAGCATCTCTGGTAAGGCCAGCATTTGTTACCGACCTTGAGTTGTCCTTGAGAAGGTGGTGGTGAACTGCTTGCTTGAATGATTGCTATCTGTGTAGTGAAGGTATTCCAGTGATACTATTAGCAAGGGAGTTTCAGGATTTTGGTCCAATGATGATGAAGGAATGATGATGTATTTTCAAGTTACTTCGAGGGGCCGATTTTACCAAATCGGCTCTAAGTGCCGATTTGGTAAAATCGGGAGGGTGGGGTGGGAGGGGGGGAGAGGGGGTGTGATGGATCATTCCCGGCTGGGGGTGGGTGTGACGTCTCATTCCCGGGGGGGGGGGGAGGAGAGGGGGTGTGACGTCTCATTCCCTGTGGGGGGGTGGGGCTCTCATTCCCTGGGGGCGGGGGGGGGTGGAGTGGGGGGGGGGGTGGAGTGGGGGGGGGGGGGCTCTCATTCCCTGGGGGGGGGTGGAGTGGGGGTGTGACATCTCATTCTCTGGGGGGCGGGGTGGGGGAGAGGGGGTGTGACTGATCATCCTCTGGTCGGGGGGGGTTCCGCTGCGTGTCTGCGGCCGATCCCTCCTGGCACCATCACTGGTTCACTACCAGCCACAGATTACTCTTCCCTGCAGGTGTGAGAGAGCGGGAGAGATGGCTGTGGCTGGTAGTGTACCAGTGAATGATCTGTCACACGCCCCCCTCCCCCCAGTGAACCCCCTCTCCTCCCCCCAGGGGATGATCCGTCACACCCCCCTCCCCCCCCCCCCCCCCCCCCCCCCCCCCCGCAGGATGATATGTCACACCACCTCCCCCCCCACAAGGGGTTGATAAGTCACACCCCCTCCCCCCCATCCACCCGCGCCCAAGAGGGCGATGTGGGCCCGCCTCCCTCTCCTCATCCCCCCCCCCCCCCACCAGAGTTCCAACTGCCCCCCCCCCCCCCCCCCCCCACTCCTCCGGCAGACGCCAGCGGACCTGTGTGAAGCCCGGTCACTTCAGCCATGGCTCGAAGTCAGTGTCCAGGAACGTGCTGCAGGCTGTCGAAGGACTGAAGGTGAGCGGGAAGGATGGTGGAGGGAGACCACGATCGAGGTAGGTTCGGGGTGTGCTCTGCCGGGGGGGCCTGCCTCCCAGGGGGGTCCGATCCCGGGGGGTGGGCGGGGGGCGGTCTGCTGGGGTGGTTAGAGGGGGTGTCCGCGAAGGGTGGGCCTCGGCGATTCCCCAGCCGAATAAAAGTACAAGTTGGACTTTTATTTATCAGGTCAGTAAAGGCGCGGACGCGAATTGGGCCGAACGCTGGTAAAGGGGGAATTGATGGTAAAGTTGGGCGCGCACTTTATTATGCCGATTTAAATGCATGCAAATGCATTTTAATCGGCCCGCTGGCCGATTCGGGCGCGTGCCGGATCGGAGCCCGGATCGGCCGTTGGTAAAGGCGTGATTGGCCTTCGGTCGGGTCTGGACCGCGGTTTAGGCCCGACGCCCAACTTTACCACAACTTATAGAACATAGAACAGTACAGCACAGAACAGGCCCTTCGGCCCATGATGTTGTGCCGAGCTTTATCTGAAACCAAGATCAAGCTATCCCACTCCCTATCATCCTGGTGTGCTCCATGTGCCTATCCAATAACCGTTTAAATGTTCCTAAAGTGTTTGACTCCACTGTCACTGCAGGCAGTCCATTCCACACCCCAACCACTCTCTGCGTAAAGAACCTACCTCTGATATCCTTCCTATATCTCCCACCATGAACCCTATAGTTATGCCCCCTTGTAATAGCTCCATCCACCCGAGGAAATAGTCTTTGAACGTTCACTCTATCTATCCCCTTCATCATTTTATAAACCTCTATTAAGTCTCCCCTCAGCCTCCTCCGCTCCAGAGAGAACAGCCCTAGCTCCCTCAACCTTTCCTCATAAGACCTACCCTCCAAATCAGGCAGCATCCTGGTAAATCTCCTCTGCACTCTTTCCAGCGCTTCCACATCCTTCTTATAGTGAGGTGACCAGAACTGCACACAATATTCCAAATGTGGTCTCACCAAGGTCCTGTACAGTTGCAGCATAACCCCATGGCTCTTAAACTCCAACCCCCTGTTAATAAAAGCTAACACACTATAGGCCTTCTTCACAGCTCTATCCACTTGAGTGGCAACCTTTAGAGATCTGTGGATATGGACCCCAAGATCTCTCTATTCCTCCACAGTCTTCAGAACCCTACCTTTGACCCTGTAATCCACATTTAAATTAGTCCTACCAAAATGAATCACCTCACATTTATCAGGGTTAAACTCCATCTGTCATTTTTCAGCCCAGCTTTGCATCCTATCTATGTCTCTTTGCAGCCTACAACAGCCCTCCACCTCATCCACTACTCCACCAATCTTGGTGTCATCAGCAAATTTACTGATCCACCCTTAGCGCCCGTTTTGGTAAAATCGGGCCCCTAGTGTGTCACTTGGAGGGAAGCTTGCAGGTGATGGTGTTCCCTGTACGTGCTGCCCATGTTTTTTCAGGTATTAGGAGTTGTGGGTTTGGGAGCTGTTGGCGGGCTGCATCTTGTCCATTGCAGTCATGGTGGTGGAGGGAGTGAATGCTCAAGTTGGTTGGGCTACCATATGATGATCTCTGGTGGCTTCCCTGTGAGCTTGGAGCAGGGGGCGGTAGGGGAACTCTCTTAATCGGGCACTCTGTGGCCCATGGAGGCAGCCACAATGGCTGTGAACCCCAGACCCCACTTCCCGTTGGGAGGGCAGCCTGCTCCCATGGCATCCTCTTCACTAGGTGTAGTCCGCGCAATGGTCACCAATCCCAATGGCACTGCTGAGATTGATAAACCCCTGGCTCTCCGATTAACTGGCAGCTCTTGGGAGACTTGGTGTCTTTCCTTGTAAGGGATTAGGCATTCCAACAGCAGTGAGTTAGTTCCTGGGTGGCCAAAACTAAATGCTCCTGGGTCTCTACATCAACGGTCGAGATGGAGTTGTCACTAGCTTTCAGACTCATCGTTGGGCCCTCTGTCATTCTGACAAAAATTGCAGCTTTCAAATGCATGGAAAGTTCTGGCTTTCACACAACCCCTGCGATCAAAGTTTGGGCGTCCAGCCCATTAAGTCAATTTAAATGGATGCAAATCCATTTAAATTGACGTCGCACCCATTTCGGGCGCCGTGCCGATCGTGGCCATTTTAGGCACTTGGTAAAGGGGGAATGAGCGCGGAGGCAGATGTGGATCACGCTTTTATATTCTACCCCCCTTGCGATATAGGCCAACATCCCATTTGCCTTCTTGATCACCTGTTGCACCTGCAGACTGGGTTTTTGCGTCTCATGCACAAGGACCCCCAGGTCCCTTTGCACAGTAGCATGTTGTAATTTTTTTCCATTTAGATAATAATCCAATTTGCTAATATTTCCTCCAAAGTGAATAACCTCGCATTTGTCAATGTTATACTCCATCTGCCAGATCCTCGCCCACTAACTCAGCCTGTCCAAATCTCTCTGCAGACCTTCTACGCCCTCCACACGATTCACTTTTCCACTTATCTTTGTGTCGTCTGCAAACTTTGTTACCCTCCACTCAGTCCCCTCCTCCAGATTGTCTATATAAATGGTAAATAGTTGAGACCCCAGTACCGATCCCTGCGGCATGCCACTGGTTACCATCTGCCAACCAGAAAAGCACCCATTTATTCTGACTCTCTGCTTCCTGTCGGATAGCCAATCCCCAATCCACGCTAACACCCTACCCCCAACTCTGTGTGACCCAATCTTCTTCAGCAACCTTTTGTGAGGCACCTTATCAAATGCCTTTTGGAAATCCAAAAACACCGCATCCACCGGTTCCCCTCCGTCAACCGCACTAGTCACATCTTCATAAAAATCCAACAAGTTCGTCAAGCACGACTTTCCCCTCATGAATTCATGCTGCGTCTGCTTAATCGAACCATTCTTATCCAGATGGCCTGCTATTTCTTCTTTAATGATGGATTCCAGCATTTTCCCAACTACAGACGTTAAGCTAACCGGCCTGTAGTTACCCGCCTTTTGTCTATTTCCTTTTTTGAACAGCGGCGTAACATTAGCCGTTTTCCAATCCGCCGGCACGACCCCAGAATCTAACGAATTTTGATAAATAACTACTAACGCATCCGCTATTACCTCTGACTTTTCTTTCAGTACCCTGGGATGCATTCCATCCGGGCCCGGGGACTTGTCCACCTTCAGTCCCGTTAGTCTACCAAGCACTGCCTCCCTGGTAACATTAATTGTATTGAGTACCTCTCCTCCTACCAACCCTCTATCGTTAATATTCGGTAAACTATTTGTGTCTTCCACCGTGAAGACCGACACAAAAAACTCATTTAAAGTTTCAGCCATTTCCTCATTTCCCACTATTAAATCCCCCCTCTCGTCCTCCAAGGGTCCAACATTCACTCTTGCCACTCTATTCCTTTTTATATATTTGTAAAACCTTTTACTATCATTTTTTATATTTAGAGCTAGCCTAGGTTCATAACCTATCTTTCCTTTCTTTATCGCTTTCTTAGTCGTTCTTTGTTGTTTCTTAAAGTTTTCCCAATCTTCCGATTCTCCACTATTTTTGGCCACTCTGTACGCATCGGTCTTTAATTTAATACTCTCCTTAATTTCCTTCGTCATCCACGGCTGGTTATCTCTTTTCTTACAGTCCTTCTTTATCTTGCTGCATCTGTACAGGGCATTGGTGAGGCCACAGCTGGAATACTGTGTGCAGTATTGGTCCCCTTATTTGCGGAAGGATATATTGGCCTTGGAGGGAGTGCAGAGAAAGTTCACCAGGTTGATACCAGAGATGAGGGGTGTTGATTATGAGGAGAGACTGAGCAGATTGTACTCGTTGGAATTTAGAAGGCTGAGGGGGGAATCTTATAAAGACCTATAAGATAATGAAGGGGCTGGATAGGGTAGAGGTGGAGAGATTCTTTCCACTTAGAAAGGAAGTTAGAACTAAAGGGCACAGCCTCAAAATAAAGGGGGGTCAGTTTAGGACAGAGTTGAGGAGGAACTTCTTCTCTCAGAGGGTGGTGAATCTCTGGAATTCTCTGCCCACTGAAGTGGTGGAGGCTACCTCGTTGAATATGTTTAAATCACGGACAGATGGATTCCTGATCGGTAAGAGAATTAGGGGTTTTAGGGATCAGGTGGGTAAGTGGAACTGATCCACTTCAGATCAGCCATGATTTATTGAATGGTGGGGCAGGCTCGAGGGGCTAGATGGCCTACTCCTGCTCCTATTTCTTATGTTCTTATGTTCTTATCATGCTACTTGCCTCACGCCCGACTTTACCAAGTTTTCGCACCCAAAAATGGGCGCAACTTCTTGGTAAACTCGGGCACTCTGTCAGTGGCTGATTAAGTGTGGTCATCACAATATAAAATGCAGCAGGCAGCTTTTCTAGGTAAGTGTAGCGGTGCAATACAATGGGAGAGGGGGGAGAAAATCAAGTAAATACTGAGTTAGATTTTAGGCCGGCGGTTTTAGCAACTTGTTGAAATAAATGCCTTACTTGTGCAAGAAATCATGAGGATGAAAATGAAGTTTGACCTTCGCACATGGTGTTTCCTTTCACTCCAACTTTATGTTTCCCCCACCTCAGCTTCACCACGGGTAACATTCATTCAGTGTATATTGATGGAGGTGCTTGAATATTTGGATGGTTAGTCCATTGTATCCTCCCACAGGTATTGGCTGTCTTCATGCGATAAACATTTTATGGACATAAATTTCACCTTCACAGCTAGCCGAGAGATCTGTCGGAGTAAATTGTTTGCCTCTTGTGGAACCAACCCAATTTTCATGCCATTACTTTCAAGGGTTCTACAACAGATGGCACCCTGTCCATCAGATTACTATCCAGGGGTGAAGGTGAAATTTAGCTTTCAGACTTGAAATCATACTGTGTAGAAATACAATTGCTTAATGTGCCCTCATCAGTTTCCTTTGCACATTTTTTATTAAGGACGTTAACCAAAGGATGTTAGTCCAGCACCTCTGAATAAAAGCTCAAACTAAAGGATTTAAAGATAAAGATGGTAAGCTAATTTTCATGTAACATATCTGGACCTTGCTTTCTTTATTGATTGCTTTAACCCGTTAGAGGATGTCTTTACAATTCTACACTTTGCACAGGTCCCATCTTATCCCTTGACACATTAATCAAATCTGCTGTGTTTGCATATCATCCTCAGATTTCATAAAATCAGCGCTAGCGCTACCCCATTGTAGGCCATGAAGTCTTAATCATCTTCTATTGTTTGGTTATTACAATGGGCAAAGGACAGTTTACAGAGTCAAACATGTGATATAAGATTTTTAAAAGTCCAAGAGATAGTAGCAGGTGTAGGCTTCAAGCCTGCTCTACCTTCAATAGGACCATGGCTGATCTTCTACCTCAACTCCACTTTCCCATTCTTTCTTTATGGCTGGAATTCTCCGGCCGTTCACATCCCTCCGTCGCTGCCAGCGAGGATGGAGAATTTGGTGCTCAGCTAAATCTCCGTTCGCTGCAGCGGGACGAAAGAATCCTGGCTGTGAGTGAGGTTGGAGAATCTGGCCCCATGTTTTTTAGAGTCTCTTGGTACCACAAATCTAGCAATCTCTGTCTTGAATATTCTTGGTGACAGTGCATTCAGAGCACTCTGGGGTGAGAATTCCAAAGATTCAGAACCCCTCGAGTGAAGAAATGTCTAATTTAAGGCCAAAATGGCTGACCCCTTATTCAGAGACTGTGATCTGTAGTTATGGATTCCCCAGCCAGGGGAGACATTCTCCTACCTCATCAAATCACTAGGATAACCTCTCATTTTGCTAAATATAGGTCTCGTCCACTCCCCGCAGAACAATGATTTCATCCCAAGAATTAACAAGACTAAAACTGTACACGGTACTTCATGTGTTGTGGCAAGGGGCTAATAGGTGGGGCAAGGGATCAAGTGTGGGGAGATGTGACCAATCACAGAGAGAAGATAAGGCAACAGAGCAAGATGATAATCTTGAGATAATCAAGAGAAGTGATAATCAGAGTGTGGTAGGAAGGAACAGAATGTACAAACTTAAGAGTGCACATAAAGCCAGAGATTGCAAAGATGATAAAATGGAGACTCAAAGGCTCTGTATCTGAATGCACTTGGCATTGGTAACAAAGCAGCTGAATTGAGATGCAAATAGATATAAATATGTATGTCCTGAAAGCCACTTGGGAGACCTCATTGCAAGATGACAAGAATTGGCATTTTGAAAGGACAGGAAGCTAGGAAAAGTTCAAGGCGTAGCTCTGTTAATTAAGGATGACATTACAATACAGAGAGATGACCTTAGATCTAAAGGCCAAGATTAGAATCAGTTTGGGGAGAGCGAGTGACAAGAGTTCAGATCGGGCTGCCAATAGCTGGACGTCATTACACGAAGGGGGGATTCTCCGACCTCCCCACGGCGTGTTTCTCGCGGCGGGAGGTGGTGCACCATTCACCCGCAGTGGGATCTTTTGGTGCTGCCGCTGCCAATGGGATCTCCCACTGACTCCACCCCACACTGCCAGGAACCCACAGCACGGGGCACGCCATTGGTGGGACTAGAAGATCCCGCCGGTATGAACAGCTGGAGAATTCCGGCGTATGAGTGGATTGCTGATTCAGGTAAGTAGGAGTCCAGATGGCCGTCGCAGGAAGCTGGCATTGAACAGGAGACCACACACTTGTTACAGGACACAAAAAAGAATGAACTATTTTACCAGTCAGGTGTCTACCTTGGAGTGAGTTGCCACTGCTCAAACATGTGATGAAACTGCCAGCCAAGGCACTCCCGTCCTGAGGAGGAACCCCCGATGCCCCCCTGTTCCCGCTAGCACAACCCCCGCTTCCCCCAGTTGACATGCACAACCCCCATCTTGCAACCCAGAAAACCTTAAAGCTGGTCACTTACCTCCCGTCTTCTCCTCGGATTCTATGGCGCCAGGGCCTGGCTTTTCAGCAACTTCACCGAATCACACCGGCGTGACTTCCAGCTGGGGAGGCAAGTGCATCATGGGAGGCTGCTGAATGGGGCTCCCAGCCCGCGAATGAAAGCCAATTCAGTAAAGAACAACCATGAAGCAGAAAGTCGTTAATGAGCTTGCATCGGATGACAACATTGGGTGTCATAACTCCCATAGAGAGGAATAGGTTTCAGCAATGGTGGCTGCAGTAAAGAAAGATGGCATGGTCAGGATATGTACAGTGCACTTGAACAAAGAGCTGCTCAGACTTCATCACTCAATGAAGACAGGGGAAAAAGTTTTTGCAGACATGTCAAATGCCAAAGTTTCCAGTATCCACGATACAAAATGAAGCTCTAGCTGAACTCATTAGATGAAAAATCCTCAAAACCAACCACATTCATGTCTCCGTTAGGCAGATATCATTTTCTTCATATGCCCTATGGGATCTCCAATGGCAGCGAGGTCTTCCAGCAGTGCATGAAGCAACTCTTTGCAGGCCAACCTTGTGAAGTCATTGTTAATGACATCCTGATTTGGGGTATCATTGTTCAAGAACATGTTGCACATCTCCATCTCATCCTCGACAGGATCAAGACTATATAGCTGAAGCTTAACCCTATGAACTGCAGATTCAGGGTCAACCAGGTTCCTTACATGGACCATTTACTCACAGATGATGGTCTAAAGTCTGATCCAGAAATGACTATATGACAGAGGGTCATTCCTGCGGACAAGCACTTTCTTGATATGACAAACTATCTTTCCAGGTTCATCCCATGTTATAGTGAGGTCACTGAACCTCTGGACCTTTTCATCAATTTCTCCACCGGGATGTTGAATGGTGCTGGCAAGAGCACCACACAGTGATTTTCAACAGACTCAAACAAGCACTGATAGCCCAGTGCTACAATACTTTGAAATTTGAGCACCCATAGGCAGGCACGGTGGCACAGTGGTTAGCACTGATGCCTCACAGTGCCAGGGACGTGGGTCCAATTCCCAGCTTGAGTCACAGTCTGTGGGGAGTCTGCGCATTCTCCCCATGTCTGCGTGGAGTCTGCACGTTATCCCCGTGTCTGTGTGGAATCTGCACGTTCTCCCCATGTCTGCGTGAGTTTCCTCCAGGTGCTCTGGTTTCCTCCCACAGTCTGAAAGATGTGCTGCTTAAATTCTCCCTCAGTGTACCCAAACAGGCGCCGGTGTGTGGCAACAAGGGGATTTTCACAGCAACTTCATTGCAGTGTTAATGTAAGCCTACTTGTGACACTAATAAAAAAAATAAACTATACTTATATGCCTCCCAGCACGGGTTTGGAAAGTCTACATCCAGAATGCCAGAGCAATAGTCTTTGCATCAAGCACCCTGACTGACATTGAGACTCATTATGCCCAGACTGAAAAGAAACTTCTTGCTTTACTCGTTGTCTATCAGAAATGTCATGACTTCATAAAAGGTCTCCCTGCAACAGTTGAAACAGAGCATTATCCATTCATAACTATCTTAGAAAAGCATCTCCATGCTGCAGCTGCACAACTGCAGTGCATGATGCTTAAATTGCAACATTAAAATCTTAGCGTTTTCTACAAGTGTGGTAAGGAGCTGTACTTGCCTGATGCCCCCTCCAGAGTCATCTTATTACTACATGGGCATAGAGGTGTTGTCCTCTTGTCAAATTCAAGAACTCGAAGATGCCTTATGGGTCGACATCACATACAGACAATTGCACAATGTCAATTTGAGGGGCTGACCAGAATCCTCAAGTGAGCTTCCTCACGAGCTCATTCTTCACCATCAGAGATGAACTGGCCTACAGAATCGACTGATGCTGCATGGCCAGTGATTTGTCGTCCCTACTACTCTTCAGGAGTACTACAACCAACAACTTCACTGAGGGCACCCCGGGTTTGAAGTAACTAGGTACAGGGCCAAGAAATCACTGTACTGGCCCGACATGTACACCATTATTCTTGACTGCTACTTATGCCCAAAAGCCTATTGTTTGTTGACCCTGGATTGATAGCTCAATCTGCGCTTGCAGTAATTCTATACACCAATTCCTATATACATTGTCAATGTTATGACCTTCACCCAACATCTCCAAACTGAATGTTCCTGAACGTTGCTACTTTGGCCCAGACATAGCCTTATTTGTCTTACATGCTGGAATCCTTGAGTTGCTGATTTAAGGGGTCACCCTGATCCTGATAGCCCTTTACAAGCAAACACAGAGAAGATACTAAAGTTAGATACTGCAGTATGTATCAGTTAGCTGTTGGCAGCTTCAGTGAGATCAGTCAGCTTACGATATCTGAAACAATGCAGCATAAATTCACCACAGACAGTAACACAAAATAGGTAACTGCGAAATGGCTGCCTGCTGTACACCCTGCCTGGAAACACTTTCAACACGTCAATCTATGAATCGTAATGCAACCACCTCGATAGAATGAGCAAAATACTGTGGATGCTGGAATCTGAAGCAAGAACAGAGGCTCTGGAAAAACTCAGCAGGCCTGCCAGCATCTAACAGGGGAGAAATAAATTTAACGTTTCAAATCATAGATCCTTCATCGAAACTGAAAGGAGGGAGAATGTGTTAGAGCAAAAGAAAGTGCAACAAGAAGTACTTTAACAACAAATGGCAGATGGCCAGATATTTGGTGGGGGGGGGGGGGGATACATTTATGCAATCTTATCTCTTCTGTTTTTTAAATATTCCATACATGCATTACCTCAATGCAAAACACCCCATTTTGGGCCCTGGAAAACAATCCATCAGTGAACATCTTGATTAATTTATGTGCTGCCAACTGGGAGATCCTGGATATGTCTTGGGCAGCGCTCTGGCAGGATCTGGAACCAAAACAATTCTAGGCACTCTTACAGGCGATTGGTAGCGATTGGCCACAAGTTCCAACAGAAACCAAAGTGTTCTTGTAGGATACTACAGATATTTACCACTACTTGTTGTGACAATATGAGCTGCTTTAAACACTGCACTCAGAAAGATCAAGAAAGCTAAGCCTTTGCCTGTTGATTTTGTTAAGGGCCTCCTGCAAGCTCATCCCTTTGTGGCTCCCCTCCCTGCTTCTTCCCTGTCCATTGAGCAGGGGATTAGCAACAGCAGGCTGCTGCCAGTCACCTTCCTCCTCATCCAAGGTCCAATCTAAGGCAGCCAGAGTGCAGAAATGAGCCTCTCACCGCGAGTGCTCTGAACAAAGCCTTGGCCAGTGGAAGGTAAGAAAACAGGTTGTGAGCACCTCAGCTGATGTCTGCATGCTTAACTTTTAATAAGCCCCATGTACTAGCTGTGATTCAGTTGGTAACGCTCTTTTCTCTAAGTCAGAAGGTTTTCAGCTCCAAACCCACTCCAGAGACTTAAGCACGAAAGTTTAGGTTGACACTCTGATGCACTCCTGAAGGAGTGCTGCACTCTTGAAAGTACTGCCTTTTGGATGAGATGTCTGCTCACTCAGGTGGATGGAAAAGATCCTATGACATTATTTCAAAGAAGAGCAGGGGAACTTTCCCTGATGTCCTGGCAAATGTCTACCCCTCAATCAACAATCAATATCACTGAAAAATGTAAAAGATTATCTGTGCTTCTTTATCATGTTACTGTTTGTGGGAACTTGTCGTGTGCCAACTGGCTACTGTATTTCTTACGTTAGAACACTTCATCGATTGTGAAGTGCTTTGGAACAGTCTGAGGTCATGAAAACACAAGACTTTCTTCCTATTACCATTGTGTCCTTCTTTTGGTTTCACTCAGGAAGCCTGGGGAACCAGTAAATGCACCTATCAAATTTAAATGCTGGTTAAAAATTTGTTGATACACATGGATTTAAATATTTGAATCGCTATCCTGTCCATCTGCAGGTATTTACACATACCAACACGCCCGATTTAAACCCAGACTTTGGCAAACTGGAGCTACGGAAGCACTATTTGTGATCCCCACAATTACAAATCCTCACAGATATTTAAATCCAAATGCTCCGTGTTAAAATTCCCTCATCTCTGTTGTGGCAACAGAACGTATGACTTCTTCGGAGGCGATGAGCTTGTGGTATTATCGCTAGACAACTAATTCAGAAATGCAGCTGATGCTCTGAGGACCCAGGTTTGAATCCTGCCACGGCAGATGGCGGAATTTGAATTCAATTTTTAAAAATCTGGAATTAAGAGTCTACTGATGACCATGAAACCATTGTCGATTGTTGGAAAAACCCATCTGGTTCACTAATGTCCTTTAGGGAAGGAAATCTGTTGCCCTTATCTGGTCGGGCCTACAAGTGACTCCAGAGCGAAAGCAATGTGGTTGACTTTCAACTGCCCCTCTGAAATATTACTGTTTGTAATACATATAAATGATTTGAAGGAAAATGTAACTGGTTTGATAAGTAAGTTTGCGGATGACACAAAGGTTGGTGGATTTGCGGATAGTGATGAGGACCATCAGAGGATACAGCAGGATATAGATTGATTGGAGACTTGGGTGGAGTGATGGCAGATGGAGTTTAATCCAGACAAATGTGAGGTAATGCATGTTGGAAGATCTAATACAGATAGGAAATATACAGTAAATGGCAGAACCCTTAAGGGTATTGATAGGCAGAGGGATCTGGGTGTACAGGTACACAGGTCACTGAAAGCGGCAACACAGGTGGAGAAGGTAGTCAAGAAGGCATATGGCATGCTTGCCTTCATCGGCCAGGGCATTGAGTTAAAAAATTGGCAAGTCATGTTGCAGCACAGTGGCACATTGGTTAGCACCGCTGCCTCGCAGCGCCAGGGACCCAGGTTTGATTCCTGGCTTGGGTCACTGTCTGTGTGGAGTTTGCACATTCTTCCTGTGTCTTGCGTGGGTTTCTTCCGGGTGCTCTAGTTTCCTCCCACAGTCAAAAGATGTGCAGGTTAGGTGAATTTGCCATGCTAAATTCTCCCTCAATGTACCCGAACAGGTGCCGGAGTGTGGCGACTGGGGGATTTTCGCAGTAACTTCATTGCAGTGTGAATGTAAGCCTACTTGTGACTAATAAATAAAGTAATTTAACTTTACGTTAGCTTTATAAAGCCTTAGTTAGGCCACACTTGGAATATAGTGTTCAATTCTGGTCGCCACACTACCAGAAGGATGTGGAGGCTTTGGAGAGGGTACAGAAAAGATTTACAAGGATGTTGCCTGGCAAGGAAGGCATTAACTATGAGGAGAGGTTAGAGAAACTTACTTTGTTCTCACTGGAACAACGGAGGTTGAGGGGTAACCTGATAGAAGTCTACAAGATTATGAGGGGCATGGACACAGTGGATAGTCAGAAGCTTTTTCCCCAGAGTGGAAGAGTCAATTACTAGGGGGCATAGGTTTAAGGTGCGAGGGGCAAGGTTTAAAGGAGATGTACAAGGCAAGATTTTTTTACACAGAGAGCGGTCGGTGCCTGGAACTACCTGCCAGGGGAGGTAGTGGAAGCAGATACGATAGCAACTTCTAAAGGGCATCTTGACAAATACATGAATAGGATGGGAATAGAGGGATATGGTCCCCAGAAGGGTAGGGGCTTTAGTTCAGTCAGGCAGCATGTTCGGTGCAGGCTTGGAGGCCTGTTCTTGTGCTAGAATGTTCTTTGTTCTTTGAAATGGTTGCATCAATCGCTCATGGAGGCAGCTCACCGCCAACTAGGGATGGGCAAAAACTACTGGCCAGCCAGCGACGCCCATGTCCCACAAATGAATAAATAAAAACCCATATAATCTTGTACATTTCAAGAGTTAATTTTCACACAAAATGAGTTGTTATCTAAGCAATTTTCGTTTGGTTTCTCATATTATTAGGGGCTGTCTGTAGTATAAACACAAACATTTCAAGGGCAATTAACCAGACTGCACAAGCAGTACGGTGGCACAGTAGTTAGCACTGATGCCTCACAGCGCCAGGGACCGGGATTAGATTCCCGGCTTGCGTCACTGTCTGTGTGGAGTCTGTACGTTCTCCCATGTCTGCGTGGGTTTCCTCTGGTGCTCCAGTTACCTCCCACAGTCCGAAAGACATGCTGGTTAGGTGCGTTGGCCATGCTAAATTCTCCCTCAGTGTACCCGAACAGGGGCTGGAGTGCGGCGACTGGGGGATTTTCAAGTAACTGCATTGCAATGTTAATGCAAGCCTACTTGTGACGCTAATAAATAAACTTAAAACTTAGTTTTAATTAACTAGTGGCCTTTAGCTTAAAGATTTTATAGCCAAAAGCCCACATGACCATTTTAACAAGTGGAGTGGTTTTCCCAGCATTCTGTTCAATGCCATTTTGTGTGGTCAGCTATCAAGCTAAACCTCAGCCTATCCGAGGGTATCTTTTCTGATCAAAATTCCATTCCCAATGACTCTGTTGCAACCGTTCTGCAATATCGTCGTTTAGTTCTGGGCATTCATTGCTTAGCAGAAGATCACCATTTCACTGGGAAGACATCAGACAAGTTCATTCCCTGGAAACGCCAGGCTGTTTTTAATGATTTGCCGCAATGCTGGAATAATTGCTCTATTGCTTTGTGAACACCTGCAGCGTGATTTGTGTGTTTTAATGCCACATTTTAGAAAAGAACTAGCTGCAGAAGCCACATCACTGATTGTGTAATTGCTTCTTCTCTTCACTCATCTGGTATGTAATCGTGCAAAATTGATTCTTCAAACAATGGTCTCTGTTGCGAAAATCGCCTACTCAGATGCAGCTGTGATTTTTATTGCTATTTTGAAACCCTTCTGCCATTTTTAGCTTTTTAACCTACACTAGAAATGTTTTTGAATGACCTCGTCAAGAACAGTAACCCATGGTGATACATTCATCTTACTACATTTTCAATCAATGCAGCTGCTGTCTTTATCAGAAAGAATTTCCTTCGGAAAATTGGAGGAGAACACAAGCAGCTACACCAGAAAGCATTAAAACATCTTCAATGTGTCATTTTCTTTTAATCCATGTCATTCATTCAAATAGTACAACAGTGCAAAATGTTAATAAAATCAAGGATGCCAGCAACGCCAGGAATATTGTTTTTCCTGTCAATCTGGAATCAGTCGTGCACAGATGTTCTTTAACAGTGCTGAAATTTATGACGGTCTGTGTCTGTAACATGTATTATGGAGGTGGTGGTACTGGTGGTTTTGAAAAACATTAAGGTGGACAAGTCCCCAGGGTCAGATAGGGTCTATCCCAGAATACTGAGAGGGACGAGGGAAGAAATTGCTGAGGCCTTGGCCAAAATCTTTGTATCCTCTTTAGCTACAGGTGAGGTACCAGAGGATTGGAGAGTAGCTAACATTGTTCCTCTGTTTAAGAAGGGCTGAAGAGAATATCTGGGCAATTACAGGCCTGTGAACCTGACATCAATGATGGGGAAATTGTTGGAGAAGACAGGAATGTTTTTGATTTGATTTATTATTGTCACATGTATTAACATACAGTGAAAAATATTGTTTCTTGCATGCTATACAGACAAAGCATACCGTTCATAGAGAAGGAAACAAGAGAGTGCAGAATGCAGTGTTACAGTCACAGCTAGGATGTAGAGAATGTACTACCATCTGGAAGAGAATAGGCTTATTAGTGATAGGCAGCATGGTTTTGTAAAGGGGAGATCGTGTCTCTCAAACTTGAGTTCTTTGACGAAGTGACAAGAAAAATTGACCCAGGGCGGGGCAGTGGATGTTGTACACATGGGCGTTAGTAAAGCCTTCGATAAGGTTCCTCATGGATTTATGTCACATTATCAGTAACCCCCACAGCTTGCCTCCTGGACTTGTGGGCTGTCCTGTCTGGAGACAATACACATCTCTTTAACCTGTGCTTAATGCTCCCTCCACCCACATTGTCTGTATCTTTAAGATCTGGTTGGCTGTAGGGATTCGCATTCTAATCAGTATTCTGTAACTTGATTTTGTGTCTCTGTGCCCTGTTTGAGAGCACATTTCCACTCCATCTGACGAAGGAGCAGTGCTCCGAAAGCTAATGGTATTTGCTACCAAATAAACCTGTTGGACTTTAACCTGGTGTTGTTAAAACTCTTACTGTGTTCACCCCAGTCCAACGCCGGCATCTCCACATCTTGGGCATAGAAAGCAGAGAGTAGCAGTGAAAAGGTACTTTTCTAAATGGAGGACTGTGACAAGCAGTGTTCCACAAGAATCAGTTCTGTAATATATATATATATATATAAATATAAATAAATGATTTGGAGGAAAATGTAGGTAGTCTGATTAATAAATTTGCAGATGATACAAAAATTGGGGGAGTAGCGGACAGTGAGGAGGATTGTCAGAGGATACAGCAGGATATAAATCAGCTGGAAATCTGGGCTGAAAGATGGAATTTAACCCAGACAAATGTGAGGGAAGGAAAGTATACAGTAAATGGTAGAGCCCTTAGAAATATTAACATACAGAAGGATCTAGGCGTGCAGGTCCACAGTTCCCTGAAGGTGGCAACTCAAGTGGACAAGGTGGACAAGAAGGCATATGGCATGCTGGCCTTCATCAGCCAGGGCATTAAGTATAGGAATTGGAAAATCATGTTGCAGTTGTGTAAGACTTTGGTTAAGCCATATTTGGAATATTGTGTACAATTCTGGTTGCCACACTACCGGAAGGATGTTGATGTATTGGAAAGGGTGCAAAGGGATTTACCAGGATGTTGTCTGGTTTGGAGGATTTGGACTTTGAAGAAAGGTTGAACAAACTTGGATTGCTTTCATTGGAGCGTCGGAGGATGAGGGAGGACCTGATAGAAGCTTACTAGATTATGTCAGGTTTGCATAAAGTGGATAGTCAGAGTCTTTTTCCCAGGATCGAAGGGTCAATTACTCGGGGGCATCGGTTGAACGTGAGAGGCGGCAAGTTTAAAAGAGATGTAAGCGGCAAGTTTTTCACACAGAGGGTGGTGAATGCCTGAAACGCACTGCCAGAGGAGGTGGTGGAAGCAGATTCTATAACAACGTTCAAGAGGCATCTGGATAGATACATGAATAGGCAGGGAATAGAGGGATATGGACCATGTAGAGACAAGAAAATATTAGTTTTGAGGGGCATTTGTGTCGGCACAGATTTGGCGGACAGAAAGGCCTGTTCCTGTGCTTTATTATTGATCAAAACGTTCTGTTGGAAATCGTGTAGATCAGCATTATGAACAGAGATGGGTGCATCCAGCTAACAGCTTTCAAGAGCAAGAGAAAAAAGTCTCAGTAGTACTCTGACGGTGCTTTTCGTTTGAAGGTGCAGCGGATCTTTTTATCAATGTTATTCTGAGTAATTTTCAGTGATGATGTGGAGATGCCGGCGTTGGACTGGGGTAAACACAGTAAGAAGTTTAACAACACCAGGTTAAAGTCCAAAAGGTTTATTTGGTAGCAAAAGCTTGTGTGGCTTTTGCTACCAAATAAACCTGTTGGACTTTAACCTGGTGTTGTTAAACTTCTTACTAATTTTCAGTGAAACAGGAACCTGATATAATGCCATCAGTTCACCATCGAAAAGTGAGATGAGGAGAAATTTCTTCACACAGAGAGCCTGTGAAATTCTCTACCACAGAAAGCAGCTAAGGCCAAAAAATTGTATGTTTTCAAGGAAGAGTTAGATATAGCTATTGAGGGCAAAGGGGATCAAAAGATATGGCGGGAAAGCGGGGACAGGTTACTGAGTTGAATGATCAGCCATGATCATAAGGAGTGGTGGAGCAGGCTCAAAGGGCTGAATGGCCTACTCTTGCTTCTATTTTCTATGTTTCTATTCTGGGGTCATCCACCCCAGGACAAAAATACACTTCCCATGGGACCTTTTCCTGGGTCATAGGTGTGAAGCCAGGAATTCAGCTGCCTGTGCGCACCTAACGCGTAGGCAAAAATCCAGGTCAAAATGTTTTTTTTTCCTCAGAAGGGGAGTGAGGTTCTACAGTACCATGTGCAGCAAGAATGTTTTTTCATCCTCCTCCAAAGGTTATTAGAGCAAGCACAATAGAGGATAAAGGCACAGTTCACAGGTCATAGTCCACATAGCAAAGCAGCACAGTGTTCTTAGCATGTGACAACAAGGCCAATGCAGTAAGCAAGACTGACGGAGCTGACAACAACTAAATATTACGTTTGTATTGCTAAGGTACCATGACCCACCAGTTCCCTGTTTTAATTAGCTGTCCAACATTACATGTTTCTACCCCCTCACACTCCCTCCCAGGCCTTTGAATACCTACATATATTGCTCGTCTGCATCAGGTGGGCAGCATGGTGGTACAGTGGTTAGCACTGCTGCCTCACAGCGCCAGAGAGCTGGGTTCAATTCCCAGCCTCGGGTCACTGTCTGTGTTGAGTTTGCACATTCTCCCCGTGTCTGCACGGGTTTCCTCCAGTTGCTTCGGTTTCCTCCCACACTCCCAAGATGTGCGGGTTAGGTGGATTGGCCATGCTAAATTGCCCCTCAGTGTCAGGGAGATTAGCAGGATAAATATATGGGGTTACAGGGATGGAGCCTGGGTGGGGTTGTGGTTGGTGCAGACTCTATGGGCCGATCGGCCTCCTTCTGTACTGTAGGGATTCTATTTTCTATATATTCAGATCACGTTGAACACAGAACTGTCATTCTTCTTTAGTCATGCTCATAAAAGTGTTGCAAGATGTGTTCGCCTATCTCGGAATCTAAGCTTAGGATTCAGTTCTTAGACAAATTGTACAAATACTCTGGTATCTGTTCAACACTTGTTCATTAGTTCAACACTAAACAGGTTACAGATTAGGCATGTTGCATCTCAGCATGATTCCAACCTCTCTCTTGAGAGTCTAGCACAGGACTGCAAATTGTCAGCAGTACTTCATCATCTATGTCAAACATTAGCATATCCCATCTGTTAACCTTTACACTACACCTCCATCCCAAGTGTGCTATCTGCTTGTTAACAATAACATGAAACTATGGGCGGAATTCTCCCATCTAGGACCAAGTCCCCCCCATGTCAGGGGCAAAGATGGGGATTGTTTCCTGCCACAGAAGCAGACAGGAAACCACACAATGGGGGTGATTTTCCCAAAATAATTCTAAGTTCCCAACTGGCAGAAAAGCAGGAGGTATTTAGCGAGCTGAGTCTCAGTTATTTACGGCAGTCTGTGCAATGCAGAGGCCGTCAGGTGATTCATACCAGTGAGGGGGGGGTGGGAGCCTAAACCCGCCAGAAAGTCCGGCAGCAGAGTGCTCAGGGAGCCACCACATATGCACCTTAACTCCCAGTATACACGGAGATCGGTTGACATCAAATGCCTGCCCTCCCAGACATCGCTGGTTTCCTGATTGCCTTCCCCCTTCCCATCCCCTGATTGCCAGCCTCACGATCGCTGGCCCCCAATCGCCAGCCCAGAACCCAGTGGGCAATGCCAGTGTGCCAGGCTGGCAGTGTCAGGGTGCCAGGCTGAAATTGCCTAAGGGGCACAGGCCCCCATGCCCCGACCTTCCTGGAGCCTCAATGGCCTCCGGTCCCACCAATGAGGCCATCATGTCTAGTCCCATTGCTGGAGCTGGAGCATGTTGGGCAATGGGAAAATCTGCTGAGAACAAAGAACAAAGAACAGTACAGCACAGGAAACAGGCCCTTCGGCCCTCCAAGCCTGTGCCGCTCCTTGGTCCAACTAGACCAATCGTTTGTATCCCTCCATTCCCAGGCTGCTCATGTGACTATCCAGGTAAGTCTTAAACGATGTCAGCGTGCCTGCCTCCACCACCCTACTTGGCAGCGCATTCCAGGCCCCCACCACCCTCTGTGTAAAAAACATCCCTCTAATATCTGAGTTATACTTCGCCCCTCTCACCTTGAGCCCGTGACCCCTCGTGAACGTCACTTCTGATCTGGGAAAAAGCTTCCCACCGTTCACCCTATCTATCCCCTTCATAATCTTGTACACCTCTATTAGATATCCCCTCATTCTCCGTCTTTCCAGGGAGAACAACCCCAGTTTACCCAATCTCTCCTCATAGCTAAGACCCTCCATACCAGGCAACATCCTGGTAAACCTTCTCTGCACTCTCTCTAACGCCTCCACATCCTTCTGGTAATGCGGCGACCAGAACTGGACGCAGTACTCCAAATGTGGCCTAACCAGCGTTCTATACAGCTGCATCATCAGACTCCAGCTTTTATACTCTATACCCCATCCTATAAAGGCAAGCATACCATATGCCTTCTTCACCACCTTCTCCACCTGTGTTGCCACCTTCAAGGATTTGTGGACTTGCACACCTAGGTCCCTCTGTGTTTCTATACTCCTGATGACTCTGCCATTTATTGTATAACTCCTCCCTACATTATTTCTTCTAAAATGCATCACTTTGCATTTATCCGGATTAAACTCCATCTGCCACCTCTCTGCCCAATTTTCCAGCCTATCTATATCCTGCTGTATTGCCCAACAATACAGAATACAAGACAAATTTCTTGTAGACAATCAATTTGGGAACAAGATTGCTGCATAGGATCCTGCAGCTTCAGACGTGCAAAAGATTCTGCCACAGCTTCTGCACTGACCTCCAGCTCTGAAGAGAAGAGAACTTCCAGCCATTAGCTTCTGAATGATTCATTATCCACCTTGACGAGATAGGAAAAACTCTCCATGTAACTACTGCCTTAGTCACTTTTTGAGAGGCAGATATATAGAAGGGAAAATGTGAAGTCCTGTCCAGTTTTCAGTAAATCCTTCTGAAGTAGTTCTTGACATCAGCAGGTGTGAAATTATTTGGAAGGATTTGGTGGCATGTTTGAAATATAATTCACACCGGAATGTTCCAGAAACAGGTCAACTTGCAAAACCAGATGTCAGGGTGACTTGTGCAGCCAGCTAGCTGAGTCAATGTCATTTCTTGCCTTTATAAAAGTTCTTTATAAACAGTTCAATATATGTTTGATCAGCCGATTAAATTAGTGATTGACATCATTCATGCACAAGTCACATCATTGTAATAATATTGAAGACTTGAGCTTGGATTGTAACGATCACTAATCTGGCTTAAGAGCATTTACTTCCCTAAGAAACTCTGCATTTGTCTTGTTTTTGATTCTCCATTTCCTGAAAGGAATTTGTTCCGTAATTGTTTTCCAGTCATCATTCTGTTTAATTATTGGATTTGTAGTAACACTCGAGATGTCCAGTTTTGCCACACCAGAGGCATTCCATGGTTCCTGCTGGGTAGTCCTTGTATCTACGCTCAGTTCCATAACACAATGAAAACATCTCAAAATGGTAGCTGGTGTGGAGCTTTGCATCCTTTTGGTTTGTTTGGCAGGCTTTCAGATGGGTGGGCCCGCTGCCCATTGACCTATCCAATCTATGGAGTCATGTGAAGCCTCAAAGTCACCACAAATTATAGCCCAATGCGGCACTCCTGAAGTTGGCTCACTTCTCACACTAAACAGTTGGCTCGATAATGGGGTCCTGTGGCAGAATAAAATTGGTTTCAAAGGCTTTAATAATGGAATCAAAATCTGCGGCAGACTCCTCCATACCTTGTCTGCTATTTGACCCACCAGATAGATTCAGGAACTGACTTGGAGCTTTGACTTTTTTTTGTGAAAACCTGACACTACTCGATACCAGAGAAAATGGCATTTCCACACCACGTACTGCTAGCCTGTTTGGGGGCCCTCTAGGCCCCCAAAATGAGTGAAGTAAGGGCAGGGACTGTTCTCTAGGTATGGTCATTGTTACCTCTCTCCAATGTGCCTTCTTTTTGTCGCTGACTTTCTTCGAGTTGCTTTCAAAGGTTTCTTCACTCTGTGGTTCCTTGTTGAATACCAATATGTTGTTTCACATCAATGTCTCCATTGCTGCCACCATGTTACACGATGTGTTCTTCTATTTCTGACTCTAAACATAGGGCTTGGTTCTGAGACAGACTGCAGATATACTCTGGTATCTGCCTAACACTTGTTTATCAGTACTAAATCTGAACAAGTTACAGAGTAGGCACATTGCACTTTGGAATGATTCCAACCTCTCTCTTAGCATATCCCACTTGTTATCCCTTACGCCACAAAAAGAACATAGTCCCAAAAAAAAACACTGGCTGAAAGCAACTGCATGATTCACATCCATGTGATCACACTCACAGATGACAGTCTTCAGCCAATTTGATTCACTCTGTGATATCAAGAAACAGCTCAATGGACTGAATACAGCAAAGGCTAGAAGCCCTGGCTGTAATGCTAAGCCTCCAGTCAAGTCCTTCCACTGTAGCCTGAACGCTGGCATCAACCTGACAAGGGGGAGAAGTGCTCGAGTACATCTTGTCCACAAAAAGCACACATCCATTCCAGCCAATTCCTTCCCCATCAGCCTGCACTGAACGATCAAGCAAAGTGAGGAAAGTTTTTGTTAACAATGCTCTCAAACAGCATTTATTCTCCAATAACCTGCTCACTGATGCTCAGTTAGGTTTCTGCTAGGACAGCTAAGCTCCAACCATCACGACAACTTGGTCCAAGCATGTGCAAAAGGGCTGAATTCCAGAAGTGAGGTGAGATTGACTGTCCTTGACTTAAGGCAGTATTTGACTGAAATGTCACCAAGGAACCCTAGCCCTTAAAATTGAAATCAATGGGGATCAGGGGAAGACTCTTCACTGACTGAAATCATACCTAGCAAAAAAATGTAGCATATTGCAGGAGCTGAACATGTTTTTATACAACTCTCTGTTAGGGAGGTGTAAATATAGTTATGTAGATATGCCGGCGTTGGACTGAGGTGGGCACAGTAAGTCGTCTCACAACACCAGGTTAAAGTCCAACAGGTTTATTTGGAATCACGAGCTTTCAGAGTGCTGCTTCTTCATCAGGTGAGTGACCTGATGACTCACAAGGAGCAGTGTTCTGAAAGCTCATGATACCAAATAAACCTGTTGGACTTTAACCTGGTGTTGAGAAACCTGTTACTAAATAAAGTTATTTCAATACTTCGGTCTTACTTCAGTCCACACGTTCATCTGACTCCGTGCAATGCACCATAGAAAGCTGACCCCGAGGTTTGGAAGCAATTTTCTTCCGAATTTCATCTGAGAAATTAAGTACAGAAAAACATTGTGAAATACTTTTGGATCAGCCAAAATTGATTTTGGGAACAATTAAAACGATTGCGAGTCAATATGTAAGCAATTGAAAAATGGTATGTTTAGGGACAATTCAACCCTAACAAAGAGGATTGGTGTAATAATAATTGAAGTTTACATAAAGCAAATAAAATAGGAGATGAGGTTAAAGTAAATGTTTTTCTCATCTTGATGGGGCCGGATTCCTTTGAGGCAGTGGCAAATCAGTATTGCCGGCGGATCCCCAATACCATGAAACTTGCTCAAATTAATGAAACTTTGGATTCATATTATGGCATGACTATGAGTGAAATTGCAGTGAGAATTATGTTCTGTCAAAGGAAGCAGTCGCCAAGTGAGAATAATAACAGATTACATTCTCAAATTAAGAAAGACCCATCATCACTGTGGGAATGCACAAATTTAGAAATTGACCTTAGAGACATGTTCATCAGATGCCTAAAATAATAACACTCGGGCCAAGCTTTGAAGCAAAAGCATGAAGCTGAAATGGAAGGAAGGACGCTTATGATGAGAACACAGTCTTGGAAAATAACAGAAAGAAATTGCTGCAAATTGCAAGGAAGTTCTTCTCCTGAGACAGCAGGGGAGGTCCACCAGATTTCACTGAGATCCAGCCCATGGCTGGACGGCACGGTAGCACAGTGGTTAGCACTGCTGCTTCACAGCTCCAGGGTCCCGGGTTCAATTCCCGGCTCGGGTCACTGTCTGTGTGGAGTTTGCACATTCTCCTCGTGTCTGCGTGGGTTTCCTCCGGGTGCTCCGGTTTCCTCCCACAGTCCAAAGATGTGCGGGTTAGGTTGATTGGCCATGCTAAAAAATTGCCCCTTAGTGTCCTGGGATGCGTAGGTTAGAGGGATTAGTGGGTAAATATGTGGGGGTAGGGCCTGGGTGGGATTGTGATCGGTGCAGACTCGATGGGCCGAATGGCCTCCTTCTGCACTGTAGGGTTTCTATGTTTCTATGGCAGCAAGTCAGAAATTTAGATGCTGCTGCTACGATGGTAACCACCAACTATTTAAAATTCACCCATTTCCAGTCAAAGTGCTATGCCTGTCAGAAAATCAGTCAAATTGAAAACACCTGTAGAGTTTTAAAATACTGAACAATGGTATTTTAGTAACTTTTAACAACAGGTTCGAAGGTGGCCAAACATTTACATGTCTGTACCTTACAAGTTGCAATGCCATCAACAACGGAGTTAGGCTGTCTTAAAAAAAAGAATATCACCTCAGAGGAATGTTAATGAACTCACCTCCCAACCCATTCATAAAACATTCAGCTAATCACCTGTATATTTAGTTGGGCGGGGAACAAGCCATTAGATGTGATCCACTTTGGAGGATGGAGTCTGCCTGAGAAAGGAACTCATCGAACCATAATCTAGTCACGTCTACACCATTTACCTGGAATCATCTTGCGATGGCCATGTTTGGGTAACTGGTCAATTGGTGAGGGGGATTATGTGATGAGCCAACTCAATCCCTTTTATGTTTAAGAAAATGTTTTCTGCAGGTCACAGTAGAAAACAGAAGAATAAGGTCCTTAAATGAACACTCTATCATCCCATTCTTCAAGCAAGTTTGAACCCTGCCTGTTGTTTGACCATCCACATGTTTCAGTCAGTATTTTAAGATTCAATCCAGCAGCTGCTGCCTCCAGAAGAAAAGGTAAGTCATCCATTAACATCTTTAAATCACCTTGACACAGAATTAAGAAGGTCTTTAAAGCCAATCCTGAAACAATTCAGGTCATCCTGTGCGTGTGGAGTGTGTGTGTGGGGGGTGTGTGTGTGCAGGGGTGTGCATGTGTGGGGTGCATGTGTGTGTGTTGGGGGTGCGAGTGTGTGTGTGTATGTATATGTGTGTGCGTGTGTGTGTGCGGGTGGGGGGGTGCTTGTGTGTGTGTGTAGGGGGGTGCGTGTGTGTGCACATGCGTGCCCTGAATACATGTGTGCCTGTATGAGTCAGAACATTTTTATTATTTTTATTTTGACTGGGTATTAAAAACAGTAAAGACTATTTTCTTTTATTTTTCAAAACTAATAAGGGTACCTGTCTGTGTGTTTTACAGTCACAGCACTTAAACACTCACTGAATTGACAGGTATATCCTTTCTTTAAAAAAAAACCCTGTTGCGGTCGGTGGAGGAGTGGGAAAAGAGGGGAATCATTCTAGCCCTCTTCACCTGTGACAATGCATATAATAGATGAGGAAACAGAAACTGATGTTCTCAAGCAGGAAGACCAAGAATTGACGATCTTGGCTATAAAACTAATTCTGTGCAAGTTATACAGGGGAAATTGGAGCTGTGAACAGTCTCCCCACAGAAAGACAGCCAAGGAACAGGAATATAGATTGATTGGATTAGTCAAAGCTGGGAACAGCCGCTTCTCAGGGACACAGCCAGGAGAGAACATAGCTGGAAGAGAACAGTCAGAATTGAGAACAGTCACTCGAGAAGAGAAACCAATAAGAGGGAAATCAGATCAAGAATCTGGCCCTTGAGATGGTCAGAGCCATCCATACAAGGGGAATAAAAATAAGGATAGTCCCTAACCCTAACCCTGCTAACAGTGCTTAAAGTGTAACCTGCTAACAGTGCTGTGCTGGAAATAGGGAGTAAGGCATTTGAGTGAATAGGGCAAGGAGGTGAAGAGGGCAAAGAATTGTGTATCTCCTTAAATCGATCAGATCGTAAAATAATGCAGTGTGTGAGAGGGAAGTAAAGTTGGTGACTTCAATGTCAAATCAGATAGGGCAGCACAGTGGCAAGCACTACTGCCTCACAGCACCAGGGACCCGGGTTTGATTCCTAGCTTGGATCATGTGTGTGTAGAATTTGCACATTCTCTCTGTGTCTGCGCGGGTTTCTTCGGGTGCTCCGGTTCCCTCCCACAGTCCAAAGATGTGCAGGTTTGGTGCATTGGCCACGCTAAATTCTCCCTCAGCGTACCCGAACAGGCGTCGGAGCGTGGCCCCTAGGGGATTTTCACAGTAACTTCATTGCAGTGTGAACGTAAGCCTACTTGTGACACTAATAAATAAACTCTAACTTTAAGAAATAGGGAAAGAAAGATTGACTTGAGAGAAAGAAATAGAAAAGCAAAGTAATATCAAGTTTTCCTTTCAAATGTTCTATTTTTAAAATCACTAACAACAATTCAAACCTGAAGCCAATAGCCTCCACAACTGTAATATTTAATTTTCAGTGTTAGGGAAGTTATGTGGCAATAATTAACAATTAGGTAGTTCAAAGACTATTTAGTCTGAAATGTGCAATGCTTAACTTGTGGCAAGTTTAAATTGGGTGCGAATATCACAATTTCTTGCCATTCAATGTATTTCAATGGCGAGACAGACAGCAAGATGTCATTTCACGAAGCTAAAGGAATGCAGTATCTCTGACAGAAACTTTTGAATGTCCCCATATTACCATGCTTCAGCCTTCCCCTGAAGTTGTTGTATCTTTACATAAATAACGTTGAGCATCGTTATTTTGACAGCAGATTATATCTCAAAAATCTAAGCGTGCCCCTACCTCAATTTACTAATTCTCATCTTTTATTGGAAGATTCCCATCGTGCTCTACAAAGATTAGTTTGTAAAATATATCATTTACAAGTCAGATATCCTGCTCCTTGCTCAATTAGCTGTTCTGAGCTGAGGGAACAGGAAGAACACTGGAACTGGCTACAAGGTCGCTTGAGTGAAGAGAAGAGAAAAGAAGATCAATTGGTACTTCCGCTCCTGATTTATGTCCGATGACTCCTGTTGGAAAGTATGTTTTGCGTGAATCTTGTGTGAGGGCAGTGCCTGCCTTAACTGTGATATGTCTTACAGTTGAATATCATAGACTCCTATAGCACAGGAGGAGGCCATTTTGCCCATCGAATCTGCACCGACCACAATCCCACCCAGGTCCTATCCCCAGAGCCTCATTTGCCCTGCTAATTTCCCTGACACTAAGGGGCAATTTAACATGGCCAATCAGCCTAACCCGCTTTGGACTGTGGGAGGAAACCGGAGCACCCGGGGGAAACACACACAGACACGGCGAGAATGTGCAAGCTCCACACAGTGTGAAATTGAACCCAAGTCCCTGGTGCTGTGAGACAGCAGTGCTAACCATTGTGCCATCTGATAATATCTAAACTGCAATGTCTAAGCTTGATTAATGTGAGTTCATTGCTTTTGAAGAAGGGAGAATTTTGAACAAAAGAAATGAAAAGCTGGCTTTGATTGGAAAGAGTTAAAATAACCCAATAACTAGTTAGTTTGAAGAGTACTACTGTAATGTCTAATTGATTCACACTACAGACCTGTGAGAAAAGTTGCAGCTCATGGATTAAAAGGGACAGTAGGAACACGGAGAGAGAATTGGCTGAGTGATGGGAAACAGCGAGTAGTTCAAGTCTGGAATGCACTGTCTGGAAGTGTGGTGGAGGCAGGTTCCATCGCAGCATTCAAGAAGGCATCAGATGATCACTTGAATAGAAACAATGTACAGGGGTATGGGGAACAGACAAAGTCATAATACTCATTTGGAGAGCCAGTCCAGACATTATGAGTCAAATGGCCTCCTCCTGCACCACAACAATTCTGTGATTCTATTTGTCAAGTACATGTTCTCTCACACAATGTTTATTTTTCCCCCTCCCAATCTGGATATATTTTTACATTATAAATGTCACTAGCAGGAACCAAGCTGTGTGTAAATACAGGCCTGCTGTCAATGAATGACTTCTGGAAGCAATTATCTGCAAAGTTACTGACTAATTAGTAATGATGAGTGAGTGGAGTCCAGTTTGATCCAAACTGACACAGGATTATATTCAGCTGAAGTCATCAAACAGATCTGTCATTTCTGCTGTGGATGAAGACTTGATTAAAACACTTGGATAACAAATCAGTCTAGTTCCCTTTATGTTGCCAAATAAATCTAAAATACTGCGGATGCTGTAAATCTGAAATTCAACGCAAACTGGAAGAACAACATCTCATCTTCTGATAAAGCATGTTCCAGCCTTCTGGACTCAACACTGAGTTCAACAACTTCAAACTGTGAACTTTCCCCACCATCTTGATTTCCTCCTTTTGTTTCATATTATTTGGTTCCCCTGGCTTGTCCCAACACATCCCCACCCCTCCCCCACATAGCCACTGTCCCTTGCTGTTCACTTTTGCTCCCACTGAGCACAGATCTTTATTCTCTTGTTAACACATTTTGCTATCCTACCTAAACCACTATTAACAATCTTCAGTTCCTAATGTCACCATTAGTAACCTCTTTGACATACTTGTCAAACTCTCCTTAGCTCCAACCCATCATTGACTTTCCACCACTCTACCCCATCCTCCTCCGCAAGTATATAATTCATCACATTTCTGTCCCTTTTCAGTTCTGTAGCAGGGTCGTATGAACTCCAAATATTAACTGTGCTCCTCTCTTCACAAATGCTGCCATTCCTTATATGTTGCTTACTGGACAAATCAACTGTTTTTTGGTAATTAACTACTTAGAACTGAAGATTCTAAGTCCAAGCCCAGTCAGTTGATCTTAACTAGGTCAATGATTTGAAGTACACATAGAGACAGAGGTTTATAGCATGAAACCAGGCCCTTCGGCCCAACTTGTCCATGCTGCCCAGTTTTTACCATTAAGATAGTTCCAATTGCCCACATTTGGCCCATATCTCTCTATACCCATCTTACCCATGTAACTGTCTAAATGCTTTTTAAAAGATAAAATTGTACCCGCCCCTACTACTACCTCTGGAAGCCCATTCCAGACACTCATCACCCTCTGTGTGAAAAAATTGCCCCTCTGGACTCTTCTGCATCTCTCCCCTACAGTTACTTCTGATGTTCCTTGAAAGGGTGGCAAATATCACCCAAGTTCCTGCTCCTGTCAAGTGATCTCTATTGTTCATGGATGTTGGAAGAGGACTTCATTGGCCTTGAGCAATAGCCCCCTGAGCTGAGTGCCAGTGAGCTGCAGATATTTGTTGAACTAAATGCAGCAATGGTCGTACCTTAGAAACGGAGGAAGAGGAATAGAAAGAAATGCATGATGAATCTAATTAAAAGTGACAATGATAAGAAAATGTCCTTCAGTTCAGTTTATTCAATCTTAACAAACCTGAAAATGTTTCCAACAATAGACAATGCAATGGGAAATATGTACATGCTGAATGAATCCTCTTAAAGATGGTTTCGGGTGAGGCCAGCCACACTAGAGCAGAACTTAATGCTCTGCCTGCAGACAGATTGGGGGGATATCATTGGACAGGAAGATACAGGATGGAGATTCCATTCAATTGGAAACAGCAAATGTAACTCCTTTATTCAAAAAGGAAGGGAGAGAGAAAGCAGAAAATGACAGACCAGTTAACTTAACATCTGTCAAAAAGACAATGTTAGAAGCCATTATTAACCATGTTATAGCGAGACACTTAGAAAAGTTTAAGGCCATCAGGCAGAGTCAACAGGGTTTTGTGAATGGAAAATTATGTTTAAACCAATCTATTGGCATTCTTTGAAGCAGTCACATGCGCTATGGATAAAGGGGAACCAGTGGATGTACTGTACTTAGATTTCCAGAAAGTATCTAATAAGGTGCCACAGCAAATGCTACTGCGTAAAATAGAAGTTCATGATGTAGCATATTTGCACAGATGGAAGATTGTCTAGCCAACAAGAAACAGAGAGTAGCCATAAATTGATATATTTCTGATTGGCAGAATGCAACTAATGGTGTGCCACAGGGACCAATGCTGGGGCCTCGACTTTTTACAATGTATAAAAATGACTTGGATGAATGGACTGAAGGTGAGGTTGGTAAAATGCTGGCATCACAAATAGATCAGAAAGTAAATTGTGAAGAAGACATGTAAACAAGGTTACAAAGTGACATCGATAGATTAAGTGACGAGCCAAAGATCTGGCAAATGGAGTATAATGTGGGAAAATGAAATTGTCCATTTTGACAGAAAGAATAAAAAAGAAGCATGTTATCCAAATGGGAAGAGATTGCAGAGTTTGGAAATTCAGAGGGAACGGAGTCTCCGAGTGCATGAATCACAAAAGGTTAGTATGCAAACACAGCAAGTAATTAGGAAAGCTAATAGAATGTTATTGTTTATTGTGAGGGGAATTGATTACAAAAGTATGGAGGTTATGCTTCAATTGCACAGGGCACTGGTGTGGTCACATCTGGAGTAGTGTGTGCAGTATTAGTCACCTTATTTACGGAAAGATATTAGGCATTAGAAGCAGTTCAGATAAGGTCCACTAGATTAATACCAGGATTGTGGGTTGTCTTGTAAGGAAAGGTTGGACAGCATTGGTGAACTATATGCAGCAAGGATTAGTGACTTAGAAAAGGAGGAAGGGGAATGTAAAGAAATGTACTATGAATCTAATTAAGAGTGACGATGATCAACTGAACTGAAGGACATTTTCTTACTTCAATCTTAACTTTTCTGCTCAAGTTTTTAAGAGTAAGAATTGACTTGATTGAAACCCTAAAGATCATTGGGGGTATTGACAGTGTGGATGTGGAGAGGATGTTTCCTTTTGTTGGAGAATCTAGAACTAGGAGTCACTGTTTAAAAATAAGGGTTACTCATTTAAGACAGAGATGAGGAAAAGTTCAATGAATCATGAATCCTTGGAACTCTATTCCTCAACAAGCAGTGGAAGCAGAGTCTGAAAGCAGAATTTTCCCGACCCACTCGCCACAGGAATTGTAGCGCGGAAAAGGAAAAGGACCATGTAAAAGTCCATTGACCTCAGGCAGGATTTTCCGGTTTTTGGGCAAGCATGGCTGGAAAATCCCGCCCTGAATATTTTTAAGGCAGAACTAGATAGATTCTTGATTAACAAGGGGGTGAAAGATTAGAGGTAGGCAGGGATATGGGGTTGAGGTTACAATCAGATCAGCCATGATCTTATTGAAAGGTAGAGCAGGCTCAAGAGGCCGAGTGGCCTACTCCTACTCCTAGTTTGTATATTTGTACGTTCTTGTGACAATGTCACCTTCCCAATTGGGCCTGGGTGGCCATTCTGCCTGAAGATTAATTGAGGCCATTGAGATCCACTTAAGGGGCTCATCCTGCCACTGCTACAATCTTACCAGCAGCAGATGAGGCTAGACTAAATGGGAAAGCTGCCAGAGAAACCCTGGTGATCCTGCCTGTTGCCTGGTGGGGGTGATCCTCATACTTGGACAGCTTATGCCCAATGGAAAGGGTCACCCAAAAGGGAAGACCCCCACTTGACTTTTAAACTAACCTTCCTTCCCCAATCTTGCCTGGGTCTCACTGGCTCTGGCGATCCCACCCTGCATACCTTCATTCCAGGGCTCCAGCGATGATCCTGCCTGAGGCCCTACTGCAGTAATGGCAGTGGTCAGCACTCCCAATGCTGCTGCCTGTTCTGAAGAACTACCAGGTAAGCGTCCGACTGACGTTGAATTGGGTCGGGTGTGGGGATTGCCCAGAATAGTTTCTGTCAGGCTTGCTACCGACTCTCCAGCCAGTGGACGAGCCCACCACCTTGTCTATTAAATTCCATCCTGGGATTCAATAGCTGCCTCTGTTTAAAGTGGGAACAATATTAATTTTTTAGGGAGGGGGTTTTTGTCACTTTTTGTAACTTCTTGTTATTTCACCATCAAAGGATCTTAGTATAATGTACCTTTAAGTGTTACCATTTAGTTGAATTTAAATCTCAAGATGTCAAAGTCAGGAAAAGCCTGGAGTATATGTATTAGACATCGGGCCGGATCCTCAGACCTCACCCACAGCTGGGATTCTCCAGTCCTGCTGCAATGAACGGAGATTTGGCTGAATGCCAAATTCCCCGTTCTCACCACCAGCAGTGGCGGGGCGTGAACGGCCGGAGAATTCCAGCCATCATTTGAATCAGTTCAGAAAATGTTTCATGCCTAACATTTCTACCAGAGACATTGTAGAAGAGGACTAACTTCAATGGCATGAGATGGGATCTAACCAGGAGAAATGGAACAAAAGATTGACAGGAAAAATTGAAACAAGGGACATCTTTAAGGAGATGTTTCAGGTACAGGGTAGATATATTCCAACAAGGATGAAAGGTAGGAGAACTAGAATCTGTGCTTCTTGGAAGATGAGAGACATAGGGAATATGGTTAAATGAAAAAGTGTGTGTATGATCATGTCAGATAAATTTTTCAAACAAGAACCAGGCTGAGTGAACTAAATTGAGAGGGGAAGTGAAAAGGGAAATAAGACCAGCAGAGAGAGAATATGAGAATAGAATAGCAGTTAACATGAAAGGGAATTTAAAAGTGTTCTCCTTGGATATGAATAGTAAGCAGGTAGTATAATCAAATCCATGATTTACGAGACCAGTTGAGAAACATGTGGGAGTTGCTGTCAGCACGGATGCCTTGTTGAATGTTTTGGTGGATGCACTGATTTTGATTTCAAAGCCTAAATGTTTTGGGACAATCCTGAATTGAAAGGGAAACTAAAACTTCAGGTGTGACTTTGGGTTTCTGGCTGTGACACCAGATTTCTTGGAAATTTAACTGTGACCTCGGTTTGTTAAGGAAACAGAAGCTGAGTCAAACCAAAACACAGAGCCCACAGAGATCAAATTTCAGGAGTAGATCTGTGCAGGCAGGCTGATGAGAAGGTTATGTGTGGGACAGATGGAAAGAAGGAAACTTGAAGGCTGGGTCTAGCAGCAGTAATAAAAAAATAAAGTTACTTTTTCATTACTGCTTCATTGATTTTGAAAGGACTGATTTACCATTCTGTTGAAGACCATGTCCGTGGGCCTCAGGTTGGTTGGGAGTAGCTGCTGGAGGAGAACTTGATGTTTAAAACCTATCAAGAGACTTGAACTGTCACTCGTTCTGTGGAAGACAGAGTATGAAGGACATTATAGATGAACAAAGTGCTATATATTCTAAAGAAACTGCCTGTAATTCTGTCAGAACTATCTTTGTTATATTGGTTACCTCAGTATAATTTATAGTTTCTACGGAGTACAATTTATGTTAATTAATGTGTAATTTAGATTGATTTTGACACTGTTAAAGTAAAAGTTATTAAAGGTGAAACCTTGTCCATCAGTTTCTTCCATTGGGTTGTTTGGTAAGTTTGATTCTTCTGGTTTATTGGTATGCATGGGGATCATAGCAATACTGCAGGGTGAGGGTATTAGAAACAATGAGGGTGATATATGCTTAGAGACACAGGGCAAGGCTAGGATATTTGATGAGTGCTTAGTGCCGGTGCTTGTGGAAGAGAATGCTAACTAAATATTGGTGGAAATGGAAATAGTAGAGGTAATAGAGGCAATGAAATTTGATAGACAGGATATACTATAAAGGCTGGTTTTACTTGGTGGGGATAAGCTTGTATGGCTTGCGTCCCAAGTTGCTGAAGGAAGTGGAAGTGGTGACAGCAGCAAGACTTGCCATAATCATCTAATCATCTCTCAATACGGTGTCAGAGGATTGGAGACTGTTCAAGAAAGGGTGCAATGATATGTCTCGTAACTAAATGCCGATCAGTTTATCAGCGGAGAACAAAATAATAGAAATGTTAATCAGAGAAAAGATCAACAGGCACGTGAAAAGGTTTGAGTTGATTAAGGAAAGCCAAAATCGATTTGTAAAAAAGCAGATCGCCTTTGACTAATTTAATTTTTAGTTAAGTAATGATGCTGTGCATATGAATTTTAAGAAAGCATTTAACAAAGTACCACATAAAAGGCTGGTAGATAAAATTGAACTCTGAAGAGTCAATGTCAACTTGGTTAAAGAATGGAATGATGGTAAATGATTATTTTTAAGATTGCAGGATTGCAGGCAATGGTATTCCCCAAAAGTCAGTGATAGAACTACTGTTCTTTGATCTATAAATGATTGGCTATTGGAATCCAGAGAAGACATTCTAACTTTGCAGATGATAACAAACTTGGAGGTGTGGCGAATATTGAGGATAATTCCAATTGACCGCAACATGTTAGCAAAAGGGACAGACAAGTGACAAGTGGAATTTAATACAGAGATAAGTGAGGTGGTGTACTTTGGCAGAATGGATAGGATGAGACAATTTCGACTTAATGGCACAGCATACAGGGACAAATGGAGTTAAGGGTGCACTTGCATTGATCTTTGAAAATGGCAGATCATATTGAGAGGGCAGTTAATAAAGTATTTGGGATCTCGGACTTCATGCATAAGAGGTATCGAATACAAAAACAGGGAAATTATGTTGAACCTTAATAAAAGTCTGGTTAGGTGTCAACTACAATACTGTGTCCAATCTGGTCACCACACTTTAGGAAGGTTGGGAGGATCCTTGAGAGGGTGCAGAGGTGATTTACCAGCATAATTCCAGGGATAAGGGATATTATTTTAGTGGATAGTTTGGGTAAGGGGGTGTTCACCCTGGGTAAGGGGGTATTCACCCTGGGTAAGGGGGTGTTCACCCTGGGTAAGGGGGTATTCACCCTGGGTAAGGGGGTGTTCACCCTGGGTAAGGGGGTGTTCACCCTGGGTAAGGAGGTGTTCTCCCTGGGTAAGGGGGTGTTCACTCTGGGTAAGGGGGTGTTCTCCCTGGGTAAGGGGGTATTCACCCTGGGTAAGGGGGTGTTCACCCTGGGTAAGGGGGTGTTCTCCCTGGGTAAGGGGGTATTCACCCTGGGTAAGGGGGTGTTCTCCCTGGGTAAGGGAGTCTTCTCCCTGGGTAAGGGGGTCTTCTCCCTGGGTAAGGAGGTGTTCTCCCTGGGTAAGGGGGTGTTCTCCCTGGGTAAGGGGGTGTTCTCCCTGGGTAAGGGGTGTTTTCCCTGGGTAAGGGGTTGTTCTCCCTGGGTAAGGAGGTGTTCACCCTGGGTAAGGGGGTGTTCTCCCTGGGTAAGGGGGTGGTCTCCCTGGGTAAGGGGGTGTTCTTCCTGGGTAAGGGGGTGTTCTTCCTGGGTAAGGGGGTGTTCTTCCTGGGTAAGGGGGTGTTCTCCCTGGGTAAGGGGGTCTTCTCCCTGGGTAAGGGGGTGTTCTTCCTGCGTAAGGGAGTGTTCTCCCTGGGTAAGGGGGTCTTCTCCCTGGGTAAGGGGGTGTTCTCCCTGGGTAAGGGGGTGTTCTCCCTGGGACAAAGGAGATTGAGGGGGGATTTGATAATTGTGCAAAAACATTATGACAGGTTCAGATGAGATGGAAAAAAAACTCTTCCCATTGGCTGACGGTAAGGACGAGGCACACAACTTTACGGTTTTGGGCAAGAGATGCAGTGGGGGATGTGAGGAAGAATTTTTTACACAATGAATAGTAATGACCTGGAACTCACTGGCTATGATGGTGGAAGCAGAGATGATGGATGATTTCAAAAGAAAACTGGATGGTCACTAGAAGTAAATAAATTTAGAGGGCTCCAGGGATAGAACAGGAAATGGTGCTGACTGGATTGCTGTACAGAGCGCTACTACGGACGTGATAGGCTGAATGGCCTCTGTGTATTATAATGAGCCGGTGACTATGACACTGTAATAATGCATTTTCAGAAACTTCATTGGAAACTCAAAAGGTATTTATTAATTAAAAAAAACATACAGGCCAGCAGCCACATGGCTGTTAGTAGGCCCCTGCATATCTTCTGCCTGAGAGGACTGAACCCCCTGGGTGATTACCCACTCTTAGATCCAATTGGTTCCGAAACCAGCAGACCCTTACTCTGTGGTGTTGCCCTTAAAGGGACAATCACCACAAATCTCAAATGGACCTTCCTGCACCAAAACTATGTCGACATTCACATTGTCTTAATTTATACTTGGCTAATGGCTACCAATAAATTAAAATAACTGGGATGGAGCTCATGGAGATCCCAATCATCATCTTTCACAAATGGGGATCACATGATATTTTTGTTTTGATTTGATCATTTTAAATTAATTTTGTTATTTTTTTTGGGTGAACACTGTTACAGACTTCAAGTTCTATGAGATATTCTCCCAGATCAAGTTATACCATTGGTCTTTACCATATGTGTATCATACTTCTCTTGCAATCAGGAGTTTACCTATACAACGCAATATTTGATCATGTGATATCATGCCTCAGGATGCTGAAAGGATGAAGCCCTTTTAATATGAACTGGAATCTCTGGCCTCATTACTACAACAAATGTTCTGAAAGGTGGACTTATTCACACTTGAGCGAGATGGTGAATGTTGATTTATATGCATTCGTGGTTTGAACAAATGAACAGCGTAACGTTTATGATAAACCTCAAATTAACTCAGCATCAATTCTCAGAAGATAAAAATAACAAAACACATTACACTGTTCCCATTAGTGTGTAAACATCTCTTTTCTAGTCAGCCATCTCTCTGATCCTGACTGCTACTAGGGAAACTAGTTCCGTCTTTATCTGTATCCATCAACAAATTTTCCAAAATAGCCCCGTACAACAACTGGACAGGGAGCCAGCAATTTGACCTATGGCCACCTATCAGGAACGTCTTATTATCTCATTCTAACCTGGATGCAAGAATTTTTCTTTGCCATGATGAATAAGGACGTTTACCTACATGTTAGGCCAGAAGGATTCAGATTGGGTCAAAGGAATGAAATGGATGAATGGTTTCATCTGAGGAAAGCTGAACCAGTGTCTATATTGGGGAGTAGCTAATGTTGTGGGGAGGGTTTAGGTATATATAAGATGATAGAAAAAAATAGGATGAGCAAAAAGCAAAGAGGAAATGGCATGTGGGTAAAAAAAGGAAAAATAAATCAGAATGAGGAAGAATTAAAGTAAGTAAAATTGTTAAACAAAAGCAGGTTTGAGTTGAATGTCCAATGTGCAAAATATAGTGAATCAAATTGGTGAGTGAGAGGCCAGTATTACTATCGAGTGTTAATAAAATAGCACCAACAAATAATTACCCTTGGTTCCATCGGACTGAAGTCAGGTCAAAGGCTAGGAATCCTGTGGTGAGTAACTCATCTCTTGACTGCCCAAAGCCTGTCCACCATCTGCAACGCACATTGATGGAATGTGGGCGTTGCTGGCTAGACCAGCATTTATTGCCCATCCCTAATTGTCATTCAGAAGCAGATGGTGAGCTGCCTCTTAAACTGTTGTAGTCCCTGAGGTGTAGGTATACCCAACAGTGCTGTTGGGGAAGGAGTTCCAGGATTTTGTCCCCGCGACAATGCAGGAACAATTCATATTAAAAATCTTGATTGATAGCATGATTGAATACTCTCCACTTACCTGGATGAGTGCAGCACCAATAACACTCAAACTTTGACACCATTCAGGACAAAGCTACCCTTTTCACAAACTTTCAATCCCTCTACCACAGATGAACAGTGGCAGCTGAGTGTACCATCTACAAGATTCACTGCAGGAACTCACCCATGTTCCTTTGACAACACTTAGACAACATCTAGAAGGACAAGTGCAGCAGATACATGGGAACACCACACCTGCAGGTTTCCTTTCAAGTCACTCACCACCCTGACTCGGAAATATATTGCTATTCCTTCACTGTCAATATCCTGGAACTCCCTCCCTAACAGCACTGTGGGTGTACCTACACCCCAGGGACTACAACAAATTAAGAGGCAGCCCACCACCCCCTTCTGAAGGGCAGTTAGGGATGTGTAATAACTGCCAGTCTAGCCAGCAACGCCCACATTCCATCATTTTTAAGTGAGCATTTCTGGTTATACTACATTTAGCAGGGATAAAAGAAGGAATCAATACACAGAGAGGTAGGGCAGAATCTTAAGAGAATTTAGCAAAGTGTCAGTTCTGGTGAGAAAAGCAACATGGAATTTTCCAGCTCCACTGTTCAGTTTTCTCCCCGATCATGTTCCTGTAACTGCAAAAAAAAGTGGGCATGGTTAGCGCCGTCACTCTGGTGAGGCGGGGAGTCTTAGAGCCGGGAACTAGCTCCACTGAGATCGGGTGTCCTATTTAAAGGGTGTCTCGATCACAGAAACAAACACTCATCACCGACCGACCACCGCCCCCCCCCCCCCCCCCCCCTGCTCTGAGGCATCAGTGGCCTTGTTCGCAACACCCCCGCGATCATTCCTGGTATCCCCATCATTCGGCCTGCTCCCCACGATTACAAGTAGATGACTCAACCTGGTACTGCCAACCTGTGGCAGGGCACTTCCTGGCCATATCTCTCTCCTTGAGGGCTATGCTGACTTTGCGCCCTAGGAGGGGGGAGGGGATACACTTGATAGTTCACATCTGGATGAACCTGTTGTAAACTTCGCTGACATAACGTCATTTTTGAGATACAAAAATCTCATGGGAGGGTTAAGTGTGGCAACAAAGGTATTTAATTACATTTACAGTTATTTAAATTTAACACTATGGGCATGAGCCTGATTATGTTGTTGGCAAGGGGCGGCGAAAATCGGAGATCATGATTACGCCAGCAAAATTCACGACTTCCGGGTTTTGCCAGATTCTGAGCCCCTGCCAGAGAGTGTGGGCTGAAGGTCCCACCTTGATTTTGATTTGATTTATTATTGTCACATGTATTAACATAGTGGAAAATATTGTTTCTTGCGCGCTATACAGGCAAAGCATACTGTTCATACAGAAGGAAATGAGAGAGTGCAGAATGTAGTGTTACAGTCATAGTGAGGGTGTAGAGAAAGATCAACTTAATGCAAGGTAAGTCCATTCAAAAGTCTGAAAGCAGCAGGGAAGAAGTTGTTCTTGAGTTGGTTGGTACGTGACCTCAGACTTTTGTTTCATTTTCCTGAAGGAAGAAGGTGGAAGAGAGAATGTCCAGGATGTGTGGAGTCCTTAATTATGCTGGCTGCTTTGCCGAGGCAGTGGGAAGTGTAGACAGAGTCAATGGATGGGAGGCTGGTTTGCATGATGGATTGGGCTACATTCACGACCTTTTGTAGTTCCTTGCGGTCTTGGGCAGAGCAAGAGCCATACCATGTTGTGATACAACCAGAAAGAATGCTTTCAATGGTGCATCTGCAAAAGTTGGAGAGAATCATAGCTGACGTGCCAAATTGCCTTAGTCTTCTGAGAAAGTAGAGGCATTGGTGGGCTTTCTTAACTATAGTGTCGGCATGGGGGACCAGGGCAGATTGTTGGTGATCTGGACACCTACAAACGTGAAGCTCTTGACCCTTTCTACTTCATCCCCATTGATGTAGACAGGGGCATGTTCTTCTTTACACTTCCTGAAGTCGATGACAATCTCCTTCGTTTTGTTGACATTGAGGGAGAGATTATTGTTGCCGCATCAGTTCACCAGATTCTCTATCTCATTCCTGGACTCTGTCTCGTCATTGTTTGAGATCCGACCCATTACAGTGATGTCGTCAGCAAACCTGAAAATCGAATTGGAGGGGAATTTGGCCACACAGTCATAGGTATATAAAGAGTATAATAGGGGGCTGAGAACACAGCCTTGTGGGGCACCGGTGTTGAGGATGATCGTGGAGGAGGTGTTGCCTATCCTTACTAATTGTGGTCTGAGAGTTGGGAAGTTCAGGATCTGGTCGCAGAGGGAAGAGCCAAGGACTAGGCCACGGAGTTTGGAGATGAGTTTCATGGGAATAATGGTGTTGAAGGCTGAGCTGTTGTCAATAAATAGGAGTCTGACATAGGTGTCCTTGTTATCTAGGTGTTTCAGGGTTGAGTGCAGGGCCAGGGAAATAGCGTCTGCTGTGGGCCTGTTGCGGCGGTCGGCAAACTGTAGTGGATCCAGGTAGTCTGGGAGGCTGGAATTGATTCATGCCATGACTAACCTTTCGAAGCACTTCATAATGATGGATGTCAGAGCTACCGGCCGATATTCATTAAGGCAAGCTGCTTGGTTTCTCTTAGGTACCGGGATGATGGTCAAGTTCTTGAAGCAGATGGGGACCTCAGATTGTTGTAAAGAGAGGTTGAAGATGTCTGTGAATACCCGCATCAACTGATCCGACAGGATCTGAGTGCACGTCTGGGTACCCCATCCTGGCCAGTTGCTTTCTGTGGATTGATTTTCAAGAAAGCTGCTCTGACATCTGCAATGGTGACCCCAGATACAGGTTCATCCAGGACTTCCAGGGTGGAGGGCATGCTCTCGCTGACCTTTTCCTGAAAGCTCATTGTTCCACTGGAGCAAGCAGAGAGGGAGTGATTGGAGGCAGGAGTGCTGGTGAGAGATTGATTGAATTATTTATTTATTTAATTAGTCAGCTAGTGTGTGTTTTTTTTTGGCCTTTACTTTTGTAGTAGTATTTTTCTTAAGTTTAAAGTGAAAACCGGAAGTGGGCTGCTATGGAGTCTGGGAAGGGTTTTTTAAGCGCGCAAAGTATAAAAGGTAGGCTGCAGTATAGAGCGGGCAGCGTCGGGAGCGGGCAGTGGAGTGTGTGGGAAGCAGAGTGTGAGCTATAAGGGCTTTGGCTCACAGGGCTTAGGCAGATAGGGCGAGCAGGGGTGAGTTTAATTCATTTTTGCTGTTTTTATCTGGTACTGGCAAGGTATCGAGAGGGGATGGGTGTGCGGGCAGTGCTATGTTCCTCTTGCACTATGTTTGAGGTGAGGGACTCCGTCGGTGTCCCTGCTGATTACATCTGTGGGAAGTGCACCTATCTGCAGCTCCTCCAAAACCGTGTTAGGGAACTGGAGCTGGAGTTGGATGAACTTAGGATCATTAGGGACACAGAGGTGGCCATAGACAGAAGCTTTAGGGATACAGTTACTCCGAGGAATGAAAACAGATGAGTGACGGTGAGAGGGGCTGGGAGGAAGCAGTCCGTGCAGGGATCCCCTGTGGTCATTCCCCTTAGCAACAAGTATTCCGCTTTGGATACGGTTGAGGGGGATGACATACCAGTGGTGAGCCGCAGTGAGAGGATCTCTGGACTGTGTCCGTCTCTGTGGCTCGGGAGGGTAAGGGGCAGAGTGGGAGGGCAATAGTTATTGGGGACCCGTTAGTTAGAGGGATAGATAGGAGGTTCTGTGGCAGCAAAAGAGACTCACGGATGGTATGTTGCCTACCGGATGCCAAGGTCTGTGACGTCTCAGACCGTGTTTTCCGGATTCTGAAGGGGGAGGGGAAACAGTCACAAGTCGTGGTACACATTGGTACCAATGACATAGGTAAGAGAAGGGACGGGGATTTAAAACAGGAATTTCTGGAGCTGGGCTGGAAGCTGAGAGCCAAGACAAAACATGTGGTCATCTCTGGTACGTTGCTGGTGCCACGTGATAGCGAGTTGAGGAACAGGGAGAGAGTGCAGTTAAAAATGTGGTTGCAGGGATGGTGTAGGAGGGAGGGTTTCAGATACGTGGATAATTGGAACACATTCTGGGGAAGGTGGGACCTGTACAGAGGGGCACCAATATCCTGGGAGGGAAATTTGATACGGCTCTTCAGGGGGGTTTAAACTAATTTGTCAGGGGAGTGGGAAAAGGAGTTGTAGTCCAGAAGTCAGTGTTGAGGGTGGTGAGGTATTGGGGAAGGTATCAGGGTCAAGGGTGGGTACCGGTAGACAGGAAGGTGGGTTGAAGTGTGTCTACTTCAATGCAAGGAGCATCCGGAACAAGGTAGATGAACCTGGGGCGTGGATTGGTACTTGGGACTAGGATGTTGTGGCCATTACAGAGACGTGGGTAGAACAAGGACAGGAATGGTTGTTGGACGTTCCGGGGTATAGATGTTTCAGTAAGTGTAGGGAAGCTGGTAAAAGAGGTGGAGGAGTAGCATTGTTAATCAAGGATAGTTTAACGCCTGCGGAAAGGCACTTCGAGGGGGATCTGCACACTGAGGTAATATGGGCTGAGGTTAGAAATAGGAAAGGAGCGGTCACGTTGTTAGGAGTTTACTATAGGCCCCCAAATAGTAATAGAGATGTGGAGGAAGAAATTGCTAAGCAGATTATGGATATGTGTGGGGGTCACAGGGTAGTTGTCATGGGGGACTTTAACTTTCCAAATATTGATTGGAACCTTTGTAGGTCAAATAGTTCGGATGGGGCAGTTTTTGTGCAGTGTGTGCAGGAGGGTTTCCTGACACAATATGTGGATAGGCCGACAAGAGGTGAGGCCACATTGGATTTGGTACTGGGAAATGAACCGGGCCAAGTGTTAGATTTGGTTGTGGGAGAGCACTTTGGAGATAGTGACCACAATTCGGTGTCTTTTGTTATTGCAATGGAGAGGGATAGGGCCGTATGGCAGGGCAAGGTTTACAAATGGGGGAGAGGTAATTATGATGCGATTAGGCAAGAATTAGGGGGCATAAGTTGGGAACTGAAACTGTCAGGGAAAGGCACTAATGAAAAGTGGAACTTTTTCAAGGAACAAATACTGGGTGTCCTTGATAGTTATGTCCCTGTCAGGCAGGGAGGAAATGGCCGAGTGAGGGAACTGAAAGAGGTGGAATGTCTTGTGAAAAGGAAGAGGGAAGCTTATGTAGGGATGAGGAAACAAGGTTCAGATGGCTCGATTGAGGGTTACAAGTTAGCAAGGAACGAGCTGAAAAAGGGGCTTAGGAGAGCTAGGAGGGGACATGAGAATTCCTTGGCGGGTCGGATCAAGGAAAACCCCAAGGCTTTTTACTCTTATGTGAGGAATAAAAGAATGACCAGGGTGAGGTTAGGGCCGGTCAAGGACAGTAGTGGGAACTTGTGTATGGAGTCAGTAGAGATAGGCGAGGTGATGAATGAATACTTTTCTTCAGTGTTCACCAAGGAGAGGGGCCATGTTTTTGAGGAAGAGAAGGTGTTACAGGCGAATAGGCTGGAGGAAATAGATGTTCGGAGGGAGGATGTCCTGGCAGTTTTGAATAAACTGAAGGTCGATAAGTCCCCTGGGCCTGATGAAATATATCCTAGGATTCTTTGGGAGGCAAGGGATGAGGTTGCAGAGCCTTTGGCTTTGATCTTTGGGTCCTCGCTGTCCATGGGGATGGTGCCAGAGGACTGGAGAATGGCAAATGTTATTCCTCTGTTTAAGAAAGGGAATAGAAATGACCCTGGTAATTATAGACCGGTTAGTCTTACTTCGGTGGTTGGTAAATTGATGGAAAAGGTCCTTAGGGATTGGATTTACGACCATTTAGAAAGATGCGGATTAATCCGGGATAGTCAGCACGGATTCGTGAAGGGCAAGTCGTGCCTCACAAATTTGATAGAATTTTTTGAGGAGGTAACTAAGTGTGTTGATGAAGGTAGGGCAGTTGATGTCATATACATGGATTTTAGTAAGGCGTTTGATAAGGTCCCCCATGGTCGGCTTATGATGAAAGTGAGGAGGTGTGGGATAGAGGGAAAGTTGGCCGATTGGATAGGTAACTGGCTGTCTGATTGAAGACAGAGGGTGGTGGTGGATGGAAAATTTTCGGATTGGAGGCAGATTGCTAGCGGAGTGCCACAGGGATCAGTGCTTGGTCCTCTGCTCTTTGTGATTTTTATTAATGACTTAGAGGAGGGGGCTGAAGGGTGGATCAGTAAATTTGCTGATGACACCAAGATTGGTGGAATAGTGGATGAGGTGGAGGGCTGTTGTAGGCTGCAAAGAGACATAGATAGGATGCAAGGCTGGGCTGAAAAATGGCAAATGGAGTTTAACCCTGATAAATGTGAGGTGATTCATTTTGGTAGGAATAATTTAAATGTGGAATACAGGGTCAAAGGTAGGGTTCTGAAGACTGTGGAGGAACAGAGAGATCTTGGGGTCTATATCCACAGATCTCTAAAGGTTGCCACTCAAGTGCATAGAGCTGTGAAGAAGGCCTATAGTGTGTTAGCTTTTATTAACAGGGGGTTGGAGTTTAAGAGCCGTGGGGTTATGCTGCAACTGTACAGGACCTTGGTGAGACCACATTTGGAATATTGTGTGCAGTTCTGGTCACCTCACTATAAGAAGGATGTGGAGACACTGGAAAGAGTGCAGAGGAGATTTACCAGGATGCTGCCTGGTTTGGAGGGTAGGTCTTATGAGGAAAGGTTGAGGGAGCTAGGGCTGTTCTCTCTGGAGCAAAGGAGGCTGAGGGGAGACTTAATAGAGGTTTATAAAATGATGAAGGGGATAGATAGAGTGAACGTTCAAAGACTATTTCCTCGGGTGGATGGAGCTATTACAAGGGGGCATAACTATAGGGTTCGTGGTGGGAGATATAGGAAGGATATCAGAGGTAGGTTCTTTACGCAGAGAGTGGTTGGGGTGTGGAATGGACTGCCTGCAGTGATAGTGGAGTCAGACACTTTAGGAACATTTAAGCGGTTATTGGAAAGGCACATGGAGCACACCAGGATGATAGGGAGTGGGATAGCTTGATCTTGGTTTTAGATAAAGCTCGGCACAACATCGTGGGCCGAAGGGCCTGTTCTGTGCTGTACTGTTCTATGTTCTATGTTCTAAAACGGGCGTAGAATGCATTCAGCTCATCAGGGAGGGGTGCGTTGGAGCCGGCGATTTTACCTGCCTTCATCTTGTAGCCTGTTATGTCTTGCAGACCTTGCCATAGTTGGCGGGTTAATGAAAGTGTTACTGAAAGATTGCAGTGTTAATGAAAGATTCTATGATAGCACTCGAACAGATGTAGGTAATGTTGCAAAATAATTTGGTTTGAGGAGGAAACTATTTGCTCTGAGGAGCAAAAAAAGGACCAACTGAGAGTAAAGTAGAGGGAAAAGGAAATGGAGGATAAAATAATCAATGATGAAAATGAAAAGGGGAACAGTTAAAGGTATTTGGTTGACTAAAATAATAACTAAAAAAAAGAGAGCCAGCCCTAAAAATGAGAAACATTGGTTGATGAGACAATACAGGGACAATAGGAAGCAGGAGAAGATTACAATCCATATTTCCACAAAGAAGTGGAACAGATGAAGAGACTGTTTTCCATCTCTCAGTCACTCCTGTGAATAACCAGCTCTGTTTGTTTCCCAAAGTTCTGTAAGTTTTACTGTTTAATTTAAACTGATGAGTCAGCTAAATATATTGTGCAAAATTCACATTTCAGCAACTATTCCAGCCCATAATGTTCTGACCATTCTGTTTATGGAGCATGGTGTTTATTCTTAAATATTTTAAAACAGAAATATTAGGAACAGGAATCCAGGAATCATAATGTGAGAGCATTCAGTATTATTTAGCATTTAGTTTGATCTCTAATAGAACCGAACGTAGAATCGGAGAATCCATACAGCACAGGAAAGGTCATTCGGCCCTTTGAGATTGCACCAACTCTCTGACAGAGTATCCCACCCTTGCCGTCTCCCCCATCCCATTCCCACAACCCCAAACATTTCCCAGAGCTAATCAGTAACATACATATTTTGGGACACTACGGGGCAATTTAGCATGACCAATCCAACTAACTTGCACAGTGGGAGGAAACTGGAGCACCCGGAGGAAATCCATGCAGCTACGGGGAGAACGTGCAAACTCTACACAGACAGTCACCCAAGGCCGGAATTGAACCCGGTCCCTGGAGCTGTGAAGCAGCAGTGCTAACCACTGTGCTGTGCAGCCCTTACATTTTTGTTGATATGTCAAAGGGTGGTTACTTAGCAACGTTTAATTCATACAGCTGTATATTCATCACAAAAAAGGTGCATTAATAATTGTATTTTAGAATGCAATGTCAGCTATGAGCTGTGGGGAATCCAATTTTAAAGTACTGTGAATTATTTTTGAAAAATATACAAAACTGTTTTCCAGATGGATTGAGGTACCGTAGTGAATGTCACAGTATAGTTTTAAAAAATTCAAAATCTTTAAAAGTTTAAACCTTTAAAACTTCCGCTACCTCAGAAAAGCAACCAGCATAATCAAGGACCCCACGCATGCCGGACATTCTCTCTTCCACCTTCTTCCTTCAGGAAAAAGATACAAAAGTCTGAGGTCACGTACCAACTGACTCAAGAACAGCTTCTTCCCTGCTGCCATCAGACTTTTATTTTAACAATACAGGAAACCCATGTCAAACGAAAAAAGGTTGATCAATCTGTGTTGTCACAATGAATAAAATAAAAACCACCCTAGCTATGCGTAACACTACATGCTGCACCCTTTCTTTCCCTTCTGCCCTATGTACTCTATGAACGGTATGCTTTGTCTGTATAGCATGCAAGAAACAATACCTTTCACTGCATCCCATGTGACAATAATAAATCAAATCAAATTGCATCATTTAGTGTCCTTGCTTTCAAATATTCCAGTTTCATTTTTGCTGCTTCCTTGCAGGCCGACAAATGAGCACAATTCATGAAAACTCACAATGATGATTGACTCACCTTGCACAGGGTCAAGCTTGTGGTCAGCGCCTGCTTCTACCCTCGTGTTTTAAAACCCACACAAAAGATCACAGAAACCCGATTATTCATGAATGCAAGTCATGTTTAAAATTCTGTGATCTCTTGTGCTGGTTTGCATCATTTTGTTGGAGAACAGAAACTCTGGACCATGGTGTTTAACCAGCAACTCTCATGTTTTCAGGGTGCCTGATCGAGCTTCACTGTTAGTTATTTAGAAATCCTCTCTTGTCCTATTGCACGTAGAGAAATGCATAGCACTTTTCACTTCCTTATTCATTTATCTTGTTGTCTGTGGGATTTTTACCCAAAGTGCTCAACAGATAATAAATTCATTTTGAATTGTAGTCACTCATTTTGCAGCAAACATAGCTGGCAAGATCCCATGGACAACAAAATAAATGAATAAGGAGTTCATCTATTTTCAGCAATGTTGAGGGAGGAACATTGGCCTGGAAAACTCCTATGCTTTTCTGCAATACCTGGTGTTGTGAGACTTCTTACCGTGTTTATCCCAGTCCAACGCCGGTATCTCCACTTCATTTCTGCAATACTGGCATGGAATTTTTTTATGTTCACCCAGACAAGATATAGGCAGAATTTTACTGCCCTGCCCACCACGCGAGTTGGAGCAGGCGAGGGAAGGACATCTGTAAACCTTGGGCAGGATTTTACGGTTTCGGGATGAGCAAAGGCCATAAAATCACCCATTAGGTCCTTGGCTTAAGATCTTCTCTGGGAGACAATACTTCTATTAATGCAGCCTTTGCTCAGCATGGCATTGGCACGATTATAATGTTCAAACCCTGGGGTGGATTTTGAACATCAGTCTGACTCAGATATTCGAGTGTCACCACATAGCCAAAAGCTGACACAAAAGTTTGAATAATTTACCTCGTATCTGTATTGTTAAAAGTGTAGTGTGTAGGAAGAACACTCAACCATTAGTGTAAACTCGGTGGCGCCTTGTTTTTAAGAGAACTTGTGCCTGTACATAACGTGGAGGAAACCCATGTCAAACGAAAAAAGGTTGATCAATCTGTGTTGTCACAATGAATAAAATAAAAATGCTATTGTTGAATTCACTAATTACTACTGACACAATTCACATTTTCATCTGTGTGCAACTAGCATGAGTCTTAGTTCAGCAATTACATCCAGCTCAAAGTCAATGATTCAGCTTCATCCTGATCTTTCTAACAAAATAAATAATTTATGAGCAACGTTGGTGAACATATTATCATTCGAACTAAATGATTGAACCAGCTGCTATCACGTCATTGCCTTGCTGACATTAGCAGTGACCAATCTGTGTCTGTTCTCAGTCTTTCATTTGTCAGGCACAGCAGCCCTCGATTGCAGTGCCACCCTTGACATTTACAGAGTGGCACTTTGTCATCCTGCCTGGCTGAAATGCCAACCAGCTGCTTGTTCTCCATTGTGATAGGTCATTGTGTTTGACAGGTCGCGGTCATCTTTGATGCAAAAACGTTCACAACCATAGTCTGATTAAATGGTACATGAAAATGTGGGCTGTCATGCCTCTAAAAGCATAACTTAACTCTTTTTAAAAAAACATTGAGGTTACATTGGCAATCCTAGTTTATTCACATTGGATGCGTTTGATACAATGTTGATTAAAAAAGAGACATCTAACATTTAGCCCCTTAATTATTTGGCACTGGGACACATGGTAAAGTCTGCAAGACATACCAGGCTACAAGATGAAGGCATGTAAAATCGCCAGCTCCAACGCACCCCTCCCTGAGGAGCTCAATACATTCAATGCCCATTTTGACCAAGAGGTTAGCGAGAGCATGCCCTCCACCTGGAAGCCTTGGATGAACCTGTATCTGGGGTCACCATTGCACACGTCAGAGCAGCTTTCTCAAAGGTCAACCCATGGAGAGTGATTGGCCGAATGCGATAGCTGGCCGAGCACTCAAATCCTGTGCGGATCAGCTGGCGGGCGTATTCGCAGACATCTTCAACCTCTTTTTACAACAATCTGAGGTCCCCATCTGCTTTAAGAAGACAACCACCATCCCGGTACCTAAGAGAAACCAAGCAGCGTGCCTCAATGACTGTTGTCCGGTGGCTCTGACATCCATCATTTTGAAGTGTTTCGAAAGGCTAGTCATGGCACGAATCAATTCCAGCCTCCCGGACGATCTGGATCCACTACAGTTTGCCTCCGCCACAACAGGTCCACAGCAGACGCCATCGCCCTGGCCCTGCACTCAACCCTGGAACATCTAGATAACGAAGACACCTATGTCAGACTCCTATTAATTGAAAGCTGAGTTGTAGTCAACACCATTATTCCACGAAACTCATCTCCAAACTCCGTGGCCTGGGCCTTGACACCTCCCTCTGTGACTGGATCCTGAACTTCCTAACTCTCAGTCTAAAATCAGTAAGGATAGGCAACAACACCTCCTCCACGATCATCCTCAACACCGGTGCCCCACAAGACTGTGTTCTAAGCCCCCCATTATACTCCTTATACACCTATGACTTTGTGGCCAAATTCCCCTCCAATTCAATTTTCAAGTTTGCTGATGACACCACCGTAGTGGGACAGATCTCAAACAATGATGACAGAGTGCAAGAATGAGATAGAGAATCTGGTGAACTCGTGTGGCGACAATAATCTCTCCCTTAATGTCAACAAAACGAAGGAGATCGTCGTCGACTTCAGGAAGTGTGGAGAACATGCCCCTGTCTACATCAATGGGGACGAAGTAGAAAGGGTCAAGAGCTTCAAGTTTTTAGGTGTCCAGATCACCAACAATCTGTCCTGGACCCCATGCCAACACTATAGTTAAGAAAGCCCACCAACGCCTCTACTTTCTCAGAAGACTAAGGCAATTTGGCATGTCAGCTACGACTCTCATCAACTTTTACAGGTGCACCATAGAAAACATTCTTTCTGGTTGTATCACAGCTTGGTATGGCTCCTGCTCTGCCCAAGACCGCAAGGAACTACAAAAGGTCATGAATGTAGCCCAATTCATCATGCAAACCAGCCTCCCATCCATTGACTCTGTCTACACTTCCCGCTGCCTCGGCAAAGCAGCCAGCATAATTAAGGACCCCACACACCCCGGACATTCTCTCTTCCACCTTCTTCCTTCGGAAAAAAGATACAAAAGTCTGAGGTTACATACTAACCGACTCAAGAGCAGCTTCTTCCCTGCTGCCATTAGACTTTTGAATGGACCTACCTTGCGTTAGGTTGATCTTTCTCTACACCCTCGCTATGACTGTAACACTACATTCTGCACTCTCTCGTTTCCTTCTTTATGAACAGTATGCTTTGCCTGTATAGCACGCAAGAAACAATATTTTTCACTGTATAGTAATACATGACAATAATAAATCAAATCAAACATCAACTATTTTTTACTTAAGAAATTTCCATCAAAGTAAATCAACTGAAGATACAAATCCTTTTGTGCAATCATTATCAATTCTCCAATTAGAATGTTATTTTTACAGAATACAAAGTTAGTAGCAGCAGAAATCCAAACGAAACACCACTGTGAAGAACCACTACCTGCCCCAAACATGATAAACTCCATAAGAGGGAATGGAGCTTGGGATTCCATTATTTGGGAATGTCTATCTTTATAACTCTACAAGGAGCTTGGCCTATCAAATGGCCAAATTGGACCCCTATCTGAGGGTTCACATCAACATGAATTAAATAGATAGTAGTTCCATAAGTAAATTATTTTATAGTCAACCATAATACTTCCTTTCGATGCCACTTCCTAACCTAATAGGAACATAGGAATTAGGAGCAGAAGTAGGCAAATTCAGCCCTTCAAGCCTGCTCCGCCATTCAATCAGATTTCTCTCTGGTCTCAAATCTACCTCCCCACCTGTTCCCCATATCCCCTGATTCCTTTTCTTATTAGAAATACATCTATCTCTTTCTTGAAACCAAAGATTCTGACTCCACCACACTATGGGGCAGCAAGTTCCACAAATTCACCACCCTCTGCGAGACGTAGTTCCTCCTCACCTCAGTTTTAAACCTGCCACCTCTTAACCTTTACCTGTGATCTCTTGTTCTAGATTGCTCCATAAGAGGTAATATCTGGTATACATTTACATTATCAATCCCTTTTAAAATTTTATATACCTTGATCAGATCCTCTCTCATCTTTCTAAACTCCAGCGAGTATAAGCCCAAACGGTTTAATCTCTCCTCATACGTCAACCCTTTTATCCCCAGATTCAATCTGGCAAACCTTCTCTGAACTGCCTCCAATGCCACCACATTCTTCTTTAAATAAGGAGATCAAAGCTGGACACAATACTCCAGATGTGGTCTCACCAATTCCCTATACAATTGCAACAATACTTCTCTACTTCTATATTCCACTCCCTTTGCAATAAATGTCAACATCCCATTTGCCTTTTTTATTACATGCTGCACCTGCATACTGACTTTCTGCAATTCATGAACACAGACACCCAGAACTCTCTGCCTGGATGAATTTTGAATCTGCTTTCCATTTAGGTGATAACTTGCCTATTTTTTTCTGCCAAATGGACAACCTCACACCTATCCACATTAAACTCCATCTGCCAAATTTTTGCCCATTCACCTAGCCTATCTACATTCATCTGTAAAATTTTTATATCCTCTTCACTGCCTGCTTTCCCACCTATTTTAGTATCATCCGAAAATTTTGCTATGTTACACTCTGCCCCTGCTTGCAGATCATTTATATAGATTGTAAACAGTTGAAGTCCGAGGACTGACCCCTGTGGCACATTTAGTTACATTTTGCCAGCCAGAGAAGGACCCATTTAGCCCAACCCTCTGCTTTTTGTCAAAGATTCTCCATGATTGGGAAATTGCTGTTGGTCATTGTTGTAATGATGGGTTAGAAGTAGTGCAGACTCATGAGATAGTCCTGCTATAACTAAGCAGGCAATGCTTGACATTACTAGTATATTACTTGATACTGACTGTTACAGTCTGTATCAAGGGAGGACTGGGTTGGATGGGGGCTCAGGCATCCAGAAAGAAAGTTATCCCACTCGTCCATTCTACTTTGATGACCCAAATGTTACTCATTACTGCCAGTTGACAAGCAAACTGAGTGAAAGCATATCGAGAGGCTCCACACAGGGATGTGAAACCCATAATCTCTGGAACAGCTTTCTTTACCCTGACCCCAGTCAAATCTATCAACAGCAGGCACCTATTGAGCCAAGGATATCGTAGAATCATAGAATCTACAGCATGGAGACAGGCCCTTCAGCAAAACTGGTCCGTGCTGACCAAAATGCCCATCTAAGCTAAGCCCTATTCACCTGCATTTGGCCCATATCCCTCTAAACCTTTCCTGTCCATGTATTTATCCAAATCCCTCTTAAATGTTGTCGATGTCCCTGCCTCAACCACTTCCTCTGGCAGCTCATTCCATATACGTACCACCCTCTATGCAAAAAAGTTGCTCCTCAGGTTCCCAATAATTCTTTCCCCTCCTAACTTAAACCTATGCCCTTTAGTTCTTGATTCCCCAACTCTGGGAAAAAGACCGACCCAATCCATGCCTCTCATGATCTTATACACCTCTAAGATCACCCCTCAGTCTCCTACAGTCTCTCCCTATAACTCAGGCCCTCAAGTCCTGGCAACATCTCTGTAAATCTCTTCTGTACTCTCTCCAGTTTAATAACATCTTTCCTATTGCAAGGCGACCAAAACTGAACACAATACTCCAGGTGCGGCCTCACCAACGTCCTGTACAACTGCAGTGTAAGTTCCCAACTTCTATACTCAATGCCTTGACTGATGAAGGCCAGCTTTCCAAAAGCCTTCTTCATTACCCTATCTATCTGTGACTCCATCTTTAGAGAACTGTGCACCTGAACTCCCAAGGTCCCTCTGTTCCACAATACTCCTTAAGGTTCTACCATTCACCGTGGAAGTCCTACTTTGATTTGACTTTCCAAAATGAACACCTCACACTTACTGGTATGGAATTCCATTTGCCATTTGTCAGCCCATTTCCCCAACTGATCAAGATCCTGCTGCAATTTTTGATAACCTTCCTCTCTGTCTACAATGCCACCTATTTTAGTATCATCTGCAAACTTACTGATCATGCCTTGTACATTCTCATCCAAATCGTTGATATAGATAATAAACAGCAATGGGCCCTGCACTGACCCCTGAGGCATACCACTAGTCACAGCCCTCCAGTCCGACAAGCATCCTTCCACCATTAGCCCCTGCTTCCTACCAATGGCTTTAGTCACACTTGTGCTCTGTCTTTGGAGCTAACATGCCTGCAGATCACTCTGATTGCGAGCAGCAGTTGTGAAAGTCACAACATATTACTGTTGAGAGTTTGAAACTGCATCGCTGCACGTTGACCAAGAGCCCTCGCAGAGTGTTACGTTAGCCTCGTAATAAAATCACGGAAACAATTTGGTTCTTGATCAACTGCCTTCTCAAAACAGGCTTCGTCTTTGACTGTCAATGCAATTTTGAACAGGAGAATCATTTCAAGTTGGTTTTGGTTATGATTGAAAGCAATCAGATTTATACATTAAAACATTTATTTAACATTGAGATCTGATCACTTTCCCATTGATTGTAAACAATTCTCAAATAAAAATATTTTTACAATTAGAAGATTTCTTAAAGAAGGTTTTGACATTGATCATGACGCCAATAGTCAATTTATCTTCCCATACCGGTATTCTGACCCAACTAATTTAAACTTGACTGGTTAGGCTGCTCTGCTTTAGCTAATTGTAATATACGATTTAAGCACACTCTGCATGAAGATTAAATAAACAAGGTTATTTCATTGGCATCAAAACTCTAGAAATTTTCAATTAGGGAAGGCACAACTCTAAGAAACAAACTATTTACAGAGAATATTCATCACCAATCCTCCAGAACTTTGTCCTATTCATCACCTCAGCTCCACAATGCAGCGACTCACCAGGTTTGTTCTGCTGCCCAGCTCCTGGCTGCAATACCACACCCTTCTCTCACCATGAGGCTTCTCTGACTCGGGGGAACATCCAGTTGCACTGGCTATGTTTCTTCCTCACTCCTTAGCCACCCTCAGGGTCATCACTGATGAAGAGTCATCCAGACTCGAAATGTCAGCTCTATTCTCTATCCACAGACGTCAAACCTGCTGGGATTTCCCAGCATTTTCCGTTTTTGTTTCAGATTCCAGCATCCGCAGTAATTTGCTTTTATCAAGGTTATCAAGCAGTCCTAGGACCCTGCCACACTGCCACTCACAGGATTTCACAAGGGCTTTTTCTGTACTTGATGTGCCATATGATGCTGTGATTGAGCTGCTGCAGTTCTCCAACACTTAGATTCATCCATCAGCTTACCTCCTTCAGTGGTGACAAAAGTTCCCAGCATTCTGAACCAGCCACTTGCAGACATCAACTCTAACACTACGAATAATAATAATAACAGATACAAATGTACACATGCCCAGAAACACCATCAACCAGAAAAAAAATTACACTTTTCTCTCTCTAAATATTTAAAAGACATTTGCCCTCTAGCAAAAAGAAGCAAAGTTGAGAGAGTTAACGATTATTAAACATTAACAGTTGATTTGAGTAACGTTCCTACTGAGATGTCAAAAATTCTGCCTTACAGGCAGACTTAACAATTGTGAATGAATGATGAGTGTTGTGTGATGTGGAAATAACCAAATGATAAATAGATAAAATAGTAATGCATCCATTTTAGAATGAAAACCCATCTAAGCTACTGAGATCTCAGAGACAGCCTAAGTACTGGTAAGAGCCACTGGGGAGTAAAGACACCACCGTGTTAATTACATGTGAATACTACTTCTGTACAACACTGTGCCCAGAGGTTTTAAACCCCTGACAGGGAAACTTTATAATGCTGTTATAGTAATGCTATTTTCATATTCTATAATTGAAATAACATAACAAAGTTTCATTCCTGAGGCAGATTGTGGTGTAGTAGGGCACCTAATGGTATCTGCCATTTAAGCTTGCTCCTGCAACCTTCAGTTCAAACACGTTGGCCCACCAAGTTTCTGGAAATGTAGGGGGCGATTCTCCCAAAAAATAAAGTGCCCAGCGTTCTTTGGGCGTACTTAGTTGAATGAATCTCCAACACTCTGTGTTTCACAGAGTGCCGCAGGGGGATTCATGTCACTCAGGGAGGAGGAGGAGGGGGCCTAATCCCACCCGAGAGGCTGAAATCAGCTTGCTGAGCGGGCCACTGCGCATGCCGTCCCATTGCTGGCCTCTCGATGGTGAATTTCCATATTGTAATTAGTCTCGCTGATTTCCAAGGCTGATTTAATCAAAAAAGGGGCCTGGAAGACTCGTGATCGGCTGGACGCTGGTCACAAGTCTCGCTACAGGCCGCCCCCCTGCCGATGTTAGTGCAACATGCCGGGAGAATCGCGCCCATAAACCTATGACAGCCCAGCACGGAAATGGTGGGTGTGGAGAGAGTGGTGGCGGGGAGAGCATAATTTTCTGTTTGGTGTTGGGACCCCCGTGTCAATACAATTTCCGAGTTCCAACTCTGTTCCAAGGGGGAAGCAGTCATCAGTCATTTGCCTGAGGTCAGACCCGAATTGATGGGAAGGCAAGTTTGGAAACCAAGAGGGAGTGGCAGAGGAGGGAAGAGGTCAAGGTTGAAAGTGTGGGCCTGATTTAAAGGGTCGTTATTGTGGCAGCTGTCCTGCAATGCAACAGCAAGCAGAAGGGACGAGTATGAGATGCAGAGGCCTAGTGCACATGGCAGGGTAGCCGCGCTTAGAGTCAAAGAGGTTTACAGCATGGATACAGGCCCTTCGGCCTAACTTGTCCATGCCACCCCTTTTTTTTTAAAACCCCTAAGCTAATTCCAATTGCCCACATTTGGCCCATATACCTCTATCCCCATCTTACCCATCTAACTGTCTAAACGCTTTTTAAAAGACAAAATTGTACCCGCTTCTACTACTATCTCTGGCAGCTTGTTCCAGACACTCACCACCCTCTGAAAAAATTGCCTCTCTGGCCCCTCATTATTTTATAGACCTCTATAAGTTCACTCCTTAACCTTCTACGCTCCAGAAAAAAAAGTCCCAATCTATCCAGCCTCTCCTTATAACTCAAACCATCAAGTCCCGGTAGCATCCTAGTAAATCTCTTCTGCACTCTTTCTAGTTCAATAATATCCTTTCCATAATAGGGTGACCAGAACTGTACACAGTATTCCAAGTGTGGCCTTACCAATGTCTTGTACAACTTCAACAAGACGTCCCAACTCCTGTAGTCAATGTTCTGACCAATGAAACCAAGCATGCTGAATACCTTCTTCATCACTTTGTCCACCTGTGACTCCACTTTCAAGAAGCTATGAACCTATACCCCGAGATCTTTTTGTTCTGGAACTCTCCCCAATGCCCTATCATTAACTGAGTAAGTCCTGCCCTGGTTCAATCTATCAAAATGTATCACCTCGCATTTATCTAAATTAAACTCCATCTGCCACTGGCCCAATTGATCAAGATTCCGTTGCAATCCTTCTTCACTGATAACCTTCTTCACTGTCCATTATGCCACCAATCTTGGTGTCATCTGTAAACCTACTAACCATACTGCCTATATTCTCATCCAAATCATTAATATAAATGACAAATAACAGTGGGCCTAGCATTGATCCCTGAGGCACACCGCTGGTCACAGGTCTCCAGTTTGAAAAACAACCCTCTACAACCACCCTCTGGGTTCTGTCATCAAGATGTGGAGATGCCGGCGCTGGACTGGGGTAAACACAGTAAGGAGTCTAACTTGGACTTAAATTGGACTTTAACCTGATGTTGTTAGACTCCTTATCCTGTCATCAAGCCAATTTTGTATCCATTTAGCTACCTCACCCTGAATCCCGTGAGATTTAACCTTAAGCAACAACCTACCATACGTTCAGCATGGTGGTGGTGCAAGAAAGGCGAAGGGTTTCGCTCCTAGAAAGTAGCAGGTAAAGACTACCCAGTAAAACCAAGCAGATTGGAAATAGCACAGCATTTGAGTAGCCGCAGTGTCATGAGGAGAACTAATGAGGTTTAATGGCAGACTTTATTCTGGCAATATGAGTGCAATGTGATGCCTAGATGAAAGGTGTTCAGCTCTGCAGCCATCAGCCAAAACAGCAGCTGAACAGTCCCGACGGGGTTTGATTTCTTTTCATCATCATCATGTGCACTCAACTCAAAGACAGATCCTTGGCTCATAGTCCCCTCCATGTCTCTCTGTCCTATGTTCAGTCTTTTCATTTTTCAGTATCCTCATTCAATTTTTAAGCCATCCAGCATCAATACTCTCCTCCTTCCTCTTTATCCTCAAAATCTTTCCTCCATCTGGGGGGAACAGTGGTTAGCACAGCTGTCTCACAGCGCCAGGGACACAGGGTCGATTCCCAGCTTGGGTCACTGTCTGTGCAGAGTTTGCACGTTCTCCCCATGTCCGCACAGGTTTCCTCCGGGTGCTCCAGTTTCCTCCTACACTCCTAAAGATGTGTTGGTTAGGTGCATTGGCCATGCTAAATTCTCCCTCAGTGTACATGAACAGGTGCCGGACTGTGGCAACTCGGGGATTTTCACAGCAACTTCATTGCAGTGTAAGCCTATTTGTGACACTAATAAATAAACTTCATCTCTTAAAACTGTTTCCTCTTAAGAAATACTGACCCAGTATCTCTGCCTGTTCCAAACTGCATTCAGCAAATGTCTTTGTTTGTTCCTGCACGCTTCATCATTTGTTACATAAGAACACAACATGAAAACTCAGAGCAGGAATAGGCAATTCAGCCCCGCAAGCCTCCTCCCCCATTCAATACGATCATGGCTGATCTCATCTTGGCCTCAACTCCACTTTCCTGCCCATTCTCCATAACCCATCACCCCATTACTGACAGATTAAAAATCTGTCTCTCTCCTCCTTCAATTCACTCAATGTCCTGGCATCCGCCACACTCTGGAGTAGTGAATTCCATTGATTCACCATCCTTTGAGAGAAATAGTTTTTCTTCATTGCGGTTTTGAACCTTCCATCCCTTATCCTAAAACCATAACCTCTCATTCTAAATTGTCCTCCAAGAGGAAACATCCTCTATTTCTGTTACTATTTCTGCTCAGCTGGCTTCTTCCATTCTCTGCTTTAGCAAGTTTCTTCCTTCCATAATGTCCAAGTTTCACATCCATAGAAAACAACACTCCAAATAAAGCTTTACAAGACACTCCCTGAGTCGTATATTAACTTTTCCAGTTAACAACATTCTCTTCTTTGAAATACAGTCTCTCTAATTACTATACTTTTTCTTATTTCTGTGTTATACCTTCGATCTGCAGATATTACGCTTTCTAAATACTTGAAATCGTGCGCCTGTTCTAGTTCTTTTCCTTCCGATACTATGTGACTATTTCTTGGATTTTGAGATGGACAATACTTTGGCTTTGCTGATGTTCACTTCCATGTCCAGTTCGTGCCTGATGTTATTAGTCTATCCACCAGTTTTGCAATCCTTCTGTGCTTGCTGCAACTGCTTTGTCATTGGCAAATTTAACTGATATTATCCTTCTTCCCACCAACCCCTCCAAATCACTAGATTCTGTCTTCAAACGCTCCTTTAATCATCGTTGAAGAGGATTGGTGAGAAACAACACCATTGTCGAACTCCTCTTCCAGTTACACACGAGGTTGTATTTAATGTTTCCGCTGGCAGGCTTGAAGGTTGGGAAGAGCAGGAAAAATCCAGTGGCCTCCCACCACCTTCCTGCTGACGTCAGCCTGTCTGAGATTTCCCAGGAAGTGAGAATGTGATGGGTGACTAATTCACTTTTTGGTCTATTAGTGGCCACTCGCCCCACTGTCGCTAATATTTTATCCATAGTGGGCAGAAGCCCATGCCTATGCTGGAAGCTGCATGGACAGGTGCCAGGCAAGGTGTGAGAGGAGACATATTTGCAGGTAGACGAAGTGCATTGGAGGTACTCCACCTCCCCCACCCCACTTTAACCCTCCCCCATAATCCTGAACCAAGCCCCTCCACCCAACCCCCTCACCCTTCCTCCCCCCTCAACTTTCCTCAGCAAGATGCCCAACCCCAGACTTACCACGGCTCCTCAGTGTGATGGGTCTCCCTGTAGTCCTGGCAATAACTATTATCCTGGCTGGCTCTGCTGGAACTACAGAGCTCTTCGCCAACTCAATAGACCTGCAAATTCCGAAGGACTTCTTCCTGAGACTGGGGCAAAATCTCACATTCAAGCAATTAATACTGCTCCCAGCATTAAATTTTCCCGGGATAGCTGTCAGGATCATGAGCAGACTCCCTTTGACCTTTTAGTTGGGAGGAGGTGGTTTCAGATCCCAGAGAGTCAGGTTTATGGTTCTGATTCCCCATTGTCTACTTTCATTGCAGTTGTTTGTCCCATATATAGATTTCTTATGAGTATTCTATCTTTCCAGTCTATTCCAAACATCTTTCAACACTGTTCAGAGCTTAATGCAGACAACCCCATCGAATGCCTTTACAAAATCTACAATTCCTGGTCAAACTTTAAACTGCGTCCACACATCAGTTATATAATGCTGATTGCTTCTCTCATTCCCCTTCCTGTCTCAAGTCCAAATAGATGATCTCCAACCCATTCTCTCTGTCACAATTCTCAACATAGCCTTTGATGCACAATCAGACTAATTGCATGAAAGGCAGAACATCGGCATGTGTCTTTGGCTTCTTTCTTAAGGTGATCATTATTGTCTGCATGAAGTCCACTGGCCAGCCTCCTGATAAGTAAATATCTTTGTACAGCTTAGTAAACATTGATGTTAACTTATTTTCCGTGTTTTTAATCAACTCTCTTGCAGTTTTAATCTCATTTATTGCTGCTCTTCTCTCGCTCTTTAGCTATTCTTCTCCCATGAAATCAAGGTCCAGATGATTCACTTATTTCCTTTTGGGTTTTCATTTTTTGCATACAGTTCTTAAACATGCTCCTTCCATCTTATTCTTATTTCATCAGGGTTTAATTCAGTAGGAGGACATCAAGTGGACTCTTCCATTTACTTCTGAACATGGGAGGGATATGTGCCAGGGTAATTGCTGACCTATGAACAAGGCCCAGAGCTCTATTGTAGTGAGGACCTGGTAGTAATCATAAATGGAGCATCTTATTGAAAAGGAAAGAACGGGAGGTGACCTTATTGAGGCATATAAAGTTCTGAAGGGGCTTTAGCAGGGTAGATGTTAGGGGGATGTTTCCCCCTGTGGGGGGATTTAGAACTGGGGGGAAGAGTTTCAAAATCAGGGGTCTTCCATTTAAGATAAAGATAAAGAAGAATTATTTTCTCTCAGAGAACCTTTAATCTTAGGACTTCTCTTCCCCAGTGAGCATGGTGGAGGCTGGGTGAGTGAATATATATCTTCAAGACTGAGTTAGATGGATTTATAAACAAAGGTTATGGAGGAAATTGGAGTTGAGGCCACAATCAGCACTGCCATGATCTTATTCCAGGCACAGCAGGCTCAAGGGGCTGAACGGCCTTCTCCTGCTCCTATTTCTTATGTTCTTAGAGATATTAGGATTGATGGGAGAAGACAGTGTTGCCTTATCTCTTTCTCTCTCTTTTGTTTGATTTGATTTATTATTGTCACGTATTATACAGTGAAAAGTATTGTTTCTTGCGTACTATGCAAAGCATGCCATACATAGGGAAGGAAAGGAGAGAGTGGAGAATGTAGTGTTACAGTCATAGCTAGGGTGTAGAGAAAGATCCACTTAATGTGAGGTAGGTCCATTCAAAAGTCTGATGGCAGCAAGGAAGAAGCTGTTTTTGAGTCGGTTGGTTCATGATCTAAGATTTTTGTATCTTTTTCTTTGCAGAAGAAGAAAGCAGAAACTCCATGGAGTTATCAGTCAGCCATCCTGACTGCAATGGAAAAGGCAGCATTGACATTGTGAGGCAGGTGCTGCCTGAAGAAGTGGGTGATGGAAAGATGAGAATAATAAAAAGATATAACTCTCTAAATGGAGTGTACTTTTCTATGTCTGATAATGTGCCAAAACTGGAACTGCACTGGGAAGCCTCAGCTCTGCAGAAGCATCTGTTGTCACAGCCGAGTTCACACGATTGCCTTCTTATGTCTCTCTCAGGGCGAGTTGTGAAGCGGCAGCATGCCAAAACCACAGCAACGTCACTGATATCCTCAGATGACATGGAAGTCACAGACTCTGAACCATCTCGTCATTCAAGCGCACCATCCACCAGTGCAACTACACTGACATCAAAGTATCCTCACATGTAATTAGAAAGGGTGGCATCGGCTGACGAACGTGTTAAGAGTAAGCAGGAGGAAATAAAAGAGGCAAAAGCAAGCTGTGGGCAGTCCCACTCAGAAGAAGCAGGAGGCCACAGCCATCTCTGCATATGAAGTTTCTCGAGAGTCATAATGTGGGTTGACTTTGACCAACAATATGAGATTTGTGCCCAAGTGTTGGAGTTCCCCGAGATAGTGGGATGAAAATAAAAGAGTTCATTTGAACTCATGAGCTCCTCCACTGAGAGGATGACCAAGCTCATAGAAAGCCTTATGGATCAGCACTCTGAATGTATGCAGGAACAATGTGTTGAATGCATGGAATGCTGTGTGGCATTAGCCAAACAGTTGCGCTGGTGGCATAGAGATACATAAAGTAGATGCTAGTTGGACCCCAGTTACAAATCCAACATGGAACCCGCTCCTTCCCACAAAATTTGCAAATTAACCCTTAACGAACTGACAAACTCATTACAAAATAAAATACAGCCAATGCCGGGAATCTGAAATAAAAACAGAAAATTCCAGAAATACTCAGCAAGTCAGGCAGCATCTATGGAGAGAAACAGTGTTAACATTTACTTTCACTGACCTTGTCCAAAACTGAGGAAAGATAGAAACGTGTTAGAATTTGAACAAGTGAAAGTGGGGATGCAACATTTCTCCATGTTGCACTCTGATGGCTGCTATGTAGCCATTCACACCTCATCTAGACATAACTTGTGTTTCCTTTCTAAACCCATTATCACTTCCTTTGGTTTTTGCAACATGAAGCCTTTTGTCAGTTAATTTCTCCTGCCTTCCACTCAACCACAGAACTTCTCTCCTCCCTCCCTCCCTCCCCTTTCCCTCAAATCCTACTACATTTCTATCTTTCCTCAGTACTGATGAAGGGTCAATGACCTGAAATATTAACTCTGTTTCCCTCCATGGAAGCTGCTTGACATGTAGCATGTTTCCAGCATTCCAAAGCAGGCAGGTGTACTTCAATGTGGAGAAACGTGAAGCGATTCATTTTAGTAGGAAAAGTGTAGAAAGGCAATGGTGCAATCTTACCGGCCATTCATGCCACGCTCCCGCTGCAGTGAGGTCAGAGAATTTGGTGGCCAGCCAAATCTCCATTCACTGCAACGGAGTGGAAAAATCCCTCCGGCATGAACGGTGTTAAGATTCCAGCCAATATAAAATAAAGGGTACAATTCTAAAGGGGTTGCAGGGGCAAAGGGACCTGGATGCATATGCACTCAGAGTGGTGGGTGCTGCCAGAGGAGGTGGTGGAAACAGGCACATTAGCAACATTTAAGAGTCATCTGGAAGGGCACATGAATAGAGAAGGAACACGGGGATATGGACCAAGTAAGGGCAGAAGGTTTGTTTTGCTTAATTAGGGCATTATGATTGGCACAAGCTTGGAGGGCTGAAGGGCCTGTTCCTGTGCTGTACTTTTCTTTGTTCTATTAGTCAATGAAGGTGGCAGCACTGGTTGAGAGAGCAGTTAATAAAGCATACATTATCCTAGGATTTATCAATAGGGACATAGAATACAAGAGCAAGGAGGTTATGTTGAATGTGCATGGGAAACTATTCAGCCTCAGTTGGGCATGACACTTTCGGAAGGAAGTGAAGGCATTAGAGAGAGTTCAGGAAAGATTCATGCGAATGGCTATGGATAAGGAACTTCAGTAATGAAGATAGATTGGAGAAGTTAGGGCTTTTTCCACGGAGAAAAGACTGAGAGGAGATTTGATAGAGATGATCAAAATCATGCAGAGTCCAGACAGAGTAGATAGGGAGAAACTATTCTCACTCATGAAAGAATAGAGAACAAGAGCGCACGGATTTAAAGTAATTGGCAAAGAAGTAATAGCAACATGAGGGATATAAGGGAAGGAATTCTGCTGTCCTGAACCATAACCCTACATGTGACTCCATAGCAATATGGTTTACTCTTAAAATGCCCTGTGAAATGACAAACAATTCAGTTGTATCCAATATATGAACATAGGAATTAGGAGCAGAAATAGGCAAATTCAACCCCTCGAGCCTGCTCCGCCATTCAATCAGATCATGGCTGATCTCTCCCTGGCCTCAAATCCACCTCCTCACCTGTTCCCCATATCCCCTTATCCCTTTTTAAAATTAGAAATATATCTATCTCCTTCTTGAAACCATTCAATGATTCAGACTCCACCACACTGTGGGGCAGCGAGTTCCACAAATTCACCATCCTCTGCGAGAAGTAGTTCCTCCTCATCTCAGTTTTAAATCTACCGCCTCTCAACCATTACCTATGACCTCTTGTTCAAGATTGCCCCGTAAGAGGAAACATTTGGTCTACATTTACTTCATCAATCCCTTTTAAAACTTTATCTACCTCGATCAGATCCCCTCTCACTCTTCTAAACTCCAGCGAGTATAAGCGTAAACTGTTGAATCTCTCCTCATACATCAACCCTTTCATCCCCGGAATCAATCTGGTGAACCTCCTCTAAACTGCCTCCAATGCCACCAGATTTTTCCTTAAATAAGGAGACCAAAGCTGGACACAATACTCCAGATGTGGTCTCTCCAACACACTATACAATTGCAACAACACTTCTCTACTTTTATACTCCAGTCCCTTTGCAATAAATGCCAACATCCCATTTGCCTTTTTTATTACATGCTGCACCCACATACTGACTTTCTGCGGCTATAAAGAAAACAATAATGAATGAAACCAGACGGATCACTCGGCACCAACCTAGGTCCCAGAAACAACGTAGCCCTGTCGACCCTCCAACGTCCTCAGGGGGCTTGTGGCAAAATTAGGAGAGCTGTCTCAGACTAGTCAGGCAATAGCCTGATACAGTAATATGCACACAATCATACCTGATGGATAATATCCCAGATACCAGCATCACCAACCTGTCTGCCTCAAATGCACCTGTCCATAACTGTATTGATAGGAGTGACCACCATACAGTCCGTGTGTGAGTCCCATCATTCTGTTTTGTGACACTACCACCGTGCTAAATGGGACAGACTTCAAACAGATTGAGCAACTCAAAACTGGGCACTCATGAGACACCGTGGATCATCAGCAGCAGCAGAATTGTACTCAACTGCAATCTGTAACTTCATGGCTCGGCATACCCCCCACTCTACCAATATCACCATAAGGTTCAACACCATTTGAGACTCCTCAGATACTGAAGCAGTTCAAGTTCAAATGCAACAAGGCCTGGACGATGCCCAGGCTTGGGCTGACAAATAGCAAGTAATATTCGAGCCACACAAGTGCCAGACAATGACCATCTCCAACAAGAGAGGATCTAACCATTGGTCCTTGGCATTCAATGGCATTACCATAGTTGAATTCCCCACTATCAACATCCTTGGGGTTACCATTGACCAGAAACTGAACTGGACTAGCCACATACATATTGTGGCTACCAGAGCATCTGAAAGGCTAGGAATCCTGCAATGAGTAACTCAACTCCTGACTCCCAAAGCCCGTCCACCATCTACAAGGTACAAGTCAGGAGTGTGATGGAATATTCTCCATTTTCCTCGATGAGTGCAGCTCCTACAACACTCAAGAATCTGGATACCATCCAGGATAAAGCAGCTTACTTGGTTGCTACCCCTTCCACAAATATTCAATCCCTCCATCACAAAGAACAAAGAACAAAGAACAGTACAGCACAGGAAACAGGCCCTTCGGCCCTCCAAGCCTGTGCCGCTCCTTGGTCCAACTAGACCAATCGTTTGTATCCCTCCATTCCCAGGCTGCTCATGTGACTATCCAGGTAAGTCTTAAACAATGTCAGCGTGCCTGCCTCCACCACCCTACTTGGCAGCGCATTCCAGGCCCCCACCACCCTCTGTGTAAAAAACGTCCCTCTGATATCTGAGTTATACTTCGCCCCTCTCAGCTTGAGCCCGTGACCCCTCGTGATCGTCACCTCCGACCTGGGAAAAAGCTTCCCACTGTTCACCCTATCTATACCCTTCATAATCTTGTACACCTCTATTAGATCTCCCCTCATTCTCCGTCTTTCCAAGGAAAACAACCCCAGTCTACCCAATCTCTCCTCATAGCTAAGACCCTCCATACCAGGCAACATCCTGGTAAACCTTCTCTGCACTCTCTCTAATGCCTCCACGTCCTTCTGGTAGTGCGGCGACCAGAACTGGACGCAGTACTCCAAATGTGGCCTAACCAGCGTTCTATACAGCTGCATCATCAGACTCCAGCTTTTATACTCTATACCCCGTCCTATAAAGGCAAGCATACCATATGCCTTCTTCACCACCTTCTCCACCTGTGTTGCCACCTTCAAGGATTTGTGGACTTGCACACCTAGGTCCCTCTGTGTTTCTATACTCCTGATGACTCTGCCATTTATTGTATAACTCCTCCTTACATTATTTCTTCCAAAATGTATCACTTCGCATTTATCCGGATTAAACTCCATCTGCCACCTCTCCGCCCAATTTTCCAGCCTATCTATATCCTGCTGTATTGCCCGACAATGCTCTTCGCTATCCGCAAGTCCAGCCATCTTCGTGTCATCCGCAAACTTGCTGATTACACCAGTTACACCTTCTTCCAAATCATTTATATATATCACAAATAGCAGAGGTCCCAGTACAGAGCCCTGCGGATAGGACCTTCCAAACAAGAACAAGGACAGCAGTTGCATGGGAACGGCATCACCTGGAAGTTCTTCTCCAAACCATGCACCATCTGACTTGGAAAAATATAATCATTGCTTCATTGTCGCTGGGCCAAAATACTGGAATTCTCTCCCTAAGTGCACTTGAGTGTCCCTACATCACATGGAAAAAACCATGAATAATCCGCCTTCAATGGATCAGTCCGGATGTGAAGCGTCCCAGATAAATGACCTCCCTGCAGTTGCGCCTGTAACAACATACTGCTAAAAATGTCAGAATCAAAATTACAATTGTTCTAGTTCTCAGGAACTAGTAACAAGATCTACCTCCACTCAAACTGAGGTGGGAATCTTGAGACCCTGGTGTTATTACCTGCTCTCCTTGGAGATGAACTCGGTGACCAGACCACAAGAGTCATTAACAATGCACTTTTGCAAAACTAATGGAGGAGCAAGCACAACTCAGACAGTACCCTTTTGGATATTCACATGTAATTCTGTAGGAGTCACTTCACCATTTCTTATAAATAATGGTGAGTGCTATTAGCCTTACTGTTATTTGACAGCTAATTTCAGCCCACTATGTTTTTAGTTTCCTTTCTAAAGCACGTCCCCGCCTATTTAAGTGCCACTCAGTTTAAGTTCAGTGACAGATCTATCTGCAGATACAACTGCTTTGTGCGAAGGAAATTTGATGAAGCAAATGTTTTTGGATTTTGGAAATTTGACTGTCATATTCAAAATAAAACTGATTGCCCAATTTCTGCTTTGCAATTGCACCTACTAAATGGGAAGCTAACACATCCATTGGCAAAGGCATTATTTTCTGAGTTGGTGCTTTGTAACAAAATTGTAACATTCAAATGTCATTGTAATAAATATGCGACAGTTACCAAGACTGCTGTTGAATGCCGATGAATCAAAAAATCCACTTAAAGTGAGAAATGCATGCCAATGCATTTATGCAATAAAGATCAAACACTATTACAAATTAGCATTGTTAAAGATAACAAAAGATATTTATGCTTATGAATCCTTTTCTGAGTGGGTAAATCCTTAATCCATTTATCTTAAATAGCTTAAAGTCTCCATTAAAATAGCAGAGAAATTATATACGAGTATATCTGTCTACCAATATTGCCACCAGTAAATCCTGAGGGTTTGATTGCCTTGCAGATTTTACTCATAATTCATATTGTCAAAGGAGTGACACAGAGGGGACGCAGTGAAAGGTTCCCAGTTTCAAAATGCTGTGCAAATTGAGGACAAGAAAGATTGAAAGTACTATGGATAACGTGGTGGCCTGCAGGGTTGTAAGGATTGTATGAGAACTGCAAAAGGAAGTGTTACCTCGGCAGTTCTAGTCAGATAATTATGTTTTTCCTGCCCTGCAGATATATCCTGGAGACAAAGGTGGTCATGATGTGGAGATGCCGGCGTTGGACTGGGGTAAACACAGTAATAAGTCTCACAACACCAGGTTAAAGTCCAACAGATTTATTTGGTAGCAAAAGCCACTAGCTTTTGGAGCACTGCCCCTTCGTCAGGTAAGTGGTCCCATTTACCTGACGAAGGGGTAGCGTTCCGAAAGCTAGTGACTTTTGCTACCAAATAAACCTGTTGGACTTTGACCTGGTGTTGTGAGACTTCTGACAATGCTGGTGGCAGTGAATTTTCTGCCCATTCCTTCCTTGACTCACTTGTCTTGGAATGTATTGGTTATCAGCATCTCCAACAATGCAAGTACCCTCTCATTATTATTCTGGAAGTTAGGCTAAATTAAATATTCTGGTCCTGGAGTGGGACTTGAAACTACAACTTTCTGATTCAGAGTTGAGATGGTTATCACTGATCCAAACTGATACATGAGCAGAAGTGAGAATTTTCTCATAAAATGTGAAACAAAATCAGAAGTTGCATCAACCATTGTTGGTTTTCTGACACTACTGAGTCCAGCATGTTTATTTGGAATCACAAGCTTTTGGAGTGCTGCTCCTTCAGTAGCCACCCACCTGATGAAGGAGCAGAGCTCCAAAAGCTTGTGATTCCAAATAAACCTGTTGGACTTTAACCTGGTGTTGTGAGACTTCTTATTGTGCCCACCCCAGTCCAACGCCAGCACCTCCACACCATGACATTACTGACAGAAGCCAGTTGTATTAGTATATTGGTGTGTACTGAATGACCTTGGGGCTACTTGCCAATTTTATTCATCAACAAATGATGCAGGAAGCAGGAGACTGTTAAAAAATAAGGAAACAAATAACCAAGACTCCGTTATATATTTAAGTAATTGCATGATTGCTTTAAGAGCAGGTCACATGATTTGATGGTGATATAATTTGGGGTGTTTCACAGGCTCACACTTTTAGTTTCAGTTTGTTCTCTGTACAGGGAATACTCCTTCAATAAATCTTTTGTTAGTTTGAATCCACATGTGCATCTTTTCTTTTTATCAAAAGCTCACAGCCGCGAACATAGTTAAGACATTACAGACTCCTAGGTGGAAAAAGTCATTCAATGCCATCGACTGATTTCTGCCTACCTGAGGAATTGAAGTAATGTGGAATGTGCCCTGCATGGACAACATGGAATTGTTCAATTCATATCATAAAAGAATGGTGTGTTTGTGGTGCACGTAGCAGCCCATGATGTTGACTGCTTCTAGTGAATTGACACATACCCACATAGTACTGCTGTGACATTAAGCATTTCCCTCCTAATGTTTAAAAACTAATATTTTTTACTCCAACCCCATCTAGCTGAAAATACATTTGCATTGAATACTCTCATGATATTTTTTTCATTCACTCACAGAATGTGGACATTGCTGGTGAAGCCAGCATTTATTGTCCATCCCTAATTCCTCTTGAGAAGTTGATGAGGTCTCTACTTGATTACTGCAGTCCATGTCATGTAGGTACACCTACAGCGCTGTTAGTGATTAAGGGCTTTGACTCAGCAACAATGAACAAACGGCAATATAGTTCTAAGTTAGGTTGATGTGTGACTTGGAGCGAAAACTGTCTCTGTTGCCCTTTCTAAAATGTAGAGGGCGTGTGTTTGGGGGCTTTTGCTCAAGAAGCCTTGATAAGCTGCTAAAGTGCATCATGTAGATGGTACATACTGCAACCATGTTGTGCCAATGGTTGAGGGAGTGAATGTTTAAAGTAACAGGTGAAATATCACTTGAACAGGCTGCTTTGTTCCGATTTGCTTTGGCATCTTAAGTGTGGTTGGGGCTTTCCTCATTCAGGCAAGTACAGACAGTTAAAATATAGGTCGTAGAAACATAGGCTGCGATTCTCCGATGGCGACCCACAACCTTCCTGGCGGGTCGGGGTGGGAGATGTGCGTCGCCGGCCTTGTTCCGGGATTTGTGCATGTGCTGGGAACGCATGCGCATCTCCCAGAGCCGGCAAGCAGTCGCCGGTCAGGCCACGCTGGAAACCGGCGGGAAGGCAGGTAAGTCATTTGAATCTGTATTTAATATGCTTTAAACGTCTTTTAAATGTGATTATCGGGAACTTACCGGTCCCGATTGAATCTCCCACCCTGCCAGGAGTACTTCATTCCATGTTTGGGGAACTAGCAGGAGACCCCACCGGAATGAAGGGGGGGCAATCGAGGTCCCCCAGGGGGTCAGACGGCGGAGAGTGGTGCCCTGAGCATGGGCATCCTGGCAGTGCCGGCCTATGCCCCGGACATTGCCCAAGGGGCAAAATGCCCATGCCCAGGGGGCACCTTGACACTGCCCATCGGGAATCAAGTAGTGCCAAGGGGGTGGGGCCTAGGGGCAATCGATGGGGGGGTCCCTGCCACTCTGCATGGCAATCAGTCTGGGATGAAGGGTTGCAGTAATTGGGATGGGTCGGGGGTGGCGGGTGGTCTCCGCCCCCCCCCCCCTCCCACCGAGGGAGGTCAGTGGGGGAGGGGGGGTCTGCCGGGGTGAGGGGATCGCCACTGCTGCGGGGGGGTGGGGGGGGTGGGCTGGACATCGAGGCACTTTAGGTCGGGGGGGGGAGTCAGGGCTGGCCAAGGAATTGTTGTGGGGGCCGCGATCAAGCTGGCCAGCAAACGGGGAGTCTGACAGATCGGGGCCACTGTGCATGCGCAGAGTTCCGGAACTGTCGAACTCCAGCACGAATCGGCTCCACCCCCTGGGTTTTTAATGAGATTCACGATTGGGACCGCTGCAGTGCACAGAGTGCGGAGATTCGAGTGAGAAGCTGAACTGGAAAAACAGTCGGGATTTAGAACAGTTTTCCTGTCAATTCAGCGCTTTCGGGAGAATCGCAGTCATAGCTTCAGTAAAGCCAGAGTTTAACTTAGATGATCATGAAAGGAGAGCAATCTAACTGAAGCAAATTTGAAAATATCTTGTACAAATAGGTGCAAATCTTTCAGCTTATCCAAGTCATGTCTGCTGGTAGCATCACCTGTATAATTTGATTCACACTACAACTGTGGAACATTGTAACAAGTAACTGCATCACACTCCTGATTTGTGGGTTATAGTTGGTAGAAAGGCCTTGAGGAGTCAGATAGTCAGTTATCCCCACAGAACACAAAACTCTGATCTGCACTTACCGATGTTTTTCAAAATGTTGTCTCCAGAGGGAAAAGCAGAGGGCAGCCACCTTGCTTTTCCCGCCAAATTTTCAAACACTTTGAAAAAAATGGAAGGGGCAGGTCCTAAGTCATCATGCTGACAGGGCAACATTGGCCTCTGACAGACTGGGGCATCTTTTAATCTAAAAATAGATTCCCCCCATGGAAACGGGAATGGTTCCCCCACGGACCTAGGCCCCCCTGCACAAGGGAATCTCTCCCATCCTGAATGTCCCCAATGGGTGTCCCCCCCCCCCCCCCACCCTGGCACTGCACCCTGAAGATAAAATACTACCCCCCCCCCCTTTTTCCCCAGTATATATTAATTATTTATAGTACAGAGCATCATCTGCAAGTTCACTCATAATCCTGTCTTGGAAATATATCACCGCTCCTTCACTGTCAGTGGGTCAAACTTCTGGAACTCTCTCCCTAACAGCACAGTGGATGTACCTACACTACATGGACTACAAGAAGGCAGCTCACCACCACCTTCTCAAGGGCAATTAGGGATGGGTAATAAATGGCCGGTCTAGCCAGTGACACTCACATCCCAGTAATGATTTTAAAAGTGATGTGCCTGGTCCAGTTTAGATTATGACCCATGGGAATCCCAGGGATTTGGATGGTGGTGAATTCAGCAAAGATAATGACATTGAATGTGAAGGGGAGGTGATTAAACTGTCTCTTGTTAGAGACAGCTATTATCTGGTACTTGTATAATATGAATGATACCTTCAACTGACCTTCACATTTTCTATGGCAAAAGGAAATGTAAATAGAGTAACAGCACATCCAGGGGGCATTTGCTTAATTTTATATGTGGCTATACTCAACATTCAGAGTGTTGTGTACCCAAATTATACAGGTGAAGCTACCAGCAGACATGACTTGGATAAGCTGAAAGATTTGCACCTATTTGCATCAGATATTTTCAGTTTGTTTCAGTTAGATTGCTCTCCTTTATACTACAATGATCATCTAACTTAAACTCCTGCTGTAATGAAGCTATGTTTCCACTACCTATATTTTAACTGTCAAATGGTTCAACTGAGGAAACATTTTGTGCCATGGACTCATGTCCCTAAAATCTTTTTTTATGTTCTAGGGATATGGATGTCATTAATAATGCCAACATCTATTGTTCATCCCTAAAAGTGCAGTGATTTGACAGATAGTTTAATTGAGTCTCTGGAGAGCCATTAATAACAGGCTTCCTGTATTACTATGAGCAAGAATGACACTGCCGCCATCCATTGGTGGAGGAGAGATTTCCCTGGACATTATTCTGCTGCAAATATTCTTCAACCCTTTGTCAGAGCTTTCTTCTGATTTGTTAACTTAATCTCCTGGAAAATGTGAAAAGTCACAGAAAGATTTAACTCAAAGTTATCCCTATCAGAATGGTCACAAGATTGGAACCATAGGGTGGAATTTTCCAAAAAAAAAAATAACGACGTCAGTTTCTGACTGAAAACCAAAGTGTTTCTCTCCAGAAACACAGCCACATTTTCTGACCAGATCTACTGACACTGTCAAAAACAACTAGGGGTCATGGTTTGCACTGTCACTTTGGCAGAGCATGGCTTGATACAGCCGGCAAGGCCTGATACAGCTGGCAAGGCTGACCCCACTGTGACTGCAGCACTGCCGAGGTTTACAGGGCATGCCCAGCCTTGGCCCTCAACCCTCAGAGGAATTAGGAACTCTGGTATGCCGCTATAATAAGTTAGTTGTAACATTATTTTCACATTATGAGGAAGTTCTAAATATTTTACACTTTGCTTCACAGCATGAGAAACCATAGAAATTGTAAAGTATTTCTGCTATAAACATATTACATTACCAACATCAATATAGATCTTCAGGTCAATTTGCTGCCAAGTTTTAATTTTCTTAGATTTATCTTTGTAATTGTATTTCCAGTGTTCTAGTTAGCAAAACAAAAGTTCAAGACCAAGTAATATTCCAAAAAAAGCATTGTGGTGACATTGGGGTGTTTCTCCAGCCCTATGCAAGCAGACGCAAATCGCGTTATAACTGGAGACACTCATGGGAAGGGCCATAACACTATTTGCGCCAGGGAGAACACCGTTTCAGACTCTTCCTGCTTCTGGCTGTTGATCTAATCTGGTTCACATCCAGCGAGGGTCTGAACCAGACAAGCATATTTAAATCCTCATTTAAATATGCATTTTCTGTTTTAACCTGGATTCACCCAGCTCCTGGGATTCACCTATCCGCCAGTGCAACCTGAAGCTGGCAGGAATCATTACTGGTCTCCACAAACCACAGACCAGATGTGATGACCATGGCAGGTGTCTCAGAGGCCATTAGAGCCCCCTGGACACTGCCCCCTGGCCGGGGTTGGCGGGGGGGGTGGAGGGGGGGGGTTGTTTGTAGCACTATCTGGAGGTTGGGGGCACCCTTTATAAATGGTGTTCAAATATTTAATTGTGTCCTGCACATCATTTTGTTGGCGGAAATCACCTAATGCTCTAAAAAACATGTTTAAGTGTGGGTGGATTGCAATTTGGATCGTGCTGACCCATCTGACAGGAATCGCACTGCTTTCCCACCGGGGACATCATTTAGAAATGTTTTGGGAGAATTGTGCCCATTGTCTACAGTGCCTCTTACACTTCATAGAATAAAAATTGCCAGTTACTTTGGGTAATAGTTTTAATATTGCTAATGTGTTCTGCCATGTCTAAAGTTCCCACTTTAGTTTCTTCCTATCACTCTATTTAACTTAGCACTGTAATATGTACAACTTGTGCGGAACTAGGAAGTAGAATGCATTTGTCCTGGAGAAATGTAATTAAGTACTACACAGCTATGTTTGCAATTAAATAATTTGTCTAAAATCTAAGCAATTAGTCTGTTATCTCTTCTTAGATATAATCTAATGGTTTGCCTGAATAAGAGGAATAAGTAAGCTCTTAAAAGCCAATGAGCATGGCAGTACATTAAACAAGATAAATTAGGGAAGAGCTTATACTGGAAAGACAATTTTCTTTATCTAGTTCGGTTCGTATTCAGTTCCTGAAGAGATCTGTGGTTGGAACAATAGAAAAATCCCTCAGAGTAACTGCAAGGTAATCAAATATGGTCACATATCTGTACGTATAACTAATCTGTATGCAATGAAGTGGGTAATGAATGTCTTTTCTTTAGTCATTTAGATATAAGAGTTCATATCATAAAGTCCAATCAAATCGATTATTTTAGACATAGCAGTTATATTTCTGGACTAGCACTCCAGGGGTCCAGGATAATGCCCTGAGGGCACAGGTTCAGAAACCCACCATGGCAGCAGGCGGAAATAAAATTCAATTAATTAATAAATGCAATTAAGGAATAAAAATCCAAAATTGTAAGTAAGTCTTAGTAATTCTGCCATGAACCTATTATTGATTGACATAAAAACCCGTCTGTTTCATTAATATCCTTTAAAGAAGGAAATCTACCGTCTTTACCTAGTTTGGCCTACATGCGACTCCAGACCTACCTCAATGTGGTTGACTCTTAACCACCCTCTGAAATGGCCTAGCTAGCCACTCAGTTTTATCAAATTGGTACAGAATATTTGAAAAGGATAAAACTGGCTGGATCCTGGTCCTTCCACGTCAACACAATAGTTAAGAAAGCCCACCAATGCCTCTACTTTCTCAGAAGGCGAAGGAAATTTGGCATGTCCACTACGATTTTCACCACTTTTTACAGATGCACTATAGAGAACATCCTTTCCAGATGTATAACAGCTCAGCATGGCTCCTGCTCTGACCAAGACTGCAAGAAACGACAAAAGATTGTGAACGCAGCCCAGTCCGCCACGCAAACCAGCCTACCATCCTTTGACTCCATCTACATTTCCCACTGTCTCAGGAAAACAGCTAGCATAATCAAGGACCGCCACGCACCTTGGACACACTCTCTTCCATTTTCTTCTGTTGGGAAAAAGATACAAAAATCTGAAAACACGTACGAACCGACTCAAGAACAGCTTCTTCCCTGCTGCCATCAGACTTTTGAATGGTCCTGCCGCATATTAATTTCTCTACACCCTATCCTTTCCTTCCCCGTTATGTACTCTATGAATGGTATGTTTCGTCTGTATCGCTCGCAAGAAACAATATTTTTCACTGTATCCCAATACATGTGACAATAATAAATCAAATCAATTCAATTCATTGACCCAGGGACTGGAAACAACAAACCCGGCTCTGTTGATCCTGCCATGTCCGACCTACTAACATCTGGGGGCTTGTGCCCAAATTGAGAGAGCTGTCCCACAGACAAATCAAGCATTAGCCCAACATAGTCACACACTCAGAATCATACCTTACAGCCAGTGTCCCAGAGATCAATATTATCCTTGGGCATGTCCTGTCTAACCAACCCACCAGAAAGTGACACTGTGGTATTCGGTCGACAGGGAGTTGCCCTGTGAGTCCTCAACATTGACTCTGGACTCGATGAAGCCTCATGGCATCAAGTCAGACAAGGAAACAGCCCGCTGATTACCACCTACTGTCCTCCTTTAGCTGATGAACCAGTACTTATCCATGTTGAATGTCACTTGGAGGAAGCACTGAAGATGGCAAGGGCATAGAATGTACTTGGATGTGGGACGTCATTGTCCATCATCAAGAATGACTTGGTCACACCACTACTGATCAAACTGATTTTTGCCAGACAGGGCATGTGGCTATTGGTGAGGGAACCAAAGAGAGAAAAATGTACAAGACCTAGTCCTCATCTATACTTGTTGCAGATGCATCTGTCCATGGCAGTAATAGTCAGGATGACCACTGTACAGTTCTTGTGAAGATGAGGCCCCGTTTTCACACAGAGTACCTTCCAACATGTGGCACTAACACTGTTTTAAGCTGCTGGAGCAGCTCTGAAAGCACAGAGACCCATGAGGCACTGTGGGCCATCAGAAGCAATGGAACTGCATTCAACCAGAATCTGCAATCTCAGGCCCTACATATCCCTCACTCGACCATTAACGTCAAGCCAAAGCATCAAGCCTGTTTCAATGAACAATGCAAGAGGGCATGCCAGGAGCAGCACCAGACATGTCTAAAAATGAGGTGTCAACCTTGTGAAGCTACAACACAGGACTACTGGCATGCCAAATATCAGAAGCAGCATGTAACACTCAGAGCTCCCACCATCATTGGACCAGGTCAAAGCTCTGCACCCAGCCACATCCAGTTGTCAATGGAGGTGGACAATTAAACAACTTGTTGGAAGAGGATGCTCCCCAAACAACCACATTCTCAGTGGTAGGAGTTTGGAACTCTCTTCCACAAACTGCAACTGATGCTAGATGAATATCAAATGCTAGATTAATTCTTAAGTTTAAATCAGAGATTGAGAGCTGAAATGCAGTAAAAAGGGCAGTAAATGCCTGGTTAAAATCTTCCAGCTTTGTGCATATGCAATGAAAGCGCACTAGCTGTGATCTCGTCCATCCACAGAAGTTGTGATGAGGAGAGGAAGTTTATTGAAGTGCAAGGCGCCAAAATGCCAGGCAGTCTCATTGGTGAGAACTAGTTATTATTTTTCACCATCCTGCAACAGCACCAAGATTCACACTCTCCAACCTCTGCCCTCTTCCAATGCTGACATGGCTCCAGCTGGCTAACTGAATATGTCCTGATTTAGGAGTTCTGTACTTCATTCCACTTTAGTTCAAACACAAACTGTGGGCACGATCTTACCTGCCATTCTCACCATGCTCCCACTGCAGCGAGGTCAGAGAGTTTGGCGGCTAGCCAAATCTTGGTTCACTGCAGCAGGATGGGAAAACCCCACCTGCATGAACGGCGATAAGATTCTGGCCTGTGTGTTTGAAACTCGCAACTTTAATTTATAATCTCTCATCCCTCAGCACAACATCGATAACAAAAATCTGATTGTTTCAGCTAAAGAAGCTACTGCTTGCCAACAGGAGTGTAAGAAAAATAGTCACTGATTTGGACTGATTCAGTCCTCTCAGTAAATGTTGTGTAGAATCCCTACAATATAGAGGGAGGTCATTCAGCCCATTGAGTCTGTACCGACCACAATCCCACCCAGGCCCTATTCCTGTAATCCCACACATTTACCCTGCTAATCCCCCTAATACTAGGGTCAATTTAGCATGGCCAATCAACCTATCCCACACATCTTTGGATCTAGCAACATCCTTCTGATCCTTTGTGTTGGGTATGTTTTATCTGCAGATAAATCTGAATAAGTAGCTAAGATCTACAAGCATGTTGCCTTTCTCACGGCATGGGTGGGCATTGCATCTATTTTTCAGGAGCCAAATTATCACATTTCAACAGCTTTAGCCCTGAACTATATTAAGATGCATATAAACAAGAATGAAGACAGAGTTTTTGGCTCATGAGCGATTCTACTTATGAAACCCAAAGGTCAGCTACATATGTGAAAAAGATTTGAACTGTCAAGGTGGAGTGTTTATGCTTTTCTACCTAGTACAAGAAACCATAATGGAAACACAAAGTGTGAGTCCTTCCAGAGAATGAATCTTAAAGCTTGAATGATTGAGCCAGATGTTGTATTCTCACTGTGGAATGCAAATTAGGATAACTTTATATCAAGCATACTGGAGCATGTTTATAAACAAATAGCTTGTTAAGTGTTACTGTGAGCCATATTGCCGCTTCCATACATCAGCATACATTGTCTATGCTTATTAACAACCAAACAACATTTTCCAGTAATCCACCAAGATCACTCTTGATGCAAAGTACAGGATTGCAGAGAAACCACTCAGATCCTGAAAGGAGCATTTCTAGATTGCGTGATTACTAATCAAATTAAATTCCAAAGCAAACCCTGGATCTCCCTTTTCCAAGTGTGATCTCACCACCACAAACATTTACAGGATATGAAGTTTAACCATATTGTAGGTGTTTCCACCTCCAAACAGGAAGCAGGATTCAGACTCAGTTCCAATGCTTTATGAAGTTAGCAAAACAATGCACCCTCCTTTGTTGAAAGTGAGCAGAAAGAGGTCAAACTATAAAATTATGCTGTGAAAAGATTTCACGCAAACATTGGTGCTTGGACCAAATGCTCAATCCTATCTACACAAATGAATTGGATGCAGAAATCAAATGTAAGCTTGTTAAATTTGCAGATGATGTCAAACTAGTGACAAAAGAGGCTGTTAGTCACATGCCGTTTGCATCAGTTATGCAATTGAGCAAACTAATAGTAAAAACAAGGCCAACTTTTACAAGGCATTCTAATTATAAACACAGGTTGGTCATAAAAAGTCCCAAGTTGCTGTCAGGGCAATATTAATGCTAGATCAATTGTTAAATTTAAATCTGAGATTGAGATCCAAGATGCAGTAAAAAGGGTGTTAACTGCCTGGTTAAGATCTTCCAGCTTTGTACATTTGCAATGAAAATACATTAGCAGTGACCTCATCAATCCACAGAGAAGGCGCATTTAGGTGATGACATTTTGTGTGTAGAAGTGTGTGTCAATTATTTTGAAAAAACCTTTGATGCTAACTTACGCCTGTCATTTGCTTGCGTAATTTTAAATGCTGTGGTGTTTAAGTTAATGCTTTCCTTGTGTGTTGTGGCTTTACGTTTAATGAAGGGGTTTGATTATTGAACATATTGGTGAATTCTTCTACTTCTGCCGAGTCCAAATATCCCAGATGTCAACATAAGTACTGATGGTAATGTTATTTTGTGACTATAAATATGAGTGACAACGAAACATTGGCCCTCGCAAAAATCTCAAGAAGATCCTTTAAAAGGAAACTTATTGTGACCCTTGGTGATAGGTGAACAGAACTTGGAGACAGTCAGGGCCCAGGCACCAAGCTGTTGGATGACCTCAAGTTTAAGTAAATGTGGGAGGACAGTAAGCAATGTGTTGGAATAGTCCAGTTTAACATTAACAGAAGCATGTCTGTGGGTTTCAACTGCGGATGAACTGAGGCACAGAAAGAATCAGGCAATATTACAGAGGTAGAAATAGGCAGTCTTAGGAAAGACATGGTCATGTGGTCTGAAGCTCTTCAGGGATTTAAATACGATACCAAATTTGTGCACAGGCATATTCGGCCTTAGACAGTTGCCGGGGAGAAGAGAATAATAGTGAATAGCAAGGGAGCAGACATTTTAGTTTTATTTAAACATGGTCCTTAAGGTGGTGATGGTGAGCTGCCTTCTTGAGCCACTACTGTCCACATGGTGTGGATACATCACAGTGCTGTTAGAGGAGAAGTTCCAGGACACTGACCCAGCGACAGTGAAGACACAGCAACATATTTCCAAATGAAGATGGTGTGTAACTTGAAGGGGAATGTGAGGTGCTGGTGTTCCCACACTGCCCTTGTTCTTCTAGATGACACAGTTCATGGGTTCAGAAGGTGCTGTGTATCAGTTGTTGAGGGTGTGAATGTTTAAGATGGTAAATGAGCGCCAATCAAGTGGTTGACTCCAACCAAAGGAGAAATTTTGGTCTCATTCCCATTGACTTTACTTTAACTTGGATTCCTTGGTGCCAGACTCAGTTAGTTATTGCCTTGACATTAAGGGCAGTCACTCTCACCTCTGGAATTCAGCTCTTTTGTCCATTTTTTGAACCAAGGCTATGATGAGGTCAGGGGCTCTGGTGTATCTCAAACTCAACATCATTGAGCAGGTTGTTGTGATAGGGTAATGTATTGGATTTCTTTGCTGCTTTTTGTGTACAAGACATACCTGGGCCATTTTCCACATGGTCAGGTAAATGGCAGTTTTCTAGCTTGGCTCGTGGCGCAGCTAGTTCTGGAGTAGAAGTCTTCAGTATTACTGCTAGGATGCCATCAGTTTTTTGCACTATCCAGTGCTTTCAGCTGTTTCTTGATATCGCACGGAGTGAATTGAATTGGTTGAAGGCTCGCCTTTATGATGCTAGCGACCTCAGGAGGGGGCCAAGATGAATCACGTACTCTGCACTTCTGGCTGAAGATCATTGCCTCTTGTACTAAAGTGCTGGACTCCCCCATCACTGAGGATAGGAATATTTGTGGAGCCTCTTTCCCTGCTAGTTTAGTTGTCCATCACCATTCATGATTGAATGCAACAGGACTGATGAGCTTTGGTTGCAAGGGTTGTGGGATCACTTAGCTCAGTTTATAATATGTTGATTCTGCTGTTTAGCCTGCAAGTAGCCCTGTGGTATACTTTCATTAGATTTGCCTGGTGCAACTCCTGATATGCTCTCCTGCACTCTTCAATGAGCTACGGTTGGTTCCCTGACTTCACGGTAATCACAATGAAGGATATGCTATGTTCTGAGGTTACAGATTATAATGCAGTCCAAAATCATTCTGCTGCTGGTTTTAGCCTCATAGATGTCTATTTCTGAGCTATTGGATATGTTCTGAATCTATCCCATTTAACACATTGGCAATGCCACACAAATCAATTACATGTCCCCCCAATGTGAAGGTAATGTTTCCACAAGGACTGTGTGTAGGTCATTTCTACCAAAACTGTCATAGACAAATACATCTGCAGCACGTTGATTGGTGAGGACAAGATCAAGTAGGCTTTTCTCTCTTGTTGGTTCTCTGACCACCTCCTGCAGGCCAGGTCTGGAAAATATGTCCCTCAGGACAGAGCCAGCTCAGTCAGTAGTGGTTCTACTAATGTATACTGGGTGGAAATCCCCCACACAGAGTTTATCCTGTGCCCTTGTGACCTCCAGTGTTTCTTCCAAGGGGATCTAAATCGTCACCTACCAGAGGGAAATAGATGGTAATCAGCAGGGGGCTTCTTTGCAGAGGTTTGATCTGATACCAAGAGATTTCCCAGGCTCCAAAATTGAAGTTGAAGACTTCCTCACAACTATATACCAATGTGCACCACCTCTGGTGGGTCTGTCCTGTGGGTGGATAAGGATATACCCAAGGATGGGATAGACAAGTTTTGGATATTGACTATAAGGTATAATATGAAGAGTATGGCTATGTCAGGTTGTTGCGTGACCAGTCTGTTGGACAACTCTCCCACCTTTGGCACAGGTTCCCAGATGTTAGTGAGGAGGAGTTTGCAGGTTAGACTGGCAGTGTGAGCTTTTGTTGTTTTTGGTGCCTAGGTCAATCCTGGACAGTCTATTAGGGGATGGAATTCATTGATAGGGAATGGCATTTGTAGTAAAGTTAAAGTTAAAGTTTATTTATTAGTGTCACCAGTAGGCTTATATTAACACTACAATGAAGTTAATGTGAAAATCCCCGAGTCGCAACACTCCGGCACCTGTTCAGGTACACTGAGGAAGAATTTAGCAAGGCCAATGCACCTAACCAGCACATTCTTTGGACTGTGGGAGGAAACCAGAGCACCCGGAGGAAACCCATGCAGACACTGGGAGAACTTGTGAACTCCACACAGACAGTGACCTAAGCTGGGTCCCTGGTGCTGTGAAGCAGCAGTGCGAACCATTTTGCCACAGTGCCGCCCTGAAGACAATGGCTTTGGTCTTTCCAATATATCACGGGAGGAATTCCTGCTTATCCAAGCAATGTTAACTTTCAGCTGAGAGTAGCAGATCAGCTGCCTGTATACACCATTCACAATTTTGCTTCCCATTAACTTCACCAGATAGTGTGCAGAACAGGTGGTAGGACTGATCTACCACCAATCATTTTCCACTTCTGCCAAATGTTAAAACCATCTCTATGAGTGTCATTATCTATAAATAGGAAACACGAATCATGCAAGTGGTTAAGCAATGGTATTTTAATCAGGCTGATGAAATAATACAATTGGGATGGTTCAGCCACACAAAGGTATATCATTACTTCCTCAGAGACTGATGACCCATTCTTACAAAAAGTAACAAATAATAAAAACTTGCAGAAGTCAAAACAAAAATTCCACATAGTACACACTAGTTATGGAAGACATCAAGTGCAGAAAAATAATTCCATTTTCGCGAATAATTGTCCTAAGCCCCAAATCACTGCAATGCAACAAAATGCCACTCTCGCACCACTAAAATTCCAGGCAGGTTAGGCACACCCAAAGTTATTTCAACAAGGCAAAATTTAGAGTGAAGGAACCCTATTTTGAAATGGGTCAGTTTGGATGTGGCTAGCAGCTTTTGAATGGAGCTTAAACCTTATCTTCTGGATTTTGAAGCAAGTGCAATATAGTGGAACACCTTTTTTAAATTTAGTTTTGTGGCCCCTATTTTATCATTCATTTATGTCAAAGTCATTGTGCTGCACTCTTCTGTTGCAAAATATACTCGCTGATAAACAATGCTACAGCTTGGCAATTCCTGTTACTGAAGTATTGATTAGAAAACGAAGATTTTTATCAATTCACTGAAGAAGTTTAGTGTGTTATTGGTCATTGCTATTTAAAATAGTTTTACAGCCACGTTGGAATCTATATTGAGCAATTAATTACATAAATGCAGATTACAAGGGTAATTTTACTAAACATTTGCTCATGGAAGGAAGCTTTGCCTGTCAAGGGAGAAATATAGTGAAGACTTACAAAGATCATTTTACTTCCCATTCCACAACATCACCTGGCTTCACCCACCTCAGTTTACCTGTTGCCAAAACTCTTAATGTCTTTATTACCTCTAGACTTGGCTATTCTAGTGCTCTCCCAACCAACCTTCCACTCTTCACATCCAAACCGCTGCTATCCACATCTTAAGTGGAACAAAATCCCATTCACCCATCACCCCTGTGCTCGCTGACCAACACTGGCTCTGGATTCAACCTCTGTGTCAATTTCTGTTTGTTAATATTCCTGTAAAATGCCTGAATGATGTTGACGGTACAATATAAATGCAAACTGTTGTTGTTGTTGAATGATATCAGGAATTATGTTACAGTGAAGACAAAAAAGTTCAACAACTGAGAAGGTGGTGATATTCCTTCATGCATCGCTGCTTCTAGTCATTTCGTTATTCACTTTGTTCAGGTTATGCAGATAGTAACCTGCTGCACTGCCTACCCCGGTGATTCAACACAAGTCTGCAGCACAATGCGAATGAATCCCCCTCCTCCCCCTCCCACAACTCCCCCCCCACCCCCCCCCCACCCCCCACACTCCCCTCCTCACCCTTCTACCCCGGGTCCCTTCATGAATTACAATTCTAATGGAGATTTTTAAGATCATTGAGCATGTCCACGGCGCTGCTTTAACTTTGACAGAGCTGTGGCGGGAATTTCATTTACTCATGCTCAACATGTTCTCAACCGCGCTCTCACTGAAGTTGAAGTGGTGGAACAAAACCAGCTCCGAGGAAATTCAGAATGCATGAAAGATTTTATGAGAGTGAACAATGAAAGAATGTTTTAATAAATGGGTAAAGACTCAGGATTATTACTAAGATAATGGAGATGGCGCAGTTCAGTTGATGCTGGGTTCAAGTGTGAACTGGGCCTAAAACTTAGAGAGATGACTGCCTGAGTTCCTTCAGTCTATCCCTAGAACCCCTCTTCCCCATCCCCGCAACCCACAAATCTCCAGCTAGCAGGGAACTTAAGGGAATATTATAAACAAAACCAATAAATGGTGAAAAATTACAACATGCTACTGTGCAGAGGGACCTGGGGGTCCTTGTGCATGAATCACAAAAACTCAGTTTGCAGGTGCAGCAGGTGATCAAGAAGGCAAATGGAATGTTGGCCTTTATCGCGAAGGGGAAGGAGTATAAAAGCAGGGAGGTCTTGCTGCAATTGTACAAGGTACTGGTGAGGCCGTAACTGGAGTCCTGTGTACAATTTTGATCCCCTTATTTGCGAAAGGATATATTGGCCTTGGAGGGAGTACAGAGAAGGTTCACCAGGTTGATACCGGAGATGAGGGGGTTAGCTTATGAGGAGAGATTGAGTAGATTGAGCCTGTACTCGTTGGAGTTTAGAAGGCTGAGGGGAGATCTTATAGAGACATATAAGATAATGAAGGGGCTAGACAGGGTAGAGGCAGAGAGATTCCTTCCACTTAGAAAGGAAACAAGAACTAGAGGACACAGCCTCAAAATAAGGGGGAGTCAGTTTAGAACAGAGTTGAGGAAGAACTTCTTCTCTCAGAGGGTAGTGAATCTCTGGAATTCTCTGCCCATTGAAGCAGTGGAGGCTACCTCGTTAAATATGTTTAAGTCACAGGTAGATAGATTTCTGACCAATAAGGGAATTAAGGGTTATGGGGAGCGGGCGGGTAAGTGGAACTAAACCACTATCAGATCAGCCATGTTCTTATTGAATGGCGGGGCAGGCTCGAGGGGCTAGATGGCCTACTCCTGCTCCTATTTCTTATGTTCTTAATAGCATTCTGGATTCGACTTACTGATCCGTTTATTTTCCTGACATAGAAAATGACAGTGTCACTAAAATTGAGGTTAAATGTTGAGCATGATATGAACACAACTGTAATTACAGGCGGCATGGTGGCACAGTGGTTAGCACTGCTGCTTCACAGATCCAGGGACCCAGATTCAATTCCCGGCTTGGGTCACTGCCTGTGTGGAGTTTGCACATTCTCCCCGCGTCTGCGTGGGTTTCCTCTGGGTGCTCCAATTTCCTCCCACATCCTAAAATGTGTGGGTTAGGTGGATTGGCCATGCTAAATTGCCCCTTAGTGACTGGGGGACTAGCTAGGGCAAATGCATGGGGTTACGGGGATAGAATTGGGATTGTGGTCGCTGCAGACTCAATGGGCTGAATGGCCTCCTTCTGCACGTAGGATTCTATGATTACAATTTAAAATAAAACCATTTTTGACAGTAGTAACAGAAATGAACTATCGCAAAATGTTTGAAATTATCCAAGCTGTTATGTAAATGGATTTGCCATTTGTGAAATGGCAGAGATCACTAGTATTACTGCTAAAATCGATTGAAAGAAAGAGTTGCTTGGTAGTACAAAACTTGAATATTGTGGAAAAGAGAGCCATGCTGTCAAAGCTTTCTTTCCTGCTGAGTGCAAGTTAAAAAACTTTGACAAGATGTCTCCCTTTTCAGCAAGATGGAAAGAAGGAAAATGTTATATTAAATTTGAATTCTTTTCACATTCCTCTGTGATATACATTATTTAATTGCCCTGTAAATGTACAGGTAATCCTTTATGGGCTGCCTGTTGTTGTATTACAGGTCTTAAATGCACAACCAAACAGCAAAGGGCGATTCAAACACATATTTCCTTCCTCCAATAAATGAAAGAGTGGAGCTACATTGAACACATATCTTTCCTCACTCTAACGAATCACAGACACAAACTGTGTCATGAGCACCAAACCACAGGACTGCCAGGTTTTACTTCTTTCTTCACTAGAGGGGATATTTGGTAGTTTCTAACAGCTCATTGTCAGTGACACAAAACATTTAATCGCATACTAATAGGTCTGATTGCCATTAAGCAAATTCCACCTCAGAAAAAAATATTAATATACTTTTAGTCTCTTGCGGGTGTGACATGGATACCAAAACTAATAAACTTGTTAACAGTTCCCTAAATTGACCTTTTTCTTATTCACAAATCTGCATTATTCTCAAAGCAATTTCAACATTACAAGTTACATGAAATGTCATTATTCTTTCTAAAAGTGCTGTCATGCAGGCATTCATTGCTTTTAATATGAAGACTTGATATCATTTCATTTATAGCAGGACATACCTTTGATTGCTATAATGTAGGCCTCAAATTATTTTACATGAAGAATACAAGAAAATTACAAAAGAGCCAGGTAATGTCGCTGAAATCTCAGAATTCAAAATGTCCTAAGAGACACTTTGAGCTTGCATGATTATGGAAATAAAACACTTGCATTGAACAAGAGCAGTAGAGCAGATATGTTTGTGTTCCCACAAGAATTTTAATGAGATCATCCAAATATAAAATATGCAAAATTTATACAATTATTTATTTCACTCCAGCTAAACTGAAGAACTAAAGGTAAACTGCTGTTTTGTGTGTCTGGAAAAATGAAATCCATTAAGCTTACTCATTTTGGTTGATTAGCGTTTGAGTTATTCGGTACTTATTTTCTGAAATAAATTATAATCTAGAAAGCTGTGCATGAAAGGGCTGTGGAGGCAGATTTAATAATGACATTTTTTTAAAGGCAAATGGAAATGTTTTTGAAAAGGAACAGGGTTAGGAGGAAAAAGCAAATAAGTGGGGCTAATTGGATAATTCTTTCAAATAGCTGTCACAGGCACAATGGGCTGAAGGGCCTCTTTCTGCACTTCATAAGTTTATGATAAGTTCACCACTTGCAAGGTAGAAATGTGGCTCTGAAACCTCCATCATAACAGCACCACGTTGACTGCTGTGGACAGTTCATGATGCAACAGCAGTTAAACCTGCTGAGACGCAAACATTTGTAACGTGGAGCCCGAGTTAGTTCGCAGATTAGTTTAAATACACTTTTCAGATTCACAACCAGACTAAGCACATAAGCCTAATGAATCCCTGGAACTATAGGCCTGAATCTTGTGCATGCACTCCAACGTAAAATTCTCACCATAGTATTACCTTTGAGATCTTTGAGATGATTTAATGAATTGAGTGTTATTTTTAGTGACCTGCATTAGAACTGACACTAAGGGACTCTACTTCACAGGAAGCAAGTTACAGGTATGGGAGGAATGGTCGAATGAACAAAGATGATCATCGTCTTATCGAATCACCCTGTCATCTTTTTAATAGTATTTTTTTTTTAATTTTTAAATCATGACACCAGAATCCACTAAGCTCTGCTCTAAAATTTTCCAGCCTCATTTTCTTTTATTCATTCAAGCGATGTGGGCACTGCTGGCTAGGCCAGCATTTATTGTCTATCTCTATCTGCACCTTGAGAAGGTGGTGGTGAGCTGTCTTCTTAAATCAGTGTAGTGCCTGGGGTGTAGGTACACCCATGGTGCGTTAGGGAGGAAGTTCCAGGATTTTCACCCAGAAACAATGAAGAAATGGATATATATTGCCAAGTCAGGATGGTGAGTGGCTTGGGTGGGAAATTCCAGGTGGTGGTGCTCCCATGTGTTTGTTGTCCTTGTCCTTCTAGATAGTATCTGTCGTGGGTTTGGAAGGTGCTGTCTAAGGAACCTTGTTGAGTTCCTACAGTGCACCTTGTAGATGGTACACTGCTGCTACGATGTGGCGGGAGTGAATGTTTGTGGATAGAGTGCCAATCAAGTGGGCTGCTTTGTCCTGGGTGCTGCCAAGCTTCTTAGAGCTGCACTCAACCAGGCAAGTGGGGAGTATTCCATCACACTCCTGACTTGTGTCTTGTAGATGGTGGACAGGCTTTGAGGAGACAGTGGTGTAGTGGTATTATGACTAGACTAGTAATTCAGAAACCCAGGGTCATGGTGTGGTGACCCAGGTTCAAATCCTGCAATGGCAGACGGTGAAATTTGAATTCAATAAAAATCTAGAATTAAATGAGAATCATTGTTGATTGTCATAAAAATCCATCTTGTTCACTAGAGTCCTTTAGAGAAGGAATCCTGCTGTCCTTACTTGCTCTGGCCTATTTGTGACTGCATCTCTGCAGCAATGTGGTTGACTCTGAAATGGCCTAGCAAAGCTGCTATGTCAGCATTATCTCATCAGTGGATACCGGAAAACCCACTTTCAGCACATAGATGACGTAGGGACTGCAAATGTAGCAAGGATCTAGCATCATTTGAGTGGCAGTCTCCCCCTTCAGATGGCAAGCTTAAATGCGCAGTCAAAAATTTTAGCTTGAACCTTCAAAATTTGCAATGGACAATGGTGCTGCAAGAGGCCTGACAGCCCCACTGATGTCCCCTGCTATTTTCTAAAGATGGGGGGAAAGCAGGAGTAAATTGGGATCAGAATGTGAAATTAACCTGCACCTATTGAATGTGGTGCGGGCAAGGTGCTGCCTGCTTATTATCATGATTACAGTGTGCAGTCAGTGCTAAATGCATGGCTGATTGGCCACATGAATCAACAGGGAAACACAAATTCTAGCATTACTTAAAGCTAGCCTTTCCCTCAGTCAATGGAATTAATTATCAGATGTTGCATACACTAGGCAGTTGACCCAGTACAATCCGTTTAGCACCATCGTCCAAGGTGAATTTCTACCTCCAAGTTATCGAAATGAGGAAAAAGACTTAATAGAGGCGCTCTATCCCTTCAATTTTGGTTCTCAGTACCTACTGTCATAAAGCCTGGTCTCTGATGGGGTCTACAAAATTAAACAGTTTCACCATCTTTTCCATTCTGGTATAGCCGTGAGTGCTGGGATTTTATTCAGCTGCCAAGGCAGGGCCCTTCCTAAAAGCTGGGATGGTGTCCAAATCCTAACTTGCATGACAGGTGATACAACCGTTTCTCGCCACCTCCCTCCCCGCCCCACCCACCCACATCCCAGAAAAATGGGTTGGAGTTGGGTCAATTCAGGGTTGAAAGTCAGAAGTCCCAATGCAGCACAATATCACAGCACCATCCTCACAGATATGAGCCAGGATTCTTCAAAAAAAAACAAAGTGCCCAACAGGCAGGAAAATAGGAGAATTTCCTGCCAGCCCTTTGGGCATACTTAGCAGAATGAATCTCCGACACTCTGTGCATCACAGAGTGCCTCAGAGAAGTTCGCGCTGGAAAGTGGGAGGGAGCGGGTTCTCATCCTACTGGAGAGGCCATCAGCATAGTGCTGAGCGGGCTATGTGCATGTGCTGATCTGTCAGTGGGAGATTGGCGCATGCGCACTGACCCCTCCCCCCCCGCCCCCCAATCGCCAGCCTCACAATGTTATCCCTGATCACCTCACCCCCGACTGCCAGCCTCCCCAACCCCTCCCCCCATGATCACCTCACAGTACCTGATGTCTCCCCCCTGACCTGGGCCAGCCACAATCACCAGCCTCGATCTCTCTCCTCATGGCCATCCCAGACCCCCTTCCCCATGGCCAGCCCTGATCACCCTCCTACGGCCAGCCCCAATCGCCTGCTCCCTCCCTCTCCCACCTAACCTATTGCAGAATACGCAGCAGGTCCCTCCCCTCACCACTGATCAGCCTCACAGTAGGCCCCGCCCCTTGGCACTGCCAGGAGTCTGGTGGGCGGTGCCAGCCTGGCACTGCCCAAGTGACATCCCCCCTGCCCCCAACCTCCCGGGGGAGCCTTAATGGCCTCTTTACATGCCAGCGGCGTGAACATACCTGGTCCCCTTTGGTGGGGAGCAGTTGTAAATCCCGCTGGTTGGAATCTCTCCCGGTGAAGAGGGGAGACACTAGCGAGCCCAGGGACTACTATCCCAGGCTCGCTGATGATATGGAAATAGCGATTTCCAGTGCGAGGCTGATTACATCAGAATGGGAGACTCGCGATCGGCCGGATGCCGGTTGTGAGTCCCGCTACAGGCTCCTTGTTGATGCTTACCGGTCCGCTGCACTGCTCGAGCAGCGCAGTGAGCCGGGAAAATCCCGGCCGTGAAGTCCAGTGAACAGAGATTCAAGGTTAATGACCTTGCTGGTGCCTGAATCTCAAAGGAAAATTTTCAAACTTGGCCAGAAATAAATCAAACTTGCAATAAAACATTGGAGGCGATCTTACCAGAATTTGGCAGAGTGTCGGTTCCAATGTGAGAAATAGAGCGAGTCCCATTGACGGTTCCGGCATAATTTCTGACTGAATCTTGAGCCTCGTTGACAAAAGTTTTCATGGCCACAAGGATAACGCCTTGCCTGCGACGGCCTCCCTCTGATTCCCCTGACACAAGTCCACTTCACTCCACATACCGCCATGGTGATTTCAGAGTCACGTGGGTGCACTCCATCAGATCTTCCACCTAGGACATCCCTGCTAGGTGGGCAAAGGCCATGACCCTGGCATCCTGGCTCACCTGGTCCCAGTCAAAGTTGATAAACATTTCTGCCCTGGTACATGCGATATTTGTAATTTCCTCTATACGTTTGTGAGTTGCAGACTGGGAGATGGTGCAGATGTTCCCCGTGCTGCCCTGGAACAAACCACTAGCATAAAAGTTCAGAGTGACTGTAGATTTCAGGGCCCAGACATTGAATGTTCTCCAGTTCCATGGGGTGTCAGCTCACACACTACGTGCCAGAGGTGATCCACATCCCCTGGGACAGACACAGTTTTCTCCGGCACTGCTGCTCAGACAACTGAAGGTAGGGACATTGATGTCGGAAAATTCTTGGCTATCACTGTCTCTGATGGCGCTCCTCCACGTGTGGCCCTTGTCCCTGAGCAGCTGCAGGCCATTGACCGCTGCTGCTCAATCCTGATCAATAGAAAGGCCAACTCAACAGGCTCCATCATTCTGAAGAATCATGCACTGAAAGAGTGAGAACACCACCGCAAGTGCTGAGGAGTCCTGACAGAGCCCTGACCCTCATCGCTCCCTGTGACTTCCACTCCATCGCTCACACCACCCCCTCTGACACCACAACCACATCCCCACATAGCTTCCTCTGTACTCCAGCACGCCCCCAACCTAGCCAAAGAACATCAATCACGAGCTTGCATGACACTAAAGTGCATCTAACGGAATGCATGACAACAAGGTCTGCATCCTGATGGCGCACGTCAAAAATGGTGCTATCACCATCCTATCTTGCGGGGGTTCTCCACAGTGCGAGCCGAATACTGCTAAGATTTGAATTGAAAGACGTGTCTACATTCTTGCAGCTTGATGTTCCAAAGGATTAACCTTTGTTCCCAGACTGTGCAACTAGATCTAGCTCTGGATATTAAAATGACATGCTGGACTCAAGGCATCATCAATTAGTTGCTCTGGCAACAACATTCATCTTGATGAGACACAGCTTAATCCGGAGAGGTGGGCAATTAGCTTTTGAAACAATTCCTCAGAGGGTAGCTTCATTCTTTGCACTTTTCAATGCTGTGCAGTTAAACAGCCTTTCATGAGAGTAGTCAATGCTCTCTCACTGCAGTCCAGTAATTCCTTCTGATCTCATATCATTGACAGAGGGTTGTAGGTGATGCGCTTCTCAAACACGAGGCCAGATGCTCGGGAAATAAAAGGCTTTTATTTACTGTAATGAAGCAGCCAATAATTATATATACGATCCCAGACTGAAGGGGTCCCAGCCAGAGCAGGGACTTTTATACCTCTCCCAGGAGGTGGAGCCCGACTGGGATGTACCACAACACTACAGTACAAAGGTGTAACAACCCCACCCTAACCCCAATAGCAACAAGTAGCACAACCCAACAGTAACATATGTACATCCTTGTAGTACTGGCCAGCCTCAGGCTCAGCACTATCCAGTGGGAACCAACGATGGTTCACCACATTCACCCCTCCTTTGAGAACAAAGGCCGGCGGGGTACAAAACAGAATAAAGTGTCATCAGTCTATAAGTTCAGACGGTCAGGGGGACCGCACCGTCGTTGTGACCTTCTCAATACCGGCGGTGACACTGGAGTAGGCACTTGCGGTGGCGTTCTCCCCAAGGCGGCGTCCAGCTGTTCTTCCACAGACTCAGAGGCCGGTTGACCCTGAGGTGACGGTAGTCCATGGGGTCCTGACACGCCCTGCAGTGGCGACCATCTTCTGGGCTCAGGCAAACTGTACACGGGAGTAAAAGGGTTAAGCAATGGTCCCGATGCTGCCCGCGCCGTGTCCGGGGGAGAAACAAGAGTTAAGGGGTTTGTAACAGGGGGTATGGGAGCGACAGAGGTTGCTACGTCCCCTGCTGGCGCCAGGTCTCGGATCGAGACCGTGTCCTCTCGCCCGTCAGGGTATGCCACATAGGCATACTGAGGGTTGGCGTGGAGGAGATGGACCTGTTCGACCAACGGGTCGGACTTGCGGGCCCTTACATGTCGCCGCAGGAGGACGGGTCCTGAGTACATCAACCAAGACGGTAATGAGGTCCCCGAGGAACACTTCCGAGGGAATGAGAACATCCTCTCGTGGGGAGTAGCATTGGTTGCCATACACAGGAGGGAGCGAATAGAATGGAGCGCATCAGGGAGCACCTCTTGCCAACGGGAGACTGGAAGACTTTTTGACTTCAACGCCAGTAAGACAGCCTTCCAGACTGTAGCATTCTCACGTTCCACCTGTCCGTTACCCCTAGGGTTGTAGCTCGTGGTCCTACTAGAGGCAATCCCGTATGAGAGCAGGAATTGCCTCAAGTCATTGCTCATGAAGGACGAGCCCCTGTCGCTATGGATGTAGCCGGGGTACCCGAACAGGGTAAAGAGATCACGGAATGCCTTGATAACCGTGGCAGCGGATGTATCAGAGCAGGGAACAACAAAAAGGAACCGGGAGTACTCGTCAATGATTTTGAGGAAGTACACATTCCGATCTGTTGAGGGAAGGGGGCCCTTAAAATCGACACTCAGTCTCTCGAAGGGACGAGTGGCCTTGACTAAATGTGCCCGGTCAGGTCGTTAAAAGTGCGGTTTGCATTCCGCGCAAACCCGACAGCTTCTTGTTACTGACCTGACGTCCTCCACCGAGTAGGGCAGGTTGCGGGCTTTTATAAAGTGGTAGAGCCGAGTGACCCCAGGATGGCATAGGTCATTATGGAGAGCCTGCAAACAGTCCTCCTGTATACTGGCGCATGTTCCACGCGAGAGGGCATCCGAGGGCTCATTGAGTTTCCCTGGACGGTACATGATGTCGTAGTTATAGGTGGAGAGTTCAATTCTCCACCGCAAGATCTTGTCATTCTTGATCTTGCCCCTCTGCGTGTTGTTAAACATGAACGCCACGGACCGCTGGTCTGTGATCAGGGTGAACCGTTTTCCCGCCAAGTAATGGCGCCAGTGCCTGACGGCCTCTACAATGGCCTGGGCCTCCTTTTCCACTGCTGAATGCTGAATTTCGGGGCCTTGGAGGGTGCGGGACAAAAATGCGACGGGCCTGCCTGCCTGGTTAAGTGTGGCGGCCAGGGCGAAATCAGATGCATCGCTCTCCACCTGAAAGGGGATGGACTCGTCAACAGCGTGCATCGTAGCTTTCGCGATGTCGGCTTTCAATTTATCGAAGGCCAATCGGGCCTCAGGCGTTAGGGGAAAAGTCGTGGACTTGATGAGCGGACGGGCTTTGTCCGCGTAATTGGGAACCCACTGCGCATAATAAGAGAAGAAGCCTAAGCATCTTCTCAGTGCTTTTGTACTAGCAGGCAAGTGAAGTTCAGAAAGGGGGCGCATACGGTCTGGATCAGGGCCAATGACCCCGTTTTCCACCACGTATCCTAGGATGGCTAAACGGCGCGTACGAAACACACACTTCTCCCTGTTGTAGGTCAAGTTCAGGCGAGATGCAGTGCGTAGGAAGTTCAGGAGATTCGTGTCGTGGTCCTGCTGGTCATGGCCGCAGATGGTGACATTATCCAGGTACGGGAAGGTAGCCCGCAGCCCGTTCTGGTCCACCATTTGGTCCATAGCACGTTGGAAGACCGAGACCCCATTGGTGACACCAAAGGGAACCCTGAGAAAGTGATACAAGCGACCATCCGCCTCAAAAGCCGTGTATTGTCGGTCCTCTGGGCGAATGGGGAGTTGGTGGTAGGCAGACTTGAGGTCTATGGTGGAGAACACCCGGTACTGCGCAATCTGATTGACCATATCAGATATGCGCGGGAGAGGATACGCATCCAGCTGCGTATATCGATTATTGGTCTGACTGTAGTCAATGACCATCCGGGGTTTGTTCCCGCTCTTGACCACCACGACCTGCGCTCTCCACGGATTAGAACATAGAACATAGAAAGCCACAGCACAAACAGGCCCTTCGGCCCACAAGTTGCGCCGATCACATCCCCACCTCTAGGCCTATCTATAGCCCTCAATCCCATTAAATCCCATGTACTCATCCAGAAGTCTCTTAAAAGACCCCAACGAGTTTGCCTCCACCACCACCGACGTCAGCCGATTCCACTCACCCACCACCCTCTGAGTGAAAAACTTACCCCTGACATCCCCCCTGTACCTACCCCCCAGCACCTTAAACCTGTGTCCTCTCGTAGCAACCATTTCAGCCCTTGGAAATAGCCTCTGAGAGTCCACCCTATCCAGACCCCTCAACATCTTGTAAACCTCTATCAGGTCACCTCTCATCCTTCGTCTCTCCAGGGAGAAGAGACCAAGCTCCCTCAACCTATCCTCATAAGGCATGCCCCCCAATCCAGGCAACATCCTTGTAAATCTCCTCTGCACCCTTTCAATGGCTTCAACATCTTTCCTGTAATGAGGTGACCAGAACTGCGCGCAGTACTCCAAGTGGGGTCTAACCAGGGTCCTATAAAGCTGCAGCATTATCTCCCGACTCCTAAACTCAATCCCTCGATTAATGAAGGCTAGTACGCCATACGCCTTCTTGACCGCATCCTCCACCTGCGAGGCCGATTTAAGAGTCCTATGGACCCGGACCCCAAGGTCCCTCTGATCCTCTACACTGCTAAGAATGGTACCCTTCATTTTATACTGCTGCTCCATCCCATTGGATCTGCCAAAATGGATCACTACACACTTATTCGGGTTGAAGTCCATCTGCCACTTCTCCGCCCAGTCTTGCATTCTATCTATGTCTCGCTGCAACTTCTGACATCCCTCCAAACTATCCACAACACCACCTACCTTGGTGTCGTCAGCAAACTTACCAACCCATCCCTCCACTTCCTCATCCAGGTCATTTATGAAAATGACAAACAGCAAGGGTCCCAGAACAGATCCCTGGGGCACTCCACTGGTCACTGACCTCCATGCAGAGAAAGACCCCTCCACAGCCACTCTCTGCCTTCTGCAGGCAAGCCAGTTCTGGATCCACAAGGCAACAGCCCCTTGGATCCCATGCCCTCTCACTTTCTCAAGAAGTCTTGCATGGGGGACCTTATCGAACGCTTTGCTGAAGTCCATATAGACCACATCCACCGCTCTTCCTTCGTCAATGTGCTTGGTCACATTTTCAAAGAACTCAACCAGGCTCGTAAGGCACGACCTGCCCCTGACAAAGCCGTGCTGACTACTTTTGATCATACTAAACTTCTCTAGATGATCATAAATCCTGTCTCTCAGGATCCTCTCCATCAACTTACCAACCACTGAGGTTAGACTCACCGGTCGGTAATTTCCCGGGCTGTCCCTGTTCCCTTTCTTGAATATAGGGACCACATCCGCAATCCTCCAATCCTCCGGAACCTCTCCCGTCTCCATCGACGATGCAAAGATCATCGCCAAAGGCTCCGCAATCTCCTCCCTCGCCTCCCACAGTAACCTGGGGTACATCCCATCCGGTCCCGGCGACTTACCAACCTTGATGCCATTCAATAGTTCCAACACATCCTCTTTCTTTATGTCCACATGCTCGATCCTTTCTGTCCTCCGCAATCCAGCAGTACAACCACCCAGATCCCTTTCCACCGTGAATACCGAGGTAAAGTATTCATTAAGCAGCTCCGCCATTTCTAACGGTTCCGCACAAACTTTTCCCCCTTCACCTTTTAAGGGTCCTATGCCTTCACATCTCATCCTTTTACTCTTGACATATTTGTAGAAAGCCTTGGGATTCTCCTTAATCTTACCCGCCAAGGTCTTCTCATGACCCCTTCTCGCTCTCCTAATTTCCTTCTTAAGCTCCTTCCTACATCGCGTATACTCCTCTAAATCCTTAACACCTCCTAGCTCTCTGAACCTTCTGTACGCCTCTCTTTTCTTATTCACCAGGTTCATCACAACCTTCGTGCACCACGGTTCCCGTACCCTACCAACACCCCCCTGTCTCATCGGAACGTTGTCATGCAGAGCTCCAGACAAACATTCCTTGAAAATCCTCCACTTTCCTTCGGTACTTTTCCCCAAGAATGCCTCCTTCCAATTTACCCGTCTAATTTCCTCCCTGATGACACTGTATTTCCCTTTACTCCAGAGAAACACTTTCCTAGCCTGCCTGACCCTATCTCTTTCCAATGCTATCGTGAAGGAGATAGAATTATGATCGCTATCCCCAAGATGCTCACCCACCGAGAGATCCTCCACCTGGATATTCACCTGATTAGCGCTGGGTTGTATGATCCTTTCTTTGAGGAGCCGCTGAACCTCAGATCTAATGAAGATCCGATCCTCAGCGCTGTAACGCCTACTTTTAGTCGCAATGGGCTTGCAGCCTGGCACAAGAATCTGGAACAAGGAGGGTGTGGTGATCTTCAGCGTCGAGAGGCTACAGGCGGGGCACGTTGGGCAATTTGGAGGCTGCTGCTGTTTTCCCACTGCCAGTGAAGGGAGTGGCCCACCGTACTGTAGGGTTACACTCCTCAAGTGGACCATGCAGTTTACTCCGAGAAGTATTGGCGCGCAAAAATACGGCAACGCTAGGAGCTTGAAACGCTCGTAAACTGTGCCTTGCACCTTCAAAGTTACCACGCAACTCCCTAGCACGGTGACAGACCGGGACCTCGATGCCATAGAGATTGTCTGTTTGGCAGGTTGAATCTGGAGTCCACACCGCTTCACAGTGTCTGGGTGGATAAAGCTCTCAGTGCTCCCGCTGTCAAACAGACAATAAATCACGTGGTCATTTACCTGGATATTCATCATAGATTTGTCAAGTCTATGAGGCTTGGCCTCGTCCAGGATGATCGACGCCACCGTTGGTCCATGAGCGCCACTGCAGGCAGCTGAAATCGATGAAGAGCTCCCCTGCTGGTCGTTCGCGGTCAGTGCCGATCAACATGGCCGCTCCCATGAGTCGCACGTGGATGATGGCGCCAAACTCAGCGACCCCTGGTGGTCACACACCTCCGACTCCGTCGACCGTAATGGCGTCGTCCTGGCCTCGCACGTGGACGAACCCCTCGATGACTTCGACGACGAAGACCCGAGCTCTGAAGAATCGCAGGCCGCACTGCTGTTCCTAGGTTTAGATCAGCACACTTTCGAATAGTGCCCTTTCTTACCGCATGCAGTGCACAACACAGCTTTAGCGGGACACCGTTGCCGAGCATGCTTCGCTCCCCCACAGAAATAGCACCGCGGGCCGCCCGGAGCTGCTGCCGTCGTCTGGCCCGAGTGTGAGCACACCATTACGCAGCATTTCGAACCCGAGGGACGAGGAGGGATTGGCGACTGCTCCTGCCACGTTGTCTCCACATGGTCCTCCGGATATAATACTAAGCTTTTGGAGGCCGTCTCGAGCATCTCTGCTCGCTCGATTGCCTGGGTAAGGTTAAGGTTACCCTTCTCCAATAGTTTAAGTCGAATGTACGACGATCCGACTCCCGCCACAAACGCATCTCGGGCGAGGTCATTCATGCTCTGCTCAGCCGACACAGCTTTGCAGTCACAGCCCCTGGCTAGCTGTAGGAGCTCGTTCGCATATTCCTCCATCGTTTCGCCAGACTGCCGTCGTCGAGTGGCTAGGAGGTAACGAGCGTGTATTTCATTGGGTGGTTTGATATAACGCTTCTTCAGAAGCTCGAGGGCCTTAGTATAATCGGTGGCCGCACGGATCGCGAGGTAGACAGTGTCGCTTACCCTCGCATGGAGGACCCGGAGTCTGTCATCATCTGTGGTGACCGCTGCGGAGGCTGCCAGGTAGTCTTCGAAGCACTTCAGCCAGTGGTCGAAGGTGTTAGAAGCGCCCACCGCACGTGGATCTAGTGTAAGGCGTTCCGGCTTCAGGATCTGCTCCATACTCTCTTTTTTTTTCGACGAGAGTTTAACAACAGTAAATAAAATTGATGTGCTTCTCAAACACGAGGCCAGATGCTCGGGAAATAAAAAGCTTTTATTTACTGTAATGAAGCAGCCAATAATTATATACACTATCCCAGACTGAAGGGGTCCCAGCCAGAGCAGGGACTTTTATACCTCTCCCAGGAGGCGGAGCCCGACTGGGATGTACCACAACACTACAGTACAAAGGTGTAACAACCCCACCCTAACCCCAACAGCAACAAGTAGCACAACCCAACAGTAACATATGTACATCCTTGTAGTACTGGCCAGACCCTGGCTCAGCACTATCCAGTGGGAACCAACAATGGTTCACCACAGTAGGTTTCACTGCATTCGCCCTCCCCCAAGTGGGGGAGGGCGAATGCACTATGAGGCCGGGTAGCACGCCATCGCTGATACTCCCACACTGCCCTTGTCGCCTTGTCTCCAAAACAGGACCTCATACTCTCATCCAGTACTGCCAGTCTGTTGTGGCCGCCTCCCACCCAGTTCGTAGCTCCAACAAGGAAGGGCATCCACTCAGCTATTGTTTGAACCCAAACCCAGCATGGAGGAACCGGGAAGTGAAACCTGTTTGGCAGCCAGTGCATCCCTTGGAGCAAGGGGCAATCCAATATGCAGGTACGGAAAGGCCTGTAAATGAACCAAACACCCCTCCCCATCCCTTCCCCGATGGCAAGTGACCCTCACCCCCGGCCCCGAGCTGCGAGTCCTCAGCATTCTCCCTCCTGCTCCTTGCATTTTGGACTACCCAAGTAGTAATGGCCACCTGAGCACTGACGCCCTATACCCCTCGGTGGCGACGGTACCAGGTTCAAGCTTATGTAGAGCTGTTGTAATGACGCTGATGTGGCATCATGCCCGCTGACTATTTAGCACAGCCTCAATATCCAGAGTCAGTGCTCACTAATGATATGCTGATGCATTCAAGTTGGGTTCGCACCCCTCGCCGGCATGTTTCACATCACTCCGCTGGCGAGGTCAGCTCAAAACTGAAAAGCATGATCTCGATGAGAATCACGCTTGTCCAAACTCTCCACATTTTGAGCCCGCAGTCAATCTGGTGGACAGCAAAGATGGGCTCAAGATCCCGCCCATTTATCCTGTTTCCAATATCACATTCATGGGAAAGAAATATTTACAGACTTCACTTATGGCTAGTATACAAATATCTCAAAGCCTTTTACACAAATTAGCTGAAATACTAATTTCCTGTGCATAGTAAAGAAGATGCCTGATGTTCTTGCTTAAAGTTATTTGAAGCAAAGGAGAGTTTGCATTTCCCACCTATTTACATAATTTACAATGGAGTTGTTAATTTGGATGAGGGTACAGATTGCAGCTCCAAGATCTGCAAGACAGTTTGGATTGATTAAAAAAATTAAGTTTGCAATGCCTTATTTCCGATGTGAAAATCGAGCTATATTGTTATCTGATGAAGACTAATGATTTATTGTAATGTTGTAGTCGAGGCCCAGATACATATTATGGTTAACAGCAAGCCTACTGCCTTGTGGTCTAATTTCTGCAATTTAATGTGAGTAAAGCAAGAAAGTATATACTTTTTTTGCCATGGTTATAATAAAAGTGAATTAAGCAGAGGAAATAATAAGCAAATTTACAGAACTAGAAAATCAAGAGGTTTATTGAAAATTGCAAGCACATATTTATTCTAACAGGTCAATATATTAAGTGCAACTGAAACATTGGTGCGAAGCTGGTATTATTATGTAAATACAGCCGGACTCCAGAGCCATATCTGACAGTATGAAATGGAGCAGAGCTTCTTTGAAGAGGTAGCATCATGCTGCTTCAATTCAGAGTCAGTTGTTTTGGGTTTACACCAGTGCCAAACTTGTCTGAATGAACCATAAGAGAAGGCTTTAATTAAGACACATGAATAAAATAGATCAGAGTGTCTTTTATATCATGTGCCCACATGGAACAGGGCAGTCCAGACTTCCAGCTCTGTTATTGTACAAGTAAATGCGCAATGGAAAATGTATTTCTACACACCCCTTGGCCACAACACTAACCCCAGAAGGTTTCCCAGGATCAGTCCATTTGGATAGCTGGATAAAGCAGAGAGTCGGGATAAATGGGTCTTTTTTGGACTGGCAAGATGTAACTAGTGGGGTGCCACGGGGTTCGGTCCTCAGGCCCCAACTATTTACAATCTATATTAATGACTTGGATGCAAGGATAGTAGGTACTATAGCCAAATTTGCAGAGGACTCCAAAATAGGTAGAATTGTAAGTTGCAATAATAAAATAAGAAATTTATAAATGGATATGGATAAGTGAATAGGATGAAATTTGGCAGCTGGAGTTTAACATGGGTAAGTGTGAGATTATCCATTTATTATGATCTAAATGGAGAGAACTTTGGTACAGAGTGATCTGGGTGTCCTTGTGCACGAATTGCAGAAAGCTAGTATGCAGGTACAGGAGGTAATAAGGAAAGCAAGTGGAACCTTGGCATTTATTGTTCAAGGAATAGTGGTAATGATATGTTACTGCCACTGTACAATGCATTCGTGAGACAGCACTTAGTTTGGTCTCCATACTTGACGAGGGATGTGGTTGCATTCAAAGCGGTTCAGAGGAGTTTCACTAGATTGATTCCAAAAATGAGGGGTTTGACTGATGAGGAAAGATTGGGCAGTTTAGGTCTATACTCCCTGAAGTTTAGAAGAATGAGAGGAGATCTAATTGCAGTGCATGAGACAATAAGGGGGATTGACAAAATAGACGCGGAGGGGAAGTTTCCTCTTGTGGGACAATCTAGAAAAAAGGTCATAGTTTTAGGATAAGGGGTGCAGATTTAAAACAGAGATGAGGAAAAATTACTTCTCTCACAGGGCCATGAGTCTGTGGAATTCACAACCCCAGAACGTGGAGGATGCCGGGACTTGATTAAATTTAAGGAAGAGGTGGACAGAAAAGTGGAGTTGAGGCTGAGATGAGATCAGCCATGATCGTATTAAATGGCGGAGCAGGCTCGAGGGGTTAAATTGTCTGCTGCAGCTCCTCGTCCTTATGATTCTTATGATAATTGTTGGTGCTCTCTACTGAAGACCCACAATTGATTATTTGACTGAGAGTAGAAGTTCAAATGCTTTCCCAAGAATTAGAGTCCTATAGCACCTTTAAGGAGAAATGTCAACATTTGGAGCAGAACACCGGCAGTGTTTATATATTTTGTGCACTAGTGAGGATGTATTAAAATTACAAATTGAATTATTCAATGTCATTTTTAGAGCCTCATGGTCTGCATTATGATGCAGGAAGAAGTTTAATGACTGGATCAAACTTGGCAAGGTAAATACACTGCCCACCATACTGGGTATCTCAGTCACCTTATGTGCTACCCTTCTGGCACATCACTAGCTCAGGGTCAGGTTCTATTAGGATATATTGCAAATCGTCAATGCCTATACATGCAATTGTCAATCCATCAATAACTTTGCAAGAAATTGTTTCATTAAACACACTCTCATGCTTCCTAGTGAAACTTTCAGCGTCACCCGTCACAGTCATCATTCTTCCAATTTGCATGCTCCAAACCCCATCTAAACTCTCATCAATATCATAGAAATCACAGAATCATAGAAACCCTACAGTACAGAAAGAGGCCATTCGGCCCATCGAGTCTGCACCGACCCCAATCCCACCCAGGCCCTACCCCCATATCTACCCACTAATCCCTCCAACCTACGCATCTCAGGACACTAAGGGCAATTTTTAGCATGGCCAATCAACCTAACCCGCACATCTTTGGACTCATATGGGCCAATATCTTCATTTACATTGCAGGAAAACTGATGCATGATGAGTTAGAAAGAAAAACCACAGAACTGAAACAGAGTCCCTCTCTACAGATGCTGCCTGGCCTGCTGAATATTTCCAGCATTTTCTGTTTTTGTTTTAGATTTCCAGCAGCTGCAATATTTTACTTTTTTGCATGTTGAGAGATTCCGCGAAGGGAAGAATGGCTAATATTCGGGAATCGCACCCTGCAAGGAGGAAATATGGACCAACTGCATCATTCGGTGGTGAAGGCATTGGAGATGTTGGTTCATAGGTGACAACAACATGCCGCACTTAGATGATGCATTTCTGAGCCCTGACGTTCCAGTAACTCTGCCTCAGGAAGCCTAATACTATTGTGCCCAGTTCTGGATGATTGACTGTTGCTCACGTTTGAATGGGAGTTTGATCATTTTCATTGCTCTCCCCTCCATACAGACCATTCCAAGCCACATGTGACTGAGACTATTGGGGGAATAGGAATCATTCCATTCCATTAGCCACCCACCAGCATCCCATCTACCTAACCGTGTTTTCCTTCACTTCCAAGTGCCAGCCCAGAAATGAATTCCCAGGTCTATCAGAATAAGTGGTCAGAGGGGGACAGCTCTAGATGACATGTGCACAAGAGACCACGAGGAAAGTGAAATGGCTGAAGAGGGTAACTTCACTTCTGAACATGTGAGTTTGCAGCAAATCCTGGTTACCCTAGAGCCTGATTTGGAGAGGCAACTTGTAATTGGTCCTTCTCGGGCTGTCAGAGACAACAGCCAGCACATGCAGGCCCATATGAGACATATATACTCAGCAATTGGCCATCCCTTACAGTTCCTCGGGTGATGTCTAGATGTTCAGAGATAAGCATCAGGGCACACAGAGAAGCAGAAGAGGGAAAGTAATTTTCAAGGATCATCTGTGGCTTCAATGTGAAATAACAAATTTCACTGGGATTATTTCATCTTTTATTTTAACTATTATTAAGTGAGGATATTAGTGATTGGGCCATAACAGACATGGATGGGTACACTCTTTAGAAGTTGCAAAAAAAAAGTGAAATTTGAAATTGGAATGGTAATTTCAAAGACAAGTGGAAAGTCAGTTTCTATCCACCTTCAGCACAGTGCTGAATTTGGGGTGTGTGGGAGCTGGACTCACCAGACAGACATTTCTTTCCCTACAAGGGTCTTCTAATTTAGGTTAATTGTGGCAAAGTGGAATAACTAACTAAAATATTCGGATATTGAGTTTAAATTATATTCTAGGATCAAATAATTATAACTTCATGTTAGGTATCATTTTCATTGCTCTGGATCTAGGTGTATGTGTGCATAGATCCCTGAAAGTTGGGAATCAAGTAGATAAGGTTGTTAAGAAGGCATATGGTGTCTTGGCGTTTATTGGTAGGGGGATTGAATTTAGGAGTCGTAGCGTTATGTTGCAACTGTACACAACTCTGGTGCGGCCGCACTTGGAGTACTGTGTGCAGTTCTGGTCCCCACATTACAGGAAGGATGTGGAGGCTTTGGAGAGGGTGCAGAGGAGGTTTACCAGGATGTTGCCTGGTATGGAGGGGAGATCCTATGAGGAGAGGCTGAGGGATTTGGGATTGTTTTCGCTGGAAAGGCGGCGGCTAAGAGGGGATCTTATTGAAACATATAAGATGATTAGAGGTTTAGATAGGGTGGATAGTGATAGCCTTTTTCCTCTGATGGAGAAATCCAGCACGAGGGGGCATGGCTTTAAATTGAGGGGGGGTAGTTATAGAACCGATGTCAGGGGTAGGTTCTTTACCCAGAGGGTGGTGAGGGATTGGAATGCCCTGCCAGCATCAGTAGTAAATGCGCCTAGTTTGGGGGCGTTTAAGAGATCCGTAGATAGGTTCATGGACGAAAAGAAATTGGTTTAGGTTGGAGGGTCACAGTTTGTTTTTTTTTAACTGGTCGGTGCAACATCGTGGGCCGAAGGGCCTGTTCTGCGCTGTAATGTTCTATGTTCTATGTTCTATGTATGGTCAGATATAATTTTATTTTTGAAAATAATAGGATATTGCTAGCTGCATGCATTGGTAACTTTGATGCTATTCCAGAAATATCTAAATGCTATCAGTTTTATTTGAAACCTGAAATGTTGGGTGTGGGTCGATTTACTAATACATCAAAATACATCATTGTTCCTGGCTAAATCTGCTTTGACAGAAATAATAAGGGTTTTTGGCGAACTGTAAAAATGTCAAAAGTATCAGATGTTTGCATATTCCATTTATTTTTTTTTAGCTTACAGTGTAACTATTCTTCTTGTTTGGAGCACAGTTGCATTTTCTCAATGCAATGCAAACGATTCTGTTTGCTTAATGTGTAGCTGTATAGGTCTGACCTGGACTTGTACATTAAATGGCAATTACAACAAGTTGCTCCCTATACCATTTTATAGAATCATAGATATCATCATAGAATCCCTACAGTACTGAAGGAGGCCATTCAGCCCATCGAGTCTGTACCAGCCACAATCCCAGCCAGGCCCTATTTCCACAACCCCACGCAGTTACCCTGCTAATCTCCCTAACACTAGGGTCAATTTAGCACGGCCAATCAACCTAAACCACACATCTTTGGACTGTGGGAGGTGACCGGAGGAAACCCACACAGATACGGGGAGAATGTGCAAACTCCACATGGACTCAAGGCCGGAATTGAATCTGGGACCCTGGCGCTGTGAAGCAGCAGTGCTAACCACTGTGCCACCGTGCCACCCTGTGGTGTAACATTGAATGCAGCTCAAACAAAACCAAAAGAACCTAAATCAAAAAATAAGGTAATTACTATGAAAACCAGCTAGAATTCGGTCATTGTTCCACCGATTTATCTACAGTTTGCTATATTTGAAGTTACCTGCCAAACATTATTTGAAATTTAGACCAGGCAGCTTGACCCTGATTAGTCAAGGTATTTCCCTGGGGAGTGAATCAGCGAATGGCTATTACTGATTTTGTTTAGCCTTGTTTCATATATGGTCAGAATAATGCATCTAAACTGGGCTTCAATTGAAAGTGATTGTGCTGGCAGCCGAGATGGTAAATAATAATAAAACAACTATCCCTCATTAAACTCAGAAGGTAGCTTTGCACTGTAGCATGGAATTATATATATCGCAGCATTGAGAGAAGCCATTTCATTGCATACATGATGGGAACAAATGGAAATGACAAGTTAATTATATTTTGACAAATATTTAGGTTTGATAAATATGCTATCCCTCAAATATCTAGGTGGAAATTTTACCGCCTCGCCCACCATGGGAATCTGAGCAGGCGAGATAGGAAGGTCCATTGACCTCAGGCGGGGATTTTATTGTTTTGGGACGAGCAAGGCCGTAAAATCCCATCCCTAATGTTAATATATTTTGGGAAAACCACATGTATCTAATAATTGGATTTTTATATGCTAAATAATATAATGAGCAAGATACAGCTCCAAGCAAGCTCAAAGGAAAATGCCTTGAGAGATTGGATGGCAGATGTCAGAGGCATTCAAAGGCTTCAGAATGTGTGCTTGACTGCCAAAGGCCAAATACACAGTCCATAAATAATATTTACTAGAACTCTACAAATGAGGAACAGAATTCCGATGATGGTGCTATATCACATTTTTTTCTTTTGCCAAGAAAATGCTTCTGGGGTGCACCTCAGTGCATTGATAATGGAAGAACTTCAAAACGATAAGAATGTCATTTTTCTCATGTCCTGTGCTTTTTATGAATTTGTTAGTATCAGTGAAATTGAAATGGCCATTTGAGTGCCTGCCTCTGATAAGTTTTGTTTTACACATGCCAAGCCATAAAAACATTGTTTAAATGCTTGAAATTTGAAATGCTAATTTGTTCAGCTTCACAGTATAAATATTGTGGAATTGAAATTCCAGTAAAGAGTCGATTCATTCTGACCCTGACTCAGAGCCAGAGATTCTCCTATGCCTAACCCAACACTTCTGAGGCATCTCCACCCTCATTTAATACGACAGACATCCCTGAACTCAACCCAACCTCCAGAAACACCTATTCATTCTTTTGGAGGCATCATTCAAGCTGACTTGAAAATATGTTTTACTGTCAATGTTTTGAGGACAGCAGAAGCATCAAAATCATTTTCACCAAAGTAAAATGTGTGGCCGTCATTTTCACGGGTTTCTCCTGCTCTGCCGTCATAACTCTGGCAGAAGTTCAGCAGAATCTCCAATTATGCACCCCTCCCCCACCTCCAAAATGTGCCATGTGGCTAAGGAACTTTTAGGAAGAGATTGGCACAGGTTACAATGACAATGGCAGGACAGTCCTGGCACAAACCCATCAGCAAGAGGAAAATCAACGGGTGGGATTTTTGCACCCATACAATAAGAGAGGGATAAGGGAATGAAAGAGTACGGGGCCAGACCACAATAAAATACAAGTTATTGTTTAATCAAAAGTTTAATGGAGGGTTTCTTCTGAGGGTAGGGTGTTTGACTGAAGCAGAATGATTTGATTTATTATTGTCACATGAATTAGTATACAGTGAAAAGTATTGTTCCTTGCACACCCTACAGACAAAACATACCATTCATAGAGTACATAGGGGAGAAGGAAAGGAGAGGGTGCAGAATATCATTTTACAGTCATAGCTAGAGTGTAGAGAAAGATCAACTGAATAAAAGATAGGTGATCCGTTTTTCCAGATGTGAGACTTCCATAAGGGGAGAGGGCACATGGATTGATTTAGGCTTGAAGACGCCAATTCCAATGTTCCAGTGTAGATGAGGATCAGGTTATTGTACCTGAACAGAGCTGCTTCTGATGCTACCTGTTCAATTCTAAGATGGTAGGCAGCTTCCCTGGAGTTACTGTTCTCATCAGAGGTCAGACAGAAAACTGCCTGGGTTCAGGTCCACACGACAATATTAGAAGCTCTAACAGCTTGGGGAGGTCATGTGACAAACCCCCCCAGCACTTCTCCTCGGTGTTGGACAAAGGGTGTATTTTCCCAGGGCTGGAGTCTTGGTGTTTGATAAGGGTCAGGATTCCTTTTGTTCTTGGAGACACAGGCCAGGAGTTTCCAGTCGTTTTCACCAGCAGGATCTTCTAGCCCCTCCGACAGCAAACCCCCATCATGGGTTTCCCAACGGCAGTGGGTGGGCGTATAAGACGGTAAACTGCCAACAGCAAACCGTCTCGGTGCTGTGAAACCTGCCACAGGGGGCAGTGAAGATTCTTGCTCACAGAGTCTCAGGGCCAGAACACTTCTTTAAAAATGTAAACAAAAGGTTTTGTGCAGGTCCAGAAAGGGACATTGGTGCCTTTTTAAAGAGATAAGGGCCCTGATTTTACCTGCACTGCAGCCTGAGGCCAACAGAGAATGCCATTCTTCAAGCCTCGCCCGCCCCGATTTCGGGGAACTGTGTCGGTAAAATCAGGGCCATTGAGTTTCTGATGGATTGTCTGAAGGTTAGAAATTGCTTTCATGGCTAGTAGGGTAAACCTTAACATTTTTATTTTAAAAATAGACAACTGTTAGATAGTAGTCCAATTAATTAATTTATTTTTCTTCCCATCTCAACCAAGACAATAGTCAACCTGATTCAGTTAATCAATGATTGGTTTCTGGTGGATATTTTCCATTCTCTCATCATAGACCCCAATGCTCTTCCAACTGGTTTTGATTTGCACAGTACATGGATCCTTTTAAACCATTTTAAAACTGGCCAATTGACCACTGTGCAGCCAACCAATATGGTTGTCAATGCTATCAGGCTGCAGCTATGTAGCAGTCACATTATTGAAGAGTGTCCACTGACTAAACATGGAGGCAGATTTAACGAACCTGAGCTGGCCACTGACAAAGCTATTGCTTGGCTCTGTGACTCTGCACATGCTAAATAAAATATATAAATGATGGGATTCAAACTGTTCTTGATTCTTTGTCAGGGACATTCTGGTCATGGTGTTAGGAACACTGTCACAGTGGAAGTTCAAAGATATTCTGCTGATACTGTTAACCGTCCTCTGGCATTCACTCCATCTCTGCTGGATCATCACGGCAATAATTTCAGACAATGACACATTCAGGTATTTATGGTATATATTACTGTTTAAGCACATAATGAAAACAAAACAACGCAGGGGATATTTAAGTAAATTATTTGCTTTGTGATTCTTCCAAACTGCATTTTGAAGCTGTTAAAACATAGAAACCCTACAGTGCAGGAGGCCGCCATTCGGCCCATCGAGTCTGCACTGACAACAATACCACCCTGGGCCCTATCCCCGTAACCACACATATTTACCCCACTAATTCCTCTAACCTACACATGCCCGGACACTAAGGGGCAATTTAGCATAGCCAATCAACCTAAACCCACACATCTTTGGACTGTGGGAGGAAACTGGAGCACCCGGAGGAAACCCACACAGACATGGGGGAGAACGTGCAAACTCCACACAGACAGTGACCCAAGCCAGGAATCCCTCGTGCTGTGAGGCAGCAGTGCTAACCACTGCCACCGTGCCACCCAGGAGCTAGCCACAAATGAATGATTTTAAAAATGATGTTTGAAGGCTTGTATTAGGAATTTATTTCCTCTCTATGATCTACTTGGAGCAATGAGCTGGTAATCACATTCTAATCTGTATAAGTCGACTGATTACTTAGCCAACCTGCGGCCTGAAAGATAAGGCCACCGCCAGCGGCGGCACGGTGGTACAGTGGTTAGCACTGCTACGTCACAGCACCAGGGACCTGGGTTCATTTCCAGCCACGGGTCACTGTCTGTGTGGAGTTTGCACATTTTCCCCGTGTCTGCGTGGGTTTTCTCCGGGTGTTCCGGTTTCTTCCCATAGTCCAAAGATGTGCAGTTTAGCTTGATTGGCTATGCTAAATTGCCCCTTAGTGTCAGGGGGATTAGCAGGGTAAATATATGGGGTAACAGGGATAGGACGTGGGTGGGATTGTGGCCGTTGCAGACGCAATGGGCTGAATGGCCTCCTTCTGCACTGTAGGGATTCTATGATAATGCTGGCAGAAAGCCAACAACAGTATTGATATTTACCAAGAGGTAGACCCTCAGAAAGCCAGCCCCTCAGATGGCTCCTAGCTCTTTGGAGCAGATGCACCAACCTCTGCTCTATCCCAGAACTGCCACCAAGGACACTGTCATGTAAACAAGACATCATCAGCCAGAGTGAGACACATCTTATAGGGCTAGTCTCTGTACAATGCTTTTCCAATCCTGACATGGAAGAACTGAAGAGGAACTGGGAGCATATAGGATCAAACATTTGTTAGGGAATGATGAAAGAGTCAAAGGTGGGACGTGGGATAGGGGACGGGCGCTGTGATTTGGTGGCATTGGGTGGGGTGGGGGGGGGGGGGGGTGGGGGGAGAGGGGGGGAGAAATGAGCACAATTTTTAACTATGGTGAAAATTAGCTGAGTGCCAAGAGTCTGATTGATGTCACGATTGGGAGGGTCAAACCATTTCCGGAAAGTGCTGACTGACCATTTGCTGATCACGGGAAAGGAAATCCATCAATTGCTCTTCAAAGCGGCACGGTGGTAAGCATGGCTACATCACAGCGCCAGGGACCGGATTTATCTTATCTTTGCTTTTCATTGCATGTGAACATCTTTTTATTCGATAAGCCTTGCATGCTAAGCATACCAATTACTAAGATAATATAAATAGTAATGATCTAAGTTAGTTGTGTTTAGAAATGAATACTTTAAAAATTCTATAATGCCACATTAATTGAATTATGTAGTTTTCAATGAGAACAATAGAATGGAGTTTTTAAAGAATTGTTATGTATTGTGCTGAAAGTGGATTGTAACGATTATCTTTTTTGTCACAAAGGCTTTTGTTACTTATTTCTGTGCAGTGTTCAATACTTATTCAACCTCCGTAGCTAAAATGATAATCTCATAATTTTCCACTGATCTATGGTAATTTCTCAACGCCCGCTGCCTTGTGAATAAATTGAAAACCTCAATGTCGCTCTCATGTTGTTGGCACATGGCACGGTGAGCTGCTTAAAAGGCTCCGATATTTCACATTAAACAAAAGATTCATTAAATAACATGATAGAAAATGTGAGGCAGATAGCAGGAGCCAAGGCTGATAATGAACCAAAACTAATGCATTCTGCTCTGATCAGTATTCAGAGTATGCCAGAGACTTGTATAGACCTTGATTAAGAAATGTCTGCATCTTAGACATCTGCGCATGCAGAAAATGATACAGAATCGGAAATCAGTTGCATTTTAATCCTGTGCAGTCTATTATGAAAGTTAATTTTAGACGTGCTGTTGGATAAATATGTGAGCCATATTCCTGATTTGTACTGCTTTGTCTGTCAAAGTGCAAGAAGATTTTGCAGACACTTCATATAATTCCATGCTGATGAGAAATTCATTTCATTCTCATTGTCTTTCAAAATGATCGATTATTTGTTAAACACACTGATGCTGATTGAGTTTTATACAACTAGAGGGAAAATGAACAAGATGATTAACAATGTGTTCAACCTGTATGTTGTGGTACACATACACGGAATAAAAACTGCATTGGCTTTTTCCTAAAGCGTCAAGATCAGAAGACATTCTGGAACAGATCACCTCCCAAGTTAAGAATTTATGGCTATTACTTTTATTGTTACAGTGCAGGTATACAGAACATTGAGTAACAAGTATTTGCCTTTGTCTCTGCAACAATATTTCTGCAGAGGAACAGCTTTGGTCCTTTTCTTTTTATTATTTCCAATGGAGAAGCTGAGTTTAAAAAAACTGTTGAATTTACTGTGAGAAAGCACCTCGTCTAAATTGCTTTAGGGGTATGGGACTTGAAGTCACTAATGGATGAACCTTAACGTGGTCCTTCTTATATTACTTGGTCTATTTTAATTCATGTTAAGTCTATTATTCATATACCATTAAAACTGGGCATTCAATATATAACTAAGATAGCAAAAAAGGGAATGTTATATGAACACATGAAGCTTTTGCCATTAACACCAACAATAATTTACATGCTTTAAATTTTCCAGAAATTCAGTTTTGTATTGTAGGATCACTGATATTTCTGAAAAAAATCACCACTGGATGGTGAATTGGCAATAAGGAAATAAAAGGGGACAAAATTTCTTAACAGTCAAAAGCAGACCTGGGGAACACAGTACCTGACTAACCCACAGCCCTCCATTGCACAAAAGCAAATTAACTGCGGATGCTGGAATCTGAAACCAAAAGAGAAAATGCTGGAAAATCTCAGTAGGTTTGGCAGCATCTGTAAGGAGAGAAAAGAGCTGACGTTTCGAGTCGAGATGACCCTTTGTCAAAACTCGGAACATCAGCTCTTTTCTCTCCTTACAGATGCTGCCAGACCTGCTGAGATTATCCAGCATTTTCTCTTTTGATTCTCCTTGCATTGCTGGCAGCAAGGTGGATTTGTGTTACTCGAAATGAATGCAGAAGTACTGCCTACATTGTTCATTGACCAGACATATGAGTAGGGTGCCTAGTATCACGAGTGGCTAGTACTACATCAAAGCAGCCATCATCTCAAAGGGGTGGGGTACACTCTCACAACTGTTGCCCATCAGTCAGCCAATCCACATTGCTGCATTCCAGGCTGGAATAGTACAGCCCAAAACAAGCCTTCGAAGCCTAGGTTGCAGGGCCATCTGCAGTTTCCTCCACTGAAAATCAACAGCCTTCCATCAGTCATGCTGCAGTGTAGCCCCTCATCGTAGCACTAGCAGAGGCAAAGGCACTTGGAAAACAACACTGAGGGATTGCAGGAGGATAATTATAAATAAAGGTTGCGCGATAAATTTGGACTTGAATATGCCTTTTTTGCTGGTTTATACTTTTGCATTGTCAGAAAGAAGACAATGTAATGGTCAGAAAGGCAAGAAATGTTGGACTTTTGGTGAAAAGGATCATATGAATCATAGAATCATAGAATCCTACAGTGCAGAAGGAGGCCATTTGGCCCATCAAGACTGCACCGACCACAATCCCACCCAGGCTCTATCCCCATAACCCCATGCATTTACCCGAGCTAATCCCCCTGACACTACGGGGCAATTTAGCACAGCCAATGAACCTAACCTGCATATCTTTGGAGTGTGGGAGGAAACCAGAGCACCCAGAGGAAACCCATGCAGACACGGGGAGAATGTGTAAACTCCACGTAGACAGTGTGCCGAATGGCCTTCTTCTGCACTGTAAGATTCTATGATTTGCTATCTAAGTTCATGCACCTTTTTCCATTGAAACTAGAATTGTCAGATCATGAAGGTGACTGAATTGACATTTATGGATAGCATTTATATGCTATCCATAAATGGATAGCATTTATATGCAGTCAATGGCACTGTGCACCATGGGAAAGTCTGCAAATCATGCAGACTCATATACACACACCACTTGTTTGTCTCTGCATTAGAGGAAAAAAAGCACCTAATCACAGTGCACACTTGTTGCAGCATCTGCCACCAGTGACATGCATGTGGCATTGGGCTAGTCTGGAGTAGTCTTGTGCAAGTTGGCAGTGCCTGGCCTGTCTCCTCTGATGGAGAGCGGCCATTTCTATCTCAGGAGATGCTGCAGCCTCCACCTATTGCCACCAACATGATGGGCTCTCCCTCCCCAGTATCTTCACCACCACATTTACCCATTTGTTACCACCAAGGAGAATTGAGGGTTGTCACTCACCTTGGCAAAACAGAGAAGCTTGTAGACTCCTTTAAGGCACAACTGCCAGGTCCTCCGATTGGTCCTTCTCTGCGACTTATGCTCACATTTGCTTGGTTCGTTGGGGAAGTCTCCTCATCCTGTCCATCGGAGAGAGGACATCCATCTTGGCAAGCAGTCTGATTGAAAACATGCCAGGATTCACCACAGAACAGTGGGGCCACTGTCTTAGCCTGTCATGTTTCACCTGTGTGCTGGTCGGCCAGATCAGTGGTGGTTGCTTGTGGCTGACATGAGTTTTGTGGTCTCAGATAGAAGGGGTTTCCTCATTGACAGGCTAATTGGAGGCTGAATAAGGAACGTTCTCAGTCACGTGGGCTCAGGATTCTAAAGGCTACTCACACATTGTAGGCTTCCTATTGGACACAGCTGCTTTCAGGCCTTGGACGCTGGTGACTTTTTAAACATGATGACATCTCCATCTTCTGCATCAAGTGATGATGCAACCTATGCCTCAAGGTTGCCAAGGGTAGTGCCACCTGCAACACCATCTACTGGCCATTAATTGGCTAGCTGGCATAAGATTGCAATGCACATGGTGGTGAGAGAAGGTGGGCATTCACCAGACACCTTCAGTTCCAACTCTATGACCTCACAGGTTCAGGTAAAATTCCAGGTGTGCTGCGATGTTGACTGATATTTGAGATGGAGCAGTTGGGAAGATGGTACTGTGGAATGGCATAGAAGGTAGTTGATTTAAAGTCGTGGCTGAAATGTCTCTTGGAAAAATTGAATGGCTTTCTGCTCTCTATCTGCTGAAGGAATGTAAACACAATTTAATCGCAGCCAAACAGGGTTCAAAGCTAAAATAGAACATTATAGAGCGAGTCCACATCTCCAGGGAGATAATTGACTGCTGGGGCTTCCACAGGCCCTACAACTGCATGAAATGGACTGTGGATACAGACGTAAATTGGTAGCCATTTTAAGTAAATTTCATTATTTTCCAGTGAAATGTCCCTTTTAAAAATATTTAATATGTGAAAGCAGCTGATGAGGTATCAAATTAATTCCATAAAGCAGTCTACAAGCAAAAGTCTAATTACTTCTCAAGTTCCTTATTAAATCTTGTAAACAATTATCGTTTACATGGGTCACCTAATAGAACATCCTGCTACCTATAATCAGTTTTCCATGTTGCATGGGGGAATGAAACACACATTACATAAACGACACAACTTTATATTTAACTACAATTCTTTTCTTTATTCTCATTGTCAGTTTCTCTTTATTCTCAGTTTCTTTATTCTCAATGTCAACAAAACGAAGGAGATTGTCATCGACTTCAGGAAGCGTAAAGGAGAACATGCCCCTGTCTACATCAATGGGGACGAAGTAAAAAGGGTCGAGAGCTTCAAGTTTTTAGGTGTCCAGATCACCAACAACCTGTCCTGGTCCCCCCATGCCGACACTATAGTTAAGAAAGCCCATCAACGCCTCTACTTTCTCAGAAGACTAAGGAAATTTGACATGTCTGCTACGACTCTCACCAACTTTTACAGATGAACCATAGAAAGCATTCTTTCTGGTTGTATCACAGCTTGGTATGGCTTCTGTTCTGCCCAAGACTGCAAGAAACTACAAAAGGTCATGAATGTAGCCCAATCCATCACGCAAACCAGCCTCCCATCAATTGACTCTGTCTATACTTTACGATGCCTCGGCAAAGCAGCCAGCATAATTAAGGACCCCACGCATCTGGACATTCTCTCTTCTACCTTCTTCCTTCGGGAAAAAGATACAAAAGTCTGAGGTCATGTACGAACCGACTCAAGAACAGCTTCTTCCCTGTTGCTGTCAGACTTTGAATGGACTTACCTTGCATTTTGATCTTTCTCTACACCCTAGCTATGACTGTAACACTACATTCTGCACTCTCTCGTTTCCTTCTCTATGAACGGTATGTTTTGTCTGTATAGCGTGCAAGAAACAATACTTTTCATTTTATGTTAATACATGTGACAATAATAAATCAAATCAAATGGAAGCAAAGTCACATTTTCATTGCAGATCCCAAATTGCCCTGAGATAATGGTGGTGGTCTCTCCACCATTCCACAACCGCAGTCCTTGTTCTAATGATATCCCATGATGGGATTAGATTGTGTTTTCTAGGGTTTTGATTTGGTGCAATAAGAGTGATGTTATATATCCAAGTCAGGATGGTATTGGACTTTGAGAGGAAATTGGAATTGATTGTGTTTTCAGGATATCTCTGCTACTTCTCCTTACTAGTAGAGGTCATAGGGCCAGAAGATGCTTTTAGATTAAGCATGGTGAGTTGTTGTAGTGCATTCTGTGTACACCACAATTACACTTCAACTTTAGTGGCAGCGTTTGAGAAGTAGCGAAAGACTCTCTGGAGGAAAGTCATAAGGAAAAAGGAGAGGTTCTGTTGAGAATTTTAGTCTAAAGTACATGTGTTTATTATGCTTTCAATGTAAAGTATAAGTATACACCTAAAATACTTAATGTGTAGTGTTTGCATTACTTGTTTCTTGCATAGTCAAATTAATTTGTTTAAAACTAAGGAATCTTGTGATGTGATTTCTTGCAGTTAATCACTGGCTTTTCGAATTAACTTTTAATAGTCTCTACAGGGACTGGAACAAGGATCAGTGCTGGGAGCAGAAAGTGAGGTGGGACGCAGGCTGGCAAAAATTAGCCCCTGGGTGGGAAAGTCTACAGGAGAGTAGGAGTGGGTAATTGGGACTACTCAAAGAAGTAGGGAAAAATGTCTCAATGGGCCCTTTGGAAGAAACCTAGGGAACTACAGAGTAAAACTGTAGACATATTTGAATGGTAGCAGGAGTCTATGAAAGCCTGACAGCAGGGATTTGGGAAGACAAAATACCTGAAAGATGAGAAACATAAGGCAGGATGACAGAATGGGGGTCTAGGAGGAGTAAGGAGAAAGAAAAAAGGGAAGAGAAAAGGGGAAGTAGAAATGATGGACTTTGATTTAGAGCAGCAATTGAAACACACATGAATGAGCACAGGGAATTCAAACGACACAGGTATGGTTCCATTTGAGCAACATTGCTCGGAAGGACATCACTATTCTCTAATGCAGCCCTGGAGATTTTGATGCAGGAAGTCAGTCCATGCAAGAACTTCCGGCTCCCTCAAAGCTGATACAAATCAAACAAGCAACATGTGGCCATATCTCAGTGTGGACCACCACCACTCCTCCAACCCCCCTCACCACCACAGGGCAGTGACTGTTATACCTCAATTCTAGGTGAGCTCACTTTATGCTATTTTGGTGGACTCCACATTGACTTCTGTAGTCTTCACCAACATTGTATTCGCATAACCAGCCTCCCATGCAGTTTTTCCCTCTTTGCCCTGCGCTCCTCCACCCATAGGTCTGAACGATTCCCAACTAGCCCTCAATAGGACTTACTTATTCCAGCCTGAAGAGACCCATATTTAAAAAAATCTGTCCTTCCAAGGAACCAGTGCTTACTTACAGATCTAAAATGACACAGCAAATCCCAGTGAATGCCCTTTTAAATATCCCCGGTTTAATTCGTCCATCACTCACTTTTCTGAACAGCTCCTTCAGAGAGCAATTGCCCAATTTGATTTGATAGAAATTGCGGAAATTACATTTTGTCCATTTTCAGTCTCTAAGTGTCATGATAGCACCAAGCGTAAAGAAGTGGAAAATCTGCCTCAAATTCCAGTTAGCTAAAGTAATTTTCAGGAAGCATTTGATTGTGTTATTAAACGCGAGGCTGGCAGAAGCCAGGAGCTCGTATGCTGCCATGGTTACTGTTGTCTGCGCTCCTACTGTAAATTACAATAATGTCATAAGAGGGAGTCTCTCAATCAGGGATTCTTCTCAGTTCCACCCAATAGAAACAAATAGTAGGAATATCGACAAAGTGAAGATAACAACCACATCAAACTGCATGAGTATCATTAAATTCAGCAGTAAACTACAGCATAGTAAAAGGAAAATAATATCTTTCCACAGGGATCAAAAATAAGGATGGTAAAAAATATGCAGCAAGTGATTGCTCTGTACTATTGAAATGTATATGTAACACTATGGTTTGTGTAGTAAAATCGTGCATATGACGCACGTCACAGATAAGACAGATTACAGGTCCAGAAGTACCTCATGACCATTCTCTCCCTTTTGGTACCATGCCCTAGGAGCACACTGATGAACCTACACTTCCATTTGATTCATCCATGATTATGCTTAGCAAAGTGCTGCAGTGGTTTGCCATCGTCTTCTGCAGTGCAGCTGACCAGGGAACTCTTCTGCTTCTACAACCTGCTATAATGGAAGGATTTACAGACTGATGGTCAACCTGTTAAACAACACTGTGCATTCAGACTGTGAGTGCACTTTAAGGGTGGGATTCTCCCATTCTGCTCACGGCAGATTTAGTGGTGGACAGAAGGGCACGGAGAATCTGGCAAAAGCCAAAACATTGGAAACCTGCCAGTGTAAAATCACGCTGCAATTCTCCTAATGGGGGGGTGGTTAGTCTTCCCACTGGCAGGTGCCATAAATGTTATTTGCATTCATTACATGCTCATTAAAACAGCTGCCCGCCAGCATCCCATCAGTCCTCTGGTCTTGCATCATGCCAGTGGGAATCACGTCAGCGTCAAACCCAATTGATAAAGGCTGATAGGCTTATATTGCTGCACTGCTCCTAATGCTCTGTACACCACTCTGTCGGGATACACCGGTTCCTTCCTTCCATCTCCACGCTGAGCTCTTCTTCATGGACAGTACCATGCTACTGGATCCATGGACCATGAACAATGGTTAGCATTGCTGCCCCTCAGCACCAGAGACCTGGGTTCAATTCCCGGCTTGGGTCACTGTCTGTGTCTGCGTGGGTGTGGGATCCTCAAAAAGGTTTGCCCAGTTAAAAAGGCTTCATTTTCAGGTGTTTCTGCCTAATGTAACTATGTGTTAAGCTAATTTGGCCACATTTTAAAATTCAGTGTGGAATTCTGGGTCCAGCCTAGAAATTTAGCTACATTCTCTGAAAGTACAATGCAAGGTAAACAAGCTTTCTCGTAAGGTAAACAGAAGCCACGGCTGCAAGTGTTTTTGTGTAGTTGGAGACTGTTTGTACCCAGCTCTTTAAGAACGTAAGATAAGTATTCAGTTATATTGTAGACACAGATCGATGTTTAGCTAGTTCGATCCAGATTATGTTTTGCGTTTTTTTGACCAGCACAATGCTGGCTGGCTTTTGCTGCTTTTTCTCTCTCAAGTAATCCTTATTTTGCTTTCTGTAAAATGCTTATAAAAGATGCTTAAATAAAGAAGTATTTACTTTGAACCAATTGTGCTCAAGGTTATTCTGAAGAAGAAACAGACCCTGCAGTGGGTTTCCTCCGGGTGCTCCAGTTCCTCCCACACTCCAAAAGATGTACACGTGAGGTTGATTGGCCATGCTAAATTGGCCCTTAGTGCCAGGGGGATTAACAGGGTAAATGTGTGGGGTTACAGGGATAGGGCCTGGGTGGGATTGTCGTTGATGCAGGCTCGATGGGCTGAATGGCCTCCTTCTGCACAGTAGGGATTCTATGATCCTCCTGTAGCGCCATCTCCATTCAGTATTGTATCTAGGTTTGGGAAGTACAGGAGTCTCCTTCCCTGCACTCTCACACACCAGTGTCTATGTGAACAGCACTGTGCTGCAGACTCATGCAGCAACTGCAACGAAGGTCTGAACTTTGACCAAGGGTGGGTTTCAAGGTGAGGGTGGGTATGGGTGAATGAAGGGAAGTTGGATCCCAACAAAGCTGCCTGAAGCGCAGATGAACAAGGTCTAAGGGCTAGCACATGTATTACTGGAAGGGGATTCACACAGCCTGCAGGTTATCAAGTGAGAGCCTGTTAGTGTGGCACATTAGGGATGGTTCACATGAATACTAAACAGGTCAGGGCTGCAGTGCTTTGTGAAGGTCGCTGTTGTCCATAATAGTCATCTTCAGAAACAGGAATTATGTCAAGGCCCCTATTTAAACTCAGGGGTTGGCAGACAGGAGTCGCAGAATAGACATTCCTGTTGCAAAATGGAAAGGAGTTAGAGGTGATAAGCAGTCCAGGGGCTACGTGGAACTCAGTCTGAAGTCAGAGAAAGGAGACAGTGCAGAAGGGCAATGGGCGTACAGCAGGAGCAATCATTGGAAGCGTGGTTTACCCCAGCTGCAAGGAGAGGCAAAGAAAAATGCACAACTTGGTGTGCAGGGTTGTCCTACAGTGATGCCCCTGGATGTGGCAGGCTCTGTACTGGGCTGCAGAGAGTACGGTAGTGGTCACTGGGGGCATTTGTAGCCTGTTGATAGGGGAAATATAAAGCGGGGGTGGTAGGGTATATGAAGCTCTCAGGGTGCAGGAGAACCTCTGTAGGTGACAAAAGGGATGGGTACAGGTCCACATGAGGCATGGACACCTCGCAGGTGATGAGCACGGTAGGAGGACTGTATCCATGTCCACCACCACAATATCAGGATCCAGCGGGAGTCTGGAGAACAACAGGTGGCATCTCTACCTGCACTTTGTGAGGCTCCAGGTAAATCAGAGGCACCACCACAGTGAGGGAGGGAGGGTTGAACTCTGTCCTGTAATAAAGGTGTGGAACTGCCCTCTCGACACTCGGGTAAAATGGCTTCTTCCAAAATCAAAATCAACATTAGTTGTGTCATGGAGGGGTATGATGAAGTGTAGGACGACCACTAAGCTGTTCTCTGGGACTCCTTCTTTGAATTCATACTCATGTGTTGGTGCTGCTAGAGTGGACAGAGTCTAGTTCAACTACACAGGACTCAGATTCCATTGCCCAGGAAGCAAAAACAAGCCAGATTTCTAAAGGAATGTCTGTGAAGGTGGGCAGGGTGGAGAGAGTGATCTGAGTGAGCTGGACTCCTGTCTAAATATGGCGCTGGAACTTTTGAACCAGCTGAGGGCAAGTGGATGAATCAGTTGTCAGCTCACCAGGAGAGTCGAGGGGAACTCACTTGTGTATAATTAATGAGGTTCCAAGCATGAGATCTGACACGGGATCCCGCCATCCTGGTTCACACTGATGAAGCCACCCATCACAGCACTTAGTCTCAAAATGGGAGAATTCTGCCCTTTGTGACCATCATGTCCAGAAGTTAGGCTCCAACCCAAAATTCTGGCCCATAGGTAGGAACAGGCCATTGTGCCACAAGATGTCCTGTGCCCATAGCTACAATATTGTGCAATGATATATACAACTTTAAATGATTCATGTGCTTTGCTGTTTGCTTACATTGAGTTTACTCTAAATTTTAAATCAAAATTGTTTAAAACGATTTTCCATTGTGGCTGCTGGCCCAGCCTATATTGACCGAGCACAATGCTGGACTTATCTGGTTTGATCACAAATACAACTACTAATTTGCATTTATGTGGCATCCTTCTTATCATGATATCCAAGTATTTCATAGCGGTGAATTGTTTTGTGAAATGCCATCATTGCTGATATTTCAGCAAACATAGAGTTTCCATAAACAGCATTTTTAATTGTCAATGAGTCTGTTTTCATGCTGTTGGTTGAAGGATATGTTGTCTGGGAGACCAGCAAAAACTTCCCTGATGTTCTCCAAATAGAAACATGGAATGGGGTCTAGGTCTACCTGACCGAATAATCAGGGCCTTGGTTTAAGGACCTAAAACTCCAGCTACCAGCAATCCTCCCTCGGTACCACTCAAATCCTAGAGTGGGACTTGAAACTAAAATCTTGTGAGGCAAGGAAGTGCTAAGCTGACATTTGTTTTAAAAAATACTTAACTCAATATAACACAAGCCAATCTAAACTAAATTCCCATCTGCCCTCTCAGATGAGTACAATAGATCCTGTAATACCATTCAAGAGGGCCTGTGGTGGTCCTGTCCCCTAGCTGAATGGTTAAGGATCAGTCCCCTACAGGGTAGGTAGAACACGAGTGTGGCGTCCCCTGATTACATGCCCTCCTGTCTGCCAGCCAAGGGTATTTTTCTGGTATCCTGACCCTTACTTATGTCTGAAGAGGTTGATTGATTTCTGATTTCATCGCTGTTTGTAAGACCTGGTGCATAAATTGGCACTTCCATAGAAAGTATCCTTTCTGGATGTATCACAGCTCGGTATGGCTCCTGCTCTGTCCAAGACCGCAAGAAAATACAAAGGGTTGTGAACGTAGCCTAGTCCATCATACAAACCAGCCTCCGATCCATTGACTCTGTCTACACTTCCCGCTGCCTTGGAAAAGCAGCCAGCATAGTCAAGGACCCCATGCACCCCAGATATACCTCTCTTCAACCTTCTTTCTTCGGGAAAAGGATACACAAGTCTGAGGTCACGTACCAATTGACTCAAGAACAGCTTCTTCCCTGCTGCCACCAGACTTTTGAATGGACCTACCTGATATTAAGTTGATCTTTCTCCACATCCTAGCTATGACTGTAACACTATTTTCTGCACCCACTCCTTTACTTCTCCCCTATGTGCTCTATAAATGGTATGTTTTGTATGGCCACACTCGTGTTCTACCAGTACATGTGCCAATAATAAATCAGATCACTTCAAAAGTTGGGTTTACAGGGCTGTGGCTTGTCCTAAGCAGATTAAAAGTCCTATATAAAAGCAAATTAATTTTTCCTCTTTCAGTTCAATTTAAATGAAAAGATTGAACAATGACCTTTTAAACTATGAACGGATTCTTGCATTAAACAATATGCATGAGACATATTCAGCCAAATTTTAGATGTAGGCTAATCATTTGCAAAGTAAGCACATTTTTTTTCCTGATTAGTGTTTATGGCATATATTCCGATTTGCATTTTATATTTGTAATAATCAAACAATACAGCTTGGAAATTGAAAAAAAAATACACTTAGATACATTGCAGATAGTTTCATGTCAAATTCGTACATTCTGGCCTTACCTTTTTTCCCTTCTAAGTCGATATGCTAATTTCCAATGCACCTCAGTTCAACAACAGCAGCATCAACTTATATTTATATAGCTCCTTTAACACAATACATGAACTTCACAGAAGCATTATAAAGCAAAGTTAGACACTGAACTGCATAAGGGGATATTAGGGCTGATGGCCAAATAGTTGGTCAAACTGGCAGGTTTTAAGAAGCATCTTAAAGGAAGAAAAAGAGTTGTAGGGTTTTAGGGAGGTGGCATGATCAGGTCAGGAGAAGTTGAATGACGTGATCCCCTCTTTCCCCACTCCTCATTTGATCGCAACATGTTGTTTTAAAAAAGCACTGACTGCTTAACTGTTTACGTGCTGTGACTGTAAATGGCACAGACAAACCGGTTTCCTCGAATTTCTTTAAAAAGGAAACAAGTAAAAAGGAACAGGAAGGCCCACGCTGGGGTCTCCAGTTCTGTTGATTACAGGACCACCTTGGCTGTCTGAGTATGTAAGATGTGTTATCTGAGGTCAGTTTTGGTCATGTGGCCACATGATCAATACTTCTGTTGTCCACATAAATGATTTGAAGTTAGAAGCCACACAGTGGGGGATGGAGATTGACTGTTCACACACACTCGTGATGAATTGTTTTTTCTGTAGCTTTCTTTGTCAAGGGTCGCTCAAAGATATCTGGACTTTGGGTTTTGGGTAAGTGCACAGATGATAGTGGGTATTGACCCATAATGTCCTGGCTCCCCAGTGACACATTTGGGGGGTGTACCCCCAAAGATATCCTGGAGAATCCAACTCAGAAGATCCAAGGTAAGGGCTTATGTGGCAATTTTCTAGAAGCGCTAACTTCCCCTGAACAATTGAGCTGCGCTGGGAACCATCCGACAAAGTGAGTTAAATCGTTAACTTCAGATGGTTCTGTCGGGGTTATGCCGATCTTATCTTTCAGACTTAAATGAGTGCACCTATACTGAAAGGCTATGGGACGCAGGAGATTGCAGTGATGTAGTGGGATGAGGTCATGGAGGAATTGAAAATAAGGATGAGATTTTAAAAATCTAGTCATTGGCTCCCAGTGAAACAATCAGCCAGCTCATGGGGTGATAGGTGAGTAGGAGGTGGTGACACAGTGGTAATGTCATTGGTCTAGCAATTCAAGAACTTGAAGAGGGATGGTGGGGTAGTGATAATGTCATCATGACCATGCAAATATATGATAGCAACAACAATGTAAGGCACAAGGTAAACTACGATCATTTAAAATACATTGAATAAAGACTTAGGAGAGTTGTAGCATAAGGTTCTGGCACATGGAGGGTTAATGCGGGACTGAATACAATACTGCCCACACAGTAATGTAAGAGAGCACTTTTTTTTGGTACTTGATTCCTAATCAAAAAAGCCAATTAAGTCCAATCAGCGTCCCCACACGAGGAACAAACCAGATCCAAGCTGACAAGGCAAGAATATAAATCCCATCCTGGGCTTGATCAAACAAGATCCAAGCTGACAGGATGAGGCATTACACCTCCTCCCTGGCTTGATCTGAGCTTCATCTCAGCCAAAAGACTAAGATGGCTTTGAAAAAATTGCATTAGATAAAACTCCCTCGGTTTAACCTCATTGGCTATCCTAATCGCTTGCTCTATCCTAGCACAGAGAAACCATGGTCGCAGGCACCACCACATCCCAAGTGCAATGGGCTAGCCATGTTCCCTGCCTGATCATGGTTTGTCCCCAGCACATGACCCAAACACAGATTCAGTTTGGTTATTGGACAGAGCAGTGTGTACCAGCAAGCATGGAACCATCTCCTAGCTTTCACTGTATATTGCTAACTAGTTCCTGTAGTTAATAAAGACTCACAATTAATCTATGTATGACAACGAAGATTCCCTCAGACCTACCAAACTGTTAGCAACACTCTACAACAATTTGATAAAGGTTTAAGATATTAAAGGGTATGGATAGAGAAACTATTTCCATTGATTGGAGGGTCTAGACCTAGATGTATAGTTGATGAAGTAGAGACTGACCTTTCGGGAGTGCAACTCTGAAACACTGACACACAAAGGGTAGTAAAAGTTTGGAACGCTTTTCAGTAAATGGCAATTGATGATGGATCAGTTTTAAAATCTGAGATTAATAGATTTTATCAACCAAAGATAGGAAAGGTTAAGTATATGAAGTTCAATTATGGGTCAGTCTTAATCTCATGGTGCAACAGGATTGGGGGGCTAAATAGTCTCCCCTGTTCCTATCAGTGTCCTAAAGCTTGTTGCAGGCTGGATGCCAACAATTCCAATCTTTGCCTTTAATGAAGTTTCTGAAAGTTTATTTATCAGCGTCACAAGTAGGTTGACATTAACACAGCAATGAAGTTATTGTGAAAATCCCCTGGCCGCCACACTCCGGCACCTGTTCGGGTACACTGAGGGAGAATTTAGCATGGCCAATGCACCTAACCAGCACGTTTTTCAGACTGTGGGAGGAAACCGGAGCATCCAGAGAAAACCCACGCAGACATGGGGAGAATGTACAGACTCCGCACAGACATTGATCCAAGCCGGGAATCAAACCCGCATCCTTGGTGCTGTGAGGCAGCAGTGCTAACCACTGTGTCACCATGCTGCCCAAATGAAAGTAACGATTTAAATTAATTAGAATTTGGAATGAAAGAATGTTTAGATTGCAATAAAACCAATAACTTAATATATAGCTGTTTTAAACAGACCTTTAGCTCAACATTTGCCTCTGGAACTCCCATTCCTGATTGCTTCCAGCACTATTTTTTTTCCCTGGATATGAACTTTAGTCACGATTTATATCAGTTGATATTTTGTTCTAAAATACATGCCAGCATATTAAAACTTTGCCAGGCTTCAAAGCTAATGCTTTGAGGAAGCAATTCCTTTTTTTTTAGTTCCCTGGATGAGACTGCATTAGATTTAAATATACAGGAAGTCTTCATGCAAATGGCAGGGGAAATTATTAGAGGCAGTCGTGTTATCTGTTGCAGAGAAACATTGTCACAGAGCTGAAGGGTTATGTAATTATTCTTGCACAAAACAACTCATAAATGATGCTTCAGCAAGTTAGAAAGACATGTCTTTTACCTGAAAGTATGATTCATTCACTGCAGATGTGCTAGCGGTTTAATATAACCATAGGCTGGCAAGCAAAGCACTAACTATTGAAGCCTGGCTCATTTACAATCCTTCAGAGACATCACTCCAATTGGAAAACAACAAAGTGTGGCACACCAAATTTATGAGACTCCACATTCCTACTTTGGTCTATTGCTCTAGAATTCATCATCCTCAACTGTGCATCTTGTAATTGCATGATTGGAACCAGATATTAATTGTTTATTATATTCACTTGGAATGACATATAAAAGAGGTCAAATGTAAATCGCATTTTGATGAAAAACATTTAAAATAAGAATTTGAATTACAAAATCATATAAGCACAGAAAGAGACCATTTGACTCATGATGCCTGCGCCAGTTGTTTGAAAGACTTATCCAATTAGTTCCATTCTCCTCTTCTTGGCCCATAGTCCTTACAAGGTCTTACTTTTCAAGTATGTAATGAATTCCTCTTTGAAAATTATTGAATTTACTTCCACCACCATGTACATCAACCCATTCCACGTCATAACAACTCATTGCATTAAAAAAATCCTCATCTTCTTTTGCTAATTGTCTTAATCTATATCTTTAATGACCTACCTGCCACTGGAAATAGATTCTCCGTGTTTGCTCTCTCAATACCCTTTATGATTCTAAACAATTCTATTAAATATCCACTGAAGCTTTTCTGCTCAAAGGAGAACAATCCTAGCTTCCTTTGTCTCTCCAGACATCTGAAGAGGAGTTATGTTCAGAGTCAAATTACATGGTGTTTTGACTCTAAGGCTCTTTTTAATAAAAAAAATACAGATTCCACAACTAGGAACCAGCATAATTGATGGAGTTGGATGCCTCTTGGAAGGGGAATGCTTTCGAGAAGGCCAACGCCATGGGGCAGGTCAATTCAAGCTGCTGGGCTGGAGATTGCAGGGGATTGAGATAGGGGAGGGAGTGATCAGTACAAAATGACTTATAGAATAGGGCAGTGTTTGCAAGGATCCAGGACAGAGCAAGGGTAGAGATAGAGCGGTCAGGGAGGTTGGTGATCTGGGGTTGGGTCCAATGATAGGGGGAGATTCCCATCACAGTCTAACAGCATGTGAATATTTATCTAATCGTGGTCATAATATGATCAAGTTAAACATAATATTTGAAGGGAGAGATGTGAAACAGCCATTACAGTTCCTGGTTTAGGCAAAGCTGACTTCAATGGGAGAAGGCAGACAGGATGCTTGTCAAATCTGCTAATGGATTAGTGGGAGGTGTTTGAAATGAATTTGTGATAAAGAACCAGTTTGTTCTTGTCAAAAAAGCCCAGCAACTGATAACTGCTGAGATAAGAGACATTATCAATTTTGAAAGTGAAAGCATACAATAAAGCAAAAAAATAGATGCATGGATCCTGGAGAATGGAACAGACACAAAGAATAGCAAAGGGTATTTGGAAGAAATAATAGTAAATTGGAATATTATTTAAATAGAGAAAAATTACATCATGCGACTGTGCAGAGGGACCTGGGGGTCCTTGTGCACGAATCACAAAAACTCAGTCTGCAGGTGCAGCAGGTGATCAAGAAGGCGAATGCAATGTTGGCCTTTATCGCGAGGGGGATAGAATATAAAAGCAGGGAGGTCTTGCTGCATCTGTACAAGGCACTGGTGAGGCCGCAACTGGAGTACTGTGCGCAGTTTTGGTCCCCTTATTTGCGAAAGGATATATTGGCCTTGGAGGGAGTGCAGAGAAGGTTCACCAGGTTGATACCGGAGATGAGGGGTGTAGCTTATGAGGAGAGATTGAACAGATTGGGTCTGCACTCGTTGGAGTTTAGAAGGCTGAGGGGTGATCTTATAGAGACATATAAGATAATGAAGGGGCTGGATAGGGTAGAGGTAGAGAGATTCTTTCCACTTAGAAGGGAAACCAGAACTAGAGGGCACAGCCTCAAAATAAGTGGGGGCCGGTTCAGAACAGAGTTGAGGGGGAACTTCTTCTCTCAGAGGGTAGTGAGTCTCTGGAATTCTCTGCCCATTGAAGTGGTGAAGGCTACCTCGTTGAATATGTTTAAATCACGGGTAGATAGATTTCTGATCGATAAGGGAATTAAGGGATATGGGGAGCAGGGGGGTAAGTGGAACTGATTCGCTTCAGATCAGCCATGATCTTATTGAATGGCGGGGCAGGCTCGAGGGGCTAGATGGCCTACTCCTGCTCCTATTTCTTATGTTCTTATGTTCTTATGGTAACAAGCAGGGTAAGAGCCACAAACAGCAAGTAAGAAAAGTAACTTTCAGGGGATACTGCAACACAAAAGCTGGGATTTCCCACCAGCAGGATATTCTGGTTTGGCCGATGGTGACCCCCCTCACAATGAGTTCCCTGGCTGCACGGCCAGTGAGCAAAAACAAGTGATCATTGACTTTGGCGGGAACAAGCCGCCCCTACCACCGAAAAACTCACCGCGGGGTGGGGGGCAGAAAAATCCCAGCACTTTTATTAGGAAAAAGAGGATGGTCAGGAGCAATGTGAGCCCCTTGAAAACTTGCAATTAAAATAAGGAAATTATGGGCCTGCCTAACTTTGCATCTATATTTTTAGTAAGTGAAGAGGTTAGCATGCCAGAGATCCCGAGAAAACAGACACTGATTCAGAGATATGAACATACTGAAATTAACATATTAAAAAGTAATAAAGAAATGAATCCCACCAAAGAGTAACAAATCCTCAAAATCAAATTATTCCATCCCAGGGTTTTAAACAAAGTAGATAAAAACATTGCAGATGTCCTAACTTCCAACATTCTCTTGATTAATTTAGACTGGAGATGTGAATGTGCCACTTCGCAATTGAAAAAAAGGTGAGTGAAAGTTAGGGAATTCTAGACCAGTAAGTCCAATATCTGTTGTTGGAAGATTGCAGACGATATATTTAAGGATAGAGTGACTGAACACCTTGAAAGTTTACAGCAGATCAGAGAGAACCAGCATGAATTTGCAAAGGGTAGGTCACACCTGATTAACCGGATTAAAGAGCTGATTGAAGTTGTGGTGAAACAAATGTCTACAGATGTTATTTATATAGACTTCCAGAACATTTGCGTCCCCCATAAGAGCTGGTTAATTAAAGTTGAAGTTCATGGAATTGAAGGGAAATTATTGACCTAGTTAGGAAATTGGCAGAGTAACAGGAGACGGAGAGTAGGAATATTAGGTAGATAGGATGTAAATAGTGTTGGGGCCTTGGAAACTCATTTTGATTAACTACTTAGAATCATGGGATAGAAAGCTGCATGTCCAAATTTGTTAATGATACAATAGGCAGTTTTATAAACAGCATAATTGGAAGCATAATATTGTTATAACCAGCTGAGGCGGAATTAACCGGCTCCCCTTTCTATTCGACACCTTCAGCTGATCACAAAAAAGCTTTGTTTAAATTTTTTTCCCCATGGATGCCTTTTCCCAATTCAAATGTATTTTTTTGATTAAGGAGCCAATTCAACCAAGTTTCACTGAGCCAAAGAAAGAATAATTTTCAGGCATATGTTGTAGACATTAAATTGGGTGATTTCAGTAGAGCTGACTCTGTCAGATTCGCAATCTGTTGGAGACAGTTTTCGGCTTGTTCCCAGAAGGGAGATTATTATGTATGATCCTATGGACTAAGGATACATAATCATAAGGTAGGCTTAGTAACTTGAACACTGGGGGAGCCTTTTATTAAATGAGTCCACAGTCAGATCTTAGACTGCCCAACAAACTCCCACACTGGGAGGAGCTAATTGTCCAGGGGTCACCTGACCCACACTCTTAAAGGGGCAGTCCAAACCCCAGCAGACAATAAATACATATATCACAGAGATGACTTGGTTGTCTCTGCAGGGGTAACTGAAGAGGCTTTCCTGTTTGCTTTCTGCCTGCTAGACAACTTAGCTCCAGCAAGAGTCTGTTGTCTCTGCAGTAGTAATTAGATTGATGTTTCTTCTTGCTCCTGTCACTCCCAAACATTGGTCAGAGCCGGGGAGGGGGGAGCGGAATAGGCATATCTTGCATCCAAAGTCTGTTCTGCTTTCATCTTGGAACTTAACTTTACACATTCTGAGATACAAATCATTAGGAGATGGATTTTTGGGTATCTGTTGAAATGTCAGAAATGACCTACATTGTCTTCCCAAACACAGGAGATGAAGTCCAGCCTTTTGCATTTTTCATACCTTTCTTCCAGTGCCATTGCTTGGTAACTCTTCAGGTGAAAAATTCCATGTTACCTCAAGTCAGGTCTGTCAATATAATTGACTTAAGTATTTTTAAGAAAGTGGTCATTTTACAGTATTGGCCATCTATTGATCAGTGTTTTTATTCATTATTTTTTTAAATAAACAGTTCAATATGCCCGTAATTAATTGGAAAAGTTGTTGGTGTCTCTCATTCTTCCATTGTGACCATTTTTGTGACACAATTACAAAGATATTCATAGATTAATGAATGACCAAACAGATTTCAATGTAGGCAAACGTTTGAACATTCACATTCTGGCTAAAAGGGATCGAACAGGATGCTCCACTAAAAGCAGTGGAAATCCAGAGACTTGGAGGTTCGGGTACATAAAACAGCTTGAGAAACTAAACAAAAATGCTGAAGGAATGCTGGCTTTTATATTTAGAGGATGAGAGCTCAAGGGCAGTCGAAGTCACGCTTCAGTTTTCTTAAACCCTGGTGAGATCACACCTGGAGTACTGTGAGCTATTCTGGGCTCTACATCTCAGGAAGAATATCTTGGGCTTGGAGGGACTGCAGCATCGATTTACTCAAATGATCTTTTGACTCCAAAGGTTAAATTACAAGGAAATATTACACAAACTGGTATTTCCTGGTATTTAGAGGGGTAAGGACTGATTTGATATAACATTTCAAGATCTTAAGGGAAACTGATAAGTTAGATGGAGAAACTATTTCATTAATTAGAGACTGCAGGGGTGGGGAACACAGTCTAAATATTCAAACCAGACCTTTCAGGAGTGAAATTAGGAAAGACTTCTACGCACAAAGGGCCGGATTTTGCGGCCCTGTTGAAGGTGACCCCCCTTCCTGGCTAGTTTCCCAGTGGGGTGTTCAGTGAGCAGCACAGATTGCCATTGACTTCAGTGGGGGCTAGAAGATCCCGCCGGCAACCAATGGGGATCCATCTTTGCTGCAGGAAAATCCCCTACTGGAGAGCTGGAAAATCCCAGCCAAAGGGTGCTAAGAGTCCGGAATTCTCTTTTGTTCTTCCACAAATGGCAATTGGTGTTACATCAATTGTTAATTTTAAACCCGAGAGTGATTCAAAGGTATTAAGGGATATCAGGTAAAGATGGACTCGGTTGCATTGCCATGATCTCAATGAATGGTAAAATGGGCTTGAAGGGTTAAATGGCCTACTCCCATTCTACGTCCCCACATTCTCAGGACTCAGTTCCTGATTGCAAAGAAGGTCCCAAAAATGGGGAGATGGTTGCGATCGTAGAGGTGAATGGGGGTGGTGTTAAAATTTTGAAACCAGGTTGGCTTGGTGAGACAGATGAAATCGTTTTTTCTTCTCCTGGCCTGTAAGCAGTGAATGAATCACACTAACCTCTTCCGTGCAGCTGTCCTCACCTCCCTTTAGCCCTCAGGTTTTCTGTGGCCCAGGAAATCTGACCAGCCGAGTTTAAACCTGGAATAGAGGCAGGAAGACTCATGAAAATATTTAAACAAGTAACGTGCCTTTTGCTTGTAGTTGGTTGCCCGGCATCTTTTCCTATTTCTGTTAAACTGGAAATGATTTGATTTGATTTGATTTATTATTGCCACATGTATTAACATACAGTGAAAAGTATTGTTTCTTGCGAGCTATACAGACAAAACATACCGTTCATAGAGAAGGAAACGAGAGAGTGCAGAATGTAGTGTTACAGTTATAGCTGGGGTGTAGAGAAAGATCAACTTAATGTGAGGTAGGTCCATTCAAAAGTCTGACAGCAGCAGGGAAGAAGCTGTTCTTGGATGGTTTTGCGACAGGTTGGGTTCACATTTGAAATTGTAGAAATGTTTACATCTCCTGACCTAATCTCACTGATTTTGGGTATTAAAATCCCCTTCTTTGTATCTCCATGGATCTAAGTCTCAACTCAAACCTCATATGTTAAGTTGGTGCCAACAGTTATTTAATGAATGTAACATTTGTATTTTAATTTCTTCACTTCTTGCTCATGGTTTCTTTTGTAATTTTGATAAACACGCCGGGCTGCAACCAGGAATTGATTGTGCCAACTCCTCGGTGGTCACCCACGGGTTCTGCAGCAGAGGTCTCAGGTGAGGACTTTGACAGGGCAGTTTACAGAATAATCCTGATAGTTGTATATACAGAAAAGCTTGGTGTACTGGCAGGCCTGTCGCATTGCCTGCTGTGACTGTCGAGGAGAATGGAGGAGTGTGGCTCAAACTTGGCACAGAGCTATGCACAGAGCTTTCATTCCATCCTGGAACTCCAAAACAATTTGTAGATTCAAGCAAGATTTAACATCCAATGACCGATGTCTCCATTTCCATTATAAGCAGACACTCCCCAACATCTGAGGGTTGCAGTGGAAGTTTCAGTTCAAGATCATCACATCTCAGTTTGCTATCACGCATGTTCACATCGCTACCACGATGGCACGGGCTACCAGGGGCTTTTAGGAATACTAAACCATCCAGTAATCCGTCCTCAGTGGATTAATTCAATTGTTGAGGCACTGCCCCATAGGAGTAGCAGTGGCTCCATGGAGCAGGAACTTGCTGCCCTCCCTCAACATTTGTATACCAATGCAGAACCATAGAAGGCCATCGAGTCTGCACTGACTCTCTGAAAGAGCACCTTACCCAGGCCCAAATCCCTATTCCCCTGCTGCCCTATCCCCGTAACCCACGCATTACATCCTTTGCACACTACACTAAGGGGCAATTTAGCATGGCCAATCCGCCTACCCTGCACATTTTTGGAGTAGGAGAGGAAACTGGAGCACCCAGAGGAAACCCACACAGACACGGGGAGAATGTGCAAACCCCACACAGACAGCACCCAAGGCCGGAATCCAACCTGGATCCCTGGCGCTGTGAGGCAGCAGTGCTAACCACTGTGCCACCGTGCTGCCCTATTGCTTTAGCACCCCAGTCACCTGCTCCACTATTCTTCACATGGAAACATGGCTTTCATCATATGCATGCTAGCCATGTGTGGTTGGGATGTGAAAGGGAGTCATGAGTCAGACATGGAAGGGTTAATGCTCAACATTCAACAATCTCCCTCTCATTTGACACGGTGATTGAAAGATTCCTGGACCAGAGGACTGGCACAGAACGAACACTTCAGGGCAACTGCCAGGAGAGTGGGCATTCACTACTATGATGTGCTAAGCACATAGCTGCAGATCCAGTGAGCAGTAATATTGAGCTGCAGCATCCACAGAGCCATATGTGTGCCCTCAATGATACCTTGAAGCATGGGAAAGCCCACGATCCTAACAAAGCTGTAGAAAAACTCTGACAATAGAAAACACAAGCCTTTATTCCTGGCTTAAAGAGCCTCTGTCACCCCTTGCTGTGACTATAGACAGCAAACTGGGAGATGATAAATATGTCATCTTGTAGCCCGGAAGGTTCGTGATGTGAAAAAAATTAGAAACAGTCAACTTGCTGTAAGGCTTCAGGCCTTTCCCAAGAGCTGACAGAATTCCATGAGCACCTCCATTGTGAATCACGTGATGATGAACACACAGTGGTCCTGGCTTAGACGGAGGTAAGATAAGAGCTCCTGGAAGACCCTAGTTGGATAAGGCATCCTTTTGAGAGCCCTTCTCCTCCTCCTCCTTCTCCCAGCAGCTTGTCTTCCTTCCTCCCAGCTGCTCTATTTCTCTGTTTAGCTGCATGCCATGGAGAGGACACTGCTATTATGACACCCATGATGGGAAGTACACGGTTTGCCCACAGGCAACTTACAGTCACAACCTAAAACTTCCCCACGTGCAGCATCACTCCCTGTAGACTTCACCAATTGTAAACTCCTCAAAATGCCCAGCACTTCTTCAGACTCAAACTGAGCCATTAGAATCAGAAACTAACCCGCAAGTTGCTGCTGATCCTTTCAAATAGCACTGGTCGGGGTGAGTGGGGGGTGGAGGGGGCTCCATCATGGTGCTGAATGTATGGTTAGTTGTGTATGTTTAAGGGAGGGAGTTACCTTGATCAGCAAGGTCCAAAATCAATGCTGCATTCTGACTGATGTTAAATTACAATCTGCTAACTCTGCAGTCTCCCAGCGCACATTTATAATGCCCATATTTATACCCGCAGCAAATTGACATTTGGTGCAAGTCATACCAGAAGTGAGCACAAACAAGACTGACATCAAAATGACACCAACGGACCTGAAATCCCTCTATTCCTTGCATATTAATGTGCTTATCTAAAAGCCCCTTAAATGCCCCCATCGTTTCTGCCTGCACCGCCACCCCTGGCAGTACGTTCCAGACACCTCCCACTCTCTGTGTAAAAAAAACTTGCGCCTCACATCTCCTTTGAACTTTCCCTCTCTCACCTTAAGTGCACACCCCCTAGTATTAGACATTTCACCTCTGGGAAAAAGATTCTGACTATCAACCCTATCTATGCCTCTCATAGTTTTATAGGCTTCTATCAGGTCTCCCCTCAGCCTCTGCCGGTCCAGAGAAAACAACCCTAGTTTGCCTCGCCTCTCCTTATAACTCATACCCTCTAATCCAGGCAGCAGTAGGCTGGTAAACCTCTTCTGCACCCTCTCCAAAGCCCCCACATACTTCCTGTAATGTAGCGACAAGAACTGAATGCAAAAGTGTGGCCTAACCAAAGTTCTAAAAGCTGCAACATGACATCCTGACTCTTGTACTCAATGCCCTGACCAATAAAGCATTCTACATTCTTTACCACCATATCTACTTGTGTGGCCACTTTCAGAGAGCTATGGATTTAAACTCCAAGATCTCTCTGTACACCAATGCTGTTCAGGGTCTTGCCATTAACTTACTTACCCTTAACATTTGATCTCCCAAAATGCAGCACCTCACACTTGCCCGGATTAAGCTCCAAGTGCCATTTCTCCACCCATATCTGCAAATGATCTATATCCCACGGTATCCTTTGACAACCTTCTACACTATCCATAATTCCACCTCTCTTTGTGTTGTCTGCAAACTTACTAACCCACCCATCTATGTCTTCATCCTAGTCATTTATATATATCACAAACAGCAGAGGTCCCAGTATGGATCCCTGCAGAACACCACTAGTCACGGACCTCCAGCCAGAAAAACACCCTTCCACCACGACTCTCTGACTTCTATGGGCAAGCCAGTTCTGAATCCAAGCAGCCAAGTCACCATGGATCCCATGCATCTTAATCTTCTGGATGAGTCTACCATGAGGGACCTTGTCGAAAACCTTATTAAAATCCATGTACACAACATCCACTGCTCCACCCTCATCAATCGCCTTCATCACCTCCTTGAAAAAAATCAAACAAACTTTCTATCAAAGTTAAAAGTTGTTTGAAGCTATTCATGGCCACAATATTGTCGTAATATTGAGAAAAACACATGTACAGTTACACCATGTAATCTGTTGCTCTGAAAAGAACAGTTGTTATCTTTAAAGATTTCCTTGGAAGAACTGATAGGCCTTAATATTTTAGACAGCATATTACACCCATTGTTTGGGGGAGTGACTAGAAAAGGTGAAGGAAGTAGTTATATATTGTTGACAATGGCAATATTGCTGGGATCCTCTTGCTGATTGGTCAGGCTTTTGTCTTTGTAATATGTCAGTTTGTGTTAATATTCTTGCTGTGTAGAATAGATGATTGTATGTTCTTTGAGTAAGAATAGCCAGATGTCATTGATGAGAAAACCATTGGGGAAGGGTGTGGATTTGACGGATCTCCATAGACACACTGCCTACTGTGGGGAAACAGGGCGTAGCCTACTGAATTCACCAAACCTTCTTCATACACAGTGAATGGGACAAGTCAGCTATTGGCAATCATGCTCAACTTTATACACATGAAATAGTCCAACTTATCTCATCCATCATACACTGGCATACAAGACACATCAGGAATGTTATGTGCGCATTATATGTGATCATGGTTCACTGCTGACAGTGAAGAAATAGTAGTATCTTGTAAGTTAGAGCCACTTAGTTCAAGTTCCAACTCTCCCATGTTCAAAATATTGCATTAACTTCCTAAACATTTATGTATTCCACTTGAATTTTCACAAAACTGATTTTAAAAAGTGGTAAGTCTATTGTTTGTCTTTTAATTCTAATGGTTCAGTATATTTTACAATACATTTTTAGGAAAGTCTAAAATGACTCTGTCAGAACTTAGACAAAACATTAGTTGGACCTCAGCTGTAATATTGTGTATAGTTCTAGGCATCACGCTATAGAAAAGATGCAAATACATTGGAGAGAGTGCAGAAGAGGTTTACAAGAATGGTTTCAGGGATGAGAAACTGCAGTTACGAGGATAGATTGACGAGGTTGGGATTGTTCCTCTTGGAGAGGAGAAGGCTTGAAGAAGATTTGAAAGAGATGTTCAAAATCATGAAGGGGCTGTACAGAGTAGATAGGGAGAAACTGGAAAAGAACAAGGCGGCACAGGTTTAAGGTGATTTTCAGTAGAAGCCAAATGTTCACATAACAAGTCCGGAAAGCACTGCCTGAACGTGTGGTGGAGGCAGGTTCAATCAAGGCTTTCAAGAGGGCATTAGATGATTACTTGAATGGAAATAACATGCAGAGGTACTGGGAAAAGACAGCAGACATTAAGTCATGATGCTTGTTTGGAGAGCCAGTACAGACACAATGGGCTGAATGGTCTCCTTCTGCACTGTAACAATTCTGTGATTCTGATTGTCACTCACATCTTTGTACTGAGCACTCTTTAACTGTTCTGGTCTTTAATATCTCTTTTCAGACAGGAGGCAAATGTGAGAATGGATCCAGTTTTCTACAGAGATTTTATACAAATTGTCATTCGCAGGATGTGAAGGAGGGAAAGACATCTGCACACAGATCTCCAGCAGGAGGCACTGCATGTGGGACAATGCCAGGGAAAGCATAAGTGTCAACAGGAGGCTGAGGAGCAGAGCCCAGACTGGAAGTCAAAACTACAACATCAGTCGGAACGCAGAGGGACTGCTCCATTTTATGCTCTGCTGTGACGAGTGACTGCTGAGACTCTGCCCGATATTCCGCTGCCTTCCTCTGCACCTCCACCAGTGAGCTGGCAACTGCTTCCAGAGGCTCATCATCTCCCTGGGACTGAGCTGGTGGCTGGTCTCCAGCAGCCTTCTGAGTGCCGGAGACCTGGGCTGCCCCTGCCTCCGGCTGCTGTGGGACACATCTGTGAGGTGTTCTCCAGAAAGTGACCCTGAATCTAACCTCGTACTATGCTCCACCGAGCAGCATCTCTGCACTGGTGGAGGTGCTGCTGACTACTGAGGGTTGTTCCTGAGCAGCTCACCTTCAGACGTGTTCCATGGGCTCAGAGAGCTGCGAGGCTATCTAGCTGGTCCTGGTCTGCTGAAACCTGCAAAAGACACAAGGATAATCTTAGTGGATGAGCTGAAGTTAATGTAGGATATATTGCATTCACCTTGATTGTTGGACTGGGTTAAGTGATGAAGCTGAGATCTGTACTTTGTTGTTATCAAAGGCCAAACTCTGCCTGGCCACAGGAGCCACCCTGGTCCTCACCAGTGAGCTCTGTGGTAGCCTCCTTGCACTCAGCAAGGCTGAAGCTCTCAGCTGTCCCTCCCCCCGGTGTGGGCACGCTTTCACTTATTGTATGCACGTTTGGTCTGTATGGTGACAAAAGAAAGGGATGCAATGAGAGGGAATGGAGCAGAGGTTGGGTGAAATGCATGCCCCCTGTGTTCAGTGTGCCCTACCCAGAAGGACAGAGATTGGAGTTAGAGCAACAAGACGGATGGGATGGTGGTGTTGTGAACGTCTAGTTGAGAGAGTAAGTGTTGATATGTACCCCCCGTGACTGAATGTGTGAGATCTGTGAAGAGGGTAGCTATTTGAGTATCATGATGCCTTGCGGAGAGTTTGATAGTGGAGGGAGCTGAGAGGAGACTTACCCTGGCTGTGTGGATGAGATCATCCGAGTCACAGCCATGCTGACTTCCTGGGCAACGGCCTCCCAGGCTGGAGAGGTGATGTTAATGTGCTGAAAGATGCTGCTGCCTTCTTCTTGTAGCTGCTAGCCTTTTGCCTCTGGGTTGCTGACATCCTGCACATTCCAGTGAAGGTAAGTGAGCTGGAGTTGAGTGAGATGAGTGTGTTGGTGTTTAAATATGGAGCTGGGACCTTCAAACCCAACAGCTGATGGCAGGCCGATGATCCAGTTGCTGGGTCAAGCAGAAGATTCGGAGGGGAACTCGCCTGTATGTAATTAATCAGCTTCCAAGTGCTGAACCTGGCATGGGATCCCAGCACTCTGGTCAGCGGGACAGGCGCTGTCGGAGCCGCCCGCCACAACACTTAGTCTCAAGATGGGAGAAATCTACCCATGATCCATCTTCCCTCTAGCCCAATGCCGCTAAAGTCATTTGAAACAGCCTCACCACCATCCTATCTGAGTTGAGTGAACACAGCAAAGATCAGACGCTGGAGGTTTTCCCAATCTATTTAACTAATTTCCATATTGAGGGCAGTATCATCGATTGTGTCTTCAGAGAAAAAGCTTCCTAAAATTAATCCTGTGTCAAAAAAGCAATCAAATAATAATTAAGATGAAATCCAAAGGTTCCGTATCATGGAGAAGGCTGGGAAACTAAAGATAACTAAAGTTTTTGCAGCATTTTTTTTATATTGAATTACCACTGAACATTTTGTTGTATTTGTCTCAAGTAACAAACTCAGACACATTAAATTAATTCAAAGATTCAGTTCCCTTTGGCTGACAAATTAGTTTAATTAAGCTTAACTCAGTAATTCTCTGAGTCAAAATGATTTTGGGTTCGAAATTCAGCTCCAGAGACTTGTGCCCATAATTTAAGCTGACACTTCAGTGTACTAGAAAGAAAGAGCTCCCATTTATCGAAAACTTCAACACATCCACACTGAGAACTGGATTCACCAATCAACTAAGTTCAAGTATTAACAAATGATTTGTGGAGTTTATAGCCTCCTGGATTACTTTTGATGCGCAAGCATTATTGTGATATAGGGAGATGTAGCAGTGAATTCAGCATAACAAAATCCACCAGATGGCAAATGAATGAGCTGAGAATTTGGACTGGACTTTCAATCTGAGTAACAGCAGTGCCAGTCTCCAAATGCAAAGGGCCTAAACTTGGTCCAGGGATGAGTTGAATGCCTGATTACTGACACCAAGAGCAGCCTACAGGCAGGATACAGTTGCCACGGCTCTTTGAAACTGTGAAAGGCAGCCATGACTGGTCCAGCCATTCACTATTGTCATGGCATGACAGGGATCTCAAAGGGCCAGCGCTGGCACAGGCAGGCAGGCATTCACAGGTGGCACCAACATTCTGCACTGCCTCCCATGAGACTTTAACAGATGCATTGGCAGGGAGGAAAAATATCTTGTTCCAAGTGTCTGGAAGAAGACAGGCACCCAGAGACACAAAGAGGGCATGGATAGAGAGGGCAATGGAGGTCAGCAACTGCGTACCTAGACGCAGAGCAGTGGTCCAGAGCAGAAAGAGATTCAATTTCTAGGGTTTGAAAGTGCCAAATGGCACCCAGGCGGAAACCCCAGGCCTCTAGCTCTACACATAGAGTTCTTCTTAACTCTGACAGATCAAGTGGCCATTTGCATCACTGAGGTCATCCTAACATATATGATGCAATTAGGCGGTGGGGGGGCATTAATTCCTCATTTGAATGTCATGCTGGAATTGGTGAGAGACGGCTACATAAATTCTTTCCCTTTGTCTTGCAGGAGAATGACCTGATGGGGTCACGGAGGATCCAGCTGACAGCAAGCACCTCCCCTATTGAAAGTCCCCAACCCACCGACCTCCATACCGACACCTCACTGCGCCCATCTCCTTACTGGGGCCACCCAGTTACACCTCCTCTGAGCCTCCAGTGCTGTGCCTGATCCCGGGTCTACTGGAGCACCAGCAGCGGCCAGGACTCCCAGTGGCACTGCTGGGTCTCAAGCGCTGCTGACCATCCTATAGGGGCAGGAGATTCACCTATAAAAGTAAGGAAGACACATTAACTGCCTGATTGACATTTGATACCATCACACCTCCCAAAACATGTCATGGTGAGGTTGCCACAAGCTTTCTGACTGTTGACATGGCCATCAACGCAGCCATTGAATTCAGTCCTCTGTGTCCCTGTGCCTCCCAGTAGAATATTTTAAACTGCTGCTCAAAAGCCTTTCAATGAGCTCAACAATGAGATTAATGACCACTTAATTGAAAGCACTCCAGCTCCCTCATCGTCCCTTGGAAAATCACATTGCTTTCTGGTGTCACTAGGATTCAGTAATGTCTTTCAAGAACATGATTTACATTGCACCCACCCACTACATCAGAACTCGGCCCCATGGGTAATTGAAAATCCAAAACCTTGCATTTGATAGTTACTCGCTACGTCAGGAATCCAGGTGCTTCCAGCTTTGCTTGTTAAAGGAGAATTGTTGATCAGGATACCCAAAGATTTCCTTGATCTTATGTTTGGACAAGCAGGCCTTAGCTTCCAACAGTGCAACATTCTCTTAATGATGCGCCAAAAATATACGCCAGAATTTTACCATCTCGCCTGCCCAGGGCTCGTAAGATTCCACCTGAGGCTAACGAAGAATGCCGTTCTGCGAGCCTCGCCCACCCCGATTCTGGGGCGGGCGAGGCGGCAGAATTCTGACCATAGTCTAGATTAAGAAGATATTGCAGCAAAACACACAAGCTGAACAAACTTCATATTGCAATGCTGCTTTCAATATTTCAAATGTGGAGGCAACTTTTTAGAAAATCTGCTGATGTGTACTTTGCTGTAAAAAAGCAAAGGCTCCAAAAATTAATGTTTCAGGTTAACTAGATTTCAGAAAAAATCATTTTGTATGTTAATTATTTATATAGGCCCTTATCTTTTAAACACAAGACCATACCTGGTCTATAGCCTGCTGCATAAAGCACATTATTACATGGCATTACAAGGACAGATAATCTTTTAATCTCATATCTAATCTTTGTTAGTGCCTTTCCATATTATCAGTAAATTGAATGCAATGATTGTATCTGAAAGCAATAGAACTGATTATTTAGAAAGCTCAGACAAAAGATGAGAAAGGTCTGATTTGAGTTTGACAGCAATGACCTTGTCCTCCTTCTGGATTGGCCCAAGACTTCAACTAGTGTGAATCCAATTTATCCAAAGTACACCAAATTAATACTGTGCATCACTAATCTGTTTGGATTTGCGATTTCATTCTCAGAGCTCCTAATCATTTTATTATCTTTAATGATACATCAGCATTCAATGCGTTGCTGATGTTTTCCTTGGATTTTATGTCCCATCCTTCTGCCTCAATTGATAGTTTCTGTTAAAAAAAAAATCATTATTTTATGGAAAACAATTGATGAGGAAGATTGACTTAATTTTTTTCAATACAGTTGACTATATTTTGACATTGATATTACAGTTGTGTTCCATAGATTAATTGGAAGTGATGCTTTACTGATGAAACTACCACAAATGTTATGGTTATTTTCACTGTAATCACAGCCTTACTGTGAGATAGTGTACCGTACCATGACACCATGTTAAATAAATAATGCCTGGAAGCCCCTAGATTTCTGATGCAGCGAGTAAGCGTGGCGGGATGGGATTTAGAACATAGAACATAGAAAGCCACAGCACAAACAGGCCCTTCGGCCCACAAGTTGCGCTGATCATATCCCTACCTCTAGGCCTATCTATAGCCCTCAATCCCATTAAATCCCATGTACTCATCCAGAAGTCTCTTAAAAGACCCCAACGAGTTTGCCTCCACCACCACCGACGTCAGCCGATTCCACTCACCCACCACCCTCTGAGTGAAAAACTTACCCCTGACATCTCCTCTGTACCTACCCCCCAGCACCTTAAACCTGTGTCCTCTCGTAGCAACCATTTCAGCCCTTGGAAATAGCCTCTGAGAGTCTACCCTATCCAGACCTCTCAACATCTTGTAAACCTCTATCAGGTCACCTCTCATCCTTCGTCTCTCCAGGGAGAAGAGACCAAGCTCCCTCAACCTATCCTCATAAGGCATGCCCCCCAATCCAGGCAACATCCTTGTAAATCTCCTCTGCACCCTTTCAATGGCTTCAACATCTTTCCTGTAATGAGGTGACCAGAACTGCGCGCAGTACTCCAAGTGGGGTCTAACCAGGGTCCTATAAAGCTGCAGCATTATCTCCCGACTCCTAAACTCAATCCCTCGATTAATGAAGGCTAGTACGCCATACGCCTTCTTGACCGCATCCTCCACCTGCGAGGCCGATTTAAGAGTCCTATGGACCCGGACCCCAAGGTCCTTCTGATCCTCTACACTGCTAAGAATGGTACCCTTCATATTATACTGCTGCTTCATCCCATTGGATCTGCCAAAATGGATCACTACACACTTATCCGGGTTGAAGTCCATCTGCCACTTCTCCGCCCAGTCTTGCATTCTATCTATGTCTCGCTGCAACTTCTGACATCCCTCCGAACTATCCACAACACCACCTACCTTGGTGTCGTCAGCAAACTTACCAACCCATCCCTCCACTTCCTCATCCAGGTCATTTATGAAAATGACAAACAGCAAGGGTCCCAGAACAGATCCCTGGGGCACTCCACTGGTCACTGACCTCCATGCAGAGAAAGACCCCTCCACAGCCACTCTCTGCCTTCTGCAGGCAAGCCAGTTCTGGATCCACAAGGTAACAGCCCCTTGGATCCCATGCCCTCTCACTTTCTCAAGAAGTCTTGCATGGGGGACCTTATCGAACGCCTTGCTGAAGTCCATATAGACCACATCCACCGCTCTTCCTTCGTCAATGTGTTTGGTCACATTTTCAAAGAACTCAACCAGGCTCGTAAGGCACGACCTGCCCTTGACAAAGCCGTGCTGACTACTTTTGATCATACTAAACTTCTCTAGATGATCATAAATCCTGTCCCTCAGGATCCTCTCCATCAACTTACCAACCACTGAGGTTAGACTCACCGGTCGGTAATTTCCCGGGCTGTCCCTGTTCCCTTTCTTGAATATAGGGACCACATCTGCAATCCTCCAATCCACCGGAACCTCTCCCGTCTCCATCGACGATGCAAAGATCATCGCCAAAGGCTCCGCAATCTCCTCCCTCGCCTCCCACAGTAACCTGGGGTACATCCCATCCGGTCCCGGCGACTTACCAACCTTGATGCCATTCAATAGTTCCAACACATCCTCTTTCTTTATGTCCACATGCTCGATCCTTTCTGTCCACCGCAAACCAGCGGTTGTCTTCCTCCAATGGAATTGGAGGAAGACAACCCTGTCTGAAACCTCATGTGAAATCATTTTAAATAAGGGAAGCAGAACAAGAGTGTTATCATGATCAATTAATTACTTTTAGAATGTGCTCACCATCTTGAGGACAGATGCAGCAACCCATTTGTACAGATGAAAATCCACAAATAGGAACAGCTAGTTACAATCTCTATTTTTAAATGGCATAGCTTGAGGGAGGAATACTTGCTCCATCATCAGAAGTGAAATTACATCAAGTGAGCATGGATTCAATACAGGAGAGGGTGGGTTTCAATTTTCGCGGAGATTTTCCGATTCTGCAGACTTTGTGGGTTATGGGTTTTAGGCAAACAGATTAGTGATGTACACGTAGATTCAAGCTGACAACAACATATTTGTTGAAAGAGGTGTTGCCTGCACAGACTACAAACTGAAAATAAAAGCAGGAGACTGTGCAACACCCAAATGACATCACCATCAAATCATGTGACTAGCTCTTAAAGCAATCATGCAACTACTTAAGTATATAACAGTTCATGATTCATACAGACAAGAAACCTATACTTACTAGGGCCATTTGAATTCAGCGCTAAGTTCTGACAGACCTTATCTTGGCTGGTCCAACCAGGAATTGAAGGAGCAGATGTAAATGCTTTTTAAGAGTGGATAAGGTCTGTTTAAGTATAATGATCTGAAGTTTTCACATTCCCAGCTCTTTAAGCTTTAAGTAATTTCTCTGCAGGGGGGGGGTTGAGTTCATCATTTGACCATTTAAAGAGGCTATTCAAAGATTAGCTATCTCTGATGTGCAGTCTAAAAAGAAGTTTGTCTGATTTTAGAACAGATTAGCCATTTAGATTTAAAAAAATGATTGAGTGTCAATAATGGGAGGCTTTTGTCAATCATCTAGCTTATATAAGTGAGAGCTAGAATTTTAGAAGTTTTTTTTTCATTTCAACAAGGCTCCTGAGGCCTGCCCATGGTGGTTACTGGGTGAGTGGCTTATGGACATGACATCAAGGAAATGAGAAGGAATGGGGTGTCAGTGAGGAACATGAGTAGGCATGGAAGTGGCAAGGAGGCATGAGAGGGCATGGAGTGGTGGAGCAAGAGTTGGCATGGTGGATGTTAGGGGTAAGAGCTAGAGGACCTAACAACTGGGACAAAATCCCAGAGAACTGAATGGACCTTTTAACTAGTCCACCTAGGCACATGTGCAACCCTGTGTACAATGGGTTGGCGGGCCTGACAGTCTGGAACAAATATTGGATCTAACGGGAAACTTTACACCAAGACAGGTCTACCGAGTTGGAAAATTCTCCACCTTGAGCTACCCACCTCGATAGTGAAAATCTGACCTTTGGTTTTTGTGCTTGAATCTTACATTATGTTCAATTCCCTGCTCTTCTTTAAATTGCACCGTAGGATCTTTTCACAAAATCTTTTACATTTATCTGAACAAGAAAACAGAGCCTCAGTTTAACATCTCAATTTCAAGGCAGCACAACTGGCAATAAAGAAATAAAGCAGTAAAACATTCCCTCAATACTCCACCAATGCCATGCAGTCTTGGGTGGGGGTGAGGTTAGGGGGTGGGGGGTTTGGGGGGTGGGGGGTTTGGGGGGTGGGGGGTGGGGGGTTTGGGGGGTGGGGGGTTTGGGGGTTTGGGGGGTGGGGGGTTTGGGGGGTGGGGCGTATGGGGGGAGGGGCGTTTGGGGGGTGGGGCGTTTGGGGGGTTGTGGGGGTGGGAGGGAAGGCAATGGGAGTGGGGGGTGGGGTTGGGGGGGAAGGCAAGGGGGTTGGGGGGGGAAGGCAAGGGAGGGGGTTGGGGGGGAAGGCAAGGGAGGGGGGTGGGGGGGAAGGCAAGGGAGGGGGGTGGGGGGGAAGGCAAGGGAGGGGGGTGGGGGGAAGGCAAGGGAGGGGGGTGGGGGGGAAGGCAAGGGAGGGGGGTGGGGGGGAAGGCAAGGGAGGGGGGTGGGGGGGAAGGCAAGGGAGGGGGGTGGGGGGGAAGGCAAGGGAGGGGGGTGGGGGGGAAGGCAAGGGAGGGGGGTGGGGGGGAAGGCAAGGGAGGGGGGTGGGGGGGAAGGCAAGGGAGGGGGGTGGGGGGGAAGGCAAGGGAGGGGGGTGGGGGGGAAGGCAAGGGAGGGGGGTGGGGGGGAAGGCAAGGGAGGGGGGTGGGGGGGAAGGCAAGGGAGGGGGTGGGGGGGAAGGCAAGGGAGGGGGGTGGGGGGGAAGGCAAGGGAGGGGGGTGGGGGGGAAGGCAAGGGAGGGGGGTGGGGGGGAAGGCAAGGGAGGGGGGGAAGGCAAGGGAGGGGGGTGGGGGGGAAGGCAAGGGAGGGGGTGGGGGGGAAGGCAAGGGAGGGGGTGGGGGGGAAGGCAAGGGGGGTGGGGGGGAAGGCAAGGGGGGTGGGGGGGAAGGCAAGGGGGGTGGGGGGAAGGCAAGGGGGGTGGGGGGAAGGCAAGGGGGGTGGGGGGAAAGGCAAGAGGGATGGGGGTGGGGGGGTGCATGGGGAGTGGGAGGTGGGAAGACAAGGGGGAGGGGGTGTGGGGGGGGAAGGCAAGGGGGTGGGGGTGAGGGGAAGGCAAGGGGGTGGGGGTGAGGGGAAGGCAAGGGGGTGGGGGTGAGGGGAAGGCAAGGGGGTGAGGGTGGAAGGGAAGGCAAGGGGGGTGGCGGGGAAGGCAAGGGGGTTGGGGGGAGGGCAAGGGGGGTGGGGGGAAGGCAAGGGGGGGTGGGGGGAAGGCAAGGGTGGGGGTGGAGGCAAGGGGAGGGAGATGGGGGGAGTGATTAGCCAGTCAACGAAGGGGGTCGCACAGTTGTGGGAGGGCATTGGCCTGTTTGTGGGAAGGGTCGGACAGTGGGGTGGAGTTTGACCAGTTTGCAGTAGAACATCGAGGGATCGACAGTCATAGGAGGGATAGTTGAGCAGATGGCTGGGGGAAGGTCAGGTCAGATTGGTTTGGATCTGGGGATTAGTTGCGGGTTTGGGGATGTCCTGGGTGGCGGAGGGTGGGGGAGGTGGAGTGTTAATTGTTATGGTTACTGTTTGCTTTTTCTCAACTCACCTCCAGCCTCATATTACTTCCACCATCCCTGCTTTCCTTTACTCTCCTTGTCCTTGCCTTCACAGCATTCAGCAGTATGTGACTTTTATAGTAAATCCTTTATGCAGCAAGGCAACAAATAATGTATAATGGAATTTAATTTCTGACATTAAACTCATTGTAACTCAAGCATAGATCACTTTACATTTAGCATTTATTACACATGGATTCAGTGCTCTTTCTGATGGTATCAGTTATACAAATTGTCATCAGTTATTCTCATCACATTCTTCTATGCAATGGTGCATAACAAGTAATCACAGCACACTTCCTCCATATGTCTGCCTCATTGTTATCTCCACTATTTTTTTTACTGCACTGCAGGAAAAAAGGGTACTTAAAACCAGGGCATTGCTACACACCACACTTACAAAAGGAGAATAAGTGTAGGAGTACCCTTGATGAAAACATAAACAGTGTAAAGAATAAATTGCAATCAATTTATATATTATTTTCAGACAAGGCAATAATATCAAAAAACAGATGCTGCAACAAACTATATATTATATGTATGCATACAAAATATACATATTCCTGTCAAATATCCCTCTGCACATCGACGCTGCTAATTGTATAAAAGAATGCAAATCATGTATAGCCTACCACAACTCGCAATTCCTGATCAAATGTTAATTGTTCCCTGAAGTGCTTAGATCTGCTTAATCATTATCTGGTTCCAAACTGTTAAGGGAGTTCTAAGAAGTCTTACAATTTGTTTCTGGAATCTTGGAGAAGTGTAGTGCTCTCTGGTGCTCACACCAGTAAGAAAGATTAGAGTTTGTGTCAGAGCAAAGTTAATTTTCCACCCATTTACATTTCAAAGAATACTCCAGGGCACTGATATAAAAATCAAACTGTGTCTCTGCTCTAAAACCACCAGAACAGGTTTTCCAAAATATTTCACGTCTTGCTGAAGAAAAAGTTTTTTTTTCATAATTTTGTGCGTGTTCAATCTTACTGTATTTTTAAAATTCATTCTCAGCGTGTAGACATTGTTGGCAGGACAACAATTTATTGCCTATCTGTGGAGAGACAATAGAGCCAACATTTCAAATCTGGATGACCCCTCATCAGGGCTCTGATGAAGGGTCATCCAAACTCAAAACATTAGCTCAATTCTGTCTCCACAGATGCTGTGGAGATGCCGGCGTTGGACTGGGGTAAACACAGTAAGAGTTTTAACAACACCAGGTTAAAGCCCAACAGGTTTATTTGGTAGCAAATGGCATTTGGCATTTGCTACCAAATAAACCTGTTGGACTTTAACCTGGTGTTGTTAAAACTCCACAGATGCTGCCAGACCTGCTGAGATTTTCCAGCATTTTTCTGCTTTTATTTCAGATTCCAGCATCCGCAGTATTTTGCCTTAATTTATGCCCATCCCTAGTTGCTCTTGAGAAGCTGATGTGAACCATCCGAGTGACCTGTTGCATTCCTGTGGTAAAAATATTCCCGCATTTCTGACTGCTTCAGGAGTCCCAGGATTTTGATCCAGCAACAATGAAGACAAGGTGATATATTTTCAAGTCAGAATGGGGTGACTTGGAGGGGAACTTGGGAGGTGATGGTGTTCCTATGAAACTGCTGCTTCTGCTCATCCAGGTGGTGAAGATCACAGGCCTAGGAGGTGTTTTCAAGAAAGCTCTGATTCAGGGCATCCTATAGACGGTACACACTCTAGCCATAGTGTATGGATGAAGGATCAAAAGTATGTTTAAGCAGTGGATTGGCTATCCATCAACCAGTTTACATTCTCCTCAATGCTGTCAGGCTTCATGAGTGCTGTTGCATTCATCCAGGCAAGTGGAGCATATTCCATCACTAACTTGTGCCTTGCAGGTGGTGTGGAGGTTTTGGAGAGTCAGAAAATGAGGTACTTGCTGTAGAATTCCCAACCTCCAACCAGCTCTATCAGCCATTGCATTTATTTGGCTGTTCTAGCTCTGGTTAGAATGGAAATGTGAATGGAAAGTTGTTTCAAGTGGTATTCCACAGTGCTCGGTGTTGGAACCCTTACTGTTTATGTTAGTTATTAACAATTTGGATGTGGACGTGAACGTGGGGAGCACGATTAGGAAATTTGCAGATGACACAAAGATTGGCAGAGTTGTGGACAGTGTAGAGGATAGCTATAATCTCCAAAATGATATAGCTGGGTTGATGGAGTGGGTGGTAAAGTGGCAGAGGGGTTCTAATACAGAGAAGTGTCAGGTCATGGGATTAGAAAGGGCACCTGAGTGTCCTGAGGCTGGCATGGACACAATGGGCCGAATGGTCTCCTTCTGTGCTGTACCTTTTCTATGGTGCTTTAGTAATGAGGCCTCCAGGAGGATGGTGAATGTGAGAGCTTTGGTGGCTGAAGTCACTGATTAGAGGTGATCTGACTCTCTCTTGTTTAAGGTAATCATTGGCAACTTGGTGGTGCGAATGTTACTTGCCATTTATCAATTATTGTTACAACCACTCTACACCAGCTGTGTGAATTTGCTTCTGTTGCCTTCACTGTGTCTAATCGCCAGAGGCAACTTACCAGCTTGATTCAAAAATGCTCTTGCTGTCAGTAACACTGCTTCGGGATGAAAGGTCCCCCTCTCACATGGATATAAAAGCTCCAGTGGCACTATATGAAGAGTGCAACACAATGTCCTGGCTGACATTTACTCCTCAACCAATGCCACTGATGAAAAGCAGATAATCTGGCCATCCATGAGTTTGCTGTTTTTGGTACCTTGCAGTGCACAAATTGGTTTCTGCCTTTCCTGCCTTACAACAACGAATACTTCATTGGTTGTGAGGCACTGTGGGAGGCTCTGAGGTCATGACCGGCACTATAGTTGCAATTCTTTCCTTCTTTCCTAAAATCAGTGGAAATATCTCAATGCACTTTTCATAATTCAATTATGAGAAAGGAGTATTCTTTTCTTTATGTAATTGCATAATACTAAGCAGCTTACTGATAAAGGCATTATGAATTGGCATAAATTAACTCTAGGGTGTCAGTTGATATTTTAAAATATCTAATTTGAGTATTTCCCTTTTATTCTTACGTAACATTTCTCTTTTTTTAAAATTTATTTATTAGTCACAAGTAGGTTTACATTAACACTGCAAAGAAGTTACTGTGAAAATCCCCTAGTCGCCACACTCTGGCGCCTGTTCGGATACATTGAGGGAGAATTTAGCATGGCCAATGCACCTAACCAGCACGTCTTTCGGACTGTTGGAGGAAACCGGAACACTCGGAGGAAACCCACACAGACACGGGGAGAACGTGCAAACTCCACGCAGACAGTGACCCAAGCCGGAAATCCAACCCAGGTCCCTGACGCTGTGAGGCAACAGTGCTAACCTCTACCACCGTGCCACTCCCTGTTTCTTTGTTTTCAGTTTTTCCCTATTTATATTCTCTGAGTCTTGAACTAAATAATTACTTTGTTTAGTAGAAGACTGGAGACTGTGGATGCTGTCAGTGGGTTACCCATTAACATTCACCTAATCCATGCCTTGACATTGGTACATCATTTGCATACAGCCAAGTTGCCTTCTTCAGTGTTATCCCTTCATCTTCCAATAGCATGAATCATACTGTTCTTTAGCAAGGCACATCCCCTTGAGCTAATAGCATGTCACTAATAACAATCACAGCTAGGGTGGATGTGTTACATGGAATATAAAGATAAAGGGCATGATGTTAGGGTACTGAATTACAACAGACTTCAGGCTCAAACTTAGTGTTGAAGGCCTGGATTTTGACCATTGTGAAGCCAAACAAAATGTGATTTATGATACCATGAGATAGGTGCAGCTGGGAAACCATTAACCATTATGAGGTTACTCGGTGTCTGACACTATTACCATTCCGGTACCAAAAATATAGATATACCACTAAAGAACTGGGTCATCCAGCGAATGGGGGTGCTCACCATTGCATGGGAATCAGTGCCAGTGAGCACTGAGACAAAAATATCCAATGTTAAAATTTGCTTCCAATTGGAATATTGATCAGCATTTCCCGAAGGAGGAAGAGAAATGGAATCCATGGGAACACACACCATCAGAAATCCATATCGGTCTATTGGAAAGATGAAAGCACACAGTGAAAGAACTTGAATTTATATAGTGCCTTTTGTGACCTCTGAATATCCCTATGCACTTCACAGCCAGTAAAGCACTTTTCTTTTAAGTGTCATCACTGTAAACTCGAGGCACTGTGAACATTTCTAGTCTTTCATATTATAAAAAGTATATATAGACACACAGCAGAAAGTGTAAAAGAACAAAATTACTAATGTTGTACCAGAACTGCGAGGTTAAACTTATGAAGGAAAATTGAAGAAACTGGGACTAATTTCTCTCGAAAAGAGAAGACTGAGAGCTGACTTGGTAAAAGGCTTTGAAATTATTGAAGGGTTTTTATAGATGTAGCCAAAACATTTCCACTTACAGGGAGAGCAGAACTTGGGGTCATAAGTATGAGATAGTGACTGATAAATCCAACAGGGAATTCAGAAGAATCTTCTTTAGCCAGAGTTTGGACAGAGTGTAGAGATTGTTAGCATATAGATTAGTTGAATCAATTAACATAAAAATATTTAAGGGTAAGTTAGATAAACACATGAGGGAGAAAAACAGGAATATGTTAATGGAGATGAAGAAGGGCGAGGTTGGATAAAAAAGGATGGGACGAAACTCATGTGGAGCATAAATAACAGCATGGATCTGCTGTATCAAATGATCCAATTCTGTGCTGTAAGTACTGTGTAATTATGTGATTGTTTTAACTTAGGATATTCAGCAGCCAATCTGCACACAACAAGATCACACATTGCCTTTATCCAAGGAGGATAAAGTCTGGGAAGTTCTGCATTGTTGCTCTCACTGGGAATGCAGATTGGAGAACCAGGCACAGACATCAAAGTACCCAATCCACACCCTCCAGTTTTACAGGAAATTACTGTAGCAAAGCAATAATAATAGATACATGACAGTGATCATGTAGAGCCGGGTGCACTGACAGCCCACCCCCCCCTCCATAGCAAATTCTCCCACTACATTTCCATTGGATAAGACTTGTCATTTTAAATTCTCCATTTAAAAAAAACAAATTTCAAAAGGATAAAGAAAGAGCTAAGAGAAGGTAGGTGTGAAATATACGCTAAAACATTTCACATCTGGTGAGAAATGCATTGGAACATAATAACATTAAACAGCTTGATGTCTATAAATCCAAGTTTTTAAAAAATGGTTGAAAATACGGGATTGCTGGGGGGGGGGGGGGCGATCTTACAAAAAAGATCAAAGTCCAGGACGAGCGTGAAAATGGGAGATTTTCTGATCTGTTTTTTGGGCAAGAGCAAAAAAAGCCTTCAAAATGTGTTTCTCACTTATAGGGGGAGGGACAGGGCTTAAATCGCCCAAACATTGGCTGAGAGCATCAGAGGGCACCATTGCGCATGCACAGGTCCCTCTGCTCTGAGAGCAGAGAGACCTGTCACCCAGTCTCTGCCTCTCTCAGCCAGCCTCCATGGAATAAAGCAGGCACCCCACCTCCCCCTCCCCTCCCTCCGCCACCGCAGGAGCCCACGGGTTATCGTGAACCCCCACCCCTGGCCAGACCAATCAACATCCGCGATCCCCCCCCACCCAGACCGATTCACCCCCCCACACATCCCTCCCCCCACCAATCGCATTGCAGAGTGGCAGCGCCCCCCCCCACACACAATCTCGAATGCAGAATGGCAGCGGACCCCCCCTCCCTCCCCCCCCATCGATCGCATTGCAGAGTGCACAGCAGTTGTTCCCCGTCCACCACCAATTGGCCTGCCCTGCTCTGGCCCCATCCCCCAGTAGGTTCCACCACAGACCTCACCTCTTAACACTGCTCTGTGCCTGGTGGGCAGTGCCAGGGTGTCTGGTGGACAGTGCCACGGTGTCAGGGTGCCAGGCTGGCACTTCCCAAGGAGCATTTGCCCCTTGCTCCCTACCTCCTGGAGGGGCATCAATAGCCTCAGGTTCTACCAGCGAGGCCATCACATCTGGTTAAATGGGACCATACATGATTTTCGCCAAAGAGAACCTTTTCTGGCGAGGCCGCAGAGATAAATCAGCCCAGGCGATTAAATCCTGGGCTCGCTAATCACATGTACAATATATTAAAATGAGATTTAAATAATTTATTCAGCCTTGTGTCAGAAATGGGCCTCACCGGATATCGGGTGCCTGTAAGATCATGAGGGGTGTGAACCTGATTACTCAGCTCTCGTGTGATCTTATCAGTTCAACCAATCCATTGGCCAGTGGGCTGCAATGGTAAGATCGTCCCCATGATGTCAAAACTGTTTTATTGTGGACTCATCAAGACAGATGCAAGAATACCAAAATTCAAATGAAGCAACAATTTACACTGCATGTCCTTATAAATAAAGCCCATTATTAACTGCTCACTCAAATTGTCCTGCCCCCTTCAATGGCATCTGTACATATAGACCTGGGTCCTTATGCTCCTGCACCCCTTTAGAGTTGTACGCCCATGCTCTTTCCATTAAAATGAGTCACTTCACACTTCTCTTTATTGAACATCATCTGCCAGCTGTCTGCCCATTCCACCAACTTGTCCATATCCTTTACAAGTTCTACACTATCCTCCTCACAGTTCACAGTGCTTCTGAGTTTTGCATCATCTGCAAAGACTCACCAAGATGTAGATCATTAATATGTGTTAGGAAAAGCAGGTCCTAATATTTACCCCTGTGGAACTGCACCGCAAATGTTCTTCCTACCCAAAAAACATTCTTGAGCCACTCTGTTTCCTGATACTCAATCTATTCCGTATCCATGTTTCTATTGTCCCTTTCCTTTGAGCTATAACTTTGATCGCCAGTCTGTTGTGCAGCATTAAATCAAATGCCTTTTGAAGTCCATGCACACCACATCCAAAGCATTACCATCATCAACCTTTTCTGTTACATCTTGAAAAAACTTCTGCAAGTTAATTGAACATGATTTTCCTTGAGGAAATTCATGCTGGCTTTCCCTAATTAACACACGTTCATCCATGTGAATGTTAACTTTGTCCCAAATTATTGGGCTGTAACTTTTTTGGAATAACAATCATCATTGGATTGCCACTATGTACCCACTTACCTGTGCCAAAGTTGTTCAGTGCCTGTCTCGCCAACCTTCCTGACTCAAGCCGGGCAAGATCAGGCAACACAGCTGTCCACAAAATCCAGCATCGAAGTCTAATAGAGTTGGAGTAAAGGAGAACACGCTCCCTTTTGTAATGGCACTAGCTGCCGTAAAGCAGGTCAGTTTAAAGGTTCAATTGAAGCTGACAGACCAGGGAGAAGGTAAGTCTCGAAGGTAAGTGGATAGATTTGGGGGTGTGGGGGGACCACAGGTTGGGATTTCGGGGCAGGGGGGCGGAGGGGGTGGGGGTGACACCGGAGTGGGTGTGGAGGGTGGCGGTGGGATTTGGACTTGGGATGAGGTAAGGGATCAGACATTGGGATGAGTTGGGGGGAGGACGGGGCCAGACATTGGGGAGTGTTGGCCAATGATGGTTGGGCTCCGGAAGAGTGAGGGGACTTAGACATCGGGAGGGGGACAATTCCACTCCCACCAGTTCCTTTTGAGTGGGTTCAATCTGGGAATATGTATAGTTGTTGCATTTCTCCTTTATAGTTTAAAATGGGTAAAACATTGGTATGCTCAATCTATCCCAGTTCACTCACAGATAACATCAATATATTAGGGTTGAGAACACATCAGAATGCACTGCTATTGAGAGACTAATTTCCTGCGGATCTGATAGCAGGAAATTTATAAGGCAGAAAAAGAGATTGTTTTTGTTCTATTTAACAATCGCAAATCTCAAACAGGCAAATCTCTATGGACTAATCAACATTTACATGACTAGAATATGTACTCATTGATAGAGGGAGAAGGACAGAGGAGAAATTAGATATTGTAGCTGCACACCGAAGTGTGAAGCAAGATTCTACAATGTGAGGAAACAGGATTTATGTGATGTGTATGATATTAGAATATCATGACTGGATCATTTTAACCCCAAGCTCAGTTGGAGATTGAATGGTATCATTTAAAGGTTTTGCATCTTGCACGCACATGAAAGGTGTCATATTTTAAAAGAACAGGTTGAACATTAAACCCATCAAGCATCTTTAAAATAGTTTTTAGTTTGGGAATTTCCATTTTACCACCAAAAGAATAAGCATTAAAAATTGGGTCATGATCACACATATCATTTCCAAGCACTAAATTCAGCTGCTGCTCCTTTTGACGCACCCAGCACGCTTGCTAATATCATTGGTATCTATTTAATCTCGACATATCAAATCCAATGTTTGAGCAAGAACTCAAACACCCTTTCCAACTAATCTGGCATTCTATTTGGCAATTCAAAATCAATCTGCAAAAGTCCTGATGGGACCAGCATGGAAGGTGCCATATTTAAAGAGATTACCAGCTGCTGTCAGGTAGATCGCTGGCTGTTTTATTTATGTTGACAGGAGATGAATTTGGATTCAGTGGGGAGCTTGTGGAAAGCAAGTCAGTCATGAAAGTCTTTTAAGATGGCTCCATGCCTCCATCTTTTTTAGCCCATATAGGGCCAGGGTCCCTTGCTATATTTCTTGGCAAATGCAGTTGATAAAAGGAAGCAAGAATGACTGAATCCACAGGTAAAAAGCCTTTGTAGCTCTGTTTATGGGCCAGGAGGAGTAGGATTGTTTCACTAACCCAAGAACCTCCCTATTAACCCTCCCTGCCCCATCTCCAATGTCTCCTGTAATTTCTTTTCCATTATGCATGGCTTGTTTACTGTGTGATATCTTGTGAGCAAACCTGTGTGGTAACATTCCTTGGCTGCAATGTTGCAGCTTACTGACAACATTGTCCACTTTGCTCAAAATGTGAGTTCCTGACCTTCTATGATCACCACCTCCACCATCATTCCCCCAACTCCCTTGATCGTCACCTTCCTCACATTCACTAATAACCTGCCATTTCTGATATCTTTCCTTATCCCAGTGATCTGCATCCTTATCTGATCCCCACAATCTTTCTGCCAACTGTCCAGCTCCCTTGCCTGATACCACATGGTCTATTATCTTCCCTGACAAACTTCCCCACCCCACCCCACTGTGATCTATTATATTTCCAAACTGCTCATGATTTCCCTATATTGCCTTTCCTGACCCCCCATGATATTTTATCTTCCCCGACCACCAGCAATATCCTCCTGTGATATGCCACCTGCCTTGAAACTCCCGCTGTGATCTACCCCACAATCTTACCATGTCAGCTCCAACTCCTGCTGACCAACCCCCCTACCACCATTACTATATTCTAACCATCCTCTCACCCCTTCCCCAATCACCAATCCCCAACCTACCCTCTACCCACCTCACTCTCTCCAGTCCATCATGTCAACCCCCTTCACGACCACCAAATGATTTTCTATTATGGCTTTGTATGCGAGGCTGGATATTAGGTGAGGCATCTTGCTCTCTGGCAGGTTTCTGAATCATAACTCCTAGCTCCCTCTCTGAAATCACATCTCATGCAAATATTGTGATTATCATGTAGGATAAAGAAATCTCTCCCTCACGTGGGGCGTCTTCTCTGATATTGTGTGAAAGTCTGTCCTGCAAGAGGAATAGAATGTGTTAGTCAGTCAGGTATGGAAAAGTGTTCATCATCTATGTATGTGGGTTGGAATGGTTTGTTGCTGCAAAGAAGTATCTGTAAAGAAGGGATAGCACGGTGGCATAGTGGTTAACACTGCTGCTTCACAGCGCCAGGGACCCAGGTTCAATTCTGGCCTCAGGTGACTGCCTGGTTTCCTCCGGGTGCTCCAGTTTCTTTCCACAGTCCAAAGATGTGCAGGTTAGGGGGATTGGCTATGGGATAGGGCAGGATGGTGGGCCTGGGTAAGATGCTCTGTCAGAGAGATGGTTCAAGCTCGATGGGCTGAATGGCCTCCTTCTGCAGTGTAGGAAATCTATGAGTATCCTACACTGGGACATTGAACATGAGAACAAATGCAATGGCAGAGTTTGGAAGTGGCAGCTGAAGGAGAGCTACTCTATGGTAATTGAACAAGAGGAATGTAATGGGACAGTAAAGTGGGACATGGCTGTGAAAATAGGACCATAAATTGGAGTCTGCATCAGGTCATTGATTTTTTTTCTTGCATTGCTTCCAGATCTGAGAAGAAATACGTCTGGTGTTTGTAGGCTTAACTACCTTGGAGCATTATCACCAGACCGTATGAAATGTAATAATACCAATAGAAGGTCATCGACCTAAGATGTTAACTTTGTTTCTCTCCACAGATGCTGCATGACCGACTGAGTTTTTCCATTTCTTACATTCTTAGAATCATAGAATCCCTGCAGCGTAGAAGAAGACCATTCGGCCTATTGAGTCTACATCAACTCTCTGATAGAGTGTCTTACTCAGGCCCTTTTCCCCACCCTATCCCCATAACCCAACATGGTTAATCCATCTAACCTAAACATCTTTGGGCTTTGGGAGGAAACTGGAGCACCCAGAGAAAACCTATGCAGACAAGGGGAGAATGTGCAAACTCCACAAAGACAGTCACCCAAGGCCAGAATTAAACCCGGGTCCCTGGCATTGTGAGGCAACAGTGTTAACCACTGTGCCACCATGCCGCCCTTTCTTATTTTAGTATTATGCTATAAAACATTGCTCCTTCTAATTGGAAGAGGATTATTTTTCCTCCTGCTAATTTCCTCCAGGGAATTATCAGAAATCAGAGGCATTCTACCCCTCAACAGTTTTTTTGCCATCAAATACAGAAATCAGAGGCTAGGAATACTGCAGCGAGTAAAACACTTCCTGACTCCCCAGAGCCTGTCCACCATCTACAAGGCACAAGTCAGGAGTGTGATAAAATATTCCCCACTTGCCTGGATAGGTGCAGCTCTAACAAAACTCAAGAAATTTGACATCATCCAGAACAAAGCAGCCCACTTGATTGGCACCACATCTTCAAACATCCACTCCCTCCACTACCAACACTCAATAGCAGCAATGTGTACTATCGACAAGGTGCACTGCAGCAATTCACCAAAGATCCTTAGACAGCACCTTCCAAACCCACAATTGCTTCCATCTAGAAGGACAAGGGCAGCAGCTACATGGGAACACCACCACCTGCAAGTTCCCCTCCAAGCCACTCACCATCCTGACTTGGAAATACATCACCGTCCCTTCGCATTCGCTGGGTCAAAATCCTGGAATTTCCTCCCTAATGGCATTGTGGGTCAACCCACAGCACATGGACTGCAGCGAATCAAGAAGGCAGCTCACGACCACCTTCTCAAGGGCAATTAGGGATGGGCAATAAATGCTGGCCAGCCAGCAACGCCCATGTCCCACAAATGAATTTTAAAAATTCAGAAATGGCTTGGAGCTGGGCTTCACATGAGCACTGTACCTCCCCTTTAACAGATGCAGAGCACCTCTCCTAGACACAGCCTCCAGGAACAGTGACCAATGCCACTGCTCATGTTTTTAGTATTTTTAAACACTTAGTCATCAACTTTCCTGAAATCCTGTGGTGTTTAATTTAAAATTCAATCATGCAATCAGATCCTTAGAGGCCCCCTGCAGCAGAATATGCTGGATAAGCCATTCTGCAGATCATTATTGAATAAAGCAAATGACATCCTATGCCTGTTGGTAACTTACAGCTAGCATGCAGGGTGAATGCAGACTCTGCCAGATCTTGTATCTTTCTGTCCTCTGCAGTCCTGGATTGTGATTCATACAGTGTCTCTTCTTCGAACTTTACAACTGTATTCAGTGCCAGTCTCTGCGACAGTGCTGGGGCAGAGGGAATAATTGATGCAAGCGGCGGTGATGTTACAGAAGCAGAGGAGCCAAGTCATATCATTTAATCTTGGTCTGAATCTACAAGAGAAAAGGCAAGAAATAATCAAAACACCCCCAGGACAGTGCTTTCAAAGAGACACAAGACCACAAGAGACTTAATGTATCCTGAGCCACTTAGCTAGTGAATGTCCCTGCAGTGAGGATTTGAAAATACAACCATTACAAATGGAGGATGCTTGCTGGATGGTGGCCAACTATATCAAAACCTCAAAAGGTCTCTCCTTAAAAGTACTTTTTTCAGATTATATCATCTATTCCATAATGACTGGTCATCTGTCTATATTGAGCCTTTTGCTTTGGTTATGCACAGCCTTATCCTTTGAACAGAGCACAGTAAATAACATGACTGAAGTCTCTGAGCACCTCCAACTGTGTCCACAAAACCTGACTCCCAGAATCAGTTTTAAAGTTAAGTTTTTTTAGAAAGTTTATTCATTAGTGTCACAAGTAGGCTTACATTAACACTGCAATGAAGTTACTGTGAAAATTCCTGAGTCGCCACACTGTGGCTCCTGTTCGCATACACTGAGGGAGAATTTAGCATGGTCAATGCACCTAACCAGCACATCTTTCGGGATGTGCTGATTAGGTGCATTGACCATGCTAAATGGGAGCAAACCAGAGCACTCGGAGGAAACTCATGCAGACATGGGGAGAACGTGCAGACTCCGCACAGGGGGTGACCCAGGAATCGAATCCGGGTCCCTGGCACTGTGAGGCAGCAGTGCTAACCACGGTGCCACCATGTTGCCCAATCAAGCCACTGTGAATAAACTGCCATACTGTTTCTTCAGGCAGGGTCCTGTGAGAGTGAAACTTTGGTGTGTGTTGTGATTCCTGTGGAGACAGGCAGCTTTTATAAATGTATTTTAATTCCAGTGCCTGACTGAAAAGATCACAAAATATTTCAAGTCGTACAACTTTTACTGTAATAAATAAACAAAAGTAGCAGTGTCTAAACATTCGGTAGGCAAGTTATACTCAAACTACAGATGGGACTCATCACCCCCCCCACACCTCCCCCTCTCCCCCCCCCCCCCCCCCATTTAACTTTAAAACAAAATAAAATACCCCTCCACATAAATATTCTTAAGTGGACACTTCATTCTCTAGGAACATGCACTAACTCAAAAGCTATTCTCAGCTCTCAATATCTTGTTTCCTGTTTTCCTTTTCCTTTTCCAGCTGGATTACCTCTAATCGCCAAATAGACGTTTTTGGTGAGGGTGATCATGGTGATTCCTCTCTCGAGCCAAAATGGGGCAAATCTTCCAGCTTTGTTTAAATCCTCAGACTTTTCAATCTAAGTTTGAGCTCCAACTTGCCACTAAATCAGTGGTGAAGGGAGCTAAGTGGGCTGGGAGAATCCCGTCCAGGTGCTTTGTAGATGGTAGGCTGACTTTGGAGCTAAGAGGTGAATTACTGCAGAGCACCCTGTTTCTGACCTCTACCCATAGTTTTTACATAGATGATCCAGCTAAGTTTCTAGTCAATGGCGACACCTCCCAGGATATTGATCGTAGGGGATTCAATGATGGCAATGCATCATGGGGATTTGGTTAGATTCTCTCTTGTTGAAGTTTGTCATTGCCTGGCACTTAAGTGGCAGGTAACACTTATGCCACTCATCAGCCCGGACTGAAATGTTGCCCAGATCTTGCTCCATGCGAGCGCAAACTACTTCAATATGTGAATAGTTGCAAATGGCACCAAACACTGTACCATCATCAACTAACATCACCATTTCTGATCTAATGTTGGATGAAGGACCATTGATGAAGTAACTGGATTAATGGGCCTAGGACATTATGCTGAGGAACTCCTACAGCAATATTCTGTGGTTAAGATGATTGACATCCGACAACCACAATCATCTTTGTTTGCACTCAGTATAACTCCAACCAGTGAAAACTCTTTCTTCCTGATTCTTACTGAGTTCTATTAATCTATGCTGTACTTTTTCCATTGCTCTTATATCCTATATCCTAAGATGTGCGGGTTAGGTTGAATGGCCATGCTAAAATTGCCAAATCAGTGTCCTGAGATGCATAGGTTAGAGGGATTAGTGGGTAAAATATGTAGGGATATGGGGGTAGGGCCTGGGTGGGATTGTGGTCAGTGCAGACTCGATGGGCTGAATGGCCTCTTTCTGTACTGTAGGGTTTCTATGATTTCTATGATTTCTATCTATAATGGAGAATCTATTTGAAAAACCCAGTCGAACTAAACTACCATTTAGAAAATAGCATGGAATTCTGTTACCCTGCATTGCCACCCTATTTAAGTATTATAAAGGAGGAACCTATGGGAAGAGATAGCTTCCACCACAAACAGCCAGGAACTCAGTTTGAATATTTTAAGGAAATCTAAAGGTCATTTGTATGTTCATGCGATTTACTGATGTTTGTGTATCTCAGACACTGAATCATCCAATCCACATCAAATAAGCATTCAGGGTTGCTTAACATTACAAAAGGATTCTTTGCACAAAAGATGTGCTGTTTCTCCACCATATTTGTGTTTTTTGTTTCCATTATCATAAAGGCGTACCGGAGCCTTTGTGGCGACTGTTACACTCAGCCACTTATTTTACAGTTGCTGCAATAGTTCCACATAGTTTAATGTCAATGCAGTCTTAAAATAAAAAGTAAAAACATCAGACAGCTGCCTGAGAAGTGAGCTCTGACAGACATAACACCAACGCTGGTTGCAAATGTTCAATATGCAAAGAGTGAATATAAGAAATAGGCGGGGGAGCAGATATGTCCCCTCATCCCTTCTCCGCCATTTAATACAATCAGGGCTGATCTTTTAGCTCAACTTGGCTTTCTCCTCCCCTCCGCATGTTCCCTCATTCACTTTAGGGACCAAGAAATCTATCTCTCCCAACCTATATCATACTCAATAATGGAACAGTTACAGACCTAGATAATTCTGAACTTCAGAGAATAGGGAACAGTCAGTTCAATGAGGATGTTGGGGAAAGTACAGACGATTCTCTTGATTGTCTTCCTTTGAATGGATAGCATTCTGCATGAATGTAAACAATGATTAAAAGTGCTCCCGACATTGGGCTGCTTATTTTCAGTGACAAAGATGAAAATGACCTGACCAGTCTTTTGTGATATTTAGTTTGTTTTATCCTGTGCACTTCACAGATTGTCATAATATTTAATAACATTTCCATTAGTGGTGTCGCCCTGAAAGCTGTGCAACGATATCTGTTGTTTATGATCCTAGTGTTACGTCAGGAATATTGTAAAATAAATGAACAGAGTTAAAAAAAGCCTAACATCATATGCATTGGCTGACAAACATTTTCTAAATCATCATTGAATTACTGAGATAAAGAAAACAAGTGTAACTATTACAATGCTAACGCACTTTGACAAGAAAATTACAAAGACTGACCTTTAACATTAACAATAATTCATTGCTGCAGTGACATTAACTGTATGCTTTCATATATGCCTGCAGCATGACATATTTTAAAAACCTAATGTCACGATGACTACATCAAAACTGTTTTAAACCTAAAGTTAGCTGAAGATGGAACCATGCATTATTCATAGACTAGTTGCAATCTAATTAGCATGCTTTCACGGATTATTACATTCAATGTTGCAAGACTTGGTTTGGGAAAAAACACACAGCAAGACACAGAGGCCAGAACTTTCCAGCTGTTCATGCCGACGGGATCTTCTGGCCCCGCCAACGGCGCACCGCTGCTACGGGCTTCCCGGCAGCATGGGGAGGAGTCAATGGGAAACCCCTTTGACAGTGGCGAAACCAGAGGATCTCGCTGCCGGCCAATGGTGTGTCGCCTTTCGCCGTGAGAAAGACCACCGGGAGGCCGGAAAATCCCGCCCAGAATTTTAAAAGCATGTAGCTTGCCTGACATGGAAAACAGAGCCAGCCATGGGTGTTACGTATTTGTACTGATTTTGGAGATGCAGCATTGAAGCTGCCCTGAGCATGCATAATATATGCATGACTTCACCGAGATTAAATCAACCATGACCGTATTAAATGGCGGAGCAGGCTCCAGGGGCTGAATTGCCTACTCCTGCTCCTAGTTCTTATGATTCTTATGAGGTGACATTACTGACCACCAGTACGGCTAACTGTGCAGAGTAAAGAAGCAGCCTGTACTGAACACACTTTGTTAATAAAGCTCCTTTAGTTTGTCAGCTTTCATGCCTCCTAGCATCAATCCTGCAGACATAAACACATAAACTGGCGACAAGGACATCAAACAGCGCTTGCGAGCCGCCAGGGAGGAGAAAAAAATCATTGGAAAAGTCAGGAGAAAGGACTTCAAAGAAAAGCTACCCATATGGTCTGGACAGAACGGGCTTGGTGGGCATGAGTAATAATCACCCTGCAAAGTGATTAAAGAACGATTGCAGAAGCAAATATAGGACATGGAGTGTTTAAAAATCAGGCTGAAGATTGGGTTGTGTCTTGTTTTAAAAGGCAAAGTAGCTGCTGAAAACACATTGCAAACTCTGCACATGGAGCTCCTTCCATTAGAAAAACAATTGTGGGAGTTTTTGGTGCTGTGGGATCCTTCAGTGAAAATGTGGAGCGATGGAGAGCCTATCCTGAGCAGTTTAACTATTTTGTGCAAGCAAACAAAATAGCAGAAGATCTTTGGGTTCCCACGTGTCTGAGTGTAATGGGGAGGTTGGGAGGGTTGGGGGGACGGACAGGATGTTTAATCTCCTCAGAAGTTCAGTGCAGCCAGAGAAGCCAGGCACTAAAACATACAGACAAATCGTAGAATTTCTTCAAGCACACTATTGGCCAAAGCCTTTAGCGATTGCAGAGTGCTTCAGATTTCACAAACGTATTGAAGAAGAGGGGGAATTAATTGCACAATTCATGGTTGTATTAAAAAGACTTTCAGAGTACTGTGAGTTCAGTCATGTGTTAAATGACACAATTGAGGACAGATTGGTCTGTGATTTGAGAAGTGAGGCTATACAGAGGTGGTTGCTAAACTGAGAGCAACCTTACTCTGCAAAAGTGCCATGTAAATTGCTTCAATGGAGTTGGCTGTGAAAGAAGCTCAGCAACTGATACAAATACTCACAAAATGACAGCTGAGTTGATGCCTAAGGCTGTGATCTTACCTTCTCACTCCACTGACCGATAGACCCTAGAGTACTGTGAGCAGGTATGGGCACCACACTTTAGGAAGGATGTTTTGGCCCTGGCGAGAGTTCGCCACAGGTCTACAAAAATGATACCTGGACTTCAAGGGTTAAGTTACAAGGAAAGATTAGACAAATTAGATCTTTATTCTTTTGAATTCAGAAGGTTGAGGGATGATCTGATCGAAGTCTACAAAATATTTACAGGGCAGGACAGTATGGATAAGGGTAAGCTGTTGAAGGCTCTCGAATCAGGAGCCATAATCTAAAACTTAGGGCAGAGCCATTCAGGAGAGATGTTAGAAGACACTTCTACATGCAGCGAGTGGTGGAGATTTGAAACTCTCTTCCTCAAACGGCGGTGGATGCTGGTTGTTAGGTTTAAGTCTGAGATTTATTTTGAGCAGGGGTATGAAGGGTTATGGACCTAGGCAGGCACATGAAGTTAGGCCACAGATCAGCCATGATCTTATTGAATGGCGGAGTGGGCTCAAGGGCCTACCCCTGTTCCTATGTTCCTATTTTCTTGTGTCACCCATATCGTTGATTTGACATGGTGCAGGGAAGGGTTTAATGTGGGTGTGGGCTTCACTGGCAGTGGCACAAGCTGCTTGAATATCTGTTGGGTGTTGATTCCCCGAAGGTGTTCCACCCTAAGGCATATAACCCCTCACCTAAAAAGCCTAGGCTGAGCCTTTCCCACAGGTCCCAAGCATTACCACTACACCACTACCTCCCTCAAAACTGTGCTGCCTCATATCTGTACTCTGGAAATTGTTCTCAGATTTTCTTCTCTGACTCTCTAAGTTTTGATAGTGCGTTTGAGAGCAGCGTTTTCAGTACGTTCTGCATTAAGAGGAATGGTCTACCCACTGAGCATTCCCCTGTTCCTCGTTATCATTGAGAATATGCAGTGAAACAGCACACCACTACAATCTTTGGAGCTTCATTGGGGTTGTATTGGAACACTTTCATTCCCTTACCCACACCTCTGAACCTGTGCAGGCGCCCAAAGTGAAATGCTTTGTTCCACCACCACTGAGAGTCTCATTGCAGCAGCCTGACATCCCCCCTCTCCAGTAGTGGCAGACACCTTGTGTGCAGCAGAGATACTGCTGCTCTGTGTGTATGCCACTGAAATGGATGAATGTCGAGATAGTGTTAGACTGCAGGGTGTACCTGTCTAGGTGACAGACGTCCTGCAGTGATAATGAAGAAAAAATTGGGTCTCGATCTCCCCAGTACAATTTATCTGATCAATTGCTGTATTAGATTTCCCTTGAAGATTTGAGCAGATACATTTTGCTGAGGGGCCTTTTTGTCTCGGAAGCTATCTGATTGCAAGCCCAGTGTAAGCACACATCCTGCATGGCTGTACATATATCCAGTTGTATATGTACATATTGTATGCAGCAGATATTACTGCGGCATTCTGCAGTGCTAGAGGAATCAGGCTAGCAGCCAGGACACATGGGAAGTGTAAATTTCATGCTGGCTTTTGTCCTTGAATGCTGGCAACCTGAGAAATGCTGTCAGTGTGAATACAGATTATGGACATTCAGTTCTCGTGACAATCACATAAACTGGTTCACAGAGACAGAATGACTCATGATGATTATTGTAATTGATATGAACGGCAGCCTGCAAATAGAGAAAAGCTTGTGCAATCTTCATTGGGGTAATATCTCATGCAGAGTTTCAGGTGAAGGTGAAGCCCAGGTTTGGATGCGGATGTGAGCACACACTGAGACATTTCTATGTATTAAAATGAATGTGAAGTTCTGTACTGAAACATGGGGGTAGAAACTGGCATGAGTGACTGCCACTCGGACTACTGTGTAGGAGGACAACATGAAAACAGCTCTGAAACGACTTGAAGTCGGCCAGTGGAGATGCCAGATGCCATCACCTGCTCCATGGTAACTTTGTGGGTTGGGATGAGATTGGGAGGACATCAGGGGGAAGGGGGGCAGTGTGTGAGGCAGGGGAGTGGGAGGGTGGTGTGGGGGTGATGGGGAGCGGCTGCTAAGTGCTGGCTGGCAATGGCCTGCGGTTTCAATGTTGGAGAGGAAGAAGCTATATGATTGCACATACACAGGTATCACAGCCACACAGGGTTCCAGAATGTTCTGGAACGCAGTCAGTTGCATATCTTTTAGAATTGCTTTGTCGGAGTTACACTTGCTCTTTTTCCTGCTGCAATTTAGACTGAAAACTAATGATGTAAGTGGACTGATACCATCTTGATTTACAGCCCATATTCGACTATGAGCCTGGGAGGACAACAAAGGGATATTTTTAACAATTATTTATTCTTTCATGGGATGTGGATGTTACGCTATGACCTATGTTTGTTGCCTAGTCCTAATTGTCCTTGAACTGAGTTACATGCAAGACCATTTCAGAGGGCAGTTAAAAGTCAGCCACATTGCTGGGGGTCTGGAGTCACATGTAGACTAGGTAAGGGCAATAGATTTCCTTCCCTAAAGGACATTAATGATAGATTTTTATGGCAATCGATGATCGTTCCATGGTCACTACCATTAAGGCTAGCTTTCAATTCCAGAATTTATCAATTTAATTTAACTTCCACCAGCTGCTATGGTGGGATTTGAACCTGTGTACCCAGAGGATTAGCCTGGGCATCTGGATTACTTATCCCGAGCATTACCACTATGCCAGTATCTCCCCCGAAGCTGTGGTGCCTCATACCTGTAGTCTGGAAATTGTTCTCAGATTTTCTTCTCTAACTCTCTAAGTTTTGACAGTGCGTCTGAAAGCAGCATTTTCAGCAGGTTCTGCATTAAGAAAGTGAAAGGACTGCAATGGTCTACCCCCTGAACATTCCCCTGTTCCTGGTTATCATTGACAACCTGGAAGAAGAGCACAGGGAGAAGGCACAGCACATGACATACCATGGTCAGTGACTGCATCAAAATGACATGATTTTGCCAATAGTATTGGTGACGTGTGCTCCATAACTTGCTGCAGCCCTAGCCAAACTGTTCCAGCACAGCTGCAACACTGGCATCTACCCGGCAATGTGGAAAATTGCCCATGTATGCCCTATACACAAGAAACAGGACAAATCCAACCCAACCAATTACCACCCCATCAGTTTACTCTCAACAATCAGTAAAGTGATGGAAGGGGATCGGCAACAGTGCTATAAAGTGACATTTACTCAGCAATAACGTGCTCAATGATGCTCAGTTTGGGTTCTGCCAGGACCACTCAACCCATTACAGCCTTGGTTCAAACAAAGCCAAGAGAGATGAACTCCAGAGGTGAAGTGAGAGTGACTGCCCTTGACATCAAGACAACATTTAATCGAGTGTGGCATCAAGAAGCCCTAGCAAAAACATAGTCAATGGGAATCGGGGAGGAAAATCTTTCACTGGTTGGAGTCATACCTGGCACAAAGGAAGATGGTTGTGATGGCTGGAAGTCAATCATCTCAGCTCCAGAGCATCATTGCAGGAGTCCCTCTGGATAGTGTCCTAGGCCCAGCCATCTTCACCTGCTTCATCAATGACCTCCCTTCCATCATAAGGTCAGAAGTGGGGGATGATCGCTGGTGACTGCACAATCTCAGCGCCATTTGTGACTTCTCAAGACACTGAAGCAGTCCACGTTCAAATGCAGCAAGACCTTGACAATATCCAGATTTGGGCTGACAAAACTCCACCATAACCCCTCCAACTGCAACTCCCACAACCCAGAAATTGCACAGGGAGTGAATGCCCTCCGGCGGACTGTCCATGCAAAGGCTGCGCATCACCATGGATGCAATTGGCTGCCACCACTAATAAGTTTTCATCCTCACAGTTCTCAGCCCTTTTTTTGCCTCTTCCTGACTCTCGTTTTTCCAGGGCAGTTATGAAGGAATGGAATATGAGGTTGGAAGCAGGGTGGTGAAAGTTTGGGAGTGGGGCAGTAATCACGGGACAGCCAAAAGTAGTGGCTCTTTGATGCAGGCAGTGATATTACAGTCACTGCAACTGAAGATGCAATGGATGCACCATCTTCAGCTGCAGCCAAAAAAAAGGGAGCATTCAGAATGTTCCCAAAATAAATGACTCCAGTTGAGTCTGTGCTCTGTAATGCAAGAGAGGGCTATTATTTAATCAGATAATAAGGTGAAAGGAATAAGGTTATAAAATGACAAATGACCAACACCATAAACCTGAAGGAAAACAAATTGATAAATCTGGCATTTCCTAAAACAGGCCAAGTAAAGACAATTCAGCATTGAAGAAGTATTGAATTCAAAACATTCATGCAAACCTGCATGAGGCAGGTGAGCACGTTGAGGGGACAATGTAATAAAATTGGAGAAGACCAGCTAACTTGAATAATGTGACCAACTACAGGCTGCTGAAAGCAGCATCTGTTCATATAAACATTTGCAAAATAAAATGCCCACTATGAGGTGAATTATAAGGTGAATCATGTGCCCTCCCACCTGGCGGATTTGGTGGCTGGAGGGTATTTAATCGTATGGGAGGATGGGACGTGGAGACCCTGCCGCCTTCCCTCCTCCACCCCAAGTAAGTCCTGGATGGGAAGGTTCCCACCCCGTTGAGGCCCTTAAGTGAGCGTTAGGCCTCATCCCTTGTTGTGCACCAGCATATGGAGCCCCCACTGCCCACTGCTGGATTAATACACTCCAAGTCCATCCAATCTCCTGGCCTTGGAGCCATGTACATTTTAGAAGTGAGCATATAGCCTCCTCACAGGACTCATTTTAGAAAGGGGGTCAGAGCTTATCTCCAAGGTTTATCGCAGCAGACCTTGGAGATAAACTGTAACACCTACTGAAGTTAATAGGTTTTCTTAAAGGTTTATGGCTTTTTCTGCTGCCAGTGGAAGGCATTGCTCTGGCAACACTTACCCTAGCCCTGATCAAATGAATAATTTCTGCTCCCTAACTTCCTCACCCTTCACCTAACAAGCATTTAAACAATGCACATAGAACAACATACTTCAGAGGACATGCGTCTTTCCTGTAAGCTGCAGGGCAACATCAACACTCAAAACACAAACAGAAGTGACAGTCATCAAATGCCCTCAAGCCACTTCAACAGTGAACAATGTTGAAGCGTAGCTGAACAGTGGTGCAATTATTTTCTACGCTTCTGGCACCCTGGCAATATGAATTTGTCAACAGCAGTTGCTGTCTTGACTACTTCTTCACCCTTCACATCTTTAGGAGACTCTTAGCAGCACCCTGCACAGTCATGTTCCTTGTAACTACCGTACTGTGGAGCAAACTGTCATTGGATATTTCTCCAGGCATTCGACAGTCCAACATAAGCAACAAAATTCTTGTTTCAAATTTCCAAAATACTGTTCGAAGGACAGGGCTGAGACAAAAACAAGCTTGCATTTCTCTATAATTTTTTATATCCTCACTATACCTCAAGGTGCTTTATAATCAATGAATGATTTTTGGAATTACTTTGAATGGTGAATGATGCCACTGAAGCTGTGAAGCCAGTTGGTAAATCAGTTATGTTCAAAAATTAAGTTGGTTAGGTTCTACAAACAGCAATCTAATAATGATCAGATCATTTGTTTCAGTTATGTTGGTTAAGAGATAAAGATTGGCCAGAACTGCTCTTCAGAATAGCACTCTGTGATCTGTTACAGAATCTTGGGAATTTTACGAGATTTTGTCTAAGTGTTGGGCGGGCGTGAAACTGGGAGAGTTCCAGATCTATTTTTTGGGAGGGTTTTGAGGCCCAATCTTATGCACTCTGTCTGCAAAATTTTGGACTAGTCTGTTTCTGGCCAGAGAGGCTGTGGGCAGTCCGACAACCTATAGAGGGAGGTAGTGCACATGTGCACACCTCTGATGCTGCACATGTGCATTAACAGTAGCAGGGGTCTGACAGACAAAGAGAGAACTGTCAGGCCCCTGCAGGCAGCCTCAAGCAGCTTTCCCCCTCCGGCAGTCACGAGGCCCACGGCCCAAGATGCAATCCCACCGACCCCTCCATCGCCCAGACTGATCGCAACCACCCCCCGCCGCCCAGACCGATCATGGCTCCCCTCCGTCCCCTACCGATTGTGATCCCCCTCGCCTCCCTCCCCCACTAATCACGTGCAGAATGGCAGTGGGTCCACCTCCCCCCACAGGCCCTGCCCCCCAATGACCCTGCCCACCCACAAGCCCCACCCCTGGCACTGCCTCCACTGGCCCTGCCCCCATTGACCCCACTCACATTGGCCCCGCCCCCTGACCCTGCCCCCCTGACCCTGCCCCCAGACACTGCCCCCTGACACTGCCCCGCATTGGCCCCACCACCATTGACTCTGCCCCTGGCCCTGCCGCCCATTGGCCCCACCCTCTGGTACTACCCAGTGGGTATTGCCAGGCTGGCATTGCCAAGGTGCCAGAGTGGCACTGCCAGTTGGACACTGCCGAAGGGACACCCTTGCCTTGCCCTCGGCCTCCCTGGGGGGCCTCAATGGCCTCCGGTTCCACCAGCGAGGCCAACACGATTGTTCCCGTTCATGGGGAGCAGGTGTTTTCCTCCCTCACCGGAGAGAACCTCTCCCGGCGAGACCATAAAGGCAAGTGAGCCCGGATGATTGAGCGGCAGGCTTGCTAAAGACATTAAAATGAACATTCAAATAAATTTAAATAAATCATCCAGCCTCTTGCCCATTTCCAGCGAGAGGCTGACCGCAATGGAAATCCGGATGCCAGTCGCAAAAACTGGTGCCATTCAGGCCAATTTACGCTGTGATTTGACAGCATTTTCCACCACAAAACAGATGCAAAGCAGTGGTAAAATCCCGCCTTGGTTTCACACCTCACCTGAAAGACATTATCCCATGTCCTATTCCTTCACAACTGTATTGATGCTCTGACCTAGATTTTGCATTTAAATCTGTTGTGGGACTGGAACTTGTGGCCTTTTGTTAGTTTCTGATAAAGACCCCATTGGTAAATGAGCTTATGGCTCGAAGATCTGTCTGTGTGGAGTTTGCACATTCTCCCCGTGTCTTTGTGGGTTTCCTCTGAGTGCTCCGGTTTCCTCCCACACTCCAAAGATGTAGGGGTTAGGTTGATTTGCCATGCTAAATTGACCCTAGTGTCAGGGGGATTAGCAGGGTAAATGTGTGGGGTTGCGAGAATAGGGCCTGGGTGGGATTGTGGTCAGTGCAGACTCGATGGGCTGAATGGCCTCCTTCTGCACTGTAGGGATTCTATGATTCTATAAGATATATACCTCATAAATGAAATCTGTCTTCTACAAAGGGAATCTCTGGCCTCAGTCTCTCTATTTCTATTGCACTCCTTAAAAAGATTTTATGTCAAATCGTTGCCCCTTCTGAATAGAGAAACAATGCTGTAGGTTTTTTAAACTGCCTATTCGTTGCACTTTCTTCATTTTACCATCAGTTAATCGTAAGGTAAGATAATAGGCATTGAATGAAATTAATAAGAGAAATGCAACTAGAACCAGGAACTCAACAAATAAACTTTAAGAAGGTCAAAAACAAAAACATCAACTTTTCTCAAGGAGATTTTGAGATAGAATTTCCAGGAGGATTATTCCAATTTTCAGCAAGTACCTTGGAGGAAGATTTGTTTTTCTGTGGTTCTGGGATCTAATTATTAATCTGAAAATTGTATACATGCCTCGTGGTCCTGCATTTTCCCCTCCAGTTGCTGGTAAACGCCTTCCATTTTCAACCTCACTGAGTAATGAGCAATATAATTATGGAAGAGTACATGAGGTGGTTTCTCATTGCCTTCCTCATGTGTGGGTGAAGAAAACACAAGTCCTCCTCTTGAAAGTTCTTCAGTCTGTGACGAGTCTTTGTCCCTTGAGATTCTCACCCTTCTGTCATCATCACCAAAAATTCTCTGGTTCCACGGTTGACAATAGCTCTTGACCCTGACCATTAGACCCATTCCTGGGCCCAGGATGCTCGAAAAGGGCAGGGACAACCACCCCTGAGATCATAAATGATGTTGTTACCCTGTGAGTCAATATATGACCTGTTAAATGCTGGTGATCATACCCTTAATACAACAATGTCAAAGAATAAAAGAACAAAGAACAATACAGCACAGGAACAGGCCCTGCAGCCTAACCAGCCTGCACTGATATGCGGTTTCTGTCCCTCTGTTCGCCTCCCATCCATGTGTCTATCAAACTACACCTTGAACATTGCTAACGTGCCTGCTTCCACCACCTCCACTGGCAGTGCGTTCCAGGCACCCACCACCCTCTGTGTGAAAAACTTTCCACGCATGTCTCCACTAAACTTACCACCTCTCACCTTAAACCTGTGCCCTCTTGTAGTCGACCCTTCCACCCTGGGAAAAAGCCTCTGACTATACGCCTTGTCTATGCCTCTCATAATTTTGTAGACCTCTATCAGGTCGCCCCTCAGGCTCCATTTTTCCAGGGAAAACAATCTGAATTATCCAACCTCTTCTCATACCCAAAACCTTCCAGACTGGTGAATCTACTTTGCACCGTCTCCAAAGCATCAACGTGTGGTGACCAGAACTGCACGCAATACCATAAATGCGGCCTAACTGAAGTTTTATACAGTTGTAACGTAGCTCGCCAACTTTTATATTTGAAGCCCCAGCCGATGAAGGGAAGCTTGCCATATGCCAACTTGACCACGTTATCCACCTGTGTTGCCAGTTTCAGGGATCATTGGACCTGTATGCCCAGATCCCTCTGTATGTTAATGTTCCTCAGGGTTCTGCCATTTACTTTATAATTTGCACCTGAATTTGATCTTCCACAATGCATCACCTCACATTTGTCTGGATTAAACTTGATCTGCCATTTCTCTGCCCAAGTCTGCAATCTACCTATATCCTGCTGTATCCTTTAACAATCCTTGTCTCTATCTGTAACTCCGCCAATTCATTCTTTACACTTCTGACCCTCATTAGCTAAAGATCTGGACCAGTCCCTACTACCAGATAAGGGATCACTTTTTTGTGTGTGGAGAGACTGAGGCCAGAGATTCTCTTCGTGGGGGGACAGATTTCATTTATGTGCCATACAGCTTCTAGCTATAAGTGTATTTACAAACAGGGTCTTTATCAGAAACTAACAAAAAGACACAAGCTCCAGTTCCACAACAAATTTAAATGCAAAAAATGGAGGAATGAGCAGAGACCTGGCTTTGGGCGGATCACCACTACATATTGGACGGAATTTTACAAGAATGATTCTAAGTGTCCAGCTAGCCTGAAAATGGGAGAGTTGCTGATCCATTTTGTGGGTGCGTTTTCATGCCCAATTTTGTGCACATAGTGCATGGAAAAAAGGTCTAGACTATTTCTAGTTGCTGCAGGCCGTGGGCTGGGCTTAATTTGCCAGCCGGCCTGCAGAGGGAGCTATTGAGCATGTGCTGACCTCTGACACTGCACATGCAGAATAGCAGCAGCAGAGGTCTGACAAAGAGAGAGTGGTCAGGCTCCTGTGTGATCCTGATTTCTCAGCTTTTGCGCGATTTTACCAGTTCACTCCGCCCATCAATGGGCGGGGCGAGCCGGTAAAATCCCAGCCATTGTCTCAATGAAATCAGCAGCCTGATCACATGTTATAATAACTTGTCAACAAGAATTTAAGTTATGAAACTGGATACAGATGATGAATTTAATGATCCTCCCAAAGGACACGTTTAAAGAGAGGGGGGCAGGTGGAAAGATGTGGGGTGAAGCTCCCACTGCGCTCCAGCCCCTCTCCAACTTATTCCAAGGCAGGCAGTCTTAAAAATTATCACTTCAGGGCCTTGTCCAACCAACAGCAGTGGGAGGCCACACTGTGCAGCCTACCACCAAGAATATCCTGGCTGGTAAAGGCCTGGAGCCTGAGATAGGGCTCCCTCTCTCTGGAACCTCCTGATGGAGGCACCCCCCAGCAGCAACAACGGGATCCAGAGTAACAACCTCCCTCTCAACTCTCTTCTCCCCCTCAACAGGCCCTCCCTGTCTGACGCAGGTCAACCCATCCCATTCACCCTATTCCTGGAGCTCCATCACTGTTTACTTGCCTAGACTGTACTGCAGCCCTTACAATGGCCACCGACCCTTGTGGTGTCTGGCACTGGGAAGCCCCCCCCCATTGGCTGGGAATTCTCGGTGGTGGAGTTGGGGGGTGGAGCGGGGGCTGAGGGGTCGAGATTTTTCTCACCTGTGCTGGGAAGTTTAAATGTGGGAAGGTAAGTTTCTGGCTGAATTTCATCAGACCTGCCGAAAATGGTCATGGAAGTGTTGCCTCCAGTTTTCCTGCTGGTAAACTATCGCCCCATTGTGACCACTAAATTCCACTAGATAAATATACCATAAAACTATAAGATGTAGGAGCAGAGGTAGGCCATTCAGCCCATTGAGTCTGCTCTGCCATTCAATGAGATCATGACTGATCTGATATGATAATCCTCAACTCACTTTCCCGCCTTATCCACATAACCCTTGATTCCTTTACTGATTAAGAATCTGTCCATCTCAGCCTTGAACATACTTAACAACCCATTCCCTACAGCCCTCTGTGGTAAAGAATTCCACAGATTCACTACCCTCTGAGAGAAGAAATTCCTTCTCATCTTTATCTTAACTGGGCGACCCTTTATAATGAGATTATGCCCTCTGATCCTAGACTCTTCCACATGGGGAAATGACCTTCCAGCATCTACCCTGTCAAACTCCCCATGTCTCAATAAGGCCGCATCTCACTCTTCTAAACTCCAATGAGTACAGGCCCAACCTACATAATCTCTTCTTATTTGAAGGACCATTCATCTGATCATATTAATCAGGTCTACAGGCCCAACTATCACAAGGTATCTTTTCTAAATAATTTAGAAATCTTTCCTCGTGAAAGTGCATTCATTGCACCAAACACCCTTTGTGTGCAGAAGATTGAGTGCTCCATTCCTGGATTTGCCTTTTTACTCGATAAAACCTTCATGCACTTCCCTGTTACATAATAACTCTGCTCTACTTACTAAATCCTGCCCGTCTTAAATGCGGAAAAATAAAATGTTATGCTTCTCTGGTACAGAGTATTGCACCATAACATAATTTCCAGTGACAGCTTCTGTCTTCTGTATTGTTATTTTCATTTCAAAATAATGCTTGTCACTGCATTAATGTAATGGGCAGTTTTAAGGAATGATCCTCAAAGCTGATTGAATATTCCATGGTTATGTGCTGTTCTTAGCTCCAAAGATCCACAAGATTTATGTGGGCTGCTGCTATCCTGGGCTGGTCTCCTCCGCAGTCCCAAATGAGGTGGAATTACTTCATTGAAAGGGTCATGAATCTTTGGAATTCTCTATCCCAGAGTGCAGTGGACGCTAGAACACTGAACAAATTTAAGAAGGGAGTAGATAGGTTTTTAATTAGTAGTGGGATGAAGGGTTATGGGAAGTGGGCAGGAAGGTGGAGATGAAGTTGAGATGAGATTAGCCATGATGGTATTGAATGGTGCAGCAGGTTCGAGGGGCTGAATTGTCTACTGCTTCTAGTTTTTATGTGCTGATATTCTGAACTCCATCCCCACTCTTCCCTCTGCTTCACCACTCTCCAACTTACCTTTCTCCCAGCCCCTGGGTTGCTTGGTATGAGGTCGGTCTGGAAGTTGATGAAGTGTATAGATCATTGAGGGTTTGAGTGGTTGATTCTGGAGTTGAGGCTTATGAGGAGAAACTGAATAGACTGGGACTATACTTATTGGAATTCAGAAGAATGAGGGGGGATCTTACAGAAAGATTATGAAGGGAATAGATAAGATTGAAGCAGGGAGGTTGTTTCCACTGGTGGGTGAAACTAGAACTAGGGGGCATAGCCTCAAAATAAGGGGGAGTAGATTTAGGACTGCGTTGAGGAAGAACTTCTTCACTCAAAGGGTTGTGAATCTGTGGAATTCCCTATCCAGTGAAGCAGTTGAGGCTACCTCTTTGAATGTTTTTAAGGCAAAGATAGAGAGATCTTTGAACAGTAAAGAAATTAAGGGTTATGGTGAGCAGATGGGTAAGTGGAGCTGAGTCCATGAAAAGATCAGCCGTGATCTTAGTGAATGGCGGAGCAGGCTCGCGGGGCCAGATGGCCCACTCCTGCTCCTAGTGCTTACATTCTTATGTTGAAGCCTGGCACATTTTTGTCAATGAGATTGATTGATTGATTTAATTTATTACTGTCACATGTATTGATATACAGTGAAAAGTATTGCTTCTTGTGCACTATAAAGACAAAGCATACCGTACATAGAGAAGGAAAGGGTGCAGAATGTAGTGTTACAGTCACAGCTAGGGTGTAGAGAAAGATCAACTTGATACCCTTCCACAACATGCCTACCAGCCGGTCGGGCAGAGGAGAAATTCACCCTGTAAAATCTATTTCCGTAAGAACTGAGAGAAAGTGTTATATACTTGTTCTCCAGATGCAGGATGTCATGCAGTGGGGTAGATATATCAGAAATTGGAGGTTTGGGAATCTGGAGGGTCCACACCATTTTCCATCCATTCAATTAATTAATCTTTCTTTGTAGCTGCCTTTCTCATTGCTGCCAGCACATTGCTGAGTTTGTCTCTCTTCCTCTTTGCACGGATGTGAGTGCCATGTTGCAATATACTGTGTGAAATATTATTGAAATTAAACACACGTCTCCATTTCAAAGACAAGGAAGGGATCAAGAGATAGAGCATGATTCTAATAATCCTACGCTTGTAGAAGCTTCACCTTCCTCACTCTCTCTTAATGCAATCATACATAATAACGTACAGGTGTTATGGACAGGAGGGGAATTAATTTAAACAGCCCTGATTCCTCATTTTACTACTCATCTGTAAACAGATTGTGATTTTTGATTCCCTCCTTTATAAGTGGTGGCATTTTCCCCAACTCTTCAGTATGGAGCGATCCGACCCTCTATTAATAACCCCACAGCACACTTGGGTTAAAGGTAAAATAAGGGGGTTGGTTTATTTTGCACCCATACAAATTGCAGAAAGGGGTTTTGCAAAGTCAACCCTTCCACACTCCGATAATAGATAAAGAGTAAGGAAAAGAAAGAGCCAGAGAGCAAGACCATGATAAAAATAAGAGTTATGGTTTGATGTGAGTCCAGAGTCCAGAATCAAAAGTCCAAAGATGTATTCCTCCAAAGGTTAGCAGGCTGAAACTGTTGCAGAGTGATCCACCTTCCCAGAAGTGATGATTTCTCAAATGGGAGAAGGCATGCAGAAATGAATTAGTCTTATAGGCACCAGTACAGAAATTCCAATGTTCCAGTGGTGCACAGTGTAGATGAGAGCCAGCAATTTACCTGGAGGGAGCTCTTTCTGCTGCTACCTGTGAGATGGTAAATGGTAGGCTGCCTGAGTTCAGTTCCACACAGCAATATCACAAGTTCTAGCAGCTTAGGGTAAATCATGTGACATACCTCCCACTTCTTCTCCTGTGTTTTGGACAAAGGATGTATTTGTCTGGATCGAGAAGCTTGGAGTATTTAATAGAACAGATAGGGTCCCTTTTGTCCATGTGGCCAGAGTTCTGCCTTAGAAATGTAAAAGATGTTGGTGTATTCCTTTGGAATTTGATTTTCTGCAGTCCTGGAGGGCATTGGTGCGTCTTTAAAGGTAACAAGGTCCCTGCCAGTCAGTCATATCAGGCATGTCCATTTTTAAAATAAAAATAATAATTTTATGAAGCAGCTAGGTTAATGTGGATATAGATTTCCCCTCCTGTCATCTGAATGGGACACAGGATACAGCATTGAAATGGGTCCATTGACCTTGAGTGCGTAGTTGCCTCTGCAGCTTCTATCTTCTATTAGAAAGTAAGTTGTTCTGCAAACAAATAAGCATGTGTAACCTTGGGTAATATAGATAGTGCTGCCCATTCCCCAGTGCATTGTGGCTGGCATTACATGGGCATGTATTGAGTAGCTAGGTTGGTTATGTTGAGAGGAATTTAAGAATTGAGGAGCATGTGGATGTAGGTTCAGGTGAGGGATTAAATTTGGCTAAAGATGTGCAGATTAGGTTAGGTTGATTGGCCATGCCAAATTAACCCTAGTGTCAGGGGATTAGCAGGATAATGGGGTTAAGGAAATAGGGCCTGGATGGGATTGTGGTTGGTTCAGACTTGATGGGCCGAATGGCCTCCTTCTGTGCTGTAGGATTCTATGATTCCATGATTCTAAATGTCAGCTCAGCCAGAAGGCAAATCCAACACCCCGACTTTCAGGTTTAACTCGGCAAGTTTTGCTGTGTGAACATAATCGCCTTCGAACAGGGGTGTTGGTCATTTGAATATTTAATTGCGTGTATTCCGATGATATTTTAACCAGCATGTAAATTTACAATACATCCATGGACTTCCTGAAGCTCACCATTGAAACCAAGCCAAGAGATGGATAATACATTGGGTTCATTAAAGTAAAGCAAATATAGCAATAACTATATAGTGCTCACAGCTGCTTTCTGAGTTATCACTAGGAAAGGATATACTCTGAGTACTTGCAGTGAAAGGTTCATTTTTTTACACTTTGGAGACATTGAGACTCAACATCAGGATGGGCAGTGCTATGGCACGCTTTGATTAGAGGCTCTGAGAAGGAGCAAGATAACCATCATCAACAGCAACAGCCAGCTGTGGAGAGACCTGAAAGTGGGCTATAGGCCACCTGCTTACATTCCTACACCAGATGCCAGGAAATCCCTTATGGTTAATCAGGCTTAGTTAGTCACTACTGGACCCATGTAACAATCTCATCCAATGGGCCCTCTTCCCCCAACACCAATTCCACTCAGAAAACAGTCCCTTAGACATCCACCCATGCACGTCCCCCGTTGGTCCCATGTTGTCCCATTCTTCAAAAAGGAGCTGCAGACATGAATTGCCAGTACCCTGTACAGTTGCAGCATGACCTCCCTGCTTTTATACTCCATCCCTCTCACGATAAAGGCCAACATTCCATTTGCCTTCTTGATTATCTTGCTTTCTTCGATTACCGATGTATGATGCAACCCTTGTGACATCAGCATAGCTCAGATTTCTGCTCATAGCTAAGGTTTCCTGCTCTGATGGTTGAATTATTCTTGGTCCCCGAATGCTGAGTTTTAGAGACTGTCGGGGCCCCACCAAAGACTGTTCCAGATGCACCTGGACAGAAGCAGATTCAGCCATTAGTGCAGAAGCAGCAAGTCAGGTACTGACTGGGGAGAGGGGAGAGAAAGGCAGTGGGTGAGGAGTGCGTGAAAGTAGAGTGGAATTCCAACCTCAATGACTCCTTTTCCCATCATTCCTCACGTTAGCCTGCCACATTACACTTCTATTACACTCCTGGAGGGGAGTCTGGTGTAGATCATTGATGTGCTGCAAGGCCACCTGTTTAAGGCACCAGACAGGTTGACATCCATAGTTTACATGGCCATAATCAAGGCCTGCCTGGACTTGATTGCCATGATTGATATTCCATGGAACTGGCCAACATATCCATGGAGGAAGACATACTTACAATGCCATGTGACATCAAGCCATTCTGTAGCCAAGTGTGTGATTTGATTTTGATTTGATTTGATTTATTATTGGCACATGTATTGGTATACAGTGAAAAGTATTGTTTCTTGCGTGCTATACAGACAAAGCATACTTTTCATAGAGAAAGAAATGAGGGAGTGCAGAATGTAGTGTTACAGTCATAGCTAGGGTATAGAGAAAAATCAACTTAATGCGAGGTAGGTCCATTCAAAAGTCTGATGGCAGCACAGAAGAAACTGTTCTTGAGTAGGTTGGTACGTGTCCTCAGACTTTTGTCTCTTTTTCCCGACAGAAGAAGGTGCAAGAGAGAATGTTGCAGTGGTAGGTGAACTGTTGTGAATCCAGGCAATCCGGGAGGCTGGAATTGATGTGTTTGTGGAAGATCTGTCAATTTGCCACAAATCTTCGATTGCCTCTCAATGATTATCCTTTTCATTGATAACTCAGGGTTGCAGCATCTGCATCCAGCTGAGCAAACCTCAGAGAAGCCTGTATCCTCTGACATGGGCTCTCCAGAGCTGTCCCTCACAGCACTATCCATGCTTGTTCACTTGTAAAGTGGGAGTCATCAGGTGAAAACTATCTACCTGGACCTCATGCGAGTAGCTGAGCTGATGCGTGGTAGGTATGACTCCCCTGACAATGTTCCTTCAAAGAGAATCAGTTTCTTTGAAGGATTGTCATTCATGAGGTCCATGTCCTGCTGCATACATAAAGGCCCTGGGAGAATGAAAAGATATTAATTATTACTGGGAAGGTAAAAATGTTGCAACATAGTATTATGAAGCTGATTATCTTTCATTTTTTTGCTGAAATCAAGTCAATGCGACTGAGTATTTCATGATATGTAGGTTGATGATATTTAATTCTGTCACCAGTTAGCTGGTGACAATGGATAGAGACACAAAAAAGTAATTGCCTCCTCTATTGGTATCAACTGAGAAATCTGTGGAGAACTTAACCTATCTGCACTCTCTTCTCCAGCAATAGAAGAAAGAATGTTTGAGTTGCGAACAATATGTTTTCACCTGTTGGACGTAAATTGCAAAAGGATGCCGTTGAGTAGGAGAGGGGGAGGTGGGAATGTAAAGAATTGTATAGAAAGAGGACAATAGGCATGTTTCCAAGATAAATGAGTGTGAATCGAGATGTGATGGAGTGTGCTTAGCAGAGCATGGCAGTGAGGGGGAGTCAGGTTGGTAATGGTGATGGGAGTGATGTGCAGTACAGGCCTCAGTTGAATGTATAAGTGTACACTCCTTTCTTGACCTGGCTAAGTCATTGAAGCACTTCCTGAACTGAATTGAGGAGTGTGACACAACGCCCTTGCTGCAGACCACCTCCAGCCACACCTTCTTTGTCTTTGCGATTTCTTCATCCCATTACTGAGGAAAAGAATCTTTTTCTTACTCCTTACTACACCAAGCTGTGATGCATCATTAAATTGAGGCACAATCTTTGACCACCCTTATCCGATGATGAAACATCTTCCTTTCTTTGTTCAACCTTGTAATTCCTTCAAATTCCACCTTTGGATTGACTCTTAAATGCTCCTGTTAAGATGACATCATACAAGCTTTACCATGACTGCTGTTGCGCCTTCAATACCTGATGCAATATCAATCAAGCAAAGACACGGTAGCACAGTGGTTAGCACTGCTGCTTCACAGCTCCAGGGACCTGGGTTCGATTCCCGGCTTGGGTCACTGTCTGTGTGGAGTTTGCACATTCTCCTCGTGTCTGCGTGGGTTTCGTCCGGGTGCTCCGGTTTCCTCCCACAGTCCAAAGATGTGCGGGTTAGGTTGATTGGCCATGCTAAAATTGCCCCTTAGTGTCCTGAGATGTGTAGGTTAGAGGGGTTAGCGGGTAAATATGTAGGGATTATGGGACTATATGTTGCGGTCAGAAGAGGGGAGGGGGCATTTGAAGTCGACGCTTAGGCGTTCGAAAGGGCAGGTGGCCTTTATGAGGTGTGCTCTGTCTGGCCGATAGAAGTGCGGCTTGCACTCTGCGCAGACCTGGCAGTGTCTGGTTATAGACCTGACTTCCTCAATGGAGTAGGGCAGGTTACGGGCTTTAATGAAGTGAAAAAACCTGGTGACCCCCAGGTGGCAGAGGTCGTTGTGGAGAGTCTGCAATTGGTCTATTTGTGCGCTGGCACATATTCCCCGGGACAGGGCGTCTGGTGGCTCATTGAGTTTCCCGGGCCGGTATAAGATGTCGTAATTGTAGGTGGAAAGCTCGATTCTCCACCTCAATATTTTATCGTTTTTGATCTTGCCCCGCTGCGTGTTATTAAACATGAATGCAACTGACCATTGGTCCGTGAGTAGGGTGAATCGTTTACCAGCTAAGTAGTGGCGCCAGTGCCGTACAGCTTCCACTATGGCTTGGGCCTCCTTTTCGACAGAGGAGTGTCGAATTTCAGGGCCTTGGAGGGTTCGTGTGAAGAAGGCCACGGGTCTGCCCGCCAGGTTAAGGGTGGCGGCTAGGGCGAAGGCAGACGCATCGCTCTCCACCTGGAACGGGATGGATTTGTCTACAGCGTGCATCGTGGCCTTCGCGATGTCTGCTTTGATGCGGTCGAAGACCAGGCGGGCCTCTGCCGTCAGGGGAAAAGAGGTGGATTTGATGAGTGGACGGGCTTTATCTGCATAATTGGGGACCCACTGGGCGTAGTACGAGAAGAAGCCCAGGCATCTCCTCAGTGCTATGAGGCTGGTGGGGAGGGGGAGTTCCAGGAGGGGACGCATGCGGTTGGGATCAGGACCGATGACCCCATTTTCCACAACACAACCAAGGATGGCGAGGCGGTATGTGCAGAATACGCACTTCTCCTTATTATAGGTCAGGTTTAGGAGTGTGGCGGTGTGGAGGAATTTGTGGAGGTTGGCGTCGTGGTCCTGCTGATCATGGCCACAGATGGTGACGTTATCCAGGTACGGGAAGGTGGCCCGCAGCCCGTTCTGGTCTACCATTCGGTCCATCTCACGCTGGAAAACCGAGACCCCGTTGGTGACGCCAAAGGGGACCCTAAGGAAGTGATACGGGCGACCATCCGCCTCGAAGGTAGTATATTGGCGGTCCTCCGGGCGGATAGGGAGCTGGTGGTATGCAGATTTTAAGTCAATGGAGAGAACACCCGATATTGCACAATCTGATTAACCATGTCAGGTATGCGGGGAAGGGGGTACACGTCCAGCTACGTGTATCGGTTAATGGTCTGACTGTAGTCAATGACCATGCAATGTTTCTCCCCAGTCTTAACAACTACTACTTGGGCTCTCCAGGGGCTGGTACTGGCCTCGATGATCCCCTCCCCCAGGAGCCATTGTACTTCGGACCTGATAAAAACTCTGCCTCCAGCACTGTACCGTCTGCTCTTGGTGGCGATGGGCTTGCAGTCGGGGGTGAGATTTTCAAACAGTGAGGGAGGGGTGACTTTAAGGGTCGAGAGGCTGCAGGTGGTGCGCGGTGGGCGATCTAAGAACTGGTGATTGCAAACAGAGAGCAGGGGAAAGGCCCATTATACTCCATGGTGACGCTCTTAAGGTGACACAGGAAATCTAGCCCCAGGAGTACGACAGTGCAGAGTTGTGGCAGCACGAGGAGCCTGAAATTTTTGTGCACTGTGCCCCGTACAGTCAAGATCGCCACGCAGTACCCGAGGACATCCATCGAGTGGGACTTTGAAGCCATGGAGATCATTTGCTTCACTGGCAGTACTGAAAGGGTGTAGCAACTCACTGTGTTAGGGTGAATAAAGCTCTCCGTACTCCCACAGTCAAATAAACAGTTTGTAGTGCGACCGTTTACCTCGATGTCCATCATGGACCTGGCGAGTTGGTGAGGCCTGGATTGGTCCAGCGTAACCGAAGCCACCGTTGGATTTTGCGACGCGGCTGACGGCGTCCAAGATGGCGGCCCGCACGGCTCACACGCGGCTGATGGCATCCAAGATGGCGGCCCACATGGCTCACGTGCGGCTGACGGCGTCCAAGATGGCAGCCCGCACAGCTCACACGTGGCTCCCAGCACCCAAGATGGCGGCCCCCGCAGGTCGCACGTGGCGCTACTGGGCTTGGAGGTCGATTTCGCCCTGCATACCTTCACGTAATGGCCCTTCTTTCCACATCCGGAGCAGATCGCATCCTTTGCCGGACAGCGTTGTCGGGGGTGCTTCCCCAGGCCGCAGAAGTAGCACTTTGGGCCTCCGGAGACTGCTGCAGCGGTTGGGTCATTGGTGGGATGTGGCGTGGCATAGGCCTGCAGCCCTCCCGAGTACAGTGGTGGTGGCGACTGCGGCGTCCACGATGCGCCCCCGTGGTCGGGGGTGTAGGCCTTGAGATTACGGAAGGCCACCTCTAACGAGTCGGCAAGCGCCACAGTCTTTTGTAGGTCCAGCCCACCCTGTTCCAGCAGTCGCTGTCAGATATAGTTTGACCTGATACCCGTGACATAGGCATCTCTGATTAAGTCCTCAGTGTTTTGGGCGGCTGTTACGGCCTTGCAGTTGCAGGCCCTGCCAAGTGCTCACAACGCACACAGGAATTGATCGCCCGATTCTCCTGGCTGTCGTCTGCGAGTAGCCAGAAGATGTCTGGCGTAGATTACATTAGACTGTTTGTTGTACTGGCCTTTTAAAAGTTCGATCGCATCCTTGTAAGTTTCAGCATCTCTAATCATCGAGAATACTTGATCGCTTACCCGGGCGTGGAGCACGTGTAGCTTCTCGGTTTCGGTCCGGACGACAGAGGCGGAGGCGGTGAGGAAAGTTTCGAAACATCGCAGCCAGTGATCAAAGCTGTTAGAGGTTCCTACAGCTTGAGGATCCAATTCAAGTCTATCGGGTTTTAGTATCTGCTCCATCCCAAAACTTTTGCGAATAAAATTGATGCACTATCAATCAAGCAAAGACTAGTTTGTATGCTAGAACAAATAGGCTTTTATTCGCAAAAGACTTGGAGCATACCCATGCCGATGAACTGGTCCAGAGACTGAGGTGGGGGGGTGGGGAGCAGTCACCTTTATACCTGCACCAGTGGGGGAGGAGTCTCAGGCAGGGCCGGCAGGGGCATGTCCAGGCATGTCACACACACACAGGTAATAAGCTTAACAGTGGTTTACCACAGTACCAAATCCAGAAGCAAAACTATCAAAATTATAACTAGGTGGTTGTGTTGACTTGCCACAGACCAATTCACTGAAAGTTTTTCTGGGTTTGTCAACTGATGATGCACCCTTACCCCACCCACCCCCACAACTACCTTTCACCACCACTCCCCCCTCAACATCCGAACATTCCTCAATGTTATTATCAGGGCCATTGAGTTCTCTTAAGATATCTTTGTTGACCACAGTTCAATGTAAGCACTTGGTAATCATATATTTTCCATGCCACAGGGTGGTCATGTCTGGTAAGCATTAATATCTAATTATCATCATTGTAGAACTGCACAGGATATATTCCATTGTTGACAGTTCAGAATAAACTGATTTGCAGGTTATAATGGTGCATTTTGAGGCATGTCTATTTGGGGTAGGTACTTGTCAGTGCAGCATCTATTATAGCTTTGTCTTGGCTGATTTTCTGTGGTCAGCTATGCTATTTTATAGTACAGATGTGTGTTGTACACTACATTTATCCTGTCAAGCACTCATGTATTCCCAAACCTGATGTGCTAAATGCTTATTCTTTTTGCTTTAAAATTCCGTAGCATCACGTATTGCAGATGAATATTACAAGTACACAGTAATCAAAAGAGCTTAGCAAATCTTTCTAAAGGTCTGACAGTGTACACCTATCACTAACACTTCTTTGCAGGGATTTAAAACATCCATAATGCAATTATCAGCTGTTTCCTCAGTATTAGGAGGTCTTGTAGCATAGTGGGTGGGGTCTCTGATTCTGAGTCAGAAGCTCTGTGTTCAAGTCCCATCCCAGGACCTAATGGCCAAGGAAAGTGCATTCATAGTGTAGCCAAACCAGTTGAGTGTGTCAACCTGCAAATCCTTCCAAACATACCAACGGCTGGTGATAAGAACATGGAATATTTCTGGTCAGCCATACTTGATGCAGAAAAGTGCCCCTCGAGCTATCAGCCCCCGGTGAAAAACTAGCAACCTCTTTCCAGGAATAACCAGCTATGAAAACAGACACAAGTTTGTATTTGTATGGGAAGATAATTGGCATGGAACCTTGGTATTACATCTGACCTTTTTAGACAGATTTTTTTCATGTCTTGCTCTTGCTAAAAGAAATCAAAGCAACGAGTTGATAACTGGCAGGGCTTCACTTTATCAAAAAGTTTTTGCAAAGTTATTGCAAAGAATTCTTGCTAGCTACATGAGTTATAAAAAAGTACCAAAAATACTCTGACCTTGGAAGAGATATATGACGTTTCATGTGATTGTCCCCTCGCCTATAAGGATTGCCATTTTGGATTTCCACTCAAACCCACTGAGTTGGCATGGGTCATTGCATAGATCAGCAAACAATTTCATGGAAAATCCTGCAGATCAGCATATTGTCCCATTCTGGTTGCTAATGACCAAGCTGGGAATCTTCAGAACAAGCCAAATACATAGCAGATGCTACACAATATGTTACACAAGTTCTTCATGGCAAGTTCCCCTATTCATTTTCCAGTACTATTCACAATGTAAAAAAAAAATGAATGCCTGAACTCTTGTACTGAAAAAGGTTATGATTAAAGATGACAATTTCTATTTGACAGCTTACTTCAACCCACGATGTAAAAACTGGAGTTAGACCTCATTGCCATATGTAAAGAGTTAACTCTCACTCCTGTGGGTAATCGACAGAAATAAGATTTTTTTCCAATCATCACATTTCTATTTACTTAGCCTATGTCAGCTTTCCTATCCTGCATTCACAATTGTTTCAATATTCTTTATTTTTCCTGTCAGATCAGTAATTTAAATAATGGATGTTGTTAAGTTAATGTGCCAGGCATATCACAACTATAGTATCAAACATGATGCACAACACAATTCTGTCTAGTAAAATAAAAGCAAATTACTGCGGATACTGGAATCTGAAACCAAAAGAGAAAATGCTGGAAAATCTCAGCAGGTCTGGCAGCATCTGTAAGGAGAGAAAAAAGCTGACGTTTCAAGTCCAGATGACCCTTTGTCAAAACTAAAAGGCATTGAAAGTGGGAGATATTTATACTGTAGGGTGAGGGAATGTAAGATGGGTCATAGCCACAAAATCAAGGGGAAAGACTGCTAATTAGACTGCCATTAGCTGCCTTTCCCCTTGGTTTTGTGGCTATGACTCATCTTTCATTCCCTCACCCTTCAGTATAAATATCTCCCACTTTCTATGCCTTTAAGCTTTGACAAAGGGTCATCTGGACTCGAAACGTCAGCTTTTTCCTCTCCTTACAGACGCTGCCAAACCTGCTGAGATTTTCCAATTCTGCCTGGTATTTGTGTGCCTCAATAATCAACAGATTTGGAAAATTGAACTATACACTCAATGTAATGCACTTTCTGAAGTTTATAAAACACAAAATAAATGTATGTAATCAGACAGCTATTATATACACACGCACACATTCAAACACATAGACACAGACACACACACACCAGGATACATGAATCTCTTGTAAGTGGTTTTCATCTCTCTCCTTTTATGTCTCCCACCTTCATGCATTGCTCTTCCATCATTAACCAGTCATGAGCAGGAAGAACAATCCAGCTTAATTTCCCTTCCTTTTTACAATGACAAACTTATGCCTGCTCCTGACAATTGGGTGCAGTTCGAGAACATGCAACGCAAGAAATCTTGAGCATGAACTATCCTGAGTGAGATGTGCTTAACTTAGTTTTTCTCCAAGTTACTAAACTGAAACAACTTAAGGGGACGGTAGTGGTATAAAGGATTCTCTTTAAGGTGATTTCTTCCCTTGGTAACTCCCAGAAGATGGCCTGCATGTTTATAGATCTCCACCACTTTTTTAGTGTCAGGGTGGTCCTGTAGATAATATACTGCCTGATCTTCCTTTCTTCCTTGTGCCAAGTTAAACATTGCAAGAAGATGATATTTTAGTGGAGTGCAGCTGAAGACACAGCTTGATTGTGCAAAATTCAGTGTGCAGTTTGATTTTTAAAGAAGTATGTAATTAGAAATATTAGCTCTTGGGAGATTAAGAGGAGGAACAGATGGGACTGTAGAAAATGATGGAATGCTTCCTACAATGTACTGTTTTCTACTGCAAAAAATCCCAAAAACCGGTTTATCTGTGCTACAGTTGGCAAGAATAAACTTCAGTTTCCGATACAGCAAGGCAATGCTTTTCTTAAAATAGAATTTATTGGATGTTATGACATTGCATTTTTATATCTTCATCCAGATTTCCTAGCTTTAGGAACAGTAGCACAAGAAGTAGGAGCAAGAGGAGACCAGATGGCCTGTCGAGCAAGCTTTGCCATTCAATACGGTCATGGCTGATCTTGAGCTTCTAAGCCAATTTCCCACCCATTTCCAATATCCCTTGAGTCCCCGAGAGACCAAAAGTTAGTATGCCTCAGACTTAAATGTATACTAGAGCATGCATGATCGTCTGAGATTGTAGGGGAGAAGAGTAAGCTATATTTCACCGTAGAGTCAATAAATGTGAACAACTCAATGGTCATTTGAATGAATTCTTGATAAGAATTTAGCATTTCTGAAATGTCAATTTGCAGCAGTATCCAAATCAAAAACAGAAACAAAATTAGAGATACTGATAGAATCAAGCAATTATTGAGGCTCCATCCTTTGGACATATCCACATTTACAATGGCCTTGCACCCAGAAAAATCTTTATTCTATTGGTAGTTATTTGTTTACCACATCAGGGGGGGATTTTCTTCACATTTTATGGCTGTGCAGGGACCAAAAAGCTAGGCCCTTTGGGCATTTATTCTTTTGGGATTTACTAATGCAATTCTAATTTGAAATTTCGCAAAGTCCTGCTGTTATAACAAGATCTCAGCCACCACCAGTGTAATACTTGATCTGTGACAAGGATTTAGATTTGAGTAGATTCAATAATGATGTGGAAAAGCTACAGGATTATAAAATTCTCAAACTAATTTTATTGAACTATATTTCAAAATTACAAGGAATTGAATAGCTGATGCATGATCCATCAGTGAAAAGCAAAGCTTACAAACGGATCTCTTTCAGTTCAATTTTGTCCTCGTTTTATAATTACGCCACAGAACTTAAATCCTCCCAATCCAGTTCATGTATCACCTTTCAAACTACAGAACAAGTGGCTGCTTTCACCCAGCTCACTGTCTTACTTTAAACTATGAGATCAAAGGTTAACCACCCAGTTGTCTGGATGATATCCACAAAGCTGAATCTTCAACACAGTGCCCTGCCTTGCACTCCCGACTCTTTAACCCGCAAAAAAATTGGCGTTTGCCTTCCGGTTCTTTGCTTTAACTCAACCAGGAAACTAAAAGGTTACACATGATACTCACAAGCTTTCCTCTTACACAGCCCTGATGCTTCCTCTAGTCCTTGTTCACACCTGGAATCCTGATCAGATGGTCCTGGGGAATAAAGAACTAACTTCTGATGTATTGGCCATCGTCTGGCTGTACAATGAGGAATAAAGGAAAGATATTCTTTTCTTCTACCCCTCTGTACATGTGTTCAAAAACCCGTGGTGATCAGAGATTGGTTACTCCCCGCATGGTCAGCACTGTGAGTATTCAAAGGGTGATGTTATTTCTCATGGACAGAGTCCCTATGAACTGTTTCCAAATCACTTTTTGACTGTTACAAGATCCCCAAACAATCCACATGTTTGAGAAGCATCATCCAGGTGTTTCCTTACACCATTTCAAAGTTTCTCACTCCCCTGACTGTAATAATAACCGTGGAATTATAAGGAGTTTCAGAATCTCCTTAATGAGGTCCACCTTGTCAGTGACATGATAATCATAGGCATTTGTACCATTGGCATACTTCTTGACCTCTTATAATTGCAGTCTTTAAGTCATTTTATTGCCGATATCCCTGCCTTAAGGATGCAGCGCACAAAGGACACAAGATATTTCATACTGAATTCTGTTTGTGTTTGTATGTGCAGATGAATCGGCCATTACTATTTTTCACTCGCTTAACCCATGTATTCCCACAAAGATCATACTAGCAAATTCAACAGTGACCAATCTGGCTTAATATATCAAACCTTGTGCACAATTAATTAATCAGTTACATCTTCATTTCAGATATTTCAGTCCATATTACACCATAATCTGCAGTGAATATAATGAGAAACTTAATACATAAGAGTTCTTAATGAGTCAGAGGTTTCTCAATTAATATTTTAACTTTTTAGTGGTTATTCACTGTTGTGTTTTATTTTTTTGCTGTTGTTGTAATTGAAGCTTTTTTCATATTAAAATCAATTATTGCAATATAAGCTTTCAGTTCAGCTCATTGGATCAGAAAGTACAGAAGGAGGCCATTCAGCCCATCATGTCTGCACAGACTGTAGGAGGATGTGTGACTTTTTGAAAAAAGCCATCTAATTAGTTCCATTTCCCCATCACTTTGCTCATAACAATGGTATGGTATTGCGTTGCTTCGCGGGGTAAGTCAAAGCGAGTAGCGGAATTGTTTTCAGAGTTTCCCAACTGCAGTATTTATTTGCTGCCCGGGCACAAGATTGAAAACAGAGACATACCAGTGAAATTCGTAGGCACCATAACAAAACTGTTCCCACCCACCTGCAGGCTGGAGCACATCGCCTTGGCAAAGACAGTGGAAATTAGCTTCAAAGGCTCCAGGTGTACATGGAGCCTGTTGTACATCTATGCCATCTGTTACAAGGACACTTCCAACCAGGAACAGTACTCAAGGTCACTGCAAACCTGAATGATTGAAAATATGTTCCCAATGGACTGGCCTTCTGAGCACCGTGTCCACTGATATTCATTACTTTACCTCACCTGTCACTCATACCCATCTATTCCCCTCCTACCACAGGAATCTGCCCCAAAAGAAGTGAAAACCCCAATTAGAACATTGTCCTAACAGTGATTGTAGTTCCGTTTGTTTATGTTTTTCCCCTGAAGCTTCCCCTTTGTGATGATAGGTGGAGAATATATCCTATTATCTAATCCAGTGCTCTTTTTACGTGTGGGAACAAAAGTAATGAACAAATAGATATACCAAGTGACTCCTGGAATGGAGATGCCCTTTGCTCATTCTACTGGCTCACAACGTGGCCTTCGTACTTTTGGTACCACTTTTGGTAGTTGTCTGAGTTTCACTTGGGTCATTTCAATGGAGAAGCTGAGTGTCTTCAGCAATGTCATGACCAGTCCTCTGAACACTCATTCAGTAAGTCCTGCTGAGAGTGTGGGAGCAGATCCCAGAGCTGCAACAAGATCGTTGACGGTTCATGCCAAGCTATTTTCCAATACGGTAAGTGCAAGCAAGACAAGTGCATATACATGGAAGAGTGGGTGAAATTAAACTCGATTTCTGGATTGAAGAGGTTGTCTTATGAGAAAAGGCTGAACAGGTTCCCCCATGTTATTGGCGTTTAGGAGAATGAGAGGCAATCTTATTGAAAAATATAAGATTCTGAGGGATGTGACAGAGTAGTTGTTGAGAATATGTTTCCTCTTATGGGGAATCTAGAACTAAGGGGCCCCAGATTTAAAATCAGGGGTCTTCCATTTAAGATCGACATGATGTGGAGATGACGGCATTGGACTGGGGTGGGCACAGTAAGGAGTCTCACAACACCAGGTTAAAGTCCAACAAGCCCCTTTCAACTCCAGGGCAGGAATTTGCTGTAACACGAAAGAAGCTGTTTGGTATTCAATAGAAGCTGTTATCACTGCAGTGGAAACTGTAACCTGTTATCAGATGGCGCATTATGTTGGACTGTGTAGGTGGCTGGTTGTCAGTAACTAGCTTTTCCATACTAGAAAGGATAGATACCAGGCTCTGCATCAAGCCACAGGCCGAATAGCAGATGGCCTGCTCCAGCACCAGACATAACTCAAAGACTGCCAGGTGCACCAAGCATTTGGTTTGTCTTTTCCATCAACCTTCTTCTGAAGCTTGTCCCTGCAAGTCCTTAGCTGACTGCTCTAAAGCAAAGTTCATGGAATATGCAACCTTATCACCAACAAGCTGGCGGCTGTGATAGCCCTTCCACCCAGAATGAATGCTATCCACCAGTGCTTCCCATGTGTTAAGGCACTGCTGATGGTAAATGCTGAGCTGGTTCAAATCCCAGGAGGGAAACAGGAAACAGCTGCAAATTGTTTGCAATTTGTATGGTATGAGGAAAGGTTCTGAAACCTAAAATGGTGTCCCCGGCTGCTCATAATAATTTTAAAGTACAGCAAATGTTTATTAAAAAATAAAGAACAAAAAATTAGAATTACAATTAAACACAAAAATGGCTTCACACAGTCACAATGCTTCCTTACACCTTTTTCACAATGAGTACATGTCCTTCTTTGAACAATCCCTGAACCATCTTGATACTTGCATTATCTGTCAGCCAGTGCTCGCTGCATCTTCAGTGGAAGTGGGTGCGTGGAGGGTATTTATATATAGATCTCCAGGAAAACTGTTTGTAATCAGCACATGAGAGTTATATGTGCAGGTATCTGGTTCATCACACACAGCATCCCTCAGAGGACCAAGACGGACAATGCTTGCCAGTTCATCCCCAGCGTGTTTGCATACACATGGGACTTTAAGCGCATTATGAGCAGTCAAATGGCCTGGTGGAACACTCAGCCAAGCACCTACTAGAGAAATATCCCTGAGATCTCACAGATTACTATGCTGCCTGCAAAATTTGCCAATACAGCATCTGCCCCTGTCAGCACAGCGAGTGTTCTCCAGGTGCACCAGGACCATGGTCTTCATTGCTAAGGCCCTCTTATAACAGAATGTCAAAGTCAACATGAATGGTGCCCTTATGAATCAGCGCCAAAAGAGAAAGAGGCATTATGATCGAAACACTCACAGACTCTGCCTGTTAGCACCTGGTCAAACAGTCAGGTTCCAGACCACACGCGGCCATGACAAACTGGCGACAGCGGTACACAGCCATGCCCCCCAGTTAAACAGTAGTTGCCTTGGACGGTGCTCAGTACATACAAAACCGGCATCACTTACTGCAGGTATCTGAACTAGCGTCATCAGCCACCACAGTACCCCATGCATCCGGCCTGCAATCCAGGCCCCCTACACCAATGGAAGGGAAGGCTCCTCCAGAGGAAAATGCAGCAAACCCTGCAGCCACTGCGTTCACTGCCAGGATGCCTGATGCCATCCATACTAAGAACACCAAACCAAGGGCATTTCAGGCACAGCCAACTGGCACAATCACATGCTTAGGGCAGATGAGTAGACCAAATATGAGATTCAAGGACTTTGTGATGAATTAGTCTACAAATGGACTTTGTTTTTAGTAAATCAGTGTTTAGCACAATGCAAATTTGTATGTTGTAAATAGTTTATACCTTATGACTGTTCTCTTACACTGTCACAACACCTCAATACTACTGGTTGTCCCAACTTAAATGGGGGTGACACTGGCCAAGATATAGTGGTCATGTGGATGCTGTGATGGTGTGGGCACAAAAAGGGTCACATGTTGGGAGCGTGGGAGTTCTCCCCCAAACGTGGGAGTTCTCCTCCGAGCGTGGGCAAACACACAGTATGGAAGAATTTCTCAGTGCTACCGATAAACCTATATTGTTTTAGTCCCAGGTCGCAAGTCGTTGCAATCTAATACTTTCTGATGGCCTGTTATTGGCCAGCTCTTCTACTCATCAGTCTCCATACCACTTGGGAATAATTGAAGGCTCCTGAAGAGGCTTTAGGTCCAAATGTTTTTTTAAAAATGCTACAGGGTATTTCTTTCCCCTTAAAATTAGCCCTTTGTTCTGTCACTGCAGCTGTCCTCCAATTTGTTCCCTGTGTTTGGCAGAGCTACCTCTGCAGTCCACCCTATATCGTTATCACCACTCAGTCAAGGAACATGGGTCAGAGTAACGATGTGAAGTTGAGGCAGCAGGCCAAAGAAAATGCCCTGCCCGTGATACATTGTGGCATCACTATTTTTCATTATAACTCCAGTGTGCAAACCTTCTGTATTTCTGTAACCAGCAGAAAAGATTCAGCTGAGACTGTAAGACAAATTGCATCTGCAATGCTCCCAAAAGAAGTGTCCAACCATCTATAGCAATTATGCCAAACACATTTCCTGTGCTGTGAAGTCATTCTTTTCAGCCATATTTCCATTGACAAAGCAATTACCCTTCCTATCCTTCAGATAAAACAACTTTTAGTTCTGCCATTTGTGCACTTAATTCAGAACAAGTTTCTCTATTGAAGGGAACAAATGCACAAAAACGCAGAGTGATGGCAAGGCAATGCTCAAATTCCAAAAATAGAAGAGCTTGGCATTCAGCAGCCTGAACAAAAGATTCAGTGAAAAGCAGAATGAAACCATAGAAACGGAGTAACTTTTCATTTTTAATGTTGTTGCAGCAGTATTGTGCACACAGGAAACATATGTCTCTTCTGATGTGCCATCCAGTAAAATGAAATCCAATGTGCCTGAAACTGAAAAGTTTGTAACGTTCACATTGGAAACAGAAGCAAATCATCAGATGGCAGACTGACAGGTAAGATCATTACAATTGGCTAATTGTGTTTTAATTGATTCATCTGGATTACTAAATGCCACAGACCCTCTGTTCAGTTGGAAAACAACAGGCAAGCACCAAATGTGTACATGCCAATATATTTCACACCTATACAAGAGCTAACGCAACAGTAACTGGGCTATTAATTTACATATAAGGAAAGCTGTTGTGCAGGACCAAAGACATTAAAATTAATAGATTCTTAAAGAGGAAGCACATCAAAATCCTGTGCTGTGAAAGATTGAGAATTGTTGAACATACTAAAGAACATGCAGCAAGGTGTTTTCGATAATGCATTGAATAACTTGGTCCATGACAGGGAAAGAAAGAGAAACTATCTATATCCAAATGGTGCTCATCCAGACATATGCTCAGAAGGCAGTGGGAAGACGTAATGGCAGAAGTTCGGTGGCAGGATTGTAGCTCCAAGAACATGGATATAGGACAGGAAGAAACTTAACAATCTGACACTAGTTGTCAATTTGAGCTTAATCTTCAAATGGCATATCCGATGCATTACTAACTGCACCGTTAGCCTTACTGCTCAATTCACCACACCCCCGTCTTTCCGCCTACCATCAATCTCTTTTTAAATCAATGCGCAATCCTTCACGCTTTCAGGACTGTTTCAAGCCTCAAACACACAACACTTAGCTCACACACTGGCAGGTATTCAACCATGGCAGTCACGTCACCCACACATATTGCAGGAAACTCACTGACATATTTCCCTTTCTTACATCAGATGACATAAGACAGGAAGCAGCTGAACTGGAGGATAACGCCTATATATTTTCCCAAGAGACTGAGTGGGTCACCATGAGAAGGGACATCAAGTGGATGGCCACTGGCAACATGGAGAGACTGACGATGAGGATACTTGCGTATTTAATCATCCTTCTCTTTTTCCTTTTTCCCCTCATTTCATAATTGTCCAATGTTGTAAGCATGCACTTCTTAATTTCACCACTCTCTTCACCAGAGTCTATCTACCAGGCATTCAACTGCATGATGTGCTGCCTGCCCATTGAGTAAGTTGAGTCCCTTTCGATTCACCAAAATAGTTGAGTTCACATGAGGTCCGTACGTGTTTGGCAGTCAATGACACAATGCACCAGAGAGACGCCTTCAATCCATACAAACTCTCGTACTTGCTCCATCTACTTGTCTCTGACAAAAGGGAATGAGATAGAGGTGTTTATTTTTCTACAGAGAATTTCAGCGGCATTTCTTATACACTAGTGTACTGCAAACTACACAATGCTGCTTATATATCTACCAGTAGCTGTGAAGGAGCCACATGCATAAAAAATAAAAGGCAAGGACACCTTGATAGCCACAGACAATGCAATCCTTGCCCTGCTTTGAGGTTGCAGTTGTGGCTGCAACAGTTGGCAGATTTCGCACATAAAAATCTCTTGGTGAATCAAAAATATCTCCAGCATTAGTCTCTGCTGAAGTTAAGGTAAGAAAATTGTTCTTACAAATGCCACACAAGTGCCAGGCAATGACCATCATCAATAAGAGACACTTTAACCCTGCCCCTTGACTTTCGATGGTGTTACCATTACTGAATCCCCCACTATCAACATCCTTGGGGTTACCATTGACCAGAACCTCAACTGGACTCACCACATAAACACAGTGGCTACAAGAGCAAGCCAGAGACTAGGAACACTGCAGGAAGTAATTCACCTCCTGACTCCCCAAAGCCCTGTCCACCATCTACAAGGCACAAGTCAGGAGTGTGATAGAATACTCCCCACTTGCCTGGATGGGTGCAGCTCCAACAACACTCAAGAAGTTTGACACCATCCAGGACAAAGCAGCCCATTTGATTGGCACCACGTACACAAACATCCACTCCCTCCACCACCAACGCTCAGTAGCAGCAGTGTGTACTATCTACAAGATCTTCCATCTACACATACAATTCACCAAAGATCCTTAGACAGCACCTTCCAAACCTACGACCACTTCCATCTAGAAGGACAAGGGCAGCAGATACATGGGAACACCACAACCTGCAAGTTCCCCTCCAAGCCACTCACCATCCTGACTTGTAAATATATCGCCATTCCTTCGCAGTCGCTGAGTCAAAACCCTGGAATTCCCTCCCTAACGGCATTGTGAGTCAATCTACAGAACATGGACTGCAACGATTCAAGAAGGCAGCTCACCACCACCTTCTCAAGGGCAACTAGGGATGGACAATAAATGCTGGCCAGGCAGCGACGCCCATGTCCCACGAATGAATGAAAAAAAAGAACCTGGATATGGCCTCTTGCTGAAATCTATTCCCCCCCTCCTCCTCCTCTGGAGTGTGGAGTCAAAAATGACAGAGGTGGCTTCAAATCAGCATTGCACCATGCTGCTGTACATGTTATCAAGGCATGAGAGCAAACCTCTCCACCAAACTGGCTTTGTATTCATTCCATTTTGATTCTGTGGGCGAAAGCTAAGCAGAAAATGGCAGAGCCTTAGTTCCAGTGAGGAAAATGACGTGTTTCTCTCCAGATTTCACCACACTCTCACAAAAAAACAGCTGGGGGTGTTTCATGTTGTTATGTTGCGGGAGGGGGTGGGGGAGCCTCAACACGATGACAAGCCCAGCTGCAATGAGATCGGTTTGTCCTGTTTTAAGGGCGCCCCGATCAAAGGCAAAATTGACCTCCCTTCGCACCCCACCATGGAACTCTCAGGGGCTTCCCCCACCCCCAACCCCCTGATCAGAGTCAAAATTTACCCCCGACCCCCCTTCCCAATCAGGGGTGGCAATGCTCCCCCCAACTCACCCCTCCCAGCACCCACCCACCTTCACTCCCCAAATGTTGGACCCCTTCCGCTCCTCCAGCAGTCAGGAGAGGGAGAATAGATTTCAGCAACGGATATCATCGGCATTCCCATCTGCCACATCCACTCCCGCTCACTCCCACCATAAATGAATCCCTACTCCTCCATGAGACTCCCATTGGAGTCCACCCCAGCACTGCCCCCGTCCGCAGGATGACCTGTGTCAGGTGGCAGTGCCAAGGGGCAATGCCGGGGGCATTGCCAGGCCACTGCGTGTCCATATCCATCTCACTGGGGAGGAGACTCACCATTAAGCCCCCGGGGGAATCCCACCAAAGACTGGGTGAACCTATTGTAAACGGCACTGACATGGCGTCACGTCAACACGGTTTTATAATACGATGAGAGCTCAATATCTGGCGGGCGGTTGTTTAATAATATGGAAATGTATTGTAATGTATTTAAATCAGATTCACCTCCAGTGTGGCCATGAACCTGATAATGTCGCCGGCAAGAGGTGGTGAAATCAGAAGTCATGATTTTGCCAGCGAGATTCACGATATCCGGGTTTCGCTGGATACTGAGTCCCCATCACCAATCCTGTGGCTCAAGATCCTGCCCAATATCATCAATTCCTATTGATCTACTCTGTATTCAAATTGATTCTATCGATTGAATTTATTTGTTTTCAAAATAATATTAAACTGTAGATAAGGAAGTGTGGCAGAGATGTAAATGGGAAACTATTGCCTCAATTTTTATTAGAAGCAAGGGTAGGTTAGGAGAGGGGTTAACATCTTGACGCCCAAAACCCCACCTCCAGACTGCTGCTGTTTGCCGTTGCCATGATATTAATGGTGTCAGTTCAGATCCTGGATAAGGGTGTTGCTGATAGGCAGACCAATCTGCGTAAGGTGCAAAAGCCTGGTGATTTGGTACATTCAGCCAATCTTTTGAGTCAGGATAACTCTTCGTCATTCCTCCACATATGTTGCCTGATCTACTGAGTATTGTCAGAACTTTATTTTGTCTTTGGGCATCCCCAGGCCCATCCCACCTCAGTTGTACGGGTATCCTCAGTACCCAACTCCATCTTCGCCCACGCCCCTCTCCCACTGATGTCCCTGATGTTAATTTTGACTTGATATTTTCACCAGTATACACCATCAACTTTGCAATACTTTTTTTAGTATTGAATTTCTTTATCTCAAAATTAATATTTCATTTCTCTTGAAACCAGCTATCTATCTAACAATTTCTCCTAAACCCTGTCTCATTCTCACTGTCCGACCGCTCTACCAGTTTGTCCACTTCCTTTATCATTCTTTCCTTGGCTGACAAGGGCAACTTTGCATTGGGTTTTCAAACTTTAGGTAAGTTTTTTTACTATTAATACGTATTTGGATATTCTTCTCATGAGACCTGGCAAAGCAATTACATTCTATAATCTGCTAATGATTAGCTCGGTCTGCACAGTGAAATTTCTGCCCACTCAGCCATGTTGCCAGTATTGTATAAGTGTTTTGGCTGAATTTTGTTTGCCTCTGATGCCCTGAAAATATTATCTGAGTCCTCTGGGTCTCGAATGCTCACTCAGTAGTCAGACTTTGATTTGATCATCTGCCAACCCTGGTCACAATCCTATGTTATAGAGGCTGTCTGTGGGTGATTTGTAAGTATAATACTTATCCATTTTCCTCAACACACATCACAGTTGCTCAGTTGTTTCTTCTTGAGTTTAAAATCTGTCAGATCTTCTGATGTGTGAACCTTTCCTCAGACTAGTCCATTATTATCTCCTGTTTCTAGTTATTTGTCTCTTACACTTTATGCACCAACTGTCTTACACACCTTTATTGCTTTCTCACTTGACACATACAATTAGATATTGGCCAGCATTTAGAATTATAGAATCCCTACAGCGCAGAAGGAGGCCATTCGGCGCATTAAGCCTGCATCGACAGTAATCCCACCCAGGCCCTATCCCCGTAACTCCATGTCTCTAACCTGCTAGTCCCCCTGACACTAAGGGGCAATTTATCATGGCCAATCAACCTAACCTGCACATCTTTGGCGTGTGGGAGAAAACCAGAGCAACTAGAGGAAACCCACGCAGACACGGGGAGAATGTGCAGACTCCACACAGACAGTGACCCAAGGCTGGATTTGAACCTGGGTCCTTGGCGCAGTGATGCAGTAGTGCCAACATGCTGCCCTTGGTTTTGCATCGAAAGCACACTGCTTACTTTAAACAAACCATAGCATTTTCTGCACAAAATGTCTCTCTAAACTCAAATGGTTTTAGAATTTCTGACCTTTAATTCCCAACATTAATATGAAGATGGTTTCCAAGATGATGCAGTGAAGGCTGGGGGCTGATAGGTGCAACTGTATGAAGAAGCTTGGAAGTCAAATGAGCAAGGCAATCTCCATGATGTCAACTCGGTTGTATCAATTAAACTTGAGTTCTGATTTTGATGTCTACAAGTTGTACATTGGGTTTGAGCCACACCTGCAAACACAATCCTCCCTGCAATTAAAGGAATGGTGCAGAAATGGATATTAGATGTGTTCAACTTGGATGGTGGAACTACAGCAAAGCTGGCAGGCAGATTAAATGAAACATTGCTGCTATTACTGCATGGTGCTGTCAGGAGCAGGGTGGATATACTCTTCCCCAACAATGAGGGAAAGAAACCTTGCAGCTCCCACGAAGAGTGTGAGGTTAGAAACGGTGGAGCGGGGAGGGAGGGGTGGGAGGATTAATGTGCCTAGGTCTTGGATATAATTTAGGAAGCTGCTTAATTTCCCAGTTACATCTGGAAAAGCACATTTGCTAATTCAACTCCATCCTGAGTTTTAAACACAGCCAATTTCATTCTGTCTTACTGATGTCCTCCATCACATCACTCATCTTTGACTTTTTACGCACTTCATTAACTCCCTATTTATCCATCCACCACAGCCATGGTAAGAGTTACATGTACAGCATCGGGAGGCATGGCCAATTGTGGCATCAAATCATTTTTTACGGTGATGGAGGAAGAGCTAGAACCTCAAGGGACAACAGCTCCTTACAGGTGGAGGATGCTTCAGGAACAGGACTGTGCTTTATTTAAGCTCACATGACTACATTGACTCTGTCTACACTTCCTGCTGCCTTGGCAAAGCAGCCAGCATAATTAAGGACCCCACGCACCCCGGACATTCTCTCTTCCACCTTCTTCCTTCGGGAAAAAGATACAAAAGTCTGAGGTCACGTACCAACCGACTCAAGAGCAGCTTCTTCCGTACAGCTGTCAGACTTTTGAATGGACTTACCTTGCATTAAGTTGATCTTTCTCTACACCCTAGCTATGACTGTAACACTACATTCTGCATTCTCTCATTTCCTTCTCTATGAACGGTATGTTTTGTCTGTATAGCCTGCAAGAAACAATACTTTTCACAGTATGTTAATACATGTGACAATAATAAATCAAATCAAATCAAATCAAATCAAAACATGACAGTAACAGGAAGTGTCTCTAACATGCATATGCAGACTTCATTTTGTCAATGACTGGATGATAAGAAGCCTCAGTCAATGTTGTAATATGCCTTTAAGGGATATCAGCACTAAAAGGGAGATGGAACGTGTGAAGCAGTTATAATTTCATTTTTACTTTGAGCAGAGCACACACATAGACATATCTGGTGCCTAGAAGCTTAATACCTATGTATTAAGGTACCTATGTACCTTTGTCTTGTTTTAATAAATGAACCTACAGTGTATATATCCAATCCCATATGAGTGATTGCTGCCTTGTGTCTTGCACAGTAAATAAGGCCAAGGCATTATCTTATCATAATAACATGCCAGTCAAGAGTATGGCTTTGCCATTACTGAAGCACATCTGATGTTCTCCACTTTCCTCTTGTGTGTATGGACATTGCTTCAAGTGCATAGCACCTTTAATTTTTTTGTATAGCAGTGTACTCATGATAATTTACAAGGGCTGACATGCAGTCGGTTGTAGGGCAAAGGTGAAACAAGCCTTTCATTTGTCTTCCAGGTCCTTCATGCATACAAATGTCACAGGACATCATGAGGAAGATTTCTCTGAGGACCTCAATGATGCTGCGATACAGGATGTATAACCACGCAGCAGATATTCACATTTCAGTGAGTTCACTTAGAGAGTTTCTCAGGTTTTCACACCATAAAAATGAGCATGAGCAGCCACTGGTGCAAGGAACAGCTGTGCAGAGGTCATGTTGAGATGCATGAACCTTTCCAGCTCTGCACAGCTGGTCGCAGGCATTGAATCATGCAGCTATCATTGTGAAGGAGAATGTTAGAAATTCATCAGCAACACAGCTAGACACTGAGAGAGAGGCCATGCAGACTCTTCACAATATTAGAGAGAAAGAAAGTTGAACTTGAACACCAGTGAACTGATGGTGTAGGATATTGTGAGAATGTCTATCATGGAGAGACTGGCTACCTTCGTGGAAGGCTCTCAAATCAGATCCTACATGCTATAACAGAGACTATGCAGAATTTAGGTAACAACTTGTTTCTTGCTATGAACAGAATGACAGAACCCTTACATGTCATGGATCCCTGTCAAGTTGGTCTGGCAGGTATGACGGAATTGACCCAAGAAAGGAATGAAGGCAAAAGGGGACATAGAGATCGGAATTCCACTCCAATTGCTCCCATTTCTTACCATTTACCACACTCAACCTTTACCCTACCTCCCACCACCTCTCCCCCACCCCCATCAATGCCAACAACCCATGCTAGCTGGTCTCATGGTGACTGAATCTGTCCCTCTGCAGGTGGTTCTGTCTTTGGTGGGATCTGCAGCGGCTCCAAAACCTGGAGAATGTAGGTGAAAAATGTCTCAGCAGTCAGAGCCTAGATGTGAGCAGCCTGCCTCTACCTCTGCTAAAGTCATACAGGATGCATCAGTGGAAAGTGGTAGGAAATTGAAAACATTTTAATTCACCAAGGAATATGTGCGTGGCTTTTTTTGACAAAATGTTAAATTGTTAAGTTTCCTTTTGTAATAATGCAGCATTAAATTTATTGATTAACACCACTGGTACATCGTGCCCATTATTGCATTCCAATTGGCAACTCGCCCTATCACTTGTTTCAGAATGCATGTCAACACACAATGGGTGGAAGAGCTCTTCAATACAAAGAGATTGGGGATGGTCCTGGAGCTTGTGCACATTGGATTTTATTTCTCTCTTTTACATTAGGTGAACCCCTGTGATATTAGGAACATCCCTAGAATCCAGGAGAGCAATGTAAGCAGTTAATCTGATGATGGATGCTCCATCTCCCTTCTTGATGACTCTTCCCAAGATGATTAATGACCCTTCCATATTCCTCCATTGGAAATCTTCTCTGCTATACTGTGTTTTGAAGGACATGGCACACCACTGGATGATATCCAGAACTGATGAAGGGCCACCGACCTAAAATGTTAATCCTGTTACTCTCTCCTTGGCAGCTGCCTGACCTGCTGAGTGTTTCCAGTATTTTCTGTTTTTATTTCAGATTCCCAGCATTGCGATATTTTGCTTTTAAACCAGCCCTCAAATCTTTCCTGGAAGAAAAGGTTCTGGAATGTTGGAATGTCTCAGAAGGTAGGCATCAGGAAAGCAACCAGGGAATCTGACACAAACCTACACGAACCTCTTCTTGTGTCTATATACCAGCTGTTCCTTAACAGACAGATGCACCTTTTAATCTATAAAGCTCCTGGTTCCTGTGGTGTTGTTCGGATTGCCGTATGCGTGTAGTTAATGGCACCCTGTACCCATGGTAACCTAACCAGAAAGGCGAACCTGAGTGCTTGCTGCCTCCCACCCCCCTCCCCCCACCCCACCGCCTTTAGGAGTCTGCACTTGATCAATAACTTGAGCTCCTAGAATCACTTTTATCCCGAGAGGTCAAGCAAGTTGAGCCTATGCCTTTACACTCCAGGGAATGGCCTAATATCACAAAGGTTCACCTAATGTAAAAGAGAAGGAATAAAATCCTGCAGTCTGCTCAATGCACCAGGACCATCCCTTTTCTTCCTTTAACCAAAGCACTCATCCATCCCAAAGGGACCGTCATATGTTGGTATCCAATACAGTGCCTCTTGCAGCCTAGGCTCTGAATCCCTTCCCCTGTGTGCCTCTCTCCTGTGCGGGTGTTGATTCCATCACAGCCCATCATAGCTACATGGGTGATGACATGCTGTCAAACACATTCATGCTGCCTCCCATCCTGTTAATTTACCAGAAAGCACCAAGGTTGAAAACAGCTGTGTACACACAAGCAGTCTCAGCGAAACCTCTGCCAGAGGGAGCTGAGACACCAGCTGCAATAAATGAGCATTTATTCAGATGGGACACTGACAAGTTTAAATATCCACCTCCATTTCCCTGCTCATTCCCCTAAAGGCCTGGGAACCCATGCTGCAGAAATAAAATTTGTAATATAATTAAAAGTAATTTGAAAGATCACACTAATTTTCCTAAAAATGTTAATTGGGAAATGGAGTACAATATCTGATTAGCGTCCAAACCATTTTGCATTTCACCCAGAAATGGATCCATCAGGACACTTCCAGTCAAAAACTCTAAAATGGGGGTCGGCAGGGGCCAGTCAAAAACTCTAAAATGGGGGTCGGCAGGGTGGCGGGGGGTGGGGGGAGGGTCACCTTAAGTGAGCACGGGAACAGTTGTTTTCCGTGAGCTCTGGCGCTACTCTTTTTTAATCCTCTCATTTATCCTGATGCACAGCTCATAATCACCTAATCCTGGAGTGAAAGCTCCATGCTATGTCCCAGAAGATTTTTGGTGGAGTTTTGGTGACAAAATGCCGAGGAGTGTCAAGCAAATCCTTGATAAAATACAGCAGTTGGAGGCCTATGCTACCTATCCCGTTGTGTGCAAAGATGTATATGGAAATTAATGAGGCGCTCAGATATTTTGTTTAGAACAGGAAGAAGCCTTGTTTAAAGCTAGTTCAGCTGCAGTTGCCTGGTTCTAAAGTGCTGGGATTAGCGACGCCGAATATTAGAATGCATCAGTTAGTCTCCCACCTTAGATTCAGCGAGAATGGGTTAGAGGAGACTCTTCCCCCATTAGGCATGAAGCTGGGTCAATCTCCGTGCTCCTTGCAGTAACATTTATTTCTCAGGGATCCTAAGGCTGTCAGACAAGTGTGACAATTCTGTTACTGTTAATACTTTGAAAGCATGAATGATGGTTTGAGTTAGAGGGAAGATCAAACTTAACATGCGCTCTTTCTCCCAATCAGGTAATCCAGATTTCCCACCAGCCCTCACGGACAACGGTTTCCATAGCTGGAGAGATAGTGGTCTTTCTATGGGGACTGGGTGATGTGTTTGATGACTTTACACCATTATCTTTTGAGCAGCTATGTCAACAGTTTGACATTCCATGTGATGGACATGCTGCGGTCCTGGGAAAGAGACCTTGCAGTAAATATTGATGAGGAGATATGGGGTGACATTTGGGAATATGCCAATAAAGTCTCAGTTTGTAATAGAACAAAAGAGACTCAGGTTAGAATATTACACCATTCGCATATTCTCTACATTTAAGACATAAGTTTGATTCTGCTATATCCGCGTTGTGCCAGAAATACAAGGTGGGCATGGGGGAACTACCTGCATTGTTTTGGTCCCATGTTAAGATTAAATTCCACTGGTTTAATGCCCTTAAAGAGCTTGAGAGAATTTTTGATGCTGCCTTAGAACTTGATCCCTTGTATTAAATATTAAGTCTTCCAGATAAAAAGATAAATGATGTCAATGGGAAAAGGCTGTACAATATCCTTACTGATAAGTGTACTTGCAACACTAATTAAATAAATAAATACATAATACATCTGCAGCACAGAAAAATATCCTATGCTCGTGGGTTAATGATAAATCCCTTTCAATGGAATTCTTGACCTGTATACTCCAAGCTAAATGGGATAAATTCTGCAAGATATGAAACCCTATCTTAAAGTTCTAGGGTCTGCATTGACCAATTTATCATAGAATCATAGAATCCCCACAGTGCACAAGGAGGACATTCGGCTCATCAAGTCTGCACCAACTGCAATCTCACCCAGGTCCTATCCCCATAACCCTACGTATTTACCCTGACACGAAGCAACAATTTAGCATGGCCAATCAACTTAACCCGCACATCTTTGGAGTTTGGGAGGAAACCCATGTTGGATGTTGTGCAAACTCCACAGAAACAGTGACCCAAGCCGGGAATCAAACCCGGGTCCCTGGCGCTGTGAGGCAGCTGTGTTAATCACTGTGCCACTGTACCGCCCTACGAGGGTTTCCGTAAGTTATGTAGCTCTGTTGTCGTTATCCTGTCAGCTTGGGTGTACACCGCAATGTCATTCATGGCCTTATCCTGTAATCCTGATATCCTGATATTCCCCTGATTCTCTGATGTATCCTTTCATTATCTGTATGATGTGAGGCGCTGCGTACAATTAATAATCTGAACCAACTGTGTTGGGTTTTTTTCTGTCGCTTCCTAAATATATTTGTTGAAAAATAGCCATGCTGTACTGTACAAATCTCTGAGGGTTTGTTGCATTATTTGTAAAAAATCAAAAATCTTCAATAAAAATATGTTTTTTTTAAACTCTAAATTGTTAACACCCCACCTGTTCCTATAACCCACCCATTCTTGGCTGCAGTTCCTCCCTGATTCTCTAATTCAGTTCTAATTTTTTGATGGGGTGGGTGGTAGGTGGTAGAAAAGTCGGGTGCTAAAGAAGCTTGAGCTATAAAATTGCTGTGGTCTTATTCTAGATGGTGCGTAACTAATTACAGCAAGTTGTTTCGTCATGATGAACACTCTGGGGGCTCAGAGGTGAGCATAGCTTCTGGATGATGAAGTAAAGGATGGGCTGCATCTGGCCTTTTGGCTGGGCTGGGACCAGGGGCGGGGCCAGGAGCTGGGCCTCTAGGAAGCCCATGGCGGGGGGTCCCATTATATGGTGGAAGGGAGGGAGATGATGATGATGGGCAAAGGCATTAGTGGTCTGGTGGGATGATGGCGGGAGGAGAAACCTGCATTGTGTGGAGAAATGGAGACTCTGATGCCCTGATTCTGGTGATGATGAGAGACGGGAGGCTTTTAATTTTAATTTGAGATCGGGGCACCCTTTTTACACGGCACCCTGATCTCTGTGGAACTGGGTTTGCCGGCATCTTTAAACCTCTCAGGGATCAGGCAAAACATGCCCCCTTGCTTTTTTTGACAAAGTGTCAGAAGGTCTGGAGAGAAAACCTGCCTGTGTCTCTGGGGAAAAACACACCTGTTTTCACTTCGACTTTGACTGAAATTCTCCCACCTTGCCCGCCGCAGGAATCATAGCAGGCGAGACAGAAAATCCAGTGGACCACTTAAAGGTTCGTTGAACTGGGGCTGGAATTTCCGGCCTTGGGGCACATGCAGCTGAAGAATCCCACCCTTTGTCATTTTTTGGGGAAAATTCTGCCCAGAATATTTTTCCCATGTTGCTAATCACCCCTTATGCCATATTTTGACACAGTTCCTGTTTGGAGTCACGATCAGTATTTTGATAATGAGCCAATGTATTGCTGTAAACACCAGGGTTATGAGTTTATTAACCAATTTAAATGTGCTAACAGCCTGACTATGTGACAGAGTTCGTGCAGTAATAATCGGTGAAACAGCATTTTGAAGATATAGCAATTTGAAAGCCAAAATAGTAGCTTTTGTTCTGATTGTGATACTAAAACATAGCCCTAATATTCCACAGCCAGAAAATCATTTGATAGACTGATTAGAAATTTGCTGTTGTCATAGATTTAAGTTTGACAGTCAGAAGTTTCACTAAAAATTTAAAGAAGTATTTGGAGTAGCATTTAACCGTGCCATAGATGCAGTGTTAGTGGACATGTGTCATGAGATTAATAGTCCTGAGACCTCAGCAAAGAATCAAGTAAAAGTGAGTTGAAATCCCACTTCGTTCATTAATAATTTTGAATTCAGCTTTTTCTTAAAAAATAAGCAACCAAGTAGTCAAAGGGACACAAAGGGGCATTTCAATGTCCATTGCTAAGTGTAGCTAGGTTAGACCACCACTGAGTTTAAAGTTTATCTATTTAATGGTCACAAGTAGGTTTATATTAACACTGCAATGAAGTTACTGTGAAAATCCCCTAGTCGCCACACTCCAGCACCTGTTTGGGTACACTGAGGGAGAATTTAGCATGGCCAATGCACTTAACCAGCACATCTTTTGGACTGTGGGAGGAAACCAGAGCAACTGGAGTAAACCTATACAGACATGGAATGTGCAAACTCCACACAGACAATGACCCAAGGCAGAAATCGAACCCGGGTTCCTGACAGCAGTGCTAACCACTGTGCCACCGTGCGAGAATCCTAGAGGACATGGCTTTCTGACAGACTTGTGGCAGGTGGCTGGAGAACTGGATCAAAAGACTAAATGACATGGTACTAAGAATCTACCCGTAGCAACTGTAGTTATCCCTGCCTGTTTTGGTGGGAGTGACCACTGTACCATCCTTGTGAATAATTCCCTCCATCATGCTCTTTGTGGCATTACCATTATGATAAGTGAGATAGATGCCAGATATGGATAGAACTGCAGCTGTACAATGCCATTTTCACTCTGGTGCCTGTTTAGGTTGCATTCAGGAGGTCAGCGTCAATGGCATTTCCACTGACAAGTCTGTATTCCTCATCAGGGAATTACAGAATTATGAAAAACTGGCAGAGAACTTTACTTTCCCTTGCGGCAGATTTGAAGGCTGAAGGTGGCTGTAAAATTCTTCAGATGGTCTTTCATTAAGGTTCTTGCCCACCCCAACCTCTCCACTAATTTATTCTGGGATGAGCAAGGCCTAGGCCAATCTCCCCCCCCCCCCCCCCACCCACCCACCCCCCCGCCCCCCCCGACCCTTAGCCGAATTGAGGCCAGTTAATGATCACTTAAGGGCTGATTGACAGCCTGTGATTTCTTCAAAATGATTGTGGTTTGCAAAAGAGGAAGTGAAACCATAGGCTGTCAATCAGGCTTTGTCAAACTTGCCATCAGGATCAATGGGGTACTTGAGGTGCATTCAACCATGAAGGGAAATATAAAGAAACACAGGTGGCTGGAGGATGATAGAAATCCATTGAGCTGTCAATGGAATCTTTTGCAAGGCACTGCACCTTGAATTTATTGGAGATTAATAAGAATATAAGAACTAGGAGCAGGAGTAGGCCATCTAGCCCTTCAAGCCTGCTCTGCCATTCAATAAGCTCATGGCTGATCTTTTTGTGGACTCAGCTCCACTTACCCACCCGCTCACCATAACCCTTAATTCCTTTACTGTTCAAAAATGTATCTATCCTTGCCTTAAAAACATTCAATGAGGTAGTCTCAACTGCTTCACTGGGTAGGGAATTCCACAGATTCACAACCCTTTGTGTGAAGAAGTTCCTCCTCAACTCAGTCCTAAATCTGCTCCCCCTTATTTTGAGGCCATGCACCCTAGTTCTAGTTTCACCCGCCAGTGGAAACAACTTCCCTGCTTCTATCTTATCTATTTCCTTCATAATCTTATATGTTTCTATAAGATCTCTCCTCATTCTTTTGAATTCCAATGAGTATAGCCCAAGTCTACTCAGTCTCTCCTCATAAACCAACCCTTTCAACTCCGGAATCAACCTAGTGAATTTCCTCTGCATCCCCTCCAGTGCCAGTATATCCTTTCTCAAGTAAGGAGACCAAAACCGTACACAGTACTCCAGGTGCGGCCTCACCAGCACCTTATACAGCTGCAACATAACCTCGCTGTTTTTAAACTCCATCCCTCTAGCAATGAGGGACAAAATTCCATTTGCCTTCTTAATTACCTGCTGCACCTGCAAACCAACTCCTTGTGATTCTTGCACAAGGACACCCAGGTCCCTCTGCACAGCAGCATGCTGCAATTTTTTACCATTTAAATAATAGTCCATTTTGCTGTTATTCCTACCAAAATGGATGACCTCACATTTACCAACATTGCACTTCATCTGCCAGACCCTTGTCCACTCGCTCAGACTATCTATATCCCTTTGCAGACTTTCAGCATCCTCTGCACACTTTGCTGTGCCACTCCTCTTAGTGTCATCTGTGAATTTTGACACACTACACTTGGTCCCCAACTCCAAATCATCTATGTCAATCATAAACAATTGCGGTCCCAACACTGATCCCTGAGGCACACCACTAGTCACTGATCGCCAACCAGAAAAACACCCATTTACCCCCACTCTTTGCTTTCTGTTAGTTAACCAATCCTCGATCCATGCTAATACATTACCCGTAACACTGTGCACCTTTATCTTATGCAGCAGCATTTGGTGCGGCACCTTGTCAAATGCCTTCTGGAAATCCAGATACACCACATCCACAGGTTCCCCATAGTCCACTGCACATGTAATGTTCTCAAAGAATTTAAGGGTTCCATTGGAATGCAGAGGATTTCAAAGAATTCAAATTGCTGCGAAGCCTCAGAAACTTCAAATCAAAGCTGTGTGTATACATGGGGGTTCGGTGCTCAGCTGAGCAGAATTGGACCCCCATACACCACCACCCCCAAGTGAAATTGACATCTCCGCTCTGTCAGAGGACTTTAAAAGGGTCTGCTCACACCTGCAGCTTCTGAAAGGTAGAAAGGAAAATCTCTGCTGCAAAACAGAGTGCTGCAAAGATTGAAAAACTTGTCAGGTGACTGGGGGGGTGGGGGTGGGGGTGGAGGCATGGAGATTAAGGTGACTTGGCCACTTCAACATTTTCATAGCTGACAGGCAGGAATGCAGATATTGATCACAGGACTGTCTGAAATCACCATGCCAGGGTGATCTTCAGGTCTGCCAGAGCTAGAAGGGGCAGTCCAGCCACTGCCAAGGCATGTGGCCTGAAGAGAGGCTGATTAGGGGATCTGAGGGGGGAGGGGCCTGTGGGAAGTACAGGCCGGGGGGGGGGGGTTGGGTTCGGTCACTCTCATACCTGCATGGTGTGGGGAGGGGGTGGTTTTGACCCGTGATTTCAGTGGTGGTGGGCGGGAGAGGGGATGCCCCTCTTTCCTGAGGGGTTGGTGGTTCTCCCCTGGACTCCCAAAGTCCAGCACACCGTGTCCCAGCTTATGGGTAGCACATGTAAGGCTGCCCAGTGCCGTTCCAGCTGGTGGGCCGGGTGAATGATGGGAGGCTGGTGAATTGGCTGCCAAACCTGCTAATTATATTCAAATTAGCGGGTTTGCATAATTATCGTTAGGTGGGAACCCGATCGGGGCCGACATGGTGGGTCTGGTGAAACGCATGAGCCATCACGCCAATCGGGAATACTAATTTTTGGCCAATGCCCCATTCACTGGGGTCAGGTTGGACGGCAGCCCTCTCAGCTGGGATTTCTTCCCAAGGCTGGGGCAGAAGCCCCACCTTCAGCCTCGTTGGAGCATTGAACGGCTGCAGGGAAGGCAGTATCAGTGACAATCTGTCCATCACCATCGATTCCTCAGAATGCGGGAATGTGGAAATGCTGCCATCCAAACAGTCCTGGCACTAACCTGAATCATCAAGGAAGTTTACGCCATTTCCTGTGGCACTTCCACAGGGATCAAATCAGAGGATTTGTACGGAAGTGTGCCCTGCTACAACAAGTCTGTCCCATGACTAAGACAGCTGATTTTAATGCTAACATTTGGCTCAACACTATCAATCTGCTGGATCTGAATTAAATGGATATCAATCTTAGTTTGGCTGTAATTGTGAAATATTAATCAGCTTGTAAAATGTAATTTTTTTTAGATAAGAAAATTTTCAAAGTAACTGCTCTCTTTTCATTGCCGTGACTGACATTTTAACTTCTGAAATATTAAAAACGCAATTTGTCTTCACATCGAGCTTTGAGCCCGTAGCAATGAGCCAAAGGCAGTGTTCAAAAAATGATAAAACTGCACCGCATCTTAGAACCTAGCAATGATACAGATCACCCAGTCGGATTTCACTCTGCATCCTGCAGAATAAGATTTATATTAAATAAATACCTGAAGTTAAATAGACGCTCATTTTTACATCTAAATAATGTTGCTTTGCAAGTCTGGGTCTTTTTCAAACCGTGGAGATGCCGGCATTGGACTGGGGTAAACACAATAAGAAGTTTAACAACACCAGGTTAAAGTCCAACTCCACAACTTCTTACTGTGTTAACCCCAGTCCAACGCCGCCATCTCCACATCATGACTACCATCGACACCGCAAACTGCCGGCTCCAAGTGGAGAGGATCTCCAAGAAGATTGCGCATATCAACACAGATAGGTTGGACTTTAACCTGGTGTTGTTAAACTTCTTACTACTTTTTCAAACCACCAGATCTACTTCAGTTGAATGCTTTTTATTTAATTTTTTAAAACTTTGTGAAATATTGTAACTTCCTGATATCTGTGGCTCCCTTTCATGCTGAGCATTACATTCATCAACTATGTCATTAAGGAGCCTCAAAGCATATTTAACTTATGACGGTCCAGTAGAGGCAAATGACCTGAAGATCTACATCTGCCAACTTGATGGTAGAACTTTTGATACTAAGTGCATGAACCTTTAAGGAAGGTTAGCCAAATGTGGAAGATGTTGGAGGATGCTGACTATCTGTGTGGAGTTTGCAAGTTCTCACCATACCTGCATGGGTTTCCTCGGGTGCTCCAGTTTCATCCCACAGTCCAAAGATGTGCAGGTTAGGCAGATTAATGGGGTAAATGTACAGGGATAGGACAAGTATGTGAGCCTCGGTGAGATACACTTTCAGAGAATTGATGCAGACTCGATGGGCCAACTCATCTCCAACTGCACTGTAGAGATTCTATGATTCTATATCTTAAAGTACTGTCACTCATTACCATCTCGACAGGATATGATGTAGGAGCCCATAGCTTGCAGGCACTCTCCAAGCAGCAGGGTAGGTGTTATGTACTTACCTGCCAATGACTACTCTCTGCATATAATCTTATTTTCAAGTAAAGAACACATTTTGTTGTTCACCAAACATTGTGTATGATTAGTATGTTTACACGTGTGACATTAGTGTACATTTAAGAAATCTTTTTTAAAAATCATGTTCTCTGCAGCTATAAGCTGTTTTGGTTTCATTGCTGCCAGGCCGTCTGCAGGAAGTCATTTTATTGCTTCTTCAGTAGATTATATGGGGTTGTTGAGTTTTACTCTGGGATCTTTTATGACTCTGCATTGTTAGGAGGAAGGTGTTTTGGACAGTTTCTTTCTTCCTAGTGAATTTAAGGTTTCATTTTGTGTTTTGGCTGGCTGCAGTTTTTGGTTTTAGAAGGGGCATTAAGCTGAAAATAAATGTTTTTGTTGTCAGTTTGTTGTTGTTCTCCCCGGTTTTGTCAATTCTACTTGTTCGCTGAAAGCAAGGCTTCTAGCCTTACTGGAGTAGAGAATCTGCTGTTGGTGGCTCAACCAGAGTCTCTCCCTGGTGTTCTGGGAAGCTGTTCTGACTTCAAACCATTCTGAGTGTGTCCAGAGGGCTGCTCCAAGTTACAAGGCTAAGAGTCAGGATTTTCAATTCGTCAACCAAAGAACTCAGTTCCAGCATCATGTGAGCAGTTATCTTTGCTGTGTTAAACCTGTAGAAAGGTTCTTTTGTCTATGGGAAGTTTTTGTTTGATTGGAACATCTTAGATATATTTGTTAAGGGTCATACTTATTGTGGTTGTGTTATTTTTGTTTGTAATTGATACAAGTTATTGCTAATTTTCTTTCCATACGTGTTAACTATATTCTTAAATAAACTTTCTTTTGATAAAAGCTCCCTAGTGGGTCATTTGAGTCATACCTGAAATGAAACTAATCATGCTTATCCGAGCCAAATTCAAGGTGCAAAACTTATGATCCAGGTGGGCTTCATAAAACACTTTGAAGTTCCTGATCTGAATTATAACACATGGAAGAAAAGAAAAATGTAATACAACTGGATTCATCTGTTGGAAATCTAAAACTGAATATGTCTCCATTCTTTATAGACATCGAAGCAATTGCTTGGGGAGATGAGCAGTAATTCTTTAAATAGAAGTCTAATATCTCATAATAAATGGGAGAGGTTTAGAACATAGAACGTAGAAAAGCTACAGCACAAACAGGCCCTTCGGCCCACAAGTTGCGCCGAACATGTCCCTACTAGGCTTACCTATAACCCTCTATCTTACTAACCTCCATGATAGATTTATTAACCTGTGTGCATTTTATCACAGTTATCTGGGGAGGATACATTGGGGCTCCAGTGAAACTTTTACAGTGAAGCACCATTATCAAGATAATAATTCATTTTCAACTTAACAAAATGCTTACATTTTCAGGCAGAAGAACTCACCCAAAGTGTAAATGGGTACCCGAGTTCAGGCATGAATGCACCATTATTGGATTGTAAATCACATTTCCAAGTGATATTAATTTCCATATCTTTCCTTTCAGACATTCAGTTTCAAGTGCCAGAAGTGTTCAGGCATACATTTCAGTGACAAGTATAGTCTGAAAAACATGAAACTTTAAAATTGAATGCGAGTTTAAACAGCTCGTTAATCACTCTTACAATAATAAGTGATGATTGTGGCTCTCAGGGATATATTTGAAGCAGCTAATAACAACTAGTTCACCAAATGTCAACATTTTCAACATTGGTCACACTAGAGCAGTGAACATCAACATGAAATAATGGTCATGTAAAAGTTCATTTTCCTAAATAAAGTAAGGACTAGTAGTATTGTGAACAATGGAACTTTTTCACTACATAAGATATTATTATTTTTTAAATACATGGTCAATCTAATTTTAAATTAAGCTAAAGTCAATCTTGCAAATGAAAAGAAATTTATTGTCTAATGTATGGCCTGTCACCTGCTGAAATGGACCATGTGATTGCAGGAGTTATCATGGATTCTATTTATGTAAAATACTTTCTAGAACAACAGGTGAAGCAGTAGGAAATAGTTATCCCAATGTACGTTTACAATTAAAAGTAATAGGATTTCAAAGCAATTAACTGTGCTTGCTCCCATTCTGTGCAGCAATAGGGTTGCATCCGAGTTTATTTTTAACGACAAAAGCTTAAATGAATCTTGTTGCATCAAAGCACAGTACATTGTTAACTGCATGCTGAACTCCTTTTCATATTGCATTATCAGGCACTACCTAATCCTCAAAGGCAAAGACTTATTTCCCGGAAATCAAACTAAAATGGATCCCAATATTTCACCCCATTGTGCGTCCATGATCAAATAAGATGGAAGCAGTTTCATACAAACATAGAAAATAGAAGCAGGGGTTGGCAATTTGGAACCTCGCACCTGCTCCACCATTCAATACCCTCATAGAATCATAGAAGAATCATAGAAATCCGACAGTGCAGAAGATGGCCATTCGGCCTTATGAGTCTGAACATAGAACATAGAACATTACAGCGCAGTACAGGCCCTTCGGCCCTCGATGTTGCGCCGACCAGTGAAACCAATCTAAAGCCCATCTAACCTACACTATTCCAATATCATCCATATGTTTATCCAATGACCATTTAAATGCCCTTAATGTTGGCGAGTCCACTACTGCTGCAGGCAGGGCATTCCACGCCCTTACCACTCTCTGAGTGAAGAACCTACCGCTGGCATCTGTCCTATATCTATCACCCCTCAATTTAAAGCTATGTCCCCTCGTGCTAGCTATCACCATCCGAGGAAAAAGGCTCTCACTATCCACCCTATCTAATCCTCTGATCATCTTGTATTCAGCCACCTCTTAACCTTCTTCTCTCGAACGAAAACAACCTCAAGTCCCTCAGCCTTTCCTCATAAGACCTTCCCACCATACCAGGCAACATCCTAGTAAATCTCCTCTGCACCCTTTCCAATGCTTCCACATCCTTCCTATAATGCGGTGACCAGAACTGTACTCAATACTCCAAGTGCGGCCGCACCAGAGTTTTGTACAGCTGCAACATGACCTCCTGGCTCCGAAACTCAATCCCTCTACCAATAAAAGCTAACACTCCATACGCCTTCTTAACAACCCTATCAACCTGGGTGCCAACTTTCAGGAATCTATGCACATGGGCACCAAGATCTCTCTGTTCATCCACACTACCAAGTATCGTACCAATAGCCCAGTACTCTGTAATCCTGTTACTCCTTCCAAAGTGAATCACCTCACACTTTTCCGCATTGAACTCCATTTGCCACCTCTCAGCCCAGCTCTGCAACTTATCTATGTCCCTCTGTAACCTGCAACAACCTTCCGCACTGTCCACAACTCCACCGACTTTAGTGTCATCCGCGAATTTACTAACCCATCCTTCTACGCCCTCATCCAGGTCATTTATAAAAATGACAAACAGCAGTGGCCCCAAAACAGATCCTTGCGGTACACCATTAGTAACTAAACTCCAGGATGAACATTTCCCATCAATCACCACCCTCTGTCTTCTTACAGCTAGAAGTTTAACAACACCAGGTTAAAGTCCAACAGGTTTATTTGGTAGCAAAAGCCACACAAGCTTTCGGAGCTCCAAGCCCTTTCTTCAGGTGAGTGGGAATTCTGTTCACAAACAGGGCATATAAAGACACAGACTCAATTTACATGAATAATGGTTGGAATGCAAATACTTACAGCTAATCAAGTCTTTAAGAAACAAAACAACGTGAGTGGAGAGAGCATCAAGACAGGCTAAAAAGATGTGTATTATCACCAGGCAAGACTGTTCTCTTCCTGTTGGGGAGCACTTCAACAGTCACGGGCATTCGGCCTCTGATATTCGGGTAAGCGTTCTCCAAGGCGGCCTTCGCGACACACGACGGCGCAGAGTCGCTGAGCAGAAACTGATAGCCAAGTTCCGCACACACGAGGACGGCCTCAACCGGGATATTGGGTTCATGTCACACTATCTGTAACCCCCACAGTTGCCTGGACCTGCAGAGTTTCACTGGCTGTCTTGTCTGGAGACAATACACATCTTTTTAGCCTGTCTTGATGTTCTCTCCACTCACGTTGTTTTGTTTCTTAAAGACTTGATTAGTTGTAAGTATTCGCATTCCAACCATTATTCCTGTAAATTGAGTCTGTGTCTTTATATGCCCTGTTTGTGAACAGAATTCCCACTCACCTGAAGAAGGGGCTTGGAGCTCCGAAAGCTTGTGTGGCTTTTGCTACCAAATAAACCTGTTGGACTTTAACCTGGTGTTGTTAAACTTCTTACTGTGTTTACCCCAGTCCAACGCCGGCATCTCCACATCATTCTTACAGCTGGCCAATTCCTGATCCAAACCACTAAATCACCCTCAATCCCATGTCTCCGTATCTTCTGCAATAGCTTACCGTGGGGAACCTTATCAAACGCTTTACTGAAATCCATATACACCACATCAACTGCTTTACCCTCATCCACCTCTTTGGTCACCTTCTCAAAGAACTCAATAAGGTTTGTGAGGCACGACCTATCCTTCACAAAACCGTGCTGACTATCCCTAATCAAATTATTCCTTTCTAGATGATTATAAATCCTATCTCTTATAATTCTTTCCAAAACTTTGCCCACAACAGAAGTAAGGCTCACCGGTCTATAATTACCAGGGTTGTCTCTACTCCCCTTCTTGAACAAGGGGACAACATTTGCTATCCTCCAGTCTTCTGGCACTATTCCTGTAGACAATGACAACATAAAGATCAAAGGCAAAGGCTCTGCAATCTCCTCCCTAGCCTCTCAGAGAATCCTGGGATAAATCCCATCCGGCCCAGGGGACTTATCTATTTTCACTGCAAGTGAAGAACCTATCTCTGACATCTGTCCTATATCTATCACCTCTCATCTATATTTCTGCACTGACAACGATCCCACCTAGGCCCTATCCCTGTAACCCCACATATTTACCCCGCTAATCCCGTTAACCTATGCATCCCGAGACACTATGGGGCAATTTAACATGGCCAATGCACCTAACCCACACATCTTTGGACTGTGGGGGGAAACCGGAGTACCTGGAAGAAACCCACGCTGACACGGGGAGAATGTGCAAACTCCACACAGACAGTGACCCAAGCCAGGAATGGAAAAGGTCTCTGTAGCTGTGAGGCAGCAGTGCTAATCACTGTGCCACCATGCTGCTCAAATTATTGCCTTGCACCGAGTTCACAAAAGCCATGGTTTTTGCCTGATTGTCGAACTATTTATTTCTTTAGGGTCACAAGTAGGCTTACATTAACACTGCAATTAAGTTTTTGTGAAAATTGTCGCCACACTCTAGCGCTTGCTCAGGGACAATGAGGGAGAATTTAGCATGGCCAATCCACCTAACTAGCATGTCTTTCCTACTGTGGGAGGAAACCGGAGCACCTGGAGGAAACCCACATAGACACGGGGAGAACGTGCAGACTCCACACAGACAGTGACCCAAGCCAGGAATCGAACCCAGGTCCCTGAAGCTTTGAGGCAGCAGTGCTAAGTTTGAGAGAGCAAACCAGCTCTCATTTCACTAACATATTTAATTGATGGTACCTCTGACAGTGCAGCACTCCTTCAGTACTGCAGTACCACCGTGCCTCCATCATGGCTGATCCTATAGCCGTGCTCTCTTCCCATATCCTTGGCACATTTGGCATCTAGAAATCTATCTATTTCTTTCTTAAATATATTCTGTGATTTGGCTTCCACAGCCTTCTGTGGTACAGAATTCCATAGGTTCACCACCCTCTTAAGAAATATTTCCTTATCTCAGTCCTAAATGACCTATCCTGAGACTGTGACCTCTTCTTCTAGAATCCCCCAGCCAGGGGAAGCATCCAATCTGTCCAGCCATGCTAGGATTTTATACATTTCAATGAGATCTCTTCTCATTTTTCTAAATTCCAGTGAATATAGGCCTAGTTGACCCAATCTCTCCTCATATAACAATCCAACTTCCTAGGAATCAGTCTGGTGAATCTTCGCTGCACTCCCTCTATGGCAAGTATACCCGTTCTGAGGTAAACAGACCAGAACTGCACACAATACTCCAGATGTGGTCTTACCAACGTCCTGTACAACTCCTCCTTCTCACTCGACCCTCGATTCCCTCGCATTTCTGAGAAGTTATTTGTGTCTTCTATTGTGAAGACAGAACTAAAGTTGTTGGTATTGGCATGCTTGTGATTGTCCCAATGAGTGGAAGATGAAACGTTTTGACAAAAATGTCTTTTTTCAGCAATATTTAAGTTGAAGATTTCCTCAGTTCCTGCGAAAAGTTCTGTAAAAGCATTTAGGTTCGCCAGACACCTCAGCACACTCTTTGAAAATCACCTTGCAAAATCCTATCTGCCCTTTCTATCTATGTACCTCCTCCAGCCCTACAACCCTCCAAGCTATCAACATTAATTCTGGCCTCTTGAGCATCCCATTTGATTTGATTTGATTTCATTTGATTTATCATTGTCACATATATCAGTATACAGTAAAAAGTATTGTTTCTTGCGCGCTATACAGAAAAAGCATAACGTTCATAGAGCAGGAAAGGAGAGAATGCAGAATGTAGTGTTACAGTCAAAGCTAGGGTGTAGAGAAAGATCTACTTAGTGCGAGGTAGGTCCATTCAAAAGTCTGATGGCAGCAGGGAAGAAGCTGTTCTTGAGTCAGTTGGTACGTGTCCTCAGACTTTTGTGTCTTTTTCCCAATGGAAAAGAGTATGTCCGGGGTGCGTGGGGTCCTTAATTATGCTGGCTACTTTTCCGAGGTAGCAGGAAGTGTAGACAGTCAATGGATGGAAAGCTGGTTTGAGTGATGGACTGGGCTTCGTTCATGACCTTTTGTAGTTTATTGCAGTCTTGGACAGAGCAGGAGCCATACCAAGCTGTGTTACAACTAGAAAGAATGCTTTCTATGGTGCATTTGTAAAAGTTGGTGAGAGTCGTAGCAGATATGCCAAACTTCCTTAGCCTCCTGAGAAAGTCGAGGCATTGGTGGGCTTTCTTAACTATAACGTCGGCGTGGAGGGACCAGGGTAGGTTGTTGGTGATCTGGACACCTAGAAACTTGAAGTTCTTGGCCATTTCCACTTTGTCCCCATTGATGTAGACAGGGGCATGTCCTCCACTGCTCTTCCTGAATATCTCCTTGGTTTTGTTGACATTGAGGGAGGGATTATTGTCGATGGACCAGTTCACCAGATTCTCTATCTCATTCCTGTACTCCATCTCATCATTGTTTGAGATTAAGTTTTGAAAAGCTCTACCATTGGCGGCTGTGCCTTCAACTACCAAGGCATTAAGCTCTGGCATTCCCTTCCTGACCCTCTCTAGCTCTCTTCCTCGCTCCGTTCCTCCAAGATGCTCTTTAAATCCCAGCTCTTTGACCAAGCTTCTGTCTTCTAACTAATATCTTGTTATCTGGCTTGGTGTCGAATTTTGTTTGATAATGCCCCTGTGGAACAGCTTGCGATGCTTCAATTTATGTTGAAGGTACTATGTAACTACAAACTATTGTTGTTCCCCTAAAGTCCAGTCTGCAAACCTTTTCCTTCGTAACATTTCACCATTCTAACATTTCCAAAATCCAATTAGGTTTTCCACAGTTTTTCTTTCTACTTGAGTCACAAACCTTATCATATTATGGTATTTAATCCCAAGGTGCTTATCCACAAGTAATTTTGAAGTATAATAACTTTTGTAGTGATGTTGATTGAAAGATTAATATTGATAACCTGCCTGGCCCACTTCAAAATTGTCATGGATCTTATCATTTACCTGAGAGAGCAAACCAGCTCTCATTTCACTACCATATTTAATTGATGGTACCTCTGACAGTGCAGCACTCCTTCAGTACTGCACTGCATTGTCAGCTTAGATTTTTCTTCCCAAGTTGACTCATTTATTTTGTCATTCATAATGAGATTTCGCAACATGGCCACCTTTGTAGGCTTAATGACAGACAAATAAAACAAATGTTTGGGTCCTTAGATTCTTTCTTCGAAAGGAATGGGATGGAAAGGTAAATTATCATGTTGAAATTTTGAACCTAAGCTATTGATGTTTTTTGTTCTGCTTTTACTGGTGAAGGGCTGCCAGAGAAATAAGGCTACTCTAAAGATATACTTACCACAACCGTCATTACCTCACACCCATAAATACTGAGAAAGGGGGTCTAACTTTGATTTGTGGAGAAGCTTTGACCTTTTGCACTCTGATTCACAAAAGAGGCTTGGATGAGGTTGTGTTGCATGTTCTAAACTGATCTCAGGCCAAATTTTATTATAGCCAATAAAAGTTGACATCGCCCCCACAACCTGTTTTTGCTTCAGGTTATTTCCAGGCTGTCAGAGAGTATTACAATAATATTAGTCAGTCGGAGTACACAGATGTATTAAGGGAAATGACTGGCACAATGTTTGCAAGAGCAAACCAGTTCATCATATTCTCCATGGACCATCAGCATGAGAAGGCGCCACATTTTTGTCAAGTGGCAGCTTGCCCTCCAGGCTGAATTGATCCATCCATGTGACATCACATCCTCCTGTCCATCATTTGAACACATTCATGAACAATAAGGACTGTTATTCAGTGACCATCAGCCTAGTAAAATGCAAGGTGGATACCAAGTGTCAAGCAGCGGCCTTGGAGCAGCCCTTGGTTCCACTTTTATCTGAACCAAATGGAAGAATGCCCATTCGGCTGACAGGTGATCAAGGCTGCAAGCTGAAACCATGATTTGTGATAACTCTCTCTGTGGCACAATCGTCAGCAAATCACAGGTTCAATGTAGTGCATGGAACTGTAAGGTTTATTACTGAATAGAACATAGACATCCCGAAGCAGGAGGTCATGTTCCAATTCAATTGTAGTGCAAGTGTCCTACATTATTGTCACTTGCTGCACGGTGTATATCTTAGCCACACAACAAGGCATGGGGTGGTGAAGGAGTAGCGCAACCAGGAGAAGAGAGCCATAAACAAAATAAGCCAGAAGAATTGCCGTAACATCTTTTCAGCTCTCTGACCCTGACACAAAACTCTCATGGAACTGTACCTCATCTGATCATAGTATCAGCAATCATCGCTGCATGATATTGTACAGAGGACTAGAGGACAGCTAATGTTCTTCCTATATTTTAAAATGGAGATAGATGAAGTCCAGTTAGACCAGTTAGCTTAACATCAGTCATAGTAAAGTGAATGGAATGTTTATTCAAACCAAAAATGTACTAAGGAACAGTCACAAACGCTGCCTCTGAATTTTGTTGTTATGCATGGCCTATTCATTTAAGAGCACGGTAACTTTTAATTCTGTCTTGTATCTGACAACGAAGAGGAGCAGCAGCAGCAGAGAATGTTTGATGCACTGATTGACATCCCAGATACACTACCTGAATGCAGGGTGATTGAAGAAGTCTGTCTCAAACAGGAGTGTGTTCCTGTAGTAGATTCTTCCATGAATAGAGTAGCCAACGTTATGGAGCATGAGACGTCCCAATCAAAGCACGCTGGCCCTGAACAAGGCCTGTGAACTCTGCATGCCACCTCAAATGGAATAATCACTACCAGCTTGGCCCTTGGCACTCCCCACCCCTCCCCCCGGCTGATCTACTGATCTAACACAATAGTAACAGTTAAATGCAGCTGAGCCCCGAGGGTATTGATAACAAAAAGGGACATGGAATCCACTCAATGTGCTTCCACTTCTCACGTGTTTCCCCCATCCTACCAAAGGGTGCAGGTGAAGCAGTGTTTAGTGGGTCCTTACAGGTTCCAGAAACCAAAGGATTTCAGCCAACAGCAGCTCAGAGCAGAGATCAGCAGCCACCTCTGCTCAAGCCATCGGGTTACACAATGTACAAGTGCAAGGAAAAGGAAAAGATTTGTAGCTGCACAAGGGTCTGCATGTTGTTATGTTAAATTTCCAATCTTTACTTGAAGCGCATTAATATAATTCTTTTGCAGCATTTTCCTGCCCATTTTTGGTTGCTGGCTGGCAAGTGGCCTTTTCAATTGTGTAGTGATGAATGGGAAGAAATAATAGATGGAGAACCATAGAGAGATTTGAAAGGGAGGTCAGGCAGTTTGAAGGACTACTTTGTGTTACTGACAAGATAGGTGCTCTGGTAAAACCTAAGACAGCTTTGTAATAATCAGGACATCCCAGGCAGCAATGTGCCATTCCGACGGTGCACTGCTTTCATCACCTTCCTCCTTCTTCACTCTCTTCTTTCACCACCTTGAAATCATCCAAAGGGCCTTGTGCCTTGTTTTTCCTGCAGATCTAAAACTCACCGCTGTGCAATGTGATGCAGAGCACAGCACACTGTGATCATTCTGGAGACTCTGGCTGATGCATACTGAAGGATGCTTCCATACCTGCCCAGGCACTATAAGCAAATCTTCGGCAAGCCAATAGCTTGCTCAATGATGCATCATCTGGTGATATAGCAATGATTTTAATACTCCTCAGCCTCATTCCTCAGGCCTCTGAGGGTTATCAGCAGCCACGATTTCAGTGGGTTTCCCTTGTCTCTGAGCAACCAGCTGGTAACTCTGCATCCAGGTACAGAGAGATCTGGGAGGGTGAACTACACAGATAGAAGGGTCAAGAATCAGAGGTCGCCGATGATTGGCAAAGAAGGAATGGTGACATGAGGAGCAAGTTGGAATGCAGCAAGTGTTTAGGATCTGAAGTGCACTGCCTGATAGTGTAGTGGAGGCAGATTCAATCACACAGCCAGTGACCCGAGGCTGGAATTGAAACCAGGTCCCTGGCACAGTGAGACAGCGGTGCTAACCACTGTGCCACCCGTACCGTGCTGAGTAATTAACTCCAATTTCTCCAACAGCTTCTTTTACATTGGCATCATTTAATTTGGATTTGGGGACCTTTCATTTAGGTCACTAAATCTGTTGCCAGGGTAAGGGAGACAAGATTTATCACCTTGAAGGCAAGTCACCAAATCATTCGAACTAGTGCTCGAGTATAGCGTTATAAAAGCAATTAATATTTTCGTATACTTTAATCCTTTGACACCAAACATTGGCCTTATGTCTTTCACTACTGTACTTCTGTGCTCTAAGTGTTTTCCAAAGGACAACTATATAGCTATATCCCACAAAGAAACTGCATCTTTGTAATGACTTTAATCAGGCAATTGAGGTTGGCCTGTTAGAATATGAACTCTCTGATTAAGGGCCAAATTGATGGGTTAATCAGGGAGCCTCTTGCTTTGTACTTAACCAGGAGTGTCAGTTCCTCTGGGGCTCCTAACTGCAAACTGAAAGCACTCTGTATGCTGTTGTCAGACTTGTAAATAAAGGGATTTTGGTGACGGGACTTCTGCCTTCGAGGACTTATTACAATCTTTAAGGCAGAAGCACCCACTTCACCGTTGATGGTGAAGATGGAGGGCAGAATCCTTAAACACCGCTATAATAAGTGGATCAAAATCAAATGTTACTGAAATTGCATCAGATGTTTATATCTCAACTGATATTAAAAAAACATCATTGTAATTCTCAACTTTGCCACTGAATTTGAAAGTGTGCTTCTTATTTACCAGAGAGTGGAACTAATTAGTTAATTTTATCAAATAACCAGTGCAAGCAGGATAGCCAAATGAGGCCCCTCTGTAATATATCACTCAACGATATCGCATCAGATATCAAATATTGCATGGACACAAGCAGCACAATCTGAGATGATTGAAAGCCCAAGGTCTAAGGACTTACATCATGATTCCCAGTTTGCCAATGACTGTGCAGTAGCTGCTGGATTAGAGATGGATATGAAATGTAGCGTGGATATTTTCTCCAATGCGTGTGACACCTTCTACATTAAATTGTGAAAATTGTAAAACGCTGTTTTCCCAGGCAGTTTGGAAAGAAAACATGAACTTTGAGACATTTGTTGATCTTGGCTGAATAAACAAATAAGATTTTATTCACATTGTCTCAATTAAAAATTGACAGATAATTGAGTAAACCAATTATTGTTCGACACGTAGGCTAACTCAGGTTAAGAGATAACTTAAGCAAAGCCATTGCCTTAAGGTTAGGATAACATGTGCAATTAGCTAAAATCAAAGGACCAACTCTTCTTAATTGCTGGCAAATTATAGACCAATTGGCTATTTCCAACAATTGGCTAAGATGGGCTGACAACATCTTTAAGGTATAAAATAAAAGTCTCGCCTTTGTTAACATGGGATCCATGTTTTTGGAAATATCACCTCACATCTTGGTCTGATCAACCAAAGAAGTTGGTGAGATATTTGTTCTATTGTTAAAATTAAGCTTTGTCCTCTTACTATTAAGTACTATTAATTACTGCTAATTACTGTTAATTGACATTTTGCTTTTCTCTCTGACTTGTTACTTTTTAATGGTTAATAAACTTTCTGTCAATTTATGACTTATGAGGTGCAGGTTGTTTGCCAATAGGTCAATGATCTCCTTCTGTGCTGCAAAAGCTCAATGATTCTATAAGTAAGCTCACAACGCAGAGGCCGTGGATTTGAGAATGAGGCAGTGGAAAGGTAGAGCTAAGTGTAAGAAAGAAGAAAAAAATGCAGGATTAATGTAGTACATCTCGCAATCTCGGGCTGTTCCAACGCAGTTCAGAGACAATGAAGTACTTTTGAAGTGTGCTTTTGCAATGTAGAATGGAAATGTGGCAGCACACACACAAAATCTGTTGCTATGCCTTTGGATGTATGTTGCTAAGGACAGCATATAGCTTAAGAATAGGAGGTGGCCAAGGTTTAAGTTTATTTATTTATTGTCATAAGTAGGCTTACATTAACACTGCAATGAAGTTACTGTGAGAGAGGAGATAGTGCAGGGGTGGAAACAGAAGCACTTGCTGAGATGCCCTGACTAAAGTTGGAGGTACTGGAAGTTGTAAAGAGGTCAAGAGTGAGTTTTGAAGGAGGAATGGGACGCCAGAGGCTTTGAAAATGAGGGGCATAATACCTGAGGAGTGTAAATAATTTATAACATCAGTGAGCTTGGGACCAGGAAATGAAGTTGGGTGGTTAGTGTTTAGTGGGAATAGACCAAGAGAGCAGAAAGCGCATCTCCAGCCAGTCCAGAGCTACTGAAAACTTTCAAAATATCTGCTTATGGAAAACAGCAGGCCTTTGGTGTGTTATTTGCTGTACACTTAAAAGAAATGCTGAAAAATCAGGCCCTACTGTCCTTGTGATTTCCCAACATTTACTCCTGTCCCTGTGAGCATGCATTCATGCGGATGGCAGCACACAAAAACAGAATCAGCCGAGCATGTTTTAATTATTCTCTGTTTCTAGATATTCACATCACAGTTTAATCATTTGCAAAACATAGAACATCGCTTTCTTCGTATAGTAATAACCTTACAGGGTTCATCCCCAGCCTGGGGTCCCACTGAATGTAAACATAGATCATAAATACAGCTGCAACAACATAAGAGTGGTTCTGTGGCTCTTAATCTCACTTAGCAAGGCACTGCTAGCACTGCTTTACAAAATTATCGCACTGTCTTGGAAGAAATTAAATACTGGTGGAAAAAAAAATGCATTTTATTCCTGCATTCAAAATGTTTCTGCAGGCCCTCCCACTATTTCACTCTCGTCTGAGCAAGACATTTTAAGCTCTGCTGATTAATGTATCTATGTTAGGCTTTTGCACCATTACTTCTAGATATTGCTTAAGGGAGAGAAAAACCCGATAAATGTCACAGTAACATTTCTTCATGTTGACAGCTTAAAAAATAAGTATTCTGTATATCCAGTTATGAGAGTTTTATGAGTCACAGTTAGAGGAATGTGTCAGTGGGGCTCTATGCAACAAAACTAATCTGCAGAATCACACCACTCTCACTGGAGTGCTTGAACAAGGAAAATAAAACTGAGCAATAAAGACTGCATAAATGAATAAATGCCTGCAAAATACCATGCTTATTTTTAAAGAAAATACAAAATTGAAATAAAAATGATTGACACTGATATAAAATATACTGCATTCTTTTTTAATCTTGGGGCAGAAGCTTTATAAAACTTTGGTTAGACCGCACTTAGAGTGTTGCGTTCAATTCTGGTCGCCACATTACAGGAAGGATGTGGAGGCTGTGGAGAGGGTGCAGAAGAGGTTACCAGGATGCTGCCTAGATTAGAGCTACAAAAGGAAGGCGGGATGAAGGGTCATCCAGACTCGAAACATTGGCTCTATTCTCTCTCCACAGATGCTCTCAGACCTGCTGAGATTTTCCAGCATTTTCTGTTTTTGGGACAAACTAGGATTGTTTTCTCTGGAGTGGCGGAGGCTGAGGGGAGACCTTGTAGAAGTCTATAAAATTATGAGAGGCAGAGATAGGGTCGACAGTTGGAGTCTTTTTCCCAGAGTTGAAATATCTAAAATGAGGGGTCATGCACTTAAGGTGAGAGGGGGAAAGTTGAAAGGAGATGTGAGACACAAGTTTTTTTACACAGAGAGTGGGTAGGTGTCTGGAACAATTCTGCCAGGGGTGGCGGTGCAGGCAGGTACGATAGGGGCGTTTACGGGTTGTTTAGATAAGCACATGAATCTTCAAGGAATAGAAGGATATGGACCAAGGGCAGGCAGAAGGGATTAGCTTAATTTGGCATCATGTTCAGCACAACATCGTGGCCAAGGGGTCTGTTCCTGTGCTGTTCTGTTCAATGCTCTAAGATTACAGTCCACCATGGGTCGTTTTACAGGTGGGTTTACCCGCTCACCCCGAACCTTGTCAGAATTGTACAGGTGGTGGATGAAACCTAGAGTAGCTTGCCTGCCCACGCCTCAATTGAGGCACTTAAGTGGTTTTTAATTGACCACATTGGCCAGTGGGAGCTCAAGAACGAGTTGGAAGCCGAGCAGGTTAGCCTGCTCAGGCCTTTGCTGGGAAAGGCAAGGGGTGCCTCCTCCTCACTCACCACCACCCCAGTCTCCTCTCCTGACTCTGCTGAGAGCCCCCCAAGACTTACCTTTGTGTTCTGGGACTAGATGCAGCAGTGGTCAATGCTCCCAGCAGTGCTGCTGGCAGTTCCACCCAATCAATCAGGCTGGCAACTCTCAAAGGTGGCATTTCCTCTCAGATTCCAAAGTCAACCAATCCTCTGAGAGAAAAAAAAATCCCCTCATCTCTGTCCGATAAGGGTGACCCCTAATTTAAAACAATGCCCATCCCCAATTCTGGAATCACCCATTAGAGGAAACATCCTTTCCAAGTCCACCCTGACAGGACCATTCAGATTATTACATACATCAATCAAATTATCCCTCAATTCTCTAAATTCCAATGGAAACAGGCCCAGTCTGTCCAGCCTACCCTCATAGACAACCTGCTCATTCTTGGTAGCAATCTTGTAAACCTCCTCTTCAATGTCTTCAATGCATTTATATCCTTCCTTAAATAAGGGGACCAGAACTGCACACATTGAGAAGTGGTCTCACCTTTTTCACCCTGTGTAACTGCACAATTTTAGCGTAGTTTGGTCCCTTTAATTAGTAGATCCAGTTCTCGGCCTTTCAGAGGAATTCTGACCATGTGAGAATCTCAGTACCAAGTGTTGAAACAGAAAGAAACCGCATCCTGTGCCTGGGACTTTTTCACTGAAAGGCTTTGAAATACAAAAACAAAGTGTTCTTTCAGTTGCAATAGTTAAGATGTCACATTGTAAGTTTTATAGAGCTCTGTCCTGCAAAGTTAAATGGACCTTACATTGATCAGCTTTGTGCAGGTGTTGAGATGTATTGGCATATTTTTCCCATTTACCTTTGCAGCTCCAACAACTGAGGTAGAGCTGAGTCCAGAGCTTCGTCATCTGACTTAGTCTCAGCAGATTCCTGGGCTCCACATGTCCTCCAAGTGCCGGAACCCTGTGATGTCCCGGGTCTCCACTTGCTGTGCTGTGCTCATCAGATTGTGACCCCGAGGCTACTCCAGAACTAGGTTCTACCAAGATGTGTGGTTCCACATAGGTGGAGAGAGTGGGTGGGTGCTGTGAAGGGTCGTCAATTTGTGTGTTATCAGATTCATCTTCCAAGGTATCTATGGACCTTGAGTCAGGGGCTTGGCTTGCAGACAGCATCTGATGCTTCCCAGGTGTGCCAGTGAAAGAAAGGAGAGATCATTAGTTCATGGCAGGGGATTGCAGAACAGGAGACATCACTCACAGTATGGTTGTCTGATGGATGTTGCAGTGCAGAATCCTACAGTGCCGAAGGAGGCCATTCGGCCCATCAAGTCCGTACCGACCACAATCCCACCCAGGCCCTATCCCCATATCCCCATGCATTTACCCTAGCTAGTCCCCCTGACAATAACGGGCAATTTAACTTGGCCAATCCACCTAACCAGCACATCTTTGGAGTGTGGGAGGAAACCGGAGAACCTGGAGGAAGCCCACGCAGACACGGGGAGAACGTGCAAACTCCGGACAGTCAGTGACCCAAGCTGGGAATTGAACCTGGGTACCTGGCACTGTGAAACAGCAGTGCTAACCACTGTGCCAATGTGCCACCCAGGTTAATGATCGCCAACCTCACTGTCAGCACAGGAACAGTCCACCCCATCACTGGCCGGTTTGATGGCTTTATTCTCAAAGTCAGTCAGGGCCTTTAGTTCAACATTCCACTGCTGGTCTGGGATCTCTCCCTCCTGTTATGAGCCAACTTGTCCTGCATGACAACAGGTGGAGAGAGTGTAAGCAGGACACATGTCAAATTCAAGATAAGAAGGATGCCTAACACGTGTGGGTCATGAATGGTGCTTATAGACAGGATGAGGACACGACCCGCAGGGTAGATGAAGGTGTGCGTGGGAGAGTCAGTCGTGATGTCCCTTGAGCTGGCAGTGAGTGAGATCCCCTTGGATGTGTGATGGGTTTGTGAGTGTGTAAGTTGAGAGTGATGAGAAGGGCAACTTACCCTGACGGAATGGTAGAGATCATCCATCCTCTTCCTGCACTGGGTGACTGTCCAGTTTTGTCGGGCTTGGTGCTCACCACCTTGCCACCACCTCCCATGCTAGATTGGTCACCCTGGATGAGGCTCTTTGCCCAGAGTGGGGTAGAGGATTTCATGGTAGGTCTCCACTGTGTCCAGCAGGTGCTGGAGAAAGGCATCACTGAGTTTGAGGGTAGGATGGATCATCACTTTGGAAGCTATGACTTCCCAACATCTTTGAGAGTGTTAGCTCTGTGCCAGAGTGGCCTTTACATATGGGCACACGGGTTACTGAAGGCCTGAGGTCACAGCGGGGTTGTGAATCAGATGCCTCCCCCCCCCACACCACTCACCACATCCACCCCGCCCCCGCCGCCGCCGCCGGCCCCTCAATGATCTGAAGTGAAACCTGTGCCTCTGCACTTTTCAGCAAATTGCCCCACAATACGACAGATAAAGCTGCCATTGTCATCTACGGGTCAAATGCTGCTTTCCCCGCCTGATATCGTACTTGGCCAATTTCTGGGTCATTTCACCCATAGCTAAAACAATAAGACAATGAATGAAAATATGAGTAAGAAGTGGAAAGAACCAAACTATGAACTAAGTACTGACACCAAAAAAACAAGCAGCCAAACTAAAATGTTAAAACTTAAAATGTCTTGGTAAACGGAAGGCATGCAAATTATAGAAATAAGCTGCTTCACCTCTTCCAACTTCAGCCAGTTTTCTGGTGACCTGACATCCTTGCGTATAATGTGCCAGGCATCTGGGGACTGTAAGGTGAGGGCTGGTGCTCCCAGATGCTGACTATACTAATTTAGTACCTGTCAAGCTCCGCCAAGCAGCTCAAGACTGTTATTAGTCAGACCTCCTTTAAGGCTAAGAGATTGTTAGGGCAGTCATTATGGCTCACAATTAATCTCCAATGCAAAATGTAAATGAATGTGAGGTTATAAATACAGCATAAAATCTAATTTTGCACATGAAAGTAAATTTCCACACAAAGAGAAAAATGCAGTCAATTATTTTTCAAAATTATTTTCAGATGTCAAGCATTAACTGTGGCATTGACTATCCAGAGGTCACACTGGAACAATCTTAGCATGAAGGACCAAGACAACCATTCAAATTGTCTTTAAAGAAATATGGAGAAAACATAATTAAAAGACAGAAAATATCCATTCTAACATAGAGCTTTTGTCTGTAAAGTATTTTCTTTGATGAGGATAACAAATGGAACAACATACTAAATCACACAGCTGCAGAAGGGAATATTCCTCTTGCTTTCTCATTTAGCGGGTAATTTGAGTTATCGCCCAGGCAGCAAGGTACCTGCCAGCAAAAAGAAGGGCTTGCATCTCCAAACCTTCTGTTCTCTCCCCCACTAGGCATCCAATCCCTATTCCTAAGGCCTCCAATCCACTTTCCTCCCTGCATCTGACACCTCTAATCTACCCCCGAGCTCCCTGATCTTCTGACCAAGTCTTTCCAACCTCCTCCCGTCTCGAGTCTTTGAACCGTTCCCCCATCTCAGCCTCTGATCCCTCAAGTTTCAATCTCCGAAATACACCGCCTGGGGTCAAACCATGCCCACTTTGGTATTGCCTTCCACCCATCCCCCAGATTGGAATATCCCAACACTCCACCCCATCCTTGAGCTCAGAATGCCACCCCCTTCACCAACCCCAGCCCTGGTAATTGGACCCCTGCCTGCCAAATAGAGGGACTAGATATCCCCAGGATCACCATCTTCCCCCAACTGGGTTGAGAAATAAGACCAATCTGATCCTGACCTCTGGTTAATGTAAGCCCACTACTCAGAAAGGGAGGTAGAGAGAAAACAGGGAACTATAAACCAGTGAGCCTGACGTCGTACGAGGAAAATTGCTGGAGTCCATTATCAAAGATTTCATAACTCAGCATTTGGAAAGCAGTGGTATAATCAGACAAAGTCAGCATGGGTTTCCAAAGGGGAAATCATGCTTGACGAATCTATTGGAATTTTTTGAGGATGTAACTCATAAAGTTGACTGAGGAGAACCAGTGGATGTGGTTATTTCAAACTTTCAGAAGGCTTTCGACAAGGTCTCACATAACAGACTACTATGTAAAGTTAAAGCACATGGGATTGCAGGTAATGTCTTGAGATGGATAGAAAGCTGATTAGCAGAAAGGAAGCAAAGAGTTGATATAAATGGTCTTTTTCTTATTGGCAGTCAGTGACTAGTGGGTTCCACAGGAATCTGTGCTCGGGCCCCAACTATTCACATTATATATTAATGATTCAAAAGAAGGAACTAAATGTATTATCTCCAAATTTGCAGATGACACAAAGTTGGGTGGGAGGATGAGCTGCGAGGAGAATGCAGAGATGCTTCAGTGTGATTTGGACAGGCTGAGTGTGTGGGCATATTCTTGGCAGATGCAGCATAATGTGGACAAATGTGAGGTTGTCCACTTTGGTAGCAATAATAGGAAGACAGATTATTACTTGAATGGGTGTCAATTGAGAGAGGTGGATACTCAGCAAGATCTTGGTGTCGTCATGCATTAGTCACTGAAAGTAAGCGCATAGGTACAGCAGGCAGTAAAGAAGGCAAGTGGTATGTTGGCCTACATAGCAAGAGGATTTGAGTATAGGGATAGGGATGTTTTGCTGCAATTGTATAGGGTGTTGGTGAGGCCCCACCTGGAGTATTGTGTGCAGTTTTGGTGTCCTTACCTGAGGTAGGACGTCCTTGGTATAGAAGGAGTACAGCAAAGGTTTACCAGGTTGATTCCTAGGATAGCAGGTCTGTCATATGAGGAGATATTAAGATGGTTAGGATTATATTCACTGGAGTTTAGAAGAGTGAGAGGGGATCTCATAGAAACTTTAAAAATTCTAACAGGGTAGATTCAGAAAGAATGTTTCCAATGGTGTGGGAGTCCAGAACTAGGGGTCATAGTTTGAGGATAAGGGGTAAACGTTTTAGGACTGAGGTGAGGAGAGATTTCTTCACCCAGAGAGTAGTGAATGTGTCGAATTCACTACCACAGAATGCAGTTGAGGCCAAAACATTGTCTGATTTCAAGAAAAAATTAGATATAGCTCTTGAGGCTAAAGGGATCAAGGGATATAGGGGGAAGGCGGGATCAGGATATTGAATTTGATGATCAGCCATAATCATAATGAATGGCAGAGCAGGCTCGAAGGGCTGAATGGCCTACTCCTGCTTCTGGTTTCGATGTCTCTCCATTTCCCCACCTGATTGAAAGTCAAGCCTGTTACATGCATGCTATGGAGTTAAACATTCCACACAGTATCTTCACTCAATTCAAGGAAAATCCCCACGCATGACAAACCTCCCCTGCTTAATGCCAGAATCATGCTCATCCAAATCCACTATAGAATAAGCTATGGTAAACTATGGTAAACACCTGAATTCCCTGCCCCACTCATGTGATTTCTTCATTTCAAACTCAGTAAAACAACTCCCTCAGGCAAAACTGATATATCCATTTTCAGCAACAGCTCGTGAGTTAGACTGCAATGTTCATCGATTTCCAAGTATAGTAGACGGTCAGTCAAACTTCCAATCAAAAAACTGGAGTGGCCCAGTTTTATCAGTACTATTGGCAGGTGGTGAGTAAGCTGCCACTAGAAATTGGCAGAGGGTGCGTTATGTCTGCTCCCTGCTGCAAATAAACTCTGCAGCGATTTGTGAACATAGCAATTGCTCAATGAGAAAAGACCAAGAGCTATCAGGTTTGTCATCTCCCATCAGATACAATGATAAAGGAAATGTTGACTAATCATAGCAATCAATCTTTATGAATTAGTCTACAGCAGGTCCAGTCAGGACATGAGGAGAGCCCTAGGGCTGTATAGATCTGGGTGCCAAGGGTATAGTCATATTTTTCCTCCCAAACATGCAACATTTTCCACATGTGAGCCAGCAGAAATCACAGCTGATGAAGGCCGGTAGCAGACTTGTTCATACTTTCAATGAGTGGGTGACTGACACCCTTCCCTCTGCGAGAGCTAATGAAAATGCAGCCTCAGAGCTTTGGTGAGGTCAGATGAGATCATCTGATGGTTGACCAAGCTGATTCTGGAAAGGCAACTTGAAGTTGTCCCTTGCTGTTGATGCCAGAAGATCTCTGTTGACACCTTGTTTGCAGGGCTCGGCTTCTGAAATCACATGTCGTCATGGTGACAAACACTTGCCTATAGCTGCTGTCACCATTTGCATCGATCAGATAGAGTTACCCACTTGTCGTGATTGATGCTGAGGGCTTTCATGTCTCATTTTCTTGAACTGGAGCTTAGGGCTCACTGCTCATCTCTTTGCATGAGTTACCTCCCCGAAAAGTAAATCCTTGGCAATACAGCCATCTACCATCCTGTGCACATGCCCAGCGAAGCCTTTTTTATTTGATTAGTGCGAGTGGCCTGGTATGTTTGCCATAGAAAGGGTTGTTTCATTGGATACTCAGCAGAATTTCCATCGATTGTAAATGAATGTGAAAAGGAAGCTAGTTAAAGGGAATTGGAGAAAATAATTTAAACTTGTAATATTGATATTTTCAGCTTTGGCGTATTTATATTAATATATACAGATATATTACATAAATGTATATTTCTCATTTGGGCCACAATTCTTCCATCCCGTTGAGCTAAAAAATTAGTGCAGCGGCCTGGGAGAATCCTGCGGCAGCCGATTCATGGGGTTTGCGCGAGCATTCGCGCTCCGCTTGCGTTTCTCAGTGCCAGATTTTTGGCAGGCCAGGGACTGAAGTCGCCAGGCCCGCTAGCAACTCCCACCCCAGTGATTCACTCCAGCATGAATTACACTAGCTCCCCACTAACGGGGAACTAGCAGCCCGACCCCGCTGGAGTGAAGGGGGGGCAATAGGGTCCGCTCAGAGGGTCGGCCGGGGGGATGCCCCCTGGGCATTGGCAGCCTGCCAGTGTCAGCCTGGGCCCCCGGCACTGACAAAGGGGAAAAGTGCCAATGCCTAAGGGGCACCTGAAATTTAATGACATTCACGCTGGTGGCCTCTGCAATGCACAGAGTGTGGGAGATTCTTCTCTGAACTCCCACTGAAAAAACAGGGTGAATTACTCCAGTTTTCACGTGAATCCGACACTTAGGATTTTTTTGAGAGAATTCCTCCTCTGATATCTGCATATTTGTTTAGTATTTAAGAGCTGATTTTACAAACGAACACTACCAATGGGGAAATATGCAGTCACACATTCGGAAATAGCAGAGACACATCCAATTAATTTTGATGGATGCAAAGCAAAGTCCTTCAATATTAAAGTTTTTTTCCTGAGTTTTTCATTTCAGATGATGAAGGACTATGAAAAGAGAGAAGCCAACAGAACCAATATGGTCAATGGTTCATGTTCTTTCTCCCAGCACACAGAATATTAGCTGGTGCGAACACATTTCAGAATACTGCCCGTGGAGAACAATGTGCCCATTGCTCAACTCAGGGGGGGAAGCATTGATTGAACTAATTCCACAAAAATTAAGCAGGCCAAATAGCTGATATGACTAGGGAATTGGATAAGTGCTAGAAGGGAAAAAATTGTAGGCCACGGGAAGAGTGTGGGAGAGTGGGACGAGCTAAGTTGCTCATGCAGAGAGTTAGCATAGGTTTGATGGGATGAATGGCCTTCTCCTGTGTCCTAACCATTCTATGACTTCCATGATCTCTGGGAGTTTCAGTTTTCACTGCAGCAGATGATCAGAAGAAACCCTATGGAATTTGAGAGGCAGTGTTTGAGTTAGTGGGTGTTACTCTGATTGGAGAAGAATTGGGAGTGTACCTCGGAGGTCAGCTTTGGGTCCACATTTTTCTTGATGTGTACACGTACTTCAGACTTGGAAATCGAGAGAACAATTACTAAGACTGCAAAAGTAAGGTATTTAACAAACGCTGTTAAATATTTCAGCAAGACACAGATCGATTGTTTTCCTGAGCAGAGAGATAGCAGATACATTTATTGCAAATTAATACATTTTGGAAGGAAGCTTCAGGATCAGATGTATACAGTCAATGGAAAAATACTGGAGGGTGCGGGTCCACATGTAATGAACAGGACATATGATTGCAAGTAAATGAAATCTTAAAAACTCAGCAGCTCACTTGGTTCTATGAATATAGACAAGGAGGACTAAAAAATTTTTTAAAGCAGTAGTTAGACCAAATTTAGAGTATTGCCTGCAGCTTTGGACACTGCATTATCAAAATGACATTAAAGTCTTAGAGAGGCTAAAATGTAGGTTCATCAGGGTGATGCCAAGAATGAAAAACCATAATAAGGTGGAAAGACTTGATTGAAAATTGGATGAATATTTGAAGCAGTGGAAGATGGGACTCTGGGGAGAGAAAGGGACAATGGAATTCACTTCAAATGGCTCAAATAAAGAGCCACTTTCGTGGAGCGCTGCTCTGCATTGTAATTTTTTAATGGTTTTACAAGCAGTTGCCTTACTGTATAATTCCTAGTCAGTAGAGGAAGGGTTTGTGGCCCTTAATTGTTAGGGGAAAAAAAATCAAAATTACTAGCTTAGTCTGACCTGGAATTAGACATCCCCATCTATTGAGAATCATGGTGATGGACTTTAGAACAGCTAAAAGCAGAGGAAAATCATCGATTTCTTTTTCTGCCAAACCTGGCAGTTTCTGATTTGCAGATGTGACAGAGAGGTTGCCTGATTTTCTTTTGTGTATTTTTCTGGAGTGTTCTGGGAAAGGAGCCTGCAATAGCCCGGAGCGTGTATTTCAAAATGTCGTTTTACTTTCTCCACAAAGTGGTTTTCTCTCATTCCCTGAGGCTGAGAGCTTATGTCTGAAGTTTAAGAATATGGCTAACTTTAGTGAATTTGCCATCTGCGTGTCAGGGTACGATAAGATAGAATTACGTTGCATGACATATTAAGAAAACAACAGAGGAGTAAGTGCAGTGCTTCTGATGTAATGTATTATATATGGCACGAGGTATAAAGAGAATGCTTTCATTACATGTTTGATACTAAAGCCAACTGATGATGTCTGTTCTTGTGATAACTTACAGATCTGCACTAAACAAGGTTTATTTTCTCTGCCTTGAGACAGGATTCTTATGTGAATGAATAAAAGGTTATGGTAACATTCTCTGACTTCAGAAGGCTAAGATGTTAAGATAATAGACAGTGTTTGTAGGCAGGTTCCTGCTCACTCTAAGGTTTGGCCTGAATCTGTATGGGTGGAAAAAATGGTCACGACTCAACTGTTCTTATCGACTTGTTTTCATAGAATCCCTATATTGCGGAAGGAAGCCATTCAGCCCATCGAGTCTGCACCGACCACAATCCTATCCAGGCCCTATCCCCATAACCACATGCATTTACCATAGCTAATCCCCCTGACACGAAGGGGCAATTTAGCATGGCCAATCCACCTAACTGGCACATCTTTGGACTGTGGAAGGGAACTGGAACACCCGGAAGAAAGCCACGCAGACACGGGGAGAATGTGCAAACTCCACACAGTGACCCAAGCTGGGAATCGAACCCGGGTCCCTGGCGCTGTGAGGCAGCAGTGCTAACCACTGTGCCACCCTGCCACCCACTTTTTAATAGTTTATCGTAACATCAATAAACTTCAGTACTCATCTTTCCTTAAGTTAGATCAGTACTTACAATTACTGTTTATCAATGATAACTTACAAATCTGCAGCCTTTTTAAGTTAAATTATTCACAAAAAATATTTTCATAACTTCTGAGCTGCACTCTCATTGTTAATCCTTAAATTGCTGCTTCTTAAAAATTGCTGCATCCGTTACAGTCATTACCTTAACTTAGTTGTCCAATGTTAGTCAACCCAACTCCTTGTTAAACGTATTTTTTGAGAAGTGCTATGCAGTGCAAAGCTGCCCTGTTATCTGCTGCTGCCTTTAATGTTGCCTGCTCCCACTGTTACGACTATCTGCTGCTACTACACTTACTGCTAAACACACATTTTGTCTATTCGCTCAAAGTATGCTGCTCAAGTCTGTAGTTTCTTATTTACAGCAAGTATTCATACATGTTGACCTCTATACGAGGTTGGAGCTTCTCTTCCTTCCAGATCTCTCCTACACCTCAGTCATCTTCTATGCTTCTGATGTTAACCCTTTACATCTCCCCATCAGGTCTTCTTCCCAATTATATTGACTTCCTCCTTGATAAAGTGTAAATTGTCTTGTTTGGTTCCTTCTGATGGTATTTATGACAGTGTGTCTGCCATTGTTTGATACTTTCCTTGTATATACTCTGTGATAGAGTCATATCTCATCAATCTTAAACTGAGCCGTTGTTTTCTGGGCAGCATCTTTCCAATTTCTTTCTTGTTCAAAACGGTGAATAGTGGTTTATAGTTTTTTTTTGATTTTGATACACAGTCCCATAATAATGAGTCTGAAAGATTTTTGCATGCCCACATTGCTGCCAATGCTTCTTTCTCTATGGTGGTGTATTTTTGCTCTGTTTCTAATAGTGAGCTAGAGGCCAAGTCTACGCTTGCCATTTCCCTGCAGATGATGCATCTGCTGCATGGTGACTAATTCTGGGTCATAATATGTCAACACTTCAGAAGTGATTAAAAGCTGTTTAATCCTTTCAAAATAATTTTGCCGGACCAGCAGCACTGTTGACCCTGTCGCAACAGCTGTTTCAAGGGCTTGTTGACCTCTGGTAGGAATTTACCAACTTAGTTGACCAATCCGAGGAGTCTTTGAAGGTCAGTTATGTTCCTCAGTTGTAAAAATTCTCAGATCGCTTTTGTTTTTTGTGGATCAGCTGTGATCCCAGTGACCTGTACTATGTGACCTAGAAGCTTGATCATAGGTTTGATGAATTCAGGTTTTTCTGTCAATGTTAGGCCTGCATCCTGCGAGACTCTCAAGGCTGCCCTGGCACTGCAATCATGCTCTTCTCATGGAGCCATGTATAAGTATGTCATCCATGTGCCATATAGCTCCTTCCATTCTGGAGTGTGAAAAATTATTCTCTGGAAAATTTCTGGAGCGCTGCTATTCCAAAGGGCAATCTTGAGACATATAGGAGGATTCTCAGGGGGCTTGACAGGGTAGATGCTGAGTGGTTCTTTCACTTTATGGGTGAGTCTAGGATAAGAAGGCATAATCTCAAAGTAAGGGGTTGTCCATTTAAGACAGAGATGTGGAGGAATGTTTTCTCTCAGAGGGTAGCGAATCTGTGGAATTTTGTTACTGCAGAAGGCTGTAGAGGCTGGGTCCTGAAGTATAGTAAAGACGGAGATAGACAGATTTTTAATCAGTAAGGAAATCAAGGATTATGGGGATAAGAGTTGAGGATTATCACACCAGATCAGTCAGCATCCCAATGAATGGCGGAGCAGACTCAATGGGCCGAAAGTAAATTGCTGGCAGAAACTAATTTTAAAAAGGTGCTAGAAATAGCGTTTGCGCTGAGAAGGGCACCCAGCAATTTCAGAGTGTGCAGAATGGCACAGTCCATTGGTTAGGGTGAGAAGCTGTAGGCAGCCGTAGCACCAAAAGTGAAGACACCGGTTTAAACCAAGAAACAAATGCAGAAGCTGGTAGAGTTCAAGGATTCTGGAGAATGAATCAACAACCTAGGATTATTTCAGAGTATCATAGGTGCGGGTGAAATCATTCCCCAGAGATTTGCAGATTCTAGGAGGCAGAGTGCTTCGTGTGCCACAGAAAGGACCATTTGAGGTAGAGATGCAAGAGTAAGCAGAGCCTGCCCAGTAGCAGTCGAGTGAACTGCTTGACACCAGTGCATAATGTTGAATACTTTCTTGCGTGTGAGCAGAACATCCTGTCATTAAATAATGTAAAAGGAGGCAAGGTAGCACCCATCACACTGGTGCTATTACTCAATGGTAGGCATTGAGAATGGACATCAACAAAGGAACCTCTGCTATCATAGTAGGGGTACAGACCTACAGATATCTGTGAGAAAGGGTCCAGTCTCTGAAATTAAAGAACACCTCAACAAAACAGGCAATTGGGGGAGATTATTAAGATTGTGGATAGAACTAAATCCCCTGTGAGCTATTGGCAGCAATCTGCCCCGTTTCCCTTGATTGTGGTGCCTGAGCAAGGACTGGCTCCAAGAAATTAAACTCAACTGGTTGGAAATTTTCAAAATTTGGATGAAGTAATCCGGAACTACCAGGATGTTTTTCAGGATTTACTTGGGAAGGTTAAATGCTTGAAGGCAAAAATTCATGTTAACCAGAAAGCCACCCAAACTTTTTCAGGGCCAGACCTGTGCCCGATGTTTAATTAGAGAAACTCAAAACCAAACTAAAAAGGCTGTAAGAACTGGGTACCATACAGCCGGTCCAGTTTGCAGAATGTATTAGGGCCCGATGGAAAAACCAGATTAAATAGACCACATCTGTGGAGACTTTGGGTAGGATTCTCCCAAACAAATTCTGTCGAATCTGCGTAAAAACTGGAGTAAATGCCACTGTTTTCTTCAGCTGGAGTTTAAACATGTATCTCCTACACTCTGTGCATTGGAGAGGGTCCTAGCATGAATCTCATTAAAAATCAGTGGGTGGGGCCTATTCCTGCAGCAGAGGGCTGAGCAGGTCACTGCGCATGTGTTGAATTGTCAGTGCTGAGATAGGCACATGCGCAGTAGCCCCCCCACTGCCGGCCTCCCGATCACTGGGTGACCCCCAACACTGTCCCTCCGACTCCCCCCTGCAACCTGATCGCTAGCCTCCAGGACATATCCAGGCCAGCCTCAATCCCCACCCCTTCCCGCCTCGAACTTATCCCTTGGCAGGCCCGATCTTCCGATCCGCACCGCCCCCCACCCCCCAACCGGCAGCCCCAATCCACCCCCAACCCTGATCGCCTGTCACGAGCACTGGCCTCTCTCCCTCTGTCTCAAAGCTCAAATGCAGAATGGCAGCAGGACCCCCCATCTCCACCGATCTCCAACCCAGAGGCTCCGCCCCCAATACGCTTCACCCCCCCCTCTGGCCCCGCCCCTAGGTACTGCCCAATACCCGGTTGGAAGTGCCAAGATGCCCCTGGGCATTGCCACTTTGCCCCTTGGGCAGTGCCAGGGGGCCAGGCTGGCACTGCCAAGCTGGCAATGCCCCTTACCCCCGACCTCCTAGAGGGGCCCCATGGCCCACCTTCACTCCAGCAGAGTCAGGCCGCTAGCTCCCCGCTGGTGGAGAATTATACTAAACTCCGGTGGAGTGAAACACTCGTGGTGTGGGGGGAGTGGCTAGCGGGCCTGGAGACTTCAGTCCCGGGCATGCTAATCAGATGCAAATTATAATTTTAATCATTTATACAGCTCCGTGCCGGTGTCTGGCATGGAGCTGACGGCAGCGGAAATCCAGCGGCTGAAGACGCGCGGAGGGCATAGCGCCCAGCGGGGAGCCTACTAAATGGCCTCCGCTTGAATCTCCCGGCCCACTGCACTGCTCTAGCAGGCTGGGAGAGTTGCCCCCTATAAATTGACAGTAAACCAGGTTGCAAAGCTGGACAAATGCTCTATCCCAAAGATAAAGGATTATATGCAAAACTGGCTGGAGGACAGTCATTCACAAAATTAGATGCGAGTTGGCTGATGCTTCTAGGGGTTGCATGACTATTAATACCAATAAAGGATTATATCAGTATTCGCACTAGCCTTTCTGCAGAAGGAGGCCATTCAGCCCATTGAGTCTGCACCAACCACAATCCCACCCAGACCCTGTCCCCGTAACCCCAATGCACAATTCCCCATGACACACGACAGCGCAGAGTCACTGAGCAGAGACTGATAGCCAAGTTCCACACACATGAGGACGGCCTAAACCGGGATGTTGGATTTATGTCACATTATCAGTAACCCCCACAGCTTGCCCCTGGTCTTGCATAATCTCACCAGCTGTTCTGTCTGGAGACAATACACATCTCTTTAACCTGTGTTTAATGTTCCCTCCAACCACACTATCTGTACCTTTTAAGACCTGGCTGGCTGTAGAGATTTGCATTCTAATTAGTATTCTGTAACTTGATTTCTGTGTCTGTGCACTGTTGGAGAACAGAGACCACTCCATCTGACGAAGGAGCAGCAAGCTACCAAATAAACCTGTTGGACTTTAACCTGGTGTTGTGAGACTTCTTCCCGTAACCCCATGCATTTACTCGAGCTAGAACGCTGACACTAAGGGGCAATTTAGCATGGCCAATCCACCTAACCCGCACATCTTTGGACTGTGGCAGGAAACCGGAGCACCTGGAGGAAACCCACACAGACACGGGGAGAACATGCAGACTCCACACAGACAGTGACCCAAGCCGGGAATTGAACCTGAGTCCCTGGCGCTGTGAGGCAGCAGTGCTAATCACTGTGTCACCGTGCCATGATTGAGTCAGGCGATGTTACAGAGAGTTTCAGTGATTGCACCAATATATGATCAGATACCCTCACATTGTGCTTGCCCCATCATCAGGCGTCATGCTGGAATTCTGGAGGACAACTAATGTACCATTGTAAAAAGGGAGCAAGGTATAAACTGAGGGCAAGATTTTCCGGCCGAGCTCACCCCAAAGCCGGAAAATCCCGCTCAAGGTCAATGGACCTTTATATGGTCCGTGTCCTGCCCGCTACAATTCCCGTGCTAGGCGGGATGAAAAAACTCGCCCAGTGTAAATCCAAGCCAGTCTGCCTAACTTCAGTGGTGGGGAATTATTGAAAAAATTCTGAGAAACAGGACAATCTTCATTTAGAAAGGTAGATCCATCAAAGAGAATCAGCATGATTTCTTGAGGGAAGGTCATATCTGACGAACATGATTGAATTTTTTTAGGAGGTATCAAGTAGGGTCAATGAGGATGGTGCATTAGATGTAATCTACATGGATTTTAACAAGGATTTTGATAAGGTACCACATGGCAGACTGGTCATGAAAGTAATAACCCATGGGATCAAAAGCAAAATGGCAAGTAGATCCAAAGTTTGCTCAAGAGACAGGAAACAAAGGGCAAAGGTTGCTAGGTGTTTTTCTGATTGTAAGACCGTTTCCATCATGGTACCTCAGGACTCAGTACTAAGTCCCTTGTTTTCTGTGGTATATATATCAGTGACTCAGTCTTGAATAAAAGTTGTCTGATTAAAATGTTTGCAAATTATATAAAAATTGACTGTGGTTGATGATGAAGACAATATCTAGTCAGGTGACGCAGTGGCAAATGAATCTCAATTCGGAGAAGTATGATGTAATTGTGTGTGGGAAGGTTAACAAGGCAGAGGAATAGACAATAAATTGTTCGATACTGAGAATGTAGAGGAACAGAGGGACCTTTGAGTGCACAGATCCCTGAAGGTGGCTAGACAGTTAAATGAGGTGGTTAGGAAGACAATTTGAATACTTGTTTTTATCGGAAGAGATAAAGAATGTTGGAGCCGAGAAGTTATGCTGGAACATGTGCTTAGACCACAGCTGGAGTAGTGTGTGCAATTCTGGTCATTACACGATAGGAAAGAGGTGATTGTTCCAGAGAGATGACAGAGAAAATTTAGGAGGACGTTGTCTGGACTGAAGAATGCTGATTATGTTGAAAGATTGGATAGGTCAATCTTTGGAGATTTAGATGAGATTCAAAGAGGAATATTATCACTCAGAGGCTGGTGAGGACCCAGAGTTCACTGCCCAAAAGGGTGGTAGAGGCAGAAATCCTCATAACATTTAGGAAGTACCCAGATATGCACCTGAAATTCAGTAACTTACAAAGCTACAGACAGTGGCACAGTGGTTGGTACTGCTGCCTCACAGAGTCAATGGCCCGAGTTCGATTCTGGCTTGGGTCACTGTCTTTGTGGAGTCTGCACATTCTCCCTATATCTGCATGGGTTTCCTCCGGGTGCTCCGGTTTCCTCCCAGACTCTGAAAGATGGGCTGGTTAGGTGCATTGGCCATGATAAATTCTGCCTCAGTGTGCCCGAACAGGCACCTAGTGTGGCGACTAGGGGATTCTCACAGTAACTTCATTGAAGTAATCCTACTTGTGACACTAATAAAATAAAATAACTGGGAAATGGCCTTTTAGCGAGATGGCTACTTGTTAGCCAACAGTGAGATGATGGGTTGAATGACCTCCTTCTGTGATGTAAGTTTTGATGATTCTGTGAATCTCAGAAAATGAACTCCACCAGGCCTATTTTTAGACTGGATACCAAAGAACAGGAGTCCAAAAGCTCTTGGCTCTGGAGAGAGTGGGAGTGGAGGATCTAGGTAAAGGGGCCACTCAGACATCCATAATGCTCTGAGGTCTTTGGTGAGAGTGTGTCGTGATTAAAAGCCCCACATTGCTAAAGGCCCATCCCTGACTCCGTGACCTTAGGCAGGGTAAGTGTCGAGTTCCACAGCAGGTGTAATCCTGACATATACATTAAGATCATCAAGACCAAGTCCCCATGGACTTTGCAGGTTAATTCCTGAATAAAGCATACATTATTATTGTACTTACCATAGCTAAATAACAAAATAAATATTACTAATCAGACATTTCACATGGCACCTGAAATAATTAATTTCAATCAACCAAATGTTAACAAATTAATTCAATATGCTTTTATTAAGAAAATCTCACTTGAATAATTATATATGAGTCAAATTCTGGAATGAACTGTTAAATTGCCTGCCTAACAAACCGATTATGAGGTACCCAAGTCATTATCTGTTGCCAATTGAGCTAGCTTATGATTCAACTAAATTGCACTGGTTCCTTACCTCTGACAGTATTCTATTCTGATGTACATTTACACTCCATCACCTGTGCTTTAGAATGCTGCTTGTGTTTCACTCCAGCTTCTTAATGGAATACATGAGAGAAATAGCAAAAAGGATGACGGTTGTAAAGGTTAATAAAATTGGGCTTCAGAGTCTGAATCCATATTCTTCCTTTCTTTTTAAAACCTATCCCAGATGCTATCGTTGAAAGCAGGTACATTGTCACCAACAGCAGCACTTGCCAGCTAATATTAAATTTAATTGGTCAGTTTTTAAAACAGTGGGTGGAAAGGGCATTTGCCAGGCCGTGAACTGAACTGTTGGACATGTCATACAACATTTTGCACTGCCAGGAGGGCAAGATAACTCTAATGGGTAAATTACGGTGGCCTGGCATTTGTGGTGAATGAACAGCTTACACTCGTCCACAGAAATTCTGGTGGCCTTCAAATTGCAGTTTGTGGTTATCAATCGACAGGGAACCTGAGACCTGTGTGAACAGATGCGTCCCTTCAAACAGTCCTGAGTATTAGGGTGAGGAAGTCAAATTGAGGTTTAAGCTCAGCCATGATTGTACTAAGCGGCAGGGTGAGCTCACAGGAGACACATGGCCTCCTCCTATTTCACACGTTATTATGATCTACCCATACTCACACTGTCAGGCTGCAAAGTGTGTCTCCTGAACGCGCTGTTTCCTGGTTTGACGAGTGCTTTCCATCCAAAAAGGTGTCCACAGTGGGCACACACACTTCCGGTGTGAGTCATGCCAGATAATATTTTGGTAAGTGTTCATGCAGGGAGTGTCCATGGGAAATATGCTGAGTGGGGAAGGAAGTAGCATTTTTGTTTATTAGTGTCACAAGTAGGCTTGCATTAACACTGCAATGAAGTTACTGTGAAAATCCCCTAGTCGCCACACTCCAGCGCCTGTTCGGGTACACTGAGGGAGAATTTAGCACGGCCAATGCATCTAACCAGCACGTCTTTCGGACTGTGGGAGGAAATCAGAGCACCCGGAGGAAACCCACGCAGACACGGGAAGAACATACAAATTCTACACAGGCAGTGACCCAAGCCGGGAATTGAATCCGGGTCCCTGGCGCTGTGAGGCAGAAGTGCTAACCACTGTGTCACCATGACAATCACTGTGTAAAGTTGATTTCACACCAGCACTGGCATTTTGGATGTCAATGCTCCAACTGACACCTTCTCCTAATCACACAGCTGAACATACATTCAGCAGCGCAAAGGTGTAACCGGACTTTCAACAAGTACTCATGAACATAGAGGGAGCCAACATTAAAGGGTCAAGCATTGTACTGTGAAGACGGTTGGTAAACTGACAATCATCAAAATCAGCCAAATTTCATATCCGAGGAACCACTGGGACTTTTAACTGTGATTGAGCAAACATTTAGCAGATGGAGTATAATCTGTGAAATGCAAACTTGGTCACTTTGGCAGGAAAGAATAAAAAAGAAGCATACTATTTAAATAGGAAGAGATTGCAGAAATAGGAAGAGATTGTAGAACTCTGAGGTACAGGAGGATTTGGGTGTCTTAGTCCTTGAATCGTGAAATGTTAACTTGTAGGCATAGCGACTGGTTAGAGAAGGCAAATGGAATGTTGCCATTTATTACAGGGGGAATGGAATAGAAAAGCAGGGGTGTTTTGTTACAATTGTGTAAGTATTGGTGAGACCACATAGAATCCCTACAGAGCAGGAAGAGGCCTTTAACTCATCGAGTCTGCACCTCCTCTCTGAAAGAGAGTAGTACTGTGCACAGTTTTGGTCTCCTTATTTAAGTAAGGACATAACTACATTAGATGCAGTTCAGAGAATGTTCACTCAACTGATCCTTGGGATGAGAGGGTGGCACGGTGGAACTGGTTAGCGCTGCTGCCTCAGAGCTCCAGGGATCTGGGTTCAATTCTGGCCTTGGGTGATTGCCTGTGTGGAGTTTTCACGTTCTTCCCATGCCGGCGTGGGTATTCTCTGGGTGCTCTGGTTTCTTCCCATAGTCCAAAGATGTGAAGGTAAGGTGGATTGGGCATGCTAAATTACCCCTTAGTGTCCCAAGATGTGTAGGTTAGAGGGATTAGCCATGGTAAATGTGTGGAGTTATGGGGATAGGGTGGCGGAGAGGGCTTGGGTGAGATATTCTGCAAGAGAGTCAGTGCAGACTTGATGGGCCGAATGGCCTCTTCTGCATTGTAGGGATTCTATGATAGTTTCAGCCCCAAAGCTGGCCATGACCTCAGCGATAGCAGCTTTAATGATGACAGCTATCACTTCCTCTGTCGGACTGAGGACCTGCAACCATGTCAGTCCTCCACCAGTTAGGTCCTGCTGCCTCTGGTTGCACACCATCTTGTCCTGTAAAGAGAGATGAAAATGTGTCAGTGGGTATAGTGCAATCTGCTTGTGTGATGTAGCTGTCATGGTTGAATAGCTGGTAGTGTGTGTAAACTCTGAGATATGGATGTGAGACTTGCAGCAGTACCAAGTGTATGAAGGTTAGGTGAAGCTATGATTGAGAGGTATAGCGTCCTGATTGATAGAAATTGTTGTAAGGTGACTGAAGGAGATGTGTAGTGCATTGTGCAGTGTGTGAGGTTGTGGTGCAGTTGGTGGGATAAGGCATTGGAAGATACATTCAATGAGCTGAATCACTTGTGTCATTGAACAGCTTGTCGGCATTGCATTTAGATCTTGGAGTTTGATTTCTGGCATTGACCACCACAGCTATCTGGTCCCACTGCCTTTGCAAAATTTGTCTGCAGTGCCCTGTGGATGGATGACAATTCTCTTCCTCTTCACCTTTTACACCAAGGCCTGCAGCATCAGAACATCTTTGAGCCTTCTCTCCACCAAGTAGTGAAATTATTGAATGTTTCCAATGTCAAAATCACTTTTAGAATGACTTGCAGCATCTGTTCCAGCCAGAATGTATCTGCACTTTAAGAGGTTTAGTCCAGCTTTAAAAGTAGTGCAGGCTAGTTTTGAGTGGCACTAACCTCTAGATTAGGTGCAGGCATGCAGCCACTCTACCTTACACTTAGTGATGGGTGCACAATGCAACGGTTCAGGTTGGCAGGCAGCATATTTCTATGTTATCTGAATCGGAAGCAAAGGACACAGGGTACTGCTGTATTCGAATTCCTGTGTCCATTGTTGGACCATGTCCAATTCCTAGCCACAGAGTTTAAACCAGGTAGTATACACTGGAATATTTAATTCAAAGTAATATCATACCTGAAAAGTGTAATCAAATGAAAGGAAGGAAGATGGAAGCAACAGAGAGAGATATAAGAGACAAAATGAAAAGGTTCAAAAAATGTAAAAGCTCTATCATTTTTTTTAAATGAAGGCCCGTGATTCCACACTTGTAGTTTTCAGTGCCAGATATCTCGTCTGGTCAAAATTAAGGGCGGAATTTTATGACCCCTCCAACTGGTAGGATCTTCCAGTCCTGCCAAAATCAATGGCCTTTTGACTGGCTTGCCGCAGTTTCCGGCCCTACTCCCACCACGATGGGGCCATCAAATCCAGCTGTAGACTTGCTACATTTGCGCTTGAATGGATAGGTCCTAACTATTTCTAGCCTGGTTAGTAAATACCATAGACATCACACACATGGTGGCACACAGTGGTTAGTACTGGTGCCTCACAGCGCCAGGGAACCAGGTTCAATTCCCAGCTTGGGTCACTGTCTATACGGAGTCTGTACGTTCTCCCCCTATCTGTGTAGGTTTCCTCCGGGTGCTCCGGTTTCCCCCCCACAGTCCGAAAGGCATGCTGGTTAGGTGCATTGGCTATGCTAAATTCTCCCTCAGTGTACCTGAACAGGCGCCAGAGTGTGGCAACTAGGGGATTTTCACAGTAACATCATTGCAGTGTTAATGCAAGCCTACTTGTGACTAATAATAAACTTTAACTTAACTTTATGAGCTAGAATATTTCAGCGTTATTCTTATTTATCACTTGGGAACAAAAATCTACATTGACATTCCAGTGCAGGACTGAGAAAGTGCTGCATTGTTGGAGGTGCCATTATTTTCAATGAGGTTTTAAACCAAGTTTGATCTGTAAATGATCCCATGGCACTATTTCAAAGAGTAGGGAGTTATCCCCAGTGTCCTAGCCAATATTTGTCCCTCAATCAATATTATAAGAACAGATTATCTGGTCATGAGCACATTTTAGTTTGTGGAATATTCGATGTGTGGAAATTAGCTGTCATGTTTTCCTACACTACAACAGTGTCTACACTTCAAAGTACTTAATTAGCTATAAAGCACTTTGGGACACGCATCAGTTTATGAAAGATGCATATAGATTCAAGTTTTTTTTTCTCTTTTATTGCAAAATCCGAGCCAATAAGTTTCAAATTCATGGCCAAATAAATGGCTGGAAGTGATATGGTAATTAGTTGAAGGTAATTTGAAACACAGCCACATCTCCCAATATACACCAAATCATCATTCAGAAATCTAACAGAGAGTTGGATTACTTTAATCAAGCAACACCATCTGCCATCAACAAGATTTAAGTGAAGGGAAGGAGGTGTCTTTCAATAGTCACAGAATGACAGTGCTCTCTGAGAAAGATAGCATTGATTTTGGAGATTGCGGGGATGTTGAATGGTGTAGCGGTATTGTCACTGGATTAGTGAGCAAGGGTAATATTCTGGAGACCTGAGTTTGAAACCCACCACGACAAATGGTGAAATCTGAATTCCACAGAAATCTGGAATTAGTTGATCATGAAACCATTGTTGTAAAAAACCCATCTGGATCAGTAGTATCTTTTAGGGAAAGAAATCTGCCATCCTTACCCGGTCTGGCCTACATGTGACCCTTATATGGCCTAACAAGCCACTCAGTTGTATAAATCAATATAAAACCTAAAAGGGAATGGAACCGGATGGACCATCCAGCTTCTATCCTAGGCACAAGAAACAACAATGGCAAATTCAGTCCAGCCAACACTGACAAAATTGTGTCACAGACTAGTCAGCAACAGCCTGACATAGTCATACTTATGGAGTCATACCATATAGACAATGACTCAGACACCACCCTCATCATCCCTGGGTATGTCCTGTCCCACCAGCAGGACAGAACCAGCACAGGTGGCAGCATAGAGGTATATAGTATGGAGGGAGTTGCTCTGGGGTCCTCAACATCAACTATACATCCCATGATATTTCATGGCATCAGACATGGGTTAGGAAAGCTCTTGCTGGTTACCACATATGTTTCTCCACCTCAGTTGATGAATCAGTGCTCCTCCAGGCTGAACACCACTGGAGGAGCATTGAGAGTGGTAAAGGCACAGAATGTACTCTGGGTGGGGGAATTCAATGTCCATCACCAAGAGTGGCTTTGTAGCGCCACTACTGACTGTGCTGGCCAAGTCCTAAAGGACAAAGCTGCTAGACTATGTCTGCAGCAGGTGGGGAGGGAACCATGAAGAGGGTAAAACAGACTGGACCTCACCAAACTGCAGATCAGTCTCTACATGAGAGTATCGGTGGGAGTGACCATTGCACAGGCCTTGTGGAGGCAAAGTTCCATCTTCACATTGAGGTTACCCTCCATCATGTTGTGCAGCACGACCACTGTGCTAAATGGGATACATTTCGAACAGGTATGCAACTGAAAAACTGGGTCGCCATCAGCAGCAACAGCAGAATTGTACTCAAACACAATCTGTAACCTCATGTCCTGGCCTATCCCCAAGCCACCACTATCACCAAGCCAGGGGATAAACCCTGATTCAACAAAAAAATGCAGAAGGGCAAACCAGAAGCAGCAGCAGGCATATCTAAAAGTGAGGTGTTAACCTAGTGAAGACTGGTGCTCCAAACTTGCTGTGCCCCTAGCCAAGTTGTTTCAGTACAACTACAACACTGACACTTACATGGCAATGTGATAAATTGCCCAGATACATCCTGTACATAAAAAACAGGACAAATCCAACCTGGCCAATTACCGCCCATCAGTGTACTCACAATCATCAGTAAAGTGATAGAAGAGGCCATTATCAGTGCTATAAAGCAGCACTTGCTTAGTAATAACCTGCTCACTCAGCCCCTAACCTTATTACAGTCTTAGTTCAAACATGCACAAAAGAACTAAAAGTTAAAGTTTTAAAGTTTATTTGTTAGTCACAAGTAAGGCTTACATTAACGCTGCAATGAAGTTACTGTGAAATTCCCCTAGTCGCCACACTCTGGCGCCTGTTTGGGTCAATGCACCTAACCAGCACATCTTTCAGACTGTGGGAGGAAACCGGAGCACCCGGAGGAAACCCACGCAGACACGGGGAGAACGTGCAAACTCCACACAGACAGTGACCCAAGCCGGGAATTGAACCCGGGTCCCTGGTGCTGCGAGGCAGCAGTGCTAACCACTGTGTCACCGTGCCCCAAACTCCCGAGGTGAGGTGAGAGTGACTGCCCTTGACATCAAAGCAGCATTGGGCCAGCATTGAGCCAAGTATGGCACCAAGGAGCCCCAGTAAAACAGAAGTCAATGGGAATCAGGGGGAGAACAAACTGCTGGTTGGAGTCATACCTAGCACAAAGGAAGATGGTTTGGTTATTGACGGTCAATCACTTCAGTTCCAGGACATCACTGCAGGAGTCCCTCAGGGGAGTGTGCTGGCCCAAATATCTTCAGCTGCTTCATGAATGACCTTCCTTCCATCATAAGGTCAGAAGTGGAGAGGTTCGCTAATGACTGTGTAGTGTTCAGCACGGTTTGCGACTCCTCAGATACTGAAGCAATCCATGTCCAAATTCAACGAGATCTGGACAATATCCAGGCTTGGGCTAACAGTGACAAATAATATTCACACTGCACCCTCACTAACAAGAGAGAATCAAACCATCACTCTTTGACATTCTATGGTATTATCTTCGCTGAAACCCCACTATCAACATCCTGGGGGTTACCCTTGACCAGAAACTGAACTGGACTAGCCACATAAATACTGTGGCTTCAAGAGCAGGTTAGAAGCTCGGAATCTTGTGGCGAGTAACTCACTTCCTGACTCCCCAAAGCCTGTCCACCATCTACAAGGCATAAGTTGGGAGTGTGATGGAATACTTTCCACTTGCTTGAATGAGTGCAGCTCCAACAACACTCAAGAAGCTTGACACCATCTGGGACAAAGCAGCCCCTTGATTGGCACCTCATCTACAAACATTCAGTTGCTCCAGGGCTGCAGACACAAGGGATCACCACTACCTGGAAGATTCCCTCCAAACCACTCAGCATTCAGACTTGGAAATATATTGCTGTTCCATCAATGTCACTGGGTCAAAATCATACAAAACTCTCCCTTAACAACACTGTGAGCATACTTACATCAAATGGACTGCTGCAGTTCAAAAAGGTCCCTCACCGCCATCTTCTCAAGGGCAATTAGAGGTGGGCAATGAATGCTGGTCTTGTCAGCGACACCCACATCCCCATTAATGGATTTTTAAAAAGTAGACTGAGAGGAGAAATTTACAAAGTAAATCTCTGTTATGGATTAAAATTTGTAGCAGTAATATAATCCACGTTTACAAGTGGGTGATCAATCTTTCAAAGGTACTGCATAAAACCACTGAATTCTATGACTTAATGAAGGTAGATTTAACATTCTTGCAGGAACACGGTGCGTTTGGATATCAATTCATATGTTAAATACAGTGCAGCAATTGTCAAATTGCCGGATTTGAACTCAGACGGGTTGGTGATCGGAGCAGCAGTCAACCGTGTGAGCTAATGGGAGATTTTTGCCAACTTTTTATCTTCTGAAGAATAGTTTACTTCTAAAACTTGACGTGATTCACTACAAAATGAAAGAAAACCGATTTAAAATGTGTAAAAAAAAACTTTGCTTTAAGTCACATTACATCATGAGTGTTGATTATAGTATCCCTGCTGTGAAATGATATCTAACTTTGGCCCCCTGAGATTTATGAATTTTGCAGTCGGATTTTATGACTTTTTCTCAAGGTTTGTTTTTTTTGCCAAATATTTAATATTACAGTTCCATTGCCAGTTCTTTTATGAGTTGTGCTTAAAATATAATAGATTCTGACAGAACCATATGTGTACATATTAATTGTCATAATTGTGAATCATTCAAGTTATATGTTTATATTTTTGCATTGAATTGGAATCCAGTGGAGAGCTCTTTCATAGGGCCAGGTACTAATGGTGGAGCCAAAGTCACGGTGGATTTACATAAACAGAGAAGATAATCAGATTTCCATCCCTCATTTTAAGTGCTTCCCACACCAATGATAAAATCTCCTAGCAACAGCAGCAAGCTAATGGAATGAACTACAAAAGATTTTCAGTATAACATTGCTTCTCCTTTTTAATGTCTCAACTTTGCTTAAGCATATTCAAATAATTCAACTAATACTCTAAAGAGTGCTCCTTTTCCTAATTGATTAGAATTTTTATTGCAGTTTTTATTAAATATGCATGCTTTTAAATCCACCTTTATACTAAAATATTTTTTATTAGTTTTGTCTATGGATCATCTTTTATCTTATACCTGATTAATTATTGACTAATGACATCCTGTTCGGAATGGGAGGGAGAGCTGTGCGGAGTCCTTTGTGTGACAAAGCATCATTTTTTTGGGTTCACAATTAGCAAAACCTGCAAGGTGCAATAATATGGACTCGCATCTTCTGGACAGAGTTGGAACTGCAGCATCTAACTGGTTATAGGTAGGGTTATAGGTAGGTCTAGAAGGTAGGGATGTGTTCGGCACAATTTGTGGGCCGAAGGGCCTGTTTGTGCTGTAGTTTTTCTATGTTTCTATGTTTCTAACAATGAAAACTATCCACTTACCTGGAAGTTTAAAGAAGCAAGATTTCCGATTCATGATGCAAAAGAACTCCCTCGGCGCAGGAACCCGCACAGAAAGCAGTGAAAAGAATCAGCTGAGATCACACATCCCCTTTTTATAGCACCAGCTGGCGTAAGGTAAGTTTAAATCTTCAGTGTGAACCTTTGTGAATGGGTGATAGATGAATGTCAGTGAATGGGTAATAGGTGAGTGGGTGAATGAGCAATTGGATGAATGAGCAATTGGGTAGAGCTGGTGAATGGATAGGGTGGCAGGTGGGTGAAGTGGTAGTGTAACATGTGGTTAAGGTGGCAATATGGCAGGTGAGTAGGATAGCAGGTGAATGAGATGGTTGGTTGGCAGGGAATAGGGTTACAGGTGGGTAAGATGACAGGTGGTGAAGTGCTCGAGTAGTAGGTAAATAGGGTGACAGGTGGGTGAGGTGGGTGAAGTTAAGTGGGTGAGTGGCTTGGGAGGGTAGTCGGGTCAGGTCGAGGGTGTCGCGGGTATAGGTGGAGGTTCAGGGAAGAAGTCAGAGTGTCAGGGAAGTAGTTGAGGGGGGGGGTCGAAGGGCAAGTTGGGGAATCAGTGTGGGTGGTTAGGCGATCAATTAGGCAATCCAAGTGTTAAGCTAGGATTTTTCTTTCTAGTGCTTTCTGGGTAATTCCTTTAAAGAAAGATCCATGTTTCAACTGACTTGAGAGAATAGGCATGCAATTTGTTCATAGTACACAGTCAGTGGTCCATTATGATAGGCCTGTGGAAGACATATGCAAATGGCACTGTTAGAGTCTGTTAGAAAACATATTGCCTTTGTGAGTATCTCCATAAAACAACATCATTGCAATCATGGACATCAATCTGTATCTTTCCACCCATGGAGCGACATCTGGGAATCTGATGCCACCCAATGCTCAATGCTGTTTTTTTTAAACTAAAGAGAGACTGTACCCCTGAGGAAAAGAGGATTACTAGAGCCATTTTGAATCTTTAATGTAGGGTTTCTGAAGCTCATTGAAGTCGGTGACGGAGGGCAACCTGAGACATTTTATAGAAGCTTCCCGTAATCTCTGGTGAACACTTATATAAAATGTATTGTGGTAGATTCTCAACTTGCTAGCACAAAACATGTGTTATTGATCAATTGATTATGATAAAATCCTCCAGAATTTCCTTTCTGTTGTCCAGGTGGAAATTGGGTGGTATCTATGATTGGTGGACATTCCGCAATGTCAGCTTTGCGTCTGGTGGGCAGGTTGAAAATAAACCTCACTGGATCCCTAAACATGGAAGCTTCAGGGATTTTGTCACAAAATGTGCTCTGTGGATTATAAAAGTATGCTTTCTAAAATGGCACATGTTCATAATTCTATGCATTTATTTCCTTCCTAAATTAAAAAAAAATAGATCTGTCACAAAAGAGTGCATGCATTGCGCAATACTTTTGGAGTCATTGTTCAAGGGCAGGTTTTCCATAATCCACATTCATAAGTATGCAGCGTAACCCAATATTGATCACTGTACTGGCAACGTGCACTGCCAAGTTTTCAAATACAGTCAAGCAGGCCAGAAAGGTCTTAAGTTCGATCTGAATTGGTTGATCTCAGCCAAGCAGTGGTGCGACTCGTATTTCTTCTTGTTTGCCGTGCAGGAGCACAAAGGCCAATTGTAACACCAACACCATCGAATCAGCAGAAGCCGGGGATTAAGTCTGGGATCTTCCTGAACAATACGGCTCAGCAATTCCCTGGATAAACTCACATAAATGAGCAAAAGCCACAGAGATCATTATCTTATTGTTACCATGGTAACGTGAGTAGCAGCGCTTTCATGGAAGAGTTCTGAAAAGGCAGTTTGAGTTAAACGTGCTTGGCTCTCGCCGGATATAGACAGGAATGTGTTGCTAGGTAATTGTAGACATTTATTTGTTGACCTTTTCAGATGGGCTACAAGTCATATTTTTCAGCTGTGATTGATTAGCAAGGGGTTTTCAGTGACATGAAATGTGCAGAACATCCGGATGGCACAATCAGTGGAAATGAGTGTGAATGAGATTTTTATAAATCTGCTCCGTCAAAAATAGACATTGTTGGTGCAGCTCCCCCACTGCCCCCCCCCCCCACCCCCCCCCCCCCCCCCACCCTGCGCCGCCCCATATTCCAAACTCAGGTATTTGTCCAATCCTTGCTATTTAACGTGATCTCCTTCTACATGTCAAACTCATGCAACATGCCAAAAATAATTTACATGTTTTACGATATAATACCCCTATTTATATGGAAATACCCCTTAAAAACCTTCAGGGTTACCTGCACAATGAATGATTTTCTTCAAGCGCAGTGATAGTTATGTAAGAATACAGCAGCCATTCTACACCAACAACATCCCAGAAATGGTAGTGAGATAAATGGCTATTTTATCTGTCCTTTAGTGGTACTGGTTGAGGGAGAACACTGTGAATCACTCTGATCTTCTTTAACAAGCATCATCAGACCGTTGCAATTTATCTCAACAAGGAAATGGACCATCCGTCTAAGTTCTTAGCTAAAAGATTGCACTTCCAACAATGCAGCAATCCATTTCTGCTGCACTGGTGTGTTAGCTTTGATTATGACCATAAACATTTTTATTCCATGGTTGATTACATTGGTTTATGTGATCTTCTTCATATATGTGGATGCTTGAAAAGTTTGAGCTTTTAAGACTGTGATCAATTTTCTTTCAGGGAGATATATCAAGGGATTTTAAGACAGATAAATGAAACTGGGGTACAGATCATGATGATCTAACTGAACGGTAGAGCAGGTTCCAGCTTGGTGGTAAAGATGCTCATTCACCTTGTGGCTGCAATCAGCTCCCGAGATAACTCTTGAGTACAGAAGCCCAAGCTTACCAGGGTGATCTCCCACCCTGCTCCCCGATTGGTGCCCCAGATCATGTGACCTTAACTGTGCCGATTGATCCTTAAAGGACCAATCACCACAATAATCATCATAGAAATCATAGAAACCCTACAGTACAGAAAGAGGCCATTCGGCCCATCGAGACTGCACCGACCACAATCTCACCCAGGTCCCACCCCCATATCCCCACATATTTACCCAACTAATTCCTCTAACCTATGCATCTCAGGACACTAAGGGGAATTTTTAGCATGGTCAATCAACCTAACCCGCACATCTTTGGACTGTGGGAGAAAACCGGAGCACCCGGAGGAAACCCACGCAGACACGAGGAGAATGTGCAAACTCCACACAGACAGTGACCCAAGCCGGGAATCGAACTCAGGTCCCTGGAGCTGTGAAGCAGCAGTGCTAACCACTGTGCTACCGTGCCGCCCCACTGTTTGGATATATTGCGTTTTAATGGGATGTTGGATTGACTTACAAGCTATGGTTTCTGGTTACACCTAAACTCCAGCCTTGGCAATTAGTTATCCTATTTAAACAAACAAAGTACACTCAATGACTAAGATTGAAGGAGTCATGTGTTAAAACAGTATATACACTGACCATTTTCTAAGCCTTTCAGACAATTTATACGCTAAGGGAAATGAACTGAAATATACCATTGATTTGGATGCATGCTCCATTTATTAAGATATGTACTGTCAACTGCACACAAAGCACCTTGAGAAATTCAGCAGCGCAATAAAATTGATACTGTTTCGCTGTTTTTACTGCAATTTTGTGAGAAAAGATGAACGTATGGGTAAGTGCGGTTAGAATTACCTGCTTGATGCACCATCAATCGAGCAAAGACTAGTTTGTATGCAAGAACAAATAGGCTTTTATTAGCAAAAGACTTGGAGCACACCCATGCCAATAAACTGGTCCAGACTGAGGCAGGGGGGTGGGGAGCAGTCGCCTTTATACCTGGACCGGGGGGGGGGGGAGGAGTCTCGGGCAGGGCCAGCAGGGATGTGTCCAGGCATGTCACATATACAGGTAATATGCTAACAGTGGTTTACCACATTCACCCCCTGTTTAAAAAAGAGTCCGGAGGTGGGTGGAACGATATTTACAGAATTACAAATTTAGTCTCTCTGGGGGCTTGATCTGCCGCTGCGACTGCCGTAGTGCCGGTTGTGGTGTCGGTTCAGGTGGCCGCGGTGTTGGTTCAGGCGCCAGGTCATAGTCACTCGCGTCGTCTGTAGTCCCTTCAGATTGTCGGGTGCTTGGTGGCGGCTCCTGGGGCTCAGGCGTGCTGTATATGGGGGCTAGGGGAGCGTGCTGTGACCCTGGTGCTGTATGGACAACGTTGGGGGTGTGGGGTTGTGGGTCGTAGTGGTCCCTGGGGCACCTGCGGGTGCCAGGTCTCGAATAGAGACCGTGTCCTCCAGCCCGTCGGGGTACGCCACATAGGTGTATTGGGGGTTGGCGTGGAGGAGTTGGACCCTTTCGACCAGGGGGTCCGACTTATGGGTCCTCATGTGCTTCCGGAGCAGGGCAGGGCCTGGGGACATCAGCCACGACGGTAGTGAGGTTCCCGAGGAGGACTTTCTGGGGAAAACCAACGTTCTTTCATGAGGGGTAGCATTGGTAGCTGTTCAAAGGAGTGATTTAATCGAGTGTAGTGCATCAGGGAGGACCTCTTGCCAGCGGGTGACTGGAAGACCTTCAGATCTCAGAGCCAGTAAAACGGCCTTCCAGACTGTCTCGTTCTCCCTCTCTACCTGTCCGTTCCCCCTGGGGTTGTAGCTGGTGGTCCTACTCGAGGCTATGCCTTTGGAGAGCAGGTACTGTCGCAGCTCATCACTCATAAAGGAGGATCCCCGGTCACTATGGATATAGCTAGGGAAACCGAACAGGGTGAAAAGGCTGTGCAGGGCCCTGACGACCGTGTCCGAGGTCATATCCGGGCAGGGAATAGCGAAGGGGAAACGTGAATATTCGTCAATGACGATGAGGAAGTATATGTTGCGGTCAGAAGAGGGGAGGGGGCCTTTGAAGTCGACGCTTAGGCGTTCGAAAAGGCGGGTGGCTTTTATGAGGCGTGCTCTGTCTGGCCGATAGAAGTGCGGCTTGCACTCTGCGCAGACCTGGCAGTGTCTGGTTATAGACCTGACTTCCTCAATGGAGTAGGGCAGGTTACGGGCTTTAATGAAGTGAAAAAACCTGGTGACCCCCGGGTGGCAGAGGTCGTTGTGGAGAGTCTGCAATTGGTCTATTTGTGCGCTGGCACATATTCCCCGGGACAGGGTGTCTGGGGGCTCATTGAGCTTCCCAGGCTGGTATAAGATGTCGTAATTGTAGGTGGAGAGCTCGATTCTCCACCTCAATATTTTATCGTTTTTGATCATGCCCCGCTGCGTGTTATTAAACATGAATGCAACTGACCGTTGGTCCATGAGTAGGGTGAATCGTTTACTAGCTAAGTAGTGGCGCCAGTGCCGTACAGCTTCCACTATGGCTTGGGCCTTCTTTTCGACAGAGGAGTGTCGAATTTCAGGGCCTTGGATGGTTCGTGAATAGGCACAGGTCTGCTCGCCAGGTTAAGGGTGGCGGCTAGGGCGAAGTCAGACGCATCGCTCTCCACCTGGAATGGGATGGATTCGTCTACAGCGTACATCGTGGCCTTCGCGATGTCTGCTTTGATGCGGTCGAAGGCCAGGCGGGCCTCTGCCATCAGGGGAAAAGAGGTGGATTTGATGAGCGGAGGGGCTTAATCCGCATAATTGGGGACCCACTGGGCGTAATACAAGAAGAAGCCCAGGCATCTCCTCAGTGCTTTGAGGCTGGTGGGGAGGGGAAGTTCCAGGAGGGGACACATGCGGTAGGGATCAGGACCGATGACCCTGTTTTCCACAACACAACCAAGGATGGCGAGGCGGCGTGTGCAGAATACGCACTTCTCCTTATTATAGGTCAGAGTTAGGAGTGTGGCGGTGTGGAGGAATTTGTGGAGGTTGGCGTCGTGGTCCTGCTGATCGTGGCCGCAGATGGTGACGTTATGCAGGTACGGGAAGGTGCAGATTTTAAGTCGATGGTGGAGAACACCCGATATTGCGCAATCTGATTAACCATGTCAGATATGCGGGGAAGGGGGTACGCGTCCAGCTGCGTGTAGCGGTTAATGGTCTGACTGTAGTCAATGACCATGCGATGTTTCTCCCCAGTTTTAACAACTACTACTTGGGCTCTCCAAGGGCTGGTTCTGGCCTCAATGATCCCCTCCCCTAGGAGCCGTTACATTTCGGACCTGATAAAAGCCCTGTCTCCAGCACTGTACCGTCTGCTCTTGGTGGCGATGGGCTTGCAATCGGGGGTGAGATTTTCAAACAGTGAGGGAGGGGCAACTTTAAGGGTCGAGAGGCTGCAGTTGGTGCACGGTGGGCGATCTAAGAACTGCTGATTGCAAACGGAGAGCGGGGGAAAAGGCCCATTATACTCCATGGTGACGCTCTTAAGGTGACTCAGGAAATCTAGCCCCAGGAGTACGGCAGCGCAGAGTTGTGGCAGCACGAGGAGCCTGAAATTTTTGTACACTGTGCCCCGTACAGTCAGGGTCGCCACGCAGTGCCCGAGGACATCCACCAAGTGGGACTTTGAAGCCATGGAGATCGTTTGCTTCACTGGCAGTACTGAAAGGGCGTAGCGACTCACTGTGTTAGGGTGAATAAAGCTCTCCGTACTCCCACAGTCAAATAAACAGTTTGTAGTGCGACCGTTTAACTCAATGTCCATCGTGGACCTGGTGAGTTGGTGAGGCCTGGATTGGTCTAGCGTAATCAAAGCCACCGTTGGATTTTGCGAGTAGTCGCACGCGGCTGACGGCATCCAAGGTGGCGGCCCGCACAGCCCACACACGGCTGATGGCGTCCAAGATGGCGGCCCACACGCGGCTGATGGCGTCCAAGATGGCGGCCCGCACGGCTCACACACGGCTACCGGCGCCCAAGATGGCGGCCCCCGTGGGTCGCACACGGCGCTACTGGGCTTGGAAGTCTATTTCGCTCTGCATACCTTCACATAATGGCCCTTCTTTCCACACCCGGAGCAGATCGCATCCTTCGCCGGGCAGTGTTGTCGGGGGTGCTTCCCCAGGCCGCAGAAGTAGCACTTCGGGCCTCCGGAGACTGCCGCAGCGGTCGGATCATTGGTGGGACGTGGCGTGACGTAGGCCTGCGGTGTCCACGATGCGCCCCAGTGGTCGGGGGTGTAGGCCTCAAGATTACAGAAGGCCACCTCTAACGAGTCGGCAAGCGCCACAGTCTTTTGTAGGTCCAGCCCATCCAGCAGTCGTTGTCGGATATAGTTTGACCTGATAGCCGTGACATGGGCATCTCTGATTAAGTCCTCAGTGTTTTGGGTGGCTGTTACAGCCTTGCAGTTGCAGGCCCTGCCAAGTGCTCGCAACGCACGCAGGAATTGATCGCCCGATTCTCCTGGCTGTTGTCTGCGAGTAGCCAGAAGATGTCTGTCGTAGATTTCATTAGACTGTTTGTTGTACTGGCCTTTTAAAAGTTCGATCGCATCCTTGTAAGTTTCAGCGTCTCTAATCATCGAGGATATTTAATCGCTTACCCGGGCGTGGAGCACGTGTAGCTTGTCGGTTTTGGTCCGGACGACGGAGGAGGAGGTGAGGAAAGTTTCGAAACAGCGTAGCCAGTGATCAAAGCTGTTAGAGGCTCCTACAGCTTGAGGGTCCAGTTCGAGTTTGTCGGATTTTAGTATCTGCTCCATCCCAAAACGTTTGCTAATAAAATTGATGCACCATCAATCGAGCAAAGACTAGTTTGTATGCAAGAACAAATAGGCTTTTATTAGCAAAAGACTTGGAGCACACCCATGCCGATGAACTGGTCCAGGCTGAGGCAGGGGGGTGAGGAGCAGTCGCCTTTATACCTGGACCAGTGGGTGAGGAGTCTCAGCTCGGGCCGGTAGGGATGTGTCCAGGCATGTCAGATGTACAGGTAATAAACTAACAGTGGTTTACCACACTGCTCTTATGAACGGTAAGTGCTGACATAAACTAGTCAGGCCAAATGGCCTGCTCCCTGTGTTTTAACTTCTATGATTCCTGGAGAAGTACGTCAGTTGCTTCTTGAGTACAGGTGAACTTGGTGCGGAAAAGTCATTTCCTAATGCCCGAAAAGACCCAATAGCCATAAAATAAATTTCTGCTGCCACTTTCACAGCCTTAAGTAGAACAGTTGAGATCATTAAGGTACGTGACTTCTTATTTGTAATCGGGCAGAAGCTGAGCAGACAGTTTACAATTACCACCCAAAGGAATAAACATGTGCTTATCCAATTTGAGGGCCAACTCATTATAATCTGAATTGTGAGTTGCTAGCATTAAATCCGTTCCCAATAAACTCACTAATTAGAAGGTGGATAATTGGACAATCCAGCCACTTTTGAAAGGCCTGCAGTACCTCATGTTTCACACAAGTGTCAAGATTGAAGTCTGACTGAACATCAAAATGGACATAAATTCGGCAGTAAGCTGTCACAACGATCCACTGCATAATTTTGGTTCTACCATCTCTGGAGTGAGAACTCAACCTTCAACCTCTGGCCTACTGGTGAGAATGCTACAACCGAGGTGAGCTGACCAAAGACAGGAAATATTTTGTTCATCTTCTCACAGGATGTGGGTGGTGCAGACTAGGCCAGCGTTTGTTGCCCATCCCTAATTGCCCTTGAGGAGGTGGTAGTGAGCCGCTATCTTGAAACGCTGCAGTTCATGTGATGTAAGTACACCCACAGTGTTGTTAAGAAGAGAGTTCCAGGACTTTATCCAGCAATAGTGGGGGAGCAGTGATATAGATCCTAAACAGGATGGTGTGCAGTTTGAAGGAGAACTCAGAGGGTGCTGTTCCAAGCATCTGCAGCCTTTGTCCTTCCAGATGGTAGAAGTCTCATATTTGAAAGGTGAGTTTCTACAGTGCACATTTTAGATGCTGCACACTGCTGCTACTGTGCGTCGGTGGTGCAAGCAGTGAATGTGGCCGATTAAGGGGGCTGCTTTGTTCTGGATGGTGTCAACCTTCGTGACTTGTTGGAGCTGCGCTCATCCATGCACTCACCTGATGAAGGGGCAATGCTCCGAAAGCTCGTGCTACCAAATAAACCTGTTGGACTTTAACCTAGTGTTGTAAGGCTACTAACTGCGCTCATTCAGGCAAGTGGAGCGTATTCCATCATATTCCTGACTTGTACTTTATAGATAGTGGACAGTTTTTGGGGAGTTAGAAGGTGAGTTACTCACTGCAGGATTCCTAGCCTCTGACCTGCTCTCCTGGCAAAGGCATTTACATGGCTGATCCGGTTCAGTTTTTGATCAATGGTAACCCCCAGGATGTTGATGGTGAGGGATTCAGCAATGGTAGTGCCATTGAATGTCAAGGGGAGATGATTGGATTTTCTTTTGTTGGATATGGTCATTGCGTGGCACAAATGTGACTTGCTACTTATCAGTCCAAGCCTGAATGTTGTCCAAGCCTTGCTATGTATGGACACGGACTGCTTCAATATCTGAGGAATGGCGAATGAAACCGAGCATTGTGCAATCATCAGAAAACATCCCACCTTATGGTGGAGGGAAGGTAATTGATGAAGAAACTGAACATGGTTAGAGCGGGTGAACTCGTGCAGTGAAGTCCTGTGACTGAGATGATTAGCTTCTCTGTACCTGCTAGGTGTGACTTCATCCAGTGGAGAATTTTCCCCTGATTCTCATGGGCTTCAGCTTTGCGAAGGCTCTTTGATGCTACATTAGATCAAATGCTGCTTTGGCTCTTTGGCAGTCTCTCAATCTTATGTCTTGAGTTTAGTTCTTTTGCCCTGAATGAAGGCTGTAGTGAGTTCAGGAGCTGAGTGGCCCTGGCGGAATCCAAACTGAGTGTGAGTGAGCTGGTTATTTTCTCCATAGCTGCTGCTTGATAGCAGTCAATAACACCTCCCATCACTTCCTTGTTGATTAAAAGTAAACTGATGAGGGGGTCATTGGCATGATGGATTTGTCTGCTTTTTGAGGACTGAAATAATCCAATGAAATAATCAATCTAGGGAATATAATATATGACACTATAGTATATATTATATGGAATTTGGGAGGGTATAATGGAAATGTAATGTAATGTCCAATAAATTATTCATTACTTCAGTGTTAATTGTTAGACCCAGTCACATAAGGTAGAAAGCAAAAGGTGTGCATTTGGATCAATAAGTATAGAATCATAGAATCCCTCCAATGCAGAAGGTCATTCAACCCATCGAGTCTGCACACCGACAACAATCCCACCCAGGCCCTATCCCCATTACCCCACATATTTACCCCATTAATCCCTCTACACATCCCGGGACACTAAGGGGCAATTTAGCACAGCCATCAACCTAACCTGCACATCTTTGGAGTGTGGGAGGAAACCGGAGCATCTGGAGGAAACTCACACAGACACGGGGAGAACGTGCAAACTCCACAAGGACAGCAGCCCAAGCTGGGAATCGAACCCAGGTCCTTGGGGCTGAGAGGCAGCAGTGCTAACCACTGTGCCACCATGTAATTGTCATTTGACAAGAAAATAATGTAGTTAAATCTCAAATGGGAGCAACAATTAGTGGTATAAAAATTCGAGTCTGAAATTAGCCCGAAAAGCACAAGCTATTGTGAAGTTTTTATTAGTGTTTCTTATTTTAAGAATGATTCAAAGTCATTACATCATAAAGAGAGTATTTAATTTGTTTTTTTAAATTAACTTTATTCCCTAAAGTAGAAACAACAATTAAATGTTTCGCTAAATAGAAAAGGTATCAGTTCACATACCATTCTCATTAATGATACTTTACAAATATTTATTTATGGACACTATTTAAAGTTCCAAAATTCAAATCATGCTCCAAAGTTGGTGGTAATTTGGGCACAATGTGCATCTTATTTGCTTATTTGAATTCTCATTGAATCAGAGTAAACCTGATAGGATAGTATGATATCATGGATTGACAGAACGGTAGCAGAAGGTAAGAATCTCCATAGATCCACACAATGTTACAAATTGTGGAATAATGTTGCATCAATAACTTTAAAGTGTGTATTGACACCCATATGCCTGTCAATGTATGATATCTCATTGTTGAAATGCCAGTGACTTGGAAAACCTGTAACAATATCAGATGGAATATGTACATTTCTTTTATGCCAACTAAGTATTATCACTTGGTGTATTTAGTAGTGTGATATTTCATAGAAAGGTAAGCTTTCCCTCATCCCTCTCAACATGGTTCAACATACTATCCTCCTAAAATCCTGAAACTCCCTTCCTATAAGCACTGTAGGTGTACCTACACCAGTTGGACTTCAGCAGTTCAAGAAGGTGGTTCATCACCACCTTCTCAAGGGAAATTAGGGATGACTAACAAATGCAGACCTAGCCAACAGCCCATAATTTTTTTAAAAACTTTTCCATGGTCTTCCAGCTGGATATAGGACTGCCCTCATTTGATTCCATTATTATTCCCGAATCATAGCCAGGAAATCATCTACAATGAGTTTACTGTTTCTTGGTATCCTCCAAGAATCTATCCTTCACCCCCTCCTATTTCCTTTCAAGCAGCTGACTCTCAGAAACTTAATCCAAAAGCACAACTTTAGTTTCTACATGTACATTGAGGACACCGAGTTATATCTTACCACCTCCTCTCGCCACTCCACTCTTTCTAAACTATTGACATCCAACACTGGATGAGCAGTAATTTCTTCCAACTAAATATTAGGGAGATCAGAGGGTCTTTGGCCCCTGCTGCACACTCCATTCCTTAATCATCAACTGCTTCCCTCTCCCTGGTAACTGAGACTGAAACAGACTGTTTACTCCCTTGGTGTTGTATCTGACCTTGATATGAGCTTCAACCGCATATCCATAGCATCACTGAGACCACCTATTTAGCCCTCCCCATAACGCGCCTGGCTTTGCTCGTTTCAGCTCCTCTGCAGCGAAACACCCTCATCCATCTCTTTGTCACCTATAAACATGATCACCTAAAGCACACCTGGCCAGCCTCCCACAGTCTTCCTTCCTTAAAATGGAGGTTGTCCAAAACCCTGCTGCCCAAGCCCAAACTTGTAACAAGTCCTGTTCACCTAACCCTCTGTGCTCACTAACATACGTTAGCTCTCGCTTAAGCAATGCCTTGACTTAAAAATTCTTAGCCTCACCCCCTCCCTATCTCTGTAATCTCCTCCAGCCCCACTGGGACACCTGCATTTCTAATTCTGGCCACTTGAGCATTCCCAATTTTGATCGCGCAACCACTGGTGGCTGTGGCTTCAGCTGACTGGACTCTATACTCTGGATTTACTTCCCTAAACTTCTCTGCCTCCTTATCTCAGTTCCCTCCTTCAAGATTCTTCTTAAAAACTTACCTCTTTGACTAAGGTTTTGGTCGTTCTGGTCTAGTATCTTTCCATGTTACCATGTGTCATATTTTGTTTTACCATGATCCTGTGAAGTTCCTAGGATGTTTTATTAGGTGAAAGGTTGTTGTTGTTAGATCAGGTTCTGAAGCCATCTGTGTCTGAGGTGTATACATTTTACCCTGATGTCCACAAAGTTATATTACCTCAAAATATTTACGCAATTCCATTTCTAATCTTTGCCCAGTTATTGCCACACCTTCAACATTACCTTCTCCTACTTCATTAATTTCTGCTTTATTATTTATAATAAAAACAAAACTCGAAGTACAAAACAGATTTCTAATGTGCAGTATTTTGCTCTGATATTACTATTACTGTTAGGCAGCTCACCACCACATTCCCAAGGACAGTTGGGTAGGAATAGGCAATAAATGTGATGGCCACATCCCATTGATGAATAAAATGAAATGATATTATTGTTATCTGAACTGACTGAAAGTACTTCTTTAATTACCTTTGTGGAGTTGGCCCTGTTGTTTCATAGAATCCCTACAGTGCAAAAGGAGGCCAATCAAGCCTGCACCGACAACAATCCTACCCAGGCCCTCTCCGCATAACCCCACGTATTTACCCTGCTCGTCCACCTGACACTAAGGGGCAATTTTGCATGGCCAATCAACCTAACCCGCACATCTTTGGAGTGTGGGAGGAAACCGGAGCACCCGGAGGAAACCCATGCAGACACTGGGAGAATGTGCAAACTCCACACAGGCAGTGACCCGAGGCCGGAATCGAACCCGGGTTCCTGGCGCTGTGAGGCAGCAGTGCTAACCACTGTGCCACCGTGCCGCCCAAAGATTTATTCAATGCTTGGAATGAAATTCTCTCAAGGTGCATCACAATACTTGACGGTTTCAAACTGGAATTTTGCAATGAATAGTCACTAATCACAACAAAATCCTTTGCTGAAGGCACCAATTGATTTTGTACGTAGACTTACATAAACAAATTCATTCACATTAAGATCTATTTTCTATTCATACCCTCATCCATTTACTCCCAGTGAATAAATATCAAATTGCTCTTTGTTTTTTTTAAATTCAAAGCAGATTATTAGCACCACATTTCAGTTAGAAATCCTTAGCACAGATTGGCATCTGTGTTAGTGAAGGATTGCTGTAAGATACAATTGGTGGGTGAACACTGCCTGTTGGAAACTGGCAGCCTTATTTGTCAAACGTTTTGCTATTATCATAACACTTATCCATCTGGATGTGTGATTCTAATGGTACTTGAACATGCTAGCAGAAATATCACTGAATCATAGAATCACGGTATTATACAGTGCAGAAGGAGGCCACCCAACCCATCGAGTCTGCACCGACCACAATTCCACCCAGGCCCCATCCCCACAACTCCATTTACCCTAGCCACTGACACTAAGGAACAATTTAGCTTGGCCAAACCACCTAACCCGCACATCTTTGGACTGTGGGAGGAAACCAAAGGACCCGGAGGAAGCCCATGCAGACACCAGGAAAATGTGCAAACTCCACCCAATCAAACCCGGGTCCCTGGTGCTGTGAGGCAGCAGTGCTAACCAATCTACCACACCATAACTGCAATATATATTTCTATCTCCAGTGAGATTTCGATCTCACGGGAGATAGAAATGTGTATTGCAGTCACGTCATATAAAACAATATCAATACAGCAAGTGTTGACAATCTTCAAAGCGGTGCAGTGAATCGTATCGACACTGTTGTCACTAAGTGACCAGTGTTGCCTCTGATGTTTGTCACAGTCCAACCAATAAGATGAGATTGGTTGAAAAGCAGAATATTGTACACATTGGAAATCCAAAATTAATATCAGAAAATGCCGGAAATACTCAGCAGGTTAGGCAGCATGTGTGGAGGGAGAAACAGAATCGTTGGCTGGGATTTTCCCTTCGAACCCCCCCCCCCTCCCCCCATCCCCCATGCCGGGTGTCATGGCAGCTGGAGGGAAAAATATCACAAACACATAAAAATCTGGTTTATTTCAATGTGAAAACAGGGTCTGATTGACTGACCCGATTTCCAATGCCAGCATGTTTCCCAATGCACAATGTTGGGAAGGCCATTTGAATACACTTAAATATGATGAATGCTTAATATAATGCCTGCTTGCCAGTACCATCACCTCAAACTGGATCAAGTGGTCACATCGACATCTAATTAGGGCGGCACGGCAGCACAGTGGTCAGCACTGCTGCCTCACAGCACCAGGGACCCAAGTTCGATTCCAGCTCTCGGGGCGGTGGGGGAAGTGGGGGGGGGGTGAAATCACAGGCAAGGCTTTACCTACAGATCAGTGGTAAGGTGCGGGTGCAGTGGAAGGAGCAGCAAGACAAATCCTATCTAGGGAAGAGGGCAAAAGTGGCAAAGTATGCAGTCAGAAGGTTGTGGCTTGGAAGCATCCCCTGGTCCAGAATGCGGGGCGAGGGGGCCGGGGGGGGGGGGGGGGATGTCTGTAAGTAGAATGTCATTCATGCCCAGCAGGTTGTGATGATGTGGAGATGCTGGCGTTGGACTGGGGTGAACACAGTAAGAAGTCTCACAACTCCAGGTTAAAGTCCAACAGGTTTATTTGGTAGCAGGTTGTGCACAGGGAAAGGTTGTTATCATGGGCACCTCGGTCTGGTGGCTTTCTGGTTCTTTAGTGGGCCACGCTTGGCACGCTTACAGTCAGGATAGGCTATGAATGGTTAAAAGGGATTGCAAGGCCATTCAAAGGTTTCATGAAGGGGCAGGGTGGGGCTCAAAAGCACACTATGTAATCTACCGAGGGGGCAGAGACACATTTGCCTTCCTGCATTCAGGGATGGCTCAGCATATCCTCCACAATCATTGTAGCATAAAACTTTGGAGGAAAAGAGCTTGAGAATCCTTAGCAGGAGGGAACCCTGAATATAAAGTGCCCCCAAGACGTTGGCAGGGATTGCTAATCCACACAAGGGAAGATCTAAGTTGGTCAGGCAGAGAGGCCTTAGCACCTGAAGGGATGGTGCAGCACAAAATTAATCTGAGGAATAGTCCAATTGGTTAGCTCCAAGGGCCATTTGGAAAACTGGTACACTGCACTAGGAGGACAATTAAAATGATACCCAATGGGATTGTGTATTGCCGAAACAGGAAAGATATACACTGGGACATGTTATGAGCCTTTCAATGATAATGCAGGGAATTGAGAGTGTGAAGCGTTCATGTGAAAGTAATGACTAGTCATTGCAGTAATAGAACTCTTTGCTTCAACCCCTTGTTCTTAGCATGCCAATTCCCCACAGAGATAATGAGGTCTAGACCATTTAGGCACTGGACAAGCTCCAGATGTGCCTTTAAAGCAGGAGCTCACAGTCTTGCCACTGGTAGAGCCACATGCGAGAAGTCTCAAAGCCTCCTCCAATAATCACTGTTCCTCAATGAACATTAGACCTCATGAGAATCAGAGTTCAGTCTGATAGTGTAATGATGGAGGATCCCAGATGCCATCCATCGCCAGGGGCTCTAAGACACTGCTGCATTGAGCCTCCATGTGAGTGTCTCCTTCCAGAGCTCCACTGGTGACTTCAGTGGGATCTCCCAAGCATCAATGCGCACATGCAAACATGAGGTGATAAACATTCTTCCTGCAAATGCCTATAATTGCAAGCACTTGGCAAGCGATCAAGAACACCAGCAGGCCAGAGCTGGTGTCGATTTTCCAGAGGTACATGATGCTATTGACTGCACTCCTGTGGCTATCAAAGCTCCCTAGCAACAGGCACTCCAATACACAAACAGGAAAGGATTCCACTTACTCAGTGTGCAGCTGGTCTGCAACCATAAGAAGCAAATAATGCAAGTGTTGCGAGATATACAGGAAGCTGCCATGACCCATGCATCTTGAGTAGATAACAGACCCCTGACATCTTCAAGGGACCAAACAAACCGCAGGGTTGGCTCCAAACGATACCCACAAAGGACCTAGCTAATGATGCCCAGTTTGTGATGGCCACAAAACCCAGCAGACAGTGGTACAATGATATGCACATCATTATCCAAACACAGAGTGCAGATCATTGGCATCTTGGAGATGCAGTTTTGATTCTTCAACACTCAGGTACAGTCCCCAGAATGATCCAAGATCATCATTGTCTGCTGCGCATTACAAAATTGGGTGTGGCAAAGTGGAGGAGGACTAGATACAGGCATAGAGGAGCTGCACATCGCCCTCCTATGAGGAGGACATTGAAAGGGATGAGGGTGAAGAGTTTGAGGAAGTTGAGGCTGTTTGGCAAGAGGCTATAGCATAGGTCAGATGAGGCAGATGTGCACGTGATGTCCTCATAGTCAACAGGTTCAACAAGGATGATGAGTAATAGGCTGCATCCTCTTGGACGTGTGTCCTCTCTCTGGACCCACATGAACATCAGACTTGCTCACCCTCTCCTTGCAACAATGCATTTCAATCTGAGACTGAGCTCTCAGCCATTCTGGGACCTGGTCCTTTTGAAGGACGCCTACAGAAGCAGGAGCATTCCCACAATCCTCAGTGTGCTCGTAGCTGTAAGCCTTGTGTCTGGCAAAGCTCCTCAACGTGATCCATCTACCAAAACAGGACAACCCATTCTGTGTCACATTGATGACCTCGGGCCCAGCCAGCAGAGGATGTTATGCAGCTATAACTCCATTTTGACATCATCTAGTCCTTTGTGCTCCCTTCTCCTCCATCACATTGACATCTGTCACGCTCAGGGATGCAGGTGTACATTCATCCTGACCTTTTCCATGGATTCGGAGCACCTGAGGATCAGGAAGTATGCACAGTCAATCTGCCCTCATGGCCGCCCTAGCCCTTGTCCAGCTGAAACCACTCAAGGTAATGTTTGATTGAGAATTAGAACACGCATCAGGATCATTACAATCTCAGTTGCATCCCATTGGTGTCCCTGAAACTTTCAGGAACTATCATATGTGCTTCCAGAGCATACTCCAAGTTTTCTTTTGATCGCACCACATGACCATTCATCTTCAATAACTCCAGTGAGGGTATAGGTGAGGTGAGGCTACACAAAACGTGTTGCTCAGCTCTGTATCCCTACAATGTGACGAAGCCTTGTGGGCACAATGCAAGTGTAGAAAGGCAGAAAGTTGGGGGCTTGAATGCCAGTAAAATGAAGTGCCTTCGAGGGTCAGAGCTCTGACACTTAAATGTGGAAAGATGCTCACACTTCTTGCTGAGCTTAGCAATAGTGCACTGAGAGATTTTGATATGCGCAAGGCGGACAGGATTGCACACAATCTCTGAGTAACATAGATGACAATGAGTAAATGGAGCATGAGGATCTATGACCCTTCTCCATGTATTTACTATCAGCTAGATAGTCAACATCTTTTCCCAAAGGTAGCGGAGTCTAAAACTAGAGGGCATAGGTTTAAGGTGAGAGGGGAGAGATACAAAAGTGTCCAGAGGGGCAATTTGTTCACAGAGGGTGGTGAGTATCTGGAACAAGCTGCCAGAGGTGGTAGTAGAGGCGGGTACAATTTTGTCTTTTAAAAAGCATTTAGACAGTTACATGGGTAAGATGGGTATAGAGGGATATGGGCCAAATGCGGGCAATTGGGACTAGCTTACTGGTTAAATAAAAAGGGCGGCATGGACAAGTTGGGCTGAAGGGCCTGTTTCCATGTTGTAAACCTTTATGACTCTATGTATTTACATGTATCTTGATGGAAACAAGACCATCACTTTACAATAATGCAAACATGATGAATGAATACCTTATCCTCAATCTTAAACAAGCAAGGATGAAGAATACGTTAAGCAGCACACCATGTGAATGTGGTTCCTTGCACGAACAGACTTCACGTTAAAGATGAGGTATCAATGATGCTGGAAATTATATGAGTGCGCACACTGTGGTGATAGGGAAGCTGAGGCTTCTGCTTTCAACATCTGCAATATGTGACATTCGGAACCATGATGTCACACTTGATGGACAACATCACAACTGATTGTACAGAAATTGTTAAATGGGTGATATTCTAATTTCATTAGTGCTCAGTATACAGCATGTACATTGTACACTTTGTACACATGGGTGGAACAGTGGCTAGCATTGCTGCCTCACAGTGTCAGGAACCTGGGTTCAATTCCAGCCTTGGGTGACTGTCTATGTGGCATTTGTACATTCTCCCCATGTCTGCGTGGGTTTCCTCTGGGTGCTCTGGTTTCCTCCCACAGTCAAAAAGATGTGCAGATTGAGTTGATTGGCCATTCTAAATTGACCCTTAGTGCCAGGGAGATATGTAGAGAAAATATGTGGGGCTACGGGGATAGGGTCTGGGTGGGATTGTTGTCGATGCAGACTCGATGGGCTGAATGGCCTCCTTCTGCACTGTAGGGATTCTATGTGGTTAATACCCATGTCACATTCGTGCTCCTAATATTTATCAATTTTCCTCACCCTCCCACTATGTCTTGGTACATCCCTGACATCCATAGCAGAGGAGGAGGCAGCCAGCTGATCGCCACACCCTGTTGTCTGCGTTGACTTTGGTGCACTTCCTCTGGATGGCCAAGACTTGGATGGTTCAGCATGCTTTGGGTCTTCTGCTGTGTGGCAGGTGCACCCTCCTCCACCTAATAATGTCACAGGAAGAGGAGATGGGATCATCTGGACATTCCCAGAGTCACCTGGGTGGATGGTCCCAGAGTGTCCACATGTTAGTCCCCTCCATATGGGCGCACAAGGGCCCTTGACTAACTCTTTGTGGAGAAGGGTAACTTGGAGTGAGATTAATTTGCCCTGCATCCCTCTCACATAGCCACTGATGGGTGCCTCCAATGGCTACATCTAAGGTCCTGCACAGCACTCCAATGTGCTGGGCCAAGGTTTCCATGACAACTGCCACCATAGCAGTGTTGACCTCAATGTCTCGGAATGCCAGTGCTGTAATCTCACACTGAAGGTGGACTGACTCCTCCATTGTTCTTTGCCATTTGTGCAAAAACAGTGGATATCCCTTGCTGATAGTTAGTGTGTTGCAGCTTGGACCAAAATCAAGATCAGAGGCTTGTGATCAGACTTGGACTCAGCAAAATCCTGGCATCCATCAGTCCTCTGAATGCTGGCTACCTCAGATGATCCTGCTTCCGCCTGCTAAGAACCAAATTGTGTGCTATACTCCCAGACTGAAGGGTCCCAGACAGAGCAGTGACCTTTATACCTCTCCCAGGAGGCGGAGCCCGGCTGGGATGTACCATAATAACTATATTACAGGTAGAACAGCCCAACCCTAACCCCAACAGTAACATGTAGAACAGCCCAACCCTAACCCCAACAGTAACATATATACAGACTCATAGTACTGGCCAGACCCTGGCTCAGTACTACCTGGTGGGAACCAACGATGGTTCACCACATTCACCCCTCCTTTGAAGACAAAGGCCGGCGGGGTACAAAAGAAACACAGAACAATTGGTCATCAGTCTATAAGTTCAGACGGTCGGGGGACCGCACCCTCGTTGTGACCTCCTCAACACCGGCGATGACACCGCAGTAGGCACTCGCAGTGGCGTTCTCCCCAAGGCTGTGTCCAACGGCTCCTCCAATGTCTCACGGGCCGGTTGACCCCGAGGTGGTGACAATCCGCTGAACTCGGACACGCCTTGAAGTGGCGACCATCTCCTGGACTCAGGCAAGCTGTACACGGGAGTAAAAAGGTTAAGTGATGGTCCCGATGCTGCCCGCGCCGTGTCAGGAGGGGAAACAATAGTTGGGGGGTCTCTAACAGGAGGTATGGGAGCGACAGGGGTTTCCAAGCCCCCTGCTGGCGCCAGGTCTCGAATCGAGACCGTGTCCTCTCGCCCGTCAGGGTATGCCACATAGGCATACTGAGGGTTGGCGTGGAGGAGATGGACCTGTTCAACCAAAGGGTCGGACTTGTGGGCCCTAACATGTCGCCGCAGGAGGACAGGTCCTGAGTACGTCAACCAAGACGGTAATGAGGTCCCAGAGGAAGACTTCCGAGGGAATGAAAACAGTCTCTCATGGGGAGTAGCGTTGGTTGCCGTACACAGGAGTGAGCGTATGGAGTGGAGCGCATCAGGGAGCACCTCTTGCCAACGGGAGACTGGAAGGCTTTTTGACTTCAACGCCAGTAAGACAGCCTTCCAGACTGTAGCATTCTCACGTTCCACCTGTCCGTTACCCCTAGGGTTGTAGCTCGTGGTTCTACTAGAGGCAATCCCGCATGAGAGCAGGTATTGCCTCAAGTCATTGCTCATGAACGACGAGCCCCTATCGCTGTGGATGTAACAGGGGTACCCGAACAGGGTGAAAAGATCACGAAATGCCTTGATAACCATGGCAGCGGTCGTATCAGAACAGGGAATGACAAAAGGGAATCGTGAGTACTCATCAATGATATTGAGGAAGTACACATTCCGATCTGTCGAGGGAAGGGGGCCCTTAAAGTCCACACTCAGTCTCTCGAAGGGACGAGTGGCCTTAACGAGTTGTGCCCTGTCAGGTCGGTAAAAGTGTGGTTTGCATTCCGCGCATACCCGGCAGCTTCTAGTTATGGACCTGACATCCTCCACCGAGTAGGGTAGATTCCGGGCTTTTACGAAATGGTAGAGCCGAGTGACCCCTGGATGGCAGAGGTCATTGTGGAGAGCCTGCAAACGATTCTCCTGCATACTGGCGCATGTTCCACGCGACAGGGCATCCGAGGGCTCGTTGAGTTTCCCTGGACGATACATGATGTCGTAATTATAGGTGGAGAGTTCGATTCTCCACCTCAAGATCTTATCGTTCTTGATCTTGCCCCGTAACGTGTTATTGAACATGAACGCCACGGACCGCTGGTCCGTGAGCAGGGTGAACCGTTTTCCCGCCAAGTAATGGCGCCAATGCCGGACGGCCTCCACAATGGCCTGGGCCTCCTTTTCCACCGCTGAATGTCGAATTTCGGGGCCTTGGAGGGTGCGGGAAAAAAAGGCGACGGGCCTGCCCGCCTGGTTAAGTGTGGCGGCCAGGGCGAAATCAGATGCATCGCTCTCCACCTGGAAGGAGATGGACTCATCGATAGCGTGCATCGTGGCTTTTGCGATGTCGGCTTTCAGTTTTTCAAAGGCCAAACGAGCCTCTGGTGCTAGGGGAAAAGAGGTAGGCTTGATGAGCGGACGGGCTTTGTCCACGTAATTGGGAACCCACTGTGCGTAGTAAGAGAAGAAGCCTAAGCATCTTCTCAGTGCTTTTGCGCTAGTGGACAGGGGAAGTTCGAGGAGAGGACGCATACGGTCTGGATCAGGACCAATGACCCCGTTTTCCACCACGTATCCGAGGATAGCTAGGCGGCGCGTGCGAAATACACACTTCTCCCTGTTGTAGGTCAGATTCAGGCGAGATGCAGTGCGTAGGAATCTAAGAAGGTTGGTATCGTGGTCCTGCTGGTCATGGCCGCAGATGGTGACGTTATCCAGGTACGGGAAGGTAGCCCGCAGTCCGTTATGGTTCACCATTCGGTCAATAGCACGCTGGAAGACCGAGACCCCATTCGTGACACCAAAAGGAACACTTAGAAAATGGTACAAGCGACCACCCGCCTCAAAAGCCGTGTATTGTCGGTCCTCTGGGCGAATGGGGAGCTGGTGGTAGGCAGTCTTTAGGTCGATGGTGGAGAACACCCGGTACTGCGCAATCTGGTTGACCATGTCAGATATGCGCGGGAGGGGATACGCATCCAGCTGCGTGTATCTGTTAATGGTCTGACTATAGTCAATGACCATCCGGGGTTTGTTCCCACTCTTGACCACCATGACCTGCGCTCTCCAAGGACTAGCGCTAGGTTGTATGATCCCTTCCTTGAGGAGCCGCTGAACCTCAGATCGAATGAAGATCCGATCCTCAGCGCTGTAACGCCTTCTCTTAGTCGCGATGGGCTTGCAGCCTGGCACGAGATTCTGGAATAAGGAGGGTGTGGTAATCTTAAGCGTCGAGAGGCTACAGGTGGAGCGCGTTGGGCAATTTGGAGGCTGCTGTTCTCCAACTGAAAGCGGAGGGAGTGGCCCACCGTACTGTAGGGTTACACTCTTCAAGTGGACCATGAAATTTAATCCGAGGAGTATTGGCGCGCAAAGGTGCGGTAACACCAGGAGCTTGAAGCTCTCGTAAACCGTGCCCTGCACCGTTAGATTTACCACGCAACTTCCTAGCACGGTGACAGACCGGGACCTTGACGCCATTGAAATTGTCTGCTTGACAAGCTGGATCTGGAGGCCACACCGCTTCACGGCGTCTGGGTGAATAAAGCTCTCCGTGCTCCCGCTGTCAAACAGACAATAAATCGTGCATTTGTTTACCAGTATGTCCATCATGGACTTGTGGAGTCTGTGAGGCTTTGCCTGGTCCAGGATGATCGATGCCACCGTTGGTTCGTGAGTGCCACTGCAGGCAGCTGAGATGGATGATGGCGACCCCTGCTGGTCATTCGCGGTCGGTGCCGACCAAAATGGCTGCTCCCATAGGTCGCACGTGGGCGATGGCGCCAAAATCAGCGACCCCTGGTGGTCGCGCATCTCTTGCGACTCCGTCGTCTGGAATGGCGACGTCCTGGCCTCGCACGTGGAAGAAACCCTTGACGATGCCGACGACGAGGAACCCGGCTCCGGGGAGTCACACGCCGCACTGCTTTTCCTGGATGTAAGTTTGGATCGACATACCTTCGAATAATGCCCCTTCTTGCCGCAGGCGGAGCACAACACCGCTTTGGCGGGACATCGCAGCCGAGGGTGCTGCACTCCCCCACAGAAGTAACACCACGGGCCGCCTGGAGCTGCTGCCGTCGTCAGGCCCGAGGGTGGGCACGCCATCACGCAGCTTTTCGGACCCGCCGGATGAAGTGGGGTCTGTGACTGCCCCTGCCACGCTGTCTCCATGTAGTCGTCGGGATACATCGCCAGGCTTTTGGAGTTTCTCACGTATCCGCTAGCTCTATAGACTTAGTGAGATCGAGATTACCTTGCTCCAACAGCCGAAGGCGGATGTAAGACGATCCGATTCCCGCCACAAAACGCATCTCGAGCGAGGTCGTTCATGTTCTGGTCTGCCGACACTGCTTTGCAGTTACAGCCCCTGGCTAGCTGTAGGAGCTCGCACGCGTACTGTTCCGTCGTTTCGCCGGGCTGCCGTCGTCGAGTGGCTAAGAGATATCGAGCATGCATCTTGTTTGGCGGTTTAATGTAGCGCTTCTTAAGAAGCTCGAGAGCCCCTTTGTAGTCGATGGCCGCATGGATCGCTAAATATACAGCGTCGCTTACCCTCGCGTGGAGGACCCGGAGTCTGTCGTCGTCCGTGGTGACCGCTGCGGAGGCTTCGAGGTAATCCTGAAAACATTTCAACCAGTGGTTGGAGGCGCCCGCCGCACGTGGGTCCAGCGTAAGACGTTCGGGTTTAAGCATTTGCTCCATGCTCTCTGTATCGTTTTCTTTTTTTTTCAACGACGAGAGTTCAATTAGTAGTCAATAAAATTGATGCACGATATAACTCACGAGGCTCGAGATGCTCGAGGAAATAAAGGCTTTTATTGACTACTACAATAGAGCTACCATATATAATACACGATCCCAGACTGAAGGGTCCCAGACAGAGCAGTGACCTTTATACCTCTCCCAGGAGGCGGAGCCCGACTGGGATGTACCATAATAACTATATTACAGGTAGAACAGCCCAACCCTAACCCCAACAGTAACATGTAGAACAGCCCAACCCTAACCCCAACAGTAACATATATACAGACTCATAGTACTGGCCAGACCCTGGCTCAGTACTACCTGGTGGGAACCAACGATGGTTCACCACAGGGAGCATGCGGTGTCCACGGGCGCGGTTGACGCCTTCCGCGCCCGTTGGGCACCGCAGGGGTTGGGGTGCGTTATTGACCCTGACAATCACATTTTAATTTGATGTTTTTAAGTTTCCTTTGTACTTTGATTTCTGTTCGGGCTGTTCCCCCTCCTTTTGGGGAGCTGCCCCTTTTACTTTGTCCTGACTTAATCTGAGTTTGTTTATTTTGTTTGACCTAAAACGAGGGCAAGATGTGGGTGGGACAATGGACAAAAGGAAGGTCTGTGGTAGTGTGCAAGACAGGAGAGATTGAATGATGGAAGAGTTAGCCTTACAGGAGCAAAGGGAAAGGTCAAGGGGTAAGAAAAAAAACAAAGAAGCAGAGAAGATTGGCTGCCGACTACAACCAAAATGAAAGAAAAACCAGACAAAAAGAAAAGAAAACAAAACGGGGCAGAAATAGCTGAAATTGTTGAACTGGGTGTTGGGTCCAGAAGACTGTAAAGTGCCTGATGGTATCAGGCAGTTATGAATCAGCAGCTCATTTTACACACTGCCCAATTTTTTTTTACACTGACTTCCTTTACTTTAGACTAACCCGCTGGAATTCTACCGTCCCGCCTGCCACGGAATTGGAGCGGGCGAGGGGCAGACAATGGAAATGTCCGTTGACCTCGAGCGAGAATTTCCGGTCTTGCTCGGGCGAGGCTGTAAAATCCCGTCTACTGTCAAAGTCAATGGTAAAAACTATTAAAGTATAAAGCAACGTTTTGCTACCATCTACATTACCCTGTCATCCAAGTCCAATTTCAGCCCCAGTGTTTCCGAGGTTCAAGGTGGAACATTTTTTCACAATTGTGCTTGGAGGGAATTTATTGAACAATACATTCAAAATCAAAATATTACTAAAATTTTAAGGGTCTGAAACCTCTTGCATTGTGATCCCAGCAGTAAGGTATGGCACGGTAGCACAGTGGTTAGCACCGCTGCTTCACAGCTCCAGGGACCTGGGTTCGATTCCCGGCTTGGGTCACTGTCTGTGTGGAACAAAGAACAAAGAACAGTACAGCACAGGAAACAGGCCTTCGGCCCTCCAAGCCTGTGCCGCTCCTTGGTCCAACTAGACCAATCGTTTGTATCCCTCCATTCCCAGGCTGCTCATGTGACTATCCAGGTAAGTCTTAAACGATGTCAGCGTGCCTGCCTCCACCACCCTACTTGGCAGCGCATTCCAGGCCCCCACCACCCTCTGTGTAAAAAACGTCCCTCTGATGTCTGAGTTATACTTCGCCCCTCTCAGCTTGAGCCCGTGACCCCTCGTGATCGTCACCTCCGACCTGGGAAAAAGCTTCCCACTGTTCACCCTATCTATACCCTTCATAATCTTGTAAAAGTTTGCACATTCTCCTCATGTCTGTGTAGGTTTCCTCCGGGTGCTCCGGTTTCCTCCCACAGTCCAAAGATGTGCAGGTTAGGTTGATTGGCCATGCTAAAATTGCCCCTTAGTGTCCTGGGATGCGTAGATTAGAGGGATTAGCGGGTAAAATATGTGGGGGTAGGGCCTGGGTGGGATTGTGGTCGGTGCAGACTCGATGGGCCGAATGGCCTCTTTCTGTACTGTAGGGTTTCTATGATTCTATGATAAGGTCTTGAAAAACCTTTTCATATGCTCTATAACGTAATTAATTTAATTTATTTTCAATTGCTGTCTACAAATGAGTTTATTTTACATTCTTGCAGTTCACTTTATTCCCAATGGTGATTAAAATTTAAAAGCACAGTGATATTCTCTAATATACATAATACAATTCCCTTTTCTTGCAAAATATCACACTTTGACTTGGGGAGGCAATTTGGAATAAGTGATAACAGTGCCTTTTGCACCACCCAAGATTTTAATTTCCATTGAATTAGTAAAAGCAAAATAGGAAATCTAACGTGCCAGTTGGCTCCAGATTACATACTGCATCACATGGGTGTATGCTCTTCTGTACGTGTTAAAGAATGGGTTGATCTGTGAGGAATCACCTAATAGAGGGAAAAATTAGAATATGAGATTAAACTAGCAAGGAATATAAAAACAGACGGTAAGAGCTTCTACAAGGATGTAATAAGGAAGAGAATGTTGGTTCCTTAGGATGAGACTGGGAAATTTCTAACAGGAAACTAGGAAATGACAGAAACTTTAAAAAGATATTTTGTATCTGTCTTCACAGCGAAAGATATTAAACATGAGCGGGGCAAAAAGGGCAGGAGGAACTAAAACAATCACTATTACCAGAATAGAAGTACGTGAAAAACCCATGGGACTAACAGCTAACAAGTGCCCTGGAACTGATGGCCAGCATCCTAAAAGAAGTGACAGCAGAGATAGTGAATTTATTGGTTGTAATCTTCTAAAATTCCCTAGTTTCTGGAAAGGTCCCAGCCTTTATGGAAAACCACAAAAGCACACCTCAGTTCAAGAATATAGAGGGACAGAAACCAGTTAGTCTAACATCTGTAATTGGGAAAATGCTGGAATCCAATATTCAGAAGTAGCAGCAGGACATTTAGAAAATCATAATATAATCAAGCAGAGTCAACAGTTTCATGAAAGGGAAATAATCTTTAACAAATTTATTAGAGTTCTTTAAGGATGTAACAAGCAGGGTGGATAAAGGGGAACTGGTAGATGTAGTGCATTTGGATTTCCAAAAGACATTTGATAAAGTGTCACACAAAAAGTTACTGGACAGTATAAGAGGTCATGGTGTTGGAGGTAATATATTAGCATGGATAAAGGATTGGTTAACTAACAGGAAACAGAGTTGGGATAAATGGATCTTTTCCAGTTCGGCAAACTGTAACTAGTAAAGTGCCACAGGGATCAATGCTGGGGTCTCATCTATTTACAATCTATATCTATGACTTGGATGAAGGGACCCACTGTACTGCAACTAAATTTGCTGATGACGTAAAGATAGGTAGGAAAACAAGTTGAGAAGAGGACAAAAACGATCTGCAAATGGAAATAGATAGTTGGATTGGAGTATAATATGGAAAAATATGAGGTTATCCACTAGCAGGAAGAATAAAAAGCAGAATATTATTTAAATAGAGAGACACTGCATGCACAGATGGATCTGAGTGTCCACATACATGAATCACAAAAAGTTAGTATGCAGGTACAGCAAGTAATTAGGAAGGCAAATGGAATGTTGGCCTTTATTGCAAGGGGATGAAGGATAAAAGTTTTGTTACAACTGTGTTGGGCATTGGTGAGGCCACACCACTGTGCTGGGTATAGTTTTGGTCTCTTTATTCAAGGAGGGATATAATGGCATAGAATGGCATTCAAAGAAGGCTTACTTAGTTGATTCCTGAGATGAAGGGGTTATCCAATGAGGAAAGATTGGGCCTGCAAGTTTAGAAGAATGAGAGGTGATCTTATTGAAACATACATAATTCAAAGCGGACTTGACATGGTAGATACTGAGAGGTTGTTTCCCCTCATGGGGGAATCTAGAACTCGGGTCACAATTTCAAAATAAGAAATCTCCCTCTTATTACTGAGATTAGGAAGAACTTCTTCTCTCAGAAGGTCAATTATTATTGGTATTCACTACCCCAGAGAGCAATGGTGGCTGAGTCATTGAATATATTCAATGCTGAGTTAGGCAAATGTTTGCTCTACATGAGAGACACGGTTATGCGGGGGGGCGGGGGGGCAAGTAGGAAAATGGAGTTAAGGTCATAGTCAGATCAACAAGGATTTTATTGAATAGCAGAGCAGGGTCATGAGGCTAAATGGCCTACTCCTGTTGTTATATTCTTATGGTGAAGCGGGTTGTATTTAGATGCTGCCCTCTGCTTTCGGTCAAATTACTTTTCCAAATGGCAGAGTCATGAGCATATCTTCTGTTCATGAACATTGTCAAGAGGCATTTCTCGGTGGGGTTCCCTGGTTGCCCTGAGACTTTCACCTTTTAAACCTTAAAAAGCTTCAGTGAAACAGCTGACAATTAGTGTGATATCACCTGAGATCTAAGCAAGCTCCAGACCCTGCCAAAAATAATGTAATTAAAATGCTCTGTGGTTGATTATGCTAAGCTTCCATTGAAGCTGAACATCCTTCAGTGCAACTTTATCTTTGGACCAGAAAGGACCTTTGGGGCTGGGTGTCATCCACCTTCCAGCAGGCAGGTCGAGCTACATACCTCTGATGTACATGGATTTCTTTTCTCCAATATGCCAATCGCTCCTTCTCATAATGTGGTATCGGGCTTTGTCCTTCTATTTAGTTCACCATGGAATCTGCTCTGCCTCACGTGCACACAGCAAACAGGCCTATGAAAATATTGGTCCATAAAGTGAGTGAGTGCTCTCTTTATTGTTTTATCTATCAGGTGATTACTGAAGTTTACGATTCACTGTTTTATTATATATTGTTCATTTACCTTTTTAGTTCAGTAATTTATCTGTGCCTTGATCTGATGTGTGTATGTAGAATCTGCTTTTTGAGGAGAGGAATATCACATGGTGCAATGTGGTACATCCCCAAAGCTGATTCACAAAATAAACATTCTATGTTATGACCTATAGGTCTTCCAATCACTTACTTCATTTCTGGTCAAGAAAAGATTCACTCTGGGTCGCAGAGGATGCTACCAGTAACTCTGAACCAGTGCAATTTTTAAATTTAATTAAAAGCCCCAAAACATCAACACATCACGAGTCTTCCTCAATCTTTTCAGGTGAATCAAAAGGCTTGTAAGATATAAATAGCTTTCCTATAGATCTAAAGTGCAATAGAAAGAACACGTTTATACATAACATTTACATCAGCACTTATTTTCTATCGACAATATTAACTTGTATTTCTATAGCATTTCTAATGGAATAAAAATGTATCAAACCCCCACAGGATTGCTGTCAAACAAACTTTGACACCAAGTCACAGAAGGAGATTTAGGAGCGTCCATTGGTCTCATGTCACTTTCTGACCTGTAATGTCTGTGTCCTTTTTTTTGGTCAGAGGAGGAGGGAGGGATGGAAACACTAATGTAGAGTTTTGAGCTTAACCACTCCTTGACACCAGTTTTTACCTCTTTGACCAAGCTTTGGGTCACATAACCTAAATCTCCTTTTGTGACTTGGTGTCAAAGCTTGTTTGACAACAGTCCTGTGGGGGTTTGATACATTTTTATTCCATTAGAAATGCTATAAAAATACAAGTTAGTATTGTGGAGCCGCTGTTCCAGCTGCGAAACTCGAGCTTCCAGGAGCTCCACACTGTGGAGCATCTGCAGGTTTGAGGGCATTGTGGATAGCACATTTATGGAGGTGGTCACACCACAACTGAAGGGACTTGAGAAAGGAAGGGAATGGGTGATCACCAGGCAGTCCAAGAGATGTAGACAGGTAGTTCAGGAGTCCCCTGGGGTCTCACTCGCACATTGGTATTCTATCTGAGGCTGATGAGCGCACTGGTTCCTCCAGGGAGTGCAGATAGAGTGGCACCACAAGCAGCTTGTCTGGTCAGGTGAGGGAGAAGAGAGGCAGGGCAATAGTAACGGGATTTTATAGTCAGGGGAACAGACAGATGTTGCTGTGGCCATCAACGAGACTCCAGATGGTATGTTGCTTCCCTGGTGCTAGGGTCCTGGATGTCACTGAACGGCTGCAGGGCATTCTGAAGGAGGAGGGTGATAAGACAGAGGTCATGGTACATGTTGATATCAATAACATAGATAGAAAGAGGGATGAGGTCTTGCATCAAGAATTCAGGGAGTTAGACAGTTGACAAACAGCAAGAGTTCTCGGGTTGTAATCTTGGGGTGTTACTCCCAATGACATGTGATAGCGAGCACAGAAATAGGAGGACAGTACAGATGAATACATGGCGAAAGAGTTGGTGCAAGAGGGAGGGTTTTAGATTCCTGGATCACTGGGACCATTTCTGGGGAAGGTGGGACCTGTACAAGGGGGACAGCCTACATCCGAACCAGAATGGAACAAACATCCTTGCGGGAAACTTTGCTAGTGCTATTGGGAGGAGTGTAAACTCTACCTGCTAGGAGCACAATAAGGGCAAAAGATACATGGGAACACTACCATCTACAAGTTCCTCTCCAAGCCACACACTATCCTGAGCTGGAACTGAATCGCTGCTGCTCCTTCACTGTTGCGGGGTCAAAGTTCTAAGGCACCCTCCCTAACAGCACTGTGAGTGTACGGTGGTTCAAGAAGGCAGCTCATTACCATCTTCTTAAAGGCAATTAGGGTTGGACAACAAAAATGTTGGCCTAGCCAGTGATGCCCATGCACCATGAATGGGTAAAATAAACGGATTACAATAGTCGAGTCTAGAAGTAGAAAATGGATGGAAGAGGGTTTCTACAGCTGATAAGCTAAGGCAGGGATGCACAGCTGCAATGTTATGGATCAATATTGCGAAATGGTAAATCATCATTAAGTTAAAGCTAATTCAACAAAATTATGAATTGTATGTTAAAAATACAAGGAGATTGGGTCAAGCATATGAACAACATGAGCAGTCAGTGTAATTGAAATCTGGCTATTTTAAAGGCACTTTTATTGACATTTTGTTTACAAGCTTTCACACTGTGCCTACCAGGTTATCTAAGTCATTGGACTGAGCATCAAACCCATCAATGCATTCTCTTTGGGTGATCATTCAAAGAATAGCTGACATATTTCAAAAATGCTCCAACCAGCATATTTTAGATGACGCTAAGACTTGTCAGCCTCTCAGGTGAATGTAAAAGATCACATGACATTATTCTAAAGAAGGGCAGGGGAGTTATCGTCAGTGTCCTGGCCAATACTTATCCCTCAATCAACATTGCAAAACAGGTTACCTGGTCATTATCACTGTGTTTTTTTGTAGGAGCTTTTCTGTGCACAAGTTGGCTGCCGCATTTTCTGCAGCACAACAGCAACTACACTTCAAAAGTACTTAAATTTTCTGCAAAGTGCTTTGAGAAGTTAAATAGTCATGAGAGATGCTATATTAGTGCAAGTCTTTCTTTTCTTTTTCCATTACAGCATATCAATTTAATGTTCAAACTTATCTTCCTAATATAGCTATCAGCTGACTAATTGTAATAAATCTGATATAAGGCAGGCCTCCTAAAAAGAGTACCCTCTGACATATGTAATAGAACTTGTAAAATTAGCTCAAGACGAGCATTTGAAAACTTGAATCGCTGATCATTAGTTTGATAAGTCAGTCGTTCCTTCATCAATCAGCTAAAAATTTTCATTTTGCCAAATGAAATGTATCATTTATATTAATCCATTTAATTTCAATGAACTACATTATTTTCCAACTGGGAATTTCAACAATATTTAAAATAAAGTGTTTGATTTATTGCTCTTAAGTAGAAGCACTTAAAAACATTGTTACATTTCATGTTCTCTAAAAACCCTGTATTTATATTACCTAAAACATTGTTATGATATAAAATTTCTTTTAAACTTCATTTCAACTGCAAAAATCTACAATAGTTTAACTACATCGAGTAAGATCAAGCATCTATTCATCTTTTACTGAGAACCACTGGTGTAGAGAAAGATGTTCCAGGTTTGGAGGGAATGTTAGTCTAATGGTTATATTATTAGATTGATAATCCAGAGAATGTGGAACTCAATCCTATCATGGCAGTTTAAAAGTTTGAATTTGTTTTATTTTTAAACATGTAGAAATAAAAAGCTGGCATCAGTAAAAGTGATTGTTGTAAAACCCTAAAGGGTTTAAAATATTATGAACTGTCTCAGGGCATGTCCTCTGCTCCTTTTGTTCTTATGCTTTCCTCGAAAGTTGCTCATAGGAGCCTCCCATTTTCAATTTCAAGTTGTCTAACAACATCATTTTCTTTCTCCCTCTTGATTTACATTTCTCCAACTTTCCATTCAATCAATTCCTTCAGCAAGTTCTCATGCCTTAGGGTATGGCCAATGCAACCTCTTTTGTCTTTTCTTGATCTTCATTAGCGATTTTTCCTTCTCCACGGTCCTGAGACCTTCTTTGATGTTTGTGTTCCATCCAACTGACCTGTTCCACCTTACTCCTGAACCACACTTCACAACTTTTTAGAATTTGGATATCTATTTCCTCAAGGCCCAAGTTTCAACAACAAGTCGCACCGAATCACTGTCTTGATAATTATTTTCTAAAGATCTCTATTCGTTTTTACACTGACCAGTTCTTTATGTTTGGAGAATATTTTCTTTGCCATTGCTATTTTATCTCAGATTTCTTTTCTGACAAGGTTCCTATGTACTTAAATTATGATCCAGCTGTTAACCATTTATCTTGGAGTCTTCTTTACCACCATTATTTCTTCTAACTTCCATAACTTTCCATTTTTTGAACAATAATTTTCATTCTGTAGATTTCACCACTTCATTTATTCTACCTTAGTATTTGCAGATCATCCGCTCTGCTAACTGTTAAGGCCTGGCTGTCTGCAGATCAGCTCTTTACAAATTAAGGTTCTTGCACACCAGCTGGAGAGCTGGCAAGAGTCCCGTATCACTTTTTGTTTGAATGACTTGCCCCATTAAGTGCCAATTAAGCACCTAACTGGGCAGCAGTGGGTCTCCTCAAGGACTAAGGACTCTGGGGCAGAGGTCCTGCCACTGACAGCAGCCAACAATCAGAAGCCAATAGCTTGTCATTGCTCATCAGCGTAACTGGGAATCAGTGGCTCGTACCAGTACTGCACCTACCCAAGGACTAGGATAGCCAAGGGATCCAGACCACAGGTGAGTGATGATGGAAGGGGGATCACGAGGTAGGGATCAAGGGGAAAGTAGTGAAGGGTTCGTCAACAAGGGCAGAGGGCTGCCTTGCTCCCCCCCAGTCCCCATGCCAGCTCCCTCGATCAAGCAGTGATTGCGTCTGAACAAGAATCTTCTCCCTGAAGCCTACAAGCACTTCCAACATGGTTTGCGTTTCGGGCTTCCCTCAGGGTGAATCCTCCATCTGTTTGCTATTGGTTAAATACTAACAGTGGGCTTTACTTGTCCACTTAAGGCCCTCAATTGGCAGTGGGGTGGGAAGGCTGTTCGTGAGCCTTCCCACCAAGGGATACATCAGGGCAGAGGCAGGAAAGTGACAGAAATCCCACCTACCACTTTTCTGTCTGTTTTAACACCCCCCATACCACAAAACCTGCCATGGGGCAGAGCATTTAGTTTTGGCCATAAAGTAGGAGTTTAATTACTATTTAATTTGATCACTGCTGATCTGTATTTTGACTATATCTGCCCACTTTAGTACCATAAAGAAAATAAAGAATTGCATTTCATAAGGTTAATGACATCACACCTAAGCCCACTGCTCCCAGTTATAACCCACACTCTGTTGCCAGAATTTAATGGCCTCCCCCATGGTGAGACTGATGGTGAGGGCAATAAATTGAGCAGGAGGGTGGCAGATGGGGACCCCGCCACCTTCCCGCCTCTGCCCCGATTGGCCGTTGGCAGGAAGGCTAATGGATGAGCTTCCTGCCCTGCAGCCAATAAAAGAGTGTCTTTCATGACTTCAGGAAGTCCCAACATGCTTTACAGCCAATGAAGCACTTTTGAAGTATAGTCACTGTTGAAATGTAGGAAAGTCTCAGTACCCTTGCCTAACAAAAACCTATCAATCTCAGCCCCAAAATCTCTGAGAACTGGAATCATTTTCACTGACTGGATGTGACTTTCATTCAACAAACAGAAACTTGAGCTTATATAATATTTGTAATATAATACAGTACTTTAAAGAAGATGAAAATAACCAGGTGTTAAACAGCAGTGAAGAAGAATTAGTTATGACGATAGCAAGAGCAAAGAGGCAAATTTTGATGGGATGTTTGAAGAAGATACGTACAGACTTAGGGGAAGCAATTCAGGCTATGGGCTGAAGAAGGCTGAAGCTCCTCTGGCTGCAAAGGTGTGGAGGAAGGAAAGGAGAGTGCAGTTGGTGGCAGAGTTTGGAAGAGCGAGAGCAGAAACATAGGGTTGAATGCGGTTGCAGGAATAGGAAACATGAGGCTATGAAGAGACATCATGTAGAGGAGGCCAAGGATTTTGACATTGACAAATGGGAACTCTGGAAGGATCTGTAAAATCTTCCACTTCTGTCTTTGCTCACCCAAACCCCGAGTAAGGCAACATTAGCTCAACAGAGCATGAAAGGAGCATAATTCTGCAAATCATGGACCTGGGAATCATTCTTTTTTTTAAATGGAGAAAATCAATATTCTTATTGTCTGTTTTGAGTCACTGGGCTGTACGATAGCTACGTCACACATTAACTCTCAAAATTAGTCCTAAAGACAAAAATCTAATTTTCCTCTGAAATAAAAAATAATCCTGTCATAGCATTTCCTTTTTTTCCCTCTATCCTTTTGCTAGCATTTGCAGCACCGGTTATTGACTGAGCAGCATTTCAAGTTCACAGTAACCATAACAACCAGAGCTCTGTAATTTCCAGACTGCAGAGGCTCTCTGCAGCTTCTTTGTTAGCAGGTCCTCAGTTTCTAACTCTATCAGCCAGAGGAGGCTCCAGTTCAGGCAAATTCCCAACCTTTGTATCTGTGCTTGCCCATAGATCAGTTCCCATTGGCAAACCTGCACTTCATGTGAACGCAAACCTGACCTACTCTTGTATGTCGGATAATAAAACCTTTAAGCATTTAGGTCTGTGCCTGAATAATACAAAATGTACTCCTGATCCCTTTGAACTGTAGGAAAAACTCAATTTCAGACAATCACACTGCTCAGAAAGAGGCCATTCAGCCCAATAAAAGAGCTGTATCATTAGCCTTTCACCCCTGCTTTTTCCTCACAACCTGGCATTTCTTTTCCTTTTCAAGTTTATATCTGATTCCTGAATTGAAAGTGAATATTGAATCTCCTTGCAGGCGCTGCAATGCAGATCAGAGCAACACACAGTGTAAGAATAAATTCAGCAACTTAAAACAAAAAAAATGCAGCGCTTAGAGTCCCCCATAATTCTTCATCTGAGGCTATAAACCACACATGGGATCTAAGCATCATTGAGAATTGACTCATTGAGCAAATGAAGCGAAGTCATGTGAATGGAAGCAATCTGCAGCTGTCATATTTACATGCAGATTTCTATTGGTGTTCTAAGAAGATTGTGCTGATGCTGGATTCAACTTACCTCCAGGCAGTTTGAGATTCTGCTTTCAAAGGAGGGTTGTCTGATGAGGAAAGCTTGGAGAGGTTAGATTTGCATCCACTAGAGTTTAGAAGAGAAAAGGGTGACCTGATCAAAACCTTTAAGATCCTGAGGGGTATCGAGTGGATGTAGAGCAGATGTTTCCTCTTGTCGGAGAATCTAGCACTCGGGGTCACTGTTTAAAATAAGGGGTCGCTAAGACAGAGATGAGGAGAAATGTTTTCTCTCAGAAGGAAGTGAGTCTCTGGAACTCTCTTCCTCAAAAGGCAGTAAAAGCAGAGTCTTTGAATATATGTAAGGCAGAGCTGGATAGATTCTTGATTAACAGGGTGAAAGGTTAACTGGAATAGGCAGGAACATGTGGTTGGGGTTACAATCCAATCAGCCATGATCTCATTGAATGGCAGAGCAAGCTCAAGGGGTTCAGTGGCCTATTCCTGCTCCTAATGTTTATGTATGTAAGTAAGGGCTGCACGGTGGCACAGTGGTTAACACTGCTGCCTCACAGCGTCAGGGGCTCGGGTTCAATTCTGGCCTTGGATGACTGTGTGGAGTTTTGCACGTTCTTCCGTGTCTGCGTGGGTTTCCTCTGAGTGTTCCAGTTTCCTCCCACAGTCCAAAGATATGCAGGTTAGGTTGATTACACAATGCTAAATTGCCCCTTAGGATCCCAAGATATGTTGGTTAGGGGGATTAGCCATAATAATTAGAACCAACATGCATGTGCAGACCATCACATTATCTACCCAGGTGTGTATTCATTCTCCAAAAAGATAGGTAACAGAAATCTCTCCCAAAAGCAATACAGAAGCCATTTTTTTCCAAGCATTACAATATAGGGATGTGTCTTGTACAAATCATAGATTCCTTGGATCAGAAATAGGATTTTTAAATTAATTTTTTGAATGTGTTTCTCACTAATGAGTATGAGTTCCTGCATTTCTTCTTGAAGGTAACATGCTTTTTATTATTTTTACTTGACTTTCATTCTGAAATTGTGAGATTGAAAGAATTAAAGGCAACACTTTCAACACCATTCATCTGCTATTTTGTAACTAGTCTGCTGTTAAGCAATTTCAATGAATAAATAATTAGTCCAACTGACAATTATTTTGCAGCCGAAGATTCATAGAGTCATAGAGGTTTACAGCTTGGAAACAGGCCCTTTGACCCAACTTGTCCATGCCGCCCTTTTTTTTAAACCCCTAAACTAATCCCAATTGCCCACATTTGGCACATATCCCTCTCTACCCATCGTACCCATGAGATTAAGAAAGCTGCACCAATTTTACATTCATCATTCTGTAAAGTATTTCTTTTTTAAAATCAACCAAGGATCCGGCACACAAGATCCAATAGCGATGTTGATGAATGTCAAAACTAAGCTACTGATAAATACGTACAGATAATCTGGAGAGTTTAGATACAAAGTGAACCTTCCAAATGTGTGGCACTACCAGAGTGTACAGGAGTGATAAGCTTCCTGCTATTTGTCTATCTTTAGTCTTTCTACCTATTAAAGCATTGGCTTTCATATTATCTGCAGCACAGTTGGAGTTACTGCAAATTCCAAGGCTGGAATCTTACAACCGTTCATGCTGGCGGGATTTTCTCATCCCACTGCAGCGAATGGAGATTTGGCTGGACGCCAAATTCTCTGACCTCGCTGCAGTGGGAACATGGCGTGAATGGCTGGTAAGATCACAACCTGAGTGACAGAGCTACACTAATGAGACAGACTTGCTAGTCAAACATCAACTCTGGCTGGGAGCATTAAAGAGCTGTTTGGGTCATTTATCAGATTCCCAAATCTGTTACAGAAGATCAACTTGCTTCCAAAATTCCATTGCCAGTTGCTATGTTGGAACCAACTCGAGTGTAAAGGGACCCTACTGATTTACCTCACAAGGATTGTTACAAGCGAGTCAATAACTGACAAGTACGAGTTTGAATCTTTGCTTGGAAACATCGGATGCCAGGAACTCATGGGTGGTATGGTAAGCAGCACTATTCAACAAAATATGTATGCTAGCACCAGATCAGTGTTGACACACAACATATCCCATCAAATGGCATCCTACTAGTTTCAGATCCAGAGCTTCAAAGGGAGAAACCACTTCAGTTTTTATAACACATTATGATAGGCACCAAGCTGTGTATATTTGAGCACATGGTCTAATATCTTTCCTTCAAATTATGGGCAGGATTTTCTGGCCGCACAAGACGTGATGGTTGTCTGTGTGACCAGATTGGGAGGTACAGGATGGAGACTCTATGCCTACCAGTGTCCCTCTGATTAACTCCAGGTCAAGGACAGCCCTCCCACTCAAAGGACAATTGAACAATTGAGGCCCTTAAATGAGGTGGTCTATGCCCAATTTACTCAAGAACCCCCCTCCCCCCGGCCTTTAAATTGACCTGCCTCATTGGGACCTCCCTGTCCGACCCCAGTGAGTCTACCCCACTCACTTTCCACATGATGCCTACTGCTGGAGGTGTCTAGGACAAAGAAGAGGACATCATCAGTTTGACATGTGGAGAAGTCTCTTCCTGAGACTGAGGTATGGCACGTGTAAATGACCATGAATGGTAAAGCATCAGGTAATTTTAATGAATGCTTGGTTGAGATCATGAGTATTTCAGTGTCATTTCTCATCTATCTCAGTGGGAAAGTATCTATAGGCGGAATTTTCCAACTCTGCCAGTGGCTAGCATCGTCATGGGTGGGACAGAAAAATTTGGAGAGTGCCAATCATAACAGTGCCCACTACCAGCCGGGTCGGAAAGTCTCGGTTTATACTGAACACCAAACTCTATCATTGTTGTTTTTCACAACTTTCTCTCACTCCTGTGTCAGACACATTTTAAGCTAATGACAGTTCAATTATTCCAGTTTTGGGAATGATCACTGTTTCATTACACTAGAAAACATCACCCAATACAGGCTTACGTTCTATGTTAGCAAAAGCTTTTTGGGGATAAAACTTTTCGATAGGCCTAGTTTCAAACATGACTTCACCGGAGTACACACCAAATGATTGATGATGCAGACTAGAACATGCCAATATTCTTCCTTATTCACCGGATCTAGTGACATTAAGGGCTCCTGTCAAACTCCTCGAGTCAACATATCAATTCACAAAATTAGTGATGGTCACAATCTGCAATCCGAGTCAAAGTATCACAGGAGCTGAAACATCTAGGAGTAGAATGCCGGCAGAAGCTCAAGATTCGGCAAAATGCCGGAAGTCACAGATCTCACCAGCGAGATCGCGACTTCCGATTTTCGCCACCCTCTCGCCGGTGACGTAATCAGGTTCACAGCCACAATGGGATAGCTGTTTGGGGAGGTGGGGTAGGTGCCCTCATTGACCATGTGGGTGGGGGGTTTGTGGAAAAGGGTCCAATGCTCAGTAGATGGGGCGAAGAGGCCCTGAACCTGCATAGTGGGCTCTCAGGAAGGTCAGTGTTTGGTCTGATTGGGGTATCCTTTAAACATGGTGTCCCAATCACAGTGCAGCCAGGCTTTGCCGGCGTTTTGAGGACTGCCTCCCTACGTGATGGTGTGAAACACACCCAGCCGTTTTTTTGTGGCAGAATGTGGTAAGATCTGGAGGGAAAACCGGTGTGGTTCTCTGGAGAGAAACACGCCGTTTTTCTCGCCGCAACCAACACGCAGGTGTTTTGTTGGTAAAATTTCACCCAGTATCATTGGGTGAATTGACTCATCACCGTGAATACTGAACATAGTCATTGCACAACGCATTGATCTTAAGGCAGTAAACAAAGCTATTATTCCTGACTAGTGTCCGCTTCGTATCAGTATCATGTCATGTTGCTACAGTCTTGACAAAGCTCACTAGATGACGGAGCTATTCCCAGATACCTCCAGAACAGGAGTGCCTAGACTTTAGTGACTTGAGATCTACTTTATTGACAATCATCCCAACACAATCTACCAGCGCAGTCTACTCCCCTCTCCCAAAGGGACATTCAAACATGTTGCATGAATATAGGCCTTATACTGTCTGTCTATGGATAAACAAAAACAAATATGCACCAAAAATGCAAATAGGTGAGAACAGTTTTGTGCACATCCACATTCGCGGCACCTGAAATCGACTTTCAAAGGTAGAGTGACAGCAGTTGGAGTTAAAGCTTACACATGGCTATACAATGTCAAACCCTTTCATGCTTCCAACCTTGTCTTACATGAAAGAGCTGGCATTGTTCCTCAGTACTACCAACTTTTATTACAAATTCTATCCTAACTATGAAGAGATTACAGAGAAGCTACTACACAAAGATGCACAATGGGAATGGACAATGTCACAATGGCGTTTAACATATTAAAGGTAAAGACAGCATCTCCTCCAGTTCTAAGATATTTCATCCCACATGCAGAAGCTATGGGCAGGATTCCCTGGCCCCTCTGGAATTGTCCAGTCCAGCTGAGAGTCAATGGACTTATGGCTGGCCCACTACCTCCCCTGCAGCAGGTTTAGCCCAGGCAGGACTGGAAAATCCCAGCTCATGTTAACCAGATGGGTCAGGAAATGTGTTGGAGCTGCACTCTCACAATACATTGAAGGAAGTGAATGACCAATCACATTTGCATTATGCCCGTTGTTGGAAACTGAATCTAAATAGTCTACTGGGGAGTAGGAAGCATTAGTCTCCATCTATGCATATGAACACTGGCAAATTTATCTCTTTGGTAGAAAGGTCATTCTCCACGCCGATCACCAAGCACTGACTACAGTAACCACCACACCAGGACCTGGTCATCAACTTCTACACATCTACAGACGGCCAGTTCAGCTTCAGCAGTATAATTTTGAGGTTGAGTATCTCACAAGTTCACGCAATTGAGTTAATCAGGATGAATCACAACGTCAAGTTTGTTAATCTAAGTGTGTCAAAGTTCCCTGGCAACAGGCATTCCATACATAATCTGGAAAGGCGACCATTCGCTTAATGTACAGCTTGTCTGAGGGCCTTACACATACGCCTGCCTTGTCTGGCCTGTGCTTTGGCCTCTTTCACTTCAGCCTCAGTTTCCTCAAACTCGTGACCCTCATCCCTCCAAGACACACCTCAGGAGGAGACATACAATTGCGGCCTTGGTTGCTTTTGAGAGACATCCTCCACCACTTGACTTGGGAGCACTAATACTGCATAACGTACCTATTAGGACTGAAGATTCTTCAAGAGATCCACCATCCACACTGAATCCCTTCCCCATGAAGAACACAATAGAAATGCCCCAATTCCAGCACCACTCAATAGCCATAATGACTCTTTCACTAGAATAAACACAGACTGAGAACATTACACACCAACAGCACTTACAAATATCAAACTACGTATCATTGTGTTGACCCTTAGTGTCTGTCCTGCACGTATTCTTGCCAAATCTAGTACTTCTGCCAAGTGGAACCACAGTTGTAATTGCAGTCAAGGTAGATGACTGCTGAGAAGCTGAAGAGTAATGTCCTTAAGAGGCTGTGAGATGTGATGAGCCCACCTCAGACTGCACCATCTGGCTTACAGGTAATAGTGGAGTGGTGGGGAAAGGAGCAGCACCGTTGCCATCTGAAAAGAGGCTAATGGAGTTTTGCCCCATGATTTCAATGCTACTACCTCAGTCCCTTCTGTTCCACCAGTTCCCTAACTTACTGTAGGACGGAGATCTCTAGGCAGTTGAATCACTCCATTTGCCCCTTTCAACCAAGGAGCCCAGAAGCACCATGGCAGCTGGCTGAGCCTCCATTACCGCACGGTGCTAGTCCATGGAAGCTACTTGGGATCCCATGTGAGTGAAATGACTGTAGTGGAAGCTGTGATCTTAGTCATCAGATGCTGCATGATGTTGGGCTTCACAGGTTACTGGATGGAGCTGTCAGCCTCTCCACACTGGAAAGTGTAGGTGTGAGTTTCTGCATCAAGCCATTGGCTAAACTGGAAGCAGACTCTGCCTTTCCTCTCTGAGACATTACCTATTAGCTTGCAGCAGGCTGTCCAATGAACCAAACTATTTGGTTTGTCTCACTCATCAGCCTTCTGAAGCTTGACCTACAAAGTCATCTTCTGATTCCTCCACAGTGATCAACCTTGCATGCCACAGCCCCATCCTCACCCCCAGCAAAGTGGTCCCTGAGGTCCCCCTTCTACCTGATATGGCTAATGTCCATTACAGCCTGGTGCATGCCACTGTGACAATATCTGATACCTCCTCTAAGTTATGTGTAGTGCTGATCCCTGAGCTGGTGCCTGCAACAGTGATAGTAATTCACCGAGTGCCTCCCTCCATGATCTCCTCCCCTATTTCCTCCAGGGCTTTGGGAATTGTGGAATGCTAGGTGGCTTTTTCTGCCCTTGCAGTTCCTCTGATGAGGGGTTGGTGGGGGGGGGGGGGGGGGGGGGGGGGGGGGCGGGTGCGGTGCTGCTCCTGGGAGTCTGCAGTGATAGAGCTAGAAGGGTCAGGGTGCAGCGTATATGGCCGTTAAATAAGGATGTGTCCGTGAGACCATATGGAGATTGAGAGTGAGGATAGGTGTGTGGGATTAGGGTTCAGGAATAGTTGTGATAGGTAAGGAAACCGGAGCAGCAAGTTACCCTGAGTGAATTGTCCCATACTCAGTCTGTGACCATGGAGTCTGCTACATCCTTCCCAATTATCACCAGTACTGTCTTCTCAAGGGGAATGATAGAGTTGCACTTCTTCTTCTCTCCGTTGACTCAGGTCTTGCGGTGCCTGTTTTGTACTATATTGTCCTGGAAAAGAAAGATTGGAGATTGTAAATGAATTTGTGTGTGCGTGTGTGTAAATAGCCCACTTTGGCACCTAACAGCCCCTGTGGCTGCCTCTGCACTGGAGGCAGGGAGGGTCCCAGAGGACTGGAAAGTAGCGAATGCAACACCGCTGTTTAAGAAGGGAGGGAGGCAGCAGACAGGAAATTATAGGCCGGTTAGCCTGACTTCGGTCATTGGCAAGATTTTAGAGTCCATTATTAAAGATGAGATCGCAGAGTACTTGGAAATGCATGATAAAGTAGGACTGAGTCAGCATGGCTTTGTCAAGGGGAGGCCATGTCTGGCAAATCTGCTATGAGTTCTTTGAGGAGGTAACAAGGAAGTTAGATAAAGGAGAGCCAATGGACATGATTTATTTAGATGTCCAGAAGGCCTTTGACAAGGTGCCGCATAGGAGACTGTTAAATAAGTTAAGTGCCCATAGTGTTAAGGTTAAGATCCTGGCATGGATAGAGGATTGATTGACTGGCGGAAGGCAGAGAGTGGGGATAAGGGGGTCTTTCTCAGGATGGCGGCCGGTGACTAGTGGTGTGCCTCAGGGGTCAGCACTAGGACCACAACTTTTCACAATATACATTAACGATTTGGAGGAAGGATCTGAAGGCATTGTTGCTACGTTTGCAGATGAAACAAAGATCTGTAGAGGGACAGGTAGTATTGAGGAAGCAGGGGAGCTGCAGAAGGATTTGGACATGTTAGGAGAGTGGGCAAAGAAGTGGCAGATGGAATAAAATGTGGAAAAGTGTGAGGTTATGCACTTTGGAAAGAGGAATGGAGGCATAGACTATTTTCTAAATGGGAAAATGCTTAGGAAATCAGAAACACAAAGGGACTCGGGAGTCATTGTTCCAAGATTCTCCTAAGGTTAATGTGCAGGTTCGGAAGGCAAATGCAATGTTAGCATTCATGTTGAGAGGGCGAGAATACAAGATCAGGGATGTACTTCTGAGGCTGTATAAGGCTCTGGTCAGACCCCATTTGGAGTATTGTGAGCAGTTTTGGGCCCCATATCTAAGGAAGGATGTGCTGGCCTTGGAAAGGGTCCAGAGGAGGTTCACAAGAATGATCCCTGGAATGAAGAGCTTGTCATACTAGGAACGGTTGAGGACTCTGGGTCTGTACTCGTTGGAGTTTAGAAGGATGAGGGGGGATCTTATTGAAACTTACAGGATACTGCGAGGCCTGGATAGAGTGGACGTGGAGAGGATGTTTCCACTAGTCGGAAAAATTAGAACCAGAGGGCACAACCTCAGGCTAAAGGGACGATCCTTTAAAACAGAGATGAGGAGGAACTTCTCCAGCCAGAGAATGGTGAATCTGTGGAACTCTTTGCCGCAGAAGGCTGTGGAGGCCAGGTCATTGAGTGTCTTTAAGACAGAGATAGATAGGTTCTTGATTAATAAGGGGATCAGGGGTTATGGGGAAAAGGCAGGAGAATGGGGATGAGAAAAAAATCAGCCATGATTGAATGGCGGAGCAGACTCGATGGGCCGAGTGGCCTAATTCTGCTCCTATGTCTTATGGTCTTATGGGGGCAGTGGATCAGGTTCATGAGACTAATTTTTCCTCAATTGAGTTTGAGGATTCGGCTTTTAAACAAGTGCATCTTTTGAGTATAGCACCCACTGTTTTCACTCTTTCCCAAAATAACCCCTTTTTTATGCTTGCTCAGTTGCGATTTGTTCTTTTGAAATGATAGCTAATCAAGGTGTAAATTGACATGCAGGATTGGATTTTTCTGCAGCTCCAGTCTCTGAGTGAGTCTTAGCCAAGGTTCAGAAACTGTGGCTATTTTTCATTTTCACTTTAATGTGGCAGTTCTATTATGGTGCCGCAAGGGCATTCCACTGCATCATCGTCCCATCTCCCTACTTATAGACAGAGGTTTTTCATTTTAGTTCCAGACATTTCCCCCTCCCCTCATACCCATCTGACTCCAACCTTTGGAAAAGGTTGGGGTGGAGTGGAAGGAGCATACAGAAGTTCTGTTGCACTGGATAGAGAGAAACTCAGACCCATTTTGTAGCTTGTGGTCGCTTCCAACATGGCACAATGAGGCGTGATGGATAGACAAGCATTAAAAAAACTATGAGAGATAGACCATGACTACTGATGACCACAAAATCATTGTCAATTGTTGGAAAAACCCATTTGGTTCACTAATGTCCTTTAGAGAAGGAAATCTGCCACCCTTACCTGGTCTGGCCTACATGTGACTGCAGAGCCACAGCAATGTGGTTGACTCTCAATTGCCCTCTGAAATGAGCTAGCAAGCCACTCAGTTGTATCAATCACTCAAGAAGACAGCTTACCACTACCTTCTCAAGGGCTACTAGGGATGGGCAATAAATGCTGGCCAGCCAGCGACACTCATGTCCCGCAAATGAATACAAAGATTTTGATGATATTGAGTTGTTATAGTTGATTTTTAAGTGATGAATTGTTTGACATTGAGGGGTTGGAAATGGTCACTTAGTTTAATTTACTGCAGCTACCGATCCAACTGGAGGTGTTTTGTAGTGCAGTGGATAGTGTCCCTGCCACTGAGCGAGAAGTTCTGGGTTCAATTCCTACTCCAGGACTTGAAGGCCATGGAAGATATGTGCATAAAGCAGCCAACTGGGTTAAGTATCAGTTTGTAAATCCTTCCAGCAGTTCTAAATGGCAGGCAGTATGAGTGGGAAAGATTTGTCAGCCATCTGATGGAAAGAACATTGGAGTCTGTACTGGAGCTCTCGACTACAACATGCATTGAAACATGCATGTTGGCACAGCAAATCAGACTTGCTGAGTGAATTGTAACACATCTCCACCACACTCATCCAGTTAAATATGACAACGTCACCAGGCAGCTGGTTGTGCTGTCAAGGAATACTTCATTTATGAACATGCTTTGTTATTAATTGCTCAACTTTGCCTTAAAATGCATCTAATAATTTCTTGGTATGTTTAATTTTGAAACTATTGGCCGAGGTCAGATCACTTCCTGATTCCAGCTAAGTATAGGTAACTTTGGAATTTTTTCTGACAACTATGTAGACATCTTTTGTGTCAATTATCTTTGTTTCTTCTTAGAACTAGACAAGAAGAACATAAGAACCAAGAGCAGGAGCAGGTCATTCAGCCCCTCGAGCCAGTTCCACCATTCAATATGATCATGGCTAATCTCATCTCGGCCTCAACTCCACTTACCCCCAACCCATTACTAATTTAAAATCTGTCTATCTCCTCCTTAAATTCACTCAATATCCTGGCATCCACCGCACTCTGGTCAGTGAATTCCACAGATTATAGAAACATAGAAAAAGGAGTAGGCCATTCAACCCTTCAAGCCTGCTCTGCCATTCATTTTGATCATGGCTGATCATCAAAATCAATATCCCGATCCCACCTTCACCCCAAATCCCTTGATCCCTTTAACCCCAAGAACTATATCTAATTTCTTCTTGAAATCACACAATGTTTTGGCCTCAACTACTTTCTGTGGTAGCGAATTCCACAGATTCACCACACTCTGGGTGAAGAAATCTCCTTTTATTCTCAAACGATGACCCCTAGTTCTGGACTCCCCCATATGACCCTTTGAGGGAAGTAGTTTCGCCTCATCTCTCTTTTAAATCTGCTTTCCCTTACCCTAAAACTATGACCACTTGTTCTAGGTTGCTCCACAAGGAAAAGCATTTGCACTAAGTCCAAACCTTTTATCATCTCGTTTACCTCAATTAGATCCCCTCTTATTCTTCTAAATGCAAGAGAGTATAGGCCTAAACTGCTCAATCTCTCTTCATAAGGCAAACACCTCATCTCTGGAATCAATCTAGTGAATCTCCTCTGAACTGCCTCTCGTGCCACTACATCTTTCCTCAAATAAGGGACAAAAACTGCACACAAAATATTAATTTAGTGCCTCCATCAATTCTGTGTTCCCCACTATTAACTCCCCAGTTTCATCTTCCAGCATGCACATTAGTTACCTTTTATATATTTATAGAAGCTTTTGCTATCTTTTTTTATATTTTGAGCTAATTTTCTTTCATAATTTGTCTTTGTTCTTTTAATTACTTTTTAGTAACCCTTTCTGATCTTTAAAAGTTTCCCAATCTTCCAGCCTGCCACTGGCCTTTGCAATATGGTATGCTAGTTCTTTTGCAATAGGAATGTTTTTTTTTCCCTCTTACAATCTTTCTTCCTCTCTGGAATATACTTTAGTTGAAAGGAATTGGATATCTCCTTAAACAACTGCCACTGTTCATCAACGCTCCTACCTTTTAGCCTTCCTGCCCAGTCTACTAGGGCTAAGTCTGTCCTCATGCCTATGTAATTACCTTTGTTTAACTCCAGAATAACTGATAAATAATAACTTAACTGAATTTTGAATTCTATATTACTATGATCACTGTTCCCTAGATGATCCTGAACTATGAGGTCATTAATTAATCCCTATTCATTATACAATACCAAATCCAGAATTGCCTGCCCCTTGGTTGGTTCCACAAAATATTGCTCCAAGAAACAATCTCTAATACATTCAATAAAGTCTCCCTCAAGGCTACCCTTCCAATTTGATTAATCCAATCAATGCGCATATTAAAATTGGCAATGATTACTGCCATACTTTTCTTACAAGCCCCCAGTATTTCTTGGTTTATTCTGTGCCTGACTGCGAAACTATTGTTTGGGGATCTAAAGATTACTCCCACGAGGGACTTCTTTCCTTTGCTATTTCTTATTTCTATCCAGACTGACTCCACATCTTGATCTCCAGTGCTTACATCATTCTCACTACAGCACTGATCCCTTCTTTCACTAACAAAGCTACACCACCTCCTTTTTCTTTTTGTTTATTCTTCCGAAATACTGAGTACCCTTGGATGTTCAATTCCCAGAGTTTTAGCTATCTCTCAATAATAGCCACCAAATCATATCCCTTTGTCTTTATTTGTACTGTTAGCTCATTCGGTTTGTTCCGATATCAAAGTGAATCATTGTTTAGCAGTTCATCTTATGCCACAGCTCAAGTGTTTTTATGAAGATTTGAGGGCCAGTACAAGCCATTGCTTGTAAGAGTTCGAACATAAATTGTACTCTAGGTTTCCTGAATTGGTGAAATATTAATTTTGTTCTTTTTTCTGCCAGAGGAGTTGAAAAATATTGGGCTAGCTTTTTCTGACCCTGAAGAGACGAGGTTGGAAGCAGCAGGATCAGGGAAATAGAGGGGGGAGTGGGTGGAGGAACCACATTGAAACTGTTCCCCATAGCGTTTGCACCTCCAGGGGACTTTCTAGGGATGAACTGAGAACTGCTCATCAATTAAGGCCCCACTCGGGTATCATGCAATGGCACTGGGATTTTACTGGTATTGTACCAGACTGGCACCCCCTAACTATACAGATCTCTGGCAGATATGTATATGAAGGACACTGGCTCACCTGAGGTGGCTTCCGAGCAGTAGGATAGGGGAGCATCAGCGCTGGGAGCTCCATGCCCCAATCATGGGACTGCAGGGATGAAAGATTGTGGCCATATCCATGACTAGGCCTGCAGAGGAGTTTCTCCTCAAACCCAATGGCTGTAACAGCTCTGAAATTTTAAGTGTATAATTTCAGTTCTGGCAGCGAGCTCCCCTGGATCGCTGAGGCACCCTTGTGCTCGAATGCCTGGACAGTGCCCATCCCTCAGGGTGGGGCTGCTGGCCTGACATTGCTCAGATTCAGCCTGCCATCTCAGGAGCCCACTTGCGATCTTTAATAGGATGGCAAACACGGAAGCAGCCAATTAGAAGGCCATGTCCCAAAAGGTTGTGCCAGAACGGACTCTTAAGATTTGGGCAGCTCAGGACCTCTTATGGGTTCTTTGTCAGGGTCCGGACACCCACTGAAAAATCTAGCTCATTCGGAAAACAAAGATTCCTCACTGCATAGAAATCAGAATCTGCAGACTCATACGGTGGGATTCTCCAGCCATTCACACCAGCAGGATTCTCTGCAGTGAACAGAGATTTGACTGAACGCCAAATTCTCCATCTTCACTGGCAGCCTCACTGGGTACCAACGGCCGGAGAAATCCCATAGAATAGAATCCCTACAATGCAGAAGGAGGCCATTTGGCCCATCAAGTTTGTACCAACCTTCTGAAAGAACACTCTACCTAGGCCCACTCCCCCACCCTATCACTGTAACCCCTCACATTGATAATGGCCAATCCACCTAAACCGCACATCTTTGGACATGAAGAAGCAATTCAAAGTGGCCAATTCACCTAACCTACAGATTGGAAGGAAACAGGAGCATACCGAGGAAACCCACGCAGACACAAGGAGAACATGCAAACTCCACATAGACAGTTACTCAAGGAATCAAACCCGAATCCCTGGAGCTGTGAGGCAGCAGTGCTAATCACTGTGCCACCGCTCTAGATTTTTACTGAATTCCACCTAGGTCCCCAAAGTATTACCCTGGAATTCTGGATTAGTCATCCAGTGCCAAAACCATCGCACCACTGCTTCCCCTTAACCCATGTCCTGAGTGGTATCTCCTACAAGCACTGATCCTAGATGTGATCAGAAAATAAACCCTCTTGAGTTCTTCCTGTTTATTTGCCCACTAACTACGCATCACACCGTCACTGTCAGCTCTGACGGAGGATCACTCAGACTCGAAACTTTGGCTCTATTCTCTCCCCACAAATGCCGTCAGACCTGCTGAGGTTTTCCAGCAATTTCTGTTTTTGTTTCCAATTCCAGCATCCGCAGTATTTTGCTTTTGCACCAGTTGCTATGTTTCTAGTCACTTAAATAACTTTGTTATTTGGTAGTTTGCTTAATTCACAAATACATTGATTTAAGCAATTATCTTTAGCCTTGCTCTCTCAGACCAGGTACTTTCTATCATTTATTTGCGATTTCCCCTAAATTTCTGATATCTATAGAATAAATGTTTTACACTGTAATACCTGAAACCATCTGAATATTTTAAGAATGGGAGAAGCTGCTCTAAGATATCACATGTTTGTGAAGACATTTCCAGCCCTTAAAAATTCAAATTTACATTAGCTCTGTCTTGCAATCATTTTGCTCTGACAATTTTTCTGCATTTTGTAGTTTGTCCCTTGGTCCAAGATGCAATTTGTATTGCTTATCCCATTTAAATCTTCCTGCTTATCTTCCATTTGTTAAGCATCTTTTCATGTCTCTGCAGATTGATCATTTGTGGTTGGTGCTGTAAATATGTACAGTTTGGGATTCCTGGTAGACGAGCCTTAATTATGATTGAATTGCCAGCAGTGGCTTCGTGCCACAGGCAGGGAATCTCCGCTCCTGCTGTCAAGCGGGTGCTGAGCTCCTTCTTCTGGCCAGATCAAGACCTGCATTGATAACGTGCTGAAACAAAAGACAAGAATATTTTCAGTTTACTTTTGAGCTCACAGAAATGTTTCTGGCCGACCACTCCAACACATTTGAGGTGAATCACCTCCCACCCTCCGCCTACCTCGATCCAGTGGGCAGCAGCGTGGTACCCATTTGAAAGAGACGTAACGCTGAATTTGTGTGGGGCCCCGGGCCTGCACTATCTTTGCATCAATTCAACTTACATGGATATCAGTTTATACCCTTTTTAAGTTTAACCAAATTAATTAAATTAACAAAGCAAGGGGAAAATTAAAAGGCAGCCCCTTACAGGGGAACTGCATCAAAATAAACCGAATCACAAAGGAAACTTAAAAACGCCAGAACAAAATGTGGTCAAAGGAGTCAATGAAACACCCCAACATCAACTTGTAGGCAGCCGTTAGGGAAAGAATTAGAGAATTGTTAGATGCCTGCAAGAGTTGGTGCTCAGTCAGGTCAGTGGTCACTCTAAGGATATGGCTTCCAGAGGTGGCACAGTGGTTAGCACTGCTGCCTCACAGTGCCGGGGACCCGGGTTTGATTCCCAGCTTGGGTCACTGTCCGTGTGGAGTCTACACGGTCTCCCCATGTCTGCATGGGTTTCCTCCGGTTTCCTCCCACAATCTGAAAGATGTGCTGGTTAGGTGCATTGGCCATGCTAAATTCTCCCTCAGTGTACCGCGGTGAGTGTGGCAACTAAGGGATTTTCACAGTAACTTCATTGCTACTTGTGACACTAATAAATAAACTTTAAACTTAAGTACAACTGGTCTGGTGTTCCACACTGCCAACTAGCCCTGCATTGCACCTCCAGCAATGGAGGCTGCCGACACCAAAACACATGCATTCATGTTAAATCACAGATTCAAGCTGATAAACGTTAAGTTGGTGCAGTGACTCATCGCCTTCAAATGCCACATAACTGCTGAAGTGCAGTGATGTTTGTTATATAGGTAACTGTCAGCTTTGGATCTCAAATCTAGAAACTCTATTTTTGACTTTGATCAGATAAAAAAAAATACACACTCACCTTCCTCCAATTCTTCAGGGCAATCCTCCAGGAGGATCCCGCAGAACTCAGTCATCGCAGGGAACCTCGGAGTGAGCAGCAGATAGAATCCACACAGGAACGCATGCCCCTTTTTATGGTTCAAGTTGTCATATTCTGATAAACAAAGAGTTTAGATGTCCAAAAGCTTCTTTGAAAACCTATGGAGAGAGGTAAGTTGGTAAAGGGGTGGGGTGGTGGGGGGGGTGGGGGGGGTGGGGGGGGGGGTGGGGGGGGTGGCAGCGGCAGGTGCAGGGTGGGTAATGGTGCAGGGTGGGTGAGGCAGTAGGATGACTAAGGAGGTAGGTGAGGAAGCTAAGTGGGGAAGAGGATAGGGTGGATAAGGTAAGTGGGTAAGAGGTAGGGTGGTGTGTGGGTAGGGTGATGGTGTCAGGTCAGGTGGGGTCGGAGCCAGTTGAGTGGTAAGGTGGTGAGGTCAGATAATGTCAGTCAGGGAAGCGTGGCAACAGAGAGTGAGTCAGAAGGTGGGGGCTATTCAGGTCAGGTCCTGGGTGGGTGCAAGACAGAGGGTTGGGGTGGAGTCAGTGTATTCACAGGGGGATTCCTGGGTGTAATCCGGTGGGTCAGGGAAGAATCGGGGGGTGGGTAAAGTGGGGTAGCGGAGGAAGGATTAGGGAGTCAGTTCTGAGTAGTTACTCAGGTGTTAGAATAGGTTTTAATCTGACCAACACTTCCGGGGTAACTATCCAGGTAAGTAAGTCAGAACTGTTCAAAGTCACTGACTCTAGCTCAGAGTTGGAGTTTTTTGGAGGGCACGGGGAGCAGGGGAATTCCCCATTGGAAGTTCAAACCTCCTGGGCAATTTGCATGGAATTAGTATTGAGTCTTCGAAGGGGTCCTGTGGAGTGTCTTGAGAGTTACATGCAGTAAGCTATTGGGAGACCAGAAGATCTGGGCCTTTGGGTAAGCAAGAACCCGCAAACAGCACTAAGATAAGGTTCTGCATAGTACAGCAACACTAACCCATGCTGGTTGACAGAGTATTGACACTACATTGCTCCACCTTTAACCAACCAAATACATTGGAATAAAATTCAGAGATTCATCAGTAAAGCATCAGAAGAGAGTGATGGACATCTACACCAAATACATTCAAATATTAATTAAAGTTACTTCACTTTTAACCTATCTTGCAATTTTTCATTCTTTCATTGTGCCAAAGGAAAGCAACAGCACTGTGAATTTTCAGGGATGATTGAAATACCACCTAGGTGAAGGGTCTTCTTCCCTGATCTCCCCTCATAATTTTAATGATGTGGAGATCCCGGCGTTGGACTGAGGTGGGCACAGTAAGAAGTCTCAAAACACCAGGTTAAAGTCCAACGGGTTTATTTGGAATAGCGAGCTTTCGGAGCGCTGCCCCTTCATCAGGTGAGTAATTTTAACGGAAGATAGACGATAACCCCCAGATAAACAGTATAAATGGTCACATAGAAGCAAATTACTGTGGATGCTGGAATCTGAAACACAAACAGAAAATATTGGAAAGTCTCAGCTGGTCTGAGGTAGGAGGAAGGATAAGAGGGTAGGTGAGAAAGATAAGTGGGCACCAATCCCAGACCTGACCTGATTAACCCCCACCATCTGACTCCCTCTCTGTTGGCATGATTTTTTAAAAGTTTATTTATCATGGTCACAAGTAGACTTACATTAACACTGCAATGAAGTTACTGTGAAAATCTTCTAGTCGCCACACTCCGGTGCCTGTTCGAGTACACTGAGGGAGAATTGAGCATGGCCAATGCACCTAACCAGCACTCTTTCAGACTGTGGGAGGAAACCGGAGCACCGGAGGAAACCCATGCAGACACAGGGAGAATGTGCAGACTCTGCACAGACAGTGACCCAAGCTGGGAATCAAACCCGGGTCCCTGGCACTGTGAGACAGCAGTGCTAACCACTGTGTCACCGTGCCGCCCATGACTGGCATGTTTTCACCTCAGCAGCACCTGTGGAGTGAGAACAGAGTTAACGTTTCGAGTCTAGATGACCCTTCATTCGAGCTGAAGACAACTGAAAATACGTAATTTGTGCCAGATTTCAGACAATCATCTGCTGAAGTTGTGGCAGGACAAAGGGAGTATGCTGCCTCATGGGAACACCGCAGCCTTCACGTTCCACTCCAAGTCACGCAGCATCCTAACCCAGGAATATACCACTGTTCCTTCATTGTTACTGGGTCAAAATCTATCTGAAAGCACTAGGAGAGGACCTGTACCTCTCACGGGTCCCAGCAGTTCAAGACCGACCAACACTTTCTGAAAGCCAGTTTAGGAATGGGTAATAAGTGTTGTCCTTGTCACTGACACCCAGGTCCAATGAATAAAGCAATTTTTTAAAAGTTGTCAAGATGTAGAATGAATAGAAAATATGGAGCAGCAATAGCACATAAAATAAAACAACCAGCAGTTTCATGATTATGTGTAGCATACAAATTAATTCCTACTTAATTTATAGTAATGCCCCGTAAAATTAGAGTATATGGTAAGTATTCCCACAAGACTTTTTGACACTTAAACATGCGATTATGTAAACTATTCAAATGAACCAGATTAATTGCTGTAAAATGATGATGCGATTTAAGAAATCAATAATGTATGCAGTTGTGATTATAGAATGATAAAGTACAGAGGGAGGCCATTTCTCCCATTGTATCTGTGCTGGCTTTTCAAAGAAACTATTGAATGATCCTCATTTCCCTACTCTTTCCTCATAGTCCTGCACAGTGTTTTACAGCATACTTGCTTATTTGCACTTCAATCATCTTTTTAAACTGTTTTTGCTCATTTTTACTTTCTACTGGTATTTAAGTTGTCATGAATCTTTTGTATTAGGTCCCAGCATCAAAGAACTCATCTGAGATGTTTGTGCAAAAAAAGGATGACTTTCAAGTGACATAGGGTCAAGCTGCATTAAAGCAATACACAGTGCACACCAACGGTGGTCCTCATACCCATGACTACAGGTCAAGGTGGTTTGCTCTCACTCTGGGTAGTACTTCATGCATGCGGAGGTTCCTTTTTCCACAAGCCTTAGGACAGTGAATCTGATATCAATGGGATGTGTGAATGGCTAACTAATTGGACAAACAGATTATCTGGTTATTATCATATTGTGGTTCGTGAGAGTTTGAAGTGTGCAGATTGGTTCCTGTGTTTCTTACTTTACAATGTGACAACATTTCAAAAGTACTTTTTTGGCTGTGAAACTCTTTGAGACATGTGTTCAGGAATCATAGAATCCCTACAGTGCAGAAGGGGGCTATTCAGTCCATCAAGTCTGCAATTACAACAATCCCACACAGGCCCTATCCCCATAACCCCACGTATTTTCCCTGTTAATCTCCCTGACACTAAGGGACATGTTAGCATGGCCAATCCACCTAACCTGCACATCTTTGGAACATAGAACCTAGAACATAGAACATTACAGCGCAGTACAGGCCCTTCGGCCCTCGATGTCGCGCCGACCAGTGAAACCAATCTAAAGCCCATCTAACCTACACTATTCCAATATCATCCATATGTTTATCCAATGACCATTTAAATGCCCTTAATGTTGGCGAGTCCACTACTGCTGCAGGCAGGGCATTCCACGCCCTTACCACTCTCTGAGTGAAGAACCTACCTCTGACATCTGTCCTATATCTATCACCCCTCAATTTAAAGCTATGTCCCCTCATGCTAGCTATCACCTTCCGAGGAAAAATGCTCTCACTATCCACCCTATCTAATCCTCCGATTATCTTGTATGCCTCTATTAAGTCACCTCTTAACCTTCTCTCTAACGAAAACAACCTCAAGTCCCTCAGCCTTTCCTCATAAGACCTTCCCACCATACCAGGCAACATCCTGGTAAATCTCCTCTGCACCCTTTCCAATGCTTCCACATCCTTCCTATAATGTGGTGACCAGAACTGTACGCAATACTCCAAGTGCGGCCGCACCAGAGTTTTGTACAGCTGGAACATGACCTCCTGGCTCGGAAACTCAATCCCTCTTCCAATAAAAGCTAACACTCCGTACACCTTCTTAACAACCTTATCAACCTGGGTGCCAACTTTCAGGGGTCTATGCACATGGACACCGAGATCTCTCTGCTCATCCACACTACCAAGTATCTTACCATTAGCCCAGTACTCTGTAATCCTGTTACTCTTTCCAAAGTGAATCACCTTACACTTTTCCACATTAAACTCCATTTGCCACCTCTCAGCCCAGCTCTGCAGCTTATCTATGGCCCTCTGTAACCTGCAACAACCTTCCGCACTGTCCACAACCCCACCAACTTTAGTGTCATCCGCAAATTTACTAACCCATCCTTCTACGCCCTCATCCAGGTCATTTATAAAAATGACAAACAGCAGTGGCCCCAAAACAGATCCTTGCGGTACACCACTAGTAACTGAACTCCAGGATGAACATTTCCCATCAACCACCACCCTCTGTCTTCTTACCACTAGCCAATTCCTGATCCAGGAAAGGATCCACTAAATCACCCTCAATCCCATGCATCCGTATTTTCTGCAATAGCTTACCATGGGGAACCTTATCAAATGCTTTACTGAAATCCATATACACCACATCAACTGCTTTATCTTCAACCACCTCTTTGGTCACCTTCTCAAAGAACTCAATAAGGTTTGTGAGGCATGACTTACCCTTCACAAAACCGTGTTGACTATCCCTAATCAAATTATTCCTTTCTAGATAATTATAAATCCTATCTCTTATAATCCTTTCCAAAACTTTGCCCACAACAGAAGTAAGGCTCTGTGGACTGTGGGAGGAGACTGGAGCACCCGGAAAAAACCCACACAGGTTGGTGGAGAACAATACAGAACAGTACATGAACCAAATGGGTTTTTATAACAATCAATGGTAATTGCCAGTAAGTACTGAGACTAGTTTTATATTCCTGGTTTCTTTAACTGAATTTAAATTCCACCAACTGCCATGGTAGGGTTTGAACACATGTCTCCAGGGTATTAGCCTGGGCCTCTGGATTACTAGTCCAGTGACATTACCACTACGCCAACATCTTCCCCTAGATGCTATATAAATGCACATTTTTTTTCTAATTATAATGGTGGATGCATCACAGAAATAGAAAAATAAAGATTCCAAGGGGTTTCAGTAAGGTAACTTTGAAGATACTAGCTTGTCCTGTGGAGATATAGTAGTTTTAGTAAGCTCTCATGATAAATTGAGATCATTATCCTTGTTAACTATTTTAATGCAAGCCAAATACCATTTGAGGGGAAATCAAAACAAGTAATCTAATTAGAATTAGAGTAGAAACACTTTACATCTGAATCCAATGTTGTCCTCAATCAAAGTCCACATAAGTGTACTATCCAACAGAATATCACTGGGTAGATTTAGAAGTGAATGCCTGAGCAGATTTGGGGTGAAATTTATCAACACCAAAAATCAAAATAGGTTCATAGCGATTCAGCAGCTGATGTTTTATCACACTGGCTTGTTTTCCATTGACATGGAAAACATTGTCAACATTCCTAATTTCAAATCACAGTGAGATGAGGAAATGAGTCTCTTAAAAGAGTTTGAACCATCATTCTGTGAACTTTAGGTGGAACTTTAATGGAAAGAAGTTTGCAAACAGTGAGAAATCACCTGCTGGTTCACTATTATGTGCTGCTGGCTTTGGCTAATTTCATTCCCCCTATTCCACTCTCACACAGGGGTGCCTTCACTATTGATCCGCTAAACCGTCTAACTCAGTATAAACTGGGGATCAAACATTGGACTTTGCTTGTCTGTATATCTCATTGGCATGCCATGCAGTATCTAGGCTGGTTGAAAAAAGTCTGGCTTCACTTAGTTTGCCTTCTATCATCCTGCTAGACATATATTACAGCAATAATTTTCTTTCATACAGGTTAGTTGCTATGTTTTGATGTTTATAGTAGTGCTGTGGATTTTTCCTATGGGTAAATTCGAATGATATAAATAAAGCACCTACAATGCAATGTCATATTCAAAATATGTCTTAAGGGTAATAGGAAAAATAGGTAATCTATCATATTGTTGTATATCTGCCAAAACGTTTTCTACCAGATAAACCCTGAATTCCTTGGTTATTTTCAAGACATCACATCTAGTGATGATGGTTATAGCTCATCTTTGCTATACTGCATTTCACTCAGTTCCACATCATCATTCCATAGATATGCACTACTCTCTACTGTCTAGTTCTGGCATGACAGCTAATCACAACCATCAAACGGGTTTTCTTTTCAGACACATTTTACAGCATTATCTGTACACTAGTACTATGGAAAGGACTGCTGATTGCCCAGAAGCTATAATGCGGTAGGAATCACAGCAGTGAAACATTAATGCAGTGGTTGCCTTAGATGGTGCGGTTTTGGAGATTCAGCTGCAGGAGGTGCTGGAGAGAAATGGTATTTTTGGAAGAGAGAGAGGAACTTCATCCAAAGGGCAGGGCCAACAATCTGGATGGGAAGAACAGAAATAATGAATGCTCTCTCCTAACGTCACCACAGCCCAGGAGCTGATGGAAAAGAAATTCTGGGCTCAGGAGATTATCAAAACGAGCACACTCACAGTTAGCCTAATTTTGTAATATTGGCTTAGAGTGCATTTTGAAGCTACTTCCTTAATGAGAGGGAGAGTGCTGCTCACTAATTTTCAAATGCAAGGGCTTTGCATTTAATTCCATAGTTATAATAACTACAAAATGTGGTAATGAATAAAGACCAATACCTCATCTTGGAAGACAACTATTCACCATTATGGTTCAGCTGTTGCAATTCCTACCCTGTTATAGCTTTTGGGTAATCAGCAGCCTTTTCAAAACACTTGCATGTTGAATGCTCGCAGTCATGTAAGGGGGCTGATGATTAGGATCCCTTCTGCTCCTGGTGGAAGCACGGCCTCTTCTTCTCCAGCTACGCCATGGCATTGGACTGTTCAAGAATAATGTAATTCAAGATGAATAAGGTTGCAATCATCTTGGGTAGTCAGTGTGTTCCAGACTGCATGCCTCATTTGATGCTGTTCTGGAATCAGTAGATATAGAGCAAAAGATCAGATACAGATACAACTTAGGCACAGCTCACCTAGAGCTCTGTCAGCTTACAAATACTGGTGAGGTGGAGTTTTATAAAGTTGTAAGTAGCTGGAGTAGTGCAATCCAAAGATACCATGAAATAAATAATGAAATCAAGGCATCAACATATAGCTACTTAAAGCTACCAGAATACTTCCTTTTAAGGAGCAGGAGCCAACATGGCTGGAGGGGCAAACCATGCAGTTCCATTTTATGTGGCCAGTGAGTGTGGACACTATGGGGCTGTGGATCCTTTGATATTTCTTTGGTCATGGATATTAAAGATTCTTGCATGTGCCTGGTGCACAAATCCTTTATCTCCCAAAAGCACAATTCTCACTAAGCATTGCTCATAGATAGGAATGTTAATGAAGTCATAAATCATGCATAGACATAGAGGGGAAAGATTGGGCTCTATGTTGCCTGTTTTATGGTGACTAAAATTTCAAACTACTGTTTGCAATTCGCACACGTCCTTCTGTTGTGAGGTGTGCTGAACGGTATATTTAGAAAGGGCTTTGTGCATGCATACCTAAAAACTGCCAGCAGCATGTAGAGCTGGCAGATCATCATATCATAATCAATGTGCAATGCTGATTTGATGCCAATTCAGTCATTTTCAAGCTCCATACCTCATTCTACACCCTCTCTCAACCTCATAAAGCTGATTACAATGTTAAATGACATGAAAGGTCCAAAGTGCATACTAAAGAGATCATCAACTAGTTATATATAGCTATGGGTTGCTGGTTGTGTGTGTTTTGGGGGCACTCTTATACTTGACAAAGTTCCAATAGTTTGTTGCTGAAATCCTTTTTGTTGGATGTGATTTCAGAACTTGTTTAAAACAGTTGCTTCCAAACATGGGAGACAAGTACAAACACCAGAAAATAAAGGAACTTTGGAATTAATAGAATAATTACACTGCTTTAAGAGCATGTATCAGTGGTATTATAAGTTGGGGTAAGTTTAGTCTTCTAGAGGCTACCTTCTTGAAATACAGAGGATGAAGTTGTCATGACTGCTAGTTAAGGCATCGATCAACATGACCAATTGTATTTGGTCATTGGCCCATCTGGGCATTGGTGGAGTCAAATCCACCCTGTTCATGAAAGCCATAGGATTGTGTGCAGGAGCCTGGATGATCAGACGGGTGCTATCAGTGCTACCTAGACTCAGGGAATCCTGCTGTGCAGAAAAAAATGCAATTTTTCAATTTTCAAAGATGTGAGGAGGAAATAATGAAGTTGTCTGTTCTGGAAAGTAATATACGGTTGGCGTGTTCGCTACACCTGTGCACGGCAGAATGACTGAAATTGCTGCTGTCACCTGCGGTAACTCAAAACACAGCCTGAGGCATAAACATTCCTCGTGATGGAAGCTGCCTGCATTCAAGCAATAGCACAACACTGTCACAGCTTCACTGCTAAAACAGAGGTGGTGAAGCTATTTTCATTAGAGTCCCAAGTCTGTAAACACAGCTGTGTGGAAGTGTGGGCAAAAGCCCTTTGCTGCAATTGATCCCGCCTTGCACACTCTTCTCTCTTCTCCAAATAACAAAAATAAAAAGAGAAATCTCCCAGTCCAGATTTTTAACTGCAACAATAATATATCGTGCTTGCACAAATCCATGGTAAATATCTTGAAAATTAAACAAAATTCCCCAGATAAATACTGAACAATTCAGCAACAACCAGTGCAAAATTTATGTGTGCTTTCATACATGTTTCAAATAAATTGGTTCCATTTGAACACTGTTGTGAGGAGAATTAGTTTGCTTCAAGCAGCACTGCACAGACTATGGCAATTCCCCAAAGCCTGATAGCACCATCGACTGCTACCTGCATGGCACTCACAGGTTTCTTCAATGATATCAATGGTTAAGCCAATGTGAGTTGTGCAGGTAGTGGCCAACAGCGCGCTCTGCCTTTGGAGAATAGGCATAAATCTGAATAGCCCTGCTTCATGAATCTTTCCTCCTGACCCTCTCATCAGAACATGCCCCACCCGAATTGTCCATTTCATATGAATGATCTGGGCAGTTTTCCATTTAGTTTCCATTGATTTTCACATTAAAATAAGATTTGCACTGTGAAGTTTCGTCAATAGCACTTTCAACCTCCCAAAAAGTCTGGCCAGAATATTGTGCATAATATGCAAAGTGCAGAGATGCTCCACCAATGTATCATGGGCAGATCATTGTTCCATTTTTGCACAACAGGCAGCAAGAACAAGAAAACCCTCCTTCATTATATTTTCTCATTCAACGGGAAACACTTCCTCACATTAACTAGAAATGATTGCTCATCTTTTGTTAATTCTAAAATAGTCCTGACAAGAGGACATATTCATTTGCAATATTTAAGAATCAGTTATTAAATAATTACCGGACGTTTAAGTTTATTTACTAGTATCACAAGTAGGCTTACATTAACACTGCAATGAAGTTACTGTGAAAATTCCCCTAGTCGCCACACTCCAGCGCCTGTTTGGGTACACTGAAGGAGAATTTAGCGTGGCCAATGCACCTAACCAGCACATGTTTGGACTGTGGGAGGAAACCAGAGCACCCGGAGGAAACCCACACAGACACGGGGAGAATGTGCAGACTCCACACAGACAGTGACCCAAGCCGGGAATCGAACCCGGGGGGCCTGGTGTTGTCAGGCAGCAGTACAAACCATTGTGCCATCCAATTTTGGTCCTGCTGACTCATCAACAACATAGAAAATATACTGTAACTAGTGTAACAAAATCAATTTTTCATGTCTTCTTGGTATTTCGTTACAACAGATCTAAGGTCGTGAAATAACTTGTAAATATGCTGTTTAAATTATTTATGAAGATATTCTGATTAATATATTGCTTGTATTGTTTATGGAAATGTTCCCAATTGTAATGGTGTTTAATTCTACTGTTTGCAGCTGTGAGGAAGCTAAAGGATTAATCATTAAAAAGTACACTTTCCACAGAGAGCTGTTGCTTACCGTCAAATACGGACCTCAGATTGACGGAGCCTGCAAGCAGCATGAAAATGGCACATAGCGAGTCTGCGATTAGATGGTCAGGCCTCACATGGTCAGGGGTCCAGATAGCCAAATCACACATTGCTATTTGTGATATATATAAATGATTTGGAAGAAGGTGTAACTGGTGTTATCAGCAAGTTTGCGGATGACACGAAGATGGCTGGACTTGCGGATAGCGATGAGCATTGTCGGGCAATACAGCAGGATATAGATAGGCTGGAAATTTGGGCGGAGAGGTGGCAGATGGAATTTAATCCAGATAAATGCGAAGTGATGCATTTTGGAAGAAATAATGTAGGGAGGAGTTATACAATAAATGGCAGAGCCATCAAGAGTATAGAAACACAAAGGGACCTAGGTGTGCAAGTCCACAAATCCTTGAAGGTGGCAACACAGGTGGAGAAGGTGGTGAAGAAGGCATATGGTATGCTTGCCTTTATAGGACGGGGTATAGAGTATAAAAGCTGGAGTCTGATGATGCAGCTGTATAGAACGCTGGTGAGGCCACATTTGGAGTACTGCATCCAGTTCTGGTCGTTGCACTACCAGAAGGACGTGGAGGCGTTAGAGAGAGTGCAGAGAAGGTTTACCAGGATGTTGCCTAATATGGAGGGTCTTAGCTATGAGGAGGGATTGGGTAAACTGGGGTTGTTCTCCCTGGAAAGACGGAGAATGAGGGGAGATCTAATAGAGGTGTACAAGATTATGAAGGGGATAGATAGGGTGAACGGTGGGAAGCTTTTTCCCAGATCAGAAGTGATGATCACGAGGGGTCACGGGCTCAAGGTGAGAGGGGCGAAGTATAACTCAGATATTAGAGGGATGTTTTTTACACAGAGGGTGGTGGGGACCTGGAATGCGCTGCCAAGTAGGGTGGTGGAGGCAAACACGCTGACATCATTTAAGACTTACCTGGATAGTCACATGAGCAGCCTGGGAATGGAGGGATACAAACGATTGGTCGAGTTGGACCAAGGAGCGGCACAGGCTTGGAGGACCGAAGGGCCTATTTCCTGTGCTGTACTGTTCTTTGTTCTTTGTTCTTTGTACATAGAAAATGAGAAATGTGCAGGACTGCTCATAGACAGCCCTTGGAGGGTATAAAAGTAGGGACCACAAAGTAATCTTCACACAGACACAGGCACATGGCATCGTAGGAGAAGGAACCAGGGAAGAGAAGACATCCAAAGAGTGCCAAAGACAACATCACTTTGTGTCCAGTCAGCTTTGAGGAGCAAATGTCGAAAGCAGCTTATGTACTATCGCCTACTGTTAATCATTTTTTTCAATCATTTATCTATTAAATTCTGCTAACTTGCCACATTGAAATCATTGCCTCTTGGCTTCATGCCTTCTCCCAAGATCTCAGTTAAGCTCAGCGGACCTCTCAGTGGACGCTTGTTTTTTGAAATGGTTGGGATTGAGGAGGTTGAATAACTTCAATAAGGCTTGTCTATTATTATCCCTCTGGCCCTTCTTCATCCACACAACAGATCAAGATTTGAATATTAGCTTTACGGCTGCTCATCGTCTAATACCAGCCGAACGTTATAAATAGATTATTGATTTTGCTTGTGGACACTTCTCGAAAATGATGACTGTCAGTCTGCATTACAAACAAACAAATCTTTTTCACCATTCCAAATCGCAGATTTATTTAATATATATTTTCTCGGCTTATTGAGGAAGAGTTCATATTCTGAAGTAATAACTGTCTACAGGTGATTGATACAAACTTATTCAAATATTTTCATGAAGCAAGTAACCAGTCAATTTAAATCTCCTGGGAACTCAATTCCCTGAGGATGCATTGACTGCTGCTGCTGGCAGGGCCCATTTCCATTTTATCGCATGTGCCTGTCCGAAAAATAAAGAGGATCCGTTAACTCTCAGCAAGCTAAAAGTGCCCATCATTTAACGTGAACCTGGACAGCAATCAATTAGTCATGTTATCAAATATTCTATTCAGCTACATTAGTTCTGTCTGAATTCGCAGATGAAATCTCTTCACCTATTAATCCCAAGGAACCTGATCTGATTTTCTTGGTCCTTCACAGCTTATTTCACATTTTTAGCTCATGACTGATCATGCACTAACCTTCTGGTGTATTCTCTGTAACTGTATATAGATGATTTCCTGTATATTGGCTCATAGGAAGTTGTGATTAGAAAATTGAATCTTTTTTCCAATCTCTTTGCGTGGTAATACCTCAAGATCTGTGTTGGATCGACTGCTGATCCTTTTATATCAGCAAGTGCAGAAACCAATATCTAGACCAATATCTAGGTGTTGTGGATTGCGGATGGTATTTCTTTCAAAGGCAGACAGCCTAGTTTCAAGCAGAAATAATATTCTGTGGCTTTTGAAAATATTTTCTGTACTACAGGAATAAGAAGCTTACCTTAGTCATGATCTGTTACTATAGTACTTCATGATGTGGAGATGCCGATGTTGGACTGGAGTGGACACAATAAGTAGTCTCACAACACCAGGTTAAAGTCCAACAGGTTTATTTGTAGCATGAGCTTTCGGAGCGCTGCCCCTTCATCAGGTGAGTGAAGAGTTGGAATCACAAACAGGGCATATATAGACACAAACTCAATTACAAGATAATGGTTGGAATGCGAGTCTTAACAGGTAATCAAGTCTTTACAGGTGCAGACAATGCGAGTGGAGAGAGGGTTAAGCACAGGTTAAAGAGGTGTGAACTGTCTCAAGCCAGGACAGTTAGTGAGATTTTGCAAGCCCAGGCAAGTCGTAGGGGTTATAGATAGTGTGACATGAACCCAAGATCCCGCTTGAGGCCGTCCTCATGTGTGCGGAACTTGGCTATCAGTTTCTGCTCAGCAATTCTGCGTTGTCATGTGTCTTGAAGGCCGCCTTGGAGAACGCTTACCCGAAGATCAGAGGCTGAATGCCCGTGACTGCTGAAGTGTTCCCCGACAAGAAGGGAATACTCCTGCCTGGTGATTGTCGAGCAGTGTCCATTCATCCGTTGTCGTAGCGTCTGCATGGCCTCGCCGATGTACCATGCCTCGGGACATCCTTTCCTGCAGCGCATCAGGTAGACAACATTGGCCGAGTCACAAGAATATGTGCCGTGTACCTGGCGGATAGTGTTCTCACGTGAGATGATGGCATCCGTGTCGATGATCCGGTAAGTCTTGCAGAGGTTGCTGTGGCAGGGTTGTGTGGTGTCGTGGTCACTGTTCTCCTGAAGGCTGGGTAGTTTGCTGCGTACAATGGTCTGTTTGAGGTTGTGCAGTTGTTTGAAAGCAAGTAATGGGAGTGTGGGGATGGCCTTGGCGAGATGTTCGTCTTCATCGCTGACATGTTGAAGGCTCCGGAGAAGATGTTGTAGCTTCTCCGCTCTGGGGAAGTACTGGACGATGAAAGGTACTCTGTCCGCCGTGTCCCGTGTTTGTTTTCTGAGGAGGTCAGTGCGGTTTTTGCTGTGGTACGTCAGAATTGTTGATCGATGAGTCAAGCACCATATCCTGTTCTTACGAGGGTGTCTTTCAGTGTCTGTAGGTGTCTGTTGCGATCCTCCTCATCTAGACAGATCCTGTGTATACGGAGGGCTTGTCCATAGGGGATGGCTTCTTTAACATGTTCAAAGTGGAAGCTGGAGAAGAGGAGCATCGTGAGGTTATCCATGGGCTTGCGGTACAGTGAAGTGCTGAGGTGACCATCCTTGATGGAGATGCGTGTGTCCAAGAATGCAACCGATTACGCAGAGTAGTCCATTGTGAGTCTGATGGTGGGATGGAACTTGTTGATGTCATCATATAGTTGTTTCAGTGATTGTTCGCTGTGAGTCCAAAGGAAGAAAATGTCATCAATGTATCTAGTGTACAGCATCGGTTGAAGGTCCTGTGCAGTGAAGAGATCTTGTTCAAACCTGTGCATGAAAATAGTACTTCATGGTATAGTACTTCACTTTGAGCAGAAAAGGGCTATAATTTAAAATGAAAAGCAAAATACTACAGCTGCTGAGAACAGAAATACTGGCCGGGTGTAATCTATGGAGAGAGGAAGGTAGGGCTAATGCTTCAGATTAATAACCTTTCATAGAATCCCTACAGTACAGAAGGGGGCCATTCGGCCTATCAAGTCTGTACCAACCACAATCCCACACAGGCCCTATTCCTGTAACCCCACATATTTACCCTGCTAATCCCCCTGACACTTGGGTCAATTTAGCATGGCCAATCAACCTAACCCACACATCTCTGGATTGTGGGAGGAAACCGGAGCACCCAGACAAAACCCACACAGGCCACCATCTACAAGGCACAAGTCAGGAGTGAGATGGAATAATCCCCACTTGCCTGGATAGGTGCAGCTCCAAAAACACTCAAGAAGCTTGATACCATCCAGGACAAAGCAGCCCGCTTGATTGGCACCACATCTACAAACATTCAATCTCTCCATCACTGACGCTCAGTAGCAGCAGTGTGTACTATCTACAAGATGCACTGCAGCAATTCACTAAAGATCCTTAGACCTTCCAAACCCATGACCACTTCCATCTAGAAGGACAGGAGCAGCAGATACATGGGAACACCACCACCTGCAAGTTCCCCTCCAAGCCACTCACCATCCTGACTTGGAAATACATCACCGTCCCTTCGCAGTTGCTGGGTCAAAATCCTGGAATTCCCTCCCGAATGGCATTGTGGGTCAACCCACAGCACATGGACCACAGCGAATCAAGAAGGCAGCTCACCGTCACTTTCTCAAGGGCAACTAGGGGTGGGCAATAATTGCGGGCCAGCCAGCGACGCCCATGTCCCACAAATGAATAATAAAAAGGACATGTGGAGAATGTGCAAACTCCATCCAGACAGTGACCCAAGGCCGGAATTGAACCTGGGTCCCTGGTGCTGTGAGGCAGCAGTGCTAACCACTGTGCCACCCATTTCTTATGTTGCCCATTCTACTTAATTTTACTTTTTAACATCCTAATTCTTTTCTATAAATTCCCAATTATTTTGTTGAACAAACTCAAAGTTCCTTACAAAAGTAATAAATGCCATTTTCACCTTTAATTTTCTCTTTTCTCTTTCCTCACTAAATTGTGGTTAGCACTGCTGCTTCACAGCTCCAGAGTCCCAGGTTCGATTCCCAGCTCGGGTCACTGTCTGTGTGGAGTTTGCACATTCTCCTCGTGTCTGCGTGGGTTTCCTCCGGGTGCTCCGGTTTCCTCCCACAGTCCAAAGATGCGCAAGTTAGGTTGATTGGCCAGGTTAAAAATTGCCCCTTAGAGTCCAGAGATGTGTAGGTTAGAGGGATTAGCAGGTAAAATATATGGGGGTAGGGCCTGGGTGGGATTGTGGTTGGTGCAGACTCGATGGGCCGAATGGCCTCCTTCTGCACTGTAGGGTTTCTATGATTTCTATGATTCTGGGAACTGTTCCACAGACACAAGTAGCCCTTTGATAACTTGCCCAAGGGGACATTCTTACTGTCAACTACTTAATCGGAGACTCACCATAACAGTCAGCTGCTTTCTTCATGCAGCTAAGGTCTAACTACTCACATTTCCATTAGGGATAATTTTTTGGATAGTGATCTACAATCTGAAATAGGATGGGCTGGATTTTGCCAGATGGTTCTAGGAGCTCACAAGCTCACTATGATTGAGTGTCAGGTGCCAGATTCCCAGAGACAGTCAGTCAGCAAGCTGGAGGGATGGAGACTGGATTCCATTGTCAGGAGCTCGGGCCACCATCTCTGCAATGTAAGCGCTGCTGAGGGGCCAGCAGTGGGAGCATCAGTGGACGCACCCTTGGAAGGACCTGCCTATTGCAGCAAGAACTACATTAGCAGAGATGTCAATCTCCATGAATTGGCTACAATGGCAAGCCTTCTGTTTGGGGAGATGCCTCTGCTCTCCTTCTGCGATTCTAAAACAGTAGAAAGGATGGTGGGCACTGTAATGGCAGTCCAATTCCACAATTGCCCCATTAAGTGTCCGAAAGGCTAATCTCCAATTTCTGGCAAGTAACCATCGCTGCTGGGAGCCCACCTTTGGGAGAAGTGTTCCAATGTGGGAATATGTTGCAGAGTTGGTCCAACACAAATCATTTGCATTTTCCTCATCCCCTGCCTCCAAAGCCACCTCCATAAAGCAGCGAAAAATCAACCTCAGTTTAGCTCTGAAATATTGAAGCCAACTGTGGTACTTCCATCATCATTTGACAGAGAACAATAATGTGGTACATCCTTTGGGAATGAATGATGGAACTCCTCTGCTTTGTTTGCATAGTACCAGACTGGGTCATGCAATAACCCATTAAATCTCATTACAATTAAGTCAAGACGAATATAAAATTGATCCAGATATAAATCTGATACAAATATCGAATTCTAATGTATTAGACATAAGATGAGATACCGCTCATCCTAGTTGCATCGAATTTCTATTCCAAGATTCTTCAGGTTAAAGCTTTTTCACTTTGATTTGCATTCTGTTTCATGAACCCCTCCATTTGGAACGCATCAATTTACTGGTTTTGCTTGCATATAGTCACAGAATTTTATTTCAATCATATTAAATTTTATTGAAACATTTTTGCCGGATAGCAGGATCAGGCTGAATCATTTTCCTCTGAGGTCTGTCAAATGCAAGTACTTTCCAAATTGTCAGTGTAATTATAATCTGTGTAAGAATGCAATAGCAGTCACTATGGATGTCTTCTTGACTTAAATAGAAACTGTGCTGTGCAGTGCTTTTTATTGCAAATTGACATTTTCTGAGTGCTTTTCTGAAGAAAATAACAGAATTCAGCAGCCATCTTATCGACATTTCCTTTTCGCTATCACAGTTGTGAGGTTGGTGAATGGAATGTAAAGATAAAGGGAATTCTATGCAGGATTTGAATGTAGTGCAAGAACATAAATGGCTCTAACAAGCCTAAGCAGTAAGAACCAAAACTGCAGAGGTTTGATCATCTTCGGGCCAAGTTAATCCTCCTGCATGGTACCTACCCAATATACTGGCAAATTGCTGAAAATATATGTTCCAATAAAATACCATATGACAAAAGGAAGTGGCTGAATACACTTACACTGCAAAGGAACACGGAACAGTTGGAGTGCATGGAATTCAAGGGGAAGCCAGGTAAGAATTTGAGGGACAAGGGGATAGAGGGTTTGATGGTAGAGTTAGAGGAGAAAAGATGGGAGGAGGCTCGAGTGGAGTGTAAACACCTACATGGACTAGTTAGTGCAAATGCACTATGACACCATCCTAACTTAAATATGAAAACCTACATTCAACCTCTCCCCCGAGTTTAGCAGTTCCAGTGTGACACTGGCATTTATGCTACAATGTGGTAGAATTTATTATATCTGCAAAGAAAACAAGGAAAAATGTAAGTTATTTACCTATCTACTTATTCATGTTCAAATCATGAATGAACTAATGGAATGAGTTACCAATATCAGCATCAAGTGGCATTTAATGATCAATACCTAGTTGCCAATGCTGATTTTGGATTCTGCCTGAGCATTTTGCTTCGGGTCTTGATTTAGACACTAAGCCTTGATTTAGACACATTTATTTGTGTGCTTTTCCCCGACATGATTTTTATTTAAGATTACATTTGGAAGGAGGCATTTAGACTAACGAGTCCATGTAGGTGTTTACGCTCCACTCGAGTTTCCTCCCATCTTTCCTCCTCTCACTCTACCATCAAACCCTCTATTCCCTTGTCCCTCAAATTCTTATCTAGCTTCCCCTTGAATTCTATGTACCCCGACTGTTCCTTGTTAACTTGTCAGCACTCTTTGGATAAAGAATTTTCTGCTAAATTGTTTTTGGATTTCTTAGTGGCTATCTTATATTGATGAGCTCTCGTTATGCTCTTCCCGCAAGGAACACCTTCACTCTTAAAACCTTTCATAATTTTAAACACCTCTTATGTCAGCCTGCAACCTTATTTTTCCAAAAGAAAAGAGGCTCAGTCTGCCAACCCATTCCTGATAAGTACACCCACACATCTCTGGTGTCATCCTTGTAAATCTTCACTGCAACCAGAATTGCACCCAATATCCTAAGTGTGGTCTAATCAGGTTCGATGCAGATTTGGTGTAATTTCCCTACTTTTCAATTTTATCCCTCTAGAAATAAAGCCTAGTGCTTGCTAATGTGTGACTCAACATTTAGTAATTGGTGCTCTTTTGGAGCTCAACGCTTCACCCTCTCTTAACCTCACACAATCCAATACGCATTCAGCACCAGGAAGGACGCAGTTGTATATCGTAAACTCTGAACAGTGGATTGCTGTCTCTGCTGCCTTTCTGCTGGGTAGGTGTAAATGAAGTATGTTCAACAATGGCTGCCTGAAGCGGGTATTAATCTTACTCAGCATAAAATATAACCAAAAGAACACAAGGTTGGGATAGCATTCTTTCAATTTAATTTGAGAAATTAAATATTGAAGAACATTGCGACATATTTTTGTAACTTCTGCAGTTGATTTTGAGGCGGTTCGAGCAATTTGAAAGAATACTATTTGTGCACATTGTGTTCAGGTACACAGTGAGTTAGCATGATATATAATTGGAAAAATGCCATTGAAGACATACTTTAGGACATAGGGGAATTCAGCCCTAACAACATGGACTCGTACAATTGCAAAAGAAGGTTACACATTTGGCAGAAAGCAAATATAATAGGTGAGGATAAAATATATGTTTTCTTCACCATGATGGCGACAGATACTTTTGAGGTTGTTTCTAACCCGCACGGATCCCAATACTATGAAATATTCTGCAATTAATGATATTCTGGAATCATATAGACCTAAGAATGAGATTGCACTGTGGGTGGCATTCTGTGAAAGGAAGCAGTTGCCAAGTGCGACTGTTCCAGGTTACACTCTCATCACTGTGGGTGTGGCACAAACATAGACACTTCTGTAGGAAACTTAAACAACAAAATCCAGGCTGAACTTTTCAGCAAAAACAACAAACTAAAGTGGAAGGAGGCCATAGCCTTGGAAATGGCAGAAAAAGATATTGGCAAATTACAGGCGAGTTCTTTTCCTGAGATGGCAGGGGAGGTCCACCAGGTTTCAGCGGGATCCAGTACTTCGTAGCCAAATTCATAGTCTCAGAGTCTAAATTTTAGATGCTACCATGGTCATGGCAGAGGAGGCCTTGTGGAGCAATGAACAGCATCCGTGCCTCTGAACCAGAAACCCCGGGTCAGAGTCCCACTCCAGGGGGCTTGATGGCTTTAGAAGGTGCATTTATTACATGGACAAACAGATTGATTATCAACCTGTAAATTCTTCCAATATGCCTATGGAAGATGGTAAGAACGGAAGAGTCTCCTGCTCAATCATTCTCGATGTGGAGTGTTGCCCCTCAGGTTATAGCCTCTGGCCATAGTCTGACAAACTGTTCCAGGAAAAACTAGTTATGAAAACAGAACAAAGCATGTGCTTTGTCTGCCCCATGCAGCACGAGATGTGGGAAGCTTCTAGCTGCCATAGTAGCCACCAATCATTTAAATTCTCCCATTTCCAATCAAGGTGCTATGCCTGTGGTAACGTTGGTTACATACATGCAGAAGTGAAGGAAACAGTAATGCTCCACGTTGCAGGGCACGGTCGTGATAGATCTGAAGTTAGTTTGGGAATTTCTTGAATGAGCAGATGTGGAAACAGAAGCTGATGTGTCGAGCAGGAAGATCAAAAGTTACACTCAGAGACTGAAGAAAAACAGCACATGGAAGATGAAAGTGATAGGCCTGATGGTAAAATTCCAATGCCCACAGTAAAAATGAAAGTTGGAAATTCATAATTAACTTTAATAATTGATGCAGCTGTAGCAGTGTCTCTTATCTTGAAAAAGAGAGTACAAGAAATCCTTAATTCACATTCCCTTATGCAACATGGTGTGAAACTGATGCGGGATTCTCCAATTATATTCCAGGGTGCTCAAGTTAATGTTAGGTTGGAATATGATGATGCATCATATTACTTGCCATTGGCAGTAGTATCGGAGAGAACAAAATCTTCCTGATGGGAAACATTTAGCTTAAGGAAATACGGTTAAACATGATTGGGTTATTTACAGTAGGGAACAGTAAGAGTGTGTTTAACACTGAGGAAGTACAAAGAGAGCAAAGTAGTCTTTGAGCAAGGAGGACCAAAAGATAAAAAGCTGTGATTATTTTTGCCACAATACTAGGAAGAACTATATATGTACAGTTTTAGGGTGTCAGCTGGCTACATTAAAACAAAGTTAGCTTGGCACAAACTAACAATAAATTTTAAGTTACCTATTTTTAGGCCTGTGTAGTCCTTACTAAATTGCATGTTTTTACATCTAGTTATACAACTGTGGCCAGGATTTTCCACTCCTGCCAGTCACGGGAATTGACGTGAGCAGGACTGGAGAGCAGCCAAAATCCATTGACTTTGGGTGGAAATTTCCATATCCGCGAATGTTGGGCCTGAAAATCCCACCCTGTATCTTTGTAAAATATGCTTCTGATAATTCCATAAACGATGAAGGTATCAGGAAATTTCAGTGAATGAGATTCCCAAGGTCCGGTGAACTCAGACTGTAGAGAATGCGAAGGTGGGACTTTGTCTCCACAATATCTTTTGGTAAAAGTTAATTTAAAAAAGTATTTTGAATAAAACATTTCAGAAAAAATAATGGTTCCCTCACTCAGATTCAAGACAACAATTTTGAGATTAAGAGCTGAGTTACCCAGGTTGTGTAAGCACTCTCTGCAGAAAGCACTGGGGAGAAAATAGATGTCAATATTTTTTGCTCATATATTTTGTTTATTTGCATGGTCTGATTCACTATGGATTGTGGCAAGTTAATTGGCGCACTCAGTCTATAATGCAGCTGTTGACGCATGCACAACTGTTTCTGGCACCTTCCCAGTCGGCCGCCAGAGTTATATTGATGATAGGATAGGTGCAAATGCTTCAGCCTTGCCTTTTGTATTGATGTGCTGAGCTCTCCCATTGAGGATTGGAATATTTGTGGAGCCTCCTCCTCCAGTGAGTTGTCCAATTATCCACCACCATTCATGACTGATGTGACAGGCAGAGCTTAGATCTGATCCATCTGATTTCTTAGTTCTGTCTATTGCTTGCTGCTTGCACTGTTGAACATACAAGTATCCCTGTGATGTAACCTCACCAGGTTGACACCTCATTTTTAGATATGCCTGATGCTGCTCCTGGCATGCCTGCCTGCAACCTATATGGAACCAGTGTTGATCCCCCAGCTTGATGTTAAGAGTAGAGTGGTAGATACGCCAATCCATGAGGTTACAGATTGTGATTGTATACAATTTTGTTGTTGATGATGTTCCACAGCACCTTATGGATGAGTTGTTAGATGTGTTCTGAATCTATTTCATTTAGCACAGTGATAGTGCCACACAACATGATGGAGGGCATGCTCAATGTGAAGATGGGACTTTGTTCCCACAAGGACTGCAATAAAAGTCTAGACATTAGCATCAGATGGGGACTGCGATCAGTGAGGGGCAGGGGCATTTTTGGGGTTGGTCGATAGAGATCGGAACTTGGAGGTGGTGGAAGCATGAAATTTACAGCCAGGGGTTACGCCTGGAGTTTGAGGCTGAGGAGAGGCTAGAGACGGGGGTGCGGGAGGCTAAAGGCTTCCATGATGGTCTAGGAGAAGCATGCCTCCTCCTCCAGCCCCAAAGGAGCATTCAAAGAACCACCTACTTAACAGAGATTCATTTTGGATCAGTGGTCAAGAATCCCACAGGACGGGCCTCCTCTCACTGGCTACTAAATTTAAGTACGGTAAAGATGCCATCATTTGAACAAAGAACAAAGCAAAGTATAGCATAGGAACAGGCCCTTCAGCCCTCCAGCCTCTTCAGCCCTCCAGCCTCCGGGCTGATCATGATGTCCGAACTAAAAAAAACCTTCTGCCCTTATTCGGTCCGTATCCCTCTATTTCTTCCCTATTCATGTACCCATCCAGGTGCCTCTTAAATGTTGCTAATGTGCCTGCTTCCACCATATCCTCTGTCAGCGCGTTCCAGGCACCCACCACTCTCTGTGAGAAAAACTTCCTCCCTTAACATTCCCCCCCCCTCACTTTGAACCTGTGCCCCTTGAAATTGACACTTCCACCCTTGGAAAAAGCCTCTGATTATCCACCCTGTCTATGCCTCTCATAATTTTGGAGACTTCTATCAGGTCTCCCCTCAGCCTCCGTCTTTCCAGTGAAAACAATCCTAGTTTATTCAGCCTCTTTTCATATTCAACACCCTCGAGACCAGGCCACCTCCTGGTGAACCTTCTTTGCACTCTCTCCAAAGCTTCCATGTCCTTCTGGTAGTGTGGTAACCAAAACTGCACGCAATATTCCAAATGCAGCCTAACCAAGGTTTTACAAAGCTGCTACATGGTTTGCCAACTCCTGCACTCAATGTCCCTGCTGCTTAAGGTAAGCATGCCATATGCCTTCTTAGTTACCTTGGCCACCTGTGTTGCCAATTTTAGGGAACTGTGGACTTGCATGCCCAGATCCCTCTGTATGTTAATGTTCCTAAAGATTCTTCCATTTACAGTAGAATTCACACCTAAATTTGATCCTCCAAAATGCTTCACCTTGCATTTGTCCGGATTAAACTCCATCTGCCATTTCTGTGATCAAGTCTCCAAACAATCTATATCCTGTTGTATCCTCTGTCAATCCTCAGAGAATTGTCTGTATCAGCAATTCCATCAATCTTCATGTCATCGGCAAACTTACTAATCAGATCACCCACATTTTCCTCCAGGTCATTAATATATATTACAAACAACAGAGATCCCAGGATTCAGGATTCAATCCTGGACCGGGGAGCGGTGCGGGCTTGGAGGGCCGAAGGGCCTGTTCCTGTGCTGTATTGTTCTTTGTTCTTTGTTCTTCACTGATCCCTGCGGAACACCACTAGCTACAGATCTCCATTCTGAAAAAACCCTTCTGCCGCTACTCTCTGTCATCTATTACCAAGTCAGTTCTGTATCCATCTAGCCAGCCCACCCCAAATCCTATATGATTTTAGTTTTTGTACCAGTCTGCCATGTGGGACCTTGTCAAACACCTTACTAAAGTCCATATAAACTATATCCACAGCCCTTCCCTCATCAATTTTCTTTGTCACTTCTTCAAAAAACTCAATCAAGATGGTGAGACATGACCTTACCCATACAAAACCATGGTGCCTGTCACTAACTAGTCCATTTTCCTCCAAATGTGCAAATATCATGTCCCTCAGTATCTTCTCCAATTTGGCATGTTAATTATGCCCCTCCTGCCTTTAGTGGGAACATCAGCCCTGGCCTGATCCGTGCACATTAATAATTAAATCAGCAGGAATACAGCCTGAGGTTGACATATCCAGTTTAACCCACACTTACTGTCAGGATAGTGGGAACAAGGCTTAAGGTTAGTGCTTTTTTTCTGATATTCAAGTAATTACAGCTCAGGAGAGGAGTGTGTTGAAGCCTAATTAAATGAATGAAACCTCAATGCGCAAATCCTTATGACTCATATTTTTCAGATCATTTGAATGAATTAGCACATTTAACTGGGTCATGTTGTTACTATCTGCAGCTCAGTTGAGCCACCTAATGGCGTACTTTTCACCCCAGCCAGCGCATGCTAATAAAATTTTTTAAAAACATGGGTCACAGGCAGGAAGAAAGAGGCAACACAGTGGCTTAACTAGCGGTTAAAGAGTTTCCAATTGATTTTTGGGTTCTTTTAGAAACAGTAAGACATGGCAGCAGAGAATCGCAGAATTATAGATGGATACATTACAGGAGGAGGCCATTCATTCTGTTGTGCCTTGTTGATTCTTTGGTTAAACAATCCAATTAGCCCTGCTCCCTGTCTTTTCCCACAGTCCTACAAGTTTATTTCCATCAAGTATTTCACCAATTCCCTTTTGAACATTGCAATTGCAAAGGTTTCTATAAATATATAAAATGAAAACGAGTGGCTAAGGTAAACATTGGTCCTTTAGAAGATGAGAAGGGGGATTTAATAATGGGAAATGAGGAAATGGCCAAAGCATTGAACAGGTATTTTATGTCAGTCTTCACAGGGATGACACAAATAACATTTGATGACAAGGAGGCTATGGCAGGTGAGGACCTAGAAACGATCATTAGAGGTAGTGTTGGGTAAGCTAATTGGACTAAAAGGTAGACAAGTCTCCTGGCTCTGATGGAATGCAAGCCAGAGTACTGAAAGGGCTGGTGGGGGAAATAGTAAAGGCGCTCTTGGTAATTTACCAAAATTCACTGGACCCTGGCGGTTCCAGCAGATTGGAAAACAGCAAATATGACACCATTGTTTAAAAAAGGAGGCAGACAAAAGGTGGGTAACAATAGGCTGGTTAGCTTAACTTCTGTAGTGGGGGAAAATGCTTGAATCTATCATCAAGGAAGAAATAGCGAGACATCTGGGTAGACATTGTCCCATTGGACAGACGCAGATTGGGTTCATGAAAGGCAGCTCATGTTTAACTAATTTAATGGAATTATTTGAGGAAATTACAAGTGTGGTGGACAACGGGGAACTGGTGGATGTGGTGTATCTGGATTTCCAGAAGGCATTTGACAAGGTGCCACACAAAAGGCTGCTGCATAAGATAAAGGTGCATAGCATTACAGGCAATGTATTAGCATGGATAAAGAATTGGTTAACTAACAGAAAGCCAAGAGTGGGATAAATGGGTGGTTTTCTGGTTGGCGATCAGTGACTAGTGGTGTGCTTCAGGAATCTGTGTTGGGACTGCAATGGTTTACAATTTACACAGATGATTTGGAGTTGGGGACTAAATGTAGTGTGTCAAAGATCGCAGATGATACTAAGAAGAGTGGTAGAGCAAAGTGTGCAGAGGACACAAAGTCTGCAGAGGGATATAGATGGTTTAAGTGAGTGGGCAAGGATCTGGCAGATGGAGTACAATGTTGGTAAATGTAAGGTCATCCATTTTGGCAGGAACAACAGCAAAATGGTAGAATATTGCAGCATGCTGCTGTGCAGAGGGACCTGGGTGTCCTTGTGCATGAATCACAAAAGTTGGTTTGCACGTGCAGCAGGTAATTAAGAAGGCAAATGGAATTTTGTCTTTCATTGCGAGAGGGATGGAGTTTAAAAACAGGGAGGTTATGTTGCAGCTATATAAGGTGCTGGTGAGGCCACACATGGAGTACTATGTACAGTTTTGGTCTCCTTACTTGAGAAAGGATATACTGGCACTGGAAAGGGTAGAGGAAATTCACTAGGGGTTGATTTTGGGCTTGAGGGGGTTCGCTTATGAGGAGAGACTGAGTAGACTGGGAGTATACTCATTGGAATTCAGAAGAATGAGGGGGGAATCTTATAGAAACATATAAGATTATGAAGGGAATAGATAAGATAAAAGCAGGGAAGTTGTTTCCACTGGCGGGTGAAACTAGAACTAGGGGGCATGGCTTCAAAATAAGGGGAAGCAGATTTAGGACTGAGTTGAGGAACTTCTTCAGCCAAAGGGTTGTGAATCTGTGGAATTCCCTACCAAATGAAGCAGTTGAGGCTACCTCATTGAATGTTTTTAAGGTCAGGATAGATAAATTTTGAACAGTAAAAGAATGAAGGGTGATGGTGAGCGGGCGGGTAAGTGGAGCTGAGTCCACAAAAAGATCAGCCATGATCTTATTGAATGGCGGAGCAGGCTCGAGGGGCTAGATGGCCTACTCCTGGCTCCTAGTTCTGATGTTATGTTCTTATTGAATCTGCTTCCACTACCCTGTCTAATAATGCATCTCAGATCATAACAACCTGCTGTGGAAAAGAAAACTAATTCCTCATGTCAGATCTGCTTCATTGACATGACATGCAGGGTTAATTTTGGAGGTTACTGCCTGGTGGGAATGGAATTGTATCATGCTGAATAATTACACGCTCCACTTACCTCCCCTAGCCTATTTGTAATCTGCTCTTTAGGATCCTCAGAAGTACATAGAACTTTTTAGGCACTTCAGAGGCACCAGTGTACATCACGCACACTCCACCCAGTGGCATCAGGCATTGAGTTGACTTCAGGCTGCACAAGTAAAGGTAAGTTTGGTTTTCTGGATGCTCCTCACAAGCACCCCACCCTTCCCCTCCGAGTGATTGCCTCCTACTCTGGAGCTGAGTCAGAGCTATCATTCTCAGGATACAAGGAAGGCAACTATGGGGAATGGGACACGGACAAACTGCTGTGAGGCTGGAAGACTTTTGTGGGGGCAGGATTCAAATACCTTTTTAAGAAATAAAACTTAACCTTTTCACGAATGTCTGGCAGCAACCCATTTAAGGAGCACTGGACAGAGTGGTCAAAGTGTCAAAATTCATCAAGCTCTGATATAAATCACAGCACCCACATGAGATTGGTCACAAATAATCTGAGACAAATGGCCACCCATGCAGTGGCCCCAAGCAAAATTGGGCTAAACAAGAATGGAGGGGGAAACATGGGACGTAGCCCAGTACATCACACAAACCAGCCTCCTGTCCATTGACTGTCTACACTTCCCGCTGCCTCAGAGAATCTCACAACACCAGGTTAAAGTCCAGCAGGTTTATTTGGAATCACTCACCTGATGAAGGAGCAGCGCTGGGAAACCTTGTGATTCCAAATAAGCCTGTTGGACTTTAACCCGGTGTTGTGAGACTTCTTACTGTGCCCACCCCAGTCCAACATCGACACCTCCACATCAGAAAAGCTGCCAGCATAGTCAAGGACTCCACGCGCCCTGGACATTCTCTCTTTCACCTTCTTCCATCAGGAAAAAAATACAAAAGTCTGAGAGCTCACATACCAACCGATTCAAGAACAGCTTCTTCCCTGCTGCCATCAGACTTTTGAATGGACCTACCATACATTCTGATCTTTTTCTACACCCTATGACTGTAACACTACAGTCTGCACTCTCTCTTTTCCTTCTCCCTTATGTACTCTACAAACGGTATGCTGCGTCTGTATAGCGCACAAGAAACAATACTTTTCACTATATACCAATACATGTGACAATAATAAATCAAGTCAAAAATGGCAGAGTTCTCCCATCCCATTTGCTTTGGGCAGAGCCCTTCAGAGATAGGCCGAAAACATAATGCTAAACAAAACTAATTTTTTTGGCATCTTATCAAAAATTATGAAAATGCAATTATAGAGATGAATATTGCAAAATAATGAAATGTTAGTGAAGGTGTCTGTCTCCAGTTGACATGATGCATCAAGTGTGTTAGTATAGTGAGTGGTGCATAGTAGTTAGCCTCCTTCTCACCATTTGCTTTTACCACTGGCTCGCAGTACAACTATTGTGAACTTCTGTCTGTAAACGACAATGTCCCCATACAAATAAGATTGTTCAGCTTGGCACACAAGTATGAATGTGTACAGAATAGAAAATGCAGCATCAATATTAATTTTGCTTCAAGGAGGCATTCACTTTTATATTGAAGTTACAATAACGAAGAAAAATCAGCAAACACATCAACTTGTCGCTCCAGTTTGCAGCATTCCCAGCTCAGCGTTAGAAGCTTCTGGATTGTAGTCCTGCTAATGACTCATAAGTCGAACAGGGTGCCTTTCATAGCTGAACTGTGGCTTTTTGTTTACATTCACACCCCGGGTCTCGATGTGAAGTAATGTCAGGGTAACATTTCCAATCTTGGTGCTAAAGTAATAATTTTGGAGAAAAGCAGACAATATGCAGTGTGTTTGTTTTGGGCACAAATTGCACTCAGATTTGTGCTGGATTATAGAAGTGGTTTCTTTTTGCTCAAACCCATTGCACATCACTGATCGCAAAATCTTCCATGGACCTGGATGCATGTTAGGGCACTATTTTCTTCTAAATTTTTGCATTAAAAATATTCCTTGTTATATGTGAGAATGGTAATATGGTGCAATTTTATTAATATCACTGCAAGTTGTTTTCTGCCAAAAATTAAGCCTTTTAAATCAGTGTCTAGTCCACAATCGGAGTAGCCCGATTTTAAAAATTCCAAATCTCATTAAAAGAATGATACAGAATCAGTTACTGGTTTCATTGGTTACAGTAGTAAGGTTCTGAGTAAACCGAATATATTTTAAATACTTAGAAGCTTGAAACAATGTGTATTAGCATCCATGCACCAGAAAGAGAACCTACTTAAAGGCCCACAAACAAGCCCAATTAGCTGAAACTCATGGTGATTAATGGGCAGTGGCCAGTTTTATGGGCAGGGCTGGCTACCAATTCATTGACTTTTCAACTTGTCCAAAAGATCACGCATATTGGACATAATTTGCACTTGAAATTCGTTTGCACTAGCTATGGGCTAGTACTATTATTTGCAGGGATTTTTTGTTTCATCACTTGTTCACTTGGATGTACTTCACTCATCATTGTAACTGACTAAGCACCTTTTGTTTACAGGATAACCTTGCAACGAGCATTAAAAAATATATAGTTCTTTTACAGCCGCCCATTGCCACCACTCTGCACCCCACCCCTCATCATCACCCAACACCCTCTCACAACTCCCATCCAACCCTGCCCAGACCAAATCCAATGTGTCCAGGTGACTGGCAGCTTGTATGGAGCTAGCTACTTGATTCAGATAGTTTAAGGAGGTTGCATTGGGTGGATCATAGAGCACAAATGAGCAGGAGTACATTCAAGTGGTGGGAGTAAACTGGGAATCTTCTAGCCAGAGGGTTGGCTCATCTCCTTCCTTGTCAGCAGAGCCTTGGAAGTTATTAATTATGAGACAAGCATTTGATAAAAAAAGGATACTCTCCTTGCACCAACATTTTTTCAAGGATCCTTTAAGATGTAGCATTGACCTTGGAAGCATCAGCCATTTATATCTGAGCAATTAGGCTTAGATGTTAGATAAAATGCAGCACTGAACACCATTACAGACCTTGATCTGATTCAGAGCCCCAAAGAGGAGAAGCATTCCCATGAATGCTGATACAGTCTTTTGGCTCCAATTTCCAACAGGTAGTCCTTTTCAACATTTAACAAAGATGGAATAGGGGAGAGACCAGAAGGCATATGGACATATAAACTGGGAGCAGGAGTAGGCCTCTCTGCCCCTTGAACCTGCTCCACCATTTAGTAAGCTCACAGCTGATTTGACAGGAACCTCAAATCTGCATTTTGCCTATCCCCTGATAATCTACCACCCCTTTGTTTACTAAGAATATCGACCTCTGTCTTAAAAATATTTAAAGACTCTGCTTCTACCACCTTTTCAGGAAAAGAGTTCCAAAGGCTCATGACTCTCTGAGAGAAACATTTCACTTCATCTACATTTTAAATGGGCAACTCCTTACTTTTAAACAGTGACCCCTAATTCTAAATTCTTCCACAAGAGGAAACATCCTCTCCATGTTCACCCTGTCCAAGGATCTTACATGTTTTAATCAAGTCGCTTCACACTCTTCTAAACTCCAGCGGTTAGAAGCCTAACCTGTCCAACCTTCCCTCCTAACACAACCCTCCCAATCCAGGTATTAGCCTGATAAACCTTCTCTAAACTGCTTCCAATGCACTTAAATCCTTCCTTAATAAGATGACCAATTTTATCCTCCCAGCACTAGTCATAGTCTTGGTCTTTCCTGTGCTCTTTTATCCTCCCCTGCTCTCAGTCTCACTCTCTCCTTCAATCTTTTATCCTCCCTGCCTCCTCTCTCAGTCTTGCTCTTTTATCCTCCCTGTTCCGCTTTTAGTCTTGCTCTTTCCTGCACTGTTTTATCCACTCCGTTCCACTCTCTCTCTTTCTCATGCTCCTTCATCCCCCCTGTCCTTTCCCATTTGCGCTCTTTCCTCCCTCCTTTATCCTCCCAGCTTCACACACAGTCTCACTGTTTCTGTTGTTCTTCTATCCTACCCTGTCCGTGCTCAGTTTCTCATTCTTTCTCGCTCCTTTATCCTCCCAGCTCTGCTCTCAGTTTTGCTCTCTCTCTCATCTATTTTCCCGATCCAGTCTCAGTCTCATTCTCTCTCCTGCTCATTCATCCTCTTGCTCCACTTCCAGTCTAGCTCCTTCTCGCTCCTTTTCGTCCCGGCTCTGTTCTCAGTCTTGCTCTTTCTGTCACTCCTCCCTGGCTCTGCTCTCACTAATATTCAAGATGGTGCCAGAGCGTGGTGACTTCTTGTCGGCTCCAATATCAGTCTCTCTCTTTTTCATTACCACGGCTCCATTCTCAGTCTCTCCTTTTTTTCCACTCCTTTATCCTCCCAGTCCTGCACTTAGTTTCACTCTTTCATCCTCTCAGCTCCACTGTCTTGCTTTTTCTCAATCGCTTATCCTTCCGGCTCCTCTTTGTGTCGCTCTTTCATCTTCCCGGCTCTGGTCTCGCTAATATTCAAGATGGTGCCAAGTAAGGCGACTTCTTGTAGGCTGTCCCCAGCATACCATCAAATTCTACTACATTCTGCACCCTTTCCTTTCTTTCTCCCCTTTGTACTCTATGAATGGTATGTTTTGCCTGTATAGTGCACCAAAAAATACATTTCACTGAAGACAAATACATGTGATAATAATAAATCAGATCAACACTGTAAACATTACTCCAGATGTGGTCTCAAACTGGTGCCCTGTACAACTGAAGCATAACCTTCTCACTTTTGTGATCAATTTTCCTCACAATAAATTATAGCATTCTATCGGCTTTTCTAATTACTTGCTGTCCCTGCATACTGACCTTTAGTGCTTCAGTCACTAGGACAGGGTCAGTGCCACGTGGCAGTGCTGGGGCCAGTGCAGCAGGGGCTTTCTGTGGGGGGCTCTGGGAGTGGGTACCGGTGTTCCCATGTCCATGGGGGAGAGGGGTTCCAGATACATGGTGAGAGGTAGTTCCCAAGTCCATGGAAGGCTCCTATATTTTAATTTTTAGTGCTGGAGATCGGAGCACTCTTTAAAAAGGGCACCTCGATCATTGGAAAGCCACCATTGCTGGCTGACAGGGCTCCAAATGCTTCTAATTGCTGGAAAATATGGCAAGAAAAGCCGGCTGTGCAGTCGGCAAGCTGCACGCTACTTTTCACACCTGAGCCAGCACTGGAAATTCCATCCATGGAATGCCACATCATTCACTGCTGCATTTCAGGGTACAGAATAACATTGCCCACAGTACATAGTGTGTTCTGAGAAGTGCATCCGATGAAGCCCCACTATTTAAGTCCAAAAGACGAGTTTGGACGGCACGCTGGCACAATGGTTAGTACTGCTCCCTCACAGCGCCAGGTACCCGGGTTCAACTCTGGCTCGGGTCACTGTCTGTGTGGAGTTTGTACGTTCTCCCCGTGTCTGCATGGGTTTCCTCCGGGTGCTCCGGTTTCCTCCCACTGTCCAAAGATGTGCGGGTTAGGTTGATTGGCCATCTTAAATTGACCCTAGTGTCAGATGGTAGATAGCAGGGTAAATATGTGGGGTTACAGAAATAGGGCCTGGGTGAGATTGTGGTTGGTGCAGACTTGATGGGCTGAATGGCCTCCTTCTGCACTGTAGGGATTCTATGATAATTTCAAACTTCTGGGAACCCTAAAATATAACACAGTCAATTTATAGTCTCCATAACAAGGTGATTATTCAATCACCCCTATTGTCTTCTCTGAAGACGCTTCAGGGATTGATTCACACTCCCTTCAATATGGCTTAGTTATGCAGGTTTTCATATTGATTGACCTCCAATCCTCCTTTTGTGTGGACCATGAGGCATGACTCAGCAGTCCTCCTGACTTCAGAAATCCAGAGCCAATTTTTTTTATTTCCTTCTTTTCAAACAAAGGTTATTTTTATTATATTACACATTACTCTTATGCATTTTTCCAGTGAAAGGAGTATTTCTATGGGACGTCAAACTAGCATATCGATGCTGTATATCAATTTCAAGTTTGAATAATGTGCCCTCTGATGATCTACACGGGCTATATTGCAAAAGCATTGAGGGGAAAATGGCTATGTAAACAAATACTAACCAAAAGACCGTAGGTTGTTGCCATGTTTAAAGGCATAACAGGTTGTTTTTAATGTAACAGTCATCCTACAGCCAAAGAAAATCAATTTCTAATTGAGTTCTGCTGCATATTTATAAATATATATTTCTATGACCTGTGAGAATCAAACAAAATAAATTTTAAGATTAAAGAAGATTTAATTGCCTGCATGATTTACAAAAGATTTATATGCATATACAAATACATATTACACTCTATTCAAAACTATCCCAAGTTTGCAAGACTTGAAAACAAGTAACTATTTATCTGAAATACAATCAGGCCTTAAACACATCCAGAACAAAAAGGTTAAACATGAAATCCTAGCGCAACTCGAAAGGATTAAGATATGGGATTTGTTTTGTAGCTGTCAGGATTGGATTACTTTAAACAGGAAAATTGGGATTCTTGTCATTGTTGGACTCTTGGGTGTAAATAATCTATGAAGTATTAAATCCCATACATATTGGTTTTGTGAAAATTGCTAAGGCACTATTTGGTTTTCTCATTTCAAGTACACCCTGAAGTCTAAAACGAGGGGTTAGAAATATTAAGCCGTCACTATTAGATCCAATAACGGATTCAGGAGAAACTTGGGGTGGGGGGGGGTGATTCTCCCATCCCGCCACACTAATGTTTTAGTGCAGTGGGCCGGGAGAATCGCGTGTCGGCCGATTCGTGGGATTCGCGCATATGTTCCCGACATGCGTGCATCTCCCAGCACTGGATATCCAGTGCCGCAGAACCAACGAGAAACTGGCGGGAACACCAGGTAAATCATTTTAATATATTTTACATCTCTTTTTAATGTGATTAGCGAGCCCGGGACTGAATTCTCCGGGCCCACTGGCATCTCCCACCCCATCAGGAGCATTTCATTCCAGCGGGGTTCAGGGAACAAGCAAGATGACCCCGCTGGAGTGAAGGAGGGGGCAGTTGGGGCTCCCCAGGGGGTCAGGTGGGCGGGGGGGGTGTCCCCTGGGCATGGGTCAAAGTGCCCATGCCCAGGGGGCACGTTGGCACTGCCCACCAGGCATGGGGCAGTGCCAAGAGGGTAGGGCAGAGTCCAGGGGGCGATCAGTGGGTTCGGGGGACTGAATTCCTGGGGGGGGGGGGATTTGCTTCCTTTGTAGAAGAAGGAATGGATTTGAAATGTTAATAAATTCTCACTTTCAGACAGTAAATCTAATATTGATGCCATCAACCTGAGACCCTAGATATTTCAGTCAAGTAGACATTCAGCTAGCAGAATCAGCTCTACAGAGCGATCTATCCTAATCAATTTCTTTTCTTGTACTATTTAACATTTTCTTCTTCAAGTGTTCACCCTCTTCACTCTTAATGCCACGTAACTTGACTTCAATAGCCACTTGTAATAATGCATTTATGTTCTATCAATCCTCTGTGTGAAACATATCTTCTAATCTCTCCTTTCTAATCCCTCTTTGTTACCGATTCACCAACCAGTGGAAATAACCTTTACTCAAATGATTTTGTAATTTTGAATATTTCTATTAATATCCTTCTTTATCTTGCTTATCTTTCCTAATGAAAACCCTGGTTTTATAAATCTCTATTATGTATCCTTTCATTGTTTATACTATCCTGGTGAATTTATGTTAGACTTTTTTAATAACTGCAAAATCCTTTCATGATATGGGCCTTAATCTTTCCAGATGATAAGTAATTAGCCATGGTCCACAAAGGGCCATTGACATCTCTCTCCATTGGAGAAAGAGAGAGAGAGAGAGAGACACTGGGTGGAATTTTATGGCCTCGCTCATCCCGAAACCAGGAAATCCTGCCCAAGGTCAATGGACCTTTCTATGTTCTGTCCCTCGCCCGCTCCGATTCCCGTGGCCGGCGGGGCGGTAAAATTACAGCCAATGAGTTACATAGCTTGAGGGACACCACTCCACATCGTGTGTGGGGTAATGAGTAAGGAGGTGGGCTTCCATGAACTACCACAACAAGTAACTAATTTGGTATATTCTTCTTCTTCAATTCTCTGCTTGAAGGGAGGTCCAAACTCCAAACCACAGCTCCACTATCTCCACCACTGGCAGGGCAAAGAGGCAGGTCCTGAATCCACCCCAGCCACATTCAGGATTGCATCCCATGTTGCTGGCACCAACCTGACCCACACCAGCTGTCCAGCCAACAACCCACCAAAGTTTCTGTGGCAAGTACACTTCTATATATTGGTTGTAGCCTGTGAATAATGATGGTAGAGGCTCCAATTTCTTTCCATCATATAGATGATCAGAAATCTTTCTTACTCTTACCACGTGTCAACGGTGAATGTTGGGAGGATTTACAATTTGATGCACAGCCTGCATGACCACATTATAATTACACCTTTCTTGGCCATTAAGTCCTGGAGTGGGGCTTGAACCCAAAGCTTTGGCTCAGAGCAGGAATACTACCTACTGGGCTATAAGACCTTCTCTATTTGGTACATAACAAAATGCTTTTTGAAAGTCTAGCTATATTGTAAATTCTCAAGCAGAAAGAAGGGAGAGAGGAGATCTAAAAAAGGGAATAAGAGGGCAGAGAGAGAGTATGAGAATAGATTTGTGACTAACAAATAAGAGGACTCAGAAGTCTTTTATAAACACAAAGAGTGAAAGGAAAAGTGGAGCAAATTAGATCTTCTGGTGGAGACAGAGAACATGACTGAGGTAATAAATGAGTATGTTGTATCTGTCTCCACTGGAGAAGAGGATTCTGCCAATGAGCTAAAGTTTGAGGTAGAAACGATATTGGATAAGATAGAAAGAGATGGAGGATATATATAAAACATTGGCAGGCCTCAAAATGAAGTCACCCTGTCCAGATGGGATGCTTTCCATTCGGGCAGCATAGTGGCGCAGTGCTGCAGCCTCACAGCGCCGAGGATCCAGGTTCGATTCCCAGCTTGGGTCACTGTGTGGAGTTTGCATGTTCTCCCTGTGTCTGTGTGGGTTTCCTCTGGGTGCTCCAGTTTCTTCCCACAGTCTGAAAGACATGCTGGTTAGTTGTATTGACCTGAACAGGCGCCGTAGTGTGGCGACTAGGGGAATTTCACAGTAACTTCATTGCAGTGTTAATGTAAGCCTTACTTGTGACTAATAAATAAACTTTACTTTTACTTTAGGTTACTGAGGGAGTTAAGAATGGACATTGTGGAATCTTTGGCTGTGACCTTCCAATCCTCATTGGATTTGGTGGTGGTGCCAGAAGACCGGAGGATTGCAAAATGTGCACCCCTGTTTAAAAATAAGTGAGAGGTCCAAGTCTGGTACACATTAAATGAGGTGCTAGAACAGAAAGACCTAAAGGTCTGTATATACAAATCTTTAAAGATGGCAGGATAAATTGGGAAGATTGTGAAAAAAATTATGGGACCCTTAACTTGATTAATAGTGGTATGGAATACAAAAGCAAAGGAGTTCTGCTAAATCTTTATACCACATTGGTTTACCACAGTTGAAATTTTGTGTTCAAATGTGGGCACCCTTGTACACTAGAAAAGATGTGAAGGCACCAGACAAGCTGCAGAAGAGAGTTACTACAATGGTACCATGGAAACAGGCAAATCGTGTGGTACAGTGTGTAGCCACCCTGCCCCTGAGCCAGAAGCTCCAAGTTCAAGACCCACCCAAGGACTTGATGGCCAAGGAAAGTGTGTTCATAATGAGGCCAAACAGGTACAGTGTCAACCTGCAAAAATCCTTCCAACACGCCAATGGCAGGTGCAAAGAGTGGGAAAGTGTCAGCCATCTTGATGTTAGAGAGGTGCCTTTAAGCTATAAGCCTCTGGCAACAGGCTAGCTATGGAAACAGATGAATAACTCGCTATGGAAACAGATGAAAGTCTGCCTTCGTGAACCATTAGGTGTGGGATGAGAATTGGAATGGACCAGAGAAACAGCATGTCAATTATGTACAGACTAGAGACGCTGGAATTGTTCTCCTTAAAGCAAGGAGGTCAAGAGGAAATTTGATAGGGGTGTACAAAATTGGGAATGGTTTTGATGGAGTAAATGAGGAGAAACTATTTACAATGTCAAAATGTTCAATATCAGAAAACATAGAGCAGAATTTTATTGGCCATCCATGGATGGCAAAACAAGGGAACTGGGCACACATGTTAGCGCGCCATGCCATCGGTGGCTGCTTGCTACTGGCCTGTCCACTCTATCAGTTTTACAGGCGGCAGAGAATGCAACAGGTGGGCCATCTGCCTGTGGCAATTAATCCTCAATGAAGGGCCTTATCCCACTGATATAATAGAAGGAAGGAGAGGCCTGGATCCAATGTGTAGTCTTGCAAGTTTAACCCTGCAGGCTACTGCCGGGTAAAGGCAAGGCTATCTTCTTCCCAGGGCCTCAGTGCCATTCAGAGAATCCCCACCCATGGTTTTGTCTCCTCACCTCCACCCTCCCCACCTGCCCTGTTCAACATGAACCTCAACCCCCTGGCTGGGGCATGACATCCCAGTTCTGGACTTAGCTGGGTTTGAGGGTATCCATAGCTCCTCGTAGTCCTGGGTATCCTGCAATCCTGGCAGTGACCACCATCCCTGGTGTGGAGGGTGAGGAGCTATTGGTCTCTCACTGGCCAACAGCTCTATGAGATGGGACTATGAGACGGAAGTCCCACCTCATACCAGTAAAGTGATGTAGGCTGGCAAGCGGAAGTTGGCTTTCCCCAAAATTGATGCTGGGGTGCAGGGAGCTCACCCTCACCTTATCATCCAGCCCAGGGATTTAGAGTAATTGAAAAAGAACCAGGGGCAAGGTGGGGAAATGTTTCACACTGAAATGCACTGCCTAAAAGAATGGAGGAAGCAGTTCAATATTAATACTCAAAAAAGAATGAGATAAATACCTGATGGAAAATATACAAAGCTATGTGGAAAGAACAGGGCAGCTTCACCAAAGAGCTAGCACAGGCTTGATAGGCCATTCAGCCTCCTACTGTGTTGTATTATTCTATGATTCTAACATTCTCTTCATTTCGGCATTCAACAATTTCCTGGAACATTTGGATAAACCAATCAAGCATAACTTGATCGTTGCTGAATCCTGGATAACAGATTTTAAAAATAAATCTTTGTATGGCTTTTTGCGCAGTTAAGCTGATGAAGAATTGTTTTTATCGTGTTAGAATGAAACAGATCCAAACAGAAATTTTGTTTTGGGGTGTCATAGTGGTTAGCACTACTGCCTCACAGCGCCAGGGACCCGGGTTCAATTCCGGCCTTGGGTCACTGCCTGTGTGGCGTTTGCATGTTCTCCCCGTGTCTACATGGGTTTCCTCTGGGTGCTCTGGTTTCCTCCCACAGTCCAAAGATGTGCAGGTTAGGTTGATTTGGCCATGCTAAATTGCCCCTCGTGTCAGGGGATTAGCAGGGTAAACATGTGGGATTACGGGGATAAAGCCTGGGTGGGATTGTGGTCGGTGCAGACTCGATGGGTGGAATGGCCTCCTTCTGCACTATAGGGATTCTATAATTCGAGAGGGACTTCTCCTAAGTCATTTTACGGTTCAATTTTAGCCAACACAAAAATATTTTCACTGCACTTTAACATCAAAAGGACACATTGAGCTAAAATTATACGAGGCATCAGATTCCCGGCCCACCCTCCCAAACTTCACCGACTGGAATGTAGATGGAGAATCTGCTCGGGAAGCCCTGCCTACCCCACAGCCATTTCCGTTAGAAGTGGGATTTCTGTCTTCCAGAATCAGGAAGTCCTGCCTCAGAGAGCTACTGGCCAATCAGAGGCCAGCCGCTCACCAGCACTTCAGGACAGTTTGGGCATTGAATCAGAATTGGGTTAAATGTTTGGCGCTCTGACAGGGTACCAAGCTGGTAAACTCCAGTGGGAGGATGGGGGCTGGTGTTTGAGAGGCCAAGGAGTGCATCTGGGGAGATAAAACCTTGGTGGGGCCTTCCATTGTACCCTGGGGGGCTCGTTAAGGAGGGATACTGCTGCCCACCAAAAGCCTGCAGAAGGAAAGCGGCCAGGTTAGTTGCTTGGCATGGACCTTTCCTGTCACTGGTTAAATCTCAGTGGTTGCAAGATATGAGGCCTTTAAACAGGAATTAATTTCCCACTTAAGGACCTCAATTGGCCCATTAGCAGGTGAATTAGCAGGTGAATTAGCAGACGCAGCGACATAGGGTACTGCCACAAGACTAGTAATCCAAGGACCTGTCATGGCTGATGGCGGAATTTGAATTCAATAATAACTGGCATTACATTCACACCCACACACCCTCACACATACACCCACACAACATACATATAGCCACACACACACGCACTACACTATTTCCCATAGCAAACCTTTAAACAGTAATTTCCTCAACTTCTAAGATGTAGCAATTCTCAGTAGCAGTAATGACTCGCAAGAGGTCAGGTAACATTTTCTACCAAGCTTTCTTACCTATTTGGCTGTTGCTTTTTTTTATTATTAAACTGTATCCCCAGAGGGAAAAGATTATCCTCAGCAATGTCAAGCTTGTATCAAGAGCAAGTAAAGATGGAGGAGTTCCAAAATCTTGCGATATCTGGAAGGTATGGACTTGAGTAATCAACATTCAGCACATAGTGAGGATGAAAAGAGGACTGTGAACTCGTCAACTGACATATCTGCAGATTAGGAGAGAGGAGAATGTTCAGAATAGTAGCACTGATCAAAAATGATGAAGCTAAGAGCAATCAAACACCAATCTTGCTATAATTTGGAAATAGTTCGCTATTGAAAATCATAACCTGCCACAGGATATATTACAAGCAATTTTGACAAAAATTCCTAGGATCATTACATAGCTTAATTGAATGAATATTAATGCACTCGCCATTACAGCAGCTGTGTCTTAGTGCAGGTAATAGGAAAATTCAATGAGTTCTTCAGACAATCCATCTGTGGTAAGTGATGGTCCTGCACACTGCTAACTAGATGAAAATTATTGTTCTTTCTGAACTGGCATTGCTTCTGTCTCTCGACCATTGCAGCCCATGCAGTAAAACACGAAACAAAACCATGTTAAATGATCAAATTAAGATTACAACAGTTGTAAAATTAAACCTTGTAAATAATTTATAATGTTTTAACTGCATTGTTGGTGGCTGAAGTGCAAATAAAAGAAAATGGTGAATTAAGTTGTCCGCCTGAGGGTGTTACAGTGAAATGGTGCATTGGACTGCTGACACAATGACAAATTGCCACATTAGTTCCCCCACCTCACTCGCCAGTCCTCACTTATGCCCTTGTGTCATCAGTCACAGGAAAAATCAAACAATCATACTCCATAGAAAGAGGCCATTGGCCCATTTGGCCTGATTTTAACTCTGTGTAAGTGAATGAGTTCAGAGTGAATTAGGATCTCGCCCATTGAACTTGTGCCAACTCCTGCATAGAGCTATCCAATTAATCCCATTCAGCTGCTCTTCCACGATAGTCCTCCAATTTCTTTCCTCTTCAAGTATATACCCAATTCCCTTTTGAAAGTTTTTACAGAATTTGCATTTACGTTTCAGAACTTAACAATGCACAAAATAAAAAAATCAATGGGTACCCGCATGGGTCCTAGCGACGCTTGTCTTTTGATGGGGTATGTGGAACATTCCTTGCTCCAGGCCTACCCGGGTCCCCTCCCACAACTCCTTTACCGGTACATCGATGACTGTTTTGGTGCTGCTTCATGCTCTCGTCTGGTCCTGAAAAAATTCATCAACTTCGCTTCCAGTTTCCACCTCCTCATCACCTTCACCTGGTCCATCTCAGATACTTCGCTACCCTTCCTAGACCTTTTTGTCAAGTATTGACTATCTACCAATATCCATTACAAGCCCACTGACTCCCACAGCTATCTGGACTGCAGCTCTTTGCACCCTACATCCTGTAAGGACTCCATCCCTTTCTCTCAGCTACTTTGCCTCCATCTAATTTGTTCCGATGATGTCAATTTCCAAAATGGTGCTTCTAATATGTGCTCCTTCTTCCTCAACCATGGTTTCCCACCTACAATTGTCGACAGGGCCCTCAACATCTCCCGTGCCATGATCCTCACCCCCTCCCCTCCTTCCCAGAACAAGGATAGAGTCCCCCTTGTTCTCACATTTCACCCCACCAGCCTCCACATGCAAAGCATAATCCTCCGCCATTTTCACAAACTCCAGCGTGATGCCACCACTAAACACATCTTCCCTTCACTCCCTCTGTCAGCACTCCGCAGAGACTGTTCCCTTTGGGATAACCTGGCCCAATCCTCCACTATACCCAACAGCTCTCCCATCATCCATGGCACCTTCCCATGCAACCGCAGAAGGTGTAACACCTGCCCCTTTACCTCTTCCATGCTCACCATCCAAGGTCCAAAACACTCATTCCAGGTTAAGCAGCGCTTCACTTGCACCTCTTTAATTTGATCTACTGCATTCACTGCTCCCAATGTGGTCTCTTCTATATCGGAGAGGCCAAACGTAGACTGGGTGATCGCTTTCCTGAGCATCTTCGGTCTGTGCGCAATCAGGACCCTGACCTTCTGGTTGCTTGCCATTTTAACACATGATCCTGCTCCCATGCCCACATGTTTGTCCTTGGCTTGCTGCAATGTTCCAGTGAAGCTCAACGCAAACTAGAGGAACAGCATCTCATCTTCTGGTAAGGCAAATTATAGCCTTCCGGTCTTGACATCGAATTCAACAACTTCAGATGATTAGCTTGACCCCTTTGTTTTCATTTCATTTTTAACTGTTCTCTACCTTTTATTTATTTATTGTCTTTCTTTATTTTTCTTCCCCCCCACTCGTCCCCCCTATTTTATCCCCCCTTTGCTTCCCTTTTCCCCCTTTTTCTCAATTTTACCTCTCTCCAATCCATCTCCCCCGTCCCCCCACATCTTCATCTGTCACAGCTTAACCTCTGATTTCAGCTTCTCTGCCATAGAACCATAGAACATTACAGCTCAGAAACAGGCCTTTTGGCCCTTCTTGTCTGTGCCGAACCATTTTTTGCCTAGTCCCACTGACCTGCACTTGGACCATATCCCTCCACACCCCTCTCATCCATGAACCCGTCCAAGTTTTTCTTAAATGTTAAAAGCATTTACCACTTTACCGCATTTACCACTTTATCCGGTAGCTCATTCCACACTCCCACCACTCTCTGCGTGAAGAAGCCCCCCCCTAATATTCCCTTTAAACTTTTCTCCTTTCACCCTTAACCCATGCCCTCTGGGTTTTTTTCTCCCCTAGCCTCAGTGGAAAAAGCCTGCTTGCATTCACTCTATCTATACCCATCAAAATCTTGTACACCTCTATCAAATTTCCCCTCATTCTTCTACGCTCCAGGGAATAAAGTCCCAACCTATTCAATCTCTCTCTGTAACTCAGCTTCTCAAGTCCCGGCAACATCCTTGTGAACCTTCTCTGCACTCTTTCAACCTTATTTACATCCCTTCCTGTAACTAGGTGACCAAAACTGTACACAATACTCTAAATCTGGCCTCACCAATGCCTTATATAACCTTACCATAACACTCCAACTTTTATACTCGATACTCCGATTTATAAAGGCCAATATACCAAAGGCACTCTTTACAACCCTGTCCACCTGTGACGTCACTTTTAGGGAATTCTGTACCTGTATTCCCAGATCCCTCTGTTCAACTGCACTCTTCAGAGTCCTACCATTTCCCTGTACGTTCTTCTTATGACAAAGGGTCATCTGGATTCGAAATGTCAGCTCTTTTCTCTCTTTACAGGTGCTGCCAGACCTGCCAAGATTTTCCAGCATTTTCTCTTTTGGGGGGGTGGGGGGGGGGGGGGGGGGGAGAGGCTCCTCCTGTTTGCCACTGAGGCAATTATCTTAAAATCAGTGTCCTCTATTTAGTGCAATTTTGATTTGATTTATTATTGTTACATGTATTAGTATAAAAGTATTGTTTCTTGCACGCTAACAGACAAAGCATACTGTTCTTAGAGAAGGAAAGGAGAGGGTGCAGAATGTAATGTTAGTCATAGCTAAGGCGTAGAGAAAGATCAACTTAGTGCAAGATAGGTCCATGGCAACAGAGAAGAAACTGTTCTTGAGTTGGTTGGTACATGACCTCAGACTTTTGTATCTTTTTTCCGATGGAAGAAAGTGGAAGAGAGTATATCTGGGATATGTGGGGTCCTTGATGCTGGCTGATTAGTACAATTAAAAATAGTTCAGGCAGCCTGACCATTGCCATGTCACTGACTATCTGTTGGCTGCTAACTCACACCAGATTTCGTAGAGCCACGAGAAAGCCATTGGTTGCAACTTGCTAAAAGTAAATGATGGACCTGCTCACTGCTGACTGGTTGCACAATATTGCTCTTTGTCTTTCAAATGGCAACATTCTGGAGAATATTTTGGAATATCTGTGTTTTTAAAGATAATTCTTAGATTATTTTTATTCATTCATGGGACATGGGTGTCACTGACTGGCCAGCATCTATTGCCCATCCCTAATTGCCCAAGGGCAGTTGAGAGTCAACCACATTGCTGTGGCACTGGAGTAACGTGTAGGCCAGACCAGGTAAGGACAGCAGATTTCCTTCTCTAAAGGGCATTAGTGACCCAGATGGGTTTTTCCGACAATCAGCAATGGTTTCAAGATCAACAGTAGATTCTTAATTTCAGATATTTTTGTTGAATTCAAATTCCACCACCTGCCGACAGAACATTAACTGTGTTTCTGGATTAATAATCTAGCAATAATACCATGAGGCCATCGCCTCCCCACATTAACAATAATTGTCATGTTTTATACATGAGTTAAGTTATAACAAATACAGTAGGAAATTAAACAGATCTGAACTGAAATGTAATACGTTAACCCCAACTTGCCATAATGGAAAGGAGGTGGGTTAGGATTGAATGCTGTTGCCCAATTTTACAGTCCATTAATTTCAATAGAGGGTAAAATTGGGTGGGATAAACAGATGCCATGTTGCAGATCAGTGAAGTCTATACAGTCAGCTCAAACCTTCACAGGCAAAACTGATTAATTGAGCTATATTAGTAAAGCCTCAAAGCTAATCTGTAGAAAAAACAAACAATTGATAGGCATTTTGTGTAACGGTACTCCAATTATTGTGCCACAGTGGGTTTCGTTGTTCATTTGAAGTTATTTACTGTTACTCAAAAGCAATTTTTGTTAGATCATGGAGGAAGTGGTTCTACTGAAGGTGTTCTGTTTAAAACAAAAAAAATCAATAGGTAACAGTTACTTCCATCTGATTTTATCCTTGCTGATAATATGAACATCACACAGATGCACAAAGTGTACCAGTCATCTTATTAACAGAGCATGTCAGGTTGGCCTGATATAAAGTCTATCTCCCTTCTATTACTATGTGAAAGAAGTACAACTTCTCAAACTTGTCAGTGGCTTTCTATTTGTGCACATCAATTGAAATGCATACCAATGCAGGCAGAGAAAAAAGTTCTGATTACCACTGACTACATCTTGTCAAATCACATTAGACTAATGCCCTAACCTCTTGGCTTGTGAACTGGTTTTGAATGCACAAATAATATTGCTTAATAGTACTTTGCTGAAAATCACTTATTGCATATGCATGTAAGGGCAATTTGGATAGGATTAATTGCACTTTTTTTGTTAACATTAAACAGTTGAAAATAAACCTACCTGATGTTTTCACTTGATATGTTCTGCAAACTCTTCACAATTTTAATGGGAATTTGTTAAGATGCTGGTATTTTCAGAACTTGGTTTGAAATGCTTAACTTTTTATGTCCTTGCTTTAATAAAGACTTGAATAATACTTGAGAAAGTAGGAAAATATTTATCAGCTTATTTGAAACATTTGCTGCCATTTTATAGTTTATTAAAGAATAGAAAAAATGTCTGGTGAAAACAACGCAGTACAAATAAAATGTGACTTTTGATTGCCTTAAGAAATCATTGTAAAAATATTCAGTGAGCAAATCAATAATGGAACAAATGTACCTTGGAAGCACAGAATCTTATTAACACCACTCCTGTTCACTGACATCCAATTATTTTGTTATTTGGTCAAAAGAATCATTCATGGTCCATATTCATGCAATTAATTCTCTCCTTCACTAGACCTTCTCATTATAATAAACCATGGCATCAGCAGTAGCATTACTGACCTATCCCATGGACTGATGAATAGTGCCCCATTTGTCAGGCTTGGGTAATTGAATTGGTGACACAGCAATTTCTTATTTCTCCCGGGCCAGGGCGAACAATCTCATTTCAACACTTCCTGTGGGAAGAGTTAACAAATTATCTCCTGCTGTCATCTCCTTATTCAAAACCAAGAATTGGACTAATACCCTCTTTTACCTTTCAGCTTTTTCCATAACTCATTAGTTACCAATACAGCTTTGCTTTCCAAAGGCAAAGCTTCATAGCACAACTGAAACTGTGCATGAACAGATCTATTGATTTTTTTTTACTGAAAAGTTACTGTAATGTTTTGTTTCTCAAAAAATGTTTTTTTCAATTTTCACCTGAATCTTACCCCTTTGTATTTCATCATGGTCCAATCAAAAGTCAGTTACTTAAAATAAAACTGGAAATGCGGTTCATAGATAATCAAAAGCCTGCACTTTCTCCTCATGTCTTGAAACAATTCTGTTTAGAAGGTTGAATAAAGAACGTTTGTCTACTAACTACTTAATCCAACGCTGTCACAAAACTGGTGATGTGTTCAACTGTGTAAAATCATTTTTCTATTCCAATCCGCACCAATTCCTTTGTCAGATTTATATTGTTCATTTGTTATCTATCTCCCACTGTCCTATTGTTCAAAGTTCAAGATATTGAAACATTTCCAGGACAGTTTGAATTAGCATTAGTTAAAGAGTTTGTAGAGAACTATAATGAAATGAATTGTTCTCTTATTTTAACATTGCCAATCCAACATATCAACAAATCTATTAATCTTAGGCCTAAACATATCCAAGTTCACGAAATGTGCCTCATGTATGTCAGCTTATTGTATATGGCTAGAGTCTTAGTCCCCAATATTTGGGGAAGGTGATCCAGGGGAGCACAGAAAAACCCCAACAGAGAGGAGGTTGAAGTCTTTCTTGAGGGGTCAGTGAGATTAGTCCTGCTCCTCCTGACTCACAAGGGTTACTGGAAAAGGAACTTATTTTCTTGAGACAATATCTCTGGTCTCCCTTTTACTGCTGGGTTTCCCAAGCTCTGAGAAACAAAGGCAACAACTGTTAAATTTAAACCAGACTCCCAATTTTGCTGTGTGAGTGGAATTTAATGCTGGCTGAGGGAGAGGAGAAAGAAGCAGATTGAATTACATGGCAAGTGCACTTTCACGTCCTGATGTCAGGAGGAAGTGTTGGATTATCCCAGCGGCTGAGAGGCGGCGGGATGGCAATACCAATGGCACAAGGTCATTTCAACGGTTTTGCGTGCAATGAATACGCAATAAACCACAACTTGTAGCAATTAAACACTACCTGAGCCAGGGCAATGGAGAAACCAGAGAGAGAGGTCCCTGAACGTCTCATATTCAATCATTTCTAGCAGGCATGATGCCCTTGTCAAGCCATCAATTTTAGGACTTACACCCATGGAACCTGTGTATCTCCACCTGACATCAACTCACCAGTGTACTCTGACAAGTCACTCCATCCTTGCCACTCAAATCATAGAAATGTCAATAATTTCCCTTTACCCACACAGACCTGCCATTTGCAATCACACTGCTAACCAAGTCCTGACCACAAGACTATCCACCATTCATGAATAAAGTGAGCACAACTATGTAATCACACACTGGTATACATTACAATGTGATACTTCACCACTCATGCCACCATCTTGCACCTTTATGCTCTTCTTACATTTACAAATGGTGCGACTCTGATATCTAAAGCCGAGGTGAAGACAGGCTAGTGAATGTGATGCCCTGCTGCCTGAAATGACCACTGTTCTAAGGATAACAATCCCACCTTCTCACTCTTTCCACCTAACTGAAGTCCCTCATCTCTGGAACAAATTCTACTAAAATGTCCTCTGCTCACATTCCTGGGACTTGACTTCCTTTCTAATACGTGGCACCCAGAATTGGACACAATGCTACGACTGAGGTCTAAGCAGCATTTTAAAGATATGCATACAGCTTAACTTTCCTTGCTGCTGTTGGCTGCAGTGGAATTGAATCTTAGGTTCACTTCGACAGAAATATAAAGAACATTATCCCATTGATCAGATAAGGTGAAACATGCACTGCCAATGCAGAGTCGCTACTGAAAATTCTCGACTCAAGTAAGATTTATGGTGATTGAAAACAGCAGCATGGCTTCTCATGACTCAGAGAGTAAATCCACATTGTGGTGTAACACTGATTTCCACACTCAATGCAGGCCCTAGCTTCAACTCCTGATCTTTAAGTGCGGATTTTGTGAATCTCAGCAAGGTATCACTCGTATTGTTACAATTGTGCTTATTGTCAAGCTAGTCAAAGGGTAAAGTCTCTATTCTGATCACTGTGCAAGTGTGAATGTGATTAGGCTCCCTCAGTGTGAAATAGCACATGGACACTCACTGCCTAACCTCACACATGAAGAATGGTCATTCGGGTGAAGCATTAGAATGATGCTGCAATGAGCCCATGGACACAACATGAATCACTCTTTACATGTGCAACAGCAATTGGAAAGAATAAATAAAGCCAGGAAATGCTCCACAGATATAACAGCATCTGTAAAGTAAGAAGTCTCATAACAGCAGGTTAAAGTCCATTAGGTTTATTTGGAATCACGAGCTTTCGGAGCGCTGCCCCTTCATCAGGTGAGTGGAGGTAGGTTCACAAACACGGCATATATAGACAAAGACACAATTGCAAGATAATTACAGATTGGAATGTGAAGAATGGTTGGAATGTGAGTCTTTACAGGTAATCAAATCTTTACAGGTACAGACAGTGCGAGTGGAGAGAGGGATAATCACAGGTTAAAGAGGTATGAATTGTCTCAAGCCAGGACAGTTAGGAGGATTTTGCAAGCCCAGGCCAAATGGCATGGTGTCGTTGTGAACCTACCTCCACTCACCTGATGAAGGAGCAGCGCTCCAAAAGCTCGTGATTCCAAATAAACCTATTGGACTTTAACCTGCTGTTGAGAGACTGCTTACTGTGTCTACCTCAATCCAATGCCGGCATCTCTGCATCATAACATCTGTAAAGGAAGAAATAGAATCAACATTCAGGTCATCGCCCTTTTCTGTTTTTATTTCCGATATCCACAGTATTTTGCTTTTGTATTGGAAAGTACAAAAACTGGAGGGAGAATCAATTAAAAAGTGCAAAGGGAGAATCAAGAAGAGAAGGAAAATGATTTAAAAAGTCAAATCATCTACATTGTATGGGTAATGAGCAATAAAAGGTTAAATGTATCAGTGCAAAATTAATAATTAACTGGATGATACTCTCATTAGCTATTAAATGAGAGGGAGGCAAACAGCAGTTGATAGCTGTTTCATGGATGTCTGCTGAAGTTGGAACAACAGTGGCACAATTAACACAGATAAAACCGGTTAATTATGTCAGCAAGGCATTCATTAAAGGTTGTTTTCGTAATAATTAGAAATTATTTAGTAGTTCCATAAAAATCCAATTGAGTCTCAGCAATTCAAAGCTGTTGCATTTCAAACTCAGGAACAGAAAACAGTATGAGACAAAGAAGAAGGTAACAACTTAACAGGGGTGCCACAATTTGTATGAAGCATAGCCTTTAAAACAAACTGAACTAAATTAAGACACAGTGGGGCAGCCTGCAGGTGATTGGTATTATCTTGCTTCCAGAAGATTAGACAGGCAATCAAATTATCTATCTAAACTTAGAGTCTCTATTATTCCACTTTGGGAGACTGCTTTCTCCGTCATTAAATTAAAAACAAAAGATTTGCATTTATATAGCACCTTTCACATTGATGGAATGTCCCAATGTCCCTTATAACCAATTAAGCACCTTTGCAAAGTTATCACTGTTGTAACTTAGGAAAAACGGCTGCTAATTTGCATACAAGTATTGCGATAATGACCAGAAAGTCAGTTTTTTACAATGTTGTTTGTGGTATAAAGGTTCACCAGGGCACTAGGCTTACTCCCCCAATATTCTTTAAAGTATTATCATGGGATCATTTACACCCGCCTGAGAGCATGGATGAGACCTCAGTTTAATGCCTCATCCAAAAGTGCTGCATTCCCTCAGTATTGCGCTGGAGAGTCAGCCTTGATTTTGTGCTCGAGTCCTTTCTGTGACTTGAACCCACAACCTTCTGACTTAGAGGCGAAAGTGCTACCAACTGTGGCATAGTTGACAAACAAAATAACAAGGTGCTGCCAGTTCATTACGAGCGAATTTCATGCTACTAACAAAGACCTACTTCATCCCCGTGATGTAGCCGCTCTTCCGAGATGTTGCTCACAGATAAAAAATAGAAGATAGAAATAATTGTTGTCCTTCTCTTCCTTTGCTGCTGAACTCACCTCATACTTTCTATCATTTTCTACATGTCTTTTTTGTGCTTTCTATCTTCTTAGTCTCTTCTTTGTGTCTCAGGGGGCAGGATTTTCCAGCCGCACTTGCCTCAATAGCTGAAAATCCTGCCTGAGGTCATCAGACTTTTGCATGGTCTGTGTCCCACTCATTACAATTCCCGTGGCAGGTGGGACAGTAAAATTCTACCCAGGAGGTATTGCACATATCTCTCTGGTTAGATCTTATGAAGTACTGCTTCTAGTTTAGAACTTTGCATGTTGGGAATGCACAGAGAATTCCAGCAAGCAGTTGGACTGCAGGTAGTTATTACTATTAATTCCTATCACTTTTCTAAATATCTTTGTCTATATTAAAGCATCTAAGCCATGAGCCTGACTTTTCCAGCCCCACCGCAGCAGGGTTTCTGTCGGCAGAGATGGGTCACCATTGGTCGATAGGTTCCTCAGTGGCATAGCCAGTGAGCAAAGCAAATAGTCATTGACTTTGGCAGGAAGATACGACTGGTGGCCAATGGTGCGCTGCCTCTGTTGCTGGAAAACCCGCCACTAGAGCAACCGGAAAATCCTAGCCATGATCTCTTTGAATAGTGGATCAGACTGGAAGGGGCAAAATGGGTTATTCCTGTTATATTCCTAAGTTCCTATGATGCTTTTGAAATGGTAAAAAAGATAATATTTTGTATACGATGTTGACATCCAAAATTAAATAAGGTATTTTAAGAAACCATTCTGATTGTTGAAACACATACAGATTTCATCATAACTATTCTGGAAGAAGAGAAAATTATAGTCAAAGATTTTTATTCTCAGAAAAATCAATGATTGAAGTATTATTTTGTACTGCTGAAAAGAAAAGACATGCTGTTAAAACTTTTCACCTCGTGTTCGTCAGGACAATTCACAAGAATATCAATCGTAAAGGAAAGAACAATTTGTACTACATGAGAAGAAGCTGCTGATTGGATGGCAAGTGGTAGAGGTGTTGCCATGAAGAATGCACCAGAGAACAGTTAATTGCCAAACTTGTGTTTAAATTCAAACTAGGCAGGTCGACAGTGATTGGTCAAAGTATTGCCATGGAACTGCCACCCCACCCCCAAGCTTTTGTTTAGTTGAAAAAGGTGCAATGCATATACCTGCCCTTTCTGTCTGCAACAGACAGGACCCAGTGTGTGAATATAGGTAGCTTCTAGCATGCACACGTGAGCCAAGCTATGAGCCTGACTACTTATCAGTGTCCTTCTGAGCACAATAAGGATTGTTTAGCAAGTGCTGTTCAATTGCAGAATCACATCTAACATTGGGTACTGTGCTTTCAGTTTTGCAAGCATGGGTTGTTTGGGTACAGTCAATACTTCGCCTAATGAGAACAGCCAAAGAGATGTACTGTTTGATGAGATCCACCAGTCATTCAGATAGATAACCTGCACATCTGGCAAGATAATGGCATTGAAATTCATCGACTACATTACTGATGTGTGAGATAGGCAGAATGTCTTTGTGGTTTGATGGCAGCATTCTATTTGTGGAGAAGACTGCATGTGTTGCTTCTACATTGTAGTCGTATGAAACAGCTAGCTTCACCTTCAGAGTATGAGGCACTTACTCTTCTAGGATAATCTGAGGTAACAGAATGGTGAAGAAGGCATTCGGCATGCTTGGTTTCATTGGTCAGAACATCGAATACAGGAGTTGGGACGTCCTATCAAAGTTGTACAAAACATTGGTAAGGCCACACTTGGAATACTGTGTACAGTTTTGGTCACCTTATTATAGAAAGGACATTAAACTAGAAAGAGTGTAGAAAAGATTTACTAGGATGCTACCGGGACTTGATGGTTGAATTATAAGGAGAGACTGGATAGACTTTTTTCCCTGGAGTGCAGGAGGCTTAGGGTGATCTTATAGAGATCTATAAAATAATGAGGGGCATAAATAAGTAGATAGTCAACATCTTTTTCCAATGATTGGGGAGTCTTAAACAAGAGGGCATAGGTTTAGGGTGAGAAGGGAGAGATAGAAAAGGGTCCAGAGGAGTAATTTTTTCACAGCGGATGATGAGTGTCTGGAATGAGCTGCCAGAGGCAGTAGTAGAGGCAGGTACAATTTTGAATTTTAAAAAGCATTTAGACAATTGCATGTGTAAGATTGGTACAGAGGGATATGGGCCAAATGCGGGCAATTGGTACTAGCTTAATGGCAAAAACTGGGCGGCATGGACAAGTAGGGCCGATGGGCCTGTTTCCATGCTGTAAACCTCTATGACTCTAGCCACTTAAGTGGGACTTAAGGCCCATTCATGCAATGTATAGTGAGCAATGATCTGATTGGTGTAGCGATTAGCAATGTGTCCTACTTCAGCATCAAGCTTACACAGCAAGAAAGTGGCTCAGGCCCTATTTGTGAGGTTGCCAATAAGATCAATCATATAGCATGTGGAGCTGTCGGAAACCCACCACGTATATTCACCAGTGAATGCCGGCTTGTGGTAGACAGTAGTAAAGGCGGCACTGGCAGATTTTTCAACTGGCACATCAAGGAAACTAAGCTTATTTGACTGCTCCATCTCAAAAGGTAAATTTTAGTGCAGGATGGAGCCCATTAAGGTGTGTAATGAAATTCTCACCTACAGCTGTGGATTAACCATAGCATTTAATATACAGAATCTAAAAACCCACCTTTCATGGAGCAAAGTAATAAAAACATCCCAGAAATAATGGAGAATTGAGGGACTGGTGTAAAAGATGGACAAAATATTAATATTAGTAGAAAAAAGGCATTAGGGAAATTAATGGGACTTAAAGTAGTTAAGAACCTGGGACCTAATGGTCTACATCCCGGGCTGTTGAAAGAGGTGGTTGTAGAGATTGTGTATGCATAGATGGTCATCTTTCAAAATTCTATAAACTCCGCAATGGTTCCTGCAGATTAGAAGGTGGTAAATATAATCCCATTATTTAAGAAAGGAATAAGACGGTAAACAGGATACCACAGATCTGTAGCCTGACAGCAGTCATTGGGAAAATGCTAGAATCTATAACAAAGGATGTGATAACAGGAAAATTCGAAAATAATGTTCGGATTGGGCTGAACCAACATGGATTTATGAAAGGAAAATCATGTTTATCAAACCTGTTGGGAGTTTTTTGAGGATAAAGCTAGCAGAACAGATAAGGGGACCAGTAAATTTGGTAAATTTAGATTTTCAGAAAACTTTGGATAAGGTCCCACACAAGAGGTTGGTAAACAAAAGATGAGCACATGGAATTGGGGGGAGGGGATGATATTTGCATGGATTGAGAACTTATTAATGGAAAAAATCAGAGAGTAGGAAAAACAACATAATCTTCAGGTTGGCAGGTTATGACTAGTAGGTCATAGGATCACTACTTGAGCCCCAGCTATTCACAAACTATATCAATAATTTGGATGTGGGGATTAAATGTAATATTTTCAAGTTTGCAGATGACACACAACTAGGTAGAAGCATGACTTGTGAGGAGGATGCAAAGATGCTTTAAGGGGATTTAGAGAGGCGAAGTGAATGAGCAAAAATTTGGCAGGTGGATACAATGTGGATAAATGTGAGCTTATCCACTTTTGTAAGAACAGAAAGGCAGAATATTTCTTAAATGATGAGAGTATGGGAAGTGTTGAACATCAAAGGGACTTAGATGCCCTTGTTCATGAGTCACTTAAAGCTAATATGCAAGTACGGCAAACAATTAAGAAAGTAAATGGCATCTTGGCGTTTCTTGCAAGGGGATTTGAGTACAAGAGTAAAGGTGAATCACTACAATTGTATAAAGCCTTAGTGAGACCTCACCTGGAGTATTATGAGCAGTTTTGGTTTCCTTAACTAAAGAAAGATATATTTGCCAAAGACAGAGGGCAATGAAGGCTCACTAAATTAATTAATGAAGTGGAGAGATTGTCCTGTGAGGAGAGATTAAATAGACTCGGCCTTGAATCTCTGCTGTTCAGAAGAATGAGAAGTTATCTTATTCAAACATGCAAAAACTTTTACAGGTTTAACAGGATGGATGCAGGAAGGGAGTTCCCCCTGTTGGGAGGGGGTGGAGGGGGGGGAGGGGGGGCAGGGGTGGGTGGTAGCGGTTTTCTAGAACCTGGGACACAATTTCAGAATAAGGGGCAGATTATTTAGGATTGAGATGATGAGAAATTACTTCACTCAAAGGGTGGAGAGTCTTTGGAATTGTCTGCACCGAGGGCTGTCGAGGCTCAGTCATTGAGAATGTCCAGGACTGAGCTCAACAGATTTCTACATATTAAAATCATCAAGGGATATGGGGATAGTGCAGGAAAATGGTGTTGAAGTAACCATGATCTCATTGAAAGGTAGAATGGGTTTTGAAGGGCTAAATGGCCTACTCCTGCTTTGATTTCTTATGTTCTTGTGTTTATCCCCAGAGTACAAAGGATAGCAGCCTGAGCCCCTAACAAAAGCTGTCAAGCATGTTACCAGAGTTCAGGCTATCATTGTTAACTCCAATGCAGTGTTTGTAGAGCTGACTCTTCTCCATGGTTGACCGCAGGGTTACAATACTGTGTGTGAAAACTGGCAGGGTATGATGAGGTCAGAGAAGTAATAGCCAGAAACTTAACTGAACCAACCATGTTACTACTGTTGCTAAGAGAGTAGGACTTCTGCACTGAGTAACTTGCCTCCTGAATCTCCAAAGCCTATCCACCATCTATAAGACACGAGTTAGGAGTGTGATGGAATTCTCTCCACATGTTTCGATGAGTACGTTTCCAACCACACTCAAGGAGCTCAACACCATCCAGAACAAAGCAGTCCGCTTGATAGGCACCCCATTCACCACCTTAAACGTTCACTCCTTCAGCCACAGGTACAAGATTGTGTATCATGCACTGAAACAACTCCCCAATGCTACTTTGATAGCATCTTCCAACCCTGTGGGCCTCTACCACCTAGATGCCCAAGGACAGGAGATACCTGGGAACACCATCGGGACGTTCCCCTCCAAGTCAGTCCTCATCCTGACTTGGAAATATTTTGCCGTTCCTTCACTATCACTGGGTCAAAATCCTGGAACTTTCACCCTAACAGCATTGCGGATGTACCTACACCTCAGGTACTGCAGCGGTTGAAGAAGGCAGCTCACCACTATCTTCTCAAGAGCAACTTGGAAAGGTAGTAAATGCTGGCCTCGCCAACGATGCCTCCATCACATAAATGAATGATCAAAAACCACACACCATCCTGATTTAGAACAACATAGCTGTAACTGGGTCAAAATCTTGGACCTCCCTTCCAAAGAGCAACATGGGTGTATCTACACCATAGGGATTTCAGTGGTTCAAGAGAATTGCTCATCACCAAATAGGGAGGGGTAAGAAATGTTGGCCTTGCCAGTGGTGTTTACACGAAAGACTAAAAAAAAGGAAGTGTCAGGTATAGGGTTTTACATTAAAAGCAGCTGACAAAAAGTGAACTGTTGCAGTGTTTCAAGTACAGCGCTGGCAATCAGGGGAGAGTACGAGGGAAGCAGCTATATTTTGTTATGCACAGCATATTACAAAATTAGAATCAAGAGCCTTAGCCTAGTAATAGTGGTCAGATCATTAAACTCCTTCCTGCATTGCAGTCAGGTCTATGGTATGATACATGATGCTCCTTCCCCCTGACCTGCTCTACCACCTCTGCCTACTGCTGCACAACTTGCCTCTGGACATTTCCGGCCACTCAGTGGGAAGTGGTCATTCCCACACTATTAGTCAGTTCTTACAATACTTCTAAAACAATGATGAGAACCATAGGGGTAAGCCTTCTCTTTGTCTGCCACTGTGAAAAACATTCAGTGACACCGTCGCCTGCAGCCAAAGTGCATCTCTTTTAAGATGTGCAGTCTGCCATGAAATACAGTAAGGGATGGCTGCTGCACTTCATCACCTATTAGAGAAGATGGTTAAAGGCAAGTAGGTACCATGGCTTTATAAATAGAAGCATCAGTACAAAAGGAAGGAAGTTCAGCTGCACCTTTATGAAAAACGGTCCTGACAAATTTAGTAATGGCCCCAGCACACCATAAATCAGTCTTCCCACCACTACATTTGTTAATAGAGTCTGTTTTAGGCCTGTGAAAGGAAAACAATGCTGCTGAATTTCAACCCCAATGGAAACACAGACGGTTCTAAAATTCACTTCAGAGGTCAGAATAATTTTCTATTGCATTTTTGGCAATTTCCAGCACCACATCTTTCTTTCTTGATTCAGTTTCTCTTTGCTTAACTCAGCCCACCAACGCACAAAGCAGCTTAGTTTGAAAGATGTGACACTTATTCAGCAACCTTCAGGCTCCAATGCCACAGCACAGTAATCCAAGTCCTCCCACATTCCACTCCTTCATCAGTATTCAGTGTTTGTACTGCCACTCTGAAGCTCAGATCAATAACATAAATTAAGCAGAGTTTTTTTTGCTGTCAGTACATCTGTGACTTTCCCAATGCTTGTCAGCCATTTGATTTTGCTTTAGGCTGAAATAGGAATAATTCTTTAATCAATCAATTCATGCTTTATTACAAATTTACAAATGACTACCTAATTATAAATGAAGAGATATTGTTCTTTGAATAAAATGAATAATGTCTCTGCACCCATTGAGAATGTATTATAGTCACTAGTAGCAACCATGGCAAACAAAGAATTAGAAATTGTTGATGCTAATAGGACTCTGATCCTTCTCCCTTTCAATTTTTGGGATGTCAATTAAAAATATTCAGCTGTGTAATCTCATAAGCGTTACCATATGTTTACAATGCCTTTGGAGACTGATAGCTTTTTAAAAAAAAGAAATTTGAACTTCTAGTTGATAGCTGAAAGGATAACACAGCATGTTTTCATGTCATAAGACTTTTACTGTAACAAACAGCCTAAAACACCTTTGACTGAACACTACTTTTGTGGGAAACTTACATTTTAAACAGTAGGATACAACTTTCCCCTTTTACTTTTAACGAATTGAAAAACCCACTTCACAGTTGCACTTTATACTGTCCCTTAAGGAGTCATTTAATTTTCCTGGACTCAGTCCCAAGTGTTTACTTCAGTTTCTTTCCTTTCTCAGCCTGCTAACATTTAACCCCAATACTGTCTTTCACAGTGAGGATTTTTCCTGGTGATTCTCCCTCTAGTGCAAGCTAGGTGAATCTTGCAGGCAAATTTCAAATCCTCGTGAATTTGCTCTTTTCAATCTGAGGATGAGTGTGCATTCACATTCACATTCCTGTACAATGAGCCATAGGAGATGTTTGGCTACTGGCTGCTCCCTCTCTCCAGCATCCTAGTAGACAAACACTGGATGATTTTACCATTTTTTGTCTAAGAGCTGGGCGGACTTGAAACTGGGAGAGTTTCAGATCCGTCTGTTGCTCACTGCAGAAGTCTGTGGGCGGAGCTTAATGTGCCTGAAAGCCTGCAGAGGGAGGTAGTGCACATGTGCAGGCCTCTGATGTTGCACATGTGTATTAGCAATAGCAGGGGTCTGCCAGAAAAGAAAGAGCTGTCAGGCTCCTGCTAGTGCAGGCCGACCACGCCAGAAATCCGGCATTCGTAAAATGGCGCCGTCACGAAAACCGGCACTAATTGTGCTAATTGCTTTACGCCCCACTTTACCACCATATCGTGCCCAAAACGGGCACAGCACGATGGTAAAATTGCCCTCAGTGTCCTTGAATTTTCAGGGATATCTTAGAAATCCTTCCTCTCACAAAGTCCATCTCCATAGCAACATGAATCACTTGGAACTTGTTCAGCTATCCTATAGAACCCCCAATTCTCTTTTATCTTGGAAGTAAGTGGACAGGTTAAAGCATGACTATTTAAAATCTGACAATCTAAACACCTTCCTAGGACTCGGTGACCATGGGAGACCATAAGACATAGGAGCAGGATTAGGCCACTCGGCCCATCGAGTCTGCTCCGCCATTCAATCATGGCTGATTTTTTTCTCATCCCCATTCTCCTGCCTTTTCCCCATAACCCCTGATCTCCTTATTAACCAAGAACGTATCTATCTCTGTCTTAAAGATACTCAATGACCTGGTCTCCACAACCTTCTGCGGCAAAGAGTTCCACAGATTCACCACTCTCTGGCTGAAGAAATTCCTCCTCATCTCTGTTTTAAAGGATTGTCTCTTTAGCCTGAGGCTGTGCCCTCTGGTTCTAGTTTTTCGTAGGAAACATCCTCTCCACGTCCACTCTATCCCAGTCCTTGCAGTATCCTGGACGTTTCAATAAGATCCCCCCCTCATCCTTCTAAACTCCAACGAGTACAGACCCAGAGTCCACAACCATTCCTCATACGACAAGCTCTTTATTCCAGGGATTATTCTTGTGAACCTCCTCTGGACCCTTTCCAAGGCCAGCACGTCCTTCCTTAGATATGGGGCCCAAAACTGCTCACAATACTCCAAATGGGGTCTGACCAGAGCCTTATACAGCCTCAGAAGTACATCCCTGCTCTTGTATTCCAGCCCTCCTGACATGAATGCTAACATTGCATTTGCCTTCCTAACTGCTGACTGAACCTGCACGTTAACCTGAAGAGAATCTTGAACAATGACTCCCAAGTCCCTTTGTGTTTCTGATTTCCTAAGCATTTTCCCATTTAGAAAATAGTCTGTGCCCCCATTCCTCCTTCCAAAGTGCATAACCTCACTTTTCCACGTTGTATTCCATCTGCCACTTCTTTGCCCACTCTCCTAACCAGTCCAAGTCCTTCTGCAGCCTCCCTGCTTCCTCAATCCATCTACATATCTTTTTATCATCTGCAAACTTGGCAACAGTGCCTTCAGTTCCTTCCTCCAAATCGTTAATGTATATTGTGAAATGTTGTGGTCCCGGCACTGACCCCTGAGGCACACCACTAGTCACCGGCTGCCATCCTGAAAAAGACCCCTTTATTCCCACTCTCTGCCAGTCAGCCAATCCTCTATCCATGCCAGGATCTTATCCTTAACACCAGGGGCTGTTAACTTATTTAACAGTCTCCTATGTGGCACCTTGTCAAAGGCCTTCTGGAAATCTAAATAAATCACGTCCACTGGTTCTCCTTTATCTAACTTCCTTGTTACCTCCTCAAAGAACTCTAACAGATTTGTCAGACATGACCTCCCCTTGACAAAGCCATGCTGACTCAGTCCTACTTTATCATGCATTTCCAAGTACTCTGCGATCTCATCTTTAATAATGGACTCTAAAATCTTGCCAATGACCGAAGTCAGGCTAACCAGCCTATAATTTCCTGTCTGCTGTCTCCCTTCCTTCTTAAACAGCGGTGTTACATTAGCTACTTTCCAGTCCTCTGGTACCCTCCCTGTCACCAATGATTCCTGAAAGATCACCACTAACGCCTCCACAATTTCCTCAGCTATCTCTTTTAGAACCCTGGGGTGTAGTCCATCCAGTCCAGGTGATTTATCCACCTTCAGACCTTTCAGTTTCCCCAGAACTTTCTCCTCAGTGATGGCGACTACACTGACCTGTGCCCCCTGACTCTCCTGGAGCTCTGGCATCCCACTGGTGTCTTCCACCGTGAAGACTGATGCAAAGTAACTATTCAGTTCCTCTGCCATTGCTTTGTTTCCTATTATTACTTCTCCAGCCTCATTCTCCAGTGGTCCAATGGCTATTTTTGCCTCTCTCTTACCTTTTATATGTTGAAAAAACTCTTCCTATCTTCTTTTATATTACTAGCTAGCTAACATACATATTTCATCTTCTTCCCCCTTATTGCTTTTTTAGTTGTCCTCTGCTCGCTTTTAAATGTTTCCCGATCCTCTGGCTTCCCACTAATCCTTGCCACTTTGTAAGCTTTTTCTTTTGCTTTTATGCTGTCCTTGACTTCCCTCCTCAGCCATGGATGCCTTGTCCTCCCCTCAGCATGTTTCCTTCTCCTTGGAATGAATATCTGCAGTGCATCACGAATAACTCTCAAAAACTCCTGCCATTGTTGTTCCACTGTCTTCCCTGCTAGGCTCTATTTCCAATCAACTCTGGCCAGCCCCTCCCTCATGTCTTTGTAGTTACCTTTATTTAATTGTCATACCGTTACATCTGATTCCAGCTTCTCACTCTCAAACTGCAGGGTAAATTCTATCTTATTGTGGTCACTGCTCCGTAAGGGTTCCTCCACCTTAAGTTCCCTAATCAAGTCTGCCTCATTACACATCACCAAATCCAGACTTGCCTGTTTCCTAGGAGGCTCTGTCACAAGCTGCTCCAAAAAAACCATCTCTTAGACATTCCACAAATTCCTTTTCGTGGGATTCAGTACCTACCTGATTTTCCCAGTCCACCTGCATATTGAAGGCTCCCATGATTATTGTAATATTACCTTTTTATATGCTTTTTCTATCTCCTGATTTATTTTCTGCCCCGCATCCTGACTACTGCTAGGGGGCCTGTACATAACTCCCATCAGGGTCTTTTTACCTTTGCGATTCCTCAACTCTACCCACAGAGATTCTATGCCTTCTGATCCTATATCACTTCCTGCTATCGATTTAACTTCATTCCTTACTAACAATGCAATCCCTCCCCCTTTTCCCATCTGCCTGTCCTTCTGAAAGGACAGATATCCTTGGATATTTAGATCCCAGCCCTGATCCTCTTGCAGCCACGTCTCTGTGATGCCCACAACATCGTACCGGCCAATTTCAATGTGCTCAACAAGCTCATTTACCTTGTTCCGTATACTGCGCACATTCAGGTCCAACACCCTCAGTCCTGCATTGACCACCTCCCTTCTCATACTTATGGGAGGAAGCTGCTGGCAGAGTGGGGCACGTGAATGGGAGGATTGGAGGGTCAGTAGGTGCAGCAATCAGGAGGATCGTTAACTATTAGGCTGGAAGGATAACTCTGTTCAGATAAGTTATTTACATTTTATTACAGGCAAACCCTCAGGTTGTTCACGCTGAGTGCAACTGCCACTGGCTGCCTCAGAGCAAACCAATCCTTGAGAGGAGATATCTGTGTGGGATTTGATCTCTTATTGCATATGCAAATTATCTAGTCTAGTGGCTGTTTCACATGTGGGTAAAAAGGATGACTTTTATTTGTTTTATTCAAGCCTGAAGTGCAGCACACTTCAGGAGAGATGTATGTAGATGGTTTCTGACCACAGTTTTGGGGGCTTTAGGTGTCCACTTAGAGCGTGGTGCAATTCCTAGACCATTAGTTTCAAAATTACTGTTAATGAAGGCAATGGTAATAAATGCGGGCACCCATATTCCATAAACACTTAAAAAAATATAGATCCAGAACTTCATTGTTCCAGAGGAGCAGCTAGAGTGGTGGTTCAAGTGAGGAGAGCTAGTAGGTAAGAGGTATTTTTAACTTACTCTTTTTTCGGAGTTTTTTTTCTCTAAGGCAGCCGGGAGTGTAAAACCGGAAGTAGGCCCCAGTGAATTTTTTGAGTAGGAGCAAGGGAGGCAGCGAGTGGAAGGTGAGACTGCGCAGGCGTCTGACGTCAGCCAGTAGCGCGCAGAAGGTTTAAAAAGCAGGCCACTCTATCCAGCGGGCAGCGGAGTGAGAGGGAGCAGGGTGGGATGGCTTTGGCTCAAACAGGCTCCGGCATGAACAGGCAGAGGCGAGGGTAGGTTCCGGTAAGTTGTTTTTGTTTCTTCAGAGTAGAAAGAATGCCAGGCAGGATGTTGGAATGCTTCTCTTGCAGGATGTGGGAAGTCAGGGAGACCTCCGGTGTCCCTGACAATGACACCTGCAGGAGGTGCATCCAGCTGCAGCTCGTAACAAACCGTGTTAGGGAATTGGAGCAGGAGCTGGATGACCTCCAGATCATTCGGGAGAATGAGGAGCTTATAGATAGTAGCTTCAGGGAGGCAGTTACGCCAAAGGCACAGAGCACAGGTAATTGGGTTACCGTCAAGCGAGGGAATGGGAAAGGGCAGGCAGAGCAGGGTTCCCCTGTGACCATTCCTCTCCACAACAGGTATTCCGATTTGGATACTGTTGTGGGGGATGCCTTACCTGGGTCAAGCTGCGGCAGCCGGATCTCTGGCACTGAGTCTGGTTCTGCAGCGCAGAAGGGAGGGTGGAAGAAGAGGAGTGCGGTAGTGATAGTGGACTCAATAGTCAGAGGTACAGGCAGGAGGTTCTGTGGTCGTGACAGAGACTCCCGGATGGTTTGTTGCCTCCCGGGTGCCAGCGTCAGGGATGTCTCTGATCGCGTGCACAGCATTCTGAAGTGGGAGGGTGATCAGCCAGATGTCATGGTACACATCGGTACCAATGACGTAGGAAGGAAGAGTGAGGAGATCCTGAAGAGTGAGTATAGAGAGCTTGGTAGGAAGTTAAAAAGCAGGACCCCGAGGGTAGTAATCTCAGGATTGCTACCTGTGCCACGTGCCAGTGAGGGTAAGAGTAGGATGCTCGGGTGGATGAACACGTGGCTGAGGAACTGGTGTCGGGGGCAGGATTTCAGATTTCTAGATCATTGGGACCTCTTCTGGGGCAGGTGGGACCTGTACAAGAGAGACGGGTTACACCTGAACTACAAGGGGACCAATATACTTGCAGGGAGGTTTGCTAGTGTTATTGGGGAGGGTTTAAACTAGATTTGCAGGGGGATGGGAACCAGAGTGCCAGAGCAGAGAGTGGAGCAGGGGTGAAAATAAATTATGTTAATAGTTCATGCAAAATCACAAATAGAAGGGTTGTGTGGGTGGTAATAATCTTCTGAGGTGTGTCTATTTCAATTCCAGGCGTATTGTGGGGAAGACAGATGAGCTGAGGGCATGGATTGACACATGGAATTATGACATTATAGCCATTAGTGAAACTTGGCTACAGGAGGGGCAGGACTGGCAGCTCAATGTTCCAGGGTTCCGATGTTTCAGGGATGAAGGGTGGTGGGGTGGCATTGCTAGTCAGGGAAAATGTTACAGCAGTGCTCAGGCAGGACAGATTAGAGGGCTTGTCTACCAAGGCCATATGGGTGGAGCTGAGAAACAGGAAAGGTATGACCACATTAATGGGGTTGTATTATAGACCACCCAATAGTCAGCGAGAATTGGAGGAGCAAATCTGCAGAGAGATAGCAGACAACTGCAGGAAACATAAAGTTGTAACAGTAGGGGATTTTAATTTTCCACATATAGATTGAGACTCCCATACTGTTAAAGGTCTAGACGGGTTAGAGTTTGTAAGATGTGTTCAGGAAAATTTTCTAAATCAATATATGGAGGTACCAACTAGAGAGGATGCAATATTAGATCTCCTATTAGGAAACGAGTTAGGACAAGTGATGGAAGTGTGTGTAGGGGAACACTTTGTTTCCAGTGATCATAACGCCATTAGTTTCAACTTGATCATGGATAAAGATAGATCTGGTCCTCGGGTTGAGGTTCTAAACTGGAAAAAGGCCAAATTTGAAGAAATGAGAAAGGATCTAAAAAGCGTGGATTGGGACAGGCTGTTCTCTGGCAAGGATGTGATTGGTAAGTGGGAGGCCTTCAAAGGAGAAATTTTGAGAGTGCAGAGTTTGTATGTTCCTGTCAGAATTAAAGGCAAAGTGAATAAGAATAAGGAACCTTTGTTCTCGAGGGATATCGGAACTCTGATAAAGAAGAAGAGAGAGATGTATGACATGTATAGGTAACAGGGAGCAAATAAGATGCTTGAGGAGTATAAAAAGCTCACTTTTAACATTTAAGAAAAACTTGGACAGGTACATGGATGAGAGGGGTGTGAAGGGATGTGGTCCAGGTGCAGGTCAGTGGGACTAGGCAGAAAAATGGTGTGGCACAGCCAAGAAGGGCCAAAAGGCCTGTTTCTGTGCTGTAATGTTCTCTGGTTCTATGGTTCTCTGGAGGGGTAATCACGATCAGAAAGCCACTCTGCTCCTTTCCACTTACTCTGAGATGGAGATGCACATTTGTTGCCTGGACCTCTGACCCTTGCCTGGTGAGAAATGTGCAGTATAATTGCCCCTGGAGCCTCTCTGTGCAGTGCAGCAGCATTTAGGGAAGTGAAACCAACACCACACCATGCACCACGCACCCCCCCTTCCCCCGCCCACTACTTTACACCACTTTTCATGGCACTAACTGCCATAACGTTGGTAAATATAAAGGTCCCAGCAACTTTGACAGGAGTGAAAGTAAGTGTGTAAAGTAATTGGGTAGAATGGGTCAGGATGGGGGAGGGGGGGTGAGGGTGGAGGGGTGAGGGGGGAGGGGGGGCGGGGGGGCGGAGAGGAGGGGGTGGTCAGCTGTCCCAGTGACTGGAGCAAGTCAGGTGGTCGGTGGGAAGTCATGTAGTCAGGGGGGTTAGTTAGGCTGGGTCGGATGTTCGGGGGCGTGTGTTTGAGGGGATGGGGATAATTGGGAGTGTAGTTAGGGAGGTGAGGGTTAGTCAGAGGGTCGTGTTAGTCTGGGGGTCCAGTGGGAGGGTTCAGGTCGAGTCAGTACCATAGTTACTTCAGAGTTATAAGTGATTTTATTCCTAACCTTTCCTGGGTAACTATTCCGATTAGTGAGTTAGAACTATTCAAAGTTTTGGATAGTTCCCAGTGCAGAGTAACTGCACGGGACATTCTGAGGGGTGGGGGGAGGGCTCCCCCATCATATCATCCTGGGTATGGCTCACCAGGGAACAGAAGTTCTAGAACACCATCAAGTTTTGCTGCATATTAATCAAACTACTCATTTATCCTTTTGAAAACAGGTTTTGTGTTCAAATGGAAACTTGAAAGACCAGAGACTGTTCTCAGTTTTTTTTTAATTGAAAGTTTACATCTTTAGTATGCCGAGAAAAATGCAATAGATCCTTAGATTATAAATTCCACGGCATCGAGATAAAATTTAAATACAATCCATGTACCTTTCTACAAAAATAGATAGCACGGTAGCACAGTGGTTAGCACTGCTGCTTCACAGCTCCAGGGTCCCGGGTTCGAGGGCGGCACGGTAGCACAGTGGTTAGCACTGCTGCTTCACAGCTCCAGGGTCCCGGGTTCGATTCCCGGCTCGGGTCACTGTCTGTGTGGAGTTTGCACATTCTCCTCGTGTCTGCGTGGGTTTCCTCCGGGTGCTCCGGTTTCTTCCCACAGTCCAAAGATGTGCGGGTTAGGTTGATTGGCCAGGTTAAAAATTGCCCCCTAGAGTCCTGAGATGCGTAGGTTAGAGGGATTAGCAGGTAAATATGTGGGGGTGGGGCCTGGGTGGGATTGTGGTCGGTGCAGACTCGATGGGCCGAATGGCCTCCTTCTGCACTAGGGTTTCTATGATGATTTCTATGATGATGATGATTGCCTATGGTGTCTGTATGGTCCACAATAAATCTGTTCCTTTTGTTTGGTGCTGTTGTATTACTTGCCATTTAACTTCTGTAACATCAATGTATTTTAAATTCAAAGCCTAATGTAGCTGTAGAATTGGCAGTTAAGGAAAGCAACCAGCTAGCAAGGACTTCCCTCAGTGATCATTGGTATTAAGGCTGAAGTGAGAGAGAATGAATTAAACATAGATCCTGGCAGGCAGGGACGGACAGAGTACAGAGAGTAGTCAATGCAGAACAAACGGACCTATTGATTCATTGAAGTGCAATCTTCTTTTCCTCAAAGTCAATGTTTGAATTGAATTAAAGTGGCACTTGGATTTAGCCACCAGCTAAATCTATCATTGTCATTATTACTCAATGAGAAACAGCACAAAAATTGAATTTCTGCACCTTCCCTTAAACTTTTGTTATATAGTTATCTATACAATAACTGATAGAAAGTACTCAGCATTTTGATTCACCAGTGACCATTGTATGATACATCTGATCATCATGGGAGCTGTGCTCACTTTCTGCACTGCATTATATTGACATGAGAATACCGGGAGGCTTTGGAAGCTGGTTTTAATCATTGGCTTCAATCACTTGGTTTTTTCAAGGTGAAATTACACCTTTAGGTGAGGAGAACCAATTTTTTTCTGCTGGTGTTTACTGTCTGCTCTCAATCTAATTGTACCCAATAATAGCACTGTAGTGGCTAGTAAGTGACCTTTGCTCTGTACAGGTGCTGTCTAGTCATTGATGCCAATCACTTCGCGGCCTTTTGGCTAAGATCAAGCATTCAATCAAGCCCAAGATGCCTCATCTTGTCAGCCTGGATCTTGTTTGTCTCTCTTGTGGGGACTTTGAATTGGATTCAATTGGATTTTGAATTTGGTTTTTGGAGCAAGCAAGGAATGGATTTGGGTTTGCCTGGTCTGTTCTGAGCACTGACTTTGTAACTTTAAAAATGGAGTAAAACACTTTAAAAGTATATTTCCATTTCCAAACGCATTTACATGTCATAATGTCACAAACACTTGGGATCATGATACAACTGAGTGAAGGAAATGTAGTGGTGAGTTTGTCACTCTCTTGACCTTCTCTTTGTAGTCATCCCAGTCGTTAGATTTCAATTCAAATTCAGGACAGTAATGCTCTTCAACTGCTTTCCCAAAATGCAACCTGTAGCATACAATGTTGTATCGTTGCAAAGGATTTACAGTACTGAGAGAGACATGTAATCTGTCCGATAACAAGCTCAGGCCATTGGCCAGAATTCTCCAGCCATTCACGCCCCACCGCTGCCAGAGAATTTGGCACTCCGCCAAATCGTGTTCACTGCAGTGGGACGGGAGAGGAGAATGCCGTCTGCGAGAGAAGTAGGAGAATCTGGCCTAATGTTTATGCTCCACATGAGCCTCCTCCTCCAGCTTTGTCATCTAACCCCCTCAACTTCTCTCTCTGTTCCTTTCTCCCTAATCTACTTACCTTATTTCCTCTTGAATGTATCTGTGCTACCTCAGCAATTCCACATTACAATCACTCTCCTGCTAAAAGGTTTCTCTTGAATTTCCAATTGGATTTGTTAGTGACATTCTGAAATTTATAGTCCTTAATTCTGATTTGGCCTGCAGTAGAAACATCTTCTCTCCACTGTCGTATATTTTCTCATCATGTCACTAGATGACATTAGTTTCTATGTGAGGAACTTTATTTACAAGTTTTATATAATGCTTTAAAATGTATATTCCATGTTACAGCTCTGACTTCCAGCTCTTTCGACAGCTTTGTTTACTTCTGAGTTCACACACAGGCCTAACCAAACAAGTGCAATCAGCCAACAGAAACATATAATCAAACACAGCCCAATTGAATACTATACTTGCCTGATCTTGAAGACCTCTATCTTATCATCCCTCAATTTTCTCGATTCCAATACCCCAAAGCCTTTCCTGATCTGTACAACCTCTTAGTTCTCGTATCACTCTTACATCTTTTTTATACCTTTTCCATTACCTATATGCACTTTTAGAACACATAGGCCAGAACTGTGCACAGTACACCGATTAGGTTTTCGAAACAAGATTCTATAGAAGGTAATTTTTCTGTTTTTTTAACTTTTCTAATACCATTCTTAATGTCGGACAAATGAAGGCGAAAGAGAGATAGAGTTGGACAATTATCAATGTAGTATGTGAAAGCTGACTATTTTCTCATGATGATATCACCAAGGGATAGCAGATCAATGATAAATCAGAAGAAACCAACAATAATATGATAAAGTTCCCGAGAGGTGAAGTCACTGGAAGCAATGCATACACTGGGACATTTGGAAGTGGAGACAAGAAAGAGCAGTGCCAAGAGACATGGTGGAGAAGGATGTTACATGTTGAAAGTGTAGTTGATAGTGAAGTAGGATCATAACTGATAAGTTGGAAAGAGATGGTTTACAGTATGGAAGTTATTGGCGATAAGATCAGCTGAACTCAAGTGAACTGTGCAGTCACTTGCAATGCAGAGATTGAAATTTGATAGGAGGGAGGTGATTTTGGTGAATATGGTGTCTGTGCCCTGGGTAACGATGATAAGGGGTGGGATGGAGCAGGGAGATGGGTATCAATTGATATCCACACAGACAGTGACCCAAGCCGGAAATCGAATCCAGGTCCCTGGGGCTGTGAAGCAGCAGTGCTAACCACTGTGGTACCGTGCCGCATGAGGGGTAGGCCACATGATGTGAGCACAGGATTGGTTGTGTTTCTGTGAGCTCTGGTACTACTCATTTTTTAATCCTTCCATTTATCCTGATGCACAGCCCAGAAGAGCCTAATCTTAAACTTCGTACTATATCCCTGGAGGGTAGGTGGTTGAGTTTTGGGACAAAGTGCCAAGTAAAGTCATGAAAATCCTCAATGGAAAGAAGCAGTCGGAGGCAGCTGGGATGGAGCCGAGCCCTCAATGTGATGATTTAGTCAGTGAGCGGGCTCTCGACTCAGCGACATCGAAAGCATTGTAGATGATGATGCCAATATGATTAACGTTATAGATGACAGACTCGGCTTTCTGTCACAGAATTTCATTTGTCATTGTTGAACTGCAGGAAAGAAATCTTATTGTCGAGAATACATCTTCCTCATTTGAAGCCTGCTTTCAATCCTTAGGAAATCAACTGAATGGTTAGTCAGATATCTTGATCGATCTGGAGAGGTGGGGCTGGAGGCCTACTCCTGCTCCTATTTCCTATGTTCCTATGTATGTAAATATCGCTGAACTGTCCAAAGTCTCCGACTCTAACTCAGAGTCAGACAGTCACAGAGGGTGACAGGGAGGGAGCAATGGAATTGACCTTCGGAAGTTGAAACTTCCCGGGCAACCAAGGAAATCCATTTGTCAGATTTCCACAGGGTCCAGACAAGCATCTCAGTTATACACCCAGTCCCCAATTATGCAGAGACCTTATGATTTGGCCCATTATATTTATTAATCTCTTGATTAACACAACAGAAAACTATAAATCCAAGCTTTATGATAACACAAAGTTTGGTAGCATAGTGCTTAGTGTAGAAAGAAGCATAAAATTACAGATATGAATTTATTAAGTGAGTGAGCAGAACTGTAGCAGATGGATTTAAGTGAAGGCAAGTCTGAGAGCACCTATTTGGACCAAAAAAAAGAAAGAGTTATTCCTATATTTCTCAAATCTTCAATGTACAAGTCTTATCTCTTTTTTAAAGCCTTCTGTGGAAGAATAGTTGAAAAATTGCAAAATATGATCCATCAATAGCAAAAGAAAGGGCTCGTAAAACAGCAACACATGTGTATGAGTAGATATGCTGTGAGCTTTGAAGGAAGCTGGAGTGGCTATTATTAACCGTATAACTTGATTCACGCATCAAGGCAGTATTCAATACAACTCACTCATGTTGACAGCTGAACTATAACAAGGGCACAATCCAAATGAGCGTTATTCTGACATGGAGCAGTATCCACCTTACAGGGAAACTACCATATAAAAGAGTTCCAATTTTTCGACTTTGCTAGAGATAACAAATTGCTCTCATGCAATTCCTCAGTATTTAAATATGTTCTAGGGTCAATAAAACTTTTAGTTTAGTCTGCGATGCATACAGAATGATTAGTCATGACCTTGCGCATTTCTGGGGCTCCAACCACATTGTTCATTTTGCCTCAGCTGTTATTTTCGGAGATTCCAAGAAAAGTGACGGCTGAGATTGGCCATTAGGTAAGCAGGTCAGTGTTTGTAGAATTGATACATTCAACAAAATAAAGCAAACTTCCCAAAATAGCCTTCCTTAAATGGTGATCAGCAGATCACAATTAAAACTCCGGTTGATGTTTCCACTTGACCAAAATCCTGCAAACAAAAAGCCGTGAAATATTTGTGCCACAACAAAACAGGATAGGCTTCTACTGCCATATCAGAAGACTTTCTAACATACATGTCTTATTTTATTAGGAAGGGGAAGACATTCCAGCTGCTAAGGATCCTGTCAACTTGTATCGATGATGCAAAATAGATGGTACGGGATGGGTCACCCATTATACACTATGCAAAACTATCTTTTCCATGAAGTTTTAAAGTTTATTTATTAGTGTCACAAATTGGTTTACATTGACACTGCAATGAATGGAAAAATCCCCTAGTCGCCACACTCCGGCGCTTGTTCAGGTACATGGAGGGAGAATGATGAATTTAGCACAGGGGAAGATGGGGTGGTTTATATAACAGGCTTCCCTTCCAATATCATCTATTTGACATGATTATTAAAAGTTAAAATGACTCCCAACAACTCGTATCCCTTTCTAGAGAAGAATGCCTCGTTATATAACAGTGACAGGTACTCCAGTTTCCCACCATGCTCCTGCACCAGCATTACACCCATTAGGTTTCTATCACCATTGTGTTTTCTTGTGTGCCATTTGGTGGGGGGGGGTGCAAGGTTTTGTCTCAAACTTAACAAATTTTTCCTGAACTGTTCCAAGTCCATTTTGTGGCACTTTTGTCCTTGGTGAATCAACTTCATTTGCAAGGCTTGATTAGTAATTTTATAGAATTCATTGTCGCAGCTGTAGAGGGTTTTCTTTAATATCCCATAATCCCTCAAAGGTTTCTTGGACAAATTGAACATGATGTTAATCTGCAAACATTTGGTAAAAATTCAAAGGAAAATAATGCTATGATTATGTGATTAAAACTGTTTCACAAAACCACTTCAGAAATTTGTTTCTGTAACTTTCAAAGGTGCCACTGCATTCTTGAAAAAGTGTTTGAAGACAAAAATTATTTGCCAAACACAACAAGCAGTAATGTAAATTGCATCGTAATATATTACTACGTCACCTATATACAACGTTGTCATGACATGACTCATGTGGGTGGTCTCCCACATAAACATTAAATGATTGCAATGTCTTTTTATGAAAGTAATGTCAATTTACGATGCAGGTTTTTAATGGTGAGCTAGTGCATCATTTTGAATCAAGAATTTATGTCTTTCCTCTCGTGCGATTACAATGCTTGCAGGTATTGCGACACTGAGATAATTTGTTCTAACCTCAAAATATCAAGAGCATTTATTTATAATAGATTCACCAGTGATAATAGAGACATAGAGGTTTCTAGAGCCGCATAGATAATTTTGACAGGCTATTGTAACCTGCTCATGAAACTCTCAATCAGCCAAATCATATATATCCTGCAGTGTACATCAATAAAATCAGAGATTCTGCAGAGATCCAAATTACATTAATTGTTGCTTTTGTAGAGTGCTGTCAAAGTTATTATAATTGTGTTACATGGAGCCCACTGCATAGAAGCGAGCCCTTTGGCCCAACTGGTTTATGCTGGCGGTTATACTTACCACGAGTAATTTGGAATCTTGCTAAGAAACCAGTATTTAAACTTATCAGCATCTAAGCACCAACAATGACACACACCAGGCAAGGTCCGATCAATTGAGTACCCAACATTGTCCATATGCGAAAGTTGATTGCTGTACAGTGTCTATTGGTGGAGGTTGAAGCAATCATGGTGTTATAGTTCCTCCAGCTTTTCTATTATTGCCACACATATTAGTCAACTTGCCTCCAAACCTAGGGTTAGGTGAATGACAACTTCATAGAATCATAGAATAGAATCATAAAATCCCTACAGTGCAGAAGGAGACCATTCAGCCCATCGAGTCTGCACTGACCACAGTCCCACCCAGGCCCTGTTCCCATAACCCCACATATTTACCCTGCTAATCCCCCTAAAACTAAGGTCAATTTAGCATGGCCAATCAACCTAACCTGTGCATCTTTGGACTGTGGGAGGAAACCGGGGCACCCGGAGGAAACCCATGCAGACATGGGGAGAATGTGCAAACTCCATACAGACAGTGACCCAAGGCCGGAATTGAACCTGGGTCCCTGGCGCTGTGAGGCAGCAGCGCTAACCACTGTGCCACCATGCCACTTCTGCCCTTCATTTTCAGTGGTGGGCTGTCCACATCGCATGACATCCTGCAACAGCTGGTTTCACACTGCTCTTGGCTTTCTTTGTTGTCCGTAAGACCACACTCCCATTACTCTCAACAGCAGCAACATCCAGCTGTGAACCAAAACTGTACTGGGTGATCTTCAGCTCCATAACTCTGGAAAAATAATACTGGATGCCTCAGAAATAAATCAACTTACACTGAATCACAAAAGCTTCTCATGACTAAAAAATTATATTATACCATGCTTATCGCAACCTCAGTTCTCTGTTTCAATAGCCTAGCAGGAACATAATCAATCCTAATACTACATCTGTGCAGTTGAGAACATAAATCATGCACTTGAGATAATGTTATAAAAGGCTTAGTCTATTTTGACTAATAACATGCAAAGGTAGACAAAAAGATTGAGCAAAAAGTTGCACAAATGGAATTTTAAAACTATTTTCTTTTGCAGGCCACCAAGTTCAGTCAATTACCCACTCAATATGTAAGCCTAACTTCAGCGCAGCTTCCCCTGTGTTATGATGAGAAAAATAAATACACGGGCAAGATTCTCCAGCCTCCCAGCCATGTATTTCCCGCTGGTGAGAGATGGCACGTTGTTTGCTAGCGGAGGGACTCTCTGGTCCTGCTGCTGTCAATGGGAATTCCCATTGTTGTCACCCCACGCTGATGGGAAACCCACGGGCGGGGATGCACTGCCGGAGAATTCCAGCTTCTTACTGCTTCTTTTAAAAACTTACACACCCCTCCATGCATAACCCCCGCCCCCCATCTCCGAGAACTTTATACTGGGAAAAATGCCCTTCTCTGCACCCTTTCAAAAGCCTCAATATCAGTAACTCTGTGAGGAAACCAAAACTGGACAGAGTAGTCCTTATGATGACTGACCAAAATTTTGTACAAGGACAAAACAATGTGCCTGATCTCAAAATCCAATATATGCACCCCAACATCCTCCTTGTGCTGGCTATTTTTCATGAATGTTTAGAGGATTGGTCCACTGCCTGGAGCGCTCAAAGGCAGAGCATGTTGGACAACTTCACCATTCGTGAGGGGGAAATCTCTTGCCACCATACATCGTTAGCAGCTGAAGAGCATGAGGAAGAGGAGAGGGAAGGAGGAGGAGCTGGAGTATGAGGTGGCAACCTGGAAAGCCTCTCTCTGATCAAGCTTAACATATTTTAAATGCAATACCAATAACCAGTGATGCGCTATCAATAAGGCGAAAGACTACCGATATGCCAATATAAGTGTAGGCTTTTACTCACAACAGAATCAGGAGCAGATCACAACAAATAACCGACCTGGACTGAACAAGGGGGAGGAGACAGCCACCTTTATACTAGGTGCTGAGGGGAGGACCCAAACTGGAAGGGAATGTGTCCACGTATGACAAGCACACACAACGGTGGTCCATATAGGACAAAGGCACAACTGAGGTCCACCACAACCAGAACCTCATTTCCCCATTTATCAACAGTCCCACTGCCATTTCCTTCCTTGTTACTGATCACATAGCTTAGCCACAATGCCAAAATGATCATTCGAAAACAAATCAATAAATGAATTAATTCCATATTGCAGACAAGAGTTAACTAAGTACCCCGATACATCCTATTAGTGCCTGTCTAGTGGCTGTCTTTGCTTGTTCTGGAGCTATTCCAGTCGCATAGCAGCTGGAAGGCTACTGGCTTCTAGTTGGGGGTGGGGGGACGGTGCAGATGGCTTTGCAGGATGTGTTCACACAACTCAGCTGCGGCTGCAATATCTCAGCACGGGCAGCAGAAGTCTGGGCTGGGTGTCTGACAGCTAATAGCAAAGGCACCGGCAAAGTGGACAGGGCTGGGCGGACAAATGCACTCCAAAAGAGGACAGTAGATTTGTGCTCCACGAAGCCACAGGCATTCCCCTGGAATGACACTTCACTAGAGGATAGATTGCTGGACTGTTGCAAGATCCTGCAAGTGCCTTTACAAAGCAATGCTGACAGTGGTTTAAGATTTCATTGCAGTTAACTGGGATTGGATGATAGCAGTCTGAGCTCCTACTGCAGCACTCAGGTATTTATGCTGCATATGTTTCAATAAAGCTGAGACATTGGCCATTGGGTAATGGTTGGGTCCACAAGTGTGCAATTAAGTTGGTCACCATTTCCACTCAGAAATGAATAGGCTCCAAGTTCTGTGCAAAACCTTGTGCCAAGTTGGTGTCAGATTTCACCATGCTCCTTGACATCAACCTCAGGCTTTCTGGGAGGCTTCCCAACACACCAGCTATTTGGCTGTGCATACATATCAGCCTTCATCTGGAAGCTTTCTTATCAAAACACTCTTGAATCCTCTGCAACAGTATTCATGTGCAGCTTCGCCCTTGGGTAAGCAGGCCCAGCATTTCACCATGTCCAGATCTTGCCTCCATGCTATTCTCCAAATTACAAATAAAGCCAGTGTCTGAGCTGATGGCTGTGACTGGGAAACAGACTAATGGTGCATCTCCATTATGGTTATCTGTTCCTCCCCATCAGGTCAGGCTGTAACTGTTGGGTATCTGTAAGAAGAAAGACAAAAGGGTAAGACTGTAATGTAGGGATTTGGGGCCGGGGGGGGGGGGGGGGGGGGCGGGCGGCGGGGGGGGGGGGGGGGGGAGCGGAGGGTAGAGTTGGCTGAGGGGGTGTTAAATCAGAGATGCATGTTTATATGTAAACCAGAAGAGAGAGAATGTGGATTGCGAGGGCAGTGGGTCTGAGATTGAGAATTAGATAGGATGATAGCATTATCTATGATGGTTTCAGCCCCATCACTGGCCACACCTCAGCAAAGTCCTTCATGAATGGGCAGCCATCTCTTCCTTTGAATTAGGCCATGTAGAAGGACCTGTCTCCCTCTGGTTTTCTCCTGCTGCCTCCAGTTACACCAGTTCCTCCAGCCTGAGAGGGGGAAGTGTGTCACTGAGCATCATACAATCCATTTCAGTGATCTAACTGCCATGGTGGAATACCTGACAGTGTGTGCTCACTATAAGATATGGGTGTGAGGTTTGCAGCAGATCTAGGTGTGTAACGGTAAGGTGAAGGATATGAGTATTGGGTTTGAATCCAGATTGATTGAGATTGTTAGCAGATGTTATGAATTGAGCAGTGGGTGAAGCTACTGGTATGGTCTCTTGGTGTGACATTTGAAGCTACATTCACTGACCTTGATCACTCACGCGAGATCATTAAACTTCTTGTGGCACTATGTCCAAGGCCTCCTGACATTGATTTCCCCAGCTGTCTGCTCCCACTGCCTTTGACTGCGTCTCTGGAAGGTCTCCTGACACTCTGCACATCTATTTTCCTTCCACCTGCTCTACCAAAGCGACCAGTGCAACGTCAGGAAAACAAGGGGCCCAATCTTTTTGGTATATTCAAACTTTTCCGAAGAAAGATTCACTTCCATATGATTGCCAGCATCTGCTCCAGCTAGAATGCACCTCACCATTAAGAACTATAGGCTGGCTTTAAACAGAGAGAGCTAGCTTTAATTGGTGCCGGCCACTCATAATATTGGACGCCTGTTGATGCCTTCAACCAAAAGTGTGGAGAGTAGACTGGAAACTGAAATCATTGAAATGTGCTACTTGCATACAAGCAACAAAGCGTGGGTTAATTACACATCACAATCCCTGTGTCTGTAGAGCTGATATAATTTGGTCTCTTGCCTCTTTTAAGAACAGAACGTAGTGGAAAAAATAAATCAAATAAGCTTATTGAGAATGCAACAGAAAGCTTCAGTACCAGTATTCAGAAAAATGCTATTTGCCAACAACAATTGCAGCAGCTCCACACTAAAACCTTTTTATTTTCAGAAATGAAAACCATCCCAACCCTGTAAAAGGCTTGTTATTATGTTTAATATGGTAATAACAGACAATACAGAGATTGAACTGAATGTACTATCTGATAAAATTATGCTGTTGCCTTGGTATTCTGGCTTTAAATGCAAGTTCACAAAATGATATTTGTTCTGCACTGATAGGAATATTTATCAGAAGAGCAAATGTGATGACTATTTTCATTATATCATGACTCCTATTTAAATAAACAATGACCTCGGTGTCATTGGATGATTTCTATTTCGTACCTAATTAAACGCTTTCAAATCTGAATGCATCATTGAATAACTTAATTATAAATGCATTTGTAAAGTTCAACAACAGGAAGATAATTTACAGTTAGCGCAAAGAAAATCATAAATTTCACCTGTGTTTTTATTTGCAAATTATATGGCAAATGGAAATGTAAAGGTTTGTTAAGTTGTACAGAGTTCAGTTTTCAATGAGAAAGATATGTTCTCGGAGAATGGATTATAAAAAGTTCAGAGTCCCTTTAACATAGGAGCAGGTGGAGGCCATTTGGCCCATCGAGCCTGCTTGACCATTCAAACAAATCATGACTGATCATCTACCTCTCTGCCATTTTTCCCCATATCAATATATGTCAATAGTCCCCAGAAATCCATCAATTTCTGTCTTAAACATGCTCAATGATAACGCTTCCATAGCCCTCTGGGGTAGAGAATTCTGAAGATTCATTACCCGTTGAGTGAAGAAATCCCTCCTCATCTCAGTCTTCAATGCCCTTCCCCTTAGTCTGAGACTGTGTCCTCCGTGAAGACAGACTCAATATAATAGTTTAGTTTCTCCATCATTTCCCTGTTATCCATTATAAATTCTTGGTTCCCCTTTGTTGGATTCTAAATTGCTCCCAATCCTTGTGCTTACCACTTCTTCTGGCAACCCACTTCCTTTGATCTAATGCAATCTTCAACTTCCTTTGTTAGCCACGACAGATTCATCTTTCCTTTTGGTTTTTTGTGTCTTAGAGGAATGTAAAGTGAATATCATCCTGGTAATTGGATGCCTGAATCCACACTCCGACCACAAGACAACTGTGCACAGGCCCTTTGCCATACAAGACCAATAAGATGGGTGCAGGGCGCAAGGAACTACACAAGGTCGTGAATATAGCCCAATCCATCACGCAAACCAGCCTTCCATCCATTGACTCTGTCTACACTTCCCGCTGCCTCAGCAAAGCAGCCAGCATTCTTAAGGACTCCATGCACCCCGAACATTCTCTCTTCCACCTTCTTCCATTGGGAAAAAGATAGAAAAGTCTGAGGTCACGTACCAACTGACTCAAGAACAGCTTCTTCCCTGCTGCTGTCAGACTTTTGAATGGACTTACCTTGCATTAAGTTGATCTTTGTCTACACCCTAGCTATGACTGTAACACAACATTCTGCACTCGTTTCCTTCTCTATGAACACTATGCTTTGTCTATATAGTGTGCAAGAAACAATACTTTTCACTGTATGTTAATACATGTGACAATAATAAATCAAATCAAGTCAGTGTGGTACAATGTCTAAGGATTATTTTGCCAAAATATCTTACAATATAAGTATGGGAAATCTTGTTCTGTAATCTTTATATCTTAATTTGTGCATCAATGTCTAAGAATCTTTAAAGACTCCAATGATATTAACAATTGTGTTTGTGGATGTTAGTGATCAATGATCCATATTTCTCAGGATGCTGAAGCCAACTGAATGTTATAAACCATTCATAGAATCCCTACAATGCAGAAAGAGGTGATTGGGCCCATCGAGTCTGCACCGACAACAATCCCACCCAGGCCCTATCCCCATAACCCCATCTACATTTACCCTATTAATCGCCCCTGACACTAAGGGTCAATTTAGCATGGCCAATCCACCCAACTTGCACATCTTTGGACTGTGGGCGGGAACCAGAGCATTCGGAGGATTTCCACGCAGACAGGGAGAGAACAGTCAACCAAGGCTGGAATTGAGCCAGACTGTGAGGCAGCAGTGCTAACCATTGTGCCACCGTATATTGTGATATTTTCAATGATCTATAAATCAAAGTCAAGTAATGTATAATATTTTGCATTGCAAATTGTCAATGATAGTGAAATGAGCCTCCATTAGGCCAATAATCATTGACTAAAAAGGCATATCGATCTCATTAACGTTTGAGATCATTTCTTCATATGCTGTTACTTAATTAACCATGACAGGCCTCCAAGAAGGGTTGATAAGTGATGGACTTTAGTTGAAAAATGCCAGGTTCGATATGTACATTGATGACTCCCAGCTCTACCACCTCTCTCGACCTTGCCTTTGTGTGATCAGATTGTTTGTCTGGCATGCAATCCTGCATATGTAGAAATTTGACCACTTAAATTTTGAGAATTCTGAAACCATTACCTTTGGATCCTGTTGTGAATTCCATTGCTTTGTCACAAATTCCCCTCCCCCACCACTCTGACCATCACCACAGACTAAGCCACTCTCTTCGCAACCTTGGTGTTCTAGTTTACCCTGCGCTCAGTTTCTAATCCCATATTCTCTGCATCACAAAGACTGTCAACTTACACCTCTGTGACATTGCCCATCTCTACCCAGCCACAGCACATATACAGCTGAAACCCATCTAAAACAGTAAAACCAGTTACATCGAGATAGTTGAAGGACAGACCAGTGAGATTGGCAGATTTCACAGAGCAGAGATGGAAAACCTACTTGGCCAACTGCATAAGATAATGAAGGAATATTATGTTACAAGCAGCTAGTGTAAGATAAACTGCAAATCAGATACAGTGTGATCTGTTGGGTCACTCCCTCTTTCCATATGGACAAGATGAGAGGTTACACGGCATCAGGTTATAATCCAGCAGGTTTATTTGAAATCACAAGCTTTCAGAGCGCAGCTCCTTCATCAGGTGATGTGACAAAGTGACTTCACTTGATGAAGGAACAGCGCTCTTGTTATTTCAAATAAACCTGTTGGACTATAACTTGGTGTTGTATGACCTCTCATCTTGTCCACCCCAGTCCAACACCGGCATCTCTGCATTTTTCCAGATGGCATCGCATAAGATTGGGGGGCAACTCATTTGGCCCAGAATGTCCTATGTGCTGTAGTGTCATAAAGTCAAAGAGGTTTACAGCATGGAAACAGGTCCTTCGGCCCGACTTGTCCATGCTGCCCTTTTTTTTAAACCCCTAAGCTAATCCCAATTGCCAACATTTGGCCCATATCCCTCTATACCCATCTTACCCATGTAACTGTCTAAATGCTTTTTAAAAAACAAAATTGTACCCACCTCTACTACTACCTCTGGCAGCTAGTTCCAGACACTCACCACCCTCTGTGTGAAGAAATTGCTCCTCTGGACACTTTTGTATCTCTCCCCTCTCACCTTAAGCCTATGCCCTCTGGTTTTAGTCTCCCCTACCTTTGGGAAAAGATATTGACTATCTAGCTGATCTGTGCCCCTGATCTGTGTAGTTTTACAATAGCAACTGATTTTACTCTGAGTGGTGCAAGCCCCCGAGTTGTACTACTCTCAAATCAGTGTAGAGCAAGCAACTTACTTATTATCTTAAATATTCATGCAAGGATTGCTTGCCAGCACCCAAAATGGTAATAAGACATTCTTGTTGGTAATGGAGTCAGTTGCCCTGCCTTCCAGAAGCAAACTGAAAATAAGTAAAGATGGCATTCAATAAAACGAATACCTCTGCCATGCCGTGCTATTACAATTACTCAGCTTTTCTTGAGGTTTTCCCTGCCTGATTGATGCTCTTTAATGACAAAGCTGAATAAATAAATTGTTTTATTAAGGGCTTCCATCTAACTGAAGAGGCTTCAGGCCAATCCCCATGCAACAACCTGCTCTGAAAACTATGTTCATATTTTGGCCGTTGTGACATATTGCATCACAGCAGCTGAGACAATTCACAACATTTTAAAATAAAACAACCCACAGCATTCTAAAATAAAAGTTATTTTGCCTCATCTCCCAGTGCTAATGATTCATGGAACTATAGAAACAGAAAATAGAAGCAGGAGTGGGCCATTCGGCCCTTCAAGCTTGCTCGCTATTCATTTTGATCATGGTTGTTCATCAAATTCAATATCCTCATTCCGCCTTCCCTCTACATCCCCTTAGCCCTAAGAGCTATATCTAATTTCTTTTAAAATCCTTTAAAAAATTTCAGGATCCAAGTCTGTCTGCATCTTCCCCAAAAACTAATCAATTCTTTGTTGGACCATCTTCCATCAGTGTACCAAGTTTCATTGAAAGCCAGCCACTAGTTTGAGAGAAATGTTGTTTTCAGACTAACAGCCAACTGACTAACACTGGGGAGGCAGTGGTGTAGTGGTATTGTCACTGGACTAGAAATCCAGAGACCCAGGTTAAAGCTCAGGTTAGAACCCCACCATGACAGATGGTGACATTTGAATTCAATAAAAATCTGGAATTAAAAGTCTAATGATCACTATGAAACCATTATCAATTGTCATAAAAGCCCATCTGGTTCACTAATGTCTTTTAGGGAAGGAAAGCTGCCATGCTTACCTAGTCTGGCCTACATGTGTTTGACTTTTAAATGCCTTCAGGGATGGGCAATAAATGCTACCCAGCCAGTGATGCCCACATCCCATGAACGAATAAATTTTTTAAAAGGACCAAAAATATTGGGTGAGATTCTCTGGCCTCCCCTCAGCGTTACTCTCGGTGGTAGAAGGCAGCACACTATTCACTAGCTACGGGATCTTCTGGTCCCACCACTGTCAATGGCAATTCCCATTGAAGCCACCATATGCCGCCAGGAAGCCCGTGGCAGGGAGGGTGTGCCGTTGCGGGACCAGAAAATCCTGCTGACATGATGGCCGGAAAATTCAGCCTTTCCTCTACTCATCTACAGTAGTGGAGGTAATTATGAAATTAGATGGGGAGAGTTTCCTATTCCTACACCTTGGGCTATTGGGTCACCTGAGCACAGGAACTCAATGAAAACTGTTGAGAGGAGAACGCATCAGTAATGGTGCCACACAATTTTCCATTCATTAATTTAGTTTAAAATTGAACATTTTGCTTTTCCTGAACTCCTGTCACAATTTAATTCAGCTGATCCCTGTTGTCCCCAAGAACTGGACACAACTGTGCAGAAGCCAAGACTGAGGGAAAGGATAGTGCATGTGCATCTCACCAAGGTGCCAAGTTGCAGACCTAGTTTAGCTGCAGAGTAAGATGAGGACTTCAGTATGTTAGTCTACAGTAGAAAGCTGATGGGTGTACACACCCAACCATTGGCTGCACTGAAAGCTTGCCAGAACACCTCCATATAGTATCAGGGTGCACAGAGGAGAGCAGTTCCTCCATACTCTCCAACTGCTGGAAGAGATGGAGCTCCAATACTTGAGCAGTTTGACATCATACAGGACAAAGCAGTGTGCCTGATTGCCATCCATCCACTACCTTATCCACATATTCTCTCCACCAAAGTGGCAGCAGTGTGTAGCATCTACTCATCAAGACTCATTCGATAGCATCTTCGAAACCCACAGCCTCCCCCACCTAGAAGGACAAGGGTAGCAGGTGCAAGGAAACACAATCATCTGCAAGTTCCCTTTCAAGTCACATGCCATCCTGATTTTGAAATATAATGCTGTTGCTTCATCATCACTGAGACGAGATCCTTGAATTATCTTCCTAATAGCATTTTGTGATAACCTGACATGGACTGCAGCAGTTCAATAAAGGTAGCTCATCATTATCTTCTCAAGGGCAATTAAGGATGGGCAATAAATGTGGGTGATACCAACAATTCCCACATGTATTGCTATTCATCCTGAATCAAGTGGAAGAGTGTGCTGGACTCAGAATGCATTGTTGGCTGGACAGCTGGGTTGTGATGCGAAGCTACGCCAACAGCGAGGGTTCAATTCCTGTACCGGCTGAGGTTACTCATGAAAGCCCCACCTTCTCAACTTTGCCCTTCGCCTGAGGTGTGGCGATCCTCAGGTTAAATGGCCACCAGTCAGCTCTATCCCAAAGAGGAGAGCAGCTTATGTCCTCTGGGACTGTAGCAACATTTCATTTCTTTACTGGGCAAGTCCTGGAAGTGGTGCTAATCAATAACTTTAGTGCTGATATATAAAGAAGGAAACTTAACATAATATTTTGCAAATGCTGTGTGCATACCCTCATTGACTTCCATTTTCTTTCCATGTACATGTTGAGGTGCTTTTAGCCAGCGACCTCTGGATTTGAGGCCCTGTGAGAATACCGCAAAGTCTACTCCATCTGCCCCCATGCAGGGACACACATGATGAGGCTGTATGTGGGTGCTGGCTGAGAGAGGAGCAATAGGTGAAAAGTGGGAGCATTTCAAATGGTGTTCCAAATTCCACATTCCCTTTCTCCACCATACTTCTCCTGAATCAATGCTGCATCACTCCTACTCTTCAGGTGCAGACCAACTTGTTGGAGATCACTGACACACTGTAACAACAAGGATACATTATGGCAGCAGACATCACATATATGACCATGGTCATGGTCTGAATTGAGCGGTGTATGAATTTCCATGTAACTGGATATTTCCTCCACGACGACAAACCCTCAATTCCTGCACTCACCAGTGATCAGGTCGAACCCCTCCATTATCTCCACTATTGTGGGCATTTCATTCAATACCTTCCTGCTGATGCACCTTCGCCCTTTTCTTCACAACAACAGTCCCTGGGTTCAGCATCTGTGTCCAGCTGAGCAGAGATTCAAGAGGTAAAAGCAAATTACCGTTGCATGCCGTTGCTTGCCATTTTAACACACGATCCTGCTCCCATGCCCACATGTCTGTCCTTGGCCTGCTGCAATGTTCCAGTGAAGCTCAACACAAACTGGAGGAACAGCATCTCAGCTTCCGGCTAGACACGTTACAGCCTTCTGGTCTCAACATCGAGTTCAACAACTTCAGATGATTAGCTCCACCCCACCTCGACCCCTTTGTTTTCATTTTTAACTGTTCTCTACCTTTTATTTCTTTGTCTTTCTTTATTTTTCTTTCCCACTTTTATTCCCCCTTTTCTTCTTTCTTCTCAATTTTACCTCTCTTCCACCCATCTCCCCCCTCCCTCCACATCTTCATCTGTCACAGCTTACCCTCTGATTTCAGATTCTCTGCTGTTTGACCATTTACACCTTCTATTCCATAGAACCATAGAAAATTACAGCTCAGAAACAGGCCTTTTGGCCCTTCTTGTCTGTGCCGAACCATTTTTTGCCTAGTCCCACTGACCTGCACTTGGACCATATCCCTCCACACCCCTCTCATCCATGAACCCGTCCAAGTTTTTCTTAAATGTTAAAAGTATAGAACCATAGAAAATTACAGCTCAGAAACAGGCCTTTTGGCCCTCTATGGACTGCCATTACCACCTCTTAGCCTTTCCTCTTGTTTTTGTGGCTATGACTCATCTTTCATTCCCTCACCCTGCAGTATAAATATCTCCCACTTTTTATGCCTTTTAGCTTTGACAAAGGGTCATCTGGACTCGAAACGTCAGCTCTTTTCTCATCTTACAGATACTACCAGACCTGCTGAGATTTTCCAGCATTTTCTCTTTTGGTTAGACATTCAAGTGGATTGCCCTCTCTCTCATGGTTTTCCGACAGCTGCCCCTGCTCGTGTTTACTTGAGATGCAAATCACCAGGTGAAAATCCAACTAACTCTCTAAGTGGACTCACTGAAATGCCAGTACCTGCGCTGGTGCATGGTTGTGCGTCCTTAGAAAAAATGAGCTTCTGTGAGAAATGTCGTCATAAATCTCCTGCGACACTTGGTTTATGCATAAAGACCCAGGATGACAAAAGAAAGGGGTTCGATTTTGTTGTGGTAAAGTCCCAATCTTGACAATCAGCACACTCGGGCTTCTCATCATTCAGTGTGTGTGTCAGAGACACTTACAATTCTGTCATCGACTGAGAGCTTCAGCTCTCCATCTCTAGCCGAGAGGGTCACAAATGTGTCACTTCCTCCAGGGCTTCCACCCCTGCATCTGTGAGCTGTACTGATTCGATGACTCACCTCCTTTGCATTTTCTGTTTTCTTTTACCACAAGAAAACCAATCTATGAGTGAGTGAAGGTGACATATTCAGCTGATAGACGCAGTACATTTGGTGCAGGTGACTATGAGGTAGATGCATCTCATTTCATCAGGATTAGGGTGAGTGACTATAATGGAAGGATAAGTGGACAGGTGATGAACAACATAGTTAGTGAAGGCTGGGTACTGCTGAGGGTTGAGTGGGTGGGAGGAGTGGTGCAATAGAGAACGTTTAATAAGACAGCGTGAAAGGGAGCAGCAGGACTTACATACAGAGGAAGTACTAGAATCGGATGGCACAGTGGCACTGCCATCTCACAGCTCCAGGAACCTGGGTTCAATTTCCGGATTGGGTCACCTGTGTGGAGTTTGCACGTTCTCCCCGTGTCTGTGTGGGTTTCCTCCGGGTGCTCCAATTTCCTCCCACAGTCCGAAAGACATGCTGGTGAGGTGCATTGGCCATGCTAAATTCTCCCTCAGTGTACCCAAACAGGCACGGGAGTGTGGCGACTAGGGGATTTTCACAGTAACTTCATTGCAGTATTAATGTAAGCCCACTTGTGACAATAAATAAAGTTTAAACTTTAGAATCAGCAAATGCACTCAATTTTACTGACTTGATTAGATCATTAGGCTGCTTCATACAGTGTAACCAGGATCCAGGCCTGGCCTGCTGCTCACCTCTTCACCTGCATCCAACCGTGCCTTCTTGGCAAGAGCCACAGGTTTCTTCCCCTCATTGCCGGGTGAAAATCCATCCCCCTGCTCCTGACAGCATCCAGCAGATTTAAGTGATGCATCATTAAACCAGGCTGCTGCCTTTTCCTTTGTCCACCACCCCTATTGAACACCTGCAGTTTCAATCTGTTGACTGTCCCCTGAAATACAGCTGAGATCGTTTCATGTAAATTGCATCCACCAACCAGGAAATCAAAATGAATGGAGTTGTGATCACAGACACCAACCTGCTCATTTGACTTGTGGGTTTTATCCACAACACCCCAGCCTCATGCTCCATGCCACTGCATACCCCAGCCTGCACTTTCACATTAATGATAGGGATTTGCGTCATACAGTTCTTTTGACCCTTTGGCAGGTCGGATCAAGGAAAACCCTAAAGCCTTCTATAGGTATGAAAGGAATAAAAGAATGACTAGGGTAAGATTAGGGCCAGTCAAGGACAGTAGTGGGAAGTTGTGCGTGGAGCCTGAAGAGATAGGAGAGGCACTAAATGAATATTTTTCGTCAGTATTCACGCAGGAAAAAGACAATGTTGTCAAGGAGAATACTGAGATCAGGCTATTGGACTAGACGGGATTGAGGTTAATAAGGAGGAGGTGTTTGCAATTCTGGAAAGTGTGAAAATAGATAAGTCCCCTGGGCCGGATGGGATTTATCCCAGGATTCTCTGGGAGGCTAGGGAGGAGATTGCAGAGCCTTTGGCTTTGATCTTTATGTCGTCATTGTCTACAGGAATAGTGCCAAAAGACTGGAGGATAGCAAATGTTGTCCCCTTATTCAAGAAGGGGAGTAGGGACAACCCTGGTAATTATAGACCAGTGAGCCTTACTTCTGTTGTGGGCATAGTTTTGGAAAGGATTATAAGAGATAGGATTTATAATCATCTAGAAAGGAATAATTTGATTAGGGATAGTCAACACGGTTTTGTGAAGGGTAGGTCGTGCCTCACAAACCTTATTGAGTTCTTTGAGAAGGTGACCAAAGAGGTGGATGAGGGTAAAGCAGTTGATGTGGTGTATATGGATTTCAGTAAAGCATTTGATAAGGCTCCCCACGGTAAGCTATTGCAGAAAATATGGAGGCATGGGATTGAGGGTGATTTAGCGGTTTGGATAAGGAATTGGCTAGCTGTAAGAAGACAGAGGGTGGTGGTTGATGGGAAATGTTCATCCTGGAGTTCAGTTACTAATGGTGTACTGCAAGGATCTGTTTTGGGGCCACTGCTGTTTGTCATTTTTATAAATGACCTGGATGAGGGCGTAGAAGGATGGGTTAGTAAATTTGCAGATGACACTAAAGTCGGTGGAGTTGTGGACAGTGCGGAAGGTTGTTGCAGGTTACAGAGGGACATAGATAAGCTGCAGAGCTGGGTTGAGAGGTGGCAAATGGAGTTCAATGTGGAAAAGTGTGAGGTGATTCACTTTGGAAGGAGTAACAGGATTACAGAGTACTGGGCTAATGGTAAGATACTTGGTAGTGTGGATGAACAGAGAGATCTCGGTGTCCATGTGCATAGATCCCTGAAAGTTGGCACCCAGGTTGATTGGGTTGTTAAGAAGGCGCACGGAGTGTTAGCTTTTATTGGTAGAGGGATTGAGTTTCGGAGCCAGGAGGTCATGTTGCAGCTGTACAAAATTCTGGTGCGGCCGCACTTGGAGTATTGTGTACAGTTCTGGTCACCGCATTATAGGAAGGATGTGGAAGCATTGGAAAGGGTGCAGAGGAGATTTACTAGGATGTTGCCTGGTATGGTGGGAAGGTCTTATGAGGAAAGGCTGAGGGACTTGAGGTTGTTTTCGTTAGAGAGAAGAAGGTTAAGAGGTGACTTAATAGAGGCATACAAGATGATCAGAGGATTAGATAGGGTGGATAGTGAGAGCCTTTTTCCTCGGATGGTGATAGCTAGCACGAGGGGACATAGCTTTAAATTGAGAGGTGATAGATATAGGACAGATGTCAGAGGTAGGTTCTTTACTCAGAGAGTGGTAAGGGCGTGGAATGCCCTGCCTGCAGCAGTAGTGGACTCACCGACATTAAGGGCATTTAAATGGTCATTGGATAAACATATGGATGATATTGGAATAGTGTAGATCAGAGGGGCTTTAGATTGGTTTCACTGGTCGGTGCAACATCGAGGGTCGAAGGGCCTGTATGTACAGCGCTGTAATGTTCTATGTGTCTGCACTGGCTCTTTGAAAGAACTATCCCATTCCCCTGCTTTTTCCACATAGCCCTGCAAATTCATCCTTTCACTATACTATATTTGAAAATGCTTGACTGTGTTTCTGGCTTTATTTATTTGATTACCTTATCTCTAGATAAAAGTCATATCTTCCAGCTGTAATGTTTCAATTACGATATTCTGACTTCAAACAGAAACAAGCAGCAACACTGTCCCCCCCAACCCCACCCCAAACTGACAAAATCATTCACTTGCTGATTTTACAGAAAATCTCACACCTATCCTCAAGCACTGAACAAAATCTCACTATTTTAAGACTGTGGAATGTTGGCAATAATGTGAGGAGATTATCTGTGTGTCTGAAAATGTATTTTTTCATTCATTCCAACTTCTAGTCATGTTCATGACTGGTAATGGGTGCCATCTGCTGGTCATTAACTGTACTCTTGAACAGGCTGCCAACTAGCTGAGCAACAGGGATGGGGCATAAACTCAGAATGAGAAGGATAATGGTGGCCCCACTTCTGCATAATATCATGAGTTTTACATTGTTAATTGATTCATGCAAAATAGTCTTTTTTTAAAAGAATAATTTCCTTTCATTTGAACGGAAAAAGAAGAACATGCTGAATTTTAATGCATTCAAAAAAACTACCAAATGTGTCTCTATGTGAATCCAACGTTTATTGTTACATTTATACAGTGTTCATTTGATGACTACTTCAAAGCAATTCAGTTTGATGATCTGTGACTGTTTTAGCACAATATATTCAGAATTTAATTTTGGTTTTGGAACTGGTCTCTGGCGATCTATTATATAATTTAACTGGTTTGATTTTAATTTGACAGGTCTCTTTTTAATATATTACTTATTGAGTGACTGGATAAACTTCAAAACTATCGGCAATCAAATAAAATTGCACACGTAGAAAAAAATACTGCAACAGCTGCAAAGAATCTTACTCTAATTTGTTTCTGGTGGAGCACACCAGGATGATAGGGAGTGGGATAGCTTGATCTTGGTTTCAGATAAAGCTCGGCACAACATCGTGGGCCGAAGGGCCTGTTCTGTGCTGTACTGTTCTATGTTCTATGTTCTAATTTTATTCGAATTCCAGAAGATAACCTTCGACTGACCTTTAATAAAATATGGCAAAGAATTGGTTCCATGTAAAGAACAATCCACTGCAACATTGTCGATGCAGCTGAATCCAGAGTTTAGATTCAGTTTCCATAACACTGCATTGATTTTCTGACACAGCTGCAGCTGAGTGTGTGGCAGGGTGCCTGGACTGCTCTGCTTAGCTAACCAGGAGGAGATGCTTCACTCACCTCCCCCTGGAGGAAACCTTCCGACTTCCCTTTGATGGTTAGCTCCAGTAATTTGGTTAGCTGCAATTGAAAGATAACAAGCTGGGGGAAACACAAGATCAGATGCTGCTGCTCTTTGATAGACAGCTTAAAGCACCATCTAGCGGTTTTGATTTTTTTTTTTTTTAAACACTGCAGACTCTGTATATACGTGGCTGGAATTTTACCACCCTGCCTGCCACGGGAATCGGAGCAGGCGAGGGGCGGACAATGGGAAAGTCCATTGACCTCGGGCAGGATTTTACAGTTTCAGGACGACGGAGGCCATAAAATCCCACCCAGACCTAAACAGCTGCAGTTCAATACTACCTTCACTTCAACCATAGGTTGGCATGATCAAAGAGCACATAGGGCACAGCAGTCTTTGTGCTATGCAATTAATAGGCCAAAATTGAAGAGTAAAGCTTCAGAAAAAGATGAGTATTCCGGGTTTTTGTTTGATAACCTGAGGGAGTGCTTATTTCAAACCTTCCCTGGGATGCTGAAATGGATGAGTAGAATCTGTAGGGGTAAACTGAAAATAATCTGGGAACAACAAGTTCAGATGGCATCATGTCTTCCCATTCCATAATCTCCTTTTTTTTTAATGACCTGAAAACCCAGAAATGTTACAACAGTGGATGGCACGGTGGCAGAGCGGTTACCACTGCTGCCTCACAGCGCCAGGGACATGGGTTCGATTCCTGGCTTGGGTTACTGTCTGTGCAGAGTCTGCATGTTCTCCCCATGTCTGAATGGGTTTCCTCTGGGTGCTCCGGTTTCCTCCCACTGTCTGAAAGACATGCTGGTTAAGTGCATTGGCCATGCTAAATTCTCCCTCAGTGTACCCGAACATGAGCCAGAGTGTGGTGACTAGGGGATTTTCACAGTAACTTCATTGCAGTGTTAATCTAAGCCTACACTTGTGACACTAATAAATAAACTTTAAACTAGATTGAATTTACCCAATTCATAGTCAAAGAATACATTATTCATTTGATGGCACAGAACTTGATATTCCTGCAAAAAAGACATGCTGTTGATGCTTTTCATCTTATACTCATCAGGACAGAATTAGCAAGAATACCCATTGTAAAGGGAACAACAATTTATGCTGCATGGGAAGAGAGTACAAGTTGATTATCAAGTGGACTCTAATTAGTAGAGGCATTGTCATGGAGAAAGCACCAGAGAGCAGTTAACCGCCAAGTTTCAGTTTAAATTTGAACCAGGCAGGAGGCCAACTCTAATTGGTCAAGGCAGAAGGAACCAGGATATGGCTGTCCCCAAGCTTTTGTTTAGTTGAAGAAGATACAATGCATGAACGTGCTCCTTCTGTCTATAAAGGACAGGGTCCTGTGCTTGAATGTATGTAGTTTCTAGCATACATAAGTGAGCCACGCTGCAAGACCGACTGATAATCTTAAATTGGTTGTCAATGTACTTCTTAGCACATTCAGAATTGTTTGATAAATGTTTTCCAATTGCAGAATCACATCTGATGTTGGACATTATATTTTGAGTTGGTTAGTTGGGTACAGTCAGTATTTTGCCTGTTGCAAACAGCCAAAGGGACATGCTATGTCCACCAGTCATTGGGAAATTTGTTCTACATACCTACCATCACACCAGCACTGAAATTCACATACCACTTTACTCATCTGTGTGATAGATAGACTGCCTTTTTTGACGACAGCATTCTGTTAGTGGGAAATACCATTTATGTTGCTACTGCATAGTAGCAGAGTGAAACAGCTAGCTTCACCTGTAGCTCAAATCTTTGAGACACCTTACTCTTTCAGGCTAACCCAAGGTAGACTGGGCACTTTGCAAGACCAAATGTGGTGGCCTTAAGTCCATTCATGTGTTTGTGTGATATACAGTGAGCAATTGTCTGATCAGGGTAGCCATTATCCCACAGGTTGGCTGTGATGCACCCTACTTCAGCATCAAGCTCATGCAGTGAGCAAATGTCTTGGGCCCTATTTACAAGATTGCCAATAAACACATTTCTCTCATGGAGTATAAATTGGTGTTCCCTTTACAGTTGATGTTCTTGCAAATTCTGTCCTAATGAGTGCAAGATGAAAACTTTGTCAGCATGTCTTTTTTTTCAGGAATACACTATTTTTCAACTTACTGAGGTCTATGGAAAAACCATGAATATTGTTCATTTTAAAGTGAGAATTGTAATGGAAAATAGAATTAATAGCAAATATTGAGAGATGAATACTTCCCACTGACAGTGCTTACCTCAAGAATACCTTCTTGTTTAATTTGTTCTAACTTAATGTACTCTACTTAATCCTAATCATGTTCATTTCATTGTCCCCATGATAAATTGAAAAGTGGTGAAAGTATTCCAAAAAACAGTTACAGAGCTGGATGGAATTGCCTACTATATTAAAAAGGAATTGTCAGTCGTCGACAGCAATGATTGATGTTTGAATTGTGAGGTTTCGGCCTTCTTCAAGTGATCTGTTAATAAACCAATGTGACTAGTAGGCCTGACAACATTGCATTGAGTTACATTGGAACCTGTTCCTGAATGTTGCTGTTGCTGCAGCTCAACTCCTGGTGATTGTGGAAGGAAAGAAAGGTTTGCTGAAGTAAAGGTGCCACAAATGGGTCGCGAGTTTAGAAGGTGATAAACTGGGCAAAATATTACCAAACAATGGCAGTGTTGGGCCCAGTGAGAAAAATGGTATCCTTCTCTGCAGAGAAACATGCCAGTTTTCTCTCCAGATCTTATGACACTGTCAAAAAAACAAACAGCAAAACATGGTTCATGCTGTCATGTAGAGGAGTGTTGTCTAAGCACAGCAAAGCCCAGCTGCACTGAGATCAGGGACCCATATTTAAAATATACCCTGATCAAAGGAAAAAATAACCTCCTCCTCACCTCACCAAGAAGGCCTCAGAAGCTCCCCTGCACCCTCTGGCCATGATCAGAGCCAGGATTCACCATCCCTCTCTCCACCCCCACAATCAGAGCAGGCACCCCTGCCCAACCTGCCAATTCTGACACCCTCACCCCACCCCCCAAATAGTCAATGCCTGCACCCACATCCCCCCTGCCCCCGAATACTGCCAGCAAAGGACCCCTTCCCTTAAAAGGAGCTTAAAAGGAACTCAAGAGGGAAGTTGAAAGGAAGAATGGCTCAAGCAAATAAAAAGTCAGGGAAGACTCCAAAGAGGAAAAGGCAGATTTCTTCACTTTTGTTTCTTTCTAAGATGAGAAATGTGCTACAATAGCTCCTCCAGATACAGAACATAGGAAATAGGAGGATTGGCTCATTCAGTTCCTCGAGTTTACTCCGCTATTCAATTGATCTTAGTTGATCTTCCACTTCAATGTCATCTTCCCACATTATCTTCATATTCCTTGATGTCTTTAATACCTGGAAATGCATCAAACTCACTTGAACATAATCAACAATTATGCTTTCACTGTTCTCTGAGGTAGAAAACCCCAAAGATTCTCAGTATCCTCTGAGTGACAAAATTCACCCTCATCCAAGTCTTAAGTAGCTGATCCCTTATTATGAGACTGTGCCTCCCAGTCATGGGAAAACTTCCTTCCTGCATTTATCCTGTCGAGCCCTGTAAGAATTTTGTATGTTTCAACGAGATCACCTTGTATTCTGAACTCTGGAGGATACAGACCCAGGGGGGAATTTATCTGTCCCCCACACCACGGGAATCATGGCGGGTGGGGAGCAGACCATGCAAAGGTCCATTGACCTCGGGCGGGATTTACCAGCTTTGGGGCGAGTGCGGCCAGAAAATCCGGCCCCCAGTCTCTTTAATATCTCATCGTACAGTCCTGCCATCCCAGGCTTTTGTCTGGTAAACTTTCATTGCATAGCCTCTGCAGAAAGTATATTCTTCCCAAGGTCAGGTGCCCAAAATAGTACACAGCACTCCAGGGTATGGTCTCACCAAGGCTCTCTGCAGTAACAGCAAGGCGTCTTTACTCCTGTACTCAAATCATCTACAATAAAGGCCAATACACAATAAACCCTACCTAATTGCTTGATGTACCTGCATGTTAGCTTTCAGTGACTCATGGAAGTGGATACTGAGGTTCTTTTGGACACGTCCCAATCTCTTGCCATTTAAAAAATATTCGAAATTTCTGTTCTTCCTACCAAAGTGGAAAACTTCACATTTTTCCACATTCTGTTCCATCTGTGTTTTGTCCATTAGCTTTGCCTGTCTAAAGCCTAGTTTTGTGTCATCAGCAAACTTGGAAATATTATCTTTAGCCTCCTTAGTTAGATCATTGAAAGAGATTGTGAATAGCTGGGGCCAAGTATTGATCCTTGCGGTACCTCATTAATCACAGCCCACCAATCTATGAATAACTTCTCTTCTGTTTTCTTTCCGTTAACTCATTCTCAATCCTTGCCAGTGTATTACCTCAATCCAACGTGCTCTAGTTTTATTTACTAACGTCTTGTATGAGACTTTATCAAAACCCTTATGAAAGTTCCAAATACACCACATTCACTGCTTCTCCCTTATGTATTCTGCGAGTTACATCCTCAAAACTGCCAATAGGTTTGTAATATATGATTTCCTTTGCATAAATCCATCCTGACTCTGCCCAATCCTACTATTATTTCCTAAGACTCCAATTATCACAGATTATCACATTTTACATACTACTGATGTCAGGCAAACACAGCTATAAAGTTTGAAGTTTTAAAGTTTATTTATTAGTATCACAAGTAGGTTTACATTAACACTGCAATTAAGTTATTGTGAAAATGCCCTAGTCGCCACACTCCGGCGCCTGTGTGGATACACTGAATGAGAATTTAGCATGGCCAATTCACCTAACCAGTACATGTTTCAGACAGAGAGGAAATGAGAGAACCCGGAGGAAACCCACGCAGACACAGGGAGAACGTGCAGCTCTGCACAGAGAGTGACCCGAGGCAGTCTGTAGTTCCCTATTTTCTCTCTTCCTCCTTTCTTAAATAGTGGCGTTACATTTGTTACTTGCCAAACTGCACAAAATGTTCCCGAATCTATAGAATTTACAAGATGACCATAATGCATCCATTATCTTTACAGCCATCTCTTTCAACACCCTGGAATGTAGATTATTAGATCCAGGGGATTTACTAACTTCCAGTCCTATTAATTTCACCAGTACTACTTTTTTTACTAATACTTTCTTTCAGTTGCTCCTTCTTGCTAATCCCTTAGTTCTCTAGTATATCTGGAAAGCTTTTTGTATCTTCCTCTGTGAAGACAAACAAAGTACTTGTTTAGTTTCTCTGCCATTTTCTTGCTCCTCATCATAAATCCTCCAGTCTCTGCCTGTAATGAGCCCACGTGGGAACAGCATTCAACTTACTGGACAGGCTCTAAGACGACCAGAAGGGAGAACTGTCGGAAGCTCAGGAGATCAACATTTGTGACCTATTTTCAACTATTTTGTTTTTGCCAATGCTCACTGACAGCTGTTATGAGCAAAGATGCATTTGGCTCCAATGCCCTGGGTCTGTACACATTAGTTACTTCATGACACAGATAGAGCAAAGGGAGCAGCTGGGTCAAGGGAAGAGAGCAAATAAATCTCCATATAAAAAAAAACATTGGGCTGCATTTTAAATGTCACCACCAGATTTTCAGGATGGAGGGAGGGGTGAGAGAGCGTACATATAAAATAGGCTGGGTGTCCACACCACCACCTTCACGCCCACCCCCATAAAACCCCAGAAATGTTAACAAGCCACTTAATCCTGAAATTACACTGCCCACAACATAAAGCTGTTGGCATGGGCATTCAGATGAGAGTGGACAGGCTGCTTTTAAAAAAAACATTTTCAAAGGGCAGATTATTATGGAGGGGGCGGCTGGTTCAGTCCCTCCCCTTTCCACCACTGGAAGCAAAGTCGACATAGAGCTGACCCACTCCATACTGACCTGCCTCACAACAATAATGCCCTGCAGGTGCACTAAATAAGGACAACGTGGGGCTTCTGCTTCGCCCCACCCCTCCGTGGATGAAATTCTGCCCTTGAGAGCTGTCAACCAAACTGATTGCCATTTCCATCAGTCCTGACAGCTCGGATAGTGCACTCCTGGGACTGCAACCAGAAACAAGAAGAAGGACCTCAGATCTAAGAGCTTGGTAAATCTGGGGTCTTGAGCAGGGGGTGTTTGTGCATTTCAGGGAGAGGTGCAAGTGGTGTGTTTAATGGAACAGGTGGGTTTGTAGAAAGAGAAATGAATTTTATCTTAAGGGAGCTGTCCTCTGATCCTCAAAAGGTCCCCCCCTGAAGATCGTAACCACCCTCTCCCCAACTTTCCTTCCCATCCTTTGATATAAATATATTTTTTTTACAAATAATCTGCCCATTCCCACCCGACTGCCCATGCTAACCTTTTCATGTCATGGGCAGCATATTTTCAGGGCCAATTGGTTTAGTAACAAGCCAATTGGCCATTGATTATGTATTTAAATCTGGCAACAGGTTACTGATTTCAGTGCCTGCCCACAATATACTGGGGGTTGAGCTCAAGGATAAGTGGGAAGGTGGTAGCATGGGTACCCACCCTATTTTACATTCCCCCCCCCAAAAAAAAACACCCTGGCAAGGGCACATGCAGCCCAAAGGACAGGAAGGAAGTATACTATCTTTGGGGAATGCCTGAGGGGCAACCCCTCTAACACTCCCTTTCTTACTTCCAACCTGCTCCATTAAATACACCAGCTCCATCCCCTGTTCCCTTCCTAAACTGCCCAATCCCTCCTGGCTCAAGACCCAGAGAGTCAGAGAGATTTACAGCATGGAAACAGGCCCTTCGGCCCAACTTGTCCATGCCGCCCTTTTTTTAAAACCCCGAAGCTAATCCCAATTGCCCACATTTGGCCCATATCCCTCTAAACCCATCTTACCCATGTAACTGTCTAAATGCTTTTTAAAAGACAAAATTGTACCCGCCTCTACTACTACCTCTGGCAGCTTGTTCCATACACTCACCACCCTCTGTGTAAAATAAATTGCCCCTCTGGACACTTTTGTATCTCTCCCTTCTCACCTTAAACCTATGCCCTCTAGTTTTAGACTCCCCTACCTTTGGGAAAAGATATTGACTATCTACCATGTCTATGCCCCTCATCATTTTATAGACCTCTATAAGATCACCCCTCAGCCTCCTACACTCCAGAGAAAAAAGTCCCAGTCTATCCAACCTCTCCTTATAACTCAAACCATCAAGTCCCGGTAGCATTCTAGTAAATCTTTTCTGCACTCTTTCTAGTTCAACAATATCCTTTCCATAATAGGGTGACCAGAACTCTACACAGTACTCCAAGTGTGGCCTTACCAATGTCTTGTACAACTTCAACAAGACGTCCCAACTCCTGTATTCAATGTTCTGACCGATGAAACAAAGCATGCCAAATGCCTTCTTCACCACTCTGTCCACCTGTGACTCCACTTTCAAGGAGCTATGAACATGTACCCCTAGATCTCTTTGTTCTGTAACTCTCCCCAACGCCCTACCATTAACTGAGTAAGTCCTGCCCTGGTACAATCTACCAAATGCACCATCTCACATTTATCTAAATTAAACTCTACCTGCCATTCGTCAGCCCGCTGGCCCAATTGATCAAGATCCTGTTGCAATCGGAAATAACTTTCTTCACTGTCCACTATGCCACTAATTTTGGTATCATCTGCAAAACTTACAAACCATGCCTCCTATATTCTCATTCAAATCATTAATATAAATGACAAATAACAGTGGACCCAGCACTGATCCCTGAGGCACACCGCTGGTCACAGGCCTCCAGTTTGAAAAACAACCCTCTACAACCACCCATCTTCTGTCACCAAGCCAATTTTGTATCCATTTAGATACTTCACCCTGGATCCCGTGAGATTTAACCTTATGCAACAACCTACCATGCGGTACCTTGTCAAAGGCCATAGAAAGGTCAAAGGTCATAGACTTACCTAGCTCCAGAATCCATGGGCCTTTTGTTCCTTGTTACAGTCCAAGTGATATCCACTAACGCTCTTTAGGTACCACCAGGACTTATGGAGCTTCCGGCCAATCGGCTATGTGGACAAGACTTGCTCCCTGGTGAGGGGCGGAATTCCCACATTGCTCCTGTTTAACCAACCCACAGTGCATTACGGCTCCAGGGTGGGTGAGCGTGGAAAGGGTCAGCTCCATGCTGGCTTTGCTTCTGGGGAGGGGTATCAATCCACTCTCTATAATATTCTACCTGTCATCACACAGCTTCCATAACTTACCATCACTAAGCAATACAGGGAGTTCTGTCCCTTTTATCTATATAACTTATCTTCCAAAATAAAAGTTGTCCAATGGTGTTCCACAAAGTTCAGGATAGTATTACAATCCTCATGGGGAAAGCATAAACCAAAATAACCAAGTTTGTGGAGTGACCCCAAATGAAGAAACTGCTAACCAGATTGGAGGGGAGTTGGTGACAGGGCAATAACTGGACTAGTAATCCAAAGGCTCTGGGAGCATGGGTTCAAATCCCACCATAGCAGCTGGTGGAATTTAAACTCCACTGATAAATCTGGAATATAAAGCTATTCTTAATAATTGTAACTATGAAACCACCATTGATCATCGTAAAACCCCATCAAGTTCACTAATATTCATTAGGGGAGGAAATCTGCCAATATGCTTGGTTTGACCTACTTGAGACTCTAGATCCTCAGCAATGTGGTTGACTCTTGACTGCCCTCTGAAATGGCCTGGCAAGCCACTCAGTTCAAGGGCAATTAGGGATGGGCAACAATGCTGCCCAGTGGTGCCCACATCCCATAAAATCATTTTTTAAAATCCACTTTTTGTAGTTTTTACTTTGACATAAATCAGAACCAATGAAACTTTTACAATTAATTAACGGGCATGATACTTTAAAAAAGGTAAATTTCATTTCATATGAATCATGCAACAAAGATACATCTTACAAAATCACTTGCAGCATTCCCCCACAGAAATGTGATATCACATAGCTGCACAGTTCCACAATAAGCTGTTTTTCATTCATGCAGGGTAATTCAGAAGTTCTATCCAAAAACAATTTCTACTTTTGACTTTCACCGGTATGATTATCAGCAGCAAAACACACTTTCACAAACCCTCTTTCCCTTGTGTTATGACGGTCTTGATGATGTAGCTTTCCAGAGTCCCTTTTCAACCTACCAACCAACAACATCCCAATTCATGGTTTGGCCACTTCCGGGAAAACACCCAGCTCTTCAGCAAATCTGAGCGATTTACACGGCTTTCCAGGTTTTAGACTTTTTTTAGCCAGCTCGCAGAACTCCTGCTTTATTTTCCAACAGAAAAACTGACCTCTTCCTGAGAGTGTTTCTTCTTCTGACAAGATACCTTTGTGTTTCTGTATCTGTTTGTTTTCTCTTTATGTCTGCATCTATGCACTAATTCTCTTTTCCTACTGCTTGTAACTCTCCTCTGTGTCTACTGGCCACATGACTTCTTTCTTAATTTCCTTCTTGTGGTACTGCTTCCAAGTTAAGGGTCACCAGGTCACATGGATCAGTACTTCTTATTATCTAAGCAAATTATAATTGATCTCTGTAAATTTGACACAAGCTCTTTGGAAAAAAAAACAAATATTTTTTTAAATGACTACAGATTTCACATCTTTTAAAGAAATTGCAATTTTTTTCTTTCTGTACTGCTTTCAGATCAAAAATCAACATAATAGATTCAGAGATTACAAATTCATACAATATGCCACACAAAATAGGGATGTCAATGTGGTAAACACTTTGATCGAAAGCTAGTGCATACAATTACTGACTGATTAGATTTAATTCTAGAATGATGCAATGTTTCTCAGAGAAATATTGATGATGAGTACTTTTCAGTGAAATCATTAACTTTATTTTTTTCACACTGTAATTAAATTGCCTTGGAGATGGAGATAAGCACATCACACTTCACAATGAAGTGTAATGAAAAGTACATATGCACTGAACATTTGTTTGGGGACAAGCACTGGTGCCCTGGGACTTGCCAATCTGTGATGTGGTGACTCCATTGATTTTTCCATTTAAATATCAGGATTGATTTATTATTGACGTTCAACAGTCTAGCCATAACACCCCAGTCACGGGATTCTGAGGACCTGCTTTAACATAGGCTCTTCTGTGGTGCTGTTATTATCTCATTAGTTCCTTTCATTTTCTTTTATTTCAAACGTACATCACGTCAGAATGTGTGAGTTGGCCAGAGTTGTTAAGACAAGTGAAGTAGTGAAAGCAGTCCACCAGTGTAATGCTTCCATGAAGGAAATGAATTGGGCACACATGCCAATCCTCATAAGAAAATGATCCAAAAGGACCACAGCTGCCCTTCATCTGAACAGCTGCAAAGCTTGAGACAGCTGTGCTTTCCTGTCCAGTGGCAATGTTAATTTGTGCTCAGACAATTCATGTGGCAACGCGGGGCGATTGGCGGATGTAAATTTTAAAACAAAATCTCCTGCCCATTGCTTATCTGATGCCTGCTTACTTTGATTTTCATGTGGGTATCAAAATGGGTGGACCAAACCGGATTACTGTGCTTCCTGAATTGGCAATCTAATCAAAGGACATCAGGAGCTCACCAATGCCATCAACTTTCCCCAGAACATTTGTGAGGTACTGGGCTCTCATAGATTTCAGTGAAGTTGCTGAAAACGCTGCAGTAATGTTCCAACAAATGTAGGCTCCAGGTTCTGGTTTCAGAGCTGGTAAGCTGGCACATCTGCACCCACTCACAACTCTCTCAATTCACTTGCGGTCAGTGACCTTGGTACTAACTGCTTCTCTTGGGTGAAGATAATTGAGTTGGTTTGGCTGAATGAGAAAACTAATGATGTAGGAGGTGACATGTAGGGGATTAAAACAAAGAAGCATAAAGCAGGATCTTGATCCATGAAGTTTTAAACTCTGACCCGGCTTGATTCTGAGCATCCTCGTCCTCCTTATCATCATCACCACTACATAGTCCACCAGGGCAAGATTCCTCACATTTGTCTCCTCCTCAGCATTATTATTTTTAACTGATGTTTGAACGAATCATCAAGACTTAGCCTCAGAATTCCTTTCCATCGCTGCTTATGTGCTGCTCTAGTCTGCTCTATTTGTGGAAGGTATAAGAAAGTAAAAAGGTTCATACAGTTAAATACCAGGTTGGGACGTAAATATAAACTGAAAGCAAGAAGAAAGAAAGGCCGTGATAATACTGTGCCTTTCATGACCGTCAGATGTCTCAAAGGCCAGCACAGCCAATTAAGATTTTTTCAAATGTAGTCACCGTTGTCAAGTAAGAAGTGCAGCAGCCATTTTTGCACAGCAAGCTCCCATAAACAGCAGTGTGATAATCACCAGATAATCTGTTTTTGTGATATTAATTAAGGAATAAATATTGGTCAGGACACTGGAGATAACTCTTCTGTCCTTTTTCAAAAAAGTACCATGGGGTTTTTTACATCCACCTGAGAGGACAGATGGGGGTGGGGGGTGGGGGGGGGCGGTCTCTGACACTGCAATACTTGAGTATCAGCTTACAGTTTTGTGCTCCAGCCATGGAGTGAGAATTAAACGCTGTCACAGAGCTTAGGATCATCTGTCTCCAACTTGGCAAGGGACATCACACAAAGATTGCCACATCTTCTGCTCCATACCCTGGTCATGTTGCAGATCTAGAGGCATGGCTGCAGCCCCCATGCTTACTGCAGGCTTTGTGTAGAGAGGTCATCAAATCCTCTGCCCTCCCTGTGAGGGACTAGTAACACTCCCTAAATCAGGAAACTCAGCGTAACACCTCCAGAAACACTTCACAGAATTTGCTATGGCAAAGGTTATTGTAAATTACCAAAGCTGCAAGTTGGGTGCTTGGCCCTTTAAATAAAACCAGTGCTGCCCTCCTCTTGCAGCTGAATACCTGTTCTTTGGTGAGTGACAAGCAAATATGTTGAGTGAACCTTGTGGTTTGAGTTTGTAAATGAAGTGTCACATCAACCAGTAAGGCTGTTTTTGATATTATAACAGCATCAGTTGAGAGGTTTCTGGCACACATTGAGAATGCCTGCGCATACAATGTTCCCAGCATGAGGCTGCTCTCGGGTTATGGAGGTGCTGTGTGAACCCATTAGGAGAACCTCTGACTTCCGTAATGCAGTCTCCAGCAGCAGCATCACTACAGATCCACTTCTAATCTCTGAATAGTTCTGAGAGCAAGCAATTGCAAGACATTGCTCCTCAGCATTGCTAGTCAGATTGAGAGTTTTGAAAATGTGAAACACTGTTTTCCATTTCAAGGCCACGCAGGCAGTCAGTGCACAAGTACAAGTCTGGTTGTTCTTTTGATGGGTTAGCTTGTGAGTCATACATGCATTCAATCGCCCACACAAGATTACAGGAGATGATTGTCAATTAAATGCATTGTAGCTAGCAGGCTATTGTAGGATAGCGTGGGTAGTACATTGTTTTTGTGATTTATTTTTCTCTTTATTCTCAATTAGGCAGCTTCAAACCTTGAATAATGATGCTCTATTCTCCAAGGCATTCACCATCCTAATTTTCCCAGTTCTGAAAGGTATTATAACGTGCAACACACACTCCAGTGGTGTTCAATTTTAGTCTGTAATTTTAGCTAGATACCTAAACCAATGTTTCAGCTACAATATACAGCTTCTTAATTCTCAGATATTACATACATTCCTGCTTACACAGAAAGGCTGACTGCAATATTCCAGCAGTATTGTGCCCGGCGCAGATTGCATCAGGGCGGATCGGGGTCGGAGAATTGCAGGTGAGGAGTCTCGTGTGTTCCCACCCAGTAAGGGTGAAAACAAGATTAGCATATTTAAATAAAAATTTAAATATGCTGAGTCCATTTGAGGCCAGATTCTCCCTGCTCCTGGGATTCTCCGACTCTCGGATGCAACTGGAAACTGATCAGAATCACTAAGGTCTCCACAAACGGAAACCTGATGTGATGACAACGCTGGGGACTCGGAGGTCATTGAGGTCCTCGATGGTGAGGAATTGGCTGGGCATTGCCCAACTGGCAGTGCCAACACTGTTAGTGTCAGGTGGGCACTGCACGATGGGCGCTGCCGGAGTACCAGGTGGCACTGCCAGGTTGGCACTGTCAGACAATGAAGTTTCTGAGGCTTACTAGCAAGTTGAATTCTTTGAAACCCTCTCCATTCTAATGGAACCCTTTGATCTCTAACAAATTCAACGTGCAGTGACTTGAAAAAAGATTCCATTAACAGCTCAGTGGATTTCTATCATCCTCCAGCCACCTGTGTTTATTTTCATTTCCCTTCAGGCTTGAAAGGATCTCAAGTACCCAACTGATCCTGACCACAATGTTGACAGAGTCTAAGCCTGATTGACTGTGGTTTAACTTCCTTTTTTGCAAACCACAATCATTCTGAAGATATCACAGGCTCTTAATCATTTTTTGGGGAAATTCCACCTGCTGTCTTAAAATCTGATCAGCAAAAGGAAAAGAAAATCATTAAAATCTGAGTTTGAGCCTAACCATTATAAAGAAGAATTGAATTCTTTAGAATTCTCCACTCATAATGTCATTTAAGGAAGTGAGTCTATCAGCCTTACTTGGTCTTGTTTACGTGTGATTTCAGAGCAATTCCTTACAGCACTATGAAAGGGCCAGGCAAGGCACTTGGTACCATCAAACCACTACAACAAAAAAAGAAGATCAGAGAATCTACATGGTTGTGATCTATGGATTGGTTTAAGACACAGCAAAGGTATAACTAACTCAATCTGCCCTGAAAAGACATCCTCACTAACATCAGAGGACTTGTATAGAGGTTGGGAGAGCTGTTCCACAGAATATAACAGTGATGGGCAACCTAGACTAGTGAGTGGGCTGCAAGATTGAAATTGGGCATGTGCACTAACCATGACACCATGAATAAGATTAAATACATTTAATACATGCCAAATACTTCAGGATGAGTTATAGAAAAGTCTTAATCATTCATACATTAATAGAACTGTCATCAACTTCAAATAGTAAGAACAAAATAAATATTTGCACTTACCTTACTTACATCATAATTCAACCTCTGATTGGATCTGTTTTCCACAAGCTTTTTCAGATGAGGACTCAGGGATGTGCAGAGGCTTTGCAATTCAGCATTGAGGTGTCATAATCAAGACGGTCTCCTGGGATAGGCTGGTTTTGTTAACTGTGCAATTTGCGAGGCATGATTGAACTATAGCAGCGCTTTGATTGGACGCAGAGGGAGTGCACAGCTCTCACAGTCATAGTGTGCAATCAGCATACACCTCACTTCACGTACACTTGCGGTATGTGCGTTTCACTTTGGTAATACCAGTAAGAAGAAAACTACCCAAATGGAAGCCAGCATAATCTGGGAACCCTGTGTGTGGGCAATGGTCAACAAAATGTCTCGCAGGCCACGCTCAGAACCTTGATGGCCACATGTGGCTCATGAGTCACAGGTTGCTCATCACTTGACTATAAGCAACAGTCTGATAAGATGATTTTACATGGAATCATACTTATCAGCAAATGTTCCAGACTGCTCCATCACTCTCCTGTCCAACCAGGAGGACAGGCCCACCAGAGGCGGGACATAGTGATATACAGCCGGATCAGAGAGGTCCTGGGGATCCAAAACTGATTCAGTGAGGAATGTGGTGTCAGGAGCAAATTGAAATCAAGGCTTGCCAATGGATAAAGTTATCCTGGGCGTGATTTTCCCAGGCTGCTGCACTGCTCGAGTAGCACAGCGGGCTGGGAAATACCGGAGAGAGGGCTGAAAAGGGAATGCGACTGGCATTCAGCCAGTTATGAATTTCCCGGACCATTTTTTATGGCAAAATCAGCCTCGTGTCAGGAAACAGCGCGAGCCTGATTACAATATTGAAATTCAACTTGAATGTCATTAGTGAGCCGGGGAATGGGGACCAGGCATGATACCCTCGCTGGTGGGAGCAGAGGCCATTGAGGGTCCCCACTGGGTGGTTGAGGGTGGTGGGGTGCCCATTGGGCACTGCCCATCAAGCACCCTGGAACTGCCCACTGGGGACCTTAGCACTGCCCACTGGACAGTGCCAAGGGGGCAGGGCCCTCTGAGGGGGTGGGAACAGACTGGGGACAGGCCAATCGATGGTGGATGGCGGGGAGAATGGGGGACTGCAGTGCACTCTGCACACCGATTGGTGGGGGATGAGGGAAGCAATTGGGGCTGGCCATGGGGGAGGTGGGAGGGGTCGGGCTGGCCATTGGGGCGGGGTGATTGGAACTGGCCAATGGAGGGAGGGGTTAGGGCTGGCCACCCGGGGGGGGGCAGGGCTGAGGGGGAATTTGGGGTCAGAGATTGGGAGGAGGGTTGGAGAAGCCAAGAGGAGCCTGACGATCAGTGGGCGGCTTTGGGGAAGCCATTGGGATGCCGGTGAAAGAAGGCTGGCAATGGGAGGGGCAGTGTGCATGCACCGATCTCCATACTGGCAGATCAGCACAAGCACAGGGTCCTGCTCAGTGTGCTGATGCCACCCTCTCAGGTGGGATTAGGTCCCTCCCACCCCCCCCCCCTCCCCCATCATTACTGGCATGAACCCCCCGGTGGACTGTGAAGCACAGGATGCCAGAAATTCAACTGACAAGTGCACCCAAAAAAGGAGCGGGAACATCTCCTGTTTTCCCTCCCGTTGGGCACTTAGTTTTTTGGGGGAAAATCATTGCCCATATCTGTTCACTGATGATTCCAAAATGTTTAGCTCAATTCTCAATTCCTCAAATAATCAAACAATTCCTGTCCAAATGCAGCAAGATCTGGACAACATTTAGATTTACACTTACCAGTGACAAGTAACACACAACCTACACTAGTCCAAGCAATGACCATCTCCAACAAGGGAGTGTCTAATCACCTCTCTTTGAAATGCAACAACAACAGATATAGCAAAGTGTACTTTTATAGCATTTTTAGCAAAATAACATACTCTAAACTGGAGTATTATAAAAACAAAATTGGCAGTAATTTAATGGAGTTATTATTTCCGAAAAGCCCACTATCCAGGGTCACCATTGACCAGAAACTCAGCTGAACCAATTACATAAATTCAGTAGTTACTGGAGCTGGTCAGAGTCTGGGTATTGTGCAGGGAAGGACTTGCCTCCTAACTTAAATCCTCACCACTGTCTACAAGATACAGCTGTTTGCATTCCAAGCATTATCTTGTAAATTGAGTTTGTGTCTATATATGTCTTGTTTGTGAACACAACTCCTCACTCACCTGAAGAAGGAGCAGTGCTCCGAAAGCTTGTGCTGCCAAATAAACCTGTTGGACCTGGTGTTGTGAGACTTCTTCCTGTACAAGTTACAGTTCAGGAAAGTGAGGGAATACTCCCTGCTTATCTGGGGTACTGCCAAACTGTTTACAATCTCAGTGTCCTATTTGATCCTGAGCTAGGTTTTAACCCCATATCCTCTCCATCACAGAGACTTCCTACTTTCACATTAAGAATATTGTCCATCCCCAATCCTTTTATCACCATCAAACTCAACAATTCCAATGCTCTCCTTGCCAATCTCCTATCCTACAACCTCCATAGTCTTCAGCCCACTCCTCGTTGATCTATATGTGCTCCAGACCTTGCAATGCATTAACATTAAAATTCTTATCTTTATTTTTAAATACCGTCATGGCCTCGCATCTTCCTTATCTTTGTAAACTTCTCCTACTCTATTACCCTGCTCTTAAACACTTATTTTTCTGACTGTGTTCTTTTGTATATCTCCCACCGGGTCCCACTCTGGCCATGCTTTCAACTGCCGGGGCCAAGCACTGTCAAATTCTACCACCTCTTCATTCCTCTCTCCTCCTTAAAATCTGTTCAACCAAATTTATTGTCATTCAACCAAGTATCGTTTTCTTTGGTTTGGCATTGATTTGTTTTACTCCTCTCTGAAGCATCCTGGGTACGTTTTCTGTATTCAAGGTGCTATTATTTTGTTGTTGTTGGCATTAAGAGAACGATGCAGCAGAACAGTTGGCACAAAGACTCAGGAAAACACAAATGCCAGCAACTATTCCCTGAAAATGAATGAAAGTCGTCAAAAAAAATGACAGATATACTTACTTGAATACCTCTGTGCTCTAAATGTGTGACTCTGTATTTTAATATTTAAATGTAGCTTCTATCAATCTAACACAGTGGCTGGAAAGTTTCACTTGTGGTAACGCAAGTAGGCAGTCAAGAAACTGAGTAGTTTCCCTTTCCCAAAAAACAGAACTTCACTCATTTACATTCCCATTTTATTTCATAAAGTTCCACGTAACCTTTAAATGCGCCATTCTACATTATTTCTTTGACAGGTATTTACTTAAATTCAAATGAGAAATGGTTCAGGCACAAGTCAAGGTACATCGCCTCAAAAGGGAACAGTAGAGCAAACAAACCCAGAGCTCCCTGGATGAAAAAGGAAATTGAAATTAAGATGAAGAAGAAGATAAAGTGTGCTTATGACAGGTGTCAGATAGAATATACAGTTGGGAACAAAGAGAAATAAAGAAGATACAGAGAGGAGGTGAAAAAGCACATTAGAGAAGCAAAGAAGGATTATAAGAAAAGACTGAGAGCCAGCATAAAGAGTAACACCAAAGTCTCCTATTAGCATATAAATAGTAAAAGGATGGTAAAAGGAAAATAGGGCTAACGAGGGACCTAAAATTTACACAAGGAGACTGGGGTATGGCTGAGGTATTAAATGAATACTTTGCATCTTTCTTTACCAAGGAGATGGATGCTATCCATCTCCTTGGTAAAGAGGACAGAGGAAATTCTGTCACTAAAAATGTTCAAAACTGATTAGGAGGAAATGTTGGATAGATTGTCGGTCCTTAAAGTTGACAAGGCAGTGGGACTGAATGAGATGCATCCAAGGATATTGAAGGAAGTAAGAATGGGAATTGCAGGGGCACTGGCTATAATCTTCAAATCTTCTCTAGACTCAGGGAAAATTCCAGAGGACTGGGGAACTGCAAACGTTATGCCCTTGATTAATAAAAATTGTAAGGTGGTGAAGCTTCTCAAAACAATTATTTGGGATAGAATTAGCAGGGACGTAGAAAGTTTGGGTTGATTAGGAAAAACCAGCATGGTAAAAGGGAAATTGTGTTGAACTAACTTGCTGGACTTTTTTGAAGAGGTAACAGAAAGGGTTGTTAAGGTAATGCTGTTGACTTTCAAAAGCTATTCAATTCAGTATCACAACAGATTCGTGAAAGAAGTTATAGCTCATGGAATAAAAGGGATACTAGCAACATGGATACAAAATTGACTGAGTAACAGGAAACAGAGAGTAATGGTCAATGGATATTTTTCACACTGGATGAAGATTTGTAGTGGGGTTTCACAGGGACCATTGGTTTTCCTGATATATATTAATTATCTAGATCTTGGGGACAATTTCAAAATTTGCAGGTGACACAAAGTTTGGAAGCATAGTAAACTGTGAAGGGGCCAGTGTAGAACATCAAAAGAACATAGACAAGTTTGTGGCAAATAGGTGGCAGATGAAGTTCAATACGGAAAAGTGTTAGGTTATACATTTTGGTAGATAAAACATGGACAGACAATATAAAAAAAGGGGTACAACTCTTTAGGAGATGCAGGAGCACAGGGACCTGGGTGCTTATGTGCATAGATCATTGAAGATGGTAGGACAGGTGGAGAGAGCAGTTAATAAAGCATTTGGCTGGCATTTTACCAGCCCACCCTTCATGGAAATTGGAGCGGGCGAGGAGCAGACTATGGAAAAGTCCGTCGACCTCGGGTGGGATTTTAGTTTCAGAATGAGTGAGGCCAGAAAATTCTGCCCATAGTGTCCATGTGCATAGATCCCTGAAAGTTGGCACCCAGGTTGATAGGGTTGTTAAGAAGGCGTACAGTGTGTTAGCTTTTATTGGTAGAGGGATTGAGTTTCGGAGCCATGATGTCATGTTGCAGCTGTACAAAACTCTGGTGTGGCCGCACTTGGAGTATTGCGTACAGTTCTGGTCGCCGCATTATAGGAAGGATGTGGAAGCACTGGAAAGGGTGCAGAGGAGATTTACCAGGATGTTGCCTGGTATGGTGGGAAGGTCTTATGAGGAAAGGCTGAGTGACTTGAGGCTGTTTTCGTTAGAGAGAAGAAGGTTAAGAGGTGACTTAATAGAGGCATACAAGATGATCAGAGGATTAGATATGGTGGACAGTGTAAGCCTTTTTCCTCGGATGGTGATAGCTAGCATGAGGGGACATAGCTTTAAATTGAGGGGTGATAGATATAGGACAGATGTCAGAGGTAGGTTCTTTACTCAGAGAGTAGTAAGGGCATGGAATGTCCTGCCTGCAACCGTAGTGGACTCGTCAACATTAAGGGCATTTAAAGGGTCATTGGATAAACATATGGATGATATTGGAATAGTGTAGGTTAGATGGGCTTTAGATTCGTTTTACAGGTCAGCGCAACATCGAGGGCCGAAGGGCCTGTACTGCGCTGTAATGTTCTATGTTCTATGTTCTATATTAATAGGGGCATAGAATACACGAGCAAGGAAGTTATGCTGAACTCATAGAAGAAACTAGGTAGAGCTCAGATGGAGTATTGTATACAGTTCTATAGAAAGGATGTGAACACATTGGAGAGAGTGCAGAAGAGGTTTACAAGAATGGTTCCAGGAATGAGAAACTTATGATAATAGATTGGAAAGGTTAGGACTGTTCTCCTGGAGGAGAAGGCGGCCAAGAGGAGATTTGATAGAGATGTTTAAAATCATGATGGGGCTGGACAGAGTAGATGGGAAGGAACTGTTCCCGCTCATAAAAGGGCCAAGAACAAGAGGGTACAGAGAGATTTAAAGTGATTTGTAAAAGAAGCAAATGTGATATGAGAACAAACTCAGCGAGTGGTTCAAGTCTGAAATTCACTGCCTGGATGTTTGGTGGAGGCAGGTTCAACTGAGGCATTCAAGAGAGCATTCAATGATTATTTGAATAGAAACAAGGGTATGGGGAAAAGACAAAGGAATGGCACTAAGTCAGAAAGCTCATTTGGCAAGCTAGTGCAGACATGATGGGCCGAATGGCTGCCTTCTGCGCCATAACATTTCTGTGATTCTGTGAAATTGTTAATCCTTTCTGTTCATGCTTGCAAGGTTAGGTGTGCTGGAGTAATCTCTTTAATACGTACAAAAGTCATTGAAGCCTTAAGAAAAAGCAAAAACCCCTCCCATAAATTTATTTTCTATGTATTTCAAATCAATGTCCCTTTGTGTTTTCAGGTCATTTAAATCACTTAGCTGATTTTTAATATTTCCTGCCAACAGAAAATTGTAAGGAAATCAATGCAAGAAGATTCCAGAGTGTAATATTGAAAGCACTTACAAAGAATAGCACTTCATGTTATTTTGCCTGTTTATTAAGTGAGAATTGGTAAAAGCAGGTCAAAAGTTACATAATCACCATTTTACAGTACAATTTGGCTGAATATGCAACAGAGCAGTTATTTAATCAGTCATTCCAGTCCACTTTGAACTTCACAATACCAATGTTTTGGAGAGTGCCCACATAAAATTAAACAACTTGCTTATTGTGAAAGTAGACGACATTTGAAATGAAGAGACAATTTTGGCTTTCCCAACATTGCAAATGTTTGGTATGAAGAATCAACAACCACAAGGATGGGGAAAAGAAAACTAAATGAGACTGCTCATCCTGACATGGCGACTTTTATGGGACTGATGATATAGAGCTCAATCAATCCAAGCCCTGATGGAATTGGTTAAGTTAGTCACCAGTGCCATACCATTGGTGTAAATTGGATGGCACAGTGCTGCCCCTCTTAACTGGATGGCCAGTGGAGTTAAGAACATCAAATGAAGGGAGCACCTTGGATGAGGAATGCAGATAGGCCCAAAAAAGATCCTCTGATTGCCGTTGTTGTAGTTATTTACCGTCCATGATTTTGATATATTGTACCATTTGTTGGGTATGCTCAATGAAATTAGATTTGTGAGCCAACTTATTGGTGTGGGCAGCTACAAAATGGATTTTGTGATTTAACAAATTTGTTGGATGTAATATCTTGCCTGTATTTTCTGTTTTGATTTCAGATTTCTGGATTTTTTCCCCCCCTTTTAACCGATCTCATTTTCTTACTTGTTTTCCCTTTATCTTTCCGAAGCCTTTAACTGCCTTCAAAATCTTTCTGCCATTTTATTCTGTCAATGTCTTTTTAATTGCCTCACTGAGGTGACTCTCCTATTACAGCCACCAGTTTTCATCTTTCCAACTTGTCAAAAAATATATTTTTGGTGACACCGGTCAAAATTCCTGATTCATATGCTGTTCCTTTTTTCCTGTCTATTTAGGGGATTAATTATTTTTCATTTTCCAGTTCTGATAAGAGGTCCACGCCTAGAATGTTAACACATCTTTTCTGTTTGTAGATTATGCACTGTGAGAGTGCAGCATTTTATGCTTTTATTTCAGATTTGCAGTATTTATAGTTCTCTCTTTTATGTCAAGCTGAGATCATGCTTGAAGATGATTTACAGGCAGCCAATGTTCTAAGAAACTAGTATGATTTCCAATATCATCTCAAAAAAAACTGCACACAAAAAACTGTAGCTGTAGCCTATCATATTATATCACAATGCCTAGTTATATCCTGAAAGGTCTTGTCATAATGCCCCTGTGATACCCATTAAAGAACATGATCTGTTCACCCCTGTGACTGGTCACCTTATTAATGAATATTTCCACAGCAGAGTTACATTTCAGCAAGGCTTCTTTAGCTGTTGTTCTGTGACCCTTAAAACCCTTCTATTTTGCTACGGAATATTAACGTGCACAATCTAGTTGTATAGAATTTCTGCTTGTCTGAAGAGCCCACAGATTTGGACATAAATTCTTCACAACACAGAAATGAGTGTCTAGAGAAGTTGAAATGTCCCATAGTGCAAAGGTCTAATTGTTAGCGATTCATTCACATCCTTAAAATTACCTTTTCTTCCTGCTGCAGTTGGTAATAAATTGATAAGCTGACCACTAATTGGCAGCCATTAATCTGCTACAATACATTGAACTTCTGCCATTCATAAGGGAGGAATATTACAACAATATATGTTAATGGAGTTTAAATGATTCTTCCATTATTATTAGCAGAGCCTGCAAGCACCTGATCGTAATAATGTGATTTTGAAAACGAAAGAATAAGATCAAATAACTGCTCGGTTAATGTCGCTGTCAGGCTGCAAGTTATGAACCTTAAATGGAATAATGGAATATTAAGACATGTGCTGAGATTAGGATTATTCCTTTCCCCTGACAAATATCACCAACCTTCTATACCATCATTATAGACTAGAAATTACTGTGTGGGACATTAGTGCTTGAATGATTAATACTTTGATGTTCATGCAAATGAAGATGTCAATGCTGCCAAAGCAATACATTTCAGCATTGGAATATATTGGTTAGGTACATCACTAGAATCAGTTTGATATTTCCATTTAATCATATAATCATTTGAGAGAGATAGCTATTTTAGAGATGATTAATGCATTTTATGGGCATTTTTGGTTGTGGGGTTACGTTCATTAGAAACTGGCAAACACTGGCGATAGTAAATTTACAAGCTGTCCTCCTAATTAGTATTCAGCTCTTTGGAAAATGATCTATGGTTGTGTGCAGAAAAGAGCCAGCTGAGGTCCAATCAGCAACAAAAAAATCAGACTGTAGTGAATATTTTCAACGGGTAACTGTGTCAGACCATTTAACATAAGGGTGAGGAATTTATAAATTAACTGTAGAACCATTCCATAATATGGGATTTAAACCATATCCAGATAAAGTACTAGGCCCAAAAAAGATATATCTATGAATATTGAAGAATGTGTAGATGAAAATTAACAAGCGTTTACTGACACTTTTTAAAATGTATTAACTTTATGAGAAATTCCTCGAGGTTGTTTGTGGGTAACATAATTGGCCCAGATCTTTCTGTCTCTGAATCGTTGGAGACCAGACGTATGATCCAAGATGCATGTTAGGACTTTCACAGAGTCCTGACCCTCATGGGCACTACCTGGGAAGTCTGAATTTGCAATGGGCCATTTCCCTGCTTCTCGGGACTCTCCATGAATGTCTCTGACTCTGACTCAGAGTCAAAAACTTCAGAGGGTTCCGTGTGATTTACCTAAATAGTTACCCAGGAAAGACCCAGAAAGCAATATGGAGCAGCAACTAGGTGTGAGTGGAGCAGCGATTCAATAAGAACATAAGAACATAAGAAATAGGAGCAGGAGGAGGCCATCTAGTCCCTCGAGCCTGCCCCGCCATTCAATAAGATCATGGCTGATCTGAAGTGGATCAGTTCCACTTACCCGCCTGATCCCTATAACCCCTAATTCCCTTACCGATCAGGAATCCATCTATCCGAGATTTAAACATACTCAACGAGGTAGCCTCCACCACTTCAGTGGGCAGAGATTTCCAGAGATTCACCACCCTCTGAGAGAAGAAGTTCCTCCTCAACTCTGTCCTAAACTGACCCCCCTTTATTTTGAGGCTGTGCCCTCTAGTTCTAGCTTCCTTTCTAAGTGGAAAGAATCTCTCCACCTCTACCCTATCCAGCCCCTTCATTATCTTATAGGTCTCTATAAGATCCCCCCTCAGCCTTCTAAATCCCAACGAGTACAAACCCAATCTGCCCAGTCTCTCCTCATAATCAACACCCCTCATCTCTGGTATCAACCTGGTGAACCTTCCCTGCACTCCCTCCAAGGCCAATATATCCTTCCGCAAATAAGGGGACCAATACTGCACACAGTATTCCAGCTGCGGCCTCACCAATGCCCTGTACAGATGCAGCAAGACATCTCTGCTTTTATATTCTATCCCCCTTGCGATATAGGCCAACATCCCATTTGCCTTCTTGATCGCCTGTTGCACCTGCAGACTGGGTTTTTGCGTCTCATGCACAAGGACCCCCAGGTCCCTTTGCACAGTAGCATGTTGTAATTTTTTTCCATTTAGATAATAATCCAATTTGCTATTATTTCCTCCAAAGTGGATAACCTCGCATTTGTCAACGTTATACTCCATCTGCCAGATCCTCGCCCACTCACTCAGCCTGTCCAAATCTCTCTGCAGACCTTCTACGCCCTCCACACGATTCACTTTTCCACTTATCTTTGTGTCGTCTGCAAACTTTGTTACCCTCCACTCAGTCCCCTCTTCCAGATTGTCTATATAAATGGTAAATAGTTGAGGCCCCAGTACCGATGATTACTGCTTTATGGGAGATCCTTATTTAAAAGAGGAAATAAATTATATACCTGATAAAAAAGTTTAAAGTTTATTTATTAATCACAAGTAGGTTTACATTCAAATTGCAATGAAGTTACTGTGAAAACCCCCCGTCGCCACATTCCAGCGCCTGTTCAGGTATATTGAGGGAGAATTTAGCATGGCCAATTCACCTAACCTGCACATCTCTTGGACTGTGGGAGGAAACTGGAGCACCTGGAGGAAACCCACACAGGCACAGGGAGATGTGTAGACTCCGCAGAGACTCCACACAGACAGTGACCCAAGCCGGCAATTGAACCTGGGTCCCTGGTGCTGTGAGGCAGCAGTGCTAACCACTGTGCCACCAGCCAACAATAGGGTGTTTAGTATAAGATGTAAGCAATGCCACTTCCTGAGGGAAATTGTGAAGATTTCAGAAACAAGCTCCACCCTTTCTGAATCCATATTGATTGCTGTTCATTAGCTAATCATTGCAAAGATATTCCTCAAATTTACACCTGATTATCAATGTCATTATTTTACAGGAAATGGAAGTGAGATGATGGGGTGTGTAGTTACTTATGTCTGTTTTGTTGCCTTTTTTGCATATGCACAGCACTGGCCTGTTTTAATCCACTCGTATCTTCCCAGTGCCCTGTGCCTCCCTCATGAACATTTCCAGTACCTTACAAATATCCTCCTACTTTCTTCCAGCACTAGATAAATACCATCTGTTTCTAGTAATTTGTTTTGAGTCCTTTCAGTCCATCTAGGACATCATCCCATTCATAGCAATGTCATTGATTTTACTTGGATTACTGTTTGGAGAGAACATGTTGCCCTTATATTCCCTTGTGAACTACTGGAGAAAATGGTCATTCAGAACATTGCTTATTTTGTCCTCATTCTCAGTTTTGATCATGTGGACACAGGAATGGGTGCCCTTTTACTGTTGTAGTACTGAATGAATTCCTTACTGTCAGGTTTAGCCTCTGCTATTGTATCTTTTTCTAGTTCTGTACAGGGCCTTGGTTAGAGGGCACCTGGATTACTGAATACAGTTTTGGTGTCCTTATTTGAAAAAATATAATTGCTTTAGAAGCAGTTCGGAGGAGGTTCACTTCACTTATTGCTGGGATGGAGGGCTTTATCCCATGAAGAAACGTTGAATTGGAGTTTAGAAGAATGGGAAATGGCATATTGAAACATATAAGATCTTGAGGGGACTTGATAAGGTGGCTACCTGGGGGATATTTCCTCTTGTGAGGGAGACAAAAAACTAGGGGACACAGTTTAAAAATGAGAGATGAGGAGAATTATTTTCTCTGAGGGTGGAATTCCCTTCTCAGAAAGTAATGGAGGTTGGGTCTTTAAGTTTATTCAAAGCTAAGTTAGATAGATTTTTGATTGACAATAGAGTTAAGGATTATGGGGGGAAGACAGGAGGGTGGAATCGAGACCATAACCAGATCAGCCGGGATCATGTAGAGTGGGAGAAGGGCCAAATGTCTTACTCCTGATCCTAAGTCCCATGTTCCTATTTGTCTCTTTGATCTTTGGAGAACAAATTTGACTTATTTCTGAACGTTCTTATGTTCATTGCATTGATCTCTTTCCTTTTCTAATGATTTATGTTTTACATTGATCGTAGTGTTAGGAAACCAAAGTTAGATTTAAGGGCTTTATATTTGTATGGGTAAAAAATAGAAATAAGATAAAGTTTTAGGTGGGTTTAATTTAATTTTTCTGTGCCTGGGTGAGGCCTATAGTTAGATTCATGCTAGACAAATGTGTTTGTAAGTGTGGGGGCTGGTTAAGCTCCAACTGTAATGCTATTGTGCTTCGCGAGAACTACAGCATGAATAATATATATAGTTGGTTAGCAACTAGTGGACCTTTTTTTTTAAAAAAGAGTTTTCTTTGTACTTTAGTTTTTAACTAGAAACCAGGGCAGTTGGTGACAGGTAGCTAGAGAGGGAATATCTCTCTAGCTTTGCTGGAATAAAAACTATACAATGGAATAATGGTTAAGAAAGTGCCAGAAATCTAAAGTCCAGCTAGTTAAGGAAACTAAAGAAATGAGGAGGAGTTTACAAGAAATCTTTACAAGAAACAAATCGAAAGTGGGAGTAGAACAGGATAATGTTCATTTAAGTCATAGAACTGGAGGGGAGTTGGCTCGTGAGAAGTCAGAAAGATGTCTGAAGTGGTTCTAAGGTTTGTGATATCTTATTACAGTTTGTGAGACATTTATTAGAATAATTGTGGAGAAATCGGTGTCTGCATATCTGGAGTTTGTGTGTAAAAGCAGCCAAGACAAAGAAATCCAAAAGGGGTTAGTGTAAATTTCTGGACTGGATTCACTGTTAAAAGTGGAGCAAAAGTTTTGTTTAAAAGGGTCATTGTAAAATCTGGACTGGATTTTCAGAATGCAAACTGCTAAGTGAAAGTATTAGCACAAGACAAGGTTTTAAAGTGTGTTTCTGGGAATGGAGTTTGGAAACCCTCATATGACAATCATCTGGGCATATTCCGAGGAGAAATCCACAGACACCAACTTCATTCAGGTGTATTTGCCCACAGCCAATCTGTGTGCCTTAAAAATGGAATTTGTGGCCGGAATTTAACTGCCACGCCTGCCCTGGAAGCGGTGTGGGCGCGGCTCGCAGAACGGAATTCTCTGTTGGCCTTGGGCAGCATTTTACAAGCCTCGCCCGAGCGAGGTCGTAAAGTACCAGCCTGTGTGTTAATGAGACCATTGTAGACTCAAATATACTTCGTCATTTGTGTTCATCTTAAAACCTGTGTGTATTTGTTCAGCTAAGGAGGAAGTAAAGGAGTTTTGTATTATAATCCAATTTTTTCCATGTTTAATAAATGTTTTGTTTGTTGTTAAAACTAATCCATGGTCCTGTGATTCCATTGTTCCACGTTTTATCGAAAAAAAAGTAAAAGTTGCAGTCTTTTGAGCCAGGGTTCCATTCTGTGATCTCCCATCCAGTTATAACAGCAACTGGGATCGTGACAGTAAGGATTGTGGAAATCAAGGACTTCATCAGCCTCTGGAACATTACGTCATACAACTGGTTATTTAGAAGAGACATATAATATTGTCCTTGTTTGATGGCTACTAAGTGAAAATACTTAACTATTTTTGTGATACATTCATGTTTATTACTTAGTCTGAAGCATATATCTCAATGAACTACAGGGAAACATTCCAGATAATAGATTAAAATAAATTACATAAATAGTGAAATTCTTAGTGATATGTTAGAAACATATATGTTCTTCTTTTCTCTTAGAAAGAAGCATTGCTTACATCTTATACTAAACAGCCTATTGTCATCAGGTACATAATTTATTTCCCCTTTTAAAGATTGGACTTTTTTGCTTTAAATTTATTAAAAGGTATTAAATATTAATAAAACTAGGAATTTATCATTCTTATCATTGCAGATATACATTACTGTTGCTATTTAAAGATATTGCAAAGCATATTAAGATCTGAAGTACACTGATATAACATTGCAAGACCTAAAGCTACAGTTAATTCGTGATCGAGGATCTGTGATATTAAAAGGTTAAGTTGAGTAAAAAATCATCTTCTTGCATAGATTATAATTAAATGTATGAGACCATATCTGTAACAATGCAGTTACATTGCACATTTGTGACTGTGGTGATCTTAAGTGTAATTGATTGCATGGGTAACTGGATGTGTGGGTGAGAGATTGCCTAATTGCGTTCATGGATGAAACTAATGGGTGAACAACTGTGGGCAGATGAAATGTTGACTCTGGTTGATTGTGCAGAAGTCTGGGAACTGAATGCAGGGAGGAGGATGGCTGAAAAGCTGCGTGGAAGAGAATGTGTGTGATTGTGTCGTGGAGGTGTTTCAACTAACTTTTATTGAATTAGTTTTTTGTTAAGGCAACATTTTTAATAGGGGGCGTTTATAGGTAGTCAATCTCCAAATGACAAAAACCAAAGTTATATAATATCTAAGGCTCCCTTTATGTTATATTTCTTAAAGCAGTGTCAGTAAAGTGTGGAATCATTGACTAGACTGAAACTTTAATCTCATGGGTTCTGTCAGTACCATTCACTCCACATATCATTGCTACCTTGTTCCAATTGTGGACATAAAAATTGAATTCTATGAATGAGGTGAGAGTGACAATGCAGCATTTGACCTAGTGTAGCACCAAGGAACCCTAGAAAACTGAAGTCAACATGTATTGGAGGAAAACTCTTTAGCAGGCAGTGCCAACCTAGCACAAAGGGAGATGGTTCCGGCAATGAGGACAATCAACTCAGCTCCAGGACATCGATTCAGGAGTTCTTCAGGGCAGCACCCTAGGCCATACCTTAAGTTGCTTCATCAATAACTTTACCTCCATCTTAAACTGGGGATCTTCGCTGATGATTCAGAAGTATTCAGCTGTGTTTGCAATTCCTCACACAATGAAGCCGCCCGTGCTCTTATTCTGCAAAATCTGGACAACATCCAAGCTAGGGCTGAAATGTGGCAAGTAACATTTGCACAATGTCAAATAAGCACTATCTCCAAGATGAAGAAAAACGAACCACATCCCCTTAACATTCAAAGACATTATTACTGCCAAAACTGGGGGGTTTATAATTTATCAAAAATTGAACAGGGCCAGCCTTTTATTACTTCAGCTACCTAAATGTTTTGGTTAAAAGAGCAGGTCCGAGACTGGGTATTTAACTCAAGAAAGCCTGGTTAAATTGGTTCCTTTTAAAACATAAATACATTGGGACTGGGAAAAGGTATCTGCAAGGGAATGGATCCTGTTTAAATGAATCTTGTTGCGACCAATTGAGGGGATTGAATAAGGATGGGAGCCAGTTCATCCTCCCTCACCTGGGGAACATAACACTTTGATGTTACCCCTTCCACAATTTAATGCATTGAGGCATATGCCAAGACAGTTCCCACAGAGAGGATGGAGGGGAACAAATTTGGGGACCTTGCTCAGGGACCAGTTGTAATGCAGCTGGAACAACACTCGAGAAGTTCAATACCATCCAGGATAAAGCACTCTACCTGGCCGACACTCCATTCACCAACATTCACTTCTTGTACCACCAGCACAACAAGGTACAAAATGCACTGCAGCAACTTCGAGAGGCGTATTTTTGGCACATCTCCCAAAGGTCTGAAGTAGGAAAAGGAAGGATTAAACTAAAGGAGTAGAAATCTTTAACAATCAGCTTTTTGATAGTCCAATGAAACCAGGAGCAACATGAGGTGAGATAAATGGAGAGAGGTGAAATCATAAGAAATTGGAAGAATTTAAAATGGGACCCATCAAAATAATTTAATAAATCTCTCTCCCTCTACCTGTGCCTGCCTTGGTCCAATTGTCTTTCGCTTCTCTAATTCTTGACCTAATGACTGCATTTGGTCTTGACTTCCCACATGCAATGTAACAGCAAATCAAAGTAAATACTGTAGATGCTGGAAATATGAAATAAAAACAGAAAATGCTGGAAAAGTTCAGCAGGTCTGGCAGTACCTGTGAAGAGAGGAACAGAATTAATGTTTCAAGTGTCTACGACTCTTTTTCAGAGCTGAGGAGAGCTGGAAATGTGATGGGTTTTATACTGTTGAAGAGAGGGGTGGAGCAGGTGGAGCTAAATAGAAGGTCAGGGATAGGTGGGAAATCAGGAAAAAAATTAACAAAGATGCACTGGACACAAATCAGAGGGAGTGTTAATGTTCGTGTTAAAGATTGAGGCAGTTGCAAATAGCGGCAGAAAGGTCAAAGAGCAGAATATGTTAATAGAAGAACAATGGTCAGCGCCCTCTGAAAGCAAAACATAAGTACAAGTTACAGGCAGGCCCTGTGGGCCAAGCTGAGGATTACACCATCCCCCCTCCCCCCCCCCCCCCCACCTCCTCCCCCACCATAGTTGACAGGACTCTCAAACTTGTCTGACACATCCATTGCATTTCAACTTCATCCCTTCTCTCTCCCTCCCAGAACCATGTTGGGTGTTCCTTGTCATCACTTTTCACCCCACCAGCCTCCGCATTCGAAGGATCATCCACTACCATTTGAGCCCAACTCTAGCATAAAGCCTCCATCAAACACAGCTTCCGCTCAATTCCCTTGTCAGCATTCTGAAGAGACCATTCCCTCCGTGACATCTTGGTCTACTCCTCTATCACCCCCAACACCTTATCCCCAACCCAAAGCACCTTCCCATGCAATATTAGAAGGTGTAACACCCTGCTCTTCCCTCCTCACTGTCCAAGGCCCCAAACACTCTTTCCAGCTGAAGCAGTGATTCACTTTCACTTCTTTCAATTTAGTCTACTGCATTGTCTGCTTACAAAGTGGTCTCCTCTACTCTGGGGAGACTAAACACAAACTGGGTGACCGCTTTGTGGAACCTTCACTCAGTCCTCAAGCATGATCTTGACCTTCCTGTCGCTTACCATTTCAATTCACCATCTTTCCCTCCTGCCCACAGTTCTGTCCTCGGCCTCCTGCAATGTTGCAGTGAAGCCGAACACAAACTGAAGGAACAGAACTTCATCTTCCAATTAGACACTTTACTGCCTTCTGGGCTTTGAATTCAATTAAATTCAATAACCTCAGACGATGAACTTATTTCCATTTTGGTATTTTTTCTCCTGACTCCCTCCCATCACAGGTTCAATCTGCAAGTTGTTATGCTTTGTTTTCAGAAGGTGCTTACTCTTGTTCCGCTATTAACACATATTTCTACCTGACCTTTATACCACTATTAGCACTTGCCTCAGTCTTCAACACTGTCATTAACACTCCCTTTTTCCTGTGTCAATTACATATTTGTCAAATCTCTCCTGAGCTTCCACCTATCCCTGACTTTATCCCTGGCTTCTGGCTTTCTATTTAGGTTGGACTTTAACCTGGTGTTGTGAGACTTCTTACTGTTTCTATTTAGCTCCAGCTGCTCCACCTCCTCTCCTCAATGGTATAAAATACATCACATTTCTACCTCTCTTCAGCTCTGAAGAAGAGTCATACAGCCTCAAATCATTAACTCTGTTTCTCTTTCCACAAATGCTACCAGACCTGCTGAGATTTTCCAGCATTTTCTGATTTTATGACAGGGAATCAACTAAAAATATATGAAGTCTCATGTTTGCACACACAACGTATCATTTTTTTCCATTATAAATTTTTATGTACACATCTTTAAGAGAAACTGTCCATGGGAAAATTGTCACACTATAATTGCACCCTCCCACACTGAAGACATTGCACCACTATTGGCAGGATGGTGTTATAGCAGCATATTAGAATGAAAGAACTTGCATTTAGATAGAACCTTTTATGGCCTCAGTGCATCCAAAAGCATTTCATAACAAATTAAGTGTTCATGAAATGTAATCATTATTGCAATGAAGGAAAATGCATGACATATCACCAGCCAATTTTCATTTTAAATGTGGACATAGGAATTTATAAAGGCAATATAAAAATAAGGACAGAATGAATTGGGGACTGGATTACATCTACGCACCTAGTTACAAATACCACCCACCTGTGACCCAGCTGTATTTGTTATTGACGATATGCAGTGTCATAATGACTGATTTATATATAGCATAAATACCATAAAAATGAATTGCATATCCATGAGCACTACAAAGCATGAGTAAATGTATTTTTGTAGCAGTGCCAAACATCACAAGTCAATTTGATAAAAATAAAGCAGAGAAATTGGCTGTGGATTTTGGAGATGTGCATCAAGGAATCAAAATATTTTATATCTCTACAGTATGGCTTAAGCAAATGGCAAGTTTTGAACATCCTTAGAAATAGTTGTAAACTAAAATACTTTCTTTGTAAACTGAAACAAGTTGAGGCCCTATTTTAACCTCCCAAGGAAGACTGCAAACTCATATCTGACACAGCAACTAGAAAGTAGGAAATAATATTGGTTTTGGAACTGCAATCACCAGAGACATATCGTCTATTATTAATGCCTTTCATTTCCAAATCGTAGTGGCTAACTGACAGGAAGGTCACAAAGGCAGAGTTAAAATACAGTGCCTCAAACAGAGCAAAGCCAAAACAGGATCAGGACTCAAGTTTCGACCAGGATGCAAAGAAATCAGAGAGCTAAGCTGACTCAGATGTTGTGTTCTAATCAGATTCAGTATCAGGATTGAGACCTACATCAGTGGGCTGCACTATGTACTACAGATAGATTACTGTGGCTACAGTACACAGTACATATGGGGGCATGTTGTAATTAAAATACTATTTGCACAGATTGGATGTATGGGACGAAGATATGGATCAGAAATATGATAATAGGATAGTTCTGCATATGAGGCAAATGTTTAAAGTGCTTTGTTTGAATTAAAAGGCAGGATTTTACTCCAGGTTAGCATTTCAATTAATAAAATTGGTTCATGTTGTCTGTGTGTTGGGGGGTGGGGTGGGGGGGAGGGGGGGGTGGTACTTAATTTGCAGTTGTATTGTGGTAATAAATAACTAAGCTTTATAATTGCATTTACATTAAGTTTAGCAGAGAAAGAAGGGGTTAGTTACTCAATCTTATAAATTACATGCATTTTTTGTTATAATTTGGTTGAATAGAAAATAGCTAATTTGCTAAAAGCAAAATTGCTGGAAATGTGAAATAAAATCAGAAGATGCTGGAAACTCAGCAGTTGAAGCAGTTTGTATGAATAAAGGAAAAAGGTTTGGTTAGTGTTTCAGGTCTATGGCCTTTCATCAGAACTGTTCTGTTTGCTCATCTTTTCAATAATAGACAAATGCTTCAGCAGCATTTATAGCAACCAATTAAGTCTTGATTACGAACAAACATTATGAACATCAATCACTTTTATGAAATTTTATTATCAGTATGAGTGGCTGCTGCACAGCACTGCCACAAGATGGTGCCACACATTTTCTACCTTCTCAGTCCAACTGGAAGGGAGGTAGGTACTGCTGCTCCTGACTCTTGGGAATGAGGTGGGCCAAGCAGACCTAGTGTCAGTTGGAGAACATTTAGGGCACACTGATCATAAGGTTTAGGTTAGCTATGGAAAAGAACAAGGAGCAATCCAGAGTAAGAATATTTAATTGGGGGAAAGCCAACTTCAGTGGGGTGAGAATGGATCTGGCTAAGATCAGTTAGAATTAAAGATTAGCAGGCAAAACATTAACTGAACAATAGGATGCATTTTTTAAAAAGAGTGCAAGTACATTCAACATATACTCCCGTGAAGGGAGCAGATAGGGCAAACAAATCCAGAACTCCCTGGATAACCAAAGAGATGGAGATTAAGATGAAGCAGAAAAGATGTCCTTATGGAGGTGTCAGTTGGACAATACAACTGAGAACCAGGCCGAAAATAGAAGGGTCAGATAGAAGTTAAAAAAGCAAATAAGAGAAGGAAAGAGAGAGTATGAGAGGAGGCCAGCAGCTAACATAAAAGATCCAAAATTTATCTATAGGCATTCTATTAGTAAAATTGTGGTGCGAGGAATGGGGCTGATTGGGAACCAGAATGGAGATATATGCATTGAGGCAATGGGCATAACTGAGGTATTAAGTGAAAACTTTGCATCTGTCTTAACCAAGAAAGATGATGTTACATTTGACGTCTGTAAAATTGATAAGGAGATGGTATTGGTTAGGTTGCCTGTACTTAAAGTTGATAAAGCACCAGGACCTGATGATATGCATCCAAGAATATTGAAGGAAGTGGGAGTATGTTTCTGGGATGGGCGAGAAAGTGGCAGATAAAATTTAATGCAGGAAAGTGCAAAATGATTCAGTTTGGTAGGAAGACAATAAATCAGGGAGACAACATAAAATAAATGGTAGAATTCTAAAGGGGTGCAGGAGCAGAGGGATCTGTGTATATGCGCATTAATCATTTGAAGGTGACAGGATAGGATGAGAGCACTGAATAAAGCATATGGCACCCTGAGCATCATTAATAGGGGCAGAGTACAAAAGCAAGGAAGTTATTATAAACTTGCATAAAGCAAGGGAATCTGTGCGCAGTTTTGGTCTCCATATTTAAGAAAGGATAAACTTGCATTGGAGGTGGTACAGCGAAGGTTCATCAGATTGCTCCCTGGCAAGAAACGGTTGTCCTATGATGAGAGACTGAGTAAATTAGGTCCATACTCTCTGAAGTTTAGAAGAGTGAGAGGTGATCTCAGTGAAACATATAGAATTCTGAAGGGGCTTGATGGTAGATACTGATAGATTGTTTCTGCTGGTGGGGGAATCTAAAACATGAGAGCACAGCCTCAAGATAAGGGACCAATTAGTTAGCACTGAAATGAGGATAAGTTACTTCATACAAAGGGTTGTGAATCTTTGGAATGCTCATAACCCAGAGTTGTGGATGCTTTATTTCATAGTTGAATACATTTAAGACTTGGCCTCTCAGGGAATCAAGGGATATGTGAAATGGGCAAGAAAGTCGATTTAAAGCCCAAGATAAGCCATGATTTTATTGAATGGGAGAATAGGCTTGATGGGCTACATGGTCTGTCTCGTACAATGGTGTTCAGGTTAGCAAGGCTAATGTGGGATTGGGGAAAAATACCTCCCACATTGTGATGTAGAATCACAGGATGGTAGACTGTAAGTCGAGAGAGTCTAGGGAAAGTTGGCATGTAGATAGCACTTAGTTGGGCCTATACTTTGGAGATATGTATACAGTTGCCTGTTACCTATAAACAGTTTATGTTTAACCACACAAGCCTCCAGGCCTCTTAGTGAGACACCAAACAATCTAGCAATATGGTGGCAGCAAGTTAAGGACCTCGAAATCCCCAAGCAGGAGAAGGAGCCCGAAATCCCATGACATGAAAAAAATAAAGAAAATGCAGTCTGACTTGAGCTAAGTAAAGCTAATGGAAGACAATGCTGGAGATCACTTACAAAAGCTCCATTACAGGAATGGGGGCTGAAGGACAGAAGTAAAATTCACTGTGCAGCTGAAAAGGACTCCACCAGCTCACATGGAGGACCACTGCCAAACCTGATCAAACATAGAGTCAAAGGACATAGCCAGATCACAAAAGGGTGAGCAAAAGCCAAAGCTATTTGAATGTAGATCACAGAAATGGGGAGCAAAATTTACTGAGAAGTTGAGCCAATCTCTTAAAAATAATCAGGCATGAATCAGACAGAGCCTAACAATTGTTTAATGTACACAGCTCGAAGAATGCTGCATCCAGGTCTGGAGTCAGTATCATATTACGTGATGGCTGAGCTCAATTGAATGAAAAACAGAAGGCGGAGCAAAAATAAAAATGCCTTTGAATTGATTTTCCAAGCTCAATGAAGCAAATAGCTGGCCAAAACTGCTAGTTTAAAAGATTTCCTGCAGAATTACAAAGTTTCAAAGATGGCTTCCAGATCACAATGGGATCCCAACAAAACCCAACAAGCAGAGGATGAAGGAGAAAAAAATGGTTACTACAGCTCCATTTCAAATTAAAGTTGTCCTCTGCTGTTCTGAAAAACTTCCATGGGCATGGAAAGTAAATTAAAACTACCAGACCAATTTGAGCTCATAAAAGGGTCAAACTAGATGCAAAATTGGGTGTCATGGAGAAGAAAGTTTTTACCTTACAGGAATACATCAAGATTAAGTAGGAAATCAGAAGAAGTGCAAGTTAATGCATTACTTTATTTATCTGGTGAATTTGCTGTCAATGTAATCATAAGATAGGGTATAGATAAATCTTCAACCACAGTTGATGATATTTTAAAAGCCTTTGACAAGTATTTTAAATCCAAGTTGTGAACAGCACAGACATTAAAATTGGCATAAAACACTCCCAATAAGGCATCAAAAGGGCAAGAAGGAGTGAGGGAGACAATACCCAAGTGAAACACAAGATGGTTGCAGACCAAGCCAGCACGCGAGCTGAAGGGTTTCGTGCAGAGGAGAGAAGAGGCTGAAAAGAAGCTAAAAGGCTTAAAAATAGAGCTTCTTAAAAATGCCAACACAATACTTAAATTGCAACAGCACATGGTGGTGCAGAGAGAGTAGATGGCTATGAATGAAGAAAAGTTATTGATGTAACCCAAAAGCAACAATACCTGCAAAAAAAACTGAAACAATTTCACAGGAAAATATTTATTTCAAAGCTGAATTGGAAGACTTGAAGCGCGAGATTCCAGCTGAGTATATACCTTTGAAAACACATGATAAACAAAACTCTCCAATTAACCAAACTGTTCACGGTCTGAACAAATACATTTCTGAGGTGTCACACAAGGACAAGGAAGCTTTGAAAGAAACAAAAGGAGAAGCATGCAGTAAGTGAAAATCTGAACTGTGTGCAGACTGTGGGGGTGATTCTTCCAAAATAATTCACATAAAAACTGGAGTAAATTCCACTTTTTTTTTTCAGAAGGAGTTTCAAAATGAGTCTCCCATACTCTGTGCATTACAAAGTGCCTCAGCGTGAATCATGCTGAAATTCAGGGAGCGGGACTTATTCCGGCTGGAGAGGCCGGCAACATAGTGCTGAGCGGGCCAATGTGTATGTGCCGATCTGTCAGTGCTGAGATCAGCACATGTGCAGTGGCCCCGCACTGCCAGCCTCCTGATCGCTGACCAGCACTATTGTGGCTAGCCCCGCAATCCCCACATCACCGGCCGTGCGAGCCCCCCCAACCCCATGGTCCGATCACTGCCCACCACCCCCCCCCCCAAGTCTGCCTCGAAATCTTCCCACCCCTGCAGCCCCAATCTCCCGATCCCCACCCCAATCAACCTCCCCCCACTGGCAGCCCTGACCACCCCCGCAGTGCCGACCCCCCCTGCAGCCCCAACCCTTCCAGCAGGCTGATCCTCATACTCTGATGGCCAACTCCAATTGGTGTTCGCCCTCCCTCTGTCACTCAGCCCAAATGCAGATTGGCAGCGGGATCCCCCACCCGACCAATCGCCCCCATAGGCCCCACCCCCATTAGGTCCCAACCTCTTGGCACTGCCCGATACCCAGTGGGCAGTGCCATGATGCCCCCTGCCGGGGGGGGGGGGGGGTGGAGATGCCAGTGGCCTGGAGATTTCAGTCCAGGGCCCGCTAATGGGATTTAAATTGTATTTAAATGATAATTTAAATAAATTATGCAGCACTGCGCCAATTTCTGGTGCGGAGCTGATGGCACCGGAAATCCGGTGCTCGGAGAATTGCAGAGGCTGTGATGCCCAGCAGGGAATCCACAAAATGGTCTCCGCTCAAGTCTCCCAGCTCACTGCGCTACAAAAGCAGTGCAGTGGGATCAGACATTTGCCCCCCAATATGTATCTCCAGGAAAGCACTAAGGAGGCAATAACAATTCTGAATTCCACTGTGGAAAAATCTAAAGAGAGTTGGAAAAACTCAACCAGTAGTACAGCCAGGCACAACAGTAGGCAGAATATGTGCTCTGAGAAATTGCTGCCTTGAGACACTCTTTGAAGAAACAATATGTGCCTCTGGAATAACATGAGATATTAAAAAAGATGCTGTACATTACTTCAGAAAAGGTTGCATTGCAATTATTACTGGTGACAAAGCAATACACCTAATTTCAGAGTGAGACAAGAAAATAAATAGTTGAAAGAACAGCTAATTGTCCTTCAAGATCGAATGCAAAAGGAGTACATAACCCTTCGGCAGCATGAAGAAATGAAGAATACCTTGAACAGTAGAATGGAAGAAAAGCAGAACAAAGTTGAGGAAACTCTGTTCAATTACAAGAAAACTCAGCTTATTTTGGTGAAGAAACCTGTTGAATGAGTTTTATACACTCCAGGGATCCCTCAGGTTGCAATCTGTTCCTTTGGTAAATTATGAAGAGAACCAAAATTAACTTAATGTCACTGTGTTAGAGTGAGTTAAGTTTTATGAGAGCCTCGTGCGCCTCTAAATAAAACTGTTAACTCTGCCCATTCTGCCAGCTTAGGTAGTACCAGTTGGAATCCCTACAGTGCAGAAGGAGACCATTTGGCCCATCAAGTCTGCACTGACCACAATCCCAGCCAGGCCCTAGTATTTACCCTGAAAGTACCTGACACTAAGGGACAATTTAGCATGCCGATCAACCTAACCTGCACATCTTTGGTGTGTGGGAGGAAACTGGAACACCCAGAGGAAACCCATGCAGACACGGAGAACGTGCAAATTCCACACAGTCACCTGAAGCCAGAATTGAACCTGGGTCCCTGGCACTGTGAGGCAGCAGTGCTAACCATTGTGCCACTTCATAGAGGGAGCTCAGTAATGTTCTATATCCCAGGAGAAATCTAAGAGGTACAAGAAGGACACTGCAGTGCTAAAGAAAATGTTTGGACATTTGGAAGAAAATTTGGAAAATCATTACATTTCCAAAGATACATATATGAAGAAATGGAAGGCAAGATTGTTAATACAATGTGTGAAAAAGATGAGCACATGGAAAAAGAGATGAGGAGATATGCAAAGGTCAAATTCCAAAGTGAAAGATTGCAGGAATAAAAGAAAAGATAAAGAATGCTTGTGTACAGAAGCAACACCAAACGTAGAAAACTTGCGGGTCAAATTCAACAGTCAGTTGAATTCTTTAACACTTTTGCAGCATACAACTGAAAGAGATAAATATGGGTACTAGGCTGAAGAGGCAACTGAATAAAAAAGAATAGGCATTGAAGGGAAAAGCTGCAGAGCTTTCCAAGCTGAGAGTGGATACTGAAGCCATGAGTCCCATGATTACAGAACTGAAACATGTTAAGACTTCACCAGAGACTGACCTGGCCAACAGTGGAACTAATATAAAGGACAAAGACAATGCTCTGTTGCAGACGGTGAAAGAAGACAAAAATAAGATCAGGAAATCTAAATCCAATAAGATCAAAGAATTAAAATGAAAAGCACGGGATGCCTCAAATGTACCAGAATGACTGAGTTGTTGAAAAATGGTGTGTGTCTCTGTGCACTGCTTGAGAGCACATTTCCACTCCATCTGACGAAGGAGCAGCGCTCCGAAAGCTTATGGTATTTGCTACCAAATAAACCTGTTGGACTTTAACCTGGTGTTGTTAAAACTCTTGTTGAAACATGACAGGGCTGAAATTAAAATCAAGAGCCTAGAACATAAAGTTGTAAGAGAAAATAAAAGTTACTTCAAAGGGGCTGGATGAACAGTTCCGCCCACACTGTGATGTAGAGAGTCACAGAATGTTAGACTGTGCAGAGAGAGTCTGAAAGAAGTTGGCATGAAGATAATACCTAGTTAGGGCTATGCTTCGGAGATACATATAATGTTACAAATAAACAGTTTATGTTCAACCAGACATGCCTACAGACCCCTTAGTGCAGTGGTTCCCAAACTTTTTTCACTGGGCCGCACTTTCGGAATAAAACTTTGCTCGTACCACACCGAATTTTTTATTGATAAGAAATACATTCAAAAACAAAAAAAAACAACTCCTAGCAGTGCTTGATTCATAACATAGAACACAACTACTTTATAATATGATCACGGGACATCGTCCTCAGCATCACTTGATGTTCTTGCTCTCACTTTGGAAAAATATCTATCCATGTTTAAATGTTTCTTTGATTGTGTCTGCAAAATGACCAATCTGAGAAAGACCTTTGTTTTGTTTTGCAACAAAATTGTTTGTTCACAGGTTAAATCGTCTAATGCACATGAATGCAGCTAAACATTTTGATATGAAAAACAATTTGCCCTCCTTCCCCCCCGCCACCCCAGCAAGGAAAGCCGATGGAGCAGTGGGTCCAATCCCTCCCCTTCTCGCGGCTCTGCGACTTAAACTCCAGTCCATCGGGGAGCGCGCGGGCCTGTCAATCAGGCGGCGCCTCGGCCAATGGGAGAGGGGAGGGGCAGGGGGTGAGGCGGAGCCGACTGTCAATCAGGCGGCGGCTCGGCCAATGGGAAAGAGGAACTGGGCGGGGCCCCGCCGGATGGGTTCGCGCAGGGTTTGTGTGCAGCCAGCGGGCGGGTGAGCGAGCGCGAGCCGGAGCTCAGGACCGTTAACAAGAGGCAGGAAGAAAGGAGAGTGGAGGGCAGCCCGGGGGGACACGGAGATCCGGGCAGACACACACACCCACCCACCCCTAACACTGATGGTCATCAAGGTGAGGCTTTCAGATACGACTAAGGGGTGTATTTTTAATCCCCTCCTGCTCCAGCCCAGTTGCTCGAGTGGGAATGAAAGTAGTGATTGAGAGCGCGGAGTTGCCTGTGTGGGAAGAAGAACCGGACTAATCCGCTCTCTGAGGCTCGCTGCCTCGACACTATTGATGAAACTACTCCAGGGAAAGTCCATTAACTGGCCTGTTGGTTCACAGATTGAGGGATGGCTCGGTGCCAGTTACCCCAGGATAGCCTCATGGCTTTCTGTGGCCTTTCTTCTTCTTTTTCCTCTTCCCCCACCCACACAATTATTGTAGCCTCTACTTAAGTTTTACGAGAGCCTTGTGCGCCTCTAAATAAAACTGTTAACTCTGCCAATTCTGCCAGCTTTTAAATCAGAACAGTGTGGTTTAATTCTGAGTACATCTGCGTGTGCATCTGATCTGCAATAGAGTATTGACATTTCTGTAGATCTTGACATGGGGAAGGCAATGCGTTAATTTCATTTTGCCACAGTGGCATTTCTTGTTGCCTGGAGATGAGCAGGCTAGATCAAAGCCGGTTGCTAGTGTCAATGTATAGGGTGTATGTATCCAGCAGTGATGTTTATCACATTGAAATCAATGTAGTCTGAACATTTTTTTTCTATATATGGGTTAGTGATGGCTCAGATTTAGGGAAATGATGTATGTGCAAGTGGCATTGCCTTTGCAAGTAAGATATGAGCACTATTACCTCCCATACATGGGTTAGCTTACATACTCTTCTGTGGTCAGAGGCCCTCTGGCTTCCTCATAGATTAGGAGTATCGCAGAGGTGTTGAGTTTTTGGAGGAGTTGTGCTTAGTGTGTTAGCTGCTTTGCCCAGCTATACACTGAAATTTAATTACAAGTTAATATGTTCAGTCCTGATGGAAGGCAAAGGAGGTCGAATGCCAGTGGAGCTGGAGAACTGGCAGGATGGCAGTTAGATTAACTTAGTGCATAAAACAGTCTTGGTGTGCAGCGAGCTTCAGGGCCCCTTTTTTAAACGTTTGATTGGAGATTTAATTTATTTTTAGTCTTGTGTTAGCAGATTTATGTTGATCTCTTATCAGTTGAAAACTAACATGATCTATTTAACGGTGCAATTAGACTGCCTTTACTGAAAAGAGGATTCCCTATAGTCTTTCCTGCATTCATTACTTTAATTTGCTTCCTTCAAAATTTCACCAGATAATGAAGTTTTCTTCCATTTACTGCAGATCTTCAACATCACTTTGTTGAAATCAATTTCGTCAATCTTTTCAAGCATATTTTCACCATGTTTCTTTACTTTACTGCACATAACCAATTTCAACTTGTATGACCTCCATGTGTATTCCACCAGTCGAAAAGGACATTTTTGCCTCCCAACTCTCTTGGATTTAGCATTCTTACAAAATCCTATGTGCCAGACTCTTCTCGTTGTGATTTGTACCTTTTCATTTATATTTCATTTTTTGAATGCTGGTCACATTTTTAAAAATTCCCACATATGTATGCTGATGACACCCAGCTGAACCTCACCACCACTCTCGATCCCTCCTCCGTTTCTAAATTGTCTGACTGTTTGTTTGATTGGGAAGCCACCATTGTTTTTAGTCCCCAACATAAGCTCTGTTCCTTTGCCACTAACTTCGTCCCTTTCCCTGGCAAATGTCAGAGGCTGAACCTGATGGTTTGCAACCCTGGTGTCGTATTTGACATGAGGTAAGCTAAGCATACGTGTGCCACCACTAAAACCACCACTTACTCTGTAGCACTGCCAAACTCCACCCCGTCTTTGTCATCTGCTGCTGAAACTACTGTTACCTCTAGACATTGTTTCCATCACACTCTGGTCTGGTCTCCCATCTTCCACCCTTCGCAAACTCTGCTGCCCATATCCTAACTCCCACTGAAATCTGATTCACCCATCATCTTTGTACTCAATAACCTACAACAGTTCCAGGTTGAGCAACATCTTAAATTTAAAATTCCTGCCTTATTTTCAAATTTCTCCATGGCCTCGGCCCCCTTATCACTTAAACTCTTAAGTGCCTGAGCTTTTTGCGCATTCCCTCATTGTAATTCCCTTGTAATAAATGCTAACAAACCGTTCTTGGTCATGCCATCTGCTGTCTGTCCCTAAGCTCTGGAATTACCTCCTCTAAACCTCTCTGCCATTCTAAGGGCTTCTGAAAACCTACCCTTTTGAAGCTTTTGGTCATCTGACCTAATATCTTCTCAGATGGCTTGGTGCCAAATTTTACTTGCTAATGCTCAGTGAAATGCATTGGAATATTTTGCTGTCTTAATGGCACAATATAAATACAATTTGTTGTATTCATTGGAGATTTTAAAATAACCTTAGGAATTTAGTTTGTTTGTTTGAAAATGTTCATTGTATAATCTTAACTGTACCACATGTAATAATACCTTCCATTGGGACAAAATCCTGATTGCGGTCCAGAGGGAGGAATTTATGGTGATATCGCTGGAATTGCTTTGCCATCTGTGTGTAAAATTAATTCCTATTTAAACTTGTATGGTACTTTTACAGTTAATCTATAATTTTTATGTACTGGCCCAACTCCTAGTAAAACGGGTACACAATTAATAGTGGAAATCGTCCCCAGCTCACTTATGATTTTTTCTACTTTTTCTACTTTGCCTGATAAACTAATTCAAATATCTGAATTCTTAGCTAGTGTAATTGTTTGCATGTATGGTGTTCTGTCATGCTTCCAAGCTTGACCTGAATAATGATTGCAGAATGAATTATTGGACCAGTGGTTTTATCATTTTATGTACCTGTGTTTTTCCATAACTTGGGTGATAAATCAGAGATGATAACACCTATTGGATGCGCAGTATGCTATTTGTGGATTTGCCCTTATTATTAGCTGGTTGTACGGGTATAAATTTTGTTTCCTTGGACAGCACTGAAAAGTAGGATGTTATTACATTCTGAATTTGATCTAGATAATATTGTTGTAGAAATCTGCAGTGCATTCACATCACATTGTTCAAATGTTTATGCTGGAAGAAGTTTTGAATTACATATTCGATTTCAGGAAATTTGTTGAAGTGAGTGGATTCAGCAATTTACATTTGCATGTTCTGAGATAAGTGTGACATATTAGTTTGAAAAAAAAGCTGACCTATATTGGATTATAATTTGTCAGATAAGTTCATTTTTTTGGCACATTTCCTTCAGATATATGCCTTATTAGTTTGTTTTTTGAAGGGTTAGTACTCTGCTTTTCAGCTGTACCATCAGCTCGTGAGCAAAATGCTAATGCTGTAACTGTCTTCAATTTTGCTGTGGCATGGTCCTGTGCAGCAGCATGTTTACATGAATAATAGAAATAAATAACAGATTATTGAAATTATTGGCATTGCTGATAATTTTTGAAACTGCTGTAGAATTTTATTTTTAGGTTTGAGTCATGTCTATTCTCGTGGGACAGGGAACTGTTTAAATGAGGACAGTGGCCTATTTTGTATGGAGGAAAGGAAAAGTTTTTTTGCAAAATTCTGGAGGTAGGTCGAGTAAGCAAGAAATCCTGGAACAAAGAAAATTTATTTGGTGCTTTGAACCCATCTCTTTCACAAACAAGATTCTTTATCCAATGCATTTGATTTCTTCAGGAAAAGTACTACAAAGATTTTGTTTGCCTTGCAAAAGATAAATCAAGCAATGTGCAAATTAGGCAAGATCACATTTTTCTTTGATATGAGATTATGCATAATCTTAGCGCATGAGGAAAGATCATGCTTTGTACAGGATTTTATTACTTTCACCTCCCAGTTGTTCTAACCTGAAACCCAGTTCCTTTTTTAAAAAAAGTTGTTGCAGGGCACTTACTATTTTATCAATATTCGCTCTATTATATTACTCTGAATACAAAATATTCTAATCTCAAGAAGCAAAGTACTGTAGGTGCTGAAAATCTGAAACAAAAATATCAAATGTTCAAATGAGTAGGGTTTCATCTATTGAAAAGTTTAAAAATGTAAAAGCTTAAGGTACTTTCCTCTTTTCTCTTTGTACCTCTAACCTTGAATCTTGTTTGAAGATTCTTGCTTTTGGTTTTCAGTTTTGTGCTTACATAAGTTTGTTTTTTTGCATGTTAATTCTTCTTTCCTCTTTTGTTTCACAACTCGAATCATTTTTTTTGGTTGCTTTTTCCCTCCAGTGAAACAAGTTTACTTCTGTTAGTCTCCTTTAAAACCTAGATTTCAAATTAAAAGCACCATACTTTTTCATCAGATCAACAGTGTTTCCCCTCTCTGGAGTTCTTGGTCATGCCATCTGCTGTCTGTTCCTCTTTTTTTGTATTTTTATTCCAATTCAATCAAATCAAGTCCAATTCAGAGTCTCAACAAGTTGAGACATTTCCGATCCAAGCTGACAAGACAGGGCCTTCACACCTGTCTTGGGCCTGATCTACATGAGCCAAGCTGATTGGAGGAGGGAGAGGTTTCCTCCTCCAAGGCTTGATCTCATTTGCATCTTAGCCAAAAGGCCGAGATGCCGCTTTTAAAAATTGCTTCATATGAATATGAAGCTTAAATGTGACCCAATGGCCTCAACCAAGTGCAGCATCCTCTTCATACTACACTTGATCTGGGTTCCTCATTGAGCATGGTGCCTTCAACATTTTCAACACCTCATCCAAGTTGCCATTATTCCTATGTATGCCCTGATAGCACACACAGCAGGTTATTTGACTGCACAGAGTATCACAGATGACTTTGCTGGATAGTAATTAGAAGCCTAATCAATTTTCTCCTTTAAACTGATGGTGGAGGGGAGTGGGGTAGAGGAAAGCCAATTGTATTACCATGACCGCTGCTCTGGCTAAAATCATTTAACTTGACGTAGACCAGTGATTGACTTCAAGATCATCTTTGGAATTTATGGCTCAACTACTCATTCATTAAATTCCTTGAGAGTCTAAAAACTATTCTCATTGCTGTTGTTGAATCCTCCTGTTGTATCAATGTACTATTTAAAAGTACTTGTTCATAATTTTGTAGAATTTTCCAAATTTGAACATTTCAATGATGTGTGTATTTTCAGTTCCAGTAAAAATGTCCTTGAAATTCATCCTAGTCTTATTGATAACTTCTCATTGACTCTGTACTTTGAGTGAACAACTGGAAAATGTGCTGTGGTGCTGCAAGTGGAGGGTTGAACCTAATATAGTCTTTAATGTGAAGTAGAGATAATTGGATCAAGGTGCCCAGACAAAACTCCATTTTGAAGTCAAGCATTCAATCCCTATTATTAAAAAAATCTGTTATAAATTGCTGTGTTTGCATTTATAATGGAAATTGCCTATGTAATTTTTTGCAATATGATTACACCAGCACTGCAGTCCTTCATTGAAGAGTGATGGGTGTGTGGGAGAAGCATGCAATTACACTATGACCAGTTTAAGTATGCAGTTTCTGTTATAAATGTAGACCAAGATTTCGTAATGGGAAGTATATTGGCAGGAAGTCTGCACATTTAAGAGTTTGTTGTATATTTCAACTTGGTAATCACTACACTCCTTCGTCCTATTTTGATCTGCTGGTGCTCTTTTCTCATTGTGTACGTACTTCCTGTATCAGAGTGCATAATTTTGCATTTGTCTACTTTGAAATTTTTGTTACAATTGTGATCATTGATGCAAAGTAATTTTACATTTTCAAAAAATATTTTGAGATTGTAAGTAGTTGAACTTATTCACTTCATACACCTGGCTTATCCTGGTATCTTAAGTCACAACACTGGGCTGAAGAAACATTTTAATAAAAAATAAACTGCCTGACATTCCTTCTTGCTTCCAATTTTTAAGCTTGTGTTCACTGATATTTAAAACATTACCATCGTTTTGGAAAGAAAAACATTGACCTAAATTTTGTGTAGTAACGATGGCGAAATTGTTGATGTTCCTCCTCTGAAACTGACAGCAACTCTTGGGCCCTGATTTTACCGTCACTGCCGCCCGAGGCTCGCAAGATCATGCCTGAGGCCAACGGGGAATGCAGTTCTGCGAGCCTTAACCTCTCCGATTTCGAGGTGGCCATGCCGATATAATCTGGACCTTGAAGTCAATAATTGTGAAAGTTGAACATGGGAGTAATCGAGAAGTTGCAGTTAGTGATTCTACACTTTTCTATCAAGCATTTACTGAAGTCTCCGGCTTGCGTCACTGTCTGTGTGGAGTCTACACGTTCTACTCTTGTCTGCGTGGGTTTCTTTCCACAGTTGGAAAGATGTGCTGGCTAGGTGCATTGACCATGTTAAATTCTCCCTCAGTGTCCCCGAACAGGCTCTGGAGTGTGGCGACTAGGGGATTTTCACATTAACTTCATTGCAGTGTTAATGTAAGCCTACTTGTGACACTAATAAACTTAAAAGCCATAGACTGCAATGAATTAGAAATCACTGAACTGATGAGAACTTGTCATTTTGTCTGTGGGAACTTCAACAGGTCCTCCTACAGAAAAGCGTAGAATCACTGACAGCAACCTCTTGATAATGGGGGGCTAACTTCATAATTACTGCTGAGAAACTTCTCTGGCACTGAAAATAAATTTTATATTTGTGGAATGTCAATATTTTCATTATGATAAAATTCCACATATCCAAATTTATTTCTACCTTAATCCCCATATGTAAGCCCTAATAGTTTATTTCGTTCTCTATAAAGTGGTAATTCAAAAGAGAAGGATCATCAATGCATTTAATATCTTGGCTAGTTGTTTATGGGAATATTTCAGTGTTAGTGGTTTGCATGATGACATCACAGTTGCTGGATGCCTGGGGGTCCCTTTGACTCTGCTAGATTCAACCCAAGGTGAAATTTGCACCACTTTGTGGGCAGTTCTTTTCAAAGTCGATGGTGAGTGCTATTGCTTCATCACTGACCTCAATTCCAGCTCATGGTAAATGTTGGTCATTTATATGAAGAATTAAAGATGAAACAATGAGTCGAGAAATAAGAATTAATAATAAACTAAGGAGCTTTTTTTCAAGTACCATGTAATCTGTAAAATACCACGATCAAAGAAAGTGTCTCAACTTTGAATTATTCACTTTTAGAAAATAAGTCAAAGGAGTAGATGATCAAAATGGAGAAAAATTACTTGAAAGATACAGAAAAGAAACATTCACATTATGATTAATTTACATGCTGAGTTCCTGGGAGACTTTGCTTTTGTTGTAGATCAAATGAGGTTTTTGCTCAGTTTTTGTACTTGTATGTAGAAATTAACGAGGAAGGGTAAGATCAGTGCTCTGTAGCGGTTGAAATTACATGACTTCCACTCTCGAAAATGCCAACAATTCGCTCGATCTGAAAGGAGGGGGTAGAGTTTGTAATTTGATCTATTCATTCAAAGAATGTGCATCACTGGCTCGGCCAGTATTTTATTGCCCACCCCTAATTGCCCTTGAGAAGGTGGTGGTGAGCTGCCTTCTTGAATCCTTGTAGTCCATGTGGTGTAAGTACACCAATAGTGCTGTTCGAGAGCGAGCCCCAGGATTTTGACCCAATGACAGTGAAGGAACAGTGATCTATTTCCAAATTGGGATGGTGAGTGACTTGGAGGGGAACTTCAAGTTGGTGGTGTTCCCATGTATCTGTTCCCCTTGTCCTTCTAGCTGGCATTGGTCGTGTATTTGGAGGTGCCGACTAAGGAACCTTAGTGAGTTCCTGCAGTGCATCTTGTAGTTCGTATACACTGCCTCTACTGTGCATTGGTGATGGAGGGAGTGAATATTTGTCAATGGGGTGCCACTCAAGCGGGCTGCTTTGTTCTGGATTGTGCTAAGCTTGTTGTTGAAGCTGCACGTATCCAGGCAAGTGGAGAGCATTCCTTTTAGATTGTGGGCAGGCTTTGGGGAGGCAGAAGGTGAGTTACCCGCTGCACTTCTGTCCTGGTCTTATAGCCACCATATTTATATGATTAGTCTAGTTCTGTTTCTAGTCAATGGTAACCCCCAAAATGTTGTTAGTGGGGGATTCACTGATGATTAGAATTTGCAATTTTTCTGATATTGACCAAACTAGCGTAAAAGATCAATGATTTTCAGGATCAAATTACATTCAGTGCAAAAGGAGTTTCAATGGACCTTTCAATTGGTTTAAAAAGTGACTGGAAACTGAATGCATCCCTGATCACATTAATCACCATTGCGAGTTTCTGTGACTTACGCCTATTTGTAGCCATCTAGAAGGTTGTTATAGACCGGTTAGTCTTACTTCAGTAGTTGGTAAATTGATGGAAAAGGTCCTTAGGGATGGGATTTACGACCATTTAGAAAGATGGGGATTAATCCTGGATAGCACGGATTCGTGAAGGGCAAGTCGTGCCTCACAAATTTGATTGAATTTTTTGAGGAGGTAACTTAGTGTGTTGATGAAGGTAGGGCGTTTGATAAGGTCCCCCATGGTCGGCTTATGATGAAAGTGAGGAGGTGTGGGATAGAGGGAAAGTTGGCCGATTGGATAGGTAACTGGCTGTCTGATCGAAGACAGAGGGTAGTGGTGGATGGAAAATTTTCGGATTGGAGGCAGGTTGCTAGTGGAGTGCCACAGGGATCAGTGCTTGGTCCTCTTTGTGATTTTTATTAATGACTTAGAGGAGGGGGCTGAAGGGTGGATCAGTAAATTTGCTGATGACACCAAGATTGGTGGAGTAGTGGATGAGGTGGAGGGCTGTTGTAGGCTGCAAAGAGACATAGATAGGATGCAAAGCTGGGCTGAAAAATGGCAAATGGAGTTTAACCCTGATAAATGTGAGGTGATTCATTTTGGTAGGACTAATTTAAATGTGGATTACAGGGTCAAAGGTAGGATTCTGAAGACTGTGGAGGAACAGAGAGATCTTGGGGTCCATATCCACAGATCTCTAAAGGTTGCCACTCAAGTGGATAGAGCTGTGAAGAAGGCCTATAGTGTGTTAGCTTTTATTAATAGGGGGTTGGAGTTTAAGAGCCATGGGGTTATGCTGCAACTGTACAGGACCTTGGTGAGACCACATTTGGAATATTGTGTGCAGTTCTGGTCACCTCACTATAAGAAGGATGTGGAAGCGCTGGAAAGAGTGCAGAGGAGATTTACCAGGATGCTGCCTGGTTTGGAGGGTAGGTCTTATGAGGAAAGGTTGAGGGAGCTAGGGCTGTTCTCTCTGGAGCGGAGGAGGCTGAGGGGAGACTTAATAGAGGTTTATAAAATGATGAAGGGGATAGATAGAGTGAACGTTCAGAGACTATTTCCTCGGGTGGATGGAGCTATTACAAGGGGGCATAACTATAGGGTTCGTGGTGGGAGATATAGGAAGGATATCAGAGGTAGGTTCTTTATGCAGAGAGTGGTTGGGGTGTGGAATGGACTGCCTGCAGTGACAGTGGAGTCAGACACTTTAGGAACATTTAAGCGGTTATTGGATAGGCACATGGAGCACACCAGGATGATAGGGAGTGGGATAGCTTGATCTTGGTTTCAGATAAAGCTCGGCACGACATTGTGGGCCGAAGGGCCTGTTCTGTGCTGTACTGTTCTATGTTCTATGTTCTTAAAAGTAAGCATTTTCTATTGCACGAGGGTACTTTACACCATTTAGTTCGTTAAAATGGAAGAGTGTACACCAATGAGACTATTTTACATAACCTTTCTAAAGTCATTTTCAGTTGGCTTACCCGCAGGTAGTCAAGTATACATATTTGATTTATTATTGTCACATGTATTAGTATACAGTGAAAAGTATTATTTCTTGCATGCTATACAGCCAAAGCATACCATTCATAGAGAAGGGAAGGAGAAGAATGTAGTGTTACAGTCAGCTGGGGTATAGAGAAAGATCAATTGCGAGGTAGGTTCATTCAAAAGTTTGATTGTAGCAGGGAAGAAGCTGTTCTTGAGTCGGTTGGTACATGACCTCAGACTTTTGAATCTTTTTCCCGACGGAAGAAGGCGGAAGAGGGTATGTCTGGGTGCGTGGGGTCCTTGATTATGCTGGCTGCTTTTCCAAACGGGAAGTGTAGACAGAGTCAATGGATGGGAGGCTGGTTTGCGTGATGGACCGAGCTTCATTCACAACCCTTTGTAGTTTCTTGTGGTCTTGGGCAGAGCAGGAGCCATGCCAAGTTGTGATACAACCAAAAAGAATGCTTTCTGTGGGCATCTGTAAAAGTTGGTGAGAGTTGTAACTGAAATGCCAAATTTCCCCAGTCTTCTGAGAAAGTAGAGGTGTTGGTGGGCTTTCTTAACTATAGTGTTGGCATAGGTGACCAAGCCAGGTTGTTGGTGATCTGGACACCTAAAAACCTGAAGCTCTCAACCATTTCTACTTTGTCCCCATTGACGTGGACAGGGGCATGTTCTCCACTACATTTTCTGAAGTCAAGGACAACCTCCTTAGTTTTGTTGACATCGAGGGAGAGATTATTGTCGTCGCACCAGTTCACCAGGTTCTCTATCTCATTCCTGTACTCGGTCTCGTCATTGTTTGAGATCCGACCCACTACGGTGGTGTCATCAGCAAACTTGAAAATCGAGTTGGAGGGGAATTTGGCCAAAAAGTCATTGGTGTATAAGGAGCACAGTAGGAGACTGAGGACACAGCCTCGTGGAGCATCGGTGTGGAGGAGGTGTTGCCATGTGTTTTTTTGCAATAAACCCATTTTCGGCTATGTTAATAGAACTGCATTTAAGTAAATCCAGGGATATTAATGCAAGTGAAGAAAAGAAATAAACACAGTCTACCCCCATTATATATTAAAGCTGTAGCATTTAAAAAAAATCACTTGCCTTCTATTTAAAGTTCTGCTGCACAATTCTTTGTATCAGTTAAGAACATAAAAATTAGGAGCATGAGTAGGCCAAATGCACCCCCCACCCCCAACTGAGCCTGCTCCATCCTCCCATATCTCATTGTTTAACTTTGTGTCTAAAAATCTTTTGATTTCATTCTTGACTATACTCAACAACTGAGCTTTCTGTAATAGAGAATCCCAGAAATTCACAACCCTCAATGAAGGAATTTCTCCTTATCGTAAACTTAAATTTTTGACTCATTCTGAGACTACAACATTTCTGGATTATTCAAACTCTCACCATCTACTTTGTGAAGCCTTCTATCCATGTTGTATGTGATCACCTCTCATTCTTATGAACTCCAGTGGATATAGGTCCATTTTACTCTATCTCTCCTCGTGAGACGATCCTTTCATCCCAGGATTCAGTCTGGTAAACTTGCACTCCTCTCGGACAAGTATGTTCATTTTAAGTAAGGAGACTTTGTAATCCAACTCCCTTCTATTATAGCTAATGTACCATTTGCCATCATGATTGCTTGCTTTCCACGCATGTTAACTTCCTTTAATTCATGTACAGGAACAGCCAAGTACCTCTGGATATCAACATTTTGTTTTTAAAAAAATACTTTTCCAACCTTGCTACCAAAGGGAATAATTTGCCACTTTCCCACAGATTACAGCTTTGGCCACCTTCTTGACCACTCACTTTATCTGTTGATATCACTTTGCATCCTCTTTGTTGCTTATGTTCCCAGCTTGCTTATTTGCTTAAACTATTCCGTCACTTCTTTGAAATTAGCCATTTTAAAATGATATGTATCTGACCCCATGGTTCTCAGTATTTCTGTAACCTAGATTCTATTGAACTTAATTTTTATTTGGTTGCTGCTCTGTTGTACTTGCCACAACTTCCACTTTTTGCACGTTGCCTGTGTAAGTATATATATTCAATAGATCAAGGGGGAGAAAACTAAACCAAACAGGATCCTAAACTATTTACCACATTAAACAGAAGGCAAATAACAAGGAAGAACAAAGCTTACAAATTTTGTGGAAAGATGAAGGGGCCCACTGGACCAAATACAGGAGTACAGTATGCAGAAATATAAAGGTTGGGGAGGGAGGGGGAAAGGGGGCATAGAAGAGGCATGGAATGAAAGCATAACTATAGACACCAGCCATAGTATTAACAAGTTCTTACAATACGTAAGCAATAAGAAGAAAATCAGAAAAGCTTTGGAAAATGAGTAGAATGTAGTTTTTATTTTAAGTGATTACTTCCTCCAAATATTCACGGGGGACGATATGAACAGCATGCCCTCCCTAAGTAGAGGTAACCTAAGCAAAATTGATCACTCATAGAAATGAAGATGGGTTCTTAGACTATCTGAAAGTGCTCAAAGGAAATAAATCCCCAGGGATAAGTGATGTTTATCCGAGAACACTGCAGAGGCCATAGAGGAGATTTGTGAGGCATTGATACCATTATGAGGGAATCATTAGGGAGTTAGCAGTGGACTGAAACTAGATTAATTGGTGTCCGTTTTCAAAAAGAGCAATGAAACAGATCTATTTGTCCTTCTTCAATACTATGTATAATATTGGAATTGATTTTTCTAGTGTATATTTGAGATTTATTTGTCTAATCACCTATTAAAAAGGCAGACATGATTTCAGAAGATAGATTCCCTGACTAATCTCCTAGAATTTTAGGAGAAAGTGATGAGCCAGGTGTATTCTACAAAGCCTGACAGTGTGGTGCTTAACTTCCAAAAGGCATTTGATAAAGTTCCACATGAAAGGCTTATTAGTTAAGTTGAAGCTATGGAAATTCAGGAAATCTTCATAAAATGGATAAGAAATGGTGATAATAGGACAATGAATACCTGTTAAGAATACTGTCACTTACACAATAAAACTCTTCTAAGATTCGCTGTTGGCACCAATACTGTTTATAGTTTACATCAGTGACCTACATCAATCTCTGTGCAGTGGATTTGGAGGAAGCCTCAGAAATTATAGATTGAGTTAGACAACATATGAAAAAAAGGCAGATGAAGCCTAATGCAGACATGAAGTTCTGCACATAGAAAAAAAAGACATGTACTCTCAAAATTGTATTGAAATAGTTAAGAGTAAAGTTGAGACACCCGGCAGTCTTAGTGGACTTAATTGATGGTTAGCATGTTCAGTCAGGAAACATAAGGTAGCTAAGACAATTGTAACAGGACAACTTAAACATTACTTTAAAATATATTACAAGAGTAGAATAAGGTTCAAACTTACAAATCAAATTTAAAATTGATATCAGGCGGTAATTTTTGAGGATTGATCAACACATGGGATGAGATTTAGCAGGCCCAAACACTGCGGGCGGAAGTTTTGTTATGGCTGCTAAGTTTCGTGATAGGGATGTAATGGGATTTCTGTAAGTGAGATCTCGGTTTGAGATCTTCCCTGCCCCCAAGCTGGCAATGTAATCTGGGCGTGAACATGATTAGCATGAATTTAAATCAATTTAAGCATAATAATCAGCTTCATGCTGCATCGTCCGGCTTCGTGGAATGCTCCCCCTCCACCCCTGGTGGTGTGACATCATGTCGGTGCCGTTCACAACTTTTTTTGAAAATGGAAACCAGTTGTGATGACTACCATGGGAGTCCGGATGTGCCTGGAGGCCCCAGGAGTTGAGGGCCAAGGCTGGGCATTGCTCCTTTGCACTGAGTTGAGCACTGCGGGGCGGGTCACCTCCTTTTGGAGGGTGGGGGTGTGGTTTCCCCTTGTGTGGTGGGGGGGTGGGGGGAAAGAGATGCTTGCCGAGGACAGCTCAAGGGGGTGGGATGCGAGCTGGGGAAGAAGTTCCATGGCGGGGTCGGTCGCCCCAAAGCTTGTGGGGGAGGGCGAGAGGAATTACTTTCGCAGATTAGGGCACCGTTTAAAATGGCACCCCAATCTCTGGGAAGCCTGCCTTGTCAGCTAAATCAGACCCACCTCGCCAGAGTGACGACACAAACCACGTCCCCGAATTTTTTTTGCACAGTATCAGAAGATCTGGTGAGAAAACCTGACTCTTTTGGAGAGAAACACGCCTGTTTTCAGGCAAAACCTGACACTTTGTCATTTGTTTTTGGAAAATTCCATCCAAGGATTATGCTTCCATGTAGAATAGTAGCGCAATAACTGAAGTCATTGAGTAACACAAAGGTGACGTAGTGAGGGGCATGTAAGGTCTTTCTGGATGAATAAACTAGCAGGGGTCAAATTAGTGTCCTCCTCCATAATTATCTTGTGATATACTTCTATGGCACAGCTGGTGAGTCAAATGTATTGTTTTATCAGGGCAGTGACATTATATTGTACAAAATATAATATGAGTGTGCCTCTTTAATTTTGGGAGGTGTAATTGCTTTGCATTCTTAGAATGAGTGCAGGGTTCACTTGGAGGTCAATGGATGACAGCACTGGCTTTCTTTGGTTGACAGGTTAATTAAGAAGCTGGAGGTATTGTGGGAGCATTATATTCTTGGACAGGGAAGGGAAATACAGTTTTAAAATTGTGTTGCTTCCATAAGAGTTGATTGCAGAAAAAAAGTAGGCAAATTTGTCAAAATTGTGGGAATGATAGCTTAAAAAGTTGAAAACATTCCGACATTTACAATTAGCTTGGAGCTATTTAATTGTTTCTTAGTTTGCTTTTACTTCACCATGGCCTATTGGAGTGCATGAGCATATGAAAGGAGAAGCTTTGATTGAATTTATTTGGGAAGAATGACCAAACTGGAATTAAAAACGACTGGGTAGTATTAAGTGGATATGAGGAAGTGAGTAATTGAAGCGAGCAGCATGGGTTAGTACAAATTCATTTGAAGTATGAGGGTAATTTTGGAAGGGGTTTTGTCAGGCCAGACTTTGCAGCAGAACTAATGGTGAGAATATTGGCACTCTGGAAATTGGACAGTAACTTTGAGTGATGACACATGAATGGCTAAATGTGGAAATCGGATGTTGTCCAAGGTGCCTTCTCCTTCAAAAGCTGTGCTTTTTGTGGTGTCTCGCTATCTGACTCATTGCTCGAATACATTGAGTGGTGTGAAGTTGCTGTACTTGCTGCAGAAAAAAGCACAAAACTGACCGAGAAATAGTCAGGGCTTGTCCATTCAAAAATGGAGATTCATAAGAACATAAGAAATAGGAGCAGGAGTAGGCCATCTAGCCCCTCGAGCCTGCCCCGCCATAATTTAATTTTTTTCCTCTTCTCTTACTCCAATTTTTCTTTCCCTCTTTATTTTACTTCTGCACCTGATTTGACATTGAATTAAATATTCCAACTAACATTTTCAGATTCAGAACTCATGGCTTATTAATGATTATTCAACCTAATTGGCGCAGGAGATACTCGGTTGCTTATCCTCGTCAGAGAGGTCTCAACTGCCCTGTGGAGGTCTTTGTGCCTTTTGACTCTCTAACTGACAGCAAGTGCGATGTAATAAGCCCATGAAAAGTCTGTGGGAACGTGCAGGGGTTCTTAAAAGCATATCCAGGTTCTTGGTATATAAGAGAAGGTTTTTGAGTTATGGTGTGGTGAGTAGTTGAAGTGGCAGATAATGAGTACTGAGGAGGGGGAGTGGCGAAGTTCAGAGATAGCTAGTGGACATGGGAGTATTTGGGTATTTGATGTACAGGGTAATAATAGATATCAGTGGCAAATTTGACACTGGTGGATGTATAGGGTAATAATATCAGTGGCAAATTTGACAGGTATAATGTGATGTTTAAGACAGGTAAGTCCAATGATTTGAAATAAATATTGATAATTGGGTTGCGTATTCATGGACAAAAGGATATTGGGAACTGGGAAGAGGAAGATCTACTTGGACCTAGACAAGCATGTAGAAGTGCAGGAGAGCATTGCCAAGTGGGGGGGGGGTGACAGGGCAGTGCATGTGATGGGGCGGTGGCGATCTACAATGTCAGAATCAAATAGAAGTAAATTTATGTAAAAGAGAAAGAAGGAAGGATTTTGAGGACAGCAGATAAAGTAGAAATAGCAAGGTTGAAGCAGAAATGTAGTTGAGAGGAGCAAGAAACCAAGCTTTGTCCAATTTGTGAGTAATATCATAGCCTTTAAGGCCAAGAATTAACAACCTGGCTTCCAAGAACGGTATTCCTCCAGATATATTATGTGTTATTGCTGATATGGCTATCCAACTTTTTTTAAATTTGGAATGAGTTATTTACAACCATGTTTGATAGGACACTTCACAGGACATTAGGAGTAAACCATGCTGTGGGACTGAATTCACAAGTAAGTCAGGGTTCCTTTCTTGAAGGATATTTGTGGATAGCAATCAAAAAGCATTCATGGCACTATGTCAGAATTTATTGAATTAAAGGGTTGGACTTGAACTCTCGCCGCCTCGATAGCTGTTCCAGTGCTGTAACTAGATATTTTGAAATCAAATATTAAAGTGCAGTTAAAAACATTTCTTAAAAGTGTGGTGTGGAATCTTGCACCTTTCCTTGTGGAATGTTTAGTGGTGGAGGAGCATTTAAAGAGATGGGAGGGTGACGTGTGTGGTCCCTCCCACTTTTCTGCCTCCACCCTGATTTAGTCGAGGGTGGGAATGCCTGTGGATGAACCTCTAGCTCTGCTACCAATCAAGTGGCCAGTCCTACTGCGTGGGAAGGGGCTCACTATATAAGGAGCATGACTGGCAAAAATTGGCATATTTGCTTGCAGACCCCGAGGATCTCTTGTTCGAAGGCATTCGTGGAATCTGCTTCAGATAGCCAACCTCCGTCCTTGCTGCCGACGCCCTCGATTTCCCACCCTTGTGACCCCCACCTCATACAATTACCCGTGTCCATGTCCCTCCTTGATCCTCGGCCTCGTGTGTGTCATACCATCAACAGCCACCACCTCCCTGATGCGCTCCTGAGTACAGAGGAGCTGATGGCCTCTGATTGACCAGTAGCATTTGTGGATGGGACTTTGCTTCCGGAGTCCTTGATCCCAGGGAAAGGCTTGCCACAGGCTTGTTAAATGCCTGAATGGAACAAAATGTGGTACCTGATGGGGTGGCACAGTGGTTAGCACTGTTGCCTCACAGTCCAGGGACCTGGATTCGATTCGCGGCTTACGTCACTGTCTGTGTGGAGTTTGCACGTTCTCCCCGTGTCTGCAAGGGTTTCCTCCGGGTGCTCCAGTTTCCTCCCACAGTCCAAAGATATGTGGGTTAGGTTGATTGGCCATGCTAAATTGCCCCTTAGTGTCCTGGGATGCATAGGTTAGAGGGATTATCGGGGTAAATATGTGGGGTTACAGGGATAGGACCTGGGTGGGATTGTTGTTGGTGTAGACTCGATGGGCCAAATGGTGGCCTCCTACACTGTGGGGTTTCTATGATTCTAAACTCAGTCTCCAAGATTCTGGCATTGGTCGGAATTTTGAAAGACTGTAACAATACTGAATTTTATAATTTATTGGTTTGAAGCATTGAAATACAGCAGAAATAATGTAAAAATACAACACTGGATTCAAAAGTCAGTTATACTGATATTTGCAGTATCTTGGCCTTGTATTAATCTATTTTATACTATTATGTTTGAGTGGTGTTTTGAGACCAGTGAAGCCTAGTGAAATGGGGGGGGTAGATCTGAATTGCACTGCATGTTTCCTATTTGTCCGAATGCAGCTTAAGTATTACAATTTTTAAAGAAATGATGGAGTTGTTGGCTGGTTAACTAAAAAAGCAAAATCACAAATCAAAGTTTGCTTTGGAGTGGTTACCTTTCACTTTACTCCTGAATCCTGGTACACGTGCCTGGTCTTGCACACTCTGCCTCCCCTGTGTCCTAACTCGTACCCAGTCCCGTTTGCCTGTCACCATTGTGTTTGTTCACTGACGTCCTTTGACCCTTAGTCCAGCAACATCTTAATTTATAATTCTCATCCTTGTTTACAAATCCTGACTTGAAATGTTCGCTCTATTCTCTGTCCACAGATGTTGTCAGACCTGCTGAGTTTCTCCAGCATTTTCTGTTTTTGTTTCAGATTCCAACATCCACAGTATTTTGCTCTAATCTTGAGGGAACCTGGGTTCAAATCCCATCACAGCAGCTGTGGAATTTAAATTCAGTTAATTTCAAATCTGTAATCGAAAGCCAGTATAAACAATGGTGACCATGGAACTATCATAGATTGTCATAAAAACTCATCTGGTTCTTTAATGTTCTTACCTGGTGTGGCCTATACGTGACTCCAGATCCACAATGTTGTGGTTGACTTTTAACTTCTCTCAATGCCAATAGGCATTGGGATAGGCAAGAAATGCAGGCCTTGCCAACGTTGCCCACATCCTATGGAAGAATTTTTTTCAAAACCATCTGATTTTGATTTTTATATGATTGGTGGCAATGCATTCAGTTATCTAGTCCGCAGGTACTAGCATTCCCTCCCTAAACCTTTCTGCCTCTCTGTCTTGCTCGATCCTTTGGGATGTTCTTTAAAGCCTATTTCTTTAACCAAGCTTTTGGTCATCTGACTTGATTTCTTTTTACGTATCTGTGTCATATTTTGTTTTAAATAACTATTGTGAAGTCCTTGTGACATTTTTATTCTGTAAAAGGCACTATACAAATTTCAGTTTTTGAATTGCAGCAAGTATGAAATTATAGAAACATAGAAAATAGAAGCAGGAGTAGGCACATCGGCCCTTTGAACCTGCTCCGCCATGCATTATGATCATGGCTGATCATCTAACTCAATAGCCTGATCCCACTTTTCCCCCTTATCCTTTGATCCCCTTCGCCCTGAGAGTTGTAACTAACTCTTTTTTGAAAACAGAAAATGTTTTGCCTCAGCTGCTTTCTGTGGTGGTGAATATACAGGCTCACCATTCGCTGGGTAAAGAGATTTCTCCTCATCTCAGTCCTAAAAGGTTACCCCGTATCCTTAGACTATGGCCTCTGGTTCTGGACACCCCCATCATCAGGAACATCCTGCATTTATCCTGTCTAGTCCTGTTAGAATTTTATAGATTTCTATGAGATCCCCCTTCATTCTTCTGAACTCCAGTGAATATAATCCTAACTGACACAATATTTTCTCATACGTCAGTCCTGCCACCCCAGGAAGTAGGACGCTGGGTGTTCTGGGAAGGGTCAAATTTTTCTTCAGTGTGCGGGAGGTTTAAAAGCAGGCCGCACTATTCAGCGGGCAGCGTCGTTAGCGGGCAGTGGAGTGAGAAGGGCGCAGAGTGAGAGCTGAAGGGCTTTGGCTCTAAGGGCTTGGGGAGAAAGGGCGAGGCGGGTTACGTTTAATTCTTAAGTACGTTTCTCTATGTTCCTTGAAATAAGACGGGAAATTGAGTGTGAGGCCAGTCTGTTGTTCCCAATGTAGGATGTGGGAGGTCCTGGAGGCTCCTGGCCTCCCGGACATCCATATCTGTGATGGGTGTGTCGAGCTGCGGTTCCTAAGGGACCATGTTAGAGAACTGGAACTGCAGCTCGAGGATCTTCGTCTGGTTAGGGAAAATGAAGAGGTGATAGACAGGAGCTATCAGCAGGTGTTCACACCTGGGCCACTGGAGGCAGACAAGTGGGTAACGTCCAGGAAGGGGAAAGCTCGGGTGATAGAGAGCACCCTGATGGATGTGCCCCTTCACAATAAGTACTCTTGTCTGAGTACTACTGGGGGGGACAGCCCACCTCGGGGAAGCAGCAGTGGCCGTGTCTCTGGAGCAGAGTCCGGCCCTGTAACTCAGGGCTACGGAAAGGAGGAGGAAGGCAGTATTAATTGGGGACTCAACAGTAAGGGGGTCGGACAGGCGTTTTTGCGGAGGCAGACGGGAGTCTCGGATGGTGGTCTGCCTCCCTGGTGCCGGGATCCGGGATGTCTCTGATCGCGTCCCAGATATCCTGAGGTGGGAGGGAGAGGAGCCAGAGGTCGTGGTACATATTGGTACCGCTGGCATAGGGAGGAAGACGGAAGGGGTCATGAAAAGAGAATATAGGGAGTTAGGTAGACAGTTGAGAAGGAGGAACGCAAAGATAGTAATCTCAGGATTGCTGCCTGTGCCACGGGAAAGTGAAAGCAGGAATGGAGTGAGGTGGAGGATGAATGTGTGGCTGAGGGACTGGAGCGGGGAGCAGGGATTCAGGTTCCTGGATCATTGGGACCTCTTTAGAGGCAGGTGTGACCTGTACAAAAAAGACGGGTGGCACTTGAATCCCAGGGGGACCAATATCCTGGCAGGAAGGTTGGCTAAGGTTACTGGGGAGACTTTAACCTAGAAAGGTTGGGGGGAGGGAATCGTGATGAGGTGACTGAGAGCGAGGAGGTTAGCCCGCAAATAGAGAAGGATTGTACACCAGTGTAAGAGGGAGAATAGACGGGTGATGAAGAAGGGGAGAGCTCAGACCAAAGGTTTGAGATGTGTCTATTTTGACGCCAGGAGTGTAGTGAATAAAGTGGATGAGCTTAGAGTGTGGATTGACGCTTGGAAGTGTGATGTGGTGGTCATTGCGGAGAATTGGGGACAGGGACAGGACTGATACTTCAGGTGCTGGGTTTCAGATGTTTCAGAAAGGACAGAGAAGGAGGCAAAAGAGCGGGGTGGGGGGGGGGGGGAGTGGCACTGCTGATCAGGGATAGTGTCACAGCTGTAGAGAAGGTGGAAGCCATGGAGGGATTGTCTGGAGTTCTGCATGACAACGTTCTGATGAGACAGGGAGGTGTTGGTAGGAAAACGGGAACCGTGGTGCACGAAAGCTGTGCTGAACCTAGTGAGAAAGAAAAGGAAAGCGTACAAAAGGTTCAGAGAGCTAGGTGATGATAGGGATCGAGATGAGTATACGGCTTGTCGGAAGGGACTTGAGAAAGAAATTAGGAGAGCCAGAAGGGGTCACGAGAAGGCCTTGGCAGGTAAGATTAAGGAGAACCCTCAGGCGTTCTATAAATATGTGAAGAGTAAAAGGATGAGATGTGAAGGAATAGGACCCATAAAAGGTGAAGGTGAGAAACTCTGTACAGAACCGGAAGAAATAGCAGAGGTGCTTAATGAATATTTTACCTCTGTATTCACGGTGGAAAAAGACCTGGGTGGTTGTACTACAGGATTGAGGCAGACTGAAAAGATTGAGTATGTGGACATTAAGAAAGAGGATGTGTTGGAAATTTTGAATAGCATCAAGATAGATAAGTCGCCGGGACCGGATAGGATGTACCCCAGGGTACTGTGGGAGGCGAGGGAAGAGATTGCAGAGACTCTGGCGATGATCTTTGCATCGTCGATGGAGACGGGAGAGGTTCCGGAGGATTGTGGATGTGGTTCCTATATTCAAGAAAGGGAATAGGGATAGCCCAGGAAATTACCGACTGGTGAGTCTAACCTCAGTGGTTGGTAAGTTGATGGAGAAGATCCTGAGGGACAGGATATATGAACATTTAGAGAAGTTTAGTATGCTCAAAAGTAGTCAGCACGGCTTTGTCAAAGGCAAATTGTGCCTTACGAGCCTGGTGGAGTTCTTTGAAAATGTGACTAAACACATTGACGAAGGAAAAGCGGTAGATGTGGTTTACATGGACTCCAGCAAGGCGTTCGATAAGGTCCCCCATTCAAAACTTCTCGAAAGTGAGAGGGCATGGGATCCAAGGGGCTGTTGCCTTGTGGATTCAGAACTGGCTAGCCTGCAGAAGGCAGAGAGTGGTATTAGGCGGGTCTTTTTCTGAATGGAGGTCAGTCACCAGTGGAGTGCCCCAGGGATCTGTTCTGGGATCCTTGATGTTTGTCATTTTCATAAATGACCTGGATGAGGAAGTGGAGGGATGGGTTGGTAAGTTTGCCGACGACATGAAGGTTGGTGGTGTTGTGGATAGGTTGGAGGGATGTCAGAAGCTGCAGCGTGACATAGATAGGATGCAAGACTGGGCAGAGAAGTGGCAGATGGACTTCAACCCGGATAAACGTGTAATGGTCCATTTTGGCAGGTCAAATGGGATGAAGGAGTATAATATCAAGGGTAAGACTCTTAGCAATGTAGAGGATCAGAAGGACCTTGGGGTCCGGGTCCATAGGATTCTTAAATCGGCCTCGCAGGTAGAGGAGGTGGTTAAGAAGGCGTATGGTGTGCTGGCCTTCATCAATCGAGGGATTGAGTTTAGGAGTCGGGAGATAATGATGCAGCTTTATAAGACCCTCGTCAGGCCCCACTTGGAGCACTGTGCTCAGTTCTGGTCGCCTCATTATAGGAGGGATGTGGAAATGATTGAAAGGTGCAGAGAAGATTTACAGGGATGTTGCCTGGATTGGTTGGCATGCCTTATGAGGATAGGCTGAGGGAGCTCAGTCTTTTCTCCTTGGAGAGACGAAGGATGAGAGGTGACCTGATAGAGGTGTACAAGATGTTGAGAGGTATAGATCGGGTGGATTCTCGGAGGCTTTTTCCCAGGGGTGAAATGGCTGCTACGAGAGGACACAGGTTTAAGGTGCTGGGGAGTAGGTACAGAGGAGATGTCAGGGGTAAGTTTTTCACTCAGAGGGTGGTGGGTGAGTGGAATTGGCTGCCGTCAGTGGTGGTGGAGGCAAACTCGATAGGGTCTTTTAAGAGACTTCTGGATGAGTACATGGAACTTAATAGGATTGAGGGTTATAGGTAAGCCTATATATAAGCCTAGGTAGGTAGGGACATGACCAGCGCAACTTGTGGGCTGAAGGGCCTGTTTGTGCTGTATTTTTTCTATGTTCTATACCATTTGCCTTTACTGTCTGCTGCACAAGATTTGTGTATTCTGTGACACCAGAAACGGAGATCTTTTTACAGCCTGTGATGAAATATTTTAGTTGTTTGTGTCGGTAGTACACTCCAATATGTCTTCCAGTGTTAAGTATGTGCTACAAAACCAAACTAACCAATAAATGGATTTTAGTACAGTGAATATGCTTTGGAAGTTTAAAGTTTTAGCTGGGAAAGTTTAAAGACTGGAAAGAGTAGACTTTGTCCTGCTGTGGCTCTAACTTCTAAGAATGGTTTATCTGAAAGGTAGTGGCAGGGTGAATAGTTTCATAAATCTGTTAAAGGGCTCAAGTTTGATGCAAGCCTTCTCCTATATACTGGATTATATTCAGTGTTGTGAGCCAAGTTTTAGTATGGAGCAGGCACTTCCTCAGAGGGCCATGGCTTGGTTTCTTAGCATTTGCAGCATTCAGTTCTGCTATTATGGCCATTGGGCTTCCCTTTGATTCTGATAAATTTGCTAACGATACAGCAGCTGTCAGTAAATTTGTACTTGGTCCAAAGAAAATCAAATTTACACTTAGTAGGTGACCTTGTCACTTCCATGACTGATTTCCTTTATGTAATGAACGCATTTAATTGTATTCATTGTGTTTTAGTGTTTTCTCTTTCGCGGTGCATTGTCTGAACTACCCAAGCCTGTTATGGGTATAGTGTGTTACTTCCTTGTCTGATGACTGACTGAAAGATAGCCTGTTCTCTTATAAGTAAAAGCAAGCAAGGTGACCACATTGCTGGAATAGAGAGTTTGATTATTAGCTTTGAGGAAAAGTGTGTAAATAAAAGTTAATGTGTATAAGAGCCATACATATTCTGTAGAGAACTGATCATTATTTAGTTCCCAATTGATAACTTTTCTGTTGTGACTTTCTGAACTAAATGGTGAGACATCGTATGCTTGAGACATGAATTTAATGTGCCTATATATGTTTTTTCCTCATTTGTCTGTGACAGTTTATTATTATTGAAAATGACGTCAGTGGTTGATCTAGGATATTGGTGATATCCAATGTAAGTGGAAAGGCGGTAACTGTCAGCACATTTCACTACAGGAAGCACAAAATAAACCCATCCACGCATTTAAAAAAGGTGCTTATGAAAGTGATAGCACACTAGTTGAAGCTTCCCCATTATTTCATGTGAAGGGAAAGAAATTGTATTTGAATTTGTATGAAACAGATACTAGTGATCTTGTCCTTGGTATTTAATTGGTGAGTTAATCTCCTGGAATCTGAGATGCTTGCTCTGAAATAAATAAACAATGTTAGAAATACAGTGGCTTTGCTGGCATTTGAAAAGATAGATCAAGATTCTGGGTGGGGTTTCTTAGTTGTGGTGGTGTGAGCATTTCACGAGAATACTGTGCTATGTAAGAAGCTTGGCTCGAGTTTGATTTGTTGTTTTTCTATAGCATGTCAACTGCCTTGTTGTGGTTTACGATATGGTCTGTTATGATGAAATCTTCAGATATGTTTGCCTCATTTCAGTAGCAAAATTGCATGTAAATGGGATAATTGGCAATTTTATACTGAATATTGCAACAAGAGTTTAGTATTATTCATGATACATCTGCTTCATTATGCTGGTGTGAACATTTCTAATTGGACATTCGTAAAACAGCCAATTTGATAGAAATGGATGATTTTAGATGCAATTAAATGATAGTGCAAAGTATCTGCTCCCGTTATATTATTTTATTATATTATTTTGACAGCACTTTGCTTTCAGTTTCCAAGTATAACATGTTTCTTGAAAGTCCAATTCATATTGCAATGAAGTGGCTGCAATGCAGTTACTACTGTTCATTATTGAGGTAGTAATGCAGCAAATATAATTTCCAACATTCTTTCCATTGTATGTTTTTCCAGTGGCTGAAAATGTATGAATTAGCAGTGATGTGAAGTTGATTGACAGAATGGGGGAGATGATGGCCTCGTGGTCTCATCGCTAGACTATTAGTCCAGAAATTCAGCTGATGTTTTGGGGACCTGGGTTCGAATCTCATCATGGCAGATGGTGGAATTTGAATTCAATTTTAAAAAATCTGGAATGAAGAATCTACTGATGTCCATGGAACTATTGTCAGTTGTTGTAAAAACCTATCTGGTTCACTAATGTCCTTCAGGGAAGGAAATCTGCTGTCCTTCCCTGGTCTGGCCTACATGTGACTCCAGAGCCACAGCAATGTAGTTGGCTCTCAACTGCCCTGCAAGGGCAACTAGAGATGGGGCAACAAATGTTGGCCAGTCAGCGACGCCCCTGTCCCACAAATTAATTTAAAAATTAAAAAATCAGCGAAATGTAGTCTGTCACTCATTGCCTTTGAGTTTTCATTTAACCGTTCTTTATTTTCATAGTGTCACTAGGTATATTAATTGTACTGGATAAATTGCAATAAGATAATTTGCATTCAAGTCAATATATCTAAATGTTGTGCAATACGCTTCTTGTTGAACACTTTAAATTTATCACCTCAAATTGCTTTTATCACCACCATTACCAGGCCTAAACCAATACGTATGTTCCCTTGGTCAGGGTTTCCCAAACTCTGGGTAATGATCCCCAATGGCGTCACAAGACGAAATGTTGGGGTTGCGAGCTTCGAAGCAAAATTGGCAGCCATGGAGCTGAGACCGAATGCTAAGAGCTGTGAGGTCCCTTTAAATCCTCATGTTTCTATTGGTGACAAGGCCGAATGGACTGATGTTTGAGGCTGCTTGCTGCTACAAAAAACCTTTGAAAAGATAGGTGTTGAAAAGAAACGCTGCAGTTTAAACAATTCCCACTATGCTGGGCACCCCTTCCTCCCTCACCCCCACCCCAGGACCATTCGTGTTTCCTGGCCACTGCTCAACCAACTGCTGCATTTCACAGTCACTGTGTATGATCATTACATTGCTGCCATCCGAAACCTGGGTCAAAGTAATGGTGCTTTCCGATAACCTTGAAAGCTGTCCTTAAAGCTCTAGCAATTTCTGTGGTTTGGATTTCACCTTTCCTGATAATTCCATCCTGGCATCCCACAACTGTAATGTCACTAAGCAAGTGAAACAGCCAACCGCATCGAATAATTCTCATAAACAGCAAACTATGAAGTAATCATAGGATTTTATTATTTAGCTTTTAATAAATTTTACAGAAAGGAAAATAAATATCAGAATATTTCCATGGGTTTATGGTAGAAGCTGAACTTCAAGTTAACAAAAATATGGAATTTTAATTATAATGAAGAAATTAAGGAGTCCACAGATTCAATTATTTTTTTCAGAGCCAGAGAGGTTGTTCAGCACTAATTATGATTCGGTATAGCTCCAGTGTGATGCCACCTCCAAGCACATCTTCCCCTGCCCTCTCTTTTCATCATTCCAAAAGAACTGTTCCCTGACCCATTCCTCAGCCACCTCTCCCTTCTTTATGGCACTTTATGTGCAAGCACAGGAGATCCAACACTTGTCCTGTCACTTCCTCCCTTTTCACCGTACAAGGTCTCAAACACACCTTTCAAATGAAACAGCAATTTACTCATACTTGTTTCAAATGAATCTACTGTATTCATTGTTCACGAAACCAAGCGTAGACGAGGGGGCTACTTTGTGCAACTCCATTTAGTCCGCAAGCATGACCCTGAGCGTCCTGTCAATAGTCATTTTAATTCTTCATCTTGTTCCCAAATTGATCTGAACTTTTCTGTCCATGGCCTAATGCAGTGTTCCAATAAATCACAACGCAAGCTTGAGGCACAGCAGCTCATCTTTCATCTCAGCACTCTACAGCCTTCTGGACTCAGTGTTGAGTTTAACAACTTTAGATTGTAACCTCTGCCTCTACCTTGTTCTGTCTGATTCTTTTTACCGTCTTGCTTCTTTTTTCATGTTGCTTTCAGATGGCTGCTGTCTAGCGATTCAGACCTCATCTGTATTTCTTTACTTTACCCATTACCGCTCATTGGCTTTTGCATTGTGAATGATTTTGTTAGTTGCTGTTTCCTGCCTTTCGTCCTATCTCAGACCTTGCCTTTTGTTCTTCCTATCCACCCCCCCACTTAACCTTAAGGTTAACTCTGTTTGTCCTCACAGATGCTGCCTGACCTGCTGAGTATTTCCATAATTTTATTTTGAATTTAGATTTCCAGCATGTTTTGTTTTGTTTTTGAGCCCTCACCAGTGCTTCACCAGTTTTGGGCTTCTGATATTTCCCCAATTTTAATCATTCCATCTTTGGTGGTTGTGCGATCAACTGGCTGGTCCTGGATTTCCTTCCATAAACCTCCATCTCTTTACCTTTCGCCTCATTTATGACATTAACCAAAAGTGTGATCTAAAAGGTACACTTTACACACTTCTAATATCTCACTTTGTGGCTTGGTGTCAAAGTTTGCGATTATGCTACTATTTAATGCTTTCGAATTTTGCTACATTGTGTTACATAAATGCAAGTTGTTGTACAGCACATGTATGTATTTTTAAAAGAAATCACAATACTTCTCTGCTTTGCATGCCATTGACCACCTCAATCACGGGAGCGATATTGCTTGAGACATTGATGTCGAGCACTGACCAGTTCTGTAATGATGCCATACAGGTGTAGGTGGCAGAGTCAGAAAATCTGAATGCTGTGATGTCTAGGGTTATGACTCCAGGTTGGAACTCTTGGTCATTTTTGGAGATGATGACTCTGTTGTTGTGTTTCTTGGGTTCTTGTTCTTTTAACATCTACATGTCGTTTTGCAATGTGTGCACCACTACACTCTGGAGGTAACATTGCACTATACTTCAGGGTGTGCTTGTAGAAATGAAACATTTGACAGTTGTTGGTAAGGTCATCTAAAAGGCATCTGGAAATACTCAAAGAAGCAACTTACTTTTCTCTTCAGCTTGCGGTGGGGTGGGGGAGGCGGGGGGGGTGTGTGATGCGGGGTGGTGGTGGGGGGGGGGTGATGTGAGGTGGTGGGTGGGGGGGGGTGATGCGGGGGGGGGGTAGAGGGTGGAAAGGCTGAAAATAGATTGAGAAGCTTCTAATTTGTAAAATGCTGCTTAATCTTAGTAATTTGTCAGATTAAATATAACTTTGAGGCAATAGTTTGGAAGCAAAACAGCATTTACATTTGGCCTTAATTCGGCAGACTTCAAGCTCAGCAAAGGTAGACAAATGTGACATTTACACCGCTGTCATCTTTCTCTATTTTGTACTAAATTTTGTACGCATTGTGTGTACTGAATAGAGCATAAACTAAACAAGATATCTGAGAGATGCAGCAGATTTTAATACCTATTGCTGCCTGTTTAGTGATCTTGTGGATCAGTTGATAGGAATTAGATTGAAGTGCAGAAAGCCAGCCATCTAGGCTTTTCTCAACACTGAGTAAACTGGTAAATAGCAAAAGCAAAATCATCAAAATAATCAATTTTGGTTGATAAAATTATTTTTTTTATTTAGTGTCAATAAGGGAACAGATCTCTCTCAGACTAGTGTTTTGAGGCCCTGAGAGAGAGATACACCATCAGATTTATTCAGGCATCTTTTTCAGATAATTAAAATGGCTCTTTGGTGTAGCCATGAGCCTTACAAAAAGTGTGAAGATCCAAGGATTCATCCCTGTTCTGTGGTGAGTTAGCTGATTTCCACAAGGGAAGCAGGTGGCAAGACTTCACGGTCCGCTTCAATGCACTTCCATTAGGGAGAGAAGTCAGCTAAGGTTCTAGTTCCTGATTATTATCCTATGACCATGCTGAGAAATATACATGTGTGAATGTTGGGTGAGAACATAATCTACCTTGATAGTAACAGTTTCACTCATTAATTGGGCATGTGGGGGTCCCACATGCAATAGCAACTTGAGTTGAATACACTGGGGATGTGTAGATTCTTGTGTATCACAGAATTCCTACAGTGCAGAAGGAGGTCATTCAGCCCATCGAATCTGTACCGACTCTCTGACAAGTGTGTCTTACCCAGGCCCTCTTCCCCATAACCCAACATATTTACCATGGTTAATCCATCTAATCTACACACCTTGGGACACTAAAGGGCAATTTAGAATTCCCAATCCACCTAACCTGCACATCTTTGGATTGTGGGAGGAAACCCGAGCACCTGGAGGAAACCCGAGCACCTGGAGGAAACCCACACAGATACAGGGAGAACGAGCAAACTCCACACAGACAGACATCCAAGGCCAGAATTGAACCTGGGTCCCTGGCGCTGTGAGGCAGCAGTGCTAACCATTGCTGTGTTACCCAGTGTAACCATCTGGACATAAGTCACTGACTGCCCTAAGGAAAAAAGAAATTTGAACAAAGTGAATCTATTCATACTGCCTTTTAGGTCTTAAGATCAATAAAGAAAAGTATATTGGCTATTTGTGATCAAGGGTTTAAATATTTTCTAACATAGATATTTTAGACAAGTTAATCCAGCAAAATGAACATCAAATACAACTAGTCTAAAATGATTTGTAGTCATGTAAATTTCTGCTGAATTATGCCATTAAATTTTACTTAATTGTGTAATGCAGTTTCACAACAGAACTCACTTTGTTCTTACCATGTTGACATTCTGAGATGAATCCAAGATATCAGTAGTGTTTAATGCTTCATGAATCCATAGTTGCTTACAAATTGTTTCCAACGGTGAGGAATGGCAAATAGGAACAACGGGCAACTGTTTTAAAAAAAAAATACTTTCTATTGAATGTCATATGTTATGAAGATTTTTGCTGATTTATACAGTGTAAATTGTGGTGTAATACGATGTATGCTTCTATTCTGGGGTTTCTTGGTCACAGAGTCAAACACAAGTTGTAGAACTGGTAGGAAAGTGAGAAGAAATAGAAAGGGAGGGAGGATCAATGCATGGCTTGAAGCACGTTATAGGAAGGAAGGCTTAATTCTTGGGGCACTGGGATCAGTTCTGGGGCAGTTAGCACCAATTCAAAAGGGATAGGTTGCACCTCAAGAGGACTGGGACCAATGCCCTTGGGGAGGTTGACTAATATGTTTTGAGAGGGTTTAGACCAAATTGGTAGTTCCGTGACTGCTAGCATATAAAGTTAGAAAAGCGGAATCTGAGTGTAAAGGGATATGGAAGAAGAATAACCATATTGTACAGGAGAAGACTAAGAAGGATTATGAAGAATACAAAAAGTGGTTTAGAATTCATGTATATAAGTGTGGTGAATAAGCTTTGTGAGCTATAAACACAAATAGCCTTGTGAGAAATGATATAGTGACAATCAAGTAAAAGGCAACCTCCTGCTCATGACCACTGATTGTCTGTCCTCAGCTGATGATTCAGTATTGCGATGGCCTATGTGGTTTTGGGGGAAAAAAAACTATATTTTGTGTTGGAATGATCCTCTATCTGAGGTTACTCTGGAAGATGATTTCTTGTTTTTAAAAAAACAACTTGCTTCCAGTAACCGATCATGTGACCAAGGTAAACAATAGTAAATCAAAGGCATAAACAAAGAGTTAATTATGTGGGGGACTAGATTCCTGTATGTGTTTCTCTTTATAAGTAATATTGTTCAGAACAAGCTGCAGGGAACATCTTTCAAGCAAAATTTAGTTGAAATTGTGTGTGCCGGTTAAGAGGGTTAAAACTCTTAACGACTGAAAGATTGATTCTGCGAACAGTGAGTTAGACTTCTGGGATAGCCAAGCTGAGAAGAATAAAAGAGAGAAGGGGATGTTAGAACATTAGAGCCATTGGAGTTCTGACTTGAGGTGATTATGCTTAGGACACTAGCGGCACCTGTGTTGATTTGGGGTCTACAACTGTGGGATGGTTGGGGGAGATTTGAAGGGACAGCTGTGCTGGAAGTAATCAGAAGGCCCAATAAATCTCAACCTTTGTATGAATCATGAAACAGTACTCGGGCCAAGTGGCTAATCTTCCAATTCCTTTAAGTATATGACTTGAGCTTTGGCGAATATAGGTCAAATAGCTGTAAAAGGAAATTTGAGTTAAGTTCATTTTAAAGTATGTACAAACAAATGTGTTCATTGTAACTTTGATATCTTTAACATAACTGACTATTTAAGATAGATATAGTTATTACTATTCATGTTACTTGATTTTTGTGTAGTAAAATTATTTTGTTTTAAAAAGTGTACCTTGTGGCTTAAATGTGAGAGTAAATAACTAGGTTTTGGAACAGCACTGCATGTTGAATACCACTTTGATTGCCACACCTACTACTTCAATGAGGGTGATTCCAATCTATAGAATAGAAACCCTACAGTGTAGAAAGAGGCCATTCGGCCCATCGAGTCTACACCGACCACAATCCCACCCAGGCCCTACCCCCATATCCCTACATATTTACCCGCTAATCCCTCTAACCTACCCATCTCAAGACACCAAGGGGCAATTTTAGCATGGCCAATCAACCTAACCCGCACATCTTTAGACTGTGGGAGGAAACCGGAGCACCCGGAAGAAACCCACGCAGACACGAGGAGAATGTGCAAACTCCACACAGACAGTGACCCAAGCCGGGAATCGAACCCAGGTCCCTGGAGCTGTGAAGCAGCAGTGCTAACCACTGTGCTACCGTGCCGCCCCTGTAACAAGGCATAGTTGGGCTATAAAATGGGCAAACAAATGGCAGATACAGTTTAATACAAATAAGTTAGAGGTGATCCATTTTGACTAAAGGGATCGGAAGAGGCAATATAGACTGGTACACTTCTAAAGAGTATTTATATTTTATTATTTCACAGAATGAGGGCATCGTTGGTTAGACCAGCAAATATTGCTATCCCTAATTGCCCTTGAGAAGGTGGTGGCGAGCCAGTGTCTTGAACTGCTGCAGTCTAACTGGCGTGGATACTCCCACAGTGTTGTTAGGTAGGTAGTTTCAGGATTTTGAACCAGCAATAGTGAAGGAAAGGTGATATAGTTCCAAGTTAGGATGGTGTGTTGTTGGAGGGGAATTTACAGGTGGCATATACTTAAAGGAATTGCCCTTGTATTCCGAGGTGAGTTTGGAAGGTGCTGTTGAAGAAGACTTAGTGAGTTGCTGCTATGGATCTTGTAGATGTTACACACTACTGCTACTGTGCAGTGATGGTAGAGGTGGTGGATGGGGTGCCAATCAAGCAGGCTGCCTTGTCCTAGATAGTGTTGAGTTTCTTAGTATTGGAGCTGCACTTGTCCTGGCATTTGGAGAGTATTCTATCTTAGTCCTGATTTGTCTTGTAGCTGGTGGGCAAGCTTTGGGGACTTAGGAGGTTAGTTACTAATTCCCAGTCAGTAACCCGCTCTTGCAGCCACAGTATGGCTGATCAAGTTTGGCTTCTGGTCAATGGTAACCCCCAGGGTGTTGATGGTGGGGGATTCAGCAATGTTAATACCATTGAATGTCATGGGGAAATGGTTGGACTCTCTTGTTGGAAGTAGTCATTGCCTGGCACGTGTGTGCAAATGTTACTTTCCATCTCGCATCAAAGTTCGAATGTTGTCCAGGTTTTTCTGCATATAGACACGATTGCTTCAGTATCTGAGAACAGCGAATGGTGCTGAATGTTGTGCCACCCATAATTCTCCCATCATTGAGGATGGGAATATTTTTGGAGCCACCTCTTAGTTAAGTTGTCCACCATCATTCATGACTTGATGTGGCTGCAGACTTTAGATCTGATTTACTAGTTGTGGTATCACTTGGCTCTGTCTATCATATTGTCTTTGCAGTTTGGCATGCAAGTAGTCCTGTTTGTAGCTTCCCCAGGTTGACACCTTTTTAGGTATGCCTGGTGCTGCTCCTGCATACCATCTTGCATTCTTCATTGAATCAGGGTTAATCCCTCTAGCTTGGTCATAATGGTGGAGTGAGAGATATGCCGGGCCATGAGGTTACAGGCTGTTGTTGTATGCATCTCTGCAGCTGTTGATGGACCATAGCTCCACATAGATGCTCAGTTTTGAATTGCTAGCTTTGTTTGAAATCTATCCCATTTAGCAAGGTGGTAGCTCCACAGAACACAATGAAGGGTATCCTCAATGTGAAGATGGACTTTGTCTCCAACCAATACTGTCAGAGATAGATGCATCTGCAACGTGTGCAGGGATGGAAGGATCTTGGGGTTTATGTGCATTGGCTTCTGAAAGTGGCAAAATGTATTGAGAGAGTAGTTCACAAAGCAGATTGGATCTTGAGCCTCATAAATAGTGGCATTCAGTGTAAAAGCAAGCAACTTATACTAGAGTATTGCATCTGGTTTTGGTCACCAACTTTTAGGAAGAATGTAGAGGAGATTTACCAGAATGGTACTAGGGATGAGGGAATTTAGCTTCAAAGGTTAGATCGGAGGAACTGGTTGTTCATCTTGGAGTAATGTAGGTGAGGAGTGATCGAAAGGATATGTACAAGACTATGACAGATTTGGCTAAAGTAGATACAGAAAAACTGTTCCCATTAGCTAATAGTACAGAGACTAGGAACAAAGAGTTTTGGTTTTGGACAAGAGATAGAGGATGGATATGAGGAAGAACTATTTTACACAGCAGTGGTAAGGACCTGGCACTTGCTGTCGACAAGGGTGGTGAAAGCAGAGATGATCAATGGTTTCAAAAGGAAATTGGATGGGCACTTGCAGGTCACAGAGATAGATCGGGGGGAATGGATTGATTGGATTGCTCTGCAGAAAGCTGCATGAACTCAATGGACTTACTCGCCATCTTCTGTTCTGTAATGCGCAATGTTATGATCTGATGTGGAAAGAATATTTTAAATGGTCAAGTTCTTTGCTGTATCTTGGGAAACTATTTGGAAGAAATGTGGTTGTAAAGCATTGTTGGGTTGGTAAAATAATTGCCGTTTTATTCATAAATCTAATTTTCCTTGAAGACACTGGAACTGAAGACCTTTCTGTTTTCAAGCCCATTTAAGTGAGTGGGTAGGGTAAATGCTGAATGATGATGCAAGTCAACACAATTTAAGCCGTGAGATATCAGTTTAACAAAATGTGAAAAACTGTGGTCTCTGTTATTGGTAAGAGCTCTTCATAAGTGGGCGTAGACTCTCAACTTAATTATTTGAGGACATGTGTACAGTGGAGAAGTTTTCCTAATTTGGCATTAAATTGGCAAGGGACTGGTGAATAATGGTGGGAAGAATGGAAAAAAATCATTGCACTATCTGGAGTTCTTTCCAGGTAGGAGATCAAGTTGGGCTACTGTACAGTTTAAATCTGTAATCTCGACAATGTAGTTGACCAGTACACTGTCACCTGTGTTTAAAGAAAGTCTGCTCAAGCCCAGAAAGGGCAAAATTGCTTTGCTGTTTTGTGCAGGAGAGTTGAGTCAGTCATCTCGCTGACAAACAAAAAATATGACTTCCTTTGATGACAAACCCTTTTGTGTTTATATTTGTCATTGGGAAACAAGTGTTAGTCTGACACTGCTAGTCAGAATGAATTACAAGTTCATGTCCCACTGCACAACTTGAGCACAAAAGATGAACTGGAGATTTATTGCAGTATTGGAGCAGTGCTATATAAGTAAAATTTTTCAGATGAGATGCTATATCATTGTGCGATTTGCCTGTTCCTTTGGTCAAGTGGATGCCAAAGGTTGGCACAATTGGAAGAAGATTAGCAAGTGTTTCTGGTGCCCTTCCTCAAACAGTACCACCAAAAACAAACTAGCTTGTCTTTCCATTTTACAGGATCTGTTGTGTACAGCATGGCTGCTGTGTTCATCTACACAGTCATCTGCTTCAAAGAAATTAAATCTTACATGGGTTTGGGGATGTTCTTACACTCAGTATGTCAAGGTTGATATAACTAAAAGTTCCTTCTAAGAGTGCAGTCAAGGTGGGAAAGGATTTAATTTTCTTGCCTTTCCCAAATGTATTTGTTGTGGATTATGTTCAACTCCTCCACGTTTCAAGTTTCAAAATGCCCTTGATCTCTCTCACTCTCTCTTTCCTTCTCTCTGCCAGCTAACTCTTAATATATATTTTGGTCCATTAAATCTCTCTTGGTGAATTCGATGCTCTTTGATGGCAGCACCTTATTTGTTTCCCTTGCAAGTGGGTGAAAATTGTCATTGCTGTAGGATGGCACAGTGGTTAACACTGCTGCCTCACAGCGCAGAAACCCAGGTTCAATTCGGGCTTGGGTCACTGTCTGTGTGGAGTTTGCATATTCTCCCCATGTCTGTGTGGGTTTCCTCCAGGTGTTCCAGTTTCCTCCCACACTCCCAAGATGTGTAGGGTAGGTGGATTGGCCATGCTAAATTGACCCTAGTGTCATGGGATTAGTAGGGTGAATGTATGGGTTTATGGGAATAGGGTCTGGGTGGGATTGTGGTCGGTATAGACTCGATGGGCTTAATGGTCTCCTGTACTGTAGGGATTCTATGATAAAATAACTTTAGACTTTGCCATACTACACCTGGGATTTCTTTGACACTGGCACTGGGATGGCTGAAGATTTAAACCGCAGCATTTGTCAGAATTAATGGCATTCTCCATGATGACCATCAAAAGTTACCAAAATTAATTTATCAATCCATTGTAGTATTCATGTTTATGACCTTCACTTGATGTACCCATCGTTCACACGCAAACGTATTATTCTAACTTATTGTCCAGGCTTTGTGACTTTCTGAGCACAAAGATACATTATACAATGGAACCCTGTGAGCTGCATTGTAAAGTTTAATTCAATATTATTATGGACCGGGAGAGGTGTGGGATAATTATCCCCCTTTTCTAATCTCTCGGCTGACCACAACGAGATGTATTTTTGAAAAGGAGTGCTTTTGAATGCTCTGACATCAAAGAACAGACATGATCAGGCTTGTTTTTAATGGAAAGAAAGGATAAGCGTTTATTTTCACAACACCCAAAATATAAACGCTACAAACACCCAATCCCCAAACACGATTATTTCTAAAGATGTAACATGATCTTGGATTACGAAGAAGCAGGTCACTTGTTTGCAGTCTAAAGATGGTGGTTGGAAATGATGCAGACCTGAAGGATTCTCCCTTGGTTTTTCCCTAAAACAAATGGAGGTTGAAAGTTTCTGCATGTTTCAAATGAAATTGTGGCTGACCTCCTGTAGTAAAGAAATATAATCTTGCAAGTAAAGCAAGTTGGCTCGTTTTCACTGTCTGAGGTGACTATCCTTTCGAGGCAGGGTTCTTTCGTTTTGCTAGTTGATCTCTCCCTCTGAGGTGCTGATCTAGGACTGTTGTTAGGCTACCTTGTCAATTGATATGGTATCAGTTTCTGCTTCAGCTAGTTTCAGTCATGTGATAACAGTATCAATGATTTCTATTCACGCTATCTTATTTGGTTAATATGGGACTGGGGAAACAGTACTGCCTACATTATGATGTAAAAAGTCACATGGGAGTAGTAGAGTGTAATGGTGAATCTGGTAGAAGTCAGTATGAAGGTGGCACCTAGTCAGGACTGTACTCTGTATATATGTATACAATCAGTAATTATTCAACAATACAAGCTTCCAGACTTCTTCATGGGACAACATACAATCTTGCAACATTTCAGGAGCAAGTCAAGAAATTGCAACCTGACCTCAACAGAAGTGCGCGGAACTTGAATACACAGCTGAAGATCACCTAAGGAGCTCCATTATCGGTAAAAGACTGAAGGGCAGAAGAAAGATCCAATGTGCAGCATAAAGGGACTCCACCAGAGCCCATGGAGGTGGGTTGTGAGATCTTATCGAAAGCAGTGTTAAGGACCTAGTCAGATCACAAAAGAGTGAGCAAAAGCCAAAAAAAAGGCTGAAGCAAGCTTTTCAATTTGGAGCAATAATCTGACAGTACTGGTTGACTGATTGTTTTAATACACACAACTCATAGAACACTAGCTCAGCCCAGAGTCAGTGCCATAGCACATGACTGAGAACAAAAAAATTAAAGAGAAGTCCGAGCACAAAATCAGCTTCAGTTCAATTCTCCAAGCTCAGGAAAGCAACTAACTGGCCAAAACAATTTGTTCAAAAGATTTTCTACAGAATCGCTGAAGTTTAAAATGACTTTGTAACAACGATGGGAGCCTGCCAAATCCTGACAAGCATGTGAAGAAAAGAAAGTTGACTGTGGTGGAATTAAAGCTGTACTCGTTTGTGCTGAAAACAGCCATGGGTCGTAAATCAACACTATCAGACCAATTAAGGCCGATGGAAAGGCCAGACCAGGTGCAAAATTGGGCATTGTGGTGAAGAGGTTTTTTTTTTAAAGATGTCTGATAGCATCAGGTTTTGATAAGAACAAGTGAATACACTATTCTATTCAATAGATCCATTAGTCGGCAAAATTACCAGACGAGGAATAAATGAATCTTTTGATAATTTTGAAGAGGCCATGACACCTACCTTAACCTAAGAAGCAATAACATTTTGGAGTGAGCAACATTTAACAAAAGAGCCCAAAAATCTGGGTAACCCTTAGACTATAATGCTAAAGTGCAAAGGGACTTGGGAGTCCTAGTCCAGGATTCTCTAAAGGTAAACTTGCAGGTTGAGTCCGTAATTAAGAAAGCAAATGTAATGTTGTCATTTATCTCAAGAGGCTTGGAATACAAAAGCAGGGATGTACTTCTGAGGCTTTATAAAGCACTGGTTAGGCCCCATTTGGAGTACTGTGAGCAATTTTGGGCCCCACACCTCAGGAAGGACATACTGGCACTGGAGCGGGTCCAGCGGAGATTCACACGGATGATCCCAGGAATGGTAGGCCTGACATACGATGAACGTCTGAGGATCGTGGGATTATATTCATTGGAGTTTAGGAGGTTGAGGGGAGATCTGATAGAAACTTACAAGATAATGAACGGCTTAGATAGGATGGACGTAGGGAAGTTGTTTCCATTAACAGGGGAGACTAGGACGCGGGGGCACAGCCTTAGAATAAAAGGGAGTCACTTTAGAACAGAGATGAGGAGAAATTTCTTCAGCCAGAGAGTGGTGGGTCTGTGGAATTCATTGCCACAGAGGGCTGTGGAGGCCGAGACGTTGAGCGTCTTCAAGACAGAAATTGATAAATTCTTGATTTCTCGAGGAATAAAGGGCTATGGGGAGAGAGCGGGTAAATGGAGTTGAAATCAACCATGATTGAATGGTGGAGTGGACTCGATGGGCCGAATGGCCTTACTTCCGCTCCTATGTCTTATGGTCTTATGGTCTTTCATAAATTGAAGGCCGTGACTATGGTGACCTTAAATCGGAGCTCATAAGAGACCAAATAGTAGTGAGCATGGCCAATGATGCTCTTTCAAATGTACTCCAAATCTAAAGAAGATGCGACTTTGGAAAAAGCCATCCAAATCATGGATGGCTACCATTGTTGTTACAAAGCCATTTTAAACTTCAGCGATTCTACAGAAAATCTTTTGAACAAATTGTTTTGGCCAGTTAGTTGCTTTCCTGAGCTTGGAGGATTGAACTGAAGCTGATTTTGTGCTCTGACTTGTCTTTAATGTTTTTTGTTCTCAGTCATGTGTTATGGCACTGACTCTGGGCTGGGCTGCAGTGTTCTATGAGTTGTGTGTATTAAAACAGTTGGTCAACCAATCAGAAGTTCGCGAGCAAAACCGACCCATTTTGGGTGGTGAAGCTAAACTGATGCAGAGCAACCACTACAGTCCAGCTCATAGAGCAACAGTAGGACATGGAAAGCAAACACAAGATGGTGGCAGCACTGTGGCTTCAAAGACATCATTGGTGTGAGCAGTGTCCAGTAATCACTGTGCAGGGTTTTCACTGCAGCTGCCTGTGAAACTTTAGAAATATGTGCAAGTCCAAAACCTCAAGACTTGCGGATGATCCCAAACAAGTCCATGAGATAGATGAGCTGCACAAAGAGGTCCAACAATGTATCTTGGGAGAAATTAAGGATCCCATTTTGGAATTCTGACGTTTCTATATATCGTCCCCTCATGAATTTTAAGTTAGACACAGGAGCCAGTGTCTTGTTGGATCAGGAACGGCGATTAAAAGACCTTTGCCTCTGACAGACACGCCACTGTATGGTCCAGAGGAATCCAACTACCAGTCGTAGGCATGATTCATGTGCCGGTCCAGATTTGCAACAAGCAAATAATTGAAATTCTGAATGTCATCCACAATCATCCTTTTTTTCCGCTCAGCAGAGATGTCTGCATTGTCCTCAACCTCCTCAAAATGACAGAAGAGGTCATAACAACCACTGTAGTCAACTACACTGACTTGGAGACTCTTGGAAAGTCCACTAGCACTGATGATCTTGACTGGGACTGCAGTTCAGAATTGCCCTCACTTTTGCATGGGTAGTTATTCCAGCTTCTTTGCAGATGGCAGAAAATACTTTTCTTCAGTCAGACCAGCCAAATGTTCCAGTGAGTACCAACATACTTAAAACAGAATATAGAGAGGAGGAGGGGCAGCAGCAGAAGGTTGATCCCAACTTGAGTCAAACATTTGCTGTCATAATCAGGAAAAGCTACAATGAAGCTGGAGCTTCAAGCTCACAAACATAACATCAAGTCAATAAAAGTTAAAGTTTATTTATTAGTCACAAGTAAGGCTTATATTAACACTGCCATGAGGTTACTGTGAAATTCCCCCAGTCAATCTGGGAGCGGGAGAGAAACAACCACAACCTCACCAAGATAAAACTCAGAGGCACAAGTACACATGAAGAAACAAAGCACAGTATGCAAGACCAAACTACAGGTTGAACTCCAGAATGAGGGACATACAAACATAAGGGAGGGAAACCTTAAACTTCCAAAAAGAACAGGGTTGACTGGACCAAAAAGGAAAACCCAAGTCCATTCTATGAATGAACAGAGCAAACATTTCCTCTGGAAGGAGGGGGAAAATCCCACGGCATTCAACCAAGGAAGACAGATCTGCAAAGTCTCCACACTGTGGCTGTACAACCGGAGGGAGGGAGGGAGGGGGGGGGGGGGGGTGTGTGTGTGTGTGTGTGTGCGTGTGTGTGTGTGCGTGTGCGCGTGCGTGTAACCATACTAGCCTGTAGACCTGTTTATGCGATAACGTACAACACACATCGTGGGTCGAAGCGGATGTAACTGACACACGATGGGGAAATGTGTGATACACTATCAGTATTCCACCTATGGTTATCTCACTGACTTTATTTGAAATTTGATTCTCATAGGGCCTGCAGGTTGAGCAGCCATTGTCATTTTAAAGCTCTTCTATTGAAAAAGTGATGGTTAATTAATTAGCACTTAACAAAGCTATTTGCATTTTAACTAACTTGCAAGACGTATTGTTCTGCCTCTCCAGAAACCACAACAGGAGTCACCTGACCTTCTGGACTCCATTTTGTGAAGGTACACTGTCAATATTTAATATTGCTTCTTTTTAAATATGGGTGGCACAGTGGCAAACATTGCTGCCTCACAGCACCAGAGACCCGGATTTGATTTCCGGCTTGGGTCACTCTCTGTGTGGAGTTTGCACATTCCCCCCGTTTCTGCGTGGGTTTCCTCTGGGTGCGCCGATTTCCTCCCACAGTCCAAAGATGTGCGGGTTAGGTGGATTGGCCATGCTAAATTGCCCTCAGTGTGAGGGGACTAGCTAGTGTAAATACGTGGGTTATGAGGATAGGGCCTGGGTGGGATTGTGGTTGGTGCAGACTCGGTGGGCCGAATGGCCTCCTTTTGCACTATAGGGATTCTATGATTCTATTCTATGATAGTGTCCATCTCCCAGTAAGCTTTGCGGGCTTTATGCAACCATCACAATATTCCCTTCAAGTTGAATATAACTCCAGCTGCAGATATTAACAGATCCAAACATTAAGATTTAGGAACTATTTTTGCACCTGTGTTAGCCATCAGTAAGAACAGTAACAAGGTGCACATAATATCGCAAGCATCAGGAAACATGATTCTCAGTGGTGGGATTGCGTTTCATGATTTCCCACGGCCCTCACTGATGTAATGAGGTTCGCATCCACATAGGGCGAGAATCTCATTGTAATGCATCTAAATAAATTTTAATATTAACAAGCCCCCCCCATCACATGATTTCCTTCCACATACTAAAGATATGCAGGTTAGGTGGATTGGCCCTTAGTGCCTCAAGATGTGTAGGTTAGGGGGATTAGTGGGGTAAAATCATGGGGCTTGAGGGATAGGGCCTGGGTGGATCCTCTGTCAAAGAGGTGGTGCAGACTCAGTGGGCCGAATGATCTCCTTCTGCACTGTAGAGATTCTATGGTTGGCACTGTCGTCCTGGCAGAGCCAGCTTCTGCTTGGGTCACGCTGGGGCAGCCCCTCTGGAGAGCCCATTTTGAGGGGTGTTTCCCATGATGTGTGGTATTGGCAGGGAGAGTGCTGAGGCCTTTGAAGGGGAAGACTTGGCAGTGACGGAGGAGTGGCCATTGAGGGGGGCTCTTGGAGGCATGGTGGTAGCGGGCAGCGAGGGAGTTGTGGGGTGGGGGGTGAGAGCTCCTGATTGTGCCGTGGTTGGGGGGGAAACCCCAAATTTTGTTTGGGGGGGGGGGGGGTGGTGGAATTGATGACAGATGTTTCAATTCTTTGCTGATTGGGGCTCCCTATATAGTTGGAGCCCCGATCTCTCTGGAGTTGGCCATACCTGTTTTATGAGGCCCCGCCCCATCAGACTGACAGCATAAACCACGCCCTCAGGTTTTTTTTGTCAGTGTCATAAAATCTGATCTGAAAACTCTGCTGTGTTTTTGGAGAGATATGTGTCGGTTTTCAGTCACTGTTAATAACAAACAGTTCACTGCAACGTTTATCAGCTTGAATCTGTGATTTAACATGAATGCATGTGCTTTGGTGTCAGCAGCCTCCATTGCTGGAGGTGCAATGCAGGGCTACTTGGCAGTGTCACAAGTAGGCTTGCATTAACACTGCAATGAAGTTACTGTGACAATTCCGGAGTTGCCACACTCCAGTGCCTGTTCGGGTACTGAGGGAGAATTTAACATGGCCAATGCACCCAACCAGCACGTCTTTCGGACTGTGGGAAGAAACCGGAGCACCCGGAGGAAACCCACGCAGACACTGGGAGAACGTGCAAACTCCGCTCAGAGAGTGACCCAAGCTGGGAATTGAACCCAGATTCCTAGTGCTGTGAGGCAGCAGTGCTAGCCACTGTGCCGCCCCATTGTAATACATCTAAATAAATTTTAATATTAACAAGCCCCCCCCGGTCACATGACTTCCTCCCACAGGACAGTGGTGGATGACTGGAAGGTGGCTTTTAGTGATCTTCTCCAAAGGTCAATTTTGAATCTATTATTCTCTCCACTTTAATAAGCGACCCTAGTTTCAAATGAATGGAGCAGCATTATAATGTTTCCAAATGATACAAAACTTGACAAAGTAGTAGAAAGTGATGAGCATGGTTAATAGTGAAAAGCGGGGAAGAAGCATGGCTGTTGGATTTCAATGTGGAGAAGTGTAAAGTGATGCATACTGGAAGAAATAATATACAAAACAGTATACCACAAATGGTACGATTTTGAAAAGTCCACATGAGCAAAGAAACTTTGGTGTCTATATACACAAACCTTTCCAAACGTTTGACCTGTACCACATAGAAGAACAAGGGCAGCAAATAGATGAGAACACAACACCTCCAAGTTGCCCTCCCCACACCGTCCTAACTTGGAACAATATCACCATTCCTTCACTATGCTAGGTCAAAATCTTGGAACTCCACCCCTGATAGCTCTGTGGATGTACCTACACCAGATGGAATGCAGAGGTTCAAGAAAACAGTTCACCGCAATCTTCTCCAGGACAGTTAGGGCTGAGCAACAAATGCTGGCTTTGCCAGCGACACAACACAGAAGTTTTTTTAAATTCTTAAAAATGACAAGGCATGTTGATAAGATGGGTTTAAAAAAGTATATGGCCTTTGTGGGTTTATAAATAGAGACAAATTGAATGTAAAAACAAAGAGATCACACCAAAACTTTATACATCACTGGTTAGACTTTGCTAGATTATTGTGGACAATTTTGTGCACCACTTCAAGAAAGAAGAACATCACGCACAGAGCAGGTTCATTAGAATGTTAGGGAGGAGGCACTTCATTTATGAGAAGAGGTTGGATATGATGGAACAGTGAGGTTAAGAGGTGACCTAACAAAGGTTTTGATAAAGTGGATGGAGGAAAAACTATTCCTTCGGCAAGTGGATCAGTAACCAGAGATTGTAGATTCAGAATTATTGGTAAAAGATCTGGTGGGGAGATGAGGAGAAATCTTTCTTTTCACTGAGTTGTCAGGGTTTGGAATGTTCTACCTGAAAAGCTGGGAGTAGCTGATTCCATTTTAAAAATAGAGTTGGACAGATATTTGTGGATGATGAACTTGCAGAGTAATGGTCAGAAAGTAGTGTTGTGCTACTAAATATCTGTTGTTTCAAAGAGGTAGCACATGTATTGCAACCAAATTGCCTTTTCTGTTCTGTAAGTTTTTGTATGATTGTACGAATTAGCTTTGTGGACCAAAATGCTAGGACTCATGGTGTCCAAGCCACTGTCCATGAGCTATAATGAGCCCTTGTTCTAGCTGGGTGAACATGCACTTATGATAATGACTATGCAAGAGTGTTAATAATAGGGAAGCAGGTTTCAGGTGACACTTTGTCAAAACGATCTGCAGCCCACTCACTTCCAGTAAGAATCAATTTAGCTTTAACTGCTTTAATGCATAATTAATGTGACAAAGTGATTACAACACAGCAGGAAGTATGCTCAGTTCGGCCAGTCTCAAATTTTGTGTTGATAATTAAAATGAGAGGATTCTCATTTTCAGTTCCAAGAACAGGTAATACATTTCACTTACAATCCATTTCACTTCATATATTGATGAAGTAGCAAAGCTATTTCATAGCTTTGAAGAAAATATAAGTTTCAATAATAACATAAAAGCTGGTTGCAATTTAGTTTAGTCCGTTTTAAATAGACATTAAAAGAATGGTGAGAACAGGTCATCGGAACCATATGGTGAAACCTCATGTGTCTCAATCCTGATTCTAACCATCCCACTTCTGGGTTTAACAGAGGTGCAGCAGGGATGGAGAGCCAACTCACTCTCCATAACATCTGGGTTTCCTGAAAAACTCCCTACATCCCTTGCAAAAAATGCTGCCCCACCCCTGTCAAGATTTCACTAATAAAGAAGCTGGCAAGTTGACATTGGTGTTCTACAATACCTCATGATAACTTTTTTAACTGAAATAGTTTCCTCTATAGAGTTTGTCAGATTTCTTGTTAAATAACGGGCAAACTTTTCCCAATGCATTTTTTGAGTATTTTGTTCCTGAAGGTATTACAGAAATGTTATGTCCTCTAACCTAACATTGTGTCCAATTTTTAAAGTGGTGATCTCCAGTCCTATCTCAAATACCTGATGTAACAATACAGCTTTTATTTTAAAATCCTTTATCATGTCCCTTCTATGCCTGCTTTTCTATAAATTAAATAACCCTAATACTTTGAGGATGTTCTCTTGCATTAGCCATCTAAAGGTAAGTTTCATCCTCGTTATCATTGCACTTTCTGTGGGCCCAATGTCTTCTTGCCCACCCCTAACCTGTCTCCAATTTCGTGGGGGAAACCAATGGGGGGCCTATGTCAGGCAAATAGCCAGACAGTTTTTACTGGGCAAGCTGGTGTTGGAAAAGAAGGGAGAAGACTTATTGGGTACCCTGTGTCCATTGGCAGCATCCCGCCCCCCCCCCCCTTTTAACACTGCCCCATCCTCTCTAACCCAGCCCTCCCCAACCTTCACTTCCACTCGTTGGGAACTGTCATCCAGGCTCTGCCAGCATTCTGTGCTCCTGATCCAAATTCTTCTTCAGGGACTAGCTCATGACTCCAACCAGGGGCTACTAGGGCTATAGAGCTGCCAGCCATTTGGATTGGTTGGCATCGCTCTAAGGCGGAACTTCTTTCTCAGATGGGGATGGGAGTCTTAACTGAGCCAATTAACGCCCCACCAAGCATAATCATAGAATCCCTACAGTGCAGAAGGAGGCCATGCCGCACATCTGATTCCAAATTCATCTGCCTATAATTTGCACGGGATTTTTTCCTTCATGAATAAAGGGACCACATCCACCTACATCAAAATCCATGTCATCAGTCAACTATTGAACATATATGTCAGTGACTCATGGGCGCCATTTCCTTTAGTACTTCAAAATAGATGGAGTTAGATCTAGCAATACTATCATAGAATCACTGCAGTACGGAAGGAGGCTATTTGGCCCATCGAGTCTGTACCGCCCACAATCCCACCCAGGCCCTCTTCCCATAACCCTTACCCTGTTAATCTCCATGACACTAGGGTCAATTTAGCATGGCCAATCAACTTAACCCGCACGTCTTTGGACAGTGGGAGGAAACCAGAGCACCCGGACGAAATGCATGCAGACATGGGGAGAAAGTGCAAACTCCACACAGACAGTGACCCGAGGCTGGAATTGAACCTGGGACCCTGACGCTTTGAGGCAGCAGTGTTAACCACCGTGCTGCACTATAGGCTTTATTAATTTAAAACCATTTCTAAAAGTGTTCAAGTCTGCACAACTGTCAAACAAACAATTAATGGAGAAGCTTTTTTTAAATCTAAAAATATTAATAATGGTTTGCACTCTAGTGCTGAAGACCCATACCTGCTGATGAAAGATGCAAGTTTTAGATGATAATGAGTAGCATTGAAAAATTCTTCTTAATCAGAGTAGCACTGCTTCACAGCCAGTAACTGTTTTGCTTTATTAGGAGGGAGGGAACATGGGTCTTGTTCGTTACTTCAGGTGTGAAATTTCAGATTTGGAACAGCAGTTTTTAGTTTGAAGAGCTCCTGATATCATCAGCCTTGTGGTGGTGGGATATGCAACTGATGGTAGTATTTACCTGGTGATTTTTTTTTAGGGAAAGCTTTTAATAGGTTAGAGGGAGTTGTGTGTGGTCTTAATAGTGTAGCCTCACTCTCACTTGTTGCACCACAAATTAGTAATTCACTTAATTCATTAATACCTCTGGGGTGTATATGAGGGAATATTGACACTTATTTCAAAAATGAGATTTCTTTCTGACCTGTCTTATGGAATTAGAGGACAAACAATTTATTCAGCCTAAGTAGCCTATGCTGGTGTGTATGCTCCATAGGAATCTCCTCCTGTCCTACTTTATCCATCCCCCTTCTACAAAATCTTGGTCAGGCCTCAGTACTTGACACAACATTCCAACTGTTTCTGTAAATATGTCATGGACCAGTGATGGAAACTTAGGCTAGTGACTGAGCCACATGAGTGACCCTCCTTAATCTCAGTGGGCCGTAAGATTGAAATTGGGCTTGCCCACTAACCATGACCCTATAAATAAGATTGAACACATTTAATACACACTGAATGTTTCATAATGAGTTATAGAAAATGCTTCATCATTCATATATTAAATGGAACTATCAACTAAAAGAAATTCACATTTTAAATGCAGACGGGAGCACCCGACTCTCATAGTCAATATTGTGTGCAATCAGCACGCACCTCACTTCATTTACCCTTGCTTTACATGTGTATCACTTCAGTCATACTGTTAGGAAAATATATTATGAAGACAACGCGGACAGAAATCAGCAGAATATGGCAGCACTGTGCTTGGGCAGCAGTAAACAAAATGCTGCATGGACCGCAGTCATAGATGTTTTTAAAGCTATATAATGCCTGAAATAGATATTTATGTGAACATATTCCCATAACTTATCATGTTAAAATATCTCTGGCAGCTCTAGTGGTTGAATGTCTGACCAATAAGGCTGGATTGCCATTCAGATCAGCCTTCCATTTTTCTTTCTAGTTCTTGGAATGCATCACAGTCACCAAGCGCTCATCTTTGATGGGGAGAGAATAAGAATGACAAAATGTTAACTTCGTTACTCCTGATTCTACCACATAGACCAGTTTGAAGTGGACTGGTGCTTTGCAAAATCTGACCCAGATTTCCACTTACATCTGGCTGGAGGAGGAGGGAATGTGAAGTTTTGGTGGCATCTCCATAAGTAAGAATATAAATAATCTCATACGGAATGTTTTAATCTCTGTTTATGTATTCTAGACTCTGCAGTGTATATGTCCTCAAACCAAATCTTGAATGAACCCACTGGCATATCTTCTTTTGATTGTTGGATCATATTTCACCAATTGCAATTTATAACTATGTCATTTTATCAACCAAGCTTATGATTAAAAGAACTGAAAAAGTTTATGTAATGACAGTCTTGCCAAATGTAATTATAGATTGCAAAATGTTAATGATTGTTGCTTTTGCTGTGATGTGGTTTGTTCAGAAAGTTTGTTTCTATCATATTTCACAATAATACATCACCAATCGAATTGAAATCTTTGAGGGAGTAGCAAATATGGTAGATAAGGCTGTGTCTATGGGTGTTATTTGTATGGACTTCCAGTAAGTGGAGCATATGGAATTGTATGCAACCTATTGGCTTGGATTGGGAATTTATCAGGAGGGAGGAGACATGCTAGGGATAACAAACATGTGCTCAAACTGGCAGGATATGACTTATGATTTTGCCCAAGGATTTGTACTAGAGCCACAATGTTTTTTTCTGTATTCACGAATTACTTGAATGGAGGAATAGAGAGCCATATAAGTGTTCTGACAACACAAGGTGGCAAATTAAATATTCTGTGCAGGGGACAGAAAATTGCAAATGGTCACTGATGGATTAAGTTAGCGGGCAAAACTAGGGAAGTATGCGATCATCCACTTCAGACCCAAGAAGCATAGATCCGAGTATTTTCGAAATGGCAAAAAACCAAGAAACTTTACATGAGCATAGATATTTAGGAAGCCAAGAACAGAAATGACTAAAGATTAGTAGATAAATATAAAAACTAATTAAAAGATTAATGGAATAATGTCTTTACCTCGAGAGGATTGATGTGTATAGGGGATAGATATCGTGTTACAGCTGTCCAGAGCATTGGTTTGAGTACTACATTGAATTCCAGGCACTGCACCTAAGGAAGGATATACTGACCTTGGAGAGAATGAATTGTATATTCGTTGGAATGATATTGGGGCTTAAAGATTTAAATTATGACAACAGATGGAGAGACTAGACTTTTATTTCTTTGAACAAATAAGATTAAAGGGTGATCTGATGGAAGTGTTGGATTGAGAGAAGCAACTTCCCCTAGTGAAGAGAAATCAGAATAAATGGGGCATAACCTTAAGGTTAAATCTGAGCCATTCATGGCTAATGTCAAGAAAACTCACAACACCAGATTAAAGTCCAACAGGTTTATTTGGTAGCACAAGCCACAAGCTTTCAGTGCGCTGCTCCTTCATCAGGTGAGACTCACTTGATGAAGGAGCAGCGCTCTGAAAGCTTGTGGCTTGTGCTACCAAATAAGCCTGTTGGACTTTAACCTGGTGTTGAGACTTCTTACTGTGCTTACATCTCCGTGGAGACGCCAGCATCTCCACATAATGTCAAGAAACACATGTTCACACAAAGGTTTGTGGAAACCTGGAATACTTTCAATGAAAAATCTGTTGAGTCTAAGTTTATTGAAATTTTCTGACCTGACAGGGAAAAAGTAAGGATGAGAACTAAGAACACGCAGACTACATTTGAGGTAAATTTATACCTGGTCATCATGTTTAACACAGTAAGAAGTTTAACAACACCAGGTTAAAGTCCAACAGGTTTATTTGGTAGCAAAAGCCACACAAGCTTTCGGAGCTCCAAGCCCCTTCTTCAGGTGAGTGGAAATTCTGTTCACAAATAGGGCATATAAAGACACAGACTCAATTTACATGAATAATGGTTGGAATGCGAATACTTACAGCTAATCAAGTCTTCACTGACTGTTTCACTGGCTGTCTTGTCTGGAGACAATACACATCTTTTTAGCCTGTCTTGATGCTCTCTCCACTCACGTTGTTTTGTTTCTTAAAGACTTGATTAGCTGTAAGTATTCGCATTCCAACCATTATTCATGTAAATTGAGTCTGTGTCTTTATATGCCCTGTTTGTGAACAGAATTCCCACTCACCTGAAGAAGGGGCTTGGAGCTCCAAAAGCTTGTGTGGCTTTTGCTACCAAATAAACCTGTTGGACTTTAACCTGGTGTTGTTAAACTTCTTACTGTGTTTACCCCAGTCCAACGCCGGCATCTCCACATCATCATGTTTAAGCCAGGAAGCGGAATTCTGCATGTACTGAAAATCTGAAATAAAAACATAAAATGCTGGAAATACTCAGCATGTCGGGTAACACTTGTGCAGAGAGAAACTGTGTCAAGCCTCAGCTTGATGACCTTGTTGTTTAATTGTCTATATTTAAAATAAATCCCTTACTGGCTCGCCTCTTCCAATCTCTGTATTTTTTCCATCCTACAATTCTACTCTACATGCCCGGCACCCACCACCGCCCCAGCACTGCATGCATCCCCTCCCCCAAACACCCACACTTTCCTGAGATGTCTGTATTTAATGTTAGCTGTTGCTCAGTTGGTAGCACCCTCACCTCTGAATCAGAAGGTTCTGGATTTAATTCCGACACCAGAGTTTGAGCAGAAAAATCAAGTCTTAAGTTCAAGTGCAATACTGAGGGAACATTGCATCGTCACAGGTTTTTCATAGATTTATAGAATCCCTACATTGCAGAAGGAGGCTATTCAGCCCATCGAGTCTGCTCTGACTCTCTGACAGATTGTCTTACCCAGGCCCTCTCCCCTGCCCCATCCCCGTAACCTCATACATTTACCATGGCTAATCTATCTAACCTACACATCTTTGAACACTAAGAGACAATTCAGCATGGCCAATCCACCTAACACTCAGAGCACCCGGGGGAAACCTATGCAGACAGGGAGAATGTGCAAACTCCACGCAGTCACCCAAAGCCAGAATAGAACCCAGGACCCTGGCACTGTGAGGCAACAATGCTAACCACTATGCCAATGTGCCACCCCTTCCGGATGACAGGTCTCATCAGCTTTCTTGACTGGATGTAAACAATTCCATGGCACTATTTCAAAGAAAGCGTTATCTCTGGAGTCCTGGCCAATATTTATCCCTTGGTCAGTATTGCGAAATAGAGATTATCTGGCCATTTTTGTATTGCTGTTAATGGGAGTTTGCTAAGCGCAAATTAGCTGCTGAGATTCCTGCTTGCAGCAGTGATAACTTCAAGAAATACTTAATTGGCTGTAAAATGCTTTGAGATGACTGGTTGTTATGAAAAGCGCAATATAAATGCAAGTCATACTTTTTCTAGATTGATCCTCCTGTGCATTTCACTCCCTCCCTTTGTCCAACTTGCCAAGTTTCTCTCCCTTTTAAGATCCTCTTTAAAACACTTTTTTTCTCTGTTTACACCGCTGTGAGGTGGGATGGAGCACTTTTAAACCGAGAAAAAAAGTGCTGGATAAATGAAAGTTGTCCTTGTGATGATGCTGATTATGTCACCAATTCTCTTTGATAGAAAGTTCCTTTAGATCAGCTGTGTTTACACAGTCTACTAATTCTGTGACCAGCTTGATCATCATAGAATCATAGAAACCCTACAGTGCAGAAAGAGGCCATTCGGCCCATCGAGTCTGCACCGAACACAATCCCTCCCAGGCCCTATCCCCATATCCCCACATATTTACCCGCTAATCTACGCATCCCGGGACACTAAGGGGAAATTTAGCATGGCCAATTAACCTAACCCGCACATCTTTAACCTAACCCCCATCATCTGATTGGATAACCAAATTTCATCTATCCAACCATTAGTCAGAACGAAGAATTCAACTGTAACCTTGAGCAGTTTGAAGACGAGTAATACATTTCCCATTACTGTTGGAGCAAAATCATGATCACCTGGCAGGGGTGTGCTCCTCGACGTTTTGGCTAAGTCAAGTGTCAGATCAGACCCAAGATGGTGTGCAATGCCTCATCTTGTCAGCTTGGATCTTGTATGTCTCTCTTGGATCCAATTTGAATTGGTTTTTGCAGCAAGCAAGCAATACGCTCTGCGCATTGACTTTGTAACTTTAAGAATGGAGTAACATTTTTAAACGTTGCTGTTGGGTAACCAGCTTTCTGCAACAAAATATTGCTCTCATTTCTGCTGCACGTGATCATTACCTGTATTACTACAACGTTTGGCTGATAGATTTGGATAAAAGAAACCGAGCGAAGATGGCTAGCTTTTGTATTTTGGCTATTAATTATTCATATTTCAGCTGTTGTGACCCATAAATGCTAACAGCTAATAAAGATTGCCAAGAACAAAAGGAGCTGTCTTTTTCTCTAAATGTTAACTTTGCATTATATTGCTGTCATTTTAAGGTAATCATTAACAGTTGTTCCAGATTATTATAATTGTTTGATAGACCAAGATGTAAATGTACATACTCTATGGCTACAGGCATTTTTTTTCAATATATTGTAGCAGGAATACATTGCCTTTTTGCTTACCTATTTCTGATAGACATTCCCTAGTTATGGTGCATTATCCATCGTTGTTTTCCTTGACCTCTCTGCCGCCTTCCAAATGGTTGATCAGATCATCTTTCTTCAGTGCCTCTCCCCTTCTGTGGGACTGCTTTTGTTTCATTCCACTCTTCCTTATTTGACTGTAATTAGAGCCTCTTTCAGGGACTTTTCTTCCCAATATGGCATTGAAAGCTCTGGAATCCTCCAAGAAATCATTCTTGAGCCCTCCTCTTACTCACCTCCATGCTGTCCCTTGGCAACACTATCTCCAGACTTGAGGCCGGCTTCCACATACATGCTGACTGCATCAAGCTCGATCACTCCATTGGCTCTTTGCTGATTGTTTGTCCTTTCTCCAGCTAAACATTGGGAAGACAGAAGATGCCATCTTTGGCCTTTGCCGTCAATTCTACCTCCTTTTCTGACAATTGCCTTAGGCCGAGCCAGCATGATTGCAGCCTAGAAATCCTGTTAAACCTTGGACTGAGATTCTGACTCATATCTTCTCCATCACAAAGATTACCTATTACCATCACTATACTACCAGTCTCCAACTCTCCATCAGCACAACTGTCACTGCACTAACATTGATCTTGCCTTCAGTACATTGCTCTGGCATTCTCTCACCAACTGCCAGCATTTCTGTATCTCCTCTAAGACTCTTCTTGCAACCCACCTCTTTGACCAAGACTTTGGTCACCGTTTTTAACAGCTATTTCTTTGGCTTGGTGTCCAATAGTTTCTTGTATCTCTGTGAAGTGTCTTGTAATATTTTTCTACATTTATGTACAATGTAAAACTAGTGATAGTAAGAATTTGTCTTTCCTCAATTTTCAGTCTACCTACAATACCTTCAGTCCATTCTTTTTATTATGCTTCTATGAAGTATGTCATAAAGTATTTTTTTAGGCATTAAAAGCACTAATCTAATGTGGTTGAGTTGAGCAGCATAGCTGCATTTAAGGAGAAGCTAGATAAATACATGAGGGTGAAAGGAACAGAAGACTTTGGTTGGTAACTAACATGTTTAAAACTTGGAGTTAGCCTTGTCTTTTTCTGCACCCTTCCCAAATTCTCCTCAATTCACCATGTGAGGAGTCCAGAACTGGATATGGTATTTCAAAAGAGGCTTGGGTGGAACAAAAAAAGTGGGACAGGGCTGGTGTGGGGCAGATAATGCTGTTGTGAACCAGTTGGGCTGAATAGCTCATTTATTTCTGTGTTGTAATTTCAGTGTAATATGTTTGCTTTTTGTCGCAATGTTTATTTGAGGGGCTTCTACTAGGCAGTTCACCATCAGCTTCTTGAGGGCAATTGGGGATGGGTAATAATTGCTGGTCTTACCATCATTGAGCACATCCCATGAGCAAGTTTTTAACAAGTATTTTTCAAAGCGGGAATTTCTCAGGAAATTGTTAATGGCTGAAAATTTTTAATGCGATAAATAATAGAACATATTTATGGGATGGGGGCAATGGTTTATAACAATCAATGGAAAAGTGCCAATTGTATAACATCACTCTGGTCAGTTCGGGTATGACGTGTGTAAAAGGCTAATCCCCAAAGTATGTAATATTTATATAACTGAGATAATTTTCATAATATGTATACTTCCGTTTTCCCCACAATTCATTAATTTCAGCTTGACTTACCAGGTACAGGATGTAATGACAGGCTGTGGAATGATCTACATTCTCTGTACACTAGAGATGAACAAAAAGCTGTGATATTGTCCACTATTTGGACTGTTTAAAGGGGGAAGCACTTTCTATTGAATTATCCCATTTCCTGAACATTATAGGGAGAGGTGCTTGCATAATTATTGTAGTTTCTGAATAAAATAAAACTCTTGTTGCCTTGTTTTATGCATTATAAATTTTTTACTCCATTCTTAAAGTTACAAAGCCAGTGCTCAGAGTGGACTTGGCGGACCCGAATCCATTCCTTTCTTGCTCCAAAAACCAAATTCCAATTGAATCCAATTCATGGTCTCTACAAGAGAAACAAACAAGATTCAAGCTGACAAGATGAGGCACTGCAGCCCAGCTTGGTTTTGATCTGACACTTGATCTTAGCCAAAAGGTCAAGAAGTTTATGCGTTTATAATTGTTGGTTACCGGCTGTTTCAGAACAGCCATTTGTGGAGTACTCCTGTGTCCTCTTTTTTTAAAAATCAGGGTAATAGATTATTAATTGCTTTATCATAAAAAATCTGCTCAAGTAGGAATCTAGAAAAGGGCTTGGGTCATTTTGGTCATTATTGGTGGCTTCAGTGTCTTACATAACCTACTCTGATAAATTATAGTTGCCTTTGCAGAGAGCATCCATCTCTTCAATTTAAACTGTTGTGGCCTAAAGCTGGTGCCAACAATTGTATTTGATGGAAAATCTGAATCTTTGACAGACTTTGACCTTTCCACAGCCAGGCTCTTGGGATTGTCACTGAAAAAAAAAAGTGCGACAAAACACCTCCGTGTTTACGCCAATGAGTTGCTCTGGCATGGTGTTTTGTAGTGATCAAACATGATTGCAGCAAATCTACACACATTGTCCTTCCTGCATGTGAAAATTTGTTGACTGGAATGACAACATTTTTATATGGAATAAAAATATAAATACACATTTGGAAGATCTGGTCTTGTTTATTAGTGCTGAAGTATCATTTCATCAAGTTGTTCTATGTTGTTAACAACTATCACGATCTATTTTGTCGAGCATCTGTCATTTCTATCATTGTTTCTGCCTGACTCATGTTATACATGAACTAAAACTAAAATCCATATGTAGTATTTATTTTCCACATTTTTCCCCTATTGAACTTCAATTAATGCTTACATTTGCAAATGCATCTTAATTTAGGACATTTTTAGAACCATGCAGTAGTTACAACACAGAAGGAAGCCATTTAGCCAATTGATTCGCACTGGCTCTCCATAAGAGTAGTTCAGCTAGTCCAAGCTTGTCCAACCAGAGGGACCCTAGTATTGAGAGACAGGTAGTACTGAGGAAGCAGGGGAGCTGCAGAAGGACTTGGACAGGTTAGGAGAGTGGGCAAAGAAGCGGCAGATGGAATACAATGTGGAAAAGTGTGCGGTTATGCACTTTTGGAAGGAGGAATGGAGGCATAGACTATTTTCTAAATGGGAAAATGCTTTGGAAATCAGAAACACAAAGGGACTTGAGTCATTGTTCAAGATTCTCTTAAGGTTAACGTGCAGGTTCAGTCGGCAGTTCGGAAGGCAAATGCAATGTTAGCATTCATGTTGAGAGGGCTAGAATACAAGAGCAGGGATGTACTTCTGAGGCTGTATAAGGCTCTGATTGGACCCCATTTGGAGTATTGTGACTAATTTTGGGCCCCGTATCTAAGGAAGGATGTGCTGGCCTTGGAAAGAGTCCAGAGGAGGTTCACAAGAATGATCCCTGGAATGAAGAGCTTGTCGTACGAGGAACGGTTGAGGACTCTGGGTTTGTACTCGTTGGAGTTTAGAAGGATGAGGGGGGGATCTTACTGAAACTTACAGGATACTGCGAGGCCTGGATAGAGTGGATGTGGGGAGGATGTTTCCATTAGTAGGGAAAAACTAGAACCGGAGGGCCCAACCTCAAGCTAAAGGGACGATCCTTTAAAACAGAGATGAGGAGGAATTTCTTCAGCCAGAGAGTGGTGAAAATGTGGAACTATTTGTCGCAGAAGGTTGTGGAGGCCAGGTCATTGAGTGTCTTTAAGACAGAGATAGATAGGTTCTTGATTAATAAGGGGATCAGGGATTATGGGGAAAAGGCAGGAGAATGGGGATGAGAAAAATATCAGCCATGATTGAATGGTAGAGCAGACTCGATGGGCCGAGTGGCCTAATTCTGCTCCTATGTCTTATGTCTAACCATGGGCCCTGTGAAGCCCCCCCCCCCCCCATTCAGTTGGTGGAAATGTCAGTGAGTTGTTGGGTTAGTGAGTTTGAGGATTTCTGCAGGGGACTGCTCTCTAATCACAGTCTGTTTCTCTCCCATGGGAGCTCGTGAGCCTATTGGCAGCAAACATGAGAGAAAACCTAGCTGTGATTGGATGAGCGGCAAATACCAGGAACAGCCTATATGTGAAGATAGAGAGACTCTGGATCATGGGATGCTACCACTTACATTTTCCTGTGGCTCAGCTACTTTCCTGCAGCTCCCGGTGCTCTGGCCAGGTTCCAGCTGGGTCCCTCCTGGTGCTGGCCTCGTCCTTCTGGTGCTGCGCTTGGCGGGCACCTGCATTCGGATGCCACTAGGTCTTGATCCATGCCTCTCGTCCACTCATTGCACATACCCTACCATCCGGCCGATTTAGTGAGTGAGGATGGGAAATGAGTGAGTGCATGTGAGAGCGGGCGGGCGATTGAAAGGGTGCGCACGAGGGCAGGTGGGCGAGTGAATGAGTACGCTTGAGAGAGAAGGGTGCATGGGAGGAGATTGTGTTTGGTTGGCTCACTCTCATTCTGAGTTCTCATTCATCCTCACTCCCTCCTACCAACAGGCATTCTCACAGTGGGTGAAAGTGGGATAGTGAGAATCCTGGAACTAGGAGTGAGAGGGTCACACACTCCCTCGTTTACATTGTAATGTTGTCTTTGTTTATTTAAAAAAAATAGTTTATTGTTATTTGTTTTTTGCTCAGCAAATTGTTTCTTTTCATATGTCAGCTTTTTTCTGAAATTCATTTTTTAATGCAGTGCCAAGTGTGATGTTTCTGAAGTTTGCTCATCGGTTCCTGAGTGTGAGAAAAATTGAAAGGCAGTTCCCCCACATGAAAAAGTTGGACATGCATTGAGCTAATCCCACTCCCTGCCCTTTCCAGGTGGCCCTGCATTTCTCTCTCTCTCTGATTCAGACTGAGACCGCTTTATAACTTGTAGCAGTCTGTTTCGTCATTGAGGAAATGCTTCCTGAACGTTCGGAAGTTTTGGAGCAAGTTAGAAATCACTTTATTAGAAAATCAAATTAATTTGCTTCTATTTGTTCTTTTTTCAGAGTAAATGTAACAAGTGGTTTATACATTTACAGTTTAAATGCTGTAATTTTGACAGACATATTTACCAAAGATGGGAAAAAGAGAGATTTAAACAGAAAGCTACTAATGCTGGAAACTGGGTGTATAGCACTATTTCCATCCAGTATTGAATTTAGAATTGCACAACACAAATTTAGACAGAGCCACTTGTATTTCTGCTGTGCATGCTGCAAGAGCAGAAGTGTTGCACTGTGTATAAAAGCTACCTCAGTGGGAAAACTAGTTCTTTCGGTTCACCAAAGGCGCTGCTTAGCAACCACCTCTTTTGTTACTATAGAGTGACAAAAAGCTTTCTGAGCCTGATAATCATTGCCTTCAGAAGGCCGCCATTGTACTGCAGAACAGTAATAAAGATAGTAAGTGCAACACACAAGTATGCAACAAATGCTGGGTTGTACTTTATGGAATGGGCCAGAAATTCAGAACGATTTTCTCATTTGCACTCTATTTATGAAAATTGGCTCTGATAATGATAATGGGCTCAAGTTCCAAATAATGATTTAATTCAGTTTTTTTAACTTTCAATCGTCACAGCAGTGTTGCAAAATATAGTACATGAGTACCACTTGTAAAACTTCCTTTGTTGTACACGTTCCAGGGTGTTCTTCGTCCTGCTGTTTGGAGTGATCTGTTGTCACCTTTTCACCCACACATTAAAAACCACCTGTGTCTTACGTCCATGCGATCAGTCATGCCCATACTGTTTCTCTTGCTCCACCACTATGAAGTGTGCTTGGATGTTCTTTATGTTGAAAATGTTATTTAAATACAAGATGTTCTAATTATTTGTTACTTTGCTATTGATCTGCAACTAAAGTCCCATATGGATATCAAAATGACACCTTGTGAATGGAATAGATTCCATTCCATGTTGAAAAATAATAGCACTGTAACTGTCTCATTTTTATGTTATGCAATTTTATGTTCTGCAATATTGTGTATGTATGTGTGTTTTTGCATTTTCTGAGATTCCCATTCAGTTATCGTAAAGATTACCGAAATTGGATTTGTTCTCTTCCAACTAGTTATGATAGCTGCTCAGATTCAGATGAAATGCACGTACTCAACTTTTTTTGCACAACATGGCAGTGAGACTAAGTCCTCCTTTTAAAACTCAGAGCAGCTGAAAGTCAATTAAGGTAAATAACTGCACCATTTTACACTTCATTACACTAGCTGCACACTCATCTATAATCCTCGTGTATGTAAAAAAATTACTTTCTGCACTGCTGATTCCAGTGTGGATGTTTCAATTTTGTCGATGGATTGAGCCAAAACTTTCACTCCCCCAACACAATTGGATGTTTAGGATGTACAATGACTGTTCCCATGAGCACTTTGCCTCATATTTTGACTAAAACAAATTTGGTTTTTTTTTGCTTGACTAATAATTAGAATTTTGATAGATGATCAAGCCTGACAGCATATTGGAACTTTTGTGTAATAGGTTTAAAATAATGATTCAGAATCAAAAGAGAAAGATGCAAAGTAAGTATTGTAATTGACGAAGTTTGAATTTTAGGTAGAACTATAAAGAGTTTTTACAAAGGTATTTCATAGAAAAGTAGAATGATACAGCAAAGAGGCCATTCAGCCCATCATGTTTGTGCTGGCTTTCTGTTAGAGCTAATCTGTTAATCCTAATCTTGCTCTTTCCCAAAGCCATGTTTTGGGGTTGGGAGGGGTAGGAGAGATCCTCTCAAATATTTATCTAATTCCTATTTGAATGTTACTATTGAATCTGCTTGCAACATCTTTTTGAGCAGTATATTCCAGATCACAACAACTTGTGTTTTTTTTTTAAAGTTTCCTCTCGCTCTTTTCTTTTGCCAAACCTGTTTAAATTTGACTCCCCTGGTTACTGACCTGTTTGCCCCTGCAAACAGTTTTACTTTATTTATTCTACTGAATCTCATTTTAACCTTCTCTGCTGCAAGGAGAACAATCCCAGCTTCCCTGGAATCATTTTAGCAAAGCACTTTTGCCCCCTCATCATAGACTTGGCATCCTTCCTAAAGTGTGGTGTCTAGAATCAAACACAGTTCACCAGCTGAAGCCTAACCAGTGTTTTGTAAAGATATAACACAACCTTCATCCTTTTATACACAATCCGTCTATTTGTAAAACCAAAGATCCCAGTTGCTTTTTAATAACATTTACAGCTTGACCTGCCATCATCAGAGATTTGTGTAACAATGCTCACCACCCTGCCACCCCACCCCAAACAAACCAGCTCACTCTTCCTGCACTCTTTTCAAGTTATACCATTTAATTCATATTATCCTTCCCGTTCTTTCTGCCAAACTTTATCACTTAACACTTCTCTGGTTAAATTTCGGCTGCCATATGTCTGCTGGGTTACTCTCCTTATGTGGAGATGCCGGCGTTGGACTGGGGTAAGCACAGTAAGAAGTCTCAACACCAGGTTAAAGTCCAACAGGTTTATTTGGTAGCAAATACCATAAGCTTTCGGAGCTTGCTGCTCCTTCGTCAGATGGAGTGGTCTCTGTTCTCCAACAGTGCACAGACACCTTTGTTGGAGAACAGAGACCACTCCATCTGACGAAGGAGCAGCAAGCTCCGAAAGCTTATGGTATTTGCTACCAAATAAACCTGTTGGACTTTAACCTGGTGTTGTGAGACTTCTTACTGTGCTTACTCTCCTTAGAGCAGGGAAGGCTGACGGACTTGATTGAGATGTACAACATTATGAAGGATGTAGGGTAGAAAGGAAGGAACTTTTCCCCCTTACTGGAGGGGTCAATAACCAGGGGGCATAGTTTTAAGGTAAGGACAGAAGATTCAGAAGGGACTTGAGGGAAAACCTTTTCACCCAGAGGGTGGTGAGAATTCTGAACTCACTGTCTGAAAGGGTGGTAGAGGCAGGAATCCTCACAAACATTTAAGAAGCATTTAGATGAGCACTTAAAATGCTATGGTATACAAGGCTACGGGCCAAGTGCTGGAAAATGGGATGAGATTAGATAGGTGCTTGATGGCCAGTGCAGGCACGATGGGCCAAAGAGCCTCTTGCTGTACTGAAAAACTCAATTTCACCCGTTTATGTCCTTTCTGAAATCTGGTACTGTTCTCCTAATTGTTTACCACATTTGAGTTTCATATCGTCTGCAATGGTTGAAATTATGCTTTGTGTGCACAATTCCAGGCCATCAAAAAGAAGCAGTGGCCCTATAACTGACCCTTGGGGACAATATCATATTCTTTCCTCCAGTGTGAAAAGCAATTGTTCAGCACTACTCTCAGCTTCCTGTGCCTTAGTCAATTTTATATTCACATTGCCACTGTCTCTTTAATCCCATAGGCACTAATTTTGTTAACAAGGGTGATATTAATGCAAGGCATAGCTGTGTTTCATTTTTTAATCTGTTAGTATTCAAGAACAAAATAGATTTGTTTTCTGTTGAAGGTAAGCAGTAAAAGGAGAGAAAACAATTAGCAAAATTAAGTATTATGTAAACATTTTTGTCATGATGAAAAATAACATTTAATGCAAGTGTAAAAAATCAGCTCTTATTCAGTGCATTCAATTTTCAGTCTGAACAAAGTCCATTCTTGTGTGGACTGTAATGGCCTATTTGACTACGAGGTTGTCACAGATCCGTATGGTCCAGATCTCATTCAGCATGCATGTTTCCAACATGATCCTGTCTCAAAGTTTTTTGACTTATCAGTGAAACCTGGAAGTTTAAGACTTGCAAACGGTTATCTTTTGTAGTAATGCGATTATTCACAGATTCAGTTAACTTGTTACATTCCTGTCTTGGGACAGCTGCATAATGTATATCCATTTGGATCGCAGTAACATTGTGAAGATCCTCCATGTGAATTTTCTGTACTAATTGCTTCTCCTTGCAAATTATCTTTTAGTCTGTTGAATGAATGTCATTTTGTAATTTCAGTAAGAAGTCTCACAACACCAGGTTAAAGTTCAACAGGTTTATTTGGTAGCAAATACCATAAGCTTTCGGAGCTTGCTGCTCCTTCGTCAGATGGAGTGGTTAATTTGGTGTTGACGCACCTCCTGATGGCTTGGGCATCAAGTCGAGGGCAGCGGCCTTCCGGAGGAGTCCAATTCGACTCTTTCCTCTTCCGTAAGAGTCGAATTGGACTCCTCCGGAAGGCCGCTGCCCTCGACTTGATGCCCAAGCCATCAGGAGGTGCGTCAACACCAAATTAACCACTCCATCTGACGAAGGAGCAGCAAGCTCCGAAAGCTTATGGTATTTGCTACCAAATAAACCTGTTGGACTTTAACCTGGTGTTGTGAGACTTCTTACTGTGCTTACTCCAGTCCAACGCTGGCATCTCCACATCATTTTGTAATTTAGCAGGAACAAATAATAAGCAGAACCAAGCTGTATGTTGGAACACCAAAATACCTGTGTGTTGATGAGACATGATGTGGAGATGCCGGCGTTGGACTGGGGTAAACACAGTAAGAAGTTTAACAACACCAGGTTAAAGTCCAACAGGTTTATTTGGTAGCAAAGGCCACACAAGCTTTCGGAGCTCCAAGCCCCAAGCTCCAAGGGGCTTGGAGCTCCGAAAGCTTGTGTGGCTTTTGCTACCAAATAAACCTGTTGGACTTTAACCTGGTGTTGTTAAACTTCTTACGTTGATGAGACATACCATTTAATGCAAAGCAGCTCTTCGGCAGAAAGCAAGAAAATGTATGTTGTTTGATATTCCTATATTCCTGTAACCTTTCACCCTTGCATTCACTTTTGTGCCCAACCAAAGTCCATTATTGTATGGACTATTATGGGCCATTAGACAACAAGGCTATCGTAGATTATTATGATCCTGATCCCATTCAGCTTTTCCAACAGGACACACTGGATAATTATGAAGAGCAATAGTGTGTCATTTAGTTGCGATCCTCTCATTCTGTTTACTCTTCCCAATTTGGAATTAGATGAAGGCTGTTCAAATATTTTCATGTGACATTAAGTAACTGTCTAAGAAATTTGAATGAAAAATGCTGGTCAGGTCAGGCAGCATCTGTGAAGAGAACAGATGACAATATTACAGGTGCAGACCTTTTGTCAGAGTGGGAGGATTTTACAGCGAATACCCCAAAAAGGAACAGAATAAAAAGGACTAGAAACGATGAACTGCACAAGCATACACTCAAAAAAAAATTGAATGGCCTGTAAAATGCTTCCGTGGAAGTAGATATTTAAATGGCAGAGGTGATATCAACATGGAGGCCTAATGAGAGAAATAAAAGACATTTGCAAGACACAAACGTTATGCGAATAGATGAAGGACATAGTTGATGAGGCAGGTCAAAAAGAAAACACGTTAAACTGACAAAGTGGAGGAGACTGCAGTTTCCTGTGAGATGAAGTAAGTATGTTGACCACTTAACTGGCACAGTGCTCCAACATAAAGCCCAGAGATTCAAGCATTAGTATTGCTCCCACCCTCTCCCAGAAATATTTGTACACCCATTTGTAGCACTTATTATTTGAAAGGAAAGTGAGAGCTATAGTTTAGGTCTGAAATCATTCCGGATAGCTGGCTGCAAAATTACCCGACACAAATACAGTACTGATACTTAGTAAGGTGCTGATATCTGCAGTAGCATGCCTCAGAGTCAGAATTAACTGCCCAAATAAGTTTTGAATACAGAGCACAAACCTCAGTTTGAATATTGGTAGGAATTATTCACTTGTATTTGAAACTGCAACCTGGCTGAAATTGCTTTAATCGGTACCAAATGCTTAGGGAGGCTGTTCTTGGAGGCTGACTCAACTGGTCACTCATTACTAAGAGCAAAACAGTTTGCTGCAGATAGTAGGAGTGGGCTGTTGCATTAGGGGAGATGAGAGCACATTGCCACCCACCTGTTCTCAGCAGTACAAGAAATGCCATGTAATCTAGTAATGCCTCAGCAAAGGAAGGACACCATTGTACAACTTCTCTCCCTGTGGCAAGTATAATCTTGATGTATGTGAAACTATTCTACTATTATGCACAATTAGGCAAGTGGTTTCTTATCAGGTGTTTCCTTTTGTAGATCGCATGTTAACCTGTATAAAGCACAGCATGTGATTTATTTAAAGCAGGCTTATTGCATCTCATCCATGAGAATGCTGCTGTTTTCTCAGTAGGGAGACTGAATGGACAGCAGTTTTCAATCTGACCCTGATTCCTATATGTTTGCCTTAATTACTCAAACAGATTTAAAGAGGTAATTCTATATTTAATTCAATGTTATGAAGCTACGTTCTGATTAAGATGCATGCAGTCCTTCATTTTCCTTTTGATATACAACAACATTGAGTATAGAATTATTGCAAGTCAATTGATATTGTAAAGTCATAACGGGTTCTTTTCAGAGTGGCAGGCAGTGGGTACCGTAGGGTTCAGTGCTGGGACCCCAGCTATTCAAAACCGTAAGGATTTGGACGAAGGAATTGAATGCAATATCTCCAAATCTGCAGACAACACTAAGCTGGGTGGCAGTGTGTGCTGCGAGGGGGATGCTAAGAGGCTGCAGGGTGATTTGGACAGACTGGCTAAATGGGCAAATACTTGACAAATGCAATATAATGTGGATAAATGTGAGGTTATCTACTTTGAGGGCAAAAACAGGAAGGAAGATTATTTTCTAAATGGTGGCAGTTTAGGAAAAGGGGAAGTGCAACGTGACCTGGGTGTCATGGTGGAACAGTCGCTGAAGGTTGGCATGCAGGTGAGGAAAGCTAATGGCATGCTGGCCTTCATAGCAAGAGGATTTGAATATGGGAGTAAAGATGTCTTGTTGCAGTTATACAGGGCCTTGGTGAGGCAATACCTTGAGTATTGTGCGCAGTTTTGATTTCCTACGCTGAGAAAATACATTCTTGCTATTGAGGGTGTCCAGCAAAGGTTCACCAGGCTGATTCCTGGACTAGCAGGACTTGCATATGAAGAGAAACTGGATTGACTGGGCTTGTACTCACTGGAATTCAGAAGAATGAGAGGGGATCTCAGAGAAACACACAAAATCCTGATGAGACTGGACAGGCTAGATACGGGAAGAATGTTCCCAGTGTTAGGGAAGTGCAGAACTAGGGGTCACAGTCTAAGAGTAAGAGGTAAGACATTCAGGACTGAGATGAGGAAGAACTTCTTCACTCAGAGTTATGAACTTGTGGAATTGTCTACCACAGGAAGCCAGTGGGGCCAGTTCGTTAAATATGTTCAAGAGGGAGCTGGACATGGCCCTTGTGGCTAAAGGGATCAAGGGGTATGGCGAGAAAGCGGGAGTGGGATACTGAAAATGCATGATCAGCCATGATCATATTGAATGGTGGTGCAAGCTCGAATGTTAAGCCTCTCAGTTGCAGTCCAATAATAAAAAATGATGCAAGTCCAGCTTCTTCACAAACTCACTTTATTTTTTTTTACAACACCCAGTGCCACCTGTAACCCCTTTATATATCCCAGTGACTGCTATTAAACAATTAACATCCAAATTAGGTCTGAAGTGGAAAGTTCCAGTTAACCCACTCCTAACATCGAAGAGCCGAATGGCCTACTCCTGCACCAATTTTTTTATGTTTCTATAAGTTGTATAGCTTCATGCTCTTTATAAGAGATATTTTACTGATGAGTGGTAAATGCACTGTTATGTAAACCTTTGCTTTAATTCAAGTTCCTGACCATTACAGTTAAAACTTTTCTTTGCTGCCAATTTTTTACCATAGCCTATTAAATAAGACATTCAGATCATTAGCAATCTTATTATTGACATTTAGCTGGCACAGTGATTGAATGTTCTCCCAAATGGTGAGGTGCCTGTATTTAAGACTAAATAAAAATGCTGCACTTTTTATGACCGCAATGAAGGGTCAGTAAGATTGGTTTGCTTAAGTCAGTATACAGTTAATAAACCCAACAGATTGCCAGAAAAGATAATCTGTGAGTCATTGCGGTCGAGTATCATTTCTATTGTGCAATTCTTATCCAGTGTTTAATGTGTGGACCACAAAAAAACCATATATACTCCTGATTCGCACTATACACTGAGTTGAAATTGCCAGATTTGCATCTTAAGCAAATTTTTAGCTGTCAACAACTCTCAATTGCAATAATTGGGGAAGGCCAGTGGCATTGTTGCTGGACCAGTAATCTAGAGACCCAGGGCAAGACCTGGGTTTGAATCTTGCCATGGCAGATGGTGAAATTTGAATTCAATAAAAATCTGGAACGAAAAAGATCTAATGATGACCATGACACCATTGTCGATTGTCATAAAAACCCAGCTGGTTCACAAATGTGCCACCTTTACCTAGTTTGATCTACATGTGACTCCAGACTCTCAGCAATTTGGTTGACTCTTCTGCCCTTGGGAATGAGCAATAAATGTTGGCCTATCCAGTGATGCCCACATGCCATGAACAAATAAATAATTAAAAAATTATAATATTGAAACTATAACATTTTTATCAGCTTCTGTCCTGATGCATACTACATCAACAGGACTGAGTACCCGAAAATGAAATGAAAAATAGTCAACGAATAAGACAACAGTATTATTTCCAATGCATTGTAAAAAGTAATTTGCTTTAGAGTGTGTTCCCCAAGACTGACACATGTGGGAGTTGAGATAATGATTGATAAACTGTTTGACTTGATTGGCATCCCTTTAGAAATAATGGTATGCATTGAGATTCTGGTTTGTTTAAAAATCATCAAAAAGCTGACATGTCATCATTGGCAAAGGTGAAGCTGAAGTGTTTTGGCATTATTTTCTAAACACTGATATGTATTTGTTGTTAGTATAAATGTTTATGTAACTGTACCAACTGGGGAACAGACCAGAAGGGATAAGTGGAGTCTGGATCCTGTGGTTGGGATGATGTGGAAGTGCCGGCGTTGGACTGGGGTAAACATGATGGTGGTGCATGCACCTGTGGTTGGTGCATGGGATAGTGGGCAGAAACAGCAGGAACTGTGAGCAGCCTGGGATCTAGTTGCAGTTGGGGTGATGAGAGAAAAAAAAACAACTTGAGAAAGAAATGCACTGTGACCAGATAGGGATGTTGGGGCTTTGCATGGTATGGGATGGACCAGTCAACATGCATTCTCCTGAAAGTCTGCATGTGCATTTTCATGTCAGGTAGCCTGGAAGTTGGCTCTTAGAGTCTGAATCCTGGGATGGTGTTTGCTTTCTTAAAAATAACTAGTAAAATACTCAATTCCTGAACAAAATTCTAGGACTTGAACAGAGGAAATGATGAAATTTGCACAGTGGGAAATCATTGGAGATTTCTTTGATGGAATTAAACAGTTACTTTGGGGGTAAAAGAAGATCAATTAAAAGGATGTGGAGAGTTGGCAGGAAGGATTAGACAAAGTGGCTGATTATTGCGAAAAGCATCAATCTCCATTCTCTAGTAATCTAACTCTTTCATCCCCATCTGTGATGGGGGTGTTATCTTATGAGGAAAGTTTAGACACACTGAGCATGTATTCATTAGAGTTTAGAAATTTAAGAGTTGATCTTATTGAAACTTATAAGTAAGGACTCTTACCAAAATTTGTCAAAGTGGCAGGTTCAGAGTGAAAACTGGCGTGTATCTCTCCAGCTGCACAGCTGAGTTTTTACATCAGATAGGGGGCTTGATAGAGCTAGAAAGGCAGGCAACTCCGAGATCGGGGCGCCACCTTTAAAGGGCCTCCAGTGGATTCCCCTCAACTGATTCCCATTTTTTATAGCTGTTGTAAACCTCACTGACGTGACATCATGTTGACGATGTATTGATATTCAGTGAGGGGGAATCATATGATTGGAAAGCCCATTACGTTTATTTATTAGTATCACAAGTAGACTTGTGTTAACACTTCAATTAAGTTGCTGTGAAAATCCCCTAGTCGCCACACTTCGGCGCCTGTTCGGGTATACTGAGGGAGAATTTAGCATGGCCAATCCATCTAAGCAGCATGTCTTTCGGATTGTGGGAGGGAACCAGAGCACCCGGAGGAAACCCACGCAGACACGAGGAGAACGTGCAGACTCCGCATAGACACTGACCTAAGCTGGGAATCGAACCCAGATCCCTGGCGCTGTGAGGAAGCAGTGCCCCATGGTGCCACCATGCCACAATGATGATGAAATTTATTAAAATGTATTGAAATTAGGTTCTCGCTCTTTCTGGGCGGGAACCTCACTACATCACTGGTGAGGGCGTGGAAAGTCCGGAAAAGGTATCTTGCCGGTGAGAATCTTGCTTCTCGACTCTTCTGGGATTTTGAACATGAATTGCCGTTTACGTTGACTGCTAGTGTGGGCACAAATTCACCCCCAAAATCTTGAGGGGCTTGAGACAGGGTGGATGCTGAAAGGATGTTTCACATTGTGGGAGACTAGCAGTAGTTTAAAAGTAAAGGGTCTTCCATTTAAGATGGAAATGAGAAGAATTTCTGTGTGTCACAGGGTTGTGAATCTTTGGAACTCTCTTCCCCTGCAAGTGGTTGAGGCAGGGTCAATATCTTTTTAAGGCAGAGGTAGATAGATTCGTGACTAACAGGAAAGTCAAAGGTTATCGGAGATGGGTGGAATGTGAAGTTGAGGCCACTATAAGATTAGTCATGATCTTATTGAATGGTGGAGCAGACTCGAGAAGCTGGAAAGAACTACTCCTGCTCCTAATTTGTACCACGTTGTAGGTATGTCAGTATTAGGTAAAATAAAATGTATTTATTAGTCACAAGTAAGGCTTACATTAACACTGCAATGAAGTTATTGTGAAATTCCCCCAGTCACCACAGTCTGGCGCCTGTTTGGGTCAATACACCTAACCAGCACGTCTTTCAGAATGTGGGAGGAAACTGGAGCACCCGGAGGAAACCCACGCGGACATGGGGAGAACGTGCAGACTCCACACAGATAGTGACCCAAGCGGGAATTGAACCCGGGTCCCTGGCGCTGTGAAGCAGCAGTGCTAACCACTGTGCTACCGTGTCGTCCAATATGTATCTGCCAGACTTTTTTAAAAATCATGTGGTTTTATTAATTCAAAGTGGAGGGCTTCTGTTTTTATTTGTTTCTGAAATGTTTTTAGAGGGTCCAGTAGTTAGAAGGTAATTGCTTCCTGTTGCTATCATTTGAGAGTTGAGCTGCAGTCCGGTAAATATTTGAACCTTTTAACATCTTTAGGTGATTGGTTCGAGGCAAAGGCCAACATATTTACACTTGACAAAGCAAGAAGTAAACTTTGGGTGCTATGAGTTGTGGAGGGAATCACATACCCTCTTAGCCCAGGACAGATGTGTTGAAGTCGCCTTTGTGATCTTATTATCTTCGTAACAAGGAATGTGCATGACATCAGCTTAACTAATAGAGCTCACTATTGACTGGCACGAGCTCAGTTTGTTAACTCTGAGGGAATTCATAAACATTCAATACTTGAGTTGTTTTGGAGATCTGTCAAACAATGATGGTAGTGTCACAGACTCTGCGCCTTCTACTATATATTAGCATTTTAATTTATTTTGTCAAATTAAATTTTCATTTTGGAACAAAACTTTAACCCAATCCAATACTGCAAATTCTGTTGGTAGAGTTGATTGCTGACTTTTGTTTTTAGAAGACAAGTTTGTTCAATTAGGCCAGAAATTGTACGTTGCTGATTGGTGGAAAATTAGAAAAGTAAGTACTTCGACTGTTGACAAATTCCTTATGCTTACCTTCAACGCTCAAAATGTTATGATGCTAGAAATATTCAAGTAAAAATGGGCCCATGAGCCTAGGTTTATTTAAAGTTTATTGAAGTTGATGTAAAGCAGAAATAGTCTGAATTAGTGATGTCGTTTTTCCAGTTCTGCTAGATTGATGTGGCTGATTATTGGATATTGGTATTTCGATGTGTTTGTGATGCTGCGTAACCATTTATCTACAAAAATTTACTGTTTTGCCCTTATTTTTAAATCTTGTTTTAATCAGGGAGATGTGTGTTTTCATTTAACTGACAGGTTATTGGAAACATTTCATTATGGACATGACTAATGTATTTCATATTTATTTTCCAGTTTTTAAATGCAGTAACAAGGAAATTTTTACAAACACTGAAAACAGACATGAACAATGCAGCAGCAAGTATTCCATTGGTAATGGAAGAATATGCAGGATATTTCTACTTTTATTACACTGAAGGCAAAATCTAAACTGAGAGAGCTTTTATTTCCATTTCTAGTTTCTCTTTAATTTCAGAGATTTGTTTTGGTCAAAAAGTAAACGTTTCAATTTGTTTGTATAGAAATAGGGAGTGCAAAGAATTAAAATGCCAGAAGAATAATGAAAAGTAAAAATGGACAAATAGGGAGTCTGTTCTCATAACTGGAAACCACTGTGCTATCACCACAAACATTGAGGCTGGCTTTCATCACAAGCTGAAGACTGGAACTGCTCTCAAAGCTTTTTCCCAAGCCTACGATACTATTATGGAGGCATGGATTGATGTTCAGACTGAACCTGTTGCTGCCATGTGCCAAACTACTCAGCTGCTGTGAACACTTCTACAAAGGCAGCAGGGGTAGGCTATATGGCCCTTCTAGCCTCTTCTGCCATTTAATAAGATCATGGCTGATCTGGCTGTGGTTTCAACTCCATTTTCCTGTCTGTCCCCCATAACTCTAGACTTCCTTGTCTATCAAAAATCTGTCTACTGCTGCCTCGATGACCCAACAATATTAATATTGCCTTGACAACGCAAGAAAATCTTTCCAGGATATGGAAGTTATGCTACATCCTGACCGGTCAAAAATAGCTGAATATTTCTCCAAGTGGAGACTGCAACCAAACCCAGCTAGTCCATCATCTCTGCATTCCACTTTGAAAATCGAAAGACACACAACCCCATTCTGTGGAGAAAAAGTGTGGTGTGATCTGACCATCTACCTTGGAGTGACCTTTGACAGCTCCCTAACTTACCATTACCATTTCCAAAAGACTGCGAAAGGATCAAGACACAGTGGATGTTATCTGCAAATCCACTGGCACAGGCCAAGGTGCAATCATCCTTTGTACTTCTGGTGTAGCTCTGATCTTCTCAATAACAGTACTGTGCATCAGTCGAGGCCTTAAGTCATTATACCAAACTCATGGAGTAAACATTGTGGCCGTAATGAGGATCATTTCTTGAACTTTTAAGATAAATTCTATTTCAGCGTTTGCCAGATCTCAAATATCACTCCTCAATGAGACGCAGCGACATGCAGAGTAACATCTCTGATCTGCAGCAAATTGGATCACATCATCCATAGACACCTTCAAGATCCCCCAACTCGCTACATGGCTCTATGAAATCGAACATCTCCAACTGCATAACACTGAAACCTGGAGGAAAACTTGGGCAGAAACCTTACCCCAATAAGCACGTTGTCTCTGACGTAACATTTTAATGACCAAGCTTCAATCTCCCCTGGACCATATGCACAACTCTTAATAGAATACAGACTGGGCATGGCCGATGTGGCCACTTGATATACAACTGGCACCTCAAAACCTCACTTAGCGTGACTGGAGAAACCCTAACAAAACCATGGAGCACATAATAACACCTTGCCCCAGCTCAGTTTTGAGGGTGACATCCTAGAGCTACATTGCTCTCCAGCTGGGAATTGGACTGGTTAAGGAACTTGCCATTAAAACTGAAACTTCTACTCCCAAAGCCATGTGAAAGAAGAAGACTTCAATCACTGAAACTTGTTTTTGCTTTTCCTAATATTTTATCTAATTTTCCTACCCTCGTGGAGAAAGAATAGCCATTTTAAAATCCTTTAGTTAAGAGGCATTTTGTGCTCCCTATGGCGCATCAGCTTCTTGAGCCTGTTCCATCATTCAGTTCTCCATTTACCTGCTTTGATAACAATCTATATATGTACAAATGAGACAGAATTCCAGGTATTATTGCCATCTTCATCAGCTACCACAAATACTTGGTGCATATTACATAGGGTGGATAGAAATTTGAAGAGGTGGGTGACATTTGAGGTGCTAGTTTGCTGCAATGTGTGCAGGCCAACTAGCATTTAAAGATGGATAAGTGGAACTTGTTAGGAGTTGGGCAGCAGAGCTTTCACTGAGCCCAAGTCTATGCAGAGTGGAATGTAAATGTAACCTATAATTTAAGTGTTGTGAGACTCCTCAGTATCATGTGCTGTTTTGAAATTAATTTTAATTAATGTAATGTCAAATTTGAACTGTTATTTTATGCACTGTTACAAATGAATAAAGTATATCTTGGAAAAAGTTGGGAGACCAACTAGAAGGACGTTGGAATAGTCATATCTGGAGGTAACAAGAACATGAATGGCAGTTTCTGTAACAGACTTTGTATATGTGTAAAGTAGGCAGTCTTTGTGATGGACAGCTTATAGGTTAGAAGTTCAGTTCGGGGTCAAATCGGAAGCCAAGGTTGCAAACAATTCAATTCAGCTTGAGGCAATCACCAGGGAGGGAGATGGAGGCTGGAATCTTACCAGCACACCCACCCTGATTCCAGGGCCGGGTGAGGCTCAGAGAACGGCATTCTTTTTTGGCCTCGGGCAGGATCGTACGAACCTTGGATGGACTTGCCGGCAGAATTCCACCCGGAATGTTTGACAATGGACCAGAAATTGTGATGGGAACCAAAGACAATGCATTTGGTCTTGCCAGTTAAGAAATGGTTGGTCATTATGGACCAAATGGCGGACACAAAAACAGTAGAGGAGTAGACTTATATGAAAGAGCTGGATGTTGTCAGCTAGAACTAGACATCATGAGGAGATGATGTCGTGAGTGATTTCTCCCTAGAATCATAGAAATCATAGAAACCCTACAGTGCAGAAGGAGGCCATTCGGCCCATTGAGTCTGCACCGACCACAATCCCACCCAGGCCCTACCCCCACATATTTACCCGCTAATCCCACTAACCTACACATCCCAGGACTCTAAGGGGCAATTTTTAACCTGGCCAATCAACCTAACCCGAACATCTTTGGACTGTGGGAGGAAACCGGAGCACCCGGAGGAAACCCACGCAGACACGAGGAGAATGTGCAAACTCCACACAGACAGTGACCCGAGCCGGGAATCGAACCCGGGACCCTGGAGCTGTGAAGCAGCAGTGCTAACCACTGTGCTACCGTGCCGCCCTACAAGTGTTAGCTGAAATGTAATCAGTCCACTTGCTGCTGTTGTAAATATAGGAGTTGTCGTGGAGCCACCACAAAATTCTGAACATACACTTGCATAACAGAATCGTGCTGGTCAGGATCAACTGACTTTTGCAGCAATAGTATAAGAATGATTGGCTGTGGTAAGTGGTTAGTTCACCTTTTGGTTTCTTTTAAAGTGATAAAAGGTAAATACCAAAATACACAAATATTCATTGTATTGCATTGACCATCCTGTATAGATAAAATTAAAGCAATTTTATTGCTCTTTAGGTTATTGAGGTGACAATTGTAATGGGTGTAGGGATTAAATGAGTCCAAACATTTTTAGTTTGTAAATGCTTTCCAAGTAAGCAACATTTGTATCTTTAATTCCCAGTGTTATCACTGGAATATGGGGTTAAAAAATTGCTCAAGTCAATATGTTGTAATGCTATAAATGTCATTTACATTTTCTCTGATACTAATTGTCTTAACGTGGTGGAGTCGTAATTTAACCCATATGTTAAAGCTCAAAATTCTCTTTACAACACAATGGCATTTACATGGATTTCCTAAGTTTTGCAAATGAATAATCATTGTTTGTTCTGAAACCACTTTTGACATCTTGAAACAGATTTTCCTCCATTAATTAAAATTATTGAATGGAATTTGGGCTCAAGTTCCAGCTCTTATCCCTGGGTGCCTAAGGGTAAAACTTAACCTTGTATTTGTCTACGAGGGGAAAATTAGCTTGAATTAAAGTTGGATGAGTTGATTTAAAACTGTGGTGGGAACATATTTATTTTACTTTGTTCGAACTACCAATAGGAGTTAAACTAATCCATTTTGTAACACCTATTATAGATATATTTTGTAGCACATTTACCTGCTGAAAGTGGTTTCCAAGCAGCACACTCCCTTTCTGACATTGTAGTTTCAGGCCAAGTACTAACATTTCCAAGATAAAAGAAAGGGAACCTGTTCTATACTTTTTATATACTTCTGCATTAAATTGGAAACCCAAATGAGCTTTCAAGACAGACAGGTATGCGTCTCTCAAATATCAGACCAGTTATAGGAGACCTTGTAAGGGACTAAGACCTAGATTTTTGTATAATTATAGAGCCATGCTCATTGCTATTTCTCAAATTTCAAATCTGGGCAAAGACCTAAAATGGCTGAAGGTTCCAGGAGGTTGGGGGTAAGAGCAACTTGACACTGTCCACTGGGTGGGGCCTATTGGGGATAATCAATTGGGGTGGGGAGACCTGCTGCCACTCTGCACGTAGGATGACTGGGAGAGGGAGGGAGAAGGTGATTAGGGCTGGCCATCTGGGTTGGGGCTGGTCGGCGGCCGGGAGGGGGGAGGGCGGTGTGCAGCAGCGTTCGAAATCGGGGCTGGCCAGGTTGGGGAGATCAGGACTGGTGGGGGGGGGGGGGGGGGGGGGAGGGAGATTGGGGGGGGGCACTGGGGCTTGCCTGGGGAGTCCCAGGAGGCCAGCAATGGGGGGGGGGGTTTGTGGGGCTGGCCAGCAATCTGGAGGCCGACAAAGAAAGGCCACTGCATGTGCGCCAATCTCTGTGCTGACAGATCGGCGCATGTGCAGTGGCCCACTCAGCATTATGCTGCCAGTGTCTCAGGTGGGAATATGTGCTGCCCCCTGATTTTCAAAGTGAATCACGCTAGGGCACTCCGTGGTGCACAGTGTCTCGGAGATTCATTCTGGAAATCACACTTTTTAAAAAAAAACAGTGGGATTTACTCCCATTGTCCTGCATATTGGGGACTTAGAATTTGTTTGGGAGAATCCCAGCCATTATCTCTGAAGAGTTACCAACCATATATTGTGGGCAGCACAGCCAAAATTCAGAGAACTATACAAAGGCCATCTACACTTCATAACCCAGGTTGGCCAACAAACTCCGTCCATCATAATAAAGGACCTCTCAATCTTCCTTTCAATTCTTAATGGTTGCGACATTCAAATGAGGAATACACACTGTAAAGAGGTGTGAGTCATGTGACATGGACTCGTTTGTCTTGCTATACTGCAAAGTCGCAGTCTGCCATTTTGCCATCTAATTAGCAGCATCATAAACAAGAGTTCTGACTCAGGTTGTTCATCTTTGCATGACTGTTTCATTGTGTGAAGTCAACACTGTCGGAAAAGTGAACTATCCAGCATCGGTTTTCAACTCACTGACCTCTGTGAAAGAATACATCATTAGACTTAGATGCTGGATTCTGGAACCTGTAACCTCCTGGCTTGCCAGTGTCTGATTTGGGGGGAACCCCAAAGATGCATGGGAAATCCCTCTTGGAAGTTCCCAGGTAAGGATTTGCATGGCAATTGCCCATACATGCTAACTTCCTCTGGGAAAATTGGCTGTGCTGGAAACTGTCTGAAAAAGTGATTTAAATCGCTAACTTAGTCTAATAGTTATTTAGAAAAAGTTAGAAGAATAAAACCTCTTTTAACTTTGTATAACTATTTTAAGGACCCAAACAGATCCCTGCACGGGACCCACACCCCTCCCGAACCTGACCTCACTCTTGTGATGTCTAACCCCCAGTGTTTTACGGTTCTCTTCAGTAGGATTTTATAATCCAGAAATTGAGCAAATTTGCTCTTGGTCCAGTTTTGCTCAGTAAAAATGTATATTGGAAAATGAGGGTAGGGGTTAGCTTGTCCAATTTGCAGCAACCCCAGTTTCCCGGTTATTGAAATAAATGTCCAAAAACCAGGAGTGTCGTGAATTATCAAGCAGTTGTTCTTGTAATGTCAGGTTTCTAATTTTAGTGGATGGCTGGAGCTGGTATGATATTGGTCATTATTGTCGTCGTAGTGAGGTGGTATTCACTGAACACTCTGATTTATAACAGATTACAGAGCTACATATGAATTACTGCAAGAGACTATGTTTTACAAGAATACTTTTATAGAAATGATGCCTTTGAGACAAAAAATGTGCTCTTACTGAGTGGTCAATGCACTCTTTCCAAATCAGGAAATTGAGATGATGTTTGCATGGTTTTCTTGTCTGTATTGAAAACCTTCCTCTCCTGTCTGATGATAATTAAACATAAAATACTTGTGTTTTATTAATGTCAAATAGCAGAACTGTTGAGTACTTTTTCCCCCGTTACTATAATGTTGATGACTGTAACATTAAAGATGGTAATTTTTCAGTATTTTTGAGTGACATCATTAGTATATCACAGCTCACAGAATTATTCTACTCTTGCTGCATGTTAAAGATGAATACAGTACTGCAAGGGAAGTGTGAAGCGGGACCTGAATTATGTAGCTGGAGTCAAACAGAACTCTCATTTACATGGTTGATATGTGGGAGGCATATTGAAATGCCGATTTATATGCGAATACGATACCAACAATGAATGGCTGAATATGCAAGCAAGTGGTGGTATGCATGTTTCATATCTATAAGTTGCTGTGTGCTGAGAGTCCTCAATAGACCAATTGATACGAAAATCTGTGATAGTAAATATTGGCTAAGAAAGTCTTCAACATACAAATAAAAAGACTGTTTCTCTTCGTTTCTCATCCCCACACCCCCTTCCCACACCCACACATACACGCATACAGTGTATTTTCCTCTAGCATGTTGTCATGGAAACTCATATTTCAGTAGGCAATTGAAGGTGGATTCTTAAATAATGCTCCTTGAGCTGCTTCTGTATTTTAGGAGCTATACTGTGGGTGTGTTGGGGGTGGGATGGGAGATGAGAGCATATGTGCACACATCTTAATTCAGCTTTCTGTAAAGGAAATGTATAACCATTGTGGTCCTCAGCAACTTCCTCATGTCTCTGACTATATAAGGTAAAGAACAAAGTTGCTTGAATTTTCTCCAGAGTTAAACTACAGATCACATTATCGGTGGCTTAAAAAACTGTTATTTATTGGTCGTCTTTGTGTTTATTTTAATCAACTTGTTAAAAACAGTATACGTGATTTTTGAATATCAAGGTGAATAGTGAAGCCGCTGTAAATCAGAATGTGCCGCCATTGTACTTTGGCACTGCAAACCCTAGAAGAGAGAAAATGTGAGGGGGACATTGTGCTACTTTTATATTTTGCATTTCAAACGCATACAGACTTTTAAATTCTTCCTTCTCTTTCCCACCCCCATTCCGTGCCCTCAGCTCAGGAATCCAGAGGCCTGCAAAGTCCGTTTGACTGTTTTATGAGTTTACACAGTAAGAAGCCTCAACACCAGGTTAAAGTCCAACAGGATTATTTGGTAGCAAAAACCACTAGCTTTCGGAGCGCTGCTCCTTCATCAGGTGAGTAAGATTTCAGTTCACAAACAGGGCATATAAAGACACAAACTCAATTTACAAAATAATGGTTGGAATGCGAGCTTTTACAGGTAATCAAGTCTTAAAGGTACAGACAATGTGAGTGGAGAGAGGGTTAAGCACAGGCACTTCACTGTACCGCAAACCCATGGATAACTTCACGATGCTCCACTTCTCCAGCTTCCACCCTAAACACGTTAAAGAAGCCATCCCCTATGGACATGCCCTCCATATACACAGGATCTGCTCAGATGAGGAGGATCACAACAGACACCTCCAGACGCTGAAAGATGCCCTCATAAGAACAGGATATGGCGCTCGACTCATCGATGGACAGTTCCGACGCACCACCGCGAAAAACCGCACTGACCTCCTCAAAAGACAAACACAGGACACGGCGGACAGAGTACCCTTCGTCGTCCAGTTCTTCCCCAGAGCGGAGAAGCTACGACATCTTCTCTGAAGCTTTCAACATGTCATTGATGAAGATGAACATCTTGCCAAGGCTATCCCCACACCTCCACTTCTTGCCTTCAAACAACCGGACAACCTCAAACAGACCATTGTCCGCAGCAAACTACCCAGCCTTCAGGAGAACAGTGACCACAACACCACACAACCCTGCCACAGCAACCTCTGCAAGACGTGCCGGTTCATCGACACAGATGCCATCATCTCGCGTGAGAACACCATCCACCAGTTACACGGTACATACTCTTGCAACTCGGCCAACGTTGTCTACCTGATACGCTGCAGGAAAGGATGTCCCAAGGCATGGTACATTGCGGAGACCATGCAGACGCTAGGACAACGGATGAATGAACACCGCTCGACAATCACCAGGCAAGAGTGTTCTCTTCCTGTTGGGGAACACTTCAGCGGTCACGGGCATTCGGCCTCTGATCTTCGGGTAAGCGTTCTCCAAGGCGGCCTTCACGACACATGACAACGCAGAGTTGCTGAGCAGAGACTGATAGCCAAGTTCCGCACACATGAGGACGGCCTCAACCGGGATCTTGGGTTCATGTCACACTATCTGTAACCCCCACGGCTTGTCTGGCTTGCAAAATCTCACTAACTGTCCTGGCTGGAGACAATACACATCTCTTTAACCTGTGCTTAACCCTCTCTCCACTCACATTGTCTGTACCGTTGAGACTTGATTACCTGTAAAGACTCGCATTCCAACCATTATTTTGTAAATTGAGTTTGTGTCTTTATATGCCCTGTTTGTGAACTGAAATCCCACTCGCCTGATGAAGGAGCAGCGCTCCGAAAGCTAGTGGCTTTTGCTACCAAATAAACCTGTTGGTCTTTAACCTGGTGTTGTGAGACTTCTTACTGTGTTTACCCCAGTCTAGCGCCGACATCTCCACATCATTACTAGTTTACACCATGAACTGTAACTAAATCAAAGGATTCCTCAGTGTTTTTAAATCTGGGTGAAATTGTTCTTGAGTTAGACTCCTTGACTATTCTTAAGATTGTTTGAGCCTGCCTTCTCCAGGAATGTGTCACTGCTTCCGTCTAATTTTTGGATCTGACCTGAGCAGCATTCTCACGTTGTGGCAATGAGATTGCATAAATTGGTAAGTTAACAAAACTGGGCTTGTTCGCATTTGAAAAGAGCTGTGACCAATGGAAGTTTGCAACATCATGAACGGATTGATGAAATTGATCTGGAACATTGTTCATAGAATGATACAACCCAGAAGGAAGCCATGTGACCCATTGTTCCTGTGCTGGTTGTTTAAAAAGGCTGTCTAATTCATCCTGCGTGCGTGCATGCAAGTGGGTGCCTGTTGTTATACTCAAAAAATGATTTGGTTGGAGAATTGTTTCACACTGGTCTTTGGGTTCAAGCTATTTTATTGTAAACCTCTACTTCAGAGCTGCCAGCCATGACACAATCAATGTTACAGGTTCTACTGGCAATTCTCTTAACGAGGTGATTGCCACACTCTGATTAGTAGTACATTGTCACCTACATTTGGGGAGTAGGTGTTTGTTGCGCTTACATGTTGGGTGTTGTGTGGAAATACACATTTATCCGTTATTTTGATTTAAACTTGCAAGTAAGCCTGATCGTGCCTGTGCATGTCACAGCACTCAAAAAGGTTAAAATACTCTTCAAATGTGAAACTTGTTGCAGTCAGCTGAGAGGTGAGAAAGGGAGTAAAATTATCCTGCACCTTTCCTGCTCGGTAACAATATTGGTTTAAACTTTACAGTGCAGCTCACACGGTTCCATGCTAGAATATATCTCTGAATTTGGTTGTTAACTTAAACTTGCAAAAGCTAGTTGCTGAATTGTTCAATTGGAACACGCTCTCCACAGTCACATGCCTTGTTCCATAAAAACATACTTATTATGGGTTGTGAGGGAGCATGTCATGGAGGTTTATAGCATGGAAACAGGCCCTTCGGCCCAACTTGTCCACGCTGCCTTTTTTTAAAAAACCTCTAAGCAAATCCCAGTTGCCCGCATTTGGCCCATATCCCTCTATACCCATCGTACTCATGTAACTATCTAAATGCTTTTTAAAAGACAAAATTGTACCCGCCTCTACAACTACCTCTGGCAGCTTGTTCCAGACATTCACCACCCTCTTTCTGAAAAAATTACCCCTCTGGACACTTTTGTATCTCTCCCCTTTCACCTTAAACCTATGCCCTCTAGTTTTAGACTCCCCTAAAAAAGATATTGACTATCTAGCTGATCTGTGCCCCTCATTATTTTATAGACCTCTATAAGATCACCCCTCAGCCTCCTACGCTCCAGAGAAAAAAAATCCCAGTCTACCCAGCCTCTCCTTATAACTCAAGCCATCAAGTCCCGGTAGCATCCTAGTAAATCTTTTCTGCACTCTTTTTAGTTTAATAATATCTTTTCTATAATAGGGTGACCAGAATTGCACACAGTATTCCAAGTGTGGCCTTACCAACGTCTTGTACAACTTCAACAAGACGTTCCAGCTCCTGTATTCAATGTTCTGACCGATGAAACCAAGCATGCCAAATGCCTTCTTCACCACTCTGTCCACCTGTGACTCCTCTTTCAAGGAGCTATGAACATGTACCCCTCGATCTCTTTGCCCTGTAACTCTCCCCAATGCCCTACCATTAACTGAGTAAGTCCTGCCCCGGTTCAATCTACCAAAATGCATCACCTCGCATTTGTCTAAATTAAACTCCATCTGCCATTCGTCAGTCCACTGGCCCAATTGATCAAGATCCTGTTGCAATTGGAGATAACTTTCTTCACTGTCCACTATGCCACCAATCTTAGTGTCATCTGCAAACTTACTAACCTTGCCTCCTATATTCTTATCCAAATCATTAATATAAATGACAAATAACAGTGGACCCAACACTGATCCCTGAGGCACACCGCTGGTCACAGGCCTCCAGTTTGAAAAGCAACTCTTTACAACCACCCTCTGGCTTCTGTCAAGAAACACGGGACACGGTGGACAGAGTACCCTTTGTCGTCCAGTACTTCCCCGGAGCGGAGAAGCTACGGCATCTCCTCCGGAGCCTTCAACATGTCATTGATGAAGACGAACATCTCGCCAAGGCCATCCCCACACCCCCACTTCCTGCCTTCAAACAACCACGCAACCTCAAACAGACCATTGTCCGCAGCAAACTACCCAGCCTTCAGGAGAACAGTGACCATGACACCACACAACCCTGCCACAGCAACCTCTGCAAGACGTGCCGGATCATCGACACGGATGCCATCATCTCACGTGAGAACACCATCTGCCAGGTACACGGTACATACTCTTGCAACTCGGCCAATGTTGTCTACCTGATACGCTGCAGGAAAGGATGTCCCGAGGCATGGTACATTGGGGAAACCATGCAGACGCTACGACAACGGATGAATGAACACCGCTCGACAATCACCAGGCAAGACTGTTCTCTTCCTGTGGGGGAGCACTTCAGCAGTCACGGGCATTCAGCCTTGGATCTTCAGGTAAGCGTTCTCCAAGGCGGCCTTCACGACACACGACAGCGCAGAGTCGCTGAGCAGAAACTGATAGCCAAGTTCCGCACACATGAGGACGGCCTAAACCGGGATGTTGGATTTATGTCACATTATCAGTAACCCCCACAGCTCGCCCCTGGTCTTGCATAATCTCACCAGCTGTTCTGTCTGGAGACAATACACATCTCTTTGACCTGTGTTTAATGTTCCCTCCAACCACATTATCTGTACCTTTTAAGACCTGGCTGGCTGTAGAGATTTGCATTCTAATTAGTATTCTGTAACTTGATTTCTGTGTCTGTGCACTGTTGGAGAACAGAGACCACTCCATCTGACGAAGGAGCAGCAAGCTCAGAAAGCTTATGGTATTTGCTACCAAATAAACCTGTTGGACTTTAACCTGGTGTTGTGAGACTTCTTTCTGTCAAGAAGCCAGCTTTGTATCCATTTAGATACCTCACCCTGGATCCTGTGAGATTTAACCTTATGCAACAACCTCAAACGCCTTGCTAAAGTCCATGTCGACAACATCAACTGCACTGCCCTCATCTATCTTCTTGGATATTCTGTCTGGGACAGAATAATCGAGGGTGTAGTTTTAGGAATGCCAAAAAGGTGTGATGAGCTATAGTGAAATGAGAAAATAACTGTATAAAGCATGGCTCGGTCAGCAGTCAATTATAAATTGGTAAGTTAGCAAATACAGTTTTTTATAAATAGTGAAAATATTTCACAAAGTCTATGGAACAATAATAGAATCATGTAAAATTAAATCATGTAAATCATGTAAAGCTAAAACTTATTTTTTGAAAATGTGTTGGTGATATCCTATTTAACGAATTAAATTGGACATATAATAAAACATCTGGACTGGTTGCTCACTAAACAATTGCCACCATCTTGAGGGCAACTGATTCACAAAGCATTTCATCTTAATCACGTTTTCCCTCCAACATCAAGCTCTACATAAACGACGAGTCAAGAAGCAGTTCTTGAAGGTTTTTACCAAAAACATACACAAAAGTGTACCTTTTATAGATTGTGTTTATGCTGCATATGCAATGTAATACTAGCTGTGATGTTCTCACCTTGATCTGGAATGCCGATGGATCATTTTGAATATTAGAGTTGTGCTTATAAAAATCCAGGCATTTCTGCGTCTAACTCAGACTGTAAACATGACTGCATATCTAGTATTTTGTCCCCAGCTGGACACTATTAGTATAAAATTTAATAGTAAAATGCTATTCCCAATACATGAGACATCCATTGAGCAGAAATGCCCCTGTTTCTTGTGATATTAGCACACTCTTCGGAATGATGTGATTCCATTAATAATGGACTGGACACTGTCATCCCGCTGTTGCTGATTGAATGAAAGTGATCTGTTTATATTGTTCATTTTTAATTGAATAGATCCTTGGATAATTCTGTTCACCTTCATGTACTACAGATCAATGTCAACAATGTAGAAAATGATTGCTCATTGGAGTGGGGTTTTGGGTTCTGAAGTAAAACAGGCCAAAAGAGAAGATGCAATGGCCAGAGTGAGATTGAGAGTTTTTTTATTGCTTTGCTGCTGAGTTGATCATTGTAATTCAGGAACAACTGCATGTATAAAATCCTTTTAAATGTTGTATGCAAGAACAACTTGGATGTCTGAAAAATATCTGCATAAGTCACTAATGTACAAAATGTTATACTGATCTGTACAAGATAGCTATAAAAATAGTAATATGTAGCAATCAATGCAATCCTCAGATATTTCTAATCATTATTGTAAGTGCTGTATCCTAAATAATTGGTGGTGGGGAGAAGGATAAAATCATTCCACCCCCTACCCCCCAGTATGTCTTTTTCTCTGAATTAACTGGTTGCTCACATAGAGGAGGAATTGATAATTGTCCGCTCAAATATGAATTGTATGCAGTGTGTATAATGTGGCATGAATATACCTTTCAAAGGATGCATCATTGTTGTCTGATAAGTGATGAACCTACTCACTAACCTAAGTGTGGTGCTGAACCCTAGAGAATCCTGTCATTTGGAATGAGTTGAATTCACCAACTGGGACAGTATAGTTCATTTGTGCTCCTCGAATTCTGGCTTCTTGCACATCCCCAATTTTAATTGCTGCATAATTGGAACCTGTGCCTTCAGTAGTCTAAACCCCAGGGTGAAACCATGATCACCTTCTCGGCCTTTTGGCTGAATCAAGCGTCAGCTCAAGCCCAAGATCAGGTGCAGTGCCTTTTCTTGTCTCTCTTAAGGGACCATGAATTGGATTCAATTTGAATTGGGTTTTTGGAGCAAGCAAGGAGATAGATTAAAGTCTTGACTGATCCACTCTGCGCATTAACTTTGTAACTTTAAGAATGGAGTAAAAATTAAACCCCAAGCTCTGGAATTCCCTTCCCCCTCTCTCTTTTTTTCTCCCTTTCACTTAAAACACCATCTTGTTGACCAGGCTTTTGGTCATCTGACCTAATGTCTCTTTTTGTGGCTCATTGTCATACTTTGTTCTATAATGTGAAGCACCATGGGATGTTTCAATACATTATAAGTGCTACAGAAATATAAGTTGTTGATGCATTGGTAATCCTGAATTAGGATTGGAATTACCAGTGATACTCTTCGCGATGAAATAGCCTCCTTGCGCTCCCTCCTGAGACACTCGCACAACAGATACCTACTGGGGCTAGCTCTGAATGTTGCTGTTGCCAAAATTCCAGTTTAGGTAATGCCTACAGGAGAAATATAGATTTTTAAAAATCTTTAAAAATCATTATGAATTTAAAGTGATTTGAACAAACAAAACTTTCTAAATTTTAAAGTTTTTTATTTTGGCAGTTTTTCTTTTGAAAAATCCTTTCGTGGAGCAGGACAGTAAGACTTTGTTTTTTCACATGTCTTATGCAACAGATGTGGAACTGTTTCTTTTGAGAGCAATACTAAAAGTAAAGTGAGCCAGGAAGTGGTGCAACCAAGCTCCATTCATGTTTTGATCTGAGGTATGCTGCGTTCTAATTTACTAAGCCAATAGTCAGCCTAAAAGTTTTGCATCACTTGAGTTACATTACAGTGCTGTTGTGGTCTCAAGAAATGCAGTATGGCTACTGTAACATGCAATATCTATTCACTGGCTCAATCAATCCATTGCTTCAATTTTGTTTTTATTTTATTGCATGAAAGTTGTTTCATATTTGACCTGGAGCCAAAATCAAGTTTATTTGCAGCCTGTTCAAATATCAACAGCAATCTGTTTTGATCCCTTTCACATCACATGGAGCTCTGCCTTATCTGCTCTGCTAAAACCACCTGAGTAATAATGAAGGCACCATTACACCACATGTAATGTGGTGTTTAGTAGTTATATATTGCTGTTGATCATGAGAGATGAACAGTTCCTACTTTAAATTGAAAACTGTTTTGTGCTAACAAGATGGTTTCCAGGCTAACAGGCCCCTGCTGAATTCCTTTTCTTCATAATTCAGTATATTGCCATCCTTCTTACTCCTATTGTTTGCATAACAGACTTTAGCTCAATCTACATGTTCAAGCTATCTGGATACATCATAATGACACTTCCCACATTCTGCCCCCATGCTTTCTCAAATTTTGTACTGTTTGTGATATCTCTAATTCTGCTCTCGTTTCCATGATTCACCTTCCATTACATTATTTTTAGTGTTAAGATGGAATTACACTGAATGAATGCTTCCACTCTTCAAGCTTGAAGCAGACTTATTTAAGTACACAGTGTCCAAATCGCACTGCAGCCTTTGCCCACTGGACTTCAGTGTGCTAATGACTTCCCGGCTGTACCCTGCAGCTGTGGTGTCTTGGGCAGAAATATGCTGTCCATTGGTCAAATCTTATTTCCTGCTGGTTTCTTGGTTTTGCTGTTACCTCCACTATGCTGCTGCATTTAACTGAGACTATTCTCTGCTGAACTACTTCTATTTCATTACCTGGTTTACTTCTGGTGTGTCCTCTATTACTACTACATTAAGTTCAAGGGTCGTTAATGGCAAACGGTTTAGCTGTTTATTGCCAGATCTGAGTGGGCTGTATAAAGCAATATTGTATCTTGTTCTCCTCTGCCAAAATTGCTCGCTATTGCAAGATCATCCTGGAATGCTAAGATAATCCCTGGCTTCTCTTCAATGCAAATTGTCTTCTTCAGCCTCTCTCCTACATCCTTACCTCATAAGAGACATGAGGAGCTCATTACCTTTTTGTTACTTGCCTTTAAGACATCTATATTGATCCTGTGGATTTATCTTTCGCATACGCTCATCACCAACAGGATAGAGATCAATTACAGCAATGTAAACCACTTTGCCACGTCCTCAAGTCTTGAACACTGCAGAACCCTCAGTGTTGCTTCTTCAGAGATCTGCTAATTCAATTCAGACCAGGAATCACACTTGCAACCTTTTGGTCCATGTGCCTCAGTCATAGAGTGATAGAGGTTTTACAGCATGGAAATAGGCCCTTCGGCCCAACTTGTCCATGCTGCCCAATTTTGACCATGAAGCTAGTCCCATTTGCCTGCGTTTGGCCCATATCCCTCTATACCCATCTTACCCATGTAACTGTCTAAATGCTTTTTAAAAAACAAAATTGTACTCGCCTCCACTACTATCTTAGAATCTTAGAAACCCTACAGCACAGAAAGAGGCCATTCGGCCCATCGAGTCTGCACCGACCACAGTCCCACCCAGGCCCTACCCCCATATCCCTAGATATTTACCCACTAATCCCTCTAACCTACGCATCCCAGGACACTAAGGGCAATTTTTTAGCATGGCCAATCAACCTAACCCACACATCTTTGGACTGTGGGAGGAAACCGGAGCACCCGGAGGAAACCCACGCTGACACAAGGAGAATGTGCAAACTCCACACAGACAGTGACCCAAGCCGAGAATCGAACCCAGGTCCCTGGAGCTGTGAAGCAGCAGTGCTAACCACTGTGCTACCGTGCCACACTCTGCCAGCTCGTTCCAGACAGTCATCACCCTCTATTAAAAAATTGCCCCTCTGGACCCTTTTGTATCTCTCCCCTCTCACCTTAAACCTATGCCCTCTAGTTTCAGACTCCCCTACTTTTGGGAAAGGATATTGACTATCTACCTTATCTATGCCCCTCATTATTTTACAGACCTCTATAAGATCACCCCTAAGCCTCCTATGCTCCAGGGAAAGAAGTCCCAATCTATCCAGCCTCTCCTTGTAACTCAAGCCATCAAGTCCTGGTAGCGTCCCAAAAAATCTTTTCTGTGCTCTTTCTAGTTTAATAATATCCTTTCTATAATAGGGTGACCAGAATTGTACACAGTATTCCAAGTGTGGCTTGACCAATGTCTTGTACAACTTCAACAAGATGCCGCAACTCCTGTATTCAATGTTCTGACCAATGAAACCAAGCATGCCAAATGCTGCCTTCACCACCCTGTCCACCTGTGACTCCACTTTCGAGGAGCTATGAACATGAACCCTTAGATCTCTCTGTTCTATATAACTCCCCAACGCCCTACCATTAACTGAGTAAGTCGTGCCCCAGTTCGATCTACCAAAATGTATTCACTTCGAATTTATCTAAATTAAACTCCATCTGCCACTCGTCAGCCCACTGGCCCAATTGATCAAGATCCCGTTGCAATCCTAGATAGCCGCCTTCACTGTCCACTATGCCACCAATCTTGGTGTCATCTGCAAACTTACTAACCATGCCTCCTAAATTCTCATCCAAATCATTAATATAAATGACAAATAACAGTGGACCCAGCACCGATCCCTGAGGCACACGTTGGCCACAGGCCTCCAGTTTGAAAAACAACTCTCTAGAACCACCCTGTCGTCAAGCCAGTTTTGTATCCAATTGGTAACCTCACTGTGGATCCCGTGAGATTTAACCTTGTGCAACAACCTACCATGAGGTACACTGTCAAAGGCCTTGCTAAAGTCCATGTAGACGCCTTCATCTACTTTTGTGGTTACCCCTTCAAAAAAACGTAGTGAGACATGATTTTCCACTCAACGAAGCCATGGCTGACTGCCCCAATTAGTCAGCCAATAAGTTTGTTGAATGATGCAAATAATTGTGTTATTGTGTTATTTTGGCATTTATGAATTCTGTTGGGTAGTTGTGAAAATACAAATCCAGGAAAAGGCCTTACCAGTAATCTGTTTCATTGTCATGTGCTTTACAGGTGCTGATATTAATACCTGCAAACAGCCCTTTGGCTCCTTCCGGCAAGAAATTGTTCATGTAAGTTTATAATCCTCTTTTTTTTGTTCGCCTTGCTCTTTTTATAGCATCCAATTTAACTGTACCAAAGCAATGCATAGTTTTTATCCTTTTACTGCACAATCAGACAGGCCAATTCGAACTTTTGGTGCCTAAAATTGAGAGATCCTACTTTTACTCTTGTTTGCTTTTGACAATGTGTGATAAATTTAGACTTAGAACAGCATGTTTTCGGTTTGTAGGTGATAGTTATCCCACTTTAGCTGCCAAGTATTGTTACAGTTTGGGCTTCCTCCCAACACTCTTTGTTCATGGTTACAGCAACATGGCAGCAGGCCCACACCTCCTGTGAATTGGAACTTGTATCCCTCAAGCAGAGTGAATGGATTAGCACACACCAAGATTGACAATTCCAATAGACAGAAAAGCAGCATGCTGACGAATCAAGCAGCTATGAATATTGTTGACTATAAAGGATAATTTTACACAGAATCATTGCAGGGTGATATAGTATTTCAGTTTCTTGGTGAATACTTGCTGGCTTGTGTAATGAATAAGTGATTTGCTGAGTATCTGGAATGGAGAGCTGGCTCAGGTTCTAGCTGGGGAGATAACTTTACATTGCAAGTCTGAGGCAATGTGGCTCCTGGGCTAGTTTTGGTCACAAAAGGTTTGGAGAAGAATTTTCCAGACATTTTTCCTTAATTACGAATAGGATTACATTGGATTACAAAGGAGAGTTGGCACTGAGACAGGCAAACCCAAGCAGGAAATGTCAGATGCCACTGGCCTAGCTTTTTACTTTTCTTTTGGTCATCATCCAAAAGATTGCATGGCTCTGGATAGCTAGAGAGCATCACAACTGTGTGGGGCAGACCTTTACTCGAGCTTCTTTAGATTCCTGCATTAGATCTTTAATGGAACTGATGTGGACATTTCAGTTCCACTTTGGTCTTGGATTCCAGTTTGGCTAATTGACTTAAAAGGAGTCACAAAAGCTAACAGTAAACAGACCTGTTCTAGATGGCTTCTGATGTTTCTTGATCCAAAGTACACTCATCAAAATAGGCTTATTCTATCTCAACAGCCTGATGATGCATATCAGTTATTTTTATGATTCTGAGTTGAGATTGGGACAGAGATCAGCCAAGTAGATTACTACATTTGTGATTATAGCCTCTGGGAATTTTATGTCCCAACAGTTAACTTCCAAACTCCCAAGTCTTTTCTGAAGCATTGTATACCATCCAATGTCATCAGAGAGACATTCTGAACAGGACACCTCCATTTTCTAATTTGCAGTAACAAACTATCGGGGGAGAATTAAACTGCTGAGCCCCTGGAAGGTGTGAATGATAGTTATGAATAACATCAAGATGTTTGACAAAGGAAATGCACATGGAAAGATGAATAATGGGGGTAGATGGGCGAGTCAGTTAATGTTGAAAGTTCATTGACAGTGCTGCAGAGAGAAGGTCATGAAGAGAAGGGATGAATACAGACAAATATTGTTAGGAACTGACTTAAAAGTTAAATTTTCAACATCCGAGCAGGAAGTAATTTTGTTTTTATTAATTCAAGGGATGCTGTGGGCATTGCTGGCTAGACTAGCATCTAGTGCCTTGGACACCATCCTGAGGTACTTCTGCAGTGATGCCCTGGAACTGAGACCTCCAACAACCACAAAATCTTCCTTTGTGCTATGTATGACTAACCAACGAAACGTTTTCCTCTTGATTCCCATTGACTTCAGCTTTTTCTAGGGCTCTTTGATACCACACTCAGTCAAATGTGGCCTTAGAATAAGGGAGATGGCTGAGTCGGTTTAGAGCAAAAGGCGTGCACCGTTCAAAATGATGAGCATAGCTGGAACTTAGGAGGTGGGGGATGTATTAAGGAACAATTGATAAGGCTGCAGGATAGGCATGTGCCTGTAAAAAGGAAGGATAGGAAAGGTAGGATTCGAGAGCCATGGATAACCAGGGAAATTGAGGATCTGATTAAAATGAAAAGGGAGGCGTACGTTAAGTCCAGGCAACTGAAAACAGATGGAGCTCTGGAGGAATACAGAGAGAGTAGGAAAGAACTCAAACGGGGAGTTAGAAGGGCAAAAAGAGGTCACGAGATGTTCTTGGCAGGCAGGATTAAGGAGAATCCGAAGGCATTCTATTCATACGTTAGGAACAAAAGAGTTGTCAGGGAGAAAATTGGACCTCTCCGGGACAAAGGAGGGGAACTATGCTTAGAACCCAAGGGAATAGGGGAGATCCTAAATGAATACTTTGCATCGGTATTCACGAAGGAGAGGGACGTGTTAACCGGGAGTGTCTCGGAGGGAGGTGTTGACCCGTTAGAGAAAATCTCCATTACAAGGGAGGAAGTGTTAGGTTTTTTAGGGAACATTAAAACTGACAAAGCCCCAGGGCCTGATGGCATCTATCCAAGACTGCTCAGGGAGACGAGAGAGGAAATTGCTGGGCCTCTGACGGAAATCTTTGTCACTTCTTTGGACACAGGTGAGGTCTCTGAGGATTGGAGGATAGCGAATGTGGTCCCGTTGTTTAAGAAGGGTAGCAGGGATAACCCGGGAAATTATAGGCAGGTGAGCTTGACGTCCGCGGTAGGGAAGTTGTTGGAGAAGATTCTTAGAGATAGGATGTATGTGCATTTAGAACGGAACAATCTCATTAGTGACAGACAGCATGGTTTTGTAAGAGGGAGGTCATGCCGTACAAATTTGGTGGAGTTTTTTGAGGAAGTGACAAAAACGGTTGACGAAGGGCGGGCCATGGATGTCGTCTATATGAATTTCAGTAAGGCATTTGACAAAGTCCCACATGGCAGGTTGGTTAAGAAGGTTAAGGCTCATAGGATACAAGGAGAAGTGGCTAGATGGGTGGAGAACTGGCTTGGCCATAGGAGACAGAGGGTAGCGGTCGAAGGGTCTTTTTCCGGCTGGAGGTCTGTGACCAGTGGTGTTCCGCGGGGCTCCATACTGGGACCTCTGCTATTTGTGATATATATAATTGATTTGGAAGAAGGTGTAACTGGTGTTATCAGCAAGTTTGTGGATAACACGAAGATGGCTGGACTTGCGGATAGCGATGAGCATTGTCGGGCAATACAGCAGGATATAGATAGGCTGGAAAATTGGGCGGAGAGGTGGCAGATGGAATTTAATCCAGATAAATGCGAAGTGATGCATTTTGGAAGAAATAATGTAGGGAGGAGTTATACAATACATGGCAGAGCCATCAAGAGTATAGAAACACAGAGGGACCAAGGTGTGCAAGTCCACAAACCCTTGAAGGTGGCAACACAGGTGGAGAAGGTGGTGAAGAAGGCATATGGTATGCTTGCCTTTATAGGACGGGGTATAGAGTATAAAAGCTGGAGTCTGATGATGCAGCTGTATAGAATGCTGGTTAGGCCTCATTTGGAGTACTGCGTCCAGTTCTGGCGTTAGAGTACAGGATGTTGCCTGGTATGGAGGGTCTTAGCTATGAGAAGAGATTGGGTAAACTGGGGTTGTTCTCCCTGGAAAAACGGAGAATGAGGGGATATCTAATAGAGGTGTACAAGATTATGAAGGGGATAGATAGGGTGAATGGTGGGAAGCTTTTTCCCAGATCAGAAGTGACGATCGCGAGGGGTCATGAGCTCAAGGTGAGAGGGGCGAAGTATAACTCGGATATCAGAGGGATGTTTGTTACACAGAGGGTGGTGAGGGCCTGGAATGCGCTGCCAAGTTGGGTGGTGGAGGCAGGCACGCTGACATCGTTTAAGACTTACCTGGATAGTCACATGAGCAGCCTGGGAATGGAGGGATACAAACGATTGGTCTAGTTGGACCAAGGAGCGGCACAGGCTTAGAGGGCCAAAGGGCCTGTTTTCCTGTGCTGTACTGTTCTTTGTATAATGACATGACGAGTGGCAACAATAGACAAGGCTGACCTCTCTGGATAGCCGGAAGTTAGACAACTCTCACTGCGTATATTGAGGTGGAATCTAGAGGAAGTGAGAGAAATTAACAGATCGTTCAGGAGGGAAGCAACTTTAGCCTGATGAGGCTGAAAATTGTTCAGGCTGCTGTTCGAGGAAAAAGTACAGTAAGAAGTCTCACAACACCAGGTTAAAGTCCAACAGGTTTATTTGGAATCACGAGCTTTCAGAGGGTTGCTCCTTCATCAGTTGAAGGAGAGGAATGTTCACAAACACGGTGTTGTGGGAAATTACCACCGGAGTCAGACTGGAGGTTCGACAACACAGTTTTATTTCGGACACGAAGCTTCGGGGAGAAAGCACTGGTACTCCGCAGTACTTGGCAGCTACCTTCTCAATAATACAATCGCAGTTGATCATTTTTATATCTTTTAGACAATGGATAGTCCGGACATTAGCCGTTTAACACATCGTTATAGTTGAGTAGACAGATCATGGTGATCGATAGTTAACACATCGTTATAATCAGACAGGTACAGACATGGGCGTTTAACATCGCATTGTTCATTGAGTGGATACATTTCCTCTATCAATGACTGGTTTCGATCTATACATACAGTGATTGGTTTTGCTGTATTTATGTTCCCATCTGTGACTGATCTTATTATCAGACCCTATTGTCCTGGGTCTGTCCTTATCTTTAAAATGCCTCAAGCTCTGACTAGCTTCCTGCAGTATTTTGGTCATTGCATGTTTTAACTTTTTAAGTGACTGTCTGTGCTGCATGTTTTAACTTAAAGTAGCTGTCTGTGCTAAAAGCCAGTGCCTACTTAATGTCTCTTCCCAGGTAACCATTTTGTGTGCCAGGCAACCATTTTGTGTGTCAGGTAACCATTTTATAATTTTCCCCACTTCAGCGGTATATATAGGCAAAGACACAATTGCAAGATAATTACAGATTGGAAGAATGGTTGGAATGCGAGTCTCCGACAAAGAGTCATCGAAACGTCAGCTCCTTTCTCTCCTTGCAGATGCTGCCAGACCTGCTGAGATTTTCCAGCATTTTCTCTTTAGGTTAAGGAGGTGTGAAGTGTCTGACTGGCTTGAGACAATTCATTCCTCTTTAACCTGTGATCATCCCTCTCTCCACTCGCACTGTCTGTACCTGCAAAGACTTGATTTTCTGTAAAGACTTGCATTTCAACCATTCTTCACACTCCAATCTATAATTACCTTGCAATTGTGTCTTTGCCTACATATGCTGTGTTTGTGAACTAACCTCTCCACTCACCTGATAAAGGAGCAGCGCTCCGAAAGCTTGTGATTCCAAATAAACCTGTTGGACTTTAACCTGGTATGGTGAGACTTACTGTGCCCTCTCCTGTCCAACACCGGCATTTCCACATCAAGGAGGAAATGAGGAGTCTAGAGTCCAGTTCTGATGAAAGTTCCATCAACCTGAAATAGATGACTCCAGTTCCCATTCCAAAAAGTGCTGCCTGACTTGCTGTGTCCAGAATTTTCTGCTTTTTAGTTTAGAGACTGTCATGGTGAGAGAAGAAAATATAGATTGACCGACAGTACATCAATAGCAAAAAAAGAGACCATTAGAGATGGAAAATTTGAAATTGTGAAAATAGTATAAGAATTAACTGATAATTACCTGATGTAGATGGATAAAGAATAGAAAAGAGGGTGAGAATGAATGGGCCGGCACAGAGGTTAGCACCGCTGCCGCACAGCGCCGGGGACATGGGTTGTTGTCTGTGTGGAGTTTGCACATTCTCCCTGAGTCTGCGTGGGTTTCCTCCAGGTGCTCTGGTTTCCTCCCACAGTCCAAAAATATGTGTGGGTTAGGTGGATTGGCAATGTTAAATTACCCCTTGGTGTCAGGGGGACTAGCTAGGGTAAATGCATGTGGTTATGTGGCTCGGGCCTTGGTGGGATCATTGTCGGTGCAGATCGATCGGCCGAATGGCCTCCTTCTGCATTGTAGGATTGTTGAGTACAGATAACAGGAAATTAGTTTGTTTCAGTTTGTTCTTGTCTCACCAATCAATTTACTAGGGCAGACCTGTTGTGTATTTTCAGCATTTTGTTTTTATTTCCCATTTCCAGCATTTACAGGTTTTTCTTTGTATTAAATAATATTCTATTTCATTCAGGTAGGAAAATTATTAATATTTGATAAAGACTTGTGTTGGTAACAAGTAAACAGGAGAGACCAGTATTGCCATTCATAAACGTGTAACTGTATCATTGAATTAAAGAATCCCCACAGTGCAGAAAGAGGCCATTCGGCCATCAAGTCTGCACCAAATCTTACCCAGGCCTACCTCGGAACCACATGTATTTAACCTGCAAAACCCCCTTACCTTATCTATATCTTGGGATGCTAAGGGGAAATTTAGTATGGCCAATCCACCTAACCTGCACATCTTTGGACTGTGGGAGGAAACCGGAGCACCCAGAAAAAGCCCATGCAGACACAAGGAGAATGTGCAAACTTCACACAGTCACCAACGGTCGGAATTGAACCTGGGTGCTGCGAGGCTGCATTGCTAACCAACATGCCACTCTTTCATCTGTCACTAATGTGTCACTAATCTGTCACTGCAGGATTTGCTAATCCTGCAGACCTGCAGATTGTTTGTATCAAACAACACATTCATCTGATTATTTAATTTCAAATGTTATTTGTTTTTAACCTCTAATTTATTTTTAATTAAACAAATTTAATCTCAAATAATGTAACTTGCTGAAAGTCCTTATGTCCAGTAAGTAATTAGCATTTCTAAACAACAGTCGTTTGATCTTCTGAAATTAAAAAAAACTCTTCAAAAACTCATTTTAATAAGCCTTTTAAAGCCCTCCCACATATTACTAATATTTTCTTTTCATGGCTATCCCTTTATTCAGAAACACTGCAATTCTACTGACACTATGCAGTTCTGCCCCATAATAGTAGTGTTCTATGTTTCCATTCTTTTCAATATCAAAGCGAGTGTGTTCATGTTGAAAATGGGACGCTTTCTCTTTCAGTCCCCCAATCAAAGCATCAAATGCTCCTAAATCAGTCCAAATATAGTCAGATACAGGGGAAAGCTTAATCTTCTCTGTCCCAAGAATGCATCTTGGATCTAAACTCAGTAAAGCTCTCCTTACTGAATGAGTTTGACAATATCATCCATCTTGAGTCTATACTATATTGCCATTTATTGTTGAATTAGGAAGGGCATTGTGCAGTATATCCATGACCACTCTGAAATAGGTAAAAATGTCACTAATTTTACACAGCAATCACCTGTGTTTAGTTAATCTCTTTAACACAGAGAAACATCTAGGCACTTCACAGAGGAAAAAAAACTAGACACGGTGGTGCAGTGGTGAGCACTGCTGCCTCACAGCGCCAGGGACTCAGGTTCAATTCCCGGCTTGGGTCACTGTCTGTGTGGAGTTTGCACATTCTCCCCGTGTCTGCATGGGTTTCCTCTGGGTGCTTCCGTTTCCTTCCACATGCCAAAGATATGCAGGTTAGGTGGATTGGCCATGCTAAATTGCCCCTTAGGATTCTATTTAAAAAAAATGTCACAATAGGAGAGGAGTAATCAAAAGCTTGGTCAAAGATTTTCACAGGAGATTAGAATCATTGGAACACACCACGAAGGAGGCTTGTACAGTTGGCGAGGTAGGAAGAGGAGATGGAAAGATTTAAAGCCAAGGGCAAGAATTTCTAATTCTAATTGAAGTGTTGGAAGCCATTATAGGTTAGCAAAGGCAGGGGTGAAGGGAGAGTTATGGAAGGAACTTCAATGTTTTAGGCAAGTTGCAGGATATGAATGATGGGAACACAGCAAGAAAAGCATTGGAGTAATTGACTGGACATGGCAAAAGCATGTATGTATATAGGGTTTCAGTGGTATATGAAGTAAGGGTAGTAGAGGTGAAAATGTTATGGAAGTAGATACTCTTTTTGTGACGGAGTAGATCTGGTGAACAGAAACAGGGTTAAGTCAAGCATGGCGCTGAGGTTCTAATCTATGTGGTTCATCTTAAGATTGTGACTCAGGAGTCTTGGTGAAGGGACAGAATGCCTGGGAACTGTTAATGGCTTTTGTCTTCTATTATTTAATGCAACGGACGTTAGCCAGATCTAATACACAGTGTTAGACAGGTAGCCTTGACTGCGCAGAGACAGTAAAGGCGATGAAGAGGTGACTAGAGATGGTTCTGTTAGAAGAGTTGGCATTGCAGAAATAGGAAAGGAAGCCGTTGCATTGTTTGGGTTGTTGATACCAGGAAGTTATAGTTCATATAAAATGTTCTAAATGCAGTATAGCATACGAAAGATAGAGAATAAAGTTCATCCATCTCTGCTCCTGTGAAATGTTTGAACCTACTTCAAGAGAATTATATATACCAAAGGAGAACTATATTTGGCCAAGTATCCTATTGAGTGAGATTATGAGTCACTTTTAAGTTAGAGCCAGTTTTGTGTTCAAGTCCTGACCCAATGGAGACTGGGAAAACTCATTTAACATTGGAATTTCATGTTCATGAGAGACTAAGATTTCGTATCATTCGATTTAAGTGAAATGAAACACTGATCCTAGAGGAACAACATTCGTGTGTTAATCACTGTGAAATCTGACCCTTTACATATTGTTTTTCAATATGTAAAATGTTAGCTATAAATTGGCTTCACCAAACCAAGAAAAATCAATGCATTAGGCATTTCTCTAGTTTTTTTTTCATGCTTCTGAAGCATTGGTACAAAAAGCAAAGAATTGTTTTTTTTTAGAATTCAACCTTTCTAGCAACATTTTTGTTTGCAATACTGTTCAAGACTTGGTGAATAAAAATTTACATTTTTAATGCTAAAGAATTATTCATGCAAAAATAATGAGCACTGAAGATTTAAATAAAACTATAAGCGGCGTATTAGCTCTGGTGAGAGATCTCTGTTTTCATTATGTATTCCATAATAACATGAGACAGCTTGGAGTTGATACTTTAATATCTATGACAGTAAATGCTATTATATTGGAAAGGATGATTATTGCTGAAGACCACATCTTGCAGATGTTAACTCATGAAATTCAAATTAACCTCAATGTTAAACAGCTTGAGGGGTTTGTTAATGGATCACTTTTAGCTGTGTAGCATTGTGGGTGGATTAGAATGGATTAATTACTGTAAAATGCATGAGAAGTAGTGAGTGCAACTGCTACATATAAGTTTGAGTTAAAATGTTTATGATCTTGAGGGAGACCATTGTTACGATCCTGTTAGGAACAACTTTTCTAGAAGAAATTGGAACATCCGGTAACTAATTTACAGAACTATGCCACAAGATTTCACATTTTTTTAAAAACAACACACCTTATTGTATATCAAACCTTCCTCAGAAGATATAAAGGAACTAAATAAAATAACCTTCTAATTAAGGCTCTACTCTGAATTACTATGTTCTTGGCAATTTCACAAACCCAAGAGAAATGAAATTTAATTACCTTTCATTTCCAAAGTTTTCTTTGATTCTGGGAAATCATATGAATAATTTCTATCTCTAATTGAGTTTTAGAACCATCTTTCCTCGAATTGCTAGCAGTTAGCCTCTTGGAAATAATGAAACACCCTGGCTCTACCAAGAGATCCAGAAATGGACCATTCATTAAATGTTTACACCTCTCCCTATGACTCATTAAGATAAAGATAGGGTAGCTTTTAACTAATTAATTCCCAGCTTGTTTGAATTGCAGTCACTTCAGAATTACTACCAGTTTCTTGATCAGGATTTTCATTTATCTTGTATTTAACACTTGAATCTCCTAAAGCTGAATGCGACATTCTAACACATATAAATGATAAACTAGGTACTCACAGCACGATTAACTATTAAAAAGGAAATTCAAACTCCCAGTTTTAATTGAAATCATACCACAAAATATCATGTTTTGAACAAAAATATGTACTGTACAAGAGTTAAACAAAACAACACAATGACCGGAACTTTTTTTTATTCATTCGTGGGACATGCTGGCTGGCCAGCATTTATTGCCTATCCCTCGTTGCCCTTGTTCAGAGGGCAGTTGAGAGTCAATCACATTGCTGTGGCTCTGCAGTCACATGTAGGCCAGACCAGGTGAGGACGGCAGATTTCCTTCTGTAGCAGGATCCCTCTTTTTAACTCCACTGGGCTTATTTTAGGTTTGGTCCTCCGTCACCCAAAACCCCACCAATGCCCGAGTGATTCTCTCTCTTGCCGATGGAACAATGGCCACCTTGCGTCTACTTCACTAGAGTAGCGCTCCCAAGAGAGAGAAAAGGAAACTGCTGCCTATCCACTACCTGGCAGCCTTTCCTGAGTGGGCGGTTTCGAAGGGCCCAGGGTACCCTCAGTTCGAGACTCCGGAATTATGGTAAGGAATATTTATATTGTGACTTAGTCAGAGATCATTGGTGAGAAATTGAAAAGATCAAAACGGACTCCAACGGAAGTCAAAGATATATATATAAAAACATCAAGGTCAAAGGTCACCAAACACCAGGAAAACAACACACCATGCCTTATGCTCTATAAGACTATAACTAAACGGACGCAACGGAATTCTTACTTTATACAAGTTTACCAGTGTCTTAAACTATGAAAGATGCATGCAAAAGCCCCCCCCTTTCCCCAAAGCCTCATCCACTATGATGATCTCGAGAACTTCGCGAATTACCAGGGGATACTCACGATCCTAGTTTAAATTGCTCAGTGGGCTTCGGGCTGCGTGCTGAACGAGAGGCAGGAACAGGAGAGTGCTGTCATGCTGGTCCGAAGAGAAAAGAGCAAGCAATGGTCGGCCTGGCCATCCTTTTATATTGTAAACTTGAATTCTTTTCCTGCCAACTCCGCCCCCCTTCCAACCGGCAGTTCCACAGACAAAGGCTTGCTAGGGTTATCTGCAGCTGCGATCTTACAGTCCATAGAGACCAGATGGTCCCATCCCAGGTGATAGGTCCCTTGCTGTCCTGTATTGTTCCATCGGAGATCGTTTAATTGTTTTCCCATTAGGGAAATGGGCTTCTCCTCGCTCTGGGACAAGGCCATTATCACCTGTATTGAATCCAGACCAGGTGCATTGTCTTGCTGCCGGCCTAGTCTGGTGATGTCGTCAGGTCCTTTTGTGCTGCTGATAACCTAATCAGCAGTCTGTCTGGTTTCTGGCTGCTTGCAATTTTTGGACTGGGCCCCTTCACACACACACACACACACACACACAGGCTGGCTGGGCTCCCTGGGACATTTTTGGTCAAGTCCTACAGCCAAGTGTGGCCACTTTCACAGTTCTTTAGGGTTCAAGTCCTTTTCCCAGCTCATAAAAAAGGCCTGAGTTGCCCGAAAAACTTACACTTCCCAAAAGACATTAGTGAACCCAATGGGTTTCTCCAACTTTCAAGAATGGTTTCATGGTCGTCGGTAAATTCCTAATTCCAGATATTTTTTAATGAATTCAAATACCATCATCTACCATGGTAGGATTCGAACCCGAGTCTTCAGGACATTAGCTGAGTTCCTGGATTAATTATCCAGCAATAATCATCTCTCATCACCTCTCCTGGTCCTGTCGATGGTCTACTCCTGGCGCAGGTTTCAATGGGAACTCCCATTGATGGCAGCGTAACTAGAAGATCCTGCCGCTGGTTAACGGCGAGTCACCTCCCACAATCAAGAAACATGCCATGGGGAGGCCAGAGAATCTAGCCCAATATTATTTTGTAAACACTTGGATGTTGAACCCAAAAATCTCAACAGACCACTTCCTGCCTTGCTTTTAATTCCAGCCAAGAATTTCCTATCCGTTACAGAATTTTGTGGGTTCCATCACTTTGGGACCAAACCAAGATATGCCACAGGTCTTTGATGCTCCTCAGTTTTCTGATCTGGCATTTTGGCTCCTAAAATACACTCCTCCTTCCCCCTACCGGGAGATAACATACACAACTGCTTTTTCTTTCAGTCTCCCAAGCTGACTTAACTGCATCTGTAAAAAAGCAGGGATAAAATCAAAACTAAAGGGTAGTTCCCCGTAACCTATCCCTGGAGCAATGTAGCATACCTAGGATGCCCTAGATAGAGATTTAAAATAATTAACTTTAATTTTAAATCTGTTTTTGGATCTGAAAAGTATGGGGGTACATTGGAAGACTCAGAGAAGAGCCACCTGTGTTTACATTTTCTCAGTTCTAACTTTGACCTTATTAAATAAACATAGCACACACTTTAAATTGCAATCACTTTATTACCCCTCACACTAAATGCTTCCGTTACCTTATTTTGTAAAAAAAAACTTGATCTTTGAACTAAAGATTATGACCAGGGTTCTCCCAAACCAAAACTAAGTGCCCAACAGGCAGGAAAGCAGGAGTATTTTTTGGGCATACTTACCAGAATGAATCTCCAACATTGAACAGTACAGAGTGCCTCAGCGTGATTCATTCTGGAAAGTGGTGGGCGGGGCCTCATCGCGCCTGAAAGGCCGGCAGCAGAATGCTGAGCGGGCCATTGCGCATGCACCAATCTGTCAGTACGGAGGTAAGAACATAAGAACTAGGAGCAGGAGTAGGCCATCTAGCCCCTCGAGCCTGCTCCGCCATTCAATAAGATCATGGCTGATCTTTTTGTGGACACAGTTCCACTTACCCGCCCACTCACCATAACCCTTAATTCCTTTACTGTTCAAAAATGTATCTATCCTTGCCTTAAAAACATTCAATGAGGTAGCCTCAACTGCTTCACTGGGCAGGGAATTCCACAGATTCACAACCCTTTAGCTGAAGAAGTTCCTCCTCAACTCAGTCCTAAATCTGCTTCCCCTTATTTTGAGGCTATACCCCCCTAGTTCTAGTTTCACCCGCCAGTGGAAACAATTTCCCTGCTTCTATCTTATCTATTCCCTTCATAATCTTTTGTTTCTATAAGATCTCCCCTCATTCTTTTGAATTCCAATGAGTATAGATCCAGTCTACTCAGTCTCTCCTCCATAAGCCAACCCTCTCAACTCCGGAATCGACCGAGTGAATCTCCTCTGCACCCCCTCCAGTGCCAGTATATCCTTTCTCAAGTAAGGAGACCAAAACTGTACACAGTACTCCAGGTGTGGCCTCACCAGCACCTTATACAGCTGCAACGTAACCTCGCTGTTTTTAAACTCCAACACTCTAGCAATGAAGGACAAAATTCCATTTGCCTTCTTAATTACCTGCTGCACATGCAAACCAACTCCTTGAGATTCCTGCACAAGGACACCCAGGTCCCTCTGCACAGCAGCATGCTGCAATATTTTACCATTTAAATAATAGTCCATTTTGCTGTTATTCCGACCAAAATGGATGACCTCACATTTACCAACATTGTACTCCATCTGCCAGATCCTCGCACACTCACTTAGATTATCTATATCCAGATCAGTCCATCTGCATTCACCCCTCCATCGCCGGCATTCCCAACACCTCCCCACCAATGACCAGCCCCGGTCGCCTATTTTCTCTCTCCCACCGATCCCACCGATGGGCAGTGCCAAGGTGCCCGGCAATGCCATTTCCCCTTGGGCAGTGCCATGGTGCCAGGTTCGCACTGCCCAAGGAACAACCCCCTTGCCCCCCGACCTACCGGAGGGGGGGGGCGAGGGTGTGGTGCTCAATGGCACCTGTCCCCACCAGCAGGGTGAAGACGTCTGTTCCCTGTTAATGGGGAGCAGTTGTAAACCCAGTTGTTAGGAACCACTCCTGGTGGGGGAGAGTCGCTCGCATGCCCGGGATACCGTGCCAGTCCCGCTAATCATATGAAAATGTCAATTTCCAAATGACAATCAGCTCTGCGCTGATTCTTGGAGTGCAGCTGATTACACTACAAAAAACTACATCAGAGACTCGCGATGAGCTGGACACCAGTTGCGAACGTCGCTAAAGACCCCCTGCTGTTGTCTTCCAGCCCGCTGCACTGCTGGGAGAATCCTGTCCTATATTCTTACAAAATATGAATCCGGCAATGAGAATTTAGCAACATTGGGTACCCTAAGCCTTAGATATGACCCATAGCTGAGACCCAATGTAGATAAAGAACTTGCTGCAAAAAATACCTGAAGTAAAATTCAAACTCACCCTTTCATCATTTTATATTGTTTAGAAACATTATATTTTCAGGAACCATTTGTTTTCTGATCCTCTAATAAGCCAGAACAGGAGGATTTAGTGTGGTGTGGCAAAAAGTATAATTATACAGCAAAAAAGGAAACTAGTTGGCCCAACATGGCTATACCAGCTGTTTTAAGAGTTATCCATTCCCCTGTTGCTTACTCATAACCTTGAAATGTTTCCCCTTCCAACGATATTCAATTCTCTTATGGAAATTATTGAATCTGCTTCCACCAGCTGCCTCCCTTCTTCCACCCCCCCCCCTTCCTCTTCTCCACTCCCCCCCCCCCCCCCCCCCGTTTTCACCTCCCCCCTTTCACCTTCTCTCCCCCCCCCCCGCCCCCCCCTCCCGGTCCCCGCCCCCCCTTCCCGGTCCCCCCCCCCCTCCCGGTCCCCGCCCCCCCCTCCCGGTCCCCGCCCCACCCCTCCCGGTCCCCGCCCCCCCCCCCTCTCCCGGTCCCCGTCCCCCCCCTCTCCCGGTCCCCGCCCCCCCCCCTCTCCCGGTCCCCGCCCCCCCCCCTCCCGGTCCCCGCCCCCCCTCCCGGTCCCCGCCCCCCTCCCGGTCCCCGCCTCCCGGTCCCCGCCCCCCCCCCCCTCCCGGTCCCCGCCCCTCCCGGTCCCCGCCCCCCCCCTCCCGGTCCCCGCCCCCCCCCTCCCGGTCCCCGCTCCCGGTCCCCGCCCCCCCCCCTCCCGGTCCCCGCCCCCCCCCTCCCGGTCCCCGCCCCCCCTCCCGGTCCCCGCCCCCCCCTCCCGGTCCCCGCCCCCCCCCTCCCGGTCCCCGCCCCCCCTCCCGGTCCCCGCCCCCCCCTCCCGGTCCCCGCCCCCCCCTCCCGGTCCCCGCCCCCCCCTCCCGGTCCCCGCCCCCCCCTCCCGGTCCCCGCCCCCCCCTCCCGGTCCCCGCCCCCCCCTCCCGGTCCCCGCCCCCCCCCTCCCGGTCCCCGCCCCCCCCTCCCGGTCCCCGCCCCCCCCTCCCGGTCCCCGCCCCCCCCCTCCCGGTCCCCGCCCCCCCCCTCCCGGTCCCCGCCCCCCCCCTCCCGGTCCCCGCCCCCCCCCTCCCGGTCCCCGCCCCCCCTCCCGGTCCCCATCCCCCCCCCCCCCCCTCCCCGGTCCCCGGCCCCCTCCCCTGTCCCCGGCCCCCTCCCCGGTCCCGGCCCCGTCCCTTCCCGTTCCCAGCCCCTTGGGCCCCACCCCCACCCCCGTGCCTCTCCCCTCACCTGCCACTAAAAACAATCGCCCTCTATTTAGTCTTATCAAAACATCTCTCATAACTATGAACATCTTTATTAAATGTCTGTTTAATCTTCTCTTTCAGGTGAACACCCGAAGCTTCTCTTCTTTCTCAACAAAAGTGAAGGTTCTCATTGCTGGTATTATTCTGGTAAGTCTCCTCTGCACCCACCAAAGCCTGACCATCAATAATGACTCGGTGAAATACAGATGGAAGCACAGGGTATCTCAGACAGCTCCTTTTACATTTCTGCATTTAATTACTAATGCAAAATTGTTGGAAGTTGTTGTCCAATTTCCATTTGGTCTGACAATCTGGTGCAGTGTAGATACTAAGATAAAATCAAAATACTGCTGATGCTGGAATAGGGAACAAAAACAGAAAATGCTGGAAAATCTTAGCAGGTCTGACACCTCTGATGAAGGGTCTTCCTGACTTGAAACGTTGGAACTATTCTCATTCCACAGATTCAGTCAGACCTGCTGAGATTTTCCCTTATTTTGATGTTCTAATTCTCGGCCAATCTAGATATTCAAAGGGTGGAATTTTCCATTTCCATTAAGTGCGGCGGTGGGTGGGAAAGTTGGCATGATTCCCGTTGGGCGGCAGAATGGATAAACACTGCGATCTTCCATATTTCAGTGCATTAATTATGCATTAACGAGGAGCTTGGTGGATCTCGTGATGGGGCGGGCAGTAAATCTCTCATACTTTCATGGGTTTGAAGGTCCTGGTGCCAGATTTAAATGACACCTGGACAGACATTCACTCTCGCATGGATAGTCTTTTAATTCTTGCTTTTGGACAGTCTTTAACTCTTCGAATCTGTTCCTTGACAATGTCCCCCACCAAATCCTGCCTCCATCTCACCCCTCCTTGCTTGTCATGCATTCCATGTCAGTCTTGGTGCAGATGGTGCCCTAGACCATATTTAACAGTTAGCATGTTAAAGGGAGGCGAAAACAGCACCTACTGACCTGCAAGTTGTGATTGAAGTGACGCTTACCAGTGCACGCCACTTATATACAGTTGTTAAACAGACCATTCTAATTATTCACTAGCTGAAGCACTTAATTTGGAGGTGCAACGATTCTGGATGAGTTTCTCCCAGGACCCAAAGTCAATTGGACCAAAAGTGAAGCTTTAAGAGTATCCTTGTAGCATTTCTTTTGATTGCAACAGGAGCATACCCCAGACTCCAGCTCTCCATTGAAGATTTGCTTTGCTCATCTGGTATCAGACATGTCAGCTCAGGTTAGCACCTTGGTGCCTGATATTTTGTCCTGCATCCTGAAGCTTCTGAAGGCAGCTCAATTGAAAGTGGTTGAGCTACTTGGCATGACACTTGTATAGAGTCCAAGTCTCTCATGCATAGAACAGAGTGGGCAGAACTATTGGTATATGGACTTGCAGTTTGGTAGGCAGACTTACTCCGCTTCATTCCCAGACTGATGCTTGAAGTCTGCTGCAGGCTTACACTTGCTTTGGCGTTTCTTTGCCTGAATGCACGAAGCATTCGAAACAAAGTAAATGAGTTGATGGCACAAATCCAAACAAATGAGTATGATCTAGTGGCCATCACAGAAACGTGGTTGCAGGGTGACCGAGACTGGGAACTGAATATCCAGGGGTATCAGACATTTAGGAAGGATAGACAGGTAGAAAAAGGAGGTGGGGTAGCTCTGTTAATAAAGGGATAATATCAGGACGGTAGTGAGAGACGACATAGGCTCTAAGGAGCAAAACGTGGAATCGTTGTGAGTGGAGATAGGGAATAGTAGGGGAGAAAAGACACTGGTAGGCGTGGTCTGTAGGTCCCCAAATAATAACTTAGAGGTGGGGAGGGCTATAAACAAGCAAATAATGGATGCGTGCAAAAACGGAACGGCAATAATCATGGGGGATTTTAACCTGCATATTGATTGGTCAACTCAAATTGGACGTGGAGGGCTTGAGGAAGAGTTCTTAGAATGCTGTCGGGATAGTTTCATTGAACAGTATGTTACAGAACCTACGAGAGAGCGAGTTATCTTAGATCTGGTACTGTGTAATGAGACAGGTAGAATTAAGGATCTTCTTGTGAGGGATCCTCTTGGGTTGAGTGATCATAATATGGTTGAATTTCTGATACAGATGGAGGGTGAGAAAGTAGGATCCCAAACCAGTGTCCTCTGCTTGTTCAGAGGGGAGTACGATAGGATGAGGGCGGAATTGGCTAATGTAGACTGGGTGAGCAGACTGGTAGGTAGGACAGCTGAGGAACAGTGGAGGAGTTTTAAGGAGATTTTTTAAAGTACTCAGCAAAAATATATTCCAGTGATAAAGAAGGACTGTAAGAAAAGGGATAACCAGACGTGGATAACAAAAGAAATAAAGCAGAGTATTAAAATAAAAACAGATACGTACAGAGTGGCCAAAAATAGTGGAGAATTAGTGGATTGGGAAAGCTTTAAAAAAACAACAAAGAACGACTAAGGAAGCGATTAAGAAAGGAAAGCTAGATTATGAAATTAAACTAGCTCAAAATATAAAAAATGATAGTAAAAGTTTTTACAAATATATAAAAAGGAATAGAGTGGCTAGAGTGAATGTTGGACCCTTGGAGAACGAGAGGGGGGATTTAATAGTGGAAAACGAGGAAATGGCTGAGACTTTAAATAAGTTCTTTGTGTCGGTCTTCACAGTGGAAGACACAAATAGTTTGCCGAATATTAGAGATCGAGAGTTGGTGGGAGGGGAGGTCCTTAATACAATTACTGTTACTAAAGAGGTAGTGCTTGGTAGACTAATGGGACTGAAGGTAGACAAGTCCCCGGGCCCGGATGGAATGCATCCCAGGGTACTGAAAGAAATGGCTGAGGTAATAGTAGATGCGTTAGTAGTTTATTTATCAAAATTCGCTGGACTCTGGGGTAGTGCCGGACTCGCTGGACTCTGGGGTAGCTGATTGGAAAACAGCTACTGTTACGCCGCTGTTGAAAAAAGGAAGTAAACAAAAGGTGGGTAACTACAGGCCGGTTAGCTTAACGTCCGTAGTTGGGAAGCTGCTGGAGTCCATTATTAAAGAGGAAATAGCAGAGCACCTGGATAAGAATGGTTCGATCAGGCAGACGCAGCATGGATTCATGAAGGGAAAGTCGTGTTTGATGAATTTACTGGATTTTTATGAAGATGTGACTAGTGCGGTTGACAGAGGGGAACCGGTGGATGTGGTGTTTTTGGATTTCCAGAAGGCATTTGATAAGGTGCCTCACAAAAGGTTGCTGCAGAAGATTGGGGTACATGGAGTTGGGGGTAAGGTGTTGGCGTGGATTGGGGATTGGCTATCTAACAGGAAGCAGAGAGTTGGAATAAATGGGTGCTTTTCTGGTTGGCAGTTGGTGACCAGTGGCGTGCCGCAGGGATCGGTGCTGGGGCCTCAACTGTTTACCATTTACGTAGATGATCTGGAGGAGGGGACTGAGTGTAGGGTATCAAAGTTTGCTGATGACACGAAGATGAGTGGGAAAGCGAATTGCGTGGAGGACGCGGAAAGTCTGCAGAGAGATTTGGATAGGCTGAGCGAGTGGGCGAGGATCTGGCAGATGGAATATAACGTTGGCAAATGTGAGGTTATCCACTTTGGAAGAAATGATAGTGAATTGGAATATTATTTAAATGGAGAAAATTACATCATGCTACTGTGTAGAGGGACCTGGGGGTCCTTGTGCACGAATCGCAAAAACTCAGTCTGCAGGTGCAGCAGGTGATCAAGAAGGCGAATGGAATGTTGGCCTTTATCGCGAGGGGGATAGAATATAAAAGCAGGGAGGTCTTGCTGCAACTATACAAGGCACTGGTGAGTCCGCAACTGGAGTACTGTGTGCAGTTTTGGTCCCCTTATTTGCGAAAGGATATATTGGCCTTGGAGGGAGTGCAGAGAAGGTTCACCAGGTTGATACCGGAGATGAGGGGTGTAGCTTATGAGGAGAGATTGAACAGATTGGGTCTGCACTCGTTGGAGTTTAGAAGGCTGAGGGGTGATCTTATAGAGACATATAAGATAATGAAGGGGCTGGATAGGGTAGAGGTAGAGAGATTCTTTCCACTTAGAAGGGAAACCAGAACTAGAGGGCACAGCCTCAAAATAAGTGGGGGCCGGTTCAGAACAGAGTTGAGGGGGAACTTCTTCTCTCAGAGGGTAGTGAATCTCTGGAATTTTCTGCCCATTGAAGTGGTGAAGGCTTCCTCGTTGAATATGTTTAAATCACGGGTAGATAGATTTCTGATCGATAAGGGAATTAAGGGATATGGGGAGCAGGCGAGTAAGTGGAATTGATTCGCTTCAAATCAGCCATGATCTTGTTGAATGGCGGGGCAGGCTCAAGGGACTAGATGGCCTACTCCTGCTATTTCTTATGTTCTTATGTTCTTATCAAGAATAGATAGCTTGAGAGAGAGTGTGCTTTCTTGATAAATGAACCTTCCACTGCTGACAATTTCTAGTCATGGACTGAAATCTTGGGCTCGAGATGGGGCCTTCCTGGAGCAGGATAGTACATTACTTCAGTTTTCTTTGTGCTGAACATAAGGGCGAAGTTGTTATATACATTGGAGAACAAGCCCGTGCTACATAACATCCAACTTTGACCGGCAGCTGGTGCACAGCCATCGGCAAACAGGAAATCGTGAAGTATATTTCAACTTGTATGTACTCCAAAGTTCCACAATGCTCATTTATGTAGCCCGCATCAAAACATAAGGACACCCTGCTTCTAGATCAGAGAATCTTAAGTGCTAAAGTCCTGGGCCTCAGAAGTAGTTGGCCACCTTGCTAAACAATGATACTGGTATCTACCCAAAATGTGGAAAGTGTACCCCCAAAATACAGGTCAAATCTAAGTGGACTTCTTAGCAACCTATCAATCTTCTGTATTATTGAAAATGTAATGAAAGAAATCCTCAATCCTGCCATCAATCGACTGCAACCTGTCAACAAGCATTTCATTGATGCTCAGTTTGAGAAGAACCATCCTGCACCAGATGTCTGCTTTGATCCAGATGCTCGGGCTCAATATTTTCACTCCTGTGGCTTTATAATACCATTTTAGCATTTTGGTGAGTTCGGCGGGGGGGGGGGGGGGAGACTATGTTTGTGGAGTAATTTTGTTTGTCGGGGTAATTTTCCAACATTGTGCTCCTGGTGAAAAGCCTCACCTGTAAAGCGTGCATTGTAAATTTGAGCAAGCACCGCTTACAATTTTCCAAACGTTTTAAAATTGAACCTGAACTGTAAACTAGGCTATGTGTATTATGTATTTATTATGCTGAAGTATTAGAAACTTCTTACCATGGCAAAAACATTCTCAAATATTTAGAGAGAGCTTTGGAAGGAATACATGCATGGAAACTGAAACCCCTCTGGAGAGATTGTGAGCACTTTGCCAAATGTATCAAAGCCTGTGAAGAATTCTACATTGGTTCTTGATTATTTTTGTTGTCTGATGTGTTATCTTAATTTTTAGCTGTACAATTGTGGACTGAATTAAACTTGACTAGCAGCAAGTGGCCTTGAAAAAAAAGTGTCACCGCAAGTGCCATTGAGGCAAACAAGATTTAAATACTTTAATGTTTAATTGTATTGTTGGTTGGAAGAGATTTTTTTTCTTCTTTCAGCACTATATATTTAGAAAATATGTCAAGGTTTTTATTGCTGGTGGCTTGAGGTCCACCTGTGAGGTAGAAACTTAACAGAATGGTGCATCTACTTGTTACAACCTATATTTCATTTTGTACCTTCAAAAAGTTCAGGTCAGTGTGCTGATGTAGTAAAACCAGTGGAGCACATCTGTCATTGATCATGTCTTATTTGAGTGAGCCAGTAAAATCTTGTACGGCTTTGTAGTAACAGTCATCTGATTATGGAGACCACATGTGAAGTAATCCTCAAAGAACACATTGAGCTTCATGCAGAGAATGCCTTCCAGTGAATTGGACAATAATCTGACCTGAGTTGTGAAGGACAAGTATGGGTGAAGAGGAAAATATGATTTTTTTTCCAAGTATGGTATAGCGCAAATTATTGCATATAACAATAATAGCTTCTTATGTTGTCAGAGAATGTGTTTTGAATTTATTTGGTTACCCAAGGTGCACATCAACTGTCCTGAGGAAAACCAAAGGTTCACTATACAATGCATAACATAGTGTTCTCAGTTGGACAACAATCAAGGCCACAGAATTGCAATTGGAATTAAATCCTTAAATTAGCAATAAAGATCCTAGGATCCAATGTAATAAAACAGAATTTGGAGCAATAATCTGTAGTCTCTAAATTTGTTGTTCTAGCTGAAAAGAATTCATATGTACTTATAAGTCTAAACCGCATCAATGTTAACGGTAAATCCTAGTCTGGCAATATATCTTTAACCTGGTGTTGTTAAACTTCTTACTGTGTTTACCCCAGTCCAACGCCGGCATCTCCACATCAATATATCTGATCACATGCAATCATTTCAAGCCTGCAGGCATTATTACTTGGAGTATCAAAATATTCAATAGGAGGAACAGTGAAAAGTGTGCAATTTCCTCTCTTGCAGCACCAATTTAAAAGTAGTAATACAAGCACATAACTTGTTAATGTGCTGAATTTTTGTGTTTATTGCATGCCTTAATAACATTCTGTAATTGCCCAGTTCACTAAAACGTAGCAATTTTCTGATTTGTGCAAATGTTTATAATATTTGAGTGAAAATCATTTGCTTTATCATTTGAAGAAAAACAAAATGCATTTTAAACTCATCGTCATATTTGCAAATGTTTCTTGGGACTCAAATCCAAGTTGAGTACATGTTTCCCCTATTGTGTGTGATGAGTAATTTTTTTTTGCTCTGGCCCAGCATCTTTATAAAAAGGAGTAATGTTCCTTGGCATCATTGACCCAAACTACCTACTGACAAACTGATCTGAGTTCTTCTGATTTTTTTTTAAGCAATGGATATATAAAAGTGCCTTTATTTAATAGCACTATGGGACTGTGTGCATCAGTTCAAGGCCAGCCTTCTTACTGTATCTGAGAAAAAGGCTTCTATTTATATAGCATCTTATTATGTCTAGCAGAAAATTTCTCACACGTTGAATTATTTTAGAGCATTGAGAGTGTTAAGTAGGCAAAAGGGTGCCTGTTTTGCATATCCAGTAAACAACCAGCTATTTTTTTTCTAGCTATGTTGACTGAGGGAGTAATGTTAACTTGAAGATTGGAAGAGGGATCTGTTCTTCAGGTAGCCGCATGGAATATTTAATAGCCAATTTAATAATCTTTAGAACAGGCAAATGAGGGAAGGTAAGTGACACTTTGTCAGTCCTGCAATGAAATGTGCTCCCGTCCTGGCATGAAATTTGATTCCACAACCCTGACTCAGAAGTAAGAGTGAGATGTGAGAAAACATTGAGCGATGCCTCATGTGAACCAAGTGTGAAAGAACATACAGCTGGAAATTGAACAAACCAGATGTGCTTCATTACAAATAGTCTGTTACTGGGTTGTTTATACTGAAGCAAATATTTAAAATGATAGTCTGTTGCATGCAAAAATTCAGCCCTTCAGTAAGTTCAAAGGTAGATTGCAGTTTTAAACTTTTTTTTCTTGACAAAATTATAAGATTTACTGGTAAGTAACATATGGGCTTTATATATTTCAAAATTAAAGATCCTGGGCCATTTCTACTAACATTGCACTGTTGGTGTAATTTGATGCGTGCTTGGGTCCAGTGAGTGCACCTTCTCCAGAACAGCAAACAGAGCTCCTTTTTTTAATATTGTAGTAATATTATCCAGGATCCTGATCAGTTGCAGAGAATTGCACTTAAAAAAAAAAAGCAACCGTCAGAACTTTTGAACATTGTTTAAACAAGTACTGTAAGTTACTGCTACTTTTAAAAAAAATAATAAATTGAGATGTCTGCGAAAGTAAAGACAACCAGTGCCTAGGATCTGAGTCATTCAGATGGATTTATAGAGGTGTTAGAGACTTTTTAGTTTTGACAGTGTCGTTATAGTTAGGACTTGGTTCAGGTTGTACTTTATAGTAGTAAATCTGAAGACTTGAGTCATTGAAATCTCGCAAGTAACAGAAAATCTTATTTTCTTTATCAATGAATTACATTGGATGCTTGTATTGCAGTTCCAGATTGTATTTTTGTTGGTTCATTTTAAATTGTATTAGTAATGAAAAGTACTATTTTTGAAAGTATTCATCATTTTTGCAGAATATTGATGCTTCAGAAGAATTGATTGGTTGAATTTACTGTACAAATATTTAACGTATAAAATTATCTAGTGCATTGTTCAAGGTTAAGGACTAAATTTTCCTAACTGGGTCATCTGATGTAAGGGAGCAGCCTTGTGACCTCTTGTCTGCACTACAGTATTCTTGTACAGCTACCTCTCCATCAATGTGGCAATTGCCTATTAAAATCCGAGATGCTCCACTGAAGTGATCTAATAATTTGGATTTTAGCACTAAATTATTTTCTTTATTTTACATTGCTTAAATCATCTTATTACATATTTCAAAAATGTGCAGCACACAAAACATTATAAATGTTGATAAAGTATTATCAGGAGTTGGTTAAATATCTGAATTCTGTTTGCTGCTCTGCAGTGAACTGGGTGAGACAAGTGTTGAGTGTGTGAGCATTCCCAGATTTTTCCTGGCTTTTTCTCTAACTAGTCTCACACCATGTCAGCTGGGCCTTGGTTGGTAGCACTCTCATCTCTGAGTCAGCATTAAATCGAGGCTGACATTAGAGAACAATAGTGAGAGAGTGCTGCAAACTTGGAAATGCTGTCTCGTGGATGAGATGTTAAACCAAGGCTCTGTCTGCAGCCACACTTGCACAGCCCCCCCCCCCCCCCCAAAAGTTGGATGTAAAATATCCCTTAGCACTATTTAAGTTTATTTATTACCATCACAAGTCGGTTTTCATTAACACTGCAGTGAAGTTATTGTGAAAATCCCCGAGTCGCCACACTCCAGCGCCTGTTCGGGTACACTGAGGAAGAAGTTAGCATGACCAATGCACCTAACCAGCATGTCTTCTGGACTGTGGGCGGAAACCAGAGCTCCCGGAAGAAACCCACGCAGACGCTGGGAGAACGTGCAGACTCTGCCCAGACAGTGACCCAAGCCAGGAATCGAACCTGGGTCCCTGGCTTTTGAAGCAAAGCTGGTTGTCCTGACCAATATTCATCTCTCAGTCAACTTCACATAGAGATTCTCTAGTCATTATTACTGAGCTTGCTGTGTGCAAATTGGTATTTCCTACATATTATAACAGAGTGCACTTGAAAAGTGATTCAGTAGCATTTTGAAACATCCTGTGATCATGAAAGGTGCTGTATAAATGCAAACCTTATGTTGAGCATGTATATCCCTCATATTTTCTAGTGTGCAACATCTTTTTGAATACATTGAAAAAAGTCTTTGATATTTATAAATTTGATGACAATACTTGATGTTCAGCATTTCACTTGCAAATATGCCTCATTTAAAAGACTGTGGACCATTTTATAGCAAGGTCCTAGAATTTTGAATGATGCATTCCCTTCTTGTATAATTTGTTAAAATTACTTATTGGTCTGTTACTTCCTACCAGTAGCTTTTACTCAAAGATTCTTGTGCATTTATGGTTTCCTTGTTATATTTTTTGTTAGTCAGCTGGGCCTACTTGAACCTGTCACCATGTTTCAATCAACTGTCGAGTTACTAAGAAAACCCACCTCCGTTATTTCCTTGTGATCAGTATGGAGTATACACTTAGCCAATTACAGAGCATTTCAGCATAGGCTGATTACTGGCAGGTAACATTTGTGTCAAGTAAGTGCCAGGCACTGATCATCTTCAGTAAGAAAAGGTCCAATCACAGTGCCATATAGTGTTGACGCTCACGCAAGCTGTTTTAAGGTGCCTGATTTATCGTGAGGCAATTTTATTGTCAACATGACATTCTGTTATTGTCACTGACTGATGAAATTGACAGGAACGTTGTAACGATGCACATTCTTGTTAACATGCTTTGCTATATAGTAGATTATAACTCTTGTAGGGAACAGTGTCATAATGTGTTAGTGTTAAACAATTTTTAAAACTCTACTGTATTCTTTGAAAATTTTAATAAAAATTTGGTAGTGATAGTGAAATATTTTACCTTGCTATAAAATGGTCCTCAGCTTCTTAAATAAGGCACATTTGCATAAAAAAAGCTGAACATTTTAATTACATTTGGTGTCAATAATTGAAGGTAGGAAGGAACATTAATAGCTTTGAAAGGAAAGTTTCTGAGCTAGAAGGGAAGTATTGACAAGGGGAAAAGCATTTGCGGTTTTGATAGTGTAAACCACTTGTGTTTCAATGTCCCTTTCAATGTAACTTTTGTACTGAATGTCCTCTTTTCTCGTGCACAGCATGATTTCTATAATGGTAAGAAAATTAGCATTTTGAACTTTTCTATATCCTCATCACATGTTATCCCTGCTCTGCCTAAAAGTATTGATTTCTTGATGGCTACAAATTCGTTGACATTCTCTCGTATCTTCCCTAAGTGCTATAATTCTTGTGTTTGCCCTGTCAATGACTGTTAGCAGGCTGTTCACCACAGGGGACATCATAAGCAGAAAATAATTCTGTCCACATGTAAGTACTTGCAGAAAGGGTCACTGGATAGCAATTGGGACAGGAACTCTAGCAATTGGCTGATACGAACACATCATTATGGACACAAAAATGGCTTTATCCCTAACTGCACACTGTTGAGGAACTGTTGAAGCATTACAAGGCTCACAACCATGATTAAAGGTGTAATTTTAAATTAACCTGCCTAACAGAGGGGTGTCAATATCCACCTCCATTTTGCATCTTGCACAATTTAGTGAATTTTCTTGCTTTCAAATGTTTTGTCAACCCCAATAATCCAATAAATTATTTGAAAAGAAACAATGTGTAAATAAGTTATACCTAATAATTTAAATTACTATGGATCTCCTGGTATAGAAAACATCATGGAATGCTGTTCAGAGAGGGGGATCATGAAGGAAAAAGGGAGGGAGAAAAAAAATAGTGATTAGGGAAGAGGAAGAACAGCCAGAGGGAAATGGTTTAAGGGATTTTTGATGGTGTGGGAAAGTGGTGGTGGGACAAATAGAAGGAGATCCAGAGGATGAGAAGGACTGTAGCAAAAACAGAGTTATAGTTAAACAACAGGAGCAGGAATCACCAGTAGAGGAGCAGGTTGCTTATAAGGGTAAAAAGCTAGACGAGATTGTGGATATATAGTGGATTTGACTGTGAGGCCAGTGGTCATATAATTAATCCGTTGAGAAAAGCGCTGTTGTCCTAAACAGATCAGTTTACCTCCTAAGAAGCAGGAGTGACACCCTTGGATCAATACTTGGTCAGGATAAAGAGCGGAAGCAGCATTGGTCTCAAATACCGTGTTCAGTTCTCAGCATCAAATTTCAGGAAAGCTACCAGTATATTGGCCTTGGAGAGGGATGATGCAGATTCACAAGAACGATGCTAGGATTTAGAAGGCATGTTACTTAACTGTGGCTTGTATGCCTTAGCAATGATCCTTAATTTGTATTCTGTTGAATTTAGATGGTTGCTGGATGATGTAACTGGGGTGTTTAAAATAATGTTGAGATTTGATAGGATAGATTCAGAGAGAAAATAACCTTTAATGGGGTGGGTCTAGAACAAGTGGACATAATGGCTAGACTATTGTTGAGTAAAATTGGGAAGCATTTTTCCATGTAAAGGGTAGTGGAAATCTGGAACTCCCCATAAGCTGTGGATATTGGTTTAATTGAAATTTCAAGGATTGACATTCATGTATTTTCTTTTGGCTAAGGGTTTTAATGGATATTTGAGCAAAGGCAGTTGAGGTGCAATTAGGACATCTGCTAACTGAAATTAGAACTAGCTCAAAAGGATGAGTAGTATACACTTATTTTTATTCATTAAATCGATCAACCTGTTTAAGTATATGATCTAGCAGTGGTCATTGATATACCTCCTGAATGCTGATGGATTTGGTCACCTTTCTTGATCGCCATCAACTTACTTCTCATGGACTATAAAGTTCAACTTTTTTCCATATGTCTTGGCCTCAAACCACCTGAATTGTCATTTTAGGTGTATTGAAGAGGTGTAGAATTTTGAAACACTGATCTAAACTTAGCTTTCTTCGCCACGCACATTCCGTTACCAAGTCAGCTTGCCTTCATTTTGCACTATTGCCTACCTTCAGTTGTGAGTGTTTTCCACTGCTGCTAAAACCTGAAACATTTAAGTAATCCAGAAGTGGATCAATTTCTCAAATGCTCTCATACCTGACCTCTAGCTTTTACAAATTAGCAGTTCATTAGGGTTGGATTTTTAAAAAAGGTTGGGGTCTGGTTTGGAGAGCTCACAATTTGGTGTCCGCGGCCGCTATCCTGTTTTCCTCATCACGAGGGCAATTACAATTGATTAATTCAGGTCCTGTACCCATGTCAACTCAGATTTCCAGTTGGCAACATGGGCAGCCCATATTGACCTGAACTGTTCAGGCCAACATGCTAGATGAGGGTGATGCCACAATTTTTTACTAGAGGAAAACCACCTTCCCTGGACCCATAAACAGCCTCTAATCCACTGGCTGTCCCCTGGAGGGATTGTCCCTCCAGAATCATGGCTAGACAGCTGTATTGTTTGAAAAAGGAAAATAACAGTACTAGCAACTGTCTCTTATTGTCTGCAATCTCACATGGACAACTTCCATCTTGGCTGGTGGGGCTGCCGAACGCTGGAGGGCCTCTCTTTGACCCTCCAGTGCCAGAAGCCGATCTGCCGTCCTGATTGAATGGCTAGCGTGCTTTCTGGCATTAATTGATAGGAGCTTTGGAATTGTGGTGAGTGTATCTAAAGTATGCTCTGCAGGGTTGGGACTTTGAACTAGCCTCCATGTCATGTTCCTGACACCTGTTTAAAAATCCGGCCCGAATGTCTTCTCCTGTTTTTGCCTCCTCAGTGATCACCTTACTTAAGTTGTTACTCTTGACATGCGCATTATAGAAATGTAAGTTATTAGAAATTAATTAATCTGGAAACAGTTTTCTGTTGGCATTTCTTTTGCTAAGGAAGGATTTACTGAGGACTTTTTGGAGTTGAAATAGTCCTCTGACATAAAGCCACTGAACATGATCTCTTCGATTTTATTAATGTATAAAGAGGGATCAGTTTTACGGCTATCATTTATCAACATAAATAACATGATGCAGCAAAACTGGACCTAAGCAAAACTTCCTGGGTTTGCAAAGGTCAGTGGCAGAAGATGCAGTTTTTGACTTTGCTTTCCTGCCTCGTAACCCATGCTGTGGAAATAATTCAGTCAGTTATGAACTGAAAGGTATACTTGTCATGAAACTTAACTGCCTGAAAACCTTCTACTGGATTAAAATTAATGTAATGTTCAGAACACTTAACTAAGTCAGTGCTTTCTTTAAATATTGGGGATAAAGGTTCTCACAAATGTAGTTAACTTTTCAAAACACTTTCATTGGCCTATTTTGTACTGTTAGATGAGCCATGAATCCTGCTTCAATCACCCAGATGTTAGGCACCACAAGATTTGAGGTGGACAGATGCAGATGGCAGCCAGGCTTTATGGCTATTAATTTCTCCTGTCTGCTGGTTAAAATATTGTGCAATGTAAGCCAGTTTGTTTGATCACCAGCAGGACAAAACTACAAAAGTAGAGAGCTACTTGTAGTATAAAGAATTAATGACTATTATGCTAATTGTTTGAATGCATCATCAGTGATCTCAGATCACATGAAACTGGAACTTGAGGGAAGAAAGTTTGAATGGAATCCTGCTGAAGTCCATCCCAATAAACAGTGTAAATAGTCAATAAATGTTCGCTAGTTTGCAACAGCATAGTTTTCAGATCTCTTCTAGTAAAGGCACCCAGAGCCAGGGCTGTGATATTAATACATGGTGGCAGCAGTCTGTGAATCGTTTTATAAGGATCCCTGTCAACGGCAAGAAAGGTGGAAAAGCAGTCAGCTCAGCAGAGCACACTCAAGTAATGCTCATGGCTGCAAACTGAGCAACAACCCGTTACTGGAATCCAACTGCAGTCAAAAATAGGTGCACACAGATGTGAAAAATGTCTGACCCCATCCCATACCCCTGCATCACACGGAGGGCCTTGACTCGGCTGTGTAATTGATCAAATGGTGCCACTGCTTCCATTGCTACTGTACTACCTCTGAATTCATGGAGAAACCAGATCAGAATCAGATCAGTCTATTATTAGCAATCCACAGCAGACCTGAAGACATTTTAATGTGGCAGCATGTTGATGGGGAAAAATTTAAACATCGGCAACGAGTATTGATTACTTTCAAAATGATTGTTATCGATTGCCAGTTCAGAGGGAATTTGACAGGGCACCCAGCATGCCCGCTAACGAGCAGAGCAGGAAGAGATGAGCCACATCTTTAAGTTTGCTGAAGACACCACCGTAGTGGGTCGGATCTCAAACAATGAAGAGACAGACTACAGGAATGCGATAGAGAATCTGGTGAACTGGTGTGACAACAATAATCTCCCTGTGGTGGACTTCAGTTGTGCTTTTGTCCTGCCTGGACCACCGTTGTGTATTTGTCATGCCTGGACACATCCCCTGCCGGCTCGGCTCCTCCCCTTGTCACCTAGTATAAAGGTGGCTGTCTCCTCCCCCTTGTTCAGTTCGGGTCGGTTATCTGTTGGGATGTGCTCCTGGTTCTGTAATGAATAAAAGCCTACAGTTGTATTGGCACACAAGTAGTCTTTTGCCTAATTAATAGCGCATCACTCCCTCAATGTCAATAAAACAAAGGAGATTGTCATTGACTTCAGGAAGCATAGTGGAGAACATGCCTCTGTCTACATTAGTGGGGATGAAGTAGAAATGGTAGAGAACTTCAAGTTCTTAGGTGTCCAGATCACCAACCACCTGTCCTAGTTCTTCATGCTGACACTATAGGTAAAAAAGCCCACCAACACCTCCACTTTCTGAGAAGACTAAGGAAGTTTGGCATGTCAGCTACGACTCTCACCAACCTTTACAGATGCACCATAGAAAGCATTCTTTCTGATTGTATCACAGCTTGGTATGGCTCATGCTCTGTCCAAGACTGCAAGAAACTACAAAAGGTCATGAATGTAGCCCAATGCATCACGCAAACCAGCCTCCCGTCTATTGACTCTGCCTACACTTCCTGTTGCATCGGGAAAAGTAGCCAGCATAATTAAGGACTGCACGCAACTCGGACATACTCTCTTCCACCTTCTTCTGTCAGGAAAAAGATACAAAAGTCTGAGGTCACGTACCAACCGACTCAAGAACAGCTTCTTCCCTGCTGCCATCAGACTTTTGAATGGACCTACCTTGCATTAAGTTGATCTTTCTCTCCACTAGCTATGATTGTAACACTAAATTCTGCACTCTCTCCTTCTCTATAAATGGTATACTTTGTGTAGCATTCAAGAAACAATACTTTTCACTGTATACTAATCCATGTGACAAATCAAATCAAACAAACAGTCATTGCCATTGTTAGTGTCTGTTGTGGTGGGATGTGATCATCACCACCACATTTGTGTAGCCATGAACACAGAGTCCCACTTTGCTACATATTTTCATATATTCAGGTCAGAAATTTGAACATGCTACCCCGACAACAACTTCTAAAGTACTATAAAACCCTTGAGTATCGACTTTTTTTTAGCTGAGGTCACAAAATCCAAAGGACACTTTTAAACCACCACCACCCAAATAATGGTTAAAGGCCTCACAATAGCTTTTAAATTGAATACAGGAGGGAGATTGTCCATGCTTTCTGATAACAGAATCTGGCTGAAACCTGAGTTCCTCTAGCCACCCACCACTTGTCGCCATGATCCAGTGGGCATTCCACTGATGGGACAAGGCAAGATGACTACCATTCTTCATTATAAAGGAAGAGAAATTACTGAAATCCTTTAAGCCATCCACAATCAGGAGTTCTCCCGACTGAACCATAGAATCATATATGTCACCACTGGCAAATGGTGAGGCCGAATGGGGGGTTTGTATGGTCATGGCACTGTTGCAGAAAAAAGAATCAACTTCACCTTACTTACTGGTCAACACTTTTGCATAACAGTCTGATTCCTTTGGAACTCCTAATTGGTAGGAGGTTACTTATCCATCTCCCTCATACTTCGACCAGGTATCACTGAGACCAACCTGGATGAGGTTTGGCAGGAGGAGGATCACTATTGTACAAAACAAGCTGTCACCTACAACTGCTGCCATAAGGTGCAGGAACTGCCAGCTTTCTAACCTGGGATGTCTGTCTGGATCCTACCACAGAACCAACTTGGCGGAGTTTTGAGTCCGTTGGTTCATCCTTATTCTTAATCAATGTTGACCGCAGTATCCTCAGACGCAATAGATCAGCAGCATTGGTTTTCCACAAGCGAACAATCATTGGCTTGGATTGACTGCCCAGATGAAAGGGGAAATGTCCTGACGACCTCTGTAGACAATTCACATCTTTCCTATCCTTCCTCCGCAAGAACTGAGGACCCATTCAGACAAATTCATTAAGACACCAGAGTGTCTTTCCCTCCGATATATTTTCTTCTGGTTCAGAGGGGACAAGGACTTTGGATGGGGATGGGCAGAGTAGGAAAAAAGGGTTGAGGGAGGTCTAGTATAAGGAGCTAATGACTATTATGTGCATCATAAGAGTACATAATCAGAAATGTCAGATCACACACAACAAGAACCTGAGGGAAGAAGGTTCTGGCTGAGTCCTGCTAAGGTCTGTCTCTCTAGTCAATAAATATTCGTTAGTTTGCAACAGCATGGTTTCCAGCTCTCTTCTGTCGAAGGCACCCAGAGCCAGGTCTGTGATATTAAGGCATTTCTGAAAATTAAATACAAAAGAACTAGGAAAAAACATTGTGAAAATATGACATTGACATTGAAACATTTTCAATGTATTTGAAGATAAATGCTGCAAAGTTCTGTAGTGTCATTTAGATGATCCAAATAACCGACATTAGAGTTATTCTGCAAAACTGGTAGTGTTAGAACTACAAGAGGCTTCAATGAATGAAATTTCCCTCCTAATTTATCTAAGTACTTGTGTCAATTCACATATTTGGATCCTTTGTGAAAAATATAGTAAAACATTTTGTTAAGCATTGCATCCTAATAGAATTTAACGAGAATATTGTCCAAGCCACAAATAAGTTGCTTTATGACACTTTTAAAAAAAAACTTATTGGGTCGCATACTAATTATAAAGTGAAGGCTGTATTTGTCAGGACTTGGCATGATAGACCTGGAAGGGTCTCCAAAACATTTGAAAGATGGTAAAAGTTCTGGTAAACTCTGATGTTTTTCTGGTTACATTATGTTTCTGGAACAATGGTATCAGTTCCTAGAACAGACCAATATTGTTATGGTGCTGGGATGGCTAACTAGCAGTGAAAAGTTAATGTTATCTAGCTTCATTGTCGAGCACAATGCCAAACATGCATGCTTGGGGATTGGAAAAGCTGTTTGAGAAGTGTGGTCTCAGGAGAGAAAAGGGGACAGGCAAAGGACTGCATGAAAGCTCATCAACTAAATTACTTCAAAAATAATTTATAATAACCCCTAATGAAACTTCTTCAGCTGATAAATATAATAAAGTTAAAGTTTATTTGAGTGCCACAAGTAGGCTTACTGCAATGAAATTACTGAAAATCCCCTAGTCACCACACTCCGGCGCCTGTTCGGGTACACTGATGGAGAATTTAGCATGGCCAATGCACCTAACCAGCACGTCTTTCAGACTGTGGGAGGAAACCGGAGCACCCGGAGGAAACCCATGCAGACACATGGAGAACGTGCAGACTCCGTACAGACAGTGACCCAAGCTGGGAATCTGTGAGGCAGCAGTGCTAACCACTGTGCACCGTGCCGCCCTTAATTGTTTAAATAATTTAAATTTTTAATGGGTAACAAAGTTCTCAAAACTGAGGAAATGAACATTCACTGCAGGTGGTGGAATGGGGGAAGGCCATTACAGGTGAAGGAAATGACTGACTAGGTGAGCAATGCTAAAAGGAGGCTGTACCTTCAATATTCCATGTTCAGCGAGTTTGCAGGGGCTAAAGTAGAGATGCTACCAATCCACTCATGTCAGTCTCTAAATGCAGTAAGATCTTCTGGAGGAATCACAAAGCCATCTGGGGTGAAGGATTCTACAGAGAAGTGTTCTATCGAGGACTGAATTTAACTGTTCCAATCTGTGACTGAACACTTCCTTTTGTTATTGGCAGTGGATATTAATGTTTACTGTAATTCAGTTGCACTCCATATTTTATCCTGTATTTTGCTCTTGGGAATATAGCTAAAGATTGGAAAAAAATATTAACTTTAGTCGTATATAACATTAATTATGTTTGGAAATATTGGTCTAATACTTGGCATTTGATGACAATATTATGCTGTGTTCTATGCACAGTATATCTTAATTTATAAATAGTAAGTTAAATAGAAAGAAATGTTACATTGCATGCAGTGTACATATTTGAAAAATCGTGAAAGGAATTGTGCACATCTTTAGCTTGCAAGTTCTATTTGAGAACATGTCCGTGTTTCAAGGCTGTCCTGAATATAGCACTGCAGGTTTTGGATGGGTTAAATGATTATCTGGGAAGATGCCGAGCATAGGATGGATTTTTGTAAGACCAATGTTATTGCTGCTAAACTGATATTTCTCATTCAGTGGAATGCGGATAAACTGATTTGGAAAATTGAATTGTTTCATTGCTCAGATGCACTTTATGGTGAATTTATATTTTCTGTGGAATTATCTTCAGGGTAACATCTTAAACTCAAGAATAGCATGGTAGATTGCAATAAGGAAGAATGAAATGTAATAGAGTGAAAGTTAAATGGTGTGTTTTGTTATTACAGCAACACATTGTACTGTGTCACTGCAGGTGAAATTACTCCTGTACATGTATTCTATACACCAGACTAGAATTATCCTGCTATGAATTATAGTTTGCTGTTATGTTGATATTACCGTGTTTGATTTTTCTTATCACATAAGCGATATATCTTTACAAGTTATGTTGAATACATTTTCCCTATATTCCTGGCATGGAAATCCACCTTTTAAGTTCTAGCAGCTCAGCACCAAGCATTTGAGAGGCTGAACAAGTGACCTTTTCCCAAGACGCTGCCAGTTGCTGCTCTGCAGCTGATCTTAGGGAGGTGTGAAAGATTAGCCCAGCTTGTTTTCCAGTTTTTAACAGTTGCCATTGACCATGTGGTAACTCATTATTTGGAGAGAATATAAAGAAAGGTAGAAGAGAACAGGCTATTTGACTTATTGATACATGAGTATTTCTTCTTGGTATCGAGTTGTATTTTGAATAACCTCAATGTTTTTGCCTTTATTGCTTTCGTATGTTCTGGGGGAGAAACTTTCATGTCAATCTGTTCCAAATTTATTTTTTGTTCACTTTCATGTCTTCTTGGCTTTTGTTAAATCAAAATTTAAATTCAGGGTTTTCACTGCTACTGTAACCTCAATGCTACTGTGACTAAGATGATCTAACTCATCAAAACTAAGGATCAAAATTGAAATCTTGCTTTCTACACTTCAGTGTACTCCAACATATAGTACTATTTTGTGATTTTTTTCCCCCCCCCTCCTGGACCACCAGGAGATTCCTATATTTACATTTTCAAAGTACTTTTGGAGTAAATATTTAACACAAGAAATACTGTACATGAAATTTGAAATTGAAGCTACTTTAAATTGAGTCACAAGAAATGGATTACAATGAACATTCTGTCAGGCTATAGAAGAGTAGAGCTTTGAAAAAATATTTGTAAATTAATGTACAGTGGTAGCAATCTTTGGGACAGGGCCTCTCATTTATTGTGTTTTGTGACTAATATTGCTATTATTAGCTATGCAGGCAGGCAGAGTAACATCAAAAGACAGTTTAGTTATTGGTCAACATGTTTGGAGCTGGTAACCTAGCACCGATAATGGATTGACGAACTGAAAATAAATAAATCGAAAATAATTCGGCTTGACCTTGATCTCCACTATTACCAGATGCTTCATATACTTATCACAGCAAAGGTTGCAGCTAGTTTTATAACTTTAGCCTGCAGGTATCCGAGTCAGTGAAATAATATTTCTTCTCCCAGGGCCTAGCATGCTGCAAGTATGTCTTGAGGATCTTGTATTTTATATTTCATTTTTTGTATATCCCTGTATTGGTTGATTTGCCAGCACCTGGCTTGTTACTACCAGCATAGAACATAAAACAAATACAGCACAAACAGGCCCTTCGGCCCACAAGTTGCGCCGGTCATGTCCCTACCTACCTAGGCTTATATATAGGCTGACCTATAACCCTCAATCCTATTAAGTTCCATGTACTCATCCAGAAGTCTCTTAAAAAACCCTATCGAGTTTGCCGCCTCCACCACCACTGACGGCAACCGATTCCACTCACCCACCACCCTCTGAGTGAAAAACATACCCCTGACATCTCCTCTGTACCTACTCCCCAGCACCTTAAACCTGTGTCCTCTCGTAGCAGCCATTTCACCCCTCGGAAAAAGCCTCCGAGAATCCACCCGACCTATACCTCTCAACATCTTGTACACCTCTATCAGGTCACCTCTCATCCTTCGTCTCTCCAAGGAGAAAACACCGAGCTCCCTCAACCTATCCTCATAAGGCATGCCAACCAATCCAGGCAACATCCTTCTAAATCCTCTCTGCACCCTTTCAATCATTTCCACATCCCTCCTGTAATGAGGTGACCAGAACTGAGCACAGTACTCCAAGTGGAGTCTGACGAGGGTCTTATAAAGCTGCATCATTATCTCCCGACTCCTAAACTCAATCCCTCGATTGATGAAGGCCAGCACACCATACGCCTTCTTAACCACCTCCTCTATCTGCGAGGCCGATTTAAGAATCCTATGGACCCGGACCCCAAGGTCCTTCTGATCCTCTACATTGCTAAGAGTCTTACCCTTGATATTATACTCCTTCATCCCATTTGACCTGCCAAAATGGACCACTACACATTTATCCGGGTTGAAGTCCATCTGCCACTTCTCCGCCCAGTCTTGCATCCTATCTATGTCACGCTGCAGCTTCTGACATCCCTCCAAACTATCCATAACACCACCAACCTTCGTGTTGTCGGCAAACTTACCAACCCATCCCTCCACTTCCTCATCCAGGTCATTTATGAAAATGACAAACAGCAAGTGTCCCAGAACAGATCCCTGGGGCGCTTCACTGGTGACCGACCTCCATTCAGAAAAGGACCCATCTACAGCCACTCTCTGCCTTCTGCAGGCAAGCCAGTTCTGGATCCACAAGGCAACAGCCCCTTGGATCCCATGCCCTCTCATTTTCCCCAAGAAGTCTTGCATGGGGGACCTTATCGAATGCCTTGCTGAAGTCCATGTAAACCGCATCTACCGCTTTTCCTTCGTCAATGTGTTTAGTCACTTTTCAAAGAACTCCACCAGGCTCGTAAGGCACGATTTGCCTTTGACAAAGCCGTGCTGACTACTTTTGAGCATACTAAACTTCTCTAAATGTTCATAAATCCTGTCCCTCAGGATCTTCTCCATCAACTTACCAACCACTGAGGTTAGACTCACCGGTCGGTAATTTCCTGGGCTATCCCTATTCCCTTTCTTGAATATGGGAACCACATCCGCAATCCTCCAAAACCACATCCGCAATCCTACAACAGCAGTACTGTTGTTTGGTTAGTTGACTATGTTATGGAAGTTAAGATATAATTCCCTGATTATGTGACAAAATTTCCAGGGGCTGTCCTCACAGAGAAATTTGCAAATCAGTACATCCAGGATTAATGCAGTCTGATCTTGTGTTTCCCTATTTGTTTGTAAGATTACTTTCCTGACGGATAGCCCACATTCATTATAGCTGATTCTTACCTTTTTTTGGCAGACCGATCTACGTTGAATGGAAGTCCTGACAGTACATAGGGTTGTTTTGAATATGGCCCTTCATTGTTTTTGACCCAATACATAAACCAACACACATTATGAGTTGATGTACCACAAACCCAAGGTTTGACTGCTGCGGTCTCCATTCATTCTTAATTTTGAGTTGATATTAATCATTTCATCCCCCTTCCCTTCACACACCCCCCCCCCCTTTTTTTTATTCAGAGGGAAGGAGAGGGAGCTAACAGGAAATCACAGTGCATGACATGTTGATGGAATATTTAAAACTCTTGTACTCATTGTTATAGCAACCTCTGGGGAAACCTGACTGCCTTAAATATGTTAAGCGATATGCCATCTGTTAAAGCTATATTTTATCAATTGTTGAACCTTTATCTGCAGATTAGGGATACTGTCCTTTTATAAGTCTGTTATGGTTTCAAGTCCTTGAGTACAGACTGTTCTCTTTAGCTATCAAAACATTCACCACTTGGTTATAGTTGTCCACACTTGGCAATTCCACCATTTTGTGTTTAATCTTTCAAAGTCCAAGCTTCAGTGCTTTACATTCTGGTGGAAATTACATTTTTAACTCCATTTGCCACGAAATGCTTCCTCTTTGCATGCAAACTTTCAGGAATGCAGCCTGATCAGATTCTTCCAAAAAATTTTATTGCACTAAGCTGCCACCAAGTTTTCTATGTTGGAATGAATGATATAGGCACTCCAAGGTCCTACAGAGAAAACTTTGGCAGATGGCTAGATAAAAGTTGCAAGTATGTGCAATTGGGGGGTGCTTCTTGATGCTTAGTCAATGATTTTTGTAAAATTGTATAATCGTGTAGTTAGAAGTTTAGTACATAAGGAATTTGCTAGGTTGAAAAGTGTGCTGATTCTTTGACAAGATATATTTAACAGAGTATACCAGAGTATATAGGGACTAAAGAATAGTACTCAAGTTCTTTATATAAACCAAATGCTGGTAGTACACATCAACAATTGAAAAGAGAAAAACAAAGTAATGTCTTGCGTAGGGGATTTTCACAGCAACTTAATTGCAGTACTAATATAGCCTACTTGTGACAGAAATCAATAAAGGTTTATTTATTAGTGTCACAAGTAGGTTTACATTAACACTGCAATGAAGTTACTGAATAAAGCTAAGTAAGGTAGTGAAAAGGGATAAGAAAGATACACTTTAAATTGGATGGAAAGAAGTTGAAATGTGGATGGAGGAAAAAGACAGAGACAAGGGGGGCATTAAAGTTTAAATTGAATAAAATAAGTGGTCATACAAGTTATAGAGCTTTACAGCATGGAAACAGGCCCTTCGGCCCAACTTGTCCATGCCGCCCCTTTTTATTTTAAACCCCTAAGCTAGTCCCAATTGCCCGCGTTTGGCCCATATCCATCTTACCCATGTAACTGTCTAAACGCTTTTCAAAAGATAAAATTGTACCCTCCTCGACGACTACCTCTGGCAGCTTGTTTCAGACACTCACCACCCTCTGTTAAAAAATTGCCCCTCTGGACCCATTTGTATCTCTCCCCTCTCACTTTAAACCTATGCCCTTTAGTTTTAGACTCCCCTACCTTTGGGAAAAGATATTGACTATCTAGCTGATCTATGCCCCTCATTATTTTATAGACCTCTATAAGATCACCCCTAAGCCTCCTATGCTCCAGAGGAAAAGAGTCCCAGTCTATCCAGCCTCTCCTTATAACTCAAACCATCAAGCCCCGGTAGCAACCTAGTAAATCTTTTCTGCACTCTTTCTATTTTAATAATATCCTTTCTATAATAGGGTGACCAGAACTGTACACAGTATTCCAAGTGTGGCCTTACCAATGTCTTGTACAACTTCAACAAGACATCCCAACTCCTGTATTCAATGTTCCGACCAAGGAAACCAAGCATGCCGAATGCCGCCTTCACCACTCTGTCCACCTGTGCCTCCATTTTCAAGGAGCTATGAACCAGTACCCCTAGTTCTCTTTATTCTGTAACTCTCCCCACCCCCTATTATTAACAGAGTAAGCCCTGCCCTGGTTCAGTCAACCAAAATGCATTACCTCATATTTATCTAAATTAAACTCCATCTGCCATTCATTAGCCCACTGGCCCAATTGGTCAAGATCCTGTTGCAATCCTAGAAAACCTTCTCCACTATGCCACCAATCTTGGTCCTTCATAGAGCTTCCCCAAGTGTTTTCCTTCGCGTACAATCAGCGATCCAGGACAAATGCACTAGTTTTGCGACATGAATTTCTTGCTTGAATTTCCCCTCAAACTCATTTGTCTAGTGCCAAATATAAAATCTTCCATAAACTGTCTAATTGTGGAGCATTTTAGAACTTTTTTTTAATTGAATTTTAAAAATTCCTTAATATATTTAAGAATGGAAACCTGGCATAGTTTTATCCTTAAAACTGAAAATGGGTTTATTATAAGAAATATGCATTTTCAATCTGTGCCTAGCCACTTACCTCTGAGTAACCCTGCAGTGTCTTGAGTGATTGGCAACCACCAAGTTGAGTAACAAAGGACTATTATAGTAACATGAACTGTATACCAGAGTGCTAGTACATGTCCCCATCTACTCTGGCTCTCAGCCCCATCCTGCCCGGAAAACGCCTGGGCTCAGCACGGATTTGCATGTTCCAGCAAGATTGACCGGTCAGGTCACATGATCCTCAGCGATCTCACCCTTTAAGGGGCCATCTACTATAAACTTGATACTTGAATAACTGAAAAGGACTTTACAAAACTATACAGAACCATTTTTTAGTTGCAATGATGTACGGTAGCCATTTTCATGTTAAATTAAAGAATATTTAAAATGTTCTTTTTAGTGTCTTTACATTGGGGAAAAAAAAGCTTAATTTTAAGAGCCTCTCCGAAGGACAACAGGTGCAATTATCGGAAGCTCTCCAGTGGGGCTCATTTAATCTGGGGCAATGAAAAGATTTGTGGGCGAGGCCAACTTTCAATGAGATGAATTTCAAATTTGCTTGGAAAGATTGCAGAAGCTCAGTTTGCCTGGATGCAATTTGCATTTGAAATTTATGACATTTTGCACTAAATTTGCTTATTCTTGGGCAAGTTGTGCTGGAAATACCAGTATAGCCAAGTGGAAACTCCAGGCCCTTATGAAGAAATTGATCTTGGCAACAGAAGAGGTAATGACAAAGGAATACTTAATAAGAAGTGGTTAAGAAGGCGTATGGTGTGCTGGCCTTTATCAATCGAGGGATTGAGTTTAGGAGTCCGGGGATAATGATGCAGCTATATAAGACCCTCGTCAGACCCCACTTGGAGTACTGTGCTCAGTTCTGGTCGCCTCATTACAGGAAGGATGTAGAAAAGATTGAAAGGGTGCAGAGGAGATTTACAAGAATGTTGCCTGGATTGAGTGGCATGCCTTATGCGGATAGGCTGAGGGAGCTCACTGCTACACTTATCTACACTGCTAAGAGTCTTACCCTTGATATTATACTCCTTCATCCCATTTGACCTGCCAAAATGTACCACTACACATTTATCCGGGTTGAAGTCCATCTGCCACTTCTCCGCCCAGTCTTGCATCCTATCTATGTCACGCTGCAGCTTCTGGCATCCCTCCAAACTATCCACAACACCACCAACCTTTGTGTCGTCGGCACGATCTATTTCAATGCACATCTCGTTAACTCAATTGTCTTCTCACTGCCTTCCTACCATCCCTAACCTCTTATTGCATTGGGCAGCAAAGGTGTCAGGCAACATGCCCACCCTTATTGAAGCCATTTAAGGGACAAATTCAGCCTCTGCTGCTATTTTTCCACAGCAAGGGAAGGTGCAAATAAGATGGAGGGCCTGGTAGCTTAGCGTGTGGGCTGGTGACAGGCAAGAGACACTCATTTGGGGAGGGTCCCTTTGCCCATCAATGACACACCCACGATCATATCCCACAACCCTCCCTGGGATTTTCAAATTGCCTTCACCCATCTTGCTGGGGTATGCCAGCCACATCCATGAATAATCCCAGACTTTCATAGAATCCCTACAGTGTAGAAGCAGGCCATTTGGCCTATCGAGTCTGCACTGACCACAAGCCCTACTCCCGCAACCCCACATATTTACCCTGCTAATCTGCCTGACACTAGGGTCAACTTAGCATGGCCAATCAACCTAACCCCTACATCTTTGGACTGTGGGAGGAAACCAGAGCACCTGGAGGAGACCCACGCAGACACGGGGAGAATGTACAAACTCCACACAGACAGTGACCCGAGGCCGGAGTTGAACCCGGGTCACTGGCGCTATGAGGCAGCAATGCTAGTCACTGTACCGCCCTGAGACACTCCGCCCCATACTTTGAAGTCCAAGCCCATTTACTTTGGAGCTACCTGTAATCTCAGCAGTGGCCGCCACTCGAAACTGGCGCTGCTGACTCTACAGAACTAGTTGTCAATCCTCCTGGTTATGGGACAGGAGTCTCGCCCTGAAACAATTAAGGTTGTTAGCAGTGTAAAATGACTACTGGGCAACTGGCTTTTGGGTGGGCAGGCTCACGACCAACTTTTTCAGTCCTGAGTGGTTTGAGGGCAGGAAACACCCTGTAAATTCCAGCCCTTTAATTCTCTTTCACTCTCCACAGATGCTGCCTGACCCGCTGAGTATTTCCAGCATTTTTTGTTCTTATTTCAGATTTCCAGCATCTGAAGTATTTTGCTTTAGCATAACAAAGCTTTGTTTCTGTTTAATATAAGAGATGAAATGAAGGACCTGAAGGAATGAATGGAATTATAAGGTCAATGCAATTAGCTTAATATATATAGTTAAGATAAAAGGTTCAATATTGATTTCATATAGCTGGGTTAAAATGTTTAGAATGGATAGGTGGAACTCCAGAGGTAGGACGGAGGAAGAAATAGTTTTACCAAATGAGAGAAACTTTGGATCTCAAACTACTCAAGTTTCAGTGTGGTTTGAGAGAAAATCTGACAGCATATTTTTCTATTCACTTTTCTCTCATGTACTCAACTCAGTTATTTGCTTCACCCACAGTGGTCATGAGATTGAATTCTAACCATTCTAAGTGATTAATTGTCTTTATTTTTCCTTCCAGTGTGCATCACCTCATATTTATCTATGTTAATGTTTATTTGCCACTTATATACCCAGTCCTCCCAAGTTTCATTATGTTGCATTCTTCTTCAGCATTAGCTACTAAATTGGTAGCATCTGAAAATTTTAATGTTGAGTTACTTGTTTCTAAGTCCAAATCATTTAGGTAAATTATGAATCATAGTAGCCCCACCACCGATCATTTCTACCTTCCTCCAATCTAATTAACCACCCTTTATTACCATGTAAAGGAAGGATTGGTGGGGTCATCAGTTACTGGTGATTGATGGCACAGAGTACTCAGCCCTGCAGATCAGGAAGGTGCCAGAGTGTGATCATTATGCTGAGGTGGTAGATTTCAGTTGCACTGCTGACAGGGACATTCCATATTAACCTTATGGTCCCTGGGCTAAAGAGAAGATTAATCATCCAATGGTTGAATTCCTGCTTGCCATCCAGTCAACCTTACTTGCAACCGTAACTTTTGGGATGGAGACGAGATTGGGCTAGCCTGGATTTATAGCTTGACAACCCTCATCGAGCTGTGAGCTGATAAAATTCATCCGGTGGAGGTCAGGAAACTGAAATGGAAGCTAGAGCATGCGTTTCTACTTGACTCTTAATTGGCAGTCTAACATCACCAGCGCTGCTTATCTGCCCCCTGATCTTCAGTTCTTTGTGCTGGTTGTGTGGGCCACATAATAATGACTTTTGTCCCTGCCATTTGGCAGTCTTTAATTATTATTGGCACAGACATTACTGCTGAATCCAGTATTCTTTAGTCAACAGGAAAACACATTTTGAAAGTAAATGAAAGAGCAACACACTATCATGAGTGTGATATCCTGCAATATTCTGTCCTTTCATAAGGTAACTTCAAAAGTATTCAGTACTCGGCAAAAAACTCTTTCACAACAAAAACCCACAGTGGCAAGCTAACGTCAGAGCTTAATTGACATATCCAAAACTGTTTGGTGTTATATACACAAGGTACTGTTCTTAAATTCCAGCAGATATTCTTTTGTAACCTTGTTCCAAAATTCTGTTCACATCTGTGAATAATCTTGAGAACATGACTGAATAAATGTCACACGGAAAACAGTCTTATTTTCAAATGCCAACATTTCTGTATGTTTCACTCAAGTTAGAATATATCCTCAGGATGGAATTTTATAAACTAACAATGCTCATAAAATTGGTGCGATTTCTATGCATATTGAGCTACAGTTCATGTTAGACTGAAGGAATGAATTAATTGGGATATGTATGTAATTAGCCCTTTTGAGCAATAAACCCTTCTAAGGACTCTTCAGTTTGATCTATTGAAGGACGTCATAGACTTTGGAACTTTTTCCACTTCAAAAGTCAAATGACACTTTTAAAATGTGTTTTTTTCTAAAATAACCTGATGTTACTTGATAATGATCAGTTGCAGGAAAATACCATTTCCTAATGGAAGTATTAATAAGTCATGAAAGAAATGTGCATTTTGCACAATTACACAGTGCTGTTGATTCACTCAGCAACATGATTAATAAACTCTACTAGTTGTTTCTTAACTGGCAGCAAGTCCTGTTTTCCCCCATTATCCCTGTGCTCACTGACCTACAGTGGCTTCCAGTCAAGCAGCATCTTGATTTTAACGTTCTCATCCTTGTTTCTATCTCTAATCTCTTCCAGCCCCACAACCCTCCAAGATATTGCTGAGGGATATATGCCCAATGTTTTTTGTCTTTCACTCATCAAATAAAGACGAATGCCAGATTTGGGGCGATCACAACAATTTATACCACAGGATCCCATTTTGTGCAAATAAAGGAATATGTTCAAGCCTTGCACCTTTTTTCAATTATCTGAAAGCATAGTGAGGCCATCACTCCCCTTCGCTTTTCCATGGTAACGCCTCATTGATTAGAATCATTTTGTCAGCAATCAGCTTTTTCCCTATTGGCAAATTGTTGTGATTGCTTGAAATTAGGCACATTTTTGTTTGTCCTGATGAATACTAGATGAAAAACCTCTGCAACATGTCTCCCTTTTCAGCAGTATTCAAGTTCTGAACTACCAACCTCCAAGATATCTGTGCTCCTCTAATTCTGGCCTCTTATGCACCCCAATTTTAATTGCACCACTGTTGCTGGCTGTGCCATCAGTTACCTAGGCCCCAAGCACTGGAAAACACTTTCTTTGCCTCACTTTCCTCCTGTAAGATACTCAAAACCTCCCCCCTGGACCCAACTTTTAGTCATTTATCTTAATATCTCCTAAACAAATTGGACTTATTTTATAATTTCCTATGAAGCATCTCAGAAAATTTTATTATATTAAAGGTGCTATGTAAATATAGTTGTGGTTTTGCAGACTTCAGCCAGTGAATTGTATAGAATTCAGCTGCTTTTGGAAGTCCTTTGCTCACTAATTGAAAGGCAAAATCTATTCTGTGGGTGATGTTTGTCTGTGATTTTTACATTTTTACTTTATATATCAGGGCAAAAGCAGTTATTTTTAACCTTAATGATCTTAAAATGAAAGTCCACACATTTCAATGTCTGGAACGTGGGTTTGAAATTGTCCAAAATTTCAAACCTATCTGATCTAAATTTGACACAACATTTAGGCTTCACTGTGTTCCAGAAATAGCCTCTTCTGTTTTACGTATGTTGCTAATTTTGTATATTCATACATATAACAGGAGAGAACATTTTTTTAGATAATACAATAAATTAGAATAATGTTGGTTAAAAGCCAAGTCTACTTATTTAGTGTTTAAAGCATGATGCACTGTCAAAGACAATATTCTAAAGTAATTGGAAAGACTTTTTTTTTCTTTTCAATCAAAGTCAGTTTTTATGTAAGACTGAAATAAAGCTGTATTGAAGATACTAGTACGAAATAGAAATGTGGAGAATAATGATGTTGGGGATGGTGGTGGGAGTGCTTGAATCAACAGCCTGCCCACCCACCATTATTGACTTGGATAATATGCTGCCCACACTGTGTGGCGACTGAACTGGCCAGCTGAACGGAATGGGCAGGCTGTTTTTTTATGGCCCAGATTGAAAAGGGCGGGATGGGGACTAGTTACCTCATTTGGAGGATGCCCTTCATGGATCGGGGTGTCACCTGCCCTTCAAAGCCCTGCCCTCTACATGCACCCAACGCTTTCCAAAATAATATTGTGCATTATTGTATGTTAATTGCTTTGTTAAATTGCATGATTAACACAGGCTGGAGCTGGGCTCTGTTATGGTATCTATGTTATTGAGACTGACCAGATCACAGGACATGGCCATGCTAATGACATGTTGCAACAAACTAATTAGAAGCCCACAAAAATATTCAAAGCAGCCACATTGGACACTGTGAGATCAAGTTTATTCTTGATACTAAACAATTAGTTAAAGTTGCTGATGAAAATAGGGAGGAGTACTTTGTAGATCAAATTGAATTTCCTTGTACCCTAATTTCCACATCCATAATCAAGAGAATCAAAGAGAAAGTAGAGCTGGCTAGCAATAAAGCAATAAGATGTGCAAATATTGTGGTGTTTGTACCTTTAAGGGCAACACAGAAAAATAAGGATTACCTGGCCTGCATGACCAACCGGGACTTAGTGTCAAATCACCCCAAAATGAGAGAGATTCCTAGGCAGAGACATTTTGGGGGCTAGTTGCAGCTGCTGTATAGTTCTTATAAATGAATACATTTTTTGTTTATTAATGAAGTCTGTGAAAGTGCATCATTACATCTGGCGATAAGGACGAATTATCCTGACTCTGTCTCTAGCCTAACATGTGTATCCTGTTTTAAAATAAGTCGGGGGAAAAATATAGCAGGCATGCCTCTTTTTGGGCAAATCAACCCATTTGAGATATTGCCAGAGCCTGAGTAATGTAGAATCAGAAAGAATAGACAGTTACAAGATAGGTGAGCAACAAAGAGAACACAGCCAGACCCCGGGTCAGAATCTACAAGAAAGATGAGAGAAACACACAAACGTACCTCTATTTATATTTTAGACTAAGCCATATTCAGCACTGCTGCCTCACAGTGCCAGGGACCCGGGTTCAATTCCGGCCTCAGGTGACTGTGTGGAGTTTGCACGTTCTCCTCGTGTCTGCGTGCATTTCCTCCAGGTGCTCCGGTTTCCTCCCACAGTCCAAAGATGTGCGTGTTAGCTTGATTGGCCATGCCAAATTGCTCCATTGTGTCAGAGGGACTATCAGGATATAAAATGTGTGGTTGGTGCAGACTTGATGGGCCGAATGGCCTCCTTCTGCACTGTAGGGATTCTATTCTATTCTATTCCATGTGGAAAGATAGATCATTTGTAAACATGTGGACCACTTGAAGAATAGAGAAATGCTCCAGCAGTCAATGCTGCCATTAAGAAATGTATTTAAACCGGTAAGCACTGAAGTGCCTGATAGATCTGTTATCAACATAACTAATGTCTTGTGGAAGCAAGTAGTACTGAACTGCCTGTGCCAGAAAGGGTACCCTGTTATTGAGGTTCCTATTAATGTCAATCCTGTGGAAGCATCTCAGACTACAGAATTGCACCGCTCTACAAGAAACAGAAAATCCCCTAAAATCTCAACTTATACTTGTCCAACTCATGTACATAATGTGTAGTTGGTATTTAGGACAGAGTGGATCAGTTATTGAAGATTGTGTAAAGGAGTTAATGGGGGTGGAAGTGGTGATTGTCCCTTTAAGGGAAACACAGCAGTATAAGGGTCACCTGGACTCATAATCATCCCATGGTGAGAAAGGCAGAGACATTTTGGGAACTAGCTACAGTCATATGGCTGCTGTAAATTCTTATTAATAAATACCTTTTGTGTTTATTAATGAAGTCTGTGAAAATGCATCATTACAAACATACATCAAATTGAATCAAGACAACATTGTGAAATGGTGAAAAATTACACAAATTAATGTATCAGTGAAATGGAATCGGTATTGTATGTTGCAACATAAGCTAAGAGAACAGAAGAAAATATTGTGACAGAAGGAGGTAAAGTGGTATTGAGCAAGGACTACACTACTGAATTTACCCGAGTGGCAACAGGAGAGGCAAGAAACCAAATCTTTAAATGTAAGAACGATGCCATTGGAGATTGGAATAGTAGTTGTAAATGTCGAAGGATGATTCAGGCAGCAAATCTGTACATAAAATCAAAATGACCCTCATATTTTTCCTGAATTATAGGAATAAATGTTAATTAGAGAGCTCTAGCTTTGGAAATTGGAGAGCATTTTAGCCTTGGATAACATTAATTATCCAGCGAGTTGGCTGTAACTGTGATGCACTTAATGCATAAGCATAGTAGATTATGTGGGAGTCCAAGCATATCAAATGGATTTAGTGAGGCAGATGATTGTTGTACAACAGGTGCATTCTGCACTAAAATTGTTTCTTAATTATTTTGGCTTTATGAAACTATAGTGTAGAACTTGCAGTAAACGGTGCTTACTCAGAAACATATGGCCTGCTACTCGCCGAATCTGTTATTCATTGTTTTTATTTTTTTACATTATGCAAGCAACTGCTGCCTTTCCAAACAAAAGCTGAGTTTTTCCGCCAACTGGTTAAGAGCCAGCTACTAAATATGACTGACAATCGATGGATGACAGAAAATGTTGTGTACCCTTTGTTTAATATTGTGTAAAAATACTTGATTCGGGTGAAGATATTTCTGTTTGGCAGATATATCCTATGGACAAAGCAAAGCTTGTTAAAAGCACAGAATGCAACACAGTGCAAGCTTGATTGGAACGAGTTTCTAGTTAAACATCCAGGAGACAAATAAAAATTATACGTTTTCCTGCTGTTCATGTGTGCATTCATCAAGGTACGGCATGTCAACACGGTGTATTTCCACTGTCTGCATCAAGGACCTCCGGGTTAAATTATACAAATTACATTCAAACTAAGTTATTTATTTTGTGTTAGCTTTACTATATCCCCAATATCAGAAGCCCAACTACCACTCGCCTCACTTCCCATCAAGTCCATTCTGTTGAGTGAAATTGCAGATGTGCATCTATTTGTGCTGTGGGACCACACCCACTGGGAACTGGGTTAGAAACGAAAGCAGGCTATTCAGCCCATTGTGCCTGCTCCGCCACTCCATATAATCATGATGTAGCGATGCCAGTGTTGGACTGGGATGGGCACAGTAAGAAGTCCCACAACACCAGGTTGAAGTCCAACAGATTTATTTTGAATCACAAGCTTTTGGAGCACTGCTCCTGATGAAGGAGCGCTCCTAATTAAAAATAAACCTGTTGGACTTTAATCTGGTGTTGTGAGACTTCTTACTGTGCCCATATAATCATGTCTGATCGTCCACTTCAATGCTTTTTTTCCCCCACACTATCCCAATATCTTTGATATTGGTGTTTAAAAATCTGTCAATCTTTTAACATGCTCAATGACTGTATTTCCATAGCCCTCTGGGATAGAGAATGCCAAAGATTCACAACATTCTAACTTTAAAAAGAAAATTCACCTCATCCTGGTCTAAGTGATTTGCCCCTTATTTTGAAATTGTATCCTCGGACTCTAGACTCCCCTACCAGAGGAAACAAAGAGCAGGACAGGAACAGGCCTGTGTGCCAACACAGATGTCTCTCTAATCTAAAATTTTCTTGCCTCTACATGTCCATATCCCTCTATTCCCTGCCTATTCATGTATCTATCCAGCTGCCTTTTGAACGTTGTTATAGAATCTGCTTCCACCACCTCCTCCGGCAGCATATTCCAGGAATTCACCACCCGCTGTGTGGAAAACCCCGTCCCTTACATCTCTTCTAAACATCCCCCCCCCCCCCCCCTCACTTTCAACCTGTGCCCCCTAATGATTGACCTTTCGATCTGGGAAAAAGATTCTGACTATCCACTCTATCCAAGCCTGTCGTAATCTTGTAAACCTCTCTCCGGTTCCCCCTCATCCTCCAATGAAAACAATCCAAGTTTGTTCAATCTTTCTTCATGGTTCATATCCTCTAAACCAGGCAATGTCCTGGTAAATCTCTTCTGCACCCTTTCCAATGCATCAACATCCTTCTGGTGGTGTGGCGATCAGAATTGTACACAATACTCCAAATGCGGCCTAACCAAAGTCTTTTATAGCTGCAACATGATTTTCCAATTCCTATACTCGACGCCCTGACTGACGAAGGCCAGCATACCATGCGCAGCCTTGACAACTTTGTCCACCTGAATTGCCACCCTTAGGGAACTGTGGATCTGCATGCCTTGATCCCTCTGTATGCTAATATTTCTAAGGGCTCTACCATTTACTGTATACTTTTCTTCTTAGTCGACCTTCAAAATCGCATCATCTCACACTTGTCCAGGTTAAATTCCATCTGCCATCTTTCAGCCCAGGCCTCCAGCTGATTTATATCCTGCTGTATCCTCTGACAATCCTCCTCACTACTGCTACTTCCCTAACTTTTGTATCATCTGCAAGTTTACTAATCAGACCACCTATATTTTCTTCCAAATCATTGAGATTACGAACACCGCTCGTCACACACCTTCAGTTAGCAAAGTACCTTTCCACTGCTCCTCTGTTTTCTATGCCTTGCCAGTTTTGTGCCCATCTTACCAGCTCACCTCATATGACTTCACCTTCTGTATCAGCCTGCCATGAGTTTAAAGTTTATTTATTAGTCACAATTAAGGCTTACATTAACATTGCAATGAAGTTACTGTGAAATTCCATGAGGAACTGTATCGAAGTCCACAGCATCCACTGCTTTGCCCTGGTCAATTTTTCTTGTCATTTCCTCATTTCCTCAAAGAACTCAATCAAGTTTGTGAGACATAACCTCCTCTTCACAAAACCACGCTGCCTATCGCTACTAAGCCTATTCTCTTCCAGATGTGAGTACATCCTGTTCCTAAGAATCTTCTCTAATAATTCCCCCACCATTTATGTAAGGCTCACAGGTCTGTAATTTCCTAGCTTATTTCTTCAGCCCTTCTTAAACAGAAGAAAAATGTTAGCTACTCTCCACTCCTCTGGTACCTCGCCTGTGACTAAAGAGGATACAAAGATTTTGGCCAAGGCCTCAGTAATTTCTTCCCTTGCCTGTCTCAGTATTCTGGGATAGACCCTATCTGGCCCTGGGGACGTCCACCTTAATGTTTTTCAAAACCTCCAGTACCTCCTCCCTTTGTGTCTCAACATGTCATAGAATGTCAACATCCTCCTTTCTACTCTCACCATCCACCGCATCCTTCTCCTTTGTGAATACTGATGCAAAGATTCATTAAGGATCTCAACCACCTCATCTGGTTCCAGACGCACATTCCCTACACTGTCCTTGAGTGAACCTACCCTTTCCTTAACTGCCCTCTTCCTCCTTATATAGGCATAAAAAGCCTTGTGATCCCCTTAATCCTGCCTGCCAAGTACATTTCATGGCCCCTTTTTGTCCCCCCAAGTCCCTGTTTAAGGTCTTTCCTGCTATCTTTGTATTCCTCAAGAGCCTTATCTGTTTTCAATTTCCTGAAATTTATGTATGCCTCCTCCTTTTTCACTAAGCTCACAATCTCTCTTGTCATCCAGGGTTCCCAAATCTTGCCATCTTTATCCTTCATTTTTGAAGAGACATACTTGTCCTGAATTGTTAACAACTGACTTAAAAGACTCCCAGATATCGGATGTGGATTTACCCTCAAATAGCCACCCCCAGCCTACATCCCCTAGCTCCTACCTAATGCTGTCAGAGTTAGCCTTCCTCCAATTTCATAATTCCACTCTGGGATTACTTCTTTCCTTTTCTACAAGTACCTTGAAATTGAATTATAGAATTGTGATCACTGTTCCCAAAATGGTTCCCCACTGAGACAGCAATCACCTGTCCGGACTCGTTTCCCAGAACCAGGTCTAAGATAGCCCCTTCCTGAGTTGGACTATCTACAAATTGCCTCAAGAAGCACTCTTGGACACTCTGAACAAACTCTGCCCCGTCCAAGCCCCTGGCACTAAAGGAATCCCAGTCGATGTTGGGGAAGTTAAAATCGCCCATCACAACAACTCTGTTGTTACATCTTCCCATAATTTGCTGGCATATCAGTACCTTCACTTCACTCTGGCTGTTGGGAGGTCTGTCGTACAACCCCAACAGTGTGATTGCACCGCCCCTGTTCCTGAGTTCTGCCCATATGGCCTCACTGCATGATCCCACCAAGGTGTCCTCCCTCTATACAGCTGTGACATTCTCCCTAATCAATAAAGCAACACCCCCACCTCTTGTCACCCTCTCTATCTCGTCTGAAGCATCTAAATCCTGGAATGCTAAGATGCCAGTCCTGCCCTTCTTTCATCCAAGTCTCTAATTGCCGCATCATCATAGTTCCATAGTAGTAACCCAAGCTTTAAGTTCATCCGCCTCATCTGTCATACTCTTCTTTAAAGCAAACACACCTCAGATCATCTGTCCTGTCATGTTTTGTACACTCTCTCTCTTGGCCTTACTGGACCCATTCACCTGAGTTCTCCACAATCTCTGTATTGTGGCCCTTTTTGATTTTTGCCTTTGGTTTCTCTGCCTTCCACTTTTCCCCTTTCTGCCTTTTGCCTCTGTCCCCATTTTACTTCCCTCTAACTTCCTGCATCGGTTCCCATCCCCCTACCATTAGTTTAAACCTTCCCCAACAGCACGAGCAAACACACCCCTATAGTACTCCAGGTGGGGTCGAACAAACATTCTACACAATTGAAGCAGGATTTTGCTACTCCTGTATTCAAATTGTCTTGCGATAAAGGCCAGCATGCCTTTAGCCTTTCTAATTGTTTGCTGCACTTGCATGTTAGCCTTCAGTGACTTATGGACAAGGACACCCAGGTCCCTTTGTATATCTATACTGTCTGATTGCTTATCATTTAAGGAATACTCTACCCATATGTTCCTCCTATCAAAGTGGATAACCTCACATTTCCCCACATTCCTGCCATGTTCTTGCCCACCCACTGAGTATGTCCAAATCCTCTTGAGGCCACCTTACATCTTTGTCACTTCACACATTCCCACCTAGCTTTGTGTCATCAATGAACTTGGAAATATTACATTTTGGTCCTCACATCCAAATCATTGATATATATTGTGAACAGCTGGAGTCCAAGTACTGATCCTTGCAGTAACCCACTAGTCACAGCCAGCCAATGTGAGAATGGCCCATTTACTTCTGCCCATTTCTTTGCTAACCAACCTCCTGTAGGGCCTTTCTCAAAAGCTTTCTGAAAATCCAAGTATACTACATCCACCGACTCCACTTTATTAATTCTGTTAATCGCATCCTCAAAAGACTGAATAACAACTCTTATCTTTCTTTATCTTCATTATTTTGTGGAATAGCGACAAATATATCCCTGGCGTAAACATATGCAGAAACATATTGCTGCAGTACCAAATTACTAGGGTGATTTGCATGTTATACACTCCCTACTTCAAATTCACATTAAGCGGTGTTATGTTGCAGACTTTACCCACCTAATGACTTATTAAGTTAAAATGTAAAATATGCATTTGCAATTTCAACTGTGGGTTGCTAAATTATTTGGTCTACTGAGGTAATCAATTATACTGTTTTTGCAGCACATCAAATAAAAACAAATGTTTATTGTAAGGTTAGCATGTTGCTCTGTATTTTTAAAAATCATACTTCATTTTCACACACTATCTCATGGGCTAGCTTCAATTCGAACAGATATCTGCTGTCTGAATTTGGTGTCTGTAAAATTCTGTAAAATTATATGTTCTGGAAATCTAGTTTTAAGCAGGATATCCAATATTTCATGTTCACGCACACCCTTTTAAATAGATTTGAGTGATTGCTGTTTATTGGTTATAGCTATACAGGAGCGTGTGGCATGCTATCGAGTATCCTCATGACCTGATACTCCTGGTGAGGATACTAATCATTTTATGAAGTGAATCTTAACATTGATAAATATTTCAGAATGCTCCAGATCACACACAACGCAATAGTAAAGCAGGTTTTGTTCCTGCCCAAAGGAAGCAATCTATATCAGCGACTTGAAATTTTATATTAGGTTAGAATTGAGCTGCAAATCTCAGAATGAGAATATTGCTACTTGGCTCAAATAGATTAGTAATTTAAAAAGCATAGCAGAAACAAATTCACTGAGACTTTGGTTTAAAGAGCCTATCAGATGATGTTTGGTGAACTAATTCAGTACAGATTTGAAATTTCGTAAGTGAAACATTGATTTAGTCAGGAATCTGAGCAGAGACATGTCGGCTGTTGGCTTTAAGCTGTTAATACCATACATCTGTCCTGTGGGTTGGTGTCTTGTCACCTATTGCAGTGCTCAATGTTTGGAGAAGTCTGAGAACTGAACAATCACAGCTTAGATGCTGCAGCTCCTAAAAACATTTTGGAGAAAGAGTGCTGCAAGATTTGTTCTTGTATTTAACCCTAACTGTAATTACACTTCAAAAATTTTTTAACACGTTTATTTATTTTTAAGTGACGACTACTGTTCCTGTCTCCATGTGGGCTTCTTATATGTTGTTTCATCATAACTTCCTAGATATTAGTCATGATATTGTTAACGCAGAATAAATCAGTCTTCATAGTTGCAAAGTGTAAACTAGTAATGATTCAATGACAAAAAGCCCATCTTCATTAAAGTTCTGACTGCAACAAGATTGCAAAATTTGGATTCTGAAATTCGCCCTACTCAAAGTATGAAATTTAATGTAGGAGAGAGGACTTTTGCCTGTCCAGCTGGAGAGCCAACACAAGTGCCTGTGTCGCTTACTCTTGGGAATGCCCGCTGTGTTAAGTGCCAATGTGGGCAGCAGTGGGCGGCACGGTAGCACAGTGGTTAGCACTGCTGCTTCACAGCTCCAGGGACCTGGGTTCAATTCCCGGCTTGGGTCACTGTCTGTGTGGAGTTTGCACATTCTCCTCGTGTCTGCGTGGGTTTCCTCCGGGTGCTCCGGTTTCCTCCCACAGTCCAAAGATATGCGGGTTAGGTTGATTGGCCATGTTAAAATTGCCCCTTAGTGTCCTGAGATGCATAGGTTAGAGGGATTAGTGGGTAAAATATGTAGGGATAAGGGAGTAGGGTCTGGGTGGGATTGTGGTCGGTGCAGACTCGATGGGCCGAATGGCCTCTTTCTGTACTGTAGTGTTTCTATGATTTCTATGAGCAGGGTTTCTGTGGGATCAAGGTGGGGGTGGAAATTGTGCTGCCCAAGAGCTGCCATGGGAGGGGGGGGAAGTCCGCAGGCTATGGGTTGTTGGTGGGGAGGGAGACATGGGGTTCAGCAGCAAAGATGATAGGCTGGCTCTCGGCAGCCTCCTTCTCAGTGCTGGATTCCTCCATCAGGCACTGTGAACCCTCAAGTGGGAATTAATTGCCCACTTAAGGGCCTTAATTAGCAGTGCAGAGGGATGGTTGTCCATGAGCCTTCCTGCCCCACATTTAATCACGACTGGGACAGAAAGGCAGCATGACCATCTCCTGCCACCCCTCCAGTTTAAATGCCCGTCTCCACCACCAAACTCTCCTTGGAGGAGGGCATTAAATACCAGCCAATATTCCTAAAATGTAAATGTGAAAATTGACAAATGTAAAGGCATAGATAATTTTGTGCACTTAATATATTAGTTAATACATCCGTCATTTACAGTATAATTGGCGGTGTTCCTTTAAAACATTTTGGCACTGGATGTGCTTTATGGACATCAAGTATATATTCATTTGATATATCGTTCTATCCTTGGAATACAGTCAGTTGGCTATTTGTTAAGGCTAGGTTTTAAATTATACTTGTGTATCTGACAGGTTTACTTGGCCTTGTTGCCAGCTGCTCACTGTCTTCTCTTTGGGAGCCAATGGGACTCAGTGCAACTTTAGTCTTGACTATGTGTAACAGCAGCACAGTGATTATGTTACTGGCAAATGATGCAGAGACATGGGTTCAAATCCCACTGCAGCAGCTGAGGAATGTTAAACAAATCTGGAATGAAAAGCTATTGTCAGTAATGGTGACCGCGAAACTCCTAAATTGTCACAAAAGACCATCTCATTCACTGATGTCTTTTAGGGAAGGGATTCTGCTGGCCTGTATGTGACTCCAGATCTACAGCAGCCTGATCTTAACTGCCCTCTGAAATGGCCCAGTGAATCCCTCAGTTGTATCTAAATGCTATGAAACATCTAATAAGAATAAATCTAGATGGATAACCCAGCACCAATCTAGGTACTAGACATGATAAATGCACAGCCAGCTTAGTCCTTCCCACTAACACCTGTAGACTTGAATTAAAATTGCAAAAGCTGTCCCAAGCTGATCAAGCAACAGTCTGATGCAGTCATAATCTGAGTCCCCACCAGCAGGGCAGTACCCTTAGAGATGGCAGCACAGTGGTATACAGTCAAGAGGGAATGCCCTGAGAGGCCTTAACATCGACTCCGGACCTCATGAAATCCCATGATACCTAGCCTAACATGGACAAGGAAACCACACCTGCCCTTATTCAGTCGTTGAATCCATACTCTTGCATGTCGACCATCACTTGGAAGAAGCACAGAAAAGTAAGGGCACAGATCTTCATTGTTCATAGCCAAGAGTAGCTAGGTGTCATAACTAGCAACCGAGCTTGCAAATTCTGAAAGACATAGGTGCCTGCGGCAGGTGGTGTGAAAATCAAAATAAGTAGAAATCCTAATTAACCTCATCCTCCCTAATCTACTTGTTGTATGCTTTTTAACACCTTTCTATTATGTTGTGCGGTACTCACCCATGCTAAATGAGATAGATTTAACACAGGTTAGTAGCTCAGATCTAGGCATCCATGACGCACTGTGAACTATTCACAGTATTCCATCATAATCTATAACCTCACCACCTGGCATATCCATCACTCTACAATTCCCATCAAGGCAAGCGACTCATACAGGTTTAATGAGAAGTATAGGAGACAATGCCAAGAGCAGCACTGGGAGTACACAAAAATGACATGCCAACCGAGCCATACTGGACTACAGACATGCTTAACAGAAGTTGTAGCATTCTATTAACAGAGTTAAGTAATTCCCAAGTCAATTAATAAAATCAAAGCTCTTCAGTTCTTCCACATCCAGTCATCAATTGTGGTGGGCAGTTAAACAACCTGGGAAACCATGAACATACCAATCTTCAATGATGAGATGCTGAGCACATCTGTGCAAAAGACAAAGTTGAAATACTTGTAAATGTCACAGCCATCTCTGCCTCCTCGTGAGATTACAAACATCACAGATAGCAATCTTCAGCCAATTCAATTCTCTCCTGATATCAGGAAATGGTGGAGGACACTGGATGCTGTAAAATCTGGGCTCCACAACATCTGGGCCAAAGAGCTGAAGACTTGTGTTCCAGAATGAGCCACACCCTTGTAGTCAAACTGCTCCAGTACAATTACAACACTGGCCTGGAAAATTGCCTAGATATGTTTTGTCCACATATAACAGTACAAATCCAGCCCTACCAATTACAGCCCCATCAGTTTACTCTCAATCATCAACAAAGCGATGGAAGGTGTCATTAACAGTGCTACCAAGTAGCAATTACTTAGCAATAACCTGCTCACTGACGTTCAGTTTGGATTCTGCCAGGGTCATTCAACTCTAGTCCTCATTATAGCCTTGATCCGAACATGGACAAAAGAGCTGAACTCGAGATGAGGTGAAAATGACTGCTCTTGATGTCAAGGCAGCACTTGACTGAATGTGACATCAAGGAGCCCCAGTAAAATTGAAGTCAATGGTCATTGAAAGAACACTCTTAATTGGCTGGAGACATAGCTAGTATGGTTGTTTCAGACCAGTCACCTCAGCCCAAAGAACATCACTGCAGGAGTTCTTCAGGGTGGTGTCCTTGGTCCGATCAGCTTCAGCTGCTTCATCAATGACTTTCTCGACCTCTAGGTCAGAAGTGGTGATGATTGCAGTGTTTAATACTGTTTGCAACTCCTCAATCAAGCAGCACATGCCCACATGCAGCAAGACCAGGACAACATTCGGGCTGGAGCTGCTAAGTGGCAAGTAACGATCACACCACACAAGTGTCAGGCAGTGACCATTTCCAGCAAAAGATATCCTAACTACCTCCCCTTGACAGATGGTAGGGGAAGGGAGTCGTGCCATTGGTCAGAAACTTAACTAGACTACCCACATAAATGTTGTAGCTACAGGAGCAGGTGAGAGATTATGATTCGGCTTCAAGTAATTCACCTCTGAATCCCAAAGCCTATCCACCATATACAAGGCAAAAATCAGGGGCATATCGGCTTTCCATTTACCTGGGTAAGTTTAGCCCCAGCAATAATCATGAAGCTCAATGCCATCCAAAACAAAGCACTATATTTTATTGGCACCCCAGCCCTCATCAATGCACAGTGACAGAAATGTATACTATCTGTAAAGATTCATTGCAGCAACTCACTAAGGCATTTGCCACAGCACTTCCTATACCAGCAACCTCTACTGCCTAGAAGGATAAGGGAAGCAGGTGCATAGAGACAGCAGCACCTGAAAGTTTTCCTCCAAGTAGCACACGATCCCGACCTAGAAATATATTGTCATTCCTTTATTGTCGCTCTTCAAAATTGTGCAACTCCCTCTTTAACAACAACATGGGTGCACCTACGCCACATACATCTAACCCCAACGGCAGAAGTTAAGAGGCTCACCACATGCTTCTCAGGCCAATTAGGGATGCAGAATAAAGGTTGACCTCGCTAAGGAAGCCCACATTCCCATGAATAAAAATGAAATAGATTGCATTTGTGAAAAATAGTTACACAGGGCTCGATTGGGAAAGTCGGGCGTGAGGCCATTAATGCGATCTGCACCTGCGTCCGCGCAGATGCCCACTTTACCAAGGCCCGAAAATGGCCATGATCCGATTCGTGCCTGCAACAGGTGCAGTGGCGATTTAAATGTATTTGCATGCATTTAAATTGAATTAATGAACTGCCTGCCCAACTTTATCAGCATTTCCCCCCTTTATCATCGCGTTTGCGCGTCCAGATTGGGCGTGAAACAGACATTCTCGGCAAAGGTCTGTTTCGGGCGCTCCAGTTGCTGAAAAGGTAAGTTTAGTGCTTCCAATGGCTCTCTGACTCAGATCGGTGTTGGAGGGGCGGGGAAGGGGGGGGAGGAGGAGGAGGAGGTAGGTCAGATGTATCTCTGGTGGGGGGGGGGGGGGGGGGAGGCGGGTCAAATGTATCTCTGGGGGAGGGGAGGGAGGCCAGATCGTTGTCTGGTGGGGGGATGTGGGGAAGGGAGGAGGGAGGCCAGATCGATGTCTGTTGCGGGGTGGGGGGGGTAGGCTCGATCATTCTCTGAGGGGGGAGAGGGCCAGGGGCAGGTGGGTCTGCTGCCACTCTGTGGGCAATCGGTGGGAGGGGAAAGAGAGTCGAGATCGGTCTGGGTAGTGGGGCGGGTGGGTGGAAAAGGAGGACAGTTATGTTGTGGGGGTGATGTCTGTGGGGCCAGATCTGCTTTATCCGCTTTTTGCGGCCCGGGAGCGATGTGACAGCGGTGTGATTTTCAAAATTTTTTCCTCACTGCGCAAGCACAGTTCAGAGCTCTGATTGTTTCGGGCGCGCAATTCAGACCCACGATTTTTTTTTCAGGCCGAGTGCATATGGGCGCACCTGAGAGCAGATTTCCAAGTCAGATCTGAATTGCGTCCAGATTCAGCATTTAGAATGAAAATGGTAAAATTGGGCCCATAGAAGTGTAAAACGTAAGTTGTACTGATGAGTGTCACTGGCATTAGATAGCCATAGTAATTTTTAATTTTAATAACAGTAAATTAATATATTTCATGGCAGTAAATAATTATTGCCATAGTACTTGATAGCTTACAGAGGTCTCAAAGTCCTCAGATCATTTAGGGGCTCTGGCCTCTTATTGTTGGTGCAGTATTAGCATATGAGGTAGTACATTAGTACACATTCAATGTGTCAGATTATTTTTAGATAATTCAAACCCAAACGTCAGGAACTTAACTTCAGATCAAAGAAACTTGTACAACAGGAAAGCAGCAAAGTAATTCAATACTTAAAGAACTAAGTAGGGTAGGTTAACTGCTGTCAGGGATCTGGAGGTTGTGACGGACTTGATAGCTGGAATTCAGCATCTAAAATATTGTCTATTCAAAGTCATTTTGTATATTTCATCTCAGAGACTAATTTCATACTGGGGCATAATGACAGAATTTTAATGGTGATTAGAGGAAGGATTTTCTCTGCTTACAAAGAGCCATTTTGAAACTTAGGGAGAGGATAAAGCCCAGATGTGAAATAGGAAAGAACTCTTGACATTGTACATAATATATAACAGACCTCTGTCTTTATCGGCTGACAAAATACGATTAGTAATCTCTGCAAAGCAATCAATAACCTCAATTATGCAAGTAGAAAAACTTTGCTACCACTATAATAGCAGACTTGTAACTATATTTTTACTCTCCACTCTTAAACTGCAACAGGAAAATCTATTTTCTGTGTAATTTTACCCACCATCTATTGTGGCATTTGTTTACGCATGAGCAATTTTTGTAATTGAATTCATAGCTTGAAATAGTAATCAGGAAAGCTACGTTTAATCTTCCTGTGCATATCTATAATACTAAACCAGGATTATTTCTTTGGGCCTCATTATTTCAGCAATATTAATTACATTTAAACTAATGGAAAGGTATTCACTCACATAGTGGATGAAGTCAACTCTTGAATAAGGATAGTGTGGTACAACAGCATGTGAAACACAAACTTGCATGCTTGCTGATGTTTACAGTGCTGAAGGAAATTTCCAGACTCAATTGTTGTCACATTGTGGTAATTTAATCCAAGATGGTTCTTTCAGTTCAGCATCACTGGCCTCCCTGTGAGCAGACTCCCTGGAAAACTACCCTCCATCTGGATGAATGTAGCAAGAGTCATAGGGAATGCATATGATCACCTTTACTGGACTTTATTAGCACACCATCACTAAAGCATCTGACTAACCCTCTTGCCTCTATCTTCAAACTGACTACTATCTGGTTTCAATCCAGCTAAGATATAAATTCTCAAGTTTTAGTTGATTAAAATCTGCATTTCTCAACCCTATTAGATGGGCAACTATACAGAGGATTCCGGACTGTCTACCAAACTACATCTGCAGAACAAGCAAATATACTATAAATGGCCTCCAAGCATGGTTGTATTTGAATGGAATGACTTGAACTATCAATGAGTAACCATCAAGGAAACAATATCTGTCCACTGAAGTACTTGCATCATTTTGAGATGTGCATATTTTCAGCTTGCAATAATGCTAACTGAATCAGTTATAACCATAGAGGATCTAATACGTGTTATACCACTGGTAAAAATGGTTCAGATGACTTGTGTGATAACTAAATGTGGGACTGCAATATGAACTATCTTTGAGACTGGAGATTTAGCACAGTAGCACATAAAATTGATTTTCAAATTCCTTCCACAGATTTCGCATCACATGATTGTTAAGTAATAGCAGGCTTCATCTATATAGAAAATCCAATTTTATTGTGAAATCACCAGGCTCCAAAAGCATTTATATTGCAGCCCAATGTTTAGTTTTCACACAAGCTATTTTCAATTACCAAGCCTACTGAATTATGGTGGAGGCAGATTCCGTCTTTGATTTGATTTATTGTCACATGTACTAGTATAGAGTGAAAAGTATTGTTTCTTGCTTGCTATACAGACTAAGCATACTGTTCATAGAGAAGGAAAGGAGAGAATGCAGAATGCAGTGTTACACTCATAGCTAGGGTGTAGAGAAAGATCAACTTAGTGCGAGGTAGTCCATGGCTTTCACGAGACTAGGATTCTTTTTCTGAAGAGGAATAAGTGACGGAGCTATGGAAAAAGGGCAGGAGGTTAGCTAACCTTTCACCAACTGATATCAGGAACCTTTACTTGCATGTTGTGCCAGTAAACAGGAGATCTTTGTTGCTCTATCAGTTTTTCTTTCTCCACCATCAGAGTTCAGGATGGTTGTTAACCTACAGAAAAAACATACTCTTGATCTTTGGCCATCCGTTGCAGAGGGGAATGAACAGACTGAGGGCCTTCTCTTGGGGCTGTGCCTGGACCTGGTCACGGTGGTTGTCAGTCGGCACAGGCAGCAAGAGGTTGAGGGACTCGTTCAATCTGACAGCCTGCCTCTCTCCTATGGCTACATCCGTGTCGGGGCGTCCCTAGAGAGAGAGACCCGGCAGTATCCAGTGGTACATGTGAGGCTTTCTGTGACTGGCCATGACTGGAATACATCATTGATAATCAGGACCAGACTTTAATTTGACGTGTTAAGTTTTCTTCAAATTTTCTGTTAGTTTATTTGTGGTAATCCTTTGAGAAAAGTCGCCTGTGATTGGTCATTATGAAAGAGCAAGCTTACAGAAAATGATTTTTACACTTGATAACCATGAGTATCTTATTTTTAATTCTAAGTAAAATACCTGTGTTTATATTTCTAGATTCTGATGCGTTAAACTATAGCACCAAGCTGTGTAACAAACAAGCCACTCTCTTCAAAGCTGCTGCCAGGTAGGTGAAATGTTTGAGCTAATTAGTATGAACTACATCAGAGCATGTTAGTTTCCCTTTGAGTTACAACTGTTGGTCACAGTGAATGTTGCATGCATCTACTTCATGATTTATAGAATACTTCATTGCCTGAACTGCCAGATGCCTATCTGGAATGCTTTGTATATAATTACAATCTCAACACCAATCCTGTGCTCTAGGATGTGCACTGCACTTTAACGGCAATGCTCTCGCCACCTGCTCAACCATTTGTGAGCCTCAGCAGTTATCTACAACTATTGTCTAGAAACGGATGGCTCAGTAAATGCTTGTGTCTAACCCAAAAAAGAAGAGAGGGAAAAAAACAGCTTCTCTTTTGTTCCAAAGCTTCCCTTTCTCCAAATGGTGCTGATTTGATTTGCGTAGTCCCCAATCTGTGATACACAATCAGCATTTTTGTTTTAGAAATGCCTCTATGTTTGTCCGCAAGTTTGAACAGCCTGTTTCATTTTTTTTAAAGGCAACTCGATGTTAGGTTACATCGACTAACAATTTGCTATTTCTGAGACAAAAGACTGGAAGATTTTATTTATGATGAGAATTTCCAAAAGATCTGCATGCTCGAGCGATGTGTGTTATTCTGTATAATACAGTTACATTAGGTTATATTAATGCTAGTGTAACTGCAGGCAGTAATGCTGCTGCTGATGTGAGAAACATGCAGTCACCCAACGTTTCAAAATTGAACAATGCCTCTAGTCTTCGGTAGTGCTAGAATCCGTATGTTGTATGACAGAATGCAGCATACATTTTATTGAAGAGCTGTCTTTTAATTTAATTCAGTTTAAGGAAAGGCAAAACCATCATCTGAGAATTATTTTGAAATTCTGATTGCTTCTCTGTTATTACAATGACATTGCCACTGAAATGTTGAGAAGCTGTGTTACTATTTTAGAAAGTTAAGATATAACTTGGTGTTCTGAGCACCCTGTTATAGGAAGCATAATTGAGCTATGCAAATGGCCCTGTGAAAATCCACTGGAATAAGTACCAAGAGTGAGCGATGGTTATAGTTACAAGAAAGGGAGTGATTTTTAAAAAAACTATAATAGAGAAAGTTAAAGAGTTCTAATCTGGGGTTTCAGCACTTTTAGGGAGTAAATATGATTCATCCCACTGTTTGACAGACCACAATGAGGGGTCATGAACTCCTCGTGTCAATAGAAAAGACATAGGGAAATGTTAGAAAAATACTTACCTTGAACGGCATTGAAATAGGCAATAACATCATTTAAAGAGAATTGGCCAAGTATTTGAAAAGGAGAGAGATATAAAATGAAGCAGATTAGCATTAGAATGGATTGTTCTAATTGAAGCTGCTGGTAAATACACAATGGACTAAATGAACTCGGTCTGTGCTTTTATTTTGATCTGCAAAATTTAAAAATAATGTATAACTCTTTTCCCCCCAGTTCTTTCTTCCTCCTTTATTTCTCATCGGATTTCCACGTTTAGGCATTTACTTTTTCCCTTACTAAATGCAAGGATTTTCATTTTTCGCACCCAGTATCTGGTTTTCAGTGTAGAGCAAGGACCTACAGTGAAATATCATTGGCTAAAGCTGGATACAAAAGCCTTTTTTTTAGGTAATAACAGTTACAACTATTCAGGTTTCATCTGTTGGCTTCATTAGCGCACACAGCTGTTATCCACCAACATCTAACAGTACACATGCTCAAGAAGATAATTCATTCAAAACCTGGGCAGCTGATTCTATCCAAGGACAAATAATAAATCTGAACATTTTATTATTGTATGAATGATTTGGTGGATCTGAATAGAAGCTTTCTTAATTGCATGTAATATTTTATCAATTTTCTTGAATACCTTGTTGGGATGTGGGAAATGATGCTTGTATTGGGAAGTGTCCATTATTGACATATAACTCTTGACAGTGCAGAATGCATCACTTCTAAACCTAACTGTATCCTCACCTGAGATCCATACATACATTTTTCAAATATAGATTTCGGGAATAATTTGAAGCAGAAATCCAAGCTATTTTCTTCTTTCCTTCGCCACCCTGAAGCCATGAGTTCAGTTCAGAGGTGTATGTGATAGAGCAGTGTTATTTCCATGACTGGCTCATGAGTGATCTGTAGGTGCTGTTTTTGATAGGGTGAAGGAGGCTGAATGGAAAATGAGTGGTCTGTCTTGCACTTGCAGCTGCCATCTCAGACTGTCAAATCAAGTGTCAGATGGCCAATTAGTGGACATCCAGCAGGAAAGCAGCCATGGGGCAAGGGTTCAGTTGAATGGAAAATTAGAAGGTAGGAGTACAGGTTAATGACGAGGCTGATGGTGACTAGAAAATAAAAGGAAGGAACAGAATGTATCGATGTCATATTATCTGAGAAATCATACAGAAGTAGGGAAATTTGATAATAGAACAAACTTAAAGGCTTTGTATCTGAATGCAAGAAGCATTTGGAATAAAATTGAGTTAACAGTGCACATAGAAAAAAAGAGGTATGATTTGGTGATGATTACTGAGATGTGGTTGCAGGGAAACCAGGTTTGAGAATTGAATATCCAAGGGTACCTGGCAAAAAGGAAAAGGAGGTGGTGTAACTTTGTTAGTGAGGGAAGAGAGAAGTGCTGTGGTGAGAAATAATTTAGACACTGGAGATCAAGATGTAGAATCAGTTTGAGTAGAAGGGAAAGAAGTCGCTGGTGGGAGTAATCTATAGATCACATAACAGTAACAGTTGGCCACAGTATAAATCAGGAAATATTGGGAGCTTGTAAAAAAGGTACAGGAATAATCATGGATAATTTTAATGTGCACATAGACTGGATTAATCAAATTGCCAAGGGTAACCTCAAGGGGGAAGGAGTTCATTGAATGTATTGGAGATTGTTTCTTGGAGCAATATGTTGTGAACCAACCAAGGAGCAGACTATTCTGAATTTGGTGTTATGTAATGAGGGGGGATTAACTAATGATCTCATAGTTAAGAATCCTCTGGGGAAAAATGATCATAGCATGCTAGAATTCAAAGTTCAGATTGAGGGCGAGAAACTGGAGTCCTACACTAGGGTCCTGGAGTTAAACAAAGGTAATTACATAAGCATGAGATGAGACTTGGCCTTAGTGGTCTGGGCAGGAAGGCTAAAAGGTAGAACAATTGATGAGCAGTGACAGTTGTAATGAGATATTCAATTCCTCTCAACTAAATTATATTCCAGAGAGAGAGAAAGATTGTGAGAGGGGAAAAAACATCCATGGCTAAGCAAGGAAGTTAGGAAACTTTTAAAGATCAACAAAGGGTTACTAAAAAAGTAATAAAAAGAACAAAGATAAATTATGAAAAAAATCTAATGCAAAATATAAGAAAGGATAGCAAAAGTCTCGGAACACAGAAATGGTTGAGACACTAAATCAATATATAGCCTCAGTTTTCACAGTGGAGCAAACTGGTACCATCCCAATAGTAACAGGTAATGCAGAGGTAATAGAAAGGAAGGAACTTAGAACACTCATCATCAATAGGGAAAAAGTACTGAGCAAACCAGTGGGATTGAAGGCAGACAAGTCCACAGGACCTGATGACTTCCATCCTAGGGTATTAAAGGAAGTGGCAGCGGAGATAGTGGATCTATTAGTTATAATATTCCAAAATTCCCTGGATGTGGGGAAAGTTACAGTTGATTGGAAAAATGCTAATATTCAAAAAGGGAGGGAGGCAGAAAATAGGAAACTGGACCAGTTTAACATCTGTTGTTGGGAAATTGTTAAAATCCATTATTAACAAAGTAATGACAGGAAAGTCAAAATGCAATCCATTAGAGTCAGCACAGTTTTATGAAGGGTAAATCATGTTTGACTAATTTGCTGGCGTTCTTCAAAGATGTAACAAGCAAAGTGGATAATGGACATCCTGTAGATGAAGTATATCTGGACTTTAGGAAAGCACTTGATAAGGTGCCACCCAAAAGGTTAATACACAAGGTAAGATCACATGGGGTTAGGAATAATTTATTAGCTTGGATAGAGAACAGGTTTATTTGGTAGCAAATACCATAAGCTTTCGGTCTCCGAAAGCTTATGGTATTTGCTACCAAATAAACCTGTTGGACTTTAACCTGGTGTTGTGAGACTTCTTACTGTGCTAACCAATAAAAAGCAGGGAATTTGGATAAATGGGTCCTAATCAGGTTGGCAATGTAATTAGTGGCGTGCGGCAGGGTTCAGTCCTTGGGTCCCAACTATTTATAATCTATATTAATACTTGGATGCAGGGCTAAAGAGTACAATAGCCAAATTTTCAGATATCACTAAGATAGGTGGGATAGTAAGTTGTGGTAAACAAATAAGCAATTTACAAATTAATATGGATAGGTTAGATGAATGGGCCAAAATTTAGCAAATCAAGTTTAATGTGGATAAGTGTGAGGTTATCCATTTTGGTCGGAAATATCGAAGACAACTTACCATCTAAATGGAGAGGAACTGCAGAGTGCTTCTGTGCAGAAGGACCTGGGTGTCCTGCATGAATCCCAGAAAACGAGTATATTGGTACAGCAGGTAATAAGGAAGGCAAATGGAATTTTGGCATTTATTGCTAAAGGAATAGAGTATAGAAGTAGGGACGTATTGCTGCAACTATACAAAGCATCGATGAGACTGTGCACAATACTCCAGGTGCAGTTTTACTTGAGGAGAGATGTAGTTACATTGGAGGCAGTTCAGAGGAGGTTCACGAGGTTGATTCCAGAGATGAGGTTGATATATAAGATGATGAAAGGTATTGACAGAGTAGTTGCAGAGAAGATGTTTCCTGTTGTGGGGCAATCTGTAACAAGAAATCATACTTTTAGGATAAGGGGCAGCAAATTTAAAACAGAAATGAGGAGAAATTGCTTCTCTCAAAGGGTAGTGAATTTGTGGAAATCACCCAACGTCCCAGCAAACACTGCACCCAGAATGTGGTGGTTTCTGGGACATTCAGTGAATTTAAGGAGGAGAGAGACAGATTTTTAATTAGTAATGGGATGAAAGATTATGGAAAACAGGTAGGAAAGTGGAGTTGGGCCGAGATGAGATTGGCCATGATCGTATTAAATGGCGGAGCAGGCTTGAGGGGCTGAACTACATACTTCTGCTCCTAGTTCTTATGTTATGTTCTAATTAGACGTGGAAGAGTGTCCCCGTAACCAATCGGGAGTCTAGGCTGGGATTTCATGTGGCAGAGAGATTATGCCACAAACAGGAAGTTGGCCATAGCTACGAATTTAAAGGCCTCCCTCTCTCTGTCTTTCTTTATTGAAGCCTCAAGAAAGTCAAAAAATTAACTCAATCATAAGACACTGCCACTTTCATCAGTAAAATCTGCTGCTCCAGCTGTCTCAGTGACAGGCCTTTTCTTCCACTTTGTGCTGCTTGGCTATACCTGCCAAAAGCCCTCCCAAACTTCAATTTGTCTGATGCCTGAAAAATGCAGCGGACAATGAAAAATTCCACACAATTGGGCTTTTTTAACAAGCTCAACAGCTTGTTAACTTAATATTTAAAAATCATGGGTGGGCTTCCGATTTATGTGCTTGCTCACCTTGCATGACTGGCATGATAACATCTGATTCAACATCATCCTGCTGCATCTTACGTTTATGCGCACGGGATGGCCCAATTTGTGGCTGCAAAATCCAGCTCCCTATGTCTCAACTCAATATACAGCTAGCACTCTGAACCACAGGGAAACTGCATGCAGCACTTGATTGTATTTTCCTATTTAGGTTTATGAAAAAATTGTAAATGTGTGATTCAAAGTGAAACCATTTTATCAGTAGAACAATTCTCGGCATCAGCTGAAATGCCCTTTCATTGTTAATGCATTTGTTCAGAACTCATTTATTAGTGATTTTCTATGTTTAAAGTTTTAAAGTTTATTTATTAGTGTCACAAGTAGGCTTACATTAACACTTCAGTGAAGTTACTGTGAAAATCCCCTAGTCGCCACACTCCGGCACCTATTCAGGCACACTGAGGGAGAATTTAGCATGGTCAACGCACCTAACCAGCACGTCTTTTGGACTGTGGGAGGAAACCGGAGCACCCGGAGGAAACCCACGCCGACACGGGAAGAACGTGCAGACTCTGCACAGACAGTGACCCAAACCAGGAATCAAACCAGAGTCCCTGGTGCTGTGAGGCAGTGCTAACCACTGTGCCACCGTGCCACTCATGTAAAGATCCAGAAGTGCTCAATGGTATTGTGTTACACAAACTGAGTTATTTATATCCCATTACAAAATTACTGACTGACTTGATTGCAGAAACAATCTTGTTACAGTTTTATCTATGCAAATTGACAATCTTTATTAGAAAACCTCAGCCCTCAGATATCAAAATTTGGTTACCAGGAATGGGTAAATAAATCTATACTGCCCTCTGGTAGTTTGGTTTGGTACTGCAGCTTCTCAGAAACATTTTACAGGATAAGTTGATTGTGAATGACTTGACTGTTTTATTTTACTGAGAAACTGTTGTAGATGAAATTATATAGGGCCATTATTTTAAATACACCTGTTTTATGAAATGTCCAAATTAGTCTACATTTGCTTGAGGTTTTTCCTCTATTCTCTTTTTCCTTAGTTCCCCCCCCCCCCCCCCCCCCTGTTATCTTCCCTCTCACCCATTCCACTGTAGCACACCAACTGAGGACAGGCAGCTTATTGTTCACATTCCTTAGCCACTGTTTCTCTGGCCAGCTGCTGGTAGGTAAAGGAGCAATCGGGAAAACTTTGCTGCCATCTGTCAAAGTCAAGCAGCTGTATCAGTAATTCCGCAAAATCAATGCTATCTCTGTCCTACTGTTCGTGACGTTGCATATTTGTACCAATACATGCCCAATGTGCTGCCTTTTGTAAATGTTTTTAATGTTTTTTAAGCAAGGAACAGGTTGAATGACAGTATGAAAGTTTGTTCATTGTGAGGTAACATGCACTGTTTGTTATCGGTTGACTATTTAAAAAATGTTAACTTATAGGGGACATGAAACAGGGTACTCTCTCATTTTAGAATTCATCTATAACAAGGAATCAGATTATGAAAATCTGTTTGAACCAGTGCTTGAATTATATTAGATTGTTGATGTTCAGGAAGGTGAACTTGGACAAAGATACCAAAGGTGCAAAGTTTGGCCCCAAACCTTTGAATCCGTCAAAAAAAATTGAAACAATTGTTTTCAATCCAGGAGATCGTGAAATCGTTTGCTTCAGTTCTTAAATGAATGGATAGATTTGTTATCTCCATTGTGTGCTGTGATTAGAATATAAACAAACACCTTTAGGTGTGTCATTATCATTAATAGAAGATAACAGACAGTGTGGGTAAATTGCAACAGTAACCCATTTGGCCATACAGTTTGAGTGTCAATCGTAAACATCATCTGAGCTTCAGGCTTAGTTTTGTGCCATAAATTCATTTAGAAGTTTCTATTTGTAATATGAATATTATCGTGTCTTTGTGCGGCAGACTGTTATATTTGACACTGAAGATATTCTGATGCCATTTGAAAAAAGATAATATTGATTTATTATGTTAACCTGAAAATAATTTAGATCACAGTTGCAATAGTATAGTTATTTAGAACCAGACTGTATAGTTAGGCATAGAGTTGTTTAAGGTGTAGTGTTGTTGTGAGCTCCTCATTAGCAATGGTTCTGGTGCAGAACAATGAAGGACTCACTCTGAGTGAAAATGTGCATCTGCCGTGCATTTTACAACTGTTCTCAGCCAGTCAAACCCTTATTTAAGACTTAATCCAATTGATGTTGCAGCTGAGTGCTACAGAGACTTTTCAGTTTGAGTGAAAAGGCGTCATGTCAAATTCAGTACCTTGTGGCCTCCTGCTGCGAGCAGATTATTATCTTGCCCTAAGTGCTCTGATGATCAACATCCACCTAGTTCCTGGCAGGTTAAAAGTTGTTGCACCCATGTTCATGTAACTGAGGAACAAGATCATTGACTACCTTTTGATGTTTTTCTCTTAAATGTGGAAATAATGTTTTGTATTTGCTTGGTTCAAACCAAGGCCGCCAGTCACTTTCTCTAAAATGTGCAAATGAAACATGCCATCTACCCTACAGTTAGTCATCCTCAGAGAACCCTGTTTCCTCTTGTTTAATGGTGCAATATATGATAAAATAATGTGTGTGGGTTTTTAGACCAGCACTTTTGCATGACATGCCACAAATATTCATGCTGTGTTAAATATACGGTATCCCCCCAACCCCTGGGACTGAGCCCTGCACAGTACATCCCCACGTCCCCGACCAAACAAGCACCTTCCCCCCCCCCCCCCAACCTGCACAGGATTCCCCCCACTCATCCCTTCACTTGCTCTAGAAGCTTACCTCCTCCTTTTCAATGGGAGCTTTAAACTCATCTGCTTTACGGCAGTTAGTGTGGTAAAAAAGGGGCATGTCTCGCTTTGCTCCATTCCTTTTGCACTTTGCCGCTGGAACTGGGGCAGGCTTCACTTCTTCAGTCTCACTCAGACTGTATCAGGAAGATTGGCAAGACAGGCGCTTTCCGTTTTAAGCACAGTTTGCTCACTGAGGAGTGGCAATCCACTGCTGACTGCCACTCCAGGGAATTTGTGGGCCATTGACGTGTCAGCCTGGAATTGGACCTATGGATTCATTAATTGTGCTGACAATTGAAGCAACATATGAAGTACTTAACTTGTACCTATCTTACTGTTATTTCCATCAGTTTTGTAGTAATTTACTTCAAAGTGCTGAGCTTTTTTGGTTAATATGAATATTTCATGTTACATGAATGCCATGCGTTAAGTTGGAAACAGATTCTTCAAAATGTAAGTCGTTTGAAACTGCCACATAGAGAAAAGAACATGTACATGAATGTAACCTGCTGCTATTTCAGGTCTTGGCAGAAAAAGCTTTCCTAATGAATCAGGTTCCATTCCATGGGCGGAATTGTCCCATCCCATCTGCCACGGGAATCGTACCGGGCAGGACACCGACCATTCTAAGGTCAGTTGACCTCGGGCGGGACTTTCCGACCTTGGGGCGAACGCGACCATAAAATCCCACTCCATGTCTATTCCAGCTGAAGGAAGCTTCTTGGCTGATGATTCATCCTGAGCTATTTTTCTTGGTGCTTTTTGTCAGTGGTGGATTGCCATTGCCTTCCACTCTCTTGGGCTGGGAGAGGAGACAGCTCCCAAGTCTACCTTGGCCGGAACAGGAATTAACCCACACTGTTGATGTTATTTTTAACCTCCTGCTCGATGTTCAACCAAATTAGTTCACCAGCTGCCTCAATTTCCATACTCCAGTGATTTTGTAATTACTTCAGCTTTCAAATATTCAAGTTACAAACAAGAATCAGCTTTTTAAACTCAATTGAAGGAGCCACTATAAAAGATGAGTTGAGGAAACATCAAGCTTATTTCTTCCACAGCCAAAATAGACATGTGTAATTTCTCTATAGACATAGAGCCCTGCTTTCTAGATGCAGATGTTGGAAAATCGTGGGGATGCTCCTTATGTTTTATTAGCATAATTTTAATCAAAAGATGATAAGATCATTTCCCAATTATATTTTCTGGAGTGGAGAAATCAAGTATTGTGAAAAGGATGATAATTGATTTGACTGTTCTATGTTTTGCTGAGAGTTGGATCATGATAATGTCACAGAAACAGATGGTGGATGCATTTGCAATGCACTGTGCAAGAAAAGTGCTGACTTTCAACCAATAAAACATTGACTTAACACTGAACTAATGAGGAACAGTGGCCTGCACACAGTAAGAGAATATGTTACAGCTAGTATGCTTTGATAGGTAGGATGTCTGCTTGAAGACTGATGGCCTCAAAATGATATAGTAAATCAAAATTGAATGTCAAAACTATGATGCTGTGACAGGAAGACCTAATTGAAAGAGTAACTAAGGGCAGACGGTTACTGGAGTTGGCAGCAGTGAAGGTATGATTTTGAGGTCTTCTGATGCCCCTGGTTACAACAACTGACGGATGACCTCCCAACATTGGGCAATTGCACTTGATTGCCAGTTTGGGCAGAGAGTTGCTGAGTTGAATCCAAGCTGTTTCCTGCAGGAGGAAGAAAAATCAGGACACTATCAAGCTGCAGCAAACCTTTTGGCAACAGCATAATGAGCAGTATTGGGTAATGATCTCAAAACTGATCATTCATTGGCCTTTCTTTGGCAGAGACTAGGCACAAAATGAGAGGAAATTCAAAGATCACGCTCCTTCATTCAAAGTTTTATTTAATTTCACGATGTTACTTTCATATGACCTGTCCAGAGTCTATAATTACAATATTCAATAGGAAACGGCCTTTTTCCCTTACTATGATTACTGTGAACCATTGTTGCCAAATCGCATTAGGTCAAGAGTTTATACTGTAATTGCTTTTTTCTTTCTTTAGCTTATTAAGCTTTTGTTTAATGAAAAAGCAACAGATTATGTAGTTATTAACTCCCCTCCTGCACCCCAAACAATCACATGTCTCCCAATGCATTTAACTTTCGTCTCTGTAATTAGAAAATTGACAGTTATTTGCTGATGGTCCCATACAATGAGTGAGTTCACTCTTTTACTTTCTAGTTCTTGTCTGCTCAAGCATCCATGACACATCATTCTGTTTACCACAATAGATCTTTGCGTGCTTGCAACTCCCTGACTCTTTATTCAACAAACTACTTGATGTTAAATGGTGTTGTAATCAAAATTCAGGCAAGCGGGTTTATTCCTGTTACCATTAAGGTCAAAGCATTCAGATGAAAAAAAATCCAATTAAAAGCCCATCAATTATTTATCAGAATGTCAATCTGAATGAGACATCCTTCTGAATCACCAGTATAATCTTCTGCAGTACCACAATGTGATTAGAAAACATAGTTTAATAGCTTTCCGTTAATATAATGATGAATGCCAGACACAACTTAACATTTTTTACAAATCCAATGAAAGTACTGAAACAAAGGTAAACAGAGAACATGTTGGGATCTCAGCCTTTTTGGATAAGGAATTGTATGCTTTTCAGGGAGTGTCATGATAAGGGAAGGATGTAGCTGAACACCAACTCAACATTATAACAGTGAACTACACTACAAAAATACTTAATTAACTGTAAAGTGCTTTGGGGCATCTGGTGTTCATGAAAGGCAAGTCTTTTTTTTTAAAAATCCCTCAACATGATTTATGACCTTAATTCCTATATCACCTCCTTTTCAGAATAAAGATTGCTGAGATTCTAATGCAGGTGATAAAATACCTGACTAACGGTTTTCAATAAACTTCTGAACTAAAAGGAAGTTGATATGGCTCTTATTTGCTCATATTTCTTCACATTGAGTTAATTAACTTGGTGCTGTAGTGATCTGCAGTGGGCAGTAGAAGTAGAAGAAAAGACTTGTACTAGTGTACAGAAGTTTTGTTTTGTCGAGCCAAGACTTAGAAACAAACACCTGTCATTAAGCAGGATGTTGAATGGTAGAATACATTTTGCTGTTATTTCCTTCTGGTAAGGAGCTTCAAAATCAAGTTAGTGTTGAAGCCTTGTTATGGACAATTCCCTCAACTATTGACACACTCTTGAGAAAATTGTGAAAGGCTGTGTTGACTATATACAGTAAAAATGACAAACATTTTAGTATATAATAATGCAAATAACATCTGGTAAGTCAGTAGATACTGAATTTTACAGAAAGAGAATTCTTGCAACAAGGTATATGTCCAGCCCCAGAAAAACAATTGATGAGCTTTTAGCGACCCCATAGACCAGAGTTTCATGGCTGAAGTGGGAATCGCGTGATGGGATTAATCCCACACCCCATTCCCGCCTCCACCTTGAGTCTACCAGAGTGGATTTTCTAGCAGTCCATGCCCTAACTGACCTGTAGACCAGGAAGGAGCAAGCCCAAGTCTGAGTCCAGATCAGGCTGGACCAGCTCTATTCCCAAAACACTCTAGCCCTGTGCTTTCAGTGTAATTAGTGGCTCATCTATATACAGTTGAACATTTTAACTGCTTTAAAACTCTCTCACCGCCTCACCTTCCTCACCCCACCCCCTCAGTCATTATTCACTCTATGAACAGAACTCATAAACCCTATTATAACGATTACATGTCATTTAATAGCCCAGAATCCTCCCCAAGTATTATATAACTTCAAACCATCTGCATAAACAGAGACAAACACTTATAAAATTATGAGGCAGTTGGATTTTCATAAAACTCTCCAAGTAAAGAAACGCATTTCAGACTGCTATCTCAACAGATATCTAGACTGAATCCATAAAAACAGTGGAAAAAGATTAAACAATCACGCATTAGGGCCTAATGGTTAGGCAACTCTTTCAATAGTATGACATGTACTCTTTTTGCCCATTAGACAAACTTTTTAAAACTCATTTGAAGACTGTTTCATACTTACAATGTTGATCTTTTCTGCCAAATGACAAGCTGTCAAGTAAATAACAGTGTGGCAAACACCATTGTTCAAGGGGTAGTTGCATCTGCCATTCACAGTGCTTGTTGTAACTCACCTTAATGACACTGTATTAATGAATTATAAAGGAGGGCAAAACCATTTTACTTGCCTTAAATTGTTCCCAACTCCAACCCATGGTTCACACCTCCATGCAGCAGGCATTAAACTTGAAAGCTGCAGGAATCTGGCAGCCTCCATGAAAACTTAGCAGAAACAGGCTCTCGATAAGTACACTGTGATGTCAGCTGACTCTTTAATAGGAATGGGCAGGTTCTGGGTGCTGTTCCAGCCCCCACCCTTGTGAAAATGACTGGGGGCTGAAGCAGATACAGATTTTTCCAGTTCACTTCGTTCCAATCAGGACCAGGAAAATCCAGCCCCTGCCTTGGAAAAGTTAAGAGGCAATTCTCTTCATTCTACAGTCACTTCATTTTCCAATGGATGAAAAGTGTGCCTTAACATTAAAACTGAAAATGCTGGAAAATCTCTTGTTTAAAAGCATCTGTGGAGCGAAAAACAGAGTTAATGGCAGTGATCTAATGACCCCATTGACTGTGGGTACAAATTTCGTAATGGCCGCTAAATCTTGCGAGAGACCAAAATCAGGATTTTGAAGATCTCCATGAGATCTTCCCCGGGGTGCTGTTCCTCCAGTTTGTGCTGAGCTTCATTGGAATATGGTGCCTTGACGCTATCTATGCGATAGCTTCTTGGAATAAATTATTAAACACTGTTGCAGACTTCACCACTTAATGGGCATGTTTGCATGAACTTGATTTCCCACTACTTGATGGTTGGTAGAGCCTGACATTAAATTAATTAAGTTAAAACTCATTGTACTAGCAGCATTCATTGCTAGATATAGTGTAGACTAACATTTGGATACTTAAACGTTTGCCAAAATGTCTTTTAAACTTTCTTACTACCTCCAAAAGGTTTACAGAAAATAATAGGAATAGCATACACTGAGACCTGTTCTGTATGATAAATTATCAATGAAGTTTTCAAAAGATTTCTCGTAACATCTTATGCGAGAATAGCCAATTGATCAACCCTTAATATGTGCAAGCTTTCATGGTATGAGATTATGCAGCAGTAAATAGCAGTTGCTATTGCTTTGAGCAATGTATATATAGCCATCATTAATTTCAAATTATATTGACTAATTTCATTGGGATGAAAAAAAATCTTATTCAAAAACTGCCAGAGGCTCTTTTATTACAGTCAGTTCAAACATGAGTAAACACAGCTGTTTCTGCCCACAATAACTGAGCACTGAAGATGCTCTACCCAGAATCTTTGAAATCGACATTGATGCAAATAGAATGTGGGAACATAAAACAGAAGTGGGCTATTCAATGATGATTAGAAGCCTTTCCTTAACCATACTGCAAATTAAAAAGTGCAACATCTTAAAGCTATTTGCACTTTGGTGCAATAAATCTACATGATTCTTATATTCAGTTAAGCTCATAGCTGATTTGCACCCTAAATTCTACCTTGCCTCAGTTCCATAGCCCTTAATACCATTGACTAACAAATATTTATCAAAGTCAGTTTTGAAATTATCAATTGAACCAGCTTTAACATTTTATTTTTTAGGGGAGAGGGGAAGAGAATTCCAGGTTTTCACAACCCTTGTGGGAATAAGTGCTTCCTTGCTTTATCCCTGAACAGCCTAGCTCCCAATTTTAAGTTTAAGCCCCCTTGTTCACCCACCAGAGGATATAGTCTTTATCTAACTATTCTTGTGTTCTTTCGTGTTGAAACACATCAAATCCTTTAATCATTGTAGGCATCTCAATTACATCGCCTCTTCATGTTCTATAGTTAACGGAATACAAGCCTAGTCTACAGAACTGTCCTTGTGATTTAACTCTTCTAGCTCCAATATAATTCTACTGAAGCTGTGCTATCCGTCTATTGTCAATATATGCTCACTGAGGCACAGTGCCCAGAACTGAATGCAGGCATTCGGATGGGACCTAACCAGAAGTTTGTGCAAGTTTGTAACTTGCACCAGTTGTGTTCTAGTCCTCTTTGCAATAAAGATTGAGATTAATTTAATCCTTTAAATTATTTTATGTATCTGTTCGCTTTTTTGTTTTTTTTGAAGCTTGTATAAGTGGTGGGAACTGTATCTTGATTTGACTATTTTGGCCAGTGACTACTTCAACTTGGTTGTATTCCAAGTCACCCTAACAATAAGTTCCCACTTGCAACATTTGCATTATTTTGGCATTCATTTGTATTTGAAGGGTGAATGAGGAATAATATCTGATTCCCTGTTGTGGTCTTTTTTTTATAGTAATAAAGTCCCAACACACAGCACTCACCCTACCTGTGTCTTTGTTCAATTACTGATTTGTACAATATGAAATTTTGCGGTCAGCTTTTTGCATATGCTACCATTGCCATCACTCTTACGAGTTGTTGTCTGTCACCTTCACTCAAGAAAAACATGGGTGTGACACAGAATTGGGTCTTATATTCAAAAAGAGGAATAGAACCGAAATGAGATAGATGGCTTTATATTGTGCATAACTCTAAAGAGACCCTACTGTTACAATCAGTAAATAGTTGCATTTAAACACTGGTGACTACACACTAAAACTGTTTTGCAATAATGTGAAAATATAACTGCATTCTTTTACGATTTTATTCCTGCATTCATTACTGTGGGTTCATAAAGGTGTGTCAAAAATCATAGTGCTACCCTTCATTTCTTGGTACTGGGGGAATATGGATGTATTGTGCTTGGGAGTGCTCTTCCCTTTGGGAAATGCATTGATGTTGGTACTTCCTGTTGGTCCTCATCACTAAGTGAAAGGGGGTGGGGATCAATGCTGCAAGAGGCACTTCAGAACTCACCCTGAAACTCCCAAGAAGAAGTCCATGCATTGCTCCGGTCTTCAAGGCAATCACATTATTAAAACATCAGACAGCTCCATGATGATGAAAGTAAAATACTGTGGATGCTAGAAATCTGAAATAGATCTCCAGCATGGGGAAATCCCATGAGACACTTTCTTTAAGGTAATGAAGTAGGACTTTCGTTGTGTCAGCTTTTTGAAGAACGCAGTAAGTAATTAATTCTAATTTGTGTGCCTTACCAAAATAAAGGATAACATATGCCAAGCAGTAAGTGGAAAAACAGGGAAACCAAGTTTGGGTATGAAGAATGGTGGTACGAGAATAGGAGGAGAGTATTGGGTTGATTGTGAGGCTCCTAATTTCATTTGACATGGCACAGAACAGTTATAAGGTTAATAAATCGGTCATTGCTTCTCTCTCAAAGAAACAATGGCTTAGGAGAGATTGAGACAAGTAATTTTAGCAATTGTAATGGGACTTGTGTTGTTTCTTTCTCATCTACTTTCAAATAAGCCATATCTTGAGAAACGAAGGAAAGATGTGCCACAATACTGAATGTGGTCTTCTTCACCAAATGATAAAGGGCCAATAGAATTCTGAAGCAAATATAGAAAGAACTACAATGTTTTATATCCAAGAAGCCAAAATAAAAACCTTTTCTTGCCTATACCAGCCTGCTAATAAATACAAAGCACAGAAGCAGCAGCTCTAGAATCATTTGTGCCAGGATTTTAAGTGAAGGATTGATCCTGAACTCTACCCTGGTTCTGTTAGAGAAAATCTGAGTGCAGCAATCATTGACAATCGTTTGCATTAAATTTACGTTGTTGCAGATTTTTAAAGTACCAACATAAAAAACATCCAGGCTGCTTAGTGGAGTGCTCTCAGGAACAGATAGAGCACAAGACTTTTATTCTCTGGGTGCATTTTGAGAGCAGCTTCTTATTTTCCTGAAGCAGCTGGCTTTGTAAATATGGAGGGATTAACAGTTGCGGATGCAATGACCCTCATTGGTCTCACCTGTCATGACCACTGCAGCTTATCCAGACAAGTCAGAGGAGAACTGTCCTCATTGCCTTTGCTTTACAAGGCAGTCTGCACAGAATTGTGTTGTTAGCTGCACAATGCAATGCACGTGGCACATCGATCAGGGTTGGATCTTCCTGAAGGTGGGTTCATGTCACCACCCTTTCACTATTCTGTTGCGGGAACCATGTTGCATTCAGAAGTGATGATCACGAGGGGTCACGGGCTCAAGGTGAGAGGGGCAAAGTATAACTCAGATATTAGAGGGATGTTTTTTAAACAGAGGGTGGTGGGGGCCTGGAATGCACTGCCAAGTAGGGTGGTGGAGGCGGACATGCTGACATCGTTTAAGACTTGCCTGGATAGTCACATGGGCAGCCTGGGAATGGAAGGATACAAACGATTCGTCTAGTTGGACCAAGGAGCGGCACGGGCTTGGAGAGTCGAAGGGCCTGTTTCCTGTGCTGTACTGTTCTTTGTTCAATCATGCAGGTAAAATCAATTAAGTGATAGCTGCTATTTTTATCAGGGACATAAGTTTTATCAGTTTTAATCTAGGAGGGAGGCTTCCAGAGACTTTTACGAGGTAGCAAAATTCCTTCCAAGTGGAAAGCGTCAGATGTGGCATCACTGGTTTTTCTGAAGAGCAATGGTTTGTCCTCTTGTAAAATCACCTTTTTCTATCTAGGTAACTATAATGCTTTCATTATGTGGTATTTCATGGTGTCCGCATTATTAAAAGGAAGAAACACTTGGTGGAGAATGGCTCTTGAGGAAGAAATGGCTATCACCTGTATCCATGTCAGCTCACCTCACTGAGAAATCCTCTGATAGCAGAGGAGGTAAAAATCGAGAGGTTCTTCATCCTCAAAGGTTCTCAGAAGGCAAGAGAGAAAAGTGTCTCGACTGCAAAAAAGCATTTTTAAAAATCAGCTACTGCTGCAGTGAATGGGGCTTGATATCTGGGAGGGCCTCCAAGAGGTGAAAAACCAAGCAGATCTGGCACTTTGCCTCAGAAAACTCAAAACATCTTCCAATATAGAGTTTGCTTCCTAGAGCAGCACAAGACATGCTGCTTCTTCCAAAATGTATACACAGGTTGCTTTGTGATCAGCTTCCTAAAGGAAAAGGAATGCTCACTAATTAAGAATCAACAAATCATTTTATGCCTAGCTGTTTGACAGTTTACCGGCCAAGTTGTATTCTATTCACAAATGGGATCAGCACAGACCTACCTAAGTGTACAATAGTATGCTTCTGGCTTGCAGTCTGTCAGAATCCATGACGAAAGGCATCATCACCCTCATTTACAAGTGGAAAGGGAGTGGGAGAAAATCCAAAATTGGCAGTTAGCTTCACTGCTTAAAGTGGACAATAAAATTCTGTTCAGGGTCATTGCAATTTGGGTCAAGTCTGCTCTGGAGTTGGTATCCACCATGATCAAACCTGCACTGTACCTGATAGATCTCAAGGATTTAGTCACCTGTGTGCAGGACAGGGCTGGCCGCCTCCCTCATCTGTTTGGAGCAGGAGAAGGCCTTTTTTAGTATATTACTACACAACATAATGGATATGGTCTCCAAAATTGGGTTTGGCAGAGAATCCTCAATTAGATGCTACTCTATCTCTTCCTGATGGTCACTGTTGTGTACAGTTGCATCTAACTGTGTGTGGACCCTCAGTATGCAAACACCTGGTATCACAATGTTTGACCTCTCCTTGGTCTGGTTGCATTGCCATGGAACACTCCAGTCAAATGGATCATGCTGTACCATCCCTGACGGAAAGTTTCTTCAGAAAAATATTTTCGACCACAAGCTCTTCAGGCATGTCCTCAAAGCCCTATAGGGAAAGGAGATGGTGGATCCTGTCAACTGATTCCCTAAGCAGACTGTTGAAATGTTATTACAGAATGCCGTAACTTTCAACCAATCGCCAAGACATTGATGAGAAAGGCCCAGTTGTGTATTCACGTTGTTCCTAGTTAGAACAAGGGCACTTTAAGGGACTGATCATGTAATGTCCTGATATCATCAACCATTTGTGTGGGCAAACAGACGGTCTATCCTAACAGCCTGTTTACACCTTTCCTTTAGAGCTCTTGTTTGTTTGTTTCTGGTCTGCAAGCTTATCCTTTAAAAAATACCACAGGCCCTCCCTATCAGATTCTTCCTACAAACCTAGAGTTATCATTCCACTCTGCATTTGAGATGTCTGTGGTGGTAGAGACTGTCAACCACCACCTTCTGGAATTTGGCCTTTGCAAAAAGGCAATGATTTTTGCCCAGGTTCTTCCTGAGCAGCACTGTAACGTAGGGCTTTGTGCCCTGTGGGCTGTTCCAGGGATGCACACCGGGATAAACATCAACCGCTGCTGGAGGACCATTAATTCACTGAAAGGTGCTGTTTGGTCTGCCAGAAAACTACTACTCTTTTAGTGCAAAGAGCTGTCGATAACCAAGGGTTTCAGAATGATGTACTCAAGGTCCATGACTATGTGCTGAGGAATGCACTAAGGCTTGGGACAGCCACTGCAAAGGCTCAGTGGAGAAAGACCACTGTCTAACGTCCACCTGCCATAGTATACCAAGGGATTGGAAATCATGGAAAGCCCCTCAGGCTGTATGCAATGGAGAATGTTTAACATGAAATTTAAATGTATATTCTAGATATAACCTTCAACGGCAAATATAATGGGACACCTTGTGTACTATGTTGAAAGAAACTGATTGATTTGTATTACATTTTATGTTAAGTGTGAACTATTATATAATGTACTTTTGCAAATGTTATAAATAAAGTATATCTTTTGGAGAAAAGAAAGCAAAGTACCTTGACCTGGATGCATCAAAATCTGTTTGCTATTCTTAAGTTTCCACTTCTGCTTTGTAGTGTGCCATGTAGGTTAGGCACAATGAAAGAGCGTGTGCAAAAAGGCAGTGGTTAGACTCGATGATTGAAGTAGTATTTCTCTGGGGATGAGTTGGTTGCCAACTTAGGTTTATGTCATGCTTGATAGACAATCACCAAGAAATGTCTTCAGCACACCTATCCCTCGCTTGGTGCTGCTTTCAAATATTCATTTTGAAAAATCACCACAGATCCTTTAAATCTCTCAAATTAGTTGGTTACTGTCTTCAAACAATCATCTTTGAGCATTGTTTTCCCCTGGTTGGATTCTCCATTCTCCTCCCATTTTTCCCAGGTTTGACATCCGGTGTATCCCTTTTCTTCACCGACTTGAAACATAGCAGGATGACTTGAGCCACCTTCCTATATCCAAGGAGTGATTTGTAATTGATCCCTTTTTGCTGTATTTCTGTCCTTAAGTTTGGATTTCCCAAGTGTGCAAAATTGTAAAAGCTGATATGCAACGAGCATTGCTTTTAAAATAATTCTTGAGGATTTTCGAAGTACGTAACTGCAGTTGAGGAACCTCGTCCACTGGCCGCACACATCAGGAAGTCATGGATGCACTGCCTGCAAGTTTCTGTCCATTGATTTCAATGGAAAGATAACTGTGGGTTGTAAGTCAGCACCATGTGTTTGGAAATTCCACCTCCTGGGTTCAGAGGAGTCAACTGTAGTGAGAGAGCAGAATACCTGTGGATGAGTTTTTGTCAGTATATTATTTTGTGAGTATATACTGTCCTGTAGATGGCACTATTTGACTGTTCTAGCTGCATAACTTGCTAAAATACAATGTCACAAGTAAAAGCAAATTACTGCAGATGCTGGAATCTGAAACCAAAAGAGAAAATGCTGGAAAATCTCAGCAGGTCTGGCAGCATCGTAAGGAGAGAAAAGAACTGACGTTGACTTTGTCAAAGCTGACTAAGGGTCATCTGGACTCGAGTAATGCCACATAAGAAAAGTCCTCAGCGCACCTATTCCTCGCTTGGTGCTGCTTTCAGATATACATTTTGAAAAATCACCGCAATTCCTTTAAATCTCTCAAATTAGTTGGTTACTGTCTTCAAGCAATCATCATCCACAAGTAATTTCATTTATGAACAAATGTCTGCGCTGTTGGCCTTTGACTGCTACAGAGAAAGTCAGTTGAGTCACCTTCCTGTACTGCAAAATAAACACACTGCAAAATGTCCACTTTCATCCATTTATTTAGCTGTATGCGCTTTCTCAAATGAGCTGCATTTGTAAAAATGTGGCTTTTGTAGCCAAGCACATTCATCATTGGTGATTATATTAACTCCTGTTTGGCATCAAGAATGACATTTAATTTAGATTTTCTTAAAATATTTAGGAAAGAAGCATGTAATTATTGTTGTATTGTCTCAAAGTGGTTTTTATACCAATGTATTTTCAGTAATGAAAGCCTAAGAAAATTAACTATATAGTAGAAAATGTTCTAAAATGTCAGATTTTGTTTTGGGTATCAGTAGTTGTATCCCAACAAGGCGCATTATTCTGCAGAGCACTTTTAATCCTGCTATGTTTCAGTATTCAGTAAGACAAATTATTTGATGTGGCAAAATTGGTAAAAATCATGGGCCAGTTTGGGGGGAAATGACTTCAAGGGGAAGCTGCAAACAATACTTGTCCTGCAGACCTATCAGTCATTCCTTTCATCTGCGCTTCAATTTTAAACAGAAAGCATTCATGTGTTCTGCCTCTCCCACAGGAAGTTCCCAGCTGGTCACTGTAACAGCTGTTCTTGCAGTAAGCAAGCGAAGCTCAGTACACCATTTTAGAATTTGAGTCTAAGTGTCAGTACATGCTCACTCGAACAGCTGTTACAGTAACCGGATGGAAACTTTTCACTCTTTGGTGGGCTGAAAGAGACCGACTCCTGATTTTAAAAATAATGAATACTGAAACTGGTGGGAAAAAGTTGTTCCACAGGGTTAAAATTGCAGCTTTGTAGTGCACAGTGTTGCTATTTCTTTGCTTATTTTGAATTAGCGAATAATGCAGCACAATAGAAGGCCATTCGGCCCATCATGCCTGTGCAGGCCAAGTTATGCACAGCCGAAGCTCTAATTTTTTTTCTCCACCACCACCTCCCCAGAGTGCCATTTAATTCTCAAATATAGTTTCATGGGTAACAATAACCTCTAGTGCCTTGTCATAAAGACTGTTCTTAACACAAAATGCTAATTGGTGGGTATTGCCGGACAGATTGGTCGTTACCTCTCTGAGTGGGGGGACATCACCAAGAGTGGCTCAGCAATGATTAACCATGTCCTAAAGGAGTAGAGTGTGGCTTGTAGAGTGTGTCTATGCTGGGGTGGTGAGGGAACTAACAAGAGGGAAAAACCTACTTGACCTCAGCTTCACGAACCCACCTGTTGCCGATGCATCTGTCCATGTCAGTATTGGTAGGAATAATTGCCGCAAAGTCCTTATGGAGACAAAGTCCCATCTTCACATTGAGAATTTCCTCCATAGTGTTGTGTGGCACTACCACCATGCTAAATGGGATAGATTTCAAATGGGTCTAGCAACTCAAAACTGTACATCCATAAGGTACTGTGAGCCATCAGCAGCAGAATTGTCTCCAACCGCATGTTCCTCCATTACCATCAAGCCAAGGGATCAACCCTGGTTTAATGAAGAGTGTGAGAAGGTATATCAGGAGCTACACCAGTTATACCTTAAATAAATGAGTTACAAAATAGGACTACTTGATTGCCAAATAGCAGAAACAGCATGCAATGGACAGAGTTAATGCAACCCTACAACCAGTGGAAATAATGTAAGCTCTGCAGTCCTGCCATTTCCAGCTATGAACGGTGGTGGACACTGAAACAACTAACTGGAGGAGGAGGCTTCATAAATATCCACATTCTCCGTGTTCGGGGAGCCCAGCTCATCAGTGCAAAGACAAGGCTGAAACATTTCCAACGACATTCAGCCGGAAGTGCTGAGTGGGATGATCCATTCTGGGATCTCCTCCTGAGGTCCCCAGCATCACAGATGCCAGCCTTCAGCCAGTTCAGTTCACTCAAGAAGTAGCTGAAGGCATTTGATACAACAAAGGCTATAGGCCCTCTCACCATTTCAGCAATAGTACTGTTTTTTCCCACAAAAACAACCCAAATCCAACCAGTTACCACCTCATCACTCATCTTTCAATCATCGTGATGGAAGGTGTGATTGACAGTATTTCAGTCGGCATTTACACAGGACTAACCTGCTCAGTAATGCTTGGTTTGGGTTCTCTCAGAGCCATTTGGCTCACTGCTGCCTTGGTCCAAACATGGATGAAGGAGCTGAATACCAGGGGTAAGGTGAGAATGATTGCCCTTAATATCAAGGCAGCATTTGACCAAGTTCCGCAAAAGGAGCCCCAGCAAAACTGGAGCTAAGGGGTGAAGTCTCCACTAAGTATTCCAGTCATACCTAGAATAATGAAAGATGATAGTGGTTGTATGTGGTTAATCATCTCTGTCCCTGGCCAACACTGGAAGAGTTCCTCAGGTAGTGTCCTAGGCCCAACCATCTTCAGCTGCATCATCAATGACCTTCTCTTCATCATAATGTCAGTGGAGATGTTTGCTGTTGATTGCAGTGTTCAGAATCAATCACAACTCCTCAGACACTGAAGCAGTCTGTACCCTCATACAGCAAGACAGAGACATGTTTCAAGCTTGCGACAAAAAGTGGCAAGTAAAATTCACGCAACAGTGTCAGGCAATGACCATCTCCAACAAGACAGAATCCAATCATCTCACCGTTGCATTCAATGAATCCTCCCACTACCAACTTTCTAGGAGTTACCATTGACCAGAAACTGAACTGGACCAGCCATGTAAATACTGTGGCTACAACATCAGGTCAGTGACTAGGAAATCTGCGATGAGGAACTCGCCTCCGTACTCCATAAAGCCTGTCCACCATCTACAAGGCATAAATGATGTGTGTAATGGTATATGCTCCACTTGCCTTGATGAGTGCCATTTCAAAAACACTCAAGGACACCATCCAGAACAAAGCAGCCTGCTTGATTAGCACCCGAGCCACCACCTTCAACATTCACTCCCTGCACCTCCAACGCACAGTGGCAGCAGTGTGTTCCATCTAAAAGATGCACTGCAGCAACTCACCAGGCTCCTTCAATAGCACCTTCCAAACCCGCAAATTCTACCTAGAAGGACAAGGACAGCAGATACATGGGAACACCACCACCTGCAAATTCACCTCCAAGCCAATCACCATCCTGACTTGGAAATACATCCCCATTCCTTCACTGTCACTGGATCAAAATCCTGGAATTTCCTGTCCAACAGCACTGTCAGTGTACTTACACCACATGAACTATAGCAGTTCAAGAAGGCAGCTCACCACCACCTTCTCAAAGACAATTAGGGAGAGGCACTAAATGCTGGCCCAGCCAGCAACACCCACATCCTGTGGAAAAAAATAAAATAAGTAAGATGAGATTCACCACCTAATCTTTGAACCCCCTTGGCGCAGTGGATAAATAAATAGGTATGACGCTGAACACATACAAACCAAGAATGCCTCCTGTTTCGTTCATGTTTTGTGCTAAGTGGCAGCTGGAAAACAGTGTTGACACAGCATTAACATCAGGTCCCTTGAGCTAGTGAAATCAGCCAGAATGTTGACACCTGATTATATCTAATGATCCTGCTTGTATGTGAATGCCAGGTGGAGCCAGGTGAGCTCTGACCCTTGTTCCCTCCTTGTGATTCTCCTTCAACCTCTTACCTCGCTTCTCTTTAAGATGCTTCTTAAAACCTGCTTATTTGTGTGATCTGTTACTAATCCTGCTCTAGTATCCCCTTATGTGACACTGTACCAATTCTTCTGTAAAGCTCCTGTGAAGTGGCGTGGGGTGTTTTACCAAGTTGAAAGCATTGTATAAATGCTAGTTCTTATTGATTTTTCCCACGTATGCCCCCTCAAGGGAGTCAAAAAACTTATTAAAATTGATTTATAAGCCTCAGACCTTAAGAACAACCATTTGGGTGAAGTACTGGAGAGCCAGCAGCACCTGTATAACCAGACAGTAGCACGAGTTATCGTTTACAGAAGAGGGGATAATCTGCCCAGCCTTCTCTTTAGTTTCTTTTTGTGCAGTGTTTTGTAAGAAGCTGTGTTACTAAGATGGTGGAATGGCCTCACACAGTGAAAGTAACACTGAAGTTGTTAAGTTGGAATATAGTAATCCTCCAAATGCACTTCTGCACAGTATGGAGCTATATTATGCTTACCTAATCCTGCAATGTGGTTAGATATCCCCAAGCAAACTCACATTGGAATTCATCCCATCTCTAGACACAAAGTCGAGCTACTGTAAAACAAAATATTGGCACTAAATAATTTGTGGAATTTTAAGAAGCCCTTTGGATGTCAGATTGAATTTACCACTTGTGAGAATGTTGTAAATCAAATATTTTTAATAATCTATGTGTGGAACAGGAGCACATCTTTTAAAACTGAGCATAATAAATACTGAGCAATTATTTTCATATTGGTGCTGTGGACTTGGCTGGATAATTCCCTGAATCCTGGCTTTTTTGCTTGATCAGTACATTTCTGTTCTCTGGGCTCTTCAGCCTACCCTCAACAGAAGGTCTTTTGATTTGATTTATTATTGTCACATGTACTTGCATACAGTGAAAAGTATTGTTTCTTGTTTCGCTATACAGACAAAGCATACCATTCATAGAGAAGGAAACAAGAGAGTGCAGAATGTAGTGTTACAGTCATAGCTAGGGTGTAGAGAAAGGTCAACTTAATGCAAGTTGGTCCATTCAAAAGTCTGATGGCAGAGGGACGAAGTTATTTTACTCTAATAAAAGGAAACCTGCTCTGGGACATCTGAACTGCAAATCATTTTGGTAAATGAGAGGATCTCAGAATTATATTGGCATGAAGGCATGCAGTATCTTTTCATCTACTGTTCATTCAACATGTAAATTATATAACTTAAGCCAATAAGGGCAACAAATTAAAACAAAATGTTGAAACGGGAAAATTAGAAAATCCTGGCAATTTTTAGTTTTCCAAAAATATACTTTATCCATAAAATTTGTAAAAATACATTACATAACAGTTCAAATTTGACATATTAAGTGCAATTCAGCCAATTCAATTCACTCCATATGATACCAAGAAATGACTGAGCCCCGTGGGCCCTGACAACATCCCGATTGTAGTGAAGACTTGTGCTCCAGAACTTGCCAAGCTGTTCCAGTAAAGCAAAATACTGGCATCTACCTCACAAAGTGGAAAATTGCGCAGTATGCCCTATCCACTAAAGATGAGACAAATCCAATCTGCCCATTACTGCACCATCAGTTTACTTTCAATTATCAGCAAAGTGATGGAAGATTACCAACAATGCTATCAGGTGACACTTTCTCACAAATAACCTATTTATCAATGGTCAGTTTGAAATTCTGTGGCGCGTACTCACCTCATATGGACCATCTATAAGACACACATCATGAATGTGATGGAATGCTCCAGACTTGCCTGGATGAGTGCAGCTCAAACTACACTTAAAGCTTCATGTCACACATGATCCTGATTTGAAAATACTTACCATTCCTCCTTCATTGCTGGTTTAAAATCCTGGAAATTCCTCAACTGCACCAAGGTGTACCTGCTCCATACACATTGCAGCTGTTCAGGAACACAGCTCACTACCACCGCTCAAAGACAATTCACGACAGGCAGTAAGTGATGATCTTGCCAGTAATAACAGAATTTATTTTTCTGTTTCTGTACAAAGTCCCTTGGTCATAATAATTATTACCTATTTGCCACAATACTGATGACCAAGCTGAGGAACCTGAATGAGTTCAGCACTTAAGAAGCTCAACACCATCCAAGATAAAACAGCCTACCTGATGGGTGCCCTATCCACCACCTTTAACATTCCCTCCCTCCTCACACTGGTGCACCATGGCAGCTGTTTGCACCATCTACAAGACACCACAACAGCTCATCAAATCTTCTATGACAGCATCATTCTAACCTGTGACCTCTGTAGGCTACTCTGACCAAGACCGCAAGAAGCTACAAAGGGTTGTGAACGTAGCGCAGTCCATCACACAAACCAGCTTCCCATCCATTGACTCTCTCTATGCTTCCTGCTGCCTCGGAAAAGAGGCCAGCATAATTAAAGATCCCACGCACCCCAGACATAGTCTCTTCCACCTTCTTCCATCAGGAATAAGAAAGAAAAGTCTGAGATCATGTACCAACCAACTCAAGAACAACTTCTTCTCTGCTGCCGTCAGACTTTTGAATGGACCTACCTTATATTAAGTTGATCTTTCTGTACACCCTAGCTGTGGCTGTAACACTACATTCTGCACCATCTCCTTTTCTTTCTCCCCAGTGTACTCTATGAACAGTATGTTTTATCTGCCTAGTAACACAAGAAACAATACTTTTCACTGTGTACCAATGTGTGACAATAATAAATCAAAATCCACCCTAGATTAACTTGGGCAGCAGCAAGTGGTGGACAAATTATTCAAATCAATTCTGAGGCATAGGACAAACTATCACTCAGGCACAGATTCATCAGGGATAATAAACATAGATTCATTAGGTGAAACATGTGTCTTACTAACCTAATCAAATTTGTTAAGAAAGTGACTAGCAGGATTGATGAGGGTAGTGCAGTAGATGTTGTCCACATCTGACAAGACTCCACATGGCAGACTGGACAGAGAAGTGAAATCCCATGGGATACAGGGGAAAGTGGCAAATTGGATCCAAAATTAGCTCAGTGACAGGAAACAAAGGTCAGTGGACGTTTATGCAAATAGAAAGCAGTTTCCAGTGGCGTTCCATAGAGCTTGGTATGAGTGCCCTTGCTTTTTTGTATATTTGTTGTATATATGAATTACTTGAACTTCAATGTGGGGTGATACAAAAAATGGCCAGTTGGTTGATCATGAAAATGATAGCTGTTAACTCCAGAATTATATTAATGGTTTGGTTGAGTGGAAGGTAGAATTGAAACACCAGTAAGGCCACAGCTGGAATTTTGTGTGCAGTTCTGGTCACCACATTACAGAATGGCCATAATTGCCTTAGAGAGAGTACAGAGATTTACAAGAATGTTGTCAGGGCTTGAAAAGTGCAGCTATGAGGCTAGGGTTGTTTTCCTTGGAACAGAGAAGGTTGGAGGATTGGCCTAATTAAGATGTACAAAATCAAGAGGGGGCTTCATAGGATAGACAGTAAAGACTTAATTCTCTTGGCTAAGGGGCCAATTACTAGTGGGCATTGATTTAAAGTGAATGGTAGAAGGATTAAGAGGACAAGAGAAAAAGCTTTTTTGTCCAGAGGGTGGCATCATCTGGAATTCACTGCCCGAATTGTTGATTGAGGCTGAAATGCTCAATTCTTTTAACAGGTACCTGAATCTGCACCTGAAGTGCTGGAATTTGCAAGGTCCTGGAAAGTGGGATTAAAATGAGCGGCTAGTTGTTTTGTTTTCTCTTTTTTTGGCCAGCACAGATGGGATGGGCTGAATGGCCTCTTTCTGTTGTTTTTGTGTGGTCCTCGGCGCAGGGCTACACCATCTCCTGCAAGTTTCACCTTCAAGTCACACACCATTCCAACTTGGAAATGTAATGCTGTTACTTTACTGTGTCAACACCCTGGAGCTCCTTCACCAACAGCACTGAGCCTGTACTACACTAGATGGACTGCAGTGATTCATGTATGTGAACCTCACCACCTTCTCGAGAGTAATTAAAGATGACAAATGCTGGCTTTTCCAGGAACACCCACATCTCATGACAGAAATTTTTAAAAAATGTTAGAGAGAGAGACAGAGTAAATATTTTGGGTTGAGGACCTTCCCTCAGAATTCCTGCCTATAAGTTTACATTCCTTGGGCTGAGAGGAATGTACAAAGTGATGTGGTGTTGATCAAGTTGGGCTGAATCCTCTTACAAAGCTGGTTGTGGTTGATGATGAGAAAGTTGTTTTTTATTGGGGAAAACAATCCTTGGTGATATAAAGTTGATTGCTGGATATAGTGTACAGACCTGGTAAGTTAAATTCAGTTAACCAGCCAATGTGATTCCTCCAAATAGATGGAAAATCCTGCATCCTTTCCAATAAATTCCAAGACCAATAGCAAACTGAAGTTTCCAGGTGGTATGTTATTTGGTGAATTCTGTTTGGAAACTTCATGTGCATAAGCGTCTCATTCTCCCATTCTGATGGCTGTTGCTTGCTGTCATACATCAAGAATGGCAGCCTGGATCTCAATATTGATCTGGAAGCCTGGAGAATTACTTCAGGAATGGGGCTGAACGCTGAAATGCTTTTGAAACGTTTTTGTATTGGTGGCAGCTTATGTGCTGTCATGCTCCTTTATATAGCCCCCAAATACCACAATGAAATTAAGTGCTGCAAATCTGAAATGAAAACAGTTCTGCTGGAAAAACTTAGCAGGACTGGTAGCATCACTGGAGAGAGAAACCGAATTAACTTTTTGAGTCCAATATGACTTCTTCAGAGCCCAAGAAGAGAATTAGGAGCCGGATTATGCCGTTTAGCCCCTCTAGCCTGCTCTGCCATTCAACTAGATCACGACTGATCTTCTACCTCAGTGACGGGCAACCTAGACTAGTGAGTATGCCACATGAGTGGCACTCCTTCATCTTGGTGGGCCACAAGATTGAAATCAGGCTTGTTCACTAACCATGACCCATGAATACATGATTAAATACATTTAATACACACTGAATATTACTTGATCAACTTCAAATGGTAAACGCAAAATAAATATGTATACTTTGGACGCAAAGGGAGCTCTGTGTCAATATTGTGTGCAATTGGTATGCATCTCACCACATCTCCTTGCTTTGTATGCATACACTTCAGTCAGACCAGTAGCAAAGTAACTACACTGATGAAAATAAGCAGAATGTAGCAATGCTGCGTGTGGGCAACAATCAACAAAACATCTCGTGAACCGCACCCAGAACCCAGATGGGCCACATGTGGCCTCCAGACTGCAGTTTACCCACCAGTGTTCTGCCTCAATATAATTTTCTTGCACTATTCCCATCTCCCTTGAACTCCTTATAATATCTAGAAATCTATCAAACTCTGTCCTGAACTTACTCAATGTTGGAGTGTGGAATTATCCCAGAAATCAGCAATGTCTGATGCTGGGCAAGGAAGAATTGGAGCTGCTCGTGCCAATGGCAGGTTTTTCCTCCACATTGTGCGGCACATGATGGAAAAAAACAGAACAGACACAGGTTTCCTGTTGTATCGCTGGTGGGTAGGCTCTGATTCGGTTGACCTGCTGTGATCTCCGATTCATTAATCCAGACATCATGTTTAAAGGCTGCCCCTGCACAGAGCCAGGACTCTCCAAGAGCTAGGAAGCTGCTAGGAACTCATGGCTGCCAAAGTTAGAAAACATGTTGCTCCAAATTTAGTGAAACCTCCCTTGAGCGCCTACAAGATGCAGTGGAGGCCTGCCATGATGTCCTCTAACCCTGCTGAGGGCAAAGGTCACCAAGCAAAGACACTGATCCAGCATGAGGCGTTCTGACGACATTTTTCAGCCATGCCACCAAGCGCACAAGCCCTGATTGGGCACAAAAAATCCCGACCTGAGCCTCCATAGCCCTCTGCAGTAAAGAATTCCAAACATTCACCAAGAAATTATTTCTCACCTTTGTCCTTAATGGCTTACTGTTTACTCTGAGGCTGTGTGCTCTGGTTCTAAAAATGCCATGATGTGGAGATGCCGGCGTTGGACTGGGTAAACACAGTGAGAAGTCTAACAACACCAGGTTAAAGTCCAATAGGTTTATTTGGTAGCAAATGCCACTAGCTTTCGGAGTTTGCTGCTCCTTCGTCAGGTGGAGTGGGAGAAATGCCAGCCAGGAGAAACAGCCTCCTTGCATATACCATGTCGAGCCCTGTAAGAATTTTGTATACTTTGATTCTTCTAATTCTTCTCATTCTTCTAAATTCTAGAGACTGCAGGCCAGTCTCAATCTCAACTCATAGGACAATACCACCATCCCAGGAATCAATCTGGTGAACCTTTGTTGCACTCCCTCCATGGCAAGTATAACCTTTAGATAACTGTGTACACTATTCCAGCTGCAGTCTCACCAAAATTCTATTCATTTGCAGCAGGGCATCTTTACTCCTGTATTAGTGAAGGCCAATATACTATTTGCCTTCCTTATTTCTTGCTACATCTGCGTGTTAGCTTTCAGTGATGAAGAGGAGTCATATTGGACTCAAGATACTAAATGTTTGTCTCTCCACAAATGCTACCAAACCTGTTGGATATTTCCAGACTTTCTGCTGTTATTTACCCCAAAGACTAGCTTCCACTACCAAAGTCAGAGGCTGAGATTTTGCCCCGTCAATCACATCGGGCATGAATCGTAACTGGATCGCAGAATCTCACGAGAGGCTCTCACACTGACCTGAATTACAAGTGGTCACCCATGGCGTGCACCTGCCTGGCAGGCAGACCTGCCGGAGGAGGTCAACTGGGTGAATCGCTCGGAGAAGAGAGGATCCTGTCTGGGCAGTGCTGGGGGGGGGGGGGGGGCGGGGGGTGTTCTCTTTTCACATTTTTGTATTGGGGCGCCCTAATCTTCACTCCACCAGAATGCTGTCACGGGACCAGTGCCTCATTTTTTTTCAAGTTGCAAGCAAACAGTGGAAAAATTCAACACCACTTTTACCGCCTACTGCAACACTTGGCAGAAAAAAGGAAAATCTCCGCCCTATATATGCACCATGTGTTGTCACCATTTTCATAGAAAATTTATTTTATTTGTGTGTAACAACAGAAATAACATGCTGCAAAACCAACAAATCTGAGACAATACAGTACTCTGATGGGACGCCTTGGATTCCTTATTGCCTCTCATAAGGTTCAAGCATTCCAGTTTGAAAACTGTGCTATGTATAAGTTTAGATGATTTATGAGTGCTGAGTTATTTTTTGTTTTGACTGTTGGCACATAGATTATTGGTGACTCATTGGCTGGTTAGCAGTCTGACTGCAATTTAGCAGACATAACTTAGCAGACATGAAGCACAGTTATGACTAGAAGGATATTATGGAGTGGTCATCCCCCATATTACTAGAATTGAGTCTAAAGCAAATACTGCCCCATCATATTTGTTCTGTAAAGAATCTTGCCTATCTTATGAGAACAGTCCATCTGGTAACATTACAGTACAGTTCTTGGGTAAGTTGTTGGCCTCTCTGCAACTCAAACCCTGATTGCAACGTAGTGAAAGAGTAAGCTAAGAATGACACAGCTGCAGAATTCCTTGATTTCCTTGTGGGTATAAAATAAAAAAAACAGGAAAATAATATGACACAACCTTTTAGTCTGTCAAAACTCGTTGCTCAGGTTCAAATATGAAGAATGGTATTTTGAGGAAGGTACTGGAGCCTGCACCTTCCTGTGGAATAATAGCACACAACATGAATGTTGAATCACTGTTTTCAGAAAAGGTGGGGAGAATTCAAGAATTGAGAATCTGTGCAGGTCTGTGGTACTTTTGCATTAAGAATAGATGCATTAGCTATTGATATTTGAATTTGAGTATTGTTCTCCCTGTGACTTTGTGGATTTCCTCCGGGTGCTCTGGTTTCCTCCCACAATGCATGTTAGGTGGATTGGCCATGCTAAATTGCCCCTTAGTGTCCCAAGATGTATAGGTTAGGTGGATTAGTCATGGGAAATGTGCGGAGTTTTGGGGTTGGAGTGGGGGAGGGGGTGTGGACTTGGGTAAGATATTCTTTCGGAGAGTCGGTGCAGTCTCAATGGGTCAAATGGCCTCTTTCTGCACTGTAGGGATTTTATGGATTTACAAAGTGATTTATAACCCCTTCCTTGGTAAGATACTCAGTAAATTCTGGGTGCATTACCAGCAGCAGCTATCGCTCCCAGTAGTACTGCCAGCAGTGGAGAGCTGCCAGCCTTTGGCAGGAGCCTGCGTCGCTAACACTCAATCCTGGCTCTCACTGCCCACATTTCAGGTCATTGACCATTTATCAGGACTTATTTTTGCATTTGTATCTGCTAATATCATAAACATCAAAAACAAACACTACAATTTTAATATAACACTTGGTGAGAGCAGGCAACCTAACAGCAATGGAGTGAGTTTGCCCAGACCCAGAGGAGCATAACATTTTGACCATCATATTCCAAGTGAGAGGATTTCCTCTGGCACTTTGACAATTACACTGTGCCCTTCTCTTGAACCCACTGCTGTCTTTAAATTGTCACCTGCTTGTCCAACGTGCAGTATTGGGTGAGCAAAGATTTCTTCCAACTAAGTTTTTGGGAAAACACAAACAATTGCCTTCAACCTCCATCACAATTGCTGCATCACGAAGACCACCTTCAGAACACCCCTCAACTTCACCCCTGCCTCAGCTTGTCTGCGACTGAAACCCTCATTCATGCCATTGTCACCTGTCTGATTGACTATTCCCACACACTCATGGCCAGCCTCCCAAATTCTACCTTTCATAAACTCAAGGTTATTCAAAATACAGCTGCCCATGTTCTAATTTGCAGCAAGTCCCGTTCCCACAGTCTTTGCTTGCTGACCTACGTTGGCTGCCAGTTAAGCAACGTATCAATTTTAAAATAAAATATCCTTGTTTTCAAATCACACCATTGCCTCACCTCTCCCTATCTCTATAATTTCCTCCAATTCCACTGCCCTGAAAGATATCTGTGCTGCTCTAATTCTGGCCTCTTGAGGCCCCTGATTTTAATCATTCCACCATTAGTGGCTGTGCCTTTAGCTGCCAAGACCCTCAGCTCTGGAATTCCCTCCCTGAACCTCTCCGCCACGCTACTTCTCTTTCTTCTTTAAACATGTTCTTCAAACCTAGTTCGTTGACCAAACCTTCGATCATCTTTCTTTATATCTCCTTATGTAATTCAGTGTCAGATTTTATTTCATAATGCTTGGGACGTTTTAGTGTATAAAAGCGCTATATAAATACAAGTTGGTCTTAACAAAACATGATACATTCGACTAATAGTCTCACTGGACTAATCACAATTTGCATTTGTTATGCATCACTGGCAGCTGCACAGTGAAATTTTCAGATGAAACTTTCAGATGAAACATTAATCCGAGGTCCCTTCTGCCTTCCGATACCATAGCACTATTTTGAAGAAGATCAGGGAAGATTTCCTGGCCAATATTTATTCCACAACTAGCATCACAAAAAATATTATCCTCTTGTCATTGCATGCTGTATATGGGAGTTTACTGTGCACAAATTGGCAGCCCAATTCTTAAGTTAGAACAGTAGCAACACTTAACATGTTGGCCGTACTTTAAAAAACCCTGAGGTTGTGAAAGTTGTTGTGTGAATGTAAATGTTTCTGTCTTTTGAATTGTTCCCATGCGTTGGTGCCCCTGTCTTTCTAGTAGGTAAGGGTTGTGAGTTTGGAAGATGCTGTTGAAGAAGCTTAAGTTCCTTGACCTTGATACAAGTTCCTGGACATTTGTGAAAAGGACTTTGCCAGGCTGAGGAAGAACAGCAGATTTCCCTTCCTAATGACATTAGGGAACAAAATGAGTTTTTATGACAATCTGGTGGTTCCATGGTCACTATTATTAACTTTATTATTTCCAGATTTATTGAATTAAATTTCTCAGCTGATATGGTGAGGCTTCAACTCCTGTCTCTGGATCATTAGTCCAGATTGTTGGATAACTAGTCCAGTGATGAAACCATTATTCTACTGTTTCCATATTTGAAATATATGCAATGATAGTGGTATGCGTGGGAAAACTCCATTTCTTTTTCTGAATTGTAAGTAATCTGTTCTAGTAAGTTGGGTGAATACTGCTTATTAAACATGACTTAACCAGGAAAGTCTCAAAAACATTTTAATAGGGTCCACTGAACTCTCAGAACATTAGCCCATTTCTACCTCTGGCTGCACTCTTGTTGTAATCCTAATATCCAACAGCAAATGTCCCTCAGATCTCATGACCAACAATTGAAAAGCATTCTCACAAATAATTGCCTGTAAAGATCAAATCTTGACTTTTTGCTGTAACTTATTTTATCTACCAGACTACATGCTTTAATTTGCAGAGAAAGAACATTCACTTGTAGCAGCCTTCACATTTTGCCTAATCTACTGTCATTAGCTGTAACTTTAGCAGAAGAGATGTCTTGTCTGCCTTTGACTAATCCTGAAATTCAAAAGATACATTTGGAGATGATCTCTGGCAGCTGGCAGACTGCACTTGGTAATTGTGCTTTGGGCGTAACAGCAGCAGTGGAATGGCATCTTGTTGCCATTGGAAACCCTGTTACTATGCTACCTGAGTATCTATTTTCTTTATTTGTTACATTTTATAACTTGAATTGTACCTAATTTGCTAACCTTGTGTTAAAATCCGTACGAAAGAAATGGGAATTACTGTATGAACTCACACAATGGAAAATATAATTACCTTCTGAGAATTATGTTTCTTAAAAGAAAGATACTAGTGGTGTTACCAAAAATTAAACAGCAAAACAAATCCTTCCATCCTTTTCATCAGTAATAAAGCTTATCGCTGGTAATCCCGTCTCTCCTTCACTGCAGATTCATTCTGTGGCCAGATATCAATGTACCCAATAGGAATAAATTAGGACACAATTTCAACTTTCCTTTTTGGCTGAATATTTAAATCTCTGCCTTGATTGAGTGCATGTTTGAAATCATTTTGGAGATATTTTTGCCTTTGGAGATAAATTGTTACCCAACCGAAGGACCCAGATGCAAAGACAAAAACAGTTTTTGGTGTCTTAATTTTAGGAGGTCCTGCAATAACTGGTGTCATTCTTATTGTACCAGGAGTTGCAAATACATTAATTTGCATACTACAATAATTCAAGATCATGCAGCAGTTCTGTTAATCTCCAGATTGGTGCTATCTACCGTTTCAACCACAGTTATATAACATTTTCCTTGCTGACATATTATGTAGCAACTTGTACAGTGTAACAGATTCTGCAGGAAAATGGAGATCAATGTAAAATTTTGATTTACCTTGTTCTTAGGGTTAAGGGAGTTTTATTTGTTTCAGGATAAGAGGGTTGTATTTCACTGTGTTTCAGCTAATTTCTCCTGCATTGAGGTTTCCTGGCTGATGAAGTCAAGGTGAAAAATTGGGGAAATTTCAATTTGCAATTCAATTTCATTCTATTTGCAAATGAATGAACAGGTCAGCTGTGGATCACTGGTGACACTTGCCTCTGAATCAGTAAGTTCTGGGTTAATGTCTCACTCCAGAGACCTAAGCACATTATGTAGACTGGCAGAGGTGTCATCTTTTGGATGAGATCTTAAAGAAAAATGTCTCGTCTTCCCTCAGGTGGTTGTAAAACATCCCAGTAACTATTCATAGAACGGGGTGTTCTCAACAGTGTCCCTCTACCAATGCCACATGTGGTCATTATCCCACTTTCATGGGAACTTGCTGTGCACAAATTGGCAACTGTGTTTCACTAGATTAAAACAGCAACTACTCTTGAAAAGTATTTAATTGGTTGTAAAGTGTTTAATTTGTCTTGATGTTGTAAAACGTGCCGGATAACTACAAGCTCTTTCTCTATTTGCCACTTATTGATCTCTGCATATAAAATTAAAATTTCAGATGTTGTACTGATAACTTGCAGGTACAAGTAGGCCTGAGCTGACAGTACTGGGAAATTGTTAGCAGTGAGACCCATGGTCAGTTTTAGAATGTCGCAGGCTGCAAAGCTATCTATATACACACACTTACTTGTCTTCGATTTTTTTAAAGCATGACATAGATCAAATTCAAACTCTTGAAATTACAAATTAAGTAACAGTTTGCACATATTGATAATTCAAGACTCAAGGAGCAATGCATCAATAATGCTCCCAGGACTTCTGTCATTTACGTTCTAGTATGCCAGACCAACTTGATTCATTTCTGGGTTAGAAGGAATCAATTTTTATTTTTACTTTTTTGAGTCTCTGTTTATTTTAGCTCAAACCCTAACAATAGTGAACGGTAAGCATCTTAATTATTACTGGCCAGACTTGTGTTTAGGGGCTTTTACATCATCCTCTATTCTGAAAGTATATCCATTCCAAAGCTAATGGATTTATATGGACATAACTGAATGTAAGAATATTTCCTGTCTCTGCAAATAGGCTGGAAAAAAACATGAATGGAACAGGCTTTCCAGCTTTTGTCTACAGTATTACATATGGGAAGAAGAGAGGCATCCTAAATTGGCATTAATGAGCATCCTAAAGTATAAACCATGAATTTAGACCATAAATACTTGCACTTAACCAAATACCAATGAAACCAAGCGTCGTCTTCCTCTATTGTTTAATGGTAATTTAATTTTTTTAATGGATAAGATTTTATTATGTTCGTAGGACCAAAATAAAGTTATAAGAAAATGTTAAACTTTATTTTACCCTCTTCTCTTCCCTCTCAAATTCCTGTACACACGCACATTATTTGTGTAGCATTGGATTTTCATAATGTAGGGTTGTGGCGGATGTTTGGAGATAGAAAAACATATGTGCAGCAAAGCCTGTCACAGAAAAACATATGTGCAGCAAAGCCTGTCATCATTATGTTCTTTAGATTCTGTTGGAAACAGTCTTGTTGCTGTTGTTAATATCATAAGGAGCTACTGGATGAAATTGCTCCTGTATCAACGTGATGACCAGCAAACTATGTTGACAAAATTTAGAAGGCCATTGTCACTTCTTTTGAATTTTTGTAGTTTCTAGAACAGCATGTTCTTGAAGAATGTCTTGAGATACAACATTGGTTTGCAGGAAGGTTTATGCAGCAGAACCATGGAGCCATAGAAATGTCATGATGCAGAAAGAGGCCATTCAGCCCATTGTGTCTGAGCCAGCCAAAAAAAGAAAAAAATAAACTAACTGTTCATTTCTATCCCACTTTCCATCACCTGGTCCATAGCCTTTGTAGGTTACAGCCCTTCAGATGCAGAGCCAAGTAGCTTTTAAATACATTGAGCATTTCAGCCTCAACCACCAACTTTGGCAGTTAATTCCAGACACCCGCCACACTCTAGATGAAAATGTTTTTTCCTCAAAAGATGCTGTATTTGTTATCCAAACCTCTGCAGTGGAATTTTTAAAAACTAACTTTTCTAATATACCGCATCTATTTGAATGTAAGATGTATGGTTTAAGTGTAAAAAGTTCAGATTTAAGCTGTGACCTGTATACAAGTAAATATAGAACTTTAAATTTGTTTTACACAGAAACTTGGTGAAACTAAATATATAACTATAAACACCAGACATCATGGAGTAGGCATTCAGTCTACATTTCTTCAGAGAACAATGATAGTAATTTTTTCTCAACTATATTTAATCTTATCATGTTCCATCAGTAGTTTCCTTCTAATATATGTGACAATAATTAATCAAATCAAAAAATCTTTTACATTTCAAATGCAAAGCAGAAATTACTATTGATTGCATTATTACTTCTTTCTAATGTCTAACATGTTTCTGTCTGTTGTTTTAACTGTGGCATTGTCACATTTAATTTAAAAATACTAGAAGAATTATATCCAAGTACTTTCAAACGATCCTATCACCAGCAGTAATTTCCACTTTCAGATTCGGAGTACCTGCCCCGGAATATGCTCCAATTACCAAGTTTTCAGCGGGGTAGAAATTTGTCTCCTGCTGCAGCCTGGTCATCCTGAGCAGAATTTCAGAAATTCTTGCATTAAACTGTCATTCAAGTTAATGTTAGAAAAAAATGTTTTTAAAAATTCTTTACCAATGCCAATCTAGTGTGGTCTTAAATGCAAAGAGTTATCTTCAAGAAAAGAAAGATCCTGTATCGCATGTTACCGATAGAAAAGTAAGCTTGTGATTGAAAACTAAACTATGGATCCAGTGTCTTTCAGGAAAGGAAGCCTACCACCCTTGCCTGGTGTGGCTAAGTGACTCCAGACCCTCACTTCATAGTTGACTCTTAATGCCTCCAGGACCAATAGCTCTGGGAAGTGAATATGGCGTTACCATTGTCCCCCACATACCTAGAACAAACTTAAAAACAAGTTATAAAAATATTTAAAGGTTCTTGAGCAATGATCAGACTTTTCTTCTTCCTCTGCTTCTGTATTTATTTCATTTTACTTGGTTCACTGACATTGGAGGATTTTAAATAAAGGCAGGTGGAAAATATGAAAAGCTGCACAAAGATTTGGAGAGAAAAATGTGGTGGTGGTTACAGTTCACTCGGAGTCCATTTGCTTTGGCATCTTTAACATGCATAATGTAGTTTTGAACAATGAATTGTGATGGTAGAAGCTCCAACTTTCTTTACATCAAATGGCTGACCAGGAATCTTCTCCATTCTATGGAAAAAAATGCCCAACAAATCTTTCAGTCTCCAGATCATTGGAGACTGGACGTACCCTGCTAGAAGTACTTCGGGACCTTGAAGAAGTCTCGACACATTGATTCTGTGAGAATTTTTCAGGAAGTTTGAACTTCTGATGGGCAATTCCTTTTGCTCACAGGATCCTCACAAGAAGTCTCTGACTCTGAGCCAGAGTTGGAGACTTTGGTCAGTTCTAACATATTACCTGAATACTTACCTGGGAAATATTAACACAGAAATATGCTAGTCTGACTTCTGGGTAACTATGCAACTAACACCCCCACACCACACCACTGTTTCCCTGACCCAAACTGAATGGCCCCCAACTTGACACCCTTCTTGACCCAAGTAGCCCCCGCTCCAACTCACCCACCTACTCACTCACCTCATAATTTGCAGATTATCAACCTGTAGATCCTTCCAATACATGCCAGTGGCAGGTGGTAACGGTGGAGAAGATTCCTGGGGGGAGATTTCAGTTAAATGTGACTGAAAGGCATTGTTTTGCAGACAATCAAATTTAATTTTGGGAATGTGAACTGAAACACTAAGAATTTTGAAATCCAATGTAACAGTAAGTATTTAACTTATTCTGTTCCCCCTCACTATCGGGAGTACAATCTTTTGGATGAGATATTAACCCAAGGTCTTGTCTGCCCTTGGGTGGGCAGAAAAGATCCCACAGCACTACTTCGAAGAAGAACAAGGAAGCTTCCAACACCACCTCCACCACCCCAAACAATGATTATTTGTTTTATTTTTATGTTTTATTTTCCTGACCAATGTTATCTCAAGGCTAATATTATAAAAACAGATAATTTTGTCATTATAATATTATTTATTATTTGTGGGACCTTGCTCTATGCAAAAATTGGCAGCGGAATTTCTTAGATAAGTGATGATTACACTTCTTTTCCGAAAGCACTTTTATAAGTCCTGAGGCCACGAAAGATGCTATATATATGTAAGGTTCTTTCTTTGAAACAGTTGTCTTGATCATGGGTCTTCATTAGAACATTTTTTTGTTTGTATGCTGTTCTTTGAATGAGTTTTCTAATTTGGCATGAGTATATATGGATTCCAATTTGAAACTTTTTTTTGGAGTGCTTTCAGAATTTCTCTGTTAATTATGGAATATGAAACACATGGCTCAGCTGAGTGCTCAAGTGGGAGTGGCTCAAATCATTCATTCCAAAGCAGCAGATTGGTGCCCAAATATTCTTCTGCCTGGAATTTTGCCTATTCCAAATTTGCCAGGCAGCAGTAAATTTAGCAACAACAAGATAATGTATGTACCAAGCTAACAGCATCTAACTGCTGTGGTCGTTCCTATTTCCTTAACTCCCAGTTATGTCCAACCTAGCAAGGACTACAGTAAAGCTGCCATTAGTGTCACCTATAACGTGTCCCACAAAGCAGCCCTTGACAAAGTTCACAGAGGGGTTGTAAACTAAGACCTGGCAAAATACACCCCTGCCCCTACTACACAAATTGACAGCACTATCTGGAACAGTGCTGGACTGCCCACTCCCAAACATCTGCAGTTGTTCCATATGGTCAGCCTCGAAGTATTTCATAAGTCACAATGCAGAAGCAGACTGGTCAGCGCAACCAATCCAGATTGGTATTCATCTTGGTCAGTAACCATTTTTTTAAAAAACTATCATCTTGACACTCTACATTACAACAGTGACTTCACTTATAACATTCTTCATTGACTATTAAGTGCTTTGGGATGTTACAAAGGCATGTAAGGCTTTCTAGACCTCTCACTTGTTGAAAACAATCTGTTTGTCTCTGCTCTATCCAATTTCTTCTTCATTTAAGTATTTGTTAATTGTCAATTCCCCCCCACCCCCATAAAGTTTATAAAATCATTGATAGAATCAGTGCAGAAGGAGGGCATTCAGCCCACCAAGTCTGCCACGACCCTCTGACAGAGTACCCTACCCACACTATCACCATAACCCTATGCATTTACCATGGCTAATCCCCCTAATCTACACATCTTCGGACACTAAGGCGCAATTTAGCATGGCCAATCCACCCAACCTACACTTCACACTGTGGGAGGAAACCAGAGCACCCAGGGGAAACCCACGCAGACACAGAATGTGCAAACTCCACACAGACTGTCACCCAAAGCCATGATTAAACTCGGGTTCCTGGCACTGTGACGTAACAGTGCTAGCCACTGTGCTGGCCTTTTGTTTTTTGATTTTAATTAATTTAATGACAATGCCTTGAGTCCTCATACGTGCCACAGAAAGTCAGTGCTTCAAATATTTTAGAGAGGATAATTGCTCTGAGTGTTCCTGCATTTAAGAACTAGGAGCAGGAGTAGGCCATCTGGCCCCTCAAGCCTGCTCCGCCATTCAATAAGATCATGACTGATCTTGTTGTGGACTCAGCTCCATTTACCTGCCCGCTCACCATAACCCTTAATTCCTTTACTGTTCAAAAAATTATCCATCCTTGCCTTAAAAACATTCAATGAGGTAGCCTCAACTGCTTCACTGGGCAGGGAATTCCACAGATTCACAACCCTTTGTGTGAAGAAGTTCCTCCTCAACTCAGTCCTAAATCTGCTTCCCCTTATTTTGAGGCTATGCCTCCTAGTTCTTGTTTCACCCGCCAGTGGAAACAACTTCCCTGCTTCTATCTTATCTATTACTTTCATAATCTTATATGTTTCTATAAGATCTTCCCTCATTCTTCTGAATGCCAATGAGTATAGCCCCAGTCCACTCAGTCTCTCATAAGCAAACCCTCTCAACTCCGGAATCAACCTAGTGAATCTCCTTTGCACCCCCTTCAGTGCCAGTATATCCTTTCTCAAGTAAGGAGACCAAAACCGTACACAGTACTCCAGGTGCGATCTCACCAGCGCCTTATACAGCTGCAACATAACCTCGCTGTTTTTAAACTCCATCCCTCCCGCAATGAAGGACAAAATTCCATTTGCCTTCTTAATTACCTGCTGCACTGCAAACCAACTCCTTCTGATTCTTGCACAAGGACACCCAGGTCCCTCTGCGCAGCAGCATGCTGCAATTTTTTACCATTTAAATAATAGTCCATTTTGCTGTTATTCCTACCAAAATGGATGACTCCACATTTACTCCATCTGCCAGACCCTTGCCCACTCACTTAAACTATCTATATCCCTCTGAGACTTTCAGTGTACTCTGCACACTTTGCTCTGCCACTCATCTTAGTGTCATCTGCGAATTTTGACACACTACACTTGGTCGCCAACTCCAAATCATCTATGTAAATCGTAAACAATTGCGGTCCCAACACTGATCGCTGAGGCACACCACTAGTCACTGATCGCCAACCAGAAAAACGCCCATTTACCCCCATTCTTTGCTTTCTGTTAGTTTTCCAATCCTCTATCCATGCTAATACATTAATGCCAAAAATCCTCAGCCATTCTGGATAGACCACATGCAGCAGTTTCTTGTATGTTTATTTTATTATTTGTATTGTTGTTACAAGTAGACTCACATTAACACTGCAATGAAGTTACTGTGAAAATCCCCTCGTCGCCACATTCCGGCGCCTGTCCGGGTATACTGAGGGAGAATTTAGCATGGCCAATGCACCTAACCAGCATGTCTTCCAGGTTATGGGAGGAAATCTGAGCACCCGGAGGAAACCCATGCAGACACAGGGAGAATGTGCAGACTCCACACAGACAGTGACCCAAGCCGGGATTCAAACCTGGGTCCCTGGTACTGTGAAGCATCAGTGTTAACCATTGTGTCACCATGCCAGGATAAAGGGTTTTCAGCACCTTTGTCCAAAAGGTGTTCAGACTTAAAACTAAGCTTTGTTTCTCCCTGCTTATTGCAGGATAGATTTGTGATGAAGGTAACCATTTTACAAATGTACGCAAAATTGTTTGCAAACTTGAAGCATAGCTGGAGTAATTATAATGAATTGGAGTCACTGAATATCTGTAGCATGAATTTATAAACAATAATTTACTTAAGATCAAGCTGCTATTTTCAGTCAATTTCTTGATCTATGTGGTGAGGTGGGTTTTTTACTCAGAGAGTGGTTGGGGTGTGGAATGGACTGCCTGCAGGGATAGTGGAGTCAGAAACTTTAGGAACATTTAAGAAGCTATTGGATAAGCACATGGAGTACTTAGGGATGATAGGGAGGAAATAGCTTGATCTGGGTTTCAGACAAAGCTCGGCACAACATCGTGGGCCAAAGGGCCTGTTCTGTGCTGTACTATTCTATGTTCTATTACCCGTAACTTGATTTCCTTCACTCTCAATAATCACTGCATCATTGTTTCCCTACCAATGCCAACTGATGAAGGCGCAGTGCTCCAAATAAACCTATTGACCTTTAACCTGGTGTTGTGAGACTTCTTACTGTGCCCACCCTAGTCCAACGTTGGCATCTCCACGTCATATCCTTCAGATTATACTCTGACTTTTTTCTTCTCAGCAATTTTGTTTTGTTTTAAAACATGGCTTGCTATAATCTGTATATTCAACAAAATGATCTTGATCAGTATAATTGTTTGTTTTTAAACATGTGATAAATATAGAAACTGTTTAAATTGTGTACCATAAGCTCTCTGTGGGAAGCTACTAGTATGAAGTAGTTTTTGTATGAAGGGTGTTCGACATTAAAAGTTTTAACTGTATAATTATGCTTTGACTTTTAAATTTAAATTTAATTCACAGCCTATTAAATGTTCTACATTATTTAATGTTTATTTAAACTATGTGTTCCATTTTAATCAGGTTGCTGGGATGGGTAATCTGCTTAAGGTCCTAACCAGGGAGATTGAAAACTATCCACATTTTTTCCTGGATTTTGAAAGTAAGTTGTACTGCCGGGCAACAATGGACTCGTAAGCCTAAGCTTCAGCTGTTTTAAATCAAACCCTTCACACAAAATGTGGTTGAAGAAGAAACTACTTCTGGAAATAATTCACTTCTCCCAGCAGAGCAAAGTTGATGGCATATTTCCCCTTAAAAGTCTTTAATATTCACCACATAGTGCATCTTTCTCTTCCCTTTCTTCTCTTTCAGGAGCCAAATGGGGAATCTTCTAAAAGTTCTCACTTGCACAGAGTTTGATCAAGGGCCAAATTTTTTTCTTGACTTTGAAAGTGAGAATAGACTCTTGCTTGGCTTTTACCACAAAACCTCTCTGCATGTGCCTGTAGCATAGAAGACATTGGGGTGTGAAAGGAACTAGAATGGTTTGGACATCTACAAAACTGCACCTTCCCTAAACCTGTTCTCATTTTTGGCGCTTGCTTCACAATTACTCGACACTCCAACCAAGGACAATAATATAACTTCTAATATAAAAGGAGCTCAAATCACAAAGTTTAGTGAAGGTGCTATTGTGGTTATAGTCATTTGGATTGGAACTGAATCTGACTCTGTTTTATGAAAACTACCAAATTAAAGACTTGGCACTTGGACTGTATGAAACTAAAAATTCCTTCCATTAAAATTAAAAATATTCACTCCATTGATTGGGCATGTGATTTTAAATTTTTATGGCTTTCATCTCATTAAACAGCTTGCTACTTGTTAGGTCCTATAGTAAATCAAAATGTTATCATTTGTCCATGATCCATTTTATTGTTTGATTCAAAGAAAGGTGTGCTTAATTATCTGTGATTTTGTGAAATTTTGAACATTTTAAATTAGTATGAGGAATTATATGTGGAAAAGTATGTAGTCTCAAGTTACTTTGCCTCACAAATTGGATAATGGTTTGTTGATGAACATCAGACAGGTTTTTAAGGTCATAGAAGTAGTGATAGTCACATTTTGTTCCTTGCATGCCCCTTGGATGATGTTTGGATGACACTATGCAATGCATGATTTTTCAACTGGAATTTCTAATTATTTAACTTGGGTTGACTTAGGATATGCTCTTAAAAAAACAAGTCAAATATCTAATATCAGTGTGGAAAAATGTGCTCAGCGGTGAGGCTTGCCATATGGAATTGCAGTTCTTCACTTACTATTGTATAATTCATCTAATTATTTTAGGGATTTCACTGAAGCTTCATGCAAATTTTAGATGTGTAATGTGCAGTCTCTAATCACCCAATAAATATACACTTAAATTTAATTCTGCTATTTATTTGCAAGAGGTTTGAATATAAAATGTAGATGTCTATCAATTTTTCCATTCTGATTATGTATTATATATTTCTGCATGATTTAAATAAATTGGTATACTACAGTATACGGTGATACCTCGCAGAAATGACTCATCACAGCCTATGTGGCTTGATATAATGTAGAGGGTTCCTCTTCTATTTTGATAGGGCAATGTGCTGCTCAGGAATATAGATATACGTACTGGAATCTAACTGCCTTGTGCTAATCCAGTAAACTTCTCAGATTTTGGAGCACCTTGTCCTATTTTGTGCAGAAATTATATTTGCACATATCAAGTGCTTATTCACTTGTAAGCCACACCCATTGGAGTATTGATGCACTTTATTCCTCTCACAAAAATTCCAGTACAAAGATCTATTTCTTTCAATGTTTGAAAAGCTGATTTTTTTAAACATCAAATCCTTACATTGTTTCATATAGCATTTGTTCAAACTGAATAAAAGAAAGTGCCATTGGAATGGCCTGGTGAGTCCTCCTGCATGCTGTTTAGCACATTGCAAATTCCATTCAAACCTCATTAATTTAGCTTTTATGACATAAAGTTGATAAGAAGGTGTATAGACATGTATTTAAATGCATGCCGAGTTGCAATGCTGGCAGATCTTTAAGGATTGGGCTACTTCTTGAACTCAAGTTTAAAAATAAACAAAATAAAAATGAATAAATCAGTGCAACATTGAATACTTTGCAGGAAGCTTGATAATCTTCTGTAGATTAATTGCAATTTACTGGTGAAGTTGCTGTTTTTTGTCTGCCTAGTTAAATCTGAAGGGTACAGTTTCAGAGAAATTGGTTTCCAGGGCAGGTCAAAGGAGCAGAAGGAAAAAATAAAATGGTGGGTTTGATGGTGATTCTGAGTCACACATGGAGTAGGTGTCACACAGGCTGTGTCCAAGGAGTGGCTGGGGAAGTGGGTGGCTTGAGATTAGAGAAAGGGAAAGTTTGCAAGAGAGGCATTTTGCATCAGTCACTTTGTAATGTTATCTTGTGCTCGTAGATAAAATTGACAGGAACTGACTTGGTAGCTGCACTATTTTTTGTGACATGTAATTGATTACAGTTCCCTGTTTATTGAATCTGGAAGGATAGGTAGCTACATTAATAAGGCAGAAAAAATTAATGATTGGTGATATTAGGCAGATAAAATGACTAGTAAAAAAGTTGAAAATTACAGACAGGCACAAAACATTTGAATGGGGCTTTTTAAAATTGATTAAAACTAACCATTTTATGTTACATGATTAAGTTACTACTCTATTTATATTCAGTTATCACCACATACTGTACTCTATTGGAATCTGCAGGCAGCTTAAATTTGAGATGGCATCCAACATATTTCCTGATTACTTCCCTCATGCCAAATATTGCTTGTGCTCTGCAACATTTTCCCCTTTTAACATGTAAAAAGAGGCAGCTTTCATGGGGGGGCGGGAAGAGTCATCTTAGCTATTTCAAGTGGCTTGGTAATGCATATTGATAGTAACTAATTCTGATGATTTAGCATTGATTTCTAACTTTCCACAAGGGTGGTAAAACTGAAAGGATTGTTCAAACATGGGTTGTAGCTGCACGGAAACCTATGTCTGCAGGCTTGATTATCCTGCTCTCCCAAATTAGGTGGGCATGGGTAGGGGAAAATATGATTCTAAGTGCCTCATATGGTACGAATTATTTTGTGGTAATGAACACCGCTGGTATTCCTTTCCACTGGTGTGAGTTGTCAATCTTGGGATTAAAATAATTAGCACTGCTCATTATCTCCTTACCTTTGATAATGTTTCAAATGAAATATTACTGAAACTGCCCTGAGTATATGTGGTAAATAATGACCAAAGAGCTGCAATTAAATCCAACGTCAAATTTTAATTGGAAAAATCTCTAACTTACATTAACTGGTTAGTTCCACACAACCATACATGGTTACCTTTTGTAACAAGATTTCACAGTAAATTTCAGGCTTGTATACAACACAAGGCACTCCATTTGAACATTCTGCTGAATTCATTCCAGTAAAAATATAATTAGTATAATAATTTCTGGCACACATCACCTTGTTGCCTAACTCTGATGCAAGAATGTATACTTTAATGATTTAAAGTTTTATTATTACTCGATGAATTGAATTAAAAACTTTTAACACTGGTCACTGAGAGGAAAAAGGCATTTTGTGAAAACTTAATGGAAATAATGAAGAGAAGTGCCTACTGACAGCTACACACCTTTGTTTGAACAAAAGTCCTACCATCCAGTTCAGTAGTCCAGACCCCAGAGACAAAAATTGGATTGATTTGATATATATGGATAGGAAAAATGAAATATCTTGGTCCCTACTGACATTGGTATCAGTAACGAGTCTAAATTCTAATTAGTTCAAATTCATATGAGGTAACGTTGATCTACCTAATATCATTGAAACTAATACTTTGCATTAAAATAAAAGCAAAATACTGCAGATGCTGGAATCTGAAACAAAAACAGAAAATGCTGGAAAAACTCAGCAGGTCTGGCAGCATCTGTGGAGAGAGAAAATAGAGTTAATGTTTTCAGTCCGCATGACCCTTTTTCAGAGAATAATAATTTGCATTACCTGAATCTCCTCATTTACTGAAAGGTCCAAACAGACAGATTTGCATTTTACTTTATCTAAATATACATGATGTGAATATTTAAAATTAGGTAGCAGCTATATTATGCTCTTTTACTAAACCCACGCTGCATTTAACAGCATTTAATTCAAAAATCACCAAGGCATTCTTGTTGGAATCTGAGTGAATCTTACTCTTTATAGTGTGAAATTAAACATTTAAGATAACTTATTTAATTTGATGATCCAAAACTTCTCATTTTTGTGTAGATGCACAACCCACAGATGGAGAGCGGGAGATTTGGAACCAGGTGAATGCTGTGCTGCAGGATTCTGAAAGCATTCTAACTGAGCTTCAGGCTTACAAAGGGGCTGGACAAGAGATAAGAGATGTATGCCAGCAATGTTCATTCATATACAAGTGTCGATTAACTTTTAGCATGATAGTGCAGAGTGTTGATTTATTTTGATTTCTGTAAAGATTAGTTATAGCATTCTACATTTAAATATGGAACATCTATAGAAAGTTATAGAACAAACTGGCTTTTTATCTGACTGTTTTTCAGAAGCTATGCAGCCTGTTTAAACATACTGATCTCATAGTATGAAACATCTAAAGTACTATGGCTCCATCTGTCCACATAAATGTGATTAGAATTATTTATCAATGTTGTATATCTTGGGAAAATGTTCAAGTACTTTTCAAGTACCTGAAAAAAGCATCACCATTTTAATGTATAGTCTACTTTTTTATAATGAACTAATGTTCTATTGTGGGAATAAAATAACAACATTGCTCAGGTTTTCAACTTAAGAAGAACTAATATTGACATTAAGGACAATAAACATTCTATCAAATGGCATTGTCACATGGCAATTCAAGGTACACATCATATAAAGTGATGCCACAAATTATTAATAGCCAAAAATTTAAAGTGTAATGTTGTGCAATGTAACTTCTCACACCAGGCAATCCAAAACCCCGGTGATGGTCAGCTTCAGGACAGAGCGTGGAGTTCAGTGTGTCCATTGGTTGGGAGGCTTAAGAGATTCTATGAATTCTCTATAAGATTGGGTAAGCTTTTGAATTTTCCATATTTTTTTGTCTCTATACCAGATAGGGAAGAGAAGCTCAACGACACTTACCTTATTTATCTGATGCTACTTGTCACACTTAATTTCCAGAGTTGCATCCGATGGGGCACACGTCATCCAATGCAGCCCTGTAAACCAAACTAAGTAACAACGCTGCCATTAGATAGTTCAGAACTTCCCTAGAAGATTGGTTTTCTGGGTGATAGCAGTGGCAAAGGTAAACGGCTGACACCAGTAACACTTGTGGGCTTTCCATCTTGAGTCTTCAGGCAAATCTCTCAGTACACCACATAAATGAACATTAGCTTTTTTATTGGTAGTCTATGCAAGCATTGTTCCTGAAATCGGGGCAGGTCCTAACCAAATTCACAGTTAGGTTGCACTAAGATTCACATCTACAGCTGCTTTAAAATCGTATTGCTACCTTGAGACCACAACTAGTCTCATGTCTACGCAGTTGCTTTTGTTACTGCTACATCTGCTTAAACTGGAGCTTTGAATAGCCTGGTTTCCTAATCATGGCAATTGCTGAAACTCATTATAATTGCTTAATTTTAGTTCATGGTTAGAAAATGCAAACTCCTTTCACAACTGATTATTATATTCTCAACATAGAAAAAGCATTACAAAGTCTTTTGGAGTCTTTGACCTATCCACCGTACACACCAACTCAACATCTGGAACGTGAGCAAGCTCTAGCCAAACAATTTGCAGAAATTCTGCATTTTACTCTCCGCTTTGATGAACTTAAGGTTAGAAATGCATGATGTCTGATTTTTTAAAAATTTATTTTACAGAAATGCAAAAATAATGGTAAATTATAACACCCTTTTGTTTTCTTGTCCTAGATGAAAAATCCAGCCATCCAGAATGACTTTAGTTATTACAGACGGACAATTAGTCGTAACAGGATTAACAATATGCATGTGAGTAGAGTATTTTATAGGCCAAGATGTAATTAGTGAAATAGGTTTACATGTCTTGGAACTTAATCCATGCTCTTTTTATTCTGATTGAGCAGCTAGATGCTGAGAATGAAGTAAACAATGAAATGGCCAACAGAATGTCCTTATTTTATGCAGAAGCGACGCCAATGCTAAAAACGTTAAGTGATGCGACAACCAAATTTGTATCAGAGGTATGTACCTAGATCAGTTACTGGACTAATTTATAAGTTAGTAATAATTGCTTTATCCTGGCGGAATTATTTTGCAAATCTAGTGGAGTGATGCAAACTAGATCATGTATATCTATGGCAGTCAGTTTAGTTTTGGCATGGAGGCAACTGAGGGTTCCATTTAGGAAGTGACACCAGAGGATATTTGATCTACAATAAGGTGAATAATGCTCATCTGAGCATTAACTGTACTTCTGCAGTTGTAGAAAAAGGAGTTTGCTATTGGACTATATCCACAAGAACTATGCAACTATTATGAATATCTCACAACATTGAGGCACCGTACCTCCAGGTGGCATGCTAGATTGCTGCACCAGGGATTGGTTGAATGAAAGTTCATGATTTGTGTGTTAGGACAACAAAAAAAAAAGCAAGATAATTCTCAGAAAGAGGAATAACAAGTGAATTAGCGGATGAGCTATTTTAAGTTACTCTTGGGAACTTTTTATGATTTAGAAAATCACTCACCAAGGAAATATTACAGGGGATGAGGGAACCTCAATAGGAGAGATAAATAAATGTGTTTATAGTGTAATTTACTTCCCAAAATATGTATTTAGAAATAAATACAAATCCAATTAGTCAATGTTCGTTGTTCGTCGATTCAAGGATGACTTCTACCAAGGGGTTGCAGGTTTCTGCCATTGGTCATCTTACGAGTGAACAGACTGATTTTTAACCCACACATCTGTAGGTACATGGGGCAGGATGTTCCACAATGCACAGCGATGCTGATGGAATTTCTCTAGAACTCCTTTTATCACTGATGCACAGTCCAGATCTCACTGCAGTGTAGAGGGTAGTGATGATAACTGCTCTCCACACTAGAACTTCTGTTGACTTGTGGAGGTCTTAGTTGTCAAACATTCACTGACATTGTTGTAGAAGGCTGTGCTGACACAGCTGATTGATGTTGGATCTCCCTACCAATAGTGGCCTTTTGACTGATAGCTGCCAAGGTTTGAAAAGTGTTCAATTTATTCCAGAGTGTCTTCTTCAACAAATATGGGAGATGGACTATTCGGCTGAGCAGGTCAGGATTGATATGAGCTTTGTTTTGGCAACAATCAAGGACAGGCTGTTTCTTGTATTCAGAATTGAAGAGATCGAGAGTAACTTGCAAATCTGGTGGAGTGGACAGTGATACTGCAGGTTTAAGCAAACTGTAGATCATATATGTCTATGGCAGTCCGTACAGTTTTGGCATGGAGGCAACTGAGGTTAAGAGTTTTCCATTTAGCAGGCATTTAATACTGTGACCAGAGGGCAGTTGATCTTTGATGAGGTGAATAGTCAGGTAAATTATAATGTATATAGGGGCCATTACAGTGGCAGAGTGGTTAGGACTACTGCCTCACAGCATCTGGGACCCAGATTAAATTCCGGCCTTGGGTGACTGTGTGGAGTTTGCATGTTGCCCCTGTGTCTGCGTGGGTTTCATCCGGATGCTCCGGTTTCCTACCACAGTCCAAAGATGGGCAGATTAAATTGATTGATTATGATCAATGCGCGTGGGGTTATGGGGATAGGGCAGGGAAGTGGGCGTAGGTCGCGTGCTCTTTCGGAAGGTCGGTGCAGATTCAATGGGCCAAGTGACCAACTTCTGCATTGTAGGGATTCTCTTGATTACACAGCCTTGCTAGACCCCAGTCTGGATTTTGAATCCCGGCCACTGATGTGAACTCCCACTATAAAAATAGAAGCTTTTCTATTTTATATAATTTCCTAATCTGCAAATTTTGGAAATCAAGCTGAAATTTAACAAAGAGTCTTAGCCAGAGCTGTTCAACATGTGCTCAGGAACCAGACTCAGAAAATCTGTCACCCAAAATGGAAAGTAATCAGAATGGTGACTATCTATAATGATTCAGTCTGACTGGAAGTAATTGAGAGCTAAGTGTCTTGAATGTCAGTAGTTGTTAAATAAAGTAACAAGGAAAGCTGAGTTTCACAACGGTCAGTGAATGCTTCTGTTAATATTGCGCAACATTCAGGACTGTAGGTGGATTCTTGTATTTTAAATTGCAATTGTTTATTTTTATGTTCTTAGAACAAGACTCTACCGATAGAAAATACAACTGATTGTTTAAGTACAATGGCTAGCGTATGCAAAGTCATGCTGGAAACACCGTAAGTATGATCAGAAGTAGAAAGTATTTTATATTTTCAAATTATTGTGACATCTCTGTTTATTAGACTTGAGATCATGTTATACAGACTGCTTCTGGCTTCTCTAAAAGAGAATCTATATAAATAGTAGAGCAGCTATGGCAGATATTTTGTACATTGCCTGCAGATTGTCTCATATGAGTCGAAATGGAATGTGGGTGTTTCCCGCTTTACGAAGCATATTATGTGGCGTGATGACATTGGACGCTGTTCCTGATGTCATCATGCCAGTCTCAAATAATACCACACGTGGGCATGTCAAAGAGCCAAGAACCCACCCACCCGCTTTATTTAAATATCAATTTAAATGCCTGCTGGGGCAATTAACAACCACTCTGACTGAAATAATATGGCCAGGAGGCGAGATCCTCCTCGTCCATATTGCACACCATCTCCGCCTCCTCCTGCCATGCACGAATCTACCTCCTCTTCCCACCGCTCGGAATGAGCTGCTCATGTTTCCCCTTGACTACATGGAGGAGTGCGCAAGAGCAGCCTCGCTGAACTTAGGTGCAGCATTGCCTCTTCTGGAGTGCCTTTCCCCATGTTCTGATGGTGCAGACATCTATGCACGGAAATATAAAATTAATGGACAACTACTAAATGTCTAAAGCTGGTAGACTTGCTCATTTATTACATTTTGGGTAACAGTGGGGCTTCACGTGTCCGGCAGACCAAAGCACTAATTAAAGTTGACTCACCTGGATAGAATACAAAATCCACAGTTCCTTTTGTAGAAAACGTTTGCTCTAATATCATACAAAGAGTCACCTAACACTGACCCGTGCCAGGAGGCCCTTTAAAGGACTGGCTGTGTCTTGGTTGCGGGTCACGACCTCCAGCCTCAGACCAAACATCCCGCCCTCCAGCTCCTATTGTGTGGGATGAACGTCTGTAACCCACCTTTGCCACTAATTGGCAGCAATTGGCGTATCATCAGGCGCATGTTTACGGTGGAAGTTAGAAGGCCGCCGACTTCCAGGTGCAGAACCCACTGTCGGCACAGGACTATGCATGTCAGGGGTTGAATAACAGCGAGATGTACAAACAATTAGTCTAACCTTTTTTGACTTTTTTGTATATTCAAAGAGTACTAATAGCATTTGCGCTCTGGAATTGTGCTGAAACTGTGTTGCAGTGAATTGTAGAAAAGCAGTCTATTATAATGATCCAGAAGCAAAAAATGTAGCAACATGTACCTTAAAGTGCCAGTTAGAAAATCTATACATGAAGCACACTATGATTTTTTTTTTAATGACCTAAGATGCTAAATATGTGCAGATGTGTGTTTCTTTCCTTCACTGGTTGACAGCGAGTTTTTTTAAAATTAGCTAAGCAACATTATCATGAAAACTGAAGAAATTTTAAATGTCTCATGTGTGATTCATAAGTAACCCACTTTTCTTGGTAACAATAGAGAAATATTGTAAAGCAGTTAATTATTCAATATTGTAAACATTATTTTCAAGTTGGAGTTTATTCTTTTTTCTTTTAACTAGGGAGTACAAGAGCAGATTCACCAATGATGAAACCCTACTGTTCTGTATGAGAGTGATGGTCGGTGTCATCATACTTTACGATCATGTACACCCTGTGGGAGCATTTGCAAAAACATCAAAAATTGATGTAAGGAAATATGTATGGGAGAAAATAAGCATCATTATAGTACAAGAATGAGAAACAAGGTGGTTGTGTTTTATTGGGTCTTAAAATAAATGATGCTTGTAAAATGTGAAATCCCAAAATCTAATTTTCATTGTTGATATTTATTGACACCAGTTACACCTTTGCTTTCATTTATGCAATTGGAAAATGCTGCCTTGAATCCTGTCAAGCTCCATGTCCCCAACAATTACTGATCGGTTCTGATGGCAATACAAACATATGAAATAGGAGCAGAAGTAGGCCATTCGGCCCCTCGAGCCTACTCTGCCATTCAGTAAGATCATGGCTGAGCTGTTTGTGTTTCTAATTCTACATTCACATCTACCCCTGATAACCTTTGAATCCCTTGCCTAACAAAAATCTATATCTATCCAATGACCCTGCCTCCATCGCCTTCTGAGGCAGAGTTCCAAAGTCGCACAATCTTCTAAGACAAAAATGTTTCCTAATTTTAGTCCTAAAAAGGCACCCCCTAATTTTAAAACAGTGTCCCTAATTCTGAACTCACCCACAAGAGGAAACATCATTCCCATGTCCACCTTGTCAAGACCATTCATGATCTTGTATACTTAATCATTCTTTTAAACTCCAGTAGAAACAAGCCCAAACTGTCCAACCTATCCTCAGGGTGGCACAGTGGTCAGCACTGCTGCCTCACAGCACCAGGGACCCGGGTTCAATTCCAGCCCTAGGTGACTGTGTGTGTGGAGTTTGTACGTTCTCCCCATGTCTGCATGGATTTCCTCCAGGCGCTCCAGATTCCTCCCAGAGTCTAAAGATGTGCAGGTTTGATGGATTGCCGCTTGGTGTCCCAAGATGTTAGGAGGATTAGGTTCGGAGAATAAGCAGAGTAAATCCATGGAGTTACAGGAATAGGGCAGGAGTTTGGGTTAGATGGGCCTGGGTAAGAGAGTCAAATGGCCTCCTTCTTCACTGTCAGGATCCTATAAGACAACCCGCTCATCCCAGGTATCAATCTAGTAAACCATCACTGAACTGTCACCAATATGTATATATCCTTCCTTGAATAGGGAAACCAAAACTGCACATAATATTTGCGACGCGGTGTCACCATTGTCCAGTTATCTCACCAATGCCCTGTATAACTGAAGGATAACATTCTTACTACTTTGTTCAATTCCTCTCATAATAAAGAATATCATTCCATTAGCCTTCTTAATTACTTGTTGTACTGCATATTAACTTTTTGTGACATGTGCACTAGAACACCGAGCCAATCATATCGACCTTATGCATTCTCTATATCCATGATCATTCCCATTGGTTCTCCCCAAACTAGAAATAGCCAGGTTCCTTCATTGATCTCTTTTTGTATTTCTTAAGAAAAACAGATAAATCCATTGATGACATTTTGGAAATTTTCTCACTTGGTTACATTAGTCGGGAGTTCTGGGCAGGACTCACTGCGGGCAGGAAGGAAAATTTGAAGAAGCAGCCAAATGCTCACTGATCTTGGGCAGGAGTCTCTGGTCCCTTGTCCAATTTCCACATAGCCAACTCTGATAGACATTGCAATCTTTACTACCAACTTGAGATTGAATACAAAACAAACAAGGAGTATCCAAGTGGCGAGTGGATAGAAGATTTTTTTCCCTCCAATTTTGGCACTTTACAATTTTGGTTCTGTTTTGTGTAGTTGAGAAATGTAGTTTGCTTCTGTCAATCCTCACATCATATTAATTTTATATCACTTCTGTTTAATTATATGAAGGTGGAGGGCTTTAATTGGGGTTTCACTTGCACATTCGTAAAGAGACACTCATGGAAACTGGGAGTGGTTGAGTTAGGTATATATGTGTAATATTTCACTCCAAATAATATTAACTACCCTTCACCAACTGGCTTTCTGGACTCTTAACACATTGGACAACCATATCAAATAACTGGATTCCAATTTGTGAGTGAGTTGGAGGTGCAAGTACTTTGTAGACAGGGATAGCCTGTTGCCAGGCTGATGTTACCAATCAGTTACCAGTTCCACCTATTTGCTGCTTGATGTTCAACTTCTAAATCAACATAAGAACAGACAGCATTTTAACAGTGTTTGCATTAAGCATCAGTGTGAGTGGATCGAAAAATAATGTCCTGAAAAGGAGAGCTAGTCAGATGTAAAAGCACCAACTTCTATCTATAAAGTAATGTCATTGGTACACTCTACAAAAGGAAATATAATTTAAATAGGAAAGAGGAGGAAAAACAGGAATCTGGAAAAAATAAAGATTGAATTTTTTAAAGCAAATGTACCTGGGCCCTCTTCTTATAAGGTGTTTCAGTAGTATTGCTCACCGTATCTTGCTAATGTACCAGAGAGATACATTTAGTTAGTGTCAGGCAGCATGCAATACAACAATACAGCATTTATATCAATACATTTTTGATCTTACACATTCTATGTAATTGTGTTGATTTGTCAACTCATTTGATAAATTTACAGTAAAGGCTATTTACGGAAATTCAGATCGTTAAATGGAAATCCAGATCATTATCAGGAAATGGGTGATTCCCATTGGAGATTGAGATTAATTTTGAGCTTCATGGGATTGCATTTTAATGGGATTCTAATGGAGTATATTTGATTTGAAATAAAATCTTTGAAAAGATGGATTGTTTAAAACCTTCCAGCATATTAAAGACCACAACTGGGCATTACATTAAAACACTTGCAGCCTAAAGAGATGATAGTTTAATACTTCACCAAAGAAATATATTAAATGTCAGTATTACTTAATGTTGCTTCTGTTGAATCTCAGATGAAAGGATGCATAAAAGTTTTGAAAGAGCAGCCACCAAACAATGTGGAGGGTCTTCTGAATGCACTCAGGTAAGATCTATTTTTTTTCCTAACTGATTAGAAAATGTATGATTGTTATGTCTTATTGGCCTAAATCTTCTGATCTCTGGATAGTCTGAGACTGGGCATATGAGTGAGACACACAAAATAACCCTGTGGAAGTCCTGACGTGCTGACCTCCATCGGAAATAACTGGGATGAGCAATTCTCCTAATCCGCCGGACCCTCCATGAATATCTCCACTCTGAGTTAGAGTTGGAGACTTGGGACTTACCTGAATAGTTACCCAGAAAATATTAGCCAGATTAAAACCTGCTGGAACACCTGAGAAATGACAGAACTGACCCCCTCGCCCAATCACCCAGCCTGACCCACCAACTGTCCTACCGACAAGACCTGACTATCCACCCCCCCTCCCAAATCTGATCTGACTACCCTCCTGTCCCCTTCCCCCCGCACTTGCCAACTTCTACCCATTCATCCATTCACTAACATTCAAACTGGACCTTTAAACTTCTGGTTCCATAAATGGTGTCCTGTTTTCCCCCATCCTTGCTAACTCTAATCCACTATGCTGGAGCTGTCCCAGGCATGCTGCACCCCTGCAAAAGCTGGACTTGGAAGCACCCAGAAGAAAAGGGGAGGAGTGTCGAGTCGGGAATGTTTGAGCTGAGAGCAATCCGATGTAGTTCTGAGCTATAGTTTTTTTTAAGATGCAATATTAAGGCGCACTTGTACAGTTTCTCACTTTTCCCACAGCTGAATCAATGTAATTTGCTTTATCGTTAGTTGCTTTATACTCGTATCTAATATCTAGCAGTTCCATACAGTTTTAGCCCTTGGGCATGTAAATGATCACATCTCAATTTTTCCATCATATGTAGTTGTACTGATGCATTTACCTGATGAAACCCAAGTCTGACTTTAAGCAAAGCTATCCTTCATTCTAAACTGTTGCATTCAATAGAGTTCCATTGTAGTAACTCAACCTTCTTTTCAACAAAATCGTAAAATCATTCCTACCAGCTTAATATATAAGAACTGCACACAGCATTTCAGATTGAGTGTTTCTTTATCTTTCCCCTTTTCTCATCCTTTATCGCTAAAGGGCAGCCTTGAGTGCACCCCTAGGACTCCTTTAAGCTTACCATAGCCAATGTACTGGGGAAAAATGTGGTACAACAATATTGTGTATATTGTTGGAGGCAAAATTTAGGATTGAACTTCATCTGTGAGGTACATGAGAGTTCTAAAGGGAATAGCAGTTTCAGGGATGACAGGACGTACCTTGCTGAATCTGCTAGTATTTGCTTTAAAGAATATGGCTTGATTCACGTCCAGCAGTTAGTGATATTATATGATGCATTTTGCATATCAAGTTTTGAGCCCATTTGAAAACTCAGGCTCCTGGGTTTCACTTGTAGTATATTGAGAAATATGGTGAACATATCTTGAGATAGGCAAACTGCAGACTTTCATCCAGATTAAGATGCAAGTTGTTCCAATACACATCCAGTTTTAAATACAGTAGTGATATTGCTGAATTTTTCTGCTCGTTTGAGATAAAAATGTTTCTGTTCAAGAATGGAGCACTTTCTTAATTTAGGTGTCCACGGGCAGCGTTGCACACACACTCAGGACAGGTATTACATATGTTGGGTGGAATAAAATCGAAAGGAAAAGTAGGAAGGGCGATGGTGGAGTGCCTGTCATCCTCCTGTTTCCGTGCGTTTCCCTGAGTGGTGGGAAGATTGAGCCAGCTTCTCACCCAGAGGACAATTTGAAGCTCTTAGGTGACCAATTAAAGGCCACAAGAACCTCTTTCTGCTGTCACTTGCAACCCAATGAGACAGGGACCCCCTCCGCCACATGGGCAAATCCCATCCAGTAAAAGTTGGCAGCCTCGCTGCCAGTGGGTGAGGGGGTACGTGAGCACCTGTCGCCCATTAGGGGCCCCATGGTGACAATGTCAGTCCTTGTGAAAACAACCTCCTGCCATTATCGACCAACTGCCCTGGCCACCTCTCCCAGTGATGCTTCTGGGATTGAAGAGCTGCGGCCTTCAATTGAGCAGCAGTTTTGGAGGCAGGAATTCCAACCTTAAAGGACAGCAGCCCCAAAGCCTTGCAGTCAATTGCCTGATTGGCATAAAGTTGGATTAGGGCCCCGGAAACAGCCAGGGCAGGGTTGGCCCCAGCCTTTCAGCCTGTTTAATGCAGAGCAATATTCCTTGGTATAGAAGTTGATGAGTCATCTAATTGATTTAAAATCATTAAAGGGATTGAATGGGCTAAATCTTTGTTGGGTAGTTCTGCAGCCAAAGCATGTTGGTGGAATTAAGGTACAGATCAGACATCGATAGTATGCTGGAACCAGCTTGAGGGCCCTGCGCCAGTTTTTATGTTCTTCAGCCCTGATCTCTAGAGGGGCACCCTGCTGTATAGAATTCCCTTCCAGAACAGCTATTTCTTGGTATCCCATCTGTAAGGGATTATCAACAGTTTTGTTTTAAAGTTGATTTAAAGCCAGACTCCTTACATTAATGAACGTTGCCATAGCCTCGTGTCTTTGCTGGTGGTTTACTTTTGAATCATTTGATATTTATATTGCACCTAATGTATATCCAAATTCTATTTAAACTTTGGCAAAGATGTTTATCAATGTAAAAAGAAATTCTGGAATAAATGGAAAAATAGTTTTTGATGAAAATTAAGGTGTCCATATTTTTTCGTATTTTAGTAAAATCCCTGAGAACTTTACTGCATTATATGTTGTTTATTTATGTGCTGCAGTACTTCCCATAGGAAGAAGAGAAAATGCTAAATGTAAAAATTTATATTTTAGTTCCCAGTGCTGCAAAGATATGAGCACATCCTCACAAGAGTAACAACTGAAAATCTTGGCTTGCTAAGCATTGTTTTGTTTACCATGGTTGGTTGATTTGTTGAATAAGATGAATATATTATTGAATATTTCATAGGTACACCACAAGACACCTGAATGATGAATCAGCATCCAAACAGATTCGGACCATGCTTCAGGTTCAGTAACTCCTTGGGCAAGAGGATCTCTGTCCTGACCTCAGAAGATGTACATGTTTACATAATTTAATACAAGTTGGTGTTAATACTTATTTGTCTTATTTACCATAACCATTCCCTCCTCATCACTTAACGTATGAAGAAAGACCTTTATAATAAAATTGGTGAATGGCAATTTTGTTTTTTATTTTTACATAGCATAATATGAAGCATACCTGCAGCCTTATATTTGATGTTGCAAAGTGCAGTTTGTTTTTGGCAGAATTGATGTACAATGCTGTTTTGCTCCAGTATGAATTTCTCTATATTACTATAAGATCTGGTACATCTGCTAATCTTGTAAATTTTGCTAGTGGTTTAGTGTCTTAGCATTCAGGGAAACAGTTCTTACTGTGACAAAGATCAACACACAAGCTTGCAGATTTTTCAAATTGTCTTACATGTGTTTGGTCAGTCAGCTACTATGGGCATAGATCATCGAGATCTGCACCTAGTTCCATCTGGTGCTCATGTTTGGTTGGAAACATGCTTTTGAGCTTTGAAGAGATATCATCTCTTTCACTAGCCTGCAGCAAGGAATTTAAGAATTACTTTTACACTCTCCCAGCGTATCTGTCATTAAAAAAATGAACAGAATATGAAATTTTGAAAAGGCAGTAACATTAAAAAGCCATACCATTTTAATTGCATCATTTCTGTGCTAGCATTTCAAATCAGGCCATTAATGGATTACAGATCTTTCTGAGCTTCACAACACGTAAGTAAGATTCTAAGTCTAGTCTGGACTTAATGGGCATTTTAAATATATCAAGTTGTGCATTTCCCATTATGTGCACTTTCAGTTAAGCAAAAGGGGGAATACAATATACATGCAAAAAGATAAATATACTTGATGAGCAAGAGGTAACATTGGCATAAGGTCACATGCTCTTAGATGAATGTAATTTCAGTCATTGCCAAATATGTACTACAAGCTGATAAAATCAATCTTCTGCCCAAATGTTATATAGAAGAGTGTTACAAAGTATTATTTAAAAAAAATCATTTTAATGATTGAGGGCAAATATTAAATCTGGAATAATAACTGCAAAAAATAACTAGGGGAAGTAAAATGAAAGTAAGGGAGAATGAACAAATTAACTTTAAGGGAAATGATATAGGCCTATAAGAAGAGGGTCTGTTTCTTTAACTCCTTCACTGGTGCAAAACTATATTTCTATTTCAGCATATTTTTTATACAAGCAATAAAATTTCATGTGTTGCATTCTGTGAATGAAGTACACATAAATTAAATGCAATTTAATAAGAATTATAACATAATCTATCATACCTGTATTCTGCAAATAGGGAATGTGTCGCAGCAACCCATATAGTAATAGTTGTTTCCATAAATGTGGCTGAATGAATAATCCACAGTTGATGAAGTCATGAATAGTCAGCATCATGTGTGAAAGTATAAATTATAGTACATCCGAGCCAACGATGTATTCTATTTATACCACAGGTTTACCATTGTTAAATTTAAAAAATAATTGTATCTTCTTTTATTAGGGTAACAATGGTAGTAGGGATTTCAAAGGCTGCCTATTTGGTCATGCAAGCTGGCTCTCATCTCCTTGAAGAGATGACTGGCCACCATCATGAACTGAAGAAAATATCCTTGGACCAAGTATGAATTCCCCTCTCCAAGCATTATATTTTACTTGCACGTTATACTTTTGAGATTCTAACTCAAATAGCCCTTTATCCTTCTGAATATATTTTTAAAATGAGAGCAAATTTAAAGTTTGCTGGTTTGATTTTTATTGGCGATCTAAACGCTCAAACTCTTTAGTGTGAAGCATTGTATATGTATATGAGGCCTCTCCTTTACATATGGAGTAACTTGCAAAGAGTATAAGGTTGGAGTTATTTGAGTATTAAAATTTTATAAGATTTTTACTTAAAACACAATTAGAAAATGAGTTACGAATCTAGAAATGTTCAGCTATTTCCATTGGAAATAAGTATTTTATTGGGAAAATGGCAGCAGAGTTGCCTGGACCAAGAGTGGTAGTAATGTAGGTCCAACTCTAGCAATTAATGTTGCATACCTGTGGAAAAATGAAAATATTTTCATGGATTGTTACCAACACCACTGGTACAAGTTAACACTTGTATAAATAACCTACAGAATTTAGTGGCAAAGTGGCGAGAAAGTGAATTACATCAGATTGTATCCATTTGGCAACGCGACGTTAGGTGCCTTGAGAGCTCTGCCACTACAATTTGATACGGTTTAACACTGTGACCGATTTGAGCCAGGTGAATACTACTGCAGTGTAAGATATCAAAAAGGACTCAAGGTCATTGTATTTTGTAGTAGTATGTGGCATGGGTTTAATTATGATGTCAGATTCAAGAATATCCCTATTAAACAGGCAAACATTTTACTTGTAAGCCCATAGAGTTTCAATTCCAGTACTAATGAAATATAACTATCATAGCATTTATTTTGTAGTGCGGCCTTTAATTAAAGTTGCAGAGTTGCAAGCACAGTATTAGAAAGTCAGCAACTTTGTGAATACATGATCATCACATTATAGCATTAAATATAAGTTTCAGAGGAATTATTTGGCAAAATTCTGTTTTTGAATGGTATTTTAAATGCACTGGAAAATGGAAATGTGGCTTAAATGCATTCCCCAAAGAAGTAATATTGCCACTTTAAACTGTAAAGTTGGGACATTGGTTTAAAGATCAAACCTTTTAAATGGTGGCAAGACACTTCAGTTCCATAGTACTAAAACAGTGTTCATCCTAGGTGAGATTTGCTATTTTATTCCACTATGATTTATTGTTGCAGTTTAATATGAGTAATAAAAGCTTTGATATTGTTTGTGACACATTGTATATTGCTGTGTATTTTGAATTCTAACTTAAAATGGATTAAAAACAATGAGAAATCAATTTATCTTACTGCTGTCCTTCCTTAAAGCAACATGAAAGTATCACACTATATTATGGGCATTCTTCTTCAAAAGTCAGGAAATTTGCAAATTCAGAGTTTAGCCTACTAAAATACCGATTTGACAGACTGGATTCTTTAATTTCATTTTTCCCTTTTTGCAGAGACAATTACCATGTTCAAAACCAGCTTTTATTTTGCACATTATTTTCATTTCACATAAAAATAAAACTATTAAATGCTTTTGTCGTCTAAATGACCTAAAAATGAGTTAGTATTACATGCACTGCACAAAAGAAATATTGGTCATTGGTTTTCTAATTGCAGCAGAAATCTGACAGGCACTCATTGTAAAACTTATCTGAAATACTTGCTAATATGTCACACAGAACACATGTTTGAAGTGAACAGCAGGCAGGTCAGCATCTGAAAGACAAAGTTAAAGTCACAGATGGTGCCTGAATATATTTTTAGCAATGCAGTCAGGCACATGAATAGAACCCTCTTTTTAGACAGTTTATATTTGTAAAATGTGCAAAATAATAGCCAATTTTGGTGAGTAGCTTTCTTCACCCTGTTTAACATTGGGATACCAAAAGGCACATGCCCAAGTGACTGTGGCGCCTAGCTGAAACAGGCATTAAGCCTCTTGCATTTGTCAATGAGTGATCTAAGACTCGTTTCAGAATCCTGCATGAAATTGCTTGGCAATTAGGATAACTGGCTCAGGCCATCCCCTCTCAGGATGCTTCAGCAGTTCCTGCACTGCACAGCAAACCTCAGGAATCCACTGCACAACATTTTTCATTCAGCCCAAGTCGGAAGGCTGGGCCAGAAATGTGCAGCTCCATCCCAGTGTAAGTCAACAGGAGTAGAATAGCAATCGGATTGTGATTGTCACTCCTCGGAAGTTCTTGCCTTATTGTCATTTTTTCTTCATTGCTGGGTACAAACTCTGGAAATCCCGACCTAAGAGCACTTTGGAATACCCTCATCACTTGGGCCGCAGCAGTTGAAGAAGAGATAAGCAATAAATGTTGGCCTTGTCATAATCTAAGAATGATACTTTTAAAATAATTGGTGTCAGACAACCGACGTTGGAGTTCAGGAACTTTTATTTTATTGACTCCATCACCAACCTCTTCAGGCTTTAAAGTTAATATTCAGACTTCCCTTGCAATCACAAAACAATGACCAACTTTAACATTCCTTAGCATTATTGAGGCCTGCTCATGCTGACAGTACTAAAGTTGTCAAAAACATGTGACAAATATCTATTTAGTTTCAATTGTAGAGTATAATAGTGCCATTGAAAAGTGACAGTCCTCAAGTAGCACTTCTACACTGCAACCTGTGGAATTAAGTACACACACTGTTGTGTGTTGACAAGCCTATTTTTTCAATAAAGAAATTTGATAGTTAAACTGCTACTGACCTTTAGCTGCTGCAAGTAAAATAGCAAAAAGTTATTTCATTGAAAGGATGTAAAATAAATTGAGATAACTGAAAATTTAACATGTTAATTCTTTTGTATTTGTAGGATACACTTGTTACCACTTTAATGAAAATCCTGAACTTTTTTAGTAGATTGCATTGATTTATTCTCTGATATCACTTCTTAATATCATTTCCTGGAGAATTAAATGCAATCGCTGTTTGACTAAATAAATCTGCTGTGTTTATGATTGATCAAATTGATCAAATACCCTCAAAATAGCTGAATATATAATTGAGATGTCACACAATCTTCGAACTGATCCGGTGATAGTTGTGCAGTATCAGAATTTGGAAATTGTTTTTAAACAAATAGTCGTACGATGTTATTTTGTGAAACACACAATCTTCCATTTTGTCGATCACAGAATTGTTACAATGCAGAAGGAGGTGCAGCAGCTCTCCAAATGAGCATTCTGACTTTGTACCATTCTCCTGCCATTTCCCCATAATTCTGCACAATTTTTCTATTCAAATAATTATTTAATGCCTTAGTTGAATCTGCCTCCACTACACTTCCAGGCAGTGCATTCCAGACCCGAACCACTTGTGTGAAGTTTTTTCTTTCATCACATTTGTTTCTTTTACAAATCACTTCAAATCTTTGCCTTCTCATTCTTGATACTTTTATTAACAGGAACAGTTTCTCCCTAACTACTCAGTCTAGTCCCCTCATTGATTTGAACATCTCTATCAAATCTCTTAATATTCTTTCCAAGGAGACCAATCTCAACCTCCAATCTATCCTTGTAACTTAAGTTTCTCATCCCTGGGATCATTCTTGTAAACCTCTTCTGCACTCTCTCCAATGTGTTCACATTCTTCCACGGTGTCCAGACTGACTGGCAGCTAACCAGTGTCTTGAATAAGTTCTGCATAACCTCCTTGCCCCTAATAACGGAAGAGTACTTTATGCACCTGTTAATAAAGTCCAGGATATTGTATGCAATATTAACTGCTCTCTCCACTTGTCCTGTCACCTTCAATGATCTATACATATATACACCCAGGTCATTCCTATGCCCTGTTAAGAACTGTATCCCTTATTTTACATTGCCCATGTTCTTCCTGCCAAAATGCATCATCTCACACTTCTCTGCAAATAACTTCATCTGCCACCTATCTTCCCATTTCACCAACTTGTCTATGTCCTTTTGAAGTTCCACACTGTCCTCCTCACAGTTTATAATGCTTCCAGGTTGTCTGTCAGCTGCAAACTTTAGAATTGTCCCCTGCACACCAAAATGTAGATCCTCAATATATATCAAGAAAAGTAAGGTCCCAATACTGAATCCCTGGGGAACACCACTACAAACCTTCCTCCAGCTCAAAAAATATCCATTGACCATTACTCTCTGATTCCTATTATTAAACCAATTTTGTATCCACGTTGTTACTGTCTCTTTTATTCCATGAGCTATAACTTTTCTCATAACTCTGTTGTGTGGGGCTATATTCAATGCCTTCTGAAAGTCCAAGTACGCCGCATCAACCCTCAATGACCCTTTATGTTACCCCTCAAAAAAAAAGCAGTTAAACACTATTTCCCCTTTAGAAATCCTTGCTGGTTCTTCCCAATCAACCAACATTTTTTTACGTGACTACTAATTCTATCCCAAATAATTGTTTCTAGAAGCTTCCCCACCAGTGAAGTTAAAGTTTTTGAAGATAAATTTTCATTTCCTTCCAGTGAAAGTTACTTTAAGGAGATTTTCCGGCCCAATTCGCCAGTCCCACCGAAGGCCCCTGCCCATAGCAGCTTCTGTGGCAGCAGGACGAGTGAGCCACGCAAAATGCCATAGACATCGGCGGGATCGGAAAATCCCACCGGCAGCCAATGGTGAGCCACCTCCACCACCAGAAAACACGCTGCACGGCGCCTGGAAAATCTCAAATCTCATCCTCGGTCTTTGCGATTTCTAAATCTCAGGACCCATTAGGCAGCGTGATGGATAGAGGGGTATTAATTTGTGTCCAGCAGCTAAATAGGAGTTTGCAATCTTGCTGCAATATTGAAAATCAATAGACTTTTGACAAATGTGTACTCTGTAGATCCAGTATTGAGATCAATTCACCTTATCCTGAAGTATTCATGCAAAAACTAAGTTATGATCATCCTCTATAGTATATTTCCTGCTGGAATTTCAGTGCATCAGATCAAAAAAGGTTTGGGACATTTCTCCCATTTCTCTTAATGTGGTGGCACAAAGGATGGCAGAACAAGGTCTGCCAGCAGGACCATGGTTGAATATACCAGCAGTTTCTGTGGCAGTGTCTATGATTTTTAATGACAATTTTTAAAAATCGTATTGGCACTTTCCAAATGATTGATATAGACAGATTGTGAGCAAGGAACTTTACAATACTGGCCATGACTGTGGAATTGGTTGACTCTCAAATACCCTCTGAAATGGCCTAGCAAGCCATTCAGTTGTATCAATCCAAGGGCAACTAGGGATGGGCAATAAATTATAGAATCCTGACAGTGCAGAAGTAAGACATTTGGCCCATCCAACCTGCACCGACAACAATCCCACCAGGCCCTATCTCTTACAATTTACTCTGGCACCAAGGGACAATTTAGCATAGCCAATCAACCTAACCCGCACATCTTGGGAGGAAAATGGAGCACCAAGAGGAAAATCATGCCGACACGGAGAAAATGTGCAGACTCCATACAGTGACCCAAGGCCAGAATTGAACCCAGATCCCTGGCGCTGTGAGGCAGCAGTGCTAACCACTGTGCCACCATGCCACTGACCAGCCAGCGATGCCCATGTCCTGTGAATGAATGAAAAGTTACCCCTCTGCTGCATGACAAGCCATCCTGCACTGCTGATTCTCAGAACCCTCATACTGAGATGTTATTCATAATGCAATGTAAATATAGCTACAACAAAAAATCAAGACAATATTACTTGTTGTATTGGGGCGATTCTCCCATCCCGCTGTGCAGCTCGAGTATATTAACTCAAGTCAGAAGAGTTTACTATGGTGTGGCATTTAAAAATGAGCATGAAAAACCGGCCTTGATGCTAACTGCAAACCTGGAAGGGAGCAAGGGAAAGAGTTTGTGGCCAGGAAGCGATCCTATGCTGCTATAATTATTTGGCTTCCCACTCAGTGGCCATTGATTGACGGCAACCTATCCTACTGAGCTGTATAAAGGGCTGGGGGGAGGAATTGATGGGAATCTGAGTCAGCCTCCCACACCCGTAAACTTCACCCCATGATGTTTAATATTCGCCTCTGACTCTTGGTATGCGCTGGGGGAACGAGCAGGAAAAATAATGTTTTGAGCTGAAGTAAAGTCTCGACGCCTTGTTGCAAAGAGTAACGTGCAAAGTTCTGTTAGTTTGATTTTGGGAACTTGGCATTTTTGGTATTTTTAAATAATTGCATTATTTCTGAGAAATTGATACGTATTTCAAAAGGTTTTAAAACAATTTACAGCATTTTACTAATAAAAGGGAAGCCCCGTTTAATTCTCTGAATTATTAACCTCAAATCAATAAAGTGCATCCACTTATAATGGGAAAGGTTCACATTCATTATTATTATAGGCGCTGTTAGTCAATCATTCAGATTAAAGGATCTTCCCCACTGGCCGGAATTCTCCGGTTTCGTATGCTCCTCCACCGCTGCCAGCAAGAATGGAGAATTTGGTGCTCAGCCAAATCCACATTCACTGCAGCGGGACTGGAGAATCCTGGCCATTGCCTTATAATCTTTTCAGATTATAAAATTTAAATGGCTAGGAAAAATAGTAAAAGTTAATTTATTAGTCACAAGTAGGCTTACATTAACATTGCAACGAAGTTACTGTGAAAATCCCCTAGTCGCCACACTCCGGCACCTGTTCGGGTACACAGGGAGAATTTTAGCATAGCCAATTCACCTAACCTGAATATCTTTGGACTGTGGGAGGAAACCGGAGCACCCGGAGGAAACCCACGCAGATACGGGGAGAACATGCAGACTCCGCACAGACAGTGACCAAGCCAGGAATCAAACCCGGGTCCCTGGCGCTGTGAGGCAGCAGTGCTAACCACTGTGCCACCGTGCCGCTTGTGAAGAATTCCTGAATGCCAAATGACCAGACTGGGTAACATATCACTAATAAAAGATAGAAAGTAAATCAAAATAACATTTTTCTCCTCAGTCTGCAAAAAGTAAAATACATTTTCTACCATCATTACATGTAAAGTGCAAATTTTACAACAGAATTGTTTTGCTTGCTTTCAGTATTTTAGTTAATCTTAATGTGTAGGCTTAATCTATCTCAAAAACCTGAACTTGCAAAGAACACTGTTCCAAGAACAATCAACCTCACTGGTGCTGATCCGAAGCAGAATCCTGCAGTTTGAGCATTTGCAGCGTGGGAGAATAGGTAAGAGTCCATCTTTCCACACACTGTTTTGGTTTTTTTGCCAAATGATTGGAAAGCAAGCTGGATAATTTATTCCAACCATTGTTTTTCAAATAGGTTTCAGACTTCAAACTTGTTATCAGATGTTTTATTTTTACTTCAGAGTGAAAATTTAGCTAAGAGAGATTACACCACTGGCATTTATTGTATTTTCTGTTTTTAATCCAGAATTCCAGCACTTGCAGCTTTTCCTTATTATTTTCATTTAGAATTTGCTTTTGTAGTTGCTGAGGGGATTGTGTAGGGTGTGCTCGAGTTTCCTGTTGCTCCGTCACCACTGAGATACTCCTCTCAGCTTTTCTATTTTGTCATGAAAGGTCATTTTGTATGTTCTCTTTAATTTTCTTTTCCCCTGTGAAAATAAGTACAGCTCTCCATAAATCTTCAAATTTTCTCTAATATTTTCTTTTAACTAGTTAGGGTGGCCAAAACAGCAAACAATATTCCGAATATGGACTCGGCAATTAGCTACATAGCGTTAAATACCTTATTATGATGAAATTAAATGACCATATTTCACTCAGAGTCATAAAACAAACGTGTTCTTGTGTTAACTGGATATTTCATTCCATTTTACACATCTTGTCGGCATTTTAAGTTATTATTTTACAATCAGAATTAAATAGAAAGTTAATATTTGTTCACCCATGCGTTTATCCAGACAAATTGATTATACTACAAGGAAAGGACCATATCAACAGTTTGCCTAGCAAGCATTATCCTTGATTAAGAGCAATAACCAACCTTGATTGAACTGTGTTAGCTGATTGATGGCAACTAAAGACTGTACATAATGCTTCACAGCCACTTCTCTGAGTGTTTATTGATGTATTTCATGAGCCTAATGTTACGCTCCACATCGATAACTAGAAAGTGAGACATTCTTGCTTTCCAGATCTATTTACAACATAGCTGTCATTACTGTAATCTGGCCCAACCAACAGTAATTTCATTTGCTTTACTGAACAAGCTATTTGTAGGTTATTATCACTGCTGACACATGCTGTGTATGAGAAACATTCTGCTGTCAGTGAGGGAGGTAATGCTTGGCTAAGGAAGCACTGTTGACCTTAATTAGTGCAGTTCATCTTCTCCCAACTATATTAGCTCTCATTGAAAACAACAGTCAGAACTTGTGTTGGTCAACATGACATTCCTTTCTAATGCATTTTTCCCTCCATGTTATCCTGCTGCTGGAAGAGTTAGATGATTTGGTTACAGACATTTCCTTGAGCATCACCAGGGTTTCTCTGTATTGGACAGTGTCCGTTTCACTGTTAAACTAAATCAAAGAAACTAAGGGACAAAGTGAAAGAGCCCCTGCTTTAAACTAGAACAAATCACAAATTAAACATAAAGCATCAAACTAAAATGTGATTAAGTGGTTGATAAGGCACTCCAGTCCCTGCAGTGTCTACCTGGCACAGAAGAGGGCAACGCTTCCAATTCTTGCGCCTGACCCAATTTTTTTAAAAGAGTAACATATTCAAAAGGGTTCCTTAAACTGAGCTACTTTTAAGTACTTAAAATTTAAATTAAATCACATGAGGTAAAAGTTTACTATTTGTAATCACTTCTCGGTCTTTTGGCTAAGATCAAGTGTAGTATCGACATGCTGTTCTTGGCTGAAGTCATTAGGTTATATTTTAGCTTCATTTGAAGCAATTTTTAAAAGTGGCATCTAGGCCTTTTGGCTAAGATGCAAATGAGATCAAGCCTTGGAGGAGGTGCAATGCCTGCTCCAATCAGCTTGGATCATGTAGAGCCCAAGACAGGAGGTGAGAGCCCTATCTTGTCAGCTTGGATCGGGAATGTCTCAACTTGTTGAGACTCTGAATTGGACTTGATTTGATTGAATTGAAATAAAAAAAATAAACCAAATCAAAACAAGTGAGGGACAAAAGAGGCTGCCCCTTAAAGGGATAATGCTTTCAACAAAAACAAATCGCAAATGAAACTTAAAACATCAAACTAAAGTTTGATTAAAGGGGTCAAGCAGGAGGGTCGATCGATATCCTCCTTACCAAAATGAGTGTACTACTTCATGAGCTTTGCTTTGAATCAACACAGCCCTGTTGCTGTTGAAGCATATGTCAGCTAAGGCGAGAATTTGAATTTATACTGTCTGAATAAGAGTCAAATGATGAGCTTGTGAAGTCGAGATTGTGTTGAAGTCTTAGTATGGAATAAGTATGGCATCAAATATGCTGTTAGCATGTTACAAGTGATCTCAGCCATTCTGTAACTTTCTTCAATTATTGATGATTTTGTGTAACTGCTGGGAAGTGAGACCAAACTTCATTCACTTAAAATTTGCATTCATAATGAGAATGTGCTGTCAAACTTGGAAATGGAGATCAAAATGGTACCAAAGTAAGAAGATGCTGTCCTTGACCATTCCCTAGCAACAGTTGACAGCTTGGCATTGTCCTGACCAAACAAGTTATTTTCACAGCATCTTCGCAAGTTAACAACATTCGCAAGATACAGAAAGCAAAAGTACTTTACAATGTTGAGATGAGGATCATTGGTTTAAATTTCCCTGTGCAGAAGAACTAGATCCTGAAGAATTTAGACTGTTTCACAGATGTGGATTTGAGCCTTAAGGTAAGCAAACTAAACTGTTTCATATGCCTTTTCTTAAAATTTGATGTAAGTTGAGCTTATATAATCAGCTAGGAATTCTCTCCTAAGGCTACTTCTTGGGCTATTTTTGTTCACAAACCATTCTATAGTCACAGAGAACATGTGTTAGTCTATTTTAAAGTGTCAGTGTGGTAATTTAAACCGATTCTTTTGCAAATATAATATTGCCTATTGCTTTTGAAGTTCTTTCCTCAGTCCACTATTATTAAACATAAATCTGGACTGAGTAATGGAGCAACAATGCCATCAGCTGAGTTGAACCAAGCCTCTCAAACATGGGCACAACAAGGGGATGCGATGGCCTAGTGGTATTATTGCTAGACACAAAATTGGCAGGACTTGCAGATAGTGAGGAGCATTATCAGAAGCTACAGAAGGATATAGATAGGCTGGAAATTTGGGCAAAGAAATGGCAAATGGAGTTCAATCCTGATGAATGCGAAGTGATGCATTTTGGTAGAAATAATGTAGGGAGGAGCTATACGATAAATGGCAGAACCATAAAGGGTGTAGATACGCAGAGGGACCTGGGTGTGCAAGTCCACAGATCCTTGAAAGTGACGTCACAGGTGGAGAAGGTGGTGAAGAAGGCATATGGCATGCTTGCCTTTATAGGACGGGGCATAGAGTATAAAAGTTGGGGTCTGATGTTGCAGATGTATAGAACGTTGGTTCGGCCGCATTTGGAATACTGCGTCCAGTTCTGGTCGTCACACTACCAGAAGGACGTGGAGGCTTTGGAGAGAGTACAGAGGAGGTTTACCAGGATGTTACCTGGTATGGAGGGGCTTAGTTATGAGGAGAGATTGGGTAAACTGGGGTTGTTCTCCCTGGAAAGACGGAGGATGAGGGGAGACTTAATAGAGGTGTATAAAATTATGAAAGGCATAGATAGGGTGAACAGTGGGAAACTTTTCCCCAGGTCGGTGGTGACGTTCACGAGGGGTCATAGCTTCAAGGTGAAGGGGGGGAGGTTTAACACAGATATCAGAGGGACATATTTTACACAGAGGGTGGTGGGGTCCTGGAATGAGCTGCCAGGCAAGGTGGTGGAGGCGGACACACTGGGAACGTTTAAGACTTATCTAGACAGCCATATGAAAGCATGGGAATGGAGGGATACAAAAGAATGGTCTAGTTTGGACCAGGGAGCGGCGCGGGCTTGGAGGGCCGAAGGGCCTGTTCCTGTGCTGTATTGTACTTTGTTCCTTGTTCTTTGTATTATTGATTCAGAAACTCAGCTAATGTTCTGGGGACTCGGGTTCAAATCCCACCACAGCAGATGGTGGAATTTGAATTCAATAAAAAATATCTGGAATTAAGAATCTAGTGATGACTATTGCCGATTGTCAGAAAAACCCATCTGGTTCACTAATATCCTTTAGGGAAGAAAATCTGCCATCCTTACCTGGTCTGGCCTACATGTGAATCGAGAACCCCAGCAATGTGGTTGACTCTCAACTGCCCTCTGGAGGGCACTGTCCACTGAGCGCCTCGGTACACTGGTGGGCAGTGCCAGGCTGACACTTCAGGGTGCCAGGCTGGCACTGCCCAAACACCTTCCCGGTGGGGCCTCAATGGCCTTCGGTTCTACTGGTGAGGCCATCATGACTGGTCCCCGTTGCTGTGATCCTCGCCAGAGAAAACCTCTCCTGGTGAAGCCACAGAGGCAAGTGAGCCCGGATGATAACGTCCCAGGCTCATTAATTCAATTCAAAACACATTTAAATACTATTTAAATAAATTATTCAGGCTTGTGCCAGAAATAGGCATGAGGCTGATCGCACCTGTTATCTGGTACCGGTAAGATCACAAGAGGCGAGAAATCGGGCGCAAATCTGATTTCTCAGCTCTCTCATTATCTTACTGGCTCACCCCACCCATCGGCCATTGGGGTGTAATGGTAAGATCACCCCCTTTGTGCTGTGAGCATTTTGTAGTTCTGCAAAATTCTTTCTCTGAAATAATCTATCCTCTTATGTATGATTCCTTTTAAATCTAGGACATCACACCAGGGCTAGGGACTCAACCACAATCTGACAACCTCTATTCATAAATCTCTTTCTGCACCTTATTAATTGTCCTTGAAGTATTCATAACACTTTCTCTCTAGGAAATCTTTGTTTAATTTTATTCTATTACATAATTGTATCTTCAGTTCTACTTTATTAAAATGCAAAATATATATCCGAAATGTCATCTTTCACTGGCCCAATATCGTACAGATCAGCTAATATTGTGGAATTGTTTTGTTCTTTAATGGGATGTGGCAAGGCTGGCATTTATTGCTCATTGCCCTTGAGAAGATGGCGGTAAGCTGCTTTCATGAAAATCTGCAGTCCATCTGGTGGTGCAAGTCCACCTGATGTGCTGTTCGAAAGGGAGTTCCAGGGTTTTTGTCTAGCAACAGTGAAGGAATGACAATATATAATTCCAAGTCAGGATGGTGAGTTGCTGGGGGGAGCGGAGAACTTACAGGTAACCGCTGGAGGTTGATGGCTGGGGATTTAGTGATGATAATGCTATCAAGGGGCAATTGCTACATTTCTCTCAAGAAAGAATGTAAGAAATAGGAGCAGAAGACCAGAGGGTCCATCGAGCTTCCCTGCCTTTCAGTCTGATTATGACTGATCTGAAGATTCAACTTCACTTTTCCCACCTATTCCCCATACCTCTTCATCCCTGAGAAACCAAAAATCTATCTGAACCTTAAATACATACAATGATGGGGCATCCACACCTGCTGGGGTAGGGAATTCCAAAGATTCACAACCCCGAGAAGGAATTTCTCCTCGTCCCGGAACTAAATGATTGGCCCTTATCCTGAAACTGTGCGTCTTGTAAAGAACAAGGTGCACAGTTTCAGGATCAGGGCCAATCATTTAGATCCGGGACGAGGAGAAATTCCTTCAAAGGGTTGTGAATCTTTGGAATTCCCTACCCCAAGGCATAAGCCCCACTCCTCCATTTTAGCCCATGTGTAGTGTAATATGACTGCGGGGCAGGCTGATATGGAGGAACCAACTTTACTTCCAGGGGAGCAGTTAGTCTTTCCATAAAATGCAGCCCCATGTCTCAGTGTCTACCCTATTGAGCCCCTTCACAATCATAGAATCCCTACAGTGCAGAAGGAGGCCATTCAGCCCATCGAGCCTGCGCCGACAATAATCCCACCCAAGCCCCATCCCTGGAATCCACGTATTTACCCTGCTATTTCCCCTAAGGGTCAATTTAGCATGGCCAATCAACCCAACCTGCACATCTTTGGATAATCTTGAATGTGTCTATGAGATCACTGTTCGTTCTTCTAAATTCCATAAAATATGGACTCAATTTACTCAGCTTCTCATTATACAACACTGCACTCATCCCAGTGACCAACCTAATGAACATTGGCTGTACTGCCTCCATTGCAAGGTATGTCCTTCCTTAAATATGGAGACAACAATTGCATTCAATATTCCAGATGTGGTTTCACCAAAGCCACGTACAATTGTAATAAGACTTCTTTATTCCTCGATTCCAATTCCCAAGCAATAAAGGCCAAACGTGCCATTTGCTTTCCTAATTGCTTGCATGCTATATTTTTGGATGAGTACACTCAAGTATCTCTGATCTTCTGTAATTACATGTTTCATGCCTTTTAAAAATATTCTGCATTCTTATTCTCATGACCAAAGTGAATAACCTCACACTTCCGCATATTATACTCCGTATGCCACTTTGTTGCCCACTCAACTAACCTATCTATATCTCTTTGCAGCAACTTTGTGTCTTCCTCACAGTTTACATTCCTAGCTTTGTATCATCAGCAAACCTAGATATATTACTCTCTGTCCCTTTGTCTAAATCATGCCATTTATACATTTTAAATAGCTGAGGCTCCAGCACTAATCCTTGCAACACTCCACTAGCCACAGACTGCCAATCAAAAATGCCCCATTTATCCCTACTTTCTGTTTGCAGTCCATTAACCAATCCTCTATCCATGCCAATGTATCACCTCCAAGTCCATGGGCCCTTAACTTGTGTAGTCATCTTTTATGAGGCAACTTTTCAAATGCCCTTTTGAAATTCAAGTATTCTACATTACTGACCCGCCGCACTTTTATCTATCCGACGAGGCACATCCCCCAAAACTCTGACAAATTGGTCAAACAGGATTTCCAGGTATTCGTGCTTTGCGTTTCTCTTGTTTGGGATAGTCATTGCCTGGCACTTGTGCTGTGCTTATGTTCCCTGCCACTTATCGACCCAAGTCTTAATACTGTACAAGTTTAGTTGCATATTGGTCCATACTCCTCAGTAGCTGAGTATTGTAAATGCTGCTGAACTCTATGCAATCGTCAGTGAATATCCTCAGGTCTGACCTTGTCATGGGGGCAAGGTCATTGATGATGCAGCTGAAGATGATTGGGCCGAACAAACTACCCTGAGGAACTCATGCAGCCATGTTCTGGGGCTGAGATCATTGGCCTACAATAACCACAATGATCTTCTTCTGTATTAGGTATGACTCGCAACAATAGGAAAGTCTTCTCCCATATTCCCATGGACTTCAATATTACAAAGGCATCTTGATGCCTCATACCTTGACATCAAGAGCAGTTACTCACCTCACCTCTTGAATTCAGTTCTTCTGTCCCTATTTGGACCAAGATCATCATGAGGTCAGGTGCAGCATGGCCCTAGTGGACTCAAAACCACCAGGGCAATGGTGAGCAAATGATTGCTCGTACGTGCTGCTTGATAGTACCATCAACCATACCGTTCAATCACTTTGCTGGAGATCGAGAGGAGACAAACGGGGTGATAATTGGCCAGATTAGATTTGTCTCGTCTTTTGTGGATAGGTGGATAGATGCCAGTGCTGCAGCTGTACTGGAACAACTTGACTAGGGGCGGAGCATGTTCTGGAGCTCAAGTCTTCAGTACTTCAGCCAAGATGCTGTCAGAGCCCACAGCCTTTGCTGTACATTTCTTGATATCATGTGGAGTGAATCGAATTGACTGGAGACAGGCACCTGTGATTTTGGAGACCTCAACTGGAGGCCAAGATGGATCATCCACTCAGCCCTTCAGGCTGAAGATGATTGCAAATGTTTCAGCCTTCTAAAAAGACGTAATATTATCCAATTCTGGGTCAACGTTCGGAAGTATGCAAGTCCGCAGGGTAAACGCATTCCATGCATTATAGGGCTTTGCTCCTGACTGATAATAATATATAGTTCATGTACTTTGGATATGACCTCCTCTACATTTGATTGATGGCATCCACATGAGCACACCACTAAAGCCTTATTTCTGCCCTTTTCCTTACATTTAAAACAATTTTTGTCCTCTGTCTTAGTATTTATGAGATTCAGTCAATCTCACTCTGTGTAGTATCACTCCCAATGTTTCTGTTTTTACGCAAAGCTCTGCGGATTCGATTCCTGACTTGGGTCACTGTCTGGGTGGCGTCTGCACATTCTCCCCATGGCTGCGTGGGTTTCCGCCGGGTGTTCCAGTTTCCTTGCACAGCCCGAAAGATGTGCTGGTTAGGTGCATTGGCCATGCTAAATTCTCCCTCAGTGTACCCGAACAGGTGCCGGAGTGTGGCGACTCGGGGATTTTCACAGTAACTTCATTGCAGTGTTAATGTAAGCCTACAGTGACACTAATAAAACTTTAAACAATGTGCTGTAGTCTTAATCCCACTCTGGCACTTTAGTGTAATTCCCATTCCTTATGAAGCTTTTGAAAAGCATGCTGCTGCCCTGTTCTTTTTATATCTTGCTTCTTGGCTTTTTAAAAAAAAAATCACTGACTATTAAACCTCCCAGGGCTCATATCCCAACTTATATGTCCTATTTTTCTTTCCTCACCATGTTTTCTTCTTTCCAGATCTCATTTAATAACATGCACTTGACAGCATCAAGTTCTTTGAACGTGTTAACTTCCCACGTGTAACTTTTCAACAATTTCTGTCACTCTGTTTCCACTACACGTTCACCTATACACTTACTGTACCTGTTGACCCTTCTACCTTTTCTTCTTCATTTGCTAACACTTCAAACCTCCCCGTCAATGGTATGTTCCTCTCAGCCAGGCCCTGAAACAAAGTGTCCAACTTCAGGAGTATAAAGCAACAATGAAATATACACTCATCCAAATACAAAATTCATCGATACTTTTATTGCATCACTTATAATCAAATTGTAGCAATACTTGGTCCACATTATAGAAAAAAGTATTCTACAAGTATTTAGATAAGTGCATAGATGTACTTTACAGTGTGTTATACATATATAATATATAGTATGCATGCAATGTCTAAATGCGTAATGTATATATCGGGCAGCACGGTGGCACAGTGGTTAGCATGGCTGCTTCACAGTGCCAGGGACCTGGGTTCGATTCCCAGCTTGGGTCACCGTCTGTGTGGAGTTTGCACGTTCTCCCCGTGTCTGCGTGGGTTTCCTCCAGGTGCTCCGGTTTCCTTCCACATTCTGAAAGATGTGCTGGTTAGGTGCATTGACCTGAACAGGTGCCGGACTGTGGCGACTAGGGGAATTTCACAGTAACTTTGTTGCAGTGTTAATGTAAGCCTTACTTGTAACTAATAAATAAACTTTATATATTTCATATTTATTTTTACAATGATTTTCTGTTGTATGAAAAAATTCTAATGCTATTTCATAGAATCATAGAAACCCTACAGTACAGAAAGAGGCCATTCGGCCCATCGAGTCTGCACTGACCACAATCCCACCCAGGCCCTACCCCCATATCCCTACATATTTACCCACTAATCCCTCTAACCTACACATCTCAGGACACTAAGGGCAATTTTTAGCATGGCCAATCAACCTAACCCGCACATCTTTGGACTGTGGGAGGAAACCGGAGCACCCGGAGGAAACCCACACAGACACGAGGAGAATGTGCAAACTCCACACAGACAGTGACCCAAGCCGGGAATCGAACCCAGGTCCCTGGAGCTGTGAAGCAGCAGTGCTAACCACTGTGCTACCGTGTCGTCTTCTGCTTTGTCTTCTTAATTGTTTATTGTTCCTATATTGGTTTCCAATGACAACATTTTCTATTCTACCATTTAAGATACATCATTATGAAACATCATAACTTGCAATTATATAGCACCTTCAACATAGTGAAGCATCTCCAGGCAATTCACAGCAATTATCAAACAAAATCTCTGACAATGAGCAACTAAAGTTGGGGCAAATGGGGTAGGTTTTAAGGAGCATCTTAATGGAGGAGAGGCAAAGAGATTTAAGGATGTATTGTCTGACTTTCTGGGTGGAATTTAATGCCTTCCCCGTTGTTGGGTTTAGGGGATCCTGCCGCCTTTCTGCCACTGTCCTGATTAAATACATCCAATGAATGCCTACTTATGGACCTCATCCTGTCACCACAGGTAATCATTCAGTGGCAGGCAGGAAACTCACCATGCAAGAATCCTGAAAAGCAAACACTGGTATGTTTGCTTGTGGGCTTTCAGGATGGGGAAGGTGGGGGTCAGTGGAGTTGGAGTTGGGGGAGGGGGGGAGGGCATTGGTGTTCTTCATTCAAAGGTACTCATTGCCTGACCTAGGAACACAGCATCAGGAGGGGGAAGGTGCTGAGAGTCATCCCCCGCCCTTGCTGCTGACCCCAATCTTCCTCCCATCATGCACCTGCGTCCATGGCGATCCTGGCTCTCAGATGGCTATAGTACTGGCTCCAGTGGAGAGATGCTTGTTAACAAGGTAACACTTGTTGGCAGGCAGGAATTCTGCTCCTTGGGTCCTTGATGTCGGGGAGAGTGGCCACTGTCTAGAATGAAGGACACAGCACAAAGCGCTTGTCAGCTCTCCAGACAGAGGGCGAGACTCCCATCTCCTCCAATAAGTACTGCCTTCTATCTACAGAGCCACAGGTAATTAAGTAGGGTTTAAAAATGTGTATGAGCACATTTCCTTTTATCTTCTTGTTGAAGTCCCACTTTTATATCAACATTTGAATTCCCTGCAACAATATCATTGCAGGCTATGGCCAGTAGGTGGTGATGTGGATTGAGTTTCTGAGGTTTTTCTCCCAACTGAAACTCCATTTTGAATTTCAATACTTCATCTATTGATTGTGACCACACTTTTAAACTCAAATAAATGGAGCTGCCATTTAATGAATATCTCAAATCACATCATGTGCTGTGGACTGATATATTGTTAGTTCGTAAAACAGACTGTAATGCAGTAGAGAGTGATGTGGCACTTTGGGATACTAATGTATACATACACATACATGAATATATCGTTCCTAAATCATACTGACATAATATAATATAAACTCGTGATAAATATAACATAATAATACTAACCTCATTTGTTGCTGAACTGATACGGCATAAGACGTGTTATTTGTAATATAGACTGTTAGGTTGTGTTTACTCCTGACCAAATAAAGCTAGACGATGGCCTAAAATTCTTGGCGAGGCAACTGAATTTGAGAAATTGGCGAAACTTGTTTGCAGTCCTTTTTGTAAAAATCATCCACATTAATCAGCCCCTCCATCTGACTACGATGCTATCTGCACAAGGTGTTCAGCTTCTTCTCTCCTTGAACCTATTCCTACATTCGCAAGTTGTCAGGCTGTGTTTAAGGGGATGCCTCATGGATCAGTTCTAGAGTCACAGCCATTGACAAGACATTTTAATGACTTAAGTGAAGAGTCTGAGGTAATGGACGGGATTTTCCGGCTGTTCCTGCCGGTAGAATCTTCGGGTCCCCGCTGGGGATAAGCCCCACCGCCCCCCCCCCCCCCCCCCTCACCCTCCCGCCCCCCCACCCCCCGAGATAAGTGAGTGTGTAGCAAAGTGGCAGATGGAGTATAATTTGGGCAATGTGAGATTATTCGCTTTAATAGGAAGAATGGAAAACCAGAATTTTTCTTTGAAAGGCAGGAAATATGTAAATACTGTCATTCAGATGAACTGAGGGGTGGGGGAGGTTGGGATTAGGTGATGGCCTAATGGTATTATCGCTAGACTTTTAATCCAGAAACTCAGCTAATGTTCTGGGGACCCGGGTCCGAATCCCACCATGGCAGATGGTGGAATTTGAATTGAATAAAAAATATCTGGGATAAGAATCTACTGATGACCATGAAACCATTGTCGATTGTTGGGAAAAATCCATCTAGTTCACTAACATCTTTTAGGGAAGGAAATCTACCGTCCTTACCCAGTCTAGCCTACATGTGACTCCAAAGCCACAACAATGTGGTTGACTCTCAACTGCCCAGGGCAACTATGGATGGGCAATAAATGCTGGCCAGCCAGCGATGCCCATGTCGCATGAATGAATAAGAAAACTTTTTCAAGAAATAAAGTTAGCATGCAGGTACAGCAACCAATTGGGAAAGCAATTGGCATATTGGCCTTTATTGCAAGGGGATTGGAATACCAGGATAAGGAAATTTGCTGGGATTTGAGTTAGTCTCGGAGAAGTGTCTGTTGCTGGAACCCAGACTTGAAGATAAGTGGGCCAGCATCACTCAGGCTAGTCAGGCAGGTCTCAGCCTGGCAGCAGGTGGATTGGCAATCGGGAGGCTGGGTGGGGAGATGGATTAAAGTGGAAATGGCCCATTCTGCTGCAGAAGCCCTCCATTGGGTGCAGCGTGCCTCAGATCTTTAAGTGGCCAATTAGTAGCTCTCTCAAGGATCTCAACTGGATCAAGGGCAGGTGGGCTTGCTGGCACCTAGCTCTTCATTGATTAAAATATCTGTGGAGACGGGCACAAGCACACCACCCACCCCCCTCCCCTGCCATCCCACTCAGATTGATGACCCTTTCCCCTCTACCTGTCTCGGCCCCACAATCTCCTCCACTGCCCAGCTCACTCTGGGGAGACAAAATTCTGGCCAAAGAGTTAAAAGCAAATGAGCACCAGATTCTCCTTTTGAGTGCTGTGCAATGGCTCTTTGTGGGAGTGTGAATGTTTACATATTGGATGTGAGTCGGGTGGGGTTGATCGTTGTTGTGGGAAAAATGCCACTTTGTGAGTCAGGCTTGAAGGTTTGAACAATGCAGTTTTATTTAACAAACCTTCATGGAGAAAAAGCACTGGCACTCCGCAGTGCTTCTAGACAGCTACCTTCTCTCAATGAGACAATAGGAGCGGTCCATCTTTATACCCTTTACACAATAGATGGACCGGACATCTAGCCATTATCACATTGTTGTAATCAAGTAGGTGATCGATTGTTAAACACATCGTTATAGACAAATAAGACATAAGATACAGACATAAGCATGTTAACATCGCATTGTTCTATGAATGGATACACTTCCTACTTCAGTGACCATCAATGACTTTAGTTTCGGTCTATTCATACAGCAGTTTACAGTAATTGGTTTTCCTGCAGTTATGTATTCCCGATCCCACCTGTAGTTAATCTCATTATCTATCCCTATTGTCCTTATCTTTAAGCCCTGGCTGGCTTCCTGTAGGATTTGATTCCTGCATGTTTAACTTTGGATAGCTGTCTGTCCTTTATGTTTTAATCTCAGGTGGCTGTTTGTACTGAAAGTCAGTGTCTGTTTAATGTCTCTTTCCCAGGTGACTGTTTGTGTGCCAGGCAACCATCTTATGTGTACCCATCTGTATATTTTTCCTCCTTCAATCGTGATGTTCCTTCTGTCTCCAGGATCGAATAGACTGTCACTACCTATTGTTCAGGCTCTCACATGGAGTGTTGCTTTGTGCTGAAATACATTTGATGGACAGAATAAGGAAGTCACAGACTCCATGGAAAATAAATATTGAGGTAGTGAGATCTGGACCTACGGATACACAAATCATTAAAAGGAGTGAAGCAGGTTAACAACTCCATTTAAAATAAAAACAAACAAATAACTGGGGTGCATTTTGAAAAAATTGAGAAGCTGAGAAATTGTATTCAACTCATATGGATGGATCCTCGGTTAGACCATCTTGAACTGTGAACATTTCTGCTCTCAATTTTATTAAAGGGATATAGAAGCACTGAAAATTTGCAAATGTTATTTACTAGAGTCACCAGAATTGTTATGTTACACTTGTCATGAAAGATTGAACAAGTTGGGGTTCTTTTCTCCAGAAGCGAGAAGACTGAAGGTTAACCTGATAGAAGTTTTAAAATTACGAAAGGGTTTGATGGGATAAACTAGAGAAAACACTTACACTTACAGACCAGAGCTACAGGCATTAAATGTCAGGTATTCTTGTTTTAAGTTTAAGTTTATTAATCAGTGTCACAAGTAGGTTTACATTAACACTGCAATGAAGTTACTGTGAAAATCCCCTAGTCGCCACACTCTGGCGTCTGATCGGGTACACTGAGGGAGCATTTAGCATGGCTAATGCACCTAACCAGCACGTCTTTCGGACTGTGGGAGCAAACTGGAGTAAACCCATGCAGACACGGTGAGAACGTCTGTGCAAATTCCGCACAGATAGTGACCCAAGCCAGGAATCAAACCCGGGTCCCTGGCCCTGTGAGGCAACAGTGCTAACCACTGTGCCACCGTGTTTTATGAAGAGAGAACTTGTCTTATGAAGAGAGATTGAACTGTTTAGGCCTATACTCGTTGGAGTTTAGAGGAATGAGAGGAGATCTAATTGAGCATTATAAGATGATAATAAATGGATTGACAGCGTAGATTTAGAGCAGATGCTTCCCTATGTTGGACATTCTAGAATGAGAGGCTATAGTTTTAAGCTAAGTGGTAGCAGATTTAAAACAGAAATTAGGAGAAATTAACTCACTCATAGAGTCATGAATCTGTGGAATTCTCTACGCTAGAGTGTAGTGGACAGCGGAACAAATTTAAGGAGATAGATAGGCTTTTAATTAGTAGCAGGATGAAGGGTTATGTGGAATGGGCAAGAAAGTGGGGTTGAACCGAGATGACATCAGTCATGATCGCATTAAATGGCGGAGCAGGCTCGAGGGGCTGAATTGCCTACTCCTGCTCCTTGTTTTTATGTTCTTAATAAATACAAAAGGGAATTGGAGAACCTTCTTTACCCAGAGAATGGTTACAATGTGAAACTCCATATCAGAGAGAGTAGTTGAAGTGATCAGCATTGATGGAGAAGCTAAATAAGCGTAAGAAAGAAAAGATGTTGATGGTGGTTAAATGAAAAGGGTGGGAGAAGGCTCATATGAAGTATATACACTGGCATGCATTGTTGAGTTGAATGGCCTGTTTTTGTGCTATTAATACTTGGTAATGCCTTGCTGGTGGTTATGGCAGCATGGAGTAACCGCACTGAGAAGCAGCAGCAAGAGGAGAAACAAGAGAGTTGACTACTGTGAAAATTGTCAGCTGCAAAAATATGTAACGGGGGAACTGAAACCTGTAGGACTCACTGAGATTCTGGGAATTGAGGAAACAGCAACATTAAAAATAAGGTAGCTTCCGTTATAACAGTTGATAGTTTTGAAGTGGCCTGAACTTTATTGATGAGTGTAGAGTTGACAGCTGAGCTATATTGTTTTAAGATTCTGATGGCTTTGTTAATTTGCTCTGACAGTGTATTAGTTCCTGAAATATTTATGTGGGGGGTGTGGGGGAGTTGACTGACACATCACCTCATACTCTCCAATCTAGAAGCATTCGTAATCTGAACTATTAGGCAGAATAAAAGCCTGAACTTGGTTTTTGTTGGTACGAAGAATTTATTGATAATCTACATTGTTTGTAATGAAGATTGTGGATACTTCTCGCCAAATACTTTGCACAGGACCATTTGAAGACACTTGCAGGGCCTAATGTCTGCTGATATAATGGCAAATTCTTTTGGACCATAAAAACTGTGCTTCAGTCCTATGTAGGTGGTCACACGAGGCCCAGTCACTTTCTTTTCAGAGACTCAGGCAGGGAAATAAAACCTGTAGCAGTGAAAAGCACATGACAAAATTACCTGTGCTTATGCAGACATCCGCCCAGCACCTTTCAAAAAAGTGTGGACAATAGGTGAAGATGCGTTGAACATTTTTCTCCTGTTAATTTACAAACTGTGCGTATTCACATGCAGTCCCCTCTTTGCTAGCCAAATTACGAATTCGAGACCATTAGCAATTCCATTTGGTCAGCATATAATTGAAAAGACGACCTTATTTGTTTAAAAGTGCTATATAAATTCAAGTTGTTGTTGTAGTGCCATTCTTAGCAATGCCAACTCACCATGTTGTGGAACAGTAAGACACACAGTTACTTTCATCTTGAAGCGCTAAGCCAAGGTGTTCCTCCGAATCAAGGAAAGGATGATTGCAGGCTATTATCATGGACATCTATCTGTGTTTTTCTCAAAACTTACAAAAAGGTTCAAGCCCACAAACCGATAATTAAATCTGATCTTCATATAAAAGCGTACTGCAATGCGTTATTATCACACAGATGTTTTGTGTATTGAGATGTAAATAATTAAAGTGGATTAAATGAAAAAAGGCTTTTTAAGAGCTAACTTAATTAATGTCAGAAATGCACTTGTTGAATTTAATTGCATGGAAACTGTTGGAGATTTCCTCAATGGAAACTTTGCACAAGGAGAGGGTTTTTCTTGCCTAGTCAGACGTACCCATAATTTTTTAGTAGTGAAAACCATCAACTTGTTTTGGAGCTTCACGTTGAGGCTTGTGACAGGGATTCTCTTTGAGACCTGCATATCCTTGATGTAAAGAATGCAGGTGTAGTTATGTCTCCAAAAGGGGGTTATTAGTGTTCCTAAAAACTTCTGAGCAATCATACTAATATCAATGCCTCTTAAAGTAGCAGTTTAGGTTGTATTTATGAAGGTTGGAAAGAACTGGCTAACAGTTGCAGGAAGAAAAGACTCTGATCTGCACTGAGTATCACGGTGGCACAGTGGTTAGCACTGCGGCCTCACAACGCCAGGGATCCAGTTCAATTCTGGTCTCGAGTGACTGAGGAGTTTGAATGTTCTCCTCACGTCTGCGCGAGTTTCCTCCGGGTGCTCTGGTTTTCTGCCACTGTCCAAAGATGTGCAGGTTTGGTGGATTGGCCGTGCTAAATTGCCCCTTAGTGTCCCAAGATGTGTAGGTTAGAGGATTAGTAGGGTAAATACGTGGGGTAAGATTTTTTAAAAGCGGATCAGTGCAGACTCAATGGGCCAATGGGATTCCATGATTCTGTGATCATTAATGCTCTCAAAGAGTGGTTCCTGTTCACAATGGTAATATCTTTTTGCCAAAGCCTGTTACATGAGGATTACGGAATTGATGATGAGCAAGCCTGGTCAAATGTTCCTCTGATGGCACAGGCAGCCACAGTGACCTGATGTGTCCATGTTTGAACCAAGGCGGTAATGATATCTGAAGCCAGTGGTCCTGGCAGAACCCAGACTTAGTATCAGCCGCATATTGTGCAAAAGCAGCTCGATAGCCTTGTTGCTGTCTCCTTCCATTATTCTGTTCATGACTGAGAATAAGCTGATTGGATATTTATTGGCAGGGTTGGCTTTCTCCTGCTTTTATGAACAGGGCATACCTCCATGTGTCTACCCATGGAGTCCTGCGCCTGTTTGATCTCACTATTTAATGCTATTGACCACGCGTTGTTACGACAGGTCCCAGGGTAAAGTCATAGAGGTATATAGCACGGAAAAGGCCCTTCGGCCCATCACATCTGCATCAGTCAAAAGCTTCCACCTAACTATTCTAATGCCATTTTCCAAAACTTAACCCATAGCCTTGTATGCCTTGGCATTGCAAGTGCACATCTAAATACTTCTCAAACGTTAGAGAGACTTTGCCTCCACCACCCTTTCAGGCAGTGAGTTCCAGACTCCCACCATCCTTTGGCTGAAAAAGTTTTTCCTCATGTCCTCTCTAAACCTCCTTCCCCTTACCTTAAATCCTTGTCCCCTAGTCATTGATCCCTCCACCAAGGGGCAAAGTTTCTTCCTGTCTGCTCTATCTACGCCCCTCATAATTTTATGCATCTCAATCATGTCCACCCTCAATCTCCTCTGCCCCAAGGAAAACAACCTCCGTCTTTACAATCTCTCTTCATAACTAAAACTCTCCAGCCCAGACAGCATCCTGGTAAATCTCCTCTGCACCCTTTCCAGTGCTATCACATCTCTCCTATAATGTGGATTCCAGAACTGCACACAATATTCTAGCTGTGGCCGAACCACTGTTTTATACAGTTCCAGCATAACATCCCTGCTCTTAAACTTTATGGGGTGATCTTACTGGCTCACCACGCTGGTCGAGAGGCCAAAAACCAGGTTCAGGCCCGGTTTCTCGCCTTTCGCGATATTGTCCAGTTCTGCCAGTGTGGGTGTGAGGCTGATTTAAATATTTATGATCTAATTTTAATATTATTAGTGAGTTGCGGACACAATTGTCTTAATGACCTCGCTGGTGGAAGTCCTCACTGATGAAGGTCACATCTGGCCCCACCAACAAGGATGCGATGTGATGACTTCACCAGGGGGGATCGGAGACCATTGAGGCTCCTCGGGTGGTTGGAGGCAGGGGTGGGCAGTGCCTACCTGGCACTGCCCACTGGGCACCAGGCAGTGCCAAGGGGACAGGGCCTAAAGAAGGGATGGGGCCTGAAGGGGGCGGGCCCATGTCGGGGAGGCAGGGCATGGGGAGCTCTGTAGGGGACGGTACCTGCATCAGGGGTGGCGATAGGTGAGAGAAATTGTGACATTATTTCAGATATTCATTTGTGTTGTATCTGACCCCAAGGATAAGCTTCCGACCATATATCCACACCATCACCAAAACCACATACTTCCAACTCCATAGTATTGCCTAACTCTGCCCCTTCCTTAGCTTATCTGCTGCTGAAATCCTCATCCATGCCTTTGTGACCTCCATTATTTATTTTAATGAATTCATGGCTGATCTCCAAACTTCCATTCTCCTTGAATTGAGCTCATCTGAAACTCTCGTGAGTATTCTAACTCTGAACAAGTCATGTTCACCCATCATACCTGAGCTCACTGATCTACACTGACTCCCAGTTGAGCGAAGCTTTCATTTTAAAATTCTCATCCTTATTTTCAAATCCTTACAATGCTTCACTCCCCCCTTCCTTATCTCTAATCTTCTCCAGCCCCCAAATCCTCTGAGATATTGATGCTCCTCCAATTCTGAGTATGCCCAATTTTCATCAAACTACCAATGGTAGCTATGTCTTACTGCTGCAGCGCTAAGCTCTGCCATTTCCTTCCTAAACCTCTCTACCTCACTTTCCTCCTTTAAAGGTGGTCCTTTAAAACCTACCACTTTGACCAAATCTGCCCATGGATTGCCTTATGTAGCCTACCGTCCAATTCTGTTTAAAAATGCTTCTGCGGAATGCTCTGGCAAGTTTCACTGTGTTAATGCCATTACATTAATGTTTTATTTCCAGTGGGCATTCACATAAAAGATATTGGAGACAATTGAATTAAGGCATACACAGTAGTTGGTATGGAGCCTCCACCAAGTAGGACCATAGCCAGCTTGGTGGGGTGTGTTGTGGGAGGTATGACCCTTAGGTTTATCTATTGGAAGGCAGCCACAGAAGATTGGGATTCGTGTTCAAAGTTAGTTTCAACAAAGCCTGTGAAAGGCAGGTCAGGGCCTAGGTTAGAAGGACCATAGCTTGTGATTGACCAAAAGGTAAAATATTTCAAAGTAAATAATTCCAGATAATATTGTGTGTCTGGTACGATATGAATTCTGTAGACTTAGCTAAATAATGTCTATTTTGTTCAGTTACGTGTATTCGGTAAAAACAAACCAGCTTTTTACTGATTCTGACAGCCAGTTCAAATAACCAGGAAACTGACTGCTCGACTCTACTCTTCCAGAGTGCACCATTGTACATTGAGACATTGACTAGTGAAAGTAAACTTTCAATTGTGAGGGACATGGCTGGACTTACAGGAGATATTAATCCAGTAGACTATCTAGGAGGTAACACTACCACCCACAATTAACAGGATTCCCACTTCCTTCCAGACTTTGTTTAACAGTGCACGTCTGCTCCTTGTATGTGCACCAGCACTCCGAATGCGTTCTATTTGTTTCTGTTGGCCCCAGATACTTAAATCTGCTTAACAGTGCAACCGAATGGCCCTAGGGGACATCAAGCTCATGTCACTGTGCATTATCGAGCAGTTATATTGCACGTCAGTAACAAACATGTTTTTTTAGATTACTGTGTCAGTTCCAGCTGCTGTACTGAATCTGTCACTGTTACTCTCACGTCATACTTGGTTTGTACTCCAACACACAGAAATGGACCCTGTTAATTTATGTTGATGTTTAGGGCCTTTGCTTTTGCAATACTGAATCCAAAATAGGTCTAAATTTAGGTATTTCCTAAAGTCATGAATTATTTTACTTCAGTGCAGTATTTCATTGTGTGCTCACTCCAGCATTAGCCAGTTTAAGCAGCAAGAAATAAATGAACTGAAGATGATATATTTTCTCAAAGAAATGTTCAGAAAAGTAGCGTCAGTACCTTGTATGGTACTGAGTGTTATTGTGGCATCGATGAAGGTGGTCTCCCCGTGACTGCTGATTAAAACATTTCCACTTTAGTGGCTAAATCACAGCAGTGGAAGCGAACCACCAGATGACTACAGTAACTTCTACGTGGATAAGATTTGGTGAAATATAAAAGGAAGACCAATTCATTAATGAGTAGTCTTAGCAAATTATCAGCATGTTTCCAATCCTGGACCCGACCTGAAGCACCTATTGCACATGGTAATTGCACAGTGCAATGTGCATTTCCCATGGATTCACTCCTGCAGACAGTTCACACGCCATATGCCTGTTTCTAACACATACTGTCAAACTAGATTCAGCAATGAGCACAGAGAGGATTAATGGACTATTATTACATAATGTAAGGCGCCAAATCCCCAGCAACACTGGTCATTCCCTGTAGTGTACAGATAAGCTGGGCTTTGTAGTAGAACAAAAACAGCTAAAAGCTTCCCTTGTGAGTATAAATTATAAATATACATCGAAAGTGTTTATGCTTTAAGCGCAGAGGTGGAGGATTCTTTGTGACGACCGCTCGTTATTGTGATGTACCCTCAGTAAAAACACTTCCCATTTTCACCAAATGTCAAAAATATCAACAACATAATGCAGTGATTTTCAAATGGATCTCCTTGCAGTTATTTTGAGTGACAACTTGCTGAACCCCATATGCAAGAGCTTTACATGCAGTATATTTAGTTTAGTTTTATTAATTTGCAAAGATTCTCAAAAGTATTTTATCGGCTGAACGTTGGTATTGAAATATTTAAAACTAATTTACAAAAAGTCAGATTTCTGCAAACTTTGACAATTATGCCATAAAAGAATGGGTTGATGCTTGTTGATTAGCAGCTTTAGGAGCTCATAACACTAGTATTGAAGATGGATAGCATTTACAACAGCTTGCACAAGAAGTTACTAACCACATGCACCTTACGCTGAACACTGATTCCATTTACTGACTGCTGCTTTATTTTTTTATGTCAATCCATGATATTTAAACATACCAATTCAAAACCGGATTACAGGGAGACCCTGCTGCGCACCAAATGGAAGATTTTTTTACTTAAAGCTTCTAGACAAGTGCCAAAAAGAGAAGCTAAGCACAACTTGTCATATTCATGGTGGCTTCCTGCAACTTAATAAAGTTTTGATTGGAAATGCCAGACCTGTCAAAGGCAGCAGCATGGTGCTGAAATGTTTTACATGGAGGGGTTAATGTGAACTTGAGTGTGAGGTCAGACGCGATGAGCTGTGACAGTCCCAGAGCTGTCCCAGCTGCACAAGCATCGGCACCATGGCCTCATTCGGCTGGTGGAGCTTTATATCCTGGGAACTCTAATGTCAGCCACCCTCACCGCCACTAACCACCCACCCCCCAATCTGGCGCCGTCAGAGTCTGCGCACTTACCAAATGCTGCGCCTTTATCAAACTATCTGTTGCACACAGGCTGACAGCTGGGTTATTAATCACACGGTGACATAATTTTCAAGCCACTTTGCAACACAAACTATTTCACATTTCTGACTATTATAAAAAAACTGGTCATGATTAACAGGAGATTATAATATGCCTGCATTTCCCTTTTACTTCAACCATTGTATTGATTTTGTAAAATTATATTTGTCTAGAGTTTTGCATTGTTACACACGCGATTGTTATTTTACAAATATAATAGGGTAGCGTTTCCTCCTCTCTGTATTTGTTGGATTAAATCTGGCTCCATTACACTGCCCTGGATTTCCCAAGACTGTCCTGATAATGTATCGGGGCTTGCACCTCTGACAGTGAGGCTCAATCAGAGCACTTTCACCTCTGAATCAGAAGCTTGAGGATTCAAGTTCCACTCCAGAGGTTGGAACACACAGTGCTTGGTTGGCACTTCAGTGCAGCACTGAGGGAGTGCTACATTGCCAGGAGTTTAATCTTCCGGATAAGACATTGAACTGAGACCCTGTTTGCTCCCTGAGGTGGACAAAAATCAAGATATTATTTGAAGGAGAGCAGGGGATTTGCCCAAGTGTCTCCTCCTCAACCAATAGCACTAAATAAGATTACCTGGTCATTATCAAATTGTTAATGGGTGCCACATTTCCCAAGTTACAACAACACCTCTTACATTTTAAAAATTACTTAATTGGCAGTAAGACTTTTGGCCGTCCTGAGGTCATGGCAGGTATTTTCTGAGTGCAAGCCTTCCCTCCTTTCCCTCTGTGGTGATTGTCCCTTTAAGGGCAACACAGCAGAAGAGGGTCACCTGGCTTGAGGGACCAATTAGGACGAGAGTGGGTAATCACCCCAAGGGCTGAAGTCTTCTCTAAGGCAAAAGACATCAAGAAGGCATATGGAAGACATGTAGGGACTGGGGCAGCCGGTGGCTGCCGGCCTCTGTAAACATTTCCTTATTCATAAATGCTTTTTGTGTTTCTGACAAAGTCTGTAAGCTTGCTTCATTAGATTGGCAACAAGGATAAAATGGATTATGAGGACACTGCCTCTGGCCCGGCACCTGTGATAATCCTGTTTTAATCTAAGTCTGAAGAAAAACTTACTCACCCAAATGCAAACCTGAATTGGCTAGTACGGTCAGAAGTTTGGAAATATATAGAAAAAAATGAAAGATAGTAACCCACAGACGCAAGGGCTGTGATTTTGTGTTTCAGGAAAAGTGAAACTTAAGTTTAAAAAAAGACAGAGTTGCTGCAAAGCTTTTGAAAGAAAAAGGAAAGAAGAGAACACAGAACAGTGTTTTTAAGTGATTGAAGAAAAATGCCCCAAGGAGCTGCAAGACCTGTCCAAAAAACAGTCTCTTGAACCGTGAGAACGCTGCATCTTGCAGTGAAATCGACAGAAAAAGTGGTCCAACTTTTAATATGGCAATGCATCTAATGCAGCAACTACAAGAAGAAATGGAGGGCAATGGACAGGAAAATTACAGAATACCCCAGATAGAGGGCAACTTTCAAAAAAGGTCCATCAGCAACAGAAACCTCAGGGAACAGGCAACGCCAGACTTCAGAATAGAGAACGAAGACCTCAGGGAAAAGGCAACAGAAGACCCCAGAAAGAGGAAGTGAAAGACCCCGGATGGATGGCACTGAAATACACCTGGAGGGCAATGAAAGACCCCAGAAGGAGGGTATTGAAAGATAATAAATGACTAAATGAAGGGCAACGAGAAAATTACAGAATGGAAACAAGACAACACTTTGTCTAGACAGACCCGACCCGAAGTTAAGACAAGTAGAAATGAAGGTTGCATTTGGGAAATGTGTATGACTAGTAAGAACATGGTGGATTCACAAAGAAACGCAGAAATTAAAGACTTCAAAAGAAACTAGGAACTACTGAACGTAGAGGAATCAGCAAAAAGAATTAAAGCTCTGGAGAAGACATTAAAATAACAAAATGAAACGACTGACAGAAAATTGAAAGAAAAACTGAACTGGATGAAAAACCAGAAAATAAGAACAAGTCCAGTGAAAAATTGGATCGGGGGAATAAGATCTTGAAGAAGATAAGCTTGGCAATGAGAAATTCACTGAAAAGATAAAAACATTGAAACTGACAACAGAAGATTGCCCGTGCCTATTTACATTAATGACCTGTAGGAAGGAGCAGAATGTAAGGTTTTCAAATTTGTCGATTATATGAAGATAGGTGGAAGGGCAGTTTATGATGAGGATGTTGTGGTTCTGCAATGGGATGTGGATAGATTGGGTGACTGGCTGGGAACCTGGTAAATGGAGAATAAGTGCGAGGTCATGCATTTAAGTAGGAAAAATTAGAAGGCAGATTATTATCTAACTGGAGAGAAACTTCAGGTGATTGAAGTACAGAGGGATCTAGGTGTTCTAGTGCATGAATTACAAAAAGCTAGCAGGCAGGTCCAACAAGTAGCTAAGAAAGCCTTTATTGTAAAGGTGATGGAGTTTAAAAATAGGGAGATTTTGTTACAATTGTGCAGGGTGTTGTTGAGGCCTCACCTGGAATACTGCGTACTGTTTTGGTCCCCTTACCCAAAAAAAGGATATAGTAATATTGGAGGCAGTCCAAAGGAGATTCACCAGGCTAATTCCTGGGACAGGAGGGTTGTCCTATCGAGAGAGACTAAATAGTCTGGGTCTGTATTCCTTAGAGGAGTGAGGGGTAACCTTTTTCAAACATATAAAATCCTGAGGGGGCTTGACAGGATAAATAGTGAGATGTTTTCACTATTGGGAGAGTCTTGAACAAGGGGACATAGCTACAGGATCATTTAAAATTGAGGTGCATAAAAAATTATTCTTGTAGAGAGTGGTGAGTCTCTGGAATTCTCTGTCCCAAAGGATGGTGGAGGCTGGATCATTAGACTTATTTAACGTGGAGGTGGATAAGTTTGTTAGGTCAAGGAATAGAGGGCTCTGTGAAATGGCACAGAAAAGGTGTTGAGGCTGGCATAGATAAGCCATGATCATATTGAATGGCCGGGCAGGCTTGAAGAGCCTGCTTCTATTTCTTGTCTTGTGTTCTTGTGTTGAGATATCTGTTATTTACAGTCCCTGTTAATGTCGATCTGGTGAAAGCCTATGGAATTATGGTTCAGACTATGGAATTACATCTCATTACAAGAAACAGAAAACCCCCTCAAAGACTCGATTTATAAGTGCCCAACTTACTTAGTTGGAATTTGGGCTTGAGTAACTTAGTTTTGAAGATTATATAGAAGAATTAAAGGGAAAGGGATGTGGTGAATGTACTGATTGTCCCTTTAAGGGTAACACAGCAGAAGAGGGTCAGCTGGCTCGAGGGACCAGTTAGGACGAGAGTGGGTAATCACCCCAGGGGACGGAGTCCTCTCTTAGGCTAGAGACATCTAGCAGCATGTAGAAGACATGTAGGGACTGGGGAAGCCGGTGGGCTGGTCCAGGGCAGCCAGTGAGGCTGCGGGCCTCTGTACAGTTTTACCTTGTTAATAAATACCCTCTGTGTTCCTGACAAAGTCAGTGCATCATTACGTCCTCTGTTTCCTGTTTTTCCTTTTTCACAGTGCTTATTCAATCCTGCCGGGTGGAAGTGTTCCTGACCACCCACCTCGCTCTTCCTGCACTTGTTGGGCAACTCAGCAGAGGAACATCTGTAAAAATCTAGCACAATGGCCTCCTCCCACACCTGCACAGAGGATTTGCTTGGGATTCAGAGGCCCTAATGTCAGTGTCTGTCTCGTCCTAGGCATGTTGAACCTTGGAAAATCTACTATAGTGATCTGTTGGAATAGCTGCACATAATGTTCAGAATATTATTCTGAACATGAAGCATTAATACTATCTGGAATGTTATTGTTATTAGGAAATAATTGAGATATTAGGATTATTTCCATGAAAACAACAAAGTTGCAGTGGAGTATTCATAGTATTTTCTTATGTTATTCAGAAGGGTTGTGATTAAATAAGAAAGGAAAGGCTACTTCTTCTGATTGGAGAGTCAATGATGAGGGGCACCTAATTTGAAATTCTTAGAATCTTAGAATCTTAGAAACCCTACAGCGCAGAAAGAGGCCATTCGGCCCATCGAGTCTGCACCGACCACACTCCCACCCAGGCCCTACCCCCATATACCTACATATTTACCCACTAGTCCCTCTAACCTACGCATCCCAGGACACTAAGGGCAATTTGTTTAGCTTGGCCAATCAACCTAACCTGCACATCTTTGGACTGTGGAAGGAAACCGGAGCACCCGGAGGAAACCCACGCAGACACGAGGAGAATGTGCAAACTCCACACAGACAGTGACCCAAGCCGGGAATCGAACCCGGGTCCCTGGAGCTGTGAAGCAGCAGTGCTAACCACTGTGCTACCGTGCCGCCCCTGACAGAAGAGGACAAAACATTTCCTTGCACTGTGGGTTTTTTACCTTTGCCACAGAAATAGTTACGACAAAGATCATTGTGCCCTTTAAGAAAAAATGGATAAACACTTGAAGCAGAAGAAGATACATGGAGAAACAGTAGGTAAGTATTTCGTCCTAAATGTCGATGGAGCATTCCTTTGACTGATAGCCAATGATTCGTGTGTGTGTGTGAGAGCGCCAGCGTGTGTGCATGCACATGTATTAGGGTGAATGTGTGTGTGTGTGTGTGTGGAGCGTGAGTGTGTGCATGCACATTCGTCCTTGTTCATGCTGGGGAGTGTATGGGTGTGCATGTGTGTGTGTGTGCTGTGGAGTATGTATGTTGTGAAGTGTATGCTTGTGTGTTGGGGAGTGTATGTGTGTGCCTGTATGTGTGCTGGGGAATATATATGTGCGCTTGGTGTATGTATGTGTGTGTGCGTGTGTATGTGTGCATGCGTGTGTGTGTATGTGTTGGGGGGAGTGTGTGTGTGCGCATGTGTGTGTTGGGGCATGTGTGCTTGCATGCATACTTGTATGTGTTGGGGAGTGTATGTGTATGCATGTGCATGTGTGTGTGTTGCGAGTGTAAGTGTGTGCATCTGATAAACACAGGATGAAGCTACAACTCCAGCAAGAGACTGGTAGAATGTACTAGAAAAAGGCAGAGACCTAGCTGTGCCAAGACCCCAAAGAAAGGAAACAATCAACAAAAGGTCTGAATTTTCATCTTTGGTTTAGGAAGTGCCTATAATTGTCTGGAGCTAATGAGTGATGGCTGAGATTCCAATTTTGGTGTGTTCCCACCTACCATTGCTGTGTGTTGGAATGGTTTGTTGGTTGATATTCAACCTGGTTGACTGTGTTATGAATACACCTTCCTTAGTCATTAAGTCCTTGGGTGAGACTTGAACCTGGAGCTTCTGACTCAGAGTCAGAGATGTTACCCACTGACCACAAGACCTTCTACAGTCATTATGTGGATATTAGAAGAAGCTCAGCAGATGTCAGGACATTAAATTAATTAATGTGAAGCTCAAACTACTGCATACATTAATATCTGATTCTCCATTCCTTCCAATGCAGAAGAGATTTTTATCAAATGGATAAGGTATTCTGTTGCATTTGAATGGTGCTGGCTTTTCAAGGGCACTGCCCCATGATCAATTACTGCATTATTAACATATTTAACTTTCAAACAGTATCCAATTATAACAGTCGAAGTTGTCAGGAGCTCTTAAATTTGCCTGTCAAAAGGTTCTTGATTCCACTGCAGACTCCCTCCAACGTTCATGAACCGACTTACCTGGCATGCTTCCTACAGCTTTCAGGACCTGCACCTGCCTTGATGAAAATAGCAACCTAAGGAAAAATGGAATTTAGAGCAGGCATTTAAATAGCGAACACAACATCACTTTAAATGCACATCGCTTCGCAACTGCCACATTTCCTGACCAAGGGAAAATGGAGGATGATAGGAATTGGCTAGGTAACTTTAAATTCAAGACCCACTACACGTCCTATTTGGTCCTCCTGGTGTGGGTTTGCTCAGCATCAAGAGGGGAAAATCCGGCCCAAAAAGTTGATTAGCCTCCTCAGATGGAGTTATGGTGGAAATAGCTGGACTATGGGCTTGGAGAACTCCTTCGTCCACTCTCAAAGTGTGAAATATTTAAGCTACATGGGTCAGTTGCGTGCTGGAGATGTGTCTGCCTGTCTCAGTGCAACATAGATACACTTCTGATGACCTTGTGAAGTCCACTGGAAGGTAGGTGTGATAATTCACTAATAGAATGTTTCACTTTTTTTGTACATATTTAATTAGGCCACATATGGCATTACTGAACTAACTTATTAGGAATACAGTGCATCAGGAAGAGTAGGATGTCCTTGAAAATCTAAATGGTCTGAATTTTTTAGAATGGTGGGGGTCTTCCTTCCCACCTCCAAAGAGTTCCTGCTGTTTCCAAATGCCCGGCATTGCTGTGTGTCAATCCCTCTCACTATCCTGCCCCCTCCACGACTGCATTCCTTTTGGTTCCTTCCGCTTGAATGGCTGCCTGGACCACCGTGCCATGGCTGGTCTGCTCATCCACCATGAAAATGTCACTTCCATCCACACAGAGTGCCAGCATCTCAAACCTGTTTGACAATTGCAAAGCCTGCAACCTTTCAGCTCCTGTCTCCTCAGTGCCTTTAGCTGCCTCACTAATGATCACATCTTCCTGTCCCTCACTGCTGACCAGAACACATGACTGTATTCTTAGAGGTTTGACCATCCTCTGGTACAAAGTATCCAGGTATTTCTCTGCTTCCTGATGTTGCGCAGATCCAGAATCTAGATCCAGAATGCTTGTAGCTGCTTACATTTTCTTGCTTGTGTTTGTCCTGGATTTTGTTGGTGTCAAGGAGATCCCACAATACAAATCTGTCTTGCCATTGCTACTGATGTTATTTAGTTAATTTAGTTACTTTCTTAATTAACTTGGAATAATCCCTATGTATACTACAATTTTACTGTATTTATTAAATGCTGGTACCACTTACAACTAAGGGTTATGTGTTTCTCAAAGTTTTACTTATGCTTATTTATAGATATTCCCTCACTCTGGTGTCCTAAGCTGGCTATTAACACACTATGCACTTATACTAGTTTCCTGAGGTCTCCCAATTGTTTTTTCACTTAGTATTTTCAAACTGAGCATGTGCTGGCTCACAACAACCGAAATGGCATGTTCGCTACTTCTGTCTCCCGCATGCTGCACTCTGACTCCCAGATAGGGTAGGCCGCACTTTGACTCCCAGGCTTTATATGAAGGTGCTTGCTGTTCCTGACTGTCTCCCTCAGGTCTCCTCTAACTCCAGGGTAGGTTCATCCAATATTTGATGGGCAGAAATGTTCACCAATTAAAATTTGGGAAGCAATTCACCATCCATTGACTCTATCCCTCTTCCAGGCCACTGTGGAGCCGAATCAAACTGTTTAAATATGTCCAATTTGAGACTTACCTCAGCTTTCAACCCAATATTCTCTCCATCATAAAGATCACCGGATTTTCTTCCCTCCATTGTTGGCAGTCATGTCTTCAGCTGGTGTGCAAGCTCTGAAATTTCCATTTTAAATGGAACTCCTTCATTCATTCTCAAAGTGAGAAATATTTCAGCTACATGGGTTGGTTGGATGCTGGAGATGTGTCAACAAATGTGTTTGTGTCTGCCTGTCTCGTGCAACGTAGATACACTTCTGATGACCTTGTGAAGCCCACTGGAGCCACAAAGAGCTGTCTGTTAACATGTTCACTATTTGCTGTTTATCCATGCCAAACAGAGGCAGTGGCTAGTAATCCAGAGACACAGAGTAATGCTCTGAGGACGTGGGTTCGAATCCCACCATGGCTTGTGGTGAAATTTGAAAGCAATACTAATCTTGAATTAAAAGTCTAATGATGACCATGAAACCATTGTCATAAAAAACCCAACTAGTTCACTGATATGCTTTAGGAAAGGAAATCTGTCCTTACCTGGTCTGGCCTACATGACTCCAGACCTACAGCAATCAGGGATGGGCAATTTGTTGGCTGAGCCAGCGACGCCCACATCCCATGAACAAATAAAAAAATTCATATGAACCTTATGGAGCTTTTTCAAGTCCAATTATTAACACTCATTACTCGACACATTTGATGTTCAAGTGGCAACTTTTATGATATGCATGTTTTTCAAGGGATTCACACATCAAACATGTGCTTACTGTCACCCAAGATGGGTTTGAGTGAAACATATACCATCACCGGAGATGCAGCAGCTCAGTGACATAAGCCATCAATAAAAAGGGGGTGAATGCATTAGTTGTGCTGACTGACACATCAGTTACCTGTTTGCATGTAAGAGCAGCACTTCAACTGATACTGTGGTGCCAGTTGGAAATGAGTCACAGGTATATCAGTTGAAAGCAGTGATGATCTTGCCCTATCTTGTAACTTGGCTGGAAAAGTCTTTGCTACAGATGGCAAAACTCTATCACTGCCTCCTAGTAGACCTTGACAAGCTGAGGCAGGTGCCCTCAAATTTTAGCAGATATGTGTGCCAGTATCTGCAGATGAATGCAGTCTACTGTCTGCTGATTTTCCTGTTATGATATTTTCCCAAATTGCACTACTTCAGTTTTGAAACAACAGGGTTCAAGCACTTTAAATACAAACATGTCTTAAAGTATAGGAAGATAGGCGTCAGAACATTTTCTCTGAAATATCAATATAAACTTTAGAAACATGAAAAAAGGTAAAGGATAAAATTACATTAATGAAGTACTGTGCATATTTACCAAAAGAAAATGCAAATCCAGTGGCACTTTAAAAGCTTCTTTGCCAATGGAGTTTCTTTTGCTCCCATTCTAAATGGGCACAGTAGGAAAACAGAGAGATGCCAGGGGATATCTCAAGTGCTTAACTATATCGGATTGTTTCAGGTCAATGGTCTTAACAAGGGTGAACATAAAATGGACAACATGGGCATAGTCCAGTAAGAAAGGAATAAGGGACTTGGCGACCTATTTCTGTCAAGCATATTGCAACATGTTGTGAAATCTGCCAGGGCAGATTACCACCTATCACAAGCCTGCCTTCAATGATCAATATACATAGACAGAGTCAGTAATCTCATAATTAGGGTCCGAGCCACTTGCTCACACTGCAACTTAATGCCAAAATAGGTTACATCAAAATTATCCTGCGGGATAATGACTACTCTGCTCAGATCATTGCTGACATGCAAAATAACCAATAGGTTTGAGGCCATCACTTTCAGACCTGAAAGTTGCACAGTCTACCTCAAATTACTCTGGAAGGGTAAAGTATCTCAAACATCTAAGCAGCAGGTGGAGCCATTTCATGTTGCTACTATGCAGTGGCAACACAAGTGATGTTTTCCACTAATGGGATGTTGCCATCAAGCCAAAAGGATGTTCTGCATATCATACAAGTAAGTAATATGGTGTATGAATCAGCGCCAGTGCAATGCCAGGTATGTAGGTCATATGTCTCAACGACTGGGCATTGTATCAAACAGCACATCCCTTTGGCTGTCTACAATAGGCAGAGTACTGACTGCTCACAACCAATCCATGCTTGCAAAACGCAGAACATAGTGTCTAAAGTTAGAAGTGATTGATTTGGCAGCACTTGCTGAACAATCCTGACTGTAAGGAGTCTCACAGCGCCAGGTTTATTTGGAATCACAAGCTTTCGGAGCACTCCTCCTTCATCAGGTGAGTGATTTGGAGCAGCACTCCAAAAACTCGTGATTCCAAATAAACCTGTTGGACTTTAACCTGGTTTGGTGAGACTTCTTACTGTGCCCACCCCAATCCACCGCCGGCATCTCCTTATCAATCTTGACTGTGCTAAGAATTACACCAATTTAAAATTATTAGTTAGACTTGCAATGCTTGCTAGAAGCTACATATATTCATATGTGGGGACCTGGCCTCCATAGGCAAAAGGAATATATCCAAACATTGCACCATTTTGATTAAACAAAAGCATGGGGGACAATATCTCCCTGGTTCATATGCCTTCACAACATCTTGACCAATTAAAACTGACTTGCCAACCAATCAGGATCCTTTTTCTTATGCAGTATAAATGATATTTTCCTTTAAAATTTGGTATTCTTGTGGCTGTCCTGGTGAGTGCAAGATTGAAGACTTCAACAGCATGTCTCTTTTCTCAATAATACTCAAATATTTCCATTTCTTTCCTGAAGGTATTCATTCTTGATGTGAACCACAGACTCAGAAACAATGCTAGATTTTGCATTGCCCCACTGGCAGGTATAAAGCAGGAGGGCACACAAAATTCATTGGGTGCTCTTGTCATCACCTACCCACCAGCCCTTGACCTTTCTGAAAACTGTCCCTCAAGGTCATACTTCCCCAGTTATCCTCTCCCCACACCAGGGTCTTGAATATGCCTTCCACATCTCTCACCCTCCCCATTGGGGCCTGCCAACTTTCTGTCAGCCACCCCTCCCCAACCCCAACACCAGGACGTTCCTCTGAGTCTAGGCTCCTCTTTATTGGAACTGCCTTTAATCCTAGCAATGGCTACCACACCCACCTGGCATCGCAGGGACTATGGGACATCCGATCGGCTGACAGTTCTCTAAGGTAGGACCTCCTTCTGAGATAGGGTTGGAAGTCATACCTTAAAAGCAGTTAACGCTGCTCCCAATGTTAAACTGCTGCAGGACAGCTATCAGTATGGTGGTTAGAGTTACTAATGACACTAGGGCGGCACAGGGACCGTGGACTTATGGGGTGCCATAAGTCCACGGTCGTAGCTATTATGATATTTTTTCTCACCTCTGTCCTGAAGATGAAGATTCTTTTGTTGGGTATAAGTTGGTCTTATTCTACTTCAATCTTCATATGTGACCATCAGCAATGAGTGTTGACAGAGTTTGCTGTATGGAGCAACACATCCAAATTCTTGAAATCTCATCTCTGCTTTGTCCCTTCATAAAGAATCCCTTGATAAGCTTTCTCAAAATGCCTATTTAACTGTGCCTTGATCAGCTCCTGTAGCTTCTCTGCTCCCACTTTCTGCACAGGTACAGCACCTTCAAGTTATTGTTCTGTGAAAGGCGCTACTCAAATATAAGTTTTTGATCCTTCCCTGAACCAGTATTAACATATGAATGCCTTAGAGCAGGGGGTCACCGGATAACAATTGGGTGCAGGACTCATGACTGGCATTTCCACTTACTTTCCCAAGAATGCTGAAATGAATCATCAAGTTCCTTCTTGTTCAGTCACAACCACCAATCACACCTGCCATCCCCCCACCCCCCTCCCCACCGCCAACGCCCCCACAACCCCAGCTGAGATCAGTCACTGTTTGAATATTAACGTGAGCTTATTATATCATCCACCTACACTCTAATCAATGCTGGGAGAATAATACGTACATCAGAAGAGTGAAATTCCTGCTCTGGGATTTTGCTTCATGTACTGAAGCAGTTTGTCAGGCCTTGTTGAAAGCCTGGGCAACCACATCAAAGATAATGATGTAATGGCTCATGTGGTGAAACGTTGATGCAGGCCAACTTGCTGAGTGGCGCCCTTGATTGTTCTGGCAGTAACCAGGTACAAGGTATTAGCAGATTATTCCTGGCTGCCTGTGACAACCTCTGGGCAATTGATATCTTTCACTGTGGATGCACTTTTTCCGATTCCCAGACAGTTTTCATTTTTATTAATCTCTTAACAGCTTCTGCTGAGTGAAGGGAAATTATCTGTACGACAGAATAATCTTCATATGCCTCACAGCTAATATATCCAAGTTCAGCTGGAAACCCATTCAATGGGAACTCGTTCCATGTGGAAACAAGTAACCCTCATATTCTAAATGAAACTGCACGGATTTCAGAACCTCATCTTATGTTTACAGATCAAAATATTCCTGATGTTGAATGAGCATGTCAAACGTGTATCAAGTACAATTTAAGCCACAGCAGGACAAGGAGGAAGGAAATGGAAGAGAGATGGGCAGAATTTTATTCATTAATAAGTGACTACAGTGGTTTGTATTTGGTTGCTATTGTAGACTTACTGTAAATCATTTATGACATTAGCAAGTATTAAACAATTAATATTAGAATGTGTGAAGGATTTCCAGATATATTAATAGGTAAATGAACTACATGGTGTATCATTAAACAATGTAGATTTGTCTGTTTTGCGTTGAGTTGGCTAATCTCTATCTGACTGTGATGAGGAAGATGCATAAGGCTGCAATTCTTCTCAATGATTTTAACTTTGTGAGTTAATGTGAAACAGGTGGTAGTGAATTGGCAGTCCGCTCTGCATCTCTCGTGACTGACCTCAATGGAAATTAAATGACACTAGGGTGGCACAGGGACCGTGGACTTATGGCACCCCAGAAGTCCACGGTCGTAGCTATTATGATATTTTTTCTCACCTCTGTCCTGAAGGTGAAGATTCTTTTGTCGTGAAAGATGTAACAGGGCCGTCGATTCACTATCATCAGTTTTAAATCATCTCACACAAGTCAAAATCCAGCCTAGAAGAATCAATGCAGGGTTCTTACTCCTGATTGCATTGCAGTAATTGTTCTGGAAAATGCATGAGATATCAGTTGAACATAGAGTTAGGTTTGACTGTCCTCATTTTATCTTGGAAACTTTTATGGTTAGGATCTTGGGAGCTTCTTACTAAAGGTTTCCTTGTCTGAATCGAAGAATCAGACATGTGTGAAAATGTGCAAGGACATTATACTGTGATCAGACTTGTATATTACACAAGACATTTTATTATTTGGCTCAAACAAAAACTGAAAATGCTGGAAAATCTCAGCTGGTCTAACAGCATCTGTGGAGAGTGAATAGAGCCAATGTTTCGACTGTGGAGCTCAGTTGTTAAGAATGTTCAAGCCTGAGATTGCTGAAGTTCTATATCTTAAAAACATCTAGGGATACAGGGATAGTGCAGGAAAATGTTGAAGGAGAAGATCAGCCGTGATCTCACTGAATGTCAGAGCAGACTCGAAGGGTCTGACTGGCCGATTTCTGCTCCTATTTCTAATGTTATGGTTATGTTATAACTTTTAAATCTGGGGCAGGAAGGTTTGTGGATCTCCTTCCCACCCTGATGTTAATCAAGACCCTTAAATGAGCAATTAATGCCCAATTAAGGATCTCATCCTCCCACCATTGGGGCCTTACCATGAAGGGAGACCAACTAGAATCATAGAAATGGCCATTCAGCCCATTGTTTCTGTACTGGCCTAAAAAGAGAAAAAGGAAATTTGCTGCTCAATTTAATCCCACTTTTCTGCACTTGGACTTTCAGGTTATAACATTGTAGGTACAGATTCAGGTACCTTTAAAATGTGTTGAGCGTTTCAGCCTCAACCATCAATTTAGGCAATGAATTCTGGATGCCCATCACCCTCTGGATGTAAAAGCTTTTCCTCATTTCCCCCCAATCCTTATACCAATCACCTTAAATCTATACGCCCTGATAATTATCCCCTCAGCTAGGGTAAACAAGTCCTTCCTGTCTACCCTGTCTCGGTCCCTCATTATTTTGTACACCTCAATTATCCTCCTTTGTTCAGTGGAAAACAACCCAAGCTTATTCAATCTTTCCTCATAGCTGCATTTTTCAAGCCCTGGCAACACTCTTCTAAATCTCTTCTGTACTCTCTCTAGAACAATTATGTCCTTCCTGTAATGTGGTGACCAGAACTTCACACAAAATTCTAGCTGTGGCCAAATCAGTATTTTATACAGTTCCATCCTTACATCCCTACTTTTGTATTCAATACCTCGCCCAATAAAGGAAAGCAATCCACATGATTCTTGACAAACTTGTCCACTTGTCCTGCCACTTTCAAGGGCCTGTGAACATGCACTCCGAGAGCTAATCACTTCCTCAGCCTCTCTCAATTTCTTCCTGTTAATTAAGTATTCCTTTGCTTTGTTTGCCCTCCCTAAATACATCACCTCACACTTTTCCAGACTGAATTCCATTTACTATTTCTCTACCCACTCAGACCATAGATATCATTCTGGAGTTGACAGTTATCCTCTTAATGGTCAACTATCATGGCCAATTTGTGTCACTTGCAAATTTCCTAATCATGTGACTTAGATTTAAGTTTAAATCATTAATATATGCAAGAAACAGCAAGGGCCTCAACACTGAACCCTATAGAATACCACTGGAAACCATTTCCCCCCATTTGCAAAAATATCCATTGATCATTACCTATTGTTTCCTGTCACTGAGCCAATTTTGGATCCAACCTGCCACCTTCCCCTGTATCCCATGGGATCTGACTTTTCTGACCAGAGTGCCATGTGGGACCTTGTTAAATGCCTTACTGAAATCCATGTGGACCACATCCACTGAACTACCCTCATTAATCCTGCCACTTACTTGTTAAAAAAATGGATTACATTAGTAAGACATGATCTTTCCCTTACAAAACTATGCAGACTATCTCTGACTAATCTATGCTTTTCTAAATGACAATTTATCCTGTCTCTCTGAATTGTTTCCAATAATTTGCCCACCACTGTAGTCAGACTGACCAGCCTATAATTTTCTGGCCGATCCCTTGTACCCTTTTTAAATAATGGTACAGCATTCGCAGACCTACAATCCTTTGCAACATCTGGTGAGGATTGGAAAATGATCCTCACTGCATCTATGCATCTCAATCCATCTCAATCCATCTAGCCTTAGTGATTTATCCACCTTCAAGGATACCAGTCCATCCTTAACTTCTGCTCTCACTATGCTTATTGTACCTAATATTTCACACTAGCCGACGCTGATCAGCGTCTGAGTATGGGACCTGGCATTGGGAAGGGGCTCCCATGAAAGACACTATTATATGCTATCTAAAAAATGGGGTAAGGCACAGAACACAAGGTATAGAACAGTGATAGGTTTAAATTGTATCAAAAAGAGAATGGAGAGAGGAAAAAACAGTTTAGATCATTGAATAAATTAGATTAAACTGTAAAAATAAAATAAAAGTGAACATTGTCACCAGTGTATTAACCAATGAGCTGGAGAAAGCCAGAGCTCTCTTGATAATTTTTGTCAATGTTTTATGATCTGGCAGGTGGTAAGTGTCCTGCAAACAAAATCACAAAAGGGAAACTTAGTAAGATATCACTACTCTTTTCTTGTCATATTTTACCATGAGAAGGTAGGTGTCCTGAAGTCAAAAGTCACAAATTCCAGTAACACCGCTGAAGATTTTAAATATTAAATTAAAACATTCATTAACAAAAGAAAACAAACACACAAGATTACATTTACACAGTTAAAATCAGTCTGAGAGAACATTTCCCCCCAAAGGATTACCAACTTGGATAGACTCACAAATAAGTCCCCCTTTAGGCAACAATCCCTTTACAGGTATTTAACCCATCAAAATTACCACAAGGCAAATCCACTGTCACAATTGGGAGTTATGTAACAGGGCTGCTCTTCTTCTCCCAGTTTGCAGTGGAAAATCCATAAAGCTTTAAAAGTAACCTCTGCTTTCTGGAAAATCAAGACACTTTTCTTGTTGGCTGGAAGCTCACTTTGCCTCTGCACAATGGAAATCGAGCCCCTCCCCCCAATTAATTATCCACTTAAGGGTCTCATTTAACTTCTGGGTGGGAAGGCTGTCTGAGGCTTTCTGCCCAGAGTTAATCAAGCAGAGTGTAATGGTACATGTTCTGTACACTCCTGCCTGATTAAATGCCACCCCTGATGCGCTATCAATAAGGCGAAAGACTACCGGTGTGCCAATACAAGTGTAGGCTTTTATTCACAACAGAATCAGGAGCAGATCCCAACAAATAACCGACCTGGACTGAACAAGGGAGAGGAGACAGCCACCTTTATACTAGGTGCCGTGGAGAGGAACCAAACTGGAAGGAGATGTGTCTAGATATGACAAACACACACAACGGTGGTCCATATAGGACAAAGGCACAACTGAGGTCCACCACATTCACCCCTTCCTTTAAAAAAACAACACGGGGGTGAAGCGGAAACAATATCACAAGTCCAGACGAACCGGTGGCTTGATCCGCCGTCGCGATCGTCGTAGTGCAGGTCGCAGAGTCGTCCGAGCAGGGAGCGATGTCAGCCCAGGCTCCGTACAGTGAGCGTCGAGGGAAGGCGCCAGGTGGTGTGAAGCGAACCGATCCGTCGTCCCGTCCAGTCGTCGGGTACTGCGTGGCGACGGCTCCGGCGACTCAAGCGAGCTGTACACAGGGGCGAGAGGAGTGAGCAGTGGCCCTGGTGGCGTATGGGGAACAGTGGGAACCGGAGCTGGGGGGTGGGGGGCTGCAACAGGCTCTGGGCACACTACATTGGAGACAGGGACTGAGGGAGGAAGAGGCGCAGCAATCTCCAAGTGGACAACACCAGGGACCGTGGGGCAGAAGGACGTGGTGACCTCAGGGGCACCCGCGGGTGCCAAGTCACGGACAGAAACCGTGTCCTCCCGCCCATCAGGGTACGCTGCATAAGCGTATTGAGGATTAGCGTGGAGCAATTGGACCTCCTCGACCAAGGGATCTGCCTTATGGGTCCGGACATGCTTCCGAAGCAGAACGGGCCCCAGGGACATCAGCCAATCCGGGAGCGAAGTACCCGAGGAGGACTTCCTGGGGAACGAAAACATCCGCTCGTGAGGGGTCGTATTGGTCGCTGTGCACAAGAGTGACCTAATGGAATGTAATGCGTCCAGAAGGACGTCTTGCCAACGGCTGACTGGAAGGCCCCTAGACCGTAACGCTAATAGAACGGCCTTCCAGACGGTTGCGTTCTCCCGCTCTACCTGACCATTTCCCCTGGGGTTATAGCAAGTGGTGCGGCTGGAGGCAACGCTTTTGGCGAGTAGGTACTGCCTCAGCTTGTCACTCATGAAAGAGGACCCACGATCGCTATGGACATAGGCTGGGAAGCCGAACAGGGTGAAGAGCGTGGTCAGGGTCCGAATCACTGTAGCCGTGGTCATGTCCGAGCAGGGGAAGGCAAAAGGGAAACGTGAGTATTCATCAATGATATTCAAGAAATAAACATTGCGGTTAGAGGAGGGGAGGGTGATCTTGAGGGTCGAGAGACTGCAGGTGGTGCGCGAGGGGCGCTGCAGTGACGGCGCCTTGCAGACGGAGAGCGGGGGATAAGGGCCATCATACTGCAGGGTGACGCTCCTATGATGGCTGGGGAAATCTAACTCCAGCAGTACAGCTGCGCAGAGTCGCGGCAGCACGAGGAGCCGAACATGCTCGTAGACTGTGCCCTGTACCGTCAGCGTCACCCAACAGCACCCGAGGACCTCCACTGAGTGGGAATTCGAGGCCATGGAGATGGTCTGGCTCCAGGGTCGCACGGGAAGGGCATATTGACACACTGTGCGAGGGTGTATAAAACTTTCTGTGCTCCCACAGTCGAACAGGCAGTTTTCTGCATGACCATTTACCTTGATCTCCATTATTGACTTGGAGAGTTGATGAGGCTGCGACTGGTCCAGGCAAATCGATGCCACTGTCGAATCCAAGAAGAATCCGTCTTCGTCCCCGTCTGATGACGTCACGGATAAAGCTTCCTGCTCAGCACGTCTTGATGCCAGTCTCAAAGATGGCGATTCCCGCACTTCCGGTGACCGCATTAAAGATGGCGATTCGCGCGCAGCCGCCGCCTGCCTTAAAGATGGCTGCGCCCGCGGAATACACGTGGTGCCACGAGGCTTCGGAAGCGGCTTTGCCCAGCAGACTTTAGCGAAGTGGCCTAGCTTACCGCATCCGGAGCAAATCGCGTCCTTCGCCAGGCAGCGACACCGAGGGTGCTTGGGTAGGCCGCAAAAGTAACATTTGGGCCCCGCCGGAACAGCCGTCGCGGTGGAGCCGTTGGTAGAACAGGATGCAGGGTAAGACCCGAGATTGTGAGAGGCCGCTTCTAACGTTTCAGCCATCGTGGCTGTTCTTCGGAGATCTAGGTCATTTTGTTCCAGCAGGCGCTGCCGGATGTATGTAGACTCAATGCCCGCAACGTAGGCGTCGCGGATCAGGCCTTCCGTGTTCTGAGCTGCTGTAACAGCCTTACAGTCACAAGCTTGAGCTAGGACCCGCAGGGCGCGCAGAAATTGGGCGCACGATTCTCCTGGCTGCTGCTTACGGGTAGTTTGGAGATGTCTGGCGTAAACCACGTTAGGGCTCTTTCGGAACTGCCCTTTTAGGAGTTCGATAGCATCCGCGTATGTAGCAGCGTCCCGGAAGATTCCATAGACAGCTTCGCTTACCCGGGCACGGAGCACGTGGAGTTTAACGTCGTCGGTGTCGATGGCCGTAGCGGTGTCGACGAGTGCTTCGAAGCAGTCCAGCCAATGATCAAATTTATCAGAGGCTCCAACCTCTTGAGGGTCTAATGCTAACTTGTCGGGTTTTAGAAACTGCTCCATGCTGGTCAACTGTTGTGAATAAAATTGATGCGCTATCAATAAGGCGAAAGAATCCCGGTGTGCCAATACAAGTGTAGGCTTTTATTCACAACAGAATCAGGAGCAGATCCCAACAAATAACCGACCTGGACTGAACAAGGGGGAGGAGACAGCCACCTTTATACTAGGTGCCGAGGGGAGGAACCAAACTGGAAGGGGATGTGTCCAGGTATGACAAATACACACAACGGTGGTCCATATAGGACAAAGGCACAACTGAGGTCCACCACAACCCCAACCTTCAAACTCATCACCAGAGGAGATCTAAATTCCACCCTCAATTACCCAATATAAAATTCTTGAAATCTATAAGCAAATTGATGCTTAACATTCTTCTGAAGACTGTTTAAAATTTATTTCAGTTGAGTCACCATGGGAATCATAGCAGGCGAGGGGTGGACCATGGAAAGGGCCTTTGACCTCGGGCGGGATTTTCCGCTTTCGGGGAGAGCGTGACTGGAAAATCCCACCCACTGTCTCTACTATGATCACATTAAATGTGCATTAATAAAGCCACAAGTAATTTGGAGATTAATTATGTGTAAACGCTCTACTTCTACATTTATTTTCTTAATTATTCTCCTAATATTCTCCACTTCCAGTCCACCTCGTTCAACTGAAGATGTTGACACTGGGATGAGGCATTTCTCCACAGACACTGATTGTCTTCAGGTACAGTGATTAAGTGACCCTTTTTCAGTGCAGGCTTGGCTTGTGAGTATTGACATTCTATTCCAATGCAGTTGACATCATCACAGCATTTCTGATTTTGTCTTCAGCCAATGTGCATACATTCACACATGTAGTCTGGAAAACAACTGTAGTTCTTCTACTGTAGCCCTTTCAGATGCACTAAGAAATCTTGGGATAATACATGTTGCATCTTTTAAATCATTAAATTTGGATGAGGCAATCACTGTCATATATCAACATGGCTCAAATTGTCATTTTCTATTTGCCAGCAGGTTAAATGCTGATATTTCAACAAGTAATTTGCCAAATAAAATTGATAGGTAAAATGACATTTAATTGATTAGGAAATGGCATTGTCAGCTATATTGGCTATTTTAAATTTGAGTTGCATGCTACCCCTGCCCTTTCTTCTGATCCCTATTGTTGTACCTGTTAATTCTCAGATACTTTCAACCAGTTTACTTACTCCAAGGTTTTACCCCGATGCCCTTATTTGCGAGGTGGACAAAGGACAAACACAAGTAAAGATTCAACAAGTTTATTAATAATAACACTATTAACCCTTAAATTACCCACATAAAACAAGAGGATATCCCAGATTCAGGTAAGGTTTCCTCGGGTGGATGGAGCTATTACAAGGGGGCATAACTATAGGGTTCGTGGTGGGAGATACAGGACGGATATCAGAGGTAGGTTCTTTACGCAGAGAGTGGTTGGGGTGTGGAATGGACTGCCTGCAGTGATAGTGGAGTCAGACACTTTAGAAACATTTAAGCGGTTATTGGATAGGCACATGGAGCACACCAGGATGATAGGGAGTGGGATAGCTTGATCTTGGTTTCAGATAAAGCTCGGCACAACATCGTGGGCCGAAGGGCCTGTTCTGTGCTGTACTGTTCTATGTTCTATACTACCCGTAAAGATGGTTTGGTTAAACTGCAGGCCCGATTCTCTGAGTCCCTCTGGTCTGTCGTCACGAAGGTGAGTCTCGATAGCCGCTTCTTCCTTCCTTCCTTCTCTGGTCAGTCTTCCGAATGGTCACGGCTGTCTCCCCTGTCGAGTCTTCACTGCTGTGTGCCTCTGAGTGTGTCCCTTTATCCCCAGCCTGCTTGCCTTTCCAGAAACTTCTCTGGCTTCCGGCCAATGAGGTCCCAGGAGGGGGTTCCGATACCCAGTGGGTTTCTTGATGTCTGCCTGACAGGACACCAGGGTCCGCCCCCCAGGTTTCTTGATGTCTGCCTGACAGGACACCAGGGTCCGCCCCCCAGGTGTCCATCTCCATGTTGTTGAACTTGTTATCAGGTAAGGTTTCTACAGGATCTCTTGGTGACAGAAAGTCTGGCCCGATCTGGGCTTCTAACAATAGACCGATGCATTTCAATGAGGTGCCATGATCTCCTGCTAAGTCTCAAGTAGAGTGTAACGACCTTTGATGGGTGGTTAATGGGTCAGGCCCAGACACATTTGTGTATTGTACAATTGGCCTGCCTGAGGTGTGACTGTGTTTGATTTCAAAATGCTCAATTCTTTAATTTAGGATATCCAATTTTATCAGCCTTAAAACTAGGCCCTGTTTATATCACCACATTCCCTCCTCTTGATCCAATGAGCGTCAGCGAACCGGATCACACAATTCTCACCAAACCATCTGAACAAGCAAATACCCCGAATCTGGAGTTGACAGTATCATCCCTAACCCACAATAGTACTAACAAATTTAAATGAAGTAAAATAATTAAAAAAGCAATAAGCAATCGGGCATATACAAAACAAAGCAATAAACAGTACAAAATGAAGTAAAATAATTTAAAAAACAACAAGGAACAATACGTCAATTGGATATATACAAAACAAAGCAATAGTAACACTGAGCGTAGTAGGTCAACTGGGCATCAACATAGTCATGCAGGCAACAAAGGTGATGAGCATGTGTACTGCTAATTCTTTCAAGCAAAAGTCTTGTGATCTCTGCCTGGCGATCAAATTCACTTTGTGTAATTCACATTTCCTGTTCTGCTGCTGAACGGGCCTCTGAGACCTTTGCTTTCTTCAGTCTTGCTTTTGCTGCATCTAAATCAAGTCTTTTATTCTGCAAGAGTTTACGTTCTTTAGGTATTGTTCTGTAGTCCCCTTCCAGAAAGTTTCTAAGGGGTGCCAAAAGGTTGACCTCTGACGAGTGTACTTCCATCGGGCGTGGGGTGAACCACATATATCCGGGGTATCGTAGGCTGATCTTCTGGTCTTTGGTTGGTGTGGTGTCTGTGGTTCGGTCTGAGACAAGGAGTCCCAGATAACAGGGAAGTATGTAGTTCATTCTGGGGAAGATCAAGGTAGCACCTGTTAATTCTTATTAATATCTGATTCTCTTTTCCTTTTCTTTACTAGAATGTCGTATGACTCCTCTTTTTTTAAAAAAAAACAAAGAAATAAGTAAAGGAATAATAAAGGCCCAATCATGTCATACGAAGGGTAGTGGGGTAAGGAGTTTGCAGAGCGTCAAAATAAAATGTTGGGTATATGGCATGTGTCCTTGTTGTTGGAGGACTATGGCACAGTATAATATTAGATTCTTCATCTCACAACCAAACTGTGGTGTGTTGGAAGATTATGACGCAGTATAATGTGGGCAGATAAGAAACCCTTTTCAATTGGGTGATGCATGGAGTGGACGGATAAAGCTATTTACAATTTGGACTGTGATGTACTGATTCTTTCTTAGTGGAGGGAACCTATGTGGGCGGGCTTTGGCTGCCAGGTACCCACTGCATTACCACCTCTGGTAGTGAGCGCCGGGTGAAACGGTTCTGGGAGTCCCGGTACCAGGAGCGCCATAGGGGGTAAGGTTTGTGGGTTCCCCATCCTTTCCATCGGGGTCCCCTGGGCCGGGGTTTGACTGATTCCCCTGGCTCCTCCTCCCTTTTGTTTTGGCAAAAATGGCCCCTTGGGGTCTTTTATTGCTGGAACCTGGCATTCATGGGGCTCCCCGCCGTAGGTTAGGTTGTCTGCCAGGAATGTAGGCGTTATAGCTGTTTGTCGGGCCGGTCCTTCAAGGGGCATGGGTCGGGGTCCATCGTCGGGGAACCGCTGAGATGGTCGTGTGGGGTAGTTGGGTGGTGCCCTACAGTTCTGGGTGAAATGGTTGGGTTGCCCACAGTTATAACACTGTTCCTGTGGGGGTGCATATCTGGGATTGGTTTTATCTTGTTCCCTGTACCTGGGGTTGGGAATATATCGGGGTTCTGCGCGGGGCTGCGGTTTTCTGTATCGATGATTGGCAGGGGTATATGGGGGTGAGTTTCCCAGTCCCCTGTTTCCACCACCCCCTTCATTACACCAAACCGGGGCCAGGTCTGTGTGGATTGGGTTCATCGTTCCGTGTTTTGTGGGCTTGGGGGTGTCTGTTTGTCTGACTTCCCGTTCCCACACACGAGTCATTTTGCGGATGGCCCAGGCTTCTGTGTGTGTATTATCATCGGAATCAAAATTCTCACAGGCTTTCCGACTCCCCTCAGTGGCGTGTGCTATCAGGGTCCGGATCCATGTGGGCCGGTGGTGTGCATTTAATTGGACTCGATTTAATTGGCCAAAAACCGCAACAAATTGGTTCCATAGTCGGCCAGCATAGGCTGTCGGGTGCTCCCCTCTCTTTTGTTGGCAGTTGTTTAAGCCTTGTACCGGGTCATCCCTATTGTAGCCTATGGCGGCCAGAACGGCCGCCTTCATTTCTGGTAGGGTTCCCCCGGCCACGTTCTGGGGTTCGGGTAGGGCGGAACGGATGGCAGGACTTAAACATAACAGAATAAGTTTAACCTCTTCTGCCTCGTCTAGGCCGTTTAAAACACGATATTGGGTAACCTGGTCAAAGAGAGCATGTGGATCCCCGGACGGTTCAAATACTCCAATCACTTTAGCTATGTCAGTGAGCTGTGTCGTGGTGTATGGAGTTACATAAGTCACATTGTGGTTCTGTCCGTCCTGTCGTTGGGTGGTGACCGGATTCATCGGTACAGGAACCAGATTAGTGACTGGGCTTTTTGGGATGGTAAAAGGACTAGGATCTGAGACTGAGTTTCCCCAGGTGGGGGCCGGATTAGGTGGTGCCGTTGTTTCCACTCCCGGGAAGGGAGGTGGGGGTCCCCTGTCGGCAGTGACCCTAGCTGTTGCATAATGGCAGGCATCCTCTCCTAAATCCCCCCACTCTACCCCTGGGTCACTATCCCCTGTTTCGGTTGTGTATGCACACATTACCCCCCTTTTTATGGCTAGTTGTGCTTTTAAATCTTCAATCTCATGCAGGCATTTGGAGTGGTCTGTTGCGCGGGCTGTATTTACTTTTCCTGCTTGGTGCAAAACTTTTACTGCAGCCTGTAGGTCGCTGCATTTACGTTTAACTTCCTCTACCTGTTGCAGCGCAGCCTCTCTCTCACGGACAGCACGCCATGCCCTTTGGCAGGCTTTATCACATTGAGCCTGGAATTGGCTCATGTGTATCATGTTAATCTGGTTCCTTTCTTCTCCTGTGCTTACCTCTGCTTTCAATTGTTGTATGCGCGCGGTCTTCCATCGGGCGCACTTAAATGTGAGGATGGTTAGGTACACTATCATAAGTAGGATTCCTATTACGGCCAGTTGTGACAGAATGCGGACCCATGGGTGGATTTGGACATTTGAACCCCAATCCCAGAGGTCCTCCCATGCAGCACGACTGGCCATGATTATTTCCTTTTAGGATTCGTCACTTTAGTATGCGTAAGGGATCGGGGTAGGGGTCCGGTTTTCACTAAATTCCCTCCCGTAGATTTTACCCAAATTCCCTAGACTGTTCTAGTTCTAACTACACAGTTTGTCCACCTTGTGTTACAGACACCGAGTTTATGGCCCAATTTACTGGTTGAATCTGTATTAGTCCTTCACTCACTTAAGACTGGCCGTCACGTGGGGCATCTGCCCTCTTAATTCATGCTCAGACGGAATGTTGGAGAATACCGGGTTGAAGGTTCGACTTCGGAGCAACGTATTACTTCTTATCGAAGTCCCATCTAGGGTGCCACTGTTGTACCTGTTAATTCTCAGATACTTTCAACCAGTTTACTTACTCCAAGGTTTTTACCCCAGTGCCCTTATTTGCAAGGTGGACAAAGGACAAACACAAAGGTTCAACAAGTTTATTAATAATAATACTATTAACCCTTAAATTACCCACATAAAACAAGAGGATACCCCAGATTCAAGTATACTACCCGTAAAGATGGTTTGGTTAAACTGCAGGCCCGATTCTCTGAGTCCCTCTGGTCTGTCATCATGAAGGTGAGTCTCGATGGCCGCTTCTTCCTTCCTTCCTTCTCTGGTCAGTCTTCCGAATGGTCACGGCTGTCTCCCTCGTTGAGTCTTCGCTGCTGTGTGCCTCTGAGTGTGTCCCTTTATCCCCAGCCTGCTTGCCTTTCCAGAAACTTCTCTGGCTTCCGGCCAATGAGGTCCCAGGAGGGGGTTCCGATACCCAGTGGGTTTCTTGATGTCTGCCTGACAGGACACCAGGGTCCGCCCCCCAGGTTTCTTGATGTCTGTCTGACAGGACACCAGGGTCCGCCCCCCAGGTGTCCATCTCCATGTTGTTGAACTTGTTATCAGGTAAGGTTTCTACAGGATCTCTTGGTGACAGAAAGTCTGGCCCGATCTGGGCTTCTAACAATAGACCGATGCATTTCAATGAGGTGCCATGATCTCCTGCTAAGTCTCAAGTAGAGTGTAACGACCTTTGATGGGTGGTTGATGGGTCAGGCCCAGACACATTTGTGTATTGTACAATTGGCCTGCCTGAGGTGTGACTGTGTTTGATTTCAAAATGCCCAATTCTTTAATTTAGGATATCCAATTTTATCAGCCTTAAAACTAGGCCCTGTTTATATCACCACACTATCACCCAGCCTGCGGCCTCCATCCTACCCACTCTCACCTATGGCCCGGATCCCTCAGCAATCCTAGGCCTCTCCCTGGTACTTTACAAGTAACAACCACCATTCCTGGAGACCCTGCTGGCAATAAAGAGCTGCTGGTTTCTGATTGACTAAGAGATCTTGGCAGGTGGGATTTCCACCCCCTTGGAGTCCTGAATCCCTGGAAAGCTTGATCCTGGCTGTTTAAGTGCCTGATGGGCACTTAATTCTATCAGGCTTTCCCCAGTAAAGATGATGCAGGACTTCTACTAGTTCTCTAAGTGGCAGGCGGGATCTCCATTACCAACTTTAAATTTGGACCTGAATTTCTGATGCAAGTACAAAGCTCTGGCTTTTAGAATCTGAAATGTGTTCCATGTTACAGCTCCGCGTGAGAAAGAGGAGAATTAGAACATTGAAAGCTAAAAACAGTGTTTACTGATTACAGAGAAAGACTTCCTCAAATAGTAAGTGTTCATGGGTGTACCAAGATTGAGAATTTGCTGGCACTATCAACAAAGAAGAACTTTGCGCGCTGAAAAATCCTTCCACCTCAACAACCTTTCACCAAATGGCTGACTATGTGCAAATCAAGCATCAGCATGTACTAAGGATTATTTTTGCAGTGGAATGTCTCTGTCAATTTAGCTCTTCATCAGGTGGAAGATGTGGACACAAAATTCTTCCTAGTTCAGCTATGGACTCAGCATGCTGAGCTGCTGATAGACCAGCCAGTCTCCAAACAGGAAGCTGTCAACTCAAATGTTCTTTCCCCTCTGCCATTTTGGTATTACGTCGATGTGAAGGAGATAGACAACCTAGGCTAGCGAGTGGGCCGCAAGATTGAAAACTGGCCCATTTACCAACCCTTAGTGTCCCGGGATGTTAGCAGGTTAAACATGTGGGGTTTCGGGAATAGGGCCTAGGTGGGATTTTTGTCGGTGCAGACTGATTCTATGATTCTATGACCCCATGAATAAGATTGAATACATTTAATACATGCCAAACATTTCATAATGAGTGATAGAATATGCTTAATCATTCATATATTAATAGAACTATCAACTTCAAATGGTAAAAACAAAAGAAATATTTACGCTTTGATTGGACACAGAAGGAGTGCATGGTTCTCAATAAGTGTGTGCAATCAGCACGCACCTCACTTCACGTACCCTTGCTTTACATGTGTATGACTTGAGTGATACAACTGGGGAAAGCCGACGCTAATGGAAACCAGTGGAATTTGGCAACCTTGCACTTGGGCAATGGTCATCCAAATGTCTCATGGGCAGCTCTCAGAATCCTGATGGGCCCTGTGTGGCCTATAGGCTTTAGGTTTGCCACTGCTAGGCACTAATATGACTAGAATATTATGTGTGTCAATTACATGAATTGATAGTGTGTGAGAGATGCAGTCTTTAGCAGAGTCTAGCATGCTTTTGCCTTGTTGAGGGGGCTGAGCATGGGTAGCATGTCATTAAGATCGTACAAAGAAGCATTTTTTATTCATGGCACAGCACTATTTGATATTGAGGTAGAAGCATTATTTAGCACCGTCACCATGCAGCTTGTGAAATATCAGTTACTGTTAGACTTCGTGGTGTCACTGACAACAATACATTTCATGCAGCAAAGCAATGTTGCAAAATGTTCTAAAGAAATATCTTCACTGAGCTGTGAAGAAAAAGGGGAAATGGAAAACCGGGAGCTAAGGAGCATAATAAGCAAAGGAATGGTGAAAGAAAAAAAAACTTTTTAGGAGACCCTAGAAGGCACAGAGGAAGCCGATGAGACAAAGGGAAGCAGTAAGGAGCTCCATAGAGTGCTAAGACTGAAGCGTGCTAACATTAACACGGTGTAAAGAATGAAAAGTGGAGGAGTTGAGGATGCAGGTAGTCATGTACAGCTGGAGGAAGTTGCAAAAGCTGGGTGGGGTGCAAAGAGGAAATGGCCATATGGAAAACTGGGAGATTTCTTGATTGTGCCATGATTGGTTCTATGTAATGTTTTATAATCAGCAACTCTTCTTGTTCTATTAGAATCTCAGAATCTCCTTCAGGGTAGCCAGTCTGCTTCCATGGGGTGGGGGTGGGGGGCGGGGGGGGGGGGGGGGGGGGGGCGAATGAACACAGTAGCTTGCAACCAATTTGTGGGGATATTGGAAGCCAACACAACTTGGCGAAGACTGGCGTGTGAGCTGCAAGAAGTTTTTGCGGGAGACAACACGGACCATAGGATTAACTCTAAACCTTTACAAATCATTGGTTAGGCTGCAGTTAGAATGTGGTCAATGAGAAAGGTATTTTACCATAAATAAGAACCTGGAAAATTTATCCTATGTGTCCAATTTTACTTACGTCAATTAGAGTTAGGGAAGACAGTTACAAAATGGTACTGAGAATGAGATTTCTTAGTTAAAAGAAGAGACTATAGAAACAGAGATTCTCTTCACTCAAACAGAAAAGGTGGAATGAAGATCTAATAGAGGTGTTCAAAACTATGAGACATATTTATAGCAAATAAACTATTTTACTGGCTAGTGAGACAGTAACCACTGGACCTGAATTAAAGATCATGGCCAAAAGAACGAATGATGTGGACAAGCCCTCCGTATACACAGGATCTGCTCGGATGAGGAGGATCGCAACAGACACCTCCAGACACTGAAAGATGCCCTCATAAGAACAGGATATGGCGCTCGACTCATTGATTAACAGTTCCGACACGCCACAGCGAAAAACCGCACCGACCTCCTCAGAAGACAAACACGGGACACGGTGGACAGAGTACCCTTCGTTGTCCAGCACTTCCCCGGAGCGAAGAAGCTACGGCATCTCCTCCGGAGCCTTCAACATGTCATTGATGAAGACGAACATCTCGCCAAGGCCATCCCCACACCCCCACTTCTTGCCTTCAAACAACCGCACAACCTCAAACAGACCATTGTCGCAGCAAACTACCCAGTCTTCAGGAGAACAGTGACCACGACACCATACAACCCTGCCACAGCAACCTCTGCAAGACGTGCCGGATCATCGACACAGATGCCATCATCTCACGTGAGAACACCATCCACCAAGTACACGATACATACTCTTGCAACTCGGCCAATGTTGTCTACCTGATACGCTGCAGGAAAGGATGTCCCGAGGCATGGTACATTGGGGAGACCATGCAGACGCTGCGACAACGGATGAATGAACACCGCTCGACAATCACCAGGCAAGACTGTTCTCTTCCTGTTGGGGAGCACTTCAGCGGTCACGGGCATTCGGCCTCTGATATTCGGGTAAGCGTTCTCCAAGGCAGCCTTCATGACACACGACGGCGCAGAGTCGCTGAGCAGAAACTGATAGCCAAGTTCCGCACACATGAGGATGGCCTAAACCGGGATGTTGGGTTCATGTCACACTATTTGTAATCCCCACAGCCTGCCTCGACCTGCAGAGTTTCACTGGCTGTCTTGTCTGGAGACAATACACATCTTTTTAGCCTGTCTTGATGCTCTCTCCACTCACGTTGTTTGTATCTTAAAGACTTGGTTAGCTGTAAGTATTCGCATTCCAACCATTATTCTGTAAATTGAGTCTGTGTCTTTATATGCCCTGTTTGTGAACAGAATTCCCACTCACCTGAAGAAGGGGCTTGGAGCTCCGAAAGCTTGTGTGGCTTTTGCTACCAAATAAACCTGTTGGACTTTAACCTGGTGTTGTTAAACTTCTTACAAAAGAACGAAAGCAGAGGTTAGAGTACCTTTGTTATCCATGGATTGTTAGATGATGGAATGGGCTATGAGAAATATTGATGGTAATGGATCTTTAATAGCTTTTCAAAGGGGCCATGGATAACTATTTGAAATATAAAAGAGGGTATAGGGGGAGAAACTAGGGGGATGGCACAAGGCTGATGGTCTGCATGGCCTCCTTCGGTGCAATGAAATTCTATCATTGTACAGCGCCCATTTGTCATCAGGCATAAGTAGCAGCCATTTTACAAAAAGGATCGCATTTACTCTCGACTCACTGGAAGTCCTTTTCCCAGTGAGCTTGGTTTGTAAGCTTTTGAAATCTCTCAATTTCCAAATCCACCTTCTACTAAAGACATTTCAAAGTCAGACTTTTACCCTCTCCTCAATGAGAATCTCCCTCACACTGATGTCACGCATACTGATATTAAACACTTTCCCCCAAGGCTTCCTTGAGAGGTTAATGCAACACTAAATGTCATTTTCCATTAGTCAAAGGAGCACTTTTCTTTTAGCTCAAACAATTTATTTGAACCAATACAGGATTGTGTGGACAGAAGTCTGAACTGCAGAGCTCCCACTTTATTGTATTTTGCTCAATCTGAAAAAAAACATTTATTGCTTAACATTTCTTTTCGAAAAGATTAGTTAAATGTGAACCACTATCACCAATGATTTGAAATCTGGATGTGTGCACAGGCATTTTACATATGTATACATCATTCATGCCTCTCAAAATTACCTTTTTGGTTCTAAGAGATCAATTAACAGTTCTGAAACCTGAACCTATTTTCCTGTCGCAGATGCTGATGTGACCTGGTGTTCACTTCTAGTATTTTCTGCTTTACTTCTGACACTGTCATCTTGTTGCTCTGACTCAGAAAGAAGCTTAGATACCAGCAATGCAAATGTTCAAGTCAGTTCCATTTAAGCATGAATCTGAACAATGTGCTGGATGTGAACCACACACAACGAGAAGCTAGTGCATTCTTCAAAGCCCCTTTGTTCTGCACTCACCTCTGGGTGGTGCTGGTGTACTGGACTCACTACTGCTGCTGATGAATTTGGCTCGAACTGGCTGGCACCAGCTGAAGCTGTCTTGACAGTACACAGGCAGACAGCCCCACAGAGAATACAGACAAAAGAAACTGCAGAGAGCAGCGGAGCTGGAACGCTTCATCACCAGCAGCTCAGCTACCCCCGGTTATTCATCTGCATTGCAGATCCCATCAATTCTCCTGCTGCGACAGCAGCCGACTACACGCTGATTAAGGGGGGGGTTGGGGGTGGGGGGGCGACTGCTGTGGTTTAAGGATGAAGGTCCGAACTGACAAGTGGAATCAGTGGCCAGGGGAAAGAGCAGGGATTAGGAGGAACTGGGAATAAGGGAGGGAATATAATAAGCACAGTGTATCTGCTGATTAGCCGAACACTGTATGAGCATTGTATGAAGGTTCTCGGAATCTGCGTTAGTCCCCGGACACTTCGCCAATCCGTCACCTGTCAAGTAGCTGCCACAAATACAGTGTGACTAAAGAATGTACTAATGCCCATTGTCCTAATGGTATCAACTCTGGATTTTCTATATTGAAGCCCACACATCAATTTTAGTTCTGCGCTAGCTGCCAACAGGACTGAGCTGTTAACTTGTTACTGTTTTTTTTTAAATGGTTTTGCTTGGCATTGCCTCTTCTTTTGGACAACTGAATTTCATTTGTATTTTCTATCACGCCCTTAATTCAGAGCTAGTGGCTATAGAAGGCTGTTAAAGCAGGCCACTCTAGAGCTATCGCCAGTCATGTTTCTGCAGAAACAAGCCATGTATGTTAATTTGTGAGGAATACCAAGCTTGTAATCAATCAATCTTTTCTAATTGCTATTGACATACTTATTTGACTATCACATACCATAAAGTAGTAATAGTACTGATGTTAAATCTATCTATCTATATATAAAATATATACATGTGTATATATATAAAATATATATATATATATATAGAGAGAGAGAGAGAGAGAGAGAGAGAGAGAATCCTACAGCGCAGAAGGAGGCCATTCAGCCCATCAAGTCTGCACCGACCACAATCCCACCCAGGCCCAATCCCCATAACCCCATGCATTTACTCTAGCTAGTCCCCCTGACACTAAGGGTCAATTTAGCATCACCAATCCACCTAGCCTGCTCATCTTTGGACTGTGGTAGTAAACTGGAGCACCAGGAGGAAACCGGCACAGACATGGGGAGAACATGTAAACTCCGCACAGTGACCCAAGCCGGGAATCGAATCCGGGTCCCTTGTGCTGTGAGGCAGCAGTGCTAGCCACTGTGCCATCGTGCCGCCCCACATATATACCCAAATTATATATTTTTTTCCTCTCAAGTCTATTTGCTTCCTTCCAAGAAGCATCCTTCAGATAAGGGAAGATAATGATATCACCCATAGACACCCAAGAACTGTTGGAAATAATGTGTTTTTGTTTGGGCTAACTTTCTGTTCAGCCTCTCTATTCATTATCTGCCAATGGGAAGTGATGAAATCAAACCGGTTGCAGTTATTTGGAAGTGGTTTGCTCTGTGCCTCTGCTTTCAAGTGCAGTTGAAACAAACACATTGTTTTCAGATTATGTTGATTTACAGTATTTTTTTTCTGTGAAGACATGAAAAGCTTTCTGAGCAATCAGTATCTTAGTTAAAGTAAAACTACTCTCTATTAGGATGGGTCTATCACTGAACTGGTAGCTAGAAGTCATCAGAACGTGATCAGTTTAATATCACCACAAGGTACTCACTTTGTTTAGGGAGTCCTGAGCTCTCACATGTTCTGTCACCAAAACTGGTTGAACCTTGGGGCTGAGTCAGATTTGTGCATGATATTGACTCAGTAAAGCAATCTCAGAGGCTTTGATCTCACTGCAGTCGGGGTTTGATAGGCTGGGCACACCTTAAGCCAAAGCACATTGTTATGTGGTAAATGTAAATCAGAGATAAAAAAGGACAAAGTGTGAGCTTAATGATTACTGGATCTATCAATCGCTTTCCCAGAGTTTATATGCTGGTAAAGGGAAGGCACTTTGTTGGACGCTTACTTCACACATCTTAAAGAATAAGTGCCATTGTTTTCTGTGTGGAAATATATTGCATCTGAAGTTATCAATTATTTAAATTGGCACCTAATTGTTTCCTGTTACATTAGCTGTAATAAAAATAGATCCACTGCTTCCGGAAAGGTTACAGTCTCCAAACAATAAAATATAATCATTAAAAATGATATACACAATACAATATCAATACATCATTGATATAGAACTAGATTTGATTTCTGTCTCCAAAATAATAAGACGGTTGCTCAATCTTCCAGCTCTTTATTTGGGTCCATGCAGCATTTAACTTTGCTCCAATAGCATGTCTTTAAATTTTATTTGAAGTTAGCACGCAACTTTGAGTGGAATGCAAATAGCATCATCCTGCTTGCCTGAGTTCTAGATCTATCTGCATTGAATGCTCCAACTTGTGCATGATGACTCCCAAGGTCCAGCTTCATCCTCAGGTAGGCTCCGGTTCCTGTTGAAATTACTGTTAAACAAACTGTGGTAACTGGCAGCCACTGACCAAATAGATTCTGTTTTTGATCCCTCAGTTACATCATCTCTTTCTCGTCCCGACGTAATATCTTTGATCAGAATTGTGCGCGTGGAAGATGCTATTTCTTTCAGTTTTTCCACTCATCATGAGGGAATAGTGTGGTGTTGAATAGTCCTTCTATCCAAGGACTTGATGGGCATCTGACAGAACATACTCAGTTCAGATGTGTGACTTTCATTCATGAATATAAGTCACACTTAATGGAGTTCGATTTTACTTGTTTAACCTACTGTCATGAATGTGGGGCGTATCCCCTTTAAGAGGACAGGTCAGGTGACCCAGCGGGTGAAGTGACCTGCCCAGGAAACCTCCTGTATAGCCACTTGAGGACTGGAGTGCGAGGAGTACAATTCTTCAATAAACCCTATGGTTCCTGTGGCTTGTCTTTAGTGTGACTTCTTAGGAGCTACCTCCCCGGTACGCTCAGATTCAACACCTACCCAGCCAAAAATACATCTGAAGATAGCCATTTCTTATTGGACAATCATGGAAGCCCCAGACATTACCACATGGCTCATCATGTTTCTGCGCAACCCCAATGTGCCCGACCAAGTCAGGTACAATAATCTCCACCAGTCTCATTATGGAGCACTCTGAATGACTGCTGCAGCACATTCAATATTAACTTTCAAAAGGGAGTTGGATAAATACTATGGGAGGAATTTTCCCAAAACATGACTGTCATTCCGGATGAGAAAACCGGTGTGAGTTGCTCCGGCAAGTCCGGTGTGAATCAGATCACGATCTTCCTGCAATTAGTTATTTTTTTAGAGAGGGTGGGTGGGGGGGGGGGGGGGGGGGGGGGTGAATTTTGCTCCAGTTTAGAGAGGGGGGGGGACCTAAACACGTAAGCTTCAGAGATATCGTGCCCCGATCACAGTGAAACTGAAACCACAACCCCCCCCCTCACATACATCGGGGATACCCCCTTCACCAAGATACATTTAGCCTGACAAGGAATATGGCTGACTGCATCATGTGATCAGCCGCGACAGTGCTGGTCATGGTGACAGCATGTTCCTGCCATAGCTTCTCCTCAACTTCCAGCTCACTCTCCTCCTGTTATCTGACATGAAGTTCAAGCAGCAGTTAGTATAGCCGTGAACTTTCAGCTTTCCACTCCATCCAGCTGATCTACTGCCCTCGGGCACCCACGGCCTGCCATTAGCACAGACACAGCATCCCCGGAGGAGGAGAGAGAATAATAATACAACACTGATGAAGAAGCATTTTCATTACAGCAACCAGGTCAGACACGACCACCTCAGATAACATAGAAGATATAACAGAGTTTGGATCTTCACTTGCTGAGCTACCGGGCACGAGTTGTATTGCAGCCATGCCAGGAGGAATGGATGGTGTGTACGTCAGATCCCCAGAGGGCAAGGTGGCAGGCATGTTCTGCTGCAGAGGATTCAGATGAGGACCTTGATGGGGTGGAATACATTGGCTGACCTGCCAAACAGCCACCAATCATTGTCCGGGAGCACAGTGGAGTCCAGCTTCATGTTGGTAGAGGGCATGATGCAGAACTTGCCTTCTCTGCAGTCTCTGCCCAAACTCTCTGCCGTGCTGCGGACCCAGAGACTGTGCAACTGCTGTCCCCATCCCTGTTGCAGTTTTTGTGTGGACAAGTCACCTACATCTCTGCCCTCTCTGCAATACTCCCTGCCAAAACCAGGAACTCACCACAACAACTCAAAGATACTCCAGAGCACTGGAGATAGTAAATGTTCTTTAAAATAACCTCATCTGCAGGTTGAGTAAATAGCAACAATGATGTGCCCCATTTCCAGTTGAATGCCTGATCTTTATCCACGTGGTCAAAATTTGGGAAACTAATATCACAGGGTGGGTTTGTGTGCCATCAGGATATCACCAGTTCAGTTGTCTCCAGCACTCTCAGAGCATGTCAAAACGGTGCACCATGTAGGCCGCGCCTGCGGCAGAACTACTGATCTGACTTTTGTGCCCGTTATTACATGCGCTTGTTGATTCATTCATGTGTGCTCAGCCTGCAGATCCTTGGTTTATTGCCAGAGAAAGATGCCTCGGGATGAAGCATCAGCGGCTTTTGTCAGTGGTGGTTTTCCATAGTCTTTCACAGGGGCCAGGCGAGAAGGCAGGTCCCAAATCTACGTAAGCTGGAATGGGAATTGTTGGTATTATTCTGAACCACACAATAGCAATCTAAGCTAACTGGGTCCCACGTTATGGATGTTACCACTCCTTTAATCCCGAATTAAAGTGGGGGTTACAATGTTCATTTTTAAAGGCAAAAGGAGAGCAAAAAGCAGCAGATTTGTGCTGCTATATTTTGTTTCCAAACAATGCTTGAAGTATGTCCAATGCCATATGGTGATATATAGGTGACACCTGACACAGGCAGCATTAACTATGCAGGAGAGGTATAATGGCTGTGTCAGCCATTGATCAGTTGGTTGCTCTCTTGCCTCTGGTGTCAGCGGGATGCGGGTTCAATTCCTACTCCAGAACATGAGCCCAAAAATCAAGCCTGGCACTCCAGTGCAGTACTGATGGTGTGCTGTACTATCAGAGGTGCCATCTTTTGGATTTGATGTTAAACTAATCTACCCTCTCAGGTGGATGCAAAAGAACATATGGTATTATTTTGAATAAATGCAGGGGAGTTATCTATCCCTAGCTTCCTGGCCAATATTTCCTACGTTAGAAATAACAGTAATGGCACTTTCAAAAATACTTCAATGGATGTAAGGCCCTTTAGGACATCCGGTGGTCCTGACAGGCACTACATAAATGCAGTTCTTTGATGGGGTTTGCATTTCCAATGGTGCAACGCCCGCAGAGGAGGGGCAACTCTGAGGACTTTCCCAGTTCAGTGTGGTGAATAATCTCTGATAGGACAGGTTCATTTACCCTGCAATCAAAGAAAACAACCCCTGCACTTGGAAAAGTCAAACACTTGTGCATTAATAGTCACACATTTTAAATTGTAGCTGACCTCTTGTGTCATCATTCTTAGTCTTTGTCATAATTAAACTTTAATTTGATGCACAGATTATGAAACAATGTTTCGTATTGAAAGCATAAAAAGCATCTGTGGTGCACTTTGCGTGAACCCTTTTACACAAACAATATATTAGATTCAGGGGACTGGTGAATGACAGTCAAAACCCCATATTACCAGCATATTGCCTTTTTCTCTCAGTGATCAAGGGACCCAAGTCCTTAAATGTTTACCAGTTTATCTCTGAACAGCCCAAAGATTTATCTCTTAATTACCTTCAGATTGTATCTGATGACAGCAGATAATGGTTAACATTCCTTTCAGAGTGTTAGGTGGCAATGCTATTTACACAGGTCTGTGAGGATCTGGTGCCTCCCAAAATAAAACAAATAAAATAAAATCTTACTTAATTAAAAAATAACACACACAATATTGAGGATTATTGTAGCTCACATTTTGCCATTTGTCCCAGCAGAATACCAGGTCTTGAAAAAACACGGAAGATTTTCACACAGGTTTGAGTTAAAGGTGCAAAGTGAATAATGAGAACACTCTTATTTGAGCTTGCTCTCACACTGGGTTTAAATAATGAAGTGTGGCTTTTTAGGTGGTATTGGGATACTCGCATATCTTTTCACTTAGCCCCCTGTCCCATTTTCCTCACAGGACGGAGAATGAAACAACGCACACCGTCAATGAAGCAAAGAAGGAGCTCTACATTCTTCAACCAGTGACATTCTATGGAAGCATTTGATAGCGTTAGAGCTTGCTGGGTGGGGAGGTGGGAACCCTCTAATCCTTATTATGTCTGTCCTCACCTTAATAGACATTCGGAAATAAACATAACAAGAACCCAGCCTTTACACTTTTCCCGAGGCCAATACTCTTTAGGTAGAATTTATGTGGAGACTAAGCGTGCACAAAAGAACATATTTTTGGAGTTAATGATGCATTGTTCCTGCAACGATCATCAAAAGCATCGCTTTCAATATTTGTGCTCATGTCTTCATAGTTGTGTAGGTTGAAATGACATTAACTGAGACACTTGTTCCAGTAGGGAGCCAAATGTGTCACTTCGCTATTAGAGAACAGGTTGATTGATGTCTCTAGAGGGAATAGATAAATTTGATGTGTAAACATACAAGTTAACATTGGCCTCCACATTTTTTTTATATCTGTGTCAGAAAGATATTAAGATAATTACAGTTTCAGGTTCAGTATTCTACGAATCACCTCATAAGGTATATGTTGTAATTTTATCTCTTTCTCCTTTCATTTTTTAAATTATATTTTATGGTGCCTCCCAAAATCAGATGCAGTTTTTTTCTTAATGTGTCAAAAAGCTTTTACATGTTTAAACATCTCAAAGCTGACATAGAAATAAATCTACAGTAAATGAAATCTTAATGTTACATTCCAAAACTGGACCACTCTGAGAGCCTGCAAGTGATATCTGAAGTTAAATGATGAAAGTGTTACCTGGCAGTGATTTTTACTTTGCTTCTTTTTATCTGTTGTCTGTACAGCATCTACTATAAGTGTCTCTCAGATTGTTAGAAAAGGGTGGATTCAAGAATAGGCAAATCATTGTTCACACTGTTTTTATTAACAACATCAATTCCAGGCCATTCAGATGTATTTTGCTGTAATACTTTCCAGTTGAGGCCAATTTAGTTCGGTAAATTTGGGGTGAAAATGTGAAAGCTTCAAGATCTTTGGCAGCTTGTGTCAAAGTCGACATATTGCAATGGATGTATGTTACGGGACTGGGAAATATCACATATAAACTGCTAGGCCAAACCTATTGATTTCTTGAAAAAGTTTCATCTTTCCTGCTAATGATTGATTGATTGATTACATATCGAACTAGCAAATATGATCATCAACAAGAACTATGAATTGCTGGAAATTATTGTATGTTCCGGATACTACAGTTACATGTGCTGTGTGTTATTGTATATCACCCATCAAGTTAAGTCAAAAATACATCTAAAAGCTCATATTAGGTCGCCGCATGGTGATTTATTCTGTCATGCTACCTCAGTTCAGTTCAACTTTGATAGATGATCATTTCACAGGGTAATGAAAATAACTTACATTGAAGGGATATATCATGGATGAGCCAAACTTCCTCCAGCACACCTTTGAGTAATGTGCCAGTTTTTGTTGCCAAGCCACAAGGGAAACATTCAAGTCCTGGAGCCTGATCAGAGAAAAACCACAAGACTGATCCCTAATGTCAGTGGACTGAGCTATGAACAAAGATTGCAGGGGTTTTTTCTTTTCAACCTTCAAAGGAGGTGACAGAATGGAACCACATAGCAATATACAGGATACTAAACAGTATGGAAAAAGTAGTTTCGGGAAATTATTACAGATTAAACTGTGAACCTAGGATCACTACACTACAGTGCAGAAGGAGACTATTCGGCCCATCGAGTCTGCACCAACAATAATCCCACCCAGGCCCTATCCCCATAAGCCCACATATATATCCTGCTAATCCCCCTGAGGGGCAATTTAGCATGGCCAATCTGAGAGAGGAAACCGGAGCACCCGGAGGAAACTCACGCAGGAGAATGTGCAAACTCCACACTGTCACCCAAGGAATTGAACCCGTGTCCCTGGTGCTGTGAGGCAGCAGTGCTAAACCCTGTGCCATCGTGCCACTACGAAGGAAGAAGGAGACAGAAGTACAAACTATTAAAAGACAAATTTAGGACGAATGTCTGGTAGATTTTTTTGTCATCCAAGGAGTGATTAATAGATGAAATGCAAGAATAGTAAAAAGAAAGGTATGGCGTCACCACATAATGCCATTCTTGACCTCTGAACTTCCGAGGATGCTTCGCAGTCTTTGCAATATGATTATTGTGGCCATGTAGGAAAAGTGGCAGTCAATTTGCACACAGCAAGGGACACACAAACAGCAATGTTTTAATGACCAAATAAATTGTTATTAGGTGTTGGTTGAGTGATAAATATTGGTCAGAACACAAAAGATAACTCAGAAGCAAAATACCATGAATATGGAAACCTGAAATAAAAACAGAAAATGCTAGAAGCACTCAGCAGGTCAGGCAGCATCAGTTAAGAGATAGGGTTAACATTTCAGATCCATGGCCATTCCTCAAAATCAGGGATAAATAGCCTTCTCTCCTTTGAAAGAGTACCATGGGATCTTTTATGATTTCCTGAGAGAGGAGTTGGTGGGGGTGCATTGGGTGGTCAGTGGGCAGTAGAGGGAGGTCGGGTGGTTAGTGAAGGGGTTGGTTGGGAAGGTGGATCGGGTGATCGCTGGGAGAAGGGGGAGGGGTGTCGGTCAGGGGCTGGTCAGTCATGGGGTTGGGTGGTCAGTGAGGAGAGTTTGGTGGTCAGGATGGAAGAGCGGTTGGGTAGTTAGTGGGGGGGATGTCGATCGGAGTTGTCAGTTAGGGGAATGGGTCAGTTGGGACAGCAGTCAGATGATCAGTCAGGGGGTTAGATACTGAGTGGGGAGGAGTCAGGTGATCAGTGGGGGTCAGGTAGTCAAGGGGTTCCTTGGGGGTGTGGTCTGAAGGTATCCCCCGACCCCCCAAGTTATGACAACCTAGATCCCGGAAGGTACGGGCCAGTATTTCACTGATATGTTTGGCTAAGTTCATGAATCTGAGTTAAGCTTTTTTTGCAACTGCAAAATATTTATGTTTTAGCTCAGGAATTTTATTTTCAGGAATAGAGCTTTTGGCAAATCTTTGCAGGTGAATGGTGTCTGTTTGTAATTTGCATGGGAGATCTGACAAGCCCCTCAATGGTTAATTGTTCTCTTGAACTCACTTGGAGAGCTGTACTGAATAGTTATCTTTAAATGTGTGATATGGAGCAATATAAAAAAGTTGAGATTGTAAAAATAATAGGCAAGTCCACGGAAAATGCCAATATAAGCATGTGAAAGACAGAAAATAGCAGTAAAATTCAGAGCAATTTGAAGAACATTGTGCACTGTTTCCTGATCTTTCTATTGTTAGGAACCAGACTAGAAACTCCAAGGTATATTATGAGGTTAGCCTAGACCCTAACCTTGTATGATATTGGCATGAGGGTGAGCATAAGGTGTTTTGCCCCAGGTATGATTCAATTAACCTGTTAAGAAGCTTTTACCAAAACAAGCTTTATTTAAGAACACAGTTAGAATATAACAAAAAGAATTAGCGCAACTTTTCCCAATTAGAATACTTTAACATGACAGTATAATTCTTAACAGCTAGCAATCTCTATCATTTCAAATGTAAGCAGTGCCCCATAGACCTAAGTCCCTTCTTCAGAAACAGTTAGCACCAAAAAAAAACAGATATAGTCACAAGAATGCTACATTTCTAGTCTTTAAAACTTGGACAGAGGTCCAGACAGACACCTGTCTTCTGACTTTCACACCACCTCCGGAGAAAGATCCACCTGAAACCTCAGAAAAAGAGACTTATTTTTGGGCAAATTTCAGTCTCCAACTCCAGAGGGAGAAAGAGAAGCTCTTCACTCTAACAACTCCAAACCGCATCTAAGCTTGATTTCTCCGTGTAAGCCTAGCTCCACCCAGTTGCTTGATTTTCTGTCAATCAACCTAATCAAGCCCCACTCTGCAAAACCCCAGGGGAACATTAAAATCACAGAACAGCATTAGTTCATATTAAAACCAACATTCTAGCAAATAGGAGCAATTATGCTGCTGTAGTTACAATACAGGCCTGTTAGATACAGACCCAGCAGCACCGCTTAGAGGGAAACACTAAAATAACAGAACAGCATTAGTTCAGATTAAAATCAACATTCTAGCAATTAGGAGAAATTCAAGCACTCTTAGATGCAGAATATATGCCAACAATTTCTGTGTGCATTAGTGGAGGGTTCTCCTGATCTCACACCATAATGTGGGCTCACCATAAATACCAGGAACACATCTTTCTCTAAAGCTAGTGTGAGATTGGAAACCATGTGGAACTCCATCCTAAAGTTTACTCGGTCCCAGAGCATCCCTTCATCTTCACCAACAACCATCGCACCAGTACAATAAATGTGTCCCATTTCCCACAGCAGCCATTCTGTTGTCCCTTTGATGCCAGTCAGTGTCAGTTTGGTACTGTAGATTGTCTAAACTCATCTCACAATCCACCTCTTGTCTTACACAAGACAAAGATTCCTCTCATCATGTTAGCCTGGTTGAATTTGGATCCACAGCTCCAACCATTTCCCACTTTCTCTCTATTAAACTGACCAGTTTCCAGTTTGGAAAATTTCCCAGTGAGCTGGCACCAGATACATTCATCACTAACTGGATGCTAAAATCAGAAAATTTGGTTGATGATCTACTGATGTGATATTTCATATTAACAAACCAAATACTGTGCATTGTTTCAGCATTGAAGCACCACTTTGTAGTTGTTCCCAAGAAACATGCAAACAGAAACTAGGAGAAGGAGTAGGCCATTCAGGACTTCGAGCTTCTTCTGACATTCAACATGATCATGGCTGATCCTCTATCTCAATGTCATACTCCCACGCTGTCCCCTTACCCCTCAATGCTTTTGGAGTCTAGAAATCTAAATATTAAATAAATATATTCAATGACTTGGCCTCCATAACTTTCTTTGGTAGAGAATTTCTTTATCACATGCATCTCTGATTTCCTGTCTAATGCTATTCCCAACATTAACACTAAATTTTCATGGTCTGTATACCACCCCCAAGAATGTTTTTTGTCCCTTGGTGTTTCTTAATTCGACCCATACAGATTCCACATCGTCTGTGCTAATATCTTTCCTCAATATTGTATCAATATTTTCTTTCATCAATAGTACATCTTCACCACGTTTTGCTTTCTGCCTGTCCTACCTAAATAGTGAACAGCTTTCAATGTTTAGTTCCCATCCTTGATCACCTTGGAGCCACATCTCCACGATGCCAATTATCATACCTTTTTACATATATCTGCTTAACTAATTCATCCATTTTATTTTGAATGTTCTGAGTGTTCAGGTACAAAACCTTAAGGCTAGTCCTTTTAATGTTCCTTGCTCTGTTCATATTTTTTTTACTGTGTCATTATTTGAATCTGGCCCCTGGTTTCTCTGCCTATCACTTTTCTTATTCTCCTTGCTGCCCTTTATTCCTTGTTCTTGAATTCCCCTGTTCTGAATCTTTACATAGGTTCCCATCCCCCTGCCATATCACTTTAAATCCTCCCGAAATACTCAATCAAGTACCCTGCAAACCCGTGTAACCTGTCCAGTCCCACCTCCCCCAGAACTGGTCTCAATGTTTAGGAATCTGAAACCCTCCCCCTCGCACCACCTTTTCAGCCACATATTAATCCTATATAATCCTAGTGTTTCTACTGTGACTAGTACGTGACACTGGTAGTAATCCTGTGATAACTAACTTTGAGGTCCTACTTTTCAACTTGCTTCCTCGCTCCCTATATTCTGCCTTTAGGACCTCATCCTTTTTTTTTAACCTATGTTGTTCTGAATGATGGAATGATGTTAGAATGTCACCACCAGTATGTCAACCATAAAACACCATAGACATAAATATTTATCTAAAACATACTGATAAAGCATTATAAAGTAGGAATAAAAACTGGTTCACTTATCAACATACTGTATCTTCCATGCATCTGCTCCCTAAGTACAGTACTAAAATAATGCCACGCGCTAGTTTGTTCTGCTCAAAAGATTTACAGACAAGGGATTTCTTGACTGGAGAGGTTACAGTGTACAAGTTTTAAAGTTAATCCCAAAGAAACCCTACAGTGCAGAAGGAGGCCATTTGACCCATTGAGTCTGCACTAACCCTCTGAAAGAGCACTATACCTAGGCCCATTCTCCCACCCTGCCCCTGTAACCCCTGCGCTTTGATCATGGCCAATCCACCTAACCTGCATATCTTTGTACTGTGGGAGGAAACAGGAGCATCCAAAGGAAATGCACGCAGACACGGGGAGAAATTGCAAACTCCACCCAGACAGTGACCTGAAGCTGGAATTGAACCCGGGTCCGTGGCGCTGTGAGGCAGCAGTGCTAACAATTGTGCCACCGTGCTGTCCCTAATAAACCAGCACATGTAATGAATGATTTATGCGAAGTGACTACATTGAAGCAATTAGAAGCCTGAATTAGCTAAAGTAAGAAAAGAAACAAAAGCTCATGTCAATTTGAACCAATAACTGATTCAACATATTATTTAAAAATATTCTTCCAGCAAAAATCATTTCATTCACTTTTACAAATAAATGAGGGCTGGTAGTTTCACACACTGTATTTTTTTCTACTGTTCATAGTTAAAGGAAAATAAATTAAAAATATAAACGTGGTCCCGAAAGGATAATATCCAAATGAACAAGTGCTTCATTATCAACAAATCACAGTTTACTGTAGCAGCAATTTCAAATTGTACAGAGGGTTTAAAAGTCTAAGTTGAAGCTGCCAAGAACTTTAAGTCCTGAATACAACTGTTAGAGTCCAGAATTGCCAGTTTAACACCACCAGTCAGCTGAGAAGTTTGACAAGCCACTCAAACATATGATACAGGCCAGTGTTTAACAAGCATATCCTCCAGGCAGCAGCTCATCGATCGGTTATTAGAATATTGTTGCACTAATTACAAGTTACAGGGGCAGGAAAGGCAGTTCGAAGGCAACCATTAGCCTACTCAAGAAGCAGAGAGCTTACAGGTGGGTTTGAGTGCTAATTATATAAGAGAACAGATGCTGAAGGATATGAAATGGACTGGCAGAATCCTCAACAAGAATTTGACACCCTTAAACACCCAAACATTGCAAAAATTTCTGGCTCCTTTCATCTCCTGAGAAACTTGGAGCCAGAAGGGTCTTGGACTTCTTCATTAATCACTGATATCCTCTTCAGCCTTAATTTATTTCACATTGACGCTGAATGATGACAGATGTGCTGAAACTCAGCAACTGGCACCAGGGGCTGGAACCACAATACAAAGTGTTCAGTGTCTTAACTATACTGGGCCCTGGTAGAAAAACAGGGAGAAGCCAGCCTCACAATTGCTTAGGAATGCTTCAACAGAAGGATGGGACTCATTTATTTCTGAAGGACACTGATGAGAAAAATTAGAGCAGTAATTAAATTTACTGGGTCAGGAACCTCATAATTATGTTAATAAAATATCAGGATCTGCCTTTGCTGACCTTAATGCAATTCATCCAGTTTAACGATGGATTGAATTATATTTAAATCACTTTTTGATTTTCATTAGCCCTTCGAGATCAAAAGCTTCTTTTTTCATAGATGGTTTTCAAGAGTTGATTCTTCTGAAATGATATCTTTGTCAAAAGGTTTTCGATCTGAACAAAGGACAAGCACTAAGCCAATGGTAATTTTTCTGCTACTTAGCTCTATGGTTACTGTACTATGATCACCAGAATTATCCACCACTGGATTTCACACTGCTTTTAGTGGTATTGAAAACAGGACAATCAGCACAACAGCAAATGGTGCATACCAAAGTGATAGCTATATTCGAATCTACGCCACACGCACAATCTCTCCAGTCCAATGAAAGCTGCTATGTTTAGTGTAATTGAGACATGCCGGCAGCTGGCATTAGTTTCAAGATAGCACAATGAAAAAGGGCAGAATGAGACACGCGCTTGGTCATTCACTGGCACTGCCAAGGGCAGCTGCATTTCGGTTACCTCATTGTTGCAGAACAGATGGGGTACAAAAGACAGAGAAGGCAATAACTCCAAGAATGAGTCTATGAACCATGAAATTAAAAAAAAAAACCTTGCACTTATAGAGTACATTGCAAACCTGCTGGATGTCCAAAAACACTTTTACAGCCACTAAAGTATTTTTGAAATATAGGGCAACCCCTGAAAAATTTCTAAGTGTTGTCCCTGGCAGGAAAAGTGGTGAGATTCCCGTCAGGTGGGTCAACATGATCCAGTTTGGAATCTGCCCACACAGTCATTTTATTTGGAGCTTGGGGAGATTCCCACTGGGAAAGAGATGTGCAGGATCTTTTTAAAGGGTGCCCCGACCTCCAGACAACCTTAATAGCACCCCACCACCCTCCCAGGTGCCAGCAAAGACCCCCCTCTCCCCCCTCCTACTTGCAGGCATTAGGCCCTCCACCTATTGCTGGTACCAGCATGGCGTCCTGAAGTGAATGACACCCTGCTATGGGTTTGCCAAAGGCTCCCCAATTTCTGTCCCCCCTCATGCCCCCCACTTTCAGGCACACCCTCCCCCCTTCAGGCCCCACCCCTTGACACTGCCCTGCCATGTCCCTGACCACATGGGGGCTCCAATGGCCTCTGATGCCCCTCCCCAATCCCCTGGTGTGGTCATCACATCTGTTCTCTGTTTATGGAGACCAGTAGTGATACCCGCTGGCTTTACATTATGCTGGCGGGTCGCTAAGTACCGGGAGCTGAGTGAATCCGGCTAAAAACAGAAAATGCATATTTAAGTAAGGATCTAAATATGCTAATCTGGTTCATGCCCTCATTGGGACAAATCACACGATGGTCCCTCTCGCGATATTCTCTGGCCTTAACGCGATTAGTACCTGTGCGCGCTGGGCCGGAGAATGGCCCCCAGTGTCACTGCTGTACATAGGAAGAGGTGGAGGCCATTCATCCCTAGAAGTTATTCTTCCATTGTCGGAAACACAGCACAATGTGAGCACTGCAGGGCCCTTCCCCAAACAGTAATGTAATAAGTACACCTCAGCTAAAGGAGAGAGCCTCTGACAACGCAACAATTCCTTTGTCCTGGAGTATCAGTCAAGATGTTAGCCATGATTCTACAGCCTTCCAGTCGTGTGGTTCCCGGGAGGTGGCGCTGCCGGCGGGACTGGAGAATGTTGCTGGCCCCGGTTGGAGAATTCCGGCCGTCATGTTCAAATTTCAACACTGAGATTTGAACTAACAATCTTCTGGCTCAGAGTCGAGTGTGCTACGAGTAGCACCTACATGACTGGCTCAAAATGAAAGTACAAGAGGTGTCTCAGACTTAGAAAAGGCAATTGCAATTACTCATCACAAGTTACCAGATCAGAATGAAGAGTTGTCACAGTCTTTCTGACAGCAATGTAAATGACTCAATGTTGCTGCCCTGCTGCTAAACCCTAACAGTGGCTAAAACTCATTTTCCTGTTCATTGAAGCTCTGACCATCAGGGGAAACGGAAGTAAGCCACTTTACCGCTAAGCGGTCCATGCACACTTTCCCTAAAATGCAGCATTCAGGTATTAAAACATATGAAAAATGCCAAGTGGATGTTAACCTTAAAGAGAGGAAGTTTTGTGAAAGCTATGCAAGCTCTATTTGAGATATATTTGGGCTACTGTGTACAATTCTGGGCACCCTACCTTAAAAAGGACATATTGGCCTTGGAAGGAGTGCTGCGCAGATTCAGCAGAATGTTACCAGAACCCTAAGGGTTAGATTATAAAGTGAGATTATATGAACTAGGTTTGCATTTCCTGAAATATAAAAAAAGGTTAAGGGGTGATTTCATTGAAGTTTGAAGGATGTTGAAAGGAATGTATCGGGTAGATGAGAGAAACCTTTTTGCTGGTGGGTGGGTCTAGGTCAAGGGCACAAAGCCTGAAAATCAGAGCCAGGCAGCCAGGAGGCAAATTTAAAAAAATACATCTTAGAGGGAAATGTGGAACTCTCTCCCACAAAAAAACAGTGGATTCTCGCTCAACTAATGATTTTAAATATGAGATTGATTTTTGTTAGACAAGGGTGTGAAAGGATATGGAGTCAAAGTATGTAGATGTAGTTCAGGTACAGATCAGCCATGATCTCCTTGAATAGCAGAACTTGCATGAACAACCTACTCCTCTTGCTACTTTCCATTAGATCATCGCTGTACCATCTGTACCATCTCAACTCCATTCAGTCATCTTGGCTCCATATTCCCTAATACTCTTATACAATACCCCAGCCAGGGCTCAATTTCAGGCATGGTGAGGGGAGAAATTTAGCAAGAAAATAAGTTTAAAACTGTTGGTAATTAATTATCTTATGACTGCATGCCCAAAGAATACTTTAGATCATCTTGTGGCAGAAATATTTTGTTCCAACCAAAGTCCTTCTGCCTCTAGCAAAATCAACATTGCAGGAGAGAACACAGAGAATACTAAAACACAAGAATTAGGCACAGTAAGAAGTCTCACAACACCAGATTAAAGTCCAACAGGTTTATTTGGAATCATGAGCTTTTGGAGTGCTGCTTCTTCACCAGGTTGACTCCAAAAGCTTGTGATTCCAAATATATCTGTTGGACTTTAACCTGGTTTTGTGAGACGTCTTACTGAGCCCACCCCAGCCCAACGCCAGCATCTCTACATCATGACAAGAATTAGGAGTGGGCCTTTTGGCCCCTCAGGGTTGTTCCACTATTTGATACGATCATGACTGATCCACTTGTGGCCTCAACTCCACTTCCCTGTCTGGCCCCATAACTCCCTGATTCCCTTAAATCTGCCTAATTGAGCCTTGAATATATTCAATGATCCAGCCTCCACCGCACTGTGCGGAAGAGAGTTCCAAAGAGTAAAAGCCCTCTGGGAGAACAAATTCTTCCCCATTTCAAGTCTTAACTTTTGAATTATGTCCCCTAATTTGAGACGTCCCCATAAGAGGAAACATCCTCTCAGCATCCACCGTGTCAAGTCCCCCTGAGGATCTTGTATGTTTCAACAAGATCACCTTTCATTCTTCTAAACTCCAATGGATACAGACTCAAACTGCTCAACCTTTCCTATAGATTGAAATATAGGAACCTGAATAAGCCACTAAACTCCTCAAGCCTGTTCTGCCATTTGGTAAGATCATGACTTGATCTGTATTTTCATTGCAATTTTGATCCCAACCCCTTCTTCCCCTCACGCAATGGAAAATCGACTGATTTCACTCTTCACTAACCTAACATCCACAGCTGCTGCAGGAGGGAGTCCCAATTTTTTCATGACTCTTTTCATGAAACACTGGGTGGTATCTTCTCTTCATTAAACATTTTCAGGTATTGAGATGTTTCCAGACACCGACTGCAAGGCTAAGCAGTCTGCCGGCAGGGACAACCTTCTAGAGAGTTAGCCCATTAAGACTCTGCCTCTGTGTTTGCTGTTCAGTTAAGGGAGGTGGGTGGATTTCTGAGGTGGAAGTCCAATGAAGTCCAGCAGCCCCTCGGTGAGACCAGTGGGAGCATTGCAGAGTACTGGACTGAAGGAGCAGTAGGGGAGCACAACGGCTTTCATTAAAGCCGGTAGAATAGATGTAAAGTTCACTGCACATGGCCATTGGAGCCATTTATCTCCCCGATTTCTTCACTGAAAGACTGCGCTATGAGCAGACAGTGTCCTTACCATTTGTGGCAGCGAGTTCTTCAACAACCTGAAAAACATTAAGGCTCTGACATCCTGCTGTGAGACCATCCATTCTTAGTTGCCAGGGTGCAAACAGTAAGGGACCACTGTGCTGTTTGCAAGATTCCAGCGGCACCCAAAATAGGGGCTAATTGCTCTTTTAAGAGTCCTTATTGGGAACTCACTGCTCGCAGATGGGTTACATTGCCACAGGGTGCCCACCTCTGAGAAGATTCCCTGGAGATGGGAACAATTTGGAGAGCTGACCTGACCCGACCCACGTCATTACAAATTTCTACACTCTACCTATCTCCATTGCGCCTCCACAGGGCTTGTAAGATTCCCACCAGTGTGTTCAAATCTCACTCCTAAATGCCTCATTTCTGATTTTAGGATTAAGCACCCTTGTTCTGGATTTTCCCACCTGAAATAGTTTCTCCACTTTGCCAAACCCCTTCCAATCGCCCTCCCGCAAATTATCCATCTTTCCTGAGGTGTGCTGCCTAAACCTGAAACCCAAAATTGGATTCTGACCAAGGCTCATTACAACTGAAACGACAATTCCAACTTTTGTATTCCAGCCTCTTTAATATAAAGAATGACATTCCATCAGCTTTTTAATTAATTTGTGTTCCAGTCCACCAGGTTTTATTAATTTGTGTTCATGGACACCTAAATCTCTTTGCTTTCATATTGATTCCAATAAGTTCCTCCCTTGACCAATATTAGGTTCCCAATATGACTGCTTTTTGGTCACCTTCCACTACTGTGCAAACAGAAATAATATATTTGTTTACCAGGGCTTTCATTAATATCAACTATAGTCTCAGACATATTTGTCTTTAAGAAGCTCACATTCTCTCTACAGTTTCTTTTAATGTATTTATAAAAGTCTTTAAGTATAAAGTTTATTTTATTTAGAGTCACAAGTAGGCTTACATTAACACTGCAATAAAGTTACTGTGAAAATACCCTGGTCGCCACACTCCAGTGCCTGAGGGAGAATTTAGCATGGCCAATGCACCTAATCAGCGTGTCTTTCGGACTGTGGGACATAACTGGAGCACCCGGAGGAAACCCACGCAGACATGGGGAGAATGTGCAAACCTCTCATAGACAGTGACCTGAGCCGGGAAACGAACCGGAGTCCCTGGCACTGTGAGGCAGTGAGTGCTAACCACTGTGCCACCATACCATACTGTTGCTTTGGTATCAGATGCAAGTTTTTTTTAGTTTGCATTTCCTTTTTGTACCTCATTACTGGTATCCCTTTGCTGATTTTACAACTCTCTTGAATTTCCCGTTCTCGTTGTTTCAGAAGAAGCTATTATTCCTTTTAACCTCATGCTATCGCAATGTTGACCATAGTTGCTTAACTACATAGATGGAACTTTTGTCTTTTTGGGGCATGTATGTTCTACCAAATGCCTCCCATTGTTTGTCTGCAGGTTATTTTACAGAGCCTGCAAGATCAGGAAATGTCATTAAATGACTTAATTAGGTGAAAGGCAAAATTTTGCTTTGCTGATGGTGAGATGAGATGCAGAGATAGGTCGATGGTGTGTTTGTGATGTGTCAAGCATTACACTGGCCTGTAGAGGGTTTGTATTTGTAAGATACTTGAATACTCATTAGCATGAAACAGTTTTCAATAAAGTCCTAACCTCGGGATAAAGTCAGCAGCACGCAGGACTCTGGTGTTATATGATTGTTTAAAGGTGGCATGCACTATTCAGCTTTGTACAGTTGTGGGAAAGGTCAGCAGTTTTCCCACTTTAACTCTGTAGCACAAGGGAATGGAGCAGGAGAATGGATCCTTGCATGGAGGGACCAAACTAGTGAGGGCAAGTCAGTAGTGATGGAGGGAGGTAGATTGGGATCGGGAGCATTGAGGGCTGGAAGAGAGATCGAGGAATGAACAGAAGCTGGGCTTGGGGCATGGACAAGTGAAGTGGGAAGAACCTGATGTCCTGGGTGCTGTGAGGACAGTTAGTCAAGATGGGAAAATGAGGGGCTTAATGGGCAAGGGTCAGTACTGTCCACATTGGGGTTCACCTCAGGTGTTGACTGGCAGAAAGAATGTTCACAGTCATAGGAGGTGGTTGATTTGGTAGGGAGGCAGGTCCAGTCTGAAGTGGAGATAGTCAAAGGTCTCTTACGACAGTTCACGGAAAGTAACAACAACTCTAGGGTCAAAGGGGAAGGTTGATTAGTAAGTTTGCGGACGACACAAAGGTTGGTGGATTTGCGGATAGCGATGAGGACCATAAGAGGATACAGATCAGTTGGAGACTTGGGTGGGGAGATGCAGATGGAGTTTAACCCGGACAAATGTGAGGTAATGCATTTTGGAAGGTTTAATACAGATACAAAATATACAGTAAATGGCAGAACCCTTAAGAGTATTGATAGGCAAAGGGATCTGGGTGTACAGGTACACAAGTCACTGAAAGTGGCAATGCAGGTGGAGAAGGTAGTCAAGAAGGCATACGGCATGCTTGCCTTCATCAGCCGGGGTATTGAGTTTAAAAATTGGCACGTCATGTTGCAGCTTCATAGAACCTTAGTTAGGCCGCACTTGGAATATAGCGTTCAATTCTGGTCGCCAGACTACCAGAAAGATGTGGAGGCTTTGGAGAGGGTACAGAAAAGCTTTACCAGGATATTGCCTGGTATGGACGGCATTAGCTATGAGGAGAAGTTGGAGAAACAAAGTGAGAACAAACACTGGAGTGACGGAGGTTGAGGGGCGACCTGAAAGAAGTCTACAAGATTATGAGAGGCATGGACAGAGTGGATAGTCAGAAGCTTTTTCTCAGGGTGGAAGAGTCAATTACTAGGGGCCATAGATTTAAGGTGCGAGGGGCAAGGTTTAAAGGAGATTTACGAGGCAGATTCTTTACACAGAGAGTAGTGGATGCCTGGAACCGGGGGGAGGTAGTGGAAGCAGATACGGTAGTGACTTGTAAGGGGTGTCTTGACAAGTACATGAATAGGATGGGAATAGAGGGGTATGGTCCCCGGAAGGGTCGGGGGTTTTAGTTAAGTCGGGCAGCATGGTCGGTGCAGGCTTGGAGGGCCGAAGGGCCAGTTCTTGTGCTGTAATTTTCTTTGTTCTTTGTTGATGGGGTGGATGTAGGCTCAAGTGGGAAGTGATGGAATTCTCAGCTGGAGGGTTACAAGATCCAGGATCATGGCGGGAAGTTGGAGGGATATAGAGGGAATGCACAAAGTGATGTTAGGGGGGTCAGGGGTGATGGCGATAAGTGTGAAGGGGACAGGACAAGGTGAAGTGTAACAGCTTTGAACAAAAAACCTTACAGTGACCCTTTTTGCAATGTCCCCTGAACCACGTGCAGTGCTAGGATTGGAGATTAAAATGGGAGGAGCCCAGTGTGTGGTGGGTGAAGCTTTGGTTGTGGACAATGCAAAATCTCACTGCTCAGTTTTATGGGTGAAATCCATGGACACACATGTTCATTCACATCACTGTCTGCCATCTTCACAAAGTTCAATTGCTGGAATAGCTATGGGTCTCATATACCCAATATTCCTGCAACCTCGAGAGCAGGAGAAGGTATGGCAAAGGGGAGTTCTTGCCAGTCAACAACAGAGGTCGCAATGCTAGCAGCAGGCAGCTTCAGACAGGGAGGCTGGTCAAGATGCAGCCAAATAAACTGCCAAATAAACCTGTTGGACTTTAACCTGGTGTTGTGAGACTTATTACTGTGTTTACCGCAGTCCAGCGCTGGCATCTCCACATCATCACCACCATCAAGATGCAGCCGTCCAGGGAAGGCAGCATAGAGAAGATGGGGCACTGGAATATGGCAACATAGTGATGATGTTGATTCTCCCTTTTTGTCTCTTGTTTTATAGTCCAGTATTTGCAGCACTCTCAGCTGATGGTGGGTTTCACCAATGAAAAGCTTACCATTGCTGAAATGCATGTGTTTTACATGCACTTAGAACTTTAATTAGAATCATGTGGGGTAGCAGTCCCGGCATTGAGAGACTGGAGGCAGCAAGTTCCAAAGTTTTAAAAAGTACTTGACCTGTTTAGAAGATAAGTTTAAAAAGTTTTTAAAATAGCCTCTTGAACCTCGAGAACACTGGATTTTGCAGTGAAATTGACGAAAAAGAACTTGACACATCAAAGGAAGAGAAGGGCGGCACGGTGGCACAGTGGTTAACACTACTGCCTCACAGTGCCAGGGACCCAGGTTCAGTTCCAGAAGATGGTCACTGTCTGTGTGGAGTTTGCACATTCTCCCCGTGTCTGCGTGGGTTTCCTCTGGGTGCTCCAATTTCCTCCCACAGTCCAAAGATGTGCGGGTCTGGTTGATTGGCCATGCTAAAATTGACCCTCGTGTCGGGGGATTAGCAGGGTAAATGTGTGGGGTTACAGGAATAGGGCCTGGATGGGGTTGTGGTCAGTACAGACTCGATGGACCGAATGGCCTCCTTCTGTACTGTAGGGATTCTCTGATTTTAAGGATGGACTCTCCAAATGATTAGAGAGAAAGAAACTGCAGAGATCACCAAGAGAGCTTTCTGTCATAAAAAAAATAAATTTTAGAAGTTTCAAAAAAGGTTTAAACAGGACTTGCCAGATTTGCACCAAAACTTCAAAAGCGTGGGAAAAGCACGTGGAGAGAACTGGCAGCTGCTAACAATTAAATAAAAAAGTTGATAGTCTTAAAGTGGTAATACATTTAATGTGGCAATGTATTTAAAGCAGCAACGAGAGAAACAGAAATCAATGGACAGGAAATTTGGAGAAGACCCCAAATAGAGGGCAACTCTCAAAAAAGGTCCATAAGCAACAAAGACCTCAAGAAACAGGTAATGCAAGACCTCAGATGAGGAAATGAAGACCTCAGGGAAGAGGCAACAGAACAGTCCATAAAGAGGGCAATGAAAGACCCCAGAAGAGCAATGAAAGACCCCTTAAAGGAGGGCAACAAAAGACAATAAATGACCAAATGAAGAACAATAAGAGCATTGCAGAATGGAAACAAGTCAACACGTTGTCCAGACAGACCTGACCTACAGTGAAGCCAAAACAAGTTTAGCTAAAGTTAAGACAAGTTGAAGTGAAGTTTCCAATGTCCAATCAGAACATAGTATGAAATCTCACAACACCAGGTTAAAGTCCAACAGGTTTATTTGGAATCACAAGCTTTCGGAGCGCTGCCCCTTCATCAGCTGAGTGGCCATTAACAATGATAATATCTTTGTCCATTTTTCTCCCCTCCTTTCCTAAGAAATCTAACTTTTGCTGGGGTACAGTTCTGGGGATACTAGCAGCTTTTAGTATCAGCCCAAGTTATTTGTGCTAGCTGGAGGGCATCGCATCCCAGTTTAACTCTGCTCTCAAACATACAATATAGAGATTTACAACAGAGGAGGCTAATTGCCCCATCAATTCTTTGCTGGATCGATCCAAAACTAATTCCACTATCCTGCATGCCCCCTAAGGTCTTGTATTTTCCGTTTGTTAGTTATTTATCTTTGGTCTCTTAAAAGGATAGTCTACCAATACTCTGTGTAATGAACGCCCACATTCATGGAACTTCCAGCATTGGACAGTGAGTAAAATAAGACAGATTTACTTCTTCCCAGCCAGGACCACTGAGACCAATAGTACTCTGTGTCAGAGCCCTGTTTAAGATCAGCTAACCCAACACAAATCAGGAACTCAATCAAGGACCTTCTATCTGCAGTGTTACAAAAGGTGATGCCAATATTCTCTAAAACCTCAGTTTGGAGAGTTTTTGGAGATGACCATATATGCAGAAAGCATGTCCGACTGCTCACACTTGAGTTCCTGAGCATGAGGAAAACCTGGGATGCATGATTACATTCCAAAGTGGGAATTGATATTCCTGAAGGCAGCAGCTTTACCAAGGGAGTGAGTGGAGTCAAAGTGTGACCATCATTTCATGCAAGGAAATATCAGCAAGCAATGAGATCTGCTGAATAGAGAACCAGATATTTAGTACTAAATGCTGTTAACAGTGATAACTTGTGTTAAGACCCAGGCCAGAAACTCCAAGGTGTTTTATGAAGTTAGCCTAGACTCTAAGTTTTTACATTTGAGTTTGGCATGGGTGAACATAAAGTGTTTCACTCCAGGTATGATTCAAGTGACCCACTAGGAAGCTTTTATCAAACAAAGTTTATTTAAGAACACATTTAAAATATAACAAAAAGAAATTAGCGTAACTTTGAGCAAATACATGATTTAAATGTCACAGAGTGTAAACCTTAACTGCTAGCTATCTATGTTGTTCCAAGTCAAACACTATCCCACAGACCCACATCCCTCTTCAGACTTGGCACAGAAACAAGGATGCTCACATGATGCTGGGTTTGCCGCTTTTTAACACCTGCGGTGCATTGGGTCTTTTGAATGTTGGATCAATTCTCCAAGGCTCCTCAGTCCTGGAACTTTCAGCAAGCCTCTGGAGAGAGAGAGACAGACACTGCCTTCTTCCATCAGCTTCTAACAGCAACTGAGAAATGAAACTAAAAACTGGACTTTTCTGTGGAAAGAACTGTCCCCAGGCAGATCACCTGACCTGTCAATTATTCCCAAATCATGCTCCACTCAGTAATCCCAAAGTACCTTTAAACCACAGAACATTGCATTAGTCCAGATTAAAATCAGCATGATGTCCATTATGTTGCTTCAGTAACATAGAATCCATAGAATCCCTACAGTGCAGAACGAGGCCATGATTTCTAATTTCCATGATTCCTTCTAGTGTGTCGGTGTGGACGCGATGGACTGAAGGATCTGTTCTTCGCTGTATGAATCTATGATGCTATGATTGTATGAAAAGACGGCAGCTTGAAGGATACCTAACTTCTTTTGTGGATTGAAACCACTCCCATCTCAAGAGGAAACAAAGACAACACAGGATGATTGGAATAAACAGATCAAGGCAGCTTAGCAGCAGTTCAAACCACGAGTTTGTCGGAGGACTGACAAAGATCTAACACTGCATTCACCTGCACCCTCCGCCAGTACAGACACGCCTCGGTGGACAGTGCACAAGCTGCATTGCGTGACCAGCAATTACTAGCTCCAGCCTTCCTTGGATGTCACATCATTTCTGCAACATCCCCCTCAATGGGGATGCAAATATAATGGTTTATATGCACACACTGAAGAGAAACAACCGCCACTTGACAAAGTTATTACTCTGTAATAGGGCAGCAAAGTGACCTTTCCACTACAATTATAATCCAGGTCTTGTTCGGATTCCAGTCAATTAGTCTTAAAATAACGTAATCAATTTAGCCAACTATAGCAATTAGCCATTATTTTTATATTATGGGCTCATTATAAATATGGAGTGTGAACTGTTGGTAGTTTAGGGCTAAGGAGGTTTAGATTAGAAGACTGAAGTAATGAATAAAATATTTGGCGAAGATATCAGTTTTGATGATTCATTTGTTATCAAAGTCCGAAAATTCAAAACTGACCCTTTTAAAGCACCAGCACTAAAGACTTCTAGACTAATTTCATAAATTCATGGTCAATAAGTCATTGAAACTGCACATGGACTGGTGCTGTATGTAAACTGCAAGATATTGGCCAGTGAGTCTGTACATTGTAGACCCAATATGTAACAACTTTCTCTGCGGTACCTGAACCCTTCCTAAATGAAGCACAGTTAACAGTTGTGCAAAGTATTACAGCCAATCAATACCATCAAAGGCCCAGACATTCATATCCTGAGCTTGTAAAAGACTTGTCCGTATGATGGACAAGTCCCAAATTAAAAAGTTAGCTTCTCACTGGAGAACACGCTCCAGCATTTTATTAGAAACTCTGGATATAGACCTATAAATTCTTTAAGTCTGATGCTAAACAAATTATCTTCAGATGTGAAGTCGAGTACCAGATGGAGTGTGCAGGAGCCAGGATTATTGGATGATCGGTAGTGACAGTATGGGCTTGTGTTTTAAATACTTGAAGGTAGGCCATCGGACAAGAAAAATGCCACTTGCCCTATATTTTCTAGTGGGTAAATAGATGCTGAGAGCTCCATTTTGTGTTATGGGGAATATGTGAAATCAGGATTGGTGAAATTTGAATTGTTGGAGCAAATAATTCTTCAGTAGCAAGGTCAGAGCAACACCAGGCAGATAGGGCATGTGTTCATGATCACAATTCTTCACTTCAAGATTTTCCGGTGTCTCTTTAGTCATTAAAACAAAGTGAAGCCACTTGCATTTGCTCAAAGGGAGGGAATGAAAATTAAAGGGTTTGTGGGTCACTCCTGAGTGTCTACTGTTGGTTGGTTGAAGAATATCAGTGATAGGTGGCCATGAGCACAATGCCTAACTGGTCAAGATGAGAAGAGGAGAGAATCATTACACAGAATTTAATACCCCTGTGGGAGAAGGCTGGGAGGGAAGAATGCCCTACATTGTGGCAGGAAGGCTCAGCAACTGGCCTCTGATAGTCCAGCAGCTCTTGGAGGTGAGATTTTCCCCTGCAGAACCCAGGAATCCTGACAGGAGTCAGCAGGCTTGGGATTTCATCCTCTTGGATCTCCTGGAAATGACCAAGTCTCGGTTGTCACTGTTCTGCTGCTGGTGGACAGATCCCCATCATACTTTTAAATTACTCCCATTGGTATTCACCAATAGAGCAGCAGGACTAATTGGATTGCTCTTTCAAGAAAGGCCTCCTTCTGTGCTATACGATTCTATGATGCTAGTCAGACATTTCTCTGCTTCAGAAACCGAAATACACCCTCGGGTATAGGAGGTACCAAATCTACTTTAAGTCTGATTTAGACAGTAGTGAGACTGAAGAGCAATAGCTCTTGTGATGTTCCCTGTCCCTAGCTTCAGCTCATCACTTCCTTGTGACTGCAGACCCAAGACTGGAAACTTGACTATCTATGGAACACATGCGACATACTCTTAATATGTTACTGTTTTGATCCATTCCGGAGGAGAATCAACAAATAACACACGGTGGTACAGTGGTTAGCACTGCTGCCCTACAGCGTCAGGACCTGGGTTCGATTCCCGGGTTCCTCCCACAGTCTAAAAGACGTACTGGTTAGGTGCATTGGCCATGCTAAATTTTCCCTCAGTGTACCCAAGCAGGTGCTGGAGTATGGCGACTAGGGGATTTTCACAGTAACTCCATTGCAGTGTTAATGTAAGCTTACTTGTGACACTAATAAGTAAACTGTATTTGGATTTTTCCTGGTTATATTTTCCATTCGTGTTTCCTTCTTTGTTGCACATTAATTGGTCTCTCTGCCCTTTCCCCTTTTAGACCGCATTTTTGCTTCTCTTGTGCCTTGATCGCTCCTTCTGTCCTTTTATTTTTCTCACCTGTCTGAGCCCAACTCTCTAACCCTGGTGCTGTGGACCAATCAGGGCTCCAGTGCCAACCACCTCAAGACCCTCAACCTGTGCTTCCAGGCTAAGGTCCTAGAGTTGGAGAAGCTGAGATCAAGTAGTGGACTGGTGAGTATATAAAAAAAGAATATTTTGAAAAAGTACTTAAAAAACAGATGTTTTTGATCTAAAGTACACAAACGTTAATAATAGTATACTGAATGTTACTACGCTGTTGTACTTATGTTGGCATTGAGGTACATCAATTTTCAAGTGTTAAAATGGGGTCATATTGGAAAGTAGTTTGGGAAGCTCTGAATTTGATCATGACTGATACAGTGAAAATTAGTTCCAGATTTCCACCCCTCCCATGTTCTGAACTCCCGCACTGGAGAAAACAGTTTCTCTCTATCTACCTTATCAACTCCTTTCGTTATCTTAAAACACCTCATTGGCATACGATGCAATCAATAAGTTCATTTGACATTTCTCTGTCATTTTAAATCATCTAAAATAAATGGGTTAACACTTTTAAGTTTAAAGACCATGAAGAACTCTAATGGGCCCATAAAAAAGCACATAATGTCTTGATTTCTCCCGCCATCTGCATGGCTATATTTCTATAGACTAAAGGGAGATGTTACAGCAAAGACCAATTCAGGCTTCACACAAGCATGCTAATGCATTTGTATGCTTTGAGCACACAACATCATTTCTGCTGTCATGTTTGGGTTCCGGTTAAGAATTCCTCAACAGCATATTCAGATGTCAAGGCAAGATTAAATTCTGGTACGGGCTTTGCTGTAATATTTCTCTTTTCTCTATAGAAATAAAGCCATACAGCTGGCAGTAAAATTTGAGACATTAGATTCTTGTTCTTTGGCCCATTAGAGTACTTTATAGTCTTTAAACATAAATGATTTTATCAGGCTGAAGTTTAAGAGAAAATGGTGGCGGATAATTAACTTTATTTTGTGCTGTTCTAGTGGAAGTAAGAAAGATGTAAAATTATGCCCATGTATACTCAGAATTTAAATAACCTTAATAGACCTACCAGCAAATAAGTCCCCTTGACTGTATTGATTTTTTTTCAATTTTAATCACAGTGAAACTCCAGAGTAATGACAAAATTGCAACACAAAAGCAAAACACTGCTGATAGTGAAATAAAACGAGAAATACTCTGCCGAAAGGTCACTGAGCTGAAATGTTAACTCTGTTTTGCTCTCCAGATACTGTCTGCCCTGTTGTGCACTTTCAGCATTTTCTGTTTTTATAATGGATCTGTTGGTTGCTTTTAATCAGAAGTAGCAAAAATAAGGTAGAATAGGGCTGTAAGTTGGGCATTAATGAAGCACTTTTATGGTGCGAACAGGGTGTTTCTCATTAAAAGGAAATTTGTCATGAAATACATCGCTGCTTAAAAATGTTGCCACCGAGCGTGTTCAACATGTGGCAACAAGCCATCTTCAATCAACACACAAAGTGCAAAGGAAATGTTTATTACAGAAATATCGATATCTAAGTTGAAAATGTAGATTTTAATATCATGTAATTGAACCTTGCATTATTATTTTGTGGACTAAATTATATACAGGTTTTACACAAAGCTGCAGACTTTGACAATAAATCAGCAACATTGCTTGAGTTAGTTTAAGACAAAAATTAGTCCTTTGAAAAATGCTAACATTTGAAAAGATGGCCAATGCCTCCACTGCAGAACGCAGCAATGATAGCATAGAAATCGAGTATTTATAAACTGTTTCTGTGAAACGGATGAGCTAATACTTTGAGCTCTGTAAATGATGTAATGTAAACAAATACGGAGCAATGATCCACAAACAGCGATGAGTCGAACGACTCATTTTAAAGCTGGGTTAGGAATTCGAAAAAATTTTCTTCTCATCTTTGAATTGTGCCATGGGATCTCTGTTTGATATCTCATCCAAGGAATACAATCTCTGATGGATATTATACCTAGTGGCCTTGTTGCTGGACTAATACCTCAAGGGTGACACGTTGGCGCAGTGGTTAGCACTGCTGCCTCACAGCGCCAGGGAGCTGGGTTCGATTCCTGGCTTGGGTCACTGCCTGTGTGGAATCTGCACGTTCTCTCTGTGTCTACGTGGGTTCCCTCCGGGTGCTCTGGTTCCCTCCCACAGTCTGAAAGACGTGCTGGCTAGTTGCATTGGCCAAGGTAAATTCTTCCTCAGCGTACTCAAACAGGCACCAGAGTGTGGTGACTAGGGGGGTTTCACAGTAACTTAATTGCAGTCTTAATATAAACCTACTTGTGACCAATAAATAAACTTCCAATTTCCGGCTTGGGTCACTGTCTGTGCATGTTCTCCCCGTGTCTGCGTGGTTTCCTCCCACAGTCCAAAGATGTGTGAGTAGGTGGATTGCCCCTTAGTGTCAGGGGGACTAGCTAGGGTAAATGCATGGGGTTATGTGGATAGGGCTTGGGTGGGATTGTGGTCGGTGCAGACTCAATGGGCCGAATGGCCTTTTTCTGCACTATGATTCTAAGATGCCCAAACCACCCAATCCCAACATGGCAAATTGTGAAATAAACTTCAAAGCTGAAGCGAAACCTGGTAATTAAAGCCATGTAACTGGAGTAGACTAGGTAAGAGGTTCTCTTTTATAGCGGACCAATTATGCTTTTATAGCTAACCACTAGAATTTAGCATATATATATGTGTGTGTTTACGTTATCATATGCTTTTATTACTTTATTGGTACACACCCAATAAAACTGCTACAATCAAAGAAGTGACTCAGAAATATAGTGCTGCTGTGTTAATAGCTTTATTTGAAATTTAGGGCCTCCATCATGAATACCTTCCCATACTACTAAATAGAAACTGTCCATGCTGGGTAGTGCCTAGTAATGTCAACGGTTCAGCTCTAACCATTGCCACTGCAACCTTTTCTTCAATAGTACTTGGTATCTCATCTCATACCTGTCCTCAACATCACTAACTCTTCATCTTGCGGTGAATCTGTGCCCATCATTGGTTGATGTTCAGATGCATGGCACTCTTCAGTTCCCGTGTACTTTCTATCCACCCTCTGAAAAGAACATCTGCATGAATAAAACACAATTTTATTCACTGAAATACTAAATTGTCATTACAGGTATTGTTAAGTGCAATTGATGCAAATAACGTGTAAATGATAAAACCTGCAATTAGTACATTTTGTGCTTGCTTTCAATCCCTCTATTTGAATTTTCCTGACAAGCAAATCAAAATTTGTCTTCAACTAAGACTATCTACTCCAATCCCATTTTTCTCTGCCAGTATCCTTTTATATTCTTCCTTTTCAAACACAAGGCCTCTAGAATTCTTGGAACTGCTTCATGCTCTTCCTGTTAGTTTGCTGTGTTCCCCATCATTGCAGATATGGCAAGCAGCAGGTGGCAGCGGAGGGTAGGATGATGCACAACACCTTGCTGTTCTGCACCGTATTGCCCAACTACAGGACCTTAGTTGTGAGGTACTTAGGAATGTTGGCGAATTAGACTAGGGCCCTGGTCCCAACATTTTTGCATGGGCTTTACCTTTAGAAATTTCTTGGTTACACCATCTGTGGTGGACAAATCATGTTGGCACCAATACAACACTAAAGGCAGTGGCAACTTGCTCCATAGTGTCACAGCATTGCTTGTTTTGCACTCTTACAGTGTGTCAGTACTGTGCCTTTAAGAAATGTATTTTAATCATGATCCTCTGCAGGCTTTTCAAGCAAGTCCTAGCATTTTATTGGTGCCGCAGTGTCTGTAACCGGTGTCCTCTAATTGTCACTGAAGCAATATAATGGACATCATGCTGATTTTAATCTGGACGAATGCAATGTTCTGTGGTTTAAAGGTACTTTGGGGATTGCTGAGTGGAGCTTGATTTGGGAATGATTGACAGGTGAGGTGATCTGCCTGGGGACAGTTCTTTCCACAGAAAAGTCCAGTTTTTAGTTTCATTTCTCAGTTGCTGTTAGAAGCTGATGGAAGAAGGCAGTGTCTGTCTCTCTCTCTCCAGAGGCTTGCTGAAAGTTCCAGGACTTAGGAGCCTTGGAGAATTGATCCAACATTCAAAAGACCCAATGCACCGCAGGTGTTAAAAAGCGGCAAACCCAGCATCATGTGAGCATCCTTGTTTCTGTGCCAAGTCTGAAGAGGGATGTGGGTCTGTGGGATAGTGTTTGACTTGGAACAACATAGATAGCTAGCAGTTAAGGTTTACACTCTGTGACATTTAAATCATGTATTTGCTCAAAGTTACGCTAATTTCTTTTTGTTATATTTTAAATGTGTTCTTAAATAAACTTTGATAAAAGCTTCCTGGTGGGTCATTTGAATCATACCTGGAGTGAAACACCTCATGTTCACCCATGCCAAACTCAAATGTAAAAACTTAGGGTCTAGGCTAACTTCATAAAACACCTTGGAGTTTCTGGCCTGGGTCTTAACACAAGTTATCACTGTTAACAGCATTTAGTACTAAATATCTGGTTCTCTATTCAGCAGATCTCATTGCTTGCTGATACTTCCTTGCATGAAATGATGGTCACACTTTGACTCCACTCACTCCCTTGGTAAAGCTGCTGCCTTCAGGAATATCAATTCCCACTTTGGAATGTAACCATGTATCCCAGGTTTTCCTCATGCTCAGGAACTCAAGTGTGAGCAGTTGGAGATGCTTTCTGCATATATGGTCATCTTCAAAAACTCTTCAAACAGGTTTTAGAGAATATTGGCATCGCCCTTTTTAACACTGCAGATAGAAGGTCCTTGATTGAGTTCCTGATTTGTGTTGGGTTAGCTGATCTTAAACAGGGCTCTGACACAGAGTACTATTGGTCTCAGTGGTCCTGGGCTGGGAAGAGGAAAATCTGTCTTATTTTAGTCACTGTCCAATGCTGGAAGTTCCTTGAATGTGGGCATTCATAACACAGAGTATTGGTAGACTTTAAAAAAACTGAAGATAAATAACTAACCATCGGAAGATACAAGACCTTAGGGAGCATGCAGGAGAGTGGAATTAGTTTTGGGTTGATCCAGCAAAGAATTGATGGGGCAATGAGCCTCCTGTATTGTAAATCTCTATATTGTGTGATTGAGAACAGACTTAAGCTGAGATGTGATGCCCTCCAGCCAGCATAAATGAGAAATGGTGACTTGGGCCGATACTAAAAGCTGCTATTATCCTTAGGACTGTACCTCAGCAAAAGTTAGACTTTTTACTAAAGGAGGGGAGAAAAATGGACAAAGATATTGTCATTGTTAATGGATTGTGCAGTGCTCAGCACTCAACAATTCAATATGATAACTCATCAAAATTGTGTGGTGCTGTTTAGTTGACCTTCGGAGCACATTTGTGAGAATGGTTGCTAACTCAATCTTTTGGAAATTGCAGACAAAGGAATTTTGTACAAATGCATTAAGTACTTGTAGCCTGATGTTGCATGCCAGTATTCCAAGGTCTGTATTTGTATTTCCTAACTTTACTGTACAACGATATCTCAACAATTGCTACTCTTGTCACAGAGGAATCTCACCTTGTGTTCACTAGAGCAACTTCTGTAGCAATCCCACTTGTTGCTTTTGAACAACTGGGTCAATAATCTAAACAAACCTACAAACGCTGCCTGCACTAACACTTTTACCTTGGGACTGATACCAATGTAAAAGCAGGAAGTTAGCTTGTTCCAAATCTACTAAGGATGTGGCGAGAATTGGGACACTTATCTCCCAGCTGTTCCATATGTATGCAGATCAGAAATCTGGCTATGTGCCACAGCCTTCCAAAGCCTCAGCTGTTCACCACTATCCTCATCTGCCAAGCTCTTTCTCTCCTGCATGTAGTCTGGTGAATTCCTGGAGGCCGGCTGTTCAAATTCAATCCTGTAATAAGAACTTCAGCTGTGCAGAGAAAACAGAGAACTTTCCTTCGGCAAATTCCAGTTTGACTTCATATGGGGAGAAAGGCAAAGGCAGAGCCAAAGTCAGATGACAGCTTGGTTCTTTGACTTTCTTATTAAAACCTTGTGGTGCTTGTATTATAATATTTTGATCAGTAGGGTTTATCTGAATGATTGACAAGAACTAATGGAGATCACAATCCATTGACAAAGCAATATTTTTGAATAAATTTCAGCTTATTTATTAGTGTCACAAATAGGCTTACATTAACACTGCAATGGAGTTACTGTGAAAATCCCCTAGTTGCCACACTCCATCACCTGTTTGGGTACACTGAGGGAGAATTTTAGCATGGCCAATGCACCTAATCAGTACATCTTTCTGACTGTGGGAAGAAACTGGGGCAACTGGAAGAAACCCACACAGATATAGGGAGAACATGCAGACTCCGCACAGTGACCCAAGCCGGGAATCGAACCCCAGTCCCTGGCGCTGTGAGACAGCAGTGCTAACCATTGTGCTGCCGTGACACCCACCTTGCTTTGCTCTGTTGTCTGTTGTTAGCAAGACATAACTTTCTCCTCACGTTACGTATGCTTTATATGGCTGCATTCAGATTACGCAAGTGTCCCAGATATCTAACAGTAGGGTTGAAACTGCTATGACTGTCAGTGCACACAAATCAATCCGTGCCAACAGAATCCACTCACCTCAAGTTAAACCAGCTAGAAAGAACACTCTTACTTTCTACCAATGCCTCTGAACCAAGCTTCAGGTCTGAACTGTCATTGGGTGGCGGCAACGGGTTCAATACTAACTTTCAAAAGGAAATTTGTGGATTTCTTCGCACGGAAACAGTTACAGGGCATTGGAAAGGTGAGAAGATAAATGGATAATTCTACAAAAGAGTCAGGACAGGCATGATGATCCAATGATTGACAAGCTGGAACTTTTGGAAAGAAATCCTAGTATGGTCTGAAATACAAGAAATGCATATTTTTATTTAATTTTAATCAAAGGCTATCACGTAATGAATGTCAAGGCATACAGTTGGACAGTGCTTGTAATTATTAAAAGTCCCGAGTACGAGCAGAGAGATTCACATGCATCCTCTTGCCCAGAGGAACGTGGTTGCTTGCAGCCATTAGCGATTTGCTGAGGGCATGTGGCTAGCTAGCAAAAGACAACTGTGATCTTCGCCAGGAGCCTTCTCAGCACGAAAGTTACATCAGCAATCAAAGCGATAAAGGATGGTGGCTCACTGCATCAAGGAGCAGTCTGCAGCCGATCTGCATTGTCAAAACAAACCGCACCTTTAAATAGAAACAGCAAAATATAGAGATAAACACCAAAGAGATTGGGACACATTAGCATTGCCACCAAACCCGGTTTACTTAGTTTTTGTTATACAGCTTAGTGTATTACCTACTCAAGGACAATTGGGATGGGCAACAATTCTTGGCAGCAACACTCACCTCATACAAAAACAGTCACCAGGAGAGGACAAAAAGGCAAGTTAAACTATTGGGCTGGATTTGAAACAATGGCACCCACTGCAACCACTGTACCGTGGATTACTCCTTTCCCAGCGGCACTTTAAATCTGACACCAAGTCAAGGGGATGTCTTGGTTTGCAACAGCAGTGATGTCAGTAAGCAGGTGAGCAAACACTGAAGTATGCGCACAATGCAAACCAGCAGGTTAAAATCACTGAACATCCTTCACTCCTAATTAAAGTTTTTAGATAGCAGAATAAATGATCGTGACTGGAATAAGATAGTAGCTAAAATAAGGATTAAAATAAAATGTCTGGAGGAATGTGATATTCCATAAATATAAAATTACTCTTTCGGGGCCATTGAGGGTGTTTAGCAGTAATTCTGAATTTAGTACGCTGTTAAAAATACAATTCACATTCAACCAAAGTAACATTTTCATAGTGTGACTAACAATCAAGGAGTGCAAGTACTTGTCAGTTTACAGATTTCCCACTGGTTGCAGTCTGGAGGTGCCTCAACAGCAACCTTCTGAAGTGTAGAATTACTGACAGCAACCTCTGGATTTCCACGTCATTCTGCACATGAGCGGAGTCCGGAAGGTGCTGTCAGTTTCAATAGAATAATGAAGGCAAATCCCTTTTTGACTTGATTTGATTTATTATTGTCACATGTATTAACATACAGTGAAAAGTATCGTTTCTTGCGCGCTATACAGACAAAGCATACCGTTCATAGAGAAGGAAAGGAGAGGGTGCAGAATGTAGTGTTAGATTCATAGCTGGGGTGTGGAGAAAGATCAACTTAATGCGAGGTAGGTCCATTCAAAAGTCTGACAGCAGCAGGGAAGAAGCTGTTCCTGACTGTTTCACCATCATTATTTCTGCAAAATCTGGTTCAATATAAACCGATAAAGTAGTGAAAGAAAGACCAGCGTGTGTTTGTGTGGCCAGCACTGGCTTCCTGCTGATAGACACTGCTCTAGGTTTTTAACAACAAGTGCATCAAACTTAATTGATCTGTTTAAAAAGTTGAAATTTGAGCATCCAAGGAAATGGTCCGCAACTTTATACATTTGGGGAGGTGCACTGTGTGATATTAACTCCTCAACAGGTTTGTATGAAACTCCTCTGTAGGATAATTGACCAAAGATGTTAGACTGTTGGATCAATAGCTTGCACCTTCAGTAAATATTGCACTAAGTAATTTCATGTTAATGGACACTTCCCCATTCAACCCAATGGAGACTAAACTGTTTCTTTTTCATGGTCAATTGAACTACACCACACAAAGCAATGACCTCTTTTGGTGGAAAAATCTTACTGCAGTTAAATAGAACTGAGGTTTGCAATAAATAGTGCAAAAGTGACCATTTCCAGTTCTCTTCTCACTGTTGGACTATCTTACTGGACATCACTCACAGAAATTAATGTACTTTGGAAGTTGAAGCTAAATTAACTCTCGTTAACATTATTGTGTGAGCAAAGAAAGATGAACCATATGCTCAATAGCAACATTCAAACAGAAGCCACTGAGGTCAGGCCACAGCTCTGGAGAGAGGAATTTAATGTCAGCAATGGACTCCTGTCGGCAGACCCGCTATTAGGTGGTATTGCTACTTGAGGCGAAAGCTGCATGTCAAATGTGATCACACAGCAGCCGGCGAATGAACAAGGTAGAAGCATGGGGCCTGTCCAATCAGGTGATGGTGGTGGACAGGAAATCCGAGAGTCCAGTGTCGCTGATGGCAGCATTGGCGCTGGTGCTGTTTTAAATGCCAACCAGACTTGCCTGCAGTGCTTCCTATATTTCTGACTGTTCTTATGCCAGCAGCTGAGAGGAGCCACCTTACAGCTTCAATCAGAACCAACCTTTATCTCTAAGCGCTAAAGAATTGAGCAGTAAGATTTAGACTTATCATTGACCACACAACACCCTCCATCTCCAGCATCCACACAACACCCTCCATCTCCAGCGTCCACACAACACCCTCCACCTCCAGCGTCCACACAACACCCTCCATCTCCAGCATCCACACAACACCCTCCATCTCCAGCATCCACACAACACCCTCCACCTCCAGCGTCCACACAACACCCTCCACCTCCAGCGTCCACACAACACCCTCCATCTCCAGCGTCCACACAACACCCTCCATCTCCAACATCCACACAACACCCTCCACCTCCAACATCCACACAACACCCTCCACCTCCAACATCCACACAACACCCTCCACCTCCAACATCCACACAACACCCTCCACCTCCAACATCCACACAACACCCTCCACCTCCAACATCCACACAACACCCTCCATCTCCAGCGTCCACACAACACCCTCCACCTCCAACATCCACACAACACCCTCCACCTCCAACATCCACACAACACCCTCCATCTCCAGCGTCCACACAACACCCTCCACCTCCAGCGTTCACACAACACCCTCCACCTCCAGCGTCCACACAACACCCTCCACCTCCAGCGTCCACACAACACCCTCCACCTCCAGCGTCCACACAACACCCTCCACCTCCAACGTCCACACAACACCCTCCACCTCCAGCATCCACACAACACCCTCCATCTCCAGCATCCACACAACACCCTCCATCTCCAGCATCCACACAACACCCTCCATCTCCAGCATCCACACAACACCCTCCATCTCCAGCATCCACACAACACCCTCCACCTCCAGCGTCCACACAACACCCTCCATCTCCAGCATCCACACAACACCCTCCATCTCCAGCATCCACACAACACCCTCCATCTCCAGCATCCACACAACACCCTCCACCTCCAGCGTTCACACAACACCCTCCACCTCCAGCGTCCACACAACACCCTCCACCTCCAGCGTCCACACAACACCCTCCACCTCCAGCATCCACACAACACCCTCCACCTCCAGCGTCCACACAACACCCTCCACCTCCAGCATCCACACAACACCCTCCATCTCCAGCATCCACACAACACCCTCCACCTCCAGCGTCCACACAACACCCTCCACCTCCAGCGTCCACACAACACCCTCCACCTCCAACATCCACACAACACCCTCCACCTCCAGCATCCACACAACACCCTCCATCTCCAGCATCCACACAACGCCCTCCATCTCCAGCGTCCACACAACGCCCTCCACCTCCAGCGTCCACACAACACCCTCCACCTCCAGCATTCACACAACGCCCTCCATCTCCAGCATCCACACAACACCCTCCACCTCCAACATCCACACAACGCCCTCCATCTCCAGCGTCCACACAACGCCCTCCATCTCCAGCATCCACACAACGCCCTCCACCTCCAGCATCCACACAACACCCTCCATCTCCAGCATCCACACAACACCCTCCATCTCCAGCATCCACACAACACCCTCCATCTCCAGCGTCCACACAACACCCTCCATCTCCAGCATCCACACAACACCCTCCATCTCCAGCGTCCACACAACGCCCTCCACCTCCAGCATCCACACAACACCCTACATCTCCAGCGTCCACACAACGCCCTCCACCTCCAGCGTCCACACAACGCCCTCCACCTCCAGTGTGTGCAATCTTCAGTCCAGGAAGCAAATCAAGGGGCTGGTAGCTGGAGAATTGCACAAGGCAGACAGAGGATGACCCAAAGTTTAGCAATGCCTCATGGAGGTTCTCCTCTAGGCAGCCTGGGAACAGCAGGAGGTGCTCTTCCCAACCGACAGAAAGAAGAAACTCTTGCACCTGACCACTGAAGCCCGGATGGGGGTAGCAATAGAGATTAGCAGCTGTGGGTGTCAGCAATGTAACTGGGTCAAATATCAGAACTGGTACAGTGACTTCTCCAAACTGCCAGGTTGAGTGTGAGTGAATGGTGGGCTCGCTATGGCTGCCAGGTGGGCAGCAAGCATTGGCTCTCAATGTTGGAAAGGGAGAGCCAGATCCAACAGACTACTCTGTCGATGTTTGCTAAGTGTCCAAACCTGCATACCACTGCATTGACCATGAGCTCTAGGCAGCAGTGGCCAGGTGAGAGGGGACAGAGCTCCACCTGATGGCCTCCTATTGCTGGCAGACAGGTAGGTGCCATTGAGCACAGAGGGAGATGTTGCAGCCTGTCACATCTGGGGGCTCCTCACATAGTTTTCTGAAAGTGGATAGACGCTCATCAACTCCTCTTCCAGCCTTTAGTGGAATTGGTCACAGAGGAGGCTACTGCACGAGTACAGGATCCTCTTAGCAAGCTGGGGACCCCCATACCTTCCATACCAGAACTCAGTGACTAAGCTTATCACAGGTCCTGGGAAGCCCACCTTCACCTCAGCTGCAGATGATGGGACCATACCTCATCATAGCACTTGGAGATACATTAGAAAGAGCATTTAGATGCACCAGTGTGGTGTGGGTGTTTATACCTTTGCTATTAGTTAATGGTTGCTGTGGGGGGCCTGTTAGCTCTATTGGCTAAATGGCTAATGTTCAGGTCAAATTAACACCAATAGCACACGGTTTAATTCCTGTTCCAGCTGCGGCGGGCTCAGGACCTGTCTCCTTGCCCTACCTGTAGAAAAAAGCACAGCACTTTGCCATGGTTTTGTGAGTAAATACCAAGGACCTGCCTTCAGGCAGAGAAGCCAAGATGAATGGTTGCTGCGTTTTATTAAATTGTTTGTGCATCTATTCCTGTATCTTTTATTCAGTACGTTATGGCTGCTGAATGGCTCTGATAATTCTTGGACCCTTTGTAGGGGTGAAGGCAGGGCGTGACCATCTTCATGTATATGGACACAGGGCTTTGTGAGGCTGGTCGATGGACCAGTGATTGAATATATAACCTGTCTGATGAGATGTGGGAGTGATTGATGGTGGTGTGGTAATCTGTTCAGGGTCCTGATGTCCTCAGGAAGCGGTTGTGAATTAAGTTGTCATGAGACTCCCTAGTGTGTGTCTCCAAGGCTCTGGTTTCTGGTGCAGATGGCTGAGCTTGCTGTCCTACCTCCTCCTCCACATCCTCCTCATCGGAAGAGGAGTGAGTCTCCGCCATGTCCTCTGCATGTGAGGCCTCAGTCTTTTCTCAAGCCCGACACATCCTCTAAAACAATTTTAAATGACATTCTTCAAGGTTTATTGCAAATGGATTGATGAATGCAGTGCTGCCAGGAGTAACCGAGGTAACCAACATTGAAACAACCTTAAGCATTTCCATTTTTAAAAAAATCAATAGTTCGATTTTCTGAAGGAGTTGAAGGAGACCTAATACCTGTATGTAAGTTTTTTTTAGATGAAGCAAAAATGTAATGATGTGGATGAAAGCGACACTGCATTTTTTCTAAAGCAGAGTGATTGCAGCTGCTTGATTTTATACATTTTATGACAGATATTTTTATTGCTTGCAGACGCTCTTGTGAAGAGCATAGAAGATAACAATGCCTCTGGAAACCCTCGCTAGATTTTATTGCAGAACTCCTCTGAAATGTTCTGGGCAATGGAATCGCAAGTGTCTGTCCAATTGCGGGCCTCAATACCGGATTTAGGCATAAGCTAAACAAGCTACAGCTTAGGGCCTCACAATCCGCAGGGGCCTCACAAAATTTCAGAAGGTTTACAATGAAGAGAACATTTAAGAGCGGATACCAGAAAAGAAAAAGAAAGAACCAGCTTGAAGAGCAACTCAAAAAATTACCAAAATTACCAAAATCTATGAGAGAGATCAAGCCAGTCAAATGATAAATATGTAATCAGTAAATGCATTCATTTGAAAATAATTTGTATTTTTCCCTTTAAATACCTTGCTATTAAATAATTAAAAGGCATAATTATGTTTCAATTTTTTTGTGGCGACCCAAGGTCCTGTTTTGGTACGTACCTTTGTGAGACCTTTTGGTGTAACTTTTTAACAAGGGGCCTCCAAGCTTTATATAGCTTAGGGCTTCACCAAGTCTAAATCCGGCACTGGCGGGCCCGTTTGATCCGTGACAGGCCTGTAACATTCCTCAGCATTGGAGAGAGTGTTACTCTCCAGGAATGATAGCCATGTCTTGAGAGTGTACCTTCTGTCACCCAGGATCCATCCTTGAGGCCAAACAACTGGGGCACCAATGCATCAGGGTGCTCTTGGGAAAGGGACACACACCAGCAGGATGCACTTTTGGTGGGCACATATCAATTGAACATTTATGGAATAGAAGCCCTTCCTGTTGATGAAGGCTGCAGGCTGATCTGATATGCTTTGATGGCCACATGTGTGCAATCTATTATTCCCAACAGGTGGGAAGCCTGCAGTGGCCCCAAAGTCAAACCTTTCAACTTGGCTATCAAGGTCAGGTTTGGACTTGCACCAGTTAAGCATTGGTGAAAGACAGTCTGGTGTAATAAACCAATTGCATTTAAACTGTAGATGTGCACAGCAGGTTTTTTTAAACTCAAGTGTTAAAGTGTAGGTCAGAGCAGCACCATTTGATTTTGATGATTATAATAGGTAGGCTATCTCATTAACTGTTTTATTTATTAGAAATGTCATCACCAGTCTGAAGCCCATGCATTTCTGTCACAGAAATGGAGGCTGGGTTAAAATGTTAGCAACTTGTATGGTTACAGGTATCACTGATGTCAGTTCTGGTGATTTCTGGGATGTGGTAGGTCATCCTTGTCCAGTTGAGCAATTCAAATAGCTTAAGGCTATATTGAGACTGCAATGATGCGTCTTCTGTTGACTGCCAGAGATTTCACCATCGGGCAGTTTTAGGCTTTACATATTACCACCGTATTTGATGCCAATACTGATCTGAAGCAGGGGGTGGAGGGAAATGTTGATTGGACAATCTGTGGATTAACTGTGCTTTACAATCCCTGGCTCTGACAATGGAAAACATTCCGAATGATTTAATTTATTATCACATTAATATTCTGGATTAGATTAAAGTAATTAAAAATATTTATATGTTTTGAAAACATTAAGAACTGAGGAGATGAGATCGGATTCATGTAATGCTCCATTGTGTTTCAATTCTTTCCTAAAACCTCTCAAACAATGTTAAATAATGTTCTTCAAGGTTTATTACAAGTGAAAGAGGTGTTGCCAGGAGTAACAATGGCAGCTAATATTATAATGACCCTAAACTTTTGCAGATTATTTTTCTCAATAGTCCTATTTACAGAAGAAGTTAATGGAGACCTGATATCCTGCATGTGTGTAATGACATATGCTCACAGACTTTGTCAGGAAAATAAAGGTATATGAAGAAGGAAAGTGTACAGAGGCTAGCAACCCCCTGGCTGCCTTGGAACAGACCATCAGCTGCCCCAATCCCTATAGGTCTTCTCAATGTCTTCGGCCTAAGGGAGGACTCCACCCTTGGGGTGATTACCTACTCAGTCTCAATTGGTCACCCAAGCCAGGTAACCCTCTTTAGCTGTGTTTTCCTGAAAGGAACAATTACCTCATCCCTCTCTCTTTAACTCCTTTAATCAATCTTCAAAAACTCTATTTATAATTGTGTAGTGTTTAGTTAGAGTCTTTGAGGGTTTTTCTGTTTCTTGTAGATCTGTGTGATTCTGTAGTCTGAGATGCCTCCACAGTATTGACATTAACAGGAATTGTAAATAATGGGCACCTCTCTGGCATAGACAGTTCATTACTACTTGCTTCCATGGAGACATCGGTTCTGTCTATAACAGGTCAATCGGTGTTTACAAGTTATAAACATTTCTTGATGGCAACACTGACTTCTGGAGCATCTCTCTACTCCTCAAAGGATCCACGCGTTTACAAACAATCTATCGCTCCGTGTCTACTGGGTACTACAGGAGTCTGATCTCAAAGACAATAATTTCAGAGATCGAACTTGATCCATGACTGAAGTTTCGTTTTATGACACCATGTCATATTATGTACTTACTATGAGTTTTATCATGTTGCAGTGGCACTGGCTCATTGATGAGATCTTGAGGCTTGTGTATTTTTAAACAAACACCTTTATTGGTAGGTTTTAACTATGTACAGTCCAAATATGGTTTTATATGGAGCTCTACCATACAGGCTTGCTGTTTCTCCATTCATGTGGCCAATTCAGCAATCTTTGCTCTGGCGTGTAATCTTAGTTTCTGTCTGAATTGCTGATTCTGTCATCAGTTTCAATGTTTTTGTCTCTTCAGTTAATTTCTCATTGTCAAGCTTCCTTTGTAGTCCAAAGATGTGCGGGTTATGTGAATTGGCTATGCTAAATTGCCCCTTAGTGTCAGGGGGACAAGCTAGAGTAAATACATTGGGTTATGGGGATAGGGCTTGGGTGGGATTGTGGTCGGTGCAGACTCAATGGGCCGAATAGCCTTCTTCTGCACTGTAGGATTTTATGATTCTACAAACTCTTATTCTCCTGATTCAATTCTTCACTAGACTTGCTCTTATTTTCTAGTTGTTTTTTTCATGGAATTCAGTTTATTCTGCATTAGCTCATTAATCAAACTCAACCTTTTCTTGTGCCTGTTTTGCAGAATGTTTGATTGCCTGCTAAATTAACTTGGAAACCATCATATGTCACTCATCAAGAATAGTGAACCATCTGTTTTGATTATGAGAAATTTTGTTCTTTGCAAATGGACTTTGGTCACCATATCTTCAAATAAAACATTCTTATAATTTGTTAGGATGTGGCTATCACTGGCATTTGTTGTCTGCCCTTGTTCACCTTGAAAGGTGGCGGTGAGCCACCTTCTTTAACTACTTGAATGGGCAGTGCTTCATCAGTACAACTGAATGGCTTGCTAGGCAACTTCAGAGAGCAGTTGAGGCAACCATGTTGGTGCAGAATTGAAGTCAATTGGGTAAAGATAACAGGGGCACCAGACTTTTAGCATAGTTTTGCTTCATTTGAAGGAAGATGTCAATACGGGAATACATTTTTGCCCTTTCTCTCATAGCTGACATTTGCATACAGGGCCACAACAACTCAAACTTCTTGAGTAAACTTCCCTCAAAAATCAATTCAGCAGAGGGTTGATTAAACTTTGTAGTTGCACTTCACCATGCGAAAAGAAAACAACTGCTTTCAGAGATCTTGTTATCTTGAAACATATCTCCCCTTTATTTTTAAACTATTAGACATATACATATATCTTGAAGGATAGAAAAATTATAAATGCTCTGTTTTGTACTGTGTCAGTAAGTTGATGCACAGTTGCAAGGGTTCTCTGGTCAGTCTCTGGATTTGACTATTTTTACGTTAACACCTGTTGGGTAAAGTCTTACTCCTGCTTAGGAGGAATATCAAAAGTTTGCTTTTAGGTGGTGCTTGGTTATAGAATTCCTATGGTGCAGAATGAGGCCATTCGGCCCATCGGGCCTGCACCGACTCTCTGACAGAGCATCCTACCCAGGTCCTATCCCCGTAACCCCACGTATTTATCCTGCTAATCCCCCTAACCTACACATCTTTAACACTAAGGGACAATTTAGCAGAACCAATCCTCCTAACCTGCACATCTTTGGATTGTGGGCCCAAACCGGAGCACCCAGAAAAAACCCATGCAGACACGGGGAGAATGTGCAGACCCCACATAGACAGTCACCCAAGGCTGGAATCGAACCCGGTTCCCTGGTACTGTGAGGCAGCAGTGCTAACCACTGTGCCATCTCGTTATGCAGAACGCCAATGTAAAATCCAGAAACAGATCAGCATCCTTTTCATTAAAATTATTAATTAATTCTACAAACAGCAGAGGACGCCTAGCAAATTTCTGAGGCATATCATTAATTACTGCCCCTTAGCTGGTACTGTTTCCATTTATCATTACTGTCTGTTTACTGTTGCTAAGTCAACACATTTGATTTGATCGCTAATTTTATATTAGGATGATTTAGTCTTCTTTCAAAGCCGGACATAAGGAACTTCACGAATACTTTCTGAAAATACAAGCAAATTAAATGATTGCTTATCGAAATATTTAATCACCTTCTTCAGAAATTTCAGTATGTTGGAGGAGTGGGGGGCTTATGCTGCAAATCTGCAATTTTTTTTTAAGGGTTAGCAAATTGACAGTATGGATTTGCTCTGTTTTCCCCAGTACCAGCTCCTTTCCCGTCTCATTTCACCTTCTTCTGGATATGTGGTTATTCACTGCACTGCGATTGGATGATTTGGGATTGAATCAATATTGAACTCATCATTTTATGATCTTTACAAATGCTAAAGATTGACATTTTGGAATTTTACCTCACGGTGGGAGAGAAAAAAAACAGAACATTTGCACATCTCTCTCTTGGGAGACTGGAGAGTTGATTTTTAAAAGATTTTATAATATAAGGGTTAACATGAAATTCCTTTGTGGGCTATTTTAATACATTTAGTCACATATGTACAGTGTACAGTAAATTTCACAGGAATGCATAAAGCCATTTATTACAAATATACTCAGTAAAGTGGTTAACACTGCTGCCTCACAGCGCCAGGGACCTGGGTTCGATGCCCGACTTGGGTCACTGTCTGTGCAGAGTCTACGCAGTGCTCTGGTTTCCTCCCACAGTCCGAAAGACATGTTGGTTAGGTGCATTGGCCAGGCTAAATTCTCCCTCCGTGTACCTGAACATTGCCGGAGTGTGGCGAGTAGGGGATTTTCACAGGAACTTCATTGCAGTGTTAATGTAAGCCTACCTATGACACTAATAAATAAACTTAAACTTAAGGTAGGAATAATTGTACATAATCAATAGCGTGAAGTGAGCAGCAGATCCCTTTTATATTCCAGACCTTATTCTGCACCATCAATCAGGATGATATAAAATGGCTTTCCACATGGTATATCTGAATTGTATTGGACACTGTCTTTAAGAACTGGTGTGAATTGAGGTCACGTTTGTTGCCCATCACCCCTGACCTTTGCTGCTGCTGTCAACATCAGCCCTTTGTATTCAGTCACCTGAATCTATTTGAGCTGGACCCAAAACCAACTTTTATCATACGGGCCTCCGGAAACCCTACTGGCACTGATATTATACAGATTTAGTTTTACAGGAAGAGGGATCAACAAGTGGACAGACACACAAGTGGGTAGACTGGGAAACAAAGACACAGAAAGATGAAGAAAAAGCAAACATCAGACACAAAATTGGGATATTAAAAAAATTACACAACAGCCAACCAATCTTTTGAGTGTCTTTAATGTAGTAAAACATTTCAAGGTACTTCACAGGAGCCGCAAGGACGAGAATTTTAAAATCAAGGCATTTAGGGAGCCAGTCTAGGGATGATGGGTGAATGGGATCTGTTGCGAGTTAGGATAGCGGCAGGCTAGCAGCAGACGTATGGATGAGCTCAAGTTTACAGATGTTAGAATATTGAAGGCCAGCTAGGTGTGCATTTGAATAGTTAACTCTGGAGATACAAAAGCAAGAATAAGGGTTTCAGCAGCAAATGAGCTAAGACGGAGAAGGGCCAAGTGACACAAGGAGGGGGAAATTGGCGGTCTTAATGATTCTGGGGATATGCGGTCAGAAGTTCATTCTAGGGTCAAAAATGACAGAAATGTCACAAACAGCCTGGGTTAGCCCTGTCTTCACTGGAAGAACACTCTCCATTTGTTGTGTGGCACTACCATCATCCTGAATAGGACAAAAGATAGATTCAGAGCAAATCTAGCAGGCAAAAGCTGGACATTCAGGAGGCAGTGTGGGCCATTAGCAGCAGCAGAATTGCACTCCAATACAACTTGTAACCTCACAACCAGGCATATCCCTCACTCTACCATAACCATCGAGCTGTGGGTCAACTCTGGTTCAATGAGGAGCGCAGAAGAACATGCTAGGAGCAGTACCAGCCATACCCAAAAATTAGATGAACCTGGTACAATGCAGGACTACAAAAATGCCAAACAGCGGAAACAGTGTACAGACAGAGGTGAGGAATCCAACAACCAATGGATCAGATCAAAGTAGTACAATTCAACCTCAGCCAGCCATAACTGTTGTGAACAATTAAATAACTAACTAGAAGAGGACATTATTAGTGTTACAAAGTGACACTTAACTCACCAATAACCTGCTCAATTCTCAGTTTTGGCCAGGACTACACGACCTCATCACAGGTTTGGCCCAAATATGGACAAAAGAGCACGTTCCATTGATGAGGTCAAAGTGGCCATCCTTGATATCAAGGCAGCATTTGATTGAATGTGGAATTGAGGAGCCATAGTGAAATTGATGTCAATGAGAGCCGGGGGCAAACACTGGATAGAGTCGTACCTAGCACAAACTAAGCCAATCATCCCAGCCCTAGTACATTGTTGTAGGATTTCCTCAGGGCAATGTTCTAGGACAAAGAAACTTCAGCTCTGTCAGCAATGACCTTCTCTCATCATAAGTGGGAATATTTGCTGATGATGGCACAGCGTTCAGTTCCATTCACAAATTCTGAGATAATGAAGCAGTCAGTCTCTGCGTGTAACAAGATCTGAGCCACGTTCAAGCTTACACTAATGAAAAATAATTGCCAGACAATGACTATTTCGAACAAAGGAAAATCTCACCACCATTCATTAAAATACCATCAACAGATCACTCACATCAACATCCCAATGGGTCACCATAGAATCAGAGAAAGTTTACAAGACAGAAGGAGGTCATTTAGCCCAGTGCAGCCATGTAAAATACCCTTACTTTCCTACACCCACTTTAGAATTGTGCTCTTTAGTTTATATTATCCCACCTCAATGTGTCATTTCACAGTTCTCTGCTTAAAAATTTCCACATGGCTGGCCATTCCCTGACTACGGGCAGGATTCTTCCATCATGTTCGTCCTACCCCAGCTGCCAGTGAGAATGGAGAATTTGACACTCAGCCAAAACTCCACTCACTGCAGAGGCACCGGAGAATCCCAGTCCGCCGTAAGTCTTCTTGCACTCTTTCACCATCTCCCTCACAGTTCACAATATTTACAAGTCTTTAGTCAGCAACAAATCTTAAAATTGTGCACTAAAGACTAAATAATTAAAATATATCAAGAATAACAGTGGTTCTAATACTGACCTTTGGGGAATCCCACTTCCTTTCAGTCTGAAAAATAACTGTTCACCACTATTCTCTGTTTACTGTCATACGTTAAGTTCATATCCATGTTGCTGATGTCCCTTTTATTCCACGGGTTTCAGCTTTGCAGGCAAGCCTATTACGTAACACTTCATCAACTGTCGTGACCACAATAGTCACATTGTCCTTATCAACCTTCTGTTACCTCAAGTTGACAAAACCTTTTGAATTAAAAGCAAACTGTACCAACCATAATAATACTGTGGCTATGAGATCAGGATGTGGAGATGCCGGCGTTGGACTGGGGTAAACAGGTTTATTTGGTAGCAAATGCCATTAGCTTTCGGAGCACTGCTCCTTTGTCAGATGGAGTGGATATCCACTCCATCTGACGAAGGAGCAGCGCTCCGAAAGCTAATGGCATTTGCTACCAAATAAACCTGTTGGACTTTAACCTGGTGTTATTAAAACTCTTGCTATGAGATCAGGTCAGAGGTTGGGTATTCTGTAGTGGCCTCCAGGCTTTCTCAAACCTTTCCACCATTTCCAAATTGCAATTCAGACCTGTGATCTAACCACGAGAAATGCAGCTCCAATCACACTCAAGTAACTTGACAACATCCAGCACAAAGCAGCTTATTTGATTGGCACCACTTTTCCCTCCACCACTGACACACCGCATATCATCTACAAGATGCACTGCAGCAACTCATCTCCCAAACTCGCAATCTAAAAGAGCAAAGGCAGCATGTGCACTGGAACATCACCACCATCCCCTCCACACCATCCTGATTTGGAGATTTTTTACATTCCTTCTTTATTACTGGGTCAAATACCTGGAACTCCCTCCTGATTGACAGCGCTGTGAGAGTACCTTCACCATATGGATTGCAGTAGTTCAAGCTGAGGGTTCACCATCACCTTCTTAAGGGAACGAGGGATGGACAATAAATGCTGTCCTTACCAATGCTGCCACATCTCGAGAACAACTAAGTAAAAAACATAGGAGGAGAATAAAGCGGTGAAACATGGATAACTTTCCTTGATATATTAAAACGAAAGACCCCATAGAAGGAGGGCTTAAGGACTGATACACTTGGGGAAGGGAGAGCACTCACAGGTGGAATGCACAAGGAAAAAGAAAGCAGGTATATAGAAGCAGAGAGAGACCGCCACACAGAAAGAGCGAGAGAGAAATGTAGAAACATGGAGGGGCGTACACAGGTACGTTAAGGGAAACATACAGGCTTCGATTATGAAAGAGAAACAAGTAGAATAAGAGATGGAAGTACAGAGGCCTGGGGGGGGGGGGGGGGGGGGAAGAATCATAGACACACAAGAGTAAGGGACATGGTGTAACAGATGTATGGGTAAGGAATCTGGCTGGTCAGATTTCCAGGTAATAACTGAAGAGCTCTGTGTCCCGAGTTTTGTCCTGACCTGATGTTGTGATCTAATTAACAATACAAGAATTTGGTTTTGCCTTAAAGCTAATATTACAAGAAAAAGCAATGGGGTCTTTCGTTTTAATATATCAAGGAAAGTTATCCATGTTTCACCGCTTTATTCACCAGTGTTATTTAGCTCAGTGCCTGGTCTCAGGCCTCTGAGTTTAGCCAGACTGCTTCTTAAAGAAGGGGGAATTGCATGGTGGGTCATGATACATTCCAATAACTGATGTTCAACAAAAACGTTCTCATTTGCAATCCATTTGTTTAAGTATTGAATGGAGAAAGGTAGACATCAGATTGTAATTTGCTACAATGGTTAAAAAAAGCACAGTTTATGATTCCCTTCAGCTCCAGCCTGTATCTGGCTCCAACCTCATACCACATGATTGACTGTAAATGCCCTCTGCCAAACTGGAAATGCATAATAAAAGGAGCTAGATAGCAATTGCATTTGTCAGTGTAAATTGCTTTCAATAACTTGGCCTACCTTAAGTCAGCCTGAGTGAATGGCTGATGTCACTAATTTTTCATTGGCAAGTACTCTTGATTATGTTGTTCCAAGGTCTTCTTGACATTGAAGTTGAATTAAAGCAGTTTTATTTCCTTATATATCTGTGAACATTTGTGCCTCTCCTTGGTCTCAGATCAACATCCCATCCTCCATTTCCATTTGACATTCCTCAGACTCAGTCTAGCCTCTTTACCATTGAACTTCCATTTTTTTTAATGTACAGACCTCTTGCCTTTTCCTTCCTTGTTCATCTTTTATTATTTACACTCATTTATTTACATATTTTCAATATAAATATAGTACAATCTCCATTCTGCTAATGTAAGATTGGAGCAATGCAACTGGAATATGTTCTCCTAAAAGAGCAACTTGCCTCAATGTGTTTCAAAGTATTTTGTACTCACACTGGCTTTATACAGAGGAGGAAAAGATGGCGTCCTTAGGAATGAAATATCTTTTGCAAATCATCAGCAAGTTGTGGTTTTGCATTAATTTATTATTGCAGATGAACAGAAACCTAGATCTGAGATTCAACCTGCCCTAAAATCATCTGGTTCTGATTATTCCTTCTTTCTGAATTTCATTCTTGTCTTTTATAGTCGTTCCATTTATATTAGAGTGGCTTGTGCACTTGGAAAGAAAATGAACAAACTGATCTTGCCATGCCTGTTTAGTACTTAGACATCCTTATGCAATTCTTCAGTTAATTACGCAATGCAGTTGTAACAATGACTAATCATTTAGCCACTGTCTAAATAGCTTCGACACTCAAACAGCTGCACCCGTAAGCAGTCCACTCCAGTGGATGAGTCTGTATTATACTTGGATCAGCCAATATCGGAAGCAATTTTGTGAACAGATGTTCATAGAATAAATTAAGGAACTCTTTTGTTTTGAACATCTAATTTTAGCCTTATCTGAGTTGGTACAAAGGGGAGCAGAGCAGAAGATCCACAGGGGCGATTCTCCCCAAAAAATTCTAAGTGTCAAATTTGCTTAAAAGCTGGAGTAAATCACGCTGGGTTTTTAATGAGAATTCAAAATGAATCTCCCATACTCTTGTGCACGAGTGTGAATTATGTGAATAATCAGTGGGTGGGGCCTATTCCCGCTGGAGAGGCCGGCAGCATAGCACTGAGCGGGCCAGGGTGCATACACCGATCTGTCAGTGAGGAGATACGCACATGCTCAGTGGCTCCTGTCTGCCAACCATCCGATTGCTGGCCACTTCGATCCTGGGCAGCCCCGTGACCCCCACAATGCCGGCCCTCCACCACCCCCCACCATGGCCCAATTGCTGGTCCCCACCTAGCACATCCGGGCCCAGCCCCGACCACTCCCCGCACCCTCCCCCATCCCCAGTCCGCCCCAATCGTTGCCCTCTCCCGCAGCCTCAATCTCCCATTCAACACCCCCAACACCCCCCACCCCAATGGCCAGCCCCTATCACTGGCCTCCCTCCCTTTGCTCGCAATCCCAAAGTGCAGAGTGGTAGCAGGACCCCCCCTCCTCCACTCAGTGCCTCAGAGGTCCCGCTCCATTGTGCCCTGTCCCCTTGCATGGCCCGATGTCCAGTGGGCAGTACCAAGATGCCCGAGCATTGGCATTTTGCCCCTTGAGCAGTTCTGGGGGCCCGGGTTGGCACTGCCAAGGTGACAATGCCAAGGGGGCACCCCCCTAGTGCCTGACCCTGTGGGGGGCCCTGATGGCCCCCCCTTCACTCCAGCGGGGTCGGGCCGCTAGTTCCCCGAAAGTAGGGAGCTACCGTAAACCCTGCTGGAGTGAAGCACTTCTGGCTTTGGGTTGGCAGGGGGTGGTTGGTGGGGGGGAGGGGGGGGGGAGGTGGGGGGGTGCACGGGGAGAGGCTAGCGGACCCAGAGACTTCAGTCACGAGCCCGCTAATAATATTTCAGTTAGATTTGCATGCTTAATGCAGCTCTGCGCCTATTTCTGGAAATCTGGCGCTGGGAGATGCGTTCAGGGCCAGGTGACCGATAATCCAGCCCTGCTGAAATTCCCGGCCCGCTGCACTAAAAAATTACCACGGCGGGGATGGGAGAATCACCCCTCACATGTCTGATGAGTAGGTTATCTTGCTGCATGCAGTGTATGCTTAACAAATATTATAGATGGCCAACATTATCTGTATCAGGCATTCCACTGCGGCAGCAGCGCCATCCCTTGTGGAAGTTTTGCTTTGTGCTACATATGTTAAACATGCAGTAGGAAATCTGGCAGACACATGTCTTTTGTCACGACAATGCATTACACTTCCGAATGATGTACAGACATATTGAATTTTTAAATAAGGCACATGTGTTTTCTTAAGAGACCATAAAGCAAAAGCTGGCTGAGACTGCAATGTAACCACTTTTTGGAATTCCTCTGTGAATTATACTCAATCCCGAGAGAGATAATGGAATGTCACACCCTTTTTTCAGACAGACATTTCCAAGGTAAGGGATAGGCAATGCTAAAACTGAACTGTAATCTTCTTCGGCGATAATGGAAGCTGATTACCATCTCAGAAGATAGTTCTCCTGTGAGTAAGAGATATACAAGAAAAGGGGCTTAAACTCAACTGCAACTCTGGTCTGTGTGCGCAAATTTGGTATTCTCGCTCCACTATGCTGGTGTGTGCTATGTAGGTCACAGCTGAAGAACATCCGAGGCACCCCTGCATTGGCATGTTAAAACATCTCTCTCTGGTTACAGGAAACAAGTCAGCAAAGTCTTTGTTTATATCTTTGGATTGTGGGAGGAAATCAATGCAGACACGAGGAAAATGTGCAAACCCCACACAGACAGTCACCCAAGACTGGAATCAAACCTGGCGCTGTGAGGCAGCAGTGCTCACCGCTGTGCCATCCTAATTCGCGGTTAAACTAACTCTGAAAGAGTTTGAGAAACTTGCATAGTTGTTAAAAGTTCCAGATAGCATTAAACATCCTACAAAAAGCTGAATGTTGACTGCAAAATTTCTAGTGCCCAATTGGAAGACATCAAACCACCCATTTGAGTTTACTTTGTCCCAACAATGTGTTACATTGTGTTTTCTGGACCAGATAAGCAAGCAATTTAAATTAAAATTTCTACTGGGAGTGAAGGTCTCCACCAGCTGAACATGTCAGGTTTGTCCAACAGCCATTTTAAGAATCCAGAACAAATATGGTCAACACATGAAGATGAATTCAAAGTGAAGCTGAACTTCAGCACTAGGGGACAGAGTTTTACAAAAAGAGATGGAGATAAGGAGAATTTTTTTCTCCCGGAATGTCATTAGTCAACGGAAGTCTCTTTCCTCCGATAGCAGTGGAGGCTGGTTCATTGAATTTATTCAAGGCTGAGTTGGATAGATTTTTGACAGATAAGGGAGGGCAGATATAAAGTGGAGTCAAGATCATAATCAGATCAGCCATGATCTAATCAAATGGTGGGGCAGTCTCGAAGGGCCAAATAGCCTCATACTGATCCTAAGTCCTCTGATCCAATGTTTCTATGTAATACACCCTCTGGAATTTATGCCTGTTAGGCAACAGCTGACAGAGCCCACTGATCAATTCATAAATAGATGCAAAGACAAGGAGCGTGATTGTGACTTCACAACAGCTGAGCTAGCCAACAGAAAAATCAAGCTCATGATAGCATCTACCCTAATGGAAGCATTCCAAAAAGACAGCTTGGAATGAGTCAAAGGTTACACCATTGAATTACTACTACAAAACAAATGCAAGTACAAAGCCATACTAATCGGCAGACAGAGTTGACAGTTTATGCATAATTCACCTACCATTGGTATGACAGTCAATATAGGCAAGACTCTTAAGCAATGCGAGTGATGTGTCTTCATACATGAACTCAAACGTTGCCTAGCTTTTAACACTGAATGCAAAACATGTAGCACCAGATGATATTTGAAGCCCCAGTGCGAAAAGACCAGACACATATTGTATTCCAAACAATCAATAACTTGCTCCAAACACCGTAAAGTAAGATCCACAAAATGGGTCATCAAGGCATGTTTTCAGATAATGATGGCCAGGCAATCAATACAGAGAGAGAGCCAACATTCAAAACAATGAACATCAAACAATGAACACTGATGGGTGCACTGTGGTTAGCACTGCTGCCTCACAGTGCCAGGGGCCTGGGTTTGATTCCCGGCTTGGGTTACTGTTTGTGCACAATCTGCACATTCTCCCAGTGTCTGCGTGGGTTTCCTCCAGGTGCTCTGGTTTCTGCCCACAGTCTAAAAGACGTGCTGGTTAGGTGCATCGGCCATGCTAAATTCTCCCTCAGTGTATCTGAACAGGCGCCGGAGTGTGGCGACTAGGGGATTTTCACAGTAACTTCATTGCAGTGTTAATGTAAGCTGACTTGTGCCACTAATAAATAAATACAATTAATTGTGTGTATTATATCTCCAGAGTGATACAAACAGAAGCCTTTGCCACTATCCAGATTAGATGTTCACAAATGCAGGGTCAGGGGCAGCACGGTGGCACAGTGGTTAGCACTGCTGCTTCACAGCTCCAGGGTCCTGGGTTCGATTCCCGGCTTGGGTCACTGTCTGTGTGGAGTTTGCACATTCTCCTCGTGTCTGCGTGGGTTTCCTCCGGGTGCTCCGGTTTCCTCCCACAGTCCAAAGATGTGCGGGTTAGGTTGATTGGCCATGCTAAAAAAAATTGCCCCTTAGAGTCCTGAGATGCGTAGGTTAGAGGGATTCGCGGGTAAATATGTGGGGGTAGGGCCTGGGTGGGATTGTGGTCGGTGCAGACTCGATGGGCCGAATGGCCTCCTTCTGCACTGTAGGATTTCTATGATTTCTATAGCATAACCTACATGCAAAACAGGATACTGCTGCAGGTACAAATACCCTTCCAATTCACACACTGAAATGTATGTATTCACAGAATTAATGATTCAACATGCACTGCCAAACTCACCGCAAAATGCTCTCAGAGATTCCATCCCAGGGATCTATGACACCTGATTGTCATTACAAAAACTGATGCTGGTCTGTCCAGCCCATTTTACATTGTAGAAATCACAGATCCAGTGATCACAGTCGTACCGGTGTACAATGATGTCCTTGGTCACCATCTACGGTATTATTAAGACAATGATCACAGACTAGGAGCACCATCGGAAACCTATGCTTGCACTTTGGGAAGATCACAACTCTGCAACACAGATAATCAGCCAACAGGCTGCACAACACTGTTTGAACTGAATATGTTTGCCCATTCTGAACTTGCAAACTTCACACCGTGGAACCAATGCAGAATTACTATTCGGCAGACAAGTGCAGACAAACCTCCCCTGTCATCACCCATCGATACTCACAGGAGTATGTGACGCATTCCTTGAAAAACAGGGGAAGATGAAAGATTCGAAGACCAGCATGCAGATAATGATTTACATAAACTCTCTGTCCAATGTTCAGGTTATGTACAACACCCAACTATGTGGATGCACATAGAATCCAGCACAAGTCCAGCATATGCCTGGAACCAATAGCGAGCAAACACCAAATGGCATAACAATGTAACAAAACAGATGCCAAATCAGAACAATATCACAACTCAAAAATTGAGCAGTCCTACTATGACTGAATATGGTCTAAAATGCAATACAAATGAAGCAATACTAACCAGCATTCTGACAATACTAACCAGCATTCTGTCTTCTGACAGCCTCTAGCAAAGATCAACATACATAAAACTAAATGGATAAGCATCCTGCCCAAAATGTTCAGGGACGTGTAAGTTTATTACCCTGTTTGAAACTACATTGCTCCAATCTGGTTAGAGAACATGAACTTTGAAACCCCAGATACTTACTAAGAGAATAAGACAATAAGATTCCATGGTTTTAAACAAACAAAATAAACTTTACTGTATAAAATCAGAAAAGAAAATTGAAGTATATATCCTATACTCCTACATTCAGAATCAACATGAGATAAGTATGTATTGACAAGCAAACTCTGGTCAATCTCAGTAACCCCATCCATCCCAGATGTCAGTGTTCATTGTGAGTGACACAATGTAGTGAAAACAGTCTCTCACGAGGGATTGCAAATCTCCACTTTCAAAGACCTCACCTCCAAATTCCCTCAAAAGCAACTCCAATTCAGACTGCCTCAATGACTACATGCATCACAATGGCGCAATGTCTTCTGCGACTGCCTTCCATGGAATTCACAAAGCTACACTCCAGTATCTAATCACTGACAATTTCAGCTTTTTAAGCAGACCTCTAGCTTTGTGAAGCTGTCATTGCCCCTGGTTTTCTCAGAACTCCAGTCTTCTGGTTGCACCTAGCCTTAAATGAGCCTCTTCAGAGCTCTCACCCTTTGCAACATGGAGCCAGCAACTGTCTGCTGCCTTCTTGGCTCCAAAGAACTTTGCCCAAACTTGGAGCCTACCGACAGCAGCATTTCTGCTGCCTGCACTCCTTTATTCTGCCTCTCAACACACCTGGTTATGTGGGCTTACCTTTTCCTGTCACCACCATCCCATGTCGGGTCTCCACATCACCATCACCATGGAGGTATCCTGGTGATCTCTGCCATGACCCAGAAGAACTTGAAATGCTGGGCTGGGCACGTGCAGCCTGTCCTGATCTGTGCATGCACTGGAACTCTCAGGCATGCTGAGACTCATAACCCTTGGATACCACCTGGAAAGACAGGTAAGTTCACATTTCTTGACAACATGCAGATGCAATGTTAGTTTATTTTGCTTTCATGTAAATAGTTGAATTCTTTAAAGGCAAATCTTTAGTTTAGAAAAAAGACAGATGTTGTAATCTGATGTCATGCATCTTTAAGGGTGTATATCATAAACTACTGCCAATCATTACATGCCTCAACCTGATGTGATGTATTAGGCCCATAATTTGTAGTTAGTCTGTCAGCATCAAGAGTAGAAATCAGATATACTATACTTAGACTTCTAGTTATAGCTATCTTCAAATCTTTATCTTCAAATAAAGTACTCACATTATTGGTTTACTAATCCTGGTGTATGATTTGATAAGTCTATGTTGATGAGAAGAAGAATTTAGCAAGTTTTGAAAATAAACTGCAGGTCAGACACTATTAAAATAAAGCTTTTTCCTTCATGTCTATGTGCCATATCCTGGTCCCCTGTTTAGTTATGTGTTCTATCTGCAGCTATAGTAGACTTTCCTGGAAAGGAGCACCACGCATTCAGGAGACCCAAGAAATAACTTTTCAATTTCACTGCCTGGGCAGTAACCTGACAGAGTGGATATGACCGTATGACCATAAGACCTATGAGCAGAAGTAGGCTATTTGGCCCATCAAGTCCACCATTCACTGAGATCATGACGAATCTGCTATGATAATCTTCAACTTCACCCTCCCACCTTATTTCCATAACCCTTGATTCCCTTACTGATTAAAAATCTGTCTACCTCAGCCTTGAACATACTTAACAATCCAACCTCTCAGCTCTCTGTGGTAAAGAATTCCATAGATTCACTACCCTCAGGGAAGAAATTCCTCCTCATCTCTGTCTTAAATGGGCAATGCCTTATTCTGAAATTATGCCCTCTGATACTAGGTTCTCCCACAATGCAAAACAACCTCTTAGCAGCTACCCTGTCAAGCCCCCTGAGAATCCTATGTGTCTCAATAAGATTGCCTCTCATTCTTCTAGACTCCAAAGAGAATAACCATTATGTGGAGATGCCGGCGTTGGACTGGGGTGGGCACAGTGAGAAGTCTCACAACACCAGGTTAAAGTCCAACAGGTTTATTTGGAATCACAAGCTTTCGGAGTGCTGCTCTTGAGCCTTACTGTGCCTGATTCTAAGCCTGATTCTTACTGTGCCCAATGAGAATAGGCCCTAACTACTCAACCTCTCCTCTGAAGAAAATTTCCCCATACCCAGGATCAACCTAATGAATCTTCTCTGGGCTGACTCTGATGCCAGTATATCTTCCTTTGGATAAGGGAACCAAAATTGTTCACAGTATTCCAGGTGTGGCCTAACTGGTGCCTTGTTTTACCAAGACTTCATTTTTTTAATACTCCATTCCATTTGAAATAAGAGCCAATACTCCATTTCCTTCCCTATTATCTGCTGAACTTGAATGCTAGCTTTTTGTGCTTTTTGCGAGAAGACCCGCAGATCCCTCTTATGTCGCAGCTTTCTCTATTTAAATAATATTCAGCTCATTTATTCTTCCTACCAAAGTGCACAACTTCTCATTTACGTACATTATATTCCATCTGCCAAGTTTTTGCCCACTCATTTAACCTGTGTATATCCTTTTGTAGACTTTGTACCATCCTCACCACTTGCCTTGTCGCCTATTTTTGTGCCATCCACAAACTTCGCAATAGTTCACTTCCCTTACCAAGTTGTGAATATATATTGTAAATAGCTGTGGTCCCAGCACTGATCCCTGTGACACTCCACTAGTTACAGGCTATCATGAAAATGCCCCTCTTATCCCAATTCTCTGTGTTCTATTAGTTAGCTAATCCTCTATCCATGCCAATATATTACCCCAAAAACTAAGAGCTCTTATCCTATCCTTTTGTGAAATATCTTATTAAATGCCTTTTTGGAAATCCAAGAATTTTACATTTAAATCTTGAATCACCAAACCATTGTATAACCCATTTGATTTTCATCTCATCAGGTTCCATCAACACCACCGATAACAACTTGTATTTATATAGCACCTTTAACGTAGCCATTCACAGGAATGTTATTAATCAGAAACTGACACTAAGCCAGATATGGAGATATTAGAACAGGTGGAAAAAGATTTGGACAATGAAGTGAGTTTTAAAATGTGTATTAAAGGGAAGGGAGAGAGAGAGAGACAGAGTAATTTTGAGAGGGAATTAAAGAATTTGGGACCAATGGACCTGTAGGCACAGCTATCAGTGATGAAACAATGAAAATGAGAGGTGTGCTGCCATAGCATAGATGGTGTGGAGACTCTTCCTGGTGGACTACCCACTCTGTCAGGTTACTGCCCAGACACTGATATTGAAAGCAATCCCTATGTATTCTAGCCAAGTGAATGAGCTTAAGTATTGCTCCCTACACAGACAGCTTGTAGCGGCGTGCAGCAGGATCCAGCACTCCAGCGGCGTGCAGCAGAATTATATGAATTCCACATCTATCACTGCGCGAATGGCTATTCAGGAATGCTGACTTGGGAAGTTCTTGTGTAAATACCTTGCTGGATCATTTTTTCCACTGATGTAAAAGTGTGCAACTCACCACAAGGGCAATTTGGACCAATTATGTATCGCAAGTAAGTTTCTGATATGCAACTCTTTAAAAACAAGAAAACCATATTCCTCAAAGGAATTTTCTGACTATTGTCTTATGTCTTAGAGACTTATTGTGACCATTTTTAAAAGATTTTGAAGATGTTATTTGAATATTCCTGTCATTGCTTTTGTAAAACTGCCAGGGTTTGGGAACTGTATAGGTACTGGGATTGGGACAATGAAGAATTTTTAACATTTACACTAAACGACTTAAAATGTTACTTTTAAAATACTTTTCTTGGGATTTGAGGCCAAAGGTCAAAATCAGTTAAACTTGCATGTTGCTGCCGGCAGTTTTTTTGGCCCTAAAGCAGACTTCAAAGAGGATGGTAGAGACTTCCACCAAAAATATAAAAAAAAGGTTTTTAACTGTAGTTTGAACTAAATTTTGATCTGAACCACTGCCCTGTTCATTGCTGGTGTGTAACTCTTGATTATATTCTATAATTTCAAAAGCAGTTTACAGCCTGTTTATCCACTCATAATGAAGTTAACATGTAGTGACCAGCAAGAGGCTCCACACCAGCCATAGAATGGTCAACATCCATGGGGAAATAAAACAGCAATATTGTGGCAGGGAAGGCTGAAAATTTCCTTGTAAGACCCAAAGGAGCACTCCCTCTCTTCCTGACTCAACAGGCCACTGAAAAAACAATTAAACCCATGTAATTTTCTTGACCATAAATCAGACCTTAAAGAGATTGGTAGAGGCAGCCACCAAGAACGTAAAAGAAGTCTTTACTTACCTAAATGTGGGGCCAGTAGGAGGACTGTTCCACCACTCAACCCAGCCACCTTTCCAGGATGTACTACAGGCCCTGTGTTGGCTTTCTTACTACTTAGTTTGCTCCCTCTTTGTGACCAGCATACTCTGTTATCATTATTGTGGGATCTTAGATGGGGTTGTACATGATCAGGATTGATAGGGACAGCTGGAGACAAGGCTGTTGATAAACTTTGCCTTTTATTGAACATTCTTGTTGTAAGTCTTCAGAGGCAGAAGTCCCTTCACCAAAGTCCCTTTATTTACAATTCCAACAGCAGCATACAGAGAGCTAGCAGTCTATCTTCAAGAGTGCCAGAGGAGCTGACACTGCCAGTTAAATACAAGGAAAAGACTCCCTGATTGGCCCATCAGTTGACTCCTTAATCAGGGAGCTCTTTTCCTGTTGAACTAAACAAACAAAATCAAACTAATTTAAGGACAACTCAAAAAGGGCAGCTCCCTAAAAGGAGGGGAACCACCCGAAACAAAAGACAAACTCCTTAATCAGGGACATCTTTTTGTGTCCAACCAAATAAATGAAATCAAATTAACTTAGAGACAATTCAAAAGTGGCAGCCCCCTAAAAGGAGGGGAACCGCTCGAAACAAAAGACAAAGCAGAAAGGAAACTTAAAACATCAAATTAAAATGTGATTAAAGGGGTTGATAATGCACCACAGTCCCTGCGGTGCCCAGCGGGCATGCAAGGTGTCAACTGTGCCCTCGGACACCACATACTCCCTTTCCAGGGACACCTGGCCGTGAATGTAGTCGCGGTAGAGGGGCAGGCAGTTGGGTTGGACGGCCCCCTCGGTCGCCCACTGCCTGGACCTGTAGATGGCTCGCCTCGCCAGGCCCAGGAGCAGGTTCACGAGGAAGTCCTCCTCCTTCCCCGCCCCTCTCTGCACCAGGTGTCCGTAGATCAGGAGTGTGGGGCTGAAGTGCAAACAAAACATCTATAAGAGATTTTTGAGGAAACTGAAAGGTTGTGCAGCCTACAACACATCATGTAGACATGGTCCACGGACTCCACAAGCTTGCAAAAAGAGCACGCTTGGGAGCCCGTGAACCAGTACAACCTACGATTGTACAGGACTGCTGCGTGCAGAACCCTCTATCCCAGGTCCCCGAGATAGTGGGGGGAGATCCCTCCATAGAGGGACCTCCACTGGGCACCTCCACTGCCCGGTGGCAACAAGACCCGCTAAAGTGTGTCCAGGCGACAGCCGAGATCGCAGTAGTAGAAGATGTGCAGCAGCAGCCCGTACAGGAAACACTTCCGTGTGGTGGCAAAAAGCACGAAGAGCATTTCCACGAGGCAGCTCAAGCTGTGGGGCACACGACCCAGGAGGGCGGGGTATAGGTTTTGGGCCAATGTGAAATTCCGTCCGAGCAGGGATACACTCAGGCGGGATCCCACCGCACGGTTGCGCCTCCTCAAGATCACGTGTACCTTCGGGTCTGAGCACGACCGTCCTAAGGTCTTAGATGGCTTTGGCCGTGTGCTGGAGGGCACCCCCGCGCACTCAGAAAGCTCGTGGGGGTTCATCCAGCCCACTCCTCCGCCACCCAGCACGCCCCCGATCCTGGTCACCCCGGTGTCCATGGCCCTCCTCTCCACCAGCCACCTGAAGTTATATGGCTGGAAGAGTGGATTCCTGAGCAGCGGCTCTTGCACGATAGCTGCTACTCCTGACGGGGGAGAGCTGCTTCGCAAGGCGATCGTGTTCCAGACTTTGAGAAGGTCCTGGTAAAAGGCGGGCAACGCCTGCAAGGAGGTCCGAAGACTCCCCAGATTTATGTACAGGAGCTGCATGTCATGGTTCAGGCCGTGCACTTGGCGGAAGAAATACATCGTCAGGATGTACCATCGTGGAGGAGGCTCGACATAAAGGTATCTCTGCAGGGTCTGGAGGCGGAAGGTCGCCATCACTCCTTAATCAGGGAGTTCAAATTCCAATAGGCCACCCTCAATGGCCTGATTGAAGTCTTTACAATTCAATTAACTATACACAGTACAAGTTTAGCATGAGGCTTCAGATAGAATTCTCTCTCAGCATACTCTGTTGTCATGTGATCTCATATGATGTTGTAGACTGTCGATTTACATAATTAACATCAACCCATCACACTACACAACCTATTGTGTCTGACAACACAAGAAAGCCAATTTTCCTGTGGTCTCCGTACACATACATCTCAGTGTAGCAATTAGTGCCATCGATAGGTTGGTGCCCAAATTCAGGACCAAACCAATTCCTTGACCCTTATGCTCGTAGGTTAACAAGTCCGCTTTTTAGCTTTGCTGAGCTGGTAGCACTCATACGAAGGATCAGAAGCTTGTAGGTTCTGATCTATTAGACTTGAACACATAATTGAGCCTGACATTTTAGTGAAATACTGAAGGAACATTGTATTATTGGAGGTGCTATTTTTCAGTTGCATATATCAAACTGAGGCACATGGAACTTATTTGCAGGAAAGTGGAGAGTTCTCCTTTGCATTCATGCCAACGTTAATGCCACCAAAAGCAGATTATTAGATTGCCTATCTTCTTAATGATTGTGGACCTTTGTATGTACCAATTGGCTACCATGTTTGACCACATGATAACAGTAATTGCACATCAAGTGTAATTCATCAGCTGTGAAACACTTTGATATGTCCTGAAGTGCAAGTTGCTATATAAATTCACATTCCCTTATTACTTTGTGCTACTTTTGGCCTGTCATCCATTTGCTCGCTGTGTCAGCTTTGTCAAAGCAGTTGGCCAGCTTTTTAAAAATTCTTTTGATTGCCATGCATGGACTCTTATCAGTTGAAGTATTGTTGGATGATAAATATTGCTGGCTCTCACATGGACAGCTGCTTCACAGTGGCAAGAGCAGAGTGCAAATTGTTTCGGTTTAGAAACAGCTATTTCATTCTAACAGATATACCGTATGTTTTATTTATTCATTTGTGGGATATGGGCATCGTTGGCTGGCAAGCATTTATTGCCCATCCCTAGTTACTCTTGGTCAGGCCATTTCAGAGGGCAGTTGAGAGTCAACCACATTGCTGTGGCTCTGGAGTCACTTGTAGGCCAGACCAGGTAAGGACGGCAGATTTCCTTCCCTAAATGGCATTAGTGATGGGTTTTTCTGACAATCGACACTGGTTTCATGGCCATCGGTAGATTCTTAATTCCAGATATTTTTTATTGAATTCAAATTCCACCATCTGCTGTGGCGGGATTCATTTCCAGGTCCTCAGAACATTAGCTGAGTTTCTGGATTAATAATCTGGTGATAATATCACTAGGCCACCACCTCCCCTTGTGTGCTTGAAAGGAGAGAATATTGCATCACAAAGGGGCTCTGGCTCACTTTACAAGTGGGTTAGTTGCAGTGGTCCAGACAACTGAAGTTCCTTTTTTAACCTACCAGTGATGAGACTGGGAGAAGTCTTTTTTTGAAGGGTAGGGGGGTTAAGGAATGTTTCTCGTGCTGGCAGAAGGTGGGAAGTGGTGCCCTGGGCAGATCGTTTGCTGGAATCACTGTTGTTCACCAAATACATAAATGATTTAACTCAGAGATTGGATAGCGTCAGAATTTCCAAAGGATATCAAATTGGGCTGAACAGCAATGCGGCTGAGTTAACCTCCTTTCTTCCACAGCAATCGGCTTCTGGAGTGCTGTGCCAATTAACCCCTTAGCAGTTCCACTTAGATCTTCAGTTGCATCTGAACCCACTTTCTGTAAGAGCAATTATATCTAAACTAGCTGGCTCACCTTTCTTAAGCACAGACATTTTAGTTGTACAAAGACACACTTGCCTCACCCTGAAATGGGCCAGTGCAGCCTTGCAATCTAATTGCTTATCCTAGTGTTCTGTCTGTTGGTACTTTGCACTGATAAGGGTATTTTATTCCCCCCATATTTTCTAGGTAAAAGATACTCGCTATAGAAGAAGATTACAGAAAATGGAAAGAGTCTTTTTAACAAAGCAAAAGAAAGAAAGACTCTGCATTATTACAAGAAATGTAGAGAGACTGACTTTGAAAGGAGACACAAAAGTGGTGACTTTAGGTGTGTCAGCTCTCTTTTCTTATAACTTAACTTCAAAGAGAAACTTCTTCAATTTGGCCAATCTGAGTGCTACATATATTAGGATTCGCCCCTTTATCTCTCAATCACCTGTGACAAATGTACAGCTTCTGTGAATGTTATTCAGACATTGGCACATGGCCTTTTTCAGATGCATGCTCGGCTTGAAGTCTGGAGTGTACAACCTCTCTACCAATTTATCTTATATTTCTCTTGGGTTTTTCCACATAAGTAGGGCAATGTGACATCTTTATCCCACAAGTGGGCTCTTCTGAATGTTTTGAATTTTCCAGTTTGGCTTTATGACACCAGTAAGGAATATTTTGTTCGTATACACAAATGTTCATGGCTTTCAGCTTAGAAGGTTTTCATGGCATAATTGTTTGGGAACTCCCATGGCTTGAATTAACTTCATCATTTAGATTTGCTTTGCTTCGCAGCCTTTTCCCAGCGTTCAGTTCCACTACAGATTTCCATAACCACTTTTACTGAAGCTTCATTTTGACCACACAATCCAAGCCATGTGTCAGACCTTTCCTCTATGAACCTTTCAGGCACTTTATGGCCAATTTATGAGGTATTTTTCCTACAGCTGTATATCTACTAATGTAGAGTCTGGCCCAAAAAGCATAAAGACTTGCAGAGTGGAAGCATAAATGGCAAATGAAATTCAATATAGTGAAGTTGGAGGGGCTTTATTTTGGCATGGGGAATAAAGTGGGGACATTTATTCCTTGTTAAATAGAAAACTAAATGGGCTAGAGAAGCAAAAGGATTTGGCATAGATACATAAATCACGTAGCAACACAAGTTGATAAAGGCCATAAAGAAGGCAAACAAAGTATTGGTTTAACCTTTATAACTAGCGAAGGGGCGGGGGGGGGGGGGAACTAGAATATAAAGGAGGGGAAGTTTTGTTCCAACTGTACAAGGCCCTGTTTAATCCACATCTGTGTACAGTTCTGGACATCACGCTAAAAGGATATTTTGGCCTAGGAAGGAACAGAATGACCAGAATGTTAGCAAGAGTAAGATACACAAATACGCAGGGAATTGAAGGATATGGGCCATGTAGAGGCAAAAGGTCTTTACTTTAGAAAAGGGTCATAGGTCAACGCAGGCTTGGTGGGCCGAAGGGTCCTTTTCTGTGCTGTACTATTCTTTGTTTCTTAGAGTCGCCAAGGATTAGATTGTGAGGAGAGATTACATAAACTAGACTTCTATTCCCAGGAATATATAAAGTTCAGGTGTAATCTGACAGAGGTTTTGGGGATTTTGAAAGGAATTGATAGGGTAAATAGAAAAAAAGTGTTTCTGCTAATGCAAAATCTAAAAGAAGAAGACTGTTCCGATTAAGTGTGGATGAATGGCAGGATTTCCCTTACATTTTCCACTCCTCATCTGCTCGTGACATGGTTTAAAAAAAATGATTATGGGGTGAGCCTTTATTGTACTAATAATCGAACCAAGCACAGATATAAAATATTTAAAGGAATGGTGTACACACACACACACACACACACACACATACATACACAGACATACCAGAGCTAGGGCTCTGAAGCTGAGACATTACTTCAATAATAAAGGATTCATAGAACCCCTACGTTGCAGAAGGAGGCCATTTGGCCCACCGAGACTACACTGACAACAATCCTACCCAGGCCCAATCCCCATAACCCTACGCATTTATCCCACTAATCCCCCTGACACTAAGGGGCAATTTAGCTTGGCCAACAAACCTAACCCGCACATCTTTGGACTCTGAGAGGAAACCGGAGCACCCAGAGGAAACCACGCAGATGTGGAGAGAACATGCAAACTACAGACATTCACCCAAGGCTGAAGATCTGGCAAATGGAGTTGCATTTTGGAAAGTCAAATCTAGGGAGGACTTTCACGGCGGATGATAGGACCTTAGGGAGTATCATGGAACAGAGGGGCCTTGGAGTTCAGGTGCATGGTTCTCATTCTGGGCTAGGTGGGACCTCTACAAACGGGATGGTCTACACCTGTACCAGAGGGGTAACAATATCCTGGGGGGGTAAATTTGCTGATGCTCTTCGGGAGGGTTTAAACTAATTCAGCAGGGGGATGGGAACCTGAATTGTAGATCCAGTGTACAGGAGGTTGAGAGTAGTGAGGTCGTGGATAAGGTTTCAGCGTCACAGGAGTGCACTGGCAGGCAGGAAGGTGGTTTGAAGTGTGTGTACTTCAACGCCAGGAGCATCCGGAATAAGGTGGGTAAACTTACAGCATGGGTTGGTACCTGGGACTTCGATGTTGTGGCCATCTCGGAGACATGGATAGAGCAGGGACAGGAATGGTTGTTGCAGGTTCCGGGGTTTAGATGTTTCAGTAAGAGCAGGGAAGGTGGTAAAAGAGGTGGAGGTGTGGCATTGTTAGTCAAGGACAGTATTATGGTGGCAGAAAGGACATTTGATGAGGACTCGTCTACTGGGGTAGTATGGGCTGAGGTTAGAAAGAGGAAAGGAGGGGTCACCCTGTTCGGAGTTTTCTATCGGCCTCTGAAAAGTTCCAGAGATGTAGAGGAAAGGATTGCAAAGATGATTCTGGATAGGAGCGAAAGTAACAGGGTAGTTGTTATGGGGGACTTTAACTTTGCAAATATTGACTGGAAAAACTATAGTTCAAGTACTTTAGATGGGTCAGTTTTTGTCCAATGTGTGCATGAGAGTTTCCTGACACAGTATGTAGATAGGCCAACAAGAGGCGAGGCCACATTAGATTTGGTACTGGGTAATGAACCAGACCAGGTGTTAGATTTGTAGGTAGGGGAGCACTTTGGTGATAGTGACCACAATTCGGTTACGTTTACTTTAGTGATGGAAAGGAATAGGTGTATACCGAAGGGCAAGAGTTATAGCTGGGGGAAAGGAAATTATGATGCGATTAGGTGAGATTTAGGATGCATAGGTTGGGGAAGGAAACTGCAGGGGATGGGCACAATTGAAATGTGGAGCTTGTTCAAGGGACAGCTACTGGGTGTCCTTGATAAGTATGTACCTGTCAGGCAGGGAGGAAGTGGTCGTGTGAGGGAACCGTGGTTTACTGAAGAAGTTGAATCTCTTGTGAAGAGGAAGATGGAGACTTATGTAAAGATGAGACGTGAAGGCTCAGTTAGGGCGCTTGAGAGTTACAAGTTAGCCAGGAAGGACCTAAAAAGAGAGTTAAGAAGAGCCAGGAGGGGACATGAGAAGTCTTTGGCAGGTAGGATCAAGGAAAACCCTAAAGCCTTCTATAGGTATGTCAGGAATAAAAGAATGACTAGGGTAAGATTAGGGCCTGTCAAGGACAGTAGTAGGAAGTTGTGCGTGGAGTCTGAAGAAGTAGGAGAGGCGCTAAATGAATATTTTTTGTCAGTATTCACGCAGGAAAAAGACAATGTTGTCGAGGAGAATACTGAGATACAGGCTATTGGACTAGACGGGATTGAGGTTAATAAGGAGGAGGTGTTAGCAATTCTGGAAAGTGTGAAAATAGATAAGTCCCCTGGGCCGGATGGGATTTATCCCAGGATTCTCTGGGAGGCTAGAGAGGAGATTGCAGAGCCTTTGGCTTTGATCTTTATGTCGTCATTGTCTACAGGAATAGTGCCAGAAGACTGGAGGATAGCAAATGTTGTCCCCTTGTTCAAGAAGGGGAGTAGAGACAACCCTGGTAATTATAGACCAATGAGCCTTACTTCTGTTGTGGGCAAAGTTTTGGAAAGGATTATAAGAGATAGGATTTATAATCATCTAGAAAGGAATAATTTGATTAGGGATAGTGAACACGGTTTTGTGAAGGGTAGGTCGTGCCTCACAAACCTTAATGAGTTCTTTGAGAAGGTGACCAAAGAGGTGGATGAGAGTAAAGCAGTTGATGTGGTGTATATGGATTTCAGTAAAGCGTTTGATAAGGTTCCCGACGGTAAGCTATTGCAGAAGATACGGAGGCATGGGATTGAGGGTGATTTAGCAGTTTGGATCAGGAATTGGCTAGCTGTAAGAAGACAGAGGGTGGTGGTTGATGGGAAATTTTCACCCTGGAGTTCAGTTACTAGTGGTGTACCGCAAGGATCTGTTTTGGGGCCACTGCTGTTTGTCATTTTTATAAATGGCCTGGCTGAGGGCGTAGAAGGATGGGTTAGTAAATTTGCAGATGACAATAAAGTCGGTGGAGTTGTGGACAGTGCGGAAGATTGTTGCAGGTTACAGAGGGACCTAGATAAGCTGCAGTGCTGGGCTGAGAGGTGGCAAATGGAGTTCAGTGTGGAAAAGTGTGAGGTGATTCACTTTGGAAGGAGTAACAGGATTACAGAGTACTGGACTAATGGTAAAATACTTGGTAGTGTGGATGAACAGAGAGATCTCGGTGTCCATGTGCATAGATCCTTGAAAGTTGGCACCCAGGTTGATAAGGTTGTTAAGAAGGCGTATGGAGTGTTAGCTTTTATTGGTAGAGGGATTGAGTTTCGGAGCCAGGAGGTCATGTTGCAGCTGTACAAAACTCTGGTGCGGCTGCACTTGGAGTATTGAGTACAGTTCTGGTCACCGCATTATCGGAAGGATGTGGAAGCATTGGAAAGGGTGCAGAGGAGATCTACTAGGATGTTGCCTGGTATGGTGGGAAGGTCTTATGAGGAAAGGCTGAGGGACTTGAGGTTGTTTTCGTTAGAAAGAAGAAGGTTAAGAGGTGACTTAATAGAGGCATACAAGATGATCAGAGGATTAGATAGGGTGGATAGTGAGGGCCTTTTTCCTCGGATGGTGATAGCCAGCATGAGGGGACATAGCTTTAAATTGAGGGGTGATAGATATAGGCCAGATGTCAGGGGTGGGTTCTTCACTCAGAGTGTAGTAAGGGCGTGGAATGCCCTGCCTGCAGCAGTAGTGGACTCGCCAACATTAAGGGCATTTAAATGGTCATTGGACAAACATATGCTTGATATTGGAAGAGTGTAGGTTAGATGGGCTTTAGATTGGTTTCACTGGTTGGCGCAACATTGAGGGCCGAAGGGCCTGTACTGCGCTGTAATGTTCTATGTTCTAAAGGTGGAGTCACAGGTAGATAGGGCAGTGAAGAAGGCTTTTGGCATGCTGGCCTTCATCAGTCAGGGCACTGAATATAGAAGTTGGGAAGTTTTGTTGCAGTTGTACAGGATGTTTGTGAGGCCGCACTTGGAGCATTGTGTTCAGTTTTGGTTGCCTTGCTATTGGAAGGATGTTATGAACTGGAGAGAGTGCAGAAGAGATTTCCAAGGATGTTGCAGCACTCAAAGGACTGAGTTATAGGGAGAAATTGGACAGGCTAAGACTTTTTTCTTTGGAGCATGGGAGACTGAGGAATGATCTTATAGAGGTGCATAAGATCATGAGAGGCATGCATAGGGTGAATGCACTCAGTCTTTTTCCCAGGGTTGGGGAATCGAGAATTAGAGGGCATCGGTTTAAGTTAAGAGGGAAAAGAATTAATGGGAACCTGAGGAGCAGCTTTTTTACACAGAGGGTGGTATGTATGTGGATTGAGCTGCCAGAGGAAGTGGTTAAGGTGGGGACATTGACATCATTTCAAAGGCATTTAGACCGATACATGGATTGGAAAGGTTTGGAGGGATATGGGCCAAATGCAGGCAAATGGGCTTAGCTTAGATGGGCATTTTGGTCAGCATGGACCAGTTTGGGCCAAAGGGCCTGTCTCTGTGCCGTAGATTCTATGATTCCATGAGTATCATGTGGGAAAATGTGAAATAGTTCATTTTGACAGTAAGATTAAAAAGAAGCATATTATCCAAATGGTCAAAGATTGCAGAGCTCTGAGATGCAGAGGGATCTCTCTGTGTCCCACTGCACGAACCACTAAATGTTAATGTGCAGGTGCATCAAGTAATTAGGAAAGCTAACAGAATGCTATAGTTTATTGCGAGAGGAATTGAATCCAAACGTAGAGAGGTCTCAGTGTACAGAGCATTGGTGAGACCACATTCGTAGCTTGGTATGGCTCCTGCTCTGTCCAAGACCGCAAGAAGCTACAAAGGATTGTGAATGTAGCCCAGTCTATCACTCAAACCAGCCTCCTATCCATTGACTCTGTCTACACTTCCCGCTGCCTCGGCAAAGCAGCCAGCATAATCAAGGACCCCATGCACCCCGGACATAGTCTCTTCCATCTTCTTCCATCGGGAAAAATATACAAAGGTCTGAGATCACATACCAACCAACTCAAGAACAGCTTCTTCCCTGCTGCCGTCACACTTTTGAATGGACCTACCTCGCACTAAGCTGATCTTTCTCTACATCCTAGCTATGACTGTAACACTACATTCTGCACCCTCTCCTTTCCTTCTCTATGAATGGTATGCTTTGTCTGTATAGCGCGCAAGAGACAATACTTTTCACTGTATACTAATACATGTGACAATAATAATGCAAATCAAAAATTTGAAGCACTGTGTACAGTCTTGGAACCCTCATTTAAGGAAGGTTGCAAATGCATTGAAAGCAGCTCAGTGAAGATTTATTTTACTAATATCTGGAATTGGAGGGTTTGCTTATAACAAATGGTTGGACAGACTAAGCTTGTACCTGCTGACATTTGAAAGAGTAAGAAGTAATTTGATTGAAACATCAAAGATCCTGAGGGGTCTTGACAGGGTGGATGTGAAAAAAATATTTCCTGTAGTGGGAAAATATAGAACTGGGGTCACTGTTTAAGGATAATGGATTGCCCATTTAAGACAGAGATGAGGAGAAATCTTTACTCTCCGACAGCTGAGAGTCTTTGGGACTTTGTTCCTCAAAAGGTTGTGGAAGCAGAGCCTTTGAATATGTTTAATGCAGAATGAGATGAAATTTTGAAAAGCAAGTGGGTGAAAGATTATCGGGGAAGGTGAGAATGTGGAGCTGAGGTTACAATCAGATCAGCCATAATCTTGTTGAATGGTGGAGTAGGCTGGAGTGGCTGAGTGGCCTACTCCTGCTCCCAGATCGTATGTTTGTATGTACCATGCCAAAAAAAGGGCGTTGACAACCATGGACTTCCATGTCAATGGTTATGCTCATGGAGAAATGGTAAACACTTGCAAAGGTATTGCCAATGTTGCATTTCAACTGCATGCACGGGGAATTAACAAGTAAGGTCTCCTCAGCAGAAGCTTGTGACACTACATCTAAAATTCATGCCCTTAGATCTCTGGGAGATGCACTATCCAAATAATGATTTTCTGTTCTGCTACAGTGTACCTTTGCCTTCTGCAATGGCTAACCAGGAGACTCTCCCACTCTTGCCACAAGTGCATTGGAAGGCATTACAAACGCACCTTCCATGGTCAGCATTTCCGGGAGTGGGAATCAAACCCGGAGCCTCTGCTTGGAGGTCCACCACTCGACAGTCAATCGCAAGATAGAATTCCTTCTATTCCAAAGCCATGGGTTGGCTTACCAGGGTAACATGGTAGGTCATTACAGAATTGTAGAGAAATGGTAACCACATAAGAGGATATTGCCAATAGTGCATTCTATCTTCATGTTCAGGGAACTAACGTCTTTTTCACCAACAATAATGTTTGAATTGTTTGCAGAAGCTTGTGATGCTACATCTAAAATTCATGCCCTTAGAGCTTCGGGAGAGTTATCCTAACAATGATTTTCTGTTTCCTCTTACTGGTCAGAGTTCTGGCAAAGTTGAAACCGCTTTGCGCTGATGTTAAACTCATACTATGAATATATCATTAACATATCTGACAAAAGTCCACTGACATTTATTGCTGAGCACATTATTCATCTATAAAAGCCAGCAAGACAAAATGGGTTTTATATATTTTTTATCTGCTCCTAATCTCCTTGATGCCCTGTCTTCCAGCTCCATTATGAAGTATGTAACTTTGTTAATGTTGGTGTTAGTACATTAGAATTTATCTAATATTTCAGACATTGCAAACTTGGACAGACCAAGTCTGAAAGGCCCACAAAGTTTCCATTAATATACTCACTTGGAACCATCACTAGGAGAATAATTGGATGCACAAAGAAATTTGTCCTTGGGTAAATTCCACTCCTGAAAGTTGTACAGAACATTTAAGGTCAATGACCAGACTTTGATTGTAAACCATGCACTCTTCTTTGTATTTCTCCTGTATTTTCTGGTTATATTGCCTAATATGTGGACTTTAAATGAAAAAGTTTCCATGCTTGTGTAAGGGACTGAGGAAAATTTATGGGTAAGACAGTTACCAGTGTTCTTTGTCCCTGGTGGGCTTCAGTGTCCTGTTTGCCGGGTGGGTGCTGTGAACAGGATGCTGTTGGTTGAGTGATGTGGGCTGGGCCAATGGGATTGCTCTGGGGGCGGGAGAAAAAAAAAGGCGCCAGGAAGTGAAGAGGCAGAGCTGGAGAGGCAGAGAGCTGGAGAGAGAGGCAGAGCTGGAGAGGCAGAGAGCTGGAGAGAGAGGCAGAGAACTGGAGAGAGAGGCAGAGCTGGAGAGGAAGAGTGCAGAGAGAGAGGCAGAGCTGGAGAGGCAGAGAGCTGGAGAGAGAGAGCTTTTTCCAGGCAGGGAGAATTCGGTTTGGAGTGAGAGGCAGCCAGGCGTTCCCCTGCCAATTCTTTTCATTACTGCCGAGGAGGACAGCCTTCAGCGCACTCGACCTACGTTGCTGCACGGATAGCTCGCGGCACCTTTGCCTCCTGCGGCATCATCTTCCACACGTGTGTCTCTCCTGGACTGTGCGTGGGTGTCGTGAGTAACTGATGGGGACTATACAGTCCAACTGGATCAGTATCTACGAATGTGTTACGGAGGATGAGTTTCCCCATATGTGCACCAACGGTTGAAGATCAGAGCTCACTGTTTTATGTCTGTTAATGATATGTGTTATTAAATTTATTTTTGATATTCCGACTTACAGTACTGACATTTATGGGTAAACAGGGAATTAGCCAAATCAACATCAACCGCTAGGAATTCGGGATCCTGTTGATTGAATATTTAAATAGTAGCCCCATATAGTGGTCAGCAGGGGGTTACACTTGGTTTGCTCTAACTAAAATACACACAAGGAAGAGTTAATCTCATAACATTTGTGAGATTTGTAAATTATCACATTATGCCTCAGTATCCTTGTTCCTCCTTCTGTTTTATATTTTTTTATTGTGGAAGTTCAGTCTCTGTCATAATGAAAAGACCCACCCATGTGAACCATGGAAATTGATAGAAAATGGAGAGATCTCCATTAATTTTGACAATGTGTTGCGTTTGGCTGTGAATTAGTATACCACTGTCATGCTCTGTAATTCACTGGCATGAATAAGACCTGAAATTGGTAGTCCTGCATCATTTGAATCAGGGAGGCTCTTCTGAAGCCGTGACAGAAGATTCGATGTCCAATTTTGTTCCTCTTGTCCCTCTCAATTTTGAGCTACCTGCGGCATGGTGGCACAATGGTTAGCACTGCTGCCTCACAGCGCCAAGGACCTGGGTTCAATTCCCAGTTTGGGTTACTGTTTGTGTGGAGTCTGCACGCTCTCCCCCGTGTCTGCGTGGGTTTCCTCCGGGTGCTCCGGTTTCCTCCCACAGTTCGAAAGACGTGCTGGTTAGGTGTATTGCCCATATTAAATTCTCCCTCAGTGTAACGGAACAGACACCAGAGTGTGGCAACCAGGGGATTTTCACTGTGACTTCATTGCAGTGTTAATGTAAGCCTACTTGTGAGACTAATAAGTAAACTTTAAACTTTTTAAGAATTGTGGATTCGGCCACATGTAGACCAGATATTTTCAGTGTAGCAGGACAGATGCCTGCTCTACCTAGACTAGATGAATTTCTGGGATGAGTCCTTAAACAATTTTAAGCCCCAATTTGCATTTTCAAGGGACTTACCGAATACTGTTTCAGACAGCAGTCAAGGTGAATCAAAATGTCTTTGATACTGTTTGACATGGGAGATTTCTCTTCTAAACTTTACCTTTTTTGAGAAAACAGGAACAAGAAAATATTATTTCATCCGCAGTGAATTTCATATCTGATTGGTTTATTTAAATTATCAAATCAAATTCCAAGCATGTGTAGGTGAGATTTCAATTTTTTCCAACTAATATTAAACATATCTTCATCAAAAATGCTGGCAGCCAAACTCCAGATAATCTTTTTACCCTGATCTCCGAACTGGATATTAAATATCAGAGCTGCGTTGATGGTAAATTATACTTGGCCTACAGATAACTATTTATCCTTGTGCATTAATGATCCAGGGGTTGTACAAATTAACTCAAAAATGTTCAATTCTATTTTAGTTGGAATGTGCAAAGTTAAGCCATGAAAGCAACTTAAACTCTTGCAGCTAATGAAGATACATTAACCATGATCTGCTCTTTCTTTATGCTCTGCATTTCTTTATAGCTTATGTGCTTTCACCCTGCTGTCTCGGTATTTCATTTCCTTGACTTTGCTGTTTCTACGTGACCTTGCCATCTCACTTAACCAATTCTTCATCTCCTTCCCTATCATTTTCACTTCCTGTTTCTACACAAAGGCAGCAGGGATGTATCTTCAACACACAGAGTGCTGTATTTCAAGAAGAATTAAGGCTTTTTGATTTGATTTGAATTGATTTATTATTGTCACATGTATTAACATACAGTGAAAAGTATTGTTTCTTGCGTGCTATACAGACAAAGCATACCATTCATAGAGAAGGAAAGGAGAGAATGCAGAATGTAGTGTTACAGTCATAGCTAGGGTGTAGAGAAAGATCAACTTAATGCAAGGTAGGTCCATTCAAAAGTCTGACGGCAGCAGGGAAGAAGCTGTTCTTGAGTTGGTTGGTACATGACTTCAGACTTTTGTATCTTTTTCCCGACTGAAGAAAGTGGAAGAGAGAATGTCCGGGGTGCGTGGGGCCTCCATCTTCTTATGAGCAGCTAAGGATGGGTACTAAGTTCCAGCCCTGTGCTCACATCCCAAGAAGAGCAAAAAGCATCACTCCACAGTTACATTACTCCATGAGTTTTCATTGCTACAGCCTCAGAGATAACAAGCAGGTCTTATATAATAACATTCTCTACTGTCCCACTGATATCCTCAGAGCATAACATCAGGATGTGATGTAACGTCTGCACAAGTGGGATTTATGGAATTTCCTTTTTTTTCTGAAAAGCTTGGATGTGGAACATGGAATATGTGCAGAGATGAGGGGTTGGATTTTCAACTGTTGGGGAGGGAATTGGGTGGGGGAGCGATTTGAAAAATGTGTTCCCAGAGGGCAGCAGTGCATGGATCTTTTTGCTTCCGGGACCATTGGCAAATTTCAAAGGGGCTGCAGCAGGGAGGGAATGGGTAAGCCACGTGCCATTAATTAACAGCCCATAAGCTCCCTCAGGAATTTGTTTAAGGGCCTGTCTGGACAAAATGGGATTTTCAATCTTATTCTGGATGAAGCTGAATGATTTGGTTCACAGTGGTGCATCGCTGTTGGGGTTGCAGTGGAGGGAAGAAAGAGGCAAGAAAAAGTTTGTTCTTGTCTGTGGTTTTCCTGTGAAATTTGAGCAGTCAACTTGAGCCGGATTGAATGCTGTACCTCGACTTAATGTCCAAGGCCACTTTGCGCTGTCTTTATCCACCTGGCTCTTTCATGAGCTTCCTTGGCAAGGCAGTGGCAGTCCCCAACATGGCTGGCATTGGCCTTTCTCACTGGTGTCATACAGGCAGCTCCTGCCTCCTGCCCAATCAGACCATTTACATTTAAAAAAGGCACTGCCAAAGCAATCGAGTTCAGGGGCAGAGTGGGGGCCCAGATCTCATCCAAGTGTCAGGTTCCCAATTTTGCTTTGAAAATTCAGCCCAGGAACTCCATGTTTGGTTGCATGAGTTCAGGAACACCTACACAAAACACACGGTACCAAAGTCACACAAGTACAGACTAATAAACTACCACATTCATATTCTTGGTTGCTTGGCGAAATGCAAGGTCAAAGGCTCTCTTTGGTGCCACATCAGGCACCCATTTACCTTGTAGCACTACTGCTTCCATTGTTTGAAGTCCAGGGCTGAAGAGTGTGGGATTTCATATTGTTGTGTATATGAGATGAAAAGTGGCTGAATCTTCAGAATGGTTGTACATCAGGCATTGCATAGACTCATACCTTCTTGTTCCTGCTGCCATTTTGTGTTTAATTTGGTAAATTGACTTATGCTAATTAATAACATTCTTGGGTCTCATATCTTAGCAGAGGTATTGCCACTTTTGTCTTCAACAAAATAAAGCTGGTTTGTGCTTACTTCAGTTTGGTTACTGAATAGGAGCGAAAAGTGCAAACGTGAATGCATTATGGATATATCTTCAACTCTTTGAATTGTTACTAAACATGAGAAACATAAATTAGAACAAAAATTCTTAGAAACAAATTCATAATTTGACTTTCTAAACCCACCAACTCTAACCTAACCTTCCACCAAATGCAACGTTGAATTTTCTGAGCGGTTTGTTAATCGTACACCAATAACTTAGTTATAATTCTATTTCTCAAAGACACCTTTTGGGTTATGGTGGAAGGATGCTTGTTGGACTGGAGGCCTCTGACTAGTGGTGTGCCTCAGGGATCAGTGCTGGGCCCATTGCTGTTTGTTATCTATATCAACAATTTGGATGAGAATGCACAAGGCATGATCAGTAAGTTTGCAGATGACACTAAAATAGATGGTATTGTAGACAGTGAGGGAGGTTATCAAAAATTGCAGCAGGACCTTGATCAGCTGGGGAAGTGGGCCGAGAAATGACAAATGGAGTTCAATACAGATAAGTGTGCGGTGTTGGATTTTGGAAAGTCAAATCGAGGTAGGACTTTCACGGTGAATGGTAGGACCTTAGGGGGTATCGTGGAACACAGAGACCTTGGAGTTCAAATGCACGGTATTCTAAAGGTGGAGTCAGAGGTAGATAGGGCAGTGAAGAACCCTTTTGGCATGCTGGCCTTCATCAGTCAGTAAGAGTTTTAACAACACCAGGTTATATATCCACTCCATCTGACGAAGGAGCAGCGCTCCGAAAGCTAATGTTATTTGCTACCAAATAAACCTGTTGGACTTTAACCTGGTGTTGTTAAAACTCTTACTGTGTTTACCCCAGTCCAACGCCGGCATCTCCACATCATGACTCCATCAGTCAGGGCATTGAGTATAGAAGTTGGGAAGTTATGTTGCAGTTGTACAGGACATTGGTGATGCCACACCTGGAGTATTATGTTCAGTTTTGGTCGCCTTGCTATTGGAAAGATGTTATTAAACGGGGGAGAGTACAGAAGAGATTTACAAGGATGTTGCCAGGACTCAAGGGACTGAATTACAGGGAGAGATTGGACAGGCTAGGACTTTTTTCTTTGGCTCAGGAGACTGAGCAGTGATCTAATAGAGGTGTATAAGATCATGAGAACAAGACTTCTTCACCGCACAGGACCTTCAATCGATGCTATACACTAGATACATCGATGACATTTTCTTCCTTTGGACTCATGGTGAACAATCACTGAAACAACTATATGATGACATCAACAAGTTCCATCCCACCATCAGACTCACCATGGACCACTCTCCGAAATCGGTTGCATTCTTGGACGCACGCATCTCCATTAAGGATGGTCACCTCAGCACCTCACTATACCGCAAGCCCACGGATAACCTCACGATGCTCTACTTCTCCAGCTTCCACCCTAAACACGTTAAAGAAGCCATCCCCTACGGACAAGCCCTCCGTATACACAGGATCTGCTCGGATGAGGGGGATCGCAACAGACACCTCCAGATGCTGAAAGATGCCCTCATAAGAACAGGATATGGCGCTCGACTCATCGATCAACAGTTCCGACGCACCACAGCGAAAAACCGCACTGACCTCCTCAGAAGACAAACACGGGACACAGTGGACAGAGTACCCTTCGTCATCCAGTACTTCCCCGAGCGGAGAAGCTACGGCATCTCCTCCGGAGCTTCAACATGTCATTGATGTAGACGAACATCTCGCCAAGGACATCCCCACACCCCCACTTCTTGCCTTCAAACAACCGCGCAACCTCAAACAGACCATTGTCCGCAGCAAACTACCCAGCCTTCAGGAGAACAGTGACCACGACACCACACAACCCTGCCACAGCAACCTCTGCAAGACGTGCCGGATCATCGACACAGATGCCATCATCTCACGTGAGAACACCATCCATCAGGTACACGGTACATACTCTTGCAACTCGGCCAACGTTGTCTACCTGATACACTGCAGGAAAGGATGTCCCGAGGCATGGTACATTGGGGAGACCATGCAGATGCTACGACAACGGATGAATGAACACCGCTCGACAATCACCAGGCAAGACTGTTCTCTTCCTGTTGGGGAGCACTTCAGCGGTCACGGGCATTTGGCCTCTGATCTTCGCGTAAGCGTTCTCCAAGGCGGCCTTCATGACACACGACAGCGCAGAGTCGCTGAGCAGAAACTGATAGCCAAGTTCCGCACACATGAGGACGGCCTCAACCGGGATCTTGGGTTCATGTCACACTGTCTGTAACCCCCACAGCTTGCCTGGACTTGCAGAATCTCACGGGCTGTCCTGTCTGGAGACAATACACATCTCTTTAACCTGTGCTTAATGCTCCCTCCACTCACATTGTTTGTACCTTTTTGATTTGATTATCTGTAAAGACTGCATTCCAATCATTCTTCTGTAAATTGAGTTTGTGTCTTTGTATGCCCTGTTTGTGATCAGAACTCACACCCTCTTTCCCACCCAGTCTCTTTCCTCTGTTATCCTTCCCTCTCTCTCTCTCTTTCTCTCACTGGTTAGAATATTTCTCCTCTTCTCTCTCACACTTCTGTTTTTTTTCTATTTCTTTCTCTTTCATTCTGGACTTTGTTCAGTGTCGGCTTTATTTCTCTTTTCCCACGGGGCACTTTTAATAGCCGCAGAAACAATCTTGCCATTCGTGGCTATGAAGGGAGGAGTGCGGCTGGGACTGAAGAGGAAGTGGGTTTAAGTGAGAGTTGAGATAGTTTGGTTATGAAGCTTGTGGGAGAGAGTTCAGGGAAGAGAGTTGAAGGGGGCAGGGTCTCAGAGGGAACCACCGGCATTGGGACAGTATTGGCACGCATCCCAATGCAACTTGTTGTGTCTGGATGTTTTGTGCATTGCATTAATTGTAGTAAAAGTCTGGACCACTGCACTTAACCAAAATCTAAAAATAATTGTGGCTCTTATCCGTTGTTTCCAGATGTAAGTGTGGTCTAACGGGTTCTAACCACAGAATAATGAATCTATCAATTCGCGTGAACTGAACTGTGGGTTAAAGTAGCCACATCCACAGAGACATTTTTATGGTTAAAGTGTACCACAAGTTCCGCTCCAGTCCCAACACTATGTTAAAAGACAAATGCAAAAGCCATGCATTCCAACCTCTGTTATAGAGTTTGAGCATGTGTCATGGCCGGCACCCAGATATGATAAATATCTGTGTAACTGACTTATGTTTGGGCTTGTGGATGTAGATATTGATCATGTATCATAACTTGCCAAGTCAGATCTATTTATAGCACTTTGGAACATGCTTTCAACCGAAAATAAGATACGTATTTTTGCAGTTCAAGGAATATCAGAAAATGTTGTGCCTCTCCATTTGGGGAAGGAATTTTTACGTGAAGCAAAATGGTAAGCATCATCTTTTTGTACCTGTGGTGTGCTTCAAAGAGTGAGGAGAACAATTTTTTACCCATCGCCCATTTCTATCGTTCTTAGAAAAGTAAATATTTGGACATCTTCAAGAATTCAGAAATACTGCTGTCTTCCTTCTTTAACAATAGCTAGGTAGATGACAGCTCTGGTTCACTAATGTCCTTTAGAGTAGGAAATCTGCCATCCTTACCTGGTCTGGCCTAGATGTGATTCCATGTTCTGCAACAATGTGGTTGACTCTTAAATACCCTCTGAAATGGCCTAGCAAGCCATTAAGTTCAAAGAGCAATTAGGGATGGGTCATAAATGCTGGCCCAGCTGGCAACACCACATCCCATGAATGAATAAAAAAATCCTGATCTTCCAAGGATTGCTGGCTTTGAACAGTGGTCAGGTATTAGAATTGACCTAATCCGCATATTGCATATTTAAATAGAGTAAGCGAATGATAGATGATGAGTCAATTGAATTGGTAGGGATGTGGCAGTGGGTAATGTTCCTATATCTTGAGTCAGAATTTCTGGGTTTGAGAGCTTGATGGCCAAGGAAGGTGCGTTTATAATATGGCAAAATAGAGTATCAACTTGCAAATCTTTCCAACATACACCAATAGCAGGTGGCAAGAGTGGGCGAGATTCCTCGTTAGCCATGTGATGAATCACTATCCATAGCTTCAGATTACAACATGCATGTAGCAGTGCACGTTGCCACAGCAACACACACTCCCTGAATGATTAGTAACACCAGTCAGTTGAATACTCCATTTACTGTTTTGGTATAAAACACTTATGATAAAGAGAGGTAGCCATTATTGATGTATCAGCAAATTATTCAACACAGGAATGTGCAGCACTGGACTATTGTCAGTTGCAAGGATTTTTAAAAAATCTTTGCATGGTTTTTAATTTCTTGTATTATTTAAACATGTTCTTTGATACAGAAAGCTACAGCTCTATGGATGAGACATAATTTCCCCACTTGCGCCTTCAGACAAATTTCTTGCATATTCCTTGCAACGCCTGAACACTTTTCAGCTCTCTTCTGTAAAATCCTACTCCACCCAGCATTGTGGTTTAATTGATACAATTTTGATTGGTTTAGTTCAAGACACGGCTCGGTATCAGACAACGTCTGCTGCGAATGTCTCCTTTCAATCAGCTCCACAGACTTGTGCTGAGATATTCTAAATTGGTGTCTCAGTGAGGGAGTGTTGCTCGGGCTGCAGTGGAGAGTGACAGTTGGGGAAGTGTGGGGAAGTTTTTTGTTTTCTTTTTTTCTTGCTGGTAATGGCTTCAGGGATGGCAGTTCAGGCAGTATGCTGCATCTCCTGTGGGATGTATGTGGTGAGGAAATCCAGTAGTGTTTCAGGAGATTTTAGTTGTAAGAAGTGCATTAGATTGCAGCTTCTGGAGGAGCGTGTAAAGGAGCTGGAGGGGGAGGTAGAGGAACTCCGCATAATTCGGGAGGCGGAGGTGGAAGTTGATAGGAGTTATAGAGAAATAGTAACTCCTAGAAATGAGGCTTGGGTCAATGCCAGGAGGAGGGGTAAGAAGCAATCGGGAAGACAATCCCCTGGGGCGGTTCCCCTCCATAATAGGTTTTCGGTGCTGGAGGCTACAGTTGAGGAGGAATCAACTGAGCATAGAGAGCAGATCTCTGGGGGTGAGCCGAGTGAGAAAGCTCAGGTGGTTAGGGGCTGTAAAAGACTGGGCCTTGTGATTGGGGACTCCACAATTAAGGAGACAGATAGGAGGGTCGGAACTAAAGGTAGGGACTCAGGGTTGGTGTGTTGCCTACCAGGGGCTGGGGTCCGGGATGTGTCTGACAGGGTATTCAGGACTCTTAGGGGGGAGGGAGATAAACCACAAGTTATTGTACATGTGGGGACACACGACATAGGGAGGATAGGGGAAGGGGATATTAGGCAGGGATTTATGGAGTTGGGGTGGAAACTAAAGGCCAAGACTGACAGAGTGGTTATCTCTGGACTCTTGCCTGTACCACGGGATAGTTTAGAGAGGAATAGGGAGAGGGAAGGTTTGAATTCATGGCTGAGGGGATGGTGCAGGAGGGAGGGGTTCAGGTACTTAAGCAATTGGGGCTCGTACTGGGGAAGGTGTGACCTCTATGAGAAGGATGGTCTACACCTTAATCAGAAGGGGACCAATATCCTGGGGGGTAAATTTGCTAAGGCCATGCAGGGAGGTTTAAACTGATTCGGGGGGGGGGGGAGGGATCCTGAGTAGTGGGGCTGAAAGTGAGGGATGCATGGATGGGGACTGCAATGCACGGCATTGCAGAGGTGGGGTGGAGCAGGGTTTGAAATGTGTATACTTCAATGCCAGGAGTATTCGCAATAAAGTGGGTGAACTTGCAGCGTGGATCAGTACCTGGGACTTCGATGTTGTGGCTATTTCAGAGACATGGATAGAGCAGGGGCAGGAATGGATGCTGCAGGTCCCGGGGTTCAAATGTTTTAGTCGAAGTAGGGAAGGAGGTAGAAGAGGGGGAGGGGTAGCATTATTGGTCAGAGATTGTATCACAGTGTCAGAGAGGAGGTTTGATGAGGACTTATCTGTTGAGGTAGTATGGGCGGAGATTAGAAATAGGAGAGGAGAGGTCACCCTGTTGGGAGTCTTTTATAGACCTCCTAAAAGTTCTAGAGAGGTTGAGGAAAGGATTGCGGAGTCAATCCTGCTTAGGAGTGAAAGTAATAGGGCAATTGTTATGGGGGATTTTAACTTGACTAATATTGACTGGAATTGTTATAGCTCTAGCTCGTTAGAGGGGTCAGTTTTTGTTCAAAGCGTGCAGGAAGGTTTTTTGACTCAGTATGTAGACAGGCCAACTAGAGGTGAGGCTATATTGGATCTGGTGCTGGGAAATGAGCCAGACCAGGTGCTAGACTTGGAAGTTGGTGTGCATTTTGGTGATAGTGACCACAATTCGGTTACGTTCACCTTAGTGATGGAAAGGGATAGGCATGAACCTCGGGCCAATGGTTTTAGCTGGGGGAAGGGTAATTATGAGGCTATTAGGAGAGAATTAGGAAACATAGGTTGGACTAGGAGATTACAGGGACTGGGAACGTCCGACATGTGGAGTTTTTTCAAGGAGCAGCTACTGCGAGTCTGTGATAGGTATGTCCCTGTCAGGCAAGGAGGAATTGGTAGGGCTAGGGAACCGTGGTGCACCAAAAAAGTTTCTTTGTTGGTTAAAAAGAAAAAGGAGGCTTATGTTCGGATGAGACGTGAGCACTCGGGTAGTGCACTAGAAAGCTTTAGATTGGCTAAGAGGGAGTTGAAGAGCGAGCTTAGAAGGGCTAAAAGGGGACATGAGAAGACTTTGGCGGATAGGGTTAAAGAGAATCCTAAGGCGTTCTATAGGTATGTCAAGAACAGAAGGTTGGTTAGGGCAAGTTTAGGGCCAGTTATAGATGGCAGAGGGAAGTTATGTGTGGAACCGGAGGAGATTGGTGAAGCATTGAACCAATATTTCTCTTCGGTGTTCACGCAAGGGGACATGAATATAGCTGAGGAGGACACTGGGTTGCAAGGGAGTAGAATAGACAGTATTACAGTTGATAAGGAGGATGTGCAGGATATTCTGGAGGGTCTGAAAATAGATAAATCCCCTGGTCCGGATGGGATTTATCCAAGGATTCTCTGGGAGGCAAGAGAAGTGATTGCAGAGCCTCTGGCTCTGATCTTCAGGTCGTCGTTGGCCTCTGGTATAGTACCAGAAGATTGGAGGTTAGCGAATGTTGTCCCATTGTTTAAGAAGGGGAACAGAGACTTCCCCGGGAATTATAGACCGGTGAGTCTCACTTCTGTTGTCGGCAAGATGTTGGAAAAAATTATAAGGGATAGGATTTATAGTTATTTGGAGAGTAATGAATTGATAGGTGATAGTCAGCATGGTTTTGTGGCAGGTAGGTCGTGCCTTACTAACCTTATTGAGTTTTTTGAGAAAGTGACCAAGGAGGTGGATGGGGGCAAGGCAGTGGACGTGGTATATATGGATTTTAGTAAGGCGTTTGATAAGGTTCACCATGGTAGGCTTCTGCAGAAAATGCAGATGTATGGGATTGGGGGTGATCTAGGAAATTGGATCAGGAATTGGCTAGCGGATAGGAAACAGAGGGTGGTGGTTGATAGTAAATATTCATCATGGAGTGCGGTTACAAGTGGTGTACCTCAGGGATCTGTTTTGGGGCCACTGCTGTTTGTAATATTTATTAATGATCTGGATGAGGGTATAGTTGGGTGGATTAGCAAATTTGCTGATGACACCAAAGTCGGTGGTGTGGTAGACAGTGAGGAAGGGTGTCGTAGTTTGCAGGAAGACTTAGACAGGTTGCAAAGTTGGGCCGAGAGGTGGCGGATGGAGTTTAATGCGGAGAAGTGTGAGGTAATTCACTTTGGTAGGAATAACAGATGTGTTGAGTATAGGGCTAACGGGAGGACTTTGAATAGTGTGGAGGAGCAGAGGGATCTAGGTGTATGTGTGCATAGATCCCTGAAAGTTGGGAATCAAGTAGATAAGGTTGTTAAGAAGGCATATGGTGTCTTGGCGTTTATTGGTAGGGGGATTGAATTTAGGAGTCGTAGCGTTATGTTGCAACTGTACACAACTCTGGTGCGGCCGCACTTGGAGTACTGTGTGCAGTTCTGGTCCCCACATTACAGGAAGGATGTGGAGGCTTTGGAGAGGGTGCAGAGGAGGTTTACCAGGATGTTGCCTGGTATGGAGGGGAGATCCTATGAGGAGAGGCTGAGGGATTTGGGATTGTTTTCGCTGGAAAGGCGGCGGCTAAGAGGGGATCTTATTGAAACATATAAGATGATTAGAGGTTTAGATAGGGTGGATAGTGATAGCCTTTTTCCTCTGATGGAGAAATCCAGCACGAGGGGGCATGGCTTTAAATTGAGGGGGGGTAGTTATAGAACCGATGTCAGGGGTAGGTTCTTTACCCAGAGGGTGGTGAGGGATTGGAATGCCCTGCCAGCATCAGTAGTAAATGCGCCTAGTTTGGGGGCGTTTAAGAGATCCGTAGATAGGTTCATGGACGAAAAGAAATTGGTTTAGGTTGGAGGGTCACAGTTTTTTTTTTACTGGTCGGTGCAACATCGTGGGCCGAATGGCCTGTTCTGCGCTGTAATGTTCTATGTTCTATGTTCTATGTTCTAAATAAATAATTGACAAAATATTCATCTTCGTGCTTGAAAAGTTCCAATTTTAAAAGCAATTGATGACTTTTGGAATAAAAATTGAATAATTAATAAACATCCATTGGTAATTCCGTGAAAGCACCATCACAATTTAGAACTGTAATTAATATTTATGCAGCACGCGTCTGAAAAATGTTGATTTTGACTTTCAGGCCCCAGTTTTAGGCTCGATTACACCATTTTCCAAACTGGCTTGGATAGTAGCAATAATAATATTGCGAAACATTACTTACGAGATGGTAACTCGACTGGATCATGAGCTAATACAAACCCTCTTCCCCATTTTGAATCTACTCTGGGTCTTTTATGATGGTTGGACTATTATAAATGAGTTTATTAAAAAATTGACATTAGTATAATGCAACATTCGTCACCCGCTATCTTTCCTGCAGTCCCATGGAGAGTGGAATTTAGCATTTTAACTGCTATTTTGTGTTTGTGAAGATTGTGTCAGTTCCAAGGTGTGTGTCAATCAGGTTCAGTATTTGAGCTACAGTCTCAGGGGGCCACCTTCAGAAAATGCTGTTTATACTCGAAAACCCTGCTATACAACAGTGATGTAGTTTACAAAAGCAGAGAATATTTTCTGTAATTAGAAAAAACGATGACAACAAGTTCAAATAACTCTGCACTTGTTTCAAGGAAATGGGGAACGAATTAATGATCAGAGTTTTCAAAGGATTAAAGCAGGTGAACAGAGATGGGGTAAAAATCCCCCATGGAGCAGAAGGGCTCTTGTATATTGATTCCTATATTAATATACTTGGGATAGTTCTGACAAAAACTGGGACAAATTTATGACTTTTTCACCCAGGCGGTTACCTGGGGAGCCATTTCTCAATTCAACCTGTCCAATTATCATCCTATTGAAGTCAATGTTGATATTTGTGATGTGCACAACCTGACCTGCCAAGTGAGAACATTGACAATTATCACGGGGTTAAACCGCTCTCCTGATTTAACATTCCATTGAAGTCATGGGAAGCAAAAATGGGGAGAGGCATTTAACGGGTGGCTGATTTGCTTTTGAGCATTTTACCCAATTATCCAGTCAAAAATATCCCTGATTATTTTTCCGGCAGTGCTTGAGAATGTCCATATATAAGTAAACATGAACATCCTCTTGAATAGTTCCAGGAACCTATTCCTTTAATGTTGCCATGAATAATTGCTGATTAACAATTATGACCTGGAAAATATCTGCCAAATCCAATGGAATGATACCTTGTTGGGATAGGCATCCACAGTTAAAGATCAAAGCAGGATTGGGTTTGAGAAAAGTTCACTGACTGGTCAGAGTTTAATGCCCTTCTCTGTAGTGGGTTTGACAGCATGTGGGCATTTAATCTGGCAGTGAGGTGACGGATGGATTCCCTTCTGACTTCTTTCCTCTATCCTGAATAAATCCCTGGTGGGAAGGTCCGTGGAAGGCCTTCCCGCCCTGCTGCCAATTGATATTATTGATGTTGGTACTGATATTGCTACTAATACTGGTATTGACACTGATAATTGATATTATTATTCACTCTGTGGTAGGCGAGGGATTTGCCATGTGGGAACCGTGCAAAGTAAACCCTGTCGGGGTTGCTTTTGTGCCCCTCATTTAAGCCATCCAGTGCCTGATTGAGGGACCCAGTATTGGGAAAGTAGGATCTGCTGAGAGCCACCCCATGGCCATGCTGCCAACTTCCTTCCTCCACGATGCTCACCACATGACGCCCCCTCCATCACTCACCTGGGTTTAGGTGAGTAATGAGATTGGGCAGGCTGATGAGTAATACTGGGTATTGGGTGGATCATAGAATCATAGAATCATAGAAACCCTACAGTGCAGAAGGAGGCCATTCGGCCCATCGAGTCTGCACCGACCACAATCCCACCCAGGCCCTACCCCCACATATTTACCCGCTAATCCCTCTAACCTACGCATCCCAGGACTCTAAGGGGCAATTTTTAACCTGGCCAATCAACCTAACCCGCACATCTTTGGCCTGTGGGAGGAAACCGGAGCACCCGGAGGAAACCCACGCAGACACGAGGAGAATGTGCAAACTCCACACAGACAGTGACCCGAGCCGGGAATCGAACCCGGGACCCTGGAGCTGTGAAGCAGCAGTGCTAACCACTGTGCTACCGTGCCGCCCAGCAGCAGCCAATGCCTCCCCGGGATCCTGAAAATGGCCTGCCACTGCTCAGTTAAGAGCTTGATTGGCAGTTAATTCAGTGGGCCCTTCCTGAAAATAGATGGCATGGGGCTCCTGGCGGCTCTACAGCTGCTGTCCAAGATGTTGTCTCCATTAAATACTGCCCCTTCAATCACAAAGCATAAGAGAGCAAAGAGCTGCTTTCAGCTGATACTGAGTAAAGTGGCAGGAAAGCCTTTTTCATCTGGTATCACTTAAATCTTGAAATACTGACATTGGACTGCTTTTAAAGCAATCCCCAGCTCTGTAATCATATTGATTTGCTAGATGGGATGGAATGATACCTTGTTGGGATAGGCATCCACAGTTAAAGATCAAAACAGGACTGGGTTTGAGGAAAGTGCACTGACTGGGCAGAGTTGAATGCCCTTTGTCGGGTTTGACAGTGTGGGGGCATTTAATCAGGCAGGAAGGTGTAGCTTGAACCTCGGTATGTTTCACCCTCTGCCAAAGGGTGGAAATTTGTAGGTATTTAGGAAACACTTCACAAGCCAGCTCTTTAAACATCTTCCTGTTTCTTTGAACTCTTAGAAATATTTTCTTCACAGCTTTTTTCTGATATTGATAACAATAATAGCTGCTGTTTATTTAGTAACAGAACCACTGGGATGAGTTTTAATCTTCAGGAGTGTATTTATTCAAACATGGGGCGAGGGTGAAAACCACCGAAATTGAGAGAGGAAGCCAGTCGCTCCCTGTATTTCACTGCAGAGAACAAAGCCCCCCGGAGATATGGGTTTCCATTTAAAATGTATTAATTACTCAATTAGAGCAACGTTGATATTGATATGCAAGGTGAGTACAGACTGACGGGGCTGAAACAATCTCTGGGAAATATGTGGTAAGTGCTCAGTATTAACAGTGGCTTTCTTACCTGCTTGTGGGAAAGGGTTTGTTCACAGTGCTTGTACTGAGAGGTTACTCTGCACGTTTTGAAGGTTTAATCTGCACTTTGAAGCTCGAATCTATCAGGTCAGCATGGATGTCACCTACTTGGCCTTACCTGGACCTCAGTTAAGGACAAGGATGACCAGCCATAGCAACAGCAGCACCACCAAAACCAGCAACGTGCTGCAGCTTCCAGACTGATAGCTTCCCAGGAGAGAGGTACAGTTCGCTGGAGGCCAGACTTAGCACACAGGGTCGACAGGTTGCGTTGGACACCAGTGCCTCAGGAGGTTCAAAGTATTGTGTCAAGTGCTGAAATTTTCAGCCTGCTGGAACACAATTTGCAGAGGTTATCAAAGTCACCAATATCCTCAACTTTTAGTCTGGGATCCTCCCAGAATCATTTGCCGCATCTCACAAACAGCGAATCCACAAATGCATAAGACAGGTGACTAATGGTTTCTTCATCAGGGTATTTAATTATATCAGTTTTGCTTGCAACAGTGTCAGTCAGAATGAGTGGGTGCTCAGGTTTGTGGTTGTGGCTGGCTTCCAACAGGCACAGGGTCTCATTCAACATGTGGCCATGTCAAGTAAAGCAAGCCATGGTGAAGTGAATCACATGGGCCTTGTATCTATATAGCAATGCTGATTAGCTATCCTTGAGACCCAACTCTCATGTGGACCCACGAGGAGTAAGAGTAATTTCATGTTGACCTTGGGCCTCCCAGTTTTTGCATGTATTGCTGCCTTAGTATCATCACCACCTTTGCAGCCAAAACTTGGCACCAATGAAGTTCCATCCCTTCCACGCCCTGACATAGTCTAATATTATCTTTTGGATCCAAGGTGCTTTACAGAGAATGAGAGATTTGATGCCAAGCCTTGGAGGAAAAGATTACTGTGGATAACCAAAAACTTGGTTTGAAAGTTGTGTTTTAACAAGCTTTTAAAAGGTTAATGGAAGTGTTAACAAACAAAAATGACACCAAATCATGTAAAGGAATATTAGGACAGATGATCAAAAGTTTGGTGAAGGAGGCATGTTTTAAGCAGCTTATTATAGAGAAGTAGGGAGGCACAGAGGTTTCGGAAGGGAGTTCCAGAGCTTAAAGTCTATGCAGCTGAAGGCAATTGTCCGTCATGGTGGAGTTCAAATCATGATGCTCAAGGGGTAGGAGGCCACAGGAAGATAAAATTTCAGAGAACAGAAAGGAGATTATTGGAGACATTGAGACTTCAAGTGAGAAAGTATGAGAATGAGATTTTCAGCACTGGAGGTGGAGAGGATAAATGTTACACAGGTGGAAAGTGGCAACCTTGGTAATATGTGGGGTTCAGAGCTCAAACAGGATGCCAAGGTTCTTGCATGGTCTATTAAAGCCCGTGCAAATGGACGAGGGGGATAATGGAATCCATGGCAATGCAGTGACATTAATTGCACAACTGGTGATCCAAGAGAATATCATTACCATTGAAATTGTGGCATTGCCACAATCCCTGACATAATGAGCAACTTGTAAAAAATCTGGGAATGCAGAACACCCTACCCTTTAATACAGGAACTGTATTGACTTACTGCAAATGTAAAATATATAGTATGTAATTATTCATTTAACACACGTTGAGAATAATGAGGTCCGGTTGCAGGCTTCTTCAGCTCAAAACCTATCTGTGTAATGCTCTCTGCAATATTTGTGTACTATTCACCAGTGCGTTACCCATTTCCGATCTGTTTTAGTTTTTGTTACACTTGCCACAGGCATTCATCTGGAATTCTTTATGTTTGATCAGCTTACTGAAATATTTTGTCAAGAGATGAATGAATGTGCAATAAGAAAAAGCAAACGTCACTTAAGGTAGTGAAAGCTGAATGGCCTCCCAAAGAGGAAGAAAAATGCCCCATTATTTAAGGTGTCCTTGCATCTACCCTGAATCACAAAGATCATAATATAACATCATGGGAAGAAAATCTTTTGAAAACAAACCCCTCATAAATCACTGCAAAGTTATTCTCATACATTACGAGTCCATTCATAAGTTGACCCCACTATTTAAAAGCTTCTCTTATTTAAGTGGATTCAGCTATATTCAGTTCACTTTACCCAATGGTGTGCCTGTAATTTATTCATTCTCCATTTAAGCCAGCACTGTTCACTATCCAGCAAGAAAAAAAAAGGCAATCAATTTGCACATTTCTTGCATGATTATTCTATTCAAATCAGATTGACCTGTCTGAGGTACCATGTACAGACGCCGTCTATTGGGACTGAGAAGAATGGAATACGATGTGGAGTTGTGAATAAATTGAAGAACGCTTTGCATAATCAATAATACATTGCTCATGTAAGCACAAATTCCATGATAAGATTCGGAAGGGCGCATATATTTGGAAGACGTGTAGCTATATACAGCCATCCTAAAATTAACTTATGAAATGTAAATTGAATGAAGCTATCTATCATGAATAAGGAAAAAAATACTGAATTAGGGCACTAAAATCTCTGGAGGATGAAAAGTGCCAGAAGAGGAAGATTCAAATTAAGACAAGGAAGAAACACCACATAATTCTGCTGGGAGTCCTCTAACCCTTTGGTGGGGGGGAGGGGATGTGTAGTGATTAATTCAACTTGCAACTCTAAGCATCCTGTCCATGTTAGAATGAAAGAATAGAAATTCTCCTGCATTTCACACCTCAAAGCCACCTTGCTGCTCCACTACTTGGGCAGGCAGCTCCCACCCTCCAACTGAGCGACCAACACTATTGTGAATGACTTCACCCTATTGTGCTCTTGCACCCTTGTCTCACAGCCCACAACAAATGCTGTCCTCTGAACACAAGCCATTCCCAACATTCACACCACCCTGCTTTTCCTTCTTGCAGGAGTAGAAATCACACAACTTGGCCAAAGTCAGAGACATGGGTTTGTGGGAGGTTGTGAGCAGGAGAGGGTGGGTTAGGCCTCCAATGACTGGCACCTTGTTGGGCATTGGCAATATTTTCCTGCCTGTTCCGGTGCAAAGATGGTCAGCGGCAATCTTCTGCGAAGGCCTGAGCCCCCTGAGGCACTGGAGCTTGCAAGTGTCAGGATAGCTTGTCCTGTGACGGTAGACTCTATATTGTGGGCGCGGGGGTCTTACCACCTCCCACTTGTATCTTGGTGGCCACTCTCTCTGCCCTGTGCAGTAGTATGTGGCTGTGGAGAAGGCTAGTGGTGTTGCTCCAGCTGTAGATCATAGAATCATAGAATCCCTATAGAACAGAAGGAGGCCATTCAGCCCATCGAGTCTGGACTGACCACAATCCCACACAGGCCCTATTCCCGTAACCCCGCACATTTACCCTGCTAATCCCCCTAACAATCAATTTAGCATGGCCAGTCAACTTAACCCGCATATCTTTGTCGGTGGGAGGAAACCAGAGCACCCGGAGGAAACCCACGCAGACAAGGGGAGAATGTGCAAACTCCATACAGACAGTCACCCAAGGCCAGAATTGAATCTGGGACCCTGGCACTGTGAAGCCATGATGTGGAGGGAGTCGTGCTGACCACTGTGCCACCATGCCGTTTGCTTTTTCTTATTGCACATTCATTCATCTCTCATCAATATATTCAGATGGAATATATTGCAGTTGGAAGTCTTCTGCCCTCGACCTTTAGAAGGGTTGGGGTGTTGTGCAGCTATGTGAGTTGCTTCTATGTCACGCTGAAGGCTGGCTGTAGGGAAGTGTATCTGAGGGTGAGTGAAGTGCTGATCAGGTGAAGTGCCTTCTTTAGTGATAGAAAACTGCATCTACAAAACCCCTCACACCCGTCTGAAATCCCATAGCCGCCACTGGCACATATGAATAAAAAAGCATTACCATCCAGGATAATTTTTGAAAAATCATACAACTCAGAAGAAGGTAATTTGACCCATTGTGTTGGCACAGTGGTTAGCACTGCTGCCTCACAGCAAGAAGTTTAACAACACCAGGTTAAAGTCCAACAGGTTTATTTGGTAGCAAAAGCTCCAAGCCCTTCGGGGCTTGGAGCTCCGAAAGCTTGTGTGGCTTTTGCTACCAAATAAACCTGTTGGACTTTAACCTGGTGTTGTTAAACTTCTTGCTGTGTTTACCCCAGTCCAACGCCGGCATCTCCACATCATGCCTCACAGCACCAGGGACCCGGGTTTGATTCCCGGCTTGGGTCACTGTCTGTGTGGAGTTTGCACATTCTCCCTGTATCTGCGTGGGTTTCCTTCGGGTGCTCTGGTTTCCTCCCACAGTCTGAAAGATGTGCTGGTTAGGTGCATTGGCCAAGCTAACTTCTCCCTCAATGTGCAAAGAGTGGGGATAAATGAGTGTTTTTCTGGTTGGCGATCAGTGACTAGTGGTGTGCCTCAGGGGTCAGTGTTGAGACTGCAATTGTTTACGATTTACATAGATGATTTGGAGTTGGGGACCAAGTGTAGTGTGTCAAAATTCGCAGATGACACTAAGATGAGTGGCAGAGCAAAGTGTGCAGAGGATTTGAAAGTCTGAAAAGGAATATAGATAGCGAGGGTCTGGCAGATGGAGTACAATGTTGGTAAATGTGAGGTCATCCATTATGGTAGGAATAACAGCAAAATGGATTATTATTTAAATGGTAAAAAATTGCAGCATGCTGCTGTGCAGAGGGACCTGGGTGTCCTTGTGTAAGAATCACAAGGAGTTGGTTTGCATGTGCAGCAGGTAATTAAGAAGGCAAATAGAATTTTGTCCTTCATTGCTAGAGGGATGGAGTTTAAAAACAGCGAGGTTATGTTGCAGCTGTATAGGGTGCTGGTGAGGCCACACCTGGAGTACTGTGTACAGTTTTGGTCTCCTTACTTGAGAAAGGATATACTGGCACTGGAGGGGGTGCAGAGGAGATTCACTAGGTTGATTCCGGAGTTGAGAGGGTTGGCTTATGAGGAGAGACTGAATAGACTAGATCTATATTCATTGGAATTCAAAAGAATGAGGGGAGCTCTTATAGAAACATATAAGATTATGAAGGGAATAGATAAGATAGAAGCAGGGAAGTTGTTTCCACTGGTGGGTGAAATTAGAATCAGGGGGCATGGCCTCAAAATAAGGGGAAGCAGATTTTGAACTGAGTTGAGGAGGAACTTCTTCACACAAAGGGTTGTGAATCTGAGGAATTCCCTGCCCAGTGAAGCAGTTGAGGCTACCTCATTGAATGTTTTTAAGGCAAGGATAGATAAATTTTTGAACAGTAAAGGAATTAAGGGTTATGGTGAGGGGGCGGGTAAGTGTGGAGCTGAGTCCACGAAAAGATCAGCCGTGATCTTATTGAATATCAGAGCAGGCTCGAAGGGTCAGATGGTCTACTCCTGCTCCTAGTTCTTATGTTCTTATGTACCCGAACAGGTGCCGGAGTGTGGCAACTAGGGGAATTTCACAGTAACTTCATTGCAATGTTAATGTGAGTCCACTTGTGACACTAATAAATAAACTTTTAAAAAACTTTACTGTTTTTGAAAGAGGCATCCAATTAGCCCCACTTATTGTTTTTTCCCAATAATCCTGTGAATTTTCTTTTCACATTTAAAGGGAAGAATTCCAAATGACAATGTTTATAAAAAGGAAACGTGAGCCAGGCAGGCCATGCATAATATTTCACCACGGTATTCTATACCAATATTTTTAATTGATCCACAGCATATTATTCATGGCATCATTTTTATTTAGCTGATAGATATTTCTTGGCAGTAATGCAACGGACCCATTTTCAGTTCCAATTGCTGTTTTACCACTTTCTGACCAAATGTGCCATGCAATTTCCTGTGAGTGCTGACATAAATAGTCACACAATAGATATCATTGCTCAGGTCCTAAAATTACAGCACATCTCTCACAATTAACTGATTCATGTAAACATGTCCATTATATTCCCAGTGTGGTAGAAGCAACAACACAATGACAACCAAGTGTATGAAGGCAGTCACATTGGTGAGAATTAAGAACTCACTCGTGTCCAATTTTCAGTTTAATTTAATAAAGATTATTAAAGTGTTTGAATTTAGTTTTATTAGTGTCACAAGTCGACTTACATTAACTCTGCAATGAAGTTACTGTGAAAATCTCCTAGCCTGTTCGGGCACACTGAGGGAGAATTTAGCATGGCCAATGCACCTAACCAGCACCGTCTTTTGGACTGTGGGAGGAAACCGGAGCACCCGGAGAAAGACCACACAGACACGGGGAGAATGTGCAAACTCCACACAGACAGTGACCCAAGCCGGGAATCGAACCAGGTCCCTGGCGCTGTGAGGCAGCAGTGCCAACCACTGTGCCAACTTGCCGCCCAACAGAATTAAAACGGTTGACATTATTTTGATTTGGATTTGAATCATTTCAGATAATTGTTGATCATTTTTAAAAAATGATTTCTGCAGAAGGGCTGACACCTATGGAGGATCAAAGATTAAAAATCAAACCCAGCAAGCTTGTTTTAATTTCTCCTTTCGAGGTTTAAAGCTGACATTAGAACAAAAGTGGAATTCTGCACACATTGATAACGACAGTTTTAAGCAACGCATTTCCTTTTCAAACAACTTGAGCTGTCAATCTGACACTAATGTATGCAAATAATCTCAGAGGTACAACCCTTCATATAATTCATCAAAGACGGGCATCCTCACATTATTCTTAGGCACCACTGTGGAAGAGATGGAAATGAAAACAAATAATCGTCACTAGTGCTGAAAATGTTACCAAGCTGTTAGTGCTGCCATGACTCCTTTAGTCTTATTTAACATTTTCCTGCATAATATATTAATCAAATTTGCATTTTCCTGTATTTCACCCTCCATATTGTGTGTGTGTATGTGTGTGTGTTCTTTTCTAATTTTGTTTTCTCTGCACCATGGAGCCTTTTGTAGCTGATGGGTTCGGCTGGTAGGCCAACTGGCTTTGGCTAGGCCTTCTATGAACCAGCCACCAAGAGATGTATGAGAATAGACTAGAGAACAGATGTCTTTTTATTGTCCTTGCCTCCTTATACAGAATGCTTCAGCTCATCAAGACTCCTGAGTCTGAGAGGGAGGGAGCACGGCTCAAATCCAACAGAGAATGAGGGAAGAAATTTGCGGTGGGGACCTGATTCTGCTGCGTCTTCACCCATTTTAGTTTTAATTGGGAAATTCAGCAGGAGGGGCTGGAACTCTTTTGCCTGCTCTCTGCCATTCTGACATCAAATCAAATAAGTGAGAAGACAAACAATGGCCGGAATTTTATGTCTTGCCTGCCACGGGAACTCGAGCGGGCGAGGGGCGGACCACGGAAAGGTCCGTTGACCTCGGGCAGGATTTTTCATTCAGAACACCAAACAAAGGTCCCCTCAGCAAAATATAAAAGATCCTCTGACACTATTTTGAAGAACATAGGAATTCTATCCTTTGGCCTAGCCAATTATTAACCCTCACTGAACATCACAAAACAAATTATCACATTGTTATTTGTGGGACTGAGCTGTGTGTAAATTGGCTGCTGTAGTCTGAATTTTTAGGTCCCACTATCCGGATAGTTGATGGGGAACATATCCACAGTGACTCACCTGCTGTCTAACAAGCATTGATTGGCAGAAGGCAGGAATTCCCTTCTCACTTGGGCAGAGGTCCCACCTTGGAGGGCTGCCAGCTAATCAGATTTGTATCAGCAAAGACAAGTGTTATTCCCATGAAAGGAAAATGTCTTCGTGGGTTTCCTCCGGGTGGGTTGGTTTCCTACCACAGTCCAAAGATGTGCGGGTTAGGTGCATTGGCCATGCTAATTGCCCCTTAGTGTCACGGGATGCATAGTTTAGAGGGATTAGCGGGGTAAATGTGTAGGGTTGTGGGTTTAGGGCCTAGGTGGAATTGTTGTTGGTGTAGACTCGATGGGCCAAATGGCCTCCTTCTGCACTGTAGGGATTCTATAATTCTATGAAAGCCAGCAGTCCCTGGATGACAGAAGAGATAGAAATTAAGATTAAGGGCCATAACCTCCAAGCTTCCTAGCATCGCACTGGGGGCGGGTACCCCAAGGATGCACTGCGGAATCCCCTTCGGATGTTTGGGAAGATTTGCAATGCAAGGAGTTAAAGGTAAATGATAGTGGTCCTAGCACTGTCTTTTGGAGCATCACTTCCCATGGTTTTTTGCCAGCATGAGTAACTATCCTATTCACTGAGCAGCAAACAAGGGGGATGGATCAGTTGCACATCATGGAATTCACTTGAACTTCCAATGGGAATGGAAATTGGGCAAGTCCTATAATTAGCAAGTCATGCTGCGGCTTTCTTGGACACCTGTTGATAGTTCTGCCAGGAGTCATGGGATCAAGGGAGATTGTGTAAAAATTAAAAACATTCAAAGACTATTGATACATTTTGGGCTAAGAGTCCTTGACTGGGTCACAGGCTCCTGTCTGGAAGAAAGCTGAAGGACCTACTTGGTCCCCTTCCAAACAGAGCCAGATTAAAAATGAACACCCGAGAATATTTGTGCGACATCTTCAATGTTGCAACCCTGGTCTGGATACCCAAGTGAGTTCCACTGGTAGATTTGTCAATGTGCCTGAAGCTTATCTGTAGTGATGATGCATTGAGTTTGAAAGAAGCCCCAGTGCAGAGACTCTGGTGTTCAGGAATTGCTACTAATGTTAATGCCCTTTTACGGGGCAGTCCAGGTCTAGAATGGGATCACATTTACTTCAGTCCGGCCCAGTTTTCAGCGCTGTGGTGGATTCCTGCTCAGATAGACATATATTCTCATGGCCTGTAACATTCATATTTCAAACTGTATTTAGATAGTCAGATAGTCACCGTGTAGTTTGTAAAGTTACTGGGGTGGAGCATGAGTGGCTGTGATGACATTCCAAGCCTATGGCCCTGAAAATGCGCCAAGTACCGAAAACAGCATTGACAAGCGTGGGAAGGAATTCCCATCTATGGTTGCCACATTTGGTCTTCTTCTGAACTATTCTGTCAGACTCCTGCCATTGTTAGAGCAGAATTCCAATGGAGGGAACTTGGCCTCAAAATTTGCAGCTAGTAAAATGTGCTGATTTATTTTTATCTTACCGTCTGCTAATAAGATTAATACCAGTCGAGACCTCTTAGCTGAGAGGATATCCCAGCTGCGGCTTAATTTACTAAGCACTTGTCTTTAATATATTCATAAGAGGAAAGACCGCTGGAGGATAGAACTTGACTTTGTGTGATAAGAGTAAAATAGCGAATTGGCAGTCTGTTCTACAGCCCTGCAAATCCTCCTGAGTATGTTAAAGGAAATAGAACTTGAGAAAGATGCAAGACTGGCAGCTGATCCACTGTTACCCTCTTTATATCATCCCACAAAGTCAATATCTACTCTCCAGAGCTTCACCTTGAAAATGCCACCTCTAGCAGTTCCAAAAGGGGAAAATAACAAGTTATATACCATGTTTTCTGCTTGTTAATCCCATTGATTATAACTTGATCAACTGGGAGTAATTACATAAGAGTCTTTAACTTTGGGTGTATATCATCATGTCAGCGACCTGTAGTACTATAGTCATCAGCTTCCACCTTAAAGCCTATGCCAACAAATATATTTGATTTGATTTGATTTATTATTGTCACATGTATTAGCAGGCAGTGAAAAGTTTTGTTTCTTGCGCACTATACAGACAAAGCATACCGTTCATAGAGAAGGGAATGAGAGAGTGCAGAATGTAGTGTTACAGTCATAACTAGGGTGTTGGGAAAGATCAACTTAATGCAAAGTAGGTCCATTCAAAAGTCTGATGACAGCAGGGAAGAAGCTGTTCTTGAGTCAGTTGGTACGTGACCTCAGACTTTTGTATCGTTTTCCTGAAGGAAGAAGGTGGAAGAGAGAATGTCTGGGGTGCGTGGGGTCCTTGATTATGCTGGCTGCTTTTCCAAGGCAGTGGGAAGTGTAGACAGAGTCAATGGATGGGAGGCTGGTTTGCGTGATGGATTGGGCTACATTCACGACTTTCTGTAATTTCTTGCGGTCTTGGGCAGAGCAGGAGCCATACCAAGCTGTGATACAACCAGAAAGAATGTTTTTTATGGTGCATTTGTAAAAGTTGGTGAGAGTCGTAGCTGACATGCCAAATTTCCTTAGTCTGGTGGACTTTCTTAACTATAGTGTCGGCATGGGGGGGCCAGGACAGGTTTTTGGTGGTCTGGACGCCTAAAATATTTGAAGATCTCTCGACCATTTCTACTTCATCCCCATTGATGTAGACAGGGGCATGTTCTCCTCTGAGCTTCTTGAAGTCGATGACAATCTCCTTCATTTTGTTGACATTGAGGGGGAGATTATTGTCGCTGCACCAGTTCACCAGATTCTCTATCTCATTCTGTATTTTATCTCGTCATTGTGTGAGATCCAAACCACTACGGTGGTGTCGTCAGCAAACTTGAAAATTGAGTTGGAGGGGAATTTGGCCGCACAGTCTGATGCGCGACAATCGAGCACGAGACACAAGGCTTCAGTGATTGAAGGCAGGGGTGAGTTGAATTCATTGTTGCACTTTCTACCTGGTACTGGCAAGGTATCTAGAGGGGATGGGTGTGCAGGCAGTGCAATGTTCCTCTTGCACTATGTTTGAGGTGAGGGACGACGACAGTGTCCCTACTGATTACACCTGTGGGAAGTGCACCCATCTGCAGCTCCTCCAAAACCGTGTTAGGGAACTGGAGCTGGAGTTGGATGAACTTAGGATCATCAGGGACGCAGAGATGGCCATAGACACAAGCTTTAGGAATACAGTTACTCCGAGGATTGAAAACAGATGGGTGACGGTGAGAGGGGCTGGGAGGAAGCAGTCCGTGCAGGGATCCCCAGTGGTCGTTCCCCTTAGCAACAAGTATTCCGCTTTGGATACGGTTGAGGGGGATGACATACCAGTGGGGAGCCGCAGTGAGAGGATCTCCAGCACTGTGTCCGTCTCTGTGGCTCGGGAGGGAAAGGGGGAGAGCGGGAGGGCGATAGTTATTGGGGACTCGTTAGTTAGAGGGATAGATAGGAGGTTCTGTGGCAGCAAAAGAGACTCACGGATGGTATGTTGCCTACCGGATGCCAAGGTCCGTGATGTCTCAGACCGTGTTTTCCAGATTCTGAAGGGGGAGGGGAAACAGTCACAAGTCGTGGTGCACATTGGTACCAATGACATAGGTAAACATAGAAACATAGAAACCCTACAGTGCAGAAGGAGGCCATTCGGCCCATCGAGTCTGCACCGACCACAATCCCACCCAGGCCCTACCCCCACATATTTTACCCGCTAATCCCTCTAACCTACGCATCCCAGGACTCTAAGGGACAATTTTTAACCTGGCCAAACAACCTAACCCACACATCTTTGGTAAGAGAAGGGACGGGGATTTAAAGCAGGAATTTCTGGAGCTGGGCTGGAAGCTGAGAGCCAAGACGAAACATGTGGTCATCTCTGGTACGTTGCCGGTGCCACGTGATAGCGAGTTGAGGAACAGGGAGAGAGTGCAGTTAAATATGTGGTTGCAGGGATGGTGTAGGAGGGAGGGTTTCAGATATGTGGATAATTGGAACACGTTCTGGGGAAGGTGGGACCTGTACAAACAGGACGGGGTGCACCTGAACCAGAGGGGCACCAATATCCTCGGAGGGAAATTTGTTACGGCTCTTCAGGGGGGTTTAAACTAATTTGTCAGGGGAGTGGGAAAGGGAGTTGTAGTCCAGAAGTCAGTGAGGGTGGTGAGGTATTGGGGAAGGTATCAGGGTCAAGGGTGGGTACTGGTAGACAGGAAGGTGGGTTGAAGTGTGTCTACTTCAATGCAAGGAGCATCCGGAACAAGGTAGATGAACTTGGGGCGTGGATTGGTACTTGGGACTACGATGTTGTGGCCATTACGGAGACGTGGGTAGAACAAGGACAGGAATGGTTGTTGGACGTTCCGGGGTATAGATGTTTCACTAAGTGTAGGGAAGCTGGTAAAAGAGGTGGAGGAGTGGCATTGTTAATCAAGGATAGTTTAACGGCTGCGGAAAGGCACTTCGTGGGGGATCTGCACACTGAGGTAATATGGGCTGAAGTTAGAAATAGGAAAGGAGCGGTCACGTTGCTAGGAGTTTACTATAGGCCCCCAAATAGTAATAGAGATGTGGAGGAAGAAATTGCTAAGCAGATTATGGATATGTGTGGGGGTCACAGGGTAGTTGTCATGGGGGACTTTAACTTTCCAAATATTGATTGGAACCTTTGTAGGTCAAATAGTTTGGATGGGGCAGTTTTTGTGCAGTGTGTGCGGGAGGGTTTCCTGACACAATATGTGGATGGGCCGACTAGAGGTGAGGCCACATTGGATTTGGTACTGGGAAATGAACCGGGCCAAGTGTTAGATTTGGTTGTGGGAGAGCAATTTGGAGATAGTGACCACAATTCGGTGTCTTTTGTAATTGCAATGGAGAGGGATAGGGCCGTACGGCAGGGCAAGGTTTACAATTGGGGGAGGGGTAATTATGATGCGATTAGGCAAGAATTAGGGGGCATAAGTTGGGAACAGAAACTGTCAGAGAAAGGAACTAATGAAAAGTGGAACTTTTTCAAGGAACAAATACTGGATGTCCTTGATAGGTATGTTCCTGTCAGGCAGGGAGGAAATGGCCGAGTGAGGGAACCATGGTTCACAAAAGAGGTGGAATGTCTTGTGAAAAGGAAGAGGGAAGCTTATGTAGGGATGAGAAAACAAGGTTCAGATGGCTCGATTGAGGGTTACAAGTTAGCAAGGAATGAGCTGAAAAAGGGGCTTAGGAGAGCTAGGAGGGGACATGAGAAGTCCTTGGCGGGTCGGATCAAGGAAAACCCCAAGGCTTTTTACTCTTATGTGAGGAATAAAAGAATGACCAGGGTGAGGTTAGGGCCGGTCAAGGACAGTAGTGGGAACTTGTGTATGGAGTCAGTAGAGATAGGCGAGGTGATGAATGAATACTTTTCTTCAGTGTTCACCAAGGAGAGGGGCCATGTTTTTGAGGAAGAGAAAGTGTTACAGGCTAATAGGCTGGAGGAAATAGATGTTCGGAGGGAGGATGTCTTGGCAGTTTTGAATAAACTGAAGGTCGATAAGTCCCCTGGGCCTGATGAAATGCATCCTAGGATTCTGTGGGAGGCAAGGGATGAGATTGCAGAGCCTTTGGCGTTGATCTTTGGGTCCTCGCTGTCCACGGGGATGGTGCCAGAGGACTGGAGAATGGCGAATGTTGTTCCTCTGTTTAAGAAAGGGAATAGAAATGACCCTGGTAATTATAGACCGGTTAGTCTTACTTCGGTGGTTGGTAAATTGATGGAAAGAGTCCTTAGGGATGGGATTTACGACCATTTAGAAAGATGCGGATTAATCCGAGATAGTCAGCACGGATTCGTGAAGGGCAAGTCGTGCCTCACAAATTTGATAGAATTTTTTGAGGAGGTAACTAAGTGTGTTGATGAAGGTAGGGCAGTTGATGTCATATACATGGATTTTAGTAAGGCGTTTGATAAGGTCCCCCATGGTCGGCTTATGATGAAAGTAAGGAGGTGTGGGATAGAGGGAAGGTTGGCCGATTGGATAGGTAACTGGCTGTCTGACCGAAGACAGAGGGTGGTGGTCGATGGAAAATTTTCGGATTGGAGGCAGGTTGCTAGCGGTGTGCCGCAGGGATCAGTGCTTGGTCCTCTGCTCTTTGTGATTTTTATTAATGACTTAGAGGAGGGGGCTGAAGGGTGGATCAGTAAATTTGCTGATGACACCAAGATTGGTGGAGTAGTGGATGAGGTGGAGGGCTGTTGTAGGCTGCAAAGAGACATAGATAGGATGCAAAGCTGGGCTGAAAAATGGCAAATGGAGTTTAACCCTGATAAATGTGAGGTGATTCATTTTGGTAGGACAAATTTAAATGTGGATTACAGGGTCAAAGGTAGGGTTCTGAAGACTGTGGAGGAACAGAGAGATCTTGGGGTCCATATCCACAGATCTCTAAAGGTTGCCAGTCAAGTGGATAGAGCTGTGAAGAAGGCCTATAGTGTGTTAGCTTTTATTAACAGGGGGTTGGAGTTTAAGAGCCGTGGGGTTATGCTGCAACTGTACAGGACCTTGGTGAGACCACATTTGGAATATTGTGTGCAGTTCTGGTCACTTCACTATAGGAAGGATGTGGAAGCGCTGGAAAGAGTGCAGAGGAGATTTACCAGGATTCTGCCTGGTTTGGAGGGTAGGTCATATGAGGAAAGGTTGAGGGAGCTGGGGCTGTTCTCTCTGGAGCGGAGGAGGCTGAGGGGAGACTTAATAGAGGTGTATAAAATGATGAAGGGGATAGATAGAGTGAACGTTCAAAGACTATTTCCTCGGGTGGATGGAGCTATTACAAGGGGGCATAACTATAGGGTTCGTGGTGGGAGATACAGGTCGGATATCAGAGGTAGGTTCTTTACGCAGAGAGTGGTTGGGGTGTGGAATGGACTGCCTCCAGTGATAGTGGAGTCAGACACTTTAGAAACATTTAAGCGGTTATTGGATAGGCACATGGAGCACACCAGGATGATAGGGAGTGGGATAGCTTGATCTTGGTTTCAGATAAAGCTCGGCACAACATCGTGGGCCGAAGGGCCTGTTCTGTGCTGTACTGTTCTATGTTCTATGTTCTATGTTCTATGTTCTATGAGTACACCATTCCAGACTGGAGGGGTCCCGCCCGAGCAGAGGGTCTTATACCTCTCCCAGGAGGCCGTGCCCGACCGGGATGTGCCACAACAGCATCCACCACAGGTATATTAATCCCACAGTGTAAACACCCTAGCCCAACAACAACATTATAACAACCCCACAGTGTGAACACCCTAGCCCAACAGCAACATTAGAATAACCCCACAGTGGTAACCAACGATGGTTCACCACACAGTCATAGGTGTACAAAGAGTATAGTAGTGAACTGAGAACACAGCCTTGTGGGGCACCGGTGTTGAGGATGATCGTGGAGGAGGTGTTGTTGCCTATCCTTACTGATTGTGTTCTGTGGGTTAGGAAGTTCAGGATCCAGTCGCAGAGGGAGGAGCCAAGGCCCAGGCCAGGGAGTTTGGGGATGGGTTTTGTGGGAATAATGGTGTTGAAGACTGAGCTGCAGTCAATAAATAGGAGTCTGACATACGTGTCTTTGTTATCTCGGTGTTCTAAGTGTATAAGAACATAGGATAAAAACAAAATACTGTGGACATTGGAAATCTGAAATAAAAATGAAGTGCTGACAAAAACTCAGCACATCTGGCAGCATCTGTGGAGAGAGAAATAGAGTTAGCGCTAGAATTCTACTGCCCCACCCAGCATGGAATCGAAGGGGGCAAGGGGTGGACAATGGAAATGTCTGTTGACCTCAGGCAGGAATTTCTGGTATCCTGCCCAATGTTTCAAGTCCAATGTGACTCCGAAGAATATCTGGAAAGTAGTGATTAATTCCCGGCAGTCTAAGGCGGGTCAGTAAATCTCCATTTTCCATGGTCTGGTATTCATATGGCCATCAAAAGATTCATTATTTCTTCTGGAACTGAAGACACATTGTACCAAGTTTATTTATTCAAATTGAGAAAAAATGAAAATTAAAAAACTGAAGATTACCATTCGGAGACCGTAGTAACTCCAAAAATATGCAATATTTATCTAATTATTGTATATTTATAAAAGAGCCCAGGAAGGTAAGTGTCCGTAAAACTCTTATTATTGATACATTCTTATCAGCAAGCGACACTATATAGGCTCACTCTAGATTATAAAACAAATTCCAGAGGCTGCTTTTAACCTACTTGAACTCAAAATTTTAATAGGTTGAAGTGGGACAGGATCCCAGCTGTAGGAAATAATTTATAACAGTTTATTAAAAAGGCACTGACACATAAAATATTAACAGTGAGTAAGTAAGAAAAATACAAAGTTCCTGGAAAAAGTTTCAGACTGTTTGCTGAGTAAATAATCTCTGACATCAGAGAACAAAGTGGCCTACTGCCAAACTGGCGGGAGAATGAGATCCAAACTGTCCAGTGGCATCTATCAGCTTCTCAGCAACACGCTCCATAGCCAGTGCTGAGGACATATCTTGTTCAGGAACTGTCTCAGACTCTGGGAAAAGCTGTGCTGCAAAACAATATGTGGACATGAAACTTTAACAACACTGGAGCAGCTTTTCTCGATGCTGAACTCCCTTTGTGACTTCAAGCCTTTCTTTGATATAGCAGCCTTATTACTACAGTCTGCCTCTGACCTCTGCTGCATGCTAATATGGCTGCCATTTCAAATGCTAATAAAGATACAGGAACACTCGATTTGATTGAATTTATTAATAGCATAAGTTTACATATTTATGATTAATAGCTTGAACCATTTATAAAAATGTGCTTCACTTGTAAAAAATCAGCCAATGTTACTAATATCTCGAGGATGTTGCTCAAGGACTGGAATAGTTAATGCCAACTTTTAAAAATCATTGAAGCTTAAGGCACAGAATGAGGCCATTCAGTCTATTGTAACTGTGGTGGCCAACAAAGAGCTACCCAAATCCCACTTTCCAGTTCTTGGTCCATATAGCTGCAGGTTATGCTACTTCCAAGTGCATATCTAAGTACTTTTTAAATGCAGTGGGGGTGGTTTTGCCTCTACAGCCCTCTCTGGCAATGGGTTCCATTTGCCCATCATGCTCTGGCTGTAAAGAAGTCTCCCCAATCCTTCTATCTATTACTCCTGTTTCTCAGAAACAGAGAAAGTCGACAAAGTAGTTTTGGATAGGTCATTTTTCTAATGCTAAATCTCATTAAATATAGCAAAGATTGAAACTCAATAGTTAAATGACTAGTGGTAAGGAAGATTTTAAAAATTTACCTAAATCATTACTAAATATTTAACTTAGTGGAGTAATGAATAACGATCATGAATAAGAGCTAATGAAACGTGGATGTTTCCTCAGAGAGACCATTTATGGTGTCTTTCAGCTCTCAAAAAGTAACTGTTGTCAACAGGAACACTGCCAATAGATCCCTGCATCATCACTGATGAATGGCTAAACTTCTAACAGTTCGAGATAAGCTTCAAAGGATACAATCTCTGCCACTATCAGTTAGGGATGTCACAATGAGCTTTTTTGGCAGCACAATGATCATTTAAAACATGCATAACGACATATATCAAGGATTGAGATATGGTGAAATTCCGCTAATCCTGCTTTTGCTCCAGGAAATGCAAGCTGTTTTTGTCCAAGTAAAAAGGGCTTGTTACAGTCGTCATAGTCAGTTTTCCCAATGATTTGTCACAATTACCATAATTGCCATGCTTTATAATGAGCGCAACAGTTAAACGCAGACTTTGCCGATTCTCATGGGTTTTATGTTACAATACTTTAGTATATGGCAGTAAGACCCTTTTTTAGTATCAGTATCAAGAACTCTTACACAATACATCTAATGGGAGCGCATCGCCGTAACATCACCCCTTTCATACCAAGCCAATAACATTAGTTCCTTTGTCAGCCAATTCAAATCTGTCAACAAATGGGAAAATTTATCATTCCAGTCCATTGAGGAGAAGAAAATTGCATTTGTATACAGCTTCTTAGTATATGCCTCAGAAGTATTCCAAAGCATTTCACATGCAACGAATGTGTTTGAAACTGAGTAACTCTTATGTCGGTAAACATGGCTGCAATTTTGCACACAGCATGATCCCACAGATAATAATGAGATGAATCAAGAATTAGTTGTACCTTCCTAGGGTGGTGGTTGAGGGAGAAATATTTAATAACACACTAAGAAATTTCTTGCTCCTTTCAATAGTGCCAGAGAACCTTTGCTGCTTACCTGGGCATTGGAGGTCTTGATTGTATCCAACTGTCTGACAGTGCAATATTCACTCAGTTTTGCGTTAGGCTGCCAAGCTTGATTATGTGTTCAAGTCCTGAATAGAATTTTCTCTGTACTCTGATTCAGAGGCAATCGTGATCAAATCAAATCAAGTTTACACACGGATTACAGCCATGTAACTCTGACTAGATGCTTTCTCTCTGAACCGTCACAATCCCACCTAAAACCCACATCACCTGGGGAGGTGATGGCCTAGTGGTATTATTGCTAGACTATTAATCCAGAAACTCAACTAATATTCTGAGGACCTGGGTTTGAATTCTGCCATGGCCGTTGGTGGGATTTGAATTCAATAAAAAATATCTGGAATTAAGAATCTACTGATGACTATGAAATCATTGTCGATTGTTGGAAAATCTCATCTGGTTCACTAATGTCATTTGGGGAAGGAAATCTGCCGTCCTTACCTGGCTTGGCCTACATGTGACTCCAAGGCCACTGTACTGTTGTTGACTCTCAACTGCCCTCTGAAATGGCCTCGCAAGCTACTCAGTTGTATCAGACAGGGGTAACTAGGGATGGGCAATAAATGCTGACCAGCCAGTGACGCCGATGTCCCACGAATGAATAAAAAAAAGGTTGCATTCTCTCCAGATGCAGCTTATTCATGACTAGCATCAGACTATATTGGAAATGCTTGTGCCTGAGAGTGGCTGTATGTAGTACCTTTGTGATGAGCCAATATGCTTTCATTCAGAATGCTGCGCCTACAGGTTAGTTCCAGAGGATCAATTCTATCTTTTGCATCACTAGCTAATGACACCTGTATGATTTCTCAGGACACAAGAAACTGGTTCATACATCTGAGCAGTAACTGAGCACATATCGCTTTTTCCTCCACAGAACAATCCTCAAAGTTTTCACTGGTGATGAAAGCTACTTCCACACCTTTCCAAAAACTACTTAGTGGAACCATAATTTGAACAGTGAACTGTACTGTGTCTGTGTCTGCTGTTTGTTAATGTGAGGTTTAGTGTCAATGTGTGAAGTATGAAGCTCTCCACTGTGTGAGCAGCAGGTGATGTGAGGCTGCAGTGTTGCATTAGGATTCTCTTGAGACTGAGGCAACCATTAGCTGTTGACCGTTAAATTCAGAGATGGAACTGTTGCAGGCACCTCCTGTCCTGCTGAATGGGCAGCAGGGCCCTGTTTCCTTTCTGTCCTGTTGGCTGGCTTCAGAATGTTTTAATAAAAGAAGTGTCCGCATGTATTCTCCAACCTGAGAAATGGGACCATCATATACTTGCTCATTACTGTCAAGCTGCATATCTAGCAATAGTTCAATGTGGCACTGATCTCCAGGAAGACAAACCTAATGGCACCAGTGAAGTCCTGCTTCATGATTGCCTGTAACCACTATCAAGCCTAATGAAGCAAGAAGCGATAGCTCTCTCTGATCTGATAGCCAGGCTTCTCATCTGTGGTCAGAGCACAGGTATGGAAGGAATATCTTTGTGAGGGGGATTCCACTGTATTGGCCTTCAATGTCTATGTTATTGCTTTTCAGGTGCTAACCAACCTGTTCTGCAGTAACATCATCGTCTACTCCGAGTTCAGATTTACAGCATTTCCATGATCTCTTTAATTTTACTGTTTTCCCTTCCAGGTCTCCAGGTTTTAGTACATTCATGACTTGAAATACTAGGTAACTGACCTAGTCCCAGATTCCTGAACTGACTATAAAGAGGTACGTGACATGGATTAACTGTCTTTCTAATGTTTTTGTTTCTTCCTCCCTGTACGATAGGCTTAATGGCATCTCGTTGCTCAGACAACATGATTGATTGTGTCTCATCCTTGTTTCCTGAGGCTGTGATATGCTGGCACACCGGTGTGATCACAATGCTGTACATCTGTTTCGCTTTCTTTTATCTTGCTCTCTGTTTCTCGGTTTTATGCGCACGTTTTCAGTTTGCATTCATTTACGACAGTCATGAGAGAGTCGGCCATAAAGAGATTATGCAAATGTTGGAAATAATGGAACCTGCTGCCGTTGTTAAAAAAAATCATCTTTTATTAATGCGTTGAATTCCCCAATTCTGCAGACTTAATAACGTGGAAAATGACGATGAAGAAATAATATATTCCATATTTAATCCACATTCACATCTCTTGTTTATGACAGACTCTGGCATGCTTTGGCTGTAGTGATGCAAGTTCTATAAACACAGAAGTGAAGGTTAAGGCTGTTTGCCTAGGTGAATGCAACATTTCTCATTACTTCCTATATACAATGTGCATTATAGATTTTAATCCATGGGCAGGTGATTAACCACAATTGTGTTCTTCCTTAAACACGTGCAGATTTTTATCAAAACAGTTTTCATGTGCAAAACTTTGATTTGACCTTTCATTTCAATTTTCTTTTTGATTAGCCTGAGTAAGCATCAAATTGTTTTAACCGACAAAAATTACTCTGAAAATTTTTCTCCTAAAATGCCATTGAGCCTATCACTATCCTACAGGGAGGAAGAAATGAAAACATTAGAAAGACAGTTAATCCATGTCATGTACCTCTTTATAGTCAGTTCAGGAATCTGGGTTGGTCACCTAGCACTGAGTATACTGAGAGATGGAAACCTAGAAGGGAAAACAGTAAAATAATATGAAAACACTCCAATACTAACCGACAAACTAGGCAAAAATATTTTCTTATTCTGCTTACATAAAGAATTATGGCTTATGACTCCACGATACCCATATATTTAATTTTGAACAGAGCACGCAATGTATCATTACCATCAGTGGATTCGCAAAGCTGAAAACTGTTGTAACCTTGTCTGTTGTGCTTTATGATGTGGAGATGCCGGCGTTGGACTGGGGTAAACACAGTAAGAGCTTTAACAACACCAGGTTAAAGTCCAACAGGTTAATTTGGTAGCAAATGCCATTAGCATTTTTTCCTCATTAATTATGCACCGAGGTGTTTCATGCCTTATTCAGTGGTGGGGTTGGTTCATGGTCTGTTGTTATGTGCAGGCGCCATATTGAAAATGCCAAAGCTAATGGCATTTGCTACCAAATAAATCTGTTGGACTTTAGCCTAGTGTTGTTAAAACTCTTACTGTTGTGCTTTATGCCAGAGAGATATGTTCCTATGCCTATCGTGTTGCTTCAGTTCAGTTTCTCTGGATCAATTCTCTAATTTTGAGACTAAGGATGGGATTTTACGGCCACGCTCGGGCGAGATTGTGAAATCCTACCCAAGGCCAACGGAGATTTCCATTCTGGGAACCTCTAGGAAGTGGTAGGTTTTCGGCCTAAGTGCCAAGGCAGGAGGCAGATATGTGCTTGTTTCCCACTGCAGTGGCCAGCGGGGAAAAAATGCCAAATCTTCTGACCCTGACCTTATTAATTATGCACCGAGGTTATTTCATGCCTTATTCAGTGGTGGGGTTGGTTCATGGTCTGTTGTTATGTGCGGGCGCCATATTGAAAAGATGTCTAACAATTCTATTGAAGAAAGAAGATGGATCACCTGAAAATGAAGATTGATTTCTGGGAGGCTGGAAGATGTGTGACATAGGCATCGCTGGCTGGCCAGCATTTATTGCCCATCCCTAGTTTACACCTCTTTAACCTGTGATTATCCCTCTCTCCACCCGCACTGTCTCGGACACCTAATCTTGTGGGTTAGGGTGGCTTAATTTAAAATTTGGTTTTACAAGGGGAAAAGAATATTCAGATGCTCAGTATTTGATTATCTGCACTGTGTTTGATTAGTTAAAATTGGGTGTGGTTACTTAGAAACAGAGGGTAGAATTCTCCCAAGCCCCTGCCAGTATATTTGGTGGTGGGCACAGTGGGAGAATAAGGCTTAAGGGACATAATTCGGTTTCACACTGGCATGAATTTACAGTGGGATCTTCTGCTGGTGCCTGCCATGGTGGGTTGGAAAGCCCACCAGAGGATGACGTGAACCCCATTTGCATCCCATTAATGGGATGAAGATGAAGACCCAAAACCCCATGCCAGACCAACCGCGATGCCGGCAAGAAAACATGCCAGCGTGAAAGACATTCATACAACGTGGCATGCAGGGACTCATCTGAACAAGGCCTGGGGCTGCTTCTGGAGCTCAGGATGGAAGCCAACCATAACCTCTACCCTGGAACACCACAGCAGTGGATCAGATGTGCATCCACACCCAATTTCAACTAATCAAACACAGTGCAGATAATCAAATACTGAGCATCTGAATATTCTTTTCCCCTTGTAAAACCAAATTTTAAATTAAGCCACCGTAAACCACAAACAGATTTACATTGAGTTATTTCTTAGAATTCAGCTTGTAAACTTTCTTTAACCATGGGGTCACGGGCAGAATGAATGTGCTCTTTTACTGCCCATAATCAGTATATTTTGTATACAAAGAGGTCTGTTTTTACCCTTGGAGTGTGCATTCCAATTAAATAATTCAGCAGCAAGCTTTTGTGAGTTTAAAAATGAAGAAGGTTATTTATTCTCATACACTTACCCCAAATTAATGCAGAGTTGCACACTTGGTCTCAGACCTGCATGCACATGTATTCACACAAAGGGTGCAATCATCTTAGAAATCAGCAAAGTGATGTTTAATCTGCTGATAGCAACAGTGACTTTTTCTGCCATATTATGCAGCATTTAAGGGAAAGAAAATGAGGTAGGCACAGGTTCCCTGCTGGATCATTCATGGATGGCCTCTGATTTGCCTGCCCCACCATCACCTCAGTGCTTTAATTATCTGGGAACACTAATTAAGGGCTGCCCCTGCACACAGCTAGCACACTTTGAAGTTCACTGAGAAGTCATGGCTTCCAGATCCAGGAAACATTCTGCACCCATGTTCACTTATGCCTCCTTCAGGCACCTGCTGGATTACATGTAACAGAGAAGAGTGTGCTGGAAGTCTTAAAGCGCATCAAGGTAGATAACTCCCCGGGATCTGACAAATTGTATCCCAGGGCATTGTGGGAGGCTAGGGAGGAAATTGTGGGTCCTCTAGCAGAGATATTTGAATCATCAATAGACACAGGTGAGGTGCCTAAAGATTGGAGGGTGCCAAATGTTTAAGACGGGCTGCAGGAAAAGCCTGGGAACTACAGGCCGGTGAGCCTCACATCTGTATTGGGTAAGTTGTTAGAAGGTATTTTGAGAGACAGGATCTACAGGCATTTAGAGATGCAAGAACTGATTAGGGACAGTCAACATGGCTTTGTGAGTGGAAAATCATGTCTCATAAATTTGATTGAGTTTTTTGAAGGGGTAACCAAGAAGGTAGATAAGGGCAGTGCAGTTGATGTTGTCTACATGGACTTTAGCAAGGCGTTTGACAAGGTACCACATGGTGGGTTGTTGCATAAGGTTAAATCTCGCAGGATCCAGGGTGAGGTAGCCAAATAGATACAAAATTAGCTTGATGACAGATGACAGAGGGTTATTTTTCAAACTGGAGGCCTGTGACCAGTGATGTGCTTCAGGGATCGGTGCTGGGTCCACTGTTATTTGTCATTTATATTAATGATTTGGATAAGAATTTAGTAGGCATGGTTAGTAAGTTTGCAGATGATACCAAGATTGGTGGCATAGTGGACCGTGAAGAAGGTTATCCAGGATTGCAATGGGATCTTGATCAATTGGGCCAGTGGGCTGTCGAATGGCAGATGGAGTTTAATTTAGATAAATGCGAGGTGATGCATTTTGGTAGATTGAACCAGGGCAGGACTTACTCAGTTAATGGTAGGGCATTGGGGAGAGTTATAAAACAAAGAGATCTAAGGGCACAGGCTCATAGCTCCTTGAAAGTGGAGTCACAGGTGGACACAGTGGTGAAGGAGGCATTCGGCATGCTTGGTTTCATTGGTCAAACATTGAATACAGGAGCTGGGACGTCTTGTTCAAGTTGTACAAGATATTGGTAAGGCCACACTTGGAATACTGTGTACATTTCTGGTCACCCTATTATAGAAAGGATATTATTAAACTAGAAAGAGTGCAGAAAAGATTTACTAGGATGCTACCGGGACCTGATGGTTTGAGTTATAAGGAAAGGCTGGATAGACTGGGGCTTTTTTCTCTGGAGCATAGGAGGCTTTGGGGTGATCTTATAGAGGTCTATAAAATAATGAGGGGCATAGATCAGCTAGATAGTCAATATCTTTTCCCAAAGGTTGGAGAATCTAAAACTAGAGGGCATAGGTTTAAGGTGAGAGGGGAGAGATTCAAAAGTGTCCAGAGGGGCAATTTCTTCACACAGAGGGTGGTGAGTGTCTGGAACAAGCTGCCAGAGGTAGTAGTAGAGGCAGGTACAATTTTGTATTTTAAAAAGCGTTTAGACAGTTACATGGGTAAGATAGGTATAGAGGGATATGGGCCAAACGCAGGCAATTGGGACTAGCTTAGGGGTTAAAAACGGGATGACATGGACAAGTTGAGCCAAAGGGCCTGTTTCCATGCTGTAAAAATCTATGACTCTAGTGGAGGCCTGCCTTGATGTACTCTAACCAAACTTAGGGTGAAGGCCTGCAATCAATGTCACCAATCTAGCATGGGAGACAGTGGTAGCTGCAACGGGGTACTGATCATTGACATGTTGTTTTCCATTACCCTTGTCTACATCCTGCCTCCAATAGCAACTCCCTACCTCTAACCCCCTGTGACTGCCTGGAAACACCAGTCCATGCTGCGTCCTCCCACTGCACAGAAACCCATGCCCCAGACTTGCATTCCCTTCCCTCTGTACATCATTTGAAAGAAGCCCATTGCCTCGCAGCAGAAGTCAGACTCAAATATGCTGCGTTCAGACTTGCTTGTGATCCCCCTTCCCATCACTCCCCACCTCCTGGCCCCTTTCTCTTTCACCCTTCCCTCCTCCAGAAGCACTGTATCCGCTTAAGTGCACCCATCTCCGAGCTCCCCTTGAAGATCTGCTCACCAGGTGCACACCTCTTGAAACCAGTTGTACATCGCATTATTCCAACATCGTGCTGCTGTGGGCGCTTTATTTGATTTGCGGGTATGATTCTGGCATTTGGGCTTGATAATGATATGCAAATATGTTATCCTGATGTTCCCTATGTTGAATGGCTGGAAACATGACCAGTCATATCCCCATTTATGCTGCCAGGAAATGCATCTAAAGCCTCCTCGCGATATTTTCCGCCCACTGCAAATGGGAGCAGAAAATGACAGTCAAAGATTGGATGCAGGTAAAGATAGAATATTTTACAGATTACAATTATTTCAATCTCTTCTGACTTCCAGTCTCCCACATGCCAGGTCTATGTTTTCTTGAATGGATTCACTGGTTTGGAGTCAGCATCTTGTAAAGCAAAGTATTCACAGCAGCTTGTGAGGTTTCTTGCAGTCAAATATCGAGGAGGTTTTTTTTCAGGTGAACTTTGAAAGTAGAAGACGTCAATTATTTTGGCTGTTTTATGATTTTGCAGCTAGTTTCAGAGCCTACTTTCAGATGGTCTGATGACTGATGGTTCTGATGGATCTGCTAGATTCTGGTGATAGAAGAGTGCAGTTCCGAAAATCAGTTTTGATTGCATGACCGCTGGGTTATCACTTCTGAGGCTCACCCAGTCTGGTCTGAATGGGTGAAGCAATGGAAAGTTCATGGTGTTCATTGAGTTTTGATCTTCCCTTTTGTCCAGTATGAAACATGAAGACAGGCAGTCTATTAAACAATGAGATGTGTGAATTCCACAGATGGCCGTGCGATACCCTCACCAATGCCCATATTTAATTAGGTATTCACCATAGATTTGATATTATCTGTAGTCCAAATTTCAAAGTCGCAGCAGTCATCTTAACAGGTTGTTTGCGTCCAATTTTCAAAAGTATTGACTGAAAGTTCATAACATGACTGGCTTATACTGGGCATGACAACAGGAATAGTCTTTGCGATATGATTGGATGATTGGGAATACAGGTACAGAATTCCCTAAAAGTGACGTAACAGGTGGATAGGGTCGTAAAGAGTGCCTTTGGTACATTGGCCTTTATAAATTGGAGTATCGAATATAAAAGTTGGAGTGTTATGGTAAGGTTATATAAGGCATTGGTGAGGCCGAATTTAGGGTATTGTGTACAGTTTTGGTCACCTAGTTACAGGAAGAATGTAAATAAGGTTGAAAGAGTGCAGAGAAGGTTCACAAGGATGTTGCCGGGACTTGAGAAGCTGAGTTACAGAGAGAGATTGAATAGGTTGGGACTTTATTCCCTGGAGCGTAGAAGTGTGAGGGGAGATTTGATAGAAATGTATAAGATTTTGATGGGTATAGATAGAGTGAATGCAAGCAGGCTTTTTCCACTGAGGCTAGGGGAGAAAAAAACCAGAGGCATGGGTTAAGGGTGAAAGGAGAAAAGTTTAAAGGGAATATTAGGGGGGGCTTCTTCACGCAGAGAGTGGTGGGAGTGTGGAATGAGCTGCCGGATAAAGTGGTAAGTGCGGGGTCACTTTTAACATTTAAGAAAAACTTGGACGGGTTCATGGATGAGAGGGGTGTGGAGGGATATGGTCCAAGTGCAGGTCAGTGGGACTAAGCAAAGAATGGTTCGGCACAGACAAGAAGGGCAAAAAGGCCTGTTTCTGAGCTGTAATTTTCTATGGTTTCTATGGTTCTATGAAGGTCTCCAATGTTTGTGCTGCAATCTATGAATTTGAGGTTATGGTTCGGCATGATACTCATCCTTGAAGTTGTGCTGATGAAGATGATCTGTAGATGGGGAGACGGCAAAGACCAGATCCTGATGTGGTCAGTGTGGAAAGTGAACTTTCTACTACAGAGACACATGTGCTGATGTTCACAGACATAGATGCAAGATAATGTTTCCCACCCCCCCCGGTAATGTATGTACATTCAGTTTTGGACGACAGGCATGACACATAAGCAATTGATCTTTCATTTCCTTCAATGCACTGTGAAAATACAGCTCTAATCGCATTTCCTGATGCATCTGTTGTGACATAAATTTCCACATCTGGGTTGAATTGCATGAGGACAGGCGGAGATGCTAAATTATGCACTAGTTTCCAAAGAGTCTCTGTAATCTCCACATTTTTAGAAATAAATCTGTGGTAAAAGGTGGTAGTACCGAGGAATAACGACAACTCTTTTATGTTAGATCCGGTCAGAAGCCCATGAAAGGCTTTGAAGTTGGCATGTTAAGCTTTACTTCAGTTGTTGCCATTCTATACCCTTAAAAGACAATCACAGATGCAACAAATGTGCATTTGCCCTTATAGAGCACCAGGTTATGTTGTAGAAGTCGAATGAGCACCACTGATAATCACTGATCAAATTTTGCTTTCTTCCTTCAAAAAGGTTTACCTCTATAAGGTTCCTACCCTTGGCTATGTGGAGGGTGACATTTTTGTAGTGTACGAGACCTGTGATCATTCTCAGAAATGGAATAATCAAATCATAAACTTCATGACACAGACTATGCACGGCAGTATCCTTTCTTATTTACCAGATTTGAGGAGATTAAGGAATACTGTCATGTTTCTTGCAGTAGTGAGAAAATATCGATGTTAGTGTTTACTACTCAGTGTAGACATTCCATGCCCACATTGATTGGAAGTGACCCTGCAACCTCGACTGAGTATTACTTAAGTTGACTTGGTGCTTTACAATCTGTGATGGTATTCACATGCCTCACTATCCATTGAGCTCTGCTTTAAAAATATTCAGACTCTGCTTCCACTGCCTTTTGAGGAGGAGAGTTCCAGTGACTCAGGACTCTTGAGAGAAAAAAACTTCTCATCTGTCTTAAATGAGTGACTCCTTATTTTTAAACAGTGGCCCCTAGTTCTAGATTCTCAGACAAGAGGAAACAGTCTCTCCACCCCTCAGGATTTTATTGCCTCTTTCTCTTCCAAATTCCAGTAAATGCAAGCTTAACTTGTCCAATCTTTTCTCATAAGACAACCTGTCCATTCCGGGTATTAGTTTAGTAAACATTCTCTGAACTGCTGCTAATACATTTACATCTTTCCTTAAATAAGCAAACCAATACTGTACTCCACAGTACTCCAGACGTGGCCTCACCAATGCCCTGTACAATTGACGCATAACCTCCCTTCTTTTGTAATCAATTCCCCTTACAATCAATGATAATATTCTATTAGCTTTCCCAATTACTTGCTGTACCTGTATATGAGCTTTTTGTGACTTACACACTAGGATACCCAAATCCCTCTGAATCTCAGACCTCAATTTGTCACCATTTAGATAATAAGCTTCTTTTTATTCTTCCGGTCAAAATGGGCAATTTCACATTTTCCCAACAAATTACTCCATTTGCCAGTTCTTTGCCCACTCATTTAACCTATCTATAACTCTTTGTAGCCTCCATATATCCTCTTCACAATTTACTTTTCTACCTAACTTTGTGCATTAGAAAATTTATCAACCATACCTTCAGTCCCTTCACCCAGGTCATTTCTATAAATCGTAAAACGTTGAGGCCCCAGCACTGATCCCTGTGGCACACCACTTGTCACATCCTACCAACCTGTCTCCATCTCCAACTCACCCCATGTGGATTCCAAATGAAGTTCCACCCCTCATCTTTTGAAACCACCCAGGATTACAGGTATCTCCAGGACATATAATGCTCCTTGGACTGCTGTTCTCGCCACATCCTGAGATCCAGGCTCAGTGCCATGCGCCACCATATGCCGCCGTATGCACACCCTTGATATCCTCTCCAGCAGCACTGACTCATTCTTTCTTAGAGCTGTCCTGGTCCCCAGTTTCACTTCATTCTTCATCTCATCCGACGCATTAACAAGAAACGTTTTCTTTTCATTTTAGGTATTAGGGGACGCAAGCTCTAACAACTCATTGATACCAACACCCGTCCAGGACCCTCCACCTCCTCCCACCTCTTGGATCCCATCCCTCCTAACCCCAGCCTTTGCTGCTTATTCACCATACCCTCTGACCTTCCCCTCTCTGAGGCTGAGCGTGCTGTACTTGGCAAAGGACTCTGCTTCATACCCTTGAGTCTTCACCTGAACGAATTTCGGGCTCAACATGATGCTGAACTCTTCTTCTACCGCCTTCGTCTCCGTGCTCACTTCTTTGAACAGGAGTCTACCACCACACCCCCCCCCCCCCACTCCCCCACCCCGTGTTCAGCCGATTCTTTCACCCACCTCCAGCATTCCCCCTCCACCTGGATCCCTCCCTCTGGCCTCTTTCCTGCTCTTGTTCTTTTTATCGAGAACTGTTGGCGTGACATCGGCCATCTCAATTTCTCCGCTCCTCTCAACCACTCTAACTTGTCTCCTTCCGAACTTGCTGCAGTTCACTTCCTTCAGACCAAACCTGACCTTGTCATTAAACCTGCCAACAAAGGCGGTGCCATTGTTGTCTGGTGTATGGACCTCTACCTCGCAGAGGCTGAGAACCAACTCTTGGACACTTGCTTCTACCTCCCCCTGGACCACGACCCGACCACCGAACATCAAGCCACTGTTTGCAGGACTGTCAATGACCTCATCTCTTCTGGAGATCTTCCCTCCACAGCCTCCAATGCAGCCTCATAGTTTCCCAACCCCGGGCAGTCCGCTTCCACCTCCTTCCCAAAATCCACAAACAGGACTGCCCCGGTAGGCCCATCGTGTCAGCCTGTTCCTGCCCCACCGAACTCATTTCCTCTCTCCTCTTGTCCAGTCCCTTCCCACCTACATCCGTGATTCCTCCAATGCCTTATGCCATATCAACAACTTTCGGTTCCCCGCTCCAAACTGCCTCCTCTTCACCATGGATGTCCAATCCCCCTACACCTCCATTTCCCACCAGGATGGCCTCAAAGCTCTTTGTATCTTCCTCAAACAGAGGTTTGAACAATCCCCATCCACCACCACTCTCTGTCTGGTGAACTGGTTCTCTCACTCAACAATTTCTCCTTCAACTCGTCTCACCTCCTCCAAATAACAGGTGTGGCTATGGGCACCCGCATGGGTCCCAGTTATGCCTGAATCTTTATGGGTTATGTGGAGCATTACCTGTACCAGTCCTACTCGGCCCCCTCCCACAACTCCTTTATTGGTACATCGACGACTATTTCAATGCCACTTTATGCTCTCGTCTGGATCTGGAAAAATTTATCAATCTTGCTTCCAATTTCCACTCCTCTATCACCTTCACATGGTCCATCTCGAATACTTCTCTTCCCTTCCTTTACCTCTCTGCCTCCATTTCTGGTGATAAACTGTCCACTAGTATCCATTATAAGCCCACTGACTCCCACAGCTACCTTGACTACAGCTCTTCACACCCCACATCCTGTAAGGACTCCATCCCATTCTCTCAGTTCCTTCGCCTCCGCTGCATCTGTTCTTCTGAGGCCACTTTCCAAAATAGCACTGCCAAAATGTCTTCCTTTTTCCTCAGTCGTGGTTTTCCACCCACTGTGGTTGACAGGACTCTCACCCATCCCCCGGGCCATTGCTCTCACCCCCCTCCCAGAACCAGGGTCCTCCTTATCCTCACTTTTCACCCCACTATCTCCGCATTCAAAGGATCACCAGGTTGATACTGGAGATGAGGGGGTTAGCTTATGAGGAGAGGTTGAGTAGATTGGGCCTGTACTCATTGGAGTTTAGAAGGCTGAGGGGAGATCTTATAGAGACATATAAGATAATGAAGGGGCTAGACAGGGTAGAGGCAGAGAGATTCTTTCCACTTAGAAAGGAAACAAAAACTAGAGGACAGAGCCTCAAAATAAGGGGGAGTCAGTTTAGGACAGAGTTGAGGAGGAACTTCTTCTCTCAGAGGGTAGTGAATCTCTGGAATTCTCTGCCCATTGAAGCAGTGGAGGCTACCTCGTTAAATATGTTTAAGTCACAGGTAGATAGATTTCTGATCAATAAGGGAACTAAGGGTTATGGGGAGCGGGCGGGTAAGTGGAACTAAACCACTATCAGATCAGCCATGATCTTATTGAATGGTGGGCAGGCTCGAGGGGCTAGATGGCCTACTCCTACTCCTATTTCTTATGTTCTTATGATCATCCTTCGCCATTTCCGCCAACTCTAGCATGATGCCACTACTCAACACATCTTCCCCTCACCTCCCCTGTAAGCATTCCACAGGGACGGTTCTCTCTGGGACAGCCCGGTTCACTCCTCCATCACACCCAACATCACATTCCCTGCCCACAGCACCTTCCCATGCAATCGCAGAATGTGCAACACCTGCCCCTCCACCTCCTCCCTGCTCGCCGTCCCAGGTCCTAAACACCCCTTTTAGGTGAGGCAGCGCTTCACTTGCACCTCCTTCAATCTGGCCTACTGCATTCACTCTTCCCAATGCGGTCTACTCTACATTGCAGAGACCAAATGTACACTAGGTGATCACTTTGCTGAACATCTTCGGTCCATCCGCAAGCGAGACCCTGACCTTCCTGTCGCTTGCCACTTCAATACACCACCCTACTCTCTTGTCCACATGTCCATCCTTGGCCTTTGGCAATGTTCTAGTGAACCCCACGCAAACTGGAGCAGCAGCACCTCATCTTCTGATTGGGCACTTTACAGCCTTCCGGACTGAACATTGAGTTCAACAACTTCAAACCATGAGCTCTCCTCACCACCTTCACCCCATTTCCATTCATTTCATTTCTTTTTGTTTCATCCTATTCATCCATCTTATCATCCTTCATTCTCACCTCCATTTTTCCACTTTCCATTCCAGCACTCTTTTTTGCACACCCCTATCCCCCCCCACCCCCCCCCCCCCCCCCCGCCTCACTCCCCAGGTCAACTGCCACATTCTTCAGGCAGTCCTTTAACCATCCGCACCTCTGTTCTGCCACTCACACATTCTGATCACTTAATGGACACGTTTTAGCACCTTCTCTGCCTTCTGTATCCTCATTTACATTCCCTTTGTCCCATTCCACAACCCCCCCCCCCCCGCCCCCATAGTATAAATCTCCATTGATTCTCTTTGCTCTCAGCTCTGACAAAGGGTCATCTAGAATTGAAACGCTAGCTCTATTCTCTCCCCACAGATGCTGTCAGACTTGCTGAGATTTTCCAACATTTTCTGGTTTTGTTTCAGAAAAAGACCCATTTATGCCAACTCTCTGTTTCCTGTTAGATGACCAATCTTCTATTCATGTCAATATGTTACCCCCTATACCATGAGCTTTTATTTTCTGCCAAAAACATTTGATGTGGCACCTTATCAAATATCTTCTGGAAATCAAAGTATAGTGCATCCACTGCTTCCCCTTTATCCACAGCATAAGTGACTCCTTCATTAACTCCAATAAATTGGTTAAACATGATTTCCCTTTCACAAAACCATTAAGTGCCCTGCTATAACATTTTAATAATGGCTTCTAACATTTTCCCTATGACAGATATGACGTTAACTGGCATATGAGGTATTTTCCTGCTTTCTGTCTCCCTCCTCCCTCTGAATAAACATTTGCTATTTTCCAAACTAATGAAACCTTCCCTGAATCCAGGAAATTTTGGAAAATCAAAACCAATGCACTATCTCACTGCCAGCTGATCATATATTCTGTTTATGTTACCACTAGTAGAAATAAACTTTGGTCCATGGCTAAACATCAAGTCACTCATTTCCTGTCATTAGTCATTGAACTGTTTCAGTTCTATTATTTTGGTTCTTCGGGGTGTGCTTGTAGGGCAAACTTTATCATCATGACACCCTTCCTTTTAACTGAGGAGACATATTAAACTATTGAATATATTTAAATTGCGGGGAGGTGGAAGTTGTATTTATATGAGTGTCAGAAGCATGGGGAATAAAATAGATGATTTTGAAGGATGGTAAACAGGATGCTAAAATATATTGTAAGAGTTACTAAGATAAGAGAATTAATGTGGAACAGCTTCAGGCAGTGCACAGTAAGAAGTCTCACAACACGAGGTTAAAGTCCAACAGGTTTATTTGGAATCACAAGGTTTCTGAGCGCTGCTCCTTCATCAAGTGAGTGGCCACTCACCTGTGTGCCCACCCCAGTCCAACGCCGGCAGCTCCACATCATAGCTTCAGGAAGGATAGAGAATTGAAAGAGAGCAGCTCAGCTGGCATTGGTTATCAGGAAGATCACTTTTAGTCTTTTTGCAAATTATTCTGAATCTGTGCCCTTTAGTTCTTGATGTTCTCTTGAGTGGGACTGGTTTATCACTCTTTACCCCTGCTCACACCCCTCAGGATCTTGAATACCTCTATCATGTCTCCTCTCCACCTTCTTTTATCTTCTTAGCTACACTTCTTTATCCCTGGAATCATTCTTGTGAATCTCCTCTGTATTCTCTCCAATGCTCGCACATCCTTCCTCAAGTATAGTGCCCAGAACTGGATGCAGTATTCCAGATGAGACCCAACTAGTGTCTTATACAATTTCAAGCGACATGGGGAAACTAGGTTTTCTTTCTGGAGAGGAAAGCCAACACCCCCTCCCTGCACCATGCCTTCTGACCTCACTGCAAGGTCGAGTGCCCCAGATGTACTCCCAATGCCAGAGACACTCGCTAATAATAGGGAGCTGAGGAAGCCTGTGAGCTTTGGGGTCTTGTTCTACAAGTAAGTCGCTAGGATAAGAGGTTAGGAGTGTGAACGCAGGGAGCTAGTCTGTCATATTCCAGACAAAATGACCACCACCATAAAAGCAGATTTCGAACTGGCATTGGAACAAGTGAAATCGCAAACTGAAATGATGGGCATTGACTTGTGGTATAAAATGTTGCCTCGCTCTCCACCTTGCCCAAGTAAGGGTAAACTTTAAAAGTTAAAGGCAAGCTGTATGGCCCACTTTGTCCACCGTTCACATTTAAATTAATTAAAAGAGCTGGCGACCATTCTCTGTTCGTAATTGACAGGTCATCCTGTTGGTTTTACATTTGATATGCATCAACTTAGAGTGAGGTGACTGCTCATCTGTGAAGCAATCAGCAGGCCTATTAACTTTATCACTTTCAGTGGGTGTTTCACGTTCCTGATGTTTGGATTCCACATTTTCCTGCTCGAGGGTCACAATCTCACATCCATAAAGAGTCTGTTCCCATAGCGCACATCAACATTGAAAAGGCTCAAATTGGCCCTTTGAATATCTGTTTCATTCTTACAACTTGAGGTCAGTAATTTCTGTGTGTGTGTGTGTGTGTGTGTGTGTGTGTGATATATATTTTTAGCAGATGAGATTTTTCATCATTACACGTACAAATTATATGGTTCTCACAAGGTAAATGATTGATCAGGCGCAACTCTGCTGTGTGTAGCAGTTATATTACACTGGCTGCATTTTGTTGTAGTGGGGTATCTAACAGTATCCGCCATCAGACTTGTTATTGCATGTTTAAGATTTGAAATGTTTTGAAAAGTTGCCGTAAGTGAGAGCTGATAATGGCTGAGTGCTGCCATAACCTGAAGGGCTACAAATCAAATGCTGGAAGGTGGGATTAGCCTGGGTGGCTTGTTTTTCAGCAGGTACAGACATGATGGGCCAAGTGGCCTCTTTCTGTGCCATAAACATTCTATGATTTATGATAATGTCTCAACGAGGGAAACTGGGCATCTGGGACCGGAGCAAACAGGGAACTGTATGGACACATGTGCATTTTCTTACCATCATTGACATTTGTCTTTCCTATCAGCACCTTCATATGAACTGCATGAACACCCATCCTCGAAGGAAGAAAATTCTTCGGAGTAACACATCTCTCCTTAGGACGTACCACCACATCCTGTCACCTCCTCCAGTCTGCTGTACCACAGACTTGCAGGATTGAGGTGCTGCTGTCCCAGTGGAGGGAGATTCGTGGAATGGGCACAGTACCTGCAGACTTTTGTCAGGACTCATTCCTGCCCTTTCAAGTGTGGTGAGGTGTGGGATGTATGGGGTGTGGGATGTCTTTATTGTTTTTTTATGCACAGAACTGTTGTGTGGCAGAACACAGATGCTGTACGTTCCCTGGAGGATAAACATGTTTGTGTTGGATTACTTAAATATTAGTTCTGGTCTTGAGTGCGCTGTGTTGTAATCAGTGCTGGCTCTTCCCATCTTCAGCTTGCCCACTCACTGAAGTGGTTCACTTTCAACCGACCCACCTGGATGGGAAGCTCGTGGGAGCAAGATGGAGGGGGGGAGGGGGTTACACCCCCTCCTTCCCCCACCACCCCCACCCCCACTCAATCTTTGTCATTGCTTTTATATGCCTACTTTTCAATCCTTTTTCTAATTATTGAAAATTTGGACATTCATGACTCCTTCTCTCTGAGGTAACGTTTGAGTTGTGTAAAGATTAATGTGTTCCCCAGTGATAAAAATCAACTGCAATAACTTCAGGAATTCTGCTTCAATCCAGCTGGCCTGGGACCGTTCCTCGTCAAACTTCCTGGTCTTCGATTCGTACGAGGGCAACCCAGGATGGCAAGTGTACCACAATCGCTGTTTGATATAAGCTGCCCACCAGGACTGGAGTATCTTCTGGAGGTACAAAAGACACTTGACCAATTGCTCATTTTAACTGTTGACAGGGGTACGAAAGGGTGATACACTTCTCTCCTCAGCTTTCCGCCAATAAATAGATGTATCGGGTGTGGGATGTATGGGGTGTGGGATCATTGTTTTTAACCAGGGACACACAAAATAAGCTGGTATCATTCTGCCATTTAATCATCACCTATTCTCCAATTAAATATTTTGCAGGAAATTCACTCTCTCTGTCATTCTTTTCTTTGACATTGTTTTATTGCCCCCTTCCCCGGTTCTGTTTCTTTTAAAATGCTGCTCAAAATTAATGTCTTCTAACGCTGGCAAAGGGACCACAGCTTAAAGGGAATCACTCTGTTTTTGTCAATGACCTGCTTGAATAGCTGTGGCTTTCTAGGATTTTGCTGATCTGGTTTGAAATATGGAAACAGTTTGATGGGGTTATTCTTCATCCAGCAGGAGATTACACATTACCTTAGTGCTTATTCAAGCTGGAAATTTATATCAGAGCATTAATAATGAGTGGGCTGAAGGAAAGGTTGAAGAAAAAAATGTGCAGCTGAATGGAAGCGGGGATGGATCTATAAAACTCTGATCCCAATAATTTCACTCACACATTACCTTGTAGTTAGTTGTATGTTAACTAGATCAACCCTTAATGGTGTGAAAAAGATAAGGTTTCATTCTGACACACCAGAACATCTTGTCTCACGCTCTAAAATGTAACTTATAAATACATTCTCAGGGGTCGTGTTTCACTGAAGAGTGACTTTGATGTCCAGGAGTGGTGATGGATAATAAAATGTGTGTTCTGCTGCAGGAAAAACGCAATGAAAGTTTATTCAGGGTGAGGAATGGATTGTACGCACACAGATTTTTTTTATCCTGGTGTATAATTCTCAAAACTATTAACTTCCTTCAAGACTGTTGGCACTAAACAGTAATTGGTTACTGCTGTAGGACAAGGGTCATTTTGTAATGAATTGATCTGAGTTGTCGTGGTCGGTAGGCAGGCTAGCCTTTTACATTGAAAACAAAAGCAAAACCCCTGCAGTTGCTGGAAATCTGGAATAAAAACAGAAAATCCCGGAAATACTCAGCGGGTCTGGCAGCATCTGCAGAGGGACACAGAATCAAGACCAGAGATGTCCTTGACCCGAAACATTGGGCAGAATTTAATTAAGAGGTGTATGGATCCTGAGGGCAGAAACCAAAGCTGGAGGCACCTCTGTTTGCCGGGAGCTTAATGAATGCAATTATGATTAAAATTTAAAGGGCCAGACGCTGGCACAGGTATTCATTGGTTTATCCCACTGTCAGCTTGATTTGATTTGTTTTGATTTATTATTGTCACATATATTAGTATAACAATGAAAAGTGTTGCTTCTTGCATGCTATACAGACAAAGCATACTGTTCACAGAGAAGGAAAGGAGAGAGTGCAGAATGTAGTGTTACAGTCATAACTAGGGTGTAGAGAAAGATCAACTTAATGTGAGGTAGGTCCATTCAAAAGCCTGATGGCAGCAGGGAAGAAGCTGTTTTTAAGTCGGTTGGTACGTGACCTCAGACTTTTGTATCTTTTTCCCAATGGACGAAGGTGGAAGAGAGTAGGCCTGGGGTGCGTAGGGTCCTTAATTATGCTGGCTGCTTTGCCAAGGTAGAGGGAAGTGTAGTCAGAGTCAATGGATGGGAGACTGGTTTGCGTGATGGACTGGGCTTCGTTCTTGACCCTTTGTAGTTTCTTGCAGTCTTGGACAGAGCAGGAGCCATACCAAGTTGTGATACAATCAGAAAGAATGCTTTCTGTGGTGCATTGGTAGACGTTGGCAAGAGTTGTAATGGACGTGCCAAATTTCCTTAGTCTCCTGAGAAAGGAGGCATTGGTGGGCTTTCTTAACTATAGCATCTGCATGGAGGGACCAATACCTCCTTCACTCACACTCCGTCAGCACTCACACTCCGTACTTATTAATCTTTCCTTCACCACCCCCCTCCCCGCTTCCCCCACCTGCATCGTATCTAAGCCCATTCACTTGCACCTTGGAGATGTCTGTGCCAAGACAGGGACTGGCTCCAAATTTCAGTGATGCCTCCCTGCAGATTCCCTCCTTCAGGTAATCTCGACAAAGCAGGATGCAGTTACAGAAACTCTTCTGCCTGACCAACGTGGTCTGAATGGAGATTGTAGAGGAGATGAGCAACTGTGGAGTCCACCAAAGATCCTGGGTTCAGTGCAGGAAGAGTGTCAACAACTTGCTCCGATCTGCCAGGGTAAGTGGCACAGTCACATGTTACCAAAGGGTCATCAAGCATTATAACCTGTGTGCAGAGGCAGGCAGGTAAGTGCGTGATCAGCCTCAGGACTGCATGGTAATTGAGGCCAGAGCATGTGACAGTTTGAGTGACCGATAGGATACAACGTACCACTGAGGGGCCAGCACGTTGGGAATATGTAGGATTCAACGGTCACTTGAAATGTCACTAAATCTACACGCTATAATGAATCACGACTCAGAGGAGAGGGCAAGGACAGGATGAGGAATGTTCAATCCGAATGTTCTCACCCCAGCCAACAAAGAGGCATTTCAGATTGTAGGAATGAAGGGAGGCCGAGCAATCCTGAAGGTGAGGCTGGAGTGGCCTCAGGCCTCAGAGTTAGAATCCAACCTGGTGCTGGCAAATGGGCACCCAGAAATGTGATGCATTCATTAACTGTGATGATCGTTAATGTGTTTCCTTTTGTTCTCCATTAAGTTCTTTGCAATCCCATGGCCAGGCCAGAGGAGTTTTGGCTGGAGCCAGAGGACACCACCTTTGTGGACAATGAGATCCCTGATCCAAGGGATGTACTATCAGCGGCCTCTTCCGTAACCTTCACCAGCAAAGTTACCCCTACAGATGTTACAGAGGGATACATCACATACATTTCCCAGGAGCTGAGCGACACTGTGACAGCTAAGGCTGCTGAGAATCAGAGGATTGCTACAGTCTGCAGACTGCTGAGACTTGGGTGCTGGCAGCGCTGAGAGTATCTAGATTTTGCTGCAGGGATTTTGTTTGTAGTTCATGAAGGTTCTCCTCTTGGTTGCAATAACTGGTTCCATTTCAGTTCAATAAGCCTCAAACCAGTCAGTGTTCCTCGAATCTCATTTGCCTTATGCAGTGAGTGCGGAACTATAGATGGCGTTGCACAGGAGATCCCACGTTGACACCGCACTCTGGCCTTGGGGGTTGTTATCGGATGGAAGATGTTGAGGAACACTTGACAAGTGTTGATCTGAGGTTAGCATTTCTTCTCGGAGTAATATAGTTTCCTTGGATGAAGTTTGATCTCAGTACCCAATAGGGAGTGGTCAGTGTCACAATCAGTGCTTTGATAGCTATGAGTGATGAGGACCCTGTTGAGTTTGGTACTGTTGATGATACGATTTAACTTGTGGTATGACCTTAGATGTCTCCAGGATACCTTTTGGAAAGGCTTCATTTGGAAGTAGCTGTTTGGCACACAGACTTCATGGCAACAGCATAGCTCCAGCAACCTCCGTCCATTTTTATTCATCTTACAGATTCCCTGGGATGCTATGCAGATTGGCCAAGCTGTGTAGTCAATGCTCAGTCTTGGTTTGAAGTCCTGTAGATGGTACAGTCCATCGATGCTGGGAATACTGCTGATGGCGGCAGCATCAAGTACCTCATTGAATTTATCCTTGGTATCTGGGGTCGAAGCACAGATTCACATGAGGCAAACTGGGCCCATGCTTGTTGACCAACAAGGAGTAGGAAGTCTCTCTGCATTAGGGGTAGAGCTCTCTGTGGGGAGGTTCAATCACCACGAGTAGAGTTTTCCTTTTACTGAGAAGCTAACATGTTGTCTCTTTGATTTCCCTTGCCAGAGTAACATGTAGGGTGGGATTTTCCGGCCGCACTCGCTCCAAAACCGGAAAATCCCGCCTGAGGTCAACGGACCTTTGCATAGTACGTCCGTCCCCCCGTCCCCCCCCCCACCCGCTACGATTCCCATGGCAGGCAGGATGGGAAAACTCCCCCTCCCGCCCCATAGTGTTCCTCTTTAAGGATCTACTTTGAATGAAGCTAGTTTGTTGGAGGGCAGCAATGTCCACATGGAGCATTGTAAGTTTATTGTTGATCACGGCTGTCTTGTGTGCATCATCAACCTGCCCTGTCCTAACGTTTCAGTTTGTGATGTGAAAGACTGGTGTTGTCTTTGTTGAGTTTGTCTTGCCAGTTGCCTGGATTGACAATCCACCTGTTGAGAGATGACTCTCTGAAGCACCCAGCACCCAGTGAAGCAGGAAGGCCACGGGGGGACAGCACCTAAATGACTGGGACTGGCCAGCTTGAGGAGGTGGTAGCTATCCAATGAGATGCGATGATCTCTCCCACAGTCAGAAATGACCCCGGCACTCATGCTCTATTTGAGCTTATGTAGCTTTTGCTTCCCTTGTTGTGCCAATGTAAATGAAGCTGGAGTGCCCTCTCCAGGGTGCAGACCTGGGCAAATAGTATAGAGAACCTGAGTTGCCCAAGCATCAGGGTTCCCCCTCAGCATGACCTGTATTGTCCAAAGGAAGAGATGAAACCAGTACAGTTTGGCACCACCTCTGCTGTACAGGAGTTGCCAGAAAATACATATTTTTCCAGCTGATGTGATGTTAGCATCGTGAGTGGTGTGCAATGGTTACCTCTTGCGTGTCACCTCTTGTTTTCAGCTCTCACTATTGATTAGCAGTTCAACTATTATGGAAAGAGAACCAAGTGTGTAAGACTCTCCCTCTAGTACACAAGCTCTTCATCAGCAAGCCCTTTGTTATTCCTCCCCAGGGCAATGTACATCAACCGGATACCTCGTGGATCCAGGCTAAACTACAGGGAACTTTCCCCACCCCAGACACATGACATAGAAGCACACTAACATGTCGCTACATGCTGGTGTCCATTAACAAGACCACAGGCTATGGATAAATAGCTCCACTGCCTATTGTGGGTGTCTTGGAAGAGAAGAAGGCTGAGGGAGTAAACCCTGAGGGAAAATCAGAAACGGGGTCCCATGGGTTGTGATCTGTCATCTATCTGGTACATTACTACATCAGGTGTCATTTATTGTGACTAACATAATCAGACTAAGTCAGGGACCAGCTCTGTCTGAGAGCTATCTGTACTGGCATGTATCGATGGTTGCTGTGGAGTTAGGGACATTTTTCTTACTGTGGATGAAATGAGATTGTGTGTTTGTATTCAGTCTTTATTGAATGTTCATGTATGTGCCTAGATTTGTCTTTGCCAGTCTGTGGGACATGGCTGTATAAACATGAAAGCTCAGCTGGTCCTCTTTTATATGCAGTCTCAAGGAGATGATCCGACCTTACTTTCAATGGAGACAATTGGACTGTTGTAGGTTCACTCAAAGCCCCATAGTGATCTGTGGTTGCTGATTGACATATGTCCAAGTGTGAAACAGATGTCCCTGAGACCAGTACTCATGAAAGAGTATGTGACAATGGTCCATTCTCCTTGCTCTTCAAGGTGGTTGAGAATGCAGGTCCAGAGGTAGCTCCAGGGCAGAGGTTAGCAGGGGTTTGACTATATCCCAGCAGGCAATGGAGTTCCAGCAATGGGACAATGGTTATGTAGATGGCTCAATCCTGGGCAAATCCAGTATATGCTGAGGTAATGGTAGAGACAGCGACTTCATGCCTGCCTTTACCATGAGGATCGGCGAGCTCCTCACGGGTGAGTTTGTAATGAGCTGAACAATGCAAGATTGCGCATGATCAGCCATCCTGCGTCCCAGCGGAAATCACTCTCACTTCTGCACCCACCACTGAACTTAGATTCTAGAAGGAAACATTCCGGCTGGTGTCATCAAGCAGGTCCAGAGGGGATAGTCCTTGTCACCCCAGATCCAGCTGTCAACCTGGCCTGGGGCCTTGTAAAGCTGCACAAATTGTAGGAACCATGAGAACTCTCTGAGGAATAAGCACAAACCTGCATGAATTTTTGTCTGTGGTCACAGACCAGTTGGACGTTCAAAGAGTGAAAGCCCTTGTGATTCAGATATGCCCCACTGACTGTTCCCAAATGAGTGCTGTCGATGACCGTAAGACCAGTACCCCTGCCACTTGCATTTGGTGAATTCATTTGCATAATAAAAGAGGTCATTGGTCGTGACGCACCTGTGTATGGCAGCCTGGGAAGTGCCACATATCTTGCCTGTGTAGCCCTGGAAAGAGCTGGTGGCTAATCATTGAGCGCCACAGTCACCTTGAGAGCCGCTGGCATGGGGTTCACTGCAGGACCCTTCATATCTCTGACTGCTTCCCAGGACCGCCTCAGCCATCTCTAGTGTGCCCTTTAGCCATTTGTAGGTAGTTAGTTCTTGTCATCTATGGTTCTTGTCGTCTATGGTTCCTGCCTCCTGACCAGCCTCTCACTCTGATGCTGCCTGCTTCAGGAGTTACGGCCCCTTTATTGGTCAGTGACAGCCCTCCTTGGGCACATCCTGTCTTCCTGCTCCTGAGGTTGTCAGAATATTGGGTGTATCAGATGCATATCGAATCCATCAAGTTAACTGTGTAAAGAAGGCAGCCAGTGAAATGAACACCTCTGTGTTCATGGCTTTCATCCACACAGCTGCTGAACAATGAGATTTTCAAATCTTCCCATGGGCCACACCCTAACCTCCTCCCACTCTGACCTGGACTACTGCCAGATGAAAGGAAGTTAGCAGAAATGGCCAGCAATTTAATCAGATTCATTCTCCACCTGGAAGCCTTCGCCATCTACCTGCCCTCTGTCATCTTCAAGTTTGTGCCCATCACCCTTGACCCTCCAAACACCACTGTATGCCTTCCCCTTGTCACTCTTGAACCTCCCACTTGACTCTGTGACAGTGAACATGCCATCCCTTAACTCACTCTTTGATTATCTTGATCTCAGATTGGACCTGTCCTCCTCCTGAATCGAACCTGCCCCTGTAACTGTGGACTTCCATCAGATCAGACAGCTTTCTCAGTTAGACACCCAGGATCTGGCATTGGACTGTACAGAGTCTTCTCTTTAAGACACTCATTTTATATGTTCCTAACTACTACCCCACACAACCCTCCACCCCCACTGCCCTCCCCGACACCCCCACTCCAATCACACCCATATGCCAGGTCTCTCTTGTTGAGCACTTCCTTGCCGGCTCCACCTGCTCCATTACTTCGAAGCCCTCTTTCTCCCCTAGATGCCCCTGACGCAACGCCTCCCTCATCCCAAAATTTATGCTAATATATGACATAGATGATGATGTACCACTGACACCAGTCTCGAGAGAGGTCAGAATCATGCCTAAGAGCTGCGTGCCTACTCTGTAACCTGTTCAGCTGTAGTACCAATGAATTAAGCTTATACCAGAGTATATCTACAGTTTGTCGAAGAACCAAGTCCCATTTCTAGAATCGAAAACAGAAAAAATCCATCTCAGAACAGGATGGCAGCGCTGGAAACATTGATGTAAATGACACATCATTGTTGTTGAAGGAACCAAAGAGTGAAGAAACCTTTGAAATCAACTCGAGAAATTTTGGTGATAGAAAGAGGCAGATTGGAAAGAGATAACGATAATCTAGTGAGAGGTCCCTGCCCTTTCCCCACTTATTTGATTGCCTTGAGGGCCTGCAGAGAGGCCAGCGTCAGGTCATCACAAAAGGAAGCCAAAACTTCAGGTCAGATCCTTTCTTTAAACAGTGGGTCCGGTAGCAGGTAACTCTCTCTCATGTCAGGTGTGCAGGAGTCCACCACAGATTTTCATTTCATTATTAATAGCTGTTGGTACCTCTTTTATTCTGAAGCAAATTTTATTAATTGAATATGCACATTATAATCAACACTTGCAACGACCTGGGGAATCAATATAATTATTCTGAACTGACCTATATCGCCTAGCTAGTTCTTGCGGATATGGAGCACTGAAGGACAATCTGATCTGTGATTGCACAGCCATAGGTGTTTGAGATGAAAACCCTCCAACTTTCTGCAGACCAAAATGATTTTGCTTTGGATCAAGCAGCCCAGTGTGTGAGGTAGATTGAGCTTAGAGCACTTAACCAGGTTAAAATTTTTGGGACAACAAGGTATCACATGATTCCTTAAGGCAGGATTTTCCAGTCCCCCACCCCACCTCATTATGTTTACCAGCGGCAGAGATGGCTCCCCATTGGCTGCTGACAGGATCTTCCAGTCCCGCCGATGTCTATCGCATTTTGTGTGGCTTGCCTGTCCACGGCGCGGGAGCCTTTGGCTGGACCGGAAGATTCCGTCGGCAGAAGGGGCTGGAAAATCCTGCCCTTAAATTGGATAGGCCCATGGGCAGTGGTTCCACCTGTACAAAAGCCTGCCAAACAAACCGATAGGGCAGGAACGACACGCCAGCAGCCATTTTGAGACACTTGCTTTGTGGTGTGAAACCCAACGTAGGGGCTGACACCTATTCATATGTTCCCAATTGGGCCTCAATGCCCCATGTAAAGTAATGGATCAAACCATATTCTCATCTTTGAACCGAACAGGGAGACATGCACATATGAAGCTTTGAATGGGAGCAGAGGGCATGGAAAGCTTCTACTATGACAGAACTAGACCAAAAATCCAATAATTTTAATCAAAGCTGCAGACCAGTAGGTATTTACGAAACACATTCCTTCCAAGAAATGGAAAATCCAGACTATTCCAACCCTACAGAGTTCTGAAGGGGTGGATAGTCTTAATTACAGCTACTGGTCAGTTACAGTCAAAGTTCAAGGCTTCAATACTACTTTTAATATTGATACCGGTGCTACTGTTAACATATCAGCAGATGACCTTGACTGGCCTTCATCCATCAGACATCAAGTTACAAGATCCAGGCAACATAGACCTCTAATCAAAAGTGGGATTATTATTCCTCTCAAGGGAGGACAGACCATTGATTCATCACAATCAATGTACATCCTTATTGAGAGGTGATATTGGCATACATCTAGAATCATGGAAAAACCAGGTGATGCTCATCATTTGAACGACTTCACAACAATCTTCAGCCTTTTATTTAGAAGCAGTGGAAATTCAGCCTTCAGAAGCTGAGTAAGTTTATACACTCTGCAGTGAATTCTTTTCTTTCACAGAGACACCATCCATTAGACCCCGGGACAGACAAAGAAGTTATGAATCTCTCAGTTTCTTCAAAGTAAGACCACAAATGACCGATTCAGAGCACAGTGCAGCAGACGGTGACCATCCCCGTGAAGATCTGCTGGACCTGAATTGGCTCTTCATAGAGAGTGATGAGGAAAAATCCCTTGTTGTAGTGAATGATCTCTTGAAGATCAAGATCATAGAAAATAATTAATCTTTTCCACTGATTAATGTGATATGATATCTCTTTTGGCTTTTTAGAGGAGTCAGCTGTGTTTTCAATGGCTGGGCAGCATTCAGATCCTGGTTCCACTAAGATCTACCAATGTATTGACTACTTAATCTCCTATTCTTTATGAAGAATCTCCCAGAGAGAATGCTTTGCCTAAGTCTAAGTTGGAGTCCATGGAAAGCTAAAGACTAGGTACCTCCCCAGGGAGAAAGTTAACTGACACCCATACTTCAGTCTCAGCTGAAAGTTTTCTGTGGTAGAATCAGCTGCAGATTTATGTACAGTGGTTTTGTCTCAGAGTTGATAGTCCGCAGGAAATCCGTTACAAAAGATGAGGATGTCTTGTCACCAAAAGTAAATAAAGTTACATCGGTAATCTAAGATTTTAAGATGTTAATCCCTGGTTAGTAGCATCAGGGTGGCAATACAAAATGTGCTTGGAGTTGATATTTTTGTTAAAGGAATCTTCTCTGAACATGAAATCACTTCAGGTAACCAATAATAAAAAATGTGGTCCGGTATAGACAGATGATGATGTCCTACCAGGTGCAGAAGAAAAACATCTCCAAGGTGCCTTCCCGAGGCTGAAAATACTGAGGGTCATTGAGTTCCCCAGGAATTGTGACTTGGGGGTGGGAAGAGTAGGAGTTTGGGTTCACTAGAATCTGTGGGTTGTAAAAAAGGAAGTTACAGAAATGTAATGTAAATAGTGAAAAATATATTTTCATCTTGCTGTGAAAAATTAGGATAGCTTACTTGGGGGAAGGGGTAGTGTAAAGGGTTAACAGGTGGGATATGTTAAATGTATGACGTAAATGATGACATACCAATGACATCAGTCAGTCATGTGTTCGACTCTCAAGAGTGAGGTTGGAATCATCCCTAAGAGTTATGTGTCCACTCTGTAACCTGAGATAAACGGGCTTACAGAGCAAGTTTGAGAGACCAATTGGGACTGAGAGTGGGTAATCACTCCAGGGGGTAGCGTTCACTCTTAGGCAGTGTGGTGAACCATTGTTGGTTCCCACCAGGTAGTGCTGAGCCATGGTCTGGCCAGTTCTATGAGTCTGTAGATATGTTACTGTTGGGGTTAGGGTTGGGCTGTTCTACCTGTTAATATAGTCCTATGGTACACCCCAGTTGGCTCCACTTCCTGGGAGAGGTATAAAGGTCACTGCTCTGCCTGGTGACCCTTTAGTCTGGGATCGTATACTGTATATAGGAGCTCTGTTATTGTTGGCAATAAAAGCCTTTATTTCTCGAGTACATCCAGCCTCTCGTGTGTTATATCGCACATCAGGCAGAAGACATTTAGAAGACATGTAGGGACTGGCTGTTCCAGGGTGGCTGGTGAGGCTGCGAGCCACTGTACAAGTTTTTCCTTGTTAATGAATTCCTGACAAAATCTGAAGCATGCAACATTACACAAGTGTTAAGCAGATGACACCAAGATTATGTCTGCAGTCTGTCTAAGAACCAAATCCCACACTTAGGATGGAATTTTCCGGCCACGCTTGCCCCAAAACTGGAAAATCCTGCCTGATGTCAATGGACTTTTGCATGGTCCACCCCCCCATCCGCTATGATTCCCATGGCGGGCGGGAGGGGAAATCTAGAGTGTCAGAGCCAACCTCAAAACTTGAATGACAGATTGGTTTTTCTGCTATGGCCCACCTTTTGCTCGAGACTACTGTAAGACAGCAGGTCAATTTAACTGTGTGGAGTTTGCACATTCTCCCCGTGTCTGCGTGGGTTTCCTCCGGGTGCCCCGGTTTCCTCCCACAGTCCAAAGATGTGCGGGTTAGGTTGATTGGCCATGCAAAAATTGCCCCTTAGTGTGCTGAGATGCGTAGGTTAGAGGGATTAGCAGGTAAATGTGTAGGGATATGGGGGTGGGGCCTGGGTGGGATTGTGGTCGGTGCAGACTCGATGGGCCAGATGGTCTCTTTCTGCACTGTAGGGTTTCTATGATTCCATGAACTGCAAAAGAACATCCTTTGATTATAGATAGAAGCCCACTTCCCTTTGCAGGATAACACTGAGCTCTGCCTCCAATCAGCTGTATTAGTTTTTGGGCTGGGCCTGGGAGAGCAGGAGTGCTCTTTTGGGCTGCACAAAACAAATCTGGGCCGGTGCACTTCCAGAAAACCCAGCCAACCCACCCTGAAAATGGCCCCTCTACAACGAATAGCTTGCTCCACTGCCTAACCATCTAAAGTCAGCTCAGGGAGTGAAACCTATCCAGTTCAATGAATATGTTGAGTTCCTAAAGTGGAAGATGTTCCTTTTCCCATCACCGACACACTTTGCCATGTTCAACATTAAAACACAAATCACCAGGACAAATTTTAAGAATATAAAGTGCACCATGCAGATGAGTTTTTTTGGTGTTAGTTTTGAACTTAAAATGGCAATTTGAAAGTGCTTCAGCCTTGTAAATTTAGTTGCAGTTAAGTTACCAAAGAGATATCCATTTTTTTTAAAAGAAAAAGAAATATTTTGAATTCTCATTATCAATCCCATGTCTGTTGAAAGAGTTCAGATTTTATAGTTTGAAACTTCTGGCCAACAAACTCTTTCCTGTTTATGAACTGAATTTGTACTAAAAGGAGCAACATTGAGGTCATGGGCATTGTGTGGGAGGATTCTCAGTGAAGTAACCTTTCCACATGCTCTGTTGGAAATTTCATATCTCAGCCACTTCTTACAAGGAGGGAATGATTTGCAGCCTTTGTCTAAAGGTGATCGAGAAAATAAACAGCGTGAACCAGCATTACCACATGCTGAGGAAAGGCAGCTTAGCAAAAAGGTAAAAAGAGAAAGGCATTGGAGGAGGGTTCTGCTGCAGCAAAGCACACAACTTCACACACATCAAAATTACATTTGAAACAAGGATGCTACATATATATGATATACTCCGGTGCGGGATAGAGGACCCTGCATCCCCTTTGAACATTGCAGAAGCAACTAAAAGCTGCCTAAAGAACAGTGTTTCTAGAAATAGGACCTGGGGTCTACGTGATAGCATTCTCCAGAGTTGGAAAAAATATAACTGTTAGAGGCAAGGTCGAGTGCTAGTAGAACAAGCAAGAAATTGAATCATGGCTGGTGGGTGTGTAGCTGCATACTGTGCCTCTGAGGTGGGTCCTTCTAAAATACATTGTAATTTTGTAATTCAACTCATTGTGCATGGAGACAGAGAGGAACAGTTCCTCTCTTGCTTTCTATCTTTACCTTGTCTCTATAAAAGGTTAACTTCAGGTTAGCCACGGTTTTGGGCTGACAACTTTTACAGATGCACCACAGAAAACATCCTTTCTGGTTGTATCACAGCTTGGCTCCTGTTCTGCCCAAGACTGCAAGAAACTACAAAAGGTCGTGAATGTAGCTCAGTCCATCACGCAAACCAGCCTCCCATCCGTTGACTCTATCTACATTTCCCACTGCCTCAGAAAAGCAACCAGCATAATCAAGGACTCCAAGCACACTGAATATACCCTCTTCCATCTTCTTCCATCGGGAAAAAGATGCAAAAATCTGAGGTCACATACCAACCGACTCAAGAACAGCTTCTCCCCTGCTGCTATCAAACTTTTGAATGGATCCACCTTATATTAAGTTGATCTTTCTCTACCCCCTAGCTATGACTGGAACACTACATTCTTCACCCTCTCCTTTCCTTCTCTATGAATGTTAAACTTTATCTGTATAGCGCGCAAGAAACAATATTTTTCATTGTATCCCAATACATGTGACAATAATAAATCAAATCAAAAACAATTGCATTGAGTTTTACTGGTCTCTCACAATACATGAGGTCAGGATTGGCGAAGCCAACAGTGTCCAAGAAGAATGTATCAGGAGGCCAGAATTATCCCCTGCCACCTCATCAATATTCAGGAGCTATGAACATTTATCCCTAGATCTCTTTGTTCTGTAACTCTCCCCAGTGCCCTACCATTAACTGAGTAAGCCCTGCCCTGGTTCAGCCTACCAAAATGCATCACCTCGCATTTTTCTAAATTAAACTCCATCTGCTATTCGTCAGCCCACTGGCTCAATTGATCAAGATCCCGTTGCAATTGGAGATAACTTTCTTCACTGTCCACTATGCCATCAATCTTGGTGTCATCTGCAAACTTACTAACCATGCATCCTATATTCTCATCCAAATCATGAAATCCAAATTGATTCTATGAAATTGGAGCAAATAATATTGCTGTGCTTTAACTATAGAGTTGCATGATATAACGGGTTAGTGGTTCATTATCTGTCCAAGTAGCAGGTCCATTAAGTTCACCTTTTGCAGAGTGGTGAGTCCTGGATATGTCCCATCACCTCTTCTGTCTCTGAATCAATGAACAGGATCAGTCTTGGTTCTCTGGGTCATTAATGAAGGAGGCAGCAAAGTTAGAATAGAGTGTCATAGTGTAGGTTAGGTTCTGATGATAATGATTGAATGAATTGGCTATCTCAGTCTTGCCTAAGCACCACTGCTTCGATGCATAATGTATGGCTGCCGTAGTTTCAGTTCAGTTGTTGAGGCCAAAAGGTTGTGTAATTTCAAGAAGGAAAGGCTGTTGGAAACATAACTGTGCAGGAAATCTCTGGCCCAGGGCCTGATGGACTCTCCAGTGAAGGTTGAGGAGTCTTGTTAAAATATATAAGTGACACACTGAGGCTGGATGATCAGCTGAGTTAGGAACACAGCCAAATAATGGGAATTAATCTCACCATTCTGGAGATGTATTTCAATTACCCTAAAAGGGGAAATCTGGACTTTAGTTTTCCAGAATACTGAACTTCTGAACTCATCCATTTCACTATGGGAAACAGTGAGCTGATGCCAGGCATTTTCCCACAGCAGAATCAGAAAGAGAGTCATTCCCATTTCCGAACATTTGGCTCAGACTTGCAGAAACATGGGATAGCTGCTCTCTGGGACTCGATATACTTGATATAAGCCCTGGGAAGAGAGGAAAAAGAAGGGAAGAGAAAATAATTTGGAGGTGCAATTTATTTCAAACTGCTTAAGAATATTAAATCTAAAAGAATTAATTACAGTTGCCCATTGATGTAACAGTATGTTTGAAAGCTGAGGAAGTGTAGTACATGTTAAAATGAAGGAAACATTATCTGTAAAACCCATTTACAAATATTTTTAGTGGTACCATTGATTTTCCTATAACTATACATCAGTGTCAGCTGCATTATCCATACACTTCACACAACAGCTGGTTCAACAAGATCAGAAGTCTCCTTTTCAACCTAATGCAGTCTTTTGACCAATAGGGATAATTTATTCCTTAATTTAAATTAATCAATAGCAATTTTAACAGCGAACACAAGTTAGCAGATTAACAAGTACAAAATGTTCAGCCTTATCTCATGTCTTGAAATTGTTGTCAGGATACGAATAGTAATAAAAATAACACGACAAAATCTGGAAAACTGAGATAAAAACAGGAAAGGTTGAAAATATGCAGCAGGCCCATCAGCATCCGAAAAGAAAATTTATGTTAAGAGTTCAGGTGTAAAGTCTTGATCAGCATTGAAAATTGGATGATAAGTGAACTAGTTTATGTGACTGAACACATCATAAGCTAGGATGGGGTTGGGGAGGGGATCATTTTGATCTTGTAGCATCAAAACATCCAAGACACCCATTTCTTAATTTTCAACTCTTGTCACATTCATTACAAGTGAGAAGGCCACTTGCCAGGCAGCAGGCAAAAATGGGCAAAGTGAGAAAATGGCTGCAGAAGTATTTTAACCATACAGAGAAAAATTAAACAGAAACCTAACAACGCAACATTGTGTCAAACACCCATGTGCATAACTGTATGACTACAAATATTTACTACTTTCTTATTCTGCTGCTCCTACATGGTACACCCGCTGTGGCTTCAGCAGAGGTAGGTAGAGGCTGCTCAGACTGTGACTGCTCAGTTGCACTTGGCTGATGTCCTCTGGGTTCTGGCGGTCAAAAATTCTAGGGAAGAAGTGTACATGGTCATTGATATAAACTCTCCAGGGATATTGTTGATCTGCCTTCAGAAAACCCTGAGAAAAATTTGAGGTAAAATATTTTTAGACGAATCTTCACGCTCATCTCTCAAAGTAAAGGATGTCAGCGCTGAGAAAACATTTCTAACCAAACATCTGCAGCAAATGCCCCAAGACGTTCAACTTAAGGAAGTGTGGAATGAGGCAAATTAGAGAATCATTAATGAAATATATATAACCTAATTAGGGATTAAAGAATTCTTCTGTGGGCATTAGAATTTTTATATTAAAATAACTTGCAGGGAAAATGTACAGATCCGTTTAATTTTCTATCTAACAATATATTGACCTTCCGTTTTGTAAACTCTTGATAATTATGTTTTCATTTGTATGATAAAACGGTGATTTATCTCTCTTGGTGATCCAGAAATGTTATGGTCAGTTTTATTCAATTATTACGTGACTTAAGAGGTTGGTTCCTTATAGTTACAGAATGGGAAACTGCTGCTTTTTATCAAAGCTGAAAATCTGTAATCATGATCAAAGTTATGCTGTGACGTGGGAAAATAACCTTTCAGCGCAGTTAATTAAACATTTCAAGAGAATAAGGTATATATCATTGCATTTGTTTCCAGGGAGAGAGCGTTTCTGTTAGTGTGGATTTCTGAAAGGAATTTGGAGAATGCTGATTTTGGTAAAGCTGACTGATCTTGTTTGGCTTTTTTTATTTAGTTCCCACTGACCAGCTGACACGAGCCGTAGCTGTTGGTGGGAAGGTGCCTTGGGATTTTGCTTAGTAGCACAAAAGAAAGCTTCTCTCACAATAGTCTTTTGGCCAGGTCCCACTAGGACACGTTACTCCACTTAGTCAGACTTCATAGGGTTCCTGTAATAGATGCATTCCTGGCCAGCAGGCTACACAGAATGATATTCTTATCGTTTGAAATATATACTTTGGAAAATGGCAGAGTTTAACAGCTGTTCTGTACAATTCAAATAATATTGAAGCAACGGTGCTTTATACTTAACACTATGAGGAAATATATCCTTTTCACTGGAAAATTCACTGGCTTAAAGGTTTATTAATGATCAGTGGCTGTACTGAGGTTTAGGCATTAGATTGACATTAATATTATTCTTCCCTTCATATCTTCTTCCTACAATAGCATCGGATCATAATTATTAAACACATTCTCAGACAATGTCCCTTGAGCCCATTAGGTCTTTGCCAATGATTTTCTCATGCTGACTCCCACTTGCTCACTTCTGAGGCCCCTCAAAGTAAATCTTTCTCAGGCTACTATCAAATTTTCCCTTTCTAATAGAATTCATGTGCATGGTTTCAACAATCATAGCAATTTAAAATACAGAAGTGTTATCTGGTCATCTTTTTAATTCTCCTGTGATAATCTTCCATTTGTGCTAAAAGATATTGACTGGACTTCTCCAACCTTGCCTGCGGCTGGGATTATCTGGTTCTGAGTGCCAAATTCTCTATTCCTGCTGGCAAATGTAGTAGGGCGTGCGAGCCCACAGAATTCCGGCCATTGACTCACTTGTCAATATGTTTAGGATCTTCATTGTATTCTCAATGATCCATCACGTGACTTGTGAATCTAATTGGATGGTTGTAGAGGCAATATGCACCATATGAATTGACTTAAGGAGCATTATGAAAGCTATGTTATCACCACAGAAACATTTTCTGCTGAACTTTATATACAAATTACACAATTGACATCACCTTCAAATATTGCTATCTTGGAATCTGTGCTAGCAGCCAAAATGGCAGCTCCAAATTACAATTTCCTCTCTATTCTATTCTAGGAACTGGGCATACTAAAGCTGCTTGAAATAGCAAAAATTTCTCTTTAAACCTGGTTCTGACAAAATGGAAAATATCTTTGACTATGTAAGTGATTTCAATGGTTTCCCTACGATGGTGCTTACTGGTGTTCCCCATCACATGAAAATCACAGATAATTAGCACAATCGAATAATACATTGAAGAGTGCGCTTGAAGGAGAGTCATATAGATTTGACATTAACCCTGTTTCTGTCTCTCTGCACATGATGTCAGATCTGCTGAGTTTTTCCGCATTTCCTTTTTTTAATTCAGCATTAGACAGGAAATCAGAGAAGCATGCGATAAAGGAACATTTGTGATTATGGGTGACTTTAATCTGCATATAGGTTGGCTGAGTCAAATTAGTCATAAAAACTGACTAAAAGTTTCTATAGGTTGGTAAAGAGATTGACAAAAATGAATTTAGGTTCCTTACAGTCAGAAATGGGGGAATTCATAACAAGGAACAAAGAAATGGCTGAGGAAATAATTTCATACTTTAAGACATGAATAATGTACTGCAAGTTTTGAGAAACGCAAGTTTTAGTGAGGAGCTGAAGGAAATCAGTGTTAGCAGAGAAATGGTTTTGGGGAAATTGATGGGATTGAAGGTGGATAAATTTCCAGGGCTTGATAATCTTCATCCCAGAGAAGTTAAGGAAGTGGCCCTAGAAATAGTAGATCCATTGGTGGTTATTTTCCAAAATCATTTGGACTCTGGAATGGTTCCTACAGATTGGAGGGTAGCTAATCTAAACCCGCTATTCAAAAAGAGAGGTAGAAAGATAACAGGGAGAAGAGAAGGTACAGAAAAGATTTACCAGGGTGTTGCCTGGTATGGAGGGCATTAGCTATGAGGAGAGGTTGGAGAAACTTGGTTTGTTCTCACTGGAGCGACGGAGGTTGAGGGGAGACTTGATAGAAGTCTACAAGATTATGAGAGGCATGGACAGAGTGGATAGTCAGAAGGTTTTTCCCAGGGTGGAAGAGTCAATTACTAGGGGGCATAGGTTTAAGGTGCGAGGGGCAAGTTTTAAAAGAGGTGTACGAGGCACATCTCTTTTAAAACTTGCCCCTCGCACCTTAAACCTTTTTTACACAGAGAGTGGTGGGTGCCTGGAACTCGTTGCCGGGGGAGGTAGTGGAAGCGGATACGGTAGTGACTTTTAAGGGGCATCTTGACAAGTACATGAATGAGATGGGAATAGAGGGATATGGTCCCCGGGGGAAGCGTAGGGGGTTTTAGTTAAGACGGGCAGCATGGTCAGTGCAGGCTTGGAGGGCCGAAGGGCCTGATCCTGTTCTGTAATTTTCTTTGTTCTTTGTCTTTGTTCTTTGGAACTATAGACAAGTGGGTCTAACATCAGTAGTAGGGAAGTTGCTAGGGTCTATTATCAAGGATTTCATAACACGGCATTTGGAAAGCAGTGGTATAATCAGGCAAAGTTAGCATAGATTAACACCAGTGAAATCAAGCTTGACCAATCTACTGGAATTCTTTGAGGATGTAATTAGTAGAGTTGACTAGGGAGAATGAGTAGATGTGTTTTATTGTGACTTAGAGACTTTCGGCAAGGTCTCATACCGCAGCGTAAAGTTAAAGCACATGGGATTGTGGGTAGTGTCTTGAGCTGATTAGCAGACATGAAGCAAAAAGTTGGCATGAATGGGTCTTTTTCTGATGGGCAGGCAGTGTGGGTACAGCAGGGATCAGTGCTAGGACCCCGAACTGTCCACACTATATATTAATGATTTGGACGAGGGAACTAAGTATTAGGCACAATCCTGTCTGCCGTTCACACACGCTCCCGCCGTAGTGAAATCGGAGAAGTTGGTGGCCAACCAAATCTCTGTTCACTGCAGCGGGATGGGAGAATCCCTCTGGCATGAATGGTGGTAGGATTCTGGCTGTTATCGCCAAATGTGCAGATAAGCGAAAGCTGTGTGGGAGGAGCAGCTGTGCAGAGGATACAGAGATGCTTCAACGTGATTTGAAACTTCGAGTGCTTTTTAAAATTTGACTTTTAACTGGTAACCATGGTGATTTCTTGTTTCCTAGTTGTTCAGTAATAACATCAGCGTGATTTCATGTAAATACATAGAAAAGGCAAAGGTGAAATAAAGTTTTATGTTATAATTAGCTATACATTGAACAAATAAAGTTCAGGGATAATGAGAACCCTGTTGTATATTATGAGATACAGCTGATTATATTTTCATTTGAAAGCAATATACTACATCATAACCATGGGGTCAAGCACATGTGATAGGACATTACAAAAGCTACTGTATGGCTGTCAAAGACCCATTATTCAAAGGATTGCATGCATCTATGACTCTTCATGTCATTATGGTGACCTTTTACTTAAATGGGCAGCATGGTGGCACAGTGGTTAGCATTACTGCCACACAGCACCAGGGACCCAGGTTCGATTCTCGGCTTGTGTCTGTGCGGAATCTGCATGTTCTCCCTGTGTCTGCGTGGATTCCCTCCGGGTGCTCCGGTTTCCTCCCACAGTCTGAAAGATGTGCTAGTTAGGTATATTGGCCATGCTAAATTCTCCCTCAGTGTATCCGAACAGGTGCCGAAATGTGGCGACTAGGGGATTTTCACAGTAACTTCATTGCAGTGTTAATGTAAGCCTACTTGCAACACTAATAAGTAAACTTAGACTTAAATGGTCCAGAATCTAGCTGCGCAAAGCCCTGTTCAACCGTCAACCCATCACTGCCAGTCTACACAGACTTCCTCCATCCTGATGCATTTAATGCAAAATCCTTGTTTACTCAACCAATTACTGCAATGCTTTTCAGTTCTTGATCCTTTCCGAAATGTTCAGTTCTTTGCACATCTACAATTTATTTTCCCCATTTCTGAGACCTCACTGAACTTCTCCAGCTCTCTCTCTCACTCTCCAGCTTTAAAAGCCTTCGTAAAATCCACACCTCCAACCTAATTTCCACCCACTCCTCTGCCATCTTGGCTTGGGTATCAGTTTCCCTCATGCTGGATTTTGAAGTGCCTCAGGATATTTTGCCATGCTAATTGCGATATAAACACAGCTTGTCATTGACTGTAACAGTCAATGATACAAGATGAGACATTAATTTGTGTAACACCACTTCACTGATATCAACGAAGAACATCCAATGAGCTGTGCAAGTAGTAGTTCATGGTTCTGCTGCTCACCACCTTCCCCTCTCCCCCTCTCCCCCTCTCCCAGAATCAACGTACACCTGTACAGCGGCATTACAAAAATTTAAATCTTACACATAGTATCCACTATGCTAAGGACTATTTATTTGAAATTTTGAGTATTTTGTAAAATTTGACTTTTAACTGGTAACCATGGTGAATTCTTGTTTCCTAGTTGTTCAGCAATAACATCAGAATGCCACAGGTAAATATATACTTTGGTATTAAATTGTACTTTCTGCCAAATAATGATTTTGAATTCACCGGCTGGAAAAAAGAATCAAATTTTTAAAAATAGACTTTTTCAAAACATGGATGAAAGTGACATAAATTCACAGCCAAGATGGCTACCTAATTTGCTTTGCTATAGATTCCACATTCTAACCCCTTTGAGGTGGACACATCATGTCTACAGAAACCCATCAAAGACAATAATCTCGGAAGAATGTGAATGAACCAAGGCCAGAATTTTACTTCCGTCCCCCCGATCTTGACACAATTTTACTCTGGGGTGGGCAGGGTCTCGGATGGGAAGTCCTTCTTTGTCCCAATTAATGCTGAGTGGCCACTTAATGACTACTTAAGGGCCTTTTTCTGCCAAGCCTCAATTTCTATGTTGGCGGGAAAGTGATAAATTGGGAGGAAAAGCCCAAATTGGACAAAGTTCGATCTCTGGTGGACACCTCTATCAGGAGCCCCCTTGGAGTCCCACCCTTGCTTGACTCCTGTCAATTACCCTTTCTCCGGTTGCTGGCATTTAGTTCCAGACAGCTAGCTGCAGTGCCTCTTCTGGCCACTGCAGTGCTGTTGCTGGAATGACTGGGGAGGTGCCGGCCAATCTGATAGCCCAGCAGCCCTCTAAGGTGGGATTTCCTCCTGGTGTCCCACTTCTGCCAATCAATGCTCATTGGAGCGTGAAATAGCATTGGGCCTACTGGAGTCAGTGGGATTGCATTCTCCATCGACTCTTCAGGTCTTGAGGGGGCGATCTCCTGCCATTCTGAAAATTCTGGCCCATATTTTTTATTCCATTAACACAAAGTCCAGATACTAAACTGTATTGAGACAAACCATCAGACCAAAACGCTTGAGCAACTGCAAAGGTCTTATAGCACAGTGGCAGTGTCCATATCTCTGGGCCGGCAACTCTGGGTTCAACCACAATGCCAGGACTTGTGGGGCATGGAAGGAGTATTCATAACATGGTTCAATGGGCTGATAATCAGTTCAGAAATGCTTTCACCACTTCTCCACTATTGCCCAAAGGGGAAAATATTGTGTGTGTGAAGATACGCTTAAAAAAAATTTAAACAGCTGCACTCTGACTAAGCAAGGAATTCCCAGACCTGACCAAACCGAGTTACAATTGGAACGTCCAATCATGAATGATTTGCTGGTCAGTTGGAGAAGGGTAGTCAGATGACTAGCCAACCCTCTATACGTTTTAAGCACATGTGTTCTCAGCAGAACTAAGGACCAGCAGCTGAGAAGTTGGGAGAGATCCTTCCTCCCTCTCATTCTCTCTCCACCCAACTTTAGGCTTTCTGGCCCTGTCTGCTAATGTTTGATTCTCCCTCCATGTGCAGCAGAGAGAGATTTTAAAGAAAGACCTCAACTCCACAGCTGTGTCTCCAGAAGGAAAGGTAGATGATCCATCTGCAGTTTTAAACCACATCAACGTTGAAAGCAGAAGACAACCAAGTGAAAGCAGCAAGACCACCAGATTCCGCCCAAATTCAGTCAGGTCACCAAACCAGACTGTGAATTCCTTTTAACTTTTATGGGCTCTAATTTGACCAATGTATCCTTCTCCACTTTGAATCTGTAGCTAATTTTATTATTTTCCACAGATCGGTTTGAGCATAATGAAAATGACTTTATTCTTTGTTAAACTCAAGAAAACCTGTCTTTTTGGTTCTTTTGTGATCACAGCATGTAAACAGTTAATGACTCACTGAAGTGGCAAATATGTCCTTTTCAAACAAATAAATAAACCTGTTGCAGTCAAAGGTGACGGCACAGAAGGGGAACCATTTGACCTCTCCTCACCTGGTTGTAACAATTTTATTATTAAAAACAGAATTCAAAATTCTGTGTGAAGTTAGTAAATCTGTTCATTTATGTAAAGATGTAATTAAAGATCAGAAATGAGCACACGTAGTTAGGCACTTTGTGTCCTGTAGTGAATGTAAATGGAGACCAGAACTGGTATCTCCTTACCGGAGATTGACCTCATTAAATGCGAACAGACTTAACCATTGAGCTGTATGTGCCTCCACAGAACAACATCATTACAGAGGTAAGCTTAGCTGTCAGTCCATCAGCACACATGACTGGAAAACATCATCCCTGTTCATGACAGTTTGGTTAAACCAGGTTGCTTTCAGTGAGCGGCAAAGATAACAGGAATCTATAATTCATTATTAGGCTTTTTTTTGGTTAAAACTGAAATTATTTTAATAAACTACCGCATGCATCAACAGAAATCTATAAGGTGATATTGATCCTGTGCTGTTTGGTCAGATTCCTTGTGATTATTTCTAACAAGTCATGATATGCTGGGCTGATTTGCAATGAAATGTGCCTAATTTGCTACATCAGGATTGCATTGTAAGAGCTTTACTATATCTGGGCGACTCACTACACAGGAACGTTTTTGCTGATTCTTGAAGCTGCCCCATTTCAAGAAAGATTGTTAGATATTGAGTAAAATATGCGGTGGATTGAATTACAAGGCTATTAACAAAGTAAAGAGATTCTGGTAATATCCTATGTTTCACAAGTACAATTTGAATGATTCTTAACGTCACCAAATCCCAGATTGTCCTACAGTCCACTAAACATTCCGACATGACTTTCGCTGTATATCTGAATAACAGCTGAGATGGTTTAATGCGTTAGTCTTATGTCTCTTGGTTCACTCTGTATTGGTTATTCTTACATATCAACTGTCAATGACATGCTTACTTTCATCATCAGTGCTCAGTTTCCATTGACTGTAATAACATTGGATTGATAGTGAGGGGCATTTCACTAAATTGCATTCAAAGCTCAAAACAACTTGATGTGAGCTAAACTGGGCTGCTTACTTTTAATTAGTATTTTTTAGTGAAGAACTGTACTCATCAAAATTAAGCTTGCTTGTCCTGGGAATTAAAACATTTGCCTTTTATTTTTCCAGCCAAAATGGATAACCTCGCATTTATCCATATTAAACTCCATTTGCCAGATTCTGGCCCATTCCCCTAATCTGTAAATATCCATTTGTAAACGTTTTATCTCTTCATCTCGAGCTTAAATCTGGGTGCAGTGTTGAATAACTCTTTAGTTAAAATGGGAAACATAACAGTCCCTGTCCTCTACCCCAAAGTTGTTTCTTGACCCCGCTTTATGTGAAATGCCCTCAATATTACAAGATAAATTTTTCCAAATCCTTAACATATTTATAGCTTTTCCGAGTGAGCATGCATTGCATTTTTGGCAGTTTCATTCTCAGTCATTGGAACGAGACTAAGTTCACACAGGGCGCTAAGAACAGTGATATCAATAAAACTTATATCTCATTCGCTAGATTATATTTTCAACAAAGTTTCAGAGGTAAAACTCTAGTGCACTAAAGTATTGTGCCACTGAATTTATCAAATTGACAGAATCTGAAAGATGTTTTTTCTGTCCAATTTAAGCCATTTTGTGTTTCTGCCCACACCAGAATCATATGTAATTCTGTTGATGGTGCCTTAGGTTTATTCTTAGAAAAGTGATAGAGGTGTACAGGGAGTTTAAGTAGGTGGCCTGAGCACATGGCTGTCTACTGAGATGTCCCCATGAGATCTACACTACACTGCTTTTGATTATCCTCAGTGGAATCTCCAACATGATTCTACATTGGCAGGAAGGCTATACACCAAGATTTACATTATTTTCCATGATAAAGAATTGGAAGCAGAGTTTGTAGAACTTCACAGGTTTTTTTTCAACTTAGTGACTATTTGCTTTTCTTTAGTTTAGTGACTAGCCACCAAAGATGCAATATAAGGGAATAGAATCAAAGACAATACAGCTGAAATAATCTTGTGTTATTATAAAGGGAAAACAAAGGAACTGCCCAGTGCTGATCCACTCGATTTTGGAAGTTCAGTAATAAGGTGTAGCCAGGTTCCACCTAACTGGCAATCAATCATCCCCCGATTTGCAATTTTGCACTCCAGGCAATATGTTCTCATCTTGAACACCCGGGCAACATATTGATACAATTATGAGGCTTAGAAGATTGTTATGTATTGGAACGGTGTTTTTAATCTAAGGTAAAATGAAGAGGGTCATGTGACCTGTTCTAAAGGCTGTCTGACTGTATGCCTGCATGCCTTGATTGTTAGGGATCAAAGTAAGGCTTAGATTATAGGAACATAGGAATTAAGATGCAATTCAGCCCTTCGAGCCCACTCTGCCATTCTATATGATCATGGCTGACTTCCATCTCACCCTAACTCCACTTCCCTGCCTTTTCCCCATAGCCCTTTATTCTGCTTTTGATCAAATATTTATCTATCTCTTTCTTGAATCCATTGATTGATTCGGCATCCACTGCACTCTGGAGCAGTGAGTTCCATAGATTCATAACTCTCTGTGAGAAGTAACTTCTCCTTATCTCTGTCTTGAACCTCCACCCCCTTACTGTACAACTATGACCTCTTGTCCTAGATTGTTCTAAAAGGGGGAACATTTGGTTAACATTTACTTGATCAATCCAGTTGAGTATTTTATATACCTCAATGAAATCCCCCCTCATTCTTCTGTACTCTAGCGTGTACAAGCCCAAGCTACTCAATCGCTCCTCATACAACAGCCCCTTGAAACCTGGAACCAACCTAGTGAACTATTTCTGAACCGCCTCCAGTGCCACCACAACCTCCTCAAAGAAGATGCCCAAAACTGAACACAATATTCCAAGTGTGGTCTCACCAATGCCTTATACAATTGTAACAACATTTCCCTACTTTTGTACTCTAGACCCTTTGCAATAAATGCCAAGATTCCATTTTCCTTCCTTATAATATTCTGTACCTGCATACCCACTTTCTGAGACTCATGCACAAGGACTTCCAGATCCCTCTGCACAGACAGCTTTTGAATCTGTTTCCTATTTAAATAGTAATTTGCCCTTTTATTTTTCCAGCCAAAATGGATAACCTCGCATTTATCCATATTAAACTCCATCTGCCAGATTCTGGCCCATTCCCCTAGTCTGTAAATATCCATTTGTAAACTTTTTATCACTTCATCACAGCCTGCGTTACCACTTATTTTCGTGTCATCAGCAAATTTTGCTATGTAATACTCTGTCCCTGCTTGTAGATCATTGATATAGATTGTAAATAGTTGTGGTCTGAGAACTGAACCCTGTGAGATCCCACTAGTTACAGATCGCCAACTGGAGAAGGACCCATTTCTCCCAACCCTCTGCTTTTTATCAGTCAGCCAATCCTCAATCCAAGCCACAACCTATCCCCAACCCTTGGGATCTAACCTTCTGGATCAGTCTCTTGTGTGACACCTTATCAAATGCCTTATGGGAGTCCAGAGGATTCATATCCACAGGATCCCCATTGTCGACCTTGCTGGTTACATCCTCAAAGCACTCTAGCAGGTTTGTCAAACAAGGCTTGCCCTTCACAAAACTGTGCTGACACTGGTGAATTGAGCTTGGCTTTTCTAGATGCTCAGTCACCTCCTCCTTAATGATTAACTCCAGCAACTTTCCCACCACAGAGGTCAAGCTGACTGATCTATAGTTTCCCACTTTTTGCCTCTCTCCTTTCTTGAACAAGGGTATCAAATTAGCATGTTTCCAGTCCACCGGTACTTTTCTGGAATCCAGGGAATTTTGGAATATCATAACTAATACATCCACTATCTCTGCTGTCACCTCCTTTAACACCCTGGGGTGTAGGCCATCAGGTCCTGGGGCCTTATCTACTTTTAAACCCTTCAGCTTACTGAATACCTTCTCCTTGGTGACAGTAATTTCACCAAGTTCCACTGTATTAATTGCAGTTTTTGGGACAAAATTATTATTTTCTACTGTGAAGACAGAGAGAAAGTATTGGTTTAGTGCCTCTGCCATCTCCATGTTTTCCATTATTACCCCACCATTTCCATCCTATAAAGGGCCAACATCTTTCTCTATTCTCTTCCTCTTCACGGCACGGTAGCACAGTGGTTAGCACTGTGCTTCACAGCACCAGGGACCTGGGTTTGATTCCTGGCTTGGGCCACTGTCTGTGTGGAGTTTGCACATTCTCCTGTGTCTGCGTAGGTTTCCTTTGGGTGCTCCGGTTTCCTCCCACAGTCTAAAGATGTGCGGGTTAGGTGGATTGGCCATGCTAACCTGTCCCTTAGTGTCAGAGGGCTAACTAGGGCAAATGTATGGAGTTCTGGGGGAAGAGCCTGGGTGGTATTGTGGTCAGTGCAGACTTGATGGGCCAAATAGCCTCCTTCTGCACTGTAGGGTTCTATTATTCTATATACTTATAGAAACCTTTGGTTTCAGTGTTTATGTTTTCAGCTCGCTTCCTTTCACAGTCCATTTTAGCATTTCTGATATTGTATTTAGTCACCTTTTGTTGGCGTTTGAAGTTCTCCCATCTTCCATGCTGCCACTAACTTTTGCAGTATTATATGCTCTTGATTTTGCCCTTGTCATCCGTGATTTCCCTTTTAAACCATGGATGATTTTCATCTTTTGCAATTCCTCTTCCTCTCAGGAATGTACCTTAGTTGAGATGTCTTTAATATCTTCCCAAGCAACTGGTTCTGTTCTACTGTTCTCCCTTTTAATACTCTTGCCTCGTCCACTTGGGCCAACCCTTTCCTTAGGCCTGCATAATTACTCTTGCCCAATGCTAAAACTTGAGTATGTGATTCTGTCTTCTCACTTCCAATCTGAATTTGAAATTCTATCATGCTGCGATCACTCCTTCCAAGTGGATCCTTAACTACAAGGCCATTAATCAATCCTTCCTCGTTAGATAATACTAGATCTAAAGTAGCCAGTTCTCTGGTTGGCTCCATAATATGCTGCACATTGGCATGGGGGAAGTGCAGAGGAAGCTATTCTTGAAATCAGGTTACAGGCTTCCCTATAAGACAGATTTAGGCTTTTTTGTGTTGTTAGTAGAGAGAAGAGGCTGAAACAAAAACAGAAAATGCAGTAAAATCTCAGCAGGTCACAGGGAATCTATGGATAGAGAACAGAGCTAATATTTAGAGTCTGGATAACCCTTGCTCAGAGCTGAAAACAATAGAAAATGGGATGAGATTTATATTGTTGTAGTGAGGAGGTGGGAAGCTGTGGGAACCGGATAGAGAGCCAGCGGTTGATGGGGGTGGGAGAGATTGACAAAGATGTCATGGACAAAGGGAATGTAAATGGTGGTGATCATGGCTAAGAAGGGTACTCATAGCAACCAGAAGGGTGCAGATAGTGGAAAGAAGAGGCTGCTTGGATTTGTAGACTTGATTCAGGTGGGAGACAGTCACTAGTCGAAGAGATAGCATCTCGCAGGCAACTCAAGATTTCAGGAGATCCATCCTGGTGTGGCCAGAGGGGAAGAACCAATGGGATAAGCTTTACTGCTGGTAGTGGAGTTAGGAAACTCTCTGCAAACTAAGGATTTACATAGCTTATCACAGAATATTAAAAACAAAAGAATATTTTCTTAAAAAGCAAACTATTGCCACCTAAGCATTATAATTTGGCATTACACAAAGATTATTTTATACATGTTCTATTGTGAGGACTGACAGTGTGACCACAAATATAGGCTGTGTTCATCATGGGGTCATGCTTTGGTGACAGGGGAGATGGGGAGATCACAGGAGCGACCTTATCTTGTCCCGATGATTCTCGACTGTCTGGTTCTCTGTAGGGGATTTTCCATGGGGTTGTCAGGGACCATCGGCTGCCTACAATGGAGCAAATGAAAAATTTGTTCAGCTCACCTGGATTATTATATGTTGGGATTCAGCCTTGTAAACCTAGTGAGACACAATCTCAGGAGAAGAGATTGAGTAGCTCAAAGGTGAGCAGTCACTGGGGCATTCTGAGTTTGCGTCCTGTTGCCTGACAACTCACTGTAGGCAGAAGAAACGAGGTGTCGTCCAGACTAAGTTGGAGTTGTTGTTGAGGGAGATCAAAGGCTAAATTCTGAAAGGAGAGGAGCTGAAATCTCTCATGATGAAGACATAGTTTTAAGGATTTTTGTGACTCACAATGATCACTGATGTCTGGGTGGGCTGCTGAGAAAATTTGTGGGATCTGTTTCTCAGGCTGCCATTTAACATGCAATATATTATGTATATTAGACCTCAGTTTTCTAGTTAATTCATGGCTAACTCATGTTAATTCTGGATGTTAGAGGACAGGATTTTTGCATTTATTTTTCAGAAACTTAGTAATGCTGAAATTTCATTTAATAAAAAGACTCACAAAGTCAGTATCTGGTTAAAGATGTATCTTTATTTGACCAACGATTGCTGGGAGAGATAGCACTGAGCAGTTCAAGACCTCTCTATGTGAGAAGCACCTGAACATTCCAATACACTCTGAAGTTACAATACATCAGACAGGACAATTATACATTCCTCAAGTTCACTTTTCCTGCCTTCCCATTAGTTATGAACCAATCATCATCAGTATAAATCAATCATTGTTAACAGTTGTCATACACCTTAACCAATTACATTCTACCCTCTGACATCATGGGATTTGATAGGTCCATAGAATCCGGATGCTTCTTCCCCCTGTTGCTCAGCAATCCCTGACTCTCAGCTATAGGGTTCAAAAGTACTGTCCCCATCAACTCTCAATGATGTCAAATGGTCGAGTCAGACAGTTGATATTCCCATGTCTGAGAAACACTGTCTGATCAGTACAGATTGAACATCTCTATTCATACTATGGCTTTGGGAACCCATACTGTCCGTAATTTATGCTGATAAAAATATACACATTCTGTGGTTTCATTGTTCCAAAGAATGTGGTTCGTCTCACTGAGTCTTCATCCCATCAGGCCCTTGGAACAGCCTGCTTTTCGTGAAAGTGCAGACCGTTTTAAAAAATACATCTGAAATACATTTTAAAATCCAAAATACATGTTTAAATCTTATTTGTTTAAATCTCTTACTATGATTATATGGTTTATGCAGACAGTACCCCTGTTAATCTGTAAGTCTGATCTGGAGCTATTTCTCTTAGTGCTAGTAGTTTTATCAATGTCTTAAATCCCTGATTATTTGAAATTTCTCTAACAAGAATAAATAGTTTTGACTGCTTTGTTGTCTCTTGTTTAACAAATTCTTTCTCGTGGCTTTATTCTCTATGCAAATACAAAGGTTTACTCTTCCCTAAACAATTCATAACACTATCCAATTTTTCCTGCAAGTAATGTAAGCATTTATCCAATTTTATATATGTAAGTTGTTGTCAAGTGCCAGTTCACAAGCAACATTTACAAAACCAACTTTCCTCATCTGTGGTGGTGGGGGTTAAGTTCCAATGGTGAATCGCATGATAACCCCTCAGTTATCCTAGAGTACAAGCTTTCAGTTTGGCCTCAGGAAAGAACTGTTTATCTCTCAACACATCACCAGGATGTTGTGCTGCCATTTTATTCCACTGTCTACTCAGCTCTCTTCCAAAGAGGAAGAAGATCGCACAAAGGCAAGCGGTCAGCAAAGTAGTAAAGCCGAAAACAATATAGAGAGTATCAGTGATCTCTGAATTTCCTGTCATTCAAAAAGAATGAAGCCTTTGCATTTATGTTTTTTCCAAGCATGAAATATAAATCACTGGCGGAATTTCTTTTACATGCGCAAGTACCAGAATGGTGACATAAACCAGACCACTTGGTGCTTTCAGGGCAGACTTGTGTGAACTTTAGTGTTTTGACACCATTCAAAGTGGATGATGGGAAAAGGGGCAATGGAACTAACAGCCTGACAGTGCTAACACTTGACTTCCTCCCAATTAGGGCACTATAGACATCAAAGCCTGCGTTCTGCACTCAGCAAGAGACTCATTGAGGAATGAAAGGAAAGAGAGATGCCCAGTAGTTACTGGGCCTCTCCTTCAGGAGACAAGTTCCAGCAAAGGTTTTAATAATATGCCCAAGGTCACAGGGTTCAGGTCTCTCACTGGGAGCACTAGGAAACTGCCAGAGTGTTTCAATATGTGTGGCTGTTTTAATGCAGTAGCTTTACATTGAGACGGTATAGGAAGTTATGCACTTACTTCCTCCTTGTGGGAATCTGTATTTAGTTAAGGACATCAATGTAGTCTCTAATGAAGTTGTGAAACTCAGCGCTGCTGCTTGTCAGAATACACTGAACAAATCTTATATTTTACACTTCAGTGGTTATGTATCAGAGGGATTCTAATGATCATGATGCACTGATCATTCATATCATGTTGAATGATTGGAACAGCTTCATTATTCCAATTTTTGTAGTTTGCTGATCTTTAGCAAGCTAACTGACAACATATGACATGAATATGTTGGAGTAAGTACACAAAAGACACATTGTCAAATTACGGCATCCGTAAAGCATGGAAAATCAGTAACCATTAACCATTTACTAGAACATTGGAAGCCTGTATTGCTTCCATATTAGTTGTTTTTAGGGACTGGCACATGTTGAAACCACAAAACAAGTCTACTTGAAGTGCACAATTATGAGTGACCTCCTAAAATCTTACACCGTAATGTTTGCAATCACCATACTTACCTTCCCTCACAGTATCAGCTCAAATCTAATCCTTACCCATGCAGAACACATGTGCGGAATTGCAGCAAATTCACAGCATGCTGCACACAGACTCATATCCTGCCAAGGTCAAAGGTGGAGAGTTGAACTGCATGACCTCACGCTATCTGTACACTATCCATTGAAAGAGTTTTTTCAGTGCTTACTTTGTAAGTAATAAATAAAAGATGGCTAAAAGTGTGTTTTACACTTCGGTAATGAAGCAGGGTAAATATGTTATCCTGTTGATGCCACTCTTTTTATGACCACAAACTAACGTCTAACCATTTCATCTGTGTTAACAACTTGGTTATTTCTGGCAAACATTGGAGGTATTGTTCATCAGAGAAAATGCAACATAGTTTCACTATTAAGGATAAACAAATAGTCCAAATATTTGGCTCAAATCTAAACCACATCACCAAAGTTGAACTGAGAGACAAACATGACAAAAAACAATTAATACATTAAAAATTAATACAAACCAAATGATAAATTTTACTGAAAAAATACATTTATCTATCTGCTTTATTCAGATTGCCAACTGTGATTAATTGTATTCCTGGAGGTTGCATCACATGACTTGCCCCCATGCTCCAACTATTTAGTTGACCAACACATCCATCGTTGATATGTACAGCCTTCCTACAGCAGCCAGAAAGCAAAAAGACTCATTATTCAATTGGGTGACGCTTGACTGTCAGCCAAAGAGCCTATTTCCCATTTTCAATATTTTTATATCCGTAAAGGGAAGTGCAATGATTTTTAAAAAAACTATCTTTTTAATGTGCTGACGATTTTTCTCTAGGTTGCACATAGCAGTATCCTGGAGATTGACCTGCAATTCTTGGGGACTCCAGGCCAATCCTGGAGGGTTGACAACCCTTTGCTTTATGCCAGTGTATGTATTGTTTGGTGACTTCTCTCTGTCGCTTCGTTTTTACACTGCTATATGTGTCCTTTTATAGTCTAGAGCGTCAACAGCAAGCCAATTGAGGTTTTATTCGATCTGATGGCATATGTCATCACATGTGAATCCAGTGGGACTTTTCATATTCATCATTGTTCACATATTCATATGTTCAAAGATGCCAAAGGACAGTACTGGATCAAGCTAGAGTCCCAGGTCAGCCACATGGACTGCCGCTGACTATGGCAAGGTCTGCAAGACATGGCAGGCTACAAGATGAAGGCAGGTAAAATTGTTGGCTCCAATGCACCCCTCCCCAATGAGCTCAATGCATTCTATGCCCGTTTTGAGCAAGAGATCAGCAAGAGCACATCCTACATCCCAGAAGCCTCGGACAAAACTGTATCTGAGGTCACCATTGCAGAGGTCAGAGCAGCCTTCTCAAAAGTTAACCCATGGAATGCGATGGGGTACCCTGATGGGCATTCAGGTCCTGCATAGACCAGCTGGCAAGGGTATTCACAGACATCTTCAACCTCTCTTTACACCAATCTGAAGTCCCTATCTGCTTCAAGAAGACGACCATCATCCCGGTACTAAAAAGCCAGGCAGCGTGCCTTAATGATTATTCTTTTTTTAAAGTTTAATTTACTAGTGTCACAAGTAGCCTTACATTAACACTGCAATGAAGTTTTACTGTGAAAATCCCCTTGCCGCCACACTCCGGCGCCTGTTCGGGTGCACTGAGGGAGGGTTTAGCATGGCCAATGCACCTAACCAGCACATCTTTCAGACTGTGGGAGAAAACTGGAGCACCCGGGGGAAACCCACGCAGACACAGGGAGAACGTGCAGACTGCGCACAGACAGTGACCCAAGCCGGGAATTGAACCCGAGTCCCTGGCACTGTGAGGCAGCAGTGCTAACCATTGTGCCACCGTGCTGCCCTTACCGGTACAGTAAGAAGTCTCACAACATCAGGATAAAGTCCAACAGGTTTATTTGGAATCACGGGTTTTCGGAGCACTGCTCCTTCATCAGGTGGGTGTTGACTCGAGTGGGTTTGTGATCTGTAGTCCTTTCGGGATCTTGACTGCTCTCTTGCATCTTTGTAGAAACTTGATGCCTGTGTCGATATATGCGATCTTCTTGGAGATCCTCTCCACTTTGAGCCGGCGGTTTGCGGTGTTGCTCACCTGATGAAGGAGCTCGTGATTCCAAATAAACCTGTTGGACTTTAACCTGGTGTTGTGAGACTTCTTACTGTTCCCACCCCAGTTCAATGCTGGCATTTCCATATCATCCGGTGGCTCTGACATCGAACATTATGAAGTGCTTCGAAAAGTTAGTCATGGCACAGATCAGTTCTGGCCTCCGAGAATGCCTGGATCCATTACAGTTCACCTGTCGCCGCAACAGGTCCACAGCAGACGTCATCTCCCTGGCCCTGTGCTCAACCCTGGAACACCTACATAACAAAGACACCTATGTCAGACTCCTATTCATAGACTACAGCTCAGTCTTCAAAGCCATTATCCCTACGAGACTCACCTCCAAACTTCATGGCTTGGGGCTCGGCTCCTCCCTCTGCAACTGGATCCTTTACTTCCTAAGCCACAGACCGCAGTCAGTAAAGATAGGCCACCGCACCTCCTCCACGATCATCCTCAACACCGGTGCTCTGCAAGGCTGTGTTCTCAGCCCCTTATATATTCCTTATTCACCTATGATTGTGTGGCCAAATTCCCCTCCAAATCGATTTTCAAATTTGCTGATGACACCACCGTTGTGGGTCAGATCTCAAGCAATGATGGAACACAGTACAGGAAAGAGAGAGAGAATCTGGTGAACTGGTGTGATGAAAATAATTTCTCCCTTAATGTCAACAAAATAAAGGAGATAGTCATCGACTTCAGGAAGCATAGTGGAGGGCATGCCCCTGTCTACATCAATGGGGACAAAGTAGAAATGGTTGACAGCTTCAATATTTTAGGTGTCCAGATAACCAACAACCTGTCCTGGTCTCTCCATGCGGATGCTATAGTTAAGAAAGCTCATCAATGCCTCTATTTTCTCAGGAGACTAAGGAAATTTGGCATGTCCATTACAACTCTTGCCAACTTTTACAGATGCACCATAGAAAGCATTCTTTCCAGTTGTATCACAGCTTGGTATGGCTCCTGCCCTGTCCAAGATCGCAAGAAACTATAAAAGGGTCAGGAATGGAGCCCAGTCCACCGCTCAAACCAGCCTCCCATTCATTGACAATGTTTACACTTCCCGTTGCCTTGGAAAAGCATTCAGCATAATCAAGGACCCCACGCACCCCAGACATTCTCTCTTCAGGAAAAAGATATGAAAGTCTGAAATCACATACCAACCGACTCAAATTAGTGAGAGACTATTAGACATCAGACTTTAGAGTGGACCTACCTTGCATTAAGTTGATCTTTCTCTACATTCTAGCTATGACTGTAACACTACATTCTGCACTCTCTCCTTTCCTTCCCTATGTATGGTATGCTTTGTCTCTATAGCGTGCAAGAAACAATACTTTTCATTGTACACAAATACATGTGACAATAAATCAACTCAAAAATATGCCAATAGCTGGAAACAGGAGGTGAAGGATTAAAAAACAAAGTGACTAACATTTTAAGCAATTTTTCGTAAAGTTCATGTACAATGGGATTCTAAAGTCATCTGTAACTCAGTGTTGCCAGGATTGCAATAGAATCATAGAATCCCTACAGTGCAGGAAGAGGCCATTCGGCCCATCCAGTCTGTACAACTCTCTGCATCCCACACAGGCCCTCCCCTCGTAACCCAGCCCACCTAACCTACACATCTTTGGACACTAAGGGGCAATTTAGCATGATCAATCCACCTAATATCTTTTGTAAGTCATATGATGTGTTGCTTTGGTAAAGTTGCTCCATCACAACAATGACTAATTTCTCAAATTTAGGCTGATACTAACCAGGGTTAAACATCAGAACCAATAATCAAGCTCTTAGATGACGTATTAACAACATTACAGCAGACAATCAAGTACAATTGATTGGGGGAGGCAGTGGCATATTGTTACTGGACTGGTATTCCAGAAACCCTGGGTATTGCTTTGAGACTAAGGTTTGAATCCCACCATGGCAGATGTCGAAATTTGAATTGAATAAAAATCTGGAATTAAAAGTCTAATGATGATCATGAAACCATTGACGTAAAAACCCATTTGGTTCATTAATGTTCTTTAGGGAAGAAAATCTGCCGTCCTTACCTGGTCTGGCCTACATGTGACTCCAGACCCACAGCAATGTGGCTGACTTTTAAATACCACCTCAAGGGCAATTAGGGATAGGCAATAAATGCTGACCTAGCCAGCAATGCCCACATCCCATGAAAGAATAAATGAAAACCTACAAACAACAACTTTTTCTTCTCCAGCACCTTTAGTACAGTAAAATGTCCAAAGCTGCTTCATAGGGTTGTTAACAGATAGATCTGACGCCAAGCCATCTGAAAGAAGCAAAGAGATGTAATGAGGTGGAGAAGTTGAGGAATGGACTAGACAGCTGAAGGCATGGCCACCAGTGGTGGGAGGAGGGTCCGGTGAAGGGAATCAGGGATACACAAGAGTTTGGAATTAGAGAGATGCAGAGTTATTGGAAAGAAAGATCATGCAGTTATTTGAACACAAAGATAAAAATGATAATTTTGAGGTGTTATCGAAATGATAGCCAATATAGGTCAGTGAACACATGGATGATACGTGTTTGGGATTTGTCATTAGTTGGGATATGGGCATCATTTTGGATTGTATCAATAAATAGTGACATACTTAGGTGAAGAAGTGGTTCTGAGCACAAAACATGTCCATTGGAGTACATGTGCTGTTATGGAAGAATGCAACAGAAGATAGGCTATCAACTGACAATTAATGAAGGGATGGAAAATTGCAGAACAAGTAGATGTTTGATTTTCCTATCTTCACTGTAAGACGGTGCCTCACCACCACTTGATGCCTCTCCTGACTTAAACCTCCACTCCAGTTACTTGATTAAAAAATTGAAATTGGGTCACCAAACCTCCCTAGATTTATCCAGCTCCACTTCGTCAGACTGGGTTCCTTCCCTTTACCTCAGTTGAATGGTGTTTCCTCACTGTGGTGTTCTATATACTTTCTGCGATCAAAGGAACTTTGAAAATTTACAGCATTATTTACTGAATATAAGTCATGCCTGTGAAAAATAAGGCACTTCTATGAAAACCAAAATAACTTTACCTCTAGGTGGTGGATTTACCATCCTCCTTGTTATCAGATCTGTGTCCATGGTAGGGATGGGGGCAGGGATGGAAGAGGGTGGAACTGCCAGTTATCTGGTACATTCCAGACTGAAAATCTGGTACATTCCAGAAAATTGAGTCTGTGTCTTTATATGCCCTGTTTGTGAACAGAATTCCCACTCACCTGAAGAAGGGGCTTGGAGCTCCAAAAGCTTGTGTGGCTTTTGCTACCAAATAAACCTGTTGGACTTTAACCTGGTGTTGTTAAACTTCTTACTACATTCCAGACTCCCAGCTATTTTCCAGGAGACTGGGTCAAGTCTGGAATGGCTAGCTGGGTGCAAGTGGTGGATAGTCCACAGAACCAAGTACGGGGGACTGAGGCTCGTCTTCTGCCCTGGAAGCTTATAATCAGCAGGTGGGCCTGCCACTGTGTGCAGTGAAAGAAGGTGCCCTCTTGGGGGGGAGAGGGGGATTGCAGCTCTCCAGATTGCTTTTAAAGCCCACTCCCCTGCACCCCTGGCCCCATGCTTCTGAGACAATGGTCCCAGCTGTGGCTTCAGCCCGCCCTGTGCAGGGCCAGCCCCCTCCACTTTAGCGGTCTGGCAGCTGTGGCCGTTTATGCATTTACAAATTTTTTAAGTGGTGAGAGGGCACGTGCATCTTTCTGTGGCAGACTGTCACTTTCTCAGCAGGCTGCAGGCATTCTTACTGAACCTTCAGTTTCAGGAGCCTACCCACCATTCTTATTGGACAATGAGCGCATGCTTGGCCCATTAATTGGCCATGTCTACAAAAATGGTGCAGGGTGACCATTCCTGATATGGTGTCAGGCTGGGAACCACATTTAATCCCAGCACCTGAATCCCGACACCAAACAAAATATCCAGCCTCTTGTGTCTGCTGGTCTCATGCTATCAAGTACTTCATAGATCTCTTTGTTTTTAGTTTATTTATTTACAGTTGACACATACGGATAGATCATCTACCTTTGCCACATGGATGATAATTTAATGGTACAGATTGCCTGTCCAGTTATAGAATCTGCCCAGGTTTTCCACCCAATTGCTGCCCTATTAATGAAAACATGTAAGAAGTCTCACAACACCAGGTTAAAGTCCAACAGGTTTATTTGGTAGCACAAACCACTAGCTTTCGGAGCACTGCCCCTTCATCAGGTGAGTGGGAGTTCTGTTCACAAACAGGGCATATAAGGACACAAACTTAATTTACAAAATAATGATTGGAATGCGAGTCTTTACAGGTAATCAAGTCTTAAAGGTACAGACAACATGAGTGGAGAGAGGGTTAAGCACAGGTTAAAGAGATGTGTATTGTTTCCAGACAGGAAGGTTAGTGAGATTTTGCAAGTCCAGGCAAGTTGTGGGGGTTACAGATAGTGTGACATGAACGCAGGATCCCGGTTGAGGCCGTCCTCATGTGTGCGGAACTTGGCTATCAGTCTCTGCTCAGCGACTCTGTGTTGTGTGTCGTGAAGGCCGCCTTGGAGAACGCTTACCCGAAGATCAGAGGCCGAATGCCCGTGACCGTTGAAGTGTTCCCCAACAGGAAGAGGACACTCTCGCCTGGTGATTGTCGAGCGGTGTTCATTCATCTGTTGTCCCAGGCATGTCCCAGCCCTCCCCCGCCACAGAATCCCAACTCCACAGATCTGATAGAAAGGAGGATGGGAAGTAGTATATCAATCCGTTAGAGATAAACGTGGAGCTGCTTTATTTTCCACAGGGGTGATTTACTTTCAGCAAATGGTGCTGTAATTTTTCAAACTATGTTCCTTAGATCACACATTGTTTATAGAACACCATAGGGAAGAAAACACGGTTCACCTGAAAAAAAAGGCAAGGAACCTGCTTTGATGGTCATAGAATCATAGAATCCTTACAGTGCAGAAAGAGGACATTTGGCCCATCAAGTCTGCATCGACTCGCCGACAGGGCATCATGGAATCATACAATCTCCACAGTGCAGAAAGAGACCATTTGGCCTATCAAGCCTGCACCGACAATAATCCCACCCAGGCCCTATCCCCGTAATTCCACATATTTACCCTGCTAATTAACCTAAATTATACATTTTGGACAAGGGACAATTGAGCATGGCCAATCCACCTAACTTGCACATCTTTGGACTGTGGGAGGAAACCCATGCAGACGCAGGTAGAAGGTGCAAACTCCACACAGTCACCCAAGGCTGGAATTGAACCCGGGTTCCTGGCGCTAACCACTGTGCCACCGTGCCGCCCAAGATGTGGAAAACAATGAAATTGTGCCCCAGAAATACATGTTACAAATAACAAAGAACTACTCATTCGCTGGAACTATCACCTCACCTGCCATGAAATTGGAGCGGGCGAGGGTCTGACAATGGAAATCTCCATTGTCCTCGGGCGGGAATATCCAGTCTCAGTCAAGCAAGGCTGTAAAATCCCACCTATAAGCATTTGCAGATGAGCTGCAATGATTCGTTACTTACAAATGAGTGCAGTGATAATTTTAAATCATGGTACTCCCTCCCCAGTGGTTAAGGGGCTGAATGTTTTGTGTGATGTATTACTGAATCATGCCAGGGAAAGCTCCCCCTTCAGTCCCTCATCTGCCCTGAGCCAAATGAATGGAGCAGTATAATCGACATGGGTACCTCCAAGCTAGAGAGTGGCGAATGCAGCCACTGCTGAACCACAGTTAATAATTCTTTTGGGAAAGTGCACACCTCTTGGTTGTCATGTGAGTGCAGATTTGATTTTAAATTAGTCCACCAATGCTTTTGTTTCTCCCAGGCTCACAAATGAGAAGTGACTATTGTGAGCAAATTAGTGGAATCAGACCCCAGAACAAGTCACGGTCTTCAAGGGTGAAAAATTAAAACGTAGATAATTTATATCAAGAGAAAAAAAAAATTCCACTTTTTCACCTGGTTTTCTCTGGCTCTCTTCAATGTTCTGTACACGGTTCGTTGGCGTCACTTCTGTAAGGAGGTGATTTATCAGTAATGGAATGTTTCCTTCAGGATTCCTTTTAAAGTGACTAACACGCCACAGCACAAATTTAAAAGAGCCTTGATTAATTGACTGCAGTTCTTTAAATTCATTTGATCCACTATTCATACATTTTACTTGGCAGCATTCACAAGCAAATTGATGATCAAATAAAACCATTCTGTGCAGAGATTCAAACCCAAGCAGTGTGTCATTATGGAAGATTAAGCTTTCAGGAATATTTTAGCCAAAGCACCTTTATTGTTACGAGGCGGTGTTACAGATTTGAAAATAAAAGTAGGCACTGTGGTTAGTAATCTCGTCCCCTTTCACTAAGAAAGTAATGGCACCTTTCCTCTTTTTAATTTAAAGTAATTGATTTATCAATATTTCATTTGCATCATTGCCTTCCAATCTCGTTTGACTCCCGTATTTTTATTGCTGCTGCACTACAGTATTGAGGTGAGAGATGAAAAACTGGGAAAGTTGGAGTTAATAACGTGGACGAGAATTTGGGTTTCCTTGGAATGTGACTGTGGTAAATTTAGTCCACTTGCACTTTAATGAGGTCTGATGTGGTTTATTTGTAATCTAGTCCCTAAGCTTGTGCATGCCTCCCTCTTCCAAGGGACACCCCACAGCTGGGTCTTTGTCCCCCTGGAATCAGGCTGTACAGGGAGGCAAGGATCTTTGTCAGAATCCTTTGTGCAAGAAGATCCTCACGCATGCCTGAGCCTTTGCTCTTCACATGATCATTAGACCCAATGCCCTAGTGTTGTCACTGCTACGTGCCAGGATTCCTCTCCAGTTCACCTGACTTGCATTTCCGCCCACCCCTGCTGACTCAACTCCAATTCAACATCTCAAGATCTCCACCATGATGCTCTGTATAGCTTGGAGCAGCCATGATTGTCATGACTTTCAATGTTGGGTAGAATACATCACCCATAACCTCCTCCCGATAACCATTGAGCCCACCCCCACGTTTAACCTTCCCACGGTTGCTCCTCAACCCTCCCCCATCACCCTCCCTCCTGCACAGGTAAATGTTGAAGTCCTCTACTTTCCCTGTGACTATATATCTGACCCCAAGATTCAGCCGACCCCCAAAATTCATCTCTCATTCTGCATCCTCTCCAACAACCCTCAGTGCCGTTGCGGAACCCTCACCCTCCCACACTACTGTTTCCCCCTTAACATTCACCATCCCTGCCTAACACAATTCCCTCAGTATTCCACCCAGACTCGTCAATTGACATTAGGGACCCTTCTCTCCCTGGGCCCCTTTCCCCTCATTCCCCTCATGGCTGCACACCCCTCCGTGCTCATTCACACTCCTCACCCCAGCCCACACTCCAGCATGGCCCTTCCTACTCTCCCGCCACATTTCTGGATGGCTACATGAATAGGGAGAGAATTGAGGGATATGGACCAAGTAAGTGCAGAAGGTCTTTTTTGCAGTTTAGTTAGGGCATCAATATCGACACGGGCTTGAAGGGCTGAAGGGCCTGTTCCTGTGATGTACTTTTCTTTGTTCTTTGTTCTGTACCAGCTAACCCATTCAATGGCCGACCAAGCCTTCATCTGCATCCCATTAACATATGCAAAACAGTTTCCCTCTAGCTGCTGGCTCGAACATTGACCTGCCATGATGGGCCAGAATGCATGTTCACACCATCATTCCATGCCTGCGGGAAAGCAACATTTTGGCTTTCACCGCATTGTCCCATTGAGTTCTTCAATTCTGTCAAAATACATGAAGGAGCAAAAGCAGCTTCACTCAGACTTTACGCATTCTAACATGAGTTATAATTAATTTTTTATCCTGAGCCTATCTGAAGAAAGGGCCAAGATATTCAATTCAGATACCAGTACATTGTGGAATTAGTTATGCATATAAACACCCACATGAGATGCAGCAGTCTTTTTAAGCTTGGCAGGCAGTTATTCAAACTTGTTCAGACCTTGTATTTCTTAGCTGATCTGGTTCAAACTGAGGATTCTATCTGAAATCTTCAGAATGAGGTGGTCAAGCCAGAGAGAGATCCTATGGATGATAAAATAAAAGCACCATCACAGAAGAAAATTATGTGCATGATAATTTATTGGAACATTCACAACGGTGTTATTTTCTACTTTCTGGAGGGGACAGTTAAGTTTAAAAATTATTGCAAAATCTACTGTGCCTCACTGCTACTGTTCACCTTTTTGACTGCTTTATAAATTTGTTTGACAGTTATTACCTCAGTCATAGTCTGGTGTTGTGTTATTCTGCTGCCTTGCAGAGTCGGGGATGATCGTGTGAGGACATGTGATAAAACCAATAAGTCAAAACAAGCTCAAGAGGGCACGCTATAAATTTATTTCAATATCTGGGCCAAAGGAGGCAAGACTTTCCACTGCAGTTATACTGGCAGCCAAACGTAGCTCCAGTGGAATGTGGCAGAAAATTATTTGGGAAGCCCTTCTGCCAACTCCATGTTTGCCCTGCCACTTCTGGGTTTTCTGCAAAAAATGTTATAATATGATCTTTCTCTCGCCATTTTCACCTTAACAATGCTGGGTGCAAATTTCCCGCTGTTTCAGAATGAAACGGATATGGAGGAGGAATTTAAAAATTCAAGGGACTGAAAGCTTATGTAATTTATCACGGAGCATTTGATTGCATTGTTTAAAGCACTTTCAACCCATGGTTGCCAACTCTGCCTGGGCATATTCCAGAAAGCATCGTCACTGTATCCTGGCTGCATGGTGTGAGTGGGTGAGCCCACTCAGGTGTGGCAAAGACCAAAGCCCTGGACACTAGGCAGCAGTCACTGATTAACAGCTGCCTCTGGTTCACCTTTCCAGCCTGCAGTGTCCCTGGCTTAGCTCTCTCCTATAGTCAAAGCAACAGACCCACATGCTCCATCCCCCAGACCACAGCATCACGTCCTATAACTGCTTCCTGAAGAAGCGCTGATTCCCCTCTCAGCTCAAACTGCACTCACCTAACGCCTACGGGAATAAGACAGGCAAGGTAGCAAGTAGTGACGTTTGTGAGTTCAGTACTCATGCACGGTTATGATTAAATGTGTTAATTCATCACGCTGACTGTTGCATTATGGGTTCATTTGATGTCTCAATGATGAGACCTTGAGACTTGTCTGTTGAAACATTAATCATTTATTATTAATCCTTAACTATTTAAAGATACAAGTTACTGTCATGCATGGTGCGGCTGTTTCCATGCAGGTTGCTTTTAGAGCGTTCTCTCGGTTCATTACCATGTGACTTTATTCATGATACCATGGACAGTGCTATTCTCCAGTCTAACCTGTGCTCTTCCTAGCACCTTTTCATTACGATGATATGCAAGACTTCAGTTTATCGTGCATTTTCAAAGATATATACTTGGCTTCAATCTTGTGTTTCATATCTTTCAGATCAGCCGAAAGATGGAAACATTCTCCTATAGAACAGCGTCATTTATTTTACGCGCATTTTGCTTCCTTTTAGTTAACTCGGATAACTTTCCTTCATTCACTGCAATCTGCTCACTGCAAGCTACCATGTTCTATTGCAATTTGGGTACCGTGTCAGATTTTTAAAAAAACTATTATACGTCTTTCGCCTGATTCTCAGCCATGTCTTCCGCACTAAACTCTTCAGCTTGTGATCTGCATTGCATCGACATGGTCAGCAGTCATCTTGTGGTTTACCTGAAAATTGCCTTACTTGCAATGGAGTCTTTTGGTGCCTTCTTTCTGGGGTTTCTTGTTGCTGCAGTTGCTAGGGTACAGCTACCATCCCTCTGTCTTTTGTTGAGTCTTGTGGTTAGGGAGATTTTTAGCTCTTCAAAAATAAAACTTTGCAGATGTTATACTTTGCAACAGATGTATCAACCAGGTACAGAGTGTTCTAGCTTTTTGAACTGCACTGTATTGTACTGCACTGGGCTTGAAGCTTGAAGCTATTCCTTTTCAGTTTAGAGTACTTTTAACTCCAGCATTTCAACATTTGTTGCTGTGAAGGGGATTTTTTCCTTTTGTAATTTTCTGTACTCCCAGTGCCTTTTTTTTCAATTTTCAGAACAGCAGCAATAATGTTTTGACTGAAAAATGTTATTTTTCCCAACTGAAAAGGGTTCCCTTTCTCTTAAACTCTGCAGGCTTCTCTCTTTTCTCTGCAGCTTTTCTTCTTTGGGCCACTGCCTGTGCGGTGTTGGGTCGCTGTCTCTGAGCAGTCTGCACGTTCTCCCCGGGTCTGTGTGGGTTTCCTCCAGGTGCTCTGGTTTCCTCCCTAAATCCAAAAGACGTGCTGGTGAGGTGCATTGGCCATGCTGAATTCTCCCTCAGTGTACCCAAGTAGGTGCCGGGGTGTGGCGACTCGGGAATTTTCACAGTAACTTCATTGCAGTGTTAATGTAAGCCTACTTGTGACACTACTAAATAAACTAAAAAAAACTCTTAATCTTTAGACTTATTTTAACTTGAGCCTGGCCACCATGTGTTATGGTGCCACTGTGGACTCCTTCTGCAGCTCTCTTTCAGCTGTCCCTGGATGCTGAGCCCTGGGACTATTGCCTTTTCTATAATTCAGATACAGCTCCTTTTTTGCAATTTTGCTCATCGTCTTGAGAACTGACCAAGTCTTGCAATTGTTTCTGTATTTTTGCTCACCAACTTGCGATTTGATCAGCTTTCTTCACGCTGTTCAGGTCAGAAACACCATCTAACCCATTAAACCAGCTTCAAGACAATTATGCAACAAAGGTAACAACTGTAAGATAATTGTACCTTGGAAGTGGCAGAAAGATTCTCCCCCAACCTGTTCAGTTTCAAATTCAATTAAGAGCCAAACCTCAGCAGTAAAACAACAAGAATCTTTGCTTTTATCAGACCTCTATGCCAGCTAAAATATCAATTCATCTAAGAAACTACAGGCTTGCTGTGAAAGAAATTGAAATTATTACAAATTGTAATCAGATTTATTCCTCATTTGTATCTTGTCTTTGTATGTTTGGTGTGTATGTGAGATGTAATATTAAGACCCTTGGGACAGGTGGGTGAGAATAATCTTCTTTATTTTTAAATTCACGAAGCCTGCTGTTGAAATCATTTAAATTGGAAAGTCACTCTGAGGGTGACATAATGCACACACCTCACAAATAAAACGCTTTGGTCGTAGACAATAATAAAACACACAAATTCTATAAATGACATAGTTGGATGATTGTTAAGTGACTCAGGGAAAGACATTCTCTACCAACTGTGGAGGAAGTTTCACCTCTGAGGGTTGCTGGTGAATCTGACTGGCTGGCAAATCTCTGGTCCCAGCAGTGCCACCAGGAGTGATGGTCACTGCTGGGATAGCACCCAGTCCAAGTGAAGAAGAGCCTAAAGCTGGATGGCAGGTGAGTTGGGATGCTTTCCAGTAGGGCCAGCAGCGGAGGCTCTGTAGGTGGGAGGATTGACAAGATGTTGGGGGGAGGGGGGTGGTGGGCAGGATTCAGAGTTCGGTGGAAGGATGCACCTGGGGAAGTTCAGAACCTGTGGGGTGGGAAAGGGGCTTGGGGGTGGGGGGTGGGTGCTGTGGGGGATGGAATCCAATTGAAAAATTTGGTCCATTAAAGGAGGCATCCCCCCTTTTCTTCTTGAGGTCCAAGCAGGCTAACCTGCCAAGTTACCAGGCTTCCCATTAGTTGTTGACCTCCTCTACCGACTGGCAAGATATGGCCCTTGAGTGACCAATGGCCCCTGAAGGAATTCAATTGGAGGAAGGACAGGCAGGATACCTGAGGCCTCGTTTGCTGCCTGTAAAATTTTGGGCATCGGGGGTCAGGTGGGTTGGTGGCAGGAAAAGCACCCACGGAATTTTATGCAATCACCCCCACCCCTCACCTGCAATCCTGCCTGTGGGGGACAATAAAATTGTGCCTATAGTCCAGTTTCCATGCCCTTTCCCCAGAACATCTTTTCAAAATATTTATCAACCTCTCTTGGAAAATCATTATGGTTTGTATAGGTTTAGCATTCATTGTATATTGATGACCCTGCTTTTTTTAAAACATTTAATCATGAAGGACAGTACTGCATGGATGTCAATACAGACTGCTTTACAAAGCAATAACATAAAACAACTGCAATAAAAGATTCCCTGGTATTGGTGCAAGTCCTCAGGGTTCAAATAAAATTGTCACTCGCTGCTGAACAAATGATTCAAAATGTAAAGTCAATGATTATTGTAGAGCAATAGCCCTAATACAGAGATGATGGAAATCGAATGATTCTTCTGCTATCTCCTGTGGAGCTCAGAATCTGGCATGGAAATTGAGGTTAGTGGTGACCTTCATTGCCATTGAAGTACATTCCAGATGGTTAACTATTCCTGCAGTTTTCATAGAGCAGGTGGCACACATCAGTCATTCCCTGCTGAGCCTGAGCCCCATTCTACATTGCTCTTCCATCATATCCGAGCACCTAAATCTGTTTCTCCACATCTGCTGTTTGCTGCAGTTATTGTACAAGTCACGGACTTCCTATTCCCTTTGCCATCTTGAGTTAGCTTCTCCTGTTCCTATTGCACTTTGAGATAGCATGCAGAGGCCAGCATGGTATGCGGCTGAAAACTCCTTTTAACTATTAAGTATTGCCAGCCATGTGGTGCTACTTTGAGATATTTCCTTTCATTCAACATATTAATGCCAGTTGGGATGTAGAAACCAAGCTCTCTTCCCAGTTCTAATGCGTTCTCTCCCTTATCATTAACATGCATTTCTACATGGTTCTTGAACAACCTTTAACAAGGTCTTAGTCGGACTTAATTCAGGAATACATTTCTGAATGCAACAATCCTGAATAAGAAGTATAAATGGATAAAAGTTGCATCTTTGGGTCTTTTTCCGAATTCTAATTCAAAGTTAACATGGACTAATAGATGTCACCCTCACGTCTCCTTGTGCTTGTCAATATAGTTCCAACAAAGTGCATTGTTTCATCACGGGATGAAACAATGCACTTTGTTGGAACTATATTGACAAGCACAAGGTATTTTATTAAGAAAATAAAACTGTAAGCTACCAAATTAAGAGCTAGACCAAAAAATAAAATGAACATTAAAAATATTAATAACATTGTTATAAACTGACTTTATTGATTCTCAGGAGCAAAACTAAGAACAACTGACAACACCAAGTCAACAAACAAAATTGGAGGTATGCCAAGTTATGAAGGCATGCAAGTATCAAAGGAACTTTCAGAGAAAGCAAGCCATGATAAAACATTGGCAAGAAGGTAAAACTGGTGTTTTTCTCAATCTCAGGCTGTCCAAAGCACCTTACAGCAAATGAAACAATTTTGTAATGCAGTCACTTGTAATGTAGGATGTACAGCAACTACTATGTGCACAGCAAGGACCCGCAGATATAAATGTTATAATAATCAGATAACCTATTTTGGTATGTTGGTTGAGAGATAAATATTGGCCTTGACATTTAAGAGAACTCCCCCTGTTTTTGATCTAAATGGTGCTGCAGAACCTTTAGCATCCATCTGAGAGGGCCTCTCCTCAGTTATGTGTCTACATGCAATCTTCCCCTCTCTCATTCCCCAGTGCATGATGAAAGTCTATTCTGAATGGGCCGCTGTGGGAAATGTGGCCCTACCAGACCAGCTCCGACTCACCACAACACCTGCTGTGGGTGGGATCAGCCCTTCCCATGCATCTGGGCAGGTTCCCCCTTTCCCCATTCTTGCCCTAACCCTGCGGCTCATTAACAGCCTTACCACTGGTCTGGTATGGAGAGACCTGCCTGTGACAACCCCCTGAAAGTGATATGCTGCTGCTTGTGAATCTTGGTACAGATTCCTGTGAGCACTGCATGATGCAAGGTACGTGAACAAACCTCAAAGTCACATGTGAACCGCAGGTCACCAGGCGCATGTTACTTATGTACCGTGGTGGAACACGTTATTCTAATTGCATGCTGATGTGCCCTGATGACCCTGTGGGATGATTCTGGCAAGCAGTCTATATAACATGATGAAAATCTATTCTCAATGGAGAAATGTGGCCCCCTACCAGACCAGCTCCTGCTCGCCACAACATCTGCTGAGGGTGGGAGCAGAAAATCCCGGCCCAGCACTAACTGGCCCATCACTTTTCTGATTGAGGTGGCTCTTTGAATGTTTACTGGGTTGATCTGCCCACACATAGTGGACCCATGTTGCTGATCAAGTGCTTGTTATATGCATCTCCCATTAGAAATAAATGCATAGCAGAACTGCAGAACAAGGTATTCAAAGAGAGACCTTTCAGCCATCTGCTTGCGCCATATGAGAGTCATGGTTGGCTAGTCCTAATCTAGAGTTTTATTATGTTTACCTTGGAAAGTGCAAACTCAAGTTTACAATCAGATGCTGTAGCATTTGTACACAAAAATACTCTAGTTTTCTAATAGCATCCATTCATACCAGCTGATTGCTCAACGATAAACTAGACACTCATGCCCATGGAAACAGGCACAGTATAAAGTGTGCTTAATATTGATCGTTATGGGGGTTTACTTTCCGCAAGAGTTCTTCATAACTTTGGCAGAAGATCAGCAGAAACCCCAGCGAAATGGGGTAAATTATTATGTATGTTGTTTCTGTGATGTTGCGGTAAAAGATTAGGAGATCACCTCAACCCTGGTCTCTGAACGTCCAAGGAGACATAGCTTTTTTATTTTATTATGTGCTTTTATTCAGAAAACAGAAGGATTTCCAGTGCTGTTTCCCATTAAGTTTAAGTTTATTTTATTAATGTCACAAGTAAGCTTACATTAACACTGCAATTAAATTACTGTGAAAATCCCCTAGTCGCCACATTCTGGTGCCTGTTCGGGTACAATAAGGGAGAATTTACCATGAACAATGCACCTACCTAACACGTCTTTCAGACTGTGGCAGGAGAAACCGGAGGAAACCCATGCAGATAAGGGGAGAACGTGCAGACTCAGCACAGACAGTGACTCAAGCCAAGAATCGAACCCAGGCCCCCTGGCGCTGTAAGGCTGTAGTGCTAAGCACTGTGCCACCGTGCCGTCTCACTATGATACTCCAATAACATATCACACAAAAAGATCATCTCTTGCTTGAAAAGTCACATAAAGTATATAACCGCTGTATTGTTACTTTGATATAAAGACTAATTGTTCATAAGAGATTGTGTAAACACATTGTGGGTTAATTTATTTAGACCACATGCATGGGAACCTTTATACATCAATAGAATGGTTGGATACATTAGCAGCAGAGCTGTGTGTGTGTGTGTGCTCTGCTCAAAATTAAAAGAGGAACGAAGACTGAATCACGACGCACTTCCCCTCTAGTGTTGTCATACCACTATCTCTTAAAGACATCTTCCAACAATAACCAGGAGTTTGAAACTTCCATTACTTGGTTACAACTAGTGTCGGGTTGGCAGAAACAGTCTATTATGAGTCTCCAACACATGAATGACGAGTGCTGAAAAAATGTAAGTTGTAGACATTACTTTTATGTCTCAGATCACAGTCAAAGATTTACAGTCAAAGACTTACAGGTCATAAAATTTGCATCAAGATGTGACATGCACTGGATTTTTACAGAATTTAAAACCTTGGTGCTTGAAATTCATTTCAGCAAGCCCACAGTGCAAACCCTAAGGGACTTCATTCAGTTTAGGTCATCATCCCTGACCCCTGACTGAAATGGAATATAATCTCTGCAGTTCTAACAGTATGAGTGTCACATAAGTACCAAGCAAAGAAAGAGAGCAAAGATGCCTAAATTGTGCCAAAGGGCTGGTGGTAATTTGTTTTGAGATAAGGCAGGATAAGCTAGGAAGGACAAATAATAGTACCTGTTTCCTGCCATCAGGACATGCCTTTGATGCACTGACATTTCCATCACTCAGCCCATGTAATCAGGAGGAAATTTTACAGATACCAGAAAACAATTTATCCAGAATCTTCCACATGCCTCTGGTCCTCTGAAAATAAAGGTTATTTTGTCACACAGTGAATCTGGAGTGGCTTCATCTTGAAACCAGACGGCTTTTTTTCAAAATCAACCCAACAGAATACAAAACTCCATTTACATTTTTATTTCAATGCCACTTCAGGCTATAGCTCATTTCAGATAGTGGATTGTTTACATGGCAGATCTCTGAGCTTGCTGGGTCTCTGGATCACAGCTTCAGAACTTAAAATAAAGCGTAGATTAAGAACTGAGTACTTGTCCGGTCTCTTACCCTGGAGTTTGCCACAGGAAATTGCCCCCTTCAGAATGTGTTATTGAAACTGCTAAAGTTCCTCTAATATCTAACAGTGCAGCTGTTAAGCAAGAAGGACTGTGACATTGTGACATTACACTGGCACCATCTCATGTTGCTTGGAGATAAAGCAGTAAAAATAAAAGATTAATTCTTATACCAACCCAAGGCTGCAATGAAGCTACAGCCACTTCTGTCTGTTACATACAACTGAAAGGGAGTTCGCTTTTGGTCTGAGAGATGACATACTATCAAACAATCTAAGGAGAACATATAATTAAAATAAAGGTTAGTCCACTCTGGAATGGTTTTAGTTTTTCAAATGGACAGAACTAATGAAGCTCAGTCCAAATGCTACGTGATTGAGCAGAGATACCAGTCCATCAGGTCTCAAATGCATCTTCTACACCAGGCTTTACAATGGAAAGGTTGGCAGCCAGGCTTAGTATCAGCTATAAGTATCTCAATTGCCACATAAACGTAAATGCGGCAGCAAATACGTTCCAAAATCAGACTTGCATATGGTGGACGGCCTGTTGGCACAGTGGTTAGCACTGCTGCCTTACAGTTCCAGGGACCTGGGTTTGATTCCCGGCTTCGGTCACTGTCTGTGTGGAGATTGCATGTTCTCCCTGTGTCTGCATGGGCCTCCTCCGGGTGCTCCAGTTTCCTCCCACAGTTAGGTGCATTGGCCATGCCACATTCCCCTTCAGTGTACAGGCGCTCGGTAGCTTTAAGTGATGCTAGCCACTCACCTCTGCCAATGCATCCACCCACTGAACAGCATGGCTAGCATGGCTGATGATGTGGAGATGCCGGCGTTGGACTGGGGTAAACACAGTAAGAAGTCTCACAAACACCAGGTTAAAGTCCAACAGGTTTACTTGTAGCAAACGCCACTCGCTTTTGGAACTGGCTGTTCCTTCGTCAGGTGGGTGGGAGTTCTGATCACAAACAGGGCATACAAAGACACAAACTCAATTTACATGAATAATGCTTGGAATGTGAGTCTTTACAGCTAATCAAGTCTTAAAGGTACAGACAATGTGAGTGGAGAGAGCATTAAGCACAGGTTAAAGAGATGTGTATTGTTTCCAGACAGGCAAGTTGTGGGGGTTACAGATAGTGTGACATGAATGCAGGATCCCTGTTGAGGCCGTCCTCATGTGTGCGGAACTTGGCTATCAGTCTCTGCTCAGCGACTCTGCGCTGTCGTGTGTCGTGAAGACTGCGTTGGAGAATGCTTACCTGAAGATCAGAGGCCAAATGCCCGTGACCGCTGAAGTGTTCCCCAACTGGAAGAGAACAGTCTTGCCTGGTGATTGTCGAGCGGTGTTCATTCATCCATTGTCATAGCGTCTGCATGGTCTCCCCAATGTACCATGCCTTGGGACATCCTTTCCTGCAGCGTATCAGGTAGACAACGTTGGCCGAGCTGCAAGAGTATGTACCGTGTACTTGGTGGATGGTGTTCTCACGTGAGATGATGGCATCTGTGTCGATGATCTGGCACGTCTTGCAGAGGTTGCTGTGGCAGGGTTGTGTGGTCGTGGTCACTGTTCTCCTGTAAGCTGGGTAGTTTGCTGCGGCCAATGGTCTGTTTGAGGTTGTGCGGTTGTTTGAAGGCAAGAAGTGGGGGTGTGGGGATGGCCTTGGCGAGATGTTGATTTTCATCAATGACATGTTGAAGGCTCTGGAGAAGATGTCGTAGCCTCTCTGCTCCGGGGAAGTACTGGACGACGAAGGGTTCTCTATCCACCGTGTCCCGTGTTTGTCTTCTGAGGAGGTCGGTGTGGTTTTTCGCTATGGTGCGTCGGAACTGTCGATCGATGAGTCGAGCGCCATATCCTGTTCTTATGAGGGCATCTTTCAGCGTCTGGAGGTGTCTGTTGCGATCCTTCTCATCCGAGCAGATCCTGTGTATACGGAGGGCTTGTCCGTAGGGGATGGCTTCTTTAACGTGTTTAGGGTGGAAGCTGGAGAAGTGGAGCATTGTGAGATTATCCGTGGGCTTGCGGTACAGTGAGGTGCTGAGGTGACCGTCCGTAATGGAGATGCGTGTGTCCAAGAATGCAACCGATTCCGGACAGTAGTTCATGGTGAGTCTGATGGTGGGATGGAACTTGTTGATGTCATCATATAGTTGTTTCAGTGATTGTTCACCATGAGTCCAAAGGAAGAAAATGTCATCGATGTATCTAGTGTATAGCATCAGTTGAAGGTCCTGTGCGGTGAAGAAGTCTTGTTCGAACCTGTGCATGAAGATGTGGGCATATTGAGGTGCGAATTTGGTCCCCATGGCTGTTCTGTGTGTCTGGATGAAGAACTGGTTGTTGAAGGTGAAGATATTGTGGTCCAGGATGAAGCGGATGAGTTGTAAAATTGCACCTGGAAACCTGGAAGTTGTCGGCGTTGAGTACTGAGGCAGTTGCAGCAATGCCATCGTCGTGGGGGATGGTGGGGGACTACTCTCCGGAATCGGCTACATTCTTGGACGCACGCATCTCCATCAAGGACGGTTACCTCAGCACTTCACTGTACTGCAAACCCACGGATAACCTCATGATGCTCCACTTCTTCAGCTTCCACCCTAAACACGTTAAAGAAGCCATCCCCTACGGACAAGCCCTCCGTATACACAGGATCTGCTCAGTTGAGGAGGATCGCAACAGACACCTCCAGATGCTGAAAGATGCCCTCATAAGAACAGGATATGACGCTCAACTCATCGATCGACAGTTCCGATGCGCCACAGCCAAAAACCGCACCGACCTCAGAAGACAAACACGGGACACGGTGGACAGAGGCCGCTCAACAATCACCAGGCAAGACTGTTCTCTTCCTGTGGGGGAGCACTTCAGCGGTCACGGGCATTCGGCTTCTGATCTTCGGGTAAGCGTTCTCCAAGGCGGCCTTCACGACACACGACAGCGCAGAGTCGCTGAGCAGAGACTGATAGCCAAGTTCCGCACACGGGCGGCACGGTAGCACAGTGGTTAGCACTGCTGCTTCACAGCTCCAGGGTCCCGGGTTCGATTCCCGGCTCGGGTCACTGTCTGTGTGGAGTTTGCACATTCTCCTCGTGTCTGCGTGGGTTTCCTCCGGGTGCTCCGGTTTCCTCCCACAGTCCAAAGATATGTGGGTTAGGTTGATTGGCCAGGTTAAAAATTGTCCCTGAGATGTGTAGTTAGAGGGATTAGCGGGTAAATATGTGGGGGTAAGGCCTGGGTGGGATTGTGGTCGGTGCAGACTCGATGGGCCGAATGGCCTCCTTCTGCACTGTAGGGTTTCTATGTCCATGAGGACGGCCTCAACCAGGATCCTGCATTCATGTCACACTATCTGTAACCCCCACAACTTGCCTGGACTTGCAAAATCTCACTAACTTTCCTGTCTGGAAACAATACACACCTCTTTAACCTGTGCTTAATGCTCTCTCCACTCACATTGTCTGTTCCTTTAAGACTTGATTAGCTGTAAAGACTCACATTCCAATCATTATTCATGTAAATTGAGTTTGTGTCTTTGTATGCCCTGTTTGTGATCAGAACTCCCACCCACCTGACGAAGGAACAGCCAGTTCCGAAAGCTAGTAGCGTTTGCTACAAATAACCTGTTGGACTTTAACTTGGTGTTGTGAGACTTCTTACCAGCATTGCTGATCATAGAGATCATTCAACTGAGTGGGCAATGCCAAGCTACTTCCACTGCAATCAATGGGAACTGGATAATTGTGGATCGGGATCTGTGGGCCTGTCTTCAGGTATTTCCAGTTTAGCCCCTTTGCTCTTCTCGAGTACAGTTAGTAAGATTAGCTCTCTTGGCTTTTATTCTTGAAGTTCACCTGAAACAAATGTTTCTGTGCATGTACCTCTTGTTGTTTTGAATTAGAAATGGAAAGTTGTCAAGATCTTGTTCTGACACCATTTAAAACTGACTGGCTGCTGCTGATGGCCTGTTTACTTCTCCATCTGGTTATCTTGAGAGTTTCATATGATATCCTTCTGCTTGCTGAGCATGTTTTCCTCTCCCCTGGGTTGAAGTTGCACAGTTCTTCCAGATAGCACTTTTATTTTAATAACCGACCTCTCGTATGGTACCTTAGATCATTCTGTCTCTTGTACTTGTTGTATGAAGTCATTTGAGTAACCCTTCTCTTATTAAGCTGCTGTCACCATCCAGTGTCAATACCTGAGGTGAAAGAAACAATTGCCTTTGTTGTCCTGTGTGGGGCAATGTTACTGCATATTTGCTGTCACCATTGGCAGTAATGATGACAATCAAGTTTATTTAGTTTCACCTTAATGGAAACATTTTTCAAGATCATTCCAGAATCCTGAATGTTCCTACTCATTTCTGGCTCTAAAATGCAACTTGGCAGTGTTTAAAATTTCTCGTGGGAGGCAGGCTGTGTGATACCATGATGGTGCAGTCCAGTGAGATCATAAATAAAAGTAATAGATTGCTAACAGGACCTACACGTTATGATGTCACCAGATAAGTTCTCAGAAGATGGGCAGTTGTACACAAATTGGGTGATTTTGTTTTGTGAAGCACTTCCTACTTCGATATCATTTCAACAGGAAAGCAGCAGAATCCCTGGAGAACAATGCAAAGGGTGTTCACATCATTTTCCCATGGTATCCGGTACTCTTTCGCAAAGTTACAGGAGACGAATGAGAAGATCCTTGCAGAAATTCACCTCCATTTTATTTGTTTTCCAAGTGCGTATAATCAGCAGTTCAATGTGGAAATACATAGAAGCATGGAACTAATCTAAATGATCCAACTGACACATGTCAGCATTCAAAGCTCCCACATGAACAAGCAGTTGGATTTGCATTTACCGTAATCCCATCCATATTTACTCCTTTTCCTTTATCCACCTGCCGAATCTGATCTGGAATGTTTAGATGGTTTCTATCACAATTGCTAATCCTGGAAGTGAATTCTACAGTCAAACAACTCTGTGAATGAAGAATATTCTGTACTCTATTCTAAATTTCATATGTTTAACCTTGTTTGCATGGGCCTCCACCATTCTCCATTCAACGATTGGAGACACTTTGCTTCTATTAACCCTGCTGCACAATTGTCTCAAGCACTTCCATCATATTGCCCTGTATGATGGAAAAGAGTGACTGAAAAGAAACAATAAACATACAAAATCTCATTTTATAACAATGAGTGACTATGGGACAATTCAGTAGAGATCATTCTTCTCCTGTCAGGTAGAAAATTGCTAAACAATGCCTCCCAAACTGTAGAAGGTTTATTACCACTAACTTCAAACTAAAGATGAGATCTCACTTGTTGGCCCAGTGTAACTGTCTGCTGCTGTGGCAATATTTATTTCAAATATAACTTACTGTCCGCACTTTGGTAATTCTCCTCATTAATTACTTTTGACTTTATTTTTTGTGTAATATCTCAGTTACTTATAATGGAATATTTTCATTTGTATGGCTTAGTTATCAAATGAGTAACATAATTCTCGTGGTAACGTTCCGATGAGACAGGGAGGTTTTGGTAGGTTACGGGAACCGTGATGCACAAAAGCTGCGCTGAACCTAGTCAAAAAGAAAAGGAAAGCGTACAAAAGGTTCAGAGAGCTAGGCGAAGATAGGGATCTAGATGAGTATACGGCTTGTAGGAAGGGACTTAAGAAAGAAATTAGGAGAGCCAGAAGGGGTCACGAGAAGGCCTTGGCAGGTAAGATTAAGGAGAACCCTAAGGCGTTCTATAAATATGTGAAGAGTAAAAGGATGAGATGTGAAGGAATAGGACAATATAAAATGTGAAGGTGAGAAAGTCTGTACAGAACCGGAAGAAATAGCAGAGGTGCTTAATGAATATTTTACCTCGGTATTCACGGTGGAAAGAGACCTGGGTGATTGTACTACAGGATTGCGGCGGACTGAAAAGATTGAGTATGTGGACATTAAGAAAAAGGATGTGTTGGAAATTTTGAATAGCATCAAGATAGGTAAGTCGCTGGGACCAGATAGGATGCACCCCAGGGTACTGTGGGAGGCGAGGGAAGAGATTGCAGAGCCTCTGGCGATGATCTTTGCGTCGTCGATGGAGACGGGAGAGGTTCCGGAGGATTGGAGGATTGCAGATGTGGTTCCTATATTCAAGAAAAGGAATAGGGATAGCCCAGGAAATTACCGACCGGTGAGTCTAACCTCAGTGGTTGGTAAGTTGATGGAGAAGTTCCTGAGGGACTGGATTTATGAACATTTAGAGAAGTTTAGTATGCTCAAAGTTAGTCAACATGGCTTTGTCAAAGGCAAATCGTGCCTTACGAGCCTGGTGGAGTTCTTTGACAATGTGACTAAACACATTGATGAAGGAAAAGCGGTAGATGTGGTTTACATGGACTTCAGCAAGGCGTTCGATAAGGTCCCCCATGCAAGACTTCTCGAGAAAGTGAGAGGGTATGGGATCCAAGGGGCTGTTGCCTTGTGGATCCAGAACTGGCTTGCCTGCAGAAGGTAGAGAGTGGTTGTAGATGGGTCTTTTTCTGAATGGAGGTCGGTCACCAGTGGAGTGCCCCAGGGATCTGGTGGAATCTGTTCTGGGACCCTTGATATTTGTCATTTTCATAAATGACCTGGATGAGGAAGTGGCGGGATGGGTTGGTAAGTTTGCTGACGACACGAAGGTTGGTGGTGTTGTGGATAGTTTGGAGGGATGTCAGAAGCTGCAGCGTGACATAGATAGAATGCAAGACTGGGCGGAGAAGTGGCAGATGGACTTAAACCCGGATAAATGTGTAGTGGTCCATTTTGGCAGGTCAAATAGGACGAAGGAGTATAATATTAAGGGTAAGACTCTTAGCAGTGTAGAGGATCAGAAAGACCTTGAGGTCCGGGTCCATAGGACTCTTAAATCGGCCTCGCAGGTAGAGGAGGTGGTTAAGAAGGCGTATGGTGTGCTGGCCTTCATCAATCGAGGGATTGAGTTTAGGAGTCGGGAGATAATGATGCAGCTTTATAAGACCCTCGTCAGACCCCACTTGGAGTACTGTGCTCAGTTCTGTCGCCTCATTACAGGAGGGATGTGGAAATGATTGAAAGGGTGCAGAGAAGATTAACAAGGACGTTGCCTGGATTGGTTGGCATGCCTTATGAGGATAGGTTGAGGGAGCTCGGTCTTTTCTCCTTGGAGAGACGAAGGATGAGAGGTGACCTGATAGAGGTGTACAAGATGTTGAGAGGTATAGATCGGGTGGATTCTCAGAGGCTTTTTCCCAGGGCTGAAATGGCTGCTACGAGAGGACACAGGTTTAAGGTGCTGGGGAGTAGGTACAGAGGAGATGTCAGGGTAAGTTTTTTACTCAGAGGGTGGTGGGTGAGTGGAATTGGCTGCCGTCAGTGGTGGTGGAGGCAAACTCGATCGGGTCTTTTAAGAGACTTCTGGATGAGTACATGGAACTTAATAGGATTGAGGGTTATAGGTCAGCCTATATATCAGCCTAGGTAGGTAGGGACATGACCGGTGCAACTTGTGGGCCGAAGGGCCTGTTTGTGCTGTATTTTTTCTATGTTCTATAAACTAGAATTTATTACACCAGAACATGATATATTTTTATGATACATTCAAAGGTTATTCATCGCTATCCCACTTACTGTAAATGAATTGGTTAATTTTAAGTGGCATTTCGGTATTAAACCTCCCTTATTCACTTGAAAGGATTAACTTGCCTCCGGGTATTTGAGTGACATTCCAGAGGAAAAGTATGATTTTGGAAATCCCTAAACAGGTACTGCATTAAGCAAATCTCTTCGAAATGTGCCTGAAGCAAAGTGAAAAGAAACTACATGGTAAGCTGGGACACGTTTAAAGAATTTTGGTTAAGTCTCCTAAATGCAATTATCTTAAAAGGAAGAAAGATGTCTATCAATCTATATATGCAAAAACGATACACTGGCCCCAAGACAGGTTTGGCATTTACGTGAACTTCATTCATAATAAATATGGTTGTTCTCATAAAACAGATGGAAACCCATTATTAGCAAATCATTTCAAACAGTATCTCCTGAAAAGTGATTGACCGTCATGCATCAAATTCCAATGAATCTTTCACTTTTTGCATAGGTACACACAAACAGTGCAAAACAACAAATGAAGCCCTTTTTCTACTGCTGATTTACTGCAGCTGATTGCTATCTTTATCTAAACTGGGCAAAGAAGTTTAAATCAACAATAGGGAGTAATCTCTCGGAAAGATTGCACTGGGTGACACTTCGCAACTATAAAGATTGTTAATTAATCAAAAACAATAAGAATTATTTTAGTAGCTGCTCAATTACTCCCATGTGAAGCAAATAAGAAGTTCCCTTTGGATAAAAAGAAAGGATAATAATTGTCGGATGTTCTTTATTTTCCTTGTCACAATCGTCCCACTTATTTTATAATGTTCTGAAAATAAAACCAGCATCCAGTAAGCAAGAGCGTTCTTTAGGCCAAATAGTCAAGATTTTTGCATAACAAATACTGAGCTTGGTTGTTTAAGGTGTATCTAATTTAGTAAGCATTGGGCCCCAAAAATTAGTGGATCATGTATGATTAACGTGCGTTTATAGAATAATGATTATGCATCATATCTAACTCCCAAAATATTCTGTGCTTCTTACAGCCATTGGGCCATGCCACTTCCATCTATCTCGTTCCTCCATTGACTTCAATGTCTTTCTCTCTCACCACTGACCACCTTTGCCTTCACATCTGTGCTTCTACTTCTTGGGTTCCTTGGGCTATTTCTGGCAGATCTGCACAGCAAAAGTGATAGTGGGTGTGATCTTACCGCTCGTTCACACCACACTCCTGCTGCAGCGAAAATCCTGCTGGTGTGAATGGTCGGAAAATTACAGCCTATATTTCAAAGGTAGTTCATTGATTATGAAGTGAATTGGGACTCACTGAGGACACCATAAAGTGCCAGATAGATGCAAATTTGTTATGTCTTGTAGAAATGCTACAGTAAAAAATGCTGATAGCTATTCTTTATGTCTGCTGTGGCTGATGGAATGCTTTCTAATCGAGCTTTTATTGTAATCTATTCCCATTACTTCACTGGCTAAAGTCGACCAATGTGGAATCCATTTTACAAGGATTTTCTTTTAAGGTTGCATGCATCTTTTGTGATTGAGTTCATCTCGTCTGCTTCTGAAGCTGTTCCATTTACTGGATATCTGGTAAGTGAGACATATAAGGCTTGTCGGTGAGTGTTCAGGCAATCCATCTGTGGAGGACAGCACAGCAGAATCCAAAACTTGTCCTTACCTGCTCTCTGCTTATGTGCACTTCCAGTGGCTGTATAATGATAAGGAACAGGAAGATGGCACGGTGGCACAGTGGTTAGCAGTGCTGCCTCACAATGCCCGGGACCTGGGTTCAATTTCAGGTTTGGGTGACTGCCTGTGTGGAGTTTGCACGTTCTCCCAGTGTCTGTGTGGGTTTCCTCCAGGTGCTCCGGTTTCCTTCCACAGTCCAAAGATGTGCAGGTCGGTGGATTGGCCATGGTAAATTTCCCTTTAGTGTCCCAAGATGTGTAGGTTAGATGGGATTAGCCATGGTAAATGTGTGGGGTTACAGGGATAGGGTGGGAAAGAGAGGTCCTGGGTAAGAGGGCTCTGTCAGAGAGTCGATGAGAACTCGATGGGCTGAACGGCCTCTTCTGCATTATGGGGATTCTATGACTGACAAATATTTTTCTGCACTAATGCACTGCAATCAATTTAAGAGCCTTTTTGGCTTCTCAGTGGAGACCAGTTAACTGAACAATTACTTATATCTATACTTATTCAACACCCCATGGAGCATCACAGGATTGTTATAAAGCAAAATTAAACATCAAACCCCACAGGGTGATGTAAGGAACAAGGCCAAAGGCTTGATCAAATAGGTAGGTTTAAAGGAGCAGCTTAAAAGAAGAAAATGAGGCAAAAGGTTTAGGGAAGGAACTTAACTCTGAACTAGGACTTTCCTGGCCTGTATAGTTCTGAGGAGGTTGAATTTCCTCTGATGTTACTTCAGATGTGACGTTGCATATACAATTGGTCTGCCCAGTCTTGTCTTCAAATACAAGTGATGGGGATCTGATTAATTGTGCTCAACAAGCAGAAAGTTTGTATTCATTCTTAAATACTTCTGCCAATGTGCTACATTGTATGAGGCATGGGGCAACATTCAGCAACCACCCCCATCTACCCTATTACCCTATCTGACGATCTGAATTGGGGGATCAAGCAATGGCGAAAGGTTTCAGGCGTCGATCCATATTATTCAATTCACCCTGATCAGGGTCAGAGTTGTAAACCCCATGCACTGCGGACATTCTCTCTTCCATCTTCTTCTGTCGGGAAAAAGCTACAAAAGTCTGAGGTCACATACCAACTGACTCAAGAACAGCTTCTTCCCTGCTGCCATCGGACTTTTGAATGGACCTACCTTATATTAAGTTGATTTTTCTCTACACCCTAGCTATGACTGTAACACTATATTCCGCACCCTCTCCTTTCCTTACTCCCCAATGTACTCTATGAATGCTATGTTTTGTATAACACGCAAGAAACAATACTTTTCACTGTATACCAATACATGTGACAATAATAAATCAGATCAAATCAAAATGTGATGTAGGTAGCACTGTCACCCCAACTAAGATCCATCATCATTGCAGTGAACATGAAAATCTGTTCTTGTGACTTTACCTCAACAGTCAGGGGAGCTTTTTTGCAACTTTTATGTGATCCTAGGAAATGGTCCCAAGTACTTCATTCTTTTTTGCCTGTACGTGAGCTTATTTTGTGAATGGAAAGTAAAAATGCATGTTGCACTGCAAATATATTTTGCATTAGAAAAATCTAAAAACATTTTCTGTTTTTCTTGCAATATATTTGAAAGATAATTTGTGCATTCTTGCTAGCCAATGTGTAAAATGTTCACTGATCACAGCTAGGCAGTTAATGGATTTACAATGATCTTCATGGGTTGTCACTCTCATCACCCAGCCCCAGGCAAAATAGAGATAAATACCAAACTCAACAAATGGTGAACCTAGGTGACATGTAGTAGTGAAAATGATTCAATTACCTACAAATGGTTCCATAATTAAAGTATATATGTGGCAAAATGGCTTATCACGTGGTGTCATTAAATTGGAAAGAACATTTTGGTTGAATATGTTCTGTTCAAAGCAATCTTTTATTGTTAGAGCTACAACAGTGTAACCTACAATGAGTACAGCATAACATTAACATTGTGGACCTGAGCAAATCATCCCTTCGCTGTCACTCCTAGTACGGTAGTTAGGGAAATATTCCTGATTTGCGGTATTCTGTCCTGGGAAAAGGATTGCACTAATTGGTGACAGTTACCAGTGGCTCCTTTTAAAAATTGTTTTTCACATGATATGTAGACCCCATTTTCACGAACCGTGTCAGCCTAGCACTGACACGGTTTAGGGCTGCCTAATTTTGTAAAGGAGACCTCAAACAACGTGGGGGGTTCCCTATTTACATATTGTGGTGAACCATCGTTGGTTCCCACTGTGGGATTGTTCTAATGCTGTTGTTGGGCTAGGGTGTTCCCACTGTGGGATTAATACACCTGTGGTTGTTACTGTTGTGGCACATCCCAGTCGGGCTCCGCCTCCTGGGAGAGGTATAAGACCCCCTGCTCGGGCGGGACCTCGTCAGTCTGGGATAGTGTGTTTACGTTCTATTAGTTCCATTGTTAGACAATAAAAGCCTTCTGTTACCGAAGCTTCGTGCCTCGTGTTCAATTGACGCGCATCAATTTTATTGTCTAACATTAAGCTCTCGACGGAAGAAAAAAAGAAAGGAGAGTATGGAGCAAATCCTAAAGCCAGAACGTCTGACGCTAGATCCACGTGCGGTGGGCGCTTCTAACACCTTCGACCACTGGCTGAAGTGTTTTGAAGACTACCTGGCAGCCTCCGCAGCGGTCACCACAGATGATGACAGACTCCGGGTCCTCCATGCGAGGGTAAGCGACACAGTCTACCTCGCGATCCGTGCGGCCACCACTTACCCGAGGGCCCTCGAGCTTTTAAAAAAGCGCTACACGAAACCTCCCAACGAGATCCACGCTCGTTACCTCCTCGCTACACGACGTCGGCAGTCGGGCGAAACCATGGAGGATTACGCCATTGAGCTCTTGCAGCTTGCTAGGGGCTGCGACTGCAAAGCTGTGTCGGCTGAGCAGTACATGTATGACCTCGCCCGAGATGCGTTTGTGGCAGGGGTAGGGTCTTCATACATCCGTCTCAAGCTGCTAGAAAAGGGGAATCTCAACCTGACCCAAGCTATGGAATTAGCTGAAATGCTTGAGGCGGCTTCGAAGAGCTTGGTCCTGTATCCGGAGGACCACGTGGAGACAACGTGGCAGGAGCAGTCGCAAATCCCTCCTCGCCCCACGGGCTCAAAGTGCAGTGTTATGGCGTGCTCCCATGTGGACCCGACGACGGCTGCAGCCCCATGCGGCCCGCGGTGCTACTTCTGCGGAGGAGCCAAGCATCCACGACAAAAGTGTCCCGCTAAAGCGGTAGTCTGTAACCTATGCGGTAAAAAGGGGCATTATGCGAAGGTGTGCAGATCGAAGCCCAAGAACGGCAGTGCAGCCTGTGACCCTTCAGAACGGGGATCATCACCATCGTCGTCGAAGTACTCACGGGGTTCGTCCACGTGCGAGTCCAGGACGACGCCATTGCGGTCGACGGAGTCGGAGGAGGATGACCACCAGGAGTCGCTACGTTTGGCGCCCTCAACCATGTGCGATTCATGGGGGCGGCCATTTTGGTCGACGATGACCATGAGCGACCAGCAGGGGTCCTCAGCATCGACCTCAGCTGCCTGCAGTGACGTTCACGGACCAACGGTGGCGTCAACCACCCTGAACCAGGCTAAGCATCACAGGCTTGACTGTTCAATGATGGATATACAGGTAAATGGTCATGCAATTTATTTTCTGTTTGACAGCGGGAGCACTGAGAGCTTTATTCACCCTGACACTGTAAAGAGGTGTGGACTCCAGATTCAACCTGCCAAACAGACAATCTCTATGGCATCAAGGTCCCGGTCTGTCCCTGTGCTAGGACATTGTGTGGTAACCTTGAAAGTGCAAGGCACAATTTACGAGCGATTCAGGCTCCTTGTGTTGCCGCATCTTTGCGCACCAATTCTCCTCGGACTAAACTTTATGGTCCACATGAAGAGTGTGATCCTACAGTACGGTGGGCCACTCCCTTTGCTGACAGTAGGGGAACAGCTGCAGTCTCCAAATTGTCCAAAGCACCCCGCATGCAATCTTTCTACATTAAAGATCACCACACCCTCTTTATTCAAGAATCTGGTACCTGGCTGCAAGCCCATCGCTACTAAAAGTAGGCGTTACAGCACTGAAGATCGGATCTTCATCAGATCTGAGGTTCAGCGACTCCTCAAAGAAGGGATCATACAGCCCAGTGTTAGTCCGTGGAGAGCACAGGTTGTGGTGGTCAAGAGCGGGAACAAACCCCGGATGGTCATTGATTACAGTCAGACCATTAATCGATATACGCAGCTGGATGCGTATCCCCTCCCGCGCATATCTGATATGGTCAATCAGATTGCGCAGTACCGGGTGTTCTCCACCATAGACCTTAAGTCCGCCTACCACCAACTCCCCATTCGCCCAGAGGACCGACACTACACGGCCTTTGAGGCGGATGGTCGTCTGTATCAGTTTCTTAGGGTTCCATTTGGTGTCACCAATGGGGTCTCGGTCTTCCAGCGTGCTATGGACCGAATGGTGGACCAGAACAGGCTGCGGGCTACCTTCCCGTACCTGGATAATGTCACCATCTGCGGCCGTGATCAGCAGGACCATGACACAAATCTCCAGAACTTTTTACGCACTGCATCTCGCCTGAATTTGACCTACAACAGGGAGAAGTGTGTATTCCGTACGCGCCGGTTAGCCATCCTGGGATACGTGGTGGAAAACGGGGTCATTGGCCCTGATCCCGACCGTATGCGCCCCCTTGCTGAACTTCCCTTGCCCGCTAGCGCAAAAGCACTGAGAAGATGCCTAGGCTTCTTCTCCTATTATGCGCAGTGGGTCCCCAACTATGCGGACAAAGCCCGTCCGCTTATTAAGTCCACGACTTTTCCACTCACGCCAGAGGCCCAATTGGCCTTCAAGGAATTGAAACACGACATCGCGAAAGCCACGATGCACGCGGTAGACGAATCCATCCCTTTTCAGGTGGAAAGCGATGCATCTGATTTCGCCCTGGCCGCCACACTAAACCAGGCGGGCAGGCCCGTCGCGTTTTTTTCCCGCACCCTCCAAGGCCCCGAAATTCGGCATTCAGCGGTGGAAAAGGAGGCCCAGGCCATTGTGGAGGCCGTCAGACACTGGCGCCATTACCTGGTGGGAAAGCGGTTCACCCTGATCAAGGATCAGCGGTCCGTGGCGTTCATGTTCAACAACACGCAGAGGGGCAAGATCAAGAATGATAAGATCTTGCGGTGGAGAATTGAACTCTCCACCTATAACTACGATATCATGTATCGTCCAGGGAAACTCAATGAGCCCTCGGATGCCCTCTCGCGCGGAACATGCGCTACTATGCAGGAGGATCGCTTGAACGCCCTCCATAATGACCTGTGCCATCCTGGGGTCACTCGGCTCTACCACTTTATCAAAGCCCGCAACCTGCCTTACTCGGTGGAGGACGTCAGGTCGGTGACAAGGAGCTGTCGGATTTGCGCGGAATGCAAACCACACTTTTACCGACCTGACCGGGCACATTTAGTCAAGGCCACTCGCCCCTTCGAGAGGCTGAGTGTGGATTTGAAGGGCCCCCTTCCCTCAACAGATCGGAACGTGTACTTTCTGAACATAATAGATGAGTACTCCCGGTTCCCGTTTGTTGTCCCCTGCGCGGACACGTCGACTGCCACGGTGATCAAGGCATTCCGTGATCTTTTTACCCTGTTCGGGTACCCCAGCTATATCCATAGCGACAGGGGCTCGTCGTTCATGAGTAATGACTTGAGGCAATTCCTGCTCTCATACGGGATTGCCTCTAGTAGGACCACGAGTTACAACCCTAGGGGTAATGGACAGGTGGAAAGAGAGAATGCTACAGTCTGGAAGGCTGTCCTATTGGCGCTGAAGTCCAAAGGCCTTCCAGTCTCCCGTTGGCAGGAGGTCCTCCCTAATGCGCTTCACTCCATTCGCTCCCTCCTGTGTACGGCAACCAATGCTACTCCCCACGAGAGGATGTTCTCATTCCCTCGGAAGTCGTCCTCGGGGATATCTTTACCAGCCTGGTTGACGTACCCAGGACCCGTCCTTCTGCGGCGACATGTAAGGGCCCGCAAGTCCGACCCCTTGGTCGAACAGGTCCACCTCCTCCACGCCAACCCTCAGTATGCCTATGTGGCATATCCTGATGGGCGAGAGGACACAGTCTCGATCCGAGACCTGGCGCCCGCAGGGGACGTAGCAACTCCTGTCGCTCCCATACCCCCAGTGACGAATCCCTTATCCCTTATTTCTCCCCCGGACGTGGCGCGGACAGCACGGGGACCAGTGCTTAACAGTTTTACTCCAATGCACAGCTTGCCTGAGCCCCGGAGATCGGCGCCATCGCAGAATGTACCGGGATCCCCTGCACTACCGCTTCATCAGGGTCAACCGGCCTGTGAGTCCGTGGGAGAACAGCTGGACGCTGTTTTGGAGAGAACGCCACCGCAAGCACCTACTCCGGTGTCACCGCCGGTATTGAGGAGGTCACAACGACGGTGCGGTCCTCCAGACCGTCTGAACTTATAATCTGTTGACATTTTAGTCTGTTTTCGTACCCCGCCGGCCTTTGTTCTCAAAGGAGGGGTGAATGTGGTGAACCATCGTTGGTTCCCACTGTGGGATTGTTCTAATGTTGTTGTTGGGCTAGGGTGTTCACACTGTGGGATTGTTCTAATGATGTTGTTGGGCTAGGGTGTTCCCACTGTGGGATTAATACACCTGTGGTTGTTACTGTTGTGGCACATCCCAGTCGGGCTCCGCCTCCTGGGAGAGGTATAAGACCCCTGCTCGTTGCGGGACCTCGTCAGTCTGGGATAGTGTGTTTACTTTCTATTAGTTCCATTGTTAGACAATAAAAGCCTTCTGTTACCGAAGCTTCGTGCCTCGTGTTCAATTGACGCGCATCACATATACCAAATTGGCAAACAACAGTTTCAGATTCATACCGTGGCCACCCTGATTTAGCCTTTGAGAATATTGCGGGCAATGCACTTCTGGCATGTAATGAGAGTGCACATAACCACCACAATGGCACATGGATAATTGTCACGGAGCCATCAAATTTTGAAGTCAAAGTGTAATCCCGCGACTTACTTTCCTCTTTACTCACCCACACTATTGTGCATATTTGATTACTTTAATTTTCTTTTCTGAAATCCAAACTATTCTTGGAAGAGGAAACATTTCAAACGGGGGTTATAATTAAGACTCCACAGTGTGTTTTTCACTCTAGATGATTATTACCTATCTAATTAGAAGTGGGAGTACATTAACCACGCACTCAATGTCAATGGAAATGAAAATTGGGAAAGATGTACAATGTAACATTTAATGAGCGGCTGAATTGATACTGCCCATTACATCCTGGTATCCATTACATCCTAAAACCAAAACTGCAAACAGAGTATGTTAATCCACAGTCGGGAGTGCTGCTTTGGGCTGCGCTTAAGTCGGCGTGTGGTGATGAGTGAGGGAGCTCAGTGAAAAGGGGATGGAGGTGCTGCTTTCATTTTCTACATTTCTGCCGAAAGGAGGGGGCAGCCTTGGTCAGTAGGACCTGGTGAATCCATATACTGTCCTTAATATACCCTAAACTACAGGAAGTAGGAATAAAGGGAGTAATTTAAGAGGAAGTCATGGCAGGGCAGCTCTATCATGTGGAATGCTCCTACTGTGCAATGTGGAAAATCAGGGACACTTCCTGTGTCCAGGGGTCCAAGTGTGCAGAAAGTGTCTCTCCAGCTGCAGCTACTCCAAATCCGTGCTTTGGAGTTGGAGGCACTGTGGAGCATCTGCAAAGATGAGATCTTTGTGGATAGCATATGCAGTGAGGTCAGAGTGTACCGGCAGAAAGGGATGACTGCCAGAGTAAAAGCACTGGGTAGGAAATGCAGGAGTCCCCTGGGTCCATCTCCCTCAATAACAGATTTTCCATCTTGGATGTTACTGGGGAAGATGGTTTCGCAGGGGAATGCATGTGCGATCTAATTGAAACTTACAGAATACTGAGAGGCCTAGATAGAGAGGACGTGGAGAGGATGTTTCCACGAGTGAGAGAGACTAGAACTCAAGGCCACGACCTCAGAGTGAAGGGAGACTCCTTTAAAACTGAGATGAGGAGAAATTTCTTTAGCCAGAGGGTGGTGAATCTGTGGAACTCATTGCCACAGAGGGCTGTGGAGACCAAGTCACTGAGTGTGTTTAAGACAAAGATAGATAGGTTCTTGATCGTTAAGGAGATCAAGGGGTAGGGGCAGAAGCCAGGAGAATGGGAATGAGAATCATATTAGCCATGATTAAATGGCGGAGCAGATTCGATGGGCCAAATGGCCTAATTCTGCTCCTATATCTTATGGTCTTGTAAGTGGGTCAGCTGCACAGGGTGGGAGGAAAACAAAGAGTGGGAAAGCAATAATCATAGGTGATTCTATCGTACGGGGAACAGATAGAAGTTTCTGCAGCTGCAGATGTAACACCAGGAGGGCATATTGCCTCCCTGGTGCCAGGGTCAGGGATGTCACTGAATGGCTGCAGGACATTCTGAAGGGGGAAGGTGAACAGCCAAATGTCGTGGTCCATTCCGGTACCAATGACATTGGCAAAAAGAGGGATGGGGGTCCTGAAAGCAGAATATAAGGAGCTAGGAAATAAATGGAAAAGCAGGATCTCAAAGATAGTTATCTCAGGATTACTTCCAGTGTCACATGCTAACGAGATTAGGAACAGAAGACTAGACTAGGTTAAGGCATGACTGAAGAGATGGTTTTCGGAGGGAAGGCTTCATATTGCTGAGGCATTGGGACCAATTAAAGGGTCATTGGCACCTGTACAAACTGGTTGAGGTATATCCCCAGCAGGACCAGTACCAATATCCTTGCAGGAGTATTAATTATTACTATGGGGGGGTGGGGGAAGGAGGGGGGGAGGTTAAACAAGAGTAACAAAGGAATAGGAACCTGAATGGGGATACCCAAAGGTAGAAAGGAAAGACAGAAAAGTAAAAAACACAAGTGGGAGGCAGAGGATACAGGGCTATCAGCAAATAGGGCCATAGTACAAAATAAATCTGTAAAAAAGGCAACTCTAAAAGCACAGTATCTGAATGCTTGGAGAAGTTGCAATAAGGTAGATGAATTAACAGTGTTAATAGAGGTAAATGGGCATGATATGATTGTGATTATGGAAACATGGCTGCAGGGTGGCCAAGGCTGGGAATTGAATATCCAAGGATACTCAATATTTAGGAAGGATAGGCAAAAAGTGAAAGGAGGTTGTATGGCATTGTTAGTTAAGGATGAATTCAGTGCAATGGTGAGAGAGGATATTGGTTTGGAACATCTAGATATAAAATCAGTCTGGGTGGAGCTAAGAAACAAGGAGGGGTGGAAAATATTAGTGGGAGATATCTATGGGCCTCTAAACAGTAATGTTAAGGTAGGGATGGCATTAAACAGGGAAATTAGAGACGCATGTAACAAAGGTGCTACAGTAATTATGGGTGACATTTATCTACTGGGCAAATTAAATTAGTAATAATATTGTGGCAGATGAATTCCTGGAGTGTGTATGAGATGTTCTTTTGGATCAGTATGCTGAGGAATCAACTAGGGAACTGGCTATCCTAGATTTGGTATTGTGCAATGAGAAGGGGTTCATTAGTAATCTTGTTGTGCGGGGTCCTTTAGGGAACAGTGACTGTAACATGATAGAATTCTTTATTTGGATGGAACGTAAAGTAGTTTGATCCAAAACCATGGTCCTAAATCTAAAGAAATGAAACTATGAAGGTATGAGGTGTGAGTTAGCTATGATACATTGAGGAAGTTCATTAAAATGCATGACGATGGACAGATAATGGCTAATATTTAAGGAACAAATGTAATTACAACTATACAATCATGGCTAACAAAAGAAATTAAGGACAATATTAGATTATTATTATTAGATCCAATGAGGAGTCATTGGAAGCAGTTCAGAATTCAGCAAAGGAGGACCAAGAGATTGACTAAGAGGGGAAAAATAGAGCACCAGAGTAAACTTTCAAGGAACATTAAAGTGGACTGTAAAAGCTTCTATAAGTATTTAAAAATAAAAGGATTAGTGAAGACTTTGCTGACAGCTTTCACATCAGCTCACACTGCTGACAGGAATGATCAGATTACTGCCACCCATCCTCTGGGTACAGGTGTTGACAGGGACTTCCAGAAAAGCAACTCACTCCTGCAATCTGTGTTCCAGGCCTAGAGTTGCCCAGGATCACACACCACAGCCACCTGAAGTGTTCTTAATGAAAGCTTAGCAGCCTTCTTCTCCTGAGCTGTAGCCATGATGGAAATAAACTCTTTCCGAAGCAGACAGACACAGACTAGCACCAACAGATTTTCTTTTTAAAACCAGAATTCAGAAGTGACTTGTGGAACACAGAAAATAGGCAAGGGAGAGCCCGGAAATGAACCAACGCATCAGAGGTCAAAGCACCAGTTACCCTTTATGGTGGAGATAAATCCTTTAAATACCACTCCTACATGGCCCGTCATGCTTGTTAGCACCACTAGTGAATTTACCTGGTGTTGAGTTCAGTGCTGGGGCATCCCCATTTCAGAAAGAAAGCCTGCGACCTTTATTTTAACATTTTAATGCATTCTTTGAATGATTGCATCAGGTGTACCATGTTCCAACCGGGCATGTTCCGAATGAGACATACTTCTCACGCTCCCTCTGATAACAAGAACACATTTGAATGCAGGTTGCAAACAGAGTGTAGGAACCCTGCTCTGTCCAGTTCCCGGAACAGATTACCAACCACGTATTGCACACCGTACAGTCATACAGGTAAAACATGTGCAACGGATTGAATGGTGCGTAAATGTTTCCCCTTGAGAACTTAACAACATTATAAAGAATTTCCTTTGCAAATTTATCAAAACATGTTAATTATGAAACACAAAGTCATCATTCAAGGGGAAATCACCCATTAAGTAGGTGGCTTGTTTGGCAAACAAGCTTTTCACTTCATAGAGCTCAACTGTACATGTCACGTCACATCAAAGGGAACACCTTGTTAAACTGTATTAATACCTACCTGCTTTTAACTGGCAAAAGTAAATATTTTGTGAAGGCATTTTATAGGATTTCTGACATGCTGTTACTGATGAATGGTCATTGGTCTTGCAACATTTTGCAATGTTTGCTTGTACAGATATAGAAGTTGTAATAGCTTGACTGTGCAAACAGCCAATTCATTAGATAAGGTTTTGTCCTGGATAGGGAAAAGATTTCGAGCTATCTACCTGAGTTAGGCCTCTCAACGAGTGACCTGTAAAAAGCTCATGGGCATTTTTTTCCCAAGATATACAGCACTCTGTGCTGCTTACAACCAGATGCTTATATTTTTGTAGCATGCTCTATGACCTAACTGACCTTGTCACCTGACATCAGATCTTCAGGACATCCTTGTCAAAGATTTGCCTATCATTCTTCCAAATGGACAGGAATTGCACAACCAATCATTTACGTTTGCTCTTAATGTCAGGCTCAATGTTAGATGAAAGGACTTTGGAGACAAGAGAAGAAACATTCATTATCAAACAGTGAGATGGCTGGGTCAATGGAAATTCATTAGACAAAAATCCGATTGCTTTATGTGAAACTGCTATAAAGCATCCTGTAGCTCTGAATCTAGCGCAATAACTGATTTATATTTCATAATATATTAAAAACAAGTATTATTTACTTCTAGCATCATTGTAAACATCAGAATTCCCACTGGACAGTTAAATCTGTGCCAAATAAAATAAACTACATGCGTTGGAGTTATTAGTGTAATCATTAAAGATAGATCATTATTAAAAAAAATTCTCCTTTTTGATTTTTAGGTGTAAGGTGATAGTAAAGGAAATTGAACAATACAGAGACAATGTACAATCATTGTAAACATAGGACACGTTTTGTTCAAAGTCACAGTAGATAGATTGCTCTTTCTACATTATTTAATGCAGTTGAAGCTGTCAAGAAAAAGATGTAAAAGATAATTGTTGCAATGCTCAGCTGTGATTTAATGATCATATTTTCACCCTGAGTCAAAAATATTTTGAGTTCTAATCCCACTCCAGAGATTTGAGTACACAAATCAAGGCTCATAAAGCTCAGCATGTCTGACAGCAACTGTGGACAGAGAAACAGAGTTAGTGGCTGCAATTTTGCCGCCCCGCCCGTCACAGGAATCGTGGACAAGGGGCGGACCATAGAAAGGTCCGTTGCCCTCAGGCGGGATTTTATGGTTTTGAAACGAGCGAGGCCGTAATATCCCGCCCAATGTTTTGAGTCCAAAATGATTCTTCTTCAAAGAGTTTTTCAGCAGTTGCTGATTTCATTTCAGATTTCCAGTATCCTCAGTATTTTGCTTTCAACTTAGGCTGATAACCAAGTGCAGTACTGAGGGAATGCTGCATTGTCAGATGTTCTGTCTTTTGGATAAGATGTTAAACCTAAGTCCTGTCTTCTCTCTTAGGTGAACATAAAAGACCCCATGACATGATTTTAAAGAAGAGCAGGGGAGTTATCCCAGTTGTTCTGATAATGTTTATCCCTCAATTGACATCACTGAAGCTTATTGTCTAGTTACTCTCACACTCCTGTTCACGGGAGCTTGCTGTGTTCAAGTTGGATGCTACATTTCCTACATAGCAATTGTTATAATTCAGGTCAGAAACTCCAAAGTGTTTTATGAAGTCTGCTTGAATCAGAGGTTTTGCAATTTGAACTTGGCTAGGGTAAGCATGAGATGTTTCACTTCAAGTATGATTCAAATGACCCACTAGGGAGCTTTTATCAAACAAAGTTTATTTAAGAATACAGTTAACATGTGTAGAAAGAAAATTAGCAATAACTTTTACCAATTACAAACAAGAAAAAAACAACCATAATATTGTATAGACCTTAACACCTGAATACTGTTCCAACCAAACAAACCCATAAACAAAACCCTTGCCGCAGGTTTAGCACAGAAAATACAAATGCTCACGTGATGCTCGAAGTTAGTCCTTTGGCTGGATATTGCAGTTCTCTTGATATACACACAGACAAGCTTGAAGTCAGAACAGCTTCCCAAAACACCGCGGAGAGAGAGAGAGACTCCAGGTACTAGCTAGCAACCCATCAAAAGCAGAATTTTCACTCTAGGGAGGTCAGGAGACCTACTTCCAGCTAACTAGCAAAACCCAGGGAGCAAGAGAGAAAAAAGCCTGCCTGTCACTTGACAACCAGGACAGTTTCTGACCCTAAACCAAAACTGAAAATGAATCCTTGGATTCTTCTGGGGAGGAACCAACTGACTTGGACTTGTCAATCAATCTTCTCCCTCATAATGCAGGGTCATAAAACAAATCCCAGAAAGTACCTGAGGCCCCGAGTAAAAATAAACAGAACCCCATTTAAGCCATTGAAGCAGCAATAAAAGGACTTCTAGCGACAGCTCAACAACAATGAAACCAAAAGGCCTGCTTACAACTGCAGAGGACATGATTTTTAAAAAAAATTCTTAAAGGCACACTAATATCACACAATGGTGATTACATGTCAAAAGTACTTTATTGGCTGCAAAGTGCTTTAAAATATTCTGGGATTGTAAAAGATGCTATATAAATACAAATCTTTCTCTCTTACAAAAGGACCTAAATTGGGAGCATTATGTGTCAGGATTTTTAGATTATTTTCTCAGGAAATATCGGGAAAGGATTCCTTCTAAATTTGTTTTAAAGTTTGATCTGTTCATGCAATTTAAGAAAAAAAATGGACTTTTTGACAATATCATTGGTTAACATTAGTGGCTGTCCCTGCAACTGCCTGGGCCTAAGATCTGTAATACCCTCCCCAAACCTTTCCACTTTTCTACTTTTCTCCCCTTCTTAAGATGCTCCTTAAAATCTACCTTTCTGATGAAGCTTTTCATCATTTATTTGAATAAATCCCTGTGTGGCTCAGTGTTAAAAGTGCTCCTGTGAAGCGCTGTGGAATATTTTACTATGTTAAAAGCACTAAGTTATCGATCTGAGTGTTGACCTGGTTAAAATGCTAGTTTGGATATTATTTTCTCACGCAATGCAAGTACTGCAGTAGGAAATCTGTGAACTTGACTCCATCATCAATAACACCTATTGTGTTGAGGAGCTACGTTGTTCGGTTTTCTTTTCTGCCTGCAAATCAGAAGAGGCAAAAACATGCAGAAACAAGCAGTAAAGAGGAGGTTTTTTAAACAGAAAACTGTGGAGCCTTGAGGGCCAAAAAAAACATTGTGAGAAACATATAGTACAAGAAAAAGTTATTGTATAATAAAGTGACTAATACTGGTTTACATATTATGCAAAAGCAAGTTGTATTAATGGAAGGTAATTTTAACATTTATCGCCAGGCAATAAACAGATGATAACAAATTGTCCGCCCGTCTTTGTTTCATTGTCTTCGATGGAAATGAAACTCAAGGGAGGTTAAACAGGCTGATGATTTGCTATCACCCATTTCTCACCCAGCTGTAAACATTAAAATGATCCCCAGTGAATGCAACGATACCAGCGTTCTGTATGCTCTCCTTACCATGAGATTAGTGCAGAACAGCGGAAGGATTCAGGGTTGATTAACAGCCTCACATAGGCTGAGACATGAATGCTCCTTCTCGAGCCAAACTGGCAATACCTCAATCGCTCACAGCACTGTTATTGGCTGTTCAAAAGAAATGACACAGGAAATGAGGTTACAATGATAGTAACTCAGCGATGTGCAAGTGTGGCGACAAGCCATCTGCTCCACTGCCAAAAGCTGCCCTGTGATGCTGCTGATTGTGATAAAACACAATGAAAATGTAACTGTAGCCTTGTGGCAGGGGAAAGAGTGAAGATGCAGTGCAGCCATGACTTTAACGTGAAGTAAAGCAGCTTAGCAATCATATCTGGGTCTCATCAATATTTTGTAAATGGTTCTTAGCAAACTCGATTTTCAGTTCCATTGAAGACAATGGTGCCAAAACAGGCGGTTAATTTTTTAATCATTTGTTTATTGCCTGGTGATGAATGTTAAAATTTCATTCAACTAATTCACTTTATACAACCTGTTTTTGCATAATATATAAACCAAATGTCATGAAAAGGCTATGCTTCCCTCTAGTCACTTTACTTAAACAAAATTTTAATTCTTCCTGTGCTCGATGCTTCTCACAAGGTTTTTCTCAATCTCATGCTTCAGTTCTTGATGATGAAAACCTCCCCTCTTCTGTCTGTTTCTATGTATTTTTGTCTCTTATGGAATAATGCAAGAAGCGTATGTGAAAAGGATACAAATATCCAGGTTAAATCCAAAGTGAATGCTATTGTTATGTTCCTGCGGTCTATAAGCAGATAAAAAATGCTGTGATCATAAGACATTAGGAGAGATTGATATCATTTAACCCAAAAATGGTATATACAGCATATCAAATTTATAACAATGTGATACACAGAAATATTCTAATTCAAGATAGGTTTCATCTATTGATCCATAAAAACATAGGAACACACAAGGAATAGGAGTAAGCTATTCATCCCCTCGAGCCTGTTTCTCCATTCAGTTAGAAACAAATCTGCGTCTTAACTCTATCTCCCCACCTTAGTTCCATTTAATACCCCAGTCTAAAGTATATCATGGTCAGGATTTTATGTTGCTCAGGTGGGAGCGTGCACGACCCGGAAACATGCAAAATCACACAAAAAGACATTGGGCGTGTGTCCCGACATCACTGCACATTCCTGCAATATTTCGGTAGTGGCAAGTGTGGGAATTGGAAGCATATCCACTGATAATCAAGCAGGCAGTTTAGCCCATTAAGGGGCTAATTGAATGCAATTTTACGTGGCCCGTCTGTTTTTACCTTGGGTGGACGGTCTGACTGGGCCTTGGCGGCCTCGACCCAGGGCTGGCTGAACTGTCAGGGCTGCAATAAAAGTTAAACAGATGTCTGGGGACTGAGGTTTGAATGTGCTGCCTGGACTCTCTTTGCATAGTTTTTCCATTGCAATCTAATTTTTATATCTGCAGCTCGCTGAGACAGCTCCGCAGTGGCTGCCCCATTGAGGAAGCACAGTAGAAGCGCCAGCCCGCACCATCCCTTTTCTCTGCCCTCGCTCACTTTCCCCGCTCCCCAGCAGCGCTAAGCCTTTCACAGCGTGTGTTACACACTCATTGCCTGTTAATTTTCCAGCCAGTGCGAAATCACGTTCAGGGGCTCACCGCGGCTGGAAGCACATTTTGCACCCCTTTCCAGGCCTGTTGAGTGCATGTGCCCTGTAGACTAAAAATTCCGGTCCATAGTCTGAAGGTTGTGCCCTTTGTTCTGGACTTCCCCAACAAAGCAAATCATTTCCCTCTATCTACCTGATCAATTCCTTTAATCATTTTAAATTCCCCAATTAAATCAGCCTTTTATAGACTTACTCTATACTCAAGGAAATGCAGGCGTCATCTATGTGAACAAAAGCAAAACACTGCAAATGCTGCAAATCTGAAATAAAAACAGGAAATGCTGGAAATATTCAGTAGATCAGTAAGCGTTTGTGCAAAGAGAGACAGGGGACCCGATTTTACCATTGCGTCACGCCCAAAACGTGCTAAAGTTGGATGTGAGGTCATTAACGCGATCTGGGCCCACGTCCACGCAGATGCCCACTTTACCAAGGCCCGAAAATGGCCACGATCCGATTGGCGCCTGAAACGGGCGCAACGGCGATTTAAATGTATTTGCATGCATTTACATTGAATTAATGAACTGCCCGCCCAACTTTACCAGCATTTCCCCCTTTAAACATTGCATTCGCGCGTCCAGATTTGGCGTGAAACAGACATGCTCGGCAAAGGCCTGTTTCGGGCGCTCCAGCTGCTGAAGAGGTAAGTTCAGAGTTTCCAACAGCTCTCTGACTCAGATCGGCGGTGGAGGGAGGGGGTGGAGGGAGGAGGGAGGTGGGTCAGATCATTCTCTGGTGGGGTGGGGTGGGAGAAGGGAGGCCCGGTCATTTTCTGGTGGGGAGGAGGGAGGAGGGAGGAGGAGGCAGGTCAGGTGTATCTCTGTGGATGGGGGGTGGGGGGGGGGGGGGGGGGTGGGGAGGAGGGAGGCCAGTCGTTGTCTGGTGGGTGGGGAGGGTGGAGGGAGGCCAGATTGTTGTCTGGTGGGGGGAGAGGGTGGAGGGAGGCCAGATTGTTGTCTGGTGGTGGGGGGGGGGGGGAGGAGCGCAGATCGCTCTCTGGTTGGTGGGGGGCGGGGGGTGTCCGCTGCCACTCTGCGGGCAATCAGTCTGGGGTAGCGGAGGTGGGGTGAGGTGGGTGGATGGATAATGTTGTACGGGTGGGGGTGATGTCTGTGGGGGCCATCACTCCCGGGCTGCTTTATCCACTATTTGCAGCCCCTGAGCGATGTGACAGGAGCTCGTTTTTCAAATTATTTCCTCACCGCATCGGCAGTTCAGAGCTCCGATTGTTTCAGGCGCGATAAGCCCCACCCACAGCGCGATTCGGATCCGTGATTTTTTTTTCCAGGCTGAGTGCGTATTGGGGTGCCTGAAAGCAGATTTCCAAGTCGGATCTGAATTGCGCCCAGATTCAGCACTTAGAATGAAAATGATAAAATCAGGCCCAGAGTGTATGGGCTGAATATTTGTACCCCAGAGGGGTTGGGATCAAATGTGGCCAAGTGCTAAAAACAGTCCTGCTATCTATACATCCCCAGTCCTCCATCACATCTTTGGGCCAGTTGTGTGAAGGTGGGATTGGAGGCCAGCAGGTTACCCACCAGAACACAGATGATATAGGCAATCAGGATCATTAAGAGTCTAAGTGAGACCTAGTAAAGGAGGCCAACTGGAATCTTCCTAGTCCCTGGAGGCAGTAGTGGCTGGTTTATTTTCCTGGAGCTTGTCTTCCAACAGCAAGCCGGGGGCCAGGCCTAGAGGCTCTTACTGTGTGCCTGGGTGCAGCAGTAGCCACCGCCTGCCCTGTGGAATGGAACTCGATTGTGGTTCTGGGAGGGAGGGGAAGGGCAGAGCAGAGGTGTGAGAAATGGCATGGATACTCTTGCGGGCTCAGTGGTGAAGAATTCTCAATTGAGGACTAGCCTACTGACAGTCTATGAGATCCTTGGTGAGGCGAATGATAGGAGCCTGAGGGAGTAATTTTGACTTTAGTATAAAGGGGGATATATTAGATCAGCCTCCCCGTTTCATTCCTAATAACTTCAAAAGAAATTCAGCGAGATAGATGCTGGATGACTGATCGAATATCTCACGTTTTACACTAATGCCCAGAGTTAAAATTACCTCCATTTGGTGGAATGTTCTACTTCCAGCTAATTATACTACTGAATTAAAGACAGTTAAAAATTGCTGAAGAATTATCAAATACTTTTAAAAATCATGATTTATGTTTGAGTGTTTTGAGTCACAAAAAGGTCACGACAGCATCAGATAATGTTTTTAAGTGGAATGTGTAGTATACCGGCAGGTCTGCTTTCTCTGGCTGTGGCCCCTTTTAATGCATTAATCCATCACTTGTATCTGAAGAACCAGTTAAGACTCAACAATAAACATTTGACATGATGCTCAGTAACTGCATCATTTTGATTCATTCCTGAGATCGATGTCGCAAGCAAGGCTAGCATTTATTGGCTATTCCTAGTTTCTCTTGATTGAATGTTGGGAAGGTCTCTTCTTGAACCAATACACAATAAGAAGTCTCACAACACCAGATTAAAGTCCAACAGGTTTATTTGGTAGCACGCGCTTTCGGAGCGCTGCCCCTTCATCACCTGATGAAGGAGCAGTGCTCCGAAAGCTCGTGCTACCAAATAAACCTGTTGGACTTTAACCTGGTGTTGTGGGACCTCTTACTGTGCCCACCCCAGTCCAATGCCGGCATCTCCACATCATGAACCAATACAGTTCACGGCAGTGGTTCCTGAACTTTTTTGGTCGTGTATCCTTATTTAGATTTATCGAATTTCTGCAACAACCGCGGGCAATTACTTGGTTAATTACTCCTCTAATGACTACATGTTTTCAAATCAATGTAATTAACATTACAGGTAAACATACGTTTATAATAATAATTTGTTTACTTCCATGAAAATTATGGACTAGTTTGTCTTTTGGAGCCACCCACTCATTGCTTCCCATCTCCTGCTCACAGCTTTCCTCTCCCACTGCCCACTTCCCATCACCCGCTCACCACTTCCCTCCTCCCATTCACCGCTTCCTGCTTTCGCCGTCCATTAACCCCTCCCACTCACCATTCCTACCTCTTGCTCACCACATTCCCTCTCACTTGCCAAGTAACATTTGTGACACACAAGTGCCAGGCAGTGACCATCTCCGACGAAAGAGAATCTAACATTGGCCTTGACATTCAATGGCATTACCATTGCTGATCCTCCGCTGTCAACATCCTGGGGGTTACTGCTGACCAGAAAGTGAATTGGACCAGCCAGTTCACTTTCTGGTCAACTAGAAAGGCCTAAGACTGCTCCAAAAGTGATATTTAATGCAGTCAAATGTTGATAGAGAGTTCAGGTTTTTTTTGGCTTGGTTATACACTAACATTATTAACATTGTACAAACACCCCTACACCAAACATCATTATAAATATTTCCCCTAATTTTATTTTAAGTACAGCAAAAGACACACTCTTGCATACGATTATTGCACATGCTATCCTATCTCCCTATGCTGTAATTTTCAGCACCATTGGAGCACAGGTGCCAGATAGCAGGTACTTCATTTGAAAATTAGCAAACTATTCGTGAAATGTTTACAATGCAAATATCATTTGAAGTTACAACAACGCGATTCTTCAATCACGTGATTCCAGAAGAATGAAACAGGAATTACTTTTGTAATTTGTCAATCTTTTAATGTCTTTAGTCTGAGTTGTATATCAGCAGCAGAATCATTTTGTTGTTTTTATTACAATGGAGCGTTTGTTTGAAGATTACTAAGCCGATCCTTATTTGACTCAGTCAGCAAGATAAAAGTAGCTCTCATCGAAGTGATATTATGGTGAGCCAATCTGTCCCCCTGCCCAGATAATACTAGATTCCTTGACTTCCTGTACTGGAGGTCTTGAATAAAATCCATTTTTCACACACTGAATGCAGCAGACTTGACACATGCATTCAGATAAACAGTAATATTATCAATTTGTCAAATAGAACAAAAGATAATAGAATAAATCCTGCTTGCACAGTGAAAGGTTGATGACAGCACAGCGCATATTTTTGCATGCTGAAAATAGCCCTTTCACATCAATGTGTGTCTTTCCTATCAACTACCTATTTTTTTTAACATTGCTTGAGGCTGACATCAAGTTTAAAGGTGGATTAATCTATAATTTACTGCTGAATGGTTCTGTATTTTCAGGAACACAGCTGCCAGGGAAGTATTAGGCCTTTTATTGGTTCCTTATCTATCTTCCTCTGACAACTTGCATTGGGCACTTTCTTATTACTGAAATTCAATGGATTGAACGTCCCTTAAGGATACATTCATCAACAATGTTTCTGACATTTGTCAATACACCTTAACAACCATTTAGCCCAAGAGGCAGCTGCTTAGACTGAGGGAAATCGTCAGTCCTCACTCATATTGCTGACCAGACTCTTTCACTGAATGTTGCAATTGCAGCACCCTCAGGATTCTCAAATGAATTGGCTTGGTATTTTTTTCCAGATGTTTTTCTTCCCTCATCTCCTGCAAGCTGTGACTGATAAAAGGTGATAGCTGTAAGCGCACTGGCCGAGCTCTTCTACAATCCCATGTGAACGTTCATTGTGCCTGAGAGTGGACTGCAAATTTACATTCCTGTACATGTTTTTTTTGACTGTGAGGCATTTCACTAGGTCCAATCCTGTCTGGACCCAACAGCTACACATCGCAGCAGGAAACAATCAGGCAAGACCAACAAGCACCAACTCAGGAAGCAACAGTTCAAAGAACTGTCCCACTAGTATTAATACGAACATGCAAAAGTCTCAAACAGGAAAAGACCCGCTGGTCCATTGAGCTGCTGGCATATTCAGTCAAACAGTTATTAAGGATCCTAACTCTCCACGCTCCACATCCACCAGCAGCCATGCCGTCCCTAGGGAGTGGGAAAAGCACCAGATTCCTTGAAGGAATAATTCTGGAACACTTCCCTTCCAGCTCCTATTAGAGATTAAATTAATTCTCACCGTGATAGTGAGACGCATCCCCCAACATCCCACCTTTCTTTTGCACATTGCGAAATCAAGCTCAGTCACAAACTCACCCAACCCCTTTTCAAATGCAAACAATGCACACTCATAATGAGGTGTACAACATAATTCAAATCTGAGATAATTGCTTTTGACTTGGGTGGGATTTTCCAGCCACACTCGTCCCAAGACCGGAAAATCCTGCCCAAGGTTAACAGACCTTTACATAGTCTGCCCCCGCCCCGTAACGATTCCAGTGGCAGGCGAGACAGGAAAATTCCGCCCAGGGAGTCCCACAGTTTAGTTACCCTCTCTCTCCCATACACACGCTCACTCTCTCATACACACGGCCTCTCTCTCTCTCTCCCATACACACACTCACTCTCTCATGCACATGCCCTCTCTCTCTCATGCAGCAGTTAGCCTGTTCATCCACACTTACATCCTGGTTCACTGAAACCTCCCGTTGCTCCAAGGTGCTAACTCATTGGTCTCTGGACTATGGGAAATTTAAATGTGTGATGAGTTTGCAAAATAATTGCAGCCAACCGGGTCCAATTACCAATTCGCCCTGGCAAAGAAATCATTTCTGAGATGATTACTTTTGCCTTGCTTGGAATGGGGTCAATGCCAAACTTTTCCAGAAAATTCAAATTTCCCAACGTTCAGTGTGTCTGTTCATCAGTCACCACCAAGCTCTGGAGTTGAAAAATTTGAATCTGCAGACAATGCCCGCACTGTGCAGAAAATATAACACGTACTCACTCCAACTTTCTTTTAATCGCCTGATTGTCGGTTAAATGGTCTCAACTGTGGTATCAGGGTTGGTGGGGAGCTGTCCCAATAAGAAACCGGGAGTGAACCTGATTTCTCGGCTCTCTCGTGATTTTACTGGCTCGCCCCGCCCGGTTCAAACAATGGGCAAGTATCCTGATTGCAGGATGTGACTCGTGGTTTCCCACAAACAATTGTGTTCGAGCCTCAAATATTCACTGTAATTATCAATGACTTAGGTGATACCATTGAAAGCCACATATTCAAATTTGCCAATGACACACAGATAAGAAGCACTGCGAGCAGGGTAGAATGAAGCATAAAATTACAGAGAATTATTGATAGAAGAAGTGAGTGTAAGAAAATGTGGCAAATGGATTTCAAAGTAGCCAAATTTGAGGTCACTCCCTTTGAACCTGAAAAGGATAGAACAGTATCATAGAAATCCTACAGTGCAGAAGGAGGCCATTCGGCCCATCAAGTCTGCACCGACCACAATCCCACCCAGCCCTACCCCCACATATTTTACCCGCTAATCCCTCTAACCTATGCATTTTAGAATTCTAAGGGGCAATTTTTAACCTGGCCAATCAACCTAACCCGCACATCTTTGGACTGTGGGAGGAAACCGGAGCACCCGGAGGAAACCCACGCAGACACGAGGAGAATGTGCAAACTCCACACAGACAGTGACCCAAGCATCGAACCCGGGACCCTGGAGCTGTGAAGCAGCAGTGCTAACCACTGTGCTACCGTGCCGCCCTGTAATAGTGAATAGCTAGAAACAGTGACAATATAAAGAGACTTGGGGGTTCAGGTACATAGATCATTAAAATGTCATAAATAGGTACAGAAAATAATCAAAAGAAGGTGAATGGGTCGCTGTCCTTTATATCTAGAGGGCTGGAATACAAAGGAGTAGCAATCATGCTTCAGCTATACAAAGCACTGGATCTGTTATGACAATGGATCATAGACTAAGTTACTTACAGATAGAGTCACTCTCTCTGATTTCTGGAAACAAGTTACAAGTCAACAAAGTCACAGTCGAAGAGAAAACAGGACAATTCCTTTCAGCTAACCTGCAGAACCAACAATCTCTAAATGAACTGCTAAAGTCAGCACTGATGTGGAGATGCCGGCGTTGGACTGGGGTAAACACAGTAAGAAGTTTAACAACACCAGGTTAAAGCTTGTGTGGCTTTTGCTACCAAATAAACCTGTTGGACTTTAACCTGGTGTTGTTAAACTTCTTACAAAGTCAGCACTACCAGAATCACCCAACTTAACAGCTGCAACATTTCACCATCCACTTCTTACAGTCAAGCCAAGAACTGATTCTTATATTACATTTGGGTGTAGTTTAAGCAGCTATGGGCACCATATCTTAGGAAATCTTGGTCTTGATAGAATGTAGATAGAATGCAATGTAGATTTATCAAAATTAGACCCGGACTCCAAGGGACTTCCAAAATTCCAGGTGAGATTAACAAATTAATATTGTATTCCCTGAAATTTAGAAGGTTAAGTGTAGATTTGATTGAAGCTTTGAAGTTAGCCACATGGGCCAATTCATGAAATCTGATGCTGAGGACATTGATTCAATGCCACAACAAGTTCCTTGACCTAACACAAGTGTTCAAGGTCAGTGAATGCATCTTCAAATGTCATCTCCTACCCACCATATTGCCAATATCATACACTGCTCGATACACCAATACTCCCACTCACACTGCTTAAAACACCATAGCCCTCACTCACCCATCAACAATCAGGACTGAAAGTTACATTTGGACGCTCCATCTCATCCTCCTGCACTTAGGACGCCCACATATTACAGTTTCCACACACTGCCAACTATTCAATTATGACAAACATATCACCCATAAACAATTCAACAGAATCACTAACACACTTCCTTCTCTCATGCAGGACCAGGATACAAGTAACAGGAAGGGGCAGTAGTGAACCAGTGGGGACAGACATGGCTGTGAGTCCAATGTACCTTGGAGGTGTTGTGATTTATTGGCGTGGCTGGAGCTGTTGTAATCAGAGCTGCCGAGAACACCGATGATATGTTCCTGCCTTGTGTACTTTGTGAAGTCTCATTTCATTCTCATCCTGCTATCTGGTATGAACTGCCAGCTGCAGATGGTATGACCATGGACAATCCAACCAAACACTATTTCCTCACCTTACCCATACCCTTCTGCATTTTTAGGCTTTCAGATACCCCAGAACAGCTGCCTGGCTTGCCAGTACTGCTTCATGTCAAACGGAACAAACAAAACCAGATGGTTGATAAAAAATTAGTATCATTTGATCTGACACTTGCAGCCACTAACATACATATTGTCAATGTGTGTATCTTAAAGGGTATAAAGGTGAGTTGCCAGATATGAGTGGCATGTAGCCAGGAGAGGGGAAAGTGTATGCTAGCGGTTTTACAGAGGAATTCCACTGCAGAGAGGTTAGGGGAGGTCATCAATGAGGCCAGCTACAGGAGGATGCTGATGAGCACACATACGGGGATGCTGATTCATTGACAGGCCTGACATAGACCCTGTTATCATTGTCAAGGAGTGTGGAGGAGTCCAGCTCCAATGTGGAACAGCTTTTCAAGTGAAGCTTGGAGTCGATCCTTCCCAGTTTTAAAATACTCCATGACAGCACTTGCAGACCTGACCATGATCCAGTGTCCGCTAGCCAATGTCTCAGCTTCCATTACAGCACAAGCTAAAGCCACCCAATGTCTGAGTGCGGCAATGGAAGTTCAGAATAAGGAAATGAGATCTATGCTTATCATAGAAGATCATAGAATCCTACAGTGCAGAAAGAGTCCATTCGGCCCATCGAGTCTGCACCGACCACAATCCCACCCAGGCCCTACCCCCATATCCCTACATATTTTATCCACTAATCCCTCTAACCTACACATCTCAGGAAACTAAGGGGCAATTTTATCATGGCCAATCAACCTAACCCGCACATCTTTGGACTGTGGGAGGAAACCGGAGCACCCGGAGAAAACCCACGCAGACACGAGGAGAATGTGCAAACTCCACACAGACAGTGACCCGAGCCGGGAATCGAACTCAGATCCCTGGAGCTGTGAAGCAGCAGTGCTAACCACTGTGCTACCGTGCCGCCAAATGCTTGTTGTCATTCAGGCTCAGACTGCTAGCATCATGGCTGTGGATATCAGTGCTGAAAGGAGCATACAAACTCTCACAGCATCCAAACAGTTTGTGGTCCTGCACAGTACTAGCATTGCTGAGGTTCCATCCCAGGGGAGTGGCCGTGACACTGTGGAGCATGAGCCTGCAGTCATCCCTCAGAGTTTCAGCATTTATCCTGCCACCCTACCAGTGCAGTTGCCTGTCAACCAATCAACCCAGAACACCCGCTGCCCACGCTGAGGTAGTATAGTCTAAAAGATGGCCGCCAAAGCCCCAAAGCTTCTTGGGTTAGTCCGACAAGGCCATCTGCAGGTTCCCCAGTGAAAGTGAGCAGCTTCCAACAGCCATTAGTGGCACAGCACTGTTGAGCAACACAAGGACAGGCAAAGGCACCTGCAAGGCAGGCACTAATGGATGCGCAAGGGCAAATTGCTCAGTTTTACATGCATTATTGGGAGCATTGTTGGATAAAGTAAGGAATGGTTCTTTGCGATGTCCTTTATTTCAAGATTTTGGCCAACATTGCACATGAGTTTTAGTGCCAGTGTGATGGAGTGTTTCCTCCAGGATTGGATGTCAGACAAGCAGTCTAACAACAGAGGAGGAATAGCTTAGAGAGATGGTGGATGCTTATTTAGTCCCCCCAACTTGCTTAAACGCACACATATATCATTCACCTTAATCATTCCCTGTGCTAGTGCATTCCACATTCCCACCACCTTTGTGGAAAAACAGTTTGTTCTGAATTTCTTATCTCTTTTTTTTGGTGACTGTCTTGTATTGATAACCTCCAGTTATGAACAGTCCGGTTTATCCTCTGCCAGTGACTTCATTTAATGCGACAACTTGGTTCAGCATTACTTGGTGAAATTAGCTTTTGTCGAGGTTTCAATGTGAAGGAAAAAAACTAATTAATCAGCAAACCACAGTTGTCAAAATGCACCATGGGAATGAAGCTCATCGCTACAAAAATCAACCTAGATTCCTAAAATACGTGATAGCCTTTCCAACATGCTTGACAATAAGAAAGCTCCATCGGCCTATTTCACCATAATGTTACGTTCTGACCTGTTGCTGTGGTGTTTGGGTTTTTAACACTGCACCTGTACATCACAATTATGTAACATTATTAAAATATTAGCTATGACACAAATTGTTTTAAGATTAAATTACCTTGCTAAAGCAGAATACTAAAGTGCTAAACGATAAAGTAATTGCATTTGGTTTAATAGATAGTGAAAATTTCTAATCTGCCCTTGTTCAGATAGCATTTCACCAATAGTTTGCAATAAATCTGAAAATCTTTAAAAAATTCTTTTGCATACTGACTTACATAAGCATTAGTAATTGTTAAAGCAAAGCTATGAGCCCTCTGTCTGCTGTTGCTTTGGTAACTGAAATTTATCCAGACTAAAGGATTATGTTTCTGTTGCAGGTGTAAGTGGTATTGCCATTGAGTTCCTACTGAAATTGTGGTTTCGGCTTTTACTGACCAATCTTCTGCCACTGGTAGAACCTGGGGGGTGGGGGTGGGGGTGGAGGTGGGGGGCGGTTTGAGGTGGGGGGGATTCTCCCATCCCGCTGCACTAAAAAGCCGGGACACTCAAGCTTCGCCACCGTTGCTGGGATGTCCCATGTGCAAGAGGCAGTGGATGGGGCACACATCACCCTGCGGTCCCCATGAGGTGAGGGGCAACCTTTCATTAACAGAATGGGGTTCCACTCCCTCAATGTACAAATCATATGTGACCACCAGATGAACATCATGCAGGTCGATGCACGCCACCCAGGGAGTGTCCATGACAGCTTTGTGCTGAGGCGGTCGGACAACCCTAGGCTCTTTGAAGATCAGCCCAGGCTGCCGGGATGGCTCATGGGGACAAGGGCTACCCACTGAGATCATGGTGCCAGTGCGGAGGCCTGAGACCGAGGCAGAGGCCCGCTACAACGAGGCTCACGCTGCCACCCAGTCCATAGTAGAGGCTTTGCATAGGCCTGCTGAAGATGCGATTCCGTTGCCTGGACCGCCCTGGCAGTGCCCTGCAATATGACCCTGTGTGTGTCTCACACATTATAATTGTCTGCTGCATCCTGCACAACATCACGCAGCAGCGGGGAGACCAGCTGGAGGAGGAGGATTGACATCAGGCAGATGTGGAGGAGGTGCCATATGACGAGGCGGAGGATGGAGGACAGGCGGCGATGGCAGGGGTCCAGCAGGGCAGCAAGGGAGCCCGCTTCACGTAGCTGGTGCCGTGCAGTGTGGGGGCTGCTCCCAACACCTTTCCACCACATCACAGGAACCACTGCAACCAGCCCCCACCCCGCCCCCACAACCCAAAGCTCGCCATTCAATCCACATGACCCTTCCCCGCCCTCTCTCAGCCCACTCCCCACAGCCCAGGGCCTGCCTGTCTCCAGAATTCCAGCAAGAGTCCCAGCCATGGCCAGCCATGTCTCCAACACGCCCCCGACACCTGTGGCCACAGACCGATGTGCCTCCAGGACGCCGGTGACACCATCGGCTATGGCCTGCTGTGATTCTGCCATGGCCCGCTGTGTCTCCAGGATGGCCTGGACCCTGTCACCCATGAGGCCAAATCTCTGTGCCAGACTTTCCACTGCAGACGCCATCCTTGCAGTGTTGGCCTGGTTCACACACTGTGCTGGTACTGCCTCCTGCGACAGCACTCTGTTTGACTCCTCTAAACATCCTTGCAGTCACAGCATGTTTACTGACAGCCCATCCACAACTCCCCGGATTTCATAGAAATCATAGAAATCATAGAAACCCTACAGTGCAGAAGGAGGCCATTCGGCCCATCGAGTCTGCACCGACCACAATCCCACCCAGGCCCTACCCCCACATATTTTACCCACTAATCCCTCTAACCTACGCATCTCAGGACTCTAAGGGGCAATTTTTAACCTGGCCAATCAACCTAACCCGCACATCTTTGGACTGTGGGAGGAAACCGGAGCACCCGGAGGAAACCCACGCAGACACCAATTAAGAGATTAATTGGATTAATTGAATTGTTTATTTATTTAATTAGTCAGCTAGTGTGTGTATTTTTTTGGCCTTTACTTTAACAGCAGTTTTTCAAGTTTAAAGTGAAAACTAGAAGTGGGCAGCAAAGGAGTCTGGGAAGGGTTTTTATTTTAACTTTAAAAGTCAGTTACCTGGGTGGTTCCCCCTCAGTAGTAGTTTTTTTTTTCTCTCGGGCCCCTAGCCCTATAAATTGGTGCAGAGGAGATACCCGATCCTCTGCACTGGTAGAGGATCCCACCCTTCCATCCTCCTCTAACCTAATTATAAGTGTGGGGAAGTTTTTTGTTTTCTTTTTTTCTTGCTGGTAATGGCTTCAGGGATGGCAGTTCAGGCAGTATGCTGCATCTCCTGTGGGATGTATGTGGTGAGGAAATCCGGTAGTGTTTCAGGAGATTTTAGTTGTAAGAAGTGCATTAGATTGCAGCTTCTGGAGGAGCGTGTAAAGGAACTGGAGGGGGAGGTAGAGGAACTCCGCATAATTCGGGAGGCGGAGGTGGAAGTTGATAGGAGTTATAGAGAAATAGTAACTCCTAGAAATGAGGCTTGGGTCAATGCCAGGAGGAGGGGTAAGAAGCAATCGGGAAGACAATCCCCTGGGGCGGTTCCCCTCCATAATAGGTTTTCGGTGCTGGAGGCTACAGTTGAGGAGGAATCAACTGAGCATAGAGAGCAGATCTCTGGGGGTGAGCCGAGTGAGAAAGCTCAGGTGGTTAGGGGCTGTAAAAGACTGGGCCTTGTGATTGGGGACTCCACAATTAAGGGGACAGATAGGAGGGTCGGAACTAAAGGTAGGGACTCAGGGTTGGTGTGTTGCCTACCAGGGGCTGGGGTCCGGGATGTGTCTGACAGGGTATTCAGGACTCTTAGGGGGGAGGGAGATAAACCACAAGTTATTGTACATGTGGGGACACACGACATAGGGAGGATAGGGGAAGGGGATATTAGGCAGGGATTTATGGAGTTGGGGTGGAAACTAAAGGCCAAGACTGACAGAGTGGTTATCTCTGGACTCTTGCCTGTACCACGGGATAGTTTAGAGAGGAATAGGGAGAGGGAAGGTTTGAATTCATGGCTGAGGGGATGGTGCAGGAGGGAGGGGTTCAGGTACTTAAGCAATTGGGGCTCGTACTGGGGAAGGTGTGACCTCTATGAGAAGGATGGTCTACACCTTAATCAGAAGGGGACCAATATCCTGGGGGGTAAATTTGCTAAGGCCATGCAGGGAGGTTTAAACTGATTCGGGGGGGGGGAGGGATCCTGAGTAGTGGGGCTGAAAGTGAGGGATGCATGGATGGGGACTGCAATGCACGGCATTGCAGAGGTGGGGTGGAGCAGGGTTTGAAATGTGTATACTTCAATGCCAGGAGTATTCGCAATAAAGTGGGTGAACTTGCAGCGTGGATCAGTACCTGGGACTTCGATGTTGTGGCTATTTCAGAGACATGGATAGAGCAGGGGCAGGAATGGATGCTGCAGGTCCCGGGGTTCAAATGTTTTAGTCGAAGTAGGGAAGGAGGTAGAAGAGGGGGAGGGGTAGCATTATTGGTCAGAGATTGTATCACAGTGTCAGAGAGGAGGTTTGATGAGGACTTATCTGTTGAGGTAGTATGGGCGGAGATTAGAAATAGGAGAGGAGAGGTCACCCTGTTGGGAGTCTTTTATAGACCTCCTAAAAGTTCTAGAGAGGTTGAGGAAAGGATTGCGGAGTCAATCCTGCTTAGGAGTGAAAGTAATAGGGCAATTGTTATGGGGGATTTTAACTTGACTAATATTGACTGGAATTGTTATAGCTCTAGCTCGTTAGAGGGGTCAGTTTTTGTTCAAAGCGTGCAGGAAGGTTTTTTGACTCAGTATGTAGACAGGCCAACTAGAGGTGAGGCTATATTGGATCTGGTGCTGGGAAATGAGCCAGACCAGGTGCTAGACTTGGAAGTTGGTGTGCATTTTGGTGATAGTGACCACAATTCGGTTACGTTCACCTTAGTGATGGAAAGGGATAGGCATGAACCTCGGGCCAGTGGTTTTAGCTGGGGGAAGGGTAATTATGAGGCTATTAGGAGAGAATTAGGAAACATAGGTTGGACTAGGAGATTACAGGGACTGGGAACGTCCGACATGTGGAGTTTTTTCAAGGAGCAGCTACTGCGAGTCTGTGATAGGTATGTCCCTGTCAGGCAAGGAGGAATTGGTAGGGCTAGGGAACCGTGGTGCACCAAAAAAGTTTCTTTGTTGGTTAAAAAGAAAAAGGAGGCTTATGTTCGGATGAGACGTGAGCACTCGGGTAGTGCACTAGAAAGCTTTAGATTGGCTAAGAGGGAGTTGAAGAGCGAGCTTAGAAGGGCTAAAAGGGGACATGAGAAGACTTTGGCGGATAGGGTTAAAGAGAATCCTAAGGCGTTCTATAGGTATGTCAAGAACAGAAGGTTGGTTAGGGCAAGTTTAGGGCCAGTTATAGATGGCAGAGGGAAGTTATGTGTGGAACCGGAGGAGATTGGTGAAGCATTGAACCAATATTTCTCTTCGGTGTTCACGCAAGGGGACATGAATATAGCTGAGGAGGACACTGGGTTGCAAGGGAGTAGAATAGACAGTATTACAGTTGATAAGGAGGATGTGCAGGATATTCTGGAGGGTCTGAAAATAGATAAATCCCCTGGTCCGGATGGGATTTATCCAAGGATTCTCTGGGAGGCAAGAGAAGTGATTGCAGAGCCTCTGGCTCTGATCTTCAGGTCGTCGTTGGCCTCTGGTATAGTACCAGAAGATTGGAGGTTAGCGAATATTGTCCCATTGTTTAAGAAGGGGAACAGAGACTTCCCCGGGAATTATAGACCGGTGAGTCTCACTTCTGTTGTCGGCAAGATGTTGGAAAAAATTATAAGGGATAGGATTTATAGTTATTTGGAGAGTAATGAATTGATAGGTGATAGTCAGCATGGTTTTGTGGCAGGTAGGTCGTGCCTTACTAACCTTATTGAGTTTTTTGAGAAAGTGACCAAGGAGGTGGATGGGGGCAAGGCAGTGGACGTGGTATATATGGATTTTAGTAAGGCGTTTGATAAGGTTCACCATGGTAGGCTTCTGCAGAAAATGCAGATGTATGGGATTGGGGGTGATCTAGGAAATTGGATCAGGAATTGGCTAGCGGATAGGAAACAGAGGGTGGTGGTTGATAGTAAATATTCATCATGGAGTGCGGTTACAAGTGGTGTACCTCAGGGATCTGTTTTGGGGCCACTGCTGTTTGTAATATTTATTAATGATCTGGATGAGGGTATAGTTGGGTGGATTAGCAAATTTGCTGATGACACCAAAGTCGGTGGTGTGGTAGACAGTGAGGAAGGGTGTCGTAGTTTGCAGGAAGACTTAGACAGGTTGCAAAGTTGGGCCGAGAGGTGGCGGATGGAGTTTAATGCGGAGAAGTGTGAGGTAATTCACTTTGGTAGGAATAACAGATGTGTTGAGTATAGGGCTAACGGGAGGACTTTGAATAGTGTGGAGGAGCAGAGGGATCTAGGTGTATGTGTGCATAGATCCCTGAAAGTTGGGAATCAAGTAGATAAGGTTATTAAGAAGGCATATGGTGTCTTGGCGTTTATTGGTAGGGGGATTGAATTTAGGAGTCGTAGCGTTATGTTGCAACTGTACACAACTCTGGTGCGGCCGCACTTGGAGTACTGTGTGCAGTTCTGGTCCCCACATTACAGGAAGGATGTGGAGGCTTTGGAGAGGGTGCAGAGGAGGTTTACCAGGATGTTGCCTGGTATGGAGGGGAGATCCTATGAGGAGAGGCTGAGGGATTTGGGATTGTTTTCGCTGGAAAGGCGGCGGCTAAGAGGGGATCTTATTGAAACATATAAGATGATTAGAGGTTTAGATAGGGTGGATAGTGATAGCCTTTTTCCTCTGATGGAGAAATCCAGCACGAGGGGGCATGGCTTTAAATTGAGGGGGGGTAGTTATAGAACCGATGTCAGGGGTAGGTTCTTTACCCAGAGGGTGGTGAGGGATTGGAATGCCCTGCCAGCATCAGTAGTAAATGCGCCTAGTTTGGGGGCGTTTAAGAGATCCGTAGATAGGTTCATGGACGAAAAGAAATTGGTTTAGGTTGGAGGGTCACAGTTTTTTTTTAACTGGTCGGTGCAACATCGTGGGCCGAAGGGCCTGTTCTGCGCTGTAATGTTCTATGTTCTATGACACGAGGAGAATGTGCAAACTCCACACAGACAGTGACCTGAGCCGGGAATCGAACCCGGGACCCTGGAGATGTGAAGCAGCAGTGCTAACCACTGTGCTACCGTGCCGCCCTTTGCTGATGCATCTCCACCAGCTTTGGGATGAACGAACCCTGAGGCCCAGCATCTGGCTTGGGGCCAGCTGATTCCTCGCCTCTGGCAGATTTCCACATACCCAAGCCCTCGGATGTGCCCACCTCCACCCGATGTACATCAGCGGCTGCGATATGCTCACCAGTAAGTGACCCAGAAGCCTCAGCATTAACATGATCCACCGTGGTGATATTCTCTGTGTTGGTGGGTTGTGTTGTTGATGCCTGGGCCGATTCACTGGTGCTGTCCTTGGAGGATTCTTCAGGGCCTCCCTGTGAGGTGTCGTCAGAAGTGTCCATAGGGGTTGGTTCAGGAGCAGTGGGGTGGGGGGGGTGGGGGGGGGGCACAACACTAGAAGGGCCTGGTTCATCAGGGACCAGCACTGCAAGAAAAAACACACATTCGGGGAAGGGAGGGAAAGCAGCCCATGCAGCAAAGCACTTACTTCAAAGAAGACTTAGGAATAGGGTTCAGCTGATGCTCACTTGCATGCCGGACGCTGACCTGGCTGTCAGTGACCATTCTAGGCTCGTCCCCCTGCCAGCTCCAGGGCACGCTGCTCAGACCCCGTCAGCAGCCGCAGCTCCACCACCAGTTTTCTCCCTCTCATGCCGATTGTGTGCGGTTTTCTCCAGTGGGGACATAAGGGGGATTGAAAGCATGATGTCTGGAATGACCTGGGTGCAATGTGTGTCGGGTTTGGGGAGCTTGCGTTGGCCATTTTGGGGAAATGGGTCCTTACTGGGGTTGCTGATTGCGGCGGGGGGGGGGGGCTGCCACAGGGGTTGGAGGCAGTACTGGGTGGCCAAGTGGATGGGGGGGGTGGTGTGATTGATGCCTGCCCTTGAGGTGTATGGGGATAGTTTGTCATTGTAAGCGCAGTACATGTACAGGTTTCAGAATGGGATGCACACTCACCCTTGCTGCCCAAAGAAAGTCGTTCATTTTCTTGTGGTACTGCTCTCCAGACCGAGGGGTCAGTGTCCTGGCATTCACTGCAGATGCTACTGCCCTCCCATATGTCGCTTGCTGCACGACCCCTTGGGCGACGGCCCTGTGTGGGGAACAGCAGCTGGCACCTCTCCTCCACCGCGTCCAGCAGGCGGGCCTGCTCACTCTCGGAAAATCTTGAAGCACTTTTCTTCAGAGCCATTTTCCTGGCATGACTGCCTGTGTATCCATAATTGCAGCTTATACACAGCTCTGTCTTGTTAAGGGAGTCATGATGTGGAGATGCCGGCATTGTTAAGGGAGTCCAGGTTCAGTCAGTTTGGGCCAGTCATGGGCCCGTTAGTTAAATTTCATTGTGAATAATGTTCAGGCAACCTGGTTTCAATAGAGGGTGAGCCATCTCCAAAGGTGCTGTTTGGGTGAACAAAGTGGTGTGTCTGGGAGGGAGAGGATGCAATGCTCAAGGGTCTCACTCAACGAGGGGGAATACTGACAGGCAGGGGGTGTGCATGGCAATGTGTGTGAAGGGAGGGGAGAGATCGGGAGGCCGGCAATGTCCGGGTCAGTAGGGGATGGGGAGGCCAGCAATGTTCTTGCGGGGGGAGAGGGGGTGAGTGGCCAGTAATGTCCATGGGAGGTGGATGGGGGAGGGGGGAAGAGCGAGAGGCCAGCAAAAATGTCCATGGGTGGGGATGAGGGGCCAACGATGAGGCCAGAAATGTCCATGGGGGGTTGAGGCCAGCGATGTCTATGCTGGGAGGACTTGTTTAGTGATCTCCCAGAGAGTGGTGCGTGCGTGGGGGCCCGCTCAGTGCGCTGATTTCAGCCTCTCCAGTAGCAATAGATCTCACCCACTGATTTTTATCGTGATTCACACTAGTGCCCTCTGCAGTGCACAGAATGTGGGAGATTCATTTTGAAAACCCGGCTGCAAAAACCGGCATGTTTTACTCCAGTTTTCACGTGAATTCGACGCTTCAAATTTGTTTGGGAGAATCGCCCCCATGGTCTATGATGGATGGTGTATTACTGTCTGTGACAGGTCATCTAGACACCCTCTGGATGTTTGCTTCTATTAAACTCAAGGAAAGCATGTAAAATGAACAGTGGAGTAAGGCATCTGCAGTCTTTATTGAATGCAGAGAACATTGTGCACCTAAAAAATCTGCTTTTGATTAGACTGGCTGTAGAGGAAGCAGCAATTAATGTCATCCACTCATGAATAGATTTTCTGAAAAGACCTCAGTTCTGGAACACATTGCCTCGTTTGCAGTTTGCAACAAACTATTTAATCAGAAGGTGACAATCATCTGCTGAAGGAAATAACAGCCAATTTCTCAGTACACAATTAAATGATATCACTTGGAGAGAGCAGACAGTGAGTCATGGTTATGATTAGATCATAAACCTCTTGCGTACTCTGGTTATATAACCAACAAAAATAGAACTATCACACAAGGCAATCTGAACATTGGTAAAATGACAGCACTTCCACTCTGTTCAACATTAATGAGAAAAAGAGTTTGAATATTTTAATCATCAATAGATAATGTTTACGCAATAATAGCATGAGACCTTTTCTGAATTGGGGTGGAGTGGTGGCGTTGCATGATACACAGCACGGTGAGTTTTGTATTCCATTGTTACAAAGGGGCTATCAATGTTTCTGTGTTGGATTTGCCTTACAATCTGGCTGACATTTGGATCTCATCGCTCTTGGTCTTGAGGTATCACTCCTGCTGTTGCTCACTGCTCTGCTGGTATAACAAATCTGTAAGAGCAGACTGCTAACGCCCAAGGTTATTCCACACCTCAATTGAACCCTGGTCAGAGCTCTGCTGTTTTATGATTGATCCTTCATGCTTCCTGAACCTACACTGTACACTATTTCCATCAATGGCAGAAACATGGCAAAAGAAATGCATATCAATGTGAAGTGATACATTTTTGTAGGAAAAGGAACGAGATATTATAATTTTAAAGGGGGTTCAGAAACATACAGAGTGGGGGTACAAATTACACAAACCTTTGAAGGTAGCAAGACAAGTTGAGCATGTTGTTAAAAAGGGATTGTGGTGATTGCCCCTTTAAGGCCAACACAGCATGGCCTGAGTGACGAATTGGGACTCAAAATGTGGAATCACCCCAGTGGGTGGAGTTCTCCTTGGCAGAGACATTTAGGGAGCAAGTTACAGCCATGAGGTTGCTGTTTTCTTTAACAAATACATTTCGTGCTTCCAATAAAGTCTGTGAAAGTGCATTGTTACATCTGATAATGAGGATAAATTATCCTGACACTGTCACTGCTCTGATACCTGTGAGTATCCTGTTTTAATTGAAGTCTGAAAAACAAGTACTCATAAGAATGCCTCACTTTGGGCGAATAGACTCATTTGACTCCTTCACAGAGAATTGGACACAATACATCAAGTGTCTTGGGTATTATTTCAAAGCAAACAAAATAGGGGAAGAGGGAAAATGCAATTCTGTAATAAGTCCTCGGAAGTGGAAGTCCCTTCACCAGAATTCCTTGATTTACAAGATCCAACAAAACAATACACAGTGCTGTCAGTATGCAGTCTACATCCGGAGTGCCAGAGGAACTGACACTCCTGTTTATAGAACATAAAACATAGAAATAAATACAGACAAACAGGCCCTTCGGCCCACAAGTTGCACCGGTCATGTCCCTACCTACCTAGGCTTATATATAGGCTTACCTATAACCCTCAATCCTATTAAGTCCCATGTACTCATCCAGAAGTCTCTTAAAAGACCCGATCGAGTTTGCCTCCACCACCACTGACGGCAGCTGATTCCACTCACCCACCACCCTCTGAGTGAAATCTCCTGACATCTCCTCTGTACCTACTCCCCAGCACCTTAAACCTGTGTCCACTCGTAGCAGCCATTTCAGCCCTGGGAAAAAGCCTCCGAGAATCCACCTGATCTATACCTCTCAACATCTTGTACACCTCTATCAGGTCACCTCTCACCCTTCGTCTCTCCAAGGAGAAAAGACCAAGCTCCCTCAGCCTATCCTCGTAAGGCATGCCAACCAATCCAGGCAACATCCTTGTAAATCTTCTCTGCATCCTTTCAATCATTTCCACATCCCTCCTGTAATGAGGCGACCAGAACTGAGCACAGTACTCCAAGTGGGGTCTGACGAGGGTCTTATAAAGCTGCATCATTATCTCCCGACTCCTAAACTCAATCCCTCGATTGATGAAGGCCAGCACACCATACGCCTTCTTAACCACCTCCTCTACCTGCGAGGCCGATTTAAGAGTCCTATGGACCCGGACCCCAAGGTCCTTCTGATCCTCTACACTGCTAAGAGTCTTACCCTTGATATTATACTCCTTCATCCCATTTGACCTGCCAAAATGGACCACTGCACATTTATCCGGGTTGAAGTCCATCTGCCACTTCTCCACCCAGTCTTGCATCCTATCTATGTCACGCTGCAGCTTCTGACATCCCTCCAACCTATCCACAACACCACCAACCTTCGTGTCGTCGGCAAACTTACCAACCCATCCCTCCACTTCCTCAGCCAGGTCATTTATGAAAATGACAAACAGCAAGGGTCCCAGAACAGATCCCTGGGGCACTCCACTGGTGACCGACCTCCATTCAGAAAAAGACCCATCTACAACCACACTCTGCCTTCTGCAGGCAAGCCAGTTCTGAATCCACAAGGCAACAGCCCCTTGGATCCCATGCCCTCTCACTTTCTCGAGAAGTCTTGCATGGGGGACCTTATCGAACGCCTTGCTGAAGTCCATGTAAACCACATCTACCGCTTTCCCTTCGTCAATGTGTTTAGTCACATTGTCAAAGAACTCCACCAGGCTCATAAGGCACGATTTGCCTTTGACAAAGCTGTGCTGACTACTTTTGAGCATACTAAACTTCTCTAAATGTTCATAAATCCTGTCCCTCAGGATCTTCTCCATCAACTTGCCAACCACTGAGGTTAGACTCACCGGTCAGTAATTTCCTGGGCTATCCCTATTCCCTTTCGTTTGCACAGAGCATGGGGCTCCCTCATTGGAAAATCAATTTGGGCCTTAATCAGGGATATGTTTTTGTGGGCACTTAATTAGAGATTTTCTTTTGATAAGGTATTTCTTTTGATAGGCACTTAATCAGGGAGTTCATATTCAAGCAGGCCAACCTCAATTGCCTGATTGAGGTCATTACAAATTCTCCTAAGTGTTTGTGGAACTCAGACCTATACCTTATTTCCTCCGTGCCCTTTTCCACCGCGCGGAGGCGTTTCCTGTACGGGCTGCTGCTGCACACCTTTCACTACCGCGTCCTCGCCTGTCGCCCGGATACACCTTGGCGGGCCTTGTTGCCGCCGGGCGGCGGAGGTCCCCAGTGGAGGTCCCTCTACGGAGGGATCTCCCCCAATTATCTCGGGGACCTGGGGTGGAGGGTGTTGCACGCAGCAGTGACGTACAACTGTAGGTTTTTCCGGTACACGGGCTCCCGAGACTGCCCTTTCTGTGGCCTTGTGGAGTCCGTGGACCATGTCTACGTTCTGTGTTTTAGACTGCACACCCTTTTTGGTTTCTTCAAACACCTTTTACTGATGTTTTGTTTGCACTTCAGTCCCACGCTCCTGATCTACGGGCACCTGGTGCGGAGAGGGGCGGGTCGGGATGCCGACCTCCTATTGAACCTGCTCCTGGGCCTGGCGAGACACGCCATCAATAGGTCCAGGCAGCGGGCGATCGACGGGGCCGTCCATCCCGACTGTCTGCCCCTCTACCGCGGCTACATTCGTGGCTAGGTGGCTCTGGAGAGGGAGCATGCGGTGTCCACGGAGGCGGTTGACGCCTTCCGCGACCGCTGGGCACTGCAGGGGCTGGGGTGTATTATCGACCCCGATAATCACCTTTTGGTTTGATGTTTTAAGTTTCCTTTCGACTTTGTTTTTGGTTCGGGCTCTTCCCCCTTTCTTTTGGGGAGCTGCCCCTTTTAATTTGTCCCTAAGTTAGTTTGAGTTCGTTTACTTGGTTGGTATCAAAAGAAATACCTTATTGGCAGTCTTATAGCCCCAAGTGCCTGACTCCAAGTCATTTAGTGAAGCTGTGAATTCAGTGAAGGCTCAATTGCAACCTCAACCATCAGTCATGCTCAAGATATTCAAATTTAATTTGAGGGTTAGTGCCCCAGGCAAATCAATCATGACTTATATTGCCAAACTGAAGACTAATGATGTCTGTGAAAATGCATCTGTACAGAGATCTTTAGTTTTCTAAATAGAAGCATAGGGCGGGATTTTCCGGCTGCGCTCGCCCCAAGACCGGAAAATCCCACCCGAAGTCAACAGACCTTTGCCTGGTTCATGTCCCACCCGCTACGATTCCCGTGGAGGGCGGAATGGGAAAATTCCGCACATAGAGTAGAAAAGCAACAAAATTATGCTAAAACCTTATAAAAGACTGGTTACACTTCAGCTGGACTATTGTGTCCAATTCTGGGCACCACAGTTTAGGACAATGGTCAAGGCCTGAGAGACTAAACATCAGAGACTGATTAAAATGGTGTCAGGGATGCCAGTCTTAGTCAGCTGGAGAGACTGGAGAAGTTTGGTTTGTTCTCCTCAGACCAGATAAGTTTAGAATTTGATAAAAGGTGTTCAAATTCATGAAGGGCTTTGTTAAAGTAAATAAGGAGAAATTCCTTCCATTGGCACAACGGTCAATATCGGAAGGTCACACATTTAAGGTAACTAGCAAAAAAAGGGGGAAAACGGAGAAACTTCTCTTTAGATAGAATGCTGTTATGATCTGTAATGCACCGAGCAGGAAAGTAGATTCAATAGCAACCTTCAAAAGGGAATAATTGAAGAGCTCTTTCAAAGAGCTGGCTCAGGCACCATAGGCTAAATAGCCTCCTTATGTGCTGTATCATTCAATGATTCTGCAACCTACTTTGCTGTGTCTCTTGAGGCAAGATTGCTGCTATTAAATTGAGGTTCTCGCAACATACTGGGCAGTGATCCTGGAAGTCGCACCAACATTGTGTTTGTTCAGGTCCCTGTCACTGACTCCTGTTACAACCTCAGCCAATATTAATAGAGGACGAGTCAGATCCCAGAATGAAACCTGAATTGATAGATCTAAACTTCTGCTTTATTTTAAAATCATGGAGGAAAGTTACTGGAAGCATCCACAGGAATCTGCCGATGAACTTGTAACAAAAAGAATAAAACATTTATTCAACAAGAAATTAAACTATATTACATCAGACAAAAAAGGTTGGAAAGATCTCAACGCAATGGAATGAAATGATTCCAATATTCACTATTCCTTCACTGCAGCTGCATCTTTACAAGCACTTACAAACTCACCATATCCACCTTACACTCTAATCTTCAGGGTAAGTGAGCAGTACACGTGAAATAAATGGTAAACCATGGTCAGATGTTCCATGGTCCAAATTAAATGACAGATACAACCAAAGAAGATTCTATGGATTTCTCACTAACTCACCCCGACACTTATCACACAGTGAACCAACCGGTTACGCTGAAACTATGAGCAGGATCTTGAGTCCGCACTCCGCAAGATCCGGCGGAATCCAGAAATTGCGAATTTCGCTGGTGAGATAGCGATCTCTGATTACCACTACCCCCTTCGCTGGTGACGTAATCAGTTACACGGCCATAATGGGCAAGAGCCTGGTTTCTATTCATTTCAATACATTCAAATATAATTGAGGACCCCTCTCGCCAGATCATCCCCCCTCACTAGATTTTCGTACCTAGTCGACATGACGTCAGCGAGGTTTACAACAGGTCCACCCAGATGTGAAGCTGTCGTGGGGATACCCCCTGGGGTCCAAACACTATAGCCCCCAGGGGAGAGGGAGACGGGCAGACACTGCACCTTGGCACTGCTAACCTGGCAGTGCCAACTGTGTCGGGGCAGTGCCAAGGGGGAACTTCACATGCAGGGACTCAATTATTTGTGGTGGGGGGGAAGCAGTCAATGTAACGGTGGGGATACTAGTGCTGATCGAGGTGGGGATTAAGTGGGAGGCCATAGATATCTCCAGGGGGGAGGGGGTGTAAGGAGAGATTTTTTTTCAGTGATTGTGGTACCCCGATCTCAGTGGATCTAGTTCCTGGCTCTAAGAACCCCAGCCTCACAAGAGTGATGGTGTAAACCCCGCCCACTCTTTTATTTTGGCAGATAAAGTGACAAGATCTGGAGAGAAGACAGGCCAGAGCAGCTGAAAAGTTCCACTGCAGTTTCCTCGCCTGACTGACACTCTTGTATGATTCCATCCTTTATCTTTCTCACAGGAGATTCCAGTTTCCAAGTTTGAGCATTTCGACTTGGAGTTCTCTTCAAACATTGCTCATACTCAGATATCTTCAACAAGGATCCACCTCCAGGGTTTCCATATTTCCTTCTGAGCTTCCTTTCCCTTGGATCTCCAAGTGCACTCATGCTTCACCTTCCGAGCACCCATTCAGATCTTCAGCCATGCTAATCAGAACACTGCTCCAAAAGGATATCTTTGCCCTTTTGGCCCACGGCACAGAGTTACCAACCGTTGGCTGTTCCACCACCTCCCCCTCCCGCCCCCACCATCACCTCCCTCTCAAGCTTCACTCAGGTGCACTTCACTTCAAGTCTGCTCCTCCTAGCTCTTCTTTTAACTTGGAGTCTTTTTCTTTGCTCCTTTCTCTCAACTTCACTTAACAGGATCTGTTTCTAATCTCTGCCCTTCTCCCTCAGCTGGGACTGTCTTTTGGGACTTTGCTTTGTCCCCGTTTCTGGTTTGAGACCTTCTCCTTGGTGTGGGACTGTGCCCCCCTCCCCGTGTTCTGCTCCCTGGGACACTTCCTTTCTAATGGCACTCTGGTTGAGGTCACTTGACTGCTTTGCATGCAGTTTCATTTCTTTTCCATCCTACGCATGTGTGTCGGGCTGACTCCTGGCTTGAACAGGTTGAAATCAATGAACTGCAAACATGCAGCCATTCTCCAGTCGGTATAGGTTCAGAAACCCTGAGGCCTGCTGAGAAATGTAGGCCACGATTCTCCCAAAAGCACTGAATTGGCGGGAAAAATGTTCTACTTCCCAGCTGTTTTGTCAGTTCAATTTCTCACCTGAATCTCCGCACTCTGTGCACTGTAGAGGTCCCAGTCATTAATATCATTAAAAACCCAGGGGGGGCGGGGCCTATTCACGCCAGAGTCTGACAGTTCTGGAACTCTGCGCATGCACAGTGACCCTCACAGTGCTGCCCCTCCAGACCCCCCCCCACGGCCCAATCGCGGCCCCCACAACAATTTCCGGGCCAGCCCCGACCCCCCTGCCCTGGAGTGCCCCGATATCCAGCTCCCCCCCAGCAGTGGTGATCCCCCACCACCCTCCCCTGGCAGACCACCCCCCCCCCCCCCCCCCCGCTGACCAGCCCCACCCCCTCCCCCCCCCGCCCCCCAGGGTCAGACTCCCTCTGAGAGACAGGCCCCCCCGGCAGACCACGCCCCCTGCCCGCTCCAATCGCTGCCCTCCCTCCATCCCAGACCGATCGCCATGCAGAGTGGCAGCAGGACCCCCCCACCCCTACTGATTGCCCCTAGGCCTCACCCACAGTAGGACCTACCCCCTTGACACTGCCTGATGCCCAGTGGGCAGTGCCAAGGTGCCCCCTGGGAATGGACACTTTGCTTCTGGGGCAGTTCTGGGGGCACAGGCTGGCACTGCCAGGGTGCCCATGCCCAGGGGGCACCAGTCCCCGCTGCCCGACTCCTTGGAGGAGCCCCAATTGCCCCCTTTCATTCCAGCGAGGTCTCCCGCTAGTTCCTTGAACATGAGGAGCTACTCTAAACCCCACCGGAATGAAGTACTCCTGGCGGGGTGGGAGATTCAATTGGGACTGGTAAGTTCCCGATAATTATATTCAAAAGACATTTAAAACATATTAAAAACAAATTTAAATGACTTACCTGCCTTCCCATTGGTTTCCAGCGTGGTCTGATCGGCGACTGTTCGCCGGCTCTGGGAGATGTGCATGCGTTCCCGGCACATGCGCAAATCCCGGAACAAGGCTGGCGACGCACATGTCCCACCCCAACCTGCCAGAAAAGTTGCGGGTCGGGATGGGAGAATTGCGACCGTAATTACTGACTCCAAACTCCCGACTTTGGCAGTACCTTTGGGTTTGCTAACACCTTCCACCCTCGAAATTCATTACCAAGGATCAACACTCTCTTTACAAAAAAGTAACATTATAAACATATCACAAATAGCCTATTACATATCATACAAATTAACCTTTCAGTTTCTTCCATAACTACACATGTTGTATTACACAATTGTAAAGGTTTAACAAGTAGAATTAGCAGAGCTTAAACATCATAGCATTATCGTAACTCAATGCTTGTGTTCCTTTTTTCTCTTATTCCCCTTCTTTAACATGGCAAATATTGTCTCATTTAAGTCCATGGTCTAATCATCGTCCTTTTCATTAGCTGTGTGTGTAAACCGATCATCAAACTCATTTTTCAAATTCATACCTGGTAAATTCTCACTTTGAGCCAATAAGGTCAAAATGGCATCTTTGTGCTTTAACAACTAATTTCTCCTCAAATCAAAATCTCTTTTAGCTTTTTCAAGGATGTTATTGACATTCTTTATATTGTCGCCCAAAACGGTTTTGTACTCCTGCCTGGTTCAACATTTGGACATTTTTAAGTTCTTGTCATTTCTCCTGATTTCATTCCAAATAAGTCCTGTCTGTGTGGAATTTGCACGTTCTCCCCGTGTCTGCATGGGTTTCCTCCAGGTGCTCCGGTTTCCTCCCACAATCCAAAGATGTGCAGGTTAAGTGAATTGGCCATACTAAATTGCCCCTTGTGCCAGGGAGATTAGTAGGGTAAATAGTTGGGGTTACGAGGTTAGAGACTGTGTGGGTTTGTGGTCAGTGCAGGCTTGATGGGTCGAATGGCCTCCTTCTGCACTGTAGGGATTTTATGGTTCTATTCTATGAGTCTTATCTAATTTCCTTCAACCTATCAGGGCACTTTGTAACATTAAAGTCCAAGTATCTTTCAGACACTTCAATTTCACCTCTTCAAATATCTTTCAACTCCATCCTCTGTAAAATCAGGTATTAAATAAAGATATTTCGTTAAATCAAACCCCTCAGTGGAATCAGAATCATCATCCTCTGAGCAACTATATTTCCTTTCTTTCTTTATTCTGAGCTTTTCTCTGGCCAAGTCATTCTATCTGAGTTATTTCTCTCTGAAACCCAAGCTCAAGCTTTTATGTTCACATTTCTTTTTCCTCATGTGAGCTCAATCTTTTTCATTTTAATCTGCTTTTCACTTTGCTGCTCTGTGCATGTGTGTCGCTCCCAGTCTGAAGAATGTGAAATCAATGAACTGCACATGTGCGGCCATTCTCCCACTGGAGCATGCGAGGATCTTGAGGACCACTGGGAACTGCAGTTTCCGAACTCCAAACTCTGATTTAGGTAAGTACTTTTGGACTTCCTAACACTCCACCAAAGTTTTCAGGGGCCCTGGCATAATTCTCTTCTTCGTACAGCAATGAGGGAATGCTTCACCACAATTGCACATTTCTCAGATGTCCTCTGTAATCAATAGGCTAGAAATGAGATGATACGTCCTGCTTTCTGATAAGGCTGCACTAAAGATGCTGCCCCTCCATGCAAAAAAAACTTTTTGGAAAGGGGTACAATTTTTTTAAATTATCAATTTATCTTGGGAATCCAGGTATGGAGTGCCAGGAATTCCTCTTTTCAGTGGGTGCATCAGCTGCTGGGTAAATGGTTAGAATCTGGAAAGCCATGGTTGAGTGAACTGCGGGACTGCCCCATCCCTGAACACTGACCTCATTCCCACTTAGTCAATAGCCATGTTAAAGGCATTTGGAGGTTTGCAACCCCAACACCTCATCCTACCTCCCAATAAAGGCTAAGGCCCATTTCCTCATGTAGCACCAGTTGCTTCATGATGACTGCTCTCTCACTTGTCCGCAGAATCCATTTCCTGTCTCCTCATTTGGTTTGTTAGTGTCAATGGTCTGTCTAGCAACAGTAACAAGAATTTTTAAAAGGCCTGAAAGATAGAAACCTGCCTAGCAACAGCCAGCGTTTCTGGGTCAGGAAAGCCTCTAAAAATGATCAGGGCAGTCAGAAGGCATGAGAGAACCTAAAGATGATTGGGCGTGAATAGATCTCGGAATAGAAACAGATTACTTAGATGACTGCTGTATAAATGTTAAGGACCCCAAGCAGGAGCTGTTTACATAACTGACGAGATGATTTCAGGACTGTAGAAATGCTAAGCTCAACAAAAGGAAAGAAATTGAGATATGTAGACAATTGACTCTCAAATTTGAAATAACAACAGGGGAAACAGTATAACTGAAGTATAACCTTCAGAAGCAGACAGGCCAGTTCACATCTCACATCCTGAAGCCAATCTGGCGCTCACATCCAGAAAGCTAGGATCCATTTCAGAGCCAAGAAGTCCTGTAACATCTTTTACTTCTCAGAGATGCTATATTGTAGCATATACTCTTAGAGCCAAGGCATTGCAGGAAAATATTTTTAAAAACAGCTTAAATATCGCTGGCCAAGGAAAAGATGTTTCCCAGACTTGAATATCAGCCCTGTATTGTTTGGTAACTATAAGCTGGAGTTGATTTATAGATTTATTTAATTTGCATGTTGGTTGGGAAAGAGAAGTCTTCGGGAGTTCAGGGATCATAGATATATTTTGGAAAAAGGGGTAATTTCGGTGTGATTGTTATTCATGTACTTAAATGTCTTAGAGTACTGAAGTCTTTTTCATGTGTATTTTTTCTTTTCTTTTAAGTTAATAGATCTTCTTTTATAATTGTTATATAATGGTGGACTGTTTCCTCGCTGAGATTTTAACTATCTCCTCACAATATTTGGAAAACAAAACATACACAACTATGAATCAATGTTTCCAGCTGGGACACCCTTCCCAAGTAATATTAGCATGGTTCATGACGTTGGCTACTGGATTTTACACTTCACTTCGTTTGCCCACCCAACCCTTTGAAGGGTTGGCAAGAAAAACATTAAACCTGACACTGCCTTTAGGAAGGATATGAGGAACTTCTGTCCCCATATGTGCTCATTTAACTATCAGTTGTATTAACCCTGTTAATCATGGTTACAGCTTTTTTTTACACTGCTAAAGCGCCAGATGTTTCATTCTCCCTTCGGCTAATTCCCAGTATGAGGCCCAGTCCATGTCCCGAGCATGTCATGTTTCTGAAATGGGAGTTGAACCTGAAAGATCTGGTGCAGTTTGCCATTTCTAAATTGTCTGAATGCAGCCTAAACTCATGTGCAGTCCAATGTAATTCAATAGTTTGTACTACTTTACCGTCTGCTTCTACGTAGCACTTCTTCCATGAAAATCTGTGCCACTTAGCTTTCCTCTGTGGCTTCCTTCAGCAAACTAGAATATAGTGGCTCAGGAGATGTTTACAACAACAAAAACCTACATTTATATAGTTTGATTTGATTTGATTTATTATTATTGTCACATGTATTAGTATACAGTGAAAAGTATTGCTTCTCGCGCACTATACAGACAAAGCATACCTTACACAGAGAAGGAAAGGAGAGAGTGCAGTATATGGTGTTACAGTCATAGCTAGGGTGTAGAGAAAGATCAACTTAATGTGAGGTAGGCCCATTCAAAAGTCTGATGGCAGCAGGGAAGAAGCTGTTTTTGAGTCAGTTGATACGTGATCTCAGACTTTTGTATCTTTTTCCTGACGGAAGAAGGTGGAAGAGAGAATGCCCTGGGTGCATGGGGTCCTTAATTACGCTGATTGCTTTTCCGAGACAGCGGAAAGTGTCAATGATGGACTGGGCTTCATTCTTCCTCACCAAGCAATATTTGATTTGATCTGATTTGATTTATTATTATTGTCACGTGTATTAGTATACAGTGAAAAGTATTGTTCCTTGCGCGCTATACAGACAAAGCATACTATACATATAGAGGGAAAGGAGAGGGTGCAGAATGTTACAGTCATAGACAGAGTTAGAGTGGAGTTTTAAAAGCATAGAATGAGAGTAGAAGATAGAATTAGAGGGTATGCTGGAGACATCTTGCAAGAAGTTGCCATGCTCCAGCATTATCTTGGAATTGAAAATGTTTTTCACATAACAGAATGTCCCAAGGCATTTCACAGGAGCATTATCAAACAAATATTTGACACCAAGCCAAACGAGGGGATATTAGGGTAGATGACCCTCAAAGTCATATGCTTTAACATGTGTCTTAAAGGATAGATAGAAAGACAAAGAGGATTAGGGAGGGAATTCTAGAATTTAAGTCTTTGGCAGCTAAAGGCATAGTAAGTAGAGCTGAGCGAATTCAAATTATATCATATGTTTACAAACATACCCAGAGAAAATAAAATGCATGGTTCTTTTTAATACCCCTATGATTTTTCTACGGTGGTGCATTTAACCCTGCCCTGAGGAGTAATCTTCAATTTCTGGAGACTCTCAGAGATGATCCCATCCACTTACTTGGACACTTAGCTTCTTCCTGGCCTGTCAAGTTCACTGGGCCCATTAAACCAAACTACTTTCCAGTGGCCAGTGCAGTAAAGGGGTGTGGCCTCGCTGAGCTCACTGGAGTTGCACTGCCCTGGAGCTTTCAGGGATTCTTTCGCTGCAGACTCCAATTAGCTCCAGCCAGCAGAGGTTTAAACAAAATGTTGTAGAGCAGCTTAGTGTGTTTTAAATTCCAGCGGGAGATCACTTTACATTGCTGAGGGGGAATTATGGCCCAATGTTGGGGGCGATTCTCCAGTCCGCTGTGCTGCTAGGGCAGTGCAGAGGGCTGGGAGACATAAGCGGAGGCCGTTTAGCAGGCTTGCTGCTGGGCGCCATAGCCTCTGTGCATCATGGGCTGCTGGATTTCCGGCGTCGTCAGCTCCGCGCCAGATATCAGCGCGGAACTGATTGAAATGTTTAAATTCTAATTTAAATCCTATTAGCAGGCCTGGGACTGAAGTCTCCGGGCCCTCTAGCCTAATGGGGAGCTGGCAGCCGCACCCCACTGGAGTGAAGCAGGGCCATGGAGGCCTCCCAGGAGGTCGGGGGTCAGGGGAAGTTGGGGACACTTTCTTTATTGTGAAAGAAACAATGTAACTTGCTGGCTCCCCAGCATCGGTTTTGGGCAGTACCCTTGAGATGCACTGGGGAATCGCTCTCGGATGTTCCAAGGTAAGTCCAGAGGGGCGGGGCATAAAGGGGTGGGACCTATAGGGGGCTGGTCGGTGGAGGTGGGGGGCGGGGGGGGGGCTGCTCTCGCTGCCACACTGCACTTTGGATCAGTGACAGAAAGAGGGAAGAGCTGATCGGGGCTGGACATCGGGAAGGGGGACGAGGGGGGGTCGGCCTGCCGGGGGTCGGGGAGATCAGGACTGCCGAGGGCGGAGGGGCGCAGAGATCGAGACGGCCTGCGATCGGGAGGTCGGCAGTGTGGGCTACTGCGCATGCGCCGATCTCCGCACTGAGAGCATGTGCAGTGGCCCATTCAGCACTATGCTGCCAGCCTCTCCAGTGGGAATAGGCCCGGCCCCCTAACATTCAACATGATTCACGCTGGGGTACAGAGTGTGGGAGATTCATTTTGAAAATCCTGCTGAGAAAAGCAGTGGGATTTGCTCCGGTGTTTAGATGAATTTGGCACTTAGAATTTTTTTGGGAGAATCCTGGCCCCCCTGTTGTGTTCCTTTGTTCACTCTTTATTGAATTTTCAGACCAGTGTCCATTAATTTGACTCACCGCTCTGTGGGACATGGCTGAACTTGCAAGCTGAGCTAGTTCAAGAATATCCTGGGGGTTGATTAGTTAGTGGGTTTGAAATGTCAGTGCTGTCCTGCATGGTACTCACTCTGGGTGTTTACCAGAAGTAATTTTATTTCTTCTAACTCTTTCAGAATAACACTGGCATAACACTGGCAGAACCATCTGCAGTTAATGGTTTAAATCACTTTGTCAAATGGTTACCAGTGCAACTGGTATTTGCCCATGGGAAGTGTAGACCGTGTCAATGGATGGGAGACTGGTTTGAGTGATGGACTGGGCTTCGTTCACGACCGTTTGTATTTTCTTGCGGTTTTGTACAATGCAGGAGCCATATCAAGCTGTGATACAACCGGAAAGAATGCTTTTTATGTTGCATCTGTAAAAGTTGGTGAGGGTTGTAGCAGACATGCCAAATTTCCTTAATCTCCTGACAAAGTAGAGGCGTTGGTGGACTTTCTTAACCATAGTGTCGGCATGGGCAAGTGGACAACTTCACATTTTTCCACATTATATTCCACCTATTAATTTTTTGTCCACTCACTTCACCTATCTACAAGCAGTCGTCAACTTTACAGTGTTAGAGTTACAATCAACGTTATGACGTTTATAAATGGACATCCTGTTTCGATTTTACAATGATGTGGAGATGCCGGCGTTGGACTGGGGTAAACACTGGGGTAAAAACTACTGATAGCCAAGTTCCGCACACACGAGGACGGCCTCAACCGGGATATTGGGTTCATGTCACACTATCTGTAACCCCCACAGAGTTTCACTGGCTGTCTTGTCTGGAGACAATACACATCTTTTTAGCCTGTCTTGATGCTCTCTCCACTCACATTGTTTTGTTTCTTAAAGACTTGATTAGTTGTAAGTATTCGCATTCCAACCATTATTCATGTAAATTGAGTCTGTGTCTTTATATGCTCTGTTTGTGAACAGAATTCCCACTCACCTGAAGAAGGGGCTTGCAGCTCCAAAAGCTTGTGTGGCTTTTGCTACCAAATAAACCTGTTGGACTTTAACCTGGTGTTGTTAAACTTCTTACTCGATTTTACAATGCCAGTTTTGACTTGAAAGTGACACATTTATCCTGACTCTCTGTTCCCTGTTAGTTGACCAATCCCATCTCTCCCAACACCATGAACTCTTACCTTGCATTTGGCACCTTATCAAATGTCTGAGTTCTGATTGAGCTCAAATTTAAAATAAAACACTTTAATCACTGGAGATTAAGGGATGGTATAGCTTATGATTGCTGAGTTTCGTATTCTCGTTGAGTGACGGTGAGGAGCAGAACCTGGTAGAATTGACCCTTGTGGCACAGGGATTGTTGAGTTGCCAGCCACTGTAATGACTAGGTCTGCCTTTGCCTTGCTGAATAGTGGATTCATATTCACTGAGTAAGGCAGTCAGAAAGTAAATTGTACTTTGTGGCCAACATGTTATCAGACAACCAGGGGTGTGTGCTATTCTGTGTTACTTCCAAGTTCCCAGCAGATGCAAATTATCAACTGTGGTGAAAATGTGATTCTAGGGGCTGTTTATTAAAACTACCATTGACCTGGAACCAGGAAACTGAATTGACCATGGCAGGAATGGGGTTAGTTTCTTTAAAAAAACAATGGGGGTTATTTTCCAAGTTTTGCAATGCCAGTAGGAAGCTGGTTCTCTCACAGATTGGGAAATCGTGGCAGTTTCCGGGTACACGTGATGAGTCGGCAAAACTCTTCTCATCGGCTCAAATTTCAGAAAAGATCCAACCATGTTTCAATTCTGTCAATGTGAGCCACATCCTTGGAACTATGCAATGGATTGGAAAAACAACATATGAAGCTAGTATTGTAAAGCTGTAACTAAATAGTATTTACAAATATTCACAGTAATTTTAAAATGACAGCCCTGGCAAGATGCTTTACCCCTGGGCAACACGCATCAGGAACTTGGGTGGAACTTTCACTCTGAGGCAGTAGGCGCTCTGGCGAATTCCTAGTGCCTAGTGGCATGCTGCTTTCCCATTCTAGTCCCATCACCCAATGATTTGGTGGCGGCATCTTATCAGAGACCCAGTAACCCACCTGAAAGTGGTGGGTCATAATTGAGGAACTAACGCCCCACTTGCATGTTCATTACAGACAACCAGGGGTGTGTGCTATTCTGTGTTACTTCCAAGTTCCCAGCAGATGCAAATTATCAACTGTGGTGAAAATGAGATTTTCCAGGCAATGAAGAGGAAACCAGCACATCCAAGGAGAAGGGATGGCTGCTCGACTAGGAGCCAGTTACAGGAGCAATTCCTCGTGCTGCATCAATGGTGGAAGGAGCAAAGAGGAACTCATGCATTGGCATATAGTGGTCATTGTTTGAGTAAGGCCTGCAGAGAGTTTTAGGTGGAGATCATGGGGCATTGCGGGGGAATGCACTTTGAAGGATCAGTGGGGTACTGTAGGGAGGTTTAGGCAGCCATTCCCATGCAGCTGATGGCAAGTGAAGCCACCCCAGAATGTGGAGCTATTCTGACGAGTAGTGAGGAGGAGCAATAGCAGCAACAACAAACTCAACCTGCAGGGGGATTGCGAGGTGATACCCAAGGGCAGGAAGGTCACAAAGGTGCTACTCTCATCATCATCAGATTGATACCTGAGAATCAACTTCCTGAGGCTGCACCAACGAGAGAACTAGTTGCTGACTTTTTGCCTTCGTGAAGGAGGGCCTCAGCCCTGACTAGTCACATGGGAATGCCCTGCTAGTATTCATGAAAGTGACAGTGATGCTGAATATCTTTGCCTCTTGGTTATTTTTAGGGGTGGCGGGTGATCTGTTTGGCATATCACAAACAGCCACCCATTATAACATCAGGCAGGAGAAGGAAGCCTTATATGGGAGGGCATCGGATTACAGCAAGTTCCAGACGCATGGGCTCACAGAGGTTTCCTGATGGTCACTATGACACCTTCATCCTGAAGCAATTGCAGGTGCCACATCTCTTCATGCCACCAGAGAGACTGTTTGGATGATTGCTAGGGGACAAGCACTGTTCATTGAAGAAAGAGGCGGCATGGTGGCACAGTGGTTAGTGCTGCTGCCTCGCTGCGCCAGGGACCCGGGTTCAATTCCGGCCTTGGGTGACTGAATGTAGGGGGTTTGCACATTCTCCCCGTGTCTGCATGGGTTTCCTTCAGGTGCTCCAGTTTCCTCCCATAGCCCAAAGATGAGCGGGTTAGGTTGATTGGTCATGTTAAATTATCCCTTAGGGCCCTATTTTACCATTTTGATTCTAAATGCTGGGTGGACTTGAAACTGGGAGTGTTTCAGATCCAACTTCTAGACCTGTTCTGAGGCGCCCCATACACACTCTGCCTGCAAAAGTATCAGCGATTCTGAATCGTGCTGCACAAGCCTGTGGGCGGGGCTTATCACGCCCAAAACCCTGCAGCTCTGATTGGCGCCCCCAATTGCTCATGCACAGATAAAAATGATAGAATGCTACTCCCCTGCCACATAGCTCCCGGGCTGGGTAGTGCTTCCCCATGGCCCCCACAGACATTGACTCACCCCCACAACATTACTGACCCCCTTATCCCCCCACCCACCCGCCACCCAGACCGATCTTGGGCCCCTCCTCCCCTTCCCCCCACTGATCTCAGGCAGAGTAGCAGCAGACCACCCTCTTGCCCCCCACTGATCTCAGGCAGAGTAGCAGCGGATCCCTCCTTCCCACTCACTGATCTCAGGCAGAGTAGCAGCGGATCCCACTTCCCTCCCACCGATCTCAAACAGAGAGCCATCGGACCCACCTTTCCCCCGCCCCATCCTCCCACCGATCTCAAGCAGAGAGCCGTCAGATGCTAAGTACTTACCTTCTCACTGACCCTCACTGATGGAGCGCCCGAATCGGACTTGTGTGGAGGATGTCTGTTTTGCGCCGATTCTGGATGGACGAACGCAGTGGGAAAGGGGGAAGTGCTGGTAAAGTTGTGCTTGCAGCCCATTAAGTCAATTTAAATGTATGCAAATGCATTTAAATGGCCATCACGCCCATTTCGGGAGTGGTCCCAATTGTGGCCATTTTCGGGCCTTGGTAAAGGTGGAACCGACGCAGAGAAGGGAGCAAATCGCGCTACTCACCTCACTCCTGACTTTACCAAGTTTTTGCGCCCAAAAATGGGTGCGACGCGATGGTAAAATTGGGCGCTTAGTGTCAGGGGGATTAGCAGGGTAAATATGTGGGGGTACAGGAATAGGGCCTGGATGGGATTGTGGTCATTGCAGACTCAATGGGCCAAATGGCCTCCTTCTTCACTGTCGGGATTCTAAATGGCTGATGAGACATCTGTGCCATAACAATTCTGTGATCTCAGTGTAAGGGCTGCCATATGGCTGGGCAGCAGAGTCCTAAAGATGTGGTTGGGGTCTCTTCACTAGTCCCGGGTACCCTCCAGCACATTCTCTCAAGGGTTTCCTGCATGGTGGTGGGCTACACTCCATGTTACTCTAAAGAGGTGTCAATCTTGAGAATGAAAGTGTGGAGGAGTGACATCCATTTTCCGAGGAGAAGGAGTAAGATGTAGTGGAGCAAGGTGATTCTGCGCTGCAAGGTCTTCTGAGGATCCATCTGAAGTACCAAGCCATTGACCAGCAAGACAGAGAAGCTCAGACCACACTAATCCAGGCATGCTTCTCCCGAGGAAGCCTCATCCTGGATCAGATTTGGTCCAATACTGCACCTTTCCCGCAAGGAATGGTTGCATCCGAAATGGTTGAATGCAGAGCCATCTCCTGTTCCACCAGAGTGCCTGGAGGACATGCCAACAATGTCCCCAACCACCCACCTTCATGTTGCATATAGACTGCACTCTACTGATGCCTTAATGACTTCAAAACAGTGGGATTACAAATCAGGGTGTGAATATTAACCATTTCATAAATCGATGGTAACTAGTGAACAAAAACATGACAAAATTCACCCAGGAAAGTGAACCTATTGACAAGGCATCATCAGCGCATGCCTCCTCATGTGGAAGTGGAAGCAGACTGTTCACTCTGCCTGTCTCTGAGATACTCAAAGCTCCTATCTTCGACATTGCATTGCCAGCCTTGGTCACAGGAGGCTTCAGCCAGCAGGACTAATGATCAATGATGAAGGTGGAGGATGGCCCCCGTGATATCATCCTTGCCTGTCCCAGCCTTTTCACAGTGCGCTTAAACATCCATGGCAAACAGCAGCTACGTGCTTTTGGTTGCTTGGTAGATTCAGGAAGGATATTTCCCCTGCCTTAGGGGTTGAGGTGGGTCGAGAACCAGAGGACACAGTCAGAGAACAAGATTTAAGTCTGAGGTGAGGAAACCTTAAGACCATAAGACCCAAGAGCAGAAGTAGGCCATTCAGCGCATTGAGTCTGGTCTGCCATTCAATGCGATCATGACTGATCTGATATGATAACACTCAACTCTTACCTTACTGATTAAAAATCTGTCTACCTCAGCCTTGAACATACTTAACAACCCAACCTCTACAACCCTCTATGGCAAAGAATTCCACAGATTCATAGAATTTCTACAGTACAGAAGGAGGCCATTCGGCCCATTGAGTCTGTATCGACCACAATCCCACCCATCCCTATTCCCGTAGCCCTCATTTCCCCTGCTAATCCCCTGACACTAGAGTCAATTTAGCATGGTCAATCAATCTAACCCACACATCTTTGGACTGTGGGAGGAAACCGGAGCATCTGGAGGAAGCTCACGCAGACACAGGGAGAAAGTGCAAACTGCACACAGACAGTGACCCAAGGCTAGAATTGAACATGGGTCCCTGGTGCTGTGAGGCAGCAGTGCTAACCACTGTGCCACCGTTCTACCCTCACTAGATTAGATTCACCATCCTCAGAGGAAATTCCTCCTCATCTCTGTCTTAAATGGATGGCTCCTTACTCGGAGATTATATCTCTCATCCCAGACACTCCAACAAGGGAATGGGGGGAACAACCTCTCAGCATTTACCCTGCCAAGCCCCTTGAGAATCCTTTGGTTCTCAATAAGATCACCTCTCATTCTTCTGAACTCCAATGAGACCCTCTCCTCATAAGAAAATCTCTCCATATCCGAGGTCAACCAAGCAAACCTTCTCTGGACTGCCTCTAATGCCAATATATCTTTTCTTAGATAAGGGGAACAAACTGTTCACAGATTTCCAGGTGTGTCTAACTAGTGTCTTGTTTTAGCAAGACTTCCTTAGAATCTTAGAAAGAATCTTAGAAACCCTACAGCACAGAGAGAGGCCATTCGGCCCATCGAGTCTGCACCGACCACAATCCCACCCAGGCCCTATCCCCATATCCCTACATATTTACCCATTAATCCCTCTAACCTACGCATCCCAGGACACTAAGGGGCAATTTTAGCATGGCCAATCAACCTAACCCGCACATCTTTGGACTGTGGGAGGAAACCGGAGCACCCGGAGGAAACTCACGCAGACACGAAGAGAATGTGCAAACTCCACACAGACAGTGACCCAAGCCGGGAATCGAACCCAGGTCCCTGGAGCTGTGAAGCAGCAGTGCTAACCACTGTGCTACCGTGCCGCCCTTCCCTACTTTTGTACTCCATTCCCTTTGAAATAAAGACCGACATTCCATTTGCCTTCCCTATTACATCTAATATGCTGAACTTGCATGTTATATGTTTGTGATTTATGCATGAGGATCCCCAATCCCTCTGTGCTCCAACTTTCTGCAGTCTTCCTCCTTTAAATACTACTCAGCTCATTTACTCTTCCAATTGAAGTGCATAACTTCACATTTTCCGACATTATATTCCATCTACCAAGTTCTTGCCCACTCCCTTAACCTGTCTATATCCTTCTGTGGATTCTGGGCCCGATTTTACCATTGCATTGCGCCCACTTTCGGGTGCAAAAACTTGGTAAAGTCAGGCATGAGGCGAATAGTGCGATCCGCACCCGTGTCCACGCAGATTCCCACTTTACCAAGGCCTGAAAATGGCCACGATTGACACCACGCCCGAAACAGATGCAACATTTGCATACATTTAAATTGACTTTATGAGCTGGATGCCCAAACCTACCGGCATTTCCGCCTTTACCATTGCGTTCGCCCATCCAGATTCAACACGAAACTCACATGCTCGGCAAAGGTGTGTTTCGGGCACTCCAGCTGCTGAAAAGATAAGTTCATAGCTTCCAGCGGCTCTCTGACTCAGGTCGGTGGTGGAGGGAGGGACGGGGGGCAGGGGGGGGGGCATGGGGGGGGGGGGGTGGTGAGTGGGGAGGGCCAGATCGTTCTCTGGTGGGGGAGAGGGAGGAGGGAGGCCCAATTGTTCTCTGGTGGGGTGGGGGGAGGAGGAGGCCAGATGTATCCCTGGTTGGGGGGGGGGGGGGGGGGGGCGGGAGGTGGAGGAAGGAGGAGGGAGGCCCAATTGTTCTCTGGTGGGGTGGGGGGAGGAGGAGGCCAGATGTATCCCTGGTTGCGGGGGGGGGCGGGAGGTGGAGGAAGGAGGAGGGAGGCCCGATCGTTCTCTGGTAGAGGGGGAGGAGGAGGGCCAGATGTATCCCTGGTTGGGGGGGGGGGGGCGGGAGGTGGAGGAAGGAGGAGGGAGGCCCGATCGTTCTCTGGTAGAGGGGGAGGAGGAGGGCCAGATGTATCTCTGGTGGGGTGTGGGAGGGGAGGCGGGCCAGATCATTCTCTGGTGGGGGGGAGGAGGTGAGAGGCCAGATGTATCTCTGGTGGCTGGGTGGGGGGGAGGAGGGAGGCCCGATCGTTCTCTGGTGGGAGGGGGGAGGAGAAGGGCCAGATGTATCTCTGGTGTGGGGGCGGACCAGATCATTCTTTGGTGGGGAGTGAGGGAGGCCAGATTGTTCTCTGGGGGGGAGGGGGGAGGAGGGGTGGGGGGGGGGCAGGAGCAGGGGGGTCCGCTGCCACTCTGGGGCGATCGGTGGGGGGAAGTGAGGCAGGGGGTCACAATCGGTCTGGGTAGTGGGGGGGGGTGGTGGGTGGATAAGGGGGACAATTATGTTGTGGGGGTGGGGCGATGTCTGTGGGGGGCCATCACTCCCGGGCCACTTTATCCGCTTTTTGCGGCCCGGGAGCGATGTGACAGGGGAGTATTTTTCAAATTTTTTTTACTGCGCATGTGCAGTTGAAGGCTCCGATTGGAGCAGCAGCGTTTCAGGCACGATAAGTCCCGCCCACAGCGTGATTCAGATTCATGACTTTTTTTCAGGTTGAGTGCGTATGGGGGTTCCGGAGAACAGGTTTACAAACTGGACCTGGATCACATCCAGATTCAGCACTTTGAATCAAAATGATAAGATCAACCCCTCTGTGTCATCCTCACCGCTCGCCTTCCCACCTATTTTTGCGTAATTTCGCTAGTACATTCACTTTCCTTGTCCAAGTGATTAATATATATTGTAAATAATTGTGGCCCAGTGCTGATCCCTGTGGTACTCCATTAGTTATAGGTTGCCATCCTGAAAATACCCCCATTATCTCAGAATTCCACATCTCAATGTGGAATTCTGAGCAAGCTGGTGTGATGTTCCTGTATCCACTCACGTGATACAGTGTGTCACTCTCCATGGGATTGGTCATTCTTTCAGGAGTGCACTCATCTGACTGAGACATGCCACAACACATCTCATGGATGGACTCCTCCATGAGTTCTCTCTGCCTCAGGGAACTCTAACACCTCCCATTGTTTCTCCAGAAAGATCTGCCTTGTATGTGACCCCCGAAGTTCTGCAACTTTATTGAGCTGAGCCTGGCTGTGTCTGTCCTCCACGCTGAGGGTGACTGCCCATAGCTGCCTCTGTCACTCTTTCTGTTCACATGCGAAGTGCAAGTGATTGCGTGCTACCAATTGTCAACTTGTGTGCTGAGGTATCTGCACTGGTGGAAGGTGTGCTTGACTGCTGTAATGATGCTGCCTCAGATGCATAGCAGTATATCTGTTACAACTGGCCCTGCCGGAAGCGAATCACTCTGATTAGGTCAATAGCTGCTTATGCAGAACTGCGGCAGCCTGTAACAGCTTTTGGAGGCTTGGAGTCAGCAAATGAGGACAGAGCTTCAATGCCCAAGACTTGGCAATGGCATGATCCTTTCCAAAAGAGAAAATGGTGGAAAACCTCAGCAGGTCTGGTAGCATCTGGTAAGGAGAGTAAAGAGCTGACGTTTTGAGTCCAGATGACCCTTTGTCAAAGCTCCTTCACCTTTCTCGGACAGATAACCATCTCACCCTCACCAACTTACCGAGCTGCCACCCTGGCAATTTTGAGGGCCTTCTCCTCCATTCTCAAACACCATGTGCACTGCTTTCCTGCAAAGTCAAGAGCAGCAGAAGAAAATCATGGAGCCCTCTGTCACCTCATCCAGCAACTCACTCACACCGGAGGCCCATGACTCCAATGTTGCCTTCTCCACGAGTGTCTGTGTTGTGAATGTTGCCCATGACTTATGGAGTGCATATCATATAATCATAGAACCCTACAGTGCAGAAGGAGGCCATTCGGCCCATTGAACCTGCACCGACCACAATCCCACCCAGGCCCTATCCCCATGCATTTACCCTAGCTAGTCCCCCTGGCACTAAGGGGCAATTTAGCATGGCCAATCAACCTAACCCGCACATCTTTGTTCTGTGGGAGGAAACCAGAGCACCCGGAGGAAACCCGCGCAGACAGGGGGAGAACGTGCAAACTCCACACAGACAGTGACCCAAACTGAGAATTGAACCCGGGTCCCTGGCGATGTGAGGCAGCTGTGCTAACCACTGTGCCACCTATTCTTGCAGTTCCCTCAGGCTGCTCTGCTCATAGCTGTGCTGGTGACTCCAGAACTGGAGGCTTGTTGCGTTGGTGTACCGTGACCACCTCAGAAGGCCATTGAAGCACTTCATGCAAGGTATCCACCTTCTGGTGCTATGCCGTTGATGTTCGCCTCCTGTGAGCCACCTCATCTATGTCCGATTTGTCCTTCTGGTGCACTCTGGAAACTGAATGCTCCTCCAGGTTGCCCATGGCCTCCACCACCTCCGGGGAGGGTACGGCAAATAGAGGGGCTGCCTTCCCCTGGGTGAAAGCCATGCTGCCGCTTTGCTGCGTTCCAGCCTCTGCCATCTCCCTGGCTGCTGCTGTTCACAATCGTGGCTGACAAGTACCTTTTAAATCAGGCCCACGACCTCTAAATGCTGCTTCCTCGACCCCTCGGCCATCTGCAGAGTCTGAAAGACATGCTGGTTAGGTGGTATTGGCCATGCTAAATTCTCGCTCAGTGTACGTGAACAGGCACGGGAGTGTGGCGACTAGGGGGATTCTCACAGTAGCTTCATTGCAGTGTTAATGTAAGTCTGCTTGTGACACTAATAAATAAATAAGTAAATAAACAAACTCCAGTCAAGTCAGCAATATGCTCAAAATTGCGTTCAAGACTATCAAACAGGTGTATCTCTCCAGCACAGCACCCATTTAGTGTCCATTTCCATCCTTTCACCAAAATAATCCCACGTGTTTCAAGTGGAAATAAATTGGGAAGGGTAAATATATGGATAACTCGTTGACACTGAAAAAAACAATTGAAGATGTGACAGTGTAATGAGAAGAGCTTATATTTTTTCAACTCTGCAAACTTAAAAAGCCTCCTTCATTTTCTCCAGACGGAATATTTGGCCACTGTGTGTAAAATGAACGCTTGATGCTCTTAAGATCATAAAACGACATGTGTATGGATTGTATGCAAATTTCAACTGTCTGCAAATTTCAACTGAAATGCAAATCTCCGGGGAGACAGGTTCCTTGGATTCCCTGTGGTGATATGATTGGGCTGTGATATGTAGTTTAATTAGATTAGGATAGTTGTTGATGGCACTACATTAATTTGGTTATCACAGAGTCGACAGTTGCTGTCAGGAGTGGCAACAGGTGAATTGTTTTGAATTCCTCAGCTGATTATGTCAACTGTCAACAGCTCTTTCTGGTTAAGTGCCCAGTGAGAGTAAAGAAATGTTTGTTGATCAGAGTTGTAGAATTTTAACCTTTTAAAGTGCACATTGTCTCGCCCGCTGTACAGCTGTGCGATTTTAATCAGCAAGGATTGTTCTCTAAAATTTATTTCTCGATTGTTAGTAATTAATATTCAATCGCTTCTTCAGGAGGGCTTTTTTTTGATAATTTGGCTACATCTCATGTACTGTGTTCAAAGAACATCAGTAAAGACTCATTGCCGTGCAAAAAATATCATGCCTCTCACACCGGACCGCAATGAACAGGATAAGAATAATTTGCAAATCAAATGATTACTGCGTACAGCTGCCATGCTGGAAATTCAGACTTGACTTTCCAGCATTTCACACGGTGGGATGCATGGACACAAAGGGCTGAATTTTCATTCCAGGATCGGGACCCCAATGCCAGGACTATTTTTGGGTCCTGATCCCGCAGCCAAAAGCTGTGGGGAGGAACAGAGCTAACATTTCAGGTTGATAACCCTTCATCAGAACCCTTGCAGAACCTCACTGCCTTTCTGGTACCTTTTAGAATTCCTGGGGTTGTTGTGATGATTAGTCACTCACACCAAAAATAACTTTGTTGGGTGAGTTTGCTTGCAATTCATAGCACTAATTGATTGTATGTTTAACTCCAACAAAAGTTGTGCAAATTTACTATGTTGTTGCATAATTGTAGAGAAATTGGGGCTCAAAGTGTTACAGATGTGGATCAGTATTTGAGCAGCAATAGAAAGAGGTGGGGTGGATTTTGGCAATGTTGTGGGGAAGGAAGTTGTTACATGAAAGTGTAATAAGCCTCCGGAGGCAGAAGTCTCTTCACCAAAATCCCTTTATTCACAATTCCAACAGCAATACACAGGGTGCTATCAGTCAGCAGTCTCCCTTCGAGAGTGCCAGAGGAACTGACACTCACGGTTAAATAAAAGGAAAAGACTCCCTGATTGGCCCATCAATTGACTCCTTAATCAGGGAGTTCCTATTCCCGATTGAAGTCATTACGGGAAAGCAGCTCAATCAGCTTTGAGTTGAATGGTACACTGATCTGTCACACCTTTGGACTTTGTTAAAAGTGTTAGACAGGAAAATCCAAGGAGTCAAAGCCAGAAGCAACCGCATATTGGCAGAACCAAGAGAATGTTGCTTTGGTTTTAACATCACTAAACAAGAGAGAAAGTTTATAAAAACAGAAAATACTGGAAAATATTGGAAAATCTCAACTGGTCTGATAGCATCAGTGGGGAGAGAATAGAGACAATATTTTGAGTCAGCACCCCCCACCCACCCCCCCCACCCCCCCCCCACCACCCCCACCCCCCACCTCCTGAAAAAAATGTCCTTGCCTCATCCTATTTCCCCCAACTATAACATATTCCATTTTTCCTTGTTACCTGTCACTCTTACGCAACCGTGACAGGACTTTGAGGTACCTTCCTTTATGTGAGAAGTGCTACAAAAATGGGAGTCTAACAGTGCAAAATGACGAGGATACTCTAACTTATGCAGTAGGGACACTAACCAGTTTTAAGAAGTTTCTAAAGGAAGCAATGTAGAAGGCAGAGAGGTGTAGGGAGGGTATTTCAGAACTTAGGCCAATATAGCCAATGGAAGGTATGGCCACCAATATTGGAATGATTGAAATCAGGGAATTAGAGGAGCACAGATCCAACTTTTAAAGCTGTGCCCATTGGCATTTCCAGCATTGCCACCAGCCATCAAAGATGTCTTATCTTGAAGGAATTGCTGACTGCAGTCCAACAGTCTCCTTCCATTCCTTTCTTGTTTTGTCAAGAGTGAAGTTTCCATTTTAAATACTTGAAAGCTGAGAGCAGATGTTTACTGCTGCCTCTGGGGTGAGGTGGGAGTATTGGGGTGAGGGCTTTTGGTCTTAACCACCTGGGCATTAGATTCCAGCTGGATGTGATGCAGAGAGGAAATTTGGCAGGAGAGAGGAACTTTCCTCTTACTGCCAACATTATGTTCCATTAGTCTCTATGCATTTTCCCTATTACAGTAACAGTTTTAACAACACCAGGTTAAAGTCCAACAGGTTTATTTGGAAGCAAATACCATTAGCTTTCGGAGCACTGCTCCTTTGTCAGATGGAGTGGAAACCTGCTCTCAAACAGGGCACAGAGACACAAAATCAAGTAACAGAATACTGATTAGAATGCAAATCTCTACAGCCAACCAGTTCTTAAAGATACAGACAATGTGAGTGGAGGAGGGAGCATTAAGCACAGGTTAAAGAGATGTGTATTGTCTCCAGACAGGACAAGAGGCAAGCTGTGGGGGTTACTGATAATGTGACATAAAGCCAACATCTCGGTTTAGGCCGTCCTCATGTGTGCGGAACTTGGCTATCAGTTTCTGCTCAGCGACTTTGCGCTGTCGTGTGTCGTGAAGGCCGCCTTGGAGAACGCTTACCCGAAGATCAGAAGCCGAATGCCCGTGACCGCTGAAGTGCTCCCCCACAGGAAGAGAACAGTCTTGCCTGGTGATTGTCGAGCGGTGTTCATTCATCCGTTGTCGTAGCGTCTGCATGGTTTCCCCAATGTACCATGCCTCGGGACATCCTTTCCTGCAGCATATCAGGTAGACAACGTTGGCCGAGTTGCAAGAGTAGGTACCATGTACCTGGTAGATGGTGTTCTTACGTGAGATGATGGCATCCATGTCGATGATCCGGCACGTCTTGCAGAGGTTGCTGTGGCAGGGTTGTGTGGTGTCGTGGTCACTGTTCTCCTGAAGGCTGGGTAGTTTGCTGCGGACAATGGTCCGTTTGAGATTGTGCGGTTGTTTGAAGGCAAGAAGTGGGGGTGTGGGGATGGCCTTGGCGAGATGTTCGTCTTCATCAATGACATGTTGAAGGCTCCGGAGGAGATGCCGTAGCTTCTCCACTCCGGGGTAGTACTGGACAACGAAGGGTACTCTGTCCATCGTGTCCCGTGTTTGTCTTCTGAGGAGGTTGGTGCGGTTTTTCACTGTGGCGGGTTGGAACTGTCGATCGATGAGTCGAGCGCCATATCCTGTTCTTATGAGGGCATCTTTCAGCGTCTGGAGGTGTCTATTGCGATCCTTCTCATCCGAGCAGATCCTGTGTATACGGAGGGCTTGTCCGTAGGGGATGGCTTCTTTAACGTGTTTAGGGTGGAAGCTGGAGAAGTGGAGCATCGTGAGGTTATCCATGGGCTTGCGGTACAGTGAGGTGCTAAGGTGGCCGTCCTTAATGGAGATGCATGTGTCCAAGAATGTAACCGATTCTGGAGAGTAGTCCATGGTGAGTCTGATGGTGGGATGGAACTTGTTGATGTCATCATATAGTTGTTTCAGAGATTGTTCACCATGACTCCAAAGGAAGAAAATGTCATCGATGTATCTAGTGTATAGCATCAGTTGAAGGTCCTGTGCGGTGAAGAAGTCTTGTTCCAGCCTGTGCATGAAGATGTTGGCATATTGAGGTGCGAATCTGGTCCCCACGGCTGTTCCGTGTGTCTGGATGAAGAACTGGTTGTTGAAGATGAAGACATTGTGGTCCAGGATGAAGCGGATGAGTTGTAAAATTGCATCTGGAAATTGGCAGTTGTCGGCGTTGAGTACAGAGGCCGTTGCAGCAATGCCATCATCGTGGGGGATGCTGGTATAGAGTGCTGAGACATCCATTGTGACGAGGAGTGCTCCTGGTTCAACTGCTCCATGTGCGTTGAATTTCTGTAGGAAGTCCGTAGTGTCGCGACAAAAGCTGGGGGTTCTTTGTACAATGGGTTTCAGGATGCCCTCGGCATAGCCGGAGAGGTTCTCGCACAGGGTCCCATTGCCCGATACGATGGGACGGCCGGGTGTGTTTGCCTTGTGTATCTTTGGGAGGCAGTAAAGATCTCCAACGCGGGGAGTGGGATGAGAGCATGGAGGGTGCTTTGAAGGTCCGGATCAAAGGTCTTGATCAGAGTGTTGAGTTGGCGGGTGTGTTCTTTGGTCGGATCCGTGGGTAATTGTCTGTAGTGTTCCTCATTGTTCAGTTGTCGGTACACTTCTTTGCAGTAATCCATTCTGTTCAGTATGACGATGGCCCCTCCTTTGTCTGCTGGTTTGATGACAATGTTGCGGTTGGTCTTGAGAGCGTGGATGGCGATGCGTTGTGCCTGGGTGATGTTCGATGCTGTCTTGTGAGTGCGGCTGATGAATTTGGTGCTGACGCATCTCCTGATGGCTTGGGCATACATGTCAAGTCGAGGGCAGCGGCCTTCCGGAGGAGTCCAATTCGACTCTTTCCTCTTCGGCTGCACTGCGGATCTCTCTGTTGGCTGTTCCGGTTCATTGGCTGTCTCATTGTGTTCGCTGTTGGCCTCTTGGGGTTTGTGGAAGAACTCCCGCAGCCTCATTCGCCTGATGAATTCCTCTGTGTCTGCTGCGAGGCTGATGGGGTCTATTTTGGTTTTGGGGCAAAAATTGAGCCCTCGGCTGAGAACTTCAATTTCATCTGGTTAAAGTGTGTAGTCTGACAAGTTGACAATGGACTTCCCTGCAGTGGTGCTGTTTCTACTGTGGTACTGGGGGAGGCTTGGTTGCTGCTGGTGGTGATGCCGAGTTTCTCAAGTTTCCTGTTCTTGGTGTGCATGTAGATGGTGTAGTTCATTTGTCTCGTCTGCTTGGCAAAGTTTCGCAGCTGGTCTGCGTCCTGAGCGCAAGTTGAGAATATGGATTCTACCTTGGTTTCCAGGCTGTGGCGTTTGCTGTAGAGCTGGTGAATGAGGTGGTTGAGGAGGGTGAGAGAGGTGCGACGGCAAAGTCTCTCAGCGTAGTCTGTGTTATAGGTTGACCTGAGTGGGTTCGTGATCTGTAGTCCTTTTGGTACCTTGTCTACTTTCTTGCATGTTTGTAGAACTTGATGTCTGTGTTGATATGCACGATCTTGTTGGAGATCCTCTCCACTTGGAGCCCTATTACTGCAGTGCGATCCTCCCCAGCCAGAATTCCATTTTCATCCAAGGAATGCTTAATGCTCAGAGGAAAGATGAAAATCTGCTTCATTTTACTGTCATTTTTCAGTACTTGTAGTGTCTGATTCTTCTCATGGGATCTGATGCATCAGGTGAAACACTACTGTATCAATGAGTCTACATGATATACTGACACTGCTTATGCTGTGTTGTAATATAATGTACTAGGGATGTAAATAGAAGGAAGCCTACTTGATTGGCAAGTTTATCTAGACAGCACCACTGGAGAATAGTAACGTCAGTGTCAGATATACCATTTAAATGATGCAACATTAGATGCAAATTAGAATAAGTTTGTTCTCCTCCTGTGGATGGGTTTCTAGAGCGAGACAAGTAGCAATGTTGCTACATCAAACAAAAGGGCATTTCCTTAGCCTCTGGCCAACGCTGCTCTATGACCAGCCGGTAGAGAGCGCTGGAGTGCCACACAAGGTGAAACCCACTTTCCCTCGCTCGTATCTGCTCAGCACGTTGGCTGTATTAGTGCTGTGTTTGGCAAACCAGCCCAGGTTGGCACTTTGCCATCTGGACAAAACCCAAGTCGGAATGGCAACCAAGCCTCTGGGATTTGAAACAGGGTCTTCCAGTCCATGGTGTCACGCCACAGGACCATTCAATCATTCCTTTTTACAAAATTGTTTCCGCCTCACTGTATTTATCAACGTTTGCAGATTAAAATATGGGAGAACTCAAGTGCATACAAAGAAAATCAAACGGAGCAACATGTTATAGACAGCCACAGAAGGGACAGCAGAGGGTTGAAACCTAATGTGCATTAGGTTTTTGATTTAGGTGAATATGTTTATAGTCCTTTTGTAACATAAATTTAGACTTGCTCCAACAATCATGAGGTCTTATACTTTGAGCCTCCTTTACTCTCATTATTTCTGTCCCTTTTTATTCCTGTGAGGAACAAAATTATTTGTTTAATACCTTTTGAGAATTTATTTTACTTTAAAAAAAAATTCTTTCAATGTCTGCTTTCCTCCAATTCTCCTGCTTTTACATAATGTTATTCCATGTTATTCACACTGTCCTATTTCTATTTCTGGGGCCTATGCTGGCTCACCAGAACAAGAGATCACAACACTATAATTTTACTTTGGATTTTACTTATCTCTCTTTATACAACTATGCTGGAAATGTTCTAGATACCAAAGCAATGCTTGTAATACAGATGCTGAATTGCTTACTAAATTAAGGACACAATGGCCCAAATATTTATGAGAAAATGCAAGTGGTGCTGGAATGGCTGAAGAACTCAGCAAGGGTGCGGACCCAGAGATCCTGCTGAATTTGTACATTACCCGAATATTTTTGAAACGTTTTCAACTCAACAGCTGGCCAAATAGATAGCCTGGCCACTCAAAAACAGAAAATGCTGGAAAATCTCGGCAGGTCTGACAGCATCTACAGAGGGAGAATAGAGCCAATGTTTTGAGTTTTGATGACCCTTCATCAGAGCCTGGCGATAGCCTGGTCAGTAGCTGGGAGGGAGAACTGCAGACAGGGATCCTTGGGACAGTCCCCTCCAATCAGGAGTGGGGCACCAAGGAAGTCAGTGGTCAGGGTTGGGAGAGAGAAGGGAAAACCTCATTGGCCGGGCGAGAGGAAATCATAAAATCATAGAATCCCTACAGTGCAGAAGGAGGCAACTCGGCCCATCGAGTCTGCACCGACAACAATCCCACCCAGGCCCTATTCCCGTAACCCCACATATTTACCCTACTAATCCCCCTGACACTAATGGACAATTTAGCATGTCCAATCCACTTAATCTTTGGACTATGGGAGGAAACCGGAGCAGACGGAGGAAACTCACACAGACATGGGGATAATATGCAAACTCCACACAGACAGCGACCCAAGCCTGGAATTGAACCCGGGTCTCTGGCACTGTGAGGCAGCAGTGCTAACTACTGTGCCACCGTGCTGCCCCATGGTGGGGAAGACATTGTGACCGGAGAGCGGAGGCTGGGATTAGGGTGGGCACAGTAAGAAGTCTCACAACACCAGGTTAAAGTCCAACAGGTTTATTTGGTAGCAACAGGTTTATTTGCTACCAACAGGTTTATTTGCTACCAAATAAACCTGTTGGACTTTAACCTGGTGTTGTGAGACTTCTTACTGTGTTCACCCCAGTCCAATGCCGGCATCTCCACATTAGGGTGGGTGGCAGGGGAGGAAAATATCATGTTTCAAAGAGGAAAGTGAAAGGCTTTCTTTGGGTGCGTGGTGGGGAGTTGTTGCGGAAAGTACCACTGTTAATGCCAGCCAACCAGGAGTGCCATGGAAGGCTTGTGACGCAGCCGCTCCTGTCTTCCAATCACTGCCGGGTTTCTTGCTCTGCACAGCAGAATGAGTTTTAAACCGATGCCAATTGAAGTCTGACAGCTCATTTTAAATACGTTTTTGAGGTGCTTCTTACCACCTCTGCCCCCTTCCTCAAGATGGGGCACTCAGACATCATGAAACCTGCTATAATAAAAATATCAATGGACGGGGATGTAGTTGACAGAAAACACATTTCAGCCCAATTTTGGTGTGATCCAATTTTCTATTAATTAGTCCACAGCAAACTCGCGATAGGTTGAGCTCAAAGGGTTAGTTTATTTGCACACACTCAAAATGTGGGAGGAGGATGGCAACATTTTCTCCTTTGCATGCATACAGTAAAAGAAGGATAGAGAGAAGAAATATTTACATTGCAGAGACCTCGGAGAAAATAAATAATTCCGCAATTCCCCCATTGCGACCTGCAGCTTTTCTGTCGGGTCAGGTGGGAAACGTGCATCTGTGGCCTTGAACTGGGATTTGTGCATGCGCCGGGAAGGCATGCGCGTCTCCCAGAACCGGTGAACAGCTGCCGGTCAGACCACGCTGGAAACCGGCGGGAAGGCGGGTAAGTAATTTAAATCTGTTTTTAATGCTGTTTTGAATGTACATATTAGGTAATTTCGGGTCCCGATTGAATCTCCCATCCTGCCAGGGTTCAGACTAGCTCCCCACGTTCGGGGACGTAGCGGGAGACTCTGCCGGAATGATGGGGGGGGCAATCAGGGCCCCCCAGGGGTTCAGGCCATGGGGGAGTGGTGCCCCTCGGGCATGGGCACCCTGGCAGTGCCAGCCTGTGCCCCCGTCACTGCCCAAGGGGCAAAGTGCCCATGTCCAGGGGGCACCTTGGCACTGTCCACTGGGCATCGAGCAGTGCCAAGGGGGTGAGGCCTATTGTAGGCGGGGCCATGCGCAATCGGTGGGGGTTCCCGCTGCCGCTCTGCAGACAAGATCTGGGATGGAGGAAGGGCAGTGATTGTGGCGGGCTGGGGGGGGTGGTCTGCCGGGGGGGGCCTGCCTCCGGGGGGGTCTGATGCCCAGGGGGGTCAGCGGGGGGAGGTCTGCTGGGGTGAGAGGTGTGGGGGGATCGCCACTGTGGGGGGGTGGGGCCTAGACATCGGGGCACTCCGGGACAGGGGGGGGTTCAAGGCTGGCCCGGGAATTGCTGTGGGGGCCGCGATTGGGTCGTTGGAGAGGCTGGAGGGGTAGCACTGCGGTGGTCTCAGGCTGACCAGCAATTGGGCTGGCCAGGAAACAGGAGGTTGACAATTTGGGGCCACTGCACATGCGCAGAGTTCTAGAACTGTCAAACTCCGGCGCGAATAGGCCCCGCCCTGCTGTGTTTGTAATGAGATTCATGCCTGGGACCTCTTCAGTGATGATGTGGAGATGCCGGTGTTGGACTGGGGTAAACACAGTAAGAGTTTTAACAACACCAGGTTAAAGTCCAACAGGTTTATTTGGTAGCAAATACCATTAGCTTTCGGAACCCTGCTCCTTCGTCAGATGGAGTGGAAATCTGCTCTCAAACAGGGCACAGAGACACAAAATCAAGTTAGAGAATACTGATTAGAATGCGAATCCTTACAGCTAATCAAGTCTTAAAGATACAGACAATGTGAGTGGAAGGAGCATTAGGCACAGGTTAAAGAGATGTATATTGTCTCCAGACAGGACAGCCAGTGAGATTCTGCAAGTCCAGGAGACAAGCTGTGGGGGTACCGATAGTGTGACATGAACCCAAGATCCCGGTTTAGGCCGTCCTCATGTGAGCGGAACTTGGCTATCAGTTTCTGATAGCTTTTCATCGCTACGACAACGGATGAATGAACACCACTCGACAATCACCAGGCAAGACTGTTCTCTTCCTGTAGGGGAGCACTTCAGCGGTCATGGGCATTCGGCCTCTGATCTTCGGGTAAGCGTTCTCCAAGGCGGCCCTCACGACAAACGACAGCGCAGAGTCGCTGAGCAGAAACTGATAGCCAAGTTCCGCACACATGAGGATGGCCTAAACCGGGATCTTGGGTTCATGTCACACTATTGGTAACCCCCACAGCTTGCCTCCTGGACTTGCAGAATCTCACTGGCTGTCCTGCCTGGAGACATCACACATTTCTTTAACCTGTGCCTAATGCTCCCTCCACTCACATTGGCTGTATCTTTAAGAGTTGATTAGCTGTAAAGCTTCGCATTCTAATCAGTATTCTCTAACTTGAGTTTGTGTCTCTGTGTGCTTTGTTTGTGAGCAGATTTCCACTCCATCTGACGAAGGGGCAGGGTTCCGAAAGCTAATGGCATTTGCTACCAAATAAACCTGTTGGACATTAACTTGGTGTTGTTAAAACTCTTAGCTCTTCGGTGCACAGAGTGCAGAGATTCAGGTGAGAAGCTAAACTGACAGAACAGTCGGGATTTAGAACAGTTTTCTCACCAATTCAGCACTTTTGGGAGAATTGCCCCCATTGTTTCACGTGGGTTCCAAAGTTCAGAACCAAAGTTCCATCGGATACTTCTCCATGGAGATTGGTGGGTTGAAAATCAATGCTGGATAATTTAGTTTTCCGGCACAATAAGATAAGCACTCAGGGATGAATCAGTCTTGTAGGCGATGTTATAGAATTTCTAGCGGAAGCAGTGTTGATGGAACCAGGTGTCCAACCTGGGCCAGAGTTCCTTTTCTGAGAGGCTGCCAGTTAGATGGTAAATCGCAGATTGAGACTTTGCAGTTCAGAAAGATGATATTACTAATTCCACAAGCCAAAATCCCATGTCACATGACTCCCACCTCTCCACATTGTCTTTGCAAACAATGTGTATCCCTTATCTGGATCCTAAAGATTGTTAAATGCCTTACCTATTAAGTATTGTAAGGAAAATTGTGAGGTCCCTTGTCTCAGCAGACGAGCAGGCTTCTCTTGGCCAGCTGGGTACACAGGGAATTTTCTCCCACCCCACATGAGCATAGGGTACAGCCACAATGGACCTACCAAACGAAGCCCCCTGCCCCTAGTGACAAGGGGACAGTGCCAGGAGCACTGCCAGCATACTGCCCAGACATTTCCCTCTCCTTCCTGGGGACTGTACTTACTGTGCAGTGCCCTCTCTTTATTTGGTTCACATTGCTTCAGACCTGTTGTAAACCTTGCCGATGTGATGGGGAGATCCAAATGTGGGGAACAGTATACCAGGGAAGCCTGCTAACAACATTGAAATGGATTTAAATGGGGTTCCCATCATTGCATGGTGGGAACTCCATTAACTCACTGATGGGGGGTGACTACGATCATGCCACGAGATTGCGCCCATAAGAATCTCATTTTTCAGCTCCAGCGAGATTTTGCACCCCTATCACTATTTGTGTTCATGGCAAAGAGGGGGCAAAATCCTGGTCTATGTTTGCACATTACTTCACTGGCTGTAAAGTACTTTGAGAGAAAACATATAAACATTTTTGTTCTTTCATTTTACTTATAGTATTATGATTTCAGCATGTTGGGCAGGGCAGTTTTGGTAACGCTGCTTCAGCATTTAGATTATTAAAAAATAAAGGGTACACCTTCCAAGTATATCTTGGAACATAAAGCTGGCACAAATACAGAGGTGTTTGTCTTACTTGTCCTTGGCGGTGCAGGTTACTCTGCTTGCTAGCTTCACTTGTAGTGCAATTGATTACAAAAATGCCTGTAGGCCTGACCTTCAAGTTCTGCTGGATAGAAATATGTCAAAGTGCAACTTGCACTGGTTTAAAAAATTCATACTTTGACAAGGGGGACAGAGTTTATTTCTCACTTCTGCACACTGCAGAATAATGCCAAGTACGCAATATCTGAATGCACGAACGTTAATCTGAGGGCACAGAATGGAGTGGTTGTCCTCCCATGAAATGTGATGTTTATTCCATAACTCCATGATAAGACATTCATAGAAAAAATATTTGGTTGGAGGAGGTGCTGTACATGCATGCAATATCAAATCCCTGTCGCTTCTCAGTGCAACCTTTCCAGGATAGAATCCCAAATCTACTCTGTTGGTAATTTAGGAAACAAATACTTTACAAAAAAAAATGGTAAAAGGTGATCCTATCTCTTTTAACTCCTTCATTACTGACTTTCCTCTTTATCATTGAAGTATGCATAATTAATTAAGGAATTTCTTATTCCCCAAATTTTCTGTGGTTGTAATTTTCAAGGAGTTCAACAAAATACACACTAGAAAGGTGAACACAAGATAATTTGTTTTGTTATGTGCAAATGTGAACAGTGTGGAATCAATGAAATGTTTTCAGAAAGTGCTACTTGAAGTGTCCTCTTAATAATTTGAGATATTCTTGAGTCTGACTCCTTGTCATAATGAACTCTCGGCATTCAGCAATTCCGTTCACACTCTCATTGCTAGCGTGCATTGAAGAAACTGTGAGTGACAAAGAAGCTCACTATACTCAGTTTGCCAAACTGTCAGTCAAACCGTGGCTGTTCTTTTATTTTTAAGCCTTATTAACCTACATGCTGAATTTGACTGATGACGGGCCATCACCAACAAAGGAAATCCACACTTGGGTTTCAAATCCTGTCATCTGCGTTCTTGGGGTCTTGGAAGCTCCCTTGAAGAGATAAAAAGATCAGTCGAATGCATGCTCCAGTGGCGTAAAACCCAATGAGCGTTAGCGGAGAAAATCTGCATCATCTCCCGCTGATTGAGATGTCTTTCACACACCTCAGATTCAAGCACGGCACAAAGCTCGTGGCACCTCCTGCTTTGGGTCTCATTGGGTGGTGTCTCAGGCACGCTGGGCACATGGTGTGCAAGCACTATATATGACATGCACTTGGCACTGGTGTTTGGATTCGAGCTATTATCTGCCAAGGTTACCCAGTTACCAGTTGAAAGGAAACATGTTGCTGTTACTGAAACTTTCAAAGAGCAAGCAGCAGTGACAGCTGTACAGGTCCCACAGCAGCTTCTGAATTGACTGGTTTGGCTCAGGTCCATTGCAAGAAATAGTATTTGAGTTGGACGATATTCAAATCAAACTAAAATAAAAACAGAAAATGCTGGAAAAACTCAACGGGTCTGGCAGCATCTGTGGAGAGAGAAAACAGAGTTAACGTTTCGAGTCTGGATGAACCTTCCTCAGAGCTTTTATTCAAATAAAACTATTTTAAAACTCTTAAAATAGTCCAATGAAGATGACCATTATTATTTACCAGCATCTTGCAAATTTGTTGGCATTTGTTTTTGACTTCCTTTCCCTCCATGTTTAATGATTTTTTTCTATCTCTGCACATCATTATTTCACAGATTGGACTGAGCATTGATAACCTACCCACTGTGTCTCTCTCCATTCCTGACTCAGCTGCTATAAGGTTGAAAGAAAATGCCATATTCACCTTCTGAATTTCTTTCCCTCTCTTGTGGCTTAGCTGCCCTAAGGATCCAGCTGACATTGTGAGCATGTGCTCCACTATTTCGGAGGTCCATTTATCAACCTTGTAATAATCTTACCGAGGTCAGTCTTCCGTCAAATCACCCTTTATTTACAACGTGCTCAAAGTGTCAGTCCGCAACTACAGAGCGCAGGTCAGCTCTGAAGTCTTTTGACTGCCGTCTTGAATGGAGCCAGCTGGTTTTAAAGCCCCCGCTATTCCTTCCTTATTGGGTGAGTCTCCATTTGACCAATAGAGGAGTTTCTATGAGGCTCACAGGGTATCTACTGACAAATTCCCTGTGGCCATCATAACATCCCTCCCTCCTCAAGTCCATTTCTTCCCCAACAGCCCCGCCATGGGAGAGCTTTTTGTGCTGATTAGCGATTGACCTGGGGCCAATTGGAGGCAGGACTGGATCGAGGGTGTTAAGCCGATTGAAGACCTTTGCTTTTGTAGGGAGCTCTATAAAGCCACCCCGTCTTGAGGTCTTGCTTCAGTTGGGGCACCAGTCTCTTCCACCTCCATCTCAGAGTCTGCGTCCTCATCACCCAGAGGGGCAGCATGAGGTTGACTTCTGATTTGGGGACCCAACTGAGGCTGTCTCTGAAGTTCCTCACATAGACTGGGTCATCGGTTTTGAATGTTCCTTCTGTTCTTGCAGAATCATAGTTCTTCTGGTTCTCTTGTTGGGACTCCACCCTTCCCACCAGGTTTGGGAAATTGTCCGAAGCCTCCGTCCCATTAGCAAGTCCACTGGGACGATTCCTATTGTTGTGTGAGGGTTAGTCCTGTAGTCAAATAAAAATCACGTCAGTTTGGTCTATATTGCACTGCAGGTTGCTTCTTCATGCTGAGCTTAAAAGTCTGCACTGCCCATTCAGCCAATCCATTGATGACGGATGATAGGGTGCTGTCCTGATGTGTTTGATTCCATTTGAAAGCATGAAGGTCTGAAACTTGATGCTTGTAAAGGTAGTGCCAGAAACAAGGACTTAAGGCATCCCGTGCGTGCAAAAACTTTGTCATAGCTCTCATTGGCAGCATGGGAAGTGGTGGAGCTCATGAGATGTATCATGCCCATTTTGCGAACATTTGTGCCTATTGCATGCCCGCTCGGCAACTGGAAATTCTGGCCCATGAAGTTTTCAGTTTTTTTTAATCCTCCTTCTGCATTTGTTGCTGTGCAGATACTGGTAAAGGCATGTCCTCATAATGATAAAGTTGTGCAGCATGTAACAGATGATGACAGATTGGGATACCCATTCAGAATGTACTGTACTCTCCCCTGCACCAGTCAAGTGTGTTGCTAGTTTGCTTGATGATGTTCCATGTGGCAACATGGATTTTGTGCTAAGTCTGCTCTTCGGCTCCGCACCGGTTCCTAACAGCAGTTATCAGGTGTTAAGTGTCACTGGTGAGGGGTTCTTTCTGCCAGTCAATACCACACTGTACTGTTTGAGTTCAGAACGTAGTGAGTGGTGCACTGACACACTCAAACTTGCAAGCAGCAATAGGAACCTCATCCGATTAAGATGTTTGCGCTTTTAAATCTTCCTAATGTGTGCTCCTTGCACCACTTTCATCAATATGGCCGGCAGTATACATCTGGTTGAAAATGTACACCTGCTTCCTCCCTGTCTTATCATAGAATCATAGAATCCCTATGCTGCAGAAGGAGGCCATTTGGCCCATCGAGTCGGTACCAACCCAATCCCACCCCGCCCCTATCTCCATAGCCCCATGTATTTACCCTACTAATTCCCCTGACATTAAGGGGCAATTTAGCATGGCCAATCAACCTGACCTGCACAGCTTTGGAGTATGGGAGGAAATCAGAGCATCCGGAGGAAACCCACGCAGACACGGGGAGAACGTGCAAACTCCACACAGACAGTGACCCAAGCCAGGAATCGAACCCGGGTCCCTGGCGCTGTGAGACCGCAGTGCTGACCACTGTGCCACTGCGCCGCCCCCGTGCCACTGCACAGAACTGAGACTGTTTAGCACCTGGAGGATAGATGCGGCAGGGGCAACTTCCAGGTCAATCACTTTCTCGCTGATTTTGAATAGAGGGTAATGAAGTTTATTTTCATAAACATGTGTCTTTGGTAACAAAAATGGCAATTGTTGGGAGCCAGGCTGCACCTTCCAAATATAGGGCAGAATTTTACAGCCCTCCGACGAGGGGGTGGGGCTATAAAATGCGACAAGCTCTTCAAAGGTCCATTGACTTCGGCAAGACCAGGAAATCAAGTCGACATAAAATTCCACAATCAAATATGAATAAAGATAGGAAATACCTTACAACCAAATTGAACAGACAAGCTTAAATGTTTATCCACCATGAGTTCACCATAAGAAGCTCACTACAAGCTGGGCTTTGAGCTATAAACATGCTTAAACATGAGAGCTACAAAGGCTTAGATGAGCTCACATAGAGATTGTACTCATTCCTTCTCTCCAACCAACCACCAAAAGAAAAGGGACTTTCCAGGGCACTGCAAATAGTATTTGTTTGGTAATATGTGTCCAAGGACCTCACTAATCAGAAGCAATATTCAATGAAACATTTTGGTCCGAGTGAGTCCGCCCTACCCCTGAACCTGGCAATTATTGTGATTGATTGAACGCAGTTGCGTCAAGTCCCTCTGTGTTGTTTTAACTGAAAAATATAATTCAGTTTTGTACAATAATAGAGCTTGGAGAATTTCTTAGCATTTGTAATTCCCTTTACTTCAAATTTATCTGATGAAGAATATATGTCAAAGTAAGCTAAACCTCTGCTGAAATTAAGATAAAGGCAAAATACTGTGGATGCTGGAATGTGAAATAAAAATTCTGCAGAAACTCAGCAGATCTGACAGCACCTGTGGAGAGAGAATAGAGCCAACATTTCGAGACAGGACGAGCCTTGAAGGTTGGCTTTATTCTCTCTACACAGATGCTGCCAGACCTGCTGAGTTTCTACAGCATTTTCTGTTTTTGCTCCTGAAATTAAGCTTGTCGGTGGATTCAACAACAAAGTTTACAGTTTACAGTGATAGTGTGAAATTGTGATATCAGATTGGTAGCTATTTATACACTTGGCCCAATTTACCTTTCTATTCAATTCGATGGGAACAAAAACGGAGAGAGATGCACAACAAGTGACCACTCATATTATTCATTTTATAGTACTATCGCTGAAAGGTAACTTGGCCATCACTAAAAGGTGAACCTTTAAGTTTAAAAAACATGAACATTGACTTGTGATTCAGCTGGATGTGAGTTATGACTGAAGCAAGTGATTTGGAGCAGTACAGTAAGTCCTGTGAATTTTTACAAGCATCAAGTGTGATTTGCAGCTCAGGTATCATAATTTTGCAGTAAAACATTTTAGGTGGCTGCATCAGAAGTGGGGATGTTCGCAGAGGATTGCACAATGTTCAGCACCATTCACGACTCCTTGGATACTGAAATAGTCCATATCCAAATGCGACAAGACCTGGACAATATTCAGGCTTGGGCTGACAAGTGGCAAGAAACATTTGTGCCACACAGGTGCCAGGCAATGACTATCTCCAACAAGAGAGAATCTAACCAGCACCCTTTGGCATTCAATGGCATTACCATTGTTGAATCCACCACTATCAACATCCTGGAGAAATTGAACTGGACTCACCATTTAAATACTGTGGCTACAAGGGCAGAATCCTGTGAGGAGTAAAAAAACCACCTCACTCCATCATTCACAAAGTTTAAATCAGGAGTGTAAAGCTACTTGCCTGCAACAACATCCAAGAGGCTTAAGAACATCAAGGACAAAGCAGCCCATTTGATTGGTATCCCATCCACCATTTCAACCATTCACTCCCTCCACCACCAGTAGCAGCAGTGTGCACCATCTACAATGTTGGGAAAACCCAGCAGGTCTGGCAGCAGACCTCAGTGGAGAGAGAAACAGTTCATATTGTGAATCTGTAAGACTCTTCTGAAGAGGGCACTCACCATCCTCATTTGGAACTATATTGCCGTTCCTTCACTGTTGCTGGGTTAAAATCCTGATGTGGAGATGCCGGCGTTGGACTGGGGTAAACACAGTAAGAAGTTTAACAACACCAGGTTAAAGTCCAACAGGTTTATTTGGTAGCAAAAGCCACACAAGCTTTCGAAGCTCTAAGCCCCTTCTTCAGGTGAGTGGGAATTCTGTTCACAAACAGAGTTTATAAAGACACAGACTCAATTTACATGAATAATGGTTGGAATGCGAATACTTACAACTAATCAAGTCTTTAAGAAACAAAACAATGGGAGTGGAGAGAGCATCAAGACAGGCTAAAAAGATGTGTATTGTCTCCAGACAAGACAGCCAGTGAAACTCTGCAGGTCCACGCAACTGTGGGCTTTACAAATAGTGTGACATGAACCCAATATCCCGGTTGAGGCCGTCCGCGTGTGTGCGGAACCTGGCTATCAGTTTCTGCTCAGCGACTCTGTGCTGTCGTGTGTCGCGAAGGCCGCCTTGGAGAACACTTACCCGAATATCAGAGGCCGAATGCCCGTGACCGCTGAAGTGCTCCCCAACAGGAAGAGAACAGTCTTGCCTGGTGATTGTCGAGCGGTGTTCATTCATCCGTTGTCGCAGCGTCTGCATAGTTTCCCCAATGTACCATGCCTCGGGACATCCTTTCTTGCAGCGTATCAGGTAGACAACGTTGGCCGAGTTGCAAGAGTATGTACCGTGTACCTGGTGGATGGTGTTCTCACGTGAGATGATGGCATCTGTGTCGATGATCCGGCACGTCTTGCAGAGGTTGCTGTGGCAGGGTTGTGTGGTGTCTTGGTCACTGTTCTCCTGAAGGCTGGGTAGTTTGCTGCGGACAATGGTCTGTTTGAGGTTGTGCGGTTGTTTGAAGGCAAGAAGTGGGGGTGTGGGGATGGCCTTGGCGAGATGTTCGTCTTCATCAATGACATGTTGAAGGCTCCGGAGGAGATGCCGTAGCTTCTCCGCTCCGGGGAAGTACTGGACAACGAAGGGTACTCTGTCCACTGTGTCCTGTGTTTGTCTTCTGAGGAGGTCGGTGCGGTTTTTCGCTGTGGCGCGTTGGAACTGTTGATCAATGAGTCTAGCGCCATATCCTGTTCTTATGAGGGCACCTTTCAGCGTCTGGAGGTGTCTGTTGCGATCCTCCTCATCCGAGCAGATCCTGTGTATACGGAGGGCTTGTCCGTAGGGGATGGCTTCTTTAAGGTGTTTAGGGTGGAAGCTGGAGAAGTGGAGCATCGTGAGGTTATCCGTGGGCTTGCGGTACAGTGAGGTGCTGAGGTGACCGTCCTAACAGCACTATGGGTGTTCCTACGATAAATGGGCTGAAGTGGTTCAAGAAGGCAGCTCACCACCACCTTCTTGAGGGCAATTTGGGTGGGCAATAAATGTCAGCCTAGCCAGCGAAGCCCACATCCCATGAACAAATGTAAAACAAACTTGAGTGATGGCAAATCACTTGCCTTTGTTAGAGTATGGGGGATAGGAATACAATGAAAACTCTACATTGCCCTTTCCTGTGGTGTGTGCTGATCAGAGACATTAGGAGGGACAGTGCATTAACACATTATGACCTGTTTAGGGTAGTGAGAGGAATTTAATGTTTATTTCCTTTTCTGGATGCAAGGAATCTTCCATGAAAATTGATCATTCCAAAGGATTTTAATGAAAGGTGACTTATTTCCCCCCACAAAAGTTAGCCACCAAAGCCATTTCTGGTTTAACTGCTGCAAGTTGTTGGGACTATTTAAGGTGCCCTTTCTCAATCCCAGGAACATGACACCATGTTCCCTTACAAGACTCCATAAATCATACTACAAGGGCAGTGAGAATCAAACTGCTGTTGAAAGAAGTTCCATGTAATCAACTGAAGAAAGGAGGCCAAAGTGAGTGCAAGAGCAGCTCACACTGAAACCTCAAAGCGCTTGTTCTCAAGCACAATGCAGTTCCCACATTCTTATTCGATAAAAGGAGCAACCAGGGGAACTGATTAGCTTAAAACTTAATTACAGGGAGGAAAGCTGAAAAAAAAAGTGCATTTCCAGATAGGTTTCACCTTTGGCCACAAGACATTTGTGTAAACACTGCTTCTCTGCATGCCTGCACAGAAAGAACTAGTTTCCAGTTACTTTCAATTAGGTGATAATGAACTTTTCATAAAGCTGTCGGAAGGTGTGTGATTTGTGATCGAAGATGGGAAGTTAAATGTTAACCATTTCCACTGATATGCGCTTTGTGTTAACATCAATGATTAGTAAATTCATTGGCTGACAGCCAGGCCCTATCGCCATCTGTCACAATTTTCCATGGTTTGTTTCCAAAATGCTCACTGCATTTGCAGTTTCCCTTTAAACATCATTAGTGTCACAAGCCTGAATTTTTCACTAAAGATAACTTGAACAGGATAACGGACGGATTAAACTTTCGCCTGTCTAAATTCAAGTGGGATGACCTTGCTTCAGTTTTTGAGAGCAACCCAGTCTTATTGCAGGTGAACACCCACTGATATGATCGCATTTAATAAGGAGCACACCACCACGGGAGGGGAAAGAACTTGTGTGTGTGTGTGTGCTACAGATTCCGAGGCCTGCATCTGAGAGAAATGAACTGGACAACTTATCAGCAATGTCCTTCACTGGAGCCCAGAGAACGTCCAGGTTCTCTGATATGGCACAGTTTATGGAAAGTTGAACACAGATTCGATCCAAAAAGGGCAGCCCAGGCCCTAAAGAAGAGCTGTAAAATAGCATTGGAAGTGGGTGGCCAGGGCAATGAGTGTCTATGCTATGACCCAATCAAAGGTGTAATAACCTTACCAGCTCTGACAAGGTAAAACAAAAGCCAATTATGCATGGGCAGCACGGTGGCACAGTGGTTAGCACTGCTGCCTCACAGCGCCAGGGACCCGGGTTCAATTCTGGCCTCAGGTCACTGTCTGTGTGAGTTTGCACTTTCTCCCCGTGTCTGCGTGGGTTTCGTCCGGGTGCTCTGGTTTCCTGTCACAGTCCAAAGATGTGCGGGTTAGGTTGATTGGCCATGCTAAATTGACCCTAGTGTCAGGGAGGTATGCAGGGTAAATGTGTGGGGTTATAGGGATAGGACCTGAGTGGGTTTGTGGTCAGTGCAGACTCAATGGGCCAAATGGCCTTCTGTACTGTAGGGATTCTATGATCCTATACCTTCTAAGTACCAAGTACATTGGCCACTTTCAGTAACCTCCTCTTTTACTGTGTCAAAGCTCTTGTGTCCCTTGTCTCAGTGCCTTAGAGGCTACCCCAGCTCCCTTTATAATCCCCTTCCCCTAAGTTTCATTTAGAAGAATTATTTCACTCATGGCAATGTATACATATCTTTACTCCACTAAAAGTCTCACACAATACAGAATATCATGGCACCAGTCAACCCAGCTATATGATCCTCCTGGCACCTGGATTTGGCTGGAACTCCTAGTATGGAAAAGCCTTTCTTAGTTTGTATTCTTTTGCAAAAACAGAAGACAGAGACAGATTGGTAACCGGTGATCACATCTCTGCCCTCTGACCAATTCAGCAACCTGAGAAAGAAACATTTGGGTCACAAGCTCTGTTCCCCAACAATTCATTCTAACCTCTATATTGTTCTCTCCAGCTGTGCTAAACCAAGCCGAAGCAAATGAGGAAGAAAATCCGCTAGATCTCTGCAAACAGTTCATTACAGAGACACTTACCAGGAGATATCCATGGTGGGGGTAGAGGACAGGAAATCCCCACGGTGACATATAGAGCATGAGTGCAGAAGCAGATTAATAATCATTTAGGACTAAACTGAGGAGAAATTTCTTCACTCAATAGGATGTGAATCTTTGGAATTCTCTATCCCAGAAAGTTGTGAATGCACCATCGTTGATTGTATTGAAGGCTGGGATAGATTTTTGGTATCTTAGGGAATTTGGGGATATGGGTGTAGATGGAAAAGTGGAGTTGAACCCAAGGGTCAGCCATGACCATATTGACTGGTGGAGCAGGCGTGAAGGGCCATTTGGCCTTCTCTTGCTCCTACTTCTTATGTTGATAGGAAGCACTCAGATTTGCAGTTCAGCCACCTTACTGAAATGGCCTGAGTCAAAGTCACAAATAACACCTTCTGAGTCTGTAACTGTGGTGGACTATATTCTCCTTTCTTCTTATTCTCTCTGTACCCTTTGACATGGGCACCCACACCATCCCCCTCCAATGTCGCTTGTCTTGTCACTGAGCTTAGTGGGACTGCTCTCACTTGGTTCCATTCATGTGTCTGGTTGTATCCAGAGCATCTCAAACAATGGCTTCCCTATTTTTGATTTGATTTAATTCATTATTGTCACATGTATTAGTATACAGTGAAAAGTATTGTTTCTTGCACACTATAAAGATAAAGCATACCGTACATAGAGAAGGAAAGAGGAAGGTGCAGAGTGTAGTGTTACAGTCATAGCTAGGGTGTAGAGAAAGATCAACTTAATGCAAGGTAAGTCCATTCAAAAGTCTGACAGCAAGAAGCTGTTATTGAGTCGGTTGGTACGTGATCTCAGACTTTTGTATTTTTTTCCCGACGGAAGAAGGTGGAAGAGAGAATGGCCGGGGTGTGTGGGGTCCTTGATTATGCTGGCTGCTTTTCCAAGGCAGCGGGAAGTGTAGGCAGAGTCAGTGGATGGGAGGCTGGTTTGCTTAATGGACTGGGCTTCATTCATGACCCTTTGTAGTTTCTTGCGGTCTTGGACAGAGCAGGAGCCATACCAAGCTGTGATACATTCAACAAGGATTTCCAGGGAGAACAACCCCAGTTTACCCAATCTCTCCTCATAATTAAGCCCCTCCATACCAGGCAACATCCTGGTAAACCTCCTCTGTACTCTCTCCAAAGCCTCCATGTCCTTCTGGTAGTGTGGCGACCAGAACTGGACGCAGTATTCCAAATGCGGCCGAACCAACGTTCTATACATCTGCAACATCAGACCCCAACTTTTATACTCTATGCCCCGTCCTAAAAAGGCAAGCATGCCATATGTCTTCTTCACCACCTTCTCCACCTGTGACGTCACCTTCAAGGATCTGTGGGCTTGCACACCCAGGTCCCTCTGCGTATCTACACCCTTTATGGTTCTGCCATTTATCGTATAGCTCCTCCCTACATTATTTCTACCAAAATGCATCACTTCGCATTCATCAGGATTGAACTCCATCTGCCATTTCTTTGCCCAAATTTCCAGCCTATCTATATCCTTCTGTAGCTTCTGACAATGCTCCTCACTATCTGCAAGTCCTGCCAATTTTGTGTCATCCGCAAACTTACTGATGACCCCAGTTACACCTTCTTCCAGATCGTTTATATAAATCACAAACAGCAGAGGTCCCAATACAGAGCCCTGCGGAACACCACTAGTCACAGGCCTCCAGCCGGAAAAAGGCCCTTCCACTACCACCCTCTGTCTTCTGTGACCAAGCCAGTTCTCCACCCATCTAGCCACCTCCCCCTTTATCCCATGAGATCCAACCTTTTTCACCAGCCTACCATGAGGGACTTTGTCAAACGCTTTACTAAAGTCCATATAGACGACATCCACGGCCCTTCCCTCGTCAACCATTCTAGTCACTTCTTCAAAAAACTCCACCAGGTTAGTGAGGCATGACCTCGGTCTCACAAAACCACGCTGACTATCGTTAATGAGTTTATTCCTTTCTAAATGCGCATACATCCTATCTCTAAGAATCTTCTCCAGCAACTTCCCCACCACGGACGTCAAGCTCACCGGCCTATAATTACTCGGGTTATCCTTCCTACCCTGTCCTGCTGGGTTTCCTGCAAGCTCTCGAGTCTCTCAGCCATGGGCCACAGAACCTCAAGAATCCTGTTCAGTCCCTCAGCTATGGCCCGCTGTGACCTGGCCACGGCCCTCTGTGACTCTGCTGTGGCTTACTGTGACTCAGCTATCGCTTGGAGCCTGCCACACATGGTGTGATCCCCTGTCCCAGGCTTTCCACTGCAGACGCCACCCTTGATGTGTTGGCCTGGGAAACACGCAAGACAGGCAATAGCTGGTCCACCTGAAAGCTTTGGGACTCCTCCCAACAGCCTCACAGTCGGTCCAGTGTGGCCGTCAGCCCCTCCTGCATTCTCTGGCTCTGTTGCTGCATCTCCAGCAGCTGAGGGAGAAGTGATCTCAGAGGCCCAGCATGTAGCCTGGGGCCAACTGAGTCCTCGCCTCCAGCAGGCCCCCACATACCAGAAGCCTTGGACATTCCCTCCTCCACCCAATGTACATTACCAGATGTGTCGTGCTCACCAGAGAGTGACCCAGAAACCTCACCACTAACTGGACCCACTGACGTGTCAGTTTCTGGGATGGTGAGTTGTGAGGTGGAAGCTGATGCCAAAACGGTGCCACCCTCGGAGGTCCCTTCACCCATATCCTCCGAGGACTCATCCGAGCTGTCTGGACCAGGACGGGCGGGAGCTGCAATACGGGCCTGGGGTCCAGAAGGCCTCGATGCGTCTGGATCTGTTCCTGCAACACAGGACACAAGGTTAAGTGCAAGGGAAGAAGAGGAATCCGGGATGCCAAACACATGATTCACATTTCTCTATTGAACATAGAACAAAACACCAAGAAAATTACATCACAGGAACAGGCCCTTTGGCCCTCCAAACCTGTAGTGACCAAGCTGCCCATCTGATTTGTAACCCCCTACTCTTCCAGGGACCATATGCCCTTTAAAGGTCACTATCGTATCTGCGTCCTTGACCTCCCCCGGCAGCGAGTTCCAGGCACCCACTACCCTCTCTGTACAAATAAACATGCCTCGTACATCTCCTTTAAACTTTGCTCCTCACAGCCGAACCTTGTGCCCCTGAGACATTGCCTCAAAGTAAATGGAGGAATGACAGGTGCTCACGTCTTGATGGCAGCCCGATCATGCTGTCGCTAACAGCCCGCATCTCCCGTTCCCTTGACAGCTCCGCACCCGCTCCTCAAAGAGGGTGAGGACCCGGAAGTCTGGCTCACCACCCCCTGTCTTCGCCCTCTCACGGGTGTTATGGTCGGTCTTCTCCTGTGGAGACAGAAGGAGCCATGAAAGAAATGGTGGCGTGACTCCTGCAGAGTATCAGGTGGTGGCCCTTCGAGGGCAAGTGCAGTGGGGCTCATGGGGGGGTTAGGAAGGAAGTGTTTGGGGCTCAGGAGCTGGAAGCATGCAGGGTGCTGGGGATGGGAGGATCTGGGGAGATTTGGGGGAAGATGCAAGATGGGGTTCAGCACTCACCCTTGCTGCACGGATGACTTTTTTCCGGCACTGCTTCCAGGTTCAGAGGGCCAGTGTCTTGGCACTGACCGAAGCGGTGACTTCCTCCCAGGCCACATTTCCATCAGAGCCCCCTCCTGGGGAGAAGCGGGTCCTGCCTCGCCTCTATTGCATCCAGCAGCCTCCCCAGGTCGCCCTCAGAGAATCAGGGAGTTGGTCGTGCACACATTTTGTGTAGGAGTGCCTGCCTGCCTGTCCATTCTTGAGTTTTTAATGGAGCTGCCCCTCGTTATGGCAGATCAGCTGCAGGCAGTTTGGCAGAACATTCCAGCAAGTTCCATGCAGTTCGTTAGCATTGAGGGAAAGGCAAGTGAGCACTTGCAGGTGTGCTGATGGGGAGGGGGGCAGGTAGTGGATCAGTGCCTCAATGATTGGGGACAGGGGAGAGAGAGGGAGGTGTCACACAGTCATCGAAGTCCGGAGGAGATGAGGGCCTTGTGCGGGAGGGTCCGGAGTGGGGGTGAGGGGGATCACTCTGCCTGAGATGAGTGGGGAGGAAGGAAGGTCCGCTGCCACTCTGCCTGAGATCGGTTGGGGGAAGGGGGAGGGGCCCATGATCAGTCTGGTTGGTGAGTGGTGGGGTGTGGGGGATAAGGGGTTCATTAATGTTGTGGGGGTGGGGCAATATCTATGGGGGCCGGGGGAGGCATTATCTGGCCCAGGAAGGATGTGGCAGCGGAGCAACATTCTATCATTTTTTTTCTGCGCATGCGCAGTTGGAGGCGCCAATCGGAACTGCAGGGTTTCAGGCGCATTAAGCCCCGCCCACAGGCTTGTGCAGCACAATTCGGAATCGCTGATATTTTTGCAGGCAGAGTGCATATGGCGGCATCGGAGAACGGGTCGAAAAGTCAGATCTGAAACATTCCCAGTTTCAAGACCACCCAGCGCTTAGAATCAAAATGGTAAAATAGTGCCCCCTGTGTGCAGTTTTGAGGGAATGCTGTGCTGAAGTATTAAACAGAAGTCCTATCTGCCATCCTGGGCGTACTTAAAAGATCCCATGAACCTATTTTGCAGAGGAGTTATCCCCAGTGTCCAGGCAAATACCTATCCCTCAGTCAACATCAGAATATCAAATTATCTGGTCACTTTCACATTGCTTTTTGTGGGAGCTTGCTGTGCACAAATTGGCTGCTGGGTTTCCTAAATTTGATTTGATTTATTGTTGTCACATGTATCAACATACAGTGCAAGGTATTGTTTCTTGTGTGCTATACAGACAAAGCATACCATGCATAAGGAAGGAAAGGAACGAGTGCAGAATGTAGTGTTACAGTCATAGCTAGGATGTAGAGAAAGATCAACTTACATTGTTAAAGAGATAGAGTAGAGTTTTAGAAGCATAGAAGGAGAGTAAAAAATAGAATTAGAGGGTATGCTGGGCACAACTCACAAGAAGTCGATACGCTCCGACGCCATCTTGAATCTTTTGAAATTACAACAGTGCCTACATTTCAAAAGTACTACATTGGATATAAAGGGTGGGATTTTACTGCCTTGAGCGAGACCGGAAATTCCCGCCCAAGGTCAACAGACATTTCCATTGTCTGCTCATCATCCGCTCTGATTCCATAGTGGGCAAGGCGGTAGAATTGCAGCGAAAGTGTGTGGGACATCTGGTTGTTGTGAAAGTTTCTATATTGATGTAAGTTTATTTTTCAATGAACAAAATTGTGCAAAGTGTAAAATAGGCTGCCTGTTCACTATCACATGAATTTCTACCCGATTATTTCTCCAAACACCTGAAACAGTTACCAGCATTGAATGTTTATTCAGCACGGTGTCAAATCAAACTGTGCATGACCTGTCGCTAATGTTGGATGGCCAATTAGGAGATTCACTATCAAATCTCACTCAGCTGATATTCACACAAACAGGTGATGAGCTTTCCTGTTTGAATTACTTGCCTAGAGGTGTGAGAGAAAATTATCTGGGAACATTGCTGCTTTCATGCTGTTCAACAGTATCCACTGTCAACGTGAAAAAGAAGTGGCATTGATGGCACTATGGGTCATCCGGATAATTAAACTGCCTTGTGCTCCTGATTGGAAAGACAATATAAATACAGGGAAAGGAAATCATAACTTTTTTATGAACAGGGAGGATTCTTAACCTTTCAGAAAGGATAACCTTCACAATTAGAATAATCAGTAAGTTGTTACCCCTTACTCAGCAGAATGCAACATGGAGGGCCATGACAAATTGACTGCAGACTTGTTGTCAGTGCTATCCTGAAATAACTCATCAATTTGTACATTATAACTTTTTATGCAATGCTAAAGTGGCATATCATTGCAAATATAAAACAATGCTTTTCCAAATAACATTTGCTCCACATGGAATTTCCATCAGTGGAAATTGTGGCATTTTTTTAACTCATTCTCAGTTCGTGGGCAATGTTGGATAGGCTATCATTTATTGACCTTTTCTATTTGCCCTTAGGAAAGTATTACTTTTTGAATGTCTACAGTTCAAGCCGTCAAGGTACTCTGACAATGCTCTTAGGTAGGGAGTTCCATGACTGTGAGCCAGCCATAATGAAGGGATAGTGATATATTTCCAAGTCAAAGTGATATGTGCCTTGGAGGTGATGGTGTTCCCTTGGACCTACTTACTGCACCTCTCCTTGTTGAAAATGAACAAGTTGTGAGATCATGAATGAAAGTATCTCTAGAAAACACTGTGGTCAGTTTAAGATCCAACTATTGTATTCTGTGTGTTCCCTTTCTCCTGCATCTCCAGTGTGTTTAAATTAGAATATATTGCACCTTTGGCTCATTCATTCACAACACCTCAGAACAAGACTGTAGAACTCTTAAATCTTCTTCAGTCTTACCTTCTTCCAACAACCTTCAGATTATTAAAATCTAAATTTGATGTCACCTTATCACAGTTGCTTGATTTACTGTCTTTCACATCTGATGATTCCCTGCCTGCATTATTGGCCTATGGTTAGGCCTCTGAAGCCATCAAAGCTGGTCCACTGTTTCTTATGGACTGCTGCCTAGCACTTGTAAAAATAATTTCTACCTTTTGGTAGAAAGACTTGAAAAATAAAAATCCCTTTTTTAGACAATGTATTAAAACAATGACACCTTATTTGTCAGATACAATCTTTTGATTCAAAAAAAGATAATTAAGAGCATAAATCATGACATTTTTTAGGGCTTTGTTTAATGCGACAATGTTTCTTCTGATGACCCTTAATAAAGTCACCACTGTCTAATCAACAGAATTACCTCAGGGAATTTTGAAATGCCCTTTATAGATTTAAGTCTTCAATGATTCAAAAAGTCCTCTCTGTATTGGAGTGCTAGTAGGACCTAGTTCAGGGGTATATCATATTGCATCCAAGCCTGAGGAAGTAAAACAAGAACAGTGAAACCATTAAGAGATGAACCCATACAATGATAAGTAGTGTTGGAATGGTGAGTTCGTATGTGTCAGATCTTGGGGTAGATAGGCAGCTGCACTTATTTGTACCATCTCAGAGTGGATGTTGTCAACAGAAAGGTTAGGGTTTGAATCTGGGCTGCTATATGTTTGTCCCTTTTGGCTCACTGTAGAGCCCTGCTGTGGTATTGTATGCAAGGAAATAATGCAATGCAATGGGGCAACGTCTTGCAAGCTGTGCCCAGCATACCCTCTAATTCTATCCTTTACTCTCGTTCTAAGCTTACCTCGTATTAAGTTGATCTTTCTCTAACCCGAGCTATGAGTGTAAAACTACATTCTGCACTCTCTCCTTTCCTTCTTTATGTATGATATGCTTTGTCTGTATAGCTCGCAAGAAACAATACTTTTCACTGTATATTAATACATGTGACAATAATAAATCAAATCAAAATCAGAGAAGTAGCAGGTATGAGAGAGAACACGCCATAATAAAGTTATGTTTGTTTATCAAGTGTTTGGGCCCCATATCTAAGGAAGGATGTGCTGGCCTTAGAAAAGATCCAGGGGAGGTTCACAAGAATGATCCCAGGAATGAAGAGCTTGTCATATGAGGGATAGTTGAGGACTCTGGGTCTGTACTCATTGGAGTTTAGAGGGATGAGGGGGGATCCAGGAATCTAAAACTCTCCATCATGCACCAACTTTTAAGCCATGCATTCACCTGCGCTATTTTCCTACTTCTGTGACCACTAGCATGAGGCATTGGGAATAATCCAGAGATTACAGCCTGAGCGGTCTTGATTTTTAGTCTACTCCCTAACACCCTGAATTACTGATGCATGACCTCAGATCTCTTTCTACCTATGTCACTGGTACCAACATATACCATAATCTCTGCCTTATCACCCTCCCACTTCAGAATGTCCTGCAGCTGTTTAGTGACATCCCGGGCCCTAGCACCAGGGAGGCAATATACTATCCTGGAATCACATTGACAGCCACAGTAGCACCTACCTGTTCCCCTGACTATAGCATCCTCGATACTATTGCTCTTCCTCTCCTCCTGTACAGACAGGCTGCTTGTAGTGTCAGAAGCTTGGCTCTGTCTGCATTAAGTGCCCTTATCCACCTCGAAAATGGAATACTGATTTCTGAGCAGGACCTCAGGGGACTCCTGAACTACATGCCTGTTTCTCTTGGACTACCTGGTGGCCACCCATTCCCTTCTTTCCTCAAATCCCTGCAGCTGCGGTGTGACCACATCTCTAAACATGCTATCCATGATGCTCTCAGACTTGTGGATGCTCCACAGTGTTCTCAGCTGCCATTCCAGCTCTGAAACCTGAGCTTCCAGGAGCTGCAGCTGGACACTTCCTGCACACGTGCTGGTCCCAGGTACTGGAAATGTGCCTTGCTTCCCACATAGAGCAGGAGGAGCAAATCACAGCTTTGACTAAACTCTTTAAATTTAAAACTTTAGAAGACATTTTTTAATAAAATAAATAATATAAATCCCGATGCTTGCTTAAACAATGATCTACAATTTAATATAGTTTGAAAATATCCACCAGGACTTATTTACTTATGAAATGTGACATAGCCTTAGAACTTTGCTGCCTGTCCCTGTACTACTGTTGATTTACCCTGCTGCCTTCGCTGCTGAAGCGGTATGTACTATAATCTAGTAACAATTACTCAGCCTTACCCACTACTCACCAAATCAGTTCCCTCACTCTCGGTGTTCATGAAACCCTGCTGCGCTCTAGTCCTGCACGCAGTCTCTCAGCTTCATCTTAATCCCTGTTTTCACCCAACTCCAAACCCCTCTCATTTCACCCAGCGGCACAGAGGGTGCCTTCTCTTTTATCGGCTGCAAAAACAATGCTTTTGAAACTGGATTAAACCAGTTGTTCAGTTAACCAGCTTTAGCTAAGTGTGACTCAGCTGACTCCTGAGCAATCTAATTTATTTTGGGAGATCCCTGAGGAGCATTCATGTTCCTTCAAATCCCATGATAATTATTTGCAAGACTTGTAAGGCTGTATTGACTGTGGAACAGTCAGAGCATGCATGGTAAACTAAAATGACAGTTAGGCTCCTATTTAAGGCGTAGGACCTGGATGTGCATATTAAAAGCGGATACTGTCTGAAAGAGGCAGGTATCCCAGACATCCAGTGGTGGACCCCTTTCAAAATGGTACTGTCGCATCATTGGGGTAAATGAGGTAGTACATCCATCGATCCTCTTTTCTGGATAATCCATCTCCATTTAAGCCAATTTCTGTGAGTTAAAATCAGCCCAACTGAGGATGTGTAATTCTCTTAAATGTACCACGGCAATAACATCCAGGCTTTGAAGGAAGTACAGAAAGGATTATCCAAGATTAAACTTTGCTGCACTATGCTTAACCAAAGTGTTGTAAGTCTCAATGTACTCAAAATCTCTCAGATACAGCCCCACACGAGTTCTATAACTAAACATCTGGAATGGTTTATCCAGTGGGAATATTGCTACTTAGCTCAATAATAAAAGAGGAAGAGGAAAAGCAGAGTAAAGAGGCTTTGAGAGTGAGTCTTGTAGTAGTCCACTCCTTACCTCTCCAATGGTGTCCCTGCAATTGGGCCTCTTCTCTGCCTGTTTTTACTTTGCTGTGTACGAGTTCCACAGGAAATTTCAGCTTACGTTCCCATTGGCACAGAAGCTACCATGAATTTAGATGTGATGGCTGATTAAGTACAATCCAGGAAATTCAAGGGCAAAGGGTGAACATGTAGAATGGACTGCTTGGGAAGAGATTGATGGCAAATCATTTGGAAAAATTGAATGTAGAAATTTGACTAGATCCTTGGTGGGACGGCTTTAGTTTTAGTTTTTGAGACTAGCTAAATTGACAGAGGAGTCTTTCCCATGCTGGTTTCTCCTGTTTTAAAAAATAATCAAACTCCCACTGATAGGTTTAAAGTGTCCCAGATATATTCATAAGGGATAGAAACTGTAATTCATATTGAGTTTATTGCAATATCATTTTGTTCCAGTTAATCCAACCTGAAACTCACTGTACACTGTGTGCATGTCAAAAGAGTACTGTTATCCTCTTAAAATTGACATAGAATTACTGATTTTAAAATAAGGCATAATTACAGGCAGAGGTTCAGGCAGAGGTTCAGGACCAAGTGGAACATTATTTTGAAAGTTATTTATTTCAAGTAAAAGACACTATAAGCTGCCAGGTCGCAATACACAACTGCTTGGGAGAGGCAGCCTAGGCAAGTTCTGAAGGTGCATATGTTGGTATAACATGAATCTCCAATATAATTTTATAATTTAACTTGACAGTTAAAATTAGATCATAGTTTTACTGGAGCTACTGAGTTTTGCATCCAATCTGTCCAAAAATAAATAATTAAAATTGACGGCATTCATTGAAGGCAATTTTGAATCTGAAAGCCCAATGTGCATTTTGGGATAATATGGAAAACAGGCCCTCCACAATGTTCATTTCTCAGCAGTAATTTATTCTGCAGTGCGCCTGGCGCAATTTTTAAAAAAGAGTAACATTCAAAAGGGTTCCTTAAACCGAGCCACTTTTAAGTACTTCAAATTTAAATTAAATCACAGGAGGTAAAAGTTTGCTATTTGTAATGTGGTAACACAAATAGTTTTAGGAAGCATAAAATAGAGTCAAAACCATTCTCTGGGTGCCATTGCTCATTAACGTGTTCAGCAAATTCTAGTCTGAACTGCACCCACCTTTAAACCGGAATCTTCCATTCTGAAGTTAGTTTGGTGACACGAGTGGAGTTAGAACAAAGAACAAAGAACAGTACAGCACAGGAAACAGGCCCTTCGGCCCTCCAAGCCTGTGCCGCTCATTGGTCCAACTAGACCATTTGTTTGTATCCCTCCATTCCCAGACTGCTCATGTGACTATCCAGGTAAGTCTTAAACGATGCCAGCGTGCCTGCCTCCACCATCCTACTTGGCAGCGCATTCCAGGCCCCCACCACTCTGTGTAAAAAACATCCCTCTGATATCTGAGTTATACCTCGCCCCTCTCACCTTGAGCCCGTGACCCCTCGTGATCATCACCTCTGACCTGGGAAAAAGCTTCCCACTGTTCACCCTATCTATACCCTTCATAATTTTGTTCACCTCTATTAGGTCTCCCCTCATTCTCCGTCTTTCCAGGGAGAACAAGCCCAGTTTAACCAATCTCTCCTCATAGCTAAGACCCTCCATACCAGGCAACATCCTGGTAAACCTTCTCTGCACTCTCTCTAAAGCCTCCACGTCCTTCTGGTAGTGCGGCGACCAGAACTGGGCGCAGTACTCCAAATGTGGCCTAACCAGCGTTCTATACAGTTGCAACATCAGACTCCAGCTTTTATACTCCATACCCCGTCCTATAAAGGCAAGCATACCATATGCCTTCTTCACCACCTTCTCCACCTGTGTCACCACCTTCAAGGATTTGTGGACTTGCACACCTAGGTCCCTCTGTGTTTCTATACTCTTGATGGCTCTGCCATTTATTGTATAACTCTCCTTTACATTAGTTCTTCCAAAATGCATCACTTCGCATTCATCTGGATTAAATTCCATCTGCCATTTCTCCGCCCAATTTTCCAGCCTATCTATATCCTGCTGTATTGTCCGGCAATGTTCATCGCTATCTGCAAGTCCAGTCATCTTCGTGTCATCCGCAAACTTGCTGATAACACCAGTTACACCTTCTTCCAAATCATTTATATATATCACAAATAGCAGAGGTCCCAGTACAGAACCCTGCGGAACACCGCTGGTCACAGACCTCCAGCCAGAAAAAGACCCTTCGACTGCTACCCTCTGTCTCCTGTGGCCAAGCCAGTTCTCTACCCATCTAGCCACCTCTCCTTGTATCGCATGAGCCTTAACCTTTTTAACCAAGAATGCCATGAGGGACTTTGTCAAATGCCTTACTGAGAGTGTTAGAGTGCTTCCTCTGGCTTGGGTTGGGGGGTGGGGGAAGGGGGAGTGGTGGAGTGTGAGGGTCGGAGACAGCTGACATACAAGATCTTATGCTGTTTACATCATTATATATGCATTGGCAGGAAGTCATCCCCACCATTATCTTGTGGGGGTCAAAGATCCTGTCACCATATTTAAAGTCATGATGTGGAGATGCCGGCGTTGGACTGGGGTAAACACAGTAAGAAGTTTTTCACCTGGTGTTGTTAAACTTCTTACCATATTTAAACACAGTAAGAAGTCTCACAACACCAAGTTAAAGTCCAACAGGTTTATTTGGTAGCAAAAGCCACGAGCTTTCGGAGCGCTGCCCCTTCGTCAGGTAAGTGGGAGTTCTGTTCACAAACAGGGCATATAAAGACACAAACTCAATTTACAAAATAATGGTTGGAATGCGAATCTTTACAGGTAATCAAGTCTTAAAGGAACAGACAATATGAGTGGAGAGAGCGTTAAGCACAGGGTAAAGAGATGTGTATTGTCTCCAGACAGGATAGTTAGTGAGATTTTGCAAGCCCAGGCAAGTCGTGGGGGTTACAGATAGTGTGACACGAACCCAAGATCCTGGTTGAGGCCATCCTCATGTGTGCGGAACTTGGCTATCAGTCTCTGCTCAGCATCTCTGCATTGTCGTGTGTCGTGAAGGCCGCCTTGGAGAACGCTTACCCGAAGATCAGAGGCCAAATGCCTGTGACCGCTGAAGTGCTCCCCAACAGGAAGAGAACAGCCTTGCCTGGTGATTGTCGAGCGATGTTCATCCATCCGTTGTCATAGCGCCTGCATGGTCTCCCCAATGTACCATTCCTGAGGACATCCTTTCCTGCAGCGCATCAGGTAGACAACGTTGGCCAATTTGCAAGAGTACGTACCGTGTACCTGGTGGATGGTGTTCTCACGTGAGGTGATGGCATCCGTGTTGATGATCCGGCACGTCTTGCAGAGGTTGCTGTGGCAGGGTTATGTGGTGTCGTGGTCACTGTTCTCCTGAAGGCTGGGTAGTTTGCTGCAGACAATGGTCTGTTTGAGGTTGTGCGGTTGTTTGAAGGCAAGAAGTGGGGGTGTGGGGATGGCCTTGGCGAGATGTTCGTCTTCATCAATGACATGTTGAAGCTCCGGAGAAGATGTCGTAGCTTCTCCGCTCCAGGGAAGTACTGGATGACGAAGGGTACTCTGTCCGCTGTGTCCCGTGTTTGGCTTCTGAGGAGGTCGGTGCGGTTTCTCGCTGTGGCGCGTCGGAACTGTTGATCGATGAGTCGAGCACCATATCCTGTTCTTATGAGGGCATCTTTCAGTGTCTGGAGGTGTCTATTGCGATCCTCCTCATCCGAGCAGATCCTGTGTATACGGAGGGCTTGTCCATAGGGGATGGCTTCTTTAACGTGTTTAAGGTGGAAGCTGGAGAAGTCTCCAGCTTCCAGCTTCTCCAGCTTCCACCCTAAACACGTTAAAAAAGCCATCCCCTGTGAGCTGTGAGGAGGATGCAGAGATGCTGTAGTGTGATTTGTACAAGCTGAGGTGCAGTGTAATTGGGATAAATGTGAGATTATCAATTTTGGTAGTAAAAATGGGAAGGCAGATTACAGGAAAATGTGCAACAAGACCTGGGTATCCTCATATACCAATCACTAAAGGTAAGCATGCAGGTGCAATAGGTAGTAAAAATGGCAAATGGTATCTTGGCCTTCATAGTGAGAGGATTCGAGTGCAGGAGCAGAAATGTCTTGATGCAATTATATAGGAATATTTTGTGCAGTTTTTAAAGTTTAAAGTTTTTTTATTAGTGTCACAGGTAGGCTTACATTAACACTGCAATAAAGATACTGTGAAAATCCCCTAGTCCCCACACTCCCTTGTTCAGGTACACTGAGGGTGAATTTAACATGGCCAATGCACCTAACTAGCACATCTTTTGGACTGTGGAAAGAAACCAGAACACCCAGAGGAAACCCACACACACGGGGAGATCATGCAGACTCCACACAGACAGTGACCCAAGCTGGGAATCAAACCCGGGTCCCTGGTGCTGTGAGGCAGCAGTGCTAGCCATTGTGCCGTGTTGCCCCGTTTTGCTTTCCTTACCTGATGAAGGATGTTCTTGCTCTAGAGGGAGTGCAGAGAAGGTTAACCTGACTGATTCCTGGGATGGCAAGACTGATGCATGAGGAGAGATTGAGTTGATTAGGATTGTATTCCCTGGAATTTAGAAGAATGAGGGGGGGATCTCATAGAAGCGTATAAAATTCTAACAGGACTAGACAGGGTAGATGTAGGAAGAATGTTCCTGATGGTGGGAGTGTCCAGAACCAGGGATCACAGTCTGAGGATACAGGGTAAATCATTTAGGACTGAGACGGTCAGTCTATGGAATTTGCTACCACAAGAAGTAGTTGAGGCCAAAACATTGAAGATTTACAAGAAGCAGTTAAATATAGCTCTTGAGGCGAAGGGGATCAAAGGGTATGGAGGGAAGGCAGGATCAGGCTATTGAGTTGGATGATCAGCCATGATCATAATGAATGCTGGAGCAGGTTCGATGGGTCAAATGGTCTCCTCCTACTCCTATTTTCTATGTAATGGCTGGAACCAATTCTAAAATGCAAAAATAAAACCACGGATTTTGAGCAAATAGGTCAGTGTTTGCAATGGGCTTGCATGATACCACTCTAGTCCTCTCCAGAATAGCATTTGCTTTGTGATTGATGGGTGAGAACTTTACCACCACGTGAATCGGAGCTGGCGAGGGGCGGACAATGGGAAGGTCCGTTGGCCTCGGGCAGGATTTTACGTTTTCGGGATGAGCGAGGCCATAAAATCCCGCCCATGATGTTTGTGGGCCTTTAGAACAATCATTTCAATGTGTTCTTCCTATGGCATTGCAGTCAAAGGTTGTCCCTGAGTTCCTGTGCTTCCCCCAAGCTCTAATCTGCCATAGATAGCTACGCATATCAGAACAAAAGGAGGCTTATCCTGAATGGTAGGCCTAAAATAATCAAGACAAGAGGTTGCCACTTATTTTTCTAAAAGACACATTGTCTACAGAAATTACCTTTGATGTGGCTATACGAAAGATGGAAGTACTGGTCAACTTTGAACACCGTAATGGAGACATCATCATTTCAAACAATTTAGCCACTAACAACTTTCGAGGAAGCGTACAATACCTCTTTTGAGTCGTCTGAGTGACATTAATGAGCAGAGGAGTGGAAGGAAAAAATTTCTTTACAGCAAAAGCTTTTAATATCTGCTGATGCATCTCACAATTTGCTTGTACTGGTGACAATGTGGTTGCTGTCATCCAGGTACTTAATGTGGACATTTAAAAAATACATAATATTAAATTATTGCCTCAACAATGTGAGTTAAGCATTTAAAGCTCATCTCATTCTCTGTTGATTGTTCTGAATGTGGTTGGACCATTTGATATGGTGATGTGACTGGAGAGTACGATCAGCATGGTGACCGGTGTATTGCCTTAAGCATATTGCATGCTGCTTGAATCTTAAAAGATGCATTGCTCCTGAAAGTAAGCAGAATGCCCTGCGACTGTAGCAGGTTTACATCCTGAGGTACACTAAACAGCATCTTGAACATCTTGCAGGAACTTTTTGAGGATTCATATTGTCATATTTTGTCATCACTTTGTCCAGCATAAATAAAGCTTGGGGTTAAAGTCTCCTGTGCCAGGTACGGCAGTCAAGTAATGAGTTTGATCTCTATGTTAGTTGATCTCAATTCAGATAATGATATGGCTGGTATAAGTGACCGCAGCTTCTTTAAGGTAAAGAGCGAAAGAAACTGGCCAGAGTTCCTGCATGCCCATAATCTCTGCACAACAATTCCCTACTCAGCCACAATTTCCTCCACATTTGGGTAGCCTGCTGACTCTCTTTGTCACAGTTCGCACATCAATAATGCTGTCTTGGATGATGTACTGTTGGGTGAACGCTCCCACAGAGCCATAGCACAGTAAGGGAGCCAATGTTGTTAAGTGAGGGGAGACTGTTGGAAAGACTGTAGATCAAATCTTGGAAAAAAAGGAAGAGGAGATTTTCACGACCATTGGATTTCTCCAAAAGTTAAATGTGGTGCAACCAAATCCTTATAAAATGAATATTCTAAATGCATTTAATTGCTATTTGAGTTCGGCAGTACGCTTGTTTTAATTAATGATGATGAACAGTTTTAGTTGCATTTGGCACGACAACAATGGATAATTTGCTGTAAAAACTGCACATTAAGCCAGATTTTGCTGGAATGGGGCATTTCACTGTATGTGGTTAGTTATGTTGTATTTCATCCTTCAGCTCAAAGTTTTTTTGTGCCCCCATTTGCCAGCAGTATGAGTTGATGATGGCATGGTGAGTGCAACAAGTCATCTGGGACTTCAATGAATGGCACTTCAACAGTGCGGGGGCGATCTTACCAAAAATATTCGAAGTGCCAACCGAGCATGAAAACGAGAGAGAATCGCGCCCTTTTTTTGGACGCGTTAAGAATGGAATCTTACCTAACTCTGTCAAAAAAATAAAGTGGAACTGTTTTCTGCAGGGTGACGGGGCGGGGCCAAGTTCACCAAAAGCCGGCAGATGGCAACCGAGGGCGCCATTGCGCATATGCAAATCTCTGTGTTCTGGGAACACAGATATCTGTCAGTGACTGCCTCCCCCAGGTATAGCTGACCTTTGTGGCTGATCACCCACCCCCGCTATCTCGGCTGATCCTCCCCCCACCCGGACTGATTGTTCCCCCGCTATTGCGGGGCTCCGTGGCCGAAACTACCCCCCCCCACCGCCTCGATTGGCCTGCCCCCCAGTTGCCCCCACCCCCTCAGGTCATGCCCCCCTTGGCACTGACCAGTGGGCACTGGCACTGACCAGTGTGCCAGGCTGGCAGTGCCAGGCTGGTACTGCCCAAAAGACATCCCCCTTTTCCCCGACCTCCTGGGGGGCTTCAATGGCCTCCAGTTCTACCGGCGAGGCCATCACATCTGGTCCCCATTGAGGGGGAAACCATATGTAATCCTCATTGGAGAGAACCTTCATCGGCGAGGCTGCAGAGGCAAGTGAGCCCGGACGGTAGCAGCCAGTGAGGCGTAGAGTAAGATTGTGGCTCTATGCCTTTAACTAATAGTAACCATTGACTAGAAACTGACAAGGACCAGCGATATAAATACTGGATTTGGATTTGGTAAATTGTTATGAAAAAATATTATTCAGAGATTTTTATGGTTATATGTGTGGAGCTGCGTTTGAACAGGCTGTTGGGTCGATCAACATTTAATTGTTGTTTGGTGAGAGAAGTTTACTGATGGAAAGTTTACTTGTGAAATTCTGCCTCCAGATTTGAAAAAGTACGGAATGTCTCCCTTCGTCTTTTATCAAATACTTTAAGCATTTTGAAGTGTGATGCCTGGAATGTGACAAACACCTTCGAATGTTTATTAATGTTTTGGGCTGTGATTCTCTCCAGTTCAAGCTCCGGTTGGACTATGGCAGGGAATGATAGAAAATGTGGGGAGCAAAATCACTTCGCGTTTTCGCCCCCACCCCCCACCGCCCCCACCCCCGCCCCACGACCCACCACCCCCGCCACATCAAGAGCACTGCCTGTGTGGAGTTTGCACATTCTCCTTGTGTCTGCGTGGGTTTCCTCCGGGTGCTCCGGTTTCCTCCCACAATCCAAAGATGTGTGGGTTAGGTTGATTGGCCATGCTAAAAATTGCCTTTAGTGTCCTGAGATGCGTAGGTTAGAGGGATTAGTGGGTAAATCTGTAGGGATATGGGAGTAGGGCCTGGGTGGGATTGTGGTCGGTGCAGACTCGATGGGCTGAATGGCCTCTTTCTGTACTGTAGGGTCTCTATGATGATTTCTATGATTCCTTACCTACCACATGAAACTAGTAGCGGTGGGTATGCTGGCACATAAAGTCGTGATTTTCTGATCTTTGAAGTGCTTTCGGCCTTTGATGGCCAGAGGAATCGCCTGAGGCTGAATTCTGTGGCCTCCAGGTTGAGATGACAAGCGATGGCGGGATGGTGGAGGGGGCGGGGGGGGGGGGGGGGGGCGGGGGGGGGGGGGGGGGGCGGGCGGGGGGGTTAAAATTGGACACTATGAGAGTGGCACTGTGCTGGAAGCCTATCTGCCCCTATCCACCCATGTGGGTATTTTAGCCGCAGCCAGGGAAGGGGAGTGGCCACTCACCCTTAGGCCAATATGAGGCCCTTAACTGGCCAAATATCCACACTGCCCAGTTAAAGCTGGTGGCTGGACTGGGGTGCCAGTTGTTTGAGCTCCCTGTGATTTTGGAGTGAAGTCACTTCATGTTTGCAGATCCACTACTTCCACCCCTACCCCCACCATCCCCGCCCTACGACCCAGCCCAACTCCCAGCTTCTCCTTGCACCAGCATCCTCCCCCCCCCCACCCCAGTCCAGATCAGCCCACCTCAAGCTAATTTAAGGCTGATTGCTATTATATAGAATCATAGAATCCCTACAGTGCAGAAGGAGGCCATTCGGCCCATCGAGTCTGCACCGACCACAATCCCACCCAGGCCCTACCCCCACATACTTTACCCGCTAATCCCTCTAACCTACGCATCTCAGGACTCTAAGTGGCAATTTTTAACCTGGTCAATCAACCTAACCCGTACATCTTTGGACTGTGGGAGGAAACCGGAGCACCCGGAGGAAACCCACGCAGACACGAGGAGAATGTGCAAACTCCACACAGACAGTGACCCGAGCCGGGAATCGAACCCGGGACCCTGGAGCTGTGAAGCAGCAGTGCTAACCACTGTGCTACCGTGCTGTGGGACAACAGAGACAAGCGCCTACAGGCTTGCCCCAGACTTTTACACTGGGAGGCAGTGACCCTGCCCCTTGCGTTAAATGGAGCCCCAGGCCTGGGTTCCCTTTCCTTGGTTGTGCTCCCTCTGGTGTACACAGGCATGTTTTTGATTTGATTTGATTTATTATTGTCACATGTATTGGTATGCAGTGAGAAGTATTGTTTCTTGCGCGTGATACAAAGCATACCATTCATAGAGCACATATGGTAGAACTAAAAGAGACGATGCAGAATGTAATGTTACAGTCATAGCTAGAGGGTGTAAAGAAAGATCAATTTAATAAAAGGTAGGTCCATTCAAACGTCTGAAGCAGGGAAGAAGCTGTTCTTGAGTCATTTGGTACGTGATCTCAGACTTTTGTATCTTTTTCCCGATGGAAGAAGGTGGAAGAGAGAATGTCTGGGGTGTATGGGGTCCTTGACTATGTTGGCTGCTTTTCCGAGGCAGCGGGAAGTGTAGACAGAGTCAATGGATGGGGTGGCTGGTTTGCGTGATGGACTGGCTTTGTTCACAACCATTTGCAGTTTCTTACGGTCTTGGTCGGAATCATACCAAGCTGTGATACATCCAGAAAGGATGTTTGGGAGCGGGCTCTATACCTGGCACAGAGGTTGAATCTGGCTTAACCTGGTTCCAGCCTAATTCATAGGAACCCTTTCAATCTCCAATACTCCAAGAGATACAAGCCAAATTTACGTAGTGTCTCCTCACACCTTTCATTGCACTTCCGCCTGACTTATGGCATGATTTCTCCAGATTCACAGTGGATGTTTGAGACCAGTATCTCCCCTCATGGTCTCTGGATACTCTTTGGTCTGAGTGCAGTAGCAGCATTGTCAGTCGCCACAGCACGCACTCCATGTTTTTAATGAGGGATAAAGATCCTTGCTTTGGAAAAGTAGCTCCTGATTTATGTCATTTTAAATTATAAAACCTTAAATTTAAGCACAGGCAAGCAATTGGGTAATATGATCTTTACTGGCACAGGAAGCTATTAAAGTTCTACCAAGAAAGCAGGATCTGAGCAGAGAGAACAGAAGCAATTTTATTTAACTGCTTAATCCTCCCACACACTGACACAAAGTCGACAAAAGGAACCAAATTACCCGGCTCCACACTGATAGATTTACCTATTGTGAACAGAGCCAGCAGCTAATTCCCTAATATTCTTGGTTTATCACCAGCTAGAACATGGGCCTGCAGTAAACCAGAGTTTCGGAGTAAATCTGCCAAATTTAAATGAAGCATGCCATGATAAATGGGATAAAATAAAGATGAATCGGGTGGGGGTTGGAGGGGCGGGGGTGGGGGGGGGGGGGGGGGGGGGCGGTGGGGGGGGGGGAAGTGGGGGGGGGGCGGAGTTGGTGAAAGTGGATTTTGGACAGGACAAGCAAAAACATTATATTCTATCCTGGACCAAAGTGACTGGTAGAATGACTTGTGTTCAAAGGGCAGATGAAGATATATTGGAAAGGCAAAACAGATGACCAAATACTGAAGAAATCTGAGAGATTATCAAACCAAGGCTTCACACAGATAAAATTTCTTTCAAATCATGTGCCTTGCAGTAACAATTCTGAACTGGCCGTTATCATTTGTTAACCAAGCCATGAGTGGAACCTTTAGTTTTATTGAGCATGCTGTGTGAAAATGAAAAGATGTTCATTTATTCCAGAAAAACAAAAAGATGCTTTTGGTTGTTTTATTTTATTAACAAGAAGCAAGGTTAGATCACAATCCTCATGTACAGTGTTTTAAAATTTTATTTTGCTCGAGCTTAAAAAAAATCCTAAGACAGAAATGTAAGTAGCGCAATGTAAAAAGATAATTGCTGTGCCAGTTATTACAGCACAGTGGCCAACAAAATCAAATAGAGGCACCGTTCTCAAAGGGATTGTCTCTGGACATAGTGGAATTGAGAATGGTACCTTTGCAGTTCATCGAGAAGACATTAAATTCTTTCTCAAAAGACAATACATTGTGGCAAAAGCAATGTCAGATAAATTATTCTAGAAAACATCTGGTTTGGAGCACCATGGCACTTGGCTGACTGGCTTTCAGGGTGAGGAGGAATTTTTGATAGAATATTCTTGAAGGGACAGTGGGTCTCACTATCTGACCTTGAAGATGTGGGGCTAGGGTGGAGATGCTAGGCATACAGGACTGAATTTCCAGCCCTTCCACCCATGAGAAATAGGCTGGAAGCACCCCCATTGCTACCATTTCTGTGTCATGATAATGTTCAATGGGGTTTACTACTAGCTGGATCTCCAGCAGGTAGGGATTCCAGCATCAGCTCGCAGCCGAGCTGAAGAAGACCTGAGATGAGTCCCTCTTCGTATTTCAGATTGTTTCCCATTCCAGCATCCGCAGTATTTTGTCCTCACCTCCCTCTTTGTATTTGTTTGAGACAAATGAATAAAAATTTTCCTCCAGTACCCACAAACCTAATCTGGCTCACATCTGCCAGATTCCCCCCCTGACTCCTCCCCGGCACCCGCCACCTCCCAAACCATCACAAATCAAAGCCATTTTGAAACCTACCTTCCTGTAGCCCAGAGAGCTGGTGGAAGGTTGGAGGTGATTATCTGTCCCAAGGATAATCAGCTTTCATGTTGCAGTCTGCTTGTCCAAAGCAAATGAATAGAATGGTCCATGCCTCTCCATGGGGTACCAGGTGACCTAATACCTTTTGGGGAGGATAATCTACCCCATGGAATTAAGTCCAGCAAAAAAATATAGGTGGGAGGACCTTTTCTGGTTCTAATTTAGCAATGTCTCCATTTTAAAGTTCTCAGCCTTATTTTCACATTCTTACGTGACCTTACCTCTCCCTATCTCTGTAAACACTTCCAACCTTACAATGCTCTGACATTGGGGGTGGCATGATGACACAGTGGTTAACACTGCTCCCTCACAACACCAGGGACCCGGGATTGATTCCCAGCTTGGGTCACTGCCTGTGTGGACATTCTCCCCATGTCTGCGCGGATTTCCTCTGGGTGCTCCTGTTTCCTCCCATAATCCAAAAATGTGCGGGTTAGGTGGATTGGCCATGCTAAATTGCCCCTTAGTGTCAGGGGGACTAGCTAGGGTAAATACGTGGGGTTATGGGGATAGGGCCTGGATGGGATTGTGGTCAGTGCAGACTTTATAGGCCGAATGGCCTCATTCTGTACTGTAGAGATTCTATGATTCTATGATCTCGATGCCCTTTCGGTGCCTTTTGTGTATGCCCAAATTCCCTCATTCCATCATTTGTGGCCAGGCTTTCAGCTGCCTAGGCCCCAAACTCTGGAATTCTAACTGCAATTTCTCGATCACACTCACTTTCTTTGTGACAATCCTTAAACCCTATCTCACTGACCAAGCCCATTGTTGCCTGTCCTAATGTCTTTCTCATGGCTCGGTGTCCAATCTGGTTTGATAATGCTCCTGTGAACCACCTCAGAATGTTTTACTATGTTGAAAGCACGACAGAAATTCAGGTTATGGTTGCACATATTTTGTAACACAACGTGAGGCTGCGCACTGAATATTAGAATTATAGAATCCCTACAGTGCAGAAGGAGGTCATTCGGCCCATCGAGCCTGCACCGACAACAATCCTACCCAGGCCCTATCCCCGTAACCTCACGTATTCACCACGATAATCCCCCTGACACTAAGGGGCAATTTAGCATGGCCAATCCAGCTAACCTGAACATCTTTGGACTGTGGGAGGAAGCCAGAGCACCCGGAGGAAACCCCCCATCAAAATAATGCAAAGGCTGCAAACACTCAGCAGGTAGGCAGCATCCGTAGTGAGAAAAACAAATTTAGAGTTTCAACCATGGAGGAAAGTCACCAATTTCCCTCTTCTCTGTCCACAGATACTGCCTGACCTGCTGAGTATTGTCCAACATTTTCGGTTTTTGTCCCTGTTGAGTGACTCTCGCTGAGACAGGATTTCTGTGCAGCTCCTGCTTTTTCCTTCAGAAATTGGTAACAGCTCTGCTGAAATAGATGCTTTCAAGCACTATGTTTTTTTAAATCATTTTCTCCTCTCTCCAACTTCAGAAGACAGTGGGATAAATGATAAAAAATATTTCATAACACCACTGGAGGGAGATGTAAAAAAACTACTTTAATGGCTTTAATTGGGGAACAACATTGACTGGCTTTCTGCACCTCCCTCCTTGCGGCCCTTTTCATTTGTGAGCCGTTATGGAATGTCAGAGGAACATCAGATAACTGTCACCGTGCTTCTGTTTGCACCCAATGTCCATGCTTGCACTCTTTATGAAACATATTAATGGACATAAATCAGTAATGGCAAATCTAACTAATTTTTCCAGTCCCCAACTGGGGCACTGAGGCCAAAATCCCTACTGCTGCAGGTCTACTGCATAAGCAGTCTGGAGAAACACGGCGGTGGGGGTGAGGGGGGTGGCGATCTTACCTTCTTGTCCTGCTGGTCGATGGGCGGGGCAAGCCGGTAAGATCACGAGACAGGTGAAAAATTGGGTTCGTGCCTGATTTCTCACCTATCGTGATCTTACAGGACCTGGATATCCGGTGAGATCAGGCTCACGCCCGAAACGGGCTAGGGGCTGATCTCAATATTTAAATCTATTGAAATAGTGATTTAAGTATTACAAGTAAACCCATGACATAATCATCCAGGTTCAGTTGCCTTAACCGTCTCACTGGTGTAGGTCCTCACTGGCAAGGATTGTGTATGGTTGCCATCAACAGGGACCTGTCATGATGACCTCGCCGGTAAGACTGGAGGCCATTGAGGCCCCACAGGGCTTGGGAGCAGGGGTTGCAGTGCTCCTTGGGCAGTGCCAGCCCTGCACTTTGCACTGCCCACCGGGCACCCTGGTACTGCCAGCCTGGCACGTTGGCAGTGCCCACTGGGTACTTGGCAGTGCCAAGGAGTGGGTCTGAGGGAACAGGGCGTGGCCTGGATATGGGCGGGGCATAAGAGGGTGTGTATGCTCTGCAACCGGAATCAGACTGAGGGGGGGTGATGATCGGCCGGGTCAGGAATGTGGCGGGCGATTGACTGGGCCAGCAATAGTGGGGAGGGAGGCCAGTGATAGTAGGGTTGGATGCCTGACAGATCACTCTCTGTGCTGTTGTACAGAACAGAGAGAGATCTGCGCATTCACAATGGCACCCTCTGGTGTAATCTGCTGGCTTTCTAGCGAGTTCAGGCCCTGCCCCTCCCCCTGCTGGCGGGAAACAAATCTTGCTTCATTTTTTGCTCAGAGTGTCATAAGATTGGATTTTTAATTCGCCTAAAAAACGGATCTGAAACTCTCCTGTTTTCACACTCATTCAGGACTTCAAATTTAGTTCAATCATGATGACCCAGGATTCTCATGCACTGTAGTTGGCAAAAATGCACAAAAGGGGAGAAATGGCTGATGCGCATCAATTGGACACGAGGCTCGAAGCTTCAGTAAAAGAAGGCTTTTATTAACTAACAATGGAGCTATCAGAACTTTAACACACTATCCCAGACTGAAGGGGTCCCGTCCGAGCAGGGGGTCTTATACCTCTCCCAGGAGGCGGAGCCCGACTGGGATGTGCCACAACAGTAACAAACACAGGTGTAACAATCCCACCCTAACCCAACAGCAACATTAGTACAATCCCACAGTAACCTATATACATTCCTGTAGTACTGGCCAGCCCTGGCTCAGCACCATCCAGTGGGAACCAACGATGGTTCACCACATTCACCCCTCCTTTGAGAACAAAGGCCGGCGGGGTACGAAAACAGACTAAAATGTCAGCAGATTATAAGTTCAGACGGTCTGGAGGACCGCACCGTCATTGTGACCTCCTCAATACCGGCGGTGACACCGGAGTAGGCACTTGCGGTGGCGTTCTCACCAAAACGGCATCCAGCTGTTCTCCCACGGACTCACAGGCCAGTTGACCCTGATGAGACGGTAGTGCAGGGGATCCTGACACATCCTGCGGTGGCAACCATCTTCGGGGCTCAGGCAAGCTGTGCATTGGAGTAAAACTGTTAAGCAATGGTCCCGATGCTGCCCGCGCTATGTCCGGGGAAGAAACAAGAGATAATGGATTCGTCACTGGGGGTATGGGAGCGACAGGAGTTGCTACGTCCCCTGCAGGCGCCAGGTCTCGGATCGAGACTGTGTCCTCTCGCCCGTCAGGATATGCCACATAGGCATACTGAGGGTTGGCGTGGAGGAGGTGGACCTGTTCAACCAAGGGGTCGGACTTGCGGGCCCTTACATGTCGCCGCAGGAGGACGGGTCCTGGGTACGTCAACCAGGCTGGTAAAGGTATCCCCGAGGAAGACTTCCGAGGGAATGAGAACATCCTCTCGTGGGGAGTAACATTGGTTGCCGTACACAGGAGGGTGCGAATGGAGTGAAGCGCATCAGGGAGGACCTCCTGCCAACGGGAGACTGGAAGGCCTTTGGATTTCAACGCCAATAGGACAGCCTTCCAGACTGTAGCATTCTCTCGTTCCACCTGTCCATTACCCCTAGGGTTGTAACTCGTGGTCCTACTAGAGGCAATCCCGTATGAGAGCAGGAATTGCCTCAAGTCATCGCTCATGAACGACGAGCCCCTGTCGCTATGGATATAGCTGGGGTACCCGAACAGGGTAAAAAGATCACGGAATGCCTTGATCACCGTGGCAGCAGATGTGTCCGAGCAGGGGACAACAAACGGGAACCGGGAGTACTCATCGATTATGTTCAGAAAGTACACGTTCCGATCTGTTGAGGGAAGGGGGCCCTTAAAATCAACACTCAGCCTCTCGAACGGGCGAGTGGCCTTGACCAAATGTGCCCGGTCATGTCGGTAAAAGTGCGGTTTGCATTCCGCGCAAATCCGACAGCTCCTTGTTACCGATCTGACGTCCTCCACCGAGTAAGGCAGGTTGCGGGCTTTGACGAAGTGGTAGAGCCGAGTGACCCCAGGATGGCACAGATCATTATGGAGGGTGTTCAAGCGATCCTCCTGAATACTAGCGCATGTTCCGCGCGAGAGGGCATCCGAGGGCTCATTGAGTTTCCCTGGACGATACATGATATCATAGTTATAGGTGGAGAGTTCAATTCTCCACCGCAAGATCTTGTCATTCTTGATCTTGCCCCTCTGCGAGTTGTTGAACATGAACGCCACGGACCGCTGGTCCGTGATCAGGGTGAACCGCTTTCCCGCCAGGTAATGGCGCCAGTGTCTGACGGCCTCCACAATGGCCTGGGCCTCCTTCTCCACCGCTGAATGCCGAATTTCGGGGCCTTGGAGGGTGCGGGAAAAAAACGCGACGGGTTTGCCCGCCTGGTTAAGTGTGGCGGCCAGGGCGAAATCAGATGCATCGCTTTCCACCTGAAAAGGGATGGATTCGTCTACCGCGTGCATCGTGGCTTTCGCGATGTCGTGTTTCAATTCCTTGAAGGCCAATTGGGCCTCTGGCGTGAGTGGAAAAGTCGTGGACTTAATAAGCGGACGGGCTTTGTCCGCGTAGTTGGGGACCCACTGCGCATAATAGGAGAAGAAGCCTAGGCATCTTCTCAGTGCTTTTGCGCTAGCGGGCAAGGGAGGTTCAGCAAGGGGGCTCATACGGTCTGGATCAGGGCCAATGACCCCGTTTTCCACCACGTATCCCAGGATGGCTAACCGGCGCGTACGGAATACACACTTCTCCCTGTTGTAGGTCAAGATCAGGCGAGATGCAGTGCGTAAGAAGTTATAGAGATTTGTGTCATGGTCCTGCTGATCACGGCCGCAGATGGTGACATTATCCAGGTACGGGAAGGTAGCCCGCAGCCTGTTCTGGTCCACCATTCGGTCCATAGCACGCTGGAAGACCGAGACCCCATTGGTGACACCAAATGGAACCCTAAGAAAATGATACAAACGACCATCCGCCTCAAAGGCCGTGTAATGTCGGTCCTCTGGGCGAATGGGAAGCTGGTGGTTGGCGGACTTAAGGTCTATGGTGGAGAACACCCGGTACTGCGCAATCTGATTGACCATATCAGATATGCGCGGGAGAGGATACGCATCCAGCTGCGTATATCGGTTAATGGTCTGACTGTAATCAATGACCATCCGGGGTTTGTTTCCGCTCTTGACCACCACAACCTGTGCTCTCCACGGACTAACACTGGGCTGTATGATCCCTTCTTTGAGGAGTCGCTGAACCTCAGATCTGATGAAGATCCGATCCTCAGTGCTGTAACGCCTACTTTTAGTAGCGATGGGCTTGCAGCCTGGTACCAGATTCTGAAATAAAGAGGGTGTGGTGATCTTTAACGTAGAAAGATTGCAGGCGGGGCGCTTTGGGCAATTTGGAGACTGCAGCTGTTCTCCCACTGCCAGCGAAGGGAGTGGCCCACCGTACTGTAGGATCACACTCTTCATGTGGACCATGAAGTTTAGTCCGAGGAGAATTGGTGCGCAAAGATACGGCAACACAAGGAGCCTGAAACGCTCGTAAATTGTGCCTTGTACTTTCAAGGTTACCACACAACGTCCTAGCACAGCGACAGACCGGGGCCTTGATGCCATAGAGATTGTCTGTTTGGCAGGTTGAATCTGGAGTCCACACCTCTTCACCGTGTCAGTTTGGATAAAGCTCTCAGTGCTCCCGCTGTCAAACAGACAATAAAGCACATGATTGTTTACCTGGATATCCATCATTGAACGATCAAGCCTGTGAGGCTTAGCCTGGTCCAGGATGATCGACGCCACCGTTGGTCCATGAATGTCACTGAAGGCAGCTGAGGTCGACGCTGAGGACCCCTGCTGGTCGCTCGTGGTCATCGTCGACCAAAATGGCCGCCCCATGAATCGCACATGGCTGAGGGCGCCAAACTTAGCGACCCCTGGTGGTCATCCTCCTCCGACTCCGTCGACCGCAATGGCGTCGTCCTGGACTCGCACGTGGACGAACCCCGCGAGGACTTCGACGACGATGGTGATGATCCCAGTTCCGAAGAGTCGCAGGCCGCACTGCCGTTCCTGGGCTTCGATCTGCACACCTTTGCATAATGCCCCTTTTTACCGCATGCGGTACAGATTACCGCTTTAGCGGGACACTTTTGTCGTGTATGTTTTGCTCCTCCGCAGAAATAGCACCGCGGGCCGCATGGGGCTGCAGCCGTTGTCTGGCCCACATGGGAGCACGCCATAACACCGCACTTCAAGCCCGAGGGGCGAGGAGGGATTTGCGACTGCTCCTGCCACGTTGTCTCCACGTGGTCCTCTGGATATAGGACTAAGCTCTTCGAAGCCGACTCGAGCATTTCAGCTAATTCCATGGCCTGGGTAAGATTGAGATTACCCTTTTCTAGCAGTTTGAGACGGATGTATGAAGACCCGACTCCGGCCACAAACGCATCTCGGGCGAGGTCGTACATGCTCTGCTCAGCCGACACAGCTTTGCAGTCACAGTCCCTGGCTAGCTGTAAGAGCTCATTGGCGTAGTCCTCCATGGTTTCGCCTGACTGCCGACGTCGTGTAGCGAGGAGGTAACGAGCGTGGATCTCGTTAGGAGGTTTCGTATAGCGCTTCTTTAGAAGCTCGAGGGCCCTCGGGTAAGTGGTGGCCGCATGGATCGCAAGGTAGACTGTGTCGCTTACCCTCGCATGGAGGACCCGGAGTCTGTCATCATCTGTGGTGACCGCTGCGGAGGCTGCTAGGTAATCTTCAAAACACTTCAGCCAGTGGTCGAAGGTGTTAGAAGCACCCACCGCACATGGATCTAGCGTCAGACGTTCTGACTTGAGGATTTGCTCCATACTCTCTTTTTTTTCTTCCGTCGAGAGTTTAATTTTAGTTAATAAAATTGATGCGCATCAATTGGACACGAGGCTCGAAGCTTCAGTAAAAGAAGGCTTTTATTAACTAACAATGGAGCTATCAGAACTTTAACACACTATCCCAGACTGAAGGGGTCCCGTCCGAGCAGGGAGTCTTATACCTCTCCCAGGAGGCGGAGCCCGACTGGGATGTGCCACAACAGTAACAAACACAGGTGTAACAATCCCACCCTAACCCAACAGCAACATTAGTACAATCCCACAGTAACCTATATACATTCCTGCAGCACTGGCCAGCCCTGGCTCAGCACCATCCAGTGGGAACCAACGATGGTTCACCACAATGGCACCTTCCCGTTTGAAGACAGGGGGCCCTATTTTGCCATTTTGATTCTGAGTGCTGTGCGGACTTGAAACTGGGAGTGTTTCAGATCCGACTTCTAGACCTGTTCTCAGGTGCCCCAATATGCACTCTGCCTGAAAGATATCAGCGAGTCCAAATCACGCTGCACAAGCCTATGGGCGGGGCTTAACACGCCCAAAATCCTGCAGCTCTGATTGGTGCCTCCAACTGCACATGCGCAGAAAAACAATTATGGAATAACGCTCCCCTGCCACATCTCTCTCGGTCCAGATAATACCTCCCCCTGGTCCCCACAGGCATTGCCCCACCCCCCCCAACATTACTGACCCCCTTATCCCCCCACCTCCTCCGCCACCCAGACTGATCGCGGGCCCCTCCCCCACTTCCCCCCCCCCCACCAATCTCAGGCAGTGTGGCAGCAGACTCCCCCTTTCACCCCACTGATCATAGGCAGAATGGCAGCAGACCCCCTCTTCCCCCCCACTGATCACATGCAGAGTGGCAGCGGACCCACCTTCCCCCCCCCACCGATCTCAAGCAGAGAGCTGTCGGACCCACCTCACACCCATCTCCCTTCACCACCAGTGATCTCAAGCAGAGAGACTAACCCTCACTGACGGAGTGCCCGAATCGGACCTATATGGAGCATGTCTGTTTTGCACCGATTCCGGATGGGCAAACACGGTGCTAAAGGGGGAAGTGTCGGTAAGGTTGGCTGTGCAGCCCGTAAATTAAATTTAAATGCATGCAAATGCATTTAAATGGCCATCACACCCATTTTGGGCGGGTTCCCGATTGTGGCCATTTTCGGGCCTTGGTAAAGAGGGACCCGGTGCGGAGATGGGCACAGATCACGCTAATCGCTTCACACCCGACTTTACCAAATTTTTGTGACCGAAGACTGGCGCAATGCAATGGTAAAATCGGCCCCAAAATGTTCTATCCTTCGTTTTGCATTTAAAGTAAAGAAATCACCTTTTTAACAAATAATGAAAGGAAAGGACGAGTCACTTTGTTAGTCGGTGATGACAAAGCTTCTGGATCATGAGGCTGTAAGGTTTAGGCGTCTTTTTTGAAGGACTTGGCATAGGCCATGCCTATGATTGAGAAGGGTCTTTCCTTGGTGTGGCATGAGGATTAACAGGGGAACATTTTGTTGCACATTGGTCCAGAGATGTGTTGGCAGCATCTTCAGTCTTTCCATTCTTGCCTATGCCAAGGAGTGCATCCTTCTTCAGCAGGTGTTGCTGGTGCACGCGAGAGACTTTTAACAAGTTGTGAGGGTGGTGGTGGGTAGAAACCTCTCAGTTAGGATGAAAGCACTGTGTGTTACTCTCCAAGCATAGTGGAGAACATGCCCCTGTCTACATCAATGGGGATGAAGTAGAAATGTTCGAGAACTTCAAGTTTTTAGGTGTCCAGATCACCAACAACCCGTCCTGGTCCCTCCATGCGGATGCTATAGTTCAGAAAGCCCACCAACGCCTCTACGTTCTGAGGAGACTAAGGAAATTTGGCATGTCCACTACAGCTCTCAACAACTTCTACAGATGCACTATAGAAAGCATTCTTTCTGGTTGTATCACAGCTTGGTATGGCTCCTGCTCTGCCCAAGACCGCAAGAAACTATAAAGGGTTGTGAACGAAGTCCAGTCCATCACTCAAACCAGCCTCCCACCCATTGACACTGTCTACACTTCCCGCTGCCTCGGAAAAACAGCATAATTAAGGACCCCACACTCCCTGGACATTTTCTTTTCCATCCTCCTCCATCGGGGAAAAGATACAAAACTCTGAGATTACGTACCAACCGACTCAAGAACAGTTCCTTCCCTGCTTCTGTCAGACTTTTGAATGGACCTACCTCGCGTTAAGTTGTTCTTTCTCTACAACCTAGCTATGACTGTAACATTACATTCTGCACTCTCTCCTTTCCTTCTCTATGAGCGGTATGCTTTGTCTGTATAGCGTGCAAGAAACAATACTTTTCACTGGAGACCAATACATGTGACAATAATAAATCAAATCAAATCAAAAGAAATCCAGTACGGTGCAGTTTGAGAGAATCCTGCTGCCTCCAGACTCCGAGTTAGCTTCACGAGGGGCAAACCTTTCTTATGTTGGGCCCTTTGAGTTTGAGGGAAGCCTGTTCCTTTTTGGAATCTGATTACCCCGCTGCTTCTCTGTTTCTGTTCTCAGAGATACAGGATCAATGCTTCAGAAATAAGCTCATCCATCAGTCCCAACACTGGGCTGCAGCTAAATCTCCCATGCCGACTGTGCAGTAGCACTCCACTGCATCGCTGACTGAAACATTTGCACTGTTCCCTTGACAACTGAGCGATCTCAAGGCACTATTGAAGATAGCAAGAGTTGCGCTGTCCCTGTGCTTGAACGATGGTGCTGACTGCTGACCTGAGCAAAAGGCCAGCTAACGCAGCACAGAGCCACCATCGTACCTGAGCCTTTTAGGATGGCTTTGTGATTCAGGCAATGGCCTTACTCAATGGGGATTGTTTTCTCAAAGCACATCTAAATATTTTCTCTGCCAGCAGGGTTCAGTGCCCCATGAAACCCTTTTGCTTTATTTGTAGATCTTTGCAAAAATTTCCTGTTTCAGCAAAGTAAATGGTCGTAAAAGAACAGCAGAAATATATCAACAGCTCTGAGTCAAAGGAAAAGCTAGTGATGGTTAGGTTTATTTAACCCTCTGAGTGCTAAAAGACATAATTTCTTAAATTGTTTTCAGTGGCAAATGCTGTGAAATATTACAAGAGAAAATTGGCTATAAAATATTTACCCCCAGAAAGATGCTGCTCAGGTAAAGGTAAGAGAATTAATAAAATAATCATCGAATCCCTGCAGAGGCCATTTGGCCCATTTAGCCTGCACCAACAGCAATCCCACCCAGGCCCTATTCCCGTAACCCCAAATATTTACCCTGCTAATCCCCATGACACTAAGGGACAATTTTGCATGGCCAATCAACCTAACCTGCACATCTTTGGGCTGTGGGAGGAAACCAAAGCACCCGCAGGAAACCCATGCAGACACGGGGATAACAAGCAAACTCCACACAGACAGTCACAGGAGGTCAGAATTGAACCCGAGTCCCTGGTGCTGTGAGGCAGCAGTGCTAACCACTGTGCCATCGTGTCACCCATAGATTTGGTGTGACCATTCATCTAACAAATTATAAACTTGCAATGTGATAAGGACATGCCTGTTTGTCCTTCACAGTTTTCAGAAGTGAAAGAATGTTTCTATATGCACCAAAATACAAAAGACACCTCCACCTAGGACTTCCCTGATGTGAGCCTCTATACTCCGACACATCGACTTCTCAGTTATTGGAGTGGTTCTATTTTGATCTTTGACAACAGTTATTGAAGCTATCACTTTATTAACCCCTGTCTTGTATGTGTGTTGTATCAAACCTTTTGCCCAGTCCATCAGGAAGGATGTGGGCACAAGAGGAGTGATAATTCCATGTCGCAGAGGCCCCCTGGTTAAAGCTTCCTTGTACACAGATGTTGTTACCATCTTCTGCTTAGATCTGCGGTCAATATGTAGACTGATGAGCTGCTGAGACTAGTTCAAACTAAGTTTAAGTTTATTTATTAGTGTCACAAGAAGGCTTACATTAACACTGCAATGAAGTTCCTGTGAAAATCCCCTCGTTGCCATATTCCAGCACCTGTTTGGGTACACTGAGGGAGAGTTTAGCATGAACCAGCACATTTTTCGGATTAGCCTCAGCAGCCAAAGTGAACTATGATAAGTGTTAGATCGCATTCTTGGGAACTAGGCCGAATGATCCTTTATCCCCTTCGCCCTCAGGTGAGACGACCTGAAGGCACTTCGGAGATGGTTCTGAGTGGTTGGGGAATGCATCAAAAACTGGAAAGAGTGGGTAGCCATGGTGAAACAAAAATTGGGAATGTGGGAGCCCATTGTGGGTAAGAACCTGATGATCAGGATGAGATGTTTTTGATGTTGCTGTATGTAGTCATAGAATTTCTACAGTGCAGAAAGAGACTGTTCGGCCCAGCGAGTCTGCACTGACCGCAATCCCACCCAGGCCCTATCCCTGTAACCTCACTTATTTACCCTGCTAGTCCTCCTGATAATAAGGGGCAATTTACTAGGCCAATCAACCTAACCCACACATCTTAGTGGTGCAGGTCTGGTCCTGCCCTGGTGATCACCCAAGTCATCTTCTGCTTTTTCTGGAGATTGAAAATGAACTGGATCCACAGGCAAATTAGGTACAAGTCTCTCGGCAAGGTGGTGGGAAAATGTACCCAATATTACCTTCTTCCTGATGGCCAACTTTGTGAACAGCTGCATCAAAATGCGTAGACTCTTGGTAGTCAAACACCAAGGGCAGCATTTTACGGCCTCGCTCGGGCTGGATCGTAAAATCCCACCCAAGGTCAATGGAGATTCCCGTTCTTTGAACCTCACCTGCCTTGATTCCGGGGGGGTGAGGTGGGAGAGTTTCGGCCCAAGTGTCACACTGTGCTGAGGTTCGACGGGATCCTAGTGTTACGAAGGATGAGTCTGGCCCATTGCCGTGGAAAAGTCCAAGCAGTTGGTCCATGTCATATCACCATCACTCATGGGGAAGTTTATGCAGAAAATCAACTTTAACCACAATTCCCTCAGGCAGTGGTTTACACATAACGTCTGAGAGGCCCTGCAGGACAAGGTGATGGCGGATCCTGTCGGATGGTTCCCTGAGCAGATCGTCAAAGCCAATTGGCAGAATGCCTTATTGCCAGAACTTTCAAACAAGCACTAAGATGTAGCTTGGCTGGTGGTGAGAAATGCCCTCCCTGTCAGATCTTTCCTGTATGCTCAGCCTCAACTTAGATAAACTTTGGGCTGTCGTGTAATGTACTTTCATAAATGTTCTGAATAAAGTATATTTTTGGTAAAAAAGGTCACTTTGCTCACTAACGTGCTGGTCAATTGTCTTTCTATCCTTTTGTGTCTCTTTTCTTGCCATGTTTCAGATAAAGCTGGCATCCTCTAATCTAGATACTGAATTAATGACTAAAGAAAATAATACATTTACAAACAAATTTGCATAGAATGCACAGCACAGAAACAGGCCATCCAGCCTTCTGTTTTTATGAGCTTCCTTCCACTTTAATCACCTACTGCCACACTGCCCCCAATAGTTATCTGGTCCTTTCTCCCTGAGCACACGTCAAACCTTCCCTTAAATGTATCAATGTTATCTGCTTCAACCACTTCATGCAGCAGTGATGTGGAATATTTCTCAGCTTGACCTTTCAACTCAGAATTTCCAACTTTTTAGTGGACAGAGGGTCATGGAATTCCACAAAGAAAGTCCCGTTGAAGGAAACCCTGTAAACAAGATCATTTGTTGCAGAGTTCTGGGTGTAGAGTGGCCTGAGTGCGAAGAAGCAAAAACAAGCTTCGAGGCAGAATTTTCAGAGTAAAGTTATTGATTATCTGTAAATTATGCTAGGCATAAGACATAAGGACCAGGGATCATGCATAGGGAAGTTATGGATTCCATCACAAGATGTACACATTAATGGAAACGTTCATTTTAATTTAAGTAGAACAAAACACATCTAGTTTAATGTAGGGAGCCACAGCAGCAGTTACTCTAAATCTCAAACACTTAGGTCATTTCATACACAAAACTACATAATTTGAATTGATGAAGACACAAATCATTTTGAAATGCAAAATGCAATGCAAAAATAAAATGATTATTTCGCAATTATTGCAACACTGAAATTTTAAACCATTCATTAATTGAAAAAGTCATATGGCACACTCGCCTTTAACAATCGGGGTATGGATTACAAAAGCAGGGAAGTCATGTTGGAGTTGTATAGAACTTTGCTGAGGTGACACTGTGTGCAGTTCTGGTCACCACATTATAGGAAGGTTGTGATTGCACTGGAGGGGGTGCAGAGGAGATTCACCAGGATGCTGCCTGGGATGGAAGATTTAAGTTATAAAGAGAAGTTGGATAGGCTTGAGTTGTTTTTTCTGGAGCAGAGAAGACTGAGGGGCGACCTGATTGAGGTTATGAGGGGACACAAGTTAAAAGTGAGGCGTGGGAGGTTTAGGGGAGATTTGAGGAAAAACCTTTTTACCCAGAGAGTGGTGACGATCTGGAATGCATTGCCCGGGAGGGTGGTGGAGGCGGGATGCCTCACCTCCTTTAAAAAGTACCTGGATGAGTACTTAACACGCCATAACATTCAAGGCTATGAGCCAAATGCTGGCAAGTGGGATTTGGTGGGCAGGTCAGGGCCATTCATGCATCGGTACAGACTCGATGGGCCGAAGAGTCTCTTCTGCACTGTATAGTATTCCGTGATTCTGTGATTCTGTGAAACAAGCTGGAAAAGATGAGTGACAGGGAACATCTGTAAAGCGATGGTGGGTTAAAAATGTGATTGCCTTGGAAAATAGGTATGGCAAACGTGATGTGCATTTAACCCAGTTCAGAGTAATACATGCAGCAAACAATCTTGGTGCTGCCTGATAATTATGGTGATAGTGGCATGTAGTTCAGTGCTTAACACACTGCTGAGTGGCTGCACACCTCAGCAGGATGTCCAAGTTGTGGCAAGACTAGCTATAGAAACATTGTGGAAGATTTGTGAGTGGAACGAAGAATAAAAAATGGTCCAACTGGCCAGGCAGCATGTCCCAGTGTTCTCTGAGGCAGCACTGGTGCCTTGATGCAGAAGGGGGTGAGGAGGCTTTTCAGATGGACACTTGGAAGGCAATGGGAGCAGATCGGCATCATGGTCAATACCAGTAGTTTAGCACCTGGATGCTGTACCGCAGAAAGTATAATGATTTTACATGAGTGTTCAAGGTCAGTGAATGCATCTTCACATGCCATGTCCTTATAAATGAACCATTAGCCTCACCCACCACTTAATTCCCCTTCCGAGAGTCAGGGAGACCAGCCGGTCTCACATGGTGCAGTGAGAGAGCTGAACTTCCCTTCCTAGAGTTGGCAAGACAAGCGGGGCTTAAGTAGTGTGGTAAGAGAGCAGGACTTTCCTTTCAGGAGTCAGCAAGACCTGTGGGGCTTTAATCGTGCAGTGAGAGAGTAGAAAGTCTGAACATTAAAGAGACCAGCATGGTAAGCTGCCGCTGCCTGTAACCAGGGAGCACAGTTTAAAAATAAGGGGTCTCTCATTTAAGATGGGAATGAGTACAATTATTTTCTCTTAGAGGAACTCCCTTCCCCAGAGAACGGTGGAGGCAGGGTCATTGAATATTTTTAAGGCAGATAGATTCTTTACTATCAAGGGAGTCAAAGGGGATCAGCAGGAACTTGGAGTTGACCCAGAGTTCATGTAAATTCTAACTTTTACTCCTCATATACACCCCATCTCTCTCTGAGAAACTTACTAATACATACATACTGACTGAAACTTACTGACACAGGTCACAGGTTTAGGGTGCTGGGGAGTAGGTACAGAGGAGATGTTAGGGGTAAGTTTTTCACTCAGAGGGTGGTGGGTGCGTGGAATCGGCTGCCGGTAGTGGTGGTGGAGGCAGATTCGATAGGGTCTTTTAAGAGACTTTTGGATAAGTTCATGGAAGTTAGTAAGATAGAGGGTTATAGGTAAGCCTAGTAGGTAGGGACATGTTTGGCACAACTTGTGGGCTGAAGGGCCTATTTGTGCTGTAGCTTTTCTATGTTCTATGTTCTATACATAAGAGCTCTTGGAAAACCCCAGCTGTGATGTTGAATATTTCCAGCCAATTCAACATGATTTGCTTCAGCCAATCTCGTCCCACAAGGCTAAGTCTCTCTCCTTTCACTACCATCAAGCTGAGCAGATTGGTGATGATTAGACACCAGTTTTGATGTTGGGGGCAATTCTCCTGGTCCGCTGCACTGCTCAAGACATCAGCAGTGGGGGGGGGTGGGACTGTAGTGGGACTCGCGACTGGCATCCGGCCGATCGTGAGTCTCCCAGGCCCTACTTTTCAATGTAATCAGCCTCGTGTCAGAAATCAGCACCAGGCTGTTTACCATATTGAAATTCCAATTTCAATATCATTAGCGAGCCTGGGACGGGCTAATGTCTAATAGGGACCATGACAGTATTTAATAGATTGGATAGGCATTCAGAGAAAAGGGGCATAAAGAGACATCAGAACAGGAAAGGACTATTTCTACTACGGCATACGAGCATTTGGGAAGTGGTAAGGTCAAAAGGCCTGTTACCATGCTACAAATTTCAATGTGAGTCGAATATGTGTTCATGAGAAGCCCCAATTTTACCTTTTAAATCAGAAAACAGACAATAGTGGAACCTGCTGCCCCAATAGAGCGCTGGAGTCTGAATCACAAAATGGTTTCAAGAAGGAGTTCAATATATTTCTGATTTTAAAAAACAGGCTGAAGAGACATGGGGAACAGGGAGGGAGGTGGATTTGAGACCAGATCAGCCGTGATCTGATTGAATGGCAGAGCAGGCTCGAAGGGCTGAATTGCCGCCTTCTGCTCCTAATTCTGTTCCTATGTCTTGCGACGTTTTGTTTTACTGCAGACTGAGCATAATTAACATTCATCACATTCTTGGGTGACTGGGAACATCATAGGTAATTTTAATAAGATCAGACTATGAAGAATCAGCAAAAGAAAAGCGAATACCAGAACAAAACAATGTTAAACATCACTGTGAAAAATATGAAAATCTGAGGGCTATGGTTGAAGACTTTCGTAAGATGGGGTAAATTATGATTATATGGTGCATTGAATTACTTTCAATGTCTTGACACACTTGTTTTGAAATAATCACAGTGTCAGGTTAGTTTATTGCTTCTAACTGCTATGCTGTGATTCACTGTGTAAATGTCACTGGTTAAAAAAAAAATGCCCTTCCTGCAAAAGCCCATCAAAATCAGTTTATCAGGATAGGGGCCCCGAAAATCGAATACACAAGGGACTGGTCTCTTTTAGTAGATGAAATCTGACTGCATATCAAAAGAGGAGGACAAATTATTCATTTTTCTAGCAGCATAAAAGAGGTGCAAGTTAGATCTGAAAGGACGCTATCTTCAGGACCAAACTGTCAAAGAACGTGGGAAAGCAGCCCTCCTGCATTCTTGTTTCAGGTCCGTTGATCAGAAGATTGAAAGGCCCACTCTACCTACAGGGGTTCTCTGTTCAAGTCTCGTGGTACAATTATAATCTATCCTCACCTCCTCCAGAATGAGAGCCCCAAAAACAAAGCTCACAACTTCTGTGCAGCTTAACATTCCGAATGCACCAAACCTCCTTTACATTTTTTTGTTCCGCTGGGATCCAGGACTGCATTATCCAATGTTGACAGACAAAAAAAAACCCTTTAAATTATCTAATGCTTTAGGGTGAATTTCCTACAGGAATTCCGTCGGAATGGCCACTAATTGCACTGAGAGGAACACAGAGGAATTTGTCAGGTCAATAAGTTGTGACAAAAATTATCCCAAGGTTTCTCAGAGCTTGTCCGTAGGGCAGCAAGATAAGAGAGAACACTGTACGATATTGGGCTTCACAAGCCAGAGCAACAATTTGTTCCCGCAACAGTTTGAACCATATCAGGCTGAACCTCTCCCGTGTTCAGCCGATGTATGCCATGACTTTACATTTAAAATATAAGAATCAGAAATGCCAGCTTTCTGATAGTGATATTTGCTCCTCCTTCCTCCTCCTTAACCTGGTCAAAATACAAGCAAATTACTCATTTTAAAATAGCTTTTTCCTTTAGCAGCAGCCAGCAAGTGGTCTTACAGCATCTAACGCGTAGGAGGACTGTAATTCACCTGTCAAACAATGTTGGCTGTCTGAAGCAAGGCACTGTTCAAGATTTTTCCCAGTAATTCATTAATGCGGTCTGTGCACAAAATTAACCAAACAAATCTTTTTGTTGAAAATCATTTAAGCCTGTTAGAGACCACGGCAGAGCACTGGGAAGCAGGTATGATATATCAGATTGATGAACTTCTGGACAGTGTAATTGAAGGGAGAAACCAGGCTGAAGTAAAGGTACTTTCCCAGATAGAAGGGAAGTCCAAGGGAGAGTTAACACTGGACTGCCGTTATATGTGTCCTAGGAGAGAACAGAGCTAATGAAGATTAGGCAGCTGGATACCAGGAATGGTGAGGAACTACTCCAAAACTTCCTAATTGAGCACATCTCAGCATAAGTGCCAAGATGGGAACCGCCACTGTCGACCTCAACAAACTTTCTGGACTTAAGGGGAGATTCCCAAACTTGGCCAACCTACGTACCATGTCATGGTTGGACACCACAATGAAGCATGTGATGAAATTGCTCCTCGGGTTATTTGAAAGAAGATTGTGTTTAATTGGAAAATAAGCATTTAAGTCCTAATCAATGATCCAGTCCTTCATATGGGTACCGACAGATTCTACTTTCCTGCTCAGTTGGTATCCTCTGTATAAGTCAGTGTACCTCCATCAAATATAGGTTGAAGACATGGAATCTCAGATGTTTGGAATTCCTGCTCTATCCCACATTGATTTTCATTCTTGTTACAGGTGGAGGCTCTATCTGAAGCGAGTTATCTTTTATCAATAAAAGGTTGTTATCCAAAGTAACCAGGCCAAGAATAAAAAACAATAAAACTTGAAACTGAAGAATATCAGTAAAACTTGTCCGAACTGGTCATGTATACATTAAAATGGAACTCCAGTATTAACAGTGCCAGTGTTACTGATTTTTACTGGAATTTAATGTTTTTGAATTAGTTTTTCCTTCTGATGAATGTACAACAGCTTTTTTGGGGACCTGGTGAGAATTCTACTGTCAAATAAATAATTCATATATTTCCCAATTAAAAGTAAAAAAGAAAGTGGCAGCATTAATGTTAAATTATTGACCCACACCTTTCAGAGTTACTCTTCACTGCTGACTGATCTTCTCATTGCAATGCTATGGAGAGTTACAGTTACCATTAGAACAAAGAGGACGTATATTTTAACAAATAAAAACAGAATACCAAGGAGGATGAATTTGATAAAGCCAAAAACTAATAATAAAAAAACACTAACTTGTTAAAGGATAAATGCCCACATTTGTTTTGAAAAATCCTCTTCTAATTTCTTAATCTTTCAGCATTATTAAGTAACAGTGAGTAACATTGGCACCACACAAGTGCCCGGAAATGATCATCTCCAAAAAGAGAGATTCTAACCATCTCCCCTTGACGTCACCATTACTGAATCACCCATAATCCACATCCTGGGGCTTACCAACAATCAGAAACTTAACTGGACTAGCCATATAAATACTGTGCTTATAAGAGCAGGTCAGAGGCTGGGAGTTCTTCAGCAAGTAACTCACCTCCTGACTCCCCAAAGCCTGTCCACCATTTACAAAGGTACAAGTCAGGAGTGTGATAAACACTCCCTACTTGCATGGATGTATGCAGCTTACAAAAACATTCAAGGTGCTCAACACCATTCGGAACAAAGCAACCTACTTGATTGGCAGCCTATCAACCACCTTAAACATTCATTCTCTCCACCATCACTTATGTACAGTAGCAGGGTGCACCATACAAAGGATGCACTGCAGCAACCCACATGCTTCCTTCAACAACACCTTCCAAACATCTGCCACCTGGAAGGATAAGGGTAACAGATGCATGGGAACACCATGACTTTCAAGTTCCTCTCCAAACCACAAAACATCCTGATTTGGAAACGATAGCAGGGCATCTGAGACAAGAGAATTCTGGCCTATATCACCATTCATTCACAGTCACTGGGTCATAAACCTGGAACATTCATCCTAACAGCACTGTGGATGCACTGAAGCCGGATGGACTGCAGCGGTTCAAAATGGCAGCCCATCACTACCATCTTAAGGGCAATTAGAGATGGGCAATAAATGCTGGTCTTTCCAACGATGCTCACGTCAAATGAAAGTATTAAAAAAATTATGTTATAACACAGAAGGTGTTGAATTTCCATGTCTCTGAACTGCCTGCCAAAAAATCCAGGCTTAACTCTTCTATGGATTTCCCTCCCTCTCTATGAATGTGTCGGTCAGCATCTCAGTGATGTTAATAGTGGGACTGTTTAAAATATACTTAAGAGCCAAGACATAATGGCATGCATGCAATCACTGGTTCAGCGAGGAGGACCATGCGTATGTGTCTGTAATATGGCATTTGCAATACGCCATTCACTTGGCTAGAGGGCAGACAGACAGGATATTCCCATGTCTCTACCAACTATCATAAAACATGGAAAGAGGAAGATCCATTTGGTCCATTGAATCTGCTGTTTCCACAGGCCATGTTTAATCTATCCTACCAATTAAATCCCTGAGGAAGGTTTTGTGTGTGTGTCTCCAAAATTAGTTGAATACAATTGTAGATATTTATCCACCCTCAAATATCCATCATTCACTCTTTCCTTGATGCCTTTTGCAGACAGCGTTAACATTCTATAGCCCAAGTCTTGGTTTAGAATCAAGGCACATAACAAGCCAAAGTGCATTCTCCACATCCGTTCTCATTCTTCCTATGGGAAAGAGGCCAAACTTAATTGGTGCTGTGGCAGCATGGTTGCAGTGTGGAAGATCCTGGCTGTAAACACTTCCGTTCCACCCCATAGATACTTGCTGTGTACATCAAGACAGTGGAACCTATGATAGAAACATTAGCAGATATAATAAGTTTTATAAAATGGGATCCATCATCCGTAGGCCAAAATCTTCTGTCCGGAAGGAATTTTCCAGTACCGCTGAGAGTGAATGGAGTTTTGGCTGGAATGCCAAATTTTCCACGCTCTCGCAATGGGTCCCACCATGGACAGGTCCGAAGAGTCCCACCCAATGTTTCTAATTAAATAATTTGTTCTGCTCTTACGCAACTCAAATTTGAGTAAACACCATGGATATTATTGGAGTAGTTTGTATGATCAGTTTATATGTAGGTTAGACGGTCTGAAGTGAGCAATGTTTAAAACATGAATGTGTATAGTGGAGTGTACTGCCACATTTCAAAACAATATTCAAACAGTTCAATTAGATATTTTAATGTAAATATCCTAAAGACCTTAAATAAAACTGTTTTAATATGGCCTATGCTGAGGGTCAACATAGCTTAGTGGTGTGCAATGTCAAGTCTCCTCCACCATCCACCCTCCCCCCACCGCCCAACATATATTGTCACTGCTCAGTGAACCAAATTCTCCCAAACACTAATACCTCATTTTCATCTCAACTAGGATTCCCCATTCTTTGCTGCGAAGCTGCACTAATCCCTCATTCACAGTGCCCCCTCCCTCTGGTTCCACTCTGGGTTCTCCTTTTCTCCCCCTCATTGTATTCTTTATCAGGCCTTCTGCTTCCAATAGTGCTCCTTGAAAGCTCTTTCACAGACAAGAAAGGACCTGCTCCTTAATGGCCGACCTGGCCCTTTCTTTTTTGCTTCCGACTGAGCTTTGCTATTTAATCTTCTGAGGCTTTCAAGATGTCACTCTCGTCTGATGACTGAGGACAAAAGCGAAATCAAGCGATCCTGAATGCTGCGAACTTTCAAATACAGCAGAACACTTTGAAGAAAGGTCCTTGAAGTCACTAGGCACAGCAGATCATACGCAGTGATGGTGGCCTCATTCAGAACTTTTCCAGACTGCTTTCGGCTTCACACACTCTGCTGTCCCCATTTACCTTCCTTGCCCATTAAAACATGTCAGGCTACATTTCACTTTTATTGGCCTGCTGAGCATTTTGTTTTATGGCTTGGAGCACATGTACCTCGCTGCAATTTTACTTTGTGCATTATGAAGAATAAGATTAATCTGCAGCCTGCGTAGGTCTATTTTTTGTTTAACACTTTAAGAGTTACAGCCTGAAACCCAGTCATTTTCTCAACTCTGTTCAGATAGTACTGCCTGCACTGAAATACTGTCGAGCTCCATTCGTATCCTTAATTCTAATTGGTCGGCCTGGTATTTAACATTGGGGGTGGGCGGGATCGGAGCTTTGTTAACTGACACAATCAGTGAGAACACAAAACAAATTAGGACAATCAGAACTGTAAACCCGCAGACTTTCACTTTTGTAACGGTGGATGGGGAGAATCTTTTTGAAAACTATCAGGAAAATTCTTAAAATGGCTATATAAAATTGACTCCATATACTACTAGTATATTATTATAACTCAATTACCTGCAGGCCGAATCACGTGCACTTTCAGAGGAGCACCATTTTTTATGAAGACATAGAATCATAGAAACCCTACAGTACAGAAAGAGGCCATTCGGCCCATCGAGTCCATCAACATGTTTGGGCCTTACAATTTTCCCTTTTGCTTTGTATGGAATGGATTAAAATGCATTGTCAGAGTGCTTTCTGTGTTATGGTCACCATGAAACAACACATTGATTTCCGCCACTTCTATCCATCTTCAAAGAAGGAAGAGGGTTGGCTGCCTTTGATGATGGTGGCGAACACTTATTTAAAAATGATTGTCCAGCTCACTGCCTGTGCCTTTCATCCACCTGAGCAGGGATATCGGAATCAAAATGTTGAGGATTCCAATTAGCACATTTCATTATTGAATCATAGTACAGCTATAATTTGCTCAATTGAGGGTTAATTATTCTATTAACTTTGTGCTACACAGCAATCTGTTAGTCCATCAAATGGGGGGCAGAGGTGAAAACTGGGAAGTGTAATGTGCAGTTTCAGTCTGTTAATATGTAACCCTGAGATTGGAAAGGTTGAATTTAACCCCTTTGCCTTTGAAAGTTAACTAAGTAGCCTGTCATCTCATTAGAATGCATCTTCTCAGGTGAGGAACAAATATCTACCTCATTCGAAAAGTAACAAAAAAGTTCTGACGAATTTGTTTTTTTAACCCTATTGCTAAGGTTTTACTTAATTACACATTTAAGACAAAGAACCTTTAGAATGTGACATAATTGCCACAGCGGAACCAATGAATGAAAAAAGCAGTTGATGCCAAAACTGTGCTTCATTGTTTCTGTCCAACTGTCATGTACCTGCATTGAAAAGGCAGGAAGTTGGCAAGCTGCCATAGTCATTGGGTTCAAGTTTACTGCGGAGTGATCTAGTCTTAAGCAGCACCAATCCATCATAGTCGCACGTCTACTTTACATGAAAAAGATGAAATCCTCTCAGATTAATGTGATCTTAATGAATAGAAATTATCCTCAAATACCTTCCTGTTTATTATTGTAGCTCAGCCACTAGAAAGACTTGAATGACGACACTCACTGAGGGAAACCGTGATATTTAAAACGTGGGCATTATTCCCATACTTAGAACCCACGCATTTTATACGTACCACTGGAAACTTAAAGATGGAAGTGCATTGAAAATATATCTTCTCGGTGAATGAGGTCTTACATTCCTTTGACTATATCGCAAAGACTTTTACTGGGCCGCAATGAAGATAAGAATACAGCAAAAATGCAGTTTATTATGTATAATATCCTTGTTACAAATCCAGTTTAAATATTCCCTTTCAATCAGGACCACTGGTCATGTCCAATATGGATCTTGCATCCTTTATGAGCTGGAGGACTGCTATTCTGTCTATTACCCAGCTAAATGGTGGCATGCAACAATTAGACTCGTCAGTCTAGAAACTCTATGCACGGCACATGATTTTAGGGCACTAGATGGCTCCCTAATATCCCAACAATGCCAGCAAGAAGCACAAGCTTATCCTGATGTTCACCAAGCTCTCTGCTTGTTAAATGGATGGAAACCCTTAAAGCATTCACTGGCTGCTGCATACAAATTCCTGGTTTGTACTCCCAGCTGTCAAAGCCTCAGGCGAGAGACCACATCTATAAAATCTGCCCTCACATCCAGGAGGATTTTTTTTGTTATTGGAAAAGCTAGGTTTTCCACAGGGCAAAAGTATGTATGGGGAACTGAAGATTTAAATCGGCAAGAAATTTCCCAGATTTGATGTCCTGCGAAAGAATAAGTTTGAATAAATAGGAGATGGTATTATAAGTAGGAGATGGTATTTAATTCTAAATATTACAAATGTACTTTGTGGTTTAGTCAAAGTTTTATTGGTTGCATTGGTCAAACCACAAATGTGGTTATCATGTTTAACGTATAGGACTTCTGTACATTTTTGAATTCTACTCATATCTACGGCTGGGCTCCCAAATTAAAAACAATGTGGTCAGGCCATGATCTGAATCTTATTTTTCTCACAAGTTGTTCAAATGACGCATTTGACTCAATTGCTCTTGATTAATGATGGATAACATTTTGTATGGAGTCACACACCTCAACCTGAAATTTAACCAAGACTCCCTCCCCCCACTCCATCAGATTTTTGCTTTTAGTGTCTGCTTAGCCAAGTAGTAACTCTGGCATAAAAGCAAATTACTGTGGATGCTGGAATCTGAAACAAAAACAGAAAATGCTGCAAAGTTTCAGCTGGTCTGACAGCATCTGTGGAGAGAGAATAGAGCCAATGTTTCAAGTCTGGATGACCCTTTTCAGAGCAGTAAGTCTGGCATCTCTGGGTTAGAAAATCCTGGTTCTAGCCCCATTGCATGTCTTGAGGACTTACACTACACTGATCTTTCTGAAATGAGGAACTGGTGCAAACACCTGTACCTTGAAATACCAGAAGAATTCCTTGTCAATCTCGATAGAAAGAAGACATCATTTATAAGCATGCTGGAGAATGTTATCTACAACACTGACTCTATGCAATATCTTGTAAATCTAGGGCACAAAACAGGAATCAAGGAATATGCATGCATCATTAAGCTGTTCCAAAATACTAATATAAAAGCAAAATACTGTGATGCTGGAAATCTGAATTAAAAATGGAAAATGCTGGAAAACCTCAGCAGGTTTGGCAGCACATGTGGAGAAACAGAGTTAAGGAGCAGGATCCTCCGCCTCTCCGCACCCCCCCTCCCCCCCAACAACTTGTTTCTGGGCAGTGGGAGGCAGCCCGCTGTTGGCTGGCAGCAGAATCTTCTGGTCGCGTCGCTGTCAATAGGATTTCCCATTGAATCCATCGCCCCACCTCCGGGAAGCCTGAAGTGGGCGGGGCATCGGCGGCGGGACTGGAAGATCCCACAGGTGTGAAGAGCGGGAAAATCCTGCCCAATGACTCTTCTTCAGAACTGTTCCAAAGACAAATCATAACTCTGTTTCTCTCTCCACAGATGCTGTCAGACCTGCTGAGGTTTTTATTCCAAACATTTTACCCTGCCTGTCTCTTTCCGATGTTGACCCAACTACTGCACAGTTCCCAAGCAGCCAGCTTTTATTTCTCATTTCCAGCACTCATAATCACTTTTTCGCTGAGTTATTCAGAAGAGCTTGTAAAAAGCATCTGTCAAACATTCCCATTGACATCAAGGCATTTAAAATTAATGACATTCCATGCATTTTCCAAAAGAGAGTATCCAGTTTATCATAGCTGCTCAAAGTGGTGGAGTAAAGGTTTATCACTGCAGGTCCTAAACTCTTGACTTTATATGTGTTGCGTTTGTGTGAACATTAGGAATTTGTAAACCAGTTCAGACCTGTCTTCCTTTCCTGTCCAGAACGGAACAGCTTCAGGCCATTTTTAACTACTTTTGTGTAAGTATCATCAACTTGTGAGTGAACCTCCTTTTAAAATGAAACAAAAGCTCCTGTTTTCTGCCCAGAGTATGATGAGCAACCTATGGGGTGGAAATTGAAAGTTGACGATCAAAGTTTGGGGACTAGCATCTCGTGCCAAGAGGACACCTGGATGAATTCTGGTCTGATTTTGGGCTGGACCATTTTTCAGGTGTATCTGTCACATATATAAAGCAGATGGCCTGTCCTTTATCTATATAAATGGAGCCCCCTCCAAAACTGCCCTCTCTGCTGAACTTGATGCCGATGAGTGATGCAAGCTCGGGATTCTCCAATGATCATTGCAGTTAAGCAGTGACTGCCAACGAAATGTATCTTTTTAAAAATATTGTCATGGAACAAGGTGAATCTGGAGTGCACAATTCAACTCCACAGCACTCTTGGTTTCCAATCACTGTCACTTCACCCAACACAGGACCTAACTTAGGGCCACTGCCAGTGAACCACAAAGTGGGTGGGATTGTGGTCGGTGCAGACTCGATGGGCCAAATGGCCTCCTTCTGCACTGTAGGGATTCTATGATTCTATGAATCTATGATAATCTATGAACCACTTCCATCTGCTTAAAATGTATGAACTGTCTGTGGAGGCCAGCAGATGCCTGCAGCTCACCTATGTAATGTTTATGAGGCCTGAGGCCCAGTTTTGGACTGCCCCCATAACTTCCAATTTAGGCACATGCTGATGGCACCACGTACCACTGGGTATGCACCCAAGAAGAAACCATAACCAAATTCGACCCTCATATTTATTCCTATGTAATACTTTGTTCAAGATTCAAGAACTATCAATACTCTGTAAATTACAATCTAAAAGTTCAGGATTGGGATATTTATTCAAAAATGATTGATTACAATATGTAAACAATTTTACTTCCTGTTCCTACTCATATTTTAGGCATGAATACTGATTGATGTTACTTAGTTGTAAAAGTGCACAATTAACTCACCAAGGGATGCAACAAATAATGAAGTAACAAAATACAACGTTGACAATTATTTGGTCATTTCTATAGCAGGATGTGGTTAACAGATTGGGTGATGGAAGACCAATGTGGAAAATGGCAAAGAGCTTCATTCAGTCCACAGTACCACCTATTAGTTAATTAGCAAGAGTAATTCCTTCAAACCCTTCAGAGTTGTATTATAAACAACTATTGGGTAATATGCAGCTAGCAGCAAGAGACTAATGATGGAAGTTCCTTTGAAGGCATATGGTTAAATGTGTCTGATAAAATGACCTTTTTCACTATTTTAATGTCATCATTATCTGTTTATTTTTGAATAACACACATGTGAATTTTATCTGGATAATTTGATGAGTGGTTGGCATGGACCAATTGGCTGAAGGGCTTGTCTCCATGCTGCATTGCTCTATGACTCTATGCGTACACTCCAAAGAAAATAAAAACCTAGTTTTGATTTCCTTTACAGAAAGAACAAGAACTGGTCAAGACATGTGGAATGAACCAGGGAATGGCTGTTCCAAAAGCTTTTGTTTAGCTTTAATTATCCATAGCATATGCAATTTAATTGTTTCTATTTCAGAGTGAAGAACTATTTTGCCAAATTTAGCATTTGAAAACATGAGTGGGATTTTCCAGCCCTTGCCAGTGACAGGATCTTCCAGTCCCACCAAAGTCAACCCGCACCACAACTTCCCCGTCAGTGGGATGGGTGAGCCTTGTGAAACACTGTACACCTCAACAGGACTGGAAGATCCTGCTGGTGACCAACAGCAAGTTGTGCCTGCCACGGGGAAACCCGCCATGCGGAGGATGGGGGGGGGGGGGGGGGCGGGGGAAAGGACTGGAAAATTCCGGCCTTCACCTTGCATTCATTTTAATCAATTTTTAAAAATTCCTTGATGGCCCAATAGTGCTGTTAATAAAGGTCCTCATTAATTTTGGCTGCAGACTGTATTGGATTTCATAGTTGACCTCATTAAATAAATGTAACAAATATAAATTGCATTGTATATCAGGGTGCCCATGGATGATTTCAATGGTCACTATTAACCCTTATGTTGGACAGGAACTAGAAAGTATCAATTATAGAGAGTTGGACATTGACAGAGTGCTGTCAACAACAGTTGCATGTTACCAATGCTGTCATCAATGGTATTTGTCAATATAAATGACCTGACTTCTGGAAATTGAACCACATCAGAGACCCATATTTTTGTGAGGTGCAATCAAGTCAAAAAGATAGACAAAACTAAAAATTTCCTTATTTGTGTCCCCGGTCTTTAGTTGGAGGAACAGTCAATTGGAAAATAAATGGGGAAGATGCAGATCTCCATTTGAGCATGTCCCCATTCTCTAATGTAAAACTGCTGATGAATTGGATGGTGAGGATTCCATGTTGATGTTAATTGGCAGTTTTATGCCACCTTCATTGCCTGATGAAGACACGGATATATCTTGGGCATTAGCTTAATATTCGATCATAAGCATCACAGCTCTCCGTGTTCAGGTACGATTTGAATGAAGGATGTGCAGCTTTTTTCCTGCTACAATAAGCATTCTAAACATATGTACAGTCCCCATGGTGGCAGGACATTTATGAGAATTGATTATAGTTAAAACAAAACAAGGGATGAAATAAAATCATGGCTTAAACAGATTTTCCTGACATCTGGAGATGGCTTACTGCCAGTTAAGATTAAAGTACTTAAATAAAAACTTGGTTTGAGTCCATGCCTTGAATCCCAGGAATGGGGAGCACAAGGAGAGAGCAAGCTTCTGTAAAATTGACCCATACTAGAGTCAAGGCTAGATTTTGTTGTTTTGAAAGCAGTCAAGCCTGTAGATACCATCAAAACTATTTCTTTGGCAAAAACAATGTGACGGCGACAGCTCGAAGCTAATGTCAGAAAGGCGTCAAGACCTAGCAGAGGCAGTCCCATTAACAGGCACACAACAACAACTTACGTTATGTAACTTCATTAACATAATAAAATATCCCAAGGTGTTTCAAAGACACATTATAAACCAAAGAATGACACTAAGTCACACAAGGAGATATTAGGTCAAATGATGAAAAGCTTGGCAAAAGAGATACATTTTAAGCACCGCCTTAAAGTAGGAAAACAAACTAAAGAGGCAAAGAGGTGTAGAAAGGGTATTCCACGTTTAGGGCTGAGGCAGCTGAAGGTGCAACCACCAATAGTGGAGCAATCTAAACCAGAGCTGCTGGAAAGGATGGAATTAGAATAGTGCAGATCTCTAGAGGGGTTGCAGGATGGAGGAGATTACAAAGACATGGAGTGGCAAGGCCAAGCAGATATTTGAAAACAAGGTTGAGAATTCTTAAATCAAGGCATTGCCAGTGTACGTCAGCGAGCACAGGGGTAATAGATGAAAGGTGTTTGGTGTGAGCTATGGAAGGGAAATTGTAAGAGATCTGCCCGGAATTAATTGGAATAGTCAAATCTATAAGTAACAAAGGCACGAATGAGGGTTTCAGCAGCAGATGAGCTAAAGCTGAGGCAAAGTCAAGTAGATGGAAATAAGTGAGGTCATAGTGATGCCGCGAATCTTTGTTCAGGAGTTAATCTCGGGGTTGAATATGACATCTCGGTTGCAAACAGATTGATTTAGTTTCAGACAGAGAGATGGAGGGAGTTGTTTGTTCATCCAGAAAAAACTCTTCAAATGTAGAGAATAAAAGTATAACAAAACTTATTCCAACTTATAAATCAAAGAAAAGGTTTAATAAAGAAACGTTATTACTCCAAACTTGAGGCCTCACCCTAGGCCATTCCAAGCTCCCCACAATTCCCAACATGTTCTAATTTATACTGAGTCAGCTGGTCAGCTGATCATCATATCATTCTGTCATTGGTTCCATGACTTACTGGGTCAGCTGACTCTTACAGCTGGTTACCATTGGTCAAGTTACAACAGATCCAATGTTATCAGTGGTTATATTCTAACATTGTTCAAGTTTTAAGTTTATTTATTAGTGTCACAAGTAGGTTTACATTAAAACTGCAATGATGTTATTGTGAAAATCCCCTAGTCGCTACACTCTGGCAGCTGTTTGGGTACATTGAGGAAGAATTTAGCATGGCCAATGCACCTAACCAGCACATCTTTCAGAGGTAACCCACACAGACATGGGGAGAACGTGCAGACTCCGCACAGGCAGTGACCCAAGCCTGGAATTGAATCCGGGTCCCTGGCGCTGAGAGACAGCAGTGCTAACCACTGTGCCACCTTGCCGCTTAGAGTAGAGTCTGAAAACAATAGCTTTAACTTTTGCAATAGTTAGTTGAAGGAAATTTCTGTTCTTTCCAATATTGAAAGTTGGACGGCCAGTTTGATAATTTTGCAACAGTGGGTCGTCAAGAGAGGTGGTTGTGAGGTATTGCTGGGTGTTACCAGCCTTCATGTGAAAACTACAGCTGTATTTTGAGATGGTATCACTAAAAGACGTCGTGTAGCCTTAACTGTGTTTTTTCCAAGTGATTGTGAATACCATTTGATTTTTCCCCCTTGCCTTTCTGTTTGGTTTTATAAACAAAAGCACAGGACTGAATTTTACTCTTGGGCAAGGTCCAAGTCAGTGACAAGCCTATCTTTCTTGGCCTGCTTGCTTTGCTGCAATTTAATGGCAGTTGGACCTTTCCTTCACTGTCCCCATCGGAGAGGAAGTCCTGCCTCGAAGGGCTGCCGGTCAATCAAACTGAGAACGGTGGTCACTTCTGGGACTTCAGGCGGTCCTCAAAGAAGAAGAGTCATGGAGCCCAGACTTTCAGGTAATTCGGGGTCTTGTTGGAGGCATACTAGTGTGCCCCAGGGAGGGAGCTGGGAGGCCAGAATCGACAGGACATCGGTCAAGGGAAAAGACAGAGAGGGGATACCTCAGGAGGGGACTCTGATGGGAACAGGATGCCCAAACAGAAGGCAACTGACCCCAGCCTGGCCACAAGGATCACTTGGTTTTACTGGGTGGCCTGGAGACTTGGCACTGACCTCCATTGCTGGGGATAAGTTAGCAGAAGGAGGCTCTTAAGTGCCATTAATTGACCACTTGAGTGGCTCAATTGACCTAGGAATTGAATGGGTCACCTGACGCTTCCCCAATGTGGGTAATATACCCATAAGGATAGGTAGATGGGTAAGCAGTGGGCATGAGCCTACCAACCCACCTCTTAGATTGTTTTCCTTAAAACAGAGTTATTTAAGAAGATGTTTAATTGAGGTGCTCAAAATGATGAAAGGTTTTCATAGAGAAACATTCATTGCCAGAAAGGTTAGCAATGGGAAGTCACAGAGGTAATTGGCATTGACTGAAAGAGTGCTGAATGTAGAGTCAATAACACCTTTTGAGAGAGAATCAGAGAAATATTTCAATAAAGGCAAAACACGGCGGATACTGGAACCTGAAACAAAAACAGAAAATGCTGGAAAATCTCAACATGTCTGGCAGCACCCGTTGATGGAGAAATACTTTGATGGTCGGGAGAAGGGCAGTAGGACTAATTGGATAGCTTTTTCAAAGGGCCAGCACAGGAATGATGGACTGAATTGCCTCTTTCTGTGCTGTATCATTCTTGGATTTGATTATATAAAAACACATTTTTAAGAGCTGGAACTCCCTATGAGAATTTTGTGTAACAGAAGCACATGCAAGGATTATGGGATATTCACAGCCAATGCAATTAATTCAGCAAACCAACTTTCACATGAGCCATGAAGTAGGCACACTGACCTCCATGGAAAATTGCTGGGATGAAGGGTTGCAGTCTAAAATGTTACCTTACACACCCTACTGATGCTGATTGATCTGCTATTTGAGTCAAACATTTTCTGTTATTATTTCTTCAAAAACTGATGCAACGGGATAACAATGGTGGCCACTTATTTTCCATTTAAGAAGCACTAGGTGTGATCTTATGAACTCATCCCACCCATCATTTGGCAAGGCAAGGTGATAAGATTGGGTGAGAGATGAAAAATCAGGCTTGTGCCAGGTTTCTTGCCTCACCTGATCCTGCTGGCCCTGTTTTGCCGGCAAAATAGGCTTTGTCCTCTTTCTGGGTGCAAAGCCGATTTTAACATTAATGGCACGATTAACATGTCATTAGTGAGTCCGGAACGCTATCGTCCGTGCTCACTTACACTGACCTCCTCGCCTGTCGAGCTTCATACCGATGAGAATCACAGCTGGTCTCCATCAGTGGAGACCAGGTGTGATGGCCTCGTTGGGGGAATCGGAGGCCATTGAAGCCCCCCGGGTGATTGAGGGCATGGGTGGACAGTGCCCATGGGGCAGTGCCAGCCTGGCAAAATCGACAGGGCACCATGGCACTGTCCACTGGGCACTCTGGCACAGCCCACCAGGCACTATAACTGTGCTGGGGCAGTGCCAAGGGGTGAGGCCTGAGTGGGAATGGAGCCTGTGGTGGTGGAGCAATGACATGGGGGAGGCTGGTGAGAGCTCTGCAGACGGCGGCGATCAACAGAGGATGGGGAACTCTGCAGGGGTGGTGATTATGATGTGGAGATGCCAGCGTTGGACTGGGGTAAACACAGTAAGAAGTCTTACAACACCAGGTTAAAGTCCAACAGGTTTATTTGATAGCAAATGCCACTAGCTTTCGGAGCGTGCTGCTCCTTTGTCAGGTGAGTGGGAGATGTGCTCACAAACAGGGCATACAAAGACACAAACTCAATTTACAGAATAATGATTGGAATGCTAATGAAGCCAATCACAGCAAATACAGCTAATCAAGTCTTCAAGGTACAGGCAATGTGAGTGGAGAGAGCATTAAGCACAGGTTAAAGAGATGTGTATTGTCTCCAGACAGGACAGTTGGTGAGATTTTGCAAGTCCAGGCAAGTTGTTGGGGTTACAGATAGTGTGACATGAACCCAAGATCCCGGTTGAGGCCGTCCTCATGTGTGCGGAACTTGGCTATCAGTTTCTGCTCAGCGACCCTGCCCTGTCGTGTGTCGTGAAGGCCGCCTTGGAGAACGCTTACCTGAAGATCAGAGGCCGAATGCCCGTGACTGTGATGATTGGCAGGGAAGAGGGGGAGCTCTGCAGAGGTGGTGATTGGTGGGGAAAGGGAACACTGCAGTGGTGGTGATTTGATCTGATTTCATTTATTGTCACATGTACTGGGTGTGGTGAACCATCGTTGGTTCCCACTGGATAGTACTGGGCCAGGGCTGGCCAGCACTATGGGAATGTATATAGGTTACTGTGGGATTGTACTAATGTTGTTGTTGGGCTAGGGTGGGATTGATACACCTGTGATTGTTACTGTTGTGGCACATCCCAGTCGGGCTCCGCCTCCTGGGAGAGGTATAAGACCCCCCTGCTCGGACGGGACCCCTTCAGTCTGGGATAGTGTGTTAAAGTTCTGATAGTTCCATTGTTAGTTAATAAAAGCCTTCTTTTACCGAAGCTTTGAGCCTCGTGTCCAATTGATGCGCATCAATTTTATTAACTAAAATTAAACTCTCGACGGAAGAAAAAAAAGAAAGGAGAGTATGGAGCAAATCCTTAAGCCAGAACGTCTGACGCTAGATCCACGTGCGGTGGGCGCTTCTAACACCTTCAACCACTGGCTGAAGTGTTTTGAAGATTACCTGGCAGCCTCTGCAGCGGTCACCACAGATGATGACAGACTCCGGGTCCTCCATGCGAGGGTAAGCGACACAGTCTACCTAGCGATCCGTGCGGCCACCACTTACCCGAAGGCCCTCGAGCTTCTAAAGAAGTGCTATACGAAACCTCCTAACGAGATCCACGCTCGTTACCTCCTCGCTACACGACGTCGGCAGTCGGGCGAAACCATGGAGGACTACGCCAATGAGCTCTTGCAGCTAGCCAGGGGCTGTGACTGCAAAGCTGTGTCGGCTGAGCAGAGCATGTACGACCTCGCCCGAGATGCATTTGTGGCCGGGGTCGGGTCTTCATACATCTGTCTCAAGCTGCTAGAAAAGGGGAATCTCAACCTGACCCAAGCCATGGAATTAGCTGAAATGCTCGAGTCGGCTTCGAAAAGCTTAGTCCTGTATCCGGAGGACCACGTGGAGACAACGTGGCAGGAGCAGTCGCAAATCCCTCCTCGCCCCTCGGGCTTGAAGTGCAGTGTTATGGCGTGCTCCCATGTGGACCAGACGATGGCTGCAGCCCCATGCGGCCCGCGGTGCTATTTCTGCGGAGGAGCCAAACATACACGACAAAAGTGTCCCGCTAAAGCGGTAGTTTGTACCACATGCGGTAAAAAGGGGCATTATGCGAAGGTGTGCAGATCGAAGCCCAGGAACGGCAGTGCGGCCTGTGACCCTTCGGAACGGGGATCATCACCATCGTCGTCGAAGTACTCATGGGGTTCGTCCACGTGCGAGTCCAGGACGACGCCATTGCGGTCGACGGAGTCGGAGGAGGATGACCACCAGGGGTCGCTACGTTTGGCACCCTCACCCATGTGCGATTCATGGGGGCGGCCATTTTGGTCGACGATGACCATGTGCGACCAGCAGGGGTCCTCAGCATCGACCTCAGCTGCCTGCAGTGACGTTCACGGACCAACGTTGGCGTCGATCACCCAGGACCAGGCTAAGCCTCACAGGCTTGATTGTTCGATGATGGATATACAGGTAAATGATCATGCAATTTATTGTCTGTTTGACAGCGGGAGCACTGAGAGCTTTATCCACCCTGACACGATGAAGAGGTGTGGACTCCAGATTCAACCTGCCAAACAGACAATCTCTATGGCATCAAGGTCCTGGTCTGTCGCTGTGCTAGGACGTTGTGTGGTAACTTTGAAAGTGCAAGGCACAATTTACGAGCGTTTCAGGCTCATTGTGTTGCCGCATCTTTGCGCACCAATTCTCCTCGGACTAAACTTTATGGTCCACATGAAGAGTGTGATCCTACAGTACGGTGGGCCACTCCCTTCGCTGACAGTGGGAGAACAGCTGCAGTCTCCAAATTGTCCAAAGCGCCCCGCCTGCAATCTTTCTACATTAAAGATCACCACACCCTCTTTATTTCAGAATCTGGTACCAGGCTGCAAGCCCATCGCTACTAAAAGTAGGCGTTACAGCACTGAGGATCGGATCTTCATCAGATCTGAGGTTCAGCGACTCCTCAAAGAAGGGATCATACAGCCCAGTGTTAGTCCGTGGAGAGCACAGGTTGTGGTGGTCAAGAGCGGGAACAAACCCCGGATGGTCATTGATTACAGTCAGACCATTAACCGATATACGCAGCTGGATGCGTATTCTCTCCCGCGCATATCTGATATGGTCAATCAGATTGCGCAGTACCGGGTGTTCTCCACCATAGACCTTAAGTCCGCCTACCACCAACTCCCCATTCGCCCAGAGGACCGACAATACACGGCCTTTGAGGCGGATGGTCGTCTGTATCATTTCCTTAGGGTTCCATTTGGTGTCACCAATGGGGTCTCGGTCTTCCAGCGTGCTATGGACCGAATGGTGGACCAGAACAGGCTGCGGGCTACCTTCCTGTACCTGGATAATGTCACCATCTGCGGCCGTGATCAGCAGGACCATGACACAAATCTCCAGAACTTCTTACGCACTGCATCTCGCCTGATCTTGACCTACAACAGGGAGAAGTGTGTATTCCGTACGCGCCGGTTAGCCATCCTGGGATACGTGGTGGAAAACGGGTCATTGGCCCTGATCCCGACCGTATGCGCCCCCTTGCTGAACTTCCCTTGCCCGCTAGCGCAAAAGCACTGAGAAGATGCCTAGGCTTCTTCTCCTATTATGCGCAGTGGGTCCCCAACTACGCGGACAAAGCCCGTCCGCTTATTAAGTCCACGACTTTTCCACTCACGCCAGAGGCCCAATTGGCCTTCAAGGAATTGAAACACGACATCGCGAAAGCCACGATGCACGCGGTAGACGAATCCATCCCTTTTCAGGTGGAAAGCGATGCATCTGATTTCGCCCTGGCCGCCACACTAAACCAGGCGGGCAGGCCCGTCGCGTTTTTTTCCCGCACCCTCCAAGGCCCCGAAATTCGGCATTCGGCGGTGGAGAAGGAGGCCCAGGCCATTGTGGAGGCCGTCAGACACTGGCGCCATTACCTGGCGGGAAAGCGGTTCACCCTGATCACGGACCAGCGGCCCGTGGCGTTCATGTTCAACAACACGCAGAGGGGCAAGATCAAGAATGACAAGATCTTGCGGTGGAGAATTGAACTCTCCACCTATAACTACGATATCATGTATCGTCCAGGGAAACTCAATGAGCCCTCAGATGCCCTCTCGCGCGGAACATGCGCTACTACGCAGGAGGATCGCTTGAACGCCCTCCATAATGACCTGTGCCATCCTGGGGTCACTCGGCTCTACCACTTTGTCAAAGCCCGCAACCTGCCTTACTCGGTGGAGGACGTCAGGTCGGTGACAAGGAGCTGTCGGATTTGCGCGGAATGCAAACCGCACTTTTACCGACCTGACCGGGCACATTTGGTCAAGGCCACTCGCCCCTTCGAGAGGCTGAGTGTTGATTTTAAGGGCCCCCTTCCTTCAACAGATTGGAACGTGTACTTTCTGAACATAATAGATGAGTACTCCCGGTTCCCGTTTGTTGTCCCCTGCGCGGACACATCGGCTGCCACGGTGATCAAGGCATTCCGTGATCTTTTTACCCTGTTCGGGTACCCCAGCTATATCCATAGCGACAGGGGCTCGTCGTTCATGTGCAATGACTTGAGGCAATTCCTGCTCTCATACGGGATTGCCTCTAGTAGGACCACGAGCAGAACGTGTCAGGATCCCCTGCACTACCGTTTCATCAGGGTCAACCGGGTCAACCAGCCTGTGAGTCCGTGGGAGAACAGCTGGATGCCGTTTTGGGGAGAACGCCACTGCAAGTGCCTACTCCGGTGTCACCGCCGGTATTGAGGAGGTCACAACGATGGTGCGGTCCTCCAGACCGTCTGAACTTATAATCTGTTGACATTTTAGTCTGTTTTCGTACCCCGCCGGCCTTTGTTCTCAAAGGAGGGGTGAATGTGGTGAACCATCGTTGGTTCCCACTGGATAGTACTGGGCCAGGGCTGGCCAGCACTATGGGAATGTATATAGGTTACTATGGGATTGTACTAATGTTGTTGTTGGGCTAGGGTGGGATTGATACACCTGTGATTGTTACTGTTGTGGCACATCCCAGTCGGGCTCCGCCTCCTGGGAGAGGTATAAGACCCCCTGCTCGGACGGGACCCCTTCAGTCTGGGATAGTGTGTTAAAGTTCTGATAGTTCCATTGTTAGTTAATAAAAGCCTTCTTTTACCGAAGCTTTGAGCCTCGTGTCCAATTGATGCGCATCACTGGGATACAGCGAAAAGTACTTTTTCTGCATGCTATACAGACAAAACATACTGTTCACAGAGTACAAGGGGGAAAAGGAAAAGGATAGGATGCAGAATATAGTGCTGCAGCTACAGGATAGAGTGAAGAGAAAGATCAGCTTAATATATGATAAGGCCAATTCAATAGTCTGATGATGCAGGGAAGAAGCAGTTCTTGAGTCTGTTGGTACATGCTTTCTGACTCTTGTATCTTTTTCCCGATGGAAGAAGGTGGAAGAGAGTATGTCTGGGGTGCATGGGGTCCTTGATTATGCTGACTGCTTTCCTAAGACAGCAGGAAGTGTAGATGGAATCAATGGATTGGCAGGATAGGGGGAGGACTACAGGAGTGGTGATCGGCAGTGGGGGGAGGAACTTTGTAGATGGGGCTGATCGGCGGAGGGGGGAAGATCGGCACAGGCAGCGATTGATGGGGGCGGGGGGAAGCAAGGTGGGGGGTGATGTCTGTGGAACGGGTAGGGAGGTGGCAGAAGATCTCCCAGTACATTGGGAGATCAGGGTGCCTGCATAATGGTGCCCCAAGCACTCTGCAGGCAGCTTCACTGGCGAGCTTAGGCAAGAATTGCATCTGGGCTTTTTTTTGCACAAAGTGCCATAAGATTGCGACTCACAGCTCATCAAAAAACCAATGCGATTCTCTCCTGTTTTCTTCCTCGTTCAGTGTTTGTAAGATTGCGGCCACTGTCTCCAAGAAAGCTGTAGCTGGTCTCACATTGATGTTAGAGGGATGTCGCATTGATGGCCCAAGGTGCACTGTCTCAAGTGACCCTAAGGTAAACTTGACTGATTCACTTAAAGCCTTCTCCTGTGAACATCCGGTAAAATATTTCCTACATTACAACAGTGAATATACTTCAAAAGCACTGTATTAACTGTACAGCACATTGGGATGTTCTGAATCACGAAAAGCAGACTATCAATGTAAGTTCTATTGATTCATCTATCCAAGATGAGGCTTTCCAGTGGTCAGAATTAGCACACAAAAGAACCATGCCTTGCAAACCAGCAATGTAACTGCCACCATACCAATGGAATAAGTAGCATGCGCATTATTTTCCTGGGTGATAATAAAGTGAATCCCCATTCTCGCACTAACCACAAGGTTCTCTTCGAGCTGCACCCATCGTTGTGCTGTGTTACTGACCTCCCACCCAGTAGCCCCGGGGGTTAAAATCTGTTCCAAGCGAGCTCATTGATCATTTCTGTTCTGCAGCTCGACTCAATCTCAAAACATTGTCGCTTTTATTCAAAGCTTCCAGTAAGAATCGCAGGAGTATTCTCGTATGTGGAAAGATTACATAAATATTACTTTTGGTTGGCGGCGTATTGTACAGAATCACAAGTAGACACGTCGATGCTGAGAATGTCTGAAGTAATCAGCAAAAGTGGCACAGATTCGCTAGAACTGCTTCAAAATTTGGAGCCGCATTTATTTTTAAGAGCGATAAATATCAAAATAGGTCATAATCTTAAAGTAAAATGTGAAGTTGTTGCTCTGTGAGTGACAGTGAGCCAGCCTCTCCTTGATTAAATGATCCAACATCTGCCTGTTTCGATTCACCCTAAATTCCAATACCTTTCGCAGTACAATAACTGCAATGTCCTCCTTCATAATACCCTCTCCTCAGGGTGAGCCACATCCTGAACTCTATGCCTCTGTGTTGTGAGCCAAAACATATAGACAGGACAAGATTACTTATCTTCATCTAATGCAAATCTGGGTCCGTGAGATGAGAAATTCTAAGACTTGAACGCATTGTTCTTTTTTTTTCATATATTTGTTTGTGCTTCTTAGCATTCCAGGCTGAGATGAATCCTATTTCTTTTAGGTCCACCCTTAAAAGCGTATGAGGGTGGATCAAACGTCGTGCTATTTGCATGCAAGGGCCTGGATGGTAATCAGCTGTAAATTCACAACAAATGTAAATGTGCAGCTTTAATGTAAACGAGGCTATAGAGAGAGGGTTTGGAGGTCTCAGCTGGAGTTCACTGCCCACTCAGTCCCAACAACAACAAACCCAGGTTCATGTGTCAATTCCTATCCATCACCCTGTGATATGCTGTGAATATTGCCTTTTGTACTTACCCACATTCTTTCACGCATTATGCATTGACTGCTAAGGGATTTAAAGGCTCATTTGCAAAAATCTTTTGTCAGTGTCCTTGGCATAGAATGGGAGTTTGACAGCTCCGATGTTTAGTTAATTCCTGGGAGCTCCTGTGGGCAAAACTACATATAATCTTCCCTTGTGTTATCATTTTCACATACTGTAGACTGTCAGCAGCAAAGAGGGCCTCCAGCCTCTTGTCAGCCCCACCTGCCTCAGTGGTTTAGAAAAGTGAAAGGCGCAAATGTGACCGGTGAATATGGTGCAGTGTGCAGCAACCCTCAATCCGTGTCAGATCCTGGTCAGCTTCATAAATATCAAATCCTCCAGCCATGGATGCCCGTGGAGGTGTGAGAGAGGACTTGGAAGCAAGGACGGTCGGGAAGATGGTGCAATGCAGCGACGATTAAATGAATTCAAATTGGAAAATGCACCATTTCAGAAGATTATTTTTCAAATCCCTCCCAGTCGCGACTTAATTGTGAAGCAGCTGGGAGTGCAATCCCCCCCCACCCCACGCCCCCCGCCCATCCCCCACAGAGGTCATGTCTGTTTCTATTTACTCCACTGTGTCATGTACCAGTGGTTGCTCTAGATGGCAGACTCCCGTTTGCAGTTCTGGCCTCATTTTTATTCTGCGTAAGATGAACAACAATACATCCAATGAAGAGACACGCTATTCCATAAAATAGCTCTCCTTCATCTAGTCAATATTCTGACTTCTGTTTTCTGGGAACTGGGAACCACTAACCTTCAAAAGGATAAAATACTGACAGATTATTCAAAGAGGAACAATCTTGTGCATCCTGCTCTACATTCCAATGGAAAGTAAAAGAGATGGTGTGCATAAAAGCTCAGTGCCCAGGGCGTCCTGGCGACGCAGGGGGTTGCTGTACTGACGCTGATTCATGACCCTTGTGATTCCCAGTCTCATTTCGGTTGTTGGGAAGGAAACAAGTGCAGATTAGCCACTCCCCCACAGGGAAAAGGATAAACCGGAGGGAGAATCCCCCGGAATGTAGCTCGCAAGGAAAATGCTGTGATTTCAAAGCTGCAGTCAAGATTACATGAAAGTGCAGCAATACTGTATTCCCGTTGGTGAATGATAGAGATCTTCCCAGAGTTCAGGGGGGCAGAAAGCAAAAGTCAGCAATTTCAACAACAATGCATTTTTATTTATTTATACTAGGTAGCCCACAAAGTGAATATAAAAATACACTGCCCTTACAGTACTGAAACAAGTCACAGTGACATCCCACATGACTGTGGCCGTGGCAAATTATCCATCTGTAAGCTAATTGACCTATCTTCAGCCTTTGACGTAGAATCATAGAATCCCTACAGTGCAGAATGAGGCCATTCAGCCCATTGTGTCTGCACCAACCACAATCCCACCCAGGCCCTAACCCCGCAACCCCATGTATTTATCCTACTAGTCCCCTGACACTAAGGGGCAATTTAGCATGGCCAATCCACCTAACCCGCACATCTTTGGACTGGGATGATTGGCCACACCATCCTCCTCGGACACCTCTCCTCTATTGTCCAGCTGGCTGGGACGGCACTCACCTGGTTACATTCCTTTCTGACCAGCCATAGCCAGAAAAACTCCTGGAATTGTTTCCCTTTCCTCCCTTCCACACTGTTACCCCATCTGGAGTCCCATAAGTATCTATCCATGACTTCCTCCGATTTCACATCTGCAAGCTTCCCCTCAGTGCATAATACAAAAATGCGAGGTCAGCTCCTTCATATAAACTGACACCATTTACTCTCCCTCATTAGCACCTATCTTGTCCCCTCTGCTGCCTCCAATTTATCATGCTGCTTATGTGGCATCCATTACTAGAGGAGCAGAAGTTAACTTTTGGAAGGACATTGTCTCTGATCCCTAACATAAACTCCGTTCCCCAGCCACTGACTGTATTTATGTTCCTGACAATACCTGAGACTGAATTCGCCCATTCACCGTGTTGGTTCCCTATTTGACCATGAGGTGAGCTTCTGACTCAATTGGCCATCATCACCATGCCTGCCTACTTCCATTTCCACAACATTGCCCATTGCTGCCCCTGCCTGAGTTCATCTGCCCCTCATCCCTGCCTTTGACTTGACTATTCCAATACATTCCCTACTAGCATCCCACACTCTGTAAATGTGAACTCCCCCATGCCTCTGTTGCCTGTATCCTAACTCGTACCAAGATCCATTAACCCACCACCCCTGTCTTACTTGACCTCCATTGGTCACGTCATTGGCTAGGCCAGCATTTGTTTCCCATTCCTGACTGTGCTTGAGACGGTGGTGGTGGGCTGTCTTCTTGATCTGCTGCCATAGTCCTGCAAGTAATCAGCCAATGAGCGAAGTGAAGGAGACTTGGTTATTCGGGAGAGAACGAGGTGAGTGCTGGAGTCAAACGTGGTGTCGGGTGTGTTGGATATCAGATACCTGGGGATAGAGTTGGACAACGTGGATCAGGGGTGGGAGCAGGGATTGAAAGTTAGAGATGGGGGGAAATCATAGAAATCATAGAATCCTACAGTGCAGAAGGAGGCCATTCAACCCATCAAGTCTACATCGACAACAATCCCACCCCAGGCCCTATACCCACAAGCTCACACATTTACCCTGCTAATCCCTCTAACCTACGCATTCTGGGACATTAAGGGGCAATTCAGCATGGCCAATCAACCTAACCTGCACATCTTTGGACTGTGAGAGGAAACCGGAGTACCCGGATGAACCCACGCAGACACGGGGAGAATGTGCAAACTCCACAGAGACAGTGACTCAAACCGGGAATCGAACCTGGGTCCCTGGAGCTGTGAAGCAGCAGTGCTAACCACTGTGCCACCGTGCCGCCCCAAAGTTGGATTTTGGAGGTTGAGGAGTGGGGTGTTGAACATAGGCAACCAGGGGCGGTGGAGTCCTGCCAGTCCTCTGTGCCACCTTCATTCCAAGCAGCCTATCCAGTTACATGCTGGCAATTGGGTGGTAAGGACAGCATTTGTTACCCATTCCTAATTGCCCTTGAGAAGGTGGTGAGTGGCCTTCTTGAACTGTTTCAGCCCATGTGCTGCAGGTAAACCCACAGAGCTGCTTGGAAGAGAGTCCCAGGGTTTCGATCCCATGAGTGTGAAAAAGTTTAAAGTTTATTTATTTGTCACAAGTAGGCTTACATTAACATTGCAATGAAGTTACTGTGAAAATCCCCTAGTCGCCACACTCTGGCACCTGTTTGGGTACACTGAGGGAGAATTTAGCATGGCCAATGCACCTAACCAGCACGTTTTTCAGACTGTGGGAGGAAACCGGAGCACTCGGAGGAAACCCACACAGACACGGGGAGAACGTGCAGACTGCGCACAGACAGTGACCCAAGCCAGGAATTGAACCTGGGTCCCTGGCGTTGTGAGGCAGCAGTGCTAACTGCTGTGCCATTGTAAGGAACAGCAACATAGTTCCAATATTGATATCATCTCAGGACATTGTTGGAGACACCCAGGCAGCGCAAGTCTGCCTACTGGAAGTTTTAAACCCTCGGGCAATTACTGTATGGATGCATGGGTCAGGGCTTCTGAAGGGTCCTGATGTGAATCAGTGGCAAACACCTCTCTTGAAATTGAGATAAGTGGAGTTGAGCCCAGGTAAAAGGTGGGACCATTGGTGAGGGAAGGGAGTCAATGTCACTGGGAATGATCCTTGTCTTCAGGAGATTCTCCCGTGGGCTGCACAGTGCTCAATCGATAGCCCCCACCCCACCCCCCAACCCTTGCCCCACCTCCCTGAGCCCGCAGGAAGATTTTCCTGGGTGGCCTCCCTAATGTGTCAATGCACATCACACAACTGATCCTCCACCATGCACCTCCCCCAAAAAAGCCACGTTGCTGAAGTGCTGCTAGCGGCAGTGGGGAAGAAGTGGCCGGGATATCAGGGGTAATTCCCCTGCTCTTCTTTAATATATTGCCATGAGATCTCTTACATCCACCCGAACAGGGCTTTTTGGTTTAATGTCTCATCACAAAGACCCCACTTCTGACAGTACTGCGCTGGCTTGATTTTTCCACTCAAGCCCTGGAAAGGGACTTGAACCCAAAGTCAAGAGTGCTATCAATTGAGTCTGAATGAGAAACAGGAGATCGCTGAATAAAGGCTGACAATCACCACAAATGGAGAAAATGATATAAACCATAACCTCTGGCACATTTATGTTTTTAAAAACATTTCCCAATATTTAGACAGTAACAGCATAGGAAAGTTGAAGCCTTCTTGCAGATTATTAGTCACAACCTGATACAAATTATAATAATAAAATGAAACTACGAAGGGAGAGAGCTCCAGTTAGCATAAACGGCAGGGTAATAAGCTGCAGGGATTCAAATCTTTCCTCTGCTGGATTTCTATCCTTTCATTCAATTTATTAAATCTTGTGTTGCGATGGCAATTTCCACTTTTTTGATGGGTGCAGCTCCAACAACACTCAAGAAGCTTGAGACCATTCAGGACAAAGCAGCCCACTTGATTGGCACCACATTCACCATCTCCAACATCCAATCCCTCCACCACTAATGCACAGTGACAGCAGTGTGCTCCATCTATAAGATAAACAGCAGCAACTCTTCAAGGCTCCTTCCACAGCACCTTCCAAACCCACCACCTCTATCAGCTGGAAGGACAAGGGCATTGGAACACCACCACATGGAAGTTCCCCTCCAAGTCACACGCCATCCTGACTTGGAACTATATCACCGTTCCTTCACTGTCACTTGGTCATAATCGTGGAGTTCCTTCCCAAATAGGGAAGCCCGCTACACGGCCACTGCTTGAGTCTCCCGATTAGGAGACTCTAGCAGTACAGTAGGCTGGGAGAATTGCACCCACCCCATAAATAGTTTGTTTTGTTTAGATTTAAGATCCTAGTTCCATACATAATAGAATCACTTTCAAAAATTCTACCATACTATGGTGATTCTTCTCTTGAGGCCCCTTTGCTACAAGATTATTAATGAACACTTTCTCATTATATAATACTAGACCCAAAATATCCTTGATTCGTAGGGCCCGATTTTACCATTTTCATTCTAAGTGCTGAATCTGGGCGCAATTCAGATCGGACTTGGAAAGCTGCTTTCAGGCGCCCCCATACGCACTCAGCCTGAAAAGAAAAACCACGGGTCTGAATCGCACTGTGGGCGGGGCTTCTCACGCCCAAACAATCAGAGCTCCGAACTGCGCATGCAGTGAAACAAAATCTGAAAAACACGCTCCTGTCACATCTTTCCCGGGCCCCAAAAAGCGGATAAAGTGGCCCGGGAGCGAAGGTCCCCACAGACATCGCTCCACCCCCACACCATAATTGTTCCCCTTATCCACCCACCCCTCCCACTACCCAGACGGATCACGACCCCCTGCCCCCCTTCCCCCCCACTGATCGTCCGCAGAGTGGCAGTGGTTCCCCCCCTGCCCCTGTACTCCCCCCCCACCTCCCCTGCCAGAGAGCGATTGGGCCTCCCTCCTCCCTCCCCCCAACAGATAATGATCTGGCCTCCCTCCTCCCTCTCCCCCACCAGAGATACATCTAACCCGCCTCCTCCTCCCTCCCCCCACCAGAGAACGATCTGGCCTCCCTCCCCCCCCCCCAACCAGAGAACCATCTGGCCTCCCTCCCCCCTTCACCAGAGAACGATCTGGCCTCCCTCCCCCCCCCACCCCCCCAGCCCCGCACCAGAGAACAATCTGGTCTCCCTACCCCCCACCCCACCAGAGAATGATCGGGCCTCCCTCCTCCCCCACCAGAGAATGATCTGGCCCGCCTCACTCCCTCCCCACCAGAAAGTGACCGGGCCTCCCTCTTCCCTCCCTCCCACCAGAGAATGAACTGGCCCGCCTCTCTCTCCTACCCTCCCCCACCCACCACCAATCTGAGTTAGAGACCTGCTGGAAGCTCTGAACTTACCTCTTCAGAAGCTGGAGCGCCCGAAACAGACCTTTGCCGAGCATGTCTGTTTCGTGCCGAATCTGGACGGGCGAACGTGATGGTAAAGGGGGAAATGCAGGTAAGATTGGGCGTCCAGCTCATTTAGTCAATTTACATGCATGCAAATGCATTTAAATTGACATTGTGCCCATTTCTGATCATGGCCATTTATGGGCCTTGGTAAAGTGGGCACCTGTGCGGATGCAGGATGTAGGATCTCTACTAATCGCTTCACGCCCGACTTTACCAAGTTTTGTGCCCGAAAATGGGTGCAATGCAATGGTAAAATCGGGCCCATAGTTTGCTCCTTGACGTAATGATCTAGAATTCTATCTTGAGTGAACTCATGCTCCACACTATTATGCAAATTTGGTTTGCCTAATCTATCTGATGATTAAAATTCCTCGTGATTACTGTATAATCCTTCATATATGCATTTCCAATTTCCTGTTTTATGCTTTATCTGCACTACAACTAATACTAGCACTATAGACAAAAGATATGCATTCCTTATCCATGCCTGAAACAGACACTTGGCCCTTTACATGTGCAAAAATATGGGGCCAAATACCTTTCTGAAACCCCCTTTTGAAAATTATTTTTTCTTGATGGGGCAGCCAGCATCAGTGGGAAGTGACTCCTCTGACTCGGTGAATAAAGTAAGAAGTCTCACAACACCAAGTTAAAGTCCAACAGGTTTATTTGGCAGCATGAGCTTTCGGAGCGCTGCCCTTCATCAGGTGAGTGGAGGATTTGGTTCACAAACAGGGCATATATAGACACAAACTCAATGACAAGATAATGGTTGGAATGTGAGTCTTAACAGGTAATCAGTGTTTACAGGTGCAGACAATGTGAGTGGAGAGAGGGTTAAGCACAGGTTAAAGAGGCGTGAATTGTCTCCAGCCAGGACAGTTAGTGAGATTCTGCAAGCCCAGGCAAGTTGTGGGGGTCATAGATAGTGTGACATGAACCCAAGATCCCGGTTGAGGCCATCCTCATGTGTGCGGAACTTGGCTATCAGTTTCTGCTCAGCGATTCTGCGTTGTCGTGTGTCGTGAAGGCCGCCTTGGAGAACGCTTACCCGAAGATCAGAGGCTTTGTGGCACTGAGCAATACAGAAAAATACAGACAAAGAGGGTTCCAGGTTCAATCCTCATTCTTGTTGAATGTTTTGAATTTACATTTGGCTGGTCCTTTACCTACAGAGCAGTTGAAAGAACTCAGTAATAAAAATGTACATTGAAAGTTTGTACTCTGGCTAATTTGATGTGTTGCCGTACAAAATTTCCCTCGTACCTCACTTGCCATCAGACTCTTGGAGCGAGTGAACAGTTATGTACAGTTCCTGGTATTTTCTGAGATGATGTAGGTGCGGCGAGGTGGCACAATGGTTAGCACTGCTGCCTCACGGCACCAGGGACCCGGATTCAATAATGGCCTTGGGTGACTGGGTGGAGTTTGCACATTCTCCCCGTGTCTGTGTGGGTTTCCTCCAGGTGCTCCGGTTTCCTCCCACAGTCCAAATATGTGCAGGCTAGGTTGATTGGCCATGCTAAATTGACCATTGGTATCAATAGCGGGGTAAATAGGTAGGGTTAAGGGGATAGGGCCTGGGTGGGATTGTTGTTGGTGCAGGCTCAATGGGCAGAATGTTCTCTTTTGGCACTGTAGGAATTCTATGTTTTAGTAATTTTGTTTAGTGGAGATACTTCTTCATTCAACTGAATGAATTCTTAAAGAATCAAATTTTGGGCAAAGAGGTGGGTCCCGAATCCACCCTGGCCAGAATGGGGATTTAACCCCATGATGTTGGCACCAACCTGAGCCAACTGAGACAACAAGAAGGAGTCCAAGTTGCTGTGACAACATATACTTTGATCTGCATGTTGTAGGCTGGAGCTTTGGATAATGAATGGGGAGGTTCCAAATGCTTTCCATCACATGGGTGATCAGCAATCTCTCCCACTTTAACCACCTGCCATTGGTGAATGCTGGAAGTGTTTCTTTTGCTCTCGCTGACAGAAATTCGATTGAACCATCAAGGATACCTTGAATGATAATATTTGGGTGTTGCAACCATGTGTTCCTCATGCAAGAAAATTTTATTTGAATAAAGTAAAATTTATTTGAATAAATTTGGGGTCTATGTTGTTTCTTGAGTGGCTGGCGAGTGAAACATGATGCTTTGTCACCTGTTCCATCAACGATCTTGGGGCCCTGATATCATTTAATTATCTGGTAGGTGAGCTGTGGCGCATCAAACAGTCATCCCAGTGCAGCCCCCAGCAAAGTAAGCTGCGGTGAGGGAGCAGGTAGGGGTTATTGTGGATGCTGGAGTGCCGAGACTGCATCGACAAGCATATTGATCAGAATTATTTATTCGGCACCAAGGAGAACTTCCGCTCCTCAAACGCATATAGAAATAACTTGACATTCCTTTTAGTGAGCTCCTTCAATTCCATTGTCTATGGAACTACCAAATTTGTCAATTGGTATGCTACTTATGTCCCAGGCCTCTGGTTTCTACCACCTGAGTCAGAAAAGTGCTTTCGACACCCGAGGGCTGGGTTTTCCAGCCGCGCTCGTCCCAAGATTGGAAAATCTTGCCCAAGGTCAACGGACCTTTGCATGATCCATGTCCTGCCCGCTACGATTCCCCTGGCGGGCAGAATGGGAAAATTTCACCATGGTGTTAGACCTCTGTCAAAACTGAGCAAGGTTGGTATCACCTGTGTTAACAGAGCAATGCTGCAACCGTATTTTGAGGTCCTTCCCACCCCATTTAATACCAAGCAAAATCAACTCAATTGGGTAAAGTTATTTCAATACAATTTGGTAGAGAAGCTCTTTTTGCAATGAAACATTTATAATGTACAGATTTATTGAGCTGAAACTGCAGAAAACTGGCACTTTTATTGGAAAATGATTACCTGCTTATGGGGAATCTCTCAACCATAAGCTTCCAATGCTTAGCATGTCCAGAACAGTGGAATGTGTCTCCTAGATCAATGGAAACAACTGCCTGCAGTTATGTCTGCAGGCAAACCCTGTTAAGTACACATTTAAAATGTTCACTCAATTTCAAATATGACAAATAGTTGGTTCCTCCAGCATGTTGGCATTTGTTGAGGGTAAGAGATCTGTGTTGTTTTATTCTCCCTTATAGTTGTATCTTTGGAGACCAGCAATATAGGTATTCCTGATCCAAACTGATCAGAATGATCCAGCACAAGTTTCGCTAAGCAGCCAAAGTACACAGGTGGACCCAGGAAAATGAAGCCGTGAAGTGCATGTGCATCTAGGATGAGACCACCACATGTTACTCGCATGCCCCAATCCAAACTGAAAATAATACATGCTCCCAGCAATATCATAGAACCATAAAATCTTACAATGCAGAAGGATGCAATTTGGCCCATCGAGTGTGCACCGATCCCCCCACAGAGCATTTTACCAAAGCTCACCCCCCCATCCCCGTAACCCATGTATTTACTCACTAATCCCCTAATCTACACATTTTAGGACACCAAGGCAGTGGCAATGTGGCATGGCCAATCCACCTACCCTCCACAATTTTTGTCAACAACAGGATTTTTTTCTTCATCAAGTTTTAAAGTTTAAAGTTTATTTATTAGTGTCACAAGTAAGGCTTACATTAACACTGCAATGAAGTTACTGTGAAATTCCCCGAGTCGCCACACTCCGGCGTCTGTTTGGGCCAATTCACCTAACCAACACACCTCTCAGAATGTGGGAGGAAACCGGAGCACCCAGAGGAAACCCACGCAGACATGGGGAGAATGTGCAAACTCCACACAGACAGTGACTCAAGCCGGGAATCAAACCCAGGTCCCTGACGCTGTGAAGCAATAGTGCTAACCACTGTGCTACCATGCCGCCCCATCAAACCATCAAGGAGAGGATCCATCATCATAAACTGACCATCAGGAAACACAGCATGTCTTATTGCCTCTTAAGTGGAGGCAATGGCCGAGTAGTATTATCACTAGACTATTAATCCAGAAACTCAGCTAATGTTCTGGGGACCAGGATTCGAATCCCACCACGGCAGCTGGTGGAATTTGAATTCAATAAAAAAAATCTGGAATTAAGAATCTACTGACGACCATGAAATCATTGTCGATTGTCAGAAAAACCCATCTGGTTCACCAATGTCCTTTAAGGAAGGAAATCTGTCGTCCTTACCTGGTCTGGCCTACATGTGACTCTAGAGCCACAGCAATGTGGTTGGCTCTCAACTGCCCTCCAATGAAACATGTCCCACGAATGAATTAAAAAAGCTAAACTGTTAGAAGTTTCACTCAGGAAGGTGTGAATTGACAAATGCCTGTGGGCAGTACGAAACCTGTCCTCAGTGGTCAGGGACATCAAGAATTTACAGCCTATGATTTTCTGTCCATGAATGAATGAATTTATGATCGAGATCAAGGAGCCCATGATTTCCGAATATGCCTATAGCATACAATTCTGAAAAAAACATCCCTATACACTTGCCTATCCCTTCCTGACACATGACAGAGCCCAGAACGAAAAACTCACAATGAAACAGGGAACAGGATGTGTGAAATTTATTTAAGGTAATGGCTGTTCTCAAACTTAGAACAACTGTCTGTGTGGAGTTTGCACATTCTCCTCGTGTCTGCGTGGGTTTCCTCCGGGTGCTCCGGTTTCCTCCCACAGTCCAAAGATGTGCGGATTAGGTTGATTGGCCATGCTAAAATTGCCCCTTAGTGTCCTGAGGTGCGTAGGTTAGAGGGATTAGTGGGTAAATATGTAGGGATATGGGGGTAGGGCCTGGGTGGGATTGTGATTGGTGCAGACTCGATGGGCCGAATGGCCTCTTTCTAACTATAGGGTTTCCAATATTTCTATGATTTCTATGAATCCCATTCTGAGCTACTGAACTCTGAAATGCTGAGAGAAAAAATGCTTGTATTTATATTGCACCTTTCATGACTTCAGAATGTCCCAAAGTTCTTTACGGCAAACAAAATATTATTAATATATTATGTGCACATACTGTAGATACATCCACCATGCTATTAGGGAGGGAGTTCCTAGATCTTGACCCAGTGATAGTGAAGGAATGATATTGTAGTCCCAAGTCACGATGGTGTGTGTCTTGGAGGAGGACCCCAAGGCGATCGTGTTGCCTTGCACCTGCTGCTCTTGTCCTTCTAGGTGGTAGAGGTAGTGGGTTTGGAAAGTTGTAAAGATGTAAAGGTTTCTTAAGATGAACAAATGGCTTTATTTACAAGTTTGCTTCGGTAGCTGCACGCTGCAAGCTAGTCCATTGTACACTCTCTCTGACAAGGAAAACTCCACCCCTCAGAGAGATGGGGTTTGTATTGCTTGTTAAGTCCATGTGACCCTTACTCAGTAAGGCTGGTCTTAAAGTGGCAATCACCACATCCCTTCCCCTTTAACTCCTCTTCACAATCCTTATATATCAAATTACTTAATGCAGGTGAAAAAAAACTATCAAAATCTGAGCAATGATCACACTTGTATTTAGTCCTGAATTCTAATTACACACTATATTGGTTATAAATCAAGGCTTTGCGGAGGAGTTCTGTTTCCGGTGAAATAGTGTAATTCTATAGTGTTAGAAGCTTCCACAGGATCGACATAAACAGGAACTGTAATAATGGGAACCACCCGCGATTCTCCCATTGCGACCTGCAACTTTTCTGTCGGGTTGGAGATGCGCGTCTGCGGCCTTGTACCGGGATTTGCACATGCACTGGGAACGCATGCGCATCTCCCAGAGCCGGTGAACAGTCGCTGGTCAGACCATGCTGGAAACCGGCGGGAAGGCAGGTAAGTTATTTGAATCTTTTTTTAATATGTTTTAAATGTCTTTTAAATTTAATTATCGGGAACTTTCCGGTCCCAATTGAATCTCCCACCCCGCCAGGAGTACTTCATTCCAGCAGGGACCAGACAAGCTCCCCACGTTCGGGGAACTAGTGAGAGACCCACCGGAATGAAGGGGGGAAATTGGGGACCCCAGGCGGTAGGGTGGCGGGGGGTGGTGCCCCCTGGGCATGGGCACCCTGGCAGTGCCAGCCTGTGCCCTTGGCACTGCCCAGGGGCACCTTGGCACTGCCCACTGGGCATCAGGCAGTGCCAAGGGGGGGCTGAGGGGCAATTGGTGGGGGTGGGGGGTCCCGCTGCCACTCTGCAGACAGGATCGGTCTGGGATAGAGGGAGGGCAGCGATTGGAGCGGGCTGGCAGGGGTGGTCTGCCAGAGGGGCCTGTCTCCAGGGGGAGGGGGTCTGACCCTGGGGATGATCAGCAGGGGGGGGGGGGGGAGAGGGGGGGTCTGCCAGGGTGAGGGGGGTGTGGGGATCGCCCCTGCTGGGTGCAGGGGGCTGGACATAAGATTCACGACTGGGACCTCTGCAATGCAGAGTGTGGAGATTCAGGTAAGAAGCTGAACTAACAAAACAGTCGGGATTTAGAACAGCTTTCCCACCAATTCAGTGCTTTTGGGAGAATTGCGGCCCTCTTTTGACACAGGCAGTTCATTACTATTTGCTTCAATGGATGCATCAGTTATTTCTATATACAGGTCGGCCAGGTAAGTCGGTGCTTCTGGGTTCAAAAACATTTATTGATGGTAGCTTAGACCCTGAATTTCCAGGCGAATTCTCCTCATCTCCTGGCATAGCTTTGGTGTCCAAACAGTTACAGCCAGGACCCTGGGGGGAAGACGTAAATGTCTCAAAATGACTCCTTGTATCATTTGTCCTGAGGCCCACACTTTCCCATTATAGTTCCAGAAGGAAATGGGACAACCCTTATGGAAATTCTGGCCCTTGTAGTATTTGAAATGCATATTCCTCATGTCAACTCCTCAGAGATTGATTAGAAAATGAAAATTCACCTTTTGTTAGTTTTGGTCCTCTGACATCAGGTGGGTAATTTTCCAATTTTGCGCAACTGCTAAAGTTTGAATATCACCCTCTTTGTTTCCATTAGTTTTAATGGCATTCTTAACTATGTGGTTGCGATATAGTCTTCTGTGACATGAGCTATGAAAACAAGAAGAGGCACCGCATACCTGAGCAGATGGTTAGCAAGTAAGTTACAGTCTTTGCCATTGACCCTGGAGTAAGTTCCTCAATGTGACTAGTAAGCACTTTGTAATTCGATATGGAATATCTCATTATTATTTTACTGCCTCTTGCTTCTAATGCAATCGACAGTAGTGATAACAGGAATGATTTTAGGAAGCAATGCTGGCAGCAATGAACCTCACTCGCGTGCGTGTGTTGAAAAATTGCACCCCAACTCACATATTTTGTAATATGCGACCTTGAGAAAAGAGAGCCAGCACTCCAAACCCACAATTTAAATCATGTCCTATCCCAAATGTCATAAATTTGGCGCAGACCCCTTTTCCTCGCACACACACCATCGTATAAATGGGCACAGGAAAGTTTATCGCACGCAAGAAATGCCTGCTTTAATCTAATACAAAATTGGTCAATTTTTTGGTGAGTGTATTTTTTGTTTCAGCTGAGCTTTTGTCTACTTGTGCTTTGAACACCTTGCAAACTTTTATTTATGTCTTTATTTATGAAGCTTTCAGTTTGCTGAACAAGACAGTTCTGAATTATTGCCAGTCCCTGCAGCAATATTTCAGGTTACACCAAATAATGGGAATTCCTTCAGTTGTTTCCATTAGTGCTGCTCGAACTGGATGAAAAGGATCAATTCAGGAGATCTGGTGACACCACAAGTGATACCTTTGCTGCTCACAAGAATGTTTCTCTACAGACCGAGTCACGCCTAACTGGGTTTGTAGCAGGTGGTCTGCTTTTACCCACTCCACTCTACTACAGAAGCAGTGGTTGAGTTATGCCGTCTTGCTGCAGGCCACTTTATGGTAGTCTCAAAGATTGGGATGGTTCTTCCCGTAGATATGAAGATGACTACTGCATTAAACTTTCATGAAAGGATCCTTCCAGACTACTGCCTAGGAACATTTACCAGATGCACTGGTTTGCAGTTCATAGCTGTAGGTATCTGACATCATTGTTTCCCTAGTGGAAAGGTGACACCAACTGCAAAGCAGACATAACTTGTAACATTTGGAAAAAAGATACTCAGGAGTCCAGGGTGAACAGGAAGGGATAGCAGACCAGAAATACACAGGTGAGTTCTGACCACAGAAATGCAATCCTGAAAATTGATATCCACGATCTGCAGAGCAAGCATGGTTATTTCATTACGCAGCAGTCCAAACTTGCCAAGAGAATGACTGCATGGCCGCCAATTTTCAGCATGGCTTGTGATTCCAATTAAAAATCCCCAAAGAACAGCATGATGCTACTATTGATACTACCAGGGATGCTGATGTAATATTTCTGTGGAATCATCATGCCCATTGCTTATTGTCCAAGTTTACCCTGAAAAAAGAGTGAGTAATCAGCAAGATGGAGAGGTGAGGGATATTGGTGGGAGCTGAATTACAGGCAGGGAAAAGATTAGAGCAGAACTATGATCGAGAACTATTTCCAGGAATGGACACATGCTGCCATTGTTCCAGCCACTAAAAATCAAGCTGTTTCCCACAAAAGGGATGAAGAGATTGTCTTATGAGGAAAGGGTGAGCAGGTTGGACCCCTATTCATTGGAGTTTAGAAGAAATGAGAGGTGATCTTATTAAAACATAGGATTCCGAAGGAGCTTAATAAGGTGGATGCTGAGGGGATGTTTCCCCTCGTAGGGGAATCTAGAACTAAGAGGCACAGTTTAAAAATAAGCAGTCTCCCATTTAAGATGGAGATGAGAAGAAATGAATTATCTAGGAGGGTATTTTGTTTTAGAATTTTCTTCCACAGAGAGCAATGGCGGCCAGCTCATTTAACATGCTCGTGGCTAAGTTAGGCAGATATTTTATTGACAAAGTAGTCAAGGATTATGGGGGCCGACAGGAAAGGGAAGGTAAGGTCACAACCTGATCAAGCCATGAGCAGGATCAAAGGGTCTACTCCTATTTCTTATGACTTCAGCAATCTAGAACTAGAAATCATACACAAGAGATGACACTCATGCGTCCTTTTTACTTTCTTCTAAGTAGCCATCTTGTTTCCTCAGATCCTGGCACCATTTCCAGCCCAGAGGTGACTGTGCAGTTTGCTTAGTCACCGCCGCTCGCTCTGATGGGCCCACTACGAGTTCACCAAATCTCCTCACAGTCTTCGTGTGCACCAGCGTACTGGTCCCTTCAGTTTTTACTTCTGTCTCCATGGTTGAGCTTCCTTGATCCCTCCAGCTACAAAGGAAAGAACATAGTCAGTTATTGCTGGAATGGAGGAATGCTACACAGATTCATGCATGCATTTTAACATTGTTCTGGCAAAGCCAGGAGCAACCATGTCTTTAAAATTTGTTGATATGGGTGATCCTGCAAAGAACATGCCCAGGAGGAAGTGAGAGGTCAAGGTCTGACTGGGGGGGAGGAGGGAGGGAGGGAGGGAAAGTGCAGGTACATTTCTATTCTGGCTAACACCTACTCTAATTTTCTAAAGTCCAAATAAATAAGTAAAATACTTTGCCAGAACAGTTGCCCTTGAAGTCATTGTGTGGGACTGTCCTTGAAATATTCTACATGACTTCTTCTACATTGTATATCTATCTCATTTAATGCCAATTTTCTTTAAGGCAGCAGAAGGCACAATACCTCGGGTAGAATTTAAGGAACTAAAAGGGAGAAAAACATTTGCAAAGGGCTTACAGGGAAACAGGGAAGAAAGAGTGAGAAAAGGACAGCAAACAAACAGGTACACACATGATGAATGACAGAACAAAATTAACACAAATAAAAATAAAGATAGATAGATAAAGATAGAGAAAGATAAAGAGAGATTGAGGAGGTAACAAGAATTAAAGACTGCAAATGAGCAGAGACACAGAATGGAATCTTTCTGTTCTGAATTCTAAGTTCAGTGGCGGGAGCAGAAGCCGTGTTTTCCACCGGGATGCAGGATGGCTGATCACGCACAATCTTGCACTGGTCAACTCATTACATTAGCATCGATATGGGGCACAGCAAATCTGATGATGAGGGTAACTGTTAAGTCATGGGGTCCAAATTCCAGGCACCATTTTAAAAGGGCAACCAGATAGCCTCCCTCCTGTGCCACTTAGCCTGCCTTTCAGGTCTAGCCTCCATCCCACTCTTCCACCCTACCACCCCCAATATGAGTCAAGTTGTGAGTGGTCCTCAAGAATGTGAAGGCAGAGCGTATTCGCCTCAAAGTCATGGAAGAAGTCGAGCTAGGCAGGCGCATGCCACTTCTCTACAGTTGTAAAAATTAGCATCCTAATTTCTTCGTGGCAGGGAATGTAATTTGGAGGGAGAACTTAATTCTGGTGAGGTAGCCTTTTAATGGACATGCATGACTTGCTAATGCATGCGAAAGGGCTTCCCGACATTGTTCATCAGGAAGCTTGACCCACCTCTAGCTTACCTTTAAAGTCCCGAGAAGACAATTCCTACAGTTCATTCCCTCACTGGGAAACTGAAACAGGCCATTTGTAAGAAACTTAAGAAATAGGAGCAGTGGTTGGCCGTGCAGCCCCTTGAGCCTGTTTCACCATTAATAAGATCACGTCTTATTCTTGGCTCCTATTTTCCTTCACTACCTGTGGTAATGAGTTTCATGTTCTTGCCACCCTCTGGGTAACAAAGTTCCTTCCAAATTTCCCATTCAGTGATTATCTTATATTCATGATCTCTAGTTTTGGACTCCCACACAAGTGGAAACATTTTTGGGGTTATTTTGGGATAAGGTTGGGAGCAGGTAAGTGGACGCTGTGTCATGTTTGAAATCTAGTTTAAAATGCAATTTTGGTCCTAATTGCTATTTACTGTTATCTTGAACTTGTCTGGAGTTGCAAAAGCAAACACCTGCAGATTTAGCAGTCCGATGCTGATCAGAAGCAATTTTGATGGAACATGTGATTCCACCTTGCTCTCCTCCCCCCTCCTGCCCCTCTCTCCTGCAGCTGCTGTTAGTACTTCACAAGGTGTCATGTCCACATCCCATTTGTCCTGTAGACCAAAGTAACCCCTCGCAAGATGTCCGTGACCAAGATACCCTTTCTCCTCCTGACTACTATAATGCGTCTAAGATATAGTAGCACAGCACTTACAATTTTTAGGTGAAGTCCTTAGAGAATTTCTAGAATAAAAGTTGATAGTCTTAGTGAAGTCTTTACAAAGTGTCCCAATGTGTTTCAAAAGTCTCCTTCAAACTTTCTAGCAACAATTGGACAATAAAAGCTGGGAAGTAGCACTCAAAATCCTCATTTACTTTTTTTATTATTTATTCATGAGATATGGGCATCGCTGGCTAGGCCAGTATCTGTTGCCCATCCCTAGTTGCCCTTGAGAAGGTGGTGGTGAGCTGCCTTCTAGAACTATTGCAGGCCCTGAGGTGTAAGTACACTTGATGTGGAGATGCCGGCGTTGGACTGGGGTAAACACAGTAAGAAGCCTCACAACACCAGGTTAAAGTCCAACAGGTTTATTTGGTAGCAAAAGCCACTAGCTTTCGGAGTGCTGCCCCTTCGTCAGGTAAGTGGGCTTACCACTTACCCACTTACCTGATGAAGGGGCAGCACTCCAAAAGCTAGTGGCTTTTGCTACCAAATAAACCTGTTGGACTTTAACCTGGTGTTGTGAGACTTTTTACTTTGTAAGTACACCCACAGTGCTGTTAGGGAGGAAGTTCCAAGATTTTGACCCAGCAACAGTGGTGGGATGCCAATATATTTCCAAGTCAGGATGGTGAGGGAATTTAAGGAGCACCTCCAAGTGGTGATGTTCCTAGTTACCTGCTGCCCTTGTCCTTCTAGGTGGTGGCAGTCATAGGTTTGGAAGGTGGTGCCTAAGGAGCCTTGGTGAGTTCCTGTGGTGCTGACTGCAGAGGTGTTCCGCAAAACGATCACCCAGTCTGCACTTGGTCTCCCCCAGTGTAAGTGAAACCACAATGTGAGCAGCAAATACAGTGAACCAGATTGAAAGAAGTGTAAGTAAATTGCTGCTTCACATGGAAGAAGTGTCTGGGGCCTACGATGGTGAAGAGAGAGGAGGTTAAAGGGCAGATGTATTTGCTTCTGTATTTGCATGGAAAGATGCTATAAGAAGGGGACGGGATATTGGTGTAGACTGAGGGAGGGGACCAAGGTATCACAGCGGTTGCAGTCTCTTTGGAATGCTGAAAAGGGTGGGAGTAAAAGATGTGTCTGGTGGTGGCATCACGCTGGAGGTGGCGGAAATGGTGGGAAATGATTTGTTGAATACAATGAGGCTAGAAGATGGGGACAAGTGGAATCTTCTCATGGTTCTGGCAGAGGGGATGAGGTGGGAGCAGAAGTGTGGGAAATGTGGCAGATGTAGTCGAGGGCTTTGCCAATCATGATGGGAGAAACTCTTGGTTGGGGGAAAAAGAAAGCAACTCAGTAGCACTGTTGTTGAAGTTTGCATCATCAGAACAGATGAAACAGAGGCAGAGGTATTAAAGAATTAAATGAAATCCTTACAGGTGTGAGGAAGTGCAATTGAAGTAGCTATAGGAGCCAGGGGACTTATAATGAATATATGTTGATAGTCTATCACCAGACATGGTGACCGAGATCTCAAGGAAGGAAAGGAGGAAGAGTCAGAGATTGGACCATATGAAAGTGAGAAAAGGGTGGAAATTGGAAGCAAAGTTGATAAAGGTTCCTTTCCTCCTTGTCCCACCACCCTTTCTTCAAAACCTCTTACATCTCTAACTTTTCCCAATTCTGATGGAAGATCACAGACTTGAAATGTTGGACTGACTTTCTTCTTCAAAGCATGTGGCGTGAGTTAGGAAATTTCTTGGTATGGCCTGCCCATCTCAGGAAAAAGGGCGTTGAAGGGTGGACAAGGCCCATCGTGAGTTCATGAGAGCCCAGAAATCCGTTGGACTTTTGAACCAGTTGAGCCCCAGGGAAAACTTTGCTTGATTGACAGCTCTGGCTCCCTGATCTCTTCTGTCATAGAATCATAGAACCCTACCATGCAGAAGGAGGCCATTTGACCCATTGAGTCTGCACTGACTCTCTGATAAGGTACCTTACCCAGGCCCTCTCCTCCATCCTATCCCTCTAACCCCACACATTTACCATGGCTAATCTATATAACCTACACATCTTGGGATACTAAGGGGCAACTTACCATGGCCAATCCACCTAACCTGCACATATTTGGACTGTGGGAAGAAACCGGAACACCTGGAGGGAACCCACGCAGACACAGGGAGAACATGCAAACTCCACCCAAGGCCGGAATTGAACTCAGGTCCCTGGTGCTATGAGGCAGCAATGCTAACCACTCTGCCATTGTGCCATCAATCACAAATAGAGGTTTCATGTGCTTACAGTTTCTGCTATTGATATATTAAAGTGTCGCGATAACTGACTCTTTTATTGTTCTGCAGAGTTTTTTTAATAAAGAAAGTGGAAACTTATGAATGAATTACTGTTTTTTAAGCTTTTTTTACAGATGCTATTATCATATAGGGTTATTTGATTCAGTACAGCGTATGGTGGGTGAATTGGCATTGAAGTCCCATAGTTTGGCATGGGGGCCATGAGGGGCGATGGGGGCAGGTGGAAGGAATACCTTGGCATGTGGAACATCAGGGGTCTTGGAGTGGGTAGGGTGTATATCTTAGTGGGTGCCATGTGGGGCATGAAGAGGACCTCTTGAATTTATCTTTCAAAATGTTCCCTCATGCATACTTTGGTTCATGACACCCCTGAGCTTCTGCAAACCAGACTCTGAAAAGCTGGCCCAACTTCACAAAAATTGCGGAGGATGAGGACAGGCTTATCCCTGCAATGGAACTGGCCATGTTTGGAGTACATGACAGGCCTATCCCTGCAATGGAACTGGCGAGGTTCAGAGTGCAGGCTGTGGGCTTGCAGCCAGAACCAGCCTGCACCCGTAAAAGATTTTCCTGAAAATTAGACAGCCTGGGAATGAGGTCGGGAATCTTGGCATCAGATCCCAGCCGCCATTTTCACCCCTTCATGGCTCACCCATTGGCTGGAATCTTACCAGCATGCCGGCCCGAGACTCGTAAGATTGCACCTGAGGCCAACGGGGAATGCCATTTTGCGAGCCTCGCCCACCTCGATTTTGGGGTGGCCATGCCGGTAAAATCAGGACCATTAACTCTGATTCTCTCTCCACAGAGGTTGCCTGACCTGTTGAGTATTTCCTGCATTTTCTTTTTTTTATTTCAGATTTCCTGCATCTACAATGTTCTGTCTTTTTTATTCTCTACAACCTTTATTCTGTTTCCCACCTCCCAACCAATTAACAACACATCTCACAAGGTCAATTCCAATACCATTATTGCCTCTTATGAGGAATCCCATCTAATGCTTGCTGGAAGCCCCAATAGACAACCTCCACACAATACCCTATTACCCACGTTAGTGACCTTCTCAAAAATTACGAATAAGACTGAGCCGACCAACCCTAAACAAATGCATGCCAGCTCCCTTTTGATCAGCTCATATTTCTTCATGTGGTTAGTCATTCCCGCTCTTCCCTGTCCGCAATGAAACCTGAATTAAACTTTTAGATTTACCAGCTGGGCCATTCCAAGCGCACAATTTGGCTCCCGACATGTATGTTGGATGGAGGAACTGTCACAGTCCCCTGCTTGTCCGACCAACTAACATTACAGATCGAGTCCTGATGGCATTGTCAGACCCAACTGCATCTATAAACAGAATCTACTTCCTTCCTGCGACTAGCCTGCTTTTTAAAAAGCAGGTTGAATTGGGGCATGGCAGGAGGGCAGTAGGGGTAAGTGAATGGCCTTATTTTAGTTGCCTTGCCCCCCCCCCCACCCATTTTCCACTAGGTGAGGGCAATTAGAACCAGATAGCTGTCTCTGATGTCAGATTCCAGAAACTGAAATTAAACTGCGTTTATTCAGGTTTCTCCCTTCTTAACAATGGATTGTCATTCGCAATTCGATAATGCAAAACTGAATGTGGATAACTTAGCAACGTTATGACTAATGCGATTGCAGTTTCCTTCCCTGGTTCTTTTAATTCTCCAGAGTGTAACCCATCAGCTCTTGGGCGAACCTCTGCATTATTTATTCCATTCCATTTGATTTGAACATATTAAATCCACTAAGTTCATTTCCTTAAACTTTTTGTAAATTTCCCTGAAAAGCTAATACGTTATTCTCTTCCTTTATCCTGAAAACAAATACAAAGCATCCTTTTAACCATTTTCTCATTTCCTTGTCAATTATAGTCTTGACTGCATTCATCTTCAATGGGCTTCTATTCTCCCTTGCCAGTCTCTTTGTCTTTGTATATTGATGAAAGGTTCTGCTGTTATCTTTGACATCCCTTGACGGTTTGTTTTCTATTTTCCTATTAGTACTTATTATTTTGTTTGTATCCCTTTGTTGCTTTTTAATAGCTCTCTCAGCCTTTGTGCACTCCTTGTATTTGTGTACTGTTTCTTTTAGATTCATGTTGTCTCCAAGCTCATCCATTAACGAAAGTTGCTTTACCACACTGGTAGGGCTTTTGCCAATTTGGAGTACATATTAGTTTTGCATTGTACAAAATACTTACGTGAATACCTCCCACTGCCTGTATTATCTATGAACAGTCCAGTCCACTTTAGCCTAGTCAATTAATTTCTCATTAATTCAGTGTTTACTTAAATTGAAAAGCTTGGTTAGTGACTCTTCCTTCTCCCTCTCAAACCTCGTATCAATTTCTGTCATATTATAGCCACTGGTTTGCAAGATGTTCCCTTATCTGTTATCTAATTCTGCTTGTTACTCATCACTAAATCTAATTTGCTCTGATCTGTTATTGGTTAGAAACATAGGCCAGAATTTTCTGCCTATGCATTGTCCTGCAAAGGCTAATTGGCAATCCAGAAGAAGGATATTTAACTGGAGGAGAGCCGACTTCAGTCGAGCAAGTTGGGAGCTGGGCCAGGCAGACTGGAACCAAAGATTGGCAGGAAAAACTCTAGCTAAACAATGGGTAACCATCAAAAAAGAAATGATTTGGGAGCAATAAAGGTATGTTCCATCAAAAGAGAAAGGTAGGGCAAACAAATGCAGAGCACCTGGATGATAAAAAGAGATAGAATCATAGAATCATAGAAACCCTACAGTGCAGAAGGAGGCCATTCGGCCCATCGAGTCTGCACCGACCACAATCCCACCCAGGCCCTACCCCCACATATTTACCCACTAATCCCTCTAACCTACACATCTCAGGATTCTAAGGGGCAATTTTTAACCTGGCCAATCAACCTAACCTGCACATCTTTGGACTAAGAAACTATAGAAACTAAGATGAGAAAGAAAAAGTGTGCTTATGACAGGCATCAGGTAGAAAATACGACTGAGAACCAGGTTGAATGCAAAAGGTTCAGAAGCGAAGTGAGAAAGCAAATAAGAGAAGCAAAGAGGGATTATGAGAAAAGAATTGATCTAGCATAAAAGGGAATACCAAATTCTTCTGTAGGCACATAAATTGTAAAAGGGTGGTAAAAGAAGGTTATGGATCAAAAGGTGGTTTACACATGTAGACTGGGGGCATGGTTGATCTGTTAAATGAATGCTTTGTATCTTTCTTTACTAAAGTAGATGCCACCCAAACCATGGTGACAGAGGAGGAAACCACATCACAAGAAGAATTTAAAATTGTTAAGGAGGGAGTGTCAGTACTTCAAGTTGCCAAGGCACCGGGACCAGATGAATTGCATCCCAGGATATTGAAGGACATTGAAGTGGAATTTGCAGGGGCGCTGGTCATAATCCTTCAGTCTTCCTAGACTGTGCCAAAGGAGAACCGCAAACATGGTGCCCTTGTTCAAAAAAGGTTGTAAGGATAAACATAACAATTATAGACCAGCCAGTTTATCTTCAGTGGTGAGGAAGCATCTAGAAACAATTATTCAGAATAGACTTAATAATCACATGAAAAGTCATGGGTTGATTAGGAAGAGCCAGCATGGATTTCCTAAAGGAAAGTCATGTTTAAATAACTTGCTGGAGTTTTTTAAAGAGGTAACAGGGAGGGTTGATGAGGGTAATTCTGTTGATGTGGTATATATGGACTTCCAGAAGGCATTTGATACAATGCCACACCGCAGACATGTGAGAAAAGTGATAATTCACAGAATAAAAGGGGCAATAGGAACTTGGATAAAGAATTGACTGAGTAATAAGTAACAGGAAGTAATGGTTGATACTTTTTGAGCTGAAGGAAGGTTTGTAGTTTTGCAACCCTTATTTTTCCTGATATATATTAATGACCTAGATCTTGGTGTGCAGGGGACAATTCCAAAGCTTGCAGGTGATACAAAACTTGGAAGCATTGTAAAACGTGAGGAGGACAATGTAGAACTTCAAAAGAACATAGACAAGCTGGTGGAGTGAGCAGATTAATTTCAATATGGAGAAGTGTGAGGTGATTCATTTTGGTAGGACCAGGGAGAGACAATGGGCAGGATTCTCTAGTTGCACACGCCCCAAGACCAGAAATTCCCACCCAAGTTCAACAGACCTTTAAATGGTCCACCAGACTTTCTGTCTCACCCGCTACGATTCCCAAGGTGGGCGAGCCGGGAGAATTTCAACCAATATTAAATAAGGAGTAGAATTCTAAAACGTATACAGGAACAGAGGGACCTGTGTGCACAAGTCCATTAAAGGTGGCAGGACAGGTGGAGAGAGCAGTTAATAAAGCTTATTGTATTCTGGGCTTTATTAATAGAGGCATAGAGTACAAAAGCCAGGAGGTTATACTGAACCTGTATAAGGCACTGTTTGGTCTCAGTTGCAGTATTATAGGAAGGATGTGAACACATTGGGGAGAGTGAAGGGAAGTTTATAAGAACGGTTTCAGGGATGAGAAACTTCAGTTATGAAAATAGGTGGAGAGGTTGGGACTGTTTTCTTTCGTGAGGAGAAGTCTGAAAGGAGATTTGAGAGAGGTGTTCAAAATCATGAGGGAGCTGAACAGAGCAGATAGGGAGAAACTTCCCTACTCATAAAAAAATCAAGAATGAGAAGGCACAGGTTTAAAGTGATGTGCAAAAGGAGCAAATGTGATGTAACAAAAACTCTTTCACACAACAAATGGTTGGGGTGTGGAACACACTGCCTGGAAGTGTGGTGAAGGCAGGTTCAACTGAAGCATTCAGGAGGATTATTTGAAAGAAACAATGGGTGCGATTCTCTGGAAAAGCAAAGTACTGACGTCAGCGGGAAAATCGGTGTGTTTCCCATTGGCAGTGGCAACACCAATGAGGAGTTATTCAACCACACTTGGAAATCTTTTTGGAGAGGGGCAAGTTTTCACTGACCTCGAAAGGGGTGGGGCCTAAACATGCTGACAGGTCCTAATGAGTGCCTCGATCTCAAAGACCAGTGACAGGAGCTGCACCCCAACGTTCATCACCATGTGATGTCAAGGGGTGGTACAGTGGTTAGCACTGCTGCCTCACAGCGCCAGGGACCTGGGTTCGATTCCTGGCTTGGGTCACTTTCTGTGTGGAGTTTGCACATTCTCCCCGTGTCTGCATGGGTTTCCTCCAGGTGCTCCGGTTTCCTTCCACATTCTGAAAGACGTGCTGGTTAGGTGCATTGACCCGAACAAGTGCCGGAATGTGGTGATGAGGGGAATTTCACAGTAACTTCATTGCAGTGTTAATGTACTTTCAGAACCCCCAAACCTTCAACACACAGGGGCAACTTCCTCCACATCACTAAATGCTTGGGTCAGCACTCCTGTGAAATGATGTGTCTTATGTTTGGGATCCAAATGGAGTTCTTTAGGGATTAACTGTTCCCCTAAATCCATATAATTTATTAACAGCTCTGTGCATATCTCAATAACTCTACGTGAGTTTGTATGTCTTCTTACCTCCAGAACTCTGTTATTTGGTCATGTGACATTGCATCATGGTTACATCAACATCAGGTGCTTCAATATTAATCCTTTACTCTACAGGATGTACCTTGATTGTCACATCTTACCACATTAATGCTGTATTTGCTACCAAAACCACACATGCGCAGTTGTATGCGCAGCTGCCATCTTTATAGGGGTAATGTGTAAAATTTTGTTTTTATAAAGTTTATATATTTTATCTATTAGTGTCACAAGTAGGCTTATATTAAGACTGCAATGAAGTTACTGTGAAAATCCCTTAGTCGTCACACTCTGGCGCCAGTTCGGGTACACTGAGGGAGAATTTAGCATGGCCAATCCACCTAACCAGCACGTCTTTCGGACTTTGTAGCAGGATTCATGCACAGCAATCCCCTGGAATTGCGAATATTACCACACTGGCACCAGAATCTCTCAGCGATCCCGCATTTTTCTTTATCCCATTTGATTTTCTTAACATTTTTCTTCCCTTTTTCCCCCCATTTCCCCAATAAACTACCTCATCCTGGCCACATATCTCAGTCGTGTGAAAGGGAACTGAGACGAAGCCTGTAATTCATTATCTGCCTGTCTGACCGCCAGTGCTTAAATGTGCTGAGCTGGAGAAACAAGCCCTGGAACTGCAAACGGAATTGTGGCCGTCACTGGGTGGATTAGAAGCCTCCCCTCTCCCCCTTATCCCAATTCCCCAAATCAGAAGTCTCCCCAGTGGGGAGGCTACACCCAGGGGTTCAGAAACTGGGGAAACAGCTTCCAGTCGGCACTGTGTCTCTTGCAAATGACGACATAGGGTTCTGCACATGTGTGGACAAGTGAGCATGCATGAATGGGTATCGGTGGTCATTTTGCATGGCCACCTTGTGTTGGCAGGAGACACATTGCCACATTAAAGATGTTATATAAAGGTCCGCCATTTTATGTTGTGTCAAAGCTAATAAAGGAAATAAAGATGAAGGTGAATTTTATAAATAATGAAACTATTACAAATAGTATTTATTGCATTATTGTTCAAAGTTCCTGGTTGCTTTGTTTCAAAACTGAACTTCAGTTAGTACAGATAACTCTCCATTCATGCTTCTCAAATAATTGCCAATGTATCAGTTTTCTGAGAAAACTATTCCTAGATGCACAAAACCACTAACGACCTTTAGGCAGCCTACCATCTCAGGGCTCCTGACTGAAAAAGCAATCTAGATGATATATCTGACAATCTTTGAATGGTTGCCATTTATCTGCAACCCCTGTGCCCTCCAGGTGTCAAACCCAGTGTTCGCATTTAATTATAGGGTATTTAACCGTAAGTTGCCACACAAGAGGTTATCATACGAAAGTAGGGCTTAGGGGCAATATATATTCTCAAGATTTGGTAAATGGGCATAAAACAAAGACCAAGAAGAAATGATAATTTTCAGGATGGTGGGCTATAACCAGTTGCACTGCGGCAAGGATCAGTGCTCGGCCTTCAACTATTTACATGACTTTGATGAGCGGACTAAGTGTAATGTATCCAAGTTTTCTGATGGTACAAACTGAGTTGAGACAGTAAGCTGTGAGGAGAAAGCAAATTGGGTGTTAACAGATATAGAGAGTTTAAGTGAATGAGCAAGAAAATGGCTCTCGTAGTGCAGGGGACCGGGGTAATCGCCCCAGATGTATTTCTCTTAGAGGAAGTGCAACAAAGCTTCACTGAACTAATCCCAGGGTGTTCTACTAAGAAGGATTGAGTGGAATGGGCCCATATTGCCTGGACGTTTGTGTTTTATTGATACAAGTTGGCCCAGATCTTTAGGTCAGCAGTCATACCAGGGCAGTCACAGCTGATCATGATTTAAAGTACATCCTTATCTATTTTACAGTAGGCAGCTAAGACCTCCTGCCCCAGGGAGGAATTTTACAATCCGCCCATTGTTGAGATTGTCTGGTCCTGCTAAAAGTCAATGGATTTTTGTCTGTGCTGTCACATCGCCCTTGGCTGGTCCATAAAATCCGGACTCTGCAATGAGCAATCAGACATCATTGCAAGGAATCCATGAGCAGGAATGGTGAGAAGGAGGAATAATGAGGTCACAGCCCCACTCCTGATGTCACCAGCTCAAGTAACCCCCACCACTTAAGCTCAGTGTGGTATTTTGAATGACAAGCAACCACCAGGTAGATCAGCAAATAAACTTTGATTTGATTTATTATTGCCACATGTATTAGCATACAGTGAAAAGCATTGTTTCTTGCACGCTATACAGACAAAACATACCGTTCATAGAGAAGGAAAGGAGAGAGTGCAGAATGTAGTGTTACAGTCATAGCTAGGATGTAGAGAAAGATCAACTTAATGTGAGGTAGGTCCATTCAGAAGTCTGATGGCAGCAGGGAAGAAACTGTTTTTGAGTCGGCTGGTACATGGGCGGCATGGTAGTACAGTGGTTAGCACTGCTGCTTCACAGCTCCAGGAATCTGGGTTCGATTCCTGGCTTGGGTCACTGTCTGTGTGGAGTTTGCACATTCTCCTCTTGTATGTGTGGGTTTCCTCCGGGTGCTCCGGTTTCCTCCCACAGTCCAAAGATGTGCGGGTTAGGTCGATTGGCCGTGCTAAAATTGCCCCTTCGTGTCCTGAGAGGCATAGGTTAGAGGGATTAGTGGGTAAATATGTAGGAATATGGGGGTAGGGCCTGGGTGGGATTGTGGTCGGTGCAGACTTGATGAGCCCAATGGCCTCTTTCTGAACTGTAGGGTTTCTATGATTCTACGTAATCTCAGACTTTTGTATTTTTCTCCCAACGGAAGAAGGTGGAAGAGAGAATGTCCGGGGTGCGTAATTATGCTGGCTGCTTTGCCAAGGCAGTGGGAAGTGTAGACAGAGTCAATGGAGGCTGGTTTGAGTGATGGACTGGGCTTTGTTCACAAACCTTTGTAGTTCCTTGCGGTCTTCGACAGAGCAGGAGCCATATCAAGCTGTGAAACAACTGGAAAGAATGCTTTCTATGGTGCATCTGTAGAAGTTGGTGAGAGTTGTAGCGGACATGCCAAATTTCCTTAATCTCCTGAGAAAGTAGAGGTGTTGGTGGGTTTTCTTAACTATAGCATCAGCATGGAGGGACCAGGACAGGTTGTTGGTGATCTGGACACCTAAAAACTTGAAGCTCTCGACCATTTCCACTTTGTCCCCATTGATCTAGTTCAGGACATGTCCTCCACTATGCTTCCTGAAGTTGATGACTATCTCCTTTGTTTCGTTAACATTAAGGGAGAGATTATTGTCATTGGATTGAGATAAGTAACTATTTACAGAGTGTGATGTAAAGGCTACCGTACTTCATGACTCCTAAAAACCAGGGAAACCCCATGCTCTGTTCTGGGAACTGCACGAAGCAGCCTGATTGGCCGACTGGGTCACATGACCCATGGAGACCTCACTCCTTAAAGGGTCACGTTACCACAGTGAGCATGCTTGCTGTATCTTGGTGAGTTTTTTTAAAGATCTTAAAGGGATTTAAGAAAAAACTATTTTAATATTTCAGACTGGTCTACATGTGGCTCTGGAGACACAGCAATGTGGTTGACTCTCAACTGCCCTCCAAGGGTAACTTTGGATGGGCAATAAATGCTGGCCAGCCAGCGATGCCCATGTCTCATGTATGAATTAAAAAGAAGACACTTTTAATTCCTGCTGTGAGTTTGTGGTGGGGAGGTTGTGAGGGTGGCATTAGATGAGGGTGCACTGGTAGGTCTGGACTCTGGGTGGGATGGTGGAGTATGCTGCTGGAAGATTGAGCATTGTTGGTAGGGAGTGAAATGGGCTTGGGCATTATCGGCAGGGGGCAGTGAGGGGGTGAGCATTGTGGGGGTGCAGGCAGGTGAGCGGTGTCGGGGTGTGGAGGAGGTGAGCACTGTCGGAAGGTGGATGAGTGGGGGTGAGCGTGTGGGAGTGCAAGGACATGAGCAGCCTCAAGGGGAAGGTGAGGAGGGTGAGCATTGTTAGGGTTGAGGGAGGTGGCGAGCATTGTCAGCAAGTGGTGTGCAGTGTTGGGGCTGCGGGAATTGAGAATGGGTGTTTGTTAGGCCTGCCTGATACAGCTCCCACTGTTAATTACCATCAACCCAGCTTCTATACCTGTGATTAACAGAAATATCCTGGAGTAATATTCTGCATTAAATCCAAGGGTGGGATTTTCCAACACCACCCGCCACTGGATCATCCACTCCCACCGAACGTCAATGGACTTTTGGCTGGCCTGTTCCTCCCCTCCACAGTGGGTCCTGCCACATTGCAGCCAGAAAATCCCAGCCCAGGCGCCTCCGACACTGAGGTCACTGCTAGAAATATTCTTGGAGGGACCCAGCATATGTTAACTGAAACTTCCTAAGGTAAGTATTGCACGTGTGTGGGTCAGTACTCCCTCAGGGTCCCAACATGGAATAGTGGGGAACATCTCAACATTCTCTCCTTGGCAGATCCAGGCTATAAAATTCTTAAAGGACTTGGCAGGGTAGGTGCTGGGATGATGCTTTCTTTGGCTAGTGAGTCTAGAACCCTGCCTCGCAGTCTTAGTATGAGGGGTTGGCCATTTAGGCTGGAGATCAGGAAAAATTTCTCACTCAAAAAATTATGAATCTTTGGAATTGTCTTCTCCAGAGGGTTATGGATGCTCAGTCTTCAAACATATTCAAAACAGTGGCCAATAGATTTTTCAATAGCAAGGGAATCAAGGGGTATGGAGATAGGGTAGGAAAGTGGTGTTGAGGTAGCATATCGACTATAATCCTATTGAATGGTAGCAGGTTCAAGGGGCTGAGTGGCCTGCTCTTATGTCCTTCAGAAATTTCGATAGAGTGATAAATGTCTGTTTACTACAGCTCCATGTGGTTTGCAATAGGAAGGGTATTCTTGGTCATGATCCTGGCGGTGATTTTGAATGAAAAAGGCAGTTCACAAGTCATTTAAAATCAATATCCTACAATTTACAGGTTGTCACTGCATACACACCAGATTGTTAAGCAAAGCAACACACTGTGATTTTTCTTAAGTGATTGGAGTGGCAAAACAATGACAGCCTGTGTGGCTATTGTGGGCAATGAGAATACTCGAGGTGCATAGCCACTTGTGTACCAGCAAGTTGACTGTAAAGCATGACCACCTTTAAATAGCTCCCCACTGTAAATAAGGCATAATCCCATTCCGCATAGTGCTGTGTAACACAGTGTACCTTCAAAGGCATTTAGTACAGATTAGAGGAGCATTGTTTTCAGGAATTTCTGACTGCAAGGTTTGAAGATCAGTGTTGAAACTCGCCAAGACTGCCCTTATTGTCCAAATTGTAACAGGCTCGGTTTTTGATTCTCTAAACTAGCCATTGTTTGTACACTGGAATTCTTGGCTTGCAAGATAGAAATTCTTGATGACAATACTGCTTCTAAGCTTCTGAAATCCATCTGTTTCCTGGGATACAGCCTTGAAAAGTTTGCAGAACACTGACATATCTTTTAGACAGAGACATTTCTTTGATGATACCAAAGCATTTGCTGGCTATTTTTCAGCAAAGCTAAAGAATCTGAAACTCTTCAAGCCACTGCAATCAAACACTGCTCTGGCCTTGAATAAGCATGGATTCCCCTCACTTTATTCACCATCACTCTCTATAAAATTGCATAGTTGAACCCAGGTCAAACAGATGCAAAGCTCCATGCTTCGGGCTTAATTATTTTTTAAGGGAATAAGCCTTTCCGATCCAGCCTAGTATTCATGTTATCCTCAACCTACAAGTCAGTGGGGTAAGTGTGACTTTGTGCGATAGCCTCAAACAAACCATAGCAGATCAGCATCCTTTCTTAACATCTCTCCCAATTTTCATTATGGAAATAATTATGGAATTATGGAAATAAAAATTGAGAAAGTTGAAAAGTGAGCTTCAGATTCACTCCTTCTGCACTGTTGCACAAAGTCAAAATCGACTTCAAAGTCTTTTTCACCTCATGGCTTGTGTTGCAATAACAATTAGTACAGGGGGGGTATTGTTCATTCGGGAGGAGGTTCCTCCAGTGAGGAGGAGAATCTGAAGAGGAGAGAGGAGTGGGCCTACAGATGTGAGCAGCAGTAATTTCATTCCCATCACCAGCCCCGGTGTGGGGAAGCATCAGAAGTCTGCCCTGGGGATGAGGGTAACCGATGGTCAAGGTGTATAAGTAATGGATGAGCCACCTCCAGATTTTGGAGCAAAGTGACATTGAAGACTGTGCCTCATGCAAGAGGCCATGACTGATTTATTTGCCATGATGACGGAGGGGGATGAGCTCTTTTGCACTGATTGTCTCGCAATGTCAGTAGTCATTAATGTCACTGCGTCCCTGAACTTCTATGCCTCAGGTTGATTCCAAAGGCATCTCGCAATCAACTCTTCATCACTGTGTCAAGGTGGTGCCATTGAGTTCAGAACCATTGCAAACAGTCAAACCGAGAGAGGGGGAGGCTTCAGCACCATGGCTGGAGTCCCTCAGATGCAAGGTCTCAGAGATTGCATGCGTGCGGTCCTCAAGGTTCTCACAGTACACCTAGCACCCTTCAGCAACAAGAAGGGATTTAATTTCCTCAATGTCCAACTTGTCTGGGGAAAGCACCAATAGATGTGCAGGGCAGCCACAATGTTTGCATTCTCTGGACTTCCAGATGTCACCGTTATTCACCACTCGGTGTCCCTTCCCAAATGGATACGTGCCAATTACCGACCAGTGAGGTTACTCACTGAAGAGATTGCTGATATCACCAGTCAGGAACCATAGGATATAGGAATATCATAGCAAGCCACACTGCAAACAAAGTGATTGTCGATCTCCTTATAATGAGATCCGGCTGCCTGGATCATTCCGGTGGAGTACTTCAGTGAGGGAGGATCTCATTATGATCTGTTGAACTTTACGCAATCTGACCTTGCAGATAGGGGAGGCCCTGGCTACTGAAGACATAATGAAGTAGGAGACATTCTCAGATAAGGAGGATGATGAGGAAGGCGATGGTGGAGCAGCAGCATCTTGACAGATATGAGGCACCGCTTGGAGAGTGCCAAGATTTGGAGCAGGAGTGGCTTGGGTGACGCTTATACTCAGATGTTTGATCTGACCCCTACCACTTCAACCATCCAGACAAGTAAATTTCCACACTTTGAGCACATGGAAGTCACTCACCTCTACTCAGCCTCCTCATCGGGGTGGCACGGGGGCACCGTGGTTAGCACTGCTGCCTCACAGTGCCAGGGACCCAGGTTCAATTCACGGCTTGGGTCACTGTCTGTGTGGAGTTTGCACATTCTCCCCGTGTCTGTGTGGGTTTCCTCCAGATGCTCTGGTTTCCTCCCACAGTCCAAAGATGTGCAGGTTAGGTGGATTGGCTGTGCTAAATTACCCCTTAGTGTCAGGGGGACTAGCTAGGGCAAATGCATGGGGTTGTGGGGATAGGGATGGGATTGTGGTCGGTGCAGATGCGATGGGCCAAATGGCCTCCTTCTCCACTGTAGAATTCTATGATTCTATGATCCAACAGCACCTATCGCACTTGCAATGCACAAATGATGAGCCATCACAAGATCAACCCCAGCCAGTTCCTGGGTCAACCTACCTTACTCTTGCACATTGTAAGACCAGCAACATTGCGTGGAGACGTTTATAAACCAAGTCACACATTTATTACATTATTCATAACACCCAAGTTACTCTTCTGAGTAACCATCAGGCCCAAGTCCTATGTGGAAGGCAGCTTCTCCTCCTCTTGCACAAAGCACACTTGAAACCTGAGAAGTGGGAGGACCTGGTGGAGAGTCCAGGTACCTTAGCTCCCTCTCACCCTGCCAATGCTCCATACAACACAGGGACAAAGTGATGGCATGCAGATTTGTGCATATCTCCACATCAACTGATTGGTCTGTTGAATCCGACCCTCCATGAGGATCGCAATCTCTCGATGGAGGAGGCCTCTTGGAGATGAGAGGGAAATCGTGGAACTCATGGGATTGATGGACTCCTCCATTGTCCAAGCCAGGATGAAGATACCCTCTGGAAGATCCACCAGATCTTCATGTACTATACTCTGCACGTCTGCCATCTGCCACCTCACAGATGTATGTAGAGACTCATCAACAGTCTGGGGCCCAGAACAGAGCTGGCCTCTCACACTCCTTTAGGGCAAAAATGTGAAAATGTCATGTGTGGTCAGCTCCCTGGTGTGGTTCCACCTCCCAGTAATGTTGCTGGAGGCAGTGTCAAGATGCCACTGGCTACCCACCCAGCTATGACGGGTAGAAAATTAGGACAACCAAGTGTGCAGAGAGTAAATTGGTGAAACTGCCAGAATCTTCCTGACTTTGGACCGGCCCTCCCTGAGTCAGGTGGCCAACGGCAGCTTGTGGGCAGCCTCCCAGCACTTACAGGAGGACCATCGGAAAACCTCTTACTGGTTCACACAGTAAAAAGTACAAGTAAAAAGGCCGCAGCTCCAACCATGAGCCTTCCTCTTGAGGTGCTATCGCACCTCCCTACAGCCCATTGCTGCCTGCAGGGCTGCTATCTATCCAGTGCTGCAGAGCCTTCTGCTGGTCCTCCCACCTGAGGAACTCCTCCCAATAATCCTTCATTGAATAGAGAATGTAGAGGCTTTTAATTGGCCATCTCCAGGAAGATCACACAGACAAGCGAAACACAGACACTATCGGAGTTGGGATCTGGAAATGGCGCTGAGAATCTTCTAAGAACAAAATATTCCATCCCTTGTATCCAGGAATAGTTAGTAGCTGATCCTGTCCTTTTTGAGCTATATCCCAGTTATCATCATGACATCATGTGGCTCACCAACCTCATTTACCATACTTAGTGCATTTACATATAATCCTAATGCAGACTGTATTTCATTCCCTATTACTCTGACCCCACCTGCTACCTTACCATTTCTTACGTGGGTGTTATCAGTCTCACCCAATTCTTTGTACATCTTGATTCGCCTTTCTATCCTGATTCCCATCCCCTAACCAAGTTATTTTAATTTCTCAATTAGCACGAGCAAACTTCCCCGCAAGGACATTGGTCCCAATTCTGTTGGACTGCTTTGGCCCCCATCTCCCCAGAACCAGTCTCAATATCCTAGGAAACTAAAGCCCTTCCTCCTGTACCATCTCTTTAGCGTTCAAATGTTTTATCCTCCCATTTCTAAACTCAGAAGCTCACGGCAGTAAGCTTACTAACTTTGAAGTCCTACTTCCTAATTCCTTAAAATCTGCTGGCATCGCTCTTTCTATCTATATCATTGGCACCTCCTGCTCACCTTGTCCCACAATGAGTGCTCTGCAGAAGCTCAGTGATATACTTGACCTCAACTTGTGCGCAGCCAAATCGTGATGAAAATTGCATTCATTGGGGTAGATATTTTTGTGTGTGTGATGGCGTAAAACAGACAACGGCAAGTTGGCATTTTGGATCTTTTCCTTGTGGAAATAAAAATCAACAAAGGTGTAAAACAGACTCCAACTTACAGTCTCACATAAAGATGAGACCGACTCTTTCTATTCTTCTTCTCCCATATTCTCAAATGAAAGTTATGCCCGACACACTTCTTCAACAAAGACAGTGGCCAGTTGAAAACTAAGGATGGGGAAAGGTTTTGGTTGTATTTATGAAGCTGCCAAAGGAAACACATCTCTTGTCCTCACTTGGCACCCATCCACCCTCCAGCAGGGATTACTGGAGAGCAAATAGGAGAATGGACAACTGATTGATTATTTTTCACTTCACTTGGGAGATAACTTCAGGCCACTCAGCTCTGGGCCACTCTTTATATTGACAAATTCAACACTGTGGAGAAAGAGGCTGATGTTATCGACTTTGTGTAAGTAGTTTCAAAGGGACCCATTCCTTTTGGGCCTTTTACCTGAACTGGGTAATTTACAGACAATCAAATTAAAAGGCTGCTGTAAACATGGCTGGTTACTTCATTCATCCCAGCCAAGAAATAAAAATATTAATCTGATCAATGTGAAACAAATTTCATTGATCTATCCAATCCAGATTAAAAGGTTTGCTCATAACAAAAAAATGAAGCAGCATCACATGATATCACTAAGCACCTAAGGTCAAAACTTTGTGGCATCTGAGTCCATATTTCAAACTTCCCATTATAACAAGCTTTTGCTTTGTGCTAGCCGATACCCATAATGGTTAACAAAAGATACAAAGAGATAATCCGTTGATAAGAACCTTCTTTTATTCAATCATGGGCACAGTGGTTAGCACTACTGCCTCACAGCTCCATGGACTGAGTTCAATTCCAGCCTTGGGTGTATTGGCCATGCTAAATTCTCCCTCAGCGTACCCAAACAGGCGCTGGAGTGTGGCGACAGGGGGATTTTCACACTGACTTCATTGCAGTGTTAATATAAGCCTACTTGTGACACTAATAAATGAACTGAAACTTAAGTCTCCTGGTGAAACGTATGCTGAGCTTCAGTGAACGAGACATTGTTGAGAAAGTGCAACTTGATAGAACTATCTATGATTCTTTCTATCACTTTGCTGGTAATTAAGAATGGACTGATTGGACAGTAATTAGCCAGATTGGATTTCCTCTTTCTCTTTTGTTTCCATGTCAGTTCCATAACTTCCAAGTTCTGACAGTTTTTTATAGCTGTATGTGAGCTGTGATATACATCATGGAATCAGCCCATCTCCTCAAGAGAGCCCTCAGTTCCCCTGCTTGAAAAGGCTTTATCATTGTGAATTGCCATTCTAAGCTTTACAACCACCCATGAATCCACAAATTGCTTGCCTCAGTTCATCTGCTGCTGATATCCTCATTCATTCTTTTGTCTCTTTGAGACTCAATAATTCAAATGCTTTTCTGACCAGCCTCCCAAGGTGCACCCTACCTAAACTTACGCTCAGCCAAAACTCTGCTTCTCCTATCCTAACCTACACCAAGTTCTGTTCACCCATCACCCCAGTGCTCATTTGCCTATTTTTGCTCCCAGACCTGCAACACCTCCATTTTAAATTCTTATCCATTCCTGCACGTAACACCTCCCCTCCCCCACCCACTATGGACCCCTAACATTCCTGACATTCCTTTAAATAGGCCGTGATGACATCGGGAGGGGTCTGGTCTGGGGTTGGGTGGGGGTGCCAGTCAGCACGCCAGGGTGGGGAGGAGTCCCATGTGGGTGGTGGGATCCCATGGCGGGGGAATGAGGGGGGGTGTGAGGGAGACCCCTAAGAGGTGGATGGGGTCCCATCTGGAGGGGATAGTCAGGTGGGTGAGTGAGTGTCTGTGGTGGAGGGGGTGTGGGGTTGTTCCATGGGGTGTCAGTCTGGGTCTATACAATAGTTACCTAGAAGTTGGAAGTGATTTTAATCCTTCTAACTTTTTCTGGGTAACTATGACTGTAACCATTGGTTTGCGATTTAAATCGCCTTTTCAGATGCATGGCAATTGCCCTCAGGAAGTTTGCAATTCTGGGCAATTGCTGTGTAAACTTTACCTGGTAACTTCTGAAAGGGATTCTGCAGCCTTTTTCGGGGTACCCCCCCCCCCCCCACCCCCCCAGTATGACACTGGAGAATTTGGAAGGTATGTATTATGTACATATGTGTTTTGTTAGATGTTAGCTTAACTTATTCACTTTTGTTTTCTACACATCTATCAATGAAACCAAGAATTGCATGTGCTTTTTAGCAGCCTTTTCAATTTGCCTGACCACATTTAAAGATTTGTGTGCATACACTCTCAGGTCTCTCCGTTCCTGCAGCCCTTTTTAAAATTGTGCTAGCATCTCTATTGTTCAACCTTCTCTTGCTGTAAAAATGCTATGCTTTGTGATCTTTCATTTTAGTGCTGCACCTTGTTAAAGAAGAATGTACTCCAAATCATTAACTTACATATGGTCAATTAAAGCATAAATTTACAATTCGTCATTCACTGGTATTTGGTCCATTCAACAAAAAGGTTCTCTTTCCAGTATTTGCAGTGATATACTGTTATGTTTTAGTGTTTGACAGCACATTTCCTCAACCCCTTTCCTTTTTGAGAACTCCCTTAGGAGAATTAAAGGTACAAAGAAATAGACTTTGGGATCATTGTATTGAAATTGTGCAAACGTGTCTGCAAGAAAAATGCGATTTAATTTCCCATGTCCAATATTTCAACCAAATTTGAAGGCACGGGGTATGGTAATTATGGTATATCGATAGGGCAGGAGCTCATTTTTAAAACTTTTTTCTTTCAACATGTAGTTTGGAGTTAAGAGGGAGTGAAGAGTGGAAAAGAAAATGACTGATACACTGACAAAAAATTGATGGCGCACTTAATTCAAGACAAGAAATGTGATGAGTTTTAGCAATAGCTGACTTCACATTGATATTCCTGCACTATGGATAGAAAGCACTGTGCTTTCTACTGAAAACCTAAAAGAAGCTGTTGATATGAAATCCTGGGGTATTTTAGCCTAACAGACTCAGCAGGAGACTCAGGGAATCAGATCACCCGACCATTTTACACCTTGCCTGATTTGAAGTCAATGGAAAGTAAAGTCACAGTGTGAAATGGGCAGCTAATCTGATTCAATCAGTTTCCCATTGGGCAGGTTAGATTAAAATTATCCGCCAGCCTGTCAGTTTCGAAGCAAGAAAGAAAGTATTTGCATATCCACAGCTCTCTTCATGACCTTGGCATCCCAAAGTGTTTTACAGGGAATGCTGGTTTTTAAAGTGTAGCTTGCTGTGATATTGCTCCATGGTGCGTACGGTTTAACATACTGATTAGAATAACTGCTGAATATGTAAAATCGTTTTTGTGTACACCATCACAGGAAACAGTGATGCAAGTTAATGTATGATATAGTTGTTCAGCAGAATTGATCAGCAGGTAACAAGGGTATGAAACACTCTCCTGGAATCCTGTTATTCTTCAATAAAGCGCTCTTCGTTTAGATTACTGATCATTGTCGTTGGCCAGAATCTTATTACCTTTCGTGTTAGCAGGATTTTCCCATCCCGCTGCACTGAATGGAGATTTGGCCGACTGCCAAATTCTCTGACCTGGTTGCAGCGGGAGCATGGCATGAACTGCCGGTAAGATCACGCCCATAGTGTTTGGTATAAGATCATAAGACCATAAGACATAGGAGCAGAATTAGGCCACTTGGCCCATCGTGTCTGCTCCGCCATTCAATCATGGCTGATATTTTTCTCATCCCCATTCTCCTGCCTTTTCCCCATAACCCCTGACCCCCTTATTAATCAAGAATCTATCTATCTCTGTCTTAAAGACACTCAATGACCTGGCCTCGACAGCCTTCTGCAGCAAAGAGTTCCACAGATCCACCACTCTCAGGCTGAAGAAATTCCTCATCTCTGTTTTAAAGAGTCATCCCTTTAGTTTGAGGTTGTGCCCTTGGTTCTAGTTTTTCCCACTAGCAGAAACATCCTTTCCATATCCACTCTATCCAGGCCTCACAGTATCCTGTAAATTTCAATAAGATCCTCCCTCATCCTTCTAAACTCCAACAAGTACAGGAGCAGAGGACTCAACTGTTCCTCATACGACAACGTATGTTGAAGAACATAGTCAATCTCGTAATAGCAGCCAATTTGCACATTGCAAATGGCCACAGATGCAAAGTTGACCCATTTTGCTTGAGGGATGAATGACCAAGACAATCACCCCTTTTTTCAAATGAAGTGATGGGATCTTTTATATACCTGACACTACAGGTAAGATCCCAGTTTAACATTTCTTCTGAAAGAGAGCACTTCCAACAATGCAGTATTCTCTCAGTACTGTACTATGTGTCAACCAATATGCTGTGCGGGGGATCCCCAGGCCTCCCCGCCACGTGTTTCTCACAGTGGGAGGCAGTGCACCATTTGCCGCCAGTGGGATATTCTGGTCCCACTGTTATCAATGTAATTTTCCACTGACTGCACCCCATGCCACCTGCGTTGGGGGGGAGAGGGGGGGGGTCATCGAGACTCCAAAAGAGTATCTTAACCCACCCCCCCCCCCCCCCCCCCACTCTATCCCTGTAACCCCGTGCATTTACCATGGCTCATACCCCGAACGTACACATCTTGGGACACTAAAGGACAATTTAGCATGACCAATCCACCTCACCTGCACATCTTTCTGGTGTGGGAGGAAACCGGAGCACCCAAAGGAAACCCACACAGACACAGGGAGAACATGCAAATTCCACACAGTCTGGAATTGACACACAGACAGTCTGGAATTAAATCTGGGTCCCTGGCGCCTTAGGGCAGCAATGCTAACCACTGTGTCACCCTTGGGTTGGCAAAAAAATGTGCTGTGTGTACCCAGCTCACACACAACCATTGTCTATCAGGAGAAAGTTGGGGTATAGTAAGAGTTTGAATATAGAGGGCCCAGAGCATCTATGGATTCGTTTATGCAACAATTATTTATATCATCAATCCTATTGCAATATCATGAAAAGCAGCCAGATCTTTTTGTCAAAGTTTGAGACACTGCTTCTCCAGCCACGACTATCTCAAGTAGGATCCTGATCCAGACACTTGTTTCAGAGGAGATCAATCCAGAAGCTTAGCTCCCCAGAAATGGCTGCAATTTTGCAAAAGGTTCAATGATCTCACCAGAGTTGTCACAGCCTGATTCCTGAATCTCAAGGTTCTTACTCTCTGCTCACAACTCATCCAGCCTCACTATTCACATTAGTTCCCTCCCCCTTGTTGTATCTGTCCAATTCAGATACTTCAACCAGCTCCTTAATCAAAGTTTTACCCAGGTGCCTTTATTTATGAGAAGAACAAAGTACAGACACAGATGTATAATGCAACAAACTTTATTAAATATAGTTAACCTGTAAATTACCCACTATGTATACAAGAAACATCCAGGATTCGGCAATACTATCCGTAAGGATGGTTTGGTAGGCTGTAGATCTGGTCTGTGAGTCCCTCTGGCTCCACTTCACGAAGGTGATTCTCGCTGGCCATTTCTTCCTTGCTTGCTTCCTTCCTTCCTTCTCTGGTCTGGTCTGGTCTCGGTCGTCTCCTGTCTGGAGTCTTCACTCCCAAAGTGTCCGGAATGTCTATGTTGTCCCCCTGTGGCCTCGTGCTTTTTCCACCTGCCCTTGGCCTTCTGCCAATGGGGTGTGGGGAGGGGTGGGGGGTGTGGTCTCAGTGCCCAATGGTCTAGTTGATGACCTGTTGACAGGATACCTGAGGCCACCCTGGGCATCTTGGAGTTTGGCCCCATCTAGGCTGCGGACAATAGGCCTGTGCATATCAAATAGGAGTGATGATCATTTGATGGGTTATCGATAAGGCAAATCCAGACATGCCCCGGCAGCCTGTCTGAGTTCTGTTTATTCGAACTTTGATGTGGAGATGCCGGCTTTGGACTGGGGTAAACACAGTAAGAAGTTTAACAACACCAGGTTAAAGTCCAACAGGTTTATTTGGTAGCAAAAGTCACAAGCTTTCGGGGCCTTAAGCTCCTTCTTCAGGTGAGTGGGAATTCTGTTCACAAACAGGGCACATAAAAAACACAAACTCAATTTACAGAATAATGGTTGGAATGTGAATACTTACAGCTAATCAAGTCTTGAAGGTACAAACAATGTGAGTGGAGAGAGCATTAAGACAGGTTAAAGAGATGTGTATTGTCTCCGGACAGGACAGCCAGTGAGACTCTGCAAGTCCAGGCAAGCTGTGGGGATTACAGATAGTGTGACATGAACCCAATATCCTGGTTGAGGCCGTTGTTATGTGTGCGGAACTTGGCTATCAGTTTCTGCTCAGCGACTCTGCGCCGTCGTGTGTCATGAAGGCTGCCTTGGAGGACGCTTACCCAAATATCAGAGGCCGAATGCCCGTGACCGCTGAAGTGCTCCCCAACAGAAAGAGAACAGTCTTGCTTGGTGATTGTCGAGCGGTGTTCATTCATCCATTGTCACAGCGTCTGCATGGTTTCCCCAATGTACCATGCCTCGGGACACCCTTTCCTGCAGCGTATCAGGTAGACAACGTTGGCCGAGTTGCAAGAGTATGTACCGTGTACCTGGTGGATGGTGTTCTCACGTGAGATGATGGCATCTGTGTCGATGATCCGGCACGTCTTGCAGAGTTGCTGTGGCAGGGTTGTGTGGTCACTATTCCCCTGAAGGCTGGGTAGTTTGCTGCGGACAATGGTCTGTTTGAGGTTGTGTGGTTGTTTGAAGGCAAAAAGTGGGGGTGTGGGGATGGCCTTGGCGAGATGTTCGTCTTCATCAATGACATGTTGAAGGCTCCGGAGGAGATGCCGTAGCTTCTCCGCTCCGGGGAAGTACTGGACGACGAAGGGTACTCTGTCCACCGTGTCCCGTGTTTATCTTCTGAGGAGGTCGGTGCGGTTTTTCTCTGTGGCGCGTCGGAACTGTCGATCGATGAGTCAAGCGCCATATCCTGTTCTTATAAGGGCATTTTTCAGCATCTGGAGGTGTCTGTTGCGATCCTCCTCATCTGAGCAGATCCTGTGTAACGGCATGTGTCTTTATATGCCCTGTTTGTGAACAGAATTCCCACTCACCTGAAGAAGGAGCTTAAGGCTCCGAAAGCTTGTGGCTTTTTCTGCCAAATAAACCTGTTGGACTTTAACCTGGTGTTGCTAAACTTCTTACTGTATTCGAACTTTGGCCAGGTTCAATTTTCTGCAGGCTATTTGCTGGAGCTGATTGTAGTTTAATTTAGAGTGCCCAATTCTTTAATTTTAAATGTCCAATGTTATTTTGGGCCCAGCACCATCCTTCCCCATGCTTCCCTTCACTAACCTACTATCTCTGCTCCACCTCCTTATCCTCCTATATTGTTAACCGTGGCTCAATGGTAATGCTCTTTCTTCTGAATCAGTAGACTATAGGTCCCACACCAGAATCTTAAGCACACAATCTGGGCTGGTTCTTTAAATTAACGATGCTGCAATGTTGGAGGTGCCACTTTCAGATATTATATTAGAACAAAACCCTGTCTGATCCACCAATAAATGGTACCTGAACAGATTATTTAATTGCTATTTGGGGACCTTTCTGTGTGCAAATTGGCGGCTCTGTTTCCTACATTACAACAGTGGCCACACTTCAAAAAGTACTTTACTGACTGTAAAATGTATACTTGCTTGCTCTAAGGACGTGAAAGGTGCTATATAAATGCAAGTTCCTTCTTTTAGTCAAACACCCTGTACCTCCTAACCCCCACACTATTGCAAATTTCAATTCTCCACACTTCACATCGAGCACACAGCATGAGTACTATATGATCACGACAAGCAAATGCTCTAAATACCTCAGAAGGATGTCACGAGCACATTCACTTTTTTCTTGCAGAAGGTTGCGCACAACGTGCAGCATAACATCACAACCAGAGCAAGTCAAACACATCTTACAACCTTTGGCCATCACGTGCAGCGTTAAGATCATGGCAAGTGGGAATACTGAAGAGACATTGGAACATAAGAATGGAAGTAGGCCATTTAGCTCCTCAAGCCTGTTGCCCTTTTCATTAGATCATAGTTGATCTATAACTAAACTCATTTATCGGCCTTTGATACTCTTACCATATAACAATGAATCGTATTCCTGACCGAGCATCCACAGCCTGCTGGGAGAGAAAATTCCAGATTTCAGCACCATTAAATGTTCCCTCACCTCTCTCCCAAACAGCCAAGCCTTATTTTGAGACTATGACCGGAATTCTCTGATGTTGTACGCCCTGCCACCGCTGCCAGCAAGAACAGAGAATTTGACGCTCAGCCTAATCTCCAATCACAGCAGCAGGACTGGAGAAGCCCAGGCCCGAGCGAAGTCAGATCTACAAAACCAAATCCTTTCATAATTTCAACGGAGTCGATTAAATAACCTCTCAACGTTCTAATCTCAGGAGGATATAAGGCATGTTTATGCAATCTGTTCTTATAAATTTGACACTTTAAGCCCCAGTATGATTCCCCCACCTGCCCCAAAGACAATAAATGCACCTTCCCTGAGATGAGGTACCCAAGAATTTACATGTTTTTCTTTTTAAGAACGGGATCCTCTTTTTACCATTTTACTTCCAGCTCACCTTTCATACCCTGCTCAACAAACTGCCATTGCTTTCACCAGTTATTTAGCTCTCTTTTCTTTTGCTTCACATTAAAAGGTAACCTTTGTCCTTTTGTCTCCTTACAGATGCTGAAAATGTCAATGCCTCCATGTCACTCCAGAAAGAGGAGATCAGACTTCTTCAAGATGCTGCAATATTCAATTTGATCCTGGCAATCACCAGCTCAGAGACTGACATGTACTTACCACTTCCCAAGCTGTGGCCACTGGGGAAACACCCTTGAGAGGCATAGGTAGGTAAATGAACACAGAATAGGATTTCTTTTTAAATACACCTGTTAATTACTATACAAAGTTGGAATTCTGTTGTTAGTTTACTTTATTTAATTCTGGGTTTTTTATTCATTCGTGGGACAAGGGCATCTCTGGCAGGCCAGCATTTATTGCCCATCCCTAGTTGCCCAAGGACAGTTGAGAGTCAACTGCATTGCTGTGGCTCTGGAGTCACATGTAGGCCAGACCAGGTAAGAACGACAGATTTCCTTCCCCAAAGGACATTAGTGAACCAGATGGGTTTTCCCAACAATCGACAATGGTTTCATGGTCATCAGTAGATTCTTAATTCCAGACACTTTTAAAAATTGAATTCAAATTCCATCATCTGCTGTGGCAGGATACGAACTCGGGTCCCCAGAGCATTAGCTGCATTTCCGAAGTAATAGTTGAGCGATAATACCACTAGGCCATAGTTAATATTTTGTGGAAGCTGTGGGAAGGACTAATAAGGTTGGATAGAAGAAAGGTGGTAGAATGATAGCTGCGTGCACAGTAGTGATGGGAGTTATGGAGCTGTTGGTGTGTTGCAATGGAAGGGAAGGTTCCAATGAAATTGGTTGAGGTGCTCTTTGCAAGCTTTGGAATCTGGTCGTGGTCGATGCTGCTCCTGTTCTTCCACTTCTTTGTGCCTTTCCCCTTCTCCCTCCTGCTCCACTCCATCTTGCCCAGTTGCTGCAAAGGGATTATCCCTCATTATTGCAAAGTTTATGCAGCAGCAAAAATCTGGAAACAGGCTTGAGGTTATGCTGCAATGCTCCCCGTAAACGGTCCGGGCAGCAGAAGTGTTTTTATCAATAGATCATTTATGTTCTTTTTTTTTAATGGTGGAATGGTTCTCGTAAGCCAGTTCCGCTGTTATGCCCTTGTTTCTGATTAAAGTCATGAGTCAGGTCAGAAGGGGATAGCCTGTGGCATCCAGTAGCCAGTCTGTGACATGAAGGCCTGGCTCAAATAAAAGCAGCTCAGAAGACTGGAGCAGGATGAATGAATAATGCCTTCTGTTAGGAAATTGGCCACAGACCTTCATGATGTACTTATTGCCTGTGGTCTCAAACAAACTGGAATTGAGGGAGTGGAATCATTGCCTACTGCGAAAGATGCCAAGAGGGTGATGACCAGCAAATAAGGCAGTGTGATGGCCGATTTCAACTTGGTTCTGTAATGTATCCAGTGTCTAATACCCACTCATCCTGCTTTATTGTGAAGACCCGCTATGGGTTTGGTCTCCTGCACAGTAGTTTTCCTCTCCCTGGTGTCCCAGCTGCTCCTGCTCTCATTGTCTTCTTGGCTGCTCCCCCCTTGTCCTCTATTCGCACCCGTGACTGCAATAAAACTGTCCTGAAAGCAGACAGAAGCAATCCCAAGATCAGCAAAAGGTTGTGAGCAGAAGTAACACTGAGTTGTAGAAAGCAGAAAATTGGCAAAAGAAAATCCAAGATATTAACCAGTTTAAAATGATAGACCAACAACAGACCAGGATGCACCAGATTAGCTCTTTAATTAGCAATGCTAAAGGACCCTTTCCTGCCTGTTCATCCCATTAGTTGTGGAATGAGTTTATTACTGAACAAGTTAAATGTTAATGCAGCTCAATTTCACAAAGGGTGCTAGAGCATGCGTAGAATCCTTCTTTATATAGTGTAACCAAACAATTGAATACCTCTGGTGCACCTATTGAGAGGCCTGATCCCATTTGGGGTGTGTGTGAGAATTATGAATCACATAAAATGAGGAATTGCGAGGGATGCAGGGTAAGTCAGCATCTGCAGAGAGAAAAGATAAATGAAGGTATCTGAGTCAGTACTACTGACAAATATTACACGCCTGAATTTACAAGAGATTGCCTGACAGCTAGGCTGAAAAAGAAAACTCCTCTGTAAAGGGATAGAATGGGAACGGATCCAGGACACATTCCTGTTCCAGTGCACTGGCAGCACCAAGCTCAGATGGAAATACCAGCACTGTGTCTACAGTAAGGTTTATCTTTGCTGCTCGGTGAAGCATAAAGTAAACCATTAGCAACAACTCAACAGCTAGCTCACAGGGGCCGGAACTGCATTTACCAGAAAAAAAGTTCTGTGGGACTGACAGCAGAACAGTCAGCTCTGTGCAGTGGTCATATTTGGTTCTTCCACTTAGGAACTATTGTAATTTCACATATTTTTGAGTTTAGATAGTACAGTGGCATTGTTGGCTCGCAACAAGAATCATGAACACAACGTTGCCATGAAGTGATTCATGTGAATTATTCATTGCTGTTTTAAGAGTTTTTCATCTATGACTTTTCAGAGGTGGGGTAATTTAGACCATGCAACATCTCATACTCTGCTGGCAGTTCTGGCAGCTACGACGTGCAAAATAGAAACGTTGGAGGGAAAAGCTTCAATGCACCCATTTCGTTTCTTATTCCTCAGTCTACGGCCCATTTAACCGACCAACAATCTGAGTGTGCAACCTACCTTCAAAGCACATACCTCAGACTAATCTACCTCCAGAGCTCTGCCAGTTTGACTACACATGCTGAGAGTGGCACGGGAGACTCACTCTGTGATTTTCTAACCCACACACCGCCACCACTTTGGGAAGAGCAAAAACTTTTCTTCACAAGGGCTACTTCCACTGTGATGGACTCCCGCCTCATCTTGCTGGAAATATACTGGGAATCCCGAAGAACGTTCATCGTGAATTTCCATTAATTAATGGATTGCAAATCATGGGAAATGCACAGGTGTGAATTCTGGATAGGCGCACCTGACAGGGAAGCTTCCTCACAGGGAGGCTGACCTGGTTGATTTACCATTTACATCACTCCGAGGGCCCAGATTCGGGACATTGTCATCCAGTGAGGATGGTGGACACAGGACTGTAACTTCCTTACTCGACTCCATGTTATGTAGAGAGATTTGAATGAAAACCAGTTGTATAAAAATGTTCAGATCATTTTAAAATGTTTCTTAATGTCCCACTTTGCGGTCAAAAGAATGACTTACTTGTTGCATGGAAGTTTGTCTGGCTTCTTCCCAGAGGCTCTGCCAGCATCTTGCAGCACTGACAGGTTGGTGCTCGAGGTGCCAAGAAAAATAAATTGTTGGGATTTTGCAACAGTAGAATACCTGACGTTTTAACCTCATTATTTATCAATGTCAGGACTCATCCACTAATTTATTCATTTGTATTTGACTCTAGTTATGAACTAATATTGCAGGGAAAAGAATGTTTGTTAATATGCCAGGGAAATTTTTTTTTTGAAATTCCATGTAAAGGGATAATTTCACACCTGGCTTATTCAACCTCTAACCTCTTACATAGATTTACAGCACTGTGGGAGGGTCGGCGCCAAGGGAGCGCCGCACTGTGGGAGGGTTGGCTCCGAGGCAGCGCCGCACTGTGAGAGGGTTACATTACAGGTCACATTATATATCCTGCATCATTTCTATAGTGCCTCTTATTTGTTAGATATGGTACTGTTTATCTTAATCCTCTCAACATCTACCCCCATTGATTAAGATCAGTGATGAAATCCTGGAAAATGTGCACCATTTTCTATATCTCGGGAGCCACCTCTCGATGAAGGCAGACATAAACGATGAAATTTATCATCGTCTCCAGTGTGCCAGCCCAGTCTTCAGCTGACTGTAGAAAAGAATATTAGAGGAGCAGGCTCTCAAACCCAAAACTAAGGTCATGCTTTGTCAGGCACCAGTGATGACTGCACCCCTATATCATAGAATCCCTACAGTGCAGAAGGAGGCCATTTGGCCCATCGAGTCTGCACCGACATCATTCCCATCCCAGCCCTATCCCCACAACCCCACTCATTTACCCCGCTAACCTACACATCCCTCATTACTAAGGGGCCATTTATCATAGTCAATCAACCTAACTCGCACATCTTTGAAGTGTGGGTGGAAACCGGAGCACCTGGGGGAAACCCACGCAGATACAGGGAGAATGTGCAAACTCCACACCGACAGTGACCCAAGCCAGGAATTGAACCCGAGTCCCTGGAGCTGAGAGGCAGCAGTGCTAATCACTGTGCCACTGTGTCCCCACTCCGTAGGCTTGGACAACATAGAGCTGACACCTCAAAGCGCTGGAATACTACCAATGGACCCTTCCCAAGATCCTTCAAATCTGGTGGTAAGAAAGACAGTCTGAGAGCAGTGTCCTCTCCCAAGTCAATATACCCAGCATCAAGGTGCTAATCATTCAAACCTGACACCAGACTCCCAAAACAACTGCTCTACGCAGAATTCGGTTGCAGCAGCATACTCCTGGGAGGATGGCAGAAAAGTTTTAGAGATGTCCCCAAAGCATCCTAGAAGAGCTAGGGTGAACATCCATAGAAACCATAGAAACCCTACAGTACAGAAAGAGGCCATTCGGCCCATCGAGTCTGCACCAACAACAATCCCACCCAGGCTCTACCTCCATATCCCTACATATTTTACCCACTAATCCCTCTAACCTACACATCTCAGGACACTAAGGGGCAATTTTAGCATGGCCAATCAACCTAACCCGCACATCTTTGGACTGTGGGAGGAAACCGGAGCACCCGGAGGAAACCCACGCAGACACGAGGAGAATGTGCAAACTCCACACAGACAGTGAATCGAACCCAGGTCCCTGGAGCTGTGAAGCAGCAGTGCTAACCACTGTGCTACAGTGCCGCCCTCCCAACTCATCGGAGTCTTTGGCTTGTTATCAATCAAAATGGAAAATGTTCATTTGGGAAAGCATTCCATTCATTGAGGGGAAGTCGAAGCTTCGGAAAGAGTGCACAAACCTGAGGATTTGAGTATGGGAGTAAGGATGTCTTGCTGCAGCTATACAGGGCCTTGGTGAGGTCACAACTTGAGCATTGTGTGCTGTATTGATCTCCTAGCCTGAGGAAGGACATTGTTGCTATTGAGGGAGTTCAGCGAAGGTTCACCAGACTGATTCCTGGAATGGCAGGACTGATGTATGAAGAGAGGCTGGATTGACTGGGCTTGTACTCACTGGAAATTAGAAGAATGAGAGGGGATCTCGTAGGAACATATAAAATCTTGATGGGACTGGACAGGCTAGATGTGGGAAGAATGTTCCTGATTTTGGGGAAGTGCAGAACTAGGGGTTATAGTCTAAGAATAAAGGGTAAGCCATTCAGGACTGAGATGAGGAAGCACTTCTTCACTCAGAGAGTTGTGAACCTGTGGAATTCTCTACCACAGGAAGCTGTTGGGGCCAGTTCATTAGATATGTTCAAGGGTGAGCTGGACATGGCCCTTGTAGCTAAAGGGATCAAGGGATATGGAGAGAAAGCAGGAGTGGGATACTGAAAGTACATAATCAACCATGATCATATTGAATGGTGGTGCAGGCTCAAAGGGCCAAATGGCCGACTCCTGCACCTATTTTCTATGTTTTCTTTGTTTTCTAACCTTATAAAACAACTCATCTACCCGACCCTCCAAGAACCGTCTGCCCCACATGTGGCAGAATCAGTAGATCATTCTTTGAATTTATCAGAGCTCTCAGAACATAAGAATATAAGAACATAAGAAATAGGAGCAGGAGTAGGCCATCTAGCCCCTCGGGCCTGCCCCGTCATTCAACAAGATCATGGCTAATCTGAGGCGAATCAGTTCCACTTACCTGCCTGCTCCCCATATCCCTTAATTCCCTTATCGATCAGAAATTTATCTACCCGTGATTTAAACATATTCAACGAGGCAGCCTCCACCACTTCAATGGGCAGAGAATTTCAGAGATTCACTACCCTCTGAGAGAAGAAGTTCCCCCTCAACTCTGTTCTGAACCGACCCCCACTTATTTTGAAGCTGTGCCCTCTAGTTCTGGTTTCCCTTCGAAGTGGAAAGAATCTCTCTACCTCTACCCTATCCAGCCCCTTCATTATCTTATATGTCTCCATAAGATCACCCCTCAGCCTTCTAAACTCCAATGAGTACAGACCCAATCTGTTCAATCTCTCCTCATAAGCTACACCCCTCATCTCCGGTATCAACCTGGTGAACCTTCTCTGCACTCCCTCCAAGGCCAATATATCCTTTTGCAAATAAGGGGACCAAAACTGCACAGAGAACTCCAGTTGCGGCCTCACCAGTGCCTTGTACAGATGCAGCAAGACCTCCCTGCTTTTATATTCTATCCCCCTCGCGATAAAGGCCAACATTCCATTCGCCTTCTTGATCACCTGCTGCACCTGCAAACTGAGTTTTTGCGATTCGTGCACAAGGACCCCCAAGTCCCTCTGCACAGTAGCATGATGTAATTTTTCTCCATTTAAATAATATTCCAATTTATTATTATTTCTTCCAAAGTGGATAACCTCACATTTGTCAACGTTATATTCCATCTGCCAGATCCTCGCCCACTCGCTCAGCCTATCCAAATCTCTCTGCAGACTTTCCGTATCCTCCAGGCAATTTGCTTTCCCACTCATTTTCGTGTCATCAGAAAACTTTGTTACCCTACACTCAGTCCCCTCCTCCAGATCATCTATGTAAATGGTAAACAGTTGAGGCCTCAGCACCGATCCCTGCGGCACGCCACTGGTCACCAACTGCCAACCAGAAAAGCACTCATTTATTCCAACTCTCTGCTTCCTGTTAGATAGCCAATCCCCAATCCACGCCAACACCTTACCCCCAACTCCATGTACCCCAATCTTCTGCAGCAACCTTTTGTGAGGCACCTTATCGAATGCCTTCTGGAAATCTAAAAACACCACATCCACCGGTTCCCCTCTGTCAACCGCACCAGTTACATCTTCATAAAAATCCAGTAAATTCGTCAAACACGACTTTCCCTTCATGAATCCATGCTGCGTCTGCTTGATCAAACCATTCTTATCCAGGTGCTCTGCTATTTCCTCTTTAATGATGGACTCCGGCATCTTCCCAACTACGGACGTTAAGCTAACTGGCCTGTAGTTACCCGCCTTTTGTCTACTTCCTTTTTTCAACAGCGGCATAACAGTAGCTGTTTTCCAATCAGCCGGCACTACCCCAGAGTCTAGCGAATTTTGATAAATAACTACTAACGCATCTGCTATTACCTCAGCCATTTCTTTCAGTACCCTGGGATGCATTCCATCCGGGCCCGGGGACTTGTCTACCTTCAGTCCCATTAGTCTACCAAGCACTACCTCTTTAGTAACAGTAATTGTATTAAGGACCTCAACTCCCACCAACTCTCGATCTCTAATATTCGGTAAACTATTTGTGTCTTCCACCGTGAAGACCGACACAAAGAACTTATTTAAAGTCTCAGCCATTTCCTCGTTTTCCACTATTAAATCCCCCCTCTCGTCCTCCAAGGGTCCAACATTCACTCCAGCCACTCTATTCCTTTTTATATATTTGTAAAAACTTTTACTATCATTTTTTATATTTTGAGCTACTTTAGTTTCATAATCTATCTTTCCTTTCTTCATCGCTTTCTTAGTCGTTCTTTGTTGTTTTTTAAAGCTTTCCCAAAAGAACTCGTTGAACTGAAGTGAAAGTAAGTCATCCTCAATCCTGAGGGACTGCCTGAGAGGAAGAATACATAGAATCACATTTGTGTTATAAATGTCATATGAATGTCTTAGATGAAAAGGAAGTCTTCAGTTGAAGTGCCCGTGCATTTATTCTCTTCCAATTGCTTGCAAATAACTCAGAGTGCAGCATTAAAGTTGCTTCCTAACCAGTGACCATCAGCATTGGACAACGGTCGCACTCTGGCCTTTGAGTCAGAGGATGTGGATTCAAATTCCACTGCAAAGGCATGGACATGAATTCCAGGTGAGTATTGACATTGACAGAGGTACTGTCTTTAAAATTCAAGACTAAATCTCAGGTCAATGTTCCACGATACTATTTGAAGAAGAGAAGGGTAATTTTCCCAAAGAACTTATTTAAAGTCTCAGCCATTTCCTCGTTTTCCACTATTAAATCCCCCCTTGTCAATATTTACCCCACAGCTAATACCTAAAACAGATAATCTGGTCATTTATTTCATTGCTGTTTGTGGGAGCTTGCTGTGCGCAAATTGACTTAAAGCTTGGTTTAAAAGGTAGACTTTAAGGAGAATCTTAAAAGAGGAGAGAGAGGTGGGGAGACAGAAAAAATTAATGATAGAATTTCAGAGCTTAGAGTCTTTACAGCTAAAGAGGCCATGATGTGACTGAAGGTCAACATGTAGATGAGAATTGGGAGGGGTGTAAGGAGAGATCTTTGGAGGGTGCATAGATAATGGAAGAGAGCTATTGGAAGAGGGCACTATGGCCAACAATGCCAAAGTTAAAGCAAGGTCAAGAAGGATAAGAATGATAGTGCACCATGGTCATAATCACAGAGATGCCATTTGTAATTTTGTTTAGGATTGCTGTGTCAGAAAAGAAATCCGATTGGAGAGGTTTGAACATGGAATTGTGGAAAAGATGGTTAAGCATTCGGAGGAGATAATATGTTCGTGGAATTTGGAGATGGAAGCAGAATAGGTTGCAAACACAGAAAGGACAAGGGTAGAATTTTAATGAGGGGGCTGATGATGGCAGATTTGAACTGCCTGAGGAAAGGAAGTTGCCAGATCAGAGTTTCTTTAATTCATTCAAGGGATGTTGGCTTCACAAGCTAGGCCTGGATTTACTGCGCATCCATAATTGTCGTTCAGAAGGTAGTGGTGAGTTGCCTCTTGAACTACTGCAGACATATGTAGCGGAGTTTTACCAGCTCGCCCGCCCGAGGCTCATAAGATCCTGCCCGAGGCCAGTGGAGAATGCTGTTCTGCGAGCCAGAATCTGGGGTGGGCGTGGCAGCAAAATTCTAGCCATGGTGTAGGTACACTCACAACACAGTTAGGAAGGGAGTTCCAGGATTTTGACCCAGCAACAGTAAAGGAATGCAATATATTCCCAAGTCAGGATGGTGAGTGGTTTGGAGGGGAACTTACAGGTGGTGGTGTTCCTATATATCTGCTGCGTCGTGTAGTTGGAAAAATATTGAAAGAGCAGGAGCTGTGCCTCATGGACAAGATGAGCTTTGATAGAGCATGAAGAGCTCGGCACAACATCGTGGGCCGAAGAGCCTGTTCTGTGCTGTACTGTTCTATGTTCTATAAGAGAGATAGAGGAGAAACTAGTGAGAAAATGTCTCATATTGGCACACGTGAACATAGTCTGAACAAATATTTCCTAATTATCTAAGTGAGGCATAAACATACAGACCTTTTCAATTCAGTGAAAATTCTGTTTAAATATCATTGAAAAACTTGAAAGGAAAGGCACAGCACACACAAATGTTCTCACACAATGTCTGCCTTTACAAGTGAAAATTTAGATTTGCAAAATCCAGTGCAAGGTCACTAAATGACTCACTACTTTACCTTACATGACAGAACACTGTTTAAGATTTTTCTGCACTTTTGACACATTATAAATAAATGATGTGATGACATGATTCCTTGACACAGTGAGACAACCACAGTCACCATTCTGTTCATTACTAGGAAATTAAAGGGCAATTTCCACATTACTCCTTCTAAGTTTTTATATTCAGAAGAAAAATAGCTACATTCTCTGCGATGCAGTATGTCACTTCATTTCGATCCAACTCCGTCTACTCCAAGGAGCTGTTTCACTTCTGCAGAAATGCTGCTCAATCACAGAATCACATCCATCAATAAATGCTTCTCTGAACAATCCTGACTGCCCGAATAGTTACACAAATAACCAACTTAAGATAAGCAGTCGAACTCATAATGTGGCTCATTTATACTTGCTAAAAGCAACATACACTCATACACATGGATCCATTCTCTGCAAACAACAGGAATATGTTCAACATTTAAAAAAAGCAGAAAATGCTGGAAAACCTCAGAGAAGAGGGCCCAGAGGGATGAAGACATGGCCAACAATGATGGCTGAAGGAAGTTGAGGAATGCTCAAGAGGACAGAATTGGAAGAATGCAGAGTTCTCAAAGGGCCGTTCGGATGACAATGATCAGAGGTTGGGAGGGGCTAGGTCATGGAGAAATTTAAAAAGAAGGATGAATGTTTTAAATCGGAAGCATTGGCAGAGCCAATGGTTGTCAGTAAGCACATGGTTGATGGGTGAATAGGACTTGATATGAGTTAGGATAGGAGCAGTAGAATTTTAGAGGAGTCCAGATCCATAGTGATGGAAATATTCTTGCCAGGGTATTAACAGAAAGAGAGTTTAATAGCAGCACAGTGACAATATATTAGGTTGCCAACCCCATCTGATGGTATAAATTCATTAGTTTCCACATTGATTCTACTAAACTGAAGTAAAAATAACTTGTAGGCTTATTTAAGTTCATTCTGCAACAAAAAAAAATCTAAAGTGGCTTGAATTTTCAAATCAGGATGTTCTTTGGGATTGAGCCTCTGAAAAGCTTCCTGTGCAGGCACCTCTTCAAAGCTCTTGCAAATTGATTTGTTAGTTCCTGTAATAGCTACTCTAAACCCAGTGTACATTCTGATGAGCTTGATCCTAAATTATTCTACTTGCACACACTTGATCGACAGAACTAATTCAGACAAAATAGGAAGCAAGTGCGTGGGTGGTTCATTACATACCAATGGAAAATTAGTCATGTTTGGTACATGTGCAAACAGGAGAACCAGACTAAATCCATTCATACAAAGTGTATCCACTGCAGCAAAGGATTTGTTTTTTTTGGAGTCAGTATAAAGGGGTTATTATCTGTTAGCCACACGGCATGTATGTATATCCTGTGGTCCTCTCCATAAACGATTCTTTATTCAGAATAGTTATGATAGCTTGTTTAATATCTCTGTTCGTGATCAACTTCTCGATGCAACACAGCTTGATCGATAAAGCAGCATCATACCAACTAGAAGTTGAGCCAGGCTGTCAGTTGCCAAGCAAACTATTGTTTTGTGAGGAAGTTATTTGCTTAAGTATTAATACTCTGGCTGCCATTAAAATATCCATTACCAACTAATGGATTAATAATAACAATAATAATTGTAACAATAACTTCATGTATAAAATGTTGTTTCTTGCATTCGTCGCCTCATAAAGTACCATGCCTGCTTATTAATATTATTAGTCATTTACTGATTTCTAAAGTTTTTTTTAAGTTTCTTAAGTTTATTTATTAGTGTCACAAGTAGGCTTACATTCACACTGCAATGAAGTTGCTGTGAAAATCCCCGAGTCACCACACTCCGGTGCCTGTTCGGGTACACTGAGGGAGAATTTAGCATGGCCAATGCACCCAACCAGCGTGTCTTTCAGACTGTGGGAGGACCTGAGCATCTGGAGGAAACCCACACAGAAACGGGGAGAATGTGCAGATTCCGCACAGACAGTAACCCAAGCCAGGAATCAAATCTGGATCCCTGGCGCTGTGAGGCAGCAGTGCTAACCACTGTGTCACCCAAAAGGGGAAGGGGGCTGAATGAGTGGTCTGAGGGAGGAGGGGGCCTGAGTGAGGGCCTGATGTGGAGGGAATGGAGGGGGGGGAGGAAGCTGAGGGGGGGCCCGAGGGGGAAGGAGGGCTGAGTGGGGGGGGCGGTCGGGTCAGATAAACCTCATGCCTGCGTGGTGCGGGGGGGGGGGGGGGGGGGGGGAGGATGCCTCTAATTGCTGAGGGGTTGGTGGTGCTTCCTCGAGCCTCAGGGTCCAACACGCCAGGTCCTCACTTGTGAGTTCCTGTATGAAAGTCCGCCTGGTGAAGAGCCCACTGGGGAGGAGGGTGAATAGTGAGGACCGTTTGACTTGGGTTGCAAGCTCACTGGTTATATTTAAATGTGTGGCCAATCGGGACTGGCATCGTGGCACCACCAAACCCACTTTTCCACCAACTCCTGATTCTCTGAGCCATCGCGATTCATGATTGGAGCTCGTGGTCCCAGAGAATCGCCCCCCCCACCCCCACCCCCAACCCCCCCTCCCCCGCCCCCCCCCCAACCCCTGATCCCGCCACCCTCAATATCTCCTGATATGACTTAGTGTCAAATGTTGCTTTAATATTCCTGAGAAGTACCTTGGGGCATTTCATGACATTACTGGCTTTATATACATATAAACACACATATATAAGTTGTTGGTTGCAACACCACCCTTCCCCCATCCACCAAAGCCAAACAGACAAACTCTCCAGATTAAAATGGCTCTCATGGAATCAGAATCTTCCAATTTGTCTGCAGTAAGGATAGCAGCTGAAAGGCAAACATTGGACTCATTACAACCCATACAAATTCCACAGATTCCAACATCCATTGTCAAATATCAATTATATACAAATACTTTAATGATATATTTCTCTGTATATATTCTTACAAGTGTGCAAATAAATTGGATTGTGATTTAACAAGAAAAAATCTTAAATGTGTGTAGCACATTTCGTAACCTCAGAACAAGTAACACTTTTTTCAGACGTCAAGACACACAAAAACAGATAACAGCCAAAGAAGTACTTTTAAAATAGGGACACTGTTGTTGAGGAACACAGCAGCCAATATATGCAGATCAATGTGCCATTAAGAGCAGTAAAGGAAATGATTCGACAATCTCTTCTATTGATGCCAAGTGAAGGATAAATGTTGGCTAAACACCAGGAGAACTCCTTTGCTTTATTTGAATTTGTATCATAACATCTATTATGTCTATGTGAGAAGGCAGATGGGGCTGTGGTTAACAACTCATCTGAATGATAACACCTCTAACAATGCAGCATTGAACTGCCATGTCAGTCTAGATTACTCTCCCCCAGTTTCCGGAGTGAGACTTGAACCTATGACCTTCCAACTCATAATTGAGTGTGCTATCAAGAAGTAGGATACCAGACATCTAGGCTATTACCTCCGCAACATTGTCCTCCAATTTCTGTTACGAAAATTGAACTTTAGTTTTTGTAACTTTGGATTTGCGAATGTTCTGAGAGTAGGGAATATGACGGGGAAGGTCTCAGGAATGGGCAAGGTCTGTTTTCAGGTTTCCCATCCCCATTCCTGGAATCAGGTCTTTTTAAGGGTTTGGGCTAAGGATGCAGCTCATGAGTTTGCACACAGAAATCCCGACAGCAGCGGCTTCATTGCAGGGTTTTGATTTCAGACTCCCCACTATTTTCAAGGAGTTGGGCCGACTCCTGAAGTCTTCTGAAGGGGGTGTTGTTCAAAGGTGCTCAGTAATCAGCAATCAGCAATCTTTTAATGGGTAAAGTTAAAAGGTGTTGCTAACTTTGCATGTCATAATGCAATGCTGTCTGATAAGTTAAGTATGTCTATAATGTAGCAATTAATGATAGGGCTTTGTTTAAAAAAGGTATGTGACCATTAAATTGAGTAACATTGTGAAAGTCTTCAAACGCAATAGATAATTTTGTCCAGTGGATAAAGTGCCCTTCTGCTTTGAACAGTATGGAGATTCAGATTTTAAGTGTTAATTGTACACTTTGCTCTGACCTTCTTGTTTTTTGATATGTCGGCCATCTGTTCAGCATTGGAATAGATCGCTCAGTGACTTGATTAACAGATTGTCCATCTGTTTAGCCTTTGAAGCAGTGAAACAGATAGCCACTACTTGAAACATTTAATGCATTCAGCTCTGTAGTTTTGTTGCGATAGTTGTGAAATGGAATCTCATTATGATTGCTTGGCTGAACTCCAAACACCAATAATGGATTCAGTACAACGGGGGCTGTTGAAATAGGTGTCAAGGGGACTGTAGATATTTGTTTAAATTGACAGTCTTATGAGCTTCTGAGAGATTTTTGAACAACTTTTTTAAAGTTTGACTGCTTTATGATCACTTGATAGTTCTTTTTCAAGTACAGTTTGAGTGGCTGTGTATTTGATTGGCAGGTTCATGAGATTCTAAGAGGATTTGTTTCAAGTGGCATTTTATTAGTTTTTGACAGTTTCATGAGAATCCCAAAGTCTTCCCAAAATTATTATAAAGCTCATGAATTATGTTCACAGTGAATACTGGGTGAATGGGCATGGGAGGATATGGGGTGTGGAGGGGAAATGTGGGAAATGGGAGGTGAGAGGATGAGGGCTAGGACACCTACCGCTTGTGTATAGCACTGGGTCATAGTCCCAGTGAATGGAGCCAGCCCTGCCTGCTTTGGCAGTCACCTACCTCAGGCCTATGCTGGGAGATATGTCGGACCTGGCTCCAACACCAGAGCTGCAACTTTCCCCAAAGAAGTGTCGGATTTGCGTGAAAACTGGAGTAAATCAGGCTGGTTTTTTCAGCGTGTTTCTCGAAATGAATCTCCCACATTCTGTGCACTGCAGAGGCCACCAGTGTGATTATCACTAATAACCAGGGGGTGGAGCCTCTGCCCGCTGAAGAGACTGAAATATTCACAATGAGCTGGAACCCATGCATGCACACATCTCTAGGAGATTGTTAACCATGTCTTCCCAGTACTGAGATCGCTGGCCTCAAACTCCCACAGACATTGCTGGCCTCTCACCATCCCCCCCCAAACCCCACAAACATCATTGGCCTCTCCCCCATCTCCCACAGACATCGCTGGTCTCTCCGCCCCCCCCCCCCACCCCACCACCACCACCACCACAGACATCGCTGGTCTCCCCCCCACCCCCCCCCCCCCGCCCCCCCACCACCACCACTACAGACATCGCTGGTCTCTCCCTCCCCCCCGCCCCCCCACCACCACAGACATCGCTGGTCTCCCCCCCACCCACCCCCCCCCCCCGCCCCCCCCACCACCACCACCACAGACATCGCTGGTCTCTCCCCCCCACCCCCATCCCTCAAGGGCATAGCTGGGCTCTCACCCATCTCCCACCGACATTGCTAGCCTCTCACCTCCACAGACATTGCTAGCCTCTCCCCCCCCCACACCACGGATATCTCTGGCCTCTCCCCCATCCCCCACGGACATCGCTGGCCTCCACATCCCCCAATGACCCCTGGCCGCCTGCACTACTTTCCCCAGCATCCACCGGACCCTTTGTCAAATATCATCCCCTGTCATGCGCCGCCCCCCCCCCCCCCCCTCCCGGTCGAGCGCCCAACCCATTGCCCCACGTGTTGTGTTCCCAACCCTTACTGCTATGTGGGCCAGGGTGGCAGTGTGCATTCGGAGGACAGGTAGGAATCAGACTGGCGTGGCACCAAGGGCAGGATCCCAGTGTGCCTTACAGTGAGTCGTCATCATCCTCCAGCCTTCACCAAAGATTTGCTCGCATGGCCAGCCCAGGCCCATTAACCTGTTGTGATGTTTCTCAGGGCCGGGGTGGTGGGCTGAGAGAAGGTGGGGATGGGTGAGGTTGGGATGAGAGAAGGTGGGGATGGGTGGGGTTGGGCTGAGAGAAGGTGGGGATGGGTGGGGTTGGGCTGAGAGAAGGTGGGGATGGGTGGGGTTGGGCTGAGAGAACGTGGGGATGGGTGGGGTTGGGCTGAGAGAGGGTGGGGAAGGGGAAGGGTCATGTGGGTTGAGGTGGCAGCTTGGGGTTGTGGTGGAGTGATGGCTGCAGTGGCTCCAGGGGTGTGGTGGAAGGGTGTTGGGAGCAGCCCCCACACTGAATGTCACCAGCTACGTGAAGTGGGCTGCTATCAAGGCCTCCCTCGCTGCTGTGCCCTGATGGGCACCTGCCAGCTTCGCATGTCCTTCATCCTCTGGCTCCTTATGTGGCAGGACATCCACTTTGGCATGTCGCCACTCCTTCTCCTCCTCCTCCTCCTCCTCCAGCTGGTCTCCCCGCTGCTGCATGATGTTGTGCAGGACACAGCACACAATTATGATGCTTGAGACACACACAGGGTTGTACAGTCGGGCAGCCCCACAGAGGTCCAGACAGCGGAACTGCATTCTCAGCAAGCCTATGCAATGCTCTAATATGGACCAGGTGGCAGTGTGGGCCTCATTGTAACGGGTCTCTGACTCGGACTTGGGCCTCTGCACTGGTGTCATCAGCCATGACCTCAGTGGGTAGCCCTTATTCCCCACCAGCCATCCTGGCAGACTAGGCTGGTCTTCAAAGAGCCCTGGGATGTCCTACTTCCTCAGCACATAGTTGTCATGGACACTCCCTGGGTGGTGTGCACAGACCTGCATGATGTTCATCTGGTGGACATAGGCCAGCTGGATGTTCAGGGAGTGGAACCCCTTTCTGTTAATGAAAGGTTGCCGTTCACCTCGCGGGGACTGCAGGGCGATGTGTGTCCCTTCCACTGCCCCCTGAACATGGGGCATTCCTGCAATGGCGGCAAAGCCTGCAGCCCGGGCCTCCTGCTGTGCCTGTCCAACATCAAAATGGATGTATTGTCCTGCCCAGATGTACAAGGCATCTGTCACCTGGTGAACACATCTGTGGACGGAGGCCTGTGAGAGCCCACAGGGGGCGCCACTGGGTGCCTGAACTGACCGTGTTGCGTAGTAGTTAAGTGCCACCGTCACCTTAACGTTTACTGGGAGCGGGTGGCCGCCCCTCCCTTCAGGTGCCAGGTGTGTGAGCATCTCACAGAGGTGCTGTCCTTGGATAGGTGGAGCTGGCGACAGCACATAACCTCCGACAGCCTCCTGAATGAATGCCTGGTCCGGTACCACCTCTACATCCTCCTTCTTTTGGTCACCCTTTCGGAAGTGCTCTCCCACCTCATGGCCATCAGCGGCAGCTCCCTCCCCTCCTTCCTGAGGGCTTGCCACTGACCTCCCCACGCCCTCCACTTCCTGAGCTGCCTCCTCCTCCTCAGCTGCCACCATGATGACCAGCTGTAAATCTATCAGTCCCAAATCCATTCTGCAGAGTGGGGGTTGGAGCGAGAGAGGGATTGATACATACATGTCATTGCTTGTATCTACCCCAGCACCATCCCACACCGCTCCCACCCCCCGCAACCTCCACACTGCCCCATTCCTCACTGGGACCAGTGCTCCCACTTGTTGGTGCTGGCAACACAACACAATCCCTGGAGCCATGCGTCACCTAATTAGGTTGCCTACCATTGGCATCGTGAACATGGCAGGCAGGGAGAGTATGCAGGTTGGCGTGCGGGCGTGACCATTGCGCTCCCTTGAGTCATTGCCATGAGTGCAACCACAGCATTCCCTTCCAGGCATGTGTTCCAGGTCAGGCACATGGGGCAGGGACAGACTCCTAATCATCACAAGATGGGTTCCCATTCACTGCAGAGTACATGCAGTATGAGTGTCTATGTTCACCAGAGCATCCCCACTTGGAGCACCAGCTGCCTGAACTGATGAGCCCTCAGGCAGCACGTGGTGCCCTCCCCCCCCCCCCCCTCCTCCCTAAAACCCCAGCACTCAGTCCAGTCCCTCACCACACCCCACAGCCAGAACAAAGGAATAGTGGCTGCAGACAGCAGCCTGGCCAGCACTCAGTAAAGGGCCCCACCCCACCCCACCCCACAGGGCCAGGGCACCTGAAGATCTCCAGGGACCTGCCCACAGCGAGCAGCAAATCTCCAGGCCCTGCCCCCAACCTCCCCAGCACAATGGGGGCTGCAGCTCCATCAAACATTCCTCCATACTCCTGTTCAACACTGCACGTCAACTCCAGGCTTTTATATGGCAGTCGTAACCGCGCCAGAATGACATCACGCCAGAGAGGTGGGAGACGCTAACGCGGGCGGAGACAGTTGTCACGAACCCGCTAATCAGATGCTAAGGTATTAAACGGATGCAAATGTCTGTTACGCTGATTTTCAGCATGGTTCCATCGGCACTAAAAAACTTGGGTTGGGAGACACTATTGGGGCAGGAACACGTACGCAAATCTCACAAATTGGCCAATGCAAGAATCTCCCATCCCTCTGCGCTAATAAAGCAGCGCAGCGGGATGGGAGAATCGCCCCCCCCCAGCTATCCGCACAATCTAGGCTCTACAGAGACCTGATCCTACAACCTGCAAATCCCACAGACCATTGACCTCTTCCAACATGTCATTCTAAATACTGGTGAGCAAATACAGTATTGCTCAGATAAAGATAAATGCGACCATGTAAAAAGTTAGTTTAATAAAAACGCCTCAGTAATTTGACTGCATACAGTCCAATTACAATCCTAACATTCTTCCAGTCTCCTGACATTGGACAGCATATACACGGGACAGCCTGACCCATGTTATGTTTGAGAACAAAGATACAGCGTAAACAACACTGAGGGAATTGAGTTCACTTTAAATCACTATGTATGAGGATGATAAAATACAGCAGCAAGAGGTGAACAGTCCTTAGATGATATTTTGGCATAACAGCAATCAATAACACTACTTTCAACCAAGAGATTTGGATTTTTCCACAGCGGTGATGGAATAATTCACACTCGTATAAATTTGCAATTTATTTCAACTGTGTAACCCACATTGATCTGAATGAAATCTGTTCCTTGCTGTTTACAGTAGTTTGCCTGCAATTAACAATGTATTAAACAGGCCCAAATACATATTTGACAGGGTCTTCGAGTAGATGTCCCATTAAGCCACACAGGTAGTTCCGTAGCACCATCTCGTGCCTCAGTGTGAGGTCATTGGACTCTTCCCTAAAGTGGACTGGGAATGCTCATCATGCCTCCAGGCAGTGGTGAATCAGAGCAAGGTTCACAGTTTATTATTCTGGGCTTCCAGCTGGCATTCTCACCACTCGTGGAAGTGTTATTCCACTGCAGTAAAAATAACATTGACAATTTACACATGGGAAATAACACAAAAACATTTTTAAAAAACTACATGAGGCGAACTCAATGAAAGACTCTGTATAAAATGGAAATTCAGCCAGTCTAATAGCCATTCAGTGAAAGATCTTATGAATGCAGGATAGGAAAAGAACATTACCCTCGCTGTGGTAAATTAAAGGTTTTATTTCACTCATGTCGGAGAGTTCATAATTTACTTTCACTGAGCCTTTCTCACCCCATAATCCATTACAAGTGGCATAATTTCCAAATTACTGGCCAAAGCGTATACAACTGGAATGTATATAATTAAATGTAGTAAGTGTTAGGAGAACTAAGTACAACAGGCGAAGAAAAGAGATGTTAATTGTCCTTTAAAAACGTCAAGAGTAATGTTTCTGCAGAATTTAATACCCATATACTCTGTCAACTATTTGACTTCTCATTCCCAAAATGAAAGTACTTAACTTAGTTTTCATAAATTAATGTCCTAATTTCCATCTCTCGATGGAGCAGTGATTTTCAAAGCTTTTGGTCTCTAACCTGCTCTTGCACAACTCGACTAAGCTGAATTTGGATCATACTTGAACTTAATTGACCTAAATTGGATCCACTGCACGTGGGAAAATAAAATGACTCATTTGCTTTACATTTATTATAAAGTAAAAATCTATCCATACTAATTTCTTCAAGAATTAGTAGTAATAGTGTTGCAGAATTATGTACATAAGTGTCCTACGGCGAGGCAACAAGGTAAAGTCTCAGCTCTTTTCAGGACTGTGTAAAGAAAGAAAAACATATGGCACACGTGGTGGCAGCACGGTGGCACAGTGGTTAGCACTGCCGCCTCACAGCGCCAGGGACCCGGGTTCAATTCCAGCCTCGGGTCACTGCCTGTGTGGAGTTTGCACATTCTCCCCGTGTCTGCATGGGTTTCCTCTGCGTGCTCCAGTTTTCTCCCACAGTCCAAAGATGTGTGGGTTAGGTTGAATGGCCATGCTGATTGGCCACCTTTGTGTCAGGTGGATTAGCTCGGGTAAATAGGTTATGGGGATAGGGCCTGGGTGGGATTGTGGTCGGTGCAGACTTGATGGGCTGAATGGCCTCCTTCTGCACTGTAGGGATTCTATGATTCTAACAGGATTCTATGATCTCAGGTCCTTACAACTTCCCAAATAGCTTCACAGCATTGAATGAATTACTTCTGAAATGTGATCATGGTTGTTACATGGCAGCCAATTTGTGCATGACAATGCCCCACCAGCAGCAAAGACATGAATAAATGGTGCATCTATTTATGGTGTTAGTTGAGGGATGAAAATTGATGAGGACACCGGAAAAATCCTGCCTTTTTATTCTGGAGGTAACAAATGCATGCCTGAGGATTTCAGCAGCAGATGAACTGAGACAGGTTTAGAGATCAGAAACACTGTGAACCTTAAAATAGGTAATAATATCTTCAAGATACGAAAAACACAGAACACCCGTGGAACACCCTTCGATTCAAAAAATGAACAACTGAATTGCCTTCAGCTGAGATTAGTTCCAGAACAACAGGTCAGGAATTGTCCCAGTCAAAATGCTTCCAAAACTAATGATGCACTTATCAGTTGAACTAGGAATGGTGTGGTGGAAACTACTTACATAATCTCCAAACATTAGAAATATTATCACTGTATGAATACCGTTTAATGCAAGGAATAATATCAAATATAATTCAGAACACATCGGCCAGAATGCAAATGCAGTCAATCAATAGCAGATTCATGCACCAAAATGGTCATGGAGATACTGGATCAGCAGCACAACATCAGAGGTAATACACAATACGAGTAATAGCTCCACATCAGAAGACATTTAACTTCAGAATAAGAGAGGTTACATTAATGTTTATATTACAGTCCCACAGATATTGCAATCAGTTTCCATAGAGACTGCATTCAGTTTCCATAGAGATTGCATTTAGTTTCCCTGGATATTATGTAAAATGGTAGCTCACATCCAGCAATCTTTTGGGAGAAAGGAACAGTGTGGGGTAAAATTACTTGAAAAAGAATTAGGTGCTTGAGATTAGCATTGAGTTAAACTTGGAGCTTGGGTTCATATTTGTAGTGTTTAATGTTCACATTCATTAAATCCCAATCTAGCATGAAAGGCAAAACTGAGGGAGGTGAGTTGTTGCACGGGCAATTGCTTCCATTTGACCTGCAGGGAAACTTGTACACCATCAACACCAACATGTACTATTATAGTGGCTCTAAAGGTGGATGCTTTATAATTACCACCAGCCATTGAAAACTCAAACTCACAAGCAGCATCAGATGTCCCCAAACCCATACATGCTAGTAGAAACTCAGTACATACTCAACAATAACTATCTAATTCACCTTGTCAGCATAGATATTACCAGGCTCCTCCTTACACCAGGACGCAGTAAACTTCCAGTGATTACTAAACGCTTACAAGATAACAAAGTAAATATGGTGAGGAATGCCACTCAATTCACCTTAGCTCATCCTTCTAGAAAATACACAACAGCTCAGTGAATCCAAGGAATTTGTTCCCACTTTGCCACCTGGAAGTTCATTCAATCTAGTTATTTTCCTTTGTGTAGAATTCCTGACATGAGTCCTTAATTCCATTGTAACCAATCTGAACGATGACTCCTTCTCATTGTTTAGTTTTGAGTAGTGTTCTAGATTTATCTCCTTTATTCCATTTAATACCATGCCTACATCGCAGAAGATACAGGAAGAAGGAGATGGGCATTGATTACCTCCCCTTTGAAATTTGGGATTATCTAGTAATTCAGTTGATTACACTTCCTCCTTAGAACAAATAAACACACAAACAAAAAGAAAATAGGGCTCTTTTAACACAATCTCTGATAAGACACTGCTCTACCTTGGCGAATACATCAATCTATTACACTGTTACTGAGATCAGCATTCGCTCCACTTCTACCGAGTTCATCCTCAAGATATCTTCACTCATCTTTGTGAAAATATTAATCTCCAGCAAGATTAATAAGGTTAAGATATATTTGTTATATACCTCTACAATATAAAGAACCACTTGAGCGGCTCGGAGACATTAACAGGAAGCACTATAAAATGTAATTAAGTGGAACACTGTTGTCATTTAGTGCAGCTATAACTTCTCCAAAAGAGGGTCATCATGCAAATAATATGCAAATGAACTTCCTTGAATTTTGTTTGCTGACTATCTGGTTGTGACAATTGCTGCCATTCAGTGTGGAGCACAACACTGGAGCATTATTGTGACAGACAGTGAAGACAAGCACTTTATTGCAGGCTATAGGCAATAAAAGTGAAGGAGGTGAATAGAATAGGTGATGTCAAATGGCAGGGAGACACCACACACAAAGGCTTCTGTCAATGAAGTGCTAGTTCTTTTGATGTTCAGCCTGCAGGATACAAAAACATTATTTTTCCACCGCTAATACGAATAAACAGCAACGATTTTAACCCAGCCTGTCACTCCTCTATACTAGGTCCTAACAAATTGTATCAAACCTTGTAACACCCAGATTGTACGCACCTACTAATAATGTGACCTATAATAGGAATGGAGACTTTACTGAACGCAAGAAAAGCTAAGTACATTGGACTGGAAGATATGCAGAGCGCGTGACTGATACTTTGGTAGCATTAGCATGTTTTAATAACATAATAAAAATGTAAATGTACAGGATTTGTTGATCCCTTGTGACAGATAATGAAATAAAACGCAATGGGACATTCAGAGATCTATCCAAGTTCTTTCTCTTCAATGCTCCATCAGCACATTCACCACAGAAACACATTGGCTGTTGACATCCACCAACTATTCAACCAACTTTGGAAATCAGTTGCTAGATGATGAATAGGTGCAGTCTGAGGTTCAGATTCTCATAATTTTTAACTGGTTATGCATCATGGGCGGCATGGTGGTGCAGTGGTTAGCACTGTGGCCTCACAGCACCAGGGACCCAGGTTCAATTCTAGTCACTGTCTGTGTGGAGTTTGCCCTTTTCTCCCTTTGTCTGCGTGGGTTTCCTCCGGGTGCTCCGGTTTCCTCCCACATTCCAAAGATGTGTGGATTAGATTGATTAGCCTTGCTAAATTGACCCTAGTGTCAGGGGGATTAGCAGGTTAAATGTGTGGGATTACTGGGATTGTGGTTGGTACAGACTTGATGAGCCGAATGGCCTCCTTCTGCACTGTAGGGATTCTATGATAGCATATTTGCATTCTGCAAATCATCCATCAAATAATACACTTCTGGTATTTTTAATTCTCTTTAGCACAATACACATATAATAAGAAGAAACTCTACTGAGAGAGCATAGCAGGTCAGTTAACATCTTTAAGAGAAAGGTAGGTTACCATTTCACATGTGAATTTTTAACCAGTTAGCCTCAGAGGCCAAACCAAACCTCAGAGGCCTCGCAATTCCAAACTTTTCTGGGACGGAGGAAAAGGTATCCAACTTCCATGGATTTTCTTTGTATCAATGCTCTGAACATATGTTACTATTCAATTTCTGGCAAATTAATCATCAACTTGAAACAAACTATTGGGCACGATTTTCCCAAAATAAAACTAAGTGCCCAAGGGCGGGTAAACAGGAATTTTTCATGCCCATTTTTTGGGTGAGCTTAGTTTAATGAATTTCCGGCATTCTGTGCAGCAGAGAGGCCATCAGGGGATTTCAGTCGGTGAGGGCTGAGCCTAATCCCGCACGAAAGGCTGGCATCGGACTGCTGGGGGAGCCACTGTGCATGCGCTGATCTCCTAGGAGATCAGTTGACATGCGCCTTTCCCCCCCCCGCTGGACATCGCCAGCCTCCTGATCGCAATGCCAAAGAAAGATAAGTACAATCGGAAAAGTCTGTTGTGGTTCACATAACAGACTTTGCATTCAGGTGATGCCGGAGTGCTTCCCAGATGCCGTAGTAATCATGGTTGCCTTTTCTGCTTTGTGATCCACTCTACCTTCCCTTAGAATGCTCAAGCTACTGCTATTAAGAAAAGTAGCCCGACATTCCTACTGTTCAAATACCGGCACCTCGCACATGACTCTCTCGGTTGGGGAGCATGCCACCCATGCAATGCCAAGTTTTGGTCCAAACATAAGCATAGATAAATTTTACGCCATCTCTTTGGGGTAAGGCTGGTGCTCAGGATGTGCCACTAATAACTTAGATACCCAACGGGTCCTTCAAAACTGGGTGAACTCTTTAGCGATCCACAAACTCCAGCAGGGTCAATGTCAAAAGTCACCAGCAGATGCATCATTTCTAGGACAGCTGGTTGATGCATTTGCTGGTGGACTTTGTTACATTTGTTTAGCTGCATTTACATTTTAAAAGTGCACTAAAGAATAACTGGGCACGGGGGTTGATGCAGGGCAGCTGGATTCGGAAATAGAGAAGTGATAACTCATTCCAGCAGCAACACTTCCACGTGGTTCTTGAGAACTGCTGGCAGTCTCTCAGACTGCTCTTGAGGCCAGCATCTGACAGGAATGGTGTAAGGTAGAAATGTAAACTGAGGACATAGTAGAGAGGTTAATGTAGAATCACACTCTGGAAAGCAGAACTGCAACGTAAAAGTGGTTTTTAATTACTCGTGTGATTCTCAGCTATTAAGTTACCAGTATTTTCAAGTGTCTGCTTGCAATGAACAGGATAAATTAAAAATGTCATCAAGTGTTTCAGCTGGATGATTGAATGTAAATACTGTTATTTCTCATCCATGTGTTGGGTTTATTGATGTTTCCGATTGTATTCATCTTTCTCTGGCATTAATGTTACAGGTAGAGTCTGGGTAATGTTATTGACAACACAAATCAAATGTGCATACACACTTTCAAAAAAGTTCAAGAGCTAGATTTCTTTCCAATTTTCTCCCTCCTCTCCTCTCCTGAGCTGACGTACAATTCCAAGAATGATAAACCACCTTCAGTGCTTCTTGCAAATGGTCATTATTCAAGTATTTTACCAGTAATAAAGAAAATAACTTGCATTTATCTTGCACTGGTCACGACCTCAGGGTTGTCTCAAAGTGCTTAAAGCCAGCCAATAAGTACTTTGGATGTGCAGTCACTGTTGTAAGAGAATAGGGCAGCTGATTTGTGCCACAAACAACAATGTAGTAATGGTCAGATAATCTGTTTTTGTGATGCTGATATTGCGGGGGAGTTGGAGGAGGGGGGTGTAAATATTGGCCAGGACGTTGGGGATAACTCCCCTTCTTCAAAATAGAGCCAAGGACTGATTTGTATTTGTTTACTTTTTTTGGACACTCATTTTTGACCTCAGAACCGCAGGATTGTTATGATGCAGAAGGAGGCCATTCAGCCCATTGTGTCTGCACTGTTTCCCCAAATGAGCATTATGACTTAGTGCCACTCTCCTGTCTTTTCCCTGTAACCCTGCGCATTTATTTCTATTCAAATAATCATCTCACGCACTATTGAATGCCTTGATTGAACCTGCCTCCACCATATCTCCAGGCAGTGCATTATAGACCCGATCCACTTGCTTTGTGAATTTATTTTTCTCATCTCATTTGTTTCTTTTGCAAATCTTTTTATATCTGTGCTCTCTCTCATTCTCAGTACAAGCAGGAGCAGTTTCTCCCTATCTAATCTGTCCAGCCCCCTATGATTTTGAACACCTCTATCAAATCTCCTCTTAGCCTTCTCATCTCCAAGGGAAACAGTCCCAACTTCTCCAGTCTATCTTCATAACTGAAGTTTCTCATCCCTGGAACCATTCTTGTAAACCTCTCCTGCATTCTTTCCAAAACGTTCACATCCTTCCTACAGTGTGGCGCTGAAAATAGTATGCAATACTCCAACTGAGGTGTAACATGTGTTAGACAAGTTCAGCATAACCTCCTTGTATTGGCGTACTCTACGCCAATATTAATAAAGCCTAGGATGCTGTATACTTTATTAATTACTATCTCCACCTGTCTGCCAATTGTAATGGCTTTTGCACATATACACCCAGGTCCCTCTGCTCCTGCACACCCATTAGAGTTGCGCACCTTTTTTTATATTGTCTCGCCATTTTCCTCCTACTAAAGTGAATAATCTCACTTATCTCCGTACTGAACTTCATCTACCACCTATCTCTCCATTCCACCAACTCCATTTGAAATTCTACATTGCTCTGCTCACATTTTACAATGTTTCCAAGTTTTGTATCATCTGCAAACTTTGAAATTGTCTCCTGCACATCAAGATCTAGGTCATTAAAACATATTAGGAAAAGCAAGGGTCCCAATAATGATCCCTGGGGAACACCACTCCAGCCCAAAGAATATCCGTTAACCATTACTTACTGTTTCCTATTACTCTGCCAATTTTGTATCCATGTTGCTTCTGTGCCTTTTATTCCATGAGCCATAACTTTTCTCTCAAATCTGTTGTGTAGCATTGTATCGAATGCCCTTTGGAAGTCCATATACACCACATCAACAGCATTATCCACATCAATCCTCTCCGTTACCTCTACAATAAACTCCAGCAATTTACTTAAGCACGATTTTCCCTTCAGAAATCCATGCTGACTCTTCCTAATCAACCTACATTTTCCCATGTGATTATTAATTCTATCACAAATAATAATTTCCTGAAGCTTTTCCACTACCGAAGATAGGCATACTGGTCTACAATTGTTGGGCTTATCCTTACAATGTTTTTTGAACAAGTCTGTCATGTTTGCAATTCTCCAGTCCTCTGGCACCTCTCTGGAGTCTATAGGGAAGACTGAAATATTATGACCAGCGCTCCTGCAATTTCCACTCTCACTTCCTTCAGTGTCATTGGATGCATCTCAGCCGGTCCCAGTGCCTTGTCAACTTTAAGTAGCAACAGTTTATCCAACAGTTCCTCCTTATCAATCTTGAACCCTACTAGTGATAGAGTTTCCTCCTCTGTCACCATATCATCTACCTCTTCATTAAAGACAGATGCAAATTAGTTTATTAATACCTCAGCCAGTGTGTGCGGTGTGTTGTGCATGTGTGTATGTGTGTGTGCATGTGTGTGTACTTATTCCTCCACTTCTGGGAGTGTAACAAAATTTGGGGTCCCCTCACCGAGTTGTAATATTTTCTTCCTTAGGCTATTCCTGAAAGCCTACCTTTTTGACCAAGACTTTGGCCATTTGTCCTAATACCACCTTATGTGGCTTGTTATTCAACTGTTTCTTATAATACTCCAGTGAATTGCTTTGGGATCATTTATTATATTAAAGGCACAATAGTATTGTATAGCATATTTTATTAGTAGTAAAATCATCATTGCTGCCTCACAGCACCAGAGACCTGGGTTCAATTCTGGCCTTGGGTCACTGTCTGTGTGAAGTTTGTACATTCTCCCCGTGTCTGCGTGGGTTTCCTCCGAGTGCTCCGGTTTCCTCCCACAATCCAAAGATGTGTAGGTTAGGTTTATCGGTCATGCTAAGTTGCCCCTTAGTGTCCCAGGATGTGTATGTTTGGGGGGATTAGCGGGATAAATGTGTGGGGTTATGGGGATAGGGCTTGGGTGGGACTGTTTTTGGTGCCGGCTCGATGGGCCCAATGGTCTCTTTCTGCACTGTAAGGATTCTATTCTATATGGTCATATTTAAAAGAGAAAGCTATCTATCATTAAGGCTCCTACAGTTACTTTTCCACAGCCTGCTATTAACTTATATTCATTCACCTAATCTTTTAGCTCAATGAGATCTTTGCTCTTTATGAGTAATGCACTTCTATAAACAAATATAGATAAACAGCCTTTCCTTTTCAAATCTGGCTGAAATGCCAGACCATGTACTCTGAAATAAGCCAATTCTTGTTCATACAATGGCCACTGGGACAGCAGAGACAATTCCTGATTGAATTGCAATGAGCTACGACTGCGTCTGCAACTGTGACAGTTAAATCTTCAGGAAAGTCTGTAAACAGGGCCACCTTCAAAGAAGAAAGAACAAAAGCATCTAACAAGCTCGGGCGAATGCTTGTCAGATTGTTTCTGGAAACTTCCAAGCCTCGTTGTGTGATCAAATATTCCTGGAATCGGAAAGGTTAATGAGCAGCACCATAAACGGGGCAGTCCTTGCCAGCAGTAACATCATTCTGTGAAGGTTTTGGAAGGAGGCAGATACCACTTATTAAACAGCAGGGGGGAAACGTGTCAAATCTCCTTTCAGTCTGTTTCTTTGATCTGGTCTCGGAACTCTGCTTTCATTGTTACCTGAGAGGCTCAAATGTCAATCTCCAACTCCATTTGCAAATCAGAGCAGAAAGCTATTAACATTCAAATTCAGGCAGATGAAAATTATACTGCGGTGTCTGAAGCCACTTTACACGCATGTTTTTTTTGACTGAACTACTGTGCTGTGCTTTTGTCGAAAGTGAGCTATGATGCTGATATATCAGTTGTACTTCTTATCCAAGCATATTATGTGACATTGCAGAGGGCAGCTTTGTGAAGCTGCTCATATAATACCGTACTCACTGAACAAGGTAGCGCCACACAAAGCGTCGATGCTTTTCTTTGTCCCAACGTACACCTGTATGGGAAAATTTATTTATTCAACTTAAAATCACTTGACAGCCAAAGGAACTGACAATTGTGTTGCCAAGTATGGGGGAAGATGCAGTAGCCAAGTCAGTGGCAATGTAAACCTACCTCCGCAATTCACACCAGTACGTCCACATCTTCGTTTTTGTGGGCGGCACGGTGGCACAGTGGTTAGCACTGCTGCCTCACAGCGCTAGGGACCTGGGTTCGATTCCCGGCTTGGGTCACTGTCTGTGTGGAGTTTGCACGTTCTCCCCGTGTCTGCGTGGGTTTCCTCCGGGTGCTCCAGTTTCCTCCCACAGGACGTTGGAAATATTCAGCAAATCAGCACAGCTTCTGTAGAAAGAGAAATAAATTACATTTCAGGTTAAAGGCTTTCATCAGAATTGAAATAAGTTAAATATGTAACAAGTTTGAACAAACTTTGAACAAGTTAGTGGGGCCCTGCGCTCACTTTCATTTCTGCACCTCCCTCCCTCAACCTCATGCTCCTTCCGCCCCACAGAATGCAAAGGCGGAAGCCACAAAAATACACAAATTTATCACTGCTTCTTCACTTGTAAAATCTTTACGAATCATTGATGAATTGCTGAAATCCAAGCTTAACTCTTGCCAGAATGACAGTAAAGGTGGTTGATATTGCGATGTGCGTTTTTGAGGCGAGCAAACATGGAACTTGCTGTTGATCAATGCGATGGAAAAATCAGCCGATAACATCACTGCGGCACAGGCCAGTGCAGGACAAAATAAGCCAGTCCGATGCAGGAGCAAATACTCCAATCAACAAGATGCACATGCTGTCATTGCAGTATATTTCACAGAATCGTGTTCAGCTTCCAAAATAAAATTTAACTTCCTTACCTCCTCTCACAAAATCAAAGAACTTATTGCCATAAATTCATGTGAATGGAGTCCAGTCAGTCCAAGTTCAATATCAGTGGCTTTGTCTGGCAAGATTCCACTCTAGAGACTTCCTGAAGGCCAGACTTGAGAGTGGTGGTGGTTAGAAATATCAACATGTGACCAGCAGCCATTATATCCGACCAGTAATGATCCATTTTGAAAAACAGAATTTAATATGGAAGAGGAATAGATTGGCAATTTTAATAGCTTTTCTTCTACACTTTTTCTTTATAAAATCATCAATTACATCATTGTAAGTAAAATCTTGTAAAGACACAGTTCAACCATCAACATTGCGGAACTTGTCAAATGTTCCTGACTCATCGTCCTTAGCAAATAATTTTTAACTCTTTTCAATTTAGAAGAAGAACATGTAGCGAAAGCATTTGTGCCAGTTACTATTAAAAATATTTTCAGAATGGTTTCCACATTTGGAAAGGTTGCTTGCGAACAGGTCTGTAAAAGTCAGCTGGTGATCTTGAAGCACAGAGCTCATCATTATGGATGAAATGAAATGATTTGTTTCACTTTATCTTCAAAAAGAATTGTGTCCAGGTCGTCCCGAGAGAATTCACTTAATTTCCAAACCTGTCAAAAAGCACGCAAAATAAATCTACAGTTTTCTTCAGAGATTCACTTCAACTCTGCAATTGCACCATTATTGTGTCACAAATAATCCTGACAGTCTCAATAACGGTCTTCTGTTTCCTTTTAAAATCAATTTATTGTCTCTAGTTTCATCGAAAAATAACGTCTTGTACGCTTCTCATCTGAAATATCAGAGAGACCTATATTTTTTGATTATGTTAGTGACTCTGCTTCCACAGCGCTATAATTATTTCAAACTTCCAGGACAAAACCTTTAACTGAAACTAACAGTTGTGCAGCATTCAATAAATTTGTATCAATACTTTGCAGCAAGTTGCTGATGGCATTAATTCTTTGAAGTAAATGCTTCAAAAACTGAATAAAAATTATATATTGTACTTTTCAAGCTTCTCTGATATGGATTTTGTTTCAGTTTTCACATTTTTTTCAGAATTTGATGTAGCCCTGTCTAATAAGGGCCGCGATTCCCCCAAAAGTGCTGAATTGGTGGGAAAACTGTTCTAAATCCCAACTGTTTTGTCAGCTCAGCTTCTCACCCGAATCTCCACACTCTGTGCACTGCAGAGGGCCCAGTTGTGAATATCATTAAAAACCCAGGGGGGCGGGGCCTATCCACTCCAGAGTCTGACAGTTCTGGAACTCTGCGCATGCGCAGTGGCCCCGATCTGTCAGTCTCCCCATTTGCTGGCCAGCCCGATCGTTGGCCAGCCCTGACCCCCGCAGTGCTGCCCCTCCAGCCCCTCCCCACAGCCCGACCGCGGCCCCCACAACAATTCCCGGGCAAGCCCTGACCCCATCCCCATCCCGGAGTGCCCCAGTGTACAGCACACTCCCCCAGCAGTGATGATCCCTTCACCCCCCCTCAGCCCAGCAGATTCTCCCCTCCCCCGCTGATCCCCCTGGGGTCAGACCGCCCCCCCCTGGAGGCAGCCCCCGGCAGAACAACCCTCCAGCCCGCCTCAGTCGCTGCCCTCCCTCCATCCCAGACCGATCCCAATGCAGAGTGGCAGTGGGACCCCCCACCCCCGATTGTCACTCGGCCCCACCTACAATAGGCCCTGCCCTCTTGGCACTGCCTGATGCCCAATGGGCAGTGCTAAGATACCCCCTGGGCATGGGCCCTTTGCCCCTTGGGCAGTGCTGGGGGCACAGGCTGGCGCTGCTAGGATGCCCATGCCCAGGGGGCACCACCCCCCACCGCCCAACCCCCTGGGGGGCCCCGATTGCTCCCCCTTCATTTCGGCAGGTCTCACACTCGTTCCCTGAAGGTGGGGAGCTACTCTAAACCCCGCTGGAATGAAGTACTTCTGGCGGGGTGGGAGATTCAATTGGGACCTGAAAGTTCCCGATAATGAATTGCTAAACATATTTAAAATACATTTTAAAATGACTTAGCTGCCTTCCTGCCAGTTTCCAGCGTGGTCTGACCAGCGACTGTTCGCCGGCTCTTTTCAAATTGAGCAGATAACACAGAAGCAATTGCCCATCAAACTGGGCCACCTGCAGGGCCTACGGATCCTCGATGTGACCGTGAATGAGCTCAGCTCCCTTTCCAGCAGCTTGGATCTCCTGCAGCAATTCAGCAGCCTGAACACGAGGGCTAACAGCCTGAGCAAGCCATGGCCCCAGCCTGGGGTGCTGCCTGTTCCTCAGGAGCCTCAATATGGGTGGGAAACAAATCTTGCCCATGGACATCTTCCAGCCTGACCTCTCCCTCTCGAACTCCATCACTACCTCCAACAACCTGTTCAAGGAGCTACTGCCTTGAGTCAGTCACTGAACAGTCCTGAGGGTGGATGTTAGCTTAATATAAACAGCTTTTAATTTAAGATAGAAATTATTCACACTTGGAGACAATTGTAAAATCACAAAATCATAAGAAATAAGAGTAAGTCATTTGGCCCATCAAGTTTGTCCCGCCATTCAATATGGTCATGGTTGATCTGACGGTGGACTAATCCAACTATCCTGCTTGACCCCCATCCACCTCCCACCTGAACAACCCTCGAGGTCCTTCTCGATTATAAATCTGTCTAATGCAGCTTTTAATATGTTCAATGACTCAGAGTCCACTGCCCTCTGGGGAAGAGAATTCCACAGACTAATGACCCTCTGAGAGAAGAAATTCATCATCATCCTTAAATGGGAGATCCCTTATTTTTAAATTGTGTCCCCTAGTACTATAATTGCCCTACAAGAAGAAATATCCTCTCAGCATCTACCCTTTCAAGAACTCTCAGAATCTTATATATTTCAATAAGATCACATCTCATTCTTCTATACTCCAATGAGAATAGGGCCAACCTGCTCAACCTTTCCTCATAAGACAGCCCCTTCATCCCAGGAATTAGCTTAGCGAATCTCCTTTGAACTATTACCAGTAGCAGCTGCATCTGTGCTTACAATGGTCGACTAATAGTCTCCAAAGTCCAAGGAAGGTTTTGAGAATGTTGGGTTGTAAACATTAATGCTTTAAACTGTCCATTTACCTTAAAGATTGAATAGGATGGGATCTAAGAAGTAGGTACTCATAATTTCTACCTGGATATAAGGTCTATTTTATTTACCTTGCCATGGGAATGGTCTTTAAGAGGGGAGAATCCTTGGGAAACTGAGTTCAGGCTACAGGATTTCCTAAAATTAAATTCCTGTAACTCACAGACAAGTTGTCTGCCTGGATCTGGGGAGCTGGGATGGGTGGAGGGGAGACGGGGGAATGGAGAGAGAGAGAGAGAGAGAGAGTAGCTGGTGGCTGAAAGGCTCGATGGTTCACTGAGGAATGTGGTTGATGCTTGGACTAAATTTGTAACAAGTTAAAACAAGGCTTGAAGATTCACCTGGCTTGCACTGGAGAGGGAATCTCCAGGAAAGCTTTCTCCATGAAGGAAAGTTCTGGGGTTAAAATTTACCAGGCTAAGAAAGAAAAGAAAAACAAAGGAAACCCCTCAGGAGTTAAGAGTTATTTTAGACTAGTTCTCGGAGAATTGAATGTCTACTTAAAGGACAGTGTAACGTATATCTATAAAGTTTTTTTAAAAAGTTGTTTTAAAAGTAAAAGGACTAATTATGATTCATAGTTTAAAGTATAAAGTGCCTATAGTGTTAAACCGTTGGTTTATTGTTTATTACAGTAAAAGTCTTAAAATGTGAAACACTTCAACACTAACTTCTGAGGATCTGGTTTGAAGTGGGATCTCTACCCTACCCGAGTAAGGTTCCCATGTCAGAGATGGGAGGTGGAGCATGTGATCCTCCTTTATTGTTGGTCCCTGGTCGTGCCTCCAACTGCTGGAGATTCCACTCTTGTCTGCTACCAGATAGATCATGTTACCTGGCTTGGGCAGAACACTGATGCAGCAACTGAGCTGGCCAGCGATCGGGAGGCCGGCAGTGTGGGGCTACTGAGCATGCGCCAATCTCGGCGCTGACAGATCGGCACATGCTCAGCACTATCTTGCCGGCCTCTCCAGTGGGGATAGGCCTCACCCACTGATTTTCAACAGGTTTCATGCCAGTGTGTGGGAGATTCATTTTGAAACTCCCACTGAAAAAACCATCAGGGAGTTACTCCAGTTTTTACGTGAATTCAACACTTGGAATTTTTTGGGAGAATCGCCCCCCCAAGTTTCAAATTTCTTGTTGTACTGTCATTATAGCAGGGCTCAGATCTTTTATTGCATGCAATTTTACTTTTGTTAGCCTAATGGTGATCTAATAGTGGGCGGCCCAGTGGTACAGTTAGCACTGCTGTCTTGCTCCACCACCCTACTTGGCAGCGCATTCCAGGCCCCCACCACCCTCTGTGTAAAAAACGTCCCTCAGAGGGGCGAAGTATAACTCAGACATCAGAGGGACGTTTTTTACACAGAGGGTGGTGGGGGCCTGGAATGCGCTGCCAAGTAGGGTGGTGGAGGCAGGCACGCTGACATCGTTTAAGACTTACCTGGATAGTCACATGAGCAGCCTGGGAATGGAGGGATACAAACGATTGGTCTAGTTGGACCAAGGAGCGGCACAGGCTTGGAGGGCCGAAGGGCCTGTTTCCTGTGCTGTACTGTTCTTTGTTCTTTGTTTGTTCTTTGTCTTCACAGCACCAGGGACCTGGGTTCAATTCCAGCCTCAGGTGCCTGTCTGTGTGGAGTTTGCACATTCTCCCAGTGTCTGCGTGGGTTTCCTCCGGGTGCTCTGGTTTCCTCCCACAGTCCAAAGGTGTGGGGGTTAGGTTGATTGGCCATGCTAAATTGACCCTAGTGTCAGGGGGACTAACAGGGTAAATATGTGGGGTTAAGGGTATTGGGCCTGAGTGGGATTGTGGTCGGTGCAGACTTGATGGACCGAATGGCCTCCTTCTGCACTGTAGTGATGCTATGATTCTATGATTAATGTACTGCATCAATGCTCGACATGAACAGACTAAACCAGTTGAGCGATCACTTTTGAGGTCTCCTTCGTTCATTCAGCAGGCTTCCAGTCACCTGTCATTTTAATGCCCCAGCTCACTCGCAGTCTGACTTCTCTGTCCATAGTCGCCTATGATGTTCTAATTAAGGACAATAGAAGCTCAAGGAACAGCACTTCATCTTTTGATTAGTCATTTTGCAGCATTCTTAACTCAACCAAAGTTTAATTGTTTCAGATCATAACCACTACTCAGGTCTTTTCAGAGAGCAACTGTTGATAATGATTCTGCTATTGTCGTTTTCACCTCCCCGGACCCATCTTTTGTTTCTTCACTTGTCCCATTACCACCCCTTTTTGTCTTGCACCATTATCCCTTTTGTCATTCACTCTCTTCTGTCTTTCACCCTATTACAGGTTTTGGTGTTCTTTCTTCACCTCTCCCTGGCTCTCTAAATGTTCAAAACTAGTTCTGAATCTTACCATTTTCCAATATCAACCTGTGCAAAAGAGAACTGTCTAAGGAGAGACCTTTAAATTGTAATGATATGGGGTCAATTTTCCAAATATGAGGTGGTGTCAAGAAAACATGCCTCATGCCAGCCCGTATTCATAAATAATATGCATTCAACTTACATTTGCCATTGCGTATTTAGAAAATTTGAGCTTCAAGCAATTACTGTAGCAAGTTCCTGGAAGGAGTCCTTTACACAGCAGATTTGCTGGAGACTGGGTAACTGCTAATTGGCTGGGGAATGGTTGATGACTGGAACAGAGAGGAGAGGGTGATGCCCTCAAGGAGAAATGACAAGCGTCAAACTTAGAGGAAAAACATCAAAGTAAAACTGAGTGAATGGTTTTATGCAGTCAGCCTGGGCCAAAGGAGAGGCTAATGTAGGTTAATTCTTTATTAAAATAAACAGCCATCATGCTATTTTTAAGCAGATGGCACTTCCATATTTTACATCTGCTTTATTCAATCTGAAGGAGCAATAACAATTGTCCTGGCACCAATTTGGTATTTGCTCAGCTGGCATTGTGCAATAGTTTGATCAAACTGACACCCAGTCACTTGGAAAAAATTACACATTTGATTTGTTTGCATTTTTCTAAAACCCATCTGTCCGGAAAGGAAAAGCATCCGCCCTGAACATACATTTCATATCTCACCTCTACTTCTTCATCTTATATTGATATTTTTGATTGTACGATGATTATTTTTACCTTGTTAAAAGCTAGTTAGAAGAGATATTTGCATCCAATGTAAGCACTGATCATGGGTAGCACAGGATTTGAGCTTTCTATTCTTCCAAGTAAGTCCCTTCAGAAGAACACCCTGTTCAAAACCAGCCTTTATTTCTTATGCCACCAATTTCGATAGCGTTCTTGGACACCGAGCCAAGAGGTGGGGAACAGGAAAGAGCAAAAAGCACACTTGAAAGCCATAGTTCTGAGGAGGTATCAAGGTGAGTGAGGCGACAAGGCAGAAATGCCAAGGGAATTCCAGAGAGGGTAGGCTGGAGGAATTTCTGCTGATCAATCATACAGCAGACGAAGTAGGTCCATGTCAGGCAGATCAGAGGTTGTCTGAAAGGAGGCAGAGATGCAGGGCTGAGTGAAATTACAGATTAAGAAGTTTAACAACACCAGGTTAAAGTCCAACAGGTTTATTTGGTAGCAAAAGCCACAAGCTTTCGGAGCCTTAAGCCCCTTCTTCAGGTGAGTGGGAATTCTGTTCACAAACAGGGCATATAAAGACACAAGCTCAATTTACAGAATAATGGTTGGAACGTGAATACTTACAGCTAATCAAGTCTTTAAGATACAAACAATGTGAGTGGAGAGAGCATTAAGACAGGTTAAAGAGATGTGTATTGTCTCCAGACAGGACGGCCAGTGAGACTCTGCAGGTCCAGGCAAGCTGTGGGGATTACAGATAGTGTGACATGAATCCAATATCCCGTTTGAGGCCGTCCTCATGTGTGCGGAACTTGGCTATCAGTTTCTGCTCAGCGACTCTGCGCTGTCGTGTGTCGTGAAGGCCGCCTTGGAGAACGCTTACCTGAATATCAGAGGCCGAATGCCCGTGACCGCTGAAGTGCTCCCCAACAGAAAGAGAACAGTCTTGCCTGGTGATTGTCGAGCGGTGTTCATTCGTCCGTTGTCACAGTGTCTGCATGGTTTCCCCAATGTACCATGCCTTGGGACATCCTTTCCTGCAGCGTATCAGGTAGACAACGTTGGCCGAGTTGTAAGAGTATGTACCGTGTACCTGGTGGACGGTGTTCTCACGTGAGAACACGGAGGAGAAGCTACGGCATCTCCTCCAGAGCCTTCAACATGTCATTGATGAAGACGAACATCTCGCCAAGGCCATCCCCACAACCCCACTTCTTGCCTTCAAACAACCGCACAACCTCAAACAGACCATTGTCCACAGCAAACTACCCAGCCTTCAGGAGAACAGTGACCACGACACCACACAACCCTGCCACAGCAACCTCTGCAAGATGTGTCAGATCATCGACACAGATGCCATCATCTCACGTGAGAACACCATCCACCAGGTACACGGTACATACTCTTGCAACTCGGCCAATGTTGTCTACCTGATACGCTGCAGGAAAGGATGTCCCGAGGCATGGTACATTGGGGAAACCATGCAGATGCTGCGACAACGGATGAATGAACACCGCTCGACAATCACCAGGCAAGACTGTTCTCTTCCTGTTGGGGAGCACTTCAGCGGTCACAGGCATTTGGCCTCTGATATTCAGATAAGCGTTCTCCAAGGCAGCCTTCACAACACACGACGGCGCAGAGTCGCTGAGCAGAAACTGATAGCCAAGTTCCGCACACATGAGGACGGCCTAAACCGGGATGTTGGGTTCATGTCACACTATCTGTAATCCCCACAGTTTGGCTGGACCTGCAGAGTCTCACTGGCCGTCCTGTCTGGAGACAATACACATCTCTTTAACCTGTCTTAATGCTCTCTCCACTCACATTGTTTGTATCTTAAAGACTTGATTAGCTGTAAGTATTCACATTCCAACCATTATTCTGTAAATTGAGTTTGTGTCTTTATATGCCCTGTTTGTGAACAGAATTCCCACTCACCTGAAGAAGGGGCTTAAGGCTCCAAAAGCTTGTGTCTTTTGCTACCAAATAAACCTGTTGGACTTTAACCTGGTGTTGTTAAACTTCTTACTGTGTTTATCCCAGTCCAATGCCGGCATCTCCACATCATGAAATTACAGAGCCAAGCAGGAGTCAAACCTGAAGGGTGAGAACATTAACATTGATTTTCTGGGCTGATGGGGATGTGGATTTTACTATGGATCAGACTGTGCCCCTTGGCATGCTGGATGATTTTAAATTTAAAGTTTATTTATTATTGTCACAAGTAGGCTTACATTAACACTGCAATGAAGTTACTGTGAAAATCCCCTAGTCGCCACATTCTGGCGCCTGTTCGGGTACACTGAGGGAGAATTTAGCATGGCCAATGCACCTAACCAGCACGGTCTTTCAAACTGTGGGAAAAAACCTGAGCACCTGGAGGAAACCCACACAGACACAGGGAGAACATGCAGACTCTGCAAATCAGTGACCCAAGCCAGGAATCGAACCCGGGTCCCTGGCACTGTGAGGCTGCAGTGCTAACCACCGTGCCGCCCAGACTTGTAGGTTATATGGCAAGGAGACTACGAGAGAAACCCAGTCACAAGGTGATAAAAACATGAATCAGAGTTTGACTGGATCTAGAAAAGAGGGGTGGGGATGGACAATGATTACGGTGATTAAAAAAGGTGATCTTTTTGGCAGATCAGATTTTGGGAAGAAGCTGGATTCCATGTCAGTAAATTACTAGAGATCGGCACCTTTGGGAATACAGCAGAGACTATCTTATTTAAACAATGCAGGCAGACAAGGGGACAGAGGATCAAATCAATAAACTACATTTAGCGCTGATGTCTGTTCTTCTGTGTGCAGAAAGTAATCATTACATGGAATAGACTTCTGGGCAGAATGGTGGAATCAATTCAGAAAGACATGGACGCAACAAAGGGTTCAGGTTAGTCGGATTGTTCTGCATGGATGAATTAAGGTGGTCATCTGTAAGTATCATATGATCTTAATGCTTTCTGAGTGAGAATGACAGCATTTGTAGCATTATGGGTAGGTTTGTACTATGTGCTCACATGTTAAGGTGATTTGAAACCCAGCGGATTTATTGAATTCAGAGCTAACAAAGAAGACGTTCTGTCCATCTGTCTGGACTGGATCGGAACTCAGGTACCAGGGTTTACAGGAATGTTTTGCTTGACTCACTGTACTACCAAGCCCCCGTGCTTCTCTGCACTGTTAAACAGAAAGATTAGCACCATTTATTTATGCAGAGGGCTGTTAAAACATGGAATTCCCTCGTACTGGAGGAAGTAGAATCCATTGGAGCTTTTGTACTCTATGCTTCCATTTAAATAGCTGGAATTCCTAGTTTTTTTTTAACCGCTTCATCAACTTGTCCTCCCATTTTTAAAGAACAGAACAACTAAGTCTCCACACTTAGATTCCTTGTAAACTTTTAATATAGAGTAAAGTGATAAAAACATGGATTAACATTTCAGCAACTCAGAGGAAGAGAAATGATGATGGCATGGATGTGAAAGAAATTATCTGCCTGACAGATCAAGTGTGGGATGAAAGCTGAGCTCGGAATTGAGTTAAATACTTGGATTCTGCACCTCTCGGAATGCAGAATTAAGTCAATTCTTCCTAATCTTCCACGAAGGTTTCATCTTGCGTTTCTCAACATAACATTTCAGTTCATATCTATCCCGATCTAGAAAAGCTGGCTATATCCTGCTAAAGTTGCTTCCAACCCTTTTCACAATTCATCATATCCTTTACATTTAGTTTCCTGAACATTCTAATATTGTGCTCCATAAATAATCTGGAGGTAATGAAAATATCAGTGACATTGCAGAATATTATTGTTTGCACCCTAATCTGAAAAACATCAATTAAAATCATAGAATCATAGAGTGCAGAAGAGGCCCTTCAGCCCATCAAGTCTGCACTTACACATTAGAAACACTTGGGGACAGATTCTCCTATACCGCTGTGCTAATATTTTAGCGCAGTGGTCCAGGAGATTTAGGTGGCACCTGATCCGTAGGATCCGCGCTGGGCGTCCGGCCCCGAGCACGTGTCACAGTGTCAGATATACGGTGCCATCAGATCCATGCCGGAAATAGGCATGGAGCCGCATAGTTTATGTAAATTCCAATTTAAATGTGATTTAAATGTTATTAGTGGGCCCAGGGCTGAAATCTCCAGGCCCGCGATCATCTCCCCGCCCCCGCTCCCACCAGAGTATTTCGCTCCAGCGGGGTTTACAAGCTGCCAGCCCGACCCCGCTGGAATAAAGGGGGGGCAATCGAAGCCTCCACAGGGTCAAGCGCCTGGGGTGCTCCCTGGGCATTGGCACCTTGGCAGTGCCAGTCTGGGCCCCCGGGCCCTGCCCAATGGGCAAAATGCCAATGCGCAGGGGGCACCTTGTCAATGACCATTGGGCACGGGGCAGTGCCAATGGGCAAGGGCACATGGGGATGGGACCAGATAGGGTGGGGCCTGATGGGGGAGGGCACCGGTGGGGGTGGGGGTTGCGGGTCCCGCTGCCACTCTGCAGTCTGGATCGGTGGGAAAGGGAGGCCAGCGATCAGGGCCGGCCACGTAGGTGAGGCAGGGGGGCGCTTTCTGGGGGCGCGTGCTGTGGGGGTAGTGGTCAGGACTGCTGGAGGGGTGGGGGGAATGGGGGAGGAGGTGCTGGAGATCAGAGTGGGCCAGGAGGTGGGGTTCAATGTTGGCCCAGGAATGTTCGGGGGGCCAGCGATCGGGTCATGGGGGAGTGAGAGAGCCGGCATTGCGGGGGTCACAGGGCTGGCCAGCGATCGGGAGGCTGGCAGACAGGAGCCACTGCACATACGCCGATCAGCGCTGACAGATTGGCGCATGTGCAGTGGCCTGCTCAGCACTATGTTGCCGGACTCTCCGGTGGGAATATGCCCTGCTGAATTCCAGAGTGAATCACGCAAGTGCACTCTGCAGTGCACAGTAAGGTAGATTCTTGAGTAGATTCACTCAAGTTCCACTCAAAAAAAGTGTGATTTATTCCAGTTTTCATGCGAATTCAAATTTTTGGGAGAATCCCGACCCTGAACTCCCACCTAATCCCATCTACCAGCACTTGGCCCATAGTTCTGAATGTTATGATGCGCCAAGTGCTCATCTAGGTATTTTTTAAAGGATGTGGGGCAACCCACCTCTACCATCCTCCCAGGGAGCACATTCCAGACCGTCACCATCCTCTGGGTAAAAAAGCTTTTCCTCATATCCCCCTCAAACCTCACCACCTCACCACCTCTCCTGCTGCCCGTCCATCCCACTCACCACTTTGCTCCCATTTGCTGCCTCTCGCACTTGTCATTCCCCTGCTCAATCTTCCTGCTTGCTGCCTCTCCAACTCCCCACCCTTCCACTTCCCAACCCTCCCATGTACAACTCCTGTTGCTCCCTCGCTTGATCCCTCCCTCTCACCGTGAGGGTTGGGAAGAGGAAGTGGCAAACAAGAGGTGCAGGAGAGGGAATGGGAGAGTCTGTGAGTGGAAGGGTCGGGGAACAGGAGAGATGGCAGGTGGACGGGTCGGGGAACAGCATAGGAAGTAAGTGAGAGGGTCAGCGAGTGGGAGGTAAGTAGAAAGAGATCACATATTTTTTCTATATTTTTAGATGTAATTTATTTTGTTATTTTATTTATAAATGTACAAATGAAGGAACATACAGTTTTTCACCTTAAGGGTATAAGGCTTTAATGCTTTTACTGATGAGAAATATCCCATTACTTTGATTTTAATGGAAAACTGATTCACTTAACGTTGTTTCATTCAGGATTGTACTTTTCAGGAACGCCACTGCAATATTCGCCAGGAATTATTGTATCAAAACATTTCTGGAAACTCCATATACACAACACTGACAAATTTCTTTTATCCAAAATATTCTGTTATTTCTTCATATGCACTCTACTGAATTTGGCAGACACGAGTTCCTTTTCACAAATCCATTTCAACTGCCCTTAATTAACCTATGATGGTGAGTATTACATTTATTCCATATTATAGTCTCTACAAACTTACACACTCTGATGTTAGACTGACTGGTCTACAGTCACCTGCTTTATGAAATAGTCTCCTTCTTGAACAGAGTTGTCAGACGTCTTAAAGTTTAAAGTTTATTTATTGGTGTCACACGTAGGGGTTATAGTAACACTACAATGAAGTTATTGTGAAAATCCCCTAGTCGCCACACTCCGGGTACACTGAGGGAGAATTTTAGCATGGCCAACGCACCTAACCAGTACATTGCTTGGACTGTGGGAGGAAACCGGAGCACCCGGAGAAAACCCACGCAGACACGGGGGAGAATGTGCAGACTCTGCACAGTCACCCGAGCCTATAATTGAATCCAGGACTCTGGCACTGTGAGAGCACTGTGAGACAGCAGTGCTAACCACTGTGCCACCGTGCCACCCTCTATCACAACTTTCATATCAAAGGAATATGTATGTTGATGGCTATAAGAAATTGGAGCAGGAGTAAACCAAATGACCCCTCTGCCATTCAACACAATTACAGATTATCCTCTGCTCCACTTTCCTGCCCAACACCCATATTCCTTGATTCCCTGGGAGGTAAAGACCTGTCTATCTCAGTCTTGAATATACTCAAGGATGGAACATCCACAACCCTCTGGGGCAGAGAATTCCAAAGACACACAAATCTTCCAGTGAAGAAATTTCTCCTCATCTCATCCTAAAGTAATCATCCCCTTATATTGTCCCCTTTTCTTGTCCCCTTATCTCCTCATGTTCAAGATTCCCCAGTAAAAAACAACTTGTCAGCATCTCTTCTGTCAAACCCCTTCAAGATGGCCAAGACCTGAAGTTGGAATCCCAGTAGTCACCATGCTCTTTAATGAAATATTTGATTTTGATTTGATTTGATTTATTATTGTCACATATATTAGTATACAGTGAAAAATATTGTTTCTTGCGTGCTATATAGACAAAGCATACCGTTCATAGAGAATGAAAAGAGAGAGTGCAGAATGTAGTGTTATACAGTCATAGCTAGGGTGTAGAGAAAGATCAACTTAATGCAAGGTAGGTCCATTCAAAAGTCCGATGGCAGCAGGGAAGAAGCTGTTCTTGAGTTGGTTGGTACGTGACCTCAGACTTTTGTATCTTTTTCCTGACGGAAGAAGGTGGAAATGAGTATGCCCAGGGTGCGTGGGGTTCTTAAATATGCTGGTTGCTTTTCCGAGGCAGCGTGAAGTGTAGACAGAGTTCATGGATGGCAGGCTGGTTTGCGTGATAGACTGGGCTTCATTCACGACCTTTTGTAGTTTCTTGCAGTCTTGGACAGAGCAGGAGCCATACCAAGCACTGATACAACCAGAAAGGATGCTTTCTATGGTGCAAGTTGGTGAGAGTTGTAGCTGACATGCCAAATTTCCTCAGTCTTCTGAGAAAGCAGTGTACATACTTCCTGCATGTGTGATCCTCCCACACAATCAGTGTGTCCAGGACCTTCACATGATGGAAATGCCACATATGAATCTCGATTGGCCTCCTCCCCTGCACTTAACCCAATAGATTACTCATCAAACACAGTCCTGGAGAATATTAAAACCTACAACACTCAGCTGATTTTCAATACAATTTTGAGGGCTCATCTTGAAAGGCAAAGTTTCACCCTATCAAAAAAGTTAATTAAAGATGTTGGGCACGATCTTCTAGATCTTCATGCTGGCGAGATCTTCTGGTCCTGCTGACAGCGCACCCCTGCCGTGGGCTTCCCGGCGGCATGAGATGGAATAGGAAATCCCATTGACAGGGCGGGACTTGCAGATCCTGCTGCTGGCCAATGGTGAACCGCCTCCCACCGCTGAGAAAAATGCCACAGGAAGACCAGAGAATCCCACCGGCTGTTTCATTTCCAGTTGTGCATGATGAAGGAACTCACACAATGGTCTACTTTATTGCTGATCAGGGGAGCATTTGTGATTTAATATTGCAGCCTACATCATTAAACATCCTTTACTTGCTGACTATGAAATAAGACTCATGATTTGTTTTTTAAAAAGGTAAGACGAGAAAGCCTCAGGTGACTGTCTGTGTGGAGTTTGCACATTCTCCCCGTATCTGCGTGGGCTTCCTCTGGGTGCACCGGTTCCTCGCACACTCCAAAGATGTGCGGGTTAGGTGGATAGGCCATGCTAAATTGCCCCTTAGTATCAGGGGGACCAGGAGGGTAAAAACATGGGGTTACGGAGATAGGGCCTGTATGGGATTGTTGTTGGTGCAGGCTTGATGGGCTGAATTGCCTCCTTCTGCACTAGAGATTCTATGATTCGATGATTCTATAAAAAAGGCATATCATCTTGTGCCAGTAAAACAGAATATTACTTTTGAGATCTCTGAATTATCATCCAGGTTTGGGCTGATAAGCAGTAAGTGATGCCTACCCCACTTAAGACCCATCTCACATTGATATGCCATTGCATTGCTATCATTGAATACCCCACCATCAACACCCTGATGTTCACTATTTGCCAGAAACACAATCAGACCAGCCACATTAATGCCATGTCTACTAGAGAGGGTTCGAGACTGGGTAATGTGGTGAGTTGCTCACCCACAGGCTCTCCAAAGTGTTGCAAAAATGAGGAGCTGAGAAAGAAGTAGTGTTGGGAGGGGCAAGGGGAAATGTGAATGGAAAGCAATACAAGGAAATTACCAGAGATTAACTCGGCACAGTGGCAGCAGAGAGGTCGTGTAAAATGGGAAGATTATGATGGCAGCTGCAAATATGGGATGAGGAATTTATCTAGGATGGAGAGATTAAGGAGGAAAGGAGGTGAACTTAGAGGAGAGAGAATGTGATAGATAGTGTGTGCAGGAGGGTTTCCTGACACAATATGTGGATAGGCCGACAAGAGGTGAGGCCACATTGGATTTGGTACTGGGAAATGAACCGGGCCAAGTGTTAGATTTGGTTGTGGGAGAGAACTTTGGAGATAGTGACCACAATTTGGTGTCTTTTGTTATTGCAATGGAGAGGGATAGGGCCGGACGGCAGGGCAAGGCTTACAATTGGGGGAGAGGTAATTATGATGCGATTAGGCAAGAATTAGGGGGCATAAGATGGGAACAGAAACTGTCAGGGAAAGGCACTGATGAAAAGTGGAACTTTTTCAAGGAACAAATACTGGGTGTCCTTGATAGGTATGTCCCTGTCAGGCAGGGAGGAAATGGCCGAGTGAGGGAACCGTGGTTCACAAAAGAGGTGGAATGTCTTGTGAAAAGGAAGAGGGAAGCTTATGTAGGGATGAGGAAACAAGGTTCAGATGGCTCGACTGAGGGTTACAAGTTAGCAAGGAACGAGCTGAAAAAGGGGCTGAGGAGAGCTAGGAGGGGACACGAGAAGTCCTTGGCGGGTCGGATCAAGGAAAACCCCAAGGCTTTTTACTCTTATGTGAGGAATAAAAGAATGACCAGGGTGAGGTTAGGGCCGGTCAAGGACAGTGGTGGGAACTTGTGTATGGAATCAGTAGAGATAGGCGAGGTGATGAATGAATACTTTTCTTCAGTGTTCACCAAGGAGAGGGGCCATGTTTTTCAGGAAGAGAAGGTGTTACAGGCTAATAGGCTGGAGGAAATAGATGTTCGGAGGGAGGATGTATTGGCAGTTTTGAATAAACTGAAGGTCGATAAGTCCCCTGGGCCTGATGAAATGTATCCTAGGATTCTTTGGGAGGCGAGGGATGAGATTGCAGAGCCTTTGGCTTTGATCTTTGGGTCCTCGCTGTCCACGGGGATGGTGCCAGAGGACTGGAGAGTGGCAAATGTTGTTCCTCTGTTTAAGAAAGGGAATAGAAATGACCCTGGTAATTATAGACCGGTTAGTCTGACTTCGGTGGTTGGTAAATTGATGGAAAAGGTCCTTAGGGATGGGATTTACGACCATTTAGAAAGATGCGGATTAATCCGGGATAGTCAGCACGGATTTGTGAAGGGCAAATCGTGCCTCACAAATTTGATAGAATTTTTTGAGGAGGTAACTAGGTGTGTTGATGAAGGTAGGGCGGTTGATGTCATATACATGGATTTTAGTAAGGCGTTTGATAAGGTCCCCATGGTCGGCTTATGATGAAAGTAAGGAGGTGTGGGATAGAGGGAAAGTTGGCCGATTGGATAGGTAACTGGCTGTCTGATCGAAGACAGAGGGTGGTGGTGGATGGAAAATTTTCGGACTGGAGGCAGGTTGCTAGCGGAGTGCCGCAGGGATCGGTGCTTGGTCCTCTGCTCTTTGTGATTTTTATTAATGACTTAGAGGAGGGGGCTGAAGGGTGGATCAGTAAATTTGCTGATGACACCAAGATTGGTGGAGTAATGGATGAGGTGGAGGGGTGTTGTAGGCTGCAAAGAGACATAGATAGGATGCAAAGCTGGGCTGAAAAATGGCAAATGGAGTTTAACCCTGATAAATGTGAGGTGATTCATTTTGGTAGGACTAATTTAAATGTGGATTACAGGGTCAAAGGTAGGGTTCTGAAGACTGTGGAGGAACAGAGAGATCTTGGGGTCCATATCCACAGATCTCTAAAGGTTGCCACTCAAGTGGATAGAGCTGTGAAGAAGGCATATAGTGTGTTAGCTTTTATTAACAGGGGGTTGGAGTTTAAGAGCCGTGGGGTTATGCTGCAACTGTACAGGACCTTGGTGAGACCGCATTTGGAATATTGCGTGCAGTTCTGGTCACCTCACTATAAGAAGGATGTGGAAGCGCTGGAAAGAGTGCAGAGGAGATTTACCAGGATGCTGCCTGGTTTGGAGTGTCGGTCTTATGAGGAAAGGTTGAGGGAGCTGGGGCTGTTCTCTCTGGAGCGGAGGAGATTGAGGGGAGACTTAATAGAGGTTTATAAAATGATGAAGGGGATAGATCGAGTGAACGTTCAAAGACTATTTCCTCGGGTGGATGGAGCTATTACAAGGGGGCATAACTATAGGGTTCATGGTGGGAGATATAGGAAGGATATCAGAGGTAGGTTCTTCACGCAGAGAGTGGTTGGGGTGTGGAATGGACTGCCTGCAGTGATAGTGGAGTCAGACACTTTAGGAACATTTAAGCGGTTATTGGATAGGCACATGGAGCACACCAGGATGGTAGGGAGTGGGATAGCTTGATCTTGGTTTCAGATGAAGGTCGGCACAACATCGTGGGCCGAAGGGCCTGTTCTGTGCTGTACTGTTCTATGTTCTATGTTCTATGAGATGGAGGGTGAAATCACCAAGGATGAGAATTTACACAGTGCAGGGACTGAGGCAAGGAAACAGTGAAGATAGCTTGAGGAGAAAATGTTTATGGTACATGAGTGGGTGGTTACATTGATTTTAAGGGCAAGGGGGTGGAAGAAAGTGAGATGCTCAAAGGAGTCACAGGAGTACTTAATGTAGAATTTTCTACTGATTAAAACTAGAGGAGATACTTATTTTACAAGACTACTATTATTTCAGCGACCTATTTTCTAACTTGTTGGTTGCATACACCCAGCCAGGTACTTACCCACATTAATTACCCCAATACCAACTCCCTCTGCTGGATACATATGTCAATCCCATGAAGCAATTCTTTCCTGCAGGAACATGCCAATCTATGTTTCTCTTCACCGCAGATAGAGTTCAACGTGATTATCCGACAGCTGGAAAAGGAAACAAATGTTACATTTGACAGAGTTTCAATAATTTGAACAAAACTGGATGCTTCACTTCATCATCAAGTGTGACTAAATGAATTTTACACGGTCACATAATGGGACAATGTTAGCTCTTTCTACACAGTGGAAATGGAGTAGGAGCAGTAGTAAAATCAATAGCAAACTTACCTTTTCATTCTCTCTTCGTCGTCATTTTAGCTCAGACCTGAGCTGGGTGGTTCAGGGATCCATTTAGATCAGACTCCTGGGGTGGCACATTGGCTAGCACTGCTGTCTCACAGCACCAGGGACACGGATTCAATTCCCGGCTTGAGTCACTGTCTGTGTGGAGTTTGCACATTCTCCCCCTGTCTGCATAGGTTTCCTCTGGGTGCTGTGGTTTCCTCCCACAGTCCAAAGATGTGCGAGTTAGGTTAATTAGCCAAGCTAAATTGCCCCTTTGTGTCCCAAGATGTGTTGGTTAGGGGGATTAGCAGGGTAAATACGTGGGGTTATGGGGATAGGGGCTGGGTGGGATTGTTGTCGGTGCAGGCTCGATGGGCCGAATGGCCTCCTTCTACACTGGAGGGATTCTATGATTCTATTATGTGAAACTTGGGATCCCGTGACATGGAATTGTATCGGTAGCACAATGGCAGAGTGGTTAGCAATGCTGCCCCACAGCGCCAGGGACCCGGGATCGATTCCGGCCTTGGGTGACTGTCTGTGTGGAGTATGCACATTCTCCTCGTGTCTGCATGGGTTTCCTCCAAGTGCTCTGGCTTCCTCCCACAGTCCAAAGATGTGCAGGTTAGGTGGATTATCCATGGTAAATTGCCCCTTAGTGCCCCAAGATGTGTAGGTTAGATGGGATTAGCTTTGGTAAATGTGTGGGGTTACAGTGATAGGGCAGGGAGAAGGTCTGGGTATGAGACTCTGTCAGAGAGTTGGTGTAGACTCGATGGGCCGAATGGCCTGCTTCTGCACTGTCGGGATTCTATGATTCATTCTATGAATTTTGAGAGTCTATACTTCCATTCAGAAAAACCTGCCCACCAAAATGAAGAGGTTGAAAAGGTAGGTCTGAAACATATTTTTGTGATGCTGAGCCCCCAGGCTTCACAAGCAGAATGTAGGCTCCTCCCGAGACCCCATGATTGGAACCACCTCCTTTTGGACCTCTATTCCTGACAACCAGTCAACATTCAGCCTGCCCAATAACTTATCATCCCAGAACTAGTGACCTGCAGCAGGGTGACACTGTGGAGCATGCAGCTCATGTTAATCATTCCTGGCCCTCAAAAGAGATTTAGCCATGACCTGAGGGGTCAGATGACCGCTCTGTGCACTCGGTCTGCTGGCCACTTGATGGTTAAAATCAGCCCAATATGTTATGCTTGAATGAAAAATATTAAGTTACACACAAAAGCAAAATACTGTGGATGCTGGAAATCTGAAATAAAAGCAAAAAAAAGTGCTGGAAATACTTAGCAGGTGAGAACAAAGAACAAAGAACAATACAGCACAGGAACAGGCCCTTCGGCCCTCCAAGCCCGCGCCGCTCCCCGGTCCAGGATTGAATCCTGAATCCAGGATCCCCGCCCAATTTTCCAGCCTATCTACATACCAATATCCTATCCACCGAGCTGTCCCTCACAGCTACGATGCTTTGTTCATCACAACCTATTAACTCACCCCCACCCCCCCATTCCAGACCATGTGATCCCCAGGGAGAGGCGAAAACCCAGAGTGAAAACCCCAGGGCCAATATGGGGAAAAAAAATCTGGGAAATTCCTCTCCGACCCCCTGAGGCGATCGAAACGAGTCCAGGAGATCACAATGGCCCTGATCGGAAAATGCTTCCCAACCCTAGTCATTTCCACTTCCACGAACACCATATGAATTCCCTGCCCCCGAGACAGGTTCCCAACTATCCGCAGTCTCGCTCTGTACTGGCACCAGCAAGATGATCATAGAATGAAGCCTTGAAACGAGAAACAAGGAACAATTAGCCCGCGCCGCTCCCTGGTCCAAACTAGACCACTCTTTTGTATCCCTCCATTCCCACTCCGTTCATATACCTGTCTAGATAAGTCTTAAACGTTCCCAGTGTGTCCGCCTCCACCACCTTGCCCGGCAACACATTCCAGGCCCCCACGACCCTCTGTGTAAAATATGTCCTTCTGATATCTGTGTTAAACCTCCCCCCCTTCACCTTGAACCTATGACCCCTCGTGAACGTCACCACCGACCCGGGGAAAAGCTTCCCACCGTTCACCCTATCTATGCCTTTCATAATTTTATACACCTCTATTAAGTCTCCCCTCATCCTCCGTCTTTCCAAGGAGAACAACCCCAGTTTCCCCAATCTCTCCTCATAACCAAGCCCCTCCATACCAGGCAACATCCTGGTAAACCTCCTCTGTACTCTCTCCAAAGCCTCCACGTCCTTCTGGTAGTGTGGCGACCAGAACTGGACGCAGTATTCCAAATGCGGCCGAACCAACGTTCTATACATCTGCAACATCAGACCCCAACTCTTATACTCTATGCCCCGTCCTATAAAGGCAAGCATGCCATATGCCTTCTTCACCACCTTCTCCACCTGTGACGTCACCTTCAAAGATCTGTGGACTTGCACACCCAGGTCCCTCTGCGTCTCTACACCCTTTATGGTTCTTCCATTTATCGTGTAGCTCCTCCCTACATTATTTCTACCAAAATGCATCACTTCGCATTTATCAGGATTGAACTCCATCTGCCATTTCCTTGCCCAAATTTCCAGCCTATCTATATCCTTCTGTAGCCTCTGACAATGTTCCTCACTATCTGCAAGTCCTGCCAGTTTTGTGTCGTCCGCAAACTTACTGATCACCCCAGTTACTCCTTCTTCCAGATCATTTATATAAATCACAAACAGCAGAGGTCCCAATACAGAGCCCTGCGGAACACCACTAGTCACAGGCCTCCAGCCGGAAAAAGACCCTTCCACTACCACCCTCTGTCTTCTATGACCAAGCCAGTTCTCCACCCATCTAGCCACCTCCCCCTTTATCCCATGGGATCCAACCTTTTTCACTAGCCTACCATGAGGGACTTTGTCAAACGCTTTACTAAAGTCCATATAGACAACATCCACGGCCCTTCCTTCGTCAACCATTTTGGTCACTTCTTCAAAAAACACCACCAGGTTAGTGAGGCATGACCTCCCTCTCACAAAACCATGTTGACTATCGTTAATGAGTTTATTCCTTTCTAAATGCGCATACATCCTATCTCTAAGAATCTTCTCCAACAACTTCCCCACCACGGACGTCAAGCTCACCGGCCTATAATTACCCGGGTTATCCTTCCTACCCTTCTTAAATAACGGGACCACATTGGCTATCCTCCAATCCTCTGGGACCTCACCTGTGTCCAGTGACGAGACAAAGATTTGCGTCAGAGGCCCAACGATTTCACCTCTCGTCTCCCTGAGCAGCCTTGGATAGATTCCATCAGGCCCTGGGGATTTGTCAGTCTTTATATTCTCTAACAAACCTAACACTTCCTCCTTTGTAATGGAGATTTTCTCCAACGGTTCAACACTCCCCTCAGAGACACTCCCAGTCAACACATCCCTCTCCTTTGTGAATACCGACGCAAAGTATTCATTCAGGATCTCTCCTACTTCTTTGGGCTCCAAGCATAAGTCCCCACTTTTGTCCCTGAGAGGTCCGATTTTTTCCCTAACAACCCTTTTGTTCCTAACGTATGAATAAAATGCCTTGGGATTCTCCTTAATCCTGTCTGCCAAGAACATTTCGTGACCCCTTTTTGCTCTTCTAATTCCCCGTTTGAGTACTTTCCTACTTTCATTGTACTCCTCCAGAGCTCCCTCCGTTTTTAGCTGCTTGGACCTAACATACGCCTCTCTTTTCCTTTTGACCAGTCCCTCAATTTCCCTGGTTATCCACGGTTCTCTAATCCTACCCTTCCTATCCTTCTTTTTTACAGGCACATGCTTGTCCTGTAGCCCTAACAACCGTTCCTTAAAAGACTGCCACATACCAGATGTGGATTTACCCTCAAACAGCCTCACCCAATCAAGAGCTGCCAATTTCTGCCTGATCCCAATAAAGTTAGCCTTCCCCCAATCCAACACCTTACCCTTGGGACACCACTCATCCTTTTCCATCACTATCCTAAAGCTAACAGAATTGTGGTCACTATTTGCCACATGTTCCCCAACCAAAACTTTGAAGACCTGACCGGGCTCATTCCCCAGTACCAGGTCCAGTATAGCCCCCTCTCTAGTCAGGCTGTCCACATATTGTTCCAACGAACCCTCCTGTACACATTTTACAAATTCCTCCCCATCCAGAGTCCTTGCCCTCAGCGATTTCCAGTCTATACCAGGGAAATTGAAGTCTCCCACTACTACAACCCTATATTTCCTGCACCTATCCAGTATCTCCTGACATATCCATTCTTCCACTTCCCTTGGGCTGTTGGGGGGCCTGTAGTACACCCCCAACATAGTGACTGCGCCTTTCCTGTTTCTAAGCTCCACCCAGAGTGACTCGCTACACGACTCCTCCGAATTGTCCTCCCTCTGCACCGCTGTAATATGCTCTCCAACCAATACCGCTACTCCCCCACCTCTTTTGGCCCCTCCTCTGTCTCGCCTAAAACACTTGTACCCTGGAATATTCAGCTGCCAGTCCTGTCCCTCTTTCAACCAAGTCTCTGTCACCGCAACCACATCCAAATTCCTCGTGCGCATTAAGGCCCCAAGTTCGTCTGTCTTACCTGCTACGCTCCTTGCATTGAAGTATAAGCACTCCAGACCCCCAGGCTCAGTGAGGTCGTCCTCCCCCAGAGTGCTCTTCTTCTTTGCCAGCCTTGTCCCAGCCCCAAGCTCGTCCCCAGCCACCACACTTATAGACCTAATAGTTTGATCCCCACCCCCCTGCCATACTAGTTTAAACCCCCCCGAACTGCACTAGCAAAGCTCCCAGCCAGGATATTTGTACCCTTCCAACTTAGTTGTGACCCCTCCCTCTTGTACAGGTGTCATCCTCTCCTGAAAACCTCCCATTGGTCTATGAAAATAAAGCCCTCCCTCCTGGACCAGTCCTTTAGCCAGGCATTCATTTGAACCAACTCCCTATTCTTAGCCTCACTGGCACGAGGCATTGGGAGCAGCCCAGAGATGGCCACCCTAGTGACCCTACTTTTTAACCTATTTCCCAACTCCCTGAATTGCTCTCTTAGGACCCCCCTACTCTTCCTATCTACGTCATTTCCACCAATGTGAGGCAGCATCTGAGGAAAGAAGCAAAGTTCAGAGGTTGGTGATGTGATGATATGTTGATTCCAGCATCAAAGCTTTGAGTCCAAAGCAGGCTGCACCACTTAAGAGTGATTTAAAAACACCTTTTATTTGGTAACCATAGGAAAAATTAGTTCTGCTAATATCAAAATCTGAATTTGATTTTCTTTGGCACTAAAGTGGTGTTTCTGGCTTTTTAATAGTTCCACATCTAGTACTTATCAGTTTACTAGAAAAAGGATGTTGTCTTTTGGCACAGTGTTTAGCACAGCTGCCTCACAGCGCCAGGGACCCAGGTTCACGTCTGGCCTCGAGTGACTGAAATTTGCACACTCTCCCTGTGTCTGCGTGGGTTTCCTTCAGGTGCTCCGGTTTCCTCCCACACCAAAGATGTGCAGGGTAGGTTGATTAGCCATGATAAATTGCCTCTTAGCGTTAGGGGAATAAGCAGGGTAAATATGTGGGGTACAGGGATAGAGCCGGGTGGGATTGTTGTCGGTGCAGGCTCGATGGGCCGAATGGCCTCCTTATGTACTGTAGGGATTCTATGCTTTGTTCTTGGACACCATCTTGTTTCTTTCTTTGTTCTACCCCACACCATACCTTCTCCCTTATACAGAAAAGTGGGACACTGCGCCTTGAAATCCTCAGTGTCTACTGTTGATGTTCAATGATGGACAGGCAAAAGATAAGTTTCCGCGGGAGGCAACTGGTTCCGACAATTTCCCAGCCCTTCCCAATGGAACATTCAGCTACTGGGATTACTCTAGTTGGTGGGCTGCCAGAAATATGGTATGCCTTATCTCTGGGGAAACAATGGGTTGTTTGTCAATACAGACTGGAATTTGAATTCACAAAACATCTGGTAGATCAGCATGTATCACACTGACTAATATCGCACTGGGCTGAATGTTATGTTCAGGACATGAGTCATAATTTTGTTTTACTATCATGCTATTCCAAGGATATCATTGATTTTAACAAACCTATTTCACAAACCCTTTAATTCTTTAGTAAATTTTACTCCTGTGCTGCACATTTGAAGAAATTCAGAAGGCTCAGTGGTCAGCATTTCTGTCTCACAGCGTCAGAGTCCCGGGTTCGATTCCAGCCTTGGGTGACTGGTTGTCTGGTATTTGCACATTCTCCCCGTGTCGATATGAGTTTCCTCCAGGTGCTCCGATTTTCTGCCACAGTCCAAAGGTGTGCAGGTTAGGTGGATTGGCTATCTAAATTGCCCCTTAGTGTCCCAAGATGTATTGGTTAGGGGGATTAGCCATGGTAAATGCATGGCATTACGGGGATAGGATGGTGAGTGGGCCTCGGTAAGATGCTCTGTCGGAGAGTCAGTGCAGATGGGATGAATGGCCTCCTTCTGCACTATGAGGACACTATGATTCTATGAAAGACCTTCAAGTCAATGTAATATATTATTTACTGTTTTGGCCTTGTAGAATGATACTCCTATTCCCCTGTTCATTTTCTACCTGTCATCTTGTTACCCAATCCCAGATACATTTGGCAAGCTAAAAAAACACAAAATTCTGAGTATTTCCAGCATGTTCTCATTTCAGATTTCCAGCACAAATCTGAAATGAGAACATGCTAGAAATACGCAGAAAGTCAGGGAGCATAGGGAGAAACAAAATCAATATTTCAGGTCACTAACCTTTCATCAGAATTCATCCAAGAATAAAACAGTCTTGTTGGTAATTACAGAAAATGTTAGAAATAACTCATCAGGTCAGGTAGCATCTCGGAGGAGAGAAATAAATCGCCATTTCAGCTCAAATTTTTCATCAACACCTCAAATGTTAACTCTTATTCTCTCTCCACCCATGCTGCCTAATGTTCTGTGTTTCTCACATTTTCTCTTTCCATCACGCAAACCAGCCTCCCATCTATTGACTCAGTCTACACTTCCCGCTGCCTCAGCAAAGCAGCCAGCATAATTAAGGACCCCACGCACCCCGGACATTCTCTCTTCCACCTTCTTCCATCGGGAAAAAGATACAAAAGTCTGAGGTCACGTACCAACCGACTCAAGAACAGCTTCTTCCCTGCTGCTGTCAGACTTTTGAATGGACTTACCTTGCATTAAGTTGATCTTTCTCTACACCCTAGCTATGACTGTAACACTACATTCTGCACTCTCTCGTTTCCTTCTCTATGAACGGTATGTTTTGTCTGTATAGCATGCAAGAAACAATACTTTTCAATGTATGTTAATACATGTGACAATAATAAATCAAATCAAATCAAATCAAAATCAAATTTCCTGGATCCGCAGTGTGTTTTGGTTCTTGTCAGTAAGTGCAACTTTGAATTTACACACCTTCCAGCTCTTGGGCATCTTGATAACCTTTTTTCTTATCAGCTGTTTTATCAACAATGGAGGTGATTCCTGAGAAATGCTATCACAAAGCAGTATTTACTCAGGAAGCGGAAGAGAGTATTATTGCTTATGTCTGCGGCTCTCATGAGATTTTCTGTCAAAGTATGCCTCTGTCAGCTCGGACACTGCTAGGCCTTTCTTCCTCCCACACTGCCCCCTCCCCCCATCCAATCTCCGCACACCCCCTGCACCAGAACAGCAGTTCAGATTCAGTCAGATGGGAAATTCATACACAAACTCTATTGAGCTGCTCCCTCGGGCTAGGCTTAGGGAGCCTTATACAGTGCTCATTTCAGCTGCTGTAGTCGGCAGATATGCAAGAAGGGACAATAGCTTCTTTCTGCTGAGAATGACTAGCATTAGGATTGTCATCAGACATAATGGCTGCGAGTATTTGAAAATCCTCATAAAGGGTTAGTCAGCGTGTATTAGAAAAGCAGTCCTCTCCTCTGCTTGAGACAGCCTGCTTGCTGCTCCGATGTGCAGTGTGAAAGCAGACCATTATATCATTTTTACAGTAACACATAATGGAAACATGAGGTAATGTGTGAAAGCATACAGCTGAACTCACACAGGGTGGGGGAGAGTTGGTGTGGGGCGGCGGGGGGGGGGGGGGGGGAGCAGAAATCTCAGGTTACACCTGGCTTATGGGGCTTCAGAGATATTATAGGTTATGCCCACACAAATTGAAGATTGTGTTCAAATAAAAATAAATATCAAAAGCAATTTGAAACAAAAATTCTGAATTCATTTTTTTTCATGGGCAGAGCGGCAGGCTTGCTTCAAATTGTGCCTGAACTATCAGGACAGGCAATCAAGAGAGATGGGGGATGGTCAGTTCTTTCATCTGTTGTTGGAACTAAGGCATTAATGTGTTTATTTGTAATGGGTTAAAACTATTAGAATAGCAGTCAAAGTGAAGTCATTTGAGCTTTGGGTGATAAAATTGTGAGAGGGCCAATAACCACTCATTATACATTGCTCACAATTTTCACTTCCATATAAGAAGCAGTTGTTCCCCCTTTTACACTCTGAGTCATTTAATTGTTGTCTATTGGAGCTGACTGTGTGTAAATTGACAGAGCCATAGAGTCGTACAGCGCAGAAAAGGCCCTTTGGCCATCGAGTCTGCACTAACAATAACTATCACTAAAGGCACGCGAATTCCATTTTCCAACATGTGTCCCATATCTTTGAATGTTATGATGTTCCAAGTGCTCATCCAAATACTTTTTAAAGGTTGTAAGGTTTCCGGCCTCCATTACCTTCCCGGTCAATGAATTCCAAATTCCCACCATCCTTTGAGTGATTTTTTTCTCAAATCCCCTCTGAGTCTCCTGCCCCTTACTCAAAAACTATGCTCCCTCGTGATTGACCTCTCAACCAAAGGGAACAGCTGCTTCCTATTCACCCTGTCCATACCCCTCATAATTTTATACATCTCAATCATGTCCCCCCAGCATTCTCTGCTCTAAAGAAAACCATGAATAAAGGGGAAACCATGCAGACACTACGACAACGGATGAATGAACACCGCTCGACAATCACCAGGCAAGACTGTTCTCTTCCTGTGGGGGAGCACTTCAGCAGTCACGGGCATTCAGCCTTGGATCTTCAGGTAAGGGTTCTCCAAGGCGGCCTTCACGACACACGACAGCGCAGAGTCGCTGAGCAGAAACTGATAGCCAAGTTCCGCACACATGAGGACAGCCTAAACCGGGATGTTGGATTTATGTCACATTATCAGTAACCCCCACAGCTTGCCTCCTGGGCTTGTAGAATCTCACTAGCTGTTTTGTCTGGAGACAATACACATTTCTTTAACCTGTGTTTAATGTTCCCTCCACCCACATTGTCTGTACCTTTAAGACCTGGCTGGCTGTAGGATTCGTATTCTAATCAGTATTCTGCAACTTGATTTTGTCTGTTTGCACTGTTTGAGAGCACATTTCCACTCCATCTGACGAAGGAGCAGTGCTCCGAAAGCATATTTGCTACCAAATAAACCTGTTGGACTTTAACCTGGTGTAGTGAGACTTCTTACCATGTTCACCCCAGTCCAACGCCGGTATCTCCACATCATGCCTAAAGAAAACAATCCATGCCTATCCAGTCTCTCCTTATAGCTCAAATACTCCATCTCAGGCAATATCCTGGTGAATATCCTCTGTACCCCCTTTAGTACATCCTTCCTATAGTGAAGTGACAACATTTTTTACAGCTCCAACATTACCTCCTTGCTCTTATACTCAATGCCATGACTGATAAAAGCAAGTGTCCCACATGCCTGCTTAGCTATCCTTTTCACCTCCTCTGCCGTATCTGTGAACAAATACATCTGTTCCTCTGACCTTCCTAGTTTTCTGCCGTTCATTAAATGCTTCCTTGTCTTGTTACTTCTTCCAAAGTACATCACCTCACACTTATCAGGGTTAAATACCATCTGCCACTGTTCTGACCACCCCATCTATATTTTTTCTGTAACCTACAACCTTATTCTTCACTATCAACCACCCTACCAATCTTGATGTCATCTGCAAACTTGCTTATCGTTCCCCCTACGTTATCATTTATATCATTTATGTATATAACAAACAGTAAGGGTTCCAGCACTGAATCCTGTGATATGCCACTGGATACTGATCTCCAGTCACCAAAGCAGCCTTCTACCACCATCCTTTGTGTCCTTATAAGCCAGTTTTGGATCCATCTTGCCAAGTTTCCCTGAATTCCATGTGCTTCAACCTTTTCAGTCTCCCATGTGGGACCTTGCCAAAGGCTTGCTAAACTCCATATAAACTACACCAACTGCACTTCCCCCATCCACACCTTCGATCACAATTTCGAAAAATTCTATCAATGTATCTCCGTTTCCTACAGTACAACAGTGACTAAGCTTTAAAAGTACATCATAGTTTATAAAACATTTGGGGCCATCTTCAGGTCATGAATGACTCTATTGGACGGCAAGGCCTTTTTACCTTTTCCCCAGAAGGGATAACAAATTACCAAACATCCTCTCGAGAATTTGCATAATGGGCAGGCAAGATGTGGGAGGATGTTAAAGAGAGGAAGATACTGGAGCAGGAAATTAGAAAGTAGAATAGAACAAGGAGGCAAGACATCCAAAAAGATATTAGAATTGAGGCGTCTGCTCCTTATTGTGGTGCTTCAGAAGTGGAAGCTATAAAGGGCGTCAAAACAAAACCATGGAAAGACTGGGAAAATAGTGCCAAGTGGGAATTAATTTGAGCTGTAAATTGTTGCTGGATGTGTGAAGCAGCATGTTGTGTAAATTGAATACCTCTTCTACTTGGAAAACATTCAAAAAATAAATATTGAAATAATAAAAACAACTGAATCTTTGGATAAGATGCATTTGTACTCACTTTCTAGGTCATCTAAGATGTTTGCATGCATTCTCATTATTTGCTTTATACCGTATGCATTCCATAATACAGATCTCATACTTTGAAATTTGAGAATGATTTACAGTTACACAGTTCTGTATATTAAAGTACAGATGCTCATTTAACATAAGCCCCTTTTTGAGCCCCGAGACAGAAACTCTATCCCCCAATATTGCACTGCCTCAGGTTAAACCAAAGTTCTTGAAGCCTCAACATTCCAGCTTACCCTGAACTGAGTTGAGGATTCCATTGCCATTACAGTGGTCACCCGTTATCCTCTCTGGAGCATTGCCTGCCTCCCGCCCCTGCCTTAATTCATCTGCTGCTGAAACCCTCATCCATACCTTTTTCTCTTCCAGACTTAGTATTGCAATATTCCTATTAATCATCCAGTGCCTATAAAATTCAAATTCTCCAAAACCGTGCTGCCCGCCAGCACTTATAAATTCCGCTCACATATCATAGAAATCATAGAAATGAAATCATAGAAACCCTACAGTGCAGAAGGAGGCCATTCGGCCCATCGAGTCTGCACTGACCACAATCCCACCCAGGCCCTACCCCCACATATTTACCCGCTAATCCCTCTAACCTACACATCCCAGGACTCTAAGGGGCAATTTTTAACCTGGCCAATCAACCTAACCCGCACATCTTTGGACAGGTCTTTACTGACCTGAGCTCTCCATCTCCAAATATTTAAAACTTGTTTAAAATCTTTTTAAATGCCTTCATGTCATCACCCTTCTCTACTCTACTTCTTCCAACCTTACAAACTTACCACTGAAATGTCACAGACCTGTGACATTGGGTGGGATTTTCCTCCCCTTCCATTGTGCGTCTCTGTGGGAAGCAGTGGGATCATTATGTTCCCGCCATTGTCAACAGGATTTCCCATTGAATGCCCCCCACGCCGCCCGGAAATCTGTGAATGGCAGCAAGCTTTCGGTGAGCAATTCTGTTTTCCCTCCACAAATGCTGCCTGATCTGCTGGACATTTCCAGCATTTTTATTCTTATTTCAGATTTTCAGTATTTTGCTGTTGCATCCTTAAAACTCAATTCTTTGACCAACGTTTTGGTCACCTCTTCCTAATATCTCCATCATGGCGTCAGCTGTGGTTCAGTCAGTAGCATTCTTGCCTCTGATTCACAAGGTTCAAGTTTCAGGTCCTACTCCTTGAGACCTAAGTACAAAAGACAAGGCTGCCACTCCAATGTGTCTGGAACGAGCTACCGAGGCAGCAATAGAGGCGGGTACAATTTTGTCTTTTTAAAGCATTTAGACAGTTAAATGAGTAAGATAGGTATGAGGGATATGGGCCAAATGCGGGCAATTGTGACTAGCTTAGTGGTAAAAATTGGGCAGCATGGACAAGTTGGAATGAAGGGGCTGTTTCCATACTGTAAACCTCTATGACTCAGTGCTGCACTGTCAGAGGTGCAATCTTTCAAATGATACATTACACCAAGGCCCTGTCGGCCCTCTAAAATGTATGTAGAAGATCCCATGGCATCATTTTGATGAAGAATCAGGAAATTATCACCAGTGTCCTAGTCAATAATCAAACCCTCAAACAGCTTATCTGATTATTATCACATTGCTGTTTTCAGGAGCTTGCTCTGTGCAAGATATCTGCTGTGTTTGACACACGTGGCGGTTTTGAAGAGTGCTATATAAATGCAAGTCTTTCTTTTTTCTTTATCATAAAATCATAGCATAGCCGGAGGCCATTCGCCCATTGAATCAATCCTAGCTCTTTCATAGGTTTGACCTTCATTGATCTTTGATTGTGCATCGGTGGAAAGCCTTCGGGCACTTTTCAGTGTTAGAGGTGCTCTAATCGAAAAGCTAGTGTTGAAGGATAGAACTTCAAAATACTCTATAAGTGTTACTTACAGAGGTACAAACATGCACCTCCTAACCTGACTGCTGCAGTTTCAGTCTACTCCTGTATATTACAATACAAGTGAATCCTCAATGTATGGCCATCACCTGAATACAAATTAAAATAATTACAATACAATAATGAAGTGCCACGTAAATGCAAGCTATCATCCTTGCAGGCCATATTGTCATGTTGGATTAATTCCTCATCTAACCAAGAAATGGCTGTTCCATAAGTTCCCCTATGGAATTCCAAGGCATATGTTTCTGATGTAGCATATATTTTGGCATTTTAATTTTTAAACATTTTAAAATAATTGGACCATCTTACCATTGCACTGTGTCTGTGTATAAAAATAGTGAAGTTTCTTGTAAAGCCTACTCCCTTGAATATATACACCCCATTACACTGTAAGTCACTGCGTGAAGGCAGCTCACAGATTCAAGCTGTGATTCTTGCCCCTGTCCTGGCTACCCCCTTACTTTTTGCGGAGCGCCATAGCCATAGGTTAAAAATACTGGCAGTACGCAGCTTCAGACCCAGCTTCTAACAGACTAGTTAATAACGCTGTCTGAGCTTCAAGTGCCACTCCTTATGTTGAGTACTTAAATTCCACACACTGGCAAATTGCTGGAAATCAAGCAGCCCCATATTTCTCCGGAATCATACACCATTCATCTGTCACTTGTGCGCAGCTAGCTCTGTGCTAAGGAAATAGATATTTGCCCACCACCATCTTTTTTTATGGGTCAGGGCATGGTGAATTGTTAAATTCCCGTCCCATTTCCATATGGCCAGCATCCTCCAAATAACTGGACTGCATTGTTCTTAATCAAACATATGAATTTTTGGATGAATAACAATCTGATAACCCAGCATCAGTCGGCATTCCATTCCTGTTAATTCACCCAGGCAGCACTTACTGAATTTATTGAACATATAGATCATGCTGTGATAAGGGCTGGCTTGGAATGATCAGTTTTCTTGATTTTAAAGAAAACTACAGACACAGTAAATCACAACATTATGTGTCAGAAGTTATAATCCAGTGTCTTGAGTAAAAGTGCAGGAATAGGGTTTCAATCTTATCATTCTGATCTGCACCAAAATCTTATCCTTTTTGAATATACTGTGCATCTTGGCTGGTTGCAAATTTCTTTCTCACACAAAATCTATTTTTATTTCATTGTGTGTCTCCCCTCTGCCCGGGTTTTCTCCCCTCCTGATTCACCTCTGGAAGAATGTCCCAGTCCTCTGGCCACTCGTTCGACTGGTTATTCTTATTGAATGGGCCCAAACAGTGAATGTCAACGGGACGCTTAATCATAGTCAAACCCAACCCCGCCTTATCATTCATTGTGCATGTGAACTTTCAGGCAGGAGGACTTGTTAACTAGTAACTGGGAGCAGGAATCTTAGTTAATTCTCCCTCCAGCTCTAATCTGGGACTACCAAAATCAATTGTGGCAACTGTGGGTGCCTTGGCTGAGATTTGGTAACTCAGCACAGAAAAAATGGCTAAACCTGGAACTATTTCAGTATGTTTAATCTCGTATGCATTGATAATATTACATTCTCCAACACCAGTGTTAACAAAGTTTTACAAATTACTTATGATGAAATAGAATCCCTATGGTGCAGAAGGAGGATATTCGGCTCACCGACACCAGAGGACACCGACAACAGTCCCACCCAGACTCTATCCCCATAACCCCCATGTATTTACCTTGCTAATCCCCCTGACACTATGAGGCAATTTAGCATGGCCAATCCATCTAATCTGCACAACCTAACCTAACCTAACCTAACCTGAATGTAGCCTAATCCATCATGCAAACCAGCCTCACATCCATTGACTCTGTCTACACTTCCCACTGCCTCGGAAAAGCAGCCAGCATAATTAAGGACCCCACGCACCCTGGACATACACTCTTCCATAATTCTTCCATCGGGAAAAAGATACACAAGTCTGAGGTCATGTACCAACCGGCTCAAGAGCTGACTTTTAAATGGACCTACCTTGCATTAAGTTGATCTTTTTCTACACTCTAGCTATGTAACACTACATTCTCTCATTTCCTTATCCATTAACGGTATGCTTTGTCTGTATAGCACACAAGAAACAATGCTTTTAACTGTATACTAATACGTGTGACAATAATAAATCAAATCAAAATCTTTGGATGGTGGGAGGAAACCGGAGCACCCAGAGGAAACCCACACAGATACGGGGAAAATGTGCAAACTCCACACAGTCACCCAAGGCCAGAATTGAACCCAGTCCCTGGTGCTGTGAGGCAGCAGTGCTAACCACTGTGCCACTGTGCAGCTAATATCATTCATTTAATTCACATCACTTTACCTTGCTTTACTGCATCATTCTTAGATCAAGCAGATCTAAGCAGCTCAGTTCCAACTCTCAGTAAAGCCCGCGTTCAGTGCAAGCTAGGGTACTGTCTGTCTCTATACCAGCTAAAAACAGGTCTTCTCAGCAGCTGGTTTTAGCAAATCCTGGGGTTTTCACATTTGGCTATCCTCAAAAGATGGTGGAAGCAGAGTCTTTGACTATTTTTAAGGCAGAGGTGGATAGACTCCTGATAAGCAAGGGGGTGAGTATCGGAAAAGGTGGGAATGTGGAGTTGAGGTTACAGTCAGATCAGCCATGATGTTAATGAATGATGGAGCAGGCTCGAGGAGCTGAGTGGGGTGCTCCTGCTTGTAATTTACATGCTCAAATGTAAGACCTATACCATAGTGCCATGGAATCCCTAGTGCAGAAAGAGGTCATTTAGCCCATTGAGTCTGCACTGACTCTCCAAAAGAGCATCCCACCCAAGCCCTCCACTTCACCGTATCCCCATAACCTCACACATTTACCATGGTTAATCAACTTAATCAACATACTTTTCGACATTAAGGGGTTGTGGTGAACCATTGTTGGTTCCCACCAGGTATTGCTGAGCTATGGTCTGGCCAGTACTATGAGTCTGTATATATGTTACTGTTGTGGTTAGGGTTGGGCTGTTCTACCTGTTAATATAGTCCTTATGGTACACCCCAGTCGGCTCCGCCTCCTGGGAGAGGTATAAAGGTCACTGCTCTGCCTGGTGACCCTTTAGTCTGGGATCGTATACTGTATATGGTAGCTCTGTTATTGTTGGTAATAAAAGCCTTTATTTCCCGAGTACATCCAGCCTCTCGTGTGTTATATCGTGCATCAATTTTATTGCCAACAAGTAAATTCTTTTTTTTTTAAAAAAAAACGACAAAGAAAACATGGAGCAAATGCTTAAACCCGAACGGCTTACGTTGGACCCACGTGCGGCGGGAGCATCGAACACTTTTGACCACTGGTTGAAGTGTTTCCAAGATTACCTCGACGCCTCCACAGCGGTCAACAACGACGCCGACAGACTCCGGGTCCTCCATGCGAGGGTAAGCAACGCTGTATACCGAGCGATCCGTGGGGCCACCGACTACAAAGGGGCCCTCGAGCTTCTCAAGAAGCGATACAACAAACCGCCGAATGAGATGCATGCTCGATACCTTCTAGCCACTCGACGGCGGCAGCCCGGTGAAACGACGGAACAGTACGCGTGCGAGCTTCAACAGCTAGCCAGAGCCTGCAACTGCAAGTCAGTGTCGGCAGACCAGTACATGAACGACCTAGCTTGAGATGCGTTCATGGTGGGAATCGGCTCGTCGTACATCCGCCTTCGGCTGTTGGAGCAAGGTAACCTCGATCTCACTAAATCCATAGAGTTAGCTGACGCTCTAGAAACGGCCTCCAAAAGTCTGGCGATATACCCCGACGACCACGTGGAGACAGCGTGGCAGGGGCAGTCACAGACCCCACTTCATTCAGCGGGACCGAAAAACTGCGCGATTGCGTTCCCACCCTCGGGCCTGACGACGGCAGCAGCTCCAGGTGGCCCGCGGTGTTACTTCTGTGGGGGGGGGTGAAACACCCTCGGCAGCGATGTCCAGCTAAAGCGGTGTTGTGCTCCGCCTGCGGCAAGAAGGGGCACTATTCCAAGGTATGCCGGTCCAAACTTCCATCCAAGAACAGCAGTGCGGCGTGTGACTCCCCGGAGCCGGCCTCCTTATCTTCTGCATCTTCAAGGTCTTCTACCACGTGCGATTCCAAGACGTCGCCATTCCGAACGACGGAGTCGCAAGACACGTGCGACCTGCAGGGGCCACAGGTTTTGGCGCCATCGTCCACGTGCGACCTATGGGGGCAGCCATTTTGGTCAGCACCGACCGCGAATGACCAGCAGGGGTTGTCATCAACCATCTCAGCTGCCTGCAGTTGCGCCCATGAACCAACGGTGGCGTCGATCATCCTGGACCAGGCCAAGCCTCACAGACTCGACAAGTCCATGATGGACATACAGGTAAACAAACGCCCGATTTATTGTTTGTTTGACAGCGGGAGCACGGAGAGCTTCATTCACCCAGACATCGTGAAGCGGTGTGGTCTCCAGATTTGGACTGTCAAGCAGACAATTTCGATGGCGTCAAGGTCCCGGTCTCTCACCGTGCTAGGGAGTTGCGTGGTCAATCTGACGGTGCAGGGCACGGTTTACGAGAACTTCAAGCTCCTTGTGTTACCGCACCTTTGCGCGCCAATACTCCTAGGACTAGATTTTATGGTCCACTTGAAGAGTGTAACCCTGCAGTACGATGGGCCACTCCCTCCGCTTTCAGTGGGAGACCCGCAGCCTCAAAATTGCCCAACGCGCTCCACATGTAGTCTCTCAACGCTTAGGATTACCACACCCTCCCTGTTCCAGAATCTCGTGCCAGGCTGCAAGCCCATCGCAACAAAGAGCAGGCGTTACAGCGCTGAGGATCAGATCTTCATTCGATCTGAAGTTCAGCGACTCCTCAAGGAAGGGATCATCCAACCTAGCGCTAGTCCATGGAGAACGCAAGTCGTGGTGGTTAAGAATGGGAACAAACCCCGGATGGTCATAGACTATAGTCAGACCATTAACAGATACACGCAGCTGGATGCGTATCCCCTCCCGCGCATATCTGACATGGTCAATCAGATTGCGCAGTACCGGGTGTTCTCCACCATCGACTTAAAATCTGCTTACCACCAGCTCCCCATTCGCCCAGAGGACCGACAATACACGGCCTTTGAGGCGGATGGTCGCCTGTACCATTTTTTAAGGGTTCCCTTTGGTGTCACGAATGGGGTCTCGGTCTTCCAGCGTGCTATGGACCGAATGGTGGACCAGAACGGACTGCGGGCTACCTTCCCGTACCTGGATAACGTCACCATCTGCGGCCATGACCAGCAGGACCACGATGCCAACCTTCTTAGATTCTTACGCACCGCATCTCGCCTGAATCTGACCTACAACAGGGAGAAGTGTGTATTTCGCATGCGCCGCCTAGCTATCCTCGGATACATGGTGGAAAACGGGGGTCCTTGGCCCTGATCCAGACCGTATGCGTCCTCTCCTCGAACTTCCCCTGCCCACTAGCGTCAAAGCACTGAGAAGATGCTTAGGCTTCTTCTCATACTACGCACAGTGGGTTCCCAATTACGCGGACAAAGCCCGTCCGCTCATCAAGTCTACCTCTTTTCCCCTAGCAACAGAGGCTCGCTTAGCCTTTGCAAGAATAAAAGCCGACATCGCGAAAGCCACGATGCACGCTATCGATGAGTCCATCCCCTTCCAGGTGGAGAGTGATGCATCTGATTTCGCCCTGGCCGCCACACTTAACCAGGCGGGCAGGCCCGTCGCCTTTTTCTCTCGCACCCTCCAAGGCCCTGAAATTCGACATTCTGCGGTGGAAAAGGAGGCCCAGGCCATTGTGGAGGCCGTTCGGCATTGGCGCCATTACTTGGCGGGAAAACGGTTCACTCTGCTCACGGACCAGCGGTCCGTGGCGTTCATGTTCAACGGGGTAAGATCAAGAATGATAGGATCTTGAGGTGGAGAATCGAACTCTCCACCTACAATTATGATATCATGTATCGTCCAGGGAAGCTCAACGAGCCCTCGGATGCCCTGTCGCGTGGAACATGCGCTAGTATGCAGGAGAATCGATTGCAGGCTCTCCACAATGACCTCTGCCATCCGGGGGTCACTCGGCTCTTCCACTTCATGAAAGCCCAGAATCTACCCTACTCGGTGGAGGATGTCAGGTCCATAACCAGAAGCTGCCGGGTATGTGCAGAATGCAAACCGCACTTCTACCGACCTGACAGGGCACAACTCGTTAAGGCCACTCGTCCCTTCGAAAGACTGAGTGTGGACTTTAAGGGCCCCCTTCCCTCGACAGATCGGAACGTGTACTTCCTCAATGTGGTTGATGAGTACTCACGATTCCCTTTTGTCATTCCCTGTTCTGATATGACCGCTGCCACGGTTATCAAGGCATTTCGTGATCTTTTCACCCTGTTCGGTTACCCCTGTTACATCCACAGCGATAGGGGCTCGTCGTTCATGAGCGATGACTTGAGGCAATACCTGGTCTCATATGGTATTGCCTCTAGTAGAACCACGAGCTACAACCCAAGGGGTAACGGACAGGTCGAACGAGAGAATGCTACAGTCTGGAAGGCTGTCTTACTGGCGTTGAGGTCTAAAGGTCTTCCAGTCTCCCGTTGGCAAGAGGTACTCCCTGATGCGCTCCACTCCATACGCTCACTCCTGTGTACGGCAACCAACGCTACTCCTCATCAGAGAATGTTTTCATTCCCTAGGAAGTCTTCCTCTGGGACCTCATTACCGTCTTGGTTGACGTACTCAGGACCTGTCCTCCTGCGGCGACATGTTAGGACCCGCAAGTCCGACCCTTTGGTTGAACAGGTCCATCTCCTCCACGCCAACCCTCAGTATGCCTACGTGGCATATCCTGACGGGCGAGAGGACAAGGTCCCGATTCGAGATCTGGCGCCAGCAGGGAGCTTGGAAACCCCTGTCATTCCCACACCTACTGTTAGGGACCCCCCAACCATTATCTCCTCTCCTGACACGGCGCGGGCAGTATCGGGACCACCACTTAACCCTCTTACTCCCGTGTACAGCTTGCCTGAGTCCAGGAGATGGTCGCCACTTCAAAGTGTGCCCGAGTTCAGCGGATTGTCTCCACCTTGTGGTCTACCGGCCCGTGGGGCACTGGAGGAGTCGCTGGACACCGCCTTGGAGAGAACGTCACCGCGATTGCCTGAACCGGTGTCATCGCCGGTGTTGAGGAGGTCACAGCGACGGTGCGGTCCCCCAGATCGTTTGAACTTATAGACAGATGAACAATTGTTCTGTGTTTTGTACCCCGCCGGCCTTTGTTTTCAAAGGAGGGGTGAATGTGGTGAACCATTGTTGGTTCCCACCAGGTATTGCTGAGCCATGGTCTGGCCAGTACTATGAGTCTGTATATATGTTACTGTTGGGGTTAGGGTTGGGCTGTTCTACCTGTTAATATAGTCCTATGGTACACCCCAGTCGGCTCCGCCTCCTGGGAGAGGTATAAAGGTCACTGCTCTGCCTGGTGACCCTTTAGTCTGGGATCGTATCCTGTATATAGTAGCTCTGTTATTGTTGGCAATAAAAGCCTTTATTTCCCGAGTACATCCAGCCTCTCATGTGTTATATCGCGCATTAGGGGTCATTTACCATAGCCAATCCACCTAACCTGCACACCTGAGGACTGTGGGAGAACTGTGGAAGGAAACCGGAGCACCCAGAGGAAACACACACAGACACGGAGAGAATGTGCAAACTCCACAACAGACAACCACCCAAAGCTGGAATCGAATACAGATCCCCGGCACTGAGAAGCAGCAGTGCTAACCACTGTGCCTGCCTGCCTGCCACCCACAAACACTGGAATCCTATGGCACTACAGCTGGTTACAAAAAAATAAAAAGGTATTTTTATAATCAAGAAATTACTACGACTCTCTTAAACTGTTTCTGCACAGGGCCTTGAGTCTCCAACAATTCTGCTTCCCTCATATCTAATGCCTGAAAGAAAAAGTGCAGCTGCTGCTTTTGTTGTTTCCAATGACAAATTTGTTCCTTTCAATCTCCTACCTAATGATAGGAGACTGGATTTGAGTTCATGAAGCACAATCAACTCCAATGCATTCTCATATAATTGAACCATCTCTAGTTCAATAATGAGTGTAGGAAAGCTTGCCAGGAGCTGCAGCAGACATATCTAAATGGGAGCCAACCTGCTTCTAGAGCACAAGATGCTAAGTAGCAGAAGAAGCATGCTATGGACAGAGTTAAGTAGTTCCCCCAACCAATGGATCAGGTCAAGCTCCACAGTCTTTTCTCATCCAGTTGTTAATGAAGATGGCTTGTCTGCACCTTCTCAAGAGGAACTCAGGATAGGAAATAAATACTGGCCATATCCCAAGAAGGGATAAAATAACTATATGAGATCTCAAAGAGTCAAGTGAAATGGAATTGAGGCATGACTTGTTTAAAATATTTGTCTCCAATTTCTCCCAGTCCACCTTTTCCTGAAGGTGTTGGCTCTCCAATACAAGGTACAGTTAAATAGGCAGCTGTCAAGCAATTAAATTTTCCCCAAGATGCTGGTATTCAGATGTGGGAAATGGTTAGCACCGCTGCCTCACAGCGCCAGGGACCTAGGTCCCATTCCACCCTTGGGTGACTGTGTGGAGTTTGCAAGTTCTCCCCATGTATGCGTGGATTTCATCCGGGTGCTCCAGTTTCCTCCCACACTCCAAAGATGTGCAGGTTAGGTGGATTGACCATGCTAAATTGCCCCTTAGTGTCCAAGATGTGCAGTTAGGTGGAGCAATGCATGGAGTTACAGGGTTAGGGCAGGGAATTGGGCCAAGGTAGGGTGCTCTTTTGAACTTTCGGTACAGACTTGATGGATCGAATGGCTTCTTCTGCATTGTAGGGAGTGATGTGACAGTGAATGCTGTCTGACTACTGTGTGGAGCACCATAGCTGGCTTTGGAATTGCATAACATTTACAAACCAGTTGGCTCTGTGTTGATGCTCCACAGAAGCCTTTTTTTCCACCCTCCTTTGTCTAACTGCCACGTGCAATTTGTACAACAATCAGGAATAGGAACCTTAGCCAATTTTCCCATCTCTAATCTAGGGGCAATTAAGCTATTTATGGTACCCCAACAGCTGCCTGAACTGAGACAGTCTAGCTCAGCGCAACCCTGCGGCTTCCTGGTCTGAATAGTTGTGAGACACAGCTGCTATCTCTAAATTCAGTGAGTGGCTGCATCGTTTGATTTTCTCCTTGCCGGATAATAGTGAATTTACTATCTTTCTTTCCCCAGATGGCAAGCACTTCCATTCTAAAATTCTAATCTTCCCCCCAGCAGCAAAATTAAAAGGTTAAATTACTCTGAAGCAACCACAGCTCCCAGAGGTGAAAGGTCAGTGTTCTAGGTCACTACATCCCAGTCACTCTTCTTTAACCTTTGCAGAAGAATTCCCTTGCAATCCCTCGCTCCGAGGGATGAATGAGTTCCTACTTTGGCAGTACAGTCTGCCATAGCCACTGCTGCAGCATCATCTGACTCATAGCACAGTGGAATGCAGATAATGAGTGTTGTCACCTGAGTCCGCAGTTAGAATATTTTCTACCTTCAAACGACCATAGCAATTTATTGATCTCATCTTACCTGTAATCAGGACCAACCAGTCAAACAATTAATGGTCTCATTGAACCTAGGCGACACAGGACCCCCACAGGACCAGTTCTTTTATTTCAATGAGATCTGTCAGTGGTTGCAAGCCCTCATTTCCACAAACCTTGTAAAAGACTCCCTTTGTCCATAATCACCGGAGCTATACTTCACATACACCCTGTAAATTCTCTCTTCTGTTATACAATCTGGCGTGGTGGGCAGAGTAGACTCTCTTGTAATGTCCCGCGGTATATAATTATGTGTATAGTCACCTTGCAATACCTGAATCTTAGGGTAAAGTGAAAGCAGCACCTGCCTGCATTCGAAGTGAACTGCACACAAATACTCTCAATTGTACAGTAAAATAATTCCACTATTGATTTACACAGACTTTCAAAAGGCAATGTACAATTTTAATGGCTTTTTTTTTAGTAAAAGCCTGCTTTGAATTCTGCAATGCACTGAGGTATTCAGACATGAGGGAGGGGCGTCAGGGAGCTCTGAAAAAATACTCTTGCATCAACAAAAGCTTGTTATTTAATGTATTATGAAAACAAATGTAAATGTTCATGGACAAAGATTTCCTCTGATTGCTATGTGTACACATTAACAATGTAAATGGAAGGATTTCCTACTTCACTATGTTTCTGTCAAAATCTGTCAAGGTAAGGCAGCATGGTGGCACAGTGGTTAGCACCGCTGCCTCACAGCGCCAGGGACCCTGGGTTCAACTCCAGCCTCGGGTGACTGTGCGGAGTCTGCGCGTTCTCCCCGTGTCTGCATAGGTTTTTTCTGGGTGCTCCGGTTCCCTCCCACACTTCAAAAGTGTGCAAGTTAGGCACATTGGCCATGCTCAATTCCCCCTTAGTACCCCAACATGCATACGTTCGGGGAATTAGTGGGGTAAAGATGTGGAGTTACAGAGATAGGGCCTGGCTAAAATGATCTGCCGGACAGTCGGTGCAGACTAGATAGGCTGAATGGCCTCCTTTTGCACTGTAGGGATTCTATGATTCTATGTATATGCATCTGCTAGAAGTCAGAATCAAAAGGAATCTCTCTCCACTATGTCAATGTGTTATTAACATATAGGAAATCTTTCTCCCCTCACATTTTGCAGTGATAGTTCAGTTTGTGGTATGTTTCTTAAGAAACACACATCTCTAGGTGACTTTATGCATTAAAGAAGAATTTCTGACGTGAATTCACTTCACTGAAAATTAAGGGCAGAGAACTCCCTTTTGAGGAGTAGTCTCATTCTAAATCTACTCTGACATTGACCTAAAGTAGGCTCTCATCAAAAATGTGCACCATGAATGAATCATGGAATCTAGAACTTTTTCTACCGATTCAAAAACAGCTTTTTCCCTGCTGCCATCAGACTTCTGAATGGACCTACCTCACACTAAGTTGATTTTTCTCTACACCCTAGCTACGACTGTAACACTACATTCTGCACTCTATCCTTTCCTTCTCTATGAACGGTATGCTTTGCTGTAAAGTGCGTAAAAAACAATACTTTTCACTGTATACTAATACATGTGACAATAATAAATCAAATCAAATCAAAATCAAAGAAGATGCTACAATGGGGATGTCACTGCAGTGCCAGTTGAGCTGGCAAGAGACATTGAAGGGGTTTTGGTAGCTGCAGGTGAGACCAGCTAGATAACTGAAAGCCTTGGCCAAGTTCAGGGCCTTCAACAGTTAAAGGCCGGAGTGTAGTGAGATGTTCGTTACCTCCACTTCCTAATCCTACCATCCCTTTCTCCATGATTGCCTGAGAAAGTGTTGGTAATAATGGTGGTCCCATTTTGGACAGGGCAGGAAGGAAAGGTAGAAGTCCTGATAGAAGTGGAAACTGCGATGCGGGTTGGACAGTGAGGCAGTGGTAGGGCACCTTCCTCATTCTTCACCACAACTTCATTTAACTTTGAACAGGATCATAGTGAAGAACTCCAGCCTAAAATAGGCAATGGTTGTTACAGGTTTAGCATGCACACTAGAACTGGTGGACCATAGTGAGGAAAATCATCCTTGACGTTCGCAACTTAATGAAAGTAATGTGTGATATTAAGACAAAAAGAACAGCTAACCCTAACTGAGGCAGGTTGCTGTCATGATTTCCCCATTTATATTTCCATCAGGAAACTCAACAACTTATTTATTATAGGAATGGACAGTACATAATGGGGGAGAGAATAAAATTCTGACTGAAGTAACAAATCATTGGCATCACATTAAATTCAAACGCCGAAATCTTATTGCCATTCACGCCGGCAGGATCTTACAGTCCCACCAACAGGTCTCCTGGCAACGAACGGCGCATTAAATGGGAAACCCTGTTGACAATGGCGGGATCATAAGATCCCACTGCCAGCTAGCGACGTACAGCCTCCCACCACCACGAAACATGCCATAGAGTGGGAGCAAGATCCCACCCAGAATGATATATTTTTGGGAACAGCATTGTTAAAATCCAGTATCATTGTGATTGTGTAATCTGAGTCCTTATCCTGTAGAATTCACTAATTATAGCGAATAGGCTGAGAATGTGCACTTTATGCACTTAATGCACTTGGGATATACTACAGAAATGCACTCACATCTCACAGTTAATACTAACTGGTCGCTGCAAGCCATCTGCCATTTCTGACTACTGATGATCAGATGTAAAACATGAGCTGGCTTTAAAAATAACATGAAGGCCTGGGCTTACACTCCTGCAATGGAAGTTTCCCAATTCACCGGTATCCACTTCAGTAGGTAGGCCCCCAAACTGTGCAATTTTCACTCCGGGGAATGGGTGAAGGATGAACCCTCCTGAAGTGGAGTGTAGATGGCCACTGGGCCAAGGGCCGAGGCAGTCTGGCTGAAAGATGCATCTTGGTCTCTGAGACTTTGTCCCAGTTATACTGCAACATTTTAGACTCCCTAGCTTGGCACTCGCATGCCAAGAAAATCTATAAAACTTCCTCACATCTGCTTATGATGGTTTGGATGGCATAGATCCACAATGGGAGCAGCTACAGTAACTGCATATTTGCCTACTCTCAGCCTCTGTTTACATTCTCTGTCTTTTCCAGTCTGCTTGTACTGCACCACTGGGATCATCACCTGATCTTTGATATCTTTGTGCCCTTTTATCTGGTTTAAAGCCAGTTTCAGGCTCCCCAGAAGTTTTGGTTTCCAATCTCAATTTCAGTCTTAGTTTCCTTTATTTTTATTTTCTCAGTTTCCCTTTTCCTTTTCTATTAGGGTCTGTCTCAAGAAATACAAGCTTTGAAGCCACAATTCATAGAAATTTAGAGACTAGAATCAGTAGTAGGCCATTCGGCCCTTTGAGCCTGCTCCACCATTCATTTTGACCATGGCTGAATTCAATATCCTGATCCCCCCTTCCCCCAATACCCCACTGATCCCTTTAGCTCCTAGAGCTATATCTAATTTCTTCTTGAAATCAGACAACATTTTGGCTTCAACTACATTGTGTGGTCATGAGTGCCACACATTCACCACCCTCTGGGTGAAGAAATTTCTCCTCACCTCAGCTCTAAAAGGTTTACCTCTTATCCTCAAACTATGACTCCTAGTTCTGGACTCCTCACCATTGGGAGCATTCTTTCTGAATCTACCCTGTCTAACCCTGTTAGAATTTTATAAGTTTCTATGAGATCCCCTCTCATTCTTCTAAACTCCAGTGAATATAATCCTAACTGACATAGTCTCTCTTCTTATGACAGACCTGCCATCCCAGAAATCAGCCTTTGCTGTATCCCCTCTATAGCAAGGACATCCTTCCTCAGATAAGGACACTAAATCTGCACACAATACTCCAGGTGTGGCCTCACCAATGCCCTATACAATTGTAGCAAAACATCCCTATCCCTATACTCAAATTCTCTCACTATGAAGGCCAACATACCATTTGCCTTCTTTACTGTCTGCCATACCATTCTTGCTTGCTTTCAGTGACTGATGCATGAGGACACCAAGGTCTCGCTGAGTATCCACCTCTCTCAATTTACATTCAAATAATAATCTGCCCTCCTATTTTTGAAACCGAAGTGGATAACTTCAAATTTATCCACATGATACTGTATCAGCCATGCACATGCCCATGCACATATCCTGTCCAAATCACATTGAAGCGTCTCTGCACCCTCCTCACAGCTCACCCTCCCACCCAACTTTGTATCATCTGCAAATTTGGAGATAATACATTTAGTTCCTTTTTCCAAATCATTAATATATTATGTGAATAGTTGGGGTCCTAGTACGGATCCCTGTGGAACCCACTAGTCACTAGCTGCCAATCAGAAAAGGACCAAATGCTGGAAAATCTCAGTAGGTCTGGCAGCATCTTTAAGGAGAGAAAAGAGCTGACGTTTCGAGTCCAGATGACTCGAAACATCATCTGGATTCGAAACATCAGCTCTTTTCTCTCCTTACAGATGCTTCCCGGCCTGCTGAGATTTTCCAGCATTTTTCTCTTTTGGTTTCAGATTCCAGCATCCGCAGTAATTTGCTTTTAATCAGAAAAAGACCCCTTTATGCCAACTCTTTGCTTCCTATCTGCTGACCAGCTTTCTATCCATCTCAAGACATTAGCTGCAATCCCACATGCTTTAACTTTACATAGTAGTCTGTTATGTGAGACCATGTCGAAAGCCTTCTGAAAGTCTAAAAAAATCACATCGACCGGTTCGCCTTGGTCAACACTATCAGTTACTTCCTCAAAGAATTCCAATAGATTTGTCAAGCATGATTTCCCTTTTGTAAATCCATGCTGACTTTGTCTGATTATACCACTGCTTTCCAAATGCTGAGTTATGAAATCCTTGATAATGGACTCTCGCAATTTCCTCAGTACTGATATCAGGCTCACTGGTCTATAGTTCTCTGTTTTCTCTCTACCTCCCTTTTTGAATAGTGGGTTCACATTAGCTACCCCGCAATCTGTAGGGACCAGTCGAGAGTCCAAAGGATTTGGAAAATAACCACCAATGGATCTATTATTCCCAGGGTACTTCCTTAACTGCTCTTGGATGAAGATTATCAGGACCTGAAGGTTTATCCACCTTCAATCCCATCAATTTCCCCAAAACTGTTCCTCTACTAATGCTGATTTCCTTCAGCTCCTCACTAAAACGTGTTTCTCTCAGAACTTCTGGTACATTATTCATGTCTTCCTTTGTGAAGACTGAAACAAAGTACGAATTTAATTCCTTCGCTATTTCTTTATTCCCCATTATGAATTCTCCCATTTCTGACTATAAGGGGCCTACATTCGTTTTTGTCAATCTTTTTCTCTTTACATACTGATAGAAACTTTTACAGTCAGTTTTTATATTCCCCGCTAAATTACTTTCATACTCTATTTTTGTCTTGGTCCTTCTTTGCTGAATTTTTAACTGCTCCTAATCCTCAGGGCTATTGCTTTTTCTTGCCACTTTTTTGTGTTTCTTCCTTGAACCTGATACTATCTCTAATTTCCCTTGTAAGCCATAGATTAGCCACAATCCCCTTACCACTCTGGTGCTGAACAGGAATAAACAATTTCTGGAGTTCACCTATTGGTTCTTTAAATGCCTGCCATTGCCTGTCCACTGTCTTTCCTTTCAATAATGTTTCCCAGTCCAACATGGCCAATTCATGCCTCATGCTATCATAGTTACCTTTACTGAGATTCAGGACCCTGGTCTCAGAATCAATTACATCATTACTCATCTTGACAAAGAATTCTACCATATTATGGTCACTCATGCTCAAGGGTTCCCTCACAACTAGATTGCCAACTAATCCTTTCTCATTGCACAACATCCAGTCCAAGATGGCCTGCTCCCTTGTTGGTTCCTCAACATATTGCTCCAGAAAACCATCCTGTATGCACTCCAGAAATTCCTCCTCTATTGCGCTGTGACTAATTTGACTCTCTCAATCTATATTCACATTAAAGTCGCCCATAATCACAGATGTTCCTTTAACACATGCATCTCCGATTTCCTGTCTAATTTTTTTCCCAACATTACCACTACAGTTTGGTGTTTTTTTTGTTTCTTAACTTGACCTATACAGATTCCACATCATCTCTGCTAATATCTTTCCTCAATATTGTATCAATATCATCTCTGATCAACAATGCAACTCCACCACCTTTTACTTTCTGTCTGTCCTCCCTGAACACTGGATAGCCCTCAATGTTTAGTTCCCATCCTTGCTCATCTTGGAACCGCGTCTCCGTAATGCCAACTATGTCATACCCTTTACATCTATCTGTGCAACTAATTCATCCATTTTGTTCTGAACGCTCCGAGTATTCAGGTACAAAACCTTAAGGTGAGCACTTTTAACATTTATTTTCACTTTCCTACTATTTTTTACTCGGTCCTTATCTGACTCTGGCCCTTGACTTCTCTGCCTATCACTTTCCTTATTCTTCTTACTGTCTTTTCCTTTTGTCCTTAATTCCCCCTGCTCCGAATCCTTGGAAAGGTTCCCATCCCCCTGCCATATTAGTTTAAACGCTCCCCATTGTATCTACTCCATAAATCCATGACACTGGATTAAGTTCTTTGCAACAGTCAAAATGGGGTCTGTTTGAACGCAGCACTTGTTCCTCTCATGTTTTCTCATGTTTGAACTGTGTCTTGTTCCCTTCCCTTTACTGGCAGGACTTCCACATCTGGGTCTCGCACACCATTTGGGAAACTCTGTGGAGTCTCTGTGACTCAGTTGAAAATCCTGACCCAAGTGTCAAGTACAAAACTCACTGTGGATTTATATATTGTAATAATGTATGTAATAATTGCAGGATGTTTTAACTGCTAATATAAAGGTGTAAGATAAATTCAAATCGGAATCGATAAACTCTCAGTGGGCTTTCTCATCTATTTGCTGAAATTATACCATTCATTTTTGGAGGAGAGGGTGCGGGATGTATACTGCTCCACATACTTGTTAATTCGCAGTTCTGACCTATTTAGCTGCAGAGATTGAACCAAGTTACCAAGAACCAAGGTTGAGAAGACAAGGCAGAGGAACATGCCTGTTGTGCTTTAAACCCAAGGAACTCAATGTTAGCAGTATCACATTTTCATGAGCTATAAATTGGTAGATCAAGGGCGGGATTTTCCGGCCACGCTCGCCCCAAGGCCAGAAATTCCCAACCGAGGTCAACGGACCTTTGCATGGTCCTCCCCCACCTGCTACGATTCCCGTGGTGGGCGGGACAGGAAAATTCCACCACAAGTGTCTGATTCGCATGTGTGAGCCATCACAGGCTGTTTGATGCCAGGGTGATGATATGCCATGCTAAATCCAATTCTTACTGGTTTTCTATGCACTCTATGGGGGTTTGTTGGATAATAACCAGCAGATGAAACCCTGGCAGATTTTCCACTTTCCTAACTCAAACTGGGAAACATTTTAATTTTGGGCAATAGACATTAAACCAGCAACAGCCACTTTATGGCATTGTTTCATGGAAACTAGGAGAGATGTACAAATTGTGGCATTTGATCCAATAATTAGCAAAAACAAAAATGCAAGGAAGATGAGGAGGATAATTTATTTGCACAGTGAATTGTTATGATCTGGAATGCATTACCTGAAAGGGTAGTGGAAGCTGGTTCTTCAGCAACTTTCAAAAGAGAACTGTATATTCTATAGACTTAAAAAGGCAACACTTCCAGGGCTACAAAGAGTGGGACCAATGGATAGTTCTTTCAATGGGTAGGCATAGGTATATTGAGCCGAATGACCTATTTTTGCACTATCATTCTATGTTGTTGCTCATTTTACATCTTCAGGCAAAGTCAAAAATTATTCCCAGGAGCACTGAGACTATTTGTTACACCCCTACCACTAATTTCACAGCCAAGATTAGCTTCTCAGGGGAGGCTGGGGATCAAAACTCTTGAGTACGACTAGTCTGTACAGCTCAGTTACTTACTGGATAAACTTGCTGAGCCATTGCCAGATCTACACTGTCTGCATTTCTAACGAGTACATCACTGTACAACTGGGTATGCAACTACTAGAGTTACAGGAGATACATATGATATATATAAAATATATGTGATCTAGGCAGCTGCCTCTTGTTAGGTACAGGACTGTCACACAGCAAACTGCTACATTGGGGCATCTCAAGTTCACTGTACGGCATCGTTGAATATTCTGAGCTGATTCAAATTTACTGAAAGGTATGTGAAAAGTAATTGGAATAACATGACTACGAAAATAAAATGTGCTGTATATTTTATGGAATCTAGTCTCAGTTATCTAAGATACTGCTTAAGAAAAATCTTGAAATGCATTGAAGGCATTTATAAATTGCATCAAGACATTTGTCTCTGCCAGATATTCAAACTGATTCTGCGATCAGAACAATTATACATAACTGACTGCGCCCACTTAAAGTGTCCAGGTTACTTGGTATTTTTCTAGCCCTACGTTTTTTAAAATTTTATTCTTTCATGGGATGTGGGCCTAAGTGGCTGGGCCAGCATTTATTGCCCATCCCTAATTGCCTGAGTGGCTTGCAAGGTCATTTTAGAGAGCATGTAAAGAATCAACCACATTAATGTGGGTCTGGAGTCACATGTAGGCCAGACCAGTTAAGGATGGCAGATTTCCTTCCCTAAAGGACATTAATGAACCAGATGGGTTTTATGACAATCGGCAATGGTTTTGTGGTCTTCATCAGACTCTTAACGCCAGGTTGTCCAGGTTATGGTTTTAAGTGCCTTGGGATGTTTTTCCTTGTTAATGACATTCTATAAATGCAAGATGATGATAAGTCAAAGCTTTTCAGATGGAGGTGGTGGAGTTGTATTATTGTCACTGGACTAGTAATCCAGAGATCTGGGTAGGAGGGGGAATACTCTGGGGACCTGGGTTCAAAGCACACCATGGGTGATGGAATTTGATTTCAATAAAATCTGGAGTTAAAAATCTACGACAACGAAACCAATGTTGTAAAACCTGGTTCACTAATGCCCTTTAGGGAAGGAAATCTGCGGTCCTCATCTGATCTGGCCAACATGTGACTCCATCGGAGCAACTCATGTTCACTTTAAGGCATCACCAAATATTCTGAACTGATTCAAATTTAACGAGAGGTATCTGAGCTTCTGCCTGCTAACAGTTAACCCTCAATTCAGCATAAAATGGTAGCAGGTCAGCAGGGGCCAACCGCTTCCCAACCTGAAAATTCAGGCCCATTAAGTTTTTTATGAATTCATTTGTGGGACATGGGTGTCGCTGGCTGCCCAGCATTTATTGCCCATCTCCAGTTGCCCTTGGAGGGCAGTTGAGAGTCAACCAAATTGCTGTGGCTCTGGAGTCGCATGTAGGCCGGACCAGGTAAGGACGACAGATTTCCTTCCCTAAAGGACATTAGTGAACCACATGGGTTTTTCCACAAATGGACATTGGTTTCATGGTCATCAGTCGATTCTTAATTCCAGATTTTCTTTTATTGAATTGAAATTCCACCATCTGCCGTGCTGGGATTCAAACCCAAGTCCACAGAACATTAGCTGAGCTTCTGGATTAATAGTCTGGCGACAATACGACTAGGCCATCGCCTCCCTGTATCGGGAGTCTACGGATAGCAAATCTTTATTAACAACTTATAACTATGTATATATTTACAGAGAAGATACAGGTGACCCCATTCTAGGTCTTAACCCAACTGTGTCCATGTTTGGACTAACTCTGAGTCAGGTGCCTTCTTACATCACTGTGTGAACAGTACTGTACTCAGTCCCACATTAACCCATTATGTACCAGCTCCTTCTACTCCAGAAGTAAAAAGGTGGATATCAGCTAAAGCAACCATGAAGCTGTTGATTGTCACATAAATTTAACAGGGTCGCTAATGTCCTTTTGGGAAGGAAACCTGCTGGCTTCCTGTCCGGCCTGTAAGTGACTGCAGTTCCATGCCAACATCCTTGAACTCAGAAGTGGCATCATAAGCAACTCAGTTGCACGCAGCAATTCAAGGTGAAGGTCCGTGTCACCTTCTGAGGGTAACTAACGATGCACAATAGATGCCAGCCTTGCCAGTGACAACCCCCCATCCACCTCCCCCCTCCCCCCTCAACATCCTGTGAGTGAGCAAAAGGAACATCTCCAGGGTTCTTCCAATCCCCACCCTAACGTTGGTGGAAGATCAACTGAAACCCTAGGGAAATACCAGTTTATGATTGTCTTCTTGCAGTTTTGCTGATCCCTCATCAAAGAACCCACAATGAAAATTCCAGATTAGAGTATTTTAACACAATTAGAAACTTAAGATGGGATTTTTCGTTCCCGTCCCTGGAGGGTTTCATGGCAGGCAGAAGTGGAAAATATCATGAGAGCGCACAAATCTGTTTTACAACATTGTAAAGCGAGCTTGCGATAGTGCTGTTAAGCCTCCAATGGTGGGATGCTTTTCCCGTGCAATGTCGCACACATCTTTTGCATACGTTTTAATGTCAAATGCCAAAAAGCCAAATGGCTTCCTTCAGCACATAGCAGTTCAGCAATTCGGAGTTCAAAAGTCTGCAAGGCTAAACATAAACTCATATCTATTTCCTGATCTTAATTTTAGGTATTATCCTTCTCTTTAAGTCCCTCATTATATGAGGTAATGACTTGCTTAAAATCACAAGTGCCAATTATATCAACTAGTTTATTTAAAATAACAGACAGTAAAGTATCTGTACCAATGTGGAGAACTGTACGCTGCATATCAAGCCTTAATGCTCATCAGGTATGTTGGAAAGAAGTACACCCTTCCACCCTGGTCATTTCCAACAAAACATTTCCGCCATCACCATCAAAAATTCCCTGGTTACCATTGCCATTGGTTCGTAATCTTGACATTAGAACCCTTTCCTGATCCTGGGGCGGCTCACAAAAGGACAGGGACGGACACCCCTGATGATAGATAGGAGGTTCTGTGGCAGCAAAAGAGACTTGCGGATGGTATGTTGCCGACCGGATGCCAAGGTCCGTGACGTCTCAGACCGTGTTTTCCGGATTCTGAAGGGGGAGGGGAAACAGTCACAAGTCGTGGTACACATTGGTACCAATGACATAGGTAAGCGAAGGGACGGGGATTTAAAGCAGGAATTTCTGGAGCTGGGCTGGAAGCTGAGAGCCAAGACAAAACATGTGGTCATCTCTGGTACGTTGCCGGTGCCACGTGATAGCGAGATGAGGAACAGGGAGAGAGTGCAGTTAAACATGTGGTTGCAGGGATGGTGTAGGAGGGAGGGTTTCAGATACGTGGATAATTGAAACACATTCTGGGGAAGGTGGGACCTGTACAAACAGGACGGGGTGCACCTGAACCAGAGGGGCACCAATATCCTAGGAGGGAAATTTGTTACGGCTCTTCAGGGGGGTTTAAACTAATTTGTCAGGGGAGTGGGAAAAGGAGTTGTAGTCCAGAAGTCAGTGAGGGTGGTGAGGTATTGGGGATGGTATCAGGGTCAAGGGTGGGTACCGGTAGACAGGAAGGTGGGTTGAAGTGTGTCTACTTCAATGCAAGGAGCATCCGGAACAAGGTAGATGAACTTGGGGCGTGGATTGGTACTTGGGACTACGATGTTGTGGCCATTACGGAGACGTGGGTAGAACAAGGACAGGAATGGTTGTTGGACGTTCCGGGGTATAGATGTTTCACTAAGTGTAGGGAAGCTGGTAAAAGAGGTGGAGGAGTGGCATTGTTAATCAAGGATAGTTTAACGGCTGCGGAAAGGCACTTCGAGGGGGATCTGCACACTGAGGTAATATGGGCTGAAGTTAGAAATAGGAAAGGAACGGTCACATTGTTAGGAGTTTACTATAGGCCCCCAAATAGTAATAGAGATGTGGAGGAAGAAATTGCTAAGCAGATTATGGATATGTGTGGGGGTCACAGGGTAGTTGTCATGGGGGACTTTAACTTTCCAAATATTGATTGGAGCCTTTGCAGGTCAAATAGTTCGGATGGGGCAGTTTTTGTGCAGTGTGTGCAGGAGGGTTTCCTGACACAATATGTGGATAGGCCGACAAGAGGTGAGGCCACATTGGATTTGGTACTGGGAAATGAACCGGGCCAAGTGTTAGATTTGGTTGTGGGAGAGCACTTTGGAGATAGTGACCACAATTCGGTGTCTTTTGTTATTGCAATGGAGAGGGATAGGGCCGTACGGCAGGGCAAGGTTTACAATTGGGGGAGAGGTAATTATGATGCGATTAGGCAAGAATTAGGGGGCATAAGTTGGGAACAGAAACTGTCAGAGAAAGGGACTAATGAAAAGTGGAACTTTTTCAAGGAACAAATACTGGATGTCCTTGATAGGTATGTCCCTGTCAGGCAGGGAGGAAATGGCCGAGTGAGGGAACCATGGTTCACGAAAGAGGTGGAATGTCTTGTGAAAAGGAAGAGGGAAGCTTATGTAGGGATGAGGAAACAAGGTTCAGATGGCTCGATTGAGGTTACAAGTTAGCAAGGAATGAGCTGAAAAAGGAGCTTAGGAGAGCTAGGAGGGGACACGAGAAGTCCTTGGCGGGTCGGATCAAGGAAAACCCCAAGGCTTTTTACTCTTATGTGAGGAATAAAAGAATGACCAGGGTGAGGTTAGGGCCGGTCAAGGACAGTAGTGGGAACTTGTGTATGGAGTCAGTAAAGATAGGCGAGGTGATGAATGAATACTTTTCTTCAGTGTTCACCAAGGAGGGGGGCCATGTTTTTGAGGAAGAGAAGGTGTTACAGGCGAATAGGCTGGAGGAAATAGATGTTCGGAGGGAGGATGTATTGGCAGTTTTGAATAAACTGAAGGTCGATAAGTCCCCTGGGCCTGATGAAATGTATCCTAGGATTCTTTGGGAGGCATGGGATGAGATTGCAGAGCCTTTGGCTTTGATCTTTGGGTCCTCGCTGTCCACGGGGATGGTGCCAGAAGACTGGAGAATGGCGAATGTTGTTCCTCTGTTTAAGAAAGGGAATAGAAATGACCCTGGTAATTATAGACCGGTTAGTCTTACTTCGGTGGTTGGTAAATTGATGGAAAAGGTCCTTAGAGATGGGATTTACGGCCATTTAGAAAGATGCGGATTAATCCGGGATAATCAGCACGGATTCGTGAAGGGCAAGTCGTGCCTCACAAATTTGATAGAATTTTTTGAGGAGGTAACTAAGTGTGTTGATGAAGGTAGGGCAGTTCATGTCATATACATGGATTTCAGTAAGGCGTTTGATAAGGTCCCCCATGGTCGGCTTATGATGAAACTGAGGAGGTGTGGGATAGAGGGAAAGTTGGCCGATTGGATAGGTAACTGGCTGTCTGATCGAAGACGGAGGGTGGTGGTCGATGGAAAATTTTCAGATTGGAGGCAGGTTGCTAGCGGAGTGCCACAGGGATCAGTGCTTGGTCCTCTGCTCTTTGTGATTTTTATTAATGACTTAGAGGAGGGGGCTGAAGGGTGGATCAGTAAATTTGCTGATGACACCAAGATTGGTGGAGTAGTGGATGAGGTGGAGGGTTGTTGTAGACTGCAAAGGGACATAGATAGGATGCAAAGCTGGGCTGAAAAATGGCAAATGGAGTTTAACCCTGATAAATGTGAGGTGATTCATTTTGGTAGGACTAATTTAAATGTGGATTACAGGGTCAAAGGTAGGGTTCTGAAGACTGTGGAGGAACAGAGAGATCTTGGGGTTCATATCCACAGATCTCTAAAGGTTGCCACTCAAGTGGATAGAGCTGTGAAGAAAGCCTATAGTGTGTTAGCTTTTATTAACAGGGGGTTGGAGTTTAAGAGCCGTGGGGTTATGCTGCAACTGTACAGGACCTTGGTGAGACCACATTTGGAATATTGTGTGCAGTTCTGATCACCTCACTGTAAGAAGGATGTGGAAGCGCTGGAAAGAGTGCAGAGGAGATTTACCAGGATGCTGCCTGGTTTGGAGGGTAGGTCTTATGAGGAAAGGTTGAGGGAGCTAGGGCTGTTCTCTCTGGAGCGGAGGAGGCTGAGGGGAGACTTAATAGAGGTTTATAAAATGATGAAGGGGATAGATAGAGTGAACGTTCAAAGACTATTTCCTCGGGTGGATGGAGCTATTACAAGGGGGCATAACTATAGGGTTCGTGGTGGGAGATACAGGAGGGATATCAGAGGTAGGTTCTTTACGCAGAGAGTGATTGGGGTGTGGAATGGACTGCCTGCAGTGATAGTGGAGTCAGACACTTTAGGAACATTTAAGTGGTTATTGGATAGGCACATGGAGCACACCAGGATGATAGGGAGTGGGATAGCTTGATCTTGGTTTCAGATGAAGCTCAGCACAACATCGTGGGCCGAAGGGCCTGTTCTGTGCTGTACTGTTCTATGTCTAATGTCTATGTCTCAAATATCCCTGCTATCCGAGGAAAAACCTTTCCGGCCATTCACACCAGCCGGATTCTCCAGTCCTACCAGCAGTGGAGCCCCGCCTGTGTGTTTCCCGCTGGCGTGGGGGTAATGTCAATGGGAATTCCAATTGACAGCGGCAGGTCCAGAGTATTCCACTGCTAGCAAACAACACGTCACATCCTGCCAGCGGGAAACACGCACCTGGGAGGCCGGAGAATCTCACCCACATATATAGCAAAATGGGTAATCCAGCACTCTACCAAATGGAGTTCTCTCTCGTAACCAGAATTTCTGACAGCCCTCTTGTTTTAAAAGCCGATCACTTTTAGTGTTCTGGTAATGCATTCTGCAAAAAAATAATAACAGTCGATTGTAAATTTGCAGAAGTTGTTCTTAGCTGTTCTTTACATTGAAACAATTAAATTATTGGGTCAGCTTTGGTTATTGAGCCAGAACAAAGATATACCGCACCTTGCCTTGCGTCCAGAGTAACATAACTCCCTGTTAACCGGTGTGGTGAACCATTGTTGGTTACCACCAGGAGTGCTGAGCCATGGTCTGGCCAGTACTATGAGTCTGTATATATGTTACTGTTGGGGTTAGGGTTGGGCTGTTCTACCTGTTAATATAGTCCTTATGGTACACCCCAGTCGGCTCCGCCTCCTGGGAGAGGTATAAAGGTCACTGCTCTGCCTGGTGACCCTTTAGTCTGGGCTTGTATATTGTATATAATAGCTCTGTTATTGTTGGCAATAAAAGCCTTTATTTCCCGGGTACATCCTGCCTCCCGTGTGATTTATCGCGCATCAACCGCCATGTTTGATTAACCAGTACCACCCATTCCCTGAGCATGCCAGATATCAAAGATTTTACTGTACGTAGAAAATGTACCAAAGCTGAACCGTGTAAACAGTTGTAAATTGTTGATAAAATGAATAAAAAGAATTTTAAAACTTCATTTGCGTGACTATCTCACGTGTAACATTCATTAACTTAGTCAAATGTCTAGCGATTTTGGACTGGTTTGTAAAACAATAAATGCAATTGTTGCTGCGTTGATTTTTTTTCTCTTTCATATCATGGAAAACAAAAGGTCAAATTTCAATAGTAATCCATCTTGGGTTTCTTTTGTGAAAAGGAAAAAAAGATATTCATTGTTTGCGGTTCATATCGTTTGCTTTTTTAAGACGGGACACGATAGGAGAGGTTTCTTGCCACCTAGAAGCAACAAATGACATATGGCAGTAATGTATAGGCAGGAAGCGAATGACATATTTATATGTTAGTCTGACTTGTTTGGACTTTTCAGAGGCACTGCATTCCAGTCATCCAAAAAACAAATACAATATCGGGAGTTTCTTTTTAAAAGAGCCACAATCTAAGCACAGCCTGTGACATTGATTTTTTTAATGAACCAATCTGAGATGTGGAGCCTTCCTGATTGGACAGAAAACGGTAAAGAAGGGGAATTTTCTATCCTAATGTCTGAATTTGGAGTAGAAAGCATACAACCAACATTTTCCCTTCTAGCAGTACGGTGGCACAGCAGTTAGCCCTGCTGCCTTACAGTGCCAGTGTTCAATTCTGGCTTTGGGTCACTGTCTGTGTGGAGTTTGCACATTCTCCCCATGTTTGCTTGGGTTTCCTCCGGGTGCTCCACTTCCCTCCCACAGTCCAAAGATGTACAGGTTAGGTGGATTGGCTATGCTAAATTGACCCTTAGGGCGGGATTTTCCAATCACAATCGCCCTAAGACTATGGAAAATCCCACCTGAGGTCAATGACCTTTGCATGGTACGCCTCCACCTACTATGATTCCGCTGGCGGGCGGGAATGGAAAATTCCGCCCTTAGTATCTTAAGATGTATAAGTTGGGGGATTAGAGGGGAAAATATGTAGGGGGGGGGGGGGGGGCGCGGGGGGAGGTGCTTTGTTGGAGAGTCACTGTAGACTTGATGGCCAAATGGTCTCCTTCTGCACTGTAGAGATTCTATGACAGTTCTCATCTCATTGAAGAATTAGCTCAGACTGTGGCACAGTTTCACAGTGCTAGAAGTCCTCCAGTATGTATCGCAAGTGCCTAATCTTTGTGTTTGAACATGAGTATTGGCAGGCTATTTGGTTATGGAGACCAATGCAGCTGAGCCTGAATCTGGTCTGACCTGACATTGCACTTTCTGCCAGATGGGGATCATAAGCTGGCTGATATTTTTCTGTCTTTCAAGCCCATGGACGACAAACCCAATGATAGCATTCCTACTCCCATTCCATCTTTAGAAAAGCAAATCGGACATAGGCAGGAATTGGGGCCTGAGATTTCCCAGGCTAATGTAGCTCAATAGGATGCTACATTGAATCAGAAAACAATGAGGGTGTTGCGTTTGTTCAACTATCAATTCTGAATATCTTTATTCCATATGCTAACAAGTTCCATTGTAATGTTTATCTTTGATTTGAATAACTTTTATTTCACTTTCTAAGTGTGGCACGGTGGCACAGTGGTTAGCACTGCTGCCTCACAGCGCCAGGGATCAGGTTTGATTCCCAGCTTGGGTCACTGTCTGTGTGGAGTTTGGACGTTTTCCCCATGTCTGCGTGGGTTTCCTCCGGATGCTCCGATTTCCTCCCACAGTCTGAAAGATGTGCTGGTTAGGTGGATTGGCCATGCCTGTTCGGAATACACTGAGGGAGAATTTAGCATGGCCAATGCATGTAAAACTTAATTGCAGTGTTAATGTAGGTCCACTTGTGACACTAATAAAAAAACTTTAAAGTATTTCAAATTATAAACAACTTATGTTTGAAAGTAATCCAAGTAAAATGAAAACCAAGTCAACAAAATAGACTCAGTACCAATGTGGTAAGCTCCCCCGCCACTCTGCTCAGAATAGTTAATCAGAAATCTTCTGTCACTGCCAACTCATAGCATCCTACAAAATCTAAATTTCTGAGTCCAGTTCCTGGGCTATTTGAGTTCTGAGCAGAAAAATTGCCTTGGTTGAAAATTAGCTGGGTTAGGTGCATAAGGATAGGACAGTTGATATATATATGGACTTACGAAAGGCATTTGATAAAGCACCACATATTAGACTTGTTAGCAAAATCGAAGCCCATGGAATTAAAAGGGACAATGACTCCATGAAATTGCCCAAAAATTGTTTGGAAAGCAGGCAGTAGTGATGTGAAATGATACATTTTGTTACGAAAAATGAGGAGACTCATTTAAAAATGAAATAATACCATTTTGAAAGCGGGACATGGACAGAGAGACCTGTGAGTGTATGCATCTAAGTTTTTGAATGTGATAGGAAAAGTTAAAAAGGCTGTTAAGAAAGCTTACAGGTTCTTTAGCTTTATAAGTAGAAGGATGGGGAAAAATTGGTTTGTGTAGTGCAGCTCCAAGATCGACTGACTGTGTTAATTCCCCGGAAGATTGCAACACTGCAAGCCACATAGCATTCTTCATTTTCATAGATGCACAATAGAAAACATCCTCCTAATGTATCACAGCTTGAAATGGCTCCTGCTCTGACTAAGACTGCAAGAAACTACAAAGGGTTGTGAACGTAGCCCAGTCCATCACGCAAACCAGCCTCCTATCCATTGACTCCACCTACATTTCCCGCTGCCTCAGAAGAGCAGCCAGCATAATCAAGGACCCCACGCACCCCGGATATTCTCTCTTCCACCTTCTTCCGTCGGAAAAAAGATACAAAAGTCTGATAAATGCCAACCAGCTCAAAAACAGCTTCTTCCCTGTCACCATCAGACTTTTGAATGGGCCTACCTTATATTAAGTTGACCTTTCTCTACACCCTAGCTATGACTGTAACACTTCACTCTGCGCTCTCTCCTTTCCTTCTCCCCTATATACTCTACGAATGGTACCTTTTGTCCATATGGCACGCAAGAAACAATACTTCCACTGTATACCAATACATGTGACAACAATAAATCAAATATCAATAAACAGCCCCGTGTGAGCCTTGCAAGTAATTGCTCGCGGCACTGTCTGCACCCGGAGAATCAATATAATTCTGTGCGGTATCACTTGAAGCAGAACCAGGCGAACAATTATTTCTCCCTTGGAGCACAGTAGCAAGAAAATTACATTAAACTTTTATAAATCACTGGGGTGAGGCCCCAGCTGCAATATCCGCTGGAATTCTACTGCCCGCCCGCCACATAATCGGAGCAGACGAGGGACGGACAACAAAAATGACCGTTGACCTCGGGCAAGAATTTCCTGTCTCATTTGAGCGAGGCTGTAAAATCCCACCCTCATAGAGTCATAGAGTCATAGAGGTTTACAGCATGGAAACAGGCCCTTCGGCCCAACTTGTCCATGCCACCCTTTTTTTTTTAACACCTAAGCTAGTCCCAATTGCCCACGTTTGGCCCATATCCCTCTATACCCATCTTACCCATGTAACTGTCTAAATGCTTTTTAAAAGACAAAATTGTGCACACCTCTATTACTGCCTCTCGCAGCTTGTTCCAGACACACCACCCTCTGTGTGAAAAAATTTCCCCTCTGGACACTTTTGTATCTCTCACCTTAAACCTATGCTCTCTAGTTTTAGACGCCCCTACCTTTGGGAAAATATATTAACTTTCTAGCTGATCTATGCCCCTCATTATTTTATAGACCTCTATAAGATCACCCCTCAGCCTTCTATGCTCCAGAGAAAAAAGTCCCAGTCTATCAAGCCTCTCCTTATAACTCAATCCATCAAGTCCCGGTAGCATCCTAGTAAATTTCTTCTGCACTCTTTCTAGTTTAATAATATCCTTTCTATAATAGAGTGACTAGAACTGTACACAGTATTCTAAGTGTGGCCTTACCAATGTCTTGTACAACTTCAACAAGACATCCCAACTCCTGTATTCAATGTTCTGACCAATGAAACCAAGCATGCCGAATGCCTTCTTCACCACGCTGTCCACCTGTGACTCCATTTTCAAGGAGCTATGAACAGGTACCCCTAGATCTCTTTGTTCTGTAACTCTCCCCAACGCCCTACCATTAACTGAGTAAGTCCTGCCCTGGTTCAATCTACCAAAATGCATCACCTCATCTTGTCCAATTCTGGAAATCACACTTTGGGAGGATGCCAAGATATTACAGAGGGTGCAGAAGAGTTTTACTTAGAATTGTGTGAATGAGAGGAGTGAAAGGCTTCAGTAAAATGTCGAGACCACAGACACTGAGCCAGTTCTTAGATCAGAAAAGGGTAAGGGGAGGTTTGACAAAGGTGTCCAACATCATGAAGGGCTTCGATAGAGTAAATAGAGATGCACCCTTTCCAATGGAAAAGGGTCAAAGGACATACACGTGAAATGACTGGGATCACAACCCTGTAGCTGTAAGGATTCGCATTCTAATCAGTATTCTGTAACTTGATTTTGTGTCTCTGTGCCTTGTTTGAGAGCAGATATCTACTCCATCTGACGAAGGAGCAGAGCTCCGAAAGCTAATGGCATTTGCTACCAAATAAACCTGTTGGACTTTAACCTGGTGTTGTTAAAACTCTTCCTGTGTTTACCCCAGTCCACCGCCGGCATCTCCACATCATCACAACCAGAGGCAACATGAGGAAAACAAATATACAGCAGGTGAATCTGATCCATAACACACTGCCTGGTACAGAGGTGGAACCAAACTCAACAATAACTTTCAAAATGGAACTAAATAGTGAAAGGGGAGAAATCTGCATAACTATAAGGAAAGAGCAGCAGAGTAGGGTCAATTGGAAAACTCTTCCACAGGGCCAGCACAGGAATGCTGGGTCGAATGGCCTCCTCTGTACCTTCTCAGTCATTGATACAATGACATGATCAGACTCAAGGCACACAGACGAATTTTCAGCGTTGACGTGGATAGTGGAAGTAGTTGGGAAAATTCCCAGCTCAGCTAACCCACCTGCCAGGAAGAGCAGGATTTTAATTGTGGGGTACTGGGTGTTGGGCCAACCAGTCGGGAAAAAGGCCGGAGGCAGTCACAGGGGCTGCCAGGTGCTGAGGTGAGCCCACCTAAGTGCTGTGGGACTTCATCCTGGTTATAATGAAAGAAAAGGCCCCCTAACTCAGGGTTTTTCAAAGATCACAAGTCACGCGTGGGTCCCGGGGATGTTGAAAATGGGTCGCCAGGCATCCTGTTTAAAAAAATGCAGAATGTTCTGTGGTCCTGGTCAAAACATTCCGAGATGTTCTGTGATCCTGATTTAAAAAAGCAGGATCTTCTGTTTATAGCACACATTTTTTAGAAGGTGGGATGACAATGAAGATCGCTCGACTCAGACGATGACTTAGCCAGCGTGAAGAGGAAATGTTTAGTATTGCTGGATGCAATTCAGGTTATGTGCACTTTACGAAAGGAAAAGGTAAGAAGGTGTATTTTTAAATGTACAGTAAATCCCATTTAGATTGCGACTGTAGCAGCAGTGCTGCAGCTTGCCTAGTTAATGGGTCGCAAGGGAGGTACTTTGTAAAAGTGGGTCAGTGGAAATAAGGTTTGGAAACCACTAAGTCTAGCCTTCACCTGTCAAACCCCACACACTTTCCATGGAACATCCATGCAATGACATGCCTCATAACACACCCATTATAGTCCCCATGCCTCTCATGCCAAGGTGTGCCCCCACCTACCTTCTATGGCCCCTCATATCCCTTATACCAAACTGTGGGGCATGCCTGCCCATTCACCCACTATACACTATATAGAGCCAATGAATCCTTTTGTAACAATATGGTGTGTTAAATAGCTCTAGAAACATCATTAATTTATAAATTTCCACTTCCTTATATGAAACCCCTTATCACCACAGGCCAATAAAAGTATCAGACATCTAGACCCTTTAATGTATGTATAGCTGGAGCTGCAAACACGCCAACCTCTTTATCTCATGTAAATAAACATTATGTATTTGACAGAAGAGATCAAAGAGGCAGGGCTGTCAACTGAGTAATGTTTTCCCTGGAGCTCAGGGCTTTCAGTAATCTAATGGATGTCTGAGCTCTCAGCCATGAATGCACAGTGAGACTTGACTGAGATCTGAGAAAACATTGGAAAAATACCAGGGCAGAGAGAGAGATTAAATGGGATCCACAAATCGTGGCTTTAATAGGTTCAATTTATTTTTTCTCAATGCATAGCTAATGCTCAGTGAACTCTAAATTATTTAATTTGATTTTGAGATGAGTGGCAATAAGCAAATGCTCTAATGTTAAATCTTTCCTCTAATAGTTCACAAGATTTGCCTAAAGTTAACAACCTGTTTTAGGTGCACTATGATAAAAAAAAATCCTCCTGTCAGCTGTGGCTCAAAGGGTAACACTCTTGCCTCTGAGTTAGAAGGTTTCAGGTTCAGAGTTCTTTGGAATTGAAGAAGAGTCATAACATTGGTCCTGAACTTCCGCAGAGTAACAATCAAAGTCGGATTGCTACTCCATTCCTAGTTTTTTCCCTGCAAATGACAGAGTTCCAGTGCCATAGGAGACTGTGCTTATCCAGGCTGAGTCTTTGACATTTGTGCTGTGGCTCACAATGACCTGATGCCTCATGGTCCTCATGGTAATCCCCTATCTGCAGCCATCAAGGTCATCATTGCCCTTAGTTTTTATGAATCCTGGTTACTCAAGCACAGACCTAGGTGGCAACTTACCATCGACTGTGACTACTCATCACCCCATCAGGCATGCCACTGTACCCTAGGCTGAAGAATAGGGGGCTGCATCCATTTTGAGACAGATGTGTTAACGCAGGTACCGACAAATTGGGCTTTGATTCCCTCAGATCCAAAGGGTTATCAATTACCACCACATAGTTAAAGATCGTCAGGTCAGCCAGCTAGATTCCTGAACAGTAAAGGCTTCCACTCATTGAATATCCAGCTGTTCTGGAGCCACAGAGAGTGCATCTTGCAGGTTTATGCTCGATTCCCGGGCAGCTGTCATGATTCCTGCAAAAGCATTAGGTACTATACTTCTATGGGTGGCACGGTGGCAGAATGGTTAGCTCTGCTGTCTCACAGCGCCAGGGACCCGGGTTCAATTCCCAACTTGGGTCACTGTCTATGTGGAGTTTGCACATTCTCCCCGTGTTTGCGTGGGTTTCCTCGGGTGCTCCAGTGTCCTCCCACACTCCAAAGATGTGCAGGTTAGGTTGATTGGCAATGCTAAATTGCCCCTTATTGTCCCAGGATGTGTAGGTAGAGGGATTAATGAGGTAAGTATGTGGGGTATGGGGATAGGACCTGGGTGGGATTGCGGTTGGTGCAGACTCAATGGGTCAAATGGCCTCCTTCTGCACTGTAAGGGTTCTATGATTCTACAGGCCAATATCCAGACTCTGTGAGTAATTGATTGCTGGGGGATAAGGGTTATTCTCTGAAGAGGTGTCTCCTGATTCCTGTTCAGGAACTATACATGGGTGTAGAAAGCTGCTGAAACTAAAACCACTATCTGACACAATTCTGCATTGAACAGACGTTTTGGCAGCTTGAAAATGCTTCTGTTGCCTTAATCGGTCAGGTGGTGCCCTCTAGTATGATCCGGCCAAGCTGTCTCATATTGTAGGTATCTGCCAAGCATTGCACAATATGAATATACAAAAAGGCCTGGAGCTGGATAAAGAAGAGGACCTGGAATGCCACAAATCATTGAGTCATAGAGTCATAGAGGTTTACAGCATGGAAACAGGCCCTTCGGCCCAACTTGTCCATGCTGCCCTTTTTTTAAAAAAAAACCCTAAACTAATCCCAATTGCCTACATTTGGCCCATATCCCTCTATACCCATCGTACCCATGTAACTATCTAAATGCTTTTTAAAAGATAAAACTGTACCCACCTCTACTACTAACTCTGGCAGCTTGTTCCAGACACTCACCACCCTCTGTGTGAAAAAATTGCTCCTTTGGACACTTTTGTATCTCTTCCCTCTCACCTTCAGCTTATGCCCTCTAGTTTTAGACTCCCCTACCTTTGGGAAAAGATATTGACTATCTACCTTGTCTATGCCCCTCATTATTTTATAGACCTCTATAAGATCACCCCTCAGCCTCCTACACTCCAGAGAAAAAGGTCCCAGTCTATTCAGCCTCTCCTTATAACTCAATCCATCAAGTCCCGGTAGCATCCTCGTAAATCTTTTCTGCACTCTTTCTAGTTTAATAATATCCTTTCTATAATAGGGTGACCAGAATTGCACACAGTATTCCAAATGTGGTCTTACCAATGTCTTGTACAATTTTAACAAGACGTCCCAACTCCTGTATTCAATGTTCTGACCGATGAAACCAAGCATGCCGAATGCCTTCCTCACCACTCTGTCCACCTGTGACTCCACTTTCAAGGAGCTATGAACATGTACCCCTAGATCTCTTTGTTCTGTAACTCTCCCCAATGCCCTACCATTAACTGAGTAAGTCCTTCCCTGGGTCAATCTACCAAAATGCATCACCTCTCATTTGTCAAAATTAAACTCCATCTGCCATTCGTCAGCCCACTGGCCCAATTGATCAAGATCCCGCTGCAATTGGAGATAAACTTCCTCACTGTCCACCATGCCACCAATCTTGGTGTCATCTGCAAACTTACTAATGATGCCCCCTATGTTCTCATCCAAATCATTAATATAAATGACAAATAACAGTGGACCCAGCACTGATCCCTGAGGCACACCGCTGGTCACAGGCCTCCAGTTTGAAAAACAACCCTCTACAACCACCCTCTGGCTTCTGTCAAGAAGTGGAGATGCCGGCGTTGGACTTACTTCTGTCAAAAAGCCAATTTTGTATCCATTTAGATACCTCACCCTGGATCCCGTGAGATTTAACTTTATGCAGCAACCTTACATGCGGTACCTTGTCAAAGACCTTGCTAAAGTCCATGTAGACAACATCAACTGCACTGCCCTCATCTACCTTCTTGGTTACCCCTTCAAAAAACTCAACTAAATTTGTGAGACATGATTTTCCACTCACAAAGCCATGCTGACTGTCCCTAATCAGTCCTTGCATCTCTAAATGCCTGTAGATCCTGTCTCTCAAAATACCTTCCAACAATTTACCCACCACAGATGTGAGGCTCACTGGCCTGTAGTTCCCAGGCTTTTCCCTGCAGCCCTTTTTAAACAAAGGCACAACATTTGCCACTCTCCAATCTTCAGGCGTCTCACCCGTGACTATCGATGATTCAAATATCTCGGCTAGGGGACCCACAATTTCCTCCCTAGCCTCTTACGACGTCCTAGGATATACCTCATCAGGTCCCGCAGATTTATCTACCTTGATGCGCTTTAAGACTTCCAGCACCTCCTTCTCTGTAATATGTACACTCCTCAAGACATCAATATTTATTTCCCCAAGTTCCCTAACATCCATGCTTTTCTCAACAGTAAATACTGATGAGAAATATTCATTTAGGATCTCACCCATCTCTTGTGGATCCACACATAGATGACCTTGTTGATCCTTAAGAGGCCCTACTCTCTCCCTTGTTACTCTTTTGCCTCAGAATCTCAATCCTCAGTGGAAGACAAAAAGGAGGAAGAAGAGGAGGAAGAAGAGGACAAAGGGAGCACTCCAGTGGATCCAGGCACCCAGGAAATTGAGGAAATTCGATGAGGCTCTCCCAGTGATTGAGAAACTGGCCTGGCCACAAGCCTACCCCAACTGTGCAGAGTTTCACCGAAGTGGCTCCCAGCCAAATGACAGGTGGCTCTCTCACTCACTTCCCACTAGAGAGAAAATAGGGGCCATTCTCCCAAAAGTGCTGAATTGGGAAAACTGTTCTAGATCACAGCTGTTTTTTCATTGCAGATTCTCACCCGAATCTCCGCACTCTGTGCACTGAAGAGGTCCCAGTCGTGAATCTCATTAAAAACCCGGGAGGGGCGAGGCCTATTCACGCTGGGGTTTGATAGCTCTGGAACTCTGCGCATACGCAGTGGCCCCAATCTGTCAGACTCCCCGTTTGCTGGCCAGCTCGGGACCCCTGCAGTGCTGTCCCCCATGGCCTGATCACAGCCCCCATGACAATTCCCAGGCCAGCCCTGACCCTCCCACCACTCCGGAGTGCCCCGATGTCCAGCCCACCCCCCCCCCTGCCGTGGCAATCCCCCCAGCCCCCTCACCCCGGCAGACGCCCCCCTCCCGCTGACCGCCCCCCAGAGTCAGACCCTTCCCCCCCAGAGGCAGGACCCCCACGGCCGGGCACCGCCACCCTCAGCCCACCCCAATCGCTGGCCTCCCTCCAGCCAGACCGATCCTCAATGCAGAGTGGCAGCGGGACCCCCCACCCCCACCGATTGCCCCTAGGCCCTGCCCACAATAGGCCCCACCCCCTTGGCACTGCCCAATGCCGATGGGCAGTGCCAAGGTGCCCCCTGGGCAATGCCGGGTGCACAGGCTGGCACTGTCACGGTGCCCATGCCCAGGGGCACCACCCTCCCCACCGCCCGACCCCCCTGGGAGTCTCCGATTGCCCCTCCTTCATTCCGGCGGGGTCTCCCGCCAGTTCCCCGAACTAGTCTAAGAATTATTCTTCAGGTCGCGATGGGAGAATCGGGCCCAATATATCCAGTAACATAGATCTGAATAATGCCATTTCCACCCACAATGAATGAAACTCGGGTCTCCAGGACCAGTATTCGCCACCAGCAAACCCCCTCCACCCCCCTCACCCCACCCCACCCCCCCACCACAGACTATGACACTGCTTAGTCTTGGTGCTACTACCAATTGGGCACCAATTGATCCCTGCCAATTAGGATCTTTTCCTTTAAAAATTGCATTATGACGGGATCCGGTGACACAGTGATTAGCACTGCTGCCTCACAGCGCCAGGGACCCAGTTTCAATTCTGACCTGGGGGTCACTGTCTGTGTGGGGCTTGCATGTTCTCACTGTGTCTGCGTGGGTTTCCTCCGGGTGCTCCGGTTTTCTCTCACAATCCAAAGATGTGCGGGTAAGGTTGATTGGCCATGCTAAATTGACCCTAGTGACAGAGGAATCAGCAGGGTAAATAAGTGGGGTTACGGGAATAGGGTCTGGGTGGGATTGTGGTCAGTGCAGACTTGATGGGCCGAATGGCCTCCTCCTGCACTGTAGGGATTCTATGATTCTATAACCCACAAATGATCCGGCTGTCGGGTTTGAGACCCCAGGTTTAAATTCTGACCCCTGAAGTACACAATAGAGTTACCACGTTAAAGAAACTACAAGATTTAATGACAAGAGGTTTGCGGTTTGTATCAGGATCTATTTCTCATACAAAGGGAAATAACAGAATTGCTGGAGGCAACCCCCAGAGGCCCGTTCTTTGGATGAAGAAGAAGAAACAAGTGTGATTCACTGAGTGACGTGGCCGCCAGCTATTCTTAACACAAAAAGCAATAAGGGAGTCACAAAGCTACCAACCGACATCTATCGACTGAAAGAAGAATGGGCCCTGTGGAAATCTACTCCTCCGGTTGATGGAGGGAAAAATGAGGCAAAGTGTATGTGCTCCATGGGATGACAATTCATTTAATATGAAGAATCGAACTGTTTGCGCAGAATTTTGTTTTCCATTGGGATCCAAGGTTTTGATTTACACGTACAGTTTGAGGCTCACTGAGCATCAAGCTGTTGCAATGAAAACTTGGACAGGCTGAAATTAAAACTGCTCACTGTTGGCGATCTAACTATCTGTCATCCCGCTCCTGAATTAGGTCAGAGCTGAAATTCTCATCCAGAGCCAGACTAAACAATACAATCTACAACAGCAACAGGTCTCTTCCCCAAGGGGCAGCATTAATTCTCATTGCAAAGCCAGTTATTGGGTTTTGGTTTCACATTCATTTTGCCATCTGGCTTCACTGCTGCTTGTAAATAGTGCGGGAAATGGTGCGCACATGATGACCAATTGCGAAAAAAAACCCCACACAGGGTTTAAACAAAAAAGCCACGAGATCCAGTGTCTCTGGTGTGGATAAAAGGACAGCGCAATGCACAGCTGTCTCGGGACGTCAGCAGTAATTGGAAGAACTAGTGGATGTCTTTATAAGTATCACTGGTGGCAAATCTCCATAGGCTTAAAGTGCTGACAAGAGGGATGAAAATGCAGGGCCCTGTTCGATAAACGCCATTTCCTTCGGCCACTCGGGACGCACGGGTTAATTCAATCCAGCGAACTCCAACATTGTTACTAGCTATTCGCATGATATCAGACTCCAAAATGACTTGGGGGTGGGGCACAATGGGTGGAGAAGGGCCAGGTATCGAGTATCTTGCTGCATAACGATTGCTCTATCAGAATGCTGGTGGCCATCTGACAGCAGTGAAAATCTGCTGCTCCCAGCACGATTTATAAAGCTCCATTTTAAATATAACTCTCTCCCACAAAGTGCTTTTTTCCCTAACATGGATCACTGCCTTCTTAGGTTTCAATTGAAGTCTGCAATGTCTGCTTTCCTGAGTCAGCTCCTCCTTTAAGAGTGGGATAGGCTGTAGAGTTAAAGAGATAGCTTCACCATCATTCCCCCTTTGCATAATAATTTTCACAAAGAATTGTGATTAACTTTAACATGCCCCATGTACAAACAGTGAATGCCACAATATGTGGAGCATGGGCTGATGCTGCATTTACAGGTCAACATTAAAGGTAGGCACATCTTTAATGTTACATTGCATAAGAAATGTAACATGAATAGGCAAGCTTCTGTGGTAAACTTCTTGCTACATGTACATCACAAAATAAACATTAATTAGTCCATTTAAACCTATTGTTAGTGGGTTTCCATGGCAACAGACAGGCAATTTGGATAAGCAATGGGGTGGAAATGCTTCTGAATTAGTAATATACTACAGGCAATGTTCCTATCCTTGGTCAAAAGGTAAGAAATAAGTTTGGAAAGCAAGGGGCTTTAAATTAAAGACATGTTCTCTGGCAAGTGCTGCATTCTTTTACTAAGTATTACGTAGCACAGTAGACAAAGCAAATATACAAGCTTAACGATGTAAAATTCCTATTCAGGAGTAAGAACTGGCCTTGTGTTTAGACTCTGTGCCCTACTTCACAATGCATTGCAAAACAAAATTGGTGTTACTCTTGAGTGAGGAAAATAGTTATCCAGATTTTGTGCCACAACAAAATCTGTTTTTCGGTGCGTATCTTTTTACCACAACATAGGCTCATTAAAATTTCAAATGTTTTCCTGGTAATCTCTCCTGTTAAGGGGCCTTTGGGCATTTTGCTAGATTAAAGGAGCTATCTAAATGCCGGCTCTCATTGATGTTATAAAACTGGTCTTGAATAATGCACTCTGAAGACTGTGGACAGCCTAAACTGCATTTTTGGGTGAAATACCATTTGTTCAACTCCAAATAGACAGCACTGCCCAGGGTTCCAGCCTCAAATTCAGCAGGATGACTGCTGCAATGATTAACAAACCCGAGGTGCAATTGCCTTGGGATTTTATCTCACATCATTACTTTCATTTTTTTTCCCCAAAGCAAGGCCTCTTTGACAATGATTAATTGAGGGTAAACTATTCTAAGCAGTTTTTTTTTTAATTACTAAAAAAAGTAGAAAGGTTGAAATTATCCTTCAGGGAATTTGTCAAATTGGAAAGAAATTCCTTTGAATTATAAGCACCAAGGAGGTAGGGGTGGATGAAACACTTTCAGCAGGATGTAAAATGATCATAAACATTGCAGACTTGGCAATTTAACGGTACTATTTGATGTAAATACTAAACCTTTTTAATGTCTTACCACCTGGATTTAGTCTATGAATAACAAGGGAAAAAGGAATAAGAGATTCAAAGGTAAGCAGTCACACTTTACAGGTCTGAGTTATACGTCGCTGTTGATGGTAATGTAGTGGGGGGCTGCATTTCAACCAATTTCCTTTCAAGTGAAAAATAATAGTTAAATATTCAAAATGTGTTAGTAAATAGAGCACAAAAAGTATGGATTGCAGACATGTAAATCCTGCTGAGGACTTGGCAAGATGATGCACTTAAAAAAGTTAACATCTATTCCTGGATCAATGATGGTTGACTTGTCACTCCGATTCTACCATGAGAGTTCATTACTTCCATCCCCACTGATTCTGCCATTTTTGATTTGATCTGATTTGTTATTATCACGTTATTTTTATACAGCGAAAAGTATTGTTTCTTGCATGCTATACAGACAAAGCATACCGTTCACAGAGAAGGAAAGGAGTGCAGAATGTAGTGTTACAGTCAGAGCAGGGTGTAGAAAAAGATGAACTTAATGCGAGGTAGATAGGTCCATTCAAAAGTCTGACAGCAGCGGGGAAGAAGCTGTTCTTGAGTCGGTTGGTACATGACCTCAGACTATTCTATCTTTTTCCCAACCAAAGAAGGTGGAAGAGAGTATTTATTATTGTTCCTTTAACTATTAATGCCAACTGAATATTACCGTGCAATATTCCTTTATCCATTACCAGTTCTGGATGCAAGCACAGGAATAGCCATATAATTTAAAACAAAAAAACATTTTGTGATGATATTGGCAGCAAAACAATTGGTTTATAGAGCACCTCTTCAGTAGAAAAGTATCCCGAGTTGTTTTGCAGAAGTTTGATGAGACACAAAGATAGCCAAAGAAGGAGATATGGGGAGAAGTGACCAAGAGCCATTAAGGAAAATCTAGAAGGAGATGTGGATTATGAAGAAACAGAGAGCTTTAGGGAGGGAATTCCAGAATGTAAGACCTAATTTGTAGACCACATAATATTAGCACATTGACACTGGGCAGAATTCTCCCATCCCATAGGTTTGGTATCAGGCGGGAGTGGAGAATCCAGCATGCCTGAAAAGTCAGAAACACGCCAGCATAAAAAGAGTTTGCAATTCTCCCAATGGCAGGTTAATGCCAGGTCCGTTCCCCCATTGCCAGGTAACGTGAACATTATTTGCATTTCATGAATACTCATTAAAACAGATCATCGCAGAAACCTTGTCACGCTTTGCAATCTTGCGTCACGCCAGCGAGAAATCACATCGACATCAAACCCATTTGAAAAAGACTCCAGATGGGTTGGGTAGAGGTCCATGTGGGGCATGGGCAACTCGCAGGTGATGGACTTTGCAGGGAGGAGGAGGATGGTTGAATCAAGTAACAGACTTTTTCTTGAGACTGTTAGCCTTTTGCCACTGGGTTGCTAGCATTCTGTACAGTCTGGTGAAGACAGGTAGGCTGGAGAGAGTGATGGACTGGACTGGAGTTTAGACATGGTGCCTGGACCTTTGAACCTGCTAACTGATGGTGGCCAAACGAATCAGCTGCCAGCTCACCAGGTGATTCAGAGGGGAACTCACCTATGCATAATTAATGAGTAGAATCTGGCGCGGGATTCCTACATTTGAGTCAGTGGAAAAGGTGCCAGCAGAGCCACCTGTCACCGCACTTAGGGCCTGTTGGTGGGCTTTTCGAGGCGGCCAGGTACCGTCAGAAATTTCAGACAATACAAGACTCACAAAGCCAATGTCTCAGTTTAAAGACACAACGTTTTGACCAGAGGCCGCTAGGAGAATCATCAAAGAGTCGGGGCAACTCCCGAGGTGGAGCAGCTAGATCTCTCCACTGAATTCTACATATATAATTCAAAACAGATCAATTATAGATTTTCTTATCAATTACTCCCACTTTTCATTAGATTTAAATCAATCATCTTCAATATACATGAATCAACAATAATACCTGTCATATACTTTAGCCAATTGCATCTTACCCTTTGGCATAATGGCATTTCATTAGTCCTTAGAATCCAGATGCTAACTGCTGTCTTGACTAACCCCACTTCCTCTGTTGTCTAGTAAACTCAGATGCTAGCCATAAAGTTCAAAGTGAACATTCCCATAAATTCCCTTAAAGGTCACTGCCAAACCAGATTATCACATGACTCCACATCTGGGCATGCGTCCATTTTATCTGGGCAGTGAATAAACCCAATTCATGAAGTCTGATTAAGTGTTCTGAATGTTCTTACCATTAGAAACTCTGATGATGAAAACAGCCATATTTCTATTGTTTCGGTATTCCCTTAGAATATGGCTTTGTCCTAATGCCCTTCACTATGATGCTTTGCAGTAATCTGCCTTTGGCTAAAGTGAACAATGATTCTTAAAAATACATTAATACATTTAAAATATCAGCATCGGTTTTTAAATCATACTCACTTGTTTGAATCGCTTACTGCATTTCATATGTGTGTAAACTGCTTTCTTATTAGCTTATAAGTCTATTTTAAAGTCATTCAACTTAATGCTGGTAGTTCTGTCAGTGTATTAATGTCTAATGATTAAAAAAATTTTTACTAACCTATTCGGATTTCTCCCTTTACAGGGCTGGATTCTCCGACTTCCGTCACAGCCGAGGTTTTCCCGTCCCGCTGCAGTGAACGGAGATTTGCTGAGCGCCAAATTCTCCATCCTCGCTGGCAGCAGTGGTGGGGCGTGAACAGCCGTAGAATTCCAGCCTTGGTCTCAAAATTGGAGAATTCCATCCTATTCTTCTCCATGTTTTTTTTCCTCTACTCATGAAGGTGAAAGATGATTGGACAAGGAGATGGAAACACTTTCCCACTGCAAGCATCATTTGTCAGTATCAGGTTTCCCCAAGTTAAGTGTAGCATAGGCTGGATCAGAAACACACATTAATGTTTGGTCATGGATCACGATTCCAAGTAGTGACAATAGTCAACGTTTGCTCATAACAACTTGCCACATGTGTTAACTCTCTAATAACACATTCACCATGCAAACATCTACAAATAATGTATTAAAATCCTTACATATGTACGCGATTTGGTGGGGGAATCAGAACTAGAGGATAAGGGGTAAACTTTTAAGAACTGAGGTGAGGTGAAATTTCTTCACCCAGAGGTTTGTGAATGTGTGGAATTCACTACCACCGAATGTCGTTGAGGCCACAACGCTGTCTGATTTCAAGAAGAAATTAGATATAGCTCTTGGAGCTTATGGGATCAAGGGATATGGGAGGAAGGCGGGAATCAGGATATTGAATTTAATGATCAGCCATGATCAAGATGAATGATGGAGCAGGCCCAAAGGGCCAAATGGCCTACTCCTGTTTCTAGTTTCTACGTTTCTGTGATTCATTTTTACTCTGAATGATATCATCCATATTTATAATGGAAAATGTCAATGTAAACTTGTAACACTGTAATTGTTTCTTCCAGTAAGAAGTCTCACAACACCAGGTTAAAGTCCAACAGGTTTATTTGGTAGCACAAGTGGCGTGTGCTGCCAAATAAACCTGTTGGACTTTAACCTGGTGTTGTGAGACTTCTTACTGTGTTTACCCCAGTCCATCGCCGGCATCTCCACATCATTGTTTCTTCCCCCAGTCGAGGCACATGATAATTTTACACAGTCAGCCTCCGTTATAAATTTAAACATTATCATTTGCCTCACAAATTTGATAGAATTTTTTGAAGAGGTAACTAAGTGTGTTGATGAAGGTAGGGCAGTTGATGTCATATACATGGATTTTAGTAAGGCGTTTGATAAGGTCCCCCATGGTCGGCTTATGATGAAAGTAAGGAGGTGTGGGATAGAGGGAAAGTTGGCCGATTGGATAGTTAACTGGCTATCTGATCGAAGTAAGAGTTTTAACAACACCAGGTTAAAGTCCAACAGGTTTATTTGGGCAAATACCATTAGCTTTTGGAGCGTGGCTCCTTCATCAGATGGAGTGGAAATCTGCTTCGTCAGGTGGAGTGAAAATGTAGAGCAGGTTTCCACTCCATCTGACGAAGGAGCAGCGCTCCGAAAGCTAATGGCATTTGCTACCAAATAAACCTGCTGGACTTTAACCTGGTGTTGTTAAAACTCTTACTGTGTTTACCCCAGTCCAACGCCGGCATCTCCACATCATATCTGATCAAAGACAGAGGGTGGTGGTGGATGGAAAATTTTCGGATTGGAGGCAGGTTGCTAGCGGAGTGCCACAGGGGCCAGTGCTTGGTCCTCTGCTCTTTGTGATTTTTATTAATGACTTAGAGGAGGGGGCTGAAGGGTGGATCAGTAAATTTGCTGATGACACCAAGATTGGTGGAGTAGTGGATGAGGTGGAGGGCTGTTGTAGGCTGCAAAAAGACATAGATAGGATGCAAAGCTGGGCTGAAAAATGGCAGATGGAGTTTAACCCTGATAAATGTGAGGTGATTCATTTTGGTAGGACAAATTTAAATGTGGATTACAGGGTCAAAGGTAGAGTTCTGAAGACTGTGGAGGAACAGAGAGATCTTGGGGTCCATATCCACAGATCTCTAAAGGTTGCCACTCAAGTGGATAGAGCTGTGAAGAAGGCCTACAGTGTGTTAGCTTTTATTAACAGGGGGTTGGAGTTTAAGAGCCGTGGGGTTATGCTGCAACTGTACAGGACCTTGGTGAGACCACATTTGGAATATTGTGTGCAGTTCTGGTCACCTCACTATAAGAAGGATGTGGAAGCACTGGAAAGAGTGCAGAGGAGATTTACCAGGATGCTGCCTGGTTTGGAGGGTAGGTCTTTTGAGGAAAGGTTGAGGGAGCTAGGGCTGTTCTCTCTGGAGCGGAGGAGGTTGAGGGGAGACTTAATAGAGGTTTATAAAATGATGAAGGGGATAGATAGAGTGAACGTTCAAAGACTATTTCCTTGGGTGGATGGAGCTATTACAAGGGGACATAATTATAGGGTTCATGGTGGGAGATATAGGAAGCATGTCCTAGGTAGGTTCTTTACTCAGAGAGTGGTTGGGGTGTGGAATGGACTGTCTGCAGTGATAGTGGAGTCAGACACTTTAGGAACATTTAAGCAGTTATTGGATAGGCACATGGAGCACACCAGGATGATAGGGAGTGGGATAGCTTGATCTTGGTTTCAGATAAAGCTCGGCACAACATCGTGGGCCGAAGGGCCTGTTCTGTGCTGTACTGTTCTATGTTCTATGTTCTAATAGGTCACTGATGCCGCTGAACATTCTGGTTTAGTATGAGATAGTGCCCAGGAGTGAATTGAAGTAGATGGCAAGGGTACAAAGCTTATGACACAGGTTATAAATGGGACATTGGTATTCTCAATGTTTAGCTGGGGAAATAAAATGACTAATCCAAGACTGGATGCATCTAAGAACACATCTGGCAGTGAAGAGGTTGAGGGAGGTGGTGGAGAAGGTAGACTTGGGTGTCGTTAGCAGAAGCGTAGAAGTTGACCCATGGGTGGGATTTTCCGGGCGCGCTCGCCCCAAAACCGGAAAATCCCGCCCGAGATCAACAGACCTTTGCAGGTCTGCTCCCCATTGCATCCCACCCCCCCAGCTGCTCACTACGAATCCCGTGAGGGGTGGGACGGGAGAATTGTGGTCCATGTCTTTGAAGTTGTCAAGTGGCTGTATATCTATACTTAAGGAAGAGTGGCGAGCTAAGGGTAGATGCTTGTGTTGACAGCGCAGGGATAAGAGGAAAAGCCATTACTGAGCTAAAGCAGCAAAGGACTTGATAAATTTACTTGCTTTTCAGTATGTTCTTCAGGCCTACATCTCAATCAGATGCATCTAAGAATGAAACATTTATTAACAGTAGCATTTTTCAAACTCAGATGCTTTCCATTTGAGATCAAACAGTGACTAAAGAGGAATTTGTGGTGAGGGGGTGCTTAGCTTCTCTCCTCCCCCACTACATCCTTTTCTAACCTTTCACCCTAGGCTTTTGTCAGCAGTTTTTCTCATTCAAACTGTGAACTGAATGAACGCTCAGCCAGCCAGCAAAATCAAAGATAAAAGGTCAATAAACAGAGAAAAAAAATCCAGAGGAACATTACCTCTCTTATGTCCCCTGTAATACTCTAGGGCTCCTGGTGGTAAGGAATCCATCCCATTTATATTTACTTCAAGAAAAGCCTCAGTGGTAAATAGTTGATTCAAATCCTGTTTTATTGTCATTCAATTCTCTATGTGCAAGATCGCTCCTTTGTCATTCTCATGGAGAAACAGATGGAATCATGGAATGCAATCTCTGAAACACAGATAAAACCCGAGCATCCCACATCATAATGATTCTGTCTCAGACCCTACCACTTCTTCCAGTAAGCCATCACTTTATCTCTCTCTCTCTCTGTAAAATGCTTCTTTCTTTGTCATTGCAAATCTTCTTACCTCACCAGAACTTTAATTTCTAATAGCAACTAGCCCAATGTTAGCTGAGAAAAAAGGTTTAAAACAAAGGAAAGCATCTATAGAGTTTTATTTCATATTTTAGACTTATTGATAAAGTTTATTTATTAGAATCACAAGTAAGCTTTTTACATTAACACTGCAATTAAGTTACTGTGAAAATCTCCTAGTCATCACACTCCGGTGCCTCTTCAGGTACACTGAGGGAGAATTTAGTCTGGCAAATGCACCTATGATGTGGAGACCTAACCAGCACGTCTTTCGGGGACTGTGGGAGTAAACCGGAGCACCCGGAGAAAACCCACGCAGACACAGGGAGAACATGCAGAATCTGCATAGTCACCCAAGCCAGGAATCGAATCCAGGTCACCGGGGCTGTGAGGCAGCAGTGCTAACCATTGTGCCACCAGGGATAAAAGCAGATTCAATTCTAACTCCTGTTCTGTGTTGGTTTTTCACTTCATTCAACATTATGGAACTTTCAGGCCCTGAAATTACGCTGAGGGATAAACTTTGTATATTTAAGATGGTTATCAGTAATTCCTTTCCCAGCTTTTTAAGTATATGCATTATCCTGGTTTAAAATAAATGGGTAACATCTGCATTAAAATAGCAGGAAGACATTTCAGAAGGACACACTAAACGTTCATATGCTAGTATATGCCAAGATTTAATGCCAAGGCACTAATTCTATTAACGTAACCTTATATTTCAAGGAGACATTAAACCTCAGAAAAATAAGGAAATTGGAAATTGTTATACTGCAGGTAGCTGTTGGAGTGAATGAGAGGGAATTTTAAACAGTGTATTTACAATCTGGGTTTCTGCTCCTAATTGCAATCCAGTGACCCTCACGGGAGTTTGCAAATACATGGAAATAGATCAGGAGGGGATCCCTCTCAGCTGTGATGTGCCCCACACCGAATAACCTGCTGACATTCATTGTCTACCGTCTCACACGAAGAATGGTTTCTTGGGCAACGTACAGAGGGCAGCCAGGAACTTGCCCCTGTCAGATGCCAGCATCATCAAGAGAGAAAGTTGGGTGGGGGAGAAGAATTTTTCTAACAGGAACACCAATGCAACTGTTTATTTTCTTAAACGTCAACATGCTTTGTTGCTGTTTCGAAAGCGGGGGGGCAGTGACCATGCCAATTAAAGAACGGATTTTATCAGACCACTTGAAGCTGCTGTTAAGAGTACAAATTGTTTTCAGGGACGACCAAGAGATGATGGCAGTTCTTGTGAGACCTAGAATGGCCTTGAAGTAACAGTACCAGTCAGACACACTGGTGAGCTGGCAGGTTCAGTTTGGTGAATAAAGCTAGCAAAATCGGACTAGCAACTCACTTGTAATACTAAGGTCATACGAGTCTTTGAGAATTCAATTAGATGCCCAGCAGTTGGTCTCACCCTGTCGCAGTTGGAACAGCATCAGTTCGATGATGGCATAGTAAATGTTTACTTTCCTGTGTACAGTGCAACCCCTATTAAACTGAATAATGTAATTAAATAATCAGCAAAACTCCCCTAATAGCTAATTGGGTAGAAACAACATCTACTGCAGTTCTAAGGCATACAGACCAGTCTGTGAAGGGATCTAATCTCAATGGGTGCAGCAGTTCACAGGATACATACAGATGGGGAAGACCATTTGGCCACCTCATCCATCCAGACAAAAGATCTACACCCCTGGCCCACCCAATTACATCATCCGGCTGGCTTTATAACACACTGAAGGTCATCAGCTCCACCCGTTACACAGAGAAGACCATCCCAAATGTTCATTAGTCTTAATTAAAAGAAGTTCTGCGTAATGTATGTCCAAACTTGTCCTTTCAATTGTAGACTGTGTTCCTTGTTCTATTAACCTGTCTTGAAGTTATAATCTGGGCACAAAAAAAGGTGGTTTGCCCAGGACGAGACCAGTCCATTGCAATTCAGGCGTGTTGACGCCTGCAATGTCCCCAAATACTCGACTGCAAATTTTGAAATAGCTGTAATGATTCTTGGACGGTATTGAAGCACCTCAGAGTGCAACATGACATTTGGAGAAAACCTGAATATTATTTGCACTTTGTGTGATGGCCATTTTGAATGGTTTGTAATGTTCTTTAAGATATGTTATGAATAAAGTATATTTTTGGTTAAAACAAAGTGTTAACCTGGGCACCTTATGTATGCTCTTCAATACATTGCTTAATTCCACAAAGTCAACCATCTTATTTCCTTCAAGACTGAACAAGTACTATTTTCTCTCATCTTTCTGCAAAATTCAGTCCTTTGACCCCAGTGCTGGAATTTTAGTGCCCCGCCTGCCATAGGAATCGGAGCGGGCGAGGGGCGGAACATGGAAAGGTCCATTGACCTCAGGCGGGATTTTACAGTTTTGGCAAGTAAGGCCATAAAATCCTGACCCAGGATTCAGTTCTGCATTTCTTTTCTGCACCACCACCCATGGTTTCAATGTTTTCCTTCTGTCTTGATGATCAAAACTGATTACAATACTCAATGTACAGCCTGCCCAGGTCACTGTAGTTTTAATATGACCGATTTTGATTTACATTTAAAGGACCCAACAGCATCAAAGCATTCTGTTAAATTTGTTCAAACCTGCCCCACAGTGGTTTAACAACACCAGGTTAAAGTCCAACAGGTTTATTTGGTAGCAAAAGCCACACAAGCTTTCGGAGCTCTTAGCCCCTTCTTCAGGTGAGTGGGAATTCTGTTCACAAACAGAGCTTATAAAGACACAGACTCAATTTACATGAATAATGGTTGGAATGCGAATACTTACAACTAATCAAGTCTTTAAGAAACAAAACAATGTGAATGGAGAGAGCATCAAGACAGGCTAAAAAGATGTGTATTGTCTCCAGACAAGACAGCCAGTGAAACTCTGCAGGTCCACGCAACTGTGGGAGTTACAAATAGTGTGACATGAACCCAATATCCCGGTTGAGGCCGTCCTCGTGTGTGCGGAACTTGGCTATCAGTTTCTGCTCAGCGACTCTGCGCTGTCGTGTGTCGCGAAGGCCGCCTTGGAGAACGCTTACCCGAATATCAGAGGCCGAATGCCCGTGGTTTGACAGGTTAGTTGCTAGGATTAGCCTTGTCGCTGCCAAGTCCTGAAGAGAAATATCAAACTGAGGTCCTACTCTAGATTTCTTGTCTCATGAATGTCACGATGGCTGAAAGGCCAACAGGCACTCTGAGCTGAATATTATCAAAAAAGGAAAGCAGGCAGGTTTGGGTTAGGATATTGTGTGTCTGTCTACATGCGTATGTGCAAGTGTTTAGATGGTGGAGGGAGTGGGGGTTGTGGTGGGGGGGATGTGGGCTGGCAGGAGGTGGGGGTTGGCTAGAAGTTCAAGTTTGAAAAGTATGTTTTAGTCCCAAAAATGCTTCTAATGTATCCATTTCCAGCTTTAACTGAGGCTAGAAGGTGGGAGGGTGACCAACTTGTTTCAAGAAAGCTGACTGTGGTGGGAGCAATTTTCCCAAGAAAAATCAGTATCCATTTTTTGGGTGACCTGAGTTTTGATAATTTACGGCATTTTGTGCAATACAGAGTGGGAAATTGCTTGACATCCACCATCCACCCCCCACCCCACCTCCCCCTGCCTCCCCCCGCTCGTGGGATGTTACTGGCTCCAAATCCACCCCCCACATCCCACCACCCAAGTGCCAGCCTGCTGATTTCCGGTCCCGAACCCCATCGAACATCGCCGGCCTCCTGATTGCTGCCCCGATGCCCGTTCCCCCGTCAGCAGCCTCCCAATGGCAGGCCCCAAATCCTGATGGCAAGTCCCGACCACTAGCCCCACCACTAGCCCCCATCCACAATGCTGAGTGCCCCCTTGCTCCTCTCCTCCCTCCCCCTCCTGGTTTGGCACCCCCCCCCCCGCACCTCCCTCCCATGAGGCCCTGCCCCTGAGTCCCCACCCCCTCGGCACTCCAGTCCAATGGCAAGGTCATCATGTCTTGTCCCCAGTGCTGGGGACCAGTTCTGATACCCGCTGATGGGAACTTCAACTGCTGAGGTCGGAAAGCCAACAGAGCCCAGACAATAGCGTCCGGAACTTGCGAAAGAAATTTAAATGAACTTATGAATATTAACATCAGCCTCACACCATTCCCCAGCACGAGGCTGATTAGGTGTAGAAATATGTACCGGGAATATCGCGATTTGCTAGCCGCCGGGCAGAAATTAGATTTTTTGCCTCCCGCTTACATCACCTTTGTCAAACTAACATGTCTGTAGTTTTCTGTTTAATCTCTCTCTCCCTTCTTAAATAATGAGGTTACATTTTCAGTTTTTGAACCTTAACTCTGGTTGACCAGATTTCCTGAGTGATGGGGAACCTTGCAGCTTCACGGGTTGAAAACCAAAAAAAAGACGAATGATAAAACAGCAAATGCAGGAGGAGGCCATTCGGCCCATTGTGTATTCACTGACTCTCCGAACGAACATCTTACCCAGGTGAACTAACCACTGCCCCTCCCATCCTTCTTCCAACCCTATCCCCATAACCCCATGAATTTACCAAGGCTAATCCAACTAACCTACACATCCTTGGTCATCAATAAGCAATTTAGCATGGCCAATCCACCTAACCACACCTAACAGATCAGATCTAAGCTCTGTGGTCCTGCCACATCCAGTCATGCATGCTGGTGGACAATTAAACAACTCATGGCAAGAGGAAACTACATAAATATCCCCCTCCTCCATCATGGGGGAGTGCAGAACATCAGTGCAAGAGATAAGGCATTTGCAACAATCCTCAGCCAGAAGATCCGAATTGATGATCCATCTTGGCCTATCTGGAGGTCTCCAGCTTCACAGATGTCAATCTTTACCCAATTCGATTCACTCCACACGATATCAAGAAACAGCTAAAGTGCTGGACGCTGCAAAGACTATGGATCCTGACAATGTTCTGGCAATAGTACTGAAGATTTGTGCTCCAGAATTTGCAATGCTCCAAGCCAAGCTGTTCCAATAGAGCTACAACACTGGCATCTAGCCCGCTATGTGGAAAATTGCCCAGGTACGTTCGATAGATATTTGAATAAGTAACGAGTTAACAATGTGGGCATTGTGATGCACCATCAATCGAGCAAAGACTAGTTTGTATGCAAGAACAAATAGGCTTTTATTAGCAAAAGACTTGGAGCACACCCATGCCGATGAACTGGTCCAGACTGAGGCAGGGGGGTGGGGAGCAGTCGCCTTTATACATGGACCAGGGGGGGGAGGAGTCTCAGGTAGGGCCAGCAGGGATGTGTCCAGGCATGTCACATATACAGGTAATAAGCTAACAGTGGTTTACCACATTCACCCCCTGCTTAAAAAAGAGTCCGGCGGGGGTGAGGTGGGTGGAACAATATTTACAGAATTACAAATTTAGTCTCTCTGGGGGCTTGATCTGCCGCTGCAACCGCCGTAGTGCCGGTTGAGGTGTCGGTTCAGGTGGCCGCGGTATTGGTTCAGGCGCCAGGTCGTAGTCGCTCGAGTCGTCTGTAGTCCCTTCAGATTGTCGGGTGCTTGGTGGCGGCTCCTGGGGCTCAGGCATACTGTATATGGGGTCTAGGGGAGCGTGCTGTGGCCCTGGTGCTGTATGGACAACGTTGGGGGTTGGGGGTGTGGGGTTGTGGGTCGTAGTGGTCCCTGGGGCACCTGCGGGTGCCAGGTCTCGAATAGAGACCGTGTCCTCCCGCCCGTCGGGGCACGCCACATAGGCATATTGGGGGTTGGCGTGGAGGAGTTGGACCCTTTCAACCAGGGGGTCCGACTTATGGGTCCTCACGTGCTTCTGGAGCAGGGCAGGGCCTGGGGACGTCAGCCACGACGGTTGTGAGGTCCCCGAGGAGGACTTTCTGGGGAAAACAAACATTGTTTCATGAGGGGTAGCATTGGTAGCTGTGCAAAGGAGTGATCTAATCAAATGTAGTGCATCAGGGAGGACCTCTTGCCAGTGGGTGACTGGAAGACCTTTAGATCTCAGAGCCAGTAAAACGGCCTTCCAGACTGTCGCGTTCTCCCTCTCTACCTGTCCATTCCCCCTGGGGTTGTAGCTGGTGGTCCTACTCGAGGCTATACCTTTGGAGAACAGGTACTGTCGCAGCTCATCACTCATAAAGGAGGATCCCCGGTCGCTATGGATATAGCTAGGGAAACCGAACAAGGTGAAGAGGCTGTGCAGGGCCCTGACGACCGTGGCCGAGGTCATATCCGGGCAGGGAATAGCAAAGGGGAAACGTGAATATTCGTCAATGACGTTGAGGAAGTATATGTTGCAGTCAGAAGAGGGGAGGGGGCCTTTGAAGTCGACGCTTAGGCGTTCGAAAAGGCGGGTGGCTTTTATGAGGTGTGCTCTGTCTGGCCGATAGAAGTGCGGCTTGCACTCTGCGCAGACCTGGCAGTGTCTGGTTATAGACCTGACTTCCTCAATGGAGTAGAGCAGGTTACGGGCTTTAATGAAGTGAAAAAACCTGGTGAACCCCAGGTGGCAGAGCTCGTTGTGGAGAGTCTGCAATTGGTCTATTTGTGCACTGGCACAAATTCCCCGGGACAGGGCGTCTGGGGGCTCATTGAGCTTCCCGGGCCGGTATAAGATGTCATAATTGTAGGTGGAAAGCTCGATTCTCCACCTCAATATTTTATCGTTTTTGATCTTGTCCCGCTGCGTATTATTAAACATGAATGCAACTGACCGTTGGTCTGTGAGTAGGGTGAATCATTTACCAGCTAAGTAGTGGCGCCAGTGCCGTACAGCTCCCACTATGGCTTGAGCCTCCGTTTCGACAGAGGAGTGTCGAATTTCAGGGCCTTGGAGGGTTCGTGAGAAGAAGGCCACGGGTCTGCCCGCCTGGTTAAGGGTGGCGGCTAGGGCGAAGTCAGACGCATCGCTCTCCACCTGGAATGGGATGGATTCGTCTACAGTGTGCATCGTGGCCTTCACGATGTCTGCTTTGATGTGGTCGAAGGCCAGGCGGGCCTCTGCCGTCAGGGGAAAAGAAGTGGATTTGATGAGCGGACGGGCTTTATCCGCATAATTGGGGACCCACTGGGCGTAATACGAGAAGAAGCCCAGGCATCTCCTCAGTGCTTTGAGGCTGGTGGGGAGGGGGAGTTCCAGGAGGGGACGCATGCGGTCGGGATCGGGACCGATGACCCCGTTTTCCACAACACAACCAAGGATGGTGAGGCGGTATGTGCGGAATACGCACTTCTCCTTATTATAGGTCAGATTTAGGAGTGTGGCGGTGTGGAGGAATTTGTGGAGGTTGGCGTCGTGGTCCTGCTGATCATGGCCACAGATGGTGACGTTATCCAGTTATGGGAAGGTGGCCCGCAGCCCATTCTGGTCTACCATTCGGTCCATCTCACGCTGGAAAACCGAGACCCTGTTGGTGACGCTGAAGGGGACCCTAAGGAAGTGATGGAGGCGGCCATCCGCCTCGAAGGCAGTATATTGGCGGTCCTCCGGGCGGATAGGGAGCTGGTGGTATGCAGATTTTAAGTCGATGGTGGAGAACACCCGATATTGCGCAATCTTATTAACCATGTCAGATATGCGGGGAAGGGGGTACACGTCCAGCTGCGTGTATCGGTTAATGGTCTGACTGTAGTCAATGATCATGCAATGTTTCTCCCCAGTTTTAACAACTACTACTTGGTCTCTCCAGGGGCTGGTACTGGCCTCGATGATCCCCTCCCCTAGGAGCCGTTGCACTTCGGACTTGATAAAAGCCCTGTCTCCAGCACTGTACCGTCTGCTCTTGGTGGCGATGGGCTTGCAATCGGGGGTGAGATTTTCAAACAGTGAGAGAGGGGCGACTTTAAGGGTCGAGAGGCTGCAGGTGGTGCGTGGTGGGCGATCTAAGAACTGCTGATTGCAAACAGAGAGCGGGGGAAAAGGCCCATTATACTCCATGGTGACGCTCTTAAGGTGACTCAGGAAATCTAGCCCCAGGAGTGCAGCAGCGCAGAGTTGTGGCAGCACGAGGAGCCTGAAATTTTTGTGCACTGTGCCCCGTACAGTCAGGATCGCCACGCAGTACCCGAGGACATCCACCGAGTGGGACTTTGAAGCCATGGAGATTGTTTGCTTCACTGGCAGTACTGAAAGGGCATAGCGACTCACTGTGTTAGGGTGAATAAAGCTCTCCGTACTCCCACAGTCAAACAAACAGTTTGTAATGCGACCGTTTACCTCGATGTCCATCATGGACCTGGCGAGTTGGTGAGGCCTGGATTGGTCCAGCGTAATCGAAGCCACCGTTGGATTTTGTGAGTAGTCGCACGTGGCTGATGGCGTCCAAGATGGCGGTCGCATGGCTCACACGCGGCTACCGGCGCCCAAGATGGCGGCCCCATGGGTCGCACGCGGCGCTACTGGGCTTGGAGGTCGATTTCGCTCTGCATACCTTCACGTAATGGCCCTTCTTTCCACACCCAGAGCAGATCGCATCCTTCGCCGGGCAGCGTTGTCGCGGGTGCTTCCCCGTGCCGCAGAAGTAGCACTTCGGGCCTCCGGAGACTGCCGCAGCGGTCGGGTCATTGGTGGGACGTGGCGTGGCGCAGGCCTGCGGCCCTCCCGAGTACAGAGGTGGCGGCGGCCGCGGTGTCCACGATGCGCCCCCGTGGTTGGGGGTGTAGGCCTCGAGATTACGGAAGGCCACCTCTGACGAGTCGGCAAGCGCCACAGTCTTTTGTAGGTCCAGCCCAACCTGTTCCAGCAGTCGTTGTCAGATATAGTTTGACCTGATACCCGTGACATAGGCATCACTGATTAAGTCCTCAGTGTTTTGGGCGGCTGTTACGGTCTTGCAGTTGCAGGCCCTACCAAGTGCTCGCAACGCACGCAGGAATTGATCACCCACCTGGCTGTTGTCTGCGAGTAGCCAGAAGATGTCTGGCGTAGATTCCATTAGACTGTTTCTTGTACTGGCCTTTTAAAAGTTCGATCGCATCCTTGTAAGTTTCAGCGTCTCTAATCATCGAGAATGCTTAATCGCTTACCCGGGCGTGGAGCACGTGTAGCTTGTCGGTTTCGGTCCGGACGATGGAGGAGGAGGTGAGGAAAGTTTCGAAACAGTGCAGCCAGTGATCAAAGCTGTTAGAGGCTCCTACAGCTTGAGGGTCCAGTTCGAGTTTGTCGGGTTTTAGTATCTGCTCCATCCCAAAACTTTTGCTAATAAAATTGATGCACCATCAATCGAGCAAAGGCTAGTTTGTATGCAAGAACAAATAGGCTTTTATTAGCAAAAGACTTGGAGCCCACCCATGCCGATGAACTGGTCCAGACTGAAGCAGGGGGGTGGGGAACAGTCGCCTTTATACCTGGACCAGGGAGGGGGGGGAGGAGTCTCGGGTAGGGCCAGCAGGGATGTGTCCAGGCATGTCAGATATACAGGTAATAAGCTAACAGTGGTTTACCACACATTGGTCCTGTGGAAAGAGCATCTGGGAGGTTGGTAATGGAAAGTAGGACTATGGCGGATGAAATGAACAGGTCTTTTGCATTTATCTTTACCTAGAGGATACAAGTAATACCCCAGAAATAACTGTAAATCAGGAAATGGAAGAGAGGAGCTCAGGAAAATTACAGTCACCAGGAAAATGACATTGCGCAAATTGTTGGATCTGCAGGCTGACAAATCCCTTGTTCCAGATGGACTTCACCCTAAGGTCTTAAAAGATGTGACTAATGAGATAATTGGTGCACTGATTTTAGTTTTCCAAAATTCCCTAGATTGTGGGAAGGTTCCAATGGATTGAAAGATAGCAAATTAACTTCTTCATTCATAAAGAGAGGGAGACAGAAAGCAGGAAACTATAGGCTTGATAGCCTAACACCTGTCAGAGGAAAAATATTTGAAGCCATTATTAAAGATGTCGTAGCAGGGCACTTGGAAAAATTCGAGGCAATCAGGCAGAGTCAACATGTTTTTGAGAAAGGGAAATGATGCTTAACTAATTAACTGAAGTTCTTTGAAGGAGTCACATGTGCTGTGGATAAAGGGAACCAGTAGATGTACTGTACTTAGGCATTTGATAAGGTGTGATACCAAAGGTTATGGTGTAAAATAAAAGCTCATGGTGTAGGGGGTAACATATTGGCATGGATAGAAGATTGGCTAGCTAACAGGACACAGTTGGCATAAATGTATCTTTTACTGGTTGGCAAGATGTGACAATTGTGTGCACAGTAAGAAGTTTAACAACACCAGGTTAAAGTCCAACAGGTTTATTTGGTAGCAAAAGCCACACAAGCTTTCGAGGCTCTAAGCCCCTTCTTCAGGTGAGTGGGAATTCTGTTCACAAGCAGAACTTATAAAGACACAGACTCAATTTACATGAATAATGGTTGGAATGCGAATACTTACAACTAATCCAGTCTTTAAGAAACAAAACAATGGGAGTGGAGAGAGCATCAAGACAGGCTAAAAAGATGTGTATTGTCTCCAGACAAGACAGCCAGTGAAACTCTGCAGGTCCACGCAACTGTGGGGGTTACAGATAGTGTGACATGAACCCAATATCCCGGTTGAGGCCGTCCGCGTGTGTGCGGAACTTGGCTATCAGTTTCTGCTCAGCGACTCTGCGCTGTCGTGTGTCGCGAAGGCCGCCTTGGAGAACGCTTACCCGAATATCAGAGGCCGAATGCCCGTGACCGCTGAAGTGTTCCCCAACAGGAAGAGAACAGTCTTGCCTGGTGATTGTCGAGCGGTGTTCATTCATCCGTTGTCGCAGCGTCTGCATAGTTTCCCCAATGTACCATGCCTCGGGACATCCTTTCTTGCAGCGTATCAGGTAGACAACGTTGGCCGAGTTGCAAGAGTATGTACCGTGTACCTGGTGGATGGTGTTCTCACGTGAGATGATGGCATCTGTGTCGATGATCCGGCACGTCTTGCAGAGGTTGCTGTGGCAGGGTTGTGTGGTGTCTTGGTCACTGTTCTCCTGAAGGCTGGGTAGTTTGCTGCGGACAATGGTCTGTTTGAGGTTGTGCGGTTGTTTGAAGGCAAGAAGTGGGGGTGTGGGGATGCGGTTGTTTGAAGGCAAGAAGCCTCGAAAGCTTGTGTGGCTTTTGCTACCAAATAAACCTGTTGGACTTTAACCTGGTGTTGTTAAACTTCTTACTGTGTTTACCCCAGTCCAACGCCGGCATCTCCACATCATGACAATTGTGTGCCACAGGGATCAATTTTTTACAATTTATATAAATAACTTGGATGAAGGGACTGAAGGTATGGTTGCTAAATTTTCTGATGACACATAGTTAGGAAAGTAAGTTGAGAAGAGGACATAAGGTGGTTACAAAGGGATATAGGTAGCTTAAGTCAGTGGGCAAAAACCGGGCAAATGGGAATTTGTCCATTTTGGCAGGAAAAATAAAAAAAGAAGCTTAATGGTGAGGATTTGCAGAGCTCTGAGGTGCAGAAGAATCTGGTGTCCTAGTGTGTGAATCACAAAAGGCACAGCAAGTGATTAGAAAAACTAATAAGATGTGAGGAGAATTGATTACAAATGTAGGGAGGTTATGCTTCATTTATACAGGGCATTGGTGAGACCACATCTGGAGTATTGTGTACAGTATTGGTCTTCTTATTTAAAGAAAGATGTTAATGTGGTAGACGAGAAGGTTTACGAGACTAATACCTGGAATGGATGGGTTGTCTTATGAGGAAAGGTTGGAGAGGTTAGGTTTGCATCTGCTGGAATTTAGAAGAGTAAGAGACAACTTGATCGAAACTTTAAGATCCCTGAGGAGTATTGACAAGGTGAATTCTAGGTCCTCTTGTCAGAGGACCTAGAATGAAGTGTCACTTTTAAAAATAAGGGGTCACTCAGACAGAGATAAGGAGATTTTTTTTTCTCCGAGGATCGTGTGTCTTTGGAACTCTTGTCCTCAAAAGGCAGTGGAGGCAAAATCTTTGAATATTTTTAAGGCAGAGCTAGATAGATTCTTGATTAACAAAAGGGCAAAAGGTTAATGGGAGTAGGCAGAAACATGGGGTTGAAGCTACAATCAGATCAGTCATGATCTTATTGAATGGATGAGCAGGCCCAAGGGCTGGGCGGCCTATTCCTGCTCCTAATTCAGATATACACAAAAAGCAGGACAAATCCAACTGAGTCAATTACTGCCCTATCAGTCTACTCTCAATCATCAATAAATTTATGGAGTTCATCAACGGTGCTTTCAAGCGGCAATTGTTTGGCAAATAATCTGCTCACTAGTGCTCAGTTTGGGTTGTACCAGGGCCACTCAGCTCTTGATTTCATAACAGCCTTCAAGCATGGACAAAAGAAATGATCTCCAGAGGTGAGGTGAGAGTGACTGGCCTTGACATCAAGGCAATCTTTTACCAAATGTGACAACAAGGACTCGAGCAAAACTCCAGTCAATAGGAATCAGGAGGGAAAACTCTCCACTGGTTAGTCATACCTAGCACAAAGAAAGATGGTTGTGGTTGTTGGAGGTTAATCAACGTGTCCAAGACAGCTCTGCAGGAGTTTCTCAGGGTAAAGTCATAGGTCCAACTATCTTCAGCTGCTTCATCAATGACCATACTTCCATCATAAGGTCAAAAGTGGGGGTGTTCGCTGATGATTGCACAATGTTCAGCGCCATTTGTGACTCACAGATACTGAAGCAGTCCATGACCAAATGCAGCAAGACCTAGACAATATCCAGGCCTGGGTTGAAAAGTGGCAACTAATATTTGCACCACACAAGTACCAGGCAATGACCATCTCCAACAAGAAGGGGAGGCGATTGCTTAGTGGTATTATCACTAGACTATTAATCCAGCAACTCAACTAATGTTCTGGGGAAGCTGGGTTCAAATCCCGCCATGGCAGATGGTGGAATTTGGATTCAATTTTTAAAAATCTGGAATTAAGAATCTACTGATGACCATGAAACATTGTCGATTGTCGGGAAAACCCATCTGGTTCACTAATATCCTTTAGGGAAGGAAATCTGCTGTCCTTCCCTGGTCTGACCTACATGTGACTCCGGAGCCACAATACTGTGGTTGATTCTCAACTGCCCTCCAAGGCATGGGTAATAAATGCTGGCCAGCTAGTGACGCCCATGTCCCACAAATGAATAGAAAAAGAGAATCCAACCATCACTCTTTGACATTCAACGGTGAATCATTTCAAGAGAGAATCCAACCATTGCTGAATCTCTACAATCAATATCCTGGAGGTTACCATTGACCAGAAACTGAACTGGACCAGCTATATTATTGCTGTGACTACAAGAGCAGGTCAGAGGCGAGGAATCCTGCGACAAGTAACTCACCTCCTGACTCTCCAAAGTCTGTCCAACATCTACAAGGCACAAGGCAGAAATGTGTTGGAATACTCTCAACCTGACTGGATGAGTGTAGTTCCAAGGACACTCAAGAAGCTTAACATGGGAAAGGCAGTAGCATAGTGCTATTGTTGCTGGACAAATAATCCAGGGACCCAGGGTAATGCTCTGGGCATCCAGGTTCAAATTCCACCAAGGCAGATGGTGAAATTTGAATTGAATAAAACAAAATCTGGAATTTAAAAAAATCTAATGATTACCATGAAACCATTGCCGATTGTTGTTAAAACTTCATCTGGTTCGCTAATGTCCTTTAGGGGAGAAAATCTGCCACCTTCACCTAGTCTGCCCTACATGTGACTCCACATACACAGGAAAGTGATTGACTTTTAAATGCCCTCAGGGATAGGCAATAAATGCTGGCCCAGCAAGCAACACCCAGACTCCATGAACGAACGAAAAAGAAAACATCCACGATAAAGCAGCTCACTTGATTGACACCCCATCCACAAAGATTCACTCCTTTTCCCACCAACGCAGCAATGTGTACCATCTACAAGATGCACTGCAGGAACTCACCAATGTTCCTTAGACGTCACCTTCCAAACCCATGACCACGAACATCGAGAAGAACACATGAGAACACAACCACATGGAGAATCCCCTCCAAGTCGCTCGCCAGTCTGACTTGGAAATATAGTGCTGTTCCTTAACTGCTGCTGGGGTCAAAATCCTGGAACTTCCTCCCCAATAGCACCGTGGGTGTACCTACACCATATGGACTGCAGCAGTTCAAGAAGGCAGCTCACCACCACCATCACAAGTGCAATTAGGAATGAGGAATAAATGCTGTCCAGCCCAGCGATGCCCACATATCCTAATTGAACCTAAAAAATGCTTGGTCAAGGAGGTAGGTTGTAAAAAATGTTTTAAAGGAGAAGAAAGGGATGGACAAATGGAGAGTTTTAAGAAGGAATTCCAGAGCTTGCAGCTGATAGGAAGCTAAAAGTTTGATCGCCAATGGAGGAACAATTAAATTGGGGATATGCAAGATGCCAGGATTGGAGGAGCACAGAAATCATGGAGGATTATTAGGCTAAAGTCAGGGGAGGTGATTACAGAATGAAGGAGGAATGAGACCATTGAGGGTTTCGAAAACAAGGATGAGGATTTTAAAATTGAGGTGCTGCTGGACCAATATAGGTTATGATGTGGAGATGCCGGCGTTGGACTGGGGTGAACACAGTGAGAGTTTTAACAACACCAGGTTAAAGTCCAACAGGTTGATTTGGTAGCAAATACCATTGGCTTTTGGAGCGCTGCTCCTTCGACGAAGGAACAGCGCTCCGAAAGCTAATGGTATTTGCTACCAAATAAACCTGTTGGACTTTAACCTGGTGTTGTTAAAACTCTTACCAATATAGGTTAGCCAGCACAGGAATGATCACTGAATAGGACTTAGTGTAAGTGAATAAGTACAGCCAAACGTTGGACGATGAAAGATGGCAGGCCAGTAAGAATTGCAGTGGAATAGTCAAGTTTAGGTATAATAAAGGTATGGATGAGGGTGTCAACAGCAGATGAGCTGAGGTAGGACAGAGACGGGGGATGTCATGGAGGGAGGATAGACAGTCTTCGTGATTGTGCGGATATGGGGTTGGAAGCTCTTCATGGGATCTAATGTGGCACCAGGGTCTGTGTAAACTCTTGTTCGGTCTCAGGCAGTTGGCAGGGTGAGGGAGAGAGTTGTGGCTAGGGAACAGATCTTGTGCTGGAGAGTAAAGACCAAAGATTTTCAATATTTAGCTGGAGGAAAGTTTTGCTCATTGGATGTCAGAAAAACAGCCTGACAAATCAGGGACAGTGGAGTTTTAAGTTAAAATTTATTTATTAGTATCACAAGTAGGCTTACATTAATATTGCAATAAAGTCACCACACTCCAACGCCTGTTCAGGTACACTAAGGGAGAACTTAGCATGACCAGTGCACCTAACCAGCACGTTGTTTGACTGTGGAAGGAAACCCACACAAACACAGGGAGAACGTACAGAATCTGCACAGACAGTGATCCAAGCCGGGAATCGAACCTAGGTGCCTGACGCTGTGAGGTAGCAGTGCTAACCACTGTGCCACCGTGCCGCCCTTGGGATTGAAAGAGGTGATGGTGAGATTGAACTATAATGATGACAGTACGGAGTAGTTTATCTGAGACTCCACATGCTGTACGCTGCTATGCTGTGTACTTTCTGCACTGCAAAATTCGGAAAATTACATGTATGTGATGCAGTGATGTATCAACGTGCTTCAGATGACTAACATCACTGGAGGAAGAACTCCTCTTGTGGCATTGCAATTATGGAGAGAAAAGATCCTCTAAATGCTGTTATTAGTGAAATTCTAACATTGTCCACAGGAACCAGTGAACATCAGAAATCTCCCACCATATTTGCAGCTAAGCACAAAGTGACTGGAGGAAATGTTTAGCAAAACATATACCCAGCATCTTTTAACAAACATACTGCTCTTTTAATGTGCTGTGTTTATAATGTAATTTTTATCAATGCTATCTACCAGTGCAATGTTCATCTACAAATAGGTCTATAGCTGTCGCAACCTCTTATATCATTTATGACATTTTCACCTGCTTTCTTTGCGGTGACTGATGTTAACTGCAGCTCAAGCCAAGAAAATACTAGTTCTGTCGCTAAGATGAACTATCCAATACTTGTGGAGCCAGCCGCATTTACAGTTTGACAACGAAGTATTTTCCAGTGGGTAGCCAGCCCTTTCACTGCAGTAATTGGACTTGAGAACTTGGGTTGATTATTCATGCTGTCAATCACATGAAAAAAAGCTTGCGCCCCGATGTTTGTTTGACTGACAAGAGAGGGGAAAGGCGACAGGGGCTGGAAACTGTTTCGCCGCTTCGACTATGAGCTGAAGAAGAGTGGGACTCCAAAGAATTACACTTGAACAGTTTGCAACCAAGTCGGTTAATCTAGTTTGACACTTGGAAACAACCAAGAAAATCAGCTGGAGTGACAATTTTATTTCATCGCTTCAGATTGTCCACTCGAATTGCTGAAGCTTGTGATGTTTGGCAGGGCTGTCCTGAGCACAAGTGAAGAGAAAACTTCAATAGGCTGACACACCCTTGCTGTGCTGCAGTTTTCTGCTCCCCTTGTTTCCCAGGCTCCTCTCAGTCCGAGCATGCGACTGTCATCACATGACCAAAATAAAAGGTACAGCATGACAGACACAAAACAAAACACATCTCCAAGTGGGGAGGAGATGCCCTGGGTCAGAGCAGCTCTAATGGGAGGAGGAGGGATAGAAGGGGAGAGCAAGAGCATAAGAGAAAAAGAAACTGTTCCACTTCATCAAGCACCCTGGCAATCCATCACTCTGATTAAAGAATAGCCAATAAATGGGGAGAAGTGTTAAGTGAAATTCATGAGTCCTCAATGCATCTGAATTCAAATGCCAATCAGCATCAAGGCCTCACATTCACTTACCATACCACCATGGAGATGACAATGAGCTTAAATCAAGCTTTGTTGCCATCGTCGCAGTGCAGGAGTTGCCATGTTTTCAGTCAGCAAAATATTCCGGAACCTTTAAAGTTTTGCGTCTTGAATCAAGGCAGTGAGCAGTAGACTTACTGCAGATGCAAATGTGAAATACTATTCTGGTCGCAAGTGATTCTCTGAAATGTTTGAGTTTGGTCCTTGTTGAGGCTATTACTGCTGCGCATTCTCACACAGTGAAATATTATTTCACCTCTAACTGATTTTAGAAAATTATTTCACAGCGAAGTTGTTCATCAATAAAACTGATCTATAGTGTTGATAAAACTGACAAGAAATCTCAATAATATTGGAGCTAAAATTTGAACCCCTATTCGATATTTACCTTTTTAGAAAATGTTATTTTCGCTCTCTCCAACTCTTTACTGAGTTTGGTTGTTAATTATTCATATTAAATTTTTACACTGATTTGCGCCATATTGTTTTAAGTTTATTTATTAGTGTCACAAGTAGGCCTACATTAACACTGCAATGAAGTTACTGTGAAAATCCCCTGGTCGCCACACTCCGGCTCCTGTTCAGGTACACTGAGGGAGAATTTAGCACAGCCAATGCACCTAACCAGAGTGTCTTTTGGACTGTGGGAGGAAACCAGAGCACCCGGAGGAAATGCACGCAGATGGGGGGAGAACGTGCAGACTCCGCACAGACAGTGACCCAAGCCAGGAATCAAAACCTGAGTCCCTGGTGCTGTGAGGCAACAGTGCTAAACAATGTGCCAACCATGTTGTCAGTCAGTCTCAAAATTAATTTTAAACCCACCTGGATCTCAGGCTGGCAGGGACAGGGCAAGTGTGAAACACATCCTCTGCCAGAAATAGCCATTTTGGGCCCCATCCACATGCTGCCATGTCTACCCGAAACAACAACAAACTAAATTTGCACAGTGCCTTTAACGTAGCAAAATATCCCAAGATGGTCCATTAGGTATATCTCAACAAAAATTGACACAGAGCCAAAGAAGGAAATATTAGGGTGGTGAATGAAAGATTTATAAAAGAGGTTTAAGATAGATACTAAAGGAGGGAAGAGATGTAGAGAGGTGGAGGCATTTAGAGAGGAAATTCCAATCCTGTGTTAGAGGAACGCAAAGTTCTTTGAGGGTTGTAGTTCTGCAGAGGTTATGCAGTTAGGGAGGCACAAGGTTGTGAAGGGATTTGGACTTGAGGATGGAAATTTTAAAATAAATGTTTAAGTGGACTGGAAACTAATGTAAGTCAGAGAGCATAAGGATGGTGCGTGAATCTAACAGTGCTGATTCGGATACAGGGGCTGGTTTTTGATGGCTTTAAGTTTATGGAGGTGGGGGGAGGCCAGACGAAGAGGATTGGAATAGTCAAATCTGCAGGTAACAAAAGAATAGATAAGGGTTTCATCAGCAAATAAGCTGAGTCAAGGGCGGGCATAAAATAATTTTACGGAAGTAGAAACGGGTGGCTTTTGTGATGGAAAGAGTACAGAGTTGGAAGCTTAGTTCATTGTCAAATAGGATATCAAGTTTGCAAGAAGACAGGTTTGAAATTGTTGGTGAGAGATAGAGTTTTCTGCAGGTGCCAAAGCCAATGGTTGGAGTCTTCCCAATGTTTAATTACAGGAAATTACTTCTCATGCAGAACTGGAGATCTGACAACACAAAGAAAGCGGAGAGATTCAGAGAGATGGCGGTGAGGTAAAACTGGGTGTTGTCAGCATATTTCTGAAATCCAATATTATGTCTTAAGATGATGCCACCAAGTAGGAACAAATAGGAAGTGTGCAAAGATAGATCATTACAGGATGCTCCAGACGTAACAGTGCTGAGGTGGGAAAATAAGTCATTGTAGGAGATTCTTTGAATATGACTGGATTGGTAAGGGCGGATCTAGTCAAAGTCAGCCAGGCATCAGAAGAGAGAAGTCTGAGGAGAGTGGCATAGTCAACTGTGTAAATGGCTACTGACAGGCCAAGAACGTTCAGGGTGAAGATACACCGCAGTCAGAGTCACAGAGCATGTTATTTGTGACTGATCAGAAGCATTTCAGTGCTGTATAGTGGTAGAAACCGAAAAGGAGCAAGAAATGGCTTCCTAACTCAGGCTTTGATTAACATGTCACCAATGGCCTATTGAGATAAGTCCCAAGAGGCATTCATGTTTGTGGCTCCTGTAACTCCGCCACTGCACAAACCTAACATAGTAGAATTAGAAATCAACAGGAAAGATAGCCATTCAATTTTAACTGCTTGCCTGTTACCACTGAATGGGAGAAATTAAACCATAGATCATAGAATCCCTACCGTGCAGAAGGAGGCCATTCAGGTGTCTTACCCAGGCCCTCTCCCCCGCCCTATCCCCATAACCCCACACATTTACCATACCTAATCCATCTAACGTTCACATCTTGGGACACTAATGGGCAATTTACCATGGCCAATCCACCTAACTGGCAGATCTTTGAACTGTGGGAGGAAACCGGAGCACCTGGAGGAAACCCATGCAGACATGGGGAGCACATGCAGACTCCACACGGACAGTCATCCAAGGCTGGAATTGAACCCGGGACCCTAGAGTTATGAGGCAGCAGTGCTAACCACTGGGCCACCAAAACCACCCTGTCCCTTTGCTCCTCTTTTTATTTGTTCATTTAATGGTATATAAGGTTATATTTTTCCCACTAAGAGGTAATAAAATATTGTAACAGTTGACCTATTGGATTTTGAAGCTAGAGCGAAAGGTGGTGTACATTATCTTCAAACAACACTGGGTGGAGAAATAGTTCATCCAGGGCAAATTTAGTTGTAACAAGTCCCAGTTTACTGTCATCTATCAAATATTACATGGTCATAAAATTTCATTAGATTTTTTAGACAGAGTCTAGCAACAGTCTTATGTAAAACCAGACAGGTTTGGATGTATCACCTTTTACAAGGATCATTGCTTAATAATTAGGTATGTTAATCTTGGCTGAAATTTCCTCTCCGAAGCCTGCATTCGCCGGCTGAGATCAGCTAACTCAAATCTTGGATCTTCCTGTGCTTACTGCTTAGTACTACGCCATATGATACCTTTCACATCTGAACATTTGTTGAAGATAGGAATTATATGACATACTTTCCTTCGTCTGACACCACGGGTGGAATCTTGTCATGGCAACGGGGTTCTTGGCTGCCAACTGGAGAGTTGCCAAAACCTCAGCGTCGCTTCTTCTGCCGCCTCTTGTGCCACTCAGGCACTTAACCAGTGATGAGTCTTCCACCAAGGATCAAGGACCCCAGTGGTAGACGTCCTGCCTGCCGAGAACTGCAAGCCAATCAGAGGTTGGCAGCTTCTCTGTGCTCAGCAGGGTCACCTGAGAAAATGGTGGCTGCTGCCGGTACTACACCCATCTGAGGCCTCGGATTGAGGATAGACCAGGTCCAAATGATTGATGGCAGGACAGGTATCATGGGGTGGGCTCCAGAAAGAAAAGTGGGAGAGGATCAGCTGCAAGTGCAAGGGGCAGCTCTCAATAGGCCCCTGCCTTCCTGAAGCTGGGTCCCTCAATCAGGCATTGAGTGTCTTTGAATGAGGGGCTCCCCTAGAGTTCCGTAAGCAAACATGCCAGGTTTTGCTGGTCATGCTCCCTGCATAGTTTCCTCCCTCCTGTGGCTGGGTTAATACAAGTGGCTGCGGAATGAGGTCCTTAAGTGGGCATTGATTAGCCATTTAAGGGCCTCACTTGGCAATGAGGCAGTAAGGATATGCAAGGGCTTTCTCACCATGGATTTAATTGGGGTGGAGATGAAAGGATGCAGAGCCCGACACCCATGAGACACACTCCCACCCGTTTAAATGCTACCCACCAACAAACTCGCCAATGAGGTGGGCACAAGACCCCACCCTGTATGAGCTGCGAGCCATTTCCATAATGGCACTTATTCTTCTAACTAACTCTTTGATAATCTTCACAAAGGATGTGAAGGTTTGAGTCCTTCAACTGCTAGATGGTACTTTTGTTTAGCAATGCAAACAATGCCTGTGCTTACTGAATGTAATCTTGTTTTTAATTAATATTTTAAAAGCACATCTTATTTTCTGTCTGAATTCAGAGATACTCTCTGTTGTTCCAGTCCCCTGCCTGGGAATCACTATGTTTTATCCTTTGGAAACTATTGTAAAATAAATATTGAGAAATCTCACCATACTATCAATGCTTCACTTCATATTTTTAATAATAGTATTTGCACGTTGATACTTTATTTCCATAGAAGTACCCATTTTATTTAAATCTCCTCCAATGTCCCTTGTAATTTGCTCTTCCCATTTTCTCCTTTCATTCTGTGCTGCCCTGTTAACTGTGATGTGGAGATGCCGGCGTTGGACTGGGATGGGCACAGTAAAAAGTCTCACAACACCAGATTAAAGTCCAACAAGTTTATTTAGAATCGCAAGCTTTCGGAGCACTGCTCTTTCATCAGGTGAGTTAACGGTACATATAATTTCCCCTCCTCTAACAACAATTTTCCTCCACTTCTCTTACTTTTACCTCACTATTTGCTTTAGGTATTTAAGTTAGTTCCTTTCTTGTATATGTTGCATGTTTAACTTGCACACTCCTCCAGCATATTGAAGATTTTCCTTGTTTCTTCATTTCCAAGTGTTCTTATCTTTTAAGCTTCTAATTGCACTCCCCTGGAATCAAAGAATCATTTTATTATCACTAGCCCTAAGGCAGGTTATAGTGGCAAATCTTCATTTCTTTTGTATTTAAAGCTACTTGAAATCTCAACTGATGTCATAAACTGAATACAAACTGTAAAACAGTAGGACATCGAGTTCATCCTGTTCATGAGTAAGACTTGAGCTATATGGTCTTATTTGCAAGCAAATCAAACCCTGCATCCTACTGTTCCCCATTGTGTATTGTCTAGTTACCAACTGTCTATCAGACCCTATTCTGTCAACCCCCGTACAAAGGCTTAAAGAAGGTTGGAATAGGGTTAAAGGAATAGGGTTAACAATACAGTTGGAGTTTACTTTAGGATGATGGATCCCTTTATGGTTGGGGTTAAATTTGCTATTAGAATCCTCCATTATTTTCTGTATGAAGAATCTCATAAGTGACAAGAATATGTGTGGCATCTGTGTGTGGTCTGTGTCTGCATGATGCCTGAATCTCTATGTGGATATGCCAAGATTTGATATAAAACCCCGGAATAATGTGTTGGGTTGGTTTATGTTTAAATGCCATTCACTAAAATGGCTTAAATAAACAGCAGACGTTCTGTGATGGTTAATATTCATGCTTTTAGTAGTAGTGGGAACTAAGACAATGGCAAAAGAAAGCTTAGCCTGGTAATGCAACAAAAAAAAGTGTCATAAAAAGTTAGTGGAGCTTCTTAATCCTGCTTCTAAACTAAATTAACTGGGTGGTATTGACGGAGGCCTGTTTACATTCCACTAGTATCAGTGGCATATAACTTAAAAGCAATCTGAAGCTGTAACTGTCTGTTTAATGTAAAGAGGCTCTATGCTTGCCTAGGAATTTAAGTAACACAATAAACAATACAGGCACTGCAGTGATCAAAGTGCTTCATAGAAACTGGATCATCTACCTAGAATAAAAACATTTTATCATCCTTTCGAAGACCTTTTGGCCAACTTCAAAAAAGGGTGATCATCCAAAATACTTGTTATCACCCACATTTAATGAGGAACTAACTCATCCCACCTGCAACATCTCTAATAAGCTCATTACAGCAATTTTATTGTGCTATAAGGGCAACTGAATCCTTTAGAATAGCATTTTACAAACATCATGGAATCTAAGCCTTCCTTTTTTTTCTCAGCTAATGTTTTCCACTCCTGGTGATCTCAGTGTTTTACTCATACAGGGCTCCCTGCATGTCCTCTGGTATTTCACTTCATTGCCCATGCTTCACACATAAACTCCAGTGGGGTGATTACCCATTTCCAGTCCTAATTACTTCCCCAAGCCAGGTATCCCGCTTCTGCTGTGTTGTCCTTAAAAAGGGACAATCACCACACCCCCCTCCCTTTAACTCCTTTATACAATCTTTGTTAACCAATTTCTCAGTCCTGAGCTCTAGCTAAACATCATACACATAAGTTGGACAATTATAAATCGAGTCTTTGAGGGTTTTTCTGTTTCTTGTAGAACTGTGTAATTTGTAGTCTGAGATACCTCCACAGGATTGAAATTAACAGGAATTGGAAGACATTTAATATTGGATGCTGTTCAACTGCAGTGAGTCTCACAACCAACACTGATCCTGTGTCTATCTGGCATCTGGTATTAGGCTGGAAATTCATCTTGGCTGATAGTACAAAATGAGTGGTATTGGATTAACGCAGTGTCTGATATTTAATTCCACTGACTGCAATGGAACTAAATATCAGGCACTCCAGGTAATAGGCAGCCAATCTGATACTACACGAGATAAATTTCCAGACATCCCTTATTTTCAATAAGATTTGATGCATCACACTTGATAAAGGGATTTGGAATGATACATGCTCACACTTCAGCAGAAGCATAAAAGGTATTTATTAATAAGGAAAAACTGTACAGAGGCCCCCAGCTGCCCCAATCCCTACATGTCTACCACATGCCTTCCAGATGTCTTTTGCTTAAGAGAGCTCCACCCCCTGAGGTGATTATCCACTTTCAGTCCTAATTGCTTCCCCAAACCAGGTGACCCTCTTCTGCTGTGTTGTCCTTAGAAAGGGACAATCATCACATCCCTCTCCCTTTAACTCTTTTATACAATCTTCAGTAACCAACTTATTCAGTCCTGAGTTCTCACTAAACACATACACATAAGTTGGACAATTATAAATTGAATCTTTGAGGGTTTTCCGTTTCTTGAAGAACAGTGTAATTCTTTAGTCTGAGATGCTTCCACAGGATTGATATTAACAGGAACTGTTAATAACCGGTACCTCTTCTGGCACAGGTGGTTCATTATTACTTTCTTACACGGAGGTATCAGTTAAATTGATAACAGGTCAACCAGGCACTCGCATACTTACGGTTCAAAAACATCTCTTTTCGACAACACTGACGGCTGGAGCATCTCTCTACTCCTCCAGTGGCCAACATGTTCATGAATGAGCCATCCCTCTATATCTACTGGGTACAACAGGAATCCAGTCAAAGAGACAATAATTCCAGAGATCTAACTTGAACTGTTACTGAAGTTTCATATTACGACACCATGTGATGTTTGTACTTAATATGGTTTTTATTGTTGCAGTGGTGATGGTTCATTGATAAGATGTTGAGGCTTGTGTGTCCAAACATAAACACTTTTATTGGTAGGCCTTAACTATGTACAGTTCCAAATATAGTCTTGCATGGAACGCTTATATACAGGCTAGTTGCTTACCGAGTTCAGTTCCAGATTGTTTTTTGTGACTAAATACTTTATGGGTGATACCACTCTTTAGTCCCAGACTGACCCTTGCTCTGCTGAGCATCTTATACTGGGCGCTCCGGTTTCCTCCCACAGTGCAAAGATGTGCTGGTTAGGTGGGTTGGTCATGCTAAATTGTCTCTTAGTGTCAGGAGGACGAGCTAGGGCAAATACGTGAGCTTACGGGGATAGGGCCTGGGCAAGATTGTTGTCAGTGCAGGCATGATGGGTCGAATGACCTCCTTCTGCGCTGTATGGATTCTATGACAGATAAAGAAGATGAAGGATTGGGAATAATTCAATCACTCTTTCAGAGAGCAAGTATGTATAAATGAGGCCAATGGCCTCCTTCTGTGCTGTAACACATACACGGTGCAAGCGCCACACAGTGACCTGAGGCATGAATTGAACCGGGGTCCCTGGCGGCGTGAGGCAGCGTGCTGCTCTGTCCAACCCTCTCGACCTTCTCGAAGGAGAACATTCTCCACTCTCTTCAGTTATCTAAAATCCCTGGGACCTTCCATGTATATCTTTTCTGCACCCTTGCTAAATCCTTCACATCTTAATGCGTTGAACCAGGATAGGACGCAATACTCAAGTAACCATTCTATGATTCTATGAAAAAGGGATAGAAGGATATGCTGATAGAAGGCCAGAGTGTGAGGAGGCTCCTGTGAAGCAAAAAAGAAAAACTCCAATTTCTCTAATGTTTTTCATGCCCACAGGACATTCCAAAGCACTTATAGTCAATGAAGTATTTTTGAAGTGTAGACTCTGGCATGACAGCTAATTTTCACACCACAAGCTCCCACAAACATCAACATGGTAATAGCCAGAGATTCTGTTTTTACAATGTTAATTCAGGGACAAATATTGGTCGGGAGACCGGAGATGACTCTTCTTTAAAATAGTACCATCTAATATTTTATGTCCAGCTGAGATGACCAACAAGACCCTGGTTTAATGTCTCATCCTAAAGATGGATAAACAGCGACATAGGGCTATAGCTGGGTCCAATGGCCTTTATCTGTGCTGCACTTGATGGAATCATCTATTTTTATTCCTTGAATGTAGGCATCACTGGTAGAGTCAAAAATTATTGCCCAGGCTAATTGCCCATGAAATAAATGGTGGCGAATGTTTTCTTCTTTAGCTGTCTGAATATTGTTCGAGTCTTGCTGCATGCAGACGCCGACTGTTTCATTCTCTGAAGAGTTGCGAATGTTGCTGAACATTGGGCAATAATCAGCAAAAATTCCCAGTTGCAACCTTATGATGGAGGGAGGGTCATTAATGAAGTAGCTGAAGGTGGTTGCGTCTTAGACACTTTGCTGAGGAACTCCCACAGTCTTGTTTTGGGGCTGAGATGACTGACCTCCCACAACCATGACCATTTTCCCTTGTGCTAGAAATGATTCGCATTCACTTCAGCTTCACTAGGGCTACACATTCAGTCAATGCTGCATTGATATTAAGAGCAATCATTCTCAGCTCACCTTTGGACTTCATCTCTTTTATCCATATTTGGGTCAATGCTGTTTTGAGGTTTTGGAGCCGAGTGGTCCAGGCTGAATCAAAATTGAGCATCAGTGAGTAGTTATTTATTTATTTTATTCGTTAAGAGGATGTTGGGTATTAATTACCCAACTCTAATTGCCCTTGAGAAGGTGGCAGTGAACTGCTTTCTTGAACCACTGAAGTACATGTGGTATAAGCACATTCATGGTGCTGTTAGGGAATGAGTTCCAGGATTTTAACCCAATGCCTGTGAAGAAATGACATTAACTTTTCCAGTGAAGGTGGTGGGGAACCTGGTTGGGGGGGAATCTTGCAGGTGGTGATCTTCCCATACATCTGCTGCCTTTGCTCTTCTACGCAGTAAAGGTTGTGGTTTGGAAGATGCTCTCAAAAGAGCTTTGGCAAGTGAATACAGCACATCTTGCAGATGGTCCACACTGCTGATACTGTGTTCTTCTGGTAAAGTGAGTGAATGTTTAAGGTGGTGGATGAAATGCTGAGGAACCTGGTGTCGGGCTTTTTGAGTCTTGTTGAAGCTGTAGTCATCCAGGCAAGGGGAAATTATTCCATCATACTCTTGACTTGTGCCTTGATGGTGGACAGGCTTTGGGGAGTCAGGAGGTGAGTGAGGTTATTGGTGAGTAGGTGCCACTTGATAGCACAGTGGCACTATCAATGACCCCTTCTGTGGCTTTGCTGAGAGTGACGCAGTAATTTCCTGCTTTTGTGGCTCGAACATGCAGAAGTTGGAGGTTAACTGTTACAGTAAACATGCATCCTGATGTGGTACATATCCTCACAACTACTAGAACAGACTGTTTAAGATATGAATTAATTAAGTCACAAGAATGGGATGCCCAGTCTGGTCAACAAATTCTTTCACTATTTTATTGCATTGGGACGTGTGCTCTTCAATTGAATAATTAATAGCAATTGTTAAAATTTGACATTCGCCTCTTGCAGTGGCTCAATGCTACACTACCTGGCAGGTCACACAGCATTATAAACCAGGAAGATCTCAGCTTTGCTCTTTGCCATGTTAGCTGATCTAAGCTAGCGCTGATCAATGGTTCTTTTAATTTATGGTATCGCTTCTTGTGGGATCTTGTGTGAAAATTGACTGCCATTTTTTTACATTAGAAAAGTGACTATACATCAAAAGTTCATCATGAAATGCATAATGTTTTGGGATATCCTGAGGTTAATGAGTGGATGGCTGAATAAATGCAAGTCCTTTTACCTCAATGGGCCCTATTTTACCATTTTGATTCTGAGTGCTGGGCAGACTTGAAACTGGGAGTGTTTCAGATCCGACTTTTAGACCCGTTCTCAGGCGCCCCCATATGCACTCTGCCTGAAAAAATATCAGCAACTCCGAATCGTGCTGCAGAAGTCTGTGGGCTGAGCTTAACGCTCCCAAAATCCTGCAGCTCCGATCGGTGCCTCCAACTGCGCATGCACAGAAAAAAAACGCTCCCCTGCCACATCACGCCCGATCCGGATAATGCCTCCCCCTGCCCCCCACAGGCATTGCTCCACCCCCACAACTGACCCTTATATCCCCCCAAACCCCCACCACCCAGACTAATTGCGGGCCCCTCCCCCTCACTGATCTCAGGCAGAGTGGCAGCGGACCCTCCCTCCCCCCTCACTGATCTCAGGCAGAGTGGCAGCGGACCCTCCCTTCCCCCTCACTGATCTCAGGCAGAGTGGCAGCGGACCCTCCCTCCCCCCTCACTGATCTCAGGCAGAGTGGCAGCGGACCCTCCCTTCCCCCTCACTGATCTCAGGCAGAGTGGCAGCGGACCCTCCCTCCCCCCTCACTGATCTCAGGCAGAATGGCAGCGGACCCTCCCTTCCCCCTCACTGATCTCAGGCAGAGTGGCAGCGGACTCTCCCCTTCCCCCTCACTGATCTCAGGCAGAGTGGCAGCGGACCCCCCCTTCCCCCTCAAAGATCTCAGGCAGAGTGGCAGCAGACTCCCCTTTCTCCTCATTGATCTCAGGCAGAATGGCAGTGGAACCCCCCTTCCCCCCATCCCTTCCGATCTCAAGCAGAGAGCCGTCAGACACCCGGCACTTACCTCCTCACTAACTGGAGCGCCCAAAACGGACTTTTGTGGAGTATGTCTGTTTCGCACCGATGGATGGGTGAACGTGGTGGTAAAAGGAGAAGTGCCGGTGAGGTTGGCCGTGCAGCCCATTAAGTTACCTTAAATGCATGCAAATGCATTTAAAAGGCCATCGCACCCGTTTCGGGCATGGTCCCAATTGCGGCCATTTTCGGGCCTTGGTAAAGGGGGAGCCAGCATGGAGGTGGGCACGGATCGCGCCCAGCTTTATCAAGTTTCCGCGCCCAAAAACGGGCGCAACTTGATGGTAAAATCGGGCCCAATGTTTGCTGGTTTAAGAGAACGAAATCAGTTCAACTTCCTGTTTCTAAAAGTATTTGAATCTTCCTTTGCACATATGACTTTTAGATAAATAAGGGTTTAGGATTGAATTTGGTGCACTCGCCCCGCCCCGCCCTCCCCAAGACTTTACTTTGTTTCTAGCAAGGTCAATATTTATTGGCCATCCCTATTTGCCCTTGAGAAGATGGTGGTGAGTCACCATCATAAATGCAACTGAATGCGTTGTTAGGCCATGTTAGAGGGCAGTTGAGAGGCAATCACATTGCTGTGGATCTGGAGTAATAAAACCCAGAGAGGGTAAGGACAACAGATTCCTTCCCTAATCAACATTAGTGAAACATCTGGATTTTTACAACAATTCACTACTTTCAAACTTAACCATTACTGATTATAGATTTTTATTTCAGATTTATTTAACACATCAAACTTAAGTTTCCCAGCTGCTATGGTGGGACTTGAATTCCTGCCTCGAGATCATTCGATAGCCAGTCCATTAATGTTACGTCAACACGACCATCCCCTATTATTTCCCACTATGTGGACTCAATGTTATCTCAAAAACCAGGTATACTTTTGGTTGTATTATAGGCTCACACAAAATAAATACCATTTGCGTAAAGTACTGGAGGATTACCAAAACAATGCAATTGTGTGTCATCCTCAGGAGATTTCAGAATCTGTGAAGAGATCGAGAAAAATTACTTGGTGTTAGTACTGCAGAAGGAGCTCCAACACACGGGGGGTAAGATTTCTTGAGCTCATCCTTTGTTAGGAAATCTTCCAATTATATCTCTGACCTATTTGTGTTAGTTGTGTCAGTGCTTAGGACATTGCTATACATAGTGACCTTGTGACCAAATTTGCCTTGTGTCTGCTCATTTCCCATAAAAATGAACAATACTCCAAAGGCCACGCCCAAAATATTCTAACTGCTACCCTTGAATGCGCAGGTTTAAATTTTATCCACTTTCTAAGTCATCCACATGTTATCCTTAAAGTCACCTTTACGATGATTGAATGAGATAGATCAGCAATATTCTAACACTGTATCCATTCTGATAATAACTGATCAGGTTATTAACCAGTCTTTAAAGCCCATCTTTTCTGCATCGGGGTTGGTCCATTTAAAAGGGAACTGAGGATAGGTAAAGTCAGTTAGACTCTACCTTTATTTTTCAATTAAAAAAATCATTGATTTGCCACTTGTAACTGACAAGAAAGTAGACGTACTCATAAAGCCTGAGTTCCAGTTCAATGAACAGGAGAACACACTCAATTCTGAAAGCAACAGCATTTGGCTGAGTGCTACAATCTTTTATTGCACCGCGGAGCCCACTTGGATCAAGCATACAGCACCTGGGATTTATAGGGAACAGCTGACAGATTTCAATTCGCTTCAGATTAATAATGCCTTTAAAAAAAAAAACACCTCCAAACCACACATTGTGTTTTGGTTCAAGTTTCTCTCATCTCTGCTCTCCAGCTGTTTCTTCGTCATCCTGAGAGCAGCGATTTTAGAATCTTGTCATCAGGTAATTAATACCAGAGCAGTCAGTAAAGAATGCATCGGAGAAATAACGTTCTGACTTGTTTATTGATTCAATCTCTAACCAAAATGCAGTTTGCAATGCATGAAGACATATGGGCTTTGCTGCACAGTTATCAGCTACTTTCCGGAGCCCACCATTATAGTCTTCAGTGCTTTTACTGTGTGGTCACCCAACTGAATATGAACTTACACAAGACACTTCTCAAGCAGTTTAGTTGAACTTTTGTGTCAACATTTTTCTTTTGGTGCATTTGTCATTCTGTACATCAAAGTGGGGGATTTTAACACCAGGGAATAGAATATTTTCTGGGATCCAGTGAAAGCAGCAAAGAATTTCAGGCCATAATTTTGTGATATATTTTATGTTTTAGTTCATTCAAGGCCAGAAGAATGAGTGAACAATTTCCACTCAATAGGAGGCCAATGTGAAGAGTTGTGGCTGGTAAAGAACTGCTTTAATTTGAACATTGGGAGGATTTTCAATTGGTGACTTGCCAGTTCCTCGGCTGAACAAAGAATGACCGGCTCTTGAATATCTGATCACCCATTTGCCCATCTGAGTCAGCTTTCAGACAGGTCCTGAAATGGCCTTGCAGGCTGTTTAATTAAATAAATAATTAAGCAGCCTGATTAATTATGCAAATCTGGATCTAATACCTGTTCTAGAGCCTTGAGTGAACATTTGAAGAGAAATGGACCAGGGGCATGCATTTCCAATTTTTCCAGCCATTGAGAGACCCAAGGGTACTGCCCTTTTGAAAAAGAAAGTGTAATGGAGGACATGCCCCTGTCTACATCAATGGGGATGAAGTAGAAATGGTCAAGAGCTTCAGGTTTTTAGGTATGCAGATCATCAACAACCTGTCCTGGTCTCTCCATGCGGATGCTATAGTTAAGAAAGCTCGTCAATGCCTCTACTTTCTCAGGAGATTAAGGAAATTTGGCATGTCCATTACAACTCTCACTAACTTTTACAAAGGCACCATAGAAAGCATTCTTTCTGGTTGTATCCCAGCTTGGTATGGCTTCTGCTCTGTCCAAGACCACAATAAACTACAAACGGTCATGAATGAAGCCCAGTCCATCACTCAAACCAGCTTCCCACCCATTGACTCTGTCTACTCTTCCTGCTGCCTCGGAAAAGCAGCCAGCATAATCAAGGACCCCATGCACCCTGGATATTCTCTCTTCCACCTTCTTCCATTGGGAAAAAGATACAAAAGTCTGAGGACACGTACCAACCAACTCAAAAACAGCTTCTTCCCTGCTGCCATCAGACTTTTGAATGGACCTACCTTACATTAAGTTGATCTTTCTCTATGACTGTAACAGTACATTCTGCACTCTCTCCTTTCCTTCCCTATATACGGCATGCTTTGTCTGTATAGCGCACAAGAAACAATACTTTTCACTGTATACTAATGCATGTAACAATAATAAATCAAATCAAATCAAATCAGCTGCCTTTCCAGAAAAATACTTACTTGGATTCTTTGTGATTTTTGGAGGGCCATGAGATGCAGGGAGGCTGCTTGGGGCTCCGTAGAAGTCTTCACTCCCGCCCCCAATCTATTCTCATGTCGTCCTATCTCCCCACTGATAGACCTTACCTTTCCTGTGCTCTACAGGCTCTCAATCTTCCACCACGGGAAACCATCATGATGGTGGCTTGGCTTTCCTGCTGATCTATGTGGGGAATGCCATTTACATGTATTACCATGACAGAATACGCAACTTGTTGGAATCACATTTTCCCTCCCAATTACCTGGCACACACACACCCACCATTGTGGGCTAACACTGGCATTACTGAGGAACTGGAGCAAAGCTGTTGCGGGTAATCTTTGAATGTTGCACTCACCTCAAAGTCACCAATGAAGCCCACTGCACTCCACTTATATTCCAATTACCTGCCAGGTCAGTGGGAAAATAGGCTGGTCGAAATCACGACAGGATATAAGTGAGCTTCACTGGTGACTTTGAGGTCAGTGCAACATTCAAAGATTACCCGCAACAGCTTTGCTCCAGTTCCGCAGTAATGCCAGTGTTAGCCCACAATGGTGGGTGTGTGTGTGTCTTGGGGCTGCCCATTGTGGCTGCCTCGGGAGTTGAGCTGGGCTTCTCATCATGGCTGCTTTGCTACTCCAGCAGGACACCATTGTCTCAGGCAAGGCTACTCTCTAAAACAAAGACCAGCATGGTGACTGGGATGTGGGGCAGGGTTGGGGAGGGGGGGTGGGAGTGGGGGGGGGGGGGGGGGGGGGCGGATGGGGAAGTTGGTGAGATGGCAGACACATGAGAGTGGAGGAGGCTTGGTAGCATTGGAGAAGGTTAGGGGAACACGATGGCAAGCAGAGGGAGGATTGGTGGTGGGGAAGCTAAAACCTGACATGGAACAGTAGAATGCAGACACAGAAGGGAAGGGGATGCACGTAGACTCTAGATTATGAACGAGGAGAAGGTTATTGTGGCACAAGAGGGAAGGATTGCACAGAGACTCATTACCATGACAGAATACGCAACTTGTTGGAATCACATTTTCCCTCCCAATTACCTGGCATTACTGAGGAACTGGAGCAAAGCTGTTGCGAGTAATGCATTGGGGAGGCGTTGGAAGGAAAGGAAACAGTCTTCTGGTCATTCATTTTGGACAGTAAGGAGTCTCACAACACCAGGTTAAAGTTCCAACAGGTTTATTTGGTAGCAAAAGCCATTAGCTTTCGGAGCGCTGCTCCTTCGTCAGGTAAGTGGGAGTTCTGTTCACAAACAGGGCATATAAAGACACAAACTCAATTTACATTCATTATGGAGTCAGAGAGTTGAGTGAAAGACAGTCATAGTCCCTGGACTGATGCCAAGAGCTCAGGGTGGGAGATTAAAGGCCGTCCTGGGGCTTTGTGGACCTCGTAGTCAGGATGAGAGATTAAAGGCCGTCCTGGGGCTTTGTGAACCATGCTACAGGGCTACGCATGGCACAGGCGTTATGCAGGACTTTACAGACTCGCTCATCCCGAAACCGTAAAATCCCGCCCGAGGTCAACGGACCTTCTCATGGTCCGCCCTTAGCCCGCTCCAATTTCCGTGGTGGGTGGGGCGCTAAAATTCTGGCCATTGTATTCCCACTCCAGTGAGGGGCAAGGGCCGTGTGTTCAATAGGGATCAGACACTGCTTGATGTGCAGGACATGGTCATAGTCTCACACCCGAGATGACGGGGCTGTCTGGCTCAGTACTCGGCTGCAGATGGGACAGTCATTGCCAGGGGAGGAAGCATCTGCAACCTGGACATAGGGAAAATGGAGTGAGAGTGTCAGTATTCAAAACACTCCTGGGGTGGGGGGGTTGCCACTGTTTGTGACAGTGAGCACAGCCTCGAGATGAGGAGGGCTGAAGTCCATATGGGGCATGGGGACATCAACAGTGATGGGTTCAGGGCAGGTCAGGAATGTGTATTACATTCAGCCGGGTTACTAGAGTAGGCAGGGGAATCACCAGAAGGAGTTCAATCTGCGCATTGTGGGGCTTCAGGATGATCAGGGGTTAGCTGCTGTGAGCTGCTGGATATCTGCAGAATGATCAATCAAAGCCTCTAAGGTGTTTTCTCCAAATGACATTGGCTAACCGGCCAAAGGACATCCAATCATTCCAAAAGCGCAGGTTAGGCATAATAAGTTACCAGAGCAGACACAGTGGGAGCGCCTTTGGAAAGGTTAAACATATCCTGAATGCTTTAAAGTCTGTTCCACCCTCTCTGGAATTAAGATATCAAGTGGCTGGGGTGACATCTTGGTCGCCTGGTATCTGTGAAGTGGAGCCTCAGTTGGAATATTAGATCAGGGAAAGGTGAGTAGCACAGTCGCAGCTCTAGCGCATGGCAGTGGCTTTCCAGTAGCGATTGGGAGATTGACTGTAATTGTCCATTACTTTTTCATTTATTGAATCTGTCTGTCCGCACGGAGAAGGAGAATTGAATAATTGTGTCTACATTCAATGCTGCCTTCTGGATGGCAGTGACCCAATTGAGGAGAAGAAAGGCCCTGTACCGTCCAAGCACAACTTTGAAAAGAAGCTCTGTCTCTGAGGACCATAGTACAGGGGAGCCCTAGCAAAGCCCAGGGGTGAGGAGATCAAACTTAACCCACAGAGGTGACTCACACAACCAGGGGCCTACTGAAGATGCTTTTTCTATGCGGAGATGAGTGAGAGACATTGCTGTGCAAATCTATGCTTGTCAAGACATGTGGTGGCTCATATCTGCCATGTTTGGCAGGAGGATCTAATGCCACCTGGATTGGGGGGACATCCCCTGCCAATGCACCTGAAGCTCACTGACCGACTCAATTTTGTTGCCAGTGGGTTGTTCCAGGGATCCACAGGGCACCTATGCGGCATCTCACAGTCCACAGCATATTAATGTTTTGCTGCAATCTCTGGCTTCCAGGGTGCAATCAATTGCACATGTGTGACTTTGAGAACTTCATGGCAGCAGCCCCAGATGTTCATTAACAAGAAAGTGTTCCACTCCCGAAACATTCAGCTAGTGTGCAAAAATCAGACGCACAGCATGTATGTTTGTACCAGTTACTCTGGGAGTTCCCATGACTCATACATCCTGAGTCACCCCAGCTGCCACGGTGCTTACAGGGCTGGTTGCTTGGTGACAAGGGGTACCCACTGAACTGGTGATAAAAGATACCCGCTGAACCGATGGCTTGTGAAACCAAGGCGACATCCTCAAATTACCTCGGAGGAGAGATACAACACAGCACATAGTCTGACAAGATCTATAATAGAGCAGACCGCTAACATCCCAGAGATGCCTTTACAATGCTTGGACCACTCAGGTGAAGTTCTCCCTTTGGAGTGGGTGACTCACAGCATACAACCATAAGACATAGGAGCAGAAGTAGGCCATTTGGTCCACTGAGTCTGCTCCACCATTCAGTGAGATCATGACTGACCTGATAGGATAATCCTCAACTGCACTTTTCCGCTTTATCCCCATAATCCCTTAGTTGCAACATTGAGTGTAACAGATTTGATGGGCCAGTTGGTCTGTGTCTGCCTGGTTCTTTGTATGATCGGCCATATGTTCTATATTTCTACGTCCATATTTATATTGATAACTGCCAAAGTAAACTTGCCAAACTGTAATTAAACCCTTTTGCCAGTGGAGGCATTGCAGTGCCACAGAAGGGTTTAATTACAGTTACATGGAGAGTTTCAATATGTTGTTTGTTAAAATTCCTTTAAACCTTGTCTTTTTGTTATAGTGCCTCTTTAAGGGGCTGTTTTCCATGTTAATTAGTTTATGTTATTGATTTGCTGTGTTTTAAAAGAGTGACAGTTTATGTTATAAATGTGACAGTTATTTTGAATTGTATTTTTTTTAGAAAGGACAGAATGTATTACTCAAAGTGATAACGGAATGCCCCAGTTCAATTATCTCCGACTTTACCAGAAGAATACACTTAGAACATAGAACATTACAGCGCAGCACAGGCCCACAGTACAACACTTGGGCTGGAATTTTACCTCCCTGCCCGCCACAGGAATGGGAGTGGGCAAGGGCTGGAGCATCGGAAGTTATATTGACCTTGGACGGGATTTTACGGTTTCGGGACGAGCGAAGCCTTAAAATCCTGCCCTTTGGTCTTGACTCACCTCGGCGATGGCACCGGGGATTGTATAACAATGATGCCAAATCAAAGTGTTAGATAAAAATAAGAAAAGAATGTTTGACTTTTAAATTGGGACTGAATTGCATCCAAGAACCATGTTCAAGGTAAATTGCCCCTTGGTATCCCGGGATGTTTAAGTCGGCGTTTCTGCGGAGGTAGGCGGGATTCTCGCATGGTGGTCTGCCTCCCTGGGGCCGGGATCCAGGATGTCGCTAGTCGCGTCCCGGAAATCCTGAGGTGGGAGGGAGAGGAGCCTGAGGTAGCGGTACATATTGGTACCGCTGATGTGGGTAGGAAGGGAGAAGGGGTCATGAAAAGGGAGTACAGGGAATTAGGGAGACAGCTGAGAAAGAGGAAAGCAAAGGTAGTAATCTCAGGATTACTGCCTGTGCCACGGGAAGGTGAGGGCAGGAATGGAGTGAGGTGGAAGATGAATGTGTGGCTGAGGGACTGGTGCAGGGGGCAGGGATTCAGGTTCCTGGACCATTGGGACCTCTTTAGGGGCAGGGGTGATCTGTATACAAAAAACGGGTGGAACTTGAATCACACGGGGACCAATATCCTGGCCGGTAGGTTGGCTAAGGTTACTGGGGAGAATTTAAACTAGATAGGTTGGGGGGAGGGGAGCTAGAAGAGTTGACTAGGATCAAGGAACTAATTGATGGGGTGGAGGATGCAGGGGTAAGGGGAATTACAAAATTAATGGTAGAGGAGAGGGTGCAAGTGAATGAAGGCGGTAATTTAGATAAGGGAGTAGAGGGAGAGGGTGTTCGCGACTCATCAAAGCGGGTCCAGATAAAAGCTGGAATAAGGACACTTTGCCTGAATGCACGAAGCATTCGGAACAAGGTAAATGAGTTGATGGTGCAAATCAGCACGAGTGGGTACGATCTAGTGGCCATTACAGAAACGTGGCTGAAAGGTGACCAGGACTGGGAGATGAATATCCAGGGGTATCTGGCGTTTAGGAAGAATAGACAGGAAGGAAAAGGTGGTGGGGTCGCGCTATTAATAAGAGATAATATCAGGGTAGTACTGAGGGATGACATAGGCTCTGAGGAACAAAACGTGGAATCATTATGGGTAGAGATGAGGAATAGTAGAGGGAGAAAGACACTAGTAGGTGTGGTATATAGGCCCCCAAATAATAATGTTGAGGTAGGGAGGGCTATAAACAAGCAGATAAGGGATGCGTGTAAAAACGGAACGGCAATAATCATGGGGGACTTCAACATGCACATTGACTGGCAGACTCAAGTCGGTAAGGGTGGAATGGAGGAAGAGTTCTTAGAATGCTGTCGGGATAGTTTCCTTGAACAGCATGTTACGGAACCGACGAGGGAACGAGCTATTTTGGATCTGGTATTGTGTAACGAGGTAGGTAGAATTAAGGATCTTATTGTGAAGGACCCTCTTGGGTCTAGTGACCACAATATGGTCGAATTTCTGATTCAGATGGAAGAGGAGAAAGTTTGGTCCCAAACCAGTGTCCTCTGTTTGAACAGAGGGAAATATGATAGGATTAGGGATGAATTGGCTAAGGTAGACTGGGAGAGCAGGCTGGCAGGTAGGATAGCTGAGGAACAGTGGAGGATTTTTAAGGAGATCCTTTTCAGTTCTCAGCAAAAATATATTCCAGCAAAAAACAAGGATTGTAAGAAAAGGGAGAACCAGCCGTGGATAACGAAGGAAATAAAGGAGAGTATTAAAATAAAAACAGCTGCGTACAGAGTGGCCAAAAATAGTGGAGAAACAAGTGATTGGGAAAAATTTAAGAAACAACAAAGAGAGACTAAGAAAGCGATAAAGAAAGGAAGGATAGACTATGAAGCTAGGCTAGCAATTAATATAAAAAATGATAGTAAAAGTTTTTATAAATATATAAAAAGGAATAGAGTGGCTAGAGTGAATGTTGGACCCTTGGAGGACGAGAGGGGGGAGTTAATAGTGGGAAATGAGGATATGGCTGAGTCTTTAAATAAGTTTTTTGTGTCGGTCTTCACGGTGGAGGACACAAATAGTTTGCCAAATATTAACGATAGAGGGTTGGCAGCAGGAGAAATACTTAATACAATTAATGTTACCAGAGAGGCAGTGCTGGGTAGACTAATGGGACTGAAGGTGGATAAGTCCCCGGGTCCGGATGGAATGCATCCCAGGGTATTGAAAGAAATGTCAGAGGTAATAGTGGATGCGTTAGTGATTATTTATCAAAACTCGTTGCATTCTGGGGTAGTGCCGGTTGATTGGAAAACGGCTAATGTTACGCCGCTGTTTAAAAAAGGAAGGAGACAAAAGGCGGGTAACTATAGGCCGGTCAGCTTAACGTCTGTAGTAGGGAAAATGCTGGAATCCATTATTAAAGAGGAGATAGCAGGGCATCTGGATAGAAATGGTTCGATCAATCAGACGCAGCATGGATTCATGAGGGGAAAGTCGTGCTTGACGAACATGTTGGATTTTTATGAAGATGTGACTAGGGCGGTTGATGGAGGAGAACCGGTGGATGCGGTGTTTTTGGATTTCCAAAAGGCGTTTGATAAGGTGCCCCATAAAAGGCTACTGAAGAAGATTAGGGCACACGGAGTTGGGGGTAGTGTGTTAAAGTGGATTGGGGACTGGCTATCCGACAGGAAGCAAAGAGTCGGAATAAATGGGTGTTTTTCCGGTTGGAGGAAGGTAACTAGTGGCGTGCCGCAGGGATCGGTACTCGGGCCGCAACTATTTACCATTTATATAGATGATCTGGAGGAGGGGACGGAGTGTAGGGTAACGAAGTTTGCAGACGACACAAAGATAAGTGGAAAAGTGAATCGTGTGGAGGACGGAGAAGATCTGCAGAGAGATTTGGACAGGCTGAGTGAGTGGGCGAGGATATGGCAAATGGAGTATAACGTTGATAAATGCGAGGTTATACACTTTGGAGGAAATAATAACAAATGGGATTACTATCTCAATGGAAACAAATTAAAACATGCTACCGTGCAAAGGGACCTGGGGGTCCTTGTGCATGAGACGCAAAAGCCCAGTCTGCAGGTACAACAGGTGATCAAGAAGGCAAATGGGATGTTGGCCTATATTGCGAAGGGGATAGAATATAAAAGCAGGGATGTCTTGATGCACCTGTACAGGGCATTGGTGAGGCCGCAGCTGGAATACTGTGTGCAGTATTGGTCCCCTTATATGAGGAAGGATATATTGGCATTGGAGGGAGTGCAGAGAAGGTTCACCAGGTTGATACCGGAGATGAGGGGTTTGGATTATGAGGAGAGGCTGAGGAGATTGGGTTTGTACTCGTTGGAGTTTAGAAGGATGAGGGGGGATCTTATGGAGACTTATAAGATAATGCGGGGGCTGGATAGGGTGGAGGCGGAGAGATTCTTTCCACTTAGTAAGGAAGTTAAAACTAGAGGACACAGCCTCAAAATAAAGGGGGGTCGGTTTAAGACAGAGTTGAGGAGGAACTTCTTCTCCCAGAGGGTGGTGAATCTCTGGAATTCTCTGCCCACTGAGGTGGTGGAGGCTACCTCGCTGAATATGTTTAAAGCGCGGATGGATGGATTCCTGATCGGTAAGGGAATTAAGGGTTATGGGGATCAGGCGGGTAAGTGGTACTGATCCACGTCAGATCAGCCATGATCTTATTGAATGGCGGGGCAGGCTCGAGGGGCTAGATGGCCTACTCCTGCTCCTATTTCTTATGTTCTTATGTTCTTATGTGTAGGTTAGAGGGATTAGCGGGGTAAATGTATGGGGTTACGGGGATCGGGCCTTGGTGGGATTGATATCGGAGCAGACTCGATGGGCTGAATGGCCTCCTTCTGCACTGTAGGGTTTCTATGATTCTTAATCTATGATTATATCATAGAATCCTACAATGCAGAAGGAGGCCATTCAGCCCTTCGAGTCTGCCCCGACAACAATCCCATCCAGCCCCTATCCCCATAACCTCATGCATTTATCCTAGCTAGTCCCCCTGACACTAAGGGGCAATTTAGCATGGCCAATCCACCTAACCCACACATCTTTGAATTGTGGGAGGAAACTGGAGCACCCGGAGAAAACCCATGCAGACACGGGGAGAATGTGCAAACTCCACACAGACAGTGACCCAAGCCGGGAATCGAAACCAGGTCCCTGGCGCTGTGAGGCAGCAGTGCTAACCACAGTGCCATCGTGCCACCCCTTTTACTCCTAACATTGCCTCACCTGTAGGCTAAGCTTCAACTACAAACATATGCATGCATGTGTGTATATAAAAGTCATGGATTTAGTATGCATTTCTAGCAAACACAACAGATACTTTCTCTCACTTTTTGCCTTTTTTTGTCAGCTCTTTTTCTATCATGCAATCTCCACCTCACCCATCTGTCATATTCACCCCAATTTTAACTGGTTTGGTTGATTCTTCCATTATGATTCACCCCATGCCTGGTTCACCCCACTGCTGATTTGCATCTCTAAGCTGCAGATGGTGCTGTTCTGCCTGCGAAGGTTGGGATTTAAGCTTTTTGTAATGCTTCTTACCTTTTTTGCTGACGTTATTTTTTCTTCATTTGTGGGACATAATTGGCCAGCATTTATTGCCCATCCCTAGTTTGAGAGTCAACCATATTGCTGTGGCTCTGGAGTCACATGTAGGTCAGATCAGGTAAGGACGGCAGATTTCCTTCCCTAAAGGACATCAGTGAACTAAATGGGTTGGTCCGACAATCGACAATGGTTTAATAGTCATCAGTAGATTCTTAATTCTAGATATTTTCACTGAATTCAAATTCCACTGTCTGCCGTGGCGGGATTCAAACTTGGGTCCCCAGAACATTAGCTGAGTTTCGAAATTAATAGTCTAGCGATAATGCCACTAGGCCATTGCCTTCCCTGTTGTGTTCAAGAGAATTTTTTACATCAGTATGTTCCCAGTCCAAGGAGAAGGAGGCATTCACAGAATCATAGAATCGAACCTGGCTCCCTGGCACTGTGAGGCAGCAGCTCTAACCACTGTGCTGGAGCTGGCGCTGTGAGGCAGCAGTACTAACCATTGTGCCACTGTGCTGGATCTGGCACTGAGGCAGCAGTACTAACTACTGTGCCACTGTACTGGATTTGCTTCTGGGAAATAAGATGGGTCAAACGGACCAAGTGTCAAGAGGGGAATATTTAGCAGAGAGAGATCATAGCATCATAAGAATCATATTGGCTGTGACAAAGGACAAGGAGTAAAATTAAATAATCGGGGAAGGGTCAACTTCAATGGGGTGAGATCGGATCTGGCTCAATTAAATTGGAATGAAAGATTGGCAGGGAATACTCATGGAATAGTGAGCTACCTTGAAAGGAGAGATAACTTTGGTGCAATCAAGGTAAGGTAGGGTAAACAAATCCAGGTGACGCAAGAGATAGAGAGTAAGATGAATCAGAAAAGGAGTGCATAGGATCAATGAGTAATACAGTTGAGAACCAGGCCGAATGTAGAAAATTCAGAGAGGAAGTGAAGAAACAAAAAAGCAAAGCAAAAAAAAGAGAATGAGAAGATACTGGCAGCTAACATAAAAGTGAATCCAAAAGCTTTTCACTGACATATAAATAGAAAAAGTGTGTTTAAAGGTGGAATGGGGCTTATTAGGAACCTAAAACAGAATTTCTGCATGGATGGAGAGGACATGGCTGAGGTGCAAAAATAAATACTTTGCATCTGTACTCACTCAGCATGGAAATACTGCTCAAGTCCAATGGAAGAAGAGTGGAAGCATTAGATAAGCTGGCTATACTTAAGGTTGTTAAGTCACCAGGACTGGATTAGATGCATCCAAGGATATTAAGGGAAAGCAAGGGTGGAAATGGAGGAGGGACTAACTATATTTTTCCAACCCTCTTCAGATACAGAGACGGTGCCAGAGGACTGGCGAATTGCAAATAATACATCCTTCATTCAAAAAGAGCGTAACAAGGATAAGCCCAGAAACCACAGGCCAAGCAATTTAACCTCAATGGTGGGAAAGCATTTTAGGACAGTATTGACAGTCACTTGAATTAATTAAGGAAAACCAGCACGGATTGGTTAAGGAAAAACTGTTCAATTAACTTCCATGAGTTTTTGATGAAGGAACAGAGAGTATTGATGGCAGTGCTGCAGTGATGAAGTATACATGGACTTCCAAAAGACATGTCATAAAATGTCAATAACAGGCTTGTCATAAAGTTAGAGCTCAAGGGAAAAAGGGACAGTCGCAATAAGGATACAAAATTGGCTGAGTGACAGGGAAGCAGGATGGTAGCGAACAATTATTTATCAGGCTGGGGGAAGGTATAAAGTGGAGATCCTAAGAGTCAGTGTTGGGACCTCTGCCTTTCTTGATATATATTAATGACCTAGACTTAGGCATACAGGGCACAATTTCTAAATTTGCAGATGAAATAGAAGTTGGGAGTATTGTGAACTGTGAGTAGGATAGTGATAAACGTCAAAAGGATGTGGGCAAGCTAGTGCAATGGGCAGACAAGTGGCAGTTACAATTTAATGCAGATAATTGTGAAGTGATTTGCTCTTTGGTAGAAAGAATGTTCCAAGGGTACAATTCCAAGGGAATGGAGGGGCAGAGGGTCTTGGGGGTATAGATGCACAATCATTGAAGGTGGCAGGATAGGTTGATTGATCAGACAAATGGCCTTCTGTGACACTGCAGATTTCTAAAATTTCTATCATCCTATGGCGGGAGAGGAGAATGAACCATATTAGAAGAGAGATAAACAGCAAGAGAAAAATAGAAAAAGATGGAAACAAAAAATAAAACAATCGAAGGAGAACCGGAGGAGAACAGAGTTTTGTTTAAAGTACAGGAGTAGAAAGACAAATGGGGGCGACTTTCAGCCCACACCCTCCGTCTGTGGGAATGGAGGCGCGTGCTCAAAATCCGGACAGCATGATTCGCGCCAGCGAGCTTCCGAATTCCAATCTTACCGGCCTCTCGCCGGTGGAGTGGTGTGAAACATGCTGCAGGATTGTAGAAAGCTCATTTTAAATAACATTAGCATGTCATCAGCGAGCTCTCTCTCCAGGACTTCCCCCTCACCGGATATGCAGCGGATGCTGACGTGACATCACGCTGGTGCCACTTACAACAGGTTCACCTAGACCCCGGGGTCGTAAAGGTAATCATAGCCCTGGGGGGAGAGAGATATGGCCAGGCATTGGCCTGGAAATGTCCCCTGGCATTGCCCCTTGGCACAGGTTGGCACATAGCAACATAGAAACATAGAAGATGGAAGCAGGAGGCTGTTTCGCCATTCATTATGATCATGGCTGATTGTCCAACTCAGTAGCATAGTCCTGCTTTCCCTCATAACCTTTTATCCCATTTGTCCCAAGTGCTATATCTAGCTGCCTCTTGAATACATTCAATGTTTTGGCATCAATTACTTCCTGCGGTAATGAATTCCACAGGCTCACCACAATAAATGTCTCCTCACCTCTGTCCTAAATGGTCTACCCTGAATCCTCAGACTGTGACCCCTGGTTTTGGACTCCTCCACCATTGGGAATATCCTCCTTGCATCTACCCTGTCTAGTCCTGTTAGAATTTTATAACTCTCTATTAGATCCCCCCTCATTCATCTGAACTCCAGTGAAAACAATCCTAACCTAGTCAATCTTTCCTCATAAGTCAGTCCCGCGATCCCTGGAACTAGCCTGGTAAACCCTCTCTGCACTCCCTCGAGAGCAAGAACATCCTTCTTCAGAAAAAGAGACCAAAACTGCACACAGTACTCTAGGTGTGGCCTCACCAAGGCCCTGTATAATTGCAACAACACATCCCTGCTCCTGTACTCAAAACCTCTCGGATTTGAAGGACAACACACCATTTGCCTTCTTTACCACCTGCTGCACCTGCATGCTTACCTTCAGCAACTGGTGCACAAGGACACCCAGGTCCTGCTGCACACTTCCCTCCCCCAATTTACAGCCACTGGCTGGATGACACCATGAAAACAAGGCAGTGCTACTTGGCAGTGCCAACTTGTGCCAAGGGGTGGGCCCCAGTGGGAACCTCAGCCGCGATTCTCCCAGCAACATTTCTGGTGGATCACGGTGGGAGATGCGCATCACCGGCCTTGTACTGGGATTTGCGAATGCCCCAGGAGCACATGCGCATCTCCCAGAGCCGGCAAACAGTCGCCGGTCAGATCGCGCTGGAAACCGGCGGGAAGGCAGGTAAGTCATTTGAATCTTTTAAAAATGTATTTTAAATATGTTTTAAATCTAATTATTGGGAACTTTCGGATCCCGATTGAATCTCCCACCCCGCCAGGAGTACTTCATTCCGGCAAGGTTTACACTAGCTCCCCACATTCGGGGAACTAGTGGGAGACCCCGCCGGAATGAAGCGGGGACAATTGGGGCCCCCCAGGTGGTTGGGTGGCGGGGGGTAGTGCCCCCTGGGCATGGGCACCTTGGCAATGCCAGCCTGTGCCCCTTGTGGGTGGGGCCTATTGTGGGCAGGGCCTAGGAGTGATCAGTGGGGGTGGGGGGTCCTGCTGCCACTCTGCAGTCAGGATTGGTCTGGGATGGAGGGAGGGCAGCGATTGGGGCAGGCTGGGGGGAGGAGGGGTCTGCCAGGGGGAGTCTGACCCTGGGGGGAGGTTGGGGGGGAGAGGGGGGCCGGGTGAGGGGTTGGGGGGATCGCCATTGCTGGGGGGATGGACTGTGCATCGGGCCGCTCCGGGACAGGGGCGGGGGGGGGGGGGGGGGGGGGGATGGTGGCGGGTCAGGACTGGCCTGGGAATTGTTGTGGGGACTGCGATCAGGCCATGGGGGCAGCTGGAGGGGAAGCACTGTGGGTGTCCCAGGCTGTCCAGCTTTTGAGCTGGCCAGCAAGCAGGGAGACTGACAGATCGGGACCACTGCGCATGTGCAGAGTTCCAGAACTGTCAGACTCCGGTGCGAATAGGCCCCACCCCCCTGGGTTTTTAATGATATTCACGACTGGGACCTCTGCAGTGCACAGAGTGCAGAGATTCAGGTGAGAAGCTGAACTGACACAACAGTTGGGATTTAGAACAGTTTTCCTGCCAATTCGGCACTTTTGGGAGAATCGCAGCCTTATATGGGGCAACTGATTTAGATGTGGTAGAGCCAGGAGCAGACGGAGGAGCTGGGGATGCTGGCTGTTGGGGATGAGGGGGGGATGGGTATCGTTGTGTTGGGTGCTGGCTCACACTGTGGGGGCAGGGTGCAGGGGGAGAAGGGGGGGAAGTAGCCAATGATCGGGGGGTAGGTAGAGAAGTGCCAATTCTGATTAGGGGTCGGGAGAGGGGCCCCTGAGATCCCTATAGTAGGCTGGGGTGGGGGGGGGGGAAGGGAGAGTTTGCTCAGGTTCTGATCAGATCACCCCTTAAAGATGGTGCCCTGACCTCTGAGCAGTGAATTTGCTGACATGTTGAGGCCCCGCCCCCCCTTATGATGCCATGAAACACACCCCCTTGATTTTATTTGGCAGTGTCTGAAGATCTGGAGAGAAAACTGGTCGGTTTCTCTGGATGCTGGTTATTTTTAAAATTTTTATTCCATTCTTAAAGTTATAAAGCCAATGCTCAGAGTGAACCGGGCAAACTCAAATCCATTCCTTTCTTGCTCCAAAAACCAAATTCAAAAACCAACTGAATCCAATTCAAAGTCCCCACAAGAGAGACAAACAAGATCCAAGCTGACAAGATAAGGCATTGCACCCCATCTTGGGCTTGATCTGGCAATTGGGCCGGAACTCCACCACCTCACCCGCCACTGAATCAGAGCGGTCGAGGGTCCGACAATGGAAATTTCAGTTGAGCTCGAGCGAGGCCATAAAATCCCGCCCATGATCTTAGGCAAAGGCCAAGAAGCAATCCACCAGGAACCACGTTCTGCCATTTTTTGGTAAGATTTTGCCCAATGGCTGGTATCTGGAGGGGAAGATGGAAGCCTCACTTTTCTGGAATGCTACTCCCAGAAGTTTATCGATCCCAGCTCACTGTGAGAACCACAATGGGAATTACAGCAGCTTTAGGGAGGGAATTTTATCAGATTGCACAGGTGATATAAAACCACATGTAAGCAATTTGTCCTCAAGATATTGTAGTTACAGTATTGAATTTTGCAAATTATACCAAAATGAGTGGGGAAAGGGTGGGGGGCGGCGGGAGGTGGGGGGGGGGGGGGGTTGCGGGGGTGGAGTTGCTTAGGCAATAATGTGGATTACTGCAACAAATTGCAGGAAAAATAAACAGGTTTACAGACAGGGCAGAAAATGGCAAATTAATTTTCACATGGCAAAGTGTGAGGTGGTGCATTTCAACAGGAGAAATAAGTGGACAGCTTATTCACTGAAATATAGAAATTAAAGAAAATAGAGGAACAAACACATGTGCAAATAAAATCATGAAAGTAGCAACACAAGTTGGTAAAGAGTGCAAACAAGATGCTGGAGTTCATTTCCAGGGGAATAGAGTACAAAACTAGTGAGGTAATGTTACAATTATAGAAACCTTTTGTTGTGACTACTGTTGTGTACGGTTCTGGTCACCATTCTGCAACGGATCTTTGCAACACTGGAGAAAAAGCAGAAAAAGATAACAAAGATGTTAATATAATTTAGAGGATGTAACTATTAGGTAAGATATTGGTTGAAAATTATGAAAGGATAAATGTGAGGAAATTGTCCCCATGTGGCTGAGTCCAGGACAAGGAGAAATAAACTTATTCTTTCATGGAATGTGGATGTCACTGATCAGGTCTGCATTTGTTGCCCATGCATATTTGACCTTGAACTGATGGGTTGCTAGACCATTTCAGAGGGCAATTGCTGTAGGTCTGAAGTCACATGTAGACCAGACCATGTAAGGAGGTAGATTTTCTTTCTTTGATTTGATTAATTATTGTCACATATATCGGGATACAGTGAAAAGTATTGTTTCTTGCGGGTTACACAGATAAAACATACTGTTCATAGAAAACATAGGGGAGAAGGAAAAGAGAGTGTACAGAGTATAGTGTTACAGTCATAGCTGGGGTGAAGAGAAATATTAGCTTAATATACGGTAGGTCAATTCAAAAGTCTGATGGCAGCAGGGAAGAAGCTGTTCTTGAGTTGGATGCTTTGTGATCGCAGACTTTTGTATCTTTTTCCCAACAGAATAAGATGGAAGAGAGTATGTCCAGAGTGAGTAGGGTCCTTGATTATGCTGGCCACTTTTCTGAAGCAGTGGGAAGTGTAAACAGAGTCAGTAGATGGGAGGTTGGTTTGTGTGATGGACTGGGCTATGTTCACAACCCTTTGTAGTTTCTTGCAGGCTAGGTCAGAGCATGAGCCATAACAAGCTGTGATATATCCGGAAAGGATGCTTTCTATGGTGCATCTGTAAAGGTTGGTGAGAATCATAGCAGATATGCCACATTTCCTTAGCTTCCTGAGAAAGTAGGGGCGTTGGTGAACTTTTTAAATTATAGCATCAGCGTGGAGGAACCAGGATAGGCTGTTGGTGATCTGGAAACCTAGGAACTTGAAGCTCTTGGCCATTTTCACTTCATCACTATTGAAGTAGACAGGGGCATGTCTTCCACTACGCTTCCTGAAGTCAATGACTATCTCCTTTGTTTTACTGACATTGAGGGAGTGATTATTGTCGTTGCACCAGATTCTCTATCTCTTTCTCATACTCCATCTCGTCATTGTCTGAGATCCAACTGACTACGGTGGTGTCATCAGCAAACTTGAAAATCACCTTGGAGGGGAATTTAGCCACACAGCCATTGATGTATATGGAGTATAGTAAGGGACTGAGGACACCGCCTTGCAGGACACCAGCGTTGAGGATAATCATGGGGGAGGTGTCGTTGCCTATCCTTATTGATTGCGGTCTGTGGGTTAGGAAGTATAGGATCCAGTCATAGAGGGAGGAGCCAAGACCTAGGCCATGGAGTTTGGAGATGAGTTTCATTGGGTTAATGGTCTTGAAGGCTGAGAGTGCAGTTTTAAAAGCATAGAATGAGAGTAAAAGACAGAATTAGAGAGTATGCTGGGGACATCTCGCAAGAAGTTGCATTGGTGAACTAGGTGAGCTTTTACAATTGATGATACATTAACAGTCACTATTATTGAGACTGGCTTTTAATTAAAGATTTCATCAATTGAATTTAAATTTCACCTTGGTGGAATTTGAGTCTGGGTCCCAGGCTAATGCTGGGACCGTGGGATTACTAGTCCACAATTACAACACGCCACCTTTGAAACAGAAGATGAACACTAACAGGGCAAATAAAGAGGTTAAGAATTTCTGTACAAAGAGGTATCTGAGAGTGTGGAACTTGCTGCCACGTAGAGTAATTGAAACAGGTAGCATTGATTTATCTGAGGGAAGGCTTGATGTACTCACGAGGGAGAAGGCAATGGGGGATTGCGGGCAGAAGTAATTCGAGTGGGTCAAGGTATATAAACACTAATATAGACCAGTTGGGCTGAAAGGCCAATTTTAGTTATTCGATGCAACTCCGGATCCCTAATATGCATCTTCCATGGGCAGGGAGGGTACATGATTCCCTTAAACCACTTGTTTTTAAAAACAATAATTTAATTTTCATTTAGGAAAAAAATCTATATAGAAATGCAAAAATATGCACAAAAAGTCGGCCTCGAAACAACAATCTCTCAAAAAAAATTCTGAGTAAATTGCTTAAAACAGCTATTGTGTTAGGCTGTTTTTCTGTCTACCACAAATCTCCTTGAGATTAAAAAAAATAACATTTTGAAACAACAGGAGCAGACCAGCCATCTGACCGATAAGCAAACTTGTTTCGCCTGTAAGCATAAGAAATTCCAAAGCCTTTGTCTGGGAACCTGAAAACTTCCCAAACAACAAATTGTTCAGTTTATCAGACACAGACGTTCCATTGTATAATGCATTTAACCAGTGGATGACATTATACCCAAAATGCTCCGTTACGTCGCAGTGCCAAGATAAGTGGAGCACTGTCTCAGAGAAAAAGGCAATCGGCAGGGACCTGACATGCTGAACTTCTGGAAAGGAAATGCGAGTAATCTTACAGTTATTAAAACCTTAATGATTGATTTGTGATTGGATCTCAATATATATCACTACAGAGAATTCACCTTTACTACTCACTGAGGATATGTAACTGAGGACCCATTCAACATTCCAGTAGTCTAATTAAAAATGGTCCAAATAGCAAAGAACACACTCGCTGTGTATTTTGCTTTTCCCAATTCCTTACTAATATTTTTAAAGGAAATTCCACTATAATACCTTCTCCAAGATAAAAATCCTGCAGTTGATTTGATTGGATTTATTATTGTCACGTGCGTTGATATACAACAAAAAGTATATTTTCTTGTGTGCTATGCAGACAAAGCAAACCGTTCATAGAGTACATAGGGGCTAACAGTACATCATATGGACTGCAGCGGTTCAATAAGTCCACCAGTTTTACAAAGTTATTTAGGGGTTTGGCCTAAGTAGTATTGGCCTTGATAGTGACACCCACATCCCATAGAAACACAAAATGAGTGGTGATGTGTGAGTATGGAGTATAGAGGGCTCACTTACCCTGGCGGAGTGAATGAGATCACTCATCCATTTCCTATGCTGCAGGGCAGTCCTCACCTGCACCTCATTGATGATGACAGCCCTGGTGACCTCGTCCTTGGCCAGCATGGTTAGATAGATGGACCTCCTACTGCTATCCACAGAGAGCAGGATATCCCGCCTTTCCTCAACAGGCTGGAGGAGATATTGCAGGGAGACATTGCTAAACCATATGGCAGGCTCTGCTGCTCATCTTTGTTCCAGGGTCCTGGTGCCATTAATGATTGGCTATGTGGATGTCTTTTAATTATGGAGGCCCATACATGACATGCAGTTTTCTGCATGTCCTGTTATGAGACTCAAAGCAAACCACACCCATGTATAATGAATGAGGCTGGGAATACACGATTGTGTGTAACAGCCCACCCCATTCCATGGCGGGAATTACTCCGACTTTCTGGGACCCACCACGGAATTGAGGGTGGGAGGGGGAACGATTCCACCCAATGTTGCATTTTGTTGTCGGAGTTGAGTTCAGTTTTGGCAGGAGAGTTGCTCCTATCTTTTAAAGGAGCTAAAGGTATTTTATTCCGGATTATACATCAGATTTTGCACTGGAATTTCCTGAAATAGCTCCCAGTTGACCATCATAACATTGCCAAAAGCAGAGTGGCAACTTCAGTTCTGAGGGTCAGACATGGCTCAATGTCACTCTCTTGTCTCTTACTCGCAAAGCTTTGGGTTCAAGTCCTATTCCAGGACTTGAGCACTAAAACAAGTGTGATATTGCCCCCACAGTCCTGCTGTACACCCGGGGAGGCACATTTATTCCTGATGTTGAGACCATGGCATGCCGGTAAGATTCTGGCATCAGGATGGAGAGAAATATTACTTATAACCGAACTGTCATGTGACATCTATGGCACTAAATGTACTTTGAGTTTGAGAATTGGTAGCAATTTGCAATGATCATACATTTCTAATATGTACATTATTGAAAAATCAGGAAATGTGCCACAATAAAAACAAGCTGTGGTGAAATCATAGGCAGCGATTTTGTGTCGATGGCAACGTGGATGCAAAATCCCGTGAGATCAATAATGAGATTTTCACCAGCGAGATCTCGCGGCACAATCGTCCCAGCCACCCCCACCGCCCCCTACCGTTAATGTAACAAGGTTCCTGCTCAGGAAGGTCAGGAACCTTATTTAAATACATTTTCAGCTCATTAGCAGGCTTGCCCACTGTATTGACCTCCCATGTTTGGAAGTCCCCCCCTCCCCGACGAGATTTACAACAGGTCTGGAGCAATGTTTTGGGTTCAATGGGCGGCACGGTAGCACAGTGGTTAGCACTGCTGCTTCACAGCTCCAGGGACCTGGGTTCGAATCCCGGCTCGGGTCACTGTCTGTGTGGAGTTTGCACATTCTCCTCGTGTCTGTGTGGGTTTCCTCTGGGTGCTCCGGTTTGCTCCCACAGTCCAAAGATGTGGGGGCTAGGTTGATTGGCCATTCTAAATTGCCCCTTAGTGTCCCGGGATGCATAGGTTAGAGGGATTAGTGGGTAAAATATGTAGGGATATGGGGGTAGGGCCTGGGTGGGATTGTGGTTGGTGCAGACTTGATGGGCCGAATGGCCTCTTTCTGTACTGTAGGATTCTATGATTCTATGATTCTATGATTCTAATGTGAATCAGGCGAAAAGACCATACCAAGGGCACATATGTAAATACAGCCCTGGGCAGGAGGAGAGGGATTTGGTCAGGCAGTGCCTCCTGACAGAGTGTCCCCTGGAAGTACCAAAGGCCAGTACCAGGGGGTGGTGTCAAGGAGCATTGTCAGGGGAAAGTGCCAAGGGATGGTGTCAGAGGGCAGTGCCAAGGGTAGAGGTCTTCTGTGGAGTTCCATGGGAAGGGGAGAGAGTTCCTGTGTCTATGGTGGGGGGCTACCCTGCATTTGTAGGGGACGGGAAGTGTTCCCCATGTGCATGGGGGGGCTGGAACGGGGGTTCGTCCCGTGTGCATGGGAGGGGTCCCTGTGTATGTAGGGGATTTTCTCGTGTCTATGGGGCCTCATTGTTTTTTTTCAATTGGGGAAATGGCCCCCGATCTCTGGAAAGCTGACATTGCCAGCTCTTTCAAACCCTGCCCCGCCTGTATGATGCCATGGGACACGCCTCCAGGATTTTCTTCTTCTAGGTGCTGCACACTGTTCTCCTCACCTGGTCCAGCACTTAGAAAGAAACATGGAAATTTCCACTCTGTTTAATTTTAATGTAAGAACCTGTTAATAGGTGAACACCTTCATTAAAATAGCAAAGGAGTTTCATTTGAAAATACTGGAGGGCTAAATTGGATAGCGCCAAAAATGTCTGCAGGGATCACAATGTGTGATCAACCTCCACCTGTGGATTGCAATGCAGAAAGTATGCCTCGTGATGCTCACTAATTAGAATTGTATTTTTCATTCATGCATCAGCATCATAATCTGGAACTTGCTCGCACTATTTAAAGTTAGCGTGCACTACTTAAATCTAACCTCATAGAGGGCTGGGGTATTTTGGTTGGAGCAGGTGCTGCCAGTCATGCAGGAAGTGAATCTGACCTTGGAAACAGTGAAGAACAGCAGGACATCGAGAGCAGGCTCCAACGTGCTCAGATGCTGCAATGGAGGTCTTGGTGGAGGGGTTGGAAAGGAGAGATATACTCTCGCTACAGGGGCCAGTAGAAGCTCCAGACTCAAGCTCTGAAGACAATTGGAGCAGATAGTTATGGAGGTGAATGGCCTGACGAAATAGTTGCTGTGCCACAATAATTTTAATAACCTCACAAAATGGAAGGTAAGTGAATACGTCTTCAAATGCCGTATCCTATCAGTCAATCAGCCGTGCTATAGTCACTGGGATTGCACTGAGTCGGAGCACTTGGACAGGCAGTGAAGGCAGCCACTAAGAGAAGACACACAGGTGATTCATTTGTATGCAATATGGCATGATTTCATTTGTAAATTTGGTTTAATTTTATTGTGATGACTTTTATTTTTGCATTGTGGTCAAACTGGCAATGTGCTGCTGAGTGACAGAGGAAAGATAAAGGGTCGATTGCCGCTCCGTACTGACTTGCCTGCACTAAAATTCTTAAGCACATGTCTCGCTTGACCTTCCTGACTCAGGCTGGGTGAGATTCAGGCTGCGCAGTACATCTGTGCTCCAGTTGTGTTTACTGGTATGTCACTCAAAGCGATTCTTCACCTACAGCCTGGGCAGAAAAGGGCTGTCTAGATTTCGGCCACCCTTCTTCTTCCACCTCCCCACACTCCTCTTCCTTCCAGCAATCTGTGCTCTTCCGTGTGGCCTCGGTTCATCTCCCAACCATGTTCCATTCCAAGGGGAGGCCTAATACCGCGTTCATTTCAGAGAAGCAACTGGTTTGGGCAGAAAACCTCAAATTCAGGAAAACAAAATCTATCAGCACCTGTCATGCCGCTCTCTGCAGGTATTTGTAACTTGAAACAACAGTGGAAAGCACAGCACAAGTAGAAATCTATGAACCAGAAGATCTGTTCATTTTTAGTCCCCAATTAGAATCTGTCGCTCCCAAATAGACTTAATGGGCCAAATGGCCTCCTTCTGCACTTTATTATTCTCAATGTTTGAATCAACAGATTTGTTTTTGCCATGATGGGGAATGGAGTGATATGTGGAACTAATTTGGAAATCTACTTTTTTATGAAGGGTTATAGATTGGCTCTACACAGTAGACACTTTCTCCTGTGAATATAACGGGAGAATTCTCCCATCCCGCCCGCCACGGGAATTGTAGCGGGCGGGGGGGCGGACCATGCACAGGTCCTGACCTCGGGCGGCATTCTCTGTGGCTGGAGAATCCCACCCAACATCTGTCAGCGTGAGTTCTCATTAACACAGTAGTCTGCATTAAAATTAGTTCCAAATTATCTCTATATAAAGACTAATTATACTAAAGGAGCCTGATTTAAAGTTATTGCAAATCTATCTGTATTTCAGCTTACAGCAGTCACCTGGTACTCAGGAACATGTCCGGACTTGTAGTTCCACATCATCAGTACTCATTCCAGCTGTTAGTGCTTTGCAGATGTTATTCTCTGTATGTCAGCATTGAACGATTTGACTGTGTTCACAGAATACACAGAATATTTTTTTTTCAAAAAGCCTATTTTAAGCATCAGGAAGTAAGACATAAATAGCACTATTGGCAAAAGGAAAACACACAGAGCTGGAAATTTGAAATGAAAACAATGGATTTTAACTTCCCCTAGAAACCAGGCTGGGGTGGGTGGGAGGGCAGTTAAACTGGAGTGCAGAACATACTCACTTCAGGGAAGAAGGGTACAATCAATTCAAAGAACAGTCCCACATGGTATTGGAGGGGGTCAAAGAAAGGGTCAACATGACTCCCTCTGTCTCCAGAGGGAGCATTGGGGCCATTAGAATGACTAAACTCACAGTGAAATAAAAGCAGATTGGCATCATAATGAGCAAGTGGGATCAGAAATGGCTCTCATTGTTTTCCTAAATAGTCACTAAATTTATTGCTTTTTGATCCTGCCCCAATCTGACCAACAACAATTGTAAGTTATAACGGTGACAATCACCCTACGTAGGTGGGGTACGATGAAGGTACAGCTCTGAATGGATCATCAGCACCTAATCTCTCATGTTTAGCTTGAAACTAGGGAGTGTGAGCAATGGTGGCTTTCCTAGCTAATCCTACCCGGAATGGCAAATATGATCGGAAGACACCCAGCATTCATTGTTGTCTCCTTGTGGGCAAAGAGGAACGGGACTGTTCCTGCAGGCCCCACAACAATTTTGGGGTCCCCACCCCTGTTTTTCCCCTCACTGTGATTGCAACTTCTGGAGCACTTACCTTGTGCCAGTTGAACCCTATTCCTAGTTTCCTGATGTGAGCCACCTGCCACCTGATTGTATCAGCCCAGGCAGCCTCCTCCCGACAACCTTCCCCAAAACCTAACTGGGAAGTCAGCAAGCAACATGCTTTAATGAGGCGTAGCATTCAAATCAGCCTGTTCTGCCTCCTGCCTCACCTGCTGCCTTTCGCTTGCTACACTGCCACCTGGGAGTTAAAATGGAACTCAGTCTCAAAGGTGAGAAACTGCGTGTTTGATCAAGGTCTGAAATAGAAAGTCCTAGGCAATGAGTCCAGGGTCCTGACGAAGACGTACACCTTGAAATTAATCTATCAGATGCTGTGTGACCTACTACCAATTTCCTGACAGAATCACACAATTGTTACAGTGCAGAAGGAGGCCATTCAGCCCACTGTATCTGTACTGGCTCTCCAAATGAGCATTATGGCTTAGTGACATTCCCCTGCCTTACTCTATATCCCAGCATACCGTTTCTATTCAAATAATGATATAATGCCCTCTTGAAAACCTTGATTGAAGCTGCCTCCACCACACTTCCAGGCAGTGAATTTCAGACCTGAACCACTCGGTGTGTGAAAAATCTTTTTCTCATATCACATTTGCTCCTTTTGCAAATCACTTTAAATCGGTGCTCTTTCTCATTCTCGATCCTTTTACGAATGGGATAGTTTCTCCCTATCTACCCTGTCCAGCTCCCTCATAATTTTGAACATCTCTATCAAATCTCCTCTCAGCCTTCTTCTTTCCAAGGAGAACAGTCCCAACCTCTCCAATATATCCTCACAACTGAAGTTTCTCATCCCTGGAACCATTCTTGTAAACCTCTCACACACTCTCACCAATGCGATATTCCTTTATTGTGGTGCTCAGAACTGCACACAGTTTTCCAGCTGAGGTCTAACTAGTGTCCTGTATAAGTTCAGCAGAACCTTCCTCTATTCTATGCCCTAATAATAAAGCCTGGGATACTGTATCTCTCCACTTGTCCTGCTACCTTTAATAACTTATGCATTTATATACCCAGGTATATCCTTTAAAGTTGTAGAATAAAACAGAAGCACAATGTTTAAGTATTAGTGTTACAAGTAGGCTGACATTAACACTGCAATGAAGTTACTGTGAAAATTCCCTCGTCGCCACACACCGGTGCCTGTTCGGGTAAACGGAGGGAGAACTTAGCATGGCCAATGCACCTAACCAGCACATCTTTCGGACTGTAGGAGGAAACTGGAGCACCCGGAGGAAACCCACGCAGACACGGGGAGAACGTGCAGACTCCGCACAAACAGTGACCCGAGCCGGGAATTGAACCCAGATCCCTGGTGCTGTGAGGCAGCAGTGCTAACCACTGTGCCATCTGGCCGCCCTGGGTTGCCTGAGCAGAAACACTGGACTCTTTTTGTATTATAATTTCTCAGTTCTCTCTTGCTTACCTGAACCCACCATCCTGAAAATCAGTTGGAAGGACAGAAGGGAGCAGCTCAAAAATCACATTGTCTTTTAAAACTTTATTGGCTGATTTGTGGCAGAAATTGTATAGGAAGAAACGGCTGATAGGACCAAACACAGACAATGGGAAGTGTCACTAATACACAGACCATCTGGTGTTTTCCTAAGATTGCATTATGCTTGGGCTTTGCACTTCTATTATCACTGACCAGCACTTTCAGCTCTTTACCGTATTAGGAAACAAATAGGGATAATCAAGAAGTGATGTGATGGAAAATGTGCTGTGAATGGGACTGTACCAGGAAACGGGATACATGAACAGGACAGCACCAGATTTTCTTGCACTCCCGACAGCGCTGGCAAAACTAAGGTGATTGTGGAATCCTTTAAATTCTTGAGACCTTAGCTCTTAAACTGAAGTCCTTACTGTGAGGAAATAGGCTGTTTACTGAACTGTCGGTATTTGACCTGCTTTTTTTTTAACTGAAACAAGAGACCTTCACCTTTGTGCAGATTAGCTGGATTTGTGAGGTAGACAGAGGCACTGGTGCCTAGTTTTGAAGTTAATGTGGGAGTGCATTGAAAGAATAGCAAAAGACTAACATACTGAGTGGGTCAGGGTGCTCTGACCTCTGGGGCTCACCGAGATCAAAGGGATTTCATGCTTACTGCTGTTGATTATTTAGTGACTGCAGGATCAGCATTACCATCAATTCCTTTTAACTATTTTACCACATTCTATACCTGTTTATCGGGCATGTTCAGTTAATAAAAACTGAAAATGCTGGAAATACTCAGCAAGTCAGACAGCATCTGTGTATAGAGAAACATTTCAGGTCAGTGACCTTTCACCAGTTAATGTATGTTACATTCCAATAGCAATGACGCAGCTAAAGGTTTACGATTGTCACCGCTTCCTCCTGAGACAATTTCTCCTTGCCGTGCTGGAGGTAAAGTATCAGCACTGGCAAATTTAATTGGGTGATTCTGGCTGTTTTCCCTTCAGGCTGACCATACACGCCGGCCGCAATGGAGGGTACTTTCCACAAGGTTAGCCAGGGGGTGGGGAATTTCCCTGCATGTCCATCGCCCTAATGTTGACGGAGAGGCTTATGGAAACCCTGGGAAAATGGCATGAATAGCGCTTACAGAATTCTTTTCCAGGCTTCTGTGGCTCTTCTGACAGATGTACAGGTCTAGGGCTGCACGGTGGCACAGTGGTTAGCACTGCTGCTTCACAGTGCCGGGGACCCAGGTTCAATTCCTGGCTTGGGTCACTGTCTGTGTGGAGACTGCATGTTCTCCCCGTGTCTGCGTGGGTTTCCTCTGATTTCCTCCCACAGTCTGAAAGACGTGCTGGTTGGATGCATTGGCCATGCTAAATTCTCCCTCAGTGTACCCAGACAGGTTCCAGAGTGTGGCAACTGGAGGATTTTCACAGTAACTTCATTGCAGTGTTGATGTAAATGTAATGTATTAAAGAGGCTACACAGTACATTTTTACCAGCACTTCACCTAACAGCGCAACCCAACAATCGTCAGCTGTTTAGAAGTAAACAGGATTTTGCTGTCTATGTTGTGTAGTACTTAAAGGAATGCTCACCATTTCATGTTCATTGCAGCTGGATCTGTGAGAAGGAACTTTGAAACATATCAAGTGACCTTCTGGGACACTTTGACAAAACTAAGATAATACTCGAACAGCAATTTACCTGGGAATTCTCTGAGGGCTTTGCCTAAAAGTAATAAGGGGCTAATTTTGGCCATGTGGTGTAAACAGGCACTAAATGGATGCAGTGCTAATATGACTAGCCTGTCTGAGAGCCTGGGGTTTAAGCACACAATTTTGGTCCTAATTGCTGCATATCATCAGGAGGACTTAACCTGGGGGGAAATCTGGGGGCATGAAATTGATCAGCAATACAAAACAGGCTCATGCAGAATCAGCATCCAATTCTTCACCAAGCTTGTTTTTATTTTCTATCGACTTGGAAAATATTGCTAAGATTTTTCATTTCAAAACTAAGTGTAAATGACAGTGAAACTAAGAAACGAGGCTCCAAAAAGAGTTTGAATCATTGATCCGTGAACTTTAGCAGACTGAAAATTGGCAGTATGAAATATCACTGTGTTCCTATTTCATATTGCTGCCGTAAACCAATTTCACCACCCTCCCCCACCCCCACCCCTCACAACTTGAGTACCCAAGTTCTGATTTGACACCATTTTTCCGTAGCAATGTAGTGCCCTTACATCAATTCCATTGAAGGTGCAACATTCTCTGGATGACACAGCGGCAGTTTACAGGATGATTCCGGGATTAAAGGAGAGGGTACACATGTTCTTGGATGCATCACTGGAAGTCCAGGAGAAGGAAGTCCAGAGGGGTAAGGTTGTCCAGTACCCGGAGCAGAGGGAGGGCATCATTTTGCCCTCCTAGCCCTTTCTCATGCAAACAGCTGGTGCTGCTCTCCCTGACCTCATGTCCCTCTCCCAATCCTCATCCAGACCAAGCTTAATTCCAACAAGATGGCCATGAACAAACGTTGCCTGCTCTTGGTGACTATTATGAAGTGTTCGTTATAATGGACGAGCGCAGCCCTTACCTCCACAACTAAAATTGACCAGAAATCTTTTGAATGACAGGAGTTACTGAATAGTCTCACAAGTAAAGGTATTTATCATATCAAAAGACCGACCCCTGAAAATTGTTGGCACATATTTGATGCAAGCAGCTCTTCATTTCCTCACTGAAACGAACCTCGATAATGAGCATCTGACCAGATATCCAATGATGGGGAGAAGTGAAGCCCAGCTCAGTTCCATCCTCACCGAACACAAGAGAACTTTCCAGTTATTGAACAATAATTTGGGATGGAAACTCTGGCTGATTTATCTCTTCCCTATCCCAGGGATTCTGAGACCAACGGTCATACCCACACTTAGAAATGTCTGCATGATCAAAAGATAATGGCGGCAATGCTCCCAGTCCACTGGCTGCTCCCCGCTGGGTGCCACAGACTCCGCGCATCTCCCAGACGAAGATTTTTCACGTAATCAGTTCTGCACCAGAAATCGGCGCGGATCTGATTCCAATATTTAAATCGGGATTTGCATCCCATTAGTGGGCCTGGACTGAAGTCTCTGGGCCCCCTAGCGTCCCCCCACCACCTCCCCCCACCAGCCCTCCCCCCGCCTCCCCCCCCTCCGCCCCGCCGCCCCACCCCACACCCCCACCGCCAGGAATGGTTCCCTCCAGCGGGGTTTACTGCAGCTCCCCACAAACTGGGGACAGGAGGCCCGACCCCACTGGAGGGAACAGAGACCATGGAGGCCCCCCCATGGATATCGGGGATAAGAGCAGGGTGCCCCCTGGGCAGTGCCACACTGGCAGTGCCAGCCTGGCCCCCTGACACTGCCCAAGGGGCAAACTGGCAATGCCTAAGGGCACCTTGACACACCAGACATTGGACAGTGCCAAGGGGGCAGGACCAGATGAGCAGGATCTGTGGGGGTAATCAGTGGGGGGGGTGGTGGGGGAACCACGCCGCTACTCTACACAGGGATTGGTGGCAGAGGGAGTCGGAGTAGCAGTGATGCAGGGTCGCGGAGCTGGCCAGTGATCGAACTGGCCAGCAATCGGGAGGCCGGCAATGAAGGGCCACTGCGTATGTGCCGATTTCCGCACTGACCCGCAGTGGCCCACTCAGCACGATGCTGCCGGTCTCCCCAGCGGAGATAGACCCCACCCCCTGATTTCCAGAGTGAATACTCCTCGGGCACTCTGTGATGCACAGAGTGTCGGCGATTTATTCTAAAAATCCTGCAAAAAAGATCGTCAGAAGTTACTCCAGTTCTCACACGAATTCAGCACTTAGATGTTTTTTTGGGAGAATTTCCCTCAATCACTTTCGTGACTATTTAGGATTAAAGAAAAAATAGTACCATTTCTGATATCACTTGCTCTTTATGATGCAAATTTGGTTTTTATTTCATTGTGAGTTTAGTCATTCAAATGGCCCCAATGCTCCCTCCAGAGACAGGGGAAGTCACGTTGACCCTTCTACCTTCTCCAATACCACATGGACTGTTCTTTGAGTTAATTGTACCCTTCTTCCCTGAAGAGTGCAACCTTCCCTACTAGGACATGCCCGAGTGGCGCCTCAAGTTTGATTACTCCTTGCTTCTTCTACATTCAGTTTAATGATATTGGAAGAGATCCAGCAATAAAACTTGGCCTTGCCAAACCACAAGCTACTGCATTTTAAAACATTCGCGGCTGAAACTTTTAAGAGTTGCTACTGTTGCACAGAATTCTTGAATTCTGAATACCGCACCCAAAACTAAGCTTCCCATTGTCTGCACACCATGCACCACTCTTCATATTACAGACCCTATCCCAGTCCAACTTAATCTACTGTCCCAGATAATCAAACATAAAATGATAATGATAAATATCTGATCCAACCTTCCAGCAGGAATGAATAATTAAGTTCAATGGTGTATTTGATCATCTAAATCTTCATTTATCATTTTAACCTTGAACGCTATTTTAACCTGAAATATGTCCAGTTCTTTAAGGAAACAGCCTTTTAAGAACCTAAGAACTAGGGGCAGGAATAGGCAATTCAGGCCCTCGAGCCTGCTCCACCATTCAATACGATCATGGCTGATCTCATCTCAGCCTCAACTCCACTTTCCTGCCCATTCTCCATAACCCCTAAACCCATTACTAATTCAAAATTTGTCTACCTCCTCCTTAAATTTACTCAACGTCCCAGCATTCACTGCACTCTGCGGTAGTGAATTCCACAGATTCACAACCCTTTAAGAGAAATAACTTCTCCTCATCTCTGTTTTAAATCTGCTACCACTTATTCTAAAACTGTGACCTTCCAAATGTACTGTTATTACTTCCTTAATAATGGATTCTAACAATTTCCCAACAGCAGACTAACTGGTCTATAATTTCCTACTTTCTGACTCCCTCCCCTTTTGAACACGGGCATTACATTAGCATTTTTCCAATCCACTGGAACCTTTCCCACATCCAGGGAATTTTGGAATATTATACAAATGGATCCACTATTTCCACTGGCATTTCCTTTAATACCCCAGGATGTAGGCCATCAGGCCTGGGGACTTGTCTGCCTTCAATCCCAATCGCTTGTTGAGTACTATTTCCCTATTGATCATGATTGTTCTAAGTTCCTCCCTTTCTATTTCCTCTGCATTACTGGTTACCATTGGGATGGTAGTATTGTGCTCCACCATGAAAACTGAGGGAAAATATTGATTTAGCATCTCTGCCATTTCTGCGTTCTCCACTATAAACTCCCCCCAGTCTTATCCTCTAAGGGACCATCATTCACTTTAGCTGCCCTCTTGCCTTTTATATACTTATAGAGGCTTTTAGAAACATAGAAACATAGAAAAACTACAGCACAAAACAGGCCCTTCGGCCCCACAAGTTGTGCCGAACATATCCCTACCTTTTAGGCCTACCTATAACCCTCCATCCTATTAAGTCCCATGTACTCATCCAGGAGTCTCTTAAAAGACCCTATTGAGTTTGCCTCCACCACCACTGACGGCAGACGATTCCACTCGCCCACCACCCTCTGTGTGAAAAACTTACCCATAACATTTCCCCTGTACCTACCCCCCAGCACCTTAAACCTGTGTCCCCTCGTAGCAGACATTTCCACCCTGGGAAAACGCCTCTGAGAGTCCACCCGATCTATGCCTCTCAACATCTTATACACCTCTATCAGGTCTCCTCTCATCCTACGTCTCTCCAAGGAGAAAAGACCGAGCTCCCTCAGCCTATCCTCATAAGGCATGCCACTCAATCCAGGCAACATCCTTGTAAATCTCCTCTGCACCCTTTCAATCTTTTCCACATCCTTCCTGTAATGAGGCGACCAGAACTGAGCACAGTAGTCCAAGTGGGGTCTGACGAGGGTCTTATACAGCTGCATCATTATCCCCAGACTCCTAAACTCAATCCCTCGATTGATAAAGGCCAGCACACCATATGCCTTCTTAACCACCTCCTCCACCTGCGGGGCCGATTTCAGAGTCCTATGGACCCGGACCCCAAGGTCCTTCTGATCCTCTACAGTACTAAGAGTCTTTCCCCTTATACTGTACTCCTCCATCCCATTTGACCTGCCAAAATGGACCACTACGCATTTATCTGGGTTGAAGTCCATCTGCCACTTGTCCGCCCAGTCTTGCATCCTATCTATGTCCCTCTGTAACTTCTGACATCCCTCCAGACTATCCACAACTGCACCAACCTTCGTGTCATCGGCAAACTTACCAACCCATCCCTCCACTTCCTCATCCAGGTCATTTATGAAAATGACAAACAGCAAGGGTCCCAGAACAGATCCCTGGGGCACACCACTGGTGACCGACCTCCATTTAGAAAAAGACCCATCTATACCCACTCTCTGCCTCCTTTGGGCAACCCAGTTCTGGATCCACAGGGCAGCAGCCCCTTGGATCCCATGCCCTCTCACTTTGTTTAGTCACATTTTCGAAGAACTCCACCAGGCTCGTAAGGCATTATCTGCCTTTGACAAAGCCATGCTGAGTATTCTTGAGCATACTAAACCTCTCTAAATGCTCATAAATCTTGTCCCTCAGGATCTTCTCCATCAGCTTACCAACCACTGACGTTAGACTCACCGGTCAGTAATTTCCTGGGCTATCCCTATTCCCCTTCTTGAAAATAGGAACCACATCCGCAATCCTCCAATCCTCTGGCACCTCCCCCGTCTCCATCGACAACGCAAAGATAATTGCCAGAGGCTCTGCAATCTCTTCCCTCCCCTCCCACAGTAACCTGGGGTACATCCCATCCGGACACGGCGACTTATCTATCTTGATGCCATTCAAAGATTTCAGCACAACCTTATTGTTAAAGTCCACATACTCAATCTTTTCAGTTCACCGCAAGCCCGCAGTACATCCACCCAGGTCCTTTTCCTCTGTGAAAACTGAGGCAAAATACTCATTAAGCACTTCTGCCATTTCTACTAGTTCCGTACAGATTTTCCCACCTTCACCTTTTATAGGCCCTATTCCTTCACGCCTTAGGGTTTTCCTTAATCCTACCTGCCAAGACCTTTTCGTGACCCCTTCTGGCTCTCCTAATTTCCTTCTTTAGTCCCTTCCTACAAGCCGTATGCTCATCTAGATCCCTATCTTCGCCAAGCTCTCTGAACCTTTTGTACGCTTTCCTTTTCTTCTTGACTAGGTCCCGCTCAGCTTTCGTGCACCACGGTTCCTTTAACCTACCAACTCCTCCCTGTCTGTTTGGAACGTTGTCCTGTAGAACTCTAGACAGACATTCCTTGAAAAACTGCCACCTCTCTTCAGTACATTTCCCCGAGAATACCTCCTTCCAATTTAATTTGCTGCCTTATGTCTTCATATTTCCCCTTACTCCATATAAACGCTTTCCTAGCTTGCCTGATCCTCTCTTTTTCCAATGCAAGCATAAAGGAGATAGAGTTATGATCGCTATCCCCAAGATGCTCTCCCACTGAGAAATCTGACACCTGTCCAAGTTCATTGGTCACTATTTTGCTATCCTGTTTCATATTTTGTGCTAGTTTTCTTTCATAATTTACCTTTGCTCTTTTTGTTACTTTGTTAGTAACCCTTTGTTGATCTTTAAAAGATTCCTAATCTTCCAGCCTGTCACTGGCCTTTGCAATACGATATGCCCTAGGTTTTGTCTTTATGCTGTCTTTCCTTACTTAGTCATTGATGTTTTTTCCCCTCTCACAATCGTTCTTTCTCCTTGGAATATATTTTAGTTGAGAGGAATTGAATCTCTCCTTAAACAACTGCCACTGTTCATCAACTCTCCTACCTTTTAGCCTTCCTGCCAGTGCACTAGGGCCAAGTCTGTCCTCATGCCTACGTAAGAACTTTTGTTTAACTCCAGAATGCAAGTGTGGGACTCCTGTTTCTCACCCTCAAACTGAATTTTGAATTCTATCCAAAGATGTGCGGGTTAGGTTGATTGGCCATGCTAGTGTCAGGGGGATTAACAGGGTAAATATGTGGGGTTATGGGAATAGGGCCTGGGTGAGATTGTGGTTAGTGCAAACTAGATGGGTTGAATGGCCTCCTTCTGCACTGTGGGGATTCTATGATTCTATGATTCTATCATACTATGATCACACTTCCCTAGAGGATCCTTAACTATGAGGTAATTAATGAATCCCTGTTTATTACACAATACCAAATCCAGAATAGTCTGCTCTCTGGTTGGTTCCACAACATATTGCTCCAAGAAGCAATCTCTAATGCATTCAATGAACTCTCCCTCAAGGCTATCCTTGCCAATTTGATTAATCCAGTCTATGCATCCATCGAGTTTGCACCAACCACAATCTCACCCGGCCCTATTCCCGTAACCCCACATATTTACCCTGTTAATCCCCCGGACACTAGGGTTAATTTAGCATGGCCAATCAACCTAACCCACACACCTTTGGATAGAATTCAAAATTCAGTTTGAGGGTGAGAAACAGGAGTCTCACACTTGCATTCTGGAGTTAAACAAAGGTAATTACGTAGGTATGAGGACAGACTTGACCCTAGTGGACTGGGAGGAAGGCTAAAAACTGGGGAGTTGATGAACAGTGGCAGTTGTTTAAGGAGAGATTCAATTCTTCTCAACTGAAATATATTCCAAGGAGGAAGAACGATTATGAGAGGGAAAAAATCATCCATGACTAAGCAAGGAAGTTAAAGGTGGCACCTTTAGCGACCCAGGTTTGATTCCCAGCTTGGGTCACTGTCTGTGTGGAGTTTGCACATTCTCCCCAAGTCTGCGTGGGTTTCGTCCAGGTGCTCCAGTTTCCTTCCACAGTCCAAAGATGTGCGGGTTAGGTTGATTGGCCATGCTAAATTGACCCTCGTGACAGGGGGTTAGCAGGGTAAGTATGTAGGTTACGGGAATATGGCCAATATGTGGGGTTACGGGAATATGGCCTGTGATTGTGGTCGGTGCAGACTTGATGGGCTGAATGGCCTCCTTCTGCACTGTTGGGATTCTCTGATTCTCTGATTCTATGATTCAATGTGCATATTAATGCGCATTATTATCGCTGTAACTTTCTTACAAGACCCCAGTATTTCCTGGTTTATAGTGTGCCCCACAGCGGATCCAATGTTTGTATAAATTATGCCTACCAGCGACTTCTTTCTTTTGCTATTTCTTAGATCTGCCCAGACTGATTCCACACCTTGATCTCCAGTGCTTATATAATTTCTCACGACAGCGCTGATCCCTTCCTTTAATAGTAAAGGTACACCACCTCCTTTTCATTTCTGCCCGTCCATCCTTCTGCAATACTGATTACCCATGGATATTCAATTTCCAGACCTGGTCTCCTTGTAACCATGTCTCAATGATCGCCACCAAGTCATACCCCTATGTCTCTCTTTGTGCTGTTAAGTCATTAATTTTGTTTTGAATGCTTTGTGAATTTAGACACAGGTTTGTCTGGATTAAGTTTGTTAAATTTCCCTACACTTGTATAATTCCTTGTTACAAAATGACTTTCACGTGTTCTGTCCCTTCCTTTGATTTTCTGGTAACAATTCGCCTCATCATTAACCTGCACTCCCGCCTTCTCCTTTAATTTTGATTTTCTAATTTTCCATGTAACTGAACCCTCCCCCCAGCACTAAGTTTAAAGCTTTACCTACAGCCCTATTATGCGATTTGCCAGGACTCTGGTCCCAACATGATTCAGGTGAAGTCCATCCCAGCAGAGCAGTTCCCTCCTTCCCCAGTATTGGTGCCAATATCCCATGAATTCAAATCCATTTCTCCCACACCAACCTCTGAGCAATGCATCTTTAATCTTATTGATCCTGTGCCAATTAGCTCGTGGCTCAAGTAGTAATCCGGAGATTATTACCTTTTCTCGTTCTGCTTTTTAATTTAGCCCCTAGCTGCTCATATTCCCTCAGCAGAACTTCTAACTTTGTTCTACCTGTGTCATTAGTACCTATGTGGACTGGATCTTTACCCTCCCACTCCAAGTTCTTCTGTAGCCCAGATAACATATCCCGAAGCCTGGCACCAGGTAGGCAAAGCAATCTATGGGACTCTTGATCCTGGTCACAGAGAACAGTGTCTATGCTCCTAACTATACTATCCCTGATAACAACTACATTTCTCTCCTCTCCCCACCACTTGAATGGCTTCCTGTACCATGGTGCTGTTGTCAATTTGCTCATCCTTCCTACAATTCCCACTCTCGTCCACACAGGGAGCAGGAATCTCAAACCTGTTGCACAAGGACAAGTGCTGAGGCTCCTGCAACCCTACCTCCCGAATCCCTCTACCTGTCTCACTCATAGTCACACCCTCCTCTCCCTGACCACTGGCTGAATTCAAGGTAGTTAATCTAAGGAGTGTGGCTGCCTCCTGAAACATAGTGTCCAGGTAACTTGCCCCCTCCCTGATGTGTCAGTGTCTGGAGCTCAGACTCCAGCTCAACTCTGAGCTGCAGTTCCTTGAGCAACCAACGCATTACAGATGTGGACAGTAAGAACCACAATGGGGTCCACCAGCTCCCACATCATGCAGATACACCACATCACCTGGTGCCCCCCTCCCTATTTTATTTAATTAGTTGGCAGTTTATTCCACAAATCTTCAGCTCTGTGAAAAGTATTTCTGAGGGAAAGAATTGCCCTGGTACTGTGTGCCGTGACATTTTAATGCATATTTTCATTGCTTGCAATTGGTTGGTGTTAAGGAAAAATAGACAAAGGATTGCACACACATAATGCAGTCCATTGGATTTTCCAGCTGACATTTGGCTCATTCTTTGTGTCAATATGTATCATGCATCTAGGTTACGTTACAATGAATTTTACACCAGGAATCCTTGGGCATCAAGATATATTGCTGGCATTGCTGCGTTTGGTGCTTTGAGGCCCTTGTCTCAGCTTACCTTTAAGTGATCACTTCCCTTCAATTGTGGTCTGCAATTCTGTAAGGATTGATAATAATGCACCTGATTTTCCACCAGTTGAAGGCCCAGTGCAGGTTGAGGGCTCACCTACAAAGGAGAATAGGAGCAACTCCAGAAGATCGACGTGAATTGACCTACACCATTTTGGTGTGCACAAACCTCAATAAACTTCAGTCAGCTTCAATGTCAAGAACAGAAAACACATTAAAATATGAGTTAACTTGTAACTGAATGTGCTCAAAGTATTTGAGAGCGTTTGAATAGTCTTGTTTGTAACAGGTTCACATCAGCAAGTTACTTCCAGTGAATGTTCAGTAAGTTAGGGGGCATCTTTTCTCTTTTCAATTTTTGCCAACAGATACCATTCAACCAAGAGACTGTTCTAATGTGTATTATTTGCTGTTCTAATGCGTATTATCTTACTTTCATCTATATTAATATCCAGCTGCCATTAACTTATCCAAATCCCTTATGGAACCTATTCACATCCCTTAGACAAATCACTTGGCCATATAAGTTAATGTTATTAACAAATCTACTGACAATATATTGTACTTGATGTCATTTTTGAACAAATACAAATAATGAAAGACCCAGAAGAGACCTCTGAGAACTGTTTGAGTCACTGACCCAGAGTCTTTTCCATTTATCATTACCTCTGTAATTTTATCAGTAAGCCAATTTGCCATCCAACTAGTTAATTTACCACTAATTCCTTAAGCCTTAATCTTCTTTAAATGGCTCGCACTACTTAATCAAATGTCTTCTGAAAATCCAAGTAAGTAAATTACTTTTGAGCAAGCAGATATATTCAAGTGACCAATTCCAACTTTAACAACATTATAGTGACGTTTTTGGAAATCATGACTTTTGTCTTGCTTTCTTTTTATTATTGTGATAAAAAGCAGATAATATTTGAAGTCTGTCAGATTGACTCTTTCTTCAAGGTGGAACCTTTCAGCTTCAATTCTTTCAGAAAATTACCGCCTCTGCATTAAACGGTAAAACCATAAGAGCTAGAGACAGGTGATGCGTGTGTTGTCATTCAATAGCGACTGGCTTCATTATTTTTGGCGAGTGTTTCTGTACTGCTTAGATGCGCACAACAGATTTGTGTAAATCTGGACTTCACATTCTGATACTTGGTTTGAGATCCAAATAATGAAACCAAGAAAGGAGAAGTGCTCTAAATCACCTAGAGGCTAAAATGTTCATAATACCACTGGAACACCAGGGTTAACACATAATCATGAAGTGTATTAGGAATTAAACTCAAATGGACTTCCAGACTCGAAAAACATATGGTCCAGATTTTCACTTCTAGGCCAGCTGCACAGAGACAGGAGAATTCCCAGTTCCATGAACAAAAAATGCCTGCCAGAACTTCCGATTTTCTGTCCAAGGTGAAGGGACAAGCTAGAATAGGAGTTGAGGCAGGTAACTTCAGAAGTAGTAAGGGCCTAGTGTGAGTTGGATGACTTGAGTGCAGATAACAAGTGGGCCTTTAGAAAGGCCTATTTGAGAGTTAGGTCACCAATGGTGAAATCCCTGTGCCTCAGAGGAGACATAATTGACTTGTCAGGTGGGTGTCAAGGTTCTAAATGTTGTCCAACTGTTAGTTGATCCTGGACGAGATAGCCCACCATGGGCTTTCCCTGTCGAAGAATTGTCAATGTTGCTGCCTAATCAAAGTGTACACTGCTGAAGTACTGAAAGCAGGGAATGGATTCTCAAGACACAGCCATGGAGATGGCACCGTCTTGTCACCACTATGTGGTACAGATATTATGCAGTCATGTAGTTAGTGCCAGGACGCAGTGAATGGATGAATGATGAACAGTGCTATCCTCATTGTCCCATCTACTTGCCCTCTTGTGGTAAGCAGCAGTATATGGAAGCAACAAATGTTACATGTGGCACCCACGTCAGAAACTGGACCATTTGCAGGAATGGATGGTGTTGTATAGTTATACACAAGATTTCTTATCTGCATGTATGCTACAACATACAATCCTGTCAGCATGTGTAGGATCATATGTCTATCTCGTGTCACTCTCAGCATTGTGGGCATGGTTTGATTTTGAACAATTTGGCAACTTGGGCCTCATTTATAGTCATTGGTGTTCATGTGAGGAGGCCAGGTTGTGAATGACATATTGCCATGTGTGTTTGCAATATGATGTGGCCCATGATTATGAATTTCAGCCACATGAATGTGACTGAGTCCTAATTCGTTAATGTTTAATCTTTCCCTTGTGGGGAGAATCTTGAATCTTCAATATTTCAAGCTAATCAGATGACAGTAGAAAAGTGGTAAATCACATTGTCCTCATGTTTTCATCAGGCACAAACATACTTGGGGGTATTTTCCATCTTGGATTATTGCATTTCAACAGTAGAGAATTTCTTCCCACTGATGAGTCACTATTGATCCCAGTCTTTTTTCTAGGGCCAGGCTTTGACTTGAAAAGCGTTCATCTACTTTGAGCTGTTTGACCAACTTCTCCAAAGGATGCTCTTGTTGCATTCTTGCAATAGAGGTAGGTAGGGATTCTAGAAAGCGCGCTTCTACAATTATTAAAACAAAAGTATAGCTAATAGTTTACATGCCTTTGAAAGTACAGTGAAGAAGGAAGCTTTTCATACTCTTGAATGGTAGTCTAGGTAAGTTCAGATGGCTGGGTGTCGGAAAACAGATTTACTTCAAAGGGAAGAGTGTTCAGTCAGTCACCTGAAACCCCTCCCCATCCCTTTGCAGCCATCTTAACAGTTAATCATGTCCATTTTTAAATAAATAAAGGCATTTCCAGAAGCTTCCATAAAAGCACAGTCTACATTTAAACTTATGAACATGACATTCCTCAGCTGCGCATGACAGCTGAAGAAACAAGCTATCAAAGTCACAAATGACGCTCTATGTGACTGTGATAAAGGTAAATTATCCCACCTCCTCCTTTGCAATCTGTCTGCAGCCTTTGATACAGTTGATCACACTATCCTCGTCCAACACCTCTCCACCATCTTGGTGGGACTGCACTCACCTGGTTCCATTCTTAGTTATCTAATCATGGCTGAAGAGTCGTCATTAATGACTTCTCTTCCCAATCTCACAAAATTTCCTTTGGTGCTCCCAAGATTCTATCCTTGGACAACTCCTGCTTCTCATCTACATGTTGCCCCTCAGTGACATCATCTGAAAATACTACGGTTTCCAAATGTATGCTGACAACAACTAGCTTTGCCTCACAACCACCTCTCTTGGCACTGTCTCTAAATTGTCAGATTGATTATCCAGGACCTGATGAGCAGAAATTTCCTTCAATTAAATATTGGGTAGACTGACCTGGTTGTCTTGGGTCCCAGCCACAAATTCAGCTCTCTTACCACTGTCTGAATCCCTTTCCCCACCAAACTGTCTGCAGCCTTGGCATCATATTTAACCCTCAAATAATGGCTGGAACTCTACCGTCTCGCCCGCCCAGAATGGGAGCGGGCGAGGGTCCGGCAACGGAAATCTCCGTTGATCCTCGGGCCGTAAACTCCCACCCGATGTTTTAACCACATGTCCACTCCATCATAAGAGCCTCCATTTCCACTTCCATAATATCAAGAGAGGAAGTGTTTCCATTACAAGAGAGGAAGTGTTAGATTTTTTAGGGAACGTTAAAATTGACAAAGCCCCAGGGCCTGATGGCACCTATCCTCGACTGCTCAGGGAGAGGAGAGATGAAATCGCTGGGCCTCTGACGGAAATCTTTGTCGTTTCTTTGGACACGGGTGAGGTCCCTGAGGATTGGAGGATAGCGAATGTGGTCCCGTTGTTTAAGAAGGGTAGCAGGGATAACCCAGGAAATTATAGGCCGGTGAGCTTGACGTCCGTGGTAGGGAAGTTGTTGGAGAGGATTCTTAGAGACAGGATGTATGTGCATTTAGAACGGAACAATCTCATTAGTGACAGACAGCATGGTTTTGTAAGAGGGAGGTCGTGCCTTACAAATTTGATGGAGTTTTTTGAGGAAGTGACAAAAACGGTTGATGAAGGAAGGGCCGTGGATGTCGTCTATATGGATTTCAGTAAGGCATTTGACAAAGTCCCACATGGCAGGTTGGTTAAGAAGGTTAAGGCTCATGGGATACAAGGAGAAGTGGCTAGATGGGTGGAGAACTGGCTTGGCCATAGGAGACAGAGGGTAGTGGTCGAAGGGTCTTTTTCCGGCTGGAGGTCTGTGACCAGTGGTGTTCCGCAGGGCTCTGTACTGGGACCTCTGCTATTTGTGATATATATAAATGATTTGGAAGAAGGTGTAACTGGTGTAATCAGCAAGTTTGCGGATGACACGAAGATGGCTGGACTTGCGGATAGCGAAGAGCATTGTCGGGCAATACAGCAGGATATAAATAGGCTGGAAAATTGGGCGGAGAGGTGGCAGATGGAGTTTAATCCGGATAAATGCGAAGTGATGCATTTTGGAAGAAATAATGTAGGGAGGAGTTATACAATAAATGGCAGAGTCATCAGGAGTATAGAAACACAGAGGGACCTAGGTGTGCAAGTCCACAAATCCTTGAAGGTGACAACACAGGTGGAGAAGGTGGTGAAGAAGGCATATGGTATGCTTGCCTTTATAGGACGGGGTATAGAGTATAAAAGCTGGAGTCTGATGATGCAGCTGTATAGAACGCTGGTTAGGCCACATTTGGAGTACTGCGTCCAATTCTGGTCGCCGCACTACCAGAAGGACGTGGAGGCGTTAGAGAGAGTGCAGAGAAGGTTTACCAGGATGTTGCCTGGTATGGAGGGTCTTAGCTATGAGGAGAGATTGGGTAGACTGGGGTTGTTCTCCTTGGAAAGACGGAGAATGAGGGGAGATCTAATAGAGGTGTACAAGATTATGAAGGGTATAGATAGGGTGAACAGTGGGAAGCTTTTTCCCAGGTCGGAGGTGACGATCACGAGGGGTCTCGGGCTCAAGCTGAGAGGGGCGAAGTATAACTCAGATATCAGAGGGACGTTTTTTACACAGAGGGTGGTGGGGGCCTGGAATGCGCTGCCACATAGGGTGGTGGAGGCAGGCACGCTGACATCGTTTAAGACTTACCTGGATAGTCACATGAGCAGCCTGGGAATGGAGGGATACAAACGATTGGTCTAGTTGGACCAAGGAGCGGCACAGGCTTGGAGGGCTGAAGGGCCTGTTTCCTGTGCTGTACTGTTCTTTGTTCTTTGTTATCACCCATCTCTGCCCCTCCTGGTTTTCCACATTCTACTTTCCATAAACGTGAGGTCACCCAGCGCTCTGCTGCCCATGTCCTAACTTGTACTGAATCCCCTTCTCCCATCCCCACTATGCTCACTAGTCTACACTGGCTTCCAGTTAAGAAACACCTCAATTTCAAAATCCCCATCCATGTTTTCAAATCCTTGGATAACCTTGCCCCTCTTAGTAACCTCCGCTAGCCCTTTAATCCTCAAAGATATCTGCTTGTCCTCTAACTCTGGCCTCCTGAACATCTCAAATTTTTAATCTTTCATTAGTGGTGGTGACTTCAGCTGCCACAGCTTAGTTGTCAGAGACAGAAGGCTGAAAGAAGGCTGCTTTAGTAACTGGAAGTCAGTGTCCAATGGCATACCACAGCGATCTGTGCTGTGGTCATTTATATAAATGACATTGATGACAACCTGGGGGATAGGTAGTAGGTTTGCAGATGACACAAAGATTGGCCGGGTGGTTAACAGTGAGGTTGAGTGTCTTGCGCTATAAGAAGATATAGATGGGACGGTCAAAAGGACAGGTAAGTGGCAGATGGAATTTAACCCTGAAAAGTATAAGGTGAATCACTTTGGAAGGAGTAATGTAACAAGGAAGTATTCAATGAATACTGAATTCAAAGGAGTAATGAACACAAGGAAGTTCTGAGGAATGAAGGGAACTTGGCATGTTTGTCCACAGATCTCTGAAGATGGATGTTAGTAGGGTGGTGAAAAAGACACTTGCCTTTATCAATCGAGGCATAGATTACAAAAACAGGGAAGTCATGTTGGAGTTGTACAGAACTTTGGTGAAGCCACAGTTAGAGTACTGTGTGCAGTTCTGGTTGCCCCATTTTGGGAAAGATGTGATTGCACTGGAGGGGGTGCAGAGGAGATTCATCAGGACGTTGCTTGGGATGGAACATTTAAGTTTGAAGAGAGGTTGGATAGAATTGGGTTGTTTTTCATTGGAGCAGAGAAGACTGAAGGGCAACCTGATCGAAGTGTACAAGATTATGAGGGGTATGGACAGGGTGGTAGGGAGAAACTGTTCCCCTTGGTTGAAGAGTCAGTCACGGGGGGACAGAAATTCAAGGTGAAGGGCAGAAGGTTTAGGAGGGATGTGAGGAAAATCTTTTTTACCCAGATGGTGGTGACAGTCTGGAATGTGCTGCCTGGGAGGGTGTTGGAGGCGGGTTGCCTCACATACTTTAAAAAATACCCGGATGAGCACTTGGCACATCATAACATTCAAGGTTATGAGCCAAGTGCTGGTAAAAGGGATTAGGTAGGTAGGTTAGGGATTTCTCACATAGCAGTGCAGATTCAATGGGCTGAACTGTGTGATTCTGTGATTTTGGTGGATGAACATGGAGAGACAATATAAATTAAAAGGCACAATTCTAAAGGGAATGCAGGAACAGAGGAACTTGGGTGTATATGGGCATACATCACTGAAGGTAGCAGGACAGGTTGAGAGAACAGTTAATAAAGCAACCAGTATTCTAGGCTTTATTAATAGGGGCATAGAGTACAAAAGCAAGGAAGTTATTTTAAACTTGTATAGAATGCTATGTTTGCCATGCTGTGTACAGTTCTGGGCACCACACTATAGGAAGGATATGAAGCCATTAGAGAGAATGCAGAAAAGATTAATGGGAATGGTTCCAGGGATGAAGAACTGCAATTACATTGATAGATTGGAGAAGTTGATACGGTTTTCCTTGGAGAAGGTTGAAAGGAAACTTGATAGACATATTCAAAATCATAAGGGGTCTGGACAAGGTGGATAAGGAAAAACTGTTCCCATTTTGGAAGGATCAGATCGGCAAAAGAAGCAACGATGACATGCGGGGAAACAAATTCACGCAGCAAGTAGCTAGGTTATGGAATGCACTACCTGATAATGTGGAAGAGGAAAGAAACATAGAAAAGAGAAGCAAGAGTAGGCCTTTTGGCCCTTCTCCACCATTCATAATGATCATGTCTGATCATCCAAACTCAATAGCCTGATCCCGCATTCCCCCCCAAGTCCTTTGATCCCCTTTGCAGGTTCAATCAAAGCATTCAAGAGGGGATAGGATTATTAGTTGAAAAGGAAGAATGTGCAGGGGCACAGGGAGAAAGGTGATGGGGGAGTGGTAATAGGAGAACCAACACATATACAACTGGCTGGGTGGTTTCCTTCTGTGCTGATCCTTTCTCAAGAGACTGATCTAACAAGAAAGTAGTTGAATATAATTTTTAAAGTCATTTTCAGTACTTGAAAATTGGGTGGTTGATTGGCAAAAATGCTTTATTTATGATTAACCATTTTTCAGCTGTATTAAGCAAACTTTACAAAGTTATCAATCTTAAACATACCATGGAATTGTTTGAAAGAAAAATTATTTTAGAAATTACATTTTAAAAGGCAGTTGCATTGATTCATGGTGGGTTTTTGCACTCAAGGATGTAAAAGTAGTTAAGCAGAAACGTGGAGAAGAAAAAAGCTTTTCAAAACAGTCACAGTTTTGGACACACCTTTCATTGGAATTGTCATTTGGGCCCAGTTTGCTTATTGGGCATAAAAGACAGTATTAAGGCTGTAAACTGCATCTTTCATATCATCAACAAAGTAAAGAGGAACTTAAACATTGAAGGTCTTTACTGGGTCGCACTTGCTTATACTAATTATTGTTTGTTTTTTTTCCAAATTTCTGGCCTGTAGGGAAATTTGTAAGTTCCCAGTGGCAAGATCGCCATAGAAACTGGTATAAATTTTGGAGCAACTCGTGTCTAAGTATGATCCAGGAAGTTCCTGTCAATTAAGGGCAGCATGGTGGCACAGTGGTTAGCACTGCTGCCCTAAGGTCCCAGGTTCGATTCCGGCCTCGGGTCACTGTCTGTGTGGAGTTTGCACGTTCTCCCCGTGTCTGCATAGGTTTCCTTCATGTGCTCCAGTTTCCTCCCACAGTCCAAAGACGTGCAGGTTAGGTTGATTGGCCATACAAAATTGACCCTAGTGTCAGGGGGATTAGCAGGAAAAATGTATGGGGTTCCGGGAATAGGGCCTGGGTGGGATTGTGGTCGGTACAGACTCGATGGGCCGAATGGCCTCCTTCTGTACTGTAGGGATTCTATGAATTCATCGAACAGTTGAGATATATTTCATCTTGAAAGGAATCAAGTTCTGAAGATCAAATTCCAGCTTTGACAATGGCATCTGATTTCTTTTTCAAATATTATACACAAATTGGCAAAACCTTTGCCTGCTGCCACTCTCTAAACCACCAGAACCACCAGATTAAAGCCCCAGTTTCATCGCAGCTGCAAAATGGAACACTCATCTGCTAATCGAGCACAGCCTTGAACAGTCCAAGCTGTTGCCAGTGGCAACGGCGTTCTTTTAACATCACCCGGAGCAATCATCTTTCTTTGATGTTTGGCTTATTGACATGTGCGCAAGACGAGGTGCTGTCACTGTCACTTGGCAATGATGCTGTAGCACCACCAAGTTTGTACACTGAAATTATTTTAAATATATTTATTGGTAGCGTTTTACTGAAATGATCTTGTTTATTGACTGTGGTCATAGTATAAGGTTATTACCAGCAGCAACGAGAGCTGAATTAGTGTGGATTTAATAATCTTCTGCTAATTTGGTTAATTAGATGTTGCACAGCATTGGTAATCCCAAATGGACAAATATTACCGCCTTCAACTAGAAAATCCTAGGCTAGCTGCACTGAAATGTACAGGAAAATTTTAGTTCCAAACTTAATCACCAATGAAATCTTTTTGATTCACTGGATGGTCACAAACGCAAAGTGTGTGCTTTAAGTTCTAGCAAATAATTCATCAAATTTGTGAAAATATTCACAAGGTTTTTTTTCACCCCCCAGTTTTCAGCAGTAACATTACTGAGAAAGAAGAACATTATTTGCACATTACAGCTGATGGTGTTAAAACCATTTGTCCTCCCAATTCAGGAATGAGGATGCATACCGCAGTAATCAATAAGTGTCCCCACGGACCCTTCATTCTCATTCCCAGTTGCTAGCCCACATTCTTTTGCTCTACCGACCATTTACCCAAAACACTCCCTGTCTCTTTCACAAAGACTTTCTCTGAGGGTTTTTCTCCCCCTTAGACAAAGCGAGCTACTTCAATGACTATTCAGCGCCTCTAGACTTAGACCTCTCCACGCTGCCTCGGTGAAAGCTGTGTGTGTATAAAGGCTGTTTAAGGAAAAGCCTATCCGCAGCTTCTGGAGCGGCACACACATCGCATGACCCTGCCATCTGTATGCAAATCTCTGCAGACTAAGTAAACTTTGATAAAATGTGCCGACCTCCTCTCTCTCTGTTTAGCAATCATTAGAGCACATTGGCTCTTTGTGCTGTTTTATTACACTTTGTGCAAAGTTTAGATCCTCTGACACCTGCAATAGTTTGCAGCAGATGGCAAAACTTGGCTGCGGCACCCAACACTTTCCTTTTCCAAATTGCTGCTGCAATGCAGCAAACTGGGATCTGCTTTCTTTTATTTCTTAATATGTATATAGCACAGAAGAGATTATCACTAGATTATCAGTGGCTCGCCAAGAGAGACAAAAGCAATCTGCTGCTTGTTTACAAGAGCAGTGTTTGGTGACTATCTTAGACAGTTCACCCTGTTTATGAGCAGGAAGTGAACTCTTACTAACACCGACTTTTTAAAAAAAGTTATTACTTGCTGTTTTCTATTTTTGAAGTGAACTTTGAAACTGACAGATTCAGTTTGTGTTCGGCTGGTTTGCTTTTACTTGAAAGCCTGTCATTGACATTTGGCCATGGACAGCAGTGTACAAACTGTGCCACAGAATGTCAGGGGCTCTGTGCTAATGGTACCCCATCTGAAGGGTTCCTACTTCCTAGTCTCAGTTAAAAAAATGAAAGAGTTGCGATTATACAGCTTCGTTCATGACCATAAGACATCCTGAAATATTATTGGACCGATGAAGCAGCACAGTGGCACAATGGCTAGCACTGCTGTCTCACAGCGCTGGGGACCCGGGTTCGATTCCCAGCTTGGGTCGCTGTCTGCATGGAGTTTGCACATTCTCCTTGTGTCTGCATGGGTTTTCTCCGGGTGATCCGGTTTCCTCCCACACTCCAAAGATGTTGGGTTAGGTGTATTGGCTGTGCTAAATTGCCCCTTAGTATCAGGCGACTAACTGGGGTCAATGCAGGGGCTAGGGCCTGGGTGGGATTGTGGTCAGTGAAGACTCGATGGGCTGAATGGCCTCCTTTTGCACTGTAGGATTTTATGAAGCACTTTTGAAGTGCAGTGACTGTTGTGAGGTGGGATACACATCAGCCAAGTTGCGCACAGCAAGATCCCCCAAGCAACAATATGATAATCTATTTTTGTGATGTTGATTTATAGGGATGGATAATGGCTGTGACACTAGAAATAAACCCTCTCCATTTTTTTTTCAAAATAGTGCCATGGGATTTTTTTACATCTATCCGAGGAAGCAGAGACGGAGCCTTGGTTTAATAAATACTTCATTCAAAAGCTGGCATCCCAAAAGTGCAGTGCTCCCTCAGTACTGCACTGGAGTTTCAGCTTTGATTATTTTGCTCACGTGTTGGATTAGGACTTAAACCCAGACCCTTCTGACAAAAAGACAAGGCCATTGCTAACGATGCCACTGCTGACTCAGATATCAAGCAATGTGTTGGCACACAAAGCAAGGGTTTGCACCACAATGGGTACTTCAGTACAACGGGTATCCAGTAGCCAGTTTAAGAGCGGAATTGATAACAATTTTGTAATGCATAGCAGGTAATCTATTCATCTCAAAACCACAGAGGCCTACGGAGAGGTTAGAGTCATAGAGGTTTACAGCATGAAAACAGGCCCTTCAGCCCAATCTGTCCAGGCCGCCCAGTTTCACCATGAAGCTAGTCCCAATTGCCCGGATCTGGCCAATATCCCTCCATACCCATCTTACCCATGTAACTGTCTAAATACTTTTTAAAAGGCAAAATTGTATCCGCCTCTACTACTGCCTCTGGCAGCTCGTTCCAGACACTCACCACACTGAGTGAAAAAAGTGCCCCTCTGGACCCTTTTATATCTCTCCTCTCTCACCTTAAACCTATGCCCTCTAGTTTTAGATCCCCCTACCTTTGGGAAAAGATGTTGACTATCTACCTCATCTATGCCCCTCATTATTTTATAGACCTCTATAAAATCACCCCTAAGCCTCCTACGCTCCAGAGAAAAAAGTCCCAGTCTATTCAGCTTCTCCTTATAACTCAAACCATCAAGTCCCGGTAGCATCCTAGTAAATTTGTTATGCACTCTTTCTAGTTTAATAATATCCTTTCCATAATAGGATGACCAGACTGTACACAGTATTCCAAGTGTGGCCTTACCAATGTCTTGTACAACTTCAACTAGACGTCCCAACTCCTGTATTCAGTGTTCTGACCAATGAAACCAAGCATGCCAAATGCCTTCTTCACCACCCTGTGACTCCATTTTCAAAAAGCTATGAACCTGTACTCCTAGATCTCTTTGTTCTATAACTCTCCCTAACGCCTTACCATTAACTGAGTAGGTCCTGCCTCGATTTGATCTGCCAAAATGCATCACCTCCCATTTATCTAAATTAAGCTCCATCTGCCATTCATCAGCCTACTGGCCCAATTGATCAAGACCCCATTATAATCCTAGATAACCTTCTTCACTGTTCATTGTGCGACCAATCCTGGTGTCATCTGCCAATTTACTAACCATGCCTCCTAAATTCTCATCAAATCATTGGTATAAATAACAAATAACAGTGGACTCAGCACCAATTCCTGAGGCACACCGCTGCTCACATGCCTCCAGTTTGAAAAACAAACCTCTACAACCACCCTCTGTGTTCTGTTATCAACACAGTAAGAAGTCTCACAACACCAGGTTAAAGTCCAACAGGTTTATTTGGTAGCAAAAGCCACTAGCTTTCGGAGCGCTGCCCCTTCGTCAGGTGAGTGGGAGTTCTATTCACAAGCAGGGCATATAAAGACACAAACTCAATTTACAGAACAATGGTTGGAATGCGAGTCTTTACAGGTAATCAAGTCTTAAAGGTACAAACAATGTGAGTGGAGAGAGCGTTAAGCACAGGTTAAAGAGATGTGCATTGTCTCCAGACAGGACAGTTAGTGAGATTTTGCAAGCCCAGGCAAGTCGTGGGGATTACAGATAGTGTGGCATAATAATGTGACTGTTGTCAAGCCAGTTTTGTATTCAATTGGCTACCTCACCCTGAATCCCGTGAAATTTAATCTTATGCATCAACCTACCACGCGGTACCTTGTCAAAGGCCTTGCTAAAGTCCATGTAGACAACATTGACTGCACTGTCCTTGTCTACCTTCTTGGTTACCCCTTCAAAAAACTCAATCAAATTTGTGAGACATGATTTTCCACTCACAAAGCCATGCTGACTGTCCCTAATCAGTCCTTGCCTCTCTAAAGGCCTGTAGATCCTGTCTCTCAGAATACCTTGTAACAACTTATCCACTACAGACATTAGGCTCACTGGTCTGTAATCCCAGGCTTTTTTGCTGCAGCTCTTCTGAAACAAAGGCACAACATTTGCTACCCATCAGGTTGGAATAAAGTATAAAAATAGGGACGAGCAAATAAATAACACATTGCCTCATTGCAATAACCTAACACTGACTTCTTCCCACTGTAAATTGAGTGCAAATTTACATTTCAGTAAGTTAGTGTCAAAGTACACACAGATTCAGTCAATGAAGGTCCTCTTGAACTTTAAGTAATTAAACATAAATATTTACATAAGAGCCTATTGTTTTCTGGACTGAACATATCACAGGATGATGCCGTTTATAAATGAGGTGTGTTCCTTAGCCACAGGATGCATTAGTGACAAAATCATGGGTGTGTTATATCTAGTCAAGTGATTTTCTTTGCACACTGAACCTTTTTTTGAGGAAAAAGCAATGACTTTATTTTTTTTAAATTGTTCCTGTAAAGAAACTTTAAATGCATGCTAATGAATGGAAAGTTATCAGATCTCTGCTGTCCTTAGGTAATCTATGGAGTTTTACAGCTTTAGGGTAATAGGCAGCAGGTTTGAATAATATGATGCTTAAAAGGGGATTTTGGTTATAAACATTATTGTTTTGAAAGATTTTTGAACACACATCTTTTTCTCGTTCATCTGAAACCAGAGCTTCACAAGCTCTGGGTTGCAAGATGAGATGTTAGGGTCCTGGACTCCGAGGAACTAATTGCTACCGTGGAGTTCAGGCTGATTTCTGATAGCTACAAGGTCCCTTTAAATCCTCACTTTCTTGTTGTTGGTGGGCAGGGCCTAAAGGACTGTTCTCTGAGCCCCCATTGCTGCTGCAAAAAAATCCTGTAAAAAGGTGTGTGTTCTTTTTTTGTAGAAAGTCTATTTCTTCAAAATTAAGGTAATCTTGCATCAATAATCAGGATCACAATGCGATAGGAACCATCATTCTATTACGTTAATAATCGGAATCCTATTGCATCAATAATAAGGTTCCTATTATATCAATGCTCAGAGTTCTAGTATGTTAATAGCAGGGACCTATTACATTACGATCAGCGTCCTCTTACTGTAATATTCAGAACCCTGCTACATTAGTAATCAGGTCACAATTACATTAATGTTTTGGTGCCTGTAACATCAGAAATCTGGACGTTACTGCATAAATAATTACCAATAATCATATCCCATACATTTACAATCTGAGGCATTAAAATGGGGTCACCTCAGGAAAAAGTTGGGAAGCACTGTCTTAAGCCCATTCTTAGCTTGTCTTGTCCATGAGACCCATCTCTGCTCTTCTGCAAAACCACTGATCATCTAACTTCCTTCCTGGCTCCTATGTGAGCTGACATTGTAATCAATTCCCTCTCTTTATGGCTTCATCACCATCCCCCCTCCTCAAAAACTCCTCAACCCCTCTGTTCTTGCCAGCACCTCCAACTTTCCTTTATTCTCTAAATCATGAAGGTGTAACAAGCAAAGTGGATGATAAGCATCCTGTAGATGTAGTGTATATGAACTTACAGGAAGTATTTGATAAGATGTTGCACAAAAGGTTAATACACACGGTAAGGTCCCACAGGGTTGGGGGGTAATATATTAGCTTGGATAGAGGATTTGCTAATCAACAGAAAGCTGAGAGTGGAGATAAATGGGTACTTTTATGGTTGACAGGCTGTTACTAATGGTGTGCCACAGGGTCCGGTCCTTGGGCTCTGACTATTTACTATGTACATTAATGATTTGGATAGAATATACCAAAACCAAATTTGCAGACTACACTAAAATAGGTGGAAAAGCAAGTTGCACTGAGGAAATAAGAAATTTACAAATGGATTTGGTAGGTTAGTTGAGTGGACCAAAATTTGGCAGTTGGAATTTAATGTGGATAAGTGTGAGGTTATCCATTTTGATCAAAGGAATAAAAAGACAACATAAATGGAGAGAAACTTCAAAATGCTTTGGTGCAGAGGGATCTGGCTGTCCTAGAGCATGAATCACAGAAAGGTACAATGCAGGTGAGCATGTAATAAGGAAGCCAAACAGAATTTTGCATTCATTGATAATGGAATAGAATATAAAGGTAGGGAGGTGCTGTTGCAACTATATGAGGGATTGGTGAGACCACATCTGGCACACAGTTTTGGTCCTCTCATATGAGGAAAGACATAAATGCATTAGAGGCGGTTCAGAGAAGGTTCACTGGACTGATTCCAGGGTTGAAGGACTTGTCTCATGAAGAGAGATTGAGCAGTTTAGGCCAATACTCACTGGAGTTTAGAAGAATGAGTGGAAATCTAAATAAGGTAAATAAGATGCGAAAGGGGATTGACAGGATAGACAAAAAGCGGATTTTCCCCTTGTTGGACATTCTGGAACAAGAAATCAAAGTTTAAGGCAGATTTAAAATAGAAATGAGGAGGAATTACTTCACTCAAAGGGTCGTGAATCTGTGGAATTCTCTACCCAAGAGTGCAGTGACACTAGAACACTAAACAAATTTAAGGAGAGATAGATTGGTTTTTAATTAGTAGCGGGATGAAGGGTTATGGAGAGCGTGCAGGAAGGTGGAGGTGAGACAGAGATTAGATCAACCATTGATTGAATGGTGGAGCAGGCTCAAGGGGCTGAATTGCCTACTCCTGCTCCTAGTTCTTATGTTCTTATGAACATATTGTTGCCTCTCAATCCCTTCCCATCTTTTGCACCATTCCAAATTTGAATCTCTCCAATTACACAGTCACCTCTGCACAGCTCTGAAATGACCCGAAGCAAGTTTACAAGTTGCATAATCTGTCACTGGTGTATCCTCTCATTTTCCCTCTCAACCTCACAGTAGCCTTTAACATGGTCAATGGCAACATCCTCCTCTAATGCCTCTCCTCCATTGTCCAGCCGAGTGGGATGGCCCATGCCAGATTCCGCTCTGATCTAACCAATTATAGCTAAAGACTCTCCAGCACTGGGTTATTTTTACCACCGCTGTGTCTTTAACTCTGGAGTCTCCCAAGGGGGTTTTACTCGGTCTTTCAACTACAACATCTACAGATGTGATGGCAGATTTGACACATAGGCCCATACCTCCTGGGTTCCGGTGGGGGGAAACCCTGAAGCTAAGCTAGAGAACCCTTGCCCCACACTGGGAGATGCCCACCTAAGGATTGCACGGTCATTGGCTGGGATGCTCAAACATCCATTGGACAATTGGCCTGCACTCATCTGAATTTCTGATTTAAATTGTAAGCTTCGATGGCCCCGACTGCCTTACCACAACAATGACCCAGAAAAAGTTAGAAGAATTAAAACCACTTCATACTCTGGGTAACTATTGTACTGACCCACCCCCATTCCCCAAGGGACTCCCCAGCTATCCCATAATGCCCACTGACAGTCCACCAGAACACCCAACTACACCCCAGACCCCTAAATTCCCCTTACGTCCAACTAACCTGCACCGCCCACGAGACTCTGTCCTCCCTACCCCCTGACTAGCCTCCCAACCCCCAAAGGCAGTCGCCCACCCCACCACCACCCCCAATGACCATCCACCTACTGGCCAGCTGACCACTTCCCAACTGATCCTCCTCCACTGACCACCACCCCACTAACCACCCTCCCAATGACCACCCAACACCTCCCACTGACCACCCCAGCTGAACACATGAGCCCCCTGACTGAGCCCCCTTCCACTTAACACTCCCCCAACCTTCACCACCCCGCCCCCCTGCAAACTGACCATCTGATCCCTGAGACCCATCCTTGTCCCCATCACTTTCCTTTTCCTGGCGTCTCAAAGTAGCTCGGCCATTAAACCTACAGCAGCTAATGCCATAAAAAGGGGGCGTGGTTTCCTTACCTCCAACTCAGCCACCCTCAACGCAAGGCCTTAGGATCCCATTGCACTGCAGCTCGCTCACCTAGTCTGAGTCAGAATACCGAGCTAGAAAGGGGTGGCTGAATTTCAGGGTGACTAGCTAGGAGTAGTGTGGCAATCCGACTTAGCTTCACTGCCCAGAAGCTATGGCACCAATGATGCCCAGCTCTGCTTCTCCACCACCTCACCTGACCGCTCCACTGCTCTGTGTTGTCAGTCTTGCTTGGATGACTTTCAGTCCCTGAATGAGCTTCCATTTCCTTCAGTAAAGCATTGCAAAATTATTGGGTCTGCTTTTGAACTAGTTCAGACATATTTATTTGCACAGTCAGGCCCAATGACTTTGCTTCCCCCACCATCACTGATCCTGCCCTTTGAACAATGGGTGATACAAGGCTCAGCTTGAACCAAAGGTTCATAACCTCAGTGTTCTACTTAGCCCTGATATGAGCTCCTGACCCCACATCTCTCTTTACAGTCACAACTACTTTCCTCCCCATATCATTTCCTGCCTCACTCAGTCCATCTGCTGCTGAAATCCTCATCCATGCTTGGGTAAACACCTCCACAATTTGACCACATCTAATGAACAAAGGAGATCTACCCACACATTGATTTGAAAAAAAAAATCTGCCAGACAGTTTTTATTCGAACTCCTTTATTCCAACAAAGTACTTTGCATCTCGGCAATATAAGATATTTTGATCAAACAGCTGGAGTTTCTCTTTAGATTGAACATCTATTTTGTGGTTTTGAGTGTTTGTCATTGTACCTTTATACCTGTCCAAGGAATGTAGAACTTTGTTGGTGTAAGTACCACAATTAAATCAAACAATGTGGCATTCAGACCAGACAATGAATGAACAGGTGCACATTTATCATAGGTTTAAGCACACTGGGGACCATTTTGGCACAAGGTAAAACCAACTGTTAAAATAGAGGCTGGAGAGCCAAAATCCAGTTGAATACTTACCTTTGAGTTAATGATTACCATTAGATTGTGGATATGTGTACTTATTGTTTACTTGGATTAATAGATAGTATTTTAGTATGTTTTGTGTGTTCTGATTGGCTGGCTAACAGGCAGCAGGTGCCAGACTTGGTATAGTTTCATGTTCTAAGATGCAGCTTCAATCTGAAATGCTTACTTCCTTATGTTTTCCACCTACTAAGAGCTGCAGTTCAGTCTCCAGCAGGTTCTATCTACAATGGGGAAAGAGCCAATTAAAGTACTTGGCTTTTGGCATGTGTTTTGATCAGCTCTGTGCCCTGTGTTCCAGCAGAGAACTTTTTGGAGAGCACACTACAACTTCCATTAATATTCCTCCACTTCTGTTCTGCTAACCAGCTGTGAGTCTCTGACTTTATAAACAACAACTCTTAGCACAACAGTAAAGGGTTTAAGGGCAGAATAGCACCATACACCTTTTGTGTGTGTTACCACTATTCTCAGGAAGCTGGAAAAACCTGTACTAAGATGGGTCTTTAGTATATTTCAAGTTTACAATCTAGTTTAAGTACGATCATGGCTGACCTTGGGCTTCAACTTCACTTTGCCACCAGCTCCCCATATCCCTTAATTCCCTGAGAAAAGAACATAAGAAATAGGAGCAGGAGTAGACCCTTAAGCCTGCTCCGTCATTCAATGCAATCATTGCTGATTTTCTACCACAATATATTTTCCTCCCTGCTCCTCATATCCCTTAGTTCACTGAGAGACCAAAGACCTATAGATCTCAGTCTTAAACGTAAGCAACGATGGAACATTGACAAACACATAGACTGACAACCATCCGAGTGAAGAAATTTCTTTTCATCTTGGACCTAAATGATTGATCCCTTATCCTGAGACAGTACTCCTATATCTTAGATTCCCCAGCCAGAAGAAACAAAATCTCAATGTCTACCCTGTCAAGCCCCTTCAGAATCGCGTGTGCTTCAATAAGACCAACTTTTACTCTTCAAAACTTCAGAGAGTTTAGACTCAATTTACTCAGCCTATCATCGCACCCTTTCATCCTAAGAATCAATCTAGCAGAACTTTGCTGTAATATCTCCAAGGCAAGTTTATCCTTGCTTAGGTATGGGAACCATAACAGCCCACAATACTCTGATTGTGGTTTTACCAAAGTCCAATACGATTGTAGAAAGACTTCCTCATTTGTGTATTCTAAGCCCCATTGCAATAAAGACCAACATTTTATTGGCTTTCCTAATTGCATGCTAATAATTGCATGCTAATTTTCGGTGTTCCTTGTACCTTAAATCTTAACTCTCTTTGACCATCAACATGCCAAAGTTTCACAGCTTTTAAACAAGTATTTAGCTTTTCTACTCTTGCAATCAAAATGAGTAACTTCATGTTGCACCATGGTAAACTCTATCCTCAACCCACTCAATAACCTGTCTATATCTCAATGTTTCTGTGAAGTGTGTTTTGGGATATTTTATGATGATAAGGTTGTTGTTGAAGGCATTGGTAGTTACTGGGGTATAGTTCTTCAGGCACCAGCAGTCCTCTGTTAATACACCCAAGTGACCATTCTTCCTATGTTCTGCTAGACATTCAACAAGCTTCCAATGGAATGTTTTCCTGCACTAAATGCATTTTAAAAATGCAAGATGTTGGTGTTGTTCTTGTTGCTATTGTTGTTTTTGACAATGATCATGGAGAATATTGCAGGCAAGTCTGCTCCTTGGAGAGGATTCCTTAGAGTAGCACTCCTGCTCCTCCTAGTCCACATGGAATACTCCCCAAGATTAAAAATAAAACTTACTGTGATCTCTTCTGGCCATTCTCCTGGGTAGGCCTCCCCACAGGTTGCAGTAAATTGTGGCAGTGTTCATGTTATTGGGCTGTGCTTTTACCTTTCAATCAGGTCCATAGCAGATGCCTTGGTTGACCTGAAATTCAATGAAGGGAACAAAGGGAATATGATACTGGGCAGGAACAGAGCAACTTAGACTCAGTAAGTTCCCTTTCCTGATTTTAACCCATTTCATATGTGTGTGTGTGTATGTTTGTGTGTGTATGGGGGGGTTGGGGAGGGGGGGCATTGGGGGGAATCTGTAGGTGTCAGTGGGGAGGAAGGTTAATATTGACACCCAGCTGTAAAATCTGAGACTTTCTCATTTGTTTTGACTGGTACTACTACACCAGAAGAGGGGGCGAGATCTTTAACAATTAGATCATTGCTAAAATAAATAGTTTGTGCATTATTATTATTGTCAGATTACAGCTCTACTGGAATTAGAGCAGAGAAAGCAAACACTGCGTCTGCAAGGCCAGTGCAGGTTCTAGTCCACCAACTGGGCCTATCTATTCTGTTCCTCTTCCCCTGACCTTTCTTATATAGTTTTATGTTCTTCCTTTTCAATTTTAATATGTTTGATTCAATAGTATCCTGAGGCAATGCATTCCATATTCCAACCACCTTTGTGAATATTTTTCTTTTAACTTACCTTTATCCATTTGTTGATAACTCTAAATTTATGCCCCCTTGTTACCAATTTTCCAAACAGTGGAAATAAGCCTTCGCTATTTACCTTCTCAAAATCTTACATTGCTTTCAAAACTTGTATTTGATACTCCTTTAACCATACATCTTCCAGCTAGCTCTAATTTTTGATATCATTCCAATGAATCCTCCAATCAGCTATTAGTCTGTTGTAGGTTCTGAGACATGAAACTGTGAAAAGTTGATGTGAAATAGCAACTGAAAATTATTTGTCAAAGATGTTTTTACACATCCGAATGATCCTTCTAGTTTTGATTATTAATTACATATTTATTTTGCATGAATGCTTGGACAGGTCCGCTTTGTAGCAGACCATGAATATTAATCAGGAAATTAGAATAACAATAACATCCATAAACATGCCTCTGTTGACCGTTCCATATCTATGGTTATGCCGCAGCCAGGAGATCATGGGCCATGCAGGATTAATTGCAGTTAGAAGTTTACTCAGGTGTAGGTGCATCCATGTAAGTGATAATGAGATTAGGAATGGTGTTACTCTGGGGGAAATTAAAGGCAACATTCAGTCATTCAGTTTTGGACAAGGATGATTCTATTATTGTAATGCCGACAAGTGATACTTTGCACCACTTCCAAATGTTGCTGGACATGAAATCACTAAGATGGATACGAATTTGTGATCCTGAAAATAATGTTTGAGTAAAAACTATGACCCATCAAAGGAAACTAAACCTGATTTAATGATATGTTTTTGAATATTAAACAGGCAGAAAGATCCTTGGACATCATAAGATAAAATAGATAAGATGAGAGATAAAAGCAACTCATCAAAGTTTTTTTAATGATTTGAGAAGGCCTCTTAATGGAAGAGCTTCTTAATAGTAGACTGTATTCCAAGGTCTGGGCCTTTGGATTGAGATGTACATGAGGCCAGGTTATGTTTCTGATCATTTACCTAGTAACTTGGAATAGACATAAAAGTGCTGATATTTGTCTGATACCTTTTTTGATTTCAGAATGTCCCAAACTCATTGAGTTCTGTTGAAGAGCAGTCACTGCTGAAATGTAGAGAAACATTGCAGTCAATTTACGTACATTCAAGGTCCCACAAACAACAATGAGATAAACGACTAAATAATTTGTTTGTGACGCTGGATCAAAGGTTAGTTCCTGTCACTTATTCTACACTTCCCATGTCTCTTCACTAGAGTCAAGCTCAACGCTCTCTTCTTTCCTTGATGACTCTGCCAAGTCTTTTCCTTGGCTGTGGTTTCACTAGATAGTATGTAGTAAGGATCCTGTTCATTCACTCATGCACATTACTAACTGAATGATGAGGCTGTTATGATATGGATTCTGAAATGAAGTGTTTCTTCTGAGTATTTATGTGGCTCGGCCACAAGTTCAAGTTTTGCAAATTGTCAAGGGCCAAGGGAGAGCAGCAGGTTATTGGGGAATTTCAGAAAGAATTTGGGGCAGGGAGATGGCGGGAAATGATAAGTGTGTCTTTCAGGAATGTCGATTGCTTTGAGGATTCGAAGTCTCATCAAGCGTTGGAATTCACCTGCGGCTAAGGATCTATAAATCATGCAGATATTAGGCAGGGTTTGCTATATATCCATTTAATCAACTGGTGTGTTTGCAATTTTATCAAATTATTAACACAACTTCAAATTATAAATGGTAATTTAGACACTTTTTAACATTGTATTTATACTGCCTTAGAAAGCTGCAATTAAGCATTAAAAACTTGCTTGAGCAGATCTGGGCTTTGATTTATGGGATTTCTGCAGATTCCTCCAAAGCTGTGTATTGTTGACTGCAAAAGGAGCTTCAGGCTTGTAAGTCCATCTTTAGATAGGTTTGCTCATTACTTTTCATCATTGATTGTAGTTTGCCAGATAGTGGTTTCAAACTGATGAAGATCTTGACGCAGCAATGTTCTTTGCTATTTTTCTGCAGTTCACCAGTTGTGTGGAATCAGCATGGCAACTCGAGAGCCACAGAAATTGACTATGCGGTTGTTACTGGGGAAGCTCATCTTTGCTGCCTGGAAAATTGCATTGTCTGGCTTTGCCGGAAAACCTTGCAGCACTGCCTGATTCTTTTCTTCATTAAGAGTATGCCTCTTATCTGCCTTGAACAGGTTACTGGCCCCAAAACAGAGGATGACTGCCAAGTCAGAGATGCTGACAGCTTTTGTGATGTTAACGATTGCACCAAGACACTCCAACCATAAAGTCTGGGACAGGGTCTCTCATGATTGCTATTCGTGTGCTCTCCACAACAGATAATATAACCAATGATTTCCTTACCTTCGTAGCTGAGCCGTAATAAACGCACTGAAGCTGGAGAGTGTGCTGGCCTTTCATCCACAAAGCAACAACCTTTTGAGATAACTACAAAAATGAAGTGCTGTTAGGCAAAATCAGAGGCTTTTAAAATGGCATTTGAAGCCTCTTCCTAGCAACCAAGAGTTGCTGTGAATGTGAATAATGATGTAGCATGTTGTGAGATAATAAGGATTATTAGAGATGAAATAGGATCAGTGGGTTGTATCAATCCATAAGTGTGTATAATTACATAAAAATGATTCAACATGCTTTTTTCTACTGCTGAGGTTTGTTGTTGATCATAGTCAAAAGAGCCATAGGCCAATGCCAATGTCGAGCAAGTCTGTCACTTTCTAACAGAACCCAATGGCATCTCAAGGTCAAGAAAGAGCGTGACACTAAATTATCCTTTGTCCCAAGAGTAATGGCCAAGCCAAATGGGGAGATCAGCCAGTGGGATCTGCTTCTTGGGTTGAAGGCCCTCATGAACTAGTGCAATGGAACAGTGGCTGGAGTTTTCCAGCCGTTCACGTCCCGCTGCTGCTGCAAGCGGGGATGGAGAATTTGGCACTCAGCCAAATCCCGTTCACTCCGCAGGACCAGAGAATCACGCCGGTGTGAACAGCCCGAAAGGTCTGGCCAATATTTATTTCCCAACCTTGTTTTCCCTTGGGATCTTCCAGTCCCCAAGTGTGGTCAAAACATGTCAGGCAGAGAAAAAAGATGCGGAGGGCCCCTCTTCTGGAATTCCCAGCTCCATTTCCGGCACTGGCCAGTTTCACCAGTAAGGAGTCTAACAACACCAGGTTAAAGTCCAACAGGTTTATTTGGTAGTAAACGCCACTAGCTTTCGGAGCGCTGCTCCTTCGTCAGGTGAGTGGGAGATCTGCTATCAAACAGCAAACAGGGCATATAAAGACACAAACTCAATTTACAGAATAATGAATAATGATTGGAATGCGAGTCTTTACAGCTAATCAAGTCTTAAAGGTACAGACAATGTGAGTGGAGAGAGCATTAAGCACAGGTTAAAGAGATGTGTATTGTCTCCAGACAGGTCCGCCAGTGAGATTTTGCAATTCCAGGCAAGTTGTGGGGGTTACAGATAGTGTGACATGAACCCAAGATCCCGGTTGAGGCCGTCCTCATGTGTGCGGAACCCGGCTATCAGTCTCTGCTCCATCAGTTTCACCAGCTCAGGAAATGATATGGGTCACGACCTAATACACGCAGCAGGACATGTCGGGTCCACCATATTAAAGACTGCTGGAGCAGTCATTTTGACATTTTGACTGTGTGTAAGCTTGTGTACACCATGCCAGCTTAAAGCAGTCAGGAACACAATGGGACCCTCCTCAGAATGAGGGGAAAGCTTTGAAAACTTTGCAAATAAGAATGCTGCTGCATATCAGAGAAGCCTCTGGAAAGGTCCTGAATTGGAACCAGGGAAGGGGGAGGTGGCAGGTTGTGGTCATTGAACACACAAGAACCTTGGCTGTCAGTCCATTCAGATAGGCTGAATAATCTGTCCTCCAAGAAAGTAATTCACTGGATATGCGTTCGGGTCCCTCTTACCTGAAGGCCATTCAGGTAGCGCAGCTGCAGCATGAGGAAGGGCCCTCAAGCCACAAGAGGCACAACCTCAGCAGCTGAGGAAGAGAAGGACCAGGGAATGTCCTGAGCATTGTATACACCACAACAGACTAACCTTCCGGGAGCACCAGTGCAGGAATTAAGAATCTACTGATGACCATGAAACCATTGTTGATTGTCGGAAAAACCCATCTGGTTCACTAATGTCCTTTAGGGAAGGAAATCTGCCGTCCTCACCTGGTCTGGCCTACATGCGACTCCAGAGCCACAGCACTGTGGTTGACTCTCAACTGCCCTCGGGTAACTAGGGATGGGCAATAACTGCTGGCTCAGCCAGTGACACCCCATGTCCCACAAATGAATTAAAAAAAGATCCACCATCATGGCCAGCAATAGTGGACGATTCCTGAGAATGTCACTCCATAGCACTGTGCTTCAGGAATGGAGGGTTTGCCATCACCCTCACATTCTTGGATGCGCCCTAGTAATCTCCATGGCTCTCTCCTCCGAAACACATATAGCCCTCAGCATTGGGATCCCACCCCAGGTTCTTTTCGCCCTCACAGGTGTTGCCTGCAAGAATAATAGGGAGAGGATGATGAGGTTGTTCTGTGCAGCATGGCAAAAGGATTCTCCTCCACCTTGTTTGAAACAACTTTGCCGATTAGGCATGGGCACTGCATCATTGATCTGGGCCCATGGGCCTCTGAGGTTGAAGAAAATTGTGTGCTCTATGTCCAACAGATGCTTTACATGTTGCATGTTGCAATCCAAGGGATGGGGCAGGTGGGGGGGGGGGGGGGGGGGGGGGGGGGCGTGGAGGGGAACAGGGTTGTAGTGCTGAGTAGATGGAACTCACACTCATTTTGCCACAATGCAGCAGGTCACTGAACTGCTTGTGGTACTGCACCCATGTTCTCCGGTGCTCCCACAAGGCACTGGTTACCTGCGCAGCATCAATCCTCTCCCTCTTGGTGATGACAGGGGACATCTTACAGGCAGCTCAGAAGAGGTTTCCCTCTTTTTGTTGAATGTCCGTATCAGGATGTCAAGACCTAGACCAATGAAGCATGGAGTTGACATGTCCCTATTCTCCTGGCTGCTTCCATTTTCAGCCACCCTGGCATTGGAATAGCTGAAGTACTTGGGTCAGTTCGTGTGTTGTCTTTTTTTGTGGTCCATCATTAGCTTGGTAGGATCACATGATAGCCATGGGATGGTGTTTTCTGGGTCTGACGTAACAGTGATGGCTTGGTAGCCACTTTATTGCTGTGCGAGTGTCAAGGCATGTATGACAATGTTGTAAGAGGCCAGAACTTATTGAGGGGTACACATGGGTAGGTATGCAACAAGGCTGACAGTAGTCAGGTGTCCGACCTCCTCTGTTCAGGTTGCAGGCAGAGGGGAGTTGTGAGGGGCTGTAGAGTCAATGTCTGAGTGAGTGTGGGGAGGTGCCCCTGAGCTGGGCCACTGTGCTGTGATCTGCTACATGCTCACTTGGTAGAATGCAGCTGTTTGCAGGGTAGAGAAGAGAAAGACTGTTCCAGCAGACTTCTCAGATCCTGCTCTTTACAGGCAGCAATAGGTCATGTTGGGAGTTTACTGAGGGTTTCTTCATATTGAGCCAACTTTCATGGAGCAAGAATATATTAGACAGTAATGACATCAGCACTGACAGCAAATACTCACAGGTCAAAGTTCAGCTAACAATTTCTGACAAACCCCTCAAACAATTCCCTTCACTTCTTGCGAGACCAAGATGGTGCTGGAGGCAGGCCTTTCATCTGCACCAGGATAGGATGGACCCACCGCCTGCTGGACACCAGTTCCACCACTGATTGTACCTTTGTGCTGGTGCTGGAGGTGGTAACACTGACTCTAGCCCAGCAGCATGAAGAACGCATGGGCAGGCATGGAAATCGCCCAAATCCTGATTCCTGCCTCAAAGATGTAAATCTGAGTCTCTGCAACGGATATTAGATCCAAACCATATATCTCTATGCGTGCCTCTAGTTACAGTATTGGTCTCCTGATTTAAGGAAGGATGTAAATGTGTACGAAGCAGTTCAGAGAAGTTTTATTAGACAATGGGAATGTCTGGAATGGGAGGGTGGCCTTATCAGGAAAGGGTGGGCAGGCTAAGTTTGCATCTGCTGGAGTTCAGAAGAGTGAGAGACAACTTGATTGAAACATATAAGATCCAGAGCAATCTTGACAGGGTGGATGTGGGGAGCATGTTTCCCCTTGTGGAAGAATCTAGAACTAAGGGACATGTGTAAAAATAAGGGATCGCTCATTTAAGACAGATGATGAGAATTGTTTTCTCCAGGAGGTTGTGAGTCTTTGGAATTCTCTTCCTCAAAGGGCAGTGGAGGCAGAGTCGTTGATTATTTTGAAAGTAGAACTGGATAGATTCTTGATAAGCAAAGGGGCGAAAGGTGGAAGATTTGAATGTGGAGTTGAGGTTACAATCAGATGAGCCATGGTCTTATTGAATGGTGGAGCAGGCTCGAGGGATTGAGTCGTCTACTTCTAAACATAATTTCTATGTTCGTATGTACATTTCCTTATTGCAAATGCTTTGAACATTCAGATAAAGAGCCTTTAATTTTATTTCTGAGTACTGTTTATTTCATGTATTTTCTTCACAGATGCACTTTAACTGTTAAACTCTCTCTCCTTTCCAGTCTCACTTGGCTTGTCTTTACCCAGGTCACCACACTGCTCTATTGCCTCAACATTTCTCTTTAGATTTCTAAATTTCCCTTCACCCTCCCTCACCTCTTTTGGAATAAAGCCCCATCTTAAAGTTCACCAGGATACTGATTCCAGCCCAGTTTAAATGGAGCCCATCCCAATCGAACAGCTCTCTTTCTCAAGTACAGGTTCCCACACTGCTCTTTAAGCCACGTCTTTCTTTACTAATCCTATTAACCCAATGCCAATTGCCTGTGGCTCAGGTAACAATCCAAAAATTATCAGCTTTGAGGTTCTGCATTTCAATTTGGACCCTAACTCCGCAAACTCTCAGCAGAACAACATTCTTTCTTCTATAAATGCCATTGGTGTCACTGTGGCCCACGACAGCTGGATCCTTCCTCTCTGACTCCCAAGCTCATCTCCGGGTGCAAGGAGATGTCCTTCATCCTGGCAACATAACCTTCAGAGCTCCGGCTGCAGAGAATGGTATCCATCCCCTGACTATACTGTTCCCTATCACTGCCACATTTCATTTCACTCCCCCCACTTGAATGTCATTCTGCATCATGGTCAGGTTACTTATCCAGCCTTAGTCCTTGTTCTCATGCACACAGGGAGCAAATATCTCATACCTGTTGGTCAAAGCCAAGGGCTGATGCTCATCCATCACCATATGCTGTTCAGAGTCACACTTGTTCTGAGATGTGCCCTTCTATCTAGAACTCTAGGTATGGGATCTGCTTCTTGGACAGCTTGTAGAGGTACTCTGGTATCTGCTTAATACATGTTTATTAGCATTACATTCAAACAGGTTACAGAGTAACCTAGACATTATACCAACCTCTATTTCCAGAATCTAACATGACTGACTGATGTCAATAATACATCAGCATCTAGCATATCCCAACTGTTAACCCTTTATACTACACCTCATGCAGATATACTATTCAACAATATGGAACTGTATGTTTAGCTATTTACATTACCTTTCTGTAACACCCTTTTTACAACTAGAGGTTCTATCCAACTTCAAATTCTACCCTTCCCCTCCCCAAGATAGACGTGGGGGATTTAATCTCCTGCAATATTCCCCACCCTTAGGGAAGATATCTTAGAGACAGGAGGGTTTTTTCTGCATCTGGTAGGGAATCATTATCTGCGGAATAGACAACAATCTATCATCATTGCTGGAAAGCAGAGTGTAGATTGCAGGATGGCTGAACTGCAAGGACAACAAATACTTATCAAAAAGGATTGATCCAAGAGGGAAGACTGAAGAGCATCGAACTTTAAACATTCTGAGACTAGCGGGGAAGAACACGGGATACTTTGAGGAACATGTTGCTCCACCAAGGCACCCGAGGACAGATCTTCAACTCGAGGGAAGACTGTCATGGTTGTATCATCCACTGCTGCATTGATCATTAAAAAGGCATTGAAGATCTGAGATTTCAATGAACTTAGACATCAAAGGATAAAATGACCAAATTCCTGTAAGACCATCGGGAGAAGAAGAAATGATTTCCCAATGATATTTCAGGAGGACGGTCTATTTTCCGTAGACAGTATAAACCTGTACTAGGTTTCTCCATAGTGGGAAGAATTGCTGAGAATGTGGAGACAAGACAGCATCACCTTCTGTAATGAGAGGAATTTTCTGTAGATAATTAACTCAGGGATAGGATTATTAACAGGATCCTGCAGCTGCATGAGTGCTAAAGATTCTGTCACAGCTTCTGTGTTGTCCTGCAACTCTGGAGGGAAGAAGATTTTCAGCTGGGACTGAAGTCTGGGTGTCGATAGGCTTTCACTTCTGGAAGATGCCAGTCCTTTTTTTTTAATACTTTTCCAATTCAATCAAATCAAATCCAATTCAGAGTCTCAACAAGTTGAGACATTTCAGATCCAGGCTGACAAGACAGGGCGAGCGACCAAACCACCCTGTCCTGGGCCTGATCTACATGAGCCAAGCTGATTGGAGAAGGGGGAGGTTCCTCCTCCAAGACTTGAGCTCATTTGCATCTTAGCCAAAAGGCCGAGATGCCGCTTTTAAAAATTGCTTCATATGAAACATATGAAGCCTCAGCGTAACCTAATGACCTCGACCAAGTGCGGCCGACCATGGGCTGCCGTCCATACACTTGATCTTAGCCAAAAGGCCGAGATTTAGCAGCATGATTATCTGTGGCCTCTGATCTGGACCCATGCTCTGTGGACGATTCTTCAATAGGGGATAGAGTAGGCAGTACATTGGTAGATTCAATAGAACTAGGATCTGAATGCTGCTCAGCCATTAAAGACACTGCTGACTCCTCTGAAAGAGATTCATAAGGTGTGTCTATGAACTAGAAAGAAGAATCATCCTCTGGGACTTCAGCCTCCAAGAGATCATTCTGTACTAGAAGGGATTCCTCTTCATCACTCTCTACGAAGAGCCAATTCAGATCCAGCAAATCTTCACGGGGATGGTCACCATTTGCTGCAGTGTGCTCTGAATCGGTCACTTCTGGCCTTATTTTGTGAAGAAACTGAGAGATTCGTAACTTCTTTGTCTGTCCCGGGGTCTAATGGATGGTGTCTCTGTGAAAGAAAGGAATTCACTGCTGAGTGTATAAACTTCCTCTTCTTCTGAAGGCTGAATTTCCACTGCTTCTAAATAAAAGATTGAAGATTGTTGTGAAGAACAGGAAGTTGTTCAAATGATGAGCATCACCTGATTTTTCCAGGATTCTAGATGTATGCCAATATCACCTCTCAATAAGGATGTACATTGATTGTGAAGAACATGGAGAGAATCAATGATCTGTCCTCCCTTGTAGCTGACAGCAGTACTAATCCTGCCTTTGATTTGAGATCTCTGCCGCCTGGACCTTGTAACTTGATGGATGAAGCGTCATTGGTTGAAGCCAGTCAATGTCATCTGCTGCTATGTTAACAGCAACACCAGAATCAATTTTTAAAGCAGTATTGAAGCCTTGAACTTAGACTGTAACTGACCAGTAGTTTGGAAGGCTATCAACTTCCTGTGGAGATCTGCAATGTCATCTTTTTCTTGACTTTCCATTTCTTGAAAGCAATGTGTTTCATAAATATTTGCTGGTCTTCGATTTTGATTAAAATATGTTGAATTTGCAGAAATAATTCAAATGTCTAGTTTTGTCACACTGCAATCATTCCGCACCCCCCGGAGAGCAGTCTTGGTGTCTCTGCTGCTTTTTCATGCCACCACACAAGCATCTCAAAATGGCTTCTGGCGTAGAATTTCCTAGCCTGTCATCTTGTTTGGAGGATTTTCTTTGATGAGGCCGCTGCCTGTGGGCCTATCTAATCTACAGGGTCATGTGAAGCCTCGGAGGCACCCTGAGGTATAGGCCGATTAAATGCTCTAAGCTTGGCCCGCCTCTCACACTGGACCGCTTGATCCAAAGTCAAATCATCTTTGGTTTTCAGAAAGTCAGTGAGTTTCTAACCCCGGATACCCACAACTATGCAATCACAATTAGCTTGTCCTTCAGTACTCTGTATCTGCAAGGACCAGCAAGGTAATAATCGTCGATTAGAAATAATTCAATCGATTCCCCAGGTCATTGTGACGCCTGGTTAAAACGTGCCCATTCGATTACTAAATTTAGCTTCAAGCTAAGAAAAATATCAAACGCTTTAAGAATGGACTCAAAATCCACAGTAGATTCCTGCATGTTCTGCCTTTGGTGAATGTTGTCTGCTACTGGACCTACTGCATAAAGAAAGGAACTAACTTGAAGCTTGGGCTCCTTTTCATGAGGTCCTGATGCTGCTCGGTACTGGGGAAAATGGCATTTCCATCATGCCCACTGTTGGCCTCTCTGTGGGCCCTTGAGGCAGTCAAACAGGCAGCGAAAGGGTATGGTCACCAAGTAAGGTCATTGTTACCTTCTCTCCAAGTTGTCTTCATCTTCTGCCGACTTTTTACGAGCTTCTTTCAAAAGTTTTTTCACTTTGTTGTTCCTTCGATAACGCCAACGGCGTTTTTTTACATTGATGTCTCATCGTTGAACTATGTTATGAGATGTGTCCTTCTACCATAGAATCCCTACAGTGCCGAAGGAGGCCATTCAGCCCATTGAGTCTGTACAGATTCTCCGACAGAGCATCTTACCCAGACCCTGTCTCCATAACCCTACATAATTATCCCACTAATCCCCCAACTTATCCATCGTTGGACACCAATGGGCAATTTAGCATGGCCAATCAACCTAACTTGCACATCTTTGGATTGTGGGAGGAAACCAGAGCAGCTGGAGGAAACTCATTCACTATCAAGGACTCTAGGCGTGGGACTTACTTAACACTTGTTTATTAGTACTACATCTAAACAGCTTGCAGGGTAGGCACATTGCTCCCAGGCATGATTCCAATCCATCTCTCTCTCATATTGGTTAGCACTGCTGCTTCACAGCGCCAGGGACCCAGGTTTGATTCCCAGCTTGGGTCACTGTCTGTGCGGAGTGTGCACGTTCGCCCTATGTTTGCGTGGGTTTCCTCCGGGTGCTCTGGTTTCCTCCCATAGTCTGAAAGACATGCTGGTTAGATGCATTGGCCATGCTAAATTCTCCCTCAGTGTACCCGAACGGGCGCCGGAGTGTGGCGACTAGGGCATTTTCACAGTAACTTCATTGCGGTGTAATGTAAGCCTACTTGTGACTAATAAATAAACTTTAACTTCTTTTAATTATTTGATTAATTAACTAAATTGGTAATTAGCATGCTAAAGTAATAGCCAGTTACAGTCTCCTAGTTTGATGACATAAGAAAAACACCCTTCAGTAAATGGAGATAAAATGAAAGAATAAGATTCAGCACCTCCTCTCCCCTCTACAGCCAATTGTGGATTTAGCCCTCTGCTCACACAGCACTCTGAGTAGCAGCAAACACTCTCACTTACATACACAACTCACACTAAAGTTACATTCATTAAATAACTAACACATAGTCAGTCAACCCCTTTCAGTTGATTGACAGTTAACTGCCACTAGCCATCAGGCAGTGTTTTGTTAACTCGGGATCTTAACTAGCTTGCAGTTTATTCTGTGTTTTTAAAATTCTAAATCAGATTCTAACTGTTAATCTGAATTACAGTTTGAGAAATACTGACCAGAGAGGTCCCATTTCCATCAAATTCCCGACCTGATGCTCAGTTCAAGGGGCATTCTGTTCATAAAGCACTCCTGGAACAAATGCTCATTAGACCAGGGTGAGATTTAAAGCAAAGTTTATTTATTAGTCACAAGTAAGGCTTACATTAACACTGCAATGAAGTTACTGTGAAGTTCCCCTAGTCCGGCGCCTGTTCGGGTCAGCACGTCTTTCGGACTGTGAGAGGAAAACTGGGGCACCCGGAGGAAACCCACGCAGACACGGGGAGAACGTGCAAACTCCACACAGATAGTGACTCAAGCCGGCAATCAAACCCAGGTCCCTTGCACTGTGAGGCAGCAGTGCTAACCACTGTGCTACTGTGCCGCCCCCATTTTAACTGTGACTCCGAGCACTCATTTTCTCTCTGTAAGCTAAAGCAGCCCAAAGATTTTGATCTGGTACTGTCTCAGTAAAGTGTCATTGATCCATTTCTGAGATTATTAGAGACGGGTACATACGTAAGATACACGATCTAGTTCAGGACGCAAGGTGAGTTCCCAGGTTTAACTCACCAATGATTTGGTACTGGAGTGTACAGGTTTATTTCATAGAACCCCTACAGTGCAGAAGGAGGCTATTCAGCCCATCGAGTCTGCACTGACAACAATCCCACACAGGCCCTATCCCCGTAACTCTGCATATTTACCCTGTTAATCTCGCTGACACTAAGGGGCAATTGAGCATGGCCAATCCACCAAACCCTTTTTTGAGTGTAAGACATGGAGACCACTTATAGAAATGGTAGGTGCTGCCAAAATCAAAAGAATATTTAAAGCAGACACGGTTGAAGATGTTAACAACCAGAAAGGAGCTGGCAAGATTTCATTCTTGTGAGAAATATATTGGATTAAGTTGTGGTTTGCTGTGGCCCTGCAGATTGCAAGCCTGCAGAGCACTTGCATTACTTTTATCAATTTTCAGAGGATCTTGTGCCTCATGAGCAATTCACGCTTGAAGCTGGAAACAGTGAGATTAGCTGGCCAAGTCTTGTATTTGATCTGGAGTATGCACTCCAGTCTGAGATTGGTTAGGATGGATAGAGCCATCTAATCTTACCTCTGAAAACTGAGGCGATGATGCTTACCAAAGATGTGAGGGTTAGGTTGATTGGCCATGCTAAACATTGCCCCTTAGAGTCCTGAGATGAGTAGATTAGAGGGATTAGCGGGTAAATATGTAGGGATATGGGGGTAGGGCCTGGGTGGGATTATGGTCGGTGTAGGCTCGATGGGCCAAATGGCTTCTTTCTGCACTGTAAGGTTTCTATGATTTAATCAGCTGATGTTATTAGTGTAGTGGAAGGTATCGCGCAGAAGAGCCTTTGGTTCCAGGCATTTCTCGAAATACTGCAGCTCTGCCTTTTCCAGATAATGTATCACTGTAAGAATCACCAAGGGATCAGATATACACATCTCACCATTTTGAACAAAGCAGGTATAAGGTGTTGGGTCCAGCCAAGTTCCTTTAAGCCCTACACAGATCATAGAATAGAATCATAGAATCCCTATAGTGCAGAAGGAGCCCATTCAGCCCATCAAGCCTACACCGACAACAATCCTGACACTAAGGGGCAATTTAGCACGGCCAATCAACCTAACCAGCACATCTTTGAACTGTGGGAGGAAACTGGAGCACCCGAAGGAAACCCCCATGGATATGGGGAGAACGTGCAAACTCCACATAGACAGTGACCCGAAGCCGGAATTGAACCCGGGTTCCTGGCGCTGTGAGGCAGCAGTGCTAACCACAGTGCTACCATGCCACCCTCTAGATCAAGAGAGCAATTTGTAGGTGTTGAGTGGAAAATGCAAACGATATATGTCCTCTTCTTGATCAACCTCAGTATTTGAATGCAGTCCTTCCAAACTATGGCGAGAAGGTAAAATACCTGTCTTACTCCTCTTCTCTCTCCAATAACAGCAAAATCCCAAGCCAGGTTACGTTTATCGTGTACAAGACAAATAGTTCTCTTTCATAGTTCATCAGTTCTGGGCATGCAATCTAAATGCTTCTTCTATCACATGTGAACAATACAAGAAGAAGTTGCTAAGTGAATTCATGAGATAAAGGGAAAGCAATTGCAGGGTTGGGGGGAGCCAGGGTGGAGGGGTGCTCCAGAAGTACCATTTAGTCACTCAACATTCTGGAGGAGAAACAACAGCACAACCAACATGTTTCTCTACTAAAGCCTTTCATGTGAAGATCTGGGTTAGCATTTGCTCTTGAATACGCCTAATGGGGAATATTGGACACAAAGCCTAGAATGTTAAGGTGATTGGAATTTTGCAAATCGCCCTTTATAGGTTTTACCACCATGTTGAAAATAGATGCCCACCCTACGGTTAGTGAGAAATGGGATGGCAGCTGCTGTAAGATATTGGGTACGTAAACAGATGTTTATATATCTGGAGCAGAAAGACAAGCAATCACTACTGAAGCTTACTAGTGGAACCATTATAGAAAAGGAGACAGTGTAGATCCATGCCATAGTCAGAATCTTGGTGCAATACACTCCAATATCTTGTTCTGCTCATCTTACTGCTCATGTGGATCTCCTGGTAGCTTTTATCCACCAAGCAATGACTCACACTTGCATCTGCCAGTTGTTGAATAACTAGTGGCTATCTGAGTTTGGGGGATAAATACCTCACAGGTGACATACCACTGCATACATTTGGGAATTCCTAAGTTTAGGCTTATAATATGAGCCTAAGTGCTCTGGATCTGGATGATTGGGATGTGTCACTCTGGTGGGAAAATGTATAATCTATATTGAGAAAATTAACCCAATAGATTGGTATATATTTCTCAGCAAGTGAATTTGAAGACAACATTATATCGTGCATTTTCTCAAATACTATCTACGCCTATTTTTTAACCTGTTACTACCATTTTCCATACGTTCAAACAATGACGCGACGGAGTAGAGGAAAGAGATAGACTATCTGGTGAACTGGTGCAGCAACAATAATCTCTCCCTCAATTTCAACAAAATGAAGGAGATAGTCATCGACTTCAGGAAGCATAGTGGAGGACGTGCCTCTGTCTACATCAATTTCTATGAAGTAGAAACGGTCGAGAGCTTCAGGTTTTTAGGTGTCCAGATCACCAACAAGCTGTCCTGATCCCTCCATGTGGATGCTATAGTTCAGAAAGCCCACCAGCGCCTCTACTTTCTCAGAAGACTAAAGAAATTTGGCATGTCGCTATGACTCTCACCAACTTTTACTGATGCACCATAGAAACCATTCTTTCCGATTGTATCACAGCTTGGTATGGCTCCTGCTCTGCCCAAGACCGCAAGAAACTACAAATGTCGTGAACAAAGCCCAGTCCATCACTCAAACCAACCTCCCACCCATTGACTCTGTCTACACTTCCCGCTGCCTTGAAAAAGCAGCCAGCATAATTAACGACCCCTCACACCGCGGACATGCTCTCCTCCACCTTCTTCTGTTGAGAAAAAGATACAAAAGTCTGAGGACATGTACTAACCGACTCAAGAACAGCTTCTTCCCTGCTGCCATCAGAATTTTGAATGGACCTATCTCGCATTAAGTTGATCTTTCTCTACACCCTAGCGCTGACTGTAACACTACATTCTGCACTCTCTCCTTTCCTTCTCTACGCACAGTATACTTTTTCAGTATAGCATGCAAGAAATGATACTTTTCACTGTATACTAATACATATGACAATAATAAATCAAATCAAACATTCAGAATAACATTCTCCAGATAAAGGTCAAGAAAAGTGGAGTAAATACATTTTGCCTACTCATATGTGTCAGACATATGTCAATTTAGTGTTTTTTTTCCTTTTGATGTTTTCCTGTTGTGTGTGACCCTTTGTGCTATTGATTTGACTTCCTCCAAGTCACTGCTTAATGGAAGGAGTAAATGTGATGGCTGCCTATTGGGGCAGTGCAAAATGCCTGGGACTGAGGTATTCCTGTACATCCTCGTGCTATAGGCCCTGAAATAGTTCCATAACCTCTTCTACAGTGGTTGTGCTGACTAAATGACTCTGGGGGTAATCTTACCAAAAAATTGCAGCATGTTGGTGAGAAATATGCAGGTCGTCTCAGCAGATCTTACCACAATTTGTCACCAAAAAATGGCTGGCGTGTTTCAAGTTTCACTTAGGGGAGACGGGACCTCACTTCACCAGCCAAGCCCGGCTGCACTGAGGTTGGGGCAAAATGTTTAAAGGGTGCCCCAATCAAAGCAAAAGGTAACCTCCTCCTCACCTCACCATGGAGATCTCAGCGGCTCCCTCCCCCCCACTCTCCGCCCCCCCACACCACTCCATGATCGAAGCTGGCATTTCTCCAACCCCAAACTCCCCCCCCCCACCCCACGCAGACATCCCCCCCTTCCTCCCAACACCCCACCCACACAACCATCGCCAGTACCCCATCTACCACGTCTGCTCCCACCCACCACCACATATAAATGAATATCCCCTGCCCCCATGTGGCTCCCACTGGGATCCACCTTGGGCACTGCCCCTGGCATTGATTGGCACTGCCAGGTTAGCACTGTCAGGTTGGCATGGGCATGGTGCCAAGCTGGCAGTGACAAACTGTGCCAGGAAGCATTGCCAGGCCACTGCCTGGACATGTCCCTCTCGCCGGAGGCTATACTCACCTTTATGCCCCCGAGGGAGACCCCACGACAAGTTCATGGCCGGGTTTGAGTATATGGCGGAGGCTCAATTTACGACAAGGGGAGGGTTAATGAAATGTAAATATTTTAAAATGTATTCAAATAGTTGTGGGCCTGAACCTGATTGCATCACCAGCGCTGGTGAAATTCGGAAATCTTGATCTCTCCAGTGAGATAGTCGACTTCCGGGTTTTGCTGCATCTTTACTCCCAGCAGCAATCTCACAGACAGCGAACGTGGCTCAAGGTCCCATCCACTGTCTAGCACTTGTTCAGCAGCAGAGACAGTGGGGGTGAAATTCAAATTCATAAAAAAGAAAATCAAGTGGGTTGTGAAATAAACTGCCTATTTACTCCCATCAGCAACTTGTATATACATATTATTTTAAATTAAAAATAATAAATAAATGCAAGTTGCAAGTGGGGCGGCACGGTGGCACAGTGGTTAGCACTGCTGCCCTACAGCGCCAGGGACCCGGGTTCAATTCTGGACTCGGGTCACTGTTTGTGTGAAGTTTGCACGTTCTCCCTGTGTCTGCCTGGGTTTCCTCCAGGTACTCCAGTTGCCTCCCACAGTCCAAAGATGTGTGGGTTAGGTTTAGATTGCCCATGCTAAATTGCAAAGATAGTGTGGACACAAGGCAAAATTTTCCAGCCCTTCCCGCTGGCAGAATCTTCCGGTCCTGCTAATGGCGATCCCCCAGGGCACATTCCCCAACAGTGAAGGGTATGAGACATGCAAAACCCTGTAGACATTAGCGGGACTGGAAGATGCCACCGCCAGCCAATGGCAGACTGCCTCCACCACCGCAGTGGGAGGGAGAGGCTGGAAAATCGGCCCCACTGTCTTAGGAGTGCTTTGGGGCAGCTGAAAGGTTCCAAAGATAGGGAAGAACAGGGCTATGGGCGGATTTGAAGATGAGTAAAGTAAGGTTCCTCAGACAGCAAGGGGATAAGTGGCCAGATAATCTGGATTTAGAGTTGTTGATTAAGGGATGAGGGTTAACTCGGACACTGGGAGAGCTCCCCAGCTTTTTTCCAAGGAATGCCATGGGACCTTTTAATTAAACCATCACAGTAAAACAAGGGGCGCAGATTCAAATTTAGTACAGGTGCCAGGAAGCCCTTCGAACAAAGAGCCATCAAAGGATGGAATTGACTTCTTGAAGGCAAATATTCCAACAATTATTAAAGAAATTACTGAATGTTGTGGCTAAACTTTTTTTACACAAAACAAAGATGGATTGACTGACCTTCCTCATCTCTTTCTAGCTTATGATGTTACAGTTTAAATAACTGTTTAAGCCTCTCAACAGGTTTAAAATATTGATTTCCGGCTTTAATTCTCCTTCCCTTGTGGAGAACTTGCTATTTTCTGAATGAAAGTTGACAAGTGTCTCAGGTCCTCCCCACTTCATTTATTGAAGATGCCTTGTTTAGTTGTCTGATTTCTTTTTAGACGTCCGAAGAATCATTCTCCATCTCATTAACAATTTACAACATAGCTTAAAGATATGTTTTCCTCCAATTTTTAACTCTCTTGCAAGTGTACAAAGACCATAACTAAGTCATAGAAGTCATAGAAACCCTACAGTGCAGAAGGAGGCCATTCGGCCCATCGAGTCTGCACCGACCACAATCCCACCCAGGCCCTACCCCCACATATTTTACCCGCTAATCCCTCTAACCTACACATCCCAGGACTCTAAGGGGCAATTTTTTTTTAACCTGGCCAATCAACCTAACCCGCACATCTTTGGACGGTGGGAGGAAACCGGAGCACCCGGAGGAAACCCACGCAGACACGAGGAGAATGTGCAAACTCCACACAGACAGTGACCCGAGCCGGGAATCGAACCCGGGACCCTGGAGCTGTGAAGCAGCAGTGCTAACCACTGTGCTACCGTGCCGCCCTAGGTAGTGCTTAAACCTATAAGGCCACCACCTTCTTGAGAGGCAATTAGGAATAGGCAATAAATGCTTGCTTTGCCTGTGGTGACCATATCCTGTGAATAACAAAAAAGCTATAAAGGTTGTTTCTGTGAATGTTTAGAAAATATAGCATTATGAAATTGCTTAATAGTATAATTGCAAAGAAATAAGCAGCGAGATGTGCAGAAGGAACTATACACCAGGGGTATAGGAGGCAACAAGTGAATAATCAAAGTCCAAGGCTATAGCGCAAATGAACAATAATTAGAAGCAGTATCATAAGCACACAATATATTTTTCTTGCTGCATTTAAGTTTAAAATACAGTAAATGACATTACCTTACAGATTATTATTAACCCTTTAAGAACTAACATTTCTTGTACAAGTAATTTTGAATATCCATAATAAACAATAAATCTGCAATGTTACCTTAAGAAGAGGTATCAAATGTTTCTTTTTGCAGGTGCGCTATGAATAATACACTAAATTTGATTTGTGAAACAGATTTAGTAAATGTTGCCAATACACAGTCCTTGTGCTCAAAGGTTTAATTGGGAAAGTTTACACTCAGGGTCTCAGAAACCTATTCCAAGAGGCTCTGTTTCAGTGTTAGTGATTATTGCTATTCTAAAGAAAATTATTTCAATCTGCTTTTCAAGTCAAAAAGACATAGGCTTAGCATATGCGTGTATGATCTGCATTCTACATATGAAAGAATGTAGCCAAAATGATTTTCACATGACGTATAAAAGGAAATACCTGGTTATCCATTTTTCTGGTTTATTTGTTGAATTTTCTCAGCAATGCTGAGCAATGACTGTTCTCTGAGGCTTCAGACTGTGCCGCATGACCCTCCAGAATGGGTCGGGGCAAGCTACAGAAGAAGCCATGTGGCCGATGTTGGTAAACATTATCCTCGTGCTCCTTTTATTAACATGGTCTGGCATGGCACCAGCTACAGCAGAGTGTGATTATCTTGCAGATCACGTGTATTGAACACAAACAGACAGGCGACTGAGGGAACTGAGCCAATTCCTGTCCTTCAACAGCAGCTGCCATTACCAAGGTGACGGAGCCAAACAATGTGCTAGCAAACTGCAGCCGGGGCAGGCCATTGTTTTCACAGACCCCTAGGTTATGTGTTTTTAACTTTAAAAAGAATACATATATATGTGTGTGCTCACTTCTTGTCATATTTCCAAGGTTTTATTTCTTCCCATTTTAAAAATAAATTCTACACAACAATTCAGAATCCTTGTTACAAACAAGGAAGGGAAACAATGTTCTTTTGATAAACACCATTGAATTGTTCTATTGGAAGATCTGATCAAAGCTGATAAATTTAACCCATCTGCTGTCGTATTTCTTAATACAGAATGGAATTCCATCAGCCACATTTGCAATTTAGGAGCTTAACAGCTAATTAGCTATACTGTTGATATTTCACTAATATTCTGCTTTTCAACATATTCACTAATGTTGAAAAGCAGACCAGATAACAGACCACCACCAATTATAACCAAAAAGAAGAAAATGAAGAGAATTGCCATGTATCAGGACGGTGTTATGTGGAAACAGTATATTGTGATGCATCATCACATCAAGTGTTTCCAAACAAACAAATAAAAGGTTTGTTCAACAGTTTTTCATTAAGTTGTTCCCTCTTTAAAGATGCAGTAACCTGCACTCATCAGATAATTAAACACCTGTCACAGATAGGTAGGAGCTGAAAGTATTTACAGTAGCTAACAGCGCAGTGTTTAACAGTGTGGTGCTAGTCCCATCTTGGCAGTGTTAATGTAAGTGAGACAGTCTCCAACAGGTCAACTTACGTTGGCTCTGCTTTGTACTGGTGACAGGTGGGAAGCCTATCTTTCTCTATTCCTGTAAACTTTGGTACAGCAACAAGCTTCTATTACTGCTGCATCAAAAGGACTGGCCGCCCTATTGGCTCTTTTCACTGAATAGAAACCAGCGGTAGATTAAAGTAAATCCTGCACTCTACATGTTTTTCAGTGCGCAGGCAAGATGGTGAGTGGGTAGCAGAGATGGCAATTCCCCCATTAGCGCTGTTGCTCAGATGATGCCAGTGATGCACAGGCACTAGCAGTCAGAATGGACAATGAGGATGGTGAGACTGAAGGTAGTGAAGGATAAATCTCATAACATAAATCACTTTCCTGAACTGCCTCTCCTATTTTCATGCTGATAGGCTAACAAACGCACATCCATAGAAAACATGTCTTTGTCCTTGAAATTAGACAGAGAACATTAGCATTCAGACATTATTCACACAGCATCACTTCTAAATCTTTATGTTCTATAGTTTTATGACAACGAACAGTGAAGGCAACAGGACCCAAGGGCTGCACGGTGGCACAGTGGTTAGCACTGCTGTCTCACAGCGCCAGGGACCCGGTTCAGTTTCTGACTTGGGTCACTGCCTGTGTGGAGTTTGCACTTCTACCTGTGTCTGCGCGGGTTTCCTCCGGGTGCTCCGGTTTCCTCCCACACTCCAAAGATGTGTGGGTTAGATGGATTGGACACACTCTATTGGCCCTTAGTGTCAGGGGGCTTAGCAGGTAAATATGAGCGTTTATGGGGAAGGGTTTGAGTGGGATTGTTGTCGGCGCAGACTCAATGGGCCAAATGGCCTATTTCTGCCTGTAGGGATTCTATAAATACCCTTTTTTTATGCCCATTTCAGGGAATGGTTGATTTTGGATAAAGACCTCCAGATCCAATCCTCTCCCTGCCTGCTGCAAAAGCAAGTATTTGCCTTGTACTTGACTCCATTCTGATCTAAGGAGACTAGATGCAAGACCTACTTTGTCTGACGGCTCCTTCAGCTGGATTCACGCCAGCGTTCCAAAAAGAAACTGAGATTTGGACCTGCCTTTGACTTGCTCACTTGCATGGGATGAACCTACTTATCCCTAATGTGGGTGTAACTATTTCAGTCCCCACAGGAAGAAGGTATGGATACCCAACGTAACAAGCCTTTATCCCTTTCTATTTTCTGCTGGGAACTGAGAAATTTTCAGGAATGCTGCAGCGAGACATTAACCTTTGGTCAGAATTGCACTGAAGCTGGTTTTATACTGAAGCTGTTATAGTTCAGGCTCCCTGGACGTATGCTGCTAAATCCAGCTCTGTTAATCTGGCAGTATGCCATGGATCCAGTATTCCACTGGATAAGGAACCAGCCTCAACAGTGGAAATACCAGAAGCAGGCTAACAGATGTAGGAATCCTAGGCTCCAAACCAAAACAATACCAGCATAAAAACAACTTAAGAGCAACGACTGTTCTGTGGGACCTTGTTGTTCCTTGCCTCAATATAAACAAAAGTTCTTTAAATTGTGGACAAGATCATTTGTGTCCTTTAGCAACTCTCTGTCTCCGAACCATCTGCTGTTAAAGTACTTTAAACTCGCTAACAGCATTCTTCCTTTAACACCATTTGTCTTGCCATCTGCTCTTATTGGGGCCCGTAAAAAGAATGAAGAAGTTGCCCCCAGGAGATAGTATCTCTGTGTTGCGTAAAATTTAGCTCAGACAGACAAGACTCCTCAATTTCTTTGCTATCAGTGACTCCTTAAAGTTAGCGACGATGCTTGGATATCAACGTCTTGTCGTGAAATCCATCTGAAACTCTTAGATTGATTAAAGGTGCTGCCCTTGTGCATTCTAAGTATAGGTGAATGTATAATTCACCTATGCTTAGATGCTTAGACGGGTCCGGATGGGATGTACCCCAGGTTACTGTGGGAGGCGAGGGAAGAGATTGCAGAGCCTCTGGCGATGATCTTTGCATCGTCGATGGAGACGGGAGAGGTGCTGGAGGATTGGAGGATTGCGGATGTGGTTCCTATTTTCAAGAAGGGGAATAGGGATAGCCCAGGAAATTACCGACCGGCGAGTCTAACCTCAGTGGTTGGTAAACTGATGGAGAAGATCCTGAGGGACAGGATATATGAGCATTTAGAGAGGTTTAGTATGCTCAAGAATACTCAGCATGGCTTTGTCAAGGGCAGATCGTGCCTTACGAGCCTGGTGGAGTTCTTCAAAAATGTGACTAAACACATTGACGAAGGGAAGGCGGTAGATGTGGTTTATATGGATTTTAGCAAGGCGTTCGATAAGGTCCCCCATGCAAGGCTTCTAGAAAAAGTGAGAGGGCATGGGATCCAAGGGGCTGCTGCCCGGTGGATCCAGAACTGGGTTGCCCAAAGGAGGCAGAGAGTGGGTATAGATGGGTCTTTTTCTAAATGGCGGTCGGTCACCAGTGGTGTGCCCCAGGGATCTGTTCTGGGACCCTTGCTGTTTGTCATTTTCATAAATGACCTGGATGAGGAAGCGGAGGGATGGGTTGGTAAGTTTGCCGATGACACGAAGGTTGGTGCAGTTGTGGATAGTCTGGAGGGATGTCAGAAGTTACAGAGGGACATAGATAGGATGCAAGACTGGGCGGACAAGTGGCAGATGGACTTCAACCCAGATAAATGCGTCGTGGTCCATTTTGGTAGGTCAAATGGGATGAAGGAGTACAATATAAAGGGAAAGACTCTTAGTACTGTAGAGGGTCAGAAGGACCATGGGGTCCGGGTCCATAGGACTCTGAAATCGGCCCCGCAGGTGGAGGAGGTGGTTAAGAAGGTGTATGGTGTGCTGGCCTTTATCAATCGAGGGATTGAGTTTAGGAGTCTGGGGATAATGATGCAGCTGTATAAGACCCTCGTCAGACCCCACTTGGACTACTGTGCTCAGTTCTGGTCGCCTCAGTATAGGAAGGATGTGGAAAAGATTGAAAGGGTGCAGAGGAGATTTACAAGGATGTTGCCTGGATTGAGTGGCATGCCTTATGAGGATAGGCTGAGGGAGCTCGGTCTTTTCTCCTTGGAGTGACGAAGGATGAGAGGAGACCTAATAGAGGTGTATAAGATTTGAGAGGCATAGATCGGGTGGACTCTCAGAGGCTTTTTCATAGGGTGGAAATGTCTGCTACGAGAGGACACAGGTTTAAGGTGCTGGGGGGTAGGTACAGGGGAGATGTTAGGGGTAAGTTTTTCACACAGAGGGTGGTGGGCGAGTGGAATCGGCTGCCGTCAGTGGTGGTGGAGGCGAACTCAATAGGGTCTTTTAAGAGACTCCTGGATGAGTACATGGAGCGTAATAGGATGGAGGGTTATAGGTAGGTCTAGAAGGTAGGGATGTGTTCGGCACAACTTGTGGGCCGAAGGGCCTGTTTGTGCTGTAGTTTTTCTATGTTTCTATAATAAATGGGAGTCCGAGCCCATTATTTTCTCTCTACACCAAAGCAATACTGAGGCTAAATGTAGCACCCCAATATGGCAGGAGACATCAGCAGAGATCATGGACAAACCTTCTTGATCTATACTACTGGCTTTTGCTTTCGTGTGCACATTAGATGCACAATCTCACATTAATGGCACCACAAACTCTTCATAAGCAGTTCGTCATTTTCAGTTTCAAAGCTTTGAAGATGATTTTAAAGAAATGTTCCTTACTGGCAGACAGGATATATGCAAGAAACAGGTATTTTGGATGGAAGCTTCTCAATTCTGGAAGAGGTGAGCTTGAGGCAATGGGGAAGGGTGGGAAAGAGAGGAGAAGGTGGTGAGGAAAACTACAGAAGATGCTGTTGGACCACTATTCCTATCTATTGTTGTCTCCTTCTGTCTTTCCTAGGGGCACATCGATAGTGAAATCCAAATCCCTTGCGCTGAGATGTGCAGAGTGGAATGAACTTTCTTAATCAAACCAACAAGCTGAGAAGGTTATGATCAGTCACACTGACAAGCCCTAGCCATGGCCAAGCAAGGGGTCCTCTGTTCAAAGCACTTCTCCTCTCAGAGTGCTTTCATTGGTTGACAGGTGATTGCCAGCTTCATAGAAGGCACTTCACCTGTCCAGCACTTGCCTCACATTCAGCTGCACTTCCCAACTGCCAGCCTTCAGCATGGCATCGGATCAACTTCCATCCCTCTTTAGGGTTATGTCTAGAGGCTTCCCAACACTAACACCTCCAGCAGCAGTGCCAATAATTTATATTTATATCATGCCTTACGTGTAATGAAACATTCCAAACCGCTTCACAGGAGCATTAGAAAACTGAGCCAGATAATGAGATATTAGGTCAGATGACCAAAACTTGGTCAAAGAGGTAGTTTTTAAAGAGGGTCTTAAAGGAGAAAAGCAAAATAGAGAGGTGAAGAGATGTAGGGAGGTAATTCCAGAGCTTGAGGCCTAGGCAACTGAAGACACGACCATCAATAGTGCAGCAATTAAAATTGAAGATGCACAAAGAGGCTAGAATTAGAGGAGCACAGATAGCTTGGAGGCTTGTGAGGCTGGAGAGATTATGGAGGTAGGGAAGGGCAAGACAATGGAGGGATTAGAAAACAAGGATGAGCATTTTAAAATCAAGTCATTGCTTGACTTGGAGCCAAGGGAGATCAGTTTGAACAGGGATGATAGGGGGATGGGACATGCTGCAAGTTCGGAAATGCACAGCAGGGTGTTTGGATAATCTCAGATTTACAGAGGGTAGAATGTGGGTGACCAGCCAGGAGGGTATTTGAATAATCAGGATTAGAAATAACAACGGCAGGATGAGTTTCAGCAGCAGGCGAGCTGAGACGGGTGAAATCTCTCAGTACTAGAGGTGGAAATGAACAGTTTGAGAGATGGCACTAAGGAGGTCGGAAGCTCATTCTGGGGTCAAATGTAACACCAAAATTGCAAACAAGCTAGCTTAATCTTAGATCATTGCTAGGTATTGGGATGAAAATCAGTAGCTCGGGAACAGAAGAGGAACAAAGCTAGCAGTGACACTTTTTAGCCTTTTCCTCAGACACATCCCCCTCCACAGGGTAGAGGGAATGGACTCTGAAATCCAGTTGGAAGGAGGCGAGACCCTCAACACAGGGCCTCCAGGCACAGAATCAGCTCTCTTGACCTGCCTATCACAGAATCAAAAAATCACGGAATTTATGGCTCAGAAAGAGGCCACTTGGCCCATCGTGTCTGTGCCAGCTGGGAAATGAGCCACCCAGCCCAATCCCAGTTTCCAATATTTGGTCTGGATAGGTTACAGCACTTCAGCCACATATCTAGACAACTTTTAAATGAGTTGAGGGGTTCCGCCTTCACTACCATTTCAAGCAGTGAGTTCCAAACCTCTAAAACACCACGGGTGAATTTTCTTTCCTCCTCTCCCCTCTACTCCTTCTACCAATCACTTTAAATCTACGCCCCTAGTCACTGACCTCACTTCTAAGGTAAATAGGCCCTTCCCCCTCTCTCCAGACCCCTCACAATTTTTACATCTTGATTAAATCTTCCTTCAGTTTCCTCTGTTCCAAGAACAACCCCAGTCTATCTAATCTTTCCTCATAACAACAATTTTCCAAAAAATGGCATATCTCCCCTGGACCCTATCTAGTCCAATTATATCCTTCAGTGTCACAAATGCCTCAGGAGGTTCAGGCTCTCATGGTAAGTCGCTGCTCCTCCCGGAACAAGATCTCCTTCCCAGTGGACCAGGTAGGTATGTGTTGCCATCATTGGAGACCACACTCCAGCTTCCCACATCTCTGCCTCTTCCGGGCTGTGTGCTCTCTTTTTTTGTAGAGAGAAAACCTGGGAGGTGGGAGAACTTCTGTGCAGAGGAGGGAGAACACTTTCTGTGGAGAGTGACAGTGAAACAAGGCTTTGAGAGGACAATTGGATGAGAGCGAGTGTGAGTCTTGGCTATTCAGATAGGAATGTTGGGTGGCTGGAGAGAGAATGAGTGGAGCTACAAGATGTGATGGCTTGCTGAGTGCTATGTAAGAGAATGCAGAGCAAGTCGAAGTGTGGGGATTGGGACCTGTTATGTCCTCCTGATGTCCTGGATCCTCTTTGTGCACTGTCTCCTGGATTGGAGGGGCACATTGCTGCTGCTGACTTCCTCACTCACTTCCATTCATGCCTGCTTGGTTGGAGTTGTTCTTCTCTGAAAATGGTGCTGGCATGATTCCACTCACAGGCTGAGTACCCAGATGACAGAGGTGAAGGTTTTTCTGTGTTTGCAACTTAAGTCATTTTAGACAACTGTGATTTCCTACAATAGTTGGTCAATGAGGGAGTCAATAGTCAATATTGCATATTTCTGTAACCCATTATGTAATTTGTAAAAGCAAACAGGAAGAAAAACCATCAATATAATTGCTCCAGAGTGATTCTAGTTAAAGGTTTCAGGCTGTAAATTCTCTCATCAGCAAATGTTGAGACGCTAATTTGCAGTTTTGTCAACTTCCTTCAGCTCCATCCTCTTCCCCTTAGGTTGTTGTCCTAGTCTGGGGTTCCAGCCCTCCAATATATTGTGTGAGTGCTTGGTAGCAAGGGCCATTTATGTATTTGATTGTGGGAGGCATCACAGGCAAGCCCAATTCTACCTTTCCCCAAAATGCATAAATATATGTTTTCCAGTGATCAGGAGCAGGGAACCAGGCAGATCTTTCATGAGTTGTAGTACCATTCTCATACACCAGCTAACTCGATGGCTGCAGAGAATCAAACCTAGGACACATGTGGGCTGTATGATTCTTTAACTGTTAATACAAGTGATAAACTGGATGCTAGAGGGCATCAGCTTACAAAGGTTGTGTGAAATAAAGGGCACATTATGGCAGTTGTGCATTATCCTAACCTAAAGCAGTCTGATGAATGCTGTAGAATTCCTCCTCTCGCCAGTTCTAGTTTACTGTTGCGATGCGCATGTGTCTGCTTTTCAGGAAGTGTAAGTTAGTGAAAGTGAGCGTTAGCATTAGTCCATTCAAAGCTTGTGCAACCATTGATATAAAGCAGGAAATGCAAGAAATTCAACTTCCTTAAAATGATTGTGGTCAAACAGAAAAACACTTTCACTATAGACATAAGCAATAGATTATAGAGATGTTTTAAAAGCAGCCAGTTAGTGCCCTTCCCCCAATCAATTTCTGGCAATGTACCATAATAAATGCCGTAATCTATTATACACGTTTGTGATCAATAAGAACTAATGACTGAGCCCTGATAATAAAGATTTCAACACTGTCTGACGTGTATAGTTCAATTGCTTTTCTCTGAAATGTAGGCTCAATTTTGAGTCTTTTAAACATCTCTGATCTGGTACCCTGACCAAGAGACATTGGGGAAATCAAATTGTGTTCATAAGCATAATTCTGCAACCTCTGTCCAATGGATTAAAGAATTATGTTTCCTTCAAAAAGCACACTCTTCCTTAGACTCTCATTCTGCCAACAAGTAACATTTTTGTAGGGTGGCATGGTGGCACAGTGGTTAGCACTGCTCCCTCACAGCTCCAGGGACCCGGGTTTGATTCCCGGCTTGGGTCAGTGTCTGTGCAGAGTCTGCAAGTTCTCCCCGTGTCTCTGTGGGTTTCCTTTGGGTGCTTCAGTTTCCTCCCCATAGTCTGAAAGACCTGCTGGTTAGGTGCATTGGCCATGCTAAATTCACCCTCAGTGTCCCCAAACAGGCGCCAGAGTGTGGCGACTTGGGGATTTTCACAGTAACTTCATTGCTGTGTTAATGTAAGCCTACTTGTGACTAGTAAATAAACTTTACTTTAAGCACAGGCAACATTCACAAATGAGGTTGTGATGGGCACTCTTCCCGGCTCTTTATTGCATTCTGACTCATTCCACCAACGTGGAGTGGATGCCGTTTCTCATTTTCAAGTGCTGCAGATACCAGAGATTACTCTCTCACTTCCAGTAATGAAATCTTTCACACAACTAAATAAAAGAGCACTGACACAAGACTTGTTTTTGGATGATGAATAGAATTGAACAATTAGGTTGTCAAAAGCCACCAAATGTTATTTGGGTGGTGCTTCAGCCTCAAACTGCGCAGCCTGGCATTGACTTGTCCTTCCCGCCGCAGTCCCAAAGCTACAGACACAATCACAAGAGGTAGTTAGTTTCATAGGATTTATTTTGATAAACTTGAGGTATTTCAAAAAGTGCTATAAGTTGCAGCACTATATGTACATCATGAAAAACACATAACTCAGCCAATTACCCAGTTCTATGAACCCAACAGCAACACAAACAGAGAGAGGCTAGGTAAAGGCATATATAGTAATTTCTGTACAAAAGAAATTTTAGTCAAAAAAGTGATAAAGTAATATCTACTCAAACCTTTCACAACTCATTTTCATACGAAAATATAGGTATCAAATTTAGTCATGTATCAGCATCACACTAAGGATACAGGCAGTGTAAGAATTAGTACAGTACATAACAAGGATTAACAAGAAGTCTTTATAGGAAAATTTCATGCTCCTCAAACGTTGAGGTATTATTCTGTATAAAATTCCAGTCCAAAAAACGGCAGCATAGGCTGTGGCTTTATTTTTCTTAACCCAGACCATCACATGAAAAAGGCGATTGTTAAACTGATATTTACATAGGTTTTGAAATAGGCAATCACTAAGCCCTCTCAAAAAAGGATTTCCATTCACACACACATGTACCTCTAAAGTTTTAGAAGTATGTTGTCCATGTTTAAATGCTGCTGGATTGAAAACCAGAAAAAAATTCCGAAACATTCTTGACGTCTAAAATGTGCAAAAGTGGCATTCAACCAGTTGGGGCAGCCTTAACCTAGCGAGTCCTTATTTCCTCCAGTCTCTTTACCAGCAGCTGTTGCTTGGTTTTCAATTTCTCTTTTTCCGACAACAGTTTCTGCTCTTCAGACTGGAGAGCCCGCACGTATTCAGTGGCCTTTTTCAGAATGATGACTTTTGCCGCCTTGTCGTTTTTCACAAGTTCTGGTATTTGATCCCGCAAGGTAAGAAAGCTGGAGCGCAGGTCATTCCGCCGCTGGCGCTCCAGAATGTTGTGAGTGCGCCGCCGCTCGTTGTCTTCGGAGTCGGATCCACGGGGGCTCACGCTTTTGGACCGAGAAGGGGCCACTTGCTTGGTGAGGCGCGCGGGTTCGCTTTTCACTTTCTTCAGAGGCGGCATCTCATCGCACTCTGTGTAGGGCGACGGCGCAGCATAGTTATGCTGCTGGTGTATCGGGGCACACCGTTTCAGCTGAGAGGCATTGTGGCTCTTCGACGACCCGCAGCTCGAGTTGTGGGGGCGCACAGTCACAGTGAGAGTGGTCACGTGCTTGTTCGATGACGACCGCCGTTTCTCAACTGTTACCACATCAATTTCTTCCTCTTCCTCCTCCTCTTCTTCCTCTTCCTCGTCTTCTTCTTCTTCCTCCTCCTCCTCTTCATCGTCATCCTCATCTTCCTCTGTAAATATTGGAAAGCAAAAAAAAAAGTCAAGACAATAGAACGATTCAATGTTCCAACATACTGTAAGGAGAAACAAACAGGTAATATAACAAAGTGAATTCTTCGGAAAACATACACAGATGTATATATATATGATAAACATGGCCCGGAAAGAAAACCCCTTTTAATGAAGAATATAGAGCCTGTACATGTAATGAGAAAAAGGCAATCAATGAATGGCGTATCACAATCAAAGCTGCTCTTTCCTATAACTGTTGGTAGCCAATAGTTTCTTCTTTGCATAACTGGTTGGGTTCCATCACACACACAGGAAGTGCATGACACCAGTTGGAAAAGTACCCTAATCTCACACAGCTATAGAATTTGGAGCATTTATCCAGTTGGAAAAATAGGACTCTTTTTCCTTTCAAATATTGAAGGACAGAAAAGTGGAAATTTTGTGAGGGGAAGATAACAGGAAAGAAAAATTAAGAATATTTATTAATTACACCCTAACTCCACGCTCTCCCAACTTCTGCTTTCACTTTGAAAAGTTTCACAACATGTAGAAATCAATACACATTTATTTTATATATATTCAATTAGATCTGGAAACTGTTATTTCAGTTGTATGTTTTGTGGAAGAACTTCTGTCATTCCAGACAAATAGTCTATTTAAAATAGAAAGGCATGACTGAACTGTCTGTCTGTAAAAACACAGCAACATGAAGGAGGAACGTGGGGATCAGCACAGATCAAAACCATTCTATTAACACATTAATCATAATTGCTGATTCACATTCCACATCCTGTACAGCAATAAAGAGATCTGCCTCAAACAATGACTGCAGAAACCAGGGGCTAATTCACAGGCTTGCTCTAGAGAACAGGACAAAGCACTTTCATTTCCGACAGCCAAGTTATTCAGTAGACAGCTGTTGGTAAGAAGCTGTCAGAAAGCTGTAAGCAGAAGCATGTGTAGTTTTACCCTCAAACATCAGCAATACTCACCACAATAATTTTAATGAGCTATTTGTTAAAAAATAATAAACTACACTAACATTAGATGAGGAAGTTCAAGGATATATAAAAACAGACCCATTTATTTCCTTTACCATTCTATAATATGAGCCAATTTTGCCATCTGGCAAGCCACTAATATAAACCACTATTACTAAACATAGAAAACCTGGAATCATTCCTACCCTGCAATATAAATAGATTTGGGTTTTCTCTAATAAATAATTAATATAGATTAGGGATATCCAAGCTGCATACACAGCCCTTGAGCCAGGACCATCTGGCCCTTGAAGTCCAAACAGTTCAGCTTTAGTTCTGCTCTTATTTCTTGAGTGCTGGTTTATCCTATTTGAATTGTATGGGCCTTTAAGATTGGAAATGTTAGTGATGCTTTGCCTCATTGCTGGATGAATCCTAAATCAGAACACCAAGATCAGTTAATATCAGCAACTTGAAATAGATGCAAATTAATTAAACTTCACACATGTTATCTGTGAGGCTACATGATACACATTTAATTCAACCACAAAGGCTTCAGGACCACTGATACAGTTCATTAATTAATGATTAGAAGGTGGCAAAGAGCATTCTCATTGTTCTTACAGAGATTCAACAATTTTCAGAGATAAGCTTCCAGGAAAAGCCTGTGGACTTGGCTATCGGGTGCCTCCCCTCCTGTCTTCCCTTCACTTTTCTTTAAATCTGCTACTACTTTCAAATGTTAAATCCCTAGGTTAAGTAAAACTCTCAGAGGTTACGTTTGCTGATTGCATGTTTATGGAACTTCAGAGTTTCAAAGCCATGCCGTGGAATTCCAAGAACTCCATTCCCCATGGCCTTCTGAGATTACTCTTGATTAATGGGGCTTTTTCAGTACAAAGGTGCCCAGGTTCTGCAACTATCACATCTGGCAGCTTTTCTCCGCAGCAATCAATAGCCAAGGGCACATTATTCAAAGGACAATCTCCAGGAAGGAAATACTATATACATGATGGGGGGGGGGGGGGGGGGGAGGGGTGGGAGGGAAGAATCTTGCTACAGACTCAAGTGTTAAAATGAAATTAGTAATCATAAAATTAACCTAAATCATTTGTTTCATTTATTCCCAAGAAAGATAAAAACAAATTGTTTCGTTTGGAACAGCACTGAAAAAAAATGATGATGATCAAATGTGTCTTGGATCAAAGATAACTGAGGCATACTGCCGCCTGCCGGGGAACTGTCAGGTCAATCTCTCAATGTTTAATTTCAAGTCTGATCATTCAGAACTGATTCATGTATAGTCTCCACAGCACTTTGAGGACCCCCCAGTCCAGCCCACCCCACCCACACACCATTCGGGGAAGGCTGATGAAATTAACACAAGGAGGTAGCAGCTGAAACCAGTGGCACCACTTAATGGATCCGTATTCATCAACATTTCTGCTATTTAATTACACTGGTGAATTTTTAAAAAAACCTTTGTCATCTGCAGTCCTGTGCCCTCCCCTTCCAGAGAGACAGTCCCCAGCTGACAGTGTGGGCAGTGTGTTGTTTTGAGAACCGTGTGGGAAATTGGGGTGAGAGATTTATTTTTGTACCTGCACATACTGCAGAGTCTGCCAGCGCTGCTGCCTCCTGCATATATGAGATATCGGGTCAGGAATAGAAGCGAGTGGATTTTAAATATTGCATTGGGTTGTTGTGTGCATGCCCCAGAAGCTGGGGGTTGGCCAATGTTGATGTGATAGCCCTTGCGGGGATGGGCAGCCCAACATCTGACCCATCGGGGAGACAATGTTGCAGTTTTGACATTGTTGCAACAATAACAAAATGAAACAATGATCGGACACAAAAGGAAAGGGAAGGAAAAGGGGAGAAGGGGGAAAGGGAGGGGAAAGAAGGGGGAGAAAGGGAAGGGGAAAGGAGAAAATGGGTATTGGGGAAAGAGAGAAAAGGAGAAAGAAGGGGGAAAGGGTGGGAGAAGGGAGAAAGTGCAGTGCAGTTCGGTGTGTTTTCAGACACTTACCGGAGTCACTGGGGGTCTCGTTGCCGGAGCTGCCCAGCGATGCGGCGCTGTCAGCGGCCGCCCCTCCGCGGGAAGCCGCGTCCTGGTTCAGCGGGAAGGGGAAGACCACGGCCGGGTCCACGCACTGGCTGGCGGGGTGGCGGAGCTCGCTGTGGCCGGCCTGCCCTCTGCTGCTGCAGGCGGAGCCCGGTGCACCCAGGGCGCTGCCGGTGGCGCTCTGCCCCCCGGCCGGAGCGGCAGGCTGCGGGGAGGAGAGCGCCGCTGCCCCCGCCGCCGCCGCCTTGCCCTGCTGCTGAGCCTGAGCCGCGCTCAGCTTCTCGCTCACCACCTTCTCCAGCTTCTCCCGGGCCGAGAAGCCGCTCCACATGCAGTCCTGCAGCACGATGGCGCTCAGGTGGCTCCGGCCCCCCGGGCGGCAGCAGTGCAGCCCCCCGGCGCCGCCGCCCGAGCCGCCGCCCCCGGGCTCCTCCGCCTCGCCGTCCCCGCCGTCCAGCAGCAGCAGCTCGGACACCCAGTCGTCGCTGGCCCCCCGGCACCGGCCCGCCCGGCTGGGCGACAGCGGAGGGGTGGGCAGCAGCTCGAACTTCTTCCAGATGTCCTCGCTGGGGGGGTAGAAATCCGCCTCGGGGCCGTAGTCGTCCGGGTAGAAGTAAGGCTGGTAGGAGTCATACTCCAGGTCGTAATTCTTGCAGAGAGCGGGGCGGATGGAGGAGGCTGCAGAGGAGGTGGAGGGGGCTGAAGAGGAGCTGCAACTGGACGTGGAGGAGCTACTGGATGACATGATCCCGGGCATCTCTTCTCTTATTTTGCAAAAAAAAAGAAAAAAAAGCAAAACCACACAAAAAAATCTGCAATTATGAAAAAGGGAGAGAAAAAAAATAATTAAAAAAGTCCAACAACAAGAAAGGCAATGCAATTAATAACAAACCAGGCAGTCAGCATCCCTACATCAGCACTGGGAGTTATCAACGCCAGACAATGTTTCCAAATCATAGAAAGGAGGAGGGGGAAGATTCAAAATCAAAATAAAAAGAAAACACTACTGGCAGGAAAACGCCCACCCTCGCATGGGCTTTGAATCTTCAACATTTGTCAACAAAAATGCAACCGGATTTTTTCAGGGTTTGGAGTTAAGAGTGTGGGGTTTTCTTTTTTGCATTTTGACGGTGGGATGTGTATTTTGCACAGATTGCTTCCTCCCGCTTCTGTGTGTGTCTCTCTCTCTCTGGCTGACTTGCAGCATTAACAAAAGGGCGCTGCTGCCGGGGCTGGGAATTTACAACCCCACTCACAATAAAAGCACCCTTCCCGGACTGGGGATTAACGCCCTGGTGCCGAGGGCACCGCTGCCACACAAAAAAAACACTCCTCACTCACTGTCCAACAACCCACAGGCGGAAATTAAATCCTCATCTTAAATGGGGGAGCTAAAAAAAAGGGACACTCCACATCGAAAGATCGACTCGTTTTAGGATTTAAAGCCCAATTTGGTTAAGGGGAGGGCAGAGACTGCAGATTCCTCCAGGGCGGTCTGTGATCAGTGCTGCATGAAACGCTTTGACCTACATTCTGTGCATTCCCAATGAATGCAAAGAGAGTGATGCAGCTCCCATTCAAATATGCACATATATACACACACACACTAAACATCTACACATGCCCTTTCATCGTACCGGGAGAGAGAAAATCTCACCTTCCACTGGCTTTTCGAGAGAAGTAGAAACGCTTCCCCCCCCCCCTCCACCCCACAAACGCTCTGAAATATTGGGGACGTTTCTGGACAGATCCAGCTGTTAAGAGCCTGGCGTTAAATGTTGATCATTCCCTCGGAGCAGACAGAGAAGTCTGTCAGTGTAACTTGGATGCAGTGCTGGATATTATTATCCGGGAAAAAAAACTGGAAGGGACCCGAAAAAAAAACCCACAGTGCCAACCCCTCTCATTTACATAGGGAGGAGCCGCGATTTGGCGCGAAAATAATTGGTATCATTATTTCCCATATATATATACACACACTTATATATGCATACTCCCGGGCTGTGCAGTCGGGTTTAATGTAACCCTGTAATATTCATAAATTTGCATTAATGCAATTAGTTCCGCTCACACAGAGGTACATTTCCCTCCCCCCCCTCTTTATACAGTTTTGTTTTTGCGGAGGGGCGGTATCGTGTAGCGTGGTTCAGGAGGCTGTCAATCACTCTGATCTACAATAGGAATAGCTCCAAGGGACTACCGCACCGAGCTCAAAGGGAAGTTATTAATCATGCAGACATACAGGGAGAGGGAGATCTGGGCTGGGGGGGAGACCACGGTTGCAAAGTAGAAGGTTGCAACGTGAAATTGTTGCAAATGAGAAATGTGATTGGTAAAACGAGAATCTTAAAAAAAAATCAATCGGACAGTGAGAGGGTGTGGGAGCGCTTTGCGGGGAAGCTGAGCCAGACACAGCGCAAGCGGCGCGACATCTAGTGGAAACGTGCATTGGATACATTCAGCATCAAAGAACAGCATGTTCCATCTAGCCCCAGCTCTGCCTCAAATGGACTTCGTAACAAACCCACCTTGAAAAAGGGGGGAAAATAGTTAACATGTTGCATTACCACCTCTTAACGGCAAAAATCTGCTCTTTTAACGAGGCACCCACAAACGTTTTAATGATTTGTACGATCTCAGCTGGAACTAGATCAGAGACAGTTTAAAAAAAAGACCGCTAATTTATTTTATTTTAGAATGAGATACAGTTGTTACATGTGGGGAGAGCTGTATGTTTTAGTGACAGCTGCTAGGACACTCGTTTCAATTGAAATAACCGAATGGGAAGGGAGGGGTGACAATCGTTTCAAGCTCATTTATTTTTAAAAAGGACTTGCCTTTAAATGTCGCCTTTTCACGACTTCAGAGCTTTACTGTCTTTCTTTTCACTTATATCTCCAGTGCGCTTATTTCTTTTTTTTTAGGAGGGGTATCTTCATTTTTTTGAGATTAGGTTGCTACAACTTTTGCATTGATGCTTCTAATGCCAGTTGGTACAAACGCGCGCCAAATGCAGTCCAGGAGTTAAATGGCCAGTCTGAACTCGGAATGCATTATTAGAGCCAAAGTTTAACTTCAGCCAGCCGGTGTTCAGGTGCAGAGCACCACAGTGTTAACTAGATATTACCAGGAGCTGTGAAATCAGCGGCCCAAACACCTGGGAGATGTTTGCCTCAGGGTATTCACACTATAACTATGTACTGATGGTGGGAAGGTGATCTGCAATTAAGTGTGAGGTCTAACCTGACACCAGAACAGGCAATCACACTCTGCTTCACTTTAGAGTCAGTTCAGATGCTGACCCCTGATTTACATTCCAACGGTCTGTTGTAATTGTGAAGCTGAAACCATGTCACATCAATGCTGGGCTTCTGGAGTAAATGCACATCTCTGACTCGAATCGCTCCATCACTGGTGGCCGTGCCTTCAGCGCTAAACTTTACCAAATTTCTGGTCACGTATCCCAATATCTTATGTGACTTGGTGCCAAATTGTGTCAACAGTCCTAGGAAACTTCCGCTACATTAAAGGCACTATATGAATGCAAGTTGCTGTTGCATACTATCTACTGCTGGGATATGATTGTGGTCGTCTCCACTTTTGCTGCAAAGTTGTACCGCTTTGTATGGCTGGTAATGTAGTCAGGCATATAAGAACACATCAGTGGCAATTCACCAAGACCAGAATGGTTGATAAATTGCCAAAACCGATTGAGCAGAGGGATAGTATAATGGTCAATCCAGTGGTATGAATTTCAGGCACATGTTGGCATCTAAACTCGAAGCGTTGGTTCTAGTCTCTCTCCACAGATGCTGTCAGTGCTGCTGAGATTTTCCAGCATTTTCTGTTTTTGTTTCACCTGTATAACAGCTGCCTGACTGAAAACAATCCAGATGTCGCCATGAAAAATAGTTGACAACATTTTGAATTTGTTTATGAATGTGTGATACAATCAGGGAGATTAAGGTAAAACACATCACGGTCGCACATTATACTATTAAAATGATGCGTTGTTCTCATTACTTTTCAATTTTCCCAAAAACATTTACTACCTTTCACAAAGATCGGTCCTTTAAAATGGTTTGATTGTTATCTACTTTGGTCTTTAAGATGTATTCTTATACAAATTTTGTTTTAGATAGGGCTAGATTTAAAGAGCAGGGCAATGGCACTAATTGGTTGCTCATTCAAGACACAGTGCATCAGATGGTCTCCTGAGCTGCAGATTTCTTGCTCAGTATTAAAATGGTACAACATCCAACAATTTGATTGCACAAGCCGCACTGTAAAATATGTAAACATTGATTTTAGATCTAAAATATGACTGTGATTTGAAGAAGAGCTTGTACTTTGATTCTCCCAGACCTTCATTCAGCGGCACGGTAGCACAGTGGTTAGCACTGCTGCTTCACAGCTCCTGGGTTCGATTCCCGGCTCGGGTCACTGTCTGTGTGGAGTTTGCACATTCTCCTCGTGTCTGCGTGGGTTTCCTCCGGGTGCTCCGGTTTCCTCCCACAGTCCAAAGATGTGCGGGTTGGCCAGGTTAAAAATTGCCCCTTAGAGTCCTAGGATGCGAAGGTTAGAGGGATTAGCGGGTAAAATATGTGGGGGTAGGGCCTGGGTGGGATTGTGGTCGGTGCAGACTCGATGGGCCGAATGGCCTCCTTCTGCACTGTAGGGTTTCTATGATTTCTATGATTTCAGAACCTGGCAAAGATTTGACTTTCGTCAAACTTTGACACATTTCCTTTGGGCAAGATGAGTGAAATGCCACTTTTTCTTACAAGAAATATTCCTGTCAGTTACGCATATTGAGAATTGCATGAGCTGGAATGCCATAGAGTCATAAAGGTTTACAGCATGGAAACAGGCCCTTCAGCCCAACTTATCCATGCCGCCCTTCTTTTTTAAACCCCTAAGCTAATCCCAATTGCCTGCATTTGGCCCATATCCCTCTATACCCATCTTACCCATGTAACTGTCGAAATGCTTTTTAAAAGACAAATCTGCCTAATATACTGAAAACCAGAAACATGTGGACATATATAAGTGTTTCAACTGGGCTGTGATGAGAATCCAATTCTGATGAGAAACCTGCTTTGGCAACATTTATATTACCATCACCTCATCTATATCAGTCTGGGTTCAAATCAGTTCGGGAGCCATGAGCTAAAATGGTTTACGTAAATTCAGTGTCTGTACCTGCCATTACCTGAAGAAACAAAGAAAGACTTGCATTTTAGCATCTTTCATTATCAATGGATAACTCAAAGTACTTTACAGCCAATTAAGCACTTTTGAAGTTTATTTATTAGTGTCACAAGTAAGGCTTACATTTACACTGCAATGAAGTTACTGTGAAATTCCCCTAGTCACCACAGTCCAGCGCCTGTTCGGGTCAATGCACCTAACCAGCACATCTTTCAGAATGTGGGAGGAAACCCACGCAAACATGGGGAGAACGTGCAAACTCCACACAGACAGTGACCCAAGCCAGGAATCGAACCCGGGTCCCTGGTGCTGTGAGGCAGTAGTGTTAACCACTGTGCCACCATGCCACCCAGAAGGTAGACTCTGTTGTAATGTAGGTAATGCAGCAGCCAATTTGCGCACAGCAAGCTCCCACATACAGCAATGTGATAATGACCAGATAATCTGTTTTTGTGATAACGATTGAGAGATTGGTCAGGATACTGGGAGTAACTCCCCTGCTCTTCCTTGAAATAGTGCCATAGAATCTTTTAAAATACATTCTCCTTGTGTCTGTATGGGTTTCCTCCCGGTGCTCCGGTTTCCTCACACAGTCCAAAGATGTGTGGGTTAGGTTGATTGGCCATGCGAAATTGTCCTTTAATGTCAGGGGGATTAGCAGAGTAAATACATGGGGTTAGGGCCTGGGTGAGATTGTTGTCGGTGCAAGCTCGATGGGCCGAATGGCCTCCTTCTGCACTTGTAGGGATTCTACGATTTTATGAATATCAAAAGTATTTCAATACATTTTTATTTCAAACATATTTATTTTTTTAGTCATTTTTAGTAATTTCCCGGCAGTCTACATTTCTTACCCAGGAAGTCAAGCAAGCTGCTCATGTTCTCTGGCAGTCCAGATTAATAGCTGGAGTTAGGAAGATAGTGTGAGGGGAACACATGCTGGTCCTTACTCTGATTGTGTCCTTCTTTCTCTGGAGAAGCAGCAGGCTTTCATTCAGCAGCTCCTCCTGATGGCCCAAAATAGTAGATGTGAGCCATTGTCCTATTGCTCCATGACTCACCAGTAGGCTGTTGTTTTTGTTTCTGTCTGACATATGTATTGTCTGAGTTTTGCTCTGTCCGCCAAAAACTATATTTACTGATATTCAGGGCAGGATGTTTTGGTAATGTTTCGCAGTTGAAATGCTTTGCAATACTAGTCATTAATCAGTTTCATGGCTTTATGCGCTAAACATTACCAAATGTCAACGTTTGTCTTTAACCATTTTATTCTTGCTTCCTGCAGTTTTCTGTTCAACAGTTCGGGCCACAGTTTGTCCATACCCATTATTAACATTCGCCAGGCACCAGAAGACACAATTCAACTGGATAGAGCTACTCAATCTCCATATCTCAGTCTTCGCTCTGATGGCAAAGCTTTTTCAAACCACCTGAGGTGTTTTATTTGAATAACTTGTGCAATGTAAACATTTTAAACGTGCTGAATGCGGTATATCTGCAAACAATCAGATAAGAAAAATTTTCATTCTGGTATCTAGACAACAAAAGGTGTATCTGATCTTTGGCTTTTCAAGTGAGAGATGATTAACCAGTGGGCTATGTGAGGTGTATATTTGTTTAGGTAAGAGGTAGCTGCTTAGAACACTTGCCACCCTTGTTCCTGGACATTTTCTCCTGAATCATATTATCTCCATCTCCGCTGTCTCATCTTAAATCATAAAGTGATATGGTCGCAAATTTAAAACTAGCAACAAAACCATCAGGTAGAAAATGAGAAAGAAAAACTATACTCAATGTTCCCCTACATTGGAATGTCAGATGCTCCGATCAACTCAATTTTTCGCAGCAGGTGAAGTCACAGTGTATTATATTTCCACAAACTATTCAGACCAGCATTAATAACATTTTTCGAAGTGTTTGTAGTATTGTCTTTGGTAGCTGGAAGGGACATCTCCGGTGTAAGTGATACCTAACCACATGAACATAACCATACATCAATCTCTCACTTCCCAATCACATGCACAGAATTGTCTACCTTCAGAAGGCAGTTAAGGTCACAATGCAAACAAAATAGAAGTGACAAAGCATATATTAATTACTAATGCACTGGATACAGTATCAACACGAGTCAAGAGTCTATGATATCCCACTTCCATAATTAATCACTCAAAGTAATAGTTAAGCATGTTGTATGTAATTGATTTTGTAAGACCATTTAGACTGAACATATAATTTTTCATATTTCTAACACCTAACGTTAAAAAAAATAAGGTATTTAATCTGTGTCAATGTTTTATAATCAAATTTTCTAGTTTTAAAATGTAGAGGCAAAGATTCTGGCAAAGCCAGGCGTACCAACAGAGTGCATGATGATGCAGGCGTACCAACAGAGTGCATGATGATGCAGGCGTACCAACAGAGTGCATGATGATGCATCAGTAATGAAACTGCATCATCATGCACAAAAACTACATTGAAAATTGTGTGCGGCTGTTGTTACATTAAATGCTGCAACAGAAATGTGCCTTGATGGTTGACATGTTGGTGTAGCAGCAGAGGTTCTTAACTTGGCTCTTCTTGGTTATTCCATGAATGAAGCCTTGCTGAAAACTAGGCATTGGCAGGGTGCGTAAAACCTGTTTGATATCATCACATATTGAAAGAAAATTACTCCCCCATTGAATCACTGTGTTTGGAATTTTACTAGACACTTGTTAAGTGCAAGTGAAGGTAAAATATATGTTGTAACTAAACCTGTACACAAAGTGAATAGCTACACCAGCATGGACCCAATCACAAGTGAACTCGGGTGTAATGAAGTTTTCCTTATTTCAGAGATCTATACCAGTAAATTAGAGTTGTGTCCATTTGATTGTTACATTTGGCTGAAACACCGAGGTCTAGTTTTGTTATTTACAGAACAACATTTTCCCAATTGGGCCAAACCTGATTGTTTGAGCTGGACCAAATATTTAGGGAGCTAACTGTTGAAAGTTCCTCTCTATCAACTGTTCTTTGTGTGAATATTTTTGACATCTCCCTTGGAGGAAGGTAGATGGTTGCATGCTGTATTCACCAGAGGTGTGTTCTCTAAAAACCCAATGAATGATATGGGCCATTCATATGATTGCAGTGAGAATCTGGCAACAGTGAAGCATTTTTCTTCATTTATCAAAGTGACAAAAGGATTAAAGTCCCGGCTTCTTCTCAGTTTAAACTGATAGAATTGTTAAAGATTTGATTCAGTTTGACTGTGTTTGATGTCTGAGATATTCAAGTTATTCAATTCAAATACAAACCTCATTTGAGGTTTATCAAATTTGGCTTTGTTTGATAGTTACTTTATGAATCTACCAGACAGATATTTAAATCTGTAAGGTCCCAGTCACTTTCTTGAAGGCGTTGTCTTCAAATCCACGAGTCTGCCGACACATTTCGAAAAGACATTTGCCAGACAGCTTCACATAGATGACAAGAAAAGGACAAAAACCTCCACCGAAGAATATTGCTTGCATCAAAGGATCGCACAGCAGTTGTGAGTGAATTAGTTTTTGCTACAATAAATTAGCTAAGCTTAACAGATACAGTATTCTAAAAAGATATCGAGGTGAAATTGGTTTTCGCGAGTAGTGCAAAACGGATAATAGTAAATGAGCAGCCCATTTCCCACCACGCCTGATTTCTTGCAGTGTTGGTGTCCTACTTGACATCAAGCTGAGGTCCAACACGAAATTCTCTCCACCACAAAGACCATTTACTTCTATCCCCATATGTCACTCACCTCCCATTCCACCTTAACTCAGCTGTCTCTAAAGTCCTTATTCAAATCCTTTATTGTCACCTCCATTCTTGACTATTTTGATGTTCTCCAGCTAGCCTCCCATCCTCCTCCTCCCTCCATAAAGCTCAGCTCTTCTGACATTCTGCTGTTTTTGTCTGCCCACCCTCCAAATTTAAAACAAGTGGAAGAGTGTCGTTTGCTCATTCCCCAAATGCGCAGAAAGTCTTACCTAAATATCTGGATAAGTGAAACAATACTTTCTGAAATAAAGAAAGGTGAGGATGACCAGAGAAAATCATCTGGAACACAGAAGTCAAATAAAGGATTACTGTAATGAAGCTGAATCTACCTTCTGCATTGAGAACAGGTTTTAATCTGTTCCAGCCCTTCCAGAGAGGTTCGGAAGAAAGCATCCAGAGCAGGATTGGAAGAACATAAAGAAGTGCAAAGTTAAGATCACTAATTATATCACATTATGCAACAGTCAACTTTCAATCCTCCAGAACTACCTTAATAGCAACGGAAAGGGTAATCAGGCAGGGTGCATAATGGACTAACGACACAATATCACTTGCTTAAGACCCCAGCAAAGTTGAAAGTTCTGGTGCCCTGTAAATATATTGTTTTTCGCTCTGTTTCCCAACGTGTATCCATGTGCTCCTCACTAGCTTTCAATGTACATTTTTGTTCTCTTTGTGATATGTATATCTGTGACTGAATATCCCGTCAACTCTTTATATTCCCTTTACCTGCTGCTCTCTGTGTGTTTTTTGTTGCTTCTTCTCTCTGTGTTTTGAGATCTCTTTTTCTTTCTCCTGGACCTATCTTTTGTTTCTTTACTTGCCCCATTTCCAGCTCCGTTTGCCATGTCCCCGCCACCTTACCTTCTGTCACTTAATCTGTCTTCCAGCGATCACAAACCTTTGCTTTTGTTCATTCTTGGCAGCACAGTGGCACAGTGGTTAACACTGCTGCTTCACAGCGCCAGGGCCCTGGGTTCGATTCCTAGCTTGGGTCACTGTCTGTGTGGAGTTTGCACATTCTCCATATGTCTGCGTGGTTTCCTCTGGGTGCTCCGGTTTCCTCCCATAGTCCAAAGATGTGCAGGTTAGGTGGATTGGTCATGCTAAATTGTCCCTTAGTGACAGTGGGACCAGCTAGAGTAAATGCATGGGGTTGCGTGGATAGGACTTGGGTGGGATGGTGGTAGCTGCAGACTCGATGGGCCGAATGGCCTCCTTCTGCACTGTAGGGATTCTTTGATTCCCCTTGATTCCGTTCCCTGCCTCCGTACTTGCTTATAACCTGTTACATATCTCCCTAACTTTTACCAATTCTGATGAAAGGCCATCAATTTAAAATGTTAATTTTGCTTCTCTTTTGCAGATTCTGTCTGGCCTATGGAGCATTTCCAGCATTTTGGTTCCTAAATCAGCAATATTTGGCCCAACACTTGGTAATCGCACTTAAAGTGGATTTAAACAATAAGAAAAGAGGGTATTTTACACTGGTGCTGTAGGTTGTGAAATTGAAATGAAGATTTACTGTTGGAACAGAATAGCTCGAAAATCTGCATCACCTGAGATTCCAACAATTCTGAGGCTGCAATGATGATACGAGCAGTGAAATTGTTCTATTTCCAGCACTGGCATTCCTCATTTTGATTAATACCTTTTCATTCAACTTTTTATCAACTAGTCTGTACTATGATAAAATATTTGGTTTAAAATTGTATAAAATGTACAAAACAGAAACAGGTAATTCCGCACAAGTGGCCTTTGCTGGTGCTTATGCCCTACAAGAGCTTATTTCCTCTGAAAAGAATCCCATGTTGGTTCATGGAAAGGACCCAACAAATGAAGGTCCACAGATAAAATGCACACTGGAGGAAATTTGCCTTGCAGTAACCCAATGGCAGCTTAGGATCAGATGGTGACCCTTGTCAACAGCATGAGTCCTCCCAACGTTCCACCCCAACACTTGTTCCCACAACCACAGCCTTGATTCAATTCTCATATTGGTAAAGGATGGAACTGGATCTGCATCTGGGGAAAAGAAATCCAATGATCAGTTTTACCGTTTCCTCACCAGAAAGGATTCTGGAATATGGTACTGTTGGGCCCAGTTCCTAGGATTTCCAGGAGTGAGCCACGGGCTATCATCTAATCAAGGGACTCAAGTGGTTTGTATGTAGGATAACAGATGTCCAAGAGGGAGTTACATGTTGAATCCTAATCAAGGGGCTCATCCGCAAATTCCTTGAGACTTTGACACTAAACTTCTTGAGGTCTTGAGAGGACAGGGAAGTTGTGATGGAATCTGATTTTGGCTGAATTTGTCCTCATTTGGTTGGTTCCCTTTAAATTCCAATTGGGATAGGGGTGGAAGTGTGCAAGCATTTATTCTGCACCCAGCCCCACTTCACCCCTCCCATGTCAAGGGGCATTGTCTGAAAAAACGTCTGTGCTTTCCAAGGAAATTACACCTTCGCAGACCTCAGCAGAAAACGAGAGCTGATGTGAGTCCTGTTGAGGCCGGCAAAATACTTATCAGAGAAAAGTAATTGGTCCTGGCAGCATCAGATTAATTGGGAGGATTTTCTCAGGGACCTTGCTGGCCTCCTCTTTGCCATTGGAGGCAACATGGTGTTGTTGTTGCAATGTTCTGGTTGGTGGTTCTAGTTATGTGCTGCTCACAGGTTCAATACAGCTGGCCTGGTCCTGCAAATTGTCCCACACCCAAGATTTGAGGTGTGCTCTCTGGTTTGGACTGGGATACTTAGGGGTTCAGCTCTTGTGCCATGAGAGCAGATGTATGGATTACCAGAGCCATTTTATTTTGTGAATGTATATTGGCACTCCTGCATCAATTACCTCACAATCAGGAGCTAAATTTGGACTGCTAGCTGAAGGAAACGATACATAAGAACATAAGAACATAAGAAATAGGAGCAGGAGTAGGCCATCTAGCCCCACGAGCCTGCCCCGCCATTCAATAAGATCATGGCTGATCTGACGTGGATCAGTACCAATTACCCGCCTGATCCCCATAACCCTTAATTCCCTTACCGATCAGGAATCCATCCATCTGCGCTTTAAACATATTCAGCGAGGTAGCCTCCACCACCTCAGTGGGCAGAGAATTCCAGAGATTCACCACCCTCTGGAAGAAGAAGTTCCTCCTCAACTCTGTCTTAAACCGACCCCCCTTTATTTTGAGGCTGTGTCCTCTAGTTTTAACTTCCTTACTAAGTGGAAAGAATCTCTCCGCCTCCACCCTATCCAGCCCCCGCATTATCTTATAAGTCTCCATAAGATCCCCCCTCATCCTTCTAAACTCCAACGAGTACAAACCCAATCTCCTCAGCCTCTCCTCATAATCCAAACCCCTCATCTCCGGTATCAACCTGGTGAACCTTCTCTGCACTCCCTCCAATGCCAATATATCCTTCCTCATATAAGGGGACCAATACTGCACACAGTATTCCAGCTGCGGCCTCACCAATGCCCTGTACAGGTGCATCAAGACATCCCTGCTTTTATATTCTATCCCCCTCGCGATATAGGCCAACATCCCATTTGCCTTCTTGATCACCTGTTGTACCTGCAGACTGGGCTTTTGCGTCTCATGCACAAGGACCCCCAGGTCCCTTTGCACGGTAGCATGATTTAATTTGTTTCCATTAAGATAGTAATCCCATTTGTTATTATTTCCTCCAAAGTGTATAACCTCGCATTTATCAACGTTATACTCCATTTGCCATATCCTCGCCCACTCACTCAGCCTGTCCAAATCTCTCTGCAGATCTTCTCCGTCCTCCACACGATTCACTTTTCCACTTATCTTTGTGTCGTCTGCAAACTTCGTTACCCTACACTCCGTCCCCTCCTCCAGATCATCTATCTAAATGGTAAATAGTTGCGGCCCGAGTACCGATCCCTGCGGCACGCCACTAGTTACCTTCCTCCAACCGGAAAAACACCCATTTATTCCGACTCTTTGCTTCCTGTCGGATAGCCAGTCCCCAATCCACTTTAACACACTACCCCCAACTCCGTGTGCCCTAATCTTCTTCAGCAGCCTTTTATGGGGCACCTTATCAAACGCCTTTTGGAAATCCAAAAACACCGCATCCACCGGTTCTCCTCAATCAACCGCCCTAGTCACATCTTCATAAAAATCCAACATGTTCGTCAAGCACGACTTTCCCCTCATGAATCCATGCTGCGTCTGATTGATCGAACCATTTCTATCCAGATGCCCTGCTATCTCCTCTTTAATAATGGATTCCAGCATTTTCCCTACTACAGACGTTAAGCTGACCGGCCTATAGTTACCCGCCTTTTGTCTCCTTCCTTTTTTAAACAGCGGCGTAACATTAGCCGTTTTCCAATCAACCGGCACTACCCCAGAATGCAACGAGTTTTGATAAATAATCACTAACGCATCCACTATTACCTCTGACATTTCTTTCAATACCCTGGGATGCATTCCATCCGAACCCGGGGACTTGTCCACCTTCAGTCCCATTAGTCTACCCAGCACTGCCTCTCTGGTAACATTAATTGTATTAAGTATTTCTCCTGCTGCCAACCCTCTATCGTTAATATGTGGCAAACTATTTGTGTCCTCCACCGTGAAGACCGACACAAAAAACTTATTTAAAGACTCAGCCATATCCTCATTTCCCACTATTAACTCCCCCCTCTCGTCCTCCAAGGGTCCAACATTCACTCTAGCCACTCTATTCCTTTTTATATATTTATAAAAACTTTTACTATCATTTTTTATATTAATTGCTAGCCTAGCTTCATAGTCTATCCTTCCTTTCTTTATCACTTTCTTTAACACACTAATTGGGTTCTTCTGATACACAAGAAGAACCCAATTGATAAACAGCAGGGAGAAGGTGCAAGAGATCTGGGAATGCCACCAGCTCTGATCTGGACCACAGTCCTTCATTCCTTCAGCTATTTTATTATTAACCCCACTGCCAAATTTTAAGACATATGGCTGTGTTTTATTGCCCTAGATTCTTCTGTGTGCCATCTTATCTCATGAATGAATGAATAAGAAATACAATGTTATGCCTTTCATTGCAATGTTGGAGTTTTCTGGAGGTGTAGGTAGCATGTCAGTAGCTGTATTTATTGATGGAAGTTTTATATATAAATTAACGTCTTTGGTTAAAATTACTAATCACTTAATTGCAGTTACTGTCACATCTACCTCGGGTAGCAGGTGGAAGTAGTCATGGAAACCACATTATCGACAAAGGAATACAGTGATTTTGTTTTTAAGGACGTTTGTGAAGAGACAGGCTTGAGACTTAATGTTAATTGTGTCACATGCGCGAGGCATGGATGAGGCTTCACAAACTGCTCAAGCTTGTAATAAAAACAGAAGCTTGCTTTGGGGCTGTTCGCAGGAAAGATTAACTATCGTGACTTTTTAATTTAAGAATATTTTGAGATGCTCCTAAAAGCTTTCACAGATGCTTCAACAAATGCGTCACTTGAACTGAATAATTTGTAAATTCTATAGAAGGACTTGCATTTATATAGCACCTTTCACAACCACCGGACAGATCAAAGCACGTTATGTCCGGGGAAGTCCTTTTTCTGAAGCGTAGTCACTGTCGTAATTACAACCGCCAATTAAAGCAGCAAGCACCCAGAAACAACAATGTGATGATGACCTGTTTTTAACCTGTTTTTGTGATGGTGATTGAGCGATCAATATTGGCCAGGACAACTGCCCCAATCTTCATCGAAATAGTGCCATAGGGCTGGATTTTTAAATGGGTCTGGGTCAGGATTTAGCGCGACTGGATTCTGAGTTGGTTTGCTGCCCCGATCGCGACCCTGAGCCATTTTCAATTAGGGTAACTGGAGAATGGATTGCCTTCCTACTGGGGAGTGGCAGACAGTCAACTGATAATAATTATTGTAAATTATGGCCCCGCTCCCACGCCAGCTGGAATTTCCAGAATGTGGGCAATCCACATTGGCAATGTGGTGGGCTAGATCAGAAAGGGAGGAACACGAAAGATCAAGCACGGGCCTATCCCTCTTCCCCCAGGATCCATAATGCTTGTAGGTCCACAACTGCAGCCGCTGGCTGTCCTTGGAGGATTGCCTTTCATGGCCAGGCAGTTGTGACTTTTTAACAAGAAATTAAACAGCTTACCTCCACTTGTCCCTCGCAGTCTCCACACTCAGACTGGCAGCTCCCACCTCAGCTGGTGGGGGTTGCCCATCACTGAGCATTGGAAGGCCTCCCATTGGCCCTCCAGTGTTGTGAACCAAACCTCTCATATCTGATTGGATGGCAAGCCCCCTCCCTAATCTTTAATTGGCAGGAGCATTGAAGATTGCAGTGGGCATAGATAAAGCACAGTATGGTAGCAGGGTGGGTGAGTGGTGGGAGAAGCTGGGTGGCGAAGTGGGGGAGGGAGCGGGACACAGAATTATCTCCCATTTGTGGTTCTTGATGGCTCATTGAAAATCCAGGCCGTGGGATCTTTTATGTTCACTTGAGAGGACAGACAATGTCTCAGTTTAAGTCTCATCCAAAGACAGTACAACTGAGAGTGCTGCATCCCCACAACACTGGAGTATCAGTCTTAATTCTGCACTCAGATTGTGGATTAGGTCTTGAATCCATAACCTTCTGATTCAGAGGCAAGAATGCTACCAACCAACACAAGCTATAAGGGAAAACACTGCTGCATATGAAAGAAAAGTAGATAGTTGTGCCAATTAAAAAGAAGATTTAAGATTGCACCATTATCACTGTTAAATGTTTTACTGGCATTTGCTAATGGTGCAATAACAAGGTATTACAACATCAGAATGCTTCTTCAAGCCTCAAACTCACTATTATAAAATCATTAAGGATGTCAACCACTCAGTATATTTGTGGCTTGAAGTGACAGTCCTCGTTTGTTGAAAACTATCAGCTGTAAAACATGCATTGGCCGGGATTCTCCAGTCTCATACACCTCGCTACCGCTGTCAGCGAGAACGGAGAATTTACCGCTCAGCCATATCTCCATTTGCAGCAGGGGGACCGGAGAATCTCAGCCACGGGCAAGCTCGGACAATTCCGGCCATTACTTTTTCATTATGTTGCCTTAGATGTGGGCTCTGGGCGGCATGGTGGCACTGTGGTTAGCACTGCTGCCTCACAGTGCCAGGAACCCCAGTTTGATTCCCGGCTTGGGTCACTGTCTGTGTGGAGTTTGCACATTCTCCCCGTGTCTGCGTGGGTTTCCTCCAAGTGCTCCAGAAAGATGTGCTGGTTAGGTGCATTGACCCGAACAGGTGCCAGAGTGTGGCGACTAGGGAAATTTCACAGTAACTTCATTGCAGTGTTAATGTAAGCCTTACTTTTGACTAATAAATAAACTAAAAAACTTTACTTTTAGATCTGCAAAACAGCGAGAAAATAAAGGGAATTGGCAAATGTCTGCTTGCCTTCTGTAAAGCAGCATTTTGCAAACTGATAACTACAACTCGCACACAATAAATTTAACAATTGTTCATCACAATAAAACCTTCCCGATTTGATGAAATCGCTCCAGGGAGGCCAAGTCTGAGGCTGATGTCTTTGTCACATGCTGAAGGGGAAGTAATGAAAGGTCATCTTTAAGGAATTGCATGATACAGCTGTTTGAACATTTCTTTTTTTCAGCTTAGGGAAAATAATACATCACTACATCCATTCAAGCGAAAATATAAATCCCAGCAAAATATTTGCTGACTGATTAAATTATTCTTACAAGAAACCTGTCTTTGGATTAGTACTAATTAATCCTTTATTTGGTGCATTGGGAGGTCGTGGCGGTATAGCGGGGCGGGGGCATCATTCTTCTTCCTGGAGCAGCTGTCTTCCATCAGGATAACTGGAATAATAGTACAGCACAGAATATTTTATTAATATTACCTTTTCTTAATACACCCCCTCGCAACTTAAATTAATTAATTAGTTCTTTATTAAGTTGTACTTTAATTCTTTTTACAACCATAAATAGCATACAAGAATTAAAAGCTGGGAACAACTGTGCTATATTACAATCCAAACTCTTAAAATGTTCACCATCTGACATTCCTCTTCCCACCATTACAACAGTGCTGTTTACCTGATTGGCAATAAACATTGTGCATTATTATTGCAAACAGTAATTTATAGGCCTAAACCTCATGTAGTGGGACAGGATAAAAACAAGAACATAGTTCAATGTTTTGGCCAAAATCACTTCAGTAATGCTATGCCTGTGACACACTGCTGGCATTGTCCTGGTTAAGAAAGCCCACCAACGCCTCTACTTTCTCAGGAGACTAAGGAAATTTGGCATGACAGCTACAATTCTCACCAACTTCTACCATGGAAATCATTTTTTTTCGGTTGTATCACAGCTTGGTATGGCTCCTGCTCTGTCCAAGACGCAATAAACTACAAAGGGTCATGAACAAAGCCCAGTCCATCACTCAAACCAGCCTCCCATCCATTGACACTGTCCACCCTTCCCACTGCCTCGGAAAAGCAGCCAGCATAGTCAAGGATCCTACGCACCCCGAGCGAACTCTCTTCCACCTTCTTCCATCAGGAAAAAGTTACAAAAATCTGAGGACATGTACCAACCGACCCAAAAACTAAATCTTCCCTGCTGCCATCAGACTTTTGAATGGACATACCTCGCATTAAGTTGATCTTTCTCTACACCCTAGCTATGACAGTAACACTACATTCTGCACTCTCTCCTTTCCTTCGCTATGAACGGTATGCTTTGCCTGTATAGCACTCAAGAAACAATACTTTGCACTGTATGCTAATATATGTGACAATAATAACTCAAATCAAATCAAATTTCTTAAATTGCTCTGAACTGTTTCTTGAGCTAGTTTGCGATATTCTGGGATTAGAAATGATAACCAGATTATCATCTTAATGGCGAGGGCAGGAATGTGGACAGAAAATCGCACTATATACTGTGGCCCTGACCTCATTAATTATGCAAGTGGGGGTTTTGCATCATATTCTATGGCATTATAGGGATAATGGCGCAAATGCCGCTATCATATCGGGGTGCCATATTGAAAAGGCTTCCACATCAGCAACCCACTGATGAAGAAAGAAGATTGATCTCCTGAAGAAGATGAATCTCCAGGAACACTCTTGAGTCTGGAAGCTGGAACTCCTCAATGACACTGAGTCTGAAAGATCCATCTTTAGATGCTTCCCTTCACCCAATGCCGTGGTGTTCCGGGGTCCAGGGTTGCTGGTGGTCTCCATCCCGAACTCTGGAGGAAGTCCCAGGCATTGTTCAGGCGAGTCTGACTTCTGCACGCCATATTGTTTCAGACATGCTGTATGGAGAATGGAGAAGTTGGGGGACAATTCCAGTCAGGCCTTCATTTGCATCCCCGACCTCCAGCGGGTTTCCCAATCCACCATTGTGGGCACCAGTGGAAGACCCCGCAGAAAATTCACACCGGTGTAAAACCGATTTTTGGACTCTTTTCAAATTCTGACCGCCCCCGCTATCAAACCCACCAGCAGGGCCACGGGAGAATTCCACCCATTGTTAATTCATGGGAAATTTTATTTTGTTACAAGCCATTGTTACTTTATTCTGTATCTGATTCACTACACCTAATTCTTTATGTTAATCTTAATTCATTTGTCTGAACCTTTTATCCTTTATTCTTTAACCATAATAATTATGTTTAACTCTTTAAATAATAAAGATGAATGAAACTAAGATCAGTGCACAAAATATACAATTTGAGATTACAAGACATTAACCTCGGTCTTGAACATTTTAATCCTTAAATTATTTTGTTGCCATAATGGAAGTGTCTTAAGGTCTTATCAAATAGCAGTGCTAGACTTCCCTGTACCAGTGAATAGAAACTCAAATGAAGGCAATGGAGGTCAATTTGAATGCTTTGGTCTGTGTTTGTGCTTTTTGATTGATTCACACTAAATCTCCCATTATAGATAGCTATTTGTGTTCTTTAATTATGCAATCTTTGTTCTTCAATATGAAAATTACACAACTATATTTGATTCAAATTGTCTCTCAATTTATATTCTGCCTGTTAATTCCCCGGGTACTGCTACTGTGGGAGGTCTTCCAGGAAGTGTATTGTGTGGCAGTGCAGTAATCTGACTTCACTTTGCAATTCAGTGCTTGTCCTGTTATGATTTGAAAGCAAGATTCTATTTTGTTCTGGAATGTTTGAAGTACCAGCATGTTTGTTGGCATATTCATCCTGGAGATATGGGTGCCAGTATATTGAAGACTGGATTATGCACAGAAAACCTTACCGTAACTTCTTGTCAGCATATCAAGGAAGTGTTTTGACATTGCGTTGACAAGAATCTAATTCTGTTTCTGTGACACACTTTAACCTTAAATTACTGGTACCCCTATGGTATCGTGACTGCCTGATTGTGAATGTGTCACGGTGGAGCTTGAGTAAGTGCTAACTGGGTAAGTCCATGCAGGATTCACAAATCAAGCTATACTTACTGCTGCAGAAAATAGGCTGCCTGCCTGGACTCCTGGGGGTAATATTTACTTTCCATGAGAACATGCACAGTTTTACCAGTCACAATGGAGCATCATCGGAGGCTTTCAAGGTCAGCAGTGGGGTAAAGCAGGGCTATGTCCTGACAGCAACTCTTCTTGGCCACAATTTTTTCCACGCTATTGAATGATTTCAATGACTCAAATAAGGATGTCTACCTGCATGCCAGAGCCGGTGGCAAGCTGTTCAACTTGGCAAGACTGTGTGCCAAGACTGAAGTGTGTAATGTCTAGTCGATGAGCTGCTGTTTGCTAATGAAGCCGCACTGGCATCTCGTACTGAAGTTCACTTGCATCAGCTTGTAGATCAGTTTTCCCGGGCCTGCAAGGAATTTGGACTGGCAGTCAGGGCCAGGATGTAGAGACTCCACTGTCCATCAACATTGACACACTCATACTGTAGGCCATCCACAGCTTCCCTTGGGTTAACAATTACCAGCAATCTGCTCCCTGATGCCGGAATCACCATCAGTGTTGCCATGGCTGCCACTGTCATGTCAAAAGTTGAGAAGTCAAGTGTGATAAGGTAAGGTAAAGTCGCCATAGTCCCAGACCATAGGCTGTCCACCCTTTGAGGGGGAGAGCTGACTGGTGGTGATTTAACCTGAGGGGTCATCACACTAAGGTTGAGAAGGCTTCGTGAATAAGTCAAGTGTGGACCAACAACAAACTAACCGAAAACTCAAAGCTTTGTGTGTGCCAGGCATACGTTCTCAGCACCCTCCTTTACTGTAGTGAGGCAGGGGAAACTTATGTGAAACCAGTGTGAACCATAAAAAGGGGCTGAACAACTTCCACCTCTGTGGTCTCAGGCAAATATTGGGCATCTCCTGGCAAGACAGAGTGCTGAATATGGAAGTACACCAATGTGCAGGAGTCCCCAGCATGCTGGCTCTCTTGATTCCGTGGTGATTTTGTTGGCTGGGGCATGTGAGCCAAATGGGTGACTGTCACATCCCCAAAGACATGTTCTATGGCAAGTTTGATATCAGCACAAGAACAGCAGGTCACTCACATCTGCAATACAAGAACGTCTGCAAGCGAGACTTCAATTTGATCGGGTTCGGGATCGATGCATGGGAGATCCTCGCTGCTGACCAGAGATCCAGGAGACAGGCAGTCAGGAAAGGTGTGGAAAAATCAGAGGACAAAAGAAATGACCAGATGGTGAAAAGAGAGCTCAACAAAAGGAGAAAGATTGAGTCAATCTTGGGTGTGACATCACGCCAGTGCCACTTACAACAGGTTTATATAAATGTGAAACTGGCAGACTCGCCTCCGAGGGGGCTGTCGGCGGACTCGCCTCCGAGGGGGCTGTCGGCAGACTCCCCTCTGAGGGGGCTGTCGGCGGACTCCCCTCCGAGGGGGCTGTCGGCACTTACCTCTGAGGGGGCTGTCGGCAGTGAGCACTCAGGCAGTCATCATCTTCCAGGGTGTTAAATGCTCAGGGGGCACTGGAGAGGACGCAGCAGATTCAGATAAATTCAACTCAAGGCCGGGGTTGCGGTTCAGTCTCACAATCTTGGGGTGGAGCGGTTGCTCGCAGGTCTCACCTTCCCTTCATGTCAGCGCACCCCTTGTTTTAAGGGGGATCTGCAGACTGGCATTGCTTCCCATGCCCACCTTGCTGGGATTGTGTCCAATTCACCACAACGGGAATGCCCTTCCATAGTGGGAGCTGGAAAATGGGTGGGAGGAGGTGAAAACAGAGGCTCAGCTGTGGAGAGGGAGCACCACCAGCACCCTTGAGGCCTTCCATGCTTGATGGGACTAAGGTGCGTTATCGACCCCTTCAATCATATTTTAGTTTAATGTTTTAAGTTTGTGATTTGTTTTTGTTGAAGGCATTATCCCTTTAAGGGGCAGCCCCTTTTACATGTCCCTCTGTTTATTTGATTTACTTTATTTGGTTTTTGGTTTCAATCAAAATAGTTGGAGCCAAGCGCTTAACCCTTTGGAGGTGTTGACTCCAAGAACTGAAAGCCAATGATCATACAAGTGTTAACATTGCACAGATAACACTGATGTTTACCCCTCTACAAGGCATGATGGTGATGTCTATTGTCACTCATCCCGTTCAACATTAGGACGGAGAGGCATCTTTGAGGTTGCCCTGTGATAATGCAAGTGCCGGTCCCACATACCCAACTCAACTACCCTTTCATCTGATGCCAGAATTGGGGTGGGGTGGGGGAACAGTCAGGGGTTAGGTACCACTGAGACTGCTGAGGGTACGCACACTTCATCCAGGCAGGGTTTAAAGTGACAACATTGAGGAAGTGGCTATTGTGTGAGAGGGAAGGATGTGAGGCTGAGTGGAGAGGCACTTACTGAAGGGGAAGCACATGGGTGGATGTCCAAGAAACGTGGAGGGCTGAGGGTCAACGTTCTATCAGGAATCCTCGCTCTGGTGTTCTTTTTAGTGCATGATTCTGGAGAATCATGGAGCCAGTTGAGTTGGCTTTTCTACTCATAGTGATAGAGTAGCAGCATTGGTGCACATGGCCAGATCAGCACCCTGCGGGTGAGGAGGAGGCTGGGCTGGGAGTAGTACCTCTTATAGCGGAGTCCTGTAGGAGACATTACCGGCAAAGGGTCTTCCAACGTCGAACACCCTACCTGCAGATGTCAATGTTGTAGTGCTGGAGAAGACAATGCCTATTCTGGGGATGGTAGATCACTTTTACCAGCTCCTGCAAGAACCGTCACATGGAATGGGAGGACACCCACTGCCCATGGTCCTTAAAGTTCCTACCACTCTGAACTTCTATGCAATTTGGCTCACTAATGTTCAAAGATGTGCGGGTTAGGTGCATTGGCCATGCTAAATTGCCCCTTAGTGTCCTGGGATGTGTAGGTTAGAGGGATTCGCGGGGTAAATATGTGGGGTTACGGGGATACGGCCTGGGTGGGATTGTTGTCAGTGCAGACTCAATGGGCTAAATGACCTCCTTCTGCACTGTAGAGTTTCTATGATTCTATGATTCAAATGTCGTTTAGGGAAGGAAATCTGCCGTCCTTACCTGGTCTGGCCTACATATGACTCCAGAGCCACAGCAATGTGGTTGACTCTCACCTGCCCAACTAGGGATGGGCAATAAATACTGGCCTAGCCAGTGACCCCCATGTCCCACAAATGAATAAAAAGAAGTCTCCTTTCTGGGAAACATGGGTAACTTATGTGGCATTTCCAAGTCAGCCACAAACAAATGCATAAGGGAGGTAACAAATGCTCTATTTGTGAGTGCCCATATGTACATCAACTTGGACCAGGACCAGGCAAGCCAGGATGCCAGGGCCATGGGCTACACCTGCCCTAGGTGCACCCAGGTGGCCCTGCGATCTCCTGGGCATCATGGAGCACCATTGATGAACTGCAAGTGATACCACTCCCTCAATATCCAAATTGTCTGTGACGATAAGATGCATACAATGCAGGTGTGTGCCCTTTTCCAGGGATCGTCCATGACAGCTACATCCTGGGGTGCTCTCGGGTCCCAGATGCTTTTGAAGGACAACAACAGCTGGAAGGATGGCTCCTTGGGGACAGGGGCTACCCACTCAGGAAGTAATTGATGTTGCCAGTACGGAGGCCCCAAGCACCCGCTGAGACTTGCTGCAATGTGATTCATGCATCAACGCAAGTGTTGGTGGAGCAGGCGATAGGCCGGTTGAAGATACGGTTCGGGTGCCTGGACTGGTCAGGGGGTGCCCTCCAATATAGCCCCCAGCGGGTCTCCTGCATAATTTAGGCCTGCTGTGCTCTCCACAACTTGACAAAAGGGAGACCATCTGGGCCAGGGGGAGATGGGGATTGACACTTCTCCTCGGATGGGGAGGAGGTAGAAGAGGGCAGCGAGAGTCAGCATGTGGAGAAGGAGGAGGAAGAACGTTGGGCAATGGCCAGGGCCTGCGTGAGCTGAAGATTTAGGGAGGCCTCAAAGCAAAGCGGTTCGGGGATGACCAGGATCAGGGAGTGGAGAGCTCTCCCACCATGGGGAGTAGCATCTAATCACTGTGATGCCAGTGTAGGTCCATGTGATGGTGCCAAATTTCCATGTGCAGGGCACGAAAGCCATTGACAGCACTCTGCGGGAGAATAATGAAGACTTGCATTGAGGAGAGTGCGATATACCTCTCATCCTCAAGCAATATGTGTGACTCTTGCCTGACAGAGAACTGAATGCACCCTGCCAGTGAATGGGTTTAGAGATGCTGAATGACTTCTGTGAGCTAATACAAACGCCTCCCTGAGGTCAGGGGTCATGGTGTTCACATCCATCTTTCATCAGCGAAGGGCAAGCTCTCAGAATTTGATCAGTCCTTGGCCTCCTTATCACTGATGAAAAGTGGCAGACATGAAGGGCCTGAGCATTGATGTTGGGGGGGGGTGGGGCGCGGGGAGGTGTCACCTTCCATAGATCGGGGGATTGGGGGAAAGGAGTTCGAGGGGGACGGGGTGCGGTGGCAAGTTTCCACCACCGGAGCGATTTGCATCGGTTTTCTTACCAGGACCACCACTTTGCCAGATTCTGGTAAGATTCTGCTGACTGTCTGATTTGATTTAATTTGATTTGATTTATTATTGTCACAAGAATTAACATACAGTGAAAAGTATTGTTTCCTGCGCGCTATACAGACAAAGCATACCATTCATAGAGAAGGAAATGAGAGAATGCATAATGTAGTGGTACTATCATAGTTAGGGTATAGAGAATGATCCAACTAATGCAAAGGTAAGTCCATTCAAAAGTTTGACAGCAGCAGGGAAGAAGCTGTTCTTGAGTCAGTTGGTACGTGACCTCAGACTTTTGTATCTTTTTCACGAAGGAAGAAGGTGGAAGAGAGAATGTTCAGCGTGCGTGGGGTCCTTAATTTTACTGGCAGCTTTGCCAAGGCAGCGGGAAGTGTAGACAGTGTCAGTGGATGGGAGGCTGGTTTGCGTGATGAATTGGGCTACATTCACAACCTTTTGTAGTTCCTTACAGTCTTGGGTAGAGCAGGAGCCATACCAAGCTGTGATAGAACCAGAAAGAATGCTTTCTACGGTGCTTCTATAAAAGTTGGCGAGAGTCGTAGCTGACGTGCCAAATTTCCTTAGTCTTCTGAGAAAGTAGAGGCGTTGGTGGGCTTTCTTAACTATAGTGTCGGCATGGGGGGACCAGGACAAGTTGTTGATGATCTGGACACCTAAAAACTTGAAGCTCTCGACCCTTTCTACTTCATCCCCATTGATGTAGACAGGGGCATGTTCTCCTTTACGCTTCTTGAAGTCAATGACAATCTCCTTCATTTTGTTGACATTGAGGGAGAGATTATTGTTGTTCCACCAGTTCACCAGATTCTCTATCTCATTCCTGTACTCTGTCTCGTCTGCTGCTACAATACAACAAAGGAATTTATTATTTTTTAAAAAGTTCAAAAGGCCACACAGTGAGTTCGGATTTACAATTTTTTCTACGTTGCATTCCCAGTCTGAGACAAAGGGTGGAATTTTGCCGTCCCACCCATCATGGGAATTGTAGCGGGTGGGACAGGATCATGCAAAGGTCCATTGACCTTGGGAGGGATTTTTCGGTCTTGGGGCGAGCGCGGCCAAAAACTGCCGCCCAAAGTGTGCAGAAGGAGGTACTAAAGGGAGATGAGGTGTTGTCACAGCAGTGTGATCAGTTGGACATTTCAAGCCCCTCTACCTTCTTCCACTTTCTGCTGCCTGTTCTGTTCACTCTATAATATGTTCCGAGTACTTGTGCACACACATTAAACTTAAATAGCAATTACAACTGAGGAGTTGATGGTGTGGATATGTCGGTGTTGGACTGGGATGAGGAGTTGATAGGCATATATAGAAAATGGGGTTGCTCCATTCAGTCAACACTAAGGATCAGTATACCTACATTGGATGCATAAATGAAGATTCAATATTGAATTGTAAAAGAATGCATCAATAAATAGAAAACTGGGATTATTCTCTGAGATTAGTAGAGGCTGGAGCAGGGTTTATTTTGTGCTCAGGTCCAATTCAGGTGCTGATTGGCTATCAGATATATGGGGGGGGGGGGGGGGTGATTCTCCCATCCCGCTACACTGCTTTTGTAGCGCAGTGGGCCGGGAGACTCGCGGAGGCCGTTTTGCAGGCTTCCCGCGCCGGACTTCCGGCACCGTCAGCTCTAAATGATAGTAATCTTCACTACCATATACTTTAAATCGCGTTAACATAAAAACATAGAGGATAGGAGCAGATGGAGGCCATTTGGCCCTTTGTGCCTGCTCCACGATTCATCATGATCATGGCTGATTGTCCAACTCAATAGCTGAATCCTGCTTTCTCCTCATAACCTTTGGTCCCATTCACCCCAAGTATATGGTGGCACAGTGGTTAGCACTGCTGCTTCACAGCACCAGGGACCCGGGTTCGATTCCTGGCTTGGCTCGCTGTCTGTGCAGAATTTGCATGTTCTCCCGTGTCTGCGTGGGTTTCCTCCGGGTGCTCCAGTTTCCTCCCACAGTCTGAAAGACGAGATGGTTAGGTGCATTGATCCGAACAGGCGCCAGACTGTGGTGACTAGGGGAATTTCACAGTAACTTCATTGCAGTGTTAATGTAAGCCTTACTTGTGCCTAATAAATTAACTTTAACTTAGCCACTCTTGAATACATTCAATGTTTTGGCATCAACTATTTCCTGTGGTAATGAATTCCACAGGCTCACCTCGCTTTGGGTGAAGAAATGTCTCCTCATCTCCGTCCCAGGAGAAATCTCCGGGCCTGAAAACTCCAGACCTGCTAGCGTCTTCCCCCTACCCCCATCAGGAGTGGTTCACTTCAGCAGGGTTTAGTATAGCTCCCACTTGCGGGGAGCTGACCCCGCTGGAGTGAAGGAGGGGAAAATTGAGGCCCCCCAGAGGGTGGGGTGCAGGGGGGGTGTTCCCTGGGCATTGCCAGCCTGGCAGTGCCAGCCTGGGCCTCCTGGCACTGCCGAAGAGCAAAGCACCAATGCCCAGGGGTCACCTTGGCACTGCCCACCGAGCATCGAGCAGTGCCAAGGGACAGGACCTAATGGGTTTGCCCTAATGGGGTGGGGTCTCTGGGGGTGGTGATAGGTGGGGTGGGGGGTCCCACTGCCACTTTGTAGTTGGGCTGAGTTACAGAGTGAGGGAGGCCAGCGATCGGGGCTGGACATCGGGGTGGGAGGTGTCACCCTGGTGGGGTGGTCGGGGCTGCTGAGGAGGTTGGGGCTGTTGGTGGGAAAGGATTGGGAGATCGAGGATGCAGTGGGTGGGGGAGGGGTGAGATCAAGGCAGGCTGGGGGCAGGCAGGGGGTGAGGCAGGCCTAGACACATCCGAGGGGGCGGGGGGGGGGGAGGGGGGGGGATCGCACGCTGGCAATGTTTGGGTCACGGGGCTGGCCAGCGATTGGGAGGACGGAAGTGCGGGGCTACTGCGTATGCATCGAGCTCAGCTCTGACAGATTGGCGCATGCGCAGTGGCTCTCTCAGTGCTCTGCTGCCGACCTCTCTGCGGGATTAGACCCCGCCCACTGATTTTCAACAGGATTCACGCTCATGCACTCGGCAGTGCACAGAGAATGGGAGATTCATTTTGAAACTCCCGCTGAAAAAGCCAGTGTGATTTACTCCAGTTTTTATGCCAATTCGACACTTAGAATGTTTTGGGAGAATCGTCCTCATGATGATGGTTCAAATAAATGGTTTGGTACAATATTTTTGTGATTTTTAACCAGAAATAATGACTGCAAATGTGGGAAAGAAGTATGTTACAAAATTCACATCTGTCTCCAGAAATGAGAATTTACATTGGATAGACAAGGGCCATTTACTGAACAGATTTTTTGATAAAGTTACACAAATGAGCTTTGCAAGAAAGATTATGGCTCATGTGATTAATAATAAATTATAGTGCGCTGAACTGGGAACTGTCTTAGCCACAGAAAGCAGAGATTGATATAACTGGGAGCTGCTGTTTTGGGATGGGGTGGTTGTAATGATGAGTGGAAATTCACAGGGCTTGGCACATTATTCTGTAATAACAATGAAAGCAAAGCTTCTTGAAATAATATATAAATTGCTGATGGCCCCAAGCTATGACAGACGAGACTGATAGCATTGAGAGAATTCAGAACCAATTTAATGGATGGGTGAACTTATGGAAGAGTGTTTCAATTTTTGTATCGTTAAATGTATGATGGCAAAAGGTAACAATAAAAAAGACCTGCATTTATATAGCACCTTTCATGACCTCAGAGGGTGGAATCTTACAGCCGTGTATGCCGGCGGGATTTTCCCATCCCGCCGCAGTGAACGGGGATTCGGCTGGGCGCCAAATCCTCTGACCTCGCTGCAGTGGCAGCAGGACGTGAATGGCCCAGAATGTTCCAAAGTGATTGATAGCCAACGAAATACTTTTGAAATTCAGTGGAAAGCTGCATTGGGATGGCTGTCGGATACATTCCTGCTTGTGGGGAGTTTTCCCAGGGAGAGACTGGGAACCAGGCTGGCCCCTCTTAAGGGCCATCTTGTTCTGGGACAGAAATGTTACCAATGTCGGAGTGCCCCCCTGCCCCTTCCCCCCTCCAACCACCAATACTGTGTGCAGAGGCCAGCAGCTCAATCAAGGTAGCCTCTTAGCGGCAGGCCGGCAGGCCATTGGAACCAGAGGCTCCATGCCCCGATAATTGGATTGCAGGGATCAAATCCCCATCAGTCACCTCGAAGGAAGGGTTCCCCTTTCCACTCCAATGGCCCTGCTAGCTTTGGGCCGCTTTATTTGATGACTTCTGTACAGGCAACTGAGCATGCTTCCATGTTAATATACTCTTGCATTTGCCTGAATTCCTGGGCAGTGACTACCTTTCCCAACTGGAAAGGGTAGCCTCATATTGCTGGGGCCCTTTGATAGGGCCCACAGCATCGGGAGCCTGCCCACCACCCTCCATAAAATGGCAAGTATGGTAGTGGCCAATTATGAGGCTGCCCCTAGCTGATTGTACCAGTAGATGAACTGATGACATGGATGGGTTCAGAACTCTCGCATAGGCCCAACATTGGTGGGGGTGACCCAGTGGTGCAATGGTTAGCACTGCTGTCTCATAGCACCAGAGACCCGGTTGTGATTCCGGCCCTGGGTGATTGTATAGAGTTTATAAGTTCTCCCCGTATCTGCATGTGTTTGCTCCGAGTGCTTCAGTTCCTCCCACTCTCCAAAGATGTGTAGGTTAGGTCATGCTAAATGCGTGAGAATACAGGAATTGGTCAGGGCGGTGGGCCTGGGGAAGATGCTCTGTCGGAGAGTCAGCACAGACCCAATGGGTCAAATGGCCTCCTTCTGCACTGTAGGCATTCTATGTTCCTGATGCTTGCCAGAAAATCCAACCTATTTAATTGTCACAATGTAGGGAAACACAGCAGCCAATTCATGCACAATGAGTTTCCACAAACAGCAATTAGATAAATGACTGAAGGATAAATATTGGCCTGGACACCATGCAAAATGCTCTGCTGTTCTTCAAAAAGTGCCACAGGATTTCTTATGTCCACCTGAGAGAGAAAAAGCATCCTCAGTGTAATTACTTATCTGAAAACCAGCACAACTGAGAGTGCAGCAATCTCAGTCTAGATAACATACTTCGCTATCTCGAGTGGACTTGGATCCAAAACCTTCTGAATTAAAGGTGAGAATGCTACCATTAACATAAGCTAGAAAAGAAAAATAATTTGGGGTGTGATTTTTAACCTCTCACTAATTTCGAGCTGTTATCGGCAGGGATAGATATCGATAGTATTTAATTTTAAGGTGAAACAACTTATTCCAAAATGTGCGTCGGCAGCTGGGATTAGTCAGTGATCTGTTTTGCAAAGGGGCAACTGAGCTTGCAGGCACCATGGGACAGCGCATCAGGACTATAATGGAATAACCCTATCTCCAAACCAGCTCTTTGTGAGCATCATTCCTCTCTCGAAGGATCAGAGAATCATTCCTATGTATCCAGTTTTGCCTATTTTGCTTTTTAAAGCATATAGATGCATTGGTGAGAGTACAGAATAAGGTGACAGGATAATATGGGACTGTAAAATTATGAAAATAAATTCACGGATTTAAATTGCTTTCCATAAAGGGATGGAGACTGAAAAGGACAAAGCATCTAGTCTTCTAACTGCTTTATTTTTATAGCACCATGCATAGTGAAATGTCTCAAAGGGCTTTCTACCACAGCTTCATCAACCTGTGTGACAGTTGCTATATAAGCATTAAAATAATGAGAGGAATTGACCATGAGACTACCTGAAAGGGTGATGAAAGCACATTCATCAGTAACTTTCAAAAGGGAATTGGATAAATATTTGAAAGGTATAGGGTTACAGGGAAAGGGCACTGTAATGGAAATAATTGGATTGGTTTTTCAAAAAGAAGGCTCAGACACAATGGACCAAATGGTCTCTTGTGCTGTATAATTCTGTGGGTGTAAGCTTCAAACAGTACGTAAAGTCAGAAAGATCTTTTCCCCCATTGAGTAGTTTGGACCAGAACAAAGACATTTAGTATCACAGAATCCCTACAGTGCAGAAAGAGGCCATTCGACCCATCAAACCTGCACCGACAACAATCCCACCAAGGCCCTATCCCCATAACCCCATATATTTATCCTGCTAATTCTCCTGACACTAATGGACAATTTAGCATGGCCAATCCACTTAACCCGCACATTTTTGGACTATGGGAGGAAACCCACGCAGACAAGGGGAGAATGTGCAAACTCCACACAGACAGTGACCTGAGGCTGGAATTGAACCTGGGTCCCTGGCACTGTGAGGCAGCAGTGCTAACCACTGTGCCACTGTGTCGCCCCAAATTAAACTCCTAGTTGAAGCAATTAACAGTAGGTCAATTGGCATATTTGACCAAATGTCTAAATTGCAATAGGATTGAAGGTCATTCGGAAGGAATGATAGAATGCTGTGTGGAACATGGTTGTTTCTGAATTACTGAATCAATGAAATTATTATATTAAAGAAGGATACTGGTCCAGGAAGCCAATCTAGAGTGAAACATTGGATAATAATTCTGGAGTTTTCCTCGGTCTGTCTTTAAGAGGGCATGAAATGGGCCAGGTACAGTCACAAAAGCACACAAATGCCAGACAACAACCACCTCAAATAGGAGAGGAGAGCCTAATAATCTCTCCATGACATCCAATACTATTACCATTGCTGAATCCGTAACATTAACATGTTGGGGGTGGAGTGGGGGAGGGGTTTTGGTCACCATTAACTAGAAACTTAACTGAACCAACAACATAAACATTGTGGCAATGTGAGCAGATCAGAATCTGGGAATTCTGTGGTGTGGTGGACCTCAGTTGTGCCTTTGTCCTATATGGACCACCGTTGTGTGTGTTCGTCATACCTGGACACATCCCCTCCCGGTTTGGTTCCTCCCCTCGGCACATAGAACATAGAACAGTACAGCACAGAACAGGCCCTTCGGCCCACAATGTTGTGCCGAGCTTTGTCTGAAACCCAGATCAAGCTATTTCCTCCCTATCATCCCGAAGTACTCCATGTGACTATCCAATAGCTTCTTAAATGTTCCTAAAGTTTCTGACTCCACTATCCCTGCAGGCAGTCCATTCCACACCCCAACCACTCTCTGAGTAAAAAACCTACCTCGGACATCCTTCCTATATCTCCCACCATGAACCCTATAGTTATGCCCCCTAGTTACCGCTCCATTCAACCGAGGAAATAGTCTTTGAACGTTCACTCTATCTATCCCCCTCATCATCTTATAAACCTCTATCAAGTCTCCTCTCAACCTCCTCCGCTCCAAAGAGAAAAGCCCAAGTTCCCTCTACCTTTCCTCATAAGACCTACCCTCCAAACCAGGCAGCATCCTGGTAAATCTCCTTTGCACTCTTTCCAGTGTCTCCACATCCTTCTTATAGTGAGGTGACCAGAACTGCACACAATATTCCAAATGTGGTCTCACCGAGGTCCTGTACAGTTGCAGCATAACCCCACGGCTCTTAAACTCAAACCCCCTGTTAATGAACGCCAACACACTATAGGCCTTCTTCACAGCTCTATCCACTTGAGTGGCAACCTTTAGAGATCTATGGATATGAACCCCAAGATCTCTCTGTTCCTCCACATTCTTCAGAACCCTACCTTTGACCCTGTAATCCACATTTAAATTTGTCCTACCAAAATGAATCACCTCGCATTTGTCAGGGTTAAACTCCATGTGCCATTTTTCAGCCCAGCTCTGCATCCTATCTATATCTCTTTGCAGCCTACAACAGCCCTCCACCTCATCCACTACTCCACCAATCTTGGTGTCATCAGCAAATTTACTGATCCACCCTTCAGCCCCCTCCTCCAAGTCATTTATAAAAATTACAAATAGCAGAGGACCAAGCACTGATCCCTATGGCACTCCGCTGGTAACCGGTTTCCAGTCCGAAAATTTTCCATCCACCACCACCCTCTGTCTTCTGTTAGATAGCCAGTTACGTATCCAATCGGCCAAACTTCCCTCTATCCCACACATCCTTACTTTCTTCATAAGCCGACTGTGGGGGACTTTATCAAACGCCTTACTAAAATCCATGTATATGACATCAACTGCACTACCTTCATCTACACACTTAGTTACCTCCTCAAAAAATTCTATCAAATTTGTGAGGCAAGACTTGCCCTTCACAAATCCATGCTGACTATCCCGGATTAAGCTGCATCTTTCTAAATGGTCGTAAATCCTATCCCTAAGGACCTTTTCCATCAACTTACCGACCACCGAAGTAAGACTCACTGGTCTATAATTACCAGGGTCATTTCTATTCCCTTTCTTAAACAGAGGAACCACATTCGCCACTCTCCAGTCCTCTGGCACCACCCCCATGGACAGTGAGGATGCAAAGATCAATGCCAAAGGCTCTGCTATCTCATCCCTTGCCTCCCAAAGAATCTTTGGATGTATTTCATCAGGCCCAGGGGACTTATCGACTTTCAGTTTATTCAAAATTGCTTGTACATCTTCCCTCCGAACATCTACTTCCTCCAGCCTATCAGCCTGTGACACCATCTCTTCCTCAAAAACATGGCCCCTCTCCTTGGTGAACACCGAAGAAAAGTATTCATTCATCACCTCTCCTATCTCTTCGGACTCCATGCACAAATTCCCACTGCCGTCCTTGACTGGCCCCAGCCTCACCCTGGTCATTCTTTTATTCCTCACATAAGAGTAAAAAGCCTTGGGGTTTTCCTTGATCTGACCCGCCAAGGACTTCTCATGCCCCCTCCTAGCTCTCCTAAGCCCCTTTGTCAGCTCATTTCTTGCTAACTTGTAACCCTCCATCGAGCCAACTGAACCTTGTTTTCTCAACCTAACATACGCTTCCTTCTTCCTCTTGACAAGACATTCCACCTCTTTTGTGAACCATGGTTCCCTCACTCGGCCATTTCCTCTCTGCCTGGCAGGAACATACCTATCAAGGACACGCAGTATTTGATAAGTTCCACTTATCATTAGTGCCTTTGCCTGACAATTTTTGTTCCCATCCTATGCTTCCTAATTCCCGCCTGATTTCATCATAATTACCTCTCCCCCAATTGTAAACTATGCCCTGCCGTATGGCCCTCTCCCTCTCCATTGCAATTACAAAAGACACCGAATTGTGGTCACTATCTCCAAAGTGCTCTCCCACAACCAAATCCAACACTTGGCCCGGCTCATTTCCCAGTACCAAATCCAATGTGGCCCCACCTCTTGTCGGCTTATCCACATATTGTGTCAGGAACCCCTCCTGCACACACTGCACAAAAACTGCCCCATCCGAACTATTCAACCTATAAAGGTTCCAATCAATATTTGGAAGGTTAAAGCCCCCCATGACAACTACCCTGTGACCTCCACACCTATCCATAATCTGCTTAGCAATTTCTTGCTCCACATCTCGATTACTATTTGGGGGCCTATAGTAGGCACCTAGTATAAAGGTGGCTGTCTCCTCCCCCTTGTTCAGTCCAGGTCGGTTATTTGTTGGGATCTGCTCCTGATTCTGTTGTGAATAAAAGCCTACACTTGTATTGGCACACAGGTAGTCTTTCCCCTTATTGATAGCGCATCATGTGGCAAGTAATTTATCTCCTGACTCACAAAAGCCTGTCTATCATCTACAAGGCACAATCAGGAGTGTAATGGAATACCCTCCATTTGTCTGGATGGGTGCAGTTCCATCAACACTCAAGAAGCTCGACATCATCCAGGATAAAGCAGCCCGTTTTATTTCCACCTGTTTTTGCCTTAAACATTCATTCCCTCCACTATTAGCACACAGTAGCAGGAATATGTACCATTTACAAGAGGCACTGCAGCAACTTGGTTTCATTGATCAGAATATTGAATACAGGAGTTGGGACGTTTTGTTGAAGTTGTACAAGACATTGGTAAGGCCCCACTTGGAATACTGTGTAGAGTTCCGGTCACCCTATTATAGAAAGGATATTATTAAACTAGAAAGAGAGCAGAAGAGATTTACTAGGATGCTTCTGGGACTTGATGGTTTGAGTTATAAGGAGAGGCTGGATAGACTGGGACATTTTTCTCTGGGGCATAGGAGGCTTAGGGATGATCTTATAGAGGTCTATAAAATAATGAGGGGCACAGATCAACTAGATAGTCAATATCTTTTCCCAAAGGTAGGGGAGTCTAAAACTAGAGGGCATAGGTTTAAGGGGAGTGGGGTGAGATACAAAAGGGTCCAGAGGGGCAATTTTTTCACACAGAGGGTGGTGAGTGTCTGGAACAAGCTGCCAGAGGTAGTAGTAGAGGCGGGTACAATTTTGTCTTTTAAAAAATGTTTAGACAGTTACACGGGTAAGATGGGTATTGAAGGATATGGGCCAAAAGCGGGCAATTGGGACTAGCTTAGGGTTTTTAAAAAAAAGGGCGGCATGGACAAGTTGGGCCGAAGGGCCCGTTTCCATGCTGTAAACCTCTATGACTCTATAAGTCACCATGGCTCCTTCAACAGCATCTTTCAAACCCACAACCTGTACCATCTAGAGGGTCAAATGCAGCAGACGCATGGAAACAGTCACCTGCCTGTTTCCGTTAAGTCACCAAGAAATTCTGATTTAGAAACACATTGCTGTTCCCTCATCATCGCTGGGTCAAAATCCTAGAACTCCCTCCCTAACATCACTGTTGGTGTACCTACACCACATAGAGTGAAGCTCACCACCACCTTTGCAAGGGCACTTAGGCATGAACAGCAAATGCTGGCCTTTCCAACAGTGTCCACTTCCCATGGACAAATAAAACACAATGTTAATGTAGTTTATAATGTGTGCATAGTAGAAACAAGCTTTGTGAACTGATTAGGAACTTACACGCCTGTTAAAAAAAAACTTGCCTTCTTACTTGTGTTCTCCAGGAATCCCTTTGAGGACTGCTGGTTCGGTAGCAGATGGAAGCAAAAAACTGAGCGAAGCGCCTGCTTATCCTGCTCAGCTCAGTGCTGAACATTTTCCGGAAGAGATCCTTAAAGACTAACACTAGGGGTCTAATGCCTGTTAGTTATCGACAGCTGCCAGAGATACCTGCCTATTGCCGGATCCAATATGGCATGAATCATATTTCAAACATCATTGGTGTACAGGAGACAGCATCGGGAAATCAGTACTTTTCTCCAATTCATGCCAGAAAAACAAGCATAAAGAAGTGCAGTTCCTACCCCATTTATTTTAAACAACATTTCTATACTGAAGATGAGTTTTGAATGATTTTCTTCTGGAAAAATGTCTTGTGTTTAAATAATTATCATTTGCAAAGAGTTTCAAATGAATATGTTAAAATTTTCTTCAGCTTATGCCCAATCAAAGGCACAGATACAAGCACATTTTGTTCCTGTCACAATAATGACTAATCTAACCAATCTTGTTTCTCTCATTTGCACATCTGCTTATAGTTTTTCTGTCTGGTTTAATCTACTCTAAGAAATTCTCTGAAACCGTAGAAATTTCTTTAATGGTAATGAACTGTTTCTCCTTCCGTATGTGACCATTAATTCATAGTGGCTACTTGTTGACAATATAAATTTCTCAATTCAGCTAAATGCCTTTGATAAATGATTGAATCACTGTAAGTGTCGTGGGAGTGATTAGGGGCTTTGACTTTCCACGATGAATCTAGAAGTTTCTAATGGATACTTCGTATTTCGGGATGAAAATAGTCTGGGTTTGTGACCTTCCTTTTTGTTGTGGTGTCCCTTTCTCTCCATCAACTTAGGGTCAGGTGTGCGCGGTTAAAACTACGGGGTAGAAGTTCACCAGCACAAGGTTCTGAGTGTGAAAGTGATGATTTGGGCTAAAATGAAAGAACTCCACAGGCAACCTGCCCATGTAAACAAGATGAATTTTGATTTGAATCAGTAGGAGTTCTACACTACGTCGCGTTGGAGGTGGGAGAGTGAGTTGTAATGGGGGAGGATGGGGGAGAAGGGTGGAGGGGATGTTGGGCTGGTGAAGTAATCTCAAGTACTGTGGACCCAAAAGAGAAAATGCTGTAAAATCTCAGCAGGTCTGGCAGCATCTGTAAGAGAAAAGAGCTGACGTTTTGAGCCCAGATAACTAAGCTTGAAACATCAGTTATTTTATCTCCTTACAGGTGCTGCCAGACCTGCTGAGATTTTCCAGCATTTTCTATTTTGATTTCAGATTCCAGCATCCACAGTAATTTGCTTTTATCAAGTACTGTGGATTCAGGGAGAGAATTCCTGTTCCTCCTAGCACCATGAGAATAATTTAATTAACGAAAGCCAACAGTCACTCATTCGTACTCTACCAAGTAACAACTTAGAAATATGCAGGTTGACATTGTGAAGGCAAATCTGGCATCTGATAACATTTGCTCTTCAGCAGCCTGAATGATACGTCTATTTTCCTCTTCAGTAATCCCAATCCCCCTTAGCAGCTCTTTTTACCACATCAAAGTTGTCAGTTATGCCTCAGTGATCGCACTCTCGCTTATGAGCCAGAAGAACATTGAGTTCAAAATCCCTCTCCAGAGAGTTGGGCACGTATTCTAGGCCAAGCCTGCATATAATACTGAGCGAATGCTTTTGGAGGTGTCATCCTTCAGATGAGATATTAAACTGAAGTCCCATCAGGTGGGTCTAAACGATCCCACGGCAGCGTTAAATGACCCATCACTAGAAGTAGCTTGGGAGGCCGGGGGGGGGGGGTAAATAATGGGGTGGGAAGGTGCAGTGTGAAGAGCCATTTAAGGTTCACTTATGGCGTCATCCCGCTGCCATGGTATTCAACAAGGTGGGCAGGGGTCACACCACGTGGGAAATCTGCCAGGTGGGCACACCTGCAGCCTGATTGGGGAGGCTCTTTCTCACCCAATGCCCAATGGAGAGACCCAGTGCCACCAGGTGAAAGTCTTGTGGATCTCTCCCCTATCCTTTACAGTGATACCCTTCCCTCCTCCTTCCCCTCCACCTACTTGCCAGAGCCTCCCTGACATGTCCTTGGCGAGCCTGTCTCACCAACATTCACTCCGGGTTCCACTGACAATCCTCAGCCTCTGGCCTACTGCAGTACCAACAGTGGCCATCACTCCCAGTGGCGCTGCCAGTGCTACAAACTGCCCTGCTTCTGATTGGCTGGCAGCTCTCAGAGGCAGGTAGTCCACTCTGCAGGAGAAATTCCTGTGGAAAATTCCCCCTGCAGGTGTCGGGGATCCTGATGGCAGGCAGCAGACTTCCTGATTGAGATTTAATCCCAATGGGGGTCCTGGGAATGACCACAGCAGAGTTATCACCAGCTCTCCAACTGATGGATGGCCTCACCCCCGAGACCATTAAATTCTGACCCATGACACTGCTTTGAAGTAGGCCGTCTGAATCCTCCCTTGTGACTTGTACAATATTTATCCCTCAAGCACCATTGCTAAAATAAACATTGGGCGGAATTTCCTCTTTTTTTCGAAGTGTCGACTTGTGCGGGTAAAGCAGTGTGTAGCTCACTGGCTGCACTGCTGACTTTATCCGCCACATTTTTGAACGCTTTGAAAAAAAATTCCAGGGGATGGGTCCCGCGACGTCATGCTGGCGAGACGGGCTTTAAATGAGCCAGACCCACCAGCAACCTCAGCTTTCACAAGATTGGGGCGCCCTTTGTAAAAATATAAAAATAAAATAAACCACAAACCTTATTGAAACAGAAACTCCTCCCCACCACCACGGGATCTCCCCCCCCCCCCCCCTCCCTCCACAATACCCCCCTGCTTATAGACATGGAATCCCGAGCAGCTCCCCCACGTACCCTCTCGGCACTGCCCATGGCACTGCCCTGGTACTGCCATGGGGCAGTGCCTGGAACACTGCCAGAGTATATTCAGGTATGACCCTCTCCCACCCTTGGGGGCAGTACTTACCTGTACGTCCCCAGCATGTTCTGTTTGTCCGTTTTCTGTTTTTAAAAACTTCTTGCAAACCCTACTGATGTGATGGGGGTGGGGGGGTGCGGGGGTGCGGCGGGGGGGGGGCTTTTCTATAGAGGATGTTACAGTGGGGAGGCCCGCTTATTAGATTTAAATGTATTATAATGGAGTCCCATTGCATGGCAGGAGCCCTGCTGTGGATGGGCACAACTGAACAAGAAATCCAATTGGTGCAAAAACCAATTTGAGACTACCCCTCGATTCACCACCTCCTCCGCCATTCCCGCCTGCCGAAAATGGGGGTGGGAACCTCCCCCCCTCGCCCCCTCCCCCCCATTATCTGGTTATTATCGCATTGGGATCTTGCTATGTGTAAATTGGCCAATACCTTTCTGCAGTACAACAATGACTTGGTAAGTGCCGCCACTTGTATAGTGTTTTGGGGCTTTCCAAAACGCAGTGTATGGTGCAAATCTTTCTTGTCTTTTTAGCATGCAACAAACCATGATGATATATGTCACTGGCTGGGTTATTCTGGAGGAAAGCTGTAGAGCCACTGAGGCATCAGAACTGTTGTTTTAAGGTTAATATTGTGTGCTTGACAATGTTTGTCTTGGAAGCATTAAACTTACTGTCCTTCTGTTCAGCAATTTTATACAGATGTCACATAGGCCTCCAATGGATAACCTAGGCCTTCACAGAACCTCCTCCTCTTCTTTTAAGTAGACCAAATATATGTGGCAATCCCAGAGAGACCCCATATATACAGATTGGCTTTTCATAAGAATGGTCTTACGCAAATGATTGATGCTAACCCAACTCACGCACACATGCCTATAATTATCAGCAAAATAACTCTCTATGGTCCAGAACAGCAATCTCCAACAATCCCTAATTGTAGTTGCTGAGACCTTTAGAAAATATCCTGTTTGAATTTACCACCTGAGTTGAACCAACAGTTGGTTTACCAGCTGAGTTGAACAGGACAAAGAAAGAGCATATTGGAGATATAAATGATGCAAAAATCACATTGATATCTTAATGACATAATTCTGCCTTCATTTATATATAAACATGGAATTCTTCCTGATTCAACCGAGAGTTCCCAAGACATGACAGAGAAAGTTAACCAAATGTGTAATGGGTGAAAATCTGCACCTGAAATTGGAGCATAACGGCACTAAGATACAAGGGTGCTGATCAGAGTGCACGATCGCTGAGGAGTCTGGAGCTGTAGAGATCTGGCCCATCTTAACAACTAACTGGGCCTTGTTTGAACAGATGCTCCTGAAGTCCTGCACAAACACAGCTGGATCCACTACCTGGCTGAGAGCCACAGGTGGGAGGGAACCTGTGGGAATGAAGCTCAGCCACCAGTTGAACGGGAGGAGGGTGCAGGTGCACAGAGGAAGCGACTGTGGAGGTGCAGGTAGTTCTAGCTGTAATCAGAGCACAGGGGAGGGAGGTTTGTGATTGCCATTGGAAAGAAGGATTGAGGGAGCCCAGGGGAAAAGAGACTCAAGGCTTCATAATGAGAAATGGAGAGGCATTCCTATTCATCCTGGCTTAATAGGAAATCTGAATCTTTAAAAAATTCATTTACGGAGTGTGGGTGCCACTGCCTATGCCAGTATTTTGTTGCCTGTTCCTAATTACACTTGTGAATGTGTGTGAACTACCTTCATGAACCATTGTAGTCCCTGATGCATAGGTACACTCACAGCACTGCTAGGGAGGGAGTTCCAGGATTTTGACCAAGTGACAGTGAAGGGACGGCGATATATTTCCAAGTCAGGATGATGAGGGGAACCTCCAGCTCGTGGTGTTCTCATGTGTCTGCTGCCCTTGTCCTCAATCTAGATGGTAGTAGATATGGGTTTTGGAAGGTGCTGCCTAAGGAGCCTTGGTGAGTTCCTGCAGTGCATCTTGTAGATGTGGTGCCAATCAAGTGGGCTGCTTTTTCTTGGATGGTGTCAAGCTTCTTGAGCGTTGTTGGAGCTGCACTCATCCAGGGAAATGGGGAGTCTTCCATCACACTCCTGGCTTGTGCCTTGTGGATGGTAAACAAACTTTGGGGATTCAGGAGGTGAGTTACTTACCACAGGATTCCTGGCCTCTGACCTGCTCTTGTAGCCGCAGTATTTATATAGCTAGTCCAGTTCAGCTGAGAGTGTTAGTAGGGAGGACTTTTCAAGTTTGCTGTTGTTCTTTCTGTCGGGTTAGCCATCTGATTTCATGCCTTTTTACTGACTTTGTAGTGGTTTAATGCAACTGAGTGGCTTGCTGGGCCATTTTAAAAGGCAGTTAAGAGTCAGCTTGTGGGTCTCAAGTCACATGTAGGTCAGACCAGGTAAGGATGGCAGATTTCCTTTCCTAATGGGCATTAGTTTTTATGGCAATCAACAGTGGTTTAATTGTCATCATTAGATTTTTAATTCCAGATTTTTACCTGCCATGGTGGGATTACCCTTGTTCTCTGAATTACTGTATCATTAGTCCAGTGACAATGGCACTAAGTCACTGTCTCCCCTTTAACTTTTAAAGTTAGCTTCCCTTGCCCATAGTCTTTTCCCTGGTAGGCCTGTCCTGATGGTGAAACTGTCACTGTTCATAGCTCAGGTCTCTGGCCAATATAGCAGGTGGGTCCCAGTGATGCCATATCGGGCTCCTGATATTAAAGAAGGGACCTCATCTTGTCAGAAGAGCCAGTGTAATTCAGGAGACAGCGGAAAAGCATCAGGGTTGGGGAGGGTTGGTAAATGATTGCCCTCATTTTTACTCTCCCATTTGTTCCTGACCCAGCCAGTTTCTGTCATGCGGAGGCAGTTAAAAGCAGATCAGCACCTCTAAAAAAGCAAAGCATCCAATACAATACATGAAATGGAGTGAGTGCTTTCATAAACTTCCGTAATAAATAAATGTAATGTTGCGAGCCTAATGCTTAACTGTGGGTGCTAACTTAGATTTCCGGCAACTCAAGGAGGCACGGTGGCACAGTGGTTAGCACTGCTGCCTCACAGCGCCAAGGACACAGGTTCAATTCCAACTTTGGATGACTGTGTGGCGTTTGCATGTTCTCCCTGTGTCTACGTGGGTTTCCTCCAGGTGCTTTGGTTTCCTCCCACAGTCCAAAGTTGTGTGGGTTAGGTTAATTGGCTGTGCTAAATTGCCCCATAGTGTCAGGGGGACTAGTCAGGTAAATGCATGGGGTTACAGGGATAGGGTCTGGGAGGGATTGTTGTCAGTGCAGGCTCGATGGGCCAAATGGCCTCCTTCTGCACTGTAGGGATTCTATGATTTTATGAGTATGGATTGGCATTCAGTTGCCAAACTAATTATATTCCGACAACAGTGACTATACTTGAGGACGTACTCCATTGTCTGTGAATTCCTTTGTGACAAGCTGAAGTGTGAAAGGTGGTATATAAATTCTCAGAAAGTTCTTTCTTTATAACATCATGAATCCTTCAAGGACCCAATGTTCCTCGGCCCACCGATGGTGTACTTGATGGCTTAGTTTCACAAATAATAGACTCACAGTTAAATTATACCAACTCCAGCATTGCCTATATATAAAATAGAAGTTCTGGAGGCTGTCATCAATGTGACAAGCTGCCAGTTATCCTTTGCTGTAAGCTTTTCTCACTATTCCCACTTTGTGTATAGGACTGACTTGGCATTCGACAAACAAAGTTCATACAAAACAGTTTCTGTTTTATTGCAATCACACAAAAAGGTTTATTTTACACCTGCCATATTTTTCCCAATAAAATGTTTTTAAAAGTAGAGTTTGCTTTGGCTCAGATTTCTGATGTTGGCCAACATTAAGAGGATTCCTTCAAAAACTCCCTCACTTACGTAAGACCGCCTTTGGCTACAGCTCCTGAAGCTGATGTTGCTGCCAATGGCGGACTCTGGGGTTTGGAGAGAGATGACAGAATCTCAAGACCTCAGGCATTAACATTTAAAGTTATGCTCATCTGTAAAGATTGGGACTGTATTTTCAGTATGGAAAATCCAGTTAGTTTGCTGAAATCGATGTGGAGAACTATCTCAGGGTCTACTGTGTAGTTGTGAAGCACTCTGAAAAAAGGAGTTACACTCCATACACGAATGTACATATGTTTGTGTGGGAGTTTTACCTCTCAACCTTTACCAAAAGCTTTAAATAAAGCTGTGCAACCTCTCCATAGAGCCACAGAATCCCGACAGTGCAGAAGGATGCCATTCGACCCATCGGGTCTGCACCAATTCTCCGAAAGAGCAACTTACCCAGGCCCTCCTCCCTGCCCTATCCCATAACCCCACGCATTTCACCAGAACAAATCCTCCTCACCTACCCACCTTTGGACACTAAGGGGCAATTTAGCATGGCCAATCCACCTAACCCACACATCCTGGGACACTACGGGGCAATTTAGCATGGCCAATCCACCTAACCCACACATCCTGGGACACTACGGGGCAATTTAGCATGGCCAATCCACCTAACCCACACATCCTGGGACACTAAGGGGCAATTTAGAACAAAGAACAAAGAACAGTACAGCACAGGAAACAGGCCCTTCGGCCCTCCAAGCCTGTGCTGCTCCTTGGTCCAACTAGACCAATCGTTTGTATCCCTCCATTCCCAGGCTGCTCATGTGACTATCCAGGTAAGTCTTAAACGATGTCAGCGTGCCTGCCTCCACCACCCTACTTGGCAGCGCATTCCAGGCCCCCACCACCCTCTGTGTAAAAAACATCCCTCTAATATCTGAGTTATACTTCGCCCCTCTCAGCTTGAGCCCGTGACCCCTTGTGAACGTCACTTCTGATCTGGGAAAAAGCTTCCCACCGTTCACCCTATCTATCCCCTTCATAATCTTGTACACCTCTATTAGATCTCCCCTCATTCTCCGTCTTTCCAGGGAGAACAACCCCAGTTTACCCAATCTCTCCTCATAGCTAAGACCCTCCATACCAGGCAACATCCTGGTAAACCTTCTCTGCACTCTCTCTAACGCCTCCACGTCCTTCTGGTAGTGCGGCGACCAGAACTGGACGCAGTACTCCAAATGTGGCCTAACCAGCGTTCTATACAGCTGCATCATCAGACTCCAGCTTTTATACTCTATACCCCGTCCTATAAAGGCAAGCATACCATATGCCTTCTTCACCACCTTCTCCACCTGTGTTGCCACCTTCAAGGATTTGTGGACTTGCACACCTAGGTCCCTCTGTGTTTCTATACTCCTGATGACTCTGCCATTTATTGTATAACTCCTCCCTACATTATTTCTTCCAAAATGCATCACTTCGCATTTATCTGGATTAAACTCCATCTGCCACCTCTCCGCCCAATTTTCCAGCCTATCTATATCCTGCTGTATTGCCCGACAATGCTCGTCGCTATCCGCAAGTCCAGCATGGCCAATCCACCTAACCTACACATCCTGGGACACTAAAGGGCAATTTAGCATGGCCAATCCGCCTAACCCACACATCCTGGGATACTAAGGGCCAATTTAGCATGGCCAGTCCACCTAACATGCACATCTTTGGACTCTCACCCCTGATATCACTTCTGTTCAAATTGAATCAAAGATTCCCCAAGTTCAAACTGGGGCAAAACGTGACCCAAGTTATTCTTCAGTATGAGGAAACCTCTGCCTGTTCCAAAGGTGTGCCCCAGGCTCCCAATCCTTTGGGAATAATCGGGAGTTTCTCAGAATAAGTGTTTCCAGCAACCCAGCAGATCAAGGATTTCAAATTCCAACTGCAGAGCGTGCCCCCACAAGCCTCTGTGATAGGTCACAGCTACTATTAGCGAAGCCTGTGGTTTAGGGGCATCATCTTCAGGCAGTTGTAACCAACTGCAGTGCAGCTGGGAGGGGGCTGGAGAGTGGAATTGTGATGATGGCATATAGGGACTCTTCACAATCTCTGAAACTGAGACAAGGTCTGTGAAATTGAGGCTTGTCTCTGAAATGGGGGGGGGGGGGGGGGGGGGCGTCCGCAGTTTTCCCTCTTCACCAACACCACTTTCCCCTATTCCCCCGCTCCTCAGTTAAGCTCCTGCTTCTTGCAACTTGTATTACAACAGCTACTGGTGGGATACCACAAACAAACATATTCAGCTGCAAGGGACACAGCTTTTATAGGCAGCAATTCAAGAAGGCAGGTTACCAACACCTTATGGGCGGCACAGTGGCACAGTGGTTAGCACTGCTGCCTCACAGCACCAGGGACCCAGTTTCAATTCCGGCCTCGGGTCACTGTCTGTGTGGAGTTTGCACTTTCTCCCCGTGTCCACGTGGGTTTCCTCCGGGTGCTCCGGTTTCCTCCCATAGTCCAAAGATGTGTGGGTTAGATTGATTGGCCATGCTAAATTGACACTAGTGTTGGGGGATTAGCAAGATAAATGTGTGGGGTTATTGGAATAGTGCCTGGACGGGATTGTAGTTGATACAGACTCAATGGGCCAAATGGCCTCCTTCTGTACTGTAGGGATTCTAGGATATCGAGGACATTTAGGGAGGGGCAATAAATGCTTGCATTGCCAGCGATGCTCACACCCAAGAACAAATATTTTAACATGCCATAACATTTGTAGAAGTCATGTCACCTGATCACATGGTCACATGGTCAGATGGCATGCGAATTAAACATCCAGGGATGCCACCAGCCAAAGTTGGCAACCCTCCCCAGTCACCAGGTAATCTTCCATGTTCACGGTCAGTGAAATATTTTGGGGAGTCTGTTCAAGACTGGAGGTCCAGTGACTTCCAAACTGCAGCTGAAAGTTTAAATATTCCCTTCCCCTGCCCCATCCCACCTTCCCCGATAACTTCTAAACCCCCCACTAACTTCTTTACCGGCTGAACTTGTTGCCACACTCATTCAAATACTACCTTGATGTCTAGGACAGTTAGCGCATCTCACTTCTGGAATTCCACTATCGGGATCTGGAGCCAGGGGGTCCTGCCAGAATTCAAAAGGAGCATCAGTGATTAGGTCATTGGAGAGTAAGTGTCATTTGATAGCACTGTACTGTTGTCATAAAACATGGATTGTTCTTGGTAGGGGCCAACATGTGTGCAGTCAATTATACCTTCCACTTGGTGAAGGATAAAGGTGTGGTAAAATCTTTGTCCTCACCTCCTGATTAGTAGCCAATTGCTCTCCCCTTATGAAGAATGCTCCCATCATTAGCTTGATGGTTGTGTATGGCTGAAATTCCTAATAATGGAAGACATAGGCAGTGACCAGCTAGCTGACTGCTGAAATGCTACCGCCATGGGCACTGCATCTCTGCCTTGCTGAGGTAAGACCCCCTCTCCCACTCCTCATGCTGTCAGACCTCCATTGGCCTTGCCTTCTTCATCCACTCCTTTGACTCTCCATGGGCCAGCACGGTCAAACTTGCTGCAGGTTGCTGCATTTGTTGTTGCTGCTGCTGTAATAGCTGCTGTGCTGGGTTCAGATTACAAGAGAGGAAGTGTTAGGTTTTTTAGGGAACATTAAAACTGACAAAGCCCCAGGGCCTGATGGCACCTATCCTCGACTGCTCAGGGAGACGAGAGGTGAAATTGCTGGGCCTCTGACGGAAATCTTTGTCGCTTCTTTGGACACGGGTGAGGTCCCTGAGGATTGGAGGATAGCGAATGTGGTCCCGTTGTTTAAGAAGGGTAGCAGGGATAACCCAGGAAATTATAGGCCGGTGAGCTTGACGTCCGTGGTAGGGAAGTTGTTGGAGAGGATTCTTAGAGACAGGATGTATGTGCATTTAGAACGAAACAATCTCATTAGTGACAGACAGCATGGTTTTGTAAGAGGGAGGTCGTGCCTTACAAATTTGGTGGAGTTTTTTGAGGAAGTGACAAAAACGGTTGATGAAGGAAGGGCCGTGGATGTCGTCTATATGGATTTCAGTAAGGCATTTGACAAAGTCCCACATGGCAGGTTGGTTAAGAAGGTTAAGGCTCATGGGATACAAGGAGAAGTGGCTAGATGGGTGGAGAACTGGCTTGGCCATAGGAGACAGAGGGTAGTGGTCGAAGGGTCTTTTTCCGGCTGGAGGTCTGTGACCAGTGGTGTTCCGCAGGGCTCTGTACTGGGACCTCTGCTATTTGTGATATATATAAATGATTTGGAAGAAGGTGTAACTGGTGTAATCAGCAAGTTTGCGGATGACACGAAGATGGCTGGAATTGCGGATAGCGAAGAGCATTGTCGGGCAATACAGCAGGATATAGATAGGCTGGAAAATTGGGCGGAGAGGTGGCAGATGGAGTTTAATCCGGATAAATGCGAAGTGATGCATTTTGGAAGAAATAATGTAGGGAGGAGTTATACAATAAATGGCAGAGTCATCAGGAGTATAGAAACACAGAGGGACCTAGGTATGCAAGTCCACAAATCCTTGAAGGTGGCAACACAGGTGGAGAAAGTGGTGAAGAAGGCATATGGTATGCTTGCCTTTATAGGATGGGGTATAGAGTATAAAAGCTGGAGTCTGATGATGCAGCTGTATAGAACGCTGGTTAGGCCACATTTGGAGTACTGCGTCCAGTTCTGGTCGCCGCACTACCAGAAGGACGTGGAGGCATTGGAGAGAGTGCAGAGAAGGTTTACCAGGATGTTGCCTGGTATGGAGGGTCTTAGCTATGAGGAGAGATTGGGTAGACTGGGGTTGTTCTCCTTGGAAAGACGGAGAATGAGGGGAGATCTAATAGAGGTATACAAGATTATGAAGGGTATAGATAGGGTGAACAGTGGGAAGCTTTTTCCCAGGTCGGAGGTGACGATCACGAGGGGTCACGGGCTCAAGGTGAGAGGGGCGAAGTATAACTCAGACATCAGAGGGACGTTTTTTACACAGAGGGTGGTGGGGGCCTGGAATGCGCTGCCAAGTAGGGTGGTGGAGGCAGGCACGCTGACATCGTTTAAAACTTACCTGGATAGTCACATGAGCAGCCTGGGAATGGAGGGATACAAACGATTGGTCTAGTTGGACCAAGGAGCGGCACAGGCTTGGAGGGCCGAAGGGCCTGTTTCCTGTGCTGTACTGTTCTTTGTTCTTTGTTCTTTGCAATTCCAACATCATTTTCAGTACTCCGAGAGCCAGAAATGTACAGCTGCAGCCAAAAGTCAGCTCGCTGACAGCTGTGCACGATCGAAAACTGCCAGAAGACAGAACACGGCAGCAAAGAAATGTCTTACAAAGCTCCCAGCAGCCCAAAGTCCAGAGATTCACCCGAGCAGAAATGGGGATCCCTTTAAAATACTTCAGACTGCTTCCTGAATGGTTGTTTCATGTTTTTTTCCTGTGGGCATCAGAATGGGAAATCAAAAATTCCCAGGCATCAATTTCTCACTACGAGCCTAATATAAGCACAAAGACCTATTTAAAAATGTTAATGGGACATGAATTGATTTAAGGCGGCTGCCAAGAACGTCTAAGGAGTGCCTTAACCAACTCTTCACATGCACTTGTCCCACGGGATGTCTCACCATGAAATTACAAAGCAGAATGTCAATTTTATGTCAAAACCTTGGCAAAATACAAATGAACTTTGACACCATCCCCTCCTCTTCCAAGCTGAGAGTTGTGTGTGGTCCTACTGCTAGGACTGAAAATCGGCCCCGGCCCCTGTGCGGGTAGACAGCGGTGGGTGCCATGGTGGCATTTTACCAGTGGCGGCCAATTAAGAGGCTGTTGCCAGGACTGCCATCCTCAACCCACCTCCTCTGGCTGCCAGACCAATCAGACGTCTGGCCATTCGACAGCCCCACCAAAAGAGGTGGTTGCGGCTGAAGGAAAAAAGGGCACCTCCAGGCTGAGGCATCCTAGAGGGCAAAGTCATCTGGCTGCCCACTTCCTTTGGTAATAACTGGTGCCGGTGGGATGATGTCAGACTCGACTCCATTGAATCCTTAGAATCCCTACAGTGCAGAAGGAAGCCATTCAGCCCATCAAGTCTGCATCAACCCTCCAAAAGAGCATTCTACCTAGACAATTCCCGAGCTGTACCCCCGTAACTCCGTGGATTTGCCATGGCTGATCCACCTAACCTGCACATCTTTGGACTGTGGGAGGAAACCCAGAGGACCCAGAGGAAACCCACGCAGACATGGGGAGAACGGGCAAACTCCACACAGACATTGACCCGAGGCAGGAAGTGAACCAGGGTCTTTGGCGCTGAGAGGCAGCAATGCTAACCATTGTGCCACCCCGGCGACTTCCAGATCTTGAGCCCCCGCTGGCATTCGCATGGATGACGAGCATGGGCTCAAGACCGCCCCCAGTATTCCACTAACTCTTTTCACAGTTACCAACTGATAATATTGAATGCAAGTCTAAATAATTCATTTTAAGATCCAGAATATCCTAATTTCAGATTTTTGATCTGCCAAAATCAGAATCTCCAAGAACTCACCCCGATTCTCACCACAGGAGCAAAATAAAAAAGTGATTGATTTCATTTCAGACAGTAATAATCAAAAAGTTTATTGAATTTAATAAAGTGTGGGATTTTCTTCTCTGTGCAGTTCACTTCACAACCTGAAGTTTGAGCTGGTGTGATGGGTGGGGAGGTGATATCAGAACAGGCTCACATAATCTACAATGTGTTTGTTGGCCAGGGGCTGGATTCTACCGTTTACGGTGAGAGAGACAGAACGGGAAATGTGTGATCTGCTTCCTCCAGCCCCTGCCACCCCAACACAATAAATCAAGTGTTGACGGCCAATTAACCACCGTCTGGTAGGAAAGTAACCAAATGGCATTGGGAAAGGGGCTTCCACACACAATTGGGTGTCTAGGGCAGAATGTCAGGTGGGAAAGGAGCTGGGCTGAGAACTAGAAATCGGTCACAGCCACCAAGTTAAAGGCCACCTTCCATGTCGCTCTCTGCTTTATTTTTTTTAATGATGTGGACTGGGGTAAATACAGTAAGAAGTCTCACAACACCAGGTTAAAGCCCAACAGGTTTATTTGGTAGCAAAAACCACTAGCTTTCGAAGCGCTGCCCCTTCATCAGGTGAGACCTGATGAAGGAGCACCTGATGAAGGAGCAGCGCTTCGAAAGCCAGTGGTTTTTGCTACCAAATAAACCTGTTGGACTTTAACCTGGTGTTGTGAGACTTCTTACTGTATTTTTTTAATGGCAGCCTAAACACAGTGAATAAGCAAAGTTCAACAGCATCCAAACAATGTCACTTTCACCAGGTCACTCTGCTGCTACATGCAGGCACGGTCCCACTTACACACCTTTTATGAGCCCCTGTGCCACCTCCTGATACCTGGTGTGAATCACTCGCAGCATTGTTCCTGTGTGCAAACCAAGAAATGGAACGGGCAATGTAAAATGGCGGTAATCTGCATTTGCTTCTTTCACAGGCTCAAAGCTTGTTAAGTATCTTGTGAATGGTGAGCGTGTTTTCAATTTTGGCGCCTGCTCACCTTCAGTAATATTGGAGAGCGGCATGGTGACATGAGGTTGCTAATCTAACATCACTACGCCGTGTTTTAGGTAAGTACTGGGGCGGGGCAGCAGAATTGCAGCCACAAAATCCAACCCCCTGACTGAATAATTCTTGGAGAGTATCGAAGAAAATATTTGCGGTACGTACAGCAGACAATCCTTCAAAAAAAGCAGTCTTGTTTATGTGGCACTGCTCATGAAAATGTCTTTGTTCTGAGAGGGAGCTGATGCAGCAGCACCGTACATTATTTTCCTCCAGATAATCGTGCTTCGATAATAAAAACTCTGCTCAAAATTTAATAGGAATCTAAGGCGACTGTGTCTGGTACAGGTGAAGAATGAGGTTAAAATATCTTACAACATGATCAGTCAGTAATTAAAACGAGCTTTGAAAACAAAAGGGGAAAGAATAAATTGGGAGGCTTAATGGGAAGGTTATTACCCAGCAGCACAGCATCAGATTCTTCACACTTGCTTAGACTGACTTAAATAATTATTGTTTTCAGCGTGATGTGGTAAACGACTTAACTTCACAGCTTACACTGAGCGCTGGGACCTTTGAATAATTTACATGGTCTAGGTGGGCAACAGTAGTTAGGGTGAATGGGACAGTGCAAATCCCTGTCGATACAGGTCAGGAGGAGGGCACAGGGAAATTGGAGCATGGCCTGCAAAAGCCATTAGCACGCTTGCTTTAATCAGTCAGGCTGTCAGTTAGGTTGAATTCCACAGTGGCGCATTTCCTCAACAAATTAGGTTGAAATCTCCTGGCTCAGTTCGAGCTTCTTCGAAAGAAATCATACATTTTAGCAGCCCAGCGAGGCGTGGAGCTGCCAAGGCACAAAACAAAACCAGGCACAACTCTGGAGATATGATCAAATTCACAATCCTTTGTATTAGGATAATCCTGCTTTTTCAAAAAAAAAACAATGGGTGATACCCTTCCATTTGGGTTTCTGTACTTGGGCATTTTGCAATCGCTTTCTTTTAATCAGCCCTTTTTTAAAACTCTTACTACTTTTATTAAACTCTCAGATTAATAATTAAAAGGAAATTGCATTCTTGGGTTCATGGGAGTCTCACCAGTGGTAGGGGAATCTTTTTGATCCGCTAATTATCAGATTTCCCGTTCTCTCCTATTTTCAGGCATTCGCAGTCTGTGGCTAACAGTGGAATATCAGGAATGAATGGAGATCATGGCAATGGACAAAGAAGTTGGCAAGGGCACATTTAACTCCCTTCTTAATTATTTTTTCCCTTCATTTTGTTTGATTCCACAACCAGTGGAAGTGTTGCACGGTGGCACGGTGGTTAGCACTACTGCCTCACAGGACCTGGGACCCGGGTGACAGTCTGTGTGGAGTTTGCACATTCTCCCCATGTCTGCTGGGTTTCCTTTGGGTGCTCCGGTTTCCTCGCATACTTCAAAGATGTGTGGATTAGGTTGACTGGCCATGCTAAATTGCTCCTTAGTGTCGGGGGGACTAGCTAAGGTAAATGCATGGGGTTATGGGGGTAGGGTCTGGGTGGGATTGTGGTCGGTGCAGACTCGATGGGCCAAATTACCTCCTTCTGCACTGTAGGACTCTATGATTCTATGAAAAGCATTACTGACTGCTCCCCAAAATATTGCTCCATGAGGCTTCGCTTATTAAAGGGACAAATTCATCCTCCGCAGGATAAGAATTTAGCTGGGCATGGCCGCAAGTTTACACAGATACCATAGGTACAATTATCATTGCTGTTCTCAGGATCATTTTGTTACTGTTGCAATGGACAGAAAAACATAGCTTTCTGATGGATTTACTACTGGTAAAGTTAGTTTAACTTGTTAACATGTTCTGTGTGTTATTTGGTAACCCCATTATGATTATAAAATTGTGAACAATTTGACGTGTCTCATTGGTTGCAAAGTCAGAGAATTATCATAATTGCAGCATCTCTAACATTAGATGGATAAATTATTAAAACCTAGTACTTGTCATATTGTATGAACTGAAAAACTGTCTGAATCAATCAAATCAGATCATTAGCCCATAAACCTTGAGGCCATGACTACACAAGGCAATGAATGATGGCTGCGTGCTGGATAAACATTGAGGCTTCAGGCTGAAGCATTTAACTAATTCACATGGGGTCCTAGTTTTTGGCCACAGCCTTGTGGCCTCCAACATGTAGTGATGTAAATATTTTGCTTTTAAAGACTTGAAGAAAACATGGGATAATTTTGTGCTGAATCTAGAGCCTCATGCATTATTGAAACTAAAATAGCATGCAAAAAAGGCTTAGGAACCTCATGTTGTTCTTTTCACACTTACCACCCGTCCGATTCCTTCCCAACGCGAACCCCCACCCCGCCCCCACATCACCCACAACCTTCCACACCTCCCACTTTGTAAGATAACTTCAAAAAAGTAAGTCAATCATTTTATTTCAAAGCTGTGAGCTCAAGTTGAGTTAGGGTTCATACCAATAATGTTTGAACTTCAGGTATAGCTACGGTGAAATTGCCATATGAAGTAGTACCTCCTTGCCAAGTTCACATTAACACATTTATTGGGATGAAGTTTTACTGTACTTCAATAACGTTATCAGTTTCTTGCAATGGTTTAGAATGGGTTTCCTGGATCCAACTTAACTCTGGAAATGTAACTGAAGTCACTGAGGACGGGCTTATTGGTATCCAGATCGGGTGTGAAACTCAATGGGGCAAATGTTCATCAGAGTTGTTTTCATTCTGTTTCCATTCTTGGAGGTGACACAGAATTCCCATTTACAGTCATGAATGTTTTCTGCCACACATCCAATAATTTAACATCCATGGAGCAGAGCAGACATGAGAAATGTCTCAGTCAATGACTCAGTTCTTCTTCTTAGTTGTGAGCCTTTATCCAGTTCTTCAGCACAGCTGTATTGGAACTTCAATATTCAATGAACCCATATTTTTCCCCAAATAACTAATTAATATGCATTTCAAAGTAATACATACATAGGATTGTACAAGTCAAAAATAGATTTTGTGTTCTGAGTTTTACGGGTCTTTTTGTTACTCACTCGTGGGACATGGGCGTCACTGCCTGGCCAGCATTTATTGCCCATCCCTAGTTGTCCTTGGGAAGGTGGTGGTGAGCTGCCTTCTTGAAACACTGCAGTCCACATGTTGTGGGTTGACCCATAATGCCATTAGGGAGTGAATTCCAGGATTTTGACCCAGCAACTGTGAAGGAATGGCAATATATTTCCAAGTAAGAAGTCTCACAACACCAGGTTAAAGTCCAACAGGTTTATTTGGTAGCAAATACCATAAGCTTTCGGAGCACTGCTCCTTCGTCAGATGGAGTGGATATCTGCTCTCAAACAGTGCACAGACACAGAAATCAAGTTACAGAATACTAATTAGAATGCGAATCTCTACAGCCAGCCAGGTCTTAAAGGTACAGACAATGTGGGTGGAGGGAGCATTCAACACAGGTTAAAGAGATGTGTTTTGTCTCCAGACAGAACATCTAGTGAGATTCTACAAGCCCAGGAGGCAAGCTGTGGGGGTTACTGATAATGTGACATAAATCCAACATCCCGGTTTAGGCCGTCCTCATGTGTGCGAACATGGCTATCAGTTTCTGCTCAGCGACTCTGCGCTGTCGTGTGTCGTGAAGGCCGCCTTGGAGAACGCTTACCTGAAGATCCAAGGCTGAATGCCCGTGACTGCTGAAGTGCTCCCCCACAGGAAGAGAACAGTCTTGCCTGGTGATTGTTGAGCGGTGTTCATTCATCCGTTGTCGTAGCGTCTGCATGGTTTCCCCAATGTACCATGCCTCGGGACATCCTTTCCTGCAGCGTATCAGGTAGATAACGTTGGCCGAGTTGCAAGAGTATGTACCGTGTACCTGGTAGATGGTGTTCTCATGTGAGATGATGGCATCCGTGTCGATGATCCGGCACGTCTTGCAGGGTTGCTGTGGCAGGGTTGTGTGGTGTCGTGGTCACTGTTCTCCTGAAGGCTGGGTAGTTTGCTGCGGACAATGGTCTGTTTGAGGTTGCGTGGTTGTTTGAAGGCAAGAAGTGGGGGTGTGGGGATGGCCTTGGCGAGATGTTCGTCTTCATCAATGACATATTGAAGGCTCCGGAGGAGATGCCATAGCTTCTCCGCTCCGGGGAAGTACTGGACGACGAAGAGTACTCTGTCCACCGTGTCCCGTGTTTGTCTTCTGAGGAGGTCGGTGCGGTTTTTCGCTGTGGCGCGTCGGAACTGTTGATCGATGAGTCGAGCGCCAACGCCAGCATCTCCACATCAATATATTTCCAAGTCAGGATGGTGAGTGGCTTGGAGGGGAACTTGCAGACGGTGGTATTCCCATGTATCTGCTGCCCTTGTCTCTCTAGATGGAAGTGGTCATGGGTTTGGAAGATGTTGTCCAAGGACCTTTGGTGAATTTCTGCAGTGTATCTTGTAGATAGTACAGTATCTACAGATAGGACAGTCAGTACTCTGTCTTTTGTGAACTGCCAAAGGTGCTGCCTGATATGATCTGCTAGTCACTGGGATGTATGTCCTGCCATTGCACTAGCAGTGAAATTCATATCCCACATTGCTCATTTGTGTGGTAGACAGAATGTCTTTTTGGTTTGGGTGTAATATCCTGTTAATGGAAAACACCAGCGGTGTTGCCATTGTATAATAACAACATGAAATGACCAGATTCACTTGTTGCTCAAATTCTGCAGATAATTTATCCTTCCAGATTGTTTTTAGTCCCCATTTTTAGGGGGCTAAGTAACATATACTATGACAAGCTACTTCAATTTTTGCGGAGTAGAACCAGGGAACACAGCCTGTGCTGAAAAGGATGGTCAACTCTGAAATTAATCTGTGGAAACAGTGGGCTTGATATTAATCTCCACAGATGGGTCAAGTCAGATTTGCAAAACACAACCCGAACAAACTACAAATGCACCTGTTTCTGTTTGTATCATGGTGAGATTCCAGACATCCCTGAAGGCAGGTCTGTCATTATAATATGTTAACGAGGTTCCTTTCATGTGATTTTGACAGCAATTTGAAATTAACACTTTTGCATGGATTTCCCAAGGTTTGCAAACTCATCAATGGAGCAGAGGCTGGTTAGAAAGGTATTTCAGTTGGATGATTGAAGGTTAGAGTTCCAATATGAATAAAGACATTGTGCCCACGGCTGCTTTCTGAGAAATAGTTCAGCATACCAATCATTGTGATAGACTTAATTGAAATTGAAATTTGGCATGTCAGCTACAACTCTCACTAACTTTTACAGATGCACCATAGAAAGCATTCTTTCTGGTTGTATCACAGCTTGGTATGGCTCCTGCTCTGCCCAAGACTGCAAGAAACTACAAAAGGTTGTGAATGTAGCCCAATCCATCACGCAAACCAGCCTCCCATCCATTGACTCTGTCTATACTTCCTGCTGCCACGGAAAAGCAGCCAGCATAATTAAGGACTCCACACACCCCGAATATATGCTCTTCCACCTTCTTCCATTGGGAAAAAGATACAAAACTCTGAGGTCATGTACCAACTGACTCAAGAACTGCTTCTTCCCTGCTGCCGTCAGACTTTTGAATGGACCTACCTTGCATTAAGTTGATCTCTCTCTACACCTTAGCTATGACTGTAACACTACATTCTGCACTCTCATTTCCTTCTCTATGAACAGTATGCTTTGTCTGTATAGCGTGCAAGAAACAATACTTTTCACTGTATACTAATACATGTGATAATAATAAATCAAATCAAATCTACAGTTTGGTGTGTTGACACACGGAATGTTGGGATGACTGACTATTTCAGATTAGAATTTGGGCAAGGAACACAATCAGCATCCACAGCAGTAAAAGCACACTGTAGAGGGGACAACAGAGAAGGGAGCAATGAAGAGACTGGAAGCATCATCCACTTATCAGGGTCTAGAAACAGAGGCTCAGCTTCCTCAACCTCGCTGCACAGTACTGCTTCCAAAGGCTAATTATCATCTGCAGCCTCCAGATGAAGACCTGCTGGATACAACATTTTGGTTACTGGCTGAGGGTTAAGGGTGGGGCACGAAGTGTGATAAGCAGACACTTGATATGAGTCCCCTTATCGCACCATCCCCCTCCTGAGTCAGCACCACATCACTGTCACCTCTCTGTAGGGCAGTTTAATGATGCTCGATGCTATACCAACAAATCACACTGATGCTCCGATGGCAACATAAATTACACAACCAGCCTGGAACATCAATCAACGAATGTTGGACTGGACTGCTCCATTCTCTGAAAGGTGTGCCAGGCAGGACTGCCAGTCCCTTGCACATTTTCTGCCTCAGCCTCTATCACTATCCTTTTCATTGCTGCAATGCCTGCTCCCTGGCATTTGTGAGCTCCACAGTCTGTGGTGGCCCACCTCTGAAACTCGCCTCTGCTTTGTATTTTGTGCTCTGTTTTCCTGCAAGGGGACACAAGAGACGTATGAATGCCTGCAAAGTATGTGTGCCTCCAATGGTAGCAGTTCTTTTGGTGAGGGTGAGAATCAGGATAAGCTATTACAAGTGGCAATGGCACATATTTGTGAGAACTGAAAGATGTGGTATCACATTACATAAAGATTGGGTTGAGTGGCAGTGGTGGATGGAGGACGTAGGAGGCAAGGAAGTGCATTGAAATGGAACAATGGACACTGCTGAAACTTAAGAGAATGTGAGGAGTGATGCGGATGGAGCTCACTTGACAAGACAGACTGAGTGTGCCACAGGATTTGGGGAAATCTGCAAATTTGTGCACTCTTATTAATTTGGTGAGGTTATCGAAAAACTTTCTATATTGGTTCCGTACACTCATGACAACACCTCTGCTGTTTACCTCTTAAGCCATTTCCAGCCACACCTGCTGAGGAAGAGTATCTCCTTCATAGCCCTCACTGGACGAAGGAGTAATTCAAATGGTACCTCATTTTATCAGGTTACACTTCACTTCATACATCGCACCCAACTCCTCCAAATGGCCTTTGTGCAGTCGACAATGAAATAGCCAAGCTGAAACCCTGAGGGTAGACATCACCCCTGCTCACGTGAGTTGAAGACATAAGACCTGGAAGTCAAATTATGATGAGGCATCCCTATTGAAGTTGGAAATTTCAATGCATCCCAAGATCTTCTGTGTTTATGGCCCCTCCCTACTCAGATCCTATCTCCATTTTAAATTGAGAACAATATTTCAGTGAGTGACTCACTGAAGAGCTTTCCTAAGATCAACAAAAATTAGCTAGATTTCTACCAGAAAATAACATTTTGGAATACAGTATTTGAGAAATAACATGTAGTAAATTTTGTGCATTTTGGAAGAAAATGTGTCTTTAGATTTACGCTTTTAATGCTCCCTACTACTGGAGTTTCCTTCGTGTCATTAATGGCTTTGTTGTAAGTTAACTGAGAGACTGATGCTATGATTAGTGATCAACTCTATTAGCATTGTACCATGTGGTTATCAAGATGGCCAAAGTGAAACTAGATGCTTCATCTAATCCTATGGGAGGGATGTTCTAGTCCTGCTCACCCCAAGACCAGAAATTCCCTCCCGAGGTCAACGGACCTTCCAGTGTTCCGTCAAATTGTCTGTCCCACCTGCAACAATTCCCACAGTGGGCAGGACCGGTACATTTATTCCTATGTTCTTAAAAAGCTCAAATATTTGGCATATGTATTAGCTTAATTATGATGGTCAGAGAATATAGTACAGACTTGGCTCAGAATGGCATAATCCATTTTAAATAACTAAATCATCAAGCTAACTGATCATGTATCTCACTGATGTTTAGAATCTCATTTCATACAAAATGACAAACAACACTTCACTTAAACAACAGTCCTGGCACATCAAGTAACTCACTGTATGTGAAAAACTCTGAGACCTGTCTGAGAGATGTGATAAGGTGTTAAATAAATACAAGTTTCTTTGCAAGATCAATTCATCCATTATTATTGCAAACTTTTTTGTTGACTTGGAGGAATTTCAGCCCTTCTGTTGCTAAAACACTTATCCATAGTTTTGATCAGTTCAATGAGCTTCTTTATGATCTCCCATCCATCGCCATCTGCAAACTCCATCTTGTTTAAAACCAATATTCAGATACTGTTCCATTGCTTTGTCCTTGTTGACCTGTATTGACTCTGTTCACCCAGTGTATCAAATTTAAACTCCTTTTCCTGAATTTCCTGAGCGGGATTTACTCCGCAACCCACCATGTGTTTCACAGCGACGGAGGGGCCCTGGCATTGGCCGGCAGCAGGATCTTCTGATCCCACCATTAAATGCGTTCCTTGTCAGATGTGCCGTCACCGGAACGGCGTGAATAACTGGAAAATTCCGGCCAATGTGCAAGGGTACAGGGAAAGAGCACGAGAATGGCACTAAGTCACAATGTTCAGCTGGAGAGCTGGAGCAGACATGATGGGCTGACTGGCCGCCTTCAGCACCGTAACAATTCTATGATCCTGTGAAGTTGGGGTTGTGCGAGTGGGACATCACTTTCAAAAGAAGGGGACTCCTCAAAAACTGAGAGAGTCTCAACTTTCATCCTCATTGCTTTCAATGATGTTCCTCTAAAAATGCAAACAAATGTGGTTTTGTCTTATTTTAATAATAGCTTAATCAGTCTTGTTCCAGGAGGTTGATGAAGCTCAGCATACTCATACAAGGAATGTTAATTAGATGTGAGAAGAAAAAGTTAATGTTTTAAGAGCCAGTTTCCCCTTTCAGGGAAACTGTGGAATCAGCTAATTTTGTGCCATAACTGATTTTTGAAGTTTCACATCTTATTTTGGCTCCCTGCGCTGATTTTAATGGGGATCTAAACTGAAATACAAAGCCATCGCAAATTAACGGCTTTGCTCAAGCTGGGACTGGAATTCCTCACAGAATGGTAAAATTCCCCATCGTAAGAAGTCTAAATCTGAAAATGATAGCTTGGAATTAAGCCAAATGTGTAACGTTTTAGCATGGGCTTAGTAATCAGACTGATTCAGATGTGCTCCCAAGTTTCAGGGGCTTGGATTTCAAAGGTTAATCTAGATCAGATTCTAAAATTCTACTCTTCGATTTAAGTGTTTTTATTTTAGTAAATAAACTTGGTGCATTGGGCCACCGGCAATTTTACAGCCTGATTTACACTGATGAAACCTATCTTGTCAGATAAAACGGGGGCTGCTATCAAGTAGGTTTTTTTTGTACATTTACACAAGAGTTTAGTAGTCAGGTTTCAGCAGGCCTACCTGTCCTACATAGCATCTGTAACAGTCTTATCTACAAATCCTGTATAAACTCTTACTACTGTTATGACCACCTCCCAGGTGAGGCTCCTCAAAGTTGTTGATGTGGGTGAGATCCCTTGGATCTGTCACCAAATAGGGAGAGGCAGTGGTGTAGTGGTATTGTTGTTGTTCTGGGGCCCGGGTTCGAATCCCACCATAGCAGATGATGAAATCTGAATTCAATAAAAATCTGGAATTAAGAATCTACTGATGACCATGAAAGCATTGTTAATTGTTGTAAAACCCATCTGGTTCACGCATGTTCTTTAGGGAAGGAAATTTGCTGTCCTTACCCGGTCTGGCCTACATGTGACTCCAGAGCCACAACAATGTGGTTGACTCAAATGCCCTCAGGGGTGGGCAATAAATGCTGGTCCAGCCAATGACGCCCACATCCCCTGAACAAATAAAAAAAAATCTAACTTGAACACCCCGAATTGTTTACAAACACGAACTGGCTCCTTGTCTTTAGTCAACAACCTACCCCGCACCCGCCCCCCCCCCCTTCCATCCACCACTGCCCCACCCCTGCCTCTTCCCTCTGTGGGAACTGATGCGCAATTGATTCACATGGGAGGCTAGGACGTACCCGGGAATAAAGGCTTTTATTCACAACAAGAATAGAGCATACTGCTTAACAATACTATCCCAGACTATGGGCTACTAGGAAGTAGCAGTGACCTTTATACTCCTGTAAGAAGGCGGAGCCAAACGGAGTGTACCACAGAACAATGCTAACAGGTGGAACACCCCAACCCTAACCCCAACAGTAACAAGAGTAACATATGTACAAGTACCCATAGTGGTAACTATCTATGGTTCACCACATTCACCCCTCCTTTAAAAACAAAGGCCGGTGGGGTAAGGAGACAATACGAACTGTCCATATGTTCACAAGTTCAGCTGTATCGGAGGTCCGCACCGTCTCTGCGATCTCCGCAGCACTGGCTCCAGTGCCGGTTCTGGTGACCGTGGTGACGACCCTCTCTCCGAGGTGGTGTCCAGTGACTCCTCCAGTTCCTCACACGCCTGTGGACCTCGAGGTGGCGACAATCTCCTGGACTCAGGCAAGCTGTACACGGGAGTAAGAGGATTAAGTTGAGGTCCCGATGCTGCCCGCGCCGTGTCAGGAGGGGAGAGAATGGGCAAAGAAATCCTAACCAGGGGTGCGGGAGTGACGGGCGTTTCCAGGTCCCCTGCAGGCGCCAGATCTCTGATAGAGACCGTGTCCTCTCGCCCGTCAGGATATGCCACATAGGCATATTGAGGGTTGGCGTGGAGGAGGTGGACCTGTTCAACCAAAAGGTTGGACTTGCGGGCCCTAATATGCCGCCGCAGGAGGACAGGTCCTGAGTACGTCAACCAAGACGGCAGTGAGGTCCCAGAGGAAGACTTCCTAGGGAAGGTAAACATCCGCTCATGTGGGGTAGCGTTGGTTGCCGTACACAGGAGGGACCGGATTGAATGGAGCGCATCAGAAAGTACCTCTTGCCAACGGGAGACTGGAAGACTCCTATACCTTAACGCCAGTAAAACAGCCTTCCAGACTGTAGCGTTCTCTCTCTCGACCTGTCCGTTACCCCTGGGGTTATAACTCGTAGTCCTACTTGAGGCAATTCCTTTAGAGAGCAGGTATTGCCTCAAGTCGTCGCTCATAAACGACGAACCCCTATCACTGTGGATATAACTGGGGTAGCCGAACAGGGTAAAAAGACTCCGCAGGGCTTTGATGACCGTGGCAAAGGACATGTCAGAACAAGGGATGGCAAAGGGGAATCGGGAGTATTCGTCAACCACGTTGAGGAAATACACATTCCGATCTGTCGAAGGAAGGGGGCCCTTGAAGTCGACACTCAGTCGTTCAAAAGGGCGAGTGGCCTTAATGAGGTGTGCCCTGTCAGGCCGGTAGAAGTGCGGCTTGCACTCTGCACATACCTGGCAACTTCGAGTTATCGACCTGACATCCTCTATGGAGTAGGGCAGATTCTGAGCCTTTACAAAATGGAAGAGCCGAGTGATCCCCAGATGGCAGAGATCATTGTGGAGGGCCTGTAACCGGTCCTCCTGCACACTGGCACATGTTCCACGCGACAGGGCATCTGAGGGCTCATTGAGCTTCCCCGGACGGTACATGATATCATAGTTGTAGGTGGAGAGTTCGATTCTCCACCTCAAGATTTTATCATTCTTAATTTTTCCCTTTAACGTGTTGTTGAACATGAAGGCCACGGACCGCTGGTCCGTGAGCAGGGTAAACCGTTTGCCAGCCAAATAATGGCGCCAATGCCGTACGGCCTCCACAATGGCCTGAGCCTCTTTCTCCACAGAGGAGTGCCGAATTTCAGGGCCTTGGAGGGTGCGAGAGACAAAGGCGACGGGCCTGCCCGCCTGGTTAAGTGTGGCGGCCAGGACGAAATCAGATGCATCACTCTCCACCTGAAAGGGGATGGACTCATCGACAGCGTGCATCGTGGCTTTCGCGATGTCGGCTTTTATCCCTTCTAAGGCTAGGCGAGCCTCTGCTGTCAGGGGAAAAGAGGTAGATGTTATGAGCGGACGGGCTTTGTCCGCGTAATTGGGAACCCACTGTGCATAGTACGAGAAGAAGCCTAAGCATCTTCTCAGTGCTTTGATGCTAGTGGGGAGGGGAAGTTCAAGGAGGGGACGCATATGGTCTGGATCAGGGCCGATGACCCCGTTTTCCACCACGTATCCGAGGATTGCTAGGCGGTGCTTGCTGAATACGCACTTCTCCTTGTTATAGGTCAGGTTCAGGAGAGCCGCAGTGCGTAAAAACTTCTGGAGGTTGGCGTCATGGTCCTGCTGGTCATGGCCACAGATAGTGACGTTGTCCAGGTACGGGAAGGTAGCCCGTAGCCCGTTTTGGTCCACCATTCAGTCCATCTCACGCTGGAAGACCGAGACCCCATTAGTGACGCCGAAAGGGACTCTTAAAAAGTGGTAGAGACGGCCATCCGCCTCAAAGGCCGTGTATTTGCGGTCCTCTGGGCGAATGGAGAGCTGGTGGTAGGCTGACTTCAAGTCGATGGTGGAGAACACCCGGTACTGCGCAATCTGGTTGACCATGTCAGATATGCGCGGGAGAGGGTACGCGTCCAGCTGCGTGTATCTATTAATGGTCTGACTATAGTCTATGACCATCCGGGGCTTGTCTCCAGTCTTGACCACCACGACTTGTGCTCTCCATTGGCTAGTGCTAGGTTGAATGACCCCTTCCCTGAGGAGCCGCTGAACCTCAGATCGAATAAAGATCTGATCCTCAGCGCTGTAACGCCTGCTCTTAGTCGCGATGGGCTTGCAGCCTGGCACGAGATTTTCGAATAGGGAAGGCGGGGTAATTTTGAGTGTCGAGAGACTGCATGTGGAGCGCGCTGGACAATTTGGAGGCTGCTGTTCTCCCACTGAAAGTGGAGGGAGTGGCCCATCATACTGCAGGGTCACACTCTTCAGGTGGACCATAAAGTCTAGCCCCAGGAGTACTGGAGCGCAAAGGTGCGGTAACACAAGGAGCCTGAAGTTCTCATAAACTGTGCCCCGCACCGTTAAGGTTACCACACAGCTCCCAAGAACGATAACAGATTGGGATCTCGACGCCATGGAGATGGTCTGCCTGACAGTTTGCACACGGAGAGCGCACCGTTTCACTGTATCTGGATGGATAAAGCTCTCCGTGCTCCCGCTGTCAAACAGGCAATGCGTCAGGCGCCCGTTTACCTCTATGTCCATCATGGACTTGTCGAGTCTGTGAGGCTTGGCCTGGTCCAGGATGATTGACGCCACTGTTGGATCCCGAGTGTAACTGCAGGCAGCTGAGATAGCCGACGACGAGGACCCCTGCTGGTCTTCTGCGGCCGGTGTCGACCAAAATGGCTGCGCCCACGAATCGCACGTGGTCGATGATGTTGAAAACGGCGGCACCACAGGTCGCACGTGGCTTGCATCGTCGTCATAGGAAATGGCGGCGCCCGTGAATCGCACGTGGTCGAAGACATCAACGAGGCCGGAGACGAGGAGATTGATCCTGGGGAGTCACACGCAGCACTGCTGGGCTTGGAAGGGGTCCTTGCTCGGCACACTTTTGCATAGTGCCCTTTCTTCCCACAGGCAGAGCAAAACACTGTCCTGGCCGGACATCTCTGGCAAGGGTGCTTCGCCAATCCGCAGAAATAGCACCGTGGGCCTCCAGGAGCTGCCGCAGCCGTCAGGTCCGAAGTTGAGAGCATTATCGCGCAGTTCCGAGGAGCCGCCGAGTACAGTTGAGTCGGTGGCTGTACTTGCCACGATGTTCCCATGTGGTCGGTGAGGTAGGTTTCAAGACTTCTGGAGGCCGTTTCCATTGCATCGGCCAATTCTACCGTCTTAGCCAGGTCCAAGTTACCCTGCTCTAGCAGCCGCAGGCGAATATAGGATGAGCCAATTCCCGCCACGAACGCATCTCGGATAAGATCGTTGGTGTATTGAGTAGCCGACACCTCCTTGCAATTGCAGGCTCTGGCTAGCTGTTGAAGTTCGCGCAGGTACTGTTCCATCCTTTCGCCGGGCTGCCGCCATCGAGTGGCTAATAGGTGACGAGCATGAATTTCGTTCGGCTGTTTATGGTACAGCTTCTTGAGTAATTTGATGGCCTCTTTGTAATTTTGGGAATCACGGATTGTTGCATACACAGTGTCGCTCACCCTTGCGTGGAGGACCCGCAATCTGTCGGTGTCGGACTGGACTGCTGTCGAGGCGTCGATGTAATCCTCGAAACGCTTCAACCAATGGTCGAAAGTATTCGATGCTCCAGCGGCACGCGGATCCAAGGTTAGCCGATTGGGTTTCAGCATCTGCTCCATTTTCTTCAAACAAAACTTTCGGTATTTTGTTGTGAATAAAATTGATGCGCGATTGATTCACACGGGAGGCTAGGACGTACCCGGGAATAAAGGCTTTTATTCACAACAAGAATAGAGCATACTGCTTAACAATACTATCCCAGACTAAGGGCTACTAGGAAGTAGCAGTGACCTTTATACTCCTGTAAGAAGGCGGAGACAAACAGAGTGTAGCACAGAACAATGCTAACAGGTGGAACACCCCAACCCTAACCCCAACAGTAACAAGAGTAACATATGTACAAGTACCCATAGTGGTAACCATCTATGGTTCACCACAGGAACAACAAGATTTAATCAAACAAGATCTAACAAGATTCCTTTTCCTGTGGATAGCTGCTCCAGACCCAATGGTTATGATTTTAAAAAGGAACAAATTTAACCAGGCTTTACTCAGTTAAGATAGAATGAGTTTATTAACCATTAAAAAAGCAAGGCGAAAACTGATAAAACGCATGCATGTACATTCATACAGATTGGAAGTGAGAACTGAGATATACGAGGCAGTTCCTGATTCGTGAGGAGTAGATGATGAAGTGTGTAACTATTACGATTCAAGATTCCAGTAGAGTTGACTTCAGTAGGCGAATAGTTGGTTCTTTGATTCCGGTCTTCTGTGGTTTGGCAAGGAATTCCCGAGGTCTCTTTTCAACTGCAATCCTATTGCTTGCTGGGGCTGATTTCCACAGTCACACTGAGAGAGATTCGAAATGGCTATTTTGCAGGGGCACTGCTGGCTGCTTCTGCTACTATGTCACACACCTTCAGTGTGAAAAACTTCCATCTGCTAATTCTCACATAAACAGCTCTTTCAGTCGGCTTTTAACCCATTCTTTCCATATCCTCAGTGGAAAGCTGAGTCCACAATTCCATCTAAGCAATGGGTCCAGCCATGGGGGAGATTGGAAAACCCCAGCATATGGGTCAGCTGCAAAGGCACTGATGTTCTACTTTCTGCCCAATACATAAAACAATCAGCTCCAGAGGCACAAAGCAAGAAGCAGTACAGGCAATCGACATTGCAGATGCTTGAGGCAACTCGCAACCAAATAGGACTTTGGTGACATGGAAAATTTTTAATTGGAAATAAAAACACAGATCACTGAAAGTTGTCTCTCCAGCCAACTATGTCAAAAAGCACTGGAGGAAAATAGAAAACTGTAGAGCTGTTATAGCTAGGTCATTATCGCTCTCTGAGTCCAGAGTTACTGAAGTTGAGGCTGCCAGAAGCCATACTTTTATGTTTAACTCCTGTAAACACTGTTCATTGCTTATGTGCCACAAAGCCACCTGCAAAGCAACAACAGCTACCGCACAAAGAGTTGTGACTTCATAGAATCATAGAATCCCTACAGTACAGAAGTAGGCCATTTGGCCCATCGAGTCTGCACAGACCACAATCCCACCCAGGCCCATCCCCGTAACCCCACCTATTTATCCTGTTAATGCCCCTAGTGTTAATGATCAATTTACCATGACCAATCCACCCAACCTCGTCCAAACAATGGGTGGGATTCTCTGGCTGTTCACTGGCAGTGGGATTCGCGAGTCCCATCCGCCTGCAGGTTTTCCAGCAGCGTGGGGTAGTTTCAATGGGTTTCAATGACAGCGGCAGGACCAGAGAATTCCATCGCCAACAAGCGGCATGCCACCTCCCACCACCAAGAAATACATGGCCAGGAGGCCCGGAGAACCCTGTCCAGTGTTTATACTGTGGCAGTGTTAGCCACGCCGGGCAGAGTGTCCTGCTATCAGTAAACAGTGTAAAACACGTAGAAAACCCAACCACTTTGCTCACTTTTCCCTTTCATCAGCAAAATCAACTGCTAAGACCACTACCAAAAGAATGGTGCCACATATCCATGCCATGGTAAATAGGAGAGAGGATGAAGCCAAAAAGAGGCAGATTATCCTGAACATACTTTTATGCTCGCTTTCCAATGCAACATTGCCACATGTGACAGTGACCATGGCTGCTCGGACATAGATGCTTTCATAGATACAGGAGAATCTGGCAATGTTATGGGAAACAAAATGTTCAGATAATATCAGGATTGTCCAATTCTCCACAAACCAGGGACTGAGAAAACTTTCCTTGTCCAACAGTGATAAATCACTGAACGTTCTCAGGACTTTTTGAAACATCAGCTTAATTCAAATGCACCAGGTGAAGGCTATATTTTATGTCATATCTGGAAAATGTCACACACTCATTAACTTACAGCAACAGTTTTGCACATGGTTGCCGTCACATATGCAATTCCTGTGCATACAAGCAACATTTTTGAATTCTATGCTGGCCACTTCACTGGTATTTACAAACTGAAGGCAGATTGCATGTAGACTCCAATGTGTTCCCTGCTGCACAACAATAGCAGCCAATACTAATTGTCAGGAAGCAGTCTCAGAAGGAACATCAGTGTCTACTTGACCTTGACATTAGTGAGAAAGTTGGCGGTGAGCCTACCCCTTTGCGCTCACACATACAATTTGTCAAGAAACCCAAGAATCACCAAACCAAGTCATAAAAAGGATAACACACTTGACACCAACAATCGGTGACATCTTAGAGAAAGTGGTACAGAATACTTCGCTGAATTTAACCTCAGTGCAGGCTCTATTCAAATCAAGCTTGCAGAAGATTCGGGGCATCTTATTGTATTCTCTACCCACATCCAACTTTTTGATTCAAGAAGTTGAACTTTGGAGTCAATTCAGCAGCTGAGGTATTTCAATGCATGGTACAGTCTGCACTTCAAGGACTTGAAGGCACGCTGAGCAGCAGTAATGGCATTCTCATCTATACTCAGATTGAAAGTGACCTCCCAGAAACACCTATATGCATGCCCATAGAAAATATAACCTCACCTTGAACAAAGATGGAGCAGCAGCTGATCCACAGGAAGTTGAAGATATTGCAAATCCTTTGGATGCTTTCAATGTGCAGGAGACTCAAAGTCTGCTGGGGCTCATTTCATACTGTAGTTTCTTCATTACTGATCTCACTATGCGATATGCCCCCCAACATGATCTGACAAAAGAGACCACCAAGTAGGAGTAGACTACATCGCAGAAGCAGCGTGTACACAATATCAAACAATGGTTATCAGCAAGTTGCACAAATGCCTATTTTGACCCGAGAAAACAACCCCGCCAGTGTGCAAGCCCGTTTGGCTTAGGTATAGTTGCGTTGCAAAATTATAAGCTAGGTAACCCATCAATCATTGCATGACAAGTAGTTCATTAACACCCGTAGGGCTGAATAATTTTCAATCAGGGAAGCACTCTCAGTCATATAGAGTGTCTTACACTTTCAACTCTATTTGTATGGAAGCTAATTTGAAGTCATAACCTATTATTGGTAAGTAAGCTTGTTCAAAATCCACATAGCAAATCGCCTACTCAAACTGGGGTCAGAATTCTCACCCGCAACTGGTATTCTCTGATCCCGCTGCTGTGAATGGAGTTTTGGCTGAGCGTCAAATTCTCCATTCTCGCTTGCAGTGGTGGCGGGCGAACAAGATCGGAGAATCCCGACCAGAGTATTTGATATTGAAGCTACAAGAGTAGGAGTTCCATGTTGAGTGTCAGGTATTGTCAACCAAGTGGACTAAATTCAGGTTTTCCATTGCTAACAGTTGGTCCTACGAGTTGTGAGCAAAAGGCTGCTGAACAACATCTTAACTACATAAACCTGAATGCAATCCCTAAGTCACTAAAATGAGTTGACCTCAAAGCACCAACAAGACCAAAATGAGATGTTGCAAATGTGTACGGCAGCTATGGAGTCACAGCACAGGAAAGACATGATCAAGAGAACATCTACAAATAAAATTGCTACAATTTCACAATGTTTGAAATGTGCTCATTGTTACAACCAGATCTGATCTTGTGTTATGTAAGCACTGCATTCTCATTCCACAATCATTGAGGGAATGTGTTGTCGGAAAAGCAGGTGAAGGTGACCAGGGAATTGTCAAAACCAAACAACTGCTTCGGGAAACGGTATGGTTCCCAGAAAATAACTGCATAATTGAGCACTGAATCAATCAATGTTTGTCATATCAAGCAACCACAATATTAAAATCTTTGTGATCCTCTCAAGGTGCCTGAACTACCTCCAGGACCATGGATTGAGGTTAGTGTTGATTTCATAGACTTGCATACTGATGAGTATCTGTTGGTTGTCACTCACGACAACGGCAGATTCCCAGTTGTAGAAATACTACTTCAATGAAAGAAGTCATCCCAAAGCTTGACCAGACATTTGCTTTGTTCAGGGTCCCTCACACAGCGAGAATTGACAACGGACTCTCATTCAACAATGATGAGTTCAATAATTTTTTGAATTACCTGGGTTTCACTGATTTAAATATTCCGTCCCACTGGCTGAGAACTAATGGAGGAGCCGAGAGATTTACGGCGACCTTGAAGATTGTGACACGTGATGATTATGTTGGAAAACAAACAGCTGCCTATGACATCCAACCATTTATTGAGACCATCACAAAAGGATCAATGATCACTTCTGAGCATAGTTCATCACAAACTGTGTCAGTCTTCAAAGTACTGAAAATGCCATTGGTAAGCATTGAGCCAAATCTGACATTTTCATCTCAGATGAAGAACATGTGTTAAGTGAAACTACACCTGATACCCTAAGAATAGGAGCTCCCAAACAGATTTCCACAGGCCCTCACGGTTCCATGCGAGGCTTCCAGGGGTTCCATGCAACCAAAACAAAGTACTTTTTTCAAACTTGAAAAAACAAGCATGCAAACCAAACTACGCGCAGATAAATCAGTTGAAGAAGCAAAGATTTGAGAGAGAGTAAGGGCCACAAATCAAAGAAAAATAAATGCTCAAACTGACAATCGGAGCCCGGCCTCTCTGAGCATTGGCTTCTGAGGGACTGATTAATGAGTCTATCGGCAGCCAATGCTCAGAGAGATCAGGCTTCGATTGACCAATTTTAATTTTTGTTTTATTATCTGTTGCTGGGCAGAATAGCGGCTGAGTGAGTGGAGGATGGCCTATCCAGCGAAGGAGTGGTGGTAGCGGAGATAAATATTCTTACTCAGTAAGAGAAATTGTTAGCTTGTCAGTGTCAACCACATCCCGAGAACGCATTTTTTTTAAAAAAAAGTAAATCCTGGCAATCCTAACTAAATGCTGTGCGAGGGATTGGACATGGGAGGGGCACATTGACAGGGGATTTATGGGTGGGGAACGATTTGAGAGGGGATTCATGGTGGGGAGTTTTGGGAGGGCATTCATAGGAGGGGGTTTTGGGAGAGGATTCATGGGAGGGGGCACAGGAGGAGGGCATTGGCAGGAGATTCAAGGGGGGCTTTGGCAGGGGATTCATGTGAGGGGAGATGATGGAAGGAGGGCTTTGGGAAGAGATTAATGTGAGGGGGCTAAAATGTGTCATCAACATGAAAAGATTGTTTTGAGTTCCGCAATGATCTTTGGAGGGCTAGTTATATTTATGGATTTTCTAGTTATATTTAAGTTTATTACTGAGACTTTGGAGACAATTGATTGAAACATGCAATGGCCGGGATTTTCTGGTCCTCCCTCGGTGGGCTTTCCTGTGGTGGAGGCAGTTCGCCATTGACCACTAGTGGGATCTTCTGATCCTGCCAAAGTAATTGGATATTTGCGTTGCTCTCCCGCCCGCTGCTGGGGAACCCGTTGCAGGGGGTCATCTTTGGAAGGACTGGAAGATCCTGCCAGTGGGAAGGATCTCTACTAAGAAGGGGAGGGATGTAGTCTTTTAGAATTTTGAAATTGCAGTATATACATATTGTTCAATTGGAGATACCATCCAGAACTTTACCAGCAGAAGGAGTCTGCAGGCAGAAGCAGAGAGCCTGAAGAAGTTTGTTTCAATAAATGAAGTGGAGATGCCGGCGTTGGACTGGGGTAAACACAGTAAGAAGTTTAACAACACCAGGTTAAAGTCCAACAGGTTTATTTGGTAGCAAAAGCCACACAAGCTTTCGAAGCTCTAAGCCCCTTCTTCAGGTGAGTGGGAATTCTGTTCACAAACAGAGCTTATAAAGACACAGACTCAATTTACATGAATAATGGTTGGAATGCGAATACTTACAACTAATCAAGTCTTTAAGAAACAAAACAATGGGAGTGGAGAGAGCATCAAGACAGGCTAAAAAGATGTGTATTGTCTCCAGACAAGACAGCCAGTGAAACTCTGCAGGTCCACGCAACTGTGGGAGTTACAAATAGTGTGACATGAACCCAATATCCCGGTTGAGGCCGTCCGCGTGTGTGCGGAACTTGGCTATCAGTTTCTGCTCAGCGACTCTGCGCTGTCGTGTGTCGCGAAGGCCGCCTTGGAGAACGCTTACCCGAATATCAGAGGCCGAATGCCCGTGACCGCTGAAGTGCTCCCCAACAGGAAGAGAACAGTCTTGCCTGGTGATTGTCGAGCGGTGTTCATTCATCCGTTGTCGCAGCGTCTGCATAGTTTCCCCAATGTACCATGCCTCGGGACATCCTTTCTTGCAGCGTATCAGGTAGACAACGTTGGCCGAGTTGCAAGAGTATGTACCGTGTACCTGGTGGATGGTGTTCTCACGTGAGATGATGGCATCTGTGTCGATGATCCGGCACGTCTTGCAGAGGTTGCTGTGGCAGGGTTGTGTGGTGTCTTGGTCACTGTTCTCCTGAAGGCTGAACAACGGACTTCCTACAGAAACTCGGCACACATGGAGCAGTTGAACCAGGAGCGCTCCTCGTCACAATGGATGTCTCGGCACTCTACACCAGCATCCCCCATGACGATGGCATTGCTGCAACGGCCTCAGTGCTCAGCGCCAACAACTGCCAGTTTCCAGATGCAATTTTACATCTCATCCGCTTCATCCTGGACCACAATATCTTCACCTTCAACAACCAGTTCTTCATCCAGACACACGGAACAGCCATGGGGACCAAATTTGCACCTCAATATGCCAACATCTTCATGCACAGGTTCGAACAAGACTTCTTCACCGCACGGGACCTTCAACCGATGCTATACACTAGATACATCGATGACATTTTCTTCCTTTGGACTCATGGTGAACAATCACTGAAACAACTCTATGATGACATCAACAAGTTCCATCCCACCATCAGGCTCACCATAGACTACTCTCCGGAATCGGTTGCATTCTTGGACACGCGCATCTCCATTAAGGACGGTCACCTCAGCACCTCACTGTACCGCAAGCCCACGGATAACCTCACGATGCTCCACTTCTCCAGCTTCCACCCTAAACACGTTAAAGAAGCCATCCCCTACGGACAAGCCCTCCGTATACACAGGATCTGCTCGGATGAGGAGGATCGCAACAGACACCTCCAGACGCTGAAAGATGCCCTCATAAGAACACGATATGGCGCTAGACTCATTGATCAACAGTTCCAACGCGCCACAGCGAAAAACCGCACCGACCTCCTCAGAAGACAAACACGGGACACAGTGGACAGAGTACCCTTCTTTGTCCAGTACTTCCCTGGAGCGGAGAAGCTACGGCATCTCCTCTGGAGCCTTCAACATGTCATTGATGAAGACGAACATCTCGCCAAGGCCATCCCCACACCCCCACTTCTTGCCTTCAAACAACCGCACAACCTCAAACAGACCATTGGCCGCAGCAAACTACCCAGCCTTCAGGAGAACAGTGACCAAGACACCACACAACCCTGCCACAGCAACCTCTGCAAGACGTGCCTGATCATCGACACAGATGCCATCATCTCACGTGAGAACACCATCCACCAGGTACACGGTACATACTCTTGCAACTCGGCCAACGTTGTCTACCTGATACGCTGCAAGAAAGGATGTCCCGAGGCATGGTACATTGGGGAAACTATGCAGACGCTGCGACAACGGATGAATGAACACCGCTCGACAATCACCAGGCAAGACTGTTCTCTTCCTGTTGGGGAGCACTTCAGCGGTCACGGGCATTCGGCCTCTGATATTCGGGTAAGCGTTCTCCAAGGCGGCCTTCGCGACACACGACAGCGCAGAGTCGCTGAGCAGAAACTGATAGCCAAGTTCCGCACACACGCGGACGGCCTCAACCGGGATATTGGGTTCATGTCACACTATTTGTAACTCCCACAGTTGCGTGGACCTGCAGAGTTTCACTGGCTGTCTTGTCTGGAGACAATACACATCTTTTTAGCCTGTCTTGATGCTCTCTCCACTCCCATTGTTTTGTTTCTTAAAGACTTGATTAGTTGTAAGTATTCGCATTCCAACCATTATTCATGTAAATTGAGTCTGTGTCTTTATAAGCTCTGTTTGTGAACAGAATTCCCACTCACCTGAAGAAGGGGCTTAGAGCTTCGAAAGCTTGTGTGGCTTTTGCTACCAAATAAACCTGTTGGACTTTAACCTGGTGTTGTTAAGCTTCTTACTCAATAAATGAAGCCATTGTATTCATGCACTTTTAATTCTGGTTATCTCTGGCTGTTTCTGTTCCCGAGGACCTCTCATACACACAAGCCTTTTCCAAATCCACTCATGTGAGGACTGAGATGGAATTGTTGATGTTGAGTAATTCTGGTATGTAACAGTGGATTTGGACATCCCGAGCTTCAAGGTAGTAATTTACAAGTGATCCTAAACAGCACTTTCTGCTGAGCTAAAAGCTAAACACAGGTTTACATTTCAAAGATTCAGAGCCTGCAGTGTTTGCAAAAAGGCAAAGGCTTGCCACTGAATCTCTTTATTTACAATTGGTGCAATCACTGTTAATAATTGACAAGCTAGCCCAGAGCAGAATGAGGCTTGGATGAGTAAACCGCCAATTGGGAGATGGGAATTTTCCCAGCTTGGCTCTAGATAATCAAGCAAGCAAGTGGTTAGTGGATAAGGTGGCCAGTAACAATGTTGCCAACTTCCACAAATATGCTAAATAAACCATCCTTTATTTCACTGCTTCCTCCATCAATATAAAGACTGATGCTACATTCTTCAGCTATCAGCTGAGCCAAGATTTCTTCCAACTCAACATCAGAAAATCACTGCACTGTGAAACTAGCCAATTTCCTCCAAGTTCATTTTATATTTAAAACATAAATTCTAGAAATGCAGGGACTGTGTGCGAAGTCACTGTAATAAGTCTTCAGAGGCAGACGTCCCTTTATTTACAATTCTAACAGCAGTGCATAGGATGCTGTCAGTCAACAGTCAATCTTCGGGAGTGCCAGAGGAACTGACACTCCCGGTTAAATACAAGGAAAAGACTCCCTGATTGGCCCATCAATTAACTCCTTAATCAGGGAGTTCATATTCCAATAGGCCAACCTCAATGGCCTGATTGAAGTCATTACAGCCAGAATGTCAACCATAGGCAAAGGAGTTAACAATCCCAGATATAGCAGTTAGACGTTAACTTATTTCTTCCCCTTAAATATCAGTTGCTTTTTCTGTAAGTACTTATGATTAAATAAATAGGCAGCACATTTCATTGTGATGTGGTTTGTCGCTGGTCCCTGTCCAAATTTGAGGGGGAAGTTTTAAATCCTGATAATATTTGGATCAGTTAGGATGTAAATATAAAAAGGATTAATCAGAAACCCGAAGCCAGCCTGACTTCCACGCACCATCTTCTGGTTCTTACAGGGTGAGGGGAGGGAGAGAATTAACCCACTCCCAGGATGTAGGAAGAGGAGCTGGAGGAGGGACGGGGAGCACTCACCCATTCCAAGAAGGCAGACACAGGAGAGCTGGGGAGGGTGTTGGTGGTGGTGGGAGGAGGAGGAGGAGGGGCACTAACCCACTCCCAGGAGGGAGGAGGAGGAGCCGGGGGAGGATGGGGGGAGCACGTACCCACTTCAAGAAGGTAGACAAGGGGGATCTGGGGAGGGTGTTGGTGGTGGGAGGATGGGGGAGCACGAACCCACTCTCATGAGGGAGGAGGGGGGAGCCAAGGAGGGGTTGATGGTGGGAGGAAGGGGGAGCACAAACCCACTCCCAGGAAGCAGGTTGGTCATTTAAGTATTATCATAAGACTGCGGCCTCACATTTTACCCCTCTCTGCACAGAGGCAAGGACAACTTTGTGGAAGATGTAAATGCTTTTCCAGTACTGTAGCAAGAAAGCTTCCTCCTGATCCTCCAAGGTTAAACAGTTTCCCCACTACCCCTGAAGGATCCCAGAACTCCTCCCATGTCAGAATTACTGACCTCCTCTTCAATATAACCAGACCTCAACCATCGCCAGGGTCAGACTCCCCACTACAAGATTCGGATACCCCACCAAACACCACACCTCCCTCCATCAATGCTTATCTAACCTGGTGTTGTTAAAACTCTTACTGTATCTCTATCCCGGCAGGGCAGACTCTCTGTGTTGGAGTGTTCACCACTCAACGGGGGGGCCAGCAAGTTCCTGTTGGTAAACCTGCTGGAAAAAGATAGATGAAGTTAAAACTCCGCTATATATGGAGCTCCTCTTCCCCCACCGCTGACACACCCCACCAGCTCAGAACGCCTGTCTCAGACAAAATGGGAGCCTAAGGGCAGAACTTTCCCGTCCCGCCCACCACGGGAATCGTGGCGGCCAGGGCCGGACCATGCAAAGGTCTATTGACCTCGGGCAGGAATTCCGACCTTGGGGCGAGTGCAGCCAGAAAATCCCGCCATGAAAGTCTGACATGAAAGAAACAATGAATCTTATTGCACCATTTGTTGTCTGCTGTTTCACTTTAATGTGGCAAATTACTGATCCTAATGTCAAATCTGTACGCTTCCAAACCCAATAATGTACATTTAGGTACTGGAGCATGAAAGAGGTGTTTATAAAATCATTTTATGTTTAAACCTTTACATGGTGAAATGTTAAATTGCATTAATATATATCTGCCAGGAAATAGGAGGTGGCATCATTAATAATCCCAATTTCAAGCAGTAAGAAGGCTTTTCTCAGACAGCCAGATCTCCTTTAAAGTTTGAAAAGAGGAGAAACTGTTTTCTAAAGCAGAGGATTGCACACGGTCCCCTGCCAGGGCCCCCTTCCTGATAATGATGGGCTGAAGGAACATGGACAGCAAGTTCCACCTGGGTGCCACTTCCTGAACAGCATGTGGTACATAGACATAATAGGCTCACTAATACGTTGATCACTGTATCTGACCAGAGGATAGGGCTGTAGATGAAAGAACCAGCTGGGCTGAGGACGCCGCAGCCTAACCCTAACCCTCTTTACTACTCTGTCATTTAAAATAACAGTCTCGAGAAGCATCGGCACATCTAAATCATTCTATGCAAGATATATCTCGAATGAGAATATACTCGCTTGACTGAGAAACTCTGTAAATTGTTTAAACTGATGAGTACTGAAAACCCTCGATTATTTAAAAAATACACGCCTGTGTTGTATAATATGTGCAAAATTAACAGTGATTTTCAGCTTCCAACAGAGTTCCTTTTGCCTTCAGCCTCATTTCATTATTACCATGGATACCTACCCATTCCCATGGAGACGATCTCGGTTCCAAATTAAAATTTTAAAAAGTGCAATATTCACAGTCTCTCAGTTGTAATGTTCCATACAGATAGAGAGAAAGTTGTTTAATATAATGGGATCAAAACATTGAGTACAATTCCATTTTTCAGTGCTTTCCTAATTTGTATAATGTTCTCCTGTATGTGGAATCGAGGTTTATCCTTAACTCTGTTCGGTCCTCAGATCAACCTTAGGCATTACCCTGGAAATAGTGCTTTTACATGATTTTCAATTGGGGTAGTGCAGAGGGCCAAGTATAAGATATAGCAAAATCCCAAAGGCATTTAGAAAACAAGATTTATCATTTGCGGTAGCCAATTTGCCCACAGCAAGCTCCCACAAACAGCCATGAAATAGCTGACCAGTTCATCTCCTTCTGGTGCTGGCTGAGGGATTCTTCACGTAGAAGCATGGAATGTTAGACATTTACCTTAGTAAGAAGTCTCACAACACCAGTTAAAGTCCAACAGGTTTATTTGGTAGCACAGTTTTCGGAGCATTGCCCCTTCGTCAGGTTAGTGGTGATGAAGAGGCAGCGCTCCAAAAGCTCGTGCTACCAAATAGACTTGTTGGACTTTAACCTGGTGTTGGGAGACTTCTTACTGTGCCCATCCCAGTCCAACACCAGCATCTCCACATCATGACATTTACATGGGAGGGCAGATGGGACCTCACTTTTGCAGCTCACCCAAAAAGGTGGAACCTATGACAACACATGCAGCGCCCATGCAGCACTGTACCGATGTGTCCATGAAGATTATGTGCTCAAATCTCTGCAGTAGCAGACATTCACTCTGACACAATTTTCCGATGGTATTTGTGTCACTGGCTGTTCATGGCATAGCCACATTACAGTGTAAATATAACAGTAGAGAGCTAATTTGATGAATTCACTCTGTGAATATTGTTTCATGTATGAGGATGGTTCAACTTACTTGGTGAGTTCCTATTGAGGCCTTGTGGTGCAGTGATAGTGCCCCTACCACTGGATCAGAGGCTCCATGTTTGAGCCAATGCCAGGACTTACTGGCCATGGAAGAAGCATTCAATATGGTTCAACGGGCTGATAATCAGCTCGGAAATGCTTCCACCACTTCCCCCATTATTCCCCAAAGGATAAAACAGTATAGGTGTGATGAAACAGAAGAGAGAGAGTGTGTGTTCTCAGTGATAGGTTAGAAATTGTGCTTGTACAGTGCTCGCTTCATGGCAGAGTCACATGACTATGGCAAGCTAGGTCGCACACTTAGTACGATTGCGTTCTCAAAACCCAAATACCCCCCTTTCCATATTGAACAAAATTGTGGGTCATTCTTCCCCCAGTATCTTTGCGTTGTCTCTAAAAGTTGTTTGTTCAGATCTCACGGAGCTTGATACATTGAAGGCTTCAGTTTACCATGTATTTTCAAAGGTATATACTCAGCTGGAATCTTACCCTTCAAATCTTCCAGTTCAGTTCTGATGTGAACATTTTCCTTTGACTCATGCTGTTCAGTCTGCCTCATGGCGGAGTCACATAACTATAGTAAATTGGATAGTTCACTCAGTAAGATTGCATTTTCAAAACCCAAATAATCAGGGTGCCCGGTGCACTGGCAGTGAATATCGGGAAAATGTAGGTAAGCTGCCAACAATTTCCTTTCTCATACAGCAAAGCTGCCACCAGCAACGCAGGTTCAGAAAATCACACTCTATGAACAAGTATTAAGGTTTAGAATGTCAAATCTGACTGTCCCTGCAGGTAGCCTATTGACAGAATTGAAGCTATTGTTATTAATTTAAGTGTATATCAGCTTGAAGCAGTTAGGACTGGTGCAAATCCTGCCGGAATGAGACATTACTAGTAGCATTCAATGTTGCATCACAACCCATTGCAGCTCTGATTGCAGGCTTGGAAATGCCGAGAGAACATGATTGATGGGGAACGAAATTTGCTTTTAAGTGAAATATAAAGAGATGAAAAAAATCAAGAGGGGGATGCCACATTCAGCAGACAAAAGTTCGGAAAGTTTCTGGGGAATCCTGAAATGTGAGATGATACAATGGACATTTTTGGGAGTTGGGCAGATGTTGTCACTTCCAATATGTAAGGGCTGTGAATAATGATTCAAATAAGCATCTGATGCAACACTGAATGCTAGGCCAGTTTCTCTGTTTGACACGATTTGCACCAATTCTACTTCAGGAAGGGTACCGTTCAGTAAGCCGTACCCACAGCGTGTCTTCAGCAAGTACTTTTCCCATCGGATCTTCATTGAGAAGCAATGGCTCAGGGTCAATCTCTTCACCAAGGAGGCTGTCAACTAGCTGTGCCACCTGATGCAATCGTAACTCAAACCTCCCACTAGGGCATGGGCAGCAATTTTTTTTTCAGTTTTTATTTATTAGTGTCACAAGTAGGCTTACATTAACACTGCAATGAAGTTACTGTGAAAATCCCCTCGTCGCCACACTCCGGCACCTGTTTGGGTACACTGAGGGAGAATTTAGCTTGGCCAATGCATTTAATCAGCATGTCTGAACCTGGCGTTGTGAGGCAGCAGTGCTAACCACTGTGCCACTGTCTGTAACTGTCAAAGTTACTGTGGCCATTAACTGTTAACAGGTTCTTCCCAGCCTGCAATACATTGATATTTCTCTGTTTGCGGTTCACCATTGTAACAGGGAAGTCACCAAGACTCAAGATCTCCTTTCCTATGACCAGAGCAAAGCAGGATGACAGATCGCGAGGCTTCACCTGCATTGTGGGCTTCCCAGGATGGCAAGGGGCCATACAAGACACCTCACCTTGTGTGCTCCCCATCATCAGCCTAACATCTGGAATGATTCTCCACTCCATGAGTGACCAGTTGTGTGCGATCATAGGCAGTCCATCATGCAGACCTGCACCCACTTGCCTTGCAGCAGTTATGATGCATTCAGTCCTCTGTGTCACCTTTATTTCAACCAATCCACCAGCTTACAACAACAGCAACTTATAGTAATATAGGAGGAAAATTAACTTGCATATTGCTGATTCTTTGCAGAATACATGGATCCCATTGGGGCAAACAGCAGCTTGGACCTTTACCTGTGCAATACGCTTGGTTGCCTTCAATACTGTTATGAAAGAATCCACAAAGGCCATGCAGGTAGCAGCCCGCAGTGCTGCTTTTGTCCGGGAAATCAATGCCAGCCTGTGTAGCAGATGGACCAGGAGTTTGGTAAACCTTGTGAAGGCTTTGTCACAGGCGTCACACTGGAAAGGTTTCTCCCCAGTGTGAATGTGGCAGTGTTGAGGGAGCGTTGATGACCGTCTGAATGATTTGTCACACTCCTCACGCGTGAATGGCTTCTCCCCTGTGTGAATTCGTTAGTGGATTGGAGGCAAGGACACAGGCTCCGGGACTCACTCTCTTGGCTGCAAGGAACTGCACCCATCTCCCCTACAAAAACTACATTCTAGTTTACACCCCCCACTTTAATGGCTCCACCACCATGGTGCGTGATCAGTTTGCTCATCCACCCTGTGGTTCCTTCTCTGGTCTATACAAGCAGCAAAACTTCAAACAAGTTGGACAATTGCAGGGGCCGAGGCTCCTCTATTTGTACCTGCTGGATTCACATACCTGACTCATTTACATCATGCCCACCTGCCCCTGACCTTGGACTGAATTGGAGGTACCTATCCTAAGGGCTGTGACTGCCTCCTGGTACAATGTGACCATGTAACTATCCCTCTCCCTGATACATCACAGTATCCAGCTCATCAATGCTGCAGACGTTCATTGAGCTACAGACACAAAGTGCTTATGTAGTATTAAACTTTGTTTAATAACACTCCTGTGAAGCCGCCTTGGGATGTTTCACATCAATGAAGGCATCATGTGGGAGAAATTTGTTCATGTGGCTAGTGGTGCTACACATGGTAAAGGACATCTTCTTTGGGCTGGAAAAGAACTTGAAGTGGAAGGGGAAGGATGGAGTTGCTATGGGCATCAATGACATAGATAGGACCGAGTGGTGGGACCGGATCCCAGCCAATGTGTGCAGTCTCAATGACATTCTGCACCATGGGGAAGGTTGCAATCCTCATGAACACATGCACTTGTCTGGTTGTGGTACAGTGGTTATTACTGCTGCCTCACTGTGCCAGGGACCTGGGTTCGATTCCCGGCTTGGGTCACGGTCTGTGCGGAGTCTGCACATTCCCCCCGTGTCTGTGTGGGTTTCCTCTGGGTGCTCCGGTTTCCTCCCACAGTCCGAAAAACATGCTGGTTAGGTGCACTGGCCATGCTAAATTCTCCTTCAGTGTATCCAAACAGGTGCCAGAATGTGTTGACTCAGGGATTTTCACAGTAACTTCATTGCAGTGTTAATCTAAGCCTACTTGTGACACTAATAAATAAACTTTAAACTTTGTCTCTGACAAGAGAGAGTGAAGCGTAGTTTGCTCTTATTGAATGCAGATCTTCTGTGACCTCCCTGAGCAATTGTGGACAGCAACTGTGAGATGTTGCAAATATCTCCAGCACCAGACTAGAAGGAGCCAAATGTATTCACATTCATTACCACAATCACCTTCATAGACACTGACATTGCAATTGTTGTCCTGATCTCAGGTTCCACTTGTGACTGCAGCAGGAGAAAGATTTCAGTAAGACATCCTTACTAAAGTACAGACATCTTACACACAGTCCTTCACTGACGCTTGGGTAGGGAAATTGCTTCTTAAACACCCTGAGCAGACATAACTTCATGCTGAGAACCCTTCTCCTTTCCTCTGCTTTGAGCAGCTTGTCCTGCTTCGCGTGATCTCTGTTCATTCTTCCAGCCATGCTGCATTCCAAGGGAAAATATCGACTGCTACACCCGTGTCTGCGAACAACTGATTTGTGCAAAAGTCTTGAACTCAGCAAAAAATCTCTTCAGCAAATATCAGACCACACCTTGTGGACAATCCTGATATAACAGATTCAAATCATACAAACCCAGGGCTGAGATTCATGAGATGGGACCATGGGCACAAATTCAGGGGTTGCCTTTCCATCGTTCATCAAAGCTCCCACTTCATAAAAGATTCAACACCAGAGTGTAGGTTGGCTGCAGAAACCAGAAGGTTTGACTTCCTAGCCTCATGTAAATATTTTCATGAAACCAAGTTTTAAACTTCAGTATGCAACTTCAAGCTGTTCTTAGTTATAGAAACCATACAGTGTAGAAGGAGACCATTCAGCCCATCGAGCCTGCACCGACCACAATCCCACCCAGACTCTATTCCCGTAACCCCACGCATTTACCCTGCTCAACCCCCTGTTACTAAGGGACAATTTATCATGGCCAATCCACCTAACAAGCACATCTTTGGACTTTGGAAAGAAACCGGAGCACCCGGAGGAAACCCACACAGACACGGGGAGAACGTACAAACTCCACATAGACAGTGACCCGAGGCCAGAATTGAACTCGGGTCCCTGGCGCTGTGAGGCAGCAGTGCTAACCACTGTGCCACTGTGCCGCCCATATCTAATAATGCAGTAGTAAAGATCTGAGCACGAATCTGTTTCTGGGTTGTATATTGTGTTGTAAGATCTGGAGAAGATGAGAGGTAAAAGTAAATCTCTAACAAAAAAGAAATGTGCTGTGTATGATTTTGTTCTTAAAACCTGGGGTACATAAGTATAAGTCAGTGCTTTGTAAATCAATGGCATATGTAACAATTTTTCAACAACTGCTACAGTTAAAGGCGTGAAATGATCGGCACAAAATGATCGCAGATAAAAGATTTACTAATCTGCTCAACACAAGTGTTTTTGTGCCTCGAATCATTGTAAATCAGGTATCTAAAATTGACACTATTCCTATATTTTGGGTTGGACAGGCTGTCACTGACAGTACTGCTAAACTACTTACAGTAGTTTTATTCGAACGTTAGATCTTACCAGAACATTGTGATTATGCAAATTATGCAATTACAAAACTTAGTAACGTATGTCGAGGGAGAAAGAGTTATGATTGCACTAATTTCTTTTTACACATTTATGCCTTTTAGCCAAAATGGTATTCCAGAAACATGACACAAGACAAATAGGCATTTGATTCATCAATATCTGAAAAGAGAAAATATGTCCCAAATGTAGACCTTACGAATAGGAGACTGAGACATATCTGAGCTTCTTTAAAAGGATTGAATGAAATGGAGAGGAGTTAAGAACAAAAGATAAAACACCAGAGTCAGACATATTAACTATCCATTACAGTGGGTGATAATAACCTGTTATATTCTTTGCTACCAAGAAATCTTCTTAACTTGCAGTCTAAAATTCATGTGATGCATCTAAACTCAAAAGGAATTTTCCAATTCCCCATCAGGGCATTACAACCAGCTGCCACCTTATAGAACATTTGGCTTGCAATTTCTCATCCATTGATATGGCTGGGTGGAAAATGGAGTGAGATGTCCCTGTTGTTTCCTGACTTTACAATCCCTGTATCTGAGATCCGACAGGTGACACTGAGCCTTGGAAAGTACCTCCCATTAATCTGCCTTTTCCATTCAAGATGTTGACAGACTTGCTGTGCAATTTCAGGACTTTCCGTTTTCATTTCTGCTTCCCAGCATTAGTAATTTTAAAATACATTTACACCCGGCATATTCAAATTCTTACATTAAACTGTGCAGGTGGTTAAAGTAAAAATAACAAACTGGTGCAGTGCATGTGCAAATTAAAAGGGTGACAAATGTGATTTGGCAAAGAAGTAAGAAACTGTATGAAGAGATGAGAAACCAATGTACGGTAATAGAACTCAGCAATATACTGGATTTGCAAACAGTACTAGGCTGTCAACTGTTTCCAGGTTCATAATTATGTGGTTGTCATGGTGATGCTGTGAATGGATTAAGTTATTAACACACCGTGGATTTTTAGGCAACTTTCTTAAGTGTATGAAGTGATAGAATTGATCTGAATCAATAGTTTCTTTCCTGAAGACAGCAGGGTTCTTATTATTCTGTTTTATTTATCAGGTAAAAGCCACGAGCTATGTTAATCGAGTACATGATATCTAAGAAAGCATGGGCAGAATTTTGCCACTTTTTGGCAAAGTGTCATCCTGGGTGGGAAAAGTGGAGGATATCCCGTCAGTGGCATTGCCACAGCATTTTGCCAAATAAAGATGAAGAGGTGAGTCCCACAAGGTCATGCTGGCGGGTGTGACGTTAGTGTACCTTTAAGAAAGTTTTTTCTTTAAATCCTATTCTCCGCAATGGTAAGCAGACTTTTTTCGGTTTGGTTTCATTGTTGCTGGGTTGTCTACAAGGGGTCCTTTTATTGCTACTTCAATAGCTTAAATGGAGTATGTTTATTGTAACTCTGGATGTTTTATGATCCTGCATTGTTAGGAGGATGGTCACGTGCTTTTGGATAGTTTTTCTCCCCTTTCCAGTGAGTTTAAGGTTTCATTTTCTGTTTGACTGTAGTTTGAGTTGAGTTTTAGAAGGGACAGCAAGATGAAAAGAAGTCTCTCTCCCCCTGGTTTTGGAAATTCTGCAGGTCTTGCCTTTCTGATGCTGGATATCAGCTGTTGGTGGCTTGACTAGAGTCCCTGGTATTTTGGGAAGCTGTTCTGACTTCTAACTGTCCTGAGTCTATCCAGAGAACTACAGACTTCATCCAAAGGACTCAAGTTCAGTATCACATGAGTATCTTTGCTGTGTTAAATCTATGAAAAGGGTTTTTTGTCTATGGGATTGGTTTAATTGGAACACATTAGATATATTTGTTAAAGGTTATACATTATAGTGGTTGTTTTGTTTCTTATTTGTAATTGATAAGAGTTCTTGCTAATTTTCTTAGTACACGTGTTAACTATATTTTTTAATAAACTTTGTTTGATAAAAGCTCCCCGGTGGGTCATTTGAATCATACCTGAAGTGAAACATATCATGCTTATCCTAGCCAAATTCAAGATTCAAAATCTATGGTCCAGGCGGGCTCCATAAAACACATTGGGGTTTCTGATCTGAACCATAACACAGGTCAGGCTCTGGATGAGCAACTTAGGTTTTTAAGAGATGTTTTTAAAAATCCTTTTTAAAATGAGGCCCTGATTTCAACAAATAAAAATAGAGACACCCCCCATAGAACTACTCCCCCCTTCCCAACATGGAATACCCACTCCCCCCAGCAGCTCTCCCTCCCCCTCCCCGCTCCCCCCCTCCCCGCCCGCAACAACCACCCCCCCCACCCCCCACCCCCGCATTGGAACTGTCCACCCATCATGAAACATCCCTCGGCACCACCCCTTGACTCTTCTCCTGTCATTGCCTGGACATGACCCTTTCCCCCCCAGGTGATGTACTCGCCTGCGCATCGCCAGCAGGTTCTGCTCACCAGGTGGAGGTTCGTGGGGGGTCTGCCATGATTCACAAGGTGAAAGGACAATTTAACATGGGGGGACTATCAGACGTAAAGGGCTGATAACTATATTTAAATTGATGCAAATTGGGATCCCGATTCTTAAAGTTGGAAATAGTGCTGATCTGGTAATTTAAAATTACTTCCCCAAGTTTAAATTTCACTATGTTAAGCACTATTGATTCTATCTGAAATAAAAGCTGAAAATATTAGAAATGTACATCAAATCAATTTGTATCTGAAAGGGGAACTTACGTTCAGGGATCAGAGATAACCTTCATTCAGGTTCTGATTAAAGGTTGCATCAGAAACATTGGGCAGAATTTTCTCACAAAATGGTAAAGTGTCAGGGTTGGATTCAAAACCGGCGTGTTTCTCTCCAGAGGCACAAGAAGTCTAGGGGCGTGGTTAACACCATCACACTGACAGGGTGGGGACCGATAGAGCTAGCAAGGATAAGGGTGCCATCTTTAAAGGGTGCCCCAGTTTGCACTTAAAATAAATTCCCCCAGCCTCTCCATGGAAATGAAGAACCACCCCCACAAGAATTGGGGTGACCCAAAGAACTACTGCAGGCATTCTCCCCCTTCACATCCATCATCCCCCTCCCTTGCTGTCATCAGTTTCTCCCCTCTCCCTCCCCCCCACCAAACTTAAGGGGACCTCCGCACCATTGGAGGAGGATTATCCCCGCACCCCCACCAATTCCCCCGGCACTGTCCCCTTCACATGCCCCCTTCATGTGCCCTCTGCCCGTGCCCCTGGCACTGCCCCAGCCCTGCCTGCGGCACTGCCAAATCTTGGGCCTCAACCTCCAGGGCCTCCAGGCACCTCCGTGCCCCTGGTATGGTCATCGTGACTGTTTTCTGATTTTGAAAACCAGTAGTGATTCGAGCCTGCTTGATGTCACGTCGCCATGGGAGGAGGATTCAACATGGTCGTTTAATGATATTAAAATTAATTTAAAACCATGCAAATCTGGTTCATCCACTTTCTAGGTGTGAACCTGGTCACATTACTGGTGGGGGCGGGGTGGGCAGAGAAGATCTCAAACCAAGATCTCACTGTCACAAATCCCATGATGGCCCTCTGGCGAGATTTAGTAGCCATATCGGGATTTGTACTCGTGGCAAACGGGGCCGTTACATGGTGCCCATTAATGGTTGATGTTGCTTCAACCCGTGTACTTTCTGCTTTTATTTTTACATTGTTTCCATCATTTTCAGATTTCTTTTGACCCTATTAGTGCAGACCCTCATCCGTGAATGAATTTGTTTTAATCTGGAGTACACGGGGATCTTCCATAGATTCCTCAGTATGAGGTCTGGGTCACTTTAACTTCAGGCTCAATTTAAATCTGCCTGCATTTTCCCAACCCACAGGTTATAGGAATGTTTTAAGATTCAGCAGCTTGGAGTGATAAGTCCTGCTGGGGCAGGGTGGGGGGCGCAGGTTGGTGGGGGGCTGATGCTACTGGGTACCCTGGGAAGCTATTCCAGGCATGAGGTGAGTATTATGAGGAGGGCTCACCAAGGAGCTGGCAGAGGTGGGATGGGGAATGAGAGTGGGATTGGGAATTTCAGATTCCGGTAGGATTCCCTGCACTCTTGCTCCTCCAGGCCCACAACAAATCCTCTAAAAACTGTTTAAAAATCTAGCCTCTCTGGCCATTCTGCTGCTTTATCCCAGGCTTCACTGATATGGTTGACACCATGCGGGTCTTCCATTTTCTGCTGTTAAAATTGCATCACAACATCAACATGTAATCAGGGTGTGATTTTCACACTTCAGTTAGAGCAAGCAGCCTCCTTAGTGGTGTGGGAACGGGGTGGGGTGGGGATAATGTTTCAAAGACACGGTTATTTCTGCACTGTTCTCAGTAGGAAAATCAAGGCTCTAGAACTGGAATGATCAGTCTACAGTTTATCTATTTGATCTCTATGCCCAGTCACAGCGCCAACCAACACATGGACCCCAATGATTTTAGGAGTGCTTGCTGAAGTAAGGAGTGAGAAGCCAGGGAATTCCAGAAATACAGCCTTCCCCATTGGAGAATTAGATGTTTGGCCATCCGTTTCTGTTGATACAGTTGCCAGATGGCCTCATTAAAAATGTTTGGCTTAACTCTGAGACTCACTAATGGATCAGCTCAGTAGGAGTCTAGTTACTAAGGCTGAAATGGAGTTTTAGCTTTGTTTGATGAACATATTTATGAGGTTATTGGGGTGGCAGTGCAAGCTGCTGGGGTGACATCCACCCAAGGTCGAAGATCGTCACAGTGCCTGTCACCAGGCAACAGGTGAGTGATGATGCGGGAGTAGGGGTTTTCAGAGTGGGGGCAACACGGGAAGTGGGGAGAGGGCTCGGCAGCAAGGCCTGGGTTGGCTGTCAGTGCCCCCCCCCCCACCCCCCCACTTCCCAATGATGGGATCTCAATCAGGCACTGAGTGACCAGCCCTCCACACAAAAGTCTGCATGAAAACATGTACCCTACATAGTGAGTTCCCCACATGTTATTGCGTTATTATCTGGCCAATTATTGCCCTCTAACAGACATCATTTGGCAAAGAGATAGCAAGGTCATCTATGGACCTTCCTGCCATGGACTTAATCAGGGTGGATGTGGGAAGGTGTTGGGGTCCTCACCCCACCATCCCACCTGATTAAATGCCCCTCCACCACCAAACTCACTATAGGAGAGGGCACAGGATTTTGCCCTATGAATTGCAGTGTCTGATGGGCACATTAATAAGGTTGTAAGAGCAGATTTTTCAATTGGTGTTTTTTTTCTTGAGCATTTCAGGACTTGCCATTGTTATTCTGTAGCTCTTTAGTTCTGTGCATAGTGCACACTGGGTGGGTGGGCATGAAGTATGTGAGTAGGAATGCGGAAGCGGCATGGGATATGGAGAGGCATGGAGGGGCATGGTTGATATGAAGGAGTTTAGAAAGTCATGGAGGGGATATGGGGAGAGGGTGGAGGGTGAGGAAGTGCGAGGGGTGAGGGCTGGAGTGTGTAACAGCCTTTAATACAATGGGGTCAATGTCCCGGAGATCCGAGATGGGCCTTCTAACCAGCCTGCCTTGGCACTCACCTGCCTCCCTGGCTCCCTCCGAACGGTTCCCAAGTTGGCAGGCCTGACTCGATCCCGCACCCCCTTTCCGGAATAAAAATAGAATATGTGCGTGCCATTTATTTGGAGCTGGGTCTGCCGAGTCAGGAAATTCGCCGACTTGCGCTTCCGGCCTTGTTAGCAAGAATTTGACTCTTCTGTTCTTTTTGCCCAGCGAACAGTGCAGTGAAGGCACTTACCCGATGGATCTGGTCCTACACAGCTCCCTTCAGACCAGGAAACTTAGTCTGGAGGTATTAGAAATAAAGGTAAAGTTAAAATTAAGGCACACAACCTTTTTAAAATAACAGATAAATAAGTGCCCTTTGAAATACACTTGTTTGTTAATATCACAAATTGTAATTCCTAGGTTTTTATCTCTGATTTTCTCGATGACTTGAAGATGTCAGACCTGGAGTTATCACATAGCATTGGATTTAGATCCAGAGGACTTGTCTGAATATTACTGATGTTCCACATTAATACTACAGCAATTAGAACAACAGGAAAGATTTCCAAGTAGATTTGGAAGAAGATATTCACTGTGTGCATTTCCTCATATCCCAGAGATCTATTTTTCATGGAACCTTGCCAGCCAGAAAGCACTCCAAGTACAACACAAGTCATTTCAAGTTACAGTTGTCTCATCTCGTAAATTCTGATATAAATCTCCAGACTAACCAGAGCCTATTTTGTACATCCTCTGCCTGCATGTTCAGCAAAGAGACACTCTTGTCCCTGCTGACAGCCTCTCTCTGCCTAACTTGCAGCCTCACTGGGGCATGCAATATCCTTGATCTATCAGGATACCTATCCCCAGTCCAGTTGATACTAACATACCAATTTGAGGCCTACCCAATTAGCACCCTTATTCAAAATTAACTTTCAAAGTATTATTCAAAATAAAATATGAACTACACTTAAAATAATTTGTTTTAAAGCCTCTCCGTGTTCACTGTGATACAAAGGGCTTTATTTCCTTCTTTGTTTGGCCATCTGGGGCAGGATTTTCCAGCCGCTCTCGCCCCAAGGCTGGAAAATCCCACCCGAGGTCAACGGACCTTTGCATGGTCCATGTCCCGCTCACTATGATTCCCATGGCAGGCAGGATGGGAAAATTCCACCCCTGATCTTCAAAAAAGAAATTGATAAAGTTCTCATACAGGGTTAAGGATTCTTCTAGTCACTAGGTGCAATGTTATCAGGCCCCAACAACAGCTTCGTCTGGTGAGAATTTCCATTGCAATCACAGACATGTTTTAATAAAACAATGAATGATTTACATGGCGGGTTTCATGGCAGGCGAGAGCTGAGAATCTAATGGGAGCCAAAAATTCAGAAACCCTCCCGCATAAGAACATGCTGCAATCTTCCCAAAGGCAGGTTAATGGCGGGTCTCGTTTCTTGCTGCCTGGTGGCGTGAAGATGTCTGCGTATACCCCCACCAGTTGGCCCACGTAGGACCTGAGTGCTCGTCCGGGTATGCCATCTGGACCAGTTGCTTTTCATGGGGTGACTTTTGAGAAGTTTGCTCCAACATCGGCAATGGTGACGTTGGATATAGGTTCTGGGATGGAGGGCGTGTTCTCGCTGACCTCTTGCTCAAAACAGGCACAGATGCATTGAGTTCATTGGGGACGGGTGTGTTGGAGCCGGCTATCTTTCCTGCCTTCATCTTGTAGTCTGTTATGTCTTGCAGACATAGTCAGGGGGGTCGGGGTGGACCGCCCGGGACTCTAGCTTGGTCCGGTACTGTCTTTTGGCATCTTTGATGGATTTCCGTAGATTATATCTGGATTTCTTGTGTAGGTCAGGGTCGCCTGACTTGAACACCTCAGACCTGGACTTCAGCAAGCAGTGGATATCCCTGTTCATCCATGGTTTCTGGTTGGGAAACACGGATTTGCTTCTTTGGCACACAGTCTTCTACACACTTACTAATGAAGTCAGTTACTGTAGTGCCATATTCGTTCAGGCTGGTTGTAGAATTTTTAAAAACTGACCAGTCTGCTGACTCGAAGCACTCCCGTAGGAGATCATCCGATTCCTCAGACCAATGTTGCACAACTTTCTTTGACGTATTCTCCTGCATCAGTTTTTGTTTGTAAGCCGGGAGTAGGAGCTTTGTGGTCTGATTTGCCAAAGTGTGGGTGGGCGATAGAGAGGTCACACCAGGTGGAAAATCACATCCGCTCCTCAAACCTATTTGAAAAAGAATGGCGTGCCCAAGGCAGACCTCAGTTCACTCGAGACTTCAAAGCGAGTGCAACATGTATTGCCTTCCTGCCATAGTGCTGCCCTGTTCCTGCTGCACGGTCTGCCTCTCTGCTGGGGCAGACTGGTTTGTGCCCTTCAGCCCCATCTTTATGGACAGCACTGGAATCATGGACCCTCCTGTTTCACAATAACAGGATCCAGTATTGGTGGGGGAGGCTGGAGAACTGGAGGCAGTTCCAGCTGCACATGGTGAGGCTCCAGGTAAATCAGAGCCACGCAGACAGAGGCAGGGAGGGTTAGACTCGCTCCTGAAGTACAGGTGTAGCAGCACCGATCTGAGGGCCCAGAACAATGGTGTCATGCAAAAACGAAAGTAATATCGGTTCTGCCTGGGATGGGTATAAGGCAGCGTCGGAGAACCACAAAGCTGGGAAATGAGGCTCCTTCTTGGGATGGACACTCACTTGTTGGTGCCGCTACAGTGGACACGATCCAGGTCAGCGACAAAGGAGAAAGACATCATTGCCCAGGAAGAAACAAAAAGCCAATCATTTCATTCGGCGCTGTTAGAGAGATAGGCAGAATTCAATAGCCTCCACATCAAATTCTGAACATCAACAGCATGTAAGGCAGGAATGCAGTCTTGCAAAGTAAAGATAATAATGAAATTATCATCAAACTATTCATCAAATCTGCTATTCCATCAGTGAAGGGCAGTTATGGGTTAACAATTATTGCCATTCATCAATGGCCAAACAGATTCCACTCATTGACTATGAGTAACTGAAAGGTCAATGCTGTGCCTCTTCAAAGAATGGAGTGCAGAGTTACTTTGCTTTAATCATTTGTTTCACACTTTCACACCCCACACAGGGCTCCAGATGTCACATCTGTGGAATGGAATGTTGCTCACCTCTATGTGTGTGCTAATGTCTCAGGGGTAACACTGCACCGGGCACAATGCAATCGAGGCACATAACACTGTGAAGCCTCACATCTCCCATAGCTCTCTCAATCTCAGCTTCTCTTTCTGCACCCCTTAACCATTATTATTTTCAATGTTTAATTTCAGAATGAAGGCTCCAGGAATAGTGGACCCAGGCCTCCGTGCTGAGATTCTCAAAGTCTTCATTCAAAGAGGAGGCAAAGGAAGGAGCAGCATCGCAGCTCCAGCAGGAGATTCTGCCTGGGGTACATGGCCAATGGGAGCCTGAGCATGAACAGGAGGGTGAGGGCGAGTGATCCAGACAATGGAGGTGATGCATCACATCGATGGATTATTATCGAAGAGTATCCTGCTTACAAATGAGCGAGAGACTGTGCAAGATATGCCTGCGATTGTTCAGAGACCTCATTGATCACATATTGATGAATACCTTGTGAAGACTGTGGTGAACCACTGTTACTACATGTATATGCCTGGACACACCCATGCTGCACCTGGCCCGAGACTCCTCCCTTTCCACCTGAGACTCCTCCCTTTCCACCCAGAGTGGGTATAAAGGTGATGGTCCCTCCTCCTCGCCTCAGTCTAGACCAGGTCAACTACAAGGGTGTGCTCCTGTTCTCTGTGAGTAAAAGCCTATTAGTTTCCCTCACTCACTGGAGTCTTTGTGTCATAATTGATAGTGCATCAATTTTATTCACAGAGAAAAAAAAAAGGAATGGAGCAACTTCTAAAGCCCGATACCTTAAACCTGGATCCGCAAGCGCCGGGGGCCGCCAACAGCTTTAATCACTGGCTGAAGTGCTTCGAAGCCTTCCTCGGAGCCTCCACGGCCGTCCAGTCCGATGCAGACAAGCTGCACATGCTCAACGCCCGGGTAAGTGACGCAGTTTTTGCCACCATCTGTGACGCAGAAACATACGCAGATGCGCTAGCGCTCCTAAAGAGCCAATACAGCCAACAGACAAACGAAGTCTACGCCAGGCATCTGCTAGCTACCCGTAAACAGCGGCCGGGAGAATCAAACGCACAGTTTCTCCGTGAACTACGTGCGCTCGGCAGGGCCTGTAACTGCAAGGCTGTATCCACTGCGCAGTATACGGAGGACTTAATCCGCGATGCCTACGTTACGGGCATCGCATCCAATTATATTCGGCAGCGCCTGCTAGAACAAGGTGGGCTAGATCTACCAAAAACTGTGACACTCGTGGAATCCCTAGAAGTGGCATCCCGTAACCTCGAGGCGTACGCGCCCGATCACGCGACATCGTGGGCCTCACGGCCACTATCATCTCAGTACCTAGGAGGGCCTCAGACTTATGCCACACAGCGCCCCACCAACAACTCAATGGCTGCGGCCATGGCGGCCCCAAAGTGTTATTTTTTCGGCCTAGCGAAGCACCTCCGACAACGCTGTCCGGCAAGGGAGGTTTTTCTGCTCAGGGTGCGGAAAGAAAGGCCACTACGCGAAAGTCTGTAGGGCGAAAACGGCCTCGAAACCATATCCGACATGGTCAATCGAATTGCGCAATACTGGGTGTTCTCCACGATCGACCTAAAATCGGCCTACCACCAGCTCCCCATCCGCCCGGAGGACCGCAAATATACGGCTTTCGAGGCGGATGGCCGCCTCTACCACTTTCTTAGGGTTCCCTTCGGCGTCACCAATGGGGTCTCGGTCTTCCAGCGCGAAATGGACCGAATGGTGGACCAGGACGGGCTGCGGGCCACCTTTCCCGTACCTGGATAACGTCACCATCTGCGGCCATGATCAGCAGGACCACGACGCCAACCTTAATAAATTCCTCTGTACGGCCGCTCTCCTGAATCTGACCTATAATAAGGAGAAGTGTGTTTTCCGAACCCACCGCCTCGCCATCCTGGGATATGTGGTGGAAAACGGGGTCATCGGCCCCGATCCCGACCGCATGCGCCCCCTCATAGAACTTCCCCTGCCTACCACTCTTAAAGCACTGAGGAGATGCCTGGGCTTCTTCTCATACTACGCCCAGTGGGTCCCTAATTACGCGGATAAGGCCCATCCGCTTATCAAATCCACCCTTTTTCCCCTGTCGGGAGAGGCCCGCTCGGCCTTCAACCGCATCAAAGCGGACATCGAAAAGGCCACGATGCACGCTGTGGACGAGTCAATCCCCTTTCAGGTGGAGAGTGATGCGTCTGACTTCACCCTGGCCGCCACCCTCAACCAGGCAGGCAGACCCGTAGCCTTCTTCTCACGAACGCTTCAGGGCTCGGAAATTCGACACTCCTCTGTCGAGAAGGAGGCTCAGGCCATCGTCGAAGCAGTGCGAAACTGGCGCCACTACCTAGCTGGCCGATGGTTCACCTTGCTCACGGACCAACGTTCAGTGGCTTTCATGTTCAACAACACGCAGAGGGGCAAGATTAAGAATGATAAGATACTGAGGTGGAGGATTGAGCTTGCCACCTCCAATTATGATATCTTATACTGGCCCGGGAAACTCAATGAGCCCCCGGACGCCCTGTCTCGCGGAACATTTGCCAGCGCACAGGTGAACCAACTACAGACTCTCCACAATGACCTCTGTCACCCGGGGGTCACCAGGCTCTACCATTTTATTAAGGCCCGTAACCTGCCCTATTCTGTTGAGGATGTCCGGTCTATAACCAGACACTGTCCGGTCTGCGCAGACTGTAAGCCGCACTTCTATCGGCCGGACCGGGCACACCTCATAAAAGCCACCCGCCCCTTTGAACGCCTCAGCGTCGATTTCAAAGGGCCCCTTCCTTCTTCTGACCGCAACATCTATTTCCTCAACGTTATAGATGAGTACTCCCGATTCCCCTTTGCCATCCCCTGCTCGGACATGACCTCAACCACACTCGTCAAGGCCCTGCATGGCCTCTTCACCCTGTTCGGTTACCCTAGCTACATCCACAGCGACCGGGGATCCTCATTCATGAGCGATGAGCTGCATCAGTACCTGCTCTCCAAGGGCATAGCCTCGAGTAGGACTACCAGCTACAACCCCAGGGGTAACGGGCAGGTGGAGAGGGAGAACGCGACAGTCTGGAAGGCCGTTTTATTAGCGTTACGGTCTAAAGGCCTTCCAGTCTCCCGCTGGCAAGAAGTCCTCCCCGATGCACTACATTCAATCCGGTCCCTCCTGTGTACGGCCACCAACGCCACCCCCCATGAGCGGATGTTTGCTTTCCCGAGGAAGTCCTCCTCGGGAATCGCATTACCGTCGTGGCTGGCGTACCCAGGCCCCGTTCTGCTCCGGAGGCATGTACGACCCCATAAGTTGGACCCCCTGGTTGAAAAAGTCCAGCTCCTCCACGCCAACCCCCAATATGCCTATGTGGCGTACCATGATGGGCGGGAGGACACGGTCTCTATCCGGGACCTGGCACATGCGGGTGCCCCGGAGCCCACTATGACCTCCCATCCCACATCCCTAAACCCCTCTGTTCAGGTAGCACCAGGTCCGCTTACATCTTTGCCCCTTTTCTTTTCTACACCATCTTTCCAGATTTTCTCAAGGATCTATCATTGACCTTATAAGAACATAAGAACATAAGAACATAAGAAATAGGAGCAGGAGTAGGCCATCTAGCCCCTCGAGCCTGCCCCGCCATTCAATAAGATCATGGCTGATCTGACGTGGATCAGTACCACTTACCCGCCTGATCCCCATAACCCTTAATTCCCTTACCGATCAGGAATCCATCCATCTGCGCTTTAAACATATTCAGTGAGGTAGCCTCCACCACCTCAGTGGGCAGAGAATTCCAGAGATTCACCACCCTCTGGGAGAAGAAGTTCCTCCTCAACTCTGTCTTAAACCGACCCCCCTTTATTTTGAGGCTGTGTCCTCTAGTTTTAACTTCCTTACTAAGTGGAAAGAATCTCTCCGCCTCCACCCTATCCAGCCCCCGCATTATCTTATAAGTCTCCATAAGATCCCCCCTCATCCTTCTAAACTCCAACGAGTACAAACCCAATCTCCTCAGCCTCTCCTCATAATCCAAACCCCTCATCTCCGGTATCAACCTGGTGAACCTTCTCTGCACTCCCTCCAATGCCAATATATCCTTCCTCATATAAGGGGACCAATACTGCACACAGTATTCCAGCTGCGGCCTCGCCAATGCCCTGTACAGGTGCATCAAGACATCCCTGCTTTTATATTCTATCCCCCTCGCAATATAGGCCAACATCCCATTTGCCTTCTTGATCACCTGTTGTACCTGCAGACTGGGCTTTTGCGTCTCATGCACAAGGACCCCCAGGTCCCTTTGCACGGTAGCATGTTTTAATTTGTTTCCATTGAGATAGTAATCCCATTTGTTATTATTTCCTCCAAAGTGTATAACCTCGCATTTATCAACGTTATACTCCATTTGCCATATCCTCGCCCACTCACTCAGCCTGTCCAAATCTCTCTGCAGATCTTCTCCGTCCTCCACACGATTCACTTTTCCACTTATCTTTGTGTCGTCTGCAAACTTCGTTACCCTACACTCCGTCCCCTCCTCCAGATCATCTATCTAAATGGTAAATAGTTGCGGCCCGAGTACCGATCCCTGCGGCACGCCACTAGTTACCTTCCTCCAACCGGAAAAACACCCATTTATTCCGACTCTTTGCTTCCTGTCGGATAGCCAGTCCCCAATCCACTTTAACACACTACCCCCAACTCCGTGTGCCCTAATCTTCTTCAGCAGCCTTTTATGGGGCACCTTATCAAACGCCTTTTGGAAATCCAAAAACACCGCATCCACCGGTTCTCCTCCATCAACCGCCCTAGTCACATCTTCATAAAAATCCAACATGTTCGTCAAGCACGACTTTCCCCTCATGAATCCATGTTGCGTCTGATTGATCGAACCATTTCTATCCAGATGCCCTGCTATCTCCTCTTTAATAATGGATTCCAGCATTTTCCCTACTACAGACGTTAAGCTGACCGGCCTATAGTTACCCGCCTTTTGTCTCCTTCCTTTTTTAAACAACGGCGTAACATTAGCCGTTTTCCAATCAACCGGCACTACCCCAGAATGCAACGAGTTTTGATAAATAATCACTAACGCATCCACTATTACCTCTGACATTTCTTTCAATACCCTGGGATGCATTCCATCCGGACCCGGGGACTTGTCCACCTTCAGTCCCATTAGTCTACCCAGCACTGCCTCTCTGGTAACATTAATTGTATTAAGTATTTCTCCTGCTGCCAACCCTCTATCGTTAATATTTGGCAAACTATTTGTGTCCTCCACCGTGAAGACCGACACAAAAAACTTATTTAAAGACTCAGCCATATCCTCATTTCCCACTATTAACTCCCCCCTCTCGTCCTCCAAGGGTCCAACATTCACTCTAGCCACTCTATTCCTTTTTATATATTTATAAAAACTTTTACTATCATTTTTTATATTAATTGCTAGCCTAGCTTCATAGTCTATCCTTCCTTTCTTGATCGCTTTCTTAGTCTCTCTTTGTTGTTTCTTAAATTTTTCCCAATCACTTGTTTCTCCACTATTTTTGGCCACTCTGTACGCAGCTGTTTTTATTTTAATACTCTCCTTTATTTCCTTCGTTATCCACGGCTGGTTCTCCCTTTTCTTACAATCCTTGTTTTTTGCTGGAATATATTTTTGCTGAGAACTGAAAAGGATCTCCTTAAAAATCCTCCACTGTTCCTCAGCTATCCTCAGCTATATATATAATGTATATGTATTGTGCTGCCTTTCAATGATATCATCCAACACAGCAACAACTTGTTTTTATATTAGCACCTTTAACATAATAGAAGGCATGTGGCTGATTTTCAGATGTTTCCTAATTATAACCCCTCCATCACTTCTTCCAGCACCTTAACTGCCCCAGCACTTTCAGATTGCTTGTCTGACCCCAAGTGGGGATCTTAATTCCTTCCACTTGCACTTTGCAGCATCCCTCAATGTTCATGTGTATTTTTGTGGTGTATTAACCATATTTAAACACAACTCCAGCCAGCCCATGATGGTGTTCATGCAAGCTCCTTCTCACCGCTCATTGTCTAACCCAATCAGCATAACTTTCTGTCCTTTCTCCCTCTGTCTTATCTGGCTTTCCTTTAAATTCACTTCAACTTATCCTTTTGGAAGTGGGTTTCATATTCTAACCACTTTCTGGATAAAAAGCTTCCTTCTGAATTCCCAATTGGATTTATTGGTGGCTATCTTCTGTTTATGGGCCCCGATTTGGAATGTTACGCTTAGAGCACATTAGGTTTAGCACAGAATTGTTATATAAAAGCAGAATCTAAACCCTGAATATTCAACCCCCAATCATGCATGGTTCCATCTATTTCTAAGCCTATGTCTGCTAACTATTCCAAATCTTGATGAGCCATCTCTGATGAAGGGTCATCCAGACTCGAAACCTTGGCTCTATTCTCTCTCTGCAGAAGCTGTCAGATTTGCTGTGATTTTTCAGCATTTTCTATTTTTGTTTCAGATTCCAGCATCCACAGTATTTTGCCTTGTTCCAAATCCTAATTCATTTCAACTTTTGGAGACCTATTCAATAAATTCTTCTCTGGTTAAATTCTGCCATCTCTTGTCCCTTTTTTTGGCTTTGAAAAATGGAAGTTCTAATATGCCTGTAATAAGTCCTCAGAGGCAGAAGTCCCTTCACCAAAATTCCATTATTTGCAAGAATCAACACTCCGACAGAATGCTGTCAGTATGCAGTCTACATCCAGAGTGACAGAGAAGCTGGCACTCCTGTTTAAGTACAGAGCATGGGGCTCCCTGATTGGACCATCAATTTGGCCTTTAATCAGGGACATCTTTTTGTGTGCAACCAAATAAACAAAATCAACTTAACTTAGGGACAGTTCAAAAGGGGCAACTCCCGAAAAGGAGGTGAACCGCCTGAAACAAAAAACAAAGCGGAAAGGAAACTTAAAACATTAAATTAAAATGTGATTAAAGGGGTCAATAATACACCCCAGTCCCTGCGGTACCCAGCGGGCATGAAAGGCATCAACTGTGCCCTCGGACACCGCATGCTCCCTGTCCAGGGACACCCGGCCACGAATATAGCCGAAGTAGAGAGGCAGACAGTCGGGTTGGACGACCCACTCGATCACCCGCTGCTTGGACCTGTAGATGGAATGCCTTGCCAAGCCCAGGAGCAGGTTCACGAGGAGGTCCTCCTCTGTGCCCGCCCCCCTCCGCACCGAGGCCCTTAATCAGGGAGTTCATAGTCAAGAAGGCCAACCACAATTGCCTGATTAAAATCGTTACAATGCCTTTCAACAAATTTCATCAGAATTATTGATTGAGGATGGAGTCACAATGGCATTAGAGAAGTAGCAAAGAGAGATGATTCTCACTTCTAAACACCAAACTCTAATTTTGTGCTCTCATGTTGCCTGTAATAACTCTACTCCAGTTTAGGCAGGGATCTCACGGGCAAGGTGTAGCTTTAGGTATAACTTTATTAGCGGAAAGTCCACAAAAATGTAGCAGAGTGTCAGTGTTACAAATTGATCAGAATTCTCTCATTACTTTCTAGTACAAGTTACACACCCCTCACAACCTGGGACACCGTAGTTGCATCAGTGATGGTTATCTATTCTTCCAAGGTGCTGACTAACTAGTCATGCTCATCTGATTTTTATGATTTGTTTATGGCCATACAAAGCCCCTTTATTGTGTGGTCAAACTTACCTAACATTCCATAACTGGATTATGGTTGAGTGGACCGATTACACCTTTATCTTTTATCGCATGTTTCAACTATTAGTTTTACCTGATGTCACATCAGCAGAAATCCTTTTAATTCGTCTCTTGAAACAAAGGAACTTCTTATGTACAAAGCATTGACAAGGATTGTGCTTTATTTCTCAACACCCCTAATTCTGGATGACCTCACTCGAGGAAATAGCTTCTATCTACTCTACTGAATCCTTTTATCATTTTAAACACATCAATTTGACCACCCCTCAACCTTCTAAACCTAAAGCAATAATAAACCAAACTTATGCAACCAGCTTTCCTAATTTAACCCTTAAAGTGCTGGTATCACACGAGCGAACTTAACAAAAACAAATCTTATATTCTGTCTCCCAGTTTTAGCTGCATTCCTGCCCCAATACCTAAGCTCAACTTCATACTGAGCCTCGTCCCTTATCCCTCTACAAAACATGCTTTTGTTTCTCGGGATTGACAAGCAGATTATATCTATCACACAGGGAAAGAGCTGGACATTAGAATCAGTGTCTCAGTATTCCAGAATGTCATAGTGCAGAATGAGGCCATTCAGCCCATCAGGTCAGCATCTATGTTTTTTTCTATATTGAGATAGCTAGGCTAATTCCATACTGCCATTTGGTCCCCATACCCTTCAATAATGTTCCTTTTCAAATACCTTTGTTGTGAATGGGATTTACTTCCACAACAAATTGTTAAAAACTGTTTTTTGTGTAAATAATTGTTTCAAGCCTTCTTTTAGTTCTAAGTGTGAACCTTTCTTCATTGGTAGCTCTCTTGTCTATGATTCAAATGATGATAGGTTCAAACTCAAATCCATTCCGAAGACTTGAGAATATAATCTAGGCTGATATTTCCATTTAGTAATGATGTAGTTCGGTACTGTTACCAGTGCCTTTTTCTTAGTCAAATGAGTCTTGTCTGTGCTCTCAAAGTACACATAAATGATCCCATGATCTTTTTTTAAGAGCAGGGCAGTTTTTTGAATATCCCTCACGACCAAACATCTGACAATTTAGCTCATTGGTGTTTGTGGAACCTGGATAGCCTGGCTGCTGTGTTTCCTGGCATTACAACAGTGTCTATGCTTCAAACACACTTCATTGACTAAGAAGAGCTACAAGACATCCCAAGTCCATGAAAGGCACCATGAATGCTAACTCTTTATGTGATGGTCTTCAAATTATGCTCACTTATTCAATGTTTTCTCTAAGTTGTGTGGGGACAGAATTTGGCATGCCGGGAAAGAAAGGCTGTGAGGATAAAATGCAGCCCCTTTAAGTTGTGTGGCTGCTTAGCAATCTTAAAGGCCTGGATAAAGCAAAGGGAAATGAAGAGGAAGCATTGCTCATTAACTTGTCATTGTTACATCAGTGGAACAATTTGTCACTATTTACCTCGGCAGAACTGTTGAATATCTTTACTACCATTATCAGGTCAACCTTATCTTCGCACCTCCAATGATAAAGCCCTGAATTTCAGAAACCATTTAACTGTGACCTCTTTTATTGTGACTGTGTGAGCAAGCAACAGGTACATACCTTGTGATCTCTGCATGCTTAATGATTTTTTTTAACTACGTTTCAGGAAAAGGTAGATGAACTGTGACCAGATTGTAGTGCATTTTTTTTGCTATAATAGTCCACTAAACCCGCCGTGAAATGCTTTTAAAATATATCACAAGACAACAAAAGCATGAGCATTCTCAACAACCTTTCAGAGATCTCTACATTCTTCTCTCGCCTGATCCTAAGACTAGATCACAGATGAGACATTGTTTATTTCTTCTGCCATCTCTGCTATCCTTATGCTATTCCTCAGAGGGAGATACCCGTTTAGCACATTTGACAACTGCACCTCAAAATCTGGAAGGGTGTTGCTTGCCATGTTGGATCTTGCTGACTTTTTTTTTACCTCTTATAGCAATGCTACTTTAAGATGACCTGCAGCCTTTTAGTAGCTGCCAGTGCTGGACAACTAGGCCCTTTGCTTCATTCATTGTGAACTGTGAACAATATTGTGCAAAGGAGATGCCTACAGCATTACAGGGACACACAGAATGAGAAACAACTATCCCACTGTCGCTGAGCTGAGATCACATTATCAATCCCTTCAACTTATCAAAAGCATTGTACATGTAATTAAGCAACAATTATTTTAGTCCTTTATTTAGTCTTTACAACTTATTAATGAGTAAATAGACTACCAATGCAATGAAATTTCAAGGAAAGTGTCATAAAACTATTAAACAGAAAAAGTTTAGAGTGTATTTATTAGTCACAAATAGGCTTACATTAACACTGCAATGAAGTTACCACGAAAATCCAGCGCCTGTTCGGGTACACTGAGGGAGAATTTAGCTTGGCCAATGCACCTAACCAGCAAATCTTTCAGACTGGGAGGAAACCGGAGCACCCGGAGGAAACCCGCGCAGACACGGGGAGAGTGTGCAGACTCCACACAGACAGTGACCTAAGCTGGGAATCGAACCCAGGTCCCTGGTGCTGTTAGGCAGTATGCGAACCATCATGCCAACAGGAAGTTTAACTGAAGATTTGAAAATTAACTTCTCCTTTTTTAGGACAACTTTTCTGAAGGTGTATTTAATCTTTGATAATGGAAGAATTTCTGTTGAGTTATAAATTATTTTTTCACGAAATCCTCACTAGCTTGACATTGTTGCTCTTGCTGCTCATAACAGCTGAGGTCCTCACTCACTGCCATGTTTGAAATATGTGCCTTATGGCATGGCTAGTGACAGTTGAAAAGTTGTATAACCAAATAATGGAATGTTTTGTTTAACATTCACAGTTAATATAAAACCACCCTTTAATTATTCAACTGAGATCAAAGATGCATTTTGCACTGTTGCTTACTTCAATAAAAAAAAATTTCTTTAAACAGAAATCAAAATTAGGACTCTAACAGCACATTCGTCTTATATCCTTAAACCTTTGTCAAAGTACCACGATCCATCAATGCACTTCAATCCTTTGGTGACTTTTGTACTGGCAGTATGAACACCTTCCCATTACTGACCCAAAGAATGCTTCATTCTGTCATCTCCTGAGTGAAAAGTGTTTAGGAGACTGATCCTTAGAGGAAGCCTTCAGTTTGGAACCAGGTCAATGGGTGTTTAATATGGATCAGTGATTTTAACACAATGTTTTGATGTACATTGGGGCTTCTGACAGGGATGAATGATGATCTGAGTGAAATATAGGTGCCACACAAAAGACAGGCAATTTGAAAACTTGCTTTGGTCTCACACCAGCAAAGAATATTTATCAAAAGCCTCCTTTACGCTACAGCTGCAAGTTGTATTTGCTGGGAATTGGCAGCTGATTTGTGGTAACATTTTTCACTGAAAATGTAGCAAAGCTATTTACTCCCGAGTTGAAAATGCAATGGATGGCAGATCTGAGCTCCAAAGTGAATCAGAGGATTCCCATCAGGCTTGCAGAACAACTAAAGCAAATCTCTTGTATGTTATTGTTGTTGTCACGTATGATGCTGATAATTTGCTATTGTTCTGTATGATTGCTGAAGAGGACAATGTCATTATGAATGATGCAAGTGTGCATCAAGTTAGGGTTACCATAATCTGAACGAATGAAATTTCTGATGATGAACAACTAGAATGGCAACTCCATGTAACACATTTCATTTTTTTCAAACCAACAAAACATACAAGTTAAATATGAATAAAGAAAAGGAAAAGGAAATCTATGCCATTCTGTGGTTCAGCATAGAGTGTTGACTTTCTATTCACACAGTCTAAAGATGAATTTCATTTAATAGTGGTCAAGGTAACCATAGATCTGGAGTTTTGGATTCCTATTCAGAGAACCTCAATGCAAATTTAATACAGAAAAGGAGATTGGGGTAGTATTGCCTCTGGTAGAATATTCAGTTGTGTTTTAGAAGTATGAAATAACAGGGTAATGAAGTTACAGGATAGTAGAGGTGACCAGTAACTGCGGCACTGACATATTAAGTTCCCATTTGGAGAGCCTGCTTGGCTCTAGTAAAAAGTCTAGATAATCAAAGAATCTGACAGTGGAAACCCAGATGTAATAATCAGGTCTGTGCAGTACTGAGGGAGTGCTAACCTGTTAGAGGTGTTGTTTTTTGGATGAAGTTAAGATTCCATCTACCTTCTCACATGCTTTTCAAAGACCCTTTGGCCCTATTCCAAGAGCAGCAGAGGGCTTCTGCCTATGTCCTGGCCAAAATTGATCTCACAACCAACATCACTAAAAACAGAAACCATAATTTTCCAGTCGCGCTCGCCCCAAGCCTGGAAAATCCCACCCGAGGCCAATGTGACCCGCCTGCTACAAATCCCGTGATGGGTGGGACGGGAGAATTCTGCCCAGATTGTCTGATCATTTACCTTGCTGCAGTTTGTGGGATTTGACAATGAGATGGATGACCAGAGAATTGGCTGGCCATGCTGTGAGATTGGCGTCTGACGGCCATCAGTTTTTTAAATGCGTGCAGTGTGGGTTGCACCTAGATCGAGCCCCATCGTAGGCACAATCCAATTTTAAGGCCCATAGTTCCTAGTGGGCAATAGAAATCCAGTAATGCTGCACTGTGACAAATATTCGCTGTCCATTTTTGCCTTGGTAAATCTGAAATGGGTTAAGTGACTTAAAAATTGGTAAATTCATGAGAATCCTACCAAGATTGCAAAGAAGTTAATCAGAGGGGTCTAATACAATTTGGCTTGCATTATATTATTCTGTGTATGCAAAGAATACAAGAAAATGGGATGTTAGTAGAAAGCTCCAATGTTGAGTTAGATTTGGAGAGGAATAAGGGGCAAATGGTCACCCTCTATGCTAAAATTTCTGTGGCTATTATGAGGTCAATAATGCAGTCATGATTCTGCCTCTAACAAATGGAACTAACCTTAAAATCAGCTAATTTAAGCATTTTTCTCTTGAGTAATGAGTGATATGCTGGGAGTCCCATGGTAGCCAAGGATTGAATGGTCAGGTTCCATGCAGCAGCTAGTGAAGGACTGCCAGTTGCCTATCAACATGCAGTGTTTCCCTTCTACAATATGTCAGGGACAAAAATCCTCTTTCAAATGTTGGCCAATGGAGACAGAAAGTTGGAGTACAAATTGGTTGGACCTGTACAAAGGACAGAACCACTCACTCAAATCATTTTCAAGTCTTTGTGGGCCAGCTCCCCCTGAAACATTGTTGGAAACAGATGCTTGAGTAACTGGATCACCACTCAGGCAATCTAGCCACATTAAGCTTTATAACTCACATCATAACAAGGTTTAATTCAACCTTGTGCACTATTGAAGCACAGGATCTCCTCTTTATATACTAAATAGCTGCAGTGCAAAACGTGAAGTACTTTGGGCATATGGAAAGCCTTAGACCTCCATGCTGGGGCTCTTATGATATAGAATTATACTTCAGCTGCCAAGAATCACATTGTTGGCAACTTCTTACAAAGAATTACACTGAATTTCCAAAAACAGACCATTTAGCCCAATTGGTATATGTACCCAGTTGGTGCTTTTGCTCCAACTGAGCCCCCTCCCACTCTAATTGATCTAACTCCATCTACATGATCTTCCATTTAAACATAGAAACATAGAAAACTGGAAGCAGGAGTAAGCTATTCTCCTGCCATTGAGCCCTTCGAGCTTGCTCCACCATTCATTTTGATCATGGCTGATCATCAAATTCAATATCCTGATCCCCCCTTCCACTCATATCCCTTGATCCCTTTAGCCACAAGAGCTATGTCTAATTTCTTCTTGAAATCAGGCAACGTTTTGGCCTCAACTACAATTCTGTGGAAGTAAATTCCAAACATTTACCACCCTCTGAATGAAGAAATTTCTCCATACTTCAGTTCTAAAAGGTTTATCCCTTACCCTCTAACTATGACTCCTAGCTCTGGACTCCCCCACCATTGGGAACATTCTTTCTGAATCTACCCTGTCTAATCCTGTTAGAATTTTATAAGTTCCTATGAGATCCCCTCTCACACTTCTAAACTCCTGTGAATATAATCCTAACCGATTTAGTCTCTCCTCATATGACAGACCTGCCATCCCATGAATCAGCCTGGTAAACCTTCGCTGTACCCCCTCTATAGCAAGGACATTCTTCCTCAGATAAAGACACAAAAACTGTACACAATACTCCAGGTGTGGCCTCACCAATGCCCTATACAATTGCAGCGAAACATCCCTGTCCCTATACTCAAATCCTCTTGCTATGAAGGCCAACATATCATTTGCCTTTTTTACTGCCTCTGTACCTGCGCACTTACTTTCAGCGGCTGGTGCACGAGGGCACCAAGGTCTCACTGAGTATCCACCTCTCTCAATTTACATCCATTCAAGTAATAATCTGTCTTCCTATTATTGCTACCAAAATGGATTACTTCACATTTATCCACATTATGCTGCATCTGCCATGAATATGCCCACACACTCAGCCTGTCCAAATCACACTGAAGCATCTCTGCATTCTCCTCGCAGCTCACCCTCCCACCCAACTTTGTATCATCTGCGCATTTGGAGATAACACATTCAGTTCCCCCTTCCAAATCATTAATATATAATGTGAACAGTTGGGGCCCGAGCACAGATCCTTGTCATTTATCCTTCATGTATTTATCTATCTTCCCTTTAAATGTCATCTATACAATTCACCTCAAATACTCCCATGCCGTGGCAAGTTCCAAATTCAAAATACTTTCTGGTAAAAAGTCATTCTTCCTCACTAAACTCCTCAAGAGCTTTCTGCTATCGATGCGGTTCAAATCATAAGCATGCATTTGGGACTAAGCGACAAAGGGATTGTTGTCGTTAGGGCTATGGAACATTTGAAAGGCCTGAATTTTTCTGTTATACATCTAGCTATGACCAGGAGTGTAACCTTACAGATTTACTGCATGGTGAAAATGTGCTAACTTCAAAAGCAAGTAGTTACATGGCACCGAATTGCCAGTTTTGATTTGGCTCTGCTTGGGCTGTGTATGTGACTGTGGAACACTATTACTATTTGCTGTACTGCTGGAGACCAATTCCATCCCCTACCCACAATTGTAACTCCTTCTCCTGATTAATGGGGAGCTATAAGAAATGCAACACATGGTCTAGTATGAGAAGAAATGGGACTTCACTTTCATTGGGAATCGAACTCAACATTGGAGCTATCTACTAACATCCCTGTGCCTGTGTGCGTTTCCTCCAGTGCTCTGATTTCCTCCCACAGTCCAAAGATGTGCAGATTAGGTTGATTGGTCATGCTAAATTGCCCCTTAATGTCAAGGGGATTATCAGCATGAATAGATGGGGTTATGGGGATAGAGCCTGGGTGGGATTGTTGTCAGTGCAGGCTCGATGGGCCAAATGGCCTCCTTCTGCACAGTAGGGATTCTATGATTCTATTATTTGTGGATGTATACAGCAAGTGTGATTGTGTGCCACATAGTAGCACATTTTTTTGCTGTACAAGTTGAAACTAGGCTGTAAGACATATTTGTGCTTTTGATAAGGCTGAATAGTAAGCACAATGGGTAAAGCTAGAATAATGAGGCAAAATGAATAGGGAGAATAATATTCTGCTGATTGATTTTGATTTTTATGGTAAGCATGAATGACAATGTAAAGTGAGCCAGGCTAATGAGGTCTGACTGTACTGTGCTTTATTAAGGATTAAGAACAGGGAGGGGGAAATGAATCAACATTCCATGCCTTCTGGGAATATAATTTTAGATTAAAAAGAATAATTTCTCTCCAGATCAAAGTGAAGCCAGGGATAGACTAAATTCCAGTGTTAAGTAAGTAAGCATTGAATGAATCTCCATATTCAAGAGAATGATTTGAAGGAAAGTGAGGCATTGTCGATTCTGAAAGGTCCAGAATTTATTTACATTGAACAAATCATCTCAACACAAAGAGCACAATTGTTTTCCTGGCTGGGTTTTTGGTCCAATGATTTAATGTAATGCAGTACTCCAGCGAAAGTGAAGTCCCATTCCTTCTCATGCTAGAAAGACCATGTATTGCATTTCTCATAGGCTCACCATCAATCAGGAGAAGGAGTTATGAGTGGGGGGAGCTGGTCTCCAGCAGTGGAGCAAAACAGGCTTCTAGCAAATGGGCACAATTTTTGGAGAATGACCCACTTTCCTTTTTCTTGACCTTGATCAATTTGCCATTTGCAATTTGTTGTTTTGCATTACAGTTCCAAACCAATTTCACCCCAATGTCCTAGAAACATAATAGATGTGACCACTGATTTGAAATGCAATGCTTTACTTACAGCAACACAATGATCAAATGCAAAACCGAAGGAGCATAAGGATGTAAAGCCAATTATCTGCAAGAAATTACTTAATTTGAATGCTTTGGTACCTCCCCCCCCCCGCCCCCGCCCCACCTCAGGTATCAACCACAAACATAACAAAACTAATTTCATCAGTGAGTGTTTGGAGGTTGGGGGGAAAAATGTCGAGGCTACTCGCTGCAGTAGCTACTCGCTGGCATCCCATGGGTGACTGTTTCTCCACCACAAGCAATGACACACATTCAATGGGTTATAAAGTGGTCTCAGGTGGAGTGTAAAATGGATGGCAGATTGGCTACTGCCTATTTTACCCTGCCTCTTCTACCCCACTCCCCCCACAAGAATTTATACCCAGTGATATGTCAACCCCAATATGAGTAGGGATATTCCAATGACATGTTAACAAGAGGAAAATCTTCCACGATGGATTCAGCATCATGTGCTGTGGTCCTGATGTCCAGTGTTGCTACAGCAATGGGACGGGACATTTAACATTTGAATCTCCAAGGAGCTGTAATCAAACGGGGCATACATACCTCACCACATGATTTGTGTCTGGAATTTTCAAAATGTAAAAGACAAATTCTGCTTTTGTCTTCTCCAGGGGCAGTCGATTTACACTTTGCCTCAGCTGGAGCTCAAGATGTACACAAGTGGATTTCCATCATTCCTCAAGGTGGACTGTGTGACACAGGAATTGGGCCCTGGTGGCAGCCCTGCCCATATCATTTAAGCATGCCCCAAATTCAATGGTATCCCCTTGGGGTGGGCAAAGGTCACTTCCAGCCAAGTTACAGTGCTGGGGGAGGGAAATCCTGCCCAGTTTAGGCTCATCATGCTTCATGAACCATTTTCCACATGTGAATCTAGATTTTCATCCTGTATGAACAGTAGCAGAAAGGAAATAATCAACTTGCATTTATATAACATGTTTAATATTATGCTTTATGTTATAATCCTATAAATCCTAAATCCTACACTTTTTACTTCACTTTAACTTGCTGATATATTTCATCCTGTAACTGCATCCAGAAACACCCTGCACTGAACGGACAAAGTGCTTCCCAGTTTTCAGAACTCATCCCTAACTCTCTCCCCATCTCCTTGGATTCTGAACCCCCATTTCCCAATCTCCCTATCTTATTGTTCTCCTATTCTGCCGTGTCCCTGCCTTACAGAGACCCCAATCCCAAGTCTCCCTCTTTTACCAATTGCCTATTCTCCCATGTCCCTGCCTTTACAGATACCCCATTTCCCATTCTCCTCCCCTTTCTTATTGACGCCCCATTCCACACTCTCCATCTCTTTAACCCATTCCCTAGTTTTGCCTCTTTCCCTGATCCCCAATCCCCATCTCTTGCTACTCAAGCTCACATTGCCTAGTGACCCTCTTTCCACAATCCCCTATTTCCTGGACTCCCTAGTCAATTCACCCTCTTCAAAGTCATCATGCAAACCCTTAGAAAGCCTATGTCCAATATGGGGCCTCATTCAACATAATCCCTCATATATTTTAACAATTTACTGTTTCAATCTATTCAAAATGCTGGAACTTTGATAGTTTCCTGTTTTTAATGCTTCTAATTGGTGCTAAATATCACTTTCACAAAGTCATTTGAAAACATTTCATCCAGTGGAGAGGATTTTTCTATATTCACTACTTCCTAAGAAATTGTAAGCTGGGGTATAAAGTATGAATTTATGATTTTGTTCAGTACTGAAGGAAGGAAATTTCCTCTCTCCCAGCTAGTCTATCCGATGTGGTATTTTGCATGTGGTGGATGTGGCGTTGGAGGGTGCAGGGGTGTACGGAGGAGGAGAAGGGAACTGTATTTTCCAGTTTTACCCAATGTCAGGGAAGGAGTTAACCACCAATATAAATAGATACAGAAAAGGTAGAGATTTACATTCCACTGACTACTCCCTTGTAATGTTTTTTTTTCTGTTTGAAAGAAAGCGCTAACCTTGATGTGAAACTATGCACCTCATAGATTATTAAGCCCAAAAGAAATGGTTTGAAACCTTTTCAGTTATCTTCAGGATTCTTTATTTATAATGCTGCTATTTATCATCCAAGTTTATAAATTTAAGCTCGCAGAAAGCCTTCAGAACACAGTAGGTCATCCATTCAATATTTGGTTACATTAGTATTAGAGTCGAGTAAGTAAAGTCTCTGTCCTACGAGCCCTTTTATTATTCTGAGCCAGTGACCTTGACTATACATGTTTCTTTGCTGAACAGAAAATAATTTCTAGCACTACTTTGGAGACAGTAAGAGAAATCACTGCCTGTAATTTGTATAACTTCTGATCAACTGCACTTTGTCAAGCACTTTACTTTAAACTAATAATAAACAAGCCCACAGTAGTTTATTGACTTTTGCAACTTTGTGTCATCAGTGGCTATGCAGAATTGGAGTATGATTCCATTTAGATTTTAAATGTTAAAAAGGTGTACCGTACGAAAAGGCTTTGTTTTTCCAACTTGTCGAACTGTAGTGCACATTCCATTGGTATAGTTTGGATGGAATGTTGCTGCCTACAGTTTAAAATTCCAGGCCTTATTTTCAGAGTATTTGATCCCATCTCCGAATCTTATCATAAACTAACAGGATAGAAAAGAGGAACAAAAAGCCCAGGCACTGCTTGTTGGTGCAATGTGAAAGTTCAACCGAGCTTTACTTCAGGTTTTTGAGTGGTGCTAATAATTGCAGAATGCCAGGTTCTGCAGAGTAGGTACACTTGGATACCCACATCATGGGCTGTTGAGTGGCGAATCACCTAATTGACAGAAAGCAAGACTTGCAACGTGCAACAATGAAGCTGTTAAACCCCTGGTATGGGGCATGGGGGGAACCCAGGCTAGTTGTTACCACAAATATTTTGTCGAATGATGTAGTTGGCTAGATAAAAGAAAGTGTGGCTTTTGCTACCAAATAAACCTGTTGGACTTTAACCTGGTGTTGTTAAACTTCTTACTAGATAAAAGAAAGCCAGCTTTGCAGATTAGGCCTTGGAAGCTACTTTGGAAAGGGTGAGGGAGAGGAGAGAGGTACTGGTTAGTACAGATTAACACTCTCCCTAGAAGCCCCTGAGCGTAAAAGGATATTGGAATGAAGATGTCAGCTTGACAAAACCCCCTAAACCAAGCAAATAATTTTGTTACGTTTGACACATACCTGCCACAAAGAGACATGGAGAACAACCATCTCTGATAACTTTCATCCTTTTATGATACCTTATGCAAAGCCATAACAGGGTGCTACCCAGATTTAGACTTATCATAATAGAAGGAGCATAAGGAATGCTTTGTATGAATAGTGGCATTAAGGATGTCTGTCCATTATACAGTAACCAAATGCTTATGGCAACCTGTTGCACAGCAGACATTTGTAAAGAGGTTCACACCAGAAGTTTTCAACCGGGATTTTGTCAACAGCATTCCTGACATTGTACCGGAACTGTGTGCCAATTCCACTTTCTTTCTTTTGCCTTTTTCCACTCAATTATAATTAAAATTCTCAGTGTCGGTGGTGTGCATGGAAAACACATATGATTCAGTGGTGGGGGAAGCTTTTCATTGGTGAAACCCCTGTCAGCTGACAATGCAGCAGGTTTGGGCAGGCTATAAAATAGCCTCCTGGTCAAACAGGGAGATTCTGCATCACGGCTACCAAGTTCCTGCTCAACTCCATTGCCATTAATATAAGAATTGAGAGCAGAAAGGAGGTACAGGTGATTTTCAAAATTAAATTTCATGTGTCAATATTTCACATTACATTGGTTTCACTTTATTCGTGTGTGCATCATGGTTATTGATTGAGATGAGCTTAGACAGAGAGCTCAATGTGCTGCCACACCTCATGGTCAGCACACATCGATGATTACAGGGGCGTTCGTGAAATTTCCTTTATTGTGGAAGAAACAATGTTGTGTTTCTTTTGTTCACTCTTTATTGAATCTTCACGTTAACATCCAGTGTTGGACTCACCTCTCTGTGGGACATGGCTGAACTTATAGACTCAGCCGGCCCTCCCTTCTACACACTGTGAAGGACATTGTCCTCGAGCAATCTCAGTGGGGACAATTGAAATGTGGTAGGTGAACTCCAAGCCCTGCATGGACTCTGTCAGTCAACACTCTGAGGTGAACATATTAGGGCAGTACTGATATTGCCCTTTAGGCCCCTAATTGTCTTGTCTTGACTGACTGTCATCACAATACACTCCCCACTACACCTGTGACAGCAGGACCTCCCACTTCACTTCTCCATGCCACCAACCTCACCCTCTGCCCTCTCCTGGATCCTTCTTCCGCTTCTCCATGCCCTCAACCCATTCCACAAGCCCCATCATCGCTGACTCATCATTGTCAGCCATGAGCCTCATGTAAGTCTATTCTCCTGCTCCCCTCCCTCGTGTCATAAATTTAAACCCAAGAAAACCACTGACCTTATCCAAAACTGTACAAAGCCGACTGGTGCACGCCACCTTTAGTCAATTGTAAACCAGGCAGCACTCGATTCTCAGGTGCCACTGACTTTATTTCAAAGGTAGGACTTTATTGAAAATTGTTTCATTTTAATGAGTATTCATAGTATGCAAATGCATTAAAGTATGAACCAGCCTCAGGCCAACGTAATGCTTGACACACCGCTAGCACATTGCTGACCGTATCTTGGTATTTCGACCCACCTTCAGGAAATCAAAATTTGGCATCCCGCCTAATTAATTCACATTTGCTTTCCATATAGATTAGAAGGGCGGCACGGTAGCACAATGGTTAGCACTGCTGCTTCACAGCTCCAGGGACCTGGGTTCGATTCCCGGCTTGGGTCACTGTCTGTGTGGAGTTTGCACATTCTCCTCGTGTCTGCGTGGGTTTCCGCCGGGTGCTCCGGTTTCCTCCCACAGTCCAAAGATGTGCGGGTTAGGTTGATTGGCCAGGTTAAAAATTGCCCCTTAGAATCCTGAGATGCATAGGTTAGAGGGATTAGCGGGTAAATATGTGGGGGTAGGGCCTGGGTGGGATTGTGGTCGGTGCAGACTCGATGGGCCGAATGGCCTCCTTCTGCACTGTAGGGTTTCTATGATTTCTATGATGAGATTCCATTAATTCCTCCCACTGCCCACACCATACCCCGCCCCCCCACCACTGCCACTTCATTTTAATGTTATGTCATCAGGTTCATCATTAAAGTCCAGTGCTGGGTGAGCTACAAATTCAACTCCCATTTTTGGCAGATTTCATGACCTGAAGCTTCACCGTGCAAGCAGTTTGACTGCTACAACAGACAAGTGGCATTGCTTCCTCTGCTAATTAGTTATAATTCAGGAAATAACAACGTAGGTCTTCAACACTGCCGTGCATGGAAGCTGTTTCCTCACAAGATCAGCTTGGCAACATATACCAAACAGTCAGGAAATGCACTTTACTCTGCACTTCTAAAATTAATCCTCAAATAATGCAAGTGAGCTACTGGCAACAATAACTTGCAGGCAATAATGCTTCATTTATAATCCATCTGGCTAAACCACATAAAGCACAGAATTAATGAATAATGACAATTGTTACTCTCATCATATTCTTTCAAATCTCAGTATTCCTATTTGTACACAATGAAAGCAAATGACTTTTTCCAGCATTCCCTTGGAGATGAACACAGGATGCAGAGATGCTGAGGAAGTTCATCCATGTGGATAAGCGGACACTGTTGGGAATTTACACAAAGATGCAAGGAGGTACAATTCAGCCAAACAGCAGCAATCAACAATCCATCACTAACACTTTGTCTTCTGTTTCACAAGGAAAGCCGAATTGTTTTAAAAACAAATGAACACAGAATTCTTGGAAAGTTGAGAAGGAATGTTGGTGATGGCCCATTTCAGGTTCATAACCAATGGTGTGTAGGTAGCTCATACCCCAGAATTGGAACTCAGGCCTTGCAATAAGCATTTGAATTAAATGTCGGCGCCTGTTGCCCTCTACAGGCAGCTCACCCATCGTAAGGGAGGAGAACTCCTACCACTCTGGAAATGTGTTCTTTTAAAGGAAAGCATTAACTGATTGATGGTGACTGCAGCTGAAGAATCCAAATGCCTGCTCTGTTCAGTGCCAGTTGAATCTCATGCAAGGGTCTTTATACAGGCAGAAAGTCCCTTAGTTATGTATGCGAGTCCCCTAATGCCTGTTTCAGGTGGGTGACACAGATGTCTGGGAAGCCACCTATGCCAATATGGTTCCCCCTAACCCCCCCTCCCCACCCCCCAATGCCCCAAGGAACTGATTGCACCCTTCCATTTTACACCAGCGAAACAGCTGCCTCAAGCTTCAATTTTACCTGCAATTTCTGCAGGCATTCTCCAATTTGCAGCATGTTTTCACAGTGGTTGGCGCTGCTGCCTCATGTACCAGGGATCTGGGTTCAATTCCCGGCTTGGGCCACTGACCATGCAGACTCTGCACGTTCTCCCCGTGTCTGTGTGAGTTTCCTCCGGGTGCTCTGGTTTCCTCCCACAGTCTGAAAAACATGCTGGTTACGTGCATTGACCCAAACAGGCGCCGGAGTGTGGTGACTAGGGGATTTTCACAGTGTTAATGTAAGCCTACTTTTGGCACTAATAAATAAACTTAAACTTAAAACTTAATATCTCTCCACAACTTCAGCAGACCATAGGCAGAATCCCTGAATGGTGTAAACAGAGATCGAGGAACCACTGTGGAGATTCAATTCTAGCAAATACGACATCTGTTATGGACCAGGTATGTTCAGGTTTTTTTGTCTTTTGTGGGTCACATCAGTGTACAAGATGGAGCCTCTAAAGGGCCAAATGTAAAGTGCAGTTTAATTGACCCATTGATTTTCATGTAACTCGAGCTGCTGCTGATATTAACCAAACGAAACATTTCTGATTTAGGAGGCAACAAGACTAAAAGCAGATTATCTGAATCCGCCTGGCCCATAAAATTCAACTAAGAAATGAGAATAGCCTTCAGGTTCTTGTGGTTTATGGGTTGTACTTTTCCAATAGACCTGTGACCCACAGGAATATGCAGCCCATGACAATCAACACATGAAATGGTGAGCATCAAGTTTCAGCATGGGAGCACAGTGATTAGCACTGCTGCCTCACAGCGCCAGGGACCTGGGTTTGATTCCCAGCTTGGGTCACTGTCTGTGCGGAGTTTGCACGTTCTCCCTGTGTTTGCATGGGTTTCCTCCCACAGTCTGAAAGACGTGCTTTTTTTTCCCCCATTAAATCTTGCTTTTCCTCAATGATGTGAATCAAGTCTGTTCATGGTCTGGATGTTATTGTTATTATATGCCCTAACTAAAATAGTGGTACGAAGAATTTGACGTGAGCATGTTATGTATTCAAAAAAATAACATCACTCACAAGACCTTCCAATTCAAACTTTAAGCTGGATATTTAAACTCCTGAATATTGCACCTAAATGCTTCTAATCCACAGAAGCACTCAAGCCGAATGTCCAAAATATCCATTCATCTTCACGGTTTGGGTCCAATCTGTTTCCATAGGTCAACTGCACATTTCTCTCCCCGCCCCTATCCCCCCCAAACTATCTCCAAACCCCAGCCCTGGCAGCAGAAAAACCATTCTCCCTGGGATATATCTGTCATGATAAACTCCAATCCAATTCCTATCCAGATTTATTCAATCCCGTTTTGGAAACAGCTCTGCAAGTTGTTTAACAGCCAAGTAACCTTTTCATCTTGAAATTGTCCCAAACCAAAACATGGGATCTTAACATTTTCAAGTGAATTATTGCTATTCTTGTGCTTCAGATGATCATGTTTTGCCACACGGTATTATATCCGTGCTAATTTATTCAAGTGCTGGGACTGGGATTAATTTCTTATTCCACATCCCCAATCATGCTTCCACCCCCATTCCTCCTCCATCCCTCCTCCCCACCCCCGCCATAGCTCCCTCTGGTAATGCTGAGGAGAGAATCTTTTAATCAGTTGTCAGAGTGCGAATCAATTTAACTTTCTATGTCCATGTTTAAAATTGACAGTTCAGGAACTGAAGATGGCAACAGCTCCCTCCCTGTGAGTGGAGTTAAGGCCGTATGCCAACCTAGATAAGGTTGTTAAATATATATTGGCTGTTGCAGCTGTACTTGGAATTACATTCTTATTTCTATTTTAATGGGATGCTGAAATGATGGACACATTTTTTCCCAAAGATATGGGATGGCTGTTTCATATAAATGTGCAAACCAAATTAAAATTGATAACAGCAAGAAAATGAAATGTACCCTTTTCCTGATATATTGGAGATAAATACAATCCAGACTGAGCACTCATGAAATGTAGACTAATAAAGAATTTGCTGCAATCCTGAAAGAAATCTATGATGCTTTATTTCACTTATCACATTGCTTCTGAAGTATGACGTCCCTCTCCCTTGGGGGTGAATTTATTCACACAGTCCTAACATGCCTCACAGCGCCGGAGACCCAGGTTCGATTCCCGGCCCTGGGTCACTGTCGTTTGCACTGGCGTTTGCATATTCTCCCCTGCGGGGGTTTCCTCCGGATGCTCCGGTTTCCTCCTATAGTCCAAAGATGTGCGGGTTAGGTGGATTGGCCATGATAAATTGCCCATTAGTGTCAGGGGATTAGCAGGGCAAATACATGGGGTTACAGCCATAGGGCCTGGGTAGGATTGTGGTCGGTGCAGACTCGATGGGCTGAATGGCCTCCTCCTGCACTGTAAGATTCTATGATTTTATGATATTGTTTGATTTTTCACTACTGATAAATAGTATATAAAAAATAAGAATGAGCAAAAATATGGAACAAGAACAAAAGCCAATATCAGAGCATCAGAGATAGGAGCAGGCAAAGGCCATTCAGCCCGTGAGCCTACTCCACCTTTCAATAACATCATAGCTAATCAGATTGTAGTACTTTCTTGCTTGTCCTCAGTAACTCTTGATTCCCTTGTCAATCTGTTTAGTTAGACTTTAATATGTTCAATGACTCAACCTCCACTGCTCTTTTGGAAAGAGAATTCAGAACCTTTCAGTCCATCTGGTCCATTGAACCTTAGATCCCCACAGGGCATGTACTGTTTACTTTATCATGTGCTCACAGATAAGTTAATCAATGCATTATTAAATACTTTTGCTGGCATTTCATCCATTTACTGTTCTGTGGGTAAGAAGTTCTTAATACACAGGCTTGAATAGGAGGTGAATCAAATAAAAATGATTGAACGAGCTATGAATAACTATTGGGGGAATTTCCCAGTCCTGGACTTAAAACAGTGAGGGCAAACTCAGAATGGTGAGTATGATACCTCTTTGAAATAGTGTTGTCCTGATTTTGCAGGGTTCACCGAGGACAATCCCACTAAATATTTGTGGCACATGCCAGTATTGGCTTATTTTGGAAGTTTGTTGACATGGGAGAGATGGGAAATGGCGTAAGTGCAGCTCTTAAAGCTACTTAAAAGTCCCTGGTTATCTTTTATTCAGCTGCCACAAAAGCCATGGCTGTAGAAAGGAGCAGGCCAACCCCATCCTCTAATGACAATTACAAGATTCAGTTGAGAACTGAGTCAGGATCGACACAAATTGGTCGCTACATTTCCTACATTGCAACAATGATGACACTTCACATGTACTTCATTGTCTGTAAAACATTATAGAACATCCTGAGGTCATGAAACGTGCTATATAAATGCAGGTTAGTTTGATGATTGCCAAAGTAATGAAACACTCCGTAATAGCAGTTGTCAAATTAGACAAAATATAAGTGAGTGTGGGCATGTTATTCTCTTTCCAGTAAATAAATGCCAAGATTCAATAATGACACAAGAGCACAGCTCTAGTTACCTTACTTGTAAAGTAAGTGGGCAAATTAGAAAGGTTTGACATGGGACATCAGCATACGTGGGTGGCACTGTGGCACAGTGGTTAGCACTTCTGCCTCACAGCGCCTGGCTTGGATCACTGTTTCTGTGGAGTTTGCACGTAATCCCTGTGTCTGCATGAGTTTCCTCCGGGTGCTCCGGTTTCCTCCCAGAGTCCGAAAGACGTGCTGGTTAGGTGCATTAGCCATGCTAAATTCTCCTTCAGTGTACCCGAACAGGCGCCGGAGTGTGGCGACTAGGGGACTTTCACTGTGGCTTCATTGCAGTCTTGATGTAAGCCTACTTGTGACACTAATCAATAAACCTTTCGAAAAAAACACAAGCAACCAGACCAATGTTTCCCCCTCACTTGAGATCAATGCCCCTGAAGTAGGAGTTTATTTCACAGTATGAATCAGATTAGTATGTATTTTCAGTGATATTTACTCAACAATAAGAGGGAAGCTATTTCCTTGACGAATTGAAGAAGCTACATTAGAACAAGCGACAAGCAAATCAGCAGGAGTCTGAATACGGAACAGATTTCATCATTCCAAGGAACGGAAAGCTGAGCCTTGCCTTCTGGTACTTTGTTTTTGAAGCATTTCCCTGACCCCACTTTTCTATTAACTGTTACACCGGCACCAAATGGCGTAACAGATCACTGAAATGCTGAACCACCCTATTGCAGACCACACACTGCCACGGACATCTGGACACAATCTCAACCTTTACTGCCGAATTTCAGAATGAACCTCGCCTCCAAGATCCCTTTCTGAAAAAAAGTCTGTCAGGGAATGTGTTACATTTTATTTAAAACAATTTAGCTTTTATCACATTCACATACCAAAAGGGTGAGCTATACCGCCGGGTAGATAGGTACATGAAAGCAGGAGAAATATGTGATGAATTCCTTTTTGTTCCATTATCGCCTCCTCAGCTTATCTTTGCTCAAACCCCTTTCAGACTCAATGGGATTCATCAATCAAATTTTAATTCATGTTGTCCTCTCTAAGTTGTGTATATATTTGTTTCGATTTTAAATATAGAAATTGGTTCTTCTTAAAACATCTTGCGCATTGCCACATTTGCGCAACTGTCTTTTCTTGTTTCCAACTCGACATTATTTGTATCCACCAGTTTTGTTTAGAATCCCAGATGAAAGGTTAAGGCCCATGCTGCAGGATACCACCAAGGTTGAAAAGGCAAGATTAATGAAGAGAGAGCAAATGAACAAAGCTCAGCTTCTGTTTTAATAGCATGGGTGTCAATTTTAACTTGGGGGGTGGAGGTTGCACTGGGGGTGGTGGGTGTTGGTTTTGGGGTGCGGGAACAATGCCAGTAGCTATCCAACCAGGATGAGGCCCGGGGGACTTTTTAAAGTTTTACAGAGGTTTCATCAAAAAAGATTGATCAATGGCCTTCTGGTAATGGAGGTGAAAAATGTTGCATTCTTTCGAGATGTAGTTAGGTGGCATGCTAAGGGCAAGATTAATGTTTATTTTTGCACTCTGGATATGGGAGTTAAATTGGCTCAAATAGCCTCCATCATCCATGACTATCATGATTTTGTGCCAGTATTGCTATCCCGACAATGGAAAGAATGTCTGGCCAGGGTAGAAATGGCTGGTTAACCGGCGACCACCCACTTTATGCCCTTCCTGCCCCCTGCTGAAGTTAAAAGCCTCAACCCACATGTGCCCTCCCTCTCTATGGACAGAATCAACCATAAGGTCAGAACCCAGCCAGAGAATTCTTGTCTGGGCCACCAGTTGGATGCAGTTCAGGGTCATCAGCAGGAGTCAGATCAATAAATCTCCCACTGTTTGCTGCCATGTGTGGATGTTTGGGAGCTGGGTCCTAAAGTTCACCAGGTCTTTTTCTCACATTAGCTTATCTAAAAAAGATCTTTACATAGTGCCTGTAAAAAAGAACAGTGAGGAAGAACCTTTTTTACGCAGCGAGTGATAATGACCTAGGACTCGCTGACTACAAGGATGCTGGAAGTGGAGATGAACAACAATTTCAAAAGGATGGGCACCTGAGGGAAATCAATTTGTAGGGTCACAGGATGGAAGCAGGAAAATGAGGCTGAGTAAATTGTTCCAACAGCATGGATTTGATGGGCTAAATGGCCTTCTTCTGTGTCATAATGACTTTATTAGGTTGTGTTAATGACATTTCGTACACATACAAATAACATATATGATTGCAACATGAAAAACTTAATTTTGAGCAGCATATACAGCGTGCAATTTTCCCACCCCGCTACGCTACTCGACCACCATAGCAGGGTGGGAAATTTAAGTGGGACCTAAAAAAGTTGATTCCCCACCCCCCCCCAACCATGCCGGGAGGTCATGATCTTCCTGGGCCATTTTGTTCAACATATTCAGCCTCGTGCCAGGGAACGGCGCGATGCTGATTTAAATATTCAGCAGGTAATTTAGTTCCTTTTAGTGAGCTCCGGACGCTAATGTCCAGGCTCACCTGGATTTCCAACCTCGCCAGTGAAGGTTCCCACCAGCAGGGATCAAAGCTGGTCCAACCTTCTGAGGGGCAGCAATGGGGACCAGACGTGACAGCCTCACTGGTAGGAATGGAGGCCTTCAACTCAACTTATCTGCTGCCCCTCAGAAGGTTGGGCAGGGAGAGGAAGCACCCCCCTGGGCAGTGCCAGCCTGGCACTGCAAGCCTGGGACCCTGGCATTGCCAAGGTGCAGGGGCTTATGGGGGTGGGACCAGACGGGAGGGAGATAGGAAGGAAGGGAAGGGGGGTCCCAGCATCAGGGTGAGGGGGGGAGCCCTGATGCTTGTGAAGTTGGTAAGCGGGGGGGGGGGGGGGGGGTGTTTGGGGGGGATGCTCCGAATCTGGGCGTTGCTGGCATGTTTAGGCCCCACCCATCCAGCTGGCTGTGTAAATCTCACCAGCACTTTGTCTGATTAAACAGCATTTCAAAGAAAAGCACCTGTGAAGCCGACAAGTTTCACGAAGCTTTACTCGCCTGATCCAACTCTGGGGGCAATTTCCCCATAAAAATCCAAGTATCCAACTGGCGGCAAAATGGGACATTTCTGCACCTGTTGTTTTGGACAAGCTAAGGCTCATGAATCTACAGCACTCTATGCAATACAGAGGCTATCAGGTGATTCATGCCAATGGGGGGAGGGGGTCAGAGGGGGACTGGCCTGGGAGGTATCAGGTCTCTCCCCTCTACTTCCCCAGGCAGGCATCAGGGCTCCCCCTCTCCACTTGCCCCCAACTGCCCTGGCAGGTCTCTCCCCTCTCCCCCACTTCACAAGTACCAGGTCGCTCTCCTCCCCCTCACTGGCATCAGGCCGCTCTGCGCTCCCTCCACCCCACACAAAAGAGGAACCTGCACCCCCCTCCGCAGTGGAGGAGGGTAAACCCTTCCCTGCCAAAGCCGCATGCCAGAACCCTTTTGGTACTGCCCCCTTGGCACAGTTAATGGGGCAAAAGTATGATTTGGGTTGAAGATGCTGTAATGCATTATTTGGAGACTGGGTATGAGATGTGTGCTCATATATCTCGGGTTTGATGCCTACCATAACAGGCTTACATATGGATAAACAGTTTCTACTAAAGCACTGCAGCTCTAACTGGTGGCCTCATCATTCAATGGAATATGACGTGTGCCCGTGCTGCCATCAGGAGTACAATTCTTTGTCAGCACCTCGCTCCCTTTGACCTCTACCATCAAGACGGTGAAGAGAAGCAATATTATGGGAATGCCAGTGCCTCTGAGTTCCTCTCCAATTTGCTCACCATTCTGACTTGGACATACATCGCCATTTCTTTACCGGATCAACGGGCAGAATTTTATCTGTGCTTGCAGGATTAATTCTGATATCCTGGTTTTGGTAGTTTGAGGGTCAATTTTAACTTTTTAGGAATACATTCAGGTGCCTTGGAGTGTACTCACCTTCAACTCAACTTATCTGCTGCTGGCCTTGGGAGCAACTTATGCAGCAAGAGCATGGACATCTGATCAGGAGCAGCCTGAACAACCACACCAACTGCAGCACTAACAGCAGCACAGGTACAGCAAAGACACCATAAAAAACATAATAAATAGAAGCAGAAAGAGACCACACTGCCTGCTTGCCCAGTAAATAGACCATGGTTGATCTTCTATTAACTTCCTCCCTATTAGCACTGTGGGTGTACCTACATCAGATGAACTGCAACTGTTCCAGAAGGTGTCTCCCCACCGCCTTTTCAAAGAGAAGGAGAGATTGACAACAAATGCTGACCTTGGCTGGGATTCTCATATGGGAAGACCGAACATAACATCTTTCCTTTCCCATTCACTCTCCATGTTCCTTGATTCTCTGAGAAGACAAAAATCTGTCTATTTCAGCCTTAAATCTCACTAATGACAATCCTCTGGGGCAGATTCACAACCCTCTGAATGAAGACATTTCTCCTAATCTTAGTCATAAATGTTTGACCCCTTATCCTGAGACTTTGTTCTCGATTTCCCTGTCAGGGAGAACAACCCCTTAGCATACCTGTCAAGCTCCTTCAGAATCTTATATATTTTAATGAGGTCACCTCTCATTCTTCTAAAATCTAGAGATTATAAACTCAATTTACTCAGCCTCTTATCAGAGGACAACCCCTGTCATCCCAGAACTATAGTGACCCTTGACTGTACACCTCCAAAGCAAGTATGTTCTTCCAGAAATTTGGATGAAAATTGTGCACAGTACTCACCAAAACCTTAAGCAATTATAGCAAGACTTCTTTCTTATTCTGTTACTTCAATCAACTTCCAAAAAAGCCAACAGGCAATTTGCCTTTGAATTGCCAGCTATAGTTGCATACTAACTTCCTGTGATCCTTGAACAAGTACACTCATGTCTCTCCACACATCAATATTTAGAGGTTTCACATCTTATGAAAACTAGTCTGCTTTTCTCGTCTCCTGACCAAAGTAAATAATCTCACACTTCTCCACATTATATGCCATCTGCCAACTGTTGCCAACTCACTTAAGCTGCCGATATTTCTTTGCAGTCTCTTTGTGTCTTCCTCATCGCTTACATTCGCTAACTTTGTATCATCAGCAAACTAGGTACATTATTCCTGGTCTCTTTGTCTAAGGTAAATATAGATTGTAAATGGATAATACCCCAGCATTGATTCCCGTGGTTCTCCCGCACTTACAACTAGTCAACTTGAAAATGCCTGTTATCTGATTCCTGTCTGTTAACCAATCCTTCAACCATCCAAATATATTACCCCGAACTCCACAGGCCCATATTTTGCATATTAGCTTCTTTGTGGCACCTTATCAAATGACACCGGGAGTAGAAACAAAAAGCAGACATGAAAACAGAAAATGCTGGAAAATCTCAGCAGGTCTGACAGCACCGGTGGAGAGAGAATAGAGCCAGCATTTCGTGTCTGGATGACTCTTCATCAGAGACACTTTTTCTGCAAACTTCATGTGACAGAGCTGCAGCTCAAAGGGTCTACAGGGTGGGCTTACTCAACCTGACAGAGCGACAGTGTGTCAGGAGGCTTAGGTTTTCATGGCAGGTTAACATAAACTTCCCTCCAAGAGGATCAGGTGGACACATATTACCAGCGATGATCAAGCTCCCCTCAGCCATGAATTTCTACATCTCCAGTTCCTCCCAGCAATTTGCTGGTGACATCTTGAGGATTGCTCAATCTGCTGCCCAAAAGTGCAACACCCAGGTCATTAATAGCTTATTTTCCAATATTGCCAATTATGTGAACTTTACCTTGGGTGATACCAATAAAACACAGAGGGCTGTTGACTTCGCTGCAGTGCCTGGCTTCTCACAGATGCAGGGGCCATTGATTGCATACACGTGATAATCATGGTGCCCTCAGATCAAGCTGGTGTCTTCATCCATCGCAAGGTTTTCCATTCCCTCAATGTCCAGTTGGTTTGTGACCACTGGAAAATGACAATGCATGTCTACGCTAAATACCCAGGGAGCTGCCGTGACTCATTCTTTCTGCCGCATCATATCTGCTGCAGGGTTTTTACTGCACTACACAGCCTCAGTGTCTGGTTCCTGGGAGACAAAGGCAACCCTCTGGAGACCTGGCTAGTAACTTCTTCAAGGAACCCTACTGGTGTGCCAGAACAGACACCTGAGCCACATCAACAACAATGGCAATAATAGAAGGCATTGTGTTACTCAAGATGCACTTCAAGTGCCTTTACAGACTTGGAGGAGCCATTCTGTATGTGCCATCCAGATTTTCCAGGAATGTTGTCATCTGCTGTGCTCTTCACATCATCACACTGCCCAGTTCATCGCGCAAACCAGCCTCCCATCCATTGACTCGGTTTACACTTCCCGCTGCCTCGGAAAAGCAGCCAGCATAATTAAGGACCCCATGCATCCCGGACATTCTCTCTTCCACCTTCTTCCGTTGGGAAAAAGACACAAAAGTCTGAGGTCATGTACCAACCGACTCAAGAACAGCTTCTTCCCTGCTGCCATCAAACTTTTGAACGGACCTACCTCACACTAAGTTGATCTTTCTCTACATCCTAGCTATGACTGTAACACTACATTCTACACCCTCCCCTTTCTTTCTCTATGAACTGTATGCTTTGCCTGTATAGCGCGCAAGAAACAATACTTTTCGCTGTATACTAATACATATGACAATAATAAATCAAATCAAATGCAGAGGGGAATGGAGCCGCAACAAGATGAAGGTGCAGAATACCTGAGGTGAAGAGGAGGAGGTGGGAATGGAGAAGTCGGATGTGCTCATGGTGACTGCAACTGTTCCAGAAACCTCCACAAGAACACAGTCCATGCTTGAAGTTTCAAATAGGACATGGCTTTACTGGACATGACACAAGTTAGTGCCAACATTAAAAAAGAGTACAATCTCAGCATATCAACACATTTCAGTTAGTGGTGACATAAGTTCAACATAATGACAGTTAAGCATCAAATGACCTTGCGTCATCTAATGCTGTCACCCATCTCTGAGCCACCCCCCTCTCTCCATTCTGGCACCTATTGTGTGTAAACACAGGAAAGCCCAGTCCAACGCCGGCATCTCCACATCATGACTACCTATTGTGTTTGCCAGCCTGCCAATCATGAGTGCATCTTTCTCCATCGTGGTCAGGAAGGCTGTGACAGCAGATCCACCCCCATTCTCTGCCTCTCTCTGGAGCTATGGGCTGTCCAAGTGAAGGCAAAGAGTTACGAGTGTGAGAAGTAGAATCTGTGCTGAGGATGGAATGAGAACAATTGAGGAGGGTGACTATAGGAATGGGTGTGGGAGGATAATCTGGTGTGGGTGACTATGAGTGTTAGCTGCTCAGATTGAGATTTGAGGAGGTGTCTGGAGAGAGGAGTGTGTGTAACTGCAAGGTGTTTCAGTCAGAGGAATGCTGTGCAGGAGAATACCAGGGAGGCCAGTGAGTGATGGCTGCCACCTGGCAGTGATGTGACGTTCATTTTCCCAACCTTATGAGACCATTAAACATTTGCAAACACTGTATCCAGGTCCTGGGCGCCACACAGCTTAGGATACATCCAGCTATGTTTGGGTGGCTGGCCCTCTGCCATTTCCAGGGAACAGAACTTCTTTCTTTTTGGTCATGCTGGAGGAACTAAGAGCCAGAAGACAGGTGGAGAACCAGGGATAAGGGATAAGATAGCACAGTGGTTAGCACTGCTGCCTCACAGCACCAGGGACTCGCGTTCGATTCCAGCCTCGAGTGACGGTGTGGAGTTTGCATGTTCTCCCCGTGTCTGCGTGGGTTTCCTCTGGGTGCTCTGGTTTCCTCCCACAGTCCAAAGGTGTGCGGGTTACGTTGATTGGCCATGTTAAATTGCCCCTTAGTATTAGGCGGATTATGGGGATATGGGATTGTCTTCGGTGCAGATGGTTTGAATGGCGTCATTCTGCACTGTAGTGATTTTATGAACCTTCCCACACCTTTCTTCTATTCTGTTGCTTTTAGGCTGCTTCAGCAGGAATCTTTCCCTTACACCTTTCAGATCCCCCCCTGGGTGTCCCTTTAAGCACAAATGACACTCCTGTATGTGCTGGTTGTCATCATTCTGTTGGGGAAGGGAAGCAGGATGCTAATTCCCGAGCTGAGTTAACAGCCACAGCAAAGCCTGTTTGAATGAGCTAGAGGGTCTCAGCCCACTATTGGTCTCCCTGCTGCACCAGGTTAATTCTGTTAAAAATCCAAGCAATATTGCAAAGCTCCCTCCCTCACAGCATAGTAGCATCACCATCAGAGCAAAGAGTAGAGTGGATCAAGGAGAAGGCCCACTATCACCTTCTCAGGGCAAATCAGAACAAGAAATGTGGCCGCGCCAGCATTGCCCATATCCCGGGAACAAATAATAAAATATTTAGAACGCTGCACATTACAGAAGGTTACAGAGTTCTGCATGTAGCTGTCAGATGAGAGAGAGTCAATGACGACAGTTCTGCATGGTCATTGCTTGGCAAATGCACATCAGTTTGCAGATCTGGATAGAGTGATACTGGAAGTGGGTAACTGCCATCAAGCTCCAATAAACAAATCAGACAATAATGGTACTGCCAGAATAGAAAATGTTGGAAATACCCAATTGATCAATCAGTCAGCATCTTAAAGAGAAATAAAAGCATGTTGTGACATTGCAGGTGTTTACACTTCATCAAAACAACTCATCGTGTCTTTCTAGATTTTTCTGTTCCTACTCCAGATTCCTAGCAGTTCTTTCTATTTTATGATGCACGTGTCAGGGCGCGTGAGCCAGGATTTTAGGTGGCTGGTCCAAGCATGCGCCTGAACGGGTAGTGGATTAAATCACCCGACATGATTGGGAACGTTTCCCGAAGTCATTGCGCACGTGCACGATTTCAAGTTCGATGGGCACGTGTGCCAATTGGATGCACGCCCACCGACAACTAAAGGGCAATTACAGTCATTAAAAATCCAATCGACAGGGATTTTATACAGTCCATACAACTTTTAACTTGTTGCACAGGCAAAATGGGTGGGTGGCCATCATGTTTTTGTTATTTTCTACTCCAAGGGCTGGATAAAAGGTCCCCAGAGCAGCAGTGGTTTCTCCGTGATAAGAGTTAATAACTGTGTGAGTATAGAGTTTAGCTTGAGTTTCCTAGTTATTGTTTAGCATTTGAGGCATGACTTTCAGCATTTCAGGGCTTCCCTGGCAGGTTTCCCTGAGGATTGGAGCACAGTGATCCATCATTTGCAAGGCACTGGTCTTCTGCATCTGCTCCAACAAGGGTAGTTTACTCAGCTGGTGAGAGCTCCGCTGAAGAGGAAGAGAGGGGCAGGAGGGAGAGAAGGCCAGGTGAGTGCAGGCAGCATCCCAGAGAGAGATCTGTAACAAGAGAGGCACGGGCTCAGTTGGCACAGGGCATTCATCCCAGACCCCTGTCTCACCAAAGCCGGAGGAGCAAGTTGGCCAGTGGCAATCCAACTCTGGAGCATCACCCTCGCTCCTAGTCAACACCAGCAGATTGGTGACTGTCCCGCCAGTTCATTGGCCCTCCACATTATTGTTCTAGTCTTCTCCTGACAGGGGAGAATAGAAAGGCTCATTAGGTTCCATCTTCCATAAGGACTATTCCAGATGCACCCTCCCCCCACATGGGCATTTAGTGGGCCATTTCACTGTGCCACACCTCCCCCTCCCATGCACTGCAGCCTATTGTACTGGAGTCCAGCCTGGGCAGGACAGGCTTCAGTCTCTGTTGGCATACACACTCAAACCCCTGAGGGCACAGGGGAATAGGCACATGACTACGTCTCTCTGCACTGGTTTATGCCATTTCTGAACTTACCCTATTGACCCCAAAAGATTGTTGAACATTTTGCGGCACTGGAGTCAGGTGCAGTGCACAATGTCATGCCCACTGACCTCGGCAGTCACCTCAGTCCAGGCCTTCTTAGTCAGATGGGGTGACTTTCTCTTGCCATCCCGAGCCACCAGTGTGTTGCGCCTGGCACTGTCCTCTCGCACCCAGCGCAGAAAGGCACTCATCTGAGAAACGGGGGGACGTTTAGTCCACCAGACCCGCCCTCCCGCCTTCCATGACCTCCTGGCACTGATGACATTCCTGGAGAGCAGTAAAGCTCTTGATCTTCATCCTCCCTCAAAATTCCTAGCAGCCTTCAGGGAGTTGACTCCTCCGGTTTTAACAGCCCCTCCTCCCCCGGCCAGTTCCTCATTGGACCCAATGCCCAGCATGCTCCCATCCCCACCCAGAGATCCAACTGGCAGACTTGTTCCATGCTGGGCGCGCTTTAATTGGCCACCCAGCATAATATTGCATTAACATGACCTCAGGCTCACCCCAAGGGTAAAGTTCAGGTCCTGGCACAGAGTCGTTTGACCAACAAAACAGAATAGCAAGGAAATAAAAAAGATTCAGGAAAAGTAGAAAATGTTGCTACAAACCTACTCCGAAAGACACCTCAGTAAACAATAGTTGAATCTGTCGTGATGGTGTCGGATGGACAGCAGCTTAGCAGGTTATCAGAAGGAAACATGCCAGGAGCCTTAGAATCAGTAGAGTGAATTCAGCTCATTATCCTTGAAGCCTTGGAAACAACATTCTGAAGACAACTCAGAAATTGAAATTTGAAGCTTAGAATCTTTGGGCCCGATTTTACCATTGCGTCGTGCCCGTTTTTGGGCCCAAAAACTGGGTAAAGTCGGGCATGAGGCCATTAACGTGATCTGCGCCCGTATCCACGTAGATGCCAACTTTACCAAGGCCCGAAAATGGCTACGATCCGAACCGCGCCCGAAACGGGCACAACGGCGATTTAAATGCATTTGCATGCACTTAAATTGAATTAATGGGCTGCCCGCCCAACTTTACCAGCAATTCCCCCTTTACCATCACATTCGCGCGTCCAGATTCTGCGCAAAACAGACATGCTCAGCAAAGGTCTATTTCAGGCGCTCCAGCTTCTGAAGAGGTAAGTTCGGAGCTTCCAACGGCTTTCCGGCTCAGATCGATGGTGTGGGGAGATGGAGGGGTGGGGGGGGGGGGGCGGGGGGAGGCGGGCCAGATCATTCTCTGGTAGGGGGGAGGGAGGCCTGATCATTCTCTGATGGGGGGGGGGGGGGGGGGGGAGTGGGGAAGGGAGGCCGGATCATTCTCTTGTGGGAGTGGGGGGGGAGGCGGGTCAGATGGTTTTCTGGCTGGGGTAGGGGGAGGCGGGTCAGATGGATCTCTGGTGGGGGGGGGGGGGGGCGATGGGGGCAGGGGCGGGGGTGTCTGTTGCCATTCTGCAGGCATTTGGTGGGAGGGAAGGGGGGGGCAGAGGTTTGCGATCGGTCTGGGTAGCAGGGGGAGTGGGTGGATAAGGGGGATAGTTATGTTGTGCGGGTGGAGCGATGTCTATCGGAGCCATCGCTGCTGCTTATCGCTCCTGGGCTGCTTTATTCACTTTTTGCGGCCCGGGAGCGATGTGGCAGGGGTGCATTTTTCAAACTTTTTTTTTCACTGCGCATGCGCAGTTCAAAGCTCCAATCGGTGCAGCAGCATTTCGGGTGCGATAAGTCCAGCCCACAGCGCAATTCAGACCGGCGATGTTTTTTTCAGGCTGAGTGTGTATAGGGGGCGCCTGAGAATGGGTTTACGAGTCGGATCCGAATCATGCCCAGATTCAGCACTTAGAATCAAAATGGTAAAATTGGGCACTTTGTCCTTTTTTATAGTAAAAGTTTGCGATCAATCTGATTGTTAAAGCGACACATGTAGTGTTTTGTGAATACTTCATAATCTGTACATTATGGGAACCTGAAAAATATTAAATAAGTTCTTATATGAAAAAAACACATTTAAAAACCCTGGATGCCTATATTATATTGTCACGTAAGTGACTGATCGCTCCACGTACTGAAATGTCTGGAAAAGGCATGGATAGCTAAACAAAAACAGGCCCAATTTTAACTTCAAACTTCTGGGGGGGCAAGGGAGATTCTCCCACCCCGCCATGGTAATTTTCCAGTGTAGCGGGTGGGAGAATTTCACGGTCAGGCATGCGCGGGATTCAAGCATGCATTCCCGCTGCCCGTGCATTTCCCAGCGCCGGATTTCCAGCGCTATCAGATCCATGCTGGAAGCCAGTGGGAAGACAGGTAAGTAATTTAAATATTTATTTAAATCTAATTTTACTGAAGTCCCCGGGCCCACTAGCCTCTCCGCACCCCCATCCCCCCATCCCCCGTTTCACTCCAGCGGGGATTACAATAACTCTCCACTTTCAGGGAGCTAGCAGCCCGACACCGCTGGAGTGAAGTGGGGTGGCAATCAGGACCCACCCCCCCCGCACCCCAGGGGGTCGGGCAGTGGAGTGGTAGTGGTGCACCCTGGTCAGGGGCACCCTGACAGTGCCAGCCTGTGCCCCCTGCCCAAGGGGAAAGTGCCAATGCCCATGGGGCACCTTGGCACTGCCTATCAGGCATGGGGCAACGCCAAGGGAGCAGGCCATATGGGGCGGGGTCTAGGGAGTGATCGGTGGGTGTGGGGGCCAGCGATCATGGCAGGTTGGGGGGGGAGGGAGGGGGAGGTCTGCCGGGGGTGGTGTGTTTGTTGGGGGTGGGGGCCTGTCGGGGGTGGCTGTCTGTACTGTGGGGGCGGGGGGTGGGGTGGGGGGCTGGAGAATGGGCTGGGACGGGGCCGGGGGGGTTGGAATGGTCAGGGGAGGGGGACCACAATTGGGTCATGGGAGGTTGGGGAAGCAGCACTGCCGGGATCCTGGGCTGGCCAGCAATCGAGCTGGCCAGCAAATGAGGGGCTGACAGTTCAGGGTCACTCCTGGGTGGGAATAGGCCGCACCCCCTCATATCTAATGAGATTCACGCTGGTGGCCTCTGCAGCGCCCAGAACGTGGGAGATTCTAGTCTGAACTCCCTCTGAAAAAACCAGGGTGAATTACTCCAGTTTTCCCACAATATCAACAGTTTTTTGGAGGGAATTCTGACTCTGGTTTCAGTACAAAATTCAATGGGATATTAATTGGTAACCAAGTTAGTCAGACAGATTGATATATTTTTCAGGTCAGTCACATGCATTCTAAGCACATAACCAGCTTGTCCAACCTGGAAATCCACCCTGAAGTATCTGTTCCTGGACTGTTCACAACCAGCAATCTTAAAACAGTAATCATCAACTGAGAAATATCAATATCACAAGTGTCTTTCCATATAAAGCAAATCATATAACAATGTCAAGTAATTTTCCTTCAGGTAACATCTTTGTCTAGCTGATTTGGCTATGTACTGAATGATATCAAATCTATACACACTGAAACAGATCATTCACTCTAACTAGTTCATTGCCGGCATTTATGCTTCACACCAGCCTCCTTTCATGCCGCATCACCTTGCACCATGAACATATCCTTTTAGTCCTTTCTTCCCAATGTTTATCTAGTTTTCTCTTAAATGCATCTGTTCACCCCAACTGCTTCTTTTGACAACAAGTTCCGTATTCTAACCACCATCTGGTTAAAATAAATTTATCCTGAATTCGCGATTGGATTTATTTATCTTGTGTTTATAGTCCCTAGTTTTGGTCTCCCCCACAAGTGGGAACATCTCCCCTATGTCCACCCCATTAACTTCCTGCATAAATAAATATCTTTACCGTTTCCCAAGGCATTTTTGCTGCCAAGTAATGACAATTATGAGGAATGGCTTTTGGGCAGACGCATTAATAATTAGACACCAACATCGAAACTAGGCTTTCATCCATTCAGCCTATTTAATGGCATTGTTAGGGCACAGAATTAACACACTGCACTGCACGGACCTCTTCTTTATTCTATTCTCAGTACAGTTTATGTTCTGTAGGTGATAACTCAGCCACGACTGAACTAAGAACCAGATTGAATTGCTCCCTGTTGTGTCATTACACATGCTTGGAGTGGGCTGTTTGCATGCTAATGAAGTCAAACAACTAGCACACTAATTTACAAAGAATGAGCTGCAGTCAGAGAGAGAAAAAAAATCAAACAATCTTTCTTCAGTGAAATAAGTAAAAGACTGGGCACCGATTATATTTTAAACAAATTGCAGTGTCACCCAATGCCAATCTCTGGATTAGTAATTTTCCCATTGTAAATGAAAGAAGTTCACTCCTACAATTCAGGATACTCTTGCCATGATAATATCGCCAGAATGCAAGGAACCACTCTAGGCATTTTAATTAGAACAGGATCTGTCATGACAGCCTTATTATTGCAGCTCCTTTGTACTTGAATGTATGTAACTGTAGCAGTCAGTGTAATTAGAGCAGTCAGTCTTCTGTTGGACTTAGTGCCAGATGCCACTTAGTGCAATGTACTGTCTATGCTGTAGAGATGCTTGCTGTTTGAAACAACAGTTCGTTCAGATTGCTGATTTATTTTTTGGTTAGGTTTTAATCAATATTCTTGCTGTGGCATTACTGTGCTAGCTGCCTCTAAGAGCAGGTTATTACCAATATCCATTCATTGCCATAATGTACCTTTACCCGATTTCATTCAGCCAATGGTGAAGCTAATTGTTAACACAATAGATGCCAAGTCAGCGAGCTGCTGAATTACAGCCAAATAACATAAATAAATAAATAAAACAATAACAGCCATTGATCTTTAATTCACGCCCTGCTAAGGTCCTGTTGGCACTATTTCTACTGCTGTCCCTGGTCTTTAGAAGATACCAGATGGAGTTGTTATTGCAGCTGGGCCATATAGATATTAGCAATGAGCATTTTGTAGAAAATAGAAGTTGTTCGCAAAGCCAAAGATCAATTCTGATAGCTCACATTGACTAAAAGAGAACACCCACATTCTCCCTCTTCACCCTCCGACAAGGACTGTCATGGATTGATTTCCTACCTAGCACAAAAACCAAAACAAACCACTGCCAAACAACACGTCAGGAGAGACAACTAAAGAATAGATTCTGGATATTCCGAAGTCCAGATCATCCAAACTATTTCAAATTCCAAATAACACATTTGATACCAGACCACACGATCACCACTGAGAGATCAAATATTTGTTCACCTTAAGTACTAAAGACAAGGCCTATAACTTCCACAGAGTAGCAATCTCCAGTGGATTGTCACTTTTGATGGATTTACCCACATTGAATTTGCAAAGCCTCTGTCTAGCCCACCCTTCCTGACTCAAGTTTGGTGAGAGAGGAGCAGCGAAGCACATCCCTGGCTGCTTCAGTAGGAGTAACTGGAGCCCAGGGAACAAAGGAAGGCCACCCCCAACGGCCCCCCTCCCCACCGCCCACCCCCCACCACCAACCCCCCCACCCCCCGCCCCCCGACCCCCCGCCCCCCGACCCCCCCGCCCCAACCCCCTCCATCGCCCGCCTCTCCGCCCCCCCGCCCCCCCGCCCCCCCCACGCCCCCCGCCCCCCCCACGCCCCCCCGCCCCCCCCACGCCCCCCACCCCCACCCCCCCCACCCCCCCACCCCACCCTCCCCCACCACCCCCCATCATCCCCCCCCACCCTCACCCTCCACCCCCACCACCCACCCTCCCCCCCCACCCCCCCACCACCCTACCACCCCTCCCTCCCCCCCGCACCACCACCCCCTCCCCCCCCCACCACCCCCACCATCCCCCCCAACCCCCCCCTCCCCCGCCCACCCACCCCTCCCCCGCCCACCCACCCCTCCCCCCCCCCCCCCCCCACCACCCCCCCCCCCCCCCCCCAACCCACGGATAACCTCATGATGCTCCACTTCTCCAGCTTCCACCCTAAACACGTAAAAGAAGCCATCCCCTACGGACAAGCCCTCCGAATACACCGGATCTGCTCGGATGAGGAGGATCGCAACAGACACCTCCAGACGCTGAAAGATGCCCTCATAAGAACAGGATATGGCGCTCGACTCATTGATCAACAGTTCCGACGCGCCACAGCGAAAAACCGCACCGACCTCCTCAGAAAACAAACACGGGACACGGTGGACAGAGTACCCTTCGTCGTCCAGTACTTCCCCGAGCGGAGAAGCTACGGCATCTCCTCCGGTGCCTTCAACATGTCATTGATGAAGACGAACATCTCGCCAAGGCCATCCCCACACCCCCACTTCTTGCCTTCAAACAACCGCACAACCTCAAACAGACCATTGTCCACAGCAAACTACCCAGCCTTCAGGAGAACAGTGACCATGACACCACACAACCCTGCCACAGCAACCTCTGCAAGACGAGCTGGATCATCGACACGGATGCCATCATCTCACGTGAGAACACCATCTACCAGGTACACGGTACATACTCTTGCAACTCGGCCAATGTTGTCTACCTGATACGCTGCAGGAAAGGATGTCCCGAGGCATGATACATTGGGGAAACCATGCAGACGCTACGACAATGGATGAATGAGCACCGCTCGACAATCACCAGGCAAGACTGTTCTCTTCCTGTGGGGGAGCACTTCAGCAGTCACGGGCATTCAGCCTTGGATCTTCAGGTAAGCGTTCTCCAAGGCGGCCTTCATGACACACGACAGCGCAGAGTCGCTGAGCAGAAACTGATAGCCATGTTCGCACACATGAGGACGGCCTAAACCGGGATGTTGGATTTATGTCACATTATCAGTAACCCCCACAGCTTGCCCCTGGTCTTGCATAATCTCACCAGCTGTTCTGTCTGGAGACAATACACATCTCTTTAACCTGTGTTTAATGTTCCCTCCAACCACATTATCTGTACCTTTTAAGACCTGGCTGGCTGTAGAGATTTGCATTCTAATTAGTATTCTGTAACTTGATTTCTGTGTCTGTGCACTGTTGGAGAACAGAGACCACTCCATCTGACGAAGGAGCAGCAAGCTCCGAAAGCTTATGGTATTTGCTACCAAATAAACCTGTTGGACTTTAACCTGGTGTTGTGAGACTTCTTACTGTTCTTCAGTAGGAGTAACTGGAGCCCAGGGAACAAAGGAAGGCCACCCTCCCCCCCCCCCCCCCCTCACCACCCACCCCCCACCACCACCCCCCCACCCCCACCACCACCCCCCCCACCCCCCACCACCAGCCCCCCCACCCCCCACCACCACCCCCCCCACCCCCCACCACCACACCCCCCACCCCCCCACCCCCCACCACCAGCCCCCCCACCCCCCACCACCACCCCCCCCACCCCCCACCACCACACCCCCCACCACCACCACCCACCACCACCCACCACCACCCCCCCACCACCACCACCCAGCCCCCCCCCACCCCCCCCACCACCTCCCCCCCCCCACCACCACCATCCCCCTCCCCCCCCCCACCACCCCCCTCCACCACCCCCCTCCCCACCCTAGTAAATCACTAAGTGTAAGAAAATTAGGGATGGGCAAACAGTGCTGGTGTTGCCACGACACCTACATCCCATGATAGAGTAAATAGAAAAAAGCACACATAGCTTCGGGAAAAAACCTAAATGTGTCCTTCCTACCTCATTTCTTTTTCATACCCACCTGATAAGCTTCAAAATCCAGCAGACAGATTTCTTTTAAAAATCCAACCCAGCACAATCATCTCCTGAAGAACAACCAACTCACTCACCTGCATCTTTAAATCAGAAGTATCAGGACCATTGGATTCAACCTACAGCCAGCTAAGTCACAAAATTACAGAATGTATATCCCAAAACTTTTTTTTATGGATTCTAATTTGGCCTACCTATCTTTCCCCTTAATCTGTATTTATGTGCATGTGAATGTCAAGTATGCGCATGTATGTGAAAGTCGGTGCATATTTTATTATTTTACTTAGCTTTGTTGAATTCAACAAGACCTGTCCTGTTGGTTCTTTTATGATCACAGCAAATAATCCATTACGTGCCTGTCGAATTGGCAAGCATAACCTTTTCACACCAAAGAAACCTATTGCGGTCAAACTAGAAGCAGACAAGGAGGGGAACAATTTGACCCCTCCTCACCTGGTCTTAACACATTTTGCACATTCTATATTACAGTACCATGTGGTAAAGAATACCAGCACCTTAATAATGCCAACTTTATTCTGCAACCAAGAAAAGTATCATTTCTACAAGGATCAAAGTTAGTCCCATCTTTTTAGTGCGAGAAATCAACTTTAATTGCATAAATATTGAAACCACAAGGTTTCAGATGGTTTAGCGCTGCTGATTTTAAGAGGAGTGGGTTGCATATTTGTGAACAGGAGTGTGCTAGGGGACCGATTTTGCCAGCAATTTGACATACCTCTCTGGGGCATGGTGTTGCCACGACATCTGCCAGATTAGATTGACAATATTTTTAATGTTTGTGCTTCATCGATTAACAAAAACAAACTGGGTTTGAGTACATGATTCAAATTTTGCAAACATCAATCATCTGCAGTAATTTAACCATTTTTTCTGCTAGATTGTCAGGCTTGCAAGCTGGCCATCTGGAGAGTCGAATCCATCACGCAAACCAGCCTCCTATCCATTGACTCTGTCTACACTTCCCGCTGCCTTGGCAAAGCAGCCAGCATAATTAAGGACCCCATGCACTCCGGACATTCTCTCTTCCACCTTCGTCCATCGGGAAAAAGATACAAAAGTCTGAGGCCACGTACCAACCAACTCAAGAACAGCTTCTTCCCTGCTGCCATCAGACTTTTGAATGGACCTACCTTGCATCAAATTGATCTTTCTGTACACCCTAGCTAAGACAGTAATGCTACATTTTGCACTCTCTCGTTTCCTTCTCTATGTTTTGTCTCTATAGTGCGCAAGAAATGATACTTTTCACTGAATGCTAATACATGTGACAATAAATCAAATCAAAATCAAATCAAAGCTCTTTTCTAGTCAAGAACATAGGAATATAAGAAGTAGGAGCAGCAGGAGTAAGCCGTTTGACTGTTGAACCTGCTCCACCATTCATTGTGATTATGGCTAATCCTTTGCCTCAATTCCACTTTGCCCACCTGTTTCCAAATCCCTGGATTCCAGGGGCAATCAAAAATCTATGTCAGCCTTAAATTGTTTCACTGGAGCAAGCTGAGTGGGAGTGATTGGAGGCAGCAGTGCTGGTGAGAGATTAATTGAATTGTTTATTTATTTAATTAGTCAGCTAGTGTGTGTTTTTTTTGGCCTTTACTTTTGCAGTAGTATTTTAAGTTTAAAGTGAAAACTGGAAGTGGGCTGCTAAGGAGTCTGGGAAGGGTTTTTTAAGCGCGCGAAATATAAAAGGTAGGCTGCAGTATACAGCGGGCAGCGTCGGGAGTGGGCAGTGGAGTGAGTGGGAAGCAGAGTGTGAGCTATAAGGCTTTGGCTCACAGGGCTTAGGCAGAAAGGGCGAGCAGGGGTGAGTTTAATTCATTTTTGCTGTTTCTACCTGGTACTGGCAAGGTATCCAGAGGGGATGGATGTGCAGGCAGTGCTATGTTCCTCTTGCAATATGTTTGAGGTGTCCCTGCTGATTACACCTGTGGGAAGTGCACCCATCTGCAGCTCCTCCAAAACCGTGTTAGGGAACTGGAGCTGGAGTTGGATGAACTTAGGATCATTAAGGACGCAGAGGTGGCCATAGACAGAAGCTTTAGGAATACAGTTACTCCGAGGAATGAAAACAGATGGGTGACGGTGAGAGGGGCTGGGAGGAAGCAGTCTGTGCAGGGATCCCCGGTGGTCGTTCCCCTTAGCAACAAGTATTCCGCTTTGGATACGGTTGAGGGGGATGACATACCAGTGGTGAGCCGCAGAGAGAGGATCTCCAGCACTGTGTCTGTCTCTGTGGCTCGGGAGGGTAAGGGGCAGAGCGGGAGGGCAATAGTTATTGGGGACTCATTAGTTAGAGGGATAGATAGTAGGTTCTGTGGCAGCAAAAGAGACTCACGGATGGTATGTTGCCTACCGGATGCCAAGGTCCGTGACGTCTCAGACCGTGTTTTCCGGATTCTGAAGGGGGAGGGGAAACAGTCACAAGTCGTGGTACACATTGGTACCAATGACATTGGTAAGAGAAGGGACGGGGATTTAAAGAAGGAATTTCTGGAGCTGGGCTGGAAGCTGAGAGCCAAGACAAAACATGTGGTCATCTCTGGTACGTTGCCGGTGCCACGTGATAGCGAGTTGAGGAACAGGGAGAGAGTGCAGTTAAACATGTGGTTGCAGGGATGGTGTAGGAGGGAGGGTTTCAGATATGTGGATAATTGGAACACATTCTGGGGAAGGTGGGACCTGTACAAACAGGACGGGGTGCACCTGAACCAGAGGGGCCCCAATATCCTAGGAGGGAAATTTGTTACGGCTCTTCAGGGGGGTTTAAACTAATTTGTCTGGGGAGTGGGAAAAGGAGTTGTAGTCCAGAAGTCAGTGAGGGTGGTGAGGTATTGGGGAAGGTATCAGGGTCAAGGGTGGGTACCGATAGACAGGAAGGTGGGTTGAAGTGTGTCTACTTCAATGCAAGGAGCATCCGGAACAAGGTAGATGAACTTGGGGCGTGGATTGGCACTTGGGACTACGATGTTGTGGCCATTACGGAGACGTGGGTAGAACAAGGACAGGAATGGTTGTTGGACGTTCCGGGGTATAGATTTTTCACTAAGTGTAGGGAAGCTGGTAAAAGAGGTCGAGGAGTGGCATTGTTAATCAAGGATAGTTTAACGGCTGCGGAAAGGCACTTCGAGGGGAATCTGCACACTGAGGTAATATGGGCTGAGGTTAGAAACAGGAAAGGAGCGGTCACGTTGTTGGGAGTTTACTATAGGCCCCCAAAGAGTAATAGAGATGTGGAGGAAGAAATTGCTAAGCAGATTATGGATATGTGTGGGGGTCACAGGGTAGTTGTCATGGGGGACTTTAACTTTCCAAATATTGATTGGAACCTTTGTAGGTCAAATAGTTCGGATGGGGCAGTTTTTGTGCAGTGTGTGCAGGAGGGTTTCCTGACACAATATGTGGATAGGCCGACAAGAGGTGAGGCCACATTGGATTTGGTACTGGGAAATGAACCGGGCCAAGTGTTAGATTTGGTTGTGGGAGAGCACTTTGGAGATAGTGACCACAATTCGGTGTCTTTTGTTATTGCAATGGAGAGGGATAGGGCCGTACGGCAGGGCAAGGTTTACAATTGGGCGAGAGGTAATTATGATGCGATTAGGCAAGAATTAGGGGGCATAAGTTGGGAACAGAAACTGTCAGAGAAAGGGACTAATGAAAAGTGGAACTTTTTCAAGGAACAAATACTGGATGTCCTTGATAGGTATGTCCCTGTCAGGCAGGGAGGAAATGGCCGAGTGAGGGAACCATGGTTCACGAAAGAGGTGGAATGTCTTGTGAAAAGGAAGAGGGAAGCTTATGGAGGGATGAGGAAACAAGGTTCAGATGGCTCGATTGAGGGTTACAAGTTAGCAAGGAATGAGCTGAAAAAGGGGCTTAGGAGAGCTAGGAGGGGACACGAGAAGTCCTTGGTGGGTCGGATCAAGGAAAACCCCAAGGCTTTTTACTCTTAAGTGAGGAATAAAAGAATGACCAGGGTGAGGTTAGGGCCGGTCAAGGACAGTAGTGGGAACTTGTGTATGGAGTCAGTAAAGATAGGCGAGGTGATGAATGAATACTTTTCTTCAGTGTTCACCAAGGAGAGGGGCCATGTTTTTGAGGAAGAGAAGGTGTTACAGGCTAATAGGCTGGAGGAAATAGATGTTCGGAGGGAGGATGTCCTGGCAGTTTTGAATAAACTGAAGGTCGATAAGTCCCCTGGGCCTGATGAAATGTATCCTAGGATTCTTTGGGAGGCAAGGGATGAGATTGCAGAGCCTTTGGCTTTAATCTTTGGGTCCTCGCTGTCCATGGGGATGGTGCCAGAGGACTGGAGAATGGCGAATGTTGTTCCTCTGTTTAAGAAAGGGAATAGAAATGACCCTGGTAATTATAGACCGGTTAGTCTTACTTCGGTGGTTGGTAAATTGATGGAAAAGGTCCTTAGAGATGGGATTTACGACCATTTAGAAAGATGCAGATTAATCCGGGATGGTCAGCACAGATTCGTGAAGGGCAAGTTGTGCCTCACAAATTTGATTGAATTTTTTGAGGAGGTAACTAAGTGTGTTGATGAAGGTAGGGCAGTTGATGTCATATACATGGATTTTAGTAAGGCGTTTGATAAGGTCCCCATGGTCGGCTTATGATGAAAGTGAGGAGGTGTGGGATAGAGGGAAGGTTGGCCGATTGGATAGGTAACTGGCTATCTGATCGAAGACAGAGGGTGGTGGTCGATGGAAAATTTTCGGATTGGAGGCAGGTTGCTTGCGGAGTGCCGCAGGGATCAGTGCTTGGTCCTCTGCTCTTTGTGATTTTTATTAATGACTTAGAGGAGGGGGCTGAAGGGTGGATCAGTAAATTTGCTGATGACACCAAGATTGGTGGAGTAGTGGATGAGGTGGAGGGCTGTTGTAGGCTGCAAAGAGACATAGATAGGATGCAAAGCTAGGCTGAAAAATGGCAAATGGAGTTTAACCCTGATAAATGTGAGGTGATTCATTTTGGTAGGACTAATTTAAATGTGGATTACAGGGTCAAAGGTAGGGTTCTGAAGACTGTGGAGGAACAGAGAGATCTTGGGGTTCATATCCACAGATCTCTAAAGGTTGCCTCTCAAGTGGATAGAGCTGTAAAGAAGGCCTATAGTGTGTTAGCTTTCATTAACATGGGGTTGGAGTTTAAGAGCCGTGGGGTTATGCTGCAACTGTACAGGACCTTGGTGAGACCACATTTGGAATATTGTGTGCAGTTCTGGTCACCTCACTGTAAGAAGGATGTGGAAGCGCTGGAAAGAGTGCAGAGGAGATTTACCAGGATGCTGCCTGGTTTGGAGGGTAGGTCTTATGAGGAAAGGTTGAGGGAGCTAGGGCTGTTCTCTCTGGAGCGGAGGAGGCTGAGGGGAGTCTTAATAGAGGTTTATAAAATGATGAAGGGGATAGATAGAGTGAACATTCAAAGACTATTTCCTCGGGTGGATGGAGCTATTACAAGGGGGCATAACTATCGGGTTCGTGGTGGGAGATACAGGAAGGATATCAGAGGTAGGTTCTTTACGCAGAGTGGTTGGGGTGTGGAATGGACTGCCTGCAGTGATAGTGGAGTCAGACACTTTAGGAACATTTAAGCGGTTATTGGATAGGCACATGGAGCACACCAGGATGATAGGGAGTGGGATAGCTTGATCTTGGTTTCAGATAAAGCTTGGCACAACATCGTGGGCTGAAGGGCCTGTTCTGTGCTGTACTGTTCTATGTCTATGTCTAAATATTTTCTATGATGGAGCCTTCACAACTATGAGGGTAGACGATTTCAAAGATTCACAAATCTGAATGAAGAAATTTTTCCTCCTCTCAGTCCTAAAGGATTGATACTGTATCCTGAGACTCTGTCCTTGTGTTCCAGGTTCCCTAGCCATTGGAAACAACATCTATGTCTTTTCTGTCAAGCCCCTTCAGAGGTGTTGACTCATTTTACCTATGCTTCTCAGTTGTGTTTCGACCCATTTTAAAAAACACTTAATATTAACATTCTTCAAAAGGAATTGACATGTCATATTATTGGCTACCATATTTATGGGTCCTAAATGCAAGCGAAAAAGGGGCTGATAACTGAGCCCGGGGACATTATTTTAATTGTGTCACAGTTATTTGCCCCTGTCTTGCTTTGAGAATGATGTCTTAAGCAAAGTCTGAAATGATGCCAAGTTCCTATAATTAATCAGATTTTTACTGTACTTTCATGGCTATGCTAAATATTTCAATGAGATCCGCTCTCATCTTTCTAAACTCCAGAATATAGGTACAATTCATTCAGCCTCTCATCAGGGGACATCCCTTGCATCTTAAAAATGTGTTGAATCTTTGCTATACAGCCTCCAAGGTCAGTATATTTGTCAAGTATACTCAAGCTCTTTCTCCGTTTCTTATCTTTTAGGCACTGTCTTCATGGCCCAAGTTTACCCATTCCAATTTGGATACTTTAAATTTAAGATGCACCAAGGCTCCTTAGGCAGCAACTTCCAAACCCATGACCACTACCATCTAGAAGGACTAGGGCAGCAGACACATGGGAACAGCACCATCTGGAAGGTCCCCTCCAAGTCATTCACCATCCCGCTTGGAAGTATATTACTGTTCTTTCACTGTCATGGGGTCAAAATCCTGGAACTCCCTCCTTAACAGCACCATGAGTGTACCTACATTACAGAGACTGCAGCAGTTTAAGAAGGCAGCTCACCACCTCCTTCTCAAGGCCAATAAGGGATGCACAATAAACAGCCAGTGACATCCACATCCTGTAAGTGAATTTTTAAAAAACTACCTCTGAATTCCAAATTTGTTTTATGGCATGGACTTTGCAGTCAGAAATGACAACACATTCAACTGACCTCAAAGAAATTTGCCCACAAAGACCTAACAATATCTGTACAATGGATTTCACCCATCCAGACTTTAATTTGAATCTGGCACCAAATCAATAAAATCTTCAGATGTCCAACAACAGAGACTTCAGAGGTAAGCTAAGCAGCCAATATCATAGAAGAATTCTCATAGACAGCAAACCAGACTAAGCTTCAGTTTTTATAAATGTTACAAGGTAAACACAGATTGGGAACATACACATTGGAAGCTGAAATATTATAAACAAACTTTAAAATAATCATTCACCATATTAAAAATCTATGGGATTATTAAAAACCCGATTACACCTCATTAAGATAGCATATCTTTATCTGCAGCTTTTAACAGCTACAAAAGTGGAAATTCTCATCAATTAAGTGATTGCCATGATCAGAGAAATCAACAGCAAGCATCCTGTGGGGAATCACAGACTGCAAGTTCCGGACTCCAAATTTAAATGCATGCGCGGACTCCAAAAGTTTTAGGGTCATGACGACAAGCACTGACAGTTTTGTCATCATTCCAACCAGACCAATGCTTTATCCTTCCCTCACAAAAGTCCCAGCAGAAAGTGCTCTTGTTAAGTATATGTCGATTCTTCTTGAAAAATGCTGCATTTTATGTGCATCAATTTTGGACAGCATGCCATCAGCCTTTATTAAGAGGCAGCATTTATATTGTGTTCAGGATTTTCATACATAATGGTATCAACAAATTGATTCAGAACCAGCCATTCATGTAAAAATACAAATGTTAGCTTGAAGTCACGTCTCTCAATGCTTCTGCAAAGCTAAGGTGGCAAAAGAGCTGTAACAGTAAGTCTGAGGATCGAGAGCAAGCATTTTTAATGGGAAAGCCAACACACATAACTGTGATGGCCATGACTGATACCAACTGACAACAGAGACATTATACCAACTCAAGGTCAATCATGCCATTAGAATCAGCGTCTGGCCTCCAGGTACTCCTGACACAGATTGTCATGATGAAAGAGCATTTCATACTTTCCCACCAACAGGTTGCAATTGATGTGATTTATTTTTAATCAATAACAGATGTGATCACTTCAACCAAACAGCCCTTAAAGAAAGCAATTCACACTGATGGCAATTTAGGACATTGGCTAACTTTTTATTGACTTGTAAAAGCTTCATAATGAGGACTTTGGATGAGAATGCTTTTCACGTTGGTCATCTGGAATTTCTATCACCATTTTATGTGGAAAGATTTCCTAGTTGAAGGTTAAAAGGTCTGCCCTTTATCCATGTAATGCTCTTGCTTTCTCCTGAGAACAGTGTTAAAATGATTGAACAGTTAACTAATTGATTAACTGGATATATAAAAAAACTGATCTGATCATTTATTTTTCTCCACCCCTATACTTTATATAATCATATGGGACAATGAATTAGTGATTAAATGTTGATGGTGTTAGGTAAAAAAGGGATTAGAATACAGACTGTGTAACAAGTTTTGATGTTTGGAGAGCAGTAAATGTGTAGAACAAAATGTCTACAGTTAAAGAGAATAAGGGAATAATTCACAAAGGCACTGTGGCCCAGATCTTCCGGTCTCTGGATAGGATGTACGACACAGTAAGAAGTCTCACAACACCAGGTTAAAGTCAGGTTTATTTAGTAGCAAAAGCCACTAGCTTTCAAACCGCTGCTCCTTCATTAGGTGAGTGGGATTTCAGTTCACAAACAGGGCATATAAAGACACAAACTCAATTTACAAAACAGAACGGATTACTGCACATCAAACCAGCAGACAAAGGAGGGGCCACCGTCATACTGAACAGAACAGATTACAGCATGTAAATTGAGTTAGTGTCTTTATATGCCCTGTTTGTGAACTGAAATCCCACTCACCTGATGAAGGAGCAGCGCTTCGAAAGCTAGTGGCTTTTGCTACCAAATATACCTGTTGGACTTTAACCTGATGTTGTGAGACTTCTTACTGTGTTTACCCCAGTCCAACGCCGGCATCTCCACATCATAGGGTGTATGAACCAAGATGTGCATCTGGACCCCACAGCGGTCCTGATGTGCTGACATCAGAAGGGAAGTCCCCGGGAAGTCTGAACATCTGATGGACAATTCCCCTGCTCCCCAGAACCCTCCACAAAAGAATAGCAGACATCAGACAGTTCTGTGGGACTTCTCTTGATAATTACCCTGGAATTGTTAGACAGAAGATTCTAGTCTAATAGCGGGGTAACTACAGAACTGGCTCCCCAATCACTCACATTGACCCCCCGACACCCTCCTCGATCTCTTGACTGTGATCCCCCTCTGATTTTTACCCAATTACCCCTCCAACCCATCCCAAACATGCTAACTCCTGACCACCTGACTACCCCTCCTAATTTGACCCATCTACCCCCCATCACCTGAAGATCCTCTGACCTGACCCGACTAGCTCTCAACGGGATTGCCTCTCCCATCCGATCTGACTATCCCCTGACATATCTACCCAGCTCAACTACCTTATCTACTAACCTCACGCATCTACCCCCACTCTATCCATTCATTCATCCACTCACCCATTCACTAACATTCACGCTATGTAAACTTACCTTTCGAAATCTGGTGCCATAAAAAGGTGGCGTGCACAACCTTCCCCCTCACCCGACACTATTGTGATAGTGTTCTCCAATGAACTGCATACTCATTTCTGGAGAAACTGGACTTGGAATACCTGGCCAGGAACGTGGAGTTGTTTCAGGGCACTGAAAAGTAGGGTTGGAGCAACAATCTGATGGTAATTTCCATATCACAGAAGATCCAGACTATTGATCACAATAGAATGAATTAAACACAGACAAGGGGTTGTGATTGGGAACAACAGTGTGCCTGCAAGCTGAGACATGAGATAGGAATGTCTATCAGATGTCTAATTTCTTTTTGCATTCTGCTGATTGTAAGAGGCATTAACAGTGACCTAAAATACTGAAACAGGATTTCAATCTGGACAGACCAGTGCATTATAGAAAACTGAATTGTTGAAAGGAACAATCTTTCAGCACAGCAAAGAAAACTTGAGCATCTTCAGAATTGTTTTAAGGAACATCTGTTAAAGGCCCTTTTTAGACCAAAGGAGATAATGGATCCGAGAACATTAAAGAATGAAAAAAAATTTGCTTTTATATAATGCATTTCATAACCTCAAGACATCTCCAGGTACTTTATAACCAATTAAGTATTTTTGAAGAGTAGTCATTGTTATAATGCAGAGAAATGCCATGATTGTGCAGCAAGAGCTAAAGCAATGAGATAAATGATTAGACAATCTTGTTTAGTGAGGAATTTTGAAGGTCAAATGTTGGCCAGAACACTGGGAAATCACTCTCGCTCTTTGAATAGTGCCACAGCCTCTTTTACATCCACCTGAAAGAACAAGGGCTTCAGTCAAATTATTTATTCTGTTAAAAAAATATTAGTTATTCTTTCATGGGCATCACTGACAAGGCCAGCAATTGTTGCGCATCCTTAATTGCCCTTGGACTAAGTGGTTTGCTAGGGATATTTCAAAGGGGAATTATAAGTCAACCACATTTCTGAGGGCCTGGAATCACGTATAGGCCAGACTGGGTAAGGAGAACAGATTTCCTTTTCTGAAGGGCATTAGTGAACCAGATGGGTTTTTAAACCGACTTCAAACCAGGTTAACTTCCAAGCAGGAAGCGCTAATGTTGGAAAAGGAAGCTGTTGTTTGAACTGGCAAGAGATTTGAAAAAAAATGTTTCTGAACAATTTAAAGACATGAGATTTTCATTATTTCATGCAAGGACATGGGGGAAGAATCATGCAGGAATTACATTGGAAAGGAATAGAGGATTAAGGAACTTCGCTGATAGCCCATGAATGCATTTGTAAGACTTCACGAAAAATAGAAGAAAGCAGGTCAAGTCTATTAAATTATGTAATGTTTAGTTTGTGTTTAAAAGCCTGCAGCTCAGTGAGTGGTTTGGAATTCGTTTAGTTAATGCAAATAAGCTGTATTCTCCATCTGTGTGTGAACCTTTTGACACAATATCCCTTTGAATTGGTAATCATTGATTTAAAAATGATACTCTGTATAAACCTCTAATAGAATTTAGAATCCAAATTCACCAAATTAGTTGGACTCAGGCCCTGCTTGAAGAAAAAAGAAAGAATATGTAATGATATAGCATTCCTTGTGAACTCAGGACTCAAACAAAAGTGCTTTGTAATGAGATAAATACTTTTGCAAAAGCAAACTAGTTCAGATGCTGGAAATCTGAAATCAAAATGGAAAATTCTAGAAAAACCATTCAGCAAATCAAGCTGCTTTTGTGGAGATAGAAGCAGTGTCAACATTTCAGGTCACAGATCTTTAGTCAGAATTACTTTTGAAATGAAATCACTGCTCTAGTGTAGAAGCCGCAGAGACCAATTTATGCACAGCAAGGTCCCATGATCACCAATCTTATAATGGTGTTTTTGTTTTGTGTAAATTTAAATTAAAATGTATTTATTAGTCACAAGTAGGCTTACATTAACACTGCAATGAAGTTACTATGAAAATCCCCTAGTCGCCACACTCCGGCACATGTTGGGGTACACTGAGGGAGAATTTAGCATGGCCAACGCACTTAACCAGCACATCTTTCGGATTGTGGGAGGAAACTGGAGCACACGAAGGAAACCCACACAGACACGGGGAGAACATGCAGACTTCACACAGACAGTGACCCAAGCCGGGGAACGAACCCGAGTCCCTGGTGCAGTGAGGCAGCAGTGCTAACCACTGTGCCACCGTGCTGACCGAATAGCACATTGACTTTGAAAAAATAGCATAAAATGATCGTATTCATGAGTTAGTCTACAATGAGATCTTTGACACGGATTCAGATTGTGAATCATAGACCCAAACTCCTTCCAATGTTAGCTTGCGATAATCATTACAGAAATCTCTATTAACATAAAATAGATAAGCATCATGGGGGCGATTCTCCCATCCCGCTGTGCTGAATTTTTTAGCGCAGCAGGCCGGGAGATTTCAGCGAGGTCGGAATAGCGCAATCCGTGCTGTGCGTCTGGCCCCGAGCATGTCTCCCAGCACCAGATTTCTGGCACTGTCAGCTCCACACTGGAAATAGGCGCAGAGCTGCATTGGTTATTCAAGAGAATATTTTAATGTTATTTAAAAGTAATTAGCCGGCCCGGGACTAAAGTGTTCAGGCCCGCTAGTCTCTCCCACCCCCACCCCTCTGGCCAGGTGTAGTTCACTCCAAAGGGATTTACAGTAGCTCTCCAGAGGTTGGGTGGTGATGGAGGCATTGGCACCTTGGCAGTGTGAGCATGGGTCCTCTGGCACTGCCCAAGGGGCAAGTACCAATGCGCAGGGGGCACCTTGGCACTGTCCACTGGGCTTGGGACAGCTTCACGTGGACGGTGCCTAATGGGGGCAGGGACTGATGGGGCGGGGCATCTGGGGCGATTGGTGGGGGTTGAGGGGGGGCTCCCGCTGCTACTCTGCATTTGGAATCACGAGCAGAGGGAGGAAGGCCAGCAATCGGGGCTGGCCATCGTGGGGGGGGGGGGGGGGTGGAATTAGCCTGCTTGTGGGGGGTTGGTGGAACTGCAGGAGGGGGTGGACACTGCAGGGGTGGGGTCGGCAGTGCCAGTTCGGGGGGGGGGGGGGGGGGGGGGGCGGGTGGGATTGGGTGATCAGGGATGCGGGAGGTCAAGGCTGGGCCCGGGCATGCTTGCGGGGCTAGCAATTGGGCGGTGGGGGCTGGAGGGCTGGTGTTGCGGGGGTTGCGGGGCTGGCCAGCAATTGGGAGGCCGGCAGACAGAGGCCACTGATCTCAGCGCTGACAGATCGGCGCATGTGCAGTGGTCCGCTCAGCGGTATGTTGCTGGCCTCTCCAGTGGGAATAGGCCCCGTCCACTGATTTCTAATGTAATTTACGCTGGTGCACTCAGCAGTGTAGAGTGTGGGAGATTCTTCTCTAAACTTCTCTAAATTGAACAAAACTAGCGTGATTTATTCCAGTTATCACACAAATTCACCACTCAGAATTTCTTGGAGAATCGCCTTTCCATATCGTAATTGTAATCTTAAACACCAATGAGCACGGCTGTCCTATTTAACCTCAGCAATATCAGATTAAGCCATTTCCTCCTTTAATTTTTTATTGGATAACTTCAAGTTTACAGTGAATGGGACTATTCACAGATCTGGCATTTCATTCAAAGCAAAATCCTGCAGATGCTGGAGCTTTTTTCCATCATTACCTTGTCCTCTCACATACCAGCATTGTAATGAGTAATTGCTTTTCAAAGCAGTATCTTTATCAGATGTTTTAGTATCACGGGAAACACCTTAGATATTTATTTGTGGCTTTAAGAAGGTGTTGCTTTTACTGTAAGCAGCAAAGTACTCACAGCACACTGATGACTGCAATTGCTTGGTTCGTTTCACCCATTGGTGGAAAATTGGGAGTGGGAGCAATGCTTCTTCTTCAAAAACTCCCTGTAAGATCTTTACCAACCTGATGGGTTGATGGGACAGTTCGCTCTCACAGCAGCTTTGGACTTTACTGTTGACACTAAAATGCAGCAATGGGGATAGATTCAGATATCAAAGTACAGGATAACATTAATACAAATACAGTAAAGTGCCAACAGAAAATTATGGAAATGTATGGCAGATTGATTGGCATTAGGAGCCAAATAGGTAAGTGACTTTGGTGGGACCCGCTATCTAAATCTACACAATTGGTGCAGTCACAAATCAGTGCCCATCTTTTCCACAGTTCTATCCTTGAATTTCCAGGCAGCACGGTGGCACAGTGGTTAGCACTGCTGCCTCACAGCGCCAGGGACCTGGGTTCAATTCCAGTCTCGGGTCACTGTCTGTGTGGAGTTTGCACGTTCTCCCCATGTCTTCATGGGTTTCCTCCAGGTACTCTGGTTTCCTCCCACAGTCCAAGGATGTGCGGGTCAGGTTGATTGGCCATGATAAATTGACCCTAGTGTCAGGGGGATTAGCAGGGTAAATGTGTAAGGTTAAGGGAATAGGGATCTGGGTGGGATTGTGGTCGGTGCAGACTTGATGGGCTGATTGGCCTCCTTCTGCACTGTAGGGAGTCTATGGATTCTTCAATCATGTTTCTAACCCTGGAACTCCTGCTCGAGGAGCCATCTGCTACTCTGGCCCTTAATAAACTGAAAGTGAGTCAAAATTCTGATGATTGTATTCTAATTCTCAGCAAGTCACCATCACCTATCAGTCCTATGCTCACAAACCTGCGGCGGCATGGTGGTACAATGGTTAGCATTGCTGCCTCGCAGAACCAGGGACCCGGGTTCAATTCCCGGCTTGGGTCACTGTCTGTGTGGAGTTTGCACGTTCTCCCCGTGTCTGCGTGGGTTTCCTCCGGGTGCTCCAGTTTCCTCCCACATTCTGAAAGATGTGCTGGTTAGATGCATTGGCCATGCTAAATCCTCCCTCAGTGCACCCGAACAGGAGCCAGAGTGTGGCGACTGGGGGATTTCACAGTAACTTCATTACAGTGTTAATGTAAGCCTTACTTGTGACTAATAAATAAACTTTAAACTTTGCATTGGCATCCAGTGTAGCTACAGCAGCTTTTAAAATTCACACTAATTCTGTTGTGGCCTCACCCTCCCTATCTATGTAAGCACGTCTAGTTCTATAACCTTGAGATAGCTCTGCTCTTCTGATTTTGGCCTCTTGCATGTCCTTCCTTTTAATAATTCCACCATGAATTTTTATGATGCATTTATGGGATGTATGATGTGGAGATGCCGGCGTTGGACTGGGGTAAACACATTAAGGAGTCGAACAACACCAGGTTAAAGTCCAACAGGTTTATTTGATAGCAAACGCCACTAGCTTTCGGAGCGCTGCTCCTTCGTCAGGTGAATGGGAGTTCTGTTCACAAACAGGGCATATAAAGACACAAACTCAATTTACAGAATAATGAATAATGATTGGAATGCGAGTCTTTACAGCTCATCAAGTCTTAAAGGTGCAGACTATGTGAGTGGAGAGAGCATTAGCACAGGTTAAAGAGATGTGTATTGTCTCCAGACAGGACAGCCAGTGAGACTTTGCAAGTCCAGGCGAGTTGTGGGAGTTACAGATAGTGTGACATGAGCCCAAGATCCCGGTTGAGGCCGTCCTCATGTGTGCGGAACCTGGCTATCAGTCTCTGCTCAGCGACTCTGCGCTGTCGTGTGTTGTGAAGGCCGCCTTGGAGAATGCTTACCCGAATATCAGAGGCCGAATGCCCGTGACCGCTGAAGTGCTCCCCAACAGGAAGAGAACAGTCTTGCCTGGTGATTGTCAAGCGTTGTTCATTTATCCGTTGTCGTAGCGTCTGCATGGTTTCCCCAGTGTACCATGCCTCGGGACATCCTTTCCTGCAGCGTATCAGGTAGACAATGTTGGCCGAGTTGCAAGAGTATGTACCGTGTACCTGGTGGTTCGAACAAGACTTCTTCACCGCCCAGGACCTTCAACCGATGCTATACACTAGATACATCGATGACATTTTCTTCCTTTGGACTCATGGCGAACAATCAATGAAACAACTATATGATGACATCAACAAGTTCCATCCCACCATCAGACTCACCATAGACTACTCTCCGAAATCGGTTGCATTCGTGGACACACGCATGTCCATTGAGGACGGTCACCTCAGCACCTCACTGTACCGCAAGCCCACGGATAACCTCACGATGCTCCACTTCTCCAGCTTCCACCCTAAACACGTTAAAGAAGCCATCCCCTACAGACAAGCCCTCCGTATACACAGGATCTGCTCGGATGAGGAGGGTCGCAACAGACACCTCCAGACGCTGAAAGATGCCCTCATAAGAACAGGATATGGCGCTCGACTCATCGATCGACAGTTCCGACGCGCCACAGCGAAAAACCGCACCGACCTCCTCAGAAGACAAACACGGGACACGGTGGACAGAGTACCCTTCATCGTCCAGTACTTCCCCGGAGTGGAGAAGCTACAACATCTCCTCTGGAGCCTTCAACATGTCATTGATGAAGACGAACATCTCGCCAAGGCCATCCTCACACCCCCACTTCTTGCCTTCAAACAACCGCACAACGTCAAACAGACCATTGTCCACAGCAAACTACCCAGCCTTCAGGAGAACAGTGACCACGACACCACACAACCCTGCCACAGCAACCGCTGCAAGACGTGCCAGCTCATCGACACGGATGCCATCATCTCACGTGAGAACACCATCTACCAGGTACACGGTACATACTCTTGCAACTCGGCCAACATTGTCTACCTGTTAAGCTGCAGGAAAGGATGTCCCGAGGCATGGTACATTGGGGAAACCATGCAGACGCTACGACAACGGATGAATGAACACCGCTCAACAATCACCAGGCAAGACTGTTCTCTTCCTGTGGGGGAGCACTTCAGCAGTCACGGGCATTCAGCCTCTGATATTCAGATAAATGGCCTTCACAACACACGACAGCGCAGAGTCGCTGAGCAGAGACTGATAGCCGGGTTCTGCACACATGAGGACGGCTTCAACCGGGATCTTGGGTTCATGTCACACTATCTGTAACTCCCATAACTTGCCTGGACTTGCAATGTCTCACTGGCTGTCCTGTCTGGAGACAATACACATCTCTTTAACCTGTGCTAATGCTCTCTCCACTCCCATAGTCTGCACCTTTAAGACTTGATTAGCTGTAAAGACTCGCATTCCAATCATTATTCATTATTCTGTAAATTGAGTTTGTGGCTTTATATGCCCTGTTTGTGAACAGAACTCCCACTCACCTGACGAAGGAGCAGCGCTCCGAAAGCTAGTAGCGTTTGCTACCAAATAAACCTGTTGGACTTTAAGCTGGTGTTGTTAGACTCCTTACTGTGTTTATGGGATGTAGGCATTGCTGGCTAGGCCAGCATTTATTGTCCATTCCTATTTACCCTTCAGAAGCTGGTGGTAAACTGTCTTCTTGAATCGCTGCAATTCCTGAGGTTTAGGTACACCCAGGGAATTCCACAATTTTGACCTGACGACAGTGAAGGAATTGAGATACATTTCCAAGACAGATTGGTGAGTGACTTGGTGGGGAATCTCCAGGTGATGGCATACCTTGGTGCCTGCTGCTCTTGTCCTTCTAGATGATAGTGGTCGTGAATTTGGAAGGTGCTGCTTAAGAAACCCAAGAAACTGTGGTCTGATCCTGCAGTGCATCTTGTAGAGGTACACACTGCTGCCACTGTATGTCAGTGGTGGAAGGCGTGAATGTTTGTGGAAGGGGTACCAATCAAGTGGGCTGCTTTGTCCTGGTTAATGTCGAGTTTCTTGAGTGTTGTCGGAGCTGCACTCATCCAATCAAACGGAGAGTATTCCATTACAGTCCTGACTTGTGCCTTGTAGATGATGAGCAGGCTTTGTGGGGGCGGGGGGGCGGGGGGGGGGGGGGTCAGGAGGTGAGTTTCTAGCTGAAGGATTCCTAGCCTTTGACCTTCTCTCATGGCCACAGTATTTATATAGTTAGTCAGGTTCAGTTTCTGGTCAATGGTAACTCCCAGGATGTTGATATTGGGGGATTCAGCAATGGTACTGCCATTGAATGGCATGGGACAATGGTTAGATCCCCTCTTGCTGGAGATGGCATTGCCTGGCACCTGTGTGGCACGAATGTTATTTGCCATTTGTCAGCCCAAGCTTGGATATTGTCCAGGTTTTGCTGTATTTGGACATGGACTGCTTCAGTATCTGAGGAGTTGCAAATGGTTCTGAACATTGGCAGAACATCCCCACCTCTGACCTTATGATGGAAAGAAGGTCATTGATGAAGCAGCTGAAGATGTTTGGGCCTAGGACACTACCCTGAGGGACTCCTACAGAGATATCCTGGAGCTGAGATGATTGACCTCAAACTACAACTATCTTCCTCTGTGCCAGGTATGATGCCAACCAGCAGAGGGTTTTCCACCTGATTCCTATTGACTCCAGATATAAGGCTCCTTGATGTCATACTCAGTCAAATGCTACCTTAATATCAAGGGCAGTCACTCTCACCTCATCTCTGGCATTTAGCTCTTTTGTCCATGATTGAACCAAGGCTGAGGTCAGGAGGTGAGTGACCCTGGCAGAACCCAAACAATGCGTCCATGACCAGGTTATTGCTGAGTAAGTGCCGCTTAATAGCACTATTGATGATCCCTTTCATCACTTTACTGATGATTGAGGGTAGACTGATGGTTGGGGTAATTGGCCGAGTTGGGTTTGTCCTGTTTCTTGTGTACAGGATATACCTGGGCAATTTTACACATTTCCGGGTAGATGCCAGTATTGTAACTGTACTGGAACAGTTTGGCTAGGGGCATGGCAAGTTCTGGAGCACAAGTCTTCAGGACTATCGCTAGAATATTGTCCAGGCCCATAGCCTTTGCAGTACCCAGTGCCTTCAGCCATTTCTTGATATCATGTGGAGCGAATCGAATTGGCTGGAGACTGGCATCTGAGATGCTGAGGACCACGGAATGCTAGAATAGAAGGGGCACCTTCATTCAGAGCCCTCCAGGGTTCACCAGGTGGTCCCACACCTGAGGAACGTCCCACTGCCGCTGGTAAAATGTCAGCAATAGGACGGGGCCCTTAATTGGCTCAATTGGCATCTAGGCAGGAGGGCCATGTTCTATCTTCCCTGCTGCCGATAGCATGTCAGCAGGAAGATGACAGGCAATCCACCCCTGTTTCCCATTCTATTTTGAGCACCCACCCCACTCTACCTACCCGGCTTCCAATCCAACTCTACAGGACTGGTAAAATCCAGCTCAGCGTTTCAGATCAATCATCTCTCATCAAAACAAATATTCAGAAACCAGTTCTTTCCAACAAAAAATAAAGTGCTGTGAATCAAATTGTGGAAACGTCCCACTTTGATCAAAGACCCAAATTAATCTTTATGTGGATGAAATAAGATGTAAATTTTGCATCAATTTTCACTTGAATATGGTTGCTGTTTGACAGAGACAATTTAATACATTACAGAACCTAATTAGTTGTTCAAGCTGGAGAGGAAATCTCAAGGTATCTTTTCATCACCTTGATGACAAGGGAATAGGAAGTTAAATGATCGTAGCTGACATTCAACAGGAAGACTGATGTGCGAATCCTTGATTAACAGCACTTCAATATAAAGGCTGCACTGGTGGCCCTGCACTAACGGTCTCATTGTCCTCTCTGGTGACATTAGCCCTATTATCAACCTGCTGGCATTAAAATCCCACTGCCTTCACTATCTTTCCTATATCATTACGTCAGCAGCAACATTTAAATGTTATCTCTGATAATAGGTGAAAGCGCAGTTTATTTCCCTCGGCAAATTCTACATCTTTGCTTTAATATTTCTTTCCTCAGCACTTGCCATTTGTAAGAGTGCAGGGAATGTGTCATTTATTTTCTTGTCACATGATGCTTCTTAGCACCTCTTCAGTGGGAAGAGGAAATATATTTAGTTCTTTTGTCCATGATTGAACCAAGGCCATTCGTAATCATTGGAGAGCTTGTGAAGTCGTTGCTGTTACAAGTTCTTCTGGCTTAGTCTTGAGATAGTCCTGCTAAGAGAGTCAACTCTTCACCTCCTGTATTAGCTGGTCATTCCCATCTGCCTCTTCTACTGACCTCTGAGGTAGCCAGCCTGGTTTGATAGATTTGTCATCACTCTGACAGATAAATGTCTCATTCAAGCCTCACTTTGTCCTATGCCCCAGCTATGTCTTCCTTGCAAATCATAGAATCATAGAATCCCTACAATGCAGAAGGAAGCTATTTGACCCGTCAAGTCTGCACCGACTCTCTGAGAGAGCCTCTTACTCAGGCCCATCCCCACCCTATCTCTGCAACCCCACGTATTTAACACACTAATCGCCCTAACCTACACATCTTGGGACATTAAGGGATAATCTAGCATGGCCAATCCACCTAACCTGCACATCTTTCGACTGTGGAAGGAAACTGGAGCACCTGGAGGAAATTCACGCTGACACAGGGAGAATGTGCAAACTCCGCACAGACAGCCACCCAAGGCTAGAATCGAACCCGGGTCCCTGGTGCTGGGGCAGCAGTGCTAACCACTGGCCGACAGTGGCCTACAATACATGTAAGGACAAACTCTCGGCTGCTACTATGGCTAAGGCATGTGAAGCTGTCATCGAGGTTCTCTCAAGGCCTGAAGTGTGCACCTCCCACAAATTAGAATCTCGGATGTTAATTGGATCCAAACTGGATGGTGAAGTAAGAAACAATAAATTGCACTACACACAAGATTGTTGTTAGGTTTATTCATAGGATGCAGCATTAAAGATCTCTGCCCGCTAGCTATCAATCTCTTTTGAGTACCAATAAAAAAAATTGCAAGTAGACTCATGAACAAATTTACATCCCTTTAAAGGGGCACTGTAATAAAAAGACAAAACTTCAAAGGAAGCTGATCAGGTTAAAGTAAAATAATGTTACTGGGGCTGATGATGCACTCCAGCCTCTGCAGTGCCACTGTCATGGAAGGCCTCAACCTTATCAGTTGACACCTCTCCAGGATCATCTGGGCGTGAACATAGCTGGGGAACAGGCGCAGACAGGAGGGGCTAATGAGCCCTCTATGGCCCGTTACCTGGACCTGTCAATGGCCACAGTGGTGAGGCCCAGATGCAGATCCATGAGGAGGTTCTCCTATCTGCCCATCACACCAAACTCCCCTCACCCACACACATTCCCAACCCCCCACCCCTGCCTCAACACTGCATGGCCAAAGATCAGAAGTGTGGGCTGAAATGCAAAAGGATTAAGGAGCAACACTTCAAAAAATGGAATAGGGGTTGCAAATTCACACAACCTACATAGACATAGAACACAGACATCTGAACGGGTGTAGAACAGACATTCGGCCTGGGAATCCTGAAACTAACTTAACCTTTTATTCCGCGGGACTGCTGCATGCAACATCCTTCGCCAAATCCCCGATTATAAAGGGGAGGACTCCTACATAGAGAACCCCTCACTGAGGGTCCTGACACCTCCAGACAGCATGACGGAATACCACAGAATGTCCGGATGCTTGATGAGGGTGAGGAAGTGAAGGGTGTGCAACAGTAGCCCATGCAGGAAACTCCTCCATGCAGAGTGGAAAGGCATGGAGGGAATTTCTTCCAATGGCTCCACTTGTGAGGCCGAGGTTCCCGAAAGAGCGGCAAAATCTTATCAAAAATTGGCAGAGTGTTGGTTCTGACGCAAAAAACTGGAATGACTCCCGTCGACGGCACCAGCCTGTTTTCAGACTGAACCTTATACCTCATTGGTAATCATCTTTATGCCCACTAGAATCACGCCACACCTGTGGCATGTTCCCTCTGATTCACCCACCCTGCACCAATTTAACTGCTGCAGGCACTGGGAAGTTCCACATAATGGCTCCCCAGCACTTGTTCCACCATGGCTGCAGGGGATGGCAGTCAAGAAATCCACACCACGCTTTTCAGAGGGGGCGCTTACAGGTTGCTGAATGGAGTGGAGTAGAGGCAGGACACACTCTACCCCCGCTCCAGGAGAGGGTATCTTCAGCCACAGGCAGTGGGAGTTCCCCCATTCCATGCTGATGAGAAAGAAAATGAGAACATCCCCAAGAAAAAGAGAGAAGTTGCGAAAAGCGTGGTGCGGATTTCTTGACTGCCATTCTCTGCAGTCGTTGTGGAACAAGTGCTGGGCAGCCATTATATGGAACTTCCCAGTGCCTGCAGCAATTAAGTTGGTGCAGGGCGGGTGAATCAGAGGGAACATGCCACAGGTGCGGCGTGATTCTCGTGGCATAAAAATTATGAGGCATACGATTCAGTCTGAAAACAGACTGGTGCCATCGGCGGGAGTCACTCCATTACAGAACCAACACTCTGCCAATTTTTGGTAAGATTACACCGCTCTTTTGGGAACCTTGGCCTCACAGGTGGAGCAATTGGACAGAAATTCCCTCCGTGCCTTTCCACTCTGCAGAGAGGAGTTTCCTGTATGATAGAGATGGTCCACAGTCGTCTGGGAGAGACGCAGCCTTCTACGGCACTGCACCTCTGACATCTGCAGGTACGATGATCAATTTCGGAAAACCCTTGGGTCGGTACCTAACTATCTGTGGTGCCTGCGAATTGCTGGGATATCAGCTTGCAAAGGGTTAACAGTTGGCCTCCACTAAATGGCAGTGCTTTTTGACTGCACACCATTTAATGGCACAACCACTAGTGAGGGGAGGCTGGGGTGTCTGCCTCTTGTGGCAAACAAGGCACAGCTGAATCATACGAGGCCAGCAATTAGCATGTCCAGCGCATTCCCAGAGTGCACTCTGTTTCTCCCGGGTCACAAGAAGTGCAGAGCTGAGCAGCCTTCCATGACCCATTGAGATCTACAGTTACACACAAGCACCCCTGACAATTGGTTTGGGACTTCCGGGCAGCTTCTGCCCTTTGTCCTCACACCACTGCCTGAGTTTTGATTTGATTTGATTTATTATTGTCACATGTGTTTGTATACAGTGAAAAGTATTGTTTCTTGCACGCTATACCGACAAAGCATACCATTCATAGAGTATGTAGGGGAGAAGGATAGACTAGGTGAATGGGCAAAAACTGTGGCAAATGGATTTCAATGTGAGCAAGTGTGAAGTTATCCATTTTGGACCAATAAAGGATAGATAAGGGCCTTACTAGATGGTATGAAGTTAAAAACAGTGGATGTCCAAAGAGACTTGGTAGTTCAGGAGCATAGATCCTTAAAATGCCACAAACAGGTCAGAAAATAGTTAAGAAGGCCAATGGAATGCTGGCCTTTATATCTGGAAGACTGGTGTATAAGGATACAGAAGTTATGCTGCAGCTGTACAAAACCCTGGTTAGACCCCACTTGGAGTACTGTGAGCAGATCTGGGCACCACACTGTAGTAAGGATATGTTGGCCTTGAAAGAAGTACAACGTAGGTTTACAAGAATGATACCTGGGCTTCAGGGGTTAAGTTATGAGCAGAGATAATACAAATTAGGCTTGATTTCTCAAGAATTTAGAAGGTTAGGGGGTGATCTGATCAAAGTCTTCAAGATACTAACAGGAAAAGACAGATAGATAAAGATAAACAATTTCCGCTGGTTGGAGATTCTAGAACTGGGGGACATAGTTTAAAAATTAGGACCAGATCATTCAGGAGAGATATTAGGAAGCATTTCAACTCACAAAGGGTGGTAGAGATTTGGAACTTGCTTCCACAATTGGCAGTTGATGCTAGGTCAGTTGCTTTCTTTAAATCTGAGATAGATAAACTTTTGTTAAGCAAAGGTATTAAGGTACGCTGTGGGTGTACCTATACTACATGGACTGTAGTGGTTCAAGAAGGCAGCTCAACACCACCTTCTCAAGGGCAGAAAATGCTGGTCTAGCCAGCAACGTCCACACCCCATTAAAAAACAACAAAAAACATTTGAAGAATACTTTATTGGCAGTAAAACATTTTTGGGATGTCCTGAAATTGTGGAAGGCGCCATATAATTGCAAGTCCTTACTTTCTCAAGCATCATATTAAACTAAAAATAGAACACAAAGCAACACTGGGGTATGTACTTTATTATATCTGGGACTTGTAGCCAACACAAGTCACAATCTCACCACTTGTTCATTTGTAGCCCTGTTTAATTGTGTCGTCAAAGTCAGACAGTATGATTTTTATATCAAATAAAGATGTTTGCTCATGACTTTTTAATGAAAGGAATGAGAGTTATTGGGCAGGAATAGCAGGTCGCACAAACCACAAGAACAAAAATTCTCATCCAAGCTCAACGGATCTTTGAATGGTCCGTCAAACTTTCTGTCTCGCTCGCTATAATTCCCATGGCAGGTGAGACAGCAGAATTTCAGCCATTGTTTCAAGATCACTGTTGTAAATTAAACAGTTCTAAGTAATTATGAAAACGCAAATGTCATTGGTTTTATTTATTTTTTAAGCAGAGCACCTTTCCAGGCAGACTGCCAATAGGATGATGCAAAACACCAGAGATACTTCACTCTAACAGACTGTAGTTACGTGGCCCTTTTAAGGGTGCGACCCCTGAGGGCCACATGATTGGACCGGACCCTATGGAATGGCAGCATGGGAAGCCGAGCCAATCGGGTGCAAGGGCACATGTTGTGGGTCAGGGAGTATCCTCAATTGGAGCCAGGGAGAGTGGAGAGCAGTCGTGTGTTCAGTTTTGTCAGACCCTTGTTCATATATATCTATTTATCATTGGTAATTCAACCCTATATAATGTTAAGCCACAACGAGTCGCCTTTGAGGTTATTACGCAGACAAACACTGGATCGGCCTCAGCTTGGAGTATGCCAATTCTGGGCATTGTATGTCAGTATGGATGTAAACCATTGGAAATGGTGCAGAAAGGAATGGCAAGGATGGTTCCAGAAATGAGGAACCTCAATTAAACAGGTTGATAGGAGAAGCTGAGACTATTTTCCTTCAAGAAAAAAAGATTGAGAGGAAATTTGATGGAGTTATTCAAAATCATAAAGGTTTAGGCAGAGTTGGATAGGGTTGGGAAACTGTCCCAATCGTCAAAGGCTCAAGACAGGAAACACCAATGTAAGGTGATCGGCAAAAGAATCGGAGTCAACCATGAGGAAAATCTGTTTTATGAATGGGGTGTGAGGATCTGAAGTGCGCTGACTTGAGACAGTGGTAGATAGGGGTAGCAGATTTAAAAGTGTATTGGATAATTATCTGAAGAACAAACAAAGAACAAAGAACAAAGGACAATACAGCACAGGAACAGGCCCTTCGGCCCTCCAAGCCCGCGCCGCTCCCCGGTCCAGGATTGAATCCTGAATCCAGGATCCCCGCCCAATTTTCCAGCCTATCTACATACCAATATCCTATCCACCGAGCTGTCCCTCACAGCTACGATGCTTTGTTCATCACAACCTATTAACTCACCCCCACCCCCCCATTTCAGACCATGTGATCTCCAGGGAGAGGCGAAAACCCAGAGTGAAAACCCCAGGGCCAATATGGGGAAAAAAAATCTGGGAAATTCCTCTCCGACCCCCTGAGGCGATCGAAACGAGTCCAGGAGATCACACTGGCCCTGATCGGAAAATGCTTCCCAACCCTAGTCATTTCCACTTCCACGAACACCATCTGAATTCCCTGCCCCCGAGACAGGTTCCCAACTATCCGCAGTCTCGCTCTGTACTGGCACCAGCAAGATGATCATAGAATGAAGCCTTGAAACGAGAAACAAAGAACAATTAGCCCGCGCCGCTCCCTGGTCCAAACTAGACCACTCTTTTGTATCCCTCCATTCCCACTCCGTTCATATAGCTGTCTAGATAAGTCTTAAACGTTCCCAGTGTGTCCGCCTCCACCACCTTGCCCGGCAACACATTCCAGGCCCCCACGACCCTCTGTGTAAAATATGTCCTTCTGATATCTGTGTTAAACCTCCCCCCCTTCACCTTGAACCTATGACCCCTCGTGAACGTCACCACCGACCCGGGGAAAAGCTTCCCACCGTTCACCCTATCTATGCCTTTCATAATTTTATACACCTCTATTAAGTCTCCCCTCATCCTCCGTCTTTCCAAGGAGAACAACCCCAGTTTCCCAAATCTCTCCTCATAACCAAGCCCCTCCATACCAGGCAACATCCTGGTAAACCTCCTCTGTACTCTCTCCAAAGCCTCCACGTCCTTCTGGTAGTGTGGCGACCAGAACTGGACGCAGTATTCCAAATGCGGCCGAACCAACGTTCTATACATCTGCAACATCAGACCCCAACTCTTATACTCTATGCCCCGTCCTATAAAGGCAAGCATGCCATATGCCTTCTTCACCACCTTCACCACCTTCCTCTCCAAGAGGAAAGATTTGCAGGACAATGTGGAAAAGGCAGAGGAGTGAGATAAGCTGAATAACTGAATAGGAAGTTAAAATGGACATGATGGGCTGGGTGGCCTCCCCCTATGCTGTTACCATTCATGATTCTATGACCCTGGGATTTTTAATGCTGCTCGTACGCTGGTGTCATCTTCTGTTCTCAGTTTAAATATTTTCTTTAAAAAGGGCAATAAATGTAACAGAGGAAGTGACTTGTACTCACATGCAGGCTAACCTAATAACTCAAAGTGATGAAAAAGGTATGATCCATTTAATGACTAGGATGTAGACCGTATCCCTTAACCTCGTTATTTATTCTGGATAAGTACTTAAATGAATTACTTCAATCAAAGGGTTGTGAATCTTTGGAATTCACTACCCCCGAGGGTTGTGGATGCTCCAGCATTGAAATCATTTAAGGTTGGGATAGACAGATCTTTGGTCTGTCAGGGAATTAAGGAATGTGGGGAGTGGGCAGGAAGGTGCAATTGAAACCCAAGATCAGCCATGTTCATGCTGAATGGCAGAGCAGGTTCAATGGACCATTTGTCTCCTGTACCTATACCTGGTGATCTTGTCTGAAAAGTAAAGTGCGAAAAGTTATGCCTCTTGTATTAACATTTATACTTCAAATGAGAACAAGTTCACTATATCACACATTCTATTTTCTGCTAAATTTCTTCTGAACCACTGAGGTAATTGAGCAAAACGCGAAGGTATCTATATGTTATGATGACCAGGAAGGCCATGGGGAATCTATCCGTGGGATTCATGAAGTACGAGCTGCCTTACTGAGCAAGCGGAGACTCGCCCAATGGGAATCAGTTTTTAAGCCTTTAACTTTACCCGGCCCAGAGCTGTGGGTCCCAAGGCTAAGACTATCTGACTGTAAACCACTTTTATTGCACAATGAATTACTGCACTGTTTATCTTTATACCTCCTTTACCCTGCTTTGGCCAATTGATGTTTCTTATGGGCTAGGAGCATTCCCTGTGTTGGAATAGATAGGCCCAAGGTACATCCAATACTAGACTTTTGGCCTCATTTAGGCTGGTAACCTGGAGATGCCTGCTGGAAGACAGATTTCTGCATTGCCCTCATAGAGGCCCCGAGAGGGGAATGGAAAAATGGGAGGTGATTCGGAGAGAAGGGTACATCAAAAGAGGGTGGAGAAGTCAGGGGAATGGTGACAGTTATTAGAGTGGATAGGGAGAAACTGTTCCCATTGGTGGAAGGATCAAGAATCTGAGGACATAGATTTAAGGTAATTGAGGAAAGAAGCAATGGTAACATGAAGAAAAACTTTTTCTTTATACAGTGTGTGAATAGGATCTGGAATGCACTGCCTGGGAATGTGGTTGAGGTAGGTATAATTCAAGCATTCAAAAGGGAATTGGATTGCTATCTGAAAAGGAAGAATATGCGGGGCTACAGGGAGAAGGCAGTGGAGTATCACTAGGTGAATTGCTCCTTCAGGGAGCCATTACAGACACAACAGGGCAGATGGCAATCTTCTGTGCTCCAACAATTCTTCATGAGGGTGGGGACTCATGAACCTGATTTATCAAGGGTACCCTTTGTCACCTAACAGCCAGTCTCAGATTGGTTGTGATGGCCCAAAGACTGCTTCCATAATGACATTAATCGACAATGTTGTTCCTTTGTTTAAAAAGGGTAGCAAGAATAATCCAGGTAATTACAGGCCGGTGAGCCTTACATCAGTGGTAGGGAAATTATTGGAGAGGATTCTTCGAGACAGGATTTATTCCCACTTGGAAATAAATGGACAAATTAGTGAGTGGCAACATTGTTTTGTGAAGGGGAGGTCGTGTCTCACAAACTTGATCGAGTTTTTCGAGGAAGTGATGAAGATGATTGATGAGGGTAGGGCAGTGGATGTTGTCTACATGGACTTCAGTAAGGCCTTTGACAAGGTCCCTCATGGTAGACTGGTGCAGAAGGTGAAATCGCATGGGATCAGAGGTGAGCTGGCAAGGTGGATACAAAACTGGCTCGGTCAAAGACATCATGATGTGGAGATGCCGGCGTTGGACTGGGGTGAACACAGTAAGAGTTTTAACAACACCAGGTTAAAGTCCAACAGGCTTATTTGGTAGCAAATGCCATTAGCTTTCGGAGCGCTGCTCCTTCGTCAGATGGAGCCCCACTCCATCTGACGAAGGAGCAGCGCTCCAAAAGCTAATGGTATTTGCTACCAAATAAAGCTGTTGGACTTTAACCTGGTGTTGTTAAAACTCTTACTCGGTCAAAGAAGACAGAGGGTAGCAGTGGAAGGGTGCGTTTCTGAATGGAGGGTTGTGACAAGTGACGTTCCTAAGGGATCAGTGCTGGGACCTTTGCTGTTTGTAATATATATTAATGATTTGGAGGAAAATGTAACTGGTTTGATTAGTAAGTTTACAGATAACACAAATGTTGGTGGATTTGCGGATAGCGATGAGGACCATCAGAGGATACAGCAGGATGTAGATCAGTTGGAGACTTGGGAGGACAAATGTGAGGTAATGCATTTTGGAAGGTTTAATACTGATAGGAAATATACAGTAAATGGCAGAACCCTTAAGAGTATTGATAGGCGAAGGGATCTGGGTGTACAGATCCACAGGTCACTGAAAGTGGCAATGCAGGTGGAGAAGGTAGTCAAGAAGGCATAAGGCATGTTTGCCTTCATCGGCTGGGGTATTGAGTTTAAAAATTGGCAAGTCATGTTGCAGCTTTATAGAACCTTAGTTAGGCCGCACTTGGAATATAGTGTTCAATTCCAGTCGCCACACTACCAGAAGGATGTGGAGGCTTTGGAGAGGGTACAGAAAAGGTTTACCAGGATGTTGCCTGGTATGGAGGGTGTTAGCTATGAGGAGAAGTTGGAGAAACTTGGTTTGTTCTCACTGGAACGACAGAGGTTGAGGGGTGACCTGATAGAAGTCTACAAGATTATGAGAGACATGAGTGGATAGTCAGAAGCTTTTTCCCAGGGTGGAAGAGTCAATTACTAGGGGGCGCAGGTTTAAGGTGCGAGGGGCAAGGTTTAAAGAAGATGTACGAGGCAGATTTTGTACACAGAGAGTAGTGGGTGCCTGGAACCCGTTGCCGAGGGAGGTACTGGAAGCAGATACAGTAGTGACTTTTAAGGGGCATCTTGACAAATACATGAATAGAATTGGAATAGAGGGATATGGTCCCCGGAAGGGTAGGGGGTTTTAGTTCAGTTGGGCAGCATGGTCGGTGCAGGCTTGGAGGGCCGAAGGGCCTGTTCCTGTGCTGTAATTTTCTTTGTTCTTTGTTCTTTGATATTCTGTGCAGGAGCCCTTATGACTCTGATGCCTCTTACATGTGGGGTCAGGTGAACCATGTGCATGCAGTAGATAGCTCTTCTCACCACTGGGAATCTGGTACCCTGGCAAAGCCGCACACCCACTCATCCTGCTTCTCTCCGGTAAGAGTGGAGACAGTCAAGTTTCTTCTCTTGGCTTTCAAGCCAGCATCACCTTCTTGTGCACTGATGGGGAGAAAAGTGGGAAATGTTGGCTATGTCATCACCTCCCTCCAGAAAAGATCCACATGTGTAGAGATTTGAATGAGTAGAAATTAAGTAATGGTGACCTTGGCAGCAACTGACAGAACCGTCCGCATCCTGTTTTGTGGCTCTAGGTCCTGTTAAAGGAGACAGCTCAGTTCAATAACCACTTCCTCGGTGAAGTGTAGACACCTCAGACCTCACTCCTGGCTGAACTGAATGTAGGGGAATCTCCGAATATCGTTGATAGATAGGGTCTTTTGTTTCGAGTTTTCCTCCTTGCCCTGCTGCGCATATCTTGCCATTGCTGCAGCCTGGGCTGTCACATTGCAGGTCCAAAGGGACGGTAACTATATCCTGTAATTCTCTTAGGTTTTCTATACACAGGACAGAAAACTCCTTTGATCTTCCTGTCAAGATACAGCCACACCATCTTCAAAATCCAGCAAGGCACCAGAGTCCTCTAAAAACACACCACAGCACTTCCACTAACTTTGCAAGAGCAAAAGTAACCATCTCACCTACAAAGTTGGATGGTTAAAGTAAGGACAATAGCCTGGGCAGGAGGGGATATTTCCTGTTTGCAGCTGAAGCCACGTTCAGGTGTGAGTGAGAGAGAAAGAAAGCAAAATCTGAACCTGTGTGGTCTAAATTGGCAGAATGTGAGCCAACTCAACCATAGAAACCAAATAACATCATGAGCTGCCCACTTTGCCATGCTAGGGCCCTGTTGGTTAGGGCATACCATGCCACACCATGTCAGAGATGGCCAGAAACATTCCAGCCATCATTATTCCTCATCAGGTCTTCCATAGTGTTGGCACTAGCAGCACCACAGAGCCCAAATTTGTGGCCTTACGAGTTAACTTAGCTTATGATGAAAGCAATGTAAAAATAAAGCATATAGATAAAACTTAAACCTTAGATTAAATGAACAACTCAATGAGGCTGGAAGACAAGCTGGAATTCCTTGCATTGTTATTTGTTTTTTTTTTACAATTTAGCATGAATAGCAATACATACATACACAGACACACAATGTTGTGGCTTTAATTCCCCCAGAGACTTGGCGATGTTCAAGAGGGGAACAGTTACTACAATCTGCAGCTCAGTTTCTAAGCTAAAGTTCCTTGTCATGGGAATCTTTAGTGTAGTATAAAAGATTTATCGAATCTACAGAGGAGCGAGAGTGTATTGGCTTTGTCCTGATCGATTGGCATGCGGAAACAGCGCATGAGGGGGTCACCCAAAGAAATAGGTCAAAGTAACATGTTGCAATTCCAAATGCAACATGGTGCTCAGCAGACATTTTTACACAATGAAGTCATTTCCACATATCATTTTTCCTCTTATGAGGAAGCTGACCATTTATGTGCAAGCTCTGAAGTACAATTATGGAGGTTCTGCAGAGTACTGCACTCTTGTTCACAATAACATGCTTTTTATTCTGGATTCTCAGTGTCACGTGGAGCAAGTGGAATGCATTTCATATGTACTGAAAATCAAAGGGCACTAATATCAGCTAAAAAAAAACTAATATCAGCTGCTTTTTCCCCAACGGAATTTAATTGCATAAATCTAATTGTTTGTTCTCCTTTGAGGAGGTTTTAATTTTTAAAAGTAATAAAAAGGGGGCGTAAAAGTACTTGCACCTAAATGAGTGTTTGAGTGTAATGGAGTCAAGTTTTCTTATGTTAAAAGGCTAAGTGAGAAAGTTAGACATGAGGAGGATGTAAAATGGCTGCAAAGGGATATGGACTGGTTCAGTGATTGGGCAAAAAGGTGGCTAAAGAAGTATAATGGGAGGAAGTGTGGAATTATCTCATAGGAAGAATGGAATTATCTCATAGGAAAAGCAGAATATTTTTTAAAGGGTGGAAGTAGTAAATGTTGGTGGTCAGCCAGATTGAGGGCAGGATTTTCCAGTCGCCCACGCCCCAGGACTGGAAGATCCCACCCTGAGGTCAACGGGCCTTTGCACGGTCTATGTCCTGCCCGCTACGATTCCTGTGGCCGGTGGGGTGGGAAAATTCCGACCTGAGAGTCCTTGCGCACGAATCACAGCCAGTTATTGGGGAGACAAATTATACTTTAGCCTTTATTACGCGTGGTTTGGATTTTGGAGCAAGGACATTTTGCTGCAATTATGTAGTGCTTTGGAAAGATCACAGCTGGAGTACTGTGTACAGTTTTATTCTCCTTACTAAGGAAGGATGTATTTGGTGCAACAAAGGTTCACAAGATTGTGAATAAGGTGTGGGTGGCACAGTGGTTAGCACTGCTGCCTCACAGCACAAGGACCCAGGTTCAATTCCAGCCTCGGATGACTTCCTGTGTGGAGTTTGCATGTTCTCCCCAGATCTGTATGGATTTCCTCTGAGTGCCCCAGTTTCCTCCCACATTCCTCCAAAAGTGTGCGAATAAGGTTGATTGGTAAATTGCCCCTTAGTGTCAGGGATTAGCAGGATAAATATGTGGGATTTTGGGGATAGGGCCTGGGTGGGATTGTTGTCAGTGTAGGATCGATGGGCCAAATGGCTTCCTTCTGCACTGTAGTTATTCTTATTCTATGAAGATTGGTTCCTGATATGAGAGGGCTTTTCTTCACACATGCTTCTTTCTCCCCCTTTGCGGAAAAAATTGAGAAGTTTGGAATGATTAGCAGGCTAATTATCAACCTGGCTGAACCATGTCACAACTGCTCCTTCTGCAGCCAACAAGTTTTAGCATTTTTACAGCACAGAAGTCCTGGAATGAGACCAGAACTTGGAGCGTCTGGCTCTGAGGCAGGGGTGCTACCTATTGAGCCACAAGATCTTTCCAGTGAGATTGAATAGAATGGGCTGATATTCTCTCGAACTCAGTAGAATGAGAAGTGATCTCATCTGCATCATTTAGAATTCTTAGAGGGCTTGACAAACTAGATGCAAAAAAGCTACTTCCCTTGGCTAGGCAATTTAAAATTAGAGATCATTGTCTGAGAACAAAGGATCAGCTATTGAAATGAGCAGGAATTTTTACATGCAAAGGGTTGTGAATCTATACGGCAGCGCAGTGGTTAGCATTGCTGCTTCACAGCGCCAGAGACCTGGGTTCGATTCCCGGCTTGGGTCACTGTCTGTGCGGAGTTTGCACATTCTCCCCGTGTCTGTGTGGGTTTCCTCTGGGTGCTCTGGTTTCCTCCCACAGTCCAAAGATGTGCAGGTTAAGTTGATTGGCCATGCTACGTTTCCCCTTAGTATCAGGGGGACTAGGAGGGTAAATATATGGGGTTATGGGGATAGGATTTGCGTGGGATTGTTGTCGGTGTGGGTTAGATGGACCAAATGGCCTCCTTCTGCACTGTTGATTCTACTTGCAACTCTCTACTCCAGAGGGCTGTGGATGCTCAGTTGACAAGTATTTTCAGGTCTGAGATCAATATATTTTCGGGCACTTGAACGGTTCAGGAGATGTGAGGATAGGGTGGAAAAGTAGTGTCAAAAATGTTTCTTTTTAAACTTGACACTTTTTGATCTCACTGGTGTCTAGTTATGACCTCTGTAGTAAAACTGAGGATTGCTGCTCACCACCCTTCATTCACCCACACTCTCCCCCTCAACCTCACAGACTTACATTTGGTTTGGTGCTGATAGCCTCACAGACCAACCTTTGTCATGACTGATGCACTGCCTATTGGTATATGGCCGGTACCTACAGCATGCTGGTCGCACCTCCATGAAACAAGAGGACCAATTTTGTGTTCGGAAACTCGTGGTCACCTTTTTGATTCACAAAGTCAAGTGCAAACCAATTTCTAGTCCAAAATGTTGGTTGGAATTCTCCGGCCGTTCACACCAGCAGGATTCTCCGGTCCCGCCGGCAGCGCACCCTTGCCTGTGGATTTCCCGCCAGCGTGGGGTGACGTCAATGGGAATTCCTATTGACAGCAGCAAGACTGGAGAATCCCGCCAGTAGCAATTAACGCGCCACCTCCCGCCAGAGGGAACCACGTGGCTGGAAGGCCAGAGAATCTCACCCATTGTGCTTTTAATAATCGAAAAAATGCCATTTATTCCGAGGCACAATGGGTTGGATCATTTCATAGAACATAGAACATAGAACATTACAGCGCAGAACAGGACCTTCGGCCCACGATGTTGCACCGACCAGTTAAAAAAAAACTGTGACCCTCCAACCTAAACCAATTTCTTTTCGTCCATGAACCTATCTACGGATCTCTTAAACGCCCCCAAACTAGGCGCATTTACTACTGATGCTGGCAGGGCATTCCAATCCCTCACCACCCTCTGGGTAAAGAACCTACCCCTGACATCGGTTCTATAACTACCCCCCCTCAATTTAAAGCCATGCCCCCTCGTGCTGGATTTCTCCATCAGAGGAAAAAGGCTATCACTATCCACCCTATCTAAACCTCTAATCATCTTATATGTTTCAATAAGATCCCCTCTTAGCCGCCGCCTTTCCAGCGAAAACAATCCCAAATCCCTCAGCCTCTCCTCATAGGATCTCCCCTCCATACCAGGCAACATCCTGGTAAACCTCCTCTGCACCCTCTCCAAAGCCTCCACATCCTTCCTGTAATGTGGGGACCAGAACTGCACACAGTACTCCAAGTGCGGCCGCACCAGAGTTGTGTACAGTTGCAACATAATGCTACGACTCCTAAATTCAATCCCCCTACCAATAAACGCCAAGACACCATATGCCTTCTTAACAACCTTATCTACTTGATTCCCAACTTTCAGGGATCTATGCACACATACACCTAGATCCCTCTGCTCCTCCACACTATTCAAAGTCCTCCCGTTAGCCCTATACTCAACACATCTGTTATTCCTACCAAAGTGAATTACCTCACACTTCTCCGCATTAAACTCCATCCGCCACCTCTCGGCCCAACTTTGCAACCTGTCTAAGTCTTCCTGCAAACTACGACACCCTTCCTCACTGTCTACCACACCACCGACTTTGGTGTCATCAGCAAATTTGCTAATCCACCCAACTATACCCTCATCCAGATCATTAATAAATATTACAAACAGCAGTGGCCCCAAAACAGATCCCTGAGGTACACCACTTGTAACCGCACTCCATGATGAATATTTACTATCAACCACCACCCTCTGTTTCCTATCCGCTAGCCAATTCCTGATCCAATTTCCTAGATCACCCCCAATCCCATACATCTGCATTTTCTGCAGAAGCCTACCATGGTGAACCTTATCAAACGCCTTACTAAAATCCATATATACCACGTCCACTGCCTTGCCCCCATCCACCTCCTTGGTCACTTTCTCAAAAAACTCAATAAGGTTAGTAAGGCACGACCTACCTGCCACAAAACCATGCTGACTATCACCTATCAATTCATTACTCTCCAAATAACTATAAATCCTATCCCTTATAATTTTTTCCAACATCTTGCCGACAACAGAAGTGAGACTCACCGGTCTATAATTCCCGGGGAAGTCTCTGTTCCCCTTCTTAAACAATGGGACAACATTCGCTAACCTCCAATCTTCTGGTACTATACCAGAGGCCAACGACGACCTGAAGATCAGAGCCAGAGGCTCTGCAATCACTTCTCTTGCCTCCCAGAGAATCCTTGGATAAATCCCATCCGGACCAGGGGATTTATCTATTTTCAGACCCTCCAGAATATCCTGCACATCCTCCTTATCAACTGTAATACTGTCTATTCTACTCCCTTGCAACCCAGTGTCCTCCTCAGCTATATTCATGTCCCCTTGCGTGAACACCGAAGAGAAATATTGGTTCAATGCTTCACCAATCTCCTCCGGTTCCACACATAACTTCCCTCTGCCATCTATAACTGGCCCTAAACTTGCCCTAACCAACCTTCTGTTCTTGACATACCTATAGAACGCCTTAGGATTCTCTTTAACCCTATCCGCCAAAGTCTTCTCATGTCCCCTTTTAGCCCTTCTAAGCTCGCTCTTCAACTCCCTCTTAGCCAATCTAAAGCTTTCTAGTGCACTACCCGAGTGCTCACGTCTCATCCGAACATAAGCCTCCTTTTTCTTTTTAACCAACAAAGAAACTTTTTTGGTGCACCACGGTTCCCTAGCCCTACCAATTCCTCCTTGCCTGACAGGGACATACCTATCACAGACTCGCAGTAGCTGCTCCTTGAAAAAACTCCACATGTCGGACGTTCCCAGTCCCTGTAATCTCCTAGTCCAACCTATGTTTCCTAATTCTCTCCTAATAGCCTCATAATTACCCTTCCCCCAGCTAAAACCACTGGCCCGAGGTTCATGCCTATCCCTTTCCATCACTAAGGTGAACGTATTGTGGTCACTATCACCAAAATGCACACCAACTTCCAAGTCTAGCACCTGGTCTGGCTCATTTCCCAGCACCAGATCCAATATAGCCTCACCTCTAGTTGGCCTGTCTACATACTGAGTCAAAAAACCTTCCTGCACGCTTTGAACAAAAACTGACCCCTCTAACGAGCTAGAGCTATAACAATTCCAGTCAATATTAGTCAAGTTAAAATCCCCCATAACAATTGCCCTATTACTTTCACTCCTAAGCAGGATTGACTCCGCAATCCTTTCCTCAACCTCTCTAGAACTTTTAGGAGGTCTATAAAAGACTCCCAACAGGGTGACCTCTCCTCTCCTATTTCTAATCTCCGCCCATACTACCTCAACAGATAAGTCCTCATCAAACCTCCTCTCTGACACTGTGATACAATCTCTGACCAATAATGCTACCCCTCCCCCTCTTCTACCTCCTTCCCTACTTCGACTAAAACATTTGAACCCCGGGACCTGCAGCATCCATTCCTGCCCCTGCTCTATCCATGTCTCTGAAATAGCCACAACATCGAAGTCCCAGGTACTGATCCACGCTGCAAGTTCACCCACTTTATTGCGAATACTCCTGGCATTGAAGTATACACATTTCAAACCCTGCTCCACCCCACCTCTGCAATGCCGTGCATTGCAGTCCCCATCCATGCATCCCTCACTTTCAGCCCCACTACTCAGGATCCCTCCCCCCCCCCGAATCAGTTTAAACCTCCCTGCATGGCCTTAGCAAATTTACCCCCCAGGATATTGGTCCCCTTCTGATTAAGGTGTAGACCATCCTTCTCATAGAGGTCACACCTTCCCCAGTACGAGCCCCAATTGCTTAAGTACCTGAACCCTGGACTAATTTGCACTTCTGGACTAATTTGCACTTCTCTCTCTAAATGCTGTTTAAAAGTACAGATGTTGTTCTTCAGGTGATGTAGGTGAGCTTGGAAAAGTTGTCTGTGAAGAAATTACAGTCAGTCGGCAGATAGACATCAATTTATGTTCCATGATTTTGGCTTTGTTTTATAGATTGGTTACCCATGGAGCGAATACATTGAGTGAGTCCTTGGGGTTTATGATTAAAACCTCCATAAATGTATAACTCTGTCTCAAGACCAAACAGATGATCACCATCCTTTCTCCCTTAGCAAAAATATTTATTCAGTCGCCATTGATAGATTTTAGAGGTGGGCATCTCTTCCCTTTAGAGAGAGGCAACTGGTTATGTAGCTTGAGGGACACCACTCCACATCAAGTCTGGGGCAAGGCAAGGCAGGCCTCCATGAATGACCACACTACGGAAATTAGCAGAATTGCGCCTCCACACTTATTCTCCAAATTGTGCTCACACAGCTCAAGGGTTAAATCAAATCCTTTTTTTCCTGTTGGTCATAATTTATTTACTAGTATTACTTCACTTGACAAACATATCCACTATGTCTACTGTTAGAAAATGATACTGTAGCAAGTCTCAAGTTTTAGCCCATTCCCTCACAATATACCATAAAAATCAGAAATTTGAACCATGGGATCTACTGGTGCAGGCCAGCTGATTAATCCAGTTCGATTTTCTGGTTCCTCCACAGCTATCCATTCTGCAGTACATGTCTCGGGAAACTGGGTTTCTGTTTCAGTGGGTCACCAGGAAACAGCAGTGAGTCTAAATATGGCATTAGAGGATTAAGATACAGCTTTTATCAGGACAGGAGCTCACTGCATATTGGGATTATGCTTTGGGAGCTTTGTGACTAATGTGGATGGGAAATATCCGTATAAAACTGACAGGGCCTCGGGGAATTATGATTACTACTGCAAGAAAGATCAAAGGCAAGGAGGGAACAGTCAGGACATAATGTGAAATGATTAACTCACTTTTGTGAACTAAAAAGCATGATATTATACATTTTGGTACAATTCACTTAACAAAACTAGAGTTGGTGAGGGTCAAAACATTCAACAGCAGCGCAGCCACAAGTCCATTTAAGAGGCTTACAACTAGTGGAGGCCACCTCACTGCAGTAATCCATCCCCAACCATCTGTTCTTTCATCGATACTTACCATTAAACGTTTATAGCATTTTCTTTCCCCTTCTTGCCTATTTTGTCGTAAGCGTAGCATTTTTTATGCTGTAGTCAGAATTTCTTTTTGGGAGTACATCCCAGATTTTATGCTGTTCAAATCCATTTTCCACAGCTTGCCGGCAGATTCGCAAACCTGGGCAAAACTATCACGCAATAAAAATGGATTGAACAGGATAATTTCTGACGGATAGTTCCCAGACACCCAGGTTTCCAGAATCCCGGGAAAAGAAACATTGAAATGAGAAGCGTTTGGAGACCATGGTGAAAACAAAATGGAGTGGGACGACTGAATACCTCGACCAAAGAACCAGCACAGGCCTATAGCGCCAAAAGGCTTCCTTCTGCATTGAATGATTCTGTTATTCTATGTCTCCACAAACATATAAGCAATGATACCTCATTTCAAATGCTTGGATTAAATTGGTGAATGAAATGTTTGTTTGTTGGTATTACGAAGAGGGATGAAAAAGGACTGATGCTTCTATTCCTTTCCCTTACTGTCCGTAACCCGTGTGTTTTTTGAAAAAGAAGATCCGTGTTCCTCTTAACCCCTAAGTGTGAGGTGTCATGCAGAGAGTTTTTTTGTGTTTACTTGATCAAAGTTTTTAAAAAATATATGTGAGGTTAGGGTGTGTTCTTACCCTCAGAGGAGTTTCGTTCCAATTTAAATAATTTCCAGTAGCACGCTTTTGTGAATTTAAAAATAAAGGAGATTATTTATTATCATACACTTACACCAACGGTTTTAATGAAACTTCTCACACATACTGTCATACAAACAAAGTCCAGATACAGATGAGGGAAAAGAATATAATTACAATTTGAAGTATTTCAGTTTCTTTCGTAACAGGCCTATAGTTTCTTAGCTGAACTGGTGCTGCAGCTGGACTGGAGGTCCAGTGAAAGCAGAGGACTCTCAGTAAGCTGCAAGGTTTCTTGCAGTTGAATTGCAATGAAGTCGGCTCTCAGGTGAACTTGAAGGTGAAATAGGTTGGGAAGAGATTCATTTTCCCTCTTTCAACTTGTTTTACCTTGGCTGTATTGTCTTGCAGCTGGTACGATGGCTTTTCATGTGGTCTTTCAGATGGCTCTTCAGGTGGAATTTCTCCTGGTGTTTATCTGAGCCAAATAGCTTCTGCTGTAACTTGTAAAAGCAGGTATAACCATCGCTGCTTTAACCATTTGACTTACGGAAACCCAAAGACCATTCCCAGTTAGGGTAGTGGGTTGGGCTAATTCACATCCTGTGTTGTGGCCAATGAAAAGTTAATAAGACTCATTTAATTTAGTTGAACGCCCATTGAGTTTTGACGTCTCTATTGTCCATGGTGAGGCAGGAAGACAAATTGGCTGGTATCACAGTCCTGGCTATCTATAGTTCATCCTTAACAAAAGGAATTGAGAGTTTCAATAGTGGCTGGGATTGTTCCTATTTTAAGGGAGTATTTGCTTGAGTTTCAGGTTTTGTCTGGAGCTGATATTGCAAATGTTGTATAATGTGTTGTCACATTTTAAAAGCTATTTGATCCAGTTAAAAAATATAACTTTAAAATTTGTGATATCTTCATGCTTCCTGTGCGCATATCATTGGTCAATTTGAATAATCAGCAACAAACATTTTTGACTTATAACAAAGAGGGTTATTTATTCACACGTTCACCTCAAAAATCTAACGCTACATCATTCACTCACCACACATATGCACACACACACGCATGCAAGCATGCACACACACACGCATGGACACACACACGCACACACACATGCACACACGCATGCACACACACATGCACACACGCACACACGCACACACACACGTGCACACACACACACACATGTGCACACACGCATGCACACACACATGCACACAAACACATACGCACACACACGCACGCGCATACAAACACACACATGCAAACACACACACACACTCACGCACACACACACTCGTAATCTCTCTCTCTCAAGGAAATACAGTTAAAGAGGATAGTGCACTTTTATATATTGCAGTGGAATAGTTTGGCTCATTTTAGTGCAGGCCTACTGAAAAAGGAAATACTTTCCACTCTTGAAGTGTAGCTAAATTAATTCATTAACCAAAGTCGCATATCAAATGTGTTGCAGGGTTCCCCCTAACAGTGATTAGCACTGCTGCCTCACAGCACCAGGGAACCGGGTTCAATTCTGCCCTTGGGTGACTGTGTGGAGTTTGCACATTCTTCCTGTGTCTGCGTGGGTTTCCTCCGGGTGCTCCGGTTTGCTCCCACAGTCCAAAGATGTGCCGATTAGCTTGACTGGCCATGTTAAATTGCCCCATAGTGTCAGGGGGACTAGCAGGGTAAATATGTGGTATTAGGGGGATCGGGCCTGGGTGGCTTGTGGTCACTGTAGACTCGATGGGCCGAATGGCCTCCTCCTGCACTGTCGGGATTCTATGAGTTCTATGAGATGGAATTTCAGCAGGTTACAAAGTTAGTTGCTCACACACTTATTACTGGGAGGTCAATTTTCCGTGCAGGTAGGCTTGGAAGTAAACTCACTGAAGACATTACAATGTTGGAGTGCCCAGTTTTCCTGTGTTGCAGTCTTTGCTATTGTTGCTGTTTCTTGCTATGTGGTTTGCAGGTGCTTAGAATTGGTTATCTAAAGACAATTTAGATCAGGTAACCACATGATCAATGACTGCAAGAAGTCCCAGATGCTGCTTCAGAGGGGCAAATTCCACAAAGATGTTTGGTATGACTGAGTGTCTATAGAAGATGCAGCTAATATGCGGTGATGAATGAAAGACAGTGCCACAGATACCTTTAACGTCTACGGATGTGCGAGATCAGTTTTCTTCTCCTTGAGGAACTCATGCTGCAAGGACTTGGTGGTATCCCATGCCAGTTATTTTGAAGCCTTACTGCAACTTTTTGCCAGCAGGTCTGTCCAGGGCTCCACTGGGGACATCTGCAAAATATCACAATCTATGATGCATAAATTCATAAGAGAGATGACAGATGCACTTCTTAATAAAGCTCACCAATACATCCCGTTCTTCATGGTTGTCACAAGCCAAGCTGACAGCTGTGGGATTGACTCTAATCTTGCCAGGGCAAGGGACCATCAACTGTGCAAATGTGGCCTTGAAAGATCCCTGACAGCTGCCAGTGAGATTCATATCTGGAAAAGGATTTCACTCTCGTTCAGCTAATTTGTGATCACAGAAAGAAGATCCCGTAGCTCTCAGGATTCTTACCTCTTCACTCACTCACAGGTCCCACAGATCTTCGAGAAGCCTTGGCACTGAGTGGTTGGCTACTCAGGAACAAAGGATACCCCCGAAGACATGGCTAATGAGACCCATTCATCGACCACAGAGTGCATCTGAGGTGATACTGCTGTGAGCAATTTTGGGCCCCACACCTCAGGAAGGACATACTGGCACTGGAGCGGGTCCAGCGGAGATTCACACGGATGATCCCAGGAATGGTAGGCCTGACATACGATGAACGTCTGAAGATCGTGGGATTATATTCATTGGAGTTTAGGAGGTTGAGGGGAGATCTGATAGAGACTTACAAGATAATGAACGGCTTAGATAGGATGGACGTAGGGAAGTTGTTTCCATTAGCAGGGGAGTCTAGGACGCGGGGGCACAGCCTGAGAATAAAAGGGAGTCACTTTAGAACAGAGATGAGGAGAAATTTCTTCAGCCAGAGAGTGGTAGATCTGTGGAATTCATTGCCACAGAGGGCTGTGGAGGCCGAGACGTTGAGCGTCTTCAAGACAGAAATTGATAAATTCTTGATTTCTCGAGGAATTAAGGGCTATGGGGAGAGAGCAGGTAAATGGAGTTGAAATCAACCATAATTGAATGGTGGAGTGGACTCGATGGGCCGAATGGCCTTACTTCCGCTCCTATGTCTTATGGTCTTATGGTCTTATGGATACAATGCAGCAAATTCCAGCACAGGGTCCTTTATAGAGAAAACAATTGGTCTCCTGAAGATGCATTTGCAATGTTTGTACCGTTCAGGTGGGGCTGTCCAATATTCATCACAAAGAGTGCCATACATCATTGCACCTACACAGCCTTGTCCTGTAAAAAGGGAAAGTGACGCCTGAGGGAGAAATCGAAGACCTAGATCTCTCCTCAGATGAGGAGGGCATTGATAAGGGTGTCTTTGAGAAGGATGAGACATCAGATGAGCCACATGAAGATGTCATTGCACAGGCACAATGTGCTTGTGATAACAATATAGCTTCAAGATTCTAGGTGGATTAGGGTGAAGACAATTTTTCATCATAGAATCATAGAATAGAATCATAGAATTCTACAGTGCAGAATGAGGCCATTCGGACCATTGACTCTGCACCAACCACAATCCCACCCAGACCCTATCCCCATAACCCCATACATTTACACTAGCTAGTTCCCCTGACACTAAGGGGCAATTTAGCATGGCCAATCCACCTGACCCGCAGGCTTCAATGCATTGGATACACTAACATCTTAATTCTCAGCTTCAACATCTCTGGAATGATAACATAAATAGTTTTAGTCACCATATGCCCTAATGATGGGGTCATCATTGGAATGGAGGGTACCACTGTCAACATGGGACTTCTGTGAAATGTGATTAGCACTCCCTTAGTGCATGTCCTTAGGTGACTCCACATCGTACAGTCATTTCACCCTTGGCCTCACCAAGTCAGTGTGCATGGCAGTTTTCACACAGCTGAAAAGCCAAATCACACAGGAATACACTCATGTCAGTTTGACATCAGCTTAATAAGGTGGCCTGAACACACAGACCATTCTTAAATGGTTTTCACTTGGAAATCTCAAGAGGGAGAAGCATCCCGGGAACTGCATTTCTTCCATCATCAGCTCTCATGAATGCATATTGCAAAGGTACATCTTGTTACTGACCTTCCAATCCCCTTTCACATATCAGGACAGTGACCTTTCATTGTCCTCAAAGAGAGTGCCTCACCAGGACAATGGCTTGATTTGTTACAAACACTCAGGACCCTGCAATTATCTGAAGCCTGACGTGTCTCTGTCCTGGATGTCCTTTATATTAGGAAGAAACATATCCATGACACAGCAACCAATAACATCTTCCTTTCACAGACCCTGCTGAGGACTTGGGAGATTTGCAAAAGCACCACGTTCAGAGAAAGGCTCTCCTCGACATGGTCCAGTTCACAAAGGACAATCCTTTCTACATACTCTAAGTCAGTGAGAGCACTGTCTTGCAATGAATTCCAGATTTTTGATGCGCATCAATTGGACACGAGGCACAAAGCTTCGGTAAAAGAAGGCTTTTATTAACTAACAATGGAACTAACAGAACTTTAACACACTATCCCAGACTGAAGAGGTCCCGCACGAGCAGGGGGTCTTATACCTCTCCCAGGAGGCGGAGCCCGACTGGGATGTGCCACAACAGTAACAACCACAGGTGTATCAATCCCACCCTCGCCCAACAACAACATTAGAACAACCCAACAACAACATTAGAACAATCCCACAGTGGGAACCAACGATGGTTCACCACATTCACCCCTCCTTTGAGAACAAAGGCCGGCGGGGTACGAAAACAGACTAAAATGTCAACAGATTATAAGTTCAGACGGTCTGGAGGACCGCACCATCGTTGTGACCTCCTCAATACCGGCGGTGACACCGGAGTAGGTGCTTGCGGTGGCGTTCTCCCCAAAACAGCGTCCAGCTGTTCTCCCACGGACTCACAGGCCGGTTCACCCTGATGAAGCCGTAGTGCAGGGGATCCCGATACATTCTGCGATGGCGCCGATCTTCGGGGCTCAGGCAAGCTGTGCATTGGAGTAAAACTGTTAAGCACTGGTCCCGGTGCTGTCCGCGCCACGTCCGGGGGAGAAATAAGGGATAAGGGATAAGGGATTCGTCACTGGGGGTATGGGAGCGACAGGAGTTGCTACGTCCCCTGCGGGCGCCAGGTCTCGGATCGAGACTGTGTCCTCTCGCCCGTCAGGATATGCCACATAGGCATACTGAGGGTTGGCGTGGAGGAGGTGGACCTGTTCGACCAAGGGGTCGGACTTGCGGGCCCTTACATGTCGCCGCAGAAGGACGGGTCCTGGGTACGTCAACCAGGCTGGTAAAGATATCCCCGAGGACGACTTCTGAGGGAATGAGAACATCCTCTCGTGGGGAGTAGCATTGGTTGCCGTACACAGGAGGGAGCGAATGGAGTGAAGCGCATCAGGGAGGACCTCCTGCCAACGGGAGACTGGAAGGCCTTTGGACTTCAGCGCCAATAGGACAGCCTTCCAGACTGTAGCGTTCTCTCTTTCCACCTGTCCATTACCCCTAGGGTTGTAACTCATGGTCCTACTAGAGGCAATCCCGTATGAGAGCAGGAATTGCCTCAAGTTATTACTCATGAACGACGAGCCCCTGTCGCTATTGATATAGCTGGGGTACCCGAACAGGGTAAAAAGATCACGGAATGCCTTGATCACCGTGGCAGTCGACGTGTCCGCGCAGGGGACAACAAACGGGAACCGGGAGTACTCATCTATTATGTTCAGAAAGTACACGTTCCGATCTGTTGAGGGAAGGGGGCCCTTAAAATCCACACTCAGCCTCTCGAAGGGGCGAGTGGCCTTGACCAAATGTGCCCGGTCTGGTCGGTAAAAGTGCGGTTTGCATTCCGCGCAAATCCGACAGCTCCTTGTCACCGACCTGACGTCCTCCACCGAGTAAGGCAGGTTGCGGGCTTTGATAAAGTGGTAGAGCCGAGTGACCCCAGGATGGCACATGTCATTATGCAGGGGGTTCAAGCGATCCTCCTGCGTAGTAGCGCATGTTCCACGCGAGAGGGCATCCGAGGGCTCATTGAGTTTCCCTGGACGATGCATGATATCGTAGTTATAGGTGGAGAGTTCAATTCTCCACCGCAAGATCTTGTCATTCTTGATCTTGCCCCTCTGCGTGTTGTTGAACCTGAACGCCACGGACCGCTGGTCCGTGATCAGGGTGAACCGCTTTCCCGCCAGGTAATGGCGCCAGTGTCTGACGGCCTCCACAATGGCCTGGGCCTCCTTTTCCACCGCTGAATGCCGAATTTCAGGGCCTTGGAGGGTGCGGGAAAAAAATGCGACGGGCCTGCCCGCCTGGTTTAGTGTGGTGGCCAGGGCGAAATCAGATGCATCGCTTTCCACCTGAAAAGGGATGGATTCGTCTACCGCGTGCATCGTGGCTTTCGCGATGTCGTGTTTCAATTCCTTGAAGGCCAATTGGGCCTCTGGCGTGAGTGGAAAAGTCATGGACTTAATAAGCGGACGGGCTTTGTCCGCGTAGTTGGGGACCCACTGCGCATAATAGGAGAAGAAGCCTAGGCATCTCCTCAGTGCTTTTGCGCTAGCGGGCAAAGGAAGTTCAGCAAGGGGGCGCATACGGTCGGGATCAGGGCCAATGACCCCGTTTTCCACCACGTATCCCAGGATGGCTAACCGGCGCGTACGGAATACACACCTCTCCCTGTTGTAGGTCAAATTCAGGCGAGATGCAGTGCGTAAAAAGTTCTGGAGATTTGTGTCATGGTCCTGCTGATCACGGCCGCAGATGGTGACATTATCCAGGTATGGGAAGGTAGCCCGCAGCCTGTTCTGGTCCACCATTCGGTCCATAGCACGCTGGAAGACCGAGACCCCATTGGTGACACCAAATAGAACCCTAAGAAACTGATACAGACGACCATCCGCCTCAAAGGCCGTGTAGTGTCGGTCCTCTGGGCGAATGGGGAGTTGGTGGTAGGCGGACTTAAGGTCTATGCTGGAGAACACCCGGTACTGCGCAATCTGATTGACCATATCAGATATGCGCGGGAGGGGATACGCATCCAGCTGCGTATATCGATTAATGGTCTGACTGTAATCAATGACCATCCGGGGTTTGTTCCCGCTCTTGACCACCACAACCTGTGCTCTCCACAGACTAACACTGGGCTGTATGATCCCTTCTTTGAGGAGTCGCTGAACCTCAGATCTGATGAAGATCCGATCTTCAGTGCTGTAACGCCTACTTTTAGTAGCGATGGGCTTGCAGCCTGGTACCAGATTCTTGAATAAAGAGGGTGTGGTGATCTTTAATGTAGAAAAATTGCAGGCGGGGCGCTTTGGGCAATTTGGAGACTGCAGCTGTTCCCCTACTGTCAGCGAAGGGAGTGGCCCACCGTACTGTAGGATCACACTCTTCATGTGGACCATAAAGTTTAGTCCGAGGAGAATTGGTGCGCAAAGATGCGACAACACAAGGAGCCTGAATCGCTCGTAAATTGTGCCTTGCACTTTCAAAGTTACCACACAACGTCCTAGCACAGGGACAGACCGGGACCTTGATGCCATAGAGATTGTCTGTTTGGCAGGTTGAATCTGGAGTCCACACCTCTTTACAGTGTCAGGGTGAATAAAGCTCTCAGTGCTCCCGCTGTCAAACAGACAATAAATTGCACGACCATTTACCTGTATATCCATCATCGAACAATCAAGCCTGTGAGGCTTAGCCTGGTCCAGGGTGATCTACGCCACCGTTGGTCCGTGAACGTCACTGCAGGCAGCTGAGGTCGATGCTGAGGACCCCTGCTGGTCGCTCATGGTCATCGTCGACCAAAATGGCCGCCCCCATGAATCGCACATGGGTGAGGGCGCCAAACGTAGCGACTCCTGGTGGTCATCCTCCTCCGACTCCGTCGACCGCAATGGCGTCATCCTGGACTCGCACGTGGACGAACCCCGTGAGTACTTCGACGACGATGGTGATGATCCCCGTTCCGAAGGGTCACAGGCCGCACTGCCGTTCTTGGGCTTCGATCTGCACACCTTCGCATAATGCCCCTTTTTACCGCATAAGTTACAGACTACCGCTTTAGCGGGACACTTTTGTTGTGGATGTTTGGCTCCTCCGCAGAAGTAGCACCGCGGGCCGCATGGGGCTGCAGCCGTCGTCTGGTCCACATGGGAGCACGCCATAACACTGCACTTCGAGCCCGTGGGGTGAGGAGGGATTTGCGACTGCTCCTGCCACGTTGTCTCCACGTGGTCCTCCGGATACAGGACCAAGCTCTTCGAAGCCGCCTCAAGCATTTCAGCTAATTCCATAGCTTGGGTCAGGTTGAGATTTCCCTTTTCTAGCAGCTTGAGACGGATGTATGAAGACCCGACCCCGGCCACAAAGGCATCTCGGGTGAGGTCATACATGTACTGCTCAGCCGACACGGCTTTGCAGTCACAGCCCCTGGCTGGCTGCAAGAGCCCATTGGCGTAATCCTCCATGGTTTCGCCCGACTGCCGACGTCGTGTAGCGAGGAGGTAACGAGCGTGGATCTCGTTGGGAGGTTTCGTATAGCGCTTTTTTAAAAGCTCGAGGGCCCTCGGGTAAGTGGTGGCTGCACGGATCGCGAGGTAGACTGTGTCGCTTACCCTCGCATGGAGGACCCGGAGTCTGTCATCATCTGTGGTGACCGCTGCGGAGGTGTTAGAAGCGCCCACCGCACGTGGATCTAGCGTCAGACGTTCTGGCTTTAGGATTTGCTCCATACTCTCCTTTCTTTTTTTCTTCCGTCGAGAGTTTTATGTTAGTTAATAAAATTGATGCGCATCAATTGGACACGAGGCACGAAGCTTCGGTAAAAGAAGGCTTTTATTAACTAACAATGGAACTAACAGAACTTTAACACACTATCCCAGACTGAAGAGGTCCCGCACGAGCAGGGGGTCTTATACCTCTCCCAGGAGGCGGAGCCCGACTGGGATGTGCCACAACGGTAACAACCACAGGTGTATCAATCCCACCCTAGCCCAACAACAACATTAGAACAACCCAACAACAACATTAGAACAATCCCACAGTGGGAACCAACGATGGTTCACCACAGTTTTCACACAAGAATCATGTAAATCATCATTAAGCAGCCATCCAAGAACAATGTAAGATCACTGTAAGAAGGAGATGGCTTCACCAAGATGAGCACTCCCCTCTGACATCACACACTCATACCCCTTTTTGCAGACATTGGAAGTTTCCTGATTGATCCTGACTTCCCTAGTTCATCGTCATGGGGTGAGTTGGAAGTAAGTATGGAATGACATCCGGCCCAGTAGCACAGTGGTTAGCACTGCTGCTCCACAGTGCCATGGACCTGGGTTTGATTGCCGGCTTGGGTCACCGTCTGTGTGGAGTCTGCACATTCTCGCCGTGTCAGCGTGGGTTTCCTCCGGGTGCCGGTTTTCTCCCACATTCTGAAAGACGTGCTTGTTAGGTGAATTGACCCGAACAAGCGCCGGACTGTGGCGACCAGGGGAATTTCACAGTAACTTCATTGCAGTGTTAATGTAGGCCTTACTTGTGACAAATAAATAAAGGTGGAGATGAGAAGAACCTGCAGAGGGACATGGAAGCCTGTGGGGTTTGAAGTTTGATTTTACTCTTTTCATGAACTCACTCCCAAAAGGTAAACATCATTGCAAACTACACACTGAAGAAACAATTACAAAATTAATCACAGCGACAAATACTTGTGCCATCCACAAACAACAGATTCAGTGCAACAGCAGCAGGAAAGTCAATAACCTTGAGGGAAACTTCTCCTGAGCACAATTAACATCTGTCTGCGATTTAGGCGTATTGGAGAGTCATCAGTGTCACCTATGATGTGCCTTTCCTGATGTTACAGATGGGGAAATAAATGCTACTCACTGAGGTGAGATTATGCGAGAATTATTGCAGCTGAAGACTCAGATGGGACTTCATTGGGGTGGGGGGCCTTTAAATGATCCCAAGACAGTGAATCAAATTGAATCGATGAGATATGGAGAAGGATTAATGCAACATATATTTCAAAGTAAATAGTCCAACTCTTATGCAGTATATAATCTGTATATAATCATAGAAATCATAGAAACCCTACAGTACAGAAAGAAGCCCTTCGGCCCATCGAGTCTGCACCGACCACAATCCCACCCAGGCCCTACCCCCATATCCCTACATATTTACCCACTAATCCCTCTAACCTACACATCTCAGGACACTAGGGGCAATTTTAGCATGGCCAATCAACCTGACCCGCACATCTTTGGACTGTGGGAGGAAACCGGAGCACCCGGAGGAAACCCACGCAGACACGAGGAGAATGTGCTAACACCACACAGACAGTGACCCAAGCTGGGAATCGAACCCAGGTCCCTGGAGCTGTGAAGCAGCAGTGCTAACCACTGTGCTACCGTGCCGCTCTCTCTCTTGAGCTCTGAAGAAGAGTCATAAGGACTCGAAGCATCCATTTTTTTCCTGATAGATGCAGTCAGAGCTGCTGAGTTATTTCTATTATTTTCTGTTTTTGTTTCAGTATAGATTGTTGTTCCCTTTGAGATTTGGTATTTTTACGAATCTGTCCTGATGAATGCAAGGTGAAAAACTTCAACAGCATGTCTCCTTTTTCAGCAAACTCATGTTCTGTACTGCCAAGCGACTATTCTGTACTGAATAAGTCCATGTTTAAAATTCTAAATTCGAGGTACCTTTGTGGACATTAATCGCGTTGGGCTGGAGTTAATGCAGCCCAACACAATCGGAAATGTGGCGGCCAGGTACACTTCATTGTCGGAGTGGCTCTCGATGACGGCAAAACCCTCTCCAGTTACATCGGAGGACAGGACGAGGCAGACGTGGAGCTCTTGGCTGGCGGGATTAAAAAAACAGAAAATGCTGGAAATCAGAACTTGAGCCGATAGATCATCCACCTGAAATGTTGACAATATTTCCCTGTCCACAGACACTATCTGACCTGCTGAACATTTTCTGTTTTGATTTCAGATTTCCAGCACCCACAGAATTTTTCTTAGGAAAGCAGTGGATGTTGTATGTTGCATGTCAGAAGGGTTTCGGCAACATGCCGTCCAACAGGCTTGTTCCAATATTTAGGGCAGGTGTCATTAAAAAGGGGAATGTAGCTGCCCGAATAGAAAAATCACTAAAGGCAGAAAACAAAGATCAAGTGTAAATGACCATTGATAACCAGTCCCAGTCATCTGAACTGGAATCTCTTTTTGTTTCTGTTTTCCATTTATACGAATGATATGAAAGTCCACACATTTTTGTGTTTGGAAATAACGAATGTTTATTTTCTTTTCCATACTGACTTTTTCATACTCGCAGAGCAAGTCAGGCTCCAGGCACTGAGATTCATGCTCTGAAACTGCATGCGTTCGGGTGTGCGAAATGGACAGAAAATCCTTTGGGGCCTGCTGACCGGGATTGAATTTCCAATGCAAAGCTCCCTGTCAGGAGTGCAAATTCATAAAATCTATCTTTTATAGTTTACTTTTGATATTTCTTTGAGCCTTGGAGTCTGGAATCAGACTGCGCGATATCAGTAAATGCTATAACACATTTATATGAAACCCCCTTTGTCAGCTTAAAAGTCATTAACCTATTTTTAAGCAGCTTAGCACCTTCATATTACTGCACAGCGTGATTTCAACTCCTTCGGTTTATGGACTTGGTGGTTATCATGCATTCCATTTTGTGGAAGTCGTGGAAGAGGGAAATTTTTATTTTCTAAGTGTGAGATGGAGAGAGAGAGTGAGAAATTATGCAGCCTTTTGCTTACCAGTACCCTGAGCATCCTGCTCTTCCTGTCCCTGTGGGCTCTGACACTGAATTCTCATGTGTTACGCTGGAAATGAGAAAATGAGTTACTCAGGATTAGGTTGCAGAGCTTCAAACGCATTCGCAAATCTGATCCCAATTTTAGTGCATGCTGAAATCTTTACTCTAATGGTGAACTAATAACATACTCTCCTTTGTCGCACCGTGTAAAATATATGCATATTCATTACCACGGTGCCAGAAACAAAATACATAAAATCTCTCCCTTTCATCGAGATGAGGCGTTCAAATTTTACATCTCAGAAGGAGACCATTTTTTCCATTGCACATATGCTAGCTCTCTGAAAGACTGACCCACCTAGTCTCATTATCTTCCCAAGAAACTATTTCTTTTTCAAATATTTATCCATTTCCTTCTTAAAGCCTATGTTGGATTTTGCTTTCATCAGTGTTTCTAGTAAAGCATTCCATACATTTCCAGAAGAAAACATTCTCTTAGCCTCCTTTCAGAGGCTTATTCTAAAATTATACCCCGTGCTTACTAACTCAACAATTGATGAAAACATCTTTTTCTCTTTTCAAAATTCTTCATAATATTTTGCACCTCTAGCCATTTTTCTGCTCCTAGCTCCTCAGCTATGGGTCCACAAAGACTGAAGCATCTTTGAATGTCCTGTCTTCTGTGTGGCCTGCCCCAAGTACATCTGCCCGTCATGTGAACACCACCAGGAATTAAAGCTACTCCTCGATTTTTCTGGGGTACTGTGGCCTTCCAGTCCTCTGTGCACATGCTGCTCCTGAACAGGATAAAGACAAGAACATTCAGCCCTCTAATTTGGGCCTAGAGCAGCACTGATCTGTCTGTACTTCAAATCTGTGTAACCCACTGTTAGCTTTAAGGATAGAAGGACTGCCCTCATTTGGCTTTAATCAAGAAATGCAGATGACCACTGAGCTACCAGCAACTCAACAAGACTATTTGTTGTGTTTTATACCTCAGAGAGATGACACACCAGTTTCTACGTTGGAGGAGTAGTTTTATTCAATGCTTTAAAGTGTCTGCAACTTATCCATAGGGCTGGATTTTCACCAACAAGATGGCTTCAGTAGGGAAATTTTCCAGCTCGGCACACCCATCTCAGAAAAACCTGCCTCAGTTGCCCCTATTTTTGCTTGTTTGTTGGTGCGGTGGGGGGTGGAGTGAGTGGGAGATAGGTACAGGATGGAGTCAGACCACCGCCCAGCACCCCCTCTCCCCCACACCCCCATATATCCCATTCCGGCCAATCCATTCCACCCCTTCCATTCTCTCATGATGGGACATTGGGGTGGGTGGGGACATGTGTTGGCAAGAGAGCACGTGTAAGACCTTTTGAAGCCCTCTTTCAAAAGGTTTCTGCATCCAGACTATGATTCACAATTCTCTGAGTGACCATACATAACGAAAATTACAATACACATCTAATTCTCTTTGAGATGAGTGAATTGGGGAGGCGATGGCTAGTGGTATTATCGCTAGATTATTAATCTAAATAACGTTTGGGGGACCCAGATTCAAAATCCGCCTTGGCAAATGCTGTGATTTGATTTGATGTGATTTATTACTGTCACATGTATTAGTATACAGTGCAAAGTATTGTTTCTTGCGCACTATACAGACAAGGCATACCGTTCATAGAGAAGGAAACGAGCGAGTGCAGAATGTATTATTTTAGTTATAGCTAGGGTGTAGAGGAAGATCAACCTCATGCAAGGTAGGTCCATTCAAAAGTCTGATGGCAGCAGAGAAGAAGCTGTCCTTGAATTGGTTGGTACGTGACCTCAGACTTTTGTATCTCTTTCCCAATGGAAGAAGGTGGAAAAAAGAATATCTGGGGTGCATGGGGTCCTTAATTATGTTGGCTGCTTTGCTGAGGCTGCGGGAAGTGTAGACAGAGTCAATGGATGGAAGGCTGGTTTGCATGATGGATTGGGCTACATTCACAACCTTTTGTAGTTTCTTGTGGTCTTGGGCTGATTCAATTTTAAAAATCTGGAATTAAGAATCTACTGATAACCATGAAACCATTATTGATTGTTGGAAAAACCCATCTGATCCACAAATGCCCTTTAGGGAAGGAATCTGCCTTCCTTACCTGGTCTGCCATGATATGGAGATGCCGGCGTTGGACTGGGGTGGGCATAGTGAGAAGTCTCACAACACCACATTAAATTCCAACAGGTTTATTTGGAATCACGAGCTTTCGGAGCACTGCTCCTTCATCAGATGAATGCTGTCACAACTCTGTCACTTGATGAAGAAGCAGCGCTCCAAGAACTCGTGATTCCAAGTAAACCTGTTGGACTTAAACCTGACGTTGTGAGACTTCTTACTGTGCCTTACCTGGTCTAGCCGACATGTGACTCCAGAGCCGCAGCAATGTGGTTGACTCTCAACTGCCCCCCCAGGGCAACTAGGGATGGGCAATAAATGCTGGCCAGCCAGAGACATTCATGTCCCAAAAAGAATAAAAAAAACAAAAATCTCAATAGTATGGAATGTAGTGAGACTTAGTGCTTTCTTTAGTACTAGGTACTGGCAAAATCTGAATCGGCATCCTAATTGTATCAGTGAGTTTAGTGAACATTGATGTCGCTGTTTGATAATGATATTTTTCAAGTTGATTGATCCCATTAATATTTTGGCAAAATCAGGATGAAAAACTGAAGAGAATTTGTTAGAAAACAGTAACAATTTTGTATGACTCATGCATGAATCATGGTGAAAAATCTGAACTATGACAAACCCAGTATTGGGACTAAATCGTCCTTGCGTTTCTGGAAGGGAGGCTGTTTACACCCCAAAATAGGTTCCCCCAATTTCTAAAAACATGCCTATAAAATTGCATAATGAGCACAAGTCAATAAAACCTCTGATCAAATATGAAACCACAATCGACAGAGACTCTATTGGACACATTTAGCACCTTTCTCAGCCTTCTGTCCCCTTATTTACATTCCCTTTGACCCATTCCAGCCCCCCAGCCATCCACCCTCATAGTATAAATTTCTGCTAATTCCGTTTGCTCTTAGCTCTGACAAAGGGTCATCTAGACTCGAAACGTTGGCTCTATTCTCTCCTCCCAAATGCTGTCAGATCTGCTGAGAGTTTCCAGCATTTTCTGTTTTTGTTGTATTTGTATGGCACCTTTAAGAGGGTAAAATGTCTGAAGGGCCTCACAGGAGTACGATCAAACAAAATCTGACACTGCGTCACACATGGAGATATTAGGGCAGGTGACCAAAAGTTTGGTCAAAAGGGTAGGCTCTAAAGAGAATCTTAAAAGAAAAAAGGGCAATAAAAATTGTGGTGAGCAAGAGGTCAGAACCGGAGGAGCAGAGAGATATCAGAGGGCTGTTGGGGAGGAGAAAGTTACAGAGATAGGGAGGGGCAAGGCCATGGAAGAATTTGAACACAAGAATGAGAATTATAAAATGATCAATAATTGAAACAATGATCATAGAGCCTAAGGGAAGGCTGTATGAAAATATAAACAAAATACACTTGGGGGCGAGTTACATAAAATTTCCAATTACTTTGAACAGAGAAAGGTTTAGAGAATTCTATGCTTGTTTTGTGTGCATCGCAAATAAAGGACTATGGATAACAGGTGCAATGACACTCCACATGCTTGTGTACTGGTCAAACAACTCTGTCAGCTAAAACCAAACATACGCTAACATAGAGTAACTACAGATATAAAGACCAGACTATAAAGCAAATGAAAATTTACAATAGCTTTAAACAATAACTAGAAGAAATAATCCTTTAATGTCCACAGGTCATTATTTGTTTGAAGTTGCACTGGTCAGCATTTCAGACACAGTTGACATTTTATGACACTACAGGTGTGGAAAGCACCTGTAATGGAAAGTAAAATGTTATGTTTTAACTACGACCAAGTATATCATTTTAAAATATTGGATTGTATACGTAATTGAAAAGTTGTTTCTCACCCAAGAAACTGAAATTGGCTGGTACTTTATATTAGATGACTAGATTTAAAGTGTGTACAATGTTTAAATAAACAAAGATGAGACTGAAATAAGTTGACTTGAAAATACTTGTCCTTCTTTGTAAGGCAGCATAACTTAGAATATTTTAAAATTTGTTGTTCTGTCAGAGATCAAATGGAGTGGCACTCTTTATAGGGTATTTAGGAACTACAGATCTCCTTAACCAGTCAGATTGAAACACTGTTAAATGAATGGTACAGATTTTGAATTGAAAAATGTAAGTTAGAATAATAAGCTGGATATCAAATCAAGTACAGAAAGCCAAAATGGATGATTGGATTGAGAAAGTGAGGAGAGAGGAAGAGAGAAGGAAAAGTAACAAAGGCAATTAAAGTCCGAAGGAATGAGATTCCATACATGTAAAAGTTAATTTTCAGTACCAGAGAAGTTGTTTGGCTGTCATTAAGAGTTGCAATGCTTTTAAAAATTCACCGAGGCTGAAATGGACAAGGCAGTGAGATTCGATATTATCTTCCACCCGAGAACAGAAACATCACGCTGTTCACTCCATTTCAGTAATGAGTCAGACAGTAAGATTCCAATCTCATGAAGCTAACAGGAAAGCAGTGCATCTCAGACAGCAATTTCTGGCTTTCCAGGTTTAAATGCACCTCCGTTCCCGACTGAAGTTGCTATGCAATTTGCGCATATATGGTGATGAAAGGTGTTAGCCTCCCCATTATGAAGTTCAATTATGTAAGATATTGAGACAGATTTCAAAACTGTCAAGATTTTTAAAAAGTATCAGTGCTCTATCAGTGCGAGCTACACATTATCCTCTGGCTTTTCATCATAAAGTTCAAAGTCTGGAAACCATTTCAATTCTCAAACAGCTGTCAAAATGTATTAACAGCCTTATTTAAGGAATTGGGTGGGACAGTGACTTAAGATAAAATATTTTCACGTTTTGAGACCCAGTTTCAATTCCTTACTCCCTGTTAGGCTCTTAAGCAAACAGAGTTTGAATCATTCAGTCCAGTCGTAGCAAGTGTAAAACTACAGCACAAAGCTTTTAGAATTGTTAGTAAATTGGCAGTCCCACTCAGAGAGATTAACAAAATGGAAATATCACACTAAATGTAAGAGGACTGTTCTTTTGAGGTTCAGCAAGATCAGTAGAAGCTTTGTCCTTCATTTAGTAGCTTGATAACAATGCTACTGCAATGTATCTACTCCTGTTTGCCAATGCTAACAAGAAGTCAATCAGCCTACAAATCCACTCATGCTATTCATTAATATTCATTAATATTTTCCCAACATTAACAACAGACACAATATACCTCAAAAGATGTTAACACTGACATTACTCACTTTCAAGCTAATGAGTAGAAACCTGCAGCAAAATTATAACACATCCACTTCAGTTATTCCACATTAGCTTGTTTTCAATCTATTTGTTTATCCTCATAACATTTATAATGCTTAAGTTAAAGTGTGGTTCCTAGTATAATTTTCTTGATTGCCATTCCAGCGTACTTCAATTCATGGTCAGAGTTAAAGATTGGGCAGAAGCAATTACTCTTCTGAGAACCTGGTCAATTAGGTTTATATAAACACTTAACTTTGCCTGCACAAAAAGTTGCTTTACCTCACTTCCCAAATAATTACCTCCTTATTTTTTTAAGTTTGAAGGTAGTGTGGTCACAATTTTGGAAGCATTATACATCAAGCATTATGATCAAATATTTTGTGTGCCCTCGGAAATTGTGTTACTGCAGCATGTTTGTTATCACTATAATTTTGGTTAATGATATTATTTTAAAGGTGCACAGTCCTCATATTAGAACATTTGGCAAACCTCTCCTAATTCATCTCTGAGCACCAGATGTAATTATGTAAAAGCACAATAGTTGCACTATGATGAGCGCCTTTTCAGGTTCTCCCCCCCGGACACCATAAAAGGTTTGCTTACCAACTTTCTTCACAAATAATATTTGGCGTGATAATTTATTCTGTAGTCTGGCACTACAGATATGATGAGTTATTTCAACAAGGCATTCTTAGCTGTGCATAATCCTGACACGGTTCATCATACAAATTGCATATCATCTGAGACTTACTTTGTTCTGTTAGAACCCACGTTTCCGTTCCCGTTTTAATCAATATTCTGAGTAATCTATTAACCGATGGAGGCATTCTATAGCCTAGCAGGAGTCTTTTCATTACAAAAGGCTGGCTGCATTTACCATTTTCATAGCATGTTTGAAGCGACTAATTCTCTTGGGCGTTTTTTAAAAAGATAGAATACTGAACATAGGATGCTGGGCCACTATTTGCGTCATCGCAGTATTAATAGGGCTGACCCTGCAGTATTTTCTGGGATTGATTTAGCTTTAATAATCACTGTGAGCTATAACCACTCTGGGAGTTCATTATTGGGGCCTGGAGGCAGGGGATGGGTGAGGTAGGAGTGACATGACTATATGTGTTGGATGCTAAATGTAAAGTCTTGAAGCAGCTCAGCGGCGCCAGCCTCTGACAATTTCTTATGGAAGAAAGATTTGGTTGTAAGGTCTACTGTTGAGCAGGCAGCAGCACACTTCAAACCACCTCATTGCCAACCCTGAAGAACCATTGAATTTACCAGCCAAGTCACTTGCCTTCAAGAACTGTTTATCCCTTTAACTTTCATACAATCCTTACAGTGCAGAAGGAGGCCACTTGGCCCATAAAATCCAACTTAATTGGACTTTAAATATGCTTAATCTATCCTCCCACCATGTAATCTATTTTTGTCTATGAACTTCAAGCATGTTTATGCATGGAAGTTCTGACAACAGCAGGATTGTCTTCAATAGGTCAGGACGGGAATATTTCTCATCTCATCCATATTGATGTGCACTGAAGGTGGGGCTGGAAAATCCTGGGATTTTCTTTCATTATTTTTCTTAGACTGAGTGAAGTAAAATAAAAATTATTCTCTTTGCATTTTAAAAATTCAAGGAAACCTGCCTATTTGTATCTTTTACAGACCCAGCACAAAGGCCTTCACTGAATTGGTAATCACCCTTTAAAAGAAAAGAAGTTTCAATCAAATGAGGAGTGGGAGAAAATGGTAGCCACCCCACCCCCCTCAAGTCACCTGGTTGTAACACTGGATGAGGTTTGAGAAATATTGCATTAGACAGCAGATGGATGCCATGTTTTGGTTCTGAGTGGCGCAAGTCTGAATGCTGGACTTTTAAGTAATAAAGTTCACTATTGGACTCAAAATCCAAAGCTTCCATCTGCCATTAAAAATGGTGAAAATCAAACCAGCACTAAAATGGATGAGGCTGTCTTGTAATGGAGCTCTGCCTCATTTCCCTTCAGTAAGAGTTTTAACACCACCAGGTTAAAGTCCAACAGGTTTATTTGGTAGCCAAAAGGCTACCAAATAAACCTGTTGGACTTTAACCTGGTGTTGTTAAAACTCTTACTGTGTTTACCCCAGTCCAACGCCGGCATCTCCACATCATCATTTCCCTTCTCCATCCCACGCAATTCTAGTACCAGAATCAGATGGACATGTGGCTGGAAATCTAGATATTCATCTTGAATTGATTGGCAAGCCATTACAGAGCAGTTCTTCGTTGCCTTTGCCTTAAGTTGCTGGGATTTGAATCATGTGGAAAATACTGTCAATAGACAGTATTTTCATTAGACTTCCAGAATAGATTGGTTCGGCAGGACCCATTAATACAACTTTTGTGGCATCAGATCATTCTCCTCTACTATCTGTAGTCACTGTACCAGCTGAACGTTGGTGCTGTGCTTTGCCAGTTAGGCACCGTGCCAGGCTGCTTTCCAAGCATTAAAGTTGATTGCAGGCAAACGGTCCACAACCTATGCTTCATGGAAATGTTCCAAGGTTTGCTCTGGCCTTCAGCCAGGAAGACATATGCCTTTCAGTAAAGTGACTCTTCCCTGTCAAATAATTTCTCTAATGATGTTTTCATGAGATTAGGTGCAATCGGTTGGAAGTTACCGTCAGTCACTGTTAATAAAGCAATGTATGGAAAGTGTGATTCCATAATATGCAGAAAGTCCCTTCAGCGATTAAAGAAGCACAGCTCCTGTCCATTACTGCAAGGTTAATGAGTCCGTGTGTCCATGACCTTGTTGGCAAAGAGTCAATTTTTGGGTTTTGTCAAATCAGAACATTGTCATTCAAATTGAACAGTCGGTTTTGACTAAGATCAGCAAAGGACTAAAATGTTTTATTGATGGGCTGGTGCAAGCTCCGAAAATAAAATCTTTGAGGAGAAAGAATTGCAAATATGCATCGTTAAGTGCTTTTTCTATATTGGAATTAAGATACTGCAGCAGAACTATTTAAGACCATCGTCCTGGGATCATTGGCAACACTGTTATCTCTGATTCAAAAGTTTTTGGGTTTAAACCCCAACCCAGGATCTAAGTGCATAACCTAGGCTGACATTTCAATGCAGGGATAATGGAATGCTGCAATGTCAGAGATGCCATCTTTCGGATCATAGAAATCATAGAATCTTAGAAACCCTACAGTACAGAAAGAGGCCATTCGGCCCACCGACCACAATCCCACACAGACCCTACCCCCATATTCCTACACGTTTACCCACTAATCCCTCCAACCTACGTATCTCAGGACACTAAGGGCAATTTTTAGCATGGCCAATCAACCTAACCCGCACATCTTTGGACTGTGGGAGGAAACCGGAGCACCCGGAGGAAACCCACGCAGACACGAGGAGAATGTGCAAACTCCACACAGACAGTGACCCAAGGCGGGAATCGAACCCAGGTCCCTGGAGCTGTGAAGCAGCAGTGCTAACCACTGTGCTACCGTGCCGCCGAAACACTAATCCACACAGTCTGCCATTTCTGGTGGATATTAAAAAATCCCATTGTACTTTTTGAAGGAGAGCAGGGAAGTTTTCCCAGTGTTCTGGCCAATCATTATCCCTCAATTGATATCACTAATTGTAGTCATTATCACAGTGCTGTTTGTAAGACATGCAAATTAACTCTCGGGCTGAATCTATAAGCCATCCATGGGCAGGGAAACAAGCAGCTAGATCCATAACTTAGGGTGCTGTGCCAAGGCTGGCTTACCCGCTGCTAGTCCAGGGGAAGCTGGGGAGGTGACAGGTTGATTGCTCTCCCATCGCCCAATTAAGGTACTTAGGTGGCAATTAATGTCAAATTAAAAGCCTCATTCTTCCACTTCTCTGACATGACAGGCAGCAGGAGAAGCCTGTGCCCACTACCTCCCTGGCTGGGACCTGTCAGCCCAGTCCCAGTGAAATCTTGGCCAACCTGAATTTTGGTATCCATAGCTGAACATCACCTCCTTGGTCTATCTGCAGTACCAGCAGTGGCCACCACTCCTGCTTAGCGCTGCTGGTGTGCGGAGCTGCTGGTCTCTGATTGACCAACAGTTGTACGAGGTGGGATGTTCTCCTGGAGGTGGAGAGACGTCCCATCTCATACTAATTAGAGGGCCAATGCAAAGAAAAGTTAGAGTGGGGCTATCTGGTGAAGCGGGGACAGGCTCACGCCCAAACATTATGCAGGGACCAGGCCCTCCCCATAAAACCCTCACCTGTCTCTACCACAACACCAAAATCGGCTGTGACTGGCTTTTGGATGTCCTGAGGTCATGAAAGACACTGCATGACTGCAAGTGCTTCCTTTTCACCTCAGGAACACTAGAAACCTCACATTAACAATCTACATTCTCATTTTAAAGGGAGATCCGCTACTCCTTTGAACACTCGGGGTGGAATTTTCCAGTCCCGTCCACCTCAGAACCAGAAATTCCCGCCAAAGGTCAACAGACCTTTCAACTGTCTGTCAAATTGTCCACGCCGCCTGCAACAATTCCCGCAGCGGGTGGGCCGGAATATTTACCCCTCGGTATTTGTTTAGAAATATTTTTCTGGCTATTTCTTTGTCCCTGCAAACTCTCTTAACACAACTACAACACTCCACGTGACAAACACAGTGCCTGCTTTCAGGTGTTACTGCGGCAAAACTTAAACAGTGAAGAGGCAAAACTTTACTTTGGTCTGAGGAAAAAAACAGACAATGGAGAGGAAAATGGAACAGGGTATATCATGGCCAATCTGCTCCTCCTCATCTTGCTGATGCACTTCCCTGATATTCAGCGATGGATCCCAAAATTCAGGTTAGCCAAGATTTCACTGGGGCTATCTTGACAGGCCCCAAGCCAGGGAGGCGGTGGGCACGGGCCTCTCCTGCTGCCTGTCACATCGGAGAAGTGGAGAATAAGGCTTTTAATTAGGCATTAATTACCCACTTAATTACCTTAATTTCACCCCATTACTCGCTAACTCCTTTTCAAACTGGATTTTCTAAAGGAGGACACTTGTATTCAATTTCCATTGAGGAAATAATACTTATACAGCACAGTTATTTAAATTCATTCACAGGATGTAGGTATTGCTGGCAGGGTCAGCACTTGTTGCCCATTCATAATTTCTCCTGAGAAGGTGTCTCTGAGAGTGAGACAACGCTGTTGATTACTCAGAATTTAGGTGGGACAGTCAGGGTAAATATTAAAATGCATTTTTTCTTCCTGGTTATTCAAAGTTCATTGCATTTTACGAACAGTTCAAAGACTAATTAGACATTTAAACCTCTAGCCAGGCGCAATGAGAAAGATTCCAGCACAAAACCGTCAGAATCAACATAGTCGAAGATGACAGAATTGAAAGTTATGATGTCCGCTGTTGGTACTGCAGGTAGACCAAGGAGGTGATGTTCAGCAATGGATGCCAAAATTCAGCTCAGCCACAATTTCACTGGGGCTAAGTGTATAAAATCATGAGCGGCATCGATAGGATGAATGCACATAGTCTTTTTCCCCAAAGAAAGGGGAATTGAAATTTAGAGGGCATAGGTTTAAGGTGAAAGAGGAATGATTTAACAGGGACCTAAGGGGCAACTTCTTCACGTAAAGGGTGGTGCATATAAGGAATGAGCTGCCAGAGAAAGTGGTTGAGATGGGTACAATAGCAACATTTAAAAAGCATTTGGGTAAATACATGGATGGGAAAGGATTAGAGGGTTATAGACCAAACACGGGCAATTGGGACTGGTTGGGAGGGCACCATAATTGGCGTGGACCGTTTGGGCCAAAGGATCAGTTTCTGTGCTGTAGGTGGTGGGCATAAGCCTCTCCTGCTGCCTGCCACATCAGAGAAATGGAAGAATAAGGCCTTTAATTGGGCATTAATTGCTTACTTAAGTACCTGATTTGGGCCACAGGTGGACAATCACCTGACACCTTCCTAGCTGCCCCTAATATTAAGCTATAGGCCACTGGGCAAGATAATTCCTTTATTTAATGCAGTCTGGAGCAGAGCCTAAAAAAAAGGCCTTTCCCCCTTATCATTTCTTGCACCATTCAATATATGGTCTTCTTGTTTCTATTGTTCCAGTAAATGCAGTTGGCTAATTCAGTATAGTGTGACTAGGGTTGGCAACTCCGGTTGGATGTATTCCTAGTGCTTTCATCACATGAGTTCCCACCTCCAACCATGCTGACCAGTCAAGAGCCTTTTTCCATCCTCTCCAGTGCCATTCTTTATAACTGATAAATGAAAGTATTCAAAGGGAGTGAAAAAGCATACAATATTTTAATGCCCCTTAGATTTCCCTCATCACATTACCCGCAGCAGTGTTCAGAGAATTAATCTCTAATTCCTGCAAAATCTAGAGCCAGCCTGGAGGGTTGGCATTCCTAGATGCGGTATGCTGATCATCATGTTTTCTGGAGTGGCTTGGAGGGAATTAAAGTTGGGTGGGCACAAATGATCAGGGTCTGTAGAGTTGAGAAGACTAAGAGAGGCATCAACCCACAGTGCTTCAACTTCACTGATTCATGAGGAATACCGGGACCACTTATAGGAACAGCAATGAGATTATTGCTAGAAGGAAGGGCTGATTAAAATGCCAAGCAATTACGTCACATTGGTGGTCGCAAGTTGAGAGAGATACCTGTCTTGTCACACAGGGGTTAACATCATTCAGTGGGCTAATAAATTGGTACGAAGTCAAAACATGACAGGTTACAGGAAACAGCCCTGTATACGAATGTTTCTCTATTTGATTCATGTTAAACAGGAAGGCTAACTGCCTGCCTCCAACCAATCACCATTTCCTGTTGAATTCAATGACTCCTGTGCAGTTTCTTTATAAAGGGAAATTGTCCGTAATTTCCAGATAATCACCGGGACCCTGCAATGATCAGCAAGCCACCCAGTCTGCAGCATTAATACTGCGTCTTGTTCGAAAAGCAAAAATTGCACTTTATTTGACATCTGTGGTTGGAACTATTCTGCAAGTGGAAAGACTATTTGCTTGGATGTCATCTGGAATATTATTTGCTACAAATAATTGCCACATTAAGTGTAAAAGATTTTTAAAAATGACACCCATGTTGAAGAGTTGTGGATCTGTCATACCAATAGTCTAGCAATAAAATGTACAGCAGGAAAAACTCAACTCCATAGGGTAGACAATACCAAAACATGTGAAAGTTTTTTTAATATAAAAAAGAGTAAATGTAAGCAAAATGACATCTGATCTTCTTTGATTTATCAAATATAGGGTGGCATGGTGGCACAGTGGTTAGCACTGCTGCCTCACAGCGCCAGGTTCGATTCCGGCCTCAGGTCACTGTCTGTGTGGAGTTTGCACTTTCTCCCCGTGTCTGCATGGGTTTCCTCCGGGTGCTCCGGTTTCCTCCCACAGTCCAAAGATGTGCAGATTGTGCTAAATTACCCCTTAGTGTCAGGGGGATTAGCAGGGTAAATGTGTGGGGTTCCGGGAATAGGGCCTGGGTGGGATTGTTGTCGGTACAGACTCGATGGGCTGAATGGCCTCCTTCTGTACTGTAAGGACTGTATGATCCCATGATAAGTATCAATCTTACTGCACCAATTTCTAGCTGTGAACTCATTGATACGAATGCAGTTCAGACACTTTGGGCGGAATTTTCCTATCGCACCTGCCTGGTGGGCGGGGGGTGGCGGGGGGTGGGGGGGGGGGGGCGGCGAGGGGGGGGGGGGGGAAGTGGACCATGCAAAGATCCATTGACCTCGGGCAGGATTTTCTGGTCTTGGGGCGAGTGCGGCCGGAAAATCCCACTCCCTATCTATTTGTACACTCGCACTAGTTTCTGGCCTGTGTGATGGATACAAATGATGCACCAGACTAGTTTTATGGGTGCTGCCATTTTATTGTCTAAAACTGTGGCTCACTGGAGAAGTCAGTCTTGACAATATCATTTTACAACTTTGCAGCAGTCAATCTGCAACAGTCAATTTGTTGTTATTTGTTTGAGCTGGTTTCTGACTGAGGCATTGAATGAAAAGTTAATGAGCTTCAGCACTGTGTCCACATACCAAAAGACCGGTTGGATAGTACCAACTGCCAAGCAAAAGCTGGAGTCTGCTGCAATTTGATTTAAACTGACCAGACCCTACGAGACAAAGTGCCCTGGGTACCTACAGCATGAATGCTGATGATAAATAGTAGCCCAATGGACTTGATTGTGGTGACAGGTCCGTCCAATCAAAGTTTAACTGTCTTGGACGCATCTGGATTTGGATAACATGTTAGGTGGTTAAGGTAAGTAAAGCTTCAATTTTGCCAACATAATTGCAACAGAGCCACATAATTATATGTAGTTAGTGGAACTATCAACAGTGGGTAAATGTAGGTGTCAAATTTGTAACTGTATGTCAACCACATACCTGAGCCATCACTTTGTACCACAAACATAAACATGGTTAAAGATATCCAGCTGTGCCCACTACATGGGGCACAGATTTACTCTTCCGTGACAACTGACATGGCTACTTGGAATAACTTTTTCATTTATCATTAAGGCAATTGAATCATGCCTTATGGTAACAACAGTGAAAGAAAATGTCACCTCAATACCAATAAGAAATCACCTGGTAATTGGCTCACTGGGGAAAGAAAGCAAATTAGCTGTAATAAAAAAGCAAATGATGCAAAGGCCCATTAGGATTAGCATTATTTAATGTGACATGAAAGTATCAATGGGACAATGCATTACTACTTATAGAGTATTTGATGAATAATTGCTGAGTGTCCCCGGTTAATTGGCCTGTCTCATGAATTGAAAACATTAATGCTTGACCTAAAATTTATTCTATTTAATAATTTTGCAATAGGTTGGAAATGGGCTCACTCCTGACGTTATTGGGCGCCATCGCACTTTTGCCAACAGCCATTATAGGTTATTCAATTAACAGGAATAATAAGTTTTAGTACAATAACGCTAGTGTTTTAATTGGTATTTATGAAAATGTATTAAATCCAACTGAATTCTGAAGTGTTTAACTAGTTTGTCAAAAACAAAGTTTGAGCCCATTTCAAATGAGCCAGTTGCAGGAATGACAACTGACTGCTTGGCCGAGTCAAACGTTAACTAAACCCAAAGAGAGAATGCTTTTCGTTATTTGTATTCCATACGATAAACACTGAGAACAGCAATAATGTTTGAACCTGAATTATATAAATACTAGAAGTTATTCTATAAGGCACGAATGAATTTGAAGCACAGGCAGAAATGATTCTTGATGGGTTGGCGGGAGCTGAAATAAAACACTTTGGAGAGGTTATGACCCCACAACCTTCTACAAAGTTTGCAGTATGGAAGGGAAGTGATTTGGTGCATGTTTAAAGTTAAGTACTGCCAGGATGAAGTATGTGCTTATCTGAGGCTGTCAGAATTCACTTCAATGGAAGAGGGATTCTTCAGATAGTGGATGGATCATTTCTTCTCAGGTGACAGTTAGTGCACACACACATAAAATATTCTAAGTGAATTACCTGCCATGCCTCTGATTCTCCTTGGGGAGAAATACCTTGAATCAGAGACAAACTACGCATCCATCATTAGTTTTATCAGCTGGTGTCTCCCATCTCCTGCTGAACCATTATCTCAGTATGTCCGAGGACTCTAGTTACTGCACAAACATTCCACACATCTCTGAAGAGATAAAACATCTGCTGAGTGGAGTAACACAGCTGATGGGAATTTACTGTGTGCAGTGACCATTACATCCCAATTACCTGTAACATTTCAAAAGAAAGTACTAATGGTTTGAAGTCTTTACAAACTTTTTTTTCAAAGTATGTGCTTCCCACATGAATGAAGTAACATATATTAGTGTTAACCCGTATTTCACTATAAAATGTACAGCAGAAGGAACCCAACTCTGTGGAATAGGCAGATACTCAAATGTGTTATGCTGGAAGTATTGTTCATTTAAAATAATTTCCAAATAATTATAGTAAACAAAAGACATCTGACCTTCTTTGACACATCAAATGCCAATCTTGCCACACTGATTGTAGCTCTGAACCTATTGATGCCTGTGCAGTTTTCCAATTTTCCTATTTTTGCACTTGCATTAATTTCTGGCCAGTGTGATGAACACAGATGATGTACAGTGTTGAATTTATTGTGTTGCCATTTCATTGTCATAGGGTTGTATAGAGTACAGAAGAGGTCCTTTGGCCCATCAAGTCTGCAACAACAAAATTACACTAAATCTACACTAATCCCACTTTCCAGCACTTGGCCAATAGCCTTGAATGTTATGACATTTCTAGTGCTCATCCACATATTTTTAAAGGTTGTGAGATTTCCTGCCTCTCCTATCCTCCCAGGTAGTGCATTCCAGACTCCGAGTTTTGAGGAAAATAATTTCCTCAAATCCCCTCTAAACCTTGTGTCCAAACCTCAAAATTATGCCCCCTTGTTATTGACCCTTCAACTAGGGAAACCGATGCTTCCTATCCACCTTGTCCATACCCCTCGTAATCTTCTCTGTTCTAAAGAAAACAACCCGAGCCTATCTCTTCATAGCTCAAATATTCCATCCCAGGCAACATCCTGGTGAATCTTCTCTGCACCATCTCCAATGCAATCACATCCTTCCTATAGTGAGGTGACCAGAACTACACACAGTGCTCTGGCTGTGGGCCTAAATATTTAAAATTGTCTAAAATAGTGGCTCACCCTGGGATCCTATTGTGTTATTGATGAATGCTAATTGTGTTTTCTGGTCGAGACCAAGTCTGTTGTTGATTTTCTTCAGCCAATTTTACCTCCTTTCTGTTCATTTCACTTTTCAACTCCTCTCCTGAAAGTGTTAGGTTATAATTCCACAAGCAACAATAATTTTCTGGTCACTGATCCAAGTTGCCACTCTTCACATGTAATTCTGACCAATGTTAATTCAGCCGTAGAGAAGGTAATAAACAAGACCATTTATGCGATCAACTCCTATTTACATACATGCAAAGATGTGCAGATTAGGTTGATTGGCCATGCCAAATTGCCTCGTGGTGTCAGGGGGATTAGCAGGATAAATATGTGGGGTTATGGGGATAGGGCCTGGGTGGGATTGTTGCAGTGCAGGCTTGATGGGCCAAATGGCCTCCTTCTGCACTGTAAGGATTCTATGCTTCTGTGGATTCTATGGTACCAGTTGAAACTACTAGTTAAGTTGTTGGTAGAAGAAACTCGAGTTGATTTTTCACTTCACCAACCGAAGGTACCGAGGACAATTGACCGAGAACCTATTTATCACAGACCGAGGACAGAATATTGGGTTCTTTGGGCTGAATGGCTTTACGCTGCACCAAGTAAGACCTTTACCCATAAAGCCCCTTGAGAGAGTGCTCAGATAAAAAGGTAATCTACCAATTGCATTCCCACTGATCTGTTTCTCCCTGTGTCTGCGTGGGTTTCCTCTATTTGCTCCAGTTTCCTCCCACAATCCAAAGATGTGTGAATTAGATTGATTGGCCATGCTAAATTGCCCTTTGTGTCAGGGAGATTAGCAGGATGTGGGGTTACGGGAATAGGGCCTAGGTGGGATTATGGTCGCTGCAGACTCGATGGGCCGAATGGCCTCCTTCTGCACTGTAGGGATTCTATGATTCTAATTACGATTCACGCATTTTGATAAAAACCCTTGCAGCTCATGTGAATAATTTGGTTTCTAAACTTATTTAATTCTGATCAGATTGCTTTCTTTTTCATCACATCAAGATCATGGATTTTGCAGTCAGAGGTGAACATATGGTGCTTGATACTCATTATACATTTTGTGTGTTTTAACGTGGCAATTTACGGTCACTGTGAGTCTGAAACAGCACAATGCTCTCTTTGGGAGATCTGGAACCTGTGTGAACAGGGCAAGCAACAGTGTGCCTCTTCAGACTGAGAAATTTCCACCAGAGCATATCGAAGCTAAACCAGGAAATGCAAGTTTGAATAATTAATATAAAATTATCTACATAAAGATAGTGGGGAAAAAATGGGATTGAGAATGAGATAAGAGACAGCAAGAAAAGTTAAAAGAAACTTTCCTTTTTTTTAATCTCCAAAAATGTGTCTGCATCATTGTAAAAGTTAACTTCCAGTGCCACAGAGATTATCTGGCACTAATTAATACTTAACACGCCATTAAAAATTTATTTATACTTGCATGGACAAGCCCCAGACTTTTCGGTGTGTTTAAGTTTAAAGTTTATTTATTAGTGTCAGAAGGAGGCTTACTTTAACATTGCAATGAAGTTACTGCGAAAATCCCTGTGTCACCACAGTCCAGTGCCTGTTTGGGTACACTGAGGGAGAATTTAGCATGGCCAATGCACCTAACTAGCCCGTCTTTCGGACTATGGGAGGAAACTAGAGCATTCGGTGGAAAGACACGCAGAAACAGGGAGAACATGCAGACTCTGCACAGACGGTGACCCAAGCTGGGAATCGAACCTGATGCGCGATATAACTCACGAGGCTAGAGATGCTCGAGGAAATAAAGGCTTTTATTTACTATTACAATGAAGCTACCATATATAATACGCGATCCCAGACTGAGGGGTCCCAGACAGAGCAGTGACCTTTATACCTCTCCCAGGAGGCGGAGCCCGACTGGGATGTACCATAATAACTATAATACAGGTGGAACAGCCCAGCCCTAACCCCAACAGTAACAAGTAGAACAACCCAACCCTAACCCCAACAGCAACATATATACAGACTCATAGTACTGGCCAGACCCTGGCTCAGTACTACCTGGTGGGAACCAACGATGGTTCACCACATTCACCCCTCCTTTGAAGACAAAGGCCGGCGGGGTACAAAAAAAACACAGAATAATTGGTCATCAGTCTATAAGTTCAGACGGTCAGGCGGACCGCACCGTCGTTGTGTCCTCCTCAACACCGGCGATGACACCGGAGTAGGCACTCGCGGTGGCGTTCTCCCCAAGGCGGTGTCCAAGGGCTCCTCCACTGTCTCACGGGCCGGTTGACCCCGAGGTGATGACAATCCGTTGAGTTCGGACACGCCTTGAAGTGTCGACCATCTCCTGGACTCAGGCAAGCTGTACGCTGGAGTAAAAGGGTTAAGTGATGGTCCCGATGCTGCCCGCGCCGTGTCAGGAGGGGAAACAATAGTTGGGGGATCTCTAACAGGAGGTATGGGAGCGACAGGGGTTTCCAAGTCCCCTGCTGGCGCCAGGTCTCGAATCGAGACCGTGTCCTCTCGCCCGTCAGGATATGCCACATAGGCATACTGAGGGTTGGCGTGGAGGAGATGGACCTGTTCAACCAAAGGGTCGGACTTGCGGGTCCTAACATGTCGCCGCAGGAGGACAGGTCCTGAGTACTTCAACCAAGATGGTAATGAGGTCCCAGAGGAAGACTTCCGAGGGAATGAAAACAGCCTCTCATGGGGAGTAGCGTTGGTTGCCGTACACAGGAGTGAGCGTATGGAGTGGAACGCATCAGGGAGCACCTCTTGCCACCGGGAGACTGGAAGGCTTTTTGACTTCAACGCCAGTAAGACAGCCTTCCAGACTGTAGCATTCTCACGTTCCACCAGTCCGTTACCCCTAGGGTTGTAGCTCGTGGTTCTACTCGAGGCAATCCCGTATGAGAGCAGGCATTGCCTCAAGTCATCGCTCATGAATGACAAGCCCCTATCGCTGTGGATGTAGCAGGGGTAGCCGAACAGGGTGAAAAGATCACGAAATGCCTTGATAACTGTGGCAGCGGTTGTATCAGAGCAGGGAATGACAAAAGGGAATCTCGAGTACTCATCAATGCTGTTGAGGAAGTACACATTCCGATCTGTCGAGGGAAGGGGGCCCTTAAAGTCCACACTCAGTCTTTCGAAGGGACGAGTGGCCTTAACGAGTTGTGCCCTGTCAGGTCGTTAAAAGTGCGGTTTGCATTCCGCGCATACCCGGCAGCTTCTAGTTATGGACCTGACATCCTCCACCGAGTAGGGTAGATTCCGGGCTTTTACGAAGTGGTAGAGCCGAGTGACCCCCGGATGGCAGAGGTCATTGTGGAGAGCCTGCAAACGGTCCTCCTGCATACTGGCGCTTGTTCCACGCGACAGGGCATCCGAGGGCTCGTTGAGTTTCCCTGGACGATACATGATGTCGTAATTATAGGTGGAGAGTTCGATTCTCCACCTCAAGATCTTATCGTTCTTGATTTTGCCCCGTAACGTGTTATTGAACATGAACGCCACGGACCGCTGGTCCGTGATCAGGGTGAACCGTTTTCCCGCCAAGTTATGGCGCCAATGCCGGACGGCCTCCACAATGGCCTGGGCCTCCTTTTCCACTGCTGAATGTCGAATTTCGGGGCCTTGGAGGGTGCGAGAAAAAAAGGCGACGGGCCTGCCCGCCTGGTTAAGTGTGGCGGCCAGGGCGAAATCAGATGCATCGTTCTCCACCTGAAAGGGGATGGACTCATCGACAGCGTGCATCGTGGCTTTTGCGATGTCGGCTTTTAGTTTTTCAAAGGCCAAACGAGCCTCTGGTGCTAGGGGAAAAGAGGTAGACTTGATGAGCGGACGGGCTTTGTCCGCGTAATTGGGAACCCACTGTGCGTAGTAAGAGAAGAAGCCTAAGCATCTTCTCAGTGCTTTTGCGCTAGTGGGCAGGGGAAGTTCGAGGAGGGGACGCATACGGTCTGGATCAGGGCCAATGACCCCGTTTTCCACCACGTATCCGAGGATAGCTAGGCGGCGCGTGCGAAATACACACTTCTCCCTGTTGTAGGTCAGATTCAGGCGAGATGCAGTGCGTAGGAATTTAAGGAGATTGGTATCATGGTCCTGCTGGTCATGGCCGCAGATGGTGACGTTATCCAGGTACAGGAAGGTAGCCCGCAGTCCGTTATGGTCCACCATTCGGTCCATAGCACGCTGGAAGACCGAGACCCCATTGGTGACACCAAAAGGAACCCTTAGAAAATGGTACAAGCGATCATCCGCCTCAAAAGCCGTGTATTGTCGGTCCTCTGGGCGAATGGGGAGCTGGTGGTAGGCAGACTTTAGGTCGATAGTGGAGAACACCCGGTACTGCGCAATCTGATTGACCATGTCAGATATGCGCGGGAGGGGATACGCATCCAGCTGCGTGTATCTGTTAATGGTCTGACTATAGTCAATGACCATCCGGGGTTTGTTCCCACTCTTGACCACCACGACCTGCGCTCTCCAAGGACTAGCGCTAGATTGTATGATCCCTTCCTTGAGGAGCCGCTGAACCTCAGATCGAATGAAGATCCGATCCTCAGCGCTGTAACGCCTACTCTTAGTCGATGGGCTTGCAGCCTGGCACAAGATTCTGGAATAAAGAGGGTGTGGTAATCTTAAGCGTCGAGAGGCTACAGGTGGAGCGCGTTGGGCAATTTGGAGGCTGCTGTTCTCCCACTGAAAGCGGAGGGAGTGGCCCACCGTACTGTAGGGTTACACTCTTCAAGTGGACCATGAAATTTAGTCCGAGGAGTATTGGCACGCAAAGGTGCGGTAACACCAGGAGCTTGAAGCTCTCGTAAACCGTGCCCTGCACCGTTAAATTTACCACGCAACTCCCTAGCACGGTGACAGACCGGGACCTTGATGCCATCGAAATCGTCTGCTTGACAGGTTGGATCTGGAGGCCACACCGCTTCACAGCGTCTGGGTGAATAAAGCTCTCCGTGCTCCCGCTGTCAAACAGACAATAAATCAAGCGTTTGTTTACCTGTATGTCCATCATGGACTTGTCGAGTCTGTGAGGCTTTGCCTGATCCAGGATGATCGACGCCACCGTTGGTTCGTGAGTGCCACTGCAGGCAGCTGAGATGGATGATGATGACCCCTACTGGTCATTCGCGGTCGCTCCCGACCAAAATGGCTGCTCCCATAGGTCGCACGTGGGCGATGGCGCCAAAATCAGCGACCCCTGGTGGTCGCGCGTCTCTTGCGACTCCATCGTCTGTAATGGTGACGTCCTGGCCTCGCACGTGGAAGAAACCCTTGACGATGCCGACGACGAGGAACCCGGCTCCGGGGAGTCGCAGGCCGCACTGCTGTTCCTGGAAGTAAGTTTGGATCGACATACCTTCGAATAATGCCCCTTCTTGCCGCACGCGGAGCACAACACCGCTTTAGTGGGACATCGCTGCCGAGTGTGCTTCACTCCCCCACAGAAGTAACACCGCGGGCCGCCTGGAGCTGCTGCCGTCGTCAGGCCCGAGTGTGGGCATGCCATCACGCAGCTTTTCGGACCCAAGGGACGAAGTGGGATCTGCGACTGCTCCTGCCACGCTGTCTCCACGTGGTCTTCGGGATACAACGCTAGGCTTTTGGAGGCCGTCTCCAGCGTATCCGCTAGTTCTATCGACTTAGTGAGATCGAGATTACCTTGCTCCAACAGTCGGAGTCGGATATAAGACGATCCGATTCCCGCCATAAACGCATCTCGAGCGAGGTCATTCATGTTCTGGTCTGCCGTCACTGCTTTGCAGTTACAGCCCCTGGCTAGCTGTAGGAGCTCGCATGCGTACTGTTCCGTCGTTTCGCCGGGCTGCCGTCGTCGAGTGGCTAAGAGATATCGAGCATGCATCTCGTTTGGTGGTTTAATGTAGCGCTTCTTAAGAAGCTCGAGGGCCCCTTTGTAGTCGGTGGCCACACGGATCGCTAAATATACAGCGTCGCTTACCCTCGCGTGGAGGACCCGGAGTCTGTCGTCGTCTGTGGTGACCGCTGCGGAGGCTGCGAGGTAATCCTGAAAATATTTCAACCAGTGGTCGAAGGTGTTAGAGGCGCCCGCCGCACGTGGGTCCAGCGTAAGACGTTCGGGTTTTAACATTTGCTCCATACTCTCTGTATCGTTTTCCTTTTTTTTTCACGAGAGTTCAATTAATAGTAAATAAAATTGATGCGCGATATAACTCACGAGGCTAGAGATGCTCGAGGAAATAAAGGCTTTTATTTACTATTACAATGAAGCTACCATATATAATACACGATCCCAGACTGAGGGGTCCCAGACAGAGCAGTGACCTTTATACCTCTCCCAGGAGGCGGAGCCCGACTGGGATGTACCATAATAACTATAATACAGGTTGAACAGCCCAACCCTAACCCCAACAGTAACAAGTAGAACAACCCAACTCTAACCCCAACAGCAACATATATACAGACTCATAGTACTGGCCAGACCCTGGCTCAGTACTACCTGGTGGGAACCAACGATGGTTCACCACAGAACCTAAGTGCCTGGTGCTGTGAGGCAGCAGTGCTATCCACTGTGCCACCGTGCCACCCATTTAGTGGGTACCTAATTGTGGTAAACCACTATTATCTGTTATCTGTTACCTGTATATGTGGCACATCCCTGTCGGTTCCGCCCAAGTCTCCTCCCCCTGGTCTGGGTATAAAGGCGGTGGCTCCTCCCCCCTTGCTCTCAGTTCAGACCAGATCACCGACAGGGATGGCTCCAAGTTCTTGCCAATAAAAGCCTGTTTGTCTTGCTCTCAACTAGTCTCGGCTCGATTGGTATTGCATCACTAATGAGTAAATATCCTAAATTTATGCCCTTCATGTATATGAATGCCAAATCTCTTGGCCAGTTTGAGTTATGGTGAAGTGTGTGGAGGAACAGGGCAACATGGGCAGCATCTACTTGATTCCTGCTTTTAAATGCATATGTCTAGATTCCAGAATTTGCTGTCTAACTTTGCCTTTTGAGCAGTGATGGCCCCAATAATATTCCTACTGCAAAATCTGGGGTAATCAAACCCTTAACTTAGAAAAATGGCCCCAGGTACCTCAGAGAAGCATAACCAAAATGGATATTAAGACAAAGAAGGAAAAATTAGAAGTTATGAACAAAAGCTCAGTCAATAATTCAGTGGATAAAGGAGAATCTTGAAGTCATAATGGTGGGAAGAGTGAGGGAGTTTTAGAAAGAGTGTTCAGGAGAGTGAGATTGTGGTGAGTGAAAGTGTGTAAAACAATGAAGCAGCAAAGGTTGGTGGGAAGGGGAGATGCAAGAGACCAGAGGCAGAGAGCTAGAAGGGGAACCTTTTACCCCTCCTTGAAGGGGGGTTAATTCATAAATGAGGCAAATCCTAGCCCCAACCTGCCATGAATGCGTTTGCTTCCATTTTAATCATGGTGGGTTTGGGGGCTGACCGAATAACTGGCTCTGGAGAGGCAGCTCAGTGATTATAATGCATAGAGTCTCCATTCCTTTCATTTTGGAAACAATCTGAATTCAACACTAGCCAGTCAATAGGATTGGGAAAGGGAGCTAGGGGGAAGCAGGAGCAGCTAAGTTAAATAGGTAAGCACTTTTTATAGCATTGCTTGTGGGTCAGGAGGTATAGTAGGGCTCTATTAGTGGCCTCAGGTCATCCCAAAGGGCTTACAACCAATTAAATACTTTCTCAACTGCAATCACTGTTGTGTGAAACTAAGCAGCCAATTTGCGCACTGCAAGATCTTTAAAATAACAACATGATAATGACTGGATAATCTGTAGTTTTAGTGTTATCGGCTGATGGGGTCAATATTGATGTGGAGATGCCGGCGTTGGACTGGGGTAAACACAGTAAGAAGTCTAACAACACCAGGTTAAAGTCCAACAGGTTTATTTGGTAGCAAAAGCCACTAGCTTTCGGAACAGGCTGTTCCTTCGTCAGGTGGGTGGGAGTTCTGATCACAAACAGGGTTGGACTTTAACCTGGTGTTGTTAGACTTCTTACGGGGTCAATATTGACCAGGACGCTAGGGATAGCTCCCATCCTTTTCTTCAAAATAGTGCTATGGAATCTTTTCCATCCACCTGTGAGGTCTTGGTTTAGCATCTCACCCAAAAGGCAGCAGCATTTGTACAGAAAAGGGCACAGAGGAGATTTACCAGGATGTTGCCTGGGCAGGAGAGTTTTAGTTATGAAGAGAATTTGGATAGACTAGCGTAGTTTTCCTTGGAGCAGTGAGGACTGAAGGGGGATATGATTGAGATGTAGAAAATTATGACGGGCATAGACAGAGACGACAGGAACAAACTTTTCCCCTTTGTGGAGGGATCAATGATTAGGGGGCATGGGAGCCTGGAACTCACTGTCAGATAGGGTGGTGGAGGCAGAAACCCTCATAACATTTGAGAAGTATTTAGATGTGAACTTGCAATGCCAAGGCTATGGGCCAAGTGTTGGAAAATGGGATAAGTGTATCTGGGTGGTTTGTCTTTGACTGTTGCAGACATGATGGGCTGAAGGGCCTTTTGCTGTGCTGTATATCTCTGTGACTCTCTGACTGTATGTCTGAGATGAGAAGGAGTAGAGGTGCTAAATGCGTTCATGTATAATAAAGCTATGGACAAGTGGCTTTATAAGTACATAAGTAAAGATTAGTAATTTGCATTAGGAGATTGATGGGGACTTTTTTTAATTCAGCTATTAAATTTCAGAAGGAAGTAAAAGAGCTTGCAAAGGTTTCGTAAATATACAAGGGAGGGTTATGAAATTTTCGTTGACCCAAAAGTAGAGTCAATAAGGGAAGACATGGAAGATTTGTATATATTTTGGAAAAGTTAAGTTCAAAGGAGAACAATGGGATCGAAGATTAAAGGGAAAAAGGAAATGTTGAGCTGATTTGGTGTTAGCTGTGTGGGGAAAATTTCCAGGAAACACATCTGGGCTGAGAGAAGGCAAAGTTTGATTCAGCCATCCAGTTAAGTCAGAAAAGTCTTGGGCTGTGAAAAGGAGTCTTGTTCTTGGATTTCCACAGCAGAGTGGAAGTAAGATTGAAAGTTCATGTGGTGTAATTTTATTAAAATGACAACAGTTTAGTCTTGGGTAATATTACTGGATTTTAGAATTAAACATCCATAAAGGAGTGTAGAATGTGTTGACTTATGGATCTGACCAAGTCAGGAGTCTTTTGGGGAGTTTTTTTGCAATACTAATTTTGATTTGATTTGATTTATTATTGTCACATGAATTAGCATACAGTGAAAAATATTGTTTCTTGCACGCTGTAGAGACAAAGCATACCGTTCATAGAGAAGGAAACAAGAGAGTGCAGAATGTAGTGTTACAGTCATAGCTAGGGTGTGGAGAAAGATCAAGATAAGTCCATTCAAAAGCAGGGAAGAAGCTGTTCTTGAGTCGGTTGGTACGTGACCTCAGGCTTTTGTGTGTTTTTCCCGAAGGAAGAAGGTGGAAGAGAGAATGTCCGGGGTGCGCGGGGTCCTTAATTATGCTGGCTGCTTTCCCGAGGCAGAAGTGTAGAACTGGACTGACCTTGCTTTGGAACCGATTGAGCCTTCTTCGTGGAACTGGTTACAGTCCCATCAGCACCCACTAGTGTGGTCTTCCTGCTGCCAGGGCTGCTGGGGCTGCTGGTCAGCTTGACTAGCCAGGAGCTCTGGAGGGCAGGATTTCCTCCCCAGTGAGGAGCAGATGTCCCACTGGCAGGCAATTTAACCAGCCCACAGTGTGTATTGGCTGCAGGGCTGTGGGCAGGCTTGGAGAGATGCAGCCCTAGGTTTGGTGGCGAGATTGCAAGTGGTGTGATGAATAGCTGACAATGTGTAATCTTGTACTGTTCAGCTCATTAAACACGCAGCCATGAGGAACTTGCTGATTCTCGCGATGATGGTAGGCAGGAAGTTATTTAGGAAACTCCACCCACCTTTCACTCAACTTTAAAGTCCCGGGTTCAGTTCATCCCGCCATCAGGAAACTGATTTTTGGCATCGCGTTAGAGCAAGTTTCCCCCACCCACCAAGCTTCCCACTGTCAGTGGGACCAGAATATTCCATCCTATGGGTGGGATTTCCTGACCTTCCCAGTGGCAGGATATTTCAGTCCTGCTGTCAGTCCCTCTGTGACAGTCTTCTGGTGGCAGAGTGGGTGAGTTATATAGGACACCATAGACCTCGGAGGGACTGGAAGATCCCGCCGGCCGTCAATGGTGAATCACCTCTGCCACCAGAAAACACACTATGGAGGGGATGGAAATCTAAGCTTATATATAGAATCATAGAATTCCTACAGTGCAGAAGGAGGCCATTCAGCCCATCAAATTCTGCACCGACCACAGTCCCACCCTATTCCCGTAACCTCACATATTTACCCTGCTAATCCCTTGACTCTAAGGTCAATTTAGCATGGTTAATCAACCTAACCCGCACATCTTTAGACTGTGGGAGGAAACGAAAGCACCCAGAGGAAACCCACGCAGACACACGAGAATGTGCAGACTCCACACAGACAGTGACCCAAGGCTGGAATTGAACCCGGGTCCCTGGTGCTTTGAGGCAGCAGTGCTAACCACTGTGCCACCGTGCCACCCCTTATTTTTCTTTAAAGGAGACTTCCCCCCCCTCGCCAAGTTCACATCTGATTTGTCTCAGGACAATGCAGAAATGACAGTAGCTCTTAGTCAACAAATGGTTTATTTATAATGCTTCCAAATGTCTCTTCAGTTACAAGAATTCTTCACCATGTTTGCAGCTCAGATCTTTCCAGATACTCCCCTCTGGAAGCTTCTGTTTAATTTAGCTCGCTGAGGCTCCATTCAGACTTAAGCAATCAAGTAATTGTTCATGGATCAGTTATCGGTTTAACACCTTTAGCTTTAGGTTTTAGGTTCAGAAAACTGGACTGCAGCTTAAATTTAAAATGGATGTTAAATATGAAGCTTGCCGCCTTATTATAATATTTAAATTGTGAACCCAGCTCCTGGGAGCAGTTTGGCCATCTGTTCCCCATTTCTATCGACAATAAAACCAAAAGAGTAGATTTAACATTTCAACATCCCACATGACTCCAAACCATCAGTTTTGGGAGCTAACAACCCCCTATCATCTTAGAAAAGAAGATATTTAAAAATAGTGGCTAAAAATGTATGTCAGAGAAGATTAGTTGGGGTTGAAGATAAAGTGGAAATGATGATATGAGAAGCATGGAAAGATGGTGGTGAGCAGGGGGTGGGTGGGAATGGAAAAGAAGTTAGAAATTAAGTTCCCCATACGCCAAGCTTCCTACTGCCAGTGGGACCAGATTTAACTCAGAGCAATATAGAAATGAAACTAGCTCAAAGTCTGTAATAGGTTAATTTACAGTGCTTCAAGATGTCTCTTCGATAAAGTAGAGAGATGAAGATTCAGGGTTAGACTTTCGATAAGTCCGTGGGAAGGTTTGCTTAATTAAGAAAGGTGAAAGGAGAATAATAGCCAGCCTGGCACCTTGGCACTGCTCAGTGGGTAGTGCGAGGGTAGGAAAGGGCAGAGCACAAAGGGGCAGAGCATGAAGGGGATGGGGCGTGAAGGAGGTGTGGCCTGGAGGTGCGGAGCCAGACAGGGACAGCCCGATCGGGGTGGGGAAGGGTCTGCTGCGCACTCAATGCATTTCTCCACTCCACCTGACGAAGGGGCAGCGCTCCGAAAGCTAGTGGCATTTGCTACCAAATAAACCCGTTGGACTTTAACCTGGTGTTGTTAAACTTCTTATTGTGTTTACCCCAATCCAACGCCGGCATCTCCACATCCAGTAGCAAGAAACAGACTTGCCCATTTTTCCAAGCATGATGTGCATAAGACTGGGAGTAAAAATCCAAAAAACAGATCTGCAAATCTCCTATTTTCACGCTAGCTGGACACTTAGAAATGTTCTCGTAAAATTCCACCCACGGAGAAAGACCACAGTTTGTGATACACCAGCAGTATCCAGAACGGCAGTGAGATGGGGATGGGCAGGATCAGAAGGAGGTTAATGGGATTAACCTCCAGTCGGCATGTTGAATAGGAAGATGTGTGAGAGGGGAGCTGGGTGAAGTAGATGGGCAGTTGAGGTTCTGCTCTTAAGAAAGTGTTTTCAAATGGCGTGATAGGACTTTTGGGGAATATCAAGAGAGACACAAAGAGTATGGGTTTGTTCAAGCAGATTCATTCCTGGAACAATCAGGGTTAAATGAAGGCTGAGATGTAATGATAGATTGAGTAAGGATTAGGGAAGGAGATGAAACACATGAAGGAGGGAGATGAAACTTGACTTAGAGAAGAGAGAAACGCTTAAGACAGATACAAAATAAAAACGGCAGAGAGTAGTAATGGAGCCAGATCAAGAAAAACAGCCAAAATGCACAAGTGAATGGATATAAAGATTAAGAGCTGGATTCTCCAACCTCACTCGCAGCTGGGATGAACTTCAAATTCCGTCTTCGTTGTCAGTGGCAGTGGGGTGTGAATGCCTGGAGAATTCTGGCCTAAATTGGCATGGAGAGTTAGGTGAAAGATTGGTCATAAACTATGGGTACATTATAGACAATATGAAACAAACCAAAATCCATTTGAAGGGAGGTTTAATGCATGTATGAGAAAGAGGGAATAGAGGGATACAGAGGGAAAGGTGGGATGAAGTAATTAGTGCAAGAGGAGACTCATATGATGTATAAATGCCAGTATAAATCAATCGGAATGATATAAATGATACAAAAAAATCTATGTTGTTGATTCTGGGCCTGCAATTATATCTATCTAAATTTGAGGAGGCTGTGGTGGCATGAAATCCACTGATAGTCAATTTGGTGTCAACTTGGAGTATCTAGTGACATGATTTGGAGTCAACATGGAGAGAGCTAAATAAAGGAGGCAGGGGGAATTGGGTAATAGCTCAGATACCATGTGTGATTGTCCTGTGGTAGAAACAGAATGAAAAGTTAACTGTGGTGAGTTTATTGCCAAATCTTTGTGACAAAAATTTACTTAATATCCTCGTCAAGTATAGATTGTATCCAGTGTCCAGCAGGGGCCAGCATTTAATTATTGCTTCGTAGAATCAGAGAATTATAAAATGGCAATAGCACAGAAGGAGGCCATTCAGCCCTTTAAGTCTATACCAGCCTTCTGCCAATGCAATTTAATTAGCCCCACTCTCCAGCCCTTTCTCTGTAGCTTTGAAAACTGTTTCTCTTCAGATATTTATCTAACTCACTTTTGGAAGCCACGATTAAATCTGCCTGCATCACAATCTCAGGCATTCCAGATCCTAACCACTCACTGCACCAAAAAAAAGATTTTCCCATGTCACCTCTGGTTCCTTTGCCAATCACTTTAAATCAGTGTCCCTGGCTCTCGGCACTACTGCCAATGGAAATAGTTTCTCCCTATTTACTCTGTCCGGACCCCTCATGACTTTGAACACTTCTATCAACTCATCTCTCAGCCTTGTCTTATGCAGTGAGAATGACCCCAGCTTCTCCAATATGTCCACGGATCTGAAGTCCCTCATCACTGGAACCATTCTCATAAATCATTTCTGCGCTCACCCACTCTGAAACCTTTACATCCTTCTTGAGGAAGCAGTCTTTCCGGAGCATTGCTGAGAGGTCACAGTGCAGTAGCTGTGCCTGCTTCTACAAACAGGGAGGTGTTGATGTTACTGGGTCCAGGCTAGACACTGCCTATGGTGACCATTCAACCCAGTGTTACTGCAGTGACGCTCCTGATCTATCGTCTCCTACTCCTTATCACAGGGAAATAGTGAGAAACTCCGGAGATTCCCAGCCTGCAATGTGAACTTAACACAGTTTTGCAAACTTAGAAATCATAGATCATAGAAATCATAGAAACCCTGCAGTGCAGAAGGAGGCCATTCGGCCCATCGAGTCTGCACCGACCACAATCCCACCCAGGCCCTACCCCCACATATTTACCCGCTAATCCCACTAACCTACGCATCTCAGGACTCTAAGGGGCAATTTTTAACCTGGCCAATCAACCTAACCCGCACATCTTTGGACTGTGGGAGGAAACCGGAGCACCCGGAGGAAACCCACGCAGACACGAGGAGAATGTGCAAACTCCACACAGACAGTGACCCGAGCCGGGAATCGAACCCAGGACCCTGGAGCTGTGAAGCAGCAGTGCTAACCACTGTGCTACCGTGCCGCCCATTTAACTTAAGCAACCTTTTGCTAGCTTAAAATAAATTTAACTTTAAGCAACTTAAGCAACCTTTTGCTAGCTTAAAATAAATTATTATAAAAATTTACCTACAGCCTGCTCTGGTTCCCTTGTGGCTTTTATCTCTGCACTTCCTCTACACTTCTCACACCTCCAACACCTTCAACACCTCCACTACTATTGGCTTTAGAAGGTAGGCCATGGTGACGCGGGAAGGAAATCAGACATTCTGGTAAACTACATCTTGCCTTTATCATTTGTGTGTGGCAGGACAAGACCACAGTGAATCTTATATGCCACCTCCAACAAAAGTCAAGTAAAATGTCAATGGGAGACTTTAGGAGCAGGTATTCACTTCATTGTGCTTGCTCTCTGAGTCAGCAATCACCCTCTCTTACTCTTTCCCAATAGTCCTGCAAATATGAACAATATTATTGATCAATAGGCCTCAAAATGGGCTGAAACGCACTTCACACCATTCTTAAGGCAGGTCATGAGGATATGAGGAGGTTTATTTACCTCTTTCCTGATCTGCACTGCACACTCTGGAATTCCTGGAGCTTGGGTTCAAAAATCCCACTTCAGTGAAAGCAACTGGTAATTCAAATGATCAGCTGCCTGTGCAAACTGCGCATCAAGGAACTCTGGCCCACCTCCATTCCCACTCCCCCAGGATGGGAAATGCCGCTTTCGGGAGTGGGACTTATAAACACACGTGGATTAGGCTAAAGCTGAAATAGAACGGTTTCCTCTCAGACGAACTTTAACCACTCTCACACCCATTTCCTTTCATAATTCTCTTTCAATTTAGCAATTTTCATAACACAAAAATTAAAGCCGAGATTATGGAAAGAAGAACAATAAAGGCAGGAAATAGAAAGCAACTATTCTTAAATGGTGATGGCAGTGTTGCCAATGAGGTGTTGACTAAGATATATAAAAAGCTGTGCAATTGTTTGAACAGAACAGATACAACAATTGGCAGATCCAACACCATAACTACCATAAAATTCAATTCCCTTGTCATGTGATGGAAACAAACTGTTGTGTTCTGCACTGTACATCAAATATAAATTATTCCTTTGAGGAAAATAAATGAAAAATTGGGATTTTTTCCAAAAAAAATACAATTGGCAGGTGTTTCCTTGATCATTCAGCTTATGCTCTGGTATCTTGAGTTAAACATCCAGAAAATTCCTAGATTTGGTCCAGATGTACATTCAGTTGACTTCACGTGGCTATAGCAAAAGACATATTAAATCCAAAGATGTGTAGATAGGTGGATTACCCATGGTAAATAAAGGGATGAGCATTAGGATAGACTGCACTGGACCTGGCCAAGTTATGCCCTTGGAATCAGATCCAACAAAATCTAACAACTCAGCCTAGAAACAACCATCAAATATCTTTACAAAGTAATTAGTGACCAGCACAGGCCATATTTTATTCCAAATTTCAAGACAATGGTCTCAAGGGATCATTTCATTTAAATCGAGAATCTCCCCTTCTCACAGCTTCCCAATAAAATTGTCATGGAAGTTGGTCTCTCCTACAAAAAAAGTCTCTTCCACATCAGTTAAAAGTAAGTTCCTCGATATTTAGATAGTTCTGATGGTTTATGACAATGCCTGCACATTTCAATGTATGAATATTCGCCGACCTATGCATTATCTCTCATATGTAAACTGCCATTCAAATACATGCAAGATATTTTCTGAGTTACAGTGAGCATATTGTTTTGCTAAAAGAGTCTTCCTGTCACAAGACATTGATACAAGGCAGATCCAACACCATAACTACCATAAAATTCAATTCCCTTGTCATGTGATGGAAACAAACTGTTGTGTTCTGCACTGTACATAAAACATGAATTATTCCTTTGAGGAAAATAAATGAAAAATTGGTATTTTTTCCAAAAAAAATACAATGGGCAGGGGTTTCCTTGATCACTCAGCTTATGCTCCAGTATCTTGAGTTAACCCATCCAGAAAATTCTGAGATCTGGTCTAGATATACATTCAGTATATACTTGAGCTGGGGTAAGTATTAGTGCACTGCAGTGGCTGTCAGTGTTACTGAGCCAGGAAGGTGAAAATGAGACCGGATTCCTGCACTTGCTCGCCCTCAGCATCCCCAGTTCAATGTGCACAGTACATATCAGATGAGGACAAGATCTGGTTCAGTAATGGTGCCACAGATGCTTGATTGGCTTGTCAGCAGTCACTGTGAAGGCTTAAACATGAACAATGGCCACTTGAACAAGGTACCAGAGGGTAATTGGTGCAAATGGAACTATATCCTAGTGAGGGGTCATCACCATCAAGTAAAAGAATGAAAAGTTATGCTTCTTTCCATTTAAATAATATGCCATCATTGATCATAAATAATTCATTCCAGGAAACTGCACTTATTAAGGCAAACATGCCAAGTCGAAAACAACAATGGTAATAAAAATAATGTTCTCTATATATAATATTGTAGTTTTTTTTCAAAGGTCTGTCAGCTTCACTTGAGGGTGGAACAGATTTTGCTTCCTTTAACAAAAAGAAAAACAATGATTCAGGATACCAGTAAACCAGCTTAGAAATCCTTTAAATAACAGACAAAGAAAAAAATAACTCTTTCTTTGAAATATCCATCCCAAAAATATTTTTTGAAATGTTGACTCAATGTTGAGTCCTGACAACATGCCAATGTTGTCAACATGCCAAGGATGGATGTGTGCGCATGAAAGCTGCAACGCTCCAGTGAAGCACTGGAGGAGCAAGCTGGAGGAACAGTATCTTATATTCCGGTTGGGCACATTGCAGCCATCAGGACTCAACACTGAGATCGGCCATTTCAGATTTTGACCTTGCTTCTCCATCTTAAACAACACCCCCCCTTTCCTTTTTTTAAATATTCCATACATGTGTTGCCGCAATGCAAAACACCCCCAACCCCATCTCACATCAGGCCATCTGTCTTTTGTTCTTAAAGTTGCTAGTTTTGGTTCCAGTTTCTACATTCTCCCTCCTTTCAGTTCTGACAAAGAGTTCTCTGGACTCAAAATATTAGCTCTGTTTCTCTCCTGATAGATACTGGTGGACCTGCAGAGTTTTCTCCAGCGCACTCTGTTACTGTTTCAGATTCTAGCATCCAGTGTATTTTATTTATTGAAGAGATGTGGAGGCCTGATTTGCTAGGCCCAATTAATTAACCATTCCTGGGCTTTCCTGGAATGGGATGGGTCAGGGCCGATTTTCTAATGAACTAAGAGGGGCAATTTCTGATGACCTGTGCCCAATGTAGGTGACATCATGGAAAATTGGTTGAAACCATGGGGGTATATTGTATATATCTATCTTTGTATTTGCACTGGGATACCCTGCATTTACTTATTTCACGTTAACCCTTCTACAATGCTCCTGACATCTAAGCAAGTGTGAAGTGCTGCACAGTAAAGTTACAATGCTTACATCTGTGTCACAGGTCTGTCCAGGGTTGGAATAACATGCATGACCAAAGGGTCATACTTACTTACAACACAGGGCTTAATTTTAGCCTGTCTCCTCAGTTGTTGACCTGCGATTAGATACAAATAGAGCCGTAGAGAGTTATTAATTAAGAAGGATTTAATGGTGATGGGCAACATTCATTTATCAGACAAAGTAACAATAATACTTCATTCCTATGAGTCAAAACATGGATTATATGGGATCACACAATAAATGATCACTCTGAATCAGCTTTTGAACCTATTTAACACTCTTGTTGTGTGAGGTCAAGACCTCATTACTCATATGATCATACTGTGTGAGCGCAGACCATCCAGAGTATGAAGTTCAATTCGCAATGTGACCTGTGAATACATCAGACTTCTTATATTATGGTAAACTCACCGGATAGTGCTGCAGCTCCGCTTCCAACACTTGCTTCCTTTGAAATTAACTTCTTACTGAGATCAGGACCACAGGATTATTGAATTCAGTCTAGGATCATATACATTAAATTCATGTACGCAGCTTTGTAAGTGACAGAAATGCTTTACAGCAGATCCTGTTGCTCTTCAGTCACGCTACTATGTGGTTCTTAACCACAGCCTTTTTTTTACAGGTGCTACAAGGAGCGCTTGATTCCAACATATGACCGATTTCCAATCCTGCTCCTTCCAATCTGCAATTCTAACCTCCATCGTGGAACTGCTTTTTCCCTATAACGTATTTCACATTGTTTGCTGCAATAAAGTTCAATATTTCACTAAAAATGTTCTTTATTAAACTATCAGATCACAGCTAAAGTCTGCCCTTCAACCCTCACACTTACCATCACTGCTAATCTTGAAGAGCTAACGGGTGGCACGGTGGCATAGTGATTAGCATTGCTGCCTCATGGTGCCAGGGACCCAGTTTCAATTCTGGCCTTAGGTCACTGTCTGTGTTGAGTTTGCACGTTCTCCACGTGTCTGTGTGGGTTTTCTCCGGGTGCTCCAGTTTCCTCCCACAGTCCAAAGATGTGCAGGTTAGGTTGATTGGCCATGCGAAATTGATCCTAGTGTCAGGGGGATTAGCAGGGTAAATACATGGGGTTATGGGGATGGGATCTGGGTGGGATTGTTGCCAGCGCAGGCTCGATCGGCCGAATGGCCTCCTTCTGCACTGTATGGATACTATGATTCTATGATTCTAATACTTGATATTTATTCACAAGTGATAAATGAACTTAGACAAACATCATCCATAAAATCTTACCAAAAAATGGCAGAGTGTTGTCTCCAGTGAGAAAAATGGAGTGATTCTCTCTGATGGTGCCGGCGTGTTTCTGGGTTGAATCTTAAGCCTCATTAGTGAAAATGTTCACACCCACGAGAATGACACTATACCTGCAGTGTGTTCCCCAGCACTTGTTCCACGATGACTGCAGGGGATGGCAACCAAGAATTGGCACTTCACTTTTCAGACGTAGCCCTCACCAGGATGCTGGATGGAGTGGAGCAGAGGCGGGACACACTCTACCCCTGCTACAGGAGACGGCCTTCCAGCAGGGTCATCACCCCCACCTGGGATGCAGTGGCAGCTGAGTGCAAGCACATTCCAGAAGTGGACGGGATACCAGTGTTGGAAGAAGATGAATGATCGTCTTCACTCAGACAAGTAAGTGAATCACACCCATCTCCCTTTGGACCCCCTCGCACACCCCTCATATCTCCAACTCCATCTCTCACCCAGCCACCTTGGGGGTTGCCAACACCAGGCCCGGGGCACTCCTCCCTCCCTGCCACAGTCACCATCTTCCCCCGAGTAGCTGCTGTGCTTCTCACATTCCAGCTCCCACTCAAGCCCCACGCCTGCCACACCTCATCAACATCTTCACTCTCTCCCTATCTGTGTCATTGTAGAACAAACTCAACCACAACAAGCATGAGCGGGTGCAGCCAGCTGGAGCCATGCCTGAGCTCAGAGCCCACACGTGTTTTGAGGAGCGAGCTCTTGAGTTGACTGGGGAGGTGGAAGACCATGCCTGCACTGCTGGTGAAGTTGGGGGCAAAAGAGAAACATGAGAATCCTCAAGACACGCTGTCATTTTCGAGGTCACAAGTGAATAATCAATGTTCCCTCTGTATCACCTATAAGCCACTGATGCCACGTCCCTTCTCTTGCAGGCCGATCAACTGAGCAGGCCGGATCATCCCTGTGTCCCCTGCACATTCTGGACATGAGCGGCTCCAAGGGAGACTTCTCCAACCTCACTATTGAAGAGGCGTCACAGCTGTCACCCGCACCCGGCACCACTGCAGATACTCACAACTCGATGGATCACTAAGCAGGCAGGCTTCTGGGTCACTCACTGGTGAACATCTCACAGCTGAGGTTCTACAGCAGGAGGAAGCAGGATGTGTCAGGGAACCGGCGCTCGGAGGAAGGCTGGAGCCCAGCACTCTGCTGAGCCCCTGGCCAATGATGTTCCTCTGGGCCCTGTCATCTCAAGGATGCTGGAGCTGCAAAGGAAGAGTCGAGAGCATCAGGAAAGGATGTCAGCATCCCTATCGGAGCAAGGCTAACTGGAGGAATCCCATCAGCTTCTGTCCCAGGAGATGGCGGTGTCAATTCACTGCAATGAGGTCAACACTGCGAGGTGGCGACCCTGGCGCAGGATGTGCACTTCATGGCAGGGGATGTCTGAACCATGATTCAGCTCATGTCTGATGGCAGGAACTCCATGGCGCAGGCACTAGTGGGGATACCCCAGGAACCCATAGGGAAAAGGATCGGCAGGAGTATAGCCTGGGACCCTTCAGCCAGGGGACCCTAGGCATCTCCAGCCCAGCTGATACCCCCCCCCAGCCTGTGAGTGTCACAGCCCCGGACACCAAGGAGGGCAGCAGTCAAACATCTGTGCTGACTGAAAGCTGGTCCTTCAGGTTCCAGCCCCTCAGGGGACACTGCCAAGGTCCTCTCAGGCAACAGGGCGTGGAAGTCAGCAGGCTGCCTCAACCTCACCAAATTCAGAAACTTTAGACGCTTACTGGGCACAGGTGAATATAGGCACTATTGTAGATTGAGCACCATTGTTTTTTTATGCACCTACGGAATGTGGGCCTCGCTGGCCGGGCCAGCATTTAAAGCCCATCCCTGACGCTATTTAAGAGTCAACCACCACCTGCGGGTCTGGAATCACATATCGGCCATCAGTGGTGCTGTTCCCAGGCCTGTAACAGGCCCAGCCTCTCCCTCCTGCGCAGAGCATTGGTCCTGGCAAGGTGCCATGCCACATCGGTGTCTCTGCTGCTGCTCTGTGCCAATAATGAGGATAGCCAACTGGACAGGCTCCATGATCCTCCAGACCATACACTGTAAAGAAGAGAAAACCACAGAGAGCTGTAAGGGATCATGAGAGAGTCCCAACCCTCCTCCTTCAATTCCTCTGGGACTACCACCTAATGGCAGCATACTCAGTAGGTGCCTCAACGCCATCCCTTACACCCTCCACTCGGATACTATAACCACATCTCCACATTGGCAGGATGCAGCGCGTGGACCTACTCGGATCTCAGTGGCACCAAATGCCCACATTCCCCCAGCTCCCAATCCCCCTACAAAGAAACCTGGCATCACGTTAGTGGGCAGTCGAGTGGCCGCATGTAGCCAGTGTTTGCATCCTGACAGGGGACCTCGCCAAGGCACTCCGTCATTACCTCAATTGGGGTGCATGATGATAGACATCACAACTGCACCTTGCATAGCAGGCACATCAGTATTATCTGTGTGATGTTGCAGTCTTTCTGGGAATGTCAGCTCAATGCTTGGGACATCTGCTTGCAAAGAGTTAACAGTTGGCCTCTGCTAAACGGCAGTGTTTTTTGGCTGCATACCATTTAATGGCACAACCATTAGTGAGGGGAGGCCGGGGTGGCTGTTCAGCCAAATGTCTGCCTCTTGTGGCAAACGAGGCACAGCTGAATCATGTGAGGCCCGCAATTAGCATATCCAGCACATTCCCAGAGTGCACCCTGTTTCTCCCGGGTCACAAGACCCGAGTTGAGCAGTCTTCCATGACCCATTGAGATCTACCATTATATGCAAGTACCCCTGACAATTCGTTTGGGATTTCTGGGTAGCTTTTCCGCTTTGTCCTTACACTGCTGCCTGAGTGTGGGTTCCAGTGACCTTGCAGTCATCCACCCCCGAGGGTGGGGTCCTCCAAAGGTGTGCAAGTTAGCTGGATTGGCCATGCTAAATTGCCCCTTAGTGTCAGGAGGATTAGCAAGGTAAATACATGCGGTTAGGGGATCAGGGCTTGGATGGGATTGTTGTCAGTGCAGGCTCGATAGGCTGAATGGCCTCCTTCTGCACTGTAGGGATTCTATGATTCAGGCCACATGAGGGGAGTCGCAGCCCATTCCTGAATCACCCAATCCGCTCTCACAGTCCAACCCTTCATGGGACCCACCCAGCTAACTGAGTCGCTCCAGTGCTGAGCCTCTTGTTTTCAAGCCCTCTTGCAGCCCCCACTGAGGAAGAGCACTCCCTCTGCTACAATATGGACAGGAGTCCAGGAAGGATGACACAGAAATCGCAGCCTGCATATCAACCTTCACAACATCTTTAAAGTAAGTTTTGGCCCGATATGAAGGGCCACCTAATCTGCACATCTACGGACTATGGGAGAAAACTGGAGCACCCGGAGGAAACCCACGCAGACATGGGGAGAATGTGCAAATTCCACACAGACGTTCACCCAAGGCAGGAATTGAATCCGGATCCCTGGAGCTGTAAGTGACCCCTCCCGGCCCCTTTCCCTGAAATGGCGAATCTGGGCCTAACCCCCCCCCCGACCCTGATTCAAATTCACCTGTGTCCCCCGAGTTCCCCCCGGTGGCCCCTGAGCAATGAACGCCCCAGAGGGTGCTGAGCGCCTGAGCGCTCACCTCCGAAATCCCCCTCAAAGGTGAAGGTGCCAGGTTCACGCTTATGTAGAGTTGTAAATGGCGCCGGTATGATGTCACGTCGGCGCCCACTGAATATCCGGTAGGGGGGAGCTCCCAGAGAGAGTGCTCGCTAATGACATGCCAATGTAGTAAAATGAGCTTCCTAGGGTCCCGCAGCGTGTTCCACGCCACTCTGCTGGTGAGGGGGCTTATAGATCGGAACTTGTAGACTCGATTGCGTGTATCATGTTTTCCGAGTATCTGGATTTTGAGCATATCTGCGGACGGGGAGTGTGGGTTCAAAATCGCCCCCATAGTCCAGCAGGAATACAGATATTGGAAATCTGAGAATAAGAAGAGAAAATGCTGGAAGCATTCCACAGGTTTGACAGCATCTGCAGAGAGAGAAACATTCCAGGTGAACCTCATCAGAATGTCAGCAAGCGATTCGCTGTTTCTCATAGAGAAGTGACCAGGGGGAGGAGATTACATTTAGAAATAAGCTGATTTCTGTTTTAGTATAAGTGCAAACTTGTGCAACATTTCTAAGTATAAAATAAATATGACCCAGCATTACCCATCACTCAGGATATTCAAAGCACATTGTAACCAATGAACTATAGTCACCGTTGTTATGTAGAGAAACATGATAGTCAATCTGCTCACAAGCCCAATACAAACTCTAAATGAGATGAAATGGTCAGAGGTTAGGAAACGTTTCTTTACACAGAGGGTTGTTGGAGCACACAACACTGCGCCATAGGAAATAGTGAGGGAGAGGCCATGGCCCCCAAATTATTCTGGGACAAACTGTCAGCTGTTATGGCAGAATTGTGTCAGCTGGTGCCCTCCATGCTAACTGTATGTGCGGTCATAGAGAGGTCAGCTATTTAGCATAGGTCCTGAGGGCAGTCAAGTCACTACAGGTTCATTTCCAGCATCCACCAGCCACACTGACTGGGAACATCTATGCCTCCTGCTCTCTTGGGTTGGGTGGGTTGGGCACGGGGTATGGTGGTGGGCAGTTGCCAAGTCTCTTTTCAATCCACCTCATAAAGGGAGAAAGCACCATTAATTTTCAATACATTGTTTCTGCAAAGATCCAGACTACTTCCTTGGCCAAGATATTTATGCCGTCTAGGATCCACTGTTCATCTTGGGACACTAAGGGGCAATTTAGCATGGCCAATCCACCTAACCTGCAAATCTTTGGACACCAAGGGGCAATTTAGCATGGCCAAACCACCTAATCTCCACATCTACAGACTGTGGGAGAAAACTGGAGCACCCGGAGGAAACCCACGCAGACATGGGGAGAATGTGCAAACTCCACACAGATGTTCACCTGAGGCAGGAATTGAATCCGGATCCTGGAGCTGTAAGGCAGCAGTGCTAACCACTGTATCACCATACAACATGCCATTATGACACCAAGTTTCAGTGCAACCCAGACTGGGAACTACCCAAACAAAGCCCCTAGAAACTATTAGAAAGAACCAGGGTCTGACGTATTTGGATCCTAGCCCTAGTTATGGCAAGAATTAGCAGGAAGGCTGGTCTATTTTTGGGGCCCAATGCAACTTTCAAGAAAAATGATTAAATATGCAACATAGGTCTATCGAAAGAGAAGGGTGTGGAATTGTTTTGGATTTATCTAATAAAAAAGTTGGAGCAACACAGACACAATGGACTGATCAGTACAATTATTTTCTATGGCTAATCTATTTTTGATGGGGGTCGAATGTTGACCAGAACATCAGTTACTTGATCTCACCTAAAAGGCACCTCCAACAGGGGCATGGACAGGGTGAGTAGGGAGCAGCTGTTCCCCTTGGTTGAGGAGTCGATCACGAGGGGGCATAGCTTTAGGGTAAGAAGCAGGAGATTCAGAGGGGAATTGAGAAAAAACCTTTTCGCTCAGAGGGTTGGTGGGAATCTGGAATGCACTGCCTGAGAAGGTAGTGGAGGCCGGAAACCTTATAATCTTTAAAAAATATTTGGATGAGCGCTTGAAATATCATAATATTCAAGGATATGGGACAAGTACAGGAAAATGGAATTCACGTGCCTTTAGTGTAGATATTGTCGGTGCAGACTCGATGGGCTGAAGGGCCTTTACTACTCTGTAGGACTCATTCTGAATCCGAAGGTATGAGTTCCCATCCCAGTAAGAGTTTTAACAGCACCAGGTTAAAGTCCAACAAGTTTATTTGGTAGCAAATGCCATTAGCTTTCGGAGCGCTGCTCCTTCGTCAGATACTCACTCCATCTGACGCTCCGAAAGCTAATGGCATTTGCTACCAAATAAACCTGTTGGACTTTAACCTGGTGTTGTTAAAACTCTTATTGTGTTTACCCCAGTCCAACGCCGGCATCTCCACAGCATGATTCCCATCCCAACCCAGAGACTTGAACAGAAAGCGGACACTCTAATGTAAGACTGAGGGAGCGTTGCATGGCTGAAGATGCTGTCTTTTCGATGAAACATGAAACCAAGATCCTGCCAGCCCTCTCAAGTGGATATAAACCTCTTGTGATGTTATTTTGAAGAAGAGCAGAGGAGTTATTCCTGGTGTCCTGATCAATAAATATCCTTCAATCATCAAAGCAGATTATCTGATCATGACCACATTGCTATTTGTGGGAGCTTGCCGGATGTAAATTGGCTGCCACATTCTAATAGTGATTTCATGTCCTACATTACCACAGTAACTACACTTCAAAAGTACTTCACTGACTATAAAGTGTTTTGAGACATCCTGCAGTCATATAAAATCAAGTCAATTTTTTACTCTACAAGACCAATGGAAAATAAATGTTGAGGTTTCTGTCGCAAGCATCATATCTGCATCATTGGTTTAATACAAAGATGCAAAAATATCTCAGCTAAAAGGGCTCGTATTCAACAATCCATTAAATCTTAAAATGGGAGCTTCAATCCACATCTTTCAGAGGCAAACATGTTACCACTGAGCTAAGTGTCTGTAAATTAAATTCTAGGGATTGTTCTCCCTGGAAAGACGGAGGCTGAGGGGTGACCTGATAGAAGTTTATAAAATTATGAGGGGTACTGATAGGGTGAACAGTTGGAAGCTTTTTCCCAAGGCAGAAATGACAATTACAAGAGGGCACAAGTTCAAGGTAAGGGAGGGAAGATTCAGTGAAGTTGTGCAAGGGAAGTTTTTTACACAGAGGGTGGTGGGGGCTTGGAATGCACTGCCAAGTGAGGTGGTTGATGCAGACACGTTAGCGACATTTAAGACTTAGCTAGATAGACATATGAACTGTAAAAGGGGAATAGAGGGATCCAGGCGGTTGGTCTAGGTAGGACAATGTGATCGGTGCAGGCTTGGAGGGCCAAAGGGCCTGTTCCTGTGCTGTACTGTTCTTTGTTTGTTTGTTAAACTACGGTTACATCATATTCAGTGAATTTCAGCAGAAGACTGAAGATGAGAAATTAAAATTGTAAACCTGGACATCATGGAGTGGACTTTCAACTTAGAGCTCAGGCGCTTTGCATTGATCATTTTAGAAAACCTCCTACCTCTTTTAGGTCATCTCTAACTGTATTATGTTCAGCAGACTCGAGATTGTGAGGAATGTCCCTTTTACAGTCTGAATCACAAACTGCTCACTAAACTTTGAGCGGTTTTAAATTGAATTAATTTTACTAAACTAATAGTTTGCTGCTCCATAAATTCTGCCACTCTAATTTACCAAACTAACTCTTTGGTTACTGCGTTAACCTCATGAGTACAGACTAGGTCTCAATTTCTGAGTCACAGAATCCCCTGTTGGTATTGTAATAGTTTCAACATCTTGGCCTAATCCAACTCTGAATATAATCCATTTGCTTTAATGTATGTATATCGTGCAGACTGGAAGTCATGGTCTATTGTCTCTTTATGGGAGATTACATTTGTGGTGTTAACCCACGCTGATCAAATCTCACATGAAAAGGCTGAAATGTGAGAACAGCTTTTCTGTTTTAAGAGAGTAAGTTTGTTCTGGTCTTTGCAGCACACCATGGAAGGTTATCATACAAGATGTATGTTCATCTGTGGTTCTGCACAAGAACAAGGGTCATATGAAGGATAAGAGAGTTTTGGAGGCTCGGAGAGATGTGAGCGTCCATATAAAATGAAGCCATTGTTATTCAATACTACTGACTGTTAGTCTTTTGAGGGAGACATTTTCTGGGAATTAGTTCTGTTAAAGGTCAATTGCCAGGGTCAAGAGTGGGGTGCAATTACCTAATGGAATGAAGTGTTGAGGATGTTCAGCAAGTAATGTGATCCAAACCAACAGGCAGAGCTTTCAAGTTGACTCATTAAAAAGTATACAACCGGATCATAAAGGAAAGCATTTCAGAAGTAAAATTCTGAAGAAAAGGTATCAAAACATTATAGAAAGACACAACATACTTTGTTTCTTTTTCTGAACTCATAAGACCAAATTTGATCTTTGACTTTCCTGGAGAGAAAATATGAGGTGTGAGCACCATATTTTGTTTTTATTCATCTCTTTTAAAAAGGATACAAGATTGTTCAAGCACATGTTAAATTGATTTGAAAATAACTGATAAACTTCAGTTAACTCCTAATTCTTGGTGGTATAAGTGCGGACAACTGAAGCATAAAGATGCAAAGTGTGGATTTCCCAGAATATTTTTACTGGAGAGAAACTATTACAATTAAATAAATATTTAAGTTAATTATTAATATCAGATCTTCTGTGACATTGCTCATGGTAAATTGAATGATATCTTATATCATGATGCATTATATAATTATTATTTACATAATATTATTAGAATTTTTTTAAAATAGAAACCCTACAGTGCAGAAGGAGGCCATTCGGCCCATCGAGTCTGCACCGACCACAATCCCACCCAGGCCCTACCCCCACATATTTACCCGCTAATCCCTCTAACCTACGCATCAGGACTCTAAGGGGCAATTTTTAACCTGGCCAATCTACCTAACCCACACATCTTTGGACTGTGGGAGGAAACCAGAGCACCCGGAGGAAACCCACGCAGACACAAGGAGAATGTGCAAACTCCACACAGACAGTGACCCGAGCCGGGAATTGAACCCGGGACCCTGGAGCTGTGAAGCAGCAGTGCTAACCACTGTGCTACCATGCCGCCGTAAAGTAAGTAATTTCTTACTTATGATAAACATTTATTATTCACAAACCTTATTTATTATGTGCCTATTTTGATTATCACCTTTTACATCGACATTATATCAGCATCACTCAAAATCCATATGGAAACTTAAGTCATTCCAGGCGACAATGTGCTGGGAGCAAGGAACAAGATATTACATAACATGCCAAATTACACAACTTGACCATTGTAAGCTGAAGACTACCGTCGGAATTCTATCATCCCGCCCGCCATGGAATCAGAGTGGGCAAGGGGCAGACAATGGAAATGTCCATTGACCTCAGGCAGGATTTTCCGGTCTTGCTTGAGCGAGGCCGTATGATCCCGCCCGTTACATTTAAGTGTGCGATATTACGGGAGACATTCTAATCTTAAAGAGACATGTTGAAAAATGGGCAAAGCCCTTGTAAAATTTCAATATGTGTAAAAACTAAATAAGTTATTGGTAAGAAATATACAGTGCATAGCTCTGTTAGTAGAAACATGGTAAGAAGTCTCACAACACCAGGTTAAAGTCCAACAGGTTTATTTGGTAGCAAATACCATAAGCTTTCGGAGCAATGCTCCTTCGTCAGATGGAGTGGTCTCTGTTCTCAAACAGGGCACAGACACAGAAATCAAATTACAGAATACTGATTAGAATGCAAATCTCTACAGCCAGCCAGGTCTTAAATGTACAGACAATGTGGGTGGAGGGAGCATTCAACACAGGTTAAAGAGATGTGTATTGTCTCCAGACAGTACAGCTTGTGAAATTGTGCAAGTCCAGAAGGCAAGCTGTGGGGGTTACTGATAATGTGACATAAATCCAACATCCCGGTTTAGACCATCCTCATGTGTGCGGAACTTGGCTATCAGTTTCTGCTCAGTGACTCTGCGCTGTCGTGTGTCGCGAAGGCCGCCTTGGAGAACGCTTACCTGAAGATCCAAGGCTGAATGCCCGTGACTGTCACGGGCATTCAGCCTTGGATCTTCAGGAAGCGTTCTCCAAGGCGGCCTTCACGACACACGACAGCGCAGAGTCACTGAGCAGAAACTGATAGCCAAGTTCCGCACACATGAGGACGGTCTAAACCGGGATGTTGGATTTATGTCACATTATCAGTAACCCCCACAGCTTGCCTTCTGGACTTGCACAATTTTACAAGCTGTACTGTCTGGAGACAATACACATCTCTTTAACCTGTGTTGAATGCTCCCTCCACCCACATTGTCTGTACATTTAAGATCTGGCTGGCTGTAGAGATTTGCATTCTAATCAGTATTCTGTAATTTGATTTCTGTGTCTGTGCCCTGTTTGAGAACAGAGACCACTCCATCTGACGAAGGAGCATTGCTCCGAAAGCTTATGGTATTTGCTACCAAATAAACCTGTTGGACTTTAACCTGGTGTTGTGAGACTTCTTACTGTGCTTACCCCAGTCCAACGCCGGCATCTCCACATCAGTAGAAACATGGCCAGGATCCCTAATATGTAGTGAATGGCCTCCATTTGTGCTGTAATGACTCCATAACTCTGTGTACGAATGTCAATAAAATCTCAGCACAAGGCACTGGGTATGAATGTAAAATTACATAGCAATGACATTCAGCTGCATGTTCAGACTTTTGACCAAATTATGCTGTTAATATACCCCACTGAAAATTGTATTGGCATTTGCATATAGATAACACTGTAAATGTTTTTAAGTTACTGCTGGCTTCCCTAGTAGGTTCTTTACTACTTGTATTGGAAAATGCTTTGCCAGTGTCTTGCAAAGGAAAAGAATGACTGAATTTAGCAACTTTTTCAATACTGAATGATCCGTCGCTCACTGCCAGCAAGGTCTGTCAAGTCTATCCAGTTTAAGATGATGTTGAAACATCTTCTTGACATCCATGAAGAATATACACTGAACAAAATGCAAACATCTACGGTAACAAAAAGGTCGCGAACTATGGAGTAGTGTTTTGCCTTTAACTTTTGACCTGTTGAACTGAACGGGAACAAAATTGGAAGGGCAAATGTTGAGCAGTTGTTTGAGGGTTAATTTTTGCATCTGGATTTTCTTGACTTTGAGGTAAATTAAGAAGCTGTCAGTTTCCATTTTGAATGTCATCTGTAATTTGTGTGTGGTTCTCCTTCTGTTGAAGCAATGGAGACATATTGACAGCCTGCTGTAACATACAAGTGGCTGCTTCATTTTCACTCGCTTCAGATCACAACCTTTGGTCAAATAAACACGATCGAGAAATGAATGAAGTCATTTAGATGGACCACTAGACCTTGTAATTGCAGCTTCGTCAAACCAAAATAATATTCCTTGAGAAAAACCATATGAACTGCCAGGCTTCTATCTGGCTGGGGTGTATGGGGTGTCAGATGGGGGTGGGGGGGTATTATCCTTCAGGCTGTCACGTGTGGCTCATTCAGAAAATCAGACCCGCTAAATGCTGACAGTTGTTGGTGAGGTAGGACCGTTTGTGTCCACTTTTCCCAGAATCAAGTTTCAAAAGTCCAGACTGGTAATTGGTGCTGTCCAGTGTGTTAAATATTACATTTACACATCAAGCCTGGAGGTCCTGATATCATTTTTGAACCAAACTGACCATCACCAAAAGGATCGGGATGTTTGCTTACATTTTGATTCTGGTATACCCTGTCTCACTGGCTCCTGGTCACTTCTTCTGCTAAATCTGAGGGTAGCTTATGATAACTAATATGAGAAAATTCATTTTTAGGCTTCTTCTTCATCAAATAATTGATTCCCTCAATATTTTGAAGAATTAGCCAATAGAAAGAGAGAGAAAAAGAGAGAAAAAGAGAGAAAGAGAGAGAAAGAAATAAAGAGAGAAAGAGAGAAAGAAAGAAAGAGAGAGAGAAAGAAAGAGAGAAAGAGAGAAAGTAAGTAAGTAAGTTAGTTAGTTACATTTATTCTAGTGCCTGAATTAACAACCCCAGGATATCCTCAAAGTACGTCAGAGCCAATGAAGCACTTTTTGAAGTGGTGGGCTTTGTGATGTAGGAAAACATGGCAACCAATTCATGCAAAGCAATTTTCCATAGACCGCAATGAGATAAATGAGCACATGACAGTTTTTTTTCACTGATATTTGTTGAAAGATAAATGCTAGCCAGGACACTGATGAACTCTCCCGCTCTTCTGAAAATATTATCATGGGATCTTTTGAATCCACATGAGGGGCCACTAAGTTTTAACTTAGCTTCATTCAAATGACAGCACTTCTGACATTGAAATGCTCCCTCAAAAGTGTTGACATAGATTATGTGCTCAAGTCTCTGGAGTGGAGCTTGGGCTCACAGCCTGCCGACTCAGGAGCAACAGCGCTGACGCTGTGCCAAAGCTGCAGCAGTAATGTTTGCGCCCAGACTGTACATTTGTGATACTGGTAATTAAAAAGCTTCGTGGCAGAATTCTTTGGGATATTACCAAAGCTGACACTTGCAATACTATTAGAAGGCAGTACTATTCCCATGTCCGAAGACGAAGTGGAGGGTTCAGATTATAATTACAGGACCGAGATGACCCCATTATTTCTCTCAACATAAAATTGTGGATGCTTGAAGCTCCCCATTCAGTTATCAGGCATTAGAAACCCTGCAAGGAAAGACAGGCTTATTCAGAGAAAAGGGCCACATGCAATAAAGAGTACTGTTAGAGCAGAATTTCCTTGATGGCTGTGAAAATGTGTCTCACACTATTCTTCTTAACCCCTCAAAAAAAAATGATGCAGGGGCTACACATTTCATTGCGCAGAATTTATGATAATGACCAGATAACCTGTTTCAATGATAAATATTAGGCAGGACACTGTGGAGAACTTCCCTTTGATCTTTTGCCATGCCATCTTTTACATTCACCTGGGTGGACAAATGGGGTCTTGGTTTATTCTATCATCTGAAAGACGGCAATAATGCAGCATTCCCCCAGTGCTGCACAGAAGGGTCAGCTAGCTTTTGTGCTCAAATCTTTGGAGTGCAACTTGATCCTACAATCTACTGACATCGACGTCAGAGTGCGACCACTCAGCTGCAGCTAACACTCGGTACCCGCTATTTGTTCTGCATTTGCCCAGTGGGTAGGTGAGAGAGAGGTCGCTGTGGCTCAGGCTCCACAACATCTTTCTCCCTTGTCAAGAGGTGCTTTTGATTTGTTTGGTATCTGTAGTTGATCGTGCTGAGCATCGTCAACCATTAATGCAATTCAGAGTCATTTGTGGTATTTAATGGAGGCAACGGGAGACTGGCCCACCAGTGGAGATCCGGTGAGAGCCGTGTCACCTCTTTTAGGGAAGGTCCACAAATTAAGCAGCACTCAGGCACTTAACCGGACAACAGATCAAGGAACCCAGGAGCAAAGGTCCCACCCTCCAAAAGCTGTCTAGCCAATCAGAGGCCAGCACCTCTATTGATCAGCAGTGCCACTGGGGAAGGAGTTGCTGCTGTCGGTCTGACACCCCCCCCCCCCCAAGGCCTAGGATTGCTCCAGGACACAGGCGAGTGATGGTGGGATGGACTCATGTGATGGATATCGTAGGAGAGGAGGTGTAGAAGGGTTGGCAGCAAAGTCAGGTGCTGGTTGTCAGCAGGCTCCCCCTCCCCCTTTCACAATTCCAGGTCCCTCAATCGGGCACTGAGTGCCTTTGAATAAGGGAACCCCCCCCCCCCCCTCCCCACACACACACACACACAACTCCCCCGGGAGCCTGCAAGCCACTCCCAAGGGTATGGTTGTCATGCTCGCCAACTGGAAAGCCCCCCAGTCCACCACTGGGTTAATATCAACAGTGGTGCATTGTGAGGTCTTTAAGTGGGTTTCAACTGGGAGGGGGCAGGAAGCCATCCATGGGCCTTCCTGAGATGGACTTAATGGGAGTGCTGGCAAGAAGATACAGGGTGCCCACCCACCACCCTCCTGCCCTCCGCCGTCAAACGCAACATTGTTAATACTGAGTGTGTTACTTGTAAGCTGCACCACTCACAGGAAGTGTGTACGACCTTTTAAAAGGCCCAATGGTATCAATGCTAATGTATGTGGCGTATGTGTATAGTGTACAAAATCTATTACCTGCTTCTTTTGGATGAAATGTGAATGCGTCATTATTTTCCCAGGCTCAATGTTTCAAGTGATTTTCGATCTTAAAGAAGAATTCCTATTCTCTTCAATAAAAGCTGCTGACAGAAGAATTGCCTGTGCCTCCCAGGACTCCTAACGCTAATGTTTGTGGCATTTGAAAGGATGCCTTGCAAGCTGTTACAAAATAGACAGTCTCAGTATGATAATTAATGACAAGATTGATATCAAAGTTTAGAAGGTCGCACAGACTAATGGTAATCACTTCACTGATATGCTTGTTTGTGGTGGCAACAGGAAAGCGTCAATTCTTTTGTTTGAAGATCTAATTCTCCTCTCATCTATCCTTTGCACCATTAAGTCATTTACACTAATACATATCCTATATGCAGGAAACCAGTGAGCCAGAAACCAACAAGCAGCAGTGTGTTCGAAGCATTGATTTTTTAACATAAGGCTAACGCAGAGGGGAGTTTGTAATTGTTATTTGATAATTAGGTTGTAAGTCATTTTCATTAGATTATATATTCAACTATACATAGCATGGATTGAATGGAGCAAAAGATCTCATTCTATTCCATCATCATTCCATGGCTGAATTTTACCAACCCTCTGGACACAAGGTGGGCAATGGGAGAGCTGGGAAATTGATGACAGAAGGCGTCAGGATAGAAGGCTTACATTCTTCTACCATCACGCTATTCTCAGAAACGGGAACAACAGGGCATTGGCACAGACTCCTGACAGCCAGAGGCAGGCAGCCAATTACAACAGCTAGTTCAATTAAGCGACCAATTGACAGCCACTTTCCACCCCTGTCAACATTTACCAGCATCAGGCCAGTTCCTTGCCCTGTTGGGAGATCACCAGGTAAGCTGTGGTGGCCTTCTAGCGGGTTCCAGGTTGGGTGGTGGGTGGGTGGTGAGGGGTCTTTCTTTCTGGATGCTGCATGCTTCACAGAGGGGATCCCAGTTAGCTATGCAGGCTCCCTTTGCCTCCAACGCTGCCTCTGGAGGATTCACCCTTCATATTACCAGGGCCTGCCTGCCTGGTCTGCCATATTAAGAAAAGCTTTTATCTATCCTTCGAAGGTGTTTCAGCATGGCAGTGCCCTCTCCTCCCTGCACTTCTCTCTGTTGCACTGCTGAAGTTGCTGACTGTTAGCCATCTGAAGAGGTTGACAGACCACTATCCTTAATTGGACCAGAATCATAGAATCATAGAAACCCTACAGTACAGAAAGAGGCCATTCGGCCCATCGAGTGCACCGACCACAATCCCACCCAGGCCCTACGCCCACATATTACCCACTAATCCCTCTAACCTACGCATCTCAGGACACGAAGGGCAATTGTTAGCATGGCCAATCAACCTAACCCGCACATCTTTGGACTGTGGGAGGAAACCGGAGCACCCGGAGGAAACCCACGCAGACAGGAGGAGAATGTGCAAACTCCACACAGACAGTGACCCAAGCCGGGAATCGAACCCAGGTCCCTGGAGCTGTGAAGCAGCAGTGCTAACCACTGTGCTACCGTGCCGCTCCTTCTTCAGGTGAAGAAGGAGCAAGACTCCAAAAGCTTGTGCTACCAAATAAACCTGTTGGACTTTAAACTGGTGTTGTGAGACTTCTTACTGTGTTTAATTGGACCCCCAGGGTCCTGCCATTGCTTGCACGCACTCAAGACTGCTTTTCCTCCGAGTGGCGGGAATACTTATCATCATGTTAAATCCAGGCCTTGGCCTTGATAATAGATGTTTTCAGCTGCAAGAATATGAGGTATATGAAGGAAACGCTCAAAATTCAAACCTTTTTAAATGATTTCACAGACCTGTGGCATCTACCGAAATACTAAATAGTTTAAAACTCTGAGAAGAACATTTAAAACAGAGGCCTTGATATTCGCTCTAGAAGAGGGTGTGCTAGTATAGGAGATTTCCCAGATCACAGCACCTTCCTTGGGAGATTATGTCTCGAATGGCAGGATCTATGTTCTGGTGGGGGGTTGGGGGGGGCAGGGGGGGAGGTGAGTGTCAGACATAGATGGGAGGCAGCCACAGGGGCTGCCAAGTGCCACAGCTGGCTGTTTAAAAGGCTCACCTCAGTCCTCGGCAACCTCATTCCAGTTGTTTTCATAAACATTGAGCTCTCTAGCCCCCACCACTTATCCACACCTGCACCCCACACATTCCTCACTTCCATCCATGCCAACTCATGTCAACCCATGCATTCCACCCTCCTCACCCAGTTTCCACCATGGGCAGACCTCAGGAGCCATGCTGAGATGAAGTAAAATAAAGTTCTAAGTATCACAGACTTATAAGTATCCATTACAGACTTCATAACATACAAATAAATCACTCTCATTCATGAAAACTGATTCAATACATTTAAAACTCCTCAAGTATTTAATCCCTTATAAAACAACCATTTATATTCATAACCCCACTTAAAGTCCCTAATCTTTTAATAAGCTCTTGGAGCTGTCAATTAAATTTGCAATTTATAGCCTCCCATTGTGATAATGATAGGTTGTGGAAAGCAGTTAAGCATTAAAGATACTTATGATAAATGATAAAAATAAACAGCTACTGAAACTACTAGAACAGAATTTCTCAATTCTCACAGCTGCAAGCTGGCTTTGTTTGTTTTTAAAGGGCTGGTTATTTAAATAGCTTGACAGTTCTACCCTCATGAGCGTTTATATGGCATCCCTAAAGATTCATGACTCCCACGCTGCAGGATGAGGTCCTGGGTCAAATGGAACTAAAGTCTGTCTTAACCCAGCACTCAGGCCTTACTGAGCTTAGATTTCTCTCATATGGAAGTCACATCCTGCCCCTGTCACCTTCCCACCTGGACTCTCCATGATTTCTGTGAATATCCAGACCACGATGTCAACAAAAATGGCATTGCAAAACTTTCACACGAATGAATAACGTAGATTGCAACAAATACAGAAGACAGAATCAAGCTATGCAGATTTAATCCAAGAGGAAGGTGTGGCTAATGAAAGATGATAAAGATTTGACATGTGCTGAATTTTCCCAAAATGAGTGATTTTCAATGAGCAGCGAGAAACAGGAAGCTGCTGAAAACTCTTGCATCCTAGATTTTCAACACTCCACCAGCGTGGCTGTGCCTTAAGTTGCTTCGGCCAAAGCACTGCAATTGCCTCCCGAAGTCTCCACACATCTCGATTTCTCTCCTCCTTTAAGGTATTTGTTTTAACACCATCTCTGACCAAGCTTTTTCACCACCTTTCTCAATAGGTCCGTAGGTGACAAAGTTTGTTCGTTGACACTCGTGTGAGGCAGCTCAGGCTGTTGTACTGCATTAACGGTGACCTGTTAATGCTAGTTACAGATTATAGCCAATCTCACTGATAACTATCAAATATCACAGTTTCATAATGACACTACCTTATATTTAAGTGATATTTTATATTTGGTATAAATACTTAAATGGAAAGGTTTTGAAAATTCCTAAAGTTATAAAAATAAGCTTCAAGAAAGTCCATGAAGTACAATTTACCTCTGTGTAATGTGGCCATATAACTTCGCAGTTCCCCTGTGCTAAATGTCGGAAAAGCAGCATGGTAGTTTAGAGGCAGTAGGGGATTCGAGAGATGCGGTGAGGTGTTTGAGTTGGGTGTCATCAGCGTGCATGTGGAACCTGACATTATGTGTGGAAATTTCCTGTCCCACCCGCTACGGGAATCATAGCAGAGGGATCATGGGCCATGCAAAGATCCGTTGACCTCCGGCGGGATTTTCCGGTTTTGGGGCGAGCACAGCTGGAAAATCCCATCCTATATTTGCACTGAGGGGCAGCCTGAAGCTGACAAATAAGATAAGGCCAAGGATAGAGCTTTAGGGGTCACCAGATGTAACCATGCAGAAATGGGAAGCGAAACCATTTCCACTGAATCTCTGGCTACAGCTAAATAGATAAGAAAGGACACTTGATGACCTTTCATCCGAACCAGAAAGGTCAGTAACATGAAACATTAACATTGTTTCTCTCTCCACCTATCCTGCCAAATCTGCTGAGTATTTCCAGCAGTTTCTGTTTTTGTTTCAGATTTCTAGCATTCCACAGCACATTGATTTTGCAGATAAGAGTGGAAGCGGAGGAGAACAGTCCACCCAGCGGGATGCTGGAAGAGAGGCACTGGAAGAGGAGGATGGATTCAACCATGTCAAAGGCTGCGGACAGGCCCAGAAGGGTGAGGATGGATGGTTTACTGTGCTCACAGTCAAATTGGATATCAGTTGTGACTTTGATTAAAACCATTTTGTGGCAGTGGGGGAAAGCTGGTTCGAAGGGTTCAATCAGGAAGTTCTGGGGAAGGTGTGCACGGATTTGTGAGGTGACATCACATTCCAAGAATTAGGAGAAGAAATGAAGCTCGGAGAAGGCGCAGGATTCTCCAAGGTTGGACAAGTCAAGAGTTGATTCTCTCAGGAAAGAATGATGATGGCAGATTGTAGGGAAGGGGAACAGTACCTGAGGAGAGAAAACCGTTAACAATATTAACTAACATGGGTCCCAGGAAGGGAAGCTGTGTATTCCAAGGTTTTGTGTCAATACGGTTCAAGGAAAAACAGATGGGTCTCATGGACAAAAGAAGAACACTCAGAGGACATGAGAGGAGATAGGAAAGAAACTAGAGAAAGATGCCTAGGGCAGGGAGGAGGAGCATTAGAGGAGGTTAAAGCCAATGGGTTAATGAAAGAGAAGAATAGATAAAAGGCAGTGGTACATAAGGGCATGGTTATTGTGACTAAGATGTCCATGGGGAAGGCGATGACCTAGTGACATTATCACTAGACTATTAATCTGGAAATTCAGCTAATGTTCTGGGAACCCTGGTTTGAATCCCACCATGGCAGATGTGGAATTTGAATTTAATGAAAAGTGTCTAGAATTAAGAATCTACTGATGACCATAAAACCATGGTCGACTGTTGGAAAAACCCATCTGGTTCATTAAGGTCTGCCATCCTTACCTGGGTCTGGCTTACATGTAACTCAAGAGGCACAGCAATCTGGTTGACTCTGAATTGCCCTCTGAAATGGCTTAGCCAAGGACAGCTAGGGATGGGCAAAAAATGCTGGCCAGCTAGCAATGCCCATGTCCCATGAATGAATTTTTAAGAATGTACTCCTTGCACTTGTTGGAGATGAGGGTTGAGGAGATGATTTAAGAAGTTGGCATAAAGTAGAGAAAAGAAGCTTGGGATATACATCCATTCCAGGAAGATGCTGGAAAAGTGAGCAGTTTCCCCAGATAGTGTTTCATGTGATTCAGCCACATCTGATGATGAATTGCAGTTGTCTGCCATATGCATTCAATTCGGCATTTCGTGAATTTCAGGGAATGGAAATGAAGGATTGCAGGGGAATAGAGAGGATGAGAGAGCATAATGATTTTAATCAAGGACTAGGGCATATAGGTGGAGGTGAGTGCTTCAGCAGATTGGTAGCTGCATATGTGTTGAGGTGAACAGAGGACCAAAGGCTAAACAGTCAGGATTTTGAAAGTAAGTCTAAAATGAATGAAGAAAAGGAAACAGAAGGATTTAGCGGAAGGATGTAAGTGGAGAGTGATACAAAGAAGTGATCAGAGATGTCCTAAAAGGGTGAGGGAGAGGACGGTGGAGTGGTTGGGAATAAGGTGGGGAAGAGGGCCTGGGGAAATAGACCCTGTCATAGAGTCTGTGCAGACTCGATGGGCTGAATGGCCTCATTCTGTACTGTAGGGATTCTATGATTCTTACCTCTTATTGATATGTTAGGAGTAGAGAAGTTCACACGGAGAGAGAGATTAAGGGAAAATAAGAAGGCATTGAATGTAACGAAGAGAGAATGTGATGAGTTGAGAAGGAGTTAAATGCCTATGGATGAGTAGCCTCTTAGTGAAGAGGCATATGGGAATAAACCACTGTGTGATTTAATGAGACACCACACCACCACTGTGACATTCTGGGTAGGGGAAAGTGGTGAAAGCTGTTGCCAGATGGGGGGACTTCATTGAAGAGGAAGATGTCATTGCCTCTTAGCCTGATGTTCATCAAGGCCATCCACAAAAGGTCTATGGATGGCAAAAACCTTTAACAGGAGTGAACTGACATTCTGGAAGGAGATATATAGAGAGGCAGTGATAGTTTATCCAATGATTGAGTTCACGAAGTCAACACTGGGAGGGTCGACTGATACAGTTAGGAGGTAAAAAAAGATTAGTCCCACTGAGCCCACTGGGTGAGGAATTCAGAAGGGGTTGCTGCTCATTTAGTAATGAGGGCATTTGAAAGATACCAAGAGAGTGGAGAGGGAAGTTGTGGACTTACCAAGGAGAGAGTCAAACCTGATATGCAGGAGAGTAGGAAGGTACAGGAATACTGAAGGGTTGGGGTGGGGATTAGGAAGAGCTGAGCATCCAAGAGAGCAGAAATGAAAGGGGACATAATGACATGAAACAGGGACCTAAGGTGTAAAGAGAAAAGAAGAATAAAGGAGAGAGAAAAAAGTGCAACTAGAAGTGATGGGCTCTGGCCCATTCAAATACATAGAGCCCATTTTACCCTTGACAATTCTTTTCATACAGCTATTTTATCAAGTGAAAAAATAAGAGAGAATTGTTTTAGGCTGGTCTACTATAAATGTAGAAATCATTGCAATCCCTGTTTATGTACAATATTTATATATACATAAAATGGCTTTCACCTTTCACCCAAAAGATTTTGCCTGCAATTTAAAAATTGCCATCTGTTACAATTTGGGCTAATTTTCAATATTTGCTTGTGCTCTCTGTAAAAGTCAGCCTCCACAGGCAAGTCTGCACTTCATGTGAACCAAAACTTGACCCTATTCGCTAAATTTCTGGGGCAGCTTGAACAATGAACCTTTTATACTGTTGACTTTTACACATTGGAAATAGCATGGAAATCCAGTGTGTGCTCCTGATCTCTCTGAATTGGCAGACAAATGCTATCCTGATAGACAATGCAGCTCAAGCCAAAACCTTTGAGCTTATTGTTATGAATAATATAATTACCTGCAACTAAATCAGGTCCATCAATTAGAACCCATATGATGAATTGTTTTGGGATTCATGAAGATCGATATTCATGTCCCTGCTCCAGTGCCAGTAGAATTTCCTGTCCCAGTGAGGGGACCTGCTGAGGGTGCGACAGGGCCCAGAATTGGCAGAAGTTTCTGGAAAGACAAATGGACTGACAAGCCTCCCAGTGGTGTGCTGAGCCTCAGAGATCCAGAACCTTCCAGGTGCTGATGGAGATTGGCTGTCAGAAAATTCCAATTATAAATTAGCCATGGAGGAAGGGTTTCTGTTGAAAAGATTCCTTAGCACCCTTCCCCCGCCAACCTCCCTCCTTCCAACCTGCACCACCCTCTACCCCCCCACCACCCCCACCTCCCAGCCCGGCCAGCTTCTCTGCAAACCATCTTGTCAGTGAGTGTTTGGGACTGAATGATAGCACCATGGTTTCTGAGTCTCCCTGTACTGTTTTGGCCAGTTGATGTTCCATCAAGAAAATGAGGCAAGGCTCATTTCAATAGCCTAAATTATTGAAGGCACAGGTCAACCTCCGCCACCACAGGATGGCCCTGGAAATCCCAAGGTGACATAAGAGGGGCAGAGGTTTGCATTCAGGGAACCGGATGTTCCAGAGGGCCAAGGATCAGAAAAATTTGTAACGTGGAACTGTCTTATCAAAATTCTTCAGGTTTTGTGCTATATGTGGGTTTGAATCACTACCCTACCACTGTGATGTAAACCACCGTAACACAAGAAGTGATCTTGTTGGTTTTATATACATATATTTTATTGCTTTGGTGACCTAACTTGCACAAAGAGGGAATTTATAAAGGTATTCTTCCTAATCAATCAAAGGTTATCATTATTCTTGCGGTGATCAAACGGAAAGAAATTAACTTAAAGACATAAAATCTTTGGAAAATAAATTAAGCTTTGGCAAAACAAATTGACGGCTATTGTTTTGGATTTCAGGTTGCGGTACGTATTTCATTTAGTCAGATTCTCAAGCTAAGACAAATTTTAACACAGTCTCTGTAACTCCCTGTACAAAACATTCTCGTCCCTAAGCTAATCTATAAATCCATGATAAAATATAGAATTTCTTGTGAATGCTAATTGAATGACTCCTAGGATCTGGCTTACTTCCTTTGAGATAACTGTTGGATATCATGCCGAGGTGCAATATCTACAATGATAAATTTATATTTTTTATATAAAATTAATTTATGCTTCTAGATCTAAGCAGTTTTAACCAATAACAACTGACTATCATCATTATGGTCTTCACATTGATTTCATTTTTAAAGCACCTTTGTTTTTATAGTTGACAACTTTTGCTAGAATTTTTGATATTCGGTAGAACTTGATTTGATTTGATTTATTACTGTCACATGTATTAGTATACAGTGCAAAGTATTGTTTTTGTGTGCTATACAGACAAAACATACCGTACATAGAGAAGGAAAGACGAGGGTGCAGAATGTAGTGTTACAGTCATAGATAGGGTGTAGAGAAAGATCAACTTAATGCGAGGTAGGTCCGTTCAAAACGCAACGGGGAAGAAGCTGTTCTTGAGTTGGTTGGTACGTGTCTTCAGACTTTTGTATCTTTTTCCCAACGGAAGAAGGTGGAAGAGACTATGTCCGGGGTGCATGGAGTCCTTAATTATGCTGGCTGCTTTTCCGAGGTAGCGGGAAGTATAGACAGTGTCAATGGATGGGATGTTGGTTTGCGTGATGGATTGGGCTGCATTCACGACCCTTTGTAGTTTCTTGCAGTCTTGGACAGAGCAGGAGCCAAGCTGTGATACAACCAAAAATAATGCTTTCTGTGGTGCATCTGTAAAAGTTGGTGAGAGTTGCCAAGTTTCTGAGAAGGTAGAGGCGTTGGTGGGCTTTCTTAACTACAGTGTCAGCATGGGGAGACCAGGACAGGTTGATGGTGATCTGGACACCTAAAAACCTGAAACTCTCGACCATTTCTATTGATATAGACAGGGGCATGTACTCCACTATGCTTCCTGAAGTCGATGACTATCTCCTTCATTTTGTTGACATTGAGGGAGAGATTATTGTTGCTGCACCAGTTCACCAGATTCTCTATCTCATTCCTGTACTCTGTCTCGTCATTGTTTGAGATTCGACCCACCACGGTGGTGTCATCAGCAAATCAGCAAACCTGAAAATCGAATTGGAGAGGAATTTGGCCACACAGCCATAAGTGTATAAGGAGTATAGTAATGGGCTGAGGACACAGCCTTGTGGGGCACCGGTGTTGAGGATGGCCGTGGAGGAGGTTTTTTGCCTATTCTTACTGATTGCGGTCTGTGGGTTAGGAAGTTCAGGATCCAGTTGCAGAGGGAGGAGCCGAGGCCCAGGCCACAGAGTTTGGAGATGCGTTTAGTGGGAATAATAGTGTTGAAGGCTGAGCTGTAGTCAATAAATAGGAATCTGACATAGGTGTCCTTGTTATCTAGGTGTTCCAGGGTTGAGTGCAGGGCCAGGGAAACGGTGTCTGCTGTGGACCTGTTGCAGTGGTAGGCAAACTGTAGTGGATCCAGGCAGTCCAGGAGGCTGGAATTGATTTGTGCCATGACTAATCTTTTGAACCACTTCATAATGGTGGATGTCAGAGCCATTGAACAATAGTCATTAAGGCACACTGCCTGGCTTTTCTTTGGTTCAGGTCAGAAGTCGTCTTTTCACAAACACAGGATTGAGAGATGCCATAATTTTGATTACATTTAGCTTTTTGGATTTAAAAAAAATATAAAATTGGATTTAGCACAGGCAGCAACAATGGAAAAGTAGAACAGTAAATGACACAATCAAGTTATTGTGGATGTATTTGCAATCCAAATGCATCCACATAGTTTGAACCTGCTCCTACCAGACCAGCTCTAATCTGCTCATGGCGGGTTTCAGGCACCACCCACACCAAAATTATACATGAACGAAGGTGGCTTCTGATTTCTATGGCTAACTGCCTCCGCAAAACACACACACAAATCCTGACTCAGGCCCATTGCTGCTCCTGTGAAAATGGTAGGTACCATTTGGGACTGGGAGTCAGGCCTTTTCCACTATTTCCACCAAGGCACAGATACTCTCCATCATGACAAAAATCCAGGCCTAAGTATCCAATAGTGTTTGCCGGCTCAAATGTAAGGTAGGAAAATTTCCTGTTTATTCTGTTTCCTGGATGAACTGGTAAGATATTGTTTGAATGACCTGAATGAACCTTGTTAAATCATTACAGGAAATTTAACAGTTGTTAGTACTTTGTTATCAAGATAGCAAAGGTGGCAAATATGCCTGACTGTGCTCAGAAATCACATCCTGCAGCAAGTCAGTAAATGTGCCGTCAAAGGTACATTGTTTACCATGAAAGAGATATTCTGCTTGAGTAACAATACACACAAAATTAGATTAGTGTTAATAATGAACACACTTGTTGCTAATTGAGCCCTTCGCACTTTTGCTGTCATTCCTTCTAGACTGTTTGTAAATTCTATCCCTTTTTATGCACTATACATATTAGATTTATCCAGTTGACATGGTCCTGGATCACTTTTGGGGGAAAGTCAGATGCCCTTTGGGGAATGTAACTTGTCCTTTGGGAGAGGTAAGATCCCCCCTTGGGAGAGTCCAGGTTCCTTTTTTGGAGAGTTATGTACCCTTTGGGATTTTTAAAAAGTAGACATGAATGCAAGCAAAAAGTATAAAAATTAAATGGAACTGTGAAGATCATTGGAACTGTCAGAAATACTTGTTAAACATGTCAAGATGAACTATCAAAGGAAGTGTCAAAAAAACTGTCAAAAGTGTTATGATGAATTTTCAAAGAGATCTGTCAAGATGTCAATGCATTTAAAACTCCTGCCCTTTAATTCTTTGAACAAAATGCCTGGGGTGGATCCTTAGTGATGACATCTGAGAGAAAGTGTAGTTTGGGAGCAAATTCTAAGGTGTGTTTCTCGAGAACAGAAATTGGAAATACTCGTGTGGAAGTCAGAATTCCAGGAAGACCAGTTGGCTCACAGTGTGACAAGAGTCTGGGGGGAATTGATGAGAAATCTGTAGAAGTTGTTTTGAGTGGTGTCTGTCACTTAGTTTCAGAGTATGGTGTGTCTGATCACAGATCGCAATTAGTTTACATGGACTGTGTACTCATAGAATCATAGAAACCCTACAGTGCAGAAAAAGGCCATTTGGCCCATCGAGTCTTCACTGACCACAATCCCAACCAGGCCCTGCCCCCATATCCCTACATATTTACCCACTAATCCCTCTAACCTACGCATCTCAGGACACTAAGGGGTAATTTTAGCATGGCCAATCAACCTAACCCGCACATCTTTGGACTGTGGGAGGAAACCGGAGCACCCAGAGGAAACCCACAAAGGCACGAGGAGAATGTGCAAACTCCACACAGACAATGACCCAAGTCGGGAATCGAACCCAGGTCCCTGGAGCTGTGAAGCAGCAGTGCTAACCACTGTGCTACCGCGCCACCCACAACTGACTGAGAACTTTAGATAAATAGATTTTGTAATTTGTGTTTTCCTTACAAATCTGTATATATCTGTAAAGATGTAGTTGGGGTAAAGGAGTAGTATCGTAGAATCATAGAATCCCTACGGTGCAGAAGGAGGCCATTCAGTCCATTGAGCCTGCAACGACAACAATCCCACCCAGGCCCTATTCTCATAACCCTATGTATTTACCCTGCCAATCCCCCTGACACTGAGAGGCAATTTGGCCACCTGGGTTATGGGAGGAAATTGGAGCACCCGGAGGAAACCCATGCAGACACGAGGAGAATGTGCAAACTCCACATAGTCACCCAAGGCCGGAATTGAACCCAGGTCCCTGGCACTGTGAGGCAGCAGTGCTAACCACTGTGCCACGGTGTCAGCCTTATTATGTATTATAGTTAATCTTTTCTTGTTTAACAAGTGTTTTATTATTTTGTTAAAAGTTCATCAACTGACTCCTGTGACTCTGTTCAGTAACTACCTTCCATGTAGCTAAACAAAAAATAAAAGTTAGGATCAATCAGGCTGGGTTCCACCCTGGTGTTCCAACTGGGCCAGACTGGTACAGAAGCATAACAACCCCAGAAGAGGCGGAGAAAGAACTTTCTTTCCATTATGGGGCCAGAAGAAACAAGAGTACTCTGAGTCCCACAAGGAAAATTTTGTTCTCTCCTAACCTGCACTTCCCACTTCCACAAGGTGCCCCAGGCATTCAAACCCACCGTTAATATTGGTTGGTGGCTTCCAACCCATTTCCTGCCCCATAATGGGTGAGAAGTGGACCAGCAGCATATTAATAGGTCTTGGGAGTTAAATAGATGGCAACTAAATTCTGCAACAGTGAGTGAACTAACCTAAACCTGACTGAAGGTAAGGACAGTGGTGTTGAAGTGACAACGTGTGATATTAATAGAGAAGATAAACATGTTCAAACGCTTCTATCAAAGTTCGTCGCATTTTAACAGACATCAGTGCAACATTATTTAAATAACAAACAAAGGAATTGCACAAAAACAAGTTTACACATCTCAATACAGATATCGCGAAGTACAGTTTCATACTGTAATATATGGCATTTGAACAATAAAATAAAATATTTTTGTTCAGTAATTGTTTCAGCAGCATGAATCTTTCTGCAATACTAAAAAGTCCAATGCATTATAGCATTAAATATAATGGCTGGAATTCTCCGACCTCGCCCGCAACTGGGACTCTCCAGTCCCACTGCAGCGAATGGAGATTTAGCTGAGCGCTAAATTCTCTGTTCTGACTGGCAGTGGTAGCAGGGTTTACAAGACCAGAGAATTCTGGCCAATATTTCCTCTCTAAAATCACCCAGCTTCGCCCCTGTCTCAGCACATCATCTGCTGAAACCCTCATTCATTCTTTCGTTAACTCTAGACTCAACAATTACAATGCATTTCTAGATGGTCTCACATCCTACCATCGTAAACTAACTCTGCCTATTTCTTAACTCAAAGCAATTCCCATTCCCTGATCATCCCTGTGCTCGCTGAACGATTGGCTCCCAGTCAAACAACATTTTGATTTTAAAATTCCCATCCTTGTTTTTAAATTCTTCCATGGCCTCACCCCTCTCTACCTCGGCAATTTCCTTCAGCCCCACAGCACTCCATCATATCCAGACTCCTCTAATTTTGTGTGTCCCCAATTGTAATTGCTCCACTATCTGGAATATCCTCTCTGCACTTCTATACTGCCCTGCCTCATTTTCTATACTAAAACTTAACACTTTGACCTAGCTTTTGATCATCTGAACTAATTCTCCTAATGTGGCTTGGTGTCATAGAATCACTACAGTGCAGGAGGAGGCCGTTCGGCCCATCCAGACTGCACCATCAACAATCCAGCCCAGCCCCTATCCCCATAACCTCACATGTTTGCCCTGCCAATGCCCCTGACACTAAGGGGCAATTTAGCATGGCCAATCAACCTAACCCGCGTATCTTTGGGCTGTGGGAGGAAACTGGAGCATCCTGAGGAAACCCACTCACGCAGGGAGAATGTGCAAACTCCACACAGTCACCGAAGGCTGGAATTGACTCAGGTCCCTGGAGCTGTGAGGCAGTAATGCTAACCACTGTGCCACCGTGCCACCCATACTTTGTTTTATAATGTTCCTCTGTGGTGCTTTTGAACATTTCATTCCATTAGAAGTATAAACATAAGTTACTATTGTTGTTGTTCATACACTCATGTGAACTTGAAATACATGTGGTCATAAAATGTTTTACCTTGGAGCATTTGGGCAGATTAAATGGAAATATTTGCATAGCTAACACATAAACAGTCAGGCAGCTATATATTTTTTTGCACATAAAACATTCAGTGCATATTTTTCCAGACTGAATTATCAGACAAGAAATGTGCTTCCTGAAAAGTTTCAAGAGTATGGGTAGCAGGAAATAGTTTTGATTGAGCCTTTCCTTTGCTGATAACCTTCTATAGAGATATTAATGCTGACATCACTGCACAGGAAAATAATGACGTAACCTTGCTCTACAAGGGTGAGCTGATATAATGATATTGTACAGTAGAAAATCAGCAAGTCTTCCAGCTAAGTCAGAACCGTCAGCCATTTTTTTTGTTGACGCCTTCAATCAAACATAAGGGAGTTGAGTTGGCTTCAGAGTAGTGAAACCTGCTTGCTGGAGCCAAGATTCTCTAGCGTAGCTTTAAAACTGCTTAAAGTGATTGTGCCAAACTCCCTCTATAACCCCATATAACCCTTTGAGACATCCACACAATTCTCCTCTCTGATCACAACAATATAAGAGTTGGCCACTCAAAAGAAATAAAATAAGAACATAAAAACATAAGAACTTGGAGCAGGAGTAGGCCATCTGGCCCCTCGAGCCTGCTCCGCCATTCAATAAGATCTGGCTAATCTTTTCATGGACTCAGCTCCACTTACTTGCCCGCTTGCCATAACCCTTAATTCTTTTACTGTTCAAAAAATTATCTATCCTTGCCTTAAAAACATTCAATGAGGTAGCCTCAACTGCTTCACTGGGCAGGGAATTCCACAGATTCACAACCCTTTATGTGAAGAAGTTCCTCCTCAACTCAGTCCTAAATCTGCTTCCCCTTATTTTGAGGCTAGGCCCCCTAGTTCTAGTTTCACCCACTAGTGGAAACAATTTCCCTGCTTCTATCTTATCTATTCCCTTCATAATCTTATATGTTTCTATAAGATCTCCCCTAATTATTCTGAATTCCAATGAGTATAGCCCCAGTCTACTTAATCTCTCCTCATAAGCCAACCCTCTCAATTCCAGAACCAACCTAGTGAATCTCCTCTGCACCCCGTCCAGTGCCAGTATATCCTTTCTCAAGTAAAAAGACCAAAACTGTACACAGTACTCCAGGTGTGGCCTCACCAGCACCTTATACAGCTGCAACATAACTTCACTGTTTTTAAACTCCATCCCTCTAGCAATGAAGGACAAAATTCCATTTGCCTTCTTAATTACCTGCTGCACCTGCAAACCAACTTCTTGTGATTCTTGCACAAGGACACCCAGGTCCCTCTGCACAGCAGCATGCTGCAATTTTTTACCATTTAAATAATAGCCCATTTTGCTGTTATTCCTACCAAAATGGATGACCTCACATTTACCAACATTGTTCTCCATCTGCCAGACCCTCGCCCACTCACTTAGATTATCTATATCCCTTTGCAGACTTTCAGCATCCCCTGCACACTTTGCTCTTCCACCCATCTTAGTGTCATCTGCGAATTTTGACACACTACACTTGGTCTCCAACTCCAAATCATCTATGCAAATCATAAACAATTGCGGTCCCAACACTGATCCCTGAGGCACACCACTAGTCACCGATCGCCAACCAGAAAAACACTCATTTACCCCCACTCTTTGCTTTCTGTTAGTTAACCAATCTTCTATCTATGCTAATACATTACCCGTAACACCATGCACCTTTATCTTATGTAGCAGTCTTTGGTGTGGCACCTTGTCAAATGCCTTCTGGAAATCCAGATATACTCCATCCACAGGTTCCCCATTGTCCGCTGCACATGTAATGTTCTCAAAGAATTCTACCAACTTAGTCAAACATGACCTTCCCTTCATGAACCCATGCTGCGTCTTACCAATGGGACAATTTATATCCAGATGTCTCGCTATTTCTTCCTTGATGATAGATTCAGGCAAAGATAAACAGGGTGATTTCAAACTGTCTGCATAATTCTTTGCAGAGCCAATGCTCCTGCTCAGTTAAAGGCCTGCTTGTCTTTCTCTTTTATTCATTCACAAGATCTGGGTATTGTTAGCAAGGTGCACACATTGTGCTGTTAGGAAGGGAGTTCCAGCAATTTGATGTAGTGACGATAAAGGAATGCTGATAGAGTTACAAGTCAGGATAGTGTGTGATGTGAAGGGCAGTGTCTCTCATCTCAGTACTGGCAGTCACTTATTTTGTCCATGTTTGGAACAAGGCTATAGTGAGGTCTGGAGCTAAGTGGTCTTGGTGGCACCAAAGCTGAGCATTAAAGGGCAGGTTGTTGAGGAGTTAGTACTGCTAGGTAGCCCTGTGTGTTAGCTTCAGCAAGTTGGCATCTTATTTTTATGTATGCCTGCTTCTGCTCCTGGTGTGACCTTCTATACTCTCAATTGGACCAAGGTGATCCTTTGGCTTGATAATAATGGAAGTTAATAGCAACAGATAAAGTAGCACCTTGGGACATTTAATTACTTTAAAGGCACTTTCCTGACTTTATACCACTGTGCTGCCACCACTGGTTGACCTGCTCTTCTGCTGGGACAGAATATACTCAGGGGTGGTGATGGAGGAATCCGCGAGGTATTATTCTGTGAGTATGACTAGGTCGTACTTGTTGCTTGTTTAACCTATGGGACATCATTCCCAAATTTGGCACAGGTCTCCAGAGATTAGTGAAGAAGATCTTGCAGAGTCTGCTGGGCTGAGTGTGCCTTTACCGTGTCCTAATCAAATGCCTAAATCGATGTTGGGTGGTCTTTCTGGCTTCATTCTTATTGTACATTGCCATATTGGTTTGGTACAACTGAGAGGTTTGCTGGACCATTATATGGGATTATATGGGATAGTTAAAAGTCAGCCACATTGCTGTGGGCCTGGAGTCACATAAGGCCACATTGCATAAGGACAGCTGATGTCCTTACCTACAGAACATTAGTGAAGCCGATTAATTTTGGTGATTATGTGGTCACCATTACTCATACAAGCTTTTTATTCCAGATTGATTTACTTAACTGAATTTGATTTCTCCAGTTGCCATGATCTCTGGATATCTCTAGATCATTAGTCCAGACCTCTGGATTACTCACCCAGGAACATAACCACTATGCTACCATTCCTGGTTTACCACAGGAATAAAACTATTTCCTCTTCTTTGAATTATATGAACATGAAAAGAAATCCTGGAGTAGGAAAGACTATTCATCTCACTGAAGTTCATTCTTTTAGAAATCTGACTATCCGGGCATAGCATTCAATTGTATTGTGAACATTCTGTTTCAGCCACACTGACTGGCGAATTAATAGTAGTTGTTCTTAGTATCGTCCCGGGGCAGGACCATTAGGACTGCACTGTGTAAGTATTGTAAGGTCAGTTCATTTAGCTGTTGTGTCAGCACTCCCTGCACTTGGTGCGTGCTGTTGTGAAGCGGGATCTAAAGGGCTGTTTGGCTGTTCCTAAAGCTGTCTCCCTGGGAGTATTATTAAACACAGTAAGGAGTCTAACAACGCCAGGTTAAAGTCCAACAGGTTTATTTGGTAGCAAACGCCACTAGCTTTCGGAGCGCAGCTCCTTCATCAGGTGAGTGGGAGTTCTGTTAACTTCCATCATTATCAAGCCAAAGGATCACCTTGGTCCAATTGAGAGTATAGAAGATCACACCAGGAGCAGAAGCAGGCAGACATAAAAATAAGCGCTCCGAAAGCTAGTGGCGTTTGCTACCAAATAAACCTGTTGGACTTTAACCTGGTGTTGTTAGACTCCTTACTGTGTTTACCCCAGTCCAACGCCGGCATCTCCACATCAGTATTATTAAAACCACACATCACCATTCAACAATAGTGGTCCAGAGTAGCAGTAACCAAGCTTTTGTTTCCAGCTCGTGAGCATGCCTTAAAGTTTTATCCTTGGGCCATTCATGAGCCTTCCTGCCCCACTCTTAATCTGAGACTGGGGCCGGAAGGTGACAGGGTCCTGACTTTGTGTCCTATTGAATGTCCCCTGCCTCCAAACGTGCTTCGTGTGAAGGCATTAGAGTCTGCCCTCAGCCATTCAGCCCCTCACACCCATTCTATCCTTCAATTAGATCATGGTTGATCATTATCTTAACTCTATCAGCCGATCTTTGTTCCATATTGTTTAACACCCTTAGCTAACAAAAGCCTACCAATCTCAGTTTTGAAATATATTAATTGATCAAGCCTCAAAAGCTTTCTGGAGGTCATAGTTCCAGACTTGCACAACTCTTTGGTTAAAAATTGCTTCCTCTTTAAGGAGAGAAATTTCTTCTCACAGAGAGTTGTGCAGTTGTGGAAACCACTTCTAGGAATAATGAGCAAGGCAGAAAATATGCCAATATTCAAATTAGATTGGCTAGATGATGAAGGAAAATTCATTAAAGGGGTACGGAAATAGGGAGGATAAATGTGACAGGGTCTGGTTAGGCCGACAGGCCTGTTTCTGTGTTGTAACTTAAGTATTTTAATGTATGCTGAACTTTATCCAGGTCTGTGATGTAAGTGGCTGTCTTATCTCTGTGGTACACGCCGCTAATTCTAAAATGTGCTTGGTGTCTAAAGGACCCAGTACTGTCACAGTTAAGTGCACTTTTACCGAGAATGGTGTTGAGATTTATTCCTATGTTACAGGTCAGGTTATGTATCCCTAATGATGGGTGATGTGGAGCCTCCACAAACATTGTTCTTCACTGCCATGTGTAGGTAGCTCCAACTGGTTGCTTTTCTACTTGGCAGGTCCTGAATATCTTCCTGCTTTTCCCATAAATCCCCTGTCAAATTTCTTTATCTTCCTCCCATTGCGTCCAGCGAGAGAACCTTTTGCTAGAACATTCACAGAAAGATTTTTTTTTGTCTACATTTGTAAGTTTTCTCATGCTCTGCTCACTCTTCACACTCTGCCTGCTGCTTTAGTGCCAACATCAATCGAATGAACTTCAAACCATGTATGGAATTAAGTATATCTGCAGTACATGATTACATTTCCCATAAGTTACTGTTTACCAAACAAAGGAAACATTATTCCTGATTCATTGATGTTAGTGCATTAATGTGTGTTACATTAGTTTATTCCCAAGGGTAATATTTAAAGACTGGTGTAGGCAAAAGTTAGTGACCATTCTATTAATGTTAATGTGCAAAATTACCACATCTTAAAGTACATTATGTCTGCTAACTCTTAATATACGGAGGAAATAAATCCCTGTAAGTAATTTTCATTGCTGGCCATTGAGGACTGGAAACATTATGATGCAGTAAATTGTTGATTTGTAAAATACAACCTTAGTGATTTTTAATCAAAACTTGCTACTTCAAGGACTTCAGTGTAATTGAAAAATATCCCAGATCAGGTGGATTTTGCTAACAGTCATTTTTTTCAAAAAAGTAGAATAAAAATGTAAGTCAGTGACGTATAAAATATCAGAGAATCCCATCAGTGGGTTTGCATTTGCACTTCTGTCCTGCGCAGCAATAAAGAAAAAGCATGCAAAATTGCAGGAAATTGGAGAGTTCACCGGCACATCTTTTCCCTTATGAGCAAGTTTTTTTTTGCTGTTCCTTAATGCAATACCTGCTGTGCAAAGTAGATGGTGGAAGTGGGTAAAATCTATGGAAATTCTAATTTCACTATGAAAATATTTCAAGCCAAACACCGCATGCTCATACGCACTTGTACGGAGAATTGTTTTTTTAATCTTCATTTTAAGGGGGAACAGCAGTAGGAAGTGATGGGTGGCACCGATGGGATACAGCATGTTCTGGCTGAGAGAGAGAGGAATGCTTTAACAAAATAAGGAAATATGGTACAAGAAAACAATCATTTTATTGCATCAAATCAGCCAATCAGGAGCAATGCAGCGCTATGGCAGAACACTTTGTTGCACTCACGTCAAAGTCTTGCGCCAACTGAGGGCCATCTTGTGCACACCACTCTTTAGTAATCTTCCTTCCACAGGTAATGTACGATTTGATCGGTAATGGGCCCAAATCTCTTTAAGGAAGCAACTGGCTAAAAACTCAGTGAGGATGAAGCACTGTGAAATTAGTCCCAGACCCCTGAGGGCAATCAAACAACATTTCAAAATTGAGGTGGTGCCAGCTGCTAGCGCAATGTTTTTAAAAATAATGCACAAGATTGAGAGAACTCAATTTGCGCTGGACAAACTTTGTGCTTGAAATTCTGCGATCTTTTGCATTTGTTTGACTGATTTCAGATTATTAGCACTGAAAAACACAGGAACCCGCAAAAATAAACACCAAGGTGTTCAAAATTGCAGAAAATATTCTACGGGCAGGATTTTACTGCCTCTTTCAGCCCGAAACCATCAAATCCCGTCCGAGGTCAACGGACATTTCCATTGTCCGTTCCAAGCCCGCTCTGATTCCATGGCAGGCGAGGTGGTAACACTCCGGTCTATATCTATTTTAGCAGCAGTTAAAAGCAAACTTTTCTTACCATGCAATACCCACATGATTGTACCTGTTAATAATAGCTACTAATCTGCTTGGTACCTTTAGGGAATGGTAAGTGATTATACCCAGATATTGTTCACCATTTCCAACAAACAATAGATCATTGTATGCATAATTCCTGTCCCAATATGCACTGTTTTTCTTTCACTCATTGATGGGATGTGGGCGTCCCAAATTGCCCTTGAACTGAGGGCATTTAAGAGTCAACCACATTGCTGTCGACCTTTTAGCACCTCTGCGTTCATAACCAGTTTCAATGGGTCTTCCTTTGTTATAGGGCAGGCTGGGGAGACAAGTTGTCTGCTGGTGTCTTGTTGATTGTAATGTGTTGATTGTAATGTGTCCTCACAATGAGAGGTGTGAGATTCCCCAAGGCTGGGGATTGTCCTGTAACTGCTGTTGGAAATTTCCAGAAACTGCAGCCAACTTGTGAATCATGCAACCTGTAGTAGCCATATTTTGGTTCAGCGAGGTCCATTTTTTAAATAAGCAAAAGAGTAAGGTTTGATTTAAACCGTTTATGATCCCTTTCATGTCTGAGGGACATGACAATAATTAGGGAACAATCCAATGGAAGTCCATGGTAGCTAAGATCCTCTTAAGGGCATGGTACGAGAAGAGGAATATGCATTGTATTTAGGCATTTTCAAATCAAACTGCCATTCCACGGGAATGCACTTGAGCTTTGTGAAAGGTGTTATCTGCTTTACACTAGCCATATATTCAATTGGCATGAGAATATATGGCAGAGGTGCTAAAAGGTCGAGAGCAATGTGGCTGACTCTTAAATGCTCTCAGTTCAAGGGCAACTGGGGACGCCCACATCCCATCAATGAGTGAAAGAAAAACAGTGCATATTGCCAAAGGCATCTTCCTTCATAGAGTAGCATCATAGTACAATGGAGAGTAACTTAAAAATTAATCTGTTGTCTATAATCACCTTAACATGCATCAGTATTTGAGATAGCTCAAACTGTGACAAATTTTAAATGAACACGGTATTCAAAAAAATCTACCGGTGTGTTGACCCTTTATCGATTTTTAAAATCCTTCTCAAGGAGGTGACCTATTTAGCTGAGAGCTAAATTATTTGGCTGTTGCTCTGCTGCACTATTAGAAAGATCATACAAATTATTAGTTACATATTGAGTTCAGCAGTGTTCAATGTTACATTTGGTTACTGCTTGAATGTAATTAATGTGCTTCATTTATGCCTCTGCATTATTGATGATAATCCTTGAATGAAACTTTCATCTACGCAGAAGAACAAAATTCACTGACAACCAACAGCCTCACTTGTCTGCACTGACCGCACAAAAGGTAGAGATGGGCACCTCCCTCACCACCATGTAAAAATTAAAACCGTGCATATTATAAATTAGTTCGGATACCAAGCAGTGATTTCAAGGGTTTCACATAATTTAAACCCCTGGAGCTTTCCTCTCAGTTTATGAGGTCATCCAAACCATTCAATTAAATTACTGCTTTATAACCACTCCCAGATATCCATTATTCTGTGTTCAATACCATTAACATGAAGCAGATTGTAAAACAACAAAGACTTCTCTCTTCTGCGGCAGTTGGAGATGGTTTGCACACAGCCTTCAATAGTCGTGGAGTGTCAGCTGAAGGGTGTTGGACTGGAAAAGGACATAGGTCAGTGAGATAAGAAGGGATCTGGCCCATACTAATTGGGCACAGGAGTTAGCATACTGGTCGCAGTGAAAAATCTTCAAATATGTGATCAATAGAATATGAAATAAATGCATTTCCCATGAAGCAAAAAGGGTTGTGCATCAAATAATAAAGTTCTATGGATAAGTAAATTCAAAATGTAAAAAGAGACATTCAGTGAAATTAAAACTAACAATATTGAATGAAGTCATGAGAAGCATAGTGCAGTCAGATGAGAAGGGAAATTAGAAAAGATACATGGAAAAATGAGAGTCTAGCAGATATAAAAGGGTGTGGTCAGGACTTTTCTAAATGTATAAAAGATAAAGATTAGTTGAATAAATTTTAGGAGCGTTCAGAAAGCAAGAAGCGGCTGAAGATACAGCAGATATAATAAATAAACAAGTATCTTATATTTGCTTTCATAAGTAGGGGTGGATAAGTGAGATTGCAAAGTATACTAGAGCAGTGATTCCCAACCTATTGTATATCATGGCACACCTCTATACTATGAAAAATTTTGAGACACACCTCCTATTTTCTCTGTCGTCTTCCCTTACTGGAAACTTCGCTTTTAACTTCTCCCTGTCCTCTTGCCTGTTTTTGTTTTAACCTCTCTCTCTGTCTCTCTTGTTTCTCACAACACCAGGTTAAAGTCCAACAGGTTTATTTGGTAGCAAAAGCCACTAGCTTTCGGAGCGCTGCCCCTTCGTCAGGTGAGTGGGAGTTCTATTCACAAACAGGGCATATAAAGACACAAACTCAATTTACAGAACAATGGTTGGAATGTGAGTCTTTACAGGTAATCAAGTCTTAAAGGTACAGACAATGTGAGTGGAGAGAGCGTTAAGCACAGGTTAAAGAGATGTGTATTGTCTCCAGACAGGACAGTTAGTGAGATTTTGAAAGTCCAGGCAAGTCGTGGGGGTTACAGATAGTGTGACATGAACCCAAGATCCCGGTTGAGGCCGTCCTCATGTGTGCGGAACTTGGCTGTCAGTCTCTGCTCAGCGACTCTGCGCTGTCGTGTGTCGTGAAGGCCGCCTTGGAGAACGCTTACCCGAAGATCAGAGGCCGAATGCCCATGCTAACCTGGTGTTGTGAGACTTCTTACTGTGTTTACCCCAATCTAACGCCGGCATCTCCACATCATCTCTTGTTTCTCCCAGGATTTTTGTGCCCTTTTTGAGTTTTCACTTTCCGTGCAGGCACATGGGATCTTTGTCTTCAGCTCCAAGTTCCGTTGGTCATGCTCATCGGCCTGACCAACATCTAAACCGCACATGTGTGGCTTTTTCCCAGCTGGTGCATGCACGGGAGGCCCAAGATTGGCCAGGTCTTGGAGATGCCTATCACAGAGCTGAAGATGAAGACTAGTTTTAGTTTAATTACATGAATTTTGAATCTTTTTCACGGCACATATGGGGAGCCATCACAGAACACCAGTGTGCCACAGCACACAGGTTGGGAACCATTGTACTAGAGGAGGGTATGGAACTATTGTTTTACAGTTTATTTATTAATGTCACAAGTCGGCTTACATTAACACTGCAATTAAGTTACTGTGAAAATCCCCTAGTCGCCACACTCCAGTGCCTGTTCGGGTACACTGAGTGAGAATTTAATATGGCCAATGCACCTAACCAGCACGTCTTTCAGACTGTGGGAGGAAACCGGAGCACCCGGAGGAAACCCTTGCAGAAACAGGAAGAACGTGCAGACTCCACACAGTGACCCAAACCGGGAATCGAACCTGGGTCCCTGGCACTGTGAGGCAGCAGTGTTAACCACTGTGCCACCCAATAGAGGTTGAAGGTAACTTTAGAAAAAGAACCAATTCCGAAATGTAGGAAAATGCAGTCAGATTAGTCAGTGGACCCCGACAGCATAAAGAAGTTAAAGAGGAAGTTACAGAAGCTCTGGTCAAATTGTTCCTGCCTTTCTCAAGTATTCATAGAACTTTACAATCCCATAATGGTTACAGTATTGAACGAGGCCATTTAGCCCATTCTGTCCTTGCAAGTTCTCTGCAGGAGCAATTTAGGTATCCCCACTCCCCCAACCTTTCCATATAGTCCTGCAAATCTATTCTCCTCAGGTGCTTATCTGAATCCCTTTTGAAAGCCATGATTGAATCTGCTCTCACCACCGTCTCAGGCATTCCACATCCAAACCACTCAATGAGGTTCTCCTCGTGTTGCCATTTGTCTCTTGTCAATACCTTAAATTGGTGTCTTCTGATCCTTTCTCCAATTGGAACAGTTTCTCGCTATCTTCTCTGTTGAGATTCCTTATGATTTGGAACAGCTCTATGTAATCTCCTCTCAACCTTCTTTTCTCTAGGAGGAACAACCCCAACCTCCCAGTCTATCCAAGCCTTCCCATCCTTCCTAAAATGCAGTGTCCATTATTGGACACAATACATTAGCTGAGGTGAACCAGCTTTATAAATGTTCATTATAACTTCCTTGCTTTCTTACATTATGCATTTATAAAGCCCAGGATCACGTATGCCTTCTAACCATTTTCTCAACCTGCCCTACCATCCTTGATGACTCACTGTGAATTGCAGTCTATATTTTATGCTGCCGCTCCTCATTTTTCTACAAAATGTATTGACATATTACATTGAGTATTAATCAAGTATTAAAATACTAAATGTATCACTTCATTCTTCTCTGCAATAAATTTAATTTGCCACACGACTATCCATTCTACTATCCTGTCTGTATCCTAATGAAGTCTATCCCCCTCACAATTCACAATATATTAATTCCAGGCCAGAATGCTTGGGACTAAGTCATTCCTGTTTTACTTATCTAATATTATCTTCCATGGTTCTGTCTATAAACTTTTTAAAATATTCATTCATGGGACATGGGCATCGCTAGCTTGGGTCACTGTCTGTGCGGAGTCTGCACGTTCTCTCTGTATCTGCGTGGGTTTCCTCCGGGTGCTCCAGTTTCCCCCACAATCCAAAGATGTGCGGGTTAGGTTGATTGGACATGCTAAATTAACCCTTAGTGTCCTGGGGTGTGATAGGTTAGAGGGATTAGTAGGGTAACTAAGCGGGGATAGGGCCTGGGTGGAGTTGGCGTCAGTGCAGACTTGATGGGCTGAAAGGCCTCCTTCTGCACTGTAGGGATTCTATGAACTTGCAACTAGCTGTCCAGTATTTATTGCCCATCTCTAGTTGCCCTTGAACTGAGTGGCTTGCTAGACTATTTCAGAGGGCAGTTGAGAGTCAACCACATTGCTGTGGCTCTGGAGTCACATGTAGGCCAGGCCTGGTAAGAATGGCAAATTTTCATCCCTAAAGGATATTAGTGAACCAGATGGGTTTTTCCGACAATGGTTTCATGGTCATAGATTCATAGATTCTTCATTCCAGATACTTTTTATTAAATTCAAATTCCACCATCTGCCGTGGCGGGATTTAAACCTGGGTCCCCTGAACATTAGATGAGTTTCTGGATTAATAGACTAGTGATAATACACTAGGCCATCGCCTCCCTGTACTAAATGAATGTTGAGGGTCTGCTCAAAATATTTCCAGACAACTGGCATTTCCAAACAATAATGGTGTAATTCTCCCATCCTGCCCATGGTGGCTTTGGTGGCGGGTGGGAGCAGAGAATTTAGCAGGCACCAAAAAGTCAGAAATCTGCCGGCATAAAATTGCTTGGCAATTCTCTCAATGGTGGGTTAATGGAGGGTCAGTCTTCCCGTTGGCTGGTGGCGTGAATACTATTTTCATTCATTTGTATCCCATGAATGATTATTAAAACAGCTGCCTGCCCAAAGAGACTTTGGGGTGGGTGCAACATTGTCATATTGCTGCGCCACTCCTGTTGTGCTGTTCCCTACTCTGCTGGGGCAGGTCGGTTCCTGCCCTCCTTTACCATGCTGAGCCAGTTCTGCCTGGACAGCACCATGCTGATGGACCCATGGATCAGTACTGACCCTGGTACCACACACCAATGTCAATTAGTGCTGCAAGACTCATGCAACCACTGCAGCAAAGGTCTGAAGTTCAGTTGGGGGTGGAGTGCGATATGAGGCTGGAGGAAGGCCTGACAAAGACAAGGTGGGAGGGGGAGAACAATGTGGAAGGAGAGCTGTGCAAGGAGGTGAATGAAGAATGGAAGACAGATGGAAAACTGAGGGGAGGGAAGCTGGACCCAACAAGGCTGTGTGAAAAACTCACAAACACGAAGGTCTAAGGGATACCACATCGTTTACTGGAAGGGGATATGGTGGGTCAAGGTCTCTGTGGGATAAGGGTATCTCACAGATGATGGGATCGGGGGGGGAGAGTGGTTGAATCAAGGATAGACTTCTTGAGGCTTTTAGCCTTTTCCCTCTGGGTTCCGGGCATCCTGCACGGTCTGGTGAAGACGGGTGGGCTCGAGAGAGTGAAAAGAGTGGACTGGACTGATGTTCAAATATGGCGCCAGGATCTTCAAACCTGTCAGCTGACGACAGGCAGATGAATCAGCTGCTGTTCTGCCAGGTGACTCAGAGGGTAACACACCTGTGCATGATTAAAGAGGTTGCAAGCGCCTAAACTGGCATTGGATCCCACCATTCAGGGCAGCGGGAAAGGTGTCACCAGAGCCGTCCACCATTCAAAAATAGGAGAATTCCATTCTGGATTGGAGAGTTTACAATCTGTTTCCAAATTTTGTGTCATCAACAAATGTTGAAATTGTGCCCTGCACACCAATGAACATCAAAGTCTGGGACAATTAATACCTGTAAAGAAAAACGGTGCTTCCAGTATCGACCCTTGGGAAACTCCAATATATACCTTCCTCCAGACTGAAAAACAACCATTCACCACCACTCTCTGCTTCCTGTTAGTCAACCCATATCCAGGCTGCCACTTTCCTTTGATTCCAAGCACTTTCAACTTTGCAAACAAGGCTATTGTGTGGCATTTTATCAAAGTCCTGTAAATCGCATTAACAGCAATGCCCTCATCAAACTGTCGACACAACAAAAAACTCAATCAAGTTCCGAAGAACACAATTTGCCTTTCACAAACCCGTGCTGCATTTGTTTAATTAATATCCACTTGCCAAAGTGACTGTTAATTTTGGTCAGGATTATCGTTTCAAAAAGCTCTCCTGCCAGTGAGGTTAACCTGCCTAGGTTGCTCACTTTATTCTTGCACCCTTTTTGAATGAGGGTGCAACATCTGCAATTATCCAGTTCTTGGGCACCATCCTTGTATCTAAAGAGGACTGGAAGATTAGGGCCGGTGTCTCTCTAATTTTTAACCTTACTTCCTTCAGCATCTTTGGATGCACACACCTGGTCCTGGTGACCTCTCCATTTTAAGTAATGCCTGCTTTTCTAATACCTCCTGCTGATCTATTTTATGCCACCCAGTAATCAACTCTTCCACCACGGCTTTGGCAGCATTTTCTTCCTTGGTAAAGTCAGTTGCAAAACGCTCCTTTAGTACTTTTGCCTTTATGGCCCCTAATTAGCTCTATCTCTCCCCTTACAACCATTTTATTTTTTTGTATGCCTAAAGACAACTTTCTATTTCCTTTTATCAGAGCTGTCAATCTCTACTCATACTCTCTCTTTGCCTCTTATGTTTTGTTGCTGCACCTGGAGCACAGTCTGTTTTAACCCTTATATGGTGGACAAAGAATTGCAAGTAGATTTCTTGTTAATACAACAATATTTATTTACACACAATTATTAATCACCTACCCAATCAACAATAAATTATCTTGCAGAATACTAAAGTTCAAGTCCAGTACTAGACCTTGACTTCATTTTTGTTGACTGGCAAGTACCCAGGCAGATATTGGACTTTATCCGCGTGTTGGTCTTCGTAGTCCTCTGCATGGTCTGGTCCTTTGGTCTGGTCTGACACTCTGGCTCTGGTCTTCCTTCCTTCTTGAGTGTGATGGCTCTCCTTGTGCTGGCCGTTGCTGGTGATGGTCACCATTGTTTTTTTTTGTTTATATCCAATTCAATGCAATCAAACTCCAATTCCAAGTCTCAGCAAGTGAGACATTCCAGGTCCAAGCTGACAAGAGAGGCTTCCCACTTCCTGTCTTGGGCTTGATCTACATGATCCAAGCTGATTGGAGCAGGCATTGCACCTCCTCCAAGGCTTGATCTCATTTGCATCCTAGCCAAAAGGCCTAGGTGCCGCTTTAAAAAATTGCATCAAATGAAGCGTCAATGTACCTTATGACTTCAACCAAGTGCAGGACGTTGCTACTACACTTGATCTTAGCTAAAAGGCTCGTTCGTGGGGTCAGAGAGAGAGAGAAAGAGATTCTTCTGTTGCGCAGCACTCTTTATACCCCGTTGGATTTTGCGCCCCTTTTGGCCATTGCCAATCAATCGGTCAGGACTTGGTCACCCTGATCGATAAGGTCCAATCGGGTGCTGCCACACCAATCTCTGGGTGAGTCCCCAACAGCCATGCCTGCAAATGCTGGAGGCACGTAGGTCAAATACCTCCCTCTCAAATAAGGGGTTGAGGCACCCCTATGTCTGGTAAACAACCCAGTTTGACTAGAAAGTGTCCTTTGCCCTGGAGATGGCCCATATCCTGTGTATTCTAGCTCCTGCAGTTGCAGCCTGTTTACCTCTGTCCAATTTCTTTTGTGGCTAAAGCCTGTCTGTTTCACTGCTTGTCCAATTATCCCAGTGTGCTCTTGCAAACCACCATCTTAGGTGGCCTGTTTGGCCACAATTTCATTTTCACGTACCTTCTGAGTTTTTTATATCCAGGCTGGTTCTCACTTATATTATCAACTTCACATTTGTCATATGCGGCTGTTTGCTGTTCCATATTGTTCTGTATCTCTTTCGTCATCCAGGGAACTTTGGTATTCGCTGCCCTACCTTTTCCCCTTATGGGAATGTACCTCGACCGTACCTGAGCCATATTGTCTTCAAATTTGCCATGAGACTGAAGAGTAGATTTGGTAGCACACCTATTCATAAAGGAAGAGAACAACCAAAAGCCAGTTAGACTGGATTTAGATTTTGGCAAATGGGACCGCCCAGATCCCACTTTAACCCATTCAAACCTCATCCACATACAGAAAGGTAAAACTGGATCCATACAACTACAGGAAGACACACAGATGGGTTAGTGTAATGGATAGACAGGTAGAAAGTGCAATTTAATCTGGATAAGTATGAAGAAATACATGTTGGGAAGAAAGATAAAATTTAGTCAAATTAATTAATGGAACAACACTGGGCGGAATTTTATGGCCTCACTCGTTCCGAAAACGTAAAATCGTGCCCAAGGTCAACAGACCTTTCCATGGTCCGCTTCTCGCCCGCTCCAATTCCCGTGGCTGGCGGGATGGTAAACTTCCGGCCACTGAGTGTGGGAGCAGAAACTAAGAGTTCAATTTTACCATCAAGTTGCGCCCGTTTTCGGGTGTGAAAACTTGGTAAAGTTGGGTGTGAGGTGAGTAGCGCAATCCACGACTGTCTCTGCGCTGCTTCCCCCTTTACCAAGCGGGCTAAAATGTCCGCGATCGGGACTGCGCCTGAAACGGGCGCGACGGCAATTTAAATGCATTTGAATGCTTTTACATTGAATTAATGGACTGGATGCCCAATTTTACCAGGACTTTCCCCTTTACCACCGCGTCCACTAATTGGGAATCGGCGCGAATCAGACATGCTCAATACAAGTCCAATTCAGGCGCTCCATCAGTGAGGGTTAGTGAGGAGGTAAGTGCGTAGCATCCGACGGCTCTCTGCTACTCACGGGTGTCCTGTTGTTGCGGCCATTTTCTGTCCTGGGTTGGTGACGGCTCTGCGAGTGTGTCCCCCCACACACTGTTGCTCTGCAGGGTCTCCAATGTCCGACTTGCAGCACAGACCTGGGTCTCAGCACTGATCTCAGGTCTGCTGGGTCCCAGTGCACTCATCTCACTTCCAGCTGAAGAATGTGCACAAAGCCCTTGCAAATTACACTGCTACAGCCTCTCAACTTTGCAAGGAGCTGTGATTGAGGGGAGCATGTGGCTGGGGGAATTGGGGGAGCTGTGATTGAGGGGAGCATGTGGCGGGGGAATTGGGGGGGCAGTGATTGTGGGGAGCATGTGGCTGGGGGAATTGGGGGGGTTGTGATTGTGGGGAGCATGTGGCTGGGGAATTGGGGGGGCAGTGATTGTGAGGAGCATGTGGCTGGGGGAATTGGGGGGGCTGTGATTGTGGGGAGCATGTGGCTGGGGGAATGGGGGGGGGCTGTGATTGTGGGGAGCATGTGGCTGGGGGAATTGGGAGGGGTATGGACAGTGACTGTTGATGTGCTTGGGGCAAGCAGCGTTCCTTAATCCCTACATGTGTTCCTCTCCATCTCCCCTCCCCCCTCCCCCTTTCAGAGTGACGAGATGGCTTTTGCGATGCAACCAATAGATCTAGCTGTTCTTTTGGTTACTGGAGCTGAGGAGGAGGAACTGGAGGAAGAATTGCGGGCACAGGAAGCCCGGGTCTTACCACTTCCAGGACCAGAGGCCGCCATTCTCCTGGGCGGGGGGGCGGGGGGGGGGGGGGCGTAGGAGGATGAGCGAGCAGAGACCCCGGCAGTTCCGTGCATGAGTATCCTTCGCCCAGATGTTGGACACCGTGTGCCGCCGATGTCTCCAACTCCGGAAGGAGACAGTGCAACACTTGTGCAACCTGTTGCAGGACCTCGCAGCTAGAGGCGGGGCGGGCACCCACTCTCGGTGGCTGTCAGATTAACGGCCACTCTAAACTTCTACGCGACTGGTTCTTTCCAGACCCTGAGCGGAGATGTCTGTGGCATCTCCCAATCTGCTGTACACACCTGTGTGAGGCAGGTCACTGAAGCCCTGTATGTCCGGGCTGGCCAGTTCATCGACTTCAACCTGGACCAGGCCCAGCAGGAAGCCCGGGCTGCAGGGTTCGCAGCCATTGCGAGGATGCCTAACGTGCAGGGGGCGATCGACTGCACACACATCACCCTCAAGGCCCCCCTACAGAATCCACGAAAATTTGTAAATAGGAAGGGGTTCCACTCCCTGAATGTTCAGCTAGTGTGTGACCATAATATGACCACCATGCACGCCAGACATCCAGGCAGCGTGCATGACAGCTTCATTGTCAGGAGCTTGGACAGCCCTGAGGCATTTGAGGAGGAGCCCAGGCTGTGGGGGTGGCTTGTGGATGATATGGGTTACCCGCTTCAGACATGTCTGATGACGCCTGTGCAGAGGCCTGTGACTGAGGCAGAGACCCGCTGTAATGAGGTCCATGTAGCCACCCGCGCGATAGTGGAGAGGGGCATTGGGCTCCTCAAAATGCAATTTTGGTGCCTGGACCGATCTGACGGAGCCCTCTAGTACAGCCCAGTGATCTCCTCCCGCATGGTGGTCGTGTGCTGTGCCAATCTGGCTCTACAGAGAGGTGACATATTGGAGGAGGAGGAGGAGGACGTGGAGGCTGACCAGCCGGCTGTCGCTGGGGAGGATGACCAGCAGGAGGAGGAGGAAGATGAGGAGGAGGAAGATGAGGAGAAGCACGCCGAGGAACACCATCCAGGCGCTCGAGGGCTGGCAGCTCAAATGAGGCGTATGGGGGCAGCAAGGGAGACCCTGATCACCAGGCAGTTCACTCGCTCGGGTTTGTGTCTGTGGTTTCCATCTCCCCCACTCCAAATTCTTTCTACATCCTGCAACATTGTCACACCAGAGAGGTGGGCCTGGGTACTCTGTGTTAGCGAGTTTTTTGGTAGGCAGGAGGGTGATAATGACTCGCCAAGCACCACTATGATGGTGCCCTGATGCAAACTAGTCTGACTCCTATCTGAACCCCACATGCACGCTGGCACCTGGGCCCGTCTGCGTAGTGGGTAAGGGATCTGAAACCCCCATACAGGGCCCTGGGGCGAGTGGGGTGGGGGACGGGAGGGAATTGCTCGTGGGGTCTGGGGAACCAATGCTTTCCTTTTCTCAGTGACACAGCATTGAGGGGCCTCCCAAACTGACATCAACATGAAGCCTCCCTCCGGCGATTATCAGTGGAAGAAAATTCCTATTCGAGACAAATCTGAGACAAATTAGTCACAAGTAGGTGGTGAAAAAATATTTAATTGCAATAAAGGTGTTTAAGTAAGATGTTCTAACACAAAAACTTGTGAACAGAAAATGTTAAGGTGCTTACATATCTTTCTAACTAGTGCAGTCCTTCACCCGTGCCATCTCAGTGCAACTACAACTTCCTAACCTTACGTGACCTACCACTACGTCTCAGTAACTCCCCAGAATGTACATCGGAGGTGGAGGGGGCCAGCTGCCTACCTCGCCCTGTGGCAGGCATCCTCTGGGAGGCCCTGGACCTTAAGGGCCCTGGTCTGCTTCCAGGTGTCTTGGATGTTTCCATGGCACCCTCTTCAGCCTCCTGCCCCTGAGATGCCCTGGTGTCAGGAAGGGGAGAGTCAGAAGGTTTGCCACAGTCTCCTGGCTGGAAGGCCCTGGCATGGGCTCAAGCCCTTCTTCCTCCTTTGGGGTTACTGTGGACCCCTGGGTCGCTCCATGGGACGGTGGTGCTTCTGCAGTGAGCTCCAGAAGCTCCGGCGTCACCTGGCACTGCCAGTCCTAGAGGACCACCTGCGTCCTACCCATGGTGGTCGAGCCCTCTGCGATGGCCACTTGAGTTGGGGGTCACCTCTCAATGGCCACAGCAAGTGTCCTCTCAGACTGGGCCACACTCTGCAAGCCCTCAGCCGTGGCCCTCTGAGACTGGACCACATTCTCAACGGCTGCTACCATAGCCCGCTGTGTCTCAGCACTGTCCCTCTGGGTCTCCTGCAAGCTCTCGAGCCTCTCAGCCATGGGCTGTAGAATCTCGACAATCCTGTTCAGTCCCTCAGCTGTGGCCCATTGTGACTCAGCCATGGCCCTCTGGGACTCTGCTATGATCTGCTGTGAGTCGGCCATCGCTTGGAGCTTGCCACTCATGGTGAGGATCCCCTGCCGCAGGCTTTCCACTGCACCACCCTTGCAGTGTTGGCCTGGGGAGCATGCAAAACAGGCAATAGCTGGTCCGCCTGAAAGCTTTGGGACTCCTCCCAACAGCCTCGCAGTTGGTCCAGTGTGGCCGTCAGCCCCTCCTGCATTCCCTGGCTCTGTTGCTGCATCTCCAGCAGCTGAGGGAGAAGTGATCTCAGAGGCTCAGCATGTAGCCTAGGGCCAGCTGAGTCCTCGCCTCCGGCAGGCCCCCGCATGCCTGAGGCCTCGGACATTCCCTCCTCTACCTGATGTACATTATCAGATGTGTCGCTCACCAGAGAGTGACCCAGAAGCCTCACCACTAACTGGACTCACCGCTGTGTCAGTATCTGGGATGGTGAGTTATGAAGTGGCAGCTGATGCCAAAACAGTGCCACCCTCGGAGGTCCCTTCACCCATGTCCTCCGAGAACTCATCCGAGCTGTCTGGAACAGGATGGGCGGGAGCTGCAGCAGGGGCCTGTAGTCCAGAAGGCCCCGGGGTGTCCGGATCTGTCGCTGCAACACAGGACACAAGTTAAATGCAAGGGAGGGAGAGGAATCCGGGATGCCAAACACATGGTCCACATTTCTACATTGAACATAGAAGAAAGCCCTTCAGTTCTCCAGGCTGCCGATCTGATTTGTAACCCCCTACCCTTCCGGGGACCATATGCCTCTATTCCCATCCCATTCACATAGCTGTAGAGATGCCCCTTAAAGGTCACTATCGTATCTGCATCCGTGAACTCCCCCGGCAGTGAGTTCCAGGCACTCACTACCCTCTCTGTGCAAATAAACATGCCTCGTACATCTCCTTTTCACTTTGTCCCTCACACCTGAAACTCATGCCCCCAAGAAGTTGCCTCAAAGTGATTGAAGGAATGACAGGTGCTCACGTCTTGATGGCAGCCCAGTCATGCTGTCGCTGACAGCCCGCATCTCCCCTTCTCTGGAAAGCTCCAGGGCCCACTCCTCATAGGGGGTGAGGACCCGGAAGTCTGGCTCACCACCCCTGTCTTCGCCCTCTCACGGGTGTTGTGCTCGGTCTTCTCCTGTGGAGACAGAAGGAGCCATGAAAGAAATGTGACTCCTGCAGAGTATCAGGTGGTGGCTCTTAGAGAGCAGGCACAGTGGGGCTCTTGGGGGGGATAGGAAGGAGCTGCTTGGGGGTCAAGAGCTGGAAACATGCAGGGTGCTGGGGATGGGAGCATCTGGGGGAGATATGGGGGAAGATGCAAAATGGGGTTCAGCACTCACCCTTGCTGCACGGATGAGGTCATTGACTTTTTTCCAACACTGCTTCCAGGTTCGGGGGGCCATTGCCCTGGCACTGATCGAGGTGGCGACTTCCTCCCAGGCCACATTTCCATCAGAGCCCCTGGGTCTGCGCCCTCCTGGGGAGAAGCGGGTCCTGCTTCGCCTCTGCTGCATCCAGCAGCCTCCCCAGGTCGCCCTCAGAGAATCGGGGGGCTGGTCGTGCGCACATTTTGTGCAGGAATGCCTGCCTGCCTGTCCATTCTTGAGTTTTTAATGGAGCTGCCCCTTTTTAGGGCAGATCAGCTGCAGGCAGTTTGGCAGAACATTCCAGCAAGTTCCATGCAGTTTGCTTGTTAGCATTGAGGGAAAGGCAAGTGAGCACTTGCAGGTGTGCTGATGGGGAGGGGGGCAGGTAGTGGATCAGTGCTTCAATGATTGGGGACAGGGGAGAGAGAGGGAGGTGTCACACAGCCATCGGAGTCCGGAGGAGATGGGGGCCTTGTGTGGGAGGGTCCGGGATGGGGATGAGGGGGATCACCCTGCCTGATATCTGTAGAGTGGAGGGGGGAAGGTGGATCTCTCTGAGATGAGTGAGGGGGAAGACGGGGGTCCGCTGCCACTCTGCCTGAGATGGGTTGGGGGGGGGGGAAGAGGGGTTCTGCTGCCACTCTGCCTGAGATCGTTGGGGGGAGAGGGGGAGGGGGCTGCGATCAGTCTGGGTGGCAGGGCGGGGTGTGGGGATAAGGGGGTCAGTAATATTGTGGTGGTGGGGCAATGTCTGTGGAGGCCGGGGGGGGAGGCATTATCCGGCCCGGGAGGGATGTGGTAGGGGAGCCGCATTCTATCATTTTTTTTTGCGCATGCGCAGTTGGAGGCGCTGATCGGAGCTGCAGAGTTTCGGGTGCGTTAAGCCCCGCCCACAGGCTTGTGCGGCACGATTCAGGATCACTGATATTTTTGCAGGCAGAGTGCGTATGGGGGCGCCTGAGAACGGGTCTAAATGTCGGATCTGAAACACTCCCAGTTTCAAGTTCACCCAGCACTTAGAAGCAAAATGGTAAAATTGGGTCCTAAATGTTGTTTCTTTTTTTAAACCCTAAACTGATTTGGACATTATTAAAGTTGTGTGTGCAGTTTTGAGTACACCATTGTAGACAGGACATTAAAGTCTTGGGGACCACATAGTGTAGATTCACCAGGATGAAATCAGGGATAGCAGACTACTCGTGCGGAGAGACTTTAGATAGGCTATTTCCAGTGTAGCACAGAAGGTTAAGAGGAGATTTAATCCAGGCTTTTAAAATTATGAAGGCGTTTGAACAATTAAATAAGGAAAGACTATTCGTCTTGTTGGGGAGTCGGTGATAAGGGTGATCAATCTAAAATTATCATGAAGGGAGTAGGGAGAGAGGTTAGGAAATGACCCAATATGCAGTGGATTCTTGGAATGGTTGAGATATAGGTCATGAGGGAAATTATATAAATATTCAAAGCAGAGGAAGACATAAGACTATAGTGTGAGTGTAGGGTACTGGGATTAGTTCTGAATTGCCATAGCAATGAGGCAACACAGTTATGATGGGCAACATGGTATTTCTTTGTATTTTAAATGTCTATGGCTCTGCAGCAATTGTGGGTCAAATAGTTATGTTGATCATAGTTTGTTACAACATCATATTTAAGCTATTTTAAACAAATAGGTTAATATTTGTGTTGAACAGTGGGCATTAAGCATATGTACTTTATTATCATACATAGCCGTTTCTAAACTCTTGAATTTATTCAGAACTGCGCAGGTACATGAAAAGAATGATCTCTCTTAATCCAAGTACTAATGTATTTGTAGATCTCCATATTCTTACCGTTTCTTTGTTAAACTGTGAATGAATTAGGTGGTCAAAGAAAGGCATTATGGAAAATTAGAACGTGCTTTGAATCACAGAAGGACATTGAAGCCTACAGGGAATTTGATTTTTGTTGCAAATAAGAAAAGATTAATGGATCTTTGTCAGTCAGTGTGATAAGTTAAAGGAAGAAAACAGCAATTAAATGTATTGTATTTCCATTCAGGAGCCACATTTTAGGGTTGCATGCCGTTCTTCAATTCTAATTTTAAACAGAACAGTTGTCAGAAGCCTAGAACTAAAAACAGAAATTCCTCTGAGCTAATGGCAATTAGTGGTAATGTTCTTATTAGAAGGAAATGTGGATTGGTTCAGTCCACTCGCATTCAGGAAGTTATTGTTTGTTTCAGGCACTACTCCTTCCTGTCTGAGAAGTCCATGATGAAGTTTATTTTCAATGTCCGAATTAGTAAAGTGAGATAATTTGTATCTGGTTCCTTTTCTGAGTTCAAAGCATCACATTTCTGTCAAGGATCACTGGCACCTTCCAGGCAAGGAGTGAGGTCATGGGATATCCTTGTTGCACAGGAAATGGTGTTTTGTAAGAAAGGAGAATTGTTTGCTAATCCCCCAGTTCCACACACTAAAAATAAATTGAACTGTGGTCAATAAAGTGACCCATTCCTACTTAACATCAAGTAACAATCACTGCTTGTGCCCAAGCTGCCTTGGAATGAGCGAGAGCCAGGCACCTTACGACTGCAGTCAGTTCTTTGAGAGCTCCCTCATCGACAAAGAAAATCTCAGCCCATCTTTTTACAAACATTTTTACGCCAACAAAAGAAACTCATGCACTTTGACAAGAAGGAGTGACAATTGGGTGAATATCAAAGGGTGTCAAAATCATGCATGGCATTTGGTCATTTTTGCCAGCTCAGCTCATGTTAACTTGATAGGCTAGTGGCAAGATGCAACACTGAAAATATAAAACCCGCCTTGCGAATTTGGGTGAAGCAAAATTTGATTCTGCTTATTGTTTGCTTTATCACTTGTTAAACATGTAGGGTGCGATTTTCCCGGCCCGTTGTGCTGCTCGGGTAGCGTAGCAGGCCAGGAAATTAAAGGGGGAAGCCAAAACAGGAATCATGGCTGCTGATCTTGTCGGTGGGGGTGGGGAGGGTGGGGGGGGGGGGCAATGTCGGGGCCAGTGATCTCAGGACTGGTGATGTCTCCCAGTATACTGGGAGATGTGTGGAAGATACTGGGAGATTGGCACATGCCCAATGGCCCACTGAACAGTCTGATGCTGGCCTCTCTGGCGGGATTAGGTCCCGCATCCCTCCCCCTACCAGTGTGAATTGCCTGATGGCCTCTGTATTGTACAGAGTGCCGGAAATTCACTTCACTGAGCTCGCCCAAAAACCAGGCAGCAAAACTTCCCAATTTCCCACCCGTTGGGCACTTAGAATCTCTTTTGAAAAGTCGTGCCTGCAATTTAGTAATTGTGAAAAGCAAACTCACTGAAAAATGTGTCCATTATTCTAAGATTGGGAGAAGGGAAAGGTAGCTGTTTAGGCAAGCTGCCTGGGCAGCCCAAGGTCAAACCGTTTTGCAGATTCAAATAAAAAAATTGGCCCATAACCAACACCAGCACCCGGAGGAAACCCACACAGACATGGCGAGAATGAGCAAACTCCACACAGACAGTGACTTGAGGCCAGAAATGTGCTGTGAGGCAGGTTTCCTATTTTTAACAATTTTAAGAGTTTTACTTTGAACACTCTCGCCTCTACCCCAAGCAGCTTGAGTGGGGCAAGGGGTGAGGGTTAAAAATTCCCCCTTTAACGTCTGGAGGCCACAACACATGGTGAAATCAGCAAAGACTTAGGAACAAAGGTCAGTTTATTTATACTATTTGAGAAATCAGTAGAAAAAGCAGCACGAATTTTAGGTTATCAGTAGAGGAACAGAGGAGGTAATTAGAAGAAGACTTCACACAGAGGGGCATTTCCATACGGAATGTGTTACCACAAGAGGCGACTGAGGAAGAGTTATTTATTATTCTTTTTTCCCCCATTCGGAATTTCTGCATGAGAATGAATACAAGGGCCCCAGAATTCAATGGAACTGCAATCAGCTGGATCATTGATGTTTAAGTACTGAGCCATTTAATCTTCAAGAAACCAAACACCTTTAAACCTTTAAACTGCAAAACTTAACACCTTAAAATCTGAAACAAGAAGTGTGAGCTCAATAGGAAATGATAATTTACAGATCACTCACGATATAAGTAAATATTATTGGCCTCAATTCAACCAGTGTTCCATAATTCAGAAATAAGGCTGTCCGCTACAGTATTCCTTTTTAAAGTTTCTTTGATTATTTTAAAAAACAAATCCAGGGGAAAAAGAATGGCCGCCGCGTTTTTTTCAAGGCATCTTGTTAAAAAAACCCTGCCAAATTTTCTCACATCTATTTATTTTTCTTAGCACTTTCTTCTTCTGTTTATTTTACTTAAGCCACCACTACCATTATCACCCGTGCAGCTTGCATGAGGAGATCACAGTTATTTTATGTTGCATCCAAATAAACAGGGAAACTTCTCCGCTAAAATAACAGAGCAAGGAATTGCAGACATAGGCATTCATATGCTGACATCCCACATTGCGGGTCTGAGGATTCAGCAAAAAAATCAAGTAATTCAAATCTGAAAACCACAATTTGCGTGCCTATTAAAAGGTAAAGTCACCATAGTCCCAGATGACCACAGGCTACTCTGCCCTCTGAGGGGGAGAGCTAACTGTTGGCAATTAAATGTGAGGATCACCACACCTCAGGTGAATGGCAAGATTGAGAAGACAGTGTCTATTTGAAAAACCTCAGCCGGTACAGGAATCAAATCCACGCTGTTGGTGTCGGTTAGCATCACTAACCAACCATCCAGCCAACTGAGTTAAACCAACCATCAACTGGACGTTGCATTTCATATATCACACCTTCATTATACATTACTGCCGATGGCTTTTGGTGTGGATAATACACCCAATAAGCTGCTTGCTGCCATGTGCTGCTCTGACTTTGCTGCAGTGTTGGAAAATTTTGCCCATGTTCTTATCTCAAACATTAGCTGAGCTGGTTCAGCAAGTCAGTTTAACAATCGAGCAGGGATGGCGCTGATTCTTTTGTACCACAATAGCAACTCTTGTACTTGAAAAACTATTACTCACTACATGGTAACCAATTTGTTTACCTTTAAATAACTTTAATTGATCTTTAGTCAATTGATTCACACATGCAAAATTTTCATGCTCAAAGATTTATACACTAAAATGATGGGATTTTACTCATTTGAAGGATGTGAGCATTGCTAGCAAGGCTGACATATTTTTGCCCATCCTGAGTTGGCGTTTAGAAATTTGAAGCAACTGAATGGTTTTCCTGACTAGTTAAGAGTCAATGGATGGGATTTTCCAGCCTCGTTCGTCCTAAAACCATAAAATCCCACCCGAGGTCAACAGACCTTCCCATGCTCTGCCCCTCGCCCGCTCCAAATCCTGTGGCGGGCAGGACGGTAAAATTCCAGCCAATGGCTTTGGTATGAGGCTGGAATTAAACCAGGTAAAGAAAGTAGGCTTTCTTCTCTAAAGAGACTTAGTGAGCCAGCTGAGTGTTTATAACAATCCAAGAGCTTCACGGTCCCTTTTAATGATTTTTAAAATTCCAGAATTTTAAACTAAATTCAAAATCTCAAACTGCCGCACATTCTGAATGCACATTCTCTGCATTGTTAGCTCAAGCCTCTATATTACTTGTTTAGTAACTTAACCAGTCCATTGCTATATATTGGATTGAAATAGACATGTATGTCAGATTCTGAATCGTTAAGTACAAACCGAAAATGCTGGAAATACTCAGCAGGTCTGGCAGCATGTGGGGAGAGAGGAGCAGGGTTATGTTTCAGGTCATGACACTTTTTAAAATTTGTTTTTATTTCAGATTTTCAGCATCTGCAGTATTTTGTTTCTAGATGGTTAAGAATGGATGATACCATTTAATTGGTCAATCAGATGATGTTACACAGTATGAGAGTAAAGGTTAAGTGATTTCCAGGTAACACCTGTAGCCTGGGATTGAATCTCTTCCTGAGTCTGTTTATTATATTATATTTGATTTGATTTATTATTGTCACATGTATTAACATACAGTGAAAAGTATTGTTTCTTGCGCTCTATACAGACAAAACATACCGTTCATAGAGAAGGAAACAAGAGAGTGCAGAATGTACTATTACAGTCATAGCTCGGGTGTAGAGAAAGATCAACTTAATGCAGGGCAGGTCCATTCAAAAGTCTGACAGCAGCAGGGAAGAAGCAGTTCTTGAGTTGGTTGGTATGTGACCTCAGACTTTTGTATCTTTTTCCCGAGGGAAGGAGGTGGAAGAGAGAATGTCTGAGGTGCGTGGGGTCCTTAATTATGCTTTGCCGAGGCAGCAGGAAGTGTAGACAGAGTCAATGGATGGGAGGCTGGTTTGCATGATGAAATGGGCTACATTCACGACCTTTTGTAGTTTCTTGTGGTCTTGGGCAGAGCAGGCGCCATACCAAGCTGTGATACCACCAGAAAGAATGCTTTCTATGGTGCCCCTGTAAAAGTTGATGAAAGTCGTAGCTGACATGCCAAATTTCCCTAGTCTTCTGAGAAAGTAGAGGCATTGATGGGCTTTCTTAACTATAGTGTCGGCATGGGGGGACCAGGGCAGGTTGTTGGTGGTCTGGACACCTAAAACCTGAAGCTCTCGACCCTTTCTACTTCGTCCCCATTTATTAATGTTAATAAAATGAATGCAGAGATGATGACAAACGCAACTGTTTCACCATGTGTAGAATACATGATTCACTGGAGGCTATACCATTTGTTGCTTCAAGGCAAAAAAAAATCACATGACAATGAAAAATGTCCTAAATAGGATAGATCACACAAATATTAATTGGTTCCTGTTTGCAATTTATTTCTTGTCAAAACTTTTGAAACAATCAAGCCCACTGTGCTGCAAAGGCCTGGAATGTCGAGAACAAAATTGCATTCAACTAAATCTGTAAGAATGAATGATCAGAAGGAACATTCTCAGTGTGTGACTTTTCATATGACAGTAACAACAAACAAATAAAATGGGACTTTTCTTATGACTGTAACAAATGCAAAAATCACTGAGCTAAATGCTGGACTGGGTGCAGAGTTCAACGGAGGGTATATCATCACGTCTTTCGTTTGCACTTAAAGTAGATTTTTACAACAAATGTACTAAGCTCTGACTGAGCATAAACTTCATTGTTCATAAACTTGGTGGCATTCTACTTCTTTTTCTAATATCCCACACCTATAATAGCCCATGGAGGTCCCAACGCCTTGAATAGAAAGAGGCATGCATTCCTGCAATCAGGTTTTAGGGAGTCGGGAAGGAGGCTAGCAAACAAGACCTCAAGGGTAGTCATCTCCAGATTAGGCCCAGTGCTATACGTTGGCAAGTATAGAAAAATGAGGATGAGGCTGATTGTAAAGATTCACATAAGGGCTATTAATGTTTAAAAAAGAAATTCAAGCAACCAGCAATGCACCAACAGAAATACACCTCAAGATTTAATGTTTTAAAGATTAAAAACAAGCTTTATTGTAAATCAAAAAGTATTAATCCAAGTAAACACTATTCATTTAACACTATAGTTTATGTTATAAACTCAGTTCTACTTTTGACTTGCCCCCACCCCCCGACAGAATCTTTATAGTTCCTTCACTTTTTCTGGGACCACCCCAAAAGATACATCAGCACTCTCTGGAATTCACTCTGATTTCTCCTCAGTGTTACAGCTATTCTCCAATGTAGAGGATTTCATGGGGATCCTTCAATTAGCTTTTGCTTAATTACCTCATGGCTCTGTATTCCACAGTTCCAGCCTGGGCCTCCCTGTGATTCCTGCAGTTTAAAACATCAGCAAACACCCTTGGTATCCAATGTCCGATGATTTCAAACTGTGATCAAGCTGATTACTTCCAGACCTCCGACTGCAACAAGGTTAATTGCCTTTCACAGAGAGAGTTACCGTAGATTTCTTCCTTTAGGTTCCAGCTGAACAAATCTTCCAGTCATTTTTCCCCTTTCCAACCTTGTCTTATACTGAATACCAACTCCCAATCATAGGCTGTGTCATGGATGATAGATTTTACTCCACTTCAGGTGTGAGTCTGGCTTTATCTTTTGACTTTCAAGGAGCTACATAAGACCCAAAGCTGATGCCGCCTCTTAACTACCTTTCCAAACATTACCAGTCTTGCCTGCTGGTTATGCCCTAACTGAATTCACAAAGATCAACTCATAACAAAGAATCTTTCGAACTTCTACCCAAGTCCAAGGCCTTTTCCCAAGTAAAAATGCCTTTTAATTCAAGCTTTCATTAATTCTGGGTAACCACATGAATAACTTATCCTTTACTCGAATAACTGCAGGCATCATGTCTCCAGTCCTCGAGCTAAGTAAGCTCATCTGCTGCTTTTGTTCTTACCTTTCTAGTTGGTAACCTCTCAAGTCAATATTGCCTCAGACTTTTAAGTGTAGTAAACTCGAAGCTTGTTTGAATTGCATTTACTTTAGGGTTGCTTTTACTAACCTCTCAAACACATACCCCTATTATCTATTGTTAGGATTTTAATTCCTAAAACTATTATTATAAAACGTATGAATAATAATGAATTATGGACTAGATATTCACAACATGATGAATGCATGGCTGGAGAGGTGCTGGAGGGCTTTAGATTCCTGGGACGTTGGGAAAAAGGGAACATACACAGGCTGGAGGGATTTTACCTAATCAGAGCTGGGACCAATGTCCTTTCAGAGCAATTTACTAGTGCTATTGGGCAGGGGTTAGACTAGCTTGGCTGGGAACTAACTTGTTACACTAGGAGGGATAAACAAAGAGCACTGAGAGTACGAGAAGCAAATGGCACTACAGTAAGGAATAATAAGGTATTAGGTAGGGTCAGACTAAGAGAATGGAATAATGAGCTTAAGGTCTAAACTAGATTTACAGTGCATGTATGTAAATACACACACATGACCAATACAGTTGGTGAGTTACAGGTGCAGATAGCCAAATGGGAATATGATGTTGAGCTGATAACGGATACCTGGTTCAAGAACGAGCAGGACTGGGTACTAAATATTTCTGGGTACAAGGGGTTGAACTTTACCAGTGCCCATTGAGATGACTCTCATTTGCTGCCCTGCTGCCGAGAATATATCACAGTGGCAGACTACGAGATGGATCAACTGCTTGGTCCATGGAAGTGGTCAACCAGTTTGCATAATTATGACCTCAGACAGGGACCATTTTACATGCTGCTAGTATTTTGCTGATGGCAGAATGCACTTCCACTGCATGGGGAGGCTGATACCTTCATGGAGGCAGCTTAGCTCTGGCAGCCCAAGTCAGAGACTTCTTCCCTCTACATAGCGGGGGGTGGGGGGCTAGGGGCAGGAAAGACAGCACCAGCAATACCCAAGTGGTGTTTTCCCTCTGATTGGCATGGCCTCTACCCTCAGCCATCTAAATTTTAATTAACTATCTCAGGTTGCATCCATGTTGAGGCAGCCTGAGGTGACCAGCCTGCCTTAGCAGTGCCCACTTTCCAGGTGCGGCTGCTGAGAGTTCAGAACTATTAGCCATCAGGTCAGCAGCATCAGGAGCCCACCCATCACCATTAATTGGTCAACGTAGAATAAAGGTTAACATCAGGAGTACTTTTGATACCAATTAACTACTGACGTAACTATGATGCAATGTCACATGACTAAGATTGAGATTTGGTGGGAAGCAGAGGTATAGCCTCGTGTAGAATACTGAGCTGTATATATAGATCTGTAAATAGACAATAATGCTTTTTACAAATAACATCCTGCAGCAGCATTCAAACAGGCAAATCCAAAAGAAACCCCATCTAGACCCTCAACCCAATTAGAAAGCTGCCTGTGGTAAAATCACCGGGTTGGTCCCACTGTTCTTCCAATCATTTCACAGCATCTTTACTGTCCACCTGAGAGGGCAGTTGGGCCTTGATTTAACATCTCATCTGGAAAGCAGCTCCTCTGACAGTGCAGCATTCCCTTGATCAGCACTGCGCAAGAGTACCAGGCCAAAGTATGCACTTTAGTTTCTAGAGTGGGGCTTGAACCCATGACCGTCGGGATCCAAAACGACACTGAGCCATGTAGTCAGGCCGACTAAGCCCTCTCTGCTCAAGGAGAACATTTGTACAGGAAGTAGTGCAAGTGTTTTCTAACTACGTGAGACGCATCTTTGCATCAGTTATTCAATGTGAAAGTTACCTTTTTATTTGAACTATTCTTCACCTGTCAACTAATGTTTGAACAATGTTGGTTTTAGTTGGTTTGTTATATAAATGCTTTTCAGAGTGAAATCTTTTCCAGTGGTTTCCTTTCTATTGGCGTCATGGGGATTCTTTTCTTTTTAAAAAGTGATTGGTGCCCTACGGGATCATAATGTAAGGAAGAGAGATTCACAAGAATAACGGCACCAAGAATTTGTCACTTCTACAACCATTGACATTTCCATTTGTTCCCACAAGATGTATTTGTCTTTTTAAAGCTGTGAGGCTATTCTACATCTCTGTCAATTTGCATTGAAAGAGTTGTGTTTCTCGCTGCCTCGACTCATGATTTGAGAACTTCTTCTCCCATTTGGATAGTGTAAGCAGTGAATAAAAAAGAACACTTCAGCTTCCATTATCGTTTTAGAATAGTCCCTCAGGAGTTCAGCGATATAGCAATTATGTTGTCTGCAAACTGTAAAGGTAAGTAGCCGTGGAAAGTCTCTCAAATGTTTGGGCTCTGTTTTTAAGAAGGACTTTCAATCCATTATTGAAGAATCCAATCTGCTTTCTAAAGCCTCAGTGAAAAGCAACCCATTCTTTTAAATACTTAAAAGTTCATTCTCCCTCAGCATGTGATAGCATAATTGGTATCATATAAATAGACCTGCATATCCATCTGTTTACTGTAATGTTACAGCTCAGACTTTGTCCCACACATTCACCATTTTAATATAGGTTTAGTTGCTACTGCAATTCCTTAATATTTACCAGGAATCTAAACACCAGGGTCTTTGCAATTTGTTTTATATGCCTTAAATCTAATTACAAAACTAGTATTAAAACAAAAGGGAAAGAAGTGCTAGATGAACAAACAATGATTTTAACATGAGGTAAGGAGGAATGTCTTTCTTGGATTGTGGCATAAAATGTTTGCAAGCCCATTGAGTATGGAATCTGTTGAGAAGAGGGAGAGATATCTGGTTGCTAAGGGAGTGGACGGTGATTAAAGATGCAGTCGATAGAATTGTTTTGGAGAGGAAATGTACACCAACACATCCACATGCACATATATACACACACACACAAACATATGGACACACACAACATAAATATACACACACATACAAATATTACACAGACACATACATGCAGATGCTCAGGTATTAAGTTTAAGTTTATTTATTAGTGTCACAAGTAGGCTTACATTAACACTGCAATGAAGTTACTGTGAAAATCCCCTCCACACTTACAGATACACACAGACATATAAACATATGAACATAGGAACTGGGAGCAGGAGTAGGCCATTTAGCCCCTCGAGCCTGCTCCACCGTTCAATAAGATCATAACTAATCTGAATGTGGCCTCAACTCCACTTTCCTTCCTACCCCTGATATGCTTTGACTCCCTTATCAATCAAGAATTTATCTAACTCAGCTTTCAGACATAGGCACACAGGTGTACACAGAAGAACAAGCATGTACACACATATGCATATACATAAAGATCTGTATACACAGAGATACGCATACAGATGTCCACAGAGATAAATGGACATTAAAGAAAATCATTGCAATCAGAAAATAGCCTTTTTCTCATTCACGATTTTATATCCTTGATTGATAGCTATTCTGTCAATTTGCCACACAAGGTAAATATTGTAATTAAGAAAATATGCACACCAACACCTTAACCTCTCTCTTTCAATCCCAAATGTAGTATATTTGTTGAAACGTTACTGTACTTTCCTTTGATTCTAATGTAGCAACCTTCCTCTTATAATAAGGTGCCCCAAATCTGATCGTTAAAGGCAATGAGGCAATCAAAAATTCACTTGGGTAATTATTATTAAGATTTTCATTATTGACGAGTGAAAAATAATGTCATAATAAAAAGACTATAAAAAGGTTTTTTAATCAGTTTCCCAGGTCTGCTTTTTACTGAGTTGAGCAAAGATTCAATTTTTTAATGTGGTTGTGGTATAACAGCATGTTGGACAACTGAATTGCAGCTTTCTCATGTGGTTAATGATGCATAGCTGCATCATCATAATGATGACTTTACCATCTTCTTATGCACAGTTGGAGTTGCTGACTTTCAGGTGAGAAGCCACCCTCTCAGGTACTCTGAAAACATTCTTGTGACACCAGGAGAGGAGGGGAGTTTTCCTGGGTGTCCTGATCTATACGCTTCCCTCAACTAATACCTAATAATTCTTTGAAGTGGAACGAGAGGTGGAGAAGTTAAAGAAGGGAATTCTGGAGTTTGGTACTGAGGCAGCTGATGGCTTTGTGACCAATGGTAAAACAAAGGGAGAGGAGCTGCACTGATGGCTGGAATCCGCAGACTGGAGTTTTTTATTTTGGAGGAGGTACAGGGCTGGTGAAGTTGGCAGTGATAGGATGGAGGTAAGCAATTAAAGAATGAGGTTTTTGATGTATTTAATGAATTTAATGTATTTGGGGAGAGAGAGCACCAACATAGATCCGCAAGAATGGAGTGATGAAGAATGGACAGTGAAAAACAGGTTAGTGCCTCTGGTCTCTCCCATAAGGGGCGGCTCAGTGGCATAGTGGTTAGTACTGCTGCCTCACAGCACCAGGGACCCGGGTTTGATTCCCAGCTTGGGTCACTGTCTGTGTGGAGTTTGCACATTCTCCCCATGTCTGTGTGTGTTTCCTCCAGGTGCTCTGGTTTCCTCCCACAGTCCAAAGATGTGCGGGTTAGGTGAATTGGCTGTGCTAAATTGCCCCTTAGTGTCAGGGGGAATGGCTAAGGTAAATGCATGGGGTTATGGGGATAGGGCCTGGGTTGGATTGTGGTTGGTGAAGCCTCGATGGGCCAAATGGCCTCCTTCTGCACTGTAGGATTCTATGTCCATGCTTATGAATACTGGGACCAGGAATAGAAGTGGGCTAATTTTCTAGTTCTGTCTAAATGAATGGGTGTTGAATAAGTTAAAATCTAATCCCAGGAGTTGTTTTGAGAGAAGATGGATTTGAATAAGAGATAGAAGATCTACAAAATATAAGGCTTGGGGCTACAGTGAGTGAGAAAGACTGGGCTGCGATTACAAGTTGAGAGCCGGTAGCAAGAGTAAGAAGAAGAGATGGTGACAGTAATAGCATCAATGGTCATAATCATAGAGGCAAGCCTGAACTCCTTAGAGTAATGTGATGGTGGGGAAGACTTGATGACAAAGATATTCTGATATGGTAAAATGAGTCACGGGTTCTCCTTTCTGTCAAGGAGAATGCTGAAGTTACAGGTACTTTTGGCTGAGCAGAGCAAAGCATTCTAATGCTTGATGTGACCAAGCCAGATCTAGCAAAGGATGACTTAGCAAGTTAGACACCACTCAAGTGTATGTCCCTCTGACTTCAGAGAGCAAAGATGGAAGAGAAATGATATGGGTCAGATGCAGTGATTGACATACTGGAGCAACATAATCAAAGGTTGGGGCAAGGGAGCAATTAGCAGGTCAACAGATCAGTGGAGCCACGATGGTTGGAGGGACAAAATCAAAGGATATGGGAAGGAATTGGGAATTGGTATTCCCAATTGGGCAAATTATGTGAATAATGAAATTGGACACAAGCAAAGAGATGTGGGTGGTAAGGAAGATAAGGAAGTGGTCAGAGATAGCCTTGTTAAATCAGGCAGATAATAGCCAGGCAATAAAAGAAGTGCAATTAATTTTGGTTGATTACTTCATTTTTGTCATTACTGTTATCAATCACTTAGAAAATTGCTGTTTCTGCTATATAGGACAAAATTAGAATTTAAGCAAAAACGAAGAAAGGAAATAGTGTATAGAAAGAAACTCACATGGCAAAGATCATGGCCTATGTGCAATCTGTTATCCAACAATACTTTGGGTAATGTGACTTGCCAGAGGCAAGAGTGTGGCATTGAAACTGTTTCTATTTATACCAAGTTATTTCAATGTCTCAGCAGTGCCGTTTTGATCCTTACTCACCAGACTACTGACCCAGGACGTAATGAAAGGCATTTCTGTTTCTTCATTCATTCGCATGAATCTAGTCCATTTAGTCCGGATCCTAAGGAAACAACCAGCTGGTCTGTATTAGTAGGATCCTTTTCCCCCCTCTAAAACAGTGCAGTCTTGAATTTTCTCATGGGAAGGAGAGAACCTACGAAAGGCAGCAACTGAAGAACGGCTCTGGTTTTCAACTAATCGATAACCACTCACTTTTAAGTCAGCAGACTATTTTGGGTGGCTATTCACAAACAAAATGAAGTACATTTTAATAGAATGTAGCAGGATTTATGAAATTCAATTTTTCAGGTGCTATTGCATTACTAGACAAATAATAAACTGATAAGCCACGATGATGGCCAGTGGTAGAACCATTTCAAGGTGAAATTGATGCAAAAGTAACAATTATTCCTCCTCGATACTGGTGGTCTGTTTAAGGAGTTGATTATTACTACAATTTTATCCGATAATTTGTCAAATGACACAGATTATCATATAGATATGTCAGTGAACATATCATCAGTGCAATCTATATTGTATCAATACAAATTTGGAAGAATTGTATTATGGTCATTGTTCGAAGTAACCTCAGCTATGAGGTTAACCTCAGTCCACAGAAGCACAGGTTAGGTGGATTGGCTATGCTAAATTGCCCGTTAGTGTCCAAGATGAGTAGGTTAGGGGGATTAGCCATAGGAAATGTGGGGGGTTACGGGGAGAGTAGGGCCTGAATAAGGTTCTCTGTCAAAGAGTCGGTGCAGACTCAATGGGTCGAATGACTCCTTTGCACTGGGATTCTATAATTCTATGAATTTTTAGTAGGAAAAGAAAAATAATTGTGAGATTTTCAGTCTTCCGTCTGTCAATTTTACAGTGGGCCCAGGAAAGGAAAGAGCAGGAAAAGGGGTCAGGAAAAGTACCTGTCCCCGTTCACTATTACATTGTACCAGAAAGACACATGGCTAGGCATTGGCCCGGATATCTCCGGGTATATTCTAACAATGATGGGAACAGCTTACTTTTCATGCGTCTTCTGTCATTTGTCCCAAGCCTATGCTGGGCATCAGGAAAACCTGTCTGACACCCTGATTGTGATGTTTGTACCCTGGCAGAAGGGATTTGACATTTGGAGTCCAGAAAACATTCTGCAACAGACTGCAGAATGATCAATGGCAGGGGTTTTGGAGCGATATTTAAATATTTTAATTTTCTTTAAACTCTTCAACCCTGTAGCACAGAAGCTCTCATGCCCCACAGCCCACCCTCCAGGTTGGCTCCCCGGGGGAGACCAAAGAGCCAGACAAAATTACTCAATACTCACTGAGACCAGAAACTCAGTCAAGGTCAGGTGTACATCTTTGTGGTGGCTAGAAGCCATGTTAAAGAGGCTCCCTGAATCTGTTAGAACAGAAAATCTAGTGCACAGTCTCAGAAATTGTTGGTAATCTACTGAGCTGACAACGGATTTGCTGTTATGTCTCTCTGTTTTATCGCTGCTGGCAGGAAGTTCTTTTCCCATTTGCCTTTATGGGATTACATCCAAGCAGAAGCTGCAGATTGTTTTATTTATCATTTTCTTCAGCCCGGATTCATTACTAAAAGAGGTTTTGATAACTCTCAGTTGGAACAGAAGCTTGCTGGTTTAATCGGTGCTAATGCAAAAGAACTCTCTGAGGACAGCTCTCTTAAGATAAAAGCAGCAAAGGTTGTCTCGTGCACTTTCTGATGCCAGCAGCTCTGCACAGTTAGACACAAATAAAAAATCTCAACATGACAGTCAGTCAGTGCCTCCTGTCGAGTTCAGGCATTAATTTATTTGGCAACGCTCGCAGCATTTTACTATTAAGTTAAAGATCTTGCAGAGCTGAGATTTGATATTTATTATGATGAACAGCAGCCGTATATTACAATTCACAGTGGAGATCAGGAAATTCTCTATGGTCATTTTGAATTGGTGGCATAGTGTAGGCTAATTGCATCTCTCCCAATTTTCTACCTCCATGGGGAGGCGGGTAGACGGTGGCATGATGGTAATGTCACTGGACTAATAATCTAGCCGCCTAGAATATTGCCCTGGGGTCATGGGTTCAAATCACACCACAGCAACTGGTGGAATTTAAATTCAATTCATAATTCTGGAATTATAAAGCTAGCCTCATTAATAGTGACCATGAAACTATCATTGATTGTTGTAAAAATCTGGTTCACTAATGTCCTTTAGGGAAAGAACTCTGCCATTCGTGCCTGGATAGCTTACTTATGACTCCAGATCCACAGCAATGTCCATCTTAACTGCCCTCTGAAATGGCCTAGCAAGTCTCTCAGTTCAAGGGCAATTAGGGATGTGCAGTTGATGCTGGCCTTGCCGGCAACACTCATGTCCCATGAAGGAATAAAAAAAGGCATAAAAATGGGGATCGATATAAAACTGATTGCTGATTCACTATAATCCTTTTTAGACGATCACATTTTCTCCCCATTGACTGTAGGATCCAATATTGAATTCAGGCTCCTTGAAGAGATATCACAGATGATAGCCATGTTAACTTCAGACCAGTTCCAACACCCAGAGATTTACTACTTTGAATGAAATTTCACTGTCACTGCATCACATCAAGGGATAAAGTTCCATTTTCAGGTGGAGCAGGTCACCCCCACTTCAGCCTCCTGTACAACCTGGCCCATTTCCATTCCGTTAATTTTAATGATTGAAAATTGGGTGAGTTGCAGAAGGGGTGAGCAATCCATTCCACCAGATTAGCAGAGAGGAAAGATGTGCAATTTACCCTGCAGCAAGAATCTGTACTTGCTGCAGGGTAATTAAATAGACAATATTTAATTTGTCTATCAAGTTAATGGTCTATGTGCAATCAATTTGAACCTCAAACAGAGTTAGGTGTAAATCTTTGTTGAATGTTCCTCCTCCAATCCGAGGTAATCCTCCACATCTCCCAACATTAGTTTTGGGGTCATGCCCAAGGTTCCATTGACCCAAGAACGCATTAAAATCATGTTCCTTTGTGTATTTGATCATCAGTAGCAGTCTTTGTGGACTTTAATCCTGTTCTTAAGTAAAATTTAACCCAGGTCTTGTTAAAAAAAGATGTTGATACACAAAGCGATACGAAGGGTGGGTGGGTTTGGGGAGTTGATTATCTACCTCAGTGATTTTACTTCTGTGAATGGAAAGTGCGGGTGGTTATGGGCAGAATGGTACAAAGCAATGGGTGGGATTTTTGCTCCCCCCCCCCCCCCCCCCACCCCACCCCCACCCAGTAGCGGAATCTTCTGGTCCCGTCGAAATTAGCAGGGAATTAAACGCATCGAAGAAAAACCCGCCGCAGCAGGGCCGGTAAGTCTCGGCGAATGTTTTTTTATTCATTTACGGGAAGTGTGCATCACTGGTAAGGCCAGCAATTTTCAGCCATCCCTAATCACCCTTGCAAATGTGAGGCTTCCTTGAACCACTGCACTCATGTGGTGTAGGTACACCTATAATGCTATTAGGAAGGGAGTTCCAGGATTTTGATCCAGTGACAGTGAAGGAACGGTGATTTATTTCCAAGTCAGGGTGGTGTGTGGCTTGGAGGGGAACTTGCAGATGGCGACGTTCCTATATGGCTGCTGCCCTTATCCTTCTAGATGGGAGAGGTGATGGGATTGGAAGGTGTTTTCAAAGGAGCCCAGGCATGTTGCTGCAGCGGATCTTCTAAATGGTACGCACTGCTGCTACTGTACGCCAGTGGGTGGAGGGAGTGAATGTTTATGATAGTGGGTATGGTGTTGATTAAGATGGCTGCTTTGTCCTGGCATTGCACTTCTCCAGGAAAGCAGAGACAATTCCATCACCCGCCTGACTCATACTTTATAGATGGCAGACAGGCTGTGTGAAGTCAGGAGGTGAGCTAACAGTCTCTTACTTGCTCTTGTAGCTGCAGTAGTTATATGGCTGGAACATATCAGGTTCAGAAACTCTTCACCTCACTCGGAATGAGCCTATCCTGGCAGCCACTGCACCTGATAAATTTGTTCTGCTGATAGGACACAGTCCTGAAATGTTAACTCAGTTTTCAAGTCCAGAGATGCTGCCAAACTTGCTCTGCTTTTCCAGTATTGTCTGTTTTTAAAAATTTTATATTATCAGTCTAAGTCACATAGAGCACCCCATGAATAGGAAGACAAGAGACTCAAAGTTGTCATGTCCAGAAGCTTTCAGTTTGATATGTGCATATGAGGGTATGTCGGGAGCCCTGAAAAGCGCAGGTGAACTGGAAATCAGGCAGAAGTGACTTTCCTCCAATTTTCCTGCCTGAAAAAAATGATCTTGTGCCTTTAGGCTCCGGTCTTGTTTAAAACCTGTTATGGCCTTGAAACACACTCCAGTTAAGGTATCAGCTGCAGGATAATAGTACATTCAAAATAATATCACATCCTGAACACTTCCGCATGTCAATCACTACCTTTAAATAGAGCGGTTAAAGAGGGGCAGAGAACAATAGCCCGTGAATGTTAAGAGGAATGCTGGATTCCCAAAAATATAATCTTTCCCACCATCTTTGAACAAATGAGTTCACAACGAGTTGCCAATGTGAGGTGACATTTTGGCCGAGAGCAGCGGATGCTGAGGGTGGTCACTGATAGCACCCTCTCAATGTGGGGATGATGGAAGAGTTACCACTGCTCCTTCTCAATGCTGACAGTGCGTTTAATGATCTGCCATGTTATCACAATCCTATCTGTAAACAAACATAAGAGTTCAAGAGATGCAGCTGCACTGGACAATGTTTGATCACAAAGAAGATGGTGTGAAGCTACGATAGCGTTGTTACAGAGATGTCAGACTGCTCCTTCTCCACTTTAAGCTTTTATGGACTGTGTCAACTTTATGCGCACAGTGATACAAAATCAGACCTTCTCAGTCTGACAAATAGACTATTCAATGTTCCTCTATCCTATCCCTTTGCATACAGCAAAGGATTGCTTTATTTGAATCAAGCCCTGGGTTAGGTGTTCTTTTTCCACTTGTTGCCGGCAGATTCTACCATAATTTTACCTCAAACACTGTCATAAGATCAACAGAATACTCAGGCCCGATTCTCCCAAAAAAGTTCTAAAGTGCTGAATTGGCGAGAAAAATGGTGTAATTCACAATTGTTTTTTCAGTGGGAGTTCAGACTCGAATCTCCCACACTCGGGGCAATGCACAAGTCACAATCATGAATATCACTAAACACTCGGGGGTGGGCCCTATTCACGCCGGAGTCTGGCAGTTATGGACCTCTGCGCATGTGCAGTGGTCCCGTCAGATTGTAATTTGCTGGCGAGCTCAATCGCTGGCCAGCCCTGGATCCTCGCAGTGCTGCCCCTCATGACACCCCCACAGCTCGATTGCGGCCCATATAAGCATTCCCGGGCCAGCCCCGACCCCTACCCTCCCACGTCCCGGAGCACCGCCATCTCCAGCTCCCCCCCCCCAACCCCCCCCCCAGCAGCCACCCCCCAGCTGACACCCCTCCCCGCCTGGGAAGAAGACCCCCCCCCCCATGGGGAGCAGACACCCCCTGGGAGGCAGACCCCCTGGCAGGGTGGGAGATCCAGTGGCCTGTGAGTAATGCCAAGGTGTTCCCTGGACCTGGACACTTTGCCCCTTGGGCAGTGCCGGGGGAACAGGCTGGCACTGCCAGGGTGCCCACCCCCAGGAGCACCATCCTCCCACCACCCAACCTCCTCGGGGGCCCCAATTGCCCCCCTTCAATCCAGTGGGGTCTCCCGCCAATTCCTCGCAAGTGGGGAGCTACTCTCAACCCCACCGGAGTGAAATACTCCTGGCAGGGTGGGAGATGCTATCGGGCCCAGAGAATTCAGTCCCGGGCCTAATAATGACATTTAAATAAGATTCAAAACAGATTTAAATGACTTACCTGTCTTCCCAATGGTTTCCAGAGTGGTCCCGACTGCGCCTGCTCTCCTGCTGTGGGAGACACGAATGCTTCAGGAACGCATGCGCGAATCCCGTAAAATGGCCGACACGCACATCTCCCAACCTGACGTGCCAAAAAACGTGTGCGTCGGGATGGGAGAATCGGGCCCCTCATTTTTGCCTACTTCAGTTTGTAGTTGCTTCAAGGCAGAATGCCAATCAGAAGGCATTCTCTGGTCAAAGAGGGGAAACTTGTGGAAATTTAAGGACACTATGGATGATTTGTTCTGGTGTGGTTGGGGAAAGGAATCACAGAACTGAGACATGCTGCTGGAGTTAGTTTGAGATTTATTGGAAGACGGAGGGAAAGGACCTTTGCCAATCATCTGACATTACAACTGAGTGAAACAGGGAACTGTTTACAGTTGGATGTTGGGTGTAATTTTGGCCTGCTTCCTGTGAAGACTACAGTTCTATGGAGAGCATGCCGTAATGTATAAATGTGGCATAGGGTTTTTGTGTGTGTGTTAAAACACTAATAAGGGATGCATTTTCTGTAATTTAATGTGTTAATTGCCTACTAAGTAATGTCCATGTTGATTTTGATATGTTTGTTACAGTAAAAGTGTTAAAACCTGAAATCTCATCATCTGATCCTTTGAGTTGGTCACTGGGAATTTGGTTGTCTTTTTAAAAGTTATTGGTCTCTCTGGGATCATGGTATCTTCATTGTCACTGAATAAGAATGCTGGAACTCCCTACATAATGGGACTATCTACCTAATAACCTCAGAAGTTCAAGAAGAAGGCTCACCACCACCTTCTCTGGGCAGCGATTGATGGATAATGAATTCTGGCCTTGCCAATGACACCCAATTTCTGAAAATGAATGTTAAAAATTGTTCTTATCAAAAGTGACTTGCTAAACCATTCAACAGTCAATCACATTGGTGTGAGATTGGAATCACATATTACCTTACCTTGGAATCACCAGGTAAGAAGGACAGTAGTGAACCAGTTGGGTTTATTACAGCAGTCCAACAGCTTAATGATTATTCTTTCAGACTTTTAAAAGCAAATTTGATATCCAGATTGTCTTAAAAAAGGTTTTATGATTAGATAGTGCTTTTCCTGACCAGAAGACATCACAAAACACTTTACAACCAATAAAGTACTTTTGAAGTGTAGTTGCTGTGTTATTGCAGGAAACACAGAAACCCACCTGCACACAACAAACTCCCACAAACAGCATGTGGTAATGATCAGACAATTTGTTCGTGGGATGTTAATTTGAAGGATAAGTATTGACTAGGACACTGAGGATAACTTCTGTCCTAATTCTTGTTCACCAGTTAACAGAAAAACAATAACATGTTTATTTACAGGTAAAGGCTATACAGCGGCTTGCAGCCTCATGGCTGCAGCCAGCTCCCGAGAAAGTTCTGGAACAGAAATCCGAGCTCACCAGGGTGATTCCCCACTCTGAGTCATGGGATTCTTGCTCTGCAGACTTCAGGAAGCGTAGTGGAGGACATCCCCCTGTCTGCATCAACAGGGATGAAATGGAAATGGATGAGAGCTTCAAGTTTCTAGGTTTCCAGATCACCAACAACATGTCCTGGTCCCTCCATGCCAATGCTATAGTTAAGAAAGCCCACCAACACCTCTACATTCTCAGGAGGCTAAGGAAATTCAACATGTCTGCTATGATTCTCACCAATTTTCACAGATGCACCATAGAGAGCATCCTTTCCAGATGTATCACAGCTTGCTATGGCTCCTGGTCTGACCAAGACCGCAAGAAACTATAAAGGGTTGTGAATTTAGCCCGGTCCATCACACAAACCAGCCTCCCATCCATTGACTCTTTCTACACTTCCCGCTGCCTTGGAAAAGCAGCCAGCATAGTCAAGGACCTCACGCACCCTGGACATTCTCTCTTCCACTTTCTTCCATCGGGAAAAAAATACAAAAGTCTGAGAACACGTAAACAGTTTCTTCCCTGCTGCTATCAGACTTTTTAATGGGCTTACATGTATTAATCTGTTCTTTCTCTACACCCTATCTGTAACTGCAACACCACATTCTGCACCTTCTCTTCTCTTCCTCCCCTATGTACTCTATGAACGATATGTTTTGTCTGTGTAGTGCGCAAGAAACAATACTTTTCACTGTATCCCAATACATGTGACAATAATAAATCAAATCAATTCAAATCAGATTGATTCTTAAAGGGAAGAGCCAACCTCCCTACTCTTCTTCAAAATAGTGCCATGGGATCTTTTACAAATGCTGACAGGACAGACAGCATTTCTCATTCAACACAGAACACCTCAATCTGCCTCAATATGGTACCGGAGGCTCAGCCTTGATTTTTGTGCCTAAGTTCTGGAGTGATATTTGAACACAGTAAGAAGTCTCACAACACCAGATTAAAGTCCAACAGGTTTATTTGGTAGCAAATACCATAAGCTTTCGGAGCACTGCTCCTTCGTCAGATGGAGTGGAAATGTGCTCTCAAACAGTGCACAGAGGCACAAAAAATCAAGTTACAGAATACTGATAATCACTGATAATCAGTATTCTGTAACTTGATTTTTTGTGCCTCTGTGCACTGTTTGAGAGCACATTTCCACTCCATCTGACGAAGGAGCAGCGTTCCGAAAGCTTATGTTATTTGCTGCCAAATAAACCTGTTGGACTTTAACCTGGTGTTGTGAGACTTCTTATTGTGTTCACCCCAGTCCAACGCAGGCATCTCCACATCGTGATATTTGAACCCAGAACCTTGTGATCTAAAGGCAGGAAATGCTACCAGCTGAGTTGGAGCTGACACCATAGTGGGATTTGAGCTCATATTCTCTGAGATGAATTTTTTGAGTTCTAATTAGAATTAATTCTATTTCTGATTCATTAGTTCAGTAACATAACCATTACGTCACCATACGCCATATCACACGGGTCAAAATCTTCGCACCTGTGAAAAGTAGCATGGAACAGTTTCTTTTCAGAATGAGTTGATCAGGATCAAAATAAAGAGAGATTTCATGAGGTTGACAGACATGACACTTCTTTTACTTTGTTTCACATTGTGGTAAATACGTCTGACCATCTAGTCAGATACCAACTGATTTGGGTCCAGATAGAAAGATAATGTGTTCTGCTCTGTGTGTAACTCTGACATTTTAGCTTCCCTGAAGCAACTGAACAGCTCCACTGCGGAGAAGTTTTGAATTAATCAAGTTTTTAATATAAACTTCCATGATACATACTTCACCCATGCGTAGCTTTGACGACAGATGTTGAACCTGAAGGTACTGATATCTATATGTGAGATGGAGGTAGAGTTTGGCAGAGAGGCACTCATCCTATCCACAAAATAGATTACTGATTAGTCAATTCAAATAAAAACAGCTGTAAAGAGCAACCTGGAAAAGCTCATTCCATCTTCCAGGTCAAAGGAGGAGCTGATGGAGGAGATTGGATATAAATGGAATGCAAGAAAAAAAATTTGCAGTTAAACAATGACTGCTTCAGAGGAACTTAATCAGACAAAAAATGATATCAAGCCAAATAAGAAGGATACACGACCAAAAGCTTGTTCAAATAGCTGGGTGAGATTCTCCAGCCTCCCAGTTGTGTGTTTCCCGCCAGTAGGAGGTGGCGCATTGTTTTCTAGCGACGGGATTCTCTGGTCCTGCCGCTGTCAATGGGAATTCCCATTGCCATCACCCCACGCCGCTGGGAAACCCGCGGGCGGGGGGGTGCACTGCCGGCGGGGCCGGATAATCCCGCCAGCATAAACGGCCGGAGAAATCCGGCCGATACATTTTAAGGATTGCCTTAAAGGAGAAGTTGAATACATTAAATGTTTTATGGGAGAATTTCCAGGTAATTTATTTCGCTCCTACTCTTAACTATAGCATTGGCATGGAGGGACCAGGACATGCTGTTGGTGATCTGGAAACCTAGAAACTTGAAGCTCTCATCCATTTCCACTTCATCCCTGTTGATGTAGACAGGGGCATGTCCTCCATTACGTTTCCTGAAGTCTGCAGAGCAAGGTTCCCATGACTTAGGGAACCAATCAGAGTTGGTTATTAGGAATTTATTTAGGCACCTAGTGCCTAAAGACGGTGCCATCAATGAGTTAGAGAAGTCAAGGTAGGATGCACAAGATACCAGAATTGGAGGAATATGGAGCTCTCAGAAGATAATAGGGCTGGGGGAGGTTGCAGACTTCTAGAAGTGTGAAGCTACGGCGAGTTCTCAACACAAGGATGAGAATTATCAAGGCACTGATGGTCCAAGAGCCAATGTTGGTCAACATGCACAATGGTGATGGGTGAATGGGCCTGGTTTAGAATACAAACAGCAGTTTACTATTACGATCCCCATTAGAGAGATTGTGCTGGATTCTCTGACCCTTCCCACCAGGGGATTTTGCAATCCCATAAATGGTGACCTCCCCCACCCCTCCAAGCAGGTTCCCTGATGGCGGGGTGGGTGAACCATACAAAACACAACAGACCTCAGTGTGACAGGGCGATCCCATTGGCGCCCAATGGTGTGTCGCCTCCATCGCGGGAACACATGCTCCGGAGGGGGGATCCCAGCCACTGATAAATTTAAACAAGGAATTTGAATTCCAAGTGACCAACTTAAAGAAATTACACAAGATTTCAAGTTTTAAGCCTTTTATTGTAACAAACCAACCAAAGCCAACACGACAAGACAAGGGCAACTAATATCCTAAACTATAGGAAAAAGCTCTGCTTTTTAGCTTTGAACGTGACCAAAAACTCCACACCACAGTTATACTTTACATTCTGCTCTCTGCAAGATACGAGCTTTAACAAAAACAGTCAAGCATCACTTCCAGCTTCAAATGAGTTTCCTTTTCCCTGTTTCGCTAAGTCATAAAGTCAAGTGACCATCAAATCCCAGCTACATCAGGACAAATCCTCCAGATCCCTTCGATTGCCTTGGAGTGCCAAAACAGTGATTGGCTTTACTCGCATACTTTTCCTTGGTAGCTCACAGGAAGAATACGGTCTTCTTTCTGCTGACTACACTTCGTCCTTCATCTGTCTGTGGGACCACCCTCTTCCCTTTCTGTCTGAAATCTCAGCGACTGAAAGTCTATCCACAATCAGCACAGCTGCTCTTGCCTTTGCTTTCAGGTGTGAAGAGTCATACGGACTCAAAACGTTAACTCTGTTTCTCTCTCCACAGATGCTGAGCCTTTCCAGTATTTCCTGTCTTAATTTCAGATTTCCAGGCTCCTCAATATTTTGCTTTTATTTTAGTGAACATTTTGCACTTTGCTCCTAGTAAGCCTCACACTGGGCCTCCCTGTCCCCATGGTAACAAAGCCACCCAGGATTGTTGTCAGGCAAAATTCGAAGCAGGTCACATAACCCGTTTTAACGACACAATTTAATCTGGAATTAAAGAGACAGTCCCAAAATATAATTGTAATTATAATTAATTGTAATTGTAATTCAGAATATTATGAGGGGTGAAGGTGATGAAGCCAGTCAGGCGGCCACTGGAATACTCAAGTCTGGAGGTAAGAAAGCATGGAGTAAGAGATTTACAAGCAATGAGAAGGCTTTGTACATTTCCCTATAGAAAGAACTAAAAATGAGGAATTTTTGTTAGCGTGTGAACATCATTGGTGCCTCTAACTAAAGCATTATGTGGCTTGGAAGAGTTTGTAATCATGAAGATTTCAGCCTTTTTTTTTCTAAATTGAGCCTAAAGCATAAACAAGAAGGAATACTTTCATTTAAAGTCTATCTGATGGAGGCCTACACAGGATGCTGTCTTTTGAACATCAGCCTGCACTGAACAGAAGTCCTGTTCTATTTGCCTTTGTTCCTCTTCCAATGGTTTATTTTATGATACCCTCAAAGTCTTTTCTTCCCTCCAACACATGTATTATTTCACACAAGTATTTTCTGATCCCCACACATGCATCCTGTCTGCAACCATACGTTCAAAATACATGTGTGTATGGCTGTCACATTGAATAATAATATGCATTCAATTATAGTCCTATTATAACTACAGTAGGCATAGTTAGTGTGGGCATAGCCTTGCTAATGATGAGTTACCCATTTTAACAGTCACCCTATGTCCACAGAGGTACAGAAGCATATATTTTCTCTGAATTAGATGAAGGTTTGCCACTTGTGACTACGAGCAAAGACAAAAAAAAAGATGTGAGTACCCATGGAAATAATAAAAATATTTCCATGAATTTGAGCAAAAAGTTTACAATAATAGCGTTTGATAATTATAGTAGATTCTCGATGATCAGGAAGTTAAAACTTTTTTCTCTGTTGAGAATGTCGTCCAGACAGCTAAATGAGCCACATTCACTAGGAAAAAGGGGACTTGTTAGCGAAAGCCAACTGTATGGAATAGAGTCAGAAATTAAACAGAAATGTGCAGTTTGGTAATAATTCAGGAAGTATTTTATAATGTTATACTAAATTACATAATTACAAAATTCGGTTACATGGCTCCTGTATATTCAGTGCTAGGAGGGGTGTTTTGCGTCCAAAATTACATCCACATGAACACTTCTGGTCTGGTCATGCCTGAAACCATTTTGATACTTGGTTCCAAAAGAGAAAATGCTGGAAAATCTCAGCAGGTCTGGCAGCATCTGTAAGGAGAGGAAAGGGCTGACGTTTTGAGTACAGATGACCCTTTGTCAAAGCTGATCCTTTCTCAGCTTTGACAAAGGGTTATCTGGACTCGAAACGTCAGCTCTTTTCTCTCCTTACAGATGCTGCCAGACCTGCTGAGATTTTCCAGCATTTTCTCTTTTGGTTTCAGATTCCAGCATTTGCAGTAATTTGCTTTTATTGGGTAGTTGGTTGATGTGGAACTGGAATTATGTGCTGCAAATATGCAGAGTAAGCAGATGGCAACATCAGTCAGCTTGAAATGGTGATTTGGTTCCAGCAGTGCCATGTTCAGCCTTACTTCCCTAGATAACACCCTCTCACAACCTCACACGGCTGAACAGTTTTCCAGTAACTGCAAGGAACCCACCTCTTAAAATTGGTGATGTCTACAGGGTGGGATGTGTCATGGAGTGAATGCCTCAACTCAGACTCCAGACCACTTGCTTCCAGTCATGAGTGCTCAAATTTTTACCCCCTTGGTCTTCAGCATGACAAGGAGAATGAGCAAAGACAACACAGAGGAGGTCAAGTCATTTGAAGGGGGAGGAAGATGGGAGGGAAAACTGCTTTCAACAAGAGATCATTTCCACTCGGTGTTTTCAGAGAGAAGTTATCCTTTTACAACCTTAGTGAGGAAAGTTATGTGCAACATTTCTGTTTCACTAAGGACTGAAATTTTCAACCAGTTGCAGGCAAACCTATAGCCGCAGAACAGGGCAAGAGTGGCATCACCAATGCCTGTAAAGGTGTCCATGGCCATGGAGTTCTAGAGCAGGTAACATCTCCAATATCTCGCAGTTTGCTGATCATTATTGAAAAGGGAAGTCACCAACACTTGGACACAATTTTTCCAGTACTGTTGGGGCCAATTTCAAGGCAGAATCAGGAGCAAACTTGGACATAAGGACATTGTGTTGGTGGCCCAATGCATTCCCACATTTGGACAATCTTGCCAAAGGAAGGTGAACAACAGCAAACACTACCTGCCCCACAGTGGCAAGTAGCAAATATTGATCAATTAAACATTGATAGACAGAAGCCAGAGGGGTCAGACCTTTTCTCCGTGCTGCTATATGCAATCACTGTAATAGAACTATCCAGGCCTCTGCAGCCACATTGTCAAGGCCATCTCTCTGTTCCTCCATCCAATCTTTGGCCTGGTATATATGAATCTTACTGAGGATGGCGACTTTTTTCCAATGGAGTTACTCATGCAACCATTTGACTGAGATATGACAAGAGTCATGGCGTGGAAGGACTCCTCCATCTTCAAGTGTGTGCACAGCTTCAGAGAACTCTGCCAGATTGCCATACATCATTTGTTGCTATAAAAGCAAGAAATGCAGACTTAGAACAAGACCTCCTGCTTCGGAGAACATTGGTGCATGTTCTCTTCCCTGTTGTACCATTTTGCTGTGTTTTCCTGCTCAGATACTCATCCCCAGCTACTTCCAGCATCAGCTGCAGCCAGAGTACCCTCCCCTTTAAAATGTGCAGATGTAGTGGTACTGTTACTGGACTAGTAATCCAGGGCAAAATCTGGGGACCCTAGTTCAAATCCTACCATGGCAGAGACCAAAATTTGAATCCAATTTTAAAAATCTGGAATTAAAAGTCTAATGATAACCATGAAACTGCTGTGAATTGTTGTAAAAGCCATCTAGTTCACTGATGCCCTTTAGGGAATGAAATCAGCCATCAGTCTGGCCTACATATGACTCCAAACCCACAGCAATGTGGTTAACTCTTAAATGCCCTCTGAGATGGAGGACAGTGAGGTATGGGTAATAAATGCTGGCCCAGCCTGCAATGCCCACATCCAATGAATGAACAAATAAAAAAAAATCCACTATTTACAATTATATTTTGTCAATATTAGATGTCTTCAGTGTTTAATTTTAAATAACCTGAATATTAAAATATGTCACCAATGACAGCGCTACCGAATCTTCAAAATCAACCGAGGAACAAGATTTGACAGAGGGTCAAGGGAACGAGATTTGTGAAGAACTCGTTCATTCCTCTTACTGAACTTGGTGTGTCAACTCTAAAGAGTTTGGACAGTCTTTACAAGCACACTCATTTATCACAGACCACTCCAAATAATCTCAAGGTATATCATCAATAAATTAAGTCATTTTGACACCTGATACTAAGCAGACAACAAACAGCCCTCCCATCTCCCTGCAGTAGGAAAGGAATGCAAATAAAACTCATGAATTAAGAGAGGTCACACTTGGAATCAGCTTTTGTCATTTACTGCATTTAACAATTCCCTTTAGATAGATATGAAAGTTTGTATTTTTCAAAGAGTTTACTTTGGCAGAAATCACTCAGTGTTTTCACAATCACTGCTTAGTCCAGAGGGAGATTGTGAAATGGCACCTCAGATTAGACAGCCAATTTTATTTATTTAAGTGTGCACTGGATCTCTATCATTATTGTGAGTTGTACTCCTTTCCAACTCACAATCTAGAAAGGAAAGATCTACAGAGGTTGTTTTGGTATAATGAATTTGTCAAAATAAAATACTATAGAGTGTGAATGTTGAAATGATAGAACTGCATATACATCACACTTTCATCAGTTAAAGTACAAGTTACAGTACCATGTAACACAAGCTAAATGTTGGATTTTGCTATAGACAGTAAGAGTTTTAACAACACCAGGTTAAAGTCCAACAGGTTTATTTGGTAGCAAATGTCATTGCTTTTGCTATAGACAGCATGGGCAGGATTTTCCGGCCATGCTCACCTCAAGTTCAGAAAATTCTGCCTGAGGTCAATGGACCTTTGCATGGTCCATGTCCTGCCTGCTACAATTCCCATGGTGGGCAGAATGGTAAAATTCCACCCTGTAAGTCTGGGGTGCACTCTCATGGTGGTCAAACGCAGCACTACAGGAACATTTGGAAAGCTTCACTTTGATATCGACTTCAGCCCGGCTTTTTGCTCATCGGTAGGGAATGCAGAGTCGATACATTTCACTGCTCCGTGAACCCAGCCCGAGAAAAAGAGGCCCAGCAGTTGGAATTTTTGTTCCTCGATTAGAAGTCCGGTCTGTCACCCCCAGAACGCGTGCAGTGGCTGCTAGTTGCTGGGACAAGTTGGCTTAACGGCCTGCATCTGTGTGAATGATTGAAAAAAAACAATAAAACATTCTTCCATCCCTAACCTTATGCCCCTGTACCCAACCCTGCAACTCCTCATACCCTCCATACCAACCTCTACTCCTGTACCCATGCCCCATGTATCCCCACATCCTCCATGCCAAACCATGTCCCTGTACCCATCCCATGCCCATACACTCCATGCCAACATATGCCCAGTACCCATTGCAAGCAATTTTAATTGTTCAAAAATGTAAAGAGCAGGTCTTTTAAATACCTGGATAGTTTGACAGCATTTTTTAACAGTTGCTTTTTGATAGTTCTGACTTGTCCTTCTGACAGTTGATTTTGACAGGTACCCTCCCTATCCAAACAAATCCACAAAGTTCAGACCTGCTTTTACCTGGTCTAATCTGCACACTTTGGGTTTCACTCTCCTGACCACCAAACTCTCACTTCAGTGGAGGCAGCTGGCCATTTAACTCACCAGCTACAGATGCGTGAACTCCAGCCCGTATTCCTTCCTGCCAAACGAAAATAGGAATTGCCATGATCGGGGAGCAATACCTCCAGTTTCCAGGCTCATCTGGCAACTTTGCCGGGATGGATACATGAATATCCAGGCCTTTGAGTCCTGGGAGAATGTCAACCAGGACCACTGCACCTGATGCAACTAAATAAAAGATGTTGCAGACTCCTTCAAAGGCAAGCACATACCAGAGGCAGAGAGAAATGCAAGTTGAGGAAACCCCAAGCCAGCAACTCATCAGAACTCAATTGTCAGTTGAATCCTGTCTTATTTGCAAATCAGCCTTAGCAGTCACGTATGTACCCACCAAAACATTACCAAATGATCAAACAGCTCAGATGATAAAGATGGTCATCTTTACCTCTGAAGACGAATAAGATAAAGATTTAATGCCAAAGAGATGATGCGAGATAGATTGTATTAAATGGTCTTTTTTTACCTTCCCTCCTTACAATCTTTGTAATGGGTACATCATAGAATCTCTACAGTGCAGAAGGAGGCCATTCAGCCCATCAAGTCTGCACCAACTCTACGACAGAACATCTTACCCTGACCCTAACCCCGCAACCTCACATACTAACCCTCCTAATTCCCCTAACCTATACCTCGTGGGACAATAAGGGGCAATTTAGCATGGCCAATCAACCTGACCTGCACATCTTTGGACTGTGGGAGGAAACCGGAGTACCCGGAGGAAACCCATGGGCAAACTCCACAAGGTCAGTGATCCAAGGCCGGAAATGAACCCAGATTCCTGGTGCTGTGAGGCAACAGTACCATCCAACATACCACCGTGCTTTTTATAAGCTCCACCCTCACATTCTGTAAAAGTTAATGAGGTAATATTAACCATTAACAATGGTGTAAGAAAGACAATACCAGATCAGTTACCTTTTATGAACCTTTGCAAAAATCGGGAGAAGTGTAAAAGTGCATGTTTTACAACACTGTCAGAAGTCAAAATTACCTCTAATGTTCTAAGTTCTTCTTTAAAGATTTTTACTTGTTACTTCGTCTTGAAAAAAATGTAAAGGAGGTTTTACTAATAAATGGTTAAACTTCAATCATTCTTTTTGAAAGTATAAAACTTGTAACAGACTGTGGTAGGGTGAATCTAGAATCTTGACGTTCTAGATTCAAGTTCTAGAACTTGAATCCAAAAACCTTCAAGTTATGGAAATGGAAGGACTCCTAGTTAACACTCTGTCACTGACATTATTTCGTGCTCACTAGTAACTCTAGCACAGCACGTAGTTTTACAAACTTGCCTTGTGTACAATAATAATCTACATCAATGACTTTATTGCAGAAACTCGATACCAGTTGGTTAAATTTGCAGATGATAGTAAACTTGGGGGGGAAAGTGAAAACTGATTGGGGGGGAAAGTGAAAACTGAGGAAGCAGTTCAGAAACTGAAGAAAATCTTTGAATAAACAAACAAGTGGCTGGAACAATGGTAGATAAAATTGAATGTCAACAGAGCAGAAAATCAAAAGAGCAACTGACGTATTCTGAAGGATGAATTCGAAGGAGGTTCATGAGGCTCAACACACCCAACCAATCAGCAATCAATCAAACCATATTGAATTACATCATCAAAACAGTATAGTATGGTCACATGACACAGTATTGTGGTCAGTTAACACCTTGCATATCGTGTTCAGTTCTGGTCACTGGGACACCAGGCAAGACAAGCAAACACTCAAAGCAATTTTAAAAAGAACCAGGAAACTGACCCGAGTATCAGGGCTTTCAGTAGGGAGGAAAGGAGTTGAGGTTTTTCATTAAGTAAAGGCAGTAATGTTACAGAGGTATTGTATATGCGATCAAAATTATCAATCTAGATAGTTTAAATTAAGTGGTGAGAGTAGAACAAAGGATAATTGGTCTGAACTAATAAAAAGCAAATTTAACTCAAATATCAGGACGTTCTTCATGACACAAGCAGCATGACACCATCAATTTCCTCGATATTTTTCCATTTGGCTGTCTTGACTTCATTGGGAGATTGATGGAAAACCCATTAACAGACCAAGCAGGGTTTCTGCTGATCTTCCACTCAAGTCATGGTTTAAGTTTATTTATTAGTGTCACAAGTAGGCTTACATTAACACTGCAATGAAGTTACTGTGAAAATCTCCGAGTCCATACACTCCAAAGCCTGTTCGGGTACACTGAGGAAGAATTTAGCATGGCCAATGCACCTAACCAGCTCGTCTTTCAGGCTGTGGGAGGAAACCCAAGCAGACACGGGGAAAGCGTGCAGACTCCGCACAGACAATGACCCAAGCCGGGAATTGAAACCGGGTCCCTGATGCTGTGAGTGCTAACCACTGTGCCACCTTGCCGCCCCAAGGCAGTGATGATTGAAAGGGCCTCAAGGAAACTTCTGGAATTGGAATTGACTCTTAGGCAAAGTAGTGAAGCTGAGAACTGGAGTCATTTAATAACTAATTTGACACTGTATTGGGCAGGCTTTAGGGTCATTCTGAATGAACTATGAAGGACCAAATGGCTTTCCCCACCCAGTATTATCTTGCAATCTAGTGCAGCTGTGAACTATGAAATTGCAGTCCAAATGGTAAATTTCACTCTGGTCCTTACCATATTCTACCATGTTATCACAGTTCCATAGGTCTGAAAAAGTCTTCATAGTCACAGGTAGGTTAACTGTCAGTCTTTATCGACTCTTAGAACTATTTACAAATATACAATAAAGGGTTCAAGCTAGGAGCTATCTCCATGCTTGCTAATACACCCTATTCTATTCCAACACCAGACTGACCCTGGGTGCAGGTCATGTGTTCTTTTACATCACTGTGTGGCCAATACTCAGTCCCACATTAACCCTGTATGTGTCAAACTTCACACTACAAGTAACAGAATCTTAAAGGCACATTTCTCTGTGACTGTATTGTTGAAGCAAATGGAGTTATGAAAAGCAATTGGTTTCTGAATGCACAGGTATGTCATTCTGTGTTTAGTTGGGACTTGTATGAGCAGTTATAGAAATTAATGAACTTCAACAAATGCAGCAACTAAATTTAAGAAAGAGTTCGTTACTTTCTGTAACATTTGCTCTGACAGGTGACCTTAGATGCAAGCTCCAGCTGCCTGCTGTCATGAATGCCAAAGAGTCAGGGTGCTTGATTCATCAGTGACCATTTCACCTTTGTTGGAGCAATCTTGATTTCCTTTAAAGGCTTCCTGTCCAAATATGTTACAATCTTTCTTTCAGATTCAGGGCATTGTGTCACCATCACCTGAGGCTCACAAATGAATGCTCCAAAGCTAGGTCAAATAAAAGAAGAGAAACAGAAAAAAAAGGACCAGTGATGGTTATCAGGAACATAAGGGTCATCTGGATATATCTGAGGAGTTACAATTCATTCTCTGATTCGTTTTTAGCCATAATTTCCCGTGTTGTTTTCAGTTCTTTCTCGACAATATAATCCACTTTACATTTCACCAACATACCCACTTTTACCCAAATACACCCTCATCTCAAAAATCTAAAGGATTCAACATTTCAGGTGATGATACTAAAATTGCGCTCACCCGAAACCTTACTGCTGACTCTGTTTTGTCCTTCCTGGTATAGAGCGAACACATCAGCCACCCAGCGATGAAATACCCTTTTGAAAATAGCAGCGGTCGAAAATCTGGCATAAACAGAACAGTGGGATTTTGTCGGTCCGTGACTCCCCCATTTAAGCCAGGTGGTTAAAACCTTACTTCCTCTGCACCCAGATCCCAACCTAATTCACAGTGCTTCCTCCACACAGCCTGCTGCACCAGCAGTGGGGAATGTGCCGGAAGAACCATGCATCTTTTAACCCCACTTGTAATGTGAACTCTTGTTGAAAAGCTTCATTTGAAGACAGCCTCAGTTGTTTAAGTGTCAGTGCGAGCCGGGAACAGAATCTTGCCGGTGTTGTAAGGCGTGCAGCACCTCAAGACTGTCCTGCTTCGTGAGCAATCACAAATCTATTCACACCTCAGAGGATGCAATTAGTGAGCTTTGGGAGATCACAATGGGTGCAACGCTGGCATCTCCACATCATGATTTAAAGGACACAAGGGAGTAGGAGTAAAGTGATGGCATCAAAGGCAGTCCAGAAAGACACTGAGAACCATTAAAGATCCCCTGTGTTTTGGGGAATGCACCATTGAAATAAATCCATACAGTAAATAATTTCTGAAAAATAAACAAAAGTGGTGCTTCTGGCAACTTGCCTTCAAAGCTGTGTTTTTGTTTAAATGGCCCAAGGTTTTTGCTTGGATGTTCAACCCAAACAATGAAAATAAAAGATGTTACGAGAAAACAACTTAAAATAAGCTGGAGTCGAGTACACAAGTCTGCAACCTAAAATCACAATATATTGGAACAGGGCCAGGGAAATAAAACACTCATCACCCAATTTCCTGATCTTAGCTGCAGCACAGATCTATCAGCTGGAAAACTCGATGCTGCCAAGTCTACGAGTGTGAGAAAGTTAATTAACATCAGTAGCTACAGTTAGTAACATGGAGACCCTCAGTAATTGTGGACATTTTCATCTAATAGTGTCAGCAGCGTTTGCTCCTTCAGCGTAAATATTCAATTAAAAAAACAGGTAAGCATGCAGATGTTTCAGATAATTTTCAGAAAAAGAAATCGTGAGGTCCTCTTTCTTTAAGACTCACAGAGAAAGTATATATTTCTCATATTTTGTTTCTCATATAAATCAGGAAGTTACCAATTGAGCCTCACTGACTCAGAAACGTCATCCTCACAGATTCATCCGATTTCTCTAACATTTTAGCTGCTTAAAAAACAGGAGAATGAATTATTTATGTTCAGTGACAATGTGACATTTCAGAGAGACAAAGATTAAAAGCAACAGACTTGAATACAGCTGGAAGAATTTAAATTAGATTTATAACCTCACATTTTCAATACCCACGCAGTCACAACGGAAGGACAATAACCCTGATTCATATCAACAAATGCAAGAAAAGATTCTTTTCATTATCAGTTATCTGAATTGCTAATATTTTATACCACAATGAATTCTCAGCAGTGCAGCGCTGCATCACAAGTCTGTTTGTATTTGGGGTAAATATATTTTAAGGGTAATTGATTCCATATTTTAAATACAGCCAACTGATCAGAAACTTTCTTCAGATCAAGATTCCTGTAAAGATTTGAGTAATTCACTATAAGCAGTTCACAGGAAGTTCAAAACGATTCCACACAAGGTGTTAAAGGAACAAGATGAGTTCAACAGCAAAGGTTTACATAACTCGTGCATAAATCATGTGTAATTCTGGCATTAACTTTAGAGTGAAATCCGTTTCTTTGTATGACAGTAACTTGGGGCTGAAATTTTCGGGGCCTTTGCAGACAGGCTGGGAGGTGGGAGATATGAGAACTCCCACCCACCTGACGAAGGAACAGCCTGTTCCGAAAGCTAGTGGCTTTTGCTACCAAATAAACCTGATGGGCTTTAACCTGGTGTTGTTAGACTTCTTACTGTGTTTACCCCAGTCCAACGCTGGCATCTCCACATCAGGTGGGAGATATGGCAGGGGAACACATCAGGAAGGAAGCCAAATGTTTTCCCGCCATGATGCCAAACTGCCAACAGTGGAAATCTTAATGGCTAGCCTGTCCCCGGGCGGGCGGGCCGGGGGGGGGGGGGGGGGGGGGTATCAACTGAGCCACTTAAGAGCCCAGTTGAGGACCAGATACCTCCCGCTACAAGCATTTTCCCAGCATTTTGAGGGCCCACTGCCACATTTTTAAAATTCATTCATGGGATGGGGGCATCACGGGCTGGGGCAGCATTTATTTCCCATTTCCAATTGCCCTTGATGTGAGTGGCTTGCTAGGCCATTTCGGAGGGCATTTAAGAGTCAAACACTGTTGCTGTGGAACTGGAGTCACCTGTAGACCAGACTGTCGAAGAAAGATTTCCTTTCCTAAAGGACATTAGTGAACCAGATGGGTTTGTAGAACAATTGACAATGGTTTCATGCTCATCATTAGACTTTTTAATTCCAGTTTTTTACTGGATTCAAGTTCACTATATGCTGTGGTGGGATTCAAACCCAGGAAGCCACCCTATGGATTCCTGGGGGAGGTCTTCTTTGATGGGCCTTTCATGGTCTAAGGAGAAGCTCCCAGTGATAATGGCTGCACACCCCCTCTGCCCCATCACTGTAAGTCACTGCTGATGGCTCCGCAGCCCTGGGTGCGGAGGGGGGGAGGGGTAGGGGTTGATATCAGGCTGCCATGCTCAATTGGATGATGATTTGTTAGTTGGTGCTAGCAGTAGAATGCTTCCCCATAGTCCTGTCAGAGTCGGGTCAACTCCTCCTTTCACCCACAGTGGGAGGTTTTAAACCCCTTGGAAAAATTGAGCCTTTAAATTCAGCTATTTTGCAATTCTCCATCAATCCCCTCGGCAGAACTAGTGCAGTCACAGAGTATTTTCTACCCTCTCCGCTGTGTAAAGGGTGCACAGATCTCTTAACAAAAACACATTGGGGGCAAAATCAATGAATGTCCAAAGCAAATTTGAGAAAGGAAAGAAAGAGCTTGCATTTCTGTAGAACTTTTCACGCCCCAGCACACACCAAAACTCATCACAGCCAGTGAAGTACTTCTGAAATTCCTTTTACTGTCATCTACTTTATGTTTCATTCTTTTTCTTCTAACGTTCTGCATCACCACTATCTCTTCTGTCTCTGGAAGTCCGCAATGCTGGCTGGGCTACAGGCAGCCTCTGCCATTCAATCCCTTGCCAAAGTGGCCAATCCAGATATGTGAGTCCAGATGGCGATTGCCAATGGGTTATTTTGATCGCACACAGCACCTTAGCTGAGCCCAATGCTGTCCTTGCCTCATCATCACTTGTGTCCGAGGTCAACAGCAATGGAAAACTCTCCCTATTCCTCGGGTACAGAGATCAAACATTCTTGGAAATGCCTTTTTTTTGGGGGGGGGGGGTACATGTACCACATATTCCAAATCTCTTAAGAATTCAACCTCTGCGCTGAAATTCTACCACCCCGCCCACAATGGGAATCAGAGCAGGTGAGGGGTGGACAATGGATTTTCCAGTCATGGGTCAAGCGAGGCTGTAAAATCCCTCCCCTCAGATCTGTAAAAGCACAACAGGTCAGAGGCTGACCTTGAACAGACAACTGCTGAGCCCATCTAAGTATTAGATGAGACAAGTCTCACTTGCAGTGAAAGAAACAACACTACTCAGTGAGATGATAAACCCCCTTAGATAATTATTGTGACTGGCATTTGTTTTATACTGTTAGAAATACATTTCCTCCAGTTTTGTATATTTAAGTTTCTGGGTGCTGTTCCTTAAATGGTATTTCTTGTCAGCCTCTTGTAATACCAGTTTTCAAAGTTTTCCATCGATGTTTTATTTTTTTTCTGGATGCTCTGTCAAGTTCAGATGAAGGAGCTCAGGCTCTCCTGTCCGAACAGAACATGAGCATCAGAATCAAAAGAAATAATCTGCTCTCCATGACTGGCCTGAGTAATCCTGTGAGTGACCCATCTTCCCGCATTGCTTCAATCTGTTACACACTCGACATTTCAGAATAGAATGTTTTTTCTGAATTGAAAAACCTCCCTTCTGACAGTAGACTGACATTGGTCAAAAGCACCTTTTAGACTTACAAAGATCTTCTTTCACATTGTGCTTTATCAGACACTAACCTACCTGCCCATTGGCCTCAGTGATACTTTCTTGTCACAAGTTCCAGCCCAAATCCTTTCAGTAAGAAAGTGGTTGGAGAAAATCTTACCAAAAAAGGCAGAGCGTTGTCTCCAGTGAGAAAAGCAGCATGTCACACTGGTTTTCTCTCCAGATCTTACAGCACGCTGCCAAAATAAATAAGAGGGCGTGTTTCACACCATCATGTGAGGAGGCGGGGCCTCAACACGCCAGCAAATCCCGCTGCACAGAGATCGGGGTGCCATCTTTAAACATCAGAACATGTATAAATCTCCCCCCAACCCATCATGGAAGTCTCAGGGGCTCCCACCCCACCCCCAATGGGAGTCGACACTTCTCCCTCCCTCCTACCCCCCTCCCTTGATCATCTGCCACTTCCTGCCCCTCCCGCCCACTGATCATCAGCCCCTTACCGCATCCTGCCCCCGATTATTGGCCACATCCCCCTCCCCTGCGCACAGTCGGAGTAGGCAGCCACGTCCCCTCCCCCACCCCCAACGGCCATCACCGGCATCCCTATCTCCTCCATCCCCTCCCGGCCACATACTAATGAATCCCCCCCTCCCCCATGAGACTCCCATTGGGGCCCGCCACTTGGCCCAGGTTGTTACTGTCAGGATGGCACTAGCAGGTTGTCATTGGCATAGCGCCAATCTGGCATTGCCAACCTGTGCCAAGCGGCAGTGTTGGGGGCAATGCCAAAGCACTGCCTGGCCATGTCCCTCTGCCCTGGGGGCCAAACGCACCTTTATGCCCTCGGAGAGACCCCACAACAGGTTCATGTCTCGGTGGACCTATTGTAAACTGTGCCAAGATAACGTCACTTCAGCCTGATGTCAATATACGGCAGAGAGTCAATATCTGGTGAGAGTGCAGATTAATGATATTAAAATTTATTGAAATGCATGTAAAGCAGGTTCACACCCATTGTAGGCGTGAAACTGATTATGTTGCTGCGATTTCGCCGGTAAGATCTGCGACTTCCCAGATTTTGAGCCCCCGCCAATATTCGCACAGACAGCGAACGTGGGCTCAGGATTGCACCCCCCAACCCCCACCCCCACCCTCTCCCTCACCAGTTTGGAGTTTCCACGTAACTGCAGTAAATTGTATTGTGGCCGCTCTATTTCCTGTAGCTCCTTGGCTTTTCATTTTCTTTGAATTTACCAGGACTTTTGGAGATTAAGCTGGACAAAGCCACTCTGTTCTAGTCACTCGCCTTTAACACCTCCACAAACAAAGATATTCCTGGTGGTACCATTTCCTTCCTTTTTTCCAGGAAAATTACAGCTTTGATTTTCCACTCTCCTTTGATTCAAATGCAGCACTCTTGAAATGTTTTTAAGATGTTGCAGCATTTCTGTTTGTGATTTTATCCCCATCTGATATTTAAAACCATAATGCCAGGACCTACTCTTAAATTCTGGATGGAACGGTGCCCACAAAAAGCTGCTCTCTTCTACATTTTAATTTGACATTTATGGAAAGTTTAAGTGGGAATGTCAGTTAACTTCAGGACTTGATGCCACGAGACATAATCCTGTTGTTAAAATATTGGGGTATTCAGAGAGCGGTGAGAAAGTGGAACATGAAGTCATTTATTCAACAGCATTGATACATTTAAGGGGAAGATTGATAAGTAAGAGGGAGAAAGGGATAGAAGGATATGCTGAATGGATGAGATATAGTGAGGTGGAAGGAGACCCACACAGAACAGAAACATCATCGACATAGGCTTGTTAAGCCAAATGACTTTGTTCTCTGTAGTAAAATACTACAGCCTACAACTATTGTTTTGACTGAAGTTCACACTTCGTATTTATTTGTGTTAAAAGTGTTTGACTGAATTGCATTATAATCCAGTACCGTGTCTCTTGCTGTCTTTTAATTGTTCGTTCCTAGCAACAGATTAAGCTGTTGGTTTGAAGCAATACAGGAACTTTGTTGACTTGATTACCTGTAAAGACTCGCATTCCAACCATTATTTTGTAAATTGAGTTTGTGTCTTTATATGCCCTGTTTGTGAACAGAACTCCCACGCACCTAATGAAGGAGCAGCGCTCTGAAAGCTTGTGCTACCAAATAAACCTGTTGGACTTTAACCTGGTGTTGTGAGACTTCTTACTGTGCTTACCCCAGTCCAACGCCGGCATTTCCACATCGTAGCTCCTTCTGCCAGTGACACTGTGAATTTATCATACATAACACACAGCAGCCAAAGACAGCTGAGAGAGACTTGTGGTGATCTGCATATCATTGTTTATATTTATTCAAGACTGCCAATCAATTCACTCAATTGGTCGTTTTCTATAACAAGATGCGTGGGATTGTGGTCGGTGCAGACTCGATGGGCCGAATGGCCTCTTTCTGTGCTGTAGGGTTTCTATGATTTCTATGATGTGGGCCAGAACTCTACCACCTCGCCCGCCACAGAATCGGAGCGAGCCAGGGTCCAACAATGGAAATCGCCATTGACCTCGGGCGGGAAACACCGGTCTCGCTCGAACAAGGCCGTAAATTCCCACCCATGATGACATTATGCAACGCTCAAATTTGTTTAAGGATGGAGCCAGGAATGAATGAGACACGATTGATAAACCACAACATCCCTCTGTGATTTTTGGCATCTATTGGAAAACACAAGGACAAGCAAATACATTTCATTCGTAGCTTCAAAACATCGGCCTAGATTTTCTGGCGCCACCCTCTGCCGGAATTGGCCAGCCTTATCACAAGTCAATGGATTTTTAGCTGGCCCGCTACATCCCCTGCAGCGGGTCCTGTCATGTTGCAGCTGGCCTTTTTAAAACAATCTTGCTTAAAGGTGCATTGAAAGCATCTGACAGTCTATTTTAAATAGAGACTGATATCGAATATAGAACCGAGCGATCTGAACTGCCTGTGCCTGAAGAGACGCCTGTCATTGTGGTTGTGGCTGACAGCAATCCTGTGGAAACATCCCAGACACCCTGAAAGACCTCATTTATAATTGACTGAATTCATGTACTAAATATTTCATTTTCTTGGACTGTGTGAATTGAGTATTGACATTTGTATGAAAGGACTTAGAGGGGGAGGGGTGTTGTGATTGTCACTTTAAGAATTAATCTGCAGAGTGAGGGTTATATGACCTGGAAAACCATTGAGCGAGCAGGTTGGGGATCACCCTGATAAGCGTGGGTTTCTGTACTCAGAGCCAAATCAAGAGCTGATTGCAGCCACGAGGCTACAAGCCTCTATATATGTCTAACCTGTAAATAAACAAATTGTGTTTTCCCTGAACTAGTGAACAAGCATTTTTACATTCACATAATGGGTGAAGGTGAGTAAGAGAACATTAAGATATTGGGAGTGTGCCAGACAAACAGACTCTGCCCCTCTCACACTCTAATGGTGGTCTTTATTATTTACTTTTTAAAAAATTCTTAATGTATTGATTGACCACATACCTACCCCATCACAGCCATCGCACATCTCCTCCACAGGCATAGCCTCCCTCCCCCTTCACAGGTATCGGCCCTCCCACCACACATATGGGGAACACCTCCATTGGGGCTCCCTAGATTTTGGCATTGCCAGGGACAGTGCCAGTGTGCCAGGGTGCACTCCCCAGGTATGTCCTTCACTACCTGGGGACTATACTTACCTATGTTTTTGAAAACAAGTCATAATTCGCACTGGTGTGATGTCACGTCAGTTGGGTGGGACGGTACGGTCAGGGTTCAAATTATGTTCAAATTTATTTTAAAGTACGCCAATCAGGCGCACAACCTTCCTGGGCCATAAACCTGATTGTGTCACCGTGGGGGAGATACCAAACTGAAATCTCGCCAGTGCAAATTCCATTGCTGGCCTCCCGTGAGATTTAACAGCCATTCCAGGATTTGCATCTGCAGTCAAGGGGGCCATTAGATCGCAGCCAAAGTCCTCGAAAACCTACCTTCTAACCAACCCACCTCGGCATTCGCCCACCCACGAAGGCCACTTCTAATTGGCTTCTGGGATCAGTGAGCTTAGCTCGATCCAGCTCCTAGCTCTCCTGGAGAGAAAATTATATGTGACGAGGCCTGGGTCTGCTGAGTCGGGATATTTCCTCAGTAACAAAATTTTGGCCCCAGTTGTCTACACATTCTAAAATGTTTTAGCCTATTGATGTTAACAACAATTCGCCAACACTTCCACATGAAGTTCCTTTTCATGCTAATTTAATTGGAGGCATTAATCAATTTATTTTAATATAAAAGCAAAATACTGCGGATGCTGGAATCTGAAACAAAAACAGGAAATGCTGGAACATCTCAGCAGCATCTGTGGGAAGAGAATAGATGTGGAGATGCCGGCGTTGGACTGGGGTAAGCACAGTACAGAAGTCTCACAACACCAGGTTAAAGTCCAACAGGTTTATTTGGTAGCACAACTAGAGAATAAAGTCAACGTTTCAAGTCTGGGTGACCCTTCATCAGAGCTCAGAGCGAAAAGAACCTTCAGAGATTTATACTATAGGGGTGTGTGGGGGGGAGCGGGAGCGGGGGGCGGGGGGGTGTGTGGGGGCGTGTTGGAGGTGTGGGAGGGATGAAATGGGACAAAGGGAATGTAAATGAGGATACAGAAGGCTGAGAAGTTGCGAACAGTGTCCACTAAGTGATCAGAATGTGTGAATGGCAGAATAGAGGTACAGATGGTTAAAGGACTGACTGAGGGAGGAATGTGGCAGTTGCACTGAAGGTGGGGGGGGGGGGGGGGGGGGGGGTGGTTGGGGGGGAGGTGGGAGTTGTGGAAAGAAGGAGAGCTGGAATGGAGGAGTGGAAAATCAGAAGTGAAAAAGAAGCATGATAAAATGGATGAATGAGATGAAATAAAATGGAATAAAATATATGGAAACAGGGTGAAGGTGAAGGAGAGACTTCATCCTCTGAAGTTGTTGAACTCAACGTTCAAAACAATTTGTTTTGTTTGCTTGAAACATTTAATTAAATAATTTAGCACCTCTTGTAGCTTAAAACCTTACTGAAGCTGCTCCTATATTTTCTTTGGAAATAAATTGTGCTTTGACAATAAATGTTTCACTTCTATTCTTACTATCGTGTGGAAATGTGTACTCTCGGACGATTACTATCAGTATTCCTCGTCACTTTTGTTTTCTCTTTTCCACAAAGTCAATTTTAAAAATCTCCACTAAGATTTGCGCCCAATGTTATGGAAGTGGTGTCTTTTTCACAAATGTTTTGACCAACATTGTACTTCACACGCCTTTGCAAAAATCTTGGAAGCTAAAGTTACAGAGAGGCTACGTGGAGTTTTTGTTATGAGGGGAGGTACATGCACTGCTTATTTCAAAGTTCATGGCATAGCCAAGTGTTTTAGATAAAAGGCTACTTTGTTACAATATTCCAAAGTCTAAAACTACAAACACGAGCCGAACTGTCTTCCATCAGTGAAAGCCATCAATTTTGTTTAGAATGCTTCAAACAAGCAAAATACTTGTTGTTTTATGCTCTTGTGCTGAATACAAATAAATCAGGTCTTCTCAAGGGACAGTGTCTGAATTTTCAATGAGCAGTGTTATCTGTGAAGGTTTATGGGAAGGCGCTATTTGACAGAAAAATAACGTTCGAGCAGTTTTACAATTCACCAGTAGGAACAAAATGCAAACTATTTCACACATGAAAACCATCTTGCATCAGATGGTGAAATCATTAATCTTTTCAATAGATCAACACTAAGAAATTTCAAGCTTAATTCCAAAAATGTGTGGCATGTTCCAATGCTGAAATAAGGAACTGTGAATTTCCAAATAGCTTCTGAATTATGGGGCTGCTTATAGCCTCTCAGATCTTCTTGGACTGAAGGATCAATTATCTGTGATTAAACTTCAAATGCAATGGAAGCAATAAGCAGAGCTGTTTGTAAATCTCAACTATGTGGCCAATACCTCAACGATAACATCCAAGCAAAATACTTCGGACAAAGAGGCACCGTAACAAATAAAATTATGCCAGAAGCTCATAGAAAAATGGATAACAAATTGATAAGATGTTACTGTCAATTCCAAAAATGACAGATTCATAATTGAGTGCAACGTATCTCACCTCAGTCATTTTACAATAGAAGTAGTCAAAAGGTAGCAACTTGTTCGTGACTACTGCTTGAGAATGGTATCGCAACAATCCATATATTCATCATTCTCAGTCATTAAGACAGGACAGTTAGGTTGTATTTCCAACTCTGAAAGATTGAACCTTTGAATTTAGTAATGAAATGGATAATTCAGCCCACTGTCTTCATTCATATTCAACGCAACTCCATGGAAATTAAATGTTCACCGATGTAACATTCTAACTTACAAGTAACAGTTAAGCAGGTTAAAACAAAAGACGTTAAAACAAGGCTCATATAACAAGCACTTAGATCTTTAAAAAATCAAAAATTGCCTGGAATTCCATATTCTTGTTGGTTACTTTCAGGTAAATAGATGTGAGGACTGAGTTATAGCTGTGGTGGACTCTCCAACCTCCCCAGGTCAGCTAGCACTGAGCTGAACCATGATGCAGACATCACCTGCCATGGAGTGCATGTCCTGCGCCAAGGTCTCCACTGCGAACGCCATCCTCCCAGCATCTTAGAAATGAAAAGCTATTTCCTGGACAATGCTGTGACAACCAAGGAGGAAAGAAAAGATAATTCAAGAGAGTTACTGACTAGAATTGGCTTCTGCTTCTTGGCTGTTCCCACCAACTCTTGACCATCTGCCCTAATATGTGGATTGGTGTTAGGTTTTGCTCTTTCAGACTTAGAGGCTTTCCTGTGTTAAGTGACACATGAGGCAGATAAAGCACTCGTGCTGACATCAGTTTCCACAGCTAGTTCTTCCTTCAGCAGTTCATGAATTTGAGGTGTGCAGTTCCATATCAAGCATGACCGGCCAGGACACTCTCCCCCTCTTACCACTTATCATGGGCTTATTGGAAGGGTTTGCAGGTTGACGCATTCAACCTGTTTGTCCACATTATGAACACATCTTCCATGACCATGATGGGCGGCACAGTGGCTAGCACTGCTGCCTCACAATGCCAGGGACCCGGGTTCAATTCCTGCCTTGGGCGACTGTCTGTGTGGAGTTTGCACATTCTCCCCATGTCTGTGTAGGTTTCCGCTGGGTGCTCCAGTTTCCTCCCACAGTCCAAAGATGTGCGGGTTAGGTGGATTGGCTGTGCTTATTTGCCCTTTAGTGTCAGGGGGACTAGCAGGGCAAATACGTGGGGCTACGGGGATAGGGGCTGGGTGGGATTGTGGTCGGTGCAGGCTTGATGGGCCGAATAGCCTCTGCTTGCACTGTAGAGATTCTATGACCATCAAGTCCTGGAGTGAGACTGAAACCCAGAGCTCCTGGCTCAGAAGAAGTGATGCCATCCATTGCAGCACAAAACTTTCTCACTGCATCATTGCCTCGACAAAAATTCAAGTTGTCCTGATTGCTCCATAAATGCTGCAAAGTTCCAAAATTTCTCCTTATTTTTGATTTATTGTCTTGTCAATGACCCAGTGGGTGCAGGTTGAAGTCGACTTCCCAAGTGATTGAATCTCCTGGAATGTATGCAACTCGGTTGACTCTTCTTCACTGGTCCAAGCTCAAAGCGCCCCCGCCCCACAACTTGGGATAGCGTCCCCATTAACTTAAAGAAAGGTGTCCACGTTGGTGATTAGTTTATGGTCAATGAGTAAATTGTGTTCACTTTTATGCATAAATTATATATTCCAACTACTGTTAGAATCCAAGGACTTTGCCTCAGGGCACATTAGTTACCCCACAGGAAATACTCCTCCACTGTGTGTTAAGTTTAGCAGAAAAATAAATAGACATGAGGAGAAAGAGGAACGAGAATTTTCTGAGCATGAGTAGCTGTTTGTTTGAGAGTCAGAGCTTTCAACAATATTGGAGGACATCCATCTGATTTTATATTAAGAGAGGGATTAAGAATTTTGCAAGAATTTGGGGTTGATGAGAGTCAGTTGAAAATAAATCTGTACTAGATTCTAAAAGTATATTAACACATAGACAATTCTTGCATCTGTGGAAGATTCAGATATCTCTTAAGAACAACAGAAATAGGAACAGGCGTAGGCCTCTCAAGCCTGTATCACCAATCAGCAGGATTATGGCAGATCCTCCCTGTTCCTACATCGCTTGATTCCTTTAGCATCCAAAAATCTATTGAACCAATCTTGAATGTATTCAACAACTGAGCATCCATCGTTCCCTCGGGTAAAGAATTCCAAAGATTCACAGAGGGAAGAAAGATTTCCTTATCTCTGTTCTTAATGCTTCATATCCGGAGATTGTGACCCCCCCTAGGTTTAGGCTCTGCATAAAAAGGTCTCACAACACCAACTGGGCTGGAAAATCAAATAAATTACAACAGCATCAACAAAGACATGCAAATGCTCAAGGTGGGAGGGTAAAGAATAAAAATTCTGTTAGGAATGTAGGAGTAGTTAGGGTAATGACTTCAATCAGGCCATTGAGGTATTTCTTTCGACACCAATCAAGTAAACAAACTCAAATTAACTTAGGGACAAAGTAAAAGGGGCGGCTCCCCAAAAGGAAGGGGGGAACAGCCCGAACCAAAATCAAAGTCGAAAGGAAACTTAAAACGTCAAACCAAAAGGTGATTATCGGGGTCGATAATACACCCCAGCCCCTGCGGCGCCCAGCGGTCGCGGAAGGCGTCAACCGCGCCCGTGGACACCGCATGCTCCCTCTCCAGAGACACCTGGCCGCGAATGTAGCCGCGGTAGAGGGGCAGACAGTCGGGATGGACGGCCCCGTCGATCGCCCGCTGCCTGGACCTATTGATGGCGCGTCTCGCCAGGCCCAGGAGCAGGTTCACGAGGAGGTCGCCATCCCGACCCGCCCCTCTCCGCACCAGGTGCCCGTAGATCAGGAGCGTGGGACTGAAGTGCAAACAAAACATCAGTAAGAGGTGTTTGAGGAAACCAAAAAGGGTGTGCAGCCTAAAACACAGAACGTAGACATGGTCCACGGACTCCACGAGGCCACAGAAAGGGCAGTCTCGGGAGCCCGTGTACCGGAAAAACCTACGGTTGCACGGCACTGCTGCGTGCAGCACCCTCCACCCCAGGTCCCCGAGATAATTGGGGGAGATCCCTCCGTAGAGGGACCTCCACTGGGGAATCAGGCCATTGAGGTTGGCCCTGATGAAGGAGTCAATTGATGGGCCAATCAGGGAATTTTTTCCTTGTATTTAACTTGAGTGTCAGTTCCTCTGGCACTCCCGAAGGCAGACCGCTGACGGAGAGCACTCTGTGTACTGCTGTCGGAATTGTGAATAAAGGGATTTTGGTGAAGGGACTTCTGCTTCCAAAGACTTATTACAGTTAGAAGGATGGATATCATAATTTACAATCCAAACTAACAGCCATGGATGTTTTAGTGCCTTCTGATCGAGTAAAGGCTGGAAAGGATTACCAACATATTTGGTAGCACAAACTTTCGGAGCGCTGCTCCTTCATCAGGTGAGTGACTCTACCCACCTGATGAAGGAGTAGAGCTCCAAAAGCTCGTACTACCAAATAATCTGTTGGACTTTAACCTGCTGTTGTGAGACTTCTTACTGTGCCCACCCCATCCCAACGCCGGCATCTCCACATCAAGAAAAGGTCAGCATTGTACAGCGTGTTATCCATTTCTTAACATTCAATGCATTTATCAATGCTGCTGGAGGTGCTATCTTTTGAATGAGATGTTAAACCAAGGCCCTCTCAGGTAGATGTAAAAGATCCCTTGGTACTATTTTGAAGAAATGTAGAGGAGTTATCCTTGGTGTCCTGTCCAATATTTATCTTTCAAACAATCCTTGAATGTTTTGTCGCCTCATATAGACAATCCCATCTTTTCCATACTTCATGTTTGAATCATTCCTGTCAGAATTCCGCCACTACCACAGTACTGACACAGCACTTATCTAATTGTATTCTGTGTGGCGGTGACAAAGTAAACTTTCCTTCCTGACCTGTTTGCAGCCTTTGACTTGGTTGACCAAACCATCCTCCTCAAACATCTCTCCACTGTCATCCAGCTGGGACAGCTTTCACCTGGTCTCCACCGTATTGATCGAATTACAGCTGGTCAATCACTTGCTTCTCTTCCTGTTCTCTCTCCATTATGTCTGGTATCCCCAAGAATCTATCCTTGCTCCTTCCTATCTCTCATCGACATGTTGCCCCTCCACTACATCATTCAAAGGCACAGTGTTAGTTTCCACATGTACCCTGCTGATGACAAGCTCCACCTCACCACCACCTTTCTCGACTCCTTTGCTGTTGCTAAAATATCAGACTGCTCATCCGACGGCCAGTGCTGGTTGAGCAGAAATTTCCTCCAATTAAATATTGGGAGAACTGAAGCCATCATTTTCATTCCCCGATCTAAACTCTATTCCCCAGCTACTGACTCCTCTGCCAGGCAACAATGTGAGGTTAAGCCAATATGTTCACAACCTTTGACCCCCAGATGAGCTTCCAACCTCAAATTCACATAGAATCATAGAATCTACAGTGCAGAAGGAGGCCATTTGGCCCATTGAGCCTGTTCCGACAACAATCGCACCCAGGTCCTAGTCCCGTAACCCCATTTATTTACCTTCCTAAACCCCCTGACACTAAGGAGCAATTTAGCATGGCCAATCTAACCTAGACATCTTTGGACTGTGGGTGGAAACCGGAGCACTCGAGGAAACCCATGCAGACACGGGGAGAATGTGCCAAACACCACGCAGACAGTCACCTGAGGCCAGAATTGAACCTGGGTCCCTGGCGCTGTGAGACAGCAGTGCTGACCACTGTGCCACCGTGCCACCCACATCATCACCAAGACTGCCTATTTCCATCGCAATAATATCGACTTAGCTGCTGACTTAGCTCAACCATTGCTGAAACCTTCATTTATGCATTCATTACCTCTACCTCGAGACTTGACTCCTGGCTGGTCTCCTACATTCTACAAGAATTCTGCTGCCCATGTCTAAATTTCGATCAAGTCCCATTCACTCATCACCCCAATGTTTACCAAACGATTTTGACTCCCAATCAAGCAACATCTTGACTTTAAAATTTTCATCCTTGTTCTTAAATCCCTCCATGGCATCACCCCTTCCTAAGTCTGTAACCCCCCCAACCACACAAACCTCTGAGATATCTATGTTGCTCTAATTCTGGCTCCTTGTGGAGGTCCAATTTTAATCTCTCCACCATTGGTAGCTGTACCTTCAGTTGCCTCAGCCCTTAGCTCCAGAATACTCACCTACAGTTTCTTAATCTTCCTCACCCTCCCACTACATCTAGGTGTATCTCCCAGGATCCACGGCTGAGGTTGAGGTGACCTGCTGGCTTCCATGCCCTTTTACCTGAGATTACCTTGGTGGGTGTCCCCTGATGGGCAGGAACCTTGAGGGCCGGGGCCTGCTTTCGGGCAGCCCAGATGTTTGACTGCTTCCCTCCTCGGTGCCAGGGCTGGAGGTATATCGCTAAGAGGGAAGGGGAGTGACGGATAGGCTGGAGACACCCAGAGTCCTCTGGCTGGAGGGCCCCAGGCTGTACTTCTGCCGATCCTTTTTCCTTTGGTCCCCGGGGGTCCCAGAGCTCCTCCATGGGATAGAGCAGCTGGAGTGAGATCCAGAAGCTCTGCCGTCCTCTGGCGCTGAAACTCGTGGATTCCTATCAGTGCCTACACCATGCAGTCAAAGCCCTGCACCATGGCGCTCATGAGCCAAGCCATGGTGCAGATATCTCCTGCCATGATGTGCCAAGGTCCCCATTGCAAACGCCATCCTCCCAGTGTTGGCACTGTTGAACTGAAGTGACAGTACCATCTCCTCGGATAGAAGGCCAGCTTGCAGTCCAAGGAGGGCTGCTGTCATCCCTTCCTGATACCCGCGACTCTGCCTTTGCAGCTGCAGCAGTTGTGGGATGACTGGGCCCACGGGCACATCATCAGCAAGGGGCTCAGTCCTCATCTCCGGCATTCCTCTGAGTGTCGGTTCCCTGGGACGTCCCTGCCTCTGCCTGCTGTGGATCTTCAACTGTGAGGTACTCACCAGTGAGTGACCCAAAAGCCTGTCTACTTAGTGATCCCACCGAGGTGTGAGTATATGTGGTGGTGCCGAGTACGGATGACAGCGTGATGCCCTTTCAGTGGTGGGGTTGGAGAAGTCTCCCTCGGAGCTGCTGGAGGGTGGGTCCAGTGGGATGTGAAGATGGTCCAGCCTGTTCCACTGGCCAGCCTGCTAGAGAAAGGAGATGGCACCAGTGCATTACAGGGGATATGGAGGGAACACTGATTACTTACTTGAGATTTGAGGATTGGCAGCATGTGTCTTGAGGAGTCTCATGTTTCTCTGTTGCCCCCACTTCTCCAGCAGCGCAGGCACACTCTTCCCCCTCCCCGGCCAGCTCGAGGGCTCTCCTCAAAACGCATGAGGGTTCTCATCGCTGGCATGACTCCAGCTGGCTGCACCTGCTCATGCTTATTATGATTGAGTTTGTCCTGTAATAGATAGGAAGAGTATGTGAGTGTTGACATTTAAGATGGTGATGAGGTGAGGCAGGCGTGGGGCTTGGGTGGGAGCTGGAGTGTGTGGAGCAGAGCAGCTACTGGGGGAACATGGTGATTGTTGGGGGGGGGAGAGGGGGGGAAACCTGATGCCTGATGTTGGCGCAGGCCAAGGTGGCTGAGTGAGAGGAAGGGTTGGGGGTGCGAGGAGATCCAGTGGGAGATGGGTGTGGTTCACTTACCCTGGCTGAGCATAGAAGGTCATTCATCTTCTTCTGACACTGCTGCCCTGTCCGCTTCTAGAGTGCGCTTGCACTCACAAAGGCTGCCACTGCATCCCAAGTGGGGGTGGTGACCCTGCTGGTAGGTCGTCTCCTGGAGCGGGGGTAGAGTGTGTCCCACCCCTGATCCACTCCATCCAGCATCATGATGACAGCTCCCTACAAAAAGCGCTGTGTTGCCTTCTTTGCTGCCATTCCCTGTAGCCATCGTGGAGCAAGTGTTGGGGGCGGCACGGTGGCACAGTGGTCAGCACTGCTGCCTCACAGTGTCAGGGACCTGGGTTCGATTCCTGGCTTGGGTTTCTGCCTGTGTGGAGTTTGCATGTTCTCCCCGTGCCTGCATGGGTTTCTTCTGGGTGCTCCGATTTCCTCCCACAGTCTGAAAGACGTGCTGGTTAGGTGCATTGACCCGAACAGGCGCCAGAGTGTGGCGACTAGGGGAATTTCACTGTAACTTTATTGCAGTGTTAATGTAAGCCTTATTTGTGACTAATATATAAACGTTAACTTTATGTGTAGCTCCCCAGTGATTGCAGCGATTAAGGGGAGATTCACCCCAAAAAATCCGAATTTTCATGAAAACTGGAGTAATTCCTGTCGATTTTTGTCGTGTGATTTTCAGAATGAATCTCCAACACTCTGAGCACTGCAGAATGCACTTGCGGGGTTCACTCTGAAAATCAGTGGGTGGGGCCTATTCTGACCCGAGAGGTTGGGAGCATAGTGCTGACGGGCCACTGCGCATGCGCCGTTCTGTCGGCACTGAGATTGGCGCATGCGCAGTGGTCCCATACTGTCGGCCTCCTGATCACTGACCAGTTCATCACTGCCAAGTCCCATGACCCTGCATCGCTGCCCTTCTGACCCCCCCACCCACAGATTGCTGGCTTCCAGGCCCTCTCCAGGCCAGCACCAATGTCCCCCTGCCCCCAGGCCAGCCCGATCTCCCCCACCATCCCCACCTGGGCATTCCCGACCCCTCCTCACCCAGCCCTGATCACCCCCTTCCCTCCCTCTTCCAGCGATCCTTTAGCAGAGTCGGAGCAGGACACCCCACCCCCACCGATTGCCCCCAATAGGCCCCAGCTCCAATATGCCCCTCTTCTGACCCCACACCTTGGCACTGCCTGATGCCCGGTGGGCAGTGCCAAAATGCCCCTTGGGCCTTGCCAGTTTTCCCCTTGGGTAGTGCCAGGGGGCCAGGCCGACACTGCCCAGCAGGTACCTCCCCTTACCCCTAACCTCCTGAGGGGCCTAAATGGCCTTTGTTCCCTCCAGGGGGGTTGGCCATCTGCTCCCCGTTAGTGGGGAGCAGTTGTAAACCCTGCTGGAGTGAACCTGGTCACAGGGGCAGCGGGGGTAGAGACACTAGTAGGCCTGGAGACTTCATTCCCGAGCCCGCTAATGGTAGGCAAATGTCAATTTCAATATTTCCGGCATGGAGCTGATTACTCCAAAAATCTTTGCCCTGGAGACGTTCGGAGATCGTGGCGTCCAGAAGGGAGCCCGCTAAACGGCCTCTGTTGATGTCTCCTGGTACGTTGCACTGCTAGAACAACGCAGCAGGCTGGGAGAATCGTCCCCTAAGTTTTTGCAGGGCGAGCGAATCCGAGGGAACATGCCACATAAACATTATTATTAATGAGACATAAGATTCAGTCCGAAAACACGCTGGCACCGTTGGCAGGAATCATCCCAATTTTTGGCACCAGAACTAACATTCTGCCATTTTTGGGTAAAATGTTGCCCTGTATTGATTCCTGTACTGCGTATTTGAATAAGACTCTCTACGAATGACAATAGTTCAGCCTGTAGCAGGTTCCATTCTGGATAGGGAACTGAGAACTGAATGATGCATGATATAATGTTGCGTGCATTATAAGGGAGTGGGATTACACGTGAACATTTAGTAGCAGCATATTTCTACATGTGGCCAACAAGAACACTCAGGTGAAAAAGTTGACAGTTTCTTGACGTCTAGGAAGTGAATATCAGAAACTGCATTCAGTGTTTGGTTTGATGTGCAATTAGTGCAAATAGGCACAGATGGTTAACGGCACAGAAAAAGCAAGGGATATTTTAATATGAGCAGATATATTAGCAGTTGATCTCATTACATAACCCCTAAAGAGATGGCTTTGGAATGCATGGACAAATAACAGGGTCATGATCTTAGTTGCTTGCAGATGTTGCTCTGGTTTGACACCTGCAAATCATTTGGCAATCCATGTTTATTTGGTATATCTGAGTGCTACCAGTCTTCCCTCCCCTTGTTTGCGCTCCATAATACCGTTCCCCAGAGATAGCACCAAGAAGATGCTTCAGTTTGATCTTTCTGAGATGGACCCTTTTAAAATAATGAGGATCATTGGGATATCATCATTGCTGCCCAGGCCAATTGTGCAAACAAAATACCCAGCTTTCAAAGCTCCAGGAGCTCGCAGTGAGGGACGAGAAGCAACCAAGTGGCTTTACATGTTTCAAAACATTATGGATAGACTCTTCCAGGTTACAGATGGACAGGTTGTGCAGACAATTTTCAATCAGCTCCACTTTATTGTTGAACCCAAACTAAACTAAAAGCTCCATACATGGCCAGTTTTTAAAAATGACAACATTAAATCAAATGGTGGCAAAGTTAACTACTATAATGAAGGACAAAGAGAAAATGGCCACTTACTGGCCATTCTGGGACCTTTGCTGTTTGTCATTTTCATAAATGACCTGGATGAGGAAGTGGAGGGATGGGTTGGTAAGTTTGCTGACGACACAAAGGTTGGTGGGGTTGTGGATAGTCTGGAGGGATGTCAGAAGTTACAGAGGGACATAGATAGGATGCAAGACTGGGCGAACAAGTGGCAGATGGACTTCAACCCAGATAAATGTGTCGTGGTCCATTTTGGCAGGTCGAATGGGATGAAGGAGTACAATATAAAGGGAAAGACTCTTAGTACGGTAGAGGATCAGAAGGACCTTGGGGTCCGGGTCCATAGGACTCTAAAATTGGCCCCGCAGGTGGAGGAGGTGGTTAAGAAGGCGTATGGTGTGCTGGCCTTTATCAATCGAGGGATTGAGTTTAGGAGTCCGGGGATAATGATGCAGCTATATAAGACCCTCGTCAGACCCCACTTGGAGTACTGTGCTCAGTTCTGGTCGCCTCATTACAGGAAGGATGTGGAAAAGATTGAAAGGGTGCAGAGGAGATTTACAAGGATGTTGCCTGGATTGAGTGGCATGCCTTATGAGGATAGGCTGAGGGAGCTCGGTCTTTTCTCCTTGGAGAGACGTAGGATGAGAGGAGACCTAATAGAGGTATATAAGATGTTGAGAGGCATAGATCGGGTGGACTCTCAGAGACTTTTTCCCAGGGTGGAAATGGCTGCTATGAGAGGACACAGGTTTAAGGTGCTGGGGGGTAGGTACAGGGGAAATGTTAGGGGGAAGTTTTTCACACAGAGGGTGGTGGGCGAGTGGAATCGGCTGCCGTCAGTGGTGGTGGAGGCAAACTCAATAGGGTCTTTTAAGAGACTCCTGGATGAGTTCATGGGACTTAATAGGATGGAGGGTTATAGGTAGGCCTAAAAGGTAGGGATATGTTCGGCACAACTTGTGGGGCCGAAGGGCCTGTTTTGTGCTGTAGTTTTCTATGTTCCTATGTTTCTACTGTTTGGGGATTCAAGGCAGAAAATGTATTAAAATATCTAAGGTAGGGTAAAAACCAATTTTATACAATAGGGCTCACGGTGGCACTGCTGCCTCACAGTGACAGGGAACAGGGCTCAATTCCAGCCTCGGGTGACTGTGTGGAGTTTGTATGTTCTTCCCATTTCCGTGTGGGTTTCCTCTAGATGCTTCAGTTTCTTCCCACAGTTCACAGATGTGCTGTTTAGGTTGATTGGCAATGCTAAATTGCCCCTTAGTGTCCCAAGGTTAGATTGTATAGATTAGCCCTGGTGAATTGTGGGGATACAGGGATAGGGTGGGGGATGGGGCTTGGGTAAAATGCTCTTTCAGAGAGTCAGTGCGGACTTGACGGGCTGAATGACTGCTTCTGCACTGTAGGGATTCTATGATTCTAGGAAACCGCCAGCAAAACATTATTCTCCAGTAGTTCCAAAACCTGTGCCATTCTGCCACTTTGTTTGAGTCAGATATGGGTAAAGAAAATCTTGTCCGAATATCCAGTAAGAGTTACCCAAATGCATTGAAACATTTTTTTTCATTGGAAAACAGTCCTGATGAGAAGAAAACATTTTTTGTAGCATTCAAAACTTCATCAGAAACTCCCCACAAATTTACAGAAATTTAATGGAGATGACTTTATCACTTTCTGCATATTCTCTAATGACGCTGAAATATTGTAGCTTTATTTTTTTAATTCAATCAACTAAAAGTAGACAAAATTATTAGACAACACTGTTAACTGTAGTCTCTGAAAAAGTACTTGTTCAAAGCAAATTGCAGACATATTTCAAGTATATCACATTTTTAGAGAGTACATACCACTTCCACCAATTATTTGACCTGATGGCTGAGAGATCTACGACTGTGGATGGGAGATCACTAAGAATGCTGGGAGCTCACAAACATATACTTAAATGGGACTAACCATCATGGGAGAGCCAAAACTTGGGATATGAACCCCCAATGGTACAATAGTAATTAATGATGAAATAAAAGAGGATATTGCGAGAATCAGCTCGTGATGAGCCACCTTTTCTGACAATACAAAGTTAGGAGGTAAAGTAAGCAGTTTGGAGAATGCATAGAGGCTGCTGCAGGAACATAGGCATTTTGGGTAAGTGGGCAAGAACTTGGCAAATGGAATTCAACGTAGCAAAGTGTGATATTTGCCATTTTGGTCGGAGAAATAAAAAAATTGAATATTTTTGAATGGTGAGAACTGGGAAAGGTTTGCATTCAGAGCGGGTGCTTGCGCATGGATTACACAAAGTCAACAATGGGGTACAGCAAGTATTTAGGAAAACAAATTGTGGCCAAATTATTACCAGCCCTTTGGCAATGTGCTTGAGGTGGGAAGGCTGGCAAAATTGCAAGGGAAGGCATTATAGGGGGGGGGGAATGCCTGATATCTCCCTGACTAGGGGATTTTCACAGTAACTTCATTGCAGTGGTAATGCAAGCCTACTTGAGACACTAATAAATAATATTTTTTTAAAAGCCAGTGAATGGGTGCATATGGTTCCCATCAGACTTTCAACAGTTGGGAGCCCGTTTTTCAGATAAAACCCAGGTAGTAATCAGTTGAAAGTCTCCCTCAGTGTTTGGATACCTATGGTGCCCAAGGCACAAAGGCAAGCTTGGCCGTTGTGTTACATTGACTGCTCTCTAAAGGTCACTGGCCTTTTTTCCAGCACTGATCTGCAGCTCTGGGAGGTGACACCAGCTGCCAGTTTCCTCTACATGAGACACAAAGATATTTCTTTATGAGGTCTCCACCTTTGGGCACCCAAGAGACTTTCAGTCCTCTGCTGAATCCCATCCAGCAGTGGCTAAAGCTCTTGTGAATCAATCGATCTTCTGTGCTCTTTTCTGCCATCTCCTCCTGACCCATTCCAATCTTTGAATGTCTCAACCACCCCCCTTCCTGAATGGCAAAGCTCTCATTTTAAGGGGATATTGTCCAGTAGAAGGCATTCATTAAATAATGCCACAATAGCTCAAATGAATGATCAATTGAACTAGAAATAACAATCAGTAAGTGTTATAATACAGATGAGAGTTTTATCATCTATTAAATAACAACACCTTCTAACTTCTCAAAATATGTGCTAGATGAAAGAGGTAACAGTATTAGATTCCTCATCCTCGATGTGTTAAACAAATCAGTTTAACATGTGAGCTAATTATTATACCCTTGCAGCAGATGTTCTTTTCAAACTCCTATAAAATTTTTTGTCTTCCACCCTCTGCCTCAGAAAATCAAAAATTTAGTCTAATTACTCACCAAGACCTTTCATTTTCTGAAAAATAGATATGGTTTGCAGCAATTATTTGAGTATCCAATTGGCAATTAAACATGGCCATGTTTACTTGTTACTTTTTGCTGAGTAATTATACATTACAGAATCCCTCTTGTCAGTGGCATGTGCAGTTATGTGCATTTATTATTTTTGTCATCTATTTACTGTCAAGAAAAATAATGTTCTGGTTGGTATAGCATTGGGTTTTCAAAAACTACACAGCAATTACAGCTCTAATATTTGTAAGGTTTTTAAAAGGAAAATGTTCATAATAAAGGAGTTATATGTGCACATAAATATATATAGGGTAATAAGGTTATAAAAAGTTAATGCAGCAAGAATTGCAACTAGCTTAGCCTTGACACCTTTCTGTAAATCAAATTGTTCAAGCACAAGTGGATAAATGTCGTTGCGGTGCAGATCTGGCTGAATGCCAAGAGTCTCAAAAAGGCTGAATTGTCTAAAGCTCCTGAATAGCAAAGCTCTAACTTTAGGATTGTGCCATCATGATCTGGATTCATTTTTTTAAGTTTAAAGTTTATTTATTAGTGTCACAAGTAAGCTTACATTAACACATTAGCACTGCAATGAAGTTACTCCAGCGCCTGTTCGGGAACACTGAGGGAGAATTTAGCATGGCCAATGCACCTAACCGGCACGTCTTTCAGACTAGGCTTGTTAATTGTGTAAATAAGAGGTCATAAGGGCCAGAATTTTCTGGCCGTTCATGCTGGCGGGATTCTCTCGTCTCGCCGCAATGAACGGAGATTTGGCTGAGCGCCAAATTCTCCATCCACACCTGCAGCGGGGTGTGACTGGCCGGCAAACTCCAGCCAAGATGTCTAATGCTTGTTTCAGGACCTCTCTGCTAAACTGGTTTTGATCGAATGCAAGTGTCAAGCCTATTCCCTTCAGTATTCTTAAGTAGCTGCTGCAAACTAGGCAGCAGCCATCGATCATAGGCAAGTTTTTATAAAGTTCCATTTTGAAAATATTTCTGTGCAGTCAGAAATACTCGTAGTATCACACCTGGCTCCACAGCGCTCCTAAGATCTGCTCCCCCCGACTTCTCATTTACCTTGCTCCCACAGGATTTATTTAGGAACATTGCTAGTGAGACATGCAGTCAGAAATGTCCTTCTCTAATCAAGTGGCATGCATTATTTTTGATTTATTAGTGTCGCACGTAGGCTTACATTAACACTGCAATGAAGTTACTGTGAAACTCCCCTAGTCGCCAAGCTCCAGTGCCTGTTCGGGTACACTGAGGGAAAATTTAGCATGGCCAATGCACCTAATCAGCACATCTCTTGGACTGTGGGTGGAAACCGGAGAAAAACAACCCACTGGGAGAATCCCGTCAGTAGAACGTACAGACTCCGCACAGACAGTGACCCAAGCGGGAATCGAACCCGAGTCCCTGATGCTGTGAGGCAGCAGTGCTAACCACTGAGCCGCTCTAGCAACTCATCTAAATGAAACTCAAGAGTCGATTACTTATGATCCTCAGGTCTCTTTCTTTGGGCTCGGGGATCCTTCTCTCAGCCTCTTTGGTGCCTAAACAATTTTTCTATGCCCACACATTTCATTCCATAGCTTGATAAGAAATCATGTTCAGCAGCCTATTTGTAACCTAGTTTCTTTATGGGTCACATTTTGCCATCAGTGTACTTGTCCTAATAGCAAGGACATCTACATATATCGATATGTCAAATGGTCAAATGGAAAATCTGAGAGAAAACAACCACAAAACAACATTTTGTTGTTGTTTTTCAAACTGGAAACAGAAGATCATTAAATTGAGAATTCCTTTGCAAGTTGATTAGAATTGTTTCTGTGTTTGTGGTTTGAGTTATCTCACAAAGACATTTAATCTGGATGAGGAAAATGAAAGAAAAAGGTTTTGGGCAATTTAACATGCAGATATAAAGTACATTCAAAACGAGGGAGATTGCAGGAAGGGTGGAACATCAGATCTAAGGGCAGTAATTATTTAGGCATAATGAATCACAGTCAATATTCCATATGTATAGATAACTGAATTGAGCTGTGAAAGGCCAGGACCTGCCTGCCGAACCCTGGAAGGATGTTGGGTTTGGAATCATTCCAGGGCAAGCAGGATGTAAGGCCTGTTTTAGAATGCAGAAAGATGAAGGTAATTCATCCTCTGTTTAATGATGTAATAACAACAGCAAGATCAAACTCGTCTGCTTCCTTACTTGGAACCTTCTCCACTTCACATGTTTCCTGACTCACAACAGAATCAAACTGAGCCTTTTTTGGAAAGTGAAAGAGTGCATTAGCCCTCTAACTGATGCTTTAATTTAAGCACTAAAGCATTTTCATTTGAATTTTGAATAAGATGGATGGAAACATAATAGAGATTCACAGCATTGGTCAGTTAGCTCAGTTGGCTGGATGAGCTGGTTCGTGATGCAGGGTTCAATTCCTGTACCGGCTGAGGTTACTCATGAAGGCCCTGCTTTCTCAACCTTGCCCCTCAGGTTAAATCACCACCAGTCAGTTCACTCCCTCAAAGGTGGGAGCAGCCTATGGTCATCTGACACTATGGTGACTTTACCTCTAACTCCCGAGAGAATGTCAAAGTGTTTACAAAGTAACATCAGAAGTCACCTTCACGACTTAGGTCGGAATATAATTTATACAAATGAGATATCTCTCATCTCATCTCTCTAATGTCATGAGAGTAAAAATTCCTTTCACTTGTATGAATCAAAGGATCTGTATTGAGTCTACCCAACTCTATTCAATTGCCTCAATCTCATTCCAACTGAGGTATTCACAATTTAGCATAAAAATAGTCATCTCAAATGTTGGCAGGTGTAGAGAAAGAAAATATCACCCAGTTACTTAGAAGAAAGCAGATAAGAAATTGGATTTACACAGCAACTTTCATAAACTCAGCATGATCCAAAGCATTTCACATCCAGAAAAGTACTTTTTGAAGTGTGTTCTTAATTGTAATGTAGGAAATATTGCAATAAAAGATGTCAAAGATTGGCTACCTATAATTGAGGTGAGATCAGTAAATTGGAGTCATTGGGTGGAATTTTCCTGTTCCAGCAGCTGCGGGAATTGTAGAGTGGCCAGAAAATCTCGCCCATTGAGTTTGTGCTGCCTATGGGAGCCTTGCCCACTGACAGTACCTATCAGAAATATGGGAATGCACTCTGAATCTTTTAATGACCACTACAATCGGAACATAGGGCATGGCTCTTACCTGCATCTCTGAAAAGTGTGTCTGACAGGCAAAGCTAACACAGGCAATGCAAAGTCAGCAAGTTAACATCAATATTGTAAACAATCTGATCGCCAACAATAACTGAAGGAGCATAATAATTCACTCAGTCACTCCCTATATAAAAAAAGGTAATCGCAAAGAACATATCAGAACTATTTTGAATTTATGATCCTTTTAGATATGTTGTTCTCACTGGAAAGACGGTTGTTCTCACTGGAAAGATGGAGAATGAGGGGAGACCTAATAGAGGTGTATAAAATTATGAAAGGCATAGATAGGGTGAACGGTGGGAAGCTTTTTCCCAGGACGGTGGTGACGTTCACGAGGGGTCATAGGTTCAAGGTGAGGGGGGGAGGTTTAACACGGATATCAGAAGGACGTATTTTACGCAGAGGGTGGTGGGGGCCTGGAATGCGCTACCGGGCAAGGTGGTGGAGGCGGACACACTGGGAACATTTAAGACTTATCTAGATAGCCACATGAACAGAGTGGGAATGGAGGGATACAAAAGAATGGTCTAGTTTGGACCAGGGAGTGGCGCGGGCTTGGAGGGCCGAAGGGCCTGTTCCTGTGCTGTATTGTTCTTTGTTCTTTGTATATGTGTTCAGATTTATATTATTTTTTAATTGGATTTTGACAAATCAGGGCAGTTTAAGTTTAAATTTTATTTATTAGTGTCACAAATTGGCTTACATTAACACTGCAATGAAGTTATTGTGAAAATCCCCTTGTCGCCACACTCTGGCACCTGTTCGGGTACACAGAGGGAGAATTTAGCATGGCCAATGCACCTAACCAGCATATCTATCCGACTATCGGAGGAAACCGGAGCCCCCGGAGGAAACCCACGCAGACACGCAGAGAACATGCAGACTCTGCACAGACAGTGACCCAAGCCTGGAATCGAACCCAGGTCCCTGGCACTGTGAGGCAGCAGTGCTAACCAGTGTTACCATGCTGAGGCTTCCTGAAATCGCACAACTTTATTATAATTTCTTTGTATTTTTTTCTCCAAACATGGGTACTTTGTGTAAAATAATAGAATAAACTTTAGATATTGAGAGTCCATAATCTTATATAGCTTTCACAAACGTTATCCAATTTTTTCATAAGCTGCTAATTCCCTTTAAGTACCCTTCAACAGGAGATAATGGTGTAGTTAAGGGCAGTGAAGTACAATCCTCTGTTAGATTTTAGCAGATAAATGTAATCACAGAGTTTTGCTCTCCAGTGTGAAGAGGTTAACCATTAAAACGTGTAGCACCACACTTCGGAAAATGTACTGCAGATTGTCACCAAAAATTGGGACGTGTTGAATCTTCACTTGAAGAGCAAAGAATTAATTCACAACACTGTCATCTTTCAAGGGAAAAACATGTACAAGTGATGATAGTGATAACCTTTCAACCATTTTAGGGATAAGAACAATCAAAGCTTTGAAACTCTTCAAAAACCTGAAGTACTGTACAATGAAAAACCTTACAGGCTTCCTGATCATTGACAGGTTGGATATTTCAGCATTCATTATGGCATCATTACATAATCGTCTTTGCCACAGAACATTAGTCTCTTTAAAAATGAAATAAAACTTTACTCTTTTTTGACATTAAACTTACATTATCAACACTTCTTCAGAAAACAAACTTTAATAGCTTTGCTACATGTTAAGTAATTCATTTTGTTTCAAAATAGCAAACTCAGTCCCAAACTATGATATAGATAAATCTCGGCTTTCCTTCAGATTACATTTGAAAATACATCTGAGCAAGCTGAAATTGTCCTCTATTAGTTTACATTTCAAGTTAACCAACAAGCCAAACAGGGTTGTAAATGCAAAATTTGTCTTAAATAACGTTTAATCGTGGTTTTGCTTGCTATCCTCTGTCTCCTTATCTGTTTGCTGATTATGATTTTTAAAGCTAGGTTTAAGCAACCACACACGGATTAATCTGCAGGGATAGAGTTCCACATCTAAAAGCACTAGTCTCTGATGTTTAAACTGAGAATGGCAAACAACTGTTAAGCAGGGAGAATGGTTAAATAATAATAATTCAATTCTAAACCATAGTTCTACTCTGAATTCTTGTAGCAATTAGCAAAAGGTAAATATGGGTGCACCATTCTCAGCGATCTCCTGTGACACCTCACGTGGCTAATGAATGAAGTTAAATTTTGCAGGACAAGTAGGATTGGAGGGTGGCTATAATGTAATCATTTTGGGAGAGTGGGGAGATAAAAAGTGGAGGAAACATAGAAATATAGAAAGTAGGAGCAGGGGAGGCCATTCGGCCCTTCAAGCCTGCTCTGCCGTCCATTATGATCATGGCTGATCATCCAATTCGAAAGCCTGATCCGCCTTCCCCCCATATCCTTTGATCACCTTCGCCTCAAATGCTATATCTAACTGCTTATTAAAAACAAGAAGAGGGGGGGGTGCATGATGGGAGATGGATGGGAGAAAAAGACTGGAGGCACAGAGAAGATTTCAGGACTGAGAGCAATGGGTAGTGAGCATGGAGGAGAAAAAAGGGAATGGGAAAGATGAGGAAAGGAAGGGAAGGAGAAAGCAAATGGGGAGGGAGGGAAGGTCATTGGGAGAGGATGCGACAAGGGAGGGAACAAGGTGAGGGAAAGGATAGAAGAGGGGTGGGAAAGAGGTGACTTTCTACAAATGCCATTCCTCCAGCACATGACTTTTTCCATTATTGTCCTTCTACAACATCCAGATTCTATATTCTTTTATCAAGCCTCTATTTCTTTCCGTAACTCACTTCATTTCCCATTTGCTTCCTTTAGCTACATTCCTTTAGCTATTAGTTATGTGAACTTCTCATGAACTTTATTTTTTGCTTTCTGAATTCAAATTAGAGGCTGAATGCATTGTAATTGTTCAATTGGATTAAGTATAACTATTTGCCTAATTTGGCTGTTTGTGTGGTACCACACCCTCTGATTCTTTTACCGGACACGTATGATTCATTTTGGGAGTTATTTGGGACATTTACATAACATTAGGTGGTGTGCCACTGTCATCAGTTTGTCAGGTAATGTTACAAGAACAAAAACCCTGCACTGGAATATGCAAAATATCCTATATATTCAACATATAGATCTAAGATATATATGTTGTGTATATGGAGATATATATATTTCTGAAAAAAAAGACATATTATTTAATTTTGACAATTTTGCAATCCTCGTTTAACATGAGTTGAGCTTTTCACCCCAAATCTTGTTTATCAATCAATTCCGTAATGTGGTCATATCTTCTCCTGCCTCAACCACAAACCATTCCTGCTGAAACTGCCTTGTAGCCGGACCACAGTGATAAGATCCCCATCTCAATGTCAGTCATCTTTTGACTTTCTATTATCTTAATTCTGCAATGTCAGTGTCAAAACATACTCTTGTGTAGTGAAAATAAAGCAGAAGCAATTTACTATGATAACGTGATGAATATATGTGCCTAGTTCATATATTCTGGAACTAATTTTATTAATCTTCTCGGTATTTCCATAATAGAGGCATAAGTGAGATGACTGTCTTCTGGGAATTAGAGGTGCATGCCTCTTTCAACTTATCATATAATCATAGAAGGAGGCCATTCAGCCCACCAAGTCTACACTGACTCTTCGAAAGAGCATCCAGAAGATGTTGAAGAATAGCTCAGAAAGGGTATCTGGCTCCAAAAGAATGCCAAATGCCTGCTCTGTCCCTGTATCCCCACCCATTTTTACCTGGACTAATCCATCTAACCTACACAGCTTGGGACACTAAGGGGCAATTTAGCATGGCCAATCCACTTAACCTGCTCATCTTTGGACTGTGGGAGGAAACCAGAGCACCCGGAGGAAACCCACGTAGACACGGGGAGAATCTGCAAACTCCATACAGTCACCCAAGGTCAGAATTGAACCCGGGTTCATGATGCTGTGAGGCAGCAGTGCTAACCATTGTGCCACCGTGCTGCCCACGTGAACTGTTTCCTTTTGTCAGAGCAGGAGTATCCAGGTAAGTACTGAAAGAACTGTAGGGTTGAGTGAGGTCTTGGTAAAGGCTAATCAAACACACAGGCCAGATTGGCAGACATCAGTATAATGTGCATATTTGGGTCACCTGGCATTGTTCCGTATTTGTGGATACAAATTCCAAGTGCATTGGAGATATTCCCATGGGTTCAGTGTCACAGGATATTCCTATTAGTAGACCTTGCATTCCTTGTTCTGGATTAATTCATGCTGCCCAATAATCTACCAATACAATAATAATGTAGCCCAGGAGATTTAATAATGCAAACTGCACGTGTCCTGTGTGTACTTTGCCGAGCATTCCAATAGGCAGATCTGACAAACACTTCGCTGGGATAGGGTTGGGCAGAAATCAAGGTGTTGATTAATTTTGCTGAATCACACATGAGTGTCGGAATTAAAGATTCTCAGCTTCTTTAAACCTGTCCCCGGACACTCACCGTAAAGCATTCAACTTGAAAAGGGATAAAAACAAAATGCTGAAAAAACTCAACAGGACTAGCAGCATCTATGAAGAGAGAAACAGAGTTAATGCGTGCTATTTTACGACTTTTTGTCCAAGTATGGGTGGGCGTAGAACTGGGAGAGTTCAAGATTCGTTTTTGGGCGCATTTTCGGGCCCCATATGCACTCTGGCTGCAAAGGTTTGAGCGAGTCCGTTGCTCACTGCAGAAAGCTGTGGGTGGGACTTAACGTGCCTGAAAGCCTGCAGAGGGAGGCATTGCACATGTGCACACCTCTGATGCTGCACATGCGCATTAGCAGCAACAGGGGTCTGACAAACAAAGAGCGCTGTCAGGCCCCTGCTGCTGCAGACTGCCTCAATTACCTTCCCCCCCTCCACAATCGCAGGGACCCTCGGCCCAAAATGTAGCCCACGCCGCCCAGACGGATTACGGACCCCCTCCCCAGTAATCGCAGCAGAGAGGCAGCGGACCCCCCTCTCTTCCCACCGATTGCAGAGTGGAAGTGGGCTCCTACCTCCCTATTAGCCCCACCCCCACTGGCCTCGTCCCACTGGCCATCCCCCACCAGCCCTGGCCCCTGTTAGTGCCCAATGGACCTTGCCAAGGTGCCTGGATGGCACTACCAGTCTGGTGGTGCCCAAGGAACACCCCCGCCTTGCCCTCAGCTTCCCCAGTGGGGCCTCAATGGCTTCCGGTTCCACCGGTGAGGCCAACACGACTGCTCCCTGTTCATCGGGAGCTGATTTATCCCTTGCCAGTGAGAACCTCTCCTGGCAAGGTCATAAAGGCCAGCAAGACAGAACGATTGACATTTTTTAAAGGTACACTAATGTCACATAATTCACCCAAGTTTTCTCTACAAGATAGTTGTAGTCTCTACAGTGCTTTGAGAAATGACTGAATGCCTATGCGCTATACAGTATTCAATGGATTTTGATCTTTTGGAGAATACAAGGATTGGTATTCGGATCTTTGCTATTAACTATATTCATTCATGATGAAGATATTGTTATTGGGGGAGTGATCCACAAGTTTGTGGATCAGACCAAGATAGGTACAAATATTTGGAATGTAAAGGTTGCTCAACTATTACACAGACTTGTGTATATTGCTACACTTTTCTAACTTAACCACCGTTAGGCCAATGGGGGCTCTACATGTTGTGAGGCTGTGGAAAAGGTGAGTCACTATTATATGGGTCTGGACAGATGAACCAGTAGATCATTTCATACTCACCATTTCCTATTCTCACCTGCCAATGTAATGAAAAGGCTTTATTGAAGAGTGATTGGAGGGTCTCAAAGATAGTGAGCTCCAAGTTGTCAAGGGAAACTGGCAGCTGAACTTGTTTTTAATTACATATAGGAAATTGAAATAAGATTCATTTTAAAATACTGAAGGGGCATTGATAATGAGATTCAAGCAGGCCATTTGATTTGGAATTTGAAGGCAGAGTTGCAAGGCATAAAATTAAGAAGCCCAAACAAATTCTTGATTAGAAGGAATATTTTTACCACAGAATTGTGGCTATGTGGAATAGACTCCAAGGTAAAACATAAATATAGGCTGCACTTCAAGTCACTGAAGTAGCAGTAAATAAGCAGTTTGAGGAAAGGACACTGAGCAGATAGAGGCCGGGGGTTTACTGGTTCGCCCTGCCCATCGATGATAAAGTCGCACAAGAGCCAAGAAATCAGCATCATGCCCGATTTCTCGGCTCTCGCGATTTTACAAGAGCCACATTTCCGGCGAGAGGCTAATCATTTATTCAAATATATTTTAATGAGGATTTGCATCTGTGTAGTGAGCTCAGTGCTCAATCGTTCGGGCTCATTTGCCTTTATGGACTCGCCGGGAGAGGTTCACTCCAGTGAGGAAAGCACCTGCTCCCCACAAACAGGGAACAGACGTGTTAGCCTCGCGGGTGTAACCGGAGGCCATTGAGGCCTTCCCGGGGTGGCCAAGGGCAGAGGGTGCCCCTTGGCAGTGCCAGCCTGGCAGTGCTACCTTGGCACCTAGGCACTACCAGCCTGGCACCTGGACAATGCCCAGCAGGTACCTTGGTACTGCCCACCGGGCAGTGCCAGGGGGCAGGGACCATGGGGGAGGGGCAGGGGCTGAAGAGGAAGCCCGATCTAGGAGGGAGGGGGGCCTGCTGCACACTCTGTAGATGCGATTAGATCAGTGGGGGGAGAGGGGGCCACTGCTCCCCCTCCCCCTGCAAGTTGATCAGATCGATGGGGGCACTGCCACTCCGTAACGCGATCGGATTGGGGGGAGGGGGGGGGCAATCGGTCTGTGTGGTGGGGGGGTTGGCAGGGGTTGCATCTCGGGCACCATGTGGCTCGCGATTGGCCGCGGGCCCCTGCGGTTGGAGTGTGGGGGTGGGGGGGAGAAGAGTTTGTGAGGCTGCCTGCAACTGCAAGGGCCTGACAGCTTTCTCTCTGCCTGTCAGACCTCTGCTGTGCATGTGTAGCATTAGAGGTTTGCACATGTGCAGTAGCTCTCTCTACAGCCTCGCTGGTGAATTAAGCCCAGCCCACTGCCTACAGCAGCTGGAAACAGTCTACACCATTTTTTCAATGACTAAGGATGTAAGATTGCCCGTGAAAACTCGCCCAAAAAATGAATCAGGAACTCTCCCATTTTCACACAAGCTGGACACTTAGAATCAATCTTGTAAAATTCCTCCCTTAGTATTTATTATACCCACATTGACTACAGAAACTTTGTGCAGACTCTGCAGTTTGAACAACTACACAACTTCTATTACTGGTCACCATTAGGACCTCTAATTAAAAATCTGATTGTGTAGACTAAATAGATTATGAATATACAAATACTTATTTGCATTCTTCCAGTTCATTATCTCTGAACATCGTTGCAGTTTATTTCATATCACGGGAGCATCTACTCCTGTAGATGATGTCTTTCCAGTTTCCTGGTATGCTCATTGGGAAGAGATAATTGTATATTCAACTATCTCTTCCCAATGAGGCAAGAGCTTTGTAAAAAATAAACCAAGATAAACCAATTTCACCCAGGATTACCCAACAGTACAGTTCAATTTCACTTCTATGATTCTCTCAACTCAGCCCAATGTTTAATTGGAATATAAAAGAAATCATGGATGAAGACAAAATACTGTGGATGCTGGAATCCGAAACAAAAACAGAAAATGCTGGGAAATCTCAACAGAGCTATCAGAAACTATGGGCGCTGTTCCCCATTACTTCAGTGTGAGACTGATTGTAAAAGTCCCAGGCTTGTTCATAGTTGGTGTCAAATTTGTTCCTTTCATGCTGAGGTGGCACCAGCAGTTCAATTGGCTTCCACGGTCCTCAACATTTTTAGATGAGGAAAGGGAAACTCTGGTAGATTTTCCTCTGACAGATCACTAGCAACTCCAGACACTGGAAGGCAACAAATGACTCTGGAAAGTTATGAGGAATAGAAGCAAAACAGCCACACATGCCATTGTTACTTGGAAACTGGCAATTTGTTTTTCAGTTCACATCAAAGCTGTCAAGTAAAACATGCCTTGTTAGTTGCTGAGCAGTAATGTCCAGAGGCTCCACCCTCTTGTGGTATTTAAGTAGTTCTTGCAAAAAGTATAACCAATAAGCAATTAGGTATCTCACTGTGAAAGGCTCTTTTCTGAGAGGCCCTCTTTCAGGACAGCTGCATTAATAGATGTGGTCACTCCACAGCTTAAGGGTAAGGAAGCAGATAGGGAACGGGTGACCACCAGACAGTCAGAGAAAAGCAGGTAGGTTTTGCAGGAATTACTAAAGTGCATCTCGATCCCTTACTTGTATTCAGTTCTGAATATTGTAAATAATATAATTGTTCAAAGTGAATCTGATTCAGGAGAACTCCCTGTGTCTCTCTTCGAAAAAAACAACTTCTGAGGAACAAAACTCTTTAAAAATATCATGTTTTAACAGAGGCTTTACAGCCTAGAAGCAGCTCATGTTTAGATCTAAATGCATTGAATGAAAAAAAAGATAAAAGACATCTTTGCTCATTAAAGTTAGATCTGAGTTAACATGATTGGCAAGCCAAGATGAAAGGAAGTCAATTTATGTACTTTGGTTTTGATGCAGTCCCTCACACATGAAAGTGATAGTACTTCCTAAGATTTCGAAAGGTCCTTTTCCAAGTCTCACTGTATAAAATATGTGTGCTATAGATTATCTGAAGCAGATAAATTAAAACTTGGAGACATCAGGCATTCCTTTAAACTCAGTGTCAAATATTCCTTGTGGGATTGGTTCCAAACCAAACAGAAATTGCAGTCTGTTAGCATTGTTGGATTCTACACTTCCTTTGAGTTTCTTTTATTGTTGATAATTAGTGCTAACTCCTTGTATAAATGGAAATTACATCAAGCCTCAGCTTCTGGAAAATGACAGGAAATGAAGGCCAGCGCTGGACACTGCTACTTCCTGTCTGAACAGGAAGGCTGTGCCGAAATGATCCTGTAGGGAGCTCTCAGAGGTATGGAACCCACATCTGGATCCTCTTGCACTAAAATCCAAGCAATGTTTGCAGAAATATGTTATTGGTTTTCAAAACATTAAAACCAGGATATCCATCCCGTGACACAGGAATTTGCAGCAGGAAAAGGGAAAGGTGTCCATAGTTTTACAGCTGAAAAACAAGGAAGTGACCATTGATTCCCTTCCAATGATTATCACAAAATCCTGTGTAAGTGAAACTTACAAATTGATGATCTGTTTCTCTATGGAACCGTTTTCGTGTTCTTCCATTTTATCTTCCTTTGTTTGTGGATCATTCTCAGGTTTACCTCTCAACAATCTCCCTCATTGTTGAGTATCTCACTGTGGAAGGCTCTTTTCTGAGAGGCCCTCTTTCAGGACAGCTGCATACATAGATGTGGTCACTCCACAGCTTAAGGGTAAGGAAGCAGATAGGGAATGGGTGACCACCAGTCAGAGAAAAGCAGGTATGTTTCACAGGAATCACTGAAATGCATCTCAATTCCTAACTAGTATTCAGTTCTGAATATTGGCAAGAGTAATATTTCTTCTGGAGAATGCAGCCAGAGACAAGTCCATGGCAACATTGAAAGCACCATGAAAGCCCCTCACCCTTATACAAGATAAATTTCGTCCTATTTTCTTTGTCTTTAGCTCTGACGAAGGGTCATCCAGACTCGAAACGTTGGCTCTATTCTCTGACCATAGATGCTGTCAGACTTGCTGAGATTTTCCAGTATTATCTGTTTTTGTTCCATGGCAACATGGATATGGCTCAGCTGTATAGGAGCAGGAGGAAGAATATTGGAAGAATAATGACGATAGGGCATTCTATAGTTAGGTGAGCAGACAGGCATTTCTGCAGCTACAGACATGATGGCAGAGAGGTATGATGCTTCCATTATGGCAGGGTCAAGGATATCAGTGAATGGCGGCAGAACATGTTGAGGGGGAAGAGTGAACAATAAGAAGTTGTGGTCTCCATTGGTACCAACAACATAGGTAGATACAAACAAACAAACATAGGATCATTCAAATTAGAAGCAGAAGTAAGTCATTCAGCCCCTTGAGCCTGCTCCGCCATTTAAAAAGAAAGGGATGACACCCTGCAGGTAGAGTTTAGGGAGCTAGGAAAGAGACTCACAAGCAGGACCTCAAAAGTAGATTAGCCCAAGTGTCACACAGCAGTGGATATAGAAACAGGAGGATACAGCAGATGAACTTGTGGCTGCAGAGATGGTGTGGCTGGGGGATATTTAGGGATGCTTTCGATTCTAGGGTCATTGGAATCAGTTCTGAAGGAGTTGGGACCTATATTGGTCGAATGGGTTCACCTCAATAAGGCGGGGTCCTATTGTGTCCTTGCAAGATGGTTTGCTATGTTGTTGGGAGGGTTTAAAGTAACTTGGCAGATAGACAGGAAAAAGGATGTAGCATATTAGAAAGGAGAAGCACGGTGGACAAAAGATTGGGAAGGGCAGATAGCAATAGGAGAAATAGATAACACTGCAGCAAGTAACAGTAAGGTATTAAGTGGGTGTAAGGAGAATGCAGTAAGATTTAAATTATGTTTACAGTGTTAACACACAAAACATAGAAAATAAACTGGGAGAGGAAGAAGGGTGGTGGAAGGTGTAAATAGACACATGACAATATCAAGCTGGTGAAAAAGAAGACCAGCCTCAATAAAGGGAAGGGCTGTGTTTGGAGCATTCCTGGTCAGGAAAGTTAGGGAAGTAAAGAAAGGAGAAGAGGTGATTGTATTGTTTAAGGAGAATATTGCAGTCTGTGAGAGAGAGGATGTCCAGGAGGAGTCAAGGATAGAATCTATCTAGCTGCAGCTAAGAAACAATAATGGCACCGTTACATTGCTCTGTCTATTCCATATACCACCAACTGGTAGGATAGATAGCGAGGACCAAATTTTGCATGGAAACTACAGAGAGATGAAGAAAAAAGATAGGGCAATGATAAGGGGAGATGATTTTAAATTTTCTGAATATAGACTGGAATAAAAATCGAAGAACAAGTGGCAGGTAAAATCTAATGCAGAAAAATGTGAAGTGATAGTTCTGATAGGAAGAAGGAGAGGCAATATGAAATAAAAGGTACAATTCTAAAGGAGACGGGGGAAGAGAAGCACATAAATTGTTTGAGATTACAGGGCAAGTTAAGGATGTGGTTTAAAATACACACAAAATGCACAGATTATAAGCAGAGGCATCAAGTGCAAAGCAAGAGAACTATGATGGAAGTTTCTAAAACACAGCTTCAGCATTAACTGGTGTATTGTGTCCAATTCTGAGTGTTGTGAAGACTTTATAAAGGATGTAGAAAAGAGCTCAAGGGATGAGGAACTTCAGTTACGAAGGTAGATTGGAGAAACTGGGGTTGTCCTCCTTAGAGAAAGGGTTGAGAGGAGATTTGATAGAGGTGTTCAAAGTCATGGGAGTCCTGGATAGAGTAGATAGGGAGAGAGACACTATTCCCCTAGAATTACAGAATCCCTACAGTGCAGGAGGAGGCCATTTGGCCCATCAAGTTTGCACCAACTCTTCAAAAGAGCATCTTACCCGCCTCCCCCCCCCCCCCCCATCCCTGTAATCCCACACGTTTGCCATGGCTAATCCATGCAACCTACACATCCTTTGACTGTGGGAAGAAACCCAGAAGGAACCCACACAGACATGGGAGAATGTGCAACCTCAACACAGCCAGTGACCCAAGCCGGGAGTCGAATTTGGGCCCCTGGCACTGTGAAGCAGAAAAACTAACCACTATGCCATCTTGCTGCTGCATTGGTAGAAGGTTGAGAACCGGAAGATTCTTTTTAAAAAATGTCTGCTTCTACTAAATTTCCAGCTTACTTTACTTTTCTCAGTAAGCACACCCACAGGCTTGACAAGAACACAGCAGCGTGAAGAGTCAATAGACACACACAATCAAACAGCCAACAATTGAATACAACAGTAATCACCCTAAGGGAAAATATTTGCATGGCCATGGGGAAAGGGCAGGGCAGACGGACTAGTTGACACGAGTCCAGAGATGTGATGGCCAAATGATCTCCTTTTGTGCTTAACCATTCGCTGATTTGTCCAATTCTGACCTTGAAATAGTGTACCTCCCCGATTTCCATTGTCCCGCCATTGTTGGCTATACCTCCAGCTGTCTAGGCCCTAAGCTCTGGAATTCCCTATGTAAACTCTTCCTTTCTGTTTTTTTGAAGACTCATATTTGACCAAGGTTTTGGTTACCTATGTTATCCTTATGTGGCTTGCGGTCCATCAAAGTGCACTCGGGATGTTTTGCTTCAGTAAAGATGTTACATAAATGTAAGTTGTTGTTGTTGTTGTCCATCCTTAAAGCATACCTGCGAAATAGGAGAGTGCCTTTTCCATAGTGCCATCTGCATGACATGATGGGCAAACGATCGTTGTTCGCTTTCATGTTACTGGGAATGATATGAAATCTCTGACAGAAGGAAGGATGGTAGACAGAAGAATAACAAAACTGTGCTTTCATTCAGAACAACAGCAATAAAATATTTCCTGCGGTTTCATTCTTGTAGGAACAGCTGACCTTTTACTAGTTCCTACTTGACACAGATTAGTATCTACTCTTTAGCTAATTACACCCGCGGGGGTCTGGCTGCCACCCCCCCCTCCACTGCATCCTGCGTTTAATACCACCCAAATGAATCTGCAAATGGCTTGTAACCTCAAAGTCACAATAGATGGAGAGACAAGTATACACATACTGCAATAAATAATTATTTTAGCTTGAATTGCACTCCAAGATTCCTCAGCGATCGCTCATCCAGCAGAATTTCAGACCCCTCCCCCCCTTCCTGCCTTTAGATCTTAAATCAAAAGCAATTGAATTAAAAGCACTCTTTTCTCGCCTCACACCTGGGCAGTCAGCCAAGCCTCTCATCAGCTGATCAGAAATACCAATTTAACAAATATCACATCTGAGCCAGAGCCCAGGGACTGAGTCACCATTTATTAAACCCAGTTGGTGGTCATAAAAAGTGAAGGGAATCTGATGGAGGTATTTTTTTCTCCAAACAGTTTCTATACTGTAAATCCTTTTCAAGGGCAAGCAAACGCCAGTAGTGAGGTCATCCCTTTCATCACATCACCAACACACTTACACACGTCTCTTCTCGCCTAATGACTGGGAACTTTTCTCAGCAGTTGGCGATCCTTCAGGTCAACGGCAGTGAGTTTCCAAAATGAGATTCCCAAGTGGAAAATTGGGAATTTTTGATCCACTTTCAGTGAGGGTTTTCTTGTCCCTGTCATCAAATACAGTGCACTTTGGGAGTCTTCGCTTTCCTGTCCTGTTACAGAATACACTGACCACAGGGGAGCGCCCCGCACCCACATTCTGAATGTGTCCCATGTTGTTGTTGGAAGGGATGAACTGACATTCCTTCTTCACTCTTTTTTAAAATTTTTACTCCATTCTTAAAGTTACAAAGCCAATGCTCAGAGTGGACTGGGCAAACCCAAATCCATTCCTTGTTTGCTCCAAAAATCAAATTCAAAATCCAATTGAATCCAATTCATGGTCTCCACAAGAGAGACAAGCTGACAAGATAAGGCACTATCCCCCATCTTGGGCTTGATCCGATCGATGCTTGATCTTAGCCAAAAGGCCAATACACTCTTAAATATCTGCTAAACCATCCAGTTTCTATGCTGCCTTGCAAAGTGTGAGCTCAGTGACAGGGTTTTCTTGGAGATTTGCCCCCTTTGGACAGGGTGTCCACATTGTTGGGGTTTGTTTTTCAGCACAAATCTTGGGGCAAGGAAGTAGTCTTTATGCTACTCCATAATTTCCTGTAATTGTCCTGCTCCACCCAAACCAGGGAAAGTTGATTATTATAGCTCTGCCTGCCATTCAAAACTCCGCCCACCAGTCAAGAGAATGCCAATTGCATATTTCCTGCATTTGAAAGGATGTTCCTGATCATTGAATCCCAAACAGTGCTGAAGGAGGCCATTTGGCCCATCCAGTCTGCATTGACTCTTTGACAGTATCTTACCCAGGCCCTCTCCCTTACCTTATCCCCATAACCCCACACATTTACCATGGCTAATCCACCTAACCTACACATTAAGGGGCAATTTATCATAGCCAATTAACCTAACCTGCACATCTTTGGATGTGGGAAACTCACGCAGACACGGTAAGAACGTGCAAGCTTCACACAGACAGTCACCCAAGGCCGGAATCAAACCCATGTGTCTGACACTGTGAAGTAGCAGTGCTAAAACCACTGTGCCATTTGCAATCATTTTCTCAGGACAGCCACTGGAGATTGTGAAATGACGGTATGGGTGAGCCTTTGGTCACCTGGCTCTCACATGATTCACAGCCTCAGAGGATCACTAAAGCTATGGTCTCTGCAGTCATGAATTAGAGTCGTAGAGTCATAAAAGTTTACAGCAAGGAAACAGGCCCTTCGGCTCAACTTGTCCATGCTGCCCCTTTTTTTAAATCACCAAGCTAATCCCAATTGCCCACATTTAGCCCATTTCCCTCTTGCCCATGTAACTGTCTAAACACTTTATAAAAGACAAAATTGTACCCACTTCTACTACTACCTCTGCCGGCTTGTTCCAGACACTCACTACCTTCCGTGTGAAAAAATTGCCCCTCTGGACCTTTTTGTATCTCTCCCCTCTCACTTTAAATCTATGCCCTCTAATTTTAGACTCCCCTGCCTTTGGGAAAAGATATTGACTATCTAGATGATCTATGCCCCTCATTATTTTATAGACCTCTATAAGATCACCCCTAAGCCTCCTTCGCTCCAGGGAAAAATGTCCCAGTCTATCCAGCCTCTCCTTATAACTCAAAACATCAAGACCCAGTAGCATCCTAGTAAATCTTTTCTGCACTCTTTCTAGTTTAATAATATCCTTTCTGTAATAGGGTGACCAGAACTGTACTCTGTATTCCAAGTGTGGCCTTACCAATGTTTTGTACAACTTCAACAAGACATTCCAACTCCTGTATTGAATGTTCTGACCAATGAAACCAAGCTTGCTGAATGCCTTCTTCACCACTCTGTCCACCTGTGACTCCACTTTCAAGGAGCTATGAACCTGTGCCCCGAGATCTCTTTGTTCTGTAACTCTCCCCAACGCCCTACTATTAACTGAATAAGTCCTGCCCTGGCTCGATCTACCAAAGTGCATCACCTCGCATTTATCTAAATTAAACTCCATCTGAGTGTCACAAGTAGGCTTGCATTAACAATGCAATGAAGTCACTGTGAAAATCCCGAGTATAGAATGGCCACTTAGATCTATGGAGTGAGCATCACTATCTGCTGAAAATTGGATATCTTCACAGCCCACTGGATCAATGATTCACAAACACGCAGAAATTAAACGAGATAATAGCCACGTGTGAAGTATGAATGGTCGGAAAGAGTACACAATGGTCCACAGTTAGTTGGAGGTACAGAGGTCCATTGGGATCATCACACTGAATTTGTTCATTATACAATGGGTGCTTTAATCGTACAAATATTTTGTAAAAGCCTGGCTTTCAACAAGATAAAATCAGAATCACATGGCGTTAACATCACGTTGGACATCATTGATCTGGACAGCATAGCTCGTTCTTCACAAATAAATGTTAAAGATTCAATAGCTTCAGGAAAGGCTTTGTTCTCTTCTACACAACAAAGGTACTGAAATTAAGTTTTACCCCCAAAGGGCACATCCAATCTTAGACTGAGCTTCAGTCTGGAGAAAACAAAGAAATATTTGTCTTGCTTTTCACTTTACTTTATCAGATGCAAATATTCAATTTTCAGCCCATTCTTTTGCTTGCAAATAATAAATAGTAAAAGACGCAGTCCGAGTGAGTGAGTTGGATTCTGATCAGAATTCAAGATGAATGAGTGCAAAGAGCATCTGTGTTTCTTTTTAACTTAGATGTGTAATCAAACTCTGTTCTGACAAGTGTGGGCCCCAGGACTGAGTGAAAAGCCTCCTGGAACCGCAAAGCAATTAGACAGTCTTGCTGCATTTCTTAAATAACAAGAGACTTTCTTGAAAATGACAAGTAATTTCCTGCTGGAACTGAGTGAATGAAGATTTAGAGTAAGAACAACTGTTATTTAAAAACTAAATTGTCAGAATACAGGTGAAGTGAGAGTGACTGTCCTTGACATCAATGCAGCATTTGACCAAGCATGGCATCATGGAGCCTTACATCGAGAGCCAATAGGAATCAGGAGTCATACCTGGCACGATTTAAGATGGTTGTGGTTGTTGGAGCTCGAATATCTCAGTTCCAAGACATCTCTGCAGGAGTTCCTCAGGGTAGTGTCCTAGGCCCAACTATCTTCAGCTGCTTCATCAATGACCTTCTTTCCATTAGAAGGTCAGGTGTGGGATGTTCGCCAATGATTGCACAATGTTCAGCACCATTCATGCCTCCTCGAATACTGAAACAATCCATGTCCAAATGCAACAAGGTCTGGACAAAATCCAGGCTTGGGCTGATAAGTGGCAAGTAATATTCATACCATACAAGTGCCAGGCAATGACCAGCTCCAACAAGAGAGAATCTAACCATCACTGCTTAACATTCAATGACATTACCACAAAGCAATGAGGCAGTCTTTCGCTGAATCAAAGCTTTGACAAATGGTCATCTGGACTTGAAATGTCAGCTCTTTTCTCTCCTTACAGATGCTGCCAGACCTGCTGAGATTTTCCAGCATTTTCTCTTTTGGTTAGCCACATAAGTACTATGGCTACAAGAGCCAGTCAGAGGCTAGGAATTCTGCAATGAGTAACTCACCTCCTGACTCCCCAAAGCCTGTCCACTGTCTCCAAGACACCGGTAAGAAGTGTGATAGAATATTCTGCACTTGCCTGAATGAATGCAGCTCCAACAACACTCAGGAAGCTCGACACCATCAAAGCAGCCCGCTTGATTGTTACCCCTTCCACAAACATTCATTCCCTCCACCAATGATGCACAGTTACAGCCGTGTGTATCATCTACAACAAGTTTGTCCAAAGTACGGCCCGCAAAGTCCTTCCATGGTGACCCCTGCAACAGTTCCAAAATCCCAGTCAAAGAGCTGAGGTTCTTCTTCGCGTTGTTCCTCCAATCACGGGCCATTTCACCCTTGCTTCTGCTTCTGATAGAACCGTAGAAACCCTACAGTGAAGAAGGAGGCCATTCAGCCCATCAAGTCTGCACCGACCACAATCCCACCCAGGCACTATTCCCGTAACCTCACATATTTACCCCGCTAGTCCCCCTGGCAATATGGTCAATTTAGCATGGCCAATCAACCTAACCTGCACATCTTTGGATTGTGGGAGGAAACCGGAGCACCCGGAGGTAACCCACGCAGACACGAGGAGCATGTGCAAACTCCACACAGACAGTGACCAGAGGCCGGAATTGAACCTGGGTCCCTGGTGCTGTGAGGGAACAGTGCTAACCACTGTGCCACCGTTCCACCGTGGTGGGCCAGTGAATCTATCAGCAGCAAATGAGCAACAGAAACAGTGCCTGAATGGAGGAGCAGTAAACACCGCATTAGTGAGTGTACTGTTGGACCAAGGGAAGCGACACAACAGCGAGGGTGATTGTGCATGGGAATGAGTGAGTGAGAGTTAGTGAGAGTGAGTGAGGGTGAGTGTGCATGGGAATGAGTGAGTGAGAGTGAGTGCGGGTGGGAGTGAGTGTGCATGGGAATGAGTGAGTGAGAGTGAGTGCGGGTGGGAGTGAGTGAGTGATGGTGGGTGGGAGTAAGCGAGGATGGGAGTGAATGGTTGAGGGTGTGTGTGGGTGGGAGTGAATATGGGTACATGTGGGTGGGAGCCAGTGGATGTGAGCGAGGATGGGAGTGAGTGGGTGAGGGTGGGAGCCAGTGGGTGGGAGCCAGTGGGTGAGGGTGGGAGCCAGTGGGTGGGAGCCAGTGGGTGAAGGTGGGAGCGAGTGGATGGGGGTGGGAACCACTGGGTTGGTGGGAAGGATTGACTGAGTGGTTGGGATGAATATGAGTCTGCCATACACCCAGTCTCAGATTTATCATTCACTCGTTCCACCCACACACCAACGCACACAACGCACCCGCTCAGACCCACTCACTCAACCACATACACTGACCCTCTCAATTTCAAACTCAAGCTTAAAATCACTGTCTAGCCGCTAGGTCGGAGTGGGAATTTGATGGCAAGTATCCACTACCGAGAACCGAGGCGGAATGGTCTTCAGCAGTCAGGTAAGTGGTGAGAATGGGTACCAGAGGCAATTGCAATTGGGGAGAAGGAGATGCCTGGGGCAATGGAGATACAAGGTTTCCTTGAAGGTCTCAGAGGATTAAAAGAAATTTAATTTACTTTGTCCTCTTCCCTTTGATCCAGTCTCTCATGGGCTTGGCCTGACAGCGGAGATACCACTGCTGAGACCTTGGGTTAAAACAACACAGCCTTCATGTCACTTGAGCGCAAACAATTTTGAAGTCGGTGTTCTTGCCACTTGAAATTCCAAATTGCATTTTTTAAGGATAGGGCGGGAAAGAAGTGGGTAAAACCATTCCTCCATTTTAACTGCTTCCCCTCGCCTCACCACCACCCACAAGATTTTCACTAACAACATGAGTTAAAGTGGTTGTGTTGAGCATCACCAGGCTTCTCACGGAGGAATAACAAGCGAGCCCGAATGCCAAAACCTGCTTTCCGGAAAGGAATCGCTAGATTGTGTTCAGGGGAAACCCTGGCCGCTACCAAATAAACCTGTTGGACTTTAACCTGGTGTTGTTAAACTTCTTACTGGGTTTTTCTCTATCCTGGCCTGGAAATGCTGAAGCCCATTTCAAAGCCTCACTAGCATTTCAATGAGCACAGCACCGAACAGGGCCTGAACTGCAGCCTGCCTGAACCCAAACCAAGACCCAGTGCAACATGGTGATGTCGACCATCACTGCCACCCTTCAACACAGGCCACCAGGAAAGAATGTGAGAAACTAAACGGGTGTAGAACACCGAATACTTCTATAACAGAATGAAGAGATTTGCTTAAAGTAGATGATAAAGAGTAAAACACTGAGAGCTTTCAGCTCAGCATGTTTTTATAAAGTTATCAGAGAACTTGTCAGCTTGTTGATCTTTTTCTGAAGTCAGATACTTAGTTAATTTAAAGCTCCAATTGATTTCAGAGGCTGAAGATAAGAAAGACACAACATGAGATTAGGTTCTAATGTAGGAGAAGGTGGGGGTGATATTGATGGAATCTTTATCTGAAAATGGAATGATTTTGCCCTCTACTGATTGAATTGACACATAGACACATGTGTTGGAGGGCACTAATCCAGCTGGGAACAAGTGAGGGTGCCAGCACTGAATGAAATAGAAGATACATTACTTATGCTTATTGAATAATAAGTATATTGAACAATAAGTCAAAAGACCATTGTATTTAATTATCCTGATGAAGAAATGATTTGTTCTTCTTCCAATAGGAATTGCTTTTACCAACAAGTGACTCGCATTTAAGAGATAATTATTTAAACAGATAAATATTTCACACATGGGAATTACTATCAATTCCGCCATTTGTGGAATTTAGTAATGGATAATTAGCAGCATGTGACAGGGGAGCCAACAAGAAAAATAACAATTCAGGAAAATTTGCTTACAAACATCCTTCTGGCCACTTCACAGCCTCTTTTTAATTTCTGTCTCTCACTACCTGCCATCTTTCTCTAAGGTACTCTGCATCGGGGGAATAGGCTGCTTCTCTATTTTTAGGGCCCGTTCTGTTGTCTTGATTTGCTGGTTAGCAACCTGTTCCTGTGCCGAGAGATGTCTTAGTAAAGAATACATTGGATTGTCACAGTCAGAACTGCACATCATCAGAGTGGGCTGAGACACCCTTGATGCGTCATGAGCACAGAACATGATGCAGAACTTGATTTCATATTGATTAGTTGATTATGTCTTTCATGTTGATTTTACAGTCACTGGCTGAAATTGTTGCTGGAGCTGGCCATCTCACAGCGTGTGCTGTTCACTCGACATTTTCCTGCACGTTCCAGCTTGAAAATGTTCTGCCTGGCAAGATGCTGGAAGTGGGAGTGAATAATGGCATGCCGAAAGCAATTGGGCATCTGGGACTTCAGTGCACAATGAGACCACGCAGTCTAGCTTACCTCCTTAACCCACGTAGTTTAAGAATTGAGATAGAGACAGTATTAATAATGGGTGATTTAGAATCCAAGGAAAAGGAAAACAAAGAGGGAAAGAAAGAGTGGATTTAGAGAGAGAAAAAGAGGAAGAAAGGAAAAGAGTAGACTTAAAAAGAGTAGACTTCTGAAAAATTCTCTTAAAAAATTGACCACATACAGTGACAAGATTCAACAATTTAACCTGTTCCTTTTCTGGATTGGAAAGGTTGATTGTCCTTCTATTAGCAATTGCGACATTGTTAAAAATGTGCCTGTGCTTTTAGTAATGAACCTGAACTTCCTGCGACGAGTTTACTGGGAATTAATGTGCAAATGCAACAAGTTCTTGAATTTGTTTGGTGTAGTGTATATGAAGAATGCCAGAACCCCGCCCCCCCGCCAATGGATAGATTGGGATTTCAAATAGCTGTAGCAACTGATTCCACGCACAGATTGCAAACTTGGACCATGCAGGTTCGCTCAATGAACGTGTTTGTCACTCACCAAAGAACATGCATGCAGCTGCAAGAGGAAGCCACCACTGCTGTTATTGAAAGGGTCAAGACTCAACTTGCAGTTAAAGGATTTATACTGACTTTGGCTACTGCAAAATCTCTGCTGCGTGTTTTTGGAGGTGTTTTGGTGAGTTACTGGATTTGGCAGAATTTTGCTGCAGGAAGGGTAGAGGATTTGATGATTTATCCACCAAAAGGCTGCAGCAAGTATGGGGGTTGCCTCTGGGTCTACAGGATGGCAGGGAGAGGGAGCAGAGGCAGCAAAGAGGGCAAACTTTGCCAAGTTGAAGCCAGACTCCTTCATGCTCCTTGGCAGTGGTGACAGGTTGTCTGGCAGGTCACTAATGAACCTAGCATCCTGCTAGGTGTTCTTCTGTACACCAGCATCCTCAATGTTCTATGGAAATCTCTGTCAGGCACCAATGAGTCTGCATGCAGTACAGATATTTGCTACATCTGATTTGTCATTCTTCATTTGTGCTTCTTGACTGTGAGTTTCTTCAGGCCACTTGACTGTCATGACAATAGAGCTGAATCCCAGACTTTCAGATATGCAAACGGAAGTGAACTATTCACCTTTGAGCATTTCCTTAGCCCAGTCTTAAGGGTGCCTTTGTTTGCCCGCATGCTGCTATGGAGTGCTACTCCCATGACTGCAGCATGGCTGGTGGAAGGCTATTGCATTTTGGAGCAGGAGCTTGTAGATGGCCTTGCAGGATGACCTCGAGCAGATTTGGGCCTTGAGGATTAGGATTCAGATTGGAACACATCAACATAGGTGGCAGAAATCTTGGCCTGGTGCTGAGAGCCCACAGGAAAGGCACTGATGGAGCAGCAGTGGGGTGATCATGAACGCTATCATCCTGGGGCGGGGTGTACTCCACAAACTATAACAACTTCACCACGACAACGCCTTCACAATCCTAATAATCTGCTGAAGCACAGATTGCTGGACCGCTGTGAAAGCCTGTCACTGGGATTTTACACCCTCACTTGGGCAAGGCTTGTAAAATCCCGCCGAGGTCAACGGAGAATTCCGTTCTGCGAGCCTCACCCGCCCCAATTCCAGGACGGGCGTGGCAGTAAAATTCGGCTGTTTGTCTCTTTGAGGACTGCATTTTGCAACAATGTTGGCAACAATCTAAACGTATATAGCAACAAGCATAGATCTTGGGATATCAGTCTGTGCTTCCATTGCAGTGCAAAGACCTAGGTTGGCTTCTACATATGCTACAGCGGAAGATGAAAGCTTGGCAGCGGACACTTTATCATGGTCATGCCCACTAATACTGCCATCACTTCCATGGCAGAACGGATGGGCTCCAAGATCTCCATGATGTGCCCCCAACCTTGTGGAAACCAGACTCCACCATGCTCCTAGATAATGACTGGAGGCTCTCTGCAAGACGTGCAAAGGATTTTAGTAGGCAGCATCCTCCACTCCACTGAAGTCATCATCTGTAGCAGAATTCATCTGCAAGTTCAGCCTGTGGGGAAATGGTACCTGAGCTACCCTTTCCCCCCCGGTCTGGTGGCAGCCCACCCCCATGTAGAATTCAACTCCGTACCAGTCTCTGAAGTGCCTGTGGTGCCAATATCTGAGCCTGGTGGTTGTGAGTGCAAGGTCCACCAAGGATGCGTCCTCATCTCTGTCACAGGGTTGCTGAACCTCCGAGCTCAAAGCAGATTTTGGATATCTGGAAGCATCAAAGCAGAGAGGGGGAGGATGGATTGAAAGAAATTTAATGGGATGGAAAGAAAGTGTTCCCTCATCACACAACCTGCAGCTTCCTGTCACATCTCTGGGTGAGACTGAGGAAGGAGTTGAGAAGGAGCATAAGGCAACCACTTACTGTTACCCTGGATAGCCCCTGTGGCAGCAGATGCCACTGGCCCATTGAGCCAAGCACAATAATTCAGAGAACTCTCTCCTCAAGGGGGCTAAAGGGATGAAGATGTGTCAGTCTTCCACCAGTTCTCAGGCTCTCCCTGATATTGTGGGCAACCTTCCGCTGCAAGAAAGAGGGCAGAATGTTCATGACTGTGTTGCAAATTGTTTGCATGATGTACCTGCCGCAGTTGAATGGTTCGAGGTTTGTGGAGTCAGTCAGAGGAGGGTGTGAGGAATGCTGGGAGAGGTTGGGTGTGTAATTATTAGGATTAATTCCTGAGAGCCAGAGAATGATGCATTCAGCAGTGTCGGAGACTGGTGGTGCCGTGTTTACATTCACTCACCTTGACTAGACATGTGAGGTTATTCAATACTTTCTGGTACTGCTGCCACATTCTCATGGCGCCTGACTCTGGGCATTCACCTCTCTGACCACCTGCTCCCACTCCTTATGATGGCAAGCTTTTGTCCGTGGCTCATTGCTGGTTGTGTAGGATGGAGATCTCACCGTGTTATGAAAGCACCATAGCAAAATAAGCCAAAAGGTGCCGAAAGAAAACTTAGTGAAGTAAAAGGGGAATGATAATGCCTTCATATTAACAGAACAATCCATGCGTGGTGTTTGGTGTAGATTACATAATTGGCAAGAGAATTAAGCATTGTAGTCCAAACATCTTTTAGTGGATTATCAGCAATTTAGTATCATTATAAACTCTGCTGGAAGAAAGGCTGACAAAGACCATTCGAAGCAAACTTTTCTATTATGTGTTAACTCAAATTTATGGCTGATGTGGAGATCATATAGTCAGAATAAAAATGTGAAACAGCAGTCCTCAGCAAAGACCATCTTCCGCAACATACTGCGACGTTTCACACTGAAGGCATGTGCCAATCAATGACTGATCACTTGATCAAAAAAACAGGGTTATCAAATTTCTTGTCCAAAGGCTAGCAAGATGCTGAAAGGGAAATACATTTGAATTACCAAGTCATCTTCAGACACAAAACAAATGCATAAGTGGAATAATTATTAAACCAAAGGTGAATCAAATATCAGAATTTTTAAGTTGGCTCCAGCAGGGAGAACAGCCGATCAAGCCAAGAATCTGACTCTCACTATTGAGTGAAATAAAATCCATCATATGTACATATGTTGAAAGCAAAGGACATCTTTGCAAGTGGCAAACGTTTCCAATGGAAATCTCTTATATCCTGCCTTCTATTCACTTTAGCAACTCTGCCTTTCTGTTAAAATATGCTGCAGTGGAAGGCTCTGTCAGCATCAAAAGTGATTCTTACAGAAGGCAAGCTGTGACTAATGAAAAATGGTTTCTGTTCTATTGAAACCACTGGAGTCACTAAATATGCAGGCTTGCTCAGGAAACTAGCATCTGGACTGCGTTAGCATAGGTATTCCCAGCCCTAGTTAATGCTTTAGGGTACATTTATGATTTACTATCTAAGGATATTGCCTTTGTTACACTTCTAGAATTTTAAATTAACTACTGAAAGACGGAAAAGGATTCATTAGTTCCTCTTAAAAATTTAAATTGCCCCAAATCAATGGAGCAGGAGGTTAGTATAGGGCCGCACTGTTGCCTGAGAACCATGGTACCAATCCTGGTATTCACAATTCCTCACATGGTAAATCTCTCCCACTCTCATTCAAATGCTTCCGCTGGGAAGTTGAAAGGGTGAATCAGCTCACATTATTCTTTCCTTCACCCTGCTGGAAGTTTTGACACCATCATAGTTGTGACAGGCAATTAGCATAAAGAACTTAAGGTGAAATAAAAATGATTTTATTTGTGCCTCTTAGCATGCTTTTATTTCCTGTTCCTAGATAATTGTGCTGAATTTTACCTCTGGGACCCCAATGTTGGGGCGAAAAGGAACAGGAGATTCAAATGTTAGAAATATTGATCAAGTGATCAGTCATTGATTGGCACATGCCTTCAGTGTGAAACGTCGCAGTATGTTGCTGAAGATGGTCTTTGCTGAGGACTGATGTTTCACATTTTTATTCTGACTATATGATCTCCACATCAGCCATAAATTTGAGTTAACACATAATAGAAAGTTTGCTTTGAATGGTCTTTGTCAGCCTTTCTTCCAGCAGAGTTTATAATGATACTAAATTGCTGATAATCCACTAAAAAATGTTTGGACTACAATGCTTAATTCTCTTGCCAATTATGTAATCTACACCAAACACCATGCATGGATTGTTCTGTTAATATGAAGGCATTATCATTCCCCTTTTACTTAACTAAGTTTTCCTTTCGGCACCTTTTGGCTTATTTTGCTATAGTGCTTTCATAACACGGTGAGATCTCCCATTCTACACAACCAGCAATGAGCCACGGACAAAAGCTTGCCGTCATTACCTTCTGAATTAAAGAAGTTACAATGCACTCAATTTGATTCTCTAAAACTGAGTGGATACTCAGGTTATTCACAGAATCAAACAGCATAAAAGAATACTGTTTAGCTCACCCTGCCTTTATTTCTCTGATTATATATTCAATTCTAATTTGAAGTTACAAGTAGATCAGATTTCACTACTTTCTCAAGCAGTGCATTCTGGTTCATAACCATGTTCTGCGTAAAATAAATTCTCCTCATTGTCCCCTGGATTTTTTGTCAATTATTTTAAATTTGTGTGCTTTGATCATCAACTCTCTTTTCTCCCAATCTACTCTGCCAAAACTCTTCATAATTTTGAACAACTCCATCAATTCTCCCCTTCACTTTCTCTGCTCTAAGGAAAACAATCTCCAGTCCCTCCACCTAATTGATGGGGAGATAGTGGTATAATGGTAATATCACTGGACTAGTAATCAAGAGACCCAGTATAATGCTCTGGGGTCCTGGGTTTTAATCCCACCGTGGCAGATGGTGAAATTTGAACTCAATAAAGATTTAACCATGAAACCATTGTCAATTGTTGTTAAAACCTGTCTGGTTCACTAATATACTTGAGGAAAAGAACTCTGTGGTCCTTACCTGGTCTGGCCTTTTTGTGACTCAAGAGCAATGTGGTTAATTCTTAAATGCCCTCTGAACAAGGCCAGTTTGGGATGGGTAATAAATTCTGGCCTAGCCAGTGACGCCCACATCCCACAAACGAGCAAAAATTAATGAATAAAACAACAATTGTACAATTCTGGTATATCTTCTCTGCATTCTCTTCAAGGTCTTGGCATCCTTCCTGACATGTGGCATTCAAGACTTGAATGCACGGCTCTAGTTGAGGCCTAATCAGTGATTGAGAAAGGTTTACAAAAAGTTCCTTGCTTCCTTACTGGATGTTGGCTCCTGAGGTGGGTAGTGCAAGTCTAGAATTTCCCAGTTCACTGCACCAGCCTTGGGAGAGCCTCCACCAAATGGCAGATGCCCTGTGAGGGCAGCTGTGGGATAGCGTTGGGCCTGCTGCTCCGAAACACAGACCAGACAAAGCCACATGGGATGCTGAGTCCCAAGACCTCACCCACCCCCCCCACCCCACAACCCATCATCATCCTTCAACCACTCCCCATGCCACCCCCATGCATGGTGTTTTGTGTAGATTACATAATTAGAAAGAGAGTTAAGCCTTGTAGCTTTTGATGAGGTTAAAACAATTTTAGTGGATTATGAGCAATTCAGTATATTTATAAATGCTTTTGGAAGAAAGGTTGACAAAGACTGGAGACAATTCAAAGCAGACTTTTCTATTATGTGTGAACTCAAATTGATGGTTAATATGGAATTATCATAATGCCAATCCATGTCTCTCCACCCTCTCCATGGTGCCTTATAGCCCCATTACCAACTTAATGCCAACTCATGCAAACCCACCCACCACTCTTGGCCCTTACACTCTCTGTGCCAATTCACTTGGTATCCACCATGGTCAGACCTCAGGAGCCATGTTGTGATGAAATAAAATAAAGGTCTAACCATCTATTACAGCCTTTAGGATGTTAAAAAATGCACCTCCATTCATTAAAGACCATTCAAAATTTTTAAATCTCCCCAAATGCTCAATCCTCTATAACTTCAATTCAAAACAAACTTCTATTTATAATGCCACATCAAAGACAGCCAATCACTTAATAGCCTTTTAAAGCTGTCAATCACAAGTGAAACTAAGAATACCCTGCTGATATAATTGGATCTTTTGAAACTCAGGCAAACATTCATAATGACATCATGCTAGCCCTCGGGGAACATCAACAAACAGCGATTGTAAATGCTAGAATGGGATGAATGTTTTCCGTCTCTAAAGATTTCAATGCAGCAGGCATGGAAGGGTCACAGTGAAAAAGGAGCAATACAATCTCTTGACTTTACAGGATGTAAAAGAATTGCTATGTAGTATTGTTATACTTGATGAACTTTTGCTACAAATAAACATGCAAGAATGCTTGCCTCTCTGGTTGGATCAGTGAGAGAAAAGGGGATGTGCAGTGAGGTGCTGGTCAATAATGAACAAAATAGAATATGAAGACAAACCTTCAGAACACTACCTCCAGAAATGTTAGATTACAAGATTAAAAGTAGATAAATCACCAGGACCAGATGGTGTGTTTTCCAAAATACTCCAAAAGGTTGAGGAAGGGGTAGAATCATGGGATGAAATTTACGCTCTCCCACTGTTGGGTTTGAAGATGGGGTGGGGGGGCGGACTCCTAAAATCTCGCACCTGGCCTTCCCACTGCCTGCCCACCTAAGCCCCCCGACCTATAATAAATTTTACAGGGGTAGCAGAGGGGCAGGGTGGCCCATCCACCTTCGGACTTATCGAGGCCCTTAAGTAACCAAATAATGACCACATAAGGGCTTCATACTACCCCCTCTGCTATTCTACACAAGGCAAGGGGAGGGCCATCCCCTGCAGAAAATATAGCAGCGTTAGCTTAAAGATGGTGTGTCCTTTGTGGGTTCCCTGGCCCCATCAGGGGCACACCCCCACATTTCCCCCTTCACCCTCTCGCTCACCTTTCAATACCCCTGTCCCCCACCCCTCAAACTCCCTCACCACCCTTGGTGGGGCCTACCAGCCTGAACCTGGCAAAATCCTTCCCCACATACCTTGGTGTCGGGCTCCAGCAATGATCTTGATCCGGGACTACCTGTAGTCCCAGCAGCGGCCACCACTCCTGCCTGCTGCTGCTGCTGAGACACAGAGCTGCTGGCCATCCAATCAGCCGGCAGCACTCTGAGGAGGGACTTCCTGTCCATGGGGGGCAGATATCCCACCTCCAGCCTATTAACAGCGAATTGGCCGTTAAATGAAGCAGGGAAGCACTTCTTCCTCTGGGCGAGCTTCCCACTCAATTTTAGTCATCTGAGACAGGGACCCCATAAAAAGCCAACCCCATAATTTTCCAGAAATGCTTTGGAAATGGGAATAGTGCCAATGGATTGGAGGGGAGCAAAGGTTGTTGAGGGTAGAAAGGGATAAACGAAGAAAGCATAGACCAGAAAGCTTGATCTGAGGTTAGTGCAAACTTTACTGTTATTCTGCCAGTGAGCCTCATATGTGAATCAAAAACAGCAAACACTGGAAAATCTCAGCGGGTCTGACAGCATCTGTGGGGAGAGAACAGAGCTACATATTGAGTCCAGATGACCCTTCTGATGAAGAACTCTGACGAAGGGTCATCTAGACTCAAAATGTTGGCTCTATTCTCTCTCCAAAGGTGCTGTCAGACTTGCTGAGATTTTCCAGCATTTTCTGCTTTTGCTTCAGATGTCAGCATCCGCAGTATTTTGCCTTTATCCTCATATGCCAATAGTACACATCATTCCACCATATACTACACAAAATTTTCCAGCCATGTAAAACAAACTATTCTTTCCGCCTACTTCTACTCAAAACTTTTTTCCATTTATTCTGTTAGCTCCAGAAGTTAATTCTCCAATGCCTTTAATTACTGGTCTCCTGACTACTCTCTGCCATAAACTTGCACAAAACATTGTTTCGATAGAAAATTGCCTACCCTCTTCCAAATGAATTTTGTTCAAAATCGATCCTCATTTTAAAATCTCGCCCTATTTCTGTAATGTCCTTCAGCCTTACATCCCTGCCCTGCTCTCCAGGCCTCTGACTGGCTTTTCCTATTCTTTCTGGCCATTAATGGGCCTTTAATCACTTCAGACAGAAGTAAATTTCCTTCCCTAAACACCTTCCCATGCTACTTCTTTCTCCGCCATTAAACATCTTCTCTAATTCCCATCTCTTCGATTGAGTTTTTAGTTAGCTACTTTAATTGACTCAGGTGGTCATTGTCCACCTTTACCTTTTTCACTACTTTAATTTATTTTTCATGTCCTATTCTCCCCTCTGTAAAGGAATATTGTTGGCATTACAGACACTATGGGGGAAATCTTGCGCCCACACCCACCATTCGTGAGCATGCGGGCGGTGGGCTCAAGATCCGGAAGCAGCTGATCTCACTGGAGGACATCATCAGGTTCACACCAATAACAGGTGAACCTGCTTTACGCGCTTTTCAATAATTTTTAATATTATTATCATGCCCCCTCACCAGATATTGACTCCCCACCATATTTTCAAACATGACATAATGTTGGCGCAAATTACAGCAGGTTCACCAGGCATGAACCTGACATGGAGATACCCCCTGGGGGCGTAAAGGTAAGTATAGCCCTGGGGGAGAGGGACGTGGCCAGGCAGTAGCATGGCACTGACACTGGGCACCGCCCCTGGGCACAGGTTTGCACTGCCTGGTTATCACCATGCTCTTGCCAAACTGGCAGTGCCAACCTGTGCCAAGGGACAAATCCCAGTGGGGAGCCTTAATCGAGGGCGGATTCATTTGTATGTGGCAGTGGGCCAGAGCGAACAGGGGAGCAGGGGATGCCAGTGATCGTTATTCATGGAGGCAGGGGGTGGGGGGACAAGGGGCCGATAATCGCCCTGGGAGGAGGGGAGGAAGGGGGGTCAGAATGAATGCCGGCTCTGATCTGTGGGGGTCAGTTTGGAATGAATGCCATCTCTGATCGGGCATTGGAGGGGTGGTGGGGTGTGTTTGGAGGGGGGGTGGGGGGGGGGGAGATCCTGAGAACTTCATGGTGGGCTGTGGAGGTGGGGGGCGGGGGGAGGTTTATTGCTGTTCTAATTGGGCGCCCATTGAACATTGCTGCACCCCCCCCACACCCCCCAGCAGCCGGACATTACCGACGTTTTGAGGCCTCGCCCCCCCACCCCCCACCCCCCTTGCAGGACGGCATGAAGTATGCCCCCCTTGATTTTGTTTGGCAGAGTGTCGAAATATGGAACGAAATGTGCTGTTTTTCTCACCAGAAACACACTGCCGTTTCGCCCAAAATAAATGTAAGTAGTTATTTTTAGCAATGGTTGAAAAAAAAGCTGTGTGCAGCAGCCCACACAGAATCTTCGATATATGGTGCCGGTGGCCAAGGCTTCCTGCCAAAAAATCAGAGTCGGAAAATTACCTTTCAACGGCTTGCATGGAAGTCAATTAGTGAAAAATTTAATGGGTTCATGGGTTCATCAGGGACAATCAACAAGCATTTGTGAAGGGTAGGTCACGCTTAACTAACTTAATTGAATATTTTGATGAAATCAGTGTACAGATAAAGGAGCAGAAGCTTCACATGTGGATTTTCAGGAGGCATTTGGCAAGGTGCATAAGAGACTTGTTACAATATTAAGGATGTGGAGACGCCGGCGTTGGACTGGGGTAAACACAGTAAGAAGTTTAGCAACACCAGGTTAAAGTCCAACAGATTTATTTGGTAGCAAAAGCCACACAAGCTTTCGGAGCTCCTAGCCCTTTCTTCAGGTGAGTGGGAATTCTGTTCACAAACAGGGCATATAAAGACACAAACTCAATTTACATGAATAATGGTTGGAATGCGAATACTTACAACTAATCAAGTCTTTAAGAAACAAAACAACGTGAGCATTCACGTTGTTTTGTTTCTTAAAGACTTGATTAGTTGTAAGTATTCGCATTCCAACCATTATTCATGTAAATTGAGTTTGTGTCTTTATATGCCCTGTTTGTGAACAGAATTCCCACTCACCTGAAGAAGGGGCAGCGCTCCGAAAGCTTGTGTGGCTTTTGCTACCAAATAAACCTGTTGGACTTTAACCTGGTGTTGTTAAACTTCTTACAATATTAAGGCACATGGTATTAAAGGAAATGCAGCTACAAGCATCAAGAGAATTCAAAGATGAAGCTGAACTGAAAGTCTTTAAGAGGGGAAGGATGTGGGAAGTAGGAAGTGGTATCCACACACCAACCCCCCCCCCTCCCCACCCCCCACACCACAACCCCCCCCCCCCCCCCGCCTTGCCCTCCCCCCAGGATCTACATTGGGTTTCTTTTGATTTCCATTTATTTGTACCCAAACACAATATTTTGAAATAATGAGGAACAATGCTGAAGACTGTAGGAGGACATGGATAGGCTAACACGATGGGAAAATATATGAAAGTCTGGTTAAGCCACATCTGGAGCATTTTATGTGGTTCTTGGAAGTTGGTCAGAGGAAGGATATTAGGACGATGAAAAGATTCACTATGTTTAATAGCTACAACAAGAATTTACAAAATAGTAGTCGAAATAAGTGGTAATGATTCTGAAGAAGGGCTCGAAAATTGGGCATTCCATTGATACTAGAAGAGGTTAATGGGCACTCAATAAAGACTTTCAAAATGGTGTAAGGTTTTGAGAGTGTGAATGATTGGCTTCACTGTGTAGTAAATCAATAACAACAAGGCATTGTCAGAGGATTCTCACTAGAAGAATGAAGGGACAATTTTATTTTATTTTCATAAATAGTGTTATTATTAAGAAAGATGCTGGGCATTTGGGCAGAAGTTTTCCCAATCATAGAATTCCCACAGTGCAGAAGGAGGCCAGTCAGCTCATCGAGCCCGCACCGACCACAATCCCACCCAGGCCCTGTCCCCATTACCCTACATATTTATCTTGCTAATCCCCCTGACACTAGGATCAATTTAGCATGGCCAATCAACCTAACCTGCACATCTTTGGACTGTGGGAGGAAACCGGAGCACCCGGAGGAAACCCACGCAGACACAGGGAGGATGTGCAAACTCCACACAGTAAGTGACCTGAGGCTGGAATTGAATCCAAGTTCCTGGTGCTGTGAGGCAGCAGTGCTAACCACTGTGCTGCCCAATGTCCCAACAAAAACTTTTACTAGCCATCATTAGGATCTCTGGAGAAATGGTGTACGAGGCATGAGATCAGGACAATCCCTGTAGAAATTCAGGACTACAATGCAAAGGCTACAATGTCTTTTAACAAAGAATTGGATAGCTATTTGAAAAGGAAGAATATAAAATGATATGGAAAAAGATCTAGGGATTTCAATTACAGGGTGGCATGGTGGCACAGTGGTTAGCACTGTTGCCTCACAGCGCCAGGGACTTGGGTTCAATTCTGGCCTTGGGTGACTGTGTGGAGTTTGCACATTCTCCCCGTGGTCTGTGTGGGTTTCCTTCGGGTGCTCCGGTTTCCTCCCACAGTCCAAAGATGTGCAGGCTAGGTGGATTGGCCATGTTAAATTGCCCCTTAGTGTCCCAAGGTGTAGGGTAGATGGATTAACCATGGTAAATGAGTGGGGCTATGGTGATAGGACCTGGGTAAGGTAGTCTGTCAGAGAGAGTTGGTACAGATTCGAAGGGCCGAAGAGCCTACTTCTGCATTGTAGGGACTCTATGATTCTATAAATAGTATTGCCTATCTGAAGAGTAAGTATTGCATAGGCTGAATGGCCTCCTGTGCGCTCTATCTTCTATCATATGAAAATGTGGAAGAACAAGATCAAAATAATATATCATTTTACTCCCCACAAGGTTGACAAATTTACATGCTAACTCCCACACATATACCATATTCGACCACTCTGAACAGAGGTCAAGGGGAATAAACAGGGTCATGACCAACTTGGCCATTCTGCAGGTGCAAACCCAATACTTGAGGAGATTGCTGGAGGTGAAAGGCTTTTACCTTAGCTTTCCATACAGCAGCAGCTTAACACAGCTGAGGAGCTGCTGTCCCCAATGTGGCAACATACTAACCTTCTCATAACAAACAGGTTGTTGGAGCAGCCACAAAACATATCACAAACCAAAGGAGTGGGTTATTTGTTCCTGCAGGATTACTTAACACCAAAACTAAATACAAGGAGGGAGATGGTGGTATTGTCACCAGACTAGTATTCCAGAGACCTAGGGTAATGCTCTGGGGACCTAGGTTCAAATCCCACCATGGTAGATGGTGGAATTTGAATTCAATAGAAATATGGAAATAAAAGTCTAACAATGACCATGAAACCACTGTCGATTGTCATAAAAACCCATCTGGTTCACTAATGTCCTTGAGGGAATCTGCCATCCTTACCTAGATTGGCCTACAGGTATCTTCAGATCCACAGTAATGGGGTTGACTCTTAAATACCCTCTGAAATGGCCTAGAAAGCCACTCAGTTGTACCAAAACCACCAAAAATTCAAAACAAGTGAATGAAACCACATCTTGGCCTATTGGCTAAGATTAAGCATCAGATCAAGCCCATGATGGGGTGCATTATCTTGTCAGCCGGGATCTTGTTTGTCTCTCTTGTGGGGACCATGAATTGGATTCAATTGGATTTTGAATTCGCTTTTTGGAGCAAGCAAGGAATGGATTTGGGTTTGGAATGGAATAAAATCTTTAAAAAAGAAACCGACATACCACCTGGCATCGACCTAGGCTTTGGAAACAACTGCGGCGAACACAGTCCTGCCGACACTGGGGCATGTTTCAAAATTGGGAGAGCTGTCGCACAAACTATTCAAGCAACAGTCTGACATAGATCATGACCCTACACCAGATCATGACGTTACACCGCCATCACCATCTGTGGGTCTGTCCTGTCCCACCGGCAGGTCAGACCTGGCAGGGGTGGCATCACAGCGGTATACAGGTGGGAGGGAGTTGCTCTGGGAATCCTCAGATCGACTTCATACTCCATGAAGTTTCATGGCACCAGGTCAAACATGGGCAAGGAAACCTCCTGCTGTGAATCATGTACTGCACCCTCCTCAGCTGATGAATCAGCACTCCTCTATGCTGAATACCACTTGGAGAAAGCACTGAGTGTGGCAAGGGCACAGAATGTACTCTGGGTAGGAGATTCAACATCCATTACCTAGGGATTCTCAGTAACGCCAACACAGACTGAGCTGGCTGGGTCCTAAAGGACATAGCTGCTGGACTGAGTCTGCGGCAGATGGTGAGGGAACCAACAAAAGCAAAATACAAATTTGACCTCATCCTCACCAACCTGCCTGCCACGCAATCATCAGTTTAAAGTTTATTTATTAGTTTATCACACAATCATCAGTTTAAAGTTTATTTATTTATTAGTGTCACAAGTAGACTTACATTAACACTGCAATGTGAAAATCCCATAGTCGCCACACTCCGGTGCCTGTTCGGGTACACTGAGGAAGAATTTAGCACGGCCAATGACCCTAACCAGCACGTCTTTCACACTGTGGGAGGAAACCGGAGCACCCTGAGGAAACCCATGCAGACACGGGGAGAACGTGCAGACTCCACACAGACAGTGACCCAAGCTGGGAATCAAACCCGGGTCCCTGGCATCGTGAGGCAGCTGTGCTAACCACTGTGTCACCGTGTCGAGTGACCACTGCACGTTGTTTGTAGAGACAAAGTCTTGTCTTCACAATGAGAATACCCTCCATCATGTTGTTTGGCACTTCCACTGTGCTAATTGGAATAGATTTCAAACAGATTCAAGACTAGGCATCCATGAGATGTTGTGGGCCATCAGCAGCAGCAGACTTTTACTCAACCATAATATATAACCTCATGACTTGGCATATCCTCCAATATACCATTATCATCAAGCCATGGGACCAACCCTGGTTCAATGTAGAGTGCAGGAGGAGCAACACCAGGCGTACGCAAAAATTAGGAATGGGCTCCATTCTCTCCCCACAGATGCTGTCGCACCTGCTGAGATTCTCCGGCATTTTCTGTTTTTGTTTCGGATTCCAGCATCCGCAGTATTTTGCTTTTTTCCCAGCCTATCCAATCTCTCCTCATAGCTGCAATTTTTAAGCGCTGGCAACATTCTTGTAAATCTCCTCTGCACTCTCTCCAGAGAAATGATGTCCTTCCTGTAATGTGGTGAGCAGAACTTACATCAAATTCCAATTGTGGCCTAACCAGCATTTTATACAGTTCCATCATTACATCCATGCTGTAATCCTGTATTCAATAGCTCTTCCAATAACGGAAAGCAATCCATCGGCTTTCTTGACCACCTTGTCCACCTGTCCTGTCATCTTCAAGGACCTTTGGAATGCACTCCAAACTCTCTCACTTCCTCAGCCCCTCTCTACATCTTCCTGTTAATTGAGTATTCCCTTGCTTTGTTTGTCCTCCCCAAATGTATTACCTCACTCTTTTCTGTATTGAATTCCATTTGTTGCTTCTCTGCCCACTCAACCAAACCACTTGATATCATTCTAGAGTTGACAGCTATCCTCTTCACCAACACTACATAGCCAGTTTTTGTGTCATCTATGAATTTCCCATTCATGTCTCCCACATTTAAGTCTAAATCATTAATATATGCATCAAAGAGCAAGGGCCCAACACGAAGCTCTGTGAAATGCCCCTGGAAACCGCTTTCCATTCGCAAAAATCTGTATTGACCTTTGTTTCCTGTCACTGAGCCAATTTTGGTTCCAACCTGCCACATTCCCTGTATCCCATGAGATCTCATTTTTCTGACGAGTCTGCCATGTGGGACCTTGTCAAATGCCTTACTGAAATCCATGTAGACAACATCTACTGCACTACCCACATCATTGCTCCTTGTTACTACCTCAAAAAAATCTTCCCACAACAATCCATGCTGACTATCCCTGATCAATCTGTGCCTTTCTAAGTGACAATATATCATGTCTCAGAATTGTTTCCAATAATTTACCCACTACTGAAGACAGACTGATCGGCCTATAGTATTCTGACCTATCCCTTACACCCTTTATAAGTGGCTTAAGATGCTGAATACTGTAAAGGTTATGAGCTCCAGCAATATTCTGGCAGTAGTACTGAAGACTTGTGCACCAGAACTTGCCATACCCATAGCCAAGTTGTTCCAGTACAGCTATAACACTGGCATGTATTCAGCAATGTGGAAAATTGCGCAGGTACGTCCTGCATTCAAAGAGCAGGCCAAATTCAACCTGGCAAATTACCACCTCTTTAGTCTACTCTCGATCATTATGATTTCATGCTGGCTGGCGAATTAAGGGCTGGTCAGTGTAAAAGAAGGCTGGACATTGGTGCAGCACTGTCAGCAGGGGCGGAAGTGTGGTGGGTGCTGGGTCGAATGGTGATCTGGAAGGGTATATAAAACAAGCCCAGCCAGCTCCCTGAAGGCTGCCAGAAATTGGGAAGGAGCCCAACAGAGCTGCTGAAGGGAAAGTGGAAAATTTGGCACATGTGATGGCCTCAGCACCCGGTGGGCATGCAGGTGGGCTGCCAAAGTTGGCGGGCACTCAGCACCACAAATCTCAGGTGATAGCCTGCATGACCGTGTGGAGGCAAAGAGCGCTGGGCATGAAATCCTCATGCGAGGGATGACCAGGGAAGAACACCTCACCAAATAAAGAAGGCCTGGACAGAGGCAAGGGGACATAATGTGGTGCGTTGCACAATGATTCAATGTTGGAAATAGTTCAATGATTTTCCGTGGTCCTCAAGAGTGAGTACCAACTTGGCATGGAGCTGAGTGTAGATATATTGGAGGGTGGATGTAAGTTGTGGCGCTCAAGGGTGAGAGATGCTTAGAACCAAAGGGCACATGTCCCTGTATATGTCAAAGGTAGGAGATTTGGCCATTCACCTTGTGTGTATGGAAAGTAGTTCCCATCTGACGAGCACTTGAAGCTGGCTCTTCCCGGGAAAGTCATGCGAGGATGGATTGTTGTAGTGGGTCAAGATTGAACGAATGACTACACTTGTCCATGTTCAGGAGGAGAGTCCATAATGCACTATAGTGCACATGAACAAGTGTGGTGGAGTGTCCAACATCCTGATCCTGCCACAATTGACATGGGTGCCCTGGATTTGGAAGGTGAGCGAGGAGCAAGGACCACAGGTATGGGAGAGACAGAAGTGTTGGAGGATGGTAAGAGTTCAGTGGGCAGATGAGAGACTGGGGAAAAGTGCAGGAAGGGCTGGGTTGTGGCATGTCCAGTGAGAAGGGCAAATCCAGGGTTCCCATAGATTGACCTCTCTCAATGCTTCCGTGAGGCGGGTGTCTGTTTAGGCAAGCTACTATCATGCTTGCACAGACACTTACTGAGAATGTTCTTAATAACACAATCTGTTTCTGTCTCAGAAGTCCCATCCTCAAGATGCGCTGCTGATCCTAAGGTTCTCTGCACCAAGCACCAACACAGATACAGGCTGTAAAACTTGCAACTTTAAGTCAATGGGAGAACAGAATGGGCTTTCACAGGTGACTTCTGTTCATTTCATTAAAGTAATGTTTGGTTTCTGTCTAACCATGCCAACCATTTTATATTCTGTTCCTTGTTTGGAAATCTGCTAAAGATATATAAACAAGTATTGTGTTGCAATGACCTGAGTGTGCTTCATGTTTTCCATAGGTGCAGACCTGATAGACAGTAGGGGTAGCAAACTTCATTACAAAGGTTGTGAGGTGACACTGGGTTGTGGCACTGTATTCTCAGCAATGTGTGTGAAGGAAGCAGCACCTTGCACTGAGATGAAAAGCAAACCTTGGCAGTCGAGCTACAGTTGTGTTGAATCAATGCCTTCCTGCTGTCTCTGCCTGTCTGAAGCTTCACTAAGGCTGCCTCCTCATCCTCACCCTCTGCCTGCCTGGGCTTCTCATCAGATCCATCTGTGATGTCTTCCTCTGAGGTGGGTGGAGTTACCTTGATATCTTCATCCTTGCCAGTGCCAGAGTGTGCAGAGCACAGCATACCATGACAATAAGTGACACATGCTCTGAAGGATATTGCAGTGAGCCCCCGGAAAGGTCTAGGCAGCGAAACCTCATCTTCTGTCACCTTATTGTCCTCTCAGACACCAGCCTTGTGGAGGCATTACACTGATTGTATCTCCCCTCCGTCTCTGTCCGAGGGTGCCAGAGTGGCTTCATGAGTCACCTTTTCAATGTATACTCTTTGTCACCCAGCAACCAACCACTCAGCCAAGCTGGAGCCATGCGTTGGCACCTGGGAGTGATGCAGAATGCATGTATCATGGGAGCTGCCAGAGTACCTCTCACAGATGTGAAGAATCTGGGTCCTGTGGTCAAATACTATCTGACACACATGTGTCACAAAGGCACCCGGCTGACCCGCTGCCGTCCTGATGGCCAGTGCAGTCTGTGGCACCCTGGATGCTGGGGAATCCTGCAATAGCTGCGACATCTCTCAGACTGGCTGGATTGGTCCATTCAATAGTGGATGAATGTACAGGCCTATCTGAATAGAACGTCAGTTTTTAGCTTGATGCAGCTATGGACAGCTGATTGAGACACTCCGCTCAGATCTCCCACTGACCCCTGGAAAGATCTGAATGCGTAAAAATTGAGAGCTACAGTGACCTTCAAAGCCACTGACATTGGAGGCGATCTCCGGCCCAATAATCTGGCAAATGGATGTCATGGTTCCCGAGAAAGACGGAGCATCAGAATACACAATCCCCATAAAGGCAGACGGCGCTGCCCCGTGCACTGAAAGCTGCAATGGGCAGAGATGCTGCAACAGAAGAACACAAGAGTCCTCAGAGCAAGGTTAACAATGCAAATCCCTCACCAGAAACCAGAGGAAAAGATCTGAAATTCAACAGTAACATGACAGCAAACTCTCACCCTAATTCCTAACAACTCACACAGTCAGTGCTCCTGCCCTTGGATTAGAAGAATCAAAAGAACAGGACAACCACCTGCCAATGTTGCCCGTTCGTTGACTTGAAAATCGCACGGACAACGTAAAGTTCCAGTCAAACGGACTCTGAATCCTCTTCACTGACCACTTAATTGCTGGCGAACGCGTAGCAGACTCCAGCTCACACCCATCAACCAGAATATCATGTGAATGTATGATGATGTCAGGATGTGTGAGACATTAGTGGAGGCCAGAAATCGGCACAGAGCTGATTTAAATATTAAAATTCTCATTTCCCTTTCATTAGCAGGCCCAGGACTGAAGTCTCCGGGCCCGCTAGCCTCTCCCCCTCCCCCCGCCAGGAGTGGTTCATTCCAGCTAATGGGGAGCTGGCAGCCTGATACTGCTGGTGTGAAGGGGGGGGGACATGGAAGCTCCCCAGCAGGTTGGGGGTTGGTGGGGGGCCCCCTGGACATTGCCAGCATGGCAGTGCCAGCCTGGCCCCCTGGCACGGCCTAAGGGGCAAAGTGGCAATGCCCAAGTGGCCCCTTAGCACTGCCCACCGAGCATCAGGCAGTACCAAGCCAGTGGGGGACTGGGCCTATTGGGGGTGAGGGGGGGGCCTATGTGGGGAGGGGGTTCGGTGGAGGTGAGGGCCCCGCAGCCACTCTGCAGTCAGGATTACGGCCAGAGGGAGAAAAAGGGCTGATCGACGCTGGTCATCGGGGTGGGGGTGGGGGGGGGGGGGGGGGGGGGGGGGGCGGTCAGGACTGTCGAGGGAGTGGTCGGGGCGATTGGGGCTGGCAGGGGAGCGGTTGAACATCGGGAGACATCCAGGAGGCCAGTGATCAGGGGGTGGTGGGGTGGGGGGTCACACAGCCAGCGATGCAGTGTCGCGGGGCTGGCCAGTGACTGGGAGGCCAGAAGTGCGGGGCCACTGCGCATGCATCGATCTCCACTATGACAGATCGGCGCAGGCGCAGTGGCCCCGCTCAGCGCTCTGCTGCTGGCCTCTCCAGCGGGATTAGGCCCCGCCCACTGAGTTTCAGCGTGAATCTCCCTGAGGTACTCTGCAGTACACAGAGTGTGGGAGATTCATTTTGAAAATCCCGCTTTAAAAAAAACCAGTGGGAGTTACTCCAGTTTTTACGCGAATTTGGCACTTAGAATTTTTTTGGGAGAATCCCGACCATTTTCTTTCTCACCAATTATTTTCTCACCAATTCTCTTCTCTCTTCCCAACTTTCCTTTCCTGAGAACATGGGTAAGTCCCCCTCCAGTGAGTGCTAAAAGAGGTATTTAACTGTGAGGGAAGCACACAGCATTAGAGAAGAAAAAACAGAAAATACTGGAAAATCACAGCAGGTCTGACAGCATCTGTGGAGAGAGAATAGGGTTATCCAGACTCGAAACATTAAGCTCTATTCTCTCTCCACAAATGCTGTCAGACCTGCTGAGATTTTCCAGCATTTTCTGTTTTTGTTTCAGATTCCAGCATCCGCAGTAATTTGCTTTTAACACGGCATTAGAGTCAAGTCTTAACTTTTCCCCACCTGATCTCCATTCACTTGACTTGCCAGCAGGGGTCATCTTGGGATGGAAACTCTGGCAATATTCATCTCACTAACCCAGGGCAGTGCTACCTCACTGAGGCCATTTGTAACAATCCCACCCTCACTGCTGTGCTAGCTGAGGTCAGTAAACTGGAGCAGGCAGGAGTAGAAAATTGAACCTGCCTCAGCTATACAATTCAAACGGACACCAGATAAATTTTCTGAATCATTGGGAGGAGACCTCAGCTACAATATTATCTCTTGGGGGGGGGGGAGGGGAGGGGGTGGGAGCCTTTTTAATAAAGGTGGTGGCTTGACAGCCTTTGCAGTCAGCTAGCTGATCCATTCCTCTTCTTGTAGGACCTTGCACATTCCCGACATTAGATGAAGGTTAAGTTGAAAGCATCACTGCAGGGCATTGCGTGTGGTGAGGTGCAGGGCAGGCCTCATTAGCGTATGGACAGACTCCTGCGAAGCTCTTTAATGTGGTACAGTCACATTCTTTCAAGCCTCTTGAAAAAAAAAGCAAATAAAGTGGATCATTTATTACTGGTTTATAACTGGTTTCTTTTTTCTCTAGTGGAACATTTAGTGCTTGTTAGGGTGAAAGCTTAGGGATTTCCTTCACCATGGGAATGGCTGCAATTAAAAGGGAAATGGAGTCAGGCAGATACTTGGAAACAAACCAAGGTTGTGACCTCTACGGCAGGGGGTGTACAAAAAGAAAGGGCTGCAGCTTGACAAGATCCTTAATCTAAGAAGACTGTGACTTGAAAGTTATCAGTGCCAGGCGTCTTTACAATGAAACATATTTGTTCTAGTATTAAAAAAATTGGAAAAGATGTGCCGGTATTTGACATACTTCCATGGCAAGGGAATAGGCAGAGACAAGTAAACCTTTTATATTCCTGAGGCTTTTCAACCTTTTGAAGTTACGACAATTATTGCGCAGAGAAGAGGTCACATCAATAATACAGGTTTTAATGGTCCCAAACCTCCCCCACCCCCAACCCCAACCCGGGTCCAGTTACACCAGTATAAGTTAAACCAGTTACACCACTGCTGCTTCCCAAAGGCAGCACTCCTATCTGACAATCCTCTCCAGTGAAGATACTGCTGTAAATTGCGGACAGTTCATTTACGTAGTCTTCAGTGTTGACTGAGCACACTGCCCTGTGTAACGTGTGGGTGAGGCATGCAAGTGGCAGCTAGTGTAGGTCTTTTACACCAGTGGGCTTGGATTGCAGCAGCAAGCGTGGCAGATAAGCAGTGAACATTAAACTGGAGGGCTGGTTACGTGTGTGTAATAGGTGACATTGGTGAGAATTTGTGGCACTTTTAAAGCCATATTTTTGTTGAGGATCCGGCAGAGGCTCCCAGCAAAGTGAGTGAGGCATTTGATAGAAAGCAGAAAATAAGTGAAGTAAATACCTTAAAATATTGTAATGTGGCCAACCTATGAACGCAGTTGCATGAGATGCAGCAAAGGAGAAAAAGATGATATGAAAGCATGAAAAAGTCTCTTATGTATCCTGTGGAGGGTCACTGGTAGTGTGGTCGTGGCACTGAGTTAATTTTTTCAACTGTAGACCAGATCTAGACAAATATCAATGAACATTCAAGACTAGGCATGATAAAATATCCTTACTGTCTCTTACTGCCTTTGGCACCATTGTCACCAACTCAATGTTCAGCTTCGAAAATTATGGCCTGCACAAGTAAACCACACTTAATTTATGGGGAAAGAGTTCACTAACTATAGGGAATCAAAGTTTGGATCTACAGCAATACTGCAGACAGCGCTTTTGAAGCCAGAATCCCCCTGAAAGGGACATTGTGCCTCTAGCTGTTTCCAGTGTGGTCCCCACATGTGCCAGCCAACACTGCTGCAGATGTGCTCTGCACAAGACGGAAGTCTTCAAATTGGTTCCATCATGGTGTTGATCAGCCTTACCAGTTAATTTAACTCAGGGCGCGATCTTACTGCCCGCTCACACCACGCTGCAGCGAAGACCGGGATTTTGGAGAGAAGCCAAATCTCCGTTCACTGCAGCGGGATGGGAAAATCCCGCCGGCGTGAACAGTTGGAAAATTTCAGTCTCTTATTTGTGAACTTGGACTATGCAGGTTCATTCAACATTTTGCTTGTCATTCGCCAAAGAAAATGCATTCAGCTGCAAGAGGGGCTCCTCCACTCATGTGATTTAAAGGACCAAGCACCCAACTGGCAGTTAAGGTCATTTCCAATAGTGTCTGTCATTGCAATGTCTCCAGAAGCACTGAGGGGTGTTTTCAGAGGTGTTGTGAATTTCTGCATTTGCATCAGCATCAGGAGGGCAGAGGATCTGATGACCTCACCACACTCAAGTTGCAGAAGGCATGAGGACTGCAGATGGCACGCCTCTAGATCTGCAGCATGATAGGATGATGAAGCATTCTGGAGAGGGCAATCTTTGTGTGATGCCGTCTGAAAGTTGGAATCGTGGGCATGTGCGTTGTGGAGGGGACAGGTGTAAATGGGATTGTGGCTGTGACCTTGGCATGAGCATGGGGCTGGCGGGTGCAGAACCCAGCCTCGGTGCACCAGCACAGTGTCAGAATTTGTTAAAAAGCAATAAAATATAGAACAGCCTATCGGCTTCTCACCCCTCACACCCTCTCACAACCCACGCACTCCCCATGCACCATTCATGCCCACCCATGTCCCCTACCCCCACTCCCAAGGCCCCTCATACCTTTCATGCAAACCAATTCCCCTTTACCCATCCCCGTGGATCTTTAAAACCCCTATACCAACTTAGTGCCAATCCATGCCACCCCAACCACCACTCTTTGCCCTTACACTTACTATGCCAACTAATCCAGTATCCACCATGGACAGGCATCATGACCTATGGTGAGGTGAGATAACAGAAAGTTAAGTGTCTATTGAAGAATTCATTATTTAAAAAAAACACGCTCATTGATAAAAACCCAATCATTACATTTAACATTCTTTAATCCCTTGTAAAAACAAGGATTGGAATTTATATCACGTAGCGCTGTCAATCAAACTGTGAACAGAAAGACACCCTACTGTAGTAATGAAAGGGTGTGAAAACAGTCATGCAATACTATTCCTATAATAATGACTTTAAGTTTATAGTTGGGTGCATTGGCCATGCTAAATTCTCCCTAAGTGTACCCGAACAGGTGCCGGAGTGTGGCAACTAGGGGATTTTCACGGGAACTTCATTGCAGTGTTAATGTAAGCCTAGTTGTGACACTAATAAATCAAGTTTAAACTTAACTTTAAACTTTAACCATTAACAGAGTGAAATGGCACTGATTTTTTAAAACACTGTAGACATTTTTTTAATATTTAAAGGACAGGAGTTTAAATGCCTTGACAGCTTGGCAGTTCTGTTTGACAGTTCATTTTGATACTTCTAATAAGCTTAATAGTTCGAATGAGTTTATGCACTATTTATGTATTTACATTTGCATCAGCATCAGGATGTCTCCGAGATGGCATCAGACTACTGATGTTATAAATCGAGGGCAGGAATTCCTCTGAGGTTATGTTGGTTTTATCAGCACAATTTGCCTGAAATCAGCCAAACCAGCTCAAAAGATCACGGAATATATCAGCAGAAAACAAGGGGGCGATTCTCCCAGCCCGCTGCACTGCGTTTTGCAGACCCGGCCGGGGTAGGGGGGTGGGGGGTGGTGGTGTTGGGGGGAGCGTGATCAGGATATCCGGGCTGTGGGGAGTGTTGGGGGGGGGGGAGAGCGGGGCAGGCCAGAGGCTGAGAGAGGGAGGTCGAAGTTGGCTCAGACATGGTTATAACATCAGTAGTCTGATGCCATCCTTCAAATTCTAACCTTCAAAGGGTACCTTACTTCTCCCAAAGGGCAGTTGAATTTCACTAAGGGCAGCTGACCTCTCTCAAATGTAGCCCACAACCATAGTCAACCTCTCCAAAATCTTTCTCATTTTTCCAAGCAACTCCACAAAATTTAGAATTACTCCTCCCAGGTCTATTCCGCACACATCATGGGGGCGATTCTCCCATCCCACTGCGCTAATTTTTTAGCGCAGAGGGCGAGGAGAATCGTGTGTCACCCAATTCGTGGGATTCCCGCAAGAATTCGCATCGCGCTTGCGTCTCCTAGGTCCGGATTTCTGGCGGCGTCTGTGCGGCGCCGGGAATCAGCTGGGAGGCAGGGCTAACATTTAAATAGTATTTAACATACTAAACTTGCTGTTTAGTAAAGTTTACTTAAACTTGATGTGTTTAAAAATGGTTACCTGGTACACCTTTATTAATACAGTTCAAAATGGGTTTCTCAAACAATATAAGCATTTTAATCAGTGTCTCGTCCACTAGCCATGAGTAAAATGAATTTAAATAACTTACACAGATTTTTAAAAAATCAATTATTGGTTACATCATCACTTAGTAAATTAAACATATTTGGAAGCTTTTAAAAACTAGCGATTAGCGTCCTCAAGTCTAAAAACACAAGTTCATGTGAAGGTCTTCCTCAAAGATCCATAAATGGGTTCAATTAAAAGAAATTCATCAGGATGATTACATCAGGCTAGTTGTGTGTCCAGGGCCAAGATCATCCAATGCAATGTTTTTAAGCTAATCTGAAAGATTTGGGGGGGGCGATTCTCCCAAAACAAATTCTAAGTGTCGAATTCTCGTAAAAACTGGAGTAAATCCCGCTGGCTTTTTTGAGTGGGATTTTCCAAATGTATCTTCCATACTCTGTGCACTGCAGAGTGCTCGAGCGTGAATATCATTAAAAATCAGTGGGCGGGGCCCATTCCCACTGAAGAGGCTGGCAGCAGAGCGTTGAGCGGGCCACTGCGCATGCGCTGATCTGTTAGCGCCAAGATTGGCACATGCATAACGGCCCCGCACTGCTGGCCTCCTGATTGAGCTGGCCAGCCCCGCGGCTCGTGCATCGCTGGCCGTGTGACCCCCCACGGTCCAGTCGCTGGCCCCCAAACATGACTGGGCCAACCTCGACCCCCCTCTCTCCACCTCTGGCCTGCCTCAATCTCCCCTCCCTCCTCCCCGCAGCCGTGATATCCTGATGACGCTCCCCACCCACCGCCGGGTCTGCAAAACGCAGTGCAGCGGGCGGGGAGAATCACCCCCTTGTTTTCTGCTGATATATTCGCATTGGAAATTCCGTGATCTTTTGAGCTGGTTTGGCTGATTCAGGCAAACTGTGCTGATAAAACCAACATAACCTCAGAGGAATTCCTGCCCTCGATTTATAACATCAGTAGTCTGATGCCATCTAGGAGACACCCTTCAAATTCTAGCCTTCACATCATTCTCGTAATCTTGTTACAAGGGGTGGCAAGGGGGGAGGGTGGGGTGCGGGGGACAACTCACAGTGCCCATGAGAGACAATTAACTGTGAGTGGAACTCTGACTGCAATGTGAAAAGGTACTGCTGATATTTGTGGGGGTGCGGAGAAGCTGTTGTGGTCACAATGCTTCAGTTAGCTGTGGAAGTTTGATATGGACTAGATCTTCCTCTCTTCAGATGATCAGACACTGGGCGTATGCCGGAAGATGTCCTATTGAAGGTTCCAAAGTTCCAAAGCGAGGACTCCTCGGGAGGACGATTCCTCTCCTTTCACAATCCTCAGAAAAAGTCTCCGATTCCGATGTAGAGTTGGAGTCTTCAGAGGGTTTCCACTCACTTACCTGAATAAGTTACCCAGGGTGCGTTGGACAGGGTCTGACCTGACCTCACCCACCTTGCTACCTTCCCAACCTACTCACCCTACCACCTACCACCCTGCTGGCTACCATCATGCCACTTTACCCACTCTAATATGAACCATCCTGTCAACCTACGCATGCTGGTACCCTACCCAATCTGCCACCCTACCTAACCTACCTACTTACCACAGTCACACTCATTCAGTAACACATTGATAAGCTATTTAAACCTTTTCACTGTGTTAGTGAATGAAAACTTACCAAAATACCACACCTGGTGCTGGAAAAAGGGGATGTGGATTAGCTTTCCCTGATGATTCTGCACTACAAGGGAGGACCCCCAGAATAGGTTCACTCCTGAAGAGACTCAGTTCAGAAGTCCAGCTCAGAAATGTGGAATTCCGTCTGAATGTAAACAGGGGTCAAGGGCCAGACCAATAGTGATTGTCACTCCTTGGAAGATTTGACCCTGCCCCTTTGCAGGAGAAGACAGCCCCACAGATACTTGAGGTGCAGTCACAAAGTGCTCCCGTTTGAGGAAATGACATTAGTGCTCCAGCAACACAACTTGATACAAGTGACAGGAGATGGTGAAGCTGATAGGCCTGACTTGATTGAAAGTTATTGTTCCCTTTGCTTCAAGTCCTAGTCAACTTAATGGGAAGGCAATGGGCCTAGCGGTATTAAACTCAGCTAATGTTCTGGGGACGTGGGTTCGAATCCTGCCACGGCAGATGGTGGAATTTGAATTCAATAAAAAATACCTGGAATTAAGAATCACTGATGGCCATGAAACCATTGTCGATTGTTGGGAAAAACCCATCTGGTCCACTAATGTCCTTTAGGGAAGGAAAACAGGTCTATATGTGGCTCCAGAGCCACAGCTATGTGTTTGACTCTCAACTGCCCTCCAAGTGCAGGTAGGGATGGGCAATAAATACTGGCTATCCAGCGACGCCCATGTATGAATTAAAAAAATGAAAAATATTAATGACCTAGTCCTTCCCATGCAGATGAGAGTGCTGATAAAGCCCATTCGTGTGCATTAACTTAATTTGCTCATTTAATTGTTCCTCTTTGTACCTTCATAGGAGTGATGGAGCAATCAGGAAGGTGAGCCTCTGCACTGCAGCCTGAAACTGACCCAAATGCAAGAAAGAACAGAACAGACCTGGTGTACAAGGTCACAGCAAGACAATACCGTCTTGAGTTCCAGAGTCCAACAGGGGCACCCAAAGATGCTGTCCCACTGAACGTTCTGTCCCCCTCATTTGGGTGAAATTACAGGTCAGGAATCACAGAAAAATCAACCATTGGTACTTCTAAAGAGGGGAAATGGCTTCACATGAACACCATAAATTACGTTAGCACAAAAAAATGTACTAAAATTAAACTCTCGATGGAAGGATAAAAAGAAAGGAGAGTATGGAGCAAATCCTTAAGCCAGAACGTCTGACGCTAGATCCACATGCGGTGGGCGCTTCTAACACCTTCAACCACTGGCTGAAGTGTTTTGAAGATTACCTAGCAGCCTCCGCAGCGGTCACCACAGATGATGACAGACTCCGGGTCCTCCATGCGAGGGTAAGCGACACAGTCTACCTCGCGATCCGTGCGGCCACCACTTACCCGAGGGCCCTCGAGCTTCTAAAAAAGCGCTACACGAAACCTCCCAACGAGATCCACGCTCGTTACCTCCTCGCTACACGACGTCGGCAGTCGGGCGAAACCATGGAGGACTACGCCAATGAGCTCTTGCAGCCAGCCAGGGGCTGTGACTGCAAAGCTGTGTCGGCTGAGCAGAGCATGTACGACCTCGCCCGAGATGCGTTTGTGGCCGGGGTCGGGTCTTCATACATCCGTCTCAAGCTGCTAGAAAAGGGGAATCTCAACCTGACCCAAGCCATGGAATTAGCTGAAATGCTTGAGGCGGCTTCGAAGAGCTTGGTCCTGTATCCGGAGGACCACGTGGAGACAACGTGGCAGGAGCAGTCGCAAATCCCTCCTCGCCCCTCGGGCTTGAAGTGCAGTGTTATGGCGTGCTCCCATGTGGACCAGACGATGGCTGCGGCCCCATGCGGCCCACGGTGCTACTTCTGCGGAGGAGCCAAACATACACGACAAAAGTGTCCCGCTAAAGCGGTAGTCTGTACCGCATGCGGTAAAAAGGGGCATTATGCGAAGGTGTGCAGATCGAAGCCCAGGAACGGCAGTGCGGCCTGTGACCCTTCAGAACGGGGATCATCACCATCGTCGTCGAAGTACTCACGGGGTTCGTCCACGTGCGAGTCCAGGACGACGCCATTGCGGTCGACGGAGTCGGAGGAGGATGACCACCAGGGGTCGCTACGTTTGGCGCCCTCACCCATGTGCGATTCATGGGGGCGGCCATTTTGGTCGACGATGACCATGAGCGACCAGCAGGGGTCCTCAGCATCGCCCTCAGCTGCCTGCAGTGACGTTCATGGACCAACGGTGGCGTCGATCACCCTGGACCAGGCTAAGCCTCACAGGCTTGACTGTTCGATGATGGATATACAGGTAAATGATCATGCAATTTATTGTCTGTTTGACAGCGGGAGCACTGAGAGCTTTATCCACCCTGACACGGTGAAGAGGTGTGGACTCCAGATTCAACCTGCCAAACAGACAATCTCTATGGCATCAAGGTCCCGGTCTGTTGCTGTGCTAGGACGTTGTGTGGTAACTTTGAAAGTGCAAGGCACAATTTACGAGCGTTTCTGGCTCCTTGTGTTGCCGCATCTTTGCGCACCAATTCTCCTCGGACTAAACTTTATGGTCCACATGAAGAGTGTGATCCTACAGTACGGTGGGCCACTCCCTTCGCTGACAGTGGGAGAACAGCTGCAGTCTCCAAATTGTCCAAAGCGCCCCGCCTGCAATCTTTCTACGTGAAAGATCACCACACCCTCTTTATTTCAGAATCTGGTACCAGGCTGCAAGCCCATCGCTACTAAAAGTAGGCGTTACAGCACTGAGGATCGGATCTTCATCAGATCTGAGGTTCAGCGACTCCTCAAAGAAGGGACCATACAGCCCAGTGTTAGTCCGTGAAGAGCACAGGTTGTGGTGGTCAAGAGCGGGAACAAACCCCGGATGGTCATTGATTACAGTCAGACCATTAACCGATATACGCAGCTGGATGCGTATCCTCTCCCGCGCATATCTGATATGGTCAATCAGATTGCGCAGTACCGGGTGTTCTCCAGCATAGACCTTAAGTCCGCCTACCACCAACTCCCCATTCGCCCAGAGGACCGACAATACACGGCCTTTGAGGCGGATGGTCGTCTGTATCATTTCCTTAGGGTTCCATTTGGTGTCACCAATGGGGTCTCGGTCTTCCAGCGTGCTATGGACCGAATGGTGGACCAGAACAGGCTGCGGGCTACGTTCCCGTACCTGGATAATGTCACCATCTGCGGCCGTGATCAGCAGGACCATGACACAAATCTCCAGAACTTCTTACGCACTGCATCTCGCCTGAATTTGACCTACAACAGGGAGAAGTGTGTATTCCGTACGCGCCGGTTAGCCATCCTGGGATACGTGGTGGAAAACGGGGTCATTGGCCCTGATCCAGACCGTATGCGCCCCCTTGCTGAACTTCCCTTGCCCGCTAGCGCAAAAGCACTGAGAAGATGCCTAGGCTTCTTCTCCTATTATGCGCAGTGGGTCCCCAACTACGTGGACAAAGCCCGTCCGCTTATTAAGTCCACGACTTTTCCACTCATGCCAGAGGCCCAATTGGCCTTCAAGGAATTGAAACACGACATCGCGAAAGCCACGATGCACGCGGTAGACGAATCCATCCCTTTTCAGGTGGAAAGCGATGCATCTGATTTCGCGCTGGCCGCCACACTTAACCAGGCGGGCAGGCCCGTCGCGTTTTTTTCCCGCACCCTCCAAGGCCCCGAAATTCGGCATTCGGCGGTGGAGAAGGAGGCCCAGGCCATTGTGGAGGCCGTCAGACAGTGGCGCCATTACCTGGCGGGAAAGCGGTTCACCCTGATCACGGACCAGGAGTCCGTGGCGTTCATGTTCAACAACACGCAGAGGGGCAAGATCAAGAATGACAAGATCTTGCGGTGGAGAATTGAACTCTCCACCTATAACTACGATATCATGTATCGTCCAGGGAAACTCAATGAGCCCTCGGATGCCCTCTCGCGTGGAACATGCGCTACTACGCAGGAGGATCGCTTGAACGCCCTCCATAATGACCTGTGCCATCCTGGGGTCACTCGGCTCTACCACTTTGTCAAAGCCCGCAACCTGCCTTACTCGGTGGAGGACGTCAGGTCGGTGACAAGGAGCTGTCGGATTTGCGCGGAATGCAAACCGCACTTTTACCGACCTGACCGGGCACATTTGGTCAAGGCCACTCGCCCCTTCGAGAGGCTGAGTGTTGATTTTAAGGGACCCCTTCCCTCAACAGATCGGAACGTGTACTTTCTGAACATAATAGATGAGTACTCCCGGTTCCCGTTTGTTGTCCCCTGCGCAGACACATCGGCTGCCACGGTGATCAAGGCATTCCGTGATCTTTTTACCCTGTTCGGGTACCCCAGCTATATCCATAGCGACAGGGGCTCGTCGTTCATGAGCAATGACTTGAGGCAATTCCTGCTCTCATACGGGATTGCCTCTAGTAGGACCACGAGTTACAACCCTAGGGGTAATGGACAGGTGGAACGAGAGAATGCTACAGTCTGGAAGGCTGTCCTATTGGCACTGAAGTCCAAAGGCCTTCCAGTCTCCCATTGGCAGGAGGTCCTCCCAAATGCGCTTCACTCCATTCGCTCCCTCCTGTGTACGGCAACCAAGGCTACTCCCCACAAGAGGATGTTCTCATTCCCTCGGAAGTCGTCCTCGGGGATATCTTTGCCAGCCTGGTTGACGTACCCAGGACCCGTCCTCCTGCGGCGACATGTAAGGGCCCGCAAGTCCGACCCCTTGGTCGAACAGGTCCACCTCCTCCACGCCAACCCTCAGTATGCCTATCTGGCATATCCTGACGGGCGAGAGGACACAGTCTCGATCCGAGACCTGGCGCCCGCAGGGGACGTAGCAACTCGTGTCGCTCCCATACCCCCAGTGACGAATCCCTTATCCCTTATTTCTCCCCCGGACGAGGCGTGGACAGCATCGGGACCAGTGCTTAACAGTTTTACTCCAATGCACAGCTTGCCTGAGCCCCGAAGATCGTCGCCACCGCAGAATGTGTCAGGATCCCCTGCACTACCGTTTCATCAGGGTCAACCAGCCTGTGAGTCCGTGGGAGAACAGCTGGACGCCGTTTTGGGGAGAACGCCACCGCAAGTGCCTACTCCGGTGTCACCGCCGGTATTGAGGAGGTCACAACGACGGTGCGGTCCTCCAGACCGTCTGAACTTATAATCTGTTGACATTCTAGTCTGTTTTCGTACCCCGCCGGCCTTTGTTCTCAAAGGAGGGGTGAATGTGGTGAACCATCGTTGGTTCCCACTGGATAGTACTGGGCCAGGGCTGGCCAGCACTATGGGAATGTATATAGGTTACTGTGGGATTGTACTAATGTTGTTGTTGGGCTAGGGTGGGATTGATACACCTGTGGTTGTTACTGTTGTGGCACATCCCAGTCGGGCTCCGCCTCCTGGGAGAGGTATAAGACCCCGTGCTCGGACGGGACCCCTTCAGTCTGGGATAGTGTGTTAAAGTTCTGATAGTTCCATTGTTAGTTAATAAAAGCCTTCTTTTACCGAAGCTTTGAGCCTCGTGTCCAATTGATGCGCATCATGAATCTCATTAAAAACCCAGGGGGCGGGGCCTATTCGCGCTGGAGTTTGACAGTTCTGGAACTCCGCGTATGCGCAGTGGCCCCGATCTGTCAGACTCCCCATTTGCTGGCCAGCCCGATCGCTGGTCAGCCCAGGACCCATGGGTGCCCATGCCCAGGGGGCACCACCCTCCCGCCGCCCAACCCCTGATTGCACCCCCTCCCGCCCCCCCCCCCCCCCCGGCTGGGTCTCCCACTAGTTCTCCGAATGAGGGGAACTACTCTAAACCCCGCCGGAATGAAGTACTCCTGGCGGGGTGGGAGATGCTATCGGGCCTGACAAGTTCCGTGCCGGGCCCGATAATCACATGTAAAATATATTTAAAATACATTAACAAAAGATTTAAATCACTGACCTCTCTTCCCGCTGGTTTCCAGCGCAGTCCCGACTGCCACTATTCCCTGGCTCTGGGAGACGCGCATGCATCGGGAACGCATGCACGAATCCCACAAAATGGCCAACACACGATTCTCCCGACTGGACCCACCAGAAAATGTGTGGGTTGCAATGGGAGAATCGCCCCCAATGTTTCAAGTCTGGATGACTCTTCGTCAAATTGGGATTCTCCTTCCTGCATTATGTCATAAAATCTTCATTACGCTCAGACCCCCTTTCAATGTCATTACTGAGACTGGAAGTCAGGGCCTGTGGTCCTAATACAAACACACGTTACTAAGTGCTTCACATATGGGGATAAAAGTCTAGGAAGGGTTATTAATTAAGTGGGAAGAAAAATGATATGAATGAAAAATGAAAGTGGTCGGGAGATCCAATCCAATTTTCTTCCCACATCTAGGCAGACTTTCATCTGTTTCCATAGCTAGTTATTCCTGGAACAGGAAGGGACACTGCCCACTGCACCACAAGATCTCCCCGGGGGATCCTGATTGACAATAAATTGAGGCTGTCACAACAGTTCAACCTGGTTGTGAGTAAAGCAAATCAGATGCTGGGAGGCATTAAAAAAACAATCAATGTGAGCGCCAAGAGTAAGGCAATCTTGATACTTTACAAGTCATTGACGCAACAACATTTAGAATACTGTGTACAATCCTGGTCACCACAGTACACAAAAACATATTGCAGCTATTGAAAGAGTATAAAAGAATGTAATCAAAATGGATAAAAGCAGATTATTACGGATGCTGGAATCTGAAACCAAAAGAGAAAATGCTGGAAAATCTCAGCAGGTCTGGCAGCATCTGTAGGAGGGAAAAGAGCTGACGTTTTGAGCCCAGATGACCCGTTGTCAAAGCTTTGACAAAGTGTTATCTCTCCTCAAAACGTCAGTTCTTTTCTCTCCTTACAGATGCTGCCAGACCTGCAGAGATTTTCCAGCATTTTCTCTTTTGATGTAATCAAAATGATTGAGGAATGAGGCATTAGATTATGAGGAGCGAATATGTAAATGGAGCATCTTCTCACTGGGAAAGAGCAGGATAAGAGGTGAGATAATTGCTGTTTTTAGGAATCTAAATGGTTTAGATAATAAGACAAAATTTGCAAATGCATGGTACCTCACAGCATCCGTCATTAGTTAGACTTGTCGTTGTACATTCAGATTTTTAAATATTGTGCGGAAAGATGCTGAAAGTGTGAACTGAGCATCTGGGGCTTGCTTTCCTGGGCTGTAGTGGGACCTGGTAAGTGTGCAGGCCATTACGCCCAGTGGGATGGGTTTAATGGCCTCTTGGAGTGTGCCAGCAGGGTCCTACTTCAGAAAAGGCCAGGATAGCGAAAGGTGATATTGGGACAATGAGGAAAACAGGACATCTGTGATTGGAGTGAACAAGGCAAACAAGCTGTTTGATGGCCTACTTCAGCTTGATGTCTCCTTAACCAACCAGATGGAAGAAATAACTATGAAATTAACAGTGTGCGTGAGGACCGAGAAGGAATTGTAAATGAGAGAATGGGTGAACTTGATATCAAATCGGGTACAGAGTGTTAAAGAAATTGGGTTAAGAGGCAGAGATGAAAGAAACAAAGGAAAACTTTTTTTAAAAAACATTTAAAATTTAGTATTTTTAAAATCTCCAGCAACAATTTAACCCTGAAAAAATGAGACACCACTCATGAACTTTTACCCTTCTCATTTTGCGGACTGTATTTTAAAAGTTTGTTTATAAATGTTCTAAGGACATACAGAATCTGCTGCAACTATTCTCATGGTGGCACAGTGGTTAGCACTGCTGCCTCACAGCGCCAGGGACCTGGGTTCAATTCCCAGCTTGGGGCACTGTCTGTGCATTCCCCCTGTATCTGCATGGGTTTTCTCCCGGTGCTCCAGTTTCCTCCCACAGTCTGAATGATGTGCTGGTTAGCTACATTTGCCATGCTAAATTCTCCCTCAGTGTACCTGAACATGTGCCGGAGTGTGATGACTATGGATTTTCACAGTAACTTCATTGCAGTGTTAATGTAAGCCTACTTGTGACACTAATAAATAAACTAAAAATGTTATATTTAATTTTTAGTGCTGGAGAGGTTGTTTGGCAGTAATTATCACTTAGCTTGCTGTTAATAGGTACTTAGACTGGAATGCTCTGACACAGATGCCACACACTGCAAAGAGTTGTGTTGAGTGATTTTAACTTTTTAATTGCTCCTCCTTCAATTCTCTCCCACGAGGTTAAAGTTAGGTTCTGAGAGCAGCACGGTGGCACAGTGGTTCGCACTGCTGCCTCGCAGCGCCAGGGACCTGGGTTCAATTCCGGCCTTGGGTGACTGTGTGGAGTTTGCATGTTCTCAATGTGTCTGCTGGGGTTTCCTTTGGGTGCTTCGGTTTTCTCCCAGAGTCCAAAGATGTGCAAGATAGGTGGGTTGGCCATGCTAAATTGCCCCTTAGTGTCAGGAGGATTCACAGTGTAAATACATGGAGTAACGGAGTTAGGGTTTGATTGTTGTCAGTGCAGGCTCGATGGGCCGAATGGTCTTCTTCTGTACTGCAGGGATTCTATGATTCTCGAGTACCAGCACTGGAGCTCCTGGCGAAGGAGGTCCAGAGAATACTGCTACTCTGCCTGGCCTTACGTCCTCCCATTCCTCCTTCAGATCCCTAACAAAATACCCATGACTAAGCACTCCCTGTCGCCTGGTGATGCTGATTAATTATCTAACAGTCTCTTAGAATTGAAGCCCTCAGAGAATGTTCAGAATAAATGCTCATAGAGTGTTGGTAAAGTCTTGGCAATGTGTTCCTAGAAAGATTCCTGCTGTGTTTCAGAAGGCACCTTCAAACTTTTAACATTAAAAAGTGTACTCAAAATCCACTGCAATAACTGTTTGCTCGCAATCAGTTGGCCGCTGTTTGAAGAGGGTGTTAGTTCAAGTGATTTTATCAAAATGCTGTGTATCTTCATAAGTGAGCATTAGCAGGCAATTTAAGTGGCAATCAACCTCATTACATTCCTCAAGACAGACATTCCTCATGCAAACTTCAACTGAACAAAATGATGTCTTGCAATAAACATGGGCTAGACCAGTATTTCAGTGTAAGACCTTATTTTGACAACCTTGGGCTCCTTAGTACCTGAAGTAACTGAAGAAAATTCTGGATACAGTATAGGAGTAATTCAAGACATGGGGCTGCAACTTACATGCCTCCACCAGTCATGTTTTCAGCAAAAGTCACGTAAAGTATAATGGGTACCCACCCATCCACCATCTTGTCCACTCGCCTAGCTCAAACCATATAATACAGAAGGTGGGCAGATGATGAAATTAGCAGCCCACCAGTTATTTTTAATAAATAATCGGGCTCTTTAGATAAAGGCAAAATACTGCGGATGTTGGAATCTGAAACAAAAATAGAAACTGCTGGAAAATCTCAGTAGGGTCCAGACTCGAAATGTTGGCTTTATTCTCCCTCCACAGATGCTGTCAGGCCTGCTGAGATTTTCCAGCATGTTCTGTTTTTGTTTCAGGGGTTATTTAGGTTTGTTACCAAGTCAATTGACTCCAGTAAGATACTGCCCATATTATAAAATGGATGATGTGGGCTGTCAGGATACTTTATGGATCGGGGTGTGGCTCCACTAAGATTGAACCTTAATGCACCTAATCAGCATGTCTTTCAGACTGTGGGAGCAAACCGGAGCACCCGGAGGAAACCCAAGCAGACAAGAGGAGAATGTACAGACTCCGCACAGACAGTGACCCAAGCTGGGAATCAGACGCGAGTCCCTGGTGCTATGAGGTGGCAGTGCTAACCACTGTGCCACCCTCAATGTTGGAGGATGCGGGCATCAATCCCGCTACCTCTTGCATGCTAAGCGAGCGCTCTACCATTTGGGCTAATCCCCTGGATGTTGGGAGAGTTGTTGGGATCTGCACCAGAAGTAGGTGGAAGCTGATCTTGCAAAAGAATTTAGGTAGGAATTAAACAGGTACTTAAGGATGCGTAACTTGCAAAGTTATGGACAAAAATCAGGGGTATGGAACAAATACAGCTGCTCATTCGAAGAGTTAGTACAGGTATAGTCAACTGAATGGCCTCTTTTTTGCTGTAAGTTTCTAAATCAAGAAAGGTTCAATCTTAGTATTTTCTTAACAAACCTCCTGTGTGGCCTTGTAAAAGTCTATAAATAGATCAACTGCACCACCCTGATCAATCTTCTATGTTACCTCATGAAGAAGTCAATCAAATCAGTCGGGCCTAAAGAAATCCATTCTGGCTCTCTTTCATAATATGTCTTTCCAAATGAAAGTTTAATTTGTCCCTGATTCTGGTTTCCAATAACTTCCCCACCACCAATGAGACTGACTGGTCTGTCGTTTGGAATGAGTTGATAGAGGAAACTGCAATAAAGTATTTACTGTCTTGTTGTTGCGATTAAATGTAATACATAAATCAGCATGCTATTTTCTTTTTGACTATTGCTAAAATAGGCCAATTTTTACAGTTTTTTTCAAATAGCTGTAAATACTGCAAAACTTGTAATAAAGTGATACTAAGTCGTGTGAATCTATAAGTATCGAGAATGATCGAAGAGGGGAACAAAGGGGAAGAGCAAAGAAATGAATGCAAAAAAAGGTAGAATTAAAATAAAAAGAAAATAAAACAGATTGAACTAGTTCACAAAAGGAAAGGAGATACTCTAGCAGTACATAATCATATGCATCAGACCACATGAAGACAGCATGGCACTACCCACTATTAATAATTTGTTGTTTTTAATCATTACAATTAAAGCATCTAATGAATGAATATTAAGTTGCTGCTAATATAACATATGAATTTCACAGATAAGCCCATCTATACCACCCACCTGGCTTCTATGTGTTTATGTGATTTGCTGATCAATGTACAAATTCTGTTTGTTCGCCCTGATTACTGCCAACTCCTCCCCTCAGCCCCATTCCCAGCTCCCCCCTCATCCCCTTTCCTAACTCCCCCCCTCAGCATCATTCCCAACTCCTCCCTCAACATCATTCCCAACTCCTCCCCTCAACATCATTCCCAACTCCCCCCTCAACATCATTCCCAACTCCTCCCTCAACATCATTCCCAACTCCTCCTCTCAACATCATTCCCAACTCCTCCCCTCAACATCATTCCCAACTTCCCCCCCCTCAACATCATTCCCAACTCCACCCCTCAGCCCCATTCCCAACTCCTCCCCTCAGCCTGATTCCCAACTCCTCCCTCAACATCATTCCCAAATCTTCCCTCAACATCATTCCCAACTCCTCCCCTCAACATCATTCCCATCTCCCCCCCTCAGCCCCATTCCCAACTCCTCTCCTCAGCCCCATTCCCAACTCCTCCCTCAACATCATTCCCAACTCCTCTCCTCAACATCATTCCCAACTCCACCCTCAACATCATTCCCAACTCCTCCCCTCAACATCATTTCCATCTCCCCCCTCAGCCCCATTCTCAACTCCTCTCCTCAGCCCCATTCCCAACTCCCCCCCAACATCATTCCCAACTCCTCCCCTCAACATCATCCCAACTCCTCCCCTCAACATCATTCCCACCTCCTCCCCTCAACATCATTCCCAACTCCTCCCCTCAACATCATTCCCAACTCCTCCCCTCAACATCATTCCCAACTCCTCCCCTCGACATCATTCCCAACACTCCTCCCCTCAGCCCCATTCCCAACTCCTCCCCTCAGCCCCATTCCCAACTCCTCCCCTCAGCCCCATTCCCAACTCCTCCCCTCAGCCCCATTCCCAACTCCTCCCCTCAGCCCCTTTCCCAACTACTCTACTCAGCCCCTTTCCCAACTCCTCCCCTCAGCATTCTCCTCAGCTCCTTATCTTCAGGTCAAGCTCAATCTCCGGGTACTACTCCCAGTTCTTCCTCTCTGAGCTGTATCTAGCTTCTCCCCCCAGCACTACCCCTGTGCTGCAGTGAGTTTCCATCTGCTGCTACTGCTGCTTTAGGGTGTGGAATCCTGCTGGGGATGGGAATTTGTGTACTCTTTAAGTGAGGCTTACAGCAACAGCAGATGGGAACTGGAAACAATTTATGGTCAGCATGAACGGAAGGAATAGGAGGAAAGACGCATCATGAAACAGGGAGAGGAACTGCGTACCAGCTTAAACTAAGAGGAGAGGCAAGAATAGTGCCAGTTTAAACTAAAATGGGGAGGGGTAGAGGGAAGAAGCAGCAATAGCAACATTGAGGGATGAGGAGAAAATGCCAGTTTGAATTGTGGGGAGAAGGGATAAAATGTATCATATTGAACAGTGGAATGAAGGGACAAGCATACCAGTTTCAACATAAAGAGCATATACGAATTAAGAGCAGGAGCAGGTCATTCGGCCCCTCGATCCTGCTCTGCCATTCAATAAGATCATGGCTGATCTGATTATGACCTCAACCCCACATTCCTGCTACCCCTGATAATCTTTCACCCCCTTGTTTACCAATAATCTAGGTTGGGAACAGAAGGTTGAGAAGTTGTAAACACTGCCAAAAGGGACTTGAAGAAGCGTGTCTATTTTACCGTGACAAACATATGAGATTGAGCACAATAGGCTAACTAACTATGAGCACAAAAGCCCATAATTTCTCCATGAGAACGAAATTTAAATGCCCATCATTATTTTCACACATTTCTGCTACCTGATTGGAGCAATTTTACTTTTTTCTTATTCATTCGTGGAACACGGCTGTTGCTGGCTGGCCAGCATTTATTGCCCATCCCTAGGTGCCTGAGGGCAATTGAGAGTCAACCACATTGCTGTGGCTCTGGAGTCACATGTAGGCCAGACCAGATAAGGACAGCAGATTTCCTTCCTAAAGGACATTCGTGACCCAGATGGGTTTTCCCAACGATCAATGGTTTCAAGGTCATCAGTAGATTCTTAATCCCTGATAATTTTTATTGAATTCAAATTCCACCATCTGCCATGGCGGGATTTGAATCCGGGTCTCCAGAACATTAGTTGAGTTTCTGGATTAAAAGCCTAGCGATAATACCACTAGGCCACCGCCTTCCCTTAATCATGCAAATTTTAACTAGCCAACCATGCCAGTATCAGCCTCAAAATATTAAAGTTGTGTGTGTGAGACTGCATAATCACACAGGCAACATGATAGTCCCACAACGCAACTTGATGTGCACACAGTTTTTAACCTTGGGTACAACCCCCCCCCCCCCCCCCCCCCCAGGCCCACCAGTGAAAGCTGACTTCAGCCCAACACTGATTGAAATTGTTACTTGGAAAGGCTACCCCTATCCACATATCTTTCTCAAGACTGCTTCCTTTGGTCCTCTAGCGACACAATATCCTACTTCCACCATCAGCCATCATCCCTGATGCAAGTGTGTGAGGGAACATTTAAACGAGAGCTAGGAGATCAAATCCCACTTCGCACAGTCGGATGGAAAACCCTTCACTTTTTATTATCCGCACTCTTGATTCCTGTCCCAAATTAAAATCTGGGTGGATGTTTCAGATCAAGAAGCACCTGATTAAAAAGTTAGATTGCAGTATTACCCAACTCGAGAGAGTGTATTGAAACTTGATGGTAAAATGTTATTTCCACTGGCATGGTTACCATATTCTGTCACATGGGACCAATAGCTGCTTACAACCAAAGTATGGTGCCAGGAGGAGAATATTATTAACTGGAAGAGTGAAGTCGTGCTATTTATCAATGAACTAAAATCTATGTTATGATTCTATCAAACTTACTGACTTTATGATGTAATTGCAGGAGCTGTGGACAGACAGCAACTGTTGTAGGCCTGCTGTTATCTATCAGTTGCTCACTTCATTCCTGCTGTTCGGAGAAGATGTTCCTGAAAGCTTTCCCCAGTCTATTGAATGAGAGCCCAGGGAATATCAATAACATTCATGCTGACAACACAACAGAGCCGAACATTTTATCCCCCAAGACCCACCACTTAGTCCTACTGCAGATTCACCTCTTAATAGTAATTGTAGTCACTGAGGGTCTTATTAAACGGTTTATAATGTTACAAGCAGATGTTGCTCTGGCACTATCCTTTATCCTTAGTGCGTTTAATGAGAGACAATTAAACTGAATTTTTATGTTCACTCCACAGCAAGCCTTGTAAAACTTGGACACTCGGGCACACCAAGTGTGAATATTGGCAAATCTAAAATGTTTCCAATCTGTCTTGAAATGATGATATTATGGGAGACGGGAAGTTGGATTTTGGAAAATGGAACGATAAGACAGAGATACAACAACTGCATGTTTAAGACAGTGATAGATAGATTCTTGATTGGGAAGGGGATCAAAGGTTACGGGGAAAAGGCATGAGAATGGGGTTAAGAAACATATCAGCCATGGTCAAATGGCGGAGCAGACTCGATGGGCTGTATGGCCTAATCCTGCTCCTACACCTTACGGTCCAACTAAAATAGAAACAGAAGCTTCTGGAAATACTCAGCAGGTCTGGCAGCATCTATGGTGAGAGAAAGAGAGTTAACATTTCAGGTCTGAAACGCTAACTCTCTTTTTATTTCAGATTTCCAGCATCTGAAGTATTCTGCCTTTGTACAACAATTAAAGGTCCAGTTGACAGTTGAGTTCTTTGAATGTCCTGAGTTCCTGTTTCAACATGGAGCCTGACCCATTACAAACAGTACAATTACTAATGTACAGATAGGCTTCCAACCAGGCAAACCATTTCATAGAATCATAGAATCCCTACAGTGCAGAAGGAAGCCATTCGGCCCATCGAATCTGCACTGACCACAATCTCATCCAGGCCCTATTCCTGTAACCCCATATATTTACCCTGTTAATCCCCTGACACTAGGGTCAATTTTGCATGGCCAATCAACCTAACTTGCACATCTTTGGACTGTGGGAGGAAACTGGAGCACCCGGAGGAAACCCACGCAGACAGGGGGAGAACGTGCAAACTCCACACTCCGGGGCCGGAATTGAACCTGGGTATCTGGCGCTGTGAGACAGCAGTGCGAACGACTGTATGGTTATCCAGTATGACCTTTTGTAAATTCACACCCAGGCAGTCAGCTTTGTGTTCAGATGGTGATTTAGCATTAACCAGAGAATTACCATCAATGTATCAACTCGACAGCATAAGTGTCTCTCTGTACAATACTCACCAAGATTGGACACAGAATAGTTTTGAATTTTTCTTTTCAATTCCCTACTAAGTCTTAAGAAGCTTCACTCCACGCAGAGTTTCTTGAGAAGAATTACAGAGGATCCTGCGAATAAAGGTTGCTCAAGAACTGGAGTAAAAGTTAACTCTGATACTGCTAGCAGATTTGTGTGAAAACAGGGTGCTAAAGTTTTGTAGTCTACTCTCTCCTGGTATCAGTTATACAGACATCTGCGTACTTGCTTCCCTAGGGCCAGGGATGCCAGCTGTGTCAGAGAAAAGGCAGATCCCTTTTCTGGGAAATGCCTCAGTGTCATCTTCGTGTTGCCTCAACCACATTGCAGATAAAAAAAGGAATATCAGGCAGTAGATGGTCACTTTATCACTTCACCCTAACCTAATCCACTGATTCCTACAATTACTCTCTTCCACAAAAAAATAGACTCATTGGTTGCTCCTTCTATATCCTGCAGAGCATCATGAGCTGTATGACACAGTAGTAGCCGTTAGACTGTACAAGTTCATAGAGTTCTTTATAGAATCCCTACAATGCAGAACGAGGTCATTTGGCCCATCGAGTCTGTATCGACCACAATCCCACCCAGGCCCTATTCCCATAACCCCAAATATTTATCCTGTTAATCCCCTGACACTAGGGTCAATTTTGCATGGCCAATGAACCTAACTTGCACATCTTTGGACTGTGGAAGGAAACCGGAGCACCCGGAGGAAACCCACACAGACAGGAGGAAAACGTGCAAACTCCACACAGACAGTGACCCAAGCCGGGAATCAAACCCGGGTCCCTGGTGCTGTGTTAACCACTGTGCCACCGTGCCGTCCCCTTCTTAAAATTTTTTAATTTAAATCTCCCTTTTCATAGAATTTTTTTTTCATAGAATCCCTACAGTGCGGAAGGAGTTGTGATATCTAAGAATATTTCCTTTGTCACAGGTAGTGAGAAAAAGGAATTGTTTTTGCATCAAGAAAAATAATTTCTGAGCACTGTTATCCTTGCCAGGTTTCTGTACAGAATGCTTTTCGGCATTCAAAGCCTTGTGTTGTTTTACAATAGAGTTCTGCAATCATGTTGACACTGCTTGTTCTATTACTGTAATGCTATCAACTCCTCGTCTTCATGGCAACAAGATTACCAATGTAGAAGATTGAGTGGTCAACAGCATACTGTAGGACTGAACACCTACACCTTTGGAGGATTCAGACAGACAAAACCTTTCACCCAATCTCTGGCTCCTTTACACAAAGGAGATTGGTGCTCACTCATTCTTAGCTTATACCTAATTTCCTGCACAATAAAAGGAGCCCAAATTTAGATTTAGGAGCAAGAAGGTGACGAGGAAGAGAAAGAATGGCATTGATCAAGTACCTTCTGATCAACGATGTTGTTTATTAAGGGTAAGGAGGATGATGGTTTTGTGATTTATTTCGGGGTGCTGCAGGGTGAGACCACTGCATCTGTTAGTGGAGAAGTGGTTTTGATATCCTTTTGGCAGTCAAGCGCTGTCATCTTTTCATTCTCCTGTTTATTAATCTGCTGCATGAAACCCCAGTAGTCCTATCAGACCCTCAGTAACATGCAGCATCAGTGCTGGCTGTTGTACAGCTGTCATTGTGTCATTGCCTGCAGGGTTATGTTGTACACATGACTCTGGCAGTTGGCAACAGCAGCCAGATTGCTAGAAACTCTGGTGAAAGAGCGAAGCCTGGTGAACAATCACTTTAGATTATGGGCCAGCTTTTGCACATGTAGTGCATTTCAAAGGTCCCTTTCTTTAGAAACATTTAATTCTCCGACAATACCACAGGCTCACAGAATTCTTACAGCAAAAAAGGAAGCCATTTGGCCCATTGGGTCTACCAGCTCTCCAAATGAGCATAATGACTTAGTGCCATTCCCCTGCCTTTTCCCGATACTCCTGCACAATGTTTCTATTTAAGTAATCATCTAATGACCTCTTGAATGCCTTGATTGAACCTGCCTCCATCACACTTCAGGCAGTGCATTCCAGACCCAAACCACTTGTTGTGTGGAAAAGATTTTTTCTCACATTGCATTTGCTTCTTTTGTAAATCACTTTAAATCTGTGTCCTCTCGTTCTTGATCCTATTATGAGTGGGGACAGTTTCCCCCTGTCTACTATGTCCAGCCCCCTCATGATTTTGAACATCCCTGTTAAATCCCCTCTTAACCTTCTTCTCTCCAAGGAGGAAGTCCCAGCCTCTCCAATCAATTCTCATAACTGAAGTTTTCATCCCTGGAACCATTCTTGTAAACTTCATTTGCACTCTCTCCAATGTGTTCACAACCCTCCTATGGTGTGGTGCCCAGAACTGTACACAATACTCCAGCTGAGGTCTAACTAGTGGCTTGTATAAGTTCAGCATAGCCTTCTTGTTCTGGCATTCTATGCCCCTATTAATAAAACCCAGAATACGATATGCTTTGTTAACTGCCCTTTCCACCTGTCCTGCCACCTTCAATGATTTATTCACATATACACCAAGGTTCCTCTGCTCCTGCATGCACTTGAGAATTTTACCCCTTATTTTATATTGTCTCTCCATGTCCTTTCTATGAAAATACATCACCTCACACTTCTCTGCATTGAGCTTCATCTGCCTCCTCTCTGCCCTAATCTAATGTCTATACATATGCAGTGGCAATTCATCAAGCTATCACGGTTGGAAGTGGATGATTTCACTATCCAAAAGATGGGATTTTATTACTGAAATTCCTGTAACCAGAAGTCAGCTGAACTCATTTATGTCATCTGATTTTCTTTCTGTCTAGTGTGCATTAACTTTCCCAATGAAACACCAGATGTGTTCTTGCCTTGCTCCTAACAAATGACTTTCTTTTGTCAGAATTGTCATCTTTTAACTTGTACCTTTTTCTGATGCAAAAACATCAGGGTAAAAGCCAATGTCATCCTAGTGGTATATGTCAGGTAGGACAGAATCCCTGGAGCTGAGTGTGACCAAAGACAACAGCGATCTGCTTGGTAGGGTCATCATGCAGTAATAACAACAACACAACAATAATAATTGATTTAGTACTTTTAGTATAGAAAGAGACCTAGAAGTGAATAATAGAAGTGTAAAAAGTGGATGCCCAACCCAAGAAGGAGGCATGACCGAAAGCTTGGTGAAAAGTGAGTTTTGAGGAGGAGATGGTAATGGAAAGGTTAAGGTTTATGGAGGGAATTCCTCTGTGGGTCAAAGGAACAAGTCAAGCTGTGGTAGATGCTAACTACTTCTACACGTGCTTATCCTCGAGATATCACTCAAGTCAATAGGTCTGGCCACAGACTAAAGGCAGTCTGTGCATATCCTTCCATATCTTTGTGTAGCAATAGGATTTTAGCTTCCAGATGTGCAGTTGACATTTCTGCTCAGTAAAGATCTTTGAGTGATCACTTTTCACAGGCATCAAGCTCACCATCTCTGCCAATACCCAGCAACAAAAATTTAATCTTCACCATAGCTGTTGTGCTTGGACAAACAGGAACAGAGGCTGAAAATAGTGTCTTACATATCAGATCAGGCTCAGCTCCAATAGGAACAAGAAATGCAGGAAGGTGTGAGACGGCTAGGTGAAAATCATGCATGCTGAGTAGCAGCAAATCTGTTTAACAAGCAGCTATTTCAGTAAAATGTACAGTGAATAATGAGGAATTTAATTTCAGAACGGAAGAACTTTTGGATAATTCAGCACATTTATAACGAAAGCTGTTTAGTTTTCAGCAAAAATTGTTCAGATCTCAAAACTCTTGGTTTACTGAATAACTGATAAACAAGTCTGACTGCAAATGCTCCGATTGTCCTTTCTCACAGAATTGGGATGGCTTGACTTGTTGGAAATTGGGATTGGCCCAAGCTCGGTGCACTATTAAGGTCTCACTATATTTACAGGTCATCGTTCACACTGGGAAGCTCCGTGAAGGCGCAAACTAGAATAATTTCAACCTTAGGAGGGAGTAGGAGGGAGAAATGGAGAAAAATTGCAGGAAACCTGAGAAAGAGCAACTGGCCGAAAAGGTAAAAGAAAGTGAGCTGTTTTTATACTAGTGTTGAGGTGTGAAAGTGTGGCTGGTTGCTGCCACCTCCATGGGAACTAATTCATCCAGTACAAACTAGGAACTGAAAGTGGGTTTTAAAGTATTTTTGGCTCAGTTTCACACTGTCTTTATCTCCTAAGCATCAAAGAGCTGCTATTTTCTTAACACTGCATCACACGAGGCCTGGAATTTCAGGAGGCCGGCTACAGCAGATGTAGGTGGGTGAAGGAAAACTCACATCTGCACATGGATGATATCACAGGCTCTATCCCATATTGAGGGAACGGCGTCATTCCACCACTCAAGACTGGTAACTTGCACCCATAAGGAACATTGGAGATGCTCGCTTTGACTGACCTCAGGCACCTTGCTACTCTGACACATCAAAGGAGGCTCAGGAAGGCAGAAATTAGCAAAATGTTTCCGAGGGAGCAAATGACCATGTTTACGAATGTTATCAATCTCTTTGGGATTGCTTTCTTTTGTCGACTCAACTTTTCTCCCAGTTGAACCTATAGAGGGATGTACTTGGCAGAATTTCTTTAGAAACAGGCAGAATATTCACCTGCTATTCTCCAATCTGAATTTTTGGTGGAACTTAAATGGTGTGGAAACCTACAAATTCCTGCTCCCAGCTCCAGCCACTAAAATTTCTATTCATAGTCTAGTATCTCTGATGTTATCATGAGCTTGTGATGATTCCAAACTGCGTGGTTTTGTAGGTATATTGTAGAAATGCCAGAACAATTTGCTGACTTTAAGGTAATTACCAATTGGCATTTCCCAAGCTTGGGTTTTCCTTTGTGCTCTTCAGCATAAACAGAATGAAGCTTAAAAGGACAATTTTGCAATATACTTGTTGCTTATATTCATACAACGTGGGGAAGATATTTCCATTAGAAGAAGGAACTAGATTCCGAGGGCACAGCCTCAAAATAAAGGGATGACCATTTAGAACTGAGATGGGGAGGAATTTCTTCAGCTAGTGGGTCATGAGTTAATTGCCACAGAAGGCTAAGGAGGCCAAATCATTGAGTGTATTTAAGAAGATAGATAGTTTCCTGATTGGTAAGGGGATCAAAAGTTAAGGGGAAAAAGTGAGAGAATGGGGTTAAGAAACTTATCAGCCATGATTGAATGGCGGAGCAGACTCGATAGGCTGAATGACCTAATTCTGCTCCGATATCTCATGGCCTTATAACTTGAAGTATAACTTCATGCAATGAAGTATAAATTCAAGTTAGAAATCCAGCTAACAGTCATCAATACTTGAATTTCCTGAAGTCGAGAGCTTCAAATTTTTAGGTGTCCAGATCACCAGCAACCTGTCCTGGTCCCCCTATGCCGACATTATAGTTCAGAAAGCCCACCAACACCTCTACTTTCTCAGAAGACTAAGGAAATCTGGCATGTCAGCTACGAATCTCACCAACTTTTACAGATGCGCCAGAGAAAACATTCTTTCTGGTTGTATCACAGCTTGGTATGGCTCTTGCTCTGCCCAAGACTGCAAGGAACTACAAAAGGTTGTGAATGTAGCCCAATCCATCCCGCAAGCCAGTCTCCCATCCATTGACTCTGTCTACACTTCCCGCTGCCTTGGCAAAGCAGCCAGCGTAATTAAGGACCCCACGCACCCCGGACATTCTCTCTTCCACCTTTTTCCTTCGGGAAAAAGATACAAAAGTCTGAGGGCACGTACCAACTGACTCAAGAACAGCTTCTTCCCTGCTGCTGTCAGACTTTTGAATGAATTTACCTTGCATGAAGTTGATCTTTCTCTCCACCCTCGCTATGACTGTAACACTACATTCTGCACTCTCTCGTTTCCTTCTCTATGAATAGTATGTTTTGTCTGTATAGCGCACAAGAAACAATATTTTTCACTGTTTGTTAATACATGTGACATTAATAAATCAAATCAAAAAATCAAAAGTTGCCCAATATTTTATAGGCAGTTTTACAGACAGATATCATATCTGACATTGTCATCCCTTTGGTTTTGCATTCTATTCTAGTGGAGGTCATAGAAACACTTTAAATTGACAATCAAATCCACATAATTCAGTTCCTCTGGAAATTACATTGAACTTCAGTCATGCTATGTTCATACAAATATAGTGAGGACATATATGGGATTTCTGATTGACTTTCTATTACTTTCAGCATGCAGACAGATTAGGCAACCCTGAAGCTTGAATACTGCCGAACATAAAACGAAAGGCATAATAGTCATGAAACCAACATGGGAGACAAACAAAGAGTTAAATCCCTCAAAGGCTTTTAATCTCTCAGCACAGCACACATAACATTCTCTGATATATTTTTCTGATAAAAGTCTATTCTGTCCCAAGTCTGTACTATGCTGGTCACAACGGTGGGGTTCTGCATTTCATATTAAAACCTCTGTGAAACCCTCTCTGACCTGATCATCTATTAGAGGCATAGAGCACAGAGAAGGCCCTTTGGCATCGGGTTTGCACCAACAATAACTACCACTAAAGTTGCGCTATCCCCATTTTCCAGCACTTATCTCATATCCTTGAATTTTATGATACTTCAAATGCTCATCCAAATACTTTTTGAAAGTTGTAAGGTTTCCAGCCTCCACTATCTTCCCAAGCAGTGCATTCCAAATTCTCACCACCCTCTGTGTGATTGTTTTTACTCAAATCCCCTCTGAATCTCCTGCCTCTCACCCTAAAACTATGCCCCCTTGTGATTGACCCCTCAACCAAGGAGAACCACTGCTTCCTATTCATCCAATCCATACCCTTCATAATCTTACACACATCAATCATGTCCTCCCAGCCTTCTCTGCTCTAAAGAAAACAATCCAAGCCTATCCAGTCTCCCCTTATAGGTCAAATGTTCCATCCCAGGCAACATCCTGGTGAATATCCTTTGTCTAGGCAATCACATCCCTCCTATATTGAGGTGACCGGAACTGCACACAATATTCCAGCTGTGGCCTAATGAATGTTTTGTACAGCTCCAACATTACCTCCTTGCTTTTATACTTTTTGCCACGACTGATAAAAGCAAGTGTCCCATATGCCTTCTTAACTATCCCATTCACATGCTCTGCCACCTTCAGGGATCTGTGAATAAGTACCCCAAGGTCCAACGGTTCCTCTGAGTTTCCTCGTGTCCTGCCATTCTTTAAATACTCCCTTGTCGCTACTTCTTCCAAAGTGCATCACTTCGTACTTATCAAGGTTTAAATATCATCTGTCACTACTTTGCCCATCTGACCGGCCCATCTATATCTCCCTGTAACCTATGACCTTCTTCTTCATTATTAACCACCCTACCAATCTTGGTGTCATCTGCAAACTTACCTATCATTCCCCCCAACATTCTTATCTATACCATTTATGTATATAACAAACAATAAAGGACCCAGCACTGAACCTTGTGGTACGCTACTGACACCAGCCTCCTGTCACTTAAACAATCTTCTACCACCACCCTTTGTGTCCTATTACTAAGCCAGTTTCTGATCCATCTTGTCAAGTTTCCCTGCATTCCATCTGCTTCAACCTTCTTGGTCAAAGAAGACAGAGGGTAGCAGTGGAAGGGTGTGTTTCTGAATGGAGGGCTGTGACAAGTAGTGTTCCTCAGGGATCAGTGCTGGGACCTTTGCTGTTTGTAATATATATAAATGATTTGGAGGAAAATGTAACTGGATTGATTAGTAAGTTTGCGGACGACACAAAGGTTGGTGGATTTGCGGATAGTGATGAGGACCATCAGAGGATACAGCAGGATATAGATCAGTTGGAGGCTTGGGCGCAGAGATGGCAGATGGAATTTAATCTGGACAAATGTGAGGTAATGCATTTTGGTAGGTCTAATACAGATAGGAAATATATAGTAAATGGCAGACTCCTTAGGAATATTGATAGGCAAAGGGATCTGGGTGTACAGGTCACTGAAAGTGGCAATGCAGGTGGAAAAGGTAGTCAAGAAGGCATTCGGCATGCTTGCCTTCATCGGCCGGGGTATTGAGTTTAAAAATTGGCAAGTCATGTTGCCGTTTTGTAGGACCTTAGTTTGGTCGCACTTGGAATATAGTGTTCAATTCTGGTCGCCACACTACCAGAAGGATGTGGAGGCTTTGGAGAGGGTACAGAAAAGATTTACCAGGATGTTGCCTGGTATGGAGGGCATTAGCTATGAGGAGAGGTTGGAGAAATTTGGTTTGTTCTCACTGGAGCGACGGAGGTTGAGGGGAGACCTGATAGAAGTCTACAAGATTATGAGAGGCATGGACAGAGTGGATGGTCAGAAACTTTTTCCCAGGGTGGAAGAGTCAATTACTAGGGGGCATAGGTTTAAGGTGCGAGGGGCAAGTTTCAAAAGAGATGTACGAGGCAGATTTTTTACACAGAGAGTAGTGGGTGCCTGGAACTCGTTGCCGGGGGTGGTAGTGGAAGTGGATACGGTAGTGACTTTTAAGGGGCATCTTGACAAGTACATGAATGAGATGGGAATAGAGGGATATGGTCCCCGGAAGGGTAGGGGGTTTTAGTTAAGTCGGGCAGCATGGTCGGTGCAGGCTTGGAGGGCTGAAGGGCCTGTTCCTGTGCTGTAATTTTCTTTGTTCTTTGTTCTCAATCAGTCTCCCATGTGGGGCTTTGTCAAAGGCTTTGCTAAAATTGATGTAAACTGCATCAACTGCACTTCCCTCAACCACACACCCATTCACTCATTCAAAAAATTCTAACAAATTTGTTAAATACAGCCTCCCTCTGACAAAACCATGTTGACTATCCCTAATCAACCCATGCCTTTCTAAGTGGAAATTCATTCTCTCCTTCCTTTTCTCCAATAGTTTCCCGACCATTGAGGGGTATTAAAAGATGATGAAGAGCTGCCACCGTTGGTCCGTCCCTATTTGCTCATCCTCAAAGCAGGGCTATAAGTTAGAACCCAGTATTTGGCAGAAGCAAGAGGATGAATTCCTGCCTTATTGCTCTTTGATGTTGTATTTGGAAGCTCTTGCTTGTTATGATATTGATGTTGGTATGACATTGCAAGAAGCAGATAGTGCAACATATAATATGCCACCTAGAATTCTGATGCTTACTATTTTGTTCAGCATGGTTGGGTTTGCCTCGGGAAAATATTTGATAGTTTTCTTGAAAAACAGTCAACTTAATGTATAACTGTGACATAATTTGAATGAAGTGAGCGGAGTTACCAATAAGATTCTCATTTCTTAAAATATAAGTGAATTATAATAAGAATACATATGTAGTATCATTATGGGATAAACGCAGGGACCAAGGGTTGATTGGTGTTAAGTGGCTATGTCTTGTGCTGTAGATAGACTGAAGTCAACAGGGCAACATGGGCTCAAGGGATGGATTATAGAAGAAACATTAGTGAGTAATGTGGGTGTCGACAGTTTCATGAAGGATATAAACAGGTGGGTAAATAAAAATTAAGGCTTTCTGAGTTCTGACAGACCTGCACAAAGTGAAGATCAACAGTGGGAAAATCATGACACTCAACCCCCGGGGAAGACATCAGAGGAGATGAACCTTGGTTCAGTTTTCAATTTCTGTCTGTTTTTCTTAATTTTACTCTCTCAGAAAAAATGAGCATTAAAATGTCAGCTGCATCGCTTCAAAATTTCCCAAGTTTCTTGCTATTAATCAGCGTAACAGACTGAATATTGTTGGCAGTTTCATCATATTGTGCAATGGAGGCGTCCAGTCAACACAATTGCGGCAATGTCTATTAATGTCTTTAAACAACAGCTGGATAAATAAAAGCAAAACACTGCGGACGCTGGGAATCTGAAATAAAAACATAAAGTGCTGGAAATACTCAGCAGGTCTGGCAGCATCTGTGGAGAAACAGAAATGAGGCTGAATAAGTACCTACTGGAGATTGGAGCTGAGGGTTTCCAGATAAATATGGACAGATATGCTCCAATTCCTCATGTTTGTGTCTGAGCTGCATCAATGAGAAATGCTGAGAAGTTGCTTCCACAGGCTGGAGAATCTGGCACTATGAGTCACAGCCCATCGAGTCTGCATCGACTCTCTCTGACAGAGTACTTTACCTAGGCCCTTTCCCCCACCCTATCCCTGTAGCCCCACACATTGGCCATGGCTAATCCACCTAACCTACACTTCTTGGGACACTAAGGGATAACTTAGCATGGCCAATCCACCTAACCTGCATATCTTTGGGCTCAGTAAGAAGTTTAACAACACCAGGTTAAAGTCCAACAGGTTTATTTGGTAGCAAAAGCCACACAAGCTTTCGGAGCTCCAAGCCCCTTCTTCAGGTGAAGAGGGGCTTGGAGCTCCGAAAGCTTGTGTGGCTTTTGCTACCAAATAAACCTGTTGGACTTTAACCTGGTGTTGTTAAACTTCTTACTGTGTTTACCCCAGTCCAACGCCGGCATCTCCACATCATATCTTTGGGCTGTGGGAGGAAACCGGAGCACCCGGAGGGAATTATGCAACACGGGGAGAACATTGAATCTCCACACAGACAGTCACCCAAAACTGGAATTGAACCTGGGTTCCTGGTGCTGTGAGGCAGTAGTGCTAACCACTGTGCTGCTCTAACTTGGCAAAATGTGATTTTTTTTAAAGAGCTTATCTACAAGTATGATAGAATACTGAAATGTTTTGACTCTGATGCACTGAATAAAGCATTCAATTAATAATCATAATCTGTGTTGAGGAGGATCCTGTGCTGAATTTTACACTGGGGCAAGGTCTGCATCAACCCCTAAAGTGAAAGTTAGAAGCAAGTCAGTAGCTTGCCCCACATCCATTTAATGGCTATCAAACCTTTAACTGGTTCAAGGTCACTCTTGCATCCCCATCCATGAAGAAGGCCATGGAGCTGACAGCTCTCTTGACCCAGTATTACCATCGGGAGAAGTAGCCTCTGCTAGGACTACAGGCAGTCCGGAAGAGGAGACACCGGAAGTGGAGTTTGGACTTTAAGGTAAGTCCGGTCTAGCTGGCAGGCCCCAGAAAGGGGGGCTGGGATAATGAGGGAGGAATGGGGGAAGGAGAAATCTTTGTGAGGGGGTGGATTTCAATGGGCACAAGAGACCAGCACAAAAGGAAGCACACCCCAGGGGAAATTTGTCCATTAAATTTCCCCTGACTAGCTGAAGATTTAGCAGTAGCTTCTCCTACCATAAAATCCCAGCATCAGTGGGAGAAAGCCGTTAAGTGACCATCAGTTGACTTGAAGGCCTCAATTGGCCTATGGGTGAGTGGGCACGAGTGCACATGTGCACATACTTACACAAGCACACACACCAAATAATAGTTTACAAAGTGTGAGGATGAGTAAAGGGAATGATTTCAAAGTCCAATAATGATTAATGTTATACAGGATTTTGTAAGTTGATCACTTGGATGGATCCAGTCTGTGGCCATTCTGCTTTTAGCATTAAGATGGTTTAAAGATACAGACAGACTATTTACATAGAACATAGAACATTACAGCGCAGTACAGGCCCTTCAGCCCTCGATGTTGCGCCGACCAGTGGAACCAATCTAAAGCCCCTCTAACCTACACTATTCCAATATCATCCATATGTTTATCCAATAACCATTTGAATGCTCTTAATGTTGATGAGACCACTAATGCTGCAGGCAGGGCATTCCACGCCCTTACTACTCTCTGAGTAAAGAACCTACCTCTAACATCTGTCCTATATCTCTCACCCCTCAATTTAAAGCTATGTCCCCTCGTGCTAGCCATCACCATCCGAGGAAAAAGGCTCTCACTATCCACCCTATCTAATCCTCTGATCATCTTGTATGCCTCTATTAAGTCACCTCTTAACTTTCTTCTCTCTAATGAAAACAACCTCAAGCCCCTCAGCCTTTCCTCATACGATTTTCCCACCATACCAGGCAACATCCTGGTAAATCTCCTCTGCACCCTTTCCAACACTTCCACATCTTTCCTATAATACGGCGACCAGAACTGTACGCAATACTCCAAATGCGGCTGCACCAGAGTTTTGTACAGTTGCAGCATGACCTCCTGGCTCCGAAACTCAATCCCTCTACCAATAAAAGCTAACACACCGTACGCCTGCTTAACAACCCTATCAACCTGGGTGCCAACTTTCAGGGATCTATGCACATGGACACCCAGATCCCTCTGTTCATCCACACTACCAAGTATCTTACCATTAGCCCAGTACTCTGTATTCCTGTTACTCCTTCCAAAGTGAATCACCTCACACTTTTCCGCATTAAGCTCCATTTGCCACCTCTCAGCCCAGCTCTGCAGCTTATCTATGTCCCTCTGTAACCTGCCACTTCCCTCCGCACTGTCTACAACTCCACCGACTTTGGTGTCATCCGCAAATTTACTAATACATCCTTCCACGCCCTCATCCAGGTCATTAATAAAAATGACAAACAGCAGTGGCCCCAAAACAGATCCTTGCGGTACACCACTAGTAACTGAACTCCAGGATGAATATTTCCCATCAACCACCACCCTCTGTCTTCTTACAGCTAGCCAATTCCTGATCCAAACCACTAAATCACCCTCAATCCCATGTGTCTGTATTTTTTGCAAAAGCTTACCATGGGGAACCTTATCAAACGCTTTGCTGAAATCCACATCAACCGCTTTACCCTCATCCACCTCTTTGGTCACCTTCTCAAAGAACTCAATAAGGTTTGTGAGGCACGACCTACCCTTCACAAAACCGTGCTGACTATCCCTAATCAAATTATTCCTTTCTAGGTGATTATAAATCCTATCTCTTATAATCCTTTCCAATACTTTGCCCACAACAGAAGTAAGGCTCACCGGTCTATAATTACCAGGGTTGTCCCTACTTCCCTTCTTGAACAAGGGGACAACATTTGCTATCCTCCAGTCTTCTGGCACTGTTCCTGTAGACAATGACGACACAAAGATCAAAGCCAAAGGCTCTGCAATCTCCTCTCTAGCCTCCCAGAGAATCCTAGGATAAATCCCATCTGGCCCAGGGGACTTATCTATTTTTACCCTTTCCAGAATTGCTAACACCTCCTCCTTATGAACATCAATCCCATCCAGTCCAACAGCCTGCATCTCAGTACTCCCCTCGACAACACTGTCCCTCTCCAGTGTGAATACCGACGAAAAATATTCATTTAGTGCCTCTCCTATCTCTTCAGACTCCATGCACAACTTCCCATTACTGTCCTTGACTGGCCCTAATCTTACCCTCGTCATTCTTTTACTCCTGACATACCTATAGAAAGCTTTAGGGTTTTTCTTGATCCTACCTGCCAAAGACTTCTCATGTCCCCTCTATTTATCTGTTCTTCTGCAGACAAAAGCTGCTGGGATGAGTTCATGAAAAATATTTTTGCCTGTGTTACATAGATAGTTAGAAAAAGCAGACAAGAGTGCAAGTTTGTGAACTAGATTGAGAGGAAGAGGGAGACCAGCACAGGGATCTTCTGTGCTGTTCATTTCCAGGCTGGTTTGTTTCCTCTGGCTCTTGGAGTGAAAGATTTGTGATCTGAAGTCAGTTTCGATCAGACGACCACCTCACCAATATTTCCATTGTCTTCTTCAATGATTCGAAGTTAGAAGCCATTGCTTCTAACGTGAGGGGGGATGGATAGTAGCTTTTCACATCTACTTATGATGAACTGGTTACTCTACACCTCTCTTTGTTAAAACTCAAATTTGGAGACAGTGGAGTCCTTGGATTTTGAGTTTTGCTAAGTTCACAAACAAGAGAAGGTTTGAATTCCCTAGATGGTTTTGTCTCACAATGTCCATTCAAGGGAGGTCACCCCACCCAAAGTCATTTCATTCAGATCTTTCCAGAGACTTGAGGTAATTCTGAGTCAGCAGAAATGACAAAAGTCATCTAATCTTCAGTGGCCATCTTAACAGCTTGCCATTTTAGTCCTTTTAAAAAATTAGTTAGTGATTTCCAGCCAGTAAATTCATAAAGTCATTTTTTACAAAAGCATGGCTTTGTAACTGTAGCAAAGGTTTGTTTCTTCAAATCATTGTTGTGCATAACAATTTCTAACAGTTTTTTCCACATACAGATATCAAATAGCAGTCATAGCTTGGGAGAATTATATGCTATGTTATCCAAAAGACTGCACAGAACATGGCAAGTAAGCAGTATATGAATACTAATATCACAAATATAATCAAACATCTTTAATTCCTATTTTAGAAAACAAACCAGAGAATCAAGTGTCTGGAAAGAATATGCAAAGCATTGCATTAAAATATTTGAGTGGGGACAAATATAGGATCTTAATAAAAAGCCTGACATTAACATTAATCTTACCCTGATTACAATGTGTACCAGGTGCTTCACAAGTAAGCGTATGAAGCACCTTTAGACTTGTTACATGATTTACTTGCACAATATTTAAACAGCAGCTGAACTTAGACCGAGCGATGGTACAAAGGTACAATAAATATCATATTAACTTTTATCTTGAAGACGGCTGTGTGGCTTTCATTGTAGGAGACAACATTCCTGTATTGGGGGAAAATCCAACCATGCTAATGAATAATTAGTTATGAAGTCTGCAAATAAAATGTGGACTTACTTTAAAAATAATGAAGGGTTGCATGTAATTAGTGAGTATTCAGCCTGGGATTTTAATACCCGTGGGTGTTACTGTCTTAGTGAAAACATTTGCATTTCCCTGCTCAACATTAATTCGTCATGTGAATGTCAGATGGCCCAACATGTCAGAGATGGTAAGGCCATGGGGAGGGATCTCTCACTGTGGCAATTCCTTCAGCTTCAGTCTTCCTTCTGCCCCCTAATATGGACACCAGGTTGAATCTAACACATAGATCGTTGATTCAGTCAAAGTGAGACCAACCTGGAGAAGTCTAGGTTTGGATCCTGGCATGGGTTTCTTTGACAATGCCTGAACTATGAGTGATAATAACCCAAGGACTACATGGGCAAGGGAGTAAATTCATCCATGCCAGTGGCATGATTAGTTATCAAGCAGCTTGCATTTCACGTTGTGGGTGGCCAGATACATCTTCTTTTCCACAAATGCCAGCCAATGGCATGCTAATTACTAGGCACTAGCCGGACCCCAGATACTCTGATCGGACTAGGGGTAGAGTTCACTGGTATTCAATCTGGTTCCTTATCTCTATGTAGCTGAATTGAGGGATTTCTTCTCTATGGTATTTTGTCGTTCACGGAACACAGCAGTCCCCTCCTACCTTGCCCTGATAAGAATCCTTCATCTATGAAGATGGACAGTGAATATCCACCGGCATGACGTGGTAGCTGAGCACAATCCTGCTCTCATTGACGGCTACGTACACACACGCATCCAAACACACACACATACAGAAACATCCAATCATCCACACACATACATGGATAGAAACACACATGGATACATGTACATACATATGCAGAACAACATGTGTATATACATTCATAAATGGGTGTGCAGACACACGCATACCCATCCATACTTGTGCACATGTCCAGAGTGGCGCTTTGGGGGTTAATTTTATCCTTTACTCACCCGGTGGTTCAGAGGTTTATGTAGAGCCCCTACTGCCATGCTAATACTATCTAACTCACCATAGATTGCAGAAGAACCTGGGATCCTCTGGTCTGTCTTACTTAGTACCAAACAAGGTAGTTGAATTCCTACTACAAAATCCTTAATGGAACTAACTTCCTAATTTTTGACTTGCAGTAGTTTTTTGAAAGTCCAGTGTTTCTGTCTTTCTATTCATGTTAACTACCTCAGGAAGTGGGAGAGAATCAATTCCTGAAATATTAGATTCAACCATAAAGCTCATCATTTAACTGATGTTCAACTATATCTGTGATATTAGTGATGCCACGCCAACCCTAAATGACCAATTATAACTAGGAATACCCTCAACACATGGACATCTTGTCAAAGTGGAAGGCTCACCACCACCTTCTCAAGGGCAATGAAAGATGGCAATAAACACCGGGTTTGACAGCAACACCCACATCCTGAGAATGAATTCTAAAAATCTTGCCTTTTTATTACCTAAGGTTGGGGAAAAGCGGTTGGGAGTCCACAAACTGTTACAAGTTTGATGATGGTACAGGAGCTATAAGTCTAGTTTATCTGCAAAAGTGCAAGCAATCCAAAGGATCCTGAGAGTGGTGGATTATTAAATTCAATAATGCAGCCTTAATGAAAATTTCACTCCACTAATGAACCAAATAGCTTAATCGAGAAACATACCGTATTTTATCCACACTGTTAGAGTTACCCCTTACTGATTGGCACTCATTCTTATCTATACTGGACTGGCACTCATTCTTATCTTAATGTTAGATCAAAACACATCTCTAGCTTTTTATAGATGCCTGCATGCCTTTGCAGTTGGCATGCTCTCATCATTTAACCTTTTACCGACATCAATTCAAGTAAGCTGTACAATAGAGAAGCTCCGGCCCCTTCAGCACCCCCCACCCCCAACACACATACACACACATTCACACAACTCATAAGTTTGTGACATTTGAAACACTCACACAGAAGTCGAGTTGGGCAAAACTTAAATCTATAATCTGAACATTAGTTAAAAAAAAATCAATAGTCTTGATTTTTAATAAAGCCTTCATTTTCACGGATGAAAGAAATTGAAACTGTAGCTATTCAGACATTGCACCATGTGGTTACAGTGGAGTATGTAATTCACCTGAAATTTCAGTAGACACCGGACAGGATCACCTTCTTACAGAGGTCTTTAAGGAGTTACCGATGTGTAGTGAAAGCAAGAATAATAAAGGAAAAACCAACCTTCTCTCAATTTCACCGATTATAGATGTCCATAAGGGTTTATATACCATGAATAATTTACTCCAGTGGAGCCTGGTTCAGACTGACCTAACTTCTGTAACCTTTTACTCACTGTGTACAATACAATCTTTCAGCACATTCTGCATTCCTTTATTTTCTTTCAGATCTTGACAGACCACCAGTGTGAACTCCATGTGAACAAGGAACAGATAGATTACCAGCATCCTCATGTAACCATGTTCATGCTCCATGGGATTGCATGATCGTATTTCAGCAATGGAATTTAGGTTATGAGAGAATACCAGCTTTCATATTTACTTCAATACGCAGCTTTAAAGTTGCAGTTTCCCCTTTTCATTGATACGCCTGACAATTTCAGGTCAGTTTCAGGGGTCAATGCCACATAATTAACCCTTTGAACAGTACAGCAGCATCTAAAAAACTGAGAATACAGTCATAATGCAATGTCTTGGTTTATCCAGGGGTCACTGTGTATCAAGTGATCCAGTTCTCCTGATTTTTCCACAATGATATAGGTGTACTGAAAATGGTTCTTCCAGCTGTACCGTGAAGCAGTGTGAAGTTTTGCGTCTTCCTAGGGAGAATAAGGAAAATAAAAACGCAGATCCAGAAATGACCAAGTTAGAGTTATCTGATCTCAGCCACAGCAAAAGTTGGTGTGCTATCATACTATTAGGTATTCTAACACAGTGGTAGTCATACTGCATTGTGATGGGTATACTACATTTAGACTTTTGGACTAGAGATTTCTCTCAGTGACGTTGAAGTGATGTGAATTATAGGGCCAGCAGTGATGAAGGGCTGAATATTACGGTGTGTTTTGGTGGGTGGGACAGGCCCCCAACTCCCGTTGGAGTTGGGGGCCTGTCCCAGGACAGGGCCAATTAAAGGAGGCAGTAGTCTCAAAAGAGAAGACTCAGCACTCACTGTACGGCAATCCCATCGGCAGAAATAGGTGCTGAAGAAGCAGCTATGTGGTAGCGATGGGCTTGCAGCCTGGTACCAGATTCTTAAATAAAGAGGGTGTGGTGGTCTTTAGTGTGGAAAGATTGCATGCGGGGCGCTTTGGGCGATTTGGAGGCTGCGGCTGAGTCCCTACTGCCAGCGAAGGGAGTGGCCCACCGTACTGTAGGATCACACTCTTCATGTGGACCATAAAGTTTAGTCCGAGGAGAATTGGCGCGCAAAGATGCGGCAACACAAGGAGCCTGTATCGCTCGTAGATTGTGCCCTGCACCTCCAGAGTTACCACACAACGTCCTTGGATCGGTACAGACCGGGACCGTGATGCCATAGAAATTGTCTGTTTGGCAGGTAGAGCCTGAACCCGGAGTCCACACCTCTTTGCAGTGTCGGGGTGAATAAAACTCTCAGTGCTCCCGCTGTCAAACAGACAATACACAGTACGACCATTTACCTTAATGTTCATCATTGAACAGTCAAGCCTGTGATGCTTAGCCTGGTCCAGGGTGATCGACGCCACCGTTGGCCCTTGGACGTCACTGCAGGCAGCCGAGGTTGATACTGAGGACCCCTGCTGGTCGCTCCTGGTCGTCGTCGACCAAGATGGCCGCCCCCATGAATCGCACATGGGTGAGGGCGCCGAGCGTAGCGACTCCTGGTGGTCATCCTCCTCCTCCGCCAGCCACAATGGCGTCGTCCTGGGCTCGCACGTGGTCGGACCTCGTGGGTACTGCGACGCCGATGGAGATGATCTCCGTTCTGGAGGGTCGCAGGCTGCACTGCCGTTCTTGGGCTTCGATTTGCAGACTTTCGCGTAGTGCCCCTTTTTACCGCACTGGTTGCAGATCGCCGTTTTAGCTGGACACTGTTGCCGTGGATGCTTGGCTCCTCCGCAAAAATAGCACCGCGGGCCGCCTGGAGCTGCTGCCGTCGTCGGGTCGATATGGGAGCGCGAGCCCGTGGGGCGAGGAGGGATTTGTGACTGCTCTTGCCACGTTGTCTCCACGTGGTCCTCCGGATACAGAGCCAAGCTTTTCGACGCCGCCTCCAGCATCTCAGCCATCTCCATCGCTTGGGTCAGGTTGAGATTCCCTTTCTCCAATAGCTTGAGCCGGATGTACGAAGACCCTACCCCTGCCACAAACGCATCTCGGGCGAGGTCGTACATGTACTGCTCGGCCGACACAGCTTTGCAGTCGCAGCCCCTGGCAAGCTGCAAGAGCTCATTGGCGTAGTCCTCCATGGTTTCGCCCGACTGCCGACGTCGTGTAGCGAGGAGGTAACGAGCGTGGATCTCGTTGGGTGGTCTCGTGTATCGCTTTTTCAAGAGCTCGAGGGCCCTCGGGTAAGTGGTGGCCGCACGAATCGCGAGGTAGACAGTGTCGCTTACCCTCGCATGGAGGACCTGGAGTCTGTCGTTATCCGCTGCCAGGTAGTCCTCGAAACACTTCAGCCAGTGGTCGAAGGTGTTAGAGGCGCCGACCGCACGTGGATCCAGCGTCAGACGCTCTGGTTTCAGCATTTGCTCCATACTCTCAGTTCTGTCGAGAGTTTCGTGTTTGTCAATAAAATTGATGCGCGACAATCAAGCACGAGGTACAAGGCTTCAGCAATTGAAGGCTTTTATTGACAAACAATGGAACTATCTAAACACGAGTACACCATTCCAGACTGGAGGGGTCCCGCCTGAGCAGAGGGTCTTATACCTCTCCCAGGAGGTGGGGCCCGACCAGGATGTGCCATAACAGCATCCACCACAGGTATATTAATCCCACAGTGTAAACACCCTAGCCCAACAACAACATTATAACAATCCCACAGTGTCAACACCCTAACCCAACAGCAGCATTGGAATAACCCCACAGTGGTAACCAACGATGGTTCACCACACTGTGCCAGATGCCCCTTTAAGTTAATGGCCGTGATCTCCTTCAGGGTCACAGCCTGTCAAACCTGATTCGGCGGGGAAAATGACAATCCAGTGTAGTTGTGCTGCAAACTCGCATGGCCATTAATTAGATGATACACAACATGAGGTAACTGTAGGGATGGGAGTTGGGGGCCTGCCCCATCCACCAAAACACACCGTAATATTCAGCCCTTCATCACTGCCGGCACTATAATTCACAGCTTTGCCTCTTCCAGGGGCTCAGGAGGTGCTTATCCTTGCCGCTTCTCTGTTGATCCCCTCTGTTGTGCACCAACTTGTCCTGCAAGAGAGAGGAAGCCATGTCAATGAGTGTGTTGCAATGTGTTTTGGGTCTTAGCTGAATAGCTGCAAGTTTGTGGAAGCTGCAAGATGTGGGTGTGAGGCTTGCAGCAGTGGTAAATGTGTGAGGGTGAATTGGATCATGTGAACGTTAGGCATGGGCCCGGATTGTTAGAAACTGCTCAAGGGGTGAGCAACGGGGGCAGTGGTACATTGAGCAGTGCATGAGATGGGTGGTGTGGTGGGTAGGAGGTGGCATTTGAAGATGGTCTTGACCACTCAAGTGAGGTCATTGAACAATGTGTGACACTGCATTCAGGTCTTAAGGGCCAAACTTCTTGAAGTGACTTCTGCTGCCATCTGCTTCCTTTGCAAGGTGTGCCTAAAGGCATCTTGGCCCCATGTGGAAACATCATTTCCCTCCTCCTTTCCACCTCTGGACTAAGGCCTCCAGCAGAGAAGCCTTCTATCTGACTTACTGTTTTGTTGGTACTCTTTCTTCATTTCCTTTCCCCTGAGAAACACTTTTGGAGACAGTTTCATCACCTACTGCAGCCAGAACGCACCTCCCCAGTAAGGGATGCAGGTTGATATCAATTTATGCTGGTTGGGCATTCAACTGGGGTCCCTGCTGAGTGGGAGACAGTTTACAGTGCATTTAGCACTGGGCTGCACACCACAACGATGGTGATGCATAGTGCCAGCATAATCTCCACTGGACGCAGGGTAACTGTGCATCGTAATCCGTATTGTGCCCGAAAATCAGCCCTGTTGAATTCTTAGGCCTTTGCGTCAATGTCAGCACTGGCAGGCACAACTCTGGCATAACTGTTGGCCACACTCCACAGAAAACATAGTGTCATTGTTGCTATTTGAAATGTACGGACCCAGAGTGCAAACTTTGACAACAAGTTGAACTGTTGTCTTTTCAGGTCACTGCTGAACTGATCTGCACTTCAAAAGCCTTGACTATGTACTTTGTGGCATTGAAGTCTCAGGTCAAATGACGTGAACCCGGCATATTTTGTCCAGGGGGCATGTAATGATGCATTGATAATTGCCAACCTAATCAAGGGGACAGGAAGAATATTCTGATTCTGCTTTTGGAAATGCAGGCTACAAAAAAAAACTTTAAAAAAGTAAAGGAAGAGTAATGAGGTCACATACTTTTCTTACACTGCAGGAAATAATGCAAAACACTTTTCTGAATCATGGTACTCAAGGTAAGTTAACAAGCAGCAGATTTCATTGGTGTAGATCACAAGATCCACAGAGTTTGACCCCCATTACTCACTGACCTTCCCCGCACTAAATTCCAATATCACTGGTCACTTTTGTATTCATGTGACATTCCATGTTATTTTCACATTCCAGGAGTTTTGTCCAAAATTACTTCCACATCTTTGATGGCCCATGAGATTTCCCATACTGGCGGTTGCAATGTATCAAAAGCTGGAAGTAAGTGGAAGCAGGTTTATCCATATCCAGTACCAAATGTCCAGGACATGGAGAGACCAACTCTTTATAATGTATAGGCTAACCTTGTTCCTGATGTCAATGCATCTCTTGGGCAAAAGCTCTTTAGATAGTGGGGAATAGGCTCCTGACAGCAGCTAATTGAGATAGAGATTAGATGTCAGGATTACAACAGAGCAACCGAAGAGAGGCAGAGATAAAAGAAAAAGGATGTCAAGAATGCAAAACAGCAAAATTTAAATGTATACAGCTGATTTTTGATCCGTGAAAATGTTTGTATCTATAATTTAGAGAATTAAGTAATAAGGCACTTGTGTTGACTGTATATGTTTTGTTATAGCTAGGATTAATTGTCATGGCTTCGCATCTTCTGTTCTTGAGCATTTATGTAAATGTTTTACTGTTGGAATGATGCTTCAAGCATGTTTTACACATTGGTAGGTATTGTTTTATAGAAAGATCAAAAATTCACAGCAGAGGGAAGCCAATATGGTCCACAGATTAAAAGTATTTATATGTAAAGGTAAATGACTAAAACATAGAATAACATGCATGAAAGAAATGGAAGAGGACATCTACGGAATCTAATATTAGATTAAAATAATATATAAAACATTTTTTTCAGTAAATTTATTAGTGAAATGTATTAAATTTATTATTCAGTGATTTATTAAGGCAAGATTTAACTATAAATCTAGAGGACAGGAAGAAAAAGGATGAATTTTTTTTACTATGAATGGTTAACTACATTTATATTCTTTAAAATCATTTCACGATTTCTCCCCTTCTCTCATGAATCCTTTGGTTCCTGCTGAGCTAGTGTTTCAAAGAGAGCAGCAGCCCTTCACTAACTTGCCTAATGACAAGTGTAAGCTTAGATATTGATTGCCAGCAAGCAATATCGCTGCTGAACTCAGCATGGTCTCTGTGTCTATATGTATTTTCCAGCAGAGACCACTGGAATCAGGAATGGGAAATGCGGCAGATTCTTTCCTCCCTCACTCCAGGGTTCTGAGGTCAATTATAGAACGCAAGTGTTGCCCTGGTTGAAATCAGAGAATTGGACTCCTCCGGAAGGCCGCTGCCCTCGACTTGACATGTATGCCCAAGCCATCAGGAGGTGCGTCAACACCAAATTCATCAGCCGCACTCACAAGGCAGCCCCGAACATCACCCAAGCACAACGTAACGCCATCCACGCTCTCAAGACCAACCGCAACATTGTCATCAAACCAGCAGACAAAGGAGGGGCCATCGTCATGTTGAACAGAACGGATTACTGCAAAGAGGTGTACCAACAACTGAACAACGAGGAACACTACAGACAGTTACCCACAGATCCGACCCAAAGAACACACCCGCCAACTCAACACTCTGATCAAGACCTTTGATCTGGACCTTCAGAGCTCCCTCCGTGCTCTCATCCCACGTACTCCCTGCATTGGAGATCTCTACTGCCTCCCGAAGATACACAAGGCAAACACACTCAACTGTCCCATCATATCGGGCAATGGGACCCTGTGCGAGAACCTCTCCGGCTATGTCGAGGGCATCCTGAAACCCATTGTACAAAGAAACCCCAGCTTTTGTCGCGACACTACGGACTTCCTACAGAAACTCAGCACACATGGAGCAGTTGAACCAGGAGCACTCCTCGTCACAATGGATGTCTCGGCACTCTACACCAGCATCCCCCACGATGATGGCATTTTTGCAACAGCCTCAGTACTCAACGCCGACAACTGCCAGTTTCCAGATGCAATTTTACAACTCATCCGCTTCATCCTGGACCACAATGTCTTCATCTTCAATAACCAGTTCTTCATCCAGACACACGGAACAGCCATGGGGACAAAATTCGCATCTCAATATGCCAACATCTTCATGCACAGGTTCGAACAAGACTTCTTCACCACACAGGACCTTCAACCGATGCTATACACTAGATACATCGATGACATTTTCTTCCTTTGGACTCATGGTGAACAATCATTGAAACAACTATATGATGACATCAACAAGTTCCACCTCACCATCAGACTCACCATGGACTACTCTCCAGAATCGGTTGCATTCTTGGACACACGCATCTCCATTAAGGACGGTCACCTCAGCACCTCACTGTACCGCAAGCCCACGGATAACCTCACGATGCTCCACTTCTCCAGCTTCCACCCTAAACACGTTAAAGAAGCCATCCCCTACGGACAAGCCCTCCGTATACACAGGATCTGCTCGGATGAGGAGGATCGCAACAGACACCTCCAGACGCTGAAAGATGCCCTCATAAGAACAGGATATGGCGCTCGACTCATCGATCGACAGTTCCGACGCGCCACAGCGAAAAACCACAACGACCTCCTCAGAAGACAAACACAGGACACGGTGGACAGAGTACCCTTCATCGTTCAGTACTTCCCTGGAGCGGAGAAGCTACAGCATCTCCTCCGGAGCCTTCAACGTGTCATTGATGAAGATGAACATTTCGCCAAGGCCATCCCCACACCCCCACTTCTTGCCTTCAAAAAACCGCACAACCTCAAACAGACCATTGTCCGCAGCAAACTACCCAGCCTTCAGGAGAACAGTGACCAAGACACCACACAACCCTGCCACAGCAACCTCTGCAAGACGTGCCGGATCATCGACACGGATGCCATCATCTCACGTGAGAACACCATCTACCCGGTACACGGTACCTACTCTTGCAACTCGGCCAACGTTGTCTACCTGTTACGCTGCAGGAAAGGATGTCCCGAGGCATGGTACATTGGGGAAACCATGCAGACGCTACGACAATGGATGAATGAACACTGCTTGCCAATCACCAGGCAAGACTGTTCTCTTCCTGTTGGGGAGCACTTCAGCGGTCACGGGCATTCAGCCTCTGATCTTCGGGTAAGCGTTCTCCAAGGCGGCCTTCACGATACACGACAGCGCAGAGTCGCTGAGCAGAAACTGATAGCCAGGTTCCGCACAAATGAGGATGGCCTAAACCGGGATGTTGGGTTTATGTCACACTCTCGGTAACCCCCACAGCTTGCCTCCTGGACTTGCAGAATCTCACTGGCTGTCCTGTCTGGAGACAATACACATCTCTTTAACCTGTGCTTAATGCTCCCTCCACTCACATTGTCTGTATCTTTAAGACCTGGTTGGTTGTAGAGATTTGCATTCTAATCAATATTCTGTAACTTGATTTTGTGTCTCTGTGCCCTGTTTGAGAGCAGATATCCACTCCATCTGACGAAGGAGCAGCGCTCCGAAAGCTAATGGCATTTGCTACCAAATAAACCTGTTGGACTTTAACCTGGTGTTGTTAAAACTCTGACTGTGTTTACCCCAATCCAACGCCGGCATCTCCACATCATGAAATCAGTTACCTCAGCACGTCTTATGAGTTGAGTCTGACACCTTCAGATCTCTATGACTTAGTGTTATATCAAGTAGTAGCTACGATCAGCATGCCACCAAGGAAGGAAGAATAAGTTGTAGCGGCATTAGCGCGTAGCGTGGAGTTTCCAGGTTGTGCAATACTGAGTTTAACACTCAGTAGTGAAAGTTAAAGTACATCCTGTGAGCTGATTAGATGCTGTGGTGCCGCACACTTGAAAACTCCTCTCCATTCTTTTCAGTTAGCACCAGGGGTTTTTAAGCCCATTTGAGATGGAATATTAATACCTCACTGAAAAAAACAGCACATCCAACAATGCAGCAGTCCCTCAGTACTGCAATGGGGGTGTGTAGATTAGTTTGAATTTCTGGAGTAAAGCCTGAGCCCATGACCTCCTGAGAGAGGAAATGCAATCACTGTGCTGAGTTTCAGGAAAACATGCTAAATGTATACTCAAATAAACGACAAACTTAGATTGTGTTGAATAGCAGACTCAACTTCCAACTTCAGTGATTCCAGCATGCATTTTTACACACGATGAACAGATTTGGAACATACCTCAAATTGCAATGTGTTCTTCCACTCTCAGTCTGTTAAAGACAAAATTTGACCCAATTAAGTTTATTTTGTACCTGCAGATCAAAATTTCTTTCAAGCAATTTGAAAGTAAATTATACGTTTGCAGTGTCTTTTCAAATGTTGTGCATTTAAATATAAGTAAAGGCAAAACTGAAGAGTAATTAGGTTCATCGCACCATCCCCACATTGAAGAAAATAATGTAAAACACTTCCCTGAATCAAGGCACTCAAGGTAAGTTAACAAGCAGCAGATTTCACTGGTATAGATCACAAGAGCCACAGAGTTTGACCTCCATTACTCACTGACCTTCTCTGTGCTAAATTCCAATATCGTTGGTCACTTTTGTATTCATGTGACATTCCATTTTATGTTCACATTCCAGGAGTTTTGTCCAAATTTACGTCCGCACCGTGTCTCTTCACTTTCTGGTTTTAAACCTTTAAATAAAACTTTTGTTGTTTTTAATGATTCTCAATTTATTATTTTCAAGAGCCTTTAAGATCAGAAGAATAACTGAAATTATGGTGTGACTACTCTTCTATGAGTATGGTCGGTACTAGTTACTTGCCTGAGGCACATTGTAAAGAACAACTACACCCTTGAATCTGCCTGGTCAGAATTACGAGAAACATGTTTAGTGCAGTTCTGTGCAGTCGGAATAGATGCCGGAAGGAACCGCCTGAGAGATCCCAGCCATAGATGCATCACACAAGAATGGTCCTTCCCCCGGCTGTGTGGGTTTTTTCCACATCGTTGGTCTTCTTTAGGTATATCACACTCAATATTCACTATGTGACTAGGCTGTCAGGCATTCTACACTTAGGCCTCATCTAATCCTGTACTGTAACCAGACACTAGTGGGAAAAATGTATTGGGCCTGACATCAGGCATGGGCAATCAGGGATGTGCAGTCATCCCTTGCTTGCTCACACCGAGGCAAGCAGCAACTTTGTGCTGCAAAATAAGCAGGGGGCCCAGATACATGCGTAGCTAGCCCAATGCATATTTAGCCTGCACCTCTTATAGGCAACATGTCCCTCTTAAAGGGGAGCTGCAGTGATGCAACCGAAGCTTTTTGGACAATGTCTTTGGCGGAAAGTATAGGATACATGTGGGGGAACAGAACAGAGAGAAGTTTCCCAAGATATGCGTTAGCAGCCTTCACGAAAGAGGTCGAAAGGAAGAGAGATGCTATTTGTCGACAGTGGGCCAGGAGGCCCTCAAGGCACACCCTCAGAAGAAACTGGGAGCAGGTGGCTGGGGAGACCCGAAGAACCAGACTGTAATGCCAGTAAAGGTTCAATGACCACACATGTGTGGTTACATTCGGGTGTATGGATCTTCAAAGGATAATTCTTGCACATTGCACCACCAGCCTCACAGTGCTCAATACATCACCACTCCATTACGCATCCAGTAGCAATCAGGATACGATCCTCACATCAAAAGATTCCATCTCATCTTCGTGCACTTACCAATGCTGCCAGACTCACATCTACCTCCTGCTGCTTCCATATACATTCAGCTATTCAGATACAGCAGCCACATTACCAAAACACACTGCAACACAATCATTGACACTCTTCCCTCATTTGCTGGACAAGGCGGCACATAATCACAGGGAGGAGTAGAGAACAAGTGGATGACAGGCATGCTTGCCTCTCTTGAGCCCTTTGAAGGAGATAATGCTCTGTATTACGTGGTAGCTGTGTCTGAGTCCTTGCATTTGACAACACAGACTATTCAGGATAACAGTATGTTCCCTTCTCAAATGTCGCTTCATCTCATTCTACTATCAGATATGAAGTGCAGCCTGCAGATAATTTAACCATGGACCTCTTACTTTACAGCCCACCCACACTTCACTTATCCCAAATGTCTCCTTCTGTAATTTTCCTCTCAGGTACCCAATATTTGCCACCTGCTCTGCCAAGGGCAGGAGCAACACCAGGCTTCGGATGTAGACACTTGCAGCCACCACTTCAGATTCTGGCACTGGACATATCTTAGAGGGCAGTATAGGCTCAGGATCAGCACGTCGTGAATACAGTCACTGGGAATGTGTGGGCAGCAACCAGGCCAAAAAGAGGACTGCAGAGGACTCAGATAACAACTTTGATGGGGAATGTTGATGGATGTGCACATAGAGATGCTCGGGGCATTGGCAAGCCTGCCGCTGAGACTGTTTTCATTGACAAAGAGCTTGAAGAAGTCCTGCTCCAGATTAGCACAGGGCTTCCCACAGAGCTTGGGGCCAATCCTTTCCAGTGCCGCAGTGATGGCCAACTCCATGGCAGCTGTGATGCAGCATCCGGTGGTCTATGTCACAGCTTCCATTGCAGCACAGAGAGAAGCCAGCCAATACCTCAGTGCAACTGTGGGAGCTCAGAATGAGGTGTAAGGATACATGCAGCTGCCATGCAGGTTTCGACTACCACTTTCATGGCTGTGGATACAAGTGTCCTGGCTCTCATGGCAATCTGACCACCAACAATTTATTAGGGCTGCCAATGTATCGACCCGGGGGAGTAACAGCAGCTCCACAATTCACGACCCTGTAGTCCTTTCTCGGGAAGATAGCATTCATGTTCCCACTACTGCTAGCTGACCGGTGCCCCTGCTCTTGCCCAATCAACCAGCCAGCCCAGGCTGCTTCCCATCTGTGCTGGAGTGCTGCATCCTGAAACTGGACCTTCAGCCAGAGCTGCTCGAGATCATCTTGCGAGGCCATCGGCAGACTCAGCCAAGTGAAAGGAAGCTGTTTTCCACCAGCCATACTGCAATAACTAGAATAGTGCTGGGACAGGAAAAGGTACTCACAAGACAGGTATCAAGGAGATGCACAATGATGAATAGTTGTGTTTTGTATGCATTCTTGGAAGTGTTGTCGGATAAAGTTGTTACGAATTTTTTTTTCTTGGTGGCTTGTCCATCAGGTCGATGGCCCAGAGGACGTGGTAATGGTATGTAACAGAGGGATTGATTGCTGGGGAACTATGGACCTACTGTGGAATGAGGGTGAGATCTCATGACAGTCTATCTGGAGTGAAGATGATCTGGGGTGCCTCCTCCCTTTCTCTGTCTTCACTTTCTGTTACTCTGAGGTGGCCTCTGAAAGGGTCACAGCCTCACAATAGCGAGGTTGTGGAAGATACAGCAGACCACCACAATTGAATAGTATGCTGATTGCTTCACGGGCATTAGCAAACTGAATGGTGTTTCATGCAAACTGCATGTAGACCGTAATGTGCCCCCAGTCACACTTCACTGTAGACGAATACCACTACATGTCAGAAAGTAAGCAGAGAAAAATACTTCAGCACCTATTTGACTTTGACACTATTGAGAAAGTTGGGGATGAGCCTACCTTTTGAGCCTCACCCACACAATCATAGAATCCCTACCGTACAGAAACAGACCATTCGGCCCATCGAGTCTGCACCGACCACAATCTCACCCAGGCCCTATTCCCATAACCTCACACATTTACTCTACTAAACTCCCTGACACTAGGGTCAATTTAGAATGGCCAATCAACTTAACCTGCACATCTTTGGACTGTGGGAGGAAACCGGAGCACCCGGAGGAAACCCACACAGACATGGGGAGAATGTGCAAACTTCACACAGACAGTGACCGAGGCCGGTACTGAACCCAGGTCCCTGGCACTGTGAGACAACAGTACAAACCACTGTGCCACCGTGCCACCACAAAGTCATTAAGAAACTCAAGAGCAAGAACCAGATTAGAATCAATGTTGATATGCAGTCACCAAACCAGGGAAAGGTTCTTGACACAAACAATCGATGTTACCAAAGAGAAAGTGAATGGTGCTAAATTATTTTAATCCAGACTACTATCAAATTGAGTTTGCAGAATAATTGAGGTGATCTTACTACTCTCCACTTACATCTGGCGTTCTTGATACAAGAGGATGAATTTTGGAATCAGCGGCTGAGGTGTTTCAGCACATGATTCAAGACTTGAAGGCCTGTGAACATCAGTGATAACATTCTCATTTACCGTTGCACTGAAAGTGACTTTGACACACGCCTATATGTATGCCTTCAATGTCATGGATAATGTAACCTTACCTCGGACAAAGGCAAGTGCTTATTCAATGAATGCAGAGTGTGTTCAGCGAGCGCTCCAAAAGCTAGTGGCTTTTGCTACCAAATAAACCTGTTGGACTTTGACCTGGTGTTGTGAGATGTCTTACTGTGTTTACCCCAGTCTAACGCTGGCACCTCCACATCATGACTAGCACGCAGAGCCAGTGATAAACATACATCCAAACACAATTGAAAATAGAAGGAGCAAACTCGGAGAATTTGACGGCCAGCCAAATCTTCGTTCACTGCAGTGGGATGGGAAAATCCCACTGGCATGAATGGTAATAAGGTTCTGGCTGTGAAATTCAGATCTACACCACTAAAACCTGGAGATAAAGTGCTTGTGTCAGGTGACGGTCATGTTGGAAAGCAAACTACCCCCCCGTGACATCCAGCCATTTGCTGTGACCAACACAAAAGGATCAACGGTCACTGCTAAGCACAGTCCACAATCTCCACAATCGTCACACAAAACACGTCATCCTTCAATACACTGAGAACACCTTTCGTAAGCATTCAATCCAATTTAGATATCAACATCACAGATGAAGAACATGAATTAAATGAAACCACATCTGACACCTTAAACAATACCCTACCAGGCTGGAGACAATTCACACCTCTTTGACCTGTGAGTATTCCTCTCTCCACTCGCATTGTTTGTACCTGTAAAGACTTGATTGCCTGTAAAGACTTGCATTCTAACTGTTATCTTGCAATTGTGTCTGTGCCTATATATGCCCTGTTTGTGAACCCAACTCTCCACTCACCTGATGAAGGAGCAGCTTTCCGAAAGCTCGTGATTCCAAATAAACCTGTTGGATTTTAACCTGGTGTTGTGAGAATTCATACTTTAGAGGGGAAATATTCACCATGTTTAAGTGATGTTACAAAGTGAATTTTTTCAGTTAGTAAACAAGCCTTTCATCTCATTGTGTATGACTGAATGCATTGTTAAACTAATATAACATGTTCAAGTTATACTTAAGTTTATATTTTACACATTTGCAAACAATCCATTGAAACATGCTGTGCCTCTAAATTACTAAGAAGAAAAGGGATTTTGATTTGAGTTTTTTGAAGAGGTAACCAAGAAGGTAGATGAGGGCAGTGCAGTTGATGTTGTCTACATGGACTTTAGCAAGGCCTTTGACAAGGTACCGCATAGTAGGTTGTTGCATAAGTTTAAATCTCACGGGATCCAGGGTGAGGTATCTAAATGGATACAAAGTTGGCTTTTAGACAAATGTGAGGTGATGCATTTTGGTAGATTGAACCAGGGCAGGACTTACTCAGTTAATGGTAGGGCGTTGGGGAGAGTTACAGAACAAAGAGATCTAGGGGTACATGTTCATAGCTCCTTGAAAGTGGAGTCACAGGTGGACAGAGTGGTGAAGAAGGCATTCGGCATGCTTGGTTTCATCGGTCAGAACATTGAATACAGGAGTTGGAATGTCTTGTTGAAGTTGTACAAGACATTGGTAAGGCCACACTTGGAATACTGTGGGCAATTCTGGTCACCCTATTATAGAAAGGATATTATTAAACTAGAAAGAATGCAGAAAAGATTTACTAGGATGCTACCGGGACTTGATGGATTGAGTTATAAGGAAAGGCTGGATAGGCTGGGACTTTTTTCTCTGGAGCATGGGAGGCTGAGGGGTGATCTTATAGAGGTCTATAAAATAATGAGGGGCACTGATCAGCTAGATAGTCAATATATTTTCCCAAAGGTAGGGGAGTCTAAAACTAGAGGGCATAGGTTTAAGGTGAGAGGGGAGAGATACAAAAGTGTCCAGAGGGGCAATTATTTCACACAGAGGGTGGTGAGTGTCTGGAACAAGCTGCCAGAGGTGGTAGTAGAGGTGGGTACAATTTTGTCTTTTAAAAAGCATTTAGATAGTTACATGGGTAAGATGGGTACAGAGGGATATGGGCCAAATGTGGGCAATTGGGATTATTTTAGGGGTTTTTAAATAAAAAGGGCGGCATGGACAAGTTGGGCCGAAGGGCCTGTTTCCATGCTGTAAACCTCTATGACTCTGTGTAGTGTATTGAAAATTGCCTTGTGCATTTTGCCCATTTAAAGCTACCATACTCACGTAGTGTACCAGCAGAGGGAGTCTAGAAGGAGAATAATAGAATCCATGTTTTAACAGTGCATGTAGTTCTGACACTGAACATCTCTTACTGAATCTTATTGTTTATTCCTAAAATCTTTTCAATTACTCAGCAGGTTGGTCAGCATTTGTATTTACAATGGAGAAATTAACGTGTCATGTTTAGACTTTTCTGATTAAACTTTAAAAAATTTACTTACCAATATTGAATTCTTAGTGGGCAGTTAAAAGTAAACTAGTTATAGCCTGTAGGTTTTTGTATAATTTTTTTGTCATAAAATTCGAACCCAGTTGAAATACTTAGGATGCCAACATAAGGCACAGCAACTCACCACCAGGAATGTGTATCATAGAATCCCTACAACAGAAGGAGGCCACTTGGCCCATCGAGTCTGCACAGACTCTCCAACACAGCATTTTACCCAGGCCCACCCCATCCCCATAACCCCGCTAATCCCCCTAGCCCTACACATCATTGGACACTAAGGGGCAATTTAGCAAGGCCAATGCACCTAACCTGCACATCTTTCAGACTGAGGGAGGAAACCGGAGCACTTGAAGGAAACCCAGGCAGACACGGGGAGAACGTGCAGACATCGTTGGTTACCACTGGGGGTTGTTATTATGTTACTGTTGGGCTAGGGTGTTGTTACTGTGGGGGTTGTACAATGTTGTTGGGTTAGGGTGTTTACCTGTTATAAGTGTTATCATGGCACATCCCGGTGGGGCCCCGCCTCCGGTGGCGAGGTATAAGACCCTCTGCTCCGGCAGGACCCCTTCAGTCTGAACTGGTGTATTCGTGTTAGTAGTTCCATTGTTACACAATAAAAGCCTTCAATATCGAAGCCTTGGTTCCACGTGCTTGATTGTCGCGCATCAATTTTATTGTGTAACAGAAAACTCTCAGCTGTACAAAAAAAGAGTATGGAACAGATCTTAAAACCAGATCGTCTGGCGCTGGACCCACGTGCGGTCGGTGCCGCTAACACCTTCGACCACTGGTGGAAGTGTTTCGAAGACTACCTGGCTGCCTCTGTAGCTATCACTACAGACAGTGACAAACTCCAAGTCCTCCACGCAAGGGTAAGCGACACGATTTATCTCGCGATTCGTGCGGCTCCCACTTACCCGAGGGCCGTCGAGCTCCTGAAGAAACGATACACGAAACCACCCAACAAGATACACGCTCGTTACCTCCTCGCTACACGACGTCGGCAGTCGGGCGAAACCATGGAGGACTACGCCAATGAGCTCCTGCAGCTTGCCAGGGGTTGCGATTGTAAAGACGTATCAGCCGAACAATATATGTACGACCTTGCCCGAGACGCGTTCGTAGCAGGGGTAGGGTCCTCGTACATCAGGCTTAAATTGCTGGAAAAGGGGAACCTCGACTTGACCCAAGCAATGGAGATGGCTGAGATGCTGGAAGCGGCGTCGAAAAGCTTGGCGCTGTACCCCGAGGACCACGTGCAGTCAACGTGGCAGGAGCAAGCTCAGCTCCCTCCTCGCCCCGCTAACCCGCGCTCCCAGATCGATCCGACGACGGCGGCAGCTCCAGGTGGCCAGCGATGCTATTTTTGTGGTGGGGCCAAGCATCCACGGCAACAGTGTCCGGCAAGAACGGCAATCTGCAGCCAGTGCGGTAAAAAAGGCCATTACGGTAAAGTCTGCAGGTTGAAGTCTAAAAACGGCAGTGCAGCTTGTAACCCTCCAGAACGGAGACAATCTCCTTCGGCGTTGCAGTACCCACGAGGTCCGACCACGTGCGAACCCAGGACGGCGCCATCGTGGCTGACGGAGGAGGAGGAAGACCACCAGGAGTCGCTGCGTTTGGCGCCCTCGCCCACGTGCGATTCATGGGGGCGGCCATCATGGTCCACGACGACTAGGAGCGACCAGCAGGGGTCCTCAGCCGATGCATGGGGGCGGCCATCATGGTCCACGACGACTAGGAGCGACCAGCAGGGGTCCTCAGCATCAACATCGGCGGCATGCAGTGACGCCCAGGGGCCAACGGTGGCGTCGATCTCCCTGGACCAGACTAAGCACTACAGGCTTGAGAATTCCATGATGGATATAAAGGTAAATGATCGAACTGTGAATTGTCTGTTTGACAGTGGGAGCACCGAAAGTTTCATCCACCCTGAAACTGCTAAAAGGTGTGGACTCCGGGTTCTCCCTGCCAAGCAGACAATTTCCATGGCATCACGGTCCCGGTCTGTACCGATCCAAGGACGATGTATGGTAACTCTTGAGGTACAGGGCACAATTTACGAGCAATACAGGCTCCTTGTGTTACCTCACCTTTGTGCGCCAATTCTCCTCGGACTAAATTTTATGGTCCACATGAAGAGTGTGATCCTACAGTACGGTGGGCCACTCCCTTCACTGGCAGTAGGGAATCAGCCGCAGCCTCCAAATTGCCCAAAGCGCCCCGCATGCAATCTTTCCACTCTGAAAATCACTACACCATCCCTCTTTAAGAATCTGGTACCAGGCTACAAGCCCATCGCTACTAAAAGTAGGCGTTACAGCGCTGAGGACCGGATCTTTATTAGATCTGAGGTTCAGCGGCTCCTCAAGGAAGGGATCATACAGGCCAGTGCTAGTCCGTGGAGAGCGCAGGTCGTGGTAGTCAAAAGCGGGAACAAACCTCGGATGGTCATCGACTACAGTCAGACCATTAATCGTTATACGCAGCTGGATGCGTATCCTCTCCCGCGCATTTCTGATATGGTCAATCAGATTGCGCAGTACCGAGTGTTCTCTACCATAGACCTTAAGTCCGCCTACCATCAACTCCCCATCCGCCCAGAGGACCGACAATACACGGCTTTTGAGGCGGATGGTCGTCTATACCAATTCCTCAGGGTTCCATTTGGTGTCACCAATGGGGTCTCGGTCTTCCAGCGTGCTATGGACCGAATGGTGGACCAGAACGGGTTGCGGGCTACCTTCCCGTACCTGGATAACGTCACCATCTGCGGCCATGACCAGCAGGACCACGACACGAATCTCCAACACTTTCTGCGCACCGCATCTCGCCTGAACCTGACCTATAACAGGGAGAAGTGCGTATTCCGTACGCGCAGGTTAGCCATCCTCGGATACGTGGTGGAAAACGGGGTCATTGGACCTGATCCAGACCGTATGCGCCCCCTTACTGAACTTCCCTTGCCCGCTAGCACGAAAGCACTGAGGAGATGCCTCGGGTTCTTTTCATACTATGCGCAGTGGGTCCCCAACTACGCGGACAAAGCTCATCCGCTCATCAAGTCCACGACCTTCCCACTTACGCCGGAGGCCCAATTGGCCTTCAAGGCTTTGAAAAGCGACATCTCGAAAGCCACGATGCACGCGGTGGATGAATCCATCCCTTTCCAGGTGGAGAGTGATGCATCTGATTTCGCCCTAGCCGCCACACTAAACCAGGCAGGCAGGCCCGTCGCGTTCTTTTCCCGCACCCTTCAAGGCCCCGAAATTCGGCACTCAGCGGTGGAGAAGGAGGCTCAGGCCATTGTGGAGGCAGTCAGACACTGGCGCCATTACCTGGCGGGGAAGCGGTTCACCCTGATCACGGATCAACGATCCGTGGCGTTTATGTTCAGCAACACGCAGAGGGGCAAGATCAAGAACGATAAGATCTTGCGGTGGAGAATTGAGCTCTCCACCTATAATTACGATATTATGTATCGTCCAGGGAAGCTCAATGAGCCCTTGGATGCCCTCTCGCGCGGAACATGCGCCATCATGCAGGAGGACCGCTTGAAGGCCCTCCACAATGATCTGTGTCATCCTGGAGTCACCAGACTCTACCATTTCGTCAAAGCCCGCAACCTGCCCTACTCGGTGGAGGATGTCAGGTCAGTGACGAGAAGCTGTCGGATTTGCGCAGAATGCAAACCACACTTTTATCGACCAGACCGGGCACAATTGGTCAAGGCCACTCGCCCTTTTGAGAGGCTAAGTGTGGATTTTAAGGGCCCCCTTCCCTCAACGGACCGGAACGTCTATTTCCTCAACATAATAGACGAGTACTCCCGGTTCCCGTTTGTTGTCCCCTGTGCGGACACGTCGACTGCCACCGTCATCAAGGCATTCAGTGAGCTTTTTACCCTGTTCGGGTACCCCTGCTACATTCATAGCGACAGGGGCTCGTCGTTCATGAGCAACGACTTGAGGCAATTCCTGCTCTCATTCGGGATTGCCTCTAGTAGAACCACGAGCTACAACCCTAGGGGTAACGGACAGGTGGAAAGGGAGAATGCTACAGTCTGGAAGGCTGTCCTACTGGCACTGAAATCCAGGGGCCTTCCAGTCTCCCGTTGGCAGGAGGTCCTTCCAAATGCGCTCCATTCTATCCGCTCCCTCCTGTGTACGGCAACCAATGCTACTCCCCACGAGAGGATGTTCTCATTCCCTCGGAAGTCGTCCTCGGGGATCTCATTGCCAGCCTGGTTGACGTACCCAGGACCCGTCCTTCTGCGGCGACATGTGAGGGCTCGCAGGTCCGACCCCTTGGTCGAACCGGTCCAACTCCTCCACGCCAACCCTCAGTATGCCTATGTGGCATATCCTGACGGGCGAGGGGACACTGTCTCCATTAGAGACCTGGCGCCCGCAGGGGACGTAGCAACTCCTGTCGCTCCTATTCCCCCAGTCACGAATCCACTACTCCTCATTGCTTCCCCAGACGTGGCGCGGTCAGCACCGGGACCAGTGCATAACAGTTCTACTCCCATGTACAGCTTGCCTGAGACTCGGAGATCGGCGCCACCACCGAAGGTTCCAGGATCCCCTGCACCATCGCCTCACCAGGGCCAACCGGCCCGGGAGTCCTTGAGGGGACAGCCGGACGTTGTTTTGGAGAGAATGCCACCGCAAGCACCTGCTCCGGTTTCGCAACCGGTGTTGAGGAGATCACAGCGTCGGTGCGGTCCTCCAGACCGTCTGGACTTGTGAATTCTGTATATATGACCTGTTTTTTCTTGCACCCCGCCGCCTTTTGTTTTTAAAGGAGGGATGAATGTGGTGAACCATCGTTGGTTACCACTGGAGGTTGTTATTATGTTACTGTTGGGCTAGGGTGTTGTTACTGTGGGGGTTGTACAATGTTGTTGGGTTAGGGTGTTTACCTGTTATAAGTGTTATCATGGCACATCCCGGTGGGGCCCCGCCTCCGGTGGCGAGGTATAAGACCCTCTGCTCCGGCAGGACCCCTTCAGTCTGAACTGGTGTATTCGTGTTAGTAGTTCCATTGTTACACAATAAAAGCCTTCAATATCGAAGCCTTGGTTCCACGTGCTTGATTGTCGCGCATCACCCCGCTAATCCCCCTAGCCCTACACATCATTGGACACTAAGGGGCAATTTAGCAAGGCCAATGCACCTAACCTGCACATCTTTCAGACTGAGGGAGGAAACCGGAGCACTTGAAGGAAACCCAGGCAGACACGGGGAGAACGTGCAGACTCCGCACAGTCACCCAAGAATGGAATCAAACCTGGGTCCCTGGTGCTGGGAGCAGGCAGCGCTAACCAACCACTGTGCCACTGTGCTGCCCCAAACAGTGTAACAGAAACTTTGTGATTTTCAAATACAGGGTTTCTACCGATCTTCCAGAATCTCAGGAGACAGCATGTGAAAGTTCTAGGTGCAAATTTCTAGCTTAACCTTGTAACTTAACATTAATAAACAATGCAATTTTTTTGACTGAGCATTAACCTAAATGCAATTTGCATTCCAGATTAGCTAAGTTTAGGGAGATATGATCAGTGCTATTGATGAAGGGCATATGGGATTTTTATGTTGCAATTGTTTTGAACATTCAAAGGCAAGCAATCAAATTCTATCGCGTTTGAAGAAAAGCACACTCCTGCAATGCCATGGCAACATCAATGGGGAAAAAGCACAGCACTTTGTGCAAAGCTGAAGTTTAGATTGTGCTGGAGCAAGAGCACCACCATATGGCCAGTCTGTGATCCTACACCAGTGACTCTCAATCCTTTTTGTCTGCTGACCATTTAGATTATGGAATTAAAAAGGTGGAGTAAGAAGACCATGTGGACCACGTACCTGTCCTTCCTCAGCTGTTTTCACCTGCCACCAAAAGAAAATTCATCAGGACGAATGGGTAGAATGAAGCTGCTTTTGACGACCCACCAGTAAGGTTATAACTGGCCACAAGCCAGAGAGGTTCAAGTCTCACGTCAGGATCCAGGTACAAACCTCTGTTTGCAGCCCCACAAATGCTTAACATCCAACCTCACAATTGCACATTGTAACAGCAGCATAATTCTTACTTGCAAAAGCTAAATTGTTGCTCTCTCTTATGACAATTTGTGCTGTGTGTGTGGAAGATGGTTCGGTTGTGTGACGTCAAGTGAATAGTGGGGATGAGTAAAATTGAGGACTCTGGGTTTGTACTCGTTGGAGTTTAGAAGGATGGGGGTAGGGGGGAATTTTATTGAAACTTACAGGATACAGCGAGGCCTGATAGAGTGGACGTGGAGAGGATGTTTCCACTCGTAGGAAAAACTAGAACCAGAGGGCACAACCTCAGACTAAAGGGACGATCCTTTAAAACAGAGATGAGGCGGAATTTCTTCAGCCAGTGAGTGGTAAATCTGTGGAACTCTTTGCCGCAGAAGGCTGTGGAGGCCAGGTCATTGAGTGTCTTTCAGACAGAGATAGATAGGTCCTTGATTAATAAGGGGATCACGGGTTATGGGGAAAAGGCAGGAGAATGGGGATGAGAAAAATATCAGCCATGATTGAAAGGCGGAGGAGACTTGATGGGCCGAGTGGCCTAATTCTGCTCCTATGTCTTATGGTCTTATGAGGCTTCAGGCCTGTTCTCACCTATGACCTCAGCCATCATGCTGCACATCAGTGACTTGCATTTTGAACCAGTCTGAAGGACCCTCTTGCATTTTAAGAACCAGTGTATTAGATCATTAAACTTCTTCCGCCACTGCTTTCAGATCCTTGGCATTGACCTGTGACTCTGTTCCTCTTCCTGCCCCCACCACCTCCACACTCCCCTCCCTGACCTCCCACTGTGGATTCAGGACACCTCTTTTCCTCGCCACATTTTCCAACTGGTCCTTCTGTGTCATATCCAAAAAGCTGGGGGGTTCATTCTCTCCCCTAGTTTTGCCATTGATCTTTCTTTCCCAGGGCAGATTCAGCTGCAGAATGACACCTACTGCAGCTACAACGTACCTCCCTTTAAGAGTTGTAGGCTAGCTTTATGTGCACATTACTAATGATATTTGGAGCGCCTTACTGATGCTTGCAACCGATGAACAACACAGGAAGTGCTAGGTGCATGCAGAAATCATTACACTTAGCAGGCACTACGATGTCAGGGTGTTAAATACATTTCACTTGATTGGCATGGGCAACTCGTTCATCCCAATCTCCTTACCTGTTTCCAGGGCAATACACTGGTTCTTAAAATGCAAGAGGGTCCTTCAGGCTGGTTCAAAATGTCATTGATGTGCAGCATGATGGCTGAGGTCATAGGTGAGAACAGGCCTGAAGCCTCATAAGACCATAAGCAGCCCAGATGTGTGTGTATCACACATAACTTGCATCACGATCAATCAACCATGTTAAATTTAACTGATATACACACTTTGCCAAAATTGTCCATTATTCTAGGATCATGGTGAATAGCAAAGATAACCCCCAGCCTTTTTTCACTGCCAATAATCTCCTTTTACCTTCATCCTCGAAATGAAAGGGGCTCATGAAGTTGATTACATCCCAATGCATTATCCCTCCTTTTTCTTGGTGAACCACACCCCTCTCCTCAATGACCTAACTTGGTGGGAGCCAAAACTTGAAACATTGTTTCTCCACAGATGCTGCTAGACCTGCTGAGTTTTTCCAGCATTTTGTTTTTATTTAGGTTTTCAGCATCCACAGTATTTTGCTTTTATCTGGGTATTAATGGCTTCTCTGCCCAACCGTGCACTTCCATCCATCCTCCCACAGGGCAGTATGCATGGCTTGCTCATCCTGGTCTACATACTGATCCATGATAGCATCATTAACCAAAATAGAATAAGGTTCAAGATATGCAATGGTGACATCTCCCTCAAATGCACCATCACTTCTTTGAACTCCTCCAGTCTGTGGATGTCAAACAAGCAACGTGATAGCTGACCATTTCTAGCTCCAGGTAGAAACTTTGCCAGATTTTCTTCCCTCGTCTCAGAATGTGTGCAATTTTGTGACAATTCAATCTAATTTCGTATGCTCTTCATTAGGCACCTTCTTCCAACTTTGCTGAGTGCACGGCAACAATGGTGGGTCCAAAGATGTGCAGGTTAGGTGGATTGGCTATGCTAAATTGCCCCTTAGTACCCAAAGGTGTGTAGGTTTGATGGATTAGCCATGGGAAATGTGTGGGGTTACAGGGATAGGGCCTGAGTTGGTGCAGACTCAATGAGCCAAATGGCTTCTTCTGCACTGTAGCGATTCTATGAATGGTGTTAGTAACAGAATTGCAAGACTTAGGGATGCTATCAACATTCTTTCATTAGTGCTCGATCAAGGTGGAATGGTACAATTTGTGAAGCAAATCTTCAGCTTATGGCGATCCCAGTTACGCTGCTTTTCCTTCCCCCTAATGGTAAATGTTGTGGGGCTTGGAGGTATCATCCAAATTTGAAATGATCACCTTGTAACTGGTACATAAGACATAGCCCTCCAGGTTGCAGTGAGTCCAATGGTACCAGTCAAGCAAAATGCTTTTTCTGATACTAAGCTTTTGAGCATGGTTACATTTACAGTCACCCAGGTTGAGTGCTGAGCATGTAATCACATTCCTGCCCAAACCTGATAAATTTCAGATGGTAAGTCACAATCACAGAAGATCCAGTGCTCATAGCCACCTTACTGATATGGCTAGTTCAGTCAAACCTCCTCTTGTTTATTCTATAAAGGCTAGCCTGGTATGTTTCCCAGAGATTCATCCCCAGTACTTGAAGAAACCTGAAAAAATAAACCTCTATCTTGGTCAGTTTGATACACTGCTTAATTATAGAGAGGCTGGAAAATCTATCTTTAACTTTAGCAAGCATATGCTCAATGCAAGGGACAAAGGGCCTTTTAGTTGAATAAAAATTAATTGGCAGAAGTCTGTGTGCTTAATACAATAGGGAAAACATATCGGCATGCTGAGCACAAGAATTTTCCCAGAAACCACAAACCCATGGGCTGTGACTGATGGAGAATAAACAATCTATATTGATTTTAAGGTAATTCATTATTTTAGAAACCACTACTGCAAAGATTCCTTGATTTTTATTGGTATTCAAGGAGCCGGCAGTGCTACAAGTGATGACACTACAACTTATCTGTATTGACACTGTATAAACTTTGAATTCAGACTAATTATATTTAACCATCATTTCAGAAAAGCATAATTTGCAAAAATATTCATTTTGGTCACCTTATAGCCTTTAAAAGATCTGGTTGATTTGTATTGAATTGATCATATTGCCTCACACTTTACTGAGCAACATAATTTAGTATAGGAAATTAACATGGCTAACATGGGGCAGCACGGTAGCACAGTGGTTAGCACTGCTGCCTCACAGCTCCAGGGACCTGGGTTTGATTTCCAGCTTGGATCACTGTCTGTGTTTGCACGTTCTCCCTGTGTCTGCGTGGGTTTCCTCCAGGTGCTCTGGTGTCTTCCCACAGTCCAAAAATGTGTGGGATAGGTTGACTAGCCACGCTATATTGTCCCTTAGTGTCCCAGGATGCATAGGTTAGAGGGATTAGCATGGTAAATATGTGGGGTTACAGGGATAAAGCCTGGGTGGGATTGTTGTCAGTGCAGATTTGATGGGTCAAATGGCTTCCTTCTGCACTGTAGGGTTTTGATGATTCTATGAACTTGCACTTAACATTCTAAAAACGGCAGTGAAATGTATGATATATTCAATCAACATATAATACCAAACGCACATGCAACATTTTCTATGCTTTTGGCAAGATTTGGCTTAATCAGCATTAATTCTTTTTGTGCTTCTTTGATTATAATCTGCCCACAGCTCTCAATTTGGAGGGTATGGACTTTGGTATAGAACAGGCCCTCCTCGGCAGGTGCTGCAAGTTTCAGGTATGGAGCCTTGAGTATGAATAGGTTTAGGTTTTCTGATTCATTTTAATTGGACACTATATTAAAATTAGTTGTTATGTATAACAAAACTGCATCAAAATGAGTTTTCTCCAAATATAGTGCTGTGCTGGATTTATAGTAGCTATCAAATCATGTTAATGATTAGCGCATTCTAATGCTTGGCACCTTCATGCCACATGATGGGTTGTTCTGCTCTGCAGGCATGTATAAACAAAGGCCCTTACTGCAGTGAAAGGAAGCTTTCATCTAAAAAATCAGTCCAAACTGAATTCGTACCAAGGGTTCTTGGGGTAGGCAGTAGGAAGAGTGGAACAGAAGAGAGAAAAAACAAAATAGAGCACCACTCAGACTAGAGACAGCAAACTGTTGATTTAGAAGTATATCGAATATTAGCCATAGACTTGTGTGCAAATACTCAACGGTTTCAGGAACTTTTTTTTCATGATTTCAAAGCTCCTGGAATTTGTCCAACTGGCATGAAAAACATCCCCAAGATCGATTTCCTTTGTAGAAAGGATTTTTTAAAAAAAAAAGCGGGAAAAAGTCATACTTTGCATTCATGTACATTTCATCATCACAGAATCCACCATAATTTTTGTTTATTTTATTCACTGGAGCAATTCTGACACTTGATGCTTCACCATCACATTAAGCCCATGTGGTTAATCATTCAAAAACAAAAAAGAAATAGGTCGACATATAGACCAGTGTTTGTTAACCATTCCTAGATGTTGCTTTGCAGTAATAAAACATTTTTAAACTTCTTTTGTAACTTGTCAGCTTCTTTGTTTCACTAAACTGAGATGCATGTTACAATCAAAAGCGATTGAACAGTTGATTGGGAAGGTAGCCAAAATGTAAGAAAGAGGATTGAGCCTCCTTTTCAAGGGCAGCCAGCTCTTGTACTGTAGATGCCAAAGCGTCAACATGGCCCTTGTACTGCCCACCTGCCAAGAGGAAGAGCAAAGAAAGTTAAAAGTAAGACAAGTTTGAATTACTTGGTCAGTTTGTACCCATTAAATTTAATCAGCTAATGTAACTCATTCACTACCAAACATGCCAAATGAGGTTATTGCTGTTGCTAGGACTTGAAGGGAGCAGCTCAATGAATGCATTTTACACAAATGAAGACTTGTAAAAGGAAATAGAAATCTTAAGTGAAAGTGTGTTAGAAGTCATTTTTTGACAACAGCAAATAGACATTGCAAAGCAAGTAGAGAACACAAAATGTAGGCACAATCTCACTGCATACAAGTTGAGTTTGCTTTGTTTTAGAATGAACTGGCACTCTTTATTTCTGAAAGTGGCTTGACCCCCAATGTGGTTTTTGTTCCAAGTTGATTTCTGCTCCCATATTTATAAATTTAGAAACACACTGACTGACCTGGTTCAAATTGTAATCTCCAGGTTAACTCTTTTCTTTCTGGATTTAACCAAGGAGAAATTTGTCAGGTTGTGAGGGAAGGGTAGGGGAGTGGAACTAATTGGATAGCTCTTTCAAAGAGCTAGCACAGACATGATAGGCCAAATAGCTGCCCAAGTTGTATGCATTGACTGATCCTTAAAAATGTTGAATGACATAAGAGGGTTTATGAAAAGTTAAATAATCAGGATAAACTAGTTTTAAGACCATGAAGGAACAAAACAGCATGATGAATCTTTTTTGATTAATGAAGCAAAATAAAATCAAGAAAGATATTCACATGGTTAATTCTTGTAAGGCGGTCTCATATAGCCAGGTAAGACCAAGTACACTTTTACAAGCTTAAAGGGTTCTTATTGGGTAATGAGTACTTTGTCTTCCCAAAGGAGAGGGACGCAGACATTCTAGTTAAAGCGGAGGATTGTGAAATATTAGATAAAATAAGCATAATGAGAGAGAAGTACAGAAGGGGATAGATATCCTTGCAGGTAGATAAATCGTGGTAGATAAATCATCAAGGCCAGATGGCTTGTAACCCAGGCTGTTAAAAGGAAGCCAGGGAGGAAATAGCAGATGCTCTGGGGATTATTTTCCAATCCTCACTAGATACAGGCACAGTACCAGAGGCTTGGAGGTCTGCCAACATTGAACCAACATTTAAAAAGGGTGCGGGATATAAGCCAATTTATTATAGGCTAGTTGTTCTGACTTTGGTGGTGGAAAAATTAGAACAAACCATTTTGAGAGATAGGTTAAACTGTCCCTTTGGATCTAAAATTGGTTCAATGATAGGAAACAAACGGTATTTGGTGATGGATGTTTTTGTGAATGGAAAACAGTTTCCAGTGCCATTCCACAGGGTTCAGTGCTAGGTCTCTTGGTATTTTGGACTTCAATGTGGGAGGTATGACCGGAAAATTTGTAGACGACATAAAAATTGGCCGTGTAGTTGATACTGAAGAGGATAGCTATTGACTCCAGAATATCAGTTGTTTGAATTGAATTCCACTTGCCACTTTTTCATCCATCCAACCAAAGAAGTGAGAGAATTTGGGGAGGACAAACAAAGCTAGGGAATACATATTAAATGGAAGACCATTAGGTGGATAGAGTGAGAAATCTTGAGTACATGTCTATAGGTCTCTGAAGGTCACAGGACAGATAAATAAGGCAGCAAAGAAAGCATATGGAATACTTTCCTTTATTGGAAGAGGTACTGAAAACAAAAGCAGGGATGTAATGCTGGAACTAGAAGCCATAGAACCATAGAAACCCTACAGTGTAGAAAGAGGCCATTCGGCCCATCGAGTCTACACCGACCACAATGCCACCCAGGCCCTACCCCCATATCCCTACATATTTACCCGCTAATCCCTCTAACCTACCCATCTCAAGACATTAAGGGGCAATTTTAGCACGGGGCCAATCAACCTAACCCGCACATCTTTGGACTGTGGGAGGAAACCGGAGCACCCGGAGGAAACCCACGCAGACACGAGGAGAATGTGCAAGCTCATAGAATCATAGAAACCCTACAGTGCAGAAGGAGGCCATTCGGCCCATCGAGTCTGCACCGACCACAATCCCACACAGGCCCTACCCCCACATATTTACCCGCTAATCCCTCTAACCTACGCATCCCAGGACTCTAAGGGGCATTTTTTTAACCTGGCCAATCAACCTAACCCGCACATCTTTGGACTGTGGGAGGAAACCGGAGCACCCGGAGAAAACCCACGCAGACACGAGGAGAATGTGCAAACTCCACACAGACAGTGACCCGAGTCGGGAATCGAACCTGGGACCCTGGAGCTGTGAAGCAGCAGTGCTAACCACTGTGCTACCGTGCCGCCCTGTATAAAAAAAAACAGTTTGACCAAAGTGTAATTTTGTGTACGAGTTTTAATTTACTGATGATACCAAACTTGGATTGGCAAATGCTGAGGATGATATAAATCAACTGCAACCGACACTGATAGGCTAGCAGAATGGGTAGATGGAATTTAATACAGAGAAGTGTGAGATGATGAATTTTTGCAGAAAGGGTAGGGAGAGGTAGTATCGACTCAATGGCAGTGGGACATGGACGTTTATATGCAAAGATCTCTGAAGGAGGCAGGATAAATTGGCAGTGTGATTAGCAAAATGTGCGGGAGCTTAGGTTTCATAAATAGAAGCGGATGGAGTACAAAAGCAATGACATTATGCTAAATCTTTGTAGAGCTCTGGTCAGGCCACAACTAGAGTACTGCACCCAGTTCTGATCATCACACGTTAGGAAGTCTGTGGAAGTCTTTTGAGGGCTCAGAGGAGATCAGTATGATTTCAGGGATGAGGGATTTTGACAACAAAGTTAGGTTAGAGAAGCTGGTGCTGTTCCCCTTAGAGCAAAGGAGACAGAGGAGGAAGATTTGACAGAGGTGTACAAGATTATGTCAGGTTTGGATAAAATAGAAAAGGAAAACTGTTCCCATTAGCTGATAATACAAGGACTAGGGCACAAATATGTAAAGTTTTGGGCAGGAGATGCAGAGGGGATGTGAGGAAGAATCGTTTTTAAAAATACACTCAGTGGTAATGACCTGGGACTCTGATAATCTCAATGCGTACAAAGATGATGGAAGCAATGATCTCAAAAGGAAATTGTATAGGAACTTGAAGGAAACATGCACGGTAGAAAGCAGGGGAATGGGACTGAACAATGTTCTCTAGTGACTTGTTCTGACTTGATGGACCAAATGGCCTCCTCCTGTGCAGTAAATGAGTTTGACTCTTTCAAAGGGTTGGTGCAGGAACGATGGATCAATGGACTGATGTTCCCCATCTACATCATTACATGAACTTTTGAAAAACAATGGTGACATTAAATAGATTTTTTAATGTGTGATTGTAACATATCAAAGCTCGTCTCCTTTTAAATACTGACCTCCTGTTGCTCTTCTCTTTCCATAGACTACTTTGCCATCAAATTCATCCACTGGTATTTTCAGGTCAGGCTCAACTTGAGCGATGATGACATTCAAGTGATCTTCGATGTCAGTCAACAGCTTGAAAGAATCCAAAATGCTTTTATTGCCTTGGTTGAGACATTAAATATTGTGCCAGAATGCACAGGAAAAATATTTACATTCAGTATTGAATGCTAGTCACTCCAATGGACACAGAGCTCTATTGTATTATCCATTTTAATTCTGTTCATGCCTAGATTTGGCTAGTTGTAGAAAAGAACAAATTGAAGGTACAAAGTTTTTAAAATCATGAGGGAGGTAGAATAATACATAATTTACCGACTTTGATTGGGTGGGGAGGGGAGGGGAGGGTGGGGCAGCAGAAAGTAGTTGTAGATTGTTAAATGGTCTGGATGGTTTCCTATTTGGAAAATTAATAAGAGCTATTATTTCCAGAATCACAATACATATGGTTTAAAAGTTAGGTTTTGCAATGTTAGTTTAGTTGGCTTTGATTCAATGTTGTGATTGGTAAAAACAGCATATGTACCAAAACATCCAAGTCAAATTCTTGGTCAGTGTTACAGTTGCTAATGATGCTACTGTCCAAATCAAATCAAGCCAAAGAAAAAATTGCTTTTCGTTTTTTAGTTTTACCACAATGTGCATTGATATTAGACAGGGTCTGAAATGGCTCAGTTGGGCTCAAGTTGCCACAATGTTCCAAGAGATTATCTTACATGGTAACAAATGCAGTCTTTATACGCGGCGCACCTTCTACCCCTACCCCCCCCCCCCCCGCCCCCCCCCGCATATTACCAAGAATAGTGCCACTGAAAGTTCAATAGGTTAGTTTGAACATCACACTGTTATATTATTAGCACTTCTGTTGGAGAGGAAGGTGGCATTTACAAATCAGCAAGCAATCTGTAGGAAAATAATTATTCTGACTTCATGTAGTTGCAGCAATTGCTTATAAAGATGTCCATGGCTCAATAATTTGCAGGACAGTACAGGTGAAATGCTTCCACCCTCGCCTGCATTCTTAGATTTATCGTGAGCTTCACAATGCAAAAACACAAGCTGTATATCCGGAGTGTTCTGTTGAGCACATTCTCCAAGTTCTTGTAAATTAACCACTTTATCTCTGATGCACTTTAAAGACATCAGATACAATTTCTGGGACATCTTGTTCTCTACCTTTAAGAGGAAGGTTGCTTGTAATCAGATAGTACCCAGCATACAAGTCACTAAAGTCAAAGTTTATATTGTGTGAATGTAGTCAAATTTTCCAAATTACATTACATGCAAACTTAAAAAAGGCAAGTTAGTGTTCAAGTTTACAACTGAAGATTATTTTGTAAGAAGTAATCTAAGTATGTTGATTAAAACATGTACTTGCTAATACCTTACTGATGTAGGTGTGGTTAGTTCAAACTTCAGCCATTGTGAATAAGTAATTCTACAATTAGGCCCAAATAAAAACTTGAGGTCACCGGAGAATGTTCAAATTGACTGACAAGCCAGCTACCACAGTAGCTGAAAGTTAACATTTTTCAAACAAAACAAATCGCTGACCAATTTGATGAATGATTTCTTTTTTTTACAATGCAGGAAGTCAACATACCTGGATTTCATTGTACCATATGGTGCACCCACCCTGGTCTTTCAGTCTGGTGTTGTAGCAACCTCTTCCACGATTTGGACATGTATGGTACCAAACCTAAAAATATTCAAATAAGCTTTGGTCAGGCCAGGGGTCCCTTAAATTTGAATTGGACAACCCCTTGTGAGCTCCCAGGAGCCGTTGGGTGGAGCCTGTCTGGTCAGTCTTGTCTCATTGGTCCCATTAGTTCGCATCCCCTCCTGCTTGCCGCGAAGGGTCCAGTTGGGTCCCTGGGACTAGTCAGGGTGGGACCTGTCCTTTCCCTTTGCCACTGGGTTCTGTCCCCTGTTCTGTTGGGTTGGAACCGGTCGGGTCCAGTCCCTTCCCATCGTGCAGAGGTTTAGTCCCATCATGTGGGGTCCCGCCCCTTCCATTCATGTCTTGTCCAGTCACGCCGGGCCCATTCGGGTCCCATCACATCTGATCCCACTCCCTCACATCCCACCTTGTCCCCTCCTGTTGGGGCGGGACTGGTCAGGTTCCGTTGGGTTGGATTGCATCCCACCTCGTAGCACCGCCTCCCCTCTCGCTCCGCCCGGACCCATCACTTCCCCTCCCACCCTGCCTGATTCTTCCCGGGTCACCACTCCCTTTCCCGTCTAGGTCCTTTCTTGCACCTTCTCCTTTTGCTGGCCCCCCCCTCCCATCCCTTCCAACCCCCGCCCGGGTCCTCTCTTGTCTCCCCTCACCCTCAACCCCCCACCCCACGCAGGTTCCACACCAGGTTCTTGTTCCTAGTCCCAGTCCCCATCCAGGAAGGGTCCCATCGCCTCCCTTCCCGCCTGAGGTCCAGTCACTTCCCCTCCCACCCTGTCCATTCCCCTCCCACCTAGGTCCCGCCCCCATCCGGAAACATTACAAACTATACCATTGTTGAAAGAGTTTACTTTTTAGAAAAAATCTCATATGCCTAAAGCGATGCTGTTTCTTTCAAATGCAACAAGTTAACATACCGACCAATCAGCCTACCAGCATCCAATTCTCCAAATACTCCAGCTCTGATTGGCCCATTTGATTTTTCTACATCTTTATAGATGTTACATGTTTGCATCTGGCCACGCCTGCCTTGCGGGCCCCGAGGAGATCCTTCATGGACCCCTGGGATCCACAGATCTCAATTTGGGAACCCCTGGGTTAGGCAATCCTTTCTAATACAGTCATATTTCCAAGAGGAACAGTACCAATACTGGATGTTTTCACATCAATAAATTTTAAACATTTCTAATGATGCTGACAATGGATATAAACTCCAATCAGTTATAGTTGATGTTAATGCTGGGACACTGTGCAATATTTTATTCATCAGCTTAATGTGTCCTTGCTTGAAATAATTATAAATAGCCTCCAAGTAAACAATCGAAAAACAGCAGCTAATTAATTTTAAAAGATCACTGCGTTTGGTCATTTGAATGCAGAATAGTTTTACAATTAAAACAAAACAAATGTTGCATATCGTCGAATTAACACAAAAGGATTACCTTTTCTTTCTCGGTTGCCACCAAGGAAATGGCTAGGCCCATCCTGAAAAAAAGTAAATATCATTTGCTACTTTGTATACTTTTTAAACATAAAGAAATATGTTAAAAAATAGACACTTGGATTAAATGCAAAGTCTCTTACCTGTCAGCTCTGCCCACTCTACCAATCCGATGAACGTAGTTTTGTTTTTCATCGGGAAGAGTCACATTAATTACTATTTTCAGAAACAAAAATAAATTAGGACTGTATTAAACTAATGAGGGACAACACAACCAGTAGATAGCTCACTTACCAAAAGGAACTCCACGAATATCAATTCCTCGAGCAGCAACATCAGTACAGACCAGGAGTCTGACTTCTGCTTTCTGGTCAAAACAAAGAGAAGTGCATCAAAACTTTGCATTTAGATAGCCAACATTAAGTCAATAAATTTTAATCATGACCATAATGTTTATTGTCTTTTATCGTCATGTTTTGCAACAGGTGGAATGTCACATTTCTATCACTACCTATAGACTCCAGCAAGCTATTGGCCTTGCTCAGAATGAATATTATACGAAAACACAAAAGCGGAGCAGATGCAGGTCATTCGACCCCTTCAAGCTTGATCCACCATTCAATAAGATCATGGCTGATTGGTAAACTACTGAAGTTGAAAACCAGAAGCTGCCAACTGCTTACTCCAATTTCAAATGATTGCAATTTAAAAATGCATTTCTCTCTAGCAAGTTTAAATTTTAATAGTCTGTTGTGATACAATTACAGGATTGACCAAGTGGAACATAAAAAGTCAAAACATTAAGGAACTAGCTATAATAAAAACAGAAATGCAAGAAATACTCAGGAGGTCTGGCAGCATCTGTGAAGAGAGATGGAAGGACGTCAACCTAAAACATTTCAAGAACAGAGTATGCTAGAAAAACTTTGTTTGCTTTCCTAACAGATGCTGCCCGACTGCCAAGTTAACATTTTGAATCCTTGGACTCTGTCAGAACTGAAAGGAGGGAGAATGTGTTAGAGCTATAAGAGATTACAACAAAAAAAATTAGCAACTTTAAAAACAAAAGGCCTGGCATGGGCGGGAGAGGGGTTGGTGGCATTTGCATTGAAGCAACATATGGATGGGATATTTAAAAAGGGGTTTTAAGATGAGAAGGAAGTCATAATCCAAAGTTGTCAAACTCAACATTGTGTCCCAAGAGCTCCACCTGTTGCAACGTGCTCAACTGAAAGACAATCAATAGGAGAATGGCACTCAACAAACTATTGGGATTGAAGGTAGACAGCTCCCCAGGGCCTGATGGCCTACACCCCATGGTATTAAAGGAAGTGACAGCAAAGATCATGGATCCATTGGATATAACATTCCAAAATTCCCTAGATGCAGGAAAGATTCCAGTGGATTGGAAAAATGTTAATGTAGGAAACTATAGACTAGTTATTTTAAATCTGTTTTGGGAAATTGTTAGAATCCATTATTAAGGAAGTAATAGTAGGGCATTTGGAAAGTCAAAACGCAATCCATCAGAGTCAGCATGGTTTTATGAATGGTAAATCATGTTTGACTAATTTGCTAGAGCTCTTCGAAGATGTAACAAACCAAGTGAATGATGGGGATCCTGTAGATGTAGTATATCTGGAATTCAGGAGGGCATTTGATAAGGTGCTGCACAAAAGGCTAATACACATTTAAAAATTGATATATCCAGATTAGGTGAGTGGGCCAAAATATGGCAGATGGAGTTTTAACGTGAACAAGTGTGAGGTTATCCATTTTGGTCAGAAAAATAGAAAGGTAAATTATCTAAATGGAGAGAAACTTTGGGATGTAGAGGGATCTGGGTGTCGGTCCCGCACCAGAAAACTGGTAAGCAGGTAATAAGGAAGGCAAATGGAATTTTGGAAATTATAACTAAAGGAATTGAGTATAAAAGTAAGCAAATGTTCCTGCAACTATACAAGCCATTGGTGAGACTGCACCTAGAGGACTGTGCAGTTTTGGTCCTCTTAGGATTAGTGATATTAGAGGCAGTTCAGAAGTGGTTCACTAGATTGATTCCAGAGATGAGAGATTTGTCTTGTGAAGAGAGATTGAGTAATTTAGGCCTATACTCTCTAACATTTAGAAGAAGAAGAGATTTAATTGAGATAAATGATGATAAAAAGTATTTACAAAGTAGACATAGAGCAGATACTTCCTCTTGTAGGGAAGTCAAGAACAAGAGATTACAGTTTTAGGATGAGTAGCAGATTTAAATCAGAGATCAGGAAAAACTACTTCCCTCAATCTGTGGAATTCATTACCCCAGAGTGTGGTGGATGCTGTGACATTGAGTAAATTTGAGGAGATAGACAGATTTTTAATTAGTAATGGGTTGAAGGGTTATGGAGAATGGGCAGGAAAGTGGAGTTGAGCCATGATTGTATTGAATGGCAGAGCAGGCTCTGGGTGGGGATGGATGGCTGAACTGCCTACTCCTGCTCCTAGTTCCATGAGATGCTACTCCTCCAGGTATCCTTATTTAAGGAAGGATGTAAATGCATTTGTGGCAGCTCAGAGGTGGTTTGCTACCTGGAATGGATGGGTTGTTTCTGAGGAAAAGCTGGACAGACAGGGCTCGTTTCCACTGGAGTTTAGAAGAGTGAGGGGTGACTTGATTGAAGTACAAGACCCTTAAATGGTACTTACAAGTTGGATGTGGAAATGAGAACTTGTGGGCGAGTTCGAAAATATGGGACATGGTTTTCAAATGAGGGGTTGCCCTTCTCAAAAAGAAATAAGGAGAATTTTCTTTTCTGCGACTTTGGAACTCTCTGCCTCAAAGGCAGTGGAGGCAGGGTCATTGAATATTTTTAAGGGGGAGGTAGATGGAATCTTAGACAAGAGGATCATAGGGTATGGGGTAGATGGGAACATGGAATTTAAAACACAGATCAGCCATGACCTTGTGAATGGCAGAGCAGGCATAAGGGGCCGAATGGCCTACTTCTGCTCCTATTTTGTATATTCATAATTGTTTGCTGTACCTCCAGATTAACTTTGTGATTTGTGTACAAGGCCCACCAAAGACCGACATTTCCTTTGTGCTCACATAATCTTTGCTTTTCTCTTTGCAACCACTTTGCATCTTCATAGCTTTCTTTTCCACCTAGCTTTGTATCGTTAGTGAACTTAGATGAAACGGAGTATAATGCATCCAAATCATTGATATAAATTGCAGATAGCTGTGTCCCAACTACTGAAGTCATACCTGTTACAGTCTATCAATTCAAAAATGTCCTGTTCATTCCAACTGTTCTCTATCCTCTTGATCAGTACCATTACTGGCAATACCATGATCCCTAATTCTGTGTAATAACTTCTTGTGTGGTACCTTATAGCAGGTGATTTTTTTTTAAAAGTCCCCTTATTTGGCAAATGAACGGAGACAGACAAGTATTACAGAAGTACCTTGAACCTTTCCAAGTTTTGCTTTCTTTCATTTGGTTTTCTATCACCATGCAAGCAGACACAAGAGAACTGATGTCCCTTTTTATCTGGTCCTGAAACAATAAATAAATTTGATGTGAGACCCCCTACCTCAAACCAGCAATGGCTGAAGCAAAGCAAAGATAAACATACTAATTATCTCACCTCCTCCCATCTGAATGAAGTACTGTTCCATGTTGTCACAGTCAATCTTTGTTCTGCAAAAAACGATTGCTTGATCCATCTTGTGCTCCTTGATTGCACGGACTGTATATTCACCCTTAAGTACTTTAATAGCTTCTGACCACATTTCTGGAGAAATAAGATACGGAAAGTCTAAAAATTGACTTATCTCCTATTTGCAATTAAGAAATTCTAAACAGTAACAGCAAGTTGATTATTGATAAAATAGTTATTTTAAATGGAAGCAATCTGATATTCAATAATTAAATCCAGAAGCATTTTCTTGCTACTATTCTACCAATCAAATTTACAGAACAATCTACAAAGTTTTCACATTCTAACAGCAAAAATCCACCACTCTGCTCAAACTTCTACTAAGTCTAAGTGGTGAGAATCTAGGAATAATGGAGAAACATATAAATTTTGGCACTCATGTGGACAAATTATTAAAAGCTGCTGGGAAAGATATTTAAAAAAAAACACAATCAAACCAGCTACTGTAATTTTGACTTTTATCTTCGGGCTGGGTGGAACACAAGAGGAAATTATACTTCAGTTGCATACTCTTCAACAGATCACATCTGGAGTGCTAGAATCATAGAGTGCAAAAGAGGCCCTTCAGTCCATCGAGTCTGCGCCAACACACAGGAAACATCTGGGACGGGATTTTCTGGTCGCAGCCATACCTTGAAGTATGGATTCTAAAAAGTTTGTAGTAGACTATATAGTTGCCCCAATCTAGAACACAGATGTTTTGATGCATATTCTCTCATCACCTAGCATAAATGAGACCATAAGAAATAGAAGCAGGAGTAGGCCATCTGGCTCCTCAAGCCTGCTCCGCCATTCAATAAGATCATGGCTGATCTGATAGTGGGTTCAGTTCCACTTACCCGCCCGCTCCCCATAACCCCCAATTCCCTTATTGGCTAAAAACCTATCTATCTGTGACTTAAATACATTTAACGAGGTAGCCTCTACCGCTTCATTGGGCAGAGAATTCCAAAGATTCACTACCCTCAGAGAAGAAGTTCCTCCTCAACTCTGTTCTAAATTGACTCCCCCGTATTTTGAGGCTATGCCCCTTAGTTCTTGTTTCCATTGCAAGTGGAAACAATCTCGATGTTTCTACCCTGTCTAGCCCCCTCATTATCTTATATGTCTCTATAAGATCTCCCCTCAACCTTCTAAACTCCAATGAGTACAGGCCCAGTCTGCTCAATCTCTCCTCATAAGCTAACCCCCTCATCTCCGGAGTCAACCTGGTGAACCTTCTCTGCACCCCTTCCAAAGCCAATACATCCTTTCTTAAATAAGGGGACCAAAACTGTACACAGTACTCTAGGTGTGGCCTCACCAGTGCCTTGTATAGTTGCAGCATGACCTCCCTGCTTCTATACTCCATCCCTCTCGCGATAAAGGCCAACATTCCATTTGCCTTCTTGACCTGCTGCACCTGCAAACAGTGTTTTTGTGATTCATGCACAAGGACCTCCAGGTCCCTCTGCACAGTAGCATGTTGTAATTTTTCACCGTTTAAATAATAGTCCCTTTTCCTATTATTCCTTCCAAAGTGGATAACCTCACACTTACCAACTTTATACTCCGTCTGCCAGATCCTTGCCCACTCACTTAACCTATCCAAATCTCTCTGCAGACTCTGTGTCTTCCACGCAATTTGCTTTCCCACCCATCTTAGTGTCATCTGCAAACTTTGTTACCCTACACTCGGTCCCCTCCTCCAGATCATCAATGTATATGGTAAATAGTTGAGGCCCCAGCACCGATCCCTGCGGCACGCCACTAGTCACGGATTGCCAACCAGAAAAGCACCCATTTATACCTACTCTGTTTTCTGTTAGATAGCCAATCTTCAATCCACGCTAACACTTTACTCCCAACTCCATGCATCTTTATCTTTTGCAGTAACCTTTTGTGAGGCACCGTATCGAAAGCCTTCTGGAAATCCAAATACAATACATCCACCGGTTCCCCCCGTCAACCGCACTCGTCACCTCCTCAAAAAACTCCAGTAAATTGGTCAAACATGACTTTCCCTTCCTGAATCCATGCTGCGTCTGCTTGATTGAACCATTCTTTTCCAGGTGTCCTGCTATTTCTTCCTTTATGATAGATTCCAGCATTTTCCCAACTACGGATGTTAAGCTAACTGGCCTGTAATTACCTGCCTTTTGTCTGCCTCCCTTTTTAAACAGTGGCGTTACATTAGCTGTTTTCCAATCAGCTGGCACCTCCCCAGAGTCCAGTGAATTTTGATAGATTACAACTAATGCATTTGCTATTGCCCCTGCCGTTTCTTTTAGTACCCTGGGATGCATTCCATCCGGACCAGAGGACTTGTCTACTTTTAGTCCCATTAGCCTACCCAGCACTACCTCTTCAGTAATAGTGATCGTTTTAAGGTCCTCACTCCCTACAGTCCCGTGACCGTCTATTTTTGGTATGCTATTTGTGTCCTCCACTCTGAAGACCGACACAAAAAACTTGTTTAAGGCCTCAGCCATTTCCTCGTTTCCCATTATTAAATCCCCTTTCTCATCTTCTAAGGGACCACCATTTACTTTAGCCAATCTTTTCCTTTTTATATATTTGTAAAAACTCTTACCATCAGTTTTTACATTTTGTGCTAGTTTACTTTCATACTCTATCTTTCTTTTATTGTTTTCTTAGTAGTTCTTTGTTGCTTTTTAAAGCCTTCCCAATCCTCTAATTCCCCATTAATCTTGGCTACTCTGTATGCATTGGTTTTTAATTTGATACTCTCCTTTATCTCCTTAGTTATCCATGGCTGGTTATCCCTTTTCTTACATCCCTTCTTTTTCACTGGAATATATTTTTCCTGAGTACTGAGAAAAATCTCCTTAAAAATCCTCCACTGTTTCTCAACTGTCCCACCAATTAGTCTGTGCTCCCAGTCTACATTAGCCAACTCTGCCCTCATCCTATTGTAATCCCCCTTGTTCAAGCAGAGGACATTGGTTTGGGACCCTACTTTCTTACCCTCCATCTGTATTAGAAATTCAACCATATTGTGATCACTCATTCCAAGAGGATCCCTCACAAGGAGATCATTTATTTTACCTGCCTCATACACAGAACCAGATCCAGGATAGCTTGCTCCCTCGTAGGTTCTGTAACATACTGTTCAAGGAAACTATCGCGACAGCATTCTAAGAACTCTTCCTCAAGTGCACCGCGTCCGACTTGAGTTGACCAATCAATGTGGAGGTTAAAATCCTCCATGATTATTGCTATTCCATTTCTACATGCATCTGTTATTTGTTTGTTTATGGCCCGCCCCACCTCGAAGTTATTATTTGAGGGCCTATAGACTACACCCACCAGTGACTTTTTCCCCTTACTATTCCTTATCTCCACCCACATTGATTCCACATTTTGCTCCTTAGAGCCTATATCGTCTCTCACTAATCGCCCTGATGCTATCCTTAATTAACAGAGCTACCCCACCTCCTTTTCCTTCCTGTCTATCCTTCCGAATTGTCTGATACCCATGGATATTTAGTTCCCAGTCCTGGTCACCCTGCAACCACGTTTCTGTAAGGGCCACTAGATCATACCCATATGTACTAATTTGTGCCGTCAACTCATTCACTTTGTTTCGAATGCTACGTGCATTCAGGTAAAGTGTCTTTATGTTAGTCTTTCCTACCTGGACCCGATTTGTTAGTGCATTCCTTTGTTTGTCTGCTCTGTCCCTTCCTATCACAGACTGGTTTTTCTTCCCCAGACCAACTCCCTGCACTGTGTTGACCACCTCCCTTCTCATACTTGTCACCTTTTTTACTCTGTCTGAGGTTAGGTTCCTGCCATCTTCTATACTCCCTGTTCGATTACGTGGTCTGGAAACTTTACTAACTTCTCCTGAGCTCTCGTCTCCTTTAACTAATTGAAAGTCCTCATCATTAACCTGCACTCCTACCCTCTCCTTTACCTTTGATTTTCTAATTCTCCATACCACTGAACCCTCCCCCAACTATTTAGTTTAAAGCCCTATCTACAGCCCTAGTTATACGATTCGCCAGGACTCTGGTCCCAGCACGATTCAGATGAAGACCATCCCGTCGTTTCAGGTCCCATCTTCCCCAATACTGGTGCCAATGTCCCATGACTTCAAACCCCTTCCTCCCACACCAATCTTTGAGCCACGCATTTACCTCCTTAATCTTCTTAACCCTGTGCCAATTCGCTCGTGGCTCAGGTAGTAATCCAGAGATTATTACCTTTTTTGTTCTGCTTTTCAATTTAGATCCTAGCTTTTCATATTCCCTTAGCAGAACCTCAGTTCCTGTTCTTCCTATATCGTTGGCACCTATGTGGACCACGACAACTGGATCTTTACCCTCCCACTCCAAGTTCCTCTGCAGCCCAGATGAGATATCCTGAACCCGAGCACCAGGCAGGCAACACAACCTTCGGGATTCTCGATCCTGGTCACAGAGAACAGTGTCAATGCCCCTAACTATACTATCCCCAATTATGACTACATTTCTTTTTTCTTCCCCCACTTGAACGGCTCCCTGTACCACGGTGCTGTGGTCAGTTTGCTCATCCTCCCTGCATTCCCTGTTCCCGTCCACACAGGTAGCAAGAATCTCGAACCTGTTGGACAGGTTCAGGGACTGAGGCTCTGGTAACACTACTCCCTGGATCCCTCTACCTGCCTCACTTGCAGCCACACCCTCTTGTCCCTGACCACTGTCTGAATTCAAGGTAGTTTTTCTAAGGGGTGTGACTGCCTCCTGAAACACAGCGTCCAGGTAACTCTCCCCCTCCCTGATGTGTCGCAGTGTCTGGAGCTCACAATCCAGCTCATCAACCCGGAGCCAGAGTTCCTCAAGCAACCAATACTTACTGCAGACATGCTCACTGGGAACCACAGTGGGGTCCACCAGCTCCCACATCATGCAGAAACAACACATCACATGACCCTCCATCCTTGTTGTATATGCTTAGTTTTTACAGGAAAAAAAACTTATAAACAAAGTACTAAACCTACCCTGTCTCGCCTGTTTCCGACTAAGCCCGTTGAGCCAAAGCCCTTCGGCGCTCACTCTGCTCCCTGCTCACTCCACTGCCCGCTGGATAGTGCGGCCTGCTTTTTAAACCTCCCGCGCGCTTAATAAATGTTTCTTCTTTTTCCCACGTCACCCGCGCCCGGCCTACTTCCGCTTTTCCCTTAAACTCGTAAAAGAGAAATCCCACGATAACGTAATGAAAATAAAGTTATTCCCTTACCCTTTTTACTGTATCACAAATCGCTCCTCTCAGCCTTACTCCGGTTGAACAATGACAACGCTCCCCCCCCCCTGCCAGGTAAGCAGCTTTTATTTAAAAAAAAAAATAAAAACTTCCTTCCCAGGTCACCCCGCGTCCGGCCTACTTCTGCTTCTGTGACCACCCAACTACTTCCAATGTCCACTTCAGAGTTCTGCAAACTTCTTTTAAAAGTAATTTATTTTTCTAATTAATAATTATTTCACATCCTCCTTTAGTATGAATACATTCTTCAGTCTCAATCTTTCATCTGTTTACCCTGGGGTAAAGAGAGATCCTATTTACTCGCTCATCCCAGAAAATGTCAGCAGTTGGTCAGAAAACTAAGCAACACAAATTCAAACAAATAGCGGACACCAGATGGTGGTACTTGTGAGGACCTTCAACATCAAAGTTTAAGTGACAAATTACACAGCGTGGGCATGCGTGATACCTCATAGAATGGTGCAACTTTGATTTTTTGGGGGAAACTGAATTTGCTTATGGATATGTAGAAAATTAAATTAGAAGCGCATTCCAAGTGCTGTCCATTAATTAAATTGTTTAGGTCTCAATACCCACATTACAAAATTGTTAGAAGATTGTGTAAATTTGGATTTTAATAAGGAAAACCAATAGGAAGTATGGCATCTAAGTGCAAAGCCACTCACCTGCAGTATTTGCACCAGGTCTTGTGTTATCTTTTGCATGAACTTCATCTGTCTGAGGAAGATAGACAAAAAGAAAATGACATTCTGATGATCAATTTGTTTGATGCAGGTTAAGGCATTCGTACAGTAAGAAATAAGAACACAAGGTCACCTTGAAACAGTTGGCAAAAGCTTATTGTAGCATAAAATTTCAAAGGAACATTTAAGAATTTTTAAGATTCTTAGGAAAAGAAGACAAAGCAGTACTTCTGATAGAAAAGTCCCACAAACATTGGCATAGCAGTAACATGCTCTCTCTGTTTAGGCATTGTGCCCAAGTTTGTTAATAGAAGTAGTACAACCCTCTTTACCCGAATGTGTCGTCCAAGTTTCTCCCAGTTATGATCGGTTTTTGGATTAACTCGAAGAACGACATGATGTACGGTCTCAGGAACAGAATCCTCTCCCTTAAGATCTACCCAGGTTGGGAAATGCATGATCTTCTCCGACAGCTTCTTAACATCAAATGAATGCAGAGTGGCAGAGCAAACAATTACCTAGACAAAGCATAGTAAACCACAATAAAATCTAGAGTGCAGCAATTTTTAAAAGGAAAAAGCCTCATTTTTAGTAGTCAATATTTCAATTTAGGAAAAAATGCACACTGGACATTCTTTTGCATGGTAATGCCTCAGGCTGTTTGATTTACTGTAGCGAACAACCTGTTTGTTGATTTATTCTATATCTATTCCGAGTCTTTAACAGTTTATAAAAAAACAGAAAAGAATGCTTTGCAGAAACTTGACCAAATGCTTGCGTCACAAATCTGAAAGGCTGCTCTCGGTCCTGACAGTATAAGAACTCTTTCAGAAGGCAGTTTCAAAACCTGAGGAAATGTTCTTCTCCAATTATGTTCCCAAACATCCCTTTCTAGTAATTTCTGTCAGCTTAGAAATCAAAGAATATTTATTTAATTGTCACAATAGGCTTACATTAACACTGCAATGAAGTTACTATGAAAATCCTAGTCACCACACTCTGGGTACATGGAGGGAAAATGTAGCATGGCCAATGTACCCAACGAGCACATCTTTTGGATGTGTGGGAGGAAACTGGAACACCCAGAGGAAACCCAGGCACATACGGGGAGAATGCGCAGACTCCGCACAGTGACCCAAGCCAGAAATCGAACCTGGGTGCCTGGCACTGTGAGGCAGTAATGCTAACCACTATGCCACTGTACCGTGAATACTAACATTCAATTAATGAAGTTGGAGTGGATTCACTGAAAGGCAAATCATGCCATATAACAGGAAACCTACGATTTGTCGAGGCCATGTCCAATCACAGTGGAATGTCTTCCAAATTTAGTCATTTCTAAAGGGGTTTTTAACTCCTGTGCCTTTCAAAAAAACTATGGTTGACTCTTGAAGCCTTTCATATCCCACGTTCATGCTTCTTTATTTGAAAAAAGTCAAATAAAACTTGTAAGTAACGAGTCAAATGTACAATTTGCAACTGGTGAATATATTAAGTATTTTTCCAAATTAAAAGTTCAGTGTATTGAAGTCAATGGGACAAATAGAGACTGAGCATTTCCCAGAGAGCTAATTACACTACATGACTAAAATCATATGCAATATCAAGAGAAGCCAAGTGGGATATTCAAATATCAGTTGGTTCTCTGACAAGAGTAGAGATGTTAAAATAACTTTACTGTGTCTTTTAATACAGTTCACACCTGCAACCTTTTGCCATCAGATGTTACTTGAGGGATCTGAGAATGCATTCTTGAAATGAAGTCAGAGTAGCCACTAGTGAGCAATCCATCCTTTAAAAGAAAACAATCATGTTAGATGATTCCATTTCAGTCACCAAAAAAAACATGCAGGTTAGATTCTTCCAGCTTTCAAATATGTGCCTTCTACTAGTGCAAATTTTGTAAATGTTTAACACATTGTTTCAATTTCTTTGTTAGCTATGTAAAGAAAATTTATACGAATAGTGTTTATTAAGCCTAGTTTTAAATCTTTCATAAAAACAAAAAGGTGCAGCAACATTGCTTGAAAATACAAAATAACATAACATCTGAGGTTGCTTAAAATTAGGATGTTGCATGATTAGATTTCATTGACAATAGAAGAAACGTCTAAACTCTTTCCAGTATTGATGGCTGTAATATAGACACTTCTTAAAAAAAAAAAGCTGCATTTAATAAAAGTATTTCTGAAGGCTGAACAAAATATTGGCCTGGATGCAGCGTGCCGCTCAGCACTTACACTGAATACATTTCATGAACCTGCTGCAATCATGGTGGCAAGAATTTTGTCTGCCTTAAGGCATGGGTCGCCATGAATCCTAGCAGCACAGGCAAAAAGGGCAGTCAGCGAATCTCAAAAGCTGAAAATGCTGCAGCAGTATAAAAAGTGTTGGAACATCAGAATTTGTAAACAATTTTACAAAATGAAAAGTGTGAACAGATTTTTAAAAGTACAATAATTTTGATCAAATAAATCAATTTAATCTGATAAATCATGTTAGTCACTGATTTTACTTTTCAACAAAATGATCAGATATTAAAATTTTTATTATTAATTTTTAAAATGGTATGCACGTATGGGAGGTGGGGGTCCATAAGTATTTGCAAATTCAGAGTAGATCTATTGTGTCTGAAAATACTGGTATAAAATTTATAAGTGTGGCTTATGTGGAGTTAGTAGGCAATTAGCTTAAAATCTGTACAGGTTTTTTTACTTGACATTTGAAGCAATGAGCCCTCGTAGGCTGTCTCACCAAGTGTGAACATTAGAAGTTGTAATGCATCCAGCGCAGAGAGGGGCAGGGAAGGAGGAGGACCTCCTTGTGACCCTGCTCCAGGACCTGCCCCAAGTTGCCAACAACAGGTCTATCTTATTCAGCTATTGGAGGACAGAATCACATAGCTTCCAGCTTTGCCAGTAGAATCAAAAGCAACAAAAAGTCTTTCGGAGACAGAGCTGGTATATAGAGATATGAAAAAAGACCATTGTAGCTAACACAAATGCTATTCAATGTGTGGGATTAATAAGGATAATAATGGCATTTCAGTTCTGATAAATGAGCACTTACAGCTTCATCTAGCACCAAGAACCTAACTTGGGACAGATTCAGTTTTCCTGTTGAAACAAGGTCATCTACTCTTCCAGGAGTTCCAACAACAATATCCACCTGTGGAATAGATAAGAACATTCATCATGCTCAATTTAATGCTATTCATTAAGTCATGAAACAAAAATAATGTTTTAGGATTGAACTACACTTTTCTTCAGTATTTTAAAAAATTTAAGGTGCACTGCTGACAGTTGAAAATGCTCCTTTGAGGAAAAGCACTTCTGGAGAAGTGAGATGCAGACAGATTAATGCTGCAAAATAACGAATCCAAATGAACCACATTGTTGAATAATAGATCCGTGGTTAGTCTGTGGGCAAGTTTTATGTTAATAAAAAGATAGATATAATCACGATAAAGCTACATTTTTGAGATCAAACGTTTTCTGGATAAAAAGGTGAAAAGCAAAAATGTATTTTCACTCTCATACAAAAAAAAGGTAAAAAGTGAGGAAACTGTACATCACAAGCATTCTTTCAGGATTGTTTCAGGAATCTCAAAGATCTCGAGACAAATTTTGATTTCTTTTGCAGGAGGCAAAAATTGAAACGAAGGAGTGACTGATGATGATGGCCGAATGCCATAATAAAATGCTTTTGGAAGATTCACTGAACACCAAAATTAGAGTAAGACTCTTTAAAACTAATAAAATTCAAAAGTTGTTCAATTTAGTTTGGAAGTTTATGCACTCCAGCTAATTCATGATTTCAGTCGACAGAATATGAACATTGCCGAAACAAAAAGGGCACATCAAAAAATCCCGTGGGATAATGATTATCCTGATCAGATCTTTTCACACTGTATATCGCGCAAATTCATGAATGGACCTCCAAGGGCATTGCTTTTGGCCCTAAAAAGTGCCCAGTCTACCCTGGAAGGACAAGATATCTCAAATATTTGAGCAACAGGTGAAGCTGTCTGTTTCATGCTACCATCAATTGTGACACATGTGGTATGCGCCACTAACAAGATGCTGCATCAAGCCAAAAAGAAATTCTGCCTAAGAGTACCATGCTGTATGAATTTCAGTGCTAATGTGATGCTAGGCATGGAAGCCTCAAGTCCAAAAGATTGGTTGATCTTATCATACAGTATACCCCAGCTGCTGTTGCAACTAGCAAGGTGCAGACTACATCCAACCAGCCATTGCTTACAAAATTCAAGTGTCCAACATTGAATACGATTCCACAATTGGATAACATTTGCTAAATAATCCTCAGTATATTAATAATTATGCTGACAACCAATTTAAGATTGTCAATCGGTCTCGCAGCGTGACACATTTGCAAGTACCGTTAGATACATATATGAATACACGGGCCCCTGATAGAAAGAACATAGGACACACATTGCACCTATTTCGGCTAGAACAAAATAAGTGACAGCCATTCTTCAGGGAAATGCCATATTCAATCTGAATCAAGCTGTCTGGTTTAAATTTCAAACAATGCTTGGCAGTTAACTATCAGTCACAATCAACTGATGCATTCTCCATGGCAGTACCTCTACCAGAATCCACTTAAACTCACTCAGTACATATTTATTTCCCTTGCATTGGCATTCTTATGAATTGTCTTAATCAGTGCAAGATGAAAAAGCTTTGACAGAATGTCTTTTATAAGTAATATTCAAGTTCTGTACGACCAAATTATTATTTTTAAAGAATGTATGAATGGGATAGAATCAGATTGGAAATATCAAGTGGCAATCCAACTGACAAATTGCCTTTACTAAGTTATATGTTAGGCTAAGTTATTGAAACAAGGCTTAACAATGTCAAAAACATTAAGCCAGGAAATTACACACAGGATAGACAAGTAGTTTACCTTTTTCAGATTAGCATTAAGCCAGTATATAATGTAAATTTGCAGATAGGTCACATGAATTGAAGGAAACAAAGTTCTTTAACTCGATTGTGAACTACAAACAGTTCCTTTTGCGATAGAAAATCATAAGCCTAGCTGAGTAGTTTTAAAATTGGACAATTGCCGGAGGACTACGTATAGAATATATAATACTTGAGTTTGGACAACTTCCACTTAAAATGGTATGATGGACACAGAAGGTTCAGTTATGATAGTCAAAATACTGAAGCAGGGGAGTTGAGTATTTGAAGGTGGGGTGAACAATTCATAGTGAGATCTCCAAGTTGTGGGGTCAAATTAGGTGGGAGAAAAGTTGGCAGTTGAGGAATATGTTCAGAAGTGGATGGCATTGGGAAAGGAATTAGAAAATTATTCAAAAGGGGGGGGGGGGGGAATGAATGTGAAGATCAAGACAATAAAAGGAGATTGCATGGCATCAGGAATGAAATGGATACAATCATATGAAACAGAAACCGAAGTAAACCATTCGGCCTCCCGGGGCTGCTCCACCATTCAATAAGATCACGACTATCTGTAAATGTTTCAAATTTCTCATTCCCACCTACCCCAATGACATTTGATTAACTTGTTTTAAGCAAAAGATGCAAAGAAGATGCTTTTATTGTTGCTGGTGGTGTGGTTTATCTACAACAACGTCTGGAAAAGTTAAAAAGGGTTTCTCAAATAGCTATCCATTATCGGGTTTGGACACTCTTTCATCGGAGGTTGGTTTTAACTCGGCCCTTTCTGAAAATTATGCAAATATATGAAAAAGCAAAACCAGTAAAGCACATTTGAGATGGATGAAATTTGCATGAATTGTAGGCTGTGGAAAATATCAGTAATTTAAAAATATTTACCTGTTGAAAATAGTAATATTAGCATTTCTCCAAGTCATAATAACCACACAGGATTGTGTGGTTAACCACAATAGGATTGAAGGTTATAGGTAAGCCTATATCATAGAATAGAAAAAATCATAGAAACCCTACAGTACAGAAAGAGGCCATTCGGCCCATCGAGCCTGCACCGACCACAATCCCACCCAGGCCCTCCCCCCATATCCCTACATAGTTTACCCGCTCACCCCTCTAATCTACGCATCCCAGGACACTAAGGGGCAATTTTAACATGGCCAATCAACCTAACCCGCACATCTTTGGACTGTGGGAGGAAACCGGAGCACCCGGAGGAAACCCACGCAGACACGAGGAGAATGTGCAAACTCCACACAGACAGTGACCCGAGCCGGGAATCGAACCCGGGACCCTGGAGCTGTGAAGCAGCAGTGCTAACTACTGTGCTACCGTGCCGCCTAGGTAGGTAGGGAGGGACATGACCGGCGCAACTTGTGGGCCGAAGGACCTGTTTGTGCTGTAGTTTTTTCTATGTTCTATATTAGTAAATTACACGCAGTATATAACATTATGGAAAAAGGGTTTTAAAGAAAATAGTACGTGGAGTAAAATAATTTGGGGTTTCTTATTTGTATTTATAAAGCAGCTTTCAAAACCCAGGATATCACAATGCATTCTACAGCTAATGTATGGTATTACGATGAACGGAACAGCACCAGAATGTGTTTTAGCTGAAATTAGGGTGATCTTTTAACTCATATACTATAATCTATTCTGGGTTACTTAATTCATCTGATATTTTCAAATAAATTACATGTGTGCTTGTGCATCAACACAATCCTGAGCACATTTTCCTGAGGAGTAACAGGGAAAACTTACTCCTTGTTCCAGTACAGCCAGTTGATCTTTTGCAGAAACACCACCAATAATCAGAAGCTCCCTAAACAAAAAACAAAAAAAATCTCAAAAATAGAACCATTGCTACAACGAACAAGGATTACAACATGGTCAAGTGCTTGAGATTTACCTTGGAGTGTTGTGAATTAACCTAAACATTTATCAAACTTAGCATTTATTGCACTATTGAGTCTGAGCACCTCAGAAACACAAGATTATGAAGATCAAATCATAGTCCAAGTGGCCTTGTCCTCACAAATCCAGATTTCTTCAGTTAAAAAATGAAAATCTTGCAGTGAGAGTGGGAAAAAGACAAAATAGGGATTTTAATCTTGATCACTAGCCAATGAACACTGCTGCAAAATGATTGACATTATGTGGGGATGCATTTGTTCAAGGCATTGCACAATATTAAGTTTATTTATTAGTCACAAATAGGCTTACATTCACACTGCAATGGAGCTACTGTGAAAAATCCCTAGTCACCACACTCTGGTGCCTGTTCGGGTATGAGGAATGTGCAGAATGCAGCACTGGAGGGTTGATAGCATTTATACAGCTGTACCCAGGGTAGTAAATGAGAACCTTCAGAAGGGCAGGTACAACTGCCAGACACAAGGTGATTTGTCCTTAGTATGCTTCCATTATGCCTGTACTACTAAGCAAGATAGATACCTGGAAAACGTGCAGCATTGCAGGGGTCCCAAGCTGGCCAGCAAACGGGAGGCTGATAGTTCAGGGCCTCTGTGCATTGGTTTCAGCCTCCTGGCTGGGAATAGGCCCTGCCCCCTGAAATCTAATGATATTCACACCGATGACCTCTGCATTGCACCGAGTGTGGGAGATTATGGGAACTCTCGCTGAAAAAAACCCAGCGCGAATTACTCCAGTTTTCCCGCAAATTCAACACTTAGAATTTTTTTTGCGAGAATTCCACCCAAAGTTAATGCAACTCTAAACAAAGTTGCAGAAGGAAACAGATTTCGGCTGCTGAAGTTACAAGACTAAATAGTTCACAATTTCAGAATGTTAAAGTGAAATGGAATCACTCACCAGACTGTCCCTTTTAGGACCTTATTGAGTGTTCACCCAAGATGTGTATAGCAGGTGAAGAATGGTTAGTACAACAGCACATTTGTTTATTGGGCAAGTTGAGGGAGGGGAGAAGAGAAGCAAGTGTGGGAAGAAAAGCTACCTTAGCTTGGGATCAGTAACATTTTTCTTGAACTGCTTGACGTTATTAAGGGTTTGTTCAGCCAGTTCCCTTGATGGTTCAATAATGAGTGCCTTTGGAGCATTTGGTAAGTTCTTAGTTTGAGCCACCTGTGCAGTACCTGAAAAAGAATGAATACTACTGAAATAACGATAAACTTCCCAGCACTGAATTATGAAAACTATTTCTTGAATAAATTGAGGTACGACCATCCTAATCCTTGACAACTGCTACTTACAAAATTCACAGTTATTAAAAAAGCAACATCACTAAATACATGATTCAGAATTCCCTATGGACTTCCAAAAATTCCAACTCCCCAGATTTAGTTTGGCACCTCTTAGTTGATAGCTTTACCAACATTCCCAGAATGTTAAAGCCAACAAATGATGAAAGGGTAATTTATCCAGAATTATTCCTCAATTTAAGGGTCCAGGAATCTGTCCTGAAATGAGGTTAACAATTCTGATAAAAAAAACTATTGATCTGAAACTTCACTCTGCTTCTCGCTCCATTGGTGAGCTCCTGAGACCTCCATGGTGGGGAAGGTTTCTTTGTGTGATCAGGACATCCTTTAAAAATAGCGCCCTGATCTCAGTACAGCCAGGCTTGACCCTGTGTTTAGGCTCCCCCCTCAACATGATGGTATGAAACAGGCCCACGTTTTTTTGACAGTGTCAGAAGTTCGGGAGAGAAACACACCATTTTTCAGTCAGACCCTGACATTTTGACAAATTCTGGTAAGATCGCGCCATTTCTTAAGTATTATTGAGGCTGTAGGAAATCCTGCTCACTTGTCAAACTTGGCTCTGCCTCATCAGCGGTAGCAAAGCCTTCAGCAGTCTTGGCCCCACTGCCTAAACCCATTCATCTCATTATGTCACTGCCCTTTAAAAGTTTCTTAAAATCTACTGTTTTGATCAGCATTTGGATATCCTTCAGTAACTCTCTCAGTCACTCCATTTGCCATAAACTTGAGCTCACCCAACAATTTGCTGCCTTTATCCTAACTCACAGCAAGTCCCATTCACCCAGCACTGTGCTTGCTGACCTACAATGGGTCAAGGTTCAGCAATCACTTGACTTTAAAACTCATTCTGGTTTTGAAATCACTACTGCCTCAACCCCCCCCCCCCCCCCCCCCCCCCCCCCACCACCACCACACACACACAATCCCTGTAACTCCTCCAGCCCTTGTTTTTCGCTGCACTCCTCCACATCCCCAATTGTAAATCCTGCTTTATTAGTGGCTGTGCCTTCAGTTGCCTTGTTCCTCAGCTCTGGAATTCCCTCCCTAAACCTTTCTGCTACTTTTGACTCCTTTAAAGTGCTCCTTAATACTTAACCATTTTGACCTTTTTGTTGGATGGGCCTGTGCAAATGACATGGTGTTAAATTTTATTTGCTAATGTTCCTTTCAAGTACCTTTGCACATTTTACTGTATTGAATGAACTATAGAAACTGGTGTTGCATTTCTATTTGTGAATGCATTGCAACTCTTCAAAAAGTTTTTCAAAAACTTAAATGCAAATAAAAGCAACACATTTGCAAATGGTGGCAATCTGTAGCAAAAACAGAGGTGGCGATTCTCTCAAAAAGATTCTAAGTGTCGAATTTGCATAAAAACGGGAGCAAATCATGCGTTTTTTTCAGCAGCAGTTTCAAAATAAACCTCCCACTCTGTGTGCTGCTGAGTGCACTAGCGCGAATCAGTCCAAAAAAGCTGTGTGGGGGGGGGGGGGGGGGGGGAGGAGCCTATTCCAGCTGGAGGGGCCAGCAGCAGAGCACTGAGCAGGCCACAGTGCATGCGCTGATATTGGCGAATGTGCAGTGACCTGATTTCTGGCCTCCCGATTGCTAGCCAGCCCTGCGACCCCCGTATCCGGCTGTGCACCCCCCCCCCCCACAAGGGCCCGATCGCTGGCCCCCCGCACATGCCCAGGCAAGCCTCGACACCTTCCTCCCCACCCCAACGGCAGCCCCAACTCCCCCAGCAGGCTGGCCCTCAGCAGTGGCACTTTGCCCTTTGGCTGGCACTGCATAAGTGGCAATGTCCAGGGGACACCACCCCCCCCCCCAACCCTCTTGGGGAAAGGGGGGGGGCTCGATTTCACCCCCCCCCTCCCCCCCCTTCACTCCAACGGGATCAGGCTGCCAGCCCTCCCACAAGTGGGGAGCTGACTAAACCCCACTGGAGTGAAATACTCCTAACCAGAAGGGGTAAGATTTCAGTCCGGGCCCGCTAATGGCATTTAAATTATATTAAAATGAGGGCATGCATGCATTATGCAGCCGAGCTGACGGCACCGGATATCTGCTGCCGGAGGACATGCGGAGGTCGGGGCGCTTAGCAGGAGCCCAAAATCACCTCGGACAATCTCCAGGAGACTGAGGTAACTCGGATTCTTGCTGCTTACAGCTTCCCCATACTTCTTCCTCTGCAACTTCAAGTGTCCTCCTCCCTTCCCCCTATTCCCCACAGGACAATGGTTCTGAGAAAAATACTTCTTAATAACTAATTTAGTTACTCGCATACATATTTTATATTTGTCCTTATCCATTTCAATTAACCAACCCAACTGGACATAATTTAAATCCCTCATTTAAAATCAAATCAAATCATCATAGCCAATATTTCTCAAATTTTGAATCCCAACTCAGTTTCTCTTAAACCCCCAAACTAGGTATAATTTTCCCTTACTGCCCTTTGTAACGTCATGATGTGGAGATGCCGGCGTTGGACTGAAGCACAATAAGAAGTCTCACAACACCAGGTTAAAGTCTAACAGGTTTATTTGGTAGCACAAGCCACAAGCTTTCGGAGCACTGCCCCTTCATCAGGTGAGTGGGAGTTGTGTTCATAAACAGGGCATACATAGACACTTGGGGAACATTTCAGCAGTCATGGGCATTCAGCCTCTGATCTTCGGGCAAGCGTTCTCCAAGACGGCCTTCACGACACATGACAATGCAGAATCACTGAGCGGAAACTGATAGCCAAGTTCCGCACACATGAGGACAGCCTCAAGCAGGATCTTGGGTTCATATCACATTATCTGTAACCCCCACGACTTGCCTAGGCTTGCAAAATCTCACTAACTGTCCTGGCTGGAGACAATACACATCTCTTTAACCTGTGCTTAACCCTGTCTCCACTCACGTTGTCTGTACCTTTAAGACTTGATTACCTGTAAAGACTTGCATTCCAACCATTATCTTGTAAATTGAGTTTGTGTCTATATATGCCCTGTTTGTGAACATAATTCCCACTCACTTGATGAAGGGGCAGTGCTCTGAAAGCTTGTGGCTTGTGCTACCAAATAAACCTGTTGGACTTTAACCTGGTGTTGTGAGACTCCTTACTGTGCTTTGTAATGTCTCCAGGGCTCCAATATTCTTGTGTTGTGTGAGGGCCAGAGAGGAACACAACTGTTGCCATATGAAGGTATCTTTGTATAGTAATTATTCCTGGGGTATTATATTGAACTATCCAAGCAATACAACCTTGAAACCCTAACTCCCTTTCCCAAAGGTGTCTCCTTGGTAATCCAACTACACAACCCCAATATAAACATGTTTAGTTGGATTATTAAAAAGAGGCACATAAGTTAAATTGCAGAAACAGTACCTTTTCAGTTTGCTGAATCACATGAATTATTTCAGAGTTAAGTGACGCAGGATGTTACTTCTAACATACCAGTATGCTGTGACTTTACAGCGTGACCATCAACAGCCTTGTCCAGTGCCACAAAGCCATCTTTTGGAGGGAATTTGAATTCTTCTTCACCAAAGTTAAATTTGAGCTCAGCATTCTAGGGTACAAAAACAAAGCCCTTCAGTTATCAGAAATATTTACTAGCCATAATTTTTCGCAAGTAAGGGGGGAAAATTACCTTTAAAACACATGAGGCAAATAAGGCTTGGTTCTTCACATGCGGAGGAATATCAAAGGCATGTCCAAGGTCTTTCCCTAGGGAAACAAAGAGCAACCGTAAGAACAAGGAGCAGTCATTCCACTGGTAAAAATATAACCAGACAGTACCAATGATCTGTGTTAATGATTTCGACACTAACCCTTTATTTTTAGTCATTACACAATGCAGTTCCTACAATGGTGCTCCTTCCACCTTTATAAAAGGTGAGAGTGTGTGTGTGTGTGGAGGGCGGTGGGGGGGGGGGGCAGATGTGGTGTGGAGAAAGAGGAGAAACTAGCAGTCATGCCATTCCGAATTTACACTTGCAAAAGATGGCTAGCAACCTCAACTATAATTCCAGATGCTGTAATATGCCAAATCACCCAATTATGAACAGTCAGACAATGGAAGATCAAGATATCAGAACCTAAAGCTTAAACCAGTGCATTGTATTGCATTTAATGCTTTTAAATCAGAGGAAAACTTACCATTTTTTGAAAACTTTATAGCTTCTTTATCAAGATCAATGTAGCATCCCATGGTGTCATGCATTGTAAACTCCTAAAGAAAAATAATTTAGCAAAAAACAATGTGAACAGATTCAAATAGCTACAATATAAAACAAATTAACACTATGCTGAACCACATCCAACTTTAATTCAAAATATACATACCTCTCCATAGCTGTCAAACTGTTTGCAATGGGACTTCTTTCCAGTGCCACCAAATCCAAAGCCAAATTTGTCAGTGCCTATTTAGAATTGCCCAGGAAGAGAAAACCGAGATCAAATTTTAAATCAAGGGTATTTGCAAATAAAAGGTGCACAGATATTTGCAGAGAAAGGTGCACGGAGTCACATTGTATTTACAGCAAATGAGTAAGCCATTTGCTGTAAATACTCAACTTCTCTGTATTAGTGTTTATGCTCCATGTGAACCATCTCCTATCTATCTTCAGTTATTATCAGCATATCCTTCTATTCCTTCACCACTTAGCTGTTTAGCAAGTTTCTCCTTAAAACACATTGATGCTATTTGCTCAACGGCTGCATCTGCTAGCGAGTTCTGTGTTCTAACCACTCTGGGTAAAGACGTTTTTCTGCTGATTATCTTGCAATTATGGATCTTGGTTTTTGTTTCCTTCACAAGTGGAAACCTACATCTAACCTATCAAATCCTTCAACAACCTTAAGAACACAATAAGTCACCACTCAACCTTCCTATTTCAAGAAAAGATTCTCATTAATAGGTGAAATCTGGTAAGAAAACTTCCCTTTATACAGCATCAAAAACAATTTTAGCCTTTTTATAAACACTGGGAATTTTCACAGTAACTTAAAACCATATAATGCACAGCTTAGACAATAGCATTCCATTAGTCTGAGCCCATTGTCCATGACATTGCTTAGTACTTTGTCAAAATAAGTGATGAGAATGAATGATTTAAATTAGCTAAAAGGATAAAGAAAAATGGGATTGTAGAAATAATGGAGAAAGCTTTTTTCGGTTCTGTAAACAGTCAAAGAACTGCCAAAGTATTGAAGGATAACCAAATATAGGTCACAAAAGACTTTATGTATGATAAAATATTAATGAAGCATTTTGCACAGCTCTTGAAATTTAGTGATTTTAATAGGATTAGTAACAATGAAGATAAACATGTTTTAAATGGAATTAAACATCTGAAAATACACAGAGCAACTGGGCAAAATAGTGTATACCAGATAGTCAGAGTGAGAGGAGACGCATCCCTAACCTGCATTTTCAACGACTCACTGCACTCGGATAGTTTCTGTGGGTTGGAGGGAGACCAAAGTAGTCCTAATCTTTAAAAAGGACACGATAGACTTTGGTAAATATAGACCATGGGGTTTGACTTTAGCAATAGGAAAGATGCTCGAAGGAATCATTGGAAAAAAGCTTGAATTTATAGTGTACATTTTTCATAACCACTAGACCCCTCAAAGCACTTTATATTCAATGGAGCTCTTGGATTGTAGACATTGTTGTAATGCAGGAAATAGTCAGAGATGGAATATATGATTGCATGGATAGAAAAGGACTTATTGGCACACCCAGTATGGTTTCATTGAAAAGATCATGAGTTCAATTTAGTCCTACTATTGTAGTCTGATTCAATGTCTATATAGTCCTCAAAATTCTGAACACGTGTGTTAGAGTTCAGAATTTGTATGTGCCAGGTCAATTTGAAGTTTGCATGAACACACACACACGCATGCACACACAGTGCACATTAATTTGTCTGGACTGACATGAAAGTGAGATACCAGAGTGCTGCAATTAGCTGAAAGTGAAATTGTATCCAAGCCCATATGGTGAAAATGCCCTTTTTCCAATCATTGGGCGAGTGCTCTACTGAAATTGTGATTAAAGAGTATGTTTTTGTGAGCAGAAGGAGCTTTATTCCACATCTGGCCTGTAAAAGTGCTGCACACTAAAGTCGAAAATGGAAGTGGCACAGAAAAGCAGTCCAATTCTCAGTACCAACATGCCTCACCTTTAGTATTGCTGAACCAATTAGGAGCAAAGTTATACTATTACTAAAAGTAAAGTTGGCAATTTTCACAGGAAATAATCTGTTACTTATCTAATACATTTCAAATTGCTTCAGAGGTAAAATAAGTGGAAGGAGGATCGCGACTGTTAAGATAGCATTTGAGGACATTTTTGAAACCGATGGTAATGAGAGAAAGAATTCTAGAGTCTGCTAAAACACCTGCAGGCGAAAAAGTAAAAAGATAGAAGTTGGAGATAAAAAAGGGCCAAGTCTGGATAAATGAAGACTGGATGCATGAATAAGGTTTCCAAGATCAGAAGGACAATATGTAAGGATCTGTGAAAAAAGGGACAAGGGTTTTGAAACTGACAGACTCAACTAGCAAACGAAGATTGCTGAGTGTCAGTCTGAGAGTGAGTGAGCTGCCAGGGATAGGGTGTTGCTTTAGGCGGAAACTCAACAGGATGGTTTAATCTTGCCAAGACAGTGAAGGAAAATCTTCTGCACCTGATAACTAACTGATAATGGTTGATATATTTGAGGCGGCATGGTGGCTGGCACTGCTGCCTCACAGCGCCAGGGGCCCAGGTTCGATTCCCAGCTTGGATCACTGTCTGTGTGGAGTTTGCACATTCTCCCTGTGTCTGCGTGGGTGTCCTCCGGCTGCTCCGGTTTCCTCCCAGTCCGACAGACATGCTGATTAAGTTGATTGGCCATGCTAAATTGCCCCCTAGTGTCAGGGGAACTAGCAAGGGTAAGCGCATGGGGGTATGGGGATAGGGCCTGGGTGGGATTGTGGTCGGTGCAGACTCGATGGGCTGAATGGCCTCCTTCTGCAATGTAGGATTCTATGATTCTATACTGATTATACATTGTGAAAGCATTAGCAGATATGAGACACCTTAACAGGTAGAAAAACTGCATTATAACAAAGTAAGCAATATCGTAGTGTCATTAATCAATGACAGGTTATTTTATTATTTTAAAAGCACTATATAAATTAAAGGTCTGACTCACTCAAGGCTTTTGGATGCTTAACAAGGGACAACTCCCAAGTTTTTCGTTTGGAGAAAGGTTTGAACTCCTTTAGGGAGATGCAACTTGTTTTGTCCTCTTAGTGCATCGTTGAAGATTTTCATTTAGCTATTCTGTAAGTGTCAGAATTTGCAAGGAAGATATCCTACAAAGGAAACACGAGTGATGCTATATTTGTTTTCTAAGAAGGGTGCTCCGTACTTAAGTTAACTCTCCTATAAACTAATCCTTGTGGAAAAACTGGATGTGGAGGAGAATAAGAGTAAACATAAGAGATGCAGAGTTTTAGGGAAAAGTTTATGGTTCAGACAGCTGAAGGCATGGCTGCTAAAGGAGCAATGAAATTCCGGAAATACAGGAATCCAGACTGTAAGATACCAACATAAAATAGCAAAATACTGCGGATGCTGGAATCTGAAACAAAAACAAAAAATGCTGGAAAATCTCAGCAGGTCTGACAGCATCTGTGGGGAGAGAATAGAGCCAACGTTTCAAGTGCGGATAAACCTTCGTCACAGCTGACCATACCAACAAATTGTTCACTCAACCCCCAATATTATTACTTACTGATGTTTCAGGACTTTTGTCAAAAGCCTGGCTATGGATTCTCCTACCAAAGGAGAGAGTTTCTGTTCCTCCTCTCGGCAAGTATCTCAATTAGATTACCATTCAATTGTCTAATCTCAAGGAAATATAACTTAAAGAAAGGAATAGTTTGGTGTTTGAGTTGGGGACCACCTCCACCAAAATACATATGCATTATGAGAAGGGGTGCTAGATGTTGGGAATCTTAGATTTTAAAAAAATCATTCATGAGACGCAAGTGTCACTGGCAAAGGAGCATTTAATGTCCTCGAGAAGATTATGCTGAGTTGCCTTCCTGAACCACTGCAGTCCAGGGAGTGTAGGTTTATACCCATTGTGCTGTTAAGTGGGAAGCTACAGGATTTTGACGTGACACAGTGATGAAGAAGCACTGGCAATATAGTTTCAAGTCAGGATGGTCTATGATTTTGGAGGAACCTGCAGGTGGTGGTGTTCCCATGTGCCTGCAACCCTTCTCCTTTGAGCTGGCAGAGGTCATGCATTTTGAAGGTGCTGTCAAAGAAGCAAGGTGCTGCAGTGCATCTTGTTCATAAGATGCACTGTAGTCATTATGCACCAGTGGGGGAGGGAATTTTGAGGTGGTGGATGGCGTTAATCAAGCAGGCTGATTTCCTGTCTGTGTGGAGTAGCACTTTCTCTCAGTATCTGCGTGGATTTCCTCCGGCTGCTCTGGTTTCGTCCTACAGTCCAAAGAAGTGCAGGTAGGTGGATTAGCCTTGCTAAATCGCCCCTAGTGTCCAAAGGTGTGTAGGTTAGGTAGATTAACCATAGTAAATGTGTGGGGTCATGGGCAGAGGGCGGAGTGGATCTGGGTAAGATGCTCTTTCGGAAAGTCGGTGCCCTCTCAATGGCCTCCTTCTGCGCTGTAGGGATTCTATAACCTAGAGGTAATGTAGCACACCTACTGCATCCTAATAAGATCAGATTATTTGGTTACATGCCAAACAATCAGCAATTAAGGAAGCAAGAATTGTTTCAATCTTATTTATACTTCCTTGAAGCTGATGCAGAAAAAGATGGATTTAAATGAAGAGACCACTCATTGCTATTTTGATCTTATACAGCAGGGCAGAGTAGTGTTAACATTGACTTCCTAAGAATTTTACAACTTATTTAAACTGAACACATAAAAACTTTAAACATGGAGTTTTACTATTGAGCAATTCAGCACCAACTGCAAAGACACCAATAGCTTTTTACTGATATAAGCATCAGGAAAGATATATAGGTTAATTAGCTTACCCAAATCCAGTGAAGCCTGCATGGTAGACCAACCAATTCTGCACAAGCCTTGGTCATGGCAATGTACTTCATAGTAATATTTTCCTATATGTGAACAGAATATTCATAAACTTTAACACCCGGAAATACTTCGTTGCTAAGCTACCTTTCAAGACTAAGTTTAAATTCAAAAACCTATAGTGCATGGAAAATATAAAAGACACATCATTAAATTTACACACAATTTGGAAATTAAACAAGACCCGAAAAACAACTCAAAAGTTTTCAGTGGAAAAGATTACAAACAGAACACTGGAAATTGAAAATATAAATAAAAAAGTTAGAAATGCACATGCCAGGCGACAAGCTTTGAGATGTTGATTGATTTGACTCATGCGTTGCCAGCCTTTCACAATATTGATCAATCTCCAAATATATTTGAGAATTACTATGCAATCAAGTATTACACATCAGTTTCATTGGACCTGACCCTCCTCAGGGTGGCAATCTGATGCAGATTGCCAATCGTTTCCCAGTTTTTTTTTGCCCTTTTTTTCCAGTATGTCTCACTCGACATTCTGGCTCAGATTGTATGAGACCCAGACAGTGCAGTCCATCCCCAGGGCAAAGGAAAGAGGTAATGCCTCTCTCCCCCCACCACTTTAAAACTAAACTAGCTGCCAGAAATCAGGTAGTTTCAAGGTCCATTGAAGTTTAAAATGTCCTTGCAGGCCAGGGAGAAGGCAATTGTCTAAGTTAAGTGGGTAGGAGGGGATCAGAAGGTCAGGCTTGTGGAGGGAGGGGTAGGGGCAAGAGTCGGTCATGAGGAGTGACTTCCTTGGGTGAGAGAGTTCTTGCTGGGGGGGCAGCGTGGTGTTGAAGAGATGGAGAGTCCCCTGGGTCTATCCCAGTTGTGATGTGGAGATGCTGGCGTTGGACTGGGATAAACACAGTAAGCGTTTTAACAACACCAGGTTAAAGTCCAACGGGTTTATTTGGTAGCAAATACCATTAGCTTTCGGAGCGCTGCTCCTTCGTCAGATGGAGTGGAGATCTACCCAGAAGTTAAAAGAGATTTTAATCCTATTTTTTTCCTTGCTAACTATTGATGTAACTCAGTCAGAACCATCCCAAGTTTGCAATTTAAATTGCATTTTCTGATGTTCCCAAGTGCTGGGGGATTGCCTAGAGGAAGTGTGCACTTCTAGGCAATTTTGTGCAAGCCTTAACTATGAACCTGTGAAGGGATTTTTTTTCCTTACCGCTAACATTTCTCACTGATAAGGCTGCATTCAACATCGGAAAGCTACAGCACTTCTGCATTTTTATTCATAGAAGTTGATTCAATGATCTCTGACACACAATACTTACCCTTGTTCACTCCCTTTGTGGACCTGCATCCATGCCATTCTTTTACTTCCCTGCTTTGACAGCACAAGCCATCAGCTCCAATAGCTGTGGAAATATCAAAATCAGTCATACATTTACAAGAAGCGAATATTGAAAAAAATGATTTAAAAAAAATAAATCATACATAGTCCATTCCATTTTTGTGTCTTTTTTTAAATATTCCTTGACATCCTTACCCAACAAAGCACAATTGGTTTCAGAAAACGTCATCGACCAAGAATGGGGAAAGAAGTTTCAGATTGATATTATTCCTTTGTGTGAAGCAGCTCAAATGAACAAGTGAAAACTTTGAAAGTCTAGCTGGAGAGTGCCCTTTTTACTGCATTATATGGAGCTTGACACGTTGAACATATTGTGTACCACCCCCTCCCCAGTCAATGATTCAAGATATACCATACTAATTTATCTATGGATAAAAGCATTCAAATGTTATTGAAGTACAGTATATAAAGTGGAGTGGGCCATTGATTCAGTTCCTGGTTTCTGTTGAATTTAGTCTCACCTAGGGGAGCAATAGGAAAAGAATGCTGGCTCAATTCTCTGGGTTACGTCAAAAAGAAAAATTGACCAAAGCTTCTGCTCCTTACTACTGTTTAAATAACTGCTGGCAATGAAATAAGGGTAGACTCAAGCTTGGTTGAGATTCTTGAAAATGAATTCCCCTGGCAACCTTCCAATTAGACTACCAAGGCTTGAAATACACTTGCTCGAGTGACTCAGCAAAAGGCAGCATCTTTGACGTGGATGGGGAAAAGGTCTGATGGAGAGAAGAGAAGGAAAACAGATATGGGTGAAGATTACAATCTTGTTAAGGTTGACGAGGGATTGGACTAATACCTTGAAACATTAGTTTTAGATGCTGTGAAGCTACACTACAAAAATGCCGCAGGATAATGATTATAGTCAAGATGGACACATTGCTCCTTCATGCAAATTAAGTGGTAGTCATTTTTCACATATATTCAGATGCCACAGAACTACTTCTATTAAGATAATTTACTAATTGTTACTAGATAATTTTCTTCATAAGCTTTATTAAGACTGCATACACAAAACAATAAAATCACAACAAATGGATTTTTACTCAAACTAACCATACAGAGGACATTTTACTTTGAATTGTACTTTTAACAATTCTAATTTGAACATATTTTTCACTGAACAAAAATAGACTTGACTTACCAAAGGCTGATCCTCTATCATAGGGGTTCATCTGCCACTTGTTGAAAACTGGACAGAAAATATTACAAAAGGTATTCACAAAGTTTCAAAATACCAACAGTATGCTTCAATCCTAGATAATAGGATTATATATCTGACAAAGATATACTTTATATCTGGTGGAATTCACTTAAAAATATTTAAATATTCAAGACTTCCACTGATTAATTTACAGAATCCATTTTCCTCAGTACGGTATATTACTTCACCAGACAATCTCATTAGTGACAGACAGCATGGTTTTGTAAGAGGGAGGTCGTGCCTTACAAATTTGGTGGAGTTTTTTGAGGAAGTGACAAAAACGGTTGATGAAGGAAGGGCCGTGGATGTCGTCTATATGGATTTCAGTAAGGCATTTGACAAAGTCCCACATGGCAGGTTGGTTAAGAAGGTTAAGGCTTATGGGATACAAGGAGAACTGGCTTGGCCATAGGAGACAGAGGGTAGTGGTCGAAGGGTCTTTTTCCGGCTGGAGGTCTGTGACCAGTGGTGTTCCGCAGGGCTCTGTACTGGGACCTCTGCTATTTGTGATATATATAAATGATTTGGAAGAAGGTGTAACTGGTGTAATCAGCAAGTTTGCGGATGACACGAAGATGGCTGGAATTGCGGATAGCGAAGAGCATTGTCGGGCAATACAGCAGGATATAGATAGGCTGGAAAATTGGGCGGAGAGATGGCAGATGGAGTTTAATCCGGATAAATGCGAAGTGATGCATTTTGGAAGAAATAATGTCGGGAGGAGTTATACAATAAATGGCAGAGTCATCAGGAGTATAGAAACACAGAGGGACCTAGGTGTGCAAGTCCACAAATCCTTGAAGGTGGCAACACAGGTGGAGAAGGTGGTGAAGAAGGCATATGGTATGCTTGCCTTTATAGGACGGGGTATAGAGTATAAAAGCTGGAGTCTGATGATGCAGCTGTATAGAACGCTGGTTAGGCCACATTTGGAGTACTGCGTCCAGTTCTGGTCGCCGCACTACCAGAAGGACGTGGAGGCATTGGAGAGAGTGCAGAGAAGGTTTACCAGGATGTTGCCTGGTATGGAGGGTCTTAGCTATGAGGAGAGATTGGGTAGACTGGGGTTGTTCTCCTTGGAAAGACGGAGAATGAGGGGAGATCTAATAGAGGTATACAAGATTATGAAGGGTATAGATAGGGTGAACAGTGGGAAGCTTTTTCCCAGGTCGGAGGTGACGATCACGAGGGGTCACGGGCTCAAGCTGAGAGGGGCAAAGTATAACTCAGACATCAGAGGGACGTTTTTTACACAGAGGGTGGTGGGGGCCTGGAATGCGCTGCCAAGTAGGGTGGTGGAGGCAGGCACGCTGACATCGTTTAAGACTTACCTGGATAGTCACATGAGCAGCCTGGGAATGGAGGGATACAAACGATTGGTCTAGTTGGACCAAGAAGCGGCACAGGCTTCGAGGGCCGAAGGGCCTGTTTCCTGTGCTGTACTGTTCTTTGTTCTTCTCAAAGTTCAAATATATGCAATATCAGCAACCAAAATATATTTTGCAAAAATATGGGCTAGAAGCATTTCAAATGCAATACATTAAAATATTCAAACACGGGGAAAGGCAACAATTACTCTCGAATGCAAAATTATCAGAAATATGTCATCTTCTCGTTTGAAGTCAGGATACTCTGCATACATTAGAAGAATGTTTGGAGCAGCCTTTTTTTCTAGAGTCAAAGAAGATTACAATCAAAATGGAGCATTTCATCTCCAATTGAACCTATCTAAGCTTCATTACCTGCACCACCAGTCTTGACAGATGTTTTCCCCCCTTTTTTGCCTTCTTCATGGTCCTTGAGTGTTTCGTATACAATCTGTATAACAGGTATGCTGAAAGCCTGAAATCAAACATTTATTGAAAAAGCTAAACGCTGTAGTCAATATAGTAATTACAATTATATCGCATGATTATTCTTGCAAACGCAAAATAAAAATTTGACATTTAGAATTCAGATTTGCAGAATATTGTTCATTTTATCAGAAACATCTCTACGCTTTCAATACTTTTGATTTTTTTTAAATCCAAAAGAAATTATATTGTACTCACTCCTGTCTTGCCACTGCCAGTTTCTGCTGCCTGTGGGGAATAGAACGTGGAAATGAATGTCTCAACTTAGTTAGGTATCATTCTCTATTGTTCAGAATTCCACACTGTTAATATTACAACTGTACCATTTTAGAATGAACATTGCAATAAGTGTATAGACAGTAATGTAAATCTACCCACCATTAGCACATCACCACCACCCAGAATCAAAGGGATGGACTCAGCTTGGATATCTGTTGGGAGACTGATGAAAGTTGCCACGTTAGAGTAAAATAACGCTAATCTATATACAAGGCAATTAATAGTTATGAACAAACAACTTTCTAAAATCCAAAATATATTTTTGTGGAAACCTGAAAATAATACCCCTGATTTTGCCTAAAGGGGGCAATATTCCATTGGAATAGTGCATCAGCAGCAATCAAAGTAATTTCGTTAAGTTTGCAAAATGAGAAATAGTTGGTTGCACAGTACTGGACTGGGAACCTATCGGGGCAGCTACAGATTGAGGGAGAAAGGTAAACTGAAAAGCCAGATAACACAATGTTTGCAACATGGAGTTGGAATTTTGTTGCTTTTAAGAGTATAAAGTAGAAAGGGGGAAAAGGATGCTATACTACAAAATTAGTTTTTGGTGGAATGGCATTGTTCAATTATTAAAATAAGAAATTATGCATTACAGAGTTGGTGGTGGATCTAATTGGTTGAAACTTGTTTTCTATGGAGTCCGTGGTCAAATTTTTAATGTGATTACAATCACTAGCAACATTTGTTTGGTAAACTGAACTCTACCCTTCCAGATTCCCAAAGATTATTATAAAAGATAGAGATCCGATTATAAAGGGCAGGAAACTTTGGAAGAGCAACTTTCCTCTTTACAGCTATCAATCATTTTTATGCCATGCTGAACATTGTAATTGGATAGTTGCAAGCCGGAAGAGCATTACGAAGTACGTTATCTAATTGTTGAACAAATGCTGAAAATATTGTTGCAAAGTAAACATTTGTTTGGACACAATTGCATCAGATCATTTACTGTGCCTTTTGTCAATAATCCGTCCTTAAAGTGATATCTCACAGCTTGCAATTAAAGTTAAATTAGTTTCTAAACCTAAGCACATTTATTCAATTTTTAAACTTAATATTTGCAATGTAATCTTCAAGTTTCAGAGAACATCCAAGTCATACTTACAGCCAATCCATCTGCTCTACAGCCTGGGCAATTTCTGCCATAACACCCATTTCTGAAAAAGAATACAAGACATTCCTTTAGGAAAAATTAACGCAAAAAAAAGGTAAAGATTAGTACGGTTCACATTAACTCTGATTTATTATTCCATGCATAAGAATTGAATTGCAACACGGGGAGGGGGGGGGGGGCGCGGTACATGTAGGTGGTTGTGGTGTTGTGTGGCAGATAGAGCAACATAAATTAAGCTGAGATCATACAAGGGTTCTGGGGGTAATTTGGCTGCAGGTCACGTTGTGAACCGAAATTCCCGGTGCTGTTGAATCGCAACCTCCGGCCTCAGCTGCTCCCAGGCTGCCGGTGGGCCGAGGACACAATGGGATGATAACAACAAAGACAGAGACAGTAAAGAGGGCAAAAATATCCCCAAACACCCCACAAGCAGCAATATTAACCGAGCGGCCGGCAAAGCCGGTTAACATGGTGCGGAACCCGGAGAATTGAAGAGCGAAGCGGAGACTGACCTGAAAACGCCGCCATCTTGCCACCGCTGGGAATCGCTGCCGGACCCGGACCCCGGGGACAGGCTGCGCAGATCGTCCCCCGACAAATATGTACAGAGCGACCCGGCTAAATCTGTAGCTCGGTATAATCGAGGTAAAATTGTTAAACAGCGACCCAATGACCAGGAGCCTCACGCCGCGAGTTTTAATTTTAAAACTGAAAAAAACCTATTGTTGGAACCGGACTTGTTTAAGTGACGGACCGGATCCAGTTTCCGGGTGTCACATCATGACAGTTCCCCCGGGCGTTTCCGGTGGTGACGATGGCGGTGGAAGAGGAGAACGTTCTGTATGATCTGCTGGTTCACAGCGAGTGGCTGCAGGAGAGCGAGGCACCGGTGAGGGAGAGGGACCGGGGGTACAATTGGAAAGATATGGTGCACAACTAGTTTAACCAGTCACTGCTATACCTGGCTGGACCATTTTTGCAGCACTGTCAGGTTCTGCTCAACCTGTTAAATATTCCTGTATTATTGGCATATGAAAATACCCCCCCCCCCCCCATGCTCTATTGCAAAACTAGCGTTTTAAATTCCGCTCTCTGCACCCTTGCCTCCATCCCACAATAAGTACCAGGAGCTTGTGCTTCTTTCCCACTAAGATTGAGACTATCTGATCAGCTGTTTCCCTCCTTTACCCCAGCTCACCTGACCAACATCCTCTAAAACCTCCTTCCCGAACCTAACTTTCGCCAGATTTTCTCTCATCTCCCCACATGCCTTTTCTCAGATCAACTTCTCCACAAGACCCACCCACCACCCGCTCCCCAACCCTGTTTTCACTAATTTGCTGGCTGTCCAACTTCCCTCTGGGTCCCTGTGTTAGCTGATATTGTTAATCTTCTCTCTCTTCAGGCTTCCTCTCTCTCCTTTAATTCTGCCATCTCCTTTGGCAAGCCTTTAACCTCCTCATTTTTGCAAACTACTCTACCATCTCCAATATCTCTTTCCACCCCAAAGACCTTGACCTTGCTGTCACCTCCCAAAACCGTGCCCATCTTTCTCAATACTCCATGTGTGAATGCCTCCCATCAATTTTCCACAGCTGCCAAAGTACCAAAATGGCTTTTCTCAACATCACATATGATTGGACAATGATATATGGTTGAGTTCCCCCCCTACTTTTCTTTATCTATAATAATAGCTTACACTTGGTTGTACATGGCAGGATTTCAAAATATGCAGATGATTGGCAAAGAAACCAAGTTGACCCAGGGAGGGGGGGAGGTGAACACTGCTTGAAAACTCATAGAAGTCAATTCAATTATGGTCTTCAAATCAAATTTGTTAAGGAAGGGTTACAGGGTTTGGGCCAGGGAGTGGGACTAGCTAAATTGTTCTTGCAGAGAGCTGACATGAATTCTGTGGACTGACGGGCCTCCTTATCTGCTGTAACCATCGATGATTCGTAATAGTCTATGATCTGTTTAAGACAGAGGTAAACTATCCCTCCTTGTCCTTCTCAATCTGCCGGTAGCCACAGCATACTGCTCCAACTGTTATCTAGCTGTGTTGGATTGCTCTCAACTGGTTCTATTCTTATCCATCTAATAACAGCCAGAGAATCAAATGCAGTTGTTTATTCCACACAGTTAACTCTGGTGTCCCCCAGGGATCTATCCCAGGCCCCGTGACATTTCTCATCCTGCTATTTGCCTGTTGACACCATCATGCAAAAGCATAGTTTTCACATGTATGCTGACGCCAACCAGGTCTAACTCGCCACCACCTCTCTTGACTCCTCCAGTTTGATGAATTATTAGGCTGCTTATCCAACGTCTAAACTTAACTTGAGCAGAGATTTCCTCCAGTAGAATATTAGGAAGACAGAAGCTCCTGGTCTTCAGTCCTTGCTCAAACTCCGTTCCCTAGTTACTGACTCGATCACACTCCATGACTTTCCTTAATAGCTGCCTCTTTAGCCTTATTTTTGGCATCTGCTCTGATACCTCCTTTTGTGGTTCAATGTTAAACATTATGGGCAGAATTTTCCCCCCAAATTTCAGGTGTCATAATGGCGAGAATATAGAGTGATCTGCACCGGTCTCTCTCTCACGCTGCACGCTGAAATCATCACATACTCCCTCACTTTTTTGAAGATGGCTGAGTTGTGCATTGGTGGTGAGGGGAGTGGGGTGCAAAAGCAGCCAGCTGCAGAGAGCTCAGGCACCACTTCACAAGGGGACCCCAACCTCTCAGAGCACTGGGAGACCTCTGACCTTCCTCCCCGACAACCCCCCCCCCCGGTCAATTGGTGCATCAAAACCGGTGCCCCTGCCTGATCCCTATGTTGCTTTGCTGCTCCCCCCTCACCTGTCATGACCCCAGGCTTGCCCCACCACTGGCATTGCTCCTGGCACACTGGCGGTGCCCAAATGGTGCCGCTGAGGTACCTGGTGGGCACTGCCCACCCGGGTTGGGGAGGGGGAAGGTTCAATGACCTCTGAGCCTCCTGACTTGATCGGTTCGCCAGGTCTGTGGAGACCTATATCAATTCGCACTGTTATGACACCGCACCCGAAGTTCGGAAGATTCCATGCGCTGAGTTTCAAATGGGCTATGCACATTTCAATGTTACTTTAATTATGCTAATCAGTTTCGTGCCATTAGAAAGGGCTTGGGAAGATCACAAACCATTTTGCACTGGGCTCAAATCAGATTTTTAGCTTTGCACGCTATTTTCCCATCTCACCGCGCTGCCACACTGTTCACTGGGCATGACAAAGTAGTAAAATCGTGCCCTACTTTATAACATGCTTGTGAAGTGCCTTAGAACGTTTTATATTTTAAAGTTGCAATTAAAATTAAGTTACTGCTGATATGATGGGGAACAGCCTTTTGGAGGAGGGGAGATGATGGGGGAAATGTCCTTCGGGAGTGGGAGGACAGCCTTTTAGGGGTGTGAGGTGATAGTGGGGGTGCCTGTATGGGGAGGAATGTAATGGGCAGAACCTATGGTGGAGAGACTTTTGGGAAATGACAGTGGGGGAAGAGATGATGAAAATTGTTTGACTTTATGTTGATGGTTTCTGGTCTCAAGTGGATGCTTTGAAGTCAGAAGCAGTGTTCATAACACATCAACAGCTTTATTGGGCTGATATGAGAAGATAGAAATGTTTATGATTAGATGTTCTATTTACTGCTCAAATAAATATGTTTCTTGAGCATTGAGGTCAAGGCCTATAGATTTGTTAAATGTACAGTTCATGCGATAGTAAAAGATACTCCACCCACCTCTGATTATATCTTGGTTGGGGAATTAAACGTGCTTTAGTTCTGAGTTCTGTATTTGCAAACTTGAATACTTATTATAAAACTGCCACTTTTTATACATTTTTTTATTCCAACTAAATGGCAATCCACACATTTTTGCATTACAAGATTACATATAATTAAATTCTCTGAATATTGAGCTGTATTTTAATTGCTCTTTCCCCTTATCATTCATGTCAGTTAAAAAGCTAGTTCCTTACATAAGCTTTTTTCCGTTGGCTAATGAGATTGATATAACTTACTTATTCTGTTACCTTATCGATAGTTTCATTCCTCTTACCTATAATTGCAATTCCATCAAGTGAAACCTTTAATTATAAGTTTGCCTTTAATTATGTATAATTCAGTAACAATCTTCTGATTCTTCAGCAACACCAATGAAAAGGACTGATTTATGCCCATAGGATTCCCTATTATAAAGCTTATTATTTTCCCCTGAAGCAAGCATCAATTATTACACAATCATGAAACTGAAAGACTCAGTATTAACTGGAACACCTTTGATTTTGTCTCTCATAACTCAGATGAATACTTCACCCTGAAGCTGACCATTGCTGTAGGACCAAGTTCACCACCTTGGTCCCTGTTTTATATATATTTTCACTTTCCTGTTTAACAGACTTGAGATTAATATTACAATAGAAAGATGAATAGATGAAAATAGATTTCAGGACTTTCTGATTATACTTTTCCTCAGATTGCATATACATGCAATTAGGTTGGATAAGAACATAGAAACAGGAGTAAGCCATTCAACCTCTGGAACCTGGTACACCATTCATTGAGGACATGGCTGGCCTATATCTTAAGATCTTTTGCCTGTCATAGTTCCATATCCTTTGATACTGTTGAGGAGCAAACATTTATTGTCTCAGACTTAAAATTGTTAATTGAGTTAGCATCTTTGCAATATGTAGGAGTTCCACACTTCTACCACCTTTTCTGTGAAAAATTGTTCCCTAAATTCTCTCCTGATTGACCTGCCTCTGATTTTAAAGCTCTGCCCCTTTGTCCTCAAACCACTCACCAGCAGAAAATAAATTCTCTCTATGTACACAGATAGAGGTTTGGCTAGGGGGCCCTGTTTGAGAACAGAGACCACTCCATCTGACGAAGGAGCATTGCTCCGAAAGTTTATGGTATTTGCTACCAAATAAACCTGTTGGACTTTAACCTGGTGTTGTGAGACTTCTTAATGTGCTTACCCCAGTCCAACGCCGGCATCTCCACATCATAGCTAACAGGAGCCAGGGAGTTGGGATATATGGGTCATTTATAGGTTGGCAACTTGAAGCTAATGGGGTGCTACTGGGATCAGTGTTGGGATCGCAGCTATGAAATCTTAGTATTTATTGATGACATATTAATGATAAAGATGAAGAGATTGAGTGTTCCTGTTGCCAAGTTTGCTGTGGATACAAAGATAGGTGAGTAAGCAAGTTGTGTGGAGGAGGCAATAAGTCTTCTAAGAGTTACATCGGTTAAGTGAGGGGGCAAAATTTCGACAAGTGGAATGTAATGTGGGGAAATGTGAGATTGTCCACTTTTGTGAGAAGAATCGAAAATCAAAATATTTAAATGGAGAGAGGCTATAGAATGCTGCAGTACAGAGGGATCCGGTTAGTCTTGTGTACAATTTATTAAAAAAAGTTATTGTGCAGGTACAGCAAGTAATTAGGAAAGGAAGTTGAATGTTGGGCTTTATTACAAGGAGTATGGAGTACAAATTTAAAAAGTCTTGTTCCAGAAGTACAGGGTGAAATTGCATTGAGAATGCAACCTACACTTTTGGCTTCCTTATTTAAGGTGGGATATCCTTGTATTGGTGGTGGTTCAGAGGAAGTTCACAATGTTGTTTTCTGGGATGAAAGGTTGGGCTTGTACACATTGGAGTTTAGAAGAATAAGAGGTGATCTTATGGAATCATACAAGATCCAGAGGGGGCTTGACAGGATGTTTTCTCATGAGAAAATCTAACACTGGTGATATATAGTTTCAGAAAAAGAGGTCCGTATTTAAATTGTAATGAAATCATAGAAATAATAGAAACCCTACAGTACAGAATGAGGCCATTCGGCCCATCGAGTCTGCACCGACCACAATCCCACCCAGGCCCTACCTCCATATCCCTACATATTTTACCTGCTAATCCCTCTAATCTACGCATCCCAGGACACTAAGGGGCAATTTTAGCATGGCCAATCAACCTAACTCGCTCATCTTTGGACTGTGGGAGGAAACCGGAGCACCCGGAGGAAACCCACGCAGACACAAAGAAGATGTGCAAACTCCACACAGACAGTGACCCAAGCCGGGAATCGACCCCAGGTCCCTGCAGCTGTGAAGCAGCAGTGCTAACCACCTTGCTACTGTGCCGCCCAAAGGTGAAGGATAATTTCTTTTCGGAAAGTCTTTAATCTTTGAAATTCTCTGTCCCAAAGAGCAGTACAGACTTGGACATTCATGGGGCAACACGGTTGCATAGTTTTTAGCACTGCTGCTTCACAGTGTCAGGAATCCGGGTTTGATTCCGGCCTTGGTGACTGTGTGGAGTTTTTTCGTGTCTGCGGGGGGTTCCTCTAGGTGCTCTGGTTCCCTCCCACAGTCCAAAGATTAGGTACATATTAGGTGATGTGTGACAAGCTATTGATGCCTGGATACATTATACTTATTTTTCATTCTTGCGTGGGATGTGGATATTGCTGGCAAGGTCAGAATTTGTTGCCCATCCCTAATTCTCTTTGAGAAGGTGCTCATGAGTTGTTTTTTTCAACTGTTGCAGTCTATCTGGTGTAGGTACATCTGGCACTGGGAAGGGAGTTCCAGAATTTTGACTCAGCAACAGTGAAGAATTGGTGATCTAATTCCAAATCAGGATGGTGTATAGCTTGGAAGGGAACTTGTAGGTTGTGATGTTTCCATGAATCTACCGCCCTTGGCATTCCAGGTGGTGCAGAGATTGGGGGTTTGGAAGATGCTGTTGAAGGAATCTTGGTGAGTTGCTGCAGTGCATCTTGTAGATGATACACACCGAAGCCATGGTATGTTGGTAGTGGAGGGAGGGAATGTTTAAACTGATAGATGTGCTACCAATCATGCTTTGTCTGTGGTGTTGAGTTTCTAGAGTGTGGTTGGAACTGTACTGCATTCGATCACATTGTGACTTGCCAATGGTAGACAGGTTTTGGGGAGTCAGGAGGTGAGTTACACACTGCAAAATTCCCAGCTTCTGATCTGCTCTTGGAGCCACAATATTTATTTTGCTGGTCCAGTTAAGTTTCAAGTGAGTGGTAACTGCCACAATATTGATGGTGGAAGATTCAGTGATGGTAATATCATCAAGGGAAGATGATTAGGTTGTCTCACGTTGGGGATGGTCATTGCCTGGCACTTCTGTGGCACGAGTGTTATTTGTCACTTACCAGCCCAATGCTGTTCTGGCCTTGTTGCATATAGACCTGTACTGTTTTTAATATTTGGAGTCAAGAATGGCACTGTTCACTTTGCAAACAGCAGCAAGCATCCTCACTTCTGACTTTATAATGTGGGACTGGTGTTTGACGATGCAGCTGAAAATGGTTGGGCCTGGGATATCACCCTGAGGAACTCCTGCAACAGTGTCCTATGACAGTGTAGGATTTTTTAAATTTAAATTTTCAAGCGGTGTTGAAAGTATAAAGTGTATACTGTGCTATATTGTGCAATTTAATGCCTTGCTTTTATCTTGGTGCAGCCTAGAGGCAACCGAGAACATGGATCCATTATTGTAAAGACCATTTCTGGTAAGTAGTGTTTGGAAACTGCAGATCGTGATGAACAAATTGACGTAAATTTCCAACCCCATTTTTTGGGAAAGGGAGCTTTTAAAGGTGAAATAACTATAAATGAGGCTTTTTACTTCTTAAAACTACTGTTATATGAACACAATAGCTGTTTTGGCAAAGTAAGGAATGTAACTGCACTGACTGATCCTCTCCCTGGAGAGGCTTTTTTTTACAATCCGCGTGTTTGTGATTGAGCTTGGTTTGTGGTACCTTCATTTCCAAATGTGAAGTTAGTCATGACGTTGATAGTTGTCCACCACTGGGCATGTGTTTGGCTTTATCAGGAAGTTGGTTTCCAAGATTTTTTTGGATTTTTTGTTTTGCTTTACAGTCTAACATTGGTCTTTCATGCTAAATTGCGTCTTAATCCGAAACATAATTTGTGTCACTTTACTTCAGCACTATATTTTAAATTGGAAAATATATCCTGAAATCCAAAAAACGTCAAGTTACAAAACAATTTGATATGTTTTCAAATGCACAATCTAGGTATTTTCTTAGGCAAATAAGTATTTGAAATAGTGGTACAGTTGAGTAAGGAAAGCTGTCATATTTCTAAAACCAAGTTATGTTTGTGCATTATTTGAATACTTTGAATATTTTGAATATGTATTGATGTGTCTAAAAATACTAACAATGGTGTGAATAAATTGTCATCATTATTGATCTTTGAACAATTCTCTTTGCATATAGGTCCTTTTAAATTTGTTGTTCAATATATTGGATACAGGTAATTGTAATTGACATTTTCTTTGCATTTTTTGGTAGGGATGTTGGGAGGAGTGTTTTGCAGAGTTTGAAGCTGTGTCACTAGTTTATTATTGATCACTTTTGCAGATCAAAATGCTTTTAAATCAGATGCTTAATCAAGTAACATGAGCTTCTTGTCAATTTAACTTGCCAGAATAGGTTGCACTTTATTATTATTCATAATGGGGCTTGTTTATTACTCCACTTTTGAAACTTAAGTGACAACGCCTATTTTCAATTTAGTGTTCTTAGTGCACTGCATTAATGTAATGTTTAATAAGTACCATAATGTTTTCTTGGTTTTAAGACATTTTTTTAATGGTCACACTGTTTTTGAATTCTCTCCCATACAGCCACTCCAGCTCTTTGCCCTCTCCTAATTTTGTCCAGTTGGTTAATAAACAAATCAACTGGCAACTTGTTGTAGCCAGGTAATTATCTCCGTTGATGCATACATTTTTTATATTGTAATATCCCTGTATAAACTAAGTTAATATTATAATAATCTGAGAAGCTTTCAGGGCTAACGATTTGAGAATTGTATATTTTGGCATCGTTCAGAATGAATTCTTTATCTCTTCAATGTGGTCCGCAAAAGATACAGTATTAGTCTGTTTTAAATATTAAATCACTTCGCACTTTGTCTAAAAGGCAACTTGGACTGAAATGGGCAAAACATAACTTTCTGTGGCAGGTTTATCTCATATTCACTATGCAAGTTCAGCAGTTTCACACTATTCAGTACAGTTTGATGGTAAACCAGACCATACATTTTTGTGAAGCTCTCATGTTTCTGACACCAGTTTGTTTGCTTTTCATGTTTAACTCAGCATCTGTCCTTGTCTAAAGTTACCATAAATAACAAGGAGTATCATTAATTAGACAGCAAATTATGGTCCAATATATCCATTAAACTTACATTGGTATGGATTTTTAAGAAAAGTAAAACCATGAAACATTTACTCAGGTATAATATGCCGCGTTCAAGCTGGTTATAAAAATAAAAGCCCCGAGCTGACTTTTTAAAGACAGTTTTAGTGCATTTGATATTGCTTTGCAGTTAGCAGTACCATTGTTATGTTCACCATTTTCATTTGGATAGGTGATGGCAAGTACTGGCCTGAAAATGTCTCTGCGATGCCTAGCATTTGTTCGTACAGTTATGATTAACATTTCTACAGTTTAAATTCTTGCATAGACTATTTTGCATTTTCATGTAAACAAGTTTTTGCTGATTTTTGAGCATGCATGCTATCTTTTGCATATTAAAGTTCTTTTAGAACTGTACATCATATTATTCCAGTGTTTATATGCATGAAAACTTGTTCTAAGTTACGTCATGTTTTCTGACAGAAATGGGAAGTTGTTGGCTGTGGTTCAGGACCAGTGTATTGAGATCAGGTACTGTATGATTTCTATAAAACATTCTACTTCATCATCCTTTTACATTATATATTTTTTTAAAATGAGGAGTAACTGCAAGGTGAAGTCATGTCTTTTTCTACCACATATATCATCCTAAGTGGAATTTGCAACACAGAAACATGACATTCGGCCTAGCTGGTCTGTCCCAATGTTTATGCTCCACAGAAGCCTCCTCCGGCCCTACTTCATTTAACTATATCTGCTTATCCTTCGTGTTTGGATTCTTGCTTCATTATGCAGTTGTGTTTTACTGACTTTATTGGGAGATTTTCGACAGTTTTCTGTTGGGTTGATAGATAGACCATTTGAAGGTGTTCAGTTTGACTATTTTTTCTCCCCTCTCCCCCTCCTCCACCCAAAAAAAAAGAAAAGTTAAAGAAAAAAATCACTCCAGATCAAAACGCAGCTTTAGTTGACTGATTATGGAGAAATTTGCCACTCAGATACACAGCTGGCTAACATATTCTTTGATTTATGGTTATGTGTTGGGGGGGATGGGGTGTTGAAGTGGCCAGTCTTCACCTCTGAGCATAGACTTTCATGAGAATTCCAAAGATTCACACACTTCTGAGGAAATAAATTTCTCCTCATCTCAGTCCTAAGTTGCTTTCCCTTATTTTTAAATTATGTCCCCGGTTCTAGACTCCCCAACCAGGAGAGATCATCTCTCATCCGATTTAATTTGATTTATTATTGTCACACGTGTTAATATATGGTGAAAAGTATTGTTTCTTGCGCGCTATACAGACAAAGCATACCGCCCATAGAGAAAGAAATGAGAGAGTGCAGAGTGTAGTGTTACAGTCATAGCTAGGGTGTAGAGAAAGATCAACTTAGTGCAAGATAGGTCCATTCAAAAGCCTGACAGCAGGGAAGAAGCTGTTCTTGAGTTGGCTGGTACATGACCTCAGACTTTTGTATCTTTTTCTCGACGTAAGAAGGTGGAAGAGGGAATGTCCAGGGTGTGTGGGGTCCTTAATTAAGCTGGCTGCTTTGCTGAGGCAGTGGGAAGTGTAGACCGAGTCAATGGATGGGAGGCTGGTTTGCGTGATGAATTGGACTACATTCACTACCTTTTGTAATTTCTTACGTCCTTCAAAATTCCGGAGAATGCAGGCCCAGTTTCCCCAATCTCTCTTCACGGCACAGTCCCGTCATCCTGGGAACAAGTCTGGTGAACCTGTATGGTAATGATATCCTTCCTAAGGTAGGGGAGTCAAAACTGCACCTGATACTCCAAATGTGGTCTAACCAAGATTCTATACAATTCAAGCAGGACTCTGCTACTTCTGTACTCAAATCCTCTTGTGATAAAGGCCAACATTCCATTAGCCTTTCTAGTTGTTTGCTGCACCTGCATGTTCGCTTTCAGTGACTTATTGATGAGGACACGTCCCTTTGAACATCTACACTTTGTAATTTCTTACCATTTAACAAACACTCTGTGCATTTGTTCCATCTGCCAAACTGGACAACTTTTTCCATATTATATTTTAGCTGCCATGTTCTTCCCACTCAGATTGTTCAATTCCTCTTGAAACTGCTTTGCATCTTTCTCACCACACACATTCTCAGCTAGTTTTGTGTCACTTGCAAACTTGGAAATATTGCACTTGGTCCCCACATCCAAATCGTTGATTTATATTTTGAACAGCTGGAGTCCAAATTCTGATCGTTGTGGAACCCCACTAGTCACGGCTTGCCAATGCAAGCATGACCTCTTTATTCCGACTCTCTGTTTTCTTCCTGTTAGTCAATCCTTAATCCATGTCAGTATATTACCTCCTATCCCATGTGCCTTAATTTTGTTAACCAACCTCCCGAGGGGATTTTGTCAAAAACCTTCCAAAAATGCAAGAATACTATGTCCTGTGAATCTCCCTCATCAATTCTGTTAGTAGCATCCTCAAAAAACTCCCAACAGGTTCTCCAAACATCATTTTCCATTCATAAATCTATGTTGACTATGCCCAGTCAAATCATTATTATCACATCCTTTATCATAGACTTTAGCATTTTCCCTGCTACTGATGTAAGGCTAACAGGCCTGTAGTTCAATTTTCGCTCTGCTGCTCAGTTGGGCATGTTTCATGAGTTAAATATGGTTATCTTGAACTATCTGTTGATGAAGATGTACTGATAAAATGCTTTGGGTTTCCTAAGACAATTGAACAAAGTTTGCATTGTTCAGTTTTTAATTTCGGCAAATTATTTTACAGATCTGCAAGAGATGAATTTGGTTCAGTCATTGGAAAATGTATAGGTATTGTACCAGTTAAAATTCTGTACTGTACTTAAAAGGGATTGATTATAGGATTGCTGGAAGATGGGATTTAATTGTTGTTTTTTCCTCTGATCAATTGTAATCAATGGCCATATTTAAGTGGTGCAACAGTAAAACAATATTGTAAAATAGCCCAACTTGTGGTTAACCTCCCAAACTGATCTTTGAGTAGATTTCTGCTACTTAAAAATCTGTGTCATGACATCTTGTGTGTCCAGTTGAACAAATTCTTTGCACTGCACATATTCTGCCCAAGTAATTGCCATTGCTTATATTATGGTTGGAGTTTTCCATATTCCCTTTCAGCCGATGTGTTTTACTGGGCCTCTTTTAAGAGTTTTCTCGTATCTTTTAGCTATGATTCGGTAATCTTTTCCACATTGGAATGTTTGAGATTCATTCAAATGTTTGCAGCTTAATGATGCTATTATAAGTTTGATAAATGACTGAAATTAAAAAATTAAAATGATGTGGTGGGTGAGCACAAGAATCTAGTTTATTCAGTTGTTATTTCTGAATTCTGGCACATGTACTATGGGCTGAATGGCCTTTTTCAATGCTGTGAAATTCTATGATTAGTGGTTAAAATAGTCTCCCTGGCCCAGATAAATCACAATTGCAGATCATGTTGTATGCAGTGTTTTTTGTTTAAGTTAGAATTCAAAAGAAACTTAGTCTAGCTGTTATACCTTATTTGCATAATTTTTAGTATGTGGCAAGCCAGTTTTTTTATAAACTACCTGAATCGCCATGGCTACCTCAGTTTGGTCGATAGATACTGCACTTACATGATATTTCGTGCAATGGATTGAGTGATAATTAGGATAATAGAGTCACTATATTGTCATTCATTAGAGAACTGTTTGAAGAAACTGACACTATATAAATGATCTATCTGATGACTAATTTCTTTACAACGGTTTTTCAGGCAATGGGGTGAAAGGCAATCTCTTTTTCACAACATACAGCTTTAATGTATTTTATTAGTGATATGTTTTTGGTTATAGAAAGTATAGAAATTTTAGCTTTTGTTCTTCATTTCTGTCCTTAGTTCCAAAAGACCCCCACCCCCAGTGGCGTCGTGTGACGTGGAGTCATGATTGTACACTGTTGGCTTGTGCTGAAAGCACAGGCACAGTGAGAGTGTTTGACTTGATGGGCAGTGAACTTTTCATCATTCCACCGGTAACACTGAAATTTATCTTGTATTTTTCTAAATGTGAATGTGCACAGTACTGTTCTGTGAAAGTAGTGTGTTTATGTTTTGCCTGTTATAGGCATATGTTGGGAAATCTACACCCAGTAAATTAAAAACAACTGAAAACATTGGGTTTGAGGGAAGTTCAGGGGAAATTATCAGGATAAATGGAATAATTTAAAATATTAACAATTGAATGTGCACTGTTTTAATTTTTATGCAGTCATCATTAGATAATAGCACTTCAAAGCAACCAAGATTGAGTCATTTTGTCAAATTTCTTCTTTACAGAAAATATACTGTATTTTCTGGCTAAAATGAATGCTTCCCATCTTGTTTTGCTGATCATCTTTGCCAGTAATTTTAAACAAAAAGCCTATTCAATGTGATGTGGTATTGGCACTAAAGGAGTCTTCATGCCAGTATCACAGGCTCGCAATTTAAAAAAATCAAAACTTCGATTAGTGCAGGTTGAAACAATGTATTAGCACGATGATCGAGAGGGATAGAACTCAGCTATCTAGCTGAAAAACAAGTAGATTCGGTATGTCCTGTTTCTGCACAGAACGAGAAAAAAGCACTGGTGGACAGATCTGAGCTATTTCAGGGCAGTGGCATCGACATGTTGATATGGAAAATTGCCCACCTATGTCCTGCTGACAGGACAAATTCAATCCAGCTAATAGCCACCCTGTCACCTTTACTCTCAATCATCAGCAAATTGGTGGGAAGTGTCATTGACAGTGTTATCAAGTGGCACTTGCTCCTGTGTAACATATAAATAACACACATTTTATTTTTTTAAGACTGCTAGTTCTGCAGGTGACCTTAGTTATGCTGTGGCAGGATTGATATTCCTGGAATCCAATGACAGTGCTCAGTGTTCAACAGAGCTTCTGGTTGTGAACTATCGGGGGCAGTTGAAAAGTTACTTGGTCAGGTAAGATATAGACTTTTGAGATGGATCCACAGTATTTTGCATGACATTTCAGCTGTACAGATATATGACTACCTCTTGCCATCTTGTTAAACTATCACCAGCTCAATCTGTTATAATTGTTTGTCAGCAATAATTTTCCCTTTCAGGAAAATAAATTCTGTCTGAGCTGGTGGCATGTGCAGATCTTGATCACTTCTATTTCTCAAATTACGTACACATGTTTATAACAATCATTGCACAGAACTGACACCTTGCTGAAGAATTTACTGAAGTCGATTGATAAATTAGATCCAGATTTAAGTTTAGATTTACTTTGGGAACATGAAAATCATTAAATAGTGAAGTTTATTTAAGATAGATGCAGAAATAAAAGTGTTAAATATTCATAACCATTGCAGTATTTCTGTCACTATACATACTAGTTCTTTTAGATAGCCACTGGCATGTCATATTGTCATTGTTTATCATGAGTATTAACAAATGTAAAATCTAGCAGAGAAAACAGAATAATGAGAGGCATAGAAAGATGAGATTAAGAGAGAGATAAAAGAAACAAAATGTTTTTATTTAAATTTCATTTTAATTTTTCAACTTTTTAAGAATGCCCAATAGTAATTAACATCTGAATGAATGAGACTCCATGATATCCAGCGAAGTTGTTTGGCATGCTGTTAAAATTAACTTGCATTTGAACAGACAAGGCCTAACCTTTTCTGGTTTTATCAGTGCATAGTACACAAATCTCATGGCATTGTATGTGTACGAATGCTGAATCTGTCACACAAGTACTGATATCACAAAGTTATGGTGGAGCAGAGCAACTTTCTAATTTCCCCATTTAATTGCGAACGTGGAAATGCTGGAGGTGGCTGTCCAATATCCTCAATAATAGCAAACACTGATACCACAACAAACTCTTGCTGCAAAATCTGGGCAATTATCTGGAACAATTTCATAAATCCTGAAATTCTTGGGTCTTGTTTTCCTCTCCCCTGTAGTGTTGGAACCCATCAAAGTTACGAAGAACATCACAGCTTCAACTTTAACAGCCATTATTCTCATGGTGTTATCACGGTGATCTATCATAGTGACCACAGGCGAGTGTACTTTTGTGCTTATTGTTTTCTGCCTTATTAATGTGTTCTTGTATAGTTGGTAAGTGAACGCAAGCGTCTTGCTTCTAATTAAGCTAGGCACATTCTTTACCTTATAAAAATAATTATTTCCTTTTATATATAATCAAGCTTCAGGCTGAAATTACAGTAGCTTTCCAAAGATGTCAGATGGACAGATTAATATTGACTTATTTTAACCTTTCCCTTTGGTTTACTCCAGGAGAGACATGTTAAAATGAGGTCCAGTACTGTATTAAAATCTAAATTACTTTAAGGAGCAGCTGGGAAGGTTATAAACTGTATTTTAATCTCTCGTGGAGCTTCTTTTGTACTTCCCTTTACCCAATATCAGAAAAATCCAAACGATAAGGGATATTGTTTGGAATGTTGATATAAAAACTTTTTTTTTAACAAGTACCTTTATCCCTGCATGCAAAAGCAATTCTTTAATACTATACTAAGGGGAAAATTTATAATAATACAGGTTACTGCTGGTAGGAGGCTCTGAAACCAGTGATGAAGGAGTTTCTAAAGCTGCCAGTTATGGAATAACTGCCTGGCGGGTTCTTTCTGGTGCTCCCTACTACAAGCAGGTCACCAACTATGAGGATGATGTTGGTGCTGTAAGTAGCAAACTTTTTTTGCCTTTTCAAAATATAAGCAACATGTTTATTGCATTAATAGTCATATATGAAATAACTTTGGTTAAATATTATATCAAAGTGTAAATGAATACCGTGTTACCCATAAATTTCATAGTTGAAGTAAAATGCTGCAGTTAGGTGAACTTTTGATTCTGTTGCACATTCATTCGAAGAACAGAAAATCATAGGATAGTACAACATTGAAGGAGTCTATTCAGCTCATGAAGTTTGTGCTGGCTTCATTGAAGAATAATGAAGAGTTAGTCCCACTCCCCTGCTATTTTTTCAATGTATAAGATTTATTTTAGAAGGCTATTATTGACAATGACAAAAAAACAGTGGAAAAACTATTTAGATTCTGCTTGTTCAATGTTCTTCAAGATCAGGGATCAGGATTCAGCATTACGGGTAGAACTGAAGCAGGATATGTTCACATTACAGATCGGCTGCTGGTTAGGCCTCCACAGGAAACTTGCACTGTTGAGTGAAAGATTAACCACAGTTATTTATGACTATTGCCTTGCATAATGAGCTACTTGATTGGACAGTAGCAGAGAGTCACCCCATTCTCCCTGTTACTGCTGTAGATGTTGTAAAAATAAATGTGGGATATATTTTTGTGATCGGAAATCACCCATAAAAGCATCCATGAGGTTCAGAGCTAGAATTCTTACTTTGAATGATGATATTCAAATTTTGTACCCATATTTGTGCTGAACTCTGTATCCCATGGGCTTCAGTTTTGCTAACTAGCCTAATAAATGCCAGTTTATAATATGCCTTCTAAAAGTCCATCTTCACAACTTCAGCTGCACTTTCCTCATCCACCCTCTCTGCCTCTTCAAAAATCTCAATCAAGTTAAACATATTTTTTCCCTTAAAAATTCACGGCGACTTTCAACTATTAGTCTATTTTAGTCCATTAATATTTCCTTTATTATTTCTAGAAGTTTCCCCACTACCAACATTCTGTCTAGCCTGTAATTCTGTCTCTCCTTTTCTAATTGGGTGTGTAATATATCCAATGCTTTGGCCCATCCACCTATATCCAAAAAGGTTTGGAAGATTGTGGCCAACACCTTCAGGATTTCTACCCTTGAGTCCCTCAGCAACCTGGATGCATCCTGTCCATCCACATTATATACTGACTGCCCTTCTAGTATTGTCTCTTTATTTTTCTTTCATCCAGTATCCTGACTGTTTACCATGCTTTGGCAAAATCCACTTACTTGGTCAACTATGTATTTTTTTAAAAAAAATCTTTATTGCCAAAACAAATTTCTTTCAGAATTTCGAAGTCATAAAATCCTGTTTGTTCAACCCAACCAATTAACTGTATCTTGTGCTTTGTTTTCAGAAACAAAGAGGTTTATTAAGGATGCTCAATTTTCGAGGCTTTTGGAGACAGGAATCAAAGCAGGTATGATTGTATGAAAATGTGATCATTTAGACTATGGAGGCTGCCTGGGAAAGTTCACTTATTTTTTTGTCAGCCTTTTAAAATTTTTTAGCTCAACGGGAAAACGCACCCTAATATTAAGAAGCCCAATTGGCCTCCGGGCAGGAAGGCCGCCTGCAAACCTTCCAGCCCCAGACTTGACCGGAGAGAAGCTGGATGTACCGGACGCCTTCATCCTTACCCTAATCGCATTTTACTTTTATTCATTCATGGGACATGGGCATCACTGGCTGTCCAGCATTTATTGCCCATCCCTGGTTGCCCTTGAGAAGGTGGTGGTGAGCTGCCTTCTTGAATTGTTGTAATCCACGTGCTGTGAGTTGACAATGCCGCTAGGGAGGGAATTCCAGGATTTTGATCCAGCGACTGCGAAGGAACAGCGTTATATTTCCAAGTCAGGATGGTGAGTGGCTTGGAGGGGAACTTGCAGGTGGTGGTGTTCCCATGTATCTGCTGCCCTTTTCCTTCTAGATGTCCTTCTACATGGCCCAACCTCTGCCTGTAAACAGCAATACATTTCACCCCTTGTATCTGTCTTCATGAATTGGAGCCATCCTGTTGGTTCTTTTCTGAAATTTCTTTGCACAACTTGGAAAGATGTAAAAATAATGACCACTTTTCTTCGGCCCTGTGTTCCTCAACTGAAGCAAATGCCAATGCAACCATCTCCACCCGTCAAATTATCTGTACTGTACAAATTGTGCTTTTACTCTCTGTTGAGCTTGACTTGCTGATGCTCCATTTTACCACAGATTCTGTCTGCATTCTGCACTTTGACAAGCCATCATTAAGTTCAAAGAATGTGGCATGCAGTAGACCGGAAGCTAATGAGGAAGGTTGGGTGCCAAAAGAGAATGACGGTTCCAGACACTTTTCCCAGCCATTCAGTAAACTTTGTTGTTCTTGCAACAGTTTTATAACCAAGATCACTGAATTTTTAGATGCCAGAGTTTTGGAGGCTGATAAAGTTCTTCAGTACTTTTACTGTCTCTTGTGTGACCAGCCAGCTTCAGATCTGCCATTTCAGTTTTCTACAAAAAGAGTCTGGATTGTGTTTATAACCTGCACTTGGGGGGCGATTTTACCATTTTGATTCTAAGCGCTGAATCTGGGCGTAATTCAGATCCGACTTGTAAACCTGTTCTCAGGCGCCCCCATACGCACTCAGCCTGAACAAAAAAGTCACGAATCTGAATCACGCCGTGGGGGCTTATCGCACCTGAAACGCTGCTGCTCTGCTCAGAGCCTTCAACTGCGCATATGCAGTGAAACAAATTTGAAAATCGCTCCCCAGTCACATCACTGTCGGGCCGCAAAAAGCGGATAAAGTGGCCTGGGAACGAAGGCCCCCACAGATATCGCCCCACAACATAACTGTCCCCCTTATCCACCCATCCCGTCCCGCTACCCAGATCGATCGCGACCCCCTGCCCCCTTTACCCACCGATCGCTTGCAGAATGGCAGCGGTTCCCCCCCCCCCCCCCCCCCACCAATCACCCACAGAGTGGCAGCGGTCCCCCCGCCCCCCCCACCAGAGAACCAACTGGCTCTTCCTTCTCTCTCTCCCTCCCCCACCTCCACCAGAGAGCGATCTGGCCCTCCCTCCTCCCCCAATCAGAGAACCATCTGCACCCCCCCCCCCCCCCCCCCCCACCCCAATCAGAGAATGATCGGGCCTCCCTCCTCACCTCCTCTTCCCCCCCCCCCCTTGCCCGGTCCCCCTCCTCGCCCCCCAGAGAATGATTGGGCCTCCTTCCTCACTCCCCCCCCGCTTCCCCCCCTCCACCAGAGAAAGATCTAAAATCATAGAAACCCTACAGCACAGAAAGAGGCCATTCAGCCCATCGCGTCTGCACCGACCACAATCCCACCCAGGCCCTACCTCCATATCCTCATATATTTACCCACTAATCCCTCTAACCTACGTATCTCAGGACACTAAGGGGCAATTTTAGCATGGCCAATCAACCTAACCCGCGCATCTTTCGAGTGTGGGAGGAAACCGGAGCACCCGGAGGAAACCCATGCAGACACGAGGAGAATGTGCAAACTCCACACAGACGGTGACCCAAGCCGGGAATCGAACCCAGGTCCCTGGAGCTGTGAAGCAGCAGTGCTAACCACTGTGCTACCGTGCCGCCCTTAATTTAAATGCATGCAAATTGCATGCCGTTTTGGGGGTGGTTCCGATTGCGGCCATTTTCGGGCCTTGGTAAAGTGGGAATCTGCGCAAACATGGGCGCGGCTCGCACTATTCACCTCACGTCTGACTTTACTAAGTTTTCGCGCCCAAAAATGGGCGCAACACAATGGTAAAATCGGGCCCTTGGTGTCAACTCTTGGGAATTCTCTTCTGAAAGCAAAATCATACGTAAAAGCACAATCCCACAGCTAGAGGGCAGTGTATGCCACTTTATTTAATGAACACCATTGGATTAAGCAAGCATGATATCAAATGAGAGACCATCATTCAGTGTTTCCCTGATAGAGGACTGACTCTCAGTTAATGCTGCGAGTAACCATAACCAAACAATCGTGCATTATTACAATTGTTGACCAGATTTACCAAAGCACAAAATCGGTCAGCCTAGTTAGTAGATTTGAATGCAGGTTTTGATTTGGATATGACGAGCCCAGATGACTTGCTGTTAGGGGATTGAGAAAATTAGCTGTGGATAATCATAGAACTGAATAAAACTATTGATGTCTGAGTGTGCCGGCAGTAAATTGGAAGAAATGTGATGACGTCACCAGTGAACACATGCTGTGACTGGTGACTGTATAGCTGAAATACTGAAAGAATAAAACTGAAATGCTGATGTGTTCATGAGTCCACTTGCTGGTAAACGATGCCAACTCATAATCGAGAAGTAAACTGTCAATAATAGTGATCTTGTTTTAAAAATGTAAAAGACTCAATGGGGGCTTTCTACTGCTATTTATAGTAAGGTAAAGTCACCATAGCCCCTGATGACCATAGACTGCTCTCCCTTTTGAGGGGGGGGGGGGAGCTTACTGGGGGTGATTTTTAACCTGAGGGTTACCACACCTCAAGCGAAGGGGCAAGGTTGCGAATTTGGGCCTTCATGAATAACCTGTTGCACGATCATTCATTTGAAGAACAGAAAATCATAGGATAGTACAGCACTGAAGGAGTTCGTTCAGCCTATCAAGTTTGTGCTGAGCAATGAAGTGTGAGTCACACTCCTCCACTCTTTCTTTTTCTCAATGTATTTATCAGATTTATCTTTGAAGGCTATAATTGAATCTGTGACAGAATGGTGGAAAATCAATTTAGATTTTGTTCGGTCAATATTCTTCAAGATCAAGGTTCAGGATTCACAATTTATAGTATTACACCACTGTACTCCTTTTACTACTAAACTGCGTTTAAATGTATTTGTATTGGTAATTTTAAAGTTAAAAGACATTGGCACGTGTTTTACAATTGGAGTCATTACTCATTAAAGTGCTGCGCTGGTGTTATTTATTACCAAACAAACTGTCGCTAAAAAAAATATTTTGCTAGTTTGGAGTGTAATGCCTTCAGATTTTAATTATTGTTTTAATTGTTTTTTACTTGATCTTTTGGTCTCCTGGTGTCTTTCTCTCTTAATATCATCTGATTTGCCCTCTCTATTTCTGCAGCTTTCTGCAGAAGATTTGACATTGATTTTAGTATCTAACCAATGTTAAAGATTCTAAATGTTAAGGAAGTCCTTGCCCTGTTCACACACATCCGAGATCACCTCTATAGGGTGCTGCAGTTAAATGGGTTTTTAATCCCCACAAATTCTAGTGCAAAAGCCTATAACAGATGCATGGGCTGTTAAATGGCTGGTGCCTTTTGTTCACTAATGACCACAAAATTCAGGCTAATAAATGCACTTTTATATAGCTTCATTAGTGCATAATGTTGGTGTTAATGTTGCTTGCATTCATGTTTCTTTGATAGGTTAATTTTAAAGTTGAGGTGATTCCGTTTTTAATCACCTCAACTATTGTCTTTGAATGTTAAGACAAGGGTGGCACAGTGGGTTAGCACTGCTGCCTCACAGTGCCAGGCACCTGGTTTTGATTCCCAGCTTGGGCCACTGTTTGTGCGGAGTCTGCGTGGGTTTCCTCCGGGTGGTCCTGTTTCCTCCCACAGACGTGCTGGTTAGGTGCATTGGTAATGCTAAATTCCCACTCAATGTACCCAAACACTTGCTGGAGTGTGGTGACTAGGGGATTTTCACAGTAACTTAAGTTTAGTGTTAATGTAAGCCTACTTGTGACACTATTTTTAAAAAAAAGCTAATTACCTTAATATTTGTACTTTTATCATACAAAATAATGGCACAACTTCGTTTTAAAATGACATTGCCTTTTCTTGTGCTGCTTCTTTATTGTGATCACGTGCATGGACAATTGGGCAGGTTCTTTGTTGACTACAATAGACTGTCTCAGCTAGCTTTTTCTAATATGTGAATTTCCTGTGGTGTAATCAGAATTGAGCTGAAATTTTCTCTTGCTTTGGAAATAAACTTATTAATGTTGAGGTGATAATATATATGGAGGAGGAAGAGGCTTGAAGAGCCGAATGGCCTCCTCCTGCTCCTAGTTTCTAAGTGTTCGGAATCTGAGCGTTATTTTGTATTGCATGGCAATGTTTTTCACCATTGTTTGCTGCTTGTGCCCTGTTTTGCAGGATGGAGTTTTCAAAATGAGTTTGTCTCCTGATGGGACACTCCTGGCTGTCATCCATCTCTCTGGGCAGTTGACTTTATGGGAGCTCCCTTCCCTGAGACAACAGAAAGAATGGAGACAAGATATACAGGTGAAAATTGCATTTTCTTTCTTTTCAATACAGAGAACATATAAATGGAGTTCTATGATATGCTGCTTTTAGCCAAAACAAGGTAGACATAAACATGGAAGGAGGTTATTCAGTCCATGCTGACTCTCTCTTTAGAGCAGGTGAGTTAATCCCATTCCTCTGCTCTCTATCCATCATGCTGCAAGTTGACTTCCCTCAAGTGTCCATTTAATGTCCTTTTGAAATCATTGATCATCTCTTTTTACAGCATTCTCCATGGGTAGCAAGTGCCATGTCATTACCACTTGCCCACATTTTCTCCCCCTCCCTTGCATCTCTTGCCCAAAACCTTAAATCTTCATCTCCGAGTCTTTATATAAATAGTAGCAAAAAAATGTTGGAGACAATTTTAAAAAATGTTTTGTGTCTCTTTTGTTTGCTGGCTGTTCGGTGCCATTTTCTCTCGTACACATTGTTACAGCACGTTAGAAGTTTCTGTGTCACCACTGAAAAAATAATGTCTTGTGCAGTTCTTTGGGTTCTATGAAAGCCACAAGCATCAGATAAGAAGTGGAGGCAGGGGAGTGAAATAAATATGGAAGCAAATATTTGAAATAATCTTGAGAGCTTTTTTATATGTCACCAAATGACCAGGTAAGAACAGTAAGAAGTCTCACAACACCAGATTAAAGTCCAACAGGTTTATTTGGTGTCACAAGCTTTTGGAACGCTGCTCCTTCCTCTGGTGTTGTGAGACTTCTTACTGTGCCCACCCCAGTCCAGTGCTGGCATCTCCACATCAGGTAAGAACAGTAAGGGGTACAGCTGATATACCCTGAAATTGTTTTTTTTTGCAGTGCACGAGTGATTCATTTTGGTGCACGGGCCCTTTTTATTGATGCAGCTATGCATGTATGGTTTCTTGAAGTGGCTGATTTGTGCAGGGACTAGGCAGGAACTTTTGGATGGCCATGCGACTTAGAGGGAAGATTGTATTCAGGGAATGGAGTTTTTACAATAAGTGCAGAATTTTTTTCCAGCCTAGTGTATAATAAGTGCTATGAGAAAGGACGCACCTCTGGATCTAGCAATAGAAATTGAAGAAGAACAGATCAGCAAGTAATTGAAAGAGAACATACAGGCTATAATGATCACAGTGCAATAAGGTTAAAGGTCACGATTGAGAAGAACCAAGTTAAGACAAAGACCAAAGTGATAAATTCGGGTTTTTAAAAAAACCTGATATTAAGCGGGTAAGCTTGGACCTAGGGGAAATAAGCTGGAAAAATATACTGACAAAGTAGAATATTCCAAAACATTTAAAACCATGATCTAGTGTCAAAGATTTATATCTCATCAAAAAATGAAGCACAAGCTAGCCTATAATAACACATGGTAGATGAATGAAGAAATTGTGCCAAAATTAAAATGAAAACCGTTGTACACCAAAAGCATAAGTGACAAAGGAGAGGATGGCAAAAGCAATGTGAGTCAGTGTCTGGTGGCGTGCGTTATGGTAAAGGTCAAATGTTTGTGTGAATGAGCAGTGGAAGATAAGGTTACATGTTTGATACAAAGTGCTGGTGACATGAAGCAGTGGATAACAGAGTTAAGCATGAGGCAAAAAACGAAGGAAACTTGGAAACACAGGTTCACGACAGATAAGGAAAGTAATCGAAGTTATAAGACCTACAGTTAAGAGAGAGAGTACAGGCCCAAGGAAGAAAAAGGAATGTAGAGGTTGGACAGTGCAGGGACAAAGATGATTGGACCAGAAAAATAGATATAGTATAGGGATGGAGAAAATAAAAAGAAATGCAACCCTCAAAAGAGAGTGAGTGAGAGCAGAGCTACAAATGATAATCTACTGATTCATCGGCTTGAATATTGTGCAACCTGTAATTCTTGGTCCTGAAATTACCAAGTTCTTACGTTGAAGTGCCTGTCTAAAATTGTGTCGGATAATTATTAAAAATGGCTAAATAAATTAGAGAAAGAAATGAAGAGTAAAGATTAGTGATTGACCAGGATTATTCAGGGATTGGGGGGGGGGGGGGTGCTCCAGCATAAATAATTTCCCTTAAGCAAACATAATTGTCACTGAATGACTAAGGTACAATATGTTAATAAGATATACACAAAAATCATTGTCAATACAAAAAGGTTAGGAAAGTAATCTTAACAATGTGCAAAAATGCCACTACAATTTTAAATGATCAAAGATTTGAAATGGTAACATATTCTGCAGACACATAAATAACAAAACAAAAATCAAGATAGGGATAAGACTGAAGGGATACATGTAAGAAACTCATCGATAATAGTGAAATAATTAGATTGCTGCAATATTTATCGGGGAACTCAAATGTTGAGAATGACATTAGAAGAAGAGATCAGTAAAGTTTAAAGGAGATTTAAAAAGGAAGATAGAGCAGGTGTAGGGAACTACAGATTAATTCACTTAACAGTGATGGAAGGAAAGATAAAGGAATTTTTGCTCAAATGTGTAACGGAGAAACATCTAAGGGGGCGATTCTTCCAAAAAAATTCTAAGTATTGAATTTGCGAGAAAACTGGAGTAAATCATGCTGTTTTTTTTCAGTGCAAGTTTAGGCTAGAATCTCCCACACACTGTGCACTGCAGAGGCCACCAGCGTGAATATCGTTATATTTCAGGAGGTGGGGCCTCTTCCCGCCTGGGAGGCTGAAACCAGCGGGGCTCTGCGCATGCGCAGCGATCCTGAAATGTCAGTCTCCCATTTGTTGGCCAGCTCGATCGCTTGTCAGCCTGGGACTCCCGCTGTTCCGGCCCCCCCCCCCCCAAACCCTCATGGCCCCCCCCCGACCATTTCCCCCCCAGCAGTGCAGACAACACCCCTCTCCTCATCGGCTGACCCCAACTCCCCGGCAGATAACCTCCCCTGCAGGCAGACTGCTCCCTGGCAGACCCACAGCCTCAGCCTGCCCCGATCGCTGGCCTCCCTCCTTACCCCATTGATCCCCATGCAGAGTGGCAGTGGGACCCTCTAAGCCCCACCCCACCGAGTCCTGCCATCTATAGGCCCCACACCCTTGGCACTATCCTCTGCCTGATGGGTAGTGCCAAGGTGCCCCTGGGCATGGGCACTTTGCTCATTGGGCAGTGCCAGTGGGCACAGGCTGGCACTTCCAAGGTGTCCATGCCCAGGGGTGCCCCGATTGGCCCCCCTTCACTCCAGCGATGTCGTCCTGATAATTCTCGAAAGTGGGGAGCTACTCTCAATCCCGCCAGAGTGAAATACTCTGGCGGGGTGGGAGAGGTCACTGGGCCTGGAGAATTTAGTCCCAGGCCCGCTAATCACATTGAAATAACATTAAAATTAGATTAAAATTACTTACCTGTTTTTCCACCAGTTTCTAGCGTGGACTTGACGGCACAGGAAATCCAGGGCTGGGAGATGTACGCGAGGCGGGAACGCATGCGTGAATCCTGCACATGCCCTGACCCGAGATTCTCCCACCCCACTCCACTAGAAAACTATGCAGTGAGGTGGGAGAATTGCCATCCTACAATCTGAAACTATAGTATAGAATATTAGTATTGATTTGTAAAGGGAAAGGCCTACTTGATGAAGCTTTTTGGATTCTCAGTAACAGTGTAATGCAGCATGGGGTGGAATTTTCCCAAATAAAGTCTAAGTGTGATGCTGGTGTGAAATCGGGAGTGTGACCTTGGCATTGCAATCTTCCGGCACTGTCAACTCCCACCCACCTGGCGAAGGGACAGCCTGTTCCGAAAGCTAGTGGCTTTTGCTACCAAATAAACCTGTTGGACTTTAACCTGGTGTTGTTAGACTTCTTACAGTTTTTCTGACAGCAGGGAGTTTTGCGCAGGCAAGTGGGGGCAGGGGAGCCTACCTACGCTGGGGAAGCCAGCTTAAGACGCTCGGGTGCCATTGTGCAGGGTGCCTCGATCTCCTCCTGGGTCGAGAGACCTTCTCTCACCTCCGCCCACACCTGTCAGCAGCCCCATAACAGCAAGGGTCGCTGGCATTGGAGCATCAGGACCCCTGGTGCCACCATTCCGCCCTCCTCCCTCCCCCATCCCTGGCATCAAGCATCAGTTTGCATGCCAGTTATTTGTACTGTTGCTAATCTGCTGGATACGTTTATGGCTATTGAACCTCTAGAAGGTCAAATATATTCAAAATATTCAACATAAATTTGGCAACTGTTGCTGTATCTGATGAAACAGGGAGTTTTTAATTACTTCTCATCTCAACTGTTCAACGGTTGTCTATCAGTATATGATGGAAATTATTAGGGGCGACACAGTGGTTAGCACTGCTGCCTCACAGCACCAGGAACCCTGATTCCTGGCTTGGGTCACTGTCCGATTCCTGGCTTGGGTCACTGTCTGTGTGGAGTTTGCACATTCTCCCAGTGTTTGCGTGGGTTTCCTCCGGGTGCTCCGGTTTCCTCCCACCATCCATAGATGTGCAGGTTAGGTGGATTGGCCATGTTAAATTGCCCCTTAGTGTCAGGGGGAGTAGCAGGGTAAATGTGTGAGGTTATGGGGATTGAGCCTTGGTGGGATTATGGTTGGTGCAGACTCGATGGGCCAAATGGCCTCCTTTTGCACTGTAGGGATTCTATGATGTTAACCAAGAAATAATTCCATTCTCAGTTTAAACATGAAGGCTATTAAATAGTGTGCTTTTGGATTTATTATGAGACAAGATTATAATTTTCTCTGTTTTGGTCTCATTTCCAGTTGTTATGATTTGTACCCTGGTATGAAACTGGTTGAGCCTTTGCCTGTGAACATTTATTTTCACAGCGTACAAATATGCATGCTTTTTTTCAGGATGGATATGATGCCATTAATCCTGACTGGACGAAATCAGTGGAGAAAAGGAAGAAAATAAAAGGTATGAAATGTTATGAATAATGGAGTAGGTTTCCTCTGATCTTTCAGGATTTTTCTTTGTTTTCAAAAATCCAATTCTGGGAAATGGCTTTTAAATGGATAGCTGATCTTTTTCTCTTTCTTCGCTTGCTGTTTAAAATTATATTGTGAACATGCTACATTCAAACAACAAAATTCATTGAAATTCTTTGTTTAATTAGTTTGATCAGTTTAATCAATTTGAAAGAGGTTAGACAGCAAGATGAAAGAGACTTTTTATAAAAGAGTGCAGTAGAGTCCAAATATTAAGAAAACAAAAGGCAATGCAGATGTTGGAAGTCTGAAATAAGAAGAAAATGCTGAAAACATCTGCAGGTCAGGCAGCATCTCTTGATGGATGCTGTCTTTGATGCAGCTTTACTGCTAAGCATTTTCAATATTCCCCTTGCTTGTATAGGTATTTAAAATATGCTTTATCTTGTCTGACTGGGTTACATTGTTTCTTTGTTGAATAATCTTGGAATATAATTTCATATAATATCTTGTCCTTTAGACAGATCGTCATTTTATCCCCTCTGTGATGTAAACTGGTGGGCTGACAATGCACTCATTCTGGCTCGCTGTTCTGGTGCTTTAACTGTATCATCTGTGAGGACATTGAAAAACCTACTCGGACAATCTTGTGAATGGTTTGAGCCTTCCCCTCAAGTCAGCACTGCCCATGATGGAAGCTTTATGAGTTTAGAGGTACTGAAAATGAAGTTTGTCCTTGATTAAATTTGTCCCTGATTAAGTTGTAGATTTACAATTAATAATTTGTATGTTTTGCTGTTTTAATTTTCAAAATTTTGATCACATTTTTAAATGTTTTTGTGGCTTTGTATCTTTGCAACACATCTAATTTTCCCTCTCCTTACTCGAGGCATAAGCATTGTGCAACAAAATAATTACAGTTAGCACACCTTGATGTGAAAATAATAGCATACTCTCAGTGATTCTTTCTTCCTTTCTCCAACTTCCATTTTCACAGAGTGGAAAGGATCATTTAAAAATAATCATTTCAGGATGTGGGTGTTGCTGCCGAGGCCAGCATTTATTGCTCATCGTTAATTGCCCTTGAGAAGGTGATGATAAGCTGCCTTCTTGAATTTCAAGAAGACTAAAAATGTCGAAGATGGACAAAGGTTCATTGATCCTGTTCATCTAACGCATTTAGGTGGCTGAGCATCTAATTATATCTTGAATTATCCACTTTGTCCCAATGCTGCAAATCCCTCAGTGTTGGTTCAGATCCCATCATCGCATGCCTTTTGTTGATCATTCTTCATTTCTATAAATGGTACTTTTGCATTTCATGGCATTAAAATCCTGCTTTTTCTAACCTTGCTGACCTATACTGATTTGCTGTCACCAATACCTTAAATGATCCTCATTTACAAATTCTTTCACAACTTAACACTATCGTACCTTTTTGATGACTTCAGGTCATGTATGCTCTTTGGTCTTCTGGTCTGACCTCATCAGCAATGATATCCCACTATTACTGATGTCTTGGCTATTTTCTCTGGATCCCCTTCATTTCCCCCAACTCTTGCTAAACTCTTCTATTTTTCCTTTCCCTCGTGTAAAAACTTCCTTAAAATCCATCTGTTTAATAAGAAGCTTTATTGTAAACATGATATCATAGCTCAATAGACTAACCTTCATTACAAAGATTTCTGATCTCTGGACAATAAAACTTTATTCATATGATGCAAAACAACCACAACCTGAATAAAGTATTTAGTATTTAGACAGTGCTGTAGAGCAAAGTAATTAACCAGTACACAAACAGAAATTGTCTTTCGAAGATTTCCTCCAATGCAGAGATCAATGATTTTTTAAAAATGAATAAAACATTCCTCTCACCCATGGATTAGTCCTTTAACCACCCCTATTAATTGCCCACAGGCAATAGGAGAAGTAGTAAGCCATTCAGCCCATCAAACTTGCTCTGCCATTCAATAAAGATATGGCTGACCTAATCGTGGACTTAGTTGCACTTTCCTGCCTGTCCCCCATACCCCTTGACTCCCTTGTAGGTCAGAAATCTGTCTAACTCAGCCTGGAATATATTCAATGACCCAGCCTCCATTGCTCTCTGGAAGAGAATTCCAAATACTAATGACTCTCCGAGAGAAGAAATTCCTCATTCCTCATTTTGTCTTAAATGGAAGACCCCTCATTTTTAAACTTTCCCCCATAATTCTAGATTCCTCCACAAGGGAAACATCCTTTCAAACCTCCCTCAGAAACTTGTATGTTTCCATAAGAGCACCTCTCATTCTTTTAAACTCCAATGAATATAGGCTCCCTCTGCCCACCGTTTCCTCATAAGACAACCCCTTATAACCTTCTCTGAACTGCTTCCAATGCACATTAGTCCCTCCATTAATATGGAAACCAAATCTGCACAAAATACTCTAGCTGTGGTCTCACCAATGCCTTGTACAGCTGTCACAAGACTTCCCTACTTTTAGATTCCACCCCTCTTGAAATAAACACCAAGATTTCATTTGCCTTCCTAATGACGCACTGTACCTGCATGTTAACTTTTTGTAGTTCATGTACAAGGACACCTAAATACCTCTGTACTGCAGCAGTTTATAGTCTCTGCCCTTAATCTCACATTCAGCTTTTTCCTTCTTCCTGCCAGAGTGGACAATCTCATATTTACCCTATTATACTTCATCTGCCAATTTTTTGCCCATTGGTTTAACCTACTACCAAAAGAGAGAATGCTGGAAAATCTCAGCAGGTCTGGCAGCATCTGTAAGGAGAGAAAAGAGCTGACGTTTCGAGTCCAGATGACCCTTTGTCAAAACTTTGACAAAGCTTTGTGGGCTTTGACAAAGGGTCATCTGGACTGGAAATGTCAGCTCTTTTGTCCCTTACGGATGCTGCCAGGCCTGCTGAGATTTTTCCAGCATTTTCTCTTTTGGTTTCAGATTCCAGCATCCGCAGTAATTTGCTTTTATCCAGGGCTTAACCTACTATTTTCTTTTGTGGACTTTTTGGATCCAATTCATAACTTGCTTTCCTATATATCTTTGTATTGTTGGCAAATTTGACTACAATGCAGTCTGTCCTTCCATTCAAGCCATTAATACAAATGGCAAATAGTTGAGGTCCCAGCAATGACCTCGGTTTGTCAACTTGAAAATGATCAATTTATCCCGACTGACTTCCCTGTTAGGCAATCCTCTGTCCATGATAATATATCACCCAAACATTATTAAGCTCTTGTGGCTTTTTTGTGACATCTTGTCAAATGCTTTTTGGAAATCCAAATACACTATGGGTGGAATCTTCCATTATCTCAGAAAGCTGGTTGAGGCAAGGAAACCGGTGTACAGCTTGCAAGCTGCACAACTGGCTTTTCTCTACAGATACTCCAACACTCTGTGCAGAAAGATCTTGAGGCATGGCTCACATCATCACGCTGGCGGGGCAGGATTGGTTTAAAAAAAACCATCCGAGAATCCCGATAGGAAAAAACAGGGCAATCCCCCACACGGGAGGGGTGGAAGACTTCTCTTCCACCTCTCCTGACTGCCTCAATGCATAATGGGAGCCCAGTGGAGCTCCCTAGAAGGCTGCCCCAGCACTGCCCCCTTGCTGCTCCGTATCAGGGAACGATGCCAAATTGCCAGGGCATGTCCCACTCTCCTCTGGGGCTACACTTTCTGTGTACCTTTGAGGTTCCCTTCACCTGATCCACATTTTTAAAAAGCAGTTGTAACCCTTGCCGACATAATGTTATGTCAATGAGGAGCATATTTCCAAAGGTGGGGGGATCAAATGGTGGGGAAGCCCGCTAATTATGTGGAAATATATTAAAATGGAGTTCCTGGGCAGGAACCTCGTTATGTCACTGGTGAAGGATGGGGAGAATCGGTAAATGAGATTTCATTGGCAAGATTCCTGTTTTCTGAGCCTTGTGATATTTTGCATTGACGTCGCCATTTGCAATCATGGCTGATGCAGGTGCAAAATTGCATCCTCCATCGACTGAGTTCCCTTTTAATCACTCTGCTTGTTATACCTTCAAAGAATTGTAAATTTGGCAAGCATGTTTTCCTGTCACAAAACCATATTGACTCTGATTGTATTATGGTCTTCTAAATGTCTCAACTACTTCCATAATAATGGTTTCTAGCATTTTTCCAGTGAAAGAAGATAGACTAACTGGCCTATAGCTTCCTGCTTTCTGTCACCCTCCTTTCTTGTATGATGGTGTTACATTTATAGTTTTCCAATCTGCTGGGACTTTCCAGAATTGAGGGAATTTTGGAAGATTACAACCAATACATCCACTACCACTGCAGCCACTTCCTTTAAGACCCCAAGATGTAGACATCAGGACCATCCATCCCGTTGGGTTTTTTTTCCAGTCCCTTTCCACTAGTGATTCTAATTGTTTTAAGTTTCCCCTCCCTTTTCTCCTTGCCTTGTTACCATTCTTTGTGTCTTCTACTATGAATACAGATGCAACATACATGTTCAAAGTCTCTTGCCATTTCCCAATATTAATTTCCCAGCCTAACCCTCCACGGGACAAATGCTCAATTTTGCTGCTCTTTTTTATACAAGTGTAAGAGCTTTTATTAACTTGGTATCCATTCCTTTCTCCCACTAAGGTGAAGCCTTCGGATGTTATTCTGCAGTAAGGTGCTATTGAAATGCAAGTTGTTGTTTATGACAGTCAACTTTTTTATTATAAGATATGGAAAAAAATATCAACTACTCAACAAATGCTAACAGTTTTGAGTACAGTGTAAAATTATATGAATTGAATGGGTCAAATTTTCCGACATGGACCCCATACAGACCATTGATATTTATGAAGGATCATCATCTTGTTTCTGAAACTGCTCTGCAGTGACATTCCCTTTCTGCTTGTTTGAAATCTTCTTTTGCTGGATATTGCCTCTTCTCTGCTCCTCAGTCCCTTCTTGCATTAGTTAGCAATTATTTTCTCATTCATCTTTGAGTAGGCTTCACTAGGAGCTAGAAATTTAAATCTGCAGGAGAAGGTTTGCCACACACAGCTCTGGCTTTAATTAATTATAATTCATAATGGCATCGATTTCTTTAATCTCTGAGATAGGTTAGCAAAACTTGGTGCTCTTTAGCAAAATGTACAGTTCAACATCGTTGTCATGCCTCAAACCTTCTTCCAAACCTGAACTCAAATGATCTATAAATAATGCCAGTTTAGCAAATTGCCTTCATAAAGGTGATTATCTGAACCCGTAAAAGTAATGTTGCATTTTTCTTTCTTTTCTCAGTGTGAAGTAAAGGTAGCTTACAAGAGACATCGTTTGGAAACTAATTCATTAGATGATGATGAAGGTGAGGAGGATTCTGGCTCAGATGACGAATCTTCTGCCAAAGCTCGATATTTTGGTTACGTGAAGCAGGGCTTGTATTACTTGACCGAAATGGAGCGTTTTGCTCCTCCTCGAAAACGACCACGAACGATTACTAAGACCTTCAGACTTGTAAGTTTGAGATCTACAACTCCAGAGGAACTCTATCAAAGAAAGGTCAGTATATGTTTGGACCTCAGATACTTTTCTCATGTTTTCGTTTTTGAGTATTGTTGAGAAAAGAAAGCTGTCAAAGCATTTTGAATTGCAGTGATCAAGATGCTTCGCAAGAATGCCATAATGAGGGGGAAACAACAATTTCTACTACATGAAAAGAGAATGCTGATTGGTTGGTAAGTGGACTCTGATACAAATATTGCCATAGAGAATGCATTAGTCTGTTAATCATCATTAACTGATGAATTCCCCATGGCAATGGCTCTACCAATCAGAGTTCACTTGCCAACACATCAACATTCTCTTCTCATACAGTAGAATTTATTGTTTTCCCCTTATACTGGTATTCTGGTAAAGCATTCTAATGAATGCAAGGCGAAAAGCTTTGATATGTCTTTTTTTTCAGTGATAATTTGGTAGTTGTAGTGAATGTAGGAGTTGAAAGAATCTGTTGTCAGTGTAGTCAGTTTGCTGAAAAGATCAATTTCATATGTAAATTCCTTGACTTCAGATAGCAGTATGTTAAACTTCCTCTCAGACCTTACCTTAGACGATGAATTAATGAATGAATGTATTAATTGTACATGCACTTCAGTAATTTGTTTGTCATTCATTGGTTCCATTCTAAATTCCTATGTCCACATTTAGAATGGGAGATACTTAGGTAAACTTGTCACACAGTAATTAGTTCTTCCACCAATGGAAGTGCTACGACATTTGATTTTTAAGTCTCCCAATTCCTGTCTGCTGGGAAAATCATACAATTTAACCTATTCTATTTCTCTGATTCCCACGTTGTCATAAATTTCACTATTTAACTTAAAAAATGTCAATTCAAAATGTGATATGAAAATAATGACACAATCTGACTTAACATTTGGGATTCTTATTATAATATATTTATCACTTGTCTTCTAATCCTGACTTCCTGTGTGCCACAAAATTAAAGTAAATAGAAAAATGTGATATAAAGCAAACAGCAAATTTACTGTGATCTGCAGAGCACTGCTGCTTACAATATGCAGAATAACAGTTTTTTTTCCCGCAGAACTCTCAAAGGTTCACGTATTATCCTTTAGTTTAAAGTCAAGTTTGTATCTTTGATTGCTTCAGGCTCACAGAATCGTTGGATAACAGAATAAATAATATCTGTCAGTGAAATCTGCCTAATATAATTGTCTTCATGAGACCTTGCCAGAAGTGTGTGCGCCTAATTACAAATTCTGGGCAGACTATCACCTACCACCTTGTTGCTGGAACAGCCCAAGTATTAGCCAAGCTCCTTTTGAATTCAAAATAAAATAAACATGGCTTCTGTTTAAGATATTATAATTTTCACGTCTCCGTTATAGCAGACATCTTATGTTTTTGGAGTTTTTGTGTAGCAGATAGGGTTATTTTCTTTAAATGAGTCTGGTTTTCAACCATGAAGGTAACATAATGAAAAAACAATTGATGCACCAAGACTTCAATTTGTTGCAGGTTAACACTTCTGTGTAAAAACCTTCTGTCAAAACTGGAAAAGGGAGGTATCCAAGTTGCTCTATAACACTTATAGATGTCATAAGTTGTGCTGGATAGATCTGCTAAATTCAAGTATGAAGAATAGTCACTTTTAAACAGTATTTTTAAACTAAAATCTTCAGAAATGCTAGATTACACATACAGATCAGCTCAGTCAGCGTGTGAAAATATGAGAAAGCAAAAGTTGAGTAAACAGCTGTGAAGTGAAACCAGTGATTAAAATGAGATATTGCAGATTTTACTCTGTTCCTTCAGTTTTCACAAGAATGCAGGAAATAAGAGCAAAAGTAGACTATCTGGGTGGTTGAGTCTGCACCGCTATTCAATATGATCATGGCTGATCACGGGATTCAACTCCCCATATCCCTTGATTCCCAGAGAGACCAAAAATCTCTTGGGCAATAGAGCATCCACAGCAAAAACAGAAAATGCTGGAAGCTCTCAGCAGGTCTGACAACATCTGTGGAGAGAGAATAGAGCTAACATTTTAAGTCTGGGTGACTCTTCGGCAGAGCATCCATAACGCTGTGGGTTAGAGGATATCAAAGATTCACAGTGAAGATGCACATATTTGAGTGAGAGACTTTCTCCTCACCCCAGTCTTCAATGATCAGTCCCCTTATCCTGAGGGATAGATTCTCCAGCCAGCGGAAGCAGCCTTTTGGAATCTACCCTGTCAAGCCCCTTCAAAATTGTTTTTGTTTCAATGAGATTGTCTCTCATTTTTTTAAACTCCAAAGAAGATAGGCCCAATTTACTCTGCTTCTCATCACAGGACATCCCTCTTGTCCCAGGGACCAATCTAATGAACCTTTGTATTTCGCTTTCCATGCAAGTATATCTGTCCTTAAAAATGGAGACCAAAACTGTACCTGGTATTCCAGACGTGGTCTCACCAATGCCTTGTGTAATTGTAGCAAGACTTCTTTACATCACAATCTTTCACATTGAATTTAGATAAAAATTGATGTTGGATTGCATTTTAGATTGGCAACAAACATCCTTAGATTCACTACCCGTAGTAATTTCCAACCTGGCTGCAGGGCTAAATCATCATCCATTTTGCAATAATTTTCTGAGGCTTAAAATTCTGATAGCTTATTCACAAATCCATTATTGCATATCTGAAATAAAGATGGCAATGTACCTGCTGTAATTCCATTCATTTCACATAAACACTATGTAGCAGGATTAGGAATAATGATATCTGTGGAGAAATAACATTGCCCATTTTATTTCATAAGTTTCCTCATCTGTAGATTTGGAAACTTGTTGCATCTAATCAATAGCCTTTCGAATCAAGGAATTTTTCATGACTGAAACTTGCATTAAGAGATGTTGCTGTTCAATGCATGAAGGAATTCAAGTTATTGAGACCTATATCACTTACAAAATCATAGTACCGTAAATTTTGTACATCCTTTTCTTGAAGTCCAGAGTGAATCCCAAATATGTTATCTCCATTTCATTTCTCTGAATTGTTGCATTCGGTGATTCTTTCAGAATCAGTTTTAGTTATATTACTGGAACCCATTTACTTGCAGTCCTCCTGAGACGATTGTACACCCAGAGGCACCTGGATGGTTGTTATTTGATATGTGAAATTGACAGGTTATTGCAAAAAACCTCAGTCATTTTAATAGATGTTCACAGGGATTGAAAACCAAGCACTGTATTTAATCTGCAGCCTACTGTAAGTGAACATTAAGAATGAAATAAATGACTCCTCCAGATTATATATTTTAAAATATTATATAAATAAATGTTATACATATAACTTAGTGAGGAATCTATTGGCTGCAAACTTATTTGTTGCCATGCCCTCAAGGAAGATCAAATTTGAACATCATTTATAAATTTTTGGGTGTACAAGAGTGCCCATTTAGGAATAAGTTTCTGTGTACTCTTCTGAAGCAAAATTTAAACACTTTGCCAGGGTAATAGAGGGAAGGCTCTCTTTATCTGCCCATCTCCTTCCTTACCTGAAAGTACTTGCTTTTGGTACTACAGGTACAAATTGTTCTATTTCCCTCAATATTGTCTTCCTTTACCTTGTCTGTGAAGATTCAAGTTTCTTTAAAGTAACTTATATTTTTGTCAGTTCTGTCTGATGATTATTTTTGCCCATTTCCCATAACACCAATCCCCTTGTCTCATATAACGTGATCTTCCTATAAGTTTCCACTGGTTTTGTACTTCAACTGGTTGCTAAGAATGTAAAAAGCAGTCTGGCAAGAACTCGCCCTTTCCCATCCCCTTTCCCATCCAATGTATCAACATATATTGCCTTTTCTTTTATTCTTCACCTTGGCCCTGGGTGCCTGAAGACGAAGTCTAAAAGAAAAATTAAATCTGTAATCGTGTTAATATAATCATAATCTATCCACACCAGATTCATATCCCATATTTATTTAAATAGAGATTTCCGAGGCACAGGTTGCTAAATTAAGAAAGAGAGGGTCTAGAATTTCTTAATATTGTGCCAGGGATTAATTAGGTGCCGTATTTTAAAACTATGTCAGGTGTAAAGTAAATCAAAGCAGAGTAAATTTCCACATATGTTGGGTTTATTTCTTAGAGAGTGGTTAGTGTTTGGAATTCTACACCCCAGAGAGATAAGGAGTAAGAGGGGAGAGATTCAAAAGTGTTTAGAGGGGCAATTTTTCACAGAGGGTGGTGAGTGTCTGGAACAAGCTGCCAGAGGTAGTAATAGAGGCGGGTACAATTTTATCTTTTAAAAAGCATTTAGATAGTTACATGGGTACGATGGGTATAGAGGAATATGGGCCAAATGCGAGCAATTGGGATTAGCTTTGGGGTTTTTAAAAAAAAGGGCAGCATGGACAAGTTGGGCCGAAGGGCCTGTTTCCAGGCTGCAAACCTCTATGACTCTATCTTTTTCCTTATTTGGTGCTTTCCCCATGATGGTGGAGTTAATCATTAGCACAAAGTAACAATTTAATACTCCGTAGTGCAGTAAACTGTCAGTAAGCTGTTGTACGATTGTTTACTTTAAAAGGTCATCTGAAAGATTGACTTTAATTGAGGCTTTTAAACAAACATCACAATATTCCAAAAATAAGTTTAAAAAATAGCCTTTAAAATTGTATTAATTTTGGAAAGTAGTACACTTTCATCTAAAAGAACAAGGGCAGCAGATACATGGGAACACCACCACCTGCAAGTTCCCCTCCAAGCCACTCACTGTCCTGACTTGGAAATATATCGCCGTTCCTTCGCAGTCTCTGGGTCAAAATCCTGGAATTCCCTCCCTAATGGCATTGTGGGTCAACCCACAGCACATGGACTGCAGTGATTCAAGAAGGCAGCTCACCACCACCTTCTCAAGGACAACTAAGGGTGGGCAATAAATGCTGGTCAGCCAGTGACGCCCATGTCCCACAAATGAATAAAGCAAAAAAGAGATTAAATAGGCAAATGTGAAAGGTTTACTCAACATTTTAAGTTTCTTAAATTTTATTATATGGATATGTGTTGTAAGTATTTTGTGAAAAAATCTTTTTCAGATTGATAATGAAGAATATGGTGAAGCATTGGCTCTTGCACAAGCCTATGACCTTGATAGTGACCTTGTGTATCAAAGACAATGGAGAAAATCATCTGTTAATATAGCTTCAATTCAGGACTACCTGGTATGTTTATGCATAGTCTTAAATGGCTAGCAATAGATTGGTGGTATTCCCAGTGCTACAAATTGCTTTTAGATTGAATAATTTTGTTTACAGAATTTTAGCAACAAGGCTGGGCTATTTTGCTTAGTAAGCTTGCCCTGTTTTGCTTGATCTCAAACCTGTCTTTTCAACTTGTTCATGAGTACTCTTTTTTTTCTCCTGAAATATATCTTGGAGCAAACCATTTAGGCAGATTCAATGGTGTAACCAAATAACTTGTTCCATACGATAATTAGCCTTTGTATGAAAGACCTCTGCCTGAATCCCTTACTTAATTCTTTCTTGTCTTCTAATGAAGAGGAATCCATATTTAGAAACTACTACTTTAGGTACTTGCCCCTCATTGTTACAAAATTGGTGTAGAAATAGACTCGAACCTCAAATCATTTGTCCTCTTTCTTCCATGTCTGAATGTTTTTCTTGTGTTTATCATTAGGTGTTCTCAGATAGTGTAGTTTCTCACTTTCTTTTTGGTGCCTTCCCCTCTTTATTGACTTAATTAATACATCTCCAAAGATGTGCAGGTTAGGTTGATTGGTCATGATAAATTGCCCCTTAGTGCCAAGGAGATTAGCAGGGTAAATACATGGGATTATTGGGATAGGACCTGGGTGGGATTGTTGTCGGTGCAGGCTTGATGGCACTGTAGGGATTCTATGATCTGATATTAACCCAAGTTGTTTTCACTTGTCTTTCCAGAGTAAAATTAGGAAGCGTTCATGGGTGTTGCATGAATGTGTGGAAAGAGTGCCTGAAAATGTTGATGCAGCCAGAGAACTGCTTCAATATGGATTGAAAGGAACTGACCTGGAGGCACTTATAGCTATAGGAAAGAGGGAAGATGGAGGCAGGTATGTCATCCATTTTGAGACATGTATGACTCCCCCCCCCCCCCCCCCCGCTACAGTATATTGTGTAACAATGCCAGTAATGTAATGTTTTCCAGCATGAATGTTACTACTCAGATGTTCTGAACTGCCATTTGTATTTGTTTAATTTCCCAGCAACAGCAGGGCAAAAGTGTCTATTTCTTTATTTTGCTTTTGATGTACATTATAAGTTGGCGACTTAGGTGCAATTATTTCAACTTTGAAAGTGAAAATTAAGGCAAGCCTATTGACCAGATACCCCTCACACACAAAAACAGAAAATACTGGAAAATCTCAGCACTTCTGACAGCATCTATGGAGAGAGAATCGAGCCAATGTTTTAAGTCTGGATGACCCTTCATCAGAGCTACCATATCCCTGCTGTTTCAGACTATTCAGAATTATTCTCTCTTTTCCAATTTTTGTTTCATATTCTGCTTTGCTGGGATAAATTACTTTAGATTTACCGCATTTAATGCATGCAAAAACACAATACTACGGATGCTAGAAGTTTGAAATAAAAACAGCAAATGCTGGAAATACTCAGCAGGTCAGGCAGCTCCTGTGGAGGGAGAAACAGAGTTTACATTTTAGCTCTTATGACTTCATCAGAACTGCATTTTCTGTTTTGTTACTGCATTTTACAAATATCCATGATGTGCTTTATTTTAACCAGTTAGTGCTTGCCAGAAGTTTTTTTAACCAATAAATAAGTTGCTTTTCACAAAGCAGCATGAAAATAACTTAAAAGATTCAGAGGCATAATGTTTCAATGGTTCACTGCAATTATTTGAATTTTATGGTGATTGAAAATGTCACTGATATTTTTACAACACCTACAAAATCTGCTGAAGTTTACTGCAATCTCCAGAAAATGTAGGCCACTGGGGCAATAATTTTACACAATGTAATAAAACCTCTATTGAACAAACACATTAATCTTTTACCTTGCAGAATTGTTGCAGTTCATTACAGAAGCAGTGGGTTTATAATCATATATATTACAACTTGAAGCAGCATATAGTCCTTTGGAGAATTATTTGCTTTCATTTTAACAGATTCATTTTACCTGGAGATGTGGACATTGACGAAATTCCCTATGAGGATTACGTGTCACCAGTTGAAGAGATGCAGAGGAGAAAAGAAAAAGAGACAGCAAGGAGACAGAGGCTACTCCAAATGGTGGATTTTTCCATGTGAGTAATAATGGTTACTTCACAGTCAACAATTATAAGCATAGCCACTGTGTGTTTCTAGAATGTTTAAGTACATATTATATACCATTTGCCACAACTTGTTACCTTGGGCTTGGGTTTCACCCTCAAGGCAGGTAACGGAAGTCAGGAAATTTCCTAGCTTGGCACCCCAGCTTTGGGAGAGAGTGCATTTTCATTCTGGGTCTTGGTGGGGCTACTAACTGAAGTTGGGCCTACTATCTCTGGAAACAGCTGCAAGGGCTGCTGAGTGCGAAGGCCGGCTGCTAAAAAAAACCCTTCCCTACTGTTCTTGGATTTTGCCCCAGGCTGGCACGGTGGTTAGCTCTGCTGACTCAAAGCATTGGGGATCCAGGTTTGATTCCAGCCTTGGGTGATAGTGTGGAATTTGCACGTTCTCCCCCCCCCGCCCCCCGTTTGTGTGGGTTTCCTCCAGGTCTTCCAGTTCCCATCCACAGTCCAAAGATGTGCAGATTAGGTGGATTGGCCATAGGAAATGTACAGAGGGTGGAGAGGAGGGCCTGGGTGGGATGCTCTTTCAGAGAGTCATAGTAGACTTGATGGGATGAATGGCCTCTTTCTGCATTGTAGGGATTCTATGGTTCTATTCTATGGTTCGATGACAAAAAAAAATTAAGACTTTCTAGTCCTCGCAGTCCCAACATATGCTGTCAATTAAGCGGTGTTTTCCTCGAGCATCGCTGTTTCAACATTTGAATGGATGTCTGATCTCTCAGCCAAGCCTCATTTTGCATTCTTACGATGTTTATGACTGACTGTTTTGATTTTGCTCACACAAGAAATAGGAATAGGAGTAGACCGAGTGGCCTGTCGAGCCTTACAATAGGAACATGGCTGGTCTTGGGCTTGAACTCCACCTTTCTGTCCATTCCTCCTATCCCTGATTCCCTGAGAGATCAAAAATCTGTCTTTCCCAGCCTTAACTGTGTTCACTGTTGGAGCTTCTACAACTCTCTGGAATAGCGAATTCCAAAGATTCACAATCCTTAAAATGAAGTAAACTGTCTTCATCTCAATCCTAAATGATTGTCCCCTTACCCTGAGAGTGTGCCCCATGTTTTGGATTCCCCAACCATTAAAAATGATCAGCATCAACTATAAAATGCTTCGGAATCCTGTATATTTTAATAAAAACGCCTTTCATTCTCCTAATCTCCAGAGAACATAGGCCCGATTTACTCAGCCCCCCATCATAGGAAAACCCCATCATCCCAGGGAAAAATTTAGTGAACCTTTTGATGTACTGCTTCCAATGCAAGTATATCCTTCCTTTAAATATGAAGACCAAAACTGCATGCAGTTCAAATGTGGTCTAACCAAAATCCTATACAATTGTAGCATGACCTCTTTATTCTTGTATTACCCTTGCAGTAAAGGCCAACATGCTATTTGCCTTCCTGATTGCTTGGTTTACCTGCATGCTAAAAATCTGCATTCCTTATATGTGCACATCCAAGTCCCTTTGAACACCAAAGACTATAATTATTTCTTTGAACATTAAAGAGTATAATTATTGTTAAGTGTACATGCTTCATTGCACCTATTGCTCTTTCACCTGCAATTTTATAGTTCTGTGACAACTTCCTGATGATCACTGAATTTTGGCATTTCTATATTTCAAAGAACAAAGAAAATTACGCCAAAGGAACAGGCACTTTGGCCCTCCAAGTCTGCACCAACCATGCTGCCCGACTGAACTAAAACCCCCTATCCTTCCGGGGACAATATCCCTCGATTCCTATCCTATTCATATATTTATCCATACACCCCTTAAAATTCACTATCGTACCTGCTTCCACTGCCTCCCCCAGCAGTGAGTTCCAGGCACCCACCACCCTCTGTGTAAAAAAAAAACTTGCCTTGTACAAATCCTTAAAACCTTGCCCCTCACACCTTAATCTTATGCCCCTTGGTAATTGACTCTTCCACCCTAGGGAAAAGCTCCTGACTATCCAATCTGTCCATGCCCCTCATAATCCTGTTGACTTCTATCAGGTCGCCTCTCAACTTCCATCGTTCCTGTGAGAACAAATCAAGTTTCTCCAACCTCTCCTCTTAGCTAATGCCCTCCATACCAGGCAACATCCTGGTAAATCTTTTCTGTCCCCTCCCAAAGCCTTCACATCTTTCTGGTAGTGTGGCGACCAGAATTGAACACTATATTCCAAGTGCGGCCTAACTAAGGTTCTATAAAGCTGCAACATGACATGCCAATTTTTAAACTCCATGCCCCGGCCGATGAAGGCAAGCATGCCGTATGCCTTCTTGACTACCTTCTCCACCTGCGTTGCCACTTTCAGTGACCTGTGTACCTGTGCACCCAGATCCCTCTGCCTATCAATACTCCAAAATGCATTACCTCACATTTGTCCAGATTAAACTCCGTCTGACATCTCTCCGCCCAAGTCTCCAACCGATCTATATCCTGCTGTATCCTCTGATGGTCTTCATTACTATCCGCAAATCCACCAACCTTTGTGTCGTCCGCAAACTTACTAAGCAAACCAGTTAATTTTCCTCCAAATCATTTTCATATACATATATATATATACAAACTGCAAAGGTCCCAGCACTGATCCCTGAGAAACACCACTTGTCACAGCCCTCCATTCAGAAACACGCCCTTCCACTGGTACCCTCAGTCTTCTTTGACCGAGTAAGAGTTTTAACAGCACCAGGTTAAAGTCCAACAGCTTTATTTGGTAGCAAATACCATTAGCTTTCGGAGCGCTGCTCCTTCGTCAGATGGAGTGGAAATCTGCTCTCAAACAGGGCACAGAGACACAAAATCAAGTTACAGAATACTGATTAGAATGCGAATCTCTACAGCCAACCAGGTCTTAAAGATACAGACAATGTGAGTGGAGGAAGCATTAAGCACAGGTTAAAGAGATGTGTATTGTCTCCAGACAGGACAGCCAGTGAGATTCTGCAAGTCCAGGAGGCACGCTGTGGGGGTTACTGACAGTGTGACATAAACCCAACATCCCGGTTTAGGCCGTCCTCTTGTGTGCGGAACTTGGCTATCAGTTTCTGCTCAGCGACTCTGCGCTGTCGTGTGTCGTGAAGGCCGCCTTGGAGAACGCTTACCCGAAGATCAGAGGCTGAATGCCCGTGGCCGCTGAAGTGCTCCCCCACAGGAAGAGAACAGTCTTGCCTGGTGATTGTCGAGCGGTGTTCATTCATCCGTTGTCGTAGCGTCTGTATGGTTTCCCCAATGTACCATGCCTCGGGACATCCTTTCCTGCAGCGTATCAGATAGACAACGTTGGCCGAGTTGCAAAAGTATGTACCGTGTACCTGGTGGATGGTGTTCTCACGTGAGTTGATGGCATCCGTGTCGATGATCCGGCACGTCTTGCAGAGGTTGCTGTGGCAGGGTTGTGTGGTGTCGTGGTCACTGTTCTCCTGAAGGCTGGGTAGTTTGCTGCGGACAATGGTCTGTTTGAGGTTGTGCGGTTGTTTGAAGGCAAGAAATGGGGGTGTGGGGATGGCCTTGGCGAGATGTTCGTCTTCATCAATGACATGTTGAAGGCTCCGGAGGAGATGCCGTAGCTTCTCTGCTCCGGGGAAGTACTGGACGACCAAGGGTACTCTGTCCATCGTGTCCCGTGTTTGTCTTCTGAGGAGGTCGGTGTGGTTTTTCGCTGTGGCGCGTCGGAACTGTCGATCAATGAGTCGAGCGCCATATCCTGTTCTTATGAGGGCATCTTTCAGCGTCTGGAGGTGTCTGTTGCGATCCTCCTCATCCGAGCAGATCCTGTGTATACGGAGGGCTTGTCCATAGGGGATGGCTTCTTTAACGTGTTTAGGGTGGAAGCTGGAGAAGTGGAGCATCGTGAGGTTATCCGTGGGCTTGCGGTACAGTGAGGTGCTGAGGTGACCGTCCTTAATGGAGATGCGTGTGTCCAAGAATGTAACCGATTCCGGAGAGTAGTCCATGGTGAGTCTGATGGTGGGATGGAACTTGTTGATGTCACCATATAGTTGTTTCAGTGATTGTTCACCATGAGTCCAAAGGAAGAAAATGTCATCGATGTATCTAGTGTATAGCATCGGTTGAAGGGCCTGTGCGGTGAAGAAGTCTTGTTCGAACCTGTGCATGAAGATGTTGGCATATTGAGGTGCGAATTTTGTCCCCATGGCTGTTCCGTGTGTCTGGATGAAGAACTGCTTGTTGAAGGTGAAGACATTGTGGTCCAGGATGAAGCGGATGAGTTGTAAAATTGCATCTGGAAACTGGCAGTCGTCGGCGTTGAGTACTGAGGCCGTTGCAGCAATGCCATCGTCGTTGGGGATGCTGGTGTAGAGTGCCAAGACATCCATTGTGACGAGGAGTGCTCCTGGCTCAACTGCTCCATGTGCGTTGAGTTTCTGTAGGAAGTCCGTAGTGTCGCGACAAAAGCTGGGGGTTCTTTGTACAATGGGTTTAAGGATGCCCTCGACATAGCCGGAGAGGTTCTCGCACAGGGTCCCATTGCCCGATACGATGGGACGGCCGGGTGTGTTTGCCTTGTATATCTTCGGGAGGACTTGCAGAATCTCACTGGCTGTCCTGCCTGGAGACAATACACATCTCTTTAACCTGTGCTTAATGCTCCCTCCACTCACATTGTCTGTATCTTTAAGACCTGGTTGGCTGTAGAGATTCGCATTCTAATCAGTATTCGTTAACTTGATTTTGTGTCTCTGTGCCCTGTTTGAGAGCAGATTTCCACTCCATCTGATGAAGGAGCAGCGCTCCGAAAGCTAATGGTACCTGTTGGACTTTAACCTGGTGTTGTTAAAACTCTCACTGTGTTTACCCCAGTCCAACGCCGGCATCTCCACTTCTTTGACCGAGCCAGTTCTGTATCCATCTTGCCAGCTCACCTCTGATCCTATGCGACTTCACCTTCTGCACCAGTCTGCCATGAGGGACCTTGTCAAAGGCCTGACTGAAGTCCATGTAGACAACATCCACCGCCCTACTCTCATTAGTCATCTTCATCACTTCCTTGAAAAACTCGATCAAGTTAGTGAGATACGACCTCCCCTTCACAAAACCATGTTGCCTCTCGCTAATACGTCCACTTATTTCCAAGTGGGAGTAAGTCCTGTCTCGAAGAATCCTCTCCAATAATTTCCCTACCGCTGACGTAAGGCTCATTGGCCTGTAATAACCCAGATTATTCTTGCTACCCTTCTTAAAGAAAGGAACAACATTGGCTATTCTCCAATCCTCTGGGACCTCCTCTGTAGCCAGTGAGGATACAAAGATTTTTCTCAAGGCCCCAACAATTTCCTCCCTTGCCTCTCTCATATTCTGGGATATATCCCATCAGGCCCTGGGGATTTGTCTACCTTAATGTTTCTCAAGAACCCCAATACCATCTCCTTTTTGATCTCAACATGACTCAAACTATCTGCACACCCTTTCCCAGATTCATCATCCACCAAGTCCTTCTCTTTGGTGAATACTAACGCAAAGTACTCATTTAATATCTCGCCCATTTCCTATGGCTCCACACATAGATTCCCTCCCCTGTCCCTTAGTGGGCCAGTCCTCTCCCTAGCTACCCTCTTGCTCTTCATATATGTATAAAAAGCCTTGGGATTTTCCTTAATCCTGCTGACCAATGATTTTTCGTGACCCCTTTTAGCCCTCCTTGCTTAAGTTTCTTTCTACTTTCCTTGCATTCCACACTTGCTTCGTGTGTTCCCACCTCCTAGCCTTGACAAATGCTTCCTATTTCTCCTTGACTAGGCTCACAATATCTCATTATCCAAGGTTCCCAAAACTTGCCATACTTATCCTTCATCCTTACAGGAATGTGCTGGTCCCAAATCCCTATCAACTTGCATTTGAAAGCCTCCCATATGCCAGATGTTGATTTGCCCTCAAACATCTGCCCCCAATCTACATTCTTCGGTCCCTGCCTAAAATTGTTGTAATTAGCCTTCCCCCAATTTTGCAACTTAACTTGAGGACCACACTTATCTTTATCCATCAGTACCTTAAAGCTTACTGAATTGTGGTCACTGTTCCCGAACTGCTCCCCTACTGAAACGTCGATCACTTGGCCGGGCTCACTCCCCAATACTAGGGCCAGTATGGCCCCTTCCCTAGTTGGACTATCTACATACTGTTTCAAGAAGCTCTCCTGGATGGTCCTTACAAACTTTGCCCCATCCCTGCCCGTAGCACTGAGCTAGTCCCAGGCAATATATGGGAAGTTAAAATCTCCCACCACAACAACCCTGTTACTTTTACACCTTGCCAAAATCTGCCAACATATCTGTTCCTCTATCTCCTGTTGCTTGTTGGGCGGCCTATAGTAAATCCCCAACATTGTGACTACACCCTTCCTATTCCTGAGCTCTACCCGTATTGCCTCGCTGTTTGAGTCCTCAGAGGTGTCCTCCCGCAGTACAGCTGTGATATTCTCCTTAACCAGTAGTGCAACTCCCCCACCCCTTTTACATCCCCTCTATCCTACCTGAAACATCTGTATCCTGGAATGTTAAGCTGACAACCCTGTCGTTCCCTTAACCAAGTCTCTGTAATCGCAACAACATCATAGTTCCAAGCTCTAAGTTCATTTTTCTTACCTGTTACACTTCTCGCATTGAAAAAAATGCACTTCAGTCCACCAGACCGTCTTTGATTAGCAACCACACCCTCCCTGCTCTTTCTGAATCTTACTGGCCCTACTCTCTGGTTCCCCCTTCAGTTTATTATCTTGCTTTGGTTCCCACCCCACTGCCAAACTAGTTTAAATCCTTCCGTGTGACACTTGCAAACCTCCTGGCCAGAATATTTATTCCTTTCCAGTTTAGGTGCAACCATCCTCCTTGTACAGATCCCACCTGCCCCGGAAGAGACCCCAATGGTCCAGATACCTGAAACCCTCCCTCCTGCACCAGCTGTTTAGCCACATGTTGAGCTGCACTATCTTCCTATTCCTAACCTCATTGGCACATGGCACAGGGAGTAATCCTGAGATTACAACCCTAGAGGTCCTGCTTTTTAACTTTCTACCTAACTCCCTAAACTGCTGCTGCAGGACCTCATCACTCTTCCTACCTATGTCATTAGTACCAATATGTACCACGATCACTGGCTGTTCATCCTCTCCATTTAGAATGCTTTCTGCCTGCTCAGAGACATCCTGGACTCTGGCACCAGGGAGGCAACTTACCATCCTAGAGTCTCTTTCACGTCCACAGAAGTGCCTGTCTGCATCCCTAACTATAGAGTCCCTAAAAACTAGTGCTCTGGTGCTCTTTATCCCTCCCTGCTTAACAACAGAACCAGCCGTAGTGCCACTGCTTTGGCTGCTGCTGCTGTTATCCCCTGATAGGCCATCCCCCCAATAGTATCCAAAATGGTATACTTGTTGGAGAGGGGGATGACCACAGGGGATTCCTGCACTGACTGCCTGCCCCTTCTAGCGGTCACCCATCTATTTGCCTGCATCTTGGGTGTGACCACATCTCTAAAGCTCCTGTCTATGACGCTTTCCGCCACCTTCGTGCTTCTAAGTGCATCCAACTGCTGCTCCAACCCATTCATGCGGTCTGTAAGGAGCTGCAATTGGGTGCACTTCCTGCTGATGTAGTCGTCCAAGATGTTGGAAGCATCACGGATCTTCCACGGCACACAAGTGCAGTACGTAACCCCACTGACTGACATTTCTAGCACCAATTAAATCATTTATGAAAATTTATAAACTCTTACTTTCTCACAGTGGCCTTTTTTTTAGTTAGAGGAGGAGAGTGGGAGGGAAACACCAATGTAGTGTTTCGGGCTTACCGCTCCTTGACACCAGATGTTCCGCTAGCCATTTCTTAATGGATGTTGCTGGGCCGACCTCTCCCAGAATGCACCAGTGAAGTCCCTCAGTCATCTCTACCAGATGCTGCAACTCCTGTTTATCATCTAGCTCTTTATTGTTTACTAACCAAAATAAACTCCAAATATATGAATGTATTCAAATCCCTGTTCATGACAAGGCATTAAAAATTTTAAGGTGTAAAAGAAAGTACCATCACATGCACAAGATATTAGAAATATCTATTTCTTGGTTTATGTGCTTTGAGTTTTAGGGATATGACATTTAGGTTTTAAGTTAAATGGTTAAATGTAGGTAAATGGATGCATCTGGCTATGAAACTGATAAGCAACCTTGAAGTCAATGCAATTCAGACCATCTTGCAGTTTATTACAGCTAAAAGGTTGGGGCCATGTTGACTCAAGGGATTAAAAGCTGCATGGACAAAATCAAAAAACAGCAGGTCTGTGTTCTTTAGCTGAAGAATGGAAGACATGACATTGTAATGCTTATAGTAAGGTTGGTCCAGAGAGATATTTTTGTTTTGAGAGTTGAAACGAAATTAGTTTACAAGCATTTGGTAAACCCTGAAGGGCTGTAAAATCCTTTGTTTCTTCAGATCAAAAAAACTAATTTTAAATTAGATACATTAAACCCAATGGTCTGATTGAGGATATCCCAGACCATGTTGCGTCGTCATGGAGATGTGTGTAACTTTTCTGTGGTTTCAATTTATCTGGGTGTTAGCTGAGGGAGGTTTTTTAGTTGCAGATCATTGAGAGAAGATAGCTAAAGGAAATGATAGTTAAACATGCACTGTAAGCAGAAAAAAAGTTAATTATTCACTACATGGAATACAGTTGAGGCTTAATCGCAGTTTGAATTTCACGAAAGAAATGAAATTGTAAGTTTTTTTCTAGCTTTCAGTAGAAAATATGTACATGGTCCTTACAGAGTCTCTCAGCAAAAGAAAAGCAATGGGCAGATCTGGAATCAGCATCTATCTCCCGGTGACTATAAAAATCAATCTGGGAGATTTTAATAGGATATGAGGAGTTTCAATGGATGTAGAGTGAATGTTTGGGTGGGGTTGACAGCTGAAACTTCTATCTCTGGGTATGGTGGTGGGTCTGCTGATGGCAGCCAGATGTTCACAGAACACTAGTTCTACTTCCAGTAAAGGTGGCAGACCCCAGAGCTGGGTTGCAGCTGCTGCTCTCTCTTTCTGGAGCCTCAGCATTATTTTGGGGGTCTCACTGGCAACAGCACTTCTGAGATGGGGGATTGCCGGTGGGGAGCACTGTGCTAGGAGCTAGTTGGTGCCAAAAGGCCACCCGCTCCAGCACACAGTGCAAGGCAGAAATGGAACTCCGTCTGAAATAGTGGAGGACCTGGGGGAGTGGGGTAACCCCAAACTTCACTGATGTCAACCTGACTGAGAGAGGCTGGGCCCTCATTTGAATTTGGAGTTACGAAATTTGACCACTGCTTGGGGATATTGGGGAGAGATGACCATTCAATACCGGAACACATTGGAAAGCTTTGGGAAGGCAGGATGCCATGATATTTGACATGTTTCGACAGCCAATGGTAACAATGTGGACGAGGGGCAGTTGAAGGTAAGGGGTCATATGGTGACATCTCCCAGAATATGTGCAGCCAGAGTTGGCAACCACAAAGGGACTGAGACATGCACAATCGAGAAGTAATAAATGGAACTCGTACCTCTTATAGAATAGTTAATATTGAAGAGAATTGAAGTCGTTTCCGGCATAATTATGGATGGTCCCAAAGTATAAAAGAATTCTTGGGGAAGTAAGAAGTAAAACTGAGTGCCTGACATATATAGTTGTAAAGCATATACAGTAAGAACTTTATTATCGGGAAGGGGTGGCTGCTGGTTAATCAACAATGCTGGTTAATGAGACATTACATTACTCACGATATGTGACAAGTTGCCACTTTGAGGTATTGCAGAGAAGCAGCTGGCAGTCAAACAGAGCAGAGCATCACAGTACAACTGCCACAACTCAAGACCGACTGATACCACAAAAGGTTCCATGACCTTCAGTCTGGTTTTCAAAACAAATCGAGCCTGTATTGCCCTGTGCCCAACATCCTTGTTCAGGCACAATAACCAAAATGGGCTCAACAGTTTAATAATTTCTATGTATAGCCCAAGAACAACTCCTGCAGATTTACAATCTACTGTTATTTTTATCATTAGCTGAACACTTAAGTGACCGGCACGGTAGCACAGTGATTAGCACTGCTGCTTCACAGCTCCAGGGTCCAGGGTTCAATTCCCGGCTCGGGTCACTGTCTGTGTGGAGTTTGCACATTCTCCTCGTGTCTGCGTGGGTTTCCTCCGGGTGCTCCGGTTTCCTCCCACAGTCCAAAGATGTGCGGGTTAGGTTGATTGGCCAGGTTTAAAATTGCCCCTTAGTGTCTTGAGATGCGTAGGTTAGAGGGATGTGGGGGTAGGGCCTGGGTGGGATTGTGGTCGGTGCAGACTCGATGGGCCGAATGGCCTCCTTCTGCACTGTTAGGGTTTCTATGATTTCTATGACCGGCTTTAAAACAAAATCAGGCTGTCAGAAATTTGGGTGCTGAATAATACGATGTTTGCTGTAGTTAAGTTAATGGTGCTTATTTTGTTTAAGTCTTGTATATATGTTATGTGTGGTTGTTTAAGGTATGAAATCTTGTGGTGTAGTTCTATTAGTTAATTGATTTGTATTTCTCTTTAAATGTTTATTGTCCCTAACCGGACCATAGCAAAGGTGAAGTGCACAGAAATTAGATAACGTTTGGACATTTTGTGCATCCTGCTTCATTTTCACAGGCTGACATTAGAACAGAAGGAGCTTTGTCGCTGTAGATTGAAACTGTTAACCTACTTGAATCGCCTAGCAACATATGAGGTATGAAAATCAATTAACTTTCTTCACATAGAGTATGAAGTTTATCCTCATAATGTAGATCTTTTTTAAAAAATATTTTTATAAATGTACCTGGTTTAGACAAGGGGATTGCAACAAACCTTATGGATTCAAAGTTCATTGTGCCTCATTATTGTGGTGGGTTGACTTGATTGCCTGGGAGATATTAATATTCAAAATTCTAGTAAGTGATAAATTAATCTAAAATTGCACACAACTTTAATGTTGTAGTGCCTCGAACCTACTACATTGGTACAATTGCGTTTATTTCTATTTGTAGGAAATTCTTGGAGGGCCTCATGCTGCTGAACGAAGATATGATTCAGAATTCTTCAAAAAATTTAGAAGTCAGAACATTGTATTATCAGCAAGAACATATGCAAGGGTAAGATGCACTTCCAAAAACACAACCATCAGTCATCACTTAACATTTATCATGTTCAAGGAAATAAATTTACTCTTGTTTGTATCCATGGTAGAAGTCAACAACATTTTCATATTTGTGTGGTGCTTGCAGCAGGGACCAAGGACATTGGCTTTGATCTTCCCATATTTAGCTGGGGGAAATTTTAGCTCGTGCAGTACTGGATGTTGGATAAAGAGTCTGACAATTTAGAGACTGAGGAGTCCAGAGGGGTAATGTTGAGGTAGAACTTGGTTTTGTCAGCATACATGTGGGGACTGATGCTGTGTCAGTGAGGGGTAGCACATATAGATGAGAATTAGGAAGGGCCTAAAAATAAATAGATCCTTGGGGGGGCAGCAGAGGTAAAGAGTTTGTTTGTCTGAATTTAACTTTAGGAATTCCTTAAACTGATCAGCAAAAGCTGGTAATGCAACCAGGTACAGCAGCACAGTAGTGGTTATGTTGCTGGCCGCATAATCTGGAGGCCTAGACCAGAAATCCAAAGAATATGTGCAGGTCCAAATCCCACTGCGGTAGCATAAGAATTTAAACTCTGTTTAAACCAATCTGGAAATAATAATCTAGTATCAGTATATGTGGCCATGAAGCTGTCAGATTGACATGAAAAAATGAGCTGATTGTTTAATGTCCTTTCAAGAATAAAATCTGCTTTCCTTACCTGGTCTGGCTGATCTGTGATTCCAATCCCATACCGACATGGTTGATTCATCATTGCTCTCATAAATAGTCTAGCAAACAACTCAAAGCATCAAACTGGGAGAAAGAATAATAAAAATGAAACAAGCTGGACTACAATTCTGCATTAGATCCCCAGGGAAAAAGTCACAGTAGACTCTGTAGACTCCTCCTCACTCTCACTTGGAGACTGGTGCCAAATCTTTGAGGGTTAGACTATGAACTAGCAGAATAATATCCTGATATAGCGAGAGTCACAGAATCATACCTTTCAGTCAGCACCCAAACTGCTGTGGAACATGGTGGCTGAACATAAGATGTGCATTTTGTGAGTTGCCCAGTTGATTGCTGTAAATTGGAAAAAATATGGTGAACATATGGTAACAAATATATCAATATCCTTTCTCACGGGTAGCATAGACCCAATCGAGAGAGAGGAACAGTGCTACATGGATTGTAATGAGAGAACTCCAGAGGTTGTAGTGCTTCTGTTTAAAGCACAAGGCAATCCTGCTCTTGTTCATCATTATCATTATTTTTATCATTTCTGTTACGGAGTAAAATGAGTGGATTTTTTTTGTCTGTTGTTTGCATCTTTCAGTAACCAGTTGATGTGGTTCTTGAGGTTATGTTCTGAAATACCTGAAAAGTCAATGTGGGAGAATTTCATTAAGTTTCATTAAAAGTTCTGGAAAATAGACTTGAGGTATAGATTAGACAGAATAAGAGGGTGATTGTCTTTCTTCAGAGGATGAGTTTTTGTTCTTCAATTGTATCACATCCTAGACTTCTGCTCAAATAACAATGGCTATGACATTGAACTTGATGACTGCTTGTAATTATCTATCAGTGTTGATGGTACAGGATAATGAGCAAGTAACCTGATTTGAAACGTGTCTACTGTGGAGGCTATATTTAAATTCATTAGCAGCCGGAACTAGATATGTTCAGTGTGCTGTGGCATATGGAGCAATAGATTAGTGTTAGTGAATTAAAAAGGAAAGTCGGATGTTCAAACTGGCTTAGGAACATGAATTAAGAGCACGAATAGGCCACTTGGCTCCTCAGGCCTGCTCTGCCATTTAATAAGACCATGGCTCACTGAGTGCAAATTAGCTACTGTTCCATACCACAGAATCCCCACAGTGCAGAAGGAGGCCATTCAGCTCATCAAGTCTACACTGACTCTCCGAAAAATCGTCTTACCCAGGCCTAGCCCTCAATTCCCTTAACCCCATGCATTTACCATGGCTGATCCACCTAACTGTCGGAGGAAACCGGAGCACACAGACAGGGGAGGACATGAATACACCACACAGACAATCACCCAAGGCCAGAATCAAATCCGGGTCCCTTGTACTGTGAAGCAGAATTGCTAACCACTGTGCCATGGTGCCGCCCTGCGTTTCTGATGTCCTCTGCTTCAAAATTGTTTCATTGGCTGTCTGGAGCTTTGAAAGATGCTCTATAAATGTAATTTTTTTTCAAATTCAGGTGCATAATTTTTAGACAAAGCATATTGGAAAATGGATGTTTATTGCATGGGGGTAATTGTTTTACTAACAAATTGTCACATATTTGGTTAACCAAGGTAAGAGTGCTTTGGTATTAATTGAACTGTGTTGGCAACTAAGGCTTTTATTTTTCTTTCATACAGGAGAGCAACATTCAAGCTTTGGAGATTCTATTTACCTACCATGGGTCAGATCTACTGCCTCACCGTTTGGCCATTCTTTCAAACTACCCTGAAACAACAACTCCTCATGAGTACTGCTTTCTTCTGCCAGAAGCTAGGTAAGTTTATCTAAAATTTATAGAGATGGCACAGCTTTATTCCTTTATATGAAATATTTGTCATCAAAATACTCATTATTTTATTCCATATTATAAGTTGCATTGAAATGGGCCTCGGTGGTTATGATGTGCCAGTGGCATTGGTGATTTATTCTGACTATTTATTCACATCTGTTAAAGATTCTAAACTTAAGAGGTTGGAGTGAGTGACAAAATACTTCAGAACTGAGCAAAGTGCTATGATGCAGATCTTGTATTATTTTAAAAGACATTAGTGATGCTTACAAAATGAAAAAAGCATTGCTAAAGCGCAACACCAATTAAAGTTGTGGAATTATCGTACTTGGGAGCTCTTAACAAATTATCTCTATTTCTGGAACAAACTGTTTGTGAAATCTGGCCACAGTAAAAATGTTATCTGCTGTGTGTATACATTTTCATTGTAAATTCTTGAAAACAAATAACTTGCATCAGCAAACATGATTAGTGTGAAGATGATTGTGTTTCAGAAAGCCATCCTCTGCATAAACCTCCTGCGCTTGAACAATAATGTTGACGGATGCAATAATTTGTGATGCAAACTATTCAAATGGTCTTGTCTAAGTCAAAAACATTCAGCTCACTTTTGAGAAATAATAATTTCGGGGGCACGGTAGCACAGTGGTTAGCACTGCTGCTTCGCAGCTCCAGGGACCTGGGTTCCATTCCCGGCTTGGCTCACTGTCTGTGTGGAGTTTGCACATTCTCCTCGTGTCTGCGTGGGTTTCCTCCGGGTGCTCCGATTTCCTCCCACAGTCCAAAGATGTGCGGGTTAGGTTGATTGGCCATGCTAAAATTGCCCCTTAGTATCCTGAGATGTGTAGGTTAGAGGGATTAGCGGGTAAATGTGTAGGGATATGGGAGTAGGGCCTGGGTGGAATTCTGGTTGGTGCAGACTCGATGGACCGAATGGCCTGTTTCTGCACTGTAGGGTTTCTATGATTTCTATGATAATGCTACGATCCTGTTAAAGATCCTTATTGTTTAAAGAGAAATCCGAACACCCTGTGATCAACTTAAAACTACATCAAAAGATTTCCCATTTTATGCAAAACAAATTTTATTGTGTATAAAAAGAATTAAGCAAAGCCAGCGCAATTAGCTTAACATTATGATTTATAACTACTTGTGCTATGGATATAACATCAGTTATATTTTTAATCCCTCCCCCTACACATTCCCAAGAGTTTTGTTTTACGATGTTGGGAACAAATCCAAAAGTATGCCACAACCCACCAATTTCACTTCAATTTTTCTCCATGTTCCAGCCTTCTCCAAGGTACAAGATTTATGGGAATGTTTCCTTTAGTTTTTGGTGAAGTGACCCTCCAACTTTAACACTTCATTTCTTCTGCCTTCCAAACTGACTGCTTTCTGCCACAAAGTTCTTGAGGATCACAGTAGATTTTTTCCTCTAGCACCAAACTAGACAAATATCCCAGCTTCTTTCACTGCCCCTACCTTCCAAATTCCAAACCAAGCTGGAGCCCCCAGCACCATTCTGTGCCATGAACGATAAAGTTAGTATTTTCTTTGCTTACAAGCAGGTCTGACTAATATTTATCTCCTTTGGCTCTCCCATCTCAGTGAGCTGATGTGTACCCCAAATGAAAACTGCCTAATTTCTGTGAGAAAACACCCAGATAATTTAAACAAAATAACCTTATAACCCGCAGTCGTATGCTTTGGATGTTATCAAACATAAATGTAGACTAATTATTTTACCTTCACCACAGCTCTTTTATTTTGTAACCATATGAATGATTTATGTGTCTAGTGTAGTTTTAAAGACCCTCTTCCAGAATTATTGGCCCTGTTAAGGAACTCTGTTGTTTACAACTGGACTTCAACTTATTTTCATCTGGGAACCACATAAATAATTTAAATGTATTATTTGAATAGGTGGTAGACCTTCTGGCTCCATTGTAAGCTTAAAGATGGGTCATCCATTTTTAAAGCCTTCCACAACCTTTAACCTTGTGAGATTATTTTTTAATCTTTATCAGGTTTTTTTTTTAAACTGTAATTACCTCAAAGCTTGTTTGAATATCATTCACTTGAGATGCATATCAATTTCTGAACCAGATGTTTCAATTTATCTGGCATTTAACACTTTAATTCCTAAAACTAAATTTATATTCTAAAACATATGAATTGTCAGCTAGATATTTGACCAATATTATTACAACTGAATACAAAATCAAAAGGTAATTTTTAACACATTTGCAAGTAGCGTTTCAGTTGCATTAGTTTAAATAACGGGGGTTTACATTTCCCAGAAGATTTTCAATATTTTTATTTATTTCTTCAAGGAATGTGGGTGTCGCTGGCCAGATCAACATTTGAAAAGGGAATGGTGGGTTGCCTTCCTGAACTATTGCAGTTCATGTGATGTACATACACTCGCAGTGCTGTTAGGAAGGGAGTTCCAGTATTTTGACCCAGTGACAGTGGAGCATGGTGATATAGTCCGAAGTCAGACTAGTGTGTGGCTTGGGGTGGAGCTTGCAGATAGCGGTGTTACCATGCAACTGATACCCTTGTCCCTCAAAGTGGTAGTGGTCACAGGTTTGAAAGATGCTGTTGAAGAAGCCTTGGTGAGTTGCTTCAGTGAATCCTGTAGGTGGTGCGCATTGCTTCCACTGTATGTCAGTGATGGAGGGACACTGCACTGAGGAAGTCCTATAGTGATGTCCTGGGACTGAGATGATTGACCTCCTATAACCATAACCATTTTCCTTTGTGCGAGGCGTGATTCCAGCCAGTGGAGAGTTTCACCCTGATTCCCATTGACTTCAGTTTTGCTAGTACTCCTTAATATCACACTTGATGTCAAGGACAATCACTCTCACCTCAACTCTTGTATTCTGCTCTTTTGTCCAAGTTTGGACCAAGGCTGTAATGAGGTCAGGAGCTAAGTAGCCCTGACAGAACCCAAACTGGACATCAGTGAGCAGGTTATTGCTGTGTAAGCACAGTTCGATGGCTCTATCAACCACCCTTTCTCTCATTTTGCTGATAATTCTGTGAAATAACTTCTGATTTGCTAAATGATAAACTCTGAACAAACTTCATAACTAAAGAAGAAGCCGTATGAATTTTTATTCAATTTCTTGAATGGGAGAATTGTTAAAATATGCTGCATTTGCCATGGTAATTAACCATTTCTCCTCCAGATTGGGAAAGTTACTTTAAAATATTTTTTTAAAGTAAAGTTTATTGTCAAGTTTTATTTTAGATGAAAGGGGTTTACTATGTAGTCTCCAAAAGTTAGAAGCAAATCCAATTTATTGGTTTGCCTTGGTAATGAGAAAAACATCTATTCATAGAATCCCTACAGTGCAGGAGGAGGCCATTCGGCCCATCAAGTCTGTATCGATTCTCCGATAGAGCATCCCACCCAAGTCCGTTCCCCTGCTCTATTCCTGTAAGAAGTTTAACAACACCAGGTTAAAGTCCAACAGGTTTATTTGGTAGCAAAAGCCACACAAGCTTTCGGAGCTGCAAGCCCCTTCAGGTGAGTGGGAATTCTGTTCACAAACAGAGCATATAAAGACACAGACTCAATTTACATGAATAATGGTTGGAATGCGAATACTTACAACTAATCAAGTCTTTGTAAGTATTCGCATTCCAACCATTATTCATGTAAATTGAGTCTGTGTCTTTATATGCTCTGTTTGTGAACAGAATTCCCACTCACCTGAAGAAGGGGCTGGCAGCTCCGAAAGCTTGTGTGGCTTTTGCTACCAAATAAACCTGTTGAACTTTAACCTGGTGTTGTTAAACTTCTTACTGTGTTTACCCCAGTCCAACGCCGGCATCTCCACATCATGACTATTCCTGTATGTTTACCCTGCTTATCCCCCTAACCAACACATCTTGGGATAATAAGGGGCAATTTGGCATGGCCAATCCACCTAACCTTCTCATCTTTGGACTGTGGGAGGAAACCGGAGCACCCGGAGGAAACCCACTATTGTGCTGGGCAGTCTTTTATACGTGTCAGTTTTTAAATAGAGCAAGATAAAAGCACCAAAATCCCAGCAGAGACCTTGTCTCTGGTTTTAAAAACAGAATGCTGTGAAGGTTTTTAAAATAGAAATATGTGATGGCTTTCACATAGTGCTAATCTGTAAATTCTGGAGGTCATCTTGTTGACAAGTGAAATGACTCATTGATTTGGGAAATCTGACACATTCTTCATTTTGTATTACCACACAAAGATAAACTGTACTGATTGAAATCAAATTAGCCCAACCATAACTGCAGCTCTGTTTGTTCATAATGTGGAATAAAGTAGTTTAATGATTGGTATAGAGTCTTTCTTCATTACATGTTTGCTTGATTGGCTATCGGGAATTGAAGTATAAAGAAAGATATGAATATCTGGTTCAGGTCATAAGAGGGTACTGTTTTTACATCACATATTGCACTATCATAGCAATATATAGAAACATAGAACATAGGAGCACGAGTAGGTCTTTTGAACCTGCTCTGCCTTTAATTATGATCATGGCTGATCATCCAGCTCAATAGCCTGATCCCATCTCCCCCCCCAACCTCCCATATTTTTTGGTCCCTTTCACCCCAAGTGCTATGTCTAATTTATTCTTGAAAACATACAATGGGCCTGATTTTACCATCAAGTTGGACCGTTTTCGGTTGCGAAAACTTGATAAAGTTGGGCGTGAGGCGAGTATCATAGAATCATAGAAACCCGACAGTGCAGAAAGAGGCCATTTGGCCCATCGAGTCTGCACTGACCACAAACCCACCCAGGCCCTACCCCCATATCCTTACACATTTACCCGCTAATCCCTCTAACCTACGCATCTCAAGACACTGAGGGGCAATTTTAGCATGGCCAATCAACCTAACCCGCACATCTTTAGACTGTGGGAGGAAACCGGAGCACCCGGTGGAAACCCACACAGACACGAGGAGAATGTGCAAACTCCACACAGACAGTGACCCAAGCCGGGAATGGAACCCAGGTCCCTGGAGCTGTGAAGCAGCAGTGCTAACCACTGTGCTACCGTGCCGCGAGTAGCGCGATCCCTGCCTGCCTTTGTGCCGGTTCCCCCTTTCCCAAGGCCTGAAAATGGCCGAAACGGGCACAACAGCCATTTGAATGCATTTAAATTGACTTAATGAGCTGCCCAACCGTACCAGCATTTCCCCCTTTACCACCGCGTTCTCCAATCCAGATTCAGTGTGAAATGGACATGCTCTACCAAAGTCCGATTCAGGCGCTCCAGTTAGTGCGGAGGTAAGTGCCGAACGTCTGACAACCCTGATTGGTCGCGGCGGGGGGGGGTGTGTGTGAGGGGAGAAGGTGGAGGGGTGAGGTGGGTCCAACGGCTCTCTGCATGAGATCGGTGGGGGAGGGAAGTGGGGGTCCGCTGCCACTCTGCCTGGGATCGGTAGGGGGGAAAGACCCGCGATCGGTCTGGGTAGCAGAGGGGGTGGGGTTATAAGGGGGTCAGTAATGTTGTGGGGGTGGGGCAATGTATGTGGAAGCCAAGGGGGGGCATTATCCAGCCCGGGAGGGATGTGGCAGGGGAGCCGCATTCTATCATTTTATTTTTGCGCATGCGCAGTTGGAGGTGCTGGTCGGAGCTGCAGGATTCCGGGCGCGTTAAGCCCCGCCCACAGGCTTGTGCAGCGCCATTCAGAATCGCTGATATTTTTTCAGACAGAGTGAGTATGGGGGTGTCTGAGAACGGGTCTAAAAGTCGGATCTGAAACACTCACGGTTTCAAGTCCGCCCAGCACTTAGAGAATGAGAATGGTAAAATAGGGTCCAGTGTTTTGACTTTCTGTGGTAGTAACCTCCATGTTTACCACTCAGAAGAAATGTCTCCTCATCTCACTTCTAAATGGTCTACCCTGTATCTGCAGTGTGTGAACCCTGTTCTGGACTCTTCCACCAGATTTGTGTCATCTGCAAGTTTGGAGATATTAGTTCCCTCATCTAAATCGTTAATGTATATTGTGAATAGCTGGGTATCCCAGCACTGATCCCTGCGGTACCCAGTTAATTACTGCCTGTCTTTTGGAAAAAGATCCGTTTATTCCTACTTTTTATTTCCTGTCTGGCAATCCATTTTCTCGTCATGATGTGGAGATGCCGGTGTTGGACTGGGGTAAACACAGTAAAAGGTCTCTCAACACCAGGTTAAAGTCCAACAGGTTTATTTAGTAGCAAAAGCCACTAGCTTTCGGAGCGCTGCTCCTTCGTCAGGTAAGTGGGAGTTCTGCTTACAAAGAGGGTATGTAAAGACACAAACTCAATTTACAAAATAATGTAAATTGGATTTGAGTATAGGATTAAAAAGGATTTGAATATAGGAATAGGGATGTTTTGCTGCAATTGTACAGGGCTTTGGTGAGGTTACACCTGGAGTATTATTTTGTAAATTGAGTTTGTGTCTTTATCTGCCCTGTTTGTGAACAGAACTCCTACTTACCTGACGAAGTAAGGTAAGCATGTCGATACAGCAGGCAGTAAAGAAGATAAATGGTATGTTGGCCTTTATAGCGAGAGGATTTGAATATAGGAATAGGGATGTTTTGCTGCAATTGTATAGGGCGTTGGTGAGGTTACACCCGGAGTATTATGTGCCATTTTGGTGTCCTTATCTGAGGAAGATGTCTTTGCTATAGAGGGAGTACAGTGAAGGTTTACCAGGCTGATTCCTGGGATGGCAGGTCTGTCATATGAGGAGAGACTAAGTCGATTAGGATTATATTCACTGGAGGTCAGAAGAATGAGAGGGGATCGCAAAGAAACTTATAAAATTCTAACAGGATTAGACAGTGTAGATTCAGAAAGAATGTTCCCAATGGTGGGGGAGTCCAAGATTAGGGGTCATAGTTTGAAGATAAGGGGTAAACCTTTTAGAACTGGGGTGAGGAGAAATTTCTTCACCCAGAGGGTGGTGAATGTGTGGAACTCACTACCACAGAATGTAGTTGAGGTCCAGACGTTGTCCGATTTCAAGAAGAAAGAAGATTTAGTTCTTGTGGCTAAAGGGATCAAGGGATATGGGGGGGAAGGGCGGATCAGGATATTGAATTCGGTGATCAGCCATCATAGTGGAGCAGGCTCGAAGGGCTGCATGTTTCTCGTTTCTATGATTTCCTTTTCATAAATCCATGCTGACTCTGTCTGATACTACCACTGTTTACCAAGTGTTCTGCTATTAAATCTTTCATAATGGACTCTGGCACTTTCCCCACTACTGACATCAGGCTGACTGGTCTATAATTCCCTGCTTTTTTTCTCTACCTCCCTTTTCAAATTGTGGGGTTAACATTAACTAACCTCCAATACGTATGATAGTAGGTGTCAATTTCAAAAGAAGTAGGATGCTTAGACAGGAGTGTCTGAGACCACTATCTGTGAAATTGTCTACAATAGACCAGAATATTTAACAGCATCTTTAACAGCAGTACAGTGCATAATTCAGAGTTTTTTTTTTACATAAGTGCAATATTTTAAAAGTTTCTCTATGAAATATCACGTCTGGGGACAATGAAACTAGTTGTCATGATAACTTTGGCATATATGTCAGACTCTTGCTGAAATAAATGACTTGCAGAAAATTCAGCAGGAATTGTGCATGTATGCGGCTGTGTACATTATCTGCTGGTGCAATTACACATTATATTTGGTATTTGTCAAATTTTACGAAAAAAAAATTCAAGCTGATTTTCTTCATGTAAAATGTGACTTTAGTTTATGTTGCACAATCTTAACAAAAAAGTACAGTTTATCTATTAGTTACAAGCAAGGCTTACATTAATACTGCAATGAAGTTACTGTGAAATTCCCCTAGTCGCCACGCTCCGGCACCCGTTCGGGTCAATGCACCTAACCAGCACATCTTACAGACTGAGAGGGGAAACCGGAGGAAACCCACGCAGACACGGGGAGAACGTGCAAACTCCACACAGACAGTGACCCTTGCTGGGAATCGAACCTGGGCCGCTGGCGCTGTGAGGCAGCCGTGCTAACCACTGCCTTTTCAAAAGTCTATAATTTATTTTTCTGTTGTATTTAGCACTTTCTGGTCTTCAAACAGCAGTTGGCTAAAGAGTGGGAATGTTAAGGGTTAATGAAAGATTATAGCTTTTAAGATTAGTAAGAAGCTTTTGTTAATGTATCACCTTTCAAGATGTCTCTAATAATTTTTACTACCAATTTATCTATCCTTGAAGTGTAATTACTGTCATAATGTAAGAGGTGCAGAAGCCAATTTGCACACAGCAAGGTTCCTCAATGATGCTATAATCTGTTTCAATGATGTTGGTTGTGGGATAACAATTATTCAGGCTCCTGGGATAACTTTCTGCTCTTCAAAAGTTCTGTGTGTCTTTCATGTTCACCTGAGAAGGCAGACGGGCCTTGGTTTAATATCTCATTTGATAGCAGAGCCAGTCTGATCCTAGAGTTTGGCCATGTCTGTTCCGCACTTGAAACTGTTGTAAAATGAATAAGAAACAGTGATCCTCTTGCTCATTTTCCCCCCTTCTCCCCAACCCCCAGCTTTCTCCCACCGCATACACATCTAATTTTACCCTTTTTTGTGAGTTCATTATGCCATTTACTGCCATGTCCTTAAAATATTTGAGCTGCCAACCCCCCCTCCAGGCTTTTTCTTGTCTAGCACTCTTGATTCAGCTGCTAAAACGTTCCCAAGAACTATTTGTCATGGTTCCTTGGTTTGTTATTTAACAGGAACACACAAGCATGGAAGAGTAGTCCACTAATGACTGTTTCATGTCAGAGCATGGAAGCAGCAAGTTGCTGCTTGTGCTCTTGGAACATTCTTGCAATTTTTTTATTGCTTTGGTCAAAAAAAGTTGCCTTGTTTTAGGGTTTTGCAAGAGCCTATCTCACGGGCGTGTTGCCTGTTTGATTCAAAATGTTGTACTTTTCAATTTGTATGTCTCCTGTGAATATTTTCAAGATTGATTACACAGTAAAAGTTGCCATAGTGCCAGATGATCATAGATAAGAGCAAAATGCTGGAATCTGAAACAAAACAGAAAATGCTGGAAAATCTGGGTAGGTCTGATGGCATCTGTGGAGAGAGAATAGAGCCAACGTTTTGAGACAGGATGATCCTTCTTCAGAGCTGAGAGCAAAGAAAATCAGAAGAGATTTATATGATGAGGGTGGGGTGGGTGGGGGGCTGCTCGTCGTAGGACAAAGGGAATGTGACTGATACTGACGAAGACTGAGAAAGGTGCTGAAAGCGTTCATTAAGTGATCAGAATGTATGAATGGCAGAACAGAGGTACAGATTGTTAAGGGATTGCCTGAGGAATGTGACAGTTGCCCTGATTTGTGGTGGGCGGGGGGGGGGGGGGCAAGAGGTTGTGGGGGAGGGGGCAAGATGGAGAGTGAGAATGGAGAAGTGGAAAAATGGAACTGAGAATGATATGAAAAGAAGAAATGAAATAAGATGGAAATGGGGTAAAGGTGGTGGGGAGAGTTCATGCTCTGAAGCTGGTGAATTCAACGTTCAATCCAGAAGGTTGTAAAGTGTCCAAACAGAAGATGAGGTACTGTTCCTGCAGTTTGCGTTGGGGTTCACTCGAACATTGCAAAAGGCCAGACCATAGGCTGTTCTCGCCTTTGATTTAACCTGGTGATTTAACCTGAGGGACGCCACACTTCAGGCAAGGGGCAAGGTTGAAATGGCGGGCCTTCATGAATAACTTCAGCAACATTTTAATGTTGAACTCACACTGTTAGCATTGCTCTGCACCATGAACCAGCTGTCCAACCAACATGAGCTAAACCGACTGAGCATGTTGTAGTCTGTAGCTGTGAAAAGTAATGGGCGGCACGGTAACACAGCGGTTAGCACTGCTGCTTCACAGCTCCAGGGACCTGGGTTCGAATCCCGGCTCGGGTCGCTGTCTGTGTGGAGTTTGCACATTCTCCCTGTGTCTGCGTGGGTTTCCTCCAGGTGCTCCGGTTTCCTCCCACAGTCCAAAGATGTGCGGGCTAGGTTGATTGGCCATTCTAAATTGCCCCTTCGTGTCCCGGGATGCATAGGTTAGAGGGGTTAGTGGGTAAATATGTAGGGATATGTGGATAGGGCCTGGGTGGGATTGTGGTTGGTGCAGACTCGATGGGCCGAATGGCCTCTTTTTGCACTGTAGGATTCTATGATTCTAATGGTAGCGGCTCCAATTTTCTTTGCATCACTGACCCAAGAATCCCTTCTGCTCTTGCTGCTTGCAATTGGCGTGTGTCGGAAGGATTTGCAGGTTAAAGGCAACCTTTTGGAATGCTTTATGCACCTTCCTTGGCCATTCAAGCCCTGGGGTAGGATTCGAGTCCTGAGTTTCTGGCCCGGACGCAGAGCTGCTATCCACTGCACCACAAGACGTGCCTGAGGAGCCTTGTGCAAATTAACTCAACACCACTTGCCATGTGCTTAACATGTGCTTAAAATGTCATTATGATGTGGGTGGGCAGAGCTCCCTCCTCACTCAGTCTGTTGTGCCCAAGATTTACTTTCCTAAATTAACGCATCGCACCTCTCAACTTTAAATGGGAACCTTATAGTCAGTTCTGTCTCATATCTGTTGCAGTGCATGGTTAGCTTGTTGCGCTACACAGTGCTTTTAAGATTGACCTGTGGCTGAGCATGTTGGGCATCTTAAAGGGAACATTGCATAGGCACAGCCTACCTGTTCCCTGTGTGACAGATCTTTGATTGCTGCACAGCTACATACTCACACAGCTTAGAATGAATATTGCTTTATAGTCTGTCCATGGAAGTAATTTAGATTAAATAGTCATTTAAGTGTCTCACTATGAGCCTGTTCTATTTCTAAACCAGACAGCTTGAATTTTCAGGTTTTTAATCCTGGTTTTATTCATTATCTACTTTTTAAAAAAAACCAGTGGTAATTTTTGAGGAGATGACAAGGAGGGTGGAGGAAGGAGGGATGAAATGGATTAGCTTTGACAAGATCTTACATGGCAGAATAGTCAGAAAAGTAAGAGCACATGGGATCCCAGGACATGTAACACATTGGATCCAAAATTGATTCAGTGGCAGACAATAAAGGGTAATAATGGTGAATGGGTGGGTTTTGTGACTCAACGCTGTTTATAGTGGGGTACTGCAGAGCTCAGTACTAGATCCTTTGCTTTTCATGGTATTATTTGTACTTAAGTGTAGCGGCTTGATTACAAAGTTTGCAGATGTGTGATAATGACTGCAGGAAGGTGTGGTTGGATAGGTCAGGTGGATGGAAAGTGGCAAATAAAATTTTATCCTGAGAATTGTGAGGTCTTGCAGTTGGGGAGGACAAACAAGATGAGGGATTAGGTAATCAATAGTAAGATGCTGAGAAGTGTAGAGGAAAAGAGGGACCTTGCAGCACATGCTCACAGATCCCCAAAAGTAACTGGATTGGTAGATAAGATAGCTAAGAATGCTTACAAGATTATTTTATTTTATGAGCCAAGGCATGGAGTATAAGATCAGGGAGGCTATGCTAGAAAGGGACAAAACATTAGTTAGGCCACAGCTAAGTACCAAGTGCAGTTCTCACCACATTGCAGGAAGGATATGATCGCACTGTAGAGGAGATTTGAGATGTTGTCAGGAATGGCGAATTGGATAAGATGGGGTTGTTTTCTTTGTAACTTTTAGTGGTGGAATCTGGAATTCATGACCTGAAAGGAGGTAGAGACAGAAACCCTTATCTGTGCTGTAATATTCAGATGGGATTAGGCTGGATCTTTCTTTGGCCAACACAGACATTGAGTCACCTCCTGTAAATGTTCCATTACACCACGTGTGACTTGATTATTGTTCTTTGGTGTGCATTTTTAAATAAAGGTTCACAGGGTTTAAATTTTGTGGAACCAATTTTCTTTTGCCTTACATGCTGCTTGTACTGGTCCCGGAGGTATTAAGGACTGAATACATCTTATAGGCAGTGCACTCTGCTGCCATTATGTACCAATAGTGGAGGGAGTGAATGTTTATGGTGGTGAATGGGGTGCCAATCAAGTGGGCTGCATTGATCTGGTGATGTTTACATTCTTCAGTATTGGAAATATACTCATCTGGCACATGAGGAGTATTTCATCATGCTGCCAATTTTGCTGTGTAGATGATAAGCTTTGTAGAGTCAGAAAGTGGGATACTCATCAGATAATACCACAGTCTCTGACCTCAGCTCTGGTCAGTGGTGACAACATTGAGTTCTGATGAAAGATCATCATCGACCCAAAATGTTAACTCTGTTTCTCTCCACAGATAATGCCTGACATGCTGAGTATTTCCAGCACCTTCTGTTTTTATGCCATTGGCACCAATTTTACCAGCCTCCCTTGATGCCACACTTGGTCAAATGTTGCCTTTGTGTCATGGGCAGTCACTCGCACCTCAACTCTGCAATTCATCTCGTCTGTCCATGTTTGGACCAGGGTGGCAATGAAAGCCTGGTGGAACTCATAGTATGCATTGCTAAGTAGCTGCTGCTTGATATTACTGTTGGTGATACTTTTCATTGCATTGCTCATGATGGAGAATAGTGTCATCGGGTGATAATTGGCCAGATAGGGCTTGACCTGCTTTTTGTGTACAGGATATACCTGGGCTATTTGCCACTTTGTTCTGCATTTTTACTGAAACTGTTGCTTTAAGCAAAATGAATTCAATATCTTGGGGTAAAATTACTACCTGCCATATACTGGGTTGATGGTAGATAGAGGAAAATTATGGGCCATGTCTCTAATCTGATTCATGCCCATCTGCTTCGGGTTCTCTAACACCAGCCTTCATTGATTCTATTGGCCCAAAACTTCCGATCTCTGGAAGGTTAGACCTCGGAGGTGCCCTGGATGATATGCTGGAATTGGCTGGGAAGATGGGCAACTACTCTTCACTGGGATCCATCCAATATGATTTAAATTGGAGACTTCAGATGGTTCTGACTGTATTACCACATTATTAATCACACATAATTAGAAAAATTAAAACCACTTCTAACTCCTGATCCCTCCCCACACCAACACCCTGCAAGAACCCCACAGAATGCCCTTGCCAACCCTCCAGCGAACTCCACAACCTTCTGGCTTCCCCCAACTCTCCTTCAACTATCCCCCCACTCCCTACTACTCCCTTGACAAATGTCCACTCAACCCCCTCCCCCCCCCCCACACAACCTGACTCATCCATTGAGAGTTGCTTTATGGCAGCTAGTGCCAAAAAGGGATGTGGCACCCTTTCACCCCAGTGGTGCTGCACTTAACTGAGGGCATTGGAAATCCACTGCTGAACATTTTACACGTGACCCAAGTCAGAAGGTCAGGCGAGAAAAGCGCATCTGCATTCCAGGGCAAGTAAAAAGGAGTGGAATGACAGTTGAACTGATTGTCATTCCCCAGAAGTTCTGGCTCATTGTCTGCTATCCTGGGATAGGGCAGAAAGTACTGTAATCTGGTACAGTTGTGTTGAGGTGTTCTTTCAATTTATTCATATTTTTCTTTCCATGAAGCTTTATTGTGCCTCGGTGGAGCAAATATAGTAAAATTGGACAGGGAGAAGCATGTACCTGTAACATGACCTGCCTGATTTTCCATTCATGATAAAAACTAGACATGTTGCATTGTACCAGTGCTCTCCTCGCTGTGCAGGTTTTCCTGTATGCTGTGCGTATGCAAACCTTTACACCCAACTGCAAAAGGAGAATGATTGCCCTCAATGTTTTTTTATTATTGTAAAATAGTAAGCTGTGCCATCGCCTCAATCATGAACATGAAATATTAAATATTTTTGCTCTGTGGCAGCCTGCAGCTTTTGCTGCTATGTTCTGAGAAAATGATGTAGTTTGCTACCTTTACTTGTAGTAAACAAAGCCTACATAAAGAAAATGTAAGCAATTGGAATGGGACTCTCAATATGCAAATAGTTTCTCCATTGTTTATGAATTTCTAAGGACTACCTATTAGATGTTTATGTAGACTGCCTAGTAATGCAAATAGTGATTTATTGCAGTATAACAAACATTTATATGTTAATGAATTTTCTGTTGCAGTTGATATTAAATTTTAGTGCCCAAGTTTAATTAGTAGAACAGAAAATGAATAAAACCATCATCGCTGTGTTTATTCTGACTTTTAATAATTCATGCAATTTGCACTCTCACTTATCACAGATTTAAAACGCATTTGCAGAGTAAGTTGTTCACACTTCCCTATAGATGTTATTCAATTTACATTCTTGATTTGGATCAGAATTCAATTCACATCAGGAACAATTCCAATCAAGCAAAATGATTGCAATTAAAACAAAATACACCTTTTATAATATGATCTGATTTGCACTATAAACTATTGGTTGATGTGGAACTGTGAATATCCAGAGTGACTGCAGCATTTGAAAGAATCCCGCTGAGATTACAGTTGCCTGCAGTTTTGAAGATCATAACTGTTCTTTCAGTTTTTAGGAATATTTTGTCAGTGATGGGTGTTTATTACTTATAATTTTATGTTGCATTTAATAATGTCCCTAATGAAGAAATAATACTCTGACTGGAAAGTTACTGAATGATTATCTATAACTGGTTACCAGCAGATAATAGCGCTAGTATATTCGGGCTAAATTTGTACACGCGTAAGCACTATATTTCAATATTTTCTGATGAGCAGTGACATTAAAATACTTTCAATTGTGAGTAATGGTATATTTCAAGATGTTTGGAGGCAAATATTTCATGTGACTTTATGGGTAGAATTGTGACTGTTGTACACATTTGTGTTAAAGTATTTTTATGACATATTTTATGCTCATGAAGTTGACCATTTTCACAGTGGTACTGTTGGAACAGTTTATTCAAAATAGATACTATTCTTGGCATGGCTTCTATGGATTGATTTCTATTGATACCCTTAAGAAAACAATTTTCAAACCAAGTTGGTGAATCCTTCCAAAATCTAGGATTGACCTGCATGTTAAGTATAAAATATAAACTGCCAGCACTCATGGCAGTACAGTAGCACAGTGTTTAGCACTGCTGCTTCACAGCGCCAGAGACTCGGGTTCAATTCCAGCCTCGGATCACTGTGTAAAGTTTGCACGTTCTCCCCGTGTCTGCATAGGTTTCCACCGGGTGCTCAGGTTTCCTCCGGGTGCTCCGGTTTCCTCCTATTGCCCAAAGATGTGCGAGTTAGGTTCATTGGCCTTGTTAAATTGACTCTGAGTATCGGGGTGCAGGGTAAATACGTGGGGTTACGGGGATAAGGCCTGGATGGGATTGTTGTCGGTGCAGACTCGATGGACCGAATGACGACGACCTGCACTGTAGGGATTCTATATGGGTGGTCACGATTTTGAAATGTGATAAAAGAAGCAACACCATTAACTGAAATTTAATAAATGTGACGTTTCAGTGACTGAATTAATTCTACAAAGTCACCTTTAACCACATAAAGCATTTTAAAAACCATAAAATTCATTGCCTTCGGCTTCTGACACCATGTTTGTCAAATTCATTCTGAGTGGCTGTGATATTATAAGGATCCCACTCTGAACCAGATTTGGCACTTGCACTTTCAGAATCATCCATCAACAACAAACCAACTTCCTCTCCATCCATTGTCAAAAAATATGGAATATCCTATTCCACCAGGTAACAGTTTGTGCGTTAATAGCATCCCCAATGTATGCATATTTCCATTAACCATCCACTTACCCCCTTTGGCATGAACAAGATTCCTGAATGGCTTGTGAAGCACATGTCTAAAGGTTGAAGTATGCACATTACACTGCCTGGCAAAAGTGCAACTTGTAGAATTAATTCAGCCACTGAAATGTCACATTTATTAAATTTCAGTTAGTGGTCTTGCTTCTCTTATCACATTTCAAAATGGTGACCACCTATATAGAATTATAGAATTCCTACAGTGCAGAAGGAGGTCATTCGGTCCATCGAGTCTGCACCGACAACAATCCCACCCAGGCCCTATCCTCGTCACTCCACGTATTTACCCTGCTAACCCCTGACACCTAAGAGTCAATTTAACAAGGCCAATCAACCTAACCCACAGACCTTTTCCTCACAGATGCCTCTTTGAACTTATATTCTGTGGGATCTGAACATATCTAACTCTAATATGCTGTATTCTTTGCATAGGCCACCAGGTTTCCCATTCGACACACTGTCGATCCAGAACTACACACTGTACTCACTCACCCAGCCACAACCTCACACTATCCTCACCCACCCAGCCACATCTTCAGACTGCCCTCATCCTAATCAACTTGGCACGCAGGTAATTCAGTGTTAGCACTTCACCAGGTTGATACCTCATTTTTTAGGCATGTCTGGTATTGTTCCTGACATCCCTTTCTGCACTCTTCATTCAACTCGGGTTTTGTGCGTGTTGTCGATGTGACAAATAAGATATTCATCATTTTGCTGCTGTCTGTTAGTTAATCCCTGGAAACTGGCTGGTTTGTTTTTTAAAAAGGTTTTTTAGTCCCTGAGAAATGTTGGCCTGTTGCCGCAACACAATTTTTTTTTCATTCCATCAAGCACCTACACAATCCAGCTGTTACTCTGAAAATTTTGCAAGACTCAGGGTTTGATTTGACCCACTTTAGTGTGTATAAATGCATCCCATTTTGCTGGCTGTGATGAGGATTTTTGAGGACCCATTCTGAGACCTGCTTTTTTAAAACCCATGGCTGGTTTGTGTTCTCATGGCACGTTTGGTCTTGGGTACCATCTTCAGGGTGGGTTCCTCTTCCTTCCATCCTTACACCGGTTTTTCACAAACACCACATTTCCCTGCTGCAGCAGTTATTTGACGAGTTACGATTTTCGGCTTGAAATCAGCTTCGTACAACTTTGTTTTCGCCGGTGGGACCCATTTCTGTTTGTCATTTGCCATATGCAGTCTGCTCTGTGTGGGCTTGTCTTAAACACCACATCTTCTTGACAACATAGCCCATAATGCCTGTTTGGTCCTATGCCCTGACTTATAAGGTGAGTAGGAAGTGCATTTCTGCGGTGAAAAAATTAGGCTGACTCATAATGTGAGTATAGCATTTCCCTGTATAAAAGGGGGTTCAACTTATGCACTGAGCAGAGGCCTAAACGTGACTTTTGGTTCCAGAAAAATTAGAATTAATCTTATATGCTGGGTTGACGTATACCTTGGTATCTACGGTATTGATAACTCTCTCAACATCAGTTCAGCTGTAGTAAACTGATAAAATGAATCATTCTCATTTTACAAAGTTTGTTCAGGAATAGTACAATTGTTCAGGTTTTTATAAGTACTTGAGCCACTATAATGAGGCTCAGTTGTCTCTAAGAGTAAAATACCTTATGCCCCAATTAGAAGTTTAGTTCGCTAAATTGAGGAAGATTTTTGAATGCTGAACGATCTCGGCTCAAACAGTTTGCAGAAATCTTGGCTGACATCATTGATCAAATTCCCAAAGAGCTCAGAAATAGAGAGTTTACTGATCTATAAATAAGATTGGTGCCTCACTTTCCCCATTCTGCCATCCCTTTTTGTTTGAATTGTGCCCTGTGATAAATTTCTGCTATTTTCTTTTTGTTGCTATATAGGGACCAGCAAAAGAAAGAAAAATATATTTTATTTTCTGCTTCTGATATTTCTTCAGTACTCTGTCACCTAAACTAATTTTTGTTGCTCAGTCCAAAGATGTGCGGGTTAGGTTGATTGGCCAGATTAAAAATTGCCCCTTAGAATCCTAAAATGCGTAGGTTAGAGGGATTAGTGGGTAAAATATGTGGGAGTAGGGCCTGGGTGGGATTGTGGTCGGTGCAGACTCGATGGGCCGAATGGCCTCCTTCTGCACTGTAGGGTTTCTATGATTTCTATGATTCTATGATGTATGCCTTGGCACTCTGGCACTGCATGTCCATACATGTGTGTAGAAGTATCATGCCGCAATCGATTTTGTTTTAACCCAGTATTGGCATCGGGACTTCTCTATTGGGCAACAGTTAGGGCGAGGAATCATCATTTTTTTTTACTATTCACACAAATGCATTCGAGTTCAATTTGCTTTAATTGGACCCCGTATTGTAGCATAAATAAGTATAGTGGCGGGGGAGGCTGTGGGGAGTGTGAACCACCCAAAAGAAGGCAGCGTTATTGAGGAGGTGGTGTGCATGTCTTCATCTACTGGCTCCATCAACTACTCAAAATGTAATAGAGTAACTTCATGACCAACAAGCCTGCTGAATCGAAAGAAGAATGTCGGTTTTAAAAGCAATAGATACAGAGTAATTTTTATTATTAGGGCACATTTCTAATTTTTTCCTTTTATTTTTGGCTTTTACTTGTGTAGTGTTTTTCTTGGAACATTGCTCATAATTGCTATTGGATTGTAAAGGTTGTAGTATTTTGTGTGTTCTTGGAGCTGCAACTAATGTCAGTGGATATAGTCATTTAGCCACATTAGAACTGTGAGGTTTACTTCAACCACCTCAAATTATCAGCATTTGCAGCTCCAAGCAGTGCTTAGATGATCAGGAGCCGCTGGTTTATTGCATAGAATTGTGGGATTTTATTTGTAGTTTTATGATCAAATTCTACAATTCTGTCCATTGTCTGTGCAGATTGTAAATTACTAGCCTTATCTTGGCACCAACGATAGTCAGTTTGGTAATATAAATATCATCAGTAGGGCAACAAAGATATTAAAATTTGGCACAAGATTTTATCTTTGGGTACAATATTAACTGCGAATAGACTCTCTGTTTTGTCACAATTTAATTTATACAATCTAACTTTATGCATTCAAAAGAACTTTGCTGAGAAAAACCCACATGGGTCTTTTACTGTGAACTTAGTAATCAATATTTCACCTATTTGACTTGCCTTATGAAGCAACGTATTTTTGGCAAATCTTGAAAATGAAACGCATACAAGTGAATTTGGGTAGACATTTGTAAACTAATAACTGCTGTCTTTCACATAATCATATTCTCTCGCTCCTGCCCTCTGCATACACATTGTAGTTGTGAGTTGATGGTTATCTCTGAATTTGTTTTGACTGTATTGCAATTTTTTTTGACAGATATGTGGACGAGCATGGTGAGTTGGTGGTGTTGCCATGGAATGAACAAAGACATCAGGATTTAGACTGGTGTGAAGAACCAAGTTTAAGGTATAATGGTGCATTTTACTGTTTAATTCCACAAAACTCCCAGCCTTGCTCGGTAAAGTTATAAGCACCTTCTTCTTTAAACGTGTTAAATGAATGGGGGTTGCAGAGGGTTTCTTTGGGGAGGAGTGTGCAATTACAGTGATGGAAAGAAGTAGAAGCCTGGTCAGCATGGACGTGTTGGGCTGATGGGCTTGTTTCCGGGCTGTATATCTCTATGGCTCTATCTCTGACTCTAAAATGATCTGATAACCATGAAGGCTCTGCCTGACAGTAAGGCCGGTGGACAGGCATGTCGATTAACAGTCAGGAGAGTATCAGTAAATTGCCAGTTGTAGCGGTCAGAAGGTCCTGTGGCTGGAATGGCTCTTAACAGGTTTTGGGAGAAAAGAGGCACATCGTCATGAGAAACATGTCAGAGAGAAGAGATTTGCAAGCAAAGTTGCAGTTGGTTTGTTTGGCAATTAAAGGAGTGGGCGGGGTGGGGGAACAGTACCATTTTTTTTGTTCCCAATGTTCAAAGAATTTGAATTCACTTAAACTTAGCAAAATATCTGCAATTCTCTGTAAAATGCATTGCTGCATAGTCACCTATGACAAATGTTCAGCATTGCCATTTGCAGAGACACAGAAAGCACATTGTCAGTTGATTGATGATCACATGATATTAGGTAAGGTAACAGTGTGCTTATAGAGTTATATACAAGCAAGTTACTAGTAAAATATTGAGGGCACTCATGATTTTAATATTTGATAGGCAGACATGTAACACACTATAAAAGAGCCAACACTTTTGCATTTGAAAATTAAAACTTAAAATATAATCTATAGGCAGGATTTTTCAGAAAGTGGTCACATGAGGAGGTGAAATTCCAGGTAGTGGGGAGAGAGGGGTCCTGATGAAGAGGCCATGGAGGGAGAAATCAACTGTTGGGGAAAGGGAGGGGGCAGATCATGTATGTAAGGTGCCTCCACTATCTGCTCAAGTGTCCCAGCAGGGGCAAGGATAGGCCGGCTGGCCTCTGCCTCGCCCATCCCGCTGTATAATTGGGGCACTGGGAGGGCCATCTGGGGAATTTTAGGCCCCTCTCCACCTGTACCTGCAAACTTCCAGTGGGTATCCTAAACTCTGCTCCATGTTTTTTATTTCATGGTTGATATTACATATCATTACAGTGCAGAAGGAGACCATTCGGCCCATCGAATCTGCACCAACCACAATCCCAGCCAGGCCCTATTCTCGTAACCCTACATACTTACCCTGCTAATCTCACTGGCACTAGGGTCAATTTGGCATGGCCAATCAACCCAATCCGCACATCTTTGCACTGTGGGGGGAAACACACGCAGACATAGAGAGAATGTGCAAACTCCACACAGACAGTGACCCGAGGCCGAAATTGAACTTGGGTCCCTGGCGCTGTGAGGCAGCAGTGCTGCCACTGTGCCTCCATGCCCCCCCACAATAACCAATCTCTTCTAGCATTGTCATTTTAAATCAAAATTTCTATTTTATAACTTTTATATAGTAACATTTTAAGAATACATATTGTTGAGTCCAATCATCGACACAAAACTGGGTGGAAATTCTGAGTTGTGAGGTGGCTTCAAGATGATTTAATCAAATTGAGCGAGTGGGCAAACAGATGGCAGATGCAGAGTAAGTGACTATATAGGGAGAGTATTTAAATAGGGATATATTGGGAAGTGTGGATATACAAAGCGATTTGGGTCTCCTTGTACATTAATCAATGGAAGCGGAGAGGCAGGTGCATCAAGCAATTAGAAAGGCAAATGGTATGTTGACCTTCATTGCAAGAGAGTTTTATTTTAGAAGTACAGTTGTCTTACTACAGTCATACAGCACCTTGGTGAGACTGCACCTGCATTGCATGCAGTTTTGGTCTCCCTACCTAAGAAAGGATATACTTGTCATAGAGGGAGTGCAGCAGAGGTTCACTAGGCTGATACTGGGGTTAGCTGGACTGTCCGATGAGGAGAGATTAATTTGATTTATTAAGCATACCATTCATAGAGAAGGAAACGAGAGAGAGTGCAGAATGTAGTGTTTCAGTTATAGCTATGGTGTAGAGAAAGATCAACTTAATGCAGGGTAGGTCCATTCAAAAGTCTGACAGCAGCAGAAACGAAGCTGTTCTCGAGTTGGTTGGCACGTGATCTCAGACGTCTGTATCTTTTTCCCGAAGGAAGAAGGTGGAAGAGAGAATGTCCGGGGTGCATGAGGTCCCTAATTATGCTGGCTGCTTTGCCAAGGCACCAGGAAGTGTAGACAGAGTCAATGGAAGGGAGGCTGATTTGCGTGATGGATTGGGCTTCATTCATGGCCTTTTGTAGTTTCTTGCGGTCTTGGGCAGAGCAGGAGCCATACCAAGCTGTGATACAATCAGAAAGAATACTTTCTATGGTGCATCTGTAAAGGTTTGTGAGAGTCGTAGCTGACATGCCAAATTTCCTTAGTCTTCTGAGAAAGTAGAGGCGTTGGTGGGCTTTCTTAACTGTACCGTTAGCTTGGGGGGGACCAGAACAGGTTGTTGGTGATCTGGACACCTAAAACTTGAAGCTCTCGACCCATTCTACTTCGTCCCCGTTGATGTAGACAGGGGCATGTTCTCCTCTACGCTTCCTGAAGCTGATAATAATCTCCTCCATTATCTTGACATCGAGAAAGAGATTATTGTTGCCGCACCAGTTCACCAGATTCTCTATCTCATTCCTGTAGTCTGTCTTGTCATTGTTTGAGATCCAACCCACTATGGTGGTGTCGTCAGCAAACTTGAAAATCGAATTGGAGGGGAATTTGGCCACACAGTCACAGGTGTATAAGGAGTATAGTAGGGGGCTGAGGACACAGCCTTGTGGGGCACCGGAGTTGAGGATGATCGTGGAGGAGGTGGTGTTGCCTATCGTTACTGATTGTGGTCTGTGGTTAGGAAGTTCAGGATCCAGTCGCAAAGGGAGGTGCTGAGGGCCCAGAGTTTGGAGATGAGTTTCGTAGCAATAATGGTGTTGAAGGCTGAACTATAGTCAATAAATAGGAGTCTTTGTTATCGAGGTGTTCCAGGATTGAGTGCATTGGTTTGTCTGGGCCTGTATTTGCTGGAATTTAGAAGAATGAGAGAAGATCTGGTTGCAATGTATAAAATTCTGACAGGGCTGGACAGACTAGATGCAGGGGGGATGTTTTCCCTGGATGGGAAATCAAGAACCATGGGACATAGTCTAAGGATACAGGTAGACCATTTAGGAATGAGATGAGGAAACATTCAAAGAGCAGTGAACCTGTGGACTTCTCTACCACAGAAAGCTGATGACTTTGTTTTCTTTTGAAAGATTTTGATTTATTTCTATACAATTAAATTATTTGAACTTAAATTCTCACCCTTGTGTTCAAATTTCCTCAAAGCCTTGTTCCTCCCCATCTCCTCGAATCCTACAGCATTCGAAGATGCCTGGATTCCCAATTTAGTCCATTATGCATTGATGTTTTCCACTGTCCCCGCTCCCTTCCCTCATTGGTGGCCATTCCTTTGGCTGCATAGACCCAAAGTTGCCACTCCAATTTTGTGCCTCTCTCCCCCTTCAAGACACTCCTTGAAACCTACCTTTTTGACCAAGCCCTTGGTCATTGTCCAATGATGTTTCTGCATGTGATTCTGCCATCTGTAAGGAAAGAAACAAGAGAAGAATAAAACACACCTGCGAAGGAAATCAAAACAAAATGGGGTTGCTGTTGAAAATCATTGAACTCAACATTGAGTCCATAAGGCTGTAAAAGACTAAAGCAGCCCAACAGCCAAAAGATCAGATAAAAACTCACCACGGCTTCTTTGACAGCACTTTCCAAGCCTGTAATGTATACCTCCTAAAGGGACAAGGGCAGCAAATGCACTGGAATGCCATCATCTACGAGTTCTCCTCTAAGTCACGCACCATCCTGACAAAGAAGTGTATCACCATCCCTTCATTGTTACCAGATCAAAAGCCTGGAACTCTTCCAGTGACAGCATTGTGGGTGTATCTACAGCACATGAATTGCAATGGTTGAAGAAAGCAGCCCACCACTCCTTCTGGAGGGCAAATCGGGGATGGACCACAAATGCTAGCATTGCCAATGACGCCCACAATTCGACTTTTACCCAATTCTGATGAAAAGTCACAGGCCTAACTTTTCTGATTATTTTCAACAATTCTGTTTTTCAGATTTCCAGTTTCTTTAGTATTTTACTTTTGTAATCCTATTTTTCCTTTCATTTTCAGTTGTACAACTTCCCAACCTAATTTAAAACTTTCCCCACTTTTTTTGTTTAAAATTGTGCACTTTATTCTTGGCTGCCGTGCCCAATTGGTAGCAGATTTGGGGACTCTGTCTTTCTGAAGCCTTGTATTTTCAATCAATTGAAGGTTCAAATAATTACTGTGCTTTTTTGATGCATATGATTGAAACAGATTTTGATTCCCAGTTTACCCAGTATTAAACCTTAGAGCCTGGAAATGCTCAAATTATTAAATTTGATTGCACTCAATTAAAAATCCTGATTCATTAAGTTGCTGAAAAAGTAAATCCTATTACTGGGAAAGTACTATTGATGAGCTTTCTAAGCTGAAAAAGAGCCTTAGGCCAAAAGTAAAACATAAATCTGCTTTAAAATAAACAGATCCAGATTTCTCTCATCAAATTCTGCCAGACACCCTGAGTATTTCCAGCATTTTCTATATTTATTTCAGATTTCCAGCCCTTTCAGCACTTTACTCCTAGTCCAAAATAAAGTTTGCTTCACTGTTTATTTAATAAACATTTTACAAGGGCTGTTGCTTGACAGTTCATGCTAACATGAGCTTTGATACGGTACATATTGATAAAATGCATTAAGATCTGATGAGCTGCCTTTGTTCATAAATGAATAACTTGTCACTCTGAGTGCACCTCTGTGTGTATGATTTCTGTTTCATCTGAAGAAAACGTGATGTTTGTTTCATTCCTGAAGAAAGCTCATAGACTGCAGTCTGCAAGATGATGCCGAATTTCTATATGAAGGACAGCCTGAACTGTTGAGGTACAGAACAACTGAGCCCTCTATCAAGTGTCTCACTCAGTGGTATCAGAAGCGTGCAGAGGAGATTGAGAGCTACTCTCGGCAGGTGAGATCAAGAAAGAAAGACATGTTCTACACACTTCTGTATTGAAATAAAATTTTATACTTTGCTGGAAGTGAGAATTCAACTGCACAAGAATGATATTTGCTAAATATTTTTAATTGGAAAGGTTTTCTCAAAACGCATTGAGAGTAATAAGCTGCACAAAGACTTCAGGAGAAGAATTATGATGAATAGATGAAGTAAAACTCTTTGAGTATTACATAATAGAAATCAAAGAATAAATTGTGTTGGTGCAGGAATTTTCTGTGGGAAGTTGTACTGCATGTTTTATTGCAACAAGTGGGTTGCAGCTTCCAAGTGATGCAATGCTTAATCATAACTGCAGTGGAAGATTTAGAAACATAGAAACCCTACAGTGCAGAAGGAGACCATTCGGCCCATCGAGTCTGCACCGACCACAATCCCACCCAGGCCCTACCCCCACACATTTTACCCGCTAATCCCTCTAACCTACGCATCCCAGGACTCTAAGGGATCATTTTTAACCTGGCCAATCAACCTAACCCGCACATCTTTGGACTGTGGGAGGAAACCAGAGCACCCGGAGGAAACCCACGCAGACACGAGGAGAATGTGCAAACTCCACACAGACAGTGACCCGAGCCGGGAATCGAACCCGGGACCCTGGAGCTGTGAAGCAGCAGTGCTAACCACTGTGCTACCGTGCCGCCCCAAAGCTACCGTGGCTTTTGAAGTTTCCCTTTCTGCCTGGAGTGCGATATTGACATTAATTTGGTGAAGCCGGAAGGCAAGTTTGCTCTTGATTAAAATTGACATTTCACTGACATCCAGATGCTCTTGAGCAGAGGTCTGCCTGTGTGCACTTCAGTAACAGTGACTACTGGTGTTCCACAGGGGTCAGTATTGGGACCACAACTTTTCATTATATAATTAATGACCTGGAAGATGGAACTGAGGGCATGGTTGCTAAATTTGCAGATTATACAAAGGTATGTAGAGGGACAGGTAGTGTTGAGGAAGTGGGGAGGCTGCAGAATGACTTGGACAGGCTAAGAGAGTGGGCAAAGAAGTGGCAGATGGAATACAATGTGGGAAAGTGTGAGGTTATGCACTTTGGTAGGAAGAATAGAGGCATAGACTATTTTCTAAATGGGGAAAGGCTTCGGAAATCTGAAGCACAAAGCGACTTGGGAGTCCTGGTTCAGGACGCTCTTAAGGTTAACATGCAGGTTCAGTTGGAAGTTAGGAAGGCAAATTCAATGTTAGCATTCATTTCTAGAGGGCTAGAATACAAGAGCAGAGATGTACTGCTGAGGCTATAACGCTCTGGTCAGACCCCATTTGGAACATTGTGAGCAGTTTTGGATCCCATACCTAAGGAAGGACGTGTTGGCCTTGGAGGGGGTCCAGAGGAAGTTCACAAGAATGATCCCAGGAATGAAGGGAATATGAGAAATGGTGGAGGACTCTGGGTCTATACTCGATGGAGTTTAGAAGGATGAGGTGGGGGGGAATCTAATTGAAACTTACAGAATACTGAAAGGCCTAGATAGAATGGATGTAGCGAGGATGTTTCCACCAGTGGCAGAGACTAGAACTCGAGGGCATAATGTCAGAGTGAAGGGACGCTCCTTAAAAACTGAGATGAGGATTAATTTCTTCAGCCAGAGGGTGGTGAATCTGTGGAACTCATCGCCATAGAGGGTTGTGGAGGCCAGGTCATTGAGTGTCTTTAAGACAGAGATAGATAGATTCTTGATCAACAAGGGGATCAAGCGTTATGGGGAGGAGGCAGGAAAATGGGGATAAGAATCACATCAGCCATGATTAAATGGCAGAGCAGCCTTGATGGGCCAAATGACCTAATTCTGCTCCTATATCTTATGGTCTTATGAAGGCCCTGCCTTTCTAAAAGTAGATACTGCTCTCTAATGGTGGTCACTGTATAAATGGAGCAGAATTAATGGGTCTACTTTTTTTTTTTGCCACAGCTGCTGATTTCCTCCTCTGCAGCTTGTATTTTCACCCAAACCTGTACTCCTCTTAGTGACCACATAGTGGCACCAGATCTTAACTTGTGCGAGCTATCAATTTTTAAATAACTAGATCAACAATGAATCTTTGCCTCAAAGCAATTAGTTACCAGCGGTACAGCAATTTTGCATACATTTTCTTAAGGAAAAAGGGAGAACCAACTAATTGTGACTGTTACTAAATGGGACTGCAACTATTTTGACAATACGCCATTTGTTATATGATAGAGCAAGTGCTTGAGTGGATCAATTTTGTAAAAAGCAGAATGAAAAATTCAGTGAAAGGTTCCGTAGTTTATTTTTGTGATGTAACTTTAATAATAGGGTTCCTAACTAATGATAAATTCTGATTATTTCTTGCCATACCATGCCCCTTTGTTGGATTGAAGAATAATTATTTTGACAATAGAATTGAAATGTATTGTTGCCTTGTATTTTACGTAGCATATAAAGTATTCAACCTTTTTATATTTTTGACATTTTGCACAAAACCACTATGGCTAAGATTCATTGAATCTTAACATAAGAAATAGGAACAAGAGTAGACCAGGGCCTTTTGTGCCTGCTCCACAATTCTATATGATCATAGCTGATTCTCTACCTCAACTCCATTGTCTCACCTGTCCCCATATCCTTTGATTCCCCAGATGATCAAAAACTTGTCTATCTCAGTCTGAAGTGTATTCAGTTAAGAAACATCCACAATGTTCTGGGGTAGAAAGTTCCAAAAGATTCACGACCCTTTGAGTGCAAGAATTTCTCCTTATCTTAGTCCTAAATATTCAGCCACTTATCTCTGCCTTGCTTTAATTTCCTCAGCCAGGGGAAACAATCTCTTTGTGGCCACCTGTTTCAGAATTTTTTGTGTTTTGTTGAGATCATATCTCGCCCTTCTAAAATCTAAAGAGCGTAGGCCCAACTTACTTAGTTTCTCTTCCCAGGAACCAATTTAGTCAACTTTTGCTGTACCACCTCCAAAGACAAGGATATACTTTCTTAATATGGGGACCAAAACAGTACACAGTATTCCAGATGTGGCCTCAGCAAAGCCCTCTACAATTGTAACTTAAAGTCACGGGAGGAGAACATTTGGCCCATCTGTCCATGCTGGCGCTCTCTTGACCAATCTATTTGTGCCCATTCACCCTTCCTATCACTGTAGATCTGTAAATTTATTTCTCTCAAATGCCCTTTAGAAATAATTCATTATTTCTGCTTTCACCACCCTGTAGGCAGCAAGTTCGAGGACATCAAAGTGTTTATATTTGTAGATCACAATTATTTTTTAAACCCGTGACAGAATTATATTGATTTATTTTATTCAACTTCCCTCTAAATATCTGCGATTGAAGCTCAGTCCAAACAAACAGCAATAGAATATTCTATTAGAAAAAAAAATAAATGTTGTGCAATGACTTATCCAATTACGTGAAATATATCATTCCACCCCCAATATATTTAGCATCGCATCTTCAGGAAATTCATTGCTATGCAAGAGAAATGCTGCTACATTTCAAATTTAGTTCTGCGTGTAGACATGAAAGAAATGTCAGCTGTGCTGTATGCACTGAAAAGAGTGGCTGTTTCTTTTTAATTAAACTACAATGCTTCAAGATGAGCACGCAAGGGTAATGAAACGGAAAGCTGCTGGTGATTATTTTACCCCTTTTGTGACATATGCGTGTATTCCAGTTCTTTGCAATAAAAAATGTTGCGCATGTAATACATTGATAATTCTAAACCCTTTCAGTTTGGAAAGATTATTGTTAAGCTCTAGAAACATGCAGCTCTTGTCTCATAATACCTTTTTAATTTTATGCAATTCTAAATTGCTGAGATTCATCAAAAGAAATGTCGAACTAAATAATTTTCCTGAGTTGATGGTATTCCTAGAACTAAGGCGCCTTATCTAGTTTCGATTTCACTGCCAGAGGCCTCATAGTTTTGACACAGCTTTCAGCCTTGCTGTGCTTTTACTTTTCAATCAATTTGGCATGATCGTTCGTTTTTGCTTTTATATTGAAGAAAATATGACCTCCTATTCGTTGTTTACCTTGAGAGGAAATTTTGCTTCATACATTCTGTTATCTTGATTGATTCCATCTTTTTAAATTTGTTTTCCTGTGAAGTTCTGTTTGCAATATTAACTTTGGCTTCATTTGGTGTCTTAACTGACCTGAGTCTGTTTATCATCTTTTTATTATTCATTTCCTATTAGTCATTCCAGCAGGACAGAAATGGGGCAAAACAGCTCTGTAAACTGACTGTATTTTTTTCTAATATTGGGGCTGGAGGGGTAAAGTGAATTTATTTTGCCCTAATTTTATCTGTCTTTGCCCATCATTTATGGTGAAGCCAAGAGGAAAGGAAAGATTCGGATGAAGTGGTGGTTGAAATCTCCCCAAGCTTGCTTTCCTAGCATCAGAATTTTTTATTTTGTTATAATGTAATCAAAGTAGTGTCACGGTTGGGTGAGGAGGAATGGAATGGCACCCCTCTTTGTTTCACAGCAACAGCATTTTTCAAAAGGATTTGCTTGCCAATTCAGTTTAACTGTTTACCTGCAGCGGCTAGTCTGAAAGAAGTAGTATTTATAGAGTAATATTTATTGCATTTAACAACCGGTCTAAATAAAAATAATAATGCTCTGGCTCTCAAACACTCATACGTTCAAGGGTTCACATGCATGCACACAAGTAAGTTACAGGTTAGATAGTTTAAAAGTCAGTGGTATATGGATCATGTAGGTTGATGACTTGGATGGTTTAAGATTGGGCTCGATGGACTTTCTGGGTGCTTCATTGAAATGATTTACAGATGTTAATAGGCTATTCATATTTTTGGGAGCTGGGGCGGCTGCATGGATTCTTAAAGAACTTCCTGTACATGTGGATCAAACAACAGGTTGGGGAGTCTGGAAGGAGAGAAAGAGATAGTATTCACTCAGGGTCCTGCTTCTTCTGATCTCTGACTTGGACATAAATATTTCATAAACACAAGTAGGATTAGTTGACTCATCACACGACCCCCTCTCACCAGTTACGCAAATGTGGTCTTGGCAAGTTGATTCCAGGTCCATGGCTTAGACACAATTAGATTATGGTTGGAAGAGATCCCTTTTCAGCCAACATTCATTGTTCAAAGTGATTATGTCTAATGGCTTGTTCCATATCCAGTTAGATGCACAAGTGATTGTCTGGATGTTTTGTGAATGTTTCAGGAGATGAGCCATTCGTATTCATATCAGCTGATTATCTGTAATGCATTCTTCTAGACCTTCTGGCTCCATTACAGTGTCTTTGGTTAACTTGCAGGGTTCAGCTGTGTTAAAATTTGGCCATCTTAGAAGCTACTTCAGTGATTCAGTCATTGAAGTTATGTTGTTCTGTCTTTTTAAAATTCAACCAGTGATTTCAGCCCAATAAATACATGAAGTAATTTACTATGTAAGGCGTAGCTTTATAACACTAGGAAAACTTGATTTAGATGATGCAATATGCCACAAAATGTGAACATTATGCAGCAGAAATACCATTTTTTCAAACGGGTATGAACTAAGATTTTGAATAAAGACACAACAATACAGTTCCCTTGCTGATATAGAACAGATATGCTGATAATGCAATAAAGTTTTCTGAAGAAATTAGATGATATAATTGTAGTTCACACTATGTTGACTTGAGAGCATTAATTACTCAAAGTTTATGCAGCAGAATTGATTTTGTTGTTAAAACCACTAAATTAATATGTTATTCCAGTAGTTGGGATATGCACCACTTACTCGTACATTTTGTGAACAATATTAACATTCGGAGTTTTAATAGAGACAGTGTATAGTCTCTTAGAAAAGGGATTTATAGTGTGTATGCCATGTATCTCTTAATATTTCCAGGTTACTACAGAAAGGGTAACATCCACTTGCAAGATAATTATCTACTTACCCATTCAAAGTAATGAATTTCACTTATTCACAACTATAACCTATGTTTCAAAACTTCAGTTTTAGGGAAATGAGGATAACAATGCTGTTCTAACTTATCCACATTGTTTTACAGATTTGGTATTGGGTTAATGTGGCGCATCTCCAATTTTGCTACATTTCTTTTTCCATTTTATTAGTAACATGTCCTTTTACAAAAGCCTGAAAAGGCAGCTGAACCAAATCAAACTAAGCTCTATTATCCATTGATTTTTCCTTCATAGAACCCCTGTAGTGCAGAAGGAGGCCATTCAGCCCATTGAGTCTGCACTGACCACCATCCCACCCAGGCCCTATCCCCATAACCCCATGCATTTATCCTAGCTAGTCCCCTGACACTAAGGGGCAATTTAGCATGGCCAATCCACTAAGCCTGCACATCTTTGGAGTGTGGGAAGAAACCGGAGCAACCAGAGGAAACCCACGCAGACACGGGGAGAATGTGCAAACTCCACACAGATAGTGACTCAAGCCGGGAATCGAACCCGGGTCCCTGGCGCTTGTTTTCTTGAAGTGTTCTGGATGATATGGGATTAAGTAGTCCACAGCATATAGTGCCTCATTACTTATAGACTGATTGTAAAATGATAGTCTCATTGAGTTTGAGAAATGAGAGAATTAGCATGTGGGGTTTTGAACGTTGTTATAGAATTGGTGTTAAGATGGAGTGGGATAAAACTTTGAGTCCAGCAGATAAAATGTACACAATTTGAAGGAATAGAGAACTGAAAATCAAATAATTTTCATGAATCATCTATGCCAAAAACTTTTGATCAATTTTAATATTGCTTTGTAACCTGTCTTTAGGTGGATTGTGCCCTATCTCTAATACGTCTTGGCAAGGAGAGGAACATCCCTGGATTAGAGATTCTCTGTGATGATCTGATCACTCTAGAAACACTCGTATACGAAGCAGGGGCTGATCCAACTCTTTCGCTGAAGGAACTGCAACAGATGAAAGACATTGACAAACTGAGGCAATTACTGATCAATGTAGGATGTGCAAACGTGATTTCAATAAGTTTTTATTTTCTGATTACTAACATTGTACTCCTATTTGGTAGTTATTTTGTGTCACTAGCATGATTTCCAATATTAACTTGCAAAAGCAATTCATATGAAAAGTTTTCACTGATTTAAAAAAACCCTCAGATTCCCATGTTGTTCTCTATGAAGAAAGCAAGGATGGCAAATTTGTCCCCCAAGCCTCTGCCAACTCAGCTTTGGCCTTTGTGACAAAGGGTGAAGTTTAATAGTTATGCTCCCCCCTGTGAAGACTCAGTCCAGGGAAATGTCAACGTCTTGCAGTGCCTTCATGTAGTTATGAGCTAACCAGTGTCCATTCCATGCTGTATAGCGCGCAAGAAACAATACTTTTCACTGTATCCCAATACTGTGACAATAGTAAATCAAATCAAAAGCACAGTAGATTGCTGATGTTATATTTTCACACATTATTTTAATAATTTGTCATTTTAAATTCATTTAAAAGTAATGACATTGTGCTAAACTTGGTGAACTTCTTAAAGATGTTTAACTCTTCCCTTTCACCAAAAGAGCCTGAACATAATGCTGTTGCTTAATTTAATGAACTTTTTCTTTTGTATTCCTGTAGTCCTCTGAGGAAATGTATATAAAGAATGTGTACCAGTGGGTGGTTCCATTTCTGCACCGGTGCGAGAGTAAAACTACAGGACTTGCAGATGAATTGCTGAGGGAGTACTTAGTGACAGAGGCAAAAGAGGATTTGAAATACCCTTTGAAGATATTTCAGCAATCTAAACCTGACGTATGTTTGTTGCTACTATTTGTTTGACTTGTTTCTTTAATAAATATGGAGTACATTTGCTATTTTTAATTCTTCCATGCTGTGACCCATTGTCATGGTGGCATATACTGTCATTTCATTTCTGGTGGGATTCTACTTTACAATTAGTATGTCATCTGAATTGAAATGTGCACAATCATGCACTCAATTTCTACTGTTCATTTTGTTATTGCGACAATATGACTTGAGGGTATTTACTATAAGTATTATGTTCAGACTATCAGGATAGCAATGTTCTTAGCTTCAGACCAATATGTACATAGTTTCCAGTTTGTCCTTTTTTGGGAACCACTGGATTTTGTTTTTTGATGTTTTATATATCTGCTTTTATAGGGCTGGTTGATTTATTAATTTTGTGATTTGCTTACTCAGATGTTTAAACTCAATTTAGTAACTTGCTATACATTTCTTTTTTGCATCATTTTGGATGTTTTTCATTTTAAGAAGAACAAAATAAGAATAATAAAAGAAGTTATTAAATTTACATGTCTTTTCCTAAATTTGTTTTATTTTATCCCTCTGATTTTTTGAATTAGTGTCAGCAGAAAATTATTCCTGACCATCACCAGTTAATGGCAGTAGCCCTAGAATGTCTCTACAGTTGCGACCGAGATGATCAGCTGTCTCTCTGTTATGATGTGCTTGAATGTTTACCACAGAGAGGTTTTGGGTAAGTACGATTCAAACTGTAAAAGTTTATAAGTTGTTTGATTTGTAATGGAGCAATGATTATTCTGAAAACCATTAAAAAGAGCAAATAGTTGACATTATACTCTCTTCTACCTTGTACATTTCCCAAAATGTATCTACCTTTTTGCTTGTGATTGAGGCTCATGACATTAACAAATATCTTGCCATGGGGCAAGCAGAGAAATTCAGGAAATGATAATTTTTCCTTATGGAGTAGTTGAGGCAACTGGCAGAGATGCATTTAAGGGGAAGACACCATAGATAGCACATGACACATGAAGGAATGGAATGATATGTTGGCACAGTGGTTCGCACTGCTGCCTCACAGCCCCAGGGACCTGGGTTCAATTCCGGCCTCGTGTGACTGTGTGAAGTTTGCACTTTCTCCCTGTGTCTGTTTCCTCCAGGTGCTCTGGTTTCCTCCCACGCTCCAAAGATGTGCGGGTTAGGTTAATCGGCCATGCTAAATTGCCCCGCAGTGTCAGGAGGATTAGCAGGGTAAATACACGGGGTTACAGAGATAGGGCCTGGGTGGGATTGTTGTCGGTGCAAGCTTGATGGCTCAAATGGCCTCCTTCTGCACTGTAGGGATTCGATGATTCCATAAAATATTCATGATGTTGGATGAAAAAGGGTGGGAAGACACTCATACAAATCATAAACTCTGACATGGACCCATTATATGAGTACATCGGAACAGGAGTGAGCCATTTGGCCCATTGAGCCTGCTCCGCAATTCAATTAGATAGTGGCTGCTCACATAACTCAATGCCACTTTCCTGCACTATCTTCATATCCCTTGAGGTCATTCATCTCTAGAAAGCTATCGATTTCTGTCGTGAACATGCTCAATGACAGCTTCCACAGCCCTCTGGGATAGAGGAGTCTAAAGAATCATCACCCTCTTGAGTGAAGAAATTCCACTTCATCTCTGTTTTAAATGGTTTTCTCCTTATCCTGAGATTATGTCCCCTGGTTTTAGACTTAGCAGCCAGAGGAACATCTACATTCAGCCTGTTATGTCCTGTAAGAATTTTGTAAGTTTCAATTTTGGTGTGATTTTTAAGCAATTATCTTTTTTTCTTCTCACTAAGCCTTAAAATGTATTTTTTTCTCTTTGAATGCATTTTAATCATGATGATTTGCATTGACAATTGAAAAGCTTCCACAATGTTTTTTTCTTAATTATGCTGTGCCTAATGCCCATAAATGATGATTTGACATCTTTTAATAATAATCATGCATAAGAATGGTCTTAAAGAAAGAATATGACCTGAGTTCAGTACTTTCTTCCCCATTTCCATTTGTGCTATGCCCATTTATCCCTAGCATATGCTAATGAGAGTCTTAAGATATTTAGGAAATTAAATATGAATTAGGAGCAGGAGTAGGCCACTCAGCCCTTTAAACCTGTTCTGCTATTCAATAAGGTCATAACTGACTTGTTTGTAACCATAATCCCATATTCTTGCCTATCCCAAAAAGTTTCACCCTCTTGCTTATCAAGATCTATCTACATCTGCCTTAAACAATATTTCAAAGACTTTGCTTCCACTGTCTTTTGAGGAAGAGACTTCCAGAGACTCTCAACTCTGAGAGAAAAATTTCTCCCCATCTCTGTCCCAGTTGGGCAACCCCTTATTTTTAAACAGTGGCTCCTAATACTAGATTCCCCACAAGAGGAAACATCCTCTCCCTTACAACCTTATATGTTTCAATCAATTTTGCCTCTTTCCCTTTGAAACTGAAGTGGATACTAGCCTAGCCTGTCCAATTTTTTCTCATAAGACAACCCTCCCAATCCAGGTAATAGTTGACTAAACTTTCTCTGAAGTGCTTTGAACATAGTTACACCCTCCGTTAAATAAGGTGCCACATCAAAGGTTACTGTTGAAAATAAAAACTCGTGGTTTAGGTGGTAAAATATTGGCATGGACAGAAGGTTGGTCAACCTCAGGAAATGGAGATTTGGCACAAATCGGTCTTTTACTAGTTGACAGGATGTGACAAGTGGTGTGCCACAGGGATCAGTGCAGGGACCTCAACTTTTTACAATTTATGCAAATAACCTGGATGAAGGAACAGAAGGTATGGTTGCCAAATTTTCTGATGACACAAAGATAGATAGGAAAATAAATTGTTAAGAGGATGTAAGGAGGCTGCAAAGGGGCATAGGTGAGTGGGCAAAACTCTAGCAAATAGGTTATAATATGGGCCAATGTGAAATTGTCCATTTTGACAGGAAGAATGAAAAAGAAGCTTTTTATCTAAATGAATCTTTACAGAGTTCTGAGGTGCAGAGGGATCTGGGTATCCTAATGCCTGAATCAAAAAGGCTAGTATACAGGTACAGCAAACAATTAGAAAAGCTAATAGAATGTTATCATTTATTGTGAGGGGAATTGATTACGAAAGTAGGGAGGTTATGCTTCAGCTGTACAGGAATTGGTGAGACCACACCTATTATTGTGTACGGTACTGGTCTCCTTATTTAAGGAAAGATGTAAAGAACTGCGTTAGAAGCAGTTCAGAGGTTGTCCAAACTAATACCAGGTATGGGCAGATTGTCTTATGAGGAAAGGTTGGACAGGTTAGGTTTGTATCCACTGGAGTTTAGAAGGTAAGAGGCAACTTGATCGAAACCTTTGAAATCCTAAGGGGTATTGACAGGGTGGATGTGAAAATGATGTTTCCTCTTGTCGGAGAATCAAGAATAGGATGTTTTCTCTAAAGGCAGTGAAAGCAGAGCCTTTTTGAGTACTTTTAAGGTTGAGCTGGATTGTTGATTAACAAGGGGGTGAAAAGTTTTTGGCGGTAGGCAGGAATGTGGGTTGAAGTTGCAATCAGATCAACCATGATCTTAGTGAATGACGAAGAAGGCTCGAGGAGCCTAGTGGCCTACTCCTGCTCCAAATTTATATGATTGTGTGTATGAGACCGCATAGTGCTCCATATAAGGTCTCACCAATGCCCTGTAAAACTGATGCATTACCTCCATATTTTGGTATTCAATTCCCCTCAAGTAATCAGATGCTATTAGCTTCCATTATTACTTGCTGTACCTGCACATACTGGTCTTTACTGATTCATGCACTAGGGCCTCTAGATCCCTCTACATCTCAAATCTCTGCAATCTCTTGCCATTTAAATAATATGCATATTTTCTTTTTCCTGCTAAAGTGGACAATTTCCACCTCCCAATATTTTTCTCCATTTGCTCTGTCTTTGCCCATTCACTTTAACCTATCTGTATCTTGGTCATAGAAGACAGAGAGTAGCGGTGGAAGGGTGCTTTTCAGAATGGAGATCTATAGTTAGTGGTATTCCGCAGGAATCAGTGCTGGGACCTCTTTTGTTTGTAGTATATATAAATGATCTGGAGGAAAATGTGGGTGGTCTGATTAGTAAGGTTACAAATGACACGTAGGTTGGTGGAGTTGCTGATAGTGCCGGGGATTGTCAGAGGATACAACAGGATATAGATTGGAGACTCGAACACAGAAATGGCAGATGGAGTTTAATCCGGACAAATGCGAGGTGATCCATTTTGGAGGATCAAATTTAGGTGTGAATTATACTGTAAATGGCAGAAGCCTTAGGAAAATTAACAGACAGAGGGATCTGGGTGTGCACGTCCACAGTTTCCTAAAAGTGGTAATACAGGTAGCCAAGGTGATTAAGAAGGCACATGGCATGCTTGCCTTCATCAGCCGGGGCATTGAGTACAGGATTTGGGAAATCATGTTGCAGCTACATAAAACCTTGGTTAGGCCGCATTTGGAGTATTAAGCGCAGTTCTGGTCGCCACACTACCAGAAGGACGTGGAAGCTTTGGAGAGAGTGCAAAGAAGGTTCACCAGGATGTTGCCTGGTCTCGAGGGTTTGACTATGAGGAGAGGTTGAATAAACTAGAATTGTTTTCACTGGAAAGACGGCGGCTGAGGGAAGACATGATAAAGGTTTACTATAGGCCCCCAAATAGTAATAGAGATGTGGAGGAAGAAATTGCTAAGCAGATTATGGATATGTGTACGGTCACAGGGTAGTTGTCATGGGGGACTTTAACTTTCCAAATATTGATTGGAACCTTTGTAGGTCAAAGAGTTCGGATGGGGCAGTTTTTGTACAGTGTGTACAGGAGGGTTTCCTGACACAATATGTGGATAGGCCGACAAGAGGTGAGGCGACATTGGATTTGGTACTGGGAAATGAACCGGGCCAAGTGTTAGATTTGGTTGTAGGAGAGCACTTTGGAGATAGTGACCACAATTCGGTGTCTTTTGTTATTGCAATGGAGAGGGATAGGGCCGTACGGCAGGGCAAGGTTTACAATTGGGGGAGAGGTAATTATGATGCGATTAGGCAAGAATTAGGGGGCATAAGTTGGGAACAGAAACTGTCAGGGAAAGGAACTAATGAAAAGTGGAACTTTTTCAAGGAACAAATACTGGATGTCCTTGATAGGTATGTCCCTGTCAGGCAGGGAGGAAATGGCCGAGTGAGGGAACCATGGTTCACGAAAGAGGTGGAATGTCTTGTGAAAAGGAAGAGGGAAGCTTATGGAGGGATGAGGAAACAAGGTTCAGATGGCTCGATTGAGGGTTACAAGTTAGCAAGGAATGAGCTGAAAAAGGGTCTTAGGAGAGCTAGGACGGGACACGAGAAGTCCTTGGCGGGTCGGATCAAGGAAAACCCCAAGGCTTTTTACTCTTATGTGAGGAATAAAAGAATGACCAGGGTGAGGTTAGGGCCGGTCAAGGACAGTAGTGGGAACTTGTGTATGGAGCCAGTAGAGATAGGCGAGGTGATGAATGAATACTTTTCTTCAGAGTTCACCAAGGAGAGGGGCCATGTTTTTGAGGAAGAGAAGGTGTTACAGGCTAATAGGCTGGAGGAAATAGATGTTCGGAGGGAGGATATCCTGGCAGTTTTGAATAAACTGAAGGTCGATAAGTCCCCTGGGCCTGATGAAATGTATCCTAGGATTCTTTGGGAGGCAAGGGATGAGATTGCAGAGCCTTTGGCTTTGATCTTTGGGTCCTCGCTGTCCACGGGGGTGGTGCCAGATGACTGGAGAATGGCGAATGTTGTTCCTCTGTTTAAGAAAGGGAATAGAAATGACCCTGGTAATTATAGACCGGTTAGTCTTACTTCGGTGGTTGGTAAATTGATGAAAAAGGTCCTTTAGAGATGGGATTTACGACCATTTAGAAAGATGCGGATTAATCCGGGATAGTCAGCACAGATTCGTGAAGGGCAAGTCGTGCCTCACAAATTTGATAGAATTTTTTGAGGAGGTAACGAAGTGTGTTGATGAAGGTAGGGCAGTTGATGTCATATACATGGATTTTAGTAAGGCGTTTGATAAGGTCCCCCATTGTCGGCTTATGATGAAAGTGAGGAGGTGTGGGATAGAGGGAAAGTTGGCCGATTGGATAGGTAACTGGCTGTCTGATCGAAGACAGAGGGTGGTGGTCGATGGAAAATTTTCAGATTGGAGGCAGGTTGCTAGCGGAGTGCCGCAGGGATCAGTGCTTGGTCCTCTGCTCTTTGTGATTTTTATTAATGACTTAGAGGAGGGGGCTGAAGGGTGGATCAGTAAATTTGCTGATGACACCAAGATTGGTGGAGTAGTGGATGAGGTGGAGGGCTGTTGTAGGCTGCAAAGAGACATAGATAGGATGCAAAGCTGGGCTGAAAAATGGCAAATGGAGTTTAACCCTGATAAATGTGAGGTGATTCATTTTGGTAGGACTAATTTGAATGTGGATTACAGGGTCAAAGGTAGGGTTCTGAAGACTGTGGAGGAACAGAGAGATCTTGGGGTTCATATCCACAGGTCTCTAAAGGTTGCCACTCAAGTGGATAGAGCTGTGAAGAAGGCCTATAGTGTGTTAGCTTTTATTAACAGGGGGTTGGAGTTTAAGAGCCGTGGGGTTATGCTGCAACTGTACAGGACCTTGGTGAGACCACATTTGGAGTATTGTGTGCATTTCTGGTCACCTCACTATAAGAAGGATGTGGAAGCGCTGGAAAGAGTGCAGAGGAGATTTACCAAGATGCTGCCTGGTTTGGAGGGTAGGTCTTATGAGGAAAGGTTGAGGGAGCTAGGGCTGTTCTCTCTGGAGCGGAGGAGGCTGAGGGGAGACTTAATAGAGGTTTATAAAATGATGAAGGGGATAGATAGAGTGAACGTTCAAAGACTATTTCCTCGGGTGGATGGAGCTATTACAAGGGGGCATAACTATAGGGTTCGTGGTGGGAGATACAGGAAGGATATCAGAGGTAGGTTCTTTACGCAGAGAGTGGTTGGGGTGTGGAATGGACTGCCTGCAGTGATAGTGGAGTCAGACACTTTAGGAACATTTAAGCGGTTATTGGATAGGCACATGGAGCACACCAGGATGATAGGGAGTGGGATAGCTTGATCTTGGTTTCAGATAAAGCTCGGCACAACATCGTGGGCCGAAGGGCCTGTTCTGTGCTGTTCTATGTCTACAATATAATGAGAGGCATAAACAGGGTGGATAGTCGGAGGCTTTTTCCAAGGGTGGAAATGTCAATTACACGGGCCAGAGGTTCAAAGCGAGAGGGAGAAAGTTTAAAGGAGATGTGTGGGGGAAGTTTTTCACGCAAAGAGTAGTGGGAGTCTGGAATGTGCTGACACAGGAGGTGGTGGAAGCAGGCACATTAGCAACATTTAAGAGGCATCTGGAAGGGTACGGGAATAGAAGGATGCGGGCCAAGTAAGGGCAAAAGGTTTTTTCTTTCATTTAGTTAGGGCATCATGATCGGCAGGGGCTTGGAGGGCCAGAGGTCCTGTTCCTGTGCTGCACTTTCCTTTGTTCTTTGTTCTTCATATCCATTTGGAGCCTCCTTATGCCCTCTTTATATCTTACTCTCCTACTTATCTTTGTGTCATTAGTAAATTTAACAACCACACATTCGGTCCCTTCATTTATATAAATTGTAAAATGTTCAGGCGCCAGCAGAAAGAGACCCCTTTGTGCCTACCCTCTGTTTCCTTACAAAGCTAGCCAATCTTCTATTCATGCCAATATGTTACCTCCTACACCATGAGCTTTTATTTTTCGCAATAAATTTTGATGAGGTATCGTATCCTTCTGGAAATCTAAATACAGTACATCCATCTCGTTATCCACAGCATATGTTACTTCTTCAATGAGCTTCAATAAATTGGCTCTGCCTGATTACCCTGAATTTTTTCAAGTGCCCTACTATAATAGTTTTTAATCGTAGCTTCTAACATTTCCCTTATGACAAATATGGCTTTAATTTCCCCACTTTCCGTCTTCCTTTATAATAAAGGATTTACATTTGGTTTTTTCCAACCTAATGGAATCTTCCCAAACCTCGTGAATTTTGGAAAATTAATATCAACGTATCAATTATCTCACTAGCCACTTCTTTTAACACCATCGGATGAAGTCCATCAGAGCAAAGAGACCTACTGATTGTAGTTTTCCCTCCCTCCCAACCCCTGATTTACAGTATTTCTGGGATGTGACTTCAATGTGAAGACCGATGCAAAACATCGGTTCAATTTATCTGCCATCTCCTTATTTTCCAGTATTAATTCACAGACTCACTGTCAATCGAACCAAAGCTCACTTTGCTATCTCCTTTCTTTTTAAATATCTTATTTAAGCCTCTATTTAAATTTAAAATACTAGTCTTGGACCCACTGTTCTCTTCCTCAAACTGAATGTTTGGGAAATTCAGGACTGCATCTATGTGAGGCTCGCTCACTGTGAGGTAGAGTAATTAATAATAAATTTGATGGATAATTGGTATCAAACTTTATAGTCCTCTCCACAAATACCAGATTGAGAGCATTAAACAGTTCAATGATTGTTATTTTGGCTTAATTCATTTTCCATCCATGACTGATCTTACCATGAATTATGTTACTCTGATAATGAGGTCAGATAGAGCTCATCTTGTTTACAGCCTCAAATGAGTGGCATTGTTGCCTTGGAAGCTGAGAATGCAAAGCATAAAGTAGATAACTTGTTTTCACAGAAGGATTATTCCCTTATGCATTCCTTCTTTTCTTCATTTTTGAGTTCTTCGTTTATGATGGACAACACACATAATTAATGCAGATCCAAAATTGGCCTCAAAGGATATCCTTCTCCAAATTTTGATAGTTATTAATGTCAATGCCTGTGTGTGTCCCATGAGTGAAATAGATACAATACCCATCTTCTTTAAAGAGTTGAGAGATCAATATTTAATGAGTCTTGTTAAAACAAGACCAGTAATGTTGGTTAGAGGATAACATTATTTGTTAGGACACCAATGAAAGCTGTGACTGAGATTAGAGTTGAACTTTTGAATATTTTGAGAAACCTTAACCTTTCGAACTATATATACCACAGCTACAATAACCTTTCTTCTGCTTTTATAGGTGATTCTTCATTAGGCTAACACATTTGAATTTCTTGATTAAGGTGCTTGAAAATAAAATCCTCAGCGATGCTTTAACTTCCTTTCCCCTGCACTGTAACACAATTATTGTGATCTCAAATTGCGAGTTAAACCCCAACTTCTGATAGCAAAATCTGTTGCACTGTACAAACATAATACTACTAAAATCTTCTAATTTTCTTCCTATGGTTCTTCCTGTTTTTCAGGAATTTTGTAATTCCTCCCTTTCTTTATCCAGCTTCCCATGATTCAGGTGTTGAATGTCATTTTCCTCACGAGTGCTAAATATATTTTGTTGCAGTCATGTTTTTATATAATCCTTTCACTTAATCCGAACATTCCCAAGCAAAGATTTGTCAGAAGGTTAACATAATGTATTGCATGCTGATGAAAGCCCAGAATGTCAAGAATATTTTGAACTACTTTTAATCTTTTTAAATTGGTTTTATCAGCAAAAGTAGGTCTGTTTTGGCAGCCCAAAAATACCCCGCCTTCCTCTTAGTGTACATTAGGCTAAACCTTGAGTTGTGGGGAGGTGTAAAGAAATGTTGATGCTTATGTTAGGTAATTGTTCAGCAGTTTTGTACAAAATAAAGCCCTGTGTAGTGATACTATCACTTGACTTGTAGCAAGTTAAATACAGGATTTTTTTTCTTTTTTTTATTACAGCCACGAAACCGAAGTGACAAAAACTCTACACGATCAGGTTGACTTGTTGGAACAACATCTAAGGTAGGATTTAACCTGTGCTAAATTGTACTTCCTCTTTTCAAAAAAAAAATGTGTTCATGATTTGGTGTATTGTCAGCAATATATTGCGGTATGATATGTCTTTGCATTTTCTTTCCTTGTTTCGAAGTATAGTAAAGGATTTTTTTTCTGTGTATTTTGTCACTATTCCCATCTCTCTCCATCTTCCAGTTTGAGCATTGTAATGCGATATTGAGCTTAAGAAAGAAATATGTGATAATAACCATCTGGGAATGACAAACATCATTAGAAGCTGGAATCAAGTCCATGAATTTCTCTTGTTTGCGGAGTCCTCAGCGTCTTTAAAGATGGGGAAGAATAAAATAATGATAAATCCAGGCAATGAGACCATCCACTCCATTCCACTATGCCACAAACTGAGACAAATATGAAATTTATAAGTTTGTTATGTCTCGGGCCCAACTATTTAATTTAGGTAAAATCAAATAGTGAAGGGGGGGGTCATGTGACCTGCTCCGCATCCTACCTGACAATGAGCCTAGATAGCTTGGTTGCAGCGGGGACAGGGGTGGGGCCCACATCGATTTATTGAGAAGAAGTTTTTTTCATTCATTTGTGTGACATGGGCTTTGCTGGCTGGCCAGCATTTATTGCTCATCCCTAGTTGTCCTTGAGAAGGTGGTGGTGAGCTGCCGCCTTGAAACGCTGCAGCTCATGTGCTGTGGGTTAACCCACAATGCCGTTAACCCAGCGACTGTGAAGGAACAGCGATTTACTTCCAAGTCAAGGTGGTGAGTGGCTTGGAGGGAAGCTTGCAGGTGGTGGTGCTCCCATGTATCTGCTGCCTTTATCCTTCTAGATGGAAATGGTCATGGGTTTGGAAGGTGCTGTCTAAGGATCTTTGGTGAATTGCTGCAGTGCAATTTGTAGATAGTACACACTGCTGCAACTGAGCGTTGGCGGTGGAGGGAGTGGATGTTTGTGGATGTGGTGCCAATCAAGCAGGCTGCTTTGTCCTGGATGGTGTCAAAGTTCTTGAGTGTTGTTGGAGCTGCATCGATCCAGGCAAGTGGGGAGTATTCCATCTCACGAGATGTTTGCACTGATTTTCAATGGCAAGGGCATCTGGGTTTTCATGTCTCCCAGACAGATGTTAGGAAAGTTAGGTTTTGCAAATGATTATCATTTAAACTGTCCATATAATTTCAGGGTCGAAAGGATAGCTAATTAGGATTTCTACCTGGATACAAAGCCCAGATCCCAGATGGTTCATGCTGCCATGGAGATAGGCTTTGGGATGGAAATAACCCAGAGCAAGCTATTATCGTATTAGTTTGCAGCGTTTTTCTTATGATATCCCTGAACTTCAGACAGATATGTCTGCATAAAGAGCTGTGAGAAAGAGGCAGCCAGTTTCTTTGTTCAGTATGCAAAATGTGGCTGGGAGCTCTCACTCTGATTGAAGAGACCAAATTCTTGAGGATTTGAATGAAACCAGAAGATTTGTTAGCTTTGGATAGCGGGAGGAATCACCAGGGTAACTCTAACTGTGAAAGTCAGCTTGGGGATTAAAAGTTATTTGTTTGGAAAAGGAAGAAAGCCCTTGGGAGCTAAGAATCACTTTGGCATGATTCCTGGAAAATGAGGTGTTCACCTAAAAGACAGTCTAAACAACTGTAACACGGAATTTTAAGCCATTTTAAAAGTTAATTAGGGTATCTTTCCTGTAGTTTAGAGTATAAGTTGCCTACTAAACCTCTCGGCCTTTTGGCTAAGATCAAGTGTAGTATGGTCGGCTGCGCTTGGTCGAGGTCATTGGGTTGCACTGGGGCTTCATATGTTTCATATGAAGCAATTTTTAAAAGCGGCATCTCGGCCTTTTGGCTAAGATGCAAATGAGCTCAAGTCTTGGAGGAGGAACCTCCCCCTTCTCCAATCAGCTTGGCTCATGTAGATCAGGCCCAGGACAGGGTGATTTGGTCGCTCGCCCTGTCTTGTCAGCCTGGATCGGAAACGTCTCAGCTTGTTGAGACTTTGAATTGGATTTGATTTGATTGAATTGGAAAAGTATATAAATTTTTTTTAAAATAAGTTGCCTACTAAATAGTATTTAGACAATATTGCTATTTGTTTGTCCGTTCATTGCTCACAGACCTATATTATTTTGTGAAAACTATTGACTATCGTCTAAACGACTATCATCTTAGACAACTTGTAAGTCTTAAAGCTTGAAATCTTGTTGTCTGGTCCTTCCAGTTAGTCACCGGAAATTCAATTATCTTTTAAAAGGTTATCGGGCTCTATGGGATTCATAACTAAACGTGTGCAGTGTGATGCCTCCAACTAACGGATCTATTCCTCCACATCTTTCTTACTATTCAAAAGGGACCATTATATCTGCAGCATCCAGGTCTGCTCCTCCGTCACCCTTAATTCCCACTCACCATTCCATGCAAGTGCAGGAGATACAACATCTGCACCTTCCCACCGTCCAGGAACACAAACGCATTCCTCCAAGTGAAACAATTTACTTGACTTTTTGCAATTTAGTTCACAGTATTGACTGCTCACAATGCAGTTTTCTAGATTGGGGAGAGCCGACACAGAATGTGTAACTTTACTGAACACTTCAGTTCAGTCTGCAAGTGTAACCCTGAGCTTCTAGTTATTTGATGTCACTTCTCCGCTCCACTACCACCCTGAGCTCTCTTTCCTCAGCTTCGCGTCTGTTCCGGTGAACCTCAGTTCAAGCTTGTCGAACAGTACCTCATTTTTGGGAAAGCATTTTACAACTTTCCGGATTGAACATTGAGTTCAGCAACTTCTGACTTTTATTGTGCAGCAGATGCTGGTAATAAGTTTGTTGTCATTTACAGTTCCACTGGTCTCGTGTTGTTGAATATGCTGCCAGATGTGGCAAATCGGCCAGTCATACAGCGAGTTGATACTCTTCATTTTTAGACCCAAACAATAATGAATTGTTTTAAAGTTGCAACCGTGTGTGTGATTATGTATATCACTTGCTAGACTGCCATTTATAGTCTGTCCCTATTTGAGGAAGGAAGAATCAACCATTTTACTGTTAAACAGAAGTCACATATCAGTCAGACCATGACAATGCTTGTCATAATACAGTTCAGTTGTGGGGTTTCCGGTTTCCTGGAAGCTGAAGAGCCACTTGCTTATTGAAACAATGTTAATAGTCTGTCATTTGTTACCTCTCTGTTCTTGTTCTCCTCTAACTAACTACACATTTAGATCCATGGGACTGCTCCGTGAAGCACTCTGAAAATAGGGCTGGCCTTCTAGAGGGCAGCAGTCCAATTGCTCTCAAAATCCTTTCGGGGAATCTAGTAACGTAGGGTGCAAACCGAAGAGCTTGGTTTCGTTTAGACGATAGTCAATAGTTTTCACAAAATGATGTAGGTCTGTGAGCAATGAACGGACACTGCTGCATGGCTGTTAATGATGGTTGGAATCTGCCAAGGTCATGGTCCAGAAGCTATGTCCTGAAATGGCAGATGGCAGCGTAAGCAAAGAAAGGATCAGAGTGCAGGAACTAATATGTAGAGATTTCTCAATTCTTTACACCTCCCCGATTCTCTCAACTTCTCAATTTTGATAAATTAGGGACAGTACTGTTGAAGAAATTTGTTTTTCTGTTTCAAATAAACTGGACCATGCTATCAGAAACAAAATAATTCAATTAACAGATTATCACCACCCTTTGAGAGTATATAAAACAGGCTTGCTTTGTGAAACTGTTGATTGCAAAATTCCTTTGAAGCTATTCCCTGTTTCTGGCAGAGAGAGTATCAGTCTTGACTGCTGATGATTTTAAAAGATTGCACATTTGTTTTATTAATATTGTATGCATTTTGTACCGCTGTGAATGTGGTGACCTCAGCACTGCAAGTTTGGCGAACATCAAAATCCTACTGGAGAACGCTGCTCCAGATCCATCATTTGCCTTAGGTTATCAACCCAAATCTTCCAGTTTCCTGATCATTGGGCATGAAACATAGAATCCAAGATGTGAGACGGAACCCAGTGGAAGTCGTGACTGACTGACCTTTGTGGGAGTTGCCAGGAAAGTTTGAACTTATAATGGGGGATTCCCCTGCTCTCTGGCACCCTCACTAAGTTCTCTAGTTCTAAACCTGAGGTAGAGTCAGAAAATTCAACTGTAGTAGGAAAGATTATAGGAGGTTGGTCACAGGTCAGGGTCCATATGCTGTGTCCTGAAATGGCAGGCACCTTCAACCGAACCCCTGACAAAACCCCCCCAACCATCCCCACGATTGTCCCCATACCAAACACACTAGTCTCCTCCCTATTTCCTTGCCTTTCTATTTGTTTAAGATATGATACATTTGTAACTGTTTCCAGTTTCGATTATAATTTAAAGTTTATCAGTGTCGCAAATAGGCTTACATTAACAATGCAATGAAGTTACCGTGAAAATGCCCTAGTCGCCCAACTCAGACGCCTGTTCAAGTACACTGAGGGAGATTTGGCATGGCCAATGCACTTAACCAGCACATCTTTTGGACTGTGAGAGGAAACACAGACACAGGGAGAATGTGCACAGACGGTGACCCAAGCTGGGAATCGAACCCGGGTCCCTGGCACTATGAGTTCACCTGAAGAAGGAGCTTGAGGCTCCGAAAGCTAGTGCTGCCAAATAAACCTGTTGGACTTTAACCTGGTGTTGTGAGACCTCATACTGTGCTATGAGAAAGCAGTGATTGCCACTGTGCCGCCCCAGTCATCAATGTGAATTGTTAACTCTATTTTTCTTTCTGCAGATGCTACCAGACCTGATAAATTTTACCAGCATTTTTTGTTTTGATTTCCCATTTAGCTAACTCACGTGCAGATCACAGTTATTAGCATAAACTGATCTCATTATTAAAGTAGAAAGCATTTTCTTTTTATAGGGTCCATTGCACGCTACAGAACTGATGTAACTTTCAGCTAAAATGCTTAGTTTGTGCTCACTGCACGACATTGGATAATGTTGACTTCCAGTTTATAAAATCAGAGCTGTCCCTTGTTTCTTTCTGAGGAAGGAATAATTCCGTCATCAATTTGTGTCAATCTTCATTTTTAGTAACTTCTGTATAATGTACCAGGGGTTTTAACAGAATATAATTCCCTTTTAGAGTTTCCTTTCCTTTTATCCTTTCCATTATAATATAAATATCACCTCAGCATGATACTCCCTAATAAGTATTGACATAGAATTTGGTTATTACTGCTGTTGATGTAAAAGCAACACTCAAATATATGACATAAGAAGGAAGTATATGTCATGTGCAATGCATGTAACATTTTATCGAACTGTTGCAGTGATGCAGAATGAAACATTGCTGCATAAAATGTATTTTCTGATTAAAATTAGCACAATGGAATTCAGATACGAGTTAATCTAAAACACAAAGCTCTACAAATTCAGGTTAGCTCTTGAGGATCTTAAGAGTATTTCCTAGTCTCTGCTTGGCCTTTTTGGAAGATAGGGGAAATAATAAACTTCCTATCAAAAACCTATGCTTTGCAGGTGATTGAGCCATTGATTGATTGTTGAGCCATAGATAATCGATAAATCGTCTTGCAAAATGTTTTACAGATGAAAAGATGTTCTTTAAGCATAGAAACACACCCATAATACATGATGACTTCTGGAACACGTTAAGTCTCTGAGACATTGCTTTGTGTCATAGTGAATAGCTGTGTCAATCTCTGCATTTGATATTAATGTGTGTGAGTTCACTTAAACGTCACATGGTTGCTTCTGTTGAGGTCAGTCCTTCACCATCATTCATTTGAGATGTGTGCACATATAAAGGTGTACAATAAATATTTGGATTAATTGTTTGCTTGTATCATACTATTTTAAGTTTGTCTTTATCAAAAATTGAGTGGGAGCATGAATTGTGAGCATGGTAGGCAAACGGTGGGTATGACTGTAGCAAGGAGAACAGTTGTGGGGGCAGAACAGAGCTGGGGGCCAGAAGTGGAAGAAGGGCAGGAATGCTGAGATAGATGTCATTGAGACAGTGGAGGGATTTGGGGAGGGGTAGGGGAGGAGGTGGTGTAGAGTGTAGAAAGGAGAGTGGTATGTTGGACAGAATCTACAATGCTGGGAAGGAGTAGGCGTCTGAATGAATTGCTATTGGAGTAACCCAATAGCCCACAATTGATGGGGTGGAAGATGGAGCAAAGCAGGCTAATTGAAACTGCTGTGGCTGATGGCAGAAGTGCCAGAGGGAAACAGGAGTTGCTTTGTCCATACATAGATATTTCAGACATTCAGTTTGAAATGCCTTTCTGGATGTTACAACCTTTTTTTGTGTTGAAGCTTTGGAAATATTTTAATTTATATTATTTGTGAGATTGATTCATGTTCTGATGGTACACAAATATAATGGATATGAGACAAAGTTTGAAATTCATATGTTGCAGGCTGCAGTGCTAATATTTTATGACTGCTTCCCTTGAAAGGAAATTTTATTTATTGATTGATGGTCATATAACCTTATGTTTTGTGTTAGTGAAATTGAGTTTGTCAAAAATAGTTCCAGCAGGAACACTGCATCACTTCATTTAATTCCCCTTGTACCTTTGCTGGGCACATACTTTCCAAGTATATAAGTTCGTCAACAATTTCCACCTGTTTGCCATTAATGTTAAGTTTATTTAATCACTTATCTCACATTTCGAGTAACATCTTCATCCTTTGGAAGTTGAAGCAAGACCTTTCTCCCGTCATCTATCCCTCTGAATTAAGAAAATAGCCATCAAGAAACCAACAAGATTCTTAAAGCATTTCAGCAGCCATTCGCTGTAATCTGTAGACTTGACTGTCATCTGCAGACTCCTTACTGTATCTGCCAAATCACCTCTATCCTATTAACAGGATCACACCTATGGGCTTGGGGAGAGGGTGGGAGCATGCTGTTGAGCTATGATCATATTGATTGTTGGAGCAGGCTCGAATGGTATCTCCTCTTATTTTCTATGTTCTTACATCTGCATTTAGCTTTTTCTTTGGAACAAGAATCAGCTATTTAACCCTATGAGCCTGTTCCACAATTCGGTAAAATCATGGTTCGAACTTTACTCCATATCTTTGCCCAAATCCATTTCTTTCACTATGTAGAAATATGCTGTTTGTTTCTAATCTGGCTGGAACTTGCCCATTGATTAACTCCTTGATGATAAATGTCCGCATTTAATTGACTTTTTTCCCTTCATACACTGTCCATCCATGGGTATGCCTTTTTAACATTAAAATTTTTAAGCTCAGCCATATCAAAATAATTATAATTGTAAAAACTCTCTTATTGTGAATACAATGGTGAGTGACTGCCTGAGCTAGTATCTCCAAATTAATCATTTAGTGTGTACAGGGGAGGTTAATAAATAATCACCAAAATTGACAATGGTGATAATAAGGAGATAATAATTAAACTTTTAATGTATCGTTTGGACCAGTGTATGATTTTGCTACTCTTGGTTTTGATCATTATTTATAAAGGGAACTTTAATGTGAACTCACATTTCTAATGCGTGAATTACCAACATAAGACGATCTTTATCACAAATAAGAATTTATCTTTTGACTGCTTTCTATAAATATTTGCAGCTCATGTTTGTCTCTCTCTGCAGTAAGATGTTACTTCCCCCACTAATAACATTGTCACTATTTTAAACGAGAGTATTTTGCCTTGATACGTTTGTTTGCTCTACGTTCTTCAAATTTGCATACAATTTTTGAACAGTAGTTACAAATGCAGTCTGCTATATTAGTTTTTAAAATGTGTGCACGTTGTTAATGATGTATAATTGGAAAGCACTTGGTTGTAAAATCCTTGCAACAGTAGTGACAAATCAGTGGTAACCACGAACATGATTACATAGATGTTGACAAATCAATTCCAAAGAAATGTATAATATGGCCCCATTGTTCTATGCTATCCAGCTCGCCTGTGATTCGCCTCACCTGTCTGTAATTCACTTTACTCTGGCCCATCTCGGTTCCCGGGTTCCAACTGCAAGAACCCCTCATTTCATCTTGTGTCATCCTAAGTGCAACTCTTTTAGCTTCTCTTTTCACTGAGCCTCGTCCTTCCCTGCTGCTCACATTTCCCCATTTAAGCTTGTCATCCCACTTGCTCATTTATCTCTGCTCTGCCAGAGGAATCAAGTTCTGAGCTATTGCTTTAAACTGATCACTTGTAATTATTTTCTTTAGTGTGGCAGAAATTTTGGAAAAGCATGGTCTACAAAAACCAATCTCGTTTGTACAGAAGACACAGTCAAGTCCAGAGGAGGCTCATCTACTTATGGTGCGGTTAACTAGACATGTTGGGCGCAAGTAAGTACATGTCAAATTGCTTTCAAATAATGTAAATTAGAGATGTGTTTCAACGTGCATTTAGCTGCCTTTTATCCTTGCCAAATAACCTGGTGTGTTAGAAGCCAATATTGTGGTGAGACTGAACTGGTAATTCTCATTTTCTCTTTACTTAAGATGTCTGTACTCTGGAATAAAGCAGTTGAATGATGGGGATAACAGATGAGACTAAGCAAATCCTCAAATTTTTCTTAAACAACCACAGATGCAATGAGAGGGATTAAAACCATGAAACACAAAATTGACCAACCAGTGGTCACTTTCCTCCTTGCGGGTGTTACATTTGCTTCATGTTAAAATTTGTATCTTGGAGGTATAACTTTTTATTTTAAGAAATTGAGTTTCAAATGCAAGTTCAGTGGGGTGGCGCAGTGGTTAGCACTGCTGCCTCATAGTGCCAGGGACCTGGGTTCAATTCCAGCCTTGGGTGGCTGTCTATGTACATTCTCCCCATGTCTGTGTGGGTTTCCTCTGGGTGCTCTGGTTTCCTCCCATAGTCCAAAGATGTGCGGGTTAGGTTGATCGATCATGCAAATTGCCCCTTAGTGTCGGGGGGTTAGCAGGGTAAATAGGTGCGGTTACGGGAAAGGACCTGAGTGGATTGTTGTCGGTGCAGGCTCAATGGGTCGAATGGCCTCCTGCACTGTTGGGATTCTATGATTCAATGGTTCAAAACTTTAAAAAAATTATCCCTTATTTTATATTGTCGCTCCATGTTCTTCCTACCAAAATGTATCATCTCTCACTTCTTCACATTGAACATTATCTACCACCTATCTGCCCATTACACCAAAGTGTCTGTCCTTTTGAAGTTCTGAATAATGGTTATTGTGATTTTGTGAACACAGGAACCCACCTGTAAGTGAGAGTGAGTGGCGAGGCTTGCTGCAAGATCTGTTGGAAATACAACGTTCCGTATACAAGTGCCTGGACTGCAATATTTGCTATGAGGTAAAGCACTCCAGTTGTAGATCCTTACCCAGTCAAATCTGAAAATGATTAGAACATGTTGAGAAGTATTCTACAGATCAAGAGAGGTTCAGTTGTAAAACCTTATCACAGATTGATGTAAATGTAAATCTCAACCTGAATTGGTATTTGCACTTTAAAGCCATTATCTTCCACTTCTTTTGTACCTGATTTTAAGTGTATTTAGGAATAAGGATTGGAAATCAGATAACATCCCATTCCATTGAATTACCCCGTCATACGATCCCACCTTTAGAGATTTTATCATGGGATTTATTTCTTTGTACATAGGTATTAAGTTTATTTGCAAACTTCTGTATATTTTTTATAATTTTTCCAAATGTAATTACATTTCTGTTTGCCTTTTGAACAATCAAACTTGTCTTTTGTTTTGTGATTGTTTTCTCTGCACCAATTTATGCTATGTTGTTGCCTTATACAGAAGAAGTAATGTGGTAACAGAACATTGCTTTTCAGTCAATGAGATTTTAAGAAGGACCATATGAGCCATATGGCAACTGTTTGGTGCCAGATTCTTTTATGTTATCTGTTCAGGTAGCAATCTATTCATTTTGCATCCCTATTGAATTGCATTAAAATAATTAGCTGGCCGAATAAAGGGATATCTCAAACCTTATTGGCATTATATTCCTCATTCCTGTTCCCCGCCCATCTTCCCATATGGTGGTCTCTATCTTGGAAGTCATGTTTTTGTTTGTTTATTTTTATGTCTGCTTCATTCTAATTAGTCTTTTTCACTGCAGCCTTTTTGTTTTAAAAGAAACTCAGCTGTGAGTGCAATGAGATCTTATGTAGGTTCTCGGCTGGGCAAAATCATCAGAATTAAAATTCCTAAGAAAGCATTCTTTAATTTGTATGGTTTTAAGTATGTTAATATGTATGTGAAAATTGTTTCCATTCAAAGAATAAACATAGTCAAACTGCAGATCAGTAAACTAATGAGCCTTTAGCCAACTGTATGTCCTTAGCTGAAGAATGACAACTTACTATAAAAAATAATCATTTCCTTATGTCCAGAGTATAATTTGATTTAATCATGTTATTTTAATAAGAAGGCACTTTTGAGGTACTCAGTGTCACATAGTGTTGGCATTAAGTTTTTTGGTACCTACGCAAAATGTTTAATTTGACAGTGTAGCAATTACATTTCAAATACATTGACTATAATAATACTTTGATTTCCTTGTAAGCATTCAACTGGAAAGGATGCTCCATTTATAATGGAAAAGAAAAGGCTTAAAATAATTGAGAAAGACATGAGGAAAACAAAGATCAAATTAGTAGATCATAAAAAAGTTAATTTTGAAGAAATGAGAATGGAATGAGGGAAGATAAGCGGGGGAATATATTCAGGGAGTTAAAGCGGCCTTCATTTAAAAAGATGATCATTTGAGTGCAGGAGAAATAAATTCTGCTAAGAACTAAACCAGCTAGCCAATAATGAATAAAGAGAGGAAAGTTTAAAAAATAGAAAGGCATGTATTCAATATGTAGACAATAAACTGTAGCAAAGTGGTTGTTATTGGACCAATTGTCCTGAAGCCAAGACAAATAATTCAGAAGCATGAGTCCAAATTCCACTAGCGGTAGGGTAACTTAATTCTGTTAATTAAATCCAGAATTAAAAAGCTGGTATCAGTAATGAAACTGCTGAATTGTCATTAAAAAATCTTCTGGTGATACCATCAAAAACCAGGGGCTGCTACTGACCAGAAACTTAACTGGACCAGTCACATAAATGAAATGGCCACAAGAGCAGAACAGAAGCTGGATATTCTGTGATGATTGATTCCCAAAGCTTTTCCAGCACCCACAGTCACAAGTCAGGAGTGTGATAGAATGCTCTGCACTCGTCTAGATGAGTGCAGCTCCAATAACACTTGAAGAGCTCCACACCATTCAGAACAAAGCAGCCCATTTGATCAGCACCCCAACCCCCATTTCAAACATTCACTCCCTCCACCATGCGCACGTTCTGTTGGTGGAGTTTAAATGCAGGCTTGCTTCTCAAAGTTGTTACTGGTGTCATTTGCCAATTTGGCTGAAAATATTTCTCTTTGAGGATATTAGACATCTAAATTATTTGGCAGTTAGATAAAAATTTGAGCTGACTGTAATATTTCTGAAAGCAGTTGTCAAAGAATCCTTGCACTGAATTTGCCACTTTCAATTGTGTGAAGTGGGGACTGAGTTTTGACCTGCCTGTCAGCTGGGGGAATTCCACTTTGCTTAATAAGTCAACTAAATGTGAGATTCTCAGCACTATCTATAAGTGCGATTCCAATAGTGTTATTGACATGCGCACATTTTTAATAAACAAAATAGATCATCTTTGCACAGTCGGAAACAAATGGAAGACTGAAAATGTATGCCATTAGGAACAGAAGGATATTAACCTTAATAGTTTCTTTACATTGCACCCACATTACTTTTTCACTATATTAGAGTTAGCCTAACTGATAACATGAAGACCTGCAAGGGCTGCTTTAGAAAAAGTTAAGAGTTAGTATATGTTGTCTCAATATAAAGTTCTGAATCTTTCCCTCTTGCAACTAGAGCCTTGACCGTAACCAGTTGTTTCAATTTTTAGATATTCACCGAGAGCCTACTATGTTCTAGCCGTTTGGAGAATATCCGCTTGGCTGGGCAAATGATGCATTGTAGCAGTGTATCTGTTAACCCGCACATTAGTGCTGCTTCCAGAAGCAAGATACAATCCAAAGTCAGCTATGAGAAAAGCATCAAATTGGTTCTTGCTGCTGCCAGAGAGTATTTTGACTCATCAGCCACACTGACTGATAATTGCATGGATTTGGCCAGGTAATCTATTAATTAATTAATTTTACATCTATATAGATGTATGTATGGGTTTTTTTTGATGTCACGATTATTAAAACCAGTCTTTATATATTAAGATCACCACTGTGGCAGCATCATGAGAGCTGCTGATGGTAATATCAGAAATGTTTATGCTGGTAATGCAGAGCAATCATTGAACTTCAATCTGTATCAGTCCAAAAATTATCAATATGATCTATTAGTCATACAAGACTTCCAGGTAGGTTATTGCATGGAAGATTGTACCTTGTCTATAGAAGATCATGTGCAATGGCGTATGCAATAAGCATCATGCTTCCAAACTTTTTGTCTAAGTGAGTTACCACGTATAAAGGCTGTTTGCAGACAATAATAATTCAAAACACCACTATCAAATTGCATACTAATTTTGACTAAACTTGCGTTAAAGCTTTTTCAGAAATAATTAAGAGTTTTCCACCAATGAAAGACCAGTACAAAACACCCAAAGCTGAATCTTGGGGACAGTGGCAGGAAATAGGAATGGGTTTGCTTTTGGGTTAGAAAGCCATCCCTGGGGCAAACTGATTTAAATTAGGAATTTAATGTGAGTGATTCCTTAACACAGCTGCTAATTTGTGCAAAGGCAGGTCACACAAATAACAAATGCAATAAATGACCAGTGAATGTGTTTGCTTTTTTTAATGTTGGTTAGAAGATGAATGTTGTCCAGGACACTGGAAACACTACTTATTTCAATATTGCCATGTGATATTTTACATGCATCTGAACAGGCAAATGGGATCTTGGTTTAATTTCTCAAAAAAACTTCCTGATCCAGGCTACATGATGTTTAGTGGATTTTTTCCCATATTATTTCATGTTTTTGTGTTTGTGTTGCTAAATATTTTCTGATTGTTCAATAACAGTTTTCCTAAAGAAATAGAAAGCATGCAGAGCCGGGGCATAGCATTTGACATATTCATTGAACGCAGAATGATAATTTTTACATCATGTTTTATTGTTCATTCATGTGATGTGGGTATTACTGGCAAGGCTGACATTTATTGCACATTCCTAATTGTCTTGAGAGGGCGGTGGTGAGTCACCTTCTTGAACAACTGCAGTCCATGCAGTGAAAGTCCTGCCCCACTGCCTGTGGGAAGGAGCTCCAGAATTCTGACTTGCCGATGATAAAGGGATGACAACATGTTTCCAAGTCAGGGTGCCCGAGGTTATGGTTGCGGAAGCACTTTTGACAAAATCTTGGTGAAACTGTGCCTGGTGCTAAAGTGCTGGAGGAAGTGAATGTTTATGATGGTGATGAGTCAAAAGGGCTGCTTTGACCTGAATACCGTTGGGCTTCTTGTGTGGTTGAAGCTTTACAAATCCAAGCAACAGGTGAGTATTCCATCTCCCGACTCAACTGTGCCCTATGATAGAAAATTTGGGGGAATCGAAAAGTCAGTCCAGAAACCCTGAATACAAAGCCTCTTGCCCTCTTTTAGCCCCAATGTTTATGTGATATGTCCAATAAATTTTCTGGTGAGTGGTGACCCTAGATTTCCTGCTGCCCAGGAAGTTAATGGTGAAGGCTTCAACAATGCTAATGTCACTGAATATCAAGGCGAGCTGGTTAAACCTGGTGATGGTCATTACCTGACTCTTTCATAACAAGAATGTTGTTGCCGCTCAGCAGCCCACGGTTGAATGTCGATCATGTCTCGCTACATCCAGGCATGCATTACTTCACTACCTGTGCAGTTGGAACCAAACACTGTGCTATCAGAAGAAAACATCTTAATTTCTGACCTCATGATGGAAGGGAAAACATTGATGAAACAAGTGAGGATGGTTAGCCTAAGACACTGCCCTGAGAAACCCCTGCACCAATGTCGTGGGCGGAAGATGATTGGCCTCCAAACAGCTACAAACATCTTCCTTTGTGCTAGATATGACTCCAACAAAGTGGGAGCAGCACCCACGCCCCACTCAAACACCAATTACCTATTACATTCAATTTTATTAGGGCTCCTTGATGCCACACGGGGTCAAGTGCCTTGATGGCAAGGGTGGTCACTTGCACATCATCTCTGGAAGCCAGCCCTTGTACATCTTTGGACCAAGGATGTAATAAAAACTTTGAAGTCTCATGTACCTGGTGGAACCCAAGCAGATTATAGATTTAGCATGTTGTTGGTGAATAAGTGCTATTTAATACTGTTTCTATACCTTCCATCACTTAACTAATCATTGAAGGTAGGCTGATGTGGTAATAACTGGCCAGAGAGGATTTGTCCTGCATTGTGTGAACAAGAAGTTTCTAGACTATTTTCTACTTGGATTCCAGTGTTGGTGGATTCCTGTGTTGTAGCTATACCAGATTGGCTTGATTCGCGTTCTATGTAATTCTGGAGCACAAAGGTTCAACCCTGTAGAATGAGGTCATTCAGCCCATAGAGTTTATGCTAGCTCTCTATAAGGCCAATTTCGCAAGTTCTCCTCCCCTGTTTTCCCTGGGAGCTCTGCATTTTTTTGCCTTCAAGCGCTTTTCCAATTTCCTCCTAAAGGCTGTGATTGAATCTGCCTCCACCACACTCTCAGGCAGTACACTCCAGAGTGTAACCACTTGTTGCTTTAAAAAAAATAATTCCTCATATTATCTTTGGTTCTTTTGCCAATCATTTTAGATCTGTGTTCTCTGATTCTTGATCCTTCCAGCAATGGGAACAATTTCTCTGCCTACTCTGTCGAAACCCTTGATGATTTTGACCACCGCTATCAAATCTCCTCTCAACCTTCTCTTCTCGAAGGAGAACATGCCCAGGTTCTCATGAGATTATAGGTGGAAGTAATTCTGTTGCTGCTGATGGCCCACAAAACCTAATGGATATCTAATTTGGTGCTGCTAGATCTTTTTTGAATCTATCCCATTTAACACAGTGATAGAGCCACAATAGAAGATGTCCATTGCTATGAAAACAGAACTTTATCTCCACAAGCAGTGTGCACTCTGACCAGTACTATTAATAAATGCATCTGAAAAAGGTAGATTGGCAAGGATGCGGTCAAATAGACTTCTCTCATGTTGTTTCTCTGACCACGTACCACTGGTTCAGTCTGGCTGCTATGTCCTTCAGGACTTGGTTAGCTCGGTCAGTTATTGTGCTCACATGCTACTCTTGGGATTGAAGTCCCCTGCTCATCGTATATTCTGTATCCTTGAAACTCTCAATCTTTCCTTCAAGTGATATTCAACGTGGAAAATTACTGATTCGGGGAGAAAAGTAGGTCAGCAGGTTGCCTTGTCATGATGCCGTGAGACTTAACAATACGCAAAATTGATGTGAGCTCCCAGGGCCATTCTCTCCTGTTTCATTCATATTAGATCAATGAAGCACAGAGCTTTGAGTAATTCTGAGACCCATTGCCAGTGCCCAGGATCATATTAATAAGGATATTTTTTAGCTACAGCAGCTGTCGTGTCACAGTTGGGATGTTGGTTAGCCATTCCTTTGACATATACATAAACAGGTTGCCCAACTAGTCATGAAAAAAAGCGGGAAGAGGACTGAACTGTTGGTGTTGTCTATCCATTCTTTAATTGTTTTAGGGTCTTTACCTCTCACTTTTCAAGCTATTGATAGCCAGCTGTTCTGTAAGCAACAGACTTTTGCATTGAAGTATCAAGAGTGCCCATATATATATATATGTATATGGCAGAATTCTATTATTCCATTATCAGGTAAAATTCCAGCAACTTTTATCTTTGTTGATGTAATTTTACGCTCTCTTATGTGCTTGACAGTGATTTGAATACCATCAGGGGTCACTTTCTGATGCACGCTTTGCCTCTGTATACCTTGCAGAGCGGTAATAATTCCATTGTCAAATGTGTGCCTCACCTTTATGTGTCGGCTTTGTTCTTGGCAGTTTCTAAAGGCATTAAGCTGAAAATCTTGTTCAGTTAGTCCCTAACTAATTCAGAGGTGTCTGCTTCATTTCATTCAGAGTAATGTGTTTCGCAGGATACATGCAAGTATTCAGTGCTGCCTGTCACACAGGACTCTGCAACAAATTCATTGACTCTGCCTTGATAAATTCTTGCACATGTGTCAGCAGTGCCTATTTTCCTGAAAGAATGTTCAGTCATTGGAACATTTGGAATTAGAATCTTTATTGGGCTTTGCCATGTGCAAAATCTTCAGATTTCTCCTTTTTTTTTCATTTATACATAATTGGCTAATAATACTTGGCAAAGTAAACATCAGGTACATGGAAAGAACATTTAATGCCACTGCAGTTTTTAAATCTCCCTTTACTGAGGTGTAAGTGTCAGCTGAGGCTGAAACATTTTTTAAGTAATTGGGTTCTATTGACATTGCAACACAACAGTTTTACGGATGGAGGTGCTTACAATTTTAATATCATTTGAAACTTTGAATGATTCACTCTTCTGCTTCAAGAGACTGAGGGGTTAATTCTTTGATCTGCTTTTGTTTTTATTTCTCAACCTGATTAAAACGGATGCTTTTCTATCTGTTACCAAAAAACAGTTTGCTGTATCTTTTATTTGTCCTTTCTTTCCCATGGCTCACAATAAAACAGCTGTCTCTGTCATGGCTATCTTATCTCTCCTCGTCATTCAGAAATGCAGCAAATCTTGCCTGGCCTTGCGGCTTTACTAAAACTGAAACTGCAGTTAATCTTGCAACAGTTTGAAGCAATCATATTATCCATGAAAGCTTTGATTTTTGTGAACCATCCCACAGCACGCCATCTTATTTTGGACAAGTTTAGCAATTAAGTATTTTATCCTTTGTTAATACTTTTAATTAAATTCTGGTCTTTTAGCAAGTAATCAAGGATTTTCAGCTTATCCTTTTAGTTTTCCATGAAAATTTGTATTAAAAGTTCATCTTTTCCCTTCATCACGTATCCATAGCCGAACCAACAGTTTATTTACATTTGTTTCAGACTTGTGCTAGAGTGTGTTGAGGAAGTTATCAGGCTTAACAGTCATAAAAATGTTTGAACTGGTGAAATCATGTATACTATGCAGGGTGTCATCAAAGTGAGTCATGGCACAGAAACTTACTTTCAGCAGCTATATCCTCTGTCTCAAAAATACCAGTGTTGCTAATGAAGGTTATTTTTGCTTATTTCATGGCTGAGCTAATGCAACCATTACTTGTTGACAATTGTTTCAGATATATGAGTGTACACTGCATTGTTTATTGGGAATTTCCTCTGGCTTTTCTATAATGAAACAATTATGGAAACCTATTCTCCCTGAGAATAGTAATGCTTGTTCGATTATTTATGTTCAAGATGGGCAGTAACCTAATTGAAGAAGTTTCTCATTTGTTTTCTCTGCTCTGGGAAACAAAACTCATCCAGAAGTTATCAGCGGTGCACAAAGTTTAGAAAGATTTGGATTTGTATAAGTAGTATTCACCCCATCATAATTTTTTGTGATATGTCAAATAATAACAGGCTGCTGCCATGGCTTGATCTAGTAATTCATGGTCACAAACTGCTGTAATAGCAGGCGTTACTTTACATCTTGCACTTAAATCTTCATGAATAATACTCGTTAAATCATGACTGTTGGTATCTGGTTCTTGCACCAGTGTCTTTCTTTTTCAAGGTAATGTTTTGCCTGGGTTTATCAGCATCGCAACATTTCTGCATCGACACCAGGTTTATGATGCCCACTGTTTAAGCCCCTTTTCCTTTTCAAGTGATGAAGTAGAGTTGAAAAGATGCTTAAATACACTTGGAGTTCTTGGTTTCATTTGTTGATCCTTATTCTCCAATTTGTATCGTTGGAATTTGATCAATGAGTCTGCATAAACCTTTGGAACTCTGGATCAGCAGAGGGTTACATTATGGTTCTTTGCAGCAAGCTTGTTATTAAAATCCACTGCAGCTCAATCTGTCAGTGTATGTTGTTAGCAGAGTGTTCATTTGTCTTTCAACCATCAACGTCTTGCATTCATGGTCCCTACAATGCAACACATTTACTATGTGTAATGTATAGAGATGGGAGGTAGTGAAGCCATGCAATGATTTAAAAATTCTGACCTGTGTTTTCAAAAATGTTTGCTGAAATTGGAGCCAATGTAGATGAGGGGGCAGAGGAGTCATAGATGGACTGGATTGGACTTGGTGTGAATTAGGATGCAGGTCACAGAGTTTTGAACTACCTCCAGTTTCTGGATAAAGAACACGGGAAGTAGATGAGGAATGTGTTAGAATACTGAAGCCCAGAGGTAACTGAGGCATGGATGAGATTTTCAGCAGCAGATTAACTGGGGCAAGGGCTGAATTGTGCAATATTATGAAGGTGGGTTTGGTAATGGCACGATATGTGGTCAGAAGCTTGCCTATGGGTCAAATATGACAGCTAAGTTACGAACAGCCTGGGTTAGCCTCAAACAGTTGCCAAGGCATATGGAGCGCAGAGGGGGATGGTGTTATTCGAATAGGCGGAGGCTCATAGTGTATAAGTCGGACCTTACAAACGGGCTGAATCGGAATGGCCCCTTTCTTTGCGTGGATTCTGTGTAATTTTGCACAAACTTTTTTTTGTAGACCCAACTTCATGGGTGGGATTGCTTGTGAGGAGTCTGGGGTCTGAAATTTTTTAATGCTGTTTACCTGGTAATGTGGCCAATACCTCTTTTGCAACTTTTCTAATTCGGCAAAGCAGATAATTACAGTTAGTTGCCCATTGCCAAGATCATTCATCTGTTAGTTTTACCTGTTGAACGTTTCAGAGTGAAAGTCACCTATCGCCTGCTTTCAAAATGTGACAATGTGTGGTGCCTAGTGTATGACATGCATGCAGCTTAGATACAAAACCTTGTTCTGTATTCCAGCAGAGCATCTATGACATTGCTCATGAAGATTCAGAAATTTTGTTTCAAGATACATGGCCTCTTAAATTTTGGACAGTAAGTTTTCCCCAGAAATTGTGCTTCCTAAAAAGTATTTTTCTCATCCTGAGGGAGATATAGTTGTCATGTTCTGTGTTTATGTAACGTTCTTCATAAATAAATGATATAATTGTCCAGCTATTCATCTCCATATCACAAGGTATGAAGGGATATATAAAACTTTAATCATCTTTGCATTTTTCCATCATTGATAAATATCCCTGCAGCCATCTCCCGCCACCTCCTCCCTTGCAACAATGTAAATTCTGTCATTGAAGCTAGAAAGCTCACTAACACAATGTGATTTTTAAAATTAATTCTTGGGATGTGGGCGTTGCTGCTAAGCCAGAATTTATTACCCAACTCAAATTGCTCTTGAAGTGTTGGTGTGCTGCCTTCTTAAACCACTGCAGTCTATGTGGTGTAGGTACACCCCAGTGCTATTCGTAAAGGAGTTCCAGGATTTTGATCCAGTGACAGAAAAGGAACGACAATATGTTTTCAAGTCAGGATGGTGAATGGCTGGGAAGGGAATCTCCAGGTGGTGGTGTTCCCATAAATCTGCTGCCCTTGCATTTCCAGATGGTAGCGTTAGGTGGTTTGGAAGGTACTGTTTAAGGAGCCTTTGTGAGTTTCTGCAGTGCATCCTATAGTTGGGGACTCATTGCTGCCACTGTGTGTTGGTGGAGGGGGGAGTGAATGTTTGTGGATGGGGTGCCAGTCAAGCAGGCTGCTTTGTCCTGGATGATGTCAAACTTCTGGGATGTTGTTGGAGCGGCACTCATCCGGGCAAGGGGAGAGTATTTTTTTCAAATTCATTTACGAGACGTGGGTGTTGCTGGCTAGGTCAGTGTTTATTGCCCATCCCGAGTTGCCCTTGGACCCAGACTGTTTCAGTATGTGAGGTGTTGCAAATGGTGCTGAACATTGTACAGTCATCAATGAACATCCCCACTTCTGACCTTATGATGGAAGGAAAGTCATTGATGAAGCAACTGAATGTGGTTGGGCCTAGGATACTATTCTGAAAGACTCCTGTAGTGATGTCCTGGAGCTGAGATGATTGACCTCCAACCACCACAACCATCTTCCTTTGTGCCAGGTATGACTCCAACCAACGGAAGGGTTTAGCTTGGAGTGTGGCAAGTTCTGGAGCACGAGTCTTCAGGACTATTGCTGGAATATTGTCAGAGCCCATAGCCTTTGCGTATCCAGTGCCTTCAGCCATTTCTTGATATCACTTGGAGTGAATTGACTTGGCTGAAGACTGACATTTATGGTGCTGGGGACCTCCAGAGGAGGCCGAGATGTGCCATCCAGGCTGAAGATTGTTGCGAATGCTTCAGCCTCATCTATTGCACTGGACTCCTCCACCTTTGAGGATGGTTGGGTAAAATTCTGCTGCTGCTGATGGCCCACGGTGCCTCATGGATGCCCAGTTTTGTGTTGTTAGATCTTTTTGAAACCTATCCCACTTAGTATGATGTTAGTTCCACATGACTGAAAAGAGGGTATTCTCAATGTGAAGATGCGACTTTTGTCTCCACAAGGACTGTGCAGTGGTCACTCTTAGTGATGGATTTTGAAGTTCCCCACTCGAGTACATTCTGTGCCCTTGCCACACTCTTATGCTTTCTCCAAGTGATGTTCATCATGGAGGAGTACTGATCAGCTGTGGGGTGAATGGTACATGGTAATCAGCAGGAGGTTTCCTTGCCCATGTTTGACGTGATGCTCTGAGACTTCCCGGAAGAGGTGGGGAAGGGGTGTGGGGTTGGTGGGCCTGAGTAAGATGCTCTTTTGGAGAATTGGTGCAGACTTGATCAGCCAAATGGCTGCCACCTGCACTATAGAAATTCTATTCGAAAGTGAACTTTAATAAATGCAAGTTCCTTGAAACCCTTCAACCCTGCTGTCTCCAGTAACATTAAATAATTGTAACACTTTACAGTTCATTGAAACACTACTGACTTTACAGTGTGCCCTAATCTGATCTCATGAAGAAGTTAGGGATTGTTTTCTGCCTCTTCTGTGTCTTCAGCAAGGTAACATTTCTGCTGCAGATTTCATGGTCTCCTCTAGTATGTTTCTGGAATTTTCACTGCAAAATGCTGCGGTTTTGCATATATTCCCCGATTAGGAGAGTGTAGGTTCTGCTACACTAATTTGGAGCTTAGTTATGTCACACTGAATAATTCAGAAAAGGCACAACTACATGGTGTTTGTGCTGTAAGAAAGAATGTTATCAAAAGCAAAGCCAAAATTTGTATTTATTTACATCTTACCAAGTACAAATGAAGGAAGTCTGTGGGTAAAATGCCCAAACCACACGGGCAGTTCTGATATGGAAGTTAATTTAAAATATTTCTGTCTTTTAATATTTCTTTAGAATCAATTGAACTGTATATTCTGCATTTTTTTAAAAATCTGATGACACTTGGTAAATTAATAAAGAAAATTAGGAGTGAGAAAATCATCTTGTAGCTGGTTTTAACTGGGCTACTCTACACAAATACCATAGATCACGGCGTACATGTCAACCATTGAAGCTTCCACAAGTCCTTTCACAAACTGGAGCTGATTTATAAACCGAGTATAAAATGTAAACTGCCAGTGTGGGTGTTCACCATTTTTAAATGTGAAAACAAAACACTGGTAGTTCATAATAAATTAATGTGGTGTGGTTTATTGAATGAATTAATTTTATAAAGATACTTCTAACCACAATAAAAGCATTTTGAAACTAATCAAATACATTGCCTCCAGCATCCAATGCAAAGAGTTCATCAAATTCATTCTGAGTCACTTTGGCTATGGCATCATAGTAAGGATCCCACTCTTAATCAGATGTGGCACTTTCAGTTTTGAATACTTCCCTCCACAACAAATCATCTTCACCTTCATCCATTGAATTGGATATTCTGCATTTTTTCAATAATTTGATGACACTTGGTGCATTAGTTTTTAAAAAAAAACATTTAATGATGAAACCACACAAAACATCAAGCATAGCAGCATGCATATTTTCATTATTTGCAAAGGTTTCCTTTTCTGTCAACCAGCCCCCTATTTCATTTGACGTGAATAGCCTTATGAGGCTATGTCCTACACCAATCAGCTATGTTTTGGTAAACTGCTGAGGCGGCTATTCCATTCATTATCGATTTATAACTTCACTCCATCCTCATCTATCCAACCACTTGAACCTTTCTATTCCACAGTTCAGTTGCTAGGCATTTTGAAATTCATGGGCTCGCGTGGCATGGGTACTGGTGTGTTTACTGCAGCCTGATGATGTATCACTGGAAACTGATAAACTGGAAACTGAAACTCAGTTGAGGACTTTGGTAGTCTCTGAGCAATCATGGTCCTATGTTGCAACACCTACCCTGTTTTGTTTCATAAAATGGCCATGCCAACTAGCTGTTGCTCTGAAATCTTTGCTGGACTCAGGGTTTGATTTGGTCCACTAAACTGCACATGTATGCATTGCATTTCTGGTCACGATCTAAACATTCAGATGATTTTCGAAGATCCATTCCAATAAATGCTTCTCAAGATCAGGCCAGTGGCTGGTTGCTGTTCTCCTGGTGCATTTTGTCTTGGGCATCTTCAGGACAAATTCCTCCTCCTTCCATTCTCCCACCAATTGTTTACTAACACTGAATTCGCTTGTTGCAGAATGATTATTTGATAAGTTAGCAAATTTTAGCTTAAAACCAGCTTCATGTTTCATTTAGTTGGAAGATTCATTTCTCTTTGTTGTTCATTCACGGTCTGCTCTTGTGTGAGCGTGTCTTAAACTCTAATGCACCTCCACAACACAGCCCATATCACCTGCTTGATCCCTTCTGCCCAATAATAAGGTATCAGTAAGTAAAGCAGGTGTTTTTTCAGTCAAACATTGAGGCTGATTAGTAATACGAGTATAGCATGTCATGGGTAAAAAGTAGAGTCGACTTGTACACTGAGTACATGCAAGAATGTGATTTTTGGGGCTGGAAAAATTGGGTCGTCTTATACGCTGGGTCAACATATACACTGGGATCGTTTACTGTTGGACAAATCACAATTACATTATGCCATTGCAGTGACTGATAATTAAAGGCCATTGAGTATATCACCTTGCCTGCATGATTGAGATTAATTTACCATCTGGACGTTCCTTATTTTGTTACTAGATGCTGCTTACAACTCATCACAGACTGCTCCCCTGTCATTCAAGAAGAGCTGGATCTCATCAATGCTCTCTGTCTACTGGAGGATTTCAACATGAAGATCTTGCCCATGCAAGGTATAAGAGCTTTCTTTTGCATAATTGGTACTGTGCCCAAAACAAAGCAGGTGAAACAAAACAAATGTTGCACATAGAAGAACATGAGGCAAAGTAGTAGAGACGAAGTAGAAGCAGTGGGAAAGGAGACTAGGCAGGAAGTGAAGGGGAATGGAGACAGTTGAACAAACCCACTGGATGGATTTATATGGCTTAACCCTTGATAATATTTGGCCAGTGATGTGCAAGAGACAAAGTTCGGGGTAGGGGGAAGGCAGAGCAAGAAGGCAAATTGGCCATCTCGGAGATCGCTGGCTCTTCCTCAGATAGCACGATGGAGAACAGAACTCACGGCTTTGGTAGTGGAGTTTGATACTATGGGAGGCAAGTATATATTTTTTTAATTATAAGTAGGCGTAGTTGTTTAAGCAGCATTTACAGGAAGTGTGCAACTTATAGATCTAAAACTTTTTTTAAAAATTGACCTTTAATTCCTCAAAACATTACTTCCTGGTGTCACCATAGAAACCATAGAACCATAGAAAATTACAGCTCAGAAACAGGCCTTTTGGCCCTTCTTGTCTGTGCCGAACCATTTTTTGCCTAGTCCCACTGACCTGCACTTGGACCATATCCCTCCACACCCCTCTCATCCATGAACCCGTCCAAGTTTTTCTATAATGTTAAAAGTGACCCCGCATTTACCACTTTATCCGGCAGCTCATTCCACACTCCCACCACTCTCTGCGTGAAGAAGCCCCCCCTAATATTCCCTTTAAACTTTTCTCCTTTCACCCTTAACCCATGCCCTCTGGTTTCTTTCTCCCCTAGCCTCAGCGGAAAAAGCCTGCTTGCATTCACTCTATCTATACCCATCAAAATCTTATACACCTCTATCAAATCTCCCCTCAATCTTCTACGCTCCAGGGAATAAAGTCCCAACCTATTCAATCTCTCTCTGTAACTCAGCTTCTCAAGTCCTGGCAACATCCTTGTGAACCTTCTCTGCACTCTTTCAACCTTATTTACATCCTTCCTGTAACTAGGTGACCAAAACTGTACACAATACTCCAAATTCGGCCTCACCAATGCCTCATATAACCTTACCATAACACTCCAACTTTTATACTTGATACTCCGATTTATAAAGGCCAACGTACCAAAGGCACTCTTTACGACCCTATCCACCTGTGACGTCACTTTTAGGGAATTCTGTACCTGTATTCCCAGATCCCTCTGTTCAACTGCACTCTTCAGAGTCCTACCATTTACCCTGTATGTTCTACTTTGGTTTGTCCTTCCAATGTGCAATATCTCACACTTGTCTGCGCCAAATTCCATTTCCCATTTTTTAGCCTATTTTTCTAGTTGGTCCAAATCCCTCTGCAAGCTTTGAAAACCTTCCTCACTGTCCACTACACCTCCAATCTTTGTATCATCAGCAAACTTGCTGATCCAATTTACCACATTATCATCCAGATCATTGATATAGATGACAAACAACAATGGACCCAACACCGATCCCTGCGGCACACCACTAGTCACAGGCCTCCACTCAGAGAAGCAATCCTCCACAACCACTCTCTGGCTTCTTCCATTGAGCCAGTGTCTAATCCAATTTACTACCTCCCCATGTATACCTAGCGACTGAACCTTCCTAACTAACCTCCCATGAGGGACCTTGTCAAAGGCCTTGCTGAAATCCAGGTAGACAACATCCACCGCCTTCCCTTCATCCACTTTCCTGGTAACCTCCTCGAAAAACTCTAATAGATTGGTCAAACATGACCGACCACGCACAAAGCCATGTTGACTCTCCCTAATAAGTCCCTATCTATCCAAATATTTGTAGATCCTATCCCTTATCACACCTTCCAATAACTTGCCCACCACCGACGTCAAACTTACTGGCCTATAATTTCCCGGATTTCTTTTGGAACCTTTTTTAAACAACGAACAACATGAGCCACCCTCCAATCATCCGGCACCTCCCCCGTGAATACTGACATTTTAAATATGTCTGCCAGGGCCCCTGCAAGTTCAACACTAGCTTCCCTCAAGGTCCGTGGGAATACCCTGTCCGGTCCTGGGGATTTATCCACTCTGATTTGCCTCAAGACAGCGAGCACCTCCTCCCCTTTAATCTGTAAAGGTTCCATGACCTCCCTACCTGTTTGCCCTATTTCTGTAGACTCCATGCCCGTTTCCTCAGTAAATACGGATGCAAAAAAACCATTTAGTATCTCCCCCATCTCTTTTGGTTCCATACACAGTCTACCACTCTGGTCTTCAAGAGGACCAATTTTATCCCTCACTATCCTTTTGCTCCTAACATACCTATAGAAGCTCTTTGGATTTTCCTTCACTCTGTCTGCCAAAGCAACCTCATGTCTTCTTTTAGCCCTCCTGATTTCCCTCTTAAGTAGCTTCTTGCACTTTTTATACTCCTCGAGCATCTGATCTGTTCCTTGCTGCCTGTACATTTCATACAACTCTCTCTTCCTCTTAATCAGTGTTACAATCTCCCTCGAGAACCAAGGTTCCTTATTCCTATTTACTTTGCCTTTAATCCTGACAGGAACATACAAACTCTGCACTCTCAAAATTTCTCCTTTGAAGGCCTCCCACTTTCCATTTACATCCTTACTAGAGAACAGCCTGTGCCAACCCACATTTCCCAGATCCCTTCTCATTTCATCAAATTTGGCCTTTTTCCAGTTCAGAACTTCAACCCGAGGACCAGATCTATCCTTATCCATGATCAGGTTGAAACTAATGGCATTATGATCACTGGATCCAAAGTGTTCCCTCACACTCACATCCATCACCTGCCCTAACTCATTTCCCAACAGGAGATCCAATATCGCACCCTCTCTAGTTGGCACCTCTCTATACTGATGTAGAAAATTCTCCTGAACACATTTTACAAACTCTACCCCATCTAAACCTTTAACAGTATGCGAGTCCCAATCTATATGTGGAAAATTAAAATCCCCTACTATCACAACTTTGTGTTTCTTGCAGTTGTCAGCTATCTCTCCGCTGATTTGCTTCTCCAATTCTCGCTGACTATTGGGTGGTCTATAATACAACCCCATTAATGTGGTCATACCTTTCCTGTTTCTCAGCTCCACCCATAGGGCCTCTGTAGACAAGCTCCCTAATCTATCCTGCCTGAGTACCGCTGTAACATTTTCCCTGACCAACAATGCCACCACCCCCCCACCTTTTAAGCCTCTGCCTCTATCCCGCCTGAAACATTGGAACCCTGGAACATTGAGCTGCCAGCCCTGCCCCTCCTGTAGCCAAGTTTCACTAGTGGCTATAATGTCATATTTCCATGTGTCTATCCACGCCTTCAGCTCATCTGCCTTCCCCACAATACTCCTGGCATTGAAATAGACACACCTCAAAAGATTATTTCCACCACACTCTACCCTTCCATTTGTGATTTTGCTTGAACTAACCTGTCTTTTTACCCCTACTCCACTATCTGCTCTGGCACTCTGGTTCCCACCCCCCTGCAAATTTAGTTTAAACGCTCCCCAATAACACTAACAAATCTCCCTGCAAGTATGTTGGTCCCCTTGTAGTTTGGGTGTAACCCGTCTCTCTTGTACAGGTCCCACCTGCCCCAGAAGAGGTCCCAATGATCCAAGAATTAGAAACCCTGCCCCCTGCACCAGTTCCTCAGCCACGTGTTCATCCGCCCAAGCATCCTATTCCTGCCCTCACTGGCATGTGGCTCATTTTGTCAATCTTTTTCAATATAAACTTCAGTGTCTTTATATGCACTGGTAACTGTCAGTGCAATCCGATCACACTGCAATTGCATCCTCTTGCCAGTGGTAGCTCTTTCTGCATCTCCCAGTTAACATGAAATTACAACACAGAAATACGCTATATGGCCCAACTAATCTGTGCCAGCACTTATGTATCCTCCCAGCTACTTCATCTAACCGTATCTGCATATTTTAAAAATTACTTTTGCCCTCAAATGCTTATGCATCTTGGCCTTAAAAGCTGGTTGCCTCCGTCTCATGATAGGTAGCTACATATTCTACACACTCTGTATATAAAGACGTTTTTCCTGAATTGGAAAATTCAGGAAATTCACTTTATTGGAAATGAAGTTTACATTATCTTACATTGTTAAGTTATATTTCAATGAGGAGGCATGCCAGGAGCAACACCAGGCATACCTAAAATGGAGGTGTCAACCTGGTGAAGCTACAATACAAGATTATTTGCCTGTCAAGCTGTGTAAGCAGCAAGTGATAGACAGAACTAAGCAGTTCCACAACTAATGGGTCAGATCTAAGCTCTGCGTTTCTGCCGCATCCAGCTGTGATTGGTGGTGGGCAATAAAACAACTCACTGGAGGAGGAGGCTCCACAAATATCCTGATCCTCAATGATGGGGCAGCCCAGCACATCAGTGCAATAGATAAGGCTGAAACATTTGCAACAATCTCCAGCCAGAACTGTTGAGTGTGTGCTCCATTTTGGCTTCCTCCAGAGCTCCCCGACATCATGGATGCCAGTTTGCAGCCAATTTAATTCACTCCATGTGTTGTCAAGAAATGGCTGAAGGCACTGAACACTGCAAAGGGTATGTACCCTGACAATATTCTAACAATAGTACGAAAGACTTGTGCTCCAGAACTTGCTGTGCCCCTAGCCAAGCTGTTCCAGCATAGTTACAACATCTACTCCCAATGTGGAAAATTGCCCGGGTAGGTCCTGCACACAAGAAATAGGACAAAGCCAATCACCACATCAGCCTACTCTCAATCATCAACAAAGCGACAGAAGGGGTCATCAACATGACTATCGAGCAATAATTGTTCAGCAATAATCTGCTCACTGAAGCTCAGTTTGGGTTACACAAGGGCCACTCAGCTCCTGATCTCATTACAGCCTTGTTTCAAACATGGACAAAAGTGCTGAACTTCAAAGGTGAGAGTGACGGTCCTTCACATCAAGGAAGCATTTGACTGAATGTGGTATCGTGAAGCCTAGCAAAACAGGCGTCATTGGGGAGAGGTGGGGGGACTTTTTGGAGTCATAACTGCGCAAAGGAAGATGGTTGTGGTTGTTAGAGGTCAATCATCTCAGCTCCAGAACATCACTGTGGGAGTTTCTCAGGGTGATGTCCTCGGCCCAACCATCTTCAGCCGCTTCATCAATGACATTCCTTCCATCAGAAGGTCAGAGATGGGCATGTTTGGTGATGATTGCATTCACAACTACTCGGATACTGAAGCAGTGCATGTACAAATGCAGTAAGATCTGGACAATAGCCAGGCTTGGACTGACATGTAACATTCGTGCCACACAAGCACCAAGCAATGACCATCTGCAACAAAAGAGAATCTGACCATCACCCGTTGACTTTCAATTACATTAGCATCATTGAATCCCCCACTATCAACATCCTGGGTGGTACCAAATGGACTAGCAAGATAAATACTGTGACTACAAGAGCAGGTCAAGGGCTCGGAATCCTGCAGCGAATGAGTCATCCATCTACAAGGCCCAAGTCAGGAGTGTAATGGAATATTCTGAACTTCCCTGGATGACTGCTGCTCCAACAACACTCGCAGAGCTTGATACCATCCAGGGCAAGGCAGTCCACTTGATTGGCACTTCATCCACAAACCCATTCATACCCTTTACCACCACCGACACACAGTGGCAGCAGTGTATACCATCTACAAGATGCACTGCAGGATCTCACCAAGGCTCCTTAAACAGCACCTTCCAAACTCCCGAATGCTTCCACCTAAAAGGACAGGGCAGCAGATACATGGGAACACCACCACCTAGAAGTTTCCCCCAAGTCACTCACCATCCTGACTTGGAAATATATCACAGTTTGTTCACTGTCACCAAATCCTGGCACATCCTCCTTAACAGCAGTGTTGATGCACCTACACCACAGGGACTGCAGTGGCTCAAGAAAGCTGCTCACCACCATCTTCGAGGATAATTAGGGATGAGAAATAAATGCTGACCTAGCCAGCAATGCCCACATCCCATGAATAAATAAAAGGAAAAAATATTTTCTATTTTGTCCCCCAGTTTTGGACTTCACAAATATTAATATATTCTCTATGCACACCCTATCAAATTCCCCCATAATTTTTAAAGATTTTTAAAGATCTTTAATAGCTCAACCTCCGCCTTTTTACTAGATAAAAGCACCTAGCTTATTCAGTCACTCCTGATAATAATCTATCTGTTCTGATGAAATTAGTATTTATTTTTTGTATTTTCTCCAGTGTCTCTATATCCTTTTTATTGTCAGGAAACCAGAACTTTCAGCATACTCCAATTTTGGTCTAACCATGGTTTGACACAAGCTTTGCATAATATTCCTGCTTTTCAATTTTGTTTATCTAGAAATGTACCCCAGGGCTTAGTTTGCAATTTTTATGGCCTTGTTAACTTGTTTTACTCCTTTTAATGATTTGTGAATGTGTACCCCTAGGTCCCTTTGATGTCGTATTCCATTAACAATGTTATTTTCCTTTCCTAAAATGCTGTAAGTTTTGCTATTTAACTGCAACCAACATAAAACCATAGTTTTACATTGAAATAAGGGTAGAAGTATGAATATAAAAAAGATTCTGAATCATGTCTGCCTGTCCTAGTCCAATTATCCCCCACCTTCTTCCCCACTTCACCTGATGACTACAGTTAATCTTGTTCTCAGTGTCATGGGACATTGACTAGTATGTTGAAATATGCTCAACATTGTGTTTACCAATTTATTTATGTTCAAATTTACCATGGTTAATAAATAATGCACTACAACTGCATTTTACACTTCAAACATGGAACTAAACTTGGCCTATTATGTACTCATTTCTATTCAATGAAGTCCTTTAGGATCCAAAAATGCAATTTAAAACTTGGATTAAATTTCCAAATGAGATGCAGTACTCCACAAACATATATCCAATGAATGCCAATACAGTAATTGTGTTGATTTATGCAATTTATATCCAAGGGGTACAAAGTGTTGAATAAACTTTTTTCTTCCTTCATTGTTGCTGTGTACTGATTCATAGTATAATAAAGTAACAGTGGGATTACCTTCAGGTACATTGCATTTTAAATCAAATCAATATGTTGTACTGCATCCCGCTAGCAGTTCCAACAAAACACAGTAATTCAAACTATAGACATTAACACAAGAGGGATAAACAAAAGAATGAAACATAATTTTGCTTAAAGCACCTGAATAATAGGAGAGTTCCATGATGCAGTGAAGATCACAACACTTTCTTTGTTTTGAATGTGTGCAGTTTCTGAATGTAAAATATTATAATAGCCTCTTGAACTGTTTCCAGAATTTGGAACATCTAAAGAAAATATCTAAAAATATTTCCGAGAAAGCCTAAACCTCTTGGCAAGATTCTTCATCCGTATCTGCCAGTATTCCAATCAATACAAGGTTTAAAGAGAAGGAAAGGAAAAGTTGATACTGGTCTGTAACAAATGCTCTGGCATTGACTTTATCAGTGTGTAAATGCAAAGTGAAACCTCAGTCACTTTACAATTAAGACTTGGGTAATCACTACGGACAGATGGTGCTAAGTTTCCAGCATGTAGAAATAATAGATCATTTGTAACCCATGTTGCATTGACATCAAGATTCATCCATAGAATTGCTTTGCTATAGAGGAATGCATAAAATAAATTTAGAAATACTTAATTGCAGACTGGATTCCACGTTGAAAGTGTGAAAAGGATTTGTCCTCTTTTTAGGTGCATGGTTAACTTCAGTTTTATTATTAACTTGCTAATTTTGGATTTTTCACATTATACAGTGAGAGGAATAGGGACTTTCATGCATTTATTTCAACTTCATGAGAGTTTAATGTCAATATATTGTGAAATAATTCCCTTTTATTTTCAGTTTTCACTCCTGTTTGGTTAGGGAAATGTACTTCTTTAATTCATAAAGCTGTAATTCCTCCACCAAAATGTTTCATATTGCAGTGATTCATCAATGAATTGTTGACTGTTGATTTTACTTGAGAAATGATTAGAAATTTTAAGTAAAAACTTTCATGTACTTTGCAAATGCTGTACATGTCTTTGTCAGCATAATTAACCAGCTGTTACAAAACAGTGCCCAGACCAATTAATGAGTGTACAGTGTAATCTTTCATACAATTTGTGCGAAAATACATTGTTGCAAGATAATTAGAAATACGGCAACTGGCTTGGATATGGAAGCAACTTAGGGTTTGATGAATTGATTCAGAGATTGTCAGTTTATCAAAACTGTTCATGCATTAAGTAGTTTAGGACCACCTTTATGCTTTTCCTTGCCTGCAAAATTTAAATTTGGAACAGAAAAAAAGTCCAAATATGATATACTAACAGTTTAAGAAACTGAGTCATTCTTCAACTCTGTTGTCCCTACTTAATTGACGTCGAACATTGCGATGAATGATTGAACAGAACTATGGTTACGATCAACAAAAAAATCAGTTTTGCCAATGAAACTGTTGTACTCATTCTTTTCAGTTAACCTAATTTCTAAATTATCGGTCTGGAAATGGCATATCCTTCCATTGTAATAATTGATATGTATTAATGCAACTTGTGATATTTCTGCTGTCAAGTTTATTATCCCCTCTTAAGGATTATTGGACCAAATTCATGTCCTTTTGGGGCACTCAATCTATGTTGGTATTGATGATTCAAACTTTGATTTGTTTCGCTAATGCAGATTTTGTTTCTCTTCTATCCTCGTTTTATCTGCATTCAGCTGCATACTGCTGCATTCTACATTTGTCAACTTTCTTCAGCTCCACATCCTCAGTATTCACACCTGCGGTAGTTGAATCATCCTATCTTAATGTCCTCCATGTCCCTTCAATTGTTCAGTGAAGATCTTGCTTCAACTTTTTAAAAAATAGTTGCTTCATGGCCTTGCACATATATAAAAAAAACAGCTGCTCCTTCGTGACTTTGATGAAGTTCTACGTAATGCAGTACACTTATTAGCAAAATGGAACCCTGTAGATTAAATGGGCAGTGGCTGCATGGATACATAATTGGTTAAGGCGTAGAGAGGAGTAGTGAATGATTATTCTTCAGACTGAAGGGAAGTGTGCAGTGTTGTTCCCCAAGAGTTGATGTTGTGCTTTTCATGTATACTAATGGTTTGGACTTTGGTGTGGAGTGTAATTTCAAAATTTGCAGATGACATGAAACTCCGAAATATGACAGTGAAGAGACTAATAACAGATTTCAAGAGGATGTTACAGATTGGTGAAATGGGCAGACACATGACAGATGAAATTTAGCAGAAGTGTGAATTGATTAATCTTGGTACAAAGAATGAGGAGAGGCATTATAAACTGCAAAAAATGTAAAGGCCAGCAAGGAATGGAGGGACAAGACTTTAGCGGTGAGAAATTGTGAAGGATAGTAAAAAGACATATGGGATCCTTGGCTTTATAAGTAGAGGCAAAGTTCATAAAAGCAAGGAAATTATGCCTCTATTTAGAAAACACTGGTTACCCACCAGCTAAATGTGTTAAATTCTGGGCACCATACCTTTGGAAGGATGTCAAAGTCTAAGAGAATTTGCAGTAGAGATTTACTAGAATGGGACCAGCAATGAAAAACTACAGTTACATGGAGAGATTGAGATTCTCCCATCCCGCTGCACTTGGGCTGGGAGACTCGAGCGGCACCTGATTTGCGCTGGGTATCCGGGCCTCCGAGCATCTCCCAGCCTACATTTTTTTCGCCTCGACGGATCCACGCTGAAAATCAGCGAAACAGACGTTAGCACGTGTTAACATACTTGAACATCTAATTAGCGGGTCTGCGACTAGAATCTCCACCCCCTCTAGCATCTCCCCCCTCTCTGGCATGACGTTACACTGGCGGGGTTTACAACTGCTCTTTAAAAGTCGGGGACCTGACAGCGTTGGACAGGAGTAAGGAGGTAAATGCTGTGGAGCTGCAGCCACTGGAGTGCAGGGGAGGTAGGAGGCAGGGCCTGGAAAATTTCTGCTTGGTGTGGGGAAGTTCATGGAGAGTTGGAAGTGCTGTCCCCAGGCCCAGGAAGTTCCATGTAGTCTCTGTGGGGTGGGGCCTTTACTGAGTGCTAATCAGGCTGCTGTATGCTGTTCTAGCTGTGGGATTTGGTGAGGGACTGGACTGAGTGCTAGTGTTTTAGAGAGGGGGTGGCGGGGAGAAGTGCACCACGTGCTGTTTGAGGGCTCATCAGTTCAGGCAGCTGGTGCTCCAAGCAGGGGTGCTCTGGTTAACATAGTCACTGATACGGCATGTACTCTGAATGGGAACCCATCTTGTGATAAAAAGGAGTCTGTGCCTGACCTGGAATACATGCCTGGAAGGGAATGCTGTGGTTGTACGCATGGCAATGACTCAAGGGAGCGCAATGGTCATGCCTGCACACCAACCTGCATACTCGCCTTGCCTGCCATGTTAACGATGCCAATGGCAGGCAACCTAATCAGGTGAGGCATGGCTCCACGGATTGTGTTATGTTGCCAGCATCCACAAGTGTGGGATACTGGTCCCAGGGGGGGGTTTGCTGGAGTAGTTGCTAGCAATGACATGTATCTATCAATCTCTCTCTATAACCCCCACTGTGCAGAATGGTCTTATTGACCTAGAGCTGGCCATCATGGTTATGGCTGAGGAGGAGGAGGCAGCTCAAGAGGTGCAGGGCATAGGTAGGCCACTCCAGGAGCAGGCTGTGGCAGGCCCTCAGGAAGGATGGCAGGAGGCTGCCATTGATGGCCATGAAGTGGGAGAGCAACTCCCGACAGGGTGGCCAGGAGAAAGAGAATGTGGAGGCCTAGGCTGTACCAGACCAGAACATCATTCGAGGGGCTGTCGGAGGTTATGTGCTGTCGCTGGCTCCGCCGATCTCACAACGTGGTCTGGCACCTGTGTGAGGTGCTCGCAAATCTGGCACACCTCGACCTGAGGGGAGGGGCGGCCACCCGCTCCCAGTAGAGGTTAAGGTGATGGCGGCACTCAACTTCTATGCAACAGGGTCATTTCAGGCACCCAGTGGTGACCTCTGTGGAATCTCTCAGGCTTCAGTCCACAGATGTGTTCGCTAGGTCATAGATGTCTTGTACACCCTGGTAGGCCAATACATCCATTTTGATGTTGGATAGAGTCATTAGGAGGCCCCGGCTGCAGGCCTCGCCACCATTGCCGGGATGCCCTATTTGCAGGGGCAGTGGATGTGACACACATTGCCCTATGGTCCTCTCGAGGGGCAACCTTTCATTAACAGAGGGGCAGGGCAGCAAGGGAGGCTCTGATAGCAGTGCGCTTCATATAGCTGGGGACATCCAGTGTGGGGGCAGCTCCCAACTCCCTTACTCCACACCCCTGGAGCCACGGCAGCCACCGCCACCCCCACAACCCCAAGCTGGCCCCTCAACCCACATGACCCTTCCCCTGTCCCACCCTCTCAGCCCCCTCCTGGGCTGGCGCTGGTAGCAAGTCTGTGGTGAAGGCTGGAGGATGATGATGACTTGCTGTTGTATACACTGGGCTCCTGCCCTTGGTGGTACTCTAATCTGATTCCTACCTGTTCTCTAAATGCACACTGCCACTTGGGCCCAAGTAGCAATAAGTTTTTGGAACACAAGCGCGTGGGGCAATGGGTCGGGGGCTTGGGCGGGGGCCATGACAGGAGATGGTGGAAAGTAGTGCAGGTGGTCTATTCCTTTTGACCAAGGCGCTGGTGATTGTCCTCGAGGTGTATGGGGATGATTTGACATTGTAAGCGCAGCACATGGACAAATTTTAGAATGGGATGCACACTCGCCCTTGTTGCCGGAACAAAGTCGTTCATCATCTTATGGCACTGCTCTCCAGACCGAGGGGGTCATTGTCCCAGCATTCACTGCAGATACCACTGCCTCTTATATGGCACTTGCTGCAAGACACCTTAGGCGACGTCCCTGAGTGAGGTACAGCAGCTGGCGCCTCCCCTCCACTGTGTCCTGCAAGCGGGCCTGCTCACTCTTGGACAATCTGGGAGCACTTTTCTTGGGTGCCATCTTCCTGGCGTGACTGCCTGTGTGTCCATCATTGCAGCTTATGTACAGCTCTGGCTTGTCAAGGGAGTCCAGGTGCAGTCAATTTAGGCCAGTCATGGGCCCATTAGTTAAATTTTATTGTGGATAATGTTCAGGCAATCTGGTTTCAATAGAGGGTGAGCCATCTCCAAAGCTGCTGTTTGGGTGAACTCAACAAGGTGCTGTGTCTGGGAGGGAGGGGGGTGCAATGGTCAACAAGGAGGAATGCTCAACGAGGAGGCAGGGGATGTGCATTGCAGTACAGCGCTCTGTGTGTGAAGGCTGGTGGGAGGAGGGATGGGGAGGCCAGCAATGTCCGGGTCAATGGGGGATGGGGAGGCCAGGAGGCCATCAGTGTCTATGTCAGTGGGGGTTGGAGAGGCCAGCAATGTCTGTACGGGGCAGTGGGGGGGGGGGGGGGGTGGTATGGGACACCTCAGAGGGCTCATACAGTGAGGCAATATGGGTAGAGCTCAGGAATAGGAAGGATGGAGTCACAATGTTGGAGGTTTACCATTGGCCTCAACAGTCAGCGGGAGATAAATGAACAGATATGTAGACAGATTTTGGCAAGGTGTAAAAGTAACAGGGTTGTTGTGGTAGGTGATTTCAACTTCCCCTATATCGACTGGGACTCACTTAGTGCTCGGGGCGAGGATGGGGCAGAGTTTGTAAGGAGCATTCAGGAGGGCGTCTTGAAACCGTATGTAGATAGCCCAACTAGGGAAGGGACCACACTGGACCTGTTATTAGGGAATGAGCCTGGCCAGGTGGTCGCTGTTTCAGTAGGGGAGAAGTTCGAGAACAGTGACCACAATTCTGTAAGCTTTAAGGTACTGATGGATAAAGATAAGTGTGGTCTTCAAGTGAAGGTGCTAAACTGGGGGAAAGTTAATTACAACAATATTAGGCAGGAACTGAAGAGTGTAGATTGGGGGCAGATGTTTGAGGGCAAATCAACATCTGCCATGAGGGAGGCTTTCAAGTGTAAGTTGATAGGAATTCAGAATTGAGGATACAGCAGGATATAGATCGGTTGGACACTTGGGCAGAGAGATGGCAGATAGAGTTTAATCCGGACAGATGTGAGATAATACACTTTGGAAGGTCTAATACAGATGGGAAATAAACAGTAAATGGCAGAATCCTTGAGAGTATTGATAGACAGAGGGATCTGGGTGTCCAGGTACACAGGTCATAAAGTGGCAACACAGGTGGAGAAGGTAGTCAAGAAGCCATATGGTACACTTGCCTTCATCGGCCGGGGCATTGTGTTTAAAAATTGGCAAGTCATGTTGCAGCTTTATAGAACCTTAGTTAGGCCTCACTTAAGATATCGTGTTCAAAGCTTTGGAGAGGGTACAGAAAAGATTTATCAGGATGTTGCCTGGTATGGAGGGCATTAGCTATGAAGAGAGGTTGGAGAAACGTGGTTTGTTCTCACTGGAACGATGGAGGTTGAGGGGCAACCTGATGGAAGTCTATAAGATTACGAGGGGCATGGAGAGAGTGGATAGTCAGAAGCTTTTTCCTAGGGTGGAAGAGTCAATTACCAGGGGCATAGGTTTAAGGTGCGAGGGGCAAGGATTAAAGAAGATGTACGAGGCAAGTTTTTTTTACACAGAGGGTGGTGGGTGCCCGGAACCCGCTGCAGGGGGAGGTAGTGGAAGCAAATATGATAGTGACTTTTAAGGGGTGTCTTGACAAATACATGAAAAGGATGAGAATAGAGGGATGAGGGATATGGTACCTGGAAGGGTGGAAGGTTTTAGTTCAGTCAGGCAGCATGGTCGGTGCAGGCTTGGAGGGCCGAAGGGCCTGTTCCTGTGCTGTAATTTTCTTTGTTCTTTGATCTTCCAGAGATTGGCGCATGTGCGGGGGCCAGCTCAGTGTGCTGATTTCAGCCTCTTCAGCGGGAATAGGCCCTGCCCCCAGATTTTACACATGATTCATGCTAGTGCCCTCTGCAGTGCACAGTCTGGGAGATTAGTTTTGAAAACGCCACTTTACAATTTTTTTGGAAGAATTCCTCTCTCTCTCTCTCTCCTCCTCCTCCTCTCCTCTCTCTCTCTCTCTCTCTTTCCCCCCCCCCCCCCCCCCCCCGCCCCCAAGTTTTTCTCCTTGGAACAGAGAAAGTTAGAGATTTAATAAATGTGTTTAAACTTTTGAAACATTTTGATAGAATAAATGGTGAAACTGTTTGCATTGATGGATTGGTAAACGGAGGACAAAGATTTACGTTAATTTGTAGATGAAGCAGAGACGACGTGAACAAAACATTTTTATGCAATGTGGTGTTATGAGTTGGAATGTGCTGCCTGAAAAAATATGATGGGAGCAAATTCGATAATAATTGAAAAGGAATAAATTGCTTGCCTTTGGAAAAGAACAGAAAAATGGGATTAAGTGGACAGCTGTAATGAAGAGCTGGCACAGATAGACTGAATGGCCACCTTCCATACATTCTATGGTTTTTAGCATGAACATGACATGGAAGAATGGACAGCTTGTTGACCAAGCTCTGCATCTCACAGGATAAATAGGACTGAAACCCTATAGGGCTTGTATGGTAAACTGAGATATTAAAGAAATTACTTCAGAAATTGAATTTCAATAATATGTATTCTCCATAAAAGCTTAGTTTATTGAACATGTTTGTCAACTGTTATGGTGGGCACAAATTGTTGCGGTCGAGACACTGTTGTTGCAGCAAGATTTCCTCTTGGCAGTGGAAATGCACCAATTTAATATAAAGAAGTGGTATTTTTCTTTCCTTCTGTCTTGTCTCATTATAGTACGTATGTGCTCAGACCGACTCCAACTCATAAAAGAGTGCATTGCTCAATGTCCAACAGCCTACACACAATCAAAAAAGCTCCTGGGACTTGCAGATTTGCTCAGGGTAGCAGGTAAGTGCTTGTTCTTGGTGGTCTGTTCTATCAAATTAGATAGCATTTCAGTGATTTTATAAAGTATTTATTGGCAGAAATCTGCTCATTTGATTCTCAGTGCATCTCTGACTAGCTGTTGCGATATTTGTATGTTAAAGCATCTTTTTATAATATCAGTATGGAATATACATCACAAGTTAAGATTGCAAATTGGTCCATGGTTACATTTTTATGCTAATCTTGTCAGTTCATAGAAATCATAGAAACCCTACAGTGCAGAAGGAGGCCATTCGGCCCATCGAGTCTGCACCGACCACAATCCCACCCAGGCCCTACCCCCACATATTTTACCCACTAATCCCTCTAACGTATGCATCCCAGGACTCTAAGGGGCAATTTTTTTTTTTAACCTGGCCAATCAACCTAACCCGCACATCTTTGGACTGTGGGAGGAAACCGGAGCACCCGGAGGAAACCCACGCAGACACGAGGAGAATGTGCAAACTCCGCACAGACAGTGACCCGAGCCGGGAATCGAACCCGGGACCCTGGAGCTGTGACGCAGCAGTGCTAACCACTGTGCTACCGTGCCGCCCCAGTTGACCATCTTCAGCAGATGTTTTGGTTGATAATTCATTTTAAAGCACATCACTTAGTTGGAAAGTATTGTCTGATCTACATTATTTTGTCTTTGCTATTCAAATATAAACAGGACAGGATAAGGCACAGAGGAAAGGACAGGTATTGGTTCTCCTGGCTGAACAGGCTCTTCAGTGTCAAGATTACAAAACGGCCAGTATCCATTGCCAAGAGCTTATGTCTGCAGGTGACTTCTGAATTTTGATCATACTGGTTTTGTGTTCTGCTTGTTGACTGGGGTTTTCTCTTGAGGCTATGTATTGCTAAACTTATGCCAAATACAGAGACTCATGAAACTCAGTGTACTGATTTTAAGACATGACTTTGTTAACCAAACGATCGAATGGGAGAATGATATAAAGTAGCCCATCACTCCAGGTAGAGAATACGGGCAGCCCAAAATCACTCTGAAAAACAATGTCTCTGCCAGGGCAATTATACATTTCCAAAATCATATTTCCCATCTTTCCGGTGGGCATAATCCAGTAAACATTAATACAAATCAGTCAATAATCATCACTGGCACCAATTCCAGTCAACAACAATTTACATCCTGATCTCATGGAATCTTATTTGTCCATAATTTCAGATGTTCTCTCCCTCAGTTGCCCAGCAACACAGGAAGCTGGACAGTGATATCAGGGAATGATTCCCACAGATTCAAACCCACATTACACTCGTCTGACCCTGAGAAACTCCTCATGAGATTATTGCACCTGCATTATCAGTTTTGAGCTGTATAGTTCTGTTCATCAAACTGGCATTGGTAATCATTTTGTTCCCTACAAATGCTGATAAAGTGGTCGCATTCAGTGGAACCATTGTCCTATGGAATGCAGGCCCTATCTATAACCTCATCCCATCAAGCTCTGATATACCTTGCTGTTGGCTGAAGTTTTACAAAATGTATTCTAAAAGCAAACTGCATCCATTTTATAAATTCAAAATACATGTTTTAAATGAGGAATGCTTGTTATTCAGTTCGAGCTGTCTTTTATAATGACAGCTCACCTTAGCACTCTCCATAGTCTAAGATCATTCACTCTTAAGTCAGTATTGTGTTAATGTTCTCAAACCATGATTGTGTTTTTTTATTAGCCTAATTTAACCCCCCTTCATCACTGCTCAAAAAGGGGGATTTAGATGTCTTGAAGTTATTTTTTTGATCTTAATATTCAATCTGACCACAAATTCATTATATAAGTATGTAAGTTCACAATTACAGGGACTGTTTTGAACAGTTACTAAGTAAATTGGTTTAAATTTGACTGAACTTAAGCAGAATGGAATATTCTCGCAGGTGTTTTCCTATTACTTTCTCTTCATCATCTGGTTCCTATTTTTCTTGCTATGCCTAATCTGCCTGCATTGTTATGTGACCCCTGGAGAGCTACAGTTGAGGATTGAGTCACTCCCACAGATTCTGAGTAGTTGGATGTGCGCATATGCCAATAAAATGATGAACTATGACTCTGTCCAAGTTGAATTCTCAGCATGTTTTGTACTAACAGGTAGCAGAATCAATTGCATGCTCCCAGAAGACTGCCTTTCAGCAATGATTTCTTAACATCTATTGCATAAATAAGTATAAATGAAAGTTATTTGCTATTATAGAACAGTTTCGTGTTCGATCACTCAAAATCTCAATCTACATGTCGAAGCATTTAAAATTAATTTATAAACTATGTAGTATTTTGGACAATAATACTCCTCTCAGAAGCCTGCCTTCTATTCTGAAATCAAAGTCATTTATATATAGAATGAAAATATATGGCTGCAGCACCATTTTCCACACAGTTGTTCCAGTATATCCCTTTTTATTTGCTCAACCAACTCTCAAACAGTTTGCTATCTTGCTGGCCAAATCCATGTGCTTTAATTATAGCAAATTATCATTTGTGTAAAATGTTCACAATTGTTCTATGAAAATCCTTCTCTATCTGCGATCTCAGTGATGCCATCAAGAACTCTATTGATTGCCAGCCATGGCTCAGTTGGTAACGATGATGTGGAGATGCCAGCGTTGGACTGGGGTGAACACAGTAAGAGTTTTAACAACACCAGGTTAAAGTCCAACAGGTTTATTTGGTAGCAAATACCATTAGCTTTCGGAGCACTGCTCCTTCGTCATTTCCAGTCCATCTGACGAAGGAGCAGCGCTCCGAAAGCTAATGGTATTTGCTACCAAATAAACATGTTGGACTTTAACCTGGTGTTGTTAAAACTCTTACTCAGTTGGTATCACCATTACCTCTGAGTCACATGGCTGTGGGTTTAAGTCCCACTTCAGGGCTGGAGCACAAAATCACAGCTGACAGCTCAGTGAAGTACTGAGCGATGCTGTACTGTTGGAGGTATTACAAAACCTCCAGCAATACAAAATATTACAATATTACAAAAACAAATTATCTGGATATTATCACATTGTTTGTGGTGCCACATTTCCTACATTTCAACAATTACTACACTTCAGAAGTACTTCACTTTGGGACATCTGGTGATTGTTCAAAGTGCTAGCAAGGTTTCAGTCTTCATTTTTCTTGTCTTTTCCTGCCTAAAGGGGAAAGATGCGAGAATTTGAAGACTACAAAAAACTAAGTAATCACTTTCTCAATTCCCATGAAATGAGAATTGGCACAAATCTACACCAGAATAACTTTCATCACACATGCATACAGTTCCAAATCTTTACCAGGCCACACTTTACACTTTAAAAAAAATAATAATTGCAGACTAGCACATTTGTTGGTGGTTAAAATAAAATTGGTACAGAAATCTTGGTCACAGGTTGAATTGATAAGTTGAAATGTGTTGCTTTTAAACAGACTACACAATATAATAATTACCTTTCAGTGTCAAGTACTGTGCAGAATATTGGATAATTGGGAACTAATGAGTCAAGGAGCCCTGTTATTGGTCCAGTAAACCAGCATTTAGTTCCAGTCATTTTGGCAATGGAAGATACAAGATTATAGTACTAAAACTATATCCTGTTAAATAAACAGAACATGTTTGCTAGCTGGAGGTCTAACCAGATTGCAGCTGAATATTAGCAAATTATGCTAAAAATGTTTCAAGAAGGAAACTGATGCAGAGTCTTGCAGTCCATCCAGCGTCCATAATTAATTCCCTACTTAACAAAACGTGAACAATCAGCTTTTAACAGTGCATCCATCATGTTGCATATTAGCCTAAATTTCAACAGATCCATGTTGAAGGATTTTTTTTGTGCTGCTGGCGATTGTAAGTTTGTGCCTTTTCCTTATCACTTGCCTGCATTCCGAACCAAAAGTATGGCATTTTTCTTTGGGGTGTTTGCCAGCATTTCAGGGATTTCGCTAAACGTAGGCGGCAGGAACAATGAGTATCAGTAGCATGTCCCAGAAAGGAGCTGATGCATGAATTCTGTCATTTGAATTGACCTTGTATCCAGTATACTACAATAATCCATCAGGGTCTTCAAACTGTTTCACCATATTAACTTTTCAGCTTTGGTATTTTTTTTTACCACTTTCTCATTGCAAAGGCACTTCCAACCTCTGGTTGTTTATATCGCTCCTAATTGTTTATTAAATCACCTTTTCATTTTTCCTAATGTTCTTTCATTTACTTTTCATCTTTTATATGAACGTGCATAATACGTGTAAATAACTGAAAAGACCAGCTGGGTCTGTTAAGCCTGTACTTCACATATATGGCATGATCAAATACACAGTTAGCCTGTGTCCATCACAATCCCGAGAGGCAGAAACACTGGCCTTTCTATAACACTTTTAGCTTTTAATCATGTATGTAACAAAATGTATGCATTGCCGACATTTTATTTTAGATTTCTATTAGTTTTAAAAGCCATCCATTTTTACTTTGCATTTTTGTCCCTCAGTTTTCTGTATTATCAAATTTCCTTTTTTAAAGTTTTAAAGCCTACTGAATAAATGTACTCTCAGGAACAATATTGTTTGAAGAGTAATTGTGTACAAAATGGCAAAAGGTATTTGTCTCCATTTTGTTGAAAAAAATAAGTGAAGCTTTATTTCTGCTGCATTTCTGTAGTGAATTAAAGTTAAAAATTAAGCATGCAAAAAGAGGTGATGACCTATCTTTAATTAATGAAATGAACAGGTGGATGTTTATTTTTCTCCCAAAGGTTACAGTGCTGGTTGGCAGGTGTGCAGCAAACTGGGGCAGTCAGATGGGTATCATGACCTGACAACTCGGCAGGAGTTAATGGCCTTTGCTCGTACTTACTGCCCTCCTAATGTTATCCAGTCTCTTCTAGCTGTCAGCAGCTCACTTCAAACGCAGGTATGAGCGAATGAGCTTTATACTAATGAGAACTGAGGAGCTTTGGAGGGCATTAACTCTTGAACATAAAGACGTTTTCACTAATGCAGTCTGTCCATTCTGCAAAATGTTTGATTTTCCAATGAGAAATTAAAAAAGTTCTGATGCAGCCCCCTGAAATGTGTTCAGGAGAATTTCCTTAATCAGTATGTTCTCAGCCTAACTAGAAAGGAGGTTTGCTGGATCTGGTGCTGGGAGATTGGATCGATCAAGTGTTTGTGGGGGTACACTTGGAAAAGAGTGATCATTCTATCATAAGGTTTAGATTAATAACGAAGAAAAGCAAGGGATGATATAATGTTGAATGTTTAGATTGGAAGAGGGCTCATTTCAATGACACGAGACAGGATATAGACAATATAAAATTAAACCAAAGCCTGACAGGAAGAGCTGTAATGGAACAATGGGTGATCTTTAAGGCAGAGATGTTTCAGGAACAAACTGGATGCATTCCAACAAGGGTGAAAGTTAAAGGAACCAAAAATGAGACTCTTTGGAAGACAGGGGAGCTAGAGATTATGATGAAACACAACAAAAAGAGGGTGTATGATGCATATCAGGCAAATTTTTGAGTAACAGGATCAATACAATAGTTTGAGGGGGGAGAGATGATGAGGAAAAGGGAAGGAGAGAAAATGAGAATTGAATGGCAGTTAAATTAAAGGGAACAAAAATAATAAACAAGTAATAAGAGTTGAGGTTTGTCCTATTAGAGACAAAGAAGGTGCTATATGCTTGGAAGTGCAGATCAAGGCTTGAGTAGTTAATGAGTACTTTGTATTGGCCTTTCTTCAGGAAGAGGAATCTGACAAAATATCCGTAGGGGCAGAGATAGTAGAAGCAGTGAATAGGTTTTTAATTGATTATGTGGTGGCACAGGAAAGGCTAAGTGTACTTTGGGTAGATGAGTTTCCTGATTCAGCAGGCTTGCATAAAGGTTGCTGAAGCAAGTGGGGATGGATATTGTGGGAGGGCTTGCAATAATCTTCCAATCTTCTATAGATGTGGAGAAGGTGCCAGAGAATTGGAGAGTGGCAAATGTGACACCCTTATTCAAGAAAGAATACAAGGACAGTCCCAGCAACTACATGCCTGTTAGTTTAATATCAATAGTGGATAAGCTTTTGGAAATAATCTGAGTGGGAAAAAATCAACTACCACTTGCAGAGGCTGGAGTTAATTAAGGGTAGTCAGTATGGATTTGTAAAAGGCAAATCATACTTGACTAATCTAATTGAATTTTTAGATGGACTAATCAAATAGATTGATGAAGAGAACGAGGTGGATGTTAGCTGCATAGATTTTAAGAAGGTGTTTGACAAAATGCCACATAAAAAGCTGGTTAGCAAAATTGAGGCTGATAGAATAAGGGAGTAATTATCTAATTGGATTCAAAAATTGGCTGATAGACAAAAAACAGCAAGTTGTGATAAATGGTTGTTTTTCAGACCGAAGGATGGTAAACGGTGGTGTTTTCCAAGGGAGAAAATACAGGTAGGGTCGCAAAATAGACAAGTGGCAGATGAAATTTAATATAGAGTTAATTAAGTAATTTTCGCAGAAGGGGTAGGGAAAGGCAATATTGGCTTAATGGCATAGTGCTAAAGAGTGTACAGAAAAAGAAGGACTTGGAGATGCATGTGCATTGATCTTTGAAGGTGCAGGAAATATTGAGAAAATCGTTTGCTGAGCAAAAGGGATCTTGAGTCTTCATAAATAGAAGCTTTGATTGCAAAAGCAGGCAGGTTCTACTGAACCTTCATGGTCCAGCCCCATCTAGAATATTGCATTCAGTTCTGCTCGCCATATTTAGGAAGAATGTGAGGGTGCAGAAGAGATTTACCAGAATGGTTCCAGGGATGGAGGATTTTAGTTACAACGTTAGGTTAGGAAAGTGGGGATTATTCTCCTCGCAGCAAAGAAGATTGAGGAGAGACTGAAAGAAGTGAAGAGGATTGTCACAGGTTTGGATAAGGAAGACGGAAAAACTTCTCATGAGCTGATGGTACAGGACTCGAGGACTCTGATTTAGGGTTTTGGGCAAGAGAGGGTGGGAATATGAGGATTTTCTTTTTAACTTTGTGAGTGGTAATGACCTAGAACTTGCTGCCCATAAGGATAGTGGAAGTGGAAACGATCAATGATTTCAATTCATGTCATTGAGGGTTCTGAACAGTAATTACTGCACATTGCTGTTGGATGTATCTTGAATTTTTGAAGTTAAGTGAAATGCGAAATTTGTTCTTGGTTTCTATCAATAATTCATCTTTTCTCATGATACAATTTGACTTCAGAATAGTACAAAAAAATCTAATCGCCTCTGTATCAAATAACTTTTAAATGCTATTCGGATCAGACATTCACATTAAATAATGAAACAAACTTTATTGAAAATATTTTCGTCAGAGCATTTAAAATCATTTTCATGTGCCATAAATTTTTGCACATTCAAGCAGGCAACTTTGTACCTCTTCCACTAACCAGATTGAAGCATTGTTCACAAACTGCACAGAGAGTGAAGCAGAAAGGGTACAGAAATCAAGTGCAGAAAGAAAGTAAAAGGAGGGAAAGGAAAATTTGACAAAAGAAAGAAGCAACAAAGAAAAACAAATGAAAAGTTTAAAAACTTCAATCTCCAACAATTAAAAGCTGCAGCAATTAGACTCATGGGGGCGATTCTCCCAAAAGACTCTAAGTGTCAAATTCATGTAAAAACTGGAGTAAATCCTGCTGGGTTTTTTTCAGCGGGAGTTTCAGAATAAATCTCTCTCACTCCTGTGCATTGCAGAGTGCACTAGCATGATTCATGCAACAAATCAATGGAGAGGCCGCCAGCAAAGGGCTGAGTGGCACACACGAAGTGACCCCGCGCTGTTGGCCTCCCAATTTCTGGCCAGCCCTGTGATCCCTGCATTGCTGGCGCACAGACCCCTCTAAGCCTCAATCGCTGGCCGGACCAGCCTCGAGCCCACCCCTCACCATGATGGCCAGCCCCAATCACTGGCCCCCATCCCTCTGTCATTGCAGGATGGTGACGGCAGGACATCCCCCCCCCCCCCCCCCCCCCCCACCCCCGATCTCCCACCAGAGGTCCCACCCCCTTGGCACTGCTGGATGCTAAGCTGGCAATAAGCAGGGGACACCCCCACCTTACCCCCGACCCTCTGGGGGGGCTCGATGGCCTCCCTTTGCTCCAGATGAGTCGGGCCGACAGGTCCCCCGCAAGTGGGGAGCTATTGTAAAAACCGCTGGAGTGAAAAACTCCTGGGAGGGGGTCGGAGGGGGAAGGAAGACTAGCAGGCCCAGATACTTGAGTCCTGTGCCAGCTAATTATATGTAAAATACATTCAAATGAAGATTTAAATAAATTATGCAGCTCCGTGCAGATTTCTGACATGGAGCTGGCGGCATGGGAAATCTGGCTGCCGGAAACTCTCAGAAGCCATGGCGCCCAGCAGGGAGCCCACTAAACGGCCTCTGCTTGAGTATTCCAGCTTTTACAGCACAGCGGGCTGGGGGAATTCTACCCCACCACACCCCTGTATTTGTACAAGTTATATATATCAAGAGATCTATCCTACCTTTTAAATGGCACTTTGTGGCATGTTGACTTTGTATCTACCTTGTAATAAGGAACCTTTTATGGTGCTCAATGGATTTCAGCATGAAATCAGACGGCAAAATGCCATTTTTGAGAAGTTAATTGTAGAGCGCTCATCTTGGACAATATCTGCTGGATTTTGAGTCTAACCACACATTATCCTCACAGCAAGTTGCTTGGTCACCTACACATAAATAATGGGTAATGCCATTGTTATTTTGACAAGTTCTGGACTGTATCTTTTTGTAAAGTATGAAGTCGATTTTCAATTCGGGCTCACAACCTTAAGAATCAAGACAATGCGGCACCATATTTTGAATTAAGCTTTGAATCAACATGTTTGGAACTAATGTTTGGGCAGCATGGGTGGCACAGTGGTTAGCACTGCTGCCTCACAGTGCCAGGGACCCGAGTTCGATTCCCAGCTTGGGTCACTGTCTGTGTGGAGTCTGCACGTTCTCCCCGTCTCTGCGTGGGTTTCCTCCGGGTGCTCTGGTTTCCTCCCACAGTCCGAAAGATATGCAGGTTACGGTGCATTGGCCATGCTAAATTCTCCCTCAGTGTACCCGAACAGGCACCAGAGTGTGGCGACTAGGGGATTTTCACAGTAACTGCATTACAGTGTTAATGTAAGCTTACTTGTGACTAATGAATAATAAACTTGAAACTAATGTTGAATGTAGCACTTTCAGGTTATGCTAATTGTTTATTGGATTTATTGGACTATTATTGGACAATTACAATTAACTTAATTCTGTGTTGTGATAGTTTCTTGTGACTCATTTCTTCATGGGAAATTTTCATTCAAAGAAGAGTCATTTCTCAACGTTCATAAAAAGTTTAATATATTTTATCCTGGAAAAGATCCATATACCTGCGTGTTTGTAGTTAATAGTTCATTGAAAACAATCTCTGATATAATTGCATAGTGCTACATCACTGCTTTGTCTTTTGTTCATTTTATTGCAGATTTTGTATCAAGCTGTGAATTATCAGATTCAACCATCAGAGAGCAGCGAATCTATAAATTCTACAGGCCATGCTCAGCAGGTCAGAATTGGCATGACTTGAAATAACATGACTCTCACCACCTTATTGAAATAGAATTTTACCGTCCCATCTCATGCACAAAATAGACTATTATTGTCTCATTACCTTAGAGAGAGATGTGAATATCAAAGTGCAGCATTTCTGTTTCTTTTTTGAATAATTACATTTTCAGTGCACCTTCGTTCAAGTGGCCTGAATTTATTTTACCACTAACAGCAACTTGCATTTATATCACACTTTAATAAAATAGCCCAAGGTACTTAAGGACTGCAAACATGACAACTGCCTGCACCTTAAATCTAAGCAATGGTCCAGCAAATATTTCAGCTTTTAATATTTGATTTTGATTTGATTTATTATTGTCACGTGTATTAGTGAAAAATGTTGTTTCTTGCGCGCTATACAGACAAAGCATATTGCTCATAGAGAAGGAAACGAACGAGTGCAGAATGTAGTGTTACAGTCATAGCTAGGGTCAATGGATGGGAGGCTGGTTTGGGTGATGGATTGGGCTACATTCATGACCTTTTGTAGTTCTTTGCGGTCTTGGACAGAGCAGGAGCTGTACCAAGCTGTGATACAACCAGAAATAATGCTTTCTATGGTGCATCTGTAAAGGTTGGTGAGAGTCCTAGTTGACATGCCAATTTTCCTTAGTCTTCTGAGAAAGTAGAGGCGTTGGTGGGCTTTCTTAACTATAGTGTTGACATGGGAGGGACCAGGACAGGTTGTTGGTGATCTGGACACCTAAAAACTTGAAGCTCTTGACTCTTTCTACTTCGTCTCCATTGATGTAGACAGGGGCATGTTCTCCTTTACGCTTCCTGAAGTTGATGACAATCTCCTTCGTTTTGTTGACATTGAGGGAGAGATTATTGTTGCCGCACCAGTTCACAAGATTCTCTATCTCATTCCTGTACTCTGTCTCGTCATTGTTTGAGATCCGACCCACTACTGTGGTGTCATCAGCAAACTTGAAAATCGAGTTGGAGGGGAATTTGGCCACACAGTCATAGCCATATAAGGAATATAGTAGGGGGCTGAGGACCCAGCCTTGTGGCTCACCGGTGTTGAGGATGATCGTGGAGGAGGTGTTGTTGCCTATCCTTACTTATTGTGGTCTGTGGGTTAGGAAGCTCAGGATCCAGTCGCAGAAGGAGGTGCCGAGACCCAGGCCACGGAGTTTGGAGATGAGTTTCGTGCGAATAATTGTGTTGAAGGCTGAGCTGTAGTCAATAAAAGGAGTCTGACATAGGTGTCTTTGTTATCTAGGTGTTCCAGGGTTGAGTGCAGAGCCAGGGAGATGGCATCTGCTGTGGACCTGTTACAGCACTAATATGTTGTGGCATGCCACACTTTTTGACAATTTTTAAAAATGTTCACTACCTGATAGTAAGAAGGAAAGAATAAGATCAAGCAAGTGTTTGTACAAATAAGCTGCCAGTCAAGGAGAGGTGCAATAATTTGCTTGTTGATTGGGGAAAATGCTGTGCAAAATTTTGCCTCCTTATACTGTTGTCAATCATCTAACAGTGCAATAGTGGTTTGAATCTTGCTATTACAGTGTGATTTAACCTTTAAAAAAATCTAGTGGAACAATTCACCTCTTCTGAGAGCAATAGCTTTTTTTATGGACTTTTTTAAAGCAGTAATTATTTTGTTATTTGGTTTGAACTTTTAGACTGAAACTCAAACTTCAACCAATTCCTCTGCGGATTTGCTTCAACGAACAACTGCAAAAACCATGAAGGTTCTCAGTAATACTTCCATAACGACTAAGGCAGTGCTGCATGCTGTCAGTGATGCACAGTGGTGGAAGAAGTCGCTCAGTTACCTGAGACCTTTACATGTGAGGTTTTTAAATCTTAACTAAAGAGCAAGGAAGTCGATCTTCTCCTTTCTGTCTTTTTACATGTATTTTTTCTTTAGGATCGAGGGCCAGAAGCTACATTAAAAGGTGTGGCTGGTGTAAATGGAGATTTGGAAAAGCAAGGCTGTCATCCTTTCTATGAGTTCCTCATTGATGATCCATTTATTGACAAAGTAAGTCGAGCAAGCAGTTGAAATCCAAGATTTTCATTAATGATCTTTGAAAGCTAAAGTGGTCACCCTATCGACAGTTCTGAGGAGTTGCTCTTTACTATTTGAAGTCGACATGGTTTCAACTTTAGACAACAGCTGTGCAAACAATTGAAGCAGCAAGCCATTTGTCCAGCACTGGCCAATTGAGTATAGCAGGTTAATTGAGTGGTTTAACCTGTGATTTCTTTCCTAGATTGAGCTGCTTATTAATTTATTCCTTATAATGTGCAGCTTATATTGATTGTATATCCAAACTATTTATTACAGTAACTTCAGATGAGGCACATGATTATCAAAGTTTACAAATCCATTCTAAATAACAATTAATACTTTTTATTCCTCTGAGTTTTATTTTTGGATGTTTAGAAGATATCCTAACTGTTGAAAGAAAGTGTTGCACAAAGCTATCTGGTAGTGCATATTAGATGAACCATGCATAACGACCCAGAATGTGGTGGAATTCGGCACCTTGTGTCATGAATTGGATGTTTTTCCTCACCCTTTAGCTCCAATTACTTCTGCAGCTGCAAACTGCTGAAAGTGCAAATTGATAACAGTGTAATAAGGCCAACAGGGACGTTGGTAAATGACAGGACTTGGTCTATCTCCTTAACCAGTTAAATTTAATATTCTGTTGGCAATAGCCATTTTGATTCCTTATGTCACATGATCCTTCAATTCAAGCTTACTTCACCATTGGCTCTTCCCAAATCACTAATATGGCAGTTGGCAGTACTGGAACAAGTCCCAGACTTGGACTTAAATTGGTGACTCCAGTTACATAATACTCTCCGGGGATTTCTGCTGACACTTGAACTGACTCTGCTGACTGATGTATCCCCGTATGGGTAGTAGACTCACAATCGGAGAATTCACATCCAGAGCAGGTTTTCGAGGCTTACATCCACTCCACCATATCAGTCATCTTGAACTTGGAGGTCCTTTTCATTTCCAGATATTCCAAGTTGCTGCAGGGCAAGTTGGTGTAATCTTTGGGAAGATGACACAATTATTGTTTACTATGATAAGCAGCTTGGGATCTATTTTCAGTTTCCATGTTGAGATAAGATCCAGCAATATTCTCAGCCACTTTCTCTTCTTGTCAATGAGTTATTTTTAATTTGACTGGCAGTGAGTTTTTAAACATACAACTAAGTTTTCTGCCAAACGTAAATTCCCATTATCGTTTGGAATGGAAATTGTGATTTCTTAGAAATGAAGGTTGAATCATCATTTCTAGATAGATATATACATGGAGCTTTTATAAGAATTGTATTAAACTACTTTGTTAAATTAGATAACTGTTCTTTGTAGAAAATTCAAAGGCTCATTGAAGCCTAGTGCCTAAACAAAGATTAGGAAATGGCTAATGGAGTGCATTATCCATCATTGCTACCTCTTTGGTAAGATTTCATTTATTATTGTCACATGTATTAGTATGTAGTGAAATGTATTGTTTCTTGCACTCTATACAGACAAAGCATACTGTACATAGAGAAGAAAAGAAGTGCAAAATGTAGTGTTATGGTCATAGCTAGAGTGTAGAGAAAGATCAACTTAATGCAAGGTAGGTCCATTCAAAAGTCTGATGGCAGCAGGAATGAAGCTGTTCTTGAGTCAGTTGATACGTGTCCTCAGATTTTTGTATCATTTTCCTGATGAAGAAGGTAGAAGAGAGTATGTCCAGGGTGCGTGGGGTCTTTGATTATGCTGGCTGCTTTTCCAAGGCAGCGGGAAGTGTGGACGGTGTCAATGGATGGGAAACTGGTTTGAGTGACGGACTGGGCTTTGTTCACGACCCTTTGTAGTTGCTTGTGGTCTTGGACAGAGCAGGAGCCATACCAAGCTGTGATACAACCAGAAAGAATGCTTTCTATGGTGCATCTGTAAAACTTGGTGAGAGTCGTAGTGGACATGTCAAATTTCCTTAGTCTCCTGAGGAAGTAGAGGCATTGATGGGCTTTCTTAACTATAGCGTTGGCATGGAGGGACCAGGACAGGTTGTTGATGATCTAGACCATTTCTGCTTCATCCCCATTGATGTAGACAGGGGCATGTCCTCCACTACGCTTCCTGAAGTTGATGACTATCTCCTTCTCTTGACATTGAGGGAGAGATTATTGTCGTGGCACCAGTTCACCAGAAACTCTGTCACTTTCCTGTACTCCGTCTCGTCATTGTTTGAGCTCTGACCCACTACAGTGGGTCTAAGAAATCGAACGGCTGCAAAGACAATCCAGGTAATTACAGGCTGGTGAGCCTTATGTTAGTGATAGGGAAATTATTGGAGAGGATTCTTCGAGACAGGATTTATTCTCACTTGGAAAAAAGTGAACATATTAGCGAGAGGCAACATGGTTTTGTGAAGGGGAGGTCATCTCTCACTAACTTGATCAAATTTTTCGAGGAAGTGACGAAGATGATTGATGAAGGTAGGGCACTGGAAGTTGTCTACATGGACTTCAGTAAGGCCTTTGACAAGGTCCCTCATGGCAGACTGGTACAGAAGGTGAAGTCGCATGGGATCAGAGGCGAGCTGGCAAGATGGACACAGAACTGGCTCAGTCATAGAGGCATTGATGGGCTTTCTTAACTATTCTTAACTTGGCAGTGCATCCAAAGAGGAAAGAGTCGAATTGGACTCCTCCGGAAGGCCGCTGCCCTCCACTTGACATGTATGCCCAAGCCGTCAGGAGGTGCGTCAACACCAAATTCATCAGCCGCACTCACAAGACAGCCCCGAACATCACCCAAGCACAACGTAACGCCATCCACGCTCTCAAGACCAACCGCAACATTGTCATCAAACCAGCAGACAAAGGAGGGGCCATCGTCATACTGAACAGAACGGATTACTGCAAAGAAGTGTACCGACAACTAAACAACGAGGAACACTACAGACAGTTACCTGCAGATCCGACCAAAGAACACACCCGTCAACTCAACACTCTGATCAAGACCTTTGATCCGGACCTTCAGAACACCCTCCGTGCTCTCATCCCACGTACTCCCCGCGTTGGAGATCTCTACTGCCTCCCGAAGATACACAAGGCAAACACACCCGGCCGTCCCATCGTATCGGGCAATGGGACCCTGTGCGAGAACCTCTCCGGCTATGTCGAGGGCATCCTGAAACCCATTGTACAAAGAACCCCCAGCTTTTGTCGCGACACGACGGACTTCCTACAGAAACTCGGCACACATGGAGCAGTTGAACCAGGAGCACTCCCCGTCACAATGGATGTCTCGGCACTCTACACCAGCATCCCCCATGACGATGGCATTGCTGCAACGGCCTCAGTGCTCAGCGCCAACAACTGCCAGTTTCCAGATGCAATTTTACATCTCATCCGCTTCATCCTGGACCACAATATCTTCACCTTCAACAACCAGTTCTTTATCCAGACACACGGAACAGCCATGGGGACCAATTTCGCACCTCAATATGCCAACATCTTCATGCACAGGTTCGAACAAGACTTCTTCACCGCACAGGACCTTCAACTGATGCTATACACTAGATACATCGATGACATTTTCTTCCTTTGGACTCATGGTGAACAATCACTGAAACAACTCTATGATGACATCAACAAGTTCCATCCCACCATCAGACTCACCATAGACTACTCTCCGGAATCGGTTGCATTCTTGGACACACGCATCTCCATTAAGGACGGTCACCTCAGCACCTCACTGTACCGCAAGCCCACAGATAACCTCACGATGCTCCACTTCTCCAGCTTCCACCCTAAACACATTAAAGAAGCCATCCCCTACGGACAAGCCCTCCGTATACACAGGATCTGCTCGGATGAGGAGGATCGCAACAGACACCTCCAGACGCTGAAAGATGCCCTCATAAGAACAGGATATGGCGCTCGACTCATTGATCAACAGTTCCAACGCGCCACAGCGAAAAACCGCACCGACCTCCTCAGAAGACAAACACGGGACACAGTGGACAGAGTACCCTTCGTTGTCCAGTACTTCCCCGGAGCGGAGAAGCTACGGCATCTCCTCCGGAGCCTTCAACCATGTCATTGATGAAGACGAACAACTCGCCAAGGCCATCCCCACACCCCCACTTCTTGCCTTCAAACAACCGCACAACCTCAAACGGACCATTGTCCGCAGCAAACTACCCAGCCTTCAGGAGAACAGTGACCACGACACCACACAACCCTGCCACAGCAACCTCTGCAAGACGTGCCGGATCATCGACACAGATGCCATCATCTCGCGTGAGAACACCATCCACCAGGTACACGGTTCATACTCTTGCAACTCGGCCAACGTTGTCTACCTGATACGCTGCAAGAATGGATGTCCCGAGGCGTGGTACATTGGGGAAACTATGCAGACGCTGCGACAACGGATGAATGAACACCGCTCGACAATCACCAGGCAAGACTGTTCTCTTCCTGTTGGGGAGCACTTCAGCGGTCACGAGCATTCGGCCTCTGATATTCGGGTAAGCGTTCTCCAAGGCGGCCTTCGCGACACACGACGGCGCAGAGTCGCTGAGCAGAAACTGATAGCCAAGTTCCGCACACACGAGGACGGCCTCAACCGGGATATTGGGTTCATGTCACACTATTTGTAATCCCCACAGTTGCCTGGACCTGCAGAGTTTCACTGGCTGTCTTGTCTGGAGACAATACACATCTTTTTAGCCTGTCTTGATGCTCTCTCCACTCACATTGTTTTGTTTCTTAAAGACTTGATTAGTTGTAAGTATTCGCATTCCAACCATTATTCATGTAAATTGAGTTTGTGTCTTTATATGCTCTGTTTGTGAACAGAATTCCCACTCACCTGAAGAAGGGGCTTGGAGCTCCGAAAGCTTGTGTGGCTTTTGCTACCAAATAAACCTGTTGGACTTTAACCTGGTGTTGTTAAACTTCTTACTCGGTCATAGAAGACAGAGGGTAGCAGTGGAAGCGTACGTTTCTGAATGGAGGGCTGTGATAAGTGGCGTTCCTCAGGGATAAGCGTTGGTAATATATATATACATGATTTGGAGGAAAATGTAACTGGTTTGATTAGTAAATTTGCGGACGACACAAAGGTTGGTGGAATTGTGGATAGCAATGAGGACCGTCAAAGGATACAGCAGGATATAGATCGGTTGGAGACTTGGGTGGAGAAATGGCAGATGGAGTTTAATCCGGACAAATGTGAGGTAATGCATTTTGAAAGGTCTAATACAGATGGGAAATGTACAGTGAATGGCAGAACCCTTGAGTATTGATAGGCAGAGGAATCTGAGTGTACAGGTACACAGGTCATTCAAAGTGGCAATGCAGGTGCAGAAGGTAGTCAAGAAGGCATACAGCGTGCATGCCTTCATCGGCCGGAGCATTGAGTTCAAAAATTGGGAAGTCATGTTGCAATTTTATAGAACCCTTAGTTAGGCCACACTTGGGATATAGTGTTCAATTCTGATCGCCACACTACGAGAAGGATGTGGAGGCTTTGGAGAGGGTACAGAAAAGATTTACCAGGATGTTGCCTGGTATGGAGGGCATTAGCTATGAGGAGAGGTTGGAGAAACTTGGTTTGTTCTCACTGGGACGACGGAGGTTGAGGGGCGATCTGATAGAAGTCTACAAGATTATGAGGGGCATGGACAGAGTGGGTATTCAGAAGCTTTTTCGCAGGGTGGAAGAATCAATTACGGGGGGGGGATAGGTTTATGGGGCAAGGTTTAAAGGAGATGTACGAGGCAAATCTTTTACACAGAGGATGGTGGGTGCCTGGAACTCGCTGCCGGGGGTGGTAGTGGAAGCAGTTACAATAGTGACTTTTAAGGGGTGTCTTGACAAATACGTGAATCGGATGGGAATAGAGGGATATGGTCCCCGGAAGGTAGTGAGTTTTATTTCAGTTGGGCAGCTTGGTCGGTGCAGGCTTGGAGGGCCGAAGGGCCTGTTTCTGTGCTGTAATTTTCTTTGTTCTTTGTTCTTGTTCTTTGACTCAGCAAAGGGTTACCCTCTTCATTTAATCAGGCATCCAAAGAAACATGTGTTCACTGATGGTATATTTAAAACGAATGTGGGGTTCTGATTGTTCATTCCCAGGTCTTGACCCCATTGTTGGATCAATTGTAGGTCAGGAACCCAAAAATGCTAGCAGTGGGTCTCGGACAGTGATTTTGAATGAGACAGACAATTAAATTGCAATTTCGAGGAGCCCCGTCTAATTAAGGGTGACAGACTTTCTCCGGAGTCTGGAGGGTCAGTAAAAGACACTAACAGATCAGCCCTTCCGCCAGAGGTGGGAGTTGCTGAAGTAAGTAGAGAGACAAAAGGGCACCTCCATTCCCATCCCTAAGATTAAGTAATTGAGAGGGCCAGGAGGGTTAAAGTTTTCAGGCATCAAGACAAAGCCCCATCCACAGTAATGAGTATCACGGTGTGGCTGATTTTTGGAATGCATCGGCCATGTAGATTGGAATCTCTAACTCCGATGTCTACCCCCACTGCCACTCAAAGCCACCAGTGTTTCACAAAGTGTCCTATAACAAGACAAGTACTACATATGGCGAATTGAAAATACAATCAGGGTTGGAGAGTACCCTTAATTGAGACCCTAAGGAGCTGAAGAGGTTACTGGCCTCTTTTGGAACAATCATGATGTGGAGATGCCGGCGTTGGACTGGGGTAAATACAGTAAGAGTTTTTTAACAACACCAGGTTAAAGTCCAACAGGTTTATTTGGCAGCAAATACCATTAGCTTTCGGAGCGCTGCTCCTTCATCAGATGGAGTGGAAATCTGCTCTCAAACAGGGCACAGAGACACAAAATCAAGTTACAGAATACTGATTAGAATGCAAATCTCTACAGCCAACCAGGTCTTAAAGATACAGACAATGTGAGTGGAGGGAGCATTAAGCACAGGTTAAAGAGATGTGTATTGTCTCCAGACAGGACAGCCAGCAAGTCCAGGAGGCAAGCTGTGGGGGTTACTGATAGTGTGACATAAACCCAACATCCCGGTTTAGGCCATCCTCATGTGTGCAGAACCTGGCTACCAGTTTCTGCTCAGCGACTCTGTGCTGTCGTGTGCCGTGAAGGCCGCCTTGGAGAACGCTTACCCGAAGATCAGAGGCTGAATGCCCGTGGCCGCTGAAGTGCTCCCCCACAGGAAGAGAACAGTCTTGCCTGGTGATTGTCGAACGGTGTTCATTCATCCGTTGTCGTAGCGTCTGCATGGTTTCCCCAATGTACCATGCCTCGGGACATCCTTTCCTGCAGCGTATCAGATAGACAACGTTGGCCAAGTTGCAAAAGTATGTACCGTGTACCTGGTGGATGGTGTTCTCACGTGAGATGATGGCATCCGTGTCGATGATCCGGCACATCTTGCAGAGGTTGCTGTGGCAGGGTTGTGTGGTGTCGTGGTCTACAGGAACTGCTGCCACCTCTTCCAAAATCACTGGGTTGTCGGACTCTGTCAGAAAACCAGAAAGCTATTTGAAGCCACAAAGTTGTGACCTCATACATCTCTTGGTCTTGTTTCCTCCGCCATAAGGAAATTCAGCCCACTGATTCATCTTCCAAATGTTACCTCACAGACTTGGCAATTGTAGACAGTGTAATTTCTCATAGCCTTATCCTGGCAACCAAAATACACCATCTTCCGGAACTTGGACTGGATTTTTGAGTCGGGAAATACCTCGACTTGGCAGATCCACCTCAGTAGAAAGTGCCCTGTCAGAACAATTTTAGTTCTGGTTAAAAAGCTCTGGCTTGGCTCTCTGAGACTTTTACCCAGTTGTTCTGTTAAATTTTAGGCCCTCGCCCCTCACAGCCTATCACTCTCCCCATTCATTCTTATGACACTGCAATGGCTCTCATACCCTCCCTGCAAATTCATGATTCTGAACCAACCTCCATAGCCCCTTATAACCCCCATGCCAACTTATCCCCTTACTGTCACCACCCTTGCCACTTATAAACTGTATGCCAACTCACCCAGTATCCACATGGGCCGACCTCAGGAGCCATTTTGAGATGAACTAAACTAACGGTCAAAGTATCTATTACAATCTTCACATTATGCAAGCCTATTCAAAACTTATTAATCTCCTAAAGTACTTCATCCCTTAAAAAGACAAACAAACTTGTATTCATTATCCCACATCAAAGGTCATTGATCACTTAATAAACTTTGAGCTGTAAATCAGATCATGTCCTTCGGACAACCTGCTGAGATAATTATAGGTTGTGGAAAGCAGCCAATCATCTATAATGTCATAATGAGAGCCCTTGGGGAAATGTCAACAAACAGTTATTGTAATTGCGAGAACAGAGTTTCTTTTCAAATATTACTAATATATGCAGCCTGTTTGTTTTATTTTTAAAAGACTAGGGTTAAAATAACTTCACATCATGACAGTTCTACAGACCTTATCCAGCCTTCAAGTGCATTTGCATTTACTCTAAAAATTCATAATTCCCACACTGCTGATCAACGCCCTTGCTACAGCAAAAATGGGGTTGGTTGAACTCAGCACTGAGTCAAATGGCCCTAGTAATCTGGGGTTTCCCTCGTGTGGATCATCATCCCGCACCCTTCGCCTACCAGCTAAAATGAGATCTGTCAGAAATAGGGGCAGGACTTTGTATTCCAGTGTTGACTGCCATTTTTAAAGATCCACAGAGTCTCCATGACTCCACAAAAAAAGGTCTCCTTAGTTTCCAGCGTAAAGAGAGAAGAATAAGGAAGTACGGTTGTGTTCATTCCTCGATAGACTGACTGGAATTTTACCAGCACGCCCCTCAAGGCTCATAAGATCTGTGAGCCTTGCCCGTCCCCGGATTCGGGGCGGGTGTGCCGGTAAAATTAGAGCCACCATATCTACTAGTCCATCCTCCTGAGACTTGCAGGTGGTTCAGATAGTAATATTTAGTTTTCTTCGTCTCTTGTGATGATCTTTTTTTTATTTTACACAGAATGAAATAAACTACGCTAGTTACCAGTACAGTGCTCTGGAGAACTTTGCAGAAGTCTTGCTGAGAGCTGGGAAACTATCTGAAACCAAAAGTGAAGGGGAAAACCTATTTCCTGCCACAGAAGGTAAACTTTACCCTCAAAAGCACATGTTGAAAATGGTATCACCGCGTTCAGTTCTGTAACTAGTTTACTTGTGCCACAGAAGTGTTACTGAAAGCAATTCAATGTCTGATTGTTGGGTGGTATTGGATTTTATAAAAAAAAGAGGTGATTCAGTTGAGATCCAAAATTATTGAAATGTGTCGAGGTATTGTCGCTGGAACAGTAATCCAGAGATTCAGGCTAATGCTTTGGAGACCCAAGTTCGAATCCTAGCACAGCAAATAGTGAAACTTGAATTCAATAAAAATCTGGATTTAAAAGTCTAATGATGACCATGATACCATTTTTGATTGTCATTTAAAAAAAAACCCATCTGGTTCACTCATGCCCTTTATGGAAGGAAATCTGTCAGCCTTACCCAGTCTGGCCTATATGTGACTCCAGATCCATTATGGTTGACTCAGGATGATTTAATGAAAAGCAGTGATACTGCCTACATCCCATGAACAAATTTTTTAAAAGCTTGATGCTTTTCTACGATATTGTTTACTAAAAAGATTTGTTCTGATTCCAGCTCTTATTTGACCATTTCATGTAGATTTTAATGTTTTCAATTATTACACTGAAATAATTATAAAAGGAATGAGTGCTACTTTAGTGGGGTTTATTTAAATTTCCTGCTCAGTAACTTGCATATCATCATTCTGATTGCAAGAAACAAAACTGCTGGATGAATTATTATTCATTCAGAGTTCTGTTCATGTGATGTGGAGGGCATCCATTTCTATATTTATAGGAAAATTAAATAATTTCCTTGGAATCTCTGGTATCTAATTGATGGGTCCTCACCTATTTAAATTATGGTTCAATTGGTAGTCATTGAAAACAGTGGAGTGCCGGAAGCTGAAGGTGATATCATAAGTTCATAAGATATAGGAGCAGAATTAGCCATTCGGCCCATCGAGAATCACTGCTTTTCAATAAATCATCCTTCATTTTAAAACCTTTTTACCAATGGAAGTTAACATTTTCAATGGATCCATTGGTCATTTTCGGGTCTGTTAACTGTGTGTCATCCAATCTAATTTGTTTCTTGTTCAAAGGGCAAGTATTACAAAATTCACCAAAGCTTTCTATAATTGTAATTTGGTCGAGGCATTTTTTTCAAACTACTTGTCCATTGAGAATTAAGGATAATTTACAATTCTCGGAAACCAATTAATAGTTTTTTTTTTAAAAGAAAAGCTCACTTGTTGAGTCCAATTGGATTTCATTTTGTGCCTTAAGGAACAATATCTAAATAGCATTATCTAAATTAACAATATCTAGATATAGGATTTAGTGCATGGAAATCAGAAATTATGACTTTTAAAAAAAGACAATTTCAAGAGAACTGGATAACACAGCAGATTCAAATACTAGCCTTTCATTTTTAGTATTTGGGTGTAATCCACTAAAGTTTGATAGGATGAAGTACCAAATTTGTTGGTATCAGGGCAGCACGGTGGCACAGTGGTTAGCACTGCTGCCTCACAGCACCAAGGACCCGGGTTCGATTCCTGGCTTGGGTCACTGTCTGTGTGGAGTTTGCATGTTCTCCCCATGTCTGCGTGGGTTTCCTCCGGGTGTTCTGGTTTCCGCCCACAGTCTGAAAGATGTGCTAGTTACGTGCATTGACCCGAACAGGTGCTGGATGTGGCGACTAGGGGAATTTCACAGTAACTTCATTGCAGTGTTAATGTAAGTCTTACTTGTGACTAATAAATAAACTTTAAAAATTTTTTAATTGTTGACAAATTGAGCTGAGTTCCCAGTGGATGTGACTTGCAGCACAAAAATACGTCGTTCAGAATTCCTTTACTGATCTCACTCGACTTGTGGCCCCCAGTGGTTTCTGTGAGAAATGAAAATGTTGCACAATGCAGTAGGGGATGCATTTCTTTGGAGCTTAGGTTCCTTTTTTTGGAGCCATGAGGAGGATTGAACCTCTGTTTAACCCATCCTGCATTTAAAAGAAAGAAAGGATGACACGAAGATGGCTGGACTTGCGGATAGCGATGAACATTGTCGGACAATACAGCAGGATATAGATAGGCTGGAAATTGGGTGGAGAAATGGCAGATGGAATTTAATCCAGATAAATGCGAAGTGATGCATTTTGGAAGAACTAATGTAGAGGGTAGTTATACAATAAATGGCAGAGCCATCAAGAGTATAGAAACACAGAGGGACCTAGGTGTGCAAGTCCACAAATCCTTGAAGGTGGCAGCACAGGTGGGAGAAGGTGGTGAAGAAGGCATATGGTATGCTTGCCTTTATAGGACAGGGTATAGAGTATAAAAGCTGGAGTCTGATGTTGCAGCTGTATAAAACGCTGGTTAGGCCACATTTGGAGTACTGCGTCCAGTTCTGGTCGCCGCACTACCAGAAGGACGTGGAGGCTTTAGAGAGAGTGCAGAGAAGGTTTACCAGGATGTTGCCTGGTATGGAGGGTCTTAGCTATGAGGAGAGATTGGGTAAACTGGGCTTGTTCTCCCTGGAAAGACGGAGAATGAGGGGAGACCTAATAGAGGTGTACAAAATTATGAAGGGTATAGATAGGGTGAACAGTGGGAAGCTTTTTCCCAGGTCGGAGGTGACGATCACGAGGGGTCACGGGCTCGAGGTGAGAGGGGCGAGGTTCAACTCAGATATCAGAGGGACGTTTTTTACACAGAGTGGTGGGGGCCTGGAATGCGCTGCCAAGTAGGGTGGTAGAGGCAGACACGCTGGCATCGTTTAAGACTTACCTGGATAGTCACATGAGCAGTCTGGGAATGGAGGGATACAAACGAATGGTCTAGTTGGACCAAGGAGCGGCACAGGCTTGGATGGCCGAAGGGCCTGTTTCCTGTGCTGTACTGTTCTTTGTTCTTTAATGTCAGAATATAGTGGGCAATTCTGTTCTACAGCCCCAGCATTCCTCCTTTGACCAACAAAAAAAAATCAAAGTTATTAATCATTCTCCTCACTGCTGTTTATGGAACCCTGTTACTTCATTCACTTGTTTAACACCTTCATGCTTTGGAATTTGCCTTGTATAATGTTTTGTTATGTTTCTCAGAAAGATCCCAAAGCATATTTAAGTGTCAGGCTGTAGCATTTTGCTTAAAGCAGGGTTTCATGAACAGAAATGAGACAGATGACCTGTGAGACCCGCACCTGCCTAGACTAATGAGAAGCAGTGTTGAGTTACTTTTGGCTCAGTTTGTTCACTGATTAAAGCAAAAGGAGGGATGCATACAACCATGCACAGACCCAGTTTGCTGGCACTCAATGCCGGTGAGAAAAGCCCAAAGGACAATTTTTTACTGATAACAAAAAAATTCAAAAAAATGTGAAATGAAGATTAATAATGAATTTTACTGTGAAAGAGTAGTCAGTGTGTGCCATTCAGTTATGATAACAATTGGAACACAGGTTTTATTATGAGTTGATCTCACTGGATTATTGAAGATTACTAAAATGGTCTGTCTTATTTATTTTTAATTCTCTATTTTCTCTTGACAGTTCTTTTGCAACTAGCCAGCGATGCTTTACCCAAGGATATGACCCTAGCCCTAGCCTATCTTCTGGCCTTACCTCAGGTATAACATTAACATTGGGTTCGTAATGTGCAGTTTTAAAAGAATGCTGCAGTATAAAGCTTCATTGTAGCTTTACCTTTATATTTCTGCAACCTCTTGAAGCCTTCCCTTGAAAATAAATTATGCCCAACTTAATCTTTTTTAACTTTATGGACAATGATCGCTCTGCTGGTTGTTCAGCTATTGCAGCAGTGAGGAGACTAACAATCAGGAGGAAGATGAGTTCAAATATTTGAAAGTAAGATTTCCAAGTAGGCCTTATCTCAGAGCACAATAACCAATCGAAAATAATATGTTGCCCAAACCGGTATTCAAACAAAATAATTGAATATAAGAGAAAGGTTATTTAAGTGATTGTGTAGTGCAGTGGGCTAAACGTCTGCAGCTAGAGTTTGAATGCAGCTCCATCTTATGGGGTAGAATTTTTCATTCCAATGATCTGTACTGATCTTGAGAGCTTAGTGGACTGTTTCAACTCAGTACTTGGTTTATGTCCACAGTATAAAACTGACCATGCCTCAGCACTTAAGCTGATAATATCGCTTAGAGAAAGCTATAAAAATGCTAATCTGAAGAATGCAAATGTTGCACTGTTGTAGTTGGAGTCGGACCTTACACTAAACTGTTTTAAGTCTCAGCTTGCATTGTTTGTACTGAGATGCAAAACATGGCAAAAGTGAAGTTTATTACCTTCAACAGAACTTTTGAATATATCAAATCAATCGAACATCAGAAGGGCTCTGCTTCTCCTGCTATACTTGGGTTAAGTGACTTTGCCAACCATAGTAGTATAACTATCCATTAAACTTCAAGGTCTCACCTTCCCTATTTTGATAGTCTCTTCCAAACTTAAAACCACCCCCTCCATGTACTGACTTGCATTCTTCTGACACTGGCCTCTTGTGCATCATCCCTCCCTTCACCCTACTATTGATGACGATGCATGCAGATCTTCCTGCAAGCCCACCCCTTTGACCAAGCCTTTAGTTACCCATTCCCATTATCTCCTTTGTTCAGTGTCCATTTTTTCTAAATCAAAGAATGGTACAACCCAGAAAACCATTTGGCCCATTGTGCTGGTGTTGGCTTTTTGGCGAGTTTTCTAATTAAAACCACTCTGCTCTTTCTCCACAGCCCTGTAAATTATACTTCTGCGAAAGAAAAATTAATATTTTTTCCACATTAAAATCCCTATATAAGGACAAATTGTTGTTTGCTTTTCATTCTTGTTAGTGATATAAAGAACAAAGAAAATTACAGCACAGGAACAGGCCTCCAAGCCTGCACCAACCATGCTGCCCAACTTAACTAAAACCCCCTACCCTTCCGGGGACCATATCCCTCTATCCTATCCTATTCATGTACTTGTCAAGGCGCCCCTTAAAAGTCACTACCGTATCTGCTTCCACTACCTCCCCCGGCAACGAGTTCTAGGCACCCACTGCTCTCTATGTAAAAAAAAATCTGCCTCGTACATCTCCTTTAAACCTTGCTCCTCACACCTTAAACCTATGCCCCCTAGTAATTGACTCTTCCACCCTGGGAAAAAGCTTCTGACTATCCACTCTGTCCATGCCTCTCATAATCTTGTAGACTTCTATCAGGTCTCCCCTCAACCTCCGTCGCTCCAGTGAGAATAAACCAAGTTTCTCCAACCTCTCCTCATAGCTAATGCCCTCCATACCAGGCAACATCCTGGTAAATCTTTTCTGTACCCTCTCCAAAGCCTCCACATCCTTCTGGTAGTGTGGCGACCAGAATTGAACACTATATTCCAAGTACGGCCTAACTAAGGTTCTATAAAGCTGCAACATGCCTTGCCAATTTTTAAACTCAATACCCCGGCCGATGAAGGCAAGCATGCCATATACCTTCTTGACTACCTTCTCCACCTGCATTGCCACTTTCAGTGACCTGTGTACCTGTACACCCAGATCTCTTTGCCTATCAATACTCTTAAGGGTTCTGCCATTTACTGTATATTTCTTATCTGTTTGCTTTCCCGTCTTAATCTTATATTTTTAATATCTAAGACAAAATAGCTTTTATGGAGTTTAAAACTATGACTTTGTATTCTCTGCTGGAAAGTTGTCAGATCTATTTCACAGATTTTTTCAATCAAGTCCAGGCATCAATTTCCATCAAGTAGCATTGCCTTGGATTTACTCAACTATTCGTATCTAAATCAACCTCTCAACCACTTCTGATTTGTCTGATCCAATTGAATGCATTTTATCCATTAACTAATGGAAGATTGGTGCAACCACCATGCACAATATAATTATTCTGGTGCTATCGAGGCAATGAAGTTCTTCATGTTTAAATGGCTTGGACCACTAAGATATAAACTTAAAATAAAAGACTGGATGGTCTGTGAAAGCTACAACCAAACAGTCACAGTGCACTAAGCATTAAGACTCTTTTCCTCCCTCCTGCAAGAGCGAAAAAAGCAGCTTAAAATTAACCTTGGTAAAATCAGGGGGAATATAACTGAAAATTCTCTAAGCAAGGTCAAGAGGATGTTAGCAACATCAGCTTCCATGTCTTGGTCCATGGTTATGTTTGGCAAATATCTACATTTACACACAGCATACTGATAGTGACTGGTCCTCTGCTTCATTCATCCTTCCCAAACGTTGGGAATACTTTGGGCCTGATTTTACCAAAACTTCCGGGTGCAGGTCCGATGCGCGCCCGAATCGGGCGGCCCGATGATTTAAATGTATTTGCAGGCATTTAAATCGACTTAATGAACCGCACGCCCAACTCTACCGCCAAATCCCACTTTACCGTCTTCTGGCCCGATCCGCGTCCGCGCTGTTACCGACCTGCAAAATAAAAGTCTGAAGTCGCCGCTGCAGCCTCCGAAGAGCGGGGTCAGAGACTGCAACGGCTCTCGGACCCAGGTCATCCTCTGGTCGGGGCAGGAGGAGGGGAGGGGGTGTGATGTCTCATCCCCTGGGAGGGGGTGTGACCGATCATCCCCTGGGGTGGGGGGGGGTGCGGTGGAGAGGGGGTGTGATGTACCATCCCCTGGGGAGAGGGGGTGTGACGTATCATCCGGGGGGGGGATGGAGAGGGGGTGTGACCGATCATCCCCTGGTGGGGGGTGGAGAGGGGTGTGACGTATCATCCCCTGGGGAGAGGGGGTGTGACGTATCACCCCTGGGGAGAGGGGGTGTGACGTATCATCCCCGGGAGGGGGGGGGGTGGAGGTGGAGAGGGGATGTGACGTACCATCCTCTGGTCGGGGGGGTTCCGCTGCCTATCTGCGGCCAATCCCTCCTGGCACCATCACTGGTACACTACCAGCCACAGATTACACTTCCCTGCAGGAGCGGGAGAGATGGCTGTGGCTGGTAGTGTACCAGTGATGGTGCCAGGAGGGATCGGCCGCAGACAGGCAGCGGAGCCGGGGGAAGGGGAACATTAGTACTAGCCCAGGGAGGTCCGGCAGGCCAGCGATCAGAGGGAGGGGGGTTAGAAGACCAGCGATGGGGGTTTGCGGTGCTGGCCAGCGATCTGGAGGCCAGCAATGGGGAGGGGAGGAGGGGGCACTGCGCATGCGCCGATCTCTGCACTGACAGATCACTATATGCGCAGTGGCCTGCTCAGCACTATGCTGCCGTCGTCTCAGGCGGGAATAGGCCCCGCCCCCTACTTTCCAGAGGGAATCCCACTAAGGCACTCTGTGATGTACAGGGTGTCGGGGATTCACTCTGGTAAGTACGCTAAAAGGGTGGGATTTATTCCCCTTTTCCTGCGCATTGGGAACTTGGAATTTTTCTGGGAGAATCCCGGCTGTGGTGTTTTTTTTAGGAGGGGGTGGATGATATTGGTTTTGAAAGAAAGGGGGAACCATTTACAAAGTCATCTAGAATGGTGGGGTAGCCTGCAGGGGTAGCTTGTTTGTCAGCATTTTAATGTGTCTGGCAGTAAGAGAGCAGGAGCTAGATGTTGGGACCAAGATGAACTCAAAGAGTGTTAAAAGAGATGAGGCAGCAGCAAGAGAATGGTTTAGTCCCGGTGCAGGGGAAGGGTTTGATTTGGTGACAAAACAATGCTAAGGGGAGCACTGAAGGTAACTCTGGGCTTAGTCACGACAAAATAAAGCAAAATCAATGGTCAGAGTGAAAATAAAACAAAGGATCGCTTGAAGTAGGAGTTGCAAGTGTGAGAGCAGGAAAGCAACCATGACTCTGTGAAGGAAGGAGACGAGAGAAGAACCCAAGAATTAAAAAAAAATAGAGATAATGGTATCTAGTCAGACGCAGCAGTTAAAATGCACACACAAATGAAGTGGAGTTCAGATACTGGTTATCTTTCCTGACCAGCATTTCCACCTAAAACAGGTGATGAGCAGCAATCGCAGGCACATCTATCAATGGGCTCAAAGTAATAACTTAGTCCAGCAACATTTATTAACTATGGTAAAATTATTAGACTTTTGTGACCCTAAATAGCTTCATTCATGTTCTATCACTAGTTAATGATCCTGTTGATCAGTTTTGCAGGTTGCATGAATGTTTGGCATTACTGTTTACTGCTGATGCTGCTTTTTTAAGGTTGTCCCTTTTAAGAGCATCACCTTCAGCTGAAATACTTGTTGCCAAAGTGCAGAATACGTTTGAATATCACAACTCAGAAATGGAACATTTTAGTCCATCAAGACAGCATTTCCAATTTTTCCTTGTGCACCTTGACTAATCCCTCTCTCTTCAATCTCTCTCTCTTTTACAAGCAAACACAATTCCTTTTTATAAGTATTTGCTTGCAAACTCCTTCAAAAGTTTGTGGCAGTAATTTCCACATTCTAATCAATGTGTCTTTTCTAGCGTATTTTTAATTTTTGTAATTATCCCTTATTGACCTTTCAACAACTAATGGAAACAATATGCTCCTACGTATTAGCAAAATGTTGAGCACACAGATGTGTGAAACTCTGCAGCACAGATGTCAAATTTGAATCACACTAGGGCAAAGTAGGTGGGATTGCAATCTGCTTTACTTGTTTGAGTAATTTTGTGTCTTCTAGTAATAGCTGCATTTAGGTGCTGGAAATGTATTTTTTTGTTATTCCTTTGAGCTTTTTACAGATGCAACAAGCTCTAGAAGGTGTTTATCCGTATAATTTTCTCCCAAAGACCAAGCTGTTTTACAAATTTCTCAAGGGAGTTTTGCCTTGTGTTGGCAACTTCCTTTACTTTGAATGAGAAACTCAATACGACAGTCAGCAGAAGGTTGGGTAAGAACATTTTTTGGGGTATCTTGGGAGTCCTGCACAATGTACCAGGTCCATAGGTCACTGCAGCACCTTGACCTAGATTCTTTTAAATAATCTTAATGGTTACCCACGTTGGATGAGGAAGATGCTTTTTAAAAAACTTGAGTCTGCACAACTTTTGAGTCCATGGCTGGTCGCTGTGGCTGTCACATTTTTGTCCCACATTCCTTTAGATTCCAGCAGTTGAGCTGAAGCCCATGTAACTGCAATTGCCGGAGATAATTCAGTTTTATCCATAATCCTTCTTTTCCAGAAGTTGGTGGGTTTTGCACCTGAAGTTCCTTTTGATGGAAAATTCACTATCTTTGTGCTGGATTTTTAAATTGTAAGGGATAGGGTCTTAACTTAAGAAAGGAAAGACGTGAGATCCTTATTGCTTCATTGGCAAATTTTCCAGACTACTGGAATCTGCTGTTTGCAGCTTGCATGCTGCAATAAAAAGATTTCAAAATGTTTACTTCAGTCACATAACCTCTTTCTTCCCATAATGATTCCTGCAAGGGTTTGTTTATCTTGTATCTGAACCAACGGTTGCTTCTGTTTCATGTCCGGGGATGAGTCCAAGCCATTAAGCTCCTGAATTGAACCATCCACTTTGATGAGAAAGGAAGACATATCTTCATATAACCATTGTCCTAGCAGACTTTCTGTCTCTCCTGGAGAGGTAGTCTTCAGGAATGTATAATGTTAGACCTAGTACAATTCTCATTAAATCCCTTCAGAGTAGGTCTTAACATCTACAGGTATGAAATTCCAAGAGGGTGTCTGGGCATGTCTAAAATGCAATTCACAGTAAAACTTTGAAGAAGCTGATCAACTTGCAACACCTTAGGTCATGGTTTCTAGGTGTCCTGGTCCCCTAATACCAGCTCTATAGTTAAGAAAGCCCACCAATGCCTCTACTTTCTCAGGAGGCTAAGGAAGTTTGGCATGTTCGCTATTACTCTCTCCAACTTTTACAGATGCACCATAGAAAGCATTCTTTCTGGATGTATCACAGTTTGATATGGCTCCTGCCCTGTCCAAAACCGCAAGAAAATACAAAGGGTCGTGAACAAAGCCCAGTCCATCACTTAAACCAGCCTCCCATCCACTGACTCTGTCTACACTTCCCGCTGCCTCAGAAAAGCAGCCAGCATAATGAAGGTCCCCGCGCACCCCAGACATTCTGTCTTCCACCATCTTCCATCAGGAAAAAGAAACAAAAGTCTGAGATCACGTACCAGCTAACTCAAGAACAGCTTCTTCCCTGCTGCCATTAGACTTTTGAATGAACCTACCTTATATTAAGTTGATCGTTCTCTCACCCTAGCTATGACTGTAACACTATATTCTGCACTCTCTCCTCTGTACAGTATGCTTTGTCTGTATGGCGTGCAAGCAACAATACTTTTCTCTGTATACCAATACATGTGGCAATAATAAATCAAATAAAAACTTGTGGAAGCCTTCTTAATCAATGCCTTTCCTTGTTCTCAAAAAATCCTTTAAACAGTTCAGTATATGTTTGGTCAGCCAATGAAATTTCAGATTAATATCACTCATAGAGGTTTACAGCATGGAAACCGGTCCTTCGGCCCAACTTGTCCATGCCGCCCTTTTTTTTTAAACCCCTAAACTAATCCCAATTGCCCACATTTGGCCCATATCCCTCTATACCCATCGTACCCATGTAACTAAATGCTTTTTAAAAGATAAAATTGTACTCGCCTCTACTACTACCTCTGGCAGCTTGTCCCAAACACTCACCACCCTCTGTGTGAAACAATTGCCCCTCTGGACACTTTTGTATCTCTCCCTTCTCACCTTAAACCTATGCCCTCTAGTTTTAGACTCCCCTACCTTTGGGAAAAGATATTGACTATCTACCTTGCTATGCCCCTCATTATTTTATAGACCTCCATAAGGTCACCCCTCAGCCTCCTACGCTCCAGAGAAAAAAGTCCCAGTCTATTCAGCTTCTCCTTATAACTCGATCCATTAAGTCCCGGTAGCATCCTAGTAAATCTTTTCTGCACTCTCTCTAGTTTAATAATATCCTTTCTATAATAGGGTGACTAGAATTGCACACAGTATTCCAAGTGTGGCCTTACCAATGTCTTGTACAACTTCAACAAGACGTCCCAACTTCTGTATTCAATGTTCTGACTGATGAAACCAAGCATGCCGAATGCCTTCTTCACCACTCTGTCCACCTGTAATTCCACTTTCAAGGAGCTATGAACATGTACCCTGAGATCTCTTTGTTCTGTAACTCTCCCCAACGCCCTACCATTAACTGAGTAAGTCTTGCCCTGGTTCAGCCTACCAAAATGCATTACCTCGCATTTGTCTAAATTAAACTCCATCTGCCATTCGTCAGCCCACTGGCCCAATTGATCAAGATCCCACTGCAATTGGAGATAAACTTCCTCACTGTCCACCAATACCAACTTTGGTGTCATCTGCAAACGTACTAACCATGCCCCCTATATTCTCATCCAAATCATTAATATAAATGACAAATGTTCAAGTCACATCATTGTGACACTTAAGAATCTGCCAGCAACCAGAATTCTAGTCGTCATCGTACCACTGGATTGAAATGAAGAACCTTGAGGTTGAGGAAGCCTATGGCCAGTGTAGAAAAAGGGCATGTCATCTGAGAACTACACTGACATCTTCTGGGACGTGAAACTCTGCTCAAAATGACACCTTGACAGTATTTTCAGATTTGCAAACTGTGAAGACAAGTGGTAAATACAATTTAGTGCAAAGTAATATGATGTAGTCCAAAGATGTGCAGATTAGGTGGATTGACCATGCTAATTTGCTCCTTAGTGTCTCAAGATGTGTAGGTTAGGGGGATTAGCGGGATAAAAATGTAGGGTTGGGGGATGGGGCCTGGGTAAGATGCTCTTTCGAAGAGTCGGTGCACAATCAATGGGCCAAATGGCCTCGTTCTGCACTGGAGGGATTGTAAGATTCTATTCTATGATTTTGCAAAACACGAAAAGTAAACATTGAACAAGTTTCTTGACAGTACAAAGGAGCAGAGGGATATAGAAGTGCAGTTACCCAGATTTTTTTCAGCTGGGAATTGAAGGAAAGATTAAAGATCATAAAAAGATAACTAAGATTCTTGGTTTTATGGATGAGGTCGTTGAATTAAAAGCAAAGATGACCAAAATAAAGCTTTTCTTTCTGGGGTGCGTCTTGTCATTAGATCCTTTCTTTCCTGTCATTGTACTTGCTGAGTTCACTTACAGAAGCAATGCTTTTTCAAGATACACATTCACCCACAACAGATTATACATTTGGCATAGATATCAAGCAAACATATGAATATGTAAATATATTAAATTGAAACCCTGTTGACTTGCTTGTGTTACTCATTGTGTTCAAAGAGCTATTATTGTAACAACTTGTGTTTATATTAATCTTTCCCCTCCAACATATTCCAAAATGTTTAAAAGCCCGTGAATTATTTTTGGAGTACAGTTACTGTTGCATCAGCAAATGCAGCAGCCATTCTGTACGTAGCAAGGTCCAGAAACCGAAATGAGGCACATGACCAGCTAATTTGCTTTGATGATGTTTGTTGAGGGATAAATGTTGGCTCGGACCCTGGGTGAAATATCCTGTTCTTCTTTAATACTGCCATGAAATCTTTCACATTTGCCTGAACAAACAGATGTTGATCTCAGTTGGAAACCAGGTTGGAGGATTCGGAGAGCAAATAATTAAAACAGAGAAAGGGGGCCTTTAAACTCCAGTCCTGCTGGCATCTGGCTTACTGGAATTTTAAGAACACCTGTCCCAAGCTGGCTGGATTTATTTTAAATCGGAGTGTTTGGCTTCAGTGACCAGTTCAGTTATCAGATCACTATTTTTCATTTTAACCTCAGGCTTGATCAGAGGAGCAACGATGGCAGAAAGAGTATAATTTGATATGAGGAATGGGAAGTGAAATGGAATTAGAGTAGATAGTCTGACTGAAAAAGTAGAGCAAGTGCAATGAATGGAAAGGCCTCCTTCTGTATTGTACATTTTATAAAAAGACAGTACAGACAAGAGCCACGATGAATGAACTATAATAGTCAAAGAAAATTTTAAAATGAGCAGTTGCATTTGCCACCAAGATTAATTCTCTTTACAGACAGGAAAGTGATGTTGAAATGTAAGTGATAAATGAAGCTTGGTGAAGAGTTCTTCAGAAAATGGAAGTTTCCCACCAAGACTATCACAGACAATATCCAAACAATTAAGTACTTATACTGCAATCAAAGTAGGGCAAGTAAAGAATGTCAGTGAAAAACATTTTCAGACTAGTGTGTAAACAAAAGCTAGAACTGCTGCTCACAGCTGTCATGATGTGGAGATGCCGGCGTTGGACTGGTGTAAACACAGTAAGAAGTCTCACAACATCAGGATAAAGTCCAACAGGTTTATTTGGTGGCAAACGCCTTTATATGCCCTGTTTGCTGTTTGTGAACAGATCTCCCACTCACCTGACGAAGGAGCAGCGCTCCGAAAGCTAGTGGCATTTGCTACCAAATAAACCTGTTGGACTTTAACCTGGTGTTGTGAGACTTCTTACTGTGCTCACAGCTGAAGCATAATAGTGGATGTAACCTAGAGCAAGGCTTCAAACAATGGATTAGTGAAGATCACCTCACAAATTGTTTTGCAGTGGTGCAAAATATACTACTTTCTGCAGGATATCAGGAGGTTGAAAAAATCTGAAAGGTTTAAATGCTAGTAATTTTTGTAATATTTCTTGCTCCTTTGACACTTCATTTTGATTCATCGCTCTCTTGATTAAAAAGAACTGTAGTGTAGCATAGCCTACCTGTACAATGGGGTATTGAGGAATTCCATTTTCTGAAGAACTTTTCACCAAGCTTCATTTATCGCTTACATTTCAGCATCACTTTCCCGTCTGTAAAGAGAATTGGCCTTGGAATGAACAATGTGTTGGCTGCGAACTCAATGTTCCAGAGATTTCAAAGGGAGTATTTCTGTGTGATGCCCTGTTGAGTAGCTGGATTTAGAAGTTATCTCTCAATGGTTGACTTGATTCAGAAATGAACCATAAAATGGATCTCTGCATTATTTATAAAATAGGTTACAACATCTAATTGAAGAAATAATTCAAATGGACTTTTCACAAATTGAGTGGTATTGTGAAATATTTCAACACAGTGCCTCCCTGTTAGATACCCAAACTAAATGTTTATTTGTACTTTTAAGGAAAACTCCAATTAGTGCTCAGTGTCAGTTACTGTAAATGACTTAACTTGTGAACAATTTACTTCCCTTTAAATGTCTTATTTCATTTCAATCTAACAGGTTATGGATGCTACTAAATGCTTTGAGAAGCAGCCTCATTCAGCTTTGTCCCTGCAGTTTACTGGATACTACTATGCTTTGCAGATCTACGTCCGCTTAAGTCCATGTTTTAAGGACAAGTGCCACCCTCTATACAAGGTTAGTGCTTAGTTTTCCTCAGGAATTGAATCCATTGCAATAGAAGTACATTTGTGTAATTGAAATATCACTCGTTGATGACGGTACTAAAATTGCATTGTAATTTATTGCTGAGAATTGTATTTTTCTCAAGGAATTACCTGCAAATCAATAAATAAGGAAGAGAAATGATATACAACAGTGACGGAAACATGTATTTCTAGCTAGAATGTTTTATGTTTGGTGTTTGCACTGAATTGCATTAAATTTGATTAGCAAGATGGTGGATGTTAAAATAGAATTATCTTTCATGATGCATATTAGATATTTACTTGTACAGCATTTTAACAAATAGTAAGCTGCCCACTTTAATCTGAATTGACAAACACAGGCCTAATTAAGTAAATCTAAAGACTGCTTTTTGAAAATCCTTAATGTACATTGGTTTGGGGCATTCTTAAATAAATCACTTGCACTTTGTTTGATACAAACTTTTGTTGCCATTGTGCGTGTACTTAGAGGGAGTTGTTCAAGTTGATAAAGAAATCAATATTCATCTTAAGGTAGCATGCCTTAAGCTAGCAATTAACTTTTGATAAAACCTACAGTTTATGCTCAGTTTTGTGAGCTAGAAGAGATCCCTTTCTATTTTAAAATGATTGCAGGAATTAACTTGTATCTTTTTATGGCCTTCTAAATCACGATTATCAAGATTCAATTAATATTGAAAAAAAGATTTAATTCAATGTTTTTTTAAGCAAATATTTTGTTCTTGTATTTCACAGTAAAATTGATAGTTCTGTTGTGTGTGTCAGTGTTCAAGAGTCCTATTTGTATGACACAAAATGATATTGCACCATCTGTTAGTCAAGTCTAATTCATTAAATTGAAGTCACAAGTGGTGTAACTGCTAAAATGTCATGAGCACTAGCCCTCATTATGGTATTCTTATTAGAAGACGGATAAGACCATATTTTGTAACTAAGAGCATAGTTCATGCGAGTTTCTGCCCTTTTTTCAATCCTGATACCGTATTCATTTACCAGCATCTTTAAATCTGGTCAATTTTGTTCAATTACTGGTGCCAAGGAACAAACTAGGATTTAGACCATCGCAGGAAACGTTCCATAAAATTATAGATCTTCGCCACTTAACTGCAGTTTAGATAGATGCATCATCAGTATTGGTGTGCCTCATACCCCTTCCCACTAAATTACTAGATATTAGATAGTTTCATCTGCACTAGACAGTTTACGACAGTTGAATATTTTTGTCACTTCCTTTGCCACTTGAAGAGAGCCTCTTGATCTCCCATAAAGTATTAAACCACATTCGAGTCTGATAGCAAAAGCTCTGGTATCTATTTTTCTACATATTGCGTATAATGTACTCTTTGAACTGACAGTTTGGACTTTTCGATTTAATCTGAGTAGCCTAGGAACCATATTATTTTCCTCTGTTTCTATCTTGTGCAAAGGTAACTCTTTCTGCTCAGTATTTAGCCATGATAATGTTACTGAAATCGATCATTTGGTTGTGTGAAGATCAGGATTGTATGAGGCATCTTGATTTGATTCTCTAGAATAATGCACTGTGCCAGGCACCCAGAATATTCCATTTAAGTCAATTTGGTGCATTTCCTGTTTTGATACCAAAGCAAAATGGATAGGAATCATAGAAAATTTTAATTAAAGCTGCATGATGATAGTATAGATTCAAATAGATATTCTGCCCTCGAAGAAGAACATAATTTAGGATTTTTTTTTTAGACAACTTATTGACTGAATATTATTCTTCATTTACACTGCATCTCAATTGCCGTCAATAGCAAGTTGCTTTACACATGCCACTGTTCAGTTTTGTTCAGCGAATTAAACTTGCATTTAAAATAATTGTAGTACAAGTAAAGGTTTCTCCGAGTTATACTTTTTTCCACTAAAGTTTCCATGTTGCAAAGAGTTGATTTCTATTATCCATTTACAAATATTTATTTGCATGATCATGGAGCAATCAGTTTTTTTTTTATACTTTTCCAATTCAATCAAATCAAATCCAATTCAGAGTCTCAACAAGTTGAGACATTTCAGATCCAGGCTGACAAGACAGGGCGAGCGACCAAACCACCCTGTCCTGGGCCTGATCTACATGAGCCAAGCTGATTGGAGAAGGGGGAGGTTCCTCCTCCAAGACTTGAGCTCATTTGCATCTTAGCCAAAAGGCCGAGATGCCGCTTTAAAAAATTGCTTCATATGAAACATAGGTTGTGCCTTGGCAAATCATCTCTCGAGAAGGCACAATCTATTTGAGAGAAGATTTTATCTGGCAAAATTTTGAATTCATTTATGGGATGTGGGTCTCACTGGCTGGGCCAGCATTTGTTGCCGATCCCTATAAGTTGCCTTTGAGAAGGTGGTGGTAAGAAGCCGTCTTGAACCACTGCAGTTCCTGAGGTTTAGATGCACCCACAGTGATGTTTGGGAGGGAGTTCCTGGAATTTGACCCAGCGACAGTGAAAGAGCAGCAATACATTTCCAAGTTAGGATGGTGAGTGCCTTGGCAGGAAACTCCCAGGTGGTGGTATCCCTAGGTATCTGCTGCCCTTGCCCTTGCAGGTGGTAGTGGTCATAAGTTTGGAAGTTGCGGCCTAGGGAGACTTGGTGAGTTCCTGCAGTACATTTATAGATGGTGCACACAGCTGCCACTGTTCATCGGTGGTGGAGGGACTGAATGTTTGCGGAAAGAATGCCAATCTAGCAGGCTGCTTTGTCCGAGATGGCGTTGAGCTTCTTTGGTATGTTGGAACTGCACTCATTCAGGCAATTAATTAATGCATTACCGTTCTGACTTAAGTTGTTGATGGGAGACAAATTTTGGCAAGACAGAAGGTGAGTTTACTTGCTGCAGAATTCTCAGCCTCTGGCCTGCTTTTATAGCCACAGTATTAAGGATGAACAACAGATGCTAGAAAGGCTCATATCCCATGAAACAATAAAAAATAATAATAATTACAGTGAGTGCTGACAGAGTTGCATTTTTCTTAACACAAATTCCAGGCAAATGTGTTAATTTAAAAATTTATCAAATATTAGATTTGATTTCATGGAGATTGGTGAAGGTTTTCTCCTGTAAAGCTGTAACTTTTTGACTGTTAGATTACACACAATCAATTTTCTTGGTATTTTTAATTTGAAGCAATGTCTGATGTGATGCTCTACCACTTTGAAAACTGAAATGAAGTTTATGGACCTAATAGCAATTATGAAGTGGAGTTTGCAGTTCATTTCTCAGACACATCACCAAAAGCTAACCTGGAGGCAAAAGTGGGAAGATGCAATTTACTATTCCAGTACTCTAAAATATGAGAGCCAAAACAAGGAATATTAGAAAGAACTATAGTCAAATTACTGTTCTGTAATTGTGTCTTTTTATTAATTAGGGTGGTGGGGCGCCAGGTGTGACAAAGGGGGGCTTTGAGGGAACCAGAACTAATGGGTAGAGGGAGGAGCTTGAAGAAAATATTTAAAATTATTTAAATGTCTACTTTAAAATTATTTAAAGTGTCTACTTCAATGTAAGGAGCATCCGGAACAAGGTAGATGAACTTGGGGCGTGGATTGGTACTTGGGACTACGATGTTGTGGCCATTACGGAGACATGGGTAGAACAAGGACAGGAATGGTTGTTGGACGTTCCGGGGTATAGATGTTTCAGTAAGTGTAGGGAAGCTGGTAAAAGAGGTGGAGGAATAGCATTGTTAATCAAGGATAGTTTAATGGCTGCGGAAAGGCACTTCGAGGGGGATCTGTACACTGAGGTAATATGGGCTGAAGTTAGAAATAGGAAAGGAGCGGTCACGTTGTTGGGAGTTTACTATAGGCCCCCAAATAGTAATAGAGATGTGGAGGAAGAATTTGCTAAGCAGATTATGGATAGATGTGGGGGTCACAGGGTGGTTGTCATGGGGGACTTTAACTTTCCAAATATTGATTGGAACCTTTGTAGGTCGAATAGTTCGGATGGGGCAGTTTTTGTGCAGTGTGTGCAGGAGGGTTTCCTGACACAATATGTGGATAGGCCGACAAGAGGTGGGGCCACATTGGATTTAGTACTGGGAAATGAACCGGGCCAAGTGTTAGATTTAGTTGTGGGAGAGCACTTTGGAGATAGTGACCTCAATTCGATGTCTTTTGTTATTGCAATGGAGAGGGATAGGGCCATACGGCAGGGCAAGGTTTATAATTGGGGGAGAGGTAATTATGATGCAATTAGGCAAGAATTAGGGGGCATAAGATGGGAACAGAAACTGTCAGGGAAAGGCACTAATGAAAAGTGGAACATTTTCAAGGAACAAATACTGGGTGTCCTTGATAGGTATGTCCCTGTCAGGCAGGGAGGAAATGGCCGAGTGAGGGAACCATGGTTCACAAAAGAGGTGGAATGTCTTGTAAAAAGGAAGAGGGAAGCTTATGGAGGGATGAGGAAACAAGGTTCAGATGGCTCGATTGAGGGTTACAAGTTAGCAAGGAATGAGCTGAAAAAGGGGCTTAGGAGAGCTAGGAGGGGGCATGAGAAGTCCTTGGCGGGTCGGATCAAGGAAAACCCCAAGGCTTTTTACTCTTATGTGAGGAATAAAAGAATGACCAGGGTGAGGTTAGGGCCGGTCAAGGACAGTAGTGGGAACTTGTGTATGGAGTCAGTAGAGATAGGAGAGGTGATGAATGAATACTTTTCTTCAGTGTTCACCAAGGAGAGGGGCCATGTTTTTGAGGAAGAGAAGGTGTTACAGGATAATAGGCTGGAGGAAGTAGATGTTCGGAGGGAGGATGTCCTGGCAGTTTTCAATGAACTGAAGGTCGATAAGTCCCCTGGGCCTGATTAAATATATCCTAGGATTCTTTGGGAGGCAAGGGATGAGATTGCAGAGCCTTTGGCTTTGATCTTTGGGTCCTCACTGTCCACGGGGATGGTGCCAGAGGACTGGAGAGTGGCGAATGTTGTTCCTCTGTTTCAGAAAGGGAATAGAAATGACCCTGGTAATTATAGGCCGATTAGTCTTACTTCGGTGGTTGGTAAGTTGATGGAAAAGGTCCTTAGGGATGGGATTTACGACCATTTAGAAAGATGCGGATTAATCCGGGATAGTCAGCACGGATTCGTGAAGGGCAAGTCGTGCCTCACAAATTTGATAGAATTTTTTGAGGAGGTAACGAAGTGTGTTGATGAAGGTAGGGCAGTTGATGTCATATACATGGATTTTAGTAAGGCGTTTGATAAGGTCCCCCATGGTCGGCTTATGATGAAAGTAAGGAGGTGTGGGATAGAGGGAAAGTTGGCCGGTTGGATAGGTAACTGGCTATCTGATCGAAGACAGAGGGTGGTGGTGGATGGAAAATTTTTGGACTGGAGGCAGGTTGCTCGCGGAGTGCCACAGGGATCAGTGCTTGGTCCTTTGCTCTTTGTGATTTTTATTAATGACTTAGAGGAGGGGGCTGAAGGGTGGATCAGTAAATTTGCTGATGACACCAAGATTGGTGGAGTAGTGGACGAGGTGGAGGGCTGTGTAGACTGCAAAGAGACATAGATAGGATGCAAAGCTGGGCTGCAAAATGGCAGATGGAGCTTAACCCTGATAAATGTGAGGTGATTCATTTTGGTAGGACAAATTTAAATGTGGATTACAGGGTCAAAGGTAGGATTCTGAAGAATATGGAGGAACAGAGAGATCTTGGGGTCCATATCCACAGATCTCTAAAGGTTGCCACTCAAGTGGATAGAGCTGTGAAGAAGGCCTATAGTGTGTTAGCTTTTATTAACGGGGTTGGAGTTTAAGAGCCGTGGGGTTATGCTGCAACTGTACAGGATCTTGGTGAGACCACATTTGGAATATTGTGTGCAGGTCTGGTCACCTCACTATAAGAAGATGTGAAAGCGCTGGAAAGAGTGCAAAGGAGATTTACCAGGATGCTGCCTGGTTTGGAGGATAGGTCTTATGAGGAAAGGTTGAGGGAGCTAGGGCTGTTCTCTCTGGAGCGGAGGAGGTTGAGGGGAGACTTAATAGAGGTTTATAAAATGATGAAGGGGATAGATAGAGTGAACGTTCAAAGACTATTTCCTCGAGTGGATGGAGCTATTACAAGGGGGCATAACTGTAGGGTTCATGGTGGGAGAGATAGGAAGGATATCCAAGGTAGGTTCTTTACGCAGAGAGTGGTTGGGGTGTGAAATGGACTGCCTGCAGTGATAGTGGAGTCAGACACTTTAGGAACATTTAAGCGGTTATTGGATAGGCACATGGAGCACACCAGGATGATGGGGAGTGGGATAGCTTGATCTTGGTTTCAGATAAAGCTCGGCACAACATCGTGGGCCAAAGGGCCTGTTCTGTGCTGTACTGTTCTATGTTCTATTAAAGCACATTGAGCTGAAGACAGAACAACTCAAGAACTGTGTCTTCAGCCCGTGATGTCAAAGAGCATAGCTTTGCTGGAATTTCACTTCCCCACTTACCTTGTCAGTGGATCCATGTTGCAGCCTGGGGACTGTTTTCCTGCTACAAGCTGTTCCAATCCCTGTGGGGAGCAATGACTTTTAAAAAGATATTTGAATTCATTCCCAGTGACCAACTTGAAGAAATCGCATAAGGTTTCGCATTTTAAGATTTTTACTGCAGCAAACAAACAGAGAACAATATCAGGATGAATATAAATGAGGCAAGAAGAGAAGACTTTAAACAGGGCTGAGAACTTGGGGCAACTATGCTACTGAATGAGAATACAAATTTCTCTACGATAGCATGACTTCCCAGAGTTGAGCAGTTCTGATATTTTTCAAAATATAGATCTTTTCAAATAACTAAATATTACTTGGACAATAAGTACACAAAACTGCAGAAAAGATTACCCATACTAATGTTTTAATGCAACCAAATAGCCCACGCTGTGTGCCTATACGTTACAATACGCTGTCCACAGGATTACATTCTTCATTAACAGTCCACACCCAGCTTCTAATGGGTTAATACCTCCCCATTTTGCCAAGCTATGACGTTCTGTGACCATCAAAAGACACTTCCCTCACCTTTCAGAGAATTTCCAAACTGACGTAAGGTCCACCCTGGCAATTTCACTTCCTGATCTCACCAGGGCAAAGCTTCCAATTCTTGGGATACATCTATTCCAACAGAGACCACCTTCCCTCTCACATTCCATCTGATCGCTTGCTGAGGAAGCAGCAGTCTTCTCCACTCTATTGACTACGCAGGCTGCAACCTTCTGTCTCTGTGAGACCCCACTCTCTCTTTTGATCCAAAAACTTGGGAGACTGAATGTTTGTCCGCAGTTAATCCAGCTACTCGTGCTTTCATTTTCAGATGTGAACATTTTGCATATATCATCCTGCAAGTCTCAACCTGGGCCCCAATCCCCCATGGTGACCAAGCCACCCAAGCTTGTTGAGCAGAATTCGAAGCAGATCACATGATCCTCTTCGTTCTCCCATTTTACCTTGGGTAAAGAGACGGTCCAAAATACATTCAACTTCTAAAACCTCACATTCATAACAAACCTACAAAAATGGTAGGAATGCCGTTTAAATTCAGTCAGAAGTGTATGTCTCCATTTCTCACTGACTGTTAGACACAGGCCAATGTAAATATAAGACTTTTATAGCAGTTGATGATTGGCCTGAAGAATAGCATCCTCAGATATTTGACATAGTTCACTGGTCACAGTGTTATCAAATACGTTATTCATAACTATTACAAGCATTGTCCAGAAAACTACCATGATATCTATTTTGTTAGTCTCATTTTTGTTTTGCAGCAAACGGTTTAGGGAGCATCATATGTCGGGGAGAGGGTAATTTAAAAAAAAAAATCATTTATAAACATTCATTAATCCATCTGAAAATTTACAGGCCGATCCCAAAGAGGTAATCAAAATGGTCACAAAACATGTGACTGAAAATGCAGACAGCAGTTGGCCAGAAGAAATACAGGCGCTGGTCCATCACCTTAACTATTACAATGAGTTGTTGACAGACTTCACACAAGCTCAGACGCTTCAAGGCCTTGGCAAAGGTGTGGATGTACAGCGATTTGCAACAGATAGCCAATATAAAAGGGAGACAATTCTAGGCTTAGCAGAGTGAGTATGAAATCATTACTGGTAAATTATTCTAATTAATTTATGTCACACAGATTGGTAAATAAGCACCAACTGACAACTTTACCCTAAGCTTTTGAGAAGGAGTCAAACAAAGGCAATGTATTTCTTCATGGGGAATCTTTTTTTCCAAAATACATATTTGTAAAATATCTGAAAGAACATTACAAATATTTCAAAATGACCATCACAGAGAGTGCAGTGATATTCAAGTTGTCTACATAGATCAAGTTGCTCTCTAAGGTGTTTCAATATAATTGCAATGCATGCAATATTCACTTGGGATGATCTTAAGCTCGCACTCGCCATCTGTGGGAATGGCAGCCCGGCTCAAAATCCTGCAAAACGCGGAAGTTGCAAATCTCGCCAGCATTGACTGTGTGTGTGTGGGATTGAGGGGACGGGTCCAATGTTCAGGGTGAGGGCGGGGTGATGCCTACACTAACTGTTGTGAGGGTTGTGATTGCTGACTCTGATTGGGGGTAGGGGGTACGCTGCAGTGGAGGAAGGGAGCCCCTGATACCTCCATGGTTTTGATTTGATTTGATTTATTATTGTCACATGTATTAGTATACAGTGAAAAGTATGGTCTCTTGCACGCTATACAGAAAAGCATACCGTACATAGAGCAGGAAAGGAGAGAGTGCAGAATGTAGTGTTGCAGTCATAGCTAGGGTGTAGCGAAAGATCAACTGAATGCGAGGTAGGCCCATTCAGAAGTCTGATGGCAGCAGGGAAGAAGCTATTCTTGAGTTGGTTGATCTCAGACTTTTGTAACTTTTTCCCGACGGTCGGCGCAGTCGGGCGTTCCAGATCACAGTCAGGCTGCATTTGGTGTTGGAGGATGTCCAAACCTCGCTCTGGCGTGGACGTGTTGAAGGTCGGTAAGTGGGTGACGTCTCTGGGATCATGGTCACGGTTGAACCAATGGCCAGGTCTACTTGTTGGGGTCCTCAGGGTCACTGCCAGGTCGGGGTCTTCCTTCGGAGGTCGGAGGATCTGTAGACATGCAAGTAAATGTAAAAGAGCAGTGTTAGTGATTTTGAGCAGTGGGAGTTAATTTTTAGGAGTGTAGGGCAATTGTAGAAGTGGGCAGTGGGGTGGGAAGGAGTGCTTGGGGCCTGCAGGAGGTCGCAGCTCTCCAGGTCAGAGGCGTTGGAGGCTGGTGGCGTGGAGGCTGTGGCTCCAGACTTGCTGGTCTGGCCATCTGGTTCGGTGGGAGCTGGGGGGTGGAGGAGAAGGCTCCAGCCCCAAGGATGCAGGTCTGATTGTTGAAGATCAGTAGAGTGAAGGTCTTGGCTTCTAGGGCGTTTTCCTGGTCTCTGGGGGCAGGCAGAGTGAAGGCCCTGATTTCTCGGGTGTTTTCCTTGTCAGTGGGACCTGATGTATGGAAATCCCCAGCTCTGGGACTGCAGCACTAGCTGTAGGTCCCATATGGTCGGCTGGTCCAGGTCAGCTTCAGGCTGGGTGTCTCCAGGGTCCTAAGGATTGCCAAACCTGTAAGAGGTCGCCAAAACTTCAAGCGATTGAATTAAATCATTGTTGGCGAATACAAAAGAGCTAGAATGAAGTTTTAGATGGATAGAACGAGAGTAAAGGATTGAATTAGAAGGTATGCTGGGCTCAGCTTGCAAGAAGTCGCCACGGTCCGGTGCCAACTTGACTGGGTGTGGGGGAGGTTACTTTTTGGTCTGATCAAGGCGCCCTTTAAACATGACATCCCAATCTCAGTGCAGCCAGGCTTTGTGATTGTTCAGGTGCCCCCCCCCAACCACCGCATGCTGAGAAAACTGTTTCTCTGGAGAGAAACACAGTGTTTTTCTCACTAGAACAAACACACTGCCATTTTTTGGTAAGATTTCATCTATTGTATACATTCAATGCAAGTCATACAGCCCAAGGGATTCTATACAAATCCCCTCCCCTCGATTCACAATGGCTGAAAAGTCTTAGACAGCAACCTTTCCCCATTGTGCCTCTGCCACAGCTGCTCCAACACACTCAAAGCGAAGGACATTGGCACTGACTTGTCTCTGACGTATCTTTGGCTAGGCAACAGTGAAGCAAAACAAGTAAATTGAATTGGTGGGTGCTAGGTTGAAGAAGGTATCGATATCCCTCTAATTGTTCGTTGAGGATTCAATTTGGGCCATTTTGTACATTGGGCGAGATGGATTTCTTGGCATTTGGTGATAAATCTGTCTATTTCATTGGAAGTGGCTGCTCTATTCATGGCAGTTACAGAGAACAATGCCACAATGAATATAAATAAGGTTTATTTAGAGGACTTTAAGTTGGCCTGAGAACTATGCTACCGAATGGGAATTCAAATTTTTCTACCACAGCATGACTTTGCAGAGTTGAACAGCTCTGATATTTTTCAAAATATAGATCTTCTCAAATCCCTCAGCATTAAATTTAAAGTAACCATCATTTTCTCTATGGATGTACTCCCTCTCTCTCATTTTAGCCACAGCTGTCACAACATTGTACATATGTTTTCATTAACATTTCATCAGTTGTCAGTAAACCTATTAGGAATGCATAATTTATCAATCTGTATATTTCAAAACATTATTTGCTTTTGCAGTGACTGAATTCGCAGCCCATACACCTCCTGCGAAATAACTAGGCTGGGCAACATGGGGCTGTTTTCGAGCAACTGTTATCAATGACTAAGTCTGGAGTGTGATTATGCCTTAGGTTTTCCACACTGAATAAAATAAAATTGATATTTTAAGGAAAAGGTCAGACCAGCAATGAATTTTCTCCTTTTTGACAAAAAGAGAATATTTGAATTTTAAAGTACTTCAGTGAGACTTTTCCTTCTTTAAAATATGGTGCAGAGATGCTGTAAATTACCTGGAGGAGCAGCAGGTTTGAATTACTTAAGTCATAGAGTCATAGAAGTTTACAGCATGGAAACAGGCCCTTCAGCCCAACTTATCCATGTCGTCCAGTTTTTACCATTAAGCTGGTCCCAATTGCCTGCATTTGGCCCATATCCCTCTATACCAATATTACCCATTTAACTATCTAAATGCTTTTTAAAAGACAAAATTGTACCCGTCTCTACTACTACCTCTAGCAGTTTGTTCCAGACACTCACCACCCTCTGTGTGAGAAAATTGCCCCCTCTGGATTCTTATGAATCTCTCCCCCCTCACCATAAACCTATGTGCTCTAGTTTTAGACTCTTCTACCTTATCTATGCCCCTCATTATTTTACAGACCACTATAAGATCACCCCTATGCCTCCTACACTCCAGGAAAAAAAGTCCCAATCTATCCAGCCTGTCCTGATGACTCAAACCATCAAGTCCCAATAGCATCCTTGTAAATCTTTTCTGTGCTCTTTCTAGTTTAATAATATACTTTCTATAATAGGGTGACCAGAACTGTACACAGTATTCCAAGTGTAGCCGTACCAATGTCTTGCACAACTTCAACAAGACATCGCAACTCCTGTATTCAATGTTCTGACCAATAAAACCAAGCATGCCGAATGCCGCCTTCACCACCCTGTCCGCCTGTGACTCCACTTTCGAGGAGCTATGAACCTGTACCTCTAGATCTCTTTGTTTTATAACTCTCCCCAACGCTCTACCATTAATTGAGTAAGTCCTGCCTTGGATCAATCTACCAAAATGCATCACCTCGCATTTATCTAAATTAAACTCCACCTGCCATTCGTTGGCCCACTGGTCCAATTGATCAAGATCCTGTTGCAATCCTAGCTAACCTTCACTGTCCACTGTGTCACCAATCTTGGTGTCATCTGCAAACTTACTAACCATGCCTCCTAAATTCTCATCCGAATCATTCCTATAAATGACAAAAAACAGTGGACCCAGCACCGATCCCTCAGGCACACCACTGGTCACAGGCCTCCAGTTTGAAAAACAACCCTCTACAATCGCCCTTTGTCTTCTGTCATCAAGCCAATTTTGAATCCAGTTGGCTACCTCACCCTGGTTCCGGTGAGATTTCACCTTATGCAACAACTATGTGGTACCTTGTCAAAAGCCTTGCTAACGTCCATGTAAACAATGTCGACTGCACTGCCCTCATCTACCTTCTTGGTTACCCCTTCAAAAAACTTAATCAAATTCGTGAGGCATAATTTTCCACTCACAAAGCCATACTGATTGTCCCTAATCAGTCCTTGCCTCTCTAAATGCCTGTAGATCCTGTCTCTCAGAATATCTTCCAGCAACTTATTCACAACAGACATTAGGCTCACCAACCTGTTCCCAGGCTTTTCCCTGCAGTCTTTTTAAATAAATGGACAACATTTGCCACCCTCCAATTTTTGGGCACCTCACCTGTGGCTGTCGATGATTCAAATATCTCTGCTGGGGGACCGCAATTTCCTCCCTGCCTCCCACAACATCCTGGGATACACTTATCAGGTCCGGGGGATTTATCTACCTTGATACGCTTTAAGACTTCCAGTGCCTCCTTTTCTAATATGTACACTCCTCAAGACATCACTCTTTATTTCCCCAAGTTCCCCAACATCCATGCCTTTCTCAACAGTAAATACTGATGTGAAATATTCATTTAGGATCTCACCCATCTCTTGTTCACATGGATGACCTTGCTGATCCTTAAGAGGCCCTACTCTCTCCCTAGTTACTCTTTTGCCCTTTATGTATTTGTAGAAGCTCTTTGGATTCTCCTTTGCCTTATCTGCCAAAGCAATCTCGTGTCCCCTTTTGGCCCTCCTGATTTCTCCCAAACTCTACTCTGACACCCTCTATACTCTTCAAGCCTTGATCTCAGCTGCCTATGCATGTCATATTCCTGCTCCTCCTCCTCCTTAATCAGGGCCTCAATATCCCGAGTCATCCAGGGTTCCCTACTTATACCAGGAAGCTAAGAAAACTGAATCTGTTCCTAATCAGGAGCTGAGATTCTTTTTTTTTAATTAACAAGATTGTGACAAATTAAGAGACTGGTCAGAAACTTAAAAACCACAAGCTAAATCTCAAAATTAATTTGTGATTTAAATTATGCATTTGTGATATAAAGAACGGATTGTCCATTAATCCAGTAAAAGTAATGGATTACGGGTTTACAGGAGGAAATCTTTGGCCCAAAATTTGCTGAGGAAATAATGACAGTTTAAAAAAAACAGCAGTGTGTGATGTTGAAGAGATGAGGCATAAATTGCAAAATATCAGAAATTGTGGGACAATTTGAGGGACTTTGCTGAAATCCTTGCAAGAGGATTCTTGTTGTTTATCTCCCCACGAGCTTCATTAAATTGGACTGTTGGCATAAATGCAAATTAAGTCCACTTGTTCAATTAACAGAGTTAGGGCTGGTATTTCACAACTCAAGTACCCTTTGGATTATTAAATTTATATTCCTGCCGTACCAATCAAGGTTGAAAGACCTCAGGTGAAACTGGAGTAACTGTTCCTAGACTCAAAGTATAAAAACAGGGAAGTTGTGTTGAACCTTTGTAAAACTCTAGTTAGACCACAACTCTTTAATTGAGTCCAGTTCTGTTCGCCACACTTTAGGAAAAATAAGAGGAGATTTACCAGATTGTTTCCAGAGTTGGGGAATTTTGGGTGGGACAAGTTTGTTTTCCTCGTAGCGCAAGGAGATTGAGAGGGGATTGATAGAGATGTACAACATTGTGGCAGGGTTGATTAAGGTAGACAAGGGGAAACTGTTCCCATTAGCTGATAGTAAAAGGATTGGGGGATACCGATTTGACATTTTTGGCAAGAGATGCAAGGTGAATGTGAGGAAGCTTTTTATGCAGTGAATTGCAATGACCTGGAACACACACTGCACGAGTGAAGCAGAGACGATCAGTGATTTCAAAAGGAAATTGGATGGGCACTTGAAGGAAATAAACTTGCAGGGCTACAGGGTTAGAGAAAGGGATTGAGACTGACTGGATGGCTCTACAGAAAGCTAGCACAGACGGAGTCAAATGCTGACTTTCTGTTCTAAATGCATAATTGGCCTTATTATTTCGCATCTACAATGATTTGCAGCTTTAAAATTTTGGTCTGAAGTGTGTGGCAAAATCCAGTTAATAGAACATGCTGCAAGGTGCCCTATTCCAATATATTCTGGCCATTTATATTTTGATTTAGCTCATATACGGAATCCCTTTCCATGTTTTTATTGCCTCCCCACTTGGCTGTTCAAACGCACAAACTTCCTAACTTCTATCCTTCATAAATTTTAGCATGTTGAAAACTCTGCTGCCTGTAATCTAACTCTCACTGCGTCCCATTCATCCATCACCCTCATTTTGCCATACTACATTGGCTCCCGGTCCCTACATAATTTTAGTCTAACATTCTCATCCTTATTGTGTTCAAATCACTCCATGACCTCTCTCCCTATCCACAACCTCCAACCCTACACTAGTCCAGGAGCTGCTCCGTTTCTGGACTCTTGTGCACCCTTCCCCCCCCCCCCCCCCCATGTCCTTCACCCCATCATTTATGCCGTCTCTAAACTCTGGAATTCTATCTATTAGCTATTCCACCTCATTTGTCAATTAAGATGCAACTTGCTAAGTGTATCTCTTTTTGTCAAAGCTTTTAGTCACCCCTCTACTATCTCTTTTTTGGATTGGTGTTGATTTTTGCCTGTTTGCACTCATATGAAGCGCCTTGGAATAATTTATAATAGAAAAGGCAGCACATAAATGTACGCTGTTGTATGTGAGCTGAAGGTGACAGGATAAAGCTAAATGGCATCATCTTGCTCCCACATTCTGATATTCTTGTTTGCTGTATTTATTTTGCATCAATCTATCGGTACATGCTAGTTGGGTGAATGCCAAGTTCAGAACAGTTACTGAAGTGGATCCATGTCTACTGGGAGCAATATTGCACTGCAATAATGAAGTTCAAACTCAGCCTTTCTGGTGACGTTTCAATTAATCAGTCCAGTCCATTTAAATTAAAATAAGCCAAACACAAAATCTCTTTACTTGTACTGTACATTTCATTTCACTGGGAAATGTCTTCAACTGTGTGAATGATTAATTAAAAACTGCATATTACTGAAGTTTTATATGTATACTGTTGATTAAGGTGTCTGGGGAAACAAAAGAGTAAGTTTTTTTTTAAAGTGTGGTTTCTTTTATGGCATGTGAAAGCAGACTAGAACTAATGTGATTTGCAAACTTTGATCTGGGCTCGGGCGCCTTCAAGTTATCCATACCAGAAAATTCGGAGCCAAAGGCTGAATAGGTAGACTATGAAATTCCACAGTGATTGAACAAAGAACAAAGAACAATACAGCACAGGAACAGGCCCTTCGGCCCTCCAAGCCCGCGCCGCTCCCCGGTCCAGGATTGAATCCTGAATCCAGGATCCCCGCCCAATTTTCCAGCCTATCTACATACCAATATCCTATCCACCGAGCTGTCCCCCACAGCTACGATGCTTTGTTCATTACAACCTATTAACTCACCCCCACCCCCACCCCCCCCATTCCAGACCATGTGATCTCCAGGGAGAGGCGAAAACCCAGAGTGAAAAACCCCAGGGCCAATATGGGGAAAAAAAAATCTGGGAAATTCCTCTCCGACCCCCTGAGGCGATCGAAACGAGTCCAGGAGATCACAATGGCCCTGATCGGAAAATGCTTCCCAACCCTAGTCATTTCCACTTCCACGAGAAACAAGGAACAATTAGCCCGCGCCGCTCCCTGGTCCAAACTAGACCACTCTTATATGAGATTGCTCAAGTCTCCTGCAGCAACGTCAGTGGAAAATTAGCAGACGCCTTCAGAGAAACTGTTTAAACAGCCACTTGTATTTTTAGTTTCCGTTTTTGCCCTTGTCGCGCCAAAGTCACAGCAAAAGATTGAGGAACACCCTCAGAATTTCAAAGTCATAGCCTTCTTAATCAGTATATCTCTCAATCCCCAGATGAAAAGTGCCCAATTCAATGTTAATGACTTGCAGATAGTTTTATTTATCTGTTAATTTGAGATAATTTACCTATTAAGCTTTGTTTCAAAGGGATTACTTGCATTAATTTTCTGGCAGGATGATTTTGAATGTCGATCTTCCATGTTTATAAATCACTTGTTTTCTCAATAGAACTTTGGAGGAAAATGTGTACAAGATCTCTCTGTCTTTGGCTCAGCGATATACTATCCCACTTTGGGAGGTTTACATGACACATTTGGAATTTCTTTTCACTGATAGTGGGTAAGTAGCCTAGGTAATGGGGTCATTGTACAAACGTGTCTCCTTATCATTTTTCAGACCATTCTTCTACTTCTCAATCTTGATTTTTCAGTTCTTAATCAAAGTGACCACATAACGGCAGTTAAAATAATCAATCTGTGTGATGGTAATATATATTCCTGAGAACAACACAACAATATATTCATTTTCATACTGCGTTTGGGAGACATTCAGACGCTTTGTATTAGGGAAGAGCAAGTTCTGTCGAGGGTGTATTTTAAAAATTATTTTCACTATTGGCGAGGGAGTCCTAAACTGCATAGGATATTGAATGTTATAGTAAACCAGAGACTGTTATTAGTGATCGAATGCCATGTTTTTGTTTTAATTCAGCCTGAAGCATTCCCTACAGAAATGTCCTTGACACACTGCACATAGTAAATATTGTAGCAACATTTCTTCTTAAAATTGCCCTTTAATCAACTCCATTTTGCTGTAATAGACAAAACTTGTATGTCTAGTTTCTCATATTATCCTGTCCCTGTGAAGTAATTTTTCACTAAATATATAGTCTATCATGGAACAGAAATTACCGTTGAATTTATTTATGTTATGAACTCAAAACATATTCAAAGCCATAGGATTAAGAAAAAGAGTTTCTCACTATGCATCAATGCTCATTGCAAAAATAATTTCCAATGATGCGGACGATTGAGAAAAGTCTCAAAGCCACTCAGATGGGGAAAATCGTGGCTTTGCTGTCTGCTGGGGTAGTAAATGTCAAACAGAAGTCGGAATTCTCCAGTCTTGTATGCCCCACTACCGCTGCCAGCAAGAAAGGGGAACCAGAGAATCACAGCTGTAGGCGCTAAGTGCCCAATGGGCGGGAAAATTCCAGCCAGGGTAACAGTACAAGTGCTATGATTGATCATAGCCTTCTGGGCAGGGATCCTGTTCTTGAGGCGACATCCACGTTGACAACGGATGCGAGTAGGGCTAATTTAGGATGCTTTTTATATCAAATAGTTTGTTGGCTGTCACTGTCACATTTACATGCGAATTAAGACCAATCGGATGAAGCACCTGTGGATGACTAATGCTTGTGCACTGAACAGTACGGACAGGCAAAAAATTGGAGAATTAAAAAACAGGAATTTATATGAATGGGCAAATTTTATTTGGATTTTTTTAGATTCTGTTATTTATAGTGATAAACTTGATTTAGATCTGTTCAATCAGTTAGCTGAACAACCTTATCAAAATTATTTTATATGTGGGCTTTTTAAGTTGAAGAAAGACCTGGGGGGTGATTCTCCCAAAAGAAAACTAAGTGCCCAATGGGTGGGAAAACAGGAGTTTTTCCTGTCTGTTGTTTGGACGAACCGCAGGAAATAAATCTCCGGAGTCCACTGAGGGGATTCACGCTGGTAACTGGGAGGTCAGAGCCTGAACCCACTCAAGAGGCTGGAATCAGCGTACAGAGGAGCCACTGCCCCGATCTATCATTGGGGAGATCGGTGCATGTGCACTGGCCCCCCTCCATCGCCAGCCTATTGATCCCTAATGCAGAGTGCGCAGCGAGACCCCGCCTCCTTAGCACTGCCCAATGGCAGGCGGACACTTCCAGGATGTCAGGCTGGCACTGCCCGAGGGGCACCCCCCCTCACCCCTTCCCTCCCATTCCGTTCCCCCTTGATGAGGACCAGCTTTAATCCCCGCTAGCAAGAACCTTTTCTGGCGATTGGGAGACATTAATGAGCCCAGAAGATACCATCCCGGGCTCGCTCATGATATGGAAATGGACATTTCCATATTGTAATCAACCTTGCGCTGATTTCCAGCACGAGGCTGATTACGTTGTAAAAAAAAAATGGCCTGGGAAACTCTTGATCAGCTGGACATCAGTCGCGAATCCCGCTACATGTCCCCTGCTGATATCTCCCAGCCCGCCGTGCAGCGAGCCGGGAGAATCACACCCCTGATGTCAAAGTTATCACAATGAGGCAAGGCTTGTCTTCAGCTGTGAAGCAAACAAAGCACATACAGTATTGCTTATTTACTAAATAAGTTATATGATGTTCCAAGTTTCTCTGATTATGCCCAGCAATCATAAATAGAAAATACATGGTTTCCATATTGTATGATAGAACCAGTGAGTGAATTACAATCTTCAACAATTGTTTCACTCTCTACCAACAAAAAAAAAGCTGTTGTATTTGAAGGAGTGACTGTTTCCTTTGAACCAGCTAAAGACACTGTTGTTGGAAGAAATTCGGTCTTTGTGACTGTTTTTATCGCGTCTCTTTCTATTCCATTGTTTTAACCACATTTTTAGTTCTTTCTACACCTGTTGCCAGAGCGTGTCTGTACGTACGGTGGAGTTTGATTTCTCCTTTTTGGTATTTTTCTGCCAAATTCACCAAGCCTCCCACCCTTTTTGACAAGCCCTGGACAGTTTGCACTTGCGGTCACTCATTAATGCCTTCACCAAAGTTCAGCAAGCAACTGAGGAACCTTTCTTTGATTTTTGCGGAGGCTTCACTTTGGTGTTGCAAATAAAGTGCAGAAAACTTTTAATCCAGGCAAATGTCCATCCGCCAAGTGAGTTGAGGCTGAATAGTTGTGGCTCCTTAGATGCATTCTCCAGTTATTTTGAATGGATTTCTATTGAGCTCTTTTCAAATGTACACAAAAGCCAACAGCAAAGCCCTGCTGTGATCAGAAATTACGCTCAGACTAATGTAGCTCACTTGATCCCCAAAACCCAGAATTTGTAATAATGCAGTGTTGATGCCCTCACTCCAAGATCCAGCAGCATATTCTGTATTGCATGCTAAACTATTCCATGGCAAACTTAAATTCCTGCAGAGTTAAATCCGAGACTGCTGTCTCTCTGACCCCCAACTGCATAGCAAGACCTTTTCTTGGCAATCAAGTGAAATGGGCTTGAGAAGGAAACTATTCTGAGCAAGTCCCTAAAAAAGATGGAGCTCCATCTTTTATTACTGACAAATAGACTTTATTTTAGACCAGAGGAAGAATGAGCTTTTCAATAATCAGTCCAGGCCCGCTGACAAGAAAGGGCTAAGGGCAGGGGTGGGGAATGCTGCTTCTATTTTGCAGAAGTGATTCCATCGCTGTGCACTTACAGCTTTTAAATGGTTAAATTTAATGCGATGTGAAGTAAATTAATTTCACTAGAAATCTTACATAATTACGTGTTGAAGTTAAGAAAATGGGGAGGAATACTAGATTACCAAATTTTCAGAATGAGTTGCTTCCAGTACTGGCAAGAGTGACAGTGAGAGGTTACATCCATGTATTTTGAGTATACCGAGTCTTCCATTTGTCAGAAACTTGGATAATGGATATAAGAAAATTCCTTCTTCCATATCACATAATCTCACTTTAACTTCAAAGCTGTAATTTCTTAATAGTGTACAAATCAAAGGCCATCTGCCTGAAGAAGTGCAGAAATTGCTATTTCCATACAATCAGGATTGTACTCCCAGTCTGACTTTCCATCTCAATGATTTATTTTACTGTAGCCAACCTCTATATGGCATGCTGCATGTAACAGATGGCTATTAGAAGTAAACATTATATATACAGCATTATAATGTGAACCATTTCTAAAATGAGCAGCATTAACAACAATTTCCATTGAAGATTCCACAGATCAGTAATGCAGCAGTTTAAGTCATTTGCTCATAAAATGGTGATGAAAGTTGCAGTCCCAGGAGTGAGAGCCAAATACTTTGTCAGGCCACATATGCAGTGTAGTGTAATTAGTTCTCAGTGTGGCTATAGCAGGGCTGCTTCCTGACATCCATAACTTGTTTACTTACATTTTCAACAGTCAAGCTCATTCACTCCAACGCTCCTAGAACTTTATGCAAATGTATATGATTTATTTATTTTAATCTCAGGTTTTCAACTACAGAAATTGAAAGCAGAGTCCAAACTCTTGATCTTTTCGATGTCCTGAAAACCGACCCAGAAGCTTTCCACGAGCACATGACAAAATATGTTTATCCAGGCATCAACGGTGTGGACTACATCCGATTACTTTATTACTTCACTCTGCTGGAAAACTGTGGCTGTGCCGAATTTGTGAAACAGCCCGTCAAACCAGACACTCACATAAAGCTTCTGAAAAAGCTAAAGGTCATTACACCAGGTAGGATAGTTAACTTCTCAAAGTCTCAGTTCTTTAAGGCTTGGGTACTTTTTGTCAGTGATAATCACGAGATCTTTGCCAAATCTGGGATGGTGGCAGCTTTCCATCTCGTAAGATGGTTGTTTGTCCCACAGTGGTCAGCTCTGTGTTGGGCATCGTCTGGTGTGACTCAGAGGCCCCATTCTGGAATGATAGTCTCTGCTGCATTTGCAGCAGAGAAAGACAGTGGGCAGAGAAGCTGCACCATTCGCTGGTCTTTATTTTCTCTGGGCCTCCTTATTGGCCAGCTGAGCTTTTAGTTTCAGCTCACCTCTTCCATTGCCCTCCACTCAACCTCCAGGGGTTACAACTGTCTCTCGTTTGTCGGTGTCCATCATCTTCAAAGCACATATAGGCATCCTTATTGTACAAGTATAGGTAAACACAGTAAGAAGTCTCACGATACCAGCTTAAAGTCCAACAGGTTTATTTGGTAGCAAAAGCCACTAGCTTTCGGAGCGCTGCCCCTTCGTCAGGTGAGTGGGAGTTCTGTTCACAAACAGGGCATATAAAGACACAAACTCAATTTACAAAATAATGGTTGGAATGCGAGTCTTTACAGGTAATCAAGTCTTAAAGGTACAGCCAATATGAGTGGAGAGAGTGCCGATGATCCCTCCCACGCATTCTCTCCATCAATCAAATTGGGCTTATCACTCAACTGCTACCTGTGTTGCGTTAATGCTCTGCAGGAAACCCTGAGTGTCCTCTACAAGGTGCGAGGCTGAGCAAATCTGGGCTGCCCACGCACCATGGTCCCTTCTCAACCTCGCCAGTTGAGTCCAAAGGAATGCAAAACATTATGTTTGGCACCAGCTTGGTCGTCGAAGTTGCCAGGCTTTATTCCTTCATAGAATCGTAGAATCCCTACAGTGCAGAAAGAGCCTGCACCAGCAACAATTCCATCCAGGCCCTAGCCCTGTAACCCCAGGTATTTACCCCACTAATCCCCCTGACGCTAAGGGGCAATTTAGCATGGCCAATCCACCTAACCTGCACATCTTTGGACTGTGGGAGGAAACCGGAGCAAACCCACTCAGACATGGGGGAAATATGCAAACTCCATACAGACAGTCACCGAAGATCGGAATTGAACCCAGGTCCCTGGAGCTGAGAGGCAGCAGTGCTAACCACTGTGCCACCGTGCCATCCTGTTTGTCAGTGATTATTCCCATAGCCTTCAACTCTCCCAAGGCATCCATGAGGAAGTGAAGCCATTGCTGGAATGTTGCTCCATATGCATGAGGGTTTTCCAGATGCCAATAGGCTGCATTCTGCATGTGTTGGGGCCAAATCTCCTCTGGATTCATTTGAAGCTTTAGCCTGGAGCCGCGAGGAACCCAGTTTCCAAGTGTTGCCAACAGGCACAGCTGAGAACTTGCTTCAAACCTGGGATGGGTTAAATAGATAGATCATTGATTTATTGAAAAATCACCATGGCAGCAGGTGCTGAATTGTGATGATTGTACAAATGAAATAAGTAATCAGAAATCATGCCTTAGTTATAGACAATCATTCGAATAAAAATAAAGTATGAATTAATCAAAGTAATTGTAATAAATAGTTGCATTGCAAAATGTAATTCTCAGTTTGCAGAATCAAATGAAATGAAAGGTCTCCTGCACTTTGCATATTAAAATCCACAGATCATATGTTGTCAGGTTGAGTTAATTGAATTCTCAGTCATTTATATACTGTTTATGATTTTTATAAGGTAGGGGGTTGGGCTGTCTCTTAGCATATTCATTCTATACCTTATTGGTGAAATGCATTACTAAGAACAGGCTTGGTAGACAGAAGGCTTCTCAAGCTATCTCATTGGAAATGTGCAATGTGAGTATGGCAATGCCTACACCCTTCCAATTCTCAAGGATTTTAATCGATGCAAGATAGGGGAATGTTGGACAAAAGGATATAGAATCCCTACAATGCCTATCAAGTCAATTCCACCCAGGCCCTATCCCGCAACACCATGCATTTACCCTGTTAATCCCCCTGACACTAGGGTCAATTTAGCATGGCCAATCAACCTAACCTGCACATCTTTGGACTGTGGTTGGAAACCGGAGCACCCGGAGGAAACCCCCACGCAGACACGGGGAGAATTTGCAAACTCTACACAGACAGTGACCCGAGGCTGGAATTGAACCTGGAACCCTGGCACTGCATTTTAATTCAACAGGTATTAATTGGGTGGAAAGCTAATAATCTTTATTACATAAAACACATTCAGATGTTTTGTGACCGACCACCTTTATCTCTAAAGCATGTTTTATCCTACATTTTAATTATTTCTCTTCATTAGTTTTTCATTTTTTCTGCCTCTCCCTTCTCCTCATTCCCAACCGAGCCACATATGTGAAAAATGAAAAAATATATTTCAGGATAGTTTACTTTAATTTCAGGATAGTTTACTTTGATATTTGCACAGTATTTTAATTAGATTAAAACAAACAAAACAATATGAGTCATTGCAAAATTAAACCTCAATAACACCTTCTAGGCAGATATGGGAGAAATGTCTTCCTAACATGCTTTGAAAACGTACTTGGAGTTTGGTGAGACGTCCGCTGCGAGGATCTTGATTCCAGGGGAAAGCATGTCACTTGCCACTGCCTGATTGTCTTATGGTTCAGCAGGTCTTCCTAAAAAGATGCAATGCAGATCGCTTGCCAGCTGGCAGGCGGGATCCACAACGCCTTGAGAGGATTCAGCCCTAAGAGTCAGTTTGGGAATTAGGAGAGACACCACTGGAAAAGGACAAAGCAAGCCATCGGCATTTGGGAGTAGTTTTAGACTGGTTCTTGGAGACTGAGGGCCCGATTTTACCATTTTCATTCTAAGTGCCGAATCTGGGCGTAGTACAGATCCAACTTAGAAATCCACTTTCAGGCGCCCCAATACGCTCTCAGCCATCTCCAGTCCAATTCGCGCTCTTGGCGGGGCTTAGCGCTGCCAGAATGGTTGGAGCTCTGAACTGCGCATGCGCAGTTAGAAAAAAATTTGAAAAAGCCGTCCGTGTCAGATCACTCCCAGGCTGCAGAAAGCGGATAAAGCGGCCTGGGAGCGAAAAGCGGGAGCGAGGGTGTTTCTCGGGGCGGGGGGAAGGGCACAGATGGATCTCTGGTGGGGGGGGGCAGATGGATCTCTGGTGGGAGTGCGGGGGGCGCAGGGGGGTCCGCTGCCACTCTGTGGACGATCAGTGGGGGGGAGGGGGGCAGGGGTGGCAATCGGTCTGGGTAGCGGGGGGTGGTGGATAAGGGGGACAGTGATGTGTGTGTGTGTCCCTTATTCACCCCCCCCACTACCCAGACCGATCGCCCGCAGAGTGGCAGCGGACCCCCCCTGCCCCCCCCACCAGAGATCCAGCTGGCCCCCACCAGAGATCCATCTGCCCCCCCCCCCCCCACCAGAGATCCATCTGCCCCCCCCCCCTCCCCGAGATACATCTGACCTGCCTCCGTCCGCCCCTCCCCCCCCCCCCCCCTCCCCAAGACAGCGGTCTGGCCTCACTCCCTCCCCCAAGACAACAATCTGGCCTCACTCTCCATCTCCACTTCTTTTCTCCCCACCCCCCCAACAACGAACTTGCCTCACTGCCCCCTCCCCCCCCCCCCTCCCCCCCAAGAGAATGGTCTGGCCTCACTCCCCCTCCCCTCCAGAGGAACATCTGACCTGCCTCCTCCTCCCCCCTCCCCCACCAGACAACGATTCCCCCCCCCCCCCTTGCCAGAGATACATCTGACCCGCCTCCTTCTCTCCCCCCCCCCCCCCCCCCCCCCCCCACCAGACAACGATCTGACCTCACTCGGCTCCTCCCCCCTCCAACCAGAGAATGATCTGCCCCCCCCCTCCTCCCCCAACCACTGATCTGAGTCAGAGAGCCATTGGAAGCTCTGAACGTGCTCTTCAGAGGCTGGAGCACCCGACTCAGACTTTTATTTAGCAGGTCCCTAAAAGCACGGTTCTGGATCGGCAAATGCGGTGGTAAAGGGGGAAATGCTGATAGAGTTGGGCGGGCAGTTCATTAATTCAATTTAAATGCATGCATCCGTTCCGCGCCCGATTTGGGCGCGGAACGGATCCCGACATTCGCGAGTCTCGGTAAAGTGGCGATCTGTGCGGAGGCGGGTGCAGATCGCGATAAAGGCCTCACACCCGACTTTACCGCGATTTCACGCCCGAAAACGGGCGCAAATTGTTGGTAAAATCGGGCCCTGAGTGTCCACTAAAGGGACAGAGTAAAGTATAACCATGGAGGGAGAGTCGGGGGGGGTCTTCTCTGGAATCTAAAGTATAAGTTACCTGCTGAATAGTGTTTAGACACTATTGCTTTAAGTTTGTTTTTTTGTACAAGTATTAAAACTTGTCTTGTGACCTTTGAGTCAGCATTTGGACTTCAAATATCTTCCTAAACGTTACCTGCCCCCACAGGGATAATAGCAATTTTAATTACGTTTTTTTCTTTTGTTAATTGGGTCACAGTCTCTTAATTCAAAATGAGATGTTGGAGAGGATTTGTTTCTAATTTTGTTTCCTTTGTACACTGACTTTATTTTCTGTTTTCTGTATTAGACCTTAATTATAAAGAGCTGACAGATGGAAATTCTGATCCTTCAGAATCTTTGGAGCCAGTTCTTACCAGTCATAATGTCTTATCACTTTCCAAACTGGCACCTAAAATTCCTGGAAAAGATAGTACCATGCTTTCACCAAACCTCATCTATGCAAAATGGCTTCATAAACTTTTCTGGACTGGAGATCCCCAGCTTATTAAAAAACCACCACAGGATACAACTGAATGGCTGCACGCCTATGATACATGTGCAAAATATTTCGACAGGCTTTTCCCTGAAGACATTATTGGATTGATAGATGACATCACCTTCTCTGCTAATTCAGTGAACAAGGTAATGGAAATTATTTATTTTGAGAAGAAAAGTTAATTAGATCTACATTTAAGTTTGCCTTTGGACAGAGTGAAAGAGTACACAGTCTGGTGACAAAATACAAACCACATTTGCCCACAAACTTATTTATTTTAAGTGCTTTGCTGTTGTGTTTCCATCTCATTTTACGAAATGTTGTCTGGGTTCATCTATAAACTTCACTGAATGTGAAATTACAGCACAGAGGCAGTCCATTTGGTCCATCTGCTATTCACTGTTCTACAGGAGGTGTCTATTTTCATCTATCTCTACTTTTTCCTTGTATATTTTTATGTTTCTTTTTAAAATAATGTGAGTCTCTTCGTCAACAGACAATTGTAGTAAAACATTGTGTACCCTGATAGCTGTTTTCAGTGCAGCAATTCTTCCAGCATTTTTAAAGAGACAACTTGGAGTCTGTGCCCTCTTGTTAAAAAAAAAATGCCAAACTGTTAAAATGACCATTCACTATTTTCATTCTTGAAACCTTTTCATAATATTGAAAATTCCTTCTGCAATTTCCCTCAACCTTCTCTTTACCATGTGGCAGACTGGTACAAACACTAAAATCACATGGGATTTGGGGTGGGCTGGCTGGATGGATACAGAACTGGCTTGGCTATAGAAAGACAGAGTAGCAGTGAAAGGGTGTTTTTCAGAATGGAGATCTGTAGCTAGTGGTGTTCTGCAGGGATCAGTGCTGTTTATAGTATATAAATGATCTGGAGGAAAATGTGCGTGGTCTGATTTGTAAGTTTGCGGATGACATGAAGATTAGCAGAGCTGCTGATAGTGCCGAGGATTGTCAGAGGATACAACAGGATATAGATAGATTGGAGACTTGGTCACAAAAATGGCAGATGGAGTTTAATCCAGACAAATGCAAGGTGATGCATTTTGGAGGATCAAATTCAGATATGAATTATACTGTAAATGACAGAACCCTTAGGAACATTAACATACAGAGGGATCTCAGTGTGCAGGCCCACAGTTCCCTAAAAGTGGCAACACAGGTGGCCAAGGTGAAAAAGAAGGCATATGGCATGCTTGCCTTCATCAGCCAGGGCAGTGAGTACAGGAGTTGGGAAATCATTTTGCAGCTATCTAAAACCTTGGTTAAGCCGCATTTGGAATATTGCGCACAGTCCTGGTCGCCATACTACCAAATAGACGTGGAAGCTTTGGAGCGAGTGTAAAGAAGGTTCACCCAGGATGTTGCCTGGTCTCGAGAGTGTTGGCTAGGAGGTTGAATAAACTAGGATTGTTTTCACTGGAAAGACGGAGGCTGAGGGAATATCTGATAGAGGTCTACAAAATTATGAGAGGCATAGACAGGGTGGATAGTCAGAGGCTTTTTCCAAGGGTGGAAGTATCAATTACATGGGGCATAGGTTCAAGGTGGAAGGGAGAAGTTTAGGGGAGGTGTGTGGGACGAGATGTGGTGGAAGCAGGCACATTAGCAACATTTAAGAGGCATCTGGATGGGTACTTAAATAGGGAGTAACTAGAGGGATACGGACCGAGTAAAGGAAGAAGGTTTGTTTTTCGTTAGGGCATCATGATCGGCACAGGCTTGGAGGGCCGAAGGGCCTGTTCCTTTTCTTTGTTCTCTTTGTTCTTTGTTTTGTTCATGTAAGTTCTATACTTTCTCACCTTTTCTCTTAATCATGATTTGTTCTTACTAATGTCATTCCAGTAAACTTTCATTGTACTTTTCCCATGGTTCTAATTTCCTTCCCAGATGGGTGCCCAGATTGCATGTAATGCTTCAAATGTGTGGAAAAGTTGCACATGTTCCCTGTTCAAGACAAGGAGGTAAAAAAACAGAAACTGTAAGAGAGTTAACCCAATACCTGTCATTAGGAAAATGCTGGAATCCATGATTATAGAGGTAGTAACAGGACATTTGGAAATTATAATACAATCAGGTAGAGTCGTCGTCATTTTGCAAAAGGAAAATCATGTTTAACAAATTCTTTGAGGATGCAACAAGCAAGGTGGATAATGGGGGAACCAGTAGATGTGTATTTGACTTTCCAACAGCATTTGAAAAGGTGTCATATAAAAGGTTACCGTACAAGATAAGAGCTTATGGTGTTGGGTGATATACTAGCAAGAATAGAAGACAGGCTGACAGGAAAAGAGAGACTGGATAAATGGGTCATTTTCAGGATGGCAAACTGCAACTAGTGGAGTACCACAGGGATCAGTGCAGAAGCCTCAACTATTTATGATCTATGATAATGACTTGGAAGAAGAGACCAAACTTATTGTAGCCAAATTTGCTGCTGATAAGTAGTTAGCAAAGCAAGTTTCAAAGAGGAAACAAACAGCAGGATTTTCTGGTCCCTCCCACTGACAGGATCTTCCAATGCCACTGAAGTCATCGGGGATTGCCACATCTACCATGGGAAAACTCACCGTGGCAGGACCAGAAATTCTGGGCGAAAGAGTTTGCCAAGAAATACAGATGGGTTAAGTGAGTGGGCAAAAATTTGGGATATACAATATAATATGGGGAAATATGGGGTTGTCTACTTTGACAGGAAGAATAGAATATATTATTTAAGCAAAGAGGGACTGCAGAATCCTATGGTGCAGAGAGATCTGGGTGGCATGAATCACAAAAAGTTAGTATGCATGTACAACATGTAATTAGGAAAGCAAACAAATCTCCACAAAAAGCAGGACAAATCCATCAGTGAACATCCCCACATCTGACCGTATGGTGAAGAGAATGCCAAGGTGGTTGGGCCTAATGGATTACCGTGAAGAACTCCTGCAGTGATGCCTTGGAATAAATAAATTCTGGATCCAGCGAAGCCCACATCCCATGAAATAATATATTTTTTTAAATTGGCCTTTACTACAAGAGTATAAAAGAAGGGAGTTCTTGCGACAAATCTGTAAAGCATTGCGGAGAATACAGCTAGAGTAATTTTTTAAAATCATGTGCGGAATGTGATTATCACTGGCTAAGCCAACATTTATTGCCCATCCTGGATTGCCTTCGAGAAGATGATGGTGAGCTGCCTTCTTGAACTGCTGCAGCCCCTATAGTATAGGTAACTCACAATGTTGTTAGAGAGGGAGTTCCAGGATTTTGACCCAGGAATGGTGATATATTTCCAAGTCAGGATGGTGAGTGACTTGGAAAGGAACGTCTAGATGGTAGCTGATTCCTGGGATGGCAGGTCTGTCATATAAGGAGAGATGGAAGTCGGTTAGAATTATATTCACTGGAGTATAGAAGAGTGAGAGAGGATCTCATAGAAACTTATAAAATTCTAACATGGTAAATCAGGGTAGACTCAGAAAGAATGTCCCCAATAGTGGGGGAGTCCAGAACTAGAGGTCATAGTTTGAGGATAAGAGGTAAACCTTTTAGAATTGAGGTGAGGAGAAATTTCTTCAGCCAGAGGGTGGTGAATGTGTGAAATTCATTACCACAGAATGTAGTTCAGCCCAAAATGTTGTCTGATTTCAAGAAGAAATTAGATATAGCTCTTGGGGCTAAAGGGATATGGGGTGAAGGGGGAATCAGGATATTGAATTCTATGATCAGCCATGATCAAAATGAATGGTGGAGCAGGCTTGAAAGGCCGAATGGCTTACGCCTGTTTCTATGGTGTTCCAATGTATTTGCTGCCCTTGTCCTTCTAGATTGTAGTGATTGTGGATTTAGAAGGTGCTACCTAAGGAGCCTTGGTGAATTCCTGCAGTGCATCTTGTAGATGGTACACACTGCTGCCACGGTGCGTTGGTGGTGGAGGCAGTGAATGTTTGTAAAACATGTGTATAGTTTTTGTCACCTTACTTAAGGAGGATGTTGTTCCTTTGTTTAAGAAGGGTAGCAAGAATAATCCAGGTAATTACAGGCCGGTGAGCCTTGCATCAGTGGTAGGGAAATTATTGGAGAGGATTCTTCGAGACAGGTTTTATTCCCACTTGGAAATAAGTGGACGTATTAGTGAGAGGCAACATGGTTTTGTGAATGGGAGGTCGTGTCTCATGAACATGATTGAGTTTTTCGAGGAAGTGACGAAGATGATTGATGAGGGTAGGGCAGTGGATGTTGTCTACATGGACTTCAATAAGGCCTTTGACAAGGTCCCTCATGGCAGACTGGTGCAGAAGATGAAGTCGCATGGGTTCAGAGGTGAGCTGGCAAGGTGGATACAAAACTGGCTTGGTCAAAGAAGACAGGATAGCAATGGAAGAGTGCGTTTCTGAATGGAGGGCTGTGACAAGTGGCGTTCCTCAGGGATCAGTGCAGGGACCTTTGCTGTTTGTAATATATATATATATAAATGATTTGGGGAAAATGTAACTGGTTTGATTAGTAAGTTTGCGGGTGACACAAATTGGTGGATTTGCGGATAGCAATGAGGACCATCAGAGGATACAGCAGGATATAGATCAATTGGAGACTTGGGTGGAGAGATGGCAGATGGAGTTTAATCCGGACAAATGTGAGGTAATGCATTTTGGAAGGTCTAATACAGATAGGAAATATACAGTAAATGGCAGAACCCTTAAGAGTATTGATAGGCAGAGGGATCTGGGTATACAGGTCACTGAAAGTGGCAATGCAGGTGGAGAAGGTAGTCAATAAGGCATACGGCATGCTTGCCTTCATCGGCTGGGGTATTGAGTTTAAAAATTGGCAAGTCATGTTGCAGCTTTATAGAACCTTAGTTGGGCCGCACTTGGAAGATAGTGTTCAATTCTGGTCACCACACTACCAGAAGGATGTGGAGGCTTTGGAGAGGGTACAGAAAAGATTTACCAGGATGTTGCCTGGTATGGAGGGCATTAGCTATGAGAGGTTGGAGAAACTTGGTTTGTTCTCGCTGGAGCGGCGGAGGTTGAGGGGAGACCTGATAGAAGCCTACAAGATTATGAGAGGCATGGACAGAGTGGATAGTCAGAAGCTTTTTACTAGGGGGCATAGGTTTAAGGTGCAAGGGGCAAGGTTTAAAGGAGATGTACGAGGCAGATTTTTTACACAGAGAGCAGTGGGTGCCTGGAACTCGTTGCCGGGGGAGGTAGTGGAAGCGGATACAGTAGTGACTTTTAAGGGGCGTCTTGACAAGTCCATGAATAGGATGAGAATAGAGGGATATGGTCCCCGGAAGGGTTGGGGGTTTTAGTTAAGTCGGGCAGCATGGTCGGTGCAGGCTTGGAGGACCGAAGGGCCTGTTCCTGTGCTGTAATTTTCCTTGTTCTTTGAGGACATACGTGCATTAGGAGCAGCTCGGAGAAGATTCACGAAGCTGATTGCTAGGATGAAGGGGTTTATCCTATGAGGAAAGGTTGAACAGGTTGGACCTATACCCACTGGAGCTTAGCAGATTGAAAGGTGATCTTATTGAATTTGACCAAACCTGACAGGATAGATGCTGAGAGGATATTTCCCCTTGTGTGGAACTAGAACTCGGGGGCACAGTATTTAGTAAGAGGTATCTTGTTCAAGACAGAGATGAAATAAATTTTTGCTGAGGATGATTAGTTTTTTAATTCTCTTCCCCAGCGCGCAGTGGAAGCTGGGTTATTAAATACATTAATGCTAAGAGAGATTTTTGATTAACAAGGGAGTCGAGGGTTATGGGGGACAGGCAGGAAAGTGACCTTTAAGGTCACAATCAGATCAGCCATGATCTTATTGAGTGGCAGAGCAAGCTTGAAGAGTCAAATTACCTTTTTGTGCTCTGGTTTCTTGGTGTTCTTGCACTGAAAATTTAAAACAAAAACCAGAAAATTCTGAAAACATACAGAAGTTTAATCAGCATCAGTGATGCCAAGAGGTGGGTCCAAGATTCAGACTAGGGCCATTTGAACTGAAAAATGAAAGATGAAAAGGCATTTTAGTAGAATCAATTAAAAGAGATGGGGAGGGAAAAGTGCAAATCAACAGAGGAAGTATTGGTAGACTGAGTATGAGACGATGTAACAGGTTGACAACTAAAATGATCTTTTACATCATCCATAATCATTCTAGTGGTACGCACTGTCTCTGTGTAATTCTCCTCTTCTGTTGTTTTCTGGTTCTCTTAAAATGCTTGTTCACCTTTCATTTCTCAGACCTGAGTCGGGTTACTGCCTGAAATGATCTGATAAAAGCGAAATACTGCAGATGCTGGAATCTGAAACAAAAACAGAAAATGCTGGAAATCTCAGCAGCTCTGACAGCATCTGAGAACAGAGCTAGCGTTTCAAGTCTGGATGACTCTTTGTCAGAGCTGAAATATTCTGATATTGTTTATCGCTGAAGTTGCTTAATGACCTGCGTTTTCTGAATTTTCTATTTTTGTTGCTGAATCAATGTCTTGCACAAACTCCCAACATTTCCTGGATTTTTACCAGGATGTTGCCTGGTTTGGAGGGTATTAGTTACGAGGAGAGATTGGACAAACTTGCTTTGTTTTCACTTGAATGTCAGAGGCTGAGGGGAAACCTGATAAAAGTTTACAAAATTATGAGAGGCATGGATAGAATGGATAGTCGGAATCTTTTTCCAAATGTAGGAATGTCAAGTACTAGGAGACAAAGGTTTAAGCTAAAAGAGGGAAAGCTTAAAGATGTGAGAGGCAAGTTTTTTTACACAGAGGGTTGTAAGTGCCTGGAATGCACTGCCAGAGGAGGTGGTAGAAGCAGATACAATAGCAATGTTTTAAGGGCATCTTGACAGACACATGAACAGGCAGGGAATAGAGGGATATGGACTGCATAAAGGCAAAAGGTCTTTAGTCTTGAAAGGCATCATGTGTCGGCACAGACTTGGTGGGCTGAAGGGCCTGTTCCTGTGCTGTACTGTTGTTTGTTCTTTTTAGCAAAACTCAGAATCCTATTTGTCTTTTTACAGCATTTTCTACCTATGGTTTCCACTTTTTTTAAAAAAAGCATGTGCACCCCTAAATTCTGTTTCTTCCTCCACTCTCAAAGATTTTAACCTTTAAGGTACAGTGGATCCATTTTCACTCTTCTTCCCAAAATTCATTGCTTCACATTTCTGTGCATTAAGCTGCAATTCCCACATGCCTGCTAACATGTTTATGTCTTTCCATAATCTTTTATATCTTGCTTCACAGCTTTCCATTTCACCAGGTTGGCCACACACTCATAGGTGTATAAGGAATATAGTAGGTGGCTGAGAACACAGCCTTGTGGGGCACCAGTATTCAATGGTTGCAAGATGTTGCATGTGGCATTAGCCATTCCAAAGCAACTAATCCTGATTAGGTGCATTGCTAAACTTTTCACTTTTAATCAAACTTTTGCAGAGAGCAAAATAAATGATTGGAGCATGTACATGGGAATAAAGCAGAAACTGAAATGATATTTTTTTATTTTAAAAATGAGATTTTTTTTTAAGTAGAGAAATTTGACAATTCCATAATTATAGTAGTTTTTGAGGCATAGGCTGTTGAGCAGTAATTATGAATTTAGCACACTTAAAAACACCGTATTCAACCAGCTGTAATTGTTTTATGAGGTTTTACAGCAAGATTAATAGCTTTAAAAACCCATTGTTCAGTGATTTCTCCTTAATTGCAGTTGGAGGGACTTCAACACAGCACCCTGTGGGAAAACGTAAATGTGGAATCATGAAAGCTATGCAGAGTTTCCAAATTGACAGGCTAGGCACAGCCATAAAATCCCATCTTCATTTCTGATGTATCCAATTTTTGCCAGTAGAGATGGACACCAGGGCGTGATTCATGTTGGAGGGAAACCCAACTCTCAGAATTCAGTGCGGAGATAAAACCAACCCCATTTTGTTTGTTGCTAGGGCCTTAACCTGCATTGTGGGAGTCGCAATTTTGTGGAGTAGATGCAAGGGGTCTTGAAGTGTGGCTAAGGTCCATATAACTGTCATAATACAAAATTATTTAAGTTCCAAGCCTTCAAAAATGGAAAACAAACACAGGCAGACTGTCAAAGTTAAAGCTGTTCCAGCTGTTTCAATTGCTGTTTGTTCACTTCCCTAAGGGCACCTAATGAATGCTTGGCTAATTTCCAAAAACATTATTGATCTCAGCAGGGATTTCTAAGTTCACCGTTTGATTTACAGCTCAAAGAGGCTATTAAGGGATGAGTAGTTTTTGATGTGGGGTTATGAACAGAAATTTGTTTTTATTGGGTTTGAGAAGCAAGATCTAGAGGGCCTAAAATATAACCATACAGCTGGGACAAAATGCATGAAAACCAAGGTCAACCTTTTCACCAGCCAACTTTCAGCTGCCCCTTTATCTGCCTCTAATCTGCTTCTGGGGATGGTGGGCTGTCTCTATGCTGCAGCCCCCAAGTGTGAAGATCATGTAATTTGGGGATCTTTCTACCAAGGTGTGTGTGGCGAGCCTGGGAAATTTCCCAATCCGAGCTACCCATCCCGATAGTGGAAGTCCAGGCATCAGAATCACTAATGGTAATTTTGGGATTTCCACTGATGGTTTTACAGTTATTGCTACCACAAAATCTGAGTTATTATTCCTTATCTCTGTTTGTGCTTAGGAAATAAGACTCCTCAATGCATTTCATTTTTGTAATGTTACATGTGATTGAATAAAATTATATTTGCGAAGGACTCCTTTGGGTGTAATTTCAATACTTTATTTTCTATCTGGAGCTGAACACTGAACAATTCCCAATCGCAGCATTGCAAGCATAGTGCTCAGCCTTCATTAAGAGTGCGATCTCAGTGCATGTACCATAGAACCGCTACAATGCAGAAAGAGGCGATCTGGCCCACAAAGAGCATCCCACCCAGGTCCTCCCTTCTCCCGCAGCCCTGTGCATCTACCAATCCACCTAATCTATACATCCTTGGACACCAAGGGATAATTCAGCCTGGTCAACCCATCTAACCTGCACATCTTTGGAGTGTGGAGGAAACAGGAGTAACCAAAGGAAACCTACCGAGACACAGGGCAAACGTGCAAACTCCAGTCACCCGAGGTCAGAATCAAACCTAGATCCCCGGCAACCACTGTGCCACCATGCTGCACCTGTACTGCACTGAATGACTGTCACTCATGATTGTTTAATTACACCACGTATAATGTTGAAAGAACAACTTGCAAAATTTTGTTTTGTTGCAAGTACAGCCAGATGTGTAAAACCAAGTTCGACTGAATAGTAGCAGCTCCATGTTTTCTTAGAATCACTACAGTGCTGAATCCCTCTTTAATTACTTAATTACCACTTTACTGACAGGTGCATGAGTTCAGTCAGTGAAGTGCAAGAGAACAATAAAAATAATTATATAATTATTGTAGTGGTAGAGGGATTGCACTGTCAACAGTTCCCAGTAACCACATATCACTTTGGTTTTCTAATGGCTGATTGTATACTGTAGTGATTGTCATTGTGAGCCTTCAGTGTACATTGGTTTTGAATAACAGGTTGACCAAGCTAATGGAGATTACATGACTTGTCAAAAAAAATTGAGAGCTGTTCAGAAACTGTAAAATTACATTAACTGCCAGGATAATGCCCCTGGAAAGATTCTATATAAAATCGACTGACCAAATCACTTAGCGATGCCTTTTCAGAGTTGCACCATGCAAACAGAAATATTTCAACACACCAGCCGTTGTGTAAAATCTGAAGCTATTATCATTGAATTGCATTCCAACATTTCGACTATAAGACTGAGCATCAGCATCTTATTTACATGGATGTTCCAGCATATAATGATGAATTTAGGTGCAGAGGGTGTTGTCTATTACAAATCAAACGTACACAACACTTCCCCACAATTTAAAAATGGAAATTTCAGTCCTGTTGCGTAAAGTGGGGGAAGTAATATTTAAACTCTGATACAATAGTGAAAGGATATTTTTAAACTTTTTCCTTTCACAATGTTACTCTTCTCATCAATGTATTGAAAAACAGTTGGTGAAATTGACTTGAATGAAAATGGGCATTGGTGTAAAACGAACAATCGAATTGCTGTTGGCCTCTTTGCTCCACTGTCATTGACCAATGTTATCCACAAAATATTTGAAACATATGGACATCTTTCCTTACCTCTTCCATTTGCAATCAATGAAACTTCAATTGCATACACGCACCCAAAATTCCCAAGGGAGAAACGGACTTGCTTTAGTCATTGTGACAGTAAAAGCCAAAGTAAATAGCTTCCATCCCTGTTATTGAGGTAATCTTGGATTGGCTGCAAGGTAGTTGACCTTTAAACCTGCCTGTCATGGCCAGAAATACAGTTTTAGAATTATTGGGCTGAACACGGGCCCCAAACACCTAAATCATAGAAAGTTTGACTGTGCACTAATACTCAACATCGCACTTATGTTGTTAGCTATTGTTACCATATTTATGCATACCTTAGGCAGGGCAGATTCAAAAGCAAGGATATTTCCCTTCGATGCAATATCCACCTGAACAATATACTTTCAGCTTGTCAAGCTTCTGACACGGGAAAGCTTCTGGTCAGTTTCTTAGCATTGCCATCACCACTCATTAGGGCAAGAAAAGTACCAGACATTGCCATAAAACAACATCATAATGGCTTTATTATGCAGCTCAGTTCGTCCCTTAACAAGGGGAATTGACATTTATGTGAAATACGTACCTTTGTGGTTTCTGTTCATTCCTCTTATGAGTTTTATTTGTTAGACTAAATTATTAATGACAATGATTATACATTCTGAATGATAATGATTATTTAACTATTTTAACATTGCAACAGGTGTGCAAACCAATCTAGCAAAAGGTCACTTAATAGACTAAACCAGTGACATTATTATCATGACTTGTTTCTTGAAAAAGATGTACCTTGATTTTATGAAAATCTTTTCTATCAACTTTCTTATTGCATTTAATAAGACTCCCAGTCTCTTTCCTCCCAGGCACAGTTATAAAGAATGACTCTAGTATGAAAAATGAGCAAGGCACTGTGAAGGAAGATTGGGGAGTAGGTGGAGGAAAGTGAAATACATATATTGCTGCAGAGTGAGACTTAGTTCATCTTGCTTTAAAATGGACACCGTTGCTTTTAAAGCTCTGAACAGAAGGATAATAGCTGACGATCAATGGTTATACGTGTTAAGGAAGGTTCTCTCGGGTTCTTGTTATTATCTAGATAGTGTCCTTTTAAGTATTTCAGAAAGCAGCACCTAAGCCTCTTATGATTGGAGGACAGATACGAGGAAGAGTTCATGTTAAGATCTTGGCTCATTGAATATTACTTAACAGTTTCAACCAGCAAAGCATGAGCTTTTAGTGTGAAACTGGATAATCCTTTATATTTTATATGGGCCATTTTCTGGTATAATTTTATTTCCAATTTTCCCTCTTGAAGGCTCAGTTCTAACTTTCCTGAACACCATCCAAGTGGCCACTTTTGTAATCCATATGACAATGGACTTGGATATCTAGCATATCAAGATGGGTAGCAGTGTGCCTGTATAGAAATAATTTCATATCGATTTTATATTACCCAACATCCAAGTCTCGAAGTCAAAGGAAAAAATAGTTACCAAGCAATTTGAGTCACTATCATAAATGCCACCTGCATTAGGAACTCTAATCTGAACTTGAGAGTGGAAGAGAAGACTTTCACTTAATGAGTCACAATTCCTGGAAAGCTTTATTGAAGTTCTAAATTTATGTGGAATAATGGGAATGAGTTCACCACAAAGCTGTTACTTTCAGTAGCACAAAAATAGTTCCTTGAATTGATAGAACCAAATAGGCTCCCCACTTGCAACACCACCACAGTTTACAGCATGGTCTTGCTTACCTTTCCATTTGCAATGGCATTGATTTTCAGAGTAAAGCAGAGTTCCCAGACTGCGTGCTTGCTTCACTTTGCTGCTCATTCTGTAATTTCCTTACCTACATGAAAATACCCAGAGGAGAGGAGATAGTAATTAAATTGGTTGTCTGATGCACTGAGTCAGCTCTAGTTGTTATACAAAAGGAGGCACAATGCAGGGTCTTGATTTTCGAGAGTCTGGAGACTGTTGCTGATTTCATGTAATTTAGAGTGATATTGGTATACATCCAATAATGCAATATATTCTCTGATATTAATTTGATTATTGAATATACACTAATATCACGAGAAATTATGCGTGAGTGGCTATGTATTAATAGCAAACAAGTGCAGTGGCATAATCCAGTCTGCAGAAATACGCTGAAGCATTGAAATGAACATGTACAGTGTTTTATGTTTATTGCAAATATCCCTATTATCCCCATTCTAATTGTGAGCTCTAAAAGCCGAAGGAAAACCAGGGCGATTTAACACTAATTTTTCATCTTTTTTTCCTCCTTGAATGATGTACACTTTTTTCAGCACTCTTATGTGTCGAGAGAAAGAGAGAGAACTGTGCAGCACTGTAGGCAATGTTGTCTTGTATGAATGTACTTCCTCCCTCTCCTGTGTTTGATTCCCTACACATCCTTGAAACAGAGTCTGTCTTTCATTTCAGCTGAATGTTCAAGCTAGGTTGGAGATTACTAAAAGAGCGATGAAAGCAATCAAACAGACCAGTGAGAAGCAGCAGAAAAAGACTTTAGAAGGCAGCATCCCACCTGCTTCAAATTCCCAAGTCAGCTATGAAGAGACTTTGACTCATCTACAGCAATCACTCGCTCATCTAGAAACACTCAACCACAGCTTTGTACACTCCCTAAAGGCCAGCAGCCAGGTAAAGCTAATCTTGTCCTTCACAACCAACTGCACAATGTTCATCTTCCATAAAAAAGTGATTATATGACATCCACAAGGCAAACTCTTTAATCATTGCTTTGTGTACGTAAAGTGAAGGCTAGTTGTGTTTAGCAGTAAAATGATTTTCATATCTGTGAATATCATGCTTAGTGTCAGGTACAGTAAAGGTGAGTCGCTTTACTATCAATAGAGCAGCCCTAACCTGAGGAACGCAATGTGCCTTCAGCCAAACCTCTTCTACAATTTTCCTCAATTCCACAACAAACCATTTCACCAATCTCACTTCTTCATCAAGCTAGTTTAAAATCCTGTATTCTTAAAAATTCATACTGTTTATAGTGAACCTGTGGTTACGGCAAGATTGCATCTAGGTGGAGATGCTTGTGTGGTGCTAATGCCACTGGACTAGTAATCCAGAGGCCCAGACTAATACTCTGGAGACATGCGTTCAAACCCTACCATGGCAGCTGATGGAATTTAAATTCAGTTAAAGAAATTTGCAATATTAAACTAGTCTCAGTACTGGTAATTACCATCGATTGTTGTAAAAACCCACCTGGTTCATGCAATGTTCTTTGGGGAAAGAAACCTGCCATCCTTACTCGGTCTGACCTCCAAACCCAGAGCAACTGGCTCATTTTGAGGGCAATTAGCAACACTCACGTTACAGATACAGTTTCACTGAAAGAGGAATTATTAAGAATTCTAATGTATATGTTCCTATACTGTAAAAGTTTGGTTTAGAACAGTTGATAGTGATTTGTGTTTGGAAGTGAACCAATTTGAATTTGCCGGTTTTGAAGCAGGGCTCCGCTTGCACTCCCATTGTTTTGGTGCCACATTATTCATGTTATTTGGTAAATAGAAAATCAAATGCAAATTGGTGCTTGTCTTTCTTTCACTCTTAATGGTGGCAATTGATTGATAAATTTACCTGCCAATCGAACTCAACAGAACTTGATAAGGTCAGGGATAAGAAGAACCTGCATTGTATTTCGTTTAGTGGATTACTCCTCCAATACTCGGGCCTAGCCCTTTTTTTAAGCACAACCCAGTTAGAACAACTGGGCAAGTTTATGCATTCAAAATCCACAGCAACTTGGCTCAAAGGCAGCAATCTTGCCTCTGAGTCAGAAGATCATGGGTTCAAGGTGTATTCCAAAGATTTGATCCAGATTAACACCTCAGGGCAATACTGCATTGCACTATCGCACATGCCGTAGTTCAAAAAGACAAGCCCTGTCTAACTAAGTCAACATCCTGCTAACCATTACTGAGACTCCTCTTTCTCTGTGCCACTTCCAATGAATGTGGGAGTTCTCTTGATTTTCTGGCCAACATTTAACCTCTAACCACCAAAAGCAAATTAGTATCTTCCTTCATCCTATACTGTAGTGGTGATTACACTTCAAAGGTATTTGATTAAATATGAGGCACTTTAAGACACCCAAGTTCATGAAAAATGTGATTGTAAATGCACATTTGTTCTTTAGTTCAAAATTTGCAGAGTAACAAGACATTGATACTTGTGGAAAACCTCTGCCTTTCAATATACACAGAAAAAATTTTGGAAGCTGTAGGAAAAAGAAAATGTTGGGCATACACAGCAGCTTTGTCAGTTCCTGAGAAGACATGTTAATGTTTTCAGTACAAGCCTTAGAACAAAACTCTCTTGTATTTCTAAAACTAACTCAAGTAAAAGATACAATTTTCTTTTTTCAGGGCCTATTCCAAAAATACTATCAGCTATATGATCTTTCGAGATCTGAGAGCAGTAAACTGCAAAACCTTGTGGTTACTATGGTTCTAGATGGACAGCCTCTCGATATGATGCAGCAGATGCTGCAAGTTGCTGTAGAATCTCAAGACATATCCCCTAAGGCCGTCGTACAAGATGCTGTACAGAGAGTAATAAATGTACTAAGGTAGGCTTCCAATCATGTAATTTTGGTGTTCTGAATTAATTAACTCGCGTCAAGGAATATTTACATGGGCTAGTTTGCTGTCTTTATTTCCAGGCCCAGAACTTCCTGTAACCTTGATTAATGTTGCACTGAATAATAAATAATTTGTATTTGAATAAGGTAAGATCACCGGAGTTGCATCATTACTTTTAAATGGTGATTTTGAGTAACTTGTCTGTAATCTGCATTGTGCCACTTAATGTTGATCTTTCTTTCCCTTATTTTGTTAAATTCTCTTGAGCATTTTTATTTCTTCCACTATAATGTCCTATGACTGGAGTTACTGTAGGCAGTGCCAAGTTTAAACTAGAACACTGTGTTCATCTTTGCTGACAGAATATGCTGTTACTTTCATCTATTTGCATTTAAATTAACACAAAAAGCTTTCAGCAAAGACTGGCTTAATGATTAGATCTCTGAATACCTATTTCTGATTGCATGCTTACTTTACTTTTAAATCTAAAGGGAAATTTGCTGGGGACAGCAACCTATTTCCAATTCTTTTGGGTTTGCAGTAATTATTACATAGACTTACAAAAATGTACAGTACACAAAGTGGCCATTTGGTTCCACGTGTCTGTGCTCTACTCAGGCCTTTTCCCACCCTTCCTCTAACTCCACATAACCCACTTCTCCATCAGATGTTTATCACAGAATTGTTACAGTGCAGAAAGAGATCATTGAGCCCATCTTGTCTGCACTCTTTCTCCAAACGAACATCATGGCTTAGTGCCAATCCTCTACCTTTTCCCTTGTACATTGTTTCTATTCAAGTAATTATCGAATGCCTTCTTGAGTGTCTCAATCAAACCTGCCTCAATTGAATCTGCCTCCGCCACACTTCCAGGCAGTGCATTCCAGACCCCAACCACTTGTTCTGCGAAAAAGCTTTTTCTTGCATCACATTTGCTTCTTTTGAAAATGACGTTCAATCTGTGCCCCTTCATTCTTGATCTTTTTATGAACAGTAACAGTTTCTCCCTACCTACTCTATCCAGCTCATGATTGTGAACGTCTCGCTATCAAATCTCCTCTTAGCCTTCTCACCAAGGAGAACAGCCCAACCTCTCCAATCGATACTCATAACTGAAGTTTCTCATCCCTAGGACCATTCTGGTAAACCTCTTCCACACACATCTTAATGTTTTCGCATCCTTCTTATACTGTGGTGCCCAGAACTGTACACAATATTCCAGCTGAAATCTAACTAGCGTCTTATGTAAGTTCAGCATAACCTCCTTGCTCTTGTACTCAATGCCCCTGTTAATAAAGAATACTATATACTTTATTAACTGCTCTCTCCACCTGTCCTGCCACCTTCAATAATCTATACACATATACACTTTTTGCTTCTGCACCCCTTTAAAAATTTTTATCCCTTATTTTATATTGTTTCTCCATGTTCTTCCTATCAAAATGCATCACCTCACACTTCTCCACATTGAACATTATCTGCCACCTATCTGCCCACTCCACCAACTTGTCTATGTCTTTTACATTATCCTCTTCATGGTTTACAATACTTCCATCTAAACCATTCTCCTCAAATACTCCCTGTTGTAGAGAGTCGCACATTCTCGCCTCTATGGTATGGAAGTTACTCATGAAATCCTCATTTGATTTTGTTTTTGGTGACGATCTTTATATTGATGGCCACTATTTTGACTCTTCCCACAAGTGAAAACATTTTCTTCTGTCAAGATCTTTCATAATTTTAAAGACATTTATTGGGTCATCAATTTAAGTTGATCAATCAAGCTTGTAACATGGCTCATTTACATTTGCCAGAATACACATAATTGCAAATGCTGGCACCTGTTTACCCCTCATACCTTTGTAATTAGCTTTGTTAAAGTTTAGTATTTTGTGATTGGAATATGTCACTTTTAAACTTAGAGTCATAGAATCATAGAGGTTTACAGCATGGAAACGGGCCCTTCGGCCCAACTTGTCCATGCAGTCCTTTTTTTTTAAGACCCCTAAGCTAATCCCAATTGCCCGCATTTGGCCCATATCCCTCTATACCCATCGTACCCACGTAACTATCTAAATGCTTTTTAAAAGACAAAATTGTACCCGCCTGTACTACTACCTCTGGCAGCTTGTTCCAGACACTCACCACCCCCTGTGTGGAAAAATTGCCCCTCTGGACACTTTTGTATCTCTCCCCTCTCACCTTAAACTTATGCCCTCTAGTTTTAGACTCCCCAATCTTTGGGAAAAGATATTGACTATCTAGCTGATCTGTGCCCCTCATTATTTTATAGACCGCTATAAGATCACCCCTCAGCGTCCTACGCTCCAGGGAAAAAAGTCCCAGTCTATCCAGCCTCTCCTTATAACTCAATCCATCAAGTCCTAGTAGCATCCTAGTAAATCTCTTCTGCACTCTTTCCAGTTTAATAGTATCCTTTCTATAATAGGGTGACCAGAATTGCACACAGTATTCCAAGTGTGGCCTTACCAATGTCTTGTACAACTTCAACAAGACAACCCAACTCCTGTATTCAATGTTCTGACCGATGAAACCAAGCATGCCGAATGCCTTCTTCACCACTCTGTCCATCTGTGACTCCACTTTCAAGGAGCAATGAACATGTACCCCTAGATCTCTTTGTTCCGTAACTCTCCCCAACGCCCTACCATTAACTGAGTAAGTCCTGCCCTGGTTCAATCTACCAAAATGCAACACCTCGCGTTTGTCTAAATTAAACTCCATCTGCCATTTGTCAGCCCAATATGGGCTGACTTAATATGGAATTCAGTTGTATTATGATCACTATTTCCCGATTGGTCTTTTACTGTGAAATTACTAATCAACACTGCCTCATTACAAAATACCAGAGCTAAAATAGTTTTACCCTTAATTCCACAATGTGTTGCTCCAGGAAACTGTTACAAAAGTATTCTACAAATTCATCTTCCAGAGCAACTTTGTCAATTTGATTGGTGCCGTCTATATGAAGGTTAATGTCACCTCCAAATATTAATTTGTCTTTGTTACATTCTCTAATAATTTCTTGTTTAATGCTTTTTACAATGTTATAACTATTGTCAGGCAGCCTATAAACTAATCCCACCACCGTTTTCTGACCCTTACTATTCCGAATCTCCACCCTTACTGATTTTATTTCCTGATCTTCCAAGCCACGACCCTTTCTCGTTAATGTTCTTCTGTCATCCTTTACTACAGGAATTACCAATCCACCTTTTCCATTCTGTCTGTCTTTTTTGATATATTGTGTGCCCTGGAATATTTAGTTCTCTCCTTTGGTCACCTTCTAACCATGTGTCTATAATGGTGATTAGATCTAAACCATTTATCTCTATTTGTGCCCAGGTCATCTATTTTATTGCAGATGCTTCGCACATTTAGATAAAGAGCCTTTAATTGTTTTTACAATTGTTCCCTGCATAGACCTTCCCTTTTAATGCACTGTTACCAATAGATACTCTGTCCCTTCCTGTCCTATTCTGGTTTTCATTACCCACATCACTACGCTGTTTCATTTTTTTGACTTTTCTCTTTGGATTTAATTCTCCCTTTGCCTAAATCTAACACTGGCCCTGTTAGTTTAAAGCCCCATTTATAACCTTAGTTTTACAGTTTGCCAGAGCTCTGGTCCCAGCCCAGTTTAAGTGAATGCCATCCCAATGAACTAGTGCCCCATGAATTGAAGTTCCTCCTTCCACATCCCTTTTTGAGTCACGGATATAATTTTCACATTTGCTTGTTCTATGCCAGATGACAGGTCGTTCTGGTAACAATCCAGAGGTTATCACCCTTGAGGTTTTGTGTTTTTAGACCATAATTGTTTAAAATCTCTCAGGCTGTACTAGGATTTATGTTCGACTGTGTCGATGGTTCCTGTGTGGATCATGGCACCTGGACCCATCCCCTCCCAGTGTAAGTTTGTCTCCAGCCAGGAGGAGTTATCCTTAACTCTGGCACCAATCAGGCAACAACCTTTGGAACTTCTGTTCGCAGCTACAGAGAACAGTATCTAACTGCTGCCTATACTGTCCCCATCACTGCTACCTTTTCTCGTTTCCCCAATTGCTTGAATTCCTACGCTATGATGGCACGCTCAGTTTACTCACTCACCCTGCGTTTTCATCTGCACAAGTGGCAAGCATTTCATGTTTGTTAGTTCCCCATCAGTTTGGCCAGGATCATCCCCATTCTCCTCCATCCCCTTTTGATTTGTTTCTATGCCTCTGATCCATTGGAAGCGAGATTTAAACAAAGAAGGGAGATTTTAAAAATCAAACCAAAGAAAACAAACCAGAAATTGAAGAGGCTCCAATCAATTGAATTATTTAGTTGAAATCCCCTACAATTGTTCTGTGCTCATTCCCCTAATTTGTTTGTATGTTACTTCTTGAAACTCTCTTTGACTATTAGGTGGTCTTTAGAGTGATTGATCATTTTTATCTGTTTTCCTGCACGCACTGGGATTGTATTTATGTTTTATCGATGGCCATGTGAATTTTTTTCTGTGCCATTATATTAACTCTGATAAGTAAAGCTCCTCCACCTCCCCATTTCCTCTCTCTCAGCTTTTCCACACATGTGGAAAACATTCCTTCAATGTTTAATTCCCAGCCCTGATGTCTCAGTAATCCCTACCCTATCTGTTTCTTTGCAAAGTATTATCACCTGCAGTTTCTGTGGGACTTCTTTTGTGGGGTCTTCCAATTGCAGCAAGTGCCTATCAGTGAGTTCAAATCTCACCACAACAGCTGGAGAATTTAAATTTGATCAATTAATTACATTTGGAATAAAAGCTAGCATTAGTAATGGTGACTATAAATCTACCACATTGTTGGAAAATCAAAAAAAAGGCATGGCATATGGGACTTTATGTTCTATGAAACCTTTATTTTGAGTAAAGTTAACCTCAAATCAGTTATAGAGTCATAAAGGTTTACAGCATGAAAACAGGCCCTTCGGCCCAACTTGTCCATGCTGCCCTTTTTTTAAACCCATAAGCTCATCCCAATTGCCCATGTTTGGCCCATATCCCTCTATACCCAAATTACCCATGTAACTATCTAAATGCTTTTTAAAAGACAAAATTGTACCGGCCTCTACTACAACATAGAACAGTGCAGCACAGAACAGGCCCTTCGGCCCACGATGTTGTGCCGAGCTTTGTCTGAAACCCAGATCAGGCTATTTCCTCCCTATCATCCCGAAGTACTCCATGTGCCTATCCAACAGCTTCTTAAATGTTCCTAAAGTTTCTGACTCCACTATCCCTGCAGGCAGTCCATTCCACACCCCAACTACTCTCTGAGTAAAAAACCTACCTCGGACATCCTTCCTATATCCCCCACCATGAACCCTATAGTTATGCCCCTAGTTACCGCTCCATTCACCCGAGGAAATAGTCTTTGAACGTTCACTCTATCTATCCCCCTCATCATCTTCTAAACCTCTATCAAGTCTCCTCTCAACCTCCTCCGCTCCAAAGAAAAAAGCCCAAGTTCCCTCAACCTTTCCTCATAAGACCTACCCTCCAAACCAGGCAGCATCCTGGTAAATTTGTGATGACACCAAGATTGGTGGAGTAGTGGATGAGGTGGAGGGCTGTTGTAGGCTGCAAAGAGATATAGATAGGATGCAGAGCTGGGCTGAAAAATGGCAAATGGAGTTTAACCCTGACAAATGCGAGGTGATTCATTTTGGTAGGACAAATTTAAATGTGGATTACAGGGTCAACGGTAGGGTTCTGAAGAATGTGGAGGAACAGAGAGATCTTGGGGTTCATATCCATAGATCTCTGAAGGTTGCCACTCAAGTGGATAGAGTCGTGAAGAAGGCCTATAGTGTGTTGGCGTTCATTAACAGGGGGTCTCCACATCCTTCTTGTAGTGAGGTGACCAGACCTGCACACAATATTCCAAATATGGTCTCACCAAGGTCCTGTACAGTTGCAGCATAACCCCACGGCTCTTAAACTCAAACCCCCTGTTAATAAAAGCTAACACACTATAGGCCTTCTTCACAGCTCTATCCACTTGAGTGGACTTCTCATGCCCCCTCCTAGCTCTCCTAAGCCCCTTTTTCAGCTCATTTCTTGCTAACTTGTAACCCTCCATCGAGCCAACTGAACCTTGTTTTCTCAACCTAACATACTTCCTTCTTCCTCTTGACAAGACATTCCACCTCTTTTGTGAACCATGGTTCCCTCACTCGGCCATTTCCTCTCTGCCTGGCAGGGACATACCTATCAAGGACACGCAGTATTTGTTCCTTGAAAAAGTTGCACTGATCATTAGTGCAGCTCATTCCAGACAGTCACCACCCTCAAGTCCTGCTGTCCTGCTCACATTCTGTTGAATGTGTGGCAATGGTTCCTTTACATTTGCATGTTCAAAATGTGGCCCTGGTGTAACAGCAAAAGTTTACTTTAGCAGTTCAGTTTGATTCCTTTTTGAAAGAAGCCCACGAAAAAGTTCTTCGTCCCAACTCTTTCTGACATGGTGTGACTTCAAATTACGTGATGGTTTTATTATTCGCTGTTTTATTACTGGCTATCTTTATATTTCACATCTCAGCCAAAGTACTTAACATACAGTTGATTATTTTGAAGTTCAGTCATTATTGCCATGTAATCTTAAATGCTAGAGTCTCAGTTGTCAGCTGTGTGCCTGAGGTGCGTCAGATTAAAAACGCAAATGGCTACTTCAGCTGGATTTTCTGTCTTCAGATCAGCCTGAAAGCCAATCCAGGTCTACCTGACATCACGGATGCACACAATTATTTGGATTCAATGCAACTACTACCAGTTGATAGCGTTGTTTCTAGGTTTAGAATCGGAGCTCTAAGGCTTTCTGTGTTCAGTGAAGCTATGCTGGGATGCTTCTTTATTGACGTTATGACGTAGCCCATCAAGAAAGAGACACTGAATGATCTGTCTCTATGGGAGGTAAAGATTTGGCATTGTTATTTCACATGTTAAAAAAATCTATCTAATACAGTAACAATCACAAATAAAAAATCAATGTGAACAACTTAGTTCTTTGAGGATTTATTTATTCTGTAACTGTATGCTACAGACTGAATGCAACCTAATGAAGGTTTCACATGTGCATTTGCTAAGTGCAGTAGTGGATTGTATACAGTAGTATCCCATCTGAAGCTCTGCATCTTATTAAGCTTTTGACTTATCTTCATACTTGCACTAACAGTTAACAACCTTAAGTCTGAAATTCCTTTATTCATCTACCAGATTCTTCTTAAATAAAAGTCCTACCTGGCAATCTTTTGGCCAAAGTGTGCTACCTCATAATTTGTTACTTTATCATTTTAGGTCTTTTCTAACCCTGTTGTTTTAGATTAGTTGGAATTTTTGTCCTAAGTCGTTTTCCTTAGTGAGTTCAAACTCCACACATTTAAAGGTGGACCATGTATAATCACTGATACTGGACCTTCAAAAAGTATGATTAATTTAGATATGGTTTTCCTTATCATTTGAAGGAAGCTTTCCCTCCTTTCATGAAAGCACAGTGGTTCCACAGTGATTTGTCATCCTTTGTTATCTCAACCAAGCATCCATGATATGAAACTTTGTTGTAAGTAGCGACAGGTATTGGACAGCATATTAGCCAGGAAAGGCTGCTTGGCAGCGAAGATGATTATGCTTGCTATATGGGCTACTGTGCAAGGAGGGAAAGCATTGTTGAGTTAATGTGTGATGAAATCTAGTTAACCACTACCTTCTCAGCACCTTACCATTACTGGAAAAAGACTACAGCATCAAGCCCTTTCTACCAATTTTGTTCATTTAAAGTTAGGTTTATTTTTAATATTTGCCTTTTGTCAATATCCTTTACCACTGTAGCTTCCCAAGTAAGTGCCAATCTGTCTTTTAAACATCTTGATTGACTTCTCATCTGTGACCCTCTGAGGCACTGTAATCTGCCTTTTACAACTTTTTGTGTGAATTAAATTTTTCCTAGATTTGGTCTGAATTTGCTTAACTCAGATTCTAGAATAATATTTCCTTGTTCTGTGTTCCTTTAACACAGGGGAAGTCATTCCTAATCTGCTCCTGTTAATTCCCTTCACTATATTTGATATTTATACCAACTGAAAATGGCCAACCTGGTCTGAAAAGACAAAGTCAAATAGTTCAAATATCTGTCTTTAGATTTCTAACCATGTACTGTATTAGAGGTTGGTACTCTAACTACGACCTTAGACAACTTTACAGTTCAATCCCAGTCAGTAAATGTAAAGTTTTCTGAATGTAGTAAGATTAGCCAGTGCACCGAAATATAAGGAAAAATTATGGAATTTTACGCCTGTTATTTGAGTTGAATTTTTTACAGTTTGATTTGATAGTAGTAGGCGGGTACAATTTTGTCTTTTAAAAAGCGTTTAGACAGTTACATGGGTAAGATGGGTATAGAGGGTTATGGGCCAAATGCGGGCAATTGCGACCACCTTAGGGGTTTAAAGAAAAAGGACGGCATGGACAAGTTGGGCCGAAGGGCCTGCTTCCATGCTGTAAACCTCCTATGGCTCTATTTCAATTCATGCATTTGCTATTGAGCAAAAGTTCCTGCTTTTCAGAATAAAACAAGTGCAGTTTGCAACTCACGCAGTGGCTTAGTGGTATTGAAACTGAATTAGTGTTCCAGAAACCCAGGGCAATGAGCATGGGGTCCCAGCTTTGAATCCCACTACCACAGATGGTGAAATTTGAATTGAATAAAAGTCCTGAATTAAAAGTCTAACGATCACCAATGAAACCATTGTCGATTGTCATTGAAACCCATCTGTTCACTAATGTCCTTAGAGAAGGAAATCTGCTGTCCTTACCTGGTCTGGTCTATAGGCAATGTGGGTTGACTCTTAAATTCCCCCTAAAGGACAATTAGGGATAGGCAATAACTGCTGACCCAGCCAATGACACCCACATCCCATGAAAGAACATAAAAAGGCAGACTGGGTTTTGCTTCCATTGAGCAGAAAGGCAGCTTCGCCAAAAATGATGCTATGGTGTGCCTCAGGGATCAGTGTTGAGACTGCAATTGTTTACGATTTACATAGATGATTTGGAGTTGGGGACCAAGTGTAGTGTGTCAAAATTCGCACGATGACACTAAGATGAGTGGCAGAGCAAAGTGTGCTGAAAGTTTGCAAAGGAATATAGATAGTCTAAGTGAGTGGGTGAAGGTCTGGCTGATGGAGTGCAATGTTGATAAATGTGAGGTCATCCATTTTGGTAGAAATAACAGCAAAATGGACTATTATTTAAATGGTATAATATTGCAGCGTGCTGCTGTGCAGAGGGACCTGGGTGTCCTTGTGTAAGAATCACAAGGAGTTGGTTTGCAGGTGCAACAGGTAATTCAGAAGGCAAATGGAATTTTGTCCTTCATTGCTAGAGGGATGAAGTTTAAAAACAGCAAAGTTATATTGCAGCTATATAGGGTGTTGGTGAGGCCACACCTGGAGTACTGTGTACAGTTTTAGTCTCCTTACTTGAGAAAGGATATATGGGGCGGCACGGTGGCACAGTGGTTAGCACTGCTGCTTCACAGCTCCAGGATCCCGGGTTCGATTCCCGGCTCGGGTCACTGTCTGTGTGGAGTTTGCACATTCTCCTCGTGTCTGCGTGGGTTTCCTCCGGGTGCTCCGGTTTCCTCCCACAGTCCAAAGATGTGCGGGTTAGGTTGATTGGCCAGGTTAAAAATTGTCCCTTAGAGTCCTGGGATGCGTAGGTTAGAGGGATTAGCGGGTAAAATATGTGGGGGGAGGGCCTGGGTGGGATTGTGGTCGGTGCAGACTCGATGGGCCGAATGGCCTCCTTCTGCACTGTAGGGTTTCTATGTTTCTATGTTTCTATACTGGCACAGGAGGGGGTGCAGAGGAAATTCACTAGGTTGATTCCGGAGTTGAGAGGGTTGGCTTATGAGGAGAGACTGAGTAGACTGGGGCTTTATTCATTGGAATTCAGAAGAATGAGGGGAGTTCTTATCGAAACATATAAGATTATGAAGGAAATAGATAAGATAGAAGCAGGGAAGTTGTTTCCACTAGCGGGTGAAACTAGAACTCGGGGGCATGGCCTCAAAACAAGGGGAAGCAGATTTAGGACTGAGTTGAGGAGGAACTTCTTCACACAAAGGGTTGTGAATCTGTGGAATTCCCTGCCCAGTGAAGCAGTTGAGGCTACCTCATTGAATGTTTTTAAGGCAAGGATAGATACATTTTTGAACAGTAAAGGAATTAAGGGTTATGGTGAGCGGGCGGGTAAGTGGAGCTAAGTCCATGAAAAGATCTTATTGAATGGCGGAGCAGTTTCGAGGGTCCAGATAGCCCACTCCTGCTCCGAGTTCTTATGTTCTTATAATTTCTTCTTTTCTGACCAAACAGATCTTACAATCTGGCCATCACTGGCAAGGCTGGACAGTTATTGGCCATCCATAGTTGCCTTGCATAACTGAGTGGCTTACTAGCCTATTTCAGAGGCATTGGATAGAGTTGCATATCAGCCAGAATGATAGCAGGATTCCTTCCCTTAAGGACAGTAGGCCAGTTAGGTTTTTAAGATAATTCACAAACTTCTTTTTTTTCCCTGATATTTCAATATTTCCAGATTTATTTCCAACTGAATTCAAATTCTCAAACTGCCATGGTGGATTTGAATTCCTATTTGCTAGTTCAGGCCTCTGGATTATAACTACAATAGCATCACTGCTACACAACCACACCTGATCAGTCTAAATTCCCATTGATAAATGGAATATCTGGTTCTGTTCACTTACTCCCTGTTGGTTGTTTCTATGGCAGTGGTACCAGTACAGATGTCCTATCGGAGAAGGATCCACTTAAGGTTCTTGAAGGTATTGTCAAGTCAGTCCATGCCAATGTTGTGGATGGGTAAGTATATCTTTTACCTTAAAGAATCAAAAACACCCATAAAATGCTTTTATTTTGATCTTCTATTTAGGGAAAAAAAATAAACTTTCCTTTGTAACTTAGGGGTACCCTCGTATCTTCAGATGACCTCTTGACTTGGTTGAGACCTTTTTGCAGTGATGCAGATTTGCCTGTGAAACCTCGTATTTATGTTCTGCAAGTTCTTGAGCAGGCATTTGATCTGAGTGATGAAGACAGCAAGTTACTTGTGCTTTTCAGAACACAAGCTGTTCTGAAAGTGTGCTGGCCGGAGAAACAGGTAGCTTTTATTTCTACATTATGTTTTCTTTTGTTTTCTAATGCGTAATTAGTGTGTTAGTAAAATTATTTCAAGAATGTACTACGTTCTAACTGGAGTTGGAACTGATTGTCCTTGTATAGTGTCTCATTACATAAACAAAGTGAATCAGCATGTCTGTTGAAATAGTTTTTTTTAACTTCATAGTTTCATAGAATCATTTTGTGCCTCTTACAAATCTTACTGTGTGAAAGTTATAGGCTGTGTGGAAATAAATGTTAGGATGTTCTAGCAAGGATTTTTTGTAACACTAAAAGTAAGCTCAACCCTGCTTCAAAACCAGAAAATTTAAGTTCTTTGCTTCCAAACACAAATATCTATCAATTACTCTAAACCAAATGTTGTTTTGTCATGTAATAATGTGAGAATCCCAAGATTGCATTTCCCAGCCGCACATTTAACAGAATGCATGTGCTGTACCATGTATCTTATGTGCACTGGATTTGTTTGTTTATCAGATCACCTCTTTCTCTCCTACTTTCGCTCTCTCTCCTACTTATGCTCGTCCTCTTGCACAGGTTCTTATGCTCAATTTCTCTTTCTCCCACTGGCTCTCTCTCTCTCTCTCCCCCCACGCTCCCTCCTGAAAAGACTCATGTCCCTATCCTCACCCGTCTATTCATCGACTAAGATGTGGAAGATCTCATAACCCTTTTATTTTTGACTTGATATTTCAAGTAAGATGCCTTGCCTACCGTTTTTCATGGCAGGCTCTTGTGAAGGAGTACAAATCTCAGTGAACCTTACAAAGATTTGTGTGAAGGTACATAATCCTCTTAAGTCAGGCTGTGTGGACCATAAAGAGTTTAATATTTAATTTTGAAGCACTAAAAATATAAGTTTTTATGGATTGTGGTGGCGCTCGGAGATAAGCTCTTGCAAAATTTAAACTACTTCATTGAGGCAAATAGCTTTTGAACCATAAGGCATCACAGATGCTGAGACGGTAATGAATAGTTAACAGAATCAATAATTTAAAGGTATTCAATTTGCTGGAGACTTTTAATCTTTACTTGTCAGTAGATCTTGGAGACCTTCCTCAACCACTAGAGGGAGAAAATGTGCTGTTGGGATTCCCTTATCTATGTTCCTTTGGTTCTGTAATTTTCTAGTTACATGGTGCGTGCATAATTAGAATCCAGAAAATGGGTTGTTTGTTTAAAGCACCTGAGAACTGACTTCTTCCACAGCCTTTACGCTAAGTACAGAAGCCTCAGTTGTACAGTACAAGCTTAACTCAGACTCTGCTGCATAAATTAATGATCATATTTCACTAGCTATAGATAACAGACCACTCAAGGTACTGCACTAATTTTTAGCCTGAAGGCTATGTTAACTGTAATTAGGTTTTTTTCTGCATGTAGCAATGCATCATTAGTAAAATTCAAATTATGGACAGCAATTTCTCAGTCCGACAGACCGTTACATTCAGTAAGGTGATGGTTGACGGTCCTTAGAATGCAATTGAAGATCCGCACACTACCTGGAAGCTGGAAATGTTATTTCAAAACCCCATCTTCATCCATTCTTTCACAAAAGCAAAATATTGCAAAAGCTGGAAATCAGAAATAAAAACAGAAAATGCTGAATGTTGAGGATTCTGGAGCTCATGATAACAGCCATGGAGTCAGGCCAGATGGGCTGGGTGGATGCGACCCCTGAAGAGAACAACTTATGCCCACGTCAGGGAAAGCACGGGATGTCAGTCAACCTATGGATCAGCTGTCCAGGAGGCTTAAGTATAGAGGAATGACAGCACTGAGCGTCTGAATTATCCAGCCTGACTAAACAGGGTGCCTGTTAGCTCTGCATTTCCCCGAAGCAGAAGGCAATTGTGCCCTCCCACATTCCCAAGACACATGCTCGTGGAACTAATTGACCATCAAGAGTTAACCCATAGCAACATCAGCACCCACAGTCTCAAAGTCAAGGAATGGGATTAAGCTGCAGGGTTCAGGACCCTGGGTTGGTGGCATGGGATCAAAAGGCAAGAGGGTCGCTTCTCTGCTGGGTGACACGCAATCACGTACACACTCATACAGCCACGCTCTCTTCTGGAACTGGGAGGATACCTGAGCTGTGCGAATGCAATCGCTGCCGGTGAAGCTCTGGGATTGGCTGCTTCCAGGCCAGGAAGACCAATGGGTCATGGGAGGTAATGCTGGTCAGCAGCTGTGACACCAACCTGACTCTCCCTCCCTCCCTCGCCCTCATCCCTCACAGGATTTTGATCGATATTGGTATCAAGCCAGTGAGGCTGGCTATTTTATTTTTCACAGCGCGAGAGCAGCACGGACTCCAGCAGCAGTCACCAAGGGGACAACTTACAGAACAAGACCAGGGGACTGCAATGCAGGATTAGGGGCCAGAGGCTGCACCAATCATGCAGGGGATACAAAGGCACTGAAGAAGACCAAGGGGCTATTGGACTCGTGTGTCCTTCCTGGAGCTCTCCAATACCATGTGCGGTGAAAACTCCACCTCTGAGGTATCTCATAGGCATCCATCCATAAGTGCGTCTGAGAGGTGACTGGATGCACTGTATGCAAGGGCTCTGGACTATGTCCACTTCGACCTGGACCAGGCCTAGCAGAGAGGGCTGTGAAGTTTGGCCACATAGTTGGTCTGCCACAGGTACAGGGGACCCCATGGCACCAGGGAGCCCCTTCATCAACTGGAAGGGGCTCCACTCTGTGTCCAACTGGTGTGTGACCACCAGATGCATATCATACACATGTGTGCTCGTTCGCCAGGGAGTGTGCAAAACAGCTTCATCCACGGCCAGTCACAGATCCATGGAACCTTCAAGGGACACCCCAGGCTATACCCCAGGGATGGCTCCTTGGAGACAAGGGATATCTCCTCGGGTCATTGCTGATGACACCAGTTCGGAGGCCACAGAGTGCTGCGTGGACCAGGTACAATGAGGCTCACAGTGCGACCCGAGCTGTCATCGAGCAGTGCATCGGCCTGTTAAAGAAGCCGTTCCGCTGCCTTGACAAGTCTGGTAGAGCCCTACAATACAGACCCCAGATGGTCCCCACATTGTTGTAGTTTGCTGTGCCTTCTTAAACCTGACTCGACAAGGAGCTTTTTGAGGATTACCTTGAGGAGTGACATGTGTCCTTGGATGAGCAGGACGTGCCTGAGGGTGCCAAGAAGGAGCCCACTGAGGAGCAAAAGGATGGAAGCCAGGTGGAGCCAAGGGTGTGCATGGCAGGAGAGTTGATGGTGCCCTCATCGCTCATCTATTCCCCCCCTGTACCCCCCAAGCCGTTGTGACCCCTCTGCATCCCGGCGATCAAGGTGGCTGAGATCTCGATCATCAGGGTGCTGGGTCTGGGAAGTCCTTGATTGCCTGCTGCCCATTCACTGCAGGAGGGTGATGATGACTCTGTGAGGAATGGTCTGTGATGCTCCTCAGTCACTGCTCTGTCTGACACCTGTCTGTTTGCTGCCAGCACATTGACTCACCCCCCAGCTTATGTCTGCATTCCCGTCATTTTACTCCAGAGGGGAATTAGGGGTGAGGGTCCAGAGTTCACTGAATCATGTCTGAGTCCTATCACTGTGAATGAAACATTTGCTGTGAGAGTACGTAACCATCTAGTAGGTATGGAGGACCACTGAGAGCAACAGCTTCCTGATGGAGAGAAGCACCGTGCCACTGGGAGGCGGGATAAAGATTCTACGGTGTTAAATTGGTGAGCAACAATAATATTTAATGTAGTGACATATCAAAAGGTGACAAGTGACAATGTCCCCTAAATACTAGTGCCTAACTTCACCTGTGCCCCTGCTGTGCCCCTACATTTCCTTAGCCTTCCATATACCCTCTCACCATTTCTAGGTGTGTCCCAGGATGCACATCAGAGGTAGAGGTGACCTGCTGCCTTCCATACCCTGATGCCTGAGATTACCTTTGAGGGCCTCCTCTGGAGGGCTGAGACCTAGAGGGCCCTGACCTACTTCTGGGTGGCACTGATGTTATAGCACCATTCTTGTTCTGCCCACTATGCCTGAGCTGTGCCAGTTTCAGGAGGGGGTATTCAGATTTGCTGGGCACTCCCAGCGTCTCCTGGGCGGAGGACCATGGGCTGTGCACCAATGGATCCTCCTCTCTCCGGGTGCTTCTGGACCCCTGGGTTCCTCCGTGGGATGGAGGGATAGCTGGAGTGAGCTCCAGAAGTCTCAACGTCATCTGGTGTTGCCAGTCCTGGAGGCCTGCCATTGTCTGTAAGATGGAATTGAAGCCCTTAGCCATGGTCCTCAAGGACTGAGCCTTACTTCAGAGTTCTCCCGTCACAGATTTGACCTCTTACCCCAGGCTTTCCACTGCAGACGCCATTCTTGCAGTATTAGCCTGGGTGCCACGCATTGCCAGCACCATCTCTTGTGACAGAAGGCTTTGGGACTCCTCCATTCAGCCTAGTAGTTACAGGAGTGTCACTGAAAACCCCTCTTGGTATTCCTGGCTCTGCCTTTGCAGCTCAAGCATTTGAGGGACAAACAGATCCAGAGGCACAGCATCTGGCTAAGGCACAGCATCTGGCTAGGGCACAGCTGAGTCCTGGGATCCAGCAGACCTCCGACTGTCTAATCCTTGGGATGTTCCTGCCTTTGCCTGATGTGCGTCAGCAACAGTGAGGTGCGCACCCGATAGTGACACAGAAGCCTGTCTGCTCAGATTGCCCATCGAAGTGCGAGTCTCTGGTGGATGGTGGATGGTTCGGGTGATAGCTGTGATGCACCCTTGCTGTCCTCCTCCAAGGTCATGTCGAGGATGAGCGATGGGATGCTGTTGGTGGACAGGCCAGGCTAATCAGGTGATGTTCCTGCAAAGAAAGGAACGTGGTATTAGTATATGGCTAGATCAATGGTCTAGAATGCAGAGAACCCACTTGAGTTTGATCATCCTGATGAAAGTGCAGAGATTCACTTTTGTCTCATAGGCCCGCTCCTGCTCCTCCCCTGCAAGCTCCAACGCTCTCTCCTGGAAAGGAATCAATCTTCAGCTCTGGCATACCACTGCCCATCTTCGCTCGCTCACAGCGGTTTGAGTAAGCAAGGTTGGTGATACGGAATTTCACCACTATCCAGCGAAATGCATACTTCGTACTCTTGATGGACTAGACAAAGCTTTCTGAACTTTTAATCACGCTATAGCGAGGATGTCTGCTTCCACAAGGCTGTATACAAACTTACTGAGTGTGAACAGATATAATTTTTGCTTATCTTAAAAGTGATTTGCATAAACCATATACCAATCACAAGTGTACATTTGTTCTGAAGTCATTGATATCCAATTACAACTAATAGTTCTGATTAACTATATTCATGAAGTAATCAGTTACAGCCACAATATGCTTGTCTAATTATAATAACTGATCACTATTGAACCCCCCCTCCCCGCGCCTCCCGCCTTGGGAAGCTTGTTTGTGCTGTCGATCTGCAAGTGTGAGAACGTATTCGTAGCAGCTTCCTAGAGAACTCTGTGCTGTACTCTGCTGCGTTCAATGACTTCAGTGTTTTTAACCCTTTCAGTTGGAGTTGTGTGCGAGCTTATCTTGCAGGTACACAAATGGGGATAATGTTAACTGGCCGTCTGGCACATCAGATGTCGAAGAAAGAAGTGCAAGCCTGGCATGTGTGGGCACAGAGCATGAGCAGGGAGAGGTTGTGAGGAGAGGAGTTGCAGGGGCCTTGAGGAAACTTGTGGGAGGTTGTGTGTTGGGGCCCTGCTAGGGGAAGCATGTGGGGTTGAGGTAACATTCCATCGAGTGACGGTAAGGTGGAATGCAGAGAAGATGCAGGGAGCACATTTCCTGGCAGAATGGAGTAGGTCTTTCATCTTCTCGTGGCATTGCACTCCCATCCTCTTGGTCAGGCTGCTGGCACTGACCAGTGCTGCCACTGTCTCGTGATCTTGCTAGAGGTTCTCCAGCCAGCCTGAGAATGAATTGTTCCTTTTCTCTCCTCCACAGCATCCAACATTCTGGTTAGAGACCCCTGATTAGAGATGCGTGGAACTGGCTTCCTCACTGCCATCCTCCTGGTAGGAATGAGGGCAAGTTTTGTGGAGCCATTTAAATGCAATTCCCCCTTGATATGAAGCTTAGATGTGGGTGAATCAGATGTTTCGCACCACAGGCGTGGCATTTTTCACATAGGCAATTTTGTTTCTCTCCACCTCCCCACTCCCCGACCCAGTGCCTAAAAATTGTGGTCTGGATCCCACTGCCGGGGCCAGCAGGATTCGTACTTGTTTTTGTGCTGAAAATGACAGCCAAATTTGGGGAAAATTTCCGGGCCTAGTGGTTATTTTAAGCTCGTATTGCATGAGGATTATGCCACAACACAAATATTACAGATTGTGCTTTGCTGTCCTTCAGAAAATGCTATCAGTTAAATATTACTTGAGCCTATCCAGGTCCATCATTCTGCTTTGTAACACTAACCATAACATTTATCCTCAAAAATATGTTTTATTAGTGTCACAAGATAGCAAATCCCCACTGTATAAAACAGAGGATACCAACCATATAAACGTGAAACTGAATCTGCATCCTTAGGGAGAGGTGAAACAAAAAGCATCTTTTTGAATAATAATTTAATGCTTACTGTAGTCCAAAGAGCATTGAAGTATTTTATAAAACGATGTTTCTATAATATTTTATCATCACCAGGTTCATGTCAGCGACATTGAGAATGAAGAGAAACGTTCCGTGCTCTTTTCGGAGTTGTTAGACTCCAGTAACCAAGGGACTGAATTTCAGCATTTGGTGCTGCTCCTTCAGGCTTGGCCACCCATGAACAACGAAGACATGTAAGTGTCAGCGTGCGTGACAGTGTGCTGTTATCCACAATAGTTAGAACAGCAGAGCGAGGGAATGCTGGAAATTATGAGGATGTACCACACAAAACATAGACCATCAACTGAACACTTAATAATGCAGCTGTCCCCATTTATCTGCAGGATTTTGTTTTTACTGAATTCTGGGGAAATTTCCAGTTTGGACTGAATTTGTACCTGAGGCTTTCCTATAACTACTGTAAAAACAGTGTAATTTTTAACAGGAGTAGGCAATTCAGCCTTTTGAGCCAGTTCTACCATTCAATCACATCACGGCTGATCTGTATTTTAGCAGTATTTATCCATTTTTATTCCATATCCTTGAATATCCATTGATCTGCATTTTAAAATTTCAGTTACCCAGCAGTTTTTTGAAGGGACAGAGTTCGAGGTTTTCACTACACTTTGAATTATTGAGTTTTTATTAACAGCAGTCAGGACACATATGCAGAAATATCTAAGTGAAATTTGTAAGGCATATTTGGAGCAGCAGAAGATTATTTCAACTGAATTTAAAATGTAAAACAGAAGTATTGAGGCAAAAATATATGTACATTTTATTTTATAGGTTGAAATCTTTTGCTTTTGCTTTTTTTTAATCTCTGGTATACCTGATATTGTACAGCTGATATGGCATTGCGCACAATGGTACGGTATACAGGTGGTAAGGGAACTTTACTAAGTGGGTTGCATTAAGAGTGTCAGTGGTATTAATATATACTACTGTGGTTGCCTTCAATGTTCCTCACTATTAGCTGTACCACCAGAACTTTGGCCATTACCATTTTGCTCCATATGTTTGCTGTATGTCAGTGAGGGCAAGCAGAGGTGATCATATTTTGAAAATTTTCTCCCGGTTCATCCTCATGGATTATTCTGCAAGATATTTCTCCATTTCCAATCCCAGTAACTGAAAACATTTCCATTGCTAATCTAAAAATGAAGCACATATTTGTTTGTCCCACCATACTACTGTCCCATGTTGAAAGCAGATGCTTCATTTCACTTGCATTGCAGTCTCACATGTTTTACTCCGATTTCATATTCACAAATCACAATTCACTCATTATTCAGTCAGACAAACCGACAAAGAAAGCAGAACCTGAACCAATTAAAATGGTTCCAAAGAAATTTCAAAATGCTGTCTGACTTCTTTCTGTAACTGAAATTTGAACATTCAAATTAACTTTTGTAAGATAATTAGGACATATAAAATGACACAGTTTCATGGGTAAGATCAACTAAAAAATTATACTCAAAGAGAACAAAAGACTTGCATTTGTCATAGTGCCTTTCATAACCTCAGGACACCCCAAAGCACTTTACAGCCGATGTAGTGTCTGAAGTGTAGTCACTGCTGTAATGTAGTAGCTTCATTAATGTTAATAGCTTGTTTGGAAGCTCCAACTTTATTGCAAAGTCTGAAGTTGGGGTTGATACTCTTGTCACTGTTCTCACTCTGTCAGCTGCCGAGAGTTTCCTATGCCTGCAGTTCAGAGAATGTTGCAGTCTGAGAAGATGTGCTGCTGTTATCTTGAAGTAGCGTGATTCACTGCTAGCATTTTCTCAACATCAGAGAATGTAATTATGCCATTTCTCCCTCTCGCCATCATGATGATATCATCTCACGATAGTCTGCTTCTCCTTCTTATGGTTTACAATTATGCTGCTTCCTCTTTTTTCCTTTTTTATGCTATTTTTGCTACCTGCATTGCTCAAACTTTCATTCAAACTCCCTTTCCTTGGCTGTTTCTTTGTCTGCTAATCTTGATAACCGAAATCTAACTTTGTTAGATTTGGAAACTGTTATACTTCTGGTCTGTTCTCCTTTTTAAATCACTTTTGTCACTGGTATGAATGTGTCCTTGGTAGCTGTCACCAATGGTTAGAAGTTTGGAGTTCTGATAAACTTTAGATATTCTACAGGGCTACAGTTGGTCACTGTGTTAAAAATAGTCCAAGCATCATATCCTTAAAAGTGTTCATTCTTTCCAATATCTAATTAAAGGACAGCATAATACTGGTTTATTAAGGTAGTCTTTTGATCCAACTGGGTATTGTGTTCTCATGTGTCCATCTTCCATATTTCCGAAGATGGATTGAAGTGCTTAGTGAGACAAAGATAGATATGAATTCTTAAGCTGCTTTATTTTAGAGTTTGTAAATTAATACAGTAATGAATGTAATCAAATCTCACCTTGATGCAGCGAAGAACAGAACCTTCTCATATCAAGATAAATAAATTGTGTTCATATTAGCAAGTTTGCTTCACTTTTCTCTGTGCATGTTCCAGCCACATTACATCTTCTCTTGAAGAGATACAGGGAAGGATTTTACAGCCACGTTCTCCCAAAACCGGAAAATCCCACCCAAGGTCAACAGATCTTTGCATGGTGTCCCCCTGCTGCCCCCGCCTGCTACAATTCCTAGCCCAATGACAGGCTAGCTTTATTCATTGGTAGTCACACAATATTGACCCCCCTGTTGGTGCCACCAGCCTGATTCGCACTTAGATGCAGAGGTCATTCAAATGAGCGTGAAGCTGGCGTGTTGCCTGTATTGTAATCAACAGATTGGCTTAATTGTGCATTGTGATCCTTGTGCCTGCATTCTGTCCAAATTTGCCTCCTCACCTTCTCCCTCCTGCTCCGAGTCCCACTCTGCTGCTCCCCATCTCTCTCTCTCTCTCCTTCCTGCTCTTACACTCCCTGCTCTATCTCTCTCCCACTCCCTGAATCAGAGAAGTAGATAGACTGGATAGCCGAGCATGGTGGCTAATAGAATGACCGAGTGTGGTGGTGAACAGCTGTCAGGCCAGAAGGTGGGAGCTAAGATAATCTTGTTATTTGCAACAATTAACTTAAAGCAGTAATTTTTTTTTGAATATTGAATATCTGCAATAAAATTCAAACAGAAAATGCTTATCGATCTGTCAGCAGCAGAAATTTAAAAAGAGGGGGTTAATTTTTCAGTTAGAGACAGTCAACATGCATGTTTCTTCAGAACCTGTTGTTCATTTCCAACATTTTGGACAGGTTAGCAAAATAGGAAGATTTGTTAATATGGTGGCTGAGCAAACCCTAACACTGTAAACATGAAGAAATATCTAATATGTATGGTTTTTGTATATTCTATTGTTTTGTCTATTTTACAACGTTTTGGTAAACTGAAAAATGCTGAGCATTATACAGATTTTAAACACATTCATTTCATGCTTTCAAGATTGCCATATCGGTTGAGAATATCCTTCTGAAGTTATTACTCCTGATACTAAATAATTTCACCGTTTGCTTTTACAATTTTTGAGATTTATATAATTAATGTCATAGAGGTTTACAGCATGGAAACAGGCCCCTCGGTCCAACTTGTTCATGCTGCCTAATTGTTTTTTAACCACCAAGCTAGTCCCACTTGCCCACGCCTGGCCCATATCCCTCTATACCCATTTTATCCATATAACTGTCTAAATGCTTTTTAAAAAGACAAAATTGTACCCGTCTCTACTACTACATCTGGCAGTTCGTTCCAGACACTCACCACCCTCTGAGTGAATAAATTGCCCCTCTGGACCCTTTTGTATCTCTCCTCTCTCACCTTAAATAATACGATACTGCTAGGAGAGAGAGATAGGGACAGGTTTGGCAGAACTTAGAGCTTAGACAGCTGAAAGCACAACTGCCGATGGAAGGAAATTGGATGCACAAGAAGCATCTCCATCATGGAGGAGTGTAGAGATTTCCAAGGGTTAGAAAACTGGTGGAGTTACAGAAAGAGAGGGTCAAATCCAATGAGGGATTTGAAAACCGGGAAGAGAATTTTACATATGGGGCATTGCTAGACCATGAGTCCTTGTTGGTCTGCAAGCAAAAGTGTGATTGATGAACAGGATTTGGTGTAGGATAGGGCCAGCTCAAGTTTATGGAGGATGGTAGGTCGACCAGCAGAACATTGAATCGTCCAAGAAAGGCATGAATGAGGGTTTGAGTTGCAAGTAGGCTGGACCAATTTAGAGAGGTGATAATCAAGGTGGAAATTCCTACATTCGTTATTCCACCTAATCTTAATCTCGTGTCTGTGGAGGTAAAGCAGTACCGAAGTGCATCGAAAGTCAGATGTAACTTTAAAATCTTCAGATAGTGATTATGTTGTAAATGGCTAGAACATTAACAAAACTTACCTTCCTAATAAAAACAATTTCTCCCGTACAGGTCAACTGAGAAAGATAGTGCTTGGATTAAGCTTGTTAATGCCATGTTGGCAAAATGTGTCCCTGAACAGAGAGTTACTACTGGAAATGAAATACTTGCCATCTGCCGCTCTCTCTACTTGACAAAACACAAACTACCATTTCAGGTAATTGTAGCATCTTTTTTTCCAAAGTTGTAGTCAACTTTAATCTGTGCTGCTTGTATTAACGTGTAATGAAAACTGGTTCCCTTGGTACAAATGTCACTAATCTGCTGTTGACAATCTAACCAAGATAGACCAGTGACAGTGCATCCCTTGGCTTTTATACTTCTGTAAAAACTGAATTTTCACAACTAAAATCTGTTCACTCAGAACAATTAAAGTCAGAATTTATATTCTCTCAAATCTGTATGATGCTGGTTGGTGCATTTACACCACAGGACCAACAATGCCCTCTTGAACTGTGGCTCCTGACATCAGTCTGAAACTGACAACTGCGCTGAAATAAAATGCAATGTGACACATGCTTTCACAGGTCTGGGCAGATCTTATTGTACAGCCCCAGAGAAATTTCCAGATATTCCTGGTGTGCAGCATGCTGTATAATTTTGCCATCAAAAGTGGTATAATGAATCTGCAGTGGAAGAGGATGCTGGCAATAAGCCCAAAGGTAGAAAGTTGCCTGCTGTGTTAGAGCTGCAACAGTGAAGACAAATCCAAAATACCTAATAGCAATTTCAATCGTGGTTACTTGAGTGCATGTTTTGCTGTAAACAAGTTCCCAATGAACTATGCCCACGATTGTCCACTCTGTCCATGCCCATCATAATCCCGTAGACTTCTATCAGGTCGCCCCTCAACCTCCGTTGTTGCAGTGAGAACAAACCAAGTTTCGCCAAACTCTCCTCATAGCTAATGCCCTCCATGGCAGGCAACATCCTGGTAAATCTTTTCTGTACCCTCTCCAAAGCCTCCACATCCTTCTGGTAGTGTGGCGACCAGAATTGAACACTATATTCCAAGTGCGGCCTAACTAAGGTTCTATAAAGCTGCAACATGACTTGCCAATTTTTAAACTCAATGCCCCGGCCGATGAAGGCAAGCATGCCGTATGCCTTCTTGACTACCTTCTCCACCTGCATTGCCACTTTCAGTGACCTGTGTACCTGTACACCTAGATCCCTCTGCCTATCAATACTCTTAAGCCTCATCTACTATTAATGCATATCTGTTCATCTCTTGGGTTAGAAATTTCACCCACTGCAATGAATTCCGTGCAAAGTGCCACGAATATAAGTTATTTAAAAATTATGTACTGTAACTATTTTTTCAATTTTTCCCTTTTAGTGCAGTGTACAGTAAGTGGCAGTATCTAGGGGGAGAAAGTAGTGGTATTTAATGAGTAACTTTAGAGATAGCTGCTTACCTCCTCCCTATGTATCATAAGGTGTCTATAGATATGCACATCCAGCATAGGGAGTCATAGGACAGATAAGTGGGAGGTACCATCAGCAATTATTTTGACCCATTATTCACCAACTTCACAAAATTAATGGAGTTGACTTTGGATGGAGTTAATTTACCATTGCTTCTGCTCAGATTATCTAAACATGCGGGAGCCTAGTTATTAAATCTGGATCCTTATGCTTGTTCTGGCTTAGCCACTCTCGCCACGTTTAAGTTTATTAGTGTCACAAGTAGGCTTACATTAACACAGCAATGAAGTTATTGTGAAAATCCCCTAGTCGCCACACTCCATCGCATGTTTGGGTACATTGAGGGAGAATTTAGCATGGCCAATGCACTTAACCAGCGCATCTTTTGGACTGTGGGAAGAAACTGGAGCACCCAGAGGAAACCCACGCAAACACGGAGAACGTGCAGACTCCACATAAACAGGGTGACCCAAGCCGGGAATTGAACCCAGGTCCCTGGTGCTGAGAGGCTGCAGTGCTAAACACTGTGCCACCATGCTGCCCATTAACTAACGTTAACTAAGTCACTGGGGAAACCCAATTTGCCCACCTGCCAGCCTACATTAGATATTTGAAATCAAATTTAACACTCACTATTGACGCAGTTTACATCCCACCCCATGCGGACGTGAAGACTACGCTAGATGAAATATACGCCACCGCAAGTAGCCTCGAGATGAAACATCTCAAGATGTTCATCGTGATCGGGGATTTCAATCATGCCAAGCTCAAGAGCATCCTACCAAGATACCACCAAAACGTCTCATGTTCCATCAGAGGCCCAAACATCCAAGACCACTGCTACACAAATATTAAACATGTCTGCCGCTCTATTGCCCGCCCACACTTCAGTGAATCAGACTACAAGACTGTGCTCCTGCTCCCGGCTTACAAGCAAAACTGAAACAGGAGAATCCATCAAAGAAAGTCATGCAATGTTGGTCTGAGGAATCGGATGATCTCTTACGGAACTTACGGAACTGCTTTGAGTCAGTAGACCGGTCAATATTTAAAATCTCAGCGACCAACCTGAACAAGTATGGCACTACAGTAACTGACTTCACTAATAAGTATGCAGAAGACTGGGTGCCAAAGAAGCAAATCCACGTGTTTCCCAATTGGAAATCATGGATGAACATGGATATCCACTGCTTGCTGAAGTCCAGGTCTGAGGCTTTCAAGTCAGGCGACCCTGACCTGTACAAGAAATCCTGATATGATCTACGGCGATCCATCAAAGATGCCAAAAGACAGCACCGGACAAAGCTAGAGTCCCAGGCTAGCCACACGGATTCCTGCCGACTCTGACAAGGTCTGCAAGACATAACAGGCTACAAGATGAAGGCATGTAAAATTGCCGGCTCCAACGCACCCCTCCTCTGATGAGCTCAACGCATTCTATGCCCATTTGAGCAAGAGGTCAGCAAGAGCACACCTGCCCCCCAGAAGCCTCGGATGAACCAGTGTCCGAGGTCACCATCGCAGATGTCAGAGCAGCCTTCTCGAAGGTCAACCCATGGAAAGTGACTGGCCCGGATGTGGTACCCGCACAAGCACTCAGATCCTGCACTGACCAGCTGGCGGGGGTATTCGTAGACATCTTTAACCTCTCTCTCCACCAATCTGAGGTCCCTATCTGCTTCAAGAAGATGACCATCATCACAGTACCAAAGAAAAACCAGGCAGCGTGCCTTAATGACTATCGTCTGGTGGCTCTGCCATCCATCATTATGAAGTGCTTAGAAAGGTTAGTCATGGCACAAATTGATTCCGGCCTCCGAGATTGCCTGGATCCACTACAGTTCGCCTACCGCCACAACAGGTCCACAGCAGACTCCTTCTCCCTGGCCCTACACTCAACCCTAGAACACCTAGACAACAAAGACACCTCTGTCAGACTCCTATTTATTGACTACAGCTCAGCCTTCAACACCATAATTTCAACAAAACTCATCCCCAAACTCCGTGACCTGGGGCTTGGCTCCTCCCTCGGCAACTGGATCTTAGACTTCCTAACCCACAGACCGCAATCAGTAAGGATAGGCATCAACAACTCCACCATCATCCTCCACACCAGTACCCAACAAGGCTGTGTCCTCAGCCCTTTACTATTACTCCTTATTCACCTCTAATTGTGTGGCCAAAATCCCCTCCAACTCATTTTTCAAGTTTGCTGATGACACCCCAATAATGGGTCGGATCTCAAACAATGATGAGACAGAGTACAGGAATGAGATAGAGAATCTGGTGAACTGGTGCGACAATAATAATCTCTCCCTCAGTGTCAAAAAAACGAAAGAGATTGTCATCGATTTCAGGAAGCGTAGCCCCTGTCTACATCAACAGGGACAAAGTGGAAATGGTCGAGAGCTTCTACATGTCCAGATCACCAACAACCTGTCCTGGTCCCTCCATGCCGACACTATAGTTAAGAAAGCCCACAAACACCTCTACTTTCTCAGGAGGCTAAGGAAATTTGGCAAGTCCGCTACGACTCTCTCCAACTTTTACAGATGCACCATAGAAAGCATTCTTTCTGGTTGCATCATTGTTTGGTATGGATCCTGCTCTGTCCAAGACTGCAAAAAACTACAAAGTGTTGTGAACAAAGACTAGTCCATCACGCAAACCAGCCTCCCACCCTTTGACTATGTCTACACTTCCTATTGCCTTCGAAAAGCAGCCAGCACAATCAAGGACCCCATGCATCCCGGACATTCTCTCTTCCACCACATTCCGTTGGGAAAAAAATACAAAAGTCTGAGGACACCTACCAATCGGCTCAAGAACAGCTTCTTCCCTGCTGTCGTCAGACTTTTGAGTGGACCTACCTGGTATTAAGTTAATTTTTCTCTACACCCTAGCTATGACTGACACACAACATTCTACATTCTCCGGTTTCCTTCTCCATGCATGGTATTTTTTTAAAAAATACATTTCCAATTCAATCAAATCAAATCCAATTCAGAGTCTCAACAAGTTGAGACATTTCAGATCCAGGCTGACAAGACAGGGCGAGCGACCAAATCACCCTGTCCTGGGCCTGATCTACATGAGCCAAGTTGATTGGAGGAGCAAAACAACACCTCCTCCAAGACTTGAGCTCATTTGCATCTTAGCCAAAAGGCCAGGATGCAGCTTTTAAAAATTGCTTCATATGAAACATATGAAGCTTCAATGTAACCCAGTGACCTTCTCCATGCATGGTATGCTTTGTCTGTATCGTGCGCAAGGAACAATACTTTTCACTGTATATTAGTACATGTGACAATAATAAATCAAATCAAGTCACTGTTTTGTGATGCTTGAGACAGGGCACTGAAAAGCTTTACTTCATTGCTTGGTTCTCAGTCTTCATTGTAAGTTGTGGTTAGCACTGCTGCCTCACAGCGCCAGGGGCCCGAGTTCAATTCCAGCCTTGAGTGACTGTCTGTGTGGAATTTGCATGTTTTCCCAGTGTCATGGGTTTCCTCCGGGTGCTCAGGTTTCCTCCCACGCTTGCAAAAATGTGCGGATTAGGTGGATTAGCCATGCTAAATTGCCCCTTAATGTGCAAAAATGTATAGATTAGAGCAATTAGTGGAGTAAATATGTGGGGTGGGCCTGGGTAAAATACTCTGTCAGAGAGTCGACGGCCTCCTTCTGCACTGTAGATATTCTAGTGTGCCAATAGGGCTGCTAAAAATCAACATTAAGGTGTTGAATTTCTTGGAACTTTATCCACTCCAGTTGGGTAACTTCACCTGTAAACAGGCTTTCGCAACAGTGGAGTGAGAGATGTCCTGAGAAAATTCCAGGTTTTTGAAACTCAGCCTTTGGAAATAGCAGTCTCAATCATCAGGCAAACTAACTCTGCATGATCAGATTTATATGTATGCAAGTCAGGAAGTGGTTCTGCAGGAGTACACAAGATGATCTGGATATTGGCCTATTAAGAGAGAAAGGCAGAACGCAGGATCTAAATCCAGTAAATTCTCCATTTACATTTATTATTCACACTTGGGAGGTAATAGTTACTGTAATATCCAGCTTTTTGCAGGAAAACAGCCAAGTACAACGTCTTAAAGGATTCGAAACAGGAAAAACAACACAAAGCATAAATAATTGGTGAAGGCATCAGTGGAAAATCTTCATTCAGTCCCAGTTACTTTGTCATCTCAAATTAATACTTTCTAAGAAGCTAATTGAGAATTAGTGGTGATTTCCAAGGTTTCAGAAAGAGCTTCAGAAATATTCTCCAGTTGCCTGGCTGAGTGCAGACCCAACAACATTCAGGCAACTCCAGGACAAAGCAGACCAATTGATTGGCATCCTATCCATCACCTTAAACATTCACGAGTGTATAATCTGCAAGATGCACTGCAGCAACTCACCAAGGCCCTTTCGACAGCACCTTCCAAACCTACAACCTTGACCAACTCAAGAGAAGGGCAGCGGATGCATGGGAGCACCGTGACCTGCTAATTCCCTTCCAAGCCCCCACACCATTCTGACTTGGACCTGTATCGCTGTTCCTTCACTGTCACTGAGTCAAAATCTTGAAAATCCCTTCCTAACAGCACTGTGGGTGTACCTACACCAATGAACTGCAGCGGTTCAAGAAGGTGGTTTACCGCCACTTTCCCGAGGGCAATTAGGGATATGAAATAAATGCTTGTCCAGCCAGTGACGCCCACATCCCTGAAATAGTAAACTAATTTTAAAAAAAATATCCACATCATTTATTTATACTGTTGCATTGGCCACTAAATCACATTGAACGTTTTATAACATTAAGGATTTCTCAAAGTAGTAACAATTTGTACTGATTAGTTGAGATTCTCTTGCTATGAAGCCATGTTTTATCAAAAAATACTTTATCAATTTGCTGGCCTGGAAATCACTGACAACGTTTTTAAAAAGAACTAAAATAGCAAAATGTCAAGGTGGCCACTGAGAATCAGGTGACTTTAGTAATTTCTATGGAATCCGAATGATCTCGAGTCTCCAAAAAGTTTTTAATTAAACTTGAATGGGTGTCCTCTCTTGAATGACATGCTGAGGCAAAACCATCTGTGGAATTCACACCTTCTGTTGTCTATGGACTTGCCAAAACTCAACATCCATCGACTCCCATACTCACTGTTTCTGAATTGGAAACTTAACAAAGAGAACTGTACAAAAAACAGTTAATCGCAGGCAGATGTGAATAGCCAGCATCCATTCCCCATTGTGTAGCAAGAGTTTCTAACTTTGAATCATTTATAAAGACAATGGAAGTATTGATCAGGTAGTCACCCGGTCGAAACTGACTGCAGATAATCAGTCTTAATTCCAAGCAACAGGGTAACACAAGCCGGTCTGGAAATTAACAGCACAGAAGACCTTGTGTGGGTCTTTCTCCCTCTCTATCTACTTTTACAAGGTTTTTATTATTTATTAGTGTCACAAGTAGGCTTACATTAACACTGCAATGAAGTTACTGTGAAAATCCCCTAATCACCACACTCCGGTGTCTATTCGGGTACACTGAGGGAGAATTTAGGATGGCCAATGCACCTAACCAGCATGTCTTTCGGACTGTGGGAGGAAACGGAGCACCCAGAGGAAACCCACGCGGACATGGGGAGAACATGCAGACTCCACACAGACAGTGACCCAAGCCTGGAATCGAACCCGGGTCCCTGCTGCAATCAGGCAGTGGCTGAACCATGTCTGCTGTTTCTGACTAACCATGTGCCGCAGGCAGAGATATTTTTCAAGAACTCAGCACAGTTGCTGCTATCTCCAGAAGAACAGATAAATCATCCGCACCTTTAAACTGGCTCGAGGGCAAAACCAGAACAACCACAGACCTTAGCCTGGATCCACCAAGTCACCAACCTATGAGAACCGTATCACTTCAAATTTTATTGGACTTTAACAATATAACTTAATCTGGTCTCCCACTTTGTAATCTATTTTTGTATGTGTGTACCCGAATATCTTGAGTGTGCAAGAAAGTTGGAGCATTTTGTTATTTTTCTTTGATTGGATTAAGTGCAATAAATACTATCCCGTCTTTTTCTTAAATGAAGGCTCAGGGATACCTATCTATATATTTTGCAGTCACGGCATGTAAGCAGTTAAACACCCACTGAATTGACAAGCATATACTTTTTTAAAAGATCGTTGTAGTGAAACGAGTTGGGAAAGAGGGAAACCATTCTACCTCTCCTCACCTGCTCGTAGCAGTTTTGTTGCTTTTACCAGTTGCGTGTTACTTTTGTCAGGAAAACAACCACAGCCATTGACACTGATTCCTTCCCTTGTTACTCAGGTGAAAAAGACGGCACATGGTCTCTAAATTATCTGCTGCTCACTATCTGCCTGAGTACCAGACACCCATATCCTCACTCCTCAATCACCTAATGTGCCTTCCACTCTCCAATAAATTACTTTTGAAATCCTCATGTTAGTCTTCAAATCATTCCATGGTTTTGACCCATACAACCTTTGACAGACTTGCTCGTCTTTCCCACCTTGCGCCCTCCAGTCCTCTGACTTTGGCTCTCTCCATCCCCAACCTTTAGTTGATCAAGCTTTAATTTACTGGAACTTTTTTCTTACCGAGAAAACCCTTCACAAAATAAGTATCTTAAACCTTTCAGCTCAACTATGGAGTGCCTTAGGTTGTTTCTGTGGAGAGTGCAGTATAAATGCAAGTTGCTATTATAGACTTACTTAGATTTGACTATTCCAAAGCATTTCAGCTGGTCTCTAAGTACTACCTGCCATCAACATGATGTTATCCAGAGCTCTGCTGCTTGTCTCTTAACTCACGTTCAGAACCTATCAGCTCTGTGCTGGCTGAACTGTCTCCTGTTGGAGCAATTCTTCTTTTCAAATCCCCCCCATGGCCCCATGCGACTCTGTAATTGCCTGCAGCCCCACAACCCGCTGATTCTGGCCTCTTGAATATTCCTGATTTAATCACTCCACTACTGGTGGCAGCCCATCCTAAGCAATAGAATTCCCTCCCAAACCTCTCCATCTCACTTTCATGCTGGGTCCTTGGAACCTTCCTCTTTGACCAAACTTTTGGTCATTTGTCCCTCAATGTCCTAATGTCTCAATTTCGTATTTAGTTTTATAATGTTTCTGTAAAATGCCTTTGGATGCTTTATCACATTTAAAGGCCCTATGTAAATGCAAGTTGAAGTTCAGTGCTCCTCAAATTTTAAAATATAAATACAGAAAATGCAACTCTTACATCTTAAGAGAGTGGCATCCACAGTGAGACGAAGCAGTCACAGATGAGGTGTAGCACAGCTAGATGCAAAGTAAAGGTCCCTCGTTTTCAGAAAGATTTCCCTGAAGAAACTCCATATCAGTCATAAAGCCAACCGTTAACAGATTATTTTGTGTTTCTTACAGAATAAAGGGACTCAAACATTTTGGTGTGAAGGTTTCTGTACATTGATTTCAGTATGGATATCATTTAGTTACAGTGTTCTGACTCACTAACTAAAAAGCCTAATATGCTTTTAAACAGCACGTGAAGCAAATTTGCCTGCTGCTCCTCGATCAATCAATCCTGCTGCCAGCATTGAAACTTGGGATAGAAAGTGGCAACCACGAGTTGCAGACACTGGCAATGGAACAGATAAGAGCTGTCACCCAGGTATGAGCAGTTTCTGTGTAAATCTCTTAAATCTCATGGTAATGAATCAGCTTTTTTTAAATCAGAAACTGGATAAATATTTTTAATATTCTTAATGATCAGATCGCACAACAGATTCCTTGATAATATATATTCATATATATTGTTATATATATATATGATTTACACATGTTTGATTGACAAATCTATCCAACCATTGTTTTAAAAAGGAAATATTGCCCTGATTTTTTTTTACCTGAACAAGAAACCAAAGCAATGTGACAAATTACATAACCAAAAATTACAATAAAACAAGCTAATTACTGGGGAAAAAAATGTCTTGTCGTCTTGGATAATGAATGCATAATTGGATTTGGAGAATAAATACCAGTGTGTGTTATTTAAACCAAGATTGGTTCAGAGATTAAGCAAAGCTTACTGATTAAATTGATCTTGCAATTTTTTTTTTCAGTGGTAGGATGGAATGCAGTACATGAATTCAACTTTTTTTATTTTAGTTTTTCAGATACAAATATCAGATACAAATTTATTCAACTCTATGGTTTAAAAATGTTTTTTTCCTGGAGTTAACTGGAGTGGCCCAGTTTTTTTTTTACTCCATTTTTAAAGTTACAAAACCAGTGCTCAGAATGGACCAGGCAAACCCAAATCCATTCCTCGCTCGCTTCAAAAACCAAGTTCAAATTCCAGTTGAATCCAATTCAAGGTCCCCAGAAGAGAGAGAAACAAGATGCAAGCTGACAAGATTGGGCGGCACGGTAGCACAGTGGTTAGCACTGCTGCTTCACAGCTCCAGAGACCTGGGTTCGATTCCTGGCTTGGGTCACTGTCTGTGTGGAGTTTGCACATTCTCCTCGTGTCTGCGTGGGTTTCCTCCGGGTGCTCTGGTTTCCTCCCACTGTCCAAAGATGTGCGGGTTAGGTTGATTGGCCATGCTAAAATTGCCCCTTAGTGTCCTGAGATGCATAGGTTAAAGGGATTAGCGGGGGTAGGGCCTGGGTGGGATTGTGGTCGGTGCAGACTCATTGGGCCAGATGGCCTCTTTCTGCACTGTAGGGTTTCTATGATTCTATGATTATGCACTGCACCCCATCTTGGGCTTGATCTGACACTTGTTCTTAGCTAAAAGGCCAATTTGGACTTGATGCCAGTTAAAGGATTGGAAGCTTGTTTCTGTTTGCCGGTCACTTGAGCAGAGTTGGTTTAATGCATGCTCTTCCTTTATGCTGACTGTATGCTGGGTCACTATATAGCGCAGAAGGAAAAATGTGCTATCAAACTCCATTCACTTGAATTGGATCTCTCATTGACATGGTGATGGTAGAACAAGTACGAGAGATCATGCATCCTTGAATGGAAAAAATGTAATTTAATGTAAATACCCTGCAAGCAAAGGAAAAGATGTGCACCTGTCGAGGAAATTTAGAGTCAATACCATGTGTTTCTATCTCTCTGTAACTTGAATTCTACTTAAATTCATCTGGTAATGTGAAGCTTGAAAATCTGTGTGCTTGAATTTATCATTTGAACGACGGTAGTTTAGAGTAGAAAAGCAGTGAAGCGTTTAAAAGGAAAAACAATTTCAAATAGGGTGAATGTGAAATGAAAACGATTAATGTTGGTATTGCACGCAAGTTCATGTGCATTTGAAAAGAGAAAACTTAGGATCATTTCCATAGAACACCATCTTCACATCTTCTAAAGGTTATCAGGTCAAAGTGGTGAACAACGTGTTAGATATAAAATTCGATAGAGGAGTGTGTGATTGATTAAGAAGAAATTTTAATGTGAATGTTGCCCTGTAAACCCATTATAGTCCTTATATTATCAGCTAGACATTTAGATGCTGTTGTGAAAGTTTACAATTTTAAAGTGCATTGCAACTTGCCTTCACACTCGATGTCACAAAAGTAATTATATATTTGTTTAATACTTTTAAAATCCTTTTTCAATATACTATGTAATGCCTCCCATGTCCTTGTTTTTATTACCCATTGATTCACCAGCTTCCCTGCCTCTGGCTTCCCAGAATATGCAGCTATGTCTTTCCTATCCTCTCACCCTGTTTCACTGCACCCTTTATGACTTCCCATGTTATGGAAGATCAACTAACATATAAAATTAACTGTCATTCTGTTCTGTTATGCGTGGGAAACTCTGCTATACTTTAGAGTATCTCGCATGAAAAACATATGTCAGACTTATCTGTTTGGCTCAAATAATTACCATCTGTTACATTCATCATGCTGATTTTGTTCATTATAGGCATGTTAAAAAAAGGCACTCTTGTAAATTACTAAACAGATAGGAAAGGCTACCCATAATGAATCATCAACCAACAATAAGATAACAAATTAAATATTTCTTTACCCTAAAATTACCAATAAGGCAACTGCATTAATGTTAGACAATCAAATATTCAAAAATAATGATTCCTTTCATCATCGTGTTGTTCACTTTGCCTGATATTTGGAAACTGAGTGCATAAATAAAGGCTCAGTAATGAGAGTCATACAGGAAAATGGGGTGGCACATCAAAGGAGAAACCCACGCAAACAGTGAGAAATTGATAGAATTGATATACCTAGGAGCATGAGGGGAGAGCAATAAACTAAAGGATAAAAGATAGGAAAAAACAAAAAGTTGCAAAAAGAGAGTGAATTTGAATAATGCCTCAGGAGATCAGCTCCATTATATGATAATGTATTGTGTGTGTCACGTGGTGAAGAAACCCATTGCTTTGAAACACCAGGAGGGTCACTATTCATTTCTCTAAAAATGAAATGTATTTTCTGCATTTGTTTCCGGAGAGTTAAGTCGTGTTTGTCATAAAGTTGTTGTATAAATCCAAGTACATATTTATGCTATTTGTATGCTTTGTACCATTATATATTGTAAGTAATGGAAAAGTGACAAAATGTGCAAATATTCCTGAATTGGCAGTCATCGAGATTAAGCCCTGTACTTAGTTGTGAAATTTTTTTGACACAACGCAAACTGCAAATATATCTTATGCTAAGATTTCTATTTTTTCCAATTTAAATGTTTGTGTTGTATGGGAAGGTTAAATTCAATCATTTCAAAATAACAGATTTAATATCATTAGATATATTAATTTATAATAGTCCCATTTGTAACATGTTGACCATGAATAAATAATCCTTCCCAAACCAAAGTTCACATTTTCAAAGAATTTTGTGCGACCTTCACTTCATCTCTGCCTGACGACCTTCCTATTAGTTGGGGCATCATTAGCATGTGGAGCACTTTTCCATCAGGGCAGCCTGATTTCTGCATTCTCCTTGCCATACTATGCATTTATTTCTGCTTTCCCTCCCCATCCTGCTAGTTTTCGCTCTTAACACTTTCTCCAGACAACTTTCCATCCTTTCTGCTACCGCATTGTCCACACTGAACCGTTGTCAAATGCTCAGTCCCAGCAACTTGAGATGAACCCTATAAGTCTTTATTTGGGGTCCAGGGGACCTGAAGAAAAATATGAAATTAAATACAACAGATTTGGAACAGCGAATAGGAGAAACTTCGACAAAAGTTTGTCAGACTCTAGAATGTACTGCAGAGTCGGTGATCGAAACAAACTTGACAATAAAAGCCAACAACAATTTTTATGTGCTAATAACTTATTTCTATGTTCTAATTTGTATGTAATTGCATCTTAACAGACGCCCTAGATTGCAAAAACATGATTATTATGGAGCCAGTGAATTAACATGTATTGCTTCTATTTACTCCCCAAAGCAAACTTGGGAGTATGAACAAAAATTAATAACTTTTTTTGCTACTAATATGTAAAATTATTACACTGTGACCTGAAATTAGCAAGTGAAATAGCTCTAATACACGGATCTACTTAACTCTTCAGACATCCTGGCTCTTGTTCCATTGATACCGGTAGCTTTGGATAAATTATAAATCTAATAGAAGATCAAGCTTCCTACAAATTTGGGAACTAAAAGTACGCTCCTACCGCAGAGTAGGAATTATTCTGTATTCACATTGGTAATTGAGATGTGCATTTGGGTGGTGAGAGTAACCTAGCTTCAGGCACTTAGTCTTCAAAATTTATTCTTCTGGATGGCTTTTTGTAGATGGAATTGGCCTAAATACTCTGTGGATTGCTGGAGCTGGGGAGTGTTACGCAGAATACCATCTGTTTCTATGTTCCTTGACGCTTTGATCAGATTCATCCAAAGATTGGAGAATTCAAAACTTTTGCATGAAGTGTGCATTTGACAGACTATATTAGAGTTGAAGTACATTGGGAAGGAAGGTAAAAACCTCCCAAGATATTCAACACAAAATCACTGCCTATGCCTGGTAAATATTAGCAGTAATACAATTTTAAAATATTGTTGCATTAGCTTTTCAAATCCAAAAATGTCAAATCCTCCTTTCCATGCTGAAATAATTTGAAAGTTCATAAAACTTTGGGGACAGGAACACTCTCTTCTCACATTCTTGGATAATATACAAGACAAAGCTTACCAGATGGATCAAAAAAGGAAAATGCTGGAAAATCTTAGCAAGTCTGACAGCATCTGTGGAGAGAGAAGAGAGCCGACGTTTCAAGTCTGGATGGCCCATTCGAAACGTTGGCTCTATTCTTTCTCCAAGATGCTGTCAGACCCGCTGAGATTTTCCAACATGTTCTGTTTTTATTTTAGATTCCGGCATCCGTAGTATTTTGATTTAATTCACCTGATGGATGATCCTTTTCTTTTACTCAAGTTAAGACTGATTTCAGTTTTTCAAATCAAGGAAGATGAGAGGCTGGGATAATGGAACCAATTTATGGCAGAGGGACCAGAAGGAGGGGAAAGGGACAGTGAGGGAGGAGAATAGAGAGATGTAAATGAACCAAAGGTCAAAAAACTTACCTTGAAAAGTTGACATAGGACTACTGCAGAAAAGTTAATTCAGCTGGTGGGTGGGAGCCGTTGAAGGGCAGTTGAAACTCAGCTGCAGTTAATGTATTCTCAAAATTCTTGCTGCACTGTTCCTTGAAGGGAAGAGGGATAAGAGAAGGATGATGAGGTGAAAAGAGAAGGTGAGGTGGGGGGTACAGAATGTGATAGGGAGAGGAGGGAGTGAGGAATGAAAGAGAGAAGCACTGCAGATGGTGCTGTTCACATTGTAATGTGCCTCTGACTGGGAAAGCTTCTGTGTGTAGAGGAGAGCCAATAAACAGAAAGTCACCTGGGAGAGAGAGAATTGTGGGTGAGCAATTCTGATAGTCAATAATCTAGGTGAATATGCTGTCTTCTTGACAGCATCTAACATGAACTTTGAGAGTTTTTTTCCTGGGATCGGGGGACAATAGCTTGTGACACTTGGGGGGGGGGGGGGGGGGTGCTTATCAAACTGGAAAGTTTCTTAATGGGTGAGGAGAGCATGAATAAAAATTTGTTCAGTGAGGAGTTTGCTCTGGTGGGGTGTTGGGAGTCGGGTGAGCTGGGGGGTGGAGGTGGGCTGCGGTTTGGGTGGAAATGTTGTTCGGAGGTCGGGTTCTCAGGTGTGGAGGACTGGGATTGGAAATTACCGGGAAAGGAATGTAACTGCTGCTTTTTTAAAAAATCTATTTATGGCATCGATTTATGCTTCATTTGATGTGGGAATCAGTTAGTTCTTTAGGAATGATTATCTGGAATTTTATATGGTTGGCATTTAGGCCGTCACGTAACATTAGGTGGTACTCATTTGCTTTTAATTTTATCATGACTATATCACCATAGTGCAATGCCTTTGGAATGCTGACCTCGATCACATAGATACTTTAAATATTTTAGATTTAACATGTCATCTCACAGTCATCTGTTGAAAACTCATGTTTCAGATAAAATATAGAGAAATTAGCATCTTAAGAGTTTATAGTGCAGAGTGAAGCAAAGCTTCATTGTGTGACAGAAAATAATTTAAAGAAAGGAGGATATTGACACCAAACCTGCTATCTGTTTAAAATCTGAAGTGGCTTGTTGATTGAATTGTATGCGCTGATCCCTGCTTTTGCAAACCTTTCTGATAACACATTGAAGAGCAGCCACTGCAGGAACGGCTATATGGGTCTGTGTCAGTTGCTTCCTGAACCTGAATATGCAATCAACTTTTAACTGTCTCGCAACAACATCTTCTGTAAAGTCTGCCAATTCTAAGCTCAATTCCAGTGCCCCTATTTGACTCCTTTTCATCTGGCAACAAAGGATGTACAGCTAGAAACCTCCTGGGTGAATAATAAAAAAAATTGTATTTATCCAATACCTGGCCCAGCACATTCCAAAATTCCTTCACAAGTAAAGGATTGCTTTTGAAGTGTGATCACTGCTTTTATTCAGGTAGCATGAATTGCAGAGTAGAAGTTGGTCTTTGAAACCTCCAAATATCTATCCAATATCAGGGCCGACTTTGTGCTGAATATGTTAAGTAAACTGCTGGTGTGGGTTTTGATGGTCACCATTTTGATTTTTTTTAAAAAGCAGTAATTCATATTAAATTAATGGGGCATAATTTATTGAATTAATTAATTCTACAAATATACCTTTAACCACAATCAAGGCATTTTAAAACTTGTCAAATTCATTATCTTCAGCATTCAATGCAAAAGGGTCATCTAATTCATTCTGTGTCACTTTGGTTATCGTAATCTCTGAGCAATCTTGGTCCTTTGCTGCAACAGAGATAAGGCAGCACCAGGGACCCGGGTTCGATTCCCGGCTTGGGTACCTGTCTATGCGGATCTGCACGTTCTCCCCATGTCTGCGTGGGTTTCCTCTGGGTGCTCCGGTTTCCTCCCACAGTCCGAAAGATGTGCTGATTAGGTGGATTGGCCATGCTAAATTCTCCCCCAGTGTACCCGAACAGGCACCGGAGTGTAGCGACTAGGGGATTTTCACAGTAACTTCACTGCAGTGCTAATGTAAGCCTACTTCTGATAATAAAGAAACTTAAACTTATTTACTTTATATAAAGCAGCTACACCAATTAGCTGTTGCTCTGGAATCTTTGCTGGGCTCCGTGTCTGTTTTGACCCACATGTAAGCATTCTGACTATTTTTGAGGACATATTTCGACACACGCCTCTCAAGATCAGGCCAGTGGCTGGTCCTTGTTCTCATGGTGCATTTGGTCTTGGACATCTTGAGGGCGGATTGCTGCTGCTTCCATTCTTTCAGCAATTTTTTATGAACACTGAATTCCACCTGCACCCTATCCACTTATCTCACCCATCCAATAACACACTCACCCTTTCACTCACTCATCCTTTCACTCACTCACCTTTTCACTCACATGCTCATTCGCTTGCACATTGCAAAGCTTGGGGACCTTTAAACACTGAGCAGAACTCAACAGCTGGTCCTGTAAAAGGGTGTGGCTTCCAGTAGATTCTCTTCGCTGTTCCCTACGTGAGTTCCTACCCTGTAGGAGTTCTGCATTGTGGATCGAAAGTTGGCACCTTTTCAATAAATGATCAGCGTTGGATTCCAATTCTGATTGGAAGTTTTGGGCCAATATTTTGCTGCTTTATTCTTCCTGCCACATGGAGAACCTCTCTTTTTCCCACATTATATTCTATCTGCTAAATCTTTGCCCACTTACTTAACTTATATGTGTCCCTTTGCAGACTCTAGGGCAGATTTTCACTCGCAAAGTGGGAAATTGTGCATCTGCCTCAGGGAAACTATTCCCAGATAGCTTTTATTCTGGCATGGGAAGAGGTGTGGTGATTGTTGGATGGTTGAGCCTGCCACCTCCTGATGCAAATCGGAGGTGTACACAGAGCGGCTGAATGCCAAGGCGAGCTGTTCAAAGGGCCCGCCTCAGTTCACTGGGAGTTCATATCTGTTATGTACCTTAGGCCTTGTAGCATTAACCCTCACAGCCCCCCACCCACTCAATATACTCATTCATGCAAATCCACCTCAAATGACCCTTCATATTCTCCATGCCAAACCATGCCCCAAACCACCCCCCCCCCCCACCCCCCCATGGCCTCTTATAGTCCTAATGCCAATTTATGATCCCTCCCCATCCCCATGGCCTTTTATAGCAATGTGCCAACTTATTGTAACTCATGACAAGTCCGCCATCTCCATGGTCGTTTATAGCCATATACTAACTTATTGCCAGCTGATGACTCTTCCCCCCCCCCCCCGCCATCCTCATGGCCTTTTATAGCCCTAAGCCAACTTATTGGCAACCCCCCATCCCATTAATCCTTTATAACCCTGTACCTTAATGTCAATGCAGCCCCCTACCCATTATCTTTCGCTTTCCATCCCAACTCCCCCCCAGTATCCACTATAAACAGAACTTGGGACCCATGCTGAAAGGAAATAACAAAATGTTCAAAATACAGGGTTTGCTGTATAAAGAAGTCCCAATCTTGAAAGTCCTTTCAATATATTTAAATCCCCTCAAGTTCATAATCCCTTACAAATGAAGGCCCATCCATCCAACCTATGTGCGTACTTTTAGTTGAGGAGAGATGCACAGCTGAGATAAATTATGAGCCCTTTATTCATAATGCAGGAAATCAGGAAAGGTACTAATGAATGCCACTCACGCAATATTAATACCAATAAGTAGCACAAATTGATCACTTAATATTACCCCTTAATGACCACCTCAAAGTTCCCCAAAGCAAAAAGGGAGTCAGGAGCAATTGAGCAACTTGACCTGCCTCACATGCTGGTTACAATTGTTCTGTTGTCACGTACACCCATAAGAAGCAGCAGCCCCTATCCACCACTCCCTCAAATAATTTCGTATTTCAACAAAACATCCGACGGCGAAGAGACTAATGTCCTCATCTAAAGATTAGAGGGAAGGAAATAGTAAAGTCCGAAAAATATCCATTTCATTCTGTTTCCTATTACTCGGCCAATTTTGAATCCACATTGCTCCTGTCCCTTTTATTCCATGGGCATATAACTTTTCTCACATGGCTTGTTGTGTGGCAGTGTTCCGAAAGTCCATGTACACTACATCAACAGCATTACCCACATTGACTCTGTTACCTCTTCAAAAAAAAACTCCAAGTTAGTTAAACACCATTTCGCCTTTAGAAATCCATGTGGACTCTTCCTTATCAACCTACATTATTTTCCATGTGACTAATTCTATCCCCACTAATTGTTTCTGGAAGTTTTCTTACCATGAAGTTAAATTGACCGATCTGTAATTGCTGGGTTTATCCTAACAGCCTTTTTTGAACACAGGTATAATGTTTGCAATTCTCCAATTCTCTGGCACATCTGAAGCCATTTCTTTTAAGACCCCCGGATGCAGACCATCAGGCCCAATAGATTTGTCGGCTTTTAGTCTCATTAGTTTTCCGGGTACTTTTTCTCTGGGAAAGGACACTGTGAAGGAAAATATATCATAGCAATTTGCGCACACCTCTAGAATTCCTGACTCTACACCACTGCTCATTAATTAATTGTTTTTTTATTCGGGTGGCATATAAATTTTGACCATATTTTGAAGTTAAATTAAATAAAAGCAGCAAAATAGATTATAACATGAAAGGGGAATTTTGAGATATTTGCTTATAATTCCTTCATCTCTAACATTATTTCTGTGGCATGTAAACTGCATAACAATTTGTGGTGCATCATTAAAACATGAAGAATGTTCAAAAACATGAAGAATGATACATGTTTAGCAGCATGTATCATTCACATTATTGATAGGCCTCTTAGACAAGAAACAGGTTGCTTCTGAAGCATTCAGACTGAACTCCTTGATAATATGATTGAAGTTCTACTCAATAATAAGTGTCTGACTCCAAGGAGCAGTTCTGTGTGTTAATGATTTTGTTGTCTCGGAACAGCATCCTTGGAAATGAACCTGGTTGCATAATATAAATATACTGTCAGAAATTCGACACCCAGACACACACCAATTACACTTCATCTCCTTTTGGTCCTGCATGTGTATATTTGAACAATTCCTACTTACATTTCTGTCAATTTGAGACAGATCCTAGATCACTGTACATTGTGCTAAAAAACTTGAATTTCTTTTAGTCATACGAATGTTTTCATGAAATATTAGTTGGGGAATAGGAATAAGCAACTGCTGTAGAAATATTCTGATGCTGTACAAACATAACAAGCTTGCCAAGAAATTGCATGCTTGGATCTGTGGAAACGCCAGGTCAAGGTAATGTAATTGGCAGTTAGTGTATCATTTAATCTTTCATTAAGCAATTCAATTAAACACAACTTTTTTTAACTTCCTGATTTTAATTTTCTGCAGAACACAGATGGTCTTTCAGGATGTAATAAACTTGCATTCATTAACATATGTTAGATATATTTTACATACAATATGCATATAAAATATGTAATTTTCTGCATCATGTAATGTTCACTATAAGACTACCAACTTCTTTGTGTTTTTTAGGTAGATATGCATTCGTTTTTTTCACTATATGGTTATAGAATTTCCATTGGATCGTTAGCTAATACCTGCTCCGTCATCCAAGGTTGTCTGTTGTTGCCAAACCTTCAGAATACACACTGTGTTTTGATTTTAAGGTTTTGGAATTTCTCATCACATTTGACCAGGCCATTCTCCACCAGTGCCTCTCCTCTGTCAACCAGTTCACCTTGTTCCAGTCTCACCTACACTAGTTTCCCTTCCTACTCCTGCTTTGCTACTTCAGGTGTCTCCCAAGGATCTATTCTTGGTTCCCTTCAATTTCCCATCAAAACGCTGAACCTCAGTAACATCATCCAAAAACACCCAGCTTCACCATCACCTATGTTACATTTCCTCCCCACTGTCTCTGATTTATTTGCTGCTTGTTTGACAACCAGTCCTGGATAAGCATAAAAGCATAAATTTCCTCCAACTGAACATTGGGAAGACCAAAGCCGCCAGACTACAAACTCGGATTCCTGAGTCACTCATTCTGTCCCTCGCTTGACAATTCTGATGACATTAATTCTCTCTCTGTCTCTCCACAGACTCTGTCTGACTTGTTTCCAACATTTCCCACTTCTGTTTCAGGATTATAGCATCTGCAGTATTGTGCTTTTGACTCTATCCCTCTCTCTGGTCATTCTGTGAGGCTGAGTCAAACTGTTCATGTACTTTGCTTCCTATTTGACCATGGGATAAGCTCTGACCACATATCCACTTCATTACCAAGATTGCCTATTTCCACCTCTGTGTCACATATCTTTCAAGATATGTGAATATCACTAGCCAGGACAGCATTTGTTGCTCTTGAGAAACGGTGATGATCTGCCTTCTTGAACAGCTGCAGTCCATCACCACAGTGATGTTTGGAAGGGAGTTCTAGGTGTTTGAAGTAACAAGTATATACAAGTATATATATTTCTCATCAGTATTTACTGTTGAGAAAGGCATGGATGTGAGGGAACTTGGGGAAATAAATAGTGATGTCTTGAGGAATGTCCATATTACAAGTAGTGCCTAATCAGGAAGATGTGAGGATTGGAAGGGCACTAGCAAGTAGTGGTGTTCCAACGCATCTGCTGCTCAAGTTCTTCTAGATGGTAGAAGTCACAGGTTTGGAAAGTTTATATGTCTATCTCTGCCCCTGTCTCAGCTCATCTGTTGCTGAAACCCTAATCCATGCCTTTATTACTTATAGTCAGAAGTCTCCCAACACCAGGTTAAAGTCCAACAGGTTTATTTGGAATCACGAGCTTTCGGAGCGCTGTACCTTCAGGGCAGAGAGCAAGGGAAGCTCGACTAAACTGCATTTATTTCAAATCAAGAGGCCTGACAGGCAAGGCAGATGAACTCAGGGCATGGATGCGTACACGGGACTGGGATATTATAGCTATTGCTGAAACATGGCTAAGGGAAGGACAGGACTGGCAACTCAATGTTCCAGGGTACAGATGCTATAGGAAAGATAGAACAGGAGATAAGAGGAGGGGGAGTTGCATTTTTGATTCGGGAGAACATCACGGCAGTACTGAGAGGGGATATATCCAAGAGTTCCACTATTGAGTCTATATGGGTAGAACCGAGAAATAAGAAGGGGGAGATCACTTCGATAGGATTGTACTATAGGCGCCTAAATAGTCAGCGGGAAATTGAGGAGCAAAAATGTAAGGAGATTGCAAATAGCTCCAAGAAAAATAGGGTGGTAATAGTAGGGGACTTTAACTTTCCCAACATTGACTGGGACAGTCACAATATTAGGGGCTTGGATGGATAGAAATTTGTTGAGGATGGATAGAAATTTGTTGAGTCAAATTCATGAGGAATTTCTCATTTGGTATGTCGATGGCCCGACTAGAGAGGGGGCAAAACTTGACCTTCTCTTGGAAAATAAGGAAGGGCAGGTGACACAAGTGTTAGTGCGGGATCACTTTGGGACCATTGATCATAATTCCATTAGTTTTAAGAAAGCTATGGAGAATGATAGGTCTGGCCCAAAAGTTAAAATTGTAAATTGGGGCAAGGCCAATTTTGATGGTATTATTAATGAACTTTCAAAAGTTGATTGAGGGAGTCTGTTGGCAAGCAAAGAGATGTCTGGTAATTGGGAGGCTTTCAAAAGTGTGTTAACCAGGGTTGAGGGTAAGCACACCTTTTAGAGTGAAGGGCAAGGCTGATAGAAGTAGGGAACCCTGCATGACTCGGGATATTGAGGCCCTGGTCAAGAAGAAGAAGGAGGCATATAACATGCATAGGCAGCTGGGATTAAGTGGATCCCTTGAAAAGTATAGAGGGTGTCAGAGTAGAGTTAGGCAGAAATCAAGAGATAAAAAGGGGACACGAGATTGCTTTGGCAGATAAGGCGAAGGGGAATCCAAAGAGCTTCTACAAATACATAAAGGGAAAAAGAGTAATTAGGGAGAAAAAGGGACCTCGTAAGGATCAACGAGGTTATCTATGGGTGGATCCATAAGAGATGGGTGATATCCTAAATGAATATTTCTCATCGGAATTTACTGTTGGGAAAGGCATGGATGTTCGGGAACTTGGGAAAATAATAGTGATGTCTTGAGTGTACATATTACAGAGAAGGAGGTATTGGAAGTCTTAAAGCGCATCAAGGTAGATAAATCCCTGGGACCTGATGAAGTGTATCTCAGAATGTTGTGGGAGGCTAGGAAGGAAATTGGTATTTAAAGTTTAGCTTTTAAAGTTTATTTATTATTGTCACAAATGGACTTACATTAACATTGTAATGAAGTTATTGTAAAAATCCCCTAGTTGCCACACTGCAGCGCCATTTCAGGTTCACTGAGGGAGAATTTAACATGGCCAATGCACCTAACCAGCACATCTTTCGGACCGTGGGAGGAAACCAGAGTACCCGGGGGAAACCCAAGCAGACATAGGGTGAACATGCAGGCTCCACACAGACAGTGACCCAAGCCAGGAATCGAACCTGGGTCCCTAGCACTGTGAGCCAGCAGTGCTAACCACGATGCCACCGTGCCACCCTACGGGTCACCTAGCACAGATATTTGAATCATCGACAGCCACTGGTGAGGTGCCTGAAGATTGGAGGGTGGCAAGTGTTGTGCCTTTGTTTAAAAAGGTCTGCAGGGAAAAGCCTGGGAACTACAGGCCGGTAAGCCTAATGTCTGTAGTGGTAGGTTGTTAGAAGGTATTCTGAGTCAAAGGATCTACAGGCATTTAGAGAGGCAAGGACTGATCAGGGACAGTCAGCATAGCTTTGAGTGGAAAATCATGTCTCACAAATTTGATTGAGTTTTTTGAAGGGGTAACCAAGAAGATAGATGAGGGCAGAGCAATCAAGGTTGTCTACATAGACTTTAGCAAGGCCTTTGACAAGGTACTGCATCATAGGTTGTTGTACAATGTTAAATATCACGGGATCCAGGGTGAGGTAGCCAATTGGATACAAAATTGGCTTGACAACAAAAGGCAGAGGGTGGTTGTAGAGGGTTGTTTTTTTAAACTGGAGGCCTGTGACCAGTGGTGTGCCTTAGCGATTGGTGCTGGGTCCACTATTATTTGTCATTTATATTAATGATTTAGATGAGAATTTAGAAGACATGGTTAGTAAGTTTGCAGATGACACCAAGATTGGTGGCATAGTGGACAGTGAAGACCTAGGACAACCTTCTAACATAGGATAACATAGCAATTATTGACCTTGCTAATTATGTGCCCGTCCAATCCTTTTTCATTTCTCATATATAAAACTTACCTGCTGGATTGTTGCCATATCAGTATGTTGTATCCTCATGCCCTTACTCTTCCTATCATTAATCCACTGTAGTTTTGTTGTTGTATTTAATACATTTATGTTGGTCCTCCTTTGCATAATCCAGTCAATGACAAGTGTGAATGTAGTGGAAGACAATACTGTATCTTGTTATAAATAGTCCAGAAGAACTTTATAGAATCCCCACAGTGAAGAAGGAGGCCATTGGGCCCATCAAGTCTGCACTGGCTCTCCACCAGAAAACCTTCCCTAGGCCCTATCCCCATAGTCCCACATATTTATCCCATTAATTTCCCTAACCTATACATCTTGGGACACTAAGGGGCAATTTAGCATGGCCAATCCACCGAATCTGCACATCTTCGGACTGTGGGAAGAAACCAGAGCACCCAGAGGAAACCCACGCAGAAACGGGGAGGACGTGCAAACTCCAGATAGACAGTCATCCAAGTCCAGTATCCGGGTCCCTGGCACTGTGAGCAGTGCTAACCACTGCCTTCTTTGGTCCTCACTTCCGCTTTTTTCAGTGTGAGCCTCGGCTTCTTGATAATGTTTTTACCTCTGAGTCAAAAAGTTGTGCTTTCAAGTCGTACTTCAGGACTTGAGCGCAGTACTGAGGGAGTGCTCCAATGTCAAAGGTTTTTCAATTGAAAAAAATTAAAGATTCCATGGCAGGACTGTAAGTAGAACAGAATAGTTTTCCTGGTGTCATGACCAGTACGTACTCTCAGAGGATAATTCTCAAAGATAATTTAGTCATTTATGTCACTGCTTTGTGAACTTTGTTATGTACAAATTGGTTGTTAAGTTTCTTTGCACTGCCACAGTCATACATTTCAGATGTATTCCATCGATGCGAACACAATTTGAAACATTCTGAGGTCATGAAAGCTGCTACATAAATTCAAGTTATTTTTTTCTCTCTGCTACTGCAGAGTAGGTCAAAATATTGAAGATAATTTTCACAAGTATTCCGTAACAGTGTAAAATTTTCCAAAGTGACAGTATATCGACCTGAATTTCACATGTATTGCTTGCCAGCCCATTGCAAGAGTCAGCCGGCAGCTTAAGGAGCTAAAACAAAAAGCCCACCGCACAGCAATAGCATTGTGTCGCCAGGATAAACAAGCTGAGAGTGGGACTTGCTCTCCTCAGTGGGAGAAATTCCAACCTCAAGAGCTGCCAGATAATGTGATTGGCCAACAACCTCTAGCAGTCCCCATGACGCCAGAAGTGAATAGTAGGTGTGGTTGGGAGCGGTTTCATGAAGAACTTCAATGGATCCCAGAGCCAGGTGAATCCCAAGCTTTTAGGGCAAGGAGGGATCAGGCGGCCTGGCAAGGAGAGGGAATGAGGGGATTGGGAGGGAGGAAGGAAAGAACAAAGGACATTCCCAATTCTGTGCCTCACCTTCCTTCCAGCCTTTCCAAATTTTATTTCCATAAGTGCACTCCCCATTCCCACCTGCCTGGCCATGCCAATCATTTTATGGTGTGGGCAGCATGAAATACAGGTCAATTGGCTTGGTAACAAAATCAATTGCCCATTAATTATTTTTCTTAAAAGATGGCAAATGGCTGCCAATTTCAATGCCTGCCCATCCACTATTATGGGGACCCTGGGTGGACGGGAAAGCGTAGAGTTTGCCACCCCTTTTGTTTTACATTCGCCGTCCCCCCCCCTCCCCCCCCCCCCCCGTGCTGAAACACGCCTGGCAGAGGAGGCCATTAATCCACACATTAAGTCAGTAGTTGCTTCAAACTCATTAACATTAAAGAAAAGCAGGTTCAACTTCTCATTGCACTTCTTGATAACATTCCTAACACAAAAATCAAACAAAATATATTTTATTCATTAGTGATTGTATTACAAAATATGCTAATGTCTGAATGTAATCTTAACAATGGTTGATTCCTGGTGATGAAAAGTATAAAAAAATGTTACGCCTGATTTTTTTTAAAAATTCATTCAATGGCATTGGGTGTCACTGCAAGCCAGCATTTGTTGCCCAACCCTGATCTTCCTTGAACTGAGTGACTTGCTAGGCCATTTTAGTTAAGAGTCAACCACATTGCTGTGGGTCTAAAGTTAAAGTTTATTTATTAGTCACAAATAAGGTTTACATTAACATTGCAACAAAGTTACTGTGAAATTCCCCTTGTCGCCACAGTCCGGTGCCTGTTCGGGTTAATGCACCTAACCAGCACATCTTGCAGATTGTGGGAGGAAACCAGAGCACACGGAGGAAACTCACGCAGACACAGGGAGAATGTGCAAACTCCACACAGACAGTGACCCAAGCCAGGAATCGAACCCGGGTCCCTGGTGCTGTGATGCAGCAGCGCTAATCACTGTGCCACCCCTAGCGTCGCATGCAGGCCAGATCATGTAAGGACAGCAGACTTCCTTTCCTAGTGAACAAAATGGGTTTTTAGTGACGATAGTTTCATGATCAGCATCTCTGAGATTAACTTTCAATCCCTGATTTTATTAATTGAATTTAAATTCCATCAGTTATTGTAGTGGGATTTGAACCCATGCCCCCAGGGCATTAGCATGGCTCTCTGGATTTCTCATCCAGTGATAGGACCACTACACCACCATCTTGCTGCATTTATTACCCTAAACAAAGGTTAGAGAATAGTTACCAAAAGAGAAAATGCTGGAAAATCTCAGCAGGTCTGGCAACATCTGTAAGGAAAGAAAAGAGCTGATGTTTCGAGTCCAGACAACCCTTAGTCAAAGAGAATAGTTAATGTGCTGAACTGAAACTCTTTATTTACAATAAGAAATAACCAAAGTTTGCCAATGTGCCTGAACTCTCAATTGTTGAGACTTGCTTTTATTGTCAATCTTACTCCAAGATAACTCCAAGTTGAGTTAATTGACCATAAAGTAAGGCTGTTGTCTAAACTGGAAATGTGGCAGTTAGCTTTCTATCCCTTTGTCCTCTGCCATGACTGACACAATTCTGATATTTGCCTTAAATACTCTGCACAGATTAGTTCAGGAAACCTGGAAATAACAATCAATGTGCACGACTTGCTGATGCCATGATCAAGGTAAAGGAGTTGGGAGTTACAGCGTGCTGGGAGGTGATAGTGTAAATTTGGCATGAGATAGGACGTGCTATCAAGGCAGTGCTTATATTTTATCCCACTGCGTAATTCAAAAATTACGCACAGCATAAATAGATTAGATTTTATTCAAAGAAATCCAAGCATATCGATTGAAAGCAAATTTACCTTTTTAATACAAAATTGTACTTGATCGTTCTATTGAATTCAGGAATTCTTTAAAACTGAGTGAATATTCATGGTTTGCTGAATGTCCCAATAAATTGTGTAAGCATTTATCTAAAGTTAGCTACTGAGCAAAAAAATACTCTGCATATGCATTAGTGCTCAAACCTGCTTTTATTCCCTGGTGTATTCTCAAATTTATCAGTGCATGTAAGTCTGCGGCTGTTACCTCAAGAACTGATCATGAAAGTATCACGATCATTGATATAAGAATGATAAGGATTAGCTAATCATTGATAGTTAAGCTGCTTATACCGTCATCTAGGTTTTAGTCTTATTTCATCTTGCACAGCATAAATTAAAAAATATCATACAATGTATAAATATTTATAACCAACGTCAGTTTTGTTGTATGAAAAAAAGTCACATTAATGTAACCATTTGCATGGCTTGGCTCAGAGGGTAACACTCTCATCTCTGGACCACAGGTCATAGGTTTAAACTTTCTCAATGAATTGAGTACAAGATCAAGGTTGCTACTCCAATGCCATTCTGGGCAGATTCTGCAGTGTTGCAGGGGTTGGCCTTTGTATTTCATGTCTGCCTTTTTCTGTGTTTCAGGTGAGCATTAAAGATCCCATGACACTATTCAGAAAAGGACCTTGAGAGTTTTTCCAGTTTTCTTTCAAACCTTTTCATCCTGAACCGATCATTAACTGGTCATCCATCTGATTGCTGTTTTGTGACATCCCGCTGTGTGCAAATAGTTGCCATTTTTCTTAATGTAGCAGAAGCCACTGCACTTGGTGGTAGCTTCCTATGTGTAAAGTGCTTTAAGATGCTGTTCTATCCTAAAGGTGTTTATAAATACAAATTGTAGAGTTAGTGAAACTGAAGGAACTTTGATTTGGCAAGTGTTTGAGTATTTGTATTATGGTCCTAATGCTCAATGTGTAGATCATATTGTTAACTATAATTCAAAGCCTTCAGTAACTAGCAAAATGTCAAATTTTCAGGGGGCCACACAGCAAATGGAGACTCATCATATCTTTTTTCCTCTAGATTGATGCTTCCAGTTGTGATACAGAACTACTTTCCTTGCTGCTGAACAATAAATTAGTGGCGGACTGTGTATCTACTGTTTTCTACCCCTGCCTTATAAAACATCTTCTGGCAAGTCGTGAGGAAGAACAGTGCAGTGTCGACAAGATAGCAGAACAATTGCATCGGGCAGGCTGCAGTGCAGAGGGAGGTTCTTTACTGATGTATCATAAGACAACACATCCATCATTAAGTACGTTTAGTACTGCATTAAATGTTACAAAGAGATGGTTATGAAAGGATTGTGCTTCAATTGCAAAGTTGCAGGAAAAGATCAAAGCATGGACTTCCTGCCCTACTCATCGTCAAAGGGATGGTGGAGTGAAGGTTAACGTGACTGCAATTGCAACCTGGAAATGTTTGTGCTTCTGGCATTCAGTCCATAATATAAATGTGGTTGTGTCAGCGACTTCCCCCCCCGTGCATTACTGAAAATTAGAATTCAAAAATTCTCCAATTAATAACAAAAATGAACAAGTACTGATGTTAAAAACAAGTTCTGCCCCAGTAGTGGACTTCAGCGCACTTGTCATTGTGAAATAGTGTATTAAAATTTTCAAATAAACTTGCAATTTTAAACTTGTGGAATGATTTCATGATTTCTCTGTTCTACTTCCTCCTCACACACCATTGGTCTGCCTCCCGAATCAAAACTGTCGCTGTGTGTACTAATCCATTCTCATTTCTTATCAGCACAGGCACTGCACCTAAGCAGCCCGTTCAGTTTTTCCTCAGCATAAACACAGCTCTTAGTGATGTTTACTTTTTTCAATTCTTGGATTTGGCTACAGAGATGAAAGGGGGAGGGAGAGATTTTCAGCTCCCATTTTCAGCGGACAGAATCAATGGTAGGAGTGGATAATCCCGTGGGAGACCCAAAACACGGTTCACACCGGCGGAATCGCCCATAACAACTGTCCCTGTCTATGATGTAACAGCGGCCCTACACCTGATAATCCATTCACACTATGAGGGCGAGCCAATGTGAATCACAACAGGTCCCCCTCAACATACACCTGGCGTGCAGAACCCGCCAAAGGAGTTCAGGTGAGCACATTACTCAGGGAGGGTGAGAAAGTCATGTCCAGGCACTGCTCGCCTAGCTGAGGGGGGTAGGGGGAGAATGTTGTGTGGGGGGGGGGGGTACGATGTTCCTTGGGGAGGGAGGAGGGGGCTGTTATGTTCTATCTTTAATGTTGTACCGGGCATCCTTTAAAACGGCCGATGGATCTTTGAAAACCGAAGTTGCTGGTTGTGCTGGCTCAATCAGAGTTTGCCCCGCCAGCTTTACATCATGGGATCGCCTCTTCCATTTTTCCAACTATGAGCTGAACATTACGGTGCTGAAAATCGCCAGAACGCTGTTTTTTCCATCTGCTGCCATACTCTGCCAAATAAAAAGGGAAAATTCCACCCCAAAGTTTCTGCTTAGTCAGCTCTTGTCAAGGGGCGCTAATAAGGGATACCAGATTGACTTCCTTTGACTCCAGCTTTCTTGGACGCTAAATCTTGCTACAGTAACCCCCATGAAAGGTTTCCGACATTGCAAAGATGGTTATAGCCTCCTTGATGCCCCTTGTCTGAATTTTCATCCTTGAGGAAGCAATAGTCGGGAAGATTTCAAGCTCAGCCCACCTGTCTTGGAGATGCTATCTGAAAAGGCAGGATATTTCTTCCCACAGGGTGGGTGTGGATTGGAGTTGGGCCAGTCAACCCAGGAAGAAGTTTTGAGGAAGCCACAGAAGCTGCTAGATGCCAAGGTGGGGTATTGCCATCCATGGTTCTGTAGGATTTTGTTACAATAAAAACACAAAGGTCCTTAAACCTTCACACCCTCTCACTATCTCCACACACTCCCCGTAGCCCATCCTCATGTCCCCATGCCAGGCTATGTTGCCCCCTGTCCCCCATAATGAGAATGAAACATATATATGGCATACATAATAAGGCTTGACTGAGAGCCAGACACCCAATAATCTTGTTGAAACAGCTGCTAACCGGAGAAAACTGTTTTTCTTGACAGCTCTTGACTTTCAGATCTCTGCTGTCAATTTCACACTCTTTATTTTCACAAGGCTAATTACTTTCAAGGATTTGTGGTTTCTGTTATCAATGTTTTAAAAGCTTTGGATGATTGGCACACTTATTGACTTGCAGTAAAGCAACTTTTTAAAAATATATGGCATATGGAATGAATGAATGACTTTTTAAAAGTTATTTTTTACACATCCTACTGTCGCTACTAGGTTCATTTGTTCTATACAGCATATAGTTGGGTCAGTGGGCATAGGAGTGTCTAGAGTTGCAATGGGAGGCATGAGGGGCCAAGAGGGATTGGATGGAGTGCCAAAGCCTGGTATGAGGAACGGGGGTGGGTGGAATGCCAAAGTTTGCATAAGTTGTATGAGGAGGACATTTGGAACTCATCTTTAAAAAGGTCTCCTCATACAGACAAAGGTTCACAACTCCTCTGAGAGGCAGTGAACCACGACTCTTTAAAAATCTGGCCCGACTTGATGAAAATTGCGGAGGGGCAGGACATGTCTATCACTGCAATGGAGCCAGTTGCACATATTTCTTTTGCAGCTGGATTAGTTTGGCATTCGGCAGCTTTTCACTGCTGAGTGTGGGCTATTGACAGGAACCAGCCCAGGCCTTTTAAAGACACTATAGAAAATCAGACAGCCTGGGAATGGGATCAGTAATCCCAGCATCAGGACGTACCATGTTTGAAGGGCTCCCAAATTATCAGTGAACATTCAGTTCTTGATGTTTAAATCCAGTGCCATTTACCAGGCTCATTCACCACCAACATGGGAAGTACACAGTCCAATTTCAGGGTTTTTAGCAGAGGTATTCTAACTTTGGGATTCCTCCATTATTCTAGTTATTCAACCACAATTTGCTTTTGCCCCGAACCTTCCCTGTGTGAAGCTAGTTATCTTTGCCTATAATTGGTCTCCTTGGATCTGGTAAATGGATCAGAGAGAGTCCATCTACTGTAGGTTTAAGAGATCAGATGTCCACATCTCAACAGAATTGTTACTTAGAACACATCAATAAATTTTGCATTAAGCGAAACAATAATATGCTTATGTTTCATTGCATAACTAATTTTCACACAGAAAAAATACCTGTGGTACATGGGATCTGTGGAATTTTTGTAAGAAGTCTCACAACACCAGGTTAAAGTCCAACAGGTTTATTTGGTAGCAAATACCATAAGCTTTCGGAGCACTGCTCCTTCGTCAGATGGAGTGGAAATGTGCTCTCAAACAGTGCAAACAGACAAAATCAAGTTGCAGAATACTGATTAGAATGCGAATCCTACAGCCAGCCAGGTCTTAAAGGTACAGACAATGTGGGTGGAGGGAACATTAAACACGGGTTAAAGAAATGTGTATTGTCTCCAGACAGAACAGCTAGTGAGATTCTACAAGCCCAGGAGGCAAGCTGTGGGGGTTACTGATAATGTGACATAAATCCAACATCCCGGTTTAGGCCGTCCTCATGTGTGCGGAACTTGGCTATCAGTTTCTGCTCAGCGACTCTGCGCTGTCGTGTGTCGTGAAGGCCGCCTTGGAGAACGCTTACCTGAAGATCCAAGGCTGAATGCCCATGACTGCTGAAGTGCTCCCCCACAGGAAGAGATGAAGACGAACATCTCGCCAAGGCCATCCCCACACCCCCACTTCTTGCCTTCAAACAACCACGCAACCTCAAACAGACCATTGTCCACAGCAAACTACCCAGCCTTCAGGAGAACAGTGACCACGACACCACACAACCCTGCCACAGCAACCTCTGCAAGACGTGCCGGATCATCGACACGGATGCCATCATCTCACGTGAGAACACCATCTACCAGGTACACGGTACCTACTCTTGCAACTCGGCCAACATTGCCAACCTGATTCGCTGCAGGAAAGGATGTCCCGAGGCATGGTACATTGGGGAAACCATGCAGACACTACGACAACGGATGAATGAACACCGCTCGACAATCACAAGGCAAGACTGTTCTCTTCCTGTGGGGGAGCACTTCAGCAGTCACCGGCATTCAGCCTTGGATCTTCAGGTAAGCGTTCTCCAAGGCGGCCTTCACGACACACAACAGCGCAGAGTCGCTGAGCAGAAACTGATAGCCAAGTTCCGCACACATGAGGACGGCCTAAACCGGGATGTTGGATTTATGTCACATTATCAGTAACCCCCACAGCTTGCCTCCTGGGCTTGTAGAATCTCACTAGCTGTTCTGTCTGGAGACAATACACATTTCTTTAACCCGTGTTTAATGTTCCCTTCACCCACATTGTCTGTACCTTTAAGACCTGGCTGGCTGTAGGATTCGCATTCTAATCCGTATTCTGCAACTTGATTTTGTCTGTTTGCACTGTTTGAGAGCACATTTCCACTCCATCTGACGAAGGAGCAGTGCTCCAAAAGCTTATGGTATTTGCTACCAAATAAACCTGTTGGACTTTAACCTGGTGTTGTGAGACTTCTTACCGTGTTCACCGCAGCCCAACGCCGGCATCTCCACATCATGAATTTTTGTAACACAGGACGTGTGGCTAGAAGGCTAAGAACCCCTGGCCTATTGTAAATACAGTAAGAAGTCTCACAACACCAGGTTAAAGTCCAACAGGTTTATTTGGTAGCAAATACCATAAGCTTTCGGAGCGCTGCTCCTTCGTCAGATGGAGTGGAAATCTGCTCTCAAACAGTGCACAGAGACACAAAATCAAGTTACAGAATACTGATTAGAATGCGATCCCTACAACCAGCCGGGTCTTAAAGGTACAGACAATGTGGGTGGAGGGAGCATTAAACACAGGTTAAAGAGATGTGTATTGTCTCCAGACAGAACAGCTAGTGAGATTCTGCAAGTCCAGGAGGCAAGCTGTGGGGGCTACTGATAATGTGACATAAATCCAACATCCCGGTTTAGGCCGTCCTCATGTGTGCGGAACTTGGCTATCAGTTTCTGCTCAGCGACTCTGCGCTGTCGTGTGTCGTGAAGGCCATCTTGGAGAACGCTTACCTGAAGATCCAAGGCTGAATGCCCGTGACTGCTATTGTAAATAGCCAGTATTATGATAACTTATCTGCCCGTGATTGCTATTGTAAATAGCCAGTATTATGATAACTTATCTCTCTACTCTTCATTAATTCTAACCAAATAGACTCAGTCTTCCCCCACAGTCTCCCCTCTCTACCCCCACCACCAAACTACATTATTCCGTCCTGCGTTATAATAGATTCTTTGATCAATACTACCCACACCTCATTTTCTTTCTTCCTTATCTTTCCTGAACACTTTGTAGCCAGGAATATTAACTTATGTTTCCCTTTGTCACCTACATTATTTTCTTGGATTTCTCTTTGTGTCTCTGCGCTCCTTTTTATTGTGTTTTACAATTGTGCCCAATTGTGTCATGTTTCTCCTTGCTGAATTTGTTCAGCCATCTCTTCACACTTAAATTGTGTTTTTTGATCCATTCAGGGTTACAGCAGGTTAGTCCAGAATTGTTGCTTCTGGAAATGTGTTCTTCATGCTTAACACTATACTTTTTAAGGTGTTCCAGAGATCTTCTGCTAAGGTTGCCGAACAACTTTCCATATTGTATTGCTCTGTGTGGAATCCTAAAAGAGAGCTTCCCATCCTTGATATTGAATATTATAATCCAGTGGGCAAAAGGGAAGAAATATGTGTTATGTTCTACAGATTTGATTAACACTAATTGGGATGAAGGGTTTGACATCTCATTTGGGAGAGAAAATCTTTTCTGTGGAACAGTACAATAGTATTTTGCCAAGGGCGAGAATGTGCCAAGCTAAGACTGGGATATTAGGATTATATGATTGAAATTGAATTAAAGCAGGGCTATATTGTAGCTATATTGACTTTTAGTGATCCTTCTACTCCTGGATTGTTATGTCAATTCATAAAGCCCAGGTAGACCCATAATTAGTTCCAAATTGAGATCTTAATTTGCTGGTACATATGCTAATGCTTTCCTATTCCAGTCTATGTGAATGGGCAAATTCAAGTTTCTTTTATAGAAAGTTCCTATCTTGGTGGCCTAAACCTAAGCCCAGAATCAGTGAGTTGCGAGACGTCATGGGGGAGCATTCTTAATTTGTTTGAAATCCTAACTGGGTGGTCTTTGGGATTAGCATGTTAATTTATTTTGAGACCAGAAATTGCTTCTCCTGCCACTACATCTGTCAGTATTGATTAAATTTTAAAGATGGTCAAACCAACCCCCTCCCATGTTCTGTATTAAATGTAGAGAGCGGAATTACAGCTATCGATCGCTGTTTATTTTCTCGCTTGCAAAGAATCCACAGTAAACCAGTGGCCAAAGAAGGATTGCGTTTTATATTGTTCCCAGCTCACAGGCAGGAGGCTCAGGGGACAGGTTTAAGGGTCATTACACCTGCTCTGTGGCTGTTTCTGGGCACCTCAATCAGGTCCAGATTGGTAACATATGCAGTGCTGGCACCAGGCATAATCCTCATAAATTTATTAAGCATTAGTCACTGGACCGCAAAGCTGCAAATAATCAGGTCCAAGGCAGCAGTATCTTGTCAGCTGGTGTTAAAACTCCATTTCAGGGACCCTTCCTCCTCTAATTTGTAATACTTTGACATGTTACTGTGTGGCGAATGTCGAAAGTAAACAAAAAATAGATGATCACTAACTTGGTGTGATTATTTTCATTGTTCAAATGGAATCTTTCACGCATCACAATTTTATCCATGTTCCTTTGCCAATTGTTAAATCAGTCAGGCTGTGGGGAATCTTAGATAGCTACGGCAGTCTAGGTCAGAATAAACTGATGCAATGGGTACAGAGGGAGTTGTGACTTCTTATTGTATGTTTAGTGCCCATTCAGAAGGGATCCATTCTACAGTATGTGAAGAATGTTTCTATTCAACAAAGGGTGAAGGACATGCATTTTGGTACATAAGTTCAAAAATGGAAACATTTCTGCCCATTTAATCATTTTTTGCACATGATTTATATCCAGAGTACCTTCATCCAACCAAGAAGCACATTTCTGTAGTGACAGGTCCGCTAAGAAAACATCGAACTCCCTAGACCGTCAATGCTGATACTGAATCCCAGAATATTAATCATTCTGTCGGACAATTGAAATGGATAGTTGAGCGATGTTCTTCAGAAATGTGTTTAACCGTCACCCTAATAGCAAATGTGGTAAGTATCTGGCTTTGAACACCAAAGTACCTGATTGCCTAATGTTTTAGATAACTCACATTATTGGAGTGCTAACTGATCACAAGTTCTTCCATTAGATAGATAGAAAACTGAAATGAGCAACCTTGCTACTTTGTTGTTTATCATAGGACCACGTTGATGCCAGCAGTAAAGTAATCTACAGCTTGCACCAACTTGCCAGTAGGCTTAACAGGGCAATCAATGCTCATAGTATAAGAAAATGGGAGCTGACAGCATTGGCAAGTTGAACAGGGAACAGATATTATTTCCTACAAGAGAAGTGAACAAGGGAACAGAAGTAGTACTGTGGGACTGAGCCACAGCTGTTTTTTCCAATTCTATGTATTCAGACATTCCTAAAAGTTATTTTAACCCAGCTAATGTTTTATTGTGTTATGTATTTTCATTATGTTCATTGGTTGCAGCTGTTAGTGCATAAACCAGGGAATTGATGAAGCACGTTTAATCAAAATGCCATCTCAAGCAAGCCACGTCTTTCCCACTTTCAGGGCCTTTTTAATACAATCATAACATTCAGTCTTGTAAACAAAACTATCGGGTTCTTTTGCAATGGCAGCAGAAATTCATTGTGAGGAGGACCGCACCACTATGTTGATTCATCAGAATGTCATACTATCAAAAACTATTAAGAGTAAGTGATGAGATTTTATAATGTGTACCAATCTGTAAGCCATTTTCTGCACATTTGTATGTTTTTGTAATTATAATATTTGGAGGAGAGAAATAATAACATGCTGAATCGGAGCCACAATGTAGCCACTCTCCTCTTGCACACTAATTAGAATTGCTAAGTAATGGGTACACTTTACAAACATAGCTAATGGGAATTATTAATCACCCCATTCCAAAGATCAAAATTTCTTAATCGGATACATAATACTTGTTTATTTCAACACACTGCCATTGTGGTCAATCTTTGATTATCAATGAGATTTTATTGCATAGACCCAAGTGATGGAAATCTAGTTCCTAGGTAGTTCCTGGTTGAGATTGAACAACCCTTGTTCTTCTCCCCTATAAGATATTTTAATTTAAATATAAATTAATGATTGGAAAGACAGTGGGGGCTCTGGCTTTCAGAGAATTTGAGGGTTCGGGGAGGTGGAGACAGTGGGGGCTCTGGGAGGTGCCACAGTCCTGAATGTTGTCCGGGTCTTCCTGCTTATGGACACAGACTGCTTCGGTATCTGAGGAGTTGCAAATGGTCTGAACATTATACAATCATCAGCGAACATCCCCATATCTGACATTGTATTGGAAGGAAGATCATTGATGAAGCAGCTGAATATGGCTGGGGCCTAGGATACCACCCTGAGGAACTTCTGCAGTGATGTCCAGGGTTTTCCCACCTGTTTTTTGGGGGAGTTTAGTGAAATGAATTTTCGGCACTTTGTGCAACACTGAGGCCGTGATTCATGCCAGTGAATTCTCCTGCTCGAGAGGCTAGCATCAGACTGTTCAGAGGGCAATGGACATGCGCTATTCTGCCGGAGATTAGTTGACATGCCCCCACCTCCCCCCAGACATCACCCACCTCCCGATGGCTGGCTCCAACCTCTGCTGGCCGGCCGTAATCCCCAATGCCCACCCCCGGCTTCCGATCGCCAGCCTCGCATCAGCCCCACCCCGAGGCAGAGTTCTCCCCCTTCCCTCCTCTCCTCTCTCCCACCCACCCCTGGTTTAGATCTGCCTCCATCTGCCCCTCCCAGTGAGGCCCCGCCCCCTCAGTCCACGTCCCTTGAAACTGTCCAATGCCTGGTGGACACTGACAGGGTGCCCGGTGGGCACTGCCAAAGTGCCTGGCTGGCACTGCCCAAGGAGCACTGCCCCCCCCAGGACCCCGGTCCTGTTCCCCCAGGGGGCCTCAGTGGCCTCCAGTCCCACCAGCGAGGCCATCATGTCAGGTCCTGATTACTGGGGATCATCCCGCTGGTGGGAATCTTCATCAGTGAGGTCAGAAATCCAAGTGAGTCCAGACAATTACGTCCCGGACTCGCTAAATAGATTTAAATGACCTCATGAAGATTGTAATCAGCCTTGTGCCTGTCAGATAAAATGGCCCGGGAAGATCGTGCCTGGCCGGATGCCAGCACGATTCCCGTTTTTGGCTTCTTGCTTAAATTTCCCGGCCTGCTATGTTACTCAACCAGCAGGGCAGGGCAGGAAAATCAGGCCCGAAATGTCAAGTCTTATTTCTCTCTCCAAAGATGCAGTCAGACCTGCAGAGTATCTCGAGCACTTTTATTTTTGCCTTATTTCACCCAGTTAGTGATAAAAGCAATTGAGTGCACAAAACCGGAAGCCCTTTTTATAGACGAGGGAAAGCTTTTTTTTATTATGCTAAAAATTGTAAAAGCCAATCAATGGTGGATGCTTTGCACCATAATATGATTTAAGCCTATTTATGAGACCAGTGACTCTAATACATTCAGGACAAAATCCCCTGAAATGACTGCTTCTGAAACAAGTGTGCTGGCATGAGATATTCACTCTGTTCACTTCTGCCAGAATGAGATAATATTCACCACCAAGACTGTTTCAGGGGTCATTAGCTTCATTTGTGGGAAGTGCCTTTCTGAGAATTAAGTACTTTTGGACACCATTACTGTAATTACCATAGGTGCTGTGCATGTTTAACTTTATACACATGAATGATATTACACTCTATTATAGTCTTAATAAATATAGCTTATTACAATTCTTTCTTCAATAATCTTTTACGGTTTCAAATTTTTATAGTTTTCTTTTCTCTTTATATCTTTTAGGAGTCATTCTAAGGTATAGACATTGAATCGGTCCAGAGTTCTTTGTGAAAGAACATTTTATTTCTGCCAGCTAAATAACTTTATTTTGCATCTAAAATGGTTGAATGATGTATTTTTTTAATTAGCACTGCAGGACTCTCCCATCATATAAAAATAAATGCAAACCTTTTGTTCTCTACCTACTCTACCAAAAGCAACAGTTACAGGGTAGATTGCTTTTTCTCTGTCTTAAAGAGAACGTGAACATATTTTTGGAATTGTGGAACATGCAATGTCTCAGGAAACCTCCTGCTGTCTTTCATTCCAGTGGTTTCTTTGAAAAGTTTGTACATGGGAAAGTGATACCTACATATTTTTAAAATGTTATCCGTTTGAAATAACTTCCTTTTCAAAAGGCTAGAAATGCAAACATTATTTTGTAAATGTATTCCACTCTGTTAGACATTCTCCCAGTATTTTACCAAGGTTATTCATTAGCCATGGATATCGAATGAAATAAAGGAGGGTATCAAATTGAAAGAAAAAGTGGCAAAAATTAGTGGGAAACTAGAGGATTGGGAAATCTTTAAAGGTCAACAGAAAGCCACAAAAAAAGCTATAAAGAAAAGTAAGATGGATTATGAGAATAAACTAGGACAGAATATAAAAAGTTAGCAAAAGTTTCTACAAATATATAAAACGAAAAAGAGTGGCTAAAGTAAACATTGATCCTTTAGAGGATGAGAAGGGGAATGTAATAACTGGAAATGAGGAAATGACTGAGGGATTGAACAGGTATTTTGGGTCGGTTTTCACAGTGGAAGACACAAATAACACGCCAATAATTGATGACAAGAAGATTTTTAAGACACTGCAGGCATCTGCAGGTGAGGACCTAGAAACTATCATCATCAAGAAAGAGGTAGTGTTGAGCAAGCTAATGGGGCTAAAGGTAGACAAGTCTCCTGGTCCTGATGGAATGCATCCCAGGGTACTAAAAGAGATGGCGGGGGAAATAGCAAATGCACTAGTGGTAATTTACCAAAATTCGCTGGACTCTGGGGTGGTTCCCAGAAAACAGCATTGGAAAACAGCAAATGTGACACCACATCTAAAAAAGGAGGTAGACAAAAGGTGGGTAACTATAGGCCGGTTAGCTTAACTTCTGTAGTAGGGAAAATGCTTGAATCTATCATCATGGAAGAAATAGCGAGACATCTGGATATAAACTGTCCCATTGGGGACACGCAGCACAGGTTCATGAAGGGCAGGTCATGTTTGACTAATTTGGTGGAATTCTTTGAGAACATTATGTGCTCAGTGGACAATGGGGAACCTGTGGATGTGGTGTACCTGGATTTCCAGAAGGCATTTGACAATGTGCCGCACCAAAGGCTGCTGCATAAGATAAAGGTGCACAGTGTTACAGGTAATGTATTAGCATGGATAGAGGATTGGTTAACAAACAGAAAGCAAAGAGTGGGTGTAAAAGGGGTTTTTTCTGGTTGGCGATCAGTGATTAGTGGTGTGCGTCAGGGATCAGTGTTGGGACTGCAATTGTTTACGATTTACATAGATGATTTGGAATTGGAGACCAAGTGTAGTGTGTCAAAGTTGGCAGATGACACTAAGATGAGTGGCACAGCAAAGTGTGCAGAGGACACAAAGTCTGCAAAGGGATATAGATAGTCTAAGTGAGTGAGCAAGGGTCTGGCAGATGGAGTACAATGTTGGTAAATGTGAGGTCATCCATTTTGGTAGGAATAACAGCAAAATGGACTATTATTTAAACGGTAAAAAATTGCAGCATGCTGTTGTGCAGAGTGACTTGGGTGTCCTTGAAAATGAATCACAAAAGGTTGGTTTGCATGTGCAGCAGGTAATTAAGAAGGCAAATGGAATTTTGTCCTTCATTGCTAGAGGGATGGAGTTTAAAAACAGCAAGGTTATGTTGCAGCTGTATAAGGTGTTGGTGAGGCAACACCTGGAGTACTGTGTACAGTTTTGGTCTCCTTACTTGAGAAAGGATATACTGGCACTGGAGGGGGTACAGAGGAGATTCACTAGGTTGATTCCGGAGTTGAGAGGGTTGGCTTATGAGGAGAGACTGAGTAGACTGGGGCTATACTCATTGGAATTCAGAAGAATGGGGGGGTGAAACTAAAACTAGGGGACATGGCCTCAAAATAAGGGGGAGCAGATTAAGGACTGAGTTGAGGAGGAACTTCTTCACACAAAAGGTTGTGAATCTGTGGAATTCCTTGCTCAGTGAAGCAGTTGAGGCTACCTCATTGAATGTTTTTAAGGCAAGGATAGATAAATTTTTGAACAGTAAAGGAATTAAGGGTTATGGTGAGGGGGCGGGTAAATGGAGCTGAGTCCACAAAAAGATCAGCCATGATCTTATTGAATGGCAGAGCAGGCTTGAGGAGCCAGATGGCCTACTCCTGCTCCTAGTTCTTATGTTCTTATTATTTATAAGCATAACATTCAGTGACATGCTTTATAAAACAGGTTTTTAAGACATTGCAGGCATCTGCATTTAACCAAAATAAGTAAAACCACATTTGTTTGCTCTAATCATGAGGGTTTATTTATGTTTTCCAATATTTTCACAATATAATACAATGTTACATTCAAAGAATAATGTTCTTCTGAGCTAATGTATATGATCAGTTTAGCTTGAGGAACTGAACAGCACTGTGTTGGATCACTCTATGTACACCTCTGGGATTAGTGTGAATCCGGCCAATGAACCTGAAGCAAAGTAATTTTGTGCCATTCCAGTCCAGTGTATTGTAGGTCAGTCCATCGATCTCAGTCCAGCCCACCATCATCGTTCACCAGTTAAAACTCGCCTTATTGAGCACAATTACTATCTAGAAATCAAATTCAAAGAGATCATAAAAGTGGTCACTTTGAGAAATGGAATATGTTTACTGCAGCAGTGTAATTTTCAGCAGAAGTCGCACAGAAGCAGGAACCTTGATTACGTTTTCTGCTCTTCCCGTTCTGGCCCTATTGAGACCAATTGCAGAATACTTGGTCTGTTAATAAGACCAAGGATTGAAACTGGCACCTTGCAGGGCTGAATGATTCAATTTCATAGCTGGTGTTGAATTTGTCAGCTAAACAACAAGGGGAAATCATAATAATAAAGAGAATAACGGAATACATATATTCCATGTAATCCTATGTAATGATTATGAAGAGAGGCCATTGTCAAGTGGTGAAAGGGAAAAGCTGCATTTGTATGAGACTCATGCTGTGATAAAAAAAGTGTTTGCTGCAATAGGAAACAAAATCCCATTTCGCAGCAGTCATCCCTCACCTCTAAACACAGTTACACGAGCAAATGGAAATGTTCCAGATGTGCAGAGCTACTACTGATGTTGTGTATTATTATGAGAAGTCTATGTTTCATGTGTAGATTCTGCCAATATTTATCACATGGGAAATGTTTTTCATTTTCATTCAGTTGGTTCATGATGGCAACACATTGCGGTTGTAGTGCACACACCAGCAACAAGTATAATGCTCTAGAGAAGTTCAAGCAGGAGGATGGGTGGCTGATGGAGATGATGCCTGATATTTGCATCAAAAGATACTAGAAATAATTCAAATACAAAGCCCTATGGTGATATCATATTGTCAGTGCCATCGTTATATTGGTACATTTTCTCTGAAGGCAAAGCAACAGGAATGAAGTGTCTGTCCTTTAAGGTGTCATTTTAACAAAGCTGTAACTCTGATTTTATATGATATCCATTTAAAAGTGCTTTATAGCCCCTGTTAGAACTGCCATTTAATTTTTTTTCTTTGGTCTATTTCCAAGGATCCTGATTAATCTGTTTTTCTCTCAGTAAATATTAGAAAAGTGAAGTTTTATCCCAAAGACTTGGTAACATTTTTGAAATCCCTTGTAATATAACTGACATTTGAATTACTCAGTCAGTATAATCAATAGGCTAAATTATAAATGAATGAAATTCTGTGATACATTCAACCAAGTATCAGTGAGAATCAGCAAATCTTTTCAGATAGAATGAAATTTGGTATATTCTGCCATTGGCATTCCGTGACCACGGTTAGTATCTTTCAAAACCAGGTAGGTTGAAAGCTTTGTTGGCTTCAAAATCCTCCTGCAATAGGTGCAAGAGGTTAAGCAGCAAGTGTAAAGGGCAGTGCTTTCAAAGTGAAACACGCTGGACGTGACCCCAATCAGTCATGCACCAACTTTAGTAGGATTCACAGATAGGTAATGCTAAGGTATGACAAAAATAATGATGTACCACTGACCCTAGTCAGTCATGTGTTAAGACTCGAGAAAGGTGAGAATCATGCCTTAGAGCTTAGTGTCTCTGTAATCTGTTTAGATAGAGTACTAATAAAGAAGTGTTATGCAGCTTCCAGACTGTGTCTACAGTCTGTCTAAGAACCAAGATCCAAGCCCAGAGTCTAAGACAGAAGGACCCAATCTCAGAATATGGTGGCAGCGCTGGAGACATTGATGTAAAAAGACATACCGGTCTTAAGAAATCTTTGAAAGCAGCCCAAAGACATTTTGGTGGTAAAAGGGACCAAAAGAGAAAACGCTGGAAAATCTCAGCAGGTCTGGCAGCATCTGTAAGGAGAGAAAGGAGCTGATGTTTCGAGCCCAGATGACCCTTTGTCAAAGCTGAGGACACACTGAAGAGAGATAATGATATTCGCATCTGGTGAGTAGATGAGCTAATTCATGATCGCATAGTTGTGGATGATGAGAAATCCTCCAACTTTCTGCAGACCAAAATGATATTACATTGGATCAAGCGGTCCAGTATGTGAGGCAGGCTCAGCTTAGAGCATTTAATCGGGCTATAAATTGTGGTTATTCTGAAGTTTCACATGACTCTATAGATTATGTAAGCCAATGGGCAGTGGTCCCACCCATATGAAGGCCGAAAGGATGGGAAACTCCACACAGTAAGAAGTCTCACAGCACCAGGTTAAAGTCCAACAGGTTTATTTGGTAGCAAAATCTACTAGCTTTCGGAGCACTGCTCCTTTGTCAGGTAAGGGCCACTTACCTGATGAAGGAGCAGCCTCCGAAAGCTGGTGTATTTTGCTACCAAATAAACCTGTTGGACTTTAACCTGGTGTTGTGAGACTTCATACTGTGTTTACCCCAGTCCAACACCGGCATCTACACATCAAAACTCCACACAGGCAGCCATTGTGGAGTAAAAACCAGCACAGATACAAATAGTTCCCAGCAGGAGCTGTGGAAAGCTTCCACTCTGGCAAAACTGGACATTTGAAGTGTTCTGAAAATCCAGCAATTTTAATCGAAGTCAGAAACCAGCTAATATTTATGAAACATGTTCTTTTCAAGCAACGGAAAGACCTGAAAACAGTGACCCTACAGAGTTCCTAGGGGAAATAGTCTTCATCCGGACTATTGGTCAATTCCAGTCTAAATTCCAGGCTTCGATATTCATTTTAATATTGATACTGGCGCTGTTGTTAACATATCAGCAGATGACCTTGGCTGGCTTCAGTCAATGGACCCTTCTTCCATCAGACATCAAGTTACAAGGTCCAGGCGGCATAGACCTCCAATCAAGAGCAGGATTATTACAACAGGGGACAACAGATCGTTGATTCTCTCTATTTGCTTCACAATCAATGTACCATTCTTCTTGAGTGATGGTGATGGCATACATTTGGAATCCTGGAAAAACAGGTGATGCTCATCATTTGAATGACTTGTGGCACAGTGGTTAGCACTGCTGTCCCACAGCACCAGGAACCCGGGTTAGATTCCCGGCTTGAGTCACTGTCTGTGTGGAGTCTGCACGTTCTCCCTGTGTCTGCGTGGGCTTTCTCCAGGTACTCCGGTTTCCTCCCACAGTCTGAAAGATGTGCTGGTTAGGTGCATTGGCCATGCTAAATTCTCCCTCGGTGTACCCGAACAGGAGCCAGAGTGTGGGGACTAGGGGATTTTCACAGTGGCTTCATTGCAGTGTTAATGTGAGCCTACTTGTGACACTAATAAGTAAACCTTAAAACTTCAAAAAACTTTAACTTTAAACTCATGACTTGCTGTTCTTCACACAACAATCTTCAATCTTTTATTTAGAAGCAGTGGAAATTCAGCCTTCAGAAGCTGAGGAAGTTTATATACTCAGCAGGCAATTCCTTTCTTTCACAGAGACACCATCCAATAGACCCTGGGGTAGACAAGGAAGTTATGAATCTCTCAGTTTCTTCACCAAGTTATGCTGAGGTAACGGATACAGACCACACTACAGCAGATGGCATCCGTCCCCATGAAGATCTGCTGCACCTGAATGACCTCTTCTGAGGAAGAATTCCTTGCAGCACTGAATGATCTCTTGGAGATCGAGGTGCTAGAGAATGATTACTCTTTCCCATTAATAGATACACCTAATGATGTCTCTGTTGTCTTTTGAGAAAACATTTTTAGTGGCTGAGCAGCATTCAGATCTTTGTTCCACTGAATCTACCAACATATTGTCTACTTCATCTCCTGTTGTCCACGAAGAGTCTTCCACAGAGAATACTTCGCCTCAATTCAGATCAGAGTTCATAGAGGATCATACTACTCAAGAGCTGGTACCTTAGGGGTGGCTCAGTGGTTAGCACTGCTGTCTCATGGGGACCTGGGTTCGATTCCAGCCTTAGGTGACTGTGAAGTATGCACATTCTCCCTGTGTCTGCTTGGGTTTCTTCCAGGTGCTCCAGTTTTCTCCCACACTCCAAAGATGTGCAGATTAGGTGGATGGGCCATGCTAACTTGCTCCCTAGTGGCCAAAGATGCATAGGTTAAGTGGGTTAGCCATGGTAAATGTGCAGGTTTATGGAGATAGGGCGGAGGTGTGGGCCTGGGTAAGATGCTCTTTCTGAGAGCCAGTGCAGGTTCGATGGGCCGGATTGCATCCTTTTGCATTGTAGGCATTCTATGGTTCTGAGGTGAAAGTCAATGGGCACCCATACTTCAGTCCCAGCTGAAAGTCTTTTTCTTTTCAGAGCTGGTGGTCAGCACAGAAGCTGCTTCTGAAGCTGCAGAATCCTGTATAGAAATCTCGTCCCAGAATTCATTGTCTACAAGAAATCCCTCTCATTATGGAAGATGATGTTGTCTTCTCTCCGTGTGCTCAACATTGCTTCCCATTGTCCACACTGAAGCAACCTCACACAGAGAGAAGTGTGGCTCTTACCACTGCCTCCAGAAAGTAGACAGGTGATGCGCGTTATCATACACAAGGCTAGATGCTCAGGAAATAAAGGCTTTTATTTACTGTAATGAAGCAGCCAATAATTATATACACGATCCCAGATTGAGGGGTCCCAGCCAGAGCAGGGACCTTTATACCTCTCCCAGGAGGCGGAGCCTGACTGGGATGTACCACAACACTACAATATAAAGGTGTAACAGCCCCACCCTAACCCCAACAGCAACAAGTAGCACAACCCATCCCTAACCCAACAGTAACATATGTACATCCTTGTAGTACTGGCCAGACCCTGGCTCAGTACTATCCAGTGGGAACCAACGATGGTTCACCACATTCACCCCTCCTTTGAGAACAAAGGCCGGCGGGGTACAAAAAAAACAGAATAAAATGTCATCAGTCTATAAGTTCAGACGGTCAGGGGGACCGCACCATCGTTGTGACCTCCTCAATACCGGCGGTGACACCGGAGTAGGTACTTGCGGTGGCGTTCTCCCCAAGGCGGTGTCCAGCTGTTCTTCCACGGACTCACAGGCCGGTTGACCCTGAGGTGACGGTAGTCCATGGAGTCCTGACACGCCCTGAAGTGGTGACCATCCTCTGGACTCAGGCAAGCTGTACACGGGAGTAAAAGGGTTAAGCAATGGTCCCGATGCTGCCCGCGCCGTGTCTGGGGGAGAAACAAGAGTTAAGGGGTTTGTAACAGGGGGTATGGGAGCGACAGAGGTTGCTACGTCCCCTGCTGGCGCCAGGTCTCGGATCGAGACCGTGTCCTCTCGCCCGTCCAGGTATGCCACATAGGCATACTGAGGGTTGGCATGGAGGAGATGGACCTGTTGGACCAACGGGTCGGACTTGCGGGCCCTTACATGTCGCCGCAGGAGGACGGGTCCTGAGTATGTCAACCAAGACGGTAATGAGGTCCCCGAGGAAGACTTCCGAGGGAATGAAAACATCCTCTCATGGGAGTAGCATTGGTTGCCGTACACAGGAGTGAGCGAATAGAATGGAGCGCATCAGGGAGCACCTCTTGCCAACGGGAGACTGGAAGACTTTTTGACTTCAACGCCAGTAAGACAGCCTTCCAGACTGTAGCATTCTCACGTTCCACCTATCCGTTACCTCTAGGGTTGTAGCTCGTGGTCCTACTAGAGGCAATCCCATATGAGAGCAGGAATAGCCTCAAGTCATCGCTCATGAACGACGAGCCCCTGTCGCTGTGAATGTAGCCGGGGTACCCGAACAGGGTAAAGAGATCACGGAATGCCTTGATAACCGTGGCAGCGGATGTATCAGAGCAGGGAACAACAAAAGGGAACCTAGAGTACTCGTCAATGATATTGAGGAAGTACACATTCCGATCTGTTGAGGGAAGGGGGCCCTTAAAATCGACACTCAGTCTCTCGAAGGGACGAGTGGCCTTGACTAAATGTGCCCGGTCAGGTCGGTAAAAGTGTGGTTTGCATTCCGCGCAAACCCGACAGCTTCTTGTTATGGACCTGACGTCCTCCACCGAGTAGGGCAGGTTGCGGGCTTTTATAAAGTGGTAGAGCCGAGTGACCCCAGGATGGCATAGGTCATTATGGAGAGCCTGCAAACGGTCCTCCTGTATACTGGCGCATGTTCCACACGAGAGGGCATCCGAGGGCTCATTGAGTTTCCCTGGACGGTACATGATGTCATAGTTATAGGTGGAGAGTTCAATTCTCCACCGCAAGATCTTGTCGTTCTTGATCTTGCCCCTCTGCGTGTTATTAAACATGAACGCCACGGACCGCTGGTCCGTGATCAGGGTGAACCGTTTTCCCACCAAGTAATGGCGCCAGTGCCTGACGGCCTCCACAATGGCCTGGGCCTCCTTTTCCACCGTTGAATGCCGGATTTCGGGGCCTTGGCGGGTGCGGGAAAAAAATGCGACGGGCCTGCCCGCCTGGTTAAGTGTGGCGGCCAGGGCGAAATCAGATGCATCGCTCTCCACCTGAAAGGGGATGGACTCGTCAACAGCGTGCATCGTAGCTTTCGCGATGTCGGCTTTTAATTTATCAAAGGCCAATCGGGCCTCTGGCGTTAGGGGAAAAGTCGTGGACTTAATGAACGGACGGACTTTGTCCGCGTAATTGGGAACCCACTGTGCATAATAAGAGAAGAAGCCTAAGCATCTTCTCAGTGCTTTTGCACTAGCGGGCAAGGGAAGTTCAGAAATGGGGCGCATACGGTCTGGATCAGGGCCAATGACCCCGTTTTCCACCACGTATCCTAGGATGGCTAAACGGCACATACGAAACACACACTTCTCCCTGTTGTAGGTCAGGTTCAGGCGAGATGCAGTGCGTAGGAAATTCAGGAGATTCGTGTCGTGGTCCTGCTGGTCATGGCCGCAGATGGTGACATTATCCAGGTACGGGAAGGTAGCCCGCAGCCCGTTCTGGTCCACCATTCGGTCCATAGCATGCTGGAAGACCGAGACCCCATTGGTGACACCAAAGGGAACCCTGAGAAAGTGATACAAGCGACCATCCGCCTCAAAAGCCGTGTATTGTTGGTCCTCTGGGCGAATGGGGAGTTGGTGGTAGGCAGACTTGAGGTCTATGGTGGAGAACACCCGGTACTGCGCAATCTGATTGACCATATCAGATATGCGCAGGAGGGGATACGCATCCAGCTGCGTGTATCGATTAATGGTCTGACTGTAGTCAATGACCATCCGGGGTTTGTTCCCGCTCTTGACCACCACGACCTGCGTCCTCCACAGACTAGCGCTGGGTTGTATGATCCTTTCTTTGAGGAGCCGCTGAACCTCAGATCGAATGAAGATCCGATCCTCAGCGCTGTAACGCCTACTTTTAGTCGCGATGGGCTTGCAGCCTGCCACAAGATTCTGGAACAGGGAGGGTGTGGTGATCTTCAGCGTCGAGAGGCTACAGGCGGGGCGCGTTGGGCAATTTGGAGGCTGCTGTTCTCCCACTGACAGTGAAGAGAGTGGCCCACCGTACTGTAGGGTTACACTCCTCAAGTGGACCATGAAGTTTAGTCCGAGAAGTATTGGCGCGCAAAGGTACGGCAACACTAGGAGCTTGAAACGCTCGTAAACTGTGCCTTGCACCGTCAAAGTTACCACGCAACTCCCTAGCACGGTGACAGACCGGGACCTCGATGCCATAGAGATTGTCTGTTTGGCAGGTTGAATCCGGAGTCCACATTGCTTCACAGTGTCTGGGTGGATAAAGCTCTCAGTGCTCCCGCTGTCAAACAGACAATAAATCACGTGGTCATTTACCTGGATGTTAGATTTGTCAAGTCCAGGATGATTGACGCCACCGTTGGTTCATGAGCGCCACTGCAGGCAGCTGAAATCGACGAGGAGGACCCCTGCTGGTCGTTCGCGGTCGGTGCCGACCAACATGGCCGCTCCCATAGGTCGCATGTGGGTGATGGCGCCAAACTCAGCGACCCCTGGTGGTCACACACCTCCGACTCCGTCGACCATAATGGCGTCGTCCTGGCCTCGCACGTGGACGAACCCCTCGATGATTTCGACGACGAAGAGCCGAGCTCTGAAGAATCGCAGGCCGCACTGCCGTTCCTAGATTTAGATCGGCACACTTTCGAATAGTGCCCCTTCTTACCGCAGGCGGAGCACAACACCGCCTTAGCGGGACACCGTTGCCGAGTATGCTTCGCTCCCCCACAGAAGTAACACCGTGGGCCACCCGGACTGCTGCTGTCGTCTGGCCCGAGTGTGAGCACGCCATTACGCAGCATTTCGAACCCGAGGGACGAGGAGGTATTGGCGACTGCTCCTGCCACGTTGTCTCCACGTGGTCTTCAGGATACAATACTAGGCTTTTGGAGGCTGTCTCCAGCATCTCCGCAAGCTCAATTGCCTGGGTAAGGTCAAGGTTACCTTTCTCCAATAGTTTAAGTCGAATGTACGACGATCCGACTCCCGCCACAAACGCATCTCGGGCGAGGTCGTTCATACTCTGCTCAGCCGACACAGCTTTGCAGATACAGCCCCTGGCTAGCTGTAGGATCTCGTTCGCATATTCCTCCATCGTTTCGCCAGACTTCTGTCGTCGAGTGGCTAAGAGGTAACGAGCGTGTATTTCATTGGGCGGTTTGATATAACGCTTCTTCAGAAGCTCGAGGGCCTTTGTGTAATCGGTGGCCGCACGGATCGCGAGGTAGACAGTGTCGCTTACCCTCGCATGGAGGACCCGGGGTCTGTCATCATCTGTGGTGACCGCTGCAGAGGCTGCCAGGTAGTCTTCAAAACACTTCAGCCAGTGGTCGAAGGTGTTAGAAGCGCCCACCGCACGTGGATCTAGTGTAAGGCATTCCGGCTTCAGTATCTGCTCCATACTCTCTTTTTTTTTCTTCGACGAGAGTTTAACAACAGTAAATAAAATTGATGCGCGTTATCATACACGAGGCTAGATGCTCAGGAAATAAAGGCTTTTATTTACTGTAATGAAGCAGCCAATAATTATATACACGATCCCAGACTGAGGGGTCCCAGCCAGAGCAGGGACCTTTATACCTCTCCCAGGAGGCGGAGCCTGACTGGGATGTACCACAACACTACAATACAAAGGTGTAACAACCCCACCCTAACCCCAACAGCAACCAGTAGCACAACCCATCCCTAACCCAACAGCAACATATGTACATCCTTGTAGTACTGGCCAGACCCTGGCTCAGTACTATCCAGTGGGAACCAACGATGGTTCACCACAACAGGCCTCCTGAAAAATCATTGGGAAATCATCCATTCCTTTCCTGACATGCAGAAAATTGGTCATTTTTTTTCTTTGTCATATGTGTCAATTGAAACTTAAGATCTTCTGTATCTTTGCAGTCTTTGATGTAGCCAGGGCTAGTGAGTGAAATCAGGGCCCTGGCACTTCTCCTGTTTCCAGACCCTTTAATCCCTAACCCCCTCACCCCGATTTAACTTTCCTCCTCAATCATGCATGATACTTTTCCCCTTTCAAGATTCACCAACAATCACCGGTCTTAGCAAAATGATAACGCCTATTGTTGGCATCTGGTTAGAAATATTGTCCGATATATGTGCAGCATGGATTATTAATATTAAGGGCAGCAATGATATATGTTAGTTTGTATGCACAGTATAGGTGATCCCACCAGAACTATTAAACAAATCAGAGAGTACAAATGTTACTTTCACAGCAGCATGCAATATTGTTAATTTGATGGGAAAATATCCCACTAGTTATCTATAAGACTGTGCAGGTGATAACGTTGATTCCAGTGACTGCCTCAGCCCTCATTAACATGTTCTGTACATTACACTATATGGATACGATGACAGTAAATTCATATATGGAGGAAAGATTCCCTGACTGCAACCCAGATAAATTACACAAGATCTTTCCTATTCTGTAGAAGTCGAACGAGATTTTCTACTTCCGCTCACTACAACAACCCACCCCCCCCCCACCCCCTATCCCCCTTCCAACTCTCTCCACACCCTTCCCACCCCCACCAACCTACCCCACTCCCCTGCCAACCTCCTTCCAACCACCCCCCAACCTCCCCCTCAATCCTCACACGTGCTGCTTCCCCACCCACCCCACTTAAAAAGAAATGTCCTGTCCGCCTCCAAGTTGAGTAAAATTCCAGAATATCTATCTAACCTAACAAGCAATTAATCATTCTTTATCTGGTTTACCCACGCATTCAGTATATTGTGAGGAAATCGATGCAATTCTAATCTCAAGCCTTGTCTGAGGCTTTTAATTTTATGCTTATGCTCTCTGTGTTTACAGACACACAATCCATGTTCAACAACCTGATTGCATCTATATTTTCCATTCTTTATGGCAATTTAAAAATGTGCACGCTATCTCTACCAATTTGCCTGTTTTTTTCAGTGAAAATAATGTCATCACTGTGATTCATAGCTTAGAGTCCAAAGTCCCAGAATTATCCTTATCATCTGTTTTGAAACCTCGCCACTAAATCAATATCCTTTTGAAAATGGTGTGACTAAAATATTTCAAATCTAGCCCCATATTGGGACCAGCCAACCCCAAGTAACATCTGTTCATCAGGGCCATGTTTTGAGCTTGAGTTCATGTCCAAGTGACCCTTGAACACACACACATTATTGGTTCAGTGCACAACCTATATTTCCCTGCATGAAATCTTTATTTTGATTTTCCCTGACTTTACAATTTTGATGTAATTTGTTAATTTAGTTCATTTGTTTAAAAGAGAGGCCAAACCAACCTCCCCCTTCAATAAGAATCACCTGTTTGTGTTTCAGGCCTCCCCGTTGGAACTGTCTACTGCAAAATAAGAGCTCTTCATTGAGGTTCCATGACTAATAAACATCGCATTGAATTATTGTTAATACTACATTATTGTTAACTGCACCGTATGGACATGGTGGCAGTAAATTCATATTTGGGGGAAAGATTCATCACTTGCAATCCAGATAAACTGCTCAAGACTTTTTCCATTCTGTAGAAGTGGAAAAAGATTGTCCACTTCCACACCCCCACTCAAACTACAACACCCCTAACTCTTTCCCCACCCCTACACACCCTCCACCAACTCTACCCCACTCCCCTGCCAACCTCCTTCCAACCACCCCCCAATCTCCCCCTCAATCCTCACACTTGCCCCTTTCCCATCCACCCCACTTAAAACAAAAAATATCCTGCCCACCTCTAAATTGAGTAAAATTCCAGAATATCTATCTAACCCAACAAGCAATTAATTATCCTTCATCTGGTGTACCCACGCATTCAGTACATTGTGAGAAAACTGTACAATTCTAATCTCAGCTATTGTTAATCATTACCCAATTTTGCTTGTAACTGTAGCCTCCTCCTGTCTAAAAGCATAGATTGACCTACCTCATGGTCTTCTCCATGGGTACCTCGAATGCTGTGATTAGTTGATTGATGGAGTTCCACAGGGTAGCTCTCAAGCCAGAGAGTCTGAGTATCTGCTTTGGAACTATAGTACTGGAGGTAGCAACCATTGGTAAACTCAATCACACAGTTACTCTCTTCGAATTCAGGATTTCCAACATTTATAGTTTTTAACTTTTGGTTGATGAAAACACTCTTTGGGCATCCCAAGAAGACATGGAAAATGTTATGCACAGTGGATAATTGATATAGCACAGTGTTAAAAAGTCATGTCAAAGAAACAATTGGCTCTAAATAAGGCATTTGCTTGCTCTATGCACTGACTAAAAGATTTATATTAATCAGGCCTTTGTTTAATGATTTGGTTGATAATTAGTTACCTCAAGTGGCCTGCTTCATCTATCATTTAATTCTTTTGACCCCATTCTGTTTAAAGAGGAGTGTTATTCTTGCTTAAGGCTAGTGTGTATGGAGGTAATTAGTCCCAATGAATTAGTCATATGCACACATCTGGAGTTTACAATCCAGTGGGAACTACTGTTGTTAAAATGAAGTTTTCAAACAATGGTAATTGTTCTTTGCTAGCAACAGTAACAGCTGAACAAAAATAATGACTTATTAGTGGAACTCATGGCAGATTAATGCAGGTGGCTCAGTATTGAAAACCTATGTGACACTCTAATCATTACTCCTTTAAATAATACCTCTTGATAAGTTAATGTGTTTGACGTTATTGATAGGTTCATGGCTTGTTGTTGTTAGATAACACAAATCTGCACAGTAGTAGTGCTGATACGGAATTTTTAACAAAATTAATAGACCATAATTCCCAAAACTCATTAATTCTATTGGATTGAATGCGAACTGATGAAGTGTCCTTTTATAGTAAGTATGATAAAGGGTATGTTGCACTTGAGATAAGCTCTTTCAAGATTGCAAGGAACTTAAATCCACAGGATCACAGAAAGCATTGCAGTGAAAAATGAGACTTCATACCAACAGAATTTATAATCACAATCGAGTTAATCACTCTAAAGTATAATTTGCAACCTATGAAATTTTGCTACCCTGGTGTGTTGGGTTTAGCTTGTAACACTTGGCTAATTTCTGCAGCCTTCATCAATTTATCATATGTTGATACAATCAGAGCTAAAGCTAATGAAGAAGGTGTACATTTCAAAGGAGATTGATGGTAACATCTTACCAGGGAACGAGGGGGCGGAAACCTGAATCTTAGCTCATTTGCGTCAATGTATACCATGGCAAAAAGAATACTACGACATTCTGCACAAATGCAATAGGTTTTATGGTATGAAACTATAAATGTGTCTCCTTCAGCGAGCTGAGGCAGTGTGGGAACACACAGCTATTGGTGAGAATTGGAGGTCATATCATTTTGCAAAATTCTCCAAAGAGATTATTAGTTGGGATGAACACCCCACCCGCAGTGATCCCCATCCTGGTGTTAAATTAATTTGAAGCTCACCTATTTATATCAATAACTAGCAAAACAACAGGCTCACTATTTTAGAAGAAACTGAGGATTCCCTATATGAAAATAGTCTAGTAAATGGCAGTCAACAGTTTGAAAAGGTCAGATCATGTGTGACCATTCCTTTTGAGCAAGTAGTGTTTCAAAAATCTACTGCACTTATACTTCCTGGAAGCCTTCAGCAAGTCCTTCATGAAATACTATTGCAAATAGCTAAATGCGGTGGACATCCTAAATGAAAACTGAAAACAAATATGGAATTAGCGGCAACGGCAGCTATTGGGTCGAGGATTGATGTTAGGCATGCAAGATATCCTGAATGGAGTTCCCCAGGTATTGTTGCTGGACACTAACTGTGACCAGCCTGTATAAAGGGTCTGGATTCAGGAACTCAGTGCAAATTGTCCAAATGCTGGTTCTATACCAGCTTGGAGGATGGGAGGAAGGTGTAGAATTTGGCAGAGATGAATTTGATGAAATAGTCAATAAACTACAGAAGGGGTGTGAAAAGAATTGCATATGGTTAACTTGTGATGGATGCAATGGCAGATAACTGGATGGCAAAATAAATTAAGGCTTCACGTGCCTTAGTGAATGCCATAAAATTCAATGACAATAACTTGGAGAACAGTTCTCCTGGTGTTCTCACTAATATGCCTCCCTCAGATAACAGGTTAACTGTTCAAGATTTATCGTCTGTGATACCTTGATTTATGCAAATTGTTTGTGCCATATTTATCTGTATAACAGTAAATGCACTTCAAAAGTAACCAATTCGCCATAAAGCAGTTTTGGATATATTGAGTCTATAATAATATTCTAATTTGTATTCTGTACCTCTGTTGGGTCCCTCCAATTGTCTCTTTTCAAGATATGTATAAACTGATACAAGGAACATTCTAATCTGGTGTCAGCGCAATTCCTCTCACAATGAATAATTGATACATGCATGTACTATCTACAAGATGCACTGCAAGAACTCACAAGGCTCCTTAGACAGCACATTCCACACCCATGACAACTGTCATCTAGAAAGACAAGGGCAGCAGACACTTGGGAATGCCACAACCATTCTCCTCCAAGCCACTCACCATCCTGACTTGGAAATATATTGCCATTCCTTCACTGTCACTGGGTCAAAATCCTGGAACTCCCTCCCTAACAACACTGTGGCTGGACCTAAATCATAGGGACTGCAGCAGTTCAAGGAGGCAGCTCACCACAACCTTCTTGAGGGCAATTAGGATAAAGCAATAAATGCTGATCTTGCCAGGGCCATACACATCCCATCAATGAAAATTAGAAAAAAGAGCAGAAAGGTTACAGTGTTTCCAGATGGGCTGTCCTGAAGATTTCTGTTCTTCAAATACAGATGAAACCTAACCCATGATATAACTTGTTCCAAAGACATTCCACCATTATTTCTCATTCATTAATCAAGCTTTATCTACATCTTTATTAGCCTTGACTCAGTGGAGCACCCCTCCATCTGAGTAAGGAAGCTATGGGTTCAAGTGTTTAATCTTGGCCTCCACTTGAGTGCAGTGCTGAGTGAGTGTTGTCTTTCAGGTGATAATGTTTAAAATCCACCTTTTCAGGTAAATGGAATACTTCCTGTGTCACCATTTGAAGAAAAGCAGGGGATTCTCCATGGTATCATAGCAACATTTGTCACTCAACCAAACCATTGAAAAAATGACCTAGTTATTTATTTCATTGCTTTCTGGATCTTGCTGTGCACAAATTGGCTGTCACATTTTGTTATATTACAAAAATGACTATATTAGCTGTAAAGTGTTTTCGGATGTCATGCAAAATTCTACATAGGGCAGAAGCTAATGGAGACTGCTGGAGAGAGAACAGAGGTGGGAGGCTGTAGAATTTCGCAGGAGGCCATGTATTGGAGGCTCGATGCTGCCAACTGAGGGCCTAATTGTACGGGTGGCAGAGAGGCAGCGAGATGCCGCATGGGTGGTAATCGATCTTGTTAACAGGCTGAATTAAATGCTGTTCTCCAAATTTAATATGTGGTACATGGGGTTCACAGGCCATCAAATTTCCAATATTCAAAGGTGGCAGTTTCCAGATGAGGTTTCAGATACTTGAATGGAGAGTCAGCCATTCTGACATTGCCTTCCTTGGAGTGTAGACTTTCACAGAAAGGAAAGAGGAGCCCAAAAATGTGGAAGGGACTAAGACATCTCAGAGGAGCTGAGGAACAGAGCGGTGAAGGGGAGGGTCAGCTGTGAGAATCCGAGGAGCAACAGATGGACACTCCATCGAAGAGCAACAGCCAGTGAAGGGATGTCACCCAAGGAGACTCATCCATCCAGTTCTCCTGGTTTACTGGAGATACAGGGTATTGGATTGACACTGGGGATGAAGGGTGTTGTGTGGATACTGGAGATGGAGGGTGTTGTATTGACACTGGAGCTGAAGGATGTTGTATTGGCGCTGGAGATGGAGGGTGTTGATTGACACTGGAGCTGAAGGATGTTGTATTGGCGCTGGAGATGGAGGGTGTTGTGTGGACGCTGGAGATGAAGGATGTTGCGCGGACACTGGAGATGGAAGGTGTTGTATGCAATGAGGGATCTAGATCTTGCTGATCAAGGCTTTCTGTCTTGCCGCTGTAAACTATTCGTCCATTCTGTAAAATGTGTCTCACAGCTGCAGGCACAATGAGTCAGAAGCGTAAAGCCACTCCAGGAATGTCTGGCTATCTGTTAAAAATGGCACCATCACCTGTGTTGCTATCATTCCTTGCTGGGACCTTTGCCTTCCTGCATGCTTCATCATTGGATCCACTGGACTCCCTGCCTCTACCTTGTTAATTGGCCAGCCCATACGTGATCTTGGTCTGTCTGTTTGTCTGGCTTCCTTGCTTCCTGGACTTCCTTCCCTTTCTGCCTTCCTCATCTTTCTTCCTTTGCTTCCTTCCCTTTTCCCCTTTTGTCCCTCCCTTTCTGCCTCCCCTTCCTTCGTCACCTTCCTCCTCTTCCTTCCTCTTTCTTTCCTTCCTTTCTATCCTACTTTCACTCTCCCTGCCTTTTTGGATTCAGATGTAGTCTTGGTGCATAAAGCACATTCATATATAACTTGATTAATTTGGAAGGCAGCGCGCACAAATGACAAGAAAATGGAGGATAAAATTTACTGCTCATTCTATTCAAACCTGGATTTTTCTCCCTGATACCTTCCTAACCATTGGTAGTTATCCCTGGCTTACCTGTAATGTGGAAATGAGGATAAGAACATACAGCTTTGCTTCCCATTCTATTTCCCTCCCATCCATTCCTGGTGCTGCTACTCCCTAGAACCATCTGGTAGAAAGTGGTAGTCGGCACAGGGGTAGTGCTAGAGTGTGTAAACAGAGGGACGCAGCCTAATAGAGGCCTCCTCCCTCTTAGTTGTGCTTCAAAGGCCTTTACAAAAGCTTCAGCATCTCCTTTCTTTGGGATTTTCCTTTAATGTTCCTTAATGCCTTTTGTGGTTCTGCAATGGCATCTCTCCAATGGCAGCAACCAATCGCTGTTCTCTTTGGCTCAAGCAGGCTCCTACTTTGCAGTGGAAGTCCTACCAGGAGCTCATTAAGCTCAGCTCAAGAAACGTCCCGGAAGGAAAAAGCACTAATGGGGAAATAAGGATATACTGGTCCGGAGTGTTTGATTCTATTGGGTGGAAGAATGGGAGGAGATGCTATCCTTCCACTACTCCAGCTGTGAAAGGAAAATCCAGACCCTATAGTACACTTAAACTCTGGTTGCAGTCAACTGAATGCTCTGAGTGAAATTCTTTCTCATTATAATTCAAAACTGCTTTTCACATTTCCTGAAAATCTTCCCAAAGCACTGTTAAAAAATATGACATCTTAGTGGTTGCACAATACCAACTACAAAACAGGTAAGAGTCCCTAGTGAATCAAGCAGAAACTGTTGGAAATACATCACAATTTGATGGTATCGGAAGAGAAAACACAGGTCAGTGGTGGTATGGTTTCTTCTTCAGAAATGGAAGCTGAAAGATAAAGGATCCCTTTAATAGGACTGAACAAACAGAAGAGGATGGGAGAGAAAACAGGCAAAAGTAATAAAGAAGGAATGCTGAATCCTGTCGCCAAGAGGCAGTTAAAATGTTTAATGGCCTGAACATTATTTGTTTAGAAGGGCTCTACAGAAAACCGGCAGAAGATCTTCAAGACTCATCTCACTGAGCCAATGAAATAGTATTAAAGAATAGAGGAGTGTGACAATAGTCGGGTAAAGCAGTATAAATACACATCTAAGATTCAAACACAAAAAAACAAAATGAAGGCGAATGAAATGGAAAAGAACTAAGTGCAAAAAGAGATGTGGCTTTGGTCTGAGGTTTCTGAAGCCAGTGTTCAGATTCGAGAACGATAGATTTTCCAGGAGAATTAAGTGATACCAGGGCCTAAGTTCAACATTGTTGAACCCATTTCACCATCGTACAACAGGGGGCAACCATGGCAGATTTAGCAATGGGAAGGCCAATGCCCAATTTGTCCATATGCCTCAGCCACTGTCAAACCTTGCAGGGTGTTCTTAGCAGCAGCCTGAATAATACACAAGCCTATTTTAAATATGGAAATAAGGCTCCTCCAGAGAGAATGGTTCCTCTGGAACACAGTCAGGAGGGAAAATTCTCCATGATACTGTTCCCCTGGTGTATATGACAAATAGAAATGTTCAAGTGTAAACTTCAGCTGAGGAAAGGTTTCATACCTATTTTCCACATCAGGCACCTCCTCCAGCTCCCCTTCAGAAGTTCTTTTTTTAGATAACACCGAACAAAATTGGATGGACAAACTGACAGATGTGACCAAATTTAAGAGGGCACTCATGAATTTGAGCCAAGAGTTTACAAAGCAGCCATTTGAGCTTCCAACAAAGCTGCAAAGGCTGTAAACACTGACCGCTGCTGTGAGATTCTGGCTGCTGATCCTTGGAGGTGACCACAGTCTCCAAGGTAGACCGCAGAGTGCTAATATGCTGGAAGATGACACCACCCAGGCTTATAATATATGCCTCCATACTTTCAGCCATGATAGTGAAGCTCCTGGATAACCTTTCCAATACCTGACACATCTGGTTGTGTGAAGCAAGAAGTTTTCTTCTCATTGCTGGACTGCTGTTCAACATCTCCCTGTGGTAAATCCTCTCCTCAGCTGACCCTGCCACCAGGATTTATTGGCTCTCACCAGTGCTGGCTGCTTCAGCATAGGCAGACCCCTCCAACTCACTTTCTGTCCCAGCCAGAGTCGGGGTCAAAGCTATAGTACATATATAAGGATCTGGTGCATACAGGGTTAATGTGGGACTGAGTATACAGTACTGCCCACACAATGATGTAAGAGAGCACATGGCCAGCACCCAGGGTAAGTTTAGACAATGTTGGACAATGCCTTTCCAGAAGGACGGTTCCCCCTCTTTTAAACATGGAATGGTTTGTTGGATAAAGCTGCTTTCACAGGAAATGTAGGTTAATTTATCAGACAATATAAGAACATAAGAAATAGGAGCAGGAGTAGGCCATCTAGCCCCTCGAGCCTGCCCCGCCATTCAATAAGATCATGGCTGATCTGAAGTGGATCAGTTCCACTTACCTGCCTGATCCCTATAACCCCTAATTCCCTTACCGATCAGGAATCCATCTATCCGTGATTTAAACATATTCAACGAGGTAGCCTCCACCACTTCAGTGGGCAGAGAATTCCAGAGATTCACCACCCTCTGAGAGAAGAAGTTCCTCCTCAACTCTAAACTGACCCCCCTTTATTTTGAGGCTGTGCCCTCTAGTTCTAACTTCCTTTCTAAGTGGAAAGAATCTCTCCACCTCTACCCTATCCAGCCCCTTCATTATCTTATAGGTCTCTATAAGATTCCCCCCTCAGCCTTCTAAATTCCTACGAGTACAAACCCAATCTGCTCAGTCTCTCCTCATAATCAACACCCCTCATCTCTGGTATCAACCTGGTGAACCTTCTCTGCACTCCCTCCAAGGCCAATATATCCTTCTGCAAATAAGGGGACCAATACTGCACACAGTATTCCAGCTGCGGCCTCACCAATGCCCTGTACAGATGCAGCAAGACATCTCTGCTTTTATATTCTATCCGCCTTGCGATATAGGCCAACATCCCATTTGCCTTCTTGATCACCTGTTGCACCTGCAGACTGGGTTTTTGTGTCTCATGCACAAGGACCCCCAGGTCCCTATGCACAGTAGCATGTTGTAATTTTTTTCCATTTAGATAATCCAATTTGCTATTATTTCCTCCAAAGTGAATAACCTTGCATTTGTCAACGTTATACTCCATCTGCCAGATCCTCACCCACTCACTCAGCCTGTCCAAATCTCTCTGCAGACCTTCTACGCCCTCCACACGATTCACTTTTCCACTTATCTTTGTGTCGTCTGCAAACTTTGTTACCCTACACTCAGTCCCCTCCTCCAGATCGTCTATATAAATGGTAAATAGTTGAGGCCCCAGTACCGATCCCTGCGGCACGCCACTAGTTACCATCTGCCAACCAGAAAAGCACCCATTTATTCCGACTCTCTGCTTCCTGTCGGATAGCCAATCCCCAATCCACGCTAACACCCTACCCCCAACTCCATGTGACCCAATCTTCTTCAGCAACCTTTTGTGAGGCACCTTATCAAACGCCTTTTGGAAATCCAAAAACACCGCATCCACCGGTTCCCCTCCGTCAACCGCACTAGTCACATCTTCATAAAAATCCAACAAGTTCGTCAAGCACGACTTTCCCCTCATGAATCCATGCTGCTTCTGCTTAATCGAACCATTCTTATCCAGATGGCCTGCTATTTCTTCTTTAATGATGGATTCCAGCATTTTCCCAACTACAGATGTTAAGCTAACCGGCCTGTAGTTACCTGCCTTTTGTCTATTTCCTTTTTTAAACAGTGGCGTAACATTAGCCGTTTTCCAATCCGCCGGCAAAAATGTAGATTAATTTATCAGACAATATGCTATCATGACATCCTTCCTGGGATACTAAGGGGCAATTTATCATGGCCAATCCACCTAACCTGCACATCTTTGGACTGTGGGAGGAAACCGAAGCACCCGGAGAAAACCCACACAGACACAAAGAGAACAGGCAAAACTCCACACAGACAGTCACTAAAGGCCGGAATTGAACCTGAGTCCCTGGTGATGTGAGACAGCAGTGCTAACCACTGTGTCATCTTGGCAGCTAATGCTGTCTCCAGTCAATTTCTTATCTTCCATCACTGTTACAACAGGAGACCAGGAGAGTAGTCTGGAAAGTCAAATCTCATATCAATATATGAACAAGGAGCAGGTCATTCAGCCCCTTGAGCCTGTTCCACCATTTAATAAAATCATGGCTGATCTGATAGTAGCCTTAAATCTGCATACTGCCTACCACATCAACCACCGCACCCCCCCCCCCCCCCCCCCCAAATAACCTATCACCCCCTTGCTACCAAGAATCTATCCTCTACTTGAAAATATTCAAGAGGTGGCAATGCTGGCGTTGGACTGGTGTGGGCACAGTAACAAGTCTCACAACACCAGGCTAAAGTCCAACAGGTTTATTTGGAATTACCAGCGTTCGGAACACGGCTCCTTCATCAAATGAGTAGAGGTAGGTTCACAAACACGGCTTATATAGGCAAAAACACAATCGCAAGATCATTACAGATTGGAATGTGAAGAATGGTTGGAATGTGAGTCTTTACAGGTAATCAAGCTTTTACAGGTACAAACAGTGTGCGTGGAGAGAGGGATAATCACAGGTTAAAGAGGTGTGAATTGTTTCAAGCCAGGACAGTTAGTAGGATTTTGCAAACCCAGGCAGTATGGTGGGAAATATTCAAAGACTCTGCTTCCACAACGTTTTCAGGAAGAGTTCCAAAGACTCATGACCCTCATCTCTTTAAATGGGCAACCCCTTATTTTTAAACACTGACCCCTTGTTCTAGATTCTCCCACAAGAAGAGACAGCCTCTCCACATTCTCCCTGACAAGACTCCCTCAGGAACATATATGTTTCAATCTGGCTGTGAAGGTGGGGGAACTGTTACTCTTTTGAAAGCCCCTTTGAGGTGCTGAAGACCTGGTCTGGCCTGACTGCATTATCAATATGATATTTTTTCCTTGTATGAAAGTGGTTGGCCTCCATTGGCCTCCCTATCACACCATGGCTGACAGCAGGAGCGAGGGCATAGAAAACATGTCATATCATTGCATGGTTCATAGCATTGGGAATACAGTTTGCTGTGCTACGTTGTCACATCCTAATTTTGTAATTTTAAACTGGGTCATGAAAACAAGTTGGAATGCTGTTTATGTTTTTAAATATAATTATATTTGAGAATCAGACACAAGACTTAATCTAACCTCGGCCGATGAAATTTACTGACTTGATCAGCATTATTAAAACATAGACATCCAAATGCAGACTTTGAGAACAGTTAAAGTACAACATTAGCATTTTAATAATTTATTTAAATCTCCTGCCTATTCATCTCCCGTGTAATAGTAATAGAAAATCAAAGCAGGCGGATTTAGGGTGCCATTAGTTTAGCAACAGGGAATTGTCATTATGATAGAATTAACATAGCAACAGGCCTCACATTAATCTGGCAGTAGCCCAGCTCATTCTTGTCTTGACGGCTGCATTCTTCTTCATTACTGCTGCAAGTTTATACATAATAAACTGCTTCCCAGCTATGATGATGTTCATCTTCCATCTAATATCTCATCAGCAGTTCTTCAATGCTTGTATTCTAATGTTATGCTGGTTAAACACATTGCCTCATATTAAAAGTGAGATTCAAGAATTTGAGCAATTCGGGTACAATTCTAACGGAGAGCCACCTTCCAAAAAAATGAAGAACGTTGATCAGATTTCACAACTGCACCTTTGGTTATGATTTTTTTTCATCCCAACAATGTGCCATTTTTAAAAATTCATTCCTGGCACATGGGCATCTCTGGCAGGACAGCCATCCCTAGTTGCCCGAGTCAACCGCATTGAGAGTCAACCACATTGCTGTGGCTCTGGAGTCACATGTAGGCCAGACCAGGTAAGGACAGCAGATTTCCTTCCCTAAAGGACATTAGTGAACCAAATGGGTTTTTCCGACAATCGACACTGATTTCATGGTCATCTTTCTTAATTTGAGATATTTTTTATTGAATTCAAATGCCACTACCTGCCATGGCAGGTTTTGAACCCGGGTCCCCAGAACATTAGCTGAGTTTCTGGATTAACAGCCTAGCAATAATTCCAATAGGCCACCACCTCCCCAATGCCACACCAACTGCACAATCTTTTTTTATTTATTTGTTCACAGGATGTGGGTTCCACTGGCTAGGCCAGCATTTATTGCCCATCTCTAATTGCCCTTGAGAAAGTGGTTACAGAGCTGCTCAGATTCAATCTCAGGCTGGTTTCTCCCTACATTTTCTGCTGATAGACTCACTAGTCAGTCTATCAGCAGCAAATCAGACAGCTTGAAGGGTGCTGTGGGGCCCCGGCGAGGCAGCTGGAGTGGCAGTGTGGGGCCCAGGCGAGGCTGCTGGAGCGGCAGTGTGGGGCCCAGGTGAGGCTGCTGGAGGGACAGTGTTGGACCCAGGTGGGGCAGTGTGAAGCCCAGGCGAGGCTGCTGGAGTGGCAGTGTGGGGCTCAGGCGAGGCTGCTGGAGGGGCAGTGTAGGGCCCAGGTGAGGCAGCTGGAGGGGCAGTGTGAGGCCCAGGCGAGGCTGCTGGAGTGGCAGTGTAGGGCCCAGGCGAGGCTGCTGGAGGGCAGTGTGGGGTCCAGGCGAGGCTGCTGGAGCGGCAGTGTGGGGCCCAGGCGAGGCAGCTGGAGGGGCAGTGTGAGGCCCAGGCGAGGCTGCTGGAGTGGCAGTGTGGGGCTCAGGCGAAGCTGCTGGAGGGGCAGTGTGGGGCCCAGGCGAGGCTGCTGGAGTGGCAGTGTGGGGCCCAGGTGAGGCAGCTGGAGTGGCAATGTGGGGCCCAAGCGAAGTTGCTGGAGGGGCAGTGTGGGGCCCAGGCGAGGCTGCTGGAGTGGCAGTGTGGGGCCCAGGTGAGGCAGCTGGAGTGGCAATGTGGGGCCCAAGCGAAGCTGCTGGAGGGGCAGTGTGGGGCCCAGGCGAGGCAGCTGGAGCGGCAGTGTGGGGCTCAGGTGAGGCTGCTGGAGGGGCAGTGTGGGGCCCAAGCGAAGCTGCTGGAGGGGTAGTGTGGGGCCCAAGCGAGGCTGCTGGAGGGGTAGTGTGGGGCCCAAGCGAGGCTGCTGGAGGGGTAGTGTGGGGCCCAAGCGAGGCTGCTGGAGGGGTAGTGTGGGGCCCAAGCGAAGCTGCTGGAGGGGCAGTGTGGGGCCCAGGTGAGGCTGCTGAAGTGGCAGTGTGGGGCCCAGGCAAGGCTACTGGAGTGGCAGTGTGGGGCCCAGGCGAGGCTGCTGGAGGGGCAGTGTGGGGCCCAGGGCGAGGCGGTTGGAGCAGCAGTGTGGGGCCCAGGCGAGGCCTGAGGCCTGAGGCCTGTGACCTAGCAATGATCCTGGGCACCAGATAGGTGACACACTCCCCGTGGCGCTCCTGTTCAATAGAGATTTTGGCTTTTGATTGGCGGACAGGATTTCTTCATCTCAGGAAAGGCCTGCTTCTGTCCAGTAAAATGCCTGAGTGGAACTTAATACAGTGTGCCTTCCTTAAAAGAGGTGACCTGGGCTCTTGCCAGCTCTCCAGCCGGTGGGTGAGATTCCCAACACCTCCATTAAATACTGTCCCGGTTGCTGTTATTTGTTTAGCTGATGATATAAATATATCTTGGGTAACATTTCTGTTGTGCTCGGGGTTGGTGCTTGGGGAAGGTGGATTGCTGTATTCTTAGATGTTCCACACTTGAACTGTTTTTATTACATAATTGTAAGTGTGATTTATTTGGTCGACTACGTTACATGGTCAGGTGTGACTAATTTTTTATTCATTCAAAGCAAGTGCCATTGTTTGCATTTATTATTGTCCATCCCTAATTGCCCTTGAGAAAGTGGTGATGAGCTGCAGTTTATATGGTGTAGATATCCCACAGTGGTCAAAGGTATGGAGTTCCAGGATTTTGACCCAGCGACAGTGAAGGAACGGCAATATATTTCCAAGTCAGGATGGTTCTTGACTTAGAGGGAAGCTTACAGGTGGTGGTGTTCCCCTGTGTCTGCTGCCCTTGTCCTTCTTGGTCATAGAGGTCAAATATTTTGAAGATGCTGGCAAAGAAGCCTTAGTGAGTTGCTGCTGTGCATCTGGTAGATGATACACATTAGACCTGTGGCGGAGTGAATTCTGAAGATGGTTAATGAGATGCTAATCAAGCGGGCTGCTTTGTCCTGGATGGTATCAGTCAGCTTCTTGAGTGTTATTGCAACTCTCATCCAGGCAATTGGAGAATATTGCAAAAGATTCCTGACCCTTTTTTGTAGTGGAAAAGCAGGGAAGTTACTCATTACAGAATGCCGAATCTCTGATCTGCTCTTGTAGCCACAATATTCATACGGTTCCTCCAATTGTAGTTCTGCTCAATTACAACCCCCAGGATGGTGATGGTGGGAAATCACCAATAGTTATCCTGTTGAATGTCAAGGTGGTGGTTGAACCTCCTCTTGCTGGAGAGGGTCATTACCTGGCACTTGTATGGCATGAATCTTACTTGCCACTTATAAGACCAAGCCTGAAAGTTGTGCAGGTCTTGTTACTTGCAGGAAGGACTGCTATGTTGCCTGAGGGGTTGTAAATGGAAATGTATACCATACAATCCTCTGCTAATGTCCTCACTTCTGACCTTATGATGGAGGGAAGATCATTCATGAAGCAGTTGAAGATGGCTGGACCTAGGACACTACTCTGAGGAATTTCTGCAGAGATGTCCTCGAGCTGAGATGATTGACCTACAACAACCACAACCTTTGTTCCAGGTATGACTCCAACCAGTGGAGAGTTTACCCCTGATTCCCAATGCCTTCAATTTTTCAAGGGCATCAGTCAAAATGCTATTTTGATGTCAAGAGCAGTTACTCTCACCTCTCCTCTGGAGTTCAACGTTTTTATCCAGGTTTGGACTAAGATTTTTCTTTATTCATTCATGGGATGTTGGCATCACTGCTTAGGTCTGCATTTATTGCCCATCCCTAATTGCCCAGAAGGTGGTGGTCGTGAGCTGTCTTCTTGAACTGCTGCAGTTCACATGGTGTAGGTTCAAATCATGAGATCAAAAGGTCAGGAGCCAAGTGACGTAACTCAAGTTAAGCATCAGTGGCCAGTTATTACTATGAGAGTGCTGCTTGATAGCACTATCAATGACACCTGCCATTAGTTTGCTTGTGATTGAAACATAGAAACATAGAAGATAAGAGCAGGAGGAGGCCATTTGGCCCTTCGAGTCTGTTCCGCCATTCATTACGATTGTGGCGGATCGTCCAACTCAATAGCCTAATCTGGCTTTCTCCCCATAATCTTTGATCCCATTCATCCCAAGTATAGAAACATTGAGAATAGACTAATGGGCCAATTATTTGCTTGGATTGGATTTTGTCCTATTTTTGTGTGCAGGACATACCTTGGCATTGTTTCATTTTGTTGCACATGCTAGTGTTGGGACAGTTGGGCCAGAGATATGATTTTAGAGCAATGCGGCTGGAATGTTATCAGGGCCAATAGCCTTTGCTATATCCAGATGCTCAGCATTTCAACATGACATATGTAGTGAATCGAATTGAGTGAAGACGGGTATCACTAATGGTGGGGACCTCACGAAGATGCTGGGATGGATCATTCTATTGGCACTTCTATTGAAGATGGTTGCAAACACTTCAGCCTTGTCCTTTGTACGCATTTACTAGGGCTCTCCCCGTAATTGTTCATGCATCCTCATCCTCCAGTTGTTCCAGTGTTCATCATCATTCATGGCTGGATGTGGCAGGATCTCAGAGCTTTGATCTGATCTTTTGGTTGTGGTATTGCTTTGCTCAGTTTATAGCATGCTGATTCCAGCGTTGAGCATACATGTCGTCCTTTATTGTAGCTTCACAGGTTGGCGTCTCACTTTTACCTCATACTACGCCGGAGCACTCTTCACACTCTTTAAATAACCTGGGGTTTGTCCCATGACTTGATGGTAATGTTAGAGTGGGACATATGTTGGGCCAAGAAGTTACAGACAGTATGGGATTCAGTTCTGCTGCTGTATGATGCGGTAAGAAGTCTCACAACACCAGGTTAAAGTCCAACAGGTTTATTTGGTAGCTGTATGATGGCCCACAGTGCCTTGTGGATAACCAGTTTTGAGCTGCTACTTCTGATTCTATCCCATTTAACATGATAGTGGTGTCAGACAATTGAGGATGTTCTTAGTGTGATGATGGAACTTTGTCTCCACAATGACTGTGCGGTGGTCTCCTAGCAATACTGTCATGGATAGATGTGACAAGTCAGTTGGTTAGGATTAAGTCAAGTTGTTTTTCCATCTTGTTGGTTTTTTCACCACCTGCCACAGACCCAGTTTGGCAGCGGTGTACTTCAGGACTCGGCCAATTAACTTGAGCTCACCTGGTTCAGTAGTGGTACTACAGAGCCACTCTTTGTAATGCCCCCCAAGCAGAGTATCTTCTGTGCCCTCGCACTCTGGCTGCTTCTTTCAACTGATTTTTGGAGAGTGCTGTACTGATTTACCAGCTGAGGTGGAGGGTGGGGAGGGAAGGGGGGGGGAGGGGGAGCAGGTGGTGTTGGGTGGGGGTGTGTTGGCAGTAGGAGATAAACAGCAAGAGGTTTCCTTGACCATGTTTGACCTGACGCCATGAGACGTCATTGGGCCTGGGGTCAATATTGAGGCCTCCTTCCTGATTGTGCTGCACCTCTGGTGACTCTCTCCTGATGGTGGCATAACCCAGGGATAATGATGGAGAATTCCAAGATATTGGCTGTGAGATATGATTCTGTGATTCATCAGAGATTTGCTTGACTAGTATGTGGGACTAAAAGACTAAATGACCTATAAGACAGATCTGGGAATATGCATCCTGTTGTATGTTTTGAATGAAAACCATGAAAGAGCAGCAAGCGAAGAAAGAAAATGTCACGGATGAGGTAATGTTGCAAGTTCTGGAAATGTACACAACACATTAGGCAATTCTGAATCCACGTTGCTGACAGGAAGTCCACAGCTTGAGAGTTTAATGATAGAAATAAAGACTGGGGCTTTCTGCTGTAACCTTTCCCTTTTCATCTGGAGATTAGGTGGATTGGCCATGCTAAATATCCTCTTTGGTGTCCCAAGATATGTAGTTTAGATGGATGAGCCGTGGTAAATGTCTGGGGTTACAGGAACAGGGCAAGAGTCTGGGTAAGATACTCAGTCAGAGAGTCGGTGCAGACTTGATGGGCCGAATGGCCTCTTTGGCACTGTAAGGATTCTATGATTTTGACTGGCAGAGTAGATTTAACTCCATAAACACTGAAATTACTCATACACTAGAGTGCTGGAATTGTGGGAACACAAGGTTGCCAGGTAACGGAAGCATATGGTCCACTTAAATTGCAAAAATAGATTGTGAAGATGGTCCGGATTTTACACACCCCCTCCAGTGGATTTGAAGGCAGAGGGCACACATAAAATCGAGTTCCCACCACCTAGCCACATTTAAGGGCTGCAATCTGTCACCATCGGGATTTAACCGGTGGCAAGAGAGGCCCACATTAAGCACCCAGCCCAGCGGGTTTCCTGCACAGGCAGGGGGAGTGTCTCCCTAACAGACCCCTCACAAAAGGTGCTCTGCCTCCGATGCTTTTCAAACCCTGACCCCTAGCCCCCTTTGCTAGGGTCTGCCAGCATGGCCCCGGCGAAACACTAAAACATTCACCAAGTCCAGATCCAGCAGTGAACACCTCCTCAAGCCCCAAGTACCATATTGGCAGTGCCCACTGCTCCTGGCAGCGCTGCTGGTATTGGAGAATTGGCAGCTCTCTCAGATGGAATTAGGAACAATGTATAACTTCAAGTTGAATTTATATTTGTATTTGTGTGTTAAAGAAGGTAGAACAATGTTTCTGGTTTCATTTTTTTTGTGAGCTTGATGTTGGGAAATCCAGAGGCTTTGTTTGAATACATACTTTTTAATGAGACTTTACAACCCTTGAATTGAAGAGATGGGTTACCGTTTTTAGTGAATTTTAAAAACTCTGTTGTTGTCCATTGGCAGGGGTCCAGGGACACACCAACAGGAAAAGACAGGAGGGCAGTTCAGTCAGTGGATGTATGTCAGAGAGCAGAGGCTCTCTCGCTCTCTAAGCTCTCTAGTAAGAAATCTGTAAGACTGGTGAAAAACTGAGTTTAAGGAACTCATGTTTGTTCTGAAGTGAATAATGAGTCTAGATCGCGGTTTTTGGGTGTCTAGGAGAGAGAGACGCCAATGGGTGAAAGCATCCAGTGAATGCGCAGGAAGAAAAGAATTTGCAACTGAGCCAGCCCAAGCAAGAAGTCTTAATTTTAAGATAATGATAAGTCTTCACTGGGGTTTTGTGTCTGTAGGGCTATTGTTGGGATGAAAGGAATGGTGTGAGTTTGAATCATTTTCTGGTGTTTGTGTTGAAATCTTTCCAACCTTTTTGTCCAGTTTAATACAGTTCATTGTTCTTGTTTAATAAACATTTTATTCTTTGTGTTAAAACTACACCAGCAGACTCTTGTAAATGTGTTCAGTAACTGACCTCCATGATCTCTTTCAAAAAAAGTTAGGATCCATCAAGCCAGGATTCACTCTGTGATCCGACCTGTCCATTATTAACACTGGGATTGGAACAGATGGAAATTCCTCTCTCTGAAGGGAGGGATTTTTGCCTCCAAGCTAATAATGGCCAGTTAGTGATTGAATGGCTACAGACAGTCATTCATTCTCTGGGATGCTCTCCCCATCCCCCAACATTTTAGTTGGGAGTGAGGACCCCGGCATCCCATAATATCCAGCCCAAGTTTGCTAGTGGATAGGATTTCCAGTGTTCACACTCCTCACCATATCCGCACTCCCATCTTTCTCCAAAAACGGATTGACATCAAAAGAACTAAAAGCACACGATTGTTTTCAAGTCACTATGTGACACAATTTTCTTCAGTACTGGCAAATTCTAAAGTAGCTGTGAAGGTTTATAGAGGGCCAGCAGCAACACATTTTTAGTTAATTATAAAGAGGGAGGACACTATAATCTTCAGAAGAGGAATCAGGAGAAAGTTGTGAATATAAACCCACTAATATGTCACCACACATGACACTTCTCCTTTCTGAAAACACATGTGAATTTGATAAGTTGAATTTCAATACTTTTCAGTGAAATATACTCTGCACTTTCACTCTAGAGGTTTACTGAGATAACAGTGCTTGGGGGAAAGAAGGAAAGGAACTAGTGGAACAGAGTGAATGGTGCAGAAGAGTGTCATTGTTAACTGAAAGGAAAAGGTGAGAGAGGAGGAACTGTGGTAAACCACTGTTAGCTTCTTGCCTGTGTGTGTGACATGCCTGGACACGTCCCTGCCGGCCCTGCCCGGGACTCCTCCCCCCCTGGTCCAGGTATAAAGGTGACTGCTCCCCACCCCCTGCCTCAGTCTCTGGACCAGTTCATCGGCATGGGTGTGCTCCAAGTCTTTTGCTAATAAAAGCCTATTTGTTCTTGCATACAAACTATTCTTTGCTTGATTGATGGTGCATCAGGAACATTAGCCAGAGTGAATAGCCGTGATTTAACCGGCTCGCCCTGCCCATCGATGGGCAGACGCCCCGATCGCTGGCCTCCCTCCTTCCCCCACTCGTCCATATGCAGAGTAGCAGCAGGAGCCCCCACTCCCACCGATTGCCCCCAAGGCCCCACCCGATCATGCCCTGCCCCCTAGGCCTCACCCCTAATAGGTCTTGCCTCATTGGCACTGCCCCATGCCCAATGCAAAGTGCCAAGGTGACCCCTGGGCATTGGCACTTTGCCCCTTGAGCAGTGCCAAGAGGCCAAGGCTGGCACTGCCAGCGTGCCCATGCCCAGGGGGTACCCCCCCCCAGCCGCCCGACCCTCGGGGGGCCCTAATTGCCCCCCTTCACTCCGCTAGTTCCCCGAAGGTGGGGAGCTAGTGTAATCCCCGCTGGAGTTAAACACTCTGGCTGAGTGGGAGAGGCTAGTGGGGCTGGAACTGAAGTCTCCCGGCCCACTAGCCTCTCCCACCCTGCCAGAGTGTTTCATCACATTTAAATTAGATGGAAATGATTATTTAAATCATTTCTGCATCTCCCCGCCTATTTCCAGCGCAGAGCAGACACCGTCGGAAATCCGACGCTGGGAGATGCAAGCGGGGACGCGAACGCTCACGCAAACCCCGTGAATTGGCTGCCACGGATTCTCCTGACCCGCTGCACTGAAGAAATTGGCGTGAATCACATTGAAAACCAGTGGGCGGGGCCTATTCCCGCTGGAGAGGCTGGCAGCATAGCACTGAGTGGGACACTGCGCATGCGCCGATCTGTCAGCGCCATCTGTAGCCCCTGTCTGCCAACCTCCCAAACACTGGCCTCCCTCCCTCTGTCACTCAGCCCAAATGCAGAGTGACAGTGGGACCACCCCCAACCCCCACCGATTGTCCCCCTCCAAAGGTCCCACCCCCTTTAGCTCCCTCTTGGCACTGCCTGATGCCCGGTGGGCAGTGCCAAGATGCCCCCTGGGCATTGGCAGTTTGTCCCTTGGGCACTATCAGGGGCCCAGGCTGGCACTGCCAAGGTGACAATGCCCGGGGGAACCCTCAGCACCCGACTGTCTGGGGGGGGCCTCGATTGCCCCCTCTTGGCTCCAGTGGGGTGGGGACTTCAGTCCTGGGCCTGCTAATGACATTCAAATGGTATTAAAATTAAATTCGAATTTAAATAATTTATTCAGCTCTGCGCCAATTTCTGGCATGGAGCTGACGGCGCTGGAAATCCGGCTGCCAGAAATGCACGAAGCCCGTGGCGTCCAGCGTGGAGCCCGCGCATCGGCTTCTGCGAGAGTCTCCCGGCTCGTTGTGCTACAAAAGCAGTGCAGTGGGCTGGGAGAATCGCCCCAATGTGTTTGGACAGAAAAGGGATTAGGGGGTGGTGGCATCTCCCATAGGATGGAGTAAAGTATCTCTCTTGCGCAGTGTCTACCATCCCTGCTCAGACTCCCTCACAGCGGATCTCAAGACACAGTCCTTGAGGGGACAAGTCTGTTAAATTTAATGCTATTGTTTTTGGTCTATTGTTGGCATTGTGTTATTTATCGATATTTGTTATTTTTTTAGCTTTGTAATTGTCACTGTTACCACTGTTGTTACTGCTTTTCTTCAATGATTCAGTCAGAGCCACTTGCTCTGGTAAACTGTTCGAAAGATTGAACGTTTTTAGCTCATAAGTTCAGCATGTTTACATCATAATTGTTGTCAAGATATAAAATGATGAACTACCTCAAATGTTGTTTAAAGTTCATAGAAACCCTACAGTGCAGAAAGAGGCTATTCGGCCCATTGAGTCTGCACCAACAACAGTCCAACCCAGGCCCCAGCCCCATAACCCCATGTACTAACCCTACTAATCCTCCTGATACTAATGGTCAATTTAGCATGGCCAATCCACCTAGCCTGCACATCTTTGGAGTGCGGGAGGAAACTAGAGCACTGGGAGCAAACCCACGCAAACACATGGAGAATGTGCAAACTCCACACAGACAGCGACCTGAGGACACCCTGGTGCTGTGAGGCAGCAGTGCTAGCCACTGTGCCACCATGCCGTTGTAATAAAAGTTTTACAGTTTAACTTTGCCTGGTGTTTTGTGTACTGTCCTGAGGAGGTTTAGGAGGAGGGAATAAGTGTGATGGAGAGGTGGGTTTGGTGGAGGAATTCCAGGGTGAGGAAGGAGGGAAGGAGACAGACTGAGGGGGGTAAAGGTGGGTGCACTGTGGGGGAGGAGATGGAGGCATGTTGCCACATTGTCCCTATGACTGTGCCAGCAGCTGCTCTCTAAGCAACCTGCTCACTGCAGTGGTGGCTTTCACCAGCAGGACAAATCCCAGTGCCCCAACAACTGGAGGGATTCTGCATCCCCACTGGCATCTCATTCTGAAGAGGGGTCATTGACCTGAAATGGAGGAGAGATGAGTGTGAACGCCAGAACTTTTCAGAAGCTCTAGGGCTGTCCCTTCCACCTGATAACAATGATGAAGCATGGAAGCCTCTATGGGCAGCATCTAAAATGCTGCAGTAAAGATGTTTGACCAAGGAAGAAACAGGAACAAAGATTGGTTTGGGACCCACTTTGCAGAAATGGCTCCTGCCAGTGAAGTGAAAAGCACATCTCACCGGCTTACCTGCATGTCTCCTAACCCTGAAGCATGTGACAACCTCATGATAGCCAAGACAGGTGTCAGAGACGGCAAGGTACTGTGCTCACAAGTATTGGATCAATATATGTGAAGAGATACAAACTGCGGGCGACATTGGTGACCTTTGTACTGTGCATGGCAGTATCAAAAGAGCACTTGGGGCCCGCCATCACTAAAATTTCCCCATTGAAATCTGCAGACGGGGAAGCTCACTGACAGGAACAAGCAAACAGCCCACTGGGTAGAGCATTACTCCCAGCTACACTGACAGATATCTCTCTGCTTATGCTTGCAGTTGTCTGGAGCTGCCTGTCACCTATAAACTTGAGCCGAAAAAGACCACTGACGCCCTAGCACAACCTGGAAATGGAGGACTTGGGAAGGACCAAAAATCAGCTGAACTACACTAATATGCAAAGCCCCATCTGCTGCCCGACCTTCATGACCTCCTCCACCTTTGCTGGAAAGAAGACTTTGATTTACAGGATATGTGTGGCACGAGCATCAGCATAAAGAACAAGGCGATCCAGGAAATTGCAACAATTATGGGGGCATCTAACCCATCAGCATCACTGGGGAGACCTCTTCCAAAGTCATCCTAAACATCAACTAGCCAATACAATATACCCAGTGGTTCAATATGGCATCAGAGCAGACAGATCCTTGGTAGATAGGGTCTTCTTCCTATGTCAGCTTCAAGAGAAGTGCAGAGAGAAGCAAACACCACCCTACCTTGTTTTTGTGGATCTTGTAAAAGCATTTGATACGTTAGACAGGACTGTCAAGTGTGGCATCATCAGTATACATTCACTAGTTGCCCAGACAGATGAACAGATCCAAAGGCGCATGGATTATCTGTCCCATGCCTGTGTCATATTCTCCCTCACCATCAGAGTCAAGAAAATGGTAGTAATGGGACAAGATATTGTGTCTCTCTCGCCTGTGATTTGAGTCAACAACACACCACTGGATGCAGTCAGCAAATTCTGCTACCTTGGATATACAGTAACCTGTCTTTTGATGAGCAGCTCAGCACACCATCAGAAAAGCAATGACCAACTTTAACCTAACAAAACAATGAATTGGCCTGCAGGACCAAGATGTTTATTTCTAAGGATTGTATCCTCAGCTCATTATTGTATGGTAGCGAAGCCTGGACAACCTATACCTACCAAATCCTGCAAATGAGGCATCTACAAGGAGCATCGTGCACCACTGGCGAGGGACAACACCATGTCTGCATCTTGTGGCAGACTTTGCTTTTCCACAATCAGCTTGTTCAGCCATCAAAATAGGCTCAGTAGGTAATCTCATCGGACCTCACCAGAGTTATGAGGCTGCATTCCCATCACCTTTCACAGGTGGCACGGTAGCACAGTGGTTAGCACTGCTGCTTCACAGCTCCAGGGACCTGGGTTCGATTCCTGGCTTGGGTCATTGTCTGTGTGGAGTTTGCACATTCTCCTCGTGTCTGCGTGGGTTTCCTCCGGGTGCTCCGGTTTCCTCCCAAAGATGTGCGGGTTAGGTTGATTGGCCGTGCTAAAATTGCCCCTTAGTGTCTTGAGATGGGTATGTTAGAGGGATTAGCGGATAAATATGTAGGGATATGGGGGTAGGGCCTGGGTGGGATTGTGGTTGGTATAGACTCGATGGGCCGAATGGCCTCTTTCTACACTGTAGGGTTTCTATGATTCTATGACTGCACCCTTTAGCTCAAAAATGATTTGCCTAAGGATGCTGGAAATGCAAGATGATGATGAGGGTAACAGAGGTCTCACTGAACGACATAATTAATAGGATCAATTAGATTTAACGATAATAAAGAAACTCGAAGGCTTGAGAAGGAGGGTTCTTAGAATTCAATGTCAAATCAGATGGGAAAAGTGATATGAAGAGCGGGAAGGAAATATTGGATTAAGACATAGGGAGAGTGGAGAAAAGAGGCACAAAAGAAAAGTAAGAAACAAAATGGGAAGTTATTAAAATCACCAACAACAACCTGAAGGAATAAAACTCCGCACTTAATTATTCACTTTCTGATCAGCAGAGCTTCATTGGCAGTTACTTGCAATTGCCATGCTGTTAAAAGGGTACTTACGCTATTAATTACTAGTTTAACTTTTTGTGGTGAGTTTAATGGGTAATTAACATGCAAATGCAGTGAGTTCATGAAAATCACGAGGGAGTTAAGGGTGACCTTCCATTTCCATAAAGCTAACAACAGTACACTACAAACCGTCCATCAACCTCTGACAATTCACTGGTTTCTGGATGATATTCATTGTTCACATGCCATTGCTTTTTTTCAGTAAATTCCAGTCCATAGTATTTGGCTGCTGCACAAATGTATTTTTAATGGGTTTGCATGCTTTTCAGCTGCTGAAAGTATGATGGGTTTCATGTCTTGAATGCAGCAAACGCAGCTGTGTTCCAAAGTAAGTGTACTGTTGCTCCTGTTTTTTGTTTGTGAATGTGCCCAATGGCCTCCATGGAGAGCAGGAGAGGAGTCACCCGTGAAAGAACAAAGAACAGTGTAGCACAGGAACAGACCCTTCGGCCCACCAAGTCTGTGCTGACACAGATGCCTCCCTAATCTAATATTTTCTTGCCTTCACATGGTCCATGTCCCTCTATTCCCTGCCCATTCATGTATCTATCCAGATGCTACTTGAACGTTGTTATAGAATCTGCTTCTAACACCTCCATCTGCAGCGCGTTCCTGGCATTCACCACCCTCCGCTCTATTCTCCACCCCCAAGGAAAATCCCACACCCCTCCCTCAACCAAGCACCCCACCCACACAGGAATCCCTATACCCTCCGGCTCGATCAGGCCTCCCCACCACCCCCTCCCCCAACCAATCTGAGCACCTTCTGACCCAACCCCCTGAACTCAACTCTACGTGCCTTCTCTCCTCATGGAAGTCCTTGCTTCTGGAAAGGCGGATCATCATGTCAACCAACTTACCCTCTGAAGAAACACTCCATTAGACTTTTAATCTTGGATTCTGGACTCAGGTAAACCATAACTTATATTTTATTATGGGCTGACCCTGTACCCTTTTCTTTCCTTTATCCCATTTTATTGCACATGTGCAAAAAGTGACGGATGTTGTGAAACCCCTTTCCTGTGTTTTATGTATGTCTATAAAGCATTAACATTCAGAGGAATCCAGGTGTACAGGTCCACAGTTTCCTGAAAGTGGCAACACAAATGGATAAGGTGGTCAAGAAGGTGTATGGCATGCTTGCCTTCATTAGTTGGGGCATGGCAAGTCATGTTGTAGCTGCATAGAACTTTGGTTAGGCCACATTTGGAATATTGCATACAGTTCTGGTCGCCACATTACCAGAAGAATGTGGAGACTTTAGAGAGAGTACAGAAAAAGGTTTTCCAGGATGTTGCCTGGTTTGGAGGATGTCAGCTATGAGGAGAGATGGGACAAACTTGGTTTGTTTTCACTTGAACGTCAGAGGCTGAGGGGTGACCTGATAGAAGTTTACAAAGTTGTGAGAGGCCTGGATAGAATTGATAGTTGGAGTGTTTTTCCCAGGGTAGCAATGTCAATTAGTAGGGAACATAGGCTTAAGGTAAAAGGAGAAAGTTTAAAGGAGATGTGAGAGACAAGTTTTTTACATAGAGGGTGGTAAGTGCCTGGAATGCACTGCCAGAGGAGGTAGTAGAATCAGATACAATAGCAATGTTTTAGAGGCACCTTGACAGATATATGAATATGCAGGGAATAGAGGGATATGGACTGGGTAGAGGCAAAAGGTCTTTAGTTCAGGAAGGCATCATGTGTCAGCACTGGCTTGGTGGGCCAAAGGTTTTGTTCCTGTGCTGTACTGTTCTTTGTTCTTTGTAAACCAACTCTTTTATTTTATCTTATCTTGAGTTTGCTGTGAAAGTTACTCATGGAGGATTGGAACACTCCAAATTTAAGGGTTGAGGAAGATATGCCACCAGTTATAAAAGGGAAGATCAAAATAAAATACATTTCCGTATATGGTCAGCAAGTGAGTGGAGAAATCAGGACTGTTTAAATTAATCCCCCTTCTACCTGTGACAATACCAATAGAAGAGGCTACTGCAAATATTATTCACATATGTATGGACGTACAGCATCAAAGAGGTAAGGCGTAGGCCATTTAGGTATTTTCCTTTTCTTTTCTTGTTCTGCTTGTTGTTGGCACACACTCTGTGTAACACCTTGCTGGTGCATTACAATGCAACTTATCCTGCTGTTCCTGCTACTACATGCTAATTTTCATGTCTTTCTCCTTTTTATAGATCCAGCAAATGACTGGGGCACACAGATGGAGGAGGCAAACCCTCTGAAAGATGCACTCTCACCGGCTTCCAAGATCAAGCACAGAAACTGGCACCACATGTAGCGTAGATATTGATTCAGAGGTGTATCTCATGAATTCCCATACTGCCGTCGCGTAGGGTCTAATCTCAGCCATCTAATTCACTTTGGATAGGCTGTGAGTTCAAATGTATAGGGTTTTTAATCAGGTCACTAAAATGTATGATAGGCTCATCCAGAAACCAGTGGGAGTGCAGAGTTGCAGCCAGTAACTCTCGTTCATGATTACAGCACTGCAGACCCCCCTCAACCAATACAGGAAAGCCAGCTGTCTCAGGCTTCCCCAGGAACTGTTGAGTTGGTGCTTAGGCCCAGACTCCCACAGGTCACCAGCCACAAGTATCTCAAGAACTCTCAAGTGAGGCATAGCAGCATTCCACCTCCTGTATTACTAGGCGATGGCCTAGTGGTATTATCGCTAGACTATTAATCCAGAAACTCAGTTAATGTTCTGGGAACCCGGGTTCAAATCCCACCATGGCAGCTGGTGGAATTTGAATTCCATTAAAAGATATCTGGAATTAAGAATCTACTGATGACTATGAATCCATTATCAATTGTCGGAAAAGCCCTTCTGGTTCACTAATGTGCTTTAGGGAAGAAAATCTGCCATCCTTACCTGGTCTAGCATACATGTGATTCCAGAGCCACAGCAATGTGGTTGACTCTCAACTGCCCTCCAAGGGCAACTAGGGATGGGCAATAAATGCTGGCCAGCCAACGACGCTCATGCCCCACAATGAATATTAAAATATTACAATGGTTGTGGAGGATCTCATAGAAACATAAGTATAGGGAAGAGAACTCTTAACACAAGAGCTTGAAGCTCAGAGCAATGTGATCATTAGTGTGTAAACATTTCAGTAAATCAGAATAATGATAATGCTCTTTTGAAATGTTTTTGTGTAATGTGTCTTTTTGTGGTATCTGGTGAACTAGTAATATTAGTTGACATGAAATAGGCTTTTAGGTGAATGCAACTTATTCAAGGACATTAGGATTGGGAGAAATTTTGGACTTGAATGTGAATAGAAGGGGCAGGAATGTCCAGCTGAAGTACCTTTCACTGAGCTACTCTTTAAGAGCTCTGATTGCAGCTATGTGTTGAAGTCCTCTTGCTTCATCCGTGTCCCCTTCCTCATCATGCAATAGATCAACATTGAATAACACCTCCGTGAGTTATAGTAAATCCCTTTCATTCAGAACATGCTTCATGGATTGTCTTGCAGGAATCCAGCAGAATCATTGCTTAAGGGGAACTCTAATTGAACCATGGATCTAATTGCAGCACAGTTCAGACACCAAGGTAGAATTCTCCCATCTGGGACTAGGTCCGATGGCAGGGCAGGGACATGGGGTGTTTCCCGCTGTGGAGGCCAGGGGCAAACGATGCCATACGTTCCAGCCCCAATCTCGTTGATTATGGAGTTTTGTATCCTGGGCTTGATTGTACAAATCCTGTCATTATATCTGGGTGCAATATTGAAAAGGCGCCAATCAGCACTGACCCACCATTGAAGGAAGAGGATGGGCCTCCTCAAAAGAAACGGGATCTCTAAGAACACTCTGAGGTTGGAAGATGGACCCCTTGATGACACTGATTCTGGAAGATCCACGTATAGATGTTTCCTCTCCCACCCACTGCAGTGGTCTTCCGGGATCCTCCAACCTGAACAAAGAACAAAGAAAATTGGAGCACAGGAACAGGCCCTTCGGCATCCAAGCCTGCACTGACCAGACTGCCCGACTAAACTGGAACCCCCTACCCTTTCTGGGACCATATCCCTCTATTTCCATCCTATTCATCTATTTGTCAAGACGCCCCTTAAAAGTCACTATTGTATGTGCTTCCACTATCTCCCCCGGCAATGAGTTCCAGGCACCCACCACCCTCTGTATAAAAAACTTGCCTCGTACATCTCCTTTAAACCTTACCCCTCGTGCCTTAAACCTGTGCCCCCTAGTAATTGACTCTCCCGCCCTGGGAAAAAGCTTCTGACTATCCACTCTGGCCATGCCCCTCATAATCATGTAGACTTCTATCAGGCTGCCCCTCAACCTCCGTCGTTCCAGTGAGAACAAACCAAATTTCTCCAACCTCTCCTCATAGCTAATGCCCTCTGTACCAGGCAACATCCTGGTACATCTTTTCTGTGCCCTGTCCAAAGCCTCCACATCCTTCTGGTAGTGTGGTGACCAGAATTGAACACTATATTTCAAGTGCGGCTTAACTAAGGTTCTCTAAAGCTGCAACATGACTTGCCAATTTTTAAACTCAATGCCCCAGCCGATGAAGGCAAGCATGCCGTATGCCTTCTTGACTACCTTCTCTACCTGCGTTGCCACTTTCAGTGACCTGTGTACCTGTACACCCAGATCCCTCTGCCTCTTAAGGGTTCTGCCATTTACTGTATATTTCCCATCTGTATTAGACCTTCCAAAGTGCATTACCTCACATTTGTCCGGATTAAACTCCATCTGCCATCTCTCCGCCCAAATCTCCAACCGATCTTTATCCTGGTGTATCCTCTGACGGTCCTCATCGCTATCCATAATTCCACAAATCTTTGTGTCGTCCACAAACTTACTAATCAAACCAGTTACATTTTCCTCCAAATCATTTATATATATTACAAACAGCAGAGGTCCCAGCACTGATCCCTGAGGAACGCCACGTGTAACAGCCCTCCATTCAGAAACACACCCTTCCACTGCTACCCTCTGTCTTCTATGACCGATGTGGAGATGCCGGCGTTGGATTGGGGTGAACACAGTAACAGTTTTAACAACACCAGGTTAAAGTCCAACAGGTTTATTTGGTAGCAAATACCATTAGCTTTCGGAGCGCTGCTCCTTGGTCAGGTGGAGTGGAAATCAGTATTCTGTAACTTGATTTTGTGTCTCGGTGCCCTGTTTGAGAGCAGATTTCCACTCCATCTGACGAAGGAGCAGCGCTCCGAATGCTAATGGTATTTGCTACCAAATAAACCTGTTGGACTTTAACCTGGTGTTGTTAAAACTGTTTCTATGACCGAGCCAGTTCTGTATCCACCTTGCAAGCTCACCTCTGATCCCGTGCGACTTCACCTTCTGTACCTGCACCTTCTGAACTCCGAAGGCAGCCCCAGACATTGTCAGGTAAGTCCTGACTTTTGCATTTCATGTTGTTCCAGATATGGAGATGGAGACTTGGGATGGAGGGAAAATTCAAGTCAGGCCTTCATCTGCATGATGTAAATCGGTTTCACGCTGGCCTTCAGCAGATTTCTATGTTCGACATGGCGGGCTTCAGTGGAAGATCCCACAGGAAATTCACGTTGATGTGAAACCGATTTTTGGACTCACATGGAATTCTGCACTCCCCCCCACCTGCCATTGAACCCACTGGCGGAGGCATGGGATAATTCTGCACTAAGTGTGGGCTTTGAGAGATTCTCAAAGTGTGCAGTGGTGATAACCCAAATCCCAAGTCAGACAATTTCTCACTTCCTGTGCACAGGGCAAGAGTGGTAGACAGAGAATTGCTCCCCAATATAAACAAATCTTGGCAACTGTGGAAAAGAGGGCAATGATCTATTTACTGATGATGATCACACATTTTGGTGTGGAGAGATCCTTGTGATGTGTGATTACGATGAGGTTATGTGAAGCTGTCCACAGGTACAGTCAATGAGACCCAGACTAGAATCCCTCAATCTTTACAAAATCCATATCCTATCTTACTGCTTCCAGTTATCCATCAGGAAACTGATGAATGTATTTACTGTAGCAGTGATGCTCAGTTTAGGTTCTACCAGGGCCACTCGACTCCTGTCCTTATTACAGCTTTGATCCAAACATGGGCAAAAGGATCAAACTCAAGCCGGGAGGTGAGAGTGACTGCCTTCAACATCAAGGCAGCATTTCACTGAGTGTGACATCAGGGTGCTCTGACAGAATTGAAGTCAATGGGCATTAGGGACAAAAGTCTCCACTGGTTGGAGTCATACTTATCACAGAGAAAGATGGTTCAAGTTGTTGGAGGCCGATCAGTCCCAGGACATGGTTAAGGGAAGGACAGGATTGGCAGCTTAACATTCCAGGATACAGATGTTTCAGGCGGGATAGAGGGGGATGTAAAAGGGGCGGGGGAATTGCACTTCTGGTTAAGGAGAATATCACAGCTGTACTACAGGAGGACACGTCGGAGGGCTCATACAGCGAGGCAACATGGGTAGAGCTCAGGAATAGGAAGGGTGTAGTCACAATGTGGGGGTTTACTACAGGCTGCCCAACAGCCAGCGGGAGATAGAGGAACAGATATGTAGGCAGATTTTGGCAAGGTGTAAAAGTAAAAGGATTGTTCTGGTGGGAGATTTTAACTTCCCCTATATTGACTGGGACTCACTTAGTGCTAGGGGCGTGGATGGGGCAGAGTTTGTAAGGAGCATCCAGGAGGGCTTCTTGAAACAGTATGTAGATAGTCCAACTAGGGAAGGGGCCATACTGGACCTGGTATTGGGGAATGAGCCCAGCCAAGTAGTCGAAGTTTCAGTGGGGAAGCAGTTCGGGAGCAGTGACCACAATTCAGTGAGCTTTAAGGTACTGATGGATAAAGATAAGTGTAGTCCTTAAGTTGCTAAACTGGGGGAAGGCTAATTACAACAATATTAGGCAGGTACTGAAGAATGTAGATTGGGGGCAGATGTTTGAGGGCAAATCAACATCTGTCAAGTAGGAGGCTTTCAAGTGTAAGTTGATTGGGATTCAGGACCGGCACATTCCTGTAAGGATGAAGGGTAGGTATGGCAAGTTTTGGGAACATTGGATCACGAGAGATATTGTGAGCCCAGTCAAAGAGAGAAAGGAAGCATTTGTCACGGCTAGGAGGCTGGGAACACATGAAGCAAGTGTGGAATACAATGAAAGTAGAAAGAAACTTAAACAAGGAGTAAAGAGGGCTAAAAGGGGTCACAAAAAATCATTGGCCAGCAGGATTAAGGAAAATCCCAAGGCTTTTTATACATATATATAAAGAGCAAGAGGGTAGCCAGGGAGAGAGTTGGCCCACTCAAGGACAGGGGAGGGAATCTGTGCATGGAGCCAGAGGACATGGGCAAGGTATTAAATGAGTACTTTGCATCAGTATTCACCAAAGAGAAGGACTTGGTGGATGATGAATCTGGGAAAGGGTGTGTAGATAGTTTGAGTCATGTTGAGATCAAAAAGGAGGTATTGGGGTTCTTGAGAAACATTAAGGTAGACAAGTCCCCAGGGCCTGATGGGATATACCCCAAAATACTGAGCGAGGCAAGGGAGGAAATTGCTGGGGCTTTGAGAGAAATCTTTGTATTCTCACTGGCTACAGGGGAGGTCATGATGTGGAAATGCCGGCGTTGGACTGGGGTAAACACAGTAAGGAGTCTAACAACACCAGGGTTAAAGTCCAACAGGTTTATTTGGTAGCAAACGCCACTAGCTTTCAGAGGCTAACAGCGCTCCGAAAGTTAGTGGCGTTCGCTACCAAATAAACCTGTTGGACTTTAACCTGGTGTTGTTAGACTCCTTACTGTGTTTACAGGAGAGGTCCCAGAGGATTGAAGAATAGCCAATGTTGTTCCTTTGTTTAAGAAGGGCAGCAAGAATAATCAGTAATTACAGGCTGGTGAGCCTTATGTCAGTGGTAGGGAAATTATTGGAGAGGATTCTTCGAGATAGGATTTACACCCACTTAGAAATAAGTGGACATATTAGTGAGAGGCAACATGGTTTTGTGAAGGGGAGGTCATGTCTCACTAACTTGATCGAGATTTTTGAGGAAGTGGCGAAGATGATTGATGAGGATAGGGCAGTGAATGTTGTCTACATGGACTTCAGTAAGGTCTTTGACAAGGTCCCTCATGGCTGACTGATGCAGAAGGTGAAGTTGCATGGGATTAGAGGTGAGCTAGCAAGGTGGATACAGAACTGGCTTGGTCATAGGACTAAGAGGTCATAGGACTGAGAGGTGCCATCGCACCTCTCTCACACTCCTCAAAAATAAACCTGTTGGACTTTAACCTGGTGTTGTGAGACTTCTTACCGTTGGTCATAGGAGACAGAGAGTAGCAGTGGAAGGGAATGTTTCTGAATGGAGGGCTGTGACAAGTGGCGTTCCTCAGGGATCAGTGCTTTTGTTTTGCTGTTTGTAATATATATATAAATGATTTGGAGGAAAATGTAACTGGTTTGATTAGTAAGTTTGCGGATGACACAAAGGTTGGTGGATTTGCAGATAACGATGAGGATCATTAGAGGATACAGCAGGTTATAGATTGTTTGGAGGCTTGGACGGAGCGATGGCAGATGGAGTTTAATCTGGACAAATGTGAGGTAATGCATTTTGGAAGATTTAATACAGATAGGAAATATACAGTAAATGGCAGAACCCTTAAGGGTATTGATAGGCAGAGGGATCTGGGTGTACAGGTACACAGGTCACTGAAAGTGGCAACGCAGGTGGAGAAGGTAGTCAAGAAGGCATACGGCATGCTTGTCTTCATCAGCCACAGCATTGAGTTTAAAAATTGGCAACTTGTATTGCAGCTTTATAGAAGCTTAGTTAGACTGCACTTGGAATATAGTGTTCAATTTTGGTTGCCACACTACCAGAAAGATGTGGAGGCTTTGGAGAGGGTACAAAAAAGATTTATCAGGATGTTGCCTAGTATGGAGGGCATTAGCTATGAGGAGAGGTTGGAGAAACATGGTTTGTTCTCACTGGAACGACGGAGGTTGAGGGGTGACCTGATAGAAGTCTACAAGATTAGAGGGACATGGACAGAGTGGATAGTTAGAAGTTTTTTCCCAGGGTGGAAGAGTCAATTACTAGGGGGCATAGATTTAAAGTGCAAGGGGCAAGGTTTAAAGGAGATGGACGAGGCAAGTTTTTCACAAGAGGGTGATGGGTGCCTGGAACTCGCTGCCGGGGAAGGTAGTGGAAACAGATACGATAGTGAGTTTTAAGGGATGTCTGGACAAATACATGAATAGGATGGGAATAGAGGGATATGGTCCTTGCAAGGGTAAGGGGTTTTAATTCAGTTGGGCAGCATAGTTGGTGCAGGCTTGGAGTGCTGAAGGTCCTGTTCGTGTGCTGTAATTTTCTTTGTTCTTTGACATCACTGCAGGAGTTTCTCAGGATAGTATCCTAGACTGAATCATCTTCAGTTGCTTCATCAATGGCTTTAACGCTCCATCATAAGGTCAGAAAAATGGATGTTTACCAATGTTTGTACAATGTTTTGTTCTATTCACAACTCTTCAAATACTGAAACAGTTCAGGTCCATGTGCAGCAAGTCTGGACAACATTCAGGTTTGGGCTAATAAATGGCAAGTTACAATAGAGCCGCACCAGTGTCAGGAATGACCATCTCCAACAACCTAACCATCTCCCTTTGAAAATTTAAAGGCATCACCCATTGCTGAAAATGAATCATTTAAAATTGTCGCGATTACTATTGACTAGAAACTGAACTAGACCAACTATTTTAATACTGGGCTACGAGAATAGGGAATTGAGACAAGTAACTCACCCCCTGACTTCCCAGAGCTTGTCCACTATCTACAGGGCACAGGAGTCTGATGGAATACACTTGCCTGGATGAGTGCAACTCCAACAACATTCAAGAAGCTAGACACCATCCAGGTCAAAGTAATCCACTTGAATTGCACCCCTTTCAGAAACTTAGCACTTACTCCCTCCACCACCAATGCACAGTAGCAGAAGTGTGTAGTGTATACAAGATGTACTCCAGAAATTCACGAAGGCTCCTTCGACAGCACCTTTTAAACACACATCTACAATCTAGGATCAGGGCAGCAGATACATGGGAACACCACCATCTGCAGGCTTCCCTCCAAGCCACATACCATCCTACCCTGGAGATATATCACCTTCATTGACATTGAATCCAAATTCTCCCCCTAAAAGCTGTGAGTGTGCCTACACCATATAGACTGCAGCAGTTAACGAAGGTGGCTCACCACCACCTTCTCAAAGGCAATTAGGGATGGCTAATAAATATTTGCCTTGCCAGCAATACCCACATCCTAAGAAAGAAAAACCACAGGGAACGTCATTTGCTTAAAGCAAGCATGGATGGTAGACTGACTGATGTTACTAATAGTTCTTGTCAGAGCCTATGGCAGCCAGATGTAAAGTGACCTTGACAGCAGCTGGTCACATTGTGCTGGTTGTGCCAGTTTGTTGCAGATATCTTTAGCAGGAAACTACAGAGGTCTGACAACCTCCCTTGACAAACAAAGCCTCCTTTACTACTGCTCCTCTGAGAAGTGTAGAGATGTTGTTTGGCCTATAATCTCTGTTGGGAAGGTGAGGGCTCCCCGTTTGTTCTTTCTCCAGTTGCAGCTCTGTTAGCTCCTTAGCTGTCCCTATCCTTCTCTTTCCAGAGAGGAATCCCTGGGATTGAAGAAGTTAGTGCAGTATCAGAAGCTCCTTATGAGTTCAGAACTGAAGACGCAAATGGGTTAATGAACTTTGTAACACTTAAGATTTGTGCAAAGCATTGTAGAGCTTGTTTTCATGTCTGTAGAGCTTGTTTTCATGTATCCAAACAGATAAGAGAAGCAGCTGCTGTGTACAAGCTCATGATTTTCCCCAGCTAATTGTGTTCAGGCTAACCCAGATAGTAGAAGCTGGGCTAGAATCCATTTTGTGTTCTTTTATATTATGTACTTTGCTGTTTAACATGGTGGAGCTTACATGCATGCCTTCTGTGATCGTATAATGATAGATTCATATATATTCATTATATACTATTCATCCTTGCTGATATAAATTGTTATGTAGGCCCCTGTATTTCAGTCTAACTTGTTTGTGCAAACTTATAATCTAAACAAACCACAGGTGTCCACATAGAGGCGACAAATGGCCACGATTACACAGACTACACGAAGGACAGAATCGCTGAGGTAGCAATAATCGTGAGAAAATGCGGACGTGACCAGGGGCGAAAATATATGTATAAATATTTGTTCTTAATCTATTCGGCGAGAAGTCTGGAGACCGTATTAGGAATCGGACTTCTCCCACAAGCTTGTGAAAATAAACCACTGTACTGTGACTTACGACTAGTCTCAGAGGTATTATTTACCTACAACAGGAATGTTCTACAGCAACTGCACAGACTTTGAAGCCACCTAACAAAGAATCCAACGTCGGTCATCAGGAAGTAGGCTTTATAACCTTGAGAATATTCTCAGCAAATCTTTAACAACTCATAACTATATACATATATACAGTAGAGCTTGCAGGTTGACTCCATCTAAGATCTTTACACATCTCTGTCCATCTCTAGACTAACCTTGGCTCTGTGTCTTTGTACATTACTGTATGGACGGTTCTATACTCAATCCCACGTTAACCATGTATGTACCAGACCCTACCACTGCACCTAAATAGCAAGAAAACACTATCCAATGGGGGCAAAATATCTCACTAAAATTTCTACAGTCCTTTTTCTAGATCTGAGAGCAGCTGGAAATGCCTTTGAATACTACAGATAATGGCTGACACCCAAGTTCTAATGTCCACAGTTTGTGGGTGGGAACAGCAACTGGCAATTCAAGCAGAGATGGAAATAGTATGCTAATCATAATTATGCCAATTGATCCTGATTAGCATATATTAATTAAGTCCCCATCTGTTTCTGGCAATATTTCTGCCTAATTAGCTTGTGGTCAACTTGAAAAAATTGGAATGAGTGTAACAATGTGGCAATAAGCTGGCAACTTCATTTCCCTGTTGTTTTTGTTCTGTTACTGCCCCGTTTTTTAAAGTGCAAGATACAGAAATGAAAATCATCTCCTATGATTATTAAATCAGCCTCACCTACACATGCAACTAAAATTTGGATTTGACATGAAAGGTTTAAATCCAATGGTACTAATGCAAATACTTTTGTGTGAGTATTAAAAGGTGTCAGTAGCTCAACTATAATTCTTTCGCATGGTGGCACAGTGGTTAGCACTGTTGTCTCATAGCACCAGGGACCAGGGTTTGATTCCAGTCTTGGGAGACTGTCCGTGTCGAGTTTGCACGTTCTCCCCGTGTCTATGTGGGTTTCCTCCAGGTGCTCCGGTTTCCTCCCACAATCCGAAAGACATGCTTGTTAGGTGCTCTGACCGTGCTAAATTGTCCATGAGAGTCCCAAAATGTGTAGGTTAGGGGGATTAGTGGGATAAATGCATGGGGGTTACAGGAATAGGGCAGGAGTGTGGGCCTGGGAAAGATGCTCTGTCGGAGAATTAGTGTAGACTCAATGGGCTGAAATGGCCTCCTTCTGCACTGTTGGGATTCTATGAACATATTTGCCTAAGCATCAGCAAAGCTACGGAGGACAATAAGACCTCTTGGTGCTAAAGAGGTGAACTGTTTCAGGTTAATTCAAAGGTTCGATAAAAGAATAACTTTACTTGGTGACTTAACGGTTTTTTGTGGTAGTGCTAGTGGACAGGAAGGATAAAATAAAAAATGAAGATGTGATGTGGGATTTGATCATCAAGATTGATTTATGGTGTGCTACAGTGGGGGGTGGTTTAATCACAAGAAAATTAGATATTTTTGATTAAACAATATTTTGTCACTCTTGTTCTTCATGCTGGCCAACCGGGGTTTGAATTCATCTGAGACTGATGTACTGAAAGCTTGTTCTGTTTGCTGCTGCTGGTCCAGTGGGAGGTGAGCCTGACCAATCTTAGTTCAAGTCAAAACAGGTACAGGACTACAATACGAAACTGCCCATAATTTATCGTAAATATACAATTTGACTCAAAACAACAATAAGGCTGATGTGCGAAGGAGGTTCCTCACACTGCAGGTTAATAATTAGGTTGCCTCATTTTTCAGGCATGGGAGTCATAATTTGGGACCTGTCTGCACCAGGTTTCTACTGACCGTGGGCAGCCTGTAAATTTGGTACTGCCAGCTTATTTTCCTGATATTAGTGTTGCTTCGAACAGCTTCCGCAATGCTGGTTACTTCTGCATTCAGCAGGGGGCTGAGGCTTGCTGTGCCACTTCTCTTCCTGGAAAAAGTGACTCTCAATACAAAGAGCAGAACTGGTGGAAAACAAGGATGCCGGCATCTCCTTGGCCCTGTGGAGGATATGGTTCTCAGTGGCATCCAACACCACTGAAAATGTTTATGTTCCTCCCTCGTGCCCCATCTGAACTCGCATGTCCCCCAGCAAACTGGCGACAATGTAACCCTGGACCTCTTATTGGGTGGCACGGTGGCACAGTGGTTGGCACTGCTGCCTCACAGTGCCAGGGACTTGGCTTCAATTCCTGGCTTGGGTCACTGAATATGGAGTTTGTACATTCTCCCGGAATCTGTGTGGGTTTCCTCCGGGTGCTCTGGTTTCCTCCCACAGTCAAAAGATGTGCAGGTTAAGTTGACTGGGCATGCTAAATTGCCCCTTAGTGTTAGGGGGACTAGCAGGGTAACTAAGTGGGGTTATGGGGATAGAGCCTGGGTGAGATTGTTGTCAGTGCAGGCTCTGAATGGCCTCCTTCTACACTGTAGGAATTCTATGATTCTCTTGCTTTCTACTGCCTCCCCATCCCACCCCCCTCCCAACCCCCCCACCCAACCCCTCCCACCCCCCCCACCCCCACCCTCCCATCCCCCCACTCCCCCCAACCCTCCCCACCCCCACCCTCCCATCCCCCCAACCTCCCACCCCCCACCCTCCCATCCCCCCCACCCCCCCACCCCCCACCCCCCCCCAATCCCCCCCACCCCCCCATCCCCCACCCCCCACCTCCCCTTCCCCAGCCCCCCCCTTCACTCAGTGCAACATTCCGCTTCTGGTTTCCTGCTTTCAGACACCCAAGCATCCCAAATGCTCAGTCACAACAGCTCCAGGAAGAGGAGAAAGAGGTAAACAAAACAGCCCTGATAGTTCCCCGGTTTGATCTGACACTCGCAGTCACCGCCCCGCCCCCCCCCCCCCCCCCCCCCCCCCAAGCCACTCACCACCCTAAATTGGAAATATATCACTGTTCCTTCACTGTCACTGGGTCAAAAGCCTGGAATTCCCTCCCTAACAGCAGTGTGGGTCTATCTGCACCTCAGGAACCGCAGAGATTCAAGAGGACAGCTCACCACCTCATTCTCAAGGGCAATTAGGGATGGGCAATAAATGCTGATAGCCACTGATGATCACATCGAATCAATTAATTAAAAAGTGACCTAATCCCCTACGTTCTGTGAGGGTGCAGCAACACATCCTCCTAAATGTAGAAACTCACTGCATCACCTTCAAAAACACTCCACTCTACACAGAGATACTACAGTAACAAAACCTCTTCAAATTCACCTTCCTTGCAAGTTGGGTGCTGGGTCCTTAAAATAACGCTAGTGCCAGGCCACCATTTCTGTTATGCATCTGACGAAATTCTGAGGAGTCATTTCTGTGCATGGCCCTTGAAGATGATTGTCAAAATTATAATCAGGATTCTTTGTATGTCACTGTAACTGCCCCCAACCTCGTCAACTTGCATATTAAAAGTTCTACCACCTGAAACTGGCAGGTGCCAGGCTGCCCAAGGGAAGGCCCATTTGAGGATATTGGCCACCATAATGGTAGGATAAATAGGTTGAAAACTAATTTTTGGGCCACCACCACCACTGTTCAAGTTACAATTTACCACATACCATCATACAGTGCCAAGTAAAAAATCCCAGCTTACCAATACTGACTCCCAACTTCTGTTGTGCCAGGATTTGTGACTGCACTATCAAAATGCCCGAAAATAGTAAATGTACCATGAAGATCATAGAACATAGAACATAGAACATAGAAAGTCACAGCACAAACAGGCCCTTCGGCCCACAAGTTGCGCCGATCACATCCCCACCTCTAGGCCTATCTATAGCCCTCAATCCCATTAAATCCCATGTACTCATCCAGAAGTCTCTTAAAAGACCCCAACGAGTTTGCCTCCACCACCACCGACGTCAGCCGATTCCACTCACCCACCACCCTCTGAGTGAAAAACTTACCCCTGACATCCCCCCTGTACCTACCCCCCAGCACCTTAAACCTGTGTCCTCTCGTAGCAACCATTTCAGCCCTTGGAAATAGCCTCTGAGAGTCCACCCTATCCAGACCCCTCAACATCTTGTAAACCTCTATCAGGTCACCTCTCATCCTTCGTCTCTCCAGGGAGAAGAGACCAAGCTCCCTCAACCTATCCTCATAAGGCATGCCCCCCAATCCAGGCAACATCCTTGTAAATCTCCTCTGCACCCTTTCAATGGCTTCAACATCTTTCCTGTAATGAGGTGACCAGAACTGCGCGCAGTACTCCAAGTGGGGTCTAACCAGGGTCCTATAAAGCTGCAGCATTATCTCCCGACTCCTAAACTCAATCCCTCGATTAATGAAGGCTAGTACGCCATACGCCTTCTTGACCGCATCCTCCACCTGCGAGGCCGATTTAAGAGTCCTATGGACCCGGACCCCAAGGTCCTTCTGATCCTCTACACTGCTAAGAATGGTACCCTTCATTTTATACTGCTGCTCCATCCCATTGGATCTGCCAAAATGGATCACTACACACTTATCCGGGTTGAAGTCCATCTGCCACTTCTCCGCCCAGTCTTGCATTCTATCTATGTCTCGCTGCAACTTCTGACATCCCTCCAAACTATCCACAACACCACCTACCTTGGTGTCGTCAGCAAACTTACCAACCCATCCCTCCACTTCCTCATCCAGGTCATTTATGAAAATGACAAACAGCAAGGGTCCCAGAACAGATCCCTGGGGCACTCCACTGGTCACTGACCTCCATGCAGAGAAAGACCCCTCCACAGCCACTCTCTGCCTTCTGCAGGCAAGCCAGTTCTGGATCCACAAGGCAACAGCCCCTTGGATCCCATGCCCTCTCACTTTCTCAAGAAGTCTTGCATGGGGGACCTTATCGAACGCTTTGCTGAAGTCCATATAGACCACATCCACCGCTCTTCCTTCGTCAATGTGCTTGGTCACATTTTCAAAGAACTCAACCAGGCTCGTAAGGCACGACCTGCCCCTGACAGGAGTAAAGAACTTGGCACTGGTGATTTGGAATCTTGTTAGTTAGCCCAGGAGATTTGGAAGATAAGTTATGAAGTGTCTGATTGTGGAGTGCATAATGATGGTACAGAAAGGTCATTTGTACTCTTGGCTGGAAGCCTTGGCTGACAACTGTACATTTAAACATGGCTACACATGATCTTCCAACCATTCATTCAAATCGTCCCAATTTCCGATGGACACATTTGTGGGTATAAAGCATTTCCTAGAGATACAAAGTTGGAAAATTACCTCTTGGCTTTCCATTCCAGGTGACTGCATCAACCCCTACTGGTAGGGCATATTTTGAGTACAATGTTCAGAAATTTATTTTTAAAAACTACGGAAGAGCTGCTGTAGCAATTTTGTGATGGATGAAAGTCTCTGCTGTACTGTTGATGTAACTTTTTGACAAGCCTGCCTGCTTGCAACTCAAGGTTGTGTTTAGTGTGTTGCTGGAGGCTGTAACAGGCAGATTTCAGAGAAGCTGGACATGATTGAAGAAAGGAATTTGTATGTTTTTGCTTCATTTTTCACAGCAGTATTAATGTACAAGTAGACAGAAGGTACTGTGCAATGGTGCCTTTTCCAATACTCCTCACTAACTGTTCAATCTCATTACTATTACGCTGACGACCTTCGAAAACTGATGGACTTTTAAATCAAACAATCATGATTTTCATTAAACTTGAGTCTTTGAAGATTGGTTTTTACAATACCCTGATGAATGTAAGGTGAGGAATGGTGGTATCATGGTGTTGTGGTGGAGACAGCTTCAACTAAGGCATTCAGAAAGGAATTAAACATGTGAAAAGGAACAATGCGTAGGTTACGAGGAGAAGGCAGGAGAATGACACGAAGTGAAATGCTCATTCGGAGAGCTGGTGCAGATATGAAGGGCTGAATGGCCTTCTGCATTGTAACTGTTCTGTGATTCTGTGAAAGGAAGCTTTTCTTCAACAAGTGGATCTGAGGAGCTACCCTCGAGGAGCCTGTTTGGAGTGAAGGGGGTCAAGGTTGCATCTTCTCCCCTCCTCTTCTTCCTCCTTTTTCAGAGTCTCTGGATGCCTAGTGACAATGGTTGTGCCTTTATAATGGCGAGGTTATTTATGCAGGATGCAGCAGACCACCATGGACTTGGACACCAGCTCCTCAGTGCATTGGGGGACTTCCTGCCCCCATCCCTCACTCCTCCCTTCAGCCCTAAGGTTCAAGCAGTGCTCTTTGAAAATCTATAGGGGATCGAGTCTTCTGACCTTGAGTGACTGTGTGGAGTTTGCACGTTCTGTGTGTGTGTGTGTGTGGATTTCCTCTGGGTATTCCGGTTTCCTCCCACAGTCTAAAGATGGGCAGGTTAGGTCGACTGGCGATGCTGAGTTGCCTCTTAGGGATGGATTTTACAATCAAGTTGCGCCTGTTTTCGGGCGTGAAAACTTAGTAAAGTTGGGTGTGAGGCGAGTAGCGCGATCCGCACTTGCCTCTGCACCTGTTCCCCCTTTACCAAGGGCTGAAAATGGCCGCTGTCGGGACCACGCCCGAAACAGGCGCAACATCAATTCAAATGCGTTTGCATGCATTTAAATTGACTTAATGGGCCGCACGCCCAAACTTACCAGCACTTCCCCCTTTACCACCGCGTTCGCCCATCCAGATTCGGCGCAAAACAGACATGGTCGGCAAAGGTCTGAGTCGGGCGCACCAGCTTCTGAGGAGGTACGTTCCGAGCCTCTGGCGGCTCTCTGGCTCAGATCAGTGCTGGGGTGGGGGGAGGGAGGCAGGTCAGATTGCTCTCTGGTGAGGGGGGGGGGGAAGGAGGTGGGTCAGGTGGTTCTCTGGTGGGGGGAGGGAGGCGGGTCAGATGGCTCTCTGGTGGGGGAGGGAGGCAGGTCAGATGCCTCTCTGGTGGGGGGGAGAGAGGCGGGTCAGATGGCTCTCTGGTGGGGGGGAGAGAGGCGGGTCAGATGGCTCTCTGGTGGGGGGCAGGGGGATGATAGGGTGGGGGACAGGGGGGGTCCGCTGCCACTCTGTGTGTAATTGGTGGGGGGAATGGGAGGTCCGCTGCCACTCTGCTGTGATCGGTGGGGGGGGAGGAAGGGTGGGGTCCACTGCCACTCTGCGTGTTATCGATGGGGAGTAAGTGGGGTCCGCTGCCACTTTGCGTGTGATGGTGGGGGTGAAGGGGGGGTCCGCTGCCACACTGCATGTGATCGGTGGGGGGGGGCCGTGATTGGTCTGGGTGGTGGGGGGTGGGGGGGATAAGGGGGTCAGTTATGTTGTGGGGGTGGAGCAATGTCTACGGGGGCCAGGGGGAAGCATTATCCAGCCCGGGAGCGATGTTGCAGGGGAGCAGCATTCTATCATTTATTTTCTGCGCATGCGCATTTGGAGGCGCCGATTGGAGCTGTAGGGTTTCGGGCACGATAACCCCGTCCACAGGCTTCTGCAGCGCGATTCAGAATTGCTGATATTTTTGCAGGCAGAGTGCGTATGGGGGCACCGGAGAACATGTTCAAAAATGTGGATCTGAAACACTCCCAGTTTCAAGTCCGGCCAGCACTTTGAATCAAAATGGTAAAATAGGGCCCTTAGTGTTACGTAGGTGAGGTGGATTAGTCATGATAAATGTGTGGGGTTACAGGGATAGTGTGGAGGAGACCCCTGGATAAGATACTCTGTCAGAGAGTCTGTGCAGATTCTCTCGGGTTTCTCGGGCTGAATGGCCTCCTTCTGCACTGCAGGGATTCTATAAATCTATGTGTGTCTAAACATGCTGTCCAGCATGGGGTGCAGGGTGACATGCATTGCAAGTAGCCAGCATTGCAGCTTACACTATTTTATGCCTTTGGGACTTTTGTAAGATCAGCAGTGGCACCAGGAAGCTCAATTTAACACTCATGTTTTACTTGGGGCAGATTTGTGATAGTATTGTGCTTAGCTTGTTCAAGATTGTGTTCATAGCATTACTTCATGTTTGATGCAAAACATATTTGAGACTTTTTCTCATAAATATTTTTATGTTACAAAACATGAAAATACCGAACTTCAAATGTATATCACATATGTATTATATATATATATAAAATAGACTTTCAAAATCATTTACTTTAAATAAAGAGATGCCTTTCATGGCTCAGTTCCTGCTACAAATGTATTTGCATTTTCTTTATCTTCAGTTCTATGAAGTACCTGCAAAAGTGAACATCCTTACACCCTTCCAGACTGCCAAGAAAAGCGCTGTTTGAAAGTAAGTGGGCTCTTTTCTGCCTGCAATTATAATTAGGTTAGATTCTCCTTGAAATGCATGAGATCCGCAAACTGCTCAGACAAATATTGATTGTGCAAATGGTAGGTATATGTAAAAGTGCCAAACTGTGGCAACAATTGCATGTTGATTGCTCAAAAGAGGGCATCCTTCACAATTAGCCAAGAAAAGCTAGTGACAATCTTCCTGTGTAACCGGCCTCCAATCTGCATGTCACCTCACTGGTGGAAGAGGTGTAGATGATTTGTAAGAGCATCATACTGAGAATTATTATGACATCTATTCAGTTAGCATATTGAGAAGCTTCCCCATGTGTACATTCTACCAGTCATTTGATTGCTCCATATTTACTTTTTAAAGTATTCTTCAGAATTGAGAAGATTTGAAATTAAATGCATATTGTTTTGAAAAGGTTATTAAGTAGTCAAACAGACAAAAGAATCCAGCAGTTTGCCCTTCTGAAAAGCTTAACCTCCGCATCAGGTCCCTGGGCTTCAAATAATTAGCAAGTTGCCATCTGCTATTTTGTGTCAATGTTCCTTCAACTCTGTACCTGACCAGTAAGCAATGTCTCCTGGCAATACAAGTCATCTGACCTTTGTCTTTTTCTTCAGGGAAGCATTACACAATTCCCCTCCGTCCTCGCAGTCATTTCCATGGAACGCCCCAGTTCAAAGATGTGTGAAGATCCTCACACAGGTCAGACTTTTGATCCTTCAAGTAAACATGTTCTAATCCATTAAGTCAACCAGAAGAATCTGAAAATAGACACCAGGCAGAGAAGAATGACGTAATGCATTTTGGAAAGAAAAATGAGGAGAGGCACTATAAATTGAAAGATACATTCTTAAAAAGGGGAGAGCATGGGATTCATATACCCAATTCCATGAGGGTGCCAGGAAGGACAAGTTGAAAAGGCTGTCAAAAAACATACAGGATTCTTGGCTTTATAGATAAAGGCAAAGAATACAAAAGCGAGGACGTTATACTAAATCTTCATAAATCATAGGTTAGGCCTCATCCAGGATATTGTGCCTAATATATGGGCACAACATTTTAAGAAAGATGTCAAGGCTTCAGAGAGGAGACAGAGTAGACTTACCAGAATAGCACCAGGGATGAGGAACTTCAGTAGCTTGGCAAAATGAAAGGATTTTAAATTATTTTCTTTAGAACAGAGAAGATCAAGGTGAGACTTAATGGAATGGATGGGGAAGATCTGTTTCCATTGGCAGAAAGATCGGTATTTATAGGTCACAAATTTTACGATACACGGTTACTTCTCCAATCCAGAACTCCGAAATCCAGAAACATCTGTTGTCAGGACCTTTGTCAGCAGGCCCCATAACTTACAGACTCGGCACTTGCATCGCTACAACCAGTAGTCCAACTGTGATTTGCAGTTTCCTGCATTATGGCTGGGTTCCAATCGCAAGTTGCTTATGATCAATAAATTTGATATTATTGGCTAATTCAGTGTCTGAGTGTTTGCCTGATGGTTATACCTCTGTCAAACTCAAATAGTCTAAAGGTGTAATTCTGGTCCCAATAATTAGGCTGCATTCAAATAAATTAAATCAAGTCAAAATGTAATAAATACAGTTTCTAAAAATTTACAAGATGAGACTGGAACCCATAACCAGAATCACCCAAGAGCTGCCTCACAGTGCAAGGAAAAATTCAATTACCTCACAAGGTTTGTCAAAGTAAATCAAACCACTCTTGCCAATGTACATCCTCGATCACTCATTCAGCCTTTTATCATCTCCTTGATTCTCAAACTCTGCCGCTCACAGCACCATAGTGTCAAAATGGCCTCTGTAAATACTCAAGTAACTTCTTCATATAGAACTACTGTGGAAACTCACATTACACACCATAAAGGCTACTGTTACTCATTAATTACACTTCATTTAGAAAGACAATGCTGGTCTGCCTTTATTACCATAGGATACATGCTTTCTCATTGGGGAATCTGTCCATATCACTTCCATGCCTTTAGCATAGTCTTTTGTTCCAGAGAAAACAAAGGCTTATAAACATTACAGAAACAAAGGGATTGGGGCAGCGGCACTAAAAGCACTGAGTAGACATGAAGAGGAGATACTGTAACTTATGCATTGGCCGACGGGCACACATGTGGGAATGGGTGTATTTGGAGTTGAGGTGGTAGAAATTGCTGAATGTAATATAAGGGTCTGGCACATAAAGGGTTAACATGTGACTGGGTTCAGTACCGCCCACACAGTAATGTAAGAGAACACACAATTTTCTCATAGGGGTCAGTGCAGTATTGGATAGGGCCATGTGTAGCTAAACTGAACGTTGATCCCTTGGAAGATGAGGCTGGGGAGTTAATAGTGGGGAATGCAGATATGGCTGAGATACTAAATCAATATTTAGCCTCAGTTTTCACAGTGGAGGACAGTTGTATCATCCCAATAGTAACAGAAAATGCACAGGTTATAGAAAGGGAGGAAATTAGAACTATCATCATCTCTAGGGAAAAGGAACTGGACAAACTATTGGGATTGAAGGCAGACAAGTCCCAAAGGCCTGGTGGCCTACATCCTAGGGTCTTAAATGAAGTAGTGTTGAAGATTTGAATCCATTGGTTACAATGGCCGAAATTCTACCACTTCGTCCGCCACAGAATCGGAGCGGACGAGGGTCCAACAATGGAAATCTCTGTTGACCTCGAGCGGGAATTTCTGGTCTCGCTCAAGTGAGGCCTTAAAATCCTGCCCAATATTTCACAATTCCCTGAATGTGGAAAAGGTTCCAATGAATTGGAAAAATGCTAACATAATGCCCTTATTCAAAAAGGGAGAGAGGCAAAATGTAGGAAACTATAGGCCAATTAGTTTAACATCTGTCAAAATGCAATCCATCAGAATCAGCATGGTTTCATGAAGAGTAAATCATGTTTGACTAATTTGCTTGAGTTCTTTGAAGATGTAACAAACAAGGTGGATAATAGAGATCCTGTAGATGTAGTATATCTGGACTTCCAGAAGGCATTTGATAAGGTACCGCACAAATTGTCAATACACAAGGTTAGTTCACATGGGATTAGGGAGTAATTTATTAGTTTGGACAGAGGATTGGCTAACCAACAGAAAGCAGAGAGTCAGGATAAATGGTTCTTTTCCTGGTTAGAAAGATGTAACTAGTGGGGTGCCACAGGATTCGGTCCTCAGGCCCCAACTATTTACAATCTATATTAATGACTTGGATGCAGGGATAGTAGGTACTATAGCCAAATTTGCAGATGACTCCAAAATAGGTGGAATTGTAAGTTGTGAAAATGAAATAAGAAATTTATAAATTGGTATGGATTGGTTAAGTGAATGGAGCAAAATTTGGCAGATGGAATTTAATATGGATAATTGTGAGGTTATCCATTTTGGTAGAAAAAATACAAAGGCAAATTATTATCTAAATGGAGAGAAACTTGGAATGCTTTGGTGCAGAGTGACCTGGGTGTCCTCATGCATGAACCGCAGGAAACTAGTATGCAGGTACAGCAGATAATAAGGAAGGCAAGTGGAATCTTGGCATTTATTTCTAAAGGAATAGAAAATAAAAGTACTGAAGTGTTGCTGCTACTGTACAAAACACTTAGAATATTGTGGACAGTTTGGTCCCCTTGAGGAGAGATGTAGTTTCACTGGAGATGGTTCGAGGAGGTTCACTAGATTGATTCCAGAGATGTGGGTTTATCTTACGAAGAGAGATTGGACAGTTTAAGCCTATACTGCCTGGAGTTTAGAAGAATGAGAGGAGATCTGATTGAGATGTACAAGATGATAAGGGGGATTGACAAAGTAGACGTGGAGAGGATGTTTCCTCTTATAGGGCAATCTAGAGCAAGAGGTCATAGTTTTAGGATAAGGGATTTAAAACAGAGATGAGGAGAAATTACTTTTCTCAATGGGTCATGAGTCTATGGAATTCACAATACAGAACGTGGTGGATGCCAGGACATTGAGTAAATTTAAGGAAGAGGTGGACAGATTTTTAATTAGTGAGGGTTTGAAGAGCTATGGTGAATGGGTAGGAAAGTGGAGTTGAGGCCTATATGATGGTATTAAATGGTGGACCAGGCTGGAATTGCTAAATTGCCTATTCATGTTCCTAGTTCTTATGTTCCTGTGTGTAGAAGCAAGCCTGGCTCAGACATTTACTGTACCTATGTATATCATTTCTAGTAGTTAATAAATACTTACTTTTGAGCTGTCTAAGATGATGAATAGATTAACAATACCTACTGACCCATGCCCAACAGCTAACAGTAAATGCTCTGTAATGAATAGAAGATTCTGTACTACATTGTGAAGCATTTAACCATCAAACAAAGCTCTTTCCTGAATGCTATTTTGTTGAAGGTTTTTTTAATAAGACACCTATGTGCAGTCTTTTTTTTTGACAGAGAACTGATCCTTACACTGTTCTGACATTAACATCCATTCTGTTATTGCCTCAGTGATTACTGTTCTTCACTTACACTGACTTCAGTCCTGCACTCTAACTGTTGCATTCTACTCAAGTCCCATAGATACTGCAGCACTCTGCTAAAACACCTTGTCTACTCGCAGCTATTTTCATATTCTCCGAGCACTAAGTGTTCTAGTCCTGAATCAAACATGTCTCAGCAGTCAGTGAAAATTGAAATGAACCACTGTTTTGCAAGAAGGTGAATTCTCAACTTTCACCTTGACTGGCTCAGCACAAGGCAAATAGCTGGACTCTGCAGGTATCTCACAAGAAGCTGTCCATGGGCACTGAGTAGCATGAGGAGCAGCAGCATAACGTCTTCTCTCCATGCAGTACAATAACTTAACGTGCCGGAGCCACCCACAGGTCAGCCAGTATCTGAGGCGAGAACAGACAAGTTAATGTCTAGTACTGGACACTCCATCAGGGCTAGAAGATCAACAGCATTTAAAAGGGAAGAGAACAAGAGAAATGTAGGAAGGGGGAAAAACACAACCACATACAAAAGGAAGTAAGTTTAATTATATGTAAAATACTTATTGAGGAACTGCAGGTCTTTAAACAGCAGAAGTGATATTACCATGAGACATTATGAGGTGTGGGGGTAAAATTCAATGTTGAACATATAACTTTTATGGGCGGCATGGTGGCACAGAGGTTAGCACTGCTGCCTCACAGCTCCAGGGACCCAGATTCGATTCCCGGCTTGGGTCACTGTCTGTGTGGAGTTTGCATGTTCTCCCCCTGTCTGCGTGGGTTTCCTCCAGGTGCTCCGGTTTCCTCCCACAGTCCAAAGATGCTAAATTTACCCTTAGTGTCTGGGGGTTAGCAGGGTAAATAAGTGGGGTTATGGGGATAGGGCCTGGATGGGATTGTGGTCGGTGCAGACTCAATGGGCCAAATGGCCTCCTTCTGTACTGTAGGGACTCTAAGATTAATCAAGGAAAGATCAGGCATGGAGTATAACAGATTGTCAAATTGCTGTTACCTTTTTTGTACCTGCACCAAAGTACCCCCATGATGAAAGAATTTAAAGGAACAAAAGATATGCACAAGATTGAGGAAGGGTATGAATAGAAAAAAGGTAAGGAATGTGCAAGCAGAAATATAAGCATGAAAAACTGATCAAATGAAACAATTTTGGCATCCCAGGAAGTAGTCTGATCAGCATGGGTACAGACTATGGACATCCTGGAGAGTTGTCTATTGAACATTTTGATCCTTAAGGGTTAATAATCAAACATCTTTGTAGCATGTAACATCAAACTTCCAAGATAAGCATGTTGACTTTGAAGTGTCATGAGAAGAATGCATAGCTTGTCTTTCACTTTTAAAGTCAGACATGTTGTAAATGGGAAACGATTGTGCGAAGGAATACGTGGTTAGGGTAATAAATACAGGGAGAAAGCTCCATTAACTATAGTATGTAAAAATGACAGTTAGTAGAGTCTGTTCTTCACAGAGATTAAGAACAGTTGGGTCAGGACATCTTAGTTGAGGGAAAAACGCCTTTGAGTAACCAACTACAACCGTTAACATGACAGGACAATCTTCAACAGGATTTGAGAATAGATAGGTCATGAGGTCTGATCAGTGACATGAATCTTTGATGGAAGTAATATATGATATAAAAAGGAGCGCAGATCTTCAGAGGATTTGAAAGATAGACTAGAAGCTGAAAGCTGATCCTTCATCCTAGATGTTAATAAAGATTGTTCCATCTAAAATACTGTCAAGTGCTTTGTGTGTACTCTAAATGTGTTGCTGCAATTAAGTGGATGGAGGTTGACTGCTAGTGCAGAACACCTTTCCAGTGCATTGTCCCAGTGGGAGGGGACAACCATTCCTAGATCAAACTTGCTCCTTGACCAATTCCACCACCCCCCCCCCCCCCCCCCCCCAACCCCCCCACCTCTTTCGCCATGCCTAGAGACAGCTAGTGTGTTCAAATTAGGTTCTGGAAATTGTTAATTTGGGCCTTAAGAATGTTCTTTAAAGTAATTCTCAAAAATAACAAGAATGATAGTTAACTCAATGATACCTCTCACAGGTTATCATTCTCATCTTATATCACTGTTCTTTCTCATATTTTAATTGACCTCAAGCAGTGGTATGTTTGGAAGTCTGCACAATCTTTTTGAACAAGCAGGTGAAAGTAAATTAAAAATAAATAGCGTTTTTCAATGTGTGATTTATATGTATTAGAAAGGTTCCACAGTGTTTGCTTCTGTCCAACATTTGCACCTTTATCCCCGAGGCCCAGCAGTGCTTCACTGTAACCGCCCAGCAGGGGGTGGGCTTGAGCTGTACTCATGAATTCTCCCTTCTGAGTTCACTCCAGATGGATTTTCTCCTGTGTATGGATTACGTGGCAAGAATTCCAAATGTAGTTTTTCTTTCTGCAGAAGTCTTCATACACATAATAACACAATAACATTTCCACTTACTGTACACGGTGCAATATATACCGCACGTAACTGGCCCAGATCTTCCGGTTTCCGGATAGTTGGAGACCTTGCCAAGATGTGCTACAAGACCCCTCGGAGATGCCAGTGCAATGACTCCATGGGAATTGCCCAGGAAGTTTGAACACCCAAAGGGAAATTCTCCTGCTTCCCAGAACCCGCTGAAAAAATCTCCAACTCTGAGTTAGAGTTGGACTTAGAATCAGGTTCTAACTTCATTATCTGGATAGTTGTCCAGCACATATTAGACAGGAAAATCCTAGTCTAACTCCTGGGTAGCTATACAACTGACCCTCCCAATCACTCACACTGATCACCCCCCTCCCCCAACTCCCCCTTTGATCCTTAAAGCATCCAGCTCACCCCCTGCCAATGCCTCTGACCAAATAAACCTGTTGGACTTTAACCTGGTGTTGTTAAAACTCTTACAATGCCTCTGACCCCCAGAGTCTTCCCCAGTGACTCACCAACTCGATCTGACTCAATCTCTACTTCCCTATTCCCCCTGACTCTCCCACTTCCCCCATCACCCTGGCTCCCTGAATCTTACCTGCCCCAACTTCAACCCTAACCTCCCCCCGAACCCCTCCAACTCCCTGCTGACTCCTGACTCCCTCCACAACCCCCTGACTATCCCGACCGACCTGAACTGATCTCACCACCTGATCGTCATGACCCCAACTCCCCCACAACCACCCAACTACATCTCTGACTTCCCTTGAAACAACCATGCCTCCCCCCCCATCCCATCGACTCCCCTCTATGTGCTGACTTGAACTGATCTCACCATCTGACTCCCCACTGAATCTTTTGATTTCTCCCGATCTGACCCCACCAACTAATACCTCACCACTCTGACCTACTGCCACCCACTCCTCTCACTCACCCTACAACCTTATCCACTTACCTTTCCCACCCAGCCTCATAATTCACCCATTCCCCTTGCCCACTTAACCTACCCATCCTACCATCTTACCCACCCTACTCCATCACTCAGTCTATCCTCTTACCCACTTACCTCACCCTCTTACATCATCCATTTCACCTTCTTACTTTTTCACTCTACCCCCTTACCCAACCTACCATCTTATTCCCTTACCCCCTAACCCTTACTGAATTACCTTACCCACCCTACCCCACCCTACACCCTTATCCTCTCTTCATAGCTTTTCAAAGGTGCTTCGGGACATTTGCACTCTTCACTTACCCAAATACAGCAGCTAGTGCTGTAAAAAGGGACGTGGCTTCTACGCATATTCCCTTCGCTGTTGTCTCTGAGGCTTCTTGTGTTGAGTTGGTTTGAAAAGATCTTCCATTGGAAGATTGACCAGAAAAATTGGAGGAAGACGAATGTTTTTTTGTCATCGGATCAGTGTTGGATATAGGAGTTCCGATCTGATTGGGAGATTTGGGTTTTAATTTCTTGCAGTAAATTGTACAATAAATTTCCATGATGCTGTCCTGATGTCAATGCATACTTCATAAAGGTTACATTGTCATTCTTGTCACTGATCCTTGTACCTATTATTGATCTCATGGATTTACACTAAATGAAGTAAATTATATTTCAATATGTTAAAAATAATGAGCCCAGTATAAATACTGACCACTCATTTGGATTATATATCTGTATGGTCATTGAGTATCACAGCACAGATGACTAACCCTTGCTGTGCTTAACTAATATAACAATCTGTCACTGTCTGTCTTGAAGATACAAACTGACCCAACATCCACTAACTCTTGGGGTAGAAAAATATCAGATTTCCACCCCCTGCTGTGTGAAAAACTACTTTCTGCTTTCAATCCTGATGATCTTAGTCCTAGTTTGAAGCTTGTGCGCTTTGATCTGTCTACTAATCTAGGTGTCCATGCTTACTTTTAGCAGCCTTTACAATTTACCTTTCTCAAGCAAACATCTCACTCTCTTTTAAAATAATTTAACCTAAGTACTACAATTTCTGGTTCATTCAAACTAGGCTAATGAGAATGAAAGTTTCCTTTATCGCCAGCTTAAAAGCGCTATGTGAAATGTATTTGGGACAGTGGGCATAGGGCCATATCAAAAATCCCTTCGATAAGGACTGGTTTATATTGGATTAGTAATTTCACTCTAGATGTTTTAGTGTGATAAATAGAAAAATATCATATACGGTACTGGAAGGGGTTTCTTCTGAGGTAAAGGCTGTGACACATTGCCACGAAGGATTTAGAGAACTTTACACACCATGTTTTACATGACCTAAAAGTAAGGAAGCTGTAGATTTATGTATCACCTTTCATAATCTCAGCACCACTCAGAATGATTCACAACCAAAGAAGTCCTTTTGAAGTATAATCACTGTCTTAGCAGCAGAAGGGCAGAAGCCAAAATTTGCACAGAGCAAGTTCCCACAAGCAGCGATGAGATAATGATTCACTTTTTTAGTGATGTTGGTTGAGTGACAAGTATTGACCAGGACACCAGAGATAATGCCTCTGCTTATTTTAAAGCACTTAAAGATCTTTTAAATGCATCTTAAGATCATAAGAAAAAGGAGCAGGAATAGGTCATCCAACCCAGCAAAACTGCTCTACTTGAAATGGCTGATCTGACTGCGGCTTAACTCCACTTTTCTTTCTGTTCCCAGAGCCCTTGGTCCCCCTGCAGATCAATATCTATCTAACTTGGCCTTGAATATGTCCAGTGTCCCAGACTCCACTGCTCTCTGTGGAAGAAAATTCCAAAATATCTAACAGTCCTTTGAGAGAAAGAAATTCCTCTCTTCTAACTTCAGTGGGAGATCCCATATTTATAAACTGTGCCCCCTAGTTCTGGATTCCATCGAAAGATGAAACATCTTCTCAGCATCTACCTTGTCAGATCCACTCAGAATCTCATATGTTTCCAAAAGATCACATTTCATTCTTCTAAACTGCAACAAATATAGGCCCAACATGCTCACCATTTTCTCATTAGACAATCCCTTCATCCTAGGAATTAGCCAAGAGGACCAATGCAAATATATCTCTCCTTAGATAAGGAGATTAAAACTGTACACGATATTCTAGGTATGGTTTCACCATTGCTCTATATAGTTGTAGCAAGACTTTCCTATGTTTCTACTCCATGCTCCTTGCAATAAAGGCCAACATTCTATTTGCCTTCCTTCTAACTTGCTATACCTGCATACTAACTTTTTGTGATTCATGTACAAGGACACCCAGATGTCTCTGTCCTGCAGCATTCTGCAGTCTCTCTGCTTTTAAATAATATATTACTTTTCCATTCTCCCCAATGCAACAACCTCATGTTTCCCATTGTACACTCCATCTGCCAAAGTTTTGCCTCCTCACTTAATTTATCTATATCCCTTTGCTGACTGTTTGCATCAAGTCTTTTTCCTGTCTATCTTCATATCAACAGCAAATTTGACTACAATGCAGTTTGTCCTTTCATCCAAGTTATTAATACAGATGGTAAATAGTTCAAGTCCCAGCACCAATCCCTGTGACACTCCAATAGTTACAGTTTGTCATCCTGAAAATGACATTTATCCTGACTGACCCTCTGCCCTTAGTGTAATGACTTCAATCAGGTCATTGAGGTTGGCCTATTGGAGTATGAACGCCGTGACGAAGGAGTGTACCTGGATAGGGAGCATGCGGTTAATGCCTTCTGTGCCCGCTGGACACCGCAGGGACTGGGGTGTATTATTGACCCCCTTAATCACATTTTAATTTGATGTTTTAAGTTTTCTATCCACTTTGTTTTTTGTTTCGAGCATTTCCCTTTTAAGGACCTGCCCCTTTTGGGTTGTCCCTAAGTTAGTTTGATTTTGATCATTTGGTTGGCATCAAAAGATGTTCCTGATTAAGGAGTCAATTGATGGGCCAATCAGCCAGTCTTTTCCTTGTATTTAATCGGGTGTGTCAGTTCCTCTGACACTCCCAAAGGTAGACCGCTGACTGATAGCACTCTGTGCACTGCTGTTGGAATTGTGAATAAAGGGATTTTGGTGAAGGGACTTCTGCCTCCGAAGATTTATTATAGTTAGCCAATCCTCTACTGCCCACAATGTCATGAGCTCTTCTCTCGTGCAATTATCTTTTAATATGGCACTTTGCCCGAATGCTTTTTGGAAATCCAAATACTCTGTATCGACTGGTGACCCATTATCCAACCTACTCATTACGTCTGCAAAGAATTCTAATAAATGTGTCAAATATGAATTCCTTTTAACAAGACCATGTTGATTCTGCTTGATATCATTATCATTTTCTACATGTTCTACTACTACTGTCTTAGTAGTAAATTCTAGTCTTTTTCTAAAGAATAAAAGGACCTCAGTTTAATGTCTCACCCAAAGATGGCGGCTGGAATATTCTGACTGTACACACCCTGCTCCGCTGCAATTTGATGCTCAGCCAATTCTCCGTCTACCACAGTGGAACCTGAGAATCTGGCTGGCATGAACGGCCGGATTCTCTGGTCACGAAAGTTCCAGCCGGTATCTCCACTTTAAGCAGGAAAGTGCTTAACGCTAACACTGGACGACTTCAATTTGTTGAGCAGTATGTTCACTAAAAAAAATTTTTTTTTGACATCAGAAAACAATTCTGGGGATCAGGTGATCTTAGAAACTGTTCAAGCTTCATTCTTAAAATTTCTTACATTTTCACAAATTATATAAAAAGCTCGATTGTATTACAGACTCAAAATTCATTGAATCCTATTTCCAATTAATTGCCGCCAATTAACTTCTTTCCAATCCCTCAGTGGCTGTGTCACAAAGTTAAACCTTTGGTGATAGTGTCATAAGCAGAATACAATTGTTCTAAATTAAACTGTTTTAGAAAATGCAATGTTGTGTAGGCATGAAGCTGGAGGCAATTGTCATCTGAAGCTCAAGATAAGAATATTTCCATTCCAACTATTCTCCCACGCCAATTCTCTTTTCGATAACCCATCAGTATAACATTCAAATATTGAATTCTTAAAATTGAAATGCTTACCGCTTTAAACGTTTTACTCACATCAGAAGTATGCGCCTTGCCAGCTTCTGTGGACTGGATTTATAAACAGCATCAAAACCCAGTCTACACAATTCGGTCTAAGGGAGAAGAATGCTATAATTGGTATTTTTGATGATATCATTGAAATTTATTATGGTCTTACTGCCAGCAATCATTTAATTAAAAGTATAATGTACATTTATTTTCTTTAGCATGTATAGCAGTAATACAGGAGTCCAAAAATAATGGAAAATGACACCAAGCCAGAGGAAATTTTAGGATGACTGGAGGCTTGGACAAAGAAGTTAATTTTAAGGGTAATCGTAAAAGAAGAGTGGAGGAATTAAAAGCAGGAATTTTACAGGGTTAGGCCTACCTGGCTGAAGGTGACACTTGCAACGAGGAATGCTGAAGGAATGCTTAAGCTGTCGGGGCAGAGGTTCAGTGAGTTGGAGGCATAGAGGAGGTTACAGAGATAGGGAGGGGCAAAGCCATGAAGGGATTTAAACACATAAGCTGGGATTTTTTGGCACTTCAGGGGAAGGATCTTCTGGTCCCACCAAAGCGAGTCCCTGTGACGAGTAGCACAAATGGAGAGCCGCCTCGTCCGGGGACAACACGCTGTGGGTGAGGGGTGGGGAGGGGGGGTGGGGACAGTGCAGAAAACCCTGGCCATAGATGGGAACTTCATATTTGAGACGTTGATGAAATGGGAATCAATGTAGGTCAGCAAGGACAAGTATGATGAGCAAAAAGGATCTGGTGCAGGATAGGATGTGGGCAGCAGAGTTTTGGATGGATTAAGTGTGGATGATGAGAGGCCAGGAGAGCACTGAACTAGTGGAATTTGGAGATGATAAATGTATGAACGAGTGTTTCACTGAGAGAGGAGCTGAATTATCAGTAAAGGCCGGTGATGGAAAAATATCAGGTTAGAAATGCAGCCTGGCAGTCAACAGGACGCTGAATTGTCAGGTGCAGCTTCAGAGAGTGACTGGAAAAGGGAATTAAATTGGTGGCATAGCTTTGGTGTTTGTGGCTATGGTTTCCCAATATTCAATAGGAAAATACTGTGTTTGCTCATGGTGCCAAGCCTTTGTATTTCTACGTGACCTTGATTCCAAAAGACCTTGATCCTCTGTCCAAAATCAAATTGTGCACAACCCAAAACTTTCTAATCTTATGATTGACAATGCTAATGTCCATCAGAGATCTCGCACCCTAACTTCTGATTTCATCCCCTTTCCTGGATGCCTGTTTAAGCTCAAACCTAATGTTTCCCCACCTTGGTGTCCTGCTTGACCCTAAGCTTTGCTTCAAAGCCACACTAGTCCAGTACCACAGTTGCCTATTTTCTTTTCCAAAATATCTCCTCCTCTATCTCACTCCACACTACCAAAACCTAATTGTGCCACTGCAATCTTCACATGAATTTTCCTACACTCTCCTTGCTGGCCTCACAAAGTGGACTCCAACTCATCCAGAGATAGCTCCCCCTTTACATTATTTCGCTCACATTGTGCGATTCATTCCCTAAATGCCACTGCCTTCTTTCATTCCTTTCCTAAAAGTGCTAATTTCTTCAATTTATCGTCATAACTATAACTCTCTCCTCCTTGATAACATGTTAGTGAATTTACACGATATCTATCCCATTGCTTTTGTATCCTCTCAGTACTTATGCCAATTGTGGACTAATTGAAGTCCGTTAACTTAAGCATTACCATCTTGCTGCTAAACTCTCTGCCTCTAAGTGCAAGATCAAAGGCTGGGAATTTCTTCAGAACTGCTCTCGCTCCGCTGCTGTGACTTTGCTGAAATTTCAAGAAACATCTCATTTAACATGAAGTTGTGGTCGGACAGCAAGAGCAGCTTTGAGGAAATGCCCAACTAACCATCTTGCTGGCTGACTGTCCTGTCACCATCAATTTATCCAACCCACCCTCCCCCCAACATCAGCAAATTCCAGTTTTGTTGTATTACAAACAAAGAATTGTTTTCATTTTTTAAAAGTTTATTTATTAGTGTCACAATTAGGCTTACATTAACACTGCAATGAAATTACTGTGAAAATCCCCTCGTCGCCACACTCCGGCGTCTGTTCGGGTACACTGAGGGAGAATTTAGCACGGCGAATGCACCTAATCAGAATATCTTTTGGACTGTGGAAGGAAACTAGAGGACCCGGAGGAAACTCATGCAGACACGGGGAGAATGTACAGACTCCGCACAGACAGTGACCTATGCCAGGAACTGAACCCGGGTCCCTGGCACTGTGAGACAGCAGTGCTAACCACTGTGCCACCGTGCCATTTGCAGCAAAGGTTAATCTGGCACTGCTGCTTCACAGAGCCAGGACCCGGGTTCAATTCCGGTCTTAGGTGACTATCTGTGTGAAGTTCTTTCCGTGTCTGTGTGGGTTTCCTCCAGGTACTCCAGTTTCCAGTCCAAAGATTAGGTAGATTGGTAATGTTAAATTGTCCCTTAGTGTCCCAAGATATGTAGATTAGGGGGATTAGCAGGGTAAATACATGGGGATAGGATGGAGCAGAGGGTCTGGCTAAGATACCCCGTCAGAGAGTCAGTGCAGTCTCGATTGGCCAAATGGCCTTCTTCTGCACTGTAGGGATTCTATGATTCTATGCGTCTTCTTAATCCAAGCCTTTAACAAAACTATTTCAGTGATTTTAAGAGTTGCTGCCACCTCCAAAATGGGCGGTGAGAGCAAGAGGACAGAATGTGAAAATAAGGTATAAAAATCAACTGAAAATAAATAACAAAGAAGGTTAGAGTAAATAGACAGGAATAAAATTGAAATTCATATAAAATCTGTTGGTCCCTCTGATGTTGTTCCCCTCCAATCCATGCACCAACCTGACTTGGAGCTATATTGCCATCCCTTCACTGTCATTGGATCAAAATGCTGGAACTCGATTCCTAACAGCACTGTGGGTTTACCTTTACAACATACACCACAGTGGTTCAAGAAGATGGTCCACCACCATCGACTCGATGGCAATTAGACAATAAATGCTGGCCTTACCAATGGTACCCACATCCCAAGGATTAAGAAAAGAAATAGTGGCACAGTAATACACCTCAAATCCCTTGATTTCTTCCCTCACTTCAGCATGCCATTGTCATCTAGTGATGCCCAGAGTACGGTCTCCGAAGCGTCCAGAAAATATTTCACAGCATCGATTAAATCTTCATTGCATCTTTGTAATATCATTCACCCTAGTTTCTTCTCCATAAAGCATCTGATTTGTAAGCAAACGTCACCATAAAATCTTGTCCATCCCAACATAATTGAGCATCAATGCTGATGCAGTAAATGCGTTCCAATGTTTCATTGCTTGTGATCTTGTTCTGCCACCTAATACAAAGCAAAGTGTAAAGATGGACAAACTACATACAAGGTGCAAAATGTTATTTTCCAATTGATTATCCGTGTGTCTTTATGTTATCCTGGAGGATAAAGGACTGTTGTGAAGGAAGGGATATTGAGGCTGATAACTCTGGAGATGAGAATTAGTCCTGGTGTTTTGCAAGTTAGGTTAAAGCTCAGTAGATCAGGGAAAGGGCGAGATCATTGCCTTCAGTGCACTACAAAATGGCAATGTTGGGTGGAATTCTCCAGCCGCGCTGGCTTAAAAACCGGAAATTCCCGTCCGACCATCAATGGCGTTTCACATACTCTGCAACCCACCCGCTAAAATTCCAGTGGCGGGCGGGATGGGAGAATTCCGGTCATCGATTGAGCATGTGGAGGGGGAAATCTGAATTTTGACAGTACTAGGGAGGGAAAAAATTGGGGTTTGGTATTGTGAGATACCTATAGTACCGCTGCATAGTTAAATGTGCAAAGAGGAATCCTGTTTTAGAATCCCAAAGATGAACAAAGAAGAAATACTGTGAACCATCCACCTTCATCTGAGTAAGATTCTCTGAAGGAAAACTAAATCTGAAATGAAACTTTTACCCAAACAAGTTGTTAAATTAATCTAACAATTTGCCTCGGATTGATTTGGAACAACAGACTCAAGTAATGTTATAGCCCGAGCAAGGATATGATCAGATAATCTGACATTGGTATTTGAGAAAAATAAGCACATTTTTTGTTTAAAGAATTGATTAATGTAAATAAAAGTGAGCATGTGTGATAAAATCGCTTGTTTTCTTTTATTATTTATATTTGTCTCACCTTAGCTTTTTGTCCGTAGTAAAAATGAAACATTTTGTGATTGCTTAAATCTGACATTTTATCCAAAAATAAATCCCCAGACATTTTTTTCCAAATCATTTGGAAAGAAGCAAAGAAACTCAGAAACCTTTATTCTGCTCCTTTTGCATTGAATCATTCTGATGCATGCTGGTAAAATCTCCGCACAGCCCCTTCCCAAACTGCAGCATTCTAAGAACTGCAGGCACGAGTATAATGGGTAAAAGCTTCCAATTGACAAGATGTAAGCCCACCTTTCAAGAGAGGCTGAATCCCACAGGTAAATCATTAGAAGTGATTCAAAGGCACAAAAGGCAATTTGATAATTAAGTTTAATTATGCTGCTGTGAACTGCAAGCTTTTAACTTGGTTTTATTTATGACGGAAGCCTTCTTTCAGCCTCTAGTCAGCAGATTAGCAATTTTTTCTCTCAAACATTATGTGAAGAGATTTCATAACTTGCGTTTTGTTTTGATTACTAAATTTTTGTCAGTCTTCATAATTATTGAATTCAAATTCATAGACAAGATTTTGAAATAAAAAATCTCCTGGCACATTTGTTTGGTCTGGCATTTTTAAAATTGATTATTAGATTTTTTACACTCCCCTTTGACACTGAATGTGTGTTGTTGCTGATTTATGAGTATGAAATGTACCAATCAGCTGCACAGCATTTGTATATAATTATCTTGCATCAAGTGTATCTAATCTGTGCTAGCAGAATGCAACATAGGAAGTTTGCCCTCTGAAGTGTACCAGACACAAAGTACAGCTCTTAGACTGCTGTGAATATGTAGGAGCAGATCTCCCGTGGTAAGTTGGATGATTATAGTGTTTTACATCAACAGGAACACAATGAATCATTCTGCGGCCAACTGGAATTGTGTTTAAGTTGATCTGTTTTTAAAGTAACAAAGTTTGATTATGGTAACTAAAGGCATTCTAGACTCAGTCAGAATGTAATCACTTCCTGCCTGCTAATCTACCATCTGTAATAATCCCCCATGTCTTCTCATGGTGAGCCAGAAATTATACTGTTGCAAAGGAGAAGGTAGGTATTATGCACGAGGGTGCACCACTTCAGTGGAATAATTTGGAAAGCACTTTCCAAAATGTCTGCCAAGAGATGTGAAGCAGGTGGTTTCTTATTGGTTCTTGGACATAAATAATCAGTATTTCCTGCACCTATCGTAGTTTTATAAATAGATGACTAGCATCGATGTATAATCATTTTGATATCAACAATGATTGTCTTTGCATTGTGCAGATAGACAAAATACAGGACAAAAGTTCCAATTATGTGTCTGGCTGGCTCCGTCTCATCCACCATTGTTGTCAGGAGCATAAAATAAATATCAGGTGAGAAATCTTAGTTCAAAAGACCTTTAAAAAATCCACCTTCCAGCTTTGTTATCTAGTAATTTGAAAAAAAAAATAAAGACATTCATATTGTCATGTCCAGTGCTCATTTTAACACTGAGGAAAACAAACCTTTCTGTAAACAATAATTGGTTTGGATTGTTCATATTAACATGTCATAAAGCACAATGTTCTAAACAACCAATTTGTTGTCTGCCTCTCTCGCCTTCTATTTCAGTCTCTTTCTATTTTGGTCTCTTTCTCGCTTTCTATTTTGGTGTCTCCCTTTCTGAGATAGTCCCTCTAACATAAAAGGTCAGCACTTCATAATAGTTTGCATAAGAAACTTTATCCCAAAGCTTTTAAAAATACATCCAGCAGATCTTTGTTCAAACCAGTTGAATGAAGAACATTAGAAATCTCATTATACACAAAGAAGTATGTGTTTGCAGTTGGATTGCACTACCCATGAATGCAAGAAAATATTTTAGATTGTACATGCTCAGACTATTGAATTTTGGGAACTTGCAAACACAGAAGCATTGATAACTCTGTACATCTGACAGGGGATCCTCTGGGGAAAATAACAACTCCAAATGCAGACTTATGAGAGCTTGGCGTCTCAAGTCAACAATGAAAGATTTTCAAGAATAGTACAGGCAAGTGTTGTACAGGCAAGTGTAATGATATTGTAAAATATAATTTTTTTACATGACAAACATTATTTAAAGTGCTGTAAATATAAATATGTAAAAATTAAGATAAGCAAATGGAAAATTTTAGAAATAAAATATTTTTAGACAATTTAATTTGTTTAGTTCTTTTGCCATGGTTTTCCATTGATGATGAGTCAAGGGGTCTTTGACCATATTCAATACATTTTCCTTGCCTTTGTTCTTGCACCTCCTCCTTGCACAACAATGATATCTTCCTTGTCCTAACCTTCTAATTTATTAGCTTCCACATTTATCAGATTGTTCTCTGCTATCTACATATGATTTCACCACATGCACATTTCACTTTCCCTCACCACCTCCTCTTTTCTGGAAGCACCAATCCCTTCATGCTACCTTTGTGCATTCTGCAACAATTCCAACTGTGAGCAGATTTTCCACTGGCACCTTGCTGTGTAACTATGCCAAGTGCAATATCATAACCATTCATCTCTTTCCACATCATTGTCTCAGCTCCATGAGAGGCAGCACTCCATCTGTACTTTCTCCATTCCAAAATGAGGTATTCATTGTTCATGGTGCACTCATCTCTACACTGGAAAAACAAATCAAGATTAAGTGACCCATTTACCAAAAAGTTAATTATCTTTGCCAAGTGTGATGCCTTGTGGCTCAACAAGTTAATTCACCCTCCTACTCTGATGTATCTTTATTAATTTTATTTATTAGTCACAAGTAGGCTTACATTCACACTGCAATGAAGTTACTGTGAAAATCCCCTAGTCACCACACTCCGGCGCCTGTTTGGGTACACTGAGGGAGAATTTAGCATGACTATTTTACCTAACCTGCACATCGGTGGACTGTGGGAGGAAACCGGAGCATCTGGAGGAAACACACACAGACACAGGGAGAGCGTGCAAATTCCACGCAGACAGTGACCCAAGCCGGGAATCGAATCCGGGTCCCTGGCGCTGTGAGTCAGCAATGTTAACCACAGTGCCGCCTTGATATTCCACGTTATACCAACTCAAGCCTCAGGAAGATCGTCTCATTGTTCTCCTGGCACGGCACAGTGGTTAACACTGCTGCCTCACAGTGCCAGGGATTCAGGTTCGATTCCCGGCTTGGGTCACTGTCTGTGCTGAGTCTGCACGTTCTCCCCGTGTCTGTGTGGGTTTCCTCCAGGTGCTCCGGTTTCCTCCCACAGTCCAAAAGATGTGCTGCTTAGGTGCATTGGCCATGCTAAATTCTCCCTCAGTGTACCCAAACAGGCACCAGAGTGTGGTTACTAGGGAACTTTCACAGTGACTTCATTGCAGTTTTAATGTGTTACTTGTGACACTAATAAATAAACTTTAAAACAGCTCGATGCTGGAGCATCCCGGCAAAAAAAAAGCAAATCTTGCCTCGGCATATTGAAACTTTCTGATTTTAGTAATTGTGGACTGTAACTATATCTCCCATTTGCTTTAGAATAGGGTGGTTCTCTCAGCCACCAATGAAGTGACTGTATATGCACATTGGTGTCGAGCTAAGCAGATTACAGGGGTGAACATGTGACTGAAGGAGAGGTGTAGGAGAGAAAGGTTCCACGGCACGTGACACCAACATCAGTACTGGGGCTGGAAGGAACTGTAATGTTGGGACAAACTGCACCTGAACCAGACTAGGACCAGAGTACTTGCAGAAATAATAAATAGGGTGGTCACAAAATTGGGGAAAAGCTAAGGAAAAGGTAGTAAAATAAGAATTCTAAAATAAATGAAAAGGCAGAGAGTAGGGTAACAGTCAGAAACTGTGCACTGAAAAAGGGAAAACTAAAAGGTGTAAAGTAATTTAAATCAGGAATAAGAAATAAGAAATGTGTGAGAAAAACAATATCCTAGGGGTTACCAATGATCAGACACTTAACTAGACCAATCACATGAATACTGTGGCTACAAGAGTAGATCAGAGGCTGGGAATTCTGCAGCAAGTAACCTATCTCTTGACTTCCCAAAGGTTCTTCACCATCTACAAGGCACAAGTCAGGAGTGTGATGAAGTACACTCCACTTCCTGGATGAGTACAACTCCATCAACACTCAAGAAGCTTGACACCACCAGGACAAAGCAGCCCGCTTGATGAGGGCCCCATCCATGACTTTAAACATTCACACTATCCACCAATGACACACAGCGGCAGCCATGTCTACCGTTTACAAGATGCACTGCAGCAGTTTATCAATGTTCCTTTTATAGCACATTCCAAACTCCTGACCTCTATCATCTAGAAAATAAAGAGCAGCAGATGCATGGGAACACCACCACCTGCAGTTTCCTCTCCAAGCCACATGTCTTCCTGACTTGGAACTATATCGTCATTCTTTATTGTCACTGGGTCAAAATCTTTGAACTCCCTCCCTAACAGCACTGTAGATGTACCTACACTACATGAACAGCAGCACTTCAAGAAGGCAGCACATCACCACCTTCTCAAAGGCAATTAGGGATATATTTTCCTGTTGAACCAAATAAACAAAATCAAATTAACTTAGGGACAACTCAAAAGGGGCAGCTCTCAAAAGGGGCAGTTCCCAAAAGGAGCCAAGGGCAATTAGGAATGGGCAATAAATGCTGGCCTTGCCAGCTTCGCACGTATCCCAGGGTCAAAAATAAAAACATAGAGCAGATTGGTTACAATGTGTGGCCTAAAGAAGTGTTTTTCATACAAATGGGGGTAGAAGAATTGCAAGCTCGAATTCAACTTAAAGTGCATGGCACTATAACCATTATTGATACACAGCTGCAAGATGGTCAGGACTGGTAATTGAGTACACCTTGTTATAGAGTCTACAGGTAAAATTGGAAATCTAGTAAATGGGGAGGTTAACCATTAATGAATAAGGATGAAATGATTAATTTCATGATAAATGATTAGGTATCATGAGATAAGCAAGCACACAATGAAGGCTTTAAAGGTAGAATTAAGAAATGGAAAAAGATTTAAGATTGTAGTGTATAGGCTTTCTGATAACAGCTGTGAAGTGGCAGAATATATTCATGCTGAGATTAAATAAATTTATAGTAAAAGGAGTATTTGAATGGGAGATTTTAACATGGGATAAGCGGACATGTTTGTGTCAGAAATTTCTTGACTGTGTTCTGAATAGTTTTCTGCAACAATATGACCTGGAACTAACAAGGGGGCAGACCATATCTTATTTAATGAGCAATGAGTCAGATTTAGTTAACAGCCTAATGGTGCATAACATTTATCTAATAGTGACCATAATATAATTCTGTTCAATGTTCTGTTTGAAAGGGAGAGATACAAAAAGCTAATAAGATTCCAAATTTAGATAAGGCTGGCAGCAAAGGGATGAGAGAGGGACTGGCCACCTTTAAACTGGTAAAAAATGTTAAGAGGTAAAAGGACAGAAGATCAGTGGTAACTGTTCAAGAAGGAATATAATGTGCTGTAGAACCAGCTTAAATCCCTAAGAGGCAAGAGTCTGTCTACTTGCAAAAGATAGACAATATAAAGCTTCAAGTTTTTAGGTGTCCAGGTCACCAACAACCTGTCCTGGTCTCCCCATGCCGACACTATAGTTAAGAAAGTCCACCAACGCCTATACTTTCTCAGAAGACTAAGGAAATTTGGCATGTCAGCTATGGCTATCACTAATGTTTACAAATGCACCATAGAAAGCACTCTTTCTGGTTGTATCACAGCTTGGTATGGCTCCTGCTCTGCGCAAAGGACCACAAGGAACTACAAAAGGTCGTGAATGTAGCCCAATCCATCACGCAAACCAGCCTCCCTTCCATTGACTCTGTCTACACTGCCCGCTGCCTCGGCAAAGCAGCCAGCATAATTAAAGACCCCACGCACCCAGGACATTCTCTCTTCCACCTTCTTCCTTTGGGAAAAGGATACAAAAGACTGAGGTCATGTATGAACTGACTCAACAACAGCTTCTTCCCTGCTGCTGTCAGACTTTTGAATGGACTTATGTTGCATTAAGTTGAATGCTGGCCTTAGCTATGACTGTAACACTACATTCTGCACTCTCTCGTTTCCTTCTCTATGAACGGTATGTTTTGTCTGTATAGCACGCAAGAAACAATACTTTTCACTGTATGTTAATACATGTGACAATAATAAATCAAATCAAATCAAATAAAAAGAAAAAATATAGACAAATGCAATAAAGCACAGATCCTGGCAAATGGGAGCAAGGGTAATAGAAAGAACAGCAAAGGGTGATTAAGCAGATAGTAATAGCTCAAAAAGGGAATATGAATAGAAATTTTCAAGGGATAACACAAAAAAAAACATTTTGGAGAGGGTTGCTATAAGAAATGTGATCCCCTTAAATGATCAAAGTGATATTGTCAATGAAGATAAGGAAATGGTAGACATTGTGAATTTTGTATTGGTATTTATCATAGAGGAAGAGAATAGCATGCTGAAAATCCCAAAGGAACTAAATTGAATCAGAGCAGAAATTCACCTAAATCAAAATGGCAAATTAACAGTATTGAATAAAGTAACAACATTAAAGAAAGTCAAATCCACACGACCAGATCGTTTTCATTACTGGGATGCAAAGAAGGTGAGAATATTGCAGAAGCCCAGACTATAATCTTCCAAAGTACTTCTGATTCAGGAACCATCCCTCTAGATTGGAAAATTACAAACAACATTGTAATATTGAAGTGGGGTGAGAGATGAAAACCAGGTAATTATAGTACAGTTAACCTAACAATACATAACAGGAAATGAATAGAGTTTATAATGAAGGATGAAATGATTGAATATCTTAAAAGCTTTCAGCAAATCAGAGAGAACAAGCATAGACTTGTAAAAGAGAGGTCATGCCTAATGAATCTATTTTTTTTAAGAGATAGCTAACATAGCAGACAGGGGAATGTCTATGGATGTTATTTATATGGACCTCCAGAAGACATTCAAAAAAGTCCCTCATAAGAGACTCTTCGATAAAGGGACCTGGGGTTCGATTCCCGGCTTGGGTCACTGTCTGTGTGGAGTTTGCACATTCTCCTTGTGTCTGTGTGGGTTTCCTCTGGATGCTCCGGTTTCCTCCCACAGTCCAAAGATGTGTGGGTTAGGTTGATTGGCTATGCTAAAAATTCCCCCTTAGAGTCCTGAGATGCGTAGGTTAGAGGGATTAGCGGGTAAATATGTAGGGATATGGGGGTAGGGCCTGGGTGGGATTGTGGTCGGTGCAGACTCGATGGACCGAATGGCCTCATTCTGCACTGTAGGGTTTCTATGATTTAGATCTGAGATTGATAAAATTTTTAATAGCCAAAGCTATTAAGGGTGAAGGGGCAAAGGTGGGTGTATGGAGTTTGGTCAAAGATCAGCCACGATCTAATTGAATGACAGGGCAAGCTTATGAAACTATTCCTGTTGCTATCTTCCAGATGAAGAGCCTTCAGCAAAACAAGCTCTGATGCAACCCTTTTGTGTTGGTCAGTTTCCTCCTCATTTTAAGACTGGCGGATACTGTTCTTTACATTTCCTGCTTTCATTTTAGAAATCTTGTAGCTGATCCTCATTTTGTAATTTAATAATGTCATTCTTTTTGATTATGCAGTTCTAAGGTCATTCAACATCTTAACTTCCTCTCGCGACGAGTAAATCTTTTTTAAATCCTCTATTACAGTCTACAAGTGTCTTTCACCCAAAAGTGCTGATACCGTTCCTTTTTACTTATGCTAACTGGCCTGTTGCCCTCTTTTTAGGTACAACAGCATTCTCCACATCTGTTTGATATGTATACTTTATTACTAATTTGTTGTTTTTTCGGATACATTTTGTCATCTCAGAGCCAGAGTTCGGATTTTTGCAATCGAAAGGCTTTGTAATTTCATTTTGAGTGATTTGACTGATAAGATTTCAGACAGAAAGTATGTACAGTACTTTTTAATTAGAAAAAAGTTACTTTATATATATATATATATATACACAGACATACACACATAGTTGAGGCCGGGTGAATATCGATAATGCTACTTTTGGTATTTGAGAAGCTTCGGTATTGCTGTTGTAGTCCTAGTGTTTTCATAGCACCGACTGAAAATACAACAATGAACGATCATTCCATGCAGGAATTCCGTTTCTCCTTTAACCGTTTATTCACAAAGAGGCAAAATCATAGTGACAGTAATTGAATAATTTGATTTCTTAATTATGCGACTCGAAATTGCCTAATTCACCCTCTGCACTCGACTTGCTAATGTTCGAGCTGAATTTGCCTTTGAGAAATTGTGAATTCCAGTTAGTAACATTTCAGCCTTGGGAAAACCAGGCGCATCGAAGTAGGTAGTTCCCCTCTTCCTCCTTCCTCTTTTAGTCAGTATCCCGGAGACTGACTTTGTTTTTTATAGGTAGGTTTGAGTAAAAAAGGCGTGAGCAAAACGTCCGTGCGGCGTTACTTGGGTGACTGCGAAGAATTGTAACTGCAAATGTAAGAATATTAAGGCAATATGTCCTTCCAATGCGATATCTCGTTTATGTTACGGAGCAAAGTCATGGGAGTAAGAGCAACTGAGGTACTTTGCTCAGTAATTGCAGAACGCCATAGTGACAATCAAAAGTGCGCAGCAATTCCATCCCCCTTTGCTTCCCGCATAATCAAGTTAGAGGAGGGAGATCCTGTGCGTGTCTAATAAGAAGTTGTTCCAGTAAATATTGTTTTGTGGATTGGGAGCAGCGGCAGTGGGGACACGTTCTGCGATAGGATTGATCGAGAGATCCTTCCCCCCCCTCCCCTTGGAGGGGGAGCTGCGCTGAACCGGGCTGCCACTCGCTCTGATTGACAAGCCGGCACGGAACAATCAGGGGCTCCCAACAGGGGGGTGTGGAGCCGGCGAGGAAGCGAATGAGTGAGAGCGGGAGGCGGGAGCTTGGCTCCACATGTGGCAGCGCCGAGAGGGAGGGGAGTTGAGGGGGGGTTTGTCTCACCTCAGGACAGCGCGGATGGAGGAGCGCTGAGAGAGAGAGCGGGCAAAGCCAGGTGAAGCCGCACTGAGCGGGGGGGCTGCTGCTTGCTGGGCGCCAGGTAAACTCTAAATAAAACTGTTTTTAAAAAAACAACACCACCGTGGACAATCTTCCACCCAGCCTTGTTAAAGAAAGGGAAGTCTCCTCTTTGTAAATTTTAAATGGGTAGTAGTTGGAAGTGAGCCAGTCTCTCGGACTATTTAAAAACACACACCACCGTGATTTTTAAATGGACAATCTTCCACCCAGCCTTGTTAAGGAAAGGGAAGTCTCTTCAGGAATATATTTAAATGGGTTGGAAGTGAGCCAGTCTCCAGGTGAAATTTGCCTGGAGGATGTAAATGATAGATTTTTGTTTTACAGGGAGGGATGTTTTGAAGGTGAGGTTTGTCTTCTCAGTTGGTGCAGTTTAGGGGAGTTGTTGAGAGTTTTTTGGTAGCCGGCTGAGGTGAATTCCTAGTTAGAGTCCGAGGTGGAACAATTCACAGCTACATTTGTCTCTCTCTCATCATTTTTTTTATATATTCCAGGTTAAATTTCCTGCCCTTGCTGTGTCCGCCTTGATGGGAAATCAAATCGATCGGATCACCCACCTGAGTTACAGCGAGCTGCCCACCGGCGACCCCTCGGGCGTGGAGAAGGACGAGCTGAGGGTGGGGGTCGCCTACTTTTTCTCGGACGAGGAGGATGAGGTGGAGCCGCGGGCTCCGGCCGAGCGCCAGTGGAAGGAGGCGGGAGGAGGAGGCGGCGGCGGCGGCGGCGGCGGGGGAGAGGACGAGCCGGAGCTGGAGGTGGCGGCGGCGGCGGCGGGCGAGCTGGAGTACTCCGCCTTCTGCCGCCAGGAGTGCATCTTCTCCAAGCTGGGCGGCAGCCAGGACCTGAAGGTGTACCCGGTCAACAGCCTGCTGCCCAGCTGCCGGGCCGGGGACTTGCTGGAGCTGCCGGTCGGCGGGCAGCCCCCGCACTGGGCGGTGTATGTGGGCGGCAGCCAGGTGGTCCACCTGCACCCGGGGCGGCGGGAGATCCGCCAGGAGCACCTGGCCGAGGTGGGGGGCGGGCGCCTAGGGGGGGCCCGGGTGGTCAACACCTGGTACCGCTACCGGGCGCTGCCGCCCGAGCTGGTGGTGCAGAACGCCCGCGGCCACCTCGGCCTCAGGGGCCGCGACATCTGCTGGAGCGACTCGGAGAGCTTCGCCGCCTGGTGCCGCTTCGGCAAGCGGGAGTTCAAGGCGGGCGGCGAGGCGCAGAGCGGGAGCGGAGAGCGCCGCTACTTCCTCAAGCTGCACCTCTCGGACAACTGGGTGCACACGCTAAACTTTAACAGCCTGGAGGAGCTGATCAGGGAAAAGCGCCGCAAAGACGCCAGCGGGAAAATACGAGTGCTGAAGGAGCTGTCTATACTGAACCACAAATAGCACCTTTCTCTCTCTCTCTCTATTTTTTACACACGCACTCTTGTTTTCTCCCCCCCCCCAACTCACCCAGACATGTGCTCCTCGGCGCACAAGGAGAGCTCTTCCAGAGGATGTGAAGCCCGAGTCTGAATTGTGGGGGTTACCTGCTCAACTTGACTTGTCCACCTGGCTGAAAAACAGAGACCCATTTTAAGGTGTGAACTTCAAACCACGTACATTTTCTAAACTGCCAGTTCTTACAAAGCCTAAAATTCTGTGTGCCATTCTTCATGTTATGGTCTTGACCTTGGACGCTGCAATATTCCCATTCAGAGGTGGTTTTGTTGTCCCTTAAGCTGGCCTCTATGCAGAAATCCTTCTCTATTCTCTCTTTTTTGCTTTTTTTTTGTTCAAAGTTTTCTGTGTTTGGGTTGGTGGAAGAATTGCATTTTCACTATTGGAAATAGCAAACCAAATGAAAGTGTTCAGCTTAAGAATTTTTTTGCCTCTTCCATTTGAATGTGTATTTTTTTTTTTGAAGGATTATTCAGGGGATGGCGTACACAGATCTCTACGCTATATCGCTTAGAAAAATAGCACAGAAATAACATTTGTGAAGATGGCATAAACATGCCAAAAAGATGAATGTGTTCTTGAGCTCTGGGGACTGTCTGTCACTCGGATCTCTTGTCACAGTCTTGCAAAGCACTTCGAAATGACAGAGCATATCAGTGCCTGTAAGCCAGGCACGAGCAGCATCGGTCACAAGAAGCTTGAACCATGCCTATCTGTTTAGATGTGCTATAGGGAACCCTGCTCCCTTTCCTGTCTTCTGAGTTATTTCTCAATGGGAAGCTTTTGGGTTGCAGGAATACCAGAGTAACTCTATGGAGAATATTGTTACTATGCAAATGTGAAAGGATTTGTGTGTGTGTGTGTGTGTGGCAATCCCTTCCCGTTTCGCTCTTACCTCCTGCATTTTTGCATTGGTCTGGATTTTGGGCACTACACTTTTTTAGGAAGGTTGTATTGGCCCTGGAGGGAGTGTAGCATTGGTTTACTGGAGTGATACCTAGATTCCAAAGCTTAGATTACAAGGGGAGATTACCTAAACCAGGATTGTATTTTCTGGAATTTAGATAAAGGGGTGATCTTATTTCTGCTGATTGTTGGGTGTTAAAACAAGGGAGGCATAGCCACAAAAGAAAAGTCAGATCTTTGAAGAATTAAATTAGGAAACATGTCTACATGCACAAGGTGGTGGAAGTTTGGAACTCTTCCACGAATGGCAACTGATGCTTGATGAATTAATTATAATTCTAAGATTAATAGATTTTTGTTATCCAAAGATATTAAAGTACAAGGGACAAAATCAGGTGTATGGAGTTAATATGCCTTGTGTATAATATACCTGCCAATATCTCATTGAATGACAACAGCTTGAAAGGCTAAAGCACTTGTTTCTATATTCACTTCATGTATAGTCCACCAGAGACTTTGCACGGGTCAGTGGAGATTTCGAGTCACTTGTCATCTTATCCAATACTCTGCCCTCTACAGGCCATCGCTTGCTTGCTCGGGCAGAGAAAGCTGAAGTGAGGCTCTTTAACCAATCAGATTGAAGAATCTCAGTTGTCCCTAATTACTATAATTAGGGTAAAAATGGATAAATTACCCAAGGTTCACACCAATATACTGATAGTTATGTAGATCCTGCTATAATGGTATTAGAACAAAATCCAGGCCATTGTTTTTGCTTGGAATGACTCAGCACATTGTAATAGATCTGTGAAGATTTCATACTGTTCAAAGTTTAACTCACCAGGCCGGTTGAGGATCCTTCTCTGACTTACTGGTTAAGGTTTTGGAGCAATAGGATCCTTTCATTAGAATTGGAAATTTGTAACATTTTTTATTTTCAGTTAATTAAAAATCTAGATTGTAATGGGACAGACAATATGAAACAACTTGTTTTCTCTTTTTTGTAATAGATGCAATATCATCTGTGCTTTCACCTGTGCTGTTCAAGTACACTGCTGGGTTGAAATATTGGCATAAGATGTTTGGCACTGCAGTCTTGTACGTTTTGACAGAGCCCACTGCTGGTTGAAATAGTAACATGAACAACTCCATGCCCTGTGAAAGAGTAGGGCTTCATTTTTTCTTGTAGTAAAAAGCATTAAGTTCTGTCTTTATTCAGAATATTTTATCAAGCAAGATTTGTAATTTTTAAAAATTCAAATACTAGGCAAGCATTAAAACACTCCATTTACAGTTTTCTACTCTCCGTTCTTAAGTAACTGGCACCTCATTGGAACAATTGCCACCTTCTGTGATTTAATTTAAATATCTAGCCATGGGTCTAGAACCAGAGACCAGTGTTAACTAAACAAATGTCCCTTGCCGTAATATAAAACCAAAATAAAGTTAAATCTACATTAAAGGAAGCCGTCATTATTTCTGTCAATGAAATTAAATTAATAGAACCATCAAAGCAGGAGTCGACCTTTAACCCCTTATGCTTAAATAGTAGACTGTTTGTATTTGTGCCTATTAGCCATTTCACTCTTATACCCTCAAATTTTATGGATTAGGGCTACAGTAAAGAAAGAAATAGCAAATTTAATCTTATTGTACTGCTGCCCGAGATTAACTTTTGCCCCAGATTTTTGCATCTGAATGCCATATATCCCAGAAATATATCTTCTAACTTCATAGATAATAAAGTTACCAGCTTGGTCAGCTTTTTAAACTCATCTAAGACATGATTGCAAACATCCCTCAATTGTCATAAGACAAATCAATTTAAAGGAATAGGAGAATCTGAAACAAAAATGCTGGAAAATCTCAGCAGGTCTGACAGCATCTGTGGGGAGAGAATAGCGCCAATGTTTCAAGTCTAGATCTTTCGTCAGTGTGGAACAGGAAGGTTCACTAGAATCCAGCAAAAAGGCATTTTCTAGAGTGAGTCAGTTTCTGAGCTGACATTGGTAACTATTTGTATTGTTAGGTTAAACAAAATTACATTTGAGTCACACTATATTGAACCTAGCCAGTATCAGCTGGTCTGTGATAAAGAAATCTGCCCTTGTGGAGTAACATATAAGATGCTTCATTAAAAAAAAAATCCACACCAGTATTTTCCATTGCATCGTAATAAGACAGTGAGATGTTGTTAGTTAAAGTTAATCCAATTGGAAAACGGCATTTAAAAACGCTAGTTTTAGGCCACCTTGTATTTTCTGTAAACAAATTTATTAAGCAACTGAAACCTGGTGACCTCAAGCATTCATATTTTAATCAATCTTGGTTTGCACTGGCCTCACAGACTGAACAGCTGCAAAATCTGAGCCTGTGAAAGACATTACTTTTCAGCAGTTTAGTCACAAAACGTGGAAATCCAAATGTAGAAACCAAACCCATTTTCTACTTTGGAGAGGGATGGACAGATGTTTGTGTTTTCTTTTCCTGAAGGAACATCCAACAAGACCGATTTTTAGATTTTTGTTGGATTAAAACATACTAGCTACTGATGAACATTCCCTTGGCTAATTTAGCCAAGTCATCTAATTCAAGAGTTGCATAGCCAGTAAAGTAGAACTCAAATTCCAATTGACTGACTGAGTTCATTATTTTGATTAAACTTGTTTATACTCATGCTTGGGCACTGCGGAAAGCCCAGCATCTCCCAAAATCCACTTTTCATTATTTCATATCCTGGTGTGAACTGAGTAAATGAAGTCTTGCATTAGAATTATAAAAACGGCATGACAAAAGAAAACTGCCTTTTCCGACATCTTCCCCCTGTTTGGCCATTTTTACATTGCAGGAACAAGTAGATGCAGCAAACACGGTGAATGTACCATTCAGTCCAGCACTGGAGCATGTTAAACATGCAGCCAAATTGTCTAGGACAAAAAAATGAGTGGATCGGTTTCAGCTTGTTTTCTTTTAACATCAATGTAATCGGGTGGCACGCAATGTGCTGCTGATTTCCCTATCGTCCATTTTGTGCAAATGCCTACGATGAATTCATATCTGAAAATCCCCACCACTGAAAACCAGAAGTTGTATTTGTTTAGCTCTTTAATGTGGTAAAACATTCCAAGGCACTTCACAGGAGCATTATCAAAAAGAAATCTGCAGCCTGGTCACACAATTGGAGGAGTGCAGAGACCTCAGAGCTGAAATAATGGTTTGATACATTAATTCAAGCACAAGGTCCTCCAGCAGGAGCCAGTATTTGTACTGGTTTTTTAAAAAAAGAATATTTATCAATCTTATATATGCTGTTAAAGGGTGTGCAATCTCTACCTGTTCAACTTGAATGCTTTGTTTAAAGAAGCTGATCCCTGCTCCCTCGTCATTGCCTGGTTCTACATGTTTAAGAAATTTTATGCAATGGGCCTTCAAGGAACTTTCTTTGAGTTTTTCAGCCAGCACTTTATCCATAGTCTTAAGAAATGACAAGCAAAGAAAACATGGAAAATGTTTTTTTTGTTTTATTTCATTTTAAGTGAGCAATTTCACACTCCCAATGAAACTGGTGGGGGGCTGGGGTTTGGGGGAGTGGTAGGTGCCTGCTGGACTTGGATCCTTTTTGAAGAAATTAGAATGCCCTGAATGGTTCAGATTTTCCCACATGGATCTAGTTTAATGAATGCTGGCCGTTAAAAAGATTGAATGCTTAGGAAGCAGCCTGCGATCATTGCTGGAGGCTGCTGTGGATAAATGATTGTCATCTTCTCTCTCCCCACCCTGGGACATGAGACCCCAAATTAATGTGCCATCTGCAAATAGATGAGCTGTCTGTGAAGGCCCACAGGCACCAGCAGCTTGCCTAAGCTATTGGAATGAGGCACAACGCCCCGATTTTTGAACCCACCTTGGACCTTCCAGTAGTGGGGTGTGCCTATAATTGTGGACCTGGTTATCCGCCTTAGCCAACCCTACATATATAAAATGATATATGAATACATTGTATTAAGAAGGTCAGATTTGACTTTCAAATCGCTAAACTTTGTAAATATAGTTAGACCAAAGAAAAATATCTTGTTTAATTCTGATTACAGGTATTGAAAAATAAATATAAACAGAAAATGCTGGAAATACTCAGCAGGCAAGGGCAACATCCGAGCTGTTGCATTGACCTGCGACATTAACTCTGTTTCTCTCTCCTTTTGTGTTGCCTCTCCTGCTGAATATTTCCAGTTTTTATTTAAGATTTCTAGCATTGGCAGTATTTTGCGCTTGAAAAATAAATAGTTGGTCTATATTGAACATGAGGTTCCGTTCCAGTTTAGTGCACCAAGTTAATTAGATTCCACGATAGAAGGTAGCAGCTTATATATGTGAACATTAAACCATAAGTAGCCAATGTCACACTTAATATAAAATTCACATCCACAGTGCCCCAAGCTTATTCCTTCCTAGGAATTGCTTGTGAAAATTGAAAGTAAAATAATTTTCCTATTTCCAAACCAGTTCCAAATATATTTCGGTTGAACCAAAAGGAACTTGCGTTTTGCCTATATTTGCTGTTAGGATCAGGACATTTTGTACTACAGATTGATGCATTGATATTTATACCTGGATCGGAATAATGCTGAGATCCAGGTATGCAAAATGTTGCTCTTTATATTTTCAGACCAGTAATCAACAGATTAACCATTTGAGAACCACGGTAGCACTTCTACATTTATTCAGTGAAATCTTCTAGCATGGCTTTTGCTGTGCAGCATCCTTTTCCTGCCCTGTGTTTCACAAAGGAGATGTGCATATTTAGTGGGTTGCAGGTTAGATGTCAAAGAAGGAACATTTTCACTAATTCTTGTGAAGATGCTGCTTGTTTATTTATGTCTTTGAAGTTCTAAGCACTTTTTTGAAATGAACTTCAAATTGGGCGAGAGAATAGAGCTCTGATTTTCCTGTCATCTTCTGTCAGTGCATCATCCTAACATAGGACAGGTGGGTCATGGAAAGTGTAATGCTGAGCTGATCTGGCCCTGGTATTTCCTGCCAGAAGTGGTGTATATAATGCACTGGCCAGGTATTTGAGGGTGTGTTAGCATAAAATACAGATAACACCATGTTGCATATTTCCCAGCAATGGAAGCTTATTAATACTGGGTGGCAAGATTACTGGTGTGCCCCTCGCATTGGTGTTTGGTGCTGAGGAAGGATCTAAATGACCAAATGAAAACAGAAATTTGAAAGTAACTTGAACATTTTTTAGCCTTCAGCTGGTAATATTGTCTGTGTTACTATGTGCCAAGACATCAAAACAAGGGAATCCAAAACTAGGAGTCATCAATATAGGATAGTCGTATATAAAACCAGGAGACATGTGTTTATCCAGACTGGTTAGAGGGCAGAACTCTGACTTTGTAGGTGTAGTTGAGACAAGTAGAGAAATGCATTTGAGGGGAAGCTAGATAAATACACGAGCGAGAACTGAATAAAAGACTATGCTGATGAGGTGAGATGAAACAGAGTAGGAGAAGGCTCATGTAAAGCATAAACATGGCCGAGGCTGGCTGGGCCAAATGGCTTATTTTGGTGCTGTAGAGTCTATACTTTTATGTAGTAATCCCCTTCCCCACCCCCCGGCCTTATCTCAGGGTACGTGAAACAATGGCCTAGCCTTAACTTCAGTATAAAAATGGGTAGTGCTGGAGTTGGATACCAGCAAGTGCGAGTCCATATGTATCACTGGAGACCTATCACTAATAGTATTTATGAATATAGGGTTCACTGTGAATGTAGTACATGACTGCAGTTTGTCTAAGTTATTCACAAAAGGGAAACGCACCCAAGAAACCAACTCAAACCCGTTTCTCAAAATACAAGAAAGGGAAGTCACAATTCGGCACCATTTACTTTTTTAATATTACTTCAGTCCCAAAAAATCTTTGTGCTGTAAATGGACAATCCAGTTTCTTAATGACTTGTGATTTATTCTTGAATGTGCATCTTTTGAGTCATTTTAAATTGCAGAAAGCCTAAGCTGTAATATTAAATTAGCCTGGTTTAAAAATATTTCCACAGGAAATGGATATTCTTAATAAATATCTAATTTAGGTAGGATTAAATTGGCTTTAAATTCCATTTTAGGGTATTATTAATCAAATGTTAAGTGGGCTTTATGTACATGTAAAAAATTTTGTAAATGCTATTGTAGTGAGTCTTGAAAATTGCTCATTTTAATAATAGTGTCACATAGTTACTGGAGAGGTGGTGACATAGTAGTATCGTCGCTGGACTAGAGATTCAGGGTAGCGCCTTGGGGATCAGGATCCGAATCCTACCGTGGCAGATGGTGAAATTTGAATTCAAAAAAATCTGGAATTAAGAGCCTAATGACCAAGAAACCATTGTCAATTGTTGTAAAAACTCATTTGGTTCACTAATGTCCTTTAGGGAAGAAAATCTGCCATCCTTACTCAGTCTAGCTTGAATGTGACTTCAGAACCAGAGCAATTTGGTTGATTCTTAAAAATGCTCTCTGAAATGGTTAGCAAGCTACTCCGTTAGGGATGGGCCATAACTGATGGCCCATCCAGTGATGCCCACAACCCATGAATGAGTGAATAAAAAGAAATCAATGAAGAAAACAATCTTCTGTTTCGCTTTGGCCTCTTGTCCTGTCTCGCATCCCTTCTCTCCACCCATCTCTGTCTCTCCCACATCTCCTTGCTCTTTTTTGTCCCATCTCCCATTCATGCTTTCTCTCTCCATCTCCCAATCTCACTCTTTCCTCTTAGTCTCCCTATCAGTTATCAGTCAGTCTCCCTCTTAGACATGCTTTCTGCCTCTTCCCGTCCCCTGTCATCTCACGTGCTATCTACCCCTTTCTGTCCCACCCTCTTGCACGCTTCCTCTCCTGGTCCCTGCTCACTCACGTCACTCTGTGCTCTTCTTTGTCCATGTCCTCTCGCACGCTTCCTGCCCATCTTCATCCACACCCCCTCGGGTGCTTTAAGCTCCTCCCCAGCAACTTGTGTGCTCCCTGTCTCTCTCGTCCATCTACCTCCCTAATCTGTCCCCTTATAATTCAACCCCCTCTTTCCTCTGCCCACAATCCCAGTGAAATGAAAGAGAATTTCTGCAGCTGTCCTTATTTTGAGCCCAGTTTATCCACAGGTCTCCATCGTGTGTGAAAAGAGGAGTTTGAGAAGCAAGTGGGGAAAAAAGCAGAGTTCTGAGTACCAAACATACTAAATAATGAGAAATATGGGGTTAAGGTGCAGCTACCAAAACACAGTTTTAGAATATTTTGAATAGTCTAAATTTATAGCGCTAGAAAAGGTGACGTGATAACCAATTCAGCCATGCAGAGGCCTACACCCGATCTGCATGAGAGTTGGGTTACTTTTAAATGGTTGTTTTGTTTTTGTGGCTCTAGAGGCCAAATTAAATATAGGCCTCATTTCAGTATTAAGGTGAGGCCATTGTGGTCATTTCAGATGCATATACTTGTTTAAACTAAGCATGGTGCGGAACATCTAACAGGCAATTCCAGATCTTGAGGCACATTTATCAGTGATTTTTAATGATGAAAACGTTCCAAAGACTTTGTGGCGTACGAGTGCCCCGATTGGCTTGATGCAATAACTAGCCCACTTTCATTCCTGAGGCTTATTTTGGCTAAAATTTGGCGCCCAGCTTATCTGTGTGGGGTGTCTTTATCGCCCCAGGCTTGCCTGATTTAACCTGATGGAGCGTGATGAATTTACTTCGGCCCCCAGGCCTCTCTGTATAGATGTACTGTTGATACAGCTGTCAGAATTCCACTTAATTTGAAGTGTTAAGTAACTTGGGCCTTGACCTGTGCATGCACAACCCTACGGGAGATCAACTAAGGTATGCTTTGAGTGAACTTCAGTACTTAAGAGTTAAATAAATGGGTTAATGCCTAATAATACAGAGGAAAGCAACGCGCACATGAAATTTATTGATTGTGAAATGAGCTCATGTTTAAAATATGTAACAACAAACAAAATCCTGATTAAACAAACTAAGCAAATAGGTTTCTTTTCCTTGGAATACCTTAATCTTCCAGTGAGAAATCTCCCTTTTTGATTTGAAATATCCAGCTGGAGCTTTGCTTCTGTTTGTGTTTTCAGTTTATGTTTTAAAGTCATTATTTGTAAGGGAATGGCTGCTTCATTTGGATATAAAGGTTGGCTAATTGTGGTTTTATCCTTTGGAGTGATCATATGCTTATGAAATAGATTGTTCCAGTGGAGTATTTTATCTGAATTTTGTAAACTATTTTGCAAAACAGTGTGTTTTCGGAAACCATTCCATTTGGTTTATATTCAGTTCTTAAAGGAGAACTGCTGTCGAGCAAGTCTATTTAGTTTCATCTGTAAACACAGTGGGAGTAACTTTCACTCTCCCAGGAGAGATGCAGACTTGCAGTTGGATCAATGTCGCCCATTTTACACTATTGTTCAAAGTCATTTTAATTCCATCAACTTCTGTTACAACTTTATCATTGTCATGCATGTATTTCTCTATGTGAGGGCAGATTGCTGTCATATTAGCTTGCATTTCAATGTTTAACTTATTTAAAAATGCTTGCATTTGTCAACTTTCTTTGACACATCGCAAGTGAGGAAGGCCATTCAGTCCACTTGGCCAAAGACCGAGCCCATAGTCTCCTATTATATTAACCAGCTGTCTTAAATGCCTTCAGCAGTTTTACCTTCACTGTCCTCCCCAAAATTGTACTCTAAATTTTCAATCACTCATCATGTGGAAAAATGTCCCAATTAATGGCAGTCCGAAATTTATATTTCCCCAGTTTAACCCAATGTCCCCCATCTCCTTTCATGGCAAAAACTTTGAACTTGTGTTCCAAATTTATCTTTTGAATAGTGTGTAATACATAACTGATAAACATCAGTTACTACCTTGCAAGGGTCAATAGCCAAAGTTTTTTTTTTTGATCAATCACTCCCCGTAATTCAACCCTTTGTGATGAATGAAGCAATTTTGGTGTCCGGTCCATTTTCAATGGGAATGGAGCAATAGCCTGACCAAAACCCAAAAGAAAAGCCTACTGCTGTCTTCACATTTGTTTCCATTTTGGTCCAGGCCTTGAAATAGGTAACCAAAGCTCCATTGGAAGCAAAACCCTGAAAAAAACTTAACAGGTAAATATACAGCAAGGATGCAAAATTTAGTCAAATCAACATCCTTTGAAGGGATTTCTGGCATTTGCAGGATAGAATGAAACTGGTGGGTTTTTTGGGGGGGTGGGGGGGGTGGGCAGGAATTGCATAATGCCCAGATTCCTGAGGAAAATACTTTGAGTTTAAAAAAAGTGGATGCTTTATGAAGCACAGACTGAAGGGGACTTGACACCCCTCCGTAATTGGCATGTTCAGCTGGAATGTTCAGTTTCTGGGGGAAGCAGATACCTGAGGGGATGTGGGTGTTTTCCAATGGGCTGGCAATGGTGACATTAATTGGTCGAAACCCTTTAAGCTTTGCCAATGATTTTTTTGGCTCTCTTTTTAGTACACGTGTCCATCACCCCTTTTTTTTTTCTTCCAACATACTTACATTTGCTCTCAATGTGCCCAATTACAGGTTTGATGCAACACTTTTTGCTTGCTAATGGTTGTTTTGTTCCTTTACAAGGCTTTCATAAAGTGTAGTTCAGACATATTTTACATGTTAGAGGTTTCACAGTGCCACTTAAAGCATTCTTTCACACTGCATCATTTTTCACCGATTCTCCTCTATCACCCCCTTTTGTTTCTTCTGTCGCAGCTATTTGATTTAAAAGCTATTTTCATACACAATATAGGACCAGTACGTTTTTGAAAATCAAATGCAGTAGATAATTTTTATGCCATTTATTATCTCAAGTTTGACTTTTTATGCTGCGGTGCATTATTTACTCGGGTCAGCATTACTTCGCAAAGCTTTTTAATGCCATGTCTTGCATCTAGTGAACCGATGTGGATTGGATGTCAGCTTGCAAATGTCAACACTGAACCTAAAGTATCTAGCATATCCCATTGTGGCCTATGTATTAAAGCTGGAAAGTCTATGCTATTTAGTTGGCATCTCCAAAATGCACCTGTAGTGCCTGAGGAGCATATATTTAAGATGAGTGCTATGAAAAATAAATTGATTAGCAGCAACATGGCCCTCTATTTCCAATTTGTCCTCCCTTTGTCTTTACCAGCCTTCATATGACCAGATTTTAAATGGAATTCTTGCACAGCGGAGATAACTGTTAGCCAGTGTGTGGTGGTGCATTTGATCTAGTGGCAACCTGGCCCACCTCGCAGCTGTGGTACAGCAAAATGCCCTTTCTTCATCGTGGCGTTATAATATGTAAATAAGCTGACTCCAAACTATCAGGTGGGGTCAGCTTATTTGAACATAGATGTGGTCAGTTCATTGGGAACAGGGTCAGTGACGATATGTTGACTCTAATCAAAATACAACAAAATGGAAATGAAAAATCAAACAAAATTTTGATCTTGGATTGAAATACAATAATGGTATTTACATGTATACTGGAAATAAACACTGCATTCATTATGCAGATTATACTGCCTTCTAAGCTCCTTTAATACTGTAAAAATGGGACATAATTTTCATTATCAGCTGGATGTTATGACGGACATCTCTAAGAGCCAACACCTCAGTCATTTGCCGCCTCATGATTTGTTCTGAAAGCAAAGAAATGAAACAGAAATGAAGAATGTTTGTTTGATTTTTCCCCCTGTGCTGAAGTGTTGTTCTGATTTTCACATTTGATCAGATTGTATTTATGTAAATGTTTTTTTTTAAAAAGTGATTTGCTTTCTAAGAGATTAGATCGAAAAGAGAATAACGCAACGGGGCATTATTAAAATGGTGTAAAGTGAGATAATAGCTCAACTTCTCATATCGGAGTATGAAATTAATTTTGTGTGGGTGATGGCATATCAGGTCTAATGCAACATTAGAGTCCTCTCCCCACTTTAGAACCTGCAGCCCCCACTATTTACACTTTTTTTGTTCATTAAATACATCCCCAAAATAAAATCTGGCAGAGAAGGTTATTTTAAAAAGAGAATAAACTTCCTGATTAAGACTCTTTAAAGAGCACAAGTTAAAATGAACATGGGTAAGAATCCTTTGCTATAGAAAGGTGAAAATTGTAGCAGTAACATTGATTTAAAGTAGTGAATATACTGGGTTACTGGAATGCAAAATACATTTTTCTTATTACAGGTCGACAGCACATGTATAGCGCTGCTGCATTTTGTGTAATAACTACGAGTAAACTATAATCTATTAGAGAACAGAGGAGAAGCTACTTAAGATATAGGATTTTTTAATTACCCAAACTCTGGATTGAATTTGGATTCAAGTTTTGCTTTAAATGGGCAAAAATTATTCCCTCTTTGTTTTATTGGTCCCCTGGTGTGTTTTGTATGATTGTATGATTTTTTATTTTGCTGTTTGATTTGAGAAAATGGGTAACAGAGTGGAAAAAATATAAAATGGCATGGCTCACCGCAGGTACCAAATCTGGCAGGTTTGAACTTTTAGGACTGAAAAATCAAGGCTATGTTGTCTTTTCCCATTTAACTCTGCTTAATGAAGCCAAAATGAGGGACTACATATTAAATAGTCCCCTGGTGGATTCATATAGAAGTAATAACTGATGCATTTACCTGGAAATGGAGTTAAGGTTCTATGTTGTTTACCTTCTACCTGCACCGCAGCAGTATGTTGTGTCTTATTTTGTAATTTTCTTGTCAATGGAAATTATTTGCTAAAGCCAGTGGCTGGAATAATTGGAGACCCAGTGGTTACATTGGTATTCACACACACTGAAGTGTGCATAATTTAGTCTGCAGTTCTTTGTCGGTATTGGATTTGTGCTTGTAAGTATGCGTGGGTCTGAGATGAAGGCACGTGGGCAGTTTGCAGATAAATCACAGGGCTTTAAATATCAAGGTCAGGGGGAAGGTAACACAAGAATGAGATTACGAGCTCAAGAACATCTGATCTCCAGATGAAGGCAGGGCATGGAGTTGGGAGAATTATTTTTTTTAAAAATGCACTTTGATTGTTGATCTGTTAAAACATTCTGTTCAGGGAATATGATCATGTAAATGCACAGATCCATGCTAACCTGCTACAAAGCAAAACTCTTTTCTGTTCGAGCACAATGTATGTAATGGCATTTAAACAATTAATATGCATCACACTGTGCAGATCAAACAAAAATGCAAAATGTGCGTCTGTGAAACTGACAACTGGTGTTAAATGTGAAAGACACAAAGTATGTGCTGTAATAAAAATCTATTTTTGCCATTATTATGTTTGTCAATCTGCTGGCATGAAGGCGGTGGTAAGATTGTTTATTTACAAAGCATAGTACTGATCAGGCGAAGGAAAGTTTTTGACAATGCCCAAACCCGGACAGATAGAATGAGGCAATGTGACTTTTTCCTCATTGGATCCCCAAAAGTATTATTGGATGTGCTTTATGTTGCTTCAGCCCCAAGTCCAGGAATTGTCTCTGACGTTCAGTCAACTCTTTTTAAACATAGATACAGTTCTGCTGTTGACACATGGGCATGTTTTGGTTAATAGGTGTCATGTTTGCTCCAAATATGTATATAAGTCAGCGTGTAGTCTTGGATTAATCATAGAATCCTTACAGTGCAGAAGGAGGCCATTTGACCCATCAAGCCTGCACCACCAACAATCCCACCCAGGCCCTATCCCCGTAACCCCACACATTTACCCTACTAATCACCCTGACATTCCCCAAACACTAACGGACAATTTAACATGGCCAATCAACCTAACCCACACATCTTTGGACTGTAAGAGGAAACCGGAAGACCCAGAGGAATCCCACGCAGACACGGGGTGAATGTGCAAACTTCACACTGACCCAAACCAGGAATCGAACCCAGGTCCCTGGCACTGAGGCAGCAATGCTAACTACTGTGCCACTGTGCTGCCCTATTTATTCCATACACAATGAAGCCTCTGTTTAATATTAAAACAAAAAACTAAACTACCAGAAAGTAATACAGAACAGATAAAAGATCAAGTTTGTTCATTTATGGCAGTGTAGCAGTGCATGCTGGACTAACAACTCTAGTCATGAGTTCAAATCCCAGTCCAGCAAGTTGTGAAATGTAGTTAAATAAATGTGGTCATATTGTGCACTCTCACCAGGAAAAAAGTAATCTTAGGTTTTATGAAAATTCTGCAGCCTCTATCTGGTTTGCTAACATTTTATTTCAAGGAAGAGAAATTGTTACACTATTTGTTTTGACATTGTGGTTCACTTTTAATTCCTCTGCAGTGCCATCTTTTCAGATAATAAATGTGGTTGTGCCAATGTTGCCCACAATGTTAATACAAATCCAATGAAAATAGAAATACACATGCACAGACCGTGTTCGGTAAGGGAGTAGAAGTTATTCCAGTATTATTCTTGTGGAATCAAACTATGCTGTGGATCTCCAAATGAGTACAGTGATTGTGTAGGATATTAAGTACTTTAGTATTCCCGTAAATGAATAACCTCTCCGGCTTCATTTATTTGTTACATAAATTTAATAAACCTTATGACATTTCACGTGCATGCAAACCTAATTTCAATTAATATTAAAACCGATTTCTACTGTCTGAGTTATTTGGTTCTATGATTTTTGGATATTTGAAAGGTTTAAATTTCAGAATGCAATCACATTAAGTGTGGAACTGTGAAAATACAAAACTGCAATAACACAATTTAACAGTGACATTTTCTTGGAGGATTGAAGATATTTTATTTCTGGAGTGGTTTACTGAACAAGTTAAATCTGTGAGGAGGGCAGAGGAAAGAAATTGCAGTTTAATGTGAACTCCGTTGATATTTCAGACAGGCTCAAGCGAACACAAACTCCTTGGTCAATAAAATAGATGGGTTAGAATATTCACTTTGTGTTGCTGCTGATATATTTGTACTTGCACAAGAAAGGGCCCTTGGCCCTTGGCCCTTGGGGGGGGGGGGGGTTGGATTCAAATTGGCTCTATCAGAAGGGGGATCACTGTGTGATTTAGTCTCAGTTCCTGTTGATAAAGCAACATGCAAACTTGATGTTGCCTGCTTATCATGATTGTAGAGCCTGAAACCTGCTGACACATGGCTAGCCTGCACTTGGTAAAGGAAACATGTCACTAAGGAGAAGCACACTTGGGCTACAAAGGTTGCTGGTGCAGTGTAGGGACGGCATGTGGGAAGAGGGGTGGAAACGGAGCAACAAAACTGAGCTCCCAGACTCTCTGATCTGGCACTTGAAAGGCAGAAAGTGGTTGTGTTCACTTAGGGGATCAAGCGGCCCTCAAGGCATATCCCATGAAAGTACTGGAAGCAAGTGCCCAAGTCTGTCAATCCCCAGAGTGTAGTCCTGAGGAACTAGTTGCATTTCTAGAAAAAGATCAATGATCTTCAGTAGGGGTTCTGGGGGGGGGAAGGATGCGGCTAAGATCAGTATCTTCAAATGACCTCTTGTACCACTGACCTCTCTCACTGTGCCATAAGTCTGCCACTCAAATCAGGACTCATACCAACATTCTGATGCTCCATCTTGCCCTCATACATTTCCCAATGCTGCTAGCTGCACGTGCATCTCTATCAACTTCTACATACCTCCAGCTATTCTGCTTATGTAGCCACGTTACCCAAAGACTTTGCAATTCATTCACTGACATTCTTCTCTCTTTTGCAGGACGGGTTTGCACATAGAGGAACAGATAACCAATGGATGACCAGGATGGCTGGTACCTTTTGGAAAAGGTGGTGCTGTGTATCATGGGACTGGCAGTAACTGAGGCTTCTGTGTCTGGCATTGCTGAGAACACTAAGGATTACATTGTTTTCATGCCTATGTTCCTTCTCAAATCCCACTTAACCCATATTCTGCTGTCACCTACATAGTATAAGTTGCAGATGGTGTGAATGTAAATCTCTTGTTTTCCAATTCACCCCAATCACCCCACCCCCCTTTTGTATTTATGCTTTTAAAGATCCAAAATTTGCTGCCAACCTGTGTAGCCTCACTATGAAAGGAAAGGCTGTAGCAAACGCGAATTAGATAAAAGCATACCATTTGTAAGAATTGTGGGGCAAAAGCCAGCCCAAGGGTAAAGGGCAGCTTGTGTGATATCTTCCCAGAGGCTGGCAGGTGAGTCCTGCTGCAGAGCATTAGGGTGAGGACTTTGGTGTGGCCTGCAGGAGAAGGCTGGTGGTAACTATGCACACTTGAGGGGCTTGGTGTAAAGACAGGCCTGCCACAGAGCCTCTGGTTACTGTTGAGGAGCATGGAGGTCTCAGACTTGAAGCTGGCACATTGCTTCACAAAGAGGTTGGAGCCCTTTCTGACATGGATTGGACATAGCAGCACTTGTAGATCCAACCATAATGCCGGGTCTGGTGGCTGATATCTCGGCTTCCATTGCAGCATGGTCAGAAATCACCCAATTTCTCAGTGCTGCAGTGGAGATTGAGATTCATGAGTGTTGCCATTCAAACCCAGCTGATGCCATGCATACTCAAACCACTGCCATCATTGCTCAAAACATGCAGGCTCTTCCAGCAAGCTGCGCTCCAGATTCCTCAGTGTGTTAAGGTACCTCTTAACCGGAGTCTGAGTACCTGCTCATGAACAGTCATGATATGGAGATGCCGGCGTTGGGCTAGGGTAAACACAGTAAGAAGTTTAACAACACCAGGTTAAAGTCCAACAGGTTTATTTGGTAGCAAAAGCCACACAAGCTTTCGGAGCTCCAAGCCCCTTCTTCAGGTGAGTGGGAATTCTGTTCACAAACAGGGCATATAAAGACACAGACTCAATTTACATGAATAATGGTTGGAATGTGAATACTTCCAGCTAATCAAGTCTTTAAGATACAAACAATGTGAGTGGAGAGAGCATTAAGACAGGTTAGAGAGATGTGTATTGTCTCCAGACAGGACAGCCAGTGAGACTCTGCAGGACCAGGCAAGCTGTGGGTATTAGAGATGGTTTGACATGAACCCAATATCTCGGTTGAGGCCGTCCTCATGTGTGCGGATCTTGGCTATCAGTTTCTGCTCAGCGACTCTGCGCAAACATTGTTTGTATCTTTAAGACTTGATTAGCTGGAAGTATTCACATTCCAACCATTATTCTGTAAATTGAATTTGTGTCTTTATATGCCCTGTTTGTGAACAGAATTCCCACTCACCTGAAGAAGGGGCTTAAGGCTCCGAAAGCTTGTGGCTTTTGCTACCAAATACACCTGTTGGACTTTAACCTGGTGTTAAACTTCTTACCATGAACAATCAGCCAGAGCAAATAAGTCCTCCCTTCCTATCCCTCTTCCTGAGATGATCTCTGAGTCACCTTGGCTCTGTGGCGCACAAAGCCTGCTGTGTTCTCTTGGGCTGATGGGACTTCTGGTCCCATCATTGACACTCCCCACCAGTCTCCCCGCTGATGCCTTTCAGCCAAACCGTCCATAAAGCTATTGCTTATGCTGAGGTGGTGCAATGTGAGGATCAGTGATGCTCAAGGTTGGCCTTCAGGGCCATCTGCAGTTCCCCCAATGAAATTCAGCAGCCATCCACTAGCCATGTTGCAATCACTGGGGTAGCTCTGGCATAGGAGCCTACACCTGAAAGAAAGGCAGTCAGGGAATTTACAAGAGTGAATAGTTCAGTTTTGTATGGGTTATTGGAAGTGTTAGGCAAAGCTATTATGGAACGGTTTTTTTTTGTGTTGGATTTTATTTCAGAATTTGGGCCACATGGGCACTGTGACGGACATCGCAAATTAATTGGTAAGTTGGGAATTGTAGAACAGTGGAGATACGTGAATGAGATCTTGGAGGAGCTGGAATCTGAGTATCTGTCCATGAACAGTCTGCCAAGAGCAAAGAGATCCTGGGTTCCCCCTTTTTCCTCCTCCCGAGATGCCCTCTGAAGGCCTGGTGGCAAAGACTGCATCCTCGAGAGCCAGGTTGTAGAGGACACAGCGGAATTCCATGAGCTTGGAGACGTGTTCTAGTGAGCACTGGAAGTCCAGCATGGGCATTTATTGTCCCCTGCAGCTAGCCTTCAGTTCTTCATGGTACTTCAAATATGGTATGGTTGATTAGTACAGGATGAATGTGTCATGATGCTGTCAGGATAATGGGCATGCATCAATAGGATTTGGTCAACAACTAATTACATTTTTTTTGAGTGAGTGTTTTCCTGTCCGTTTGTGATCCAACTTCCTCTAATTATGTGGAATGGCACCCTGCACCTTTTGAGAATTCTAGTAGCCTGGCAAAATAACATGTTCACTCTTGCATCTTCATTTTGGTTTAAGAGTAGATGATGTAAACCCCCTCTCACTATGTACTAGACATCCATCACCTTCCTGATGCAGTGATACGTAGACAACTATAAAATGTTGGAAATGCCACTTGTTCCCAACTGGTAGGAGGCTGGCATTGAAATTGAAGTCCACAGTTATCTTCAAGACTCCAGGCAGTGCCATCATTGCCCTTCTGTGCATCCAGTTATAGGAAGTGGCTCACTTCAATCACCACCACATTGGTCAAATGAGTGTCTCAGACACAGCTCTTGGCGGAGATGAAGGTATGTGTTCTCTGAAGACCCTTGGTAGAGTCTTTTATTGAGAGTCCTTCTCTTCCTGTGCACAGCTTTCCCTATCAGCTGCTTGTGCTCCCTCTCCAAGTCCATGCTACAGTCCAAGAGGAACTGCAACTGCAGTCCCCATCACAGAAAGCAGGCTTACTCCTGATGTGCCTTCCAATTCTTCTGATGAATCCCAAACTTTTCTTCGCATTTCCACCATTATTGAACACTGGGGGGGGATTTTATCGCCTCCCTCGTCCCAAAACACTCAAATCTCACCCAAGGTCAACGGACCTTTCCAAGTTCCGCCCCTTGTCCACTCTGATTCCTCTTGGGGGCAAGGCAGTAAAATTCTGGCCATGTGTGTCCATTCATCTGCAGCAGCAAGGGCAGTAGCATCTCATTTGGAAGTCCCATGTTGATCCCTTTTAAGTAGAGCTGATTTGAAAGTTGCAGGAGAAGTGCTGCTTCAGGCAGTTGAATTCATGTTTGGTTCGGAATGGTTAAAGTTTATTAACGGGACCTACGTGGTTCAAAGTAACAGGTCATGCACCAGATCAGTGTTGGATGCTGTTTGATATCAATATCTTCCTATTATGCATGATTCTGACTCGCATATGACATGTCCAAGCTAGTGTCCTTACAGTCAGTGCATCACACTGGAAGAGTTTTGGCTGCCATTTTTGCAGTGCTGATACCAGTGGCTACAGAGCCAAGCTTTCCATCCTTAATTTCCCCATCCCCTTCTGGTCATTTATCTTCCTCACCTGGGCTTCAAAAACCCAGTCAAATTTACCATTTGGGGAAAACCTTTGCACAAACAGTCCAACATTATAGCCAGGGCCAAGGTTCAAATTGCGACAGGGACTCCTTAATCTTTCTTAGTTGGCAGGTTCATTATCCAAATGAACCGCTCAATGGCTATTCACCAAACATTACTTGAGATGCTTTTAATATTTGGTTAACTTTCAATCACTTTTTCTCCGAGTGAAGCTTGTGGCAGTACAGTGGCACAGTGGTTAGCACTGATGCCTCACAGCGCCAGGGACCCAGTTTGATTCCCAGCTTGGGTGACTCTCTCTCTCTCGCTCTCTCTCTGTGGAGTTTGCACATTCTCCCCGTGTCTGCATGGGTTTCCTCCAGGTACTCTGGTTTCCTCCCACAGTCCGGTTAGGTGGACTGGCCATGCTAAATTCTCCCTTAGTATCGGTGGACATGCTAGGGTAAAATGCATGGGATTATGGGGATAGGAACTGGATGGTATTGTAGCTGGTGCAGACTCTGGGCCAAATGGCCTCCTTCTGCACTGTAGATTATATAAGATGACAAAAAGGATTGAAGATCTCACCGTTCCCACAGAAAGCGAGTGTTTACTCTCCTGGACAAGCCTGTAGTTTATGGTAACTCAGTTTACTCACAATTTATGGTGTGTAGAAGAATGTCCATAAGTCAAAGGGGTTTTTATTGAACTGTAGCTGCTTTGTTCACATTGATGTTTATTGTTCAGTGCAGCGGGAGTTTGCATACAGAGGAGGATTGGAATGCATCCTGAAGTGGAGGTTAACTTTTTTTACAAGTTCATTCTCATTGTAGACATTAAAAATGTTACAAGGTGTAATACTGCAGCTGGAAATAAAGCTGACCTTGTGCTTTCAAAAAAATGTGTAGGCATTACTGATTCATGTTTTGAATTATTCCCACAAGTCATTTCAATCAAAATAAGTCAACTGTTGTTTTTTGAGTTGTTCAGAGATAGGTACATTTTCTTTCTCCGTATAGGTCCCAAGTGTTCCTTTTATCCCCACCAAGACATTTGCGCTCGTGAACTGCATATTCAATTCCCATCTATTGAAGTAAAATTAGCATTAAAATGAAGAGAGACTTCCACTCAGAGGCCAAATCTAGGTGTACCCAGAAGAAATTGGCAAGAGCCCTTGCACTTAGCCCCTCAAATTAGAGGGTTGAAAAGGGCAGTAAGCAGAACCAGTAAAGACAAAAGTGTCACCTTTTAAAAATTTAAAACCAGTTCCCAATGAATCATCGGGGTTGGAAGCGTGCTTTTGGATGACATCCAGGAGTCATTATCAGTGTTGCAGGCCACTCCATGGCTGTGCAGTGTAGGTCAGAGAAACATTTGAGCTGAGCTCTCTTATTCATGTGAGGAGGAACCTTTATAGATTCTGGGAAAATAGCCAGTGAGACTGTTGGAGATTGGTGCAGTTGAAGGAAGATTGCCAATTGAGGGCGTGTTAGAACGTTGTGTTTCCTTTAGTTTATTTCACTTGAGCCATATTAAGAAGTGACTCCTTCAAATGAATCTGATACATGAACTCCACTCTTCCAGAATCCACTGCCACATCTTTTCCCTCTGGAAATTTACAGCATGAAGAGGATGCAGGTCTTCCTTCATCGGGGAATGATGACATTTCTCAGCGCACACGTGCGCTTGTTCTTTATCTCCCAAATGCAATCAAGAGACCTCTACCCCCTAGGGATTATGTGGTGAAGAAAGAGAATGAGTGCACAAGAATCGGGGCGCGCGCGCACAATGCAATGAACAAAAATTGCAGATGTTGACACACGAAGAAGAAGTCGATGCTGACTAGTGCTTCGGGTGTTATCATGCCGTGGTTCAAGAACCTGGGTATCTACAGAACTTCATTTCAAAGGATGATGTTCATGGAGCACCATAGTGCTGGAATTGGCGGCTGTCTTAGACAGACTGCTGCAAATGGCAGTTTGAGTGGAGAAGTCCACCATAACAATGGGTAGCATTCTTCTTCCTGAGTTAGAAGGTCATGAACTCCATCCTCACTTAAGAAAGGTGAGAGTGTAACCTAAGTTGATGCATGTTGTGAGTGCTGTCTCTTGGATGAGATGAGATGAGGTCTCTTGTCTTCCCTGTCAAGAAAGTGATAATTGTCTCATTGTTGACAGGTTCATTATCGAAAAGGACAGCTTGTATAAAGATAGTGTTGGTCTTGATGTTCTGGCCAATATTGATCTCTGAATCAACATCACTTTTTTAAAAATCTTACTGTTTGCGGGACCTTGCTGTGTTCAAACTGACTGCCACATTTCCTTTTATTCAAAGGTCCGCTTCTCGGCCTTTTGGCAAAGATCAAGTGTATGGACGGCAGCCCATGGTCGGCCGCACATGGTCGAGGTCATTAGGTTACGCTGAGGCTTCATATGTTTCATATGAAGCAATTTTTAAAAACTGCATCCCGGCCTTTTGGCTAAGATGCAAATGAGCTCAAGTCTTGGAGGAGGAACCTCCCCCTTCTCCAATCAGCTTGGCTCATGTAGATCAGGCCCAGGACAGGGTGGTTTGGTCGCTCGCCCTGTCTTGTCAGCCTGGATCTGAAATGTCTCAACTTGTTGAGACTCTGAATTGGATTTGATTTGATTGAATTGGAAAAATATTTTTTAAAAAGGGGTGACTAATATTCAAAAGTACTAAAGAGAACAACAGATTTGTTATGGGGCAGAAGGAGATTATTTGGCCCATTGTGTCTGCACCGGCTCTTTGAATGAGGACTCACCTATTTCTATTCTCCCACCTTCTCCCTGTAACCCTTCATATTCTTTTCAGATAAGTCTAATTCCCTTTCTTAATCCTGCTTTCCATCATTTTTCCCTACCACCGTCTCCCCTTCTCCTCCACCCTACATGGGGCATCTGTTGCTTATTCCAGGTTGTCCTTTGTCACACTGCGTACCTTTGTTCTGCCATTAACACACTGACCTCTTAATGTGCCGCTATCAGCACCCTTCCTAGTCATGATCACCACTATTTACATTCCCTTTGTCTTTTTGTCCATGATATCTTTGTCAATCTCTCCTTACCCTCCACTGTAATAACTCCACGTAGGTGAAAGTCCCATCCCTGCTACTTTATTTACACAATAACATCTGTACATAACCAGCTCTCCATTTGCTCTCTGCTGAATGCAGGCAGGGAGTCTGACACACCTGCTTTAAATAGGGAGCATGAAGCTCCTTGATTTAACCATCAATTAGGACTCATCAGGCATTTCTTTCGACACCAATCAAGTAAACGAACTCAAATTAACTTCGGGACAAAGTAAAAGGGGCAGCTCCCCAAAAGGAAGGGGGGAACAGCCCGAACCAAAAACAAAGTCGAAAGGAAAGTTAAAGCGTCAAACCAAAAGGTGATTATCGGGGTCGATAATACACCCCAGCCCCTGCGGCGCCCAGCGGTCGCGGAAGGCGCCAACCGCGCCCGTGGACACCGCATGCTCCCTCTCCAGAGACACCTGGCCGCGAATGTAGCCGCGGTAGAGGGGCAGACAGTCGGGATGGACGGCTCCGTCGATCGCCCGCTGCCTGGACCTATTGATGGCGCGTCTCGCCAGGCCCAGGAGCAGGTTCACGAGGAGGTCGGCATCCCGACCCGCCCCTCTCCGCACCAGGTGCCCGTAGATCAGGAGCGTGGGACTGAAGTGCAAACAAAACATCAATAAGAGGTGTTTGAGGAAACCAAAAAGGGTATGCAGTCTAAAACACAGAACGTAGACATGGTCCACGGACTCCACGAGGCCACAGAAAGGGCAGTCTCGGGAGCCCGTGTACCGGAAAAACCTACGGTTGTACGGCACTGCTGCGTGCAGCACCCTCCACCCCAGGTCCCCGAGATAATTGGGGGAGATCCCTCCGTAGAGGGACCTCCACTGGGGACCTCCGCCGCCCGGCGGCAACAAAGCCCGCCAAGGTGTATCCGGGCAACAGGCAGTTCATACTCTAGCAAGCCAACCTCATTAGCCTGTCTGAAGTCATCACATCCACCTATTGCTGGCCCTTCATTCAGCCGCTACTACTCCACACCCCTTCCCCCCCCAAGCACCCACTCAACATTACAAATCTCATCCTATTTCTAGTTCGCTTTAGCTCTGACAAAGAGTCATCCAGATTTGAAATATCAGTTCTGTTTTCTCTCCACAGATGTTGTCAGAACTGCTGAGAGTTTCCAGCATTTTCTGTTTTTGTTCTTTTTGACCTGCCTCCACCACGCTGTCAGGCAATGCATTCCAAAGCCTAACCCCATTCACTGCATGTAAAGGTTTGTCCTCGTATCATTATTGCTTCTTTTACTTCAAACCTGTAGCCCTTGTTCTCAATGCTTTCATGAGTGGCAATGGTTTCTCCCTATCTGTTCAGATCCCTAATGATTTTGAACACTTCTATCAAAAATCCTCCCAACCTTCTTTTCACCAGGGAAAACAGTCCTAACTTCTCCAATGTATCTTCATAACTGAAGTTCCTCATCCCAAGAACCATTCTCGGGAATCTTTTCTGCACTCTCTCCAATGCTGTCATATCCTTACGAAAGTGCGGTGCCCAGAACTGAACACAATACTCCGGTAGGTCCAAACTAGCGACTAATACAAGTTCAATATAACCTCTTTGCTCCTGTATTCTATGCCTCTATTAATAAATAATGATGTCTTGAGTGTACACATTACAGAAAAGGGGGTGCTGGAAGTCTTGAAGCACATCAAGGTGGATAAATCCCCAGGACCTGATGAAGTGTATCCCAGGGCGTTGTGGGAGGCTAGGGAGGGAATTACAGGTCCCTTAGCAGAGATATTTGAATCATCGACAGCCACAGGTGAGGTGCCTGAAGATTGGAGGATGGCAAATGTTGTACCTTTGTTTAAGAAGGCCTGCAAGGAAAAGACTGGGAACTACTGTCATGCGAGTACTCCATGGAAAGGGTGACAGCTGCCTTAGAGACCCAGCAGAACACAGAGGCTGCTGGATATGCATTCAGACTTGCACATCCAGTTGCCTCATGATTATTAGGGTGTATCTTTAGTTGGCCATTTGTGCTGACCTTGAACTCCATCCAACCAAAATGTCCCTCCTCCCACGATGAGGGATCACACTTACTGAATAACTGTGTTCTCAATGTCAGGTTAGAAAAATGATTTGCCGCAATTTTTAAACTCACTCCACACATTCCACCTTCCCCATCACCCATGACACACCCAGTATCATCATTCTTCACCCTCAATCCTGTTTCCTTCCCCACCCTGGTCCCTATCACCATCTACCTCCACAT